>NC_072404.2:7190000-12190000 GCF_028858775.2 Pan troglodytes
TTTTAATATTGAAACACAGCGCAGAATTTTAATAGAAAATATTGTTTTTCCAAACCTCCAGTCTTTATTAATGCCCCTGGGCAGGGAATGATATTGCTGGCGATATAGCAGTCTTTGTTCATTTTAAATTTATTAAACATAATGCACTTCATTTTCAAACATTTTACTGTTTCTTTTTAATTTCACTCAGTGTAAGTACAGAATAAAACCTTTTTAAACATTTAAGATATTGAAAACCCATATACGGATATATAACGGAAACGCTCCGGCCATCAAATAAATTTAAGTAGAAGCAATTGTAATTTTAACCTCCCAAGTATTATCCCCTTCAGACATTAAGGCAGTATCAGCAACCATCAAATGAGAGTGTGTGGAGGAGAGGTTGGGCGGCCCCCGCCCCGGGAGACCTCGCCAGAAAGACCCACCAGGGAGGGTGGGGCTGGCAGCCCCTGGGACCTCTCCTGGCGGCGGGGGCGGGCACTGGCCCCCTCCCTTCCCTTGGCCCCAGCAAAGTCTGTCTATGAAGCCAGAGTGATTGCATAAGATGCCCCCACGTCTCCCGCTCTGTTCACCTGGTCCAGGAGGGACTCACTCCCCCAGGGCACCCCCCCAGAGGGACACAGGGGCTTTCCGGGATCGAAAGGTGTTTCTTCCCTTTCTAAGTCACGTCAGGCCACCTCCGACCCCAGCCGACACGCTACCAGGCCTGCACCATAGAAGTGGGCTCTGAGAGTGTTCCCAAGCCCTGGGGGAGACGGACTCCCCAGAGATCGTGTCCCCGACCCCTCCTTCCGGGCCCACTGCTGCCATCCCAAACCCAGCCCCCCAGCGTAACTCGCACCCTCATCCCCTTTCCCGAGGAATCCAAACTCCGGTTTAATGAGTCGTGAAGTGTGAGAACTTCCGGAGCCCGCAGCGCCCCTGATGCCAATTCCAGATGTGTGAGTTGGGAGGGGCGGGCCTCCCGGCCCGTGAGGACCCAGCCGCTGCCGTCAGAGCGAAGCATCCAGGACCCAGGTTCCAGCGATCTGGGGCCTGAATTGGAAACAGCCAACTTCTCCACTGAGAAATTACTCTTTTTATTTCTTGTAGTGTTCCTGGTGCCCTATTTCACGGCACCAACAAAAGGAATATTACTTTTAAAACACTATGAAATACCAGGTCCTGTCCTCGGAGCTATTTCGGGGGAATTCAATTTTCGCTGAATGGTGAGAAGCTCCAGCATTTCTTTTGGGGGCTGATGGGTGGCTCAGTGGGAGGAAGAAGAAAATTTTCAGGGATTGTCTTGGCATTCCAGAGAGGCCTGTGGGTGTCTGGGCCACACACTGGCACCCCTGCACCCACCCGCACTCACACAGACACCTGCACACTCTGTGAATGGGTCTTAGATGGGACCAGACACCACGCACGGCACTTTGCAACCTCTGGCCCTTGTGCCATTAGCACTCTATTACCCTGGGCTCAAAGTCTGGCCTAGGCGAGTGACTGTCTACAAGGTTATCTGTTATCTATCATCCGTCTACCAGCAGGACCTGCCCATCCCCTGCCCATCCCCCACGGCCCCCCTTGGTGTCCTAATGTTTGGGAGAACAGTTACTCTGAGCTGCTAGGAAAAAAAAAAAGTTTGTCTTCCCGTACTCCCCTCCCTCCCATCTTGTCCCTCTTAGCAAATGTTCCATCCTCAGACCTCATGGGGGACAACTTTGTTTCCAGTGCTGCAGTCGGGCCTGGGAAAAAACAGAATGGGAAAAAACAGAAGACTTTTTGTTGTCGTTGTTGTTATTGTTGTTGTGGAAAATTGGAGGCCCTTGGTTGGAGCTGAGATCACTGTCCCCTCTTGCTTCTAACCAGAGCAGTAGACTATTGAGAACAGGCAGCTGGGACCAATGGAAGCACCTTCCAGCACCTCCCTGAAACGCCAGGGCCTCCAGTCCCCAAGTCCTGGAGAGATCAGTCAGGCTTCTTGGAAACTTAGCTGGTGGTTCCACCCTGGTCCTGCAGCCCCGGGCCTGGGCTCCCCAGCTCAGGTGCTGGGAGGCCTGTGGAATCCCCCTTAGTCTGGGTGGGGAGGCTACCGGGGTACATGTGGGAGAGATGAGGCTTCTGCTTATCCCCACAAACAAGAAAGAAGCTAGCATACAGTAACTTGGAAATATTATCAGACTCCCCAGTGCCCCTCCTAACACAGTCTTTCTTCCAAGTCCTTCCCTGCGTCCATGCTTCCTCCATCCTTGAAGGTGGAGAAACGGGGTGCAGCCAGGAAGGGCCGCTGGGCAGTTTAGAGGGCCACACCCAGGAGCAAGCCTCTGTCTCACCCAGGCATGGCCAGGGAAGAGCCCCAGAGGGACCAGAAAAGAAACAGCCAAGGGGCATGATCTGTGAATTTAATTTTTCCACTTAAACTAAAGACAAAACAGGCCCAGACTGCAGCTGGCGGTGCCCGTGCGGCAGCGTTCCCAGCTGCCTTCAGTACCTTCTCAGCCTCCTGGCTGCAGCTGGCTAAACCCACGGTGGAAGGTCTCCCTACAGTGTTCATAGTTCACGCCTGCTCTGATCAGGAGATCTGAGACCAGGACAGGGAGAACCCTCACCACTGACCCTACCCAGGTTCCCCAGGCCCCGGCCCTGCAAATACCCACTCTCTCCACTTTCCCGTAAACTACTGCTTACTAGAGTTTAGAGTTAGGACTCTCTGTCTCTCAAAAAAAGGAAATATAACAAAGTGATTTAAGGATAATTAATTGCATTAAACTATTGACTAACTACCTCGCTCAATAGTAATTCATTTAGAGAATATTAAAATCGGAAGAACAATAATAAAATTGATGCCAATTCCCACGGGGAGGGAGATGGCCAGCAAATTGGATACTTTTCTTAATCTGGCGTAAATAATAACACGCCTGCTTCCTTCTCTCTCAGGCCAATTCCCCTATCATTTATTCCAGACTCTAAAGCTGGGCTTCATAATTGATATCAGTTACTCAATGAGTGCTTTTTCATTTGTTCTTGTTATCCGTGATAATTGCGAAGTTCAGCCTCTCGGAATTGGGCCGGCCTGGTGCCTCCAGCGCCGGGCAGGGCGGGCAGAGGCCGGGCCGGGAGGCGGAGACTCCGCTGCTCCCCTTTTTTCCCGTGGGAGGCAATGTGTCGGGTCCGGACACGATGTGGAGAGGCCACCATTCCCGTCCTGGGGCGGCGGCGGCCTACAGGACCGGGTCTTCCTTCTGCAGATGCCGGTTCGAGCCGCGGCCCGATCCCGGGAAGAAACGCTCCGTGGCTCGCCCAGGGTTAAGAGCCGCGGTGACAACCCGTTTTTGTTTGAGAAGCGGTGGGTGGAAGCCACGAATCCCACACGACATCTGGGGACCAAACGCCCAGAGTCTGGAGGATGATTTGGGAGAGGAAGGAAGATGGGGTCAGGGTAGGGACACGGCTGGGAAACGGCCCCTCCCGGCGCCTCCCCGACCCCAGGGCAGGGCCCGGGACCACACAGACCCCCGCAGGCCGGCGGCCGGAGCCCTGGCAGCCGGGCCGCCCCGAGATGACGATTTCGTTATTTATTCACTTATTTATTCATTTATAAAGTGTTTACTTAGCTCGGTGCAGATGTAACATCTCATTTACAGCGTGGCCTCCGGGCATAGAAACAATTGGCAACAAAAGAGTAACTCCGGAGAATTAGAGAAAAAAACCACACAACAACAACACGAGTCGGGGGCGGGGTGAGCGCTCCGGAGAGGCGCTGGTGGGGCGGCCGGGCGGGGGGTGCTCCGAGCCGAGGAGCCCGACGGACGCACCCAGGCCAGGGCTGCGGAGACCCCCGGGCCCCGCGTGGGAGCAGCGAGCGGTCCCTCCCCAGGAGGCGGTGGAGGCCGAAGGGAGTCGCTGGGTACCCGGCCCAGGCCGTGTCTGAGCGCCAGGGATGCGCAGAAATGGGAGCCTGGCCGCGCCTCTGCAGCGGCCTTGGAGGAGCCTCTGGAGCGGGCCCCGCGGGCGCGTGGGGTGGGACCTGCTGGAGACCCGCAGGCGGCGGCGGCCAAGCAGGGTCAGGCGGTTGGCACCACAGGTCGCCCCCTCGGCTGCAGTCGAGGCAGCTCCAGGGGGCCGCGTACCTCCCGCTTCACGGCTACGGGTGGGGGCGGCTCCGTCCTGGCCTCACCAGCCTCCCCGGAGCCCCTGCCGGTCCCCAGCCTGGGGGCTCAGGGGTCCCGTTGGGCGTGTGTCCCGCCCGGTCCCCGGTGTGGGGGGCGCGCAGTCCTCGGGGCCGCCTCCCTCCCGCCCCCGGCACAGCGCCCCCCAGCTCTCAGCCGGTCCTTGCGGCCGCGGGATCCCAGCCCCAGCAGCGGGAAACTGAGGCCCGCAGCACCGATGCGCGCAAGGCAGCTCGGATGGGGTCAGAGGGGCGGGAAGGCGGAAGGCGGGCCGCACCCCCCGGACCCTCAGGACCTGGAGCGCGTGGAGGGCGTGGACCACCCCGGATCCCCCACCACCGGGCGTGTCTGCCAAGGGTGTCATTGGGCGCCGCGCAGAAGGGGCTTCCGAGGACCCGCCCCTCCCCCGCAGCCGTCAGGGCGCTGACGGAGGCAGCTGCGCCTGTTTAACTGGGAGCCGGTTGCTTGGCAACCCGAGGCGGCTCATTACCGCGGCCACAGTGATTAACCAAAAAAGAAAAAAAAAAAAAGGAAAAAAAAAAAAAAGAGAAAAATACAAGGAAGAAAAAAATAGGGGAAAAGCGGGAATATGAAAGTAAAATGGATTATTTAATTAGCTAATTGATAATCAACTTCTTTTTAATTATTCACTTAATTAAAAAAGTGTAACTACAACACTGCCCTCATCAAGCTGCGGTTGCACCAGCAGGGTTTCAAAGCCGCCTCTCCCTCCCCTTCCTCCGCCTGCCCCTGGGCCGCTTGGGGCTGGAGCAACCTTCCTCGTCCCCAGCCATGTCCCCCACCCTTAGGAGGGACTATTGAAAACATATTCTTCCCCAACAGCCGGGACAGCTCCACCCACCGGTGTCCAGGGACCTTCCTGGAGGGGCCTGGGCACTTTGCCCTCCGCCTCTGCCTCAGTTTCCCCATTTCCAGGACCTGATTTCGGTGCTGGGGTGCGTGTGGGCAGGGCAGTTTGGGTCCCCGCCTTTGTGGAACTGGTGTTCTGTGCAGAAGGCGGGCGGGCAGTTGTCCCCTGGAAAATAGGAAAGGAGAGGATAGTGTTTGGGCCTCGGCGCCAGCTGTGAGCACAGCGGGTGGGCATTCCTCACGCAGGCAGCCTTGCGGAGCAGGGAGGTCAGCACAACGGTGTGTTCCAAAGGCTCCACTGGTGGCCGGGTTTTGAGTGGGATGAGAAGCTGGAGCATGCTGGGGCTGGGGGGCGTGGCGATACCGTGGTGTCACTCCATCTCCCTGTGGGGCGGGTGCTTGTGGGGCTGAGGGGAGCTGCCTCTCCTAGCACTGGGCCACCCACATCCAACGCCCGCCTCCCTGCAGGTGCGAGGCCGGCCTGGGCCTCCGGCTGGGCCAGCTCTGAGGGAGCTTTCCGTGGGATGGCTGGGCCTCTGTTGCAGTTGCGACCAATGCTGCGGTTTAAATTCTCCCCGGGTCCAATCCTGCTTCCCTCCCCTAAGCCTCTCGCACACACACCTCGGCTCAGGCTATTCACCGGGAAAGCCACGCGGAGGCAGGGCAGGCAGCGCCCCGCCGGAGACCCCCGGATGGTGGAGATGGTGCGGTGGAGTCGGGACTGCTGGGGGCACCTGCTGATGAGGTGGGAGGGTGAAGCCACGGGGGATGCGGGTTTCTGGACTTGTTCGGGTGGGCGGGGCGGGAGGGGGGTGGGGATGTGGTGGAGGATTTGGGCTGGGAGGGGGGTGGGGTGACCTGGCATTGCTCTCAGCACAGTCCCGGTGGTCCCCTTCTCCTTCCTTGGCCTCCCCTCTTCATTCATCCCCCCGCCCCCGGGTTCCTCCCAGTCCCAGATTGTACTTTCCCCTATATCTTCCTTCCCACGCTCTCCACGGCCCTGACCCTGGGCCAAGCCCCCTTAGGCTCCTTTTAACCTCTGAAAAGTCAACAGTAGCTTCGTCACCGGGGAGTGCTGGGGTTTTTTCCTTAGAGGGGAAGGAAAGGGGGAGCTGGTGACTCCCCCCTCCCCAAGCCCCCCCCCCCCCCCCCGCACCCACCAGCCATTGGCCTGGACCTGTCCCTTCCCTCTCGGGGTAGGAGGGCCTGTGATCATGGGGGTGGGAGGGCTGCTGCTGGCACTGGAAAGCACCCACCGGGACCCCTGCACCCAGGCACGGAGACACTGCAGACCCTGGCAGGGTCCGGGACAGGCCCAGGGCTGGAGGGAGGGGTCCGCGACAGGCCACCCTTCCTGGGGCAGCCCCCCTCCGCTTCCTCCCACAGCTCTATTTAGAGCAGACAGGCCAAAGAGAGCCACGGAGGCGTGTTGGACAGCCCAGCAGCGGCCATGAACCCTGGCACGTTTATCTGCTGGAGCAGTGGAGCCCGGCCTCCCAGGGAGTGAGGCTGGAACCAGAGCCTAGCGGGAGGGACGGAGGGAGGCAGCGCGGCAGCCTTAGGGTCTGGACCGGGCTGACAGGGGCCTCGCCCCCTTCCTGCCTTCGTTTCTGGTAGGCCATGGCCACATGGGGAGTCCCCAGGAGCCCCAAAGAGCAGCTCCTTGCTGATGTGACATCAACTCAGTGGCAGGGGTGAGGGGACAGATGTGACATCAACTCCGTGGCAGGGATGAGGGGGCAGGGCTGGGCGGCTCAGGTGTTTTGCTTTGCTTTGCTTTTTTTCTTTTCTGCACGTCTGGGTCATCATCACCAAACCCTTTCCTCTATATCTGTGGTGAGTCTGAAAGTGAATTCCAGTAAATTCCAGCTATCAAAGCTGTTCAGTAAGAATATCTTAGCCAAGTCTTATTTGGTCTTCAGGGTGGTTCATTGGGCTGGCGTGGGGGTCACTGTGCCCAGTGCCCACCAGGGCAGGTGGCAGATTAGAGGTGAGAGGAGCTCAGGGCACAGTCTTTTTTGGAGACAGAGTCTTGCTCTTGTTGCCCAGGCTGGAGTGCGATGGTGTATGGAGCTCGGAGATCTGCAACCTCCATCTCCCAGGTTCAAGCGATTCTCCTGCCTCAGCCTCCCGAGTAGCTGGGATTACAGGTGCCCACCACCACGCCCGGCTAATTTTTGTGTTTTTAGTAAAGATGGGGTTTCGCCATGTTGGCCAGGCTAGTCTCGAATTCCTGGACTCAAGTGATCCACCTGCCTCAGCCTCCCAAAGTGCTGAGATTACAGGCACGAGCCACTGTACCTGGCCGGGGCACAGTCTTTTCGCTGACAGAATGCTCCCCTCATCTATCCCTGGGGAGCTGTCTGGAAGGGTGGGGAGTGGAGCAGTGGTTGGGAAGTGGGGGCTTGCTGGGCAGGACCCTTCATTTCTGCAGGGAGCAACTGCGGGTTCCTACACATCACCCAGGGTTCCTTGATCTCATCAGCAGCCAGGAGGAAGCAGGAGAAATTCAGGGTTGGACTTCTTGTCCCCCTGACTTCACTTCACTCTGGCCAGACTTCTTGTAGGTAGTTTTGGGGACCTGCATTATGAGTCATACTGGCTGCTAGGTGCCCCACTCTGAATGCTGAGGGGGTGCAGCTGGTCATGGAGTCACCAGGGTCTCAGAAGCGTGGCAGAGGGGGCCGCCAGCAGGAGAAGCTGCTGGGGCCTGAGTTCCTTCGGCTTAACCTTGCAGGCCCATGTGGGGTGGTGATGGGGATGGAGGGAGATACATACGTTAGGGGCTGAACTGTGTCCCCCTAAATTCCCATGTTGGGGTCCTCATCCCCAGGACCTCGGAATGTGCCTGTATTTTGGGATGGGCCTTTAAAGAGATGATTCAGATAAAACGAGCTCCTTGGGGTGGGCTCTAGTCTAATAGGGCTGGGGTCCGTATAAAGAAAGGAGACGAGGATACAGACAGGTGAAGTAAAGAACCAGTGAGGGCTCAGGGAGAAGACACTGTCCGCCAGCCCAGGAGAGAGGCCCCAGGAGAGGCCAGCCCTGCCCACACCTGGATCTCGGCCTTCCAGCCCCCGGGACCATGCAAAGTCAATCTCTGCTGTTTAAGCTCTCCCGTCTGTGTGTGTGTGACAGCGGCCCTGGAAAAGTAAGAAGACACGGATTGCAGGAAGGGACAGGCCTGCCACATATAAGGTGCTCAGCTACTGGCCCCTTTTTGAATGGGCACCTGGGTGCTGGGACCTAGGGCCCCCACTTTGGGATGGGGGTTCTGGCATCCCAGGCTCTGGTGTCCTCACTGGGGAAGCTGGTCCCTTGGCTTCTCCAAGGTTTGGAGGCCACTGTTTCCCTGAAATACGAAGGTCAGGGTGACCTTTAGCCTCTCTCCCAGGTCAAGCAGCCCAGGACAGTGGGAAGGGTCCCTTGCAGCCCTGTCCGGCAGTGATGGCTGTCCGCCCCCAGCTTCCCTAGGCACGAGGAGGGGGCCCTGGCCTTCTCTCAAACCCCAGGCTCTGAGCTGGGACTGAGGGCCAGGGCTGCTTGGTGACACGGAGCCCCCCTGGCAGGCAGGGGCAAAGGTGTGGCACGGCCCTGGCCTCGGTTCCTGAGGAGGGGGCTGGCACGTGGGGTGGCAGGATGTTCCCGCGTCTAGCTGCAGATTTATGTCAATATGGATTATGGAATTTGGTCCCGGTTTTCCCTTCCCTTTCCCCTCCCCTGCCCCGGAACATCGTGGGTATTAGAGCCCTTGGGTTGGTGGATTTCTGCAGCCTGTCAACGAGCAGTGCTTAATTCTCGGCAAATGTCTACTTATCTCACCGTGCGGTGGGCTTAGGCCTCTGAGAGGGACTGCCTGGCTCAGGCTGGGAGGCGGTGGGAGGGAAGGGGGCAGCTGCGCAGGCGGGGGTGGGGCCGTGGCCACAGAGAAGCGAGGGTGGGGCTGTGGGCACGTGACCCACACCTGTGGCCTCTGGGCTCCGTGTCCACACAGCTGTTGCAGCCGGGCCGGCCTCTCCTGCGCGGTGTGACTCCGGGCAGACCCCTTTGTCTTTCTAGGGCTCGGTTCTCCTGTCTGAGTGTGGGTGGCCGTGGGGATGAGGCTGGTGGCTCAAGCGTGAATCCGCACCTTCACCAGGAGGCTAGGCTGCCACCCAGAGCTCACCCCCCTGTCACCTGTGGGCAGAATTCTGTCCCGAGCCCACCTTTAGTTCAGAAAGATGCAGGTGACAGGCATGTGCGAAGCTAAACTCAGGCAAGATTCTGGTCACCCAAGTGAAGCCAAGCCTCCCACCCCCTCCCCCAGGGCAGGGAAAGGAGCAGGTGGGGCAGGGACAAGAAGCAGGTGGCCGGCCTTGCAAGCCGGGAAGACCAGCTCCGACATCTTAGAGAGCACTTCCCGCAGGCCTGGGCCGAGGCGGGCTTCCTCAGGGCCCCGCAGAGCTAACGGGGGCCACCGATCATTCAGAGGGGCTTTACTTCATTGAGCCACGTAGAGGAAGGCGGGGCGGCCTGGCCAGGGATGCCGTCAGCTCTGATCTCAGGACTCCGTGAGCTCGTTTGGCCTAGGCAGGACCCAGGCCCCATTCTGCAGAAGTAGGAGCTTCCTGGCCCCCCACTCTTCATCTTCACTGGGGCCTGGGGGTCCCCAAGGTGGGGTGGCCCCTGGCCCTTGGCTCCTGTCTCTCCCCGCCTTCGACCCCCTCCTCCCTGGTTTCAGAACCACAAAACCCACAAAATTCGTTCTAAAAAAATTACCCCTTCATTTCATCACTAATCCCGTAACTCCCTTAATTAAGTCAATGGTAGCCTAAATTGTTCTAAACATCTTTTGGGGGATTAAATATTTTAATCATCATTATCCAATGAATATTTGATTATATAGCCAGCATATAGTGAAGAATAAAAATTATAATCCAAAAAAAGGCATTTAATAACACTTTAAACGACCAGGCGTTTGATAAAGGGCATTAGGGGATTAGGTGCTGGATTGAAAGACTGGATTGAGCTTCCCAGTCAAGGACTCGAGCTATCATTTTATTTAAAAAAATAAGACCATGATTTAAGGAAAAGGAAAACAAAAACCCAAGCTGCCGCGTCTTCTCCCGTGCCAGCCCCCTTGCCTGGGTAACAAGGTGTCATATTTGAACAGCTGTTTTGAAATGACTCCTATAAATATCATTGGGTTTGGGGTTTCCGCTGAGTTTCGGGGGAGCCCTTGAGTTGGCTGATGAGGTGCAGGGTCTCCGGGTTAGTTTGGATCGTGAGGGTGCCACGGTGAGGCCCAACACACCCATCTCTGGGACGAGGACGCTGAAGTCTGGGGAGAGCCTCGACTCTTGTGGGTCACCCCTGGTTTGCTGTGCTGATCTGGAGCCTGGACCTCCCCCTCTCCAGCTTGGGCCCCTTCTGTGACCTCAGGTGACCGTCCCAGGTGACCGCCCCCAGCCCTGCCTGCCCCATGCAGTCCGGCGTCTGATGCCACTCACGCCATCCCAGACATGACTGCCCCTCTCCCTGCCCAGCACCCACCATCCCGGACACCGGGGGCCCCAGAGGCACAGCCCCGCCCCACCCGCACACCTCCTGTGTTGCATCTGTGGCAGGCGAGGCTGCGCCGGGAGGCCCCTCTATTGCCGTCTGCTGAAATCATTTGAGACAAAGTTACAGCACAGGCATTAGAGCCACTTTTCAGAGTGAAACATCTGTCATTTAGCTCGATGACGCTACGGGGACGGCACTTTAGAACAATCTTGTTGCATTTAATTTATTTTCTTCCGGATACTGCAGAGAAAAGGACAACTTCCTAGGTGCTCAGTGTGGACAAATTCCGCTCCTGTGCAGGGAGGAAACCCCCACCCAGAGGCAGGACGTGGCCTCCGTCCCCAGCGGCCCTCCCCACCCACCGCCAGCAGATTGATTTATTCCCCTGCAGGCTGCCGGGGGGCCACCGTGGGAATGCCGGCGGACCACCTTCTCAATGCCCCGGGAAAAAGGCGTCGGTCTGCTGGGGCAGAGATGGGGGCCAAGTGCGCTGAAATCTCAGCGTGGTGGGGCAGGGGTGGGCGGTGAATGCCCATGGGAAGCCTTCCTCTCCCCCCTCTGTCATCCCCTCCTCCCAGCACCCAGAGTCTGGTCCTCTGGGACCCGCATGTCCCTCCTGCAGCCCGAGGAAACTGCAGAGTAAGCCCCCTGCCTGGTGTCCCCCCCACCCAGGAGCAACCGCGAGCCCCACCCTTGGAGACACCCGAGAGTTCAAAAGTCCTTTCCTGGCCTCATGTCCCCTGGCCTGTTGCCATCTCTGAGAGGCTGATAGAGGGGGCCTGTTTTTACATCAGAGGAAGCAGAAACTCAGAGAGGTGTGGACACTTGCCCGAGGACACACAGCTGGGCAGGGGCTGACGAGGGATTCGAAGGCGGGCGTGTGTAGCCCTGCAGCCGGAGGCTTCTGCAGTGTGCATCCTTCTCAGGGCGGAGGGGCTGGCCCCAAGGTGCCTGGGAGGATGTGGGAGGGCGGGTGGGGGCTGGAAGGGGCCGCAGCGGGAGGCGCCTGCCTAAGTTCCTGCTTCTCCACCCTGGTCCCTCCTCGTGGGGTCTCAGGGCAGTTCCAGAAGCTCAGGTTTTGGCTTCCTTGTCTATAATATGGGGGTGCTGACACTGGCCTCAGGGGGGCCACCCCAGACTTCACCTCTGGGTCTGTGAATGCACAATCCTAGGATCTCCCTATCCTGGGGAAGCCCCTCCTCCCCTGGGGCGGGGCTGGCCTGGCCTGGGGCACATTCTGGTGACCACAGCTCCAGTCGCCCTCCGGCCTGGGGCCTGCTCTGAGGGCAAGGCTGTGTGGCAGGTGCTGGGCAGAGTTGCCGCAGCCTCTCCTCCTCCAGGCGACATCCCGGTGTCTCCCAGACACTCCTTAACCCCGTGTTAGAGAACAGTGGAAGTCGGTCCTCAGTTCAGGGGTGCAGAGCCGTGGGGACAGGAGGGGAGGGGGAGGCACCAGGCGAGCTTCTCCTCATTGTCCTCAGCCAAAGCCCTGGGTTTCCTGGGAGGCCTCCTGCCCTCTCCCCTGTCCCATGAGGCCCCCAAAGCCTGGCTAAGAGCCAGGAGGAAGAGGCTGAGTGACCGGGGCTCGGGTGCCCAGCCAGTCAGCCCTGCCCCATGGCCAGGCCCGGGTGTCTCTCTCCTGAGGTTGGGGTGCTGGGAGAGGAGCAGCCCAGCCCCTCCAGGGCACAGCAGGCTCCCTTCATCTCATGCTGCTTCCTCAGAGGGGGTGAGGGTCCCAGTCCCGCCGGCGGGCAGGTGTCCGTGCAGGGCGCGGCAGCCCGCAGGAAGACTGTTTTCCTCCTGCCGCTCATGTTTGACTCGAAGGGTTGGTTCCAGCCCGGCTGAGCCGGCCCAGGGCCCAGGCACCTCCCAAGCACTCGGTCTCCCATCAAACGGCATGAATAATTTAGTCTCTAATTAAAAGTGAGGTCAAGCGATGAAAAATGGCTGGACGCACGGTGGCACGTGATGCATTACATTGCTGGCAGATCAGAGGCAGGCGGGCCGGGGGCTCTGGTTTACACACCAAACCTCCAGGGCTTCGGCTCTGGGGGCCAGCAGCTGGGTCCACCCTGAGGGAGAGTCCCCAGGTGAGCAAGAAGCTGCTGGACGGACCCCAGAGAGCCCCCGGCCGGCCCTGCCCCCACTTCACCTCCACCGCGCCGGAGGGGCTCCTCCCCAGCCTCCCAGCCTCCCGCCTTCCCCACGCACACTAGCTCATCCTGCTTAAGTCTGCGTGGTTCCTTCTGGAACATGCGTCCCCCAGGTGTCCGTGTAACGTGCTCCCGCGCTCCAGCAAGGTCTCTGCCGGAGGTCACCTTGCCTGCCCGCCCCAGCTAAAATGCCACCAGCCACCTTCTGCGTCCCCGGCCTATGAACTCCCAACTCATCTCCTCCCCGTACCTTGCCAGCACTTCTCCCTACTTGGGGTTCATTCTAGTTTATATTCGTTTACTTACTTGCTCATTCTCTGGCTCCCCAACTCCAATATAAGGGGAGGGTCTTGGCTTGGTCCCCCTGTGTGTCTGGCACAAAGGATGGTGCCCGGTACACAGTTGGAGCATAATGGAGTCTCCCTGAGCACAGAGTCTCCGTGTGGGCAGGGGCGCAGAGCAGAGGCTGAGCTGTTGGGTCCTGCTGCCTGATCCCTCCGTCTCTCCTGGTCCGTGGGAAGGTGGGATCGGGCAGAGCTCATCCTGAAAGTTCCACCTGTGCCAGGGCACTGTCGCCCCATCCAGGGACTGTCACCGAGGACAGCTTGAGGGGTGCAGCAGTGAGAGGCTGGTGCAGCTCCTGCCCCAGAACAGCAGCCCATGCCCCCGAGGGGTCGAGAATAACAGAAGGGCCAATGGGTTGGTGGCTGTGCCCCAGGGCACCAGGTGGGCCAGGGTGGACGGAGGGTGCTGCAGGGAAGGGGCCTGGATCCCCAAACCTTGCCCGCTCCCAGCCCACGTGGGGTGGCAGATCCCCAGGAGGTGCTGCTGTGTGTCCCCTCCCCCTGCCTGCACCAGGCCCCACCTGGGACCCTCCCCTGCCTCCCCGCCAAGGGGCATGAGCCACTCACTGGGCCCTGTGCAGTGAGCCCTTCTCATTCCTGTTTTCTAGAAGGGAAAGCTGGGGCTCAGAGAGGTTGGCCCGCTGGTCAGTAGCTGGGAGCTGATTAGGGTCAGGCCCAGCCCCTCCTGTGTGGCAGTGAGGATCTGGGCAGTGCAAGGGCCCCCCAGCCTTCAGGGACCCCTTCTGTAAGGTGGAGAGGCTGCAGCCTGGGAACAGAGATCACCAAGCTCCCGTCTGCTCCAAGCCCATTGCTCCCAGGCCAGAATCTCAGCCTGGCCTCAGAGGTACCTAAAACTCTCTTCTGTGGGCTTTGAGTCCAGGGTGCTGTGGTTACCCCCTGAGGCCACCATGGGGCAGGAGACAAGGAGGAAAACCCTGTTTGGAAGGGCAGGCTGTCAGTGCCCAGGCCGGCAGCCCACCCTACTGCAGGATAGGGGCTGAGGGAGGTGCCCAGGAGCCGGCTCGGGATTCGCACCCAGAGCTCTCGTGCAGGGCACCACCGCCTTCCCGGCCAGCGGCTCCCAAGTTGGAACCTCTTTTGCATTTTCCAAGCGAGGAAAAGATGGTGGGAGGAGGGCCTGGTTGGCCCCTGGGTAGCAGATTAAAGATGGATATTTTGTTTGTTACAATCAAGACCTCTGATTTCAGTTTTATGAATTTTTAAAATATTAATTATATTTTGGAAAGTGTGCGGAGGTGATGGCGCACGCCGCGGTTCTGCTTAGACGGCCCCTGTTTCGCGTTTGGTCCAGATTAGCTGCCGAGGAGGAGGTTGAGGCATTTTAATCCACCTTGTTAACTTATTAAATTTTCTTTATTTACATATGGATCCCACTTTCATTAGCATTGTAACAGGTGTTCATTAACAATTTATCATTTGGGAGGCAGAGTGAGACAACATCAGAAAGAGAGACATTGCTACAAAGTTTACTCTTAATGACAAGGAACAGCGCAGAGGGCAAAACACGACGGCTGCCCCCCCACTCCACCCCCCGCCCCACAACCCCGGGACTCCGTTCAGGCCCCAGGGACTCCCAGAAACCCACCCCGTCTGCCTGTTGTGCCTAATCTGGGGTTCTCAGGGAAGAACCCTGCAGAGGGAGCCCGGGCCTGGGAGTCGGGAGATGGGGTCTGTGCATTGGGGCAAGGCCTGGGCTTCTAGGATGTGGTTCTCTGATCCCAAGGCCGGGAAGGACCACCAGTCTCTGAACCTGCAGCCCTGAGCTGGAATTCAACTGCAAATTACTTAACCGGTTGAAGTTTCCTTATTCATTTATTTATTAGAGACAGGATCTTGCTCTGTGGCCCAGGCTGGCGTGCAATGGCACGACCATAGCTTACCGCAGCCTTGACCTCCTGGGCTCAGGTGATCCTCCCACCTCAGCCTCCCAAAGTGCTGAGATGACAGCCGAGCCCCTCTTGAAGCTTCCTAGACCTCCTCTCTAAAACCTGCATACAGTTGGGCAGGATGGCTCATACCTGTAATCCCAGCACTTTGGGAGGCCCACATGGGAGGATCCCTTGAGCCCAGAGTTTGAGACCAACCTAGGCAACGTAGCAAGACCCTGTCTCTACAAAAATTTTTAAAAAGCTAGACAGGTATGGTGGCTCATGCCTGTAATCCCAGCACTTTGGGAGGCCAAGGTGGGAGGATCCCTTGAGGCTGAGAGTTCAAGACCAGTCTGGACAACTTTGTGAGACCCCCATCTCTACAAAAAAAAAATTTTTTTTTTTGAGGTGGAGTCTCTGTCACCCAGGCTGGAGTGCAGTGGCACGATCTTGGCTCACTGCAACCTCTGCCTCCTGGGCTGAAGCGATTCTCCTGCCTCAGCCTCCCAAGTAGTTGGGACTATGGGCATGCACCACTACACCTGGCATTTTTTTTTTTTTTTTGAGACAGAGTCTTGGTCTGTCACCCAGGCTGGAGTGCAATGGCGTGATCTTGGTTCACTGCAGCCTCTGCCTCCCGGATTCAAGCGATTCTCCTACCTCAGCCTCCCGTGTAGCTGGGATTACAGGTGCCCGCCACCACACCTGGCTAATTTTTGTATTTTTAGTAGAGACGGGGTTTTGCCATGTTGGGCAGGCTGGTCTCAAACTCCTGGCCTCAGATGATCTGCCCTCCTCAGCCTCCTGAAGTGTTGGGATTACAGGCGTGAGCCACTGAGCCCGGCCTAAAAATGTGTTTTATTTTTTTAATTAAAAGAAAAATTAACTGAGCATAGTGGCACACACTGTAGTCCCAGGTGCTTGGGAGGCTGAAGTAGGAGGATCACTTGAGCCCAGGAGTGGGAGGCTGTAGCAAGCTGTGATTGCACCACTGCACTCCAGCCTGGGCAACAGAGCAAGACCCCGTCTCAAAAAAAAATAATAAAATAAATTAATTAAAAACCCTGGATGTTAACAGTGGAGGGGCTGTTTGCAGGGTTGTCTGGACGGGTACAGACGGTGCAGGGCTGAAGGGTGACATTCACCCAAAACTGGTTTGTCAAGTGCCCGCTTGACAGGGGCTGTTAGGGAGGGGCGGGAGAGGGGCTGACCCTGCTGCAATCCAGGAGCCCATGGGAGCCCACGGGGAGCTGGGCTATAGGAGGAGCTTGGAGTTTCCCTCAACAGGGCCACTGGGAGAAGGTGGTGACCTTTGAGGGGGCCTAGAGGGTCCTCCTGCCATCCGACTCCCCCGAGGGAGACCCCGAGTGTGAGCAGAGGGAGGGTGGCCAGGCCTCAGCACAGGACAGGCCTCCAGGGGCTTCTGGCTCGTGGCTGTCCTGGGCCTGGGTCAGGAGCTCCCTGCAGCGCGGGTCCTATGTATGCAGCCAGCAGAGTCCGATGGTCACAGCCTCTTTGTCCCCTGAAAGAAGGGCGGGTGGCCTCCTCCCTCGTGGTGGTCCTGGGTGCAACGTGTGCACCGCCACCCCTCCTGCTGCCCCTGGGTCCCAGGCGCCAACGTGCTTGGGGTGTGCGGGGGTGGGGGGTGAGTGGAGGGCTGGAGGGGGAGATGGCATGGGCAGTGAGTGTCAGCCCGGGGGGGTAAGGATGGGCGTGGGGTGCGGAGTAAGGTCCCGGTCAGCAGGGCTGGGCTGTGGGTGCCAGCACAGGAGGAGGGGGGCACCCACTGGGGGCTTCTCACCATCCTCCCGATGGGCCTCTGTCTCCCCCTGCCCCCAGTCCCCAAAGGAGCCCACACCCCTGCAGTCCAGGACTTGAGGCGCCTACTGCCCCGTCCCCTCCACTTGTCCCTGGAGAAAGAGCCCAGGTGCCCATCAGGCACCCCAGGCTCACCCATCCGGCCCAGGAAACCAAGGCCAGAGAGAGGTGAGGCGGCCACGGTCACCAGGGAGTCAGTGGCCAAGCTAGGGCTGGCATAGGGGAGCTGGTGCATCCAGCCCTGCCCTGATCACCTGTTCTGAGGCTGGATGGGGCAGGGGAAACAGGAGGTCTGCAGTGGGGCAGGCGGTGAGGACACGGCTGTGCCCAGGAGCGTGAGGAGACCCGTGACCCCTGGTCAGGTGCACGGTCCCCTGCAGACCCAGACGGGCCTCGGCGCCCACCTCCCCTCTCCCCGTGGCTGTGGACTCTCCCACTTCTCGCCTTCTGTCCTCGCTGGGAGCAGCAGCTTCTGCGGGTGCCCGGCCTGGCCTCTCCAGCTGCCTCAGATAATCGCCCTCGTAATCACCTTCCCTCGCGCTGCTCCTTTAAAACATATTTCCAGGGTGTTTTTCACGGATAGGGCTTTTAATATTCATCTCAGTGCTGACAATTTTTCCTGCCTTGTTACGGAGAGCTGGTGTCGGTTTTTCATTGTATCTTTGGACAGTCGGTTTATTCGGAGCCACTTAAAGGCTCAAAAGTGATTCTCTTTTATAATTTGAGAAGTTTCATGGACCGAACATCAAAGTGATTGGCTGGGAATGTTTTCTGCTGCTCTCCGTCTCCTTCTCCTCCCTCCCTGGCGTTCTCCACCTCCGTTTTGCTAAATTATTAGCAAGACACTCTTCGGCCCCTCACCCCAGCCTTGCTGAACCTCCAGGCCTTGGGGAAGGTCAGGCCCTGCGGTGGTTTTGGCCTTGGGGGGAGGGGGTGATGCCTTTTAGTCTGGAGTTCCTGATGGACTGGGAGGATGGCAGGGGACGGACTGGGAGGATGGCAGGGGCAGGGGAGGATGGCAGGGGACGGACTGGGAGGATGGCAGGGGATGGGTTGGGAGGATGGCAGGGGACGGACTGGGAGGATGGCAGGGGATGGGTTGGGAGGATGGCAGGGGATGGACTGGGAGGATGGCAGAGGACGGACTGGGAGGATGGCAGGGGATGGACTGGGAGGATGGCAGGGGCAGGGGAGGATGGCAGGGGACGGACTGGGAGGATGGCAGGGGACGGACTGGGAGGATGGCAGAGGACGGACTGGGAGGATGGCAGGGGATGGACTGGGAGGATGGCAGGGGCAGGGGAGGATGGCAGAGGACGGACTGGGAGGATGGCAGGGGCAGGGGAGGATGGCAGAGGACGGACTGGGAGGATGGCAGGGGCAGGGGAGGATGGCAGAGGACGGACTGGGAGGATGGCAGGGATGGACTGGGAGGATGGCAGGGGACGGACTGGGAGGATGGCAGGGGCAGGGGAGGATGGCAGGGGACGGACTGGGAGGATGGCAGGGGACGGACTGGGAGGATGGCAGGGGACGGACTGGGAGGATGGCAGGGGCAGGGGAGGATGGCAGAGGACGGACTGGGAGGATGGCAGGGGACGGACTGGGAGGATGGCAGGGGCAGGGGAGGATGGCAGAGGACGGACTGGGAGGATGGCAGGGGACGGACTGGGAGGATGGCAGAGGACGGACTGGGAGGATGGCAGGGGATGGACTGGGAGGATGGCAGGGGCAGGGGAGGATGGCAGAGGACGGACTGGGAGGATGGCAGGGGCAGGGGAGGATGGCAGAGGACGGACTGGGAGGATGGCAGGGGCAGGGGAGGATGGCAGAGGACGGACTGGGAGGATGGCAGGGATGGACTGGGAGGATGGCAGGGGACGGACTGGGAGGATGGCAGGGGCAGGGGAGGATGGCAGGGGACGGACTGGGAGGATGGCAGGGGACGGACTGGGAGGATGGCAGGGATGGACTGGGAGGATGGCAGGGGACGGACTGGGAGGATGGCAGGGGCAGGGGAGGATGGCAGGGGACGGACTGGGAGGATGGCAGGGGACGGACTGGGAGGATGGCAGGGGACGGACTGGGAGGATGGCAGGGGCAGGGGAGGATGGCAGAGGACGGACTGGGAGGATGGCAGGGATGGACTGGGAGGATGGCAGGGGACGGACTGGGAGGATGGCAGGGGACGGACTGAGAGGATGGCAGAGGACGGACTGGGAGGATGGCAGGGGATGGACTGGGAGGATGGCAGGGGACGGACTGAGAGGATGGCAGGGGCAGGGGGGGCTTGCAGGGCATCAGAGGGGCTCTCGGCATGGAACCTTGGACTTGCTGTGGGTCCCGCCCTGTCTCCAGCCTGCAAGGGCCATTTTCTCATCTGTAAAGTGGGTGTCTTGGCTCAGAGCAGGGCCATAAACTCACACCGTCCCAGTCATCAGGCAAGTCTCCTCGATGGGCGGTGCCAGCTGGGTTTGTCAGCAGAAGAGAGCTCCATCCATCATCCATCCATCTATCCATCCATCCATCCATCCATCCATCCATCCATCCATCCATCCAGCAGCGCTGTAGGCCCGGCCGTGTTCTAGGGGCTAGGGACGCGGCAGGGAACAAACAGGCAAAGCTCCGGCCGGGTGCAGTGGCTCACGCCTGTAATCCCAGCACTTTGGGAGGCCGAGTCGGGTGGATCACAAGGTCAGGAGATCGAGACTATCCTGGCTAACATGGTGAAATGCCATCTCTACTAAAAATACAAAAAAAAAATTAGCCAGGCATGGTGGTGGGTGCCTGTAGTCCCAGCTACTTGGGAGGCTGAGGCAGGAGAATGGTGTGAACCTGGGAGGTGGAGCTTGCAGTGAGCCGAGATCATGCCACTGCACTCCAGCCTGGGCAAGAGAGTGAGACTCTGTCTCAAAAAAAAAAAAAAAAAAAAAAGAAACAGGCAAAGCTCTCCATCCGGGCAGGCCACTGCACACGGAAGACACTTCTCCTGGTGACAGGTTCTTAACGACAGGGCCTGGGGACCTGGAAAGCTGGAAAGTGGTTCCAAAGGGCATGGCCACCCTCGGAGGCCCCTCGTCTCCTGTGGGGAGGCCCGTCCTGCCCACCATGAGCTGGGCCAAAGGCCCTGAGAGTTAGTGGAGGAGCTGAGCTGGTCCCTCTGGACTCCCAGGGCTGGCACGAGTGTGGGCCAGCCCAACCCTGCTCACCAATTCTTGCGCTGGGCAGGACAGGGCGCAGGGGAGGCCAGCAGCAGGGGCCGCGTCAGGCAGGCAGAGGCCCCAGCCCGGAGTTGCTGGAGCTTTTGTTCTGTGTGGGATTTGCAAGAGAAGCTGGAAGTCTACATCAACCTTTGGAATCTCCTGATTTGCAAATGCTGGCGACTATTTCAAAGGTGTTGAAAACGCCACGTGGCTGTTGGCACAACATTGCGAGGTCCGAATGCCAGGGAGCTATGCATGTACAAATGGTTAAGATGGTGAGATTTATGTTATATATACTTCACCACAATAAAAAAAAAATACTACGTAGCAAATACCTGCTGGCCAGAGTCACCTGGAGGCTCAGTTTTCAAGCTTGGGTCTGGTCTGTGTTGTTTTTTTTTCCCACTTCACCATTACTATGCCATCTTCTGGACATTTTTTAAAAATTTTTTCTTTTTTTTTTGAGACAGGGTCTCGCTCTGTCACCCAGGCTGGAGTACAGTGGCACAATCATAGCTCACTGCAGTCCCGGCCTCCTGGGCTCAAGTGATCCTCCCTCCTCAGCCTCCCAAGTAGCTGAGACCACAGGCACACACCACCACACCCGGCTAATTTTTGTATTTGTCATACAGACAGGGTCTGTCACTATGTTGTCCAGGCTGGTTTCGAACTCCTGGGCTCAAGCGATCCTCCCACCTCGGCCTCCCAAAGCGTTGGGATTACAGGCGTGAGCCACAGTGCCCGTCCTGGACATCATTAACCACAGGTGTGTTTGATAAAAATGTACCCACTGCCGTTGGTCATCGAGGCCGGCCAGCCTGCTAAACCTTCAGGTGCTGACTTCCACCAAGAGAAGTGCCCAGAGCTCCGGGCAAGTGTGGGGAGGGGCCATGACCTGTGGGCCGCGATCCTGGTCTCAGTCCCAGCTCCTCCCTGCACTCCCCGGAGCTTGCCAGGACTGCAGCCGGCCCTCGTGCCCCCGGAGTTTATTTGCACCCCACTCCTCCATAGCTGCCACCAGCACTGGCGTGATTTTATAATGTTTGCACTTTCAACTATAGCAAGATAAATGGGTGCGATTACCCCGCTCCCCGCCTGGGAACATGTGGCCTGGCATATGTGGGGCCAACCTCAGCAGAAATCCACGTGCACCTCCGCAGGCAGCGCGTCCCCCGCACACCCGCTGCCCGCCCGGCTTTCACTCCAGAATGGCGCTGCCCGTGCCTGTACAGACAGCTGGCAAAGTGTCAGATGGCATTACAATATTTTTACTTGTAATCGAGAAAGCAATAAAAATACGCATTTAAGTAGCATATTGCTGTTCTAAAGGGGCTGGGGAAACCTGGGGAGGAAACCAGGTTTTGCCATAAATTCAGAGTCCAGGTTGAGCGTGGGAGGGGCCATCCCAGGCACGTGGGCCACTGCAGCTGTGCCTGAGCCACACCTGGCGGGCAAGGTGGGGTTCTGTTTGTAGGTGGCTTTGGGGAGATGGTTTCCTCAGCCGCGAAGGGGGTCTGCCTACTCCAGTTCTTCAGGGGTTACTCCTGGGAAGTGGCCCTTTAGAGGCCAGAGACCCCTCAGAGGAGCTGGGGAGGGCTGAGAATGCTTGCCCCTCAAAATGCCAAACATGGCATTTGGTGACAACCAAACTCAGGGAGTTCTTAGGCCCTCCATCGGATCTCGATCGGACCCCGTCATGAACGTGGGCACTTTTGCAGGCGCCAAAGCTCTGCTGGTCCCCAAGCCCCTTACCTGGCCAGGTACCCCGTTCTGTGGATGAACGGATGGAGCTTCCTGAGACAGCAACGCACCTAAAGTCCCGCAAACAGCCGGGGCCCGGCTGGGATTCCAGTCCCCAGCCCCCAGACTCCAGAACCCCAGACCTGCGCTTCTCCCGACAGGAAGGTGTTCCCGCTGAGGCTTACCCGCCTGTAACCTCCCTGGCCACCCACCCTGTGTGCACCCTGGAGGACCCCGGAGGAGCCTGCCATCCTAGTGTCCTTCCGGGGGTGACTTTGAGGAGCGCCTGAGGATTTGGATTTGGACAAGCCTCCCAGCTGCCTGCAGGTCCTGCTCTTCCATGGGAGGTGTCAGGAGAGTGAAGCCGGGCCCCCATGCCCCGGCCCACACAACCAGCTCACCCTGCCTGCCTGCAGCCTTGGGCCCCTGCCTCCTGGGACTCTCCCAGCAGCCCCAAGAGAGATGGGGCTGCCATTTGCAGATGGAGAAACTGAGGCTAGGAAGGGTTAGGAAGTAACTCAGTCCATTTGCACAGTCGAGGCTGGGCCGGGTACGAGGGTGACCCATGTAAGATCTGGGCAGGGACCACGGGATCCGCCCCACCTGTCCCCAGACCTCAGAGCTGATCGTGCAGCAGCCCAGCCGGGCTGGGTCCAGGAGTGGGCAGAGTAGACACAGCCCCCGAGCTCCTGGGTACACAAACAAACATACTTGGTGCATACGAGCAGCTTCAGGCGCCTGGTGATGGGCGCTGTGTTAACAGTGGAGGGGGTCAGTCACAGGGAGCTGCTTCAGCCAGGGTGTGTCAGATACGGCCCCTTGGAGGAGGCGGCACCCACATACGGAGGAGGCACCACGAGGGGTCTGGTGAGAAGCCCTCCCCTCAGAGAACTGCAGGTGCACAGGGCCCGGACCCAGCCCAGCCTGGAAAAGCCCCAGTATGGAGGTGCCCAGGGCTGGGAGCAGAGGGAGGGGGGCGGGGATGTGGTCAGGGAGGGCGGCAGGGACAGACTGTGCAGGGTTGGGGGGAGATTGTGTAGAATTGGGGAACAGATTGTGTAGGATTGTGGGGACAGACTGTGATGGGTTAGGGGGAGATTGTGTAGGGTTGGGGGACAGACTGTGTTGGATTTGGGGGAGAGAATGTATAGGGATAGAGGGAGATTGTGTAGGGTTGAAGGAACAGATTGTTTATGGTTGGGGACAGATTGTGTAGTGTTGGGGGCAGATTGTGTAGGGTTGTTAGGAGGGATTGTGTAGGGTTGGAGAGACAGATTGTGTATGGTTGGGGGGACAGATTGTGTATGGTTGGTGGAGAGAATGTATAGGGTTGGAGGGAGATTGTGTAAGATTAGGGAGAGATTGTTTATGGTTGGGGACAGATTGTGTATTGTTGTTGGGAGGGATTGAGTAGGGTTGTGGGGACAGATTGTGTAGGGTTTGGGGGAGAGATTGTATAGGATTGGGGAAGATTGTGTAGGGTTGCAGGAGAGATTGTTTATGGTTGGCAACAGATTGTGTAGTGTTGGGAGGGAGATTGTGTAGTGTTGGGGGAGAGATTGTTTATGGTTGGGGACAGATTGTATAGGGTTGGGGGAGATTGTGTAGTGTTCGGAGAGATTGTGTAGTGTTGAGGGAGATTGTGTAGGGTTGGGGGAGATTGTGTAGGGTTGGGGGAGATTGTGTAGGGTTGGGGGAGATTGTGTAGTGTTGGGGGAGATTGTGTAGGGTTGGGGGAGATTGTGTAGGGTTGGGGGAGATTGTGTAGGGTTGGGGGGACAGATTGTGTATAGTTGGGAGAGAGATTGTTTATGGTTGGGGACAGATTGTGTAGTGTTGTTGGCAGGGATTGTGGAGGGTTGGGGCCATAGATGGTATAGAGTTGGGGAACAGATTGTGTAGCATTATAGGAAGAGATGTGTAGGGTTGGGAGAGAGTTGTGTAGGGTTGGTGGGATGGATTTTGTAGGGTTGTGGGGGACAAATTTTGTAGATTTGGAGGGATAGATGGTGCAGGGTTGAGGGGGACAGATTCTGTAGATTTGGAGGGATAGATGGTGCAGGCTTGAGGGGGACAGACTGTGTAGGACTGGGGGACAGATTGTGTAGTATTGGGTGACAAATTGTGAAGTGTTGTGGGGGATAGATCGTGTAGCACTGGGGGATAGATTGGGTTGGGTATGGGGGAGAGGTTGTGTAGTGTTATGGGAGACAGACTGTATAGGGTTGGGGACAGACTGTGTAGGGTTGGGCATATACTGTGTAGGGCTGGGGACAGACTGTGTAGGGTTGGGGGGCAGACTGAGTAGGGGTGAGGACAGATTGTGTAGGATTGGCAGGAGAGATTGTGTAGGGTTGGGGAACAGATTGAGTAGGGTTGGGGACACATTGTGTAGGGTTGAGGGTGACAGATTGTGTAGAATTGCTGGTGGAGAGATTGTGTTGTGGGAGACAGACCATATAGGGTTGGGGACAGATTGTGTAGGGTTTGGGGGACAGACTGTGTAGTGTTGTGGGAGACAGACTATATAGGATTGGAGACAGACTTTATAGGGTTGGGGACAGATTGTGTAGGGTTGGGACAGATTGTAAAAGGTTGGGGAAAGATTGTATAAGATGAGGGACAGATTGTATAGGGTTGGGACTGATTGTATAGGGTTGGGACAGATTGTATAGGGTGGGGGACAGATTGTATAGGGTTGGGACAGATTGTATAGGGTGGGGGTCAGATTGTATAGGGAGGGGGACAGACTGCATAGGGTGGGGGACAGATTGTATAGGGTGGGGGACAGACTGTATAGGGTGGGGGACAGATTGTATAGGGTTGGGACAGACTGTATAGGGTGGGGGACAGATTGTATAGGGTGGGGGACAGACTGTATAGGGTGGGGGACAGATTGTATAGGGATGGGGAAAGATTGTATAGGGTGGGGGACAGATTGTATAGGGTGGGGGACAGATTGTATAGGGTGGGGGACAGATTGTATAGGATTGGGGACAGATTGTATAGGGTGGGGGACAGATTGTATAGGATTGGGACAGATTGTATAGGGTGGGGGACAGACTGTATAGTGTTGGGGACAGATTGTATAGGGTGGGGGACAGATTGTATAGGGTGGGGGACAGACTGTATAGGGTGGGGGACAGATTGTATAGGTTGGAGGACAGATTGTATAAGGTTGGGGACAGACTATAGGGTTGGGGACAGATTGTATAGGGTTGGGGTCAGATTGTATAGGGTGGGGACAGACTGTATAGGGTTGGGGACAGACTTTATAGGGTTGGGGACAGATTGTGTAGGGTTGGGACAGATTGTATAGGGTGGGGGTCAGATTGTATAGGGAGGGGGACAGACTGTATAGGGTTGGCATAGATTGTATAGGGTGGGGGACAGACTGTATAGGGTGGGGGACAGATTGTATAGGGTGGGGGACAGACCATAGGGTGGGGGACAGATTGTATAGGGTTGGGACAGATTGTATAGGGTTGGGGACAGATTGTATGGGTTGGGGTCAGATTGTATAGGGTGGGGACAGACTGTATAGGGTTGGGGACAGACTGTATAAGGTTGGGGACAGATTGTGTAGGGTTGGGGGAGAGATTGTGCAGTGTTGTGGGAGACAAACTATATTGGATTGGGGACAGACTGCATAGGGTTGGGGATGGAGGGTGCCCCTGCCGCAGCCATTCTGGACCTGGAAGCCTCACACCTCCTCTTGGCCCATTTTCCAGGTCCTGCCTCTTCCTGGAAGCCGTTCTGTCCCCTCTCCTGCCCCCTCTCTTCCACTGGTTAACTCTTCCTGCAGAAGGGGGTCAGAGGCCACACGCCTCCTCCCTGGAGGTGACCTTCAAGCCCCTGTCCCGCTCCGTGATATGGGGCCTTCATGTGGCTCCAGGTGGGCAGGGTCCAGGCCTTCATCCCTGGGTCCCAGCACCCACACGGGGCCAGCACAGAACTGCGTGTGGAGGAGCGAATGGGGTAGGGCCCCGTAAGGCACTGGGGTCCTGGCTGGAGGTGCAGGTGGTCAGTGGGGGGGCTGGCATGGACCTCACCACTGTGCTCTGAGGTCACTACCTACCCTGAGGTCAGCAGGGCCCCTCCTGGCCCCACCCGTCACTTACAAGGACCCCTGCTCAAGAAGTCACCTGCAGATGCCGGGGACGAGTGGAGGGCGGGGGCGCCGGTGTCCATCTGAGGAGAAGTCTGCTCAGCATGGCTGTAGACAGCGGGTGTCCCCACGGGGTGTCCAGAAGCTGTTGCATGGACCATGCATCGATCCCGGTCAGCCCGGGGAGCACCAGTCAAGGGGGCCCCCCAACCCTGGCAGTCCGGGAGAGGAAAAGGAACCACTGAGGTTGGAGGCAGAGGCATCCCTTCGCCCCCAGAGCAGCCCTGGGCTGGGGGAGCTTTGGTGGGGGTGCAGGGTCCCTGTGAGGCGGCCCGGGCTTTTCCAGACCTGCAGGAGACCGAGCTGGGGGATGACAGGGACCTTTTCTGTCTGAGGTGGCCCCTGACATCCTGGAGTGGGCCTGAGACGTCCCCGGGGAGCACCAGAGTGTGCTGCACGAAAGGGGGCTCTAGGAAAGGACAGGCGTCCCACCTGCCACAGACGCACCCTCTTCACGACAGCTCGGCAGCCCAGGCCTCTCTCCCCGGCTCACCCTGCATCTCAGGACAGAGTCTTCCTCAGGTCACCTTTGCTGCTTTCCTTTAAAAAAAAAATTTTTTTTTTTGAGATGGGGTCTTGCTATGTTGCCCAGGCTGGTCTCAAACTCCTGGCTTAAGTGATCCTCCCGCCTCAGCTTCCCGAGTAGCTGGGGTCCCAGGTGTGAGCCAACAACGCGCCTGGCTTACTTGCTGCCCTCCTGGGCTCTGTTTTCTACACAGTGAAGAGAGGGTGGGTGTTGGGGGTCCCGGGGAGCCCTGTAGCAGCCGGGTCTGGGAGTGACAGTGAGGGGCTGCAGCTGAGGAGAGAGCTGTGCCAGGGTGGGCACTGGGCTCTCGTCCTCCTGGGTGAGGGGCTGGGCAGACAGGCCCCTCTCCTCCCTTCTCCTGGACAGAGCAGCACTGCCCTCTGGCCACCTACGTAAAGGCGCTGACGGGGCCAGGTGCCAGGTGCCAGGTGTCTGTGCTGACACTGGAGTGCCTGGCTGTGTCCTGGGAGCCAAGCAGTGTCCTGGGAGCCTGGGTGAAGGCCCGTGACCCTGGCAGGAGGTCTCAGAGAAGACAGCTCACCACAGGCCCTCAGAACACCCTCCTGGTCTACAGAGGGGACGCTGAGTCTGGGAGTGGGAATGTGGCTGGTCCCTGCTGCTCCCTCGCTCGCCCCTGTCCCCGAAGCCCCAGGACACCCAGTGGCCCTCTTTGGGCTGGACCCACCCTGGCCACCCTGGCCCTTCCGGCTGCCGGCCGGGGACGCGGGCATGGTGCGGCAGGCCTGCCTTGATTGTGTCGATGGGAGATGATTTTCAAGGTGAAATTTCTAGTTCACTAGAGTCACTTTCGTTCAAGGCGACGCACAAAATGTCATCCCGGCCTGTTCCGTGTGCAACGCGCTGTTCTCCCATCCCATTTAAATTTTCCCCACTTCCCTCCCTGACACCTGTTTAAATCAATATCTTCCTCTCCAGGTCGCGGGGAGAATGTGCCCAGCTCTCCACACAACGCTTCTCAAATCCACTAAAATCAACACAATAATTGAAATATTTTCAAGCTGATTACACCGCAGCCCGAGGCTAGCCTGGTTGCTAAGGGTGAGCTCCGCGGTTGCTAGGGGGAGTAAATCATCTTGCATTATTTGATTTTTGTTATAGATATGAAACCGCTACTCCCGCGATTAAATGTCTCTCAGCCTAACACCTATGGGACCTGGGGAGAGGGAAGAGAAAGGCTCCAACCTTGACCCTGTCAAATAAATATCTCTAACTTTTTCTGTCCTCAGGCTTCCCAGCCAAACCTGTCTGTGGGTTTTTTTTTTCTTCCCTTAACCTGACTTTAAATAACAAAGCTATGGGGACGGGAGATGAAGAGAGGAAAGACTGTCTGTTCTATTAGAGGGTGCTCAGCGCGTGCACGCCCCGACACCTAGCCCAAACCCCGTGCGATGGCGAAGCTTCGTGGAGCTAATAGCCTTCTCGGCGACGGCCACCCCAGAGCCGGTCCCCTCCTGCCGCAAGTTCAGCTCAGACCAGGACGACTCCTTCCATCCGGGCTCCTGCCCGACCGAGGGAGGGCTGCTGGGGACCTGGCTCCCCAGTGACCCCTGCCCACTCCTGACCTCTTGCTGTCTTGGCGAATTTTCTCCAGATCATGGCGTCCTGGGGTCACCACGTTCCAGGATGGTGGGACCAGAAGGGACAGCAGGATGGAGCCCCAGAGAAGGTCAGGCCTGCCTCAGTCCAGCCCCTGGACCGGCTCACAGCCCTTTCTGCTGAGGGCAGGGGTCTGCATGGCAGACACTGGAGGTGTCCTCACGCCCCCAGTCTCCAGCTCTCTCAGAGGCAGGGTCCACCATGAACACCCCTCATGTGGCCA
This sequence comes from Pan troglodytes, assembly GCF_028858775.2. Classification (NCBI taxonomy): domain Eukaryota; kingdom Metazoa; phylum Chordata; class Mammalia; order Primates; family Hominidae; genus Pan; species Pan troglodytes. The sequence goes on from NC_072404.2 coordinate 7,218,247, forward strand.
GGCGCCCCCTTCCCCGGCCTCTGCCGGCCCCCACCCTCCCCAGGCCGGCCCCCTCAGAAGAGCATGGGTGTTCCCGGCCGGCCGAGGCTGCCCCAGCTGAGCTGTGAGCACTGTGGAGCAGAGCCGGCTGTTTGCGGCAGGTGGGCGGGTGAGGCTACCCTGCTGGGACCCAGCCAGCTGTTCCCATGAATGAATCTGAGTAAATTAGCAAACAGCACACAAACCTGCCACCTGAATCATTCCTGATGGCTCTAAGTGCCAGGCAGGCTGGGCAGCCCCCAGTCTGGGGCGACCTGGGCACGGTCCTGGGGGCTGCACGTGCTGGCCCCTTCCCCAGGGCTCCCCTGGTCCTGCCCCAGCGGCCCCTCATCCCTCAGCCTGTCCTCAGGGGGCCAGAGTTGACCTTCCTGTCACTGGGCCGCGTCCCTGGGTTAAGACCTTCTTCCCTCTCCCCCAACCCGCCAGGGCAGTGCCAAACTGCGGGACTCAGCCCCAAGCCCCACTACTGCCTCCATGGTGTCCCCACCCCAGGACAACCGGGGCCCTGCCTCACTGCCCCCTGAACAGCCTCATCCTGCGGGGCTAGTTCTGGTCCCTTCTTTTGCTGAAGTCCCCGCCGCCCACTCCAGTGGCATCCGGGCTGCCTGGCCTCCTCTGACGGGTACCGCCCGGGTCACAGTGCCTGCTCAGGTGCTCAGCACGCTACAGTTTGCCCTCAGCACCCCTGGGAAGGCTGTCAGTGCAGGCCCTGTCACCTTTTCCCAGGTGAGGTGGAGGCTGGGTGACAGGTGACTACCCCGGTCCAGAGCTTGAGACCGGAGAGGAGCCCGTCCCCTCCTTGCTGGGGCGTCCAGGGCCACAGCAGAAAGTCCCGGGTGAGAGCGTGCTGGCTCCTGGCTTCCAGCCTCACTCGGTGGCCAGGTACCCCTTCCCCAGGTGCTGCCAGCCCCAGCCCTCCCACGGCATCCTGCAGCCCTGGCTCCTGCCAGTATTCCCCAATGGATGCATTCTTAAAGCCATCCTGTCCAGGAACCCAGGATCCCTTTTCCCCAGCTCAGCATGGGCATAGCAGGAGCTGGTGGGCTGTGCACTCAGGGCAGGAGATGGACACGGAGGCCCCTGGAAGCAGGTGGACCCCCTTCCTGACAACCCTCTCGGGGCCCACAATTCATCTTCTTAGCTGTCCTTAGAGAACCAAGCACATGAGCTGCCCCCAAGTTCACACATGAGGAAACTGAGGTTCAGCCACTTGCCCAAGGCTGAGGGCAGGGCAAGTGCTTGCCCAGGAACGGCCACGCTGAGGGCAGGCTGCCATGCTGGGGGTGCCCCCAGAGCTGTCCTGGAGCTGCGAGCTTCATCAGAGCACCAGCAAAACCCAAACTCATCGGGTAGAAAACAAACACTGGCCAGACGCGGCGCTCATGCCTGGAACCCCAGGAATTGGGGAGGCCGGGGTGGGAGGCCCGCTTGAGCCAAAGAGTTCGAGACCAGCCTGGGCAACATAGTGAGACGCCATTTCTACAAAAAATAAAGAAATTAGCCGGGTGTGGTGGCACACGCCTGTGGTCCCAGCTACTCCGGAGGTTGAGGTGGGAGGATCACTTGAGCTGGGGAGGCGGAGGCTGCAGTGAGCTGAGATCGCACCACTGCACTCCAGCCTGGGTGACAGAGTGAGACCCAGTCTCCAAAAACAGTAAAAAATGAAAACATCTATATTCCTTTCTGACTATAAAATGCCCATTGAGAAGGATCTGGAAAAGACAGAAAAGGATAAAGAAGCAAACCTTGATCCTCTCGGAACCACCTGCAGTTAGGAGCAAGCCTAGAATGTTCTGGAAGGATTGAAGCCAGCCTTGTCTGAGGCCCTGGGAAAGTGGCCTGGACATGGGGATGTGGCTGGAGGACCCGAGGAAGATGCTGAAGTCCTGTGTGAGGCCCGGTCTGGGAGCCACAGCCCCTCCCCCACTCAGCGTCCGGCCTGCTAGGGTTTCCTGCTGGGCCTCCCTTAGAGCCCACGGCTCCCCAGGTGGCTCTGGCCCGGGAGCCACAGGCACAACCTAGGCAGGGGAAGCCGCATGCACAATGTTGACTCTTCCCTTTGCACGCTGGATGGTGGGCGTTTGCCTTGCGCCTTGGGCTCAGGAGGGGCTGGGGGGTCAGGAGGGGCCACGAAGGGGACCTGGCCTTGGCTGTCTACCTCCCACAGACACTGCCTGCCAGATGGGCGGTGTGGGGATGAGGTGCAGATGTGGGGATCAGGTGCAAGTGTGGGGACAGGGCGAGGGTGTGGAATGGGGTGGGGACGGGGTGCAGGTGTGGGGATCAGGTGCAGGTGTGGGGACAGGGCGAGGGTGTGGAATGGGGTGGGGACGGGGTGCAGGTGCAGGATGGGGTGCAAGTGTGGGATGGGGTGCGGGTATAGGGCTGGGCTTCAAGAGCTGCCCTGGACTCTGCCGCCTCAAAGTCCTCCAGCCTGGCACCCTGGAACCACGCCCCCCACCCACCTCAGTTTCCTCTTTCGTACGGGAGGAGAAGCCCCTGGGGTGCCCGCAGGCCTGAAGTGGTGGGGGTATGTGAGCCCCGCTGGAGGACAGCTAGGAGGTGCTTTGGGTGGAGCACAGCAGACGCTCACTGAATGGTGCTGGCCATCCCTTCTGGGCCATCCCTGCAGTCCTGAGGTGTGGACCGGGCATCCGTTGCCCCAGCAGGGCATCTGCTCGAGGCCATGGCCCAGGCCACTACCCTGCTTGGGGGGCACCCCCATCCTTCAGGGTCCACTCCATGCCCACCTCTGGAAACGTTGCGGGCAGGTTCTGTCCCCTGCACTGCGGGCAGCGTCCCCAGCATGGCCCCGCCCACAGCCAGGCACCCTGGGCCGGGTGAGTCCCCGTCAGATGCACCCGGAAGCGCGGCAGCCCAGCCCGGGCCTTAGACGCCGCTCTGTGGTGTGTGTGTGTGGGGGGCCTGCTCCTGACTGGCCTGTGGGGAGGGGTCCTGGTTTCAGCCCACCCAGCCATGGAGGCAGCTGCAGCTGACCGGGCCACTCTGGACGGCCTGGCGGTGGGACTGAGTCCAGGCTCAGTGTCCTGAGGGAAGGGGCTGAAGTACCACGTGCTTGGACCCCTGGACACAGGGAGGGCTTTTTCTGTCCGGGGCTGCATGTGTGTGTTGGAAGCAGCTGAACGTGTTGGGACCCGGCTGGGGAGAGGCCCCAGGGCTGACCTGCATGGGTCCTGGAGCCGGGGGAACGAGGAGCTCTGGCTGGGGGCAACCAGGGAGTTGTCACCCAGGTGTGCCGGGCAGGTCGGGGTGCTGGGGTGGGTGTCTCCCCATATTGTGCCAGGGCTTGGGGCATGGCCTCTGGGCTCTGACAGCTGGGGAGGGCTTCAGGGAAACCTGTCCCTCCAGCCGCGGCAGACGCCTGCCCGTTGGCCCCGAGTCCCTGCCCGCCTCCCCCACCGTGGGGCGGCTTGGAGCCTATGGGGTTTGGCTGCAGGATCCCTTCCTTAGTAGGGGCTCCTCCCGGCAGGGGAACCCGCACCCCAACCACAGACACTGTTTACCAGAACCCCCCCTCCCCCGGACACCCCTGCTCCTGCCCCTGGACATTCTCCCGGCACTGTGAGGGCTTCATCCGTCAGGGGAACGGTTCCCCACGAGCTGGGGATGGCCCCGGAGCCTGTCCTGTTTTCCCGGCGGCCACCTCCTACCCCGCCCGGCTGCGGGGACCCTCTGCGGCCATTCAGCCAAGCCATCTGCCGCCAGCGCCGCGAGTCCCCGGGCAGGAGCGTGGTGACAAGCTCGAGATATGTCAGTGCGGTTATCGGCAGAAGGCAACATCTGCCTACCCTGACATCAACAATGGTAGGCCATTTAGGCTGCGGCCCCCTCCCCGGAGCTGCAAACAACAGCTCCCTGTATTATATTTTCTCACTCAATTAGCACCACCGCCCCGCTGAAATAGAGGCCAATTTACCTATAATGACATCATTGTTAGGGAAGTGGCAGCGGGCTGGGCTGTCACCAGGTTGCGGAGACAGGTCCGTCTCTCTCCACTAACCCTGACGGGAAGGGCCGGGAGCCCGGGGTGGGAAGGGAAGGGGTGCCTCGCGGCCTATCGGCGGCCACCCCGTCACCTCCGACCACAGACATTGTTTCCGACAGTTCTCAGGAGCAGTGTGGCGGAAAATTGAGTCCAGATTCATTAGGTTTTTCAGTGTGCCGCTCAAGTCAGTTAAATTGATACATTTCCTAACGAAATTGAAGTGCTTTGTGCTGCCAGTGGAAAGCCGGGTGACCCGCCTCGGCCCGCTGAGCAGCCGAACGCGCTGACGGATCCATTAGGCCGCTCCCGGCCCCGGCCCCCTCTCCCTCCGTTCCTGGCCGGCGCTGTAAATCTCCGCCAATTTCGGTCCTAATCATCATTATAAACCCTTCCTCTGCCTGCTCCCGCGCCTCACCTCGCTGGCAGAACAGCCCCTGGCATGATCATCGCACCGGCCTGCAGGGTCAGCAGCCCCACTGGCTCGCCGCGGCCTGGGCCTGGGCCTGGGGGGCCGGGACCCCAGGTGGAGGAGCACAGCGAGGGGCCCCTGGGCTGCAGGAGGGGCCAGCTCATGTGGCATCAGCCGGGCTCCAGAGCGGAATGTGCGCCCATTCGACAGATGGGGAAACTGAGGGCAGGTCTTGGTTTCCAACTGGACGTTTTTGTTTTTTAAAGGAGGTACATACAGAAAGTCCATACATGTCAAGGGCTCACTGAGATTAGTGTGCACGCTCAAACACGCTGAGGGAGAAACCGGAGAAACCCCAGATGGAGAAACGGAACATTCCAGCCCCCTAGAAGGCCCCCTTTGCTCCCCAGTTCTGTGCCCCTAGCAGGGTGATGGCTCTTCTGATTTCATCACCAGGCGTGAGCGGGCCCCTTAGTGGAGTCACACGTCTTGTTCTCCTTGGCATCTGGAGGCTTTTGCTGCATGGATGCCTGTGAGGTTCACCCGTGCTGTTGCCTGGATCTGTGGCGAGCACCTTTTCAGTGCTGCGTAGTATTCCACCCTGTGCCTTCATCGCCATGGACTCGCCTGTCCTCCTTTTGCTTCCAGGTGGGGCTCTCATGAGCGAGTCCACTGTGCATGCCATTCATGAGTGTGGTCCAGCCATGAGCGCTCATTTCTTGATTCTTCTCTTGGCCACCCTCACCCTGTCCCCATCCATTGTTTAAAGTGCCATCGAGTGAGTTTTACAAATGTCAGGGTGAGTCCTCCCTCCCTCCCTCCCTCTTCCCTTCCTTCTCCCTCCCTCCCTCTCTCCCTCCCTTCTCCCTCCTCCCTACCTCCCTTCTGCCTCCTCCCTACCTCCCTTCTCCCTCCTCCCTACCTCCCTTCTCCCTCCTCCCTACCTCCCTTCTCCCTCCTCCCTACCTCCCTTCTCCCTCCTCCCTACCTCCCTTCTGCCTCCTCCCTACCTCCCTTCTGCCTCCTCCCTACCTCCCTTCTGCCTCCTCCCTACCTCCCTTCTGCCTCCTCCCTACCTCCCTTCTCCCTCCTCCCTCTCCCTCCTTCCCTCTCTTCTCCCTCCTCCCTACCTCCCTTCTCCCTCCTCCCTACCTCCCTTCTGCCTCCTCCCTACCTCCCTTCTCCCTCCTCCCTACCTCCCTTCTGCCTCCTCCCTACCTCCCTTCTCCCTCCTCCCTACCTCCCTTCTGCCTCCTCCCTACCTCCCTTCTGCCTCCTCCCTACCTCCCTTCTCCCTCCTCCCTACCTCCCTTCTCCCTCCTCCCTCTCCCTCCTTCCCTCTCTTCTCCCTCCTTCCCCCTCCTTTCCTCCTCTTCCCTCCCCACTCCCTCCCTCCCCCCCCCAGTAGGAAGGTGGCCGGGCAGTAACCCTGGGCCCACGTGAAGAGGGCGTCCAACTGAGGCCAGGAGATCAACTGCATTATGGAGACTGAGTGGACTGCCGAGAATGGGCCCAGATTTCTCACTGTTGAAAAAGCTGATAGGATACAGATGGGGAAGCTGGAATGAGCTCTGCAGTGTTGTTGAATTGACACTGCTGCTGTCCTACACAGGGATGAGGAAATCGGCATAGATGCAGGAGTGTGTGCACCGTGCACACGCTGTATCATCCTACCTGGAACCCTGGAAATACAGCACCTCAGGGGCGGTGAGCACACCTGGTGCCCAGACCTTGGCTTCTAACTGCCATTCTCTGTCAAGAGGAGCAGTGGCTCAGCTGATTTCCAGTGGGGAAAGCTGAGCCTGGAATGTCTGGTCCAGAAAGTAGAAGAGCGAAGTGAACGGAGGGCACTGGTCCCAGGTCACAAGAGCCAGCCCCAGGGCCCCATGGCCACATTTGGGACAATTTGCACATCCAGATAAATACGAGATCCTGGCCCATAGAATAAAACAGCAGCCACAAGTCCACAGTGACACACACAAAGGACCCCTAAACATGGGGATAGGAGGGAAAGGCGGGCTTTGAACAGCATTTGTCAGCCATCAGAGGGATAGCTGATTGTGGCAGGAGTCAATAGTGGATATTAAAACCGATGGGTGGGCCAGGCGCGGTGGCTCATGCCTGTCATCCCAGCACTTTGGGAGGCCCAGATGGGAGGATTGCTTGAGCTCAGGAGTTCGAGAGCAGCCTGGGCAATATAGGGAGACCCCATCTCTCAAAAAAAACAAAACAAAACAAAACAAATTAGCCAGGTGTGATGGCATGTGCCTATAGTCCCAGCTACTTGGGAGGCCGGGGCAGGACAATCGCTCAAGCTGGGGAAGTCAAGGCTGCAGCGAGCTATGATTGCACCATTGCACTCCAGCCTGGGCAACAGAGTGAGACCCTGTCTCAAAAAATACAACAAAATAAAACAGAACAAACAAGTAAGACTGGGCACGGTAGCTCACGCCTGTAATCCCAGCACTTTGGGAGGCTGAGGTGGGCGGACCACCTGAGGTCAGGAGTTCGAGACCAGCCTGGCAAACATGGCAAAACCCCATCTCTACTAAAAATACAAAAATTAGCTGGGCGTGGTGGCGGGTGCCTGTAATCCCAGCTACCCGGGAGGCTGAAGCAGGAGGATCACTTGAGCCCGAAAGGCGGAGGTTGCAGTGAACTGAGATTGTGCCACGGCACTCCAGGCTGAGCAACACAGTGAGACTCCATCTCAACAACAACAACAACAGCAAATCAGTGGACTCTGAGTGAAGCAGACGGCTCTCTGTCATGTGGGTGGGCCTCGTCCAAATAGTTGAAGGGCTGAATAGAACCGACTCATCTCCCCTGAGCAAGAGACCCTGTCTCTACAAATCGATAAATAAAAACAAAAAGTTATAGAAGATATTATGCTCCACGAAAGAAGCCAGACACCAAAGGCCACACAGGGTAAGTGTTCTATGCACAGAAAACCTGCCGAACTGGCAAGTCCCCAGAGGACGATGGCGGAGACAGACCAATGGTGGAGACAGATGGCAGAGACAGACCGATGGCGGAGACCGATGGCAGAGTGGTGGTTGGCAGGGCTGATGGGTAAGGGGTCTCCTCCTGGGGATGAGGATGTTTTGGAACCAGAGAGTGGTGGTGGTTGCATGCCGTTTCTAAGGGACGAACCGCTACTGAATTGCTGAATTTAAAATGGTGAATTGTATGTGATGTGGATGTCACCACAATCACAATCAAAAGCGACAGGACGGGGAGAATACAGACCTGACCCTGAGTTAAACCGTTCAGGGGAGGGGCGAGGTGACTCATGCCTGTGATCCTAGCACTCTGGGCGGCCGAGACAGGCAGATCCATTGAGGTTAAGCATTTGAGACCAGCCTGGGCAACCCTATCTCTACGAAAAATACAAAGATTATCCGGTGTGGTGGTGCATGCACCTGTAGTCCCAGTTACTCGGGAGGCTGAGGCAGGAGAATCGCTTGAGTCTGGGAAGCAGAGGTTGGAGTGAGCCTCCACCTCCCGGGTTCAAGTGATTCTCCTGCCTCAGTCTCCCCAGTAGCTGGCATTACACCACACTCAGCTAATTTTTTGTATTTGTAGTAGAGACCATGTTGGCCAGGCTGGTCTTGAACTCCTGACCTCAAGTGATCTGCCCAACTTGGCCTCCCAAAGTGCTGGGGTTACAGGTGTGAGCCACTGCACCTGGCCATCATTTTAACCATTTTGAAGTGTACAATTCAAAGCAGTGAGCTATGATTGTGCTACTGCCCTCTAGCCTGGGAAACAGAACGAGGCCCTGTCTCAAAAAAAAAAAAAAAGTCCATTAAAAAGTCAGGAAACAACAGATGCTGGAGAGGCTGTGGAGAAATAGGAATCCTTTTACACGTTGGTGGGAGGGTAAATTAGTTCATGTATTGTGGAAGACAGTGTGGCGTTTCCTCAAGGATCTAGAACCAGAAATACCATTGGACCCAGCAATCCCATTACTGGGTATATACCCAAAGGATTATAAATCACTCTACTATAAAGACACATGCACACGTATGTTTATTGCAGCACTGTTCACAATAGCAAAGACTTGGAACCAACCCAAACATCCATCAATGATGGACTGAATTAAGAAAATGTGGCACATATACACCATGGAATACTATGCAGCCATAAAAAAGGATGAGTTCATGTCCTTTGCAGGGGCATGGATGAAGCTGGAAACCGTCATTCTCAGCAAACTAACACAAGAGCAGAAAACCAAACACCGCACTTTCTCACTCATAAGTGGGAGTTGAGCATTGAGAACACATGGACACAGGGAGAGGAAGATCACACACTGGGGCCTGTTGGGGGTTGGGGGCTAGGGGAGGGATAGCATTAGGAGAAATACTTAATGTAGATGACGGGTTGATGGGTGCAGCACACCACCATGGCATGTGTATACCTTTGTAACAAACCTGCACATTCTGTACATGTATTCCAGAACTTAGAGTATAATGAAGGAAGAAGAAGAAGGAAGAAGGAGGAAGGAGGAAGGAGGAAGAAGAAGGAAGAAGGAGGAAGGAGGAAGAAGGAAGAAGGAGTAAGAAGGAAGAAGAAGGAAGAAGGAAGAAGGAGGAAGGAAGAAGAAGGAAGAAGGAGGAAGGAGGAAGAAGGAGGAAGGAGGAAGAAGGAAGAAGAAGGAAGAAGGAGGAAGGAGGAAGGAGGAAGAAGAAGGAAGAAGGAAGAAGAAGGAAGAAGGAAGAAGAAGGAAGGAGGAAGGAGGAAGAAGGAAGAAGGAGGAAGGAGGAAGAAGGAGGAAGGAGGAAGAAGGAAGAAGAAGGAAGAAGGAAGAAGAAGGAAGAAGGAAGAAGAAGGAAGAAGGAAGAAGGAGGAAGGAAGAAGAAGGAAGAAGGAGGAAGGAGGAAGAAGGAGGAAGGAGGAAGGAGGAAGAAGAAGGAAGAAGGAAGAAGAAGGAAGAAGGAAGAAGAAGGAAGAAGGAAGAAGAAGGAAGAAGGAAGAAGAAGGAAGAAGGAAGAAGGAGGAAGGAAGAAGAAGGAGGAAGGAGGAAGAAGAAGGAGGAAGGAGGAAGGAGGAAGAAGAAGGAAGAAGGAGGAAGGAGGAAGAAGGAAGAAGAAGGAAGAAGGAAGAAGGAAGAAGAAGGAGGAAGGAGGAAGGAGGAAGAAGAAGGAAGAAGGAGGAAGGAGGAAGAAGAAGGAAGGAGGAAGAAGAAGGAAGAAGGAGGAAGGAGGAAGGAGGAAGAAGGAGGAAGGAGGAAGAAGGAAGAAGAAGGAAGAAGGAAGAAGAAGGAGGAAGGAGGAAGGAGGAAGAAGAAGGAAGAAGGAGGAAGGAGGAAGAAGAAGGAAGAAGGAGGAAGGAGGAAGAAGGAGGAAGGAGGAAGGAGGAAGAAGAAGGAAGAAGAAGGAAGAAGGAAGAAGAAGGAAGAAGGAAGAAGGAGGAAGGAAGAAGAAGGAGGAAGGAGGAAGAAGAAGGAGGAAGGAGGAAGGAGGAAGAAGAAGGAAGAAGGAGGAAGGAGGAAGAAGGAAGAAGAAGGAAGAAGGAAGAAGAAGGAGGAAGGAGGAAGGAGGAAGAAGAAGGAAGAAGGAGGAAGGAGGAAGAAGGAAGAAGAAGGAAGAAGGAAGAAGAAGGAGGAAGGAGGAAGAAGAAGGAAGAAGGAGGAAGGAGGAAGAAGAAGGAAGGAGGAAGAAGAAGGAAGAAGGAGGAAGGAGGAAGGAGGAAGAAGGAGGAAGGAGGAAGAAGGAAGAAGAAGGAAGAAGGAAGAAGGAGGAAGAAGGAGGAAGGAGGAAGAAGGAAGAAGAAGGAAGAAGGAAGAAGAAGGAGGAAGGAGGAAGGAGGAAGAAGAAGGAAGAAGGAGGAAGGAGGAAGAAGAAGGAAGAAGGAGGAAGGAGGAAGGAGGAAGAAGGAGGAAGGAGGAAGGAGGAAGAAGAAGGAAGAAGGAGGAAGGAGGAAGAAGAAGGAAGGAGGAAGAAGAAGGAAGAAGGAGGAAAGAGGAAGGAGGAAGAAGGAGGAAGGAGGAAGAAGAAAGAAGAAGGAAGAAGGAAGAAGGAGGAAGGAGGAAGAAGGAGGAAGGAGGAAGGAGGAAGAAGGAGGAAGGAGGAAGAAGGAGGAAGGAGGAAGGAGGAAGAAGGAGGAAGGAGGAAGAAGAAGGAAGAAGGAAGGAGGAAGGAGGAAGGAGGAAGAAGGAGGAAGGAGGAAGGAGGAAGAAGAAGGAAGAAGGAAGGAGGAAGGAGGAAGAAGGAGGGAGGAAGGAGGAAGAAGGAGGAAGAAGAGCAGCAGCAGCAGCAGCAGCCAGGAGGACTCGCTGTGATGTCAGGACTGACTGGAGGTCAGGGGACAGCCTGGAGTCGCCCAATCCTTCAGCCACCGGCCCCCGCCCGGGCCATAGAGCCCCTGGAAGGAGGCCCCGCACGCCGCGTGTGCGTTAGGTGTGAAATACTCGTGGATCGGCAGCTCAGAGGAAAAAGCGTGGGAACGGCTTTGCCGATATTTTTCATAATAATTACTTGTTGAAATGATTACATTTTTTAGTGTATTAAGTTAAACAAAGTGTATTATTTAAATTAATTTCACCTGTTTCTTTTTACTTTTTCTGGTGGCCACTAGAAAATTATGTCATGTATGTGGCTTGTGTGACGTGTCTTTTGAGTGGGCTGCTCTGGAAAACGCAGAAAGAGACTCAGAAACTCAAGGTAGATGCTGCTTTCAGCCCAGCCTCAAAACAGTCTCCAGTTGGATTAAACTTGTTTGTTAACTGAGGTGAGGTTCACATAACATCCTTTTTTTTTTTTTTTTTTTTTGAGACAGAGTCTCGCTCTGTTGCCCAGGCTGGAGTGCAGTGGCGTGATCTCGGCTCACTGCAACCTCTGCCTCCCGGGTTCAAGCGATTCTCCTGCCTCAGCCTCCCCAGTAGCTGGGACTACAGGCACGTGCCACCACGCCCAGCTAATTTTTATATTTTTAATAGAGATGGGGTTTCACCATGTTAGCCAGGATGGTCTCGATCTCTTTACCTCGTGATCCGCCGGCCTTGGCCTCCCAAAGTGCTGGGATTACAGGCGTGAGCCACCGCGCCCGGCCATAACATCATCATTTTAACCATTTTGGTTTTTTGTTTGTTTGTTTGTTTGTTTTTGTTTTTGAGATGGAGTCTCACTCTGTTGCCCAGGCTGGAGTGCAGCAGTGTGATCTCGGCTCACTGCAACCTCTGCCTGCTGGGTTGGGTCAATTCTCCTGCCTCGGCCTCCAAGTAGCTGGGATTACAGGTGTGCACCACCATGCCCAGCTAATTTTTGTATTTTTTAGTAGAGACGGGGTTTCGCCAGGTTGGCCAGGCTAGTCTTGAACTCCTCACCTTAGGTGATCCACCCACCTCAGCTTCCCAGAATGCTGGGATTACAGGCGTGATCCACCGCGCCCAGCCCGTTTGTTTGTTTTGAGACAAAGTCTTGCTCTGTCACCCAGACTGGAGTGCAGTGGCGTAATCTCGGCTCACTGGCAAACTCTGCCTCCTGGGTTCAAGTGATTCTCCTGCCTCAGCCTCCCGAATAGGTGGGATTACACCATGCGCAGCTAATTTTTGTATTTTTAGTAGAGACAGGGTTTCACCGTGTTGGCCAGGATGGTCTCCAACTCCTGACCTCAAGTGATCTGCCTGCCTCGGCCTCCCAAAGTGCTAGGGTTACAGGCGTGAGCCACCGTGCCCAGCCATCGTTTTTACCATTTTGAAGTGTACAATTCAATGGCATTAAAGACATTGACAAGGATGTGCAGTAACCCCCTCTATCTAGTTCCAGAACATTCTCAACACCCCAAAGGAAGACCCCAGGCCCATTAACGGTCATTCCCCATCCCCCCTACCCCAGCCCCTGGCAACCACAAGTCTGCTTTCTGTCTCCAAGGATTTCTGTTTTCTGGACATGGATGGAACCATGCACTGTGAGGCCTCTGTGACTGGCTTCCTGCCCTCAAGGCTCATCCACGCTGTAGCCTGTGTCAGGCCTTCCTTTCTTTTTCATGGCTGAATAATATTCCACTGTGTAGATGAGCCACATTTTGTTTCTCCCGCATCAGCTGAGGACACTTGGGCTGTTTCCACCTTTTGGCCATTGTGGGAGTTGCTGCCATGAACATTTGGGTCCAGGTTTGTGTTTGATCACCTGTTTTCAATCATTGGATTAAAGTTTTTTGTTTTTTTTGAGATGGAAGTCTCACTTTGTAGCCCAGGCTGAGGTGCAATGGCATGATCTCAGCTCACTGTAACCTCTGCCTCCCGGGTCCCAGTTCAATCAAGTCTCCTGCCTCAGCCTCCCGAGTAGCTGGGATTCCAGGCATGCGCCACCACGCCCGGCTAATTTTTGTATTTAGTAGAGATAGGGTTTCACCATGTTGGCCAGGCTGGCCTTGAACTCCTGACCTCAGGTGATCTACCTGCTTTGGCCTCCGAAAGTGCTAGGATTACAGGCGTGAGCCAACACGCCTGGCCTGGATTAAAGTTTTAAATGTAACATTATAATGATGGAAACAAGACCAGGATTCTCCCTTCGTCTCTCTGTGGTGTCTTTTATACACTTGAGACCTTGTTTCTGCATCCTCCCTGATAGCCTTCCCTGTCCTCGCTGGATGAAAACCTCTGTATGCCAGCCCTGCCTGGGGGCTGCCCGGGGCCCAGCAGGGAGTGGAGGGGGCAGGAGATGTGGGCAGGGGCCTTCTGTGTGCAGTGAAGGTCCAGGCACCGTTTAGAGCTGGGAGTGAAGAGGGGTGTGGGTGCTTCTGGGGGCCCCATCTGCTGTGGCGGGGAGCCCCTGGCTCTGTGAAGGATCTGGGTCCAGATCCAGAGCCGGGCGCAGTGGCTCACGCCTGTGATCCCAGGACTTTGGGAGGCCGAGGCGGGCAGATCATCTGAGGTCAGGAGTTCGAGACCAGACTGGACAACATGGCAAAACCCCATCTCTACTAAAAATACAAAAATTAGCCTGGTGTGGTGGCTCATGCCTGTAATCCCAGCTACTTGGGAGGTTGAAGCAGGAGAATCTCTTGAGTCCAGGAGATGGAGGTTGCAGTGAGCCGAGATCGCACCACTACACTCCAGCCTGGGTGACAGAGTGAAACTCCATCTCACTGAATAAAAAAAGAAGGACCTGGGCCCTCTCTGGGGAGGCTATGGGGCCCCAGGGCTTGGGAATTCTGGAAAGTCCCCAGGGCTAATGGCCTCTTGGGGAGTCACCCCGACATCTGCTTTCAGGGGCCTAGGCGGGGTCTGGCTGCAGCTGGTGTCACCCTTGGCTGGCCAGATGGGCAGGGTCTGCAGAAGTCCCGGGGACTGGCTGTGGAGCTCAGAGCCGTTGCTGGTATCTGCGGGTGGCCTAGAGGCCGTGGGGCTGAGGAGCGGGTGCTGGGCTGGCTGCCCTTCTGACCTAGTCTCTGCACCTGAAGGTTGTGGGGACCTTTGTGGGGAGAGGGCACCTCTTCAACCTGAACCAGCCAGCAGGGCAGGAGTGAGCGGTGTAATGGCACTGAGCCTGGAGTTCCGCGGGGACCCCTGCCGTCTGTGAGGCTTGGTGCAGATCCCGAGTAGCCCTGCGCCCCTCCTGAGCCCCTGCCCTGCTCAGGGCTGCCCCTGGCAGCTGCAGCCTGCAGCCACTGGGCACCCACCTGGCCAGTGTCCTGACCCAGAGTGGTCTTGACCTGGCCAGGGAGCCTCCTCTGGGAAGTGGGGTCCAGGGCTGAGGCCCCTCCCTCCTCCAGACCTCAGATCCTCTGGTTGTCAAATGAGCGCATCCGGCAGTGCATGGGCTTCTCACGGACACACAGGACGGTGGCTGGAATGGTCCTGGGGCCGCCAGGGCTCCCTGCAGGCAGAAGCCACAGGGTTCACTTCGGATGAGCCAGAAAGCTGGGGAGGGGGGTCCGGGGTCTCCACACTCCATCGCTGCTCCTCAGGGGGCCCTTCCCACTCTAAGGCATGAAACCTGGAAACAGACCAAGGCCGGGAAACACGGAGGGGCTCAGGACATGGGGGCAGAGCCTAGGGATGGCCTGCTCGGCCTGGGGTCAGGGAGGCCCACCAGGGCCGGGCCTTAGACATGGCAGGTCCAGGAGACAAGCAGGGAGAAGGGTGACCCAGGGTGAGGGCGGGGGCTCCAAGGCTGGGCCCGCCTCACCCCGGATCACCCTTCTGGGGTGGCCTGAGGTTGCCTGAGCTGGGGCCCAGGGCGTTCCAGGACGGCTAAGAGGCAGGGCAGGCAGGGCTGCTCCCCGGAGCTTCTGGCCTGGTTCAGTCCTGGCTGCAGCTGTGGGGTCCGGGGTGGCCTGGTCTGCTCTGCTGTGTGTGGACTGTGCGGGAAGGTCCCGCTGGGGTCTTTGGAGCCTTGGGAAAGAAGCCGAGGGAGAGGCTGGCTTGGGGGCAGGAGGCCGGGTGGGCCGGGCCATCATGGTTGAGAGCCGGGCACTGGGGTGTCTGGGGGAGCAATTTTCCTGGCGGCGGCAGCTCTGGGAAGCCAAACCCAGAGGGGCTGTTAGGCCATCAAGCGCCTCCTCCCTGCACGGGTGGACACCAGTTTACACAGTGCCGGGATGCCCAGATGGAAATTTATGGTGTGCAGGGAAGAACTTCTCACCCAGGTTCCAGCCAGCCGGGTGAGAGAACAATATTTCCCATCGAGGGGACGTGCAAAAGCTCTTAACAAATCGATGGGCTGCATTTAGTCAATAAACCACAGTGCTTTCCAGGGAGGCAGGAGCTCTCCTCCCCCAGTTGTCCCTGGGGCCCCTCAGGCTTCGCCGAGGGTGGGGGTATGGCCGGGCGGGTGGACGCCAAGGAAGCTGGGGAGCCTGGGTCTTATGTCCCCACCCATAGCTCCTGGCCTCAGGGCATCCTCCTGCCCTGGGGTGTGGGAAGGACAGCGGCTTCCCCGGCGGCGGACACAGGGGCAGCATTGTCGGTGGTGCCAGATGGAGGTTTGGGGCTCACATCTTGCCTTCCAGCTGGGGAGCCCAGGTGCAGCCACCTCTGCCCCTCCAGCCCTGCCTTCCTGGCCACGGTAGCAACCTCTCTGGGGTCCCCAGCACAGCCGCTCCCTGCTTGCCTGCACCTCCCTCCCCAGATCACCGCTGAGCCTGGCCCTGCCCCTCCAGCGCTGGGCACCTCTCACTCCTTTCCAGGGACCCCCAGGCCATGGCACAGTGTCGCCTGGGGACACACGTGGTGCGTGTGGCGTTTCAGCTGCTCAACACTCACTTCTGAGGCCGCCGCGGCGTGGCACGGCCTGGGCGTTGGACGCAGCAGTGAACGCGACCCACGCGGGGACTCAGGGTATGACGGGCAGAGGGGTAGGTAGGGTGGGGGCAGGTGAGACGGGGGTGCCCAGCGGTCAGGGAGGGGCTCTCGGGAGGTGACATTCGGCCGAGACTGAGTGACGGTGTGGAACCCGGGCGCACTGGGAGGCACGATCCAGGCGGAGGGAGCAGCCGTGCCAGGGCCCTGAGGTGGGAGGGGCCGGGCGGCCTCAGGCTCAGCGAGGGGCTGAGGGGCCAACGCGGCCGGAGTGGAGTGGGCGAGGGGAGGGAGCGCTGGCCAGGAGAGACAACCACGAGCCACACTTGGGGCTGTTAATTTTCTAGGAACCACATTCAAAAGGTAAAGAAGAAACATTCATTTTTGGCCGGGATGCAGGGTCTTGCTATGGGGCCCGGGCTGGTCTCCACCTCCTGGGCTCAAGCGACCTCCCACCTCAGCCTCCAAGTAGGTGGAACTATAGGAAATGAATTTTAATAATGTATGTTATTTAACCAGATATTAATACATCAAAAACATGGTCACTTAAACGTATCGTCAATATAAAAAATATCCACGAGACATTTTACAGTTTTTTTTTTTTAGAGACAGGGTCTTACTCAGGTGCTGAGGCTGGATTGCAGTGGTGCAATCATGGCTCACTGCAGAGTCCAGCTCCCGGGCTCAAGCGATCCTCCCACCTCAAACTCCTCAATAGCTAGGACTTCAGGCTCGTGTCACCATGCCTAGCTAATTTTTTATTTTTTATAGAGACAGGGTCTCACTATGTTGCCCAGGTTGGTCTTGAACTCCTGGCCTCAAGCGATCCTCCTGCCTCAGCCTCCCCAAAGTGCTGGGATTACAGGCGTGAGCCATGGTGCCCAGCCTGCTTCAGTTTTAAAATTTGTATATAAAATAATAAAGTTAAATACAACGGAAAGTTCATTTCCTTAGTTGCGTGGGCTGTGTTTTAGGTGCCCAGGGGGTCACAGATGGCCGGGGGACGGGAGGAGCTCAGGTCGGGGGCAGGCATCGCGTTTGCGGGGATGGATCCTTAACCCAGAGAGGAAGGTGGTTGCTCTGACCTCAGACACTCTTGGAGAAAAAGTGGGCAGAAGCCTCGCAGGTGGGGTCCTGGGAGAGGCTGGGGCCAGCCAGTAGGCCTTGAGAAGTGGCCGTGGTTACAGAGTGGCGGTCATCGGTGGGGAGCAGGCTGTGGGCTGGGGTGTGGGACAGTGGAGACACAGGTCTTGAGGCGTTAGCAGCAAAGAACGGCTGAGAAGTGGGGCGGGGGCCTTGGGGGCCTGAGGCTGGCGTTTCTAGGCCCTCCCTGCTCTGATGCTCTGGGGTCCTCCCTGGGAGGCGGCGCCCCTGAGTCCTGCCGACCTTGCCTCCTTCCGGCTTCTCCAGGCCAGGGAGGTGTGGGGAGTGTGGGGGCCAGAGAGCAAGAGGCCTGGATGTCAGGCATCGGGCACTGGCAAGGCTGTGACCCTGGGGGCCCCCGACCTCCCTGGGCCTCAGTTTCCGCCTCAGTCTCGTGGGCATCCAGGCATATTAAAGGTTGGAATGAAGGATGTCTGCCTGTTTGCAAACTGTAGAGAGCAGTGCACACGAGTGTGAGGCAGCAGTGGGCTTGAGCAGACTGAGGAGGCCCAGGCCTGCCCACCCCTGCCTCTTGGGCAGCGAGTGCCATGGCTGTCTGCCCAGCTGGCCTCAGGGGATGCCACGTGGCTGGGACGTGTGGCCCCGGCCCTGCTTTCCATCTGGTGTGACTTTGTCTCTCTGTCGACGCCCCCCACCTTCCTGCGGCTCCCACCCTCGACGCCAGGACTGGCCCCCACCACGCCTGGGCAACTGGTGTCCTCGGCAGATCTTCCCAGCAGACAGGACTTGGTGAAGCCTGCGGGGCCACAGGACCAGCCTACTCACTGCCCAGCCCTCAGGCCGGGGGATGGAATCAGGGCCCTCTTTGGACATCTGGGGCCACGCCTGCCACCCTCAGGGGCCCAGGGGAGACAGGTGGGGTCTGTGTGGGCAGCACCCCTACCCCAGCGGGCAGAGTCCCCAGGACGTCCAGGGAAGCTTCCTTCTCACCGTGCCAGGCCCGGTGTCTGACTGGTGAGTTTGAGGCACTGAACAGGCTGAACTCAGAGTGTTGGGGAATCGGGGTCAGAAAAGTCCAGGCAGATCCCTTCAGGGGCTCCCATGGGGTCTCACAGGCCAAGGGCCTCCACCCCTGGGCACTAGCCGGGCCATGAGCCACTGTGATGGTGGCCGTGCTGGGCTCTCGGGCTGTGCCCCCTGTTTTGTGGGACCTGGCTCTCTGTCCTGGCTGGGTGCCACTGGCTTTCTTTGTGTGGGTGAAGCTGTCTAGATTCCCAGCCGGGACTGGAGAGCCGCCTCCCATGGGCAGAAAGGTGAAGTCAAGCTCCTCTCCTCCACGGTTCTCCGGTGCCCAGAGAGAGGAGGGAAGGGCTCGGGGCCACACAGCACACGGGGGTGAGAGGGGGCCCTACTGCCTGCCACGTGCTACCGGGAGTGCGTTGGAGCCTCACGGGCACTGGAGGTAGACACTTCTCCCCATTTCACAGATGAGAAAACCAAGACACAGCCCTGACTCCCCAGCCCAGGCCCTTTCTCAGGCCCCTTTCCAGGCCTCTGCCGTGGGAGGTGCACCTCGTCTCCCCCACATCCCGGCTCAGCCCCCCGGGGGCCGCAGCCCCCCTGCCCTGGCTGGTGCCAGGGAGCGCTGGCTCCTGGAAACCCGGAGAAAGCAGACAACTCATCCGCGTTGTCCTGGAGATGCAGCCGACATCGGCCTGCTTGTCCTGCTGCCAGGGCCGCTGGGGGCCCCATCGATGTCCACCCGGCCAGACACAGCTCCCGTCATTCAATATGGCAAAGTGTGGTACTGGCTCCGCAGACCCCACTGTGGAGGCGAAAGGTAAGAAGTCAGGGTTCGAGGTTGGGGTTCCGTGAACACAGCCCCGAGACCGGGCATCTACCCCACCGAGAGGAGGGGTCTCGTCGGGGGGCCTCGCTGAGCCTCCGTGTCCCACCCGGAGCCAGGGTGGGCACCCTCCCGTCCCCGCAGCCCCGGAAGATCTGGCAGGTGGCATGACACCCACCCGGGGGCCCTGGTCACTGGCGCATGGGCAGCAGAGCCTCAGGCCAGACCCTGAGTTGGGAGAGCAGGCGGGAGGCAGCTCTGTCTTCCTAGCAGAAGCTGTGCGTCCAAGGATGTCCTCCTGGCCGGATTAGCTGTGTCTACGCTTCTGAAGACACTAAATGGGCAAACTGTCAGGGAGCAGGGCCCGGGCAGGGACACCAGCTCTATTAGCCCCGTCTCCGGCCTAATTAGCCCTAAGACTGCCCTGATTCTCGCCAGCACCGGGAAGTCCTCTAGCTGGGCCTTCTCAGGCCTTCCTGGGCCCAGGGCACAGCCCACCTCTCCCCGCCGGGGGCTCCTTCCACCCTCCAAACCCACAGATGACTTTTCCTATCAAAACGGGCAATAAAGCCGGCCGGGCCCATTTCTTTTTTCTATTTTGAATTCTGTTAACTGACAATTTAACCTAAAATTCTCTGTATTTCCAGCTTGTACAGCTGTAAATAGAGACTGACAGTTTATTTTCACGTCCCGGCTCGAGGGGGGCGGCGGGGACCGGGGGACCCCATTTGAAATAAATACTTGTGAGTCTCTGACAGACTCCAGACGGGCCGTCGACGCCGCCTGGCAATGTCTGGGACCTGTCACACTCTGTGATCCGTCTTTTTACAAACACAAACGCTGCTGATTTCTTATCAAATGTAAAACCGGCCCGGCTCTTTCTTAAATGGTTACCACGAGCATGAAATTGACATTGTGAATCACATGTGACACCGGCTTGTCTGCGCCGTAATTGATCGGTGCTTAGGAGCAGGCGAGGCTGGCCCAGAGCTCCCAGCCCCACCGCGCCCCCCGCCGCCCGCGGCCCGAGCTTTGAGTCCGGGCCCCAGCAAATCGTTGTCAATGGGAGAAAACTCCAAGAAAACGCTTGATTCATGTACGTTGCGTTTCTTCCCCCTCCGCGGTCCTCCGAGGTGCCAATTCCAATTTCCACGGTTCCATCATTACGCACATCAAACGGCTGTAATTGGCTGCTACAGAAATTTATCCTCCAAAAGGAGAGAGAGTGGGGGAGAGAGGGCAGGAGAGGAGGGAGCGGCGGAGGACGGGAAATGGTGGCGGTAATGAGATTTTGGAAGCCACAGCGCCACCCCCGAGGTTGGCAGGGAGAAGGGAGAGGCTGGCACGCTCGCAGGAACGCAGCCGCGTTCGGCCTGGCTAGCAAAACGCCGTTTGAAAACAAGTCTGGTGGGGTGTGGGTGTCACACAACAGCCGCAAACACACCGCGCCGGTCCAGGAACAGCCGGCGCCTTTCACAGCCGTCGTCGTCACGGTTACGGCGGGCGACGCCCGCAGACCCCCCTCCCCCTACTTCACAGTGTGCACAGCTGGTGGTGCCCAGTTCCTACCACACCAAGCCAGAGTTGCTCGGGGGTGATCGCTGTGTTGCAGAAGGGGAAACTGAGGCCCGGAGAAGGGAGGTTGCTCGGGAAGCCAGTCTGGGGCACAGTGTGAGCCTCCTTTCTCAGGGTTTCGCTTCCGGACGTCCCCGGGAACCCCTTTGCAGCAGCTTGGCCCCACGGTGCCGGCATGTGACCCGCCTCTCTGCCTGCTCCTGCACCCCCATTTCCAGGGCTGCCTGCTCCCTCTGTCGGGCAGGCTCGGCCGGCACCTTGGCAGGTCGTGAAACTTGAATTGGTTTTTCAGGCCATGGATTTTTCCCGAGCTTTCTGGGGCGTGCGAGAGTCTGTAACTGAACAAATCAAAGATCCCAAGGGGCCGCCCTACAGTGTCCCCCCCACCCCCACCCCGAGCCTTTCTCCCTCCAGGGCTGGCTCCTCAGAGCTCACCCATCCCCTTCTGCATCCCCCCGGGCCCAGGACCTGCAGGCCAGGCTCACCCTCTGCCCCGAGTCAGCCCGCGCTGCCCCCCGGGACGTGCAATCCTCTCCACGGCGCGGCGCCCATGCTTGCCTCCTCTGGGCCCCACATGCGGTCCAGCAGCTCCCTGGGCGGGCGTATTTATGTCTCTGTTTTTCCATTTGGATTTTGTGACTGATGAAACAGTGGTGCTTAATTGCACGCACGGCAATGGTGCCTTGTGGCAGGCAGGAGGCAACCTTCCCGGTTCGCCGTTATGCAGCCATCCTCCTGCAACTGGCAACGCTGGGCGCCTTGCCAGGGCCTCCCCATCACCCCACAGACAGGCAGGAAGCCACCCTGCCGTCCAGATGGGGAAACTGAGACCTACCAAGCAAAGCAGCTCCCTGGCCTGGCCCACATCCCAGGTGCCTAGGCCAGCGCCCCCTTCACTGCACCACGTAGCCTCTGAGGCCACCTGAAGCCTCTGGGGAAATCCATCTGTGAGTGGCGGCTGGAAGCTTCTCAGGCCTCCAGAGCGGGAACGCCGAGCTCCTTCTGAGTGCCTGGCTTGTTTTTCTCTCACGGGTGCTGCGATGGATACGCTGCAATAGAATGTGTTTCCTTTTTCGCCTTGGCCCCCAGGAAGCTCAGAGTCAAGTCAGTCTCTCTTAATGACTCTATGGGCATCCAGGGAATGCTCCTCTGAATGCTGATCTGTCCAGAGTCACTCAATTGAGTGTTGTGCCTTTTTCTAAGTGTTTCAGATCCTTTGGGGGCGTGAAGTGAAGCTCAGTGAAGCTTGGAACATCCCGAGGGTCTGGCGTTGGGGCCTCTCTGGGGTGCACATCAGCCCCTCCAACCTCTTCCCACTTCCCTCTTGCCAGTTGTCCTCCCCAGCAGTTATGTGCGAGGTCCATCCAGGGGGGCTGGCGCCACAGCGGGCACTATGACAGGGGGGACATTGGCATGAGTTGTGGGAGGGCAGGATCTGGGGAGGGGCGACACACACTGGTGGTGAGTTCAGGGCAACTCCCAGGGAAGCATTCGCAGAAACTACAGGGTGGTTATTTAGTTGAGGGCCAGCGAACAGGCGTCACCTCTCTTGCCCTTTTCGCTTGAGAACAGCTTTCTGGAGCGCTATGTTAAGGAGTCTGTGGTCCTGTCTCAAAGGCATCCAGTGATTGATTAGTGATGTCTGCAGTAGACAAGGGCGGTGGCTGGGGCTGCCGTGGTTTCCCAGTTGGGGCTGAGGTCAGGCTTTGTTGAAGCTGGGCTCACTGGCTGTGCCCACCCCAGCCACACAGACAGGCCTGTCCCGACACCATGGATGGGCAGGGAGGCCATCCTTACCAAAGCAAGCAGGGGCCTGGGGTGGCTGGATTTGGGGCAGGGATGCCCAGGTGGGCTTCTCCCTGTAGGCTCGGAATGGGGACTGCAGAGGCAGGGACAGCCTGTCTCATGAGTCCACCCGGGGCAGGCGTGAGGGACACAGCTGGGCTCTGGAGGCCTGGGAGGCCTGGGGAGGAGTCCTTGAGAAGGAACCACGTTGGGGGCCACCACAGGGCAGATGGGTCCTGGGAGGGCTGGACTGGTGGGGAAGGGTGGCCCTGGACGAGCGAGGGGGCGTCTCTCAGCCTCACGTGAGCATCCACGGACACGTGGGGTCCCAACCTGTCTCCTCCACTCCTAGGGGCAGCTGCAGGATCCAGGGAGGGAGGAGGTGTCTCAGGGGCTCCTGGCTTTGTCCTGGGAGTAGGGATGGGGCTCTGCCAGGATGTCTCACGTCAGGGGCTGCTTGGGGCCTGCGGGACACCTCCTTCCTTACTTCCCCTGGGGTTTCACAGACCACCGAAGCCCTGCGGGATTTTCACATGCAGGCAGTGAATGGAGATGACACACTTTGCACTGAACATGTACTGTGTAAGCCTTTCCTGGCGCTGCGTGGCTTGGAAGGCACTGGGGGGCGGGGGTGGAGGCTGGGGGTCCCTGGACTGAGAGCCCCTCTCAGCCATGCTGTGCTGGGCAACCTGGGACTGGCCCCTTAGCCCCTCTGGGTCTTGATTCCTTGTGAAGAGTTTCTGCCCATCCCTTGAGCCTCAGAACGTCCTGGGGTGAAGCACAGCCCCTACTCTTGCTGCCCTGGTAGAAGACGAGGCCCAGAGAGGGGCAGGGCCCGCCCAAGGCTGCACAGTGAGTATGATCTGGAAGCCCCCAGGGCTGGCAAAGGGGTGCAGGGTGCTGGGGCTAAGGTAGTCCGGGGAGCTGGCCCCGCTGGGATGTGCTGGGCCTGAGACAGTCACAGCTCCCACTGGGCTCCTCTTCTCTCATTTCTTTCCTCTTCCTGCCCCGCCCCTCAGCAGAATCTCTGCCCCCAACACCTACAGCCCCTGCCCTCCTTCTGAGGCTGTGGAAACGGAGTCACAGGGAGGCGGAGTCAGGCAGGAGACGTATCCAGGCTTCCTGACTGCCCGCTCCCTCTTCACGTTGCTTCTCCTGCCATCGGGTGACCAGCGAGGCTCTGAGAAGCCGGGACACTCTGCCCAGGGGCTACCTCCCTGGCCCGGACCCTGGGGGCTGCGGGGTCCTCCGGCGGGTCCCGGGCTGGGCTTCCCCGTCCCACCATCCAGCTGCCCCAGGATGAGCAAGGCTGGCCCAGCATCTCTGAGCGAGTGGGGAAGGGAGGGGAAAGCCAAAACTTTAAGGTATATGAACTGTGAAATTAAATCGAAATACTCAAATAAGGAATCACATAACAACATAAGCAAAGATGTTTACCAGGGCTTGAAGTTAAATACAGATTTTTTCATAAACCCAAACACAAAACGCAATAAAGTTCTGTGGGATGTTAAATATAATTTACAGTGGGAAGGATGCTCCTCACCGTCATAAACCCGCGTGCACCGCGTCACTCCCCGGGCGCCGAGTTCCGCCGGCCTGGCACGGGCTCACGGGCACCCTTGGCCCCCGAGGGGCTGTGGGACCCCGGGACCGGGTGCTCGCTGAGGGACGGCCCTTGTCTGCGGTCATCCCTCCCCTCCTGAGTGGAAGGTGATGCCGTGGGTCCAGGGCTGGCTGCGTCTGCCAGGCATGCCCTGCATTCAGGCAGAACTCGAGGGAGGACTCATCTCCAAACAGAAGAGCGGGCAGCAAGTGCCACTCAGGTGCTGTGGGTCCTTGGTCCCTCCTGGCCCCTCCGGAGCCCCTCCCACCTGCACAGCCAGGTGCCATGCAGGCCTGGACAGCTCCCCACTGGGGAACCCCAACCCGGACCAGGAGATGGGCCCCAGCACCCACTGTCCCCTTGTGGCCCCTCCTCCTGGTCACACCCCTGCCCAGGAGGGGAGCGTCACAGTCATTGACACTGTAGTGAGAGTGAGCGCCCTTCCCGTGCCCCTCCCGAGGACACCCCTCTTGGCTCTGGCTGTGGAATGTGGAGCTCCCTGGAAACCCACCGGATGGGAAGGGTTGGGGATGGGGAGGGGCTGCCCAGAGCCACATGGTGACTCTGATTAGAGTTGAGTCTCTGCCTTCCAGGGCTCTGGGGAGAACCGGTGATATCAGAGTTCTTGGTGGGGAAAATCTGCCCAGGGTAGTAGCTCCAGAGAGCAGAGTCACAGCCGCATTTCAGGGGTGGGTGTGGGTGCGTGGGTGAGTCTATGGGTGTGTGTGTGTGTGCTTATGTGGGTGCATGGGTGGGTCTATGGAGGGTATGTGTGTGTGGGTGCGTGGGTGGGTCTATGGAGGGTATGTGTGGGTGCGTGGGTGGGTCTATGGGTGTGTGTGTGTGGTGTGGGTGTGTGGGTGTGTCTGTGGGGCCTGTGTGAGTGTGTGTGTGTGTGTGTGTGGTGTGGGTGCAGGGGTGGTCTATGGAGGGGGTGTGTGTGTGAGTGCATGGGTGGGTCTATGGGGCCCGTGTGCATAGGGGTGTGTAGGAGGTGGGGTATGTCTGACACATAGACCAGGAACCTGTGTTTCTTTGTGTGTGTGTGTGAACGTGAGTATACCTGTGTCCCTCGGGGGTGCCAGGGGTTGGGGTGTCCCGGGCAGCTGAAGACTCTGCATCCCTGTGAGACGGTCCCTGCCCAGGCAGCACCCAGGGGTGCAGTGCACAGTCTGGAAAGGGGGGCCCCTTCCTCTGCCGCCCTGGACCTGGGCTGTGGCACCAACTAGGGCTACAGAAGATGGAATTTGACCTCTCCCCCTGGGCCACCCACCCAGCCCCAGCCTCTGGGGCCCCAGGCCTGGGCAGGAGCCTGTGCACATTCTTCAGGGCCACAGAGGGGGAGCAGCTGCTGGCAGCATTTCTATCTTCTCTGTGGTCAGTTCAGGGTGAGGGAGCCTCCCGCCCCTGTGGTTCCAAGGCATGACTGAGCTGGTCTCAGCCCCCAGGTCCTTCCTTGGCTCTCTGCTGCCCCGGGCTGAGGCTGAGTGGGCAGGGGCATGGGGCCTGAGAAGGGACCCAGTCACAGCACGAGCCCAAGGCTGGGCAGTCCTCCCCGGTGCCGGCCCACTGGGGTGCGTTAGGTAGGCTCACGGGGACCAGCCCGGGTCACCAGGTGCCACCTGTGCACAAGGGTGCCGACAGCAGTGTCTCCTTTACCCTCCTGAAGGAGTGTGAGGTGGCACTCTCATCCCCACCCAACAGGAGGGGCTCCCTGGGATGACACCCTGGAAGAGGAGATGCCACAGCCAGAGCTGGAAGCCCGGTCTGCCAGGCCCAGATCCAGGCCCCTTGCACTGCAAGGCTACCTCAAAGCTCGAGCAGGTAGGCGCCCGTCCGTCCCTTGCCAAACCTGTGCTGTGGGCCATGCCTGAGCTGGGAGCCGGGGACCCAGAGGACCAGATGTGCCCCACGCCCCTACCCGGGGGCTCCCATCCTGGGGCTGGGACAGAAGAGGCAGTCACAGCCGTGTGGCCAATCGATTTCTGTCCTCATCTGCAGGGCCTGGGAAGGAGCTGGCCCCCGAGATGGGCCACCTGGGTCCCGGGCCTCGGGGGTCCCTGGGACAGCCCGCGTCAGGGTTGACTGTGTCCGGCCCAGCAGGCGGTGTTTTGGCCCAAGGCCCTGCCTCCCGCTGTCTCTCCCATGGCCTCTCTGCTTGGCCAAAAGTCACCTGGTCACTCCCTGGCTCTTAAATTTGCAGGAGGCCGGTGGCATTTCTCCAGACTCCCGGCCTTCCTAATTTATGTGCTGCTGTGGCAGGGAGTATTTTCTCTAAAAACAGGATGGATGTGAGAAAAACAATAACGCCCCCAAACCACACTTAATGGGTGGGTCGCACTGGCTCGTTAGCGCTGAATAATCGGGCTTCAACCACACCGCTGGGGAACAAAAATAAACAAGGGCACTGGGAGAATCAGGATGGGGGGGCTTCCACGCTGGGGGGTGCGCTCGGCACCCAGGTGCGTGGGGTGCAGGGGACGCCGCTTGAGGGCTCCCAGCAGCGTGGGACGTGAGCACCCCTGCAGCCGCCATGCTGGGCACCCACCTTGGGAAAAGGTCGCTGGGAGGTGGTGCTGGTGGGTGTCGGAGGGGGTGGTGGCAGGGGCAGGCCGATCTGCCCTCCCCAGGAGGAAACCCTTTGTGGTGAACCTAAAACCTGCTCGGTAACTTAAGCTTGCTTCCTCCTGCCCTGTCCTCAGGAAAGATGGGGAACAGCTGGTGGCCACCCTTTCTCTAATAAATCCCATCAGACTGCATGCTGGGGGAGGGGCCGAGGGGCGATGGGAAAGGGTGGGGGTCCCGCCAGCTCCCCTGTCTGGCTGGACAGAGCGGGACAGGCCCAGCCCCTGCCTCCGAGGCCCGGGAAGATACGCAGATCCCTATCGCACCCCGACTCCCGGTTATCAGAAAGGAAGATCCAAGCGGGGCTTAAGCCCCCGTCACCCTACTTCCGCTGCCTTTGTGCGGGGGGTGGGGGCGTGCGGCACTGAGGGAAGCAGGGGTCCACAGGGAACGGCGTCACTCCTTTCGTGCAGCCAAGTTCCAGGCGCATTGTGTACTGGTCCGAACTTGAGCTCACAATTTGGGATTAGAGCAAATCCGAGTATTTTTCTGCTTGCCTGCCCGCTCCCGGGCGCCCAGAGCCTGCTGGGTAACTGCCTATTATCCGCCGGTTCCACTCCAGTGCCCTCCCCAATAAAACTTTTCATATCCTTATAAACGAACTCGATTGCTGTGTTATAAACATTTACACTGTGCTAACAGATCATCTCCGCACATCAGAATTGGCTAAATTCCCTTTTCCAGATGAATATATTGAAGGAGATTAGAGATATGATAGCTTTTCAGATTGCTGAACCCAGAGAAATTAGTTTAGTGAGCATTTACAGAGGCTAAATTGGAACCATTAAATAGTGGATTAAATTGATGGCACTTTCATTGTCTGTCCTTCGGTACCGCTGTAAAATCAATTAGCCGTCACCAGCCCATTCTCCATATAGTGAGATTGTCCTGCTCGCTGGAAGCTGATGCAAAACCTCCCAGCGGCGGCCAGAGATGGGATCACACCTATTAGGTGGGGTGGCATGAAATAGCATCCGGGACCCAGGTTGCTGCGGGAAGGTTCCCCCCCACCTCCTCGGCCCGGCTGGCACTGCCTGCCTCCGTGGGGACAGCTCTAAACCAGGGGCTGTGGGGACAGGCAAGAGGGAGCCTGGCCTGGCAGGGTTGGGACCTTGTTCTCTGCCCCTTGGGCAGCCCAGTAAGTCAGACTGAAGGTGGCCTTGGCTTGGAGGGCAGGGGCAGTCACAGGGGACTGTGCTGAGGATGATGTGGGGGGCCTGCCTGCACATCTCCAGACTCGTGGGGACACAGGATTTTTGGCATTGCAGCCTCAGGCTGGGGGCGGTCCCTGAGTCTTGGGCACAGGCTCCTGCAGTGCTGGAAGGCAGATACTATTCCTGTCCCCGGTTTACAAAGGGGGAAACTGAGGCTCAGGAGGTTACAAAGCTGCCCCAAGATCTGCAGTGCGTCGGAAGCACAAGTCCAGCCTCCTGGTTCTCCCAGCCCGGGTTAGGGGCCGCTGTCCTGAACTGAGAACCTGGGCCATGTGGATTTCTCAAAGGTGAGCGCCGTACGGAAGGGCTCGGAGAATGAATGACTTGGGAAATGACAGGCGACGGGCGTGGCACGCTGGTGCCCTGGCCGCCGTGGGAGTAAATGACACCGTCACAGGGGTGCAGCGCCCTGGGGAACCAAGCCTGCAGGTCCCCAAGGAGACCCGGCCCTTCCTTGCCCCAACCCTGGGAAGGGGAATGAGAGCTGCACCCCAGGGGGAGAGGGGGGCTGTGGGGGCCGGGACAGCAGGGGCGCCGCCCTCCCAGCAGCTGTCGAGCACGTGGGGTCCCAGGGGGCCAGGGGGCTGTGAAGGAGGCTTCTCCATGAAGAACCCTTTCCACAAACGTTCCGACAGCGCCCTCCAGCTTGCCAAAGCCTCTCCACGGCGTGACCTCTCCTGTCCCTCCCACCAACCTGGAAAGATCGTTAGCTCCTTCCACATGCGAGGCAGCAGGAAAGGCTGGGAGCTGCCAAGGTCGGGCAGCGGCTGGGACGTCTCAGCTGCCCCCTCCTGCCCAGGCCTGCGTCCCCCTCCGTGGCCTGGCCTCCAGCTGAGCTGGGGGTGCCCTGGTCGTCGGAACCCTGCCCCAGCTGCACAGGGCTCCGTCGAGCTGGGGAGTCAGTTCTCCCCCAGCAGATCCAGGGTCAGGGCCCAGGGAGTCTACAGAGGTCCGGAGAGGAGGGCTGGGACCGGTAGCCAAGAATCCTGGCCACGTCTGGGTATCTAGGCCCGAGGGTGTGCATGCCAGGGTCTTCCCAGAGTTCGTGCATGTTGGCATGGGCCTGCCTGTGTGCTGTGATGCGGGGGTGCACAGTGTCCAAGGCCTGGAACCCCATCAGGTGCCCCCTGCCCTTCCCCCCATCAGGTGGGCTGCGTGGGCCTGACGTCCAGGTGCTTGGGGAGGGGTGTGCATGCTGAGGCTGTGTCACATGTACCAGTGCCTCCTCTGCAGCCCCCAGAAGCTGTTTCTGCTCAGACACCTTTGGTGCCCAGGCCAGGGTGGGGCATCTGGGGCCTCAGCAGGTCATGCCCGCTGGGGATGGATAGAGGCTGGGTGATCTTTAAAATTTTCAAAGACCACAGTGTGGGAAGGATGTGGACTTGAACCCGGTGAAATCAGGCTGGGCCAGGCCTCCCAAGAGCCCTTAAGCCTCCTCCCCTGGTGGCTCAGAAACCTAGAGAGAGGGCCAGGCGTGGTGGCTCAAGCCTGTAATCCTAGCGCTTTGGGAGGCCGAGGCGGACGGATCACTTGAGGTCAGGAGTTCGAGACCAGCCTGGTCAACATGGTGAAACCCCGTCTCTACTAAAAATACAAAAATTAGCCGGGCATGGTGGTGTGTGCCTGTAATCCCAGCTCCTCGGGAGGCTGAGGCGGGAGAATCACTTGAACCCAGGAGGCAGAGGTTGCAGTGAGCCAAGATCGCACCATTGCACTCCAGCCTCGGTGACAGAGCGAGACTCCGTCTCAACAACAACAAAAAAGAGACCGAGAGAGTGGCCCCCTCCCAGATCGCCCCTCTCTGTGGGGCCCTGTCAGGGTCCTGGGGGAGGCCTGCCCATGGACCTACTTTTCTGAGCTCAGGGCAGAGCTTCCTGGCAGGTGGCAGCCCCAGTCCTTCCACCCTCCACCTGCAGTGTTGCGGCACCTGCCTCTGTGCCATCTCAGAACCTGCCCCTGGGTGAGGGGCTGAGCTGCCTGTCCCAGGAAGAGTGCAAGCCTTGCCGATGGGGAGGAGGTAGACAGAGCTCGGCCCTGAGTGTGGAGACACCGAGGCTCCCTCCCGGCTGCCCTGCGCACAGCACAGGGCACACCAGGCCAATTTGCAGGGGTCAGCGGCCCCTACACGCCTGCTCCCAGCCTCTGCAGGGGCCCAGTGTCCTCCCAGCATCCTCCCTGTCCTCACCTTCCTGACCCCTGACCTCTGGCTGCTCTGAGAACTGGCAGCCCCCAGGCTGGTTGAGAGGCCCCTGTTCCAGCAGATTAACGCCCCCTCCTGAAAAAAAACACAGGGCCTGTTTCATCTGAGCGCGGCAGCTGGGCGGGGGCCTCAGAGGCACAGAGGCAGTGATGGTGGGGGTGGGGGCACCATCCAGGTCAGCTGGGGCAGTGCACAGAGACGGAGCCCGGTCGGAAATCCGGGTCAGAGGCCACCATGCTGGGCAGGAGCTCAGCGCCCAGGGAGCGCTGGAGGGCAGAGACCAGCTAGGATGGGCCGGGGTGTCCGCCATGGACCCCACGTGGCATTTGCTGAGCTCTTCCACTGCCTTCTCTGCCCTGCGGCTCCCTAGAGGCCCAGGAAAGGCCTCATTGACTCAATTTACAGATGAGCAAACTGAGGCCCAGGGAGGTGAAGACTTGCCCGGGGCCTTGGGTAACAGAGGGTGCCCCTCTGGTGTTCAAAGCCCAGGTGTCCCACTCATGCCTGGTCGGAGCTGCAGACCATCTGGCTATTTTCTCCTATTTCGCATGGGTGAGCTTTGGCCCAGAGAGGGGCAGAGATCTGCCCGAGGTCACACAGGAAGCTGGTGGCAGCAGGGCCAAGGCATAGCCCGGCCCCCTGCCCCGAACCTGGGCCTCTCCGCTGGGGGCCCCTGAGCCTGTCTCCCCCAAGCCCATCCTGCGTGGTCAGGCACAGATCACTGGGCCAGGCAGATAAGGTTTCTGGACAACTGGGGGATGGGTACGGTGGGCTCGGGTGCAGGGGCGTGGAGGTGGGGGAGCACATGGGGGCAGGTGAGAAGGCAGGCTGCGGGAAGTTCTCACGCACGGGGTGACCTGGCCTGCCCTGGCTGTGCACCCACGGCCACTGACAACCGCTATTTAGGGTGAGCTGGGCAGTCTGTGCACGTGTGGCCCAGAGGCAAAGGCTCAGTCCCCACCCGGGGAGGGCACAGGGGCCCTGGTCCTCAGGACAGCCCTGCCTCCAGCTCCCGTCTGCTGGTGGGAGGAGGCTCTGTCTCTGGGAAGCCCCAGAGTCTCTAGTTGGGGATTGATTCTCTCCCCTGGGGACCGAGTGCTCAGCATGACCTTGCAGTGTCTGGAGCAGCCTTGTGAGGAGGGAAGACCCCAGGTAGGGACCTGTACGCTGAGGCTCTGGGCTCTGCCACCCGCTCACTGGGTAAGCACCTTTGACCCCGTGGGCCTCGGTTTCTCCTTCTGGGTGATGGGCTGATGATCCCACCCATCCACCCCCACACACGGAGGGCTGCTGGGAGGAGACGGAGGACAGGCCAGGTCCCAGGCGGGCAGAAGATGAGAATACAGGGTCTGTTGTCATTGTTACGCTTGTTACAGATGGAGTCTGTCCCGGCCCCAGGGAATGCCGGTGGCCCGAGGGGAGGGGCCTGGGGACCCGGGAGCCTTTCATCGCCTGGGCCGGCTCCAAGCAGTGCTCGTCTGGGGATGATGAATGACTGTCAGCCTGGGTCTGAAGCCTGGGAGAAACCACGTGGAGGCCCAGAGACGTGGGATCGAGAGGAGAGAGCCGCACCCTGGAAGGGCCCCGGCCCGTCTGCCCATCCCTCTGTCCAGGCCGTTATCCTCTGTCCCTAAAAAGAGAATGTGGCAGGAGGGGCTGGGGAATCGCCACAGGGGCGCTAAGGATATTTTCTTCTTTTTTTCTTTTTCTTTTCTTTTTTTTTTTTTTGAGACAGGGTCTTACTCTGTTGCCCAGGCTGGAGTGCAGTGACACCGTCATAACGCACTGTAGCCTCAAACACTGGGCTCAAGTGATCCTCCCTCCTCAGCCTCCCAAGTAGCTAGGAAAACAAGCACGCACCACCATGCCCGGCCAATTTTTAAATTTTTTGTAGAGATGAGGTCTTACTATGTTACCTAGGCTCGTCTCCAACCCCTGGGCTCAAGCAATCCTCCTGCCTTGGCCTCCCAAAGTGCTGGGATTACAGGCGTGAGCTGCTGTGGCCGGCTCTAAAAACGTTTTCTGAAAGGCTTGGGCTGGTGGGAGGGAATCCCTGCTGGGCCAGGCTTACTCCATGGTCATGTCCAGCAGATAGCCACCAAAGTCTTAGCCCATTGTGGGATGCTGGGCCCAGGGGTGCCCTGAGGCTTCCGACAGCCCCCCAAGGTAGGCTGTGTCCTGGGAGGAGCAGGGCCCACTGAGGTGAAGAAGGAGGTCTCCTCTTCTGCCCTCCCCATCCTCCATAAAGATGGTGTTTATGGTTTGTTTGGAAAAACTGGACTGTGGCTGGGCCCCAGACCAAGGCCAGAGTGGCCTAGCTACCCAAGGGGACAGGGGCCTGGCCTCTTAGGAACTTGCTCTGGCATGTCCTGGCAGGAGCTGTGTGATGCTGGGTGGATCGGCACTCTCAGAGCCTGGCTTTCCATCCGTTGGGGGTCACTCAAATCGGGAGTGTAGAGCGCCCAGCACGGCGCTTCCCACAGTGCAGGTCTGCCGGCTCCCGAGTTGGCTACTCTTGGTTCTGGAGCCCCATCATCACCGACCGCGTTTCCATGGGTAGAGCAGCGTGGCTTCCTGCATGCCAGAAGGGAGAGGCTGGCACCAAGATGTTGTTGAAAACAGGGCTGGGTGCAATGGCTCACGTCTGTAATCCCAGCACTTTGGGAGGCCAAGGTGAGCAGATCTCTTGAGTCCAAGAGTTCAAGACCAGTCTGGGCAACATAGCAACACTCCATCTGTACCAAAAAATACAAAAATTAGCCGGGCATGGTGGCACGTGCCTGTAGTTCCAGGTACTTGGGAGGCTGAGGTGGGAGGATGATTTGAACCATGGAGGTTGAGGCTGCAGGGAGCTATGGTTGCACCACTGCATTCTCGTCTGGGCCACAGAGAGAGACCCTGTCTCACACAGAAAGAAAGAAAGAAAGAAAGAAAGAAAGAAAGAAAGAAAGAAAGAAAGAAAGAAAGAAAGAAAGAAAGAAAGAAAGAAAGAAAGAAAGAGAAAGAGAAAGAGAGAGAGAGAGAGAGGGAGAGAAAGGAAGGAAGGAAGGAAGGAAAGGAAAGAGGAGAGGAGAGGGAACGAAAGGAAAGAGAGAGAGGGAGGGAGGGAGGGAGAGCTGGTGTAAATCACAGATCAGCGTGAAAAATTTTGCAGGTCAAAATATGAAGAGAATTGCGGAAGTGATTCAAAGTTCCTCCCCTAGGTGCTTATTAATTTTTTTTTTTTAGATGGAGTCTCGCTCTGTTGCCCAAGCTGGAGTGCAATGGTGCGATCTTGGCTCACTGCAACCTCTGCCTCCTGGGTTCAAGCAATTCTCCTGCCTCAGCCTCCCGAGTAGCTGGTATTACAGGTGCACGCTCAGCTAATTTTTGTACTTTTAGTAGAGACAGGGTTTCGCCATGTTGGCCAGGTTGGTCTCGAACTCCTGACCTCAGGTGATCCGCCCACCTCGGCCTCCCAGAGTGCTGGGATGACAGGCGTGAGCCGCCGCGCCCGGCCTCTTCACTGTTGCAGGTACACAGTTCAGTGGCATTAAGTACATTCACATTTGTGTGCGTCCATCACCACCATCATCTCCAGAACATTCTCCTCTTCCCAAATTGAAGATCTGTCCTCATTAAACACTCACTCCCCACCATCCCCCTGCCCCAGCCCCGAGCACCCCCCATCCTACTTCCTGTCTCTGTGGATTTGAGGATCTAGGGACCTCGTATGAGTGGATGGCACAGTCTGTGTCCTGTTGGGTCTGGCTTATTTCACTGACCAAATGTCCTTAAGGTTCACCCACACTGTAGCCTGTGTCAGAATTTCTTTCCTTTTTTTTTAGAGACAGGGTCTCGCTCTGTCACCCAGGCTGGAGTGCAGTGGCATGATCCCGGCTCACTGCAGCCTCCATCTTCCAGGCTCGAGCTATCCTCCCACCACAGCCTCCCAAGTAACTGGGACTATAGGCACACATCACCACACCCAGCTAATTCTTGTATTTTTTGTAGAGATGGGGTCTTGCTGTGTTTTCCAGGCTGGTCTCAAACTCCTGGGCTCAAGCGATCCACCTGCCTCTACCTCTCAAAGTGCTGGAATTATAGGCATGAGCCACCGAGCCTGGTCTGAATTTATTTCCTTTTAAAGGCTGAAGATAATTATTAATTACAAAGAGAAAAAAACTTGGAGAAATGCAACAGGCATCAGGGTAACAAAGCTGTCAATTAACCTCACCTGCAACTGACAGGCCAGACAGCCCAGCACCCCTGCTCCAAAGCCCCGAGGAGACACAGCATCCTTCTGTTACGTTCCCTGGCAGAAATGCACTGATCATGGGGAAACACCACACGTCCAAACCAAGGGGTGTTTTCCAAAGTAACTGGCCAGCGTCCCTTAGCAAATGTCAACATGTGAACCATCCTTCATTGGTACCCAGAATGAAGGAGGCCAAGGAGGCAGCTGCCTGCGGCGTGGGGTCCTGGGACTCGGATGTTGGCAAGACAACTGATGAGATTAAAATAAGACCTGAGACCCATGTGCATGGTTTGTACCATGGTTTGCTAGAGCAGCTCATAATGTCTTCTGAGAGTTGATTGTTAAATGTTCAGGAATTTTGCAAGCCAGTTGTTAAACCGTTGGTAGCTTAAAATTGGCCTTGGCGGGAGTATTTACACCATGGAAATCGGCAAATGCTATCGAGCAGACCTGGCTTGCATACAATCGGCTACGTAGATGTAAAATCTAGGAGAGGTTGGGGGCAGGTGCACCACTGGCTATGTACACGTTGACTCTAGGAGAAGTTGGGTGCCGGTGTACTGGAGTACTCAGTATTAGTTTGCAAATTGGAAATTATTTCAAAATAAAAAGTAAAATTTATTTTTAAATTATAAAATAAAAGACTGAGCTCATCAGCCTCCTGGGTAGGATCCCTGCCAAACCAGCTCCCTGTCTTCATCCCCTTTGAAGGCATCAGGCACCAGCCAAGGCTGACGAAGACAGGCCTGGTGTCTCTGCCTCCTTCTTGAAAGACACTCTTTCCCCAGCCCCTGGGATACCACCCTCTCCTGATTTTTCTTCTCTTCCTCAGTACCTTTCAGTCTTTTTGTACAGGTTTCAATTTCATTCCATCCATCCACCATCCATCCATCTACCCAATCTCATCCATGCATCCAGCCACCCATCCATCTATATCCACCCATCCATCCACCCATCCATCTGTATCCACCCATCTACCCACCCATCCACTTATCCATCCGTTCATCCATCCATCCATCCTTCCATCCATCCATCCATCCAGTCTCATCCATCCAGCCAGCCACCCGTCCATCTATATCCACCCATCCATCCACCCATCCACTCATCCATCCATCCATCCATCCACCCAGCCACCCATCCATCTGTATCCACCCATCTACCCACCCATCCGCTCATCCATCAATTCATCCATCCATCCATCCATCCATCCATCCATCCATCCATCCAGTCTCATCCATCCAGGCAGCCACCCGTCCATCTATATCCACCCATCCATCCACCCATCCGCTCATCCATCCCTCCATTCATCCATCCATCCACCCAGCCACCCATCCAACTGTATCCACCCATCTACCCACCCATCCGCTCATCCATCGATCCATCCATCCATCCATCCACCCACACACACACACATTCATCCATCCACTCACCCATCCACCTGCCCGCCCATTCATCCACCCATCCACCCACCCATCCGCTCATCCATCCATCCATCCATCCATCCACCCACCCACCCACACATTCATCCATGCACTCACTCATCCATCCACCTACTCACCTATTTATCCATCCATCCATCCATCCATCCACCCACCCACCCATTCATCCATCCACTCACTCATCCATCCACCCACTCCCCTATTTATCCATCCATCCACCCACCCACCCACACATTCATCCATCCACTCACTCATCGATCCACCCACTCACCTATTTATCCATCCATCCACCCATCCATCCACCCACCCATCCATCTATTTACTCACCACACATTCATTGAGCAATTTAAATGCAGGGCATCCTGCTGGTTCATTGTTCAGTAATGAACCAAACAGGCAAAACCCCCTGACCTCATGAAGCTCATGTGCCAGTCGGGAAGAAAAACAAGCAAACAAGAGAAGAGATCTATGAATTATATATGAAGGAAGGGAATACATATGGGAGGAGGGCATTTACTCAGGTGGCCAGGGAAGGCTCTTCGGAGAGGTGTCATTTAAGCTGAGACCCGAAGGATGAGGTGGAGATAGTTATGTGGGGTTTGGGGAAGGGCATCACAGGCAGAGGCCATGGCACAGAGGAAGGCCAGTACGGCAGAGGGACGGGGGGTGGATGAGGTGGGGGTGAGCAGAGCCAGATCTCTAGGGCCTGGGAGGCCTGTTGAGATGTGTGACTCATCTTCTACGTTTAACAGGAAGATGCTGGTGGGATTCAGTCATGGGAGGACATGGATTCAATATGCCCACCATGACTGCTTTGAAGAGAAGGGGCCCAAGGGACAGAGCAGAGACAGGGAGACCATTGAGGAGGGTGTGGGGGATGTCCAGGTGCCCCGGGGAGGTGGGTAGCACAGGCTGGGTGATGGAGGAAGACAGGTAGAGCCACCAGGCCTTGCCAATGAACGGATGTACCGAGAGAGGGAGAGAGAGGGGGGTACAAAACCCACTCCCAGCTCCCCAGCCTGAGCAGCCAGGTTGATGACCAGTTCGTGGAGAGGCTGGGAAACCAAACCTACATCCTGCTGCAAGGGGGATGAGCTTATGTGCAGGACAGAAACCTGGGAATTGCACTCTGCAGCTCACCTGCTGTGGCCCCACCCCGGCCCTTGATGTCCCCTCTCCTGGCACACACCCCAGGAGCCATGAACGTCTCCTGCCCCCGCCCTGGCTCCACCATGAACTCCGAGCCTGCAACAGTGTGTCCACCATCTTATCCAGGCACGTAGCAAGGGTCAAAACCAGTCGATGGTGTTTGATGGGGGCCCGATGTGTGGGTTGGACCCTGATATCGGAGGTGCCATGCCTACTGCTTAGCGAACCAGCCCTTAAAACGAGGACTCTCCAATGTGGGGCGGTGCAGTGAGACAAGAGGCAACCACGTTGCTGGGGGTGCCGAAGCCAGGCCAGCCCTTATGGAGAGTGACTTGGCAACATGCACTCTGCGCCATGGAAATGCTCAGCACCTCTGACCCAGTGACGCCGCCTCTGGGATGCTCTTCCGGGGGAAATTATCCACAATATGGGGAGAGATTTAAGCCAAAGATATTCATGGCAACATTATCTTTAATGACCAAAAAAAAATTGGAAGCAGCTGAAATGTCCAACAATTGGGGAGTTGTTTAGTAAATTACGACATACACACTCGGTGGAATACTAGGCAGTCATTAAAAGTGCTAATTGCGAAGACTGGGTGGTTATGTACAAACACGCCTACAGCATGATGCCGAGGGAAGCCGTGTATGGAATTAGGAGCACATTAAGGGTGTAATGATGTAAAAAACATATGCAGCCCGAGAACACGTGGATGAAGAGGATGGCATGAGAGAGTGTGGCACTGAGGCAGTGACGTGGAGCTCATTATCTTTTTCTGTTTTCTGTGAAGTATTACATCACTTTGGTAATCTGAAATATGAATTGCCCAGTAGGATCATGGGTGGTAGGATCATGGGTGAGTCTTGTTTTTCCTTTGTACTTTCTTGGATTTTCTAAATGTTTTCCTACAAAGAGGGTCACCTTGGACCTGCTATCTCAGAGGAGATAAGATGGGGTTTAGAGTAGGGGGGGCTCCTGGGGGTCACCACCTCGGGAAGAGGATGTTGCCAGGGGGACATCATTCTCACCGTAGGGAGGAGGAACAGATGTACCCACAGGGCAGGAGGGTGGGGCCAGTCCGTCAGCAGAAATCCTGAGCTCCCCAGGGAAGGGGAGGTACCTTAGGAGGGAGGGGCTCCCCGCCCTTGGGAAGAGTCTCGGGCTGTCACAGAGGGGTCTTTTCCAAAGGATAATGGGTGGTTAGACAGCTGTCAGGTGCACTCTTGGAGAACAATGTGATCAATTGCAGGCTATTTGTTCTATCCCTGCCCAGTGCCCAGGTTTTACCTGCGTCGCCTCACTTAAGCCTCAGAGTGGTCCTGTGAAAATCAACCTTGTTTTTTTAGGAGGAAATGGAGACCTCAAGCAACTTGCTCAGAGTCATGCAGCTGGTCAGTGAGTGGGCACCATGGGAGTAGGTCACCTAGGATTGTGCAGTCCACAACTTAGATCACTGTCCAGGGCCTGCGTCGGGATTCAAATCCAGGTCTACTTGAGTTCAGAGTCTGGGGTTTCCATTGCAGCCTCAGGCCCTGCACCAGAACCTTGGGGCCCACAGAATGAGATGCTTTCCTAGTCACTAGGGAGTTGAGAAACCAGGGAAAGGGAGGAGGGGACAGGAATGACAAGCATGAAGATGATGAAGATGATGATGCTGGAGACAATGAAGGTGATGACAGAGGTAATGATAGAGTGGATGAGGAGAGCTGCAGCTGAAGATGATGATGGTAATGGTGGTGATGATGAAGGTGAGGGTGATGATAATGGTGATAGTGGTAATGGTGATGATTATGATGGTGATGGAGGTGATGGTGTTGGTGGTGACAGTGATAATGATGATAATAATGATGTGGTGGAGGTGATGATGATGGTGGTGATGATGGTGATGGTGGTGATGAAAGTGATGTTGATGATAATGGTGATGGTGATGAAGATGATATGATGATGTGTTGGTGATGCTGGTGATGATATTAATGGTGATGATGGTGACAGTGATGATAACGGTGATGGTGGTGATGGTGATGATAAAGATGATAACAGTGATGGTGGTGATGGAGATGTTGATAATGATGGTGATGGTAAAGATCATGATAATGGTGATGGTGATGAAGGTGATGGTGAAGACGATAATGGTGATGGTGATGAAGGTATTGGTGATGGTGATGATGATGAAGGTTATATGGTGATGGTGTTGGTGCTGCTGGTGATGATGGTGTTGATGGTAATGGTGTTGATGAAGGTGATAATAGTGATGGCGATGGAGGTGATGATGGTGATGGTGATGATGAAGGTGATAATAGTGATGGTGATGGAGGTGATGATGGCGATGGTGGTGATAATGATGTGATGGCAGTGATGATGGTGACAATCATGGTGACAGTGACTATAATTTATTCAACGTCCTCTATGCACCAGGCACTGTGCTGTCTTTTCAGAGAAGCTATTTGTGTGGTGGGTGCGAATCTGCCTATTTTACAGATGAGACTGACTTGCCCAATGTCACTCAGCCAGTAAAGGGTAGGGCTAATATGTCAGCCTGAGTCCGTGAGATTCCAGAGCCTGGATCGGACCAAGGCTTGAGGGAGGCTGGGGGAGGGGCTAGGGCTGGGGTCTTGGCAGATGGACCCCACTTGCCAGCCAGTGAGTTGTGGGGGAGGAGCGGAAAGCTGGCTGGGCACCGAGCTGTCCACGTGGGGGCTGCCCTAGCTGTGGCCGGCTGGGGAAGCCAGCTATGGCCCCTCCCTGGAGGGAATAAGGTCAGGCCAGCAGCAGAGGTGACACAGGGAGTTAGGGGCTGAGAGGTTTGGGGTGCAGATGACCCGACCTGGGTGGGGGTTCACCTGCTCCAGTTTCCCATTTTGCAGAAGGGAAGATGAGGCCTGGAGATGGATGGTATCTTAAGCATGTTTCTTCTCATCTATCTATATATAAATAATATGTAATAAATATTTATATATTATAAATTATAATAAATATATATATATATTTTTGAGACAGGATCTTGCTCTGTCACCAGGCTGGAGTGTGGTGGCATGATCTTGGCTCACTGCAACCTCCGCTTTCTGGGTTCAAGTGATTCCCCTGCCTCAGCCTCCCAAGTATCTGGGACTACAGGCATGCGCCACCACGCCTGGCTAATTTTTTGCATTTTAGTAGAGACAGGGTTTCATCGTGTTGGCCTGGAGGGTCTGCATCTTCTGACCTCGTGATCCGCCCTCCTCAGCCTCCCAAAGTGCTGGGATTACAGGCGTGAGCCACCACGCCCGGCCTCTCATCTATATTGATGATGTGTTGACATCATGGGGGCCTTGCTGGCCAGGGAGGGACTGCCTCTCCTGGAGCTAGCTGATTGCTGGGGGACAGCCAAGGCCCCTGCGACTTTGCCTCTCGTGTGCAAATGCGCCAAGGCCCAGGCTGCACCCATCTCCTCTTTGGGCTGTCACGCTCCCGGGCGGATATTTCCCTGCCCTAAATTACCCAGGCCAGGAAGGTGGTGACATGATGATTATGATGGAAGTGACGGTGGCTATGGCCGACCGGAGGCCACCCCTGCAGCCCAGCGCCCTCCACAGTGACCCACACCTCCAGCCCCAGGCCTGCCCGCTGCTCACCGGCCCCGATCCACGTCTTCCCCTCGCCCCTGCGGCCTCCTGACCAAGCCTCTTCCCCTCGCGGCCCTTCATGGCGGGCCATGTGCCCCTCCTCGGGGAACTGTGAGTGTAACCTCTCCTTTCAGGGTGGTTGTTTCTGTGTCTGTCACTGTATCATCCGAGATTCAAACAAACCCAGGTACAGGTTCCCAGGTGGCAGGGGTGGCCCGGGGTACGTGTCCATGCGAGACAGGGCTCAGACACAGATCAGCTTCCTGGCTTCCCACGGGTGGGGCTGAAGTGGGCTAAGCAGAGGCGGGCAGGGGCAAGAGGAGGACACACGCGGGCTTCTGGGGCGAGGGCAGGACCCACGCAGGCTTCTGGGGAGAGGGCAGGGGGCTCAGGTGGAGACACACGCATGCTTCGTCTGTACTGGGCTCTGAATTCTGTGCCTCTCCTGCCTGCTGGCGACCGGGGGCCCTGCCTGACTTTGGGCCTGGGGCCTTCTGTGTGAGCCAAAGAGGGAGTGATGTTCTGAGACCTGGGCTTTGGATGCTGGAGGCCGGCAGGGCTGGTGAGGGTGGCAGAGCCTTGGGGCCAGGTAGGGCCTTGGGCGCCCGCCTGCATGCTCCCCTTCTTGGTTGAGCCATCGCCCTGCCCAGGACCTGCTTGGCAGCGCCTGAAGGTAACAGAGGGCTGGCAGTCCAAATATGGGGCATTGGAGCCATGGGCTGGAGCAGCAGCCGTAGCTGGGCGGTGTGGGCAGGAGGCTGGCAGGCGCCGGCCGCGGCTATCTCCTCCAGGGCCTGCTGGTGTGGCGTCTGGCCGCGGCCCAGCACCGCCGTCATCTGGGCTCAGCTCTCTCTGTCCGCGGGGCTGTGTCCCTGGTGGTGCCGGCCCCAGAGCGCATGGCCACAGCCAGCCTGATCCACCCGACATTGAAGCCTCCCTGTCATAATTGGCAATTTTGTCATATTTATTCACAACAGATCGGGCTGTCAGGAGCTTGTGGGGGCTCTCCGGAGGCCCGCCGTGAAATCGGTTTGAAATGGCGTGTCAGGTTTTTCTCTCCCTGCTGAAGCGACCATCTGGCTGATAGACTCGGCACTGGGATGATACGCTGACCCGCGGAATCACGGCTAAGCCGCTCCCGGGGGGCCACATGCCGGCTGGGCAGCCCCTCGTGCCACACCTGACCTCCCTGTGGGTTCTGGGAGCCAGGCCACAGGGCGAGGCCTGGGCTGGGCAGGGACAGGGGTGGGCACCAGGTTGGGAGCTCCCCGGGTACCCCCCTGGCCCTCTGTGCTCCACCGGGTTGGCACCTTGCCACCATCCCCAGCCCACCTGGCAGACAGAGTGGGGTGCAGGGTGGGGTGGGATGGCTCCTCCCCCTGCAGATCCACAGCCGGGCTCGGGCTTCCACTGGGAGCTGGTGTGCACATGGGTGTGTGTGATCCTGAGCACATGTTTGCACACGTGTGTGGTTGCACACAGGCCACACGACCCAGCGCCCCATGTGCACCAACAGATGAGGGTAAGAGACATTCGCTGCCATAACAAGCATCCCCAAGTCTCAGTGGCTGCCCAGATTCAAGATGGAATTTCTTGATCACATGGCAGTTGGGGTTGACCCAAGTGGCTTTGCTCCATGCAGTCATTCAGGCCTCCAGGCGCATTCCTGTGAGCAGCCTGGACCTGCCAGCCTGTGGTTTGTGAGTACCAGTGTCACTCAAATGGGGAGGTGGAGCAGGGGAAAGATGGAGAAGGAGTTGCGTGCGGGAAGGTCCGAACCGACTCCAGTGCCTTTTGCTTGGTTCTACGGATTTCAGCACTGATGCTGTGGTCCCACGTAGGTGCCAGGAAGGCTGAGAAATGTAGTTTCCTGGGAGCCCTCCCCTTCTGTCGTCCAGGCTGGAGTGCAGTGGCACAATCGTAGCTCACAGCAGCCTCGACCTCCTGGTCTCAAGTGATCCTCCCGCCGCAGACCCCTCATGTAACTGGGACTACAGGCTTGCACCACTACACCTGGCTAATTTTTAAGTTTTTTGTAGAGATGAGGTCTCACTATGTTGCCCAGGCTGCTCTCAAAGTTCTGAGACCAATTCTCAAGAACTTCTCAAGCAATTCTCCTGCCTCGGCCTCCCAAAGTGCTGAGATGATAGGCATAAGCCACGATGCCTGGCTAATTATTTTATTTATTTATTTATTTATTTATTTATTTATTTATTTATTTACTGAGACAGAGTCTAGCTCTGTCGTCCAGGCTGGAGTGCAGTGGCGCGATCTCAGCTCACTGCAACCTCCGCCTCCCGGGTTCAAGCGATTCTTCTGCCTCAGCCTCCAGAGTAGCTGGGATTACAGGCATACGCTGCCACACCTGGCTAATTTTTGTATTTTTAGTAGAGACGGGGTTTCATCATGTTGGCCAGGATAGTCTTGATCTCCTGACCTCATGATCCACCCACCTTGGCCTCCCAAAGTGCTGGGATTACAGGTGTGAGCCACTGCGCCTAGCCTCTGTTGCTAATTATTTTACTTTTATTTTTTGTAGAGACAGGGTCTCTCTTTGTAGCCTACGCTGGTCTGAAATTCTTGGCCTCAAGTGATTCTTCGGCCTCAGCCTCCAAAAGCGCTGGGATTACAGGTGTGAGCCACTGTGCCTTGGCCAGGAGCCTGTCAAGCAGGCCAGGCGTGTGCTTTAGGCATCAGCAAAGCCGTGTCACCGAAAACATCTCTGGGCAGGTGTGGGTGGGAGGGGCCTGACCCTGGGCTGGAGTCTCACCCTGGGCCAGCACTTCGGGACTGGGATGGGTCAGAGGAGGGGTGGCTGGCTGACGTCGCCTGGTCGTTTTTAACGCTGACAGCCACATCAGGAAAGTCTGTTAGGCAGCGGTGGCGAGAAATTGATTGGTTTTGGAGCAAAGACCAAAAGCCAGGGCCTTGGGAAGGTTGTGGGAGCGACGGGGAGGCGGGTTGCCTGGCTGCTCGTTCTCATGTGTGTCTGTCCGTCTGTCCCCCGAGGGATCCAGGGTCAGGGGAGGGTCCAGGTGGCCCCATCCTGCTGCTGAAATCCCCAGCGTGGATTTTAGGGGATACTGGGTGCACAGGGGCCTGCCAGGGATCCAGGTTAGGGTCTGTCTCGGAGCCTCATTGGGGGTTGTGGCTGGCACTTCCCTTGGGAGGCCACTCAGGTTCCCTGCAGCCCCAACCCTCCCACACCTGCTGTCTCCCAGCTGGGCCAGCGTGGGGCCTAGCGGGGCCGGTGCCTGGGGGCTACCTGAGCCGTGTCCATCACACCCCCAGTCTCCCCTCCACCGTGGCCTCCGACCTGCTCTTGGGCCTGGGGGATGTTGCGTCCACACGTGGCTTCTAATCCCACTGTCTCTGCTCACCAGCTGGGTGACACTGGACAGGTCAGCTCCCCTTTCTGATCCTCAGTTTCTTCCTCTGTGAAGTGGGGAGGAGACCCCAGCCTGCGGGGGCAGGAATCCTGGAGCGCGGAGAGCGTGGTGGATCCCCTCTTCCCCACTGCTCTCCCTGTCTGCACTGGGTGAGCCCTGGCCTTGTGCTGCCTGGAGGATGTCAGGTGGGCCCTGCTGGCCCTTCCCACGGCCTGGTGTCTCATCTGCCCAGTGCCAGCCCCGGCCACCTGGATGCTGTGGGGGAGACCCCAGCGAGTGTCGGGGGATGGCAGAGAAGCCCCTGCCTCCAGCTGTGGTGGAGTCTCGGGGGAGGCCTGGCTCCTGGCTCGGCTGGCTAAGTGGGGTTTGCGTGTTTGAAC
The DNA here is from genome assembly GCF_028858775.2 of Pan troglodytes. Classification (NCBI taxonomy): domain Eukaryota; kingdom Metazoa; phylum Chordata; class Mammalia; order Primates; family Hominidae; genus Pan; species Pan troglodytes. Next base: position 7,262,097 of record NC_072404.2, read on the forward strand.
TCCGAGCCTGGTTGCTATTTTTCTAAGGATTAGGAGAAGCTGCGGCTCTTCACACAGCGCTACCCGGGCCGAGACAGGCGTCCTCACTGAGCACCCAACACCCAGGCCCACCTGGGGATGGCAAGGGGGGCACAGAGGGATGGCCCCGGGCCTGATGGGAGGGGCGGGGCTGTGGGCGGAATTGGGGGCAGAGGCAGAGGGGAGGCCGGGTCCCAGGCCTCATGACCCCGCGGGCCCAGCGCCTCACTGGGCCTCAGGTTTCCAGCTGCTGAAATACACCGCGGTGCTGACACCATCCCAGCGCCACTCCTGGCTCAGCCCTGTGTTCTGGAGGCGCGCCCAGCCAGCCTCCCTCCCAGCCTCGGTCTCCTCATCTCTGAAATGGGCCGTAGCCCATGCAGGGCTGTAAGGGGGTGAATGTAACTCGGGATATGCAGTGGTCACCCCCAGAGACGCGCACCACCCAGATGGGAGTCTGAGCCCCAGGCCTGGGCACGCCACGCTGACCGGGGCCGTGCTGTCCACGTAAAATGCACGCTGAGTCACAGACGCATAGCACAAGAAAAAGCACACACAATAGTTCAGTAACAATTGTGTTTATATTTAGAATATGTTGAAATGATGAGTCTTTGGACTATTTAGGACTAAATAAAATATATTCTTAAAAGTAACTTCAGGCCAGGCGTGGTGGCTCACGCCTGTAATCCCAGCACTTTGGGAGCCTGAGGTGGGCAGATTGCTTGAGCCCAGGAGTTCAAGACCAGCCTGAGCAACATAACACGACCCTCATGTCTACAAAAAATAAAACATTAGCTGGATGTGGTGGTGTGCGCCTGTGGTCCCAGCTACTTGGGAAGCTGAGGCGGGAGGATCACTTGAGCCTAGGAGGTCAAGGCTGCAGTGACCCGAGATGGTGCCATTGCACTCCAGCCTGGGTGACAGACAGAGACCCTGTCTCAAAACAAACCCACAAGCAAAAATCACAGAAAAAGTAGCTTCATCTGTTTCTCCTGGCTGTTTTTGGCTATGGCTTCTAGGAAATCTAAAATCGCATGCCTGCGTGGCTCACACCTGTTTCCTTGGGCAGGACTGCTGCAGTGATGTTTTCACGCCCCCTTTCTTTGCCTCTATTTATTTGTAAAACTGCAAGGCTGCAGCAGGCAAAATACATGACCCTCGTGCTCTAAGCTTGTCAGGTTCCAGCCTGGAGTTGGTCAGAGATCTTGAACCGACTCAACTTGCCGGAGGCTCAGTGTTCAGCGTCTCAGACTCTTGGAGGGTAAGGGGCAGGTTGGGGGTCTGGGGGCACCTGAAGCTGGCTGTGAAGGACGTCTAGGAATTGAAGAATGAGGATGGAGGGTGGAAAGCCGGGCGCACTGTGGGCAGGCAGAGTGGGTGGCCAAGGTGAGGGGGGGGCAGGCGGTGGGGCTGGCAGCAGCCGGAGAAGACCAGGCTGGAGCTTAGTCCTCTCCCAGTGGGCCCTGGGGCCATGGAAGAGGTTGTTTAGTTTTTACTCTGAAACCATCTCAAACACAAACAATATTGTAAGAATAGGCCAGGTGCCTTATGCCTGTAATTCCAGCACTTTGGGAGGCTGAGGTGGGAGAATTGCTTGAGCCCAGGAGTTTGAGACCAGCCTAGGCAACATAGCAAGACCCCATCTCTAAAAAAAAAAAAAAAAATTAGCTGGGTATGGTGATGGGTGCCTGTAGTCCCGGCTACTCAAGAGGCTGAGGTGGGAGGATTGCTTGAGCCTGGAAGTCGAGGCTACAGTGAGCTGAGATTGTGCCACTGTACTCCACCCTGGGGAACAGAATGAGAGCTTGTCTCAAAAGAAAAAAAAAAGTGTATATTCTTACTATGTATAGTAAGAACAGTACAAAGAACTTTGTCTTTCCTGAACCATTTTAGAATGTCTTGTTGACACAAGCTGCATTTTCCCCAAATACATGATACTCATTCTACAAAATCAGGAAACACAGGCTGGGTGCTGGATTGAAGAGACTTTCTTTCCTTTTTCCAGTCCTATTGCAATCATTTTTTTTTCTTTTTTTTCTTTTTTTTTTTTTTGACAGGGTCTTCCTCTGTTGCCCGGGCTGGAGTGTAGTTGTGTGATCATAGCTCACTGTAGCCTCGATCTCCCGGGCTCAAGTGATCCTCTAGCCTCAGCCTCCCAAAGTGCTGGGACTAGAGGCGGGAGCCACCACACCCGGCCTTCTGGTGACTTTCTCGTGGATGTGGAGGGATCTCCCGGGACTTGCTAGGTTAGGTCTTGAAGAGGCTTGACCGGGCGCGGTGGCTCATGCCTGTGATCCCAGCACTTTGGGAGGCCGAGGCAGGTGGATCACTTGAGGTCAGGAGTTCGAGACCTGCCTGGCCAACATGGCAAAAACCCGTCTCTACTAAAAATACAAAAACTTAGCTGGGTGTGGTGGTGTGCACCTGTAATCCCAGCTACTCAGGAGGCTGAGGCAGGAGAATCACTTGAATCCAGGAGGTGGAGGTTGCATTGAGCCAAGATCATGCCACTGCACTCCAGCCTGGGCAATAGAAGGAGACCCTGTCCCAAAAAAAAAAAAAAAAAAAGAGTCCGGGCATGGTGGCTCATGCCTGTAATCCCAGCACTTTGGGAGGCTGAGGCAGGCAGATCACCTGAAGTTGGGAGTTCGAGACCAGCCTCACCAGCATGAAGAACCACCATCTGCACTAAAAATACAAAATTAGCCGGGCGTGGTGGCGGGGCGCCTGTAAACCCAGCTACTCGGGAGGCTGACACAGGAGAATCGCTTGAACCCGGGAGGCGGAGGTTTCAGTGGGCCGAGATCATGCCATTACACTCCAGCCTGGGCAACAAGAGCAAAACTCCATCTCAAAACAAAGAAGAGGCCCGCGGCTTCTCTCTTTAGTCTCTTGGGACCCCCTTGCTGGGCCTCCCTAGCTGCCCTGGAAGAAACCTGATTATCTGGGACCGCCGTGCTGTTGAGGCCACCAGTGGGCGTGCAGCTCATCGTCCTGTGTAAATCACACAGGCCCATCCTCAGCTCAGCCCCAGCACTATCCTGGGCAGTGAGGGGCTGTGGAGACCGTGCAAGAGTTGCTGGCTGAACCCTGCCCGGATCACCGACCCACAAAATAGATAGAGACCCTGCAGCTGGTGTTGTTCTAAGTCACTCCGTTTTGGGGGGGTTTGTTAGGAAGCAGTAGGTGATCAGAACACAGGCTCACGACTCCCTTCTACTCCTCAGACCCCATTGCCCCAGAAACGCACTTCAGAGCGGAGGGACCCGCACAGAGACACACGAGACACACTGATGTCACGCCTCTCCAGTGCCCCCTGCCCTGCCCGGGCCTCCCCCTGAACCCCCAGGACCCCTGCACTCTGGGAGGTAACAGGCCGTTGCAGAGCGCCCCTGTCCTGGGATGTGTCTGCCGTCTCCTCTGCGTTGGTTTTGTAATTTGGAGGGAGAAGCCCAGAAGGACCCCGGTTCCTCTCTGGGGCATCCGCCCAGGAACGCCTGGTTTTGGCTGCCCCTTGACGGACGCTGTTCATTTTGATTGTTTCATTCAGGGGTGTCTGCCAGGTGTCCCTACTGTAAAGTGACTCTTTCCCCGTTGAGACTGGATATCCCGTTTGTCACCAAATTGTCCATCTCCCCACTTATTTATTCTCCTCTGTTTCACTCCGGACGCCTGTTTCACTCATTGACTTAAAATCTGTGTGAATCATTTTCAACTTGGATGCACAAATGGTCCTAGTTTTGGCTGGAGGGAGCCCTCCAGGAGGTTCGTGTGTCCTTCACGGCGTCCCTGTCCTGTTCTGACACCTGCGTCCTGAGGCGTCCCCCTCACACCTCACACACGGGGTTCTGGGAGGGCCCACAGCTCCTGAGGTGTCAAAGTCACAGGACGACTTCTGGTGGGGAGTGCAGGTAGGGGGTGCGGCTCCGTTTCACCCCGACACAGTCACGCCCACCGATGCCGGCTGGAGGCACATGGTCCTTACAACGGGCCTGGGCCACGCCCACCGTCCCAGAATGTGACCTGTGGGACTCAGAAGGCAGCCCCCAGACAGGCCGTGGTGCTGCCCACTCGGTCCCAGGAGGCCTACCTGGCACCTGTCCCAGACATGCAGGTCCATGGACTGGGAGCAAGGATGTGTGTGCAAATGGGTGTGTGTGCTTAGCATGTGAAAACGGACGTGTGTGTTCACATGTGCACCCGGGCGAAGGAGCAAGTGAACGTGCAGAGGGATCCATGTGCCTGTCTGTGTGGGTGCATCTGATGTGTACATGTCTGTGTGGGTGCATGTGTGCGTGTCTGTGTGGGTGCATCTGGTGTGCGGGTCTGTGTGGGTGCATCTGATGTGTGTGTGTCTGTGTGGGTGCATCTGATGTGTGTGTGTCTGTGTGTGTGCATCTGATGTGTGTGTCTGTGTGTGTGCATCTGATGTGTGTGTCTGTGCACATTCCTGTGACCACGTTCATGTCGTGGTGGGAGCCTGAGGCTCTGGGGGGTGGGGGGAGGTGCCTGAGAGGGTGAATGTCCTTGCACACGTGCTTGGGTGTGCTCACACCTGAGCCAGTGTATTCACTGAAGTCCTGGGTGTGGCGTGCCCGCCTGCGTGTGTGCACACGTGCAAGCGTGGGTAAGCATGTCAAGTGCGTGCAAGCGTGTCTGTGTGAGAGAGGCATGCATGTGTGTACAATCATGTGTGTGTGTCCGTGAGTGCATGCATGCGTGTACAAGAATGTGCATGTGTGCGAGCGTGTGCATGTGTGTGAGTGCATGCATGCGTATACAAGCATGTGCTTGTGTGCGAGCGTGTCCGTGTGTGAGTGCATGCATGCGTGTACAAGCATGTGCATGTGTGCGAGCGTGTGCATGTGTGTGAGTGCATGCATGCGTATACAAGCATGTGCTTGTGTGCGAGCGTGTCCGTGTGTGAGTGCATGCATGTGTGTACAAGCATGTGCATGTGTGTAAGCGTGTGCATGTACAACCTCAGGTAACTGTCAGGTGGGAGGTTCTCATTGTGTCTGAGCGCACACGTGCTTGCCTGCATGTGGACATGTGTGTGCACGGGCAGTGGTGCCCAGAGGGCATGGGAGGGGGCGCTGCAGACCCTGAGGAGCTCCCCACCCCCTGAAGATGCTGACCATTGCCCCCTGACTGTGGCAGTCAGACTCTGCCCCGCAACAGCCTGGGCTGGGGTTGGGCCTGGCCCCAGCTGGACTTTGCTGCCATTGGGGGAGGGGATGCAGCAGACCCGACAGCTGGGGCTGAGTGGGGGGGACCTGGTTCCCCCTGGGGCTTGGGCCCCCTCCAGGCTGTTCTAAGGCTGCTCCCAGCTGAGGCAGCAACATCTCCCACCCAGGATTGAGAAGGAGGGACTAGAGCTGGGCCTGGGGGTCAGGCAGAGCTGGGACTGCAGGGCCTGGGGGCTTGCGCTGAGGGGTCTGTGGGACCAGGGGCCTGGGGAGGGGGCCTCCCTGGGCTCCAGAAGCTTCCATGTTCCTGACTTCCATGGGGACAAACAGCTTTGCCTAGGGCTGGTGGGGAGGGCCTGAGGGTGCCACCCACTCCGCCCTGGGGGGAGCCGGCCTGGGGCACGGAGAGGCTGTTTCTGCTCCGAGGAGGCCTGCTGGGCCCGAGCCGTAGGCGCCGCACTCTCCGTGGCCCGCAGGATGGGAAGGACCATCGATCCTCCAGGCGGGGGGCAGTGGTGCTGGAAGCCACGTCCCCATCGACTGCGCGGTCTGTGCTCAGTTCCTAATTGGCAGGGCCAGCTGCGTGAGTCTGTCTGGGAGCCCAGAACGCTGGCCACTCCCCCCACCGCTTGGGGGGCAGTGTTGGGAGCCAGGACCAGACACTGGTGTCCTGCCCCTTGGGCAGCTGGTCAAGGCCTCCTGGATTTGGAAGGAAACTCCCAAAGGAGGGTGGTCAGCGGCTCAGGGGACCCAGTGACGGGGACACCACAAGGGAGGGGTCAGTCCCCCACCCAAACTGAGCCCAGGGCAGCAGAAGCCTCCCACAGGGGTGGGGGACAGACAGGGAGATCAGGAGACCAGGCCTGTGGTGAGGGGCTCGGGAGAAACAGAGGAGTGGATTGCGTGTCGGGAGGAAGGGAGGTGGGGCGGCCCCAGAGCAGGGCCAGGGTTGGGGCCATCGCTGTAGGCCCAGGACGGCAGTCACTTCCCTGTGGGGGTGAGGCCCCACTTGTGTCCCGAGGGGAGCCCTGAGGGCTTGGGCAAGAGATAGAGGGTGGCCTGGAGCTGCCTGGAAGATGCTGAGCTGTCCGTCTCTGGGGGGCGTGCAAGGGGAGGCCCTGAGAGGGGACCCTGCCCTGCGTGCGCAGGAGTTCGAGTGGATGAGGCAGACCTCAGAAGCGTCCCCAAGGGCCACTCTGCTGAGCAATTATGACGGCGGGGCCAGGAAGCCAGGCCCTTCTCCCCGGAGAGCCCTCCTGAAGAGATGCTTGCAAGCTGAGGCCCGACGGGGCTCCCTACTCCCTGCCAGGCTCACTGCCTGCCTGGCTGCTGGCCCCTCAACCCAGCTCCCCCAGAATCCAGCTGCCCCCAGTCAGGCCAGCCACTGCCTAGTGTGGCCACCAGTGACAACAGACACCCCACAACCTGAGCCTCAGACGGAGCATGAACCCCGGAGGGCGGCAGGACCCTCCTTGGCCCCCGGACGTGGCAGCCTGGTGTCCAGGTGTCCCTTCCTCCAACTCCCCCCTGCTCCTGCCCCCAGATCCCCCGCCCTCCCTCACCCCCAATGCCCGCAGCCCGCCTGGGTCCTGGGAGCCCGGCCCACTCAGGTCCCCCTCAGCCCTCCTACCATGCGGCCCAGACCCCAGGACTCTCGCTGCAGAAGGAAGGGAAGCATTCGCTGAGGTCTGACTATGGCTGGAGAGGCCCCACGCTGGCTGCTGGCCATGGGCAGGGGCGCTGGGGCCACCTCCTGCCAGCTGGGACCCATCCATGGGAGCTGACTATCCGCAGCTCTGCCTGGCTCCGTGCTCGGCCATCCCAAGTCGGCAGCTGGACATCAGCTGGGAGGGAGTGTTTGCACCACGGAACCTGGCAAACGCAGCATCCCAGGGCTTTATTTCCTGAGAGCGTTTACCAGCAGCAAGCAACACGCCAAAGCCTTATTTTGCTTCCGGCAAACTTGCCCAGTGGCTCATCTACTCCCATGTTCTGGATGGGGAAACTGAGGCCCAGAGAGGAGCAGGGGTGCCCGGAGCCTGCAGCCATCGCAGAGGGGCAAGGTGGCTGAGTTGAAGCTGTTCCTGCCCCTGCCAGACACCAGGGAGACCCCTGGGCCCCTTCACACGCCTCCCACCCGGGGCTGACCGGGGGCACCCGTCTCGCCCACCGCCCCAGACAGGTGCGCGGCCGCCCTGCCCACTCGCGGGCCCGCGGGCCCTGCCGGCCCATAAATCAGCCGCTAATCCGTCCCCTCCGCCGGCCTCTCGTGGGGCGTGATGGATGGGTTCCCGGCCTCGCCGACTGCTGTGAAATCACTCAGCAGCCAGGCAAGCCCCTAAATCTGACGCACAGAGTGTTGAAAGGAAGGATGTCTGTTTTCATAACCTACCTCAGTTACAATAAATATTTAAAATGCACATTAACATCCTCGGGCCGCACAATCGGCCTCTGTGGCCCCGGCCCGTGCAGATTTAATTAGGCCCCGGCTTCCCCTGCCGGCCGCGCTCGCCCGTGGACGGAAGGCCCCTGTTTTCTTAAACTCCCGGCCCGCCATAAATATCGGCCTCGCGCAGCTGAGCTGAAACAGAGGCTTTTTGTCTGCGTGGCCGCCCTCCACTGGCCTCTCGGCTGGGCCTGGCAGGGAGGGCCCCCAGCGCCAGGCGGTGGGGGCGGCAGGGGCCCGGCGGGGTCTCTGGGCTCGTGAGTGCTGGGGGTGAGTCCCTGGGTGTCCTGGCTGCGGTGAGCCCTGGCTGGGGTCCCCCAAATGCTCCCCAGTACCAGAGGCGTTGGGAAGAGCTGGGGAACTCCAGAAATAAAGGGAGAGCCAGCCTCCAGCGTGGAGCGGCCGGCGGGCCAGTGCTGCCCAGTGGTTCTTGTGCCCTGGACCCCAACGGCGGCATCCTGGGGTGGCAGGTACCCCGTCCTGTAGCGCGAAGCCGAGTCGTCAGGGCCCGTCAAGTGCCCCGGGGCCAGGTCCTGGGCTAAGCACCTTCCTGTGACCCGCTCAGAGGAACCCCTGGCAGTGGGGATGGCGTCACCCCCATTTGAGAGATGAGGAGACTGAGGCTCAGAGGGGGGACGCGGCTTGCCCGAGTCACACTGATTGAGAGGGGCAGACCTGGATTCGTCTGCAGCCCAAGCTCTTAGAGACCCCGGTGTGGCCTGCCGGGCAGCCAGCTTGTCCACAGCCTCACTCGTTTGTTCCTTCCTTCCTTCATTCATTTGTTCATTTACCAGGAGTTTCTTCTCTCTCCCTCGCTCCCACCTGTCTTTGTTTTTTCAGGCATCTGACTCTGCCGCCCCCGGGAAGCGCCTCCCTGGGGCCCCAGCCCGCTCTCTGGCTGGTGCAGAGGCTCCTCCTGAACGGGGTACCCAGCCGAGCACAGGCCTAGAGGCGGGAAAGCTTCTGGGGCTACAGGGCACAGGCAGGGGCTGGGAGGGGCAGGGGGTGGAGGGGACACTGGCCTTGGTTCTGGAGGCCCCGAATGCCAGGACGAGGCTGCCTGACTGTCTCTGGTAGGGTTAGGAGCAAGAAGCGGGCAGAATGGAGATGGGAAGGTGCTGGGGTGGGGCCAGGCTGGCATGGAGGATGCCAGGAGTTCTCCCTGGAGGAGGTGGCTGCAGGGAGTCCCGCTTGCCCTGTCCTCTACTGTCTCGGCTCCCCAGGAAGGCGTCTCCGCAGCCCCAGCCTCACAGCCTCCAGGAGGTGCGGAACTGGCTGAGCTTTTCCAAGCTGTGGACGGGTCCCCCTTGGGCCGGCGAGGACCCCAGGCTGTAAACACACGGCTGGAATCAGCGCTCTGGGCACGGGGCTGAGGCTAAAGGAAGCGACCCAGGCCTGCCTTCTTTGGCCTCCTGTGGTGGGGAAACTGAGGCCCAGGCCAGGGCTGCCTAACACACGGGTGGCCGAGTGTGCAGCCCCTGGTACCTGTGAGTATGGCCCTACTAGGAAATGAGGTCTCTGCAAATGACCAGGTGACTGTGGCTATGGGGGGTTCCGTCTAAGGTGACGGCTGTCCTCAGGAGAGGATGGGGAAGTCGGACTCGGAGACACAGTCCGGAAGTCTTTACGGAAGAATGCTTCGTAAAGACAGGCAGAGACCCCGGAGCACCAGGTCTGCATGGTGAGGCCCGCCCAGGAGTGCCGGCAGCCCCGGGGGTTGCAGGGGGCCTGGAGCTGGGCCCCCCAGAGGGAGGAGGGAACCAGCCCTGCCAACGCCTGGTCTCGGACTTGGCCTCCAGAACGGTGACGGCCAATTCCTGTGGCCTGAGGCTCCCGAGTTTGCGGCATTTTGTTCCAGCTTCCCACAAACCAGTGCCATGGCTCAGCCTGGGCGCCGCCGGGTGCAGGTCCTTCCGTGACATCCTATAGCTCCGAGGCCGGTGGGAGAACCCAGAAGGTCTCCAGCAGGCCGGGCCTGGGGCTCCGCCCAGAGTTTGAGAGGCTTTTGGCCTCTGGATTGCAAAGCGCATGGAGGAGGCCGAGGGGATGGGAGAGTGCGGCCCCCAGGGAGGGGATGGGGGAGTGCGGCCCCCAGGGAGGAAAGCCTTTGCACCCCAGGCCTAGCTCCCCGGCCTGACTCTCCCAGATGTCACCAGGTAGGGGCAGTGTTCAGAGTCCTTTCTTGGGGCTGCAAGGTCCATGGTGTGGCCCAGGGCGTGGGTACCAGGGCCCCCCATGCAGGTCAGTGTGAGGCCAGCTGCGATGCGCGATGCACTGCCCTCCGCCCCATCCAGGTGCCCCAAGGGTATGGCCAGCCTTTAAGGGCCCTCGCTTCCTGGGGGTGTGTACGTGGCTGCTGCTCTCCGCTCCCCTGGGCTGGAGTCTCACTGCCCTGCTCCTCTGCTGTCCCTGAGGGCTGGCTGGGTGCTTCCTGGGTTCAAGTCCAGACGCGGCTTGCTGGCAGTGTGGTCAGGGTGGGTCTCCAACTCTTCAACTCCAGGTCCCTGCTCTTTGGACGGGGCCTCTGGGGAGGGCCCAGAATGTGACATCGAGATGTGCTGCCCCTGAAGCACTCCACGTCTCAGTGGCTTCAAATATCGATTTTGCTCACAAACCGGGGACTTGGCAGGGCCAGCCTGTCTCCGCGGCAGCTGGGAGTTGGGGCGGAGGCTGGATCCAGGCAAAGGCTCTTCGCTTCCACGTCGGGTCACGAGGTCCAGGGCTGTGTGGCCTGGGCCTCCTCACAGCATAGAGGCCGGGTCCCAGGGCAGATGGGAGCGGCAGGGCCTTCTCCCACTCCGCTCGGGCACCTCAGAGCTTTCCCTTCCCCACACACCGGCCATTAGAAGGGAGGCACCGAGCCTGCCTGTCTTCCAGGCAGGGAAAGCAGAGTTCTCTCTCTTGATGGCAGAGGCCAGTTCCAGACGGGTGTGTGGGAGGGAGATGCAGCCACGGCCGACTTTGGAGAATACTCTCGGACGCATGAGGCGCTGTGGCCACGTATAGTGCTCGGGGTCCAGGCGCGACCCCAACCGCTGCCCCTGATGATGCCCCAGTGGCCCCCCACTGCCCCCTAGCCCGCCCTTCTCCAGGCCCTGCCCCTCCTTCCAACCACAGGGCCCTGGAGCCTGCTGCTGCCTCTGCCCTCCCTCCTATGCTCCCCTAGTTCACTCCCACTCTCCCCAGTCACCTCCTCAGGGAAGCCCTCCCTGACCTCCCCAGATCCTCCTTTCACAGCCCCACTCGAGGCTCCTGAGCTTCTTCAGAGCACAGGGCAGGCTGCAGGCCTGCATTATATTGAAGTATTATTATTATTCCATGTCTGTCCCCACACTCCTAGCCAGCCTCCACCCAGACTGTAGGCTCTAGCCCTTAGCATGGGGCTGGCATTCAGTACGTGTGGACACATCATTCCCTGTGCATATTCTACACATCATTATATTTTATTATATATGTGTCTGTAATATATCTACATATATTATTCTGTTATACATAAAATGTAAATATAAGCTGGGCACAGAGGCTCACGCCTGTAATCCCAGCACTTTGGGAAGTTGAGACAGGAGGATTGCTTGAGCCCAAGGGTTCAAGACCAGCCTGGGCAACATAGTAAGACCCCCATCTCTACAAAAACTCTTTTAAAAAATTGGCAAGGTGTGGCCGGGCGCAGTGGCTCATGCCTGTAATCCCAGCACTTTGGGAGGCCGAGGCGGGTGGATCACGAGGTCAGGAGATCGAGACCCTCCTGGCTAGCACGGTGAAACCCCGTCTCTACTAAAAATACAAAAAATTAGCCAGGAGCGGTGGCGGGCGCCTGTAGTCCCAGCTACTCGGGAGGCTGAGGCAGGAGAATGGCGTGAACCCGGGAGGCGGAGCTTGCAGTGAGCGGAGATCGCGCCACTGCACTCCAGCCTGGATGACAGAGCGAGACTCCATCTCAAAAAAAAAAAAAAAAAAAAATTGGCAAGGTGTGCTGTTGTGCACCTGTCATTCCAGCTACTTGGGAGGCTGAGGCAGGAGGATCGCTTGAGCTCAGGATTTCAAAGCTGCAATGAGCTATGATCACGCCACTGCACTCCAGCTTGGGCAACAGAGCAAGATCCCATCTCAAAAAACAAAAACAATATATGTATATGTGTATATATATGTATACATATATGTGTATATATGGATATGCCTATATGTATGTCTATATAGAGGTCTATTAAGAAAGAAGACCACCACCTTTCCTGCTGCCTTCCTTTCCCCACCTTTTGCCTAGTTTATAAGACAGGAGAAAAGGAAAAAAGCTAAAAATTGGAAAGAAACAGAAGTAAGATAAATAGCCAGACAACCTTGGCACCACCACCTGGCCCTAGGAGTTAAAATAATAATAATATCAACCCCTGTCCTAAACTACTTGTGTTATCTGTAAATTCCAGACACTGCATGAAGAAACGCTGTAAAACTTTCTGTTCTGTCAGCTGATGCACGTTCCCCACGCTTGCTTGTTTATCACGACCCTTTCATGTGGACCCGTTGTAAGCCCTTAAAAGGGCCAAGAATTTCTTTCTTAGGGAGCTCGGCTCTTAAGACACAAGTCTGCCGAAGCTCCCGGCTGAATAAAGCCTCCTTCTTTCTTTCTTTTTTTTTTTGAGATGGAGTCTCGCTCTGTCTCCCAGGCTGGAGTGTAGAGTCACCAACTCAGCTCACTGCAAGCTCCGCCTCCCGGGTTCACGCCATTCTCCTGCCTCAGCCTCCTCAGTAGCTGGGACTAAAGGCGCCTGCCATCATGCCCGGCTAATTTTTTGTATTTTTAGTAGAGACGAGGTTTCACCATGTTAGCCAGGATGGTCTCGATCTCCTGACCTCATGATCCGCCCACCTCGGCCTCCCAAAGTGCTGGGATTCCGGGCATGAGCCACCGCACCTGGCCTCCTTTCTTCTTTAATCTGGGGTCTGAGGAGTTTTGTTTGAGGCTCGTCCTGCTACATATGTATATATGCATATGTATATATGTATATGTGTATGCATGTGTATATGTACATATCTATGCATATATGTATATGTGCATATGTATATGTGTTTATGTACATGCACATATGTATATATGTATATGGAGATATGTATGTGTATGTGTATATGTATATATGTCTATATATGGATATGGATATATGTGTATGTATATGTGTATATGTACATATGTATATGTCTATATATGTATTTGTGTATGTGTATATATGTGTATATATGTATATGTTTATATGTATATGTATATATGTGTATACATGCATGTGTATGTCTGTATATATGTGTATATGTATGTGTGTATGTATATATGCATATGTGTATATATGTGTATGTGTATATGTATGTGTATATGTATATGTGTATATGTATATATGTGTATAAGTATATATATGTATAGTATAGTCTATATATGTATATGTCTATATATAGGTACATGTATATATGCATACGTATATATGTATATGTGTTTATGCATATGTGTATATGTATATATGTTTATGTATATGTGTATATGTCTATATATGTGTGTATGTGTGTGTATATGTATATGTGTATGTATGTATATGTGTATATGTATATGTGTATATGTATGTGCGTATGTATGTATATAAGAGAGACTTATTGTAGGCATCAGCTGCTGTGATCGTGGGGCTGGCAGGCAAGTCCCAGATCTGCACAACCACCCTCCAGAAGGGCAGACTGGACGTGGGTCCAGGAGCAGAGCTGCTGTCCACAGGTGGACTCTCTCCTTCCTCTGGGAGCTTTGGTGCTGCCCTTACTGCCTGCAGCTGACTAGACCAGGCCCACCTGGCTAACCAGGGTCATTTCCTGGACCTAAAGTCGCCGGACCGTAGGTGTCCGCCGTATCCGCAGGGCACCTTGCACAATGCCAGGGCCAGCGTTTGCTGCAGTCAGTTTGTTGCCCTGTTCCTCGGATGCTGGCGTTGGATGCCACGGTGAACCCTCCTGGGGGCACTGTCCTGACAGGGGAGCTGGGCACCTGCCCCCCAGAGGGCTCCCTGAGGAGGCTGGGGGTCGGCCGGGTGATTTCCTCTCAGCAAGTGGGGGAGGTGAGGTGGTGCTTGACCTTGGAGGGTCTCGGAGGTCGGAGGTCTGTCTAAGATGTCCATTCTGCAGGCATTTATGATTTGCTTACTGTTTGTCAGGCTCTGTATCTTGCGGGGGCAGTGGAAGGGGTGTCCGGGCCTGGAGACGAATAGGGCAGGAGTGATGGGGATCTGACTTTGTGGCCAGGGGAAATGGTAGAACAGGTGAGGTGGGGTCCCTGGAGTACAACACACAGCGTCTTCCCCTCACCTTCCTACAGGCTGGGTGGGGCTCACGAAGTCCTGCCCCCCAGGGTGGATCGGGAGAGAGAGATGTGGCTTCTGTGCCTGAGAGCTGCCTGCGGGCCCAGGGACATCCCTGCCCTCCTGGCCTCTGCCTTCGTACATGTGAAGGGTGTATGCAGGAGAGAGACAGAGAGTGAGACGGGATCCAGGTTCCCCATCCCAGGCCCCTGCCCTGGGGGAGGAGCAACGTGTGTGGTCTCTAGGGGATCGTGAGCCCCTACGATTGTTTGCAGATCTGTGCACACTGTAAATGTGCACGTGTGTGCCATGTGTATATGAGTGTGTGCATGCGTGTACACATCCACACATGTGTAGCGTGGTGGCGCAGGCCTTCGTGCACCAGCATCCTGGTGGCAGGGCGGAAGCACCTGGCCTGTCCTCTTCTGCCAGCCCCGGAAGCCTGTGCGGTCGCCTCTGACTCCTTCGTGCCTTGGCGCTGTCACAGACAACCCAGAGGCGGGACAGAGGGCGTTGAGCCCCTCCGTGGGTGGAATATCACTGCAGTTAGGAGCCATGTCTCAAATCCTCCATGCGTGATGGCTCAGGTGCGTCTTCCACGCAGATCACTCTGGCAGGGAGCGCGGATGGAGACCAGAGGCTGGGGCCTGCTGGCTTTGCCCCTCTAAGCGAACAGAATGGCCTCTGCCCTGCAGGAATCTTGAGTCCAGGAGAGGAGAGTTTCCCTGGAGGTGGAGGTCAGGCCCGGCAGTCAGCAGGCCAAGCTCCTTCGGGCCAGGGCAAGCCGGAGGGCTTCCCAGAGCGGGCACAGTGGACAGCTGAGCAGGCCAGACTCTGACATGAGGTCTGGACAGGCCCTTCCACCCTTCCGGATGCCAGTCCCCCTGCTTGTCTGACCACTGGCCCACCTGCCCACGGGGCGGCTGAGATGCTGGCGTGTGCGTGCGCATGTGCACGTGTGTTTGTGTGCGCGTGGGGCTCTCTGACAGCCGATAATTCACAGGCGCCTCCAGAGCCGGCTCCTGCTCCCACCCGCTCACTCCTGTTTATGAAGCGAAGGGTAAGTGTTTAATTAGTCGCCTAATTGCCTGGGTAATTGGAGACGAACTCAGCTCTCCAAGTAATCAGTCGGAACAGCCTCGAAAATATCTGGCCCAATATTCATTAGTGTGGCTTGATCGTTAAACAGTTACCGTGTTTGGTTCATGACAAGGCCCAGCAAACAGCTGCGCGCCCGGCAGCCCCCGCCAGCCCTGGCGGACAAACAGCTCCACGCAGACGGACGGACAGCCGGCCAGTACCGGGGCACAGATGTGAGCGGCCAGCGGGGCACAGACGCAGGCGGCCAGCAGCACCCGCACGTTCCGTCTGTGCCCTGTCCGGCTGCCTTTTCCCCTGGGCCCCCCGGTCTCCCTGGAGCTGCAGAAGCTCCCTCGGTCAGTTGGGCCACCCCCACCCCGCCAGCCTCCTTTGCCCCCAGGGAGCCCGGTGGCTGGGATTCTGGGAGCAGAGCAGAGGCAGAAACCCAAGGCAGCTGGATGAACAAGGCTGGAAGGACGGGGCTCTGCCCCTGCCGAAGAGGGCTGTGACCATCAGCAGCGCCTCCCCACGCACTTCCCTGTATGGGTTACAAAGCAGGTGCACATCCACAGGGCTCTTTTGCTCTGTGTAGTCCTGCAAAGTGAGGGCCAGAAATGTGCCCACTTTACAGATAGGGAAACCGAGGCCCAGAGAGGCAGTGCAGCCTGGGATGGAGCCAGGTCTCTGCCCTTCATCAGCAGCCCCAGGGTCTCTTCTGGAGTCGGGGCTAGCCCATCTGCTTCCTCTCCCCAGAGCCCACCTCCCTGTAAAGAGCGGAGGAAGTGTCTGCCAGGGCAGGGCAGCGGCAGCTGGAGCCCTGGGCCTCCCGTGGAGCAAGACAGCCCCGCAGGCAAATCCCACACCCATCTGCAGCTGTGGCTAAGAAGCCACCCGGTGCCCTGAACACGTTCACGCATCTGTTCAGTCATTCGCTCACTCTTCATCTCACAGCTATTCTTCGAGTTCTTCCTCGAAGAAGAAGAGCCAGGCACTGCGGCAGGCTGGGCACGCCAGGGAACAAACCAGATCCGGCCCTGCCCCCAGCCAGGTCCCCAGGACATTCTGAAGGAGGAGGGTGTGCAGCGAAGGGCCCAGGGTCTGGAGGAGGGGCTCCGGGACCTGAAGGAAGAGTCAGAGCCGGCTGGGTGGGGAGGGAGGGAAAAGCATTGGTGGGTGGAAGAGCGTGTGCAGAAGTCCCTGAGGCTGCACCGCTGGGGAGGGGAGGGGCTGGGAGGAGCGGGGGTGGGGGCAGCCATGCAAGGTCTCGCCCGCTGAAGCAGTGGGCTTCATTCTAAGGATCAGGGGGAGCCTTTGAGGGGACTGAAGGAGGGGAATCGTGCAGTTTGTGGGATATTTTTTAAAGGAGCTCTACAAGGAGGATGGCTGGGGCCCCTAGGGAAGCCGGAAAGGTGCAGCGGTCCAGGAATGGGGTGGTGTTGTGGACTGGAGAGGCCCCTCCACGCCCAGGCTGCACTGCACCTGTTCTGGGCCTGGGAGGGGAGCAGGCTTCACCCCCCACCCCCGCCCGTAGCTCCCTGGTCTCTGGCTTGGGGCTGGGAGACAGACAGAGGGGAAAGCATGCGTTTCCCTGGCTCCCTCTCCTAGGGCTGCCGTGCGGTGAGGGCTCCTTCCTCCTCCAGAGCCACAGCTCCCCCCGCAGCCCCCCTCCTGCCTCGCCCTCAACTATGCCCACCCTTCCTGCTGCTGTGGCCTGGGGCATCGGTGGCCTGCACTGCTAGTCCCAGGACGCTTGCCCAAGTGATCCTCCGGCTACAGTCCTGCCCACACCTCTGTGAACAGCCCCCTCATTAGAGCTCCTTTTCTGCTTCGAGCCAGCCCTTGGCCAAGTTCCATGTTCACCTGACTCCCACCGAGAACACGGCTTTTTGAGGTTCACGCGCTGAGGGCCCCTTTCCCTGCAGGAGCAGGCACGTGACTTCTCGGCGATTGCACAGGAAGACCTGGACTTGGAACCAGGAGCCTGGGCTTGGACCCGGCCCTGCTGTGTGACTTTGGGCAGGCCGCTTACCCTCGCTGAGCCTCATCTCCTCAGCTATTGAATGGGTGTAAAAAGAATACCCACAGCGAGGCTGAGGCAGGAGAATGGCGTGAACCCAGGAGGCGGAGCTTGCGGTGAGCCGAGATCGCGCCACTGCACTCCAGCTTGGGCGACAGAGCGAGACTCCGTCTCAAAAAAAAAAAAAAAATACCCACAGATGGGGTTGTGGGAAACATAAGCAAAAGCACTAAATAACTGGAAGAAATTAATTTGGGGAGCAGGTTGTAAAATAAATAGCTACTGTTGATGGTGCTTTCAGCAGCTGTCTGGCCTGGTACAGGTCTTGACAAATGTCACCCCACTCCATATAATCCTCCCATCATCCTCTTCCTCCTCCTTCCCCTCTTCCCTCCTCACCCTCCTCCCTCCTCCCCCCCTCCTCTCTCCTCCTCCCCCCCTCTCCTCCCCCCTCCTCCCCCTTCTCCTCCCCCCTCCTCCCCCTTCTCCTCCCCCCTCCTCCCCCTTCTCCTCCCCCCTTCTCCTCCCCCCTCCTCCCCCTCCTCTCTCCTCCTCCTCCCCTTCTCCTCCCCTCCTCCTCCTCCCTCCTCCCCCTTCTCCTCCCCCCACCCCTCCTCTCCCTCCTCCCCTTCTCCTCCCCTCCTCCTCCTCCCCCCTCCTCCCCCCTCCTCCCCCTTCTCCTCCCCCCACCCCTCCTCTCCCTCCTCCCTCTTCCTCCCCCTCCTTCTTCTCCTTTTTTTAAAAAATTCTCTTACAGGCCAGGCACAGTGACTCATGTCTGTAATCTCAGCACCTTGGGAGGCCGAGATGGGCAGACCACCTGAGGTCAGGAGTTCAAGATTGGCCTGGCCCATGTGGTGAGACCCCGTCTCTACTAAAAATATAGGTGGGATGACGCTGTAGTCCCAGCTGCTGGGGAGGCTGAGGTGGGAGGATCACTTGAGCCTGGGAAGTCGAGGATGCAGTGAGCTATGATCACACCACTGCATTCCAGCCTGGACGACAGAGTGAGACCTGTCTCTAAGAGAATTTTTATTTTTTATGTCTTTTTTTTTAATTTTTTTTGAGATGGAGTCTCACTCTGTCTGTGATCCTCCCACCTCAGCCTCCCAAGTAACTGGGACTACAGGTGTGCACCACCACGCCCCGCTAATTTTTTAAACATTTTTGTAGAGACAAAGTCTTGCTGTGTTGTCCAAGTTGGTCTCAAACTCCTGGCTTCAAGTGATCCTCCCATCTCAGTCTCCCAAAGTGCTAGGATGACGGGCATGAGCCACCACATCTGATCCTTTTTTTTTGAGACGGAGTCTCACTCTATTGGCAGGCTGGAGTGCAGTGGTGCGATCTCGGCTCACTGCAACCTTCACCTCCCAGATTCAAGCAATTCTCCTGCCTCAGCCTCCCGAGTAGCTGGGACTACAGGTGCACGCCACCACGCCCAGCTAATTTTTGTATTTTTAGTAGAGACGGGGTTTCACCATATTGGCCAGGATGGTCTCGATCTCTTGACCTCATGATCCACCCGCCTCAGCCTCCCAAAGTGTTGGGATTACAGGCATGAGCCACCACGCCCGGCCGATCCTTTTGTTTTAAGTGGAGGGAAACTTCACATGACATAACATTAACCACTAGCCATTTCAGAGTGTACAATACAGAGGCACCTAGTGCACTCACAGTGTGCAAGCACCACTGCTGACTAGTCCAAAAGCTTTATCACCCCAAAAGAGACCCCATACCCAGTAGCAGTCACCCCCGCCCTTGGCAACCACCAGCCAGTCTGCTTTCTGCCTCTATGGATTTGCCTGTTCTAGGTATTCCATATCAGCATGATCATATTGTCTGGCTTCCTTTACTTGGCATCATGGGTTTTTTTGTTTTGTTTTGTTTTGAGATAGAGTCTTGCTCTGTTGCCCAGGCTGGAGTGCAGTGGCATGATCTGGGCTCACTGCAGCCTCCACCTCTCGGGGTCAAGTGATTCTCCTGTCTCCGCCTCCAGAGCAGCTGGGATTATAGACGTGTGCCACCACGCCTGGCTAATTTTTGTCTTTTTGTTTTTGTTTTGTTTTGAGACGGAGGTTTGCTCTTGTTGCCCAGGCTGGAGTGCAATGGCACAATCTCGGCTCACCGCAACCTCCGTCTCCTGGGTTCAAGCGATTCTCCTGCCTCAGCCTCCAGAGTAGCTGGGATTACGGGCGCCCACCACCATGCCTGGCTAATTTTTGTATTTTTAGTAGACAGGGTTTCACTGCTGGCCAGGCTGGTCTCAAACTCCTGACCTCAGGTGATCCGCCCGCCTCAGCCTCCTAAAGTGCTGGGATTCCAGGCGTGAGCCACCGTGCCCAGCCCCACTCGACAGAATGTTTTCAAGGTTCCTCCATTTTCAAGCTTCCTCCCTTCTGCAGCCTGTGCCAGTCCTTCCTTCCTTTTTATGACTGAGTCATGTATGGATAACATCCATCTGCTGAAGCAGCTGTTTTTAATCCTTGTTTTCCAGGTGTAGAAACTGAGTGTTAGAAAGATTTATCTTCTGAGCTCATGGCGTCAAGATGTGAGATTTGGAAATGGTGTGGTGGGGAAAGAGGAAGGGCCTGGAACTTGTTTCCCCCCAACTTTCTGGAATTTTCTCCCTCCAGATTCTACATTTAAAACTTAGGTATTTTGTACATCATGTTTTTTTTTTTTTTCTGTTAGTTTGTATTAACTTTTTAAGTTTAAAAAATTTAGGTCAGGTGCGGTGGCTCACGCCTGTAATCCCAACACTTTGGGAGGCCAAAGCAGGTGGATCACTTGAGGTCAGGAGTTTGAGACCAGCCTGGACAACATGGCGAAACCCGTCTCTACTAAAAATACAAAAAATGAGCCAGGTGTGGTGTTGGGTGCCTGTGATCTCAGCTACTCGGGAGGCTGAGGCAAGAGAATCACTTGAACCCAGGAGGTGGAGGTTGCAGTGAGCCGAGATCACACCACTGCACTCCAGCCTGGGTGACAGAGTGAGACTCTGTCTCAAAACAAAAAAAAAACAAACAAACAAAAACCACACACACAAATTTTTGTTTTGAGATAATTGTAGGTTCACATGCAATCACAAGAAATAATACAGTGTACCCTTTGCCTGATTTTCCCCAATGGTAACATCTATAAAAAAAACTATAATGCAGGGTGGGCACAGTGGCTCATGCCTGTAATCCCAGCACTTTGGGAGGCTGAGGCGGCAGATCACCTGAGGTCAGGAGTCCAAGACCAACCTGGCCAACATAGTGAAACCCTGTCTCTACTAAAAATACAAAAATTAGCTAGGCATGGTGGCCTGTGCCTGTAGTCCCAGCTACTCAGGAGGCTGAAGCAGGAGAATCACTTGAACACAGGAGGCAGAGGTTGCAGTGAGCTGATATCATATTACTGCACTCCAGCCTGAGTGACAGAGCAAGACTCTATCTCAAAAAAAAAAAGCAAACCATAATGCAATATCACAACCAGGATATTGACACTGATAGAATGAATCCCTTGGACAGTTTTTGTGGAATTGCTGTTGTACAAATACTTCAATTTCTCCCGTCATGGGGTTTGTGCTATTGTCGGTATTCACTTTACTTATGCATGTGTTATAAACCTGACATTGTTATTTTTGTTTAAACAGTCAATTATCATTGTAAGACATTTAAAAAATAACAGAAAAATCATGTATTTTCCTATGTACTTACCATTCCCAGTGCCTCTCATTCCTTGTGTAAATTCACATTTCTATCAGCTTGAAGGACTTCCTTTAATGTTTCTTGTAGTACACGTGTGCTGCTGATGAGTTATTTCAGCTGTTGTTTGTCTGAAAATGTTTTTTATTTTTAAAATTTTTTCCACTTAGCCTTGACTTGAAACTCATGAAAATATCTTTATTTCATTGTCAGTTCTGAAAAATAGTTTTGCTGGGTATAGAATTCTAGGTTGGAAGGGTTTTCAGTACTTTCAAGATGTTGCTCCGGTGTCTTGCTTTAATATTTCCACTGAAAAAAACCTGCTGTCATTCTTATTTTTAACTTTCTGTGTCTTTTATCTCTATGTGTCTTTTCTTTGCTTTTAAGATTTTTCTTGGCTGGGCACAGTAGCTCATACCTGTAATCCCAACACTTTGGGAGGCCAAGGTGGGTGGATCACCTGAGGTCAGGAGTTCGAGACCAGCCTGACCAAAATGGTGAAACCTCATCTTTACCAAAAATCTAAAAAATTAGCTGGGTTTGGTGGTGCACACCTGTAGTCTCAGCTACTCAGGAGGCTGAGGTGGGAGGATCACTTGAGCTCAGCAGGCAGAATCTGCAGTGAGCTGTGATTGCACGAGTGCACTCCAGCCTGGGTGACACAGCAAGACCCCATCTCAAAAAAAAAAAAAGCTTCCTTTAAGTAATTTCATAATGATATACCTGCATGTACTTTTCATCATATTTCTTAAATTTGGGGTATGTCAGTCTTTTTATCCATGAGTTTATAACTTTGATCACATTTGGTAAATTTTCAGCCATTAGCTCTTCAAAATATTTTTTTCTCTCCCCTCTCCTTCAGGAACTCCAATTACCTACACATTAGGCTGCTTGAAGCTGTCCCACAACTTGCTGATGTTTGTAATTAAAATGATTTATTCTTCATTCTGAATAGCTTCTTCTGACATGTCTGATCTTCTGTCGTTGCCATCTAGTGTATTTTTAAATCTAAGACATTGTAGTTGGCACAACTATAAGTTCAATTTGGTCATTTTTATATCTTCTATGTTTCTTTTCTTCCTTTCTTTCTCCTTCACTTCTTTCTCTCTCTCTTTTCCCTCCCTCCCTCCTTTCCTCCCTCCCTTCCCTCCCTCCCTCCTCTCCCTCCTTCTTTCTTTCTTTCTTTCTTTCCTCTTTTATATCTTCTATGTTTCTTTTCTTCCTTTCTTTCTCCTTCACTTCTCTTTCTTTTCCCTCCCTCTCTCCTTTCCTTCTTTCCTCCCTCCCTCCCTTCCCTTCCCTCCCTCCCTCCCTCCTCTCTCTCCTTCTTTCTTTCTTTCCTCTCTCTTTTCTTTCTTTCTTTCTTTCTTTTCTTTCTCTCTTCTCTCTCTTTCTCTCTTTCTTTCTTTTCTTTCTCTCCTCTCTCTCTTTCTTTCTTTCTTTCCTCTCTTTCGTCTCTCTCTGTTACCCAGGCTGGAGTGCAATAGCATGACAATAACTCACTGTAGCCTCAAACTCCTGAACTCAAGTGATCCTCCTGCATCAGCCTCCCAAGTACCTGGGACTACAGGAATGCACCCCAATTTCCAGCTAATTTTTAAAGATTTTGTAGAGACAGGGTCTTGCTATGTTGGCCAGGCTGGTCTTGAACTCTTAGCCCCAAGCAATCCTCCCACCTCAGCCTCCCAAAGTGCTGGGGTAATGGGTGTGAACCACCTCATCCAGCCTACATCTTCCATGTTTCTACTTCACTGTTTGAACATATAGTGAAGCCTGTCTGCTCATTCTAACATCTGTGTCAGTTCTTGGGTCAGTTTCCATTGATGAATTATTCTCCTTATTGTGGGTCATGTTTTTCAGTTTCTGTTAATGCCTGATAATCTTTGATTGGATGCTAGACATTGTGAACTTTGCCTCACTGGTTGCTTGATATTTTTGTATTCCTATAAATATACCTGAGGCTGTATTTTGGGATGCAGTCAGGTTACTTAGAAACAGTGTGATCTGGCCGGGCATGGTGGCTCATGTCTGTAATCCCAGCACTTTAGGAGGCAGAGGTGGGTGGATTACCTGAGGTCAGGAGTTCTAGACCAGCCTGGCCAACATGGTGAAACCCCATCTCTATAAAAATATAAAAATTAGCTGGGCATGATGGCGGGTGCCTGTGATCCCAGCTACTCAGGAGGTTGAGGCAGGAGAATTCCTTGAACTTGGGAGGCGGAGGTTACAGTGAGTCAAGATGGTGCCATTGCACTCCAGCCTGGGTGACAGAGACTCCATCTCAAAAAAAAAAAAAAAAAGGCTGGGTGTGGTGGCTCACGCCTGCAATCCCCACAGTTTGGGAGGCTGAGGTGGGCGGATCACGAGGTCAGGAGATCGAGATCTTACTGGCCAACATGGTGAAACCCTGTCTCTACTAAAAATACAAAAATTAGCTGGGCGTGGTGGTGCATGCCTGTAATCGCAGCTACTCGGGAGGCTGAGGCAGGAGAATCACTTGAACCAGGGAGTTGGAGGTTGCAGTGAGTCGAGATGGTGCCATTGCATTCCAGCCTGGTGACAGAGCGAGACTCAGTCTAAAAAAAAAGAAAGAAAGAAAGAAAGAAAGAAACAGTGTGATCCTTTCCAGTCTTGCTGTTGTTGTCAGTTTAGTGCATCTGGGGCAGTCTGGTGCTAATTATTCCTCACGACTAAGGCAACACCTTCCTGAACATTCTTCCTAGGGACCTGCAAACAATGAGTTTTTCCATCATGAGTCTGGCTGGGGAGAACACATCTCCCAGCCCTGAGTCAGCACTGGGCATTGGTCTCTAATCCATTTGGATGCTTCCTCCCCAGGCCTTGGACAATTCCCCCACATTCATGCACTGATGAGTTGAACACTTGAGAGGAAGCCTCTGCAGACCTCCCAAGTCCTCACTCTCTGTTCAGGACTCTCCTTTTATGTGCGTTGTCCTGCAAACTCAAGCCACCTTTTTCTCTCCAGACCCTTAGCTCTGTCTCCTCAACTCAGGGGGTTTGCTGGGCTACACTTGGGTCCCCCTCCTTGCACCATGGCCTGAAATCTCTTGCGATGACAAGACTGTCCATATTTCTCCCCCTTCTCTCATAAGACAGGGAGCACTGTCTTTTGCTACCTGATGTCTAGCATCGTAAGAGCCATTGTTTATTATACTTTGTCTGGTTTTCTTGATGTTTTGGTTGAAAGGGTAAATCTAGTTCCTGTTGCTGTATCTTGGGTGGAAGTCTAGATCCTTGGAAAATTTCTGGAGCCTCAGGGTCAAGCCACCATCTCAGAAGAATCAGATCTCAGACACGGACCCTGGTGATGACAGTTGAGCCCTGGATCAAGCCATGCCTGAAGCTGGAGATCTACCCCAGACAGATCAGCTCCAGGGGGCAACAAAGTTCGTCTTCTGTTGAAGCCAATCAGGCTGGGCTTCTTGTTCCTCAGGACTCCCTGGAAGTATGAAATGCTACTGCAGGAGAGAGTGGGAGTGAGTACAAGGCAAATCCAGGCTGGGACAGGTTGGAGAGAGGGGGAAAAAGGGGTGAGTTTTGCATCTTTGAAAGCCCACACTTACCAGGTGAGGACAGTGAGTGGATCAGGTGTTCCCTATTCCTGACCCTCTAAGGCTTCTCAGAACATCTAACCTGGCCATGCCTCTCTCTGTCCATCCTCTCTCCTGTCCAGCCCTGCAGGTGCCAGCAGGTCCCCACCCAGGGCCTCTGCACCTGCTGTCCCAGCTGCCTGGGCTATGCTGCCCTAGGGTATCCTTGAGGCTCCAACGGCACATTTCAGGGTGCCCCAGAATCCCACAAGGGGCTAAGCATACAGCAAGTTAGTGCCTTTGCCTTCCTGGAGAAACTTAACACTAGGGAAGAAACAAAAGAGAGGGGTTAAAAAAAGAAGAAGAAAGGAGGGCTGGGGCAGATTCCTCAGAAGCTCCCGTGACCCCAGATCTTCCTGGCACCAGCTTCACCGTCAGCCCACTTCTTTGGGGCAGGGGATTGCGTGGCCCTGGACCCCATGAGTGCTCCCTGCCCCCTGTAAAATATCCCCTTTAGACAGAGAAGCTGGGTGGGGGCAGAGAGAAAGGAAAAATAATTACTTCTCAGCCTCTAACCTTTCCGGCAAGTGACTCGGTAATAAATAATCCCCACGTCCCTCCAGTGCGATCCATCAGCAGGAACTCCTAATTACTTCAGACTCACTTGAAACCGCTTCCAGTCCCACTTTCAAATAAATAAAAAATTAACGTGGATCCGGAGCAGACGCCCGCGTGCAGGACTCCCGACCCGCCTCCCAGGAGGTTTGCCTGAGACGTGTCGGGATGGAGCCCCCCACGGTGGCCTTGTGCTCCAGAGCCACCCCATCAGCGGTTCCACCCTGGACCCAGGACCCACCTGTCCCATCACAGGGCTTCTGTGCAATGGCCCCCACCCTCAGCAGGCCGCTTCCTGGGCCGTCCTGTGGTCCCTGAGCACAGCGGTCTCGGGCCCAGGGTCCCCAGCCCAGCACTGGGAATTGAGCCCCGTCCCACGGGGGAGCCCAGACTTGCCCTCTGCAGTGGCCTAGGGACTACACCGCCTGTCTCTGTGTCTTAACTCCACCCCATGGCACCTCTGATCACCCCATGGCTGGGGACTTCTTTGGGGGCCTCCTGAGAAGCCCTGTGCCCCCAGCCCTGGATCAGCCCCAGCTGCAGTGGGGGCAGGCAGGGGCCTTCCCTGATTGCAACCAGACAGATGGGGAGGCAGGGCCCCGACCCCATTTCCCCTCCGGCTCCGTCCAAACCTGGGTATGCTACACATAGCCACTGAACCCCACCTGGCGTGTCCACAGCTCCAGCCTCTGTCTCTCAGCAACATGAGGCCCAGCCTGCACTGACGGCCAGGTGGAAGCCACTCCTGGGCCCGGCCTGCTGGACAGAAGGGAGATGGCTGGGGTGGGAGCTGCCCTCTGACCTCCCACAGCCACAGGTCAGCCCAGCGCAGGCCAGGGAAGGTGTCCTGGAGACAGAAGACCCAGGGCACTGGGAAGGGCAGGGAAAGGTTTCTGGGGGGATCCAGGCAGGGGCAAGCAGGGAGAGGGCTCCTAGGGGGATCCAGGCGGGGGTGGGCAGGGGTGTGACCCCAGCGGTCACCTCCTGGGTAGGGTTGTGAGGGTGAGGGGCTGTCGGGGGTGCCAAGGATCTGGGCAGGCCCCACTGAGGCCTGGGCGGGTGTGGAGGGCAGTGGAGGTGGGGGGTGGGGCCACAGGCTGGACCCTCCACAGGAGAATTAATTAAACGCATCTCACTCTGGCACCACCAAGCCATTTCTGCTGACCTCACCAGGCTGATTAATATTTCATTAGCCTTTAGGAGGAGGGAGAGCACTTATTAACGTGCTACGTCAATCTGTCAGTGCTGGTCCTGGCGTCCAGTGTCCCAGGAAAGGACAGAATAAAGATCCCGTGCACCCAGCCTCCAGGGCCTCCTGGATGGAGTGGTCCCCCCATGCTCTGCTCCCCCGAGACTGCCCATGCTCAGTCCCCCGGCCTCAGGTCCTCCCGGGGGCAGAACTGCTGTGCTCCCCATCCCCAGCTATGGCCAAGGCCTTTGCAGCCTGAGCTGGGGTGGGCTGGAGACGGAGGCCTGGAGGATGCCTTCCCTGGGCTGGGGGAGTCCTCTGAGGGCCGTGCTGAGCCTTGCTGCTGCTCTGGGCTCCATACCTGGTGCTGATGTGTGGGGAGAGGCATGGGGAGCCCCGGGATGTAGGGGGCGGCTCTGTGCCGAGGCCCTGGGAGTGGTGTGAATCGGGTGGGGCTGGGTGCCCCAGGAGGTGCTGCCAGCCTACCCAGCGCCTCGAGGTGAAGACTGAGTGTGTGACCTGCACCACCACACCCGGCCGCCCTGCTGGAGCCCAGGCTCCCTGGGGGTAAGCTGCCTGCCAGCACCAGCTCAACTTTCCCTTCTGGGGACCTGCCCGTGTTCTACAGGAAGCTGCAAATGCAGATTTTCTGTGAACTTACCTGATTTTTCAATCCTACAACAAATTCCATGCTCTGAAAAGCAGGGTGAGCCCAGCAGCTGTGTGTGGCATCGGGTCTGTGTCAGCATCCACCACAGCCCCAGCACATAGTAGGCCCTCAATAAACTCCCCCAGGATGGGAGTTTATTGTCACCCCACTGGCATGGGTGGGTGACAGTGGAGTTGGCTTTGGCTGTGATGTGGTTTGCCTGTGTCCCCACCCAAATCCCCCCCCCTGTGTCCCCACCCAAATCTCATCTGTGTGTCCACCCAAATCTCATCTGTGTCCCCATCCAAATCTGATCTTGAATTGTAGCCCCCATAATCCCCACTTGTCATGGGAGGGAGCAGGTGGAGATAATTGAATCATGGGGGCAGTTCCCCCATCCCGATACCATTGTGATAGTGAATCAATTCTCATGATATCTGATAGTTTTGTAAAGGGCTTCCCCCTTCGCTGGACACTCATTCTTCTCTCTCCTGCCACCTTGTGAAGAGGGACATGTTTACTTCCCCTTCCACCATGACTGTAAGTTTCCTGAGGCCTCCCTAGCCATGCTGAACTGTCAGTCAATTAAACCTCTTTTCTTTGGCCAGGCACAGTGGCTCATGCCTGTAATCCCAGCACTTTGGGAGCTGAGGCAGGCGGATCATTTGAGTCAGGAGTTTGAGACCAGCCTGGCCAACATGGTGAAACCCTGTCTCTACTAAAAATACAAAAAAAAAAAAAAAAAAAAATAGCCTGGTGTGGTGGCACACGCCTACTCGGGAGGCTGAGGCAGTAGAATTGCTTGAACCCGGGAGATGGGGGTTGCAGTGAGCTGAGATTGTGCCACTGCACTCCAGCCTGGGTGACAGAGCAAGACTCTGTCTCAAAAAAAACAAAAACAAAAACCAAACAAACAAACTCTTTCGTTTATAAATTACCTAGTCTTAGGTATTTCTTCATAGCAGCATGAGAAGGGACTAACACAGGCTGACTCAGGAGGGGAGTCCCCAGCCGCCGGCTGCCCTGAGGCTGGGCCCCTGCCTGGTCCCCGCCATGCCCATCCTCACCGAGTGCCAAGTCTGCAGCCCTCTGCCAGCTCCCGACTGCCCCTCCCCTGAAAAGGCACGTGGACGTGGGGGAGCTCTTTGGTCTGATCATCAGGGTGCTCCCAGCAGGCAGGCAGGGCTTGCAGGGTGGAGGAGGACCCCTGAGAGCCCAGCAGGAGGTCCCCCGTGCAGACAGTGCCCTTGTTGAGGGCACGGTGGAGACGCATGTCCATCCCTGGAGGGACAGTGTATTAGGCCATTCTCACACTGCTATAAATAAATACCTGACACTGCATAATTATAAAGAAAAGAGGTTTAGGCCGGGTGCGGTGGCTCACGCCTCTAATCCCAGCACATTGGGAAGCCGACCGAGGCAGGTGGATCACATGAGGTCAGGAGTTCGAGACCAGCCTAGCCCAACATGGCAATACCCTGTCTCTACTAAAAATACAAAAAATTAGCCGGGCGTGGTGAAAGGCAGCTGTAATCCCTGCTACTCGAGGCTGAGGCAGGAGCATCGCTTGAACCTGGGAGGTGGAGGTTGCAGTGAGCTGAGATCGTGCCACTGCACCCCAGCCTAGGCGACAAGAGTGAAACTCCGTCTCAAACAAAAAATAAAATAAAATGTAAAGAAAAGAGGTTCAGTTGGCCCATGGTTCTGCAAGCTGTACAGGAAGCACCGCAGCTTCTGCTTCTGGGAGGGCCTCAGGAAGCTTCCAATCATGGCGGAAGGTGAAGGGGGAGCAGGCGTCTCATATGGCGGGAGCAGGAGAAAGGAGAGGGTGAACTGTCGCAAGGCCAGGACAGAGATGGATGGTTCCTGAGAAACCCACCCCCACAATCCAGTCACCTTCCACCATGCCGCACCACCAACATTGGGGATTACAATTTTGCATGAGATTTGGGCGGAGACACAGATCCAAACCATATCAGGCAGCTGCCAGGGGACACCTAGCGTGCGCTGGGGCTGCCTGCTGCTCCCGGCTCTGCCCGCCGGCCCCCAAGACTCCCCAGGAGCTCCGAGCCAGTCACCCCAGGCTAGATTCCGAGGACCTCTCTCCCCCATGTAGGCAGGCAGCAATGAAATTTTTAAATAAGGCCAAAAAATGAAAACTCCCCCGAGTTTATTAAGTAAAATGCAGGTAGGTAATTACAAGCTGGCTTAATTAAAATCCACCCTCTTAGAAAGCCCTGAGTGGGTGGACCCAGCAGGGAAGGGAGACAGGACGGGGAGGGGCTGGCTCACTCCGAGCCTCAGTTTCCCCAGCTGTAAAGTGGGGAAGATAATGAGAGTTCCTGAAGGGCTGTCGGGCCTGCGTCACAGCTGTCATCAGCAGGACTGAGCTGAACCCTGAGACAGCAGGCCCGACCCCCAAGAGGGGGCTCAGACGGCTCTGGGACACCACACTCATCCTGGGGGAGGCTCACCTGTAGGAGCCCAGCACTGAGAGTGCAGTGAGGGCCACGGTGTGGTGTGGGGGGTCACGGACCCTCACGGCCCAGCCCAGGCTGTGTCTTGCTTCCGGATGGGGCACGGTGGATGGGCAGGCTGCGCCGGGCTGATCCGCTGTGAACAGCGGTTTTGGAGATGGTACGTCTTGCAGAGGCATATGGCAGGAACCAGCGCCTGGAGGTGCGAATGGCCCAGTCGGCTCAGGGGGACACAGCCTGGCGGGGCAGGGCCGGGAAGGCAGGTGGGCTGCTCCTGATGCCAGGCCGGAAGTCCACCTCAGCGGGGGACGGGGAAGCCCCTTGGAGTTCATTCTTAGTGAGGAGGGGTTTTCCGGTTGCCCCACGGGCCTGTGGTCTGTCTCCGCCTCTCTTCATGACTGGGGCATCCTGGAGCAGGCAGAGGGAAGGGCAGGAAGGCTGGGGGCACGTGGCTGGCATAGCTCGGGTGGTAGTCGCAGGAGCCCATGGGCCTCCCTGGGTGGAGGAGGGAGCCCTGCCCTTGTGGCTTCGGCCCTGGTGGGACCTGGATGGGAGGGTTGGTCCAGAGCCCAAGAACACGGCCAGGGAGTGGGGTGGGGTGGTGCTGTGTGGCTTTTGGTGTTAAGGAAGGGGAGGAAAGGTTGGGCTGGACCAAGACAGAGATGGAGACAGAGACAGCGAGAGACGCAGAGATTCCCCCAGGGTGAGAGATCAAAGGTGTCCCACGCAGAGACCCAACCAGGCTGCCTCCAGCTCTGTGACCCACACCTGCACCTCACAGCCCAGAGGGTGTCACTGGGGTCCCCAGCCCAGGAAGGCAGGACTTCTCACACCCCCAACCTTCCATCCTGGAGTCCCCTGACTCCAGCGCTGAGACCCACGGCGTCCCCACCGCCCACTGCCGAGGAGAACGCCCTCCCTGTGGACCTGCGGCCGGCGGGCAGCCCCACTGGGGTTGGAGGAAGCTGCGAGGTTCTCACTGGGTCTAATCCTGACTTGGTTGCTGTCTGGATATGTGGCCCTGAGTGTGTCAGCCGCCCTGAGCCTCAGTTTCCCCACGCTATGACGATAAGGACACCCGGCCACGCCTGGCACATGAGGGAAGACTTCACCCCAAGCCCTGGCCCTGGGCTCTGAGGTCCTCCTGTCCCCTGCACCCCAGCCGGTCCCCTTAGAGCAGGGGCATCCTGAGATCCCAGGGCCAGGCCCCCACCCACCTCCAGCCCGTTCCGGCCTCTGCCCACTTGGCTCATAAACCCCTGAGCTTTGATCTTCGATCATTCTGTCCCAGCCGGAAGAGACAGGGGCTACTCCCAGGCCCAGCCACTGGCCCGGGGCCGGGCAGGCCCCCTCGGTCCCCAGCTTCCCCACCCCGCTGCCTCCATTAACCTCTGCACTCAGGGCCGGAAGGGGCGGCTTCCGTTCCAGCCATTCCCACGGCAGGGATGCCACCCTCAGCCCATGTGCGGGGCCCTGTGGGAGAACCCGGGGGCCAGCCTGGGAGAAAGACCCCCGTGGGGAGGGCAGGAGACAGCCCTGAGTCCCGGGCACCACCTGACCGTCCCACCCCCAGTGGCCATCCTGAACAGGAGTCCAGGGGCCTTGGGTCTCCAAAGACCCAGGCCGGCAGTTCTGCCTCAGAGGGGCCCAGAGCCCCAGCCCCTCCTTTTCACCGGAGTCAGGGGGGCTGCCATCCCCAGGAGGGACAATTCTCTGTTCCATGGGATCCCCTCTGTGGGTGTCGTGGGAGAGACCGAGGCAGAGCCACTTTTCCACCCAAGGCTGCCCTACTTGTGCCCCTACTGCACCTTCCAGGCTCTGAACGCATGCCCTCGCGTAGCTCCTATCCCATGCTGGCCGGGGGCAGCATCTCTTCTACAGCTGTGATGCCTCCTTGGACGGGGGACTCACCACCCGGAATTGCGAGAGAGCTCCTCTGACCTCAGCCTGCCTCTCAGCCCCACCCTCTTCTCCCTGGTTCATGTCTCCATCCCCCTCCTGCCGGCTCCTGGGACCCCACGGTGAGGCCCTGGGCCGTGCCTTCTGCACCTTCCCTTCCTCCAAGGTTTTGTTTTGTTGTTTTTTTTTTTGATACGGAGTCTCACTCTGTCTCCCAGGCTGGAATACAGTGGCACAGTCTCGGCTGACCGCACCCTCCACCTTCCAGGTTCAAGCAATTCTCCTGCCTCAGCCTCCTGAGTAGTTGGAATTACAGGCACCTGCCACCACGCCTGACTGTTTTTTGCATTTTTAGTAGAGACAGGGTTTCGCCATGTTGGCCAGGCTGGTCTCGAACTCCCGACCTCAGGCCATCCACCTGCCCTGGTCTCCCAAAGTGCTGGGATTACAGGTGTGAGTCACCACACCCGGCCCTTGCGAGGTTCTTCCACTGATCACAAGCACTGGGTCACACCCTGTCAGAGGCATGGGGCTCCCTTACACTCGGGACAGCAGGGAAGAGGGTGAGGCTGGCCCCGCCTGGCCCTGGGCACACACTGCCCACCGGGACCCCAGACCAACTCTCACCCGGGCAGGAGGTTCCAGCCTGTGCCCTGCACCCTGCTGTGTAACCTGGGCACCCATGAAGGCAGCCTCTCCCTGGTTGTCCAGGCACTCAGCCCCTGTGTATGATGGGGTCCATGATTCGTGGGCACCAGGCACAGTGAGGACTGGATAATCGGGGCCCACCCTCAGGCCTGGAGGCTGCGAGCCCCTGTGCAGGGTCATCGCCGGCGTGGGAAGAGCCCAAGGAAACAGGTGCAATGGGAACCCAACGGCTGGTGTCTCGGGGAAATCTGAAGTGAGCCCAGGAAGGTGGCCGAGGCTCAGAGGCGGGGCAGGAACCCGTGCAGGGGTAGAGAAGGAGGGAGGGACAGCTGGACCAGGACTGGAGGCAGGACAGAAGTCTGTGCGTGGGAATTGGGGCGGGGGACACAGGAAGGTGGGGTGGGGGCTTCCAGCAGGGGAGATTTCTCAGCTTCCCCAGGAGGGAAGGAGAAGAGGGAGCCGGGCCTCCCGATTCTTCCCCCAACCTCCTGCCTCCGCGTGCAGGCAGGGCTGCCCCAGCTGGAGTCTCCAGCACAAGGTAAACCTGCTGCTGAGCCCCTGCCCTCCCTGCAGAACTTGGGGGGAGCTGGGCTCCCGGCTGGCTGTGCCCTTGCTGTGTGACGGTGGGCAAGGGCCTGCCCTCTCTGTGCTCCTGCCCCGTCTGGTTCTGTGAGCTCCATGGGAACAGGGCTACCACCCACCAACCCACTGCAATGCAGATAGAGGCTGGGACTCGGGGAGGCTCCGCCATGGCCCTAAGCGGGGGTCCTGCTGGCCTGCAGACTCTGCCTCCCAGAGCCCCTCACCCTGCCCCCACCCACCATCAGCTCCGTCTGGAATCGACACACTTCCTTCTGAGAAGTGATGCATGGCTTCCCCGTCAGATTTACAAATAACTTCAAATTTTACCGTTGTCTTTCCCTAATGAATTCTCTGAAGCGTGTTCCAGGCTCCCCGGTAATGAGCAGGATGCAGAGGCCTCCGTGCAGCTCTGTCTCCCGGCCTGCCTCGGCGAGGCCCTGCTGAATTAGCCCAGCCCCTCCCGGCGCGCAGCCCAGGTGCACCCTCGTTTAGTGCCCTTGGTGGGAATCCATTGTATTGACAATCTCCACTGGTGTAATTCCTGCATTAGGATTTTGTGCTAAACTGTGTTTTAAAAGTGCTCTGACCCCGATTACCTCTTTAATTGCACTTAAAAATCCAGATTAATTCAGAGGCGAAGTCAGCCACGCTGGGAAGGGGCCTTGCTGGGCCCACACCATGGATGGTTCCCCGGTTTCTGGAGATGGCCGGTTCCCCAGGGTGGTCTCTCTGCACCGCCTCGAACTCTCAGGAAGCCTCACTTGGAGCTGCCAGGAAAACCTCTAGCTCTGGGAGACCTGGAAAAGAATAAGAGCGTCTCAGGAGCGCTGAGCTGGTGCCGGCTTCGCGAGCCACGCCATGAAGCCGGGTAAACACAATTGCTGCTATTCCCATTTTATAGGTGGGAAAGTTGAGGCCCAAGACTATCTCCAGCCCCGAGATCAGCAAGTGGGTGGGTGGAGCTGGGGCAGCTGTGGCTGAGCCTGCTGGGCCCCCAGAAGAGGCTGGGTAGGGCTTTCCGTGGCCTCTGGTCCTTCCTGCCATTCTTGGACCCCAAAGGGGCTCCAGGGTCCTCCAGTCCCACTCTCCCATGTTACAGGTGGGGAGACTGAGACCCACCAGCCACGGCTGTCACTGGGCCCATGGAGAGGTGGTACGCCGGCCGAGGCCAGCTGGGGAGGCCTGTCTCCGTGATAAACACCTGCCCCTCATCCTGCACGCTGGCTGTCCACGGAATGAGTGGGGACCCGGGGGCCGACCAGGCTGGTCCCAGCCCTGGCTCCTCTCCTGACTGCCTTGGATGAGCCCCCTCCCCTCTTTGAGCCTCAGTTTCTCCATCTGAACAATGGACTCCTGATCCTGAGCTTGCAGGTCTGTTGGGAGACGCGGATACAGCACCTGGTGGTCTGTGCGTGGCATCAGGGGACTCGGGGGCCACTGCCCTGGCTGTGATTCCTGCCCCACTCTGCCCAGCCCCTGGCGGGGGTCAGTGAGGTGCTCCAAGCCCTTGGGGTTATCACGAGGCATCCGGCCCTACAGCACAACAGATGTTTTTTTTCCTTTCACCTTCACCTCATTTGGAGACAATAATACTTCTACGAACATGCGTGCACAGGCTTTTACGTGGATGTGTGTCTTTATTTTTTTCTTTTTATAATAATAAGTATTATTTTTAATCAAGACAGAGCTGGAGTAATGTCTTCTTTTTTCCTGGGTAGATACGTGGGAGTGAGATCATTGGGTCTTATGGTAATTCCACATTGAACATTTTTAAAATCTCCCATACCGGCGGGGGGCGGTGGCTCACGACTGTCATCCCAGTACTTTGGGAGGCTGAGGTGGGAAGATCGCTTGAGCCCAGGAGTTCAAGACCAGCCTGGGCAACATAGCAAGACCGCGTCTCTACTGAAAATTTAAAAAATTATCCCAGCACTTTGGGAGGCTGAGGCGGTTGGATCACCTAAGGTCAGGAGTTCGAGACCAGCCTGGCCAACATGGTAAAACCCTGTCTCTACTAAAAACACAAAAATTAGCTGGGCACGGTGGTGCACACCTGTAATCCCAGCTACTCGGGAGGCTGAGACAGGAGAATTGCTTGAACCTGGGAGGCGGAGGTTGCAGTGAGCCGAGATCGTGCTACTGCACTCCAGCCTGGGTGACAGACTGAGACTCTGTCTCAAAAAATTAAAAGAATAAAAAAATAAAATTAGCCGGGCATGGTGGTGCACATCTGTGGTCTCAGGTCCTCAAGAGGCTAACATGGGAGGATCACTTGAGCCCAGGAGTTCAAGGCTGCAGTGATCTGTGATTGTACCACTGCATTCCAGCCTGGGCAACAGCAAGACCCAATCTCAAAATAAACAAAAAGAAAGAAGAAAAGAAAAAGAAAAAATCTCCCAAACTGTTTGTCAAAGTGGATGCAACCTTCTTCCCTGCCTACCAGCAGTGTGCTGGAGTTCTGACTTTCCAATTTCTCCTCCTCACCAATACTTGTCAATATCTGTCTGCTTTATTTTAGCCGTCCTAGTGGGTATGAGGGGCCATCTCATTTTAATCTGTGTTTTCGTGATGGCTGATGGTGAGTATCTTCCTGTGCTTATTGGCCATTTTTATGTCATCTTTGGAGAAGTGTCTCCTCAAATCCTTTGCTTATTTCAAAAATCGGGCTATGTGTTTCTTTGTTATTGAGTTACAATAGTTCTTTATATATTTTAGACATAAGTGTCTTATCAGAAGTATGTTTTGCAAAAATGTTCTCCCGTTCTGCAGGTGGTTTTTTCCACTTTCTTGACGATGTCCTTTGAAGCACAAAGTCTTCTAATTTTGATGAAATCCAGTGTATCTCTTTTTTTTCTTTTTTCTCTCATGACTTTCATATCATATCTAGGAAGCCTTGGTCTAACCCAAGATCACAGAGATTTACTCCTGTGTTTTGTTTTCAGAGCTTTATAGCTTCAGCTCTTACGTTTAGGTCTGTGATCTTTTTCTTTTCTTTTCTTTTCTTTTTTTTACACAGGGTCTCACTGTATCACCCAGGCTGGAGTGCAGTGGCATGATCATAGCTCATCCATACCCACCCACTTGCTGACCTCAGGGCTGGGGATACTCAGTCTCTGGGCCTCAAGTCAAGCCCACGACGTCAAGGCTTCCCGGGCGCAGGTGATCCTCCCACTTCAGATTCCTGAGTGGCTGGAACTACAGGCGTGTGCCACCACGTTCAGCTAATTTTTAAGTTTTTTATAAAGATAGAGTCTTGCTATATTATGCAGACTGGAGTGCAGTGGCATGATCATAGCTCACTGCAGCCTCAAACTCCTGGGCTCCAGCGATCGTCCCACCTCAGACTCCCAAGTAGCTGGGACCACAGGCACACACCACCACACCTGGCTACTTTTTTTTTTATTTTTTGTAGAGACAGAGTCCTGCTCTGTTGGTCTCAACCTGGTCAGGCTGGTCTCGAACTCCTGGGCTCCAGAGATCCTCCCACCTCAGCCTCCCAAAGTGCTGGGATTACAGGTGTGAGCCTCTGCGTCTGGCCCCTGTGACCTATTTTGAGTTAATTTTTGCATGTGGTGTGAGGCTGAGTCCACCTTCACACTCTTGCCTGTGGACGTCCAGTTGTCCCAGCACCGTCTGTGGAAAACGCCCATTGAATGCCCTTGTTGGAAAAAATCAGTGAACGAGTGTGTTTATTTCTGGTCTCTGAATTTTGTTTTATTCCCTTAATCTGCATGTGTGTCTTTACCCCAGGACCACACTGTGTTCATTACTGCAGCTTTGTAGTAAGTTCTGAAATCTTAGTAGGGGGTGGGGGCGAGGGGCAGCTGAGGGAAAGGCCACAGCCGCTGGAGTCCCCTGGCCCTCAGTTGGGGCCACCCAAGCTGCCCGGCCACTGGAGGCTGGGAGGGGCCAATTCCTGGTGGTCTCCGGACAGGCCTGGAGGCCCTCGGCTGTGGTGAGCCAAGATCTGCAGGGGGACTCGGGGCTGACTGAGCTGGCCCAGAGCAGATGGCGGCTCAGCGCCCAGGCTCAGGGCGTCCATCCTGCGTCCCATGAGCTATGGCTGCCGACTCCGATGGGTGCCGCGCTTTCCAGTTTGCTCCCTCCCGCGTCTCTGCTGACCATCCCCACCTGTAGGTGAGCACACAGAGGCTTGGAAGGCACTGAGGGTTTGTCTCTGCCCTGCAAGTCACACAGGGGAGCCCCCAGTCCCCTGGGCAGCATACGGGCCTCCCACGGGATCCCAACCCACAGCTCCTGGAGAGTCCTTTAGGACAAGACCCTAATGCTGCCCCTGAGGCCTTTGGGGCCTCAAACTCCAAAGAGAGAAGAGGCCATTCCCTGAGCAGGGGAGCCGCTGCGGCCGGGCCTCCTGCCCTAACACGCACGCCCGACGTGCTGAACCAGTGCAGCGGCCCCACAGGTGCCGGCCCCCGCCCCCAGCTCCACACCATGCCCCCAGTACAGGGCCAGGACCTCCCCAGGCTAAGCTCCCGCTGCGTTCCAGAGGGATGTAAACCCCAGAGGGCCCCAAAGGAGCCCACGTTTGCCCCAACCTGTACATTCTATGCTCAGGTTTATAACCAGAGCTTCCAAGAGGAATCTGGGCAGCCACCACCCACCCTACCCCACCCCTCCCTACATGGACAGCTACAGGCAGGGCCCGGGCCCCCATCACTCTCAGCACAGGTCCAGGCCCTCGCCTTCTCCCAGGGCCCCCAATGCCTCTGCCAGGAAGCCTCCCCCACAGGCTGAGTTATTTACTTTCCTTAATAACCTTTTATGAGGGGCCTTGCCGCGGCCTTCAGGAGGACAGGGAGCCGACTTCGAGGTCATCCTTTCGCCGGGATTTTATTAACTTCAAGTCAGGCCCGAGGCAGGTGAAGGAGCCTCTCCTCCACCCCAAAGGGTTGTGAGGCGCTCCAGGTGAGGTGTGACTGCCCTGTTCAATTAAATCCTCCGTCTGCACCTCGGCCTGGGTGGCGGCGGCGGGCAGGAGACCCCGCAGCAGCTTCCACGTGGCATGTCCCCTGCCCACCGCCTTCCCCACCCACTGGGCTCTGAACAGCAGGCCTGGGGTTTCTAAAACAATCAACTTTCAGCCGGGCGCGGTGGCTCACGCCTGTAATCCCAGCACTTTGGGAGGCCGAGGTGGACAGATCACCTGAGGTCAGGAGTTCAAGACCAGCCTGGCCAACATGGTGAAATCCCGTCTCTATAAAAAAAAAAAAAAAAAAAGTAGAAAAATAAGCTGGGCATGGTAGTGTGCGCCTGTAATCCCAGCTACTCGGGAAGCTGAGGCAGAAGACTCGCTTGAATCCAGGAGGTGGAGGTGGCAGTGAGCTGAGATTGTGCCACTGCACTCCAGCCCAGGCAACAGAGCAAGACCCCGTCTCAAAACAAAATAATAATAAAAATAAATTGAAATCGAGAGGAACGTTAGACAAACCCGCATTGATGGACATTCTACAAATATCCTGCCTGGACTTTTTGAAAATGTTAATTGCAGAAAAGATGAAGAAAGGCTGAGGGTCCCAGGCTGAAGGAGATGGGAGTGGTGTGCAGAGACAGCACCCTGTGGCCGTGGGCTGGATTCGGGACTTGGGAGATGGCAGGATAAAGGGCATGATTTAAATGTGGGCCATGGAGACGGCTACCATCAACAAGACCTTGTCTTATTCTGCTCTAGTTGGTTACAAATGCAGAACCTCAGGCCCTGTCCCTGGCCAACTACACATTTTTAATTTTGCTTTTTTTTTTTTTTTTTTTTTTTGAGACAGAGTCTCACTCTGTCGCCCAAGCTGGAGTGCAGTGGTGTAATCTCAGCTCAATGCAACCCCTGCCTCCTGGGTTCAAGCGATTCACCTGCCTCAGCCTCCTGAGTAGCTGAGATTACAGGTGCCCGCCACCACACCCAGTTAATTTTTGTATTTTTAGTAAAGACGGGGGTTTCACCATGTTGGCCAGGCCGGTTTTGAACTTCTCACTCACCTCAAATGATCTGCCCGCCTCAGCCTCCCAAAGTGCTGGGATTACAGGCGTGAGCCACCTGTGTCCAAACCCTGGCTCGTTTCCTTGCAGGGCAATCTGTTTCCTCCTGTGTCTAAGCTTTGTCACCTGCGACATGGAGGTGCCTGAGGCACAGGCCTGTCGGGGATCCTGTGTGGCCATGGTGTTGGTGACAGTGCAGGCAGGGGCAGGTTCCCGGCAAGGCTCTCTGAGCCCAGGCCTCTGCAGCTCACTGGGCAAGTACGGTTTCTCCGCTGCCCTGTCCATAGGCGCCACGCCGACCCCAAATCATTTGCACCCAGCACCTCTGTTTGGTGAAGACGATTTTGCAAACAGCAACTAGTTTAGATATCTAGAATGTTTCCCCAAAGCCTAGCACCCTTCAATTCCACCCTTTAATCACAATGAATAAAGCTGCACAGGACGTTGACTTCAGTGACGCAGGCGCTGGGGTGCCATTCTGTGCAGAGATGTTAAGGAAAATGCTTGGGAAACGGTTATAGCAAAGCATCAGCTCCCTCACCCCTTGCTCAGCACTCTGTGTCCAGGCCTTGCAGGTGCGGAGGACGCCCCATACCCAGGACGGCCCACCATGCCCAGGGAGCTCCTCTGCTGATGCCCACTGAGCCGGGAAGCACTTCCGTGCATGGCCCAGCCAGGCGGGAGAGTGCATTTGCTTTCTAGACGGAAGCAGGCTCCTTGCTCACCATCCCACGTTGCCCCTGGTTACCCTCCTCGCCCGGCCCTCTCCACAGTCCTCTGAGCAAGTGGGGGCCGTCCCATTGCACGAATGGCCCAGAGCGGTGCATACTTTCCTGAGGCTGCCCAGACTGTGAGGGGTCAGGGGCACAGGGCTTCTGGCTCCAAGCTGCCTTGGAGCTGCTCCCAAGGGTGGGTCTGGCCCTGTCGGCCCCGCAGGCCCGCCTATCCCCACCCCCTGCTCACCTGCCCTGCACCTGCCGCCCCTCCCCTCGGGGCTGCCCCCGTCCCGGTCTTCGGCATCCAGCCTCGGAAGAGCCACCCAGCTATTTACCATGGACTCATTTAAGTTGGTTAATTTTTAATAATGTTGAAATTTCCATGTGAATAATTCAGGTAAATTATTTATTAAAGCGCAGGATAAAGGGACCAGGACAATTACCAGCTGACAGTGTTAGCTGCGGCATGGTGAGGTGGGTGAGGTGGGCACGGTGCAGGCGGGAGGGAAGGCCTGCGGATGGGCGGTGTCACACTGACCCTCACCCTGGACACCAGGCCTAGGAGCGCTTGGCAGGGATGCCCTCCAAACCCTCTTCTCCCTCCACGGCCCCACTAACAGCCTGGCCACCTGACCCTGCAGCCAGCTGGCCCCTGGCTCCCTCCTGAGCTCCATGCACCCACCTCCAGCCGCTTCCCTTACACCCCTGCGGCCCCTCTGGCCCCTCTGGCATGAGGGAAGCCTGGAATCCATCTGCAGAGGCCGGAGGGAAGTTTTCTATGCACCAATCTCATTCCGTCAGCCCGAGTCAGCCCCATGGCAGTGACTGACCATTGCACTTAGATAGGACACCCTGGACCCTGCGAGGCTCCTGGGGCCTGGCCAGCCTCACTCCCCACTGCAGCCCGTGGCAGCCACTGGCTCCTCTGTGACCCTGCATGGCTGTTCCTCCTGCTGGCACAACGCTCCCTGACGCCTCGCCCGCCCCGCCCACCATTCCAGCAGGAAGGGGCGGCAGCCACACCAGGCTGGGCGGTGTCCTCTGCATGTCAGCCAGCCCCTATGGGGTTCTGTGAGTTTGGCCCAATAGGCAGGGCAGGGGCTGCCCCAGAAGGGCCCCTCGACATCGGGAGCTGCCCCTCTGCTGCCCCCTGCCCAGCCGGACAGTTACCTCCACCCTCCCAGGGACTCATGGCCAGCGCCCAAGAGCCCCCAACTCTGCTCTTTCCACACACCTTCCCCCACCAAGGCACCCAGGCCTGACGCCTCCTCTCTGTGGTCACCTGGGTCACCATTCACGCCATCTCCTTGCTGCCTCCCGCCTTGTCCTCAACAGCCCTGAAGTCCGTCATCCACTCAGCTTCTCAGGTGGTTCTCAAAGGTTAACACAACCATGTCCCTCCTGCTCCAAACCCTCCATGGCTCCTGAGTGCCCCTGGAATAGAGCTCAGGCTCCTCATGGATCTGCAGGTGCTGCCTGCCTCTGCCCTTCTCCATCAGCCCACGTCAAGATGCCCCAAAAACATGAAACCCACCCAGATCCCAAAGTCCCAAAGACACAGTGCCAAAGAAAGTGTAAAACTTCTCAACATTGTGATTCCACGGCAAATGATAGTATCTGGGATAGGTTGAATTACATAAAACACATTATTAAAATTAATTTTACCTGCTTCTTTTGTTTTCTTCCTTCCTTCCTTCCTTTTTTTTTTTTTTTTTTTTTTTTTTTGACAGGGTCTTACTGTGTCATCCACGCTGGAGTGCAGTGGTGTGGCCTCGGCTCACTGCAACCTCGACCTCCTGGGCTCAATCGTTTCTCCCATCTCAGCCTCCCAAGTAGCTGGGATTACAGGCACATGCCACCATGCCGAGCTAACTTTTTTTTTATTTTTTAGTAGAGACTGGGTCTCACTATGTTGCCCAGGCTGGTCTCAAACTCCTGACCTCAAGTGATCCGCCTGCCTCAGCCTCCCCAAGTGCTGGGATGACAGGCGTGAGCCACCGCACCTGGCCTTCATTTTCCTTTGCGGTGCCTGTCACCTGCATTATTATCATGGACATGTGTGTATCTGGTCACTGCCTGTCCGTGAGCAATGTGAGGACAGGAACGTGTCTGTCGTGGTCCCTGCAGTGTCCTCAGCACACAGTAGGTAAATCTTCAGCGCACAGTAAGCATAGCTTCAGCACAGGACAATCGTGTCAGCAACACATAGTAGGTGTGCAGCACACAGTAGGTAAATCCTCAGCACACACTAGATAAATCTTTAGCGCACAGTAGGTAAATCCTCAGCACATAGTAGGTAAATCCTCAGCACACAGTAGATAAATCTTTAGCGCACAGTAGG
Organism: Pan troglodytes; assembly: GCF_028858775.2. NCBI lineage: Eukaryota > Metazoa > Chordata > Mammalia > Primates > Hominidae > Pan > Pan troglodytes. Next base: position 7,303,514 of record NC_072404.2, read on the forward strand.
TAAATCCTCAGCACATAGTAGGTAAATCCTCAGCACATAGTAGGTAAATCCTCAGCACACAGTAGGTAAATCCTCAGCACACAGTAGGTAAATCCTTAGCACACAGTAGATAAATCTTTAGCGCACAGTAGGTAAATCCTCAGCACATAGTAGGTAAATCCTCAGCACACAGTAGGTAAATCCTCAGCACACAGTAGGTAAATCCTTAGCACACAGTAGATAAATCTTTAGCGCACAGTAGGTAAATCCTCAGCACATAGTAAGTAAATCCTCAGCACACAGTAGGTAAATCCTCAGCACACAGTAGGTAAATCCTCAGCACACACTAGATAAATCTTTAGCGCACAGTAGGTAAATTCTCAGCACATAGTAGGTGTGCAGCACACAGTAGGTAAATCCTCAGCACACACTAGATAAATCTTTAGCGCACAGTAGGTAAATCCTCAGCACATAGTAGGTAAATCCTCAGCACACAGTAGGTAAATCCTCAGCACACACTAGATAAATCTTTAGCGCACAGTAGGTAAATCCTCAGCACATAGTAGGTAAATCCTCAGCACACAGTAGGTAAATCCTCAGCACACAGTAGATAAATCTTTAGTGCACAGTAGGCATTTCCTCAGCACACAGTAGATAAATCTTTAGCACACAGTAGGTAAATCCTCAGCACACAGTAGGTAAATCCTCAGCACACAGTAGGTAAATCCTCAGCACACAGTAGATAAATCTTTAGCACACAGTAGGCATTTCCTCAGCACACAGTAGATAAATCTTTAGCACACAGTAGGTAAATCCTCAGCACACAGTAGGTAAATCCTCAGCACACAGTAGGTAAATCCTCAGCACACACTAGATAAATCTTTAGCGCACAGTAGGTAAATCCTCAGCACATAGTAGGTAAATCCTCAGCACACAGTAGGTAAATCCTCAGCACACAGTAGGTAAATCCTCAGCACACACTAGATAAATCTTTAGCGCACAGTAGGTAAATCCTCAGCACATAGTAGGTGTGCAGCACACAGTAGGTAAATCCTCAGCACACACTAGATAAATCTTTAGCGCACAGTAGGTAAATCCTCAGCACATAGTAGGTAAATCCTCAGCACACAGTAGGTAAATCCTCAGCACACACTAGATAAATCTTTAGCGCACAGTAGGTAAATCCTCAGCACATAGTAGGTAAATCCTCAGCACACAGTAGGTAAATCCTCAGCACACAGTAGATAAATCTTTAGCACACAGTAGGTAAATCCTCAGCACACAGTAGGTAAATCCTCAGCACACACTAGATAAATCTTTAGCACACAGTAGGTAAATCCTCAGCACACACTAGATAAATCTTTAGCACACAGTAGGTAAATCCTCAGCACACAGTAGGTAAATCCTCAGCACACACTAGATAAATCTTTAGCACACAGTAGGTAAATCCTCAGCACACAGTAGGTAAATCCTCAGCACACGACAATTGTGTCATCAACACATAACAGGCGTGCAGCACACAGTAGGCATTTCCTCAGCACACAGTAGGTGTGCAGTGCCTGCAGGAATGGAGCCCTGGAGGTCTACTGGACGGGGCAGCACTGCAGCTGGGGGTGGAGGAACCTGAAGGAGCAGACTGGGGGGGCCCACGAGGGGCCATGGGACACCCAGGAAGGGTGGGGAGCTGCTTAGAAGAGGTTGGAGCCCAGGGAGGGCCTGGGTGGGACTGTCACGGGGCGAGTGGAGAGATGGGCTGTGGGCCGAGACCCAAGGCTATAAACTGGGAGGGGCCGTGAGCCCGCCCACGGGGAGCAGCGATCCACAGCCGCCTCTGTGGAGCCCGATGTGTCTCAGCCCTTCCTCCCCTACGGGCCTCTCCATTTGCCGCCTCACACGTCTGCAGCACCTTCTCTCGGAGGCCTCATAGGAACCCGGGTGGGAGACTGGGTTCTCCCCATTTTCCAGATGAGGACGCTGAGGCCCCAGGCGGCACATGGAGCCAGGGCTCATGCCCAGGTGTGTGCAACCCCAAAGTCCTTACAACCCGGCCCCACACTCCCTCACAGGCAGAGGCAGAAGTACCCCAGAGCCTCCTGCAGCCTCTTCCTGAGCCTGGGAGGAAACTGAGGCAGAGCCAGGCAGTCCCTGCTGTGACCCCATACGGAGCATCTCCCCAGAGGCTGGTTTTGCCCGAGGCCAGGAATCCAAGACACAGACCCCCAACCCACGACTTGGGCGTTGACCTTCTCAGGTGGTTACATGAACAGGTGTCCTCTTTTATGAAAACTCAACACGTGTGGCCCCAGCCCCTCCCACCCACCCCAAAGCCATCGGCCTCCTGTGACAGCGGCGCCCTGACTGCCTCCTCCGGCCACAGCCCCTCCTGCTTTAATTACCAGCATCTAGGGCGGCCGGCACGCCAGGCAGCTTCGCACTAATTAAAGTGGGGGCTTTACAGGACGGCGCCGTCCCCCCAGGCCCGGGAGACCTCACAGCGCCAGTGACCCACAGGCTAGATCATTCCCGAGTTAAACAGGCAGAGACCAGGCCAGGAGCCTGCAGCCAGGTAGGTGATGGGTGGAGGGGGGGTGCTGAGGGCTGAGGCTCAACCCCACCCTCTGCTTCTCTGCCCCGCAGCCTTGAGACAGTGACTCAACCCCCCCGTGCCTCAGTTTCCTCCCCCGTCCTGTGGAGAACACCTGGGCACTCTCAGGATTCATCCATTGCTTAGACAAACACCACAGAAGCGAACATCGCTGAGCCCTCTGACCACTCTGTGTCCCCACCTTGCAGGAAAATGGTGGATTCCTGGGGCAGGAGGAGGCAGTAGGGGTTCCCAGAGGGGCAGGAGGGGTTCCCAGAGGGGTGGGGGTCCCTGGCTGCAGTGCCTGGGTGGGCAGCCCTCTTGGGCCCCCTTTATGTGGTTCTGACCTCACTGATCAAACCCTGAGCCCAGGCCGACGACACGGACCCCGAAGGTCCCCAGGGCCCCTCCCTGAGCCTGCAGGCGCATCCCTGCCCCACCAAAGCTCAAACCCACCTCTCCTGGAAATCCCCACTGCATGTGCTCTCCCGGGAGCTGCAGAGCTGAGGGGAGAAGTCCGCCGTGAGCCCCTCGGGCAGGCCTGGGTCACACCCCACCTTGTCTCCGGCTCCTAGGGCGCAGTCCAAGGCATGGTTCGGGGCAGGTGACGGGAAGTTTTTGTTTGTTTGTTTTTGCTTTTTTTGGGGAGAGACAAAGTCTCACTCTGTCGCCCTGGCTGGGGTGCAGTGGTGCAATCTCAGCTCTCCGCAACCTCTACCTCCAGGGTTCAAGCGATGCTCCCATCTCAGCCTCCCAAGTAGCTCAGACTACAAACGTGTGTCACCACGCCCGGGTAATTTTTTTGTATTTTTAGTAGAGATGGGGTTTCACCATGTTGGCCAGGCTGGTCTCAAACTCCTGACCTCAGGTGATCCGCCTGCCCTGGCCTCCCAAAGTGCTGGGATTACAGGCGTGAGCCACCATGCCTGGCCAGGTGTCGGGAAGTTTGTGCTGAATGGAATGAGTGAGGGGCCACCCCCAGGGATCCTGGACTGTGCCCACATTAGAGGCACCATTTCGATTTCATGGTGTGGCCCGGGGTGGGGCTGGGCAGCTGAGACAACGCCCATGACGCCAGGGCAGGGCTGGGGTACAGGTCTCCTCAGATCCTGTCTCCCACCCTGCTAGAAAAACACCCCGAGAAGAGCTGATCTGTGGGTGTGGGGCCCACCAGGAGGGAGGTGGGGAGACTGAGGCAGCACAGGGTGGGTGAGGACCAGCCCCTTGGGGGCCTCCTCTCCTAGGGATTGTAGCCTCCCCACCTGGCCCCAGGACATGACTGGCTACTTCTGAAAAGACCCTCAGCCCATTCCAAGCCTCTCTGCCTCTGCTGAGCCCCAGGGGCTCCCCACGAACCCCCTCTCCTCTGCTGGTCCATCAGATGGCTACGGAGCACTGTTTAAGGATGTACAGACGCCCCACACCCCAGGTCCAGATGCCCCATGTCCCGGGTACAGACACCTCACGCCCGGGGTCCAGATGCCCCATGTCCCAGGTACAGATGCCCCACGTCCTAGGTACAGATGCCCCACGTCCTAGGTACAGATGCCCCACGCCCCGGGTCCAGACGTCCCACGTCCTAGGTCCAGACGCCCCACGCCCCGGGTCCAGACGCCCCACGTCCTAGGTCCAGACGCCCCACACCCCGGGTCCAGACGCCCCCATCCCGGGTCCAGACACTCTAATGGCCTGCTGCTCACTCCCAAAGGTGTGCATGAAGGGCCTGCATCTGTGTTGGAGGCCGGGGTCAGTGCTGGGGGTGGTGGGCACTGAGTGCAGCCCAGCCAACCTGACTCTGCTCCACAAAGTCATCCAGGGACCCAGGATCCTCCCCACCATTGCTCTGAATTGTCTACAGCCTCAGTCCAGCTGAGGGGAGAGGACGGAGACCTCCCGGAAGGTGGCACAGGACACCACGGTGAACATGGCCTCAGCCCTGCACCTGCTGGGTGAGTGGGGAGGCTGCAGCAGGAAGGCCCTGAACCAGGAAGTTGGGGAGAATGCAGGTTCCCCTGGGGCACCCCCCATCAAAGAGCAGAGAGCTGGGGCCAGGCCAGAGCCACGCTCACCGGGCCGCCCAAGGGCTCGGCCGCACAGCTGTGAAGTGGGCATGGGCCCAACTGCTCTGGGAGCAGCGGGGATTCTGGGGCCCCGCCTCTGAGGGTTGCACTGGGGCCCCACGAGAGAAGGCTCGCAGGGAACCTGGGCAGGCCACCTGGGAGGCTGGGGCCAGGCTTCCTGGACCCCACCCCAGCTTCACCACTTACTGGCCTTGGGCAGCTGCCTGGCCCCTCTGAGCCTATCACTGTCCCCATCTGTCAAATGGGATGATAATGATTGCAAAGTGCCGGAAATCGGAATTATTGATACAACAGGGCCACAGTCTCACCCTGGCACTGGTTCATGTTGATTTCTGGCTACGGGAAGGCCTGCACAGGTGCCCTGGAAGTGCTGGGTGCCTGCAGAGGGCCCCGGCCCCCTGGGACAGAGCTGGCCTGCAGGTCCCCACGAGGCCATTTCCAGGGAGAGGGGCCCAGCTTGTCCCTAGGTGTGGTGTCCATGGAGACAAAGAGGATCCACTGCCCCCAGTCTGGGGGTCACGGTGACCTGGGGCCCCAGGAGGGAGCCTGAGGGGGGCAGGAGCTTCCCAAAATCCAGCCTCAAAGGCTGAGCCCCTCAGATAATAATAATAAGATTATTAAAAATAATCATCAGGCTGGGTATGGCGGCTCACGCCTGTAGTCCCAGCACTTTGGGAGGCTGAGGAGAGAGCACCATTCGAGCCCCAGAGTTCAAGACCAGGCTGGACAACACAGCAAGATCCCATTTCTATATAATAAAATAAAATTTGCCAGGCGTGGTAGCGCCTGCCTGTCGTCCCAGCAGCTCGGGAGGCTGAGGCGGCAGGATCGGCAGAATTGCTTGAGCCCAGGAATTGGAGGCTGCAGAGGACCACGATCACGTCATTGCATTGCAGCCTAGGTGACAGAGTGAGACCCCAACTCTGAAACACAAATAAACACTTTTAAAAAGGAATAACCAGTGGAACAATCAACATGGAGGGAGGCCTTGGTGCCGTGTCTCATTCGATTCTCACCCCCTCCCCAGGAGGGAGGGACTAGAGTATCCTGGTTTCAGAGATGAGGAGACTGAGGCCAGAGAAGCTAGGTCGCTTGGCTGGTGCTGAGACCTGCCCGGGTTTCGGGAGAGCAGCCTGCAGCCCCCAGGGCCCCTGGCTGACATCTAACAGCCGGAGCCGGCCACCGGGCCCCACGCCGGGAAGCATCTCTGGGAAAATTCGTCTTACAGATTTGATTTAATCACGGAGTGCTGATTTTTGCAAAGCAGGTCGTGACCCTGGTCATTTTGTGAAAATGAATTGCCTGGGAAAATGGAAATTGTCACTTTATTATAGGATTAAAAAAATTCAATCCCATTTGAATCAAATGGGAAATAGGGCAGGCCCGTGTCCTTCCATCCCCCGTTATTAGTGAATTGGGGTCCGTGGGAGAGCTGGGTGGGATTTCATGAACAGGATTTAATTCAATCCTCTACCCTCCAAGCTGGGGTTGCCCTGTAGAGTGGGGGTTTCCAGCAAAAAAACCCACCTCCCCCTTCCCCCCCTTTCCTTCCCCAGCCCTGTCTCCCCTCCAAGGGACTTCACAGACTTTCTAGCCAGGGCCCCCTCTGCCAGTGCCCCAGGCACAGCGACTCCAGCCCCCACACTGCGCCCAGGCTGGTCCTGCCCCAGGGTGCCAGTCCCCTCTCAGGCCTCACATCCCTCCAACCGGGGCTGCTTCTACGTGAAGACCCGCCCAAGGGACGCTGAGGGGTGTGTGCCCTGACCCAGGCCAGCATCCGATTGTGTGGTCAGATATGAGCCTCCACCCTCAGGGAGTTGGGAACACAGTCCAGCTCCCTCCCATGGGGCCAGACACACCGGGCGCTCAACAGATCCCTGCAGGCTGGCCGGCACGCCAAAAGCAGTGAGAAGCTGTGAATTTTATACACTCATTTTGTGTGATGAAAAATGTACCTGGCCTGGCGCGATGGCTCACACCTATAATCCCAGCACTTTGGGAGGCCAAGGTGGGCGGATCGCCTGAGGTCAGGAGATCGAGACCAGCCTGGCCAACATGGCAAAACCCCGTCTCCACTAAAACTACAAAATTAGCCTGGCATGGTGATGCATGCCTGTAGTCCCAGCTACTCGGGAGGCTGAGGCGGGAGAATTGCCCGAACCCTGGAGGCGGAGGTTGCAGTGAGCCGTGATCATGCCATTGCACTCCAGCCTAGGCAACAAGAGCAAAGCTCCAACTCAAAAGAAAAATGTACCTGAGGTTCTCCATCTCGGTTGTGTGCGGTGGCTTATGCCTGCAATCCCAGCACTTTGGGAGACCAAGGTGGGAGGATCACTTGAGGCTGGGAAGTCGAGGCTACAGTGAGCTATGATGGGGCTACTGCACTCCAGCCCGGGTGACACAGCGACAGCCTGTCTCTAAAAAATAAAAATAAAAATAAGAAAACAAATAAATAGAACACTGGCTGGTCACGGTGGCACGTGCCTATAATCGCAGCACTTTGAGAGGCCACTCAAAGGCAGGAGTTCCAAACCAGCCTGGGCAACATAGAAAGACCCCATCTCTACAAAAAATGTAAAAAATTAGCAGGGCATGGCGGCATGCACCTGTAGTCCCAGCTACTGGGGAGGCTGAGGTGGGAAGATCACTGGAGCCCTGGAGGTCAAGGTTGCAGTGAACTATGACTGCACCACTGCACTCCAGCCTGGGTGACAGAGCCAGACAATCTCTCTAAAAACAAACAAACAAACAAACAAACAAAACTTAGGCCAGATACAGTGGCTCATACCCTCATACCTGTAATCCCAGCACTTTGGGAGGCTGAGGCGGGCAGATCGCCTGAGGTCAGGAGTTCAAGACCAGCCTGGCCAATATGGCAAAACCCCTATCTCAAAAATTAGCCAGGCGTGGTGATGGGCGCCTATAATCCCAGCTACTTGGGAGGCTAAGGCGGGAGAATCACTTGAACCCAGGAGTCGGAGGTTGCAGTGAGCCGAGATCACACCACTGCACTCCAGCCTGGGCTACACAGCCTGACTCCATCTCGAAAATAAATAAGTAAATATGTTAAAAAATTAAATATAACGAATCCCCACCGTCAGCATTGCTAGGCGCACAATTCAGTAGCGTTATGCACATTCACGTCCTCGTGTGGCCGTCACCACCATCCATCCACATAACATTCTCGTTCTCACCTTCCCAAACTGAAACCCTGCCCCTGGTGAATGCCCACTCCTCACTCCCCATCTCCATCCCCCCTGTGTCAGGCTTCTTACCTGTTCCATGGCCCTGACTGTGTTCCATGGACACATCCAGAGCCGAGCCACGCCGTCTGTGTGGGGGCTGTGGGAGACGTGTGTGCCCCGACACCCCTCTCCACCAGGTACTCTCCGGACAGGGGGCAGGCATTCAACCCGCAGAGCCAAACGCTGCCTTCCTGGGCGTGCTGGGACCCGGCTGCTCCATGGGACCAAATGCCCCCGACATTCGTGTGCAAGTAAGACCCCCTGGGCAGGGGCCCACCGCCTGGGGGTGACGACTGTTCCCGGCACATTGGGAGTGTGGAGGAGGCCGTCTTTGACCTGGGAGAATCCGGGAGTGAGTTGGGGGAGACGGCGGGAACCAAGGCAGGTGAGCTCAGGAGGGAGGCGTGGGGGCGGCTGGGGCTGCCAGGAGTCCACTCTCTACCCTGCAGGGATGGCTGGAGAGGAGCGGGGGCTGACTCAGGAGTGACTCAGGAGTGACAGGTGTAACTCCTGTGGTGAGACCCGGGCTGAGCTCCCTGGTTTACACTGGACCCTGGCACTCACTGGCCGAGAGGGGTGACGGGTGAGCCTCACTCCCCCTGGGCCTCAGTTTCTGGGTCCATCAAACGGGGCTGCTCCCCAGGCCTCCTCCCACTCAGTTTGTCGTCTATGCTCCCCACCAGCTCCAACTACTTCCATGGCATTTATGAGGGAGACCTGGCAGAGTCCAGCACCGCCGGCTGGCGTGGTCACTCACATCTGGGTGGGACACAGGGCTGCCTTGATTGTCTTCCCGGGCAGGTGTCCACAGGGGCCCGGCCACACACACCAGTCGGCAGAGCAGGCGAGAGGCATCTGCCTTCGCCAGAACAAAATAATTAAAAGAGGATTCGGAAGATCAGGCCAGCCTGTCACTGGGGGAGGCCGAAACTTAACCCTTCCCAGGCTGGGCTGCATGGGCCAGGCCAAGGCCAGTGGGGCAGGCAGGAGCCAGCATTGTATGCCGAGGCCTAGGACCCCAAGGAAGAGGGCCCGGGGGCTTCCCCAGGAGGTACCCACCCTCCTGAAAGCATCCTGCAGGGCCCTCCCCACTGCGTCCCCTCTGGGAGCTGCCCTCACCTCCCTAGCTGCTCCACCAATACCTTGGGCTCCCGAAGGCCGGCCCTTGCCTGGACTCTTTTCAGCTGCAGAATGGACAGGATACTCAAGTGCCTCCCAGCCTGCCCAGCCTCTGCTCCCTTCCCAGGGGCTCCTCATCTTCTCTGCGAGGACTGACATGGTCTGTCGCGGGTGCCCATGGTAGCTGGGGCCAGCCCTCTCCCAGACAAGGGGCAGGCACCAGGCCTGAGGTGGCTGACCCGACACAGGATCACCAGCCTTTACCTTGAGCCACAGCAAAGGGGTAGAGGAGGATGGGGCCTCATGCACCGAGCAGTGCGGTGACACAGCCCTGGTCCACCTGTCCCAACCGCAAACTCCTGCCAGCTTCCTGCTGCACACCTCGCCAGGGGCCCTGTCCCACCCCTACTCACCAGGGTCTTCAGCTTCCTGGGGCTCATTAACCACCATCCCTTCCTGAATATTTTTGGCTCCGATTAGTCAAAGCTGGTTTTTGTGACTTTGAACCAAAGACCCCAAAAGACACAGCACAGGGAGTGAGAGGAAGGCACATCACAAGCTCTGCAGCCAGGCTGCATGTCTGTTCACCTGAAAAGAACCTCCTGAGGCCCCTGTGTGCCAGGCACTGTTCTAGGCACTGGGGGGATGGCAGAGAACAAGGCAGACACTTGTCCTGAGTGTGCGTTCTACTGGGGCCGGCCAACAAGGGATATGTAAACCACAAATAAATTAGGCAATTTTAAGTAGAAAAGATACTGAGAAAAACGTCCATTAGGAAGGTACATTCTAGGTATCTACTGCTGTCCATCAAACCACCCCAGACTAAAGCAGCGATCATCTTACTGTGCTCATGAACTCTGCAGGTCCAGTTCAGCCTGGGTGCAGAGGATGCCTGCTCGTGGCACCTGCACGTCACTGCTTGAGCTTCCTCACAACATGGTGGCAGGGTTCTGTGAGCAGGTGTCCCAAGAGGACGGACAACAGCCTTTTATGACCTAGCCTTGGAAGTCACTTAGTGTCATTCTGCTGCAGTCACGGCCCCAGATTCCAGACGAGGGAAGATCACCTCCACGTCTTGATGGGCTGGGACCAAGGTCACATGGTCGGAAGAGCACGGGGGAGGGGAAATGCTGCTGCAAGGCAGGGTGGCAGGGCAGGCCCCTCTGCGGAGGTGACAGCAGTGGCCAGGAGAAGCCGACTGAGGCCCAGGAGGGTCCGACTGAGGACAGGTAGGGGGTTGGGTTCTGTTCTTATTGCAGTGGGGTGTCCCCTGGATGCCCCACCTTGTGCTGGGCTCTATTCTAGGTCCCGGGGTACTGAGGCAAGGAAGACCCAGTCCCAGCCTCAGACCTCATGTCCAGAGGAGTCAGAGAAGCAAAAAGGCGCAGTTCAGGCTATTTCTCTTGGGGTGCTCTGGGCTGCAAAGGACGGAACACCCAGCTCAGCTCACTTGGCTGAGCAACTCAGGGGCTGGGGGGCCATAGCCAAGCAGGCGGACACTGGGGAGGGATGCTCGATGCCAGGGGGTTCTTGCCAAGCTGGACGTGTATTCATTAACCCCTCCCACCCCATTCTACAGAGGAAGAACGGAGGTGCAGGGAGGTGAGATGGTCGCCCACGGCCACAGCTAGCTACAGGCCTGAACTTGTACCCAACACCCGGCTCCACAATTCTTGTGCCTTGATCTGCCTTGGGGAGGGGCGTGGGGTCAGGAAAACACCTGGGTCAGGACGCCCCCAGCCAGTGAGCAGACCCCACATGCACAGTCTCTGCTGACAAGACCCTCGTGCTCTGTAAACGCAGGGCTGCCGTCAGCCAGGCATCCCCGGGGAACCAAGAGGCACAAACAAGGCCAGGCAGTCCCAGGGGAGGCCAGCGGTCCCAGGGCACCCAGCCCCGCCCTCCTCAGCTGCCTGCCGGTGCCCTCCGGGCCTGGGTCTGCAGCCCAGATGCATATCCTATCTAGCATCAGGACTGGGCACAGAGAGGTTGCAGAGCCTATCCAGCAGCTCAGGCTGCTTCCCCTACTGTGACCTGATGGAACCCCAGGAAGCCCCGATGCCACCCCTTCAGGCCTGGATCCTGCCCCCGGGGCCCCCACATCCCAGCCCTCCTTCCCAGGAATCCCCTGCTGAAGGACCCCCTTCATCCCGTCCCTGCATCCTAGACCCCACCCTGTGGGAGAGAAACTGAAACCCAGGAAGTTGAACCGTTTAACTGGTGCAGAGCTGGGACACTAACCCAGGATGCCAGCTCAGGCCTCAGCCACACTCGCCGCAGATGCCACCCCTAGCCCTGCCAAGGCCCAGTGCAGACCCTCCCAAACACACACAGCGGGCGTTTATTAAACTTCCTTGTTAATTGCACAAGTAATGCACCAATACATCTGGAGTGAGTTTTAAAACAAATCCCAGACACCATATCATTTCGCTCATAAATACTTCAGTATACAAATGGGGCTTTAAATAATTTGCTGTTTAAATGATGTTTTTTCTCCCATGAGCAACAGAGTCCATGCTTACAGGCCAGCCGAGGCAGGAAGGCTTCACCCAGGCCCGGTGGCGTCCCGCTCTGCCCTCTGCCGGCTCCGTGCCTGGGCCGTGTTTGTGAATGGGTTCTCTGCCATGCAGATTTCATTTTGCACCTTCTCTTCTCTTGAGTTCCACATCAGCAATTCCCCAGTGCTGCTCCCAGCTCGAGAAATATCCATCCCAAAGGCCTCCTTGGACGCTGCTGTTAGGCGCAATTTTTCGCGGCTATAAACACTGCCCTGAACATCTTTGAGCAGGAGGCGCTGTATGGTTTTCGGATCATTCTCGGAGGAGGGGTTCCCAGACGCTGGATTCCACAATCAAAGCACCCGTCCCCAAATTGCTTTCCAAGAAGACACAAACACTGTTGAAATCCTCGTAAATCATGGTTGTTGGGCAGAGGGGGGTGTGTTCTAATGCAGAGGTCACTCAAGCAGGGGGTGGTGGGAGCACACAGGAGCCAGTCTCCAAGGCCACCAACACCACCTTGCCCGTGGGGGTGACTGAGCACGTTCTTCTGCCTTTCCAGCCTCAGTTTCCCCATCTGTCAAGTGGCCACGGGTTTGAGTGTGCAGCCGACCCTGAGAAGATGGCTCTCCAGGCCTTGGTGGAGGCCGTCCCCAGCCCCAGAGGGAAGACGCGTCTAGCAGTGCCCTGTCCACCTCACTGCCCGCGCCTGCTCTGGAGGAATTCAGAGAGCGCTGGGGAGGGGCCTCCCACCTCTGCAGGGATTGAAGTGTGTTTGTTTTCATTCCCCCTCCCCAGGGCCTCAGCCCTGCCCCCAAGGGAGAAAGGCAGCTTTGCAGGAACCCAGGCAGGAAAGCAGAAATCTCAGGGCCCAAGGCCCCCAGCCTGCATCTCTCCCAACCTGCTCCTTTCTGGGGGCCAGAGAGGGGGTGCCACCTGCCCAAGGACACACAGCACCTCTGCAGCAAAGCACCTCTAATCTGCGGGTTCTCTGGTGTCTGAGATCCTGTAACAGGATCTAACCCCATACAGCAGCCCCCCCGTTCCTGAGCGGCCTCCGGTGGCAGCACCTGCCAAGGCCCCACCTCCGGCCCCGTCCTTCCCCAGGCAGGGGCGCCCAGCAGCCGTTTCACAGATGAGGAAACTGAGGCTGAGAGGACCAAGGCTCTCCCCAGGACACCCAGCCGGGCTCTCAGCCAACCAGCTGAACCCCGGGCTGCGCTCTCCCCGCCCCTGCCTGGCGAGTGCAGATTCCCGCCTATTTTCCGACACCCGCCTGCAGGGGAGTCGGGCGCCAGATGGGATCGAACCCAGCAAGGTGAGAAATCCGGGCGGGGTGGCAGATGGGGAGGCCTTCCCCGGGGAACTCCAGGAGAGGGGAGGACAGCGAGGGCCCCGGGCGCGGCCTCTCGTGTGCCCCCAGCCGAGGGGCGCAGGCCCGCAGCCCCCCAGGGGCGCCGCAGCTGTCACTCCGCGGTGAGTGGCGCCATCCGGATCGGAGATGGGCGCGGTTGCATCGCCCCAGGGTAGGAAGCTCATCTTCGGAGACCGCGCGGCTCCGAGCGACCAGGAACGCCCCCTGCGGGCTGCGGGCGGGAGCGCGGACCCCGGCCCATGACCCCGGCCACCGCGGACCTCACCCATGCTAGACCCCGCCCATCCCGGACATCGGCCCATCCCTGACCCCGCCCGTCCCTAGCCCCGCCCACCACCGACCCCACCCCTCCAGACCACGCCTATCCCAGGCCCTGCCCACCGCGGACCCCGCCCATCCTGCACCCCGCCCACCACGGACCTAGCCCATTCTTGACCTGACCGGCAGCGACTCCAGCCCATCCTGAACCCCACCTACCGCAGATCCTGCCCGACCCAGCCCACCTAGGACCTTGGCCCACCACGGACCCTGCCCATCCCGGACCCAGCCCACTGTAAGCTCCGCCTATCTCGGATCCCAGCCCATCCCAAATGCCGCCCACTTCATGGTCTCCAGCCACCGCGGACCCCACCCACCGCAGGCCCCGCTCACCGCAGACCACCCCCCAACATCGGCCCCCCCCACCCCCACACTGATCCATCGCCCACCTCCGACCCCACCCAGGCTGTCTCAGCCGATGGCCCTGGGACGACTCCAGCACTAATTCGCTGAGGGTCCCCCCACCTCCAGGGCGCCCATTAACCTAAACATTTGTGTGCATTTAATTCCATTTTACAAACGAGGAAACTGAGGCCTGGAGCGTTAGATCACGTGCCCTACTAAGTGGGGCTAGCTGAGACCACTGTGACCCCAGGCAGCCTGTAATGGGATTGCTCCCCCAAAAGGGGCCCTGCTGTGTGGGATATGAGATGGCGGGCAAGGCGGGCAAGGGATTGCAGGCACGTGCTGTGGTGTGGCTGGTGAGGTTGGATTAGCAGGGCCGGACCAGCTCAAGTGGAGGGGCAGTGTGGATGGTGCAGTGTGGTGAGGGTTGCCCTTCCTTCCTTTGGACAGGGCAGTGGGGAGGTGGAGGCCGGGACGGAGACCCCAGGAGCCCTGGGGACACTCAGGCCAGGCACAGACACTGCCAGGTTTCCTGGACCCCTCCCCATTGCACCTGCTTCGTCTGCAAACTGCTCCCTGTGTGGGCAGAGAGGCCCTGGGGGTGGTCTGGGAGTAGAGACGGAAAACCCTGAGGCTCCCACAGCCAAGCCCCTCCCTGCAGAGAGGGGACTTCAAAGGTGTGAGACCACAGAGGAGAGGTTGGCAAAGCGCCCCACATCCCCTTCCCTGGCCCACCTCCTCCCAGGGAGAGAGGAAGATGCAGAGGCAGAGAAACCAAGAGAGACAAGGGGGCCAGATCCCAAAGGGAAATGCAGCTGGACAGAGGCAGACAGAGGGACGGGAGGGAGAGAGTCAGCGGGAAGAGGTTTTAGGGGAAGATTTTCAAGTTTTTCCTTGGGGTATTTGCACAGAAGGTTTTTAATCTTTGCTGGAACCTGCCTGTGGCTCTGCCCACTTCAGCCAGCAGTGACCACCATGTGACCCACGCAGAGTCGCTGGGCTCAACCCTCCCTGTCAGCCCCAGTGTGGATATGAGCATGGATACCGATAGTTCTGTCTCATGCAGAGCTGGGGCGCTTGGGAGGCGCAAGGCTCCAGCCCAGCCTTGGGAGTCCAGCACAGCCAAGCCAGCCAGCTACACCTGGCCTGGGCCAGAGCTTCGATCATGCAGCCTGCAGAGCTGTGGAAGTGCAGAGGCAAGGAATCGTAGAAAGGATTTTGGAAGTGACATTGGCCTCTGCTTGAATGCTTCTGCTGACGGGGAGCTCACTACCTCCAGAGACAGCCTACATTGTCTCTGGGTATCTCTATGAGTTAGCAAGCACATTCTCATTTTGAGCGGATTCTGTCTCCCTATCACCACCACCTCCCACGTCCAAACCCTTCCCCATGGTTTCCACCAATGACCCCTGGAACCACACACACCGCACACATTTATTTGACAAACATGTATTGAGTGCCTACTGTGTGCTGGACCATAGGCATGAACATGGAGATGAGGCCAGACCTCTTGCGGCTGTCTCCTTAGAAACTGAGGCATGGAGGGAGAAGGGACCCTCCAGGCCTGCACCGCCAAAACCAGAGGAGGCAGAGAACACGCCTCACCTCTGCATCTCCTGCGTGTCAGACCTCAGCCATCATCCCAACAACGTGGTGGGGGTGTCATGATTATCTTCAATTTCCAGATGAGAAAACTGAGGCTCAGGGGGTCACGGCCCTGGGTCGGGCACCAGGCAGGCTGCAATGAGCCATGCCTTGTCTTGGCTACATGATGGGTTTAGGGGTGATCACGTGACCCAGTTCAGGCCAGCGAGTCATCAGGGAAAGCAAAGCTGGCCCCCTTTTCCTCTGGACTCAGTTCTGGTCTGGAGCCACGGCAGCTGTCTTGCCATCATGATGGCACTAAGAAAGATGCCAATGGCCGGGCGCGGTGGCTCGCGCCTGTAATCCCAGCACTTTGGGAAGCCGAGGAAGGCAGATCACGAGGTCAGAAGATCGAGACCATCCTGGCTATCACGGTGAAACCCTGTCTCTACTAAAAATACAAAACAAAAAACAAAAAATTAGCCAGGCATGGCGGCATGCGTCTGTAGTTCCAGCTACTCAGGAGGCTGAGGGAGGAGAATGGCATGAACCCGGGAGGCAGAGCTTGCAGGGAGCCAAGATTGCGCCACTGCACTCCAGCCTGGGCGACAGAGCAAGACTCCATCTCAAAAAAAAATAAACAAATAAAAATAGTTTTAAAAAAAGAAAGACACCAACACAGAAAACATCAGAACCAAGAGACAGAAAGACGCTGGGTTACGATGACCTCATATGAACTCAGGGAACCCACCGCTCCTGAAGCCGGTGCCCCTTGGATTTTCACACAAGTGAGAGAACAGATTCCTTCTTTGGCTTAAGCCAGTTTGAATTGTGTTTTCTGTCACCAGCAACCTCAAGTACCCTAAGTTCAAAGAGTTTACTGTCCACAAGAAGAGTTTATTGTCCATAAATAAATGGACACTTGTAAGCATCAGTGTGTGAGTGCTGAGTGGTGGTGGGAGGGCGGGGAGGAAGGCGGGGGCTACATGCTTTTATAACATCTGCTAACACTTATCCCACACAGAGTACAGGGGTGCACATGAATTAGCTCACAGGATCTTTTTTCTTTTTTTTTGAAATAGTCTCTCTCTGTCACCCAGGCTGGAGTGCGGTGGCGTGATCTCGGCTCACTGCAGCCTCTGCCTCCCGGGTTCAAGCGATTCTCATGCCTCAGCCCCCCAAGTAGCTGGGATTACAGGCACAGGCCACCACACCCAGCTAACATTTTTTTTTGTATTTTTAGTAGAGATGGGATTTTGACATGTCGGCCAGGCTGGTTTCAAACTCCTGACTTCGAGTGATCTGCCCACCTCGGTCTCCCGAAGTGCTGGGATTACAGGCGTGAGCCACTGTGCCCGGCCGGCTCACTGGATCTTTACAGCAACCCTATGAGATAGATTCTGCCAGGATCCCATATCTGAGGATAAATAGTGCTAGCTGCTATGTAAAACAACCCATCAAAGGCCGACGATTTAACAAAACAGAAGCTTATTCCTTGCTCTTGTCCAGAGCAAGTAGGCGTTTCATAGTCTGTAGGGGTTCGGGGTCCTGAGCTGAACATGTGGGGGGTTTGGAGTCCTGAGCTACTTCCCACGTGGGGATCCACCCTTCCTCGGGGACCTGGAACCCACTGGACATGCCTGGTTGGCCAGTGAGGAAGGAGAGCAGAGGAGGACTCTTGGGAACTCTGAGAAGACTTAGGAGACAGGTCCAAAGTGGCTTCTGACACTTTTGCCCACATTTCATCCACCACAGGTCGCTCACATTTCTGCATCTATCTGCCCAGGAGGCTCGGAAACGTCATCTACCTGGGCCCCCAGGAAGCAAAGAAAAAGGTCTAGTTTTGCTTTGAGAGGTCAACAGGAGACGTCCAAGGTCGCACAGATGGGACAGGACTAAAAGCCAGGCACGACACTTCCGCATAGCTTTCCCTGCACCCTCGGAATCTCTCGAGTGGACTATCTCTGGGCAGGGCAGTGGCCTGGAGAGGTTGGTCCTTCTAACTCTGGGACGGAGAAACATGAGAATCATGTCAATCATATCACGAGGTACTTGTTGATCGTTATTGCATGATCACCTCCGATTTTCTGACTGGTGCCCTGTTACCTTTAAGTGACTTTGTTGACCCAACCGGTTAGGACTTTTTTTTTTTTGAGACGGAGTCTTGGTCTGTCACCCAGGCTGGAGTGTATTGAGGCAATCTCGGCTCACTGCAGCCTCCACCTCCCGGGTTCAAGCGATTCTCCTGCCTCAGCCTCCCGAGTAGCTGGGATTACAGGCTCCCGCCACCACACACAGCTAATTTTTGTATTTTTAGCAGAGACTGGGTCTTCACCATGTTGGACAGGCTGGTCTCAAACTCCTGACCTCAAGTGATCCGCCCACCTTGGCCTCCCAAAGTGCTGGGATTCCAGGCATGAGACACTGTGCCCACCACAGTTAGAATTTTAATCTGGGGCAAAGGTGGTGGTTTTAAGGTTGTTGTAATTATAAGATGCTGATTTTTTTTCCTCTTTAGGACATAAGCCAGGTCAGAGGACCTCCTTTTCCTAGTGGGAGCTTGTATGAGTCTGTTCTTACAAAGCTATAAAGAAATACCTGAGATGGGGTAACTGATAAAGAAAAGAGGTTTAACCGATGCACGGTTCCACAGGCTGTACGGGAAGCATGGCTGGGAGGCCTCAAGAAACTCACAGTCACAGTGGATTGGAGCATGTCTTGCGTGGCTGGAACAGGAGGAAGAGGGTGAAGGGGGAGGGGCCACACACTTTTAAACAGCCAGATCTTGGGTGTGATGGCTCACACCTTTAATCCCAGCACTTTGGGAGGCTGAGACAGGAGGGTCACTTGAAGCCAGGAGTTCAAGACCAGCCTGGGCAACAAAGCAAGACCCTGTCTCTCTCTCTGTCCGTTTTTTTTTTTTTTTTTTTTTTTTGCTTTGTTGCCCAGGCTGGAGTTCATTGGCATGATCTCAGCTCACTGCCACCTCTGCCTCCTGAGTTCAAGCGATTCTCCTGCCTCAGCCTCCCGAGTAGCTGGGATTACAGGTGCCCACCACCACGCCTGGCTAATTTTTGTATTTTTAGTAGAGACGGGGTTTCACCATGTTGGCCAGGCTGGTCGCGAACTCCTGACCTCAGGTGATCCACCCGCCTCGGCCTCCCAAATTGCTGGGATTACAGGTGTAAGCCACCATGCCCGGCCCTGTCTCCTAGTAAAAATAAATTAATGAAAATCAAAACAAACAAAAAAAAAACACCAGATATCGTGAGAGCTCACTCACTACCACGAGGACAGCAAAGGGGAAATCCACCCCCGTGATCCAGTCACTTCCCACCAGGCCCTGCCTCCAGCACTGGGGATTAGAGTTCCGCCTCTGGTCTGGGCAAGGACGCAAACCCAAATCACATTGACGCCTGTCTGTTGCAGCGGGAGCGAGCCTGTCTTGTGGGTCTCCTTCTCGGCTCAGACACTTTCTTCCTCTCTCTCTCTCTCTTTCTTTCTTTCTTTCTTTTTTCTTTTTCTTTTTTTTTTTTTTTGAGACAGAGTCTTACTCTGTCCCCCAGGCTGGAGTGCAATGGCACGATCTTGATTCACTGCAGCTGCCACCTACCAGGTTCAAGCAATTCTCCTGTCTCAGTCTCCTAGATAGCTGGGATTACAGATATGCGCCACCATGCCCGGCTAATTTTTGTATGTTTAGTAGAGACAGGGTTTCGCCATGTTGGCCAGGCTGGACCTGAACTCCTGACCTCAGGCAGTCCGCCCATGTTGGCCTCCCAAAATGCTGGGATTACAGGCATGAGCCACCACGCCCAGCCTGACACTTTCTTTCCTTCTTTCTTTTTTTTGAGACAGAGTCTCGCCTGTCACCCAGGCTGGAGTGCAGTGGCGCGATCTCCACTCACTGCAAGCTCCGCCTCCTGGGTTCACGCCATTCTCCTGCCTCAGCCTCCCAAGTAGCTGGGATTACAGGTGCCTGCCATCACGCCTGGCTACTTTTTTGTATTTTTAATAGAGATGGGGTTTCACCGTGTTAGCCAGGATGGTCTCGATCTCCTGACCTCATGATCTGCCCGCCTCAGCCTCCCAAAGTGCTGGGATTACAGGTGTGAGCCACTGCGCCCGGCCCCGGCCCGACGCTTTGTAACAAGACCCTCATTGGTTTGTTTCCTTGGCTTTCCTCTGCTCTCTGAGTGGACGTGAACTCTGCCCATGAGGGCAGGAGCCGTGTCTGGCACAGGGCCTGGCACAGGGCACATGGCAGGAACTCAGGAAATGTTTATTAAATGAATGAAAGAGGAAAATGGCATGAAAGACAGAAAGTGGATAAATTAGACATGGACTGATGTCTGCATTCACCCAGAGGTCCCCCCAGGGGCAGCCCAGGCGGAGACTGCAGGGTGGTGGGAGGCCCTGGGCCCCAAGGGGAGGTGGTGTCTCCAACACACTGTATCAGAGACAGTGGGCAGGCAAGCCCTGCCTCCCCACCTCCCCAGGGCCCCTTCTCAGCCTGATTTTTCTTTTTGTCTTGTTTTATTTTTTGAGAAGGTGTCTTGCTCTGTTGCCCAGGCTGGAGTGTGGTGGAGTGATCATGGCTCACTCCGGCCCCAAACTCTTGGGCTCAAGTGATCCTTCCACCTCTGCCTCCTGAATAGATGGGACCACAGGTGCACACCACCATGCCCTGTTAATTTTTTTATTTTTTGAAATTATCTGCAAAGATGGTGTCTCACTATGCTGTCCAGGCTTTTCTCAAACTCCTGGGCTCAAGCGATCCTCCTGCCTCAGCCCCCCCAAAGTGCTGGGATGACGGGCGTGAGCCCCCACACCTAGCCAGCCTGCAGTTCACAGGACACTCCCTGATGGAGTCTCTCCAGAGGTCCGGCATCCCCACCTCCTTACAGACCAATGTTGCCTGTCGATTTGCAATGTTTTGAAAGGATAGATCCTCTGTTGGGGAAATGGCTACGCTGCCGGCACAGCTGATGGGCCGTAAGCTGGCATGGCCTTTCTGGGGGCTCCTCGGTGACGTGCTTCGGCAGGCTCGGAGGGGCTCTCACCCTGGGCCGGTGAGCATGAGTGCAGGTATCCACCCTGAGAGGATAAAGGTGGAAAGCAAAGCGGTGGGTTCGGGACGTTCACCGCAGTGTTGTTTGTAACAGCCAAAGGCTGGAAATCAGCTGGCAGCCCATCAGAGGACTTGGGTAAGTAAATGGCGGCCATCCACCAGCAGGGCATCGTGCAGGCACTAAACTCAATGCTACAGGAGAATTCCTCGTGGCACAGGAAAGGCCTCATCGTATACCGTTGCGGGAAAAGGGCAGGTCATGAACTGGCAGATAGAAGATTCTGATTTTGTGGAAAGAAAAAAATGGACATGTGTGTGCACAGAAGAAAACTCCAAATGGATTGCTGGTGGGAGTGTAAAATGGTGCAGCCACTGAAGAAAACAGCCCGGTGGCTTCTCAAAAAATTCAACTTAGGGGTGGGTGCGGTGGCTCACGCCTGTGATCCCAGAACTTTGGGAGCCCAAGGTGGGTGGATCACCTGAGGTCAGGAGTTCGAGACAAGCCTGGCCAACATGGCGAAACCCTGTCTCTACTGAAAATATAAAAATTAGCCCGGCATGGTGGTGGGTGCCTGTAGTCCCAACTACTCCCAAGGCTGAGACAGGAGAATCGCTTGAAGCTGGGAGGCGGAGGTTGCAGGGATCTGAGATCCCTGGGTGACAGTGCCAGAGCCTGTCTAAAAAAAAAAAAAAAAAAAAAAAAGGTGTCTAGAGCAGTCAAATTCATAGAGAGGAAATGTAGGATGGGGGTGCCAGGGGCTGCAGTGGTGGGTGGGGAGTGAGTTTTCATGGGAACGAAGTTTCAGTTGGGAAGATGGAGCATTCTGGAGATGATGGTGGTGACTGCTGCATAATACTGTGAGTGTGCTTAATGCCACTGAGGATAAATGACGAAGGTAAAATATGCAAATGCTGCCCCTTCCGTGGCCATGGCATGCAAACACTGCCCCCTTCCGTGGCCGTGGCATGCAAACACTGCCCCCTTCCGTGGCCATGGCATGCAAACACTGCCCCCTTCTGTGGCCATGGCATGCAAAGGCTGCCCCCTTCCGTGGCCGTGGCATGCAAACACTGCCCCCTTCCGTGTCCGTGGCATGCAAATGCTGCCCCTTCCATGGCCGTGGCATGCAAACGCTGCCCGCTTCTGTGGCCGTGGCATGCAAACGCTGCCCCCTTCCGTGGCCATGGCATGCAAACGGTGCCCCCTTCTGTGGCCGTGACATGCAAACGCTGCCCCCTTCCGTGGCCATGGCAGGTGTCTCTGATCGACCACGGCACCTTTTCTGGCCAAGCCTCATGTACTAGTTCCCTACTGCTGCTGTGACAAAGTACCCCAAACTTAGCAACCTGAAACAACACACATTTATTTTCTCTCAGCTCTGCAGGCCAGAAGCCTAAAGTGAATGGGCAGGGCTGGCTCCTTCTGGAGGCTGCAGGGAGGACCTGTTTGCTGACCCTTGCCAGCCCTGGAGGCCCCTTCCTCCTCTTCAAGCCAGCAGTGCCGGGTCTGAGAGCCTCTGACCTCCCTCCCGCTCTTACAAAGACCCTTGCGGGGTGACGTCAGGCCCACCTGGGCAGCCCAGGACCCTCCCCACCTGCAGACCTGCAGCTCACATCTGCGGCCCCTTTGCCAGGTCAGGTGATAGAGGCACAGGTTCTGGGGACCAGGACGTGGACGTCTTCGAGCCATTATTCAGCAGCCCACCCCTGGATCAGCCCTCACCTGGTCACAGCACGTGTGTTCTGATGTCCAATATCATGTGGCCTGTGCTATGCGGAGAGCCCACGTGCAGGGGACAGTCTGTTTTCCTGTTCACTTTCTGAAATCATCTAAGTTTTTCAATGAATAAATTCTTTTGTTTCTCTTATAATCAGATAGATGCTGGATGGATGGATGGATGGATGGATGTAGATATAGATGACAGATAAGTAGATATATATGGATGAAAGATAGAGAATAATCATAGATGACGGATAGATGTAGATATTGTATAAATGTAAATATTGGCTGGGCGCAGTGGCTCATGCCTGTAATCCCAGCACTTTGGGTGGCTGAGGAAGGCAGATCACCTGAGATTAGGAGTTTGTGACCAGCCTGGCCAACATGGTGAAACCCCATCTCTACAAAAATACAAAAAAAATTAGCCAGGCATGATGGCAGGGGCCTGTAATCTCAGCTACTTGGGAGGCTGAGGCAGGAGAATCGCTTGAATCCAGGAGGCGGAGGTTGCAGTGAGCCGAGATCACACCATTGCACTCCAGCCTGGGCGACAGAGTGAGAGTTCATCTCAAAAAAAAAAATGTAAATATTGTTAGATAGATTGGCCGATAGAAGATAGATAATAGAAAAATGACAGATGATAGATAGATAATAAATTATCAATACATGGTAGATAGCAAGATAGAAAGATGATAGGTTATAGATGATTGATAGATTAGATGATAGGTGGATGGATGGATAGGTAGATGGTAGAAAGATGATAGATGATTGATATATAGATAATGGATGAATAGATGGATGGATGATAGATGATAGATTGACAGGTGATAGATGAATAGAAGGATGAATAGATAGATACACAGATATATATATACATAGAAAGATGATAGATTATAGATGATTGATAGGTAGCTGATAGAAGGATAGATGATTGATAGATTAGATGATAGAGAGGTGGATGGATGGATAGATGGTAGAAAGATGATAGATAGATGATTGATATATAGATAGATGATTGATAATGGATGAATAGATGGATGGATGATAGAAAGATGATAGATTGATAGGTGACAGATGGATAGAAGGATAAATGGATAGATACACAGATACATAGATAGAAAGATGATAGATTATAGCTGATTGACAGGTAGGTGATAGAAGGATAGATAGATGATTGATAGATCAGATGATAGATAGATAGGTGGATGAAGGGATAAATGATAGAAGGATGGTAAATAGATGATTGATAGATGATGAATGAATGGATGGATGGATGATAGAAAGTTAGAAAGATGATAGGTTGACAGATAGATAATAGATGACCGGTAGATGATAGAAAAGTAATCAGTAGATGATAGATAGCAAGATAGATAAAAAGATGATAGATAGATTATAAATGACTGATAGGTAGATAATAGAAAGATAGATGACTGGTAGATTCGATGATAGGTGGATGGATGGATAGATAGATGATAGATAAAAAGATTGACGGACAGATGATAGAAAGAAGGTAGATAGATGATTGATAGATATAGGTGATGGGTGGATAGATGGATGAATGGATGATAGGAAGATGGTAGATATATAGATGATTGATGATAGATGATGGATGAGTGGTTGGATGGATGATGGAAAGATGATAGATGATTGATAGATATAGGGAACGGATGGATGGATGATAGAAAGATGGTAGATAGATGATTGATGATAGATTAGGGATGAGTGGTTGGATGGATGGTGGAAAGATGGTAGAATGATGGATGATTGATGATAGATGATGAATTAATGAACGGATGGATGGATGATGGAAAGATTGTAGATTGATAGATGATTGATTATAGATGATGAATTAATGGATGGATGGATGGATGGATGATAGAAAGTTGGTAGGTAGATGATTGATGATAGATGAATGAATGGATGGATGGATGATGGAAAGATGGTAAATAGATAGATGATTGATATAGATGATCGATGAGTGGTTGGATGGGTGATGGAAAGATGGTAGATAGATGATTGATAGGTATAGGTGATGGATGGGTGGATGGATGGATGGATGGTAGACAGACTGATGATAGATGATGGATGAGTGGTTGGATGGATGATAGAAAGATGGTAAATAGATTGATAGATGATAGAAGGATGGATGGATAGATAGATGAAAGAAAGAAGATAAATGATTGGTAGATAGACAATAGATAGATAGATGATAGATTGATTGATACACAGATGATAGATAGATAATAGAAAGGCAATAGATAGAAGATAGTAGACAGACAGTAGGTAGATTCTTTTGGGTATGCTGAATGCTGGCCGCAGCATCGTCTCCATGGAGTTCGGGTGGTCCCTGCCCAGGTAGAGACAGAGAGTAAGGGGGAGGTCAGGGAGTGCCTCTCAGGGGACACAATGCAGGAGGAGAGAGAATGGGGTGAGGCCAGTGTGCCCAGACACCAGCAAGGGCAGCCGCGGCACGAAGAGCAAGCAAGCAGGAGGGGACCAAGGGAGGAAAGGGCTGTGTGAGGCGGGGCTGAGCGGGCTGGTGGAGAGGCTTCCTCATCCAAGTCCAGGGTTCTGGGGAGTTGGGGGCAGCTGAGCCCCAGAAAGCAGCAGGAGGCAGTATGGGTGCCCAGTGGGTCCTCACTGCCTCTTCGCTGGTCATTCTCAGAGCCACCGTCCCCATTCACAGAAGACACTCAGAGAGGAGCCTCACTTGGCTCACGCAGAGGGACAGGGCTGAGCCAGGACACCAGCCAGTGCGGTCCTGGGCTCTCCCAGAGACAGGGGGGCTTTAGGGGTGTGGAGGGGACAGATGCCTCTTGAGAAGTGGCCAGGATGGGGGTAGAAATGGCTTCAACCGTGGCTGGGTATGGTGGCTCACGCCTGTAATCCCAACACTTTGGGAGGCTGAGGCAGGAGGATCACTTGAGCCCAGGAGTTTGAGACCAGCCTGGGCAACATAGTGAGATCCCCCACAATCTCTACAAAAAATATATTAAAAAATAGAATAAAATTAGTCAGGTGCAGTGGTGCGCACCTATAGCCCCAGCTACTCGAGAGGCTGAGGTGGGAGGATTGCTTGAACCCGGGAGTTTGAGGCTACAGTGAGTCTTGATCACACCACTTATTTCAGCCTGGGCAATAGAGCGAGACCCTGTCTCTAAACACATTTTTTCAATCATACATTTTTTAAAATAAATGTCTTCAAATAGCAGGTGCCAGAGGAGCCAGAAGTGCATTTGGGGTCCCAGAGCCTGGGGCAGCTCATGGGGTCTGGGACCAGCCCTGAGTGTGGGGTCCCAGGCTCTGCCCCCCGAATCCCAGGATGCAGTGAGCCCGCGGCAGCAGGAGTCACCATTTGTCAGGAATTCAATTAGGTGAGAGAGTCGTTATTAATTTTATAGGCTTTCCTGGTCGGAGGAGGCTGTGCTGGGGGTGAGATCCGGGGGCCGCCTCTTCCCTCCCAGCCTGGGGTCAGCCTGCAGAGGCGGCATGATGGCACTAGTTGAGGTACTAATGAGATGCCTCTAGGTGCAAATAATGGTTTAATAGGTGTTACTTAACAGGAGCGCACGCACCTCCTGCACACACAGATGGCCCGCTGCGCCCAGCCTCCCCTCCTTGTTAGAATAAGTAATTAGAGTGTACGAAGACTCACTTTGACACTTTAATAAAGTACCAGCCATCACCAAGTTGGTATTTAATAAAATAAAATTAAATATTTATTACATTTTTGGTATGCATTGTATTTAAAACATATTCATCCCCCACGCGCCACCCCCTCCCAGCCCCCCAAGGGTGTAAACCCAGGGGTGCCCCCTTCGTACCTCTCGGAAGCCACGACTTGGTGAGATGAGGTTGATAATGGGATGTGTGCGGTGGGAGGGAGAGAGGGAGAGACCCCCAGAGGCACCCAGGGAGGAAGACAGGCAAGAGCCGGCCAAGGGGGACAAGAGGGGAGAGAGGCGGCCTGTGGGGTGGTTGAAAGGCACGTGGCTGGAGGCTGCAGAGACGCCTCTGCATTTGAGACCCCGGTCTTCGTTTCTCTGCTTTCCTGTCCTTCCTGCTCACAGCAGCTCAGGGCTCCGCCCCCCACTTGCAGCTCCTGCTTCTTCATTTCCAGCTTCTGCTGCTTCTTCTCCTTCTTCTTTTTTTTTTTTTTTTTTGTGGCAGGGTCTCCCTCTGTCACCCAGGCTGGAGTGCAGTGGCACTATCACAGCTCTCTGCAGCCTCAACCTCCTGGGCTCAAGAGATCTTCCCGCCTCAGCCTCCTGAGTAGCTGGAACTACAGGTGAACCATCAGGCCTGGCGAATTTTTAAATTTTTTGTAGAAACAGGGTCTTGCTATGTTGCCCAGGCTGATCTCAAACTCCTGGGCTCAAGCAGCCTTCCCACGTTGAAGTCCCAAAGTCCTGGGATTACACATTTCCAGCTTTTTATGTATTTATTTATTTATTTATTTATTTGAGACAGGGTCTTGCTCTGTCACCCTGGCTGGAGTGCAGTGGTGCAATCATGGTTCACTGCAGCCTCGACTTCCCAGGCTCACGCGATTCTCCCACCTCAGCCTCCTGAGTAGCTGGGACTACAGGCACACACCACCATGCCCGACTAAGTTTTGTATTTTTTGTAGAGATGGGGGTCTCACTGTGTTACCCATGCTGGTCTCGAACTCCTGAGCTCAAGCAATCCTCCTGCCTCGGCCTCCTAAAGTGCTGAGATCACAGGCGTGAGCCGCGGCACCCAGCCCACGTTTCCAGCTTCTAATTGTTGGAGCGTGAATCGCCACCAAACTCCTGCCAAGCCAATCCCAAGCTGAGTGTGGGCCTGGGACCCCAGGACGGCGGGGCCCAGGGGCTCACCTCCCGGACGAGGGGCAGGTGTAATTGGGGTGGGAGAGACCCCAAGGCTGCTCCAACTCCCACCACCCCAGTGACCAGCAGGGATCCATCCCATGGATTCAGTAGGGGCCATGGGGACTGGGAAGCACTCTGTGTGTTCCACGAGATGCAGAAACACAGAAAGGCCGAGACGCTCCCAGAGGCTGTGTCCCTCCCAAGAGGAAGCCTCTTTTCTCCTTCCTTCCTCCTGTGCACCCCCAGGCCCTGCAGCTGCTATAAAAACATTTTTTTCCGACTACAAACGATTTTTTTAAAGTTAAGGGTAAGAAAGCAGAGAAGGGGAAGATGCTTGGGGTAAAATGCCTGCAACTGAGAGTGCTGCAGTGTTCACCCCAGAGCAGGAAGCTTCCGGCTGCAGGACGAGGGCTGGGCACAGACCGTGGGGAGGGTCCACTGGTTTGAATGTGGCACCACCCAGCTGTGAAACATCCGGCCACAGGGACACCAACGACCCCGCCCTCGGCCCCCACCACCGGAGGAGGCGGAACGCAGCTCTCACTCCAGGCAAGATCACGTGTCATGGTGCCACGCGTGTTCTCCATATGTGTGCAACAAAGACGGCCGCCCAGAGCGGCCAGAAAGTGGAACCGACCCAAACGCCCGCCCACAGGAGAGTGGACGAGCCACCACGTGGTGGAGTGCTACGCAGCCATGAAAAAGCACAGCCCTCAAGGACGAACCCTACAAACCCAACACTGAGCCAAGGGGCTGGCCCCGTCAGGGGACCCCATGCACGGCGCTCTGGGACCGGCCAGTTTGCAGATGGTGGTGAGAGCCGGTCATCTTCCAGCCTTTTCCGACGTGTGACAAGGGCTCGGCCCAAAGCCTCCCTTCTGAGAGGTGTCTTTGAGGTAGCCCTGCCCCTACCCCCAGTTGCGCCAGACACAACTGCCTCCCTGTGGGCATCACCCTGGAGGGCAGGGGTCCCTACCTCGGGGAGCCCCGCAGAGAAGGATCCTTAGCCCCACTCCATCCTTCTCTGCCGCTGTTCCGCCCCCTGCCCCAGCAGGAACAGTCTCTACCCCTCGTCTGCCTCAGCATGGACAGCCCCAAAAGGCCCCCACTCCATCCCTTTCTCAGCAGGGTTGGCCTGCAACAGACCAGACATCCAGCCTGCCGAGGAGGGGCAGGGGGTCTTGCTGCCTTCCCCCCGCCCAGTCCCTGCTGCCTCCACGGCCGGACCCCCAGATTCCGTGGGTGGGAGGCCGCACTGGACTGCGTTGGAGCCCGAGGCCAAGAGGATCATCAGCGACACGGGTTCCATCTTCATGGAGCATTTGGATGTTCTGCTCATCGTGGACTTTTACAATTAATTTTGAAAACTTTAAAGATTGGACCCAAGCCCAGCCAAGTCCGTGGCCACGTCGGGCACAGGGAGCCAGGGGTCAGGGCTGCGGCTTCCCCAGAGGCCGAGGAGCCCGGGCGGGTCCGGCTGGGGCAGGGGCGCAGGGAGCCAGGGGTCAGGGCTGCGGCTTCCCCAGAGGCCGAGGAGCCTGGGCGGGTCCGGCTGGGGCAGGGGTGCAGATTCTGAGGACGGCTGAGCCCACACAGCAGCACCGCTCAGCAGGACACGGGCCACGGCGCCTGCTCCAGCCTTGTGTTCTCCTTTCCCTCTCAGTCTCTCCTCTCTCTCCTTGTCTCTGTCTCTCTCTCTCTGTATCTCTGTTTCTCTCTGTCTCTCCCTGTCTCTCTGTCTGTCTCTCATCTCTGTCTCTGTGTTTCTGTCTCTGTCTCTGTGTCTCTCTCCGTCTCTCCCTCTCTGTCTCTGTCTCTCTCCCTGTCTCTCTGTCTCTCATCTCTCTGTGTCTTCTCTCTTTGTCTCTGTCTCTCTCTCTCCCTCTGTGTGTGTGTCTGTTTCCCTGTCTCTGTCTCTATGTCTCCCTCTGTCTCTTCCTCTCCCTCTGTCTCTTCCTCTCTCTCTGTCTCTCTCCCTGTCTCTCTCTGTCTTTGTCTCTCTCCCTGTCTCTCTCTCCTCATCTCCTCTCTGATGTTTGTGACTGGACTCCTGCGAGCCCCAGCTCAGGGACGGGACCTGCTGACCTCACTGACCACCTTCTGCCCCTGCCTGACCCCGGGTGCCTCACGTGCCATCTCACCCCTTCTTACAGCAACTCTGCCACCTGGGAGCCATCACATCCCGTCTGCAGACAGGGAAATGGAGGCTGTAGTGGAGATGTGATATCCTGCCCCGGCAGGGTGGGTGGAAGGCGGGTGACTCCCCTAGACACATCTCTTGGCCACCAGCTCCCTAGGTCCCATCCCCTGACCCGTGAGCCCACTCCTGGACACGGGTGTGGCTGTAGCAGGTGGGGCAGGCCGGGGCAGGGCAGGCTGGAGAGGCGCAGGCCGGGGCGGGGCAGGCCGGAGGACGTGGTCACCTGGCTGTTAGCACCCCCTGGGAGGGTGCTTGCAGATGGGAGGTTGGGTGGGGTGAGGTCACAGCCCAACACTGAAGGAGGGAGGAGGGAGAGGGGTCCTGCCCCAGCTCAGACCCGGCCACTGCCTGTCACATACCCCACCTGTGAGAAACAAATCACACTCGGGCGACCCTTCTCTGACAGGGAGGAGGCCACGGGGTCCTCTCGGACAGAAGGGGAGCAAGCTCCGAGGCTGGAAGCCAGTGAAGGGGGGCCCCAGCCCCAGGTATCACCCGTGCCCATTCCGCCTGCCCGCTGTGAGCCCGCTCAGGCCCCCGGCCCCCTCCTGCCTCAGGCCTCAGTGGGGAGAACCTCCTGCCAGCCTCTCAGAACCCCCAACTCAGCAGCATGGCTGGGCCACTGTGTCCCGCTGCGTGATTGGGCCCTGAGGGTCCCCACCTTGCAGACCTCAACATTTTGTTGACGTTCAACTGTGTGGCTGGTTGTCGCTTTATGTGGCCGGGGTGGGCGACTCTTCCCTGCCTGACGCTGGAGGGGTCTATACACAGGGCCCCGCGTAGACCTCGCATGCCTGGGAGTGTGAAGCCAGGAAGGGACCCCTGCTACAGACCTTCCCACCCTGCCCTGCAGCCTCTGGGATTTAGCGGGTCACCCTCAGAGCCTCCTATGCCGCAGGGAGCCAGGAGAGGGAGCTGGGGGGACAGAGGGGACCCCCCTACACACCAGAAGGCCAAGTGGCTGCGGAGGCCCCACCTCCTCCACCCCTCAGGTGTGATGGAAAGGAAGCTTACAGCTGCCCTTGGCCGAGAAAGGATAAGAACCGCCTCCCTCACCAGTGCCTCCTTGACGGCCCCGGCTCGGGGAAGTCACGCGTCGCTCCTGAGCCACGCACAGATCCCCTCGAAGGCTCCCGAGAGCAGGTGCGGCGGCCGGCAGGTGGACACACCGTCCACACGTGTGCATGGAACACCTGCTCTGTGCCTGCGGCCGAGGAAGTGGGACCCACTGTTTCTCCCTTGACTCACTCTGGGCCCGAAAACTCCAACATTGTGGCCCCACCCCCAGGGTCCTGCTCCAGGCCTGCACCCCGACCGTCTGCTCCCCACAGGAAGCCCCTGACCCCACCTCCCTGGGCACCGACGGGTCAGGGGACAGAGTGGCAGCCTCTCCTCCGGGGCCGACGTGTGTGGCTCTGACATGGGGACTTTGGGCTCCGGACAGGGGGCCGGGGACCTCGGGGGTCCTGCGGCCACCCCGGTCTCTACGACTCTACGGAAGCTGCTCTCCAGCCTTCAGTCACGCCTGACACCACTTCCTTCCCCCGTGCCCGGGGAGCCGGTCCCCAGAGCCACCCTCTGCTGGGGATGGTCCCTGAGCCCCGTTGCCAGGCAACCACCGGGTGCACCCAGGCAACCGCCATCCTGCGTCTGGCCTGGGCTTCGTGTTTCCACCGCGTCAGCCCCAGTGCCCGGAGCGGCACCCAGCTCAGGGCCCAGCCAGCCCTCCTGGCCACAGCACCCAGGCAGCGGGGCCCTCAGTCCTCCCTACCTCGTGTCAGCTGCCAGAGCTGGAGTCCAGGGAGACTGATGTGGGCTCCCCTCCCCAGGCTGCAGACGGGCCTGGGTCACCGGGGCAATGGTGGCCTGGTCAGGGAGCCAGGCACGGTGCTCAAGTCCGTCTCGGTTGGCCCTGTGGGCCTCCTCTTCCCACTCCCGAGGACAAGGCGGGTGTCGTGGTCCCCTCCAAGGGACAGGGGTGCTCAGCCTGCTCTGCCGTCCTTCAGCGTGGAGGCCTTGTAAACTGTGAAACTGCCCCCCGGCCCGTGCCCCAGGTCTCAGCAGCTGTGAAAGCCATGTCTGAGAAATTGTACAAACAGCCACAGCTGTATCCCCATCAAAATTGGTTTCAAAGAGCAATTAGCACTTCATTAATAATCAATGAGGTGCCAATTTACACATCGCCCAAGAACAAATTGTGGATTCAGTTTGGCCAGGACAGGGAGGGCGCTGGTGCCAGCCCGGGAGTGGCGAGGAGGGTCCCAGCGTGGGGGAGGGGTGCTGGGCTCCCACAGTGGTGGTGGTAGGAGGGCAGGTGGGGATGCCACAACGCGCCTGTGAATGAACTGATGCCTCCCACCTGTGGGGGCCAGGTGTCTGCAGAGGCCCCATCTCGTGCACCCCTGGCACAGGATGGAAAAGGAAGCTTGCGACTGCCCTTGGCCGAGGCAGAACCCAAAACCACCTCCCGGCCGGGCAGTGGCTCACGCCTGGAATCCCAGCACTTTTGGAGGCTGAGGTGGGCGGATCATGAGGTCAGGAGGTCGAGACCATCCTGGCTAACACGGTGAAACCCTGTCTCTACTAAAAATACAAAAAATTAGCCGGGCATGGTGGCGGGCACCTGTAGTCCCAGCTACTCGGGAGGCTGAGGCAGGAGAATGGTGTGAACCCGGGAGGCAGAGCTTGCAGTGAGCTGAGATTGTGCCACTGCACTCCAGCCTGGGTGACAGAGCAAGACTCTGTCTCCAAAATAAAATAAAATAAAAATAAAAATATAAAAATTAGCCGGGCGTGGTGGCGGGTGCCTGTAATCCCAGCTACTCGGGAGGCTGAGGCAGGAGAATCACTTGAACCTGGAGGAGCAGGTTGCAGTGAGCCGAGATGACGCCACTGCACTCCAGCCTGGGCGACAAGAGCAAGACTCTGTCCAAAAAACAAAAAACAAGCAAACAAAAAAAAACAAAAAAAACCCACCTCCGTCAACAGTGTCCCTCCGAGGGGCCCCAGCTCGGGGTGGTCACACATTGAGTTACATACGGATCCCCTCGGAGGCTCCGGAGAGCAGGCGCGGCGGCGGGCAGGTAGACACACCATCCACGTGTGCGCATGGAACACCTGCTCTGTGTGCGTGGCTGAGGAAGTGGGGCCCACTGTTTCTCCTTTGATTCTCACGGGGTAGGTGAGGCCTTTACTGAGCACCTGCTGTATGCACACCACCCTTCACCCTTCACACAGGGGCTCCCCACTTCATAGCCAAGGATGCGGGGCCCAGTGAGGGGAGCTGGGCTTGACCTCAGACATCTGGGCCCACATGCCAGCATCCCACCATGCACCACAGCGCCCCTCACTGTGTCCCCATCCCATCTCTGTGTTTGACCCCTTTCCTAGCACCCCGCAGCTGCCGTCTGTCAGTCAAGGAAGGCTTCTCGGAGGAGGAGGTCAGGTCAGAGGACTACTTTTACCTCTGCTCCCCACAGACCAGGCCTTTGCCACTGCTGTCCCCCTACCTAGCATACCCTCCCCAGCTCAGCGCAGGTTTCCTGGATGTCTTCCCCACTCCATCCCCTGTCCCGCTGGCTGCTCACCATGTTGACACCCGTCTAGGAGGTGGTTCCTCTCACCTGCCCCAGTGTGCAGTAGGTGCTCAGTAAGTGCAGCGTGAGGCACTCCATACCAGAGGAAGTCCTGCTGCTGGCCAGGGCAGAGTCCAGCTGGAGACCCCGTGAGGCTGACTTAGGGAGGGGCAGCTGCTGTCACGGTGTACGGTTCCATGACGGGATGGGCACCTGGAGGGAGAGCGCTCCTGGCAGGGGAACAGTCTGTGCCAAGCCCCTGAGCAGAGGCACCAGGGCCTCAGGGCACGCAAGGGGGTGGATCCGGGTAGAGACAGAGGAGACGGGGCGGGAGAGAGTCAACCAAGAAGGGGTGTGGGTTTCTTCTGGGGTATTAGGCAAGGGATGCAGGATATACCCTGGGGTCCGCGGGCTGCCGTGTGAGGCTGGCTGGGAAGGGACACAGAGGGGCCATGGAGGGGTCTCAGCGTCACGGTGGGGAGCTGAGGGTCACGTGCACCCAGGCATGGCCGTGGGCGGACGGAGAGGGGCAGGGGCAGCGCCGGCGTTCTCAGCACCCCCGGATGTCGTTAGCGGGTAAGGAGACTCCCAGCTGCGGCCACACAGGACTTCTCCGGTTCCACCCTGGTCCTGGCCCCCGCACCGCCTCCCGTCTGCACCCACCACCCTCACCGAGAGATTGAATTTACAACGCACTCTAACACATTTAAATCCATTTATTGCAAAATTACTTTTCAATAATTACATCACCGTGCCGACTGCGTTGCACAATGAAATTAGCATGAGGGATATTAGAGAGAATATAAAATTATAAGAAATATTGAAATACCTCTTTCCCGTCTGTCTTCATGAGGCCCCGTAGCTTAACTGGGAAGTGGATGCATGTCATGGATGAGACTGGAATACACAGAGTGTAATTTTATAATGTCTTTCGTATAAATTAATTATAACAGTTATAGCAGCTTTGCATTATTGGGTTGAAATTTCCCTCCAGTTGAGCCTAGTAGAGGAGAATTAGTGGTCCCAAGCTCCCTGGGGCCACACCAAGGAGAGTGGGGGAGGGAAAGGAAGACAGACCTGGGTTTTGGGGTCAGGCCGATCAGAGTTCAAATCTTGGCCCTGCTGTGTGTCTTCAGAAAAGCCACTTAACTTTTCTGAGCCTATTTAAAAAAAAAATCCAGGCCGGGCATAGTGGCTCACGGCTATAATCCCAGCACTTTGGGAGGTTGAGGCAGGCAGATCACTTGAGCCCAGGAGTTGGAGAACAGCCTGGACAACATAGGGAGACCTCGTCTCTACAAAAAAATAGAAAAAAAATAGCTGAGCGTGGTGGCACACGCCTGTAGTCCCAGGTACTCAGGAGGCTGAGGTGGGAGGATTGTTTGAGTCCACGAGGTCGAGGCTGTAGTGAGCCAAGACTGCACCACTGCATTTCAGCCTGGGTGACAGAGCAAGACCCTGTTGAAAGGAAGGAAGAAAGGACAGAAAGGAGGGAGGGAGGGAAGGAAGGAAGGAAGGAAGGAAGGAAGGAAGGAAGGAAGGAAGGAAGGAAGGGAGAGAGAATCTCAGGGTTGGCCGGGCACCGTGGCTTATGCCTGTAATCCCAGCACTTTGGGAGGCCTAGGCAGGCAGATCACCTGAGGTCAGGAGTTTGAGACCAGCCTGGTCAACATGGCGAAACCCTGTCTCTACTAAAAATACAAAAAAATTAGGCAGATTTGGTGGTGCGTTCCTGTAATCCCAGCTACTCAGGAGGCTGAGGCAGGAGAATTCCTTGAACTCAGGAGGTGGAGGCTGCAGTGAGCCAAGATTGTGCCATTGCACTCCAGCCTGTGTGACAAGAGCAAAACTCTGTCTGAAAGGAAGAAAGGAAGGAAGGAAGGAAGGAAGGAAGGAAGGAAGGAAGGAAGAAAGAAAGAAAGAAAGAAAGAAAGAAACAAAGAAAGAGAAAGAGAAAGAAAGAAAATCTCAGGGTGCTTCCCACTTGCCATCTGCTCTGCCTGCTCTCTGACTAGCGCCATCCAGCATCCGTGCACTTTGTACCCTCTGTCCATGCCCATGGGCATGTCCCTGTCCACGTATGTGAAAATTTTCACAGCCAGCCTCCTGGCCATGTGCACAGGGGCTGATGTGATACACAAGTTCTACCGGCCAGACCTGACGATGCCTGAAAACCCACCAAAGCCTGGAGAACTCGAAGGGGAGCTTTAGGGACTGAAAGAGACAGCACAAACCTAAATTTCTCAGCAGTAGAAACTTAAATACAGCTAAACCAGTCTCAATCTCCTGGGTTTAAGTGATTCTCCCGGGTTGAAGTGATCCTCCCGGGTTGAAGTGATCCTCCCGGGTTGAAGTGATCCTCCCGGGTTGAAGTGATCCTCCCGGGTTGAAGTGATCCTCCCGGGTTGAAGTGATCCTCCCGGGTTGAAGTGATCCTCCCGGGTTGAAGTGATTCTCCCGGGTTGAAGTGATTCTCCCGGGTTGAAGTGATTCTCCCGGGTTTAAGTGATTCTCCCGGGTTTAAGTGATTCTCCCGGGTTTAAGTGATTCTCCTGGGTTTAAGTGATCCTCCCGCCTCAGCCTCCCAAGTAGCTGGGACCACAGGAGCTCACCACCACGCTCACCACCTAATTTTTATGTTTTTTTTAATAGATGGGGGGGGTCTCACTATGTTGCCCAGGCTAGCCTCGAACTCCTGGCCTCAAATGATCCTCCCTCCTCAGCCTCCCAAAGTGCTGAGATTTCAGGCATGAGCTAGGCCACCCAGCATAAGTCTTAAGTATGTATTTTTTTCATTTTTTCAATCACATGATAGGAAAATGAATTAAATGTGTATTACTTAATTTATTGAGCCAAACTACTTGTCCTTAATCACCTAGTCCAATGCTAACTGTAAGAGGAGGTGCTTGGTATTAACTGATACATTGAAATTTCATTACAGTTTGATTGATATTTCTTGAAAACTGTCAAAGTGCATCTCCTCAGCCTCTTGAATGTGGTTTGGAAGATATTTAGTCTTGAATATCACGTGAGATACAGTATTTGCAAGGATACTATATGGGTTGTCTTGATTTCATATAAATCAATGGTGAAAATCATTTTCAAACTAAACAAAAATGAAGACAGAAACAACAGCAATCCTAATGCTTGGCAATCTTGCTGGAGGATGAGATGAGCGTGAAGTATTGGTGTAGTAGTGACCTACGCTGCGTAACAAATAGCACCCAAACTTCGTGTTTAGACAACAGTAAAAGTTGATGAGCACTGGAGGTGTCTGAGGGTTGGGAATGTGGGAGAGGCTTCGTCAGGTGGCCCTGGCTCCAGGCTCTCATGAGGCTGCAGTCAGGAGTCAGCTGGGGCTGTGTCATCTGAAGGCTCAACTGGGGCAGAAGGATCCCCATCTAGGTGACTCTCAGGTCCTGCTGGCTGTTGTCTGGGGGCCTCAGCACTCCCTGCATGGGCCTCTTCATAAGGCTGCTTGGGGTTTCACATGACATGGTGGCTTCCCTAGAACAAGTGACCCAAAGACCAAAGCAGAAGCCGCAGTGCCTCTGTGCCCTGCACATGAAGTAATATGCCATCGTCTGTCCTGGCCTCCTGTGGTCTCATGGGTCAGCCCTGATTCACACGTGCAAGGGGCTGCACAAAGGTGTGAAGATGCTTGGAAGTGGTAAACCTGGGGCACCTTCTCAACTCCACCCACCCTGTCTGCAGAGCCCAGGATGAGTGAGACCCGCGGGGGCATCTGTGGGAAAAGCCGGTGCCTGTATTTCCTTTCCGGTTGATGTAGTTTGGATGACTGTCCCCTCCAAATCTCATGGTGAAATGTGAGCTCCAGTGTTGGAGTGGGGCCTGGTGGGAGGTGTATGGGTCGGGGGGGCAGATCCCTCGTGAATGGCAGGTGTCCTCCCCACAGTAATGAGGGAGTTCACACTTTATGAGTTCATGTGAGACCTGGTTGTTTAAAGGAGCCTGGCACCTCTCCCTCCTCCCTCTCACTCTTGCTGCCTCTTTTCCCATGCGACACACTGGCACCACATCACCTTCCACCATGATTGGAAGCCCCCTGAGGCCCCATCAGAAGCAGATGCTGGCACCATGCTTCCTGTACAGCCTGCAGAACTGTGAGCCAAATCAACCTCTCTTCTTTATAAATTATGCAGTCTTAGGTATTTCTTTATGGCAACGCAGTGGACTATCACATGGACACTCGTGGTGCTGGCATCCAGCAAAGGCCAATAGTACCTTCCAGGTGGGGATGGAGCCGGGCTGCCCCCTGGGAGCCAGGGCCTGGAGGGGCAGAGCAGGCTATTGCCAGTGGGCAGGAGGCAGGGCTGGCAGAGGTCTGGGCCTCCACTGATGCACCTGCCCCCCAGCTGTGAGCCCACTATGGCCACTGCAGGGCAGGGCTGGGGGTGCCTGATGGGTCTGGAGGTCCAGTCATTTCCAGAGTCTCTATGATACCCCAAAATCATGAGGAGCTGAAGGGGGGACGTAGGAATGATAGAAACAGCATGAGGGCCACACATAGTGCCACCCGCCTCTCAGAGACCTGCACTTCTTGGGGTTCTCCGTGACGGGGTTTCGGGGGCATCCACTGAGAGCCGGAAGTGGGTCCTATGGGTGAGATGGGCTGGGGTGAGGTGGGTGTGCCCCATTTCGATCACCCTGGGGCAGATGAAACTGACCCATTCTCAGGAGCCCGCAAGGGCGGGGCTGGGGCCCGTGGGGTGCCCGGGCTCCATGGTGGAGAGTGGGCCCTGCTGTCTGTCCTTGCAGCTGTTTTAGGGCTGCCGGCCAGTCTTCCTCACCTCCAGATTTCAGATTTTCCCCTCTGCAGCCAAACATTGCTCAGTAAGTGAAAGGAGAACTCAGCCCTCTCAACAGGCCCTGGGTACAGCCAGAGGGATACCCGTGGGCCTGGCAGTGAAGAGAGATGTGACCACAGTCCTCTGAGCCAGGGACCAGGGCCAGGGCCAGGCGGAGGGAGGAAATCATTGCCCTCTTGCTGAGTCTGAAGAGAACTGGGGGCCTGGATTCAGGGTAAGGGGACACACCATGGCCACAGCGGGAGGTTGGCAGTTCCTCAACGTGGTGGCAGTGGAGGGGCTTAGGATCAGGAGCCTGAGGGGGCACCATGGCGGCGAGCGAGCCAGCCCTACTGTGTCCTGGGAGCAGATGCCCCAAGAGGAGTCAGTTCTTTTCAACATAACTCCCTCCTGTGCCTAAGCGCCACAGCCAGGCCTGGGTTGGGGTCATACAGGAGGGCGATAGCCATGCTTGGCCAAAGTCATCCAGTTGGAACCCAGACAGAGGAAGCCAGAGACAGTGGAGGAACCGGTGAGGGGCCCCCAACGTGGGCAGGAGGCAGAGAGTGGCAGCCAGGATGGACATGGGCCCATCTAAACCTTCTCCTGGATCCTCCCACACCTGGCACAGAACATGTTCCAGCGTGGACTTCCTGAGCAGATAGGAGGGGCCCCCAGAAGAGGGGAGGATGCCCCCAAATGCAGAGGGCAGGGGTGCAGGGTGGTTCCTGCAGGGAGCAGCCTGGGCTCCATGTGGAAAAGATTCTCCCCCCAACTGTGCCAGTTTCCTGGCCAAGTTTGGGGGCTTTGGGGAAGGCTCTTCAGGCCCAAGGCCAGCAAGCCCCTCTTGGCTGGACTGTCAGCATTCATTACTCAAGCCTCAGCTACGTGCTCAGTCCTGTGCTGGGCCTTAGAGGTATAGGGTGGTTCAGGCCTGCCCTGCCCTCAAGGAACTCTGATTACTCTCCCTCACAAGCGCAGGGGTAATCCGGGAAGAATTCCTACAGGAGGTAACCTTTGAGCTGACTCTGAGAGGCAAGGACTAAGAACAGGTACAGGCATCATGCATTCCCTCCAAGCAGCCCATTTTACAGAGGAAAGGAAATAAACCACTGGCTCAGAGAGATGGGGGGCATTGGTTTCCCTTGCTGCAAAACACAGGACCACAACTTGACGACAAGAAATGACACACGTCCAACAACTCACAGTCTCTGTGGGTCTGGATTCTGGCCACGGTTCGGCTGGATCCTCCATGCAGGATCCCACCTGGCTGCAGCTGCATGCTGGGATGTGTTCTCGTCTGCAGGCTCGGCTGGGGAGGAATCCACTTTCCCTGGCTGCAGCTGCAGTGGTGGGCTGCATTCTCATCTGCAGGCTCAACAGGGGAAGAGTCTGCCTCCAGGCTCTCTCAGGTTGTGGCAGCCTGCATTTCCCCGCAGGTGTGGGGTTGGGGATGCCAGCTTCTCTGCTGGAGGCTGCTCCCAGGACCCTGCCACATGGCCCTCTCTTGCTGTGTGGCAGCCTGGTACTCCACAGACAGCAAGGGAGACATCTCAGAGTGAGTCTGCTAGCAAGGCAGCATCTCGGACATGTAACCCAGCCCATGGGAGTGGGATGCTGTCACCTGCACCTTATTCTATTGTTTAGGTGCAAGTCTTGGGTCCTGCCCACACCGAAGGGGAGGGGACCCCACAGTGGTGTGAACCCCAGGAAGTGGAGATCATGGGGCCTCTTGGGGTCTGTCTGCCACAGGGGGCTTGCCCAGGGCCACACCTCCTGCACTGGCTTCCCAGACCCACCTGACCACAGTGGAAGTGATACCTGGTCCACCTCCAGCCCTGCAGAATCTGCCCCCACCTGCTCCGTCCACCTGAGGCCTCCTCTTTTCTTCCCAGGTGGGTGTCTGGCTATGGGGGGATTGGAGAAGGCACTTGGGGTGCAAGAACACAGACACTCGAATGAAGAGGCCAGGGAGGGGTGGTGCAGGCCCCAACGAGCCTGGGCTGCTGTGCCTGCCCTGCACCACAGTCTGGAGGACCAGGATGTCAGGGGCCGCTGGGGTGGGGAGTCAGGGGGGGCAATGCCCCAGTCTCAGCCCCCAGCACCCAGCGTTGTCCACACCTCCTCACAGAAAGCAGTTCCAAGCACAGCCTAATTTATTCATGAGGACGGGAGGCTGCTGATGGCAGCAAACGCTGACCAGTCCGGATCGATGGGGGCCCCGATAGCAGAGTGATTGGCCTGCCGCGTCTGGAGTCTAACTGCAGCGCCGGGCACCTTCCGAGGGGCTCGCACTGTCTGACTGCTCCCCGGAGACCGCCAGGGTTAATTGATGCAGCTGAGTGCTCCCCGCCCACAGGACTTCCGGTGGGATCCCCTAGAGGCTGCTATTAACTAAAGTGTTTAACGAAGTGCTAAAGAGACCATTTCCAATATGCACTCCAAGAGCCAGATTAAAAGAAGAAGAGTGTCCCTCTCTGGGCTGTGGGACAACCCCAAATCCCTGGAAGAAGACACGGGAGCCCAGAGCTCTGCTGTTACCCATGCAGAGAAGCACCAGCCTGCAGGCTTGCCAGGCGCCACGTGGCCGGGGGGCCCGGGGGCAGGCTCCCAGCCTCCTCTCTCAGGCTACCCCTGGGTCTGGGTCCCAGACGGGGCTCTGCTCGGGAGGGTTGGCTGCCCAGGATCCCGCCCAGTGTGGGGGGAAGTGTTCTTCAGTCCTCGGCTGAGTCTGGGGACAGCAGAGCTGGCACAACCCCTCAGCCTCACACTGCACTCTGGGCCTGCACCCCCAGTGGCCAGGCCTCCAGCCCTGGCTGCCAGACCCGCATGACCACTGAGGAAGCAGATCCCTGGACCCGTCTCCAGCCCTGAGGAATCTAGACCTCCAGACCTCACATTCACATTTTTCAACTTATTTATTTGTTAAATAGCTAATGTGCTCACAAGCCTTGAGATTTTCAAACTAGGGAAAGGTCTGGGTGTGCCCCTAAAAGAAGAAAATGCTTTTCAAAATAACCAGAAACCAGAAATGACCAAACCTCCATGAACAGGAGAATGGGTAAATAAATTGTGCTCTATTCACACGATGGAATACTATGCAGCAGTGAAAAAGGGCACCGGAGGGGTGCACAAACCACACAGGTGAGTCTCACAGCATAGGAGTCAGCAGCTGTGCGATGCCAGTCAGGAGGTTCAGGAACAGGCAGCATTCGGACGGATGAAGTTTCCAGGAAAATGGGCATCTCAGTGTGTCGGGGGATGGGGTATGGTGGGCTGGGAGGGGCATGAGGGAGCCTGCAGGGGGCTGGCCTCATTCCCGCTGTTGTCCAGGGGGTGGTCACCTGGCCCTGTTCACTTTGTGAAGTTCATTGTGCTGCTGAGGCTGCAGGGACTTTCTGGAATGTGCACTATATGCCAATAATGTATTCACTTGGCTTTCTTAGGGAGAGGAGGTTTACAGAGAAAAATGCTCATCCCACTCTGTCCCCAGCCACCCAGCTCCCCTCCAATAATCAATGTCCATGTCATGGTGTGCTATGGGCCCTTCCAGAGATTCCCCACCCAGCTCCCCTCCAATAGCCAATGTCCATGTCATGGTTTGCTATGGGCCCTTCCAGAGATTCCCCATACCTATGAACGCACACACACCTGCAGATATAACGAGCACCCCGGTGACCATGACGATCGGGTGAGCAGCATGGGCAACGTTGCACCCCAGATCAGCCCGAGAGCAGCCAAGGCCCCCACAGCTGCACACCATTTAGCAAGCCAGGGCCTAGCGTCACTCAGGGCCTTTGCCCATCAGTGGAGTTTTCCCAAAATATACACAAACGCATATGCACATAGTTAGCTTTTCTTTCTTTCTTTCTTTCTTTCTTTTTTTTTTTTTTTTGGAGACAAAGTCTCACTGTTGCCCCAGCTGGAGTGCAGTGGCACCCTCTTGGCTCACTGCAACTTCCACCTCCCAGGTTCAAGTGATTCTCCTGCTCCAGCCTCCCAAGTAGCTGGGATTACAGGTGCGCACCACCACGCCTGGCTAATTTTTTGTATTTTTAGTAGAGTGGGGGTTTCGCCACGTTGGCCTCGAACTCCTGGTCTCGAACTCCTGACCTCAGGTGATCTGCCCACCTTGGCCTCCCAAAGGGCTGGGATTACAGACGTGATCCACTGTGCTCAGCCCAGTTCGCTTTTTGAACTAAAGTAAAATGTTGAGCAGACATTTTCATTGTGTCAGGTTCAGCCAGTGGGAGTTTGGTATGCTAATGGCGCCAAGTGCAGACAGCAGCCATCAGTTAAAGCACCTGGGAAATGCAAATCAAAACCACGGTGCGGTGTCATTTCCCTCCCTAAGATGGCTACAGTGAAAAAGACAGCAACAAGTGCTGGTGAGCATGTGGAGGAATCAGAATTCTCATGCCGTGCCAGCGGGAACGCGAACCACTGCAGCTGCTGCGGAAAACAGCCTGGCCGTTCCTGGAAATGTTCAGGATTGAGTCACCATACGACTCAGCACTTCCAGTCCTAGGTTTGAATGGAATTGGGACCATACGGCCACAGAAAAACATGTACCTGAATGTTCACGGCAGCACTATTCGCAAGAGCTAAAAGGTGGGAGCCACCCAGGTGTCCGTCTAGGGATGAACGGATAAACACAAGGTGGTAGATCCACAGAGTGGAATATTACTGAGCCGTGAAAAGGAATGGAGCTCTGATACATGCCACAGCCTGGGTGAACCTTGGAAACATTACACAAAGTGAAAGAACACGGACACAAAAGACCACATATTGAATGCTCCCATTTATATGAAATTTCCAAATAGGCAAATCTACAGAGGCAGAAGGTAGAATGATGTTGCCAAGGGGAGGGGAGAGGTAGAAATGGACAGTAACTGCTCAATGGGTATGAGGTTTCTTTTAGAGGAGATAAAAATGTTTTGAAATTAGACAGTGACGATGGTTGCACAACTCTGTAGATATACTAAAAAAAAAAAAAAAAAGTACTGGGGCTGGGTGTGGTGATTCACGCCTATAACCCCAGCAGTTTGGGAGGCCAAGGCAGGCGAATTGCTTGAACCCAAGAGTTCAAGACCAGCCTGGGTAACATAGCGAGATGCCATCTCTAAAAAAAAAAAATACAAAGATTAGCCGGGTGCGGTGGTGCGTGCCTGTATTACCAGTACTTTGAGAGGCTGAGGAAGGCAGATTGCTTGAGCCTGGGAGTTCAAGATCAGCCTCAGCAACATGGCAAAACCCTGTCTCTACAAAAAATACAAAAATTAGCTGGGCATGGTGGTAGCGTGCATCTGTAGTCCCAGCCACTCAGGAGGCTAAAGTGGAAGGATCACCTGAGCCCTGGAGGTTGAAGCTGCAGTGAGCTATGATTGCACCACTGCACTCCAGCCTGGGCGACAGAGAGACCCTGACTCAAAATAAATTTTAAAAAAACCCCACCAAATTATACATTCTAAAAGAGTGAGTGGGGCCGGGCACAGTAGCTCACACCTGTAATCTCAGCACTTTGGGAGGCTAAGGCGGGCAGATCACTTGAGGTCAGGAGTTCAAGACCAGCTTGGGCAATATGCCAAAACCCCGTCTCTACAAAAACTACAAACATTAGCCGGGCATGGTGGTGTGTGCCTGTAGTCCCAGGTACTTGGAAGGCTGAGGCACGAGAATCCCTTAAACTCAGGAGGTGAAGGTTGCAGTGAACCAAGATCGTGCCACTACATTCTAGCCTGGGCAACAGAGCAAGACTCCATCTCAAAAATAAATAAATAACATAAAATAAGCAAGTGGGTGGTATGGTAGGTGAATTATATCTTAATAAACTGTTAGAAGACAAAGGGGACCAGGTCACAGGGCCACCAGAGCCAGGCTGGGGCGAAGGACCTGCTTCCGTAGCCGGTGTTGGTCACCACCCAGATAGACAACAGCTCCCAGATTTCTCCAGCAGCCCAGGGGTGAGGTGTGTCCTCATACAGGTGGCCCCCATGTTATAGGTCAGCAGTGGGGTCTCAAAACACTCTCCTCCCACAGGCCTGATGCCCCATGAACCAAGACCAGCTCAGAACGGCCTCTGCTGCCCCAGGTCTCCAGGGGGCTATGTCTACCCAGTCCCCAGACAGCTAACCTCCTGCCCAGCCTGGAGAAAGTGGGGTCAGAGAATAGCTCAGGGCCATTGTGCCAAGTGTAGCCACTTTGCTCACTGTCACTCTGCAGGAAAACTGTGTTCTCATGTGTGAGGGAGTCGGTGAGTAAACTGAGTCACGAAACAGAGGCACAGACAGGATTTATAAGAATGGCAGGAGGGGAGCGAGAGAACCCCCACAGGGTCCAGGAACAATGAATGTGACACGTTGTGAGGGCAAACTGGCAGCCAGCAAGAGGTCATTGGGGGCTGGTTGTCCCATTCTTCGGCGGTCTCCAGAAAACCCTGAAAGCTCCACTGTGGGTCACATGTGACAAGCCATCTCCGGAAATGCCTTCCAGGATCCGGGCCGGAGACACGATCTGCAGGGCCCAGCACAAAATGAAAATGCCGGGACCCTTGTTCAAAAAGCAGGAAAAAGTGCCATCGAGGTACTAAAATGTAAAGCTTATCTGCTTTCTCCCCCGATCTCTCTAAACTTGTTAGAAACTATCACTGCAGCACAGAGGTCCCAAAATGTTTTTATTGTGGTAAATATATATGACCTAAAACTTACCATCTTAACCATTTTTTTTTTTTGAGACAGTCTTGCTCGGTCGTCCAGGCTGGAGTGCAGTGGTGCAATCTTGGCTCATCGCAACCTCCACCTCCTGGGTTCAAGCGATTCTCCTGCCTCAGCCTCCTGAGTAACTGGGATTACAGGTGCGTGCCATCATGCCCAGCTAATTTTTGTATTTTTAGTAGAGACAGGGTTTCACCATATTGGCCAGGCTGGTCTCGAACTCCTAACTTCAGGTGATCCGCCCGCCTTGGCCTCCCAAAGCGCTGGGATTACAGGCGTGAGCCACTGCACCCGGCCCATCATAATCATTTTTAAGTGGACCGTTGAGTGGCATTAAGCACATCGTCGTGGAAGCATCACCACTATCCATCCATAGAGCTTTTTATCTTCCCAAACTGAAGCTCTGTCCCCACTCAACCCTCACCCCCCAGCTCCTGGGAACCACCTTCCTACTTCTGTCTCTATGGATCTGAGGACTCTAGAAACCTCCTATTGAGGTAGGAGGTGGGACTCGACTCAGAGGCTGGCTGGGCTCAGACTCCAGACCAAATTGAGGACTAGCTAAACGGACTGGGTGGAAGCAGCTTTCCATAAGACACGCCCACCAGTGTGCCATGTCAGTTTACCATTGCCGTGGCAACACCCAGAAGTTACCACCCCTTTCCATGGCAACAACCCAACGACCCAAAAGTTACCACCCTTTTCCCATAAATTTCTGCATAATCCGTCCCTAAATTTGCATAATTAAAGGTGGGTGTAAATGTGAGTGTTGAACTACCCCCGGGCTGCTGCTGTGCATGGCTGCTTTAACACCACCCGCTCACCCTTGAATTCCTTCCTGGGCAAAGCCAAGAACCTTCCCAGGCTAAGCC
This sequence comes from Pan troglodytes, assembly GCF_028858775.2. NCBI lineage: Eukaryota > Metazoa > Chordata > Mammalia > Primates > Hominidae > Pan > Pan troglodytes. The sequence goes on from NC_072404.2 coordinate 7,348,454, forward strand.
CTGATTTGGGGGCTCACCTGCTCTGCATCAATATAAGTGGGACCCTGCAGTCTGTGTCCTCTTGTGACTGGCATGAGCATGATAAGTGCCTTTCCTAAAACTATCCCCTCCTCCGGTGAGGACAAAAACCACCTTTGTAAAAACTAATGGAAGGCCACAAGATAAGAATTATGAGAGGGTCTGAACTCTGCTAAAATGTAGGCATAGTTAAATGGTAACCAGCCATTGTTCCAGAGATCATGATATTTGTGACTTCCCCAGTTGCTCCCATAAGTGACATCGCTATTGCCAATGCCTAAGATTGGCGTCAGAGGGGTTTTCTAGACTTCTGTGGACGGCTGAGTTCACCTGGACCCATGACTCAGACCAAGGAATGAATTCAACCCGCCCTGTGACTTCCACCCAGGAATCGACTCAGCGCCAGAAGACAGCTTTGATGCCCTACGATTTCCTCCTCCACCCAGCCAATCAGCATTCCCCGGCCCCTCGACCCTGCCTGTCAAACTATCCTTGAAAAACCCCAGCCTCCCAGCTACTCGGGAGGCTGAAGCAGGAGAATCGTTTCAACCCGGTCGGCGGAGGTTGCAGTGAGCCAAGATCGCGCTACTGCACTCCAGCCTGGTGACAGAGCGAGACTCTGTCCAAAAATTAAAAAAAGAAAAAAGAAAAAAGAAAACCCCAGCCTCTGAGCTTTCAGGGAGGCAGATTTGAATTATAAACTCCCGTCTCCCGCTCAGCTGGCCCTGCGTTTATTAAACTCTACTACAATCCCACTGTCTCAGTGAAGTGCCTCTGTCTGCACAGTGGACAAGAAGAACTCGTCAGGTGATTAAATTTTACCTTAACTACCATTTTGTTTTTTGAGACAGGGTCTCCCTCTGTCACCCAGGCTGGAGTGCAGTGGTGCAATCACAGCTCACTGTAGCCTCAACCTCCCAGGCTTAAGTGATCCTCCCACCTCTGCCTCCTGAGTAGCTGGGACCACAGGTGTGCAACACCCCACCAGCTAATTTTTTTTATTTGTATTTTTTGCAGAGATAGGGTTTCACTATGTTGCCCAGGCTGGTCTCAAATCCCTGAGCTCAAGCGATCCTCCTGCCTCAGCCTCCAAAAGTGCTGGGATTACAAGTGTGAGCCACTGTACCTTGCCTTCATTACCTTTTAAAACCCTATCTCTAAATACAGTCCCATTCTGAGGTCTTGGGGGTTATTCAGCATATGAATTTTGAGGAAACACAGTTCAGCCTGTAAGCAGGGAAGAGCAGACAGAGAGCGGGAAAGAACCCAGGTCGAAGACTGCACTTTCCTGGGATGGCTGCAGCTATAGCTACCATCTCACAAGCTCTTCCAGAACCTTTGTCATTATGACGTGCAGTCCAGGTCCTCTTCCCTTGAACCCGGACAGACCTCGGTGACTGCCTCGACCAACAGCTGGAGTGACTTCCAAGGCTAGGTCATCAAAACGCTGGTGAGACATGTCTGCCTCATTCTCTTGGGATGCTTGCTGCTGGGACCCAGCGGCCATGCTGGTAGGAAGCCCAAGCCGCACTGGAGAGGTCCACCTGGGGAGGAACCATGACCCCCAGGCCACAGGCCACAACCCAGTTGAGCTCCCAACAAACAGCCGTGTGGGTCAGCTAACTCGCTTATGGGCCTTCCAGGTGTGCAGAGCCACCCTGCAGAGCCAAGCCCACATCACATGCTCAAAGTCCATGTCTGCTGCTGTTTGAAGCCACTCTACTTGGGGGTGGTTGTTACCTGGCAGTTGCGTACTTGGAAACTCACACAGGACTCAACATCCCACCTGTCACCTGGGGGGCTCGGGGAGAAAGCTGCCCGGTCAGATCCACTCAGGCTCCTGCGCCCAGCACCCCAGGCTTGGCTGCAGTGGAGGCAGATTGGTGGGGAGCCCTCTGCGCTTCCAGACCCCGTCTCAACACCTCAGACTGGCAGTGCAGCTCCAGGAAGCATCCTCATGCGCCAGCAGGCAGCTCACACAAGCACTAGCAGTTTCCAGGGACAGACAGACATCGATCGAGTCCCTGCTATGTGCTGGAAATTGTGTGAGGAGCCTTCAAACATGACCATAGACAAATTCTATTCATCCTTTGAAGCCCAGCTAGGGAGTCACCTCCTCTATGAAGATTTCCCTGCCTGAGAGCCGTGCTGCTCTGTGCCCTGGTACCTGGTCCCAGGTCTTTCACACACAGTAAGCGCTTAACCAATGTTTGTGGAATGAATGAATCAATGTTCAGTGCAGTGAAACTGAACTGAGTCTCTCAGTCTGCTCTTTTTTAAATTTTTAATTTTGTTAATTTTTACTGTTTTCCTTTAAGCTCTGTTGGACGTAATCTCTGTCTGCTCTTAAGGAGAAAAATAAACCCTCACTTCTCAAATGCAAGGAGAACATGGCCAGTGAGTGTCCTGCCAGAGGCACCTGCTTTCCACCAGGGTCAGACAGGAAATCCAGGAGTTCTTCCTGGAGGAGGGGACATCTGCATACACCCTTTGAAGCATGGGTAGGTTTACCCCACCCAAGATGAGGAAAGGGAGGCTTTTCTAGAGGGAATGAGGCTGCAGGGACAACACTGGAAGGCAGAGAAGTGGGGGTTGCCCAGGGCCTCCAGGAGACACCACACTGGTATATGCCAAATCCAGAATCTGCTGTAGTAGCCCCTGATCTCCCACTGGCCCCCAGCTTCACTACCCGGAGGGTCGATCCGTCACCACCTTCACGTGCACCTGTCGGGAGCCCCCAGGAGTCAGAAGTGGGTGGTGCGGGCGGTGAGGCTTCCTGGACCCCCAACCCCCACCCCAGCTGCGGCTGCTCCCTGGTGTGCACCTGAGGCTGGGCTGATCTCAGCTGTACATCCGCAAACTTCCCTGTGACCTTGGGCTACCCCAACGTCCACCTCTGGGCCTCAGTTTCCCCATTTGTTCTGGGTGTCGGCCGGGCCACGTCCGCATCGGCCTGAAGGAGGAAGCCACAGGCGGTTGTGGAGGGGGTAAACCTGACACGGGGAGGCTTAAGCTGGAGTTGAGGGGGTCATAGGTGTGACCCCTCCGGCCCCGCGTCCGTGCTGACGTGGCCCAGCCAATGGCAGAGCAGGGCAGAGCCGGGTGGCGCCTGGCCCGGCATCCACACTCCTGGTGAGGTCTGTTTGTTTTCATAACCAATTCAATATTTAAGACCCGGCCAGCCGCGGCCGCGAGCTCTCCAGCTCCCCCTTCCTTTGTCTCTGCCGCTCCCTGCACCCCGCCTCGCACTTCCTCTGACAAACCGTGGGATTCTGATGGAAAATTCATTAGTCGGCTGGTCTCTTTCCCTCCCCTCTCCGTGTTCCCAGGCAGCTCCGCGCCTGGCGTGTCAGCCTCTCCATCCAGATTATCTGGAGACGCCAATTTCAAAGAGACATCTTAATAGTGATGTCAACGAATTAATTAGATGTGTTAATGAGCTAAAAGCAACCCAAATTAAATTAATGCAGTAATAAGCGCAGACAGCAAAATTAGCTCCAATTTCTCTAAATGATTCTGAACTGTACACAACACCTCATCTCGCTAGAACATCACCATCCCCCAAAGCTAATCAAGAACCCGGCGCAATTAACTGCTTAATTACAAACAGGAGCGTGCGCGCGCGGGCACACACACACACACACACACGCACACGCGTGCACAGGCACACACAGGGCAAGAAAGTCAGCAGGCGGAAGGACAGGGCCTGGGTGGGCTTTGGGGGAGTGGGAGCTATGGACCCTCTGAAGACAGTGGTGGTCACCATCACCCCCACCTGTCCTAAACCCCGCAGATGAGAGCAAGGGCAAGAAACCCGGCTTGCTGGGAGCTCAGGTGGTCCAAGTGCAGGATGGAGCTGGACCGAGTCAGGCAGAAAGGAGGGACCCTGGGGTCCCCCAGCCCCCTGGGTGTGGTGAGGAGGGGGAGTGGAAGAGGAGTGGGAGGAAAAAGGAAAAAGGAAGGAAGGAAGGGAGGAAGGGAGAAGGAAGACTGGGAGGAGTGGGAGGAGGGGAGGGAGGAGGGGGAAGGAGGAGTGGGAGGAGCGGAGGGAGGAGAGGGAAGAGGGAGAGGGAGGAGGGAGGGAGCAGTGCGAGTTGTTTATTGCTTGCATCAGAATCTGAGTTGCAACTAAAAAGCTAATTGTCCAGCCCGCTGATTTCCCACCGGGCAGGGAGAGCTGCTAATAGCTTCACAAGCGGCTCAGGTATCTGATTAGCTGTAATTGCAGCTACAGACAGGAGAAGGGTGAGGACAGAAAGGGGGACTTAGAGGGGAGGAGGGGGCCGGGGGAGACTGGGAACAGAGGCCTGGGTGCCAAGTCAAAGGGAGGCCAGGTGGGTGGCGGGCCGGGGGCAGGGACTAGAGAAGATGAGGGTCAAAGCCGAGGTGGCCAGGCCGGCCGAGGATCCACAGCCGCTCTGAGGACCACCCACCCAGGGCCCCGGGTGACCGCCACCGCCACCATCCAGGCCTCGCTGTCTCCGGGAGTCGTCCCGTCTCTGCACATCTGTGGAATGGTGGCGTAGTCTACCTCGCTGGGCCGGCCCTCAAAGGCCAGGAGCCAGAGTGTGAAGAGCTGGACCAGTGCAATACATAGTCAGTGCCAAAGTACAGGGGCTCAAGCACCTGCCCCCCGTGGCCCAGGGTGACCCCTGGACGGGACACCCACCCAGACCCCTGGGATGAGCTGAGTCTTATAAGCGGAGGACACTTTTTGTGAATTTCAGATCGGGGTTATTGATTCCAGAGAAAAGGAAGCCGCTGATCGACTTCGCTATCGAGGGCACCCCCGCCCCAGTGGAGAACTCGTGTCCCCAGAGCGGGGCAGGGGATGCAGGCCCGCCCTCCCTCTGCCACAAGCCCACCCTCTCACCCGCCTTTCTCATTTCTCTGCAGCTTTCTTCCCTCACCGACACATTTATTCTTCCATTGGTTTGTTTTCTAATTTGCGGTTCATTTAAAATAGATGTGTTCCGGCCGAGTGCAGTGGCTCATGCCTGTAATCCCAGCACTTTGGGAGGCCGAGGCAGGTGGATCACCTGAGGTCAGGAGTTCGAGACCAGTCTGAGCAGCATAGTGAGAACCCACCCCCTACCCCCACCTCTACAAAAGAAAAGAAAAATTAAAATTAAAAAATTAGGTTGGGCTTGGTGGCTCACGCCTGTAATCCCAGCACTTTGGGAGGCCGAGGCGGGTGGATCACCTGAGGTCAGGTGTTCGAGACCAGCCTGGCCAACATGGTGGAAACCCCTTCTGTACTAAAAATATAAAAATTAGCCGGATGTGGTGGCAGGTGCCTGTAATCTCAGCTACTCGGGAGGTTAAGGCAGGAGAATCTCTTGAACCTGGGAGGCAGAGGTTGCAGTGAGCCGAGATCATGCCACTGCACTCCAGCCTGGGCAACAGAAAAAATAATAATAAAAAGATCTGTTCCCATCCTTGTTCCAAAGAGAAAGCAAAGCACTGTTGCTCACCAACCTGTCAGCTGCAAGCTGCGCCCCTCGTGGTGGGCACCTCACCTCGGGGACCCCAAGACCCCTGGCCTCTGTCCCTGGCTTTGCAGAGCCTTCCCGTGTGCTGCAGTAGCCTGGAGATGCATGTACTCTGGTGTAAGCATGGGGACCCTAGTAGGGGGCATGAGCAGGGGACAGGAAACCTTAGCAACCTGGGGGTGTCAGAGGAGCGTCTCAGGAGGTGGCTTGGAAGGTGGAAGGATGACCAGGTGAGTGCACGGTCAGTCATCCAGCAACAGGAAAGCAAGGGGCTGCCTGAGGGGCTGGCGAGAAGGGCTGGTAGGACCCTGCGCCCACCACACCACTGCACCCCTGGTCCAGGCTCCCCATGTCCCTGTGAGCTCACAGGGCCACAGAGCCCTGCAGATGGTGAGCTGAGCACAGAGGCCCATCCCCAACCCCAGCCCCACAAGGCCGTGCCTGTCCTCAATTCCTGTGGGCCTCCTTTTTTTTTTTCTTTTTGAGACGGAGTCTCACTCTTGTTCTCCAGGCTGGAGTGCAGTGGCGTGATCTCAGTTCACTGCAACCTCCACCTCCCGGGTTCAGGAGATTTTCCTGCCTCAGCCTCCCGAGTAGCTGGGATTACAGACATGCACCACCACGCCCAGCTAATTTTTGTATTTTTAGTAGAGATGGGGTATCACCGTGCTGGCCAGGCTGGTCTCAAACTCCTTGACCTCAAATAATCCGCCCACCTCGGCCTTCCAAAGTGCTGGGATTACAGGCGTGAGCCACCGCGCCCGGCCTGGATCTCCATTTTTAAACCTGCACAGTGCGGAGATCGCAAGCTGTGCTTTCATTCTATTAATTTATTTATATTTGTGTTTTATTCAGAGGGTCTTGCTCTGTCTCCCAGGCTGGAGTGCAGTGGTGCAATCACAGGTCACTGCGGCCTCCGTGCTCCCGGGTTCAGGAGATTCTCCCACCTCAGACTCCGGAGTGGCTGGGACTGCAGGCATGAGCTACCACACCCAGCTAATTTTTTCTAAAGACAGGGTCTTGCTATGTTGCCCAGGCTGGTCTCAAACTCCTGGTCACAATCGATCCTCCCACCTCGGCCTCCTAAAGCCCTGGGATCCAGGTGTGAGCCGCTGCGCCTGGCTAAATCTGTGTATTTAAGGAAAGAAATCCTCAGGGTTTCCGGGCCAGAGGAGACCTGCTGCCACCCAGGCCACCCAAGCCACAGGCCACGCAGATGGAGCCTCACACAGTGCTCACGGCAAGGGGGTGGGGCGTGCCCACCTCTGGGTCACAGCGTGTGACCCCTGCAGGTCCAAGCTCTCAGTCTCAGACCTTGCTTTGTTTTACAGATGGGAGAGTGAGGCGCGGCTGGGGGCCGGTGACCGTCCGGGACAACTCAGGTCCGCGCTGGCCTGCCTGTGGGCTTCTCTCCAATGCCAGGGCCGTCACCTTCGGATGTTGCTACAAGATTTCATCTCCCAGCAGGAGAAAAGGGATTGTTTTGCTTCAGCAAGAGCTCCTAGGAGCTTTTCACTCCCTGAGCTGGGTGAACCCCGGGGGGCAGCAGGGGCGGGGACAGCAGGGGTGGGGACAGCAGGGGTGGCAGGCGCTGGGGCCAAGGCGGCGTGTGGAGCTAGCCATCCCCGGGGCCTCCAGACACATCCTCCACCCCGGCCACCTGCAGCCTGCAGCTCCCCACACGGGGCTTCTGTGGACAGGGAGAGCCCTAAGGCATCACACGTGGCCTGCAGCGCAGGTGCTCACCGAGTGCTCACGGCCACGTGGCCGGGCCCCGGGCGGGCGGGAGGGGAGGGCAGGGCAGGCCAGGCCTGGGGGAGCTGGGCCGCCGCGTGTCAGGCACACACCTGGCGCTGCCCAGGCTCCTGGCCCATGCCAATTAGAAACTCACTTTACATTATTTTAATTTATCTCTGGGGCCCTAGAACGAAAATCATGCAATTATTATTATTATTATTTTTTGGCTGGAAACTCCAGCAGCCGTTATATAAATTACGTATAATTGAATACATCAGAGGCTGTTTCCTTTAAACAATCACGTTTTCCCTTCCCCGAGAACGGGGCTGTCCTTCCCTAAGAACTCGGCTCAGGGTTACGATATGAGGGCATCCTGGTCCGTCGAGGAGGAGAGAGCCCTCTGGATCACCCAGGCCATGTCACCCATAGGCAGTGGCCCAAGGATGGGACAAGAGGCTTTGAAATCAGACCACCAAGAGCTCCAACCCCGGCTGCACCACGAGCTTGCTGTGTGATCTTGGACAAGTTGCCTAACCTCTCTGAGCCTGTTTCCTCATTAGTAACAGCCTCTGCCTAAAGAGGATGATGTCCTGAGACTATGCCTGGGGATCCCTCAGAGTGGCACCCATGTGGAGTGTCCACTTGGCACACAGTGTTGACACCCAGGCCATGGGTGTTTTTAGGGTACCTGGGACTTGTTTTAGTCTGATGTGGTGAGACATGCACATGTGGAAATGCTGTCACGAGGAGGAAGTTATGATGCTCACGGTCCCCTGGAAACAGGAGACAGAGTTCTCGGGGCCACCCGGGAAGCACTAGGCTGCGTCAGAAGGCAGCCTCTGTAGATGGGGCGAGGGGGAAGAGCATTTCCTGGGGTTTCCTCGGAAAGAAAGAGGCCAGGCTGGGGAAGCAGGCTTAGGGCTGGGGGGCTGGGATAATGTTGGCAGGTTTTGCCTGTAGAGGCCGCCTCTAGCTGCCTGGTGCCTGGCCGTGAGTGATTGGAGCAGCTGGGTGGTGGCCTGAGGGTGAGAGCCCACCGAGGAGGTGGCGGAGGTGGGCTGTGGACCAGGTTCTTGCACATATCAAAGGTAAGCTTTCGGGGAGCTGTTTGCTGTCTCTAGGAACAGGAGGCCCCTGAGTCCCCAATGCCCCAGGTGTCAGAGCATCAGAAACATGGGAAATGGCCAGGCACAGTGACTCGCGCCTGTCATCCCAGCACTTTGGGAGGGGGAAGGATTGCTTGAGCCCAGTAGTTTGAGACCAGCCTGGGCAACGTAGCAAGGCCCCCAATACAAAATTAGCCAGGCGTGCTGACATGCACCTGTGGTCCCAGCCACTCGGGAGGCCGAGGTGGGAGGATTGCTTTAGACCCATAAGCTGAGGCTGCAGTGAGCCATGATTCTGCCACCGCACACCAACCCGGGCGACAGAGCAAGACCCTGTCTCAACAAACAAACAAAAACACAGAACAGAAGTTTATAGTTCCACAGTCTGGAGGCCAGAAGTCCAAAATCAAGGTGTTGGCAGGGCCCTGTCCCTCCAAGCACTCTAGGGGAGCAACTGTCCCAGGCCCCTCCCAGCTTTTGGTGGTGGTGATGATGCTTGGAGTTCCAGGGCTGGCAGCCGTTATCACTCCAGCCTCTGCTTCCGCCCTCACGTGGCCCTCTCCTCCCCAGGTGTCTGTCGACACGTGGTTTTTCCTCTTATAAGGACACCAGTCATGTTGGATTAGGGCCCACCCTAATGAGCTCACATTAACTTGAAGACAGCTACAATTGCTCTGTTTCCAATAAGGCCACATTCACAGGTATCAGGAGTTAGGACTTCAACATATTTTTGGGGGGACAATTCAACACATAACATGTGAATTATAGCGCAAGAAAGCTACTTTTTTTTTTTTTTTTGAGACAGAGTCTCGGTCTGTCGCCTAGGATGGAGTGCAGTGGCGTGATCTCGGCTCACTGCAAGCTCCGCCTCCTGGGTTCATGCCATTCTCCTGCCTCAGCCTCCCGAGTAGCTGGGACCACAGGCGCCTGCCACCACTCCCGGCTAATTTTTTTATATTTTTAGTAGGGACGGGGTTTCACCATATTAGCAAGGATGGTCTCGATCTCCTGACCTCGTGATCTGCCAGCCTCGGCCTCCCAAAGTGCTGGAATTACAGGCGTGAGCTACCGCTCCCGGCCAGAAAGCTGCTCTTTAAAAAAGAAGTTTTGCTGATGAGATGGCTCACGCTTATCCCAGCACTTTGGGAGGCTGGGGCAGGAGGATTGCTTGAGCCCAGGAATTCAAGACCAGCCTGGGCAACATAGTGAGACCCCATCTCTACAAAAATTTTAAAATTAGCCAGGTGTGATGGTGCACACCTGTGGTCCCAGCTATTTGGGAGGCTGAGGTGAGAAGGTCCCTTGAGCCTGGCAGGTTGAGGCTGCAGTAAGCCGAGATTGCACCACCGCACCCCAGCCTGGGTTAACAGCAAGGTCCAGTCTCTAAATAAATATAAATAAAAAATAGGCTGGGTGCAGTGGCCCATGCCTGTAATCCCAGCACTTTGGGAGGCCAAGGAGGGCAGATCACCTGAGATCAGGAGTTTGAGACCAGCCTGGCCAACATGGCGCAACCCTGTCTCTACTAAAAATTAGCCAGGTGTGGTGGTCTGTGCCTGTAATCCCAGCTACTCGGGAGACTGAGGCAGGAGAATCGCTTGAACCTGGGAGGCGGAGGTTGCAGTGAGCCAACATCGCACCACTACATTCCAGCCTGGGCGACAGAGCGAGACTCTGTCTCAAAAAATAATAATACTAAAAATAAAAATAAATAAAATAAAAATGAAAAGTTTTAACTAATAAACTATTAAAAGAGAGAGAGAGAAAAAAAACAAAACAAAACAGACCCCATTGTGGGGAGCACAGCGTCCCAGTCCACCCTGAGTGACCTCCTAGAGCAGATGGAGCTCGGCTCAGGGAAGGCTTTGTGGCCGTGGCTCCTGGGCTGATCTCTGGACTAATGTTCCGGGGAACAACAGTGATAATAGTATCCCTGGCCCTGTCTATGTCCCCTCCCTCCCTGAATCACCCAGGCCTTCCTCTAAGCCAGCCCTGGCCTGGCCCTCAGCTCTAACCCCCAGCGCCCCTCCCCACAGCCCCCTGGGGGGCTCAGATTCCGCTCAGAGTCGCGGCAGTCAGACCTGTCACGTGCCCACATCCCCAACTTGTAAAGTAACAACCCGTCGCACGCACAACCTCTTTGCACCCAAAATGTTCTCTGATCTGTGTAAACTGCAATTGATGCTGTGCCGCTTGATATTAATATCTTTTGTTTGTGTGTCAGGGTTCTGCAGAATCTAATTAAGAAGTGTTCTCTGCGTATCCGGGGTGTTCGAACAATTGTGCGGCGCCGACGATGCAAGCTGTTGACCTGCACAGATAAACCGTGCGTGCGGAGGAATCGGGGGCGGCGGACGGGGTGGGGGGAGTGTACATGGCTGTTCTTTTCTGCTGGGGCGCCCAGTGGGCCCTGCCTGTGGTTCGCCCTGTGTGCGGGCGGTGTGGGCGTCTTTGCCGCAGGGTGCTTGTCGTGGCAACGGTTCTTTGTGTGTACTTCTGCGTTGACATGCATCACACCCACGAGCACATGTACCTGCGCGAGGCCTCCCTGGGCAAGTGACTCCTGTCTCAACAGCCCTTTCCCAGTGTATGTGTTCGCCTCCCTCACAACAGCCCTGTGAGGCAGCATCACTGGCCCATTGCACAGATGGGAGGTTGAGGCTGCTGGTGCCGGGGAAGTCACGTGTGGAAAGGCAGACGCTCCAAAGGGTACCAGATAAACCCACCTATTGGGCTCGCCCCGGACAGATTATGACACGGGAACAGAGCATGCAGTCCGTCCTCAGGGGTAGGCTAAGCACTGCAATCCCACCGGACAGACAAAAACTGAGGCCCAGAGAGGGCAGGAGCTTGCCCACCATACGCTGTGGACTGGAGGCAGAGCTGGGCCCTTCCTGACCCTCCAAGCCACACCCTGGGGTCCCTTTGGAGGGAATCACTTAAGCCCAGGTGGGACCCAGAGGCCAAGGCCGACTGTTCCTCCATCTAAGGTAACCTGGCTGTCCAGGGTGGCTTCGGAAGCCCCTGGACCTGGGGTCTTAGCCCCACCCATGGGTAACCCTGGCCAATGCCCACCCCTCTCCAACCTCAGTGGCAACCCCTGGGAAGTAGCGAACACCACGCAGGCACTCGGTAGGTGCAGGTGCTGAGGTCGATGTCACAGCTCTGGGGTCAGGGCCGCTGCCCTGGGATGGGTCTGAGCTGTGCACGGCATTGCCTGGTGCCCTCCCAGCTCAAGGCCTTGCCTGACTACAGACGCTGTCCCTGCCTCGGGCCTGCCTGGCTGACAGCGGGCATCTGGGCCAGCGCTGCAATGCTGCCAGGTAGAAGTGCTCCCTCCAGGCTGGGGGGACCTGCAACTCCCGCCCGGGAGTCCCTCAGACTTGGAGTGCTCTGAAGAAAGAAAGCCAGCGGCCAAGTGGGCTATGGGCCAGGTGCGGGAAGGCTCCAGACCCGGGGCTGCAGGGTTGGAGAAGGGGTGCAGCAAAGGCCTGGAGACAGCCTGAACCAGGGATTCAGGATGGAATGGGTCTGGGTCAGGGAGCCAGGGTGACCGTGGGCTGCACAGGCCTGAGCGCGCGGGTGCACGTGCGTAATGGATGCACACGCATGCAGCTGGTGTGCGTGCAGTCGGGCGCACCTGTAACCGGTGCGCAGCCCGCGTCTGGCGTGCACGTGGGAGCACCTGACCCAGCGCCCAGCGGGGCCTCGCCCGCCGCGTTCTTAGGAAACGCCGCAGCGCCACCTGCCGGCTACGCGGTCTCAGCTGGACGCGGGCGGGGAGGGCGCCGGGCCACGAGGCCCCGCCCACAGCCGGAGGCCCCGCCCCTAAAGACTATCCTGGTGCCCCGCCTCCTCAGACTCCGCCCGATTCCAGGCCACGCCCCTTGTAGGCGTGACCGAGGACGCTGGTACCCGGACCTGGACTTCGCAGGGTCTTGGAGGGGCGGGCAGTGGGGGTCTCCGCTTTGGGTCTCCTGGCTGCAAAGCGAGGACAACTATGAGCCTTAAACGCACAGCAGGAGTGTAATAAGAGCATCTGCTGCGTCACTGACTCTTCCCATTTACCGATGAGGAAACCAAGACAGAGAAGTCAAGTCACCTGCCCAGGGTCACGCAGGAGAAAGTCGTAGGCCGGCTTTGAGCCCAGCATCCTAGTTGCTGAGTCTCTGCAATCAACGACTGCCCCCAACTCCTAGTAAATTCATCTTTATTTGTTAATTAATAGTTATTTACGAGAATAAACCCATCCAACCTCCCACCCCTTGCAATAGGTATCTGGGAAGTGATGGAGACAGGCATTCTGAGCTGTCACCAGTATCTTACATGGCCAGAAATGTGGAGTGCAGGGAGAGGATTCTCAGGATTTGGGGGCAAAATGAGTTAGGAGACCGGACTGGAGTGGGCAGCCACCTCCAGGGCAGGCTGGGAGGCCGGGGCCCTGGGCTGCAGTGAAAACTCACTGAGCAGCCTTCAGCAGGTGCTTGACTCCCCGTGGGCCTCAGTTTCCCCATCTGTACAATGGGTTGGGGCGGGGTGGGAGATAAAACATCACTTTTCTCAGTTCTTCCCCAAACCCCAGACAGTGCAGGATTCCAGGAATCCCTGAAGGTCTGAGCCAGTGCAGGGACTGGGGGCTCAGGGTGGTCCAGCCCCGCGTGGGGTCCTTCCTGGTGCCTGTGGCTGTCTTTGGTGGGAATCGAGTGCCTCTGTCTACGGCAGCCGCATCTCCAGCCACGCCCCCCGCCCCCCCCCCCCCCCCCCGCCACCTCCCCCAGCATCTCACTCTAAAGGGGAGGCATCTTGGGTGGAGAGTACCGGGCTGCCAGGGACAGATGGCGTTGGCCCGGGTGCCAACACAGCAGGAGCCCCCGGACCAGCCGGGCAGAATCCACTGCTGTCCAGAGCCTCTGCCAAGCACAGTGGCAGGCCCTGAACTCAGGCTGCACCTGCTGGGTGGGGAGGCCTTGCCGGGGGCCCTGGGGCGGGGTGGAGAAAAGCAGCCTGGCTTGGCCACGTCCCTAACAAGCATGACCTTGGGCAAGTGCGTCCCTACCTCTGCCCAGCCTCCTCCCCGCCTGCCCCCCAACCAGGCCTGCTGTCCTGAGTCTCCTGTCCCTCCCCCAGGACACAGTCACACACAGCTCTACGCACACCTGGCTGTGCCCCCAGCTGGCTGTGTGGCCTTGGGAAAGTCGCTTCCCCTCTCTGAGCCTTGTTAGCCTCATCTGGAAAATGGGCCCAGGTGTGGAGCATAGGAAGGCAGATCTGCAGCCCAGCCTGCACACAGCAGAGTCTCAGGGGCCTTCATGTGCTGGTGATACGGGGGATGCCACGTTACTACTTCATTCCATCCCCACAACCAGCCTGAGGCCCAGGTCAGGTTGCCTTCCATGGTCCCGTTGCAAAGCTGGGGAAACTGAGGCTCTGAGAGGGGAGCCTGAAGTGGGCCTGTCCCTGAAGACCACAGCAGGCTGGACATGCCGTGGGCAGGAGTGGCCACCCTCACTCACTACCACAGGGCACAAAGCACACACAGTCACACCCCCACACTGACGCATGCACACGCCCCTCGGGGCCACAGATAACAGCAGAAGCAGAGTCAGAAACTTCTGTTCTCCATCCTTGGGTGTGGGTGCTGGGGGTTTCAGACCCTTCCCACAGCTCAATCCTCAACTCTCCCCAGGGTGAGAAGGCCTGAGACCACAAGTCTCAGCACTGACCATGATGTCCCTTTGGGCTATCACCATATACCTGACCCCGCCCCTCACACACACACCAAACACACGCAGGGGTATCCAGGCTGACATCTGTCCACCCACTTGGTCTTGGTCAGGTGTGCTGCTAGGCTGAGCTAAGTCAGGTACCTGCTTGTGTGTGTTCAAATGCTGGGCAGCCAGGATAACCCTATGAACATCCACTGCAATTGCTGGATGGGGATGGATGGATGAATGGATGGATGAGTGGGTTGGTGAATGGAGGGAGGGATGGATGGATGGATGGATGGATGGTTAGGTGGATAGGTGGATGGATGAATGGATGGAGATGGATGGATGAGTGGATGGATGAATGGATGGAGATGGATGGATGAGTGGATGGATGAATGGATGGATGGATGGGTGGGTGGGTAGGTGGGTGGGTGGATAGGTGGGTGGGTGGATGGATAGATGAGTGGGTGGATGGGTGGGTGGATGGATAGATGGATGGATGAGTGGGTGGATGGGTGGGTGGACAGATGGATGGATGGATGGATGGATGGATGGATGGATGGATGGATGACTGGGTGGATGGATGGATGACTGGGTGGATGGATGGATGGATGGGTGGATGGATGGATGGGTGGATGTATGGATGTATGGATGTGTGGATGGGGATGGATGGGTGGGTGGATGAGTGGATGGATGAATGGATGCATGGATAAATGGGTGGGTTGATGGGTGGGTGGATAGGTGGGTGGGTGGATGAATGGATGGATGGATAGATGGATGGGGATGGATGGATGGGTGGGTGGATGAGTGGATGAGTGGATGGTTGGATGGATGGATAGGGAGGAATAGATGGGTGAGTGGGTGGGTGGATGGGTGGATGGACGAGTGGGTGGATGGATGGATGAGTGGATGAATGAGGATAGATGGGTGGGTGGAGGGGTGGATGAGTGGGTGGATGGATGGATGGGTGGGGTAGATGGGTAGGTGGGTGGGTGGCTGGATGAATAGATGGGAATGGATGGATGGGTGGATGGGTGGGTGGATGGATGAACAGATGGGAATGGATGGATGGGTGGATGGATGGGTAGGTGGGTGGGTGGCTGGATGAATAGATGGGAATGGATGGATGGGTGGATGGATAGGTGGATGGGTGGGTGGATGGATGGGTGGGTGGATGGATGGGTGGGTGAGTGGATGGATGGGTGGGTGGATGGGTGAATGGGTGAGTGGATGGATGGATGGATGGATGGATGGATGGATGGATGGATGGGTAGGTGAGCGAGTGGCTGGATGAATAGATAGGGATAGGTGGATGGATGGATAGATGGTTACATGGATGGATGGGTGGGTGGATAAATGTGCGGGAGGAGGCATGGATAGATGGATGGAGGATGGATGGATGGGTGAGTAATGGATTGATGGATGAGTAGAAAACAGAAACCAAGAGAGGCTACTACGAGTAACCCCCCATTGTTTAGTAGTGGAGAGGGGTTGCTTGCCAGCTGCAATGAGCCCCATTCATCGATGAGGAAACTGTGCAGGAGGCAGGAGGTAACTGGTGCAGGGCCACACAGTGAGCTCTCGGTGGAGCCCAGGACCCTGTCCTCATGGAGGTCCCTGCCTGACCCTAGGTGGCACAAGGCACACCAGTGCCACACAGACCCTCAGAGACCCCAGCTGAGACCCTGGCCTCAGACAGCCCAGGCTCAAGTGCCATACACAGAAGGGGTGTCAGGGGCACCCTCACCTGCACTTCTTGCAGTCCCATCCAGGGCTCCCACCTCCGGATCTGTCCCTCCTCCCCAGCCCTCATTTCCAGCCTCAGTGGCCTTGGGGAACCAGCTGCCCCACCTGGCTCTCCAGACCCCTCTGACAACTGGAGGTGGACACGAGGTGGGAGGGTTCCCCAGTCCCAGGTAATTAAAGCGCATGGTTATGTAGAAGTTTGTAATTAAACACTCGCACATCTTCAGACATCCCAGCATGGCGCCTGATGAATTAATTACGAGGATGCCAGACCCTCAGGTCTTCCTCCTCACTGAGTATGGAGGGGTGGCCCTGAGCCTTCATGTCGGGCAAACGAGTTGGGGACAGCAGAGCCAGCTTCCACCGCAGGCCCTTCTCCTGGCCCCTGGCTCTGCCAGCAGCCCACCCCCACCCAAGTATCCAGACCAGAAACAAAACATCCTCCCCAACCGCTCCAGACTCAAAGCCGTAAGTTCCAGACCCGATGTCCTTGACCAGCACCCACCTGGCCACCACCCCAACTCCTCCCTCAAGCCGCTCCCACACCCAAGTCTTGTCCACCCCACCACCCTAAGGCGCCCACTCTCCCACCCCCTTTCCGCCCCTTCCTGTTGCCCCTTCTCCCGCCTCCCCAGAACCCAGATCCGATGATGCACTAGGAAGGGCACGTCACTTCTGTGGTCTCCCTCCCCAAGCCCAGAACCTCAGTCAGACCACGAGAAAAGCCTCAACAAATCCAAGTCCAGGGACATTCTGCAAAATACCTGAGCAACACTCCTCAAAACTGTCAAAGTCACAGAACAGAGGAGCCCCAGGAGATTTGAGCATGCTGTGTCGCGTGGGCTCCTGGAAGTGGAGCTGGAGCAGAAAACGGGTAATAGGAGGCACAGGAAATCGGGAGAAAGTGTGGGGTTTCACGATGAGTCATGTGCTGATGTGGGTTTCTTAGCTGTGACAAACGCACCAAAGTAATGTAAGATGTTAGCATTAGGGGAGACCGTACTGGTGTACAGGAATTCTCTGCGCTGTCTTTGCAAATTTTCTGTACATCTAAATATTTTAAAATAAAAAGGTTCTTTTAAAAAGGGAGTTTGGACCAGGCACGGTGGCTCACGCCTGTAATCCCAGCACTTTGGGAGGCCGAGGCAGATCACCTGAGGTCAGGAGTTCGAGACCAGCCTGGTCAACATGGCGAAACCTCGTCTCTACTAAAAATACAAAAATTAGCCAGGTGTGGTGGTGGGCACCTGTAGTGCCAGCTACTTGGGAGGCTGAGGCAGGAGAATTGCTTGAACCCAGTAGGCGGAGGTTGCAGTGAGCTGAGATCGTGCCACTGCACTCCAGCCTGGGTGACAGAGCAAGACTCCGTCTCAACAAAAAGAAAAAAGAAAAAAGGGAGCTCGGGTAAGAGATCTGGTCCAAATAGGGCACAGTGTTCGCATCTGCTTAGTCCTGGTGATGGGTAAATGGCTGTTTACCCAACAGAATAACTGTTTCCTGTGCTTTTCTGCATTTGAAATGCTACCTAATTAAACATGTAAGAAAGAACAAACCCAGATGGAACGTCACCCCTGCCTGATACTCTCCAAAGGCTTAGTCTTTAGAATCACGTCCAAAATTCTCACCCTGCGGACAGAACAAGAACCACCTGGCCCTCCATTCCCGCTCTGATGTCACACAGAGCCTGGCCAATCCCTAGGGCTCCCACAGTCTGCCCTCCACCACCATCTGACGTCACACAAAAACCTGGCCAATCCCTAGGGCCTGGCACCCTGTGCTCCACCCCGATCTGACGTCACACAAAAATCTGGCCAATCCCTAAGGACTGGCACCCTGTGCTCCACCCCCCCCAGTGACGTCACACAAAACCTGGCTAATTCCTAGGGCCCCTGCACTCTGCTCCACCCCCATCTGATGTCACACAAAAACCTGCCAATGCCTAAGCCCCAGCACTCTGTGCTCCACCCTACTGACGTCACACACAGCCTGGCCAATCCCTAAGTTCTAGCACCGTGCGTTCCACCTGCCTCTGATGTCATCCAGAGCCCGGGGCCTTCCCAGTCTGCTGCTTCTGTGAGTCTGGTGCTGGGAGCCCTGTGGGTCACAGCCAGCACCCCCAGAGGGGTCACCACTGTGTGCCTCACTGAACGTGAGCCTAGTGGTTCACAAAGCCCGCCCCACCCACCCAGGTCAGGGCTCAGGGCTGCCTGTGAGGTGAGCTTCGTTCTCCCATTTCACAGATGGGGAAACTGAGGCAGAGGGCAAACGCATCTGCCCAGTCCATTGAAGTGCTAGCGTTCTTCCACACTGCTCCCAGCCCTGGCTTCTCGCCTGTAAACTGTCTCGGACCAAGAATCCTGCCTGTATGCCCAGCCTGGCTGAAACACAGTCTCAAGGCGCTCAGTGTTCCGGGCCCTGTTACCCCTCCAGCTCCCATGCCCCCGTCTCCTCCTCCTCCTCGCCCTCCTCCTCCTCACTGTCTCTGCACCACTTCCACCTGCCCGGGCCTTTGCACCTGCAGGTTCCTACCCTATGGGGTGTGCCCTGCCTTGCCCTGACAGCACAGCACTGCCCGGCCTCTGCTCTTCTCCACCTGCCATGGGCCTTTCACGGGACCTGAGGCCACGCGCTCTGTACATGTGTGCGTCTGTGCATTGCCTGTTCCCCTCTGCTGGGAGGTAAGCAGGCCATGGTCTCCATTGCTATACCTGCTCGGAGCAGCCCTGGCAGGTAGTAAGCACCCTGTTCTTGGAAGAAGCCATGTCCAGGTGGTGGGGGCAGGTGTTGGGGGAGGCCTCTGATTCCAGCTAGGGCAGGGGCAAGGGTCTGGCAAGGCTGACCAGCATGCCCACCATGTGCCCCTCATCCCTGAATGCACCCACCTCCTCTGCTGGCAGGGCCAGGTCGCCGCCTCAGCTCCTCCAGGCCTGTTGGAGCGGCAGAGTCCAGAGCTGGCCAGGCTGCAGGAAACCCACCAGTATGGCCAGGCGGCTCCCCTGGTGGCTGCTTCCTGCCCAGCCCAACCTGGCTGCCACCAGCTCCCTCCACCTGCCTGCTCCGTGCAACCCTGGAGGGTCCTTGAACTCCTCGGAGCCCCAGTTTCCTCCTCCAAACAGTGGAGGCTCCTGTGTCCCAGTCCTGGTCTGGAGGAAGTTCCCTTAGCTGGGCCTGGCTGCTGTTCTGGGAGTTCATGGTCTGGGGACATTGCTACCACCTTGCTTTACAGAGCATGACCCAGGCTTCTCCCGGCGGCACCTGTAGTCAGAACTCGCTCCAACACAGGCGGGGAAACAGAGGGCCAGGGGGCAGAAAGGATGACTCAGTGACTCAGTGCCTCTCCGAATCTATTTCTCTCTCTCTCTCTTTTTTTTTGAGACAGAGTCTCGCTCTGGAGTGCAGTGCTGGAGTGCAGTGGAGTGCACTGCTGGAGTGCAGTGGAGTGATCTCGGCTCACTGCAAGCTCTGCCTCTCAGGTTCACACCATTCTTCTGCCTCAGCCTCCCGAGTAGCTGGGACTACAGGCGCCTGCCACCACGCCCGGCTAATTTTTTGTATTTTTAGTAGATGTGAGGTTTCACTGTGTTAGCCAGGATGGTCTTGATCTCCTGACCTTGTGATCCGCCCGCCTTCGCCTCCCAAAGTGCTGGGATTACAGGCCACGCCCGGCCCCATCTATTTCTCTTGTAAGAACAGGCACATACATTTGCACTCAGGAAAAACCTCCATGAGCCGGGTGCGGTGGCTCACACCTGTAATCCCAGCACTTTGGGAGGCTGAGGTGAGTGGATCACTTGAGGTCAGGAGTTTGAGACCAGCCTGACCAACATGGTGAAACCCCATCTCTACCAAAAATACAAAACTTAGCTGGGCGTGGTGGCGTGTGCCTGTATTCCCAGCTACTCGGGAGGCTGAGGCAGGAGAATTGGTTGAACCCAGCAGGTAAAGGTTGCAGTGAGCTGAGATTGCATCACTGCACTCCAGGCCTGAGCGACAGAGCCGGACTCCATAAAAAAAAAAAAAAAAAAACCCCAAAAACCCGTGCGTGAACACACGTGCCTGCATGAACACCCACGTATAATCATGAGTGTGCACACACTCCAGGGTTGGGGGTAACCCAGGCCCTGAGCCTGGCCTCCGTGGCTTAGTATGCACATGTGTGTGATGTAACTGATATGTAACACGCATCCCATGGGCGTCCCGTGCCAGGAATTGAGGGGGCCACACCCTACTCAACGCGGGGGACAGTCTCTGGGCTCCGTGGCTCACGGTTGGTGGAGCGTGTCGTTTCCCGCATGTGACACAGAGTGCGGACTGTGCAGAAGGCGGCTCTGTGCCTCGGAAGGCAGGGTGCAGAGGCGTGCAGCGCTCACCATGGGGATGCGGCCGGCTCCTGGGACGGGACCTGGAATGCGGATGTGGCCGGATGTTTAGTGGGTGCCGCGCACGGTGTCTGACACGTCAGATGTGATGGATACCTCGCACGAAAGACGTTGTATTCATCAACAAATCAATTCAGTGACACTTTGCTGAGCACCTGCTATGTGCCAGGCCCCGGGTATACAGCGGTGAGTGGACAGATCAAGTCCCTGCCCTCGTCGGGGGTGGTCAGGGAGGCTCACTGAAGACTTGGGGAGGTCGGGGGCGACCACTCCAGGACAGAATGTTGTGGACAGCAGGGCCAGCAGGCAGAGTGTGCCCGGGTTGTCCAAAACCTGCAGAGGCCAGTGCTGCCACAGTAAGCAAACGGCAGGGCGTCCCGAGGGCCGGGGGTCAGATGGCAGGCCTTAAAGCCACACAGGTGCCCCATGCCCTGACACAGCCCTGGCCTCTGGGTGACAAGCGCCTGAGGGGCTGTCCGTGGTCCCAGGACATGGGAGGCCAGGCTGCTAGAGTCTGAGGACCGGCGGGTTTCTGGGTGCCCTGGTGCCCCTGCACAAGGCTGGTTCCCCATCTTTGGAGGTTTGCTAACTGCCCCCCATACCACAAGACTGGCTGGCCCCGCAGAGGGATGGGAGTGGCACGGAGTGAGACCTGAGGGGGTGGCCAACAGTCTTCAGCATCTGTGCAGCCCAACTCCCATTGTACCAAAGGGAGACTGAGGCTTGAAGAGGATGAGGCCTGGCCCAGACCCTTCAGAAATGGGACAAGCTGCTGGGACGAGCTCTTGGGTCCTCAGTCTCCCTGGCCAGGTGTGCACAGGTAAATAGGCAGGTGTGTGGCTCAGCTGGAGGGCAGGTGTCCCCGGGCTCGGCCAGAGCATTTGGGTGGCAAAAGCTTGGCCAAAGCCACAGCTCCCAGCCAGTCCCCGCTGAAGGCCCCGTGAGGCCAGCTGGGCCGGCCACCCAGGCTCCCAGAAAGGGAAACTGAGGCTCAGAGAGGGCCGCCCCTCGCCTAAGGTGCTCCAGTGCAACTGAGTCAGACTGGGTCCTCAATCTT
The DNA here is from genome assembly GCF_028858775.2 of Pan troglodytes. Lineage (NCBI taxonomy): Eukaryota > Metazoa > Chordata > Mammalia > Primates > Hominidae > Pan > Pan troglodytes. The sequence goes on from NC_072404.2 coordinate 7,369,697, forward strand.
CCCACCCTGTCCCCCCACCCCAGCCTCTGTGACAGAAAGAGACCAGGGCCCTGGCCAGGGGCCGAATCCCACCCCAGCCTCACTCTGCCCCAACCCCCCAAGGAACAATTTACCTTTCGGAGCTGGTCCAAGATATTAATTAAGATAAATCTACCTCAATTTTGAGATTCTCTTATCATGTAATTTATCAAAATTATGTTAATTATTTCTGTAGGGCAGCAAAATTATTACCTCTTTTGTGTCTGATTTGTATTAATATTCATAATTTAATAATTCAGCATCTTGGCCATCTGGTCGGGGAACAGGCTCCCTTCCCTCCCTCAGTCTGAGCCAAAGCTTCCCCATCACCCCCGCCGGTGTCCCCAGGGCCCCACCCGCCCTGCCCCCGGTGTCTTCCCTCCGTCCAGCCCTGCAGACGCTGCCCCCTGCCCCCTGCCCCAGCCCTGGTGGCCCCGCCGGCCCCGAGGCACAAACAGGTACTCGCACAGGTACGTGCACGCACTCGCCACCCCCGCTTGGCAGGTGAGCCAAGCTGAATTGATATTTTCCACACTTTGTGAGTTTTACACTGTAATTTGACATAATTAATGCCTACATTACTGCTGATAATTTAGCTAGTTAATTAAACTCGGAGGAGATAATTAAGGAAAGGCTACTGCTTGGATTGCTAATTGTTTTTGTCATTATTTCAGGGGGCCGACAGCTGCTGGCTGAGTCATCCTGTTTTGTCAGCTGATGGGTCATGTGACACAGGGGTCCCCCGGGGGCCCCCCACTTCCAGAGGAGGGAGGAGCGCAGCCGGCTACCTGGCTGCTGCCTGGAGCCTCGCCAAGCGCTGCTGGCTGCTCTGGTCTGGCCTCACCCACTCCAAGCAACGACAGCTTCCCGTGGTCCCTGGGGCTTTCTGAGCCCGGCTGAGAGCTCTGGCCGGAGGCACACCCAGGTCAGCCTAAGCCAAGGAGAAGGGGGCACTCCCAGCCCCTGCATCCAACCCTAAGACACGAAGTGGCACCTGGCAGCATCTCAGCCTTCTGCAGTGGTCAGATAAGAAGCAGAACTTTCTGAGCCTGCTGGAAGCAGAATGGATGAGCCCACATTGCAGAGAATGACAGGGAAACTGTGGGAGTAACAGGGAGGGAGAGAGAAGGGGGAGTGGGGAGAGGAACAGAGAGGGGGGAGGGAGAGGAACAGAGAGGGGGGAGAGAGAGAAACAGACTGAGAGAGAGGGAGAGAGAGACAGAGAGGGAGAGAGGGAGAGGGAGAGAGAGACAGAGAGAGGGGGAGAGGGAGAGACAGACAGGGAGAGACAGAGACAGAGAGATGGAGGGAGAGACAGAGAGGGAGGGAGCGACAGAGGGACGGAGAGATGGAGGGAGAGAGAGACAGAGAGAGAGGGAGAGACAGAGACAGAGACACAGAGGGAGAGACAGAGAGGGACAGAGAGACAGAGACAGAGGCAGAGACAGAAGGGGAGGGAGAGACAGAGACATAGAGGGAGGGAGAGACAGAGACAGAGGCAGAGACAGAAAGGGAGGGAGAGACAGACTGAGCTGGGAGTGAGGGGGAAGAGGCGGCAGGAGCAGCACGTGGAGAAGCTGTGAAGCTCACCTTCCCCAGCCCCATCCCACCCACCCTCCTGGGGACTGGTTGACTCAAGGTCAGAAGAAGGGGCTACGCCTGGGGAGGCGTGTCATTGTCACTGTTGTCCTCACTTCCATGGAAAACGGGGTCTTGCAAAGGTCCCACAACAGGGAGGTGGCCCCAGACCCAGTGCAGGCCTGGGGAGGGCCATGGCGCAGGAGGACGCAGGAGGCTGGCCCAGTGGCTCTGCCCTGGTCGGGGATGGGACGGCAACTCTGCTTCCTGGGCCTCAGCGTCCCCACTGACTTCAAGAGAGTGGACGGGGCTGGACAACCCCCAGGCCCCAGCGCAGACGGTGTGGGGAATTGAAGGACATCCCGTCGGCGTGACATCAATGGAAACCAATAGGGTGTTGACTTGGCTCTCAGGAAATTCAAGTCAAAGAGGCTTACACGACCCTGGATTCATTATCCTTCCCAACAATAAATCTACACATAAGAAGGTTCTAGATTGTCTAATTCCGTGCTCAGTGACACCAACAGGAGGTCAGCAAAGACCCAGCAGCCTTCCCTGTTTCTGCCCAGCTCATCTCTGCTTGGCGGCCTTACCATCCCTCATGGTCCCAAACTGGCTGCTGTGGCACCGTGAGTCCCGTGTACCACCACGGCACCCCAAATACCAGATGGCATCCAGCAAAGTTGGGGGCTGTGTCTGCCACATAATCATACTATGTTCTTAATGGGAGGTTTCCAGCGGACTTAGAATCCCAAGACTTTCTTCTGCTGAGCCCTTGATTTTCTTTCCTCTGCTGGTACCAGCTGTAGCTTGGACCACAACAACTGCCTTTCTCACCACAGCAAAGCACCGCATCATGGAACCCTTAATCAGTAGATTCTGACTTCAGAAAGAAGGGTTCCCTTAGCAAATCCCTAATTCCTGCCTTGAGCTTTCAGATTGGCTACCTTCAACCTAAACTCAACCCTCTCTCTTTTTTTTTTTTTTTTTTTTTGAGATGGAGTCTCACTGTGTCGCCCAGGCTGGAGTGCAGTGGCACGATCGTGACTGACTGCAGCCTCAAACTCCCAGGCTCTAGCAATCCTCCCCTCTCAGCTTCCTGAGTAACTGAGACTACAAGTGCATGCCACCATGCCTGGCTAATTTTTTTTTTTTTTTTTTTGACACAGAGTCTTGCTCTGCCACCCAGGCTGCAGTGCGGTGGCCTGATCTCGGCTCACTGACATTTCCGCCTCCCGGGTTCAAGCGATTTTCCCAGCTCGGTCTCCAAATAGCTGGGATTACAGGTGTGTGCCAGCGTGCTTCGCTAATTTTTGTATTTGTAGTCGAGACAGGGTTTCTCCATGTTGGTCTCAAACTCCTGACCTCAGGTTATCCACCTGCCTCGGCCTCCCAAAGTGCTGAGATTACAGGCGTGAGCCACCACACTTGGCCTAATTTTTAAAATTTTTTTGTAGAAATGGGGTCTCACTATGTTGCCCAGGCTCATCTCAAACTCCTGGGCTCAAGCGATCCTCCTACCTTGGCCTCCCAGAGTGCTGGAATGACAGGCGTGAGCTTCCGCACCTGGCCTCCTGCCCACATCTTGATCTCAGACTCTGGCCTCTAGAAGTCTAACTGTTCCTTGAAGCCCCCCATTTTCGGTACTTTGTCACTGCAGCCAGACATCACTCATGCATCCCCAATATCCATTCCCCACCTCCCCTTTTAGCGGCTGCAGCAAGCCCCAGAGGGAACTACATTCCCCAGCATCCCTTGCAGCCCGGCCTGGCCATGTGACTATATTCTGGCCAATGAGGATAGAGCAGGCCACACCTGGTGGGCCCTGGATGTCAGCGAGGGGGTCATATGTCCTTGGTTTCTGCCCCCTGGACCTTCACACCCACTGCCAGAGCTGGCATCAAAGACCACCCTGGTCCCATGTCTCTCCACCTAACGCCCTCCGGGCCCCACCCCACCATCCTGCCCTTCTGACCTCTCCCAGCCTTTCCACTCGGACGGAGTCCATGCCTGGCCAGAACTTGCAACTCTCCCTGGCCTCAGGGCCCCTGCCTGGCCCAGCCGCAGCCCTCCCACCAGGCTGCCTCTCCCTCCCCTCAGCACCCTCCCCAGGGCCCCACGTCCCTGCAGAGCCCCGGCCCCCAGGACTGCCATTCTCTTTATGCCTCCACCAGGTCCTCAAGGACAGGAGCTGGTGGGTCTCTTGCTGGTGTGGGGCTGTGGTACCAGCGGGTGGCCTGGCATGGAGGAGATGCTCAATTAAAAGAACGGAACAAAGGGTCCGGGTGTGGTGGCTCACACCTGTAATGCCAGCACTTAGGGAAGCTGAGGCCAGTGGATCACCTGAGGTCAGGAGTTCGAGACCAGCCTGACCAACATGGCGAAACCCCATCTCTACTAAAAATACAAAAATTAGCTGGGCATGGTGGTGCACGCCTGTAATCCCAGCTACTCCAGAGGCTGAGGCAGGAGAATCGCTTGAACTCGGGAGGCGAAGGCTGCAGTGAACCAAGATCGTGCTACTGCACTCCAGCCTGGGTGACAGAGCAAGACTCCGTCTCAGGAACAAAAAGGATGGAATGAAGGATGAAAGGATGAACAAACATTTCCAGGAGAGCGCTGGCAGCGGCCGAGGCCGCCCATCTGGACCTTCAGTGATGTGGCCGTGGGCGGCGTCCACGGGACAGAATCTCCCCGCGACCAGCACCCACTAGTTTCATCCCATGGGGGTGTGTGTGGGCCTGGGGGGATGGGGTCCTGGGGGGACAGGGTCCTGCTGTGAAGCCGGACTTAGCCTAGAGTGTAACAGGAAACCCCAGAGGGCTTCTGCAGGGGCCACCAAAACACTGAGCTCACTTGGGTAGGGAGGGGAGGGTGGGGAGACACAGAGAGTCCTGGAGTCGGGGGCTGGTGGAGGGGAACGCTCAGACCCAGGAAATCGTGTGGGAGAAAACGGACAGGATGTGGACGAGGGAGGGGCTACCATGATGGTGGACACCCCAAAAATGGTGAGCAGGATCTCAGGAGACGCTGCAATGTGCCAGAACACCCGCGTCCACAGAAATGGAACCCGAGCCACAATGAATGGGCCACACCTGTCATTTTCAATTTTCTAGTAGCTGCGTTTAAAAAAAAGAACGAAGCGAGAGCTAGGCACGGTGACTCATGCTTGCAGCCTCAGCTACCTGGGAGGCTGAGGCAGGAGGATCACTTGAGCCCAGGAGTTTGAGATCAGCCTGGGCAACATAGCAAGACCCCAGTTCTACAAAAAAATGCCTGTAATCCCAGAATTTGGGAGGCTGAAGCAGGAAGATCGCTTGTGTCCAGCAGGTCAAGACCAGCCCGGGCAACAGAGTGAGACCCCATCTCTACAAGAAGTTAAAAAATTAGCCAGGCGTGGTGATGCACGCCTAGAGTCCCAGCCACTCGGGAGGCTGAGGTGGGAGGATTGCTTGTGTCCAGCAGGTCAAGGATGCAGTGAGCTATGATCACACCACTGGAGTCCAGCCTGGGCAACAGAGCAAGACCCCGTCCCAAAAATAAATAAATGAATAAATACATTTTTATAATTGCGAGCCTGATGGCTTCTTTTCATCTTAGAGACGAAACCCCCAACAGCTGCTCTCGGCTACCAGGGAAAGGGCCTTGTTGAAGTGCAAAACTGAAGCAGAAAGTCTTTGCTTCCACGCCCGCCCCTGCAGGCCGAGTCCCTGTCCTCTGGGCCTCCAGGCCACCTAGTGTCAGACCCAGCCTCAGTCCCGCTGGCCCCAAGGGTGGCTTTCTGGGACTGTGTCCCCGGGCCTGCCTCCTCTGCTCTCCTCGGCTTTCAATTTGCTGTGACTTGTGTGACTGCATCCTCCTCCCTCTTAAATATTTAAGGTGGCCGGGCGCAGTGGCTCACACCTGTCATCCCAACATTTTGGGAGGCCAAGGCAGGCAGATCACTGAGGTCAGGAGTTCAAGACCAGCCTGGCCAACATGGTGAAAGTCTTGTCTCTACTAAAAATACAAAAATTAGCCAGGTGTGGTGGCGCATACCTCTAATCCCAGCTACTCGGGAGGCTGAGGCAGGAGAATCACTTGAACCTGGGAGGCGGAGGTTGCAGTGAGCCGAGATTGTGCCACTGCACTCCAGCCTGGGCGACAGAGCGAGACTGTCTCTCTCTCTCTCTCTCTCTCTCTCTCTCTATAATATTTAAGGTGGCAATTCTTAAAATGGGAACATGCGTCTGCTGAAATCCCTCCACCGTCCCTGGTATATCCTCGGACCTTGATCCCAGCCACCGCCTGTGTGCAGATGAGGCCAAGTCCATCTTGCCAGGCACTGACCCCGGGCCTGCTGCTCCTGCTCACAAAACCAATCACCCCTTTTCCGGAAAGTTCTCCCCCGTAAGTCGAGACTAGAAATGGCCCATATGGAAATATAATGTTGTTAAAACCACTGATTAAGTTTTACACAACTGTGTGAGAGCAAACGAAAAGGTTTTAGCTTTTTAATTTAAGAAAAGAGGAATGTGATATAATTTCAATTTGTGATAAGATGAGATGTTCTCGATATTGCAGTTTCAACTGGATTATATCCTAACGTGCTTTATAAAGTGTCAGGCCGGCTGCCGACGAAGGGGTGTGTGTGATTATCTTTATTAATAATCCGGTGGGCTGGTGTTTTTTCTATCCGTCTTCATCAGTGTTTCCAGCCCACCTGGGAGACCTCGTTAGCGCAGAATCCAAAACTGTGACCTGAGACGGCAGGGCTGTGAGCGTCACGGCAGGCCGGCCCGGGGGGAAACACCTAGGTGGGCCGACAGACAGATGGGGTGTCAGGACCCGTCACAGCCAGCCGGTCAAAGGCCTCTGCCGGGAGGGTCCCCGGGGAGCAGGGCCCTGGGAGTCCGAGCTCCAGACCAGTAGGAGCCAGGGCAGCTTCAGGGTGAGGGAGGTTCCCCCAGCAGGAGGCCCGCAGACAGGAGCAGGGCCCGGACGTATGATCTGGCTGTGCCCCTCCTGGCGGGGTCTGCAGGGCCAAGGGGGCCACCCAGAGCTCATGTCCACCTCCCACCTGATGCCCCAGCACCCGGGACCCCAGAATTCCCTGAGCGCACACCCCTGAAACCCCCTTCGAGTCCTCCTGAGGCCTTCCCAGCCCTGGCGTGGAGGCTCCCAGGCCCAAGGTGGGAGGCTCCTCCCTCCCAAAGCTAAACACAGCTTCCGGGGAGGAGAAGTGGGGGGAGCTTCGGGCTCAACTCTCTCCCGGGCCCCACAAAGGTGAGGGTGGGTCTGGCAGGGAATGGCCGCTGGGGAGCAAGCCTGCATGGCAGCCGTCAGCCTCCTGCGTCTCAGGCTCCAGAGGAGGCCCGTTCAGCCCCCCCTGCATCTTGGGCTCCAGAGGAGGCCCCTTCAGCCCCCCTGCGTCTTGGGCTCCAGAGGAGGCCCCTTCTCCATGATTCACCCGAGAGAAGCAAGGCATGGCTGCCCCTGGGGTCCCCGTGAGGCCTTGGAAGGACGTGGAGGGGCAGGAAGAAGCCAGAAGACACAGGAAAAGCTCCTCCTTCCCAGACACCCTCACAGCGGCCGCTTGAAGTTGGAAGGAGGCCAGGCTGCAGAGGTGCAGGCCACAGACATTTCTACCTGGGGGTAACTGTGGGCTTCCCAGAGCCCCCCGCCAGGGAGCCCCCCAACTGGGGCCGTGCAGCAGAGCCATATGGGGGGCCCTCACTGGGAGGAGTCTGAGCTCTGCTCCCTGCCTCCTCCCAGATGGAGGCCAAGGCACAAAAACCAGGCCCTGCCCACTCCTGCCATGGGGCCCTGGGCACTCCGTGACTCAGTTTCCCCTCCTGTCACAGGGACAGGGTGTTGCCCACGACTCCCTAGTTTCTGTGAGGGGCTTCATGGCACAGGGCGTGGCCATGCCCCCATCGGAGACCCCTCCAACTCTTGCCCCAGCCAGGAGCAGCCCCTCTGTCCCCACCCCAAGCTGGGCCCACCTTGGCAGGCTCAGGGACTGGGAAGGTCCCTCCCCTCTCTGGCCTCAACACCCTCCTCTGAAAACGGGTCTGGGGGTAGCTGAAGTGCTGTGGGAAGGGCCAAGCCAGTTCCTGTGCATCGGGGCGGGGCTGGAGCAGGAGGCCTGGGCAGGGCAGACGGGCCGGCAGGGGTGAGGGGGCCCCGCCGTGGAAGCGGCTGGGGTCTGCTCTGTGTGTCGATTCCCCGCTCCCTGCCGGGCAGACCAGCTATGACATTCCCAGGCCCCGGCCGGGACCCGCAGCTTACACAGATCAGGGTGGGGGGCGGTCTTTGGGCCCGGCCGGGCTGTGCTCATCACTCGGGGCCAGGGCCAGGCTCCCTCTCTGGGCCCCAGGGAACAGGGCAGCCCCCCGTTCTGGGATGCCCGGAAAATCCCCCAAGAGACGTTGTGCTCTCTTCCCGAGTCCCTCCCGGTCCCTCCCCTGCTCAGCCCAAGTCTGGGTAGGGCAGGAGGTGCCTGGTGTGTGCCCGCTGGCAGTGGCTCCACTGCCCACCCCACGAGACCTGATTTAATCCTCCCACCCCGGGCAGGGCAGGGGCAGCCCCGGGGGGTCCCACAAGTACGAAACCAGTCAGGCTCAAGCAGGTCTGTCTCTCTGGACCAGTGGACCAGGTAGCAACCCTGGGCCAGGTGCTAGCCCCCTTAACAGGTGAGAAGACTGAGTCCTGGAGTGGCGTTGAGCCCTGGTGTCATTCCTTCATTCAACAAATCCTCATCAGGCTCCTGCCGTGTGTCAGGCACTGTTCTAGGCGCTGAGGATGGCGTGGCAGAAAGACGGAGGAGCCGGGACCTCCGTAGGATCTGTCACAGAGAGGAAGCCCAAACAAGCATCTAAACATAGGTGCGTTCCGAGTGTTGGCAATAAACCAGGGTGGCCGTGTGCTCACGCCTGTCTTCCCAGCAGTTTGGGAGGCCAAGGCAGGAGGATTGCTTGAGGCCAGGAGTTCAACACCAGCCTGGGCAACATGGCAAAACCGTGTCTCCACAAAAAAAAACTTAAAAAATTAGCCGGGCGTGGTGGCGTGCGCCGGGTGTCCCAGCAACTCGGGAGGCTGAAGTGGGAGGATCACTTGAGCCCAGGAGGTCAAGGCTGCAGGGAGCGGTGATCATGCCACTGCATCCCAGTCTGGGCCAACAGAGTGAGACCCTGTCTCTAAAAAGAAAGAAAGAAATCAGGATGAGGGGCAGGAGCTTCTCTGAAAAGGACAGTTAAGCAGAGATAGCAGGATGCCAGCTATGTGGAGTGCAGGGGCCCCAGCAGCAGGACCAGCAAATGCAAACGCCCGTGGCCAAGGCCCGGCAGCCGGAGCGGAGGGGGCAAGGGTGACGGAGGTGAGGCTGGAGGAACTCCTGGGAATCAGCCCAAGCCTGCCCTGGCTTCCCAAAGGGTGAACACAAGTCCCCACCAGTTGCCCCCACCCTCCCACAGACCAGTGCCCTGTAATGGCTGGGTTGGCCCCCTGTGCCCGGCCTGGAGGGGCCACTCAAGTCCAAGTCCAAATTCCAAGCATCCCAGTGGAGACTCTGCTTGGTCCAGCCTTGCCTCCCTCCTTGTCCCTCCTGACGCAGCCACACGGGGCCAGTGTCAGCTCCCCACCCCAGAGCTCACCAGAAGGACCACACCGGTCCCTGAGCCCAGAACACTCCTCAATCCAGCCCTTGCTCCCCAGACCTGAGGCTGTAGTATTGAGGCCAGTGCAGATACAGGGGCCGACGGGGGTGTGGGTCAGGGAACAGTTCCTCCCCTTCTCTGCGGCCCCACCCACCCCCATATCCACTCAGGAAGACTGGCTGTTCCTAGCCATGTCTGTAGAGAGAAAGCCTCTGATGTGCATGGACTGCCTGCCACGTGCACAGGCACGAGACGCTGGCCCGGAGTCTCTGGCAGGTGTGTGTGACGTCTAGCCAGGCCACTGGGGAGCTGCGTGCCTCTGCCCTCCCTGAAAGTTGCGAGGGGTATCTAGGGTGGGTGGGGCCCGGGCTGAAACTCTTCCACATTGGGGTTGGGGCAGCCTCTGCAGGAGCCGGGCAGCGGCGCAGCCAGCCCCACCTGTGCCCGAGTGGCTGCTCCGGGGGTCCCACGCCCATCCTCACAGCCTCCTGCAGCACAGGCATCACAGGGCCTGGCCAACGCCCATGGCCCCAGGGCTGCGTTCCTGCCTGTCTCTCCATGATGATGTCACTGGGGTCTGCAGGTGCTGGGCCCCTGGTGGACAGCAAGGACATCCCGCAGGGCTGGCTTAGTGCCTGGCAGACCTGACCACTTGTTGCAGGGGCTCTGATCACTGAGCACCAACTGTGTGCCCAGGCTGGAGCGCATCTGGCACCCCAGGGCTGCTTCTGAGGTCCCCAGATGCAGGGGGCTGATGGTGGGGGCGGAAGCTTCCTGGCCCTGCAGTGGGACACCCCCAGGTGTGAGTCCGCAGCAGGACCGAGCCCCAGGTGCCCACGCCCCTAACTTGCTGGACAACACTCCCTTCCCGTTCCGGTCTCAAAAATGCTACGCAGCCCCCTGCCCTGGCCCCGCCTCGCTTGCTGTGTGACGTGGGAGAGCCGTAGCCCTCTCCCAGCCTCAGTTTCCATCTGAAAAATGGAGCTATTCCGGGCTCCTGGCTGCCCCTCTCCGCTAAGTGGCTCTCTGCCTCCCCCTGGTGGTGAAGAGGCCACACTGCCACGGGTCAGGCCTTAGGACGTGAGCACGGGGCTGAGATCCCAGGGGGACCCACAGGCTCAGCTCCGGGACCCGGTCCAGACCGCCCTCCATGGCGTCATGCTCCTAACACAGCAGAGGCCCTGGGGCTTCTGCTCAGAACCACCCCAGGCGCCCAGTGCCTGAGGAACGAGGCCACATCGCTGCACCTGGAGAGTCCCTGCCGGCCCAGGCCCTGACAGAGCCCCTCTCTCTCCGTCACCCGCTCCGCCTCACCTGACCCTGACCCCGGCCCCGCCCCAACCTGCCCCACCACACATCTTCAAGCTCCCAAGATCACTGCCTATGCTGTTCCTGCAATAGGGCACACCCTGCCCATCCACCGAGGGACCCCTACTCCTCGACACCAAGGTGAGACCCCCCCCTGCAGAAGTCTCCTGGGGGCTCCAGGGTCCCACTGCTGCCAGCCATGCCTCCCAGTCCTCGGAGGGCACAGGGAGTTTCCACCAACACACTCGGTCCCAGTGGCCTGCCTCCGAGAGAGGCCTCAGGGCCAGGCAAAGCACGACCCCGCTCCCCCCTCATTGCTGTGTGCAGGTGACCCATGGCCTCATCTGGGGGAGCCCCTTTCCCTCCACGGGGGCCCCAAGTGGCTGGCAGAAGCAGGGGGTACACAGGGAGGCAGCGGGGGTCTCGCTGTCAGCAGAGGGCAAGAGAGCACCTCCGTGCTCCTCCACCCTCATCACTGCCCCAGGCACACCGGTGGGCCCCTCCGATCCTCACACGGCCCCCAGGCAGCCTATGTCACCAAAGGCTCAGAAAGGGCAGTGCCCTAGCCCGAGGCCAAAGAGCTGCCAGGAGCAGAGCTGTGACTGCAGAGGCTGTGCTCCATCCGTGCACCCCGGCCCACCCTCTCTTCCATGCCCCACACCCAGCTCACGTTCCAGGAGTCCTGAGACCCTCGAAGGCACGGTGAAGGCCATGGAACGCCACAGGCCTGCCCAGCACAAGCTCCCCAGGGCCCACGCGCACACGGCAGGGGCTCCAAGCTCTGAACCTGCTCTGGCCCTGCTGGGACCCGTGGGGTCCCGACCCCCCCAGCCAGCAGGTGGAGAGCACTGGTGCTTTGCCATGGCTGAGGGTTCCCCAGGACCGCCGCAGAGGCTCCTACAGCAGCTGAAACAGCGCAGCAACAAGCAGCTGAGGCCCGCCCCTCCCCGCACAGATGGGCAAACTGAGTCTTACAGGGACGCTGCACTCCTGACTCAGCGCTCCTCCCACGACATCCACTCTCAGTGGGGGTCAGAAAGGATGGGGCACCCCACATCCTGCCCTGGCCACCAGGAAGTCTCCCTGACCAGGGGCCACTGCTCACAATCCCCCATCCCAGCCCCAGTCCTGGGAGAACGAGGTCACAGCTCTCAGGCCACGGATACATGGCGACCCAGCACCCAAAGTCTCCAGCCTGTACCGACGTCTCCTCTGAGGCTCCCACCAGCCCATCTGTGCCAGGAAGCTATGAAAGGGCCCACCTTCGAGGGCCAGGCCCTGAGAGGGTCGGCTCCTGCCCGAGGCCACAGAGCACGTCCGTCCTGCAGGCAAGAGCTGGGAGGCAGGCGAGACCCCAGGCAGGTGGGGGGCCGCCCAGGGGCACCGAGGCAAACACGGAGGCACGTAGGAGGCCGGGGCCATGTGGTCGGTTTCTTTATTGAGACCACAGACGGTAGCGCAGGTCCCTGCTGTCCACATGCCCCTTGTAGGGACAGGAGGCCCTTCCCGAGTCCAAGTCCGAATGCCGGGTCCGGGCCGAGCCCATGGCCCCGAGTCCAAGTCCGGGTTCCGGGTCCGGGCCAAGCCCATGGCCCCGAGTCCAAGTCCGGATGCCAGGTCCGGGCCGAGCCCACGGCCCTACTGGCTACTACTGGGAGGGGCTGCTTTTGCTTTTGCTTTTTGGTGACCAGATCTTGGACAAGCCGAACTTGGACTTCTTCCTCTGGAGGCCTAGGGGACAGGTGGACAGTGAGGCCGTGCTCATCGCCACAGCCACACAGCCGTGGCCCACACAAGTCCCCCTGCCAGAAACATCCTTCCCTTCCACTGGCCACAGTCCGCCCTGGGCCTCCGAGCCTGCAGGAAGCCCTGTGCCCTCCCACGTGAGAACCTGCCCCAACTGGGTGCCCCGGAGGGCTGGTCCCCACCATGACCACACGGTCACCAGCTGCCCCTGGCTCTCTTAGGGGCGGGAGGGAGCTCTCACTCTCAGGGTGAACCTGCCTGTCCTGTCACCAAGGCTGAGGGGGGCCCGACACCCGCCCCCCCAACTGGACGCCCAGTCCACCCAGCCAGCCAGCCCAGCCCTCAGCATCCCCGGCCCACCCAGCCAGCCAGCCCAGCCCCCAGCATCCCTGGCCCAGTCACCCAGCTTCTCAATCATGTCCCGCAGCATCTGATCCTCCTCTTGTTCCCTGAAACGGGACCAGGTGGCCATGAGCGACAATGGCAATGGCAAGGTGCCCTGGAGGGGCCCCCAGACAGTCTCCAGCAGTGGCACCCCAGCCCTGAGTCCCGCCTGGACCCATGCCACCTGCCCCTTCCTGCTGACAGGCCACACCTTGGAACCCTGCTCTCACCAATGCCAAGTCCCTGCCCTCTCCAGAGCCAGCCCCTCAACAGTGACATGGTACAGGAGGGCCCTGGGCCGACCACACAGGTGACCTGGGACAGGAGGGCCCTGGGCCGACCACACAGGTGACCTGGGACAGGAGGGCCTGGGCCGACCACACAGGTGACCTGGGACAGGAGGGCCCTGGGCTGACCACACCGGTGACCTGGACAGGAGGGCCTGGGCCAACCACACAGGTGACGTGGGACAGGAGGGCCTGGGCCGACCACACAGGTGATGTGGGACAGGAGGGCCTGGGCCGACCACACCGGTGACCTGGACAGGAGGGCCTGGGCTGACCACACAGGTGACGTGGGACAGGAGGGCCTGGGCCAACCACACAGGTGATGTGGGACAGGAGGGCCTGGGCCGACCACACCGGTGACCTGGGACAGGAGGGCCTGGGCCGACCACACCGGTGACCTGGACAGGAGGGCCTGGGCCGACCACACAGGTGACCTGGGACAGGAGGGCCTGGGCCGACCACACCGGTGACCTGGGACAGGAGGGCCCTGGGCCGACCACACCGGTGACCTGGGACAGGAGGGCCTGGGCCGACCCATGCCAAGGCCCCGTCACGCTCCCAGAGGGTCTCATAGAGGTGGACTTCAGGTGCCGACCCAGAGTGCCATGTGCTGGACCCCTCATGAGACGAGACAGGAAAGCTGTCGGGGACAGTCACACAGTCCGTGCAGGAGCCAGGAGACGCACGTGGCCTTGGAAGTTCAAGTTAAAAACTAAGACTTTGGCCGGGCGCGGTGGCTCACGCCTGTAATCCCAGCACTTTGGGAGGCTGAGGCGGGCGGATCACGAGGTCAGATCGAGACCATCCTGGCTAACATGGGGAAACCCCGTCTCTACTAAAAATATAAAAAAATTAGCCAGGTGTGTTGGTGGGCGCCTGTAGTCCCAGCTACTTGGGAAGCTAAGGCAGGAGAATGGCGTGAACCCTGGAGGCAGAGCTTGCAGTGAGCCGAGATTGCGCCACTGCACTCCAGCCTGGGTGACAGAGCAAGACTCCGTCTCAAAAAAAAATACAAACAACAAAACAAAACAAACAAACAAAAAAAACTAAGACTTTACGGCCAGTTACGGTGGCTCATGCCTGTAATTCCAGCACTTTGGGAGGCCAAGGAGGGCAGGTCACCTGAGGTCAGGAGTTCAAGACCAGCCTAGCCAACATGGTGAAACCCCGTCGCTACCAAAAATACAAAAAATTAGCCGGGCATGGTGGTGCGAGCTTGCTACTCAGGAGGCTGAGGCAGGAGAATCGCTTGAACTCAGCAGACGGAGGTTGCAGTGAGCCAAGATCACACCACTACACTCCAGCCTGGGCAACAGGAGCGAATCTTCGTCTCAAAACAAAAACAAAAACAAAATATTAGCCAGGTGTGGTGGTGTGCACCTGTAATCCCAGCTACTCGAGAAGCTGAGGCAAGAGAATCATTTGAACCTGGAAGGGGGAGGTTGCAGTGAGCCAAGATCGCACCACTGCACTCCAGCGTGGTGACAGAGCAAGACTCTATCTCACAAAAAAAAAAAAAAAGACTTTAAAAAGTTCCCGATGGCCACATGTGGCCCCTGGCTACTGTACCAGGCAGCATAGACAATAACCGCCTGGTCAGAAAGTTCTACGGGGCTGGCTGACCCTGAGGGCCGGGAGCATGGACCAGGTGACCTGGCCTGGCTGGGAGGGGCCCCCGGCACCTGCCCCTCACCGGAGCCGGTCCTCGTCCAGCGAGTCCACGATGTCACTGCGGTCGTTCACGGTGCTCACGTACCGCTCCAGCAGCTCCTGCTCCCGCCGCCGCTCCTGCAGTGACTTCAGAGCCTCTGTGGGGATGGCTCTGTCAGCAGGAGCCCCCCCCACCACTGCCATGCCCCTCACAGGACACAATGTCCCCACCACCCAAGCGCCAGGCTCCTCTTTTGGAGGAGGAAGGTGGGGTCTTGGAGGGATCCGGAGCAGAATGAATGAGTGAATGAGTGAATGAAGGAAGGAACGGCCATGTCAGAGCCCGTGTGCTGGGATCCTTCCCCATCATCTCGCAAAAACACCACTTGCTGCAGAGATATGGATACTGAGGCTCAGGGCGTCGCTGTCCCTGCAGCACAGCAAGGAAAGGGCAGAGGCAGACGACCAGGGCCTGTGCCCTCAGCCAGGGCACCCTGCATCACGAGACAAATGCCCATGGCTCACCCTGACTGCTGCTACACTAAATGCCTTGTGCGAATTGATTCGTTTAATCCTCACAACAGCCGTGTGAGGTGGGTGCTACGAGCATCCTCACTTTGCAGGGGATGAAACCCAAGCACAGCAAGGTTAAGTGCCTTGGCTGAGGACACACAGCCAGGAGATGAGAGATTTGAAACTCAAACATGGGCCCGCCTGGCTCCAGGGAAGGTCTCACCACCAGGACAGTCAGGTGGCCTCACAGAGCCGGCCCCCAGACACCCTGGGCTCCACGGCATCCCTGGCTGGGGCCCCTTGGCTGGCGCACGGGGGACGCACCGGGCTTGGCCATGAGCCGGCGCAGCTCGCCCTCGATGTCCAGCTGCTGCTCCTCCAGACGCTGGGCCTTGGACCTGCCGCACAGACACGCGTATGAGGCCTGACTCTGCGCTCCTGTCCTCCGCCTGACCCGCCCAGACCGCAACAAGGGCCTGGACCTGCCACACATACATCTGAGGCCTGACTCTGCCGCCCTGTCCCCCTCCTGGCCCACCCAGACCACAACAAGGGCCTGGACCTGCCACACATACATCTGAGGCCTGACTCTGCCACCCTGTCCCCCGCCTGGCCCACCCAGACCGCACCGAGGTCCTGGACCTGCCGCACAGACATGCATCTGAGGCCTGACTCTGCGCTCCTGTCCCCCGCCTGGCCTGCCCAGCCCGCAACGAGGTCCCGGCCTTCGAGGAGGGGCCCACGGCTGGGCTCTCACTTGTACATCAGCTCTGACTCCTGTCTCAGCAGAAGCTGCTTCTCGTGAATGAGCCAGAACCAGTCCACCATGAGGCTATCCTCAGCGTCATCTGGGGAGAGGAGCCAGCTGGGGCAGGGGGGCCCGCCAGAGTTCATGGCCCCCAGCCCCAGGACTGAGGGTGTCTGTGGGAATCGGGCTGGCCCAGGGCCAGGCCGAGGCGCTCACCTCCCTCGGCCGCCCGCAGTCGCTTCTCCAGCTCCACGCCACGGAGCTCCAGGGCGTCCAGCCGCCTCTCGATGTCCTGCAGCTGCCTCTGTATCTCCTCCGGGGAGAGGTAGTCGGGGTGCAGCTGGGAACGGAGGAGCGGTGAGGATGCCGGAGGGCTAGGCCCCTGCCCGGCTCCCCACCACTACTCACCCTGACTGGGGAGGTCACCGTCTCGCCAGGCAGAGCAGGGACATTGGCCGGGGACAAGGGTCTCCCTGGAGAAGGAGCAGGGTGAGCCTCTGGGACCTGGGCCACCAGGCCCAACGTGACCAGGACACAGCTTGGAAGGAGCCTGACCTCAGCACAGCTGGCCCCAGCCCTGCCTCCCTAATGCCCCGCATGCCCACTGGACTGCCCTGACCCAGCCCCACAGACACCTGAGTGGCCTCCAGGCCCAGCCCCACCCTGCCCTCCTCCAGGTCAGCAACACCCCAGCCACCCCAGTCCCTCAAGCTGCCAGGAGCAGACATTCCATTATCATCATCATGAGTCTGTAACAAGGTGCTCTGAAACAGCTAGGGTCTCTATTCATGAGGGCGGGCACGGGGCCGGGTCCTTCCTCCAGGCTTTCCCTCCATTCTAGGTCCTGCGAATGCATCCTCCAAAGCCCCAGCAGGCATTGCCTCCTCAGAGAAAGGCTCCCTTCACGTACACCCCAAACAGCAGCGGTGTCTCTGGGGCTGACCTGGTTTGCCCTGAAGGTGGGGTTTCTTCTCCTCCTCCTTCCAGCTCTGCACTCGGGCTTCCTGGCCAGGGGGCTCCGGCCGAAGCCAGTTGTCAGAAACGTCGAGGCTGGCAGGGACGGCCAGTCTCCTGCGGCGGGGTGGGGAGGGGGACCTGGCTGCCCCCAGGTGGGGAGACAGAACCACGCTTCAGAGCAGGGCCACTGGGAGCCTGGGGTCTGTCCTGGCACAGCCAACAGCTCGCTGGGTAGCCCGGCCATCCCCATGCCCTGGGCCTCCTGACTGGCACAGCATTGGCATCACAAGCCCTACACCCACGTCCTGCCCAACCTGGCCATGTCTCCCCAGGGGGCTAACCCAGGGGGCTGCTGGCTGCTCAAGGTCACACAGGAAGTGGCACGAGAGCTGGATATGGATCCAGGGCAGCTGTGAGTGCTGGGAATACATACAGAGATGTGTGTGCACACACACGCATCACACACGAACACAGGTGCACACATGGACACATGCATCACATGCATGAAACAGATCCACACATGGATACATGCATCACACACATGAACATGGGTGGCACATACATCACACATGAACATGGGTGGCACACACACACATCACACATGAACACTGGTGTACATATGAACACACATGCATCACACGCATGAACACATGCACACATGGACACATGCATCAAACGGTTGCACACACATGCATCACACAGATGTACACATGGACACATACATCACACATGAACACAGATGTACACATGGACCATGCATCACACATGAACACAGATGTACACATGAACACACATGCATCACACGCACGGACACACATGCATCACATACATGAACACACACATGGACCATGCATCACACACACAGATGTACACGAGCACATGCATCGCATAAATGAACAGACACATGGACACATCACATGCACCACACACATGAACACAGATGTACACAAGGATACATGCATCACACATGAACACGGATACACATGCATCACATACATGAACACACATGCACACATGCACCACACATGAACACAGATGTACACAAGGATACATGCATCACATGAACACGGATACACATGCATCACATACATGAACACACGTGCACCACACACATGAACACAGATGTACACAAGGATACATGCATCACATGAACACAGATACACATGCATCACATGCATAAACGCACATGTGCACATGGACACACGCATCACACATGAACACGGATACAGGCATCACATACATGAACACACATGCACACATGCATCACACACATGCACACATGTACACACAAGCCTGCCCAGGACTACCAGCTTCTCTGGCTGACCAGAGCACCTCTCCACACACCCCAGGAGGTGGCACTACAGGTCCAGTCCCGGGACCCCCACCCAAGGGGGAGGGCCAGCTAGGCACCCGGGGGCCCCTGGGTCCCGTCCAGGAGTACCTGGGAGGCTGGGTCCTGGGCTGCCTGGGCGTGGGGTCCTGTCAGGCCTCACGGGGGTCAGGGTGATGTGGACACTCCCAGCAAAGCTGCCTGAGACCTTCCTGGGGGCCTCCCCCGCCCTCGGCTCTGCCAGGGCCTGTGGTTCCTTGGGCTTCAGAGTCCTGGGCAGAAGGCATGAAGTCAGAACCCGAACCACCAGCCCCAGGCCTGGCCCACCTGGAGGGGCTCCCAGGCCATATGCAGACCAGCCCGAGGGAGCAGGTGGCCTTCTGAGCAAATGCCACCTCCCAGCCCACTGACTACACCTGCTGGGACCCTCCTGCAAACACACGTGTCCATTGCTACCTGCTGTGGTGTGAAGCAGATTCCAGGCGTGAGCTCCGGGCCCCACGGGACCCACACATGGGGAGACTCCACCCCAGCTGCAGGCATGGTGCGTGAACCCACATGGGTGCTGCCATGCCCAGGTGAGACACGCAACAACGCTGCCCCCAAACCAGGGACAGCGGCCCCCATGTCCCTCAGGCAGGGGTGACCTGGCCTCTGCTACTCACAGGGAGGTGCATCCATCCCTGGATAGGCGTGTCAATCCGTCGATTACATACTCACTGCATTTATTAAGCACCTATGGTGTACCAGGCCCTGGGCCAGCCCCACCCATCCCTAACCTCTCAGCTGGGCTTCTCCTGTCCACGGGCTTCAGATTCGCTCTCCATCCTGCCGGCCCATCCTCCTGGCCTTCCTGGGGGCTGGCGCTCATGTCTGGGTGGGAGGCAAGGGGTCTGGGTGTGAGGAAGGAGTGCTGGGAATGGGGTGTCTGTAAGGGTGGCTGTGCCTCCCCCTGCCATCTTCCCATAGCCACTCCACCCTCAGACACCCCCACAGCCAGCCGGCCGGGAGGCATCAGGAGCACCGGGCAGGGAGTCAGGGGAGGGGCTCCCAGCTGGCTCTCCTGTGCTGTGTGTCCCTGGGGGAAGCTCTCCCTGCCTCTGGGCCTCAACTTCCCCTTCTGCCGAATGGGTGGGGACGTGGCAGGGTGAGCCCCGTGGGCTCTGATCCTCTGTCCACCTGTGCAAGGGGAACACCTGAGCCACGGCTGCCCGTCTGCAGGCTTTCTTGGCTCCTGGGTCCTGCAGGATCCAGGGCGTGGCTTTAACAATGAGAACTCAGCCGAAGAGAAGGATCTGGAAAAGCCCTTTGCAGCCCATCTTGTTCTCTGAGCCCAGCTGGATAAAGCCATGGGAACCTCTAGCTTTTTTCTACGCACACCCAGGTGGCAGGGACGGCCAGTTTCCTGCAGTGGGGCGGGGAGGGGGACTCGGCTGCCCCCAGGTTGGGAGACAGAGCCGTGCATCAAAGCAGGGCCACCAGGAGCCTGGGGTCTGTCCTGGCACAGCTGACAGCTCACTGGGTAGCCTGGCCATCCCCGTGCCCTGGGCCTCCCAGCTGGCAGAGGGTTGGCCTCACAAGCCCTAAGCCCACGTCCTGCCCAGCCTGGCCATGATCAGCCAGGGGGGCTAACCCCTGGTGGGTGACGGCCAGTTGCCTAGAAGAAAGCTCGCTCCCTGTTCCCGAAAACACGTGAGGCCATAAAACAGGACTGTGTGGTCCAGGGAGTCCCCAGGAAGAGCTCCCAGCCTAGGAGGCACCAGAGCCCTCAGGTCACAGCGCATCGTCACCAGACCATCACCGGGGGGGACGGAGCACAGGGCGCTCTCACCTGGACACCACCAGGGGGGACAGGGCACACTGGGACATCAGCGGAGGGGACGGGGCATAGAGCACCGTCACCGGGACACCACAGGGGGGACGGGGCATAGGGCACCATCTCCGGCATGTGGTAACACAGAGTGCCACAGCAACAGTGCAACGTCGTCAAACAAAGCAACAGGCAGGAAGCGCAAAACACCACGGGAGAACAGGAGGCCCCACAGACCATGGCCAAGCCAGGCCACTGCGAGCCACCGGATGTAACTGCCAGACCGAGCTGAGCGGGATGCTGCAGGGCTGGGCTGCAGGCACCTGCAGGACATACGGATGGGGTGGGCTGGGTGCCGGCAAACAGCATAGCCCTGAGGACATTTGCAGCCACCACACAGAGAGCGCGCCAGGACCCCAGGAGGCTGTGAGCAGGTGTCACAGAGGACAGAGACGAGACGGAGAGGAAGGCGGGTGGGGCTGATGATGAAACCGCACACGCTGCAGAGTGCGGCCAGGGGAGAGTCCCAGAGCTGCGGGCCCCCGGGGCCTCCTGCCTCCCAGCCCCCTACTCACCCTGCGTTAAGGTGGTGCTTTTACCCTTTGCCTTCGGGGCCTCTGGCTTCGGCCTGGAGCCAGCACCCACCCTGCCGACCCCTGAGGATTCAGCCAAGTTCCTCCTGCCTGCCGGGGGCAACACGGATGCCTGAGAGGTACTGCTCGTGCTCAGGGGGGCTGGCGGTTCCATCCTCGAAGGGAGGCCAAGCGCCCGGGGAGACGAGGACTGCAACGGCTTGGCTAAGGGACTTGCTTGTGCTGCTTCAGTTTTGGGCTGAGAACTGGGAACAGGGGCAGTGGCTGGGGAAGGCCTATAAGTAAAAGAGCAGGCATCAGGCACAGCTGGATCTAGGCGCCCTCCCACCATCACCCGAGGCCGCCCCTCTGCCTCCCTGCAGCTCGCTCCCAATGCCCAGCCTCCGGACGGACTCCCACCATCACCCCAGGCCACCCTCCACCTCCCCCACCATTGCGCCAGGCCACCCCTCCGCCTCCCCCACCATTGCACCAGGCTGCCCCTCTGCCTCCCTGCAGCTCGCTCCCAATGACCACCCTGGCAAGGCACAGGCCACAGACACCTGTTTCTGGCATGAGCATATGCTGTGGCTGATTCTCCTCTCCTGTGAAATCCAGTGTTGGCTGAGATTAAAATATCCACCCCCTAAACACACCACCCACCCAGGCTGGAGGCACCTGGGGCTTTGTCAGAGCCTGGGCCGGCCTGGGCTGCCAGGTTCAGTCCCATGTGACACAGTCTGTCTGGCCCAGCCAGACACACAGACACAGGGCCAGACACACAGACACAGGGCCAGACACACAGACACAGGGCCAGACACAAGGCCTCCGTGCCTTCCTGCCTTCCCTCGGGCACACGCCGGGAGTGAGGCTGCCAGAGCCTGAGGTGGGGGCACCAGGTGCCTCCCCACCCCCAAGCCAGTGCCTCCATGTCCCCACCCCCCTCGACAACCAGTTTCCCTCCCCCCTTTCCCTTTACACTGGGCTCAGGTGTGCCAGGCCAGCTTCCCCAGAGGAGCTGGGCTCCTCCCCAGCCGCACACGCCCCCCGCCCCCACCACCTAGGAAGCACTCCCTGGAGCACCCCCGCCACTCATCCTCAGTCCCTAGGATGCCCTGGACACCCCCCAGTGCCAGGAGGAGCAGAGCGAACTCGCTCTTCTCCTGTCTGTGACCACCCCGGAGGCTCTGAGCACCCCCTGCTGACCAGTGCGGGGGCAGGAGGCAGTTCTGAGCAGGGGACGCCTGCACCCCACGATACGGGGCAGGAAACGGCGTTGTCAGCCAGGCTGCGACAAGCATTCTTACTCGCTAAGTGACTGTACTTGGTCGAATGGTGACCCCTAAAAGTCATGTCCACTGGAAAGCTCAGAGTGTGACCTTATCTGTAAACCATCTTGGCAGTTATGATCATGTTAAGATGCACTCACGCTGGGTTAGGGTGGACCCTAGTCCAACAACCATGTCCTTAGAAGAGACAGAAGAGGAGAAGACAGACAGAGAGAAGGCCACATGGAAACGGAGGTGGAGACTGGAGGGAGGCGACCACAAGCCAAGAACGCTCAGAGCCGCTGGGAGCTGGAAGAGACAAGGACAGGTCCACCCCTAGTGCCCTGCGAGGGGACGCGGCCCTTCCCCCGCCTCAAGGCGGGACTTCTGGCCTGCAGAGCTGTGAGGGGGTGGATTTCTACTGTGTAAGCCGCCCGGTGAGGGGGTCTTTGGAAACTGATGCAGCGCCCCCCCCTACCCATCCACGTCATCTGCTCAGGGTCCAGGCACAGGCAGGTGCGGGGCACAGGCAGGTGCGGGGCACAGGCAGGTGCGGGGCACAGGCAGGTGCGGGGCACAGGCAGGCGCGGGGCACAGGCATGGAAGGTCGGGGCCCAGGCATGGAAGGTCGGGGCCCGGCTGGACTCAGTCAGACAAGGTGATGCTCAGCCCAGCCAGCGTGGGTCCCGCTCATGACCCATCCCCGCGTCCACTCAGACCCACCGGCGTGGGACCCACCGGCGTGGGACCCACCGGCGTGGGTCCCGCTCGCGACCCGTCCCCGCGTCCACTCAGACCCACCGGCGTGGGTCCCGCTCGCGACCCGTCCCCGCGTCCACTCAGCCCCACCGGCGTGGGTCCCGCTCGCGACCCGTCCCCGCGTCCACTCAGCCCCGCCGGCGTGGGTCCCACTCGCAAACTGTCCCCGCATCCATGAAATGGGCGTAGGACCCTTGGGTTCCAAGGGAGTGCGGCACAGGGGGCCCCGGAGCGGCAGCGCCACCGCACCCATGATGCCCCGAGCACATGCAGACGGCAGCTTTTCCATAAGGACCCGGCTTCCACCACCCTGACCACAGGCACTGCCACCCTGGCTCCTCCTCCCCATTCCCCAAAGGAAGAAACAGGCTGGGAGAAGTGCGGTCCCCAGGGCCACACAGCCAGGGAGGTGCAGCGCCCCCAACCCCTCTGGCCTCCGGGGGCCCCGCTGGCTGGTGCATAGAGGCCATACCTGGGGTCCCTCGGTCCCCACGCGCTCACCTGCCAGGCGCCGGAGTGCCAGCCTCTTCCAGCGCTGAGAGGGCCTGCTTGAGGAAGTTCCGCGCCTGCTCCTTGCTGCTGTCCTTGGATAGAGCAAGTGACGGGGTGGGACCTCTGCCAGCAAGGCTGGTGCTGGGGGGCACTGCTGATGTTTGGAAAAACTTATTCCGGGCCTGCTGGGTCCTGGAGGCGGACGGGGTCCAGGCTGGGGGGTCCACTGTGGCTGCAGATGTGGAGCTTGAACTGAGCGTGGTTTGAGGAGCTGCCACTCGGGGGGCTCCCCCGCCCTGGGGTGTGGCCGGGCGAGGGTCTGGGGCACTCGGGGGCACAGCGGGATGGGAGGCAGCCGCTGCTGTGCACGGGGCAGCTGACGACCAGCCCATCGGGGAGCTATTGGTCACACGAGGGCGGACTTTCCCCTCCGTGGGAGTGGGGGCCAGGCGGCTCTCAGAGGGCCTGGCTGGGCTCCTCACGTGGACGGACGTGGCGCTGGTGGCTGCAGGGTTGGGTGCAGCTGGAACGGAAGCCCTGGCAGGCGAGTTGCCCGCAGCAGGCTCCCAGGCCGACGGCCTGGCCTTGTTTGCCTCCTGGGCCTTCTGTGGGGAACAGGAGGTCCTGGAATCCACACCCATGGCCCCTGGCTGTCGGGGGACCAGACCCGTCAACTTGGGGCTTGCAGAGGCGGCTGCGGGGAGGTGGCTGGTGCAGACGAAGGTGCCCGGCTCTCCTGTGGCCCTGTAGGCCCCCGAGTGCAGCG
This sequence comes from Pan troglodytes, assembly GCF_028858775.2. Taxonomy (NCBI): domain Eukaryota; kingdom Metazoa; phylum Chordata; class Mammalia; order Primates; family Hominidae; genus Pan; species Pan troglodytes. Next base: position 7,393,520 of record NC_072404.2, read on the forward strand.
TGCAGGAGCACTGCTTACACCTGGGGGAGGAAAGGCACAGGAGCCCTAGCTCGGCACCACCCACCCCGCCACGCATCCACCACGTGCTCCCGAGAGCAGGCATTGCGGACTCCTGTGTCCACTTGCGAGGTTGCTGAACGCCCGCCCCACCACGCATTCACCACGTGCTCCTGAGAGCAGGCATTGCAGACGCCTGTGTTCCACTCACGAGGTCGCTGATTCATTCAACAAACGCCTCTTCTCAGGGTCCTTAACCACTTACATCACAGACCCCACCAAAAACCTCGTTTGGGGTGCAAACCCCAGAGGGTGCTCGTGCAGGTCAGCAGACACACACCCACAGGCCACCCCAGGCCCCACCTCGGGGCTGACCCACCCTGGCCTCACAGCGTGGGGGATGGAACTGGGGGGACCGGCCCACCCCAGCCTTGCAGAGCTGGGGACAGAAGTAGGGGGAACAGCGCTTGTTTCCTAGGAGCCCCCACCCAGGGTGCAGGGTGGCAGCAAGGGGCTGGGGATGGCCACTGAGTACAACACCCCAGTGGGAAGGGCTGAGGCACAGGAGGGAGACTGAGGCAGTGTGTGTGGAAGGACAGTCGGGAGGGCATCTCAACGGGGGCACTGGAGGAGGCATCTGGACGGGGGCACTGGGGGACACTGGGGCTTAGTGAGGGGTATCAGGTCCTGGGTGTCTGGGAACAGTAGAACATCTTGGGCTATCAGCAACAGAACGGGGGGTGGGGAAGAGGGTGAGGAGGCGGAGCAGTAGGGAGAGAAGAGTGAAGAGGGAGAGGAGGGGGGAGGAGGGGGAAAAAGGGGGAGGAGGCAGAGCAGTAGGGGGAGGAGAGTGAGGAGGGGAAGGATGGGGAGGGGGAGGAGGGAGAAGAGGAGGAGGGGGAGGAGAGTGGAAAGGGGAGGAGAAGGGTGAGGACAGGGAAGAGGGGGAAAGGAGAGTGAGGAGGAGGGAGAGAAGGGAGAGAAGGAAGAGAAAGGGGGAGAGGAGGGTAAGGAGGAGGGAGAGAAGGGAGAGGAGGAACAGGAGGAAGAGGAGGGGGAGGAGGGAGAGAATAGAGAGGAGAAGGAAGGGAGGATGGGAAGGAAAGTGAAAGGGAGAAGGGGAGGAGAGGGGAGGAGGGGGGAGGAGGGGAGGAGGGGGAGGAGGGGAGACGGGGAGGGGGAGGGGGGAGGAGGGGAGAGGGACGGGGAGGGGGGAGGAGGGGAGAGGGGAGAGGGACGGGGAGGGGGGAGGAGGGGAGACGGGGAGGGGGGAGGAGGGGAGAGGGATGGGGAGGGGGGAGGAGGGGAGAGGGGAGAGGGACAGGGAGGGGGGAGGAGGGGAGAGGGGAGAGGGAGGAGGAGCGGGGAGGAGGAGGCTGGGTGGGAGGCGATGGGAGCTGTGGGAGGGTTCTGGGAGGGGAGGTGCACACTCAGGCGTGCGGGCAGAGGGCAGCCCCACCTGAAGCAGCTCCGGTGGTAGAGTCTCCCATCGGCCAGGTGCCGCTGTACCAGGTGCACGTGCTTGCCGCAGACCCCGCAGGTGCTGCTGACCAAGCTGCCCGCCAATGCCTGGTCCTGGGGAAGATGCCAGCACCTCTCTGAGCAGCCGTCCACCCAGCCCTCCCTCCTGGTGGCAGCCCACAGGTGGCCGGAAGAGCCCATCTTACAGATGGAGAACTGGCCAGGAGAGGAGCCGCCAGCAGGGCTGCGGTCGGGGTCACACCCAGGTGGGCGGCAGCCCCAGTCCAGGGCCTCTAGCCCAGCCCTGGGGAGAGAGCTGGGGCCCGATGCTAGTGGTCCTTTGGTGGGGCTGGGGGCCAGGGGACAGATTCCAGGCCTCCTGCCCCATCTAGGGGCACGGATCCCATCCAATTCCCACCATCCCGGGAGCCTGGAGTGGCAGTCCAGGCATAGCAGGGGCTACCAACCACCAGCTATATGCCCACCGCCTTCCACCCCAACTCCGCTTCTGAGAAGTGGGGGTGCCTGGGTTCACTCTGCAGAGCCGGCCTTGGGTACAGGGCATAGCCCAACAACCCTTCTCTCCCCGGGAGGGAGGTATCCTGGGCCCATCTAGGTTCAAGCTCTGTCCCACCTTTGTGCTCTCCCTGGGACTCAGTTTACCCATCTGTACAAAGTGGGATCACAACCCCTGGCTTGATGGAGCCCTGGAGAGCCGGTCCTGGCGGCTCTTGCTAAGGCTGAGACCTGGACTTGGGGAGCCGCACCCCCCTCCGGGTCCCGTGGCTTAGGGGCCGCACGTAGTCCCACAAGCCCCTTCTGCAACCCCTGGTGGAAAACCCAGAGAACCAGGGGGAGGGTGGGGTGGGAGCTTACAGTCTTGGGGGGCGGGACCCCTGCACCCTCATTCCTCCTCTGGACCACAGGGTTTGTCTGGGCTGGAGATAGTGGAGACTTCCGGGCTGGGACGGGCGAGGGCAGCTTGGCCGCCTGGACTGGAGCCTTCTTCCCTGACGGCTCCTCCTCAGAGTCCTCCGAGGCCCTCTTCACGCCTGCCATGCCCCCAACTGGAGGAATCAAGCAGGGATCGGGAGGGTCCCAGGCCTGGCTCTGAAAGGGAGTCCCTCCAGAGGTCCCAGTGCCCAGCACAGGCCTTGGTGCTCGGGGGGGACCTGGGGGCCCAGGGCTGGGGAGAGGTAACCCTGAGGGCACTTTTTCTGGCACAGCCCCGGGTCGGTCCCCACTCCTTCCCTCCCCACTCAGAGCCCCAGCTGGAGTCAGGGAAAAGGGACTTTTCTGTTTCTCCAGCAGGCAGGGCAGGCCCTGTGCCCGGAATGGTTCTGGGGATTTCTAAACCCTAGAAGAGGAATGTGGGGGTGGGGGGTGGGGAGCTGAGCTCTACACACACAAAGGCCGGGCCTGTCCCTCCCCTGCCCAGTTCTATCCGGGGGCCCCACCCTGCCAGGCCAGCCTGGCTTCCATAGGGTCCAAAATCAGGACAGATGAAGGTAGGCCCAGGAGCTGCCCCTGGTCAGCCAAGCCACCCCAGTGGGCACAGAAGCTCAGGGGTCCAGATGGGCAAACTGAGGCCCATGAGGGGCGGGGCGGCAGGAGCTGCTGGTGCACCTGGCACCTTGGGGAAGCAGCGGGGGCAGCTCTCCTGCAGCAGGATGAGGGCCCCCGTCCCTCTTGGTGAAGACACAGCCTGGGGCTTTGCATGGGGCCGGGGTTGGGGGTGGGGGCGCCCACCAAGGCCTCTTGCTGCTTCACAGCCAGTGCACAGCCCCGGTGCCCATGCCAGGGGCCATTCTTGGGGGGGGCTGGGCATGGACCCCAAAAAGTCCACAGGCCTGGGAGCCAGGCCAAGGGTCGGGGGCCTGGTCCTGCCTGGCTCGGCGGGCACGGCAGGGACTCACTGGGGGAGCGGCCGTGGAAGTAGTTGTAATACTGGGACACGTAGGTCAGGATGCTCAGCCGGTCAGGCACCTTCAGGGCCACCATGTCCTCGGCATCCAGCAAGGCTGGGATGCCCAAGTGCTCCTCGGCCACGCGGAAGGCCTGCGAAAGGTGGGAGGGGGTCAGCGGGGCAGCTGGGAGCCCCTTCCTCCTCCACCAGGCCGCAGCTCACCTCGACTCAAAGACACAGTCTTGGAGCCCAAAGAGGCATGGGTTGGAGGCCGGAGCTGAGTTCTGCTCGCGTGGCCTCCCAGCCTCAGCTTACCCATCATTGCAGCGGGGATCACGGTCCCATCTGCACAGGACTGAGGTCACCAGGCCGGTGGGCGCTCAAGGCCTTGTCCAGGTGAAACCTCAGGGGATCCTACCCTTCACTGGGAGAATCCCAGGCCCCACCCAACCCAGACTTATGCAGTCTTGAAACAGCTCCCTCCAGAGGCAGGGCTGACATTGCTGAGCCCTCCCCGGGGGCCAGAAGGGACACAAAGGTCGCCATGTCAGGGCTCCCAGGCAACAGGTGGGGGCCGCTAGAGGCTGAGACAGGGACACGATAACCCACGCTGTCCAGCCCAACAGCCGCTGGCCAGGCATGGCTGTGAGCATGGGAAGTGTGGCTGGCACACCTGAGGAACTGGACTTGTTTATTTGTTTATTTTTATTATTATGTTTTTGGAGACAGAGTCTCACTCTGTTGTCCAGGCTGGAGTGCAGCGTCAGCTCACTGCAACCTCCACCTTCCGGATTCAAGCAATTCTCCTGCCTCAGCCTCCTGAATAGCTGGGATTACAGGTGCACACCACCACGCCCCACTAATTTTTGGTATTTTTAGTAGAGACGAGGTTTTACCATGAACTTGTAATTTTAGTTCATTTTAATTAAGTTAAAGCTTAAATTCAAATTGTCCCTGTGCTGAGCAGGGCAGTGCCGGCCGGGCAGGTATGACTGTCTTCAGTGCTGACCACCGTCCCCGCTGAAGGCCAGCTCCGGGGGCAGGGATGTGGCCGGGGCCTGCCTGGCACAGCACAGGACACGCCTGCAGGGCGCGTGGTGAGTCTGCCGGTGCCTCTGCCCACGAGGGAGCGTGGTGCTTATTCTGCAGCAGGCAAACTGAGGCTGCACACAGGGAAGGGCCTGGAAGCTGGGGCGGGCAGGGCAGGACTGGAATCCTGGCAGGGCCGGAAGGCAGGTCCCATGTGGTGGGAGTGGCAGCAGGCCCACTGGGACCCATCCACAGCCCCCCACAGCCACCCCCAGACCCTTGTTCTGCCTGAGGCAGACTGGGCTGAGCCACCTGCAGTGAAGTAGGGTCCCCAGCCACCTCCTGGCACCTTGCTCCCCAGCTGAGGAAAAGAGGGGACCAGTATGCCCTGGGTGCCAAGATAAGAGGCTATTTCTAGAACACTAGGGTCACCCAGCCCAGGACGCGTTGCAGGGCTGGTCAGGGAGCCCCCGATTCCCAGGCAGGACTCCCAAGGCAGGTGCAGGGCCTGCGGGGAGTCCCTCGGTCCCTCGGACGTGGGTGGGGCTCAGCAGGCTGGCTAAGCCAGCTGTGAGGCCGGGGCGGGGGCCACTCACCAGTTTATTGTTTTCATAAATATTTTCCTTCTTGAGAGCATTGAAGTTTCTGGAAGATAAAAACATGATGTCCAAAGCGGCTCAGAGTCCACGAAGGGAGGGGCTGGAGGGCCTCAGAGGTCATCTTGCCCAAACAGAGAAACCGAGGCCAGGATGGGGGGCTGTGAAGGAATGAGGTGGTACAGGAACACAGGTGGGCAGAGGCCAGGGCTCCCGGCCCTGCTCCGGCCACGGTGATGCTGCTGGGACTGTGGTACGACATCAGACGGCCCCAGCTTCACCTCCTGTACCCTGGACAGGCCGCCCCTCATCAGTGCTCCTGCCACAGTCAGAGGTGGCAGGAAGCAGGCCTGGGAGGTGAGGTCACCAGCCCAGGGCGGTCCAGCACAGCTCAGCTCGGAGGGGGCTCTTCCCATCACAACGCTTGGTGACCAGGTGGGTCGCAGAGGCCTGATGCCCCCGGAGGACCACAGGGAACGGAGGAGAGAGGCTCCCAGGCCATATGCAGAGAGGGCCAGCCACGCTGCCCCCGAGGGCAGGACAGGCCCCGGATCCACCTCGTCCCATACATCATCACTTCTGTTGTTGGAAGGGTGACTTCTGTTCACCCTGCAGTGAAGGGTGTCCTTCTCAGCGCTTCACAAATACCAACCTAAGGCTCACACCCGACCTGTGGAGCAGACACTGGTTATGTCTGCATCTCACAGAGACAGCGGCTCGGGGACCTGCCCCAGGTCACACAGCGGGGAGACAGCCGCCAAGCCCACTGAGGTTACATGGTTCTCTCTTTGGGTGGTGGAGTGCCTTCCTAGGTGCTCAGCGAGGGCCCAGCCTCACCCCTGACTCGCACACTAGACCACAGGGATGCAAGGGTCCCAGGAAGTTCCCGAGGTGAGGTCCCCGGCCAGCCTGGACAGCAGGGCCCTCCTGGGGATGCCAAGAGGACAGCCCCACGTGACCTCCAGCTGGTCCTGGGACTCCTGATGGGCACCTTGGGAGGATACCCTGGGCAGAAAACACACCAAGATCCCAGGAGGCCCCAGCCCAGCCCCAGGCCCTCCGACAAAAACCACCAGGCTCCCAGCACAGGCTGCGGCTTCTGGGAGGGAGGGTTGGTTAAATCATGATCTGGAAGCCGGGTGCAGTGGCTCACACCTGTAGTCCCAGCTACTCAGGAGGCCAAGGCAGAAGGATTGCTTGAGCCCAGGAATTCGAGATCAGCCTGGGTAACACACTGAGACCCCGTCTCAGAAAAACAAAAATATAGTGATCGTGACCCGTCTGTCCACGTTGCTGCCTGTGGGGTCCCGGACAGCAGCTGCTGCCATGTCAGCGTGAACTGGACTGTTCTAGAAGCTTCCTAGCCCCACAGAGGGAGCTGGGGCTGCAAGCCGTGTCCTGCCTCACCCCGGCCTGCATGTCTGACCCCGGCCAGCCTCGGTCTCAGGGCCTCAGTCTCCCTGTCTGGGAGGACAACCGCAGCTCCTGGTGGCGAATCTGACGGCCGTAGCTGCAGCAAACAGGAAGGCTGGGCAGGTCTCAAACGGAGAAGTGGGGGCCGAGACCCCTGTGGCCACGCAGCCTGGGTGGCCTAGTTCTGAGCCCAGCCTGCACAGCCCTTGCCAGGCCCTGACCCCCATAAGAATGCTCCGAGGCCCGGACAGTGAGCCCATTTCACCTGTTTCACAGATGGGGAAACTGAGGCCGGGCAGCAGCCACACGGTGGGGTGGGGGCAGTGGGATGGGGGCTGCAGGCTGCCCACCTCTCTCCTTAGGAAGCCCCCACCCCGTCCGCCTGCAGCCCTGCCGTCCATCAATCTGCTGGGATCCTTGGGAACCCTCCACCGTTTCCAGCTTGGACCCCCTCCCAGGTAACAGGTTTCAGACGGCAGGACCACCCGTCTGCACAGGCGGAGCTTCTGCACGCCGGACGAGAGGGGGCGCGGACTCCTCTCCGTGTGGACAGATGATGAGGAGCCCCCTCCCTGGGCTCAGTGGCAGCGAAAGCGGTTTCCGTCGGCTCGGGCCTGGGCCGATGCCTCTGTCTGCCTGGGCTTGTCCCCCGACAGGGCGTGACTCGAGGGCACGTGGGTGGCTGTCTATGCCCAGGGACTCTGCAGCCATGCTGGGCGTCAGCCTCAGCCCCCAGGGCTTAGGAGCCGGCTCTCCCTCCCTCTCTCCCCGCCCCCAGCCCTTTGAAAGCTCAAGCTCTTCTGCAGACCTTCCCCAGGGTCACTGACCAAAGCAGCCGTGTCCCCGGAAAGAACGCCCGGACGGCCGGGAGGGCAGTGTCACAAGTCTGTTTCTTCTCTAAACAAGCAGGAGGAGGAGGCCGTCTGCCTCCCGCACTTGTTTCCGTCCACCCCAGGGGCCGGCAGCGGCTCTGTCCAGTGGGTTTCCCTGCAGGGCCATCTCACCCCCAGACCCACAGTCAGGCTCTCAGAGCTCCAGGCAGATCAGAGCACCCCAGGCCCTCTGGACACACCAGAGCCAGGGCCCACACGGCACAGGTCTGGGCTGCGAGTTCAAGCATCGCGGCCTCAGGATGAGGTTCAAGCTGCATTCTGGGTGTTTGAGGCCTATTCCACTGGGCTGCACCACCCTGGCCGGTCCCACAGCCACCACCCATCCTGCCCCAAGCTCCTTCCCCAAGGCCGGCCCTCCAGCCTCCAGACCATGGCTCCACTCTCCCGGCACAGAACAGCTTTTCCCACACTCCGCCCGATGCACCGGCCAGGCCCTCCCCAGATGCACCTTGCTGTCCCCGAGCTCACACCCCCGGGGCCCCTGAGCAGCGGAGCTCAAGGGCCCGATGCTGGCAGAAATTGCCGCCAGAACCGTCTCGCAAGCCCCACCAAGATCGCCAGGTGGAGACCCCACTCGTGTCTCCAGGAGCCCCCCAAGAAAATGACACATTGGAGCCCTAACCTCCAATTCCCCCACGTGACCTTATTTGGAGACAGGGTCTTTCTGGAGGTGAGAATTCATTTTGCCTCCTTTGGAGATAAGAGAATTCAAACAGGGTTCTTTGGGGGGAGCCCTGGTCCCATGGCTGGTGTCCTCATAAAAGGGAAATGTGGATGCAGATACAAACTGACAGGGAAGAGGATGTGAAGGCACAGGGCGAAGACGGCCACCCCAGAGCCAAGGAGAGAGGCCGGGAAGATCCTCCCTCCCGCCCCCAGGATGGCCCAGCCCTGCCCACACCTCCGTCCGGGACTTTGGCCTGCAGAACTGCGGGAGGACACTTTCCGTTGTTGAAACCGCCCGTTTGGGGGACCTTGCGAGGGCAGCTCGAGCAGGTGGACACCCCTGTCCTTGCCGGACAAAAATGCATCAGCTTCCCCCCACTCAGCAAGTGACCAGCTACCCATGGTGAGACGGCTGGAACCAGGACACAGCCCCAGCCACCGCTGCAAACCTGTGGGCTGTGGGATGGGGGCTGCAGGTTGCCCACCTCCGAGACATGGCATCCTCCGGGGTTTAATCTTCTCTTATTTGAAGCCTCAGAATTAAAATCAGGTATACCATGGCCCGGCTCCAAGACACACACCGTGGGGCCAGGCACACAGTCGATGCCCTATAAATGCGTGTGATGCATTTGTTCTGTGCTTGGTGAGATTTCTGTGGCAGTAACTTATTCTTTCAACACTGGCTGAAGGAATGAATTTGCCGTCTGTGTGTCGGTCACAAGATTTGCCCTGGCCAACTCTCCACCGTGCGTGCCCCTGCCCGGCCACACCTGCCCCCACCACCCCTCTAACTGACCCACGACCATCAACTTCAGCCCATGGAGTCCAGCCGGCCTCTGCCCCGGCGCCTCTGGGGGCTCTTGGGAATGTATACCCCCCTCCAAATTCCTGGGTGGCCGACATCACACTGTTTACTTCCTGGAACAAGATTCGGCCATGGAGTGGGGAGGGCGGGGGGGTGCAGGACTTGGAAGGGAAGGAGCCCCAGCCGAGGCACATCCAGCACATCAGGAGAGAATCCCACGGAGAAGGGAGCAGAGGGAGTGGGGAGAGGCAGGCGGATGGACAGAGAGAGCTGGAGAGAGAGAGGAAGACCCCAGCGGAGATGGTGGAGGGAGGCCCAAGAGAGACAGGGACCAGATGGCACAGTCGGGATGGCAGAGAGGGGACTCGGGGAAGGAGCAAACCTCAGAGACAGCGAGGACATGGCCAGGCAGAGCTCAGGAGAGGAGGGGGTGGGCAGGGGGCGGTGACGACTGGGGAGGGGAGGCCGCAGAGCCCCCACCTTGCACACTGGGCCTCTGGAAGGAAAGTGTGGGGCCCTGGGCAGTCCCCCTGCAGTAGGTGGACAGGCAGCCCCCTCCCGCGCCCGTCCTGGAGGGTTCCGGCCAGAGGCGGCCGCAGAGGTCTGGCTACAGGCCCTGGGGCAGGAACAGAAGGCCTCTGTCCACAAGCAGCTTCCTGCTGACCCAACCCCGCGTGGGAGAGAAGGTCAGCCCACCCTCGGCCCTGGCCCAGGAAGTGAGGGCACTGCCTGGGAGCTTCTGGGTGGGGGCCTCTGCGTGAGTCTCTCCCCTGGCCCCCAACAATAGTGGTGTCTCGGGGAGCCCCGCCACCCTTGGGAGCCACTGCTGGAAGGCTCCATGCACTGCACAGCGGCCGCCCCAGCCACCCCCACTTCCTGGCCCAGCCCTGAGCCCGCCTCCAGAGCTGCAGGGACCAGGAAAACTTAAGGGACCCTGCCCTGGAACTGAGGGTGCAGCAGAGACCCAACTTCACGACACCCTCCCAAGGCCTGGCCACAAATCCGACAAATGCCCCCAGCCACGAACCCCAAGAAGGAGGCCGCAATGTTCTCCCACCTGCTGGACGGCTTCCTGCGCCATGCACAACGCCTGCCCTCCCTCCAGCCCTGCTCCCTCCCAGCCCAGACACGCTGTGCCCCCTGCCCCATCTGCCTGAGGGCTGTGCCTGGAGACCTGCTTGGGCCCAGGAGTGAAAGGAGCCAGCCCATGGCAGAGCTGCTCCAGCCCCGACAGGCTGACTGGCTGAGGGAGGTGAGGCGGGAGGTGGGGCTGTTTGTTCTGGGTGGTTTCTGAGCTCACCTGGCTGCCCGGCTGCCCTGTGACACCAGTATGGAAACAGCGCCCGGGGGCAGGCGCCCTGAGGCCTGGCTGCAGAGAACCCACAGCTGCAGGTGAGACAGGGCAGGCGGGCACAGGCAGGCTGACCAGGCAGGGGACCCGCCCACCCTGCCACCTCCTGGTGGGCGTGGCTGGGCGATCCTGTTTCCTGGCCGTAAAGCGGAGATTCACGGACACCTCTCTGTACCTGTGGGGCTCCCCAGTGTGGTCACACGTGGCTCAAGGAGCCGGAACATGGTACACAGGAACGTCCGGATCACCGCCCCCTCCACCCGGGGTCGGTGGGGCAGAGGCAGAACCAGGAGCCCGGGTGCCCCACCTGGCTGGCCTGGTGCCCGAGCTGGTTCCTTCACAGCTGCTCTCCCTGAGGGCCAAGCGGAAGCGCTCTCTGCATGCAGCAGGAAGGACTAAGGCCAGACAAAGGGAAGGACTTCCTGGTGGCAGAGCTACAGACACGGAGACAGGACGTCCACCCTTCTGCTGTCAAGGGGTCTTCACTGGAAGGAGAGGGGAATGAGGTGGCAAGGGCGGGGCCTCACACAGAGTCTGACCTCAGAGCTGCCTTGAGAGGACAACCGGTCTGTGCCTGTCCCTCACACGCGTTTCCTCCCTTCCTGAAGACTACTGGGGACAGGAGGGACAGCCAAGGGCTGCATGAGGAGACCTCCACCCCAGCCACCACCTCATCCAGAGGCACGGCAGGGAGCAGAGGCTGAGGGCACGGGATGGGGGTGATGAAGGCACAGAGGCAGGCACGTCCAAAGAGCCAGGGGCCAGGCGCGGCAGCTCACGACTGTAATCCCAGCGCTTCGGGAGGCTGAGGCAGGAGGATCACTTGAGGCCAGGAGTTCAAGACCAGCCTGGGCAATATAGCCAGAACCCATCTCAATTTAAAAAAGAAACAATATGCTGAGTGAAAGTAGCCAGACACAGGCCAGACGCAGTGGCTCGCGCCCATAACCCCAGAACTTTGGGAGGCTGAAGAGGGCAGATGGATCACTTGAGGTCAGGAGTTCGACACCAGCCTGGCCAACATGGCAAAACCCCGTCTCTACAAAAAATACGAAAATCGGCTGGGTGTGGTGGTGCACCCCTTTAACCCCAGCTACTTGGGAGGCTGAGGCAGGAGGATCACTTGAACCTGGGAGGCGGAGGTTGCAGTGAGCTGAGATCGCAACACTGCACTCCAGCCTAGGCGACAGAGCAAGACTCTAAGTCTCAAATAAATAAATAAATAAATAGATAAAATTAAATTAAAAATAAGAAAATTAGCCAGGCATGGTCCCAGCTACTCGGGAGGTTGAGGTGGGAGGATTGCTTGAGTCCAGGTGTTCAAGAATGCAGTGAGCTAAGACGGTGCCACTGCACTCCAGCCTGGGCGACAGAGCGAGACTCCAACTCTGGAATAAAAGCAAAGGGCCCAGGCACCCATACAAGCGCATGTCCCCACACCCTGGTGCACACCCGACCCCCATGACACTCCGGGTTTTCCATCAGCCAGGGTCTACAGAGGCCCCCACGCCCCAACACCCATGGAAGCCTGTACTAGCTTCTTCCTACTGCTGTAACAAATTGCCATAAACTCTGGGGCTTAAAACACCAGGAATTTGTTTTCTCACGGCTCTGGAGGCCGGACTCCGACATCAAGGTGTGCGCTGGGCCTTGCTGCCTAAGGGGGTTCTCGGGGAGGGTCCTTCCTGCCTCTTCCAGCCCAGGACACCCTTGGCTTGTGGCTGCACCTCTCTGATCTCTGCCTCCAAGGGCACATGGCCTTCTCCTCTGTCCTTCTGCACGTGGGCACCTACTAAGCTCCTACCATATCTACTGAACCCCAACTGAAAGGCCCTTATCTGCAGAGCTCCAATCATGTGCTAGTATCTACCGAGCCCAGTTCCAGGCACCAGGGGTGCAGCAGTGAACAAAACAGAGCCCCCACCCTCTGGAGCTGACAGTCCAGTGGGGACAGAAACAAGTCAGCCACAGCTTGGGCAACTCCATACCCACCGGAGCTGGGGGCAGAGGGCCTCCTCTCTCTCCCGCCTCCTTCCTGTTCTGGCCTCTGCACTCTCTGGAGCCACCCTGGGCTTTTATTCATTTACCTGTTCCCTGTCTGTCTCTGTGACCGGAACATTGCTCCCTGCATCTGGAGGCTGAGGGGAACTGGCACAGGACTCAGTGCTGGGTACACAGCAGGTGCTCAATAACTGTCAGTGCACTGAGGAGATACACAGCGACCACCGTGCCAGTGCATGCACATGCACCTGTGCTCACCCCTGGGCACTGCACACAGGCACGTCTGAACCGGCAGGGAGTACAGAGAAGCTCCCCAGGACCAGAGGGCCCCAAATCTCCGGCGACACCAGTGATCCATGAAGCTGGTGGCCAGCAGCCGGTGGCAACGCCTCTCTCCACCCCGAAGGCTTTTCGGGCTGGCCCCAGCTTGGATGCCTGGGCTCAGCCACCAGCCAGCCTCATCCAGGACCCTGCAGCCCCGGGGGTGGGGTCTCGCCTGCCTTCCTCCCCATTCCAGGTCCTTCTCCCAGTCTCCAGGTCCCTGGCCCTCTCCTTCAAAGCTCAGCGTCAGGCTTTCCATGTGGAAGCACGCACCTTGTGCCCAGCATCTTCTGCCTGCAAGGGCAACAGAGGCACGTTCCTGGCGAGGGAGAGCGGCTGCTGCCCAAACGCCACATGGAAGCCCCTGGTGGCTCCACGAATGCACGTCACAACCTCAGAGCAGGGGCCGAGGCTGTTGCTCAAGACCCCAGCTTCCTGCAGAGAGTGGGAATGGCAGGACAGTGTCCAGGGGCACAGGGGAGGAGCCCCGGATCTGCGCAACGGGCTGGGGCTGTGTGACCTGAGCAAGGACCCCTCCTCTTAGCCTCGGTTCTCTGGTCTGCACAGCTGCGGCCTGACAGAGGCCCCAGGTGCTGCCTGTGGCTCCTCCCAACCCCGAGACCTTCCCACCAAAAACACACTCAGGAGAACGCTTTGCCCAGAAGGTGCCTGGGCTGCAGGTGGCCTTTGAGGGCCCCCCTTCCTGAGCCTCTGGCCCCCAGCCCCGACACACAGATCTCTGTCCCAGCAAGCCTGGTCCCAGTCATTTAGCCAAAGAGCGTTTGCTGAGTGAATAAACAATGGAGCAGGTCCAGGCTCGGGCCAAGATTCAGCAACGGGCAGGGCCAGCTGCCCAGCTACACACGCCAAGACCCTCCTGGGGGGAGACAGCCTAGTCCTCATCCCCTGCCACCTCCTGCTGCTCCCAGAGATGGGGGCTGTTCTCCATCTCAGGCCCTATCAACCGGGGCCTCAGAGGCCCGGCTGGCAGCAGCACCTAGGGTCTGGGGGCTTCCTGCCCTGCACTGGCCGCTCCCCCACAGTGGCCCTGGCCACATCCCCCCAGGGGCCTGAACAGGCTGGGGGAGGGTCAGTGCCCATACGAGGGCTATCCAGGGACCCCATCTGGTGGCCAGGCCCCTGGGCAGTGAGAGCCTCGGAGGGCCCAAAGAGGCAGCTCTGCTGGCCTTTCCCAGGGACACAGAGGGGGACTGGACTGAAGCCAGGGCCCAGGAGCCGCCCTGAGTCACGTCTGACTCAGCCGGCGGGCGGGGGATGCCACGGCTCTCGCCCAGCTGCATTCGGTGTCCGGGCACACTGAGGCCACTGGGGACAGCCTCGGGGGCCTGCACGGTGGGCTGTGCCTGCCCAGTCCCACGCCTCGGCTCCCCATCCCCGAGCCGCCCGGGCCTCAGTTTCCCCGCCCGTGTCGGCGCGCAGCCGAACAGCAGAAGGGACAAAGGGCGCCAGGCAGGACTTACATGAGGTCGGGCCGGTGGCGGTGCAGGATGGCGCAGAAGGCCAGGCCGTCGCGGAACGACGTGGTCATGTTGCAGATATTCACGTCGCGGTAGCCCTCGCACTGCTGCCGGCACCACTGTTGCAGCGCCCTGATGGCCGCCATGTGGGCGGCGCGCCCGCCGCGCGGCGGAACCGCCCTCCGACACCTTCCCGCGGCTGTGCCGCTACCGCCCGGCCGGCGGGACAGACGCTGGGACCGCTACGGCACCGCCAGACCCACGGCGCCCAGCCCCAGCTGAGCCGGACTGAGGGCGACGAGTGCCGGGTCCCTAAGAGAAGCCGAGCCCGGCCCCGCCCCCGCCGGCCCCGCCTCCTTGTAGGCCCCGCCCCCAGCCGCCAAGTCCTGCCTCCGGATAGGCCCCGTCCTCACACCTCCCAGCCCCGGCATAGGCTCCCGCCCAGGCAGGCCCCACCTCCCGACAGGCCCCGCCCCCAGCCGCCGGGTCCTGCCTCCTGATAGGCCCCGTTCCCACGCCTCCTGGCCCTGGCACAGGCTCCCGCTCCAGGCAGGCCCCGACTCCGGACAGGCCCCGACTCCGGACAGGCCCCGCCCCCAGCCTCCAGGTTTTGCCTCCCGAGAGGCCCCGCCCCACGCCGCCCGGCCCCGGTACGGGCTCGCGTCCTAGGCACGTCCCGCCTCCTGGTAAGTCCCGCCCCCACGCTGTCAGGTCCCGCCCGACAGGCCCCGCCCCCACGCCGCCTGGCCCCGCCCCAGGCCCCGCCCCGCCGCTGCGGGCCGAGACCCCCAACCGGTGAAGGGGCGCGGTCTGCTTGGGGGTCCTGGCATTCTGGACCCCTGCAGAGACCTGGAATTTTTTTTCGCCGCCCCACCTCCCACCACCATCTCACCCCACCGCCATGGAGAAGAGGCAGGAAAGGCCGTTGACAAATGGGGACACTGAGGCTCGAACAGCCCTGCCCTGTCTAGGGCCTCAGCCCTGGGCAGCCCGGCCTCCCGGGGAGCAGGAGGCGCCTTGTGTTTCAGGGTTTCAAAGGATGTCCGCATCTGGTTTCTCTTTCCAGGCCGCTACATGCCAGTGGGGGTTCCAGGCAAGGCAGAGGTGAGGCCTGGGCATTGCCAGAGGAGAAACTGAGGCCAGGAAGGGGGCCGTGGAGCCAGAGTTGCACAGCTGGCCTGTGCTTTTCTTCTGGAGGCCTGTGGGCAGGATCTGTTCCTGGGGCAGGAGATTCCTCAGGCTGACTTGCAGGGTAGTTCCCAATTTTCCACTTTGAGGTGTGACAGAAGAAATAAGGAAAGTCCCTCTGGTGGAGCCCTAAATTATCCCGGGCTGGCCCCTGGCCCCGTTATCCTTGGGGAACCTTGTCTGTGGCCACGGGGACTGGACGAGGGCGGCATCACTGACACCAGCCATGTGAGGGGGGCCTACCCTCCTGGCTGTGGGGCCAGGGCTTGTCCGGGCAGAGCCTGCAGGAAGGAAGGTGTTTTCCCGCAGTAGCCCCTGGCAGGGAGTCAGGGCAGCTTCTCTGTGCCCCTTGGGAGGAGGAGAAACTGAGGTCTTCTAACCCCAGCCACTGGTGCTGTTCCAGGTCTTTTCTGAGGCTGGTCCCTGGTGAGACACCGTAGTGTTCATGGCCAGCTGCCTAAGTGTCAGTGAGGCCTGTGTGTAGGTGGTGAGCTCCCCGTCACCAGGGGCATGCAAGCAGCTGCTAGGCAGGGAGCCCTTGTGGCCTGGGAATGTGGCTGGCCCTAACCGCTGCTCCGCCACAGTCCCTGACCTGCGGATGTCAGGGGATATCGTGCCAGCACAGCCGGAGCCGGTCCTGGCACCGGGTTTTCTTGACTCCCAGGGCAACGGTTACGAGAACCGGAAGAGCTGGAAAAGAAGGGAAAGATCAAGAAGCAGAAGCAGCGGGGCAGTGGGCGGGGGGAATTAGTGGGGGATGGGGGACACAGGGGTGGACAGGCGTTAGGGCCCAGCTCCCTTAAAAGGAGTGGTGTGGGGGTGGCCTGGGTTTCACTTTTATCGTGAACTCTCACCACTGCACACTTAAAAAGCCATCTCACTGGTCACCCCGTGGCCCATCCTGCGCGGCCCCCCTCTGGCACCAGTGAGCTGGGAGGCAGCATTTGTGACGTTTGCCCACCAGCACCTCACACACCATGTCCCTCCAGGGTCCCCGAAGCCAGGAGCCAGGACACCCCCAAACAAATGGTCCTTTCTCCCCACTGCCCACGGCTGCCACCCTCCCATCCAGACGACCTGTCCCCCCGCCTCTGCCCACAGGGCTGCCTCCTGCCCCTCCGGCCACCACAGTCCACCCTCCCCAGCAGCCCGAGGGATCTTTCCAGAAGGCCTGACCAAGCCCTTCCCCTGCCGGGAGCCTCCCAGGCTGTCCTTCGAATAAAGTCCAGGTTGCTTATCAGACTTTCCGCAGGCTTATCACGCTGCATCTCCCCGGCCGCACCCTGCCACGCTGACCCCAGAGCTTTGCGCCCGCACCGGCCCCCAGCACCCGCCCCTCCTCCTCATCCTCCAAGACCTGAAGCCCCTTGGAGCCACCAAAGGCTCCCAGGGTCCCCATCTGTGCTCCCCAGGGCTGCCATGTGGACTCTTTGTACACGCCTCCCCCGTCCAACACCGAGCCTCCACCCGGGGAACCCGCTGCCTTCCGGCCTCACTGGGAAACTGCCTTCTCTTGGGCTCAGTTTCCTCATCTGCAAAGTGACATCATTGTCCCCTTCCACCAAGGGTCACCCCACGGCCAGGCACGCAATAAATGCAGCATGATGTACCCACCCAGGCACGCAATAAATGCAGCATGATGTACCCAGGGGTGGGGAACAGGTAAGAGCGGTGTGAGCTCAACAGGCCCCAGGATGGGGACTCAGATGGGGGCCCAGACTTCAGGCCCTTTAGAAATGATGATGACCTCAGCCTGAGACTAACAGAGAGAGAGAAAAAGGGGAGAAAGAGACAGACAGAGAAAGAGAGGGGAGAAAGAAAGAGGAGAGGAGAGAGAGACAGAAGATAGAGCAAGAGCCTCCCTAGGAAGGACCACGAGAACTGAGACCTGGAGGCTAAGTAGGAATCACTTTGTTGGAGAGGAAGGGGAAAGGGCAAAGGGAACAGGAGTTGCAAAGGCCCTGCGGCAGGAAGGAAGACTCGAAGATAGGCTGGTGTCGCTGGTGCAGGGGACTGGGAGGAGGTGCAGGGGCTGCGGGAGGAAGGGGTGCAGGCAGCAGGGCCCAGCTAGGCCCCTACTCCAACTTCTCCCACCAATTTCCATGCCTACATTGTCATTTGATACTTACAGCCACCCTTTAAAAGTGGCTCTGGGCCAGGGGTGGTGGCTCATGCCTGTAATTCCAGCATTTTGGGAGGCTGAGTTGAGACGATCACCCAAGGTCAGGAGTTTGAGACCAGCCTGGCCAATATGGTGAAACCCCGTCTCTACTAAAAATACCAAATTAGCCAGGCATGGTGGCACATGCCTGTACTCCCAGCTACCTGCAAGGCTGAGGCAGGAGAATCGCTTGAATCCAGGTGGTGGAGGTTGCAGTGAGCTGAGATCACACCACTACACTCCAGCCTGGGTGACACAGCAAGACTCTGTCCCCACCCCGCCGCTCGCCACCCAAAAAAAAAGTGGCTCTGGGCCAGGTGTTGTGGCTCATGCTTGTAGTCCCAGCTACTCAGGAGGCTGAGGCGGGAGATCACATGAGAACAGAAGGCTGCACTGAGCTGTGATCACACCAGTGCACTCCAGACTGGGTGACAGAGACATTAATGTGTGTGTGTGTACACATACATATATGGGTGGGGGTTGGCTGTGGGTTTAAAACCCAAGATTGGCTGGGTGCAGGGGATCATGCCAGTCATCCCAACACTTTGGGAGGCTGAAGTGGGAGGTTTGCTTGAGGCTAGGAGTTCAAGACCAGCCTGGGCAACATAGCAAGACCCCACCTCTACAAAAAATACAAAAATATTAGTCGAGTGTGGTGGTGTACACCTGTAGTCCCACCTATCCAGGAGGCTGAGGCAGGAGGATTGATGGAGGCTGAGAGGTCGAGCCTGCAATGAGCTGTGATCATGTCACTGCACGCCAGCCCGGGTGACAAAACAAGACCCTGTTTACGATCTACAAAAGAAATGGCTCTATTGATTCTGCACCTCAAAAAACTGAGGTTCTGAGAGGAAAGGAGACTGGAGGGAGGGGAGGAGACTGGAGGGGAGGAGGGAGGGGAGAAGGCCCCCCGTTTCAGCCTGCCCTCTCAGGCAGCGGCCCTGACTCTGACACCAGGTGAGGCCCGGGAGAAGGTCGGCCCAGCTGGTGTCCTGCCCAAGTGTACACCCTGGTCCAGGACAGGACTTCCAGGCCAGATGACCTCAGTTTCCCCACTTCCAGCCTCCACGTGTTCTGAACCCCTCAAAGATGATGGAGGCAGGGAGAAAGGGGTCTCTCAGCCCATCAGGGTGGCAGGGCCCGTGCTGGGGACCCAGGGAGGACATGGCCTGAGGCATCGCTCATTTCAGTCCAAAACATCCACCTCGGCTTGCATTAGCTTAGCTCCTGGGTCCCCAAGAGGCGCTGCAGAGGTGGGGACCCAGGTGCCACACCCGGAGGGGTGGGGCGGGCTTATGAGGGGTTGACTCCTTCCACCAGTGGATTCAACCCTGAACGTCACCTGACCAAGGCTGCTGGGCCAAGCTGGAACAGAATCGGCTCCTTGAGTCTGGGAGGCGGAGGCGGTTCGGGAATGCAGAGGGCGTGAGAGAGAACCAAGGGAGGTGTCCTGGCCGAGTGGCGTTTCCCGCGGGACTTCTCAGAGCCTTCATCGCCTGATATGCACCTCCACTCTTCCAGGGAGAGGACACACTGCACAGTGGTTCCCAAACTGACTTGCCCACAGGACCCCTGTGGACGGTTGTGGGGCACCACGTCAGCCCCCCTGCAGAGTGTGGAAGGGACGTTGCCCTCCCCACCCCCAAGGCTGCCATCAACCAATGCCATCCCTACCGCCCCCGGCAGGACAGGGAGCTGGAAGCTGTGACACCCCATTTTAAGGGGCCACCCATTAATTAATTAGGCTCCATGAATAATGCATGCCACCTTGGGTATATTAATAGCATATTTATATGGCGTGCTATGGGGAGTATACATTCTCGTCTGAACACCTCACAAATAATTCACGACACCGCTCCTTCCCCAGCCTCCAGGAGAGCCTGGCCGGTGCTGCAGCTGGGGCCGGTGGGCTGCTTCCCACAGCCAAATTTTACATTTCATTATAAATGGCTTTGCTGGGCATGTCGGTAACTCGTGCATTTCCATCCACTTTATTATTAATGGCTTTGCTGAACTGTAGCAGCCCAACGCCGCGCACAGTGCGTTATAAATATTTGATCCGGCATCTATGGTCTGCCATTTATCATTTATAACGGGTTACAAAAACATTATAAAACATTTACTGCACATTTATAGATCATTTTCGACTACCACCAAAATGTGTTATAAATACATTATTAATCCTCTCCACGCCATTTATAGGAATCCCTTGTAACGGGGCCCAGACCCACCCCGCCCTCCCCCACCCCGACCTTCGAGGAGCACAGAGCTTGCAAGGGGGCTGACAGGTGTCGCTGGATGGCGGGACCGGGGCAGAGAAGCCAGCCTGCCTCTGATTGCTGTGTGTCCTTGGCCAGATCATGGCACCTCTCTGTTCAGAGGAGAAAGAGAACAGCGCAGATACCTGGCCCTCAGCACCTACTGTGTATCACACAGGTTGTTCACTGCCCCCAAGTCTCAGGCAGTTTTTTGTTTTTTATTTTTTTGAGACGGAGTCTCACTCTGTCGCTGAGGCTGGAGTGCAGTGGCGTGATCTTGGCTCATCGCAACCTCTGCCTCCCGGGTTTCAAAGGATTCTCCTGCCTCAGCCTCCCAAGTAGCTGGGATTACAGGCATGCACCACCACACCCAGCTGATTTTTGTATTTTTAGTAGAGACGGGGTTTCACTATGTTGGCCAGGCTGGTCTCAAACTCCTGACCTCAGGTGATCCACCTGCCTCGGTCTCCCAAAGTGCTGGGATTACAGGTGTGAGCCACCGCACCCAGCCTTGTTTTTATTTTCTGAGATGAAGTCTTGCTCTTTCACCCAGGCTGAAGTGCAGTGGCGCTAGCTCAGTGATCTCGGCTCACTGCAGCCTCCGCCTCTAGGGTTCAAGCGATTCTCCCACCTCAGCATGCGAGTAGCTGGGATTACAGGCGCGCACCACCATGCCCAGTGCATTTTTAGGAGAGACGGGGTTTTGCCATGTTGGCCAGGCTGGTCTTGAACTCCTGACTTCAGCTGATCTGCCCACCTCGGCCTCCCAAAGTGCTGGGATTACAGGCATGAGTCACCACACCCGGCCTCAGGCATTACCTTGATGCCCACTTCACAGGTGAGGAATCAAGCTCAGAAAAGGGCAGCGATTTGTCCAAGGCCAGTGGGGAGCAGGCGTTAGAACCGTGGGGTCGGTCCTGCCTCGTGTCACCCACCTGCCCAGGCCTGCAGCCACAGGCTATGGCCCCCGCTGACAGGACTCTGGATGGGGCCCCCGGGGTCCTGGCTGGAATGCTGACTGGGGATGAAGGAGGCCTAAAGGGTGTTTGGGATCCAGCAGCCCCTCCACCGTATCCCAGCTCTGGAGGCCCCCGGGCCCTGTGTCCCCAAGGACTCTGTGTTCCCTGGAGCCGGGGCGCCAGCAATAGCCTGGTGTGCAGAGCACTGTGGTCAGCACCGCCCTCACCAGGCCCCTGCGTTTTCCATCTTAGGGAGGGCGCATGGCTGCCTCCCGGCTCCCTCCCCTCCCAGGGCCTGTCTCCCTACTACGGGATGAGTGCCCAAGGAGCCCTCTGTGTGCCAGGCCTGTCCCCTGTGCCCCCCAAGGCTTGCAGGCTCCTACAGGCCTGGCTTCACAGCAGGAGGACACCAGTGGGAAAAAAGAGGGCTGTGGGCGCCGGCCCCTTCCCTCCACCTGCCCTGCTGGTGGTCAGCCAGAGCCCTGTGCCCCGCTACAAGTGGATGGGCCCAACTCCTCCCCACCGCTCAAGACCCAGCCCGCCATGCCACCTTCCCTCAACAGCCCTTCCTAACTTCCACAGAGACAGTGCCCACCACACCCTGGCAGAGGCCTACTGGGGTCCAACCCTGAGTCCCCCGTGAGCCCAGCAGGGCCCGCCATGGGGTGTCCTTTTGGGCCTGGCCCAGTGAGGGGGTTTGGAAAGAACTAGGACGTCCACTTCTGCCTGCTCATGCTCAGCTTCCTACAGGCCACCTCCCAGGACAGAGGGGCTGCTGTCCCCAGAGGAGGCTTCAGCCATACCCTCCTCTTCAGAAGCACCTGGAATGACCCCAACTGCTGGCTGGGCCTGGGCCTAATTGGGTCAGGGGTCTGGGTTGCTCTGAGGAAGGGAGCTGGGGGAGGCCCAGGCCCCCCAAGCAGCTCCTGCCCTGCACCCTACCTGCCACATGACCTCGGGCCACTGTCTGGGCTTCCCAGGGTGAATGGGGGAGACACCTCATGGGGAGACCTGCACTCCTGCTGCCGAGGGCGCTCAGGCCCCAGGTGCCCACACTCAGCCTGTGGCTGCCACCGTCTGGCCTGTTTGAAGGTCAGGGTCCATCCCCAGCCAGAGCTGAAAATGAAACCCAGAAGCACTTGTTTGGAGACTGAAGCAGCAGGTGAGCTTGTCACTATGGCATCCCCCGGCCCCGCCCCGTCCCCGCCTGGAGAAGGCAGCCTGGGACTGCCGGGAACCACTGGGAGGGGCTGGGACCCTGCCTGGCCTGGCTCAGACATACTCCTGGGCCTCCCTCCACTCCTGAAAGTAAGGGAACTGTGGAGTCTGGGCTGGACCCTCTGAGTCCTGGGCTCTAGTGGTCACCCTGGGCGAGGGGCTCACAGCCACACAGGAAGGTGCTGATCCCAGATCCTCCACTGTTCCAGAACAGACGGCCCGGGACCTGCCAGCAGCCACCCAGTGGCACAAGGGTCCTGCTGGGTGCCCCACACGGCTGGTTCCCAGGGTCCCTGGGCCCAGTGGCCGTGGTGAGGAACTTGGGGAGCTGAAGGGAGGGAGAGGCCAGGCGTGGATCGTGGCCTGACCCAGGGCTCCCTGGTCCATCTCGCAGCCCCCTGTCCACCCTGGGGTCGGCACCATCATTCCAACACCCACACTTCTGCTCACACCGGCCCCTGCCAGGTGCCCGCTGCAGGCACAGATTCCAGTCTACCCATTTCTCTGTCCAGGCGCAGTCAAGTTTCCCTCTCAGGCGTCTTCCCCATCTTTCCCAGCACAGATCGCAGAGGCCTCTCACCTCTGGGACACAGAACCTGGGGTCCACCCCGGCAGCCAAGGCCAGACATGCCCCCTGGGGCTCCCCTTATGGTGGGGACAGGCCTGGGACACCCTCTAGAGGTTATGGAAGCCCTTGGCCAGGTAGAGGCTAAGTTTGCCCCACGGGTGCCACAATTGTCAGCCCTAAGGCCCTGGGCCAGGCAGAGACTGTTTGCCCCACGGGTGTCATAATTGTGAGCCACCAAGGCCCCGGGCCCTGGGGTCATCACCCTGGGGTCATCACCCTGGGGTGGGTGGGTGGGGTCTCAGGCATGCCTGGCACATCCTGGCCCCAACTGGCACACACACCAGAGCTGATACCCCTCACCTGAGCCCTTGCCACCCGCCAGGCCAGCTACTTCCCCCGGATGCCTCTGCTTAGCTTAACCTCTGCTGCCTCCTGGGCGGGAATGAACACAGGCCCAGGCAGCAAGAGGCCCAGAGGGTCCCAGGCCCCAGGATCAGGGCCCTGCCCTCAGCACCCTCCCCATCCTCCTTCCCCATGCCTGGTCCATGACCCCAGCCAACGTCCTGGGGCTCTACCTGTCACAGGCTGCTCTGAGCCAGATACACGCACCCCTGTGAAAGGCCCAGGCTTGCACCCAGCTGGGACACACAGACTGGCCTCCGGGCCTGGCAGCAGTGTCCTTCCCTTTCCCTGTCCTCAACCCAGGCACTGGATTCTGTGCCCACAGAGCTCGGACCTCCCTCCCTCCCTGATCAGACCCTGAGGCGGGCAGGCCTCGGCTGGAAGGACCCCCGCCCCACAGCCTGGCTGGAGTGATGTCAGGAGAGCAGAGGACCAGAGGCTGGCGAGGCTGCAGCAGGCTCCGGACTGTGGGGTGTGGAAAGCCAGCCTGGAGGAGGTTCCCCGGGAGCCCACAGAGGGTGTAACGTCGGGTAAGGGTGGCTCCTGGCTGGAGGGGACGCGGCGACACAGCTGGGGTGCTGCACCTGGGGAGAAGGGTCGGGATCCCGAAGGTGTGGACTGGCAAAGGCCCCACATCCAGGCCCGGGAGAGGCAGCCTGGCCCTCAGGAGGCTGGGGTTTGGGTGTGGGGCATACAGCAGGCACTGGGGCCGGAGGGCTTGGTGGGCCCGTGCTCACTCGGTCTCAGATGAGATCAGGTCATGTCCCCGCCAAGCCCTAGCACGCGTCTGTCCTCTAAGACTCGGATGGACACGGGCCCTGACGTTGATCCCTGAGCCGGCACAGCCTGCACACACCCACCCCCTATGAGGATGCCTCCCTGCATCCACACCCCACCCCCGGGGGCTGGGGAGGCATCCACATCCCTGCCCTGCATCTGCTGAGCCTCCAGGGCCCTTTCCCACTGCACAAACCTTGGGCCCTGCTTCCACTCAGCCCAGCCCCACCCTGGGGCAGCCCATGGCTCCAGGGCTCCAGGGCTCCAATCTCGGCCCTGCCCCTTATCCGCGCAGAGGTAGGAAAGCCAACAGCAGAGCAGGAAGGGCCTCACCCCACACCCAGGCCTGTGCTAGGCGCTCCTCACTGCTGTCCCTGTCCCTAACCCTAACACACATTCAGACCCAGGGCAGAGGTGCCGGCACCAGGGGCCTGAAGGCAAGGCACTAAGGGCAAGGGTGGGGGAGGGCGGCCGCGCACAGCTGGGATGGAGGCCGCTCGGCGGCCCATGGGCCTCCAAGTCACTCCCAGAGCAGCCTCCCAGTCCCCCGGAGCCACAGGAGCCAGCTGTGGACAGGCACGTCTGGTGACAGACCCGGCACTGGCTCACCCCACCCGGGACCTGGTCCCCGGACCTGTGCAGCCTGGAAGAATCCGACGGTGGGCAGGCGGGTGCAGGAGTGCCCAGGGGCCCGGGCAGGTGGTGCAGGTGTGCAGGCCAGGGGCTGGGCTGGGAGGCTGTGGGCCTGGAGCGCAGCTGCCCCCTTGCTGGGTGCTGTCGCGGGGCGTCCCCCAAGGCCACAGCATCACCAGAACCTTGAGGCCTCGCGCCACCTGGGCTTGCAGGAGGGCCTGGGTCGGCTTCTCAGCCACAGCGGCCTGGGTGGAGGGCAGCCGGGGCCTGGCTGACCTGGGAGCACTCATGGGGAACCGGGAGAGCACGGGTCCCATCTGTGCGCTGGAAAGACCCCGGTGCAGCGAGGACAGAGAGGTGGGTGGCTCTAACCCCAACCTGGCTGGGAGGGAGGAGAGTGCACTGCGGGCCAGCAAACAGGGCCCCACGACAAGCTCCGCCCCGCATGCACTAGGACCCTCCCCTGGGAGCGGGTGCCGGCAAAGGCAGGACGAGCAGCACCGCCGGCTACTTGGACTGTTCTGGAATGGGACCCCAACTCAGCTCCCACAGGGGGACGCCCACAGTTGAGGCTCTCAGGGCCTTGTTGATCCTTTTAGTGCAGGAGAGAGAGACCAGTCAGCTGGGCCAGTCCCCCACACAGCCTGACAAGGCTGGACTCACTCAACAGAGGCCGACCCTGTGGGCAGAGGACTCGAGGCCAGGCAGGGCCCAGGGCCGGCACTCGACAGGGAGACCATGACGCGGGGTGGGGGCGGCCAAGCGGGCAGCATCCCCCGACCCTCAACACCTGCGGGAACTGCTGGCCCAAGGGAGAGCCCAGCCTGGCCCTGGTCTCCACCACCCAGGACCCTGCTCAACTCCCTGCACTGTGGGGCTGGGAAGCCAAGGCCAGGGTCCTCGAGGCTCTCACTGGCCAGAAGGCGACACGGGACACCAGAGAGTACACAGACAGTTCAGGTCGTTTCATTCAAAACCAGCCCAGGCCATGCCCGGTGGGATCCGCCGCTCTGCGGCAGGGCTGTGGCCCAGAAGGTGAATGAGGGCTTGGTGGACGGCCCCTGATGCCGGCGGCCGGCCCGGAGCCACCCCAGGGCTCGGAGTATTGCTCCTGGGCCTGCCTGGCCTCAGGGCTCGGCGCCCTCACCTACTCGGACAGACCAGCAACGCCCACGCTTCCTGGGCTTTGCCTCAAGGATCCCCGGGGACGGGACGGGCCGGGGCTTGGGACGGGGGTCGGCTGCCACAGGCTCACATCACGGCCTCCATATGCAGGATCCTCAGGGCCTCGGAGATCTGCGCGCTGGGGTCCATCTGGCCGTACATGCCCACCAGGAAGGCCCGGTGCAGCAGCACAGCCGCGTGCTCTGTGGGGGAGACGGGGCCCTGCACGTCACGCTGGCCACAACATCCTGGCCGCAGTGACCAGACCTCGGGACTCCCAAGAGCCAGCCCTCGGGGGACGCGCCTCCGGCCTCCCCGAGGACTGCCAGGGCCCCGGGCGGGGGCCAGTCCTCACCTTGGCACAGGAGAGCGTACTCGGGCAGGTTCCGGAGGGCCGTCTGCACCACCTCAAAGTCCTGGCTGCCCAGGCAGTACATGAACGTGGGCAGGAAAGCGGCTGCAATGCTGAAAGACCCACGCACTTCAGTGGCAACCTCCGCCCTGTGCCCACGCCAGACCCCCACCCGACAGGGCGAGCTGAGCCACCTGGAAGCCTGGTCTGGCCACCAGGCGGGTCAAGCGGTGGCCTGGGTTAGCAGGGCCCAGCGGTGGCGGCGGGACAGAGGCCGGCGGTGGCCTCACCTGGGGCTGCTCTGCATGGAGCGCAGGGCCAGGCGGTGGCCTCACCTGGGGCTGCTCTGCATGGAGCGCAGGGCCAGGCGGTGGCCTCACCTGGGGCTGCTCTGCATGGAGCGCAGGGCCAGGCGGTGGCCTCACCTGGGGCTGCTCTGCATGGAGCGCAGGGCCAGGCGGTGGCCTCACCTGGGGCTGCTCTGCATGGAGCGCAGGGCCGGCGGTGGCCTCACCTGGGGCTGCTCTGCATGGAGCGCAGGGCCAGGCTGAAGGCAAGGTTGCGGCAACACTCCTCGGCCGAGCTCATCAGCCGCTGCAGGTTGGTCTGACCGGGGGGAAAGGTGGGAGGTGTGTGACCAGGGGGTCCAGCCCCCATCAAGGCCCCTTCACCTCTTGGTCTCGTGATGGTTGGCGGCAACGGCAGGGACCCTAGTCCCCTATCCAGAAGGCAGGACGCACGTGCCACTGGCCGGTCCCAGCCCGGGGCTGAAGGCGGGCCTGCTCTGGCGGTGGCTTGACTGTGAACACCCGGGCTGGGGCCCCCACCCGAAGCCCAGCCTCAGAGGACTCCCTGGGGCTCAGCGCGGGCACGCCATGTTGGGGTGGTGGCCCTGCTGGGGTTCCCCAAGGGAGTGCCTCCTCCCAGCTCTCCCTCAGCCCCATCCAGCTCACCGAGAAGAAGCTCAGGATCTCGGGTCTCCGCCGGGACATCTCGTCTATGTCACTCAGAACCTCCAGCAGATCTGACACAGAGAGAGGACCAGGCCAGAGCTGAAGGGCCCAGGCAGACCTCTGCCCACCCCACCCCAGCCACCCAGAGGGGGCAAGGCCCCGAGCACCACAGGACAGAAAGCACTGGAAAGCATGAGCCCAGTGACGCCCCGGGCAGTCACCTGCCCCCAAGCTCCACAAATGCCCGGCCCTGCCCCTACTAGTGGCCTCCAAGGAGAGGGGTTGACCCCTCACGGCAGCCCCATATCCAGGGTGCTCTTAGCACCAAGTGTCCCCACGGCCCGACTCCATCCGGGCCGCCCAGCCTTGGCTGTCCTCTGACGGCGGCCACCAGTCCTGCCCACCCGCTGGTCCTGCCCACCCGCCTGCTGTACCCCCACCACCTTAGGGGGCTCCCCTGCTTTTTGCTGTACCTGAAGCAGAGCAGCCACCTCCAGCTCCCCTGGGCCCCTGAGTTTCTAAGGCCCTCTCTGGGGGTGCTCCCCACTGTGAGGAACAGCCCACCCACCCACAGCCCAGCGTGGGCCAGACTCACGCCAAAGTCAGTGCCCAGATGGCTGCTGGCTGCTGCCCGCAGCCCCATGGGACCCAGGGCGCTGACCTGGCGTGGGTGAAGCAGGGCCTGACTCACCCTCCACCGTTTGGCCCCGGGAAAGCCGCTTCATGTAGGGGGCCATCTCGGCCGCGGTCAGAGGGGTGAACAGGGAGACGCTGACCAGGGGCAAGGAGCCGGCTGAGCTCTCCTCTGGAAGACAGTGGCAGTGCTGCAGGAGGGCGGGAGCGGCAGGACGTGCCACACAGAGGCACCAGGACCTGCCCTCCCGAGAGCACAGCGGCCACTGCCCAGGCTCCCAAGTTGCCCACACACAGCAGCGCTCCACAAATGGGGTGGAGCCAGGAGCCAGGAGCTGCCTTTGGATCCGGCGCATGCACCTCTGCGAGTCTCTCCCTGCTGGGTTTCTTGCAATGTGGGCCAGGACCCACTGGGCACAAGACAGGATGGCCCCTTGGGACCCGGGCCTGGCACTCTTCCGGCGGCACAGGAGAGACGTGCTGCGGTGCCGTGTCACCTCAGGCAGGGAAAAACCAAGGACAAGCCTTGCCCAGTAGGACCAGGGGAGGATTCCTGGGGAGGGACACCTCGGACAAGTGCTGGTGGATGGTGGATGTGCCAGGGGCGGGGCGATGTGCCGGGGGGCAGGTGTGCTGATGCTCTGTCAGGCACCAGTCAGTGCTTCGTCCCCTTGAGGTGGGCCAGGGGGAGCCAGCAAGGTCCTAGGCTCACACAGCCCCCATCGGGACGCCTCGGACGGCCCAGGGCTGGCTGTGCAGCTGGGAAAACCAGGCCCTGTAGGACTGTTCCGCAGCTGCTTCCAGCAGCCCCTGGCAGCCCCACTCACCCTCGCCCTCTTCGTCCAGGCCTCGGTCGGTCCTGTCGTCCCTGCTGGGCAGGCTGAGTCCTGCAAGGAGGGATTTCAGCATCACCAGGTCACTGTTGTCGAAGGACAGGTCACTGGGGAGAGAAGATGCTTTCACCTGGGAGGAAGACGCTGGCAGGCGGAAGGCTGGGTCAGGGGTCAAACTAGGGTGGCATGGGAGCGCGTGGACACAGGCATGCAGGAGAGGCCAGGACGCTCAGGGGGAGGGCCGGGCGGGGAAGCCACATGTGCGTGGAACGGGACAGAGAGCTGCAGGGGTGGGTTCAGACGGCTTCGGCACAGGGTGGGGCGGCCTCTGCGCCCTGGGATGAGCACCACGCTCAGCAGCCCTCCCCGGCCTCAGGAGCAGCATATCTGACACGACACGGCCTTCCCAGGAACATTCTCCAGACCCCGCTGGACCCTCGCCGGAGGCCCGAGGCTTCCCTGCAGCCCGTGGGCACTCACTGGAGCGGGTCGGCGTGCTTCTGCAGGAAGGAGATGGCTGCTGGGGCATTGTAGGTAATGTACTTATGGATGAACTGCACAAACTTGTTGATGAAGGCAGCCAGATGGCGGGAGGACTTCCTGTAATTCTGCAAAGCAAAAGCGGCACCCTCAAGCTGCTCTGCCCCACAGGGCCAAAACAGAGCCTGTGCTCCCATCTGCTCCCAGAGCCTCAGGGCATGGACCCCACAGCCAACGAGCCCCCTCTGCCAACCACTGGGGCGCCACAGGCCCAAGGGTGGCCGGCATGGCCCGTCAGGGTGTGGACATGGCTGTCTGGGGCATGTGCCCAGATGGATGAGGGACTCGAGGTAGCACAAGCGACACGCAGAGAACAGCACGGAGGGTCTGGGCTGGGCTTCTGAAGGACGTGGGCCCCCCAGGCACATGAGGGGCAGCAGCCAGGGGCTTCCCAGGGTGGGAGCTGGTCCCCAGGGCAGGTGGTCTGGCCTGGGCCCTGGCTGCAGAGGTCCTCCCAGTCCCTCCGCGGGTGAGTGAGGCAGGCCTGGGCCAGGGCGGAGGGAGTGGAAGGGAGCGCGAGGGCGGGCGGCGGGAGCACACACCAGCAGCAGGCGGATGAAGGACAGAAGGCAGTCCCACAGCGCCCCCTGGTGCTCGCTGCGGAACACGTGCGGCTGCAGCAGCTCCAGCAGGCCCAGCACGTGCAGGAAGCAGCTCAGGTGGTTCTGCTGCCGGAACTCCTGGAAGTTGAGGTGGGTGCGGCCGTGCAGGAGCGCCGCGATCATGGGCAGGTGCCTGCGGGCGCGGTGAGGGCCCAGTCAGCCCCGGCCGGCGGGCTCACCTGGCACACGTCCCCAGGAAGGCCCCACTGCCTGCCCCGGGAGCCAGACCCCGCGCTGCCCCCTAACACCACCCCCCTGCCCTAGGAGGTGGGGATGAGATCGCGCCTCTCTGAGGCCCACCCAGCTCCTCCCACCTGAGGCCCAGCTCAGGTCTCTGA
The DNA here is from genome assembly GCF_028858775.2 of Pan troglodytes. NCBI lineage: Eukaryota > Metazoa > Chordata > Mammalia > Primates > Hominidae > Pan > Pan troglodytes. The sequence continues at coordinate 7,423,016 of NC_072404.2, forward strand.
CTTCCCTCGGTCAACCTCAGCCCATGGGAACATGCTTTTTTTTGTTGTTTTTTGTTTGAAACGGAGTTTCGCTCTTGTTGCCCAGGCTGGAGAGCCGCAGACCCCCCTGGTTAAACCAGCGTCTGGCGAGGGCAGGGCTTCTGGGACAGCACCTGAGCAGCAGCAGCGGGTGCGCCACCGCCAGCTTCCGGCAGGCCATGCTGGCATCCGCCCCTCGGTTCTCCAACGCCCGGGAGTCGCTGGTGTCCGCAAGGAGCGTGATGAAGCGGTGGATGAGTCCGTCCAGCTGCAGGGAGGGGCGCTCTGAGGCTGGGGCCGCTGGCTCCCCTCACTTGCCCACCCACACTCAGCCTGGCCGCCAGCTGTGGCCGCGATCCACCGCGTGGCACGCCATGAGCAGAGGAACTGGCTCCTTACGGCTTCCATGAGCACCTCGGGAGGGCAGGCAGGCCACAGCCAGCCTCTGGGAAAACCCCACACACAGAATAAAAGCAAAGCTCCACACCAAATGATACAATGAGCGGGAAACAAGCCAAAACTACACATCGGCCAGGCAGGCGCGGTGGCTCACGCCTGTCATCCCAGCACTCTGAGGCCATGGCAGGAAGATCACCAGAGCCCAGGAGTTCAAGACTAGCCTGGGCAATGAGACCCCTCTCTATTTTCAAAAATACAAAAAGAGTAACTGGGTGTGGTGGCACGTGCCTGTGATCCCAGCTACTCGGGAGGCTGAGGTGGGAGGCTCACTTGAGCACAGGGGGTTGAGGCTGCAGTGAGCTATGATGGTACCGCTGCACTCCAGCCTTGGCAACAGACACCCTGCCTCAAAAACCCTCCACGAAACTGCACATCAAGTGTGATTTCAACGAATAAAATGACATATAAGTGAAAAAAACCACAAGCAGAAATGATTAGAAAAAGTCAGCTGCCCTCTGTGGTACCAGCAGAAGACAGGCTGCAGGTTCCGGCCTGTGGTGGGGAAGCGGGTACGGGAGGCCCAGCTCTCCCCACCAGGGTCACTGGAGAGGAACAGATGCAGCCGTTCACCAAGACCCGGGCACGAGTCCCCAGCAGCTGTCACTGCCCCAAACTGAACGTGACCCCACGTCCACCAGCAGGTGAACAGATAAACCAACGGCCGATCCACACAATGGCGGGCCACCCAGTGCCCACAACACCACGACTCTCCGGACTGTGCGAGCAGAGCACCCACAGGCTCCCTCGGTGTAAAACTCAACGCAGACAAACCCACAGGGCCACAGGGCGGCGCGGACCGGGAAGGGGCAAGAGGGGTAGCCGGCGATGGCCATGCACACTGTGGCCTCCGCCCTCCCTCCCTGCCCGGCCAGGGCACCTGGGACGGTGGCGGGGAGCGGCAGAGTTGTACCCTCACCTTGCAGACGCTGCTGCTGGCAGCCCCTTCGCTGTGCAGTAGGACCTCAGGCACGGGCACCCGCAGCTCCGGCCGCTGTAGGTAGAGCTGCAGGAGAAGGTCTCGGCAGCGCCTGCCCAGAACACTGGAAGAGGTGGAGCAGGGCTCACCAGGCGGATGGGGCCCCAGTGACAGGGGTGGGTGGACGGGACCAGGCGTGATGGGAACCCACTCAGGGCTGGACCTCGACCCCCTCCATGGCTCACTCCCAGGCAGCATCTGGGGCCGGGGGGCCTGAGCACCTGTCTCCCCACTGCTGGATGCAGCCTGACAGGTGCTCCGTCACCTTCCTGACACTCTCATCGTCCCCACGGCAGCAGCTGAGCAGCAGGGGCAGCCGGGCCTGGATGAGGCTGCAGGCAGCCGTGTCCCCGTCCTGGCTCCGTGTCTCCGCCTCGGCCAGGATCAGCTCCACCAGGCTGATGAGCTCCGGGCCCTGGACCCGCAGCACCAGCTCCTCCCGCCGCTTCTGTAACGGGTGCCTGCATCAGCCCCGGAGCACCACCCCCTCTCCCGGATGGGCCACCCTCCCAAGACCTGCCTGCGGGGTGCGCTGGTCCCGCCCCTGCCAGATGCGAGGAACGTGGATGCAGGCCCAGAGGAAGTCCAGAGAGGCAGAGGGGTCGAACCTGTGGGGAGGCAAAGGTTCCAGAGCACGAGGTATCTCGTCTCAGCATGGGAGATACCAGTCAGAGCCGGCGCTGGGAGATTTCTGGTGAAGGCCAGTATGCGCGCAGCCCAGGTTGGGGACAGGGAGGCGCCCACCTCTGCTCCCGGCTCTTGCCCAGCAGGACTCGGATGCACTGGTGCAGCGTGGGCCAGCTGGACTGATGCGTGAAGAGGGTCAGGAGGTAGGGACGGAACGAGGGCACCTGGGCCTGACCTTTGCCCTGGGGAGGGAGGAAGAAGCCCGGATGGCCTCACCTGGGCCAATGGCAGGCTCTGCTGAGGTCAGCTGACAGCTTCCCCAATGAGCCACTCAGAGAGCCGAGGCTTGGGGTGCTGCCGGTGACACCGGCCCCGTCATGTGGTGCTGGAGGGCCGCTCCTGGTGGCTGCGCTGCATCTCCCCGCCTCTTCCCACGGGAGCCATGCCGCAGAGCGGAGGTGCCCGGGGCTCCATGCAGCCTCCCTGGAGGTTGTGGGGAGCCCAGCACCTGCCCTCCCTTCTCCTGGCCACAGCCCCATTCCCTTTGGGAAGATGGAGGCCCCTACATGATCTACAGGGTTTGGCAGGGCCGACCCCACCCCATCCACCCACCCCATCCCCACATCTGGCTGGTCACAGTGCTGGTCCACAGGTGGCTGTGACCCTGGCCTGGGTTCTGCTAGGGCCATTGGAGGACCTACCCTTCCTCTGGGTTGCTACATGGACACATGGCCTGAGAGCAGGGGGGGTGCTGGGGCCCCTGCAAGGCTCGCCCAGGCCAAGGCTGCTGCACTTCAGGTGAGGAAGAGCCTTTACCCTGGGGTGGGTCCCCGTGCTGAAGCTGGGTGCCACTCACCTTCCTCCGGGAGAAGAGCAGCCTGAGCTGCAGGTCGGGGCAGCTGCTGACCACCTCGGGGTCCAGCATCTCCAGCCAGTCCACTAGGAGGCCTGACGAGGGCCCCAGCCGCACAGCCTCCAGGCTGCAGGGAGAAGGTGGCTCAGCGAAGGGCTGGTGCCACCCGCCTGCCCACCCTGGCCGTGTGCAGCACCCCAGCTCACCTGCCGCCATCCGCACCCGGCTTCCCCCCCGCCAGGGGCTCCTCCTCCTGCAGCAGCAGGGAGCTCACCACCACAACGGGCTTACAGGCTGGAAACGGGGAGGCAGCATCCGCAGTGGCAGAGAAGAGTGCAGTCAGCAGCTCCTCCAGGTGGGGGGACCTCACCTCGATCAGCCCCCGGAGGACTGCGCAAGGGACAAAGAGACATGTGGGTCACTCCCAGGTCGGATGGGGGCCGCTGAGTGGGTGTGGGCTAGCCAGGGTGGGGTGTGGGGTGAGCACGTGTGGGACACAAGAGCAGAGCCCAGCTGGGGCCAGAGTGCGGCCGGGGCCGGAGAGGAGAGTGCGGCCGGGGCCGGAGAGGAGAGTGCGGCTGGGGCTGGGGCTCACTTTGCTGGGTGCAGCAGTGATCGGGGGCCCCCCAAGAAGGAAGCTCCAACTCATTCTCAAGAGGCCCCGCCCTGAGCCATCTGGGAGGGGACCTCTGTGGGCACTTTCCGGGGACAGTGCTGAGCAGACACTGTCCGTCCCCCACTGGGCAGCAAGAAGGAGCCTCAGGTTTGGGTCTTCCCAGGGCCCCCGTGGCCCAAGAGGACGGTGCCAGGAAGGTACCTTTGCTGATCAGCTCCGGTTCCACGCTGCACTGCTCCCCAGACCTCAGGGTGGCGATGACGGCACGGACGGTGGAGCTGACCACCTCCAGGTCCTGACGGAAGGCCAGGGCCTCGGCCAGGCGCAGGAGCCCCCCTCGCACTGTGGGAGGTCTGTGTGAGTGCCCTGTGGCTCCAGCCCTCACCCCATCGGTGTACCCCATCCAGGGAGGCCCCACGGTGGAAGGGCTCCCCTGGGCCCACGCGGGTACCCACCCCCCAAGCCACTGTCCAGGCCTCGGGGTGCCAGGCAGCTTGGCCACTCTGGGTGAGCCCCCGTCCAGTGCCCCCCAGCCGTCTGCCAGCCCGGCACGGTCCTCACCATCGCTGAGCCTGCGCCCGGCTGAGGCCTGGCTGGCAAGCATCCTGAGCTGTGCCCGCAGGGGCCCGCCCTCCACGCCAGGGCTGTCCAGCCACTGCAGCATCTGCAGGAGCACCTTCAGGAAGAGCGAGGAGAAGCCGGTGTCCTGTGGCACACAGCGCTGCGGGGACAAAGTAGCACGTGGCTACCCTGGCAGAGGACACACGGGGACCCGGCACCCGAGGCCCAGAGCAGGGCCCATGAGGCTGCTGAGACCTGCTGCGACCGGCACTTGGAGCCTGGGCCAACCTCATCCCGCCTCCTGTCTGAAACGGTGCCTCCCCTGCACGGGCCCAGACGACCTCACAGAGACCCTTTCAAAACCCCCCAGCTGGTGAGGGCTCCCACGCGGTTCAAAGGAAAAAATAAACACAGACACACAAGTAAAACACAGTCCTAGGTACCAGCAGATAGGGAAAGCAAGGCAGGAGCGCCGAGCCTGGGTGGTGCGAACAGGCGGACGCCGCACCGCCCCCACCTCCCGTCCCGGGGGAATGTTCACTGGAAAAAGGGGACCCTGCCGCCACTCCCTGGGGCACTGTCCTTTCTCACTTAGAAACTGAGACCCAAGACCCACAGAGGAGCAGTCACAGGACACCCAGGCCGTCCTGCGGGAGGCAGAGCCCTCACTGCCCTCCTCCCTCCTCCCCCTCAAGAGGCCCATGCCCGGGTACCTGGTACTGGCAGAGCTGGCGCAGCAGCGGGCAGGCCAGGAAGTGGCTGCGGTGCATGGACATCACCAGGGCACCGCCGTGTGGGGAGCTGAGCAGGGTGGCGAGGGCCTGCAGGACACGCACCGTGATGCCCGGCACCTCGGGGCTGCCCTGGACGACGCGGGCCAGCTCCTGGCCCAGGGCCTGCTGCAGGGCGAGGGCCACGGGGCGGGGACTGGAGCTCTGCCACCGAGGGTCCGGGCTGAGCGGGAAAATCTGGAACGGGGAAGGCCAGTGTCAGGAGGAAGCCGAGGAGGAGGAGGAGCGCAGCGGAGAGGCTAAGCGCCCGGTGCAGCTCCGTGCCAGAACCGCGTCCCATCATGTCCCTGTTCATTCGTAGCCCCCACCTTGTGGCCTGAGGGGCCCAGGGCCCTTGAGACCTGTGATGGGAAGCGGTGAGGGACCCCAACACCCAGGAGCTGCCCCAGAGAACAAAGGCGTCCAGAGCCTGCCCAGGGACCACCAGGCTCTCCATCAGGAGGTGGTGAGGCCTGCAGGATCCCTGGCTCCAACAGCCAGACCTCAGGCGAGACCTGCAACCTCAGCTTCTGCACACATCAAACCGGGTGCCCCGCGCAGAGGGGTGTGCAAGGATGGCAGGGAGGATGCAGGGCGACCCCCTTCCCCATTGTTGGCCCAGCCTCCATCTGAGAGCATGGGGGTGTTACGTGAAAGCAGCGTGCCAGGGTCAGGTGGTCACGTGTGTAAAGGCCACTGTGCGTGTGCAGCGTGCCAAGGTCAGGCGGTCACACGTGTAAAGGCCGCTGTGCGTGCGAGGCGGCAGGGGAGGCTGCACACAGGAAGAGGGGCTGCAGGTGGAGACCCACATGCAGCAGCATCGCTACCTGGAGGAACATGCCAGCCAGGTCGTCCTCAGGGCCCAGCACCCGGAGCTGGGTCCCCACCCGAATCCGGCCCTGGCCTATGGGCTGCTCTGGGCTGCTCTTTGGTTTGGGTGCCTCTGTGCTGTCTGCAGAGACAGGAAACTGTCAGTGGCTGGACACTTTCTGACCTGCTTCCAGCGGTGGGAACTGTACAAGCCATGGCGAGTCCTGCCCGGGGACTGTCACCCAGGAGGACGAGCTCAGACCTGGGCGCTGTGCTCCCCAAGGACCCCAGGTCTCGCTCAGGTCCACAGGGATCTCAAGACTCTGAACAGGAACCTGCATGCTGGCCAGAGGCAAACGCTGCCCAAAGACAGGCTGAGAGTTTCTGTGGGGGCCCCTCTCAGGTGGCATCAGCAAGTGTGCACTGCCCTGTGTGGCTGTGCAGGCCCCGTCCCCCTCCCCAGGCTGGGTCTCTGTGGTGGCCCCACCCCTCCCCAGGCTGGGTCTCTGTGCTGGCCCCACCCCTCCCCAGGCTGGGTCTCTGTGCTGGCCCCACCCCTCCCCAGTACCTCGGCGGGGCGGCAGGGAGGCTGTGAGCAAGGAGTGGAAAGTCTGGCCTCCGGAGGCGCCTCGCTCATGCTGGACCTCCACCAGGTGGGCCATGTAATCTGCAAACCGTAGCAGGGTCACACCTGGGCGCGGCCAGGGGCCAGGGAGCAGGTCCTTCCCTCTCCACAGAAACCAGAGTTGGAGATGCCCCCACAGTCACCAGCACTTCCCAAGGACTTCAGAAGCTGGGTGAGCTCAGTCAGCACTGAGGCCCCAACAGCTCCCTCCAAGCTCAAAACACGGCCCTAGGGGGTGCCTGGCCCCAGGGTTGGGGCAGGCCCAGGCCTCGGGTCCCTCCTGACTGTGCCAGCCTCACCAACCCACAGCTCTAAGCCTGCCCTCGAGTGCCACCCACACCCACCCGACCTCGGATCACCCACCCGCTCGCACCCAGGCCCCAAAAGCCTGGCCGGGCTGGGGCTCGGTCAGCGTGTGTGAACCCACTCCGCAGGTCCCTGGCATCTTACTCTTGTCCATGATGTTCTGCTCCAGAGTCTGGGGGTCGTGGGCCACTGCCTGGTCCAGGAACTGGAGGAGTTTGCTCATGCTGGACACGGGGATGCCAAACGACTGCACAAACAGCAGCAGCTGCTGCGGCTCCAGGTCCTGCAGGGCTGAGGGTGCACGCGCTCCGTAACGCCACCCGAAACCCGGGCAATGCGCACTCGGGACCCCACCCGAGACCTGGGGCTGCCTGTGCGCAGTGACCCCACCCACCTGAGACCCTGGGCCACGTGGGCTCGGTGACCCCACCCAAGACCTGGGGCAGTGCACACTCGGCAGCCCCACCTGAGACCTGGGGCCGCACAAGGGGGCAGCGTGTCGGGACCACCTTGCACCCTGGATGGCAGCTGTGTGGGCCCCATCCCCAGGGGTGGGTGGGCGCTCCAGAGGGCCTCTGGTGGCACGGCGCAGTACACTTCCCAAGCTGCACACAGGCTGCTGTGACTATCTCCTCTCAGTGCTCAGGGCGCTCTTGCCCCGAAGCCATCGGTGGCTTCCGGGGGCACACAACAGCCTAGACCCCTTGGCAGTCATGGGTTTCCAGAGCCAGCCCCACTCACTCACCAAGCTGCCCCCCATGTCTCCTCACTGTGAGCAGGCACCAGCCCTACTGACCTACGTGGGCCCAGGCCCCTTGCTCAGTCCTTGCTGGGGTCCCCAGCTGCAGCTCCAACCCCCAAATCCTTCAGGGACCCACCCAGAGGCCCCACCACTTCCCCTCCTCCTCTCCAACCCCAGGAGAGGGTTTCTCTTTTTTCCATCCAGGACCTGTTTCTCACTCTAGACCCCTGAGCCTGACAGTAAGACCCTCTCGGATGGGGCCAGCACAGGCTGCCCTAGGTCTCCTCCCAGGGTCCAGCACAGCCTGCTGTGGCCCGGACATATGGTCTGCAGGATCCCCTGAGGCTACCCGGCCAGTCTTCTCCTCTGCCACAGCCGGAGGCTGCCCAGGCCCACAAGGAGCAGGCAAGGGGCCCGGGACCCCTGAGTCAGCAGCCCCCGCCCGAGCCCAGCCTGGGCCGTACCGGCGTCCACCAGGCGGAGCACCTCAGAACGGATCATGCGCAGCTTCAGCCAGTCAGGAAGCAGCAGCGCCTCCTCCGACGTGTCCACCAGGAAGGCGGTGGGCAGTGGCTTCTCCTCCGGAAACCAGATGTCCAGCAGCGCCTGGAACTCGCTGTCGTCAGCTTCAGGAAGGACAACGGGTGAGCCGCCTTCAGACCCGCTGGAGCCCAGCCCCAAGCACCACTGGTGCCAAGGCTAGAGGCACCTCCTCTCCCGAGGGGGAAACTGAGACTTGGGAGGAGCACAGGGCTCCCATGCTAGGTGAGCACTTGCTATGTGCGGACGCTTTGCATAGGTGCACGCATTTGATCCTCACAGATGCCGCAGGAAGGCAAGCAGCATCACTGCCATTTTGTTGTGGCCAAGGGGACGTGTGCGTGTCCCTGTCCAGCCCCTGCCCTCGGGGCTTTGCTTGGCTGAACCAGGTCCCATCCAGCTCTCTGGTTCCACAAAGCCACTGGGAAACCCCACAGGCCCAGGCCCACACAGGGCCAGCTTCCCTGGCTGCCCTTCCCAGGGGCAACGCCTGTGACTGCATCTGCCTCCCAACAGGGGTCACCACCCACCCACGTCCACCCGAACCCCAGCATGAGGGTTCCGCCCCCTTCCCCCACTGACAGACACAACGGGGTGAACGCGGGAGCAGTTCCTGGTGTCAGCCAGGAGTAAAGGGGAAGGCTGCGGCCGCAGAGGGCACAGCTGGGTAGGCGCCGGGTTCCAGACACTGCGCTGGCCAGAGTGTCCTCAGGGTCACTCGCCTGGGCCCCGGGGAGAGGACCCACTTGCCTGGCAGCCTCATGTCGCACCTCCACACGGTGAAATCCCGAGTTTGCCGCCTCCCAGGCACCGCAGGCCTGCACGGTTAGGCTGGGGCAGTGAGGACTCTGACCCCAGGCTGTACCAGGCCCTCCAGCTCAGGGCTCTACAGGCTGGGAGGTCCCACCACGTGGGGATCTCCCACACGTCCACCAAGTGCTCAGAGACACGCGGGAGGGACTGCAGCCTCCTCTTTAGGAGAGAAGCCAGGACACAGGGTGGAAGGGCTGGGGGGCTTCCCGCCCAGAAGCAAGGCAAGGACGCGGAAGCCGCTGGGTGTGGTCAGGGCCGTGGCCCGCCTGGCACGAAGCTGCCCCTCCCGGGGCCTGTGGCGGCTCACCTCGCGGCGGGCCCAGCGTCAGCAGGATCACCATGGCATGGACCACGAGGATGTGCATGGTGGCTGTCTCCCCACTGCTCCAGCGTAGGAAGACCTGGTCCTGAGACTCCGACTGTGGGAAAGGAGGTGGAGTCGGGCCGTAAGGTTCAGGGACCCTGAGCCAGCGCCGAGGGTACCCAGCCGGCACCGAGCGTGCCGTGCGCCCTCACCCAGCTGTAGACCTCCTCGCCCTCCTTGCTCTGCCGCATGCGCCTCACGTAGCGTGAGAAGATGGACAGCAGAGCGCTCAGCACGGCGTCCGACGCGGCACTCGGGGAGAGCTTCGAGAAGAGGTGGGACATGATGGTGGAGCGCTCCACGACCAGCCGGGCCACGTCCTGGTGTGTGGACAGGGGGGCGTCAGAGGCTCCGAGACAGCTCTGCTCTCCAGCCAGCTGGGGCGGCCTCGTCGCAGGCACGCTCTCACTGGGATCTTAATAAGCAGGGCCTGCGGCACCGCAGACCCTCACTCAGCCGCAGGCCGCCAGGGGAGACGACCAGAGCTGGGTCGGACTCTCCAGAGGGGAGGGAGGACACGACTCTCACAGCCAGGGACAATGACCAGGCCCTGAAAGCGGACGCTGCTGCCCTCTGCCCAGCGGCCACCATCTGTTCACCTATCGCTCATTCCCTGAGGACTCGGGCCACCAACTTTCACTAGGTCACAGCGCACGTTGTGGACAAGAGAACCGTGGTGCAAAGTGAGAAGAAGCCCAGCACAGAAGGACAGCACCCAGGAGAGAAGATGGGAGTCAGCGCCACACATGTGAGCCCGAGATGCTGAGGACAGCGGGCAGGTGCCCAGCGACCTGGGCCCACAGCCCAAACCCTCCTGGCGTCGGGGAGAGGGCTGATGGCTCAGATTCCACCCTGCTGTGAACAAGGCACCCTCATCCCCATGGCTTCGCATCCTCAGGGTCTGGGTAGAAAGGCTCCAGGGAGTGAGTGGTGACTAAGGAACGGACACAGGTGGCCACGGGGTCATAGAGGCCCCAGCACAGCAGCCGTGATGGCCCTCCCACCCTCAATGCCTCCCTGCCGCCCAACAAGCCGCCCGCCCAGGGCACTGCACCCCTGGCCCCTTACCCTCCCCAGGGCAGGGTCTCTGTGCTGACCCCGTCCCCTCCCCAGGGCCACACTGCTGGCTGGCCCCGTCCCCTCCCCAGCTCCACACTGCTGGCTGGCCCCATCCCCTCCGCAGGGCCACACTGCCGGCTGGCCCCGTCCGCTCCCCAGCTCCACACTGCTGGCTGGCCCCGTCCCCTCCCCAGGGCCACACTGCTGGCTGACCCTGCTGCCTCACCAGGGCCAGGTCGCTGTGCTGGGCCTGCTCCTCCACAGGCGTGTGCTGGGACAAGTAGATCAGGTAGGCGCTGATGGTCTGGGGATCAGTCTCCATGTGTATTGCCTGGAGGGGAGGGTGGTCTGAGCGGCAACAGGGCAGGGCTGTGGCCCTCTCATCCTTCCCTGCCGCGGCCCCGGTCAGCGCCCTCACCTGCTGCAGGGCCAGGGCTGTGGTGCTCCTGACGCTGTCGAACAGAGGCAGGCGGGGCAGGTCCCGCAGCAGCCACTGATAGCCCTGCAGCACATCTGTGTCCCCCGCATCCTCCTCCATGGGGGGCTCCTTCTCCTCCCCGTCCCGCAGGCTGCCCTCCGAAAGCACCAGCGACAAACCCTGTGGCAGACACGCATGTGCTGGGCCAGCTTTCGGCAGCGCAGGCAGGGTCTCGCCCTGGCCCCGGGAGCACACGCATGGTGCCCTCAGAGCCCCGAGGAGAATGTGGCGCTTGCTTCCCACGGGAGAGGCCGCAGATATAAGGGAAAAACGAGACTGAGCTCTTTCTGTTAAATGCTTCTGTTCAAGTTCCTGAAGCCACTCTGGACCCTCCCGTCACCAGCAAGAAAGGAACACCGGGCAGGCGGCAGGGTCCACCTTCACGTTTCACTAGCGCGTCCTTCCTACGCAGGGAAGGAACTTAAAATACAGTTGGGGTGAACTGAACACTCATTTGATTTTTACTTTTCCTTTTTAAGACAGGGTCTCATTCTGTTGCCTAGGCTGGAGTGCAGTGGTGTGATCACAGCTCACTGCAGCCTCAAGTGATTCTCCCATCTCAGCCTCCCAAGTGGCTGGGACCACAGGTGCATGCTGCCATACCCAGCTCATTTTTCTCATCTTTTATTTTTTGTAGAGATGGGTATCATTATGTTGCCCAGGCTGGTCTCAAACTCCTGGGCTCAAGTGATCCTCCTGCCTCAGCTTCCCAAGTAGCTGGGAACAGAGGCACACACCACCACACCCGGCTAATTTTTTCAGTTTTTGTAGAGAGGGGATCTTCCTGTGTGGCCCAGGCTGGTCTCAAACTCCTGGACTCAAGTGATGCTCCCACCTCGGCCTCCCAAAGTGCCGGGATGACAAGAGCAAGCCACTGCGCCAGGCCTACTCATTTTACTTCTTTATTTTTCATTTATTTATTTATTTTTTTTGAGATGGAGTTTCACTCTTGTTGCCCAGGCTGGAGTACAATGGCACAATCTTGGCTCACCTCAACCTCCGCCTCCCAGGTACAAGCGAGTCTCCTGCCTCAGCCTCCAGAGTACCTGGGATTACAGGCCCCCTCCACCACGCCCAGCTAATTTTTTCTATTTTTAATAGAGACGGGGTTTCACCATGTTGGCCAGGCTGGTCTCCAACTCCTGACCTCAGGTAATCTGCCTGCCTTGGCCTCCCAAAGTGCTGGGATGACAGGCGTGAGCCACCGTGCCCGGTCCCCAGCCTACTCATTTTAAACATGAAGAGCGTGCGCAGAAAGACCCGCCCACCTCACCTTCATGGCCAGCACGCGGGAGGCCACCTGGGAGGAGCCGAGGCGCCGCAGGAAGTAGTCCAGCACCTCACACGTGGTCTGCTCATCAGCCTTCGGGCCCAGTAGCAGGTCCTGCAGGCGGCCCAGCAGCTGCCGCTGCTTCTGCTGCCTCTGCAGGGAGGAAGGGGCTCTCAGGGGTGCAGGTGACAGGCCAGGCGGGTAGGACGTGGGGTGCGCGGCTGGTGGGCTCAGGCATGGGTTGCCCTGACGGGTGCGGGGTGAGAGGCGGGGGCTGAGGGGTGGGCGGCCCTGACCTGCCGCTTCTTGGCCTTCTGCTCCTTGCTCTCGCCCTCGTCCTCCTCCTCCCCGGAAGCAGCATCGTCCACAGCATCGTGCAGCAGGAACTCGCACAGACACTGCACGGGCAGCACGTCCAGGGAGCCCTCGCTGGACTGTACCAGGTCCGCCAGCCAGGGCATGGACTGCGAGGACGCCTGGGCAGGCGACAGTGGCGGCCGCTCAGCACCTTCCAGGCCCAACACCTGCCGCCAGCCCCCCGGGTGACCGCGGAGCCGGAAAGGGCGACACGCAGCAGCCAGCTCATGGGCCCCGCATCCAGGTGTGTCCTGCCCTCTTCTGGCCACCAAGGCCTCCAGAAGGTTCCAGGCCTCCTAAGACCACCATCTCTACCTCCTGGAGCCTCGGCACTCACCTGCCGCTGGATGATGTGCAGGAGGAAGTCAGGGTTTCGGCTGCGGCACAAGAGGTGCCCGAGGCGGAGGGACTGGTTGAGGCTTTTCACTTGATCCAGGATGTGAGGGGGAGGCCTCCGGGGGGGCCCCCTGAGGGTCACAGGGGACACGGTGCGTCAGCACGCCCTGAGCGGGTCACCCCCAGAACCCCTCCTCCTCCCATCCCTGCTTCGAGGGGCGGCCGACAGCCCGAGACGGGCAACCCGTCCTGACCTGGGATGTCCCCAAGGCCTGGCCCCACAGCAGTAAGCCAGGGACGTGGGGACGGGGCTCCACGGGCCTTTCAGGGTCTGCCGCAGTGCGGTCGGCTCCGCCTGCTCCTTCAGCCTCTGTCCCACCCACACCAACCACCCACAGGTCCCGACGGCAGGCGCGGGGCGGGGCTGTGCGGGCTGCGTACTGGGGGTCCAGGCTGGTGAGCTGCGACAGGAGGAGGCTGCTGCTCTCAGTGATGGTCTGCTTGGTGGACGCGGCCGCCAGGTGCCCCTCGAAGGCCAGGATCTCCTGCTTCTCCCGCTGGGCGGTCTGCAGCTCACGGTTCAGCATCTCCGTCCGGGTCTCCTCATCCGTCAGGGTGCACGGCGGGTAGGAGTAGTTGCTAGGGCCAGACGGGGGAGCTTGTCACCCTGCCCCCCATGAAGGGCTCACTCCCAGTGGGCCACGCTCAGGGTCAAGGAGGGTAAAACCCCTATGGCTGCTGCTGCTGCCTCTGCTGCACAGCAGTCAGGAGCACAGGGCGCCCGGTAACATCTATGGGGCTGTCAGAGCCGAGAAGAGAAGCCGCAGCGCTGCCCAGAGGCGCGGTCCAGCCACTGCCTCGTCCTCCGCAGGCTGCACGCCTGCCCTCACCAGAGCCAAGGCCAGCGGTGTCAGAACCTGGCCTCCTCCCAGGCCACCTCCCCTTCCACGCCACCTACGCTGGGAGCACAGCCTAGTTTGACAGCCATGCAGGCTCCGCCCGCCCCATCCAGGGACAGACCTGCAGGGCAGGGACTCTCTTGCCTACAGAGGCACACGTGGCTTTGGCGTGTTCCAAAACCCAGCTCCCCATGGCTGCTCTAATCTGAGCTCTGTCCCCAGGGCCCCAAAGTCAGTCTGCTCCTTCAGAGGTGGGGGGAAGCAGCTGTGCCTCCCACCTCAGGACACACACGCACCCACTCCCCACAACACACAGGCAGACACACACCCAGTTCCCACAAAACCATGGGCAAACACATGCCCAGTCCTCACAGTGCAACAGCCCCACACGTACCCGATCCCAACGCCACACACACACACCTGGTCCCCACAATACCAGGGCCACACACACTCCCCGTCCCTATGATGCCACAGCCTCGGGCGCCCCTTCACCTTGGCCACTGCCCTTGGTGTGGTGCCCTCACTGGTGAGATAGTATGCTGGCCCCAGAGCTCATCGGCCCTCGCCCTGTGTGGGCACCAATGCTGCCAGGCACAGCTGGTGGTGAGCCCTGGGCGTCTCCTAGGCAGGCTGTGCCGACTCTCGTCCCACCTGCACTGAACTGTCCTTGAGGCTCACCCACTGCTGATCCCACGCAGGGTCACACCTGGCCCACTGGCCAGTGTTAAAGCCCACCTGGCCCACTGGGCCTGGCTCTATCCTGTCTAACCCATCTCTGGCCGGATTCTCTTGCCACGTCCTCCAGCGTCACACCACCCCCAGCCCGCCCGGTCCCCACTCCTGTCGGCAGCATAAGCGTTGCCCAGGAGAGCTGGGGGTGCCTGCGGACCTCCCTGCTGGCCTCCGTGATGCCGCCTCAATCCACACCCCCTCTCCCGGCAAGGGAAAGAGAAGAGAACAAAGTGCAGCAGGCTTAGATCCAGAAGGTCAGGTCCATGAGTCAACAGGAGATGCTAAGATGCTGATGCAGCACGACCCAGGAGACAGCAGGGAACACAGCCCCAGCGGAACAAGACCAGGCCCTGCTCCCCATCCCGGGCCGGCCGAGGGGACGTGCACACTCACTTCAGGCCCTGCTCCCCATCCCGGGCCCGCCAAAGGGACGTGCACACTCACTTCAGGCCCTGCTCCCCGCCCCGGGCCCGCCGAGGGGACGTGCACACTCACTTCAGGCCCTGCTCCCCGCCCCGGGCCCGCCGAGGGGACGTGCGGACTCACTTCAGGCCCTGCTCCCCGCCCCGGGCCCGCCGAGGGGGCCCGCCGAGGGGACGTGCGCACTCACTTCAGGCCCTGCTCCCCGCCCCGGGCCCGCCGAGGGGACGCGCGCACTCACTTCAGGCCCTGCTCCCCAACCCGGGCCCGCCGAGGGGACGCGCGCACTCACTTCAGGCACTGCTCCCCGCCCCGGGCCCGCCGAGGGGACGCGCGCACTCACTTCAGGCCCTGCTCCCCGCCCCGGGCCCGCCGAGGGGGGGCCGTGCGCACTCACTTCAGGCCCTGCTCCCCGCCCCGGGCCCGCCGAGGGGACGTGCGCACTCACTTCCGGCCCTGCTCCCCATCCCGGGCCCGCTGAGGGGACGCGCGCACTCACTTCAGGCCCTGCTCCCCGCCCCAGGCCCGCAGAGGGGACGTGCGCACTCACTTGGTCATCACCATCTCCATGAGCATCTTCAGGGTCGGGTATTCCTCCCACGCGGCCAGGCCTAGGGAATCGGAGGGTGTGGGGCTGGCCAGGCTCCCCTGGGCACCAGGCGTGTGACCCCCGCTTCTCCCAGCTCCTCCTCTCATCCCCAGCTGGGCTCATCCCAAGTCCCAACAGACAAACTGCCCCAAAGGAATAAGGACCCGCAGGGCCACGTGTGCGCATGGGGCGGCCAGCAGAGGCTCACCGATGTTCTCTGGGTTGAATGCGGCGACGACCAGCAGGAGGGGCCAGGCCTTCCAGTAGAGGGTAGAGATGGCGAGGTTCGGAGGCTGGTACCTGGAAGGCAGGGGCGCCCCGACTCAGGCCCAGCGCACCAAGCTCAGCACCAAGGATCGGCCGGGCCAGGTGACAAAGCTGGGGCAGGGACGGTGCTGGCTCCCAGCTCCTCCCGGGACTGCCCTCCAGTGACACCTGTCCAAGCATGTGCGTCAGCCTGGCTCTGGGCTCCCTGTCCAGGCCCGACTCTGGCTCTGTCCTTACCTTTCTAAGTCTCTGTTTCCCATCTACAAAATGGGAGCGGTGGTGGATACATAATAAACGTTCATTAAGTGTCAATGATTTTTGTACTCTACCTGAGATAACAGACACCACCCCAGGAGCCACCGAGATGGAATTATTGTAACGATACAATTAAATCAAAGCACGGGCCCCTCAGGTGAGGAAACGGATCCTGGCTATGAGACAGATGTGAATCGAGGCACTGCCTGGAGCCACATGCGGAGGCTGCCGAGTGGGAAAGACCACACCAGAAAGCAGAGCGGGCAGCAGCTGCCGAAGGAGAGAGGCAGGAGAACCTCGACCACAGCATCACAGAGCACGCGAGGCTCAAGTGCAGTGCGGGATTCCGAAGTGCGTCCGACCAAAACTCCAAAACGCTACTGAAAGGGTGTCAGCTCTGCATAAAGGGATGCCCCTGAAAGGGTGTCACCTCTGCATAAAGGGACACCCCTGAAAGGGTGTCGGCTCCGGATAAACGGGAACCCCTGAAAGGGTGTCGGCTCCGGATAAACGGACACCACTGAAAGGGTGTCAGCTCCGGATAAACGGGAACCCCTGAAAGGGTGTCGCCTCTGGATAAACGGGAACCCCTGAAAGGGTGTCGGCTCCGGATAAACGGACACCACTGAAAGGGTGTCAGCTCCGGATAAACGGGAACCCCTGAAAGGGTGTCAGCTCTGGATAAAGGGAAATCCTCCCACGTGCACGGATCGCAGGGCGTGGCCTCACTGACATGGTGGCACTCCCCAGACTGATCCATGGATTCCACACTGTCTCCCTCGAAATCCCAGTCATCTGTTTTGCAGAAACTGACACGCTCACCCTGAAATTCACGTGGAAATGAAAGGACCTAAAACAGCCAAAACAATCCTGGGAAAGAACAAAGTTGGAAAACGCACTTCCCAATTGTAAAACTCAGCCCTTATAGAGGATGGACACATAGACGGACAGAACGGACGTGCAGACGGACAGAATGGAGCTGTCGAGAGGTCAACCCTCTCACCTACATGCAACAAGAGTCCAGAGGTCAACCCTCAAACTTAGGCACAACAGGCCGACAGGGCGCCAAGGCGGCCCAAGGCGCAGGAACGGCCCTCTCAACAACAGTGCTGCGACAACCAGAACCAACCAACAGAATGAAGCGGGGCCCCACCAAACACCACACACCAAGTGGATGACAGACTCCGGAGACTGATCACCAAACTATAACATTCCTGGGAGAAAACGGGAGGAGGGCTTCGGGAGCGTGGGGCAGCCCCAGCGTCCTAGGTACAACGTCAAAGCACACACAGCAGCAGCAGCAGCACGAAGATGATCGGGCCTCCCCAAAGGCGAGCTCTGTGCTGCCCACGTGGGTCCACAGGACGGAAGTGAGGTCCAGGAACAACCCACATGGGTGCGACTTCCGACACGAAGCCAAGAGAACCTCACCAGGGAAAGACAGGCTTTCCACAGCGGTGCCCGGACAGCTGGACGGCCACACACAGAGGAATGAAGCCGGACCCCTGCCTCACACCATAAAAACTATGTCACAGTGGCTCAAAGACCTGAAAGTAAGAGCTGGGACTATAAAACCCTTGACAGAAAACACAGAATTAAATCTCCACTACCCTGGACTAGGCGATAGTTTCTTAGACATGACACAAAAGCACAGAAACCAAAGAAAAATAGATAAAATTGGATTTGCTCAAAATTGAAAACTTCTGGCCAGGCGGAGTGTGGCTCATCACACCTGTAACCCCAACACTTTAGGAGGTCAAGGCAGGAGGACTTCTTGAGCCCAGAGGTTTGAAAACAGCCTGGGCAATAAAGTGAGGCCCCATCTCTGCAAACACTAAAATCAGCTGGGCATGGTGGCACGTGCCTATAGTCCCAGCTACACAGGAGGCCAAGGTGGGAGGACCGCTTGAGCCAGGGAGGTTGAGGCTGCAGTGAACCGTTGATTGTGCCACCACACTCCAGCCTAGGTGACAGACAGAGCAAGACTCCGTTCCCCACAAAAAACGGAAAATGCAAACCGAAACAAACGTGAGATATCGTCTCACCCCAGCAGGATGTCTCTGCTGAGAAACATGGGCCATGAGTGCAGGTGAGGATGGAGACCGGGAACCCTCACGCAGCGCTGGCGGGGACGCGAGTGGGAACTCAAGGTGGGGCAGCCGATGGGGAGGGTCTGACAGAGCCTCAGTTAAACACGTGGCCCAGCAACCCCACTCCTAGCCACCTGCTCAAGAGAACCGAAGACACGGCCACACAGATTTGTCCACACACGCTCACAGCAGCACCGTCCGTCAGCAGGGGAGCGGAAGCAGCAGACATGATCTCTGTCCACACAGTGGGGTGCCCTCAGCCACGAGGAGGACTTTGATACTGCCTCATGCTCCAGCACAGGCGACCCCGGAAAGAGCGTGCCCGGGGAAGGAGGCTGGTCACAAGATCATGCACTGTAGGATGCCATTTACAGAAAACACCCAAAAGGGCCACTCTACAGAGGTGACAGCAGGTGAGCAGCTGCGTGGTCTGTGCTGGGAGGAATGAGGAGTGACAGCCGGTGGGAATGGGGTTCTCTTGGGGGAACCAAAGAAGGTTCTACAATTAAATTATAATGAAGGTTGTACAACCTGTGAACATTCTGAAAACATGGAATTGCACACTTTAGATAACACGTACATGAATTCTCTCTCGATAAAGCCGTGAAATATAGAGCATAAACTCATTGTTGTGTAAAAAATAACGCATACACGTTAAACACAGGAGAAAAAGGTATGACTGAGCTGGAGACACGGGGGAAGACAACGGGGAAACAGCCCACTCGAACCCAGGTAACGGTTGGACTCGGGCCGAGCCAGTCAAGGCCCGTAGTGGCCCCACTGGTCTCTGGGAACAGGCCATGAGCAGGCCCGTGGGGAGTGGGGCACGGGCTTACCCGGGTGGGAGTGGGGAGCAGGGCACGGGCTTACCCGGGTGGGAGTGGGGAGCAGGGCGTGGGCTTACCCGGGCGGGAGTGGGGAGCGGGGCGCGGGCTTACCCGGGCAGGAGTGGGGAGCAGGGCGTGGGCTTACCCCGGTGGGAGCTGGATGTTTTCAGGGTGATGGTAGGTGCACAGGTTCAGAACGGCGTCGATCAGCTGGGTCCTCCCCACCTTCAGCACCTCCACATCTAAGACCAAGAGCCACACATGGGTTCTGGGGCTGCTCACAGACCATCAGGCACAGGCAGCGAGGGAACCGGCCCTGCTCGGGCCGCGTCGGGGTGGGGTGGGGGATGCCGCAGGGTGGGGCACAGGCCTGAGCAGGAGAGCTGGGGGAAGCTTGGTTTCTCACTGGGAAACAGGGCACTTTGCTCTCGGGGACACCTGGCCTGGGTCTAGAGAGCAGGCAGGGCTGCCAAGAGAGGGTAGGGAGGTGAGGACGGGGGCGTGGCCGGCAGGGTGGGGACCCGCAAGCCCTCAGGGCAGAGCCACGGACGAGGCGCGAGCTGGATTTATAATCATTCTACCTATCGCCTAAAGGAGGTGACAGACAGCAAATCTGGCCGTGGCCAAATCACACCGAGAATGTGCCAATTCCAAAAAATGTGCAAATTCCAAAGAACGGGGCAGTGACTGCACCATTGCCAAAGACACACACGCTTCTGAATTCCCAACGGGCAGATGTGGAGAAGGCAGGTCCCCGAGACTCCCGGGGACCCAGGACCCAGCTGAAGCGCAGCTTTGTGGAGCACCCCAGAGGTGCGTTCCAGAGCCGGGGTTTCTGCAGGGACGAGGGGAGCAGACCCAGCACAGGTGCCATCCCCTGCAGAAGCCATACCATCCGCCTGCACAGCAGCAGCCCGCTTCACCAGGTGGTCGGCAAGCTCCATGGCGTCCGCGGGCCCGAGCGGGAGCTCCCGGGACAGCCCGATGACCAGGATGCGCATCAGCGTGTCCTCCAGGATGGGCACCTCGGAGCACAGACGCAGGAAGAAGCTGCGGGGCGGGGGAGGCGTGACTCAGTGTGGGCTGCCCACACCTGCCAGACCTGAGGGGCCGAGGACAGGCCAGCCTCTCCCTCAGAGCCCACGGGCTGGCGGCAGAGGGCTGCTGCTGCTTCCCACGAGCCTATCCCCTCCAACCTGAGCCTCCCTTTGCAGGACAGGAGCCCTGGCTCTAAGTCTCGCCTGGACAGGGGGAGAAGGGGAGGCTACCCCCACCCCAAGGCCTTTGGGGCTACACACAGAGTCACTGGTTCCTACAACCACCACACAGAGGCTCTGCCACCCCAGAGGCCTCTAGATGGTTCTTGCCCTCAAGGAGCTGGGGGCCAGGAGGCAGAGATAACCCCTACACCTCCAAAGCCTGACCGGAAGGCCGCAGTGAAGGTGAGCAGAGCGACCAGGGCACGAGGTGGGGGCAGGGTGAACCAGCAGGAGCCCCAGGCGGGGCTGGAGGGGAGTGTAGACCAAGAACCCACGGGGTCACCCACGGGGCTTGAAGGGGGACAGAGCTGTGAGGCCAGCCGGCTGGGGAAGGACAGTGTGCGGCTGTCTGGACAGAAGCAGGGGCAGACGGTGCATCTGAGACTGGTGAAGGGCGGCGTGCCCGTGGACGCCCTGGAAGCAACTGGAAGGCGGGGGTCCGGGGGAGGCTGCGGCTGGGGCTTGGAGTCACGTGGACGCAGGCAGCAGCTGAATCCCTACAGTGGCGCTGGGACGCCAGCATGGGAGTGGGAGAAGGGTGGCGCCCGGGATTGTGGAGGAGGAGCAGGACGGTGCTGTGACCATGGGAACAGCCGCCCAACTCCCACTGGCCCTTCCTGCCGCAGCCGCCCGGCACCCCGCAGCCCCGCCCGGCCCGGCACACAGGAGCCCCAGGCGGCAGCGCACTCACTTGCGGTCGCTCTCGGGTGGCCAGTTGTCCCACTTGTAGTAGGTCTCCGGCTGCTCTGTGAACAGCACCTTGTGCAGGCTGGGCAGGCAGAGAAGAGCCCTCAGTCATGATGTGGGTGCTCAGGGACCAGCCCCATTAGTTCCAGGGAAGGGACCCCGCTCCCAGGGGCCCCAGCGCTCAGAGGCCGGGCTGCCTGGTGCCCAAGCTCAGCACCTCCTCACAGCACCACCAAAGAACCCAGGGACCACTCACGGGGCTGCCAGGCTGGACAGCAGCGGAACGGGGCTGCCGGGCTGGACAGTGGCCGAGCGCCCTTTACAAAATCGCTGCAGAGAAATGCAGCCCCAGCCTGGCAGCCCCACCCCAACCAAGGCAGAGGCTCCACGGGAGGCTCCAATGCACAGGGTGAACTGCCTGGAGCCTAACGGCTGCTGCTGTCCGCAGAGAGGGGACAGACTCCCGTGTGGGGGCCTGGCTTGTCCCGGCTCAGTGGGGTTTGGGGCAGGGGTTGTGCGGGGCCCCGGCTTGTCCCGGCTCAGTGGGGTGTGGGACAGGGGCTGTGCAGGGCCCCAGCCGCACCAGTGCACGTAGTCCTTAGGGGCGAGCTTGCTGATGGAGGGGACCACAGTGTGGAGCCACCAGACGGCATCCCGCTGGATGGCGGCAATCTGGTTCTGGAATGAGCGGAGCACTTCCAGGTCTGAAACAGACACGCAGCTTAGTGGCCCATCCGAGCCGTGGGCTATGAGGGGCTAAGGCACCCCTGGGGGTCCAACTCAATGCTGGCACTTGGGAGGGGGTAACTCGGGGCACCCCCAGCTTCTGGACGATTCCCAGCTGGAATAACACCCTGGGAGGCATGGAGTGACCCTGACGCGTGCGTGGGTGACTGGAATCCTCCTGTTGCCAGTGACTCGCTTCGGTCAATGGCTTAGAGGGCTTCTGCGGCCCAGCCTTCCTGCGAACCCATGATCAAACACCCGGACTGCCCCAAACACCACCTCCCCTCCCCACTCCCGCCCGCGGCTGGGGCCACCATGCCTGCAATGCCCCCATGCTGGGCCAGAACTGGAGCACACAAAGGACGCTCATGGGAACAGGGTCTGAGTCTGCAGCTGGGGTGAGACCCGGATGGACAGGAACGGGGACGGCAGCTTCCAGGCTCCATGTCCCCGAGTGGCCGTGCTGTGGGACCGCTCCTGCCGGGCGCTCAGGGGACAGTGCAGCCTCGGAGAGCCGCCAGCCACCAGCCTGGACCCGAGACCCCCACCAAGCAGGGCCAGGCCACCCCCACATCCTTACTCCTCTTTTCTCCTTTGTCCCAGGCGATGCCGGCCTCCTTCACCTGCGCTGTGATGCCCAGCATCATGGACACGGCCAGGACGTCGGTGATGTGCACCACGAAGCGCTCCTGCAGGTGCAGCACGGGGTCTGTATCCAGAAGGGACACCCGGGAGCCCCACTCCACACCCACGTGGGCGCGGCACGGGGTCCGTATCCAGAAGGGACACCCGGGAGCCCCACTCCACACCCACGTGGGCGCGGCACGGGGTCCGTATCCAGAAGGGACACCCGGGAGCCTCACTCCACAAACACGTGGGCGCAGCACCCACACACTTGCACATGCGCACACATACACACACACAAGCAGGGATCCAGAGAGAGAGCCCAGGACCAGTTGGGAGAGGGGCCTGACAGGAGGTGCACCAGGGCCGGTGGCCCACAAGGTCCTAGTCTGGCCACAGGAGGGAGGTTCAGTCAACAGAGATCCACAAAGCCCCGTCCGCAAAACAGGCCATCCCGGCAGGCTGGCTGCGAGTTGGCTGCAGGGACCTGGCATCTCTGCGATCCACCCTCACTGTGCCTTCCAGCGCCAGCTCCCTCCGCAGCCCTCGAACAGTCTCCAACCCAGCCAGGCAGCCCGCAGCCCCACCCTGCCTCCCTGCTCCTGTGCTCCCCTTGCTCCCGGCAGCAATCCATCCCATCCAGCCCAGGGGCTGCCAGTTCCCCTGTGCTTGGTCAGCCCCTCATAGGTCCTCACACAGGACAGAGCCTATGCTATCCTCTGGGACGCGTCACCGCAAACAGCCTCACTCATCCCTGTACCCACGCTCAGCCAGAGCATCCGAAGGGGTGGAATGTGCATGGGACCCAGGACGAGGGGGACGGCGGCGCGTGGAACCCGCAGTGAGGGAAAGGCGCCCCAGCGGTGGGGGCTGGCACCTTGAACTCCATCTCCAGGTACTGCGGCTCCTTGCGCTCCTGCATGAGCCCCAGGCAGAAGGCCTGGAAGTTGATCTCGTGCTTGGTCTGCTTGATGATCTCCCGCAGCAGGGCCCGCGAGGCCCGCAGGTAGTCGTCCTTGTTGGTCAGCAGGTCCTGGAACACCATGGCCAGGAACTGGGGCAGAGAGAGGCCGCGTGGGAGGCTGCCCGACAGTGCTGTCCCTGTCACGGGCCCCTTCCCGCAGCACCAACAGGTATGGCGCCCGAGGGCACTGCAGTGGGTCTCAGACAGTGCGGGGCGCGGGGTGGCGGGCTCCTTGCTCTACTGGCTGCCAGCCCTTGGCGAGCAGGGACCACATCTGATTCCCCTCTCTGAGAACCAGCAGGTGGGGAGTCGGTCCTCGTGAAATGAGGAGAAGGATTAATTAACGGACGCTGGGGGTGTGGGACACCAGGTGGCAGAGCCATAGAAGCGCGTGTGCCATCTCAGCCCACCCGTGCGCCACGGGCTGAACAGAAACCAAAGGCCACCACCCAAGATCTGAAAGGATCTGAAAGGATTCACTCCTGTCTCAAAATGCGGAGCCGCGAAGACTGAACGCAGAGCTGAGAGCGGCTGTGCCTCCCTCGTGTTTCACACGCCACAGAGCGCACTGGGAGGCCTAACGTGCTGGTGGCGATGGGAGCATCTCCCCAGCCCGCTTCAAAGGAGACACGGAAATCCAAGGGTCCTACAGCCAGGGCTACAGGGACCCCTGCTTAACCGAGGGACCCAATGCACAGGAGGCGGGTCTGGGCCAGGCACAGGGCCTCATGCCCGTCATCCCAGCACTTTGGGAGGCTGAGGCAGAAGAATCGCTTGAGCCCAGGAGTTTGAGGCCAGCCTGGGCCACATAATAAGACCCGGTCTCTACAAAAAATTTTAAAAACAATCTTACTATTCAAAGGCAGGAATGAGCTTGAAAAATAAAAATAGCAGCAGGTCTGGGTCTTAGCTCAGAAACCTGGGTGGCTTTTAAGACTCAATGTGGCTCCCTCCTAAATGGACAGAGTGTCAGTTTCTGAGAAAGACGCTGGGCGCTGTGGCTGCACCCACTCTAGAAACGGCTCAACCTCATGCCCACGTGAGTTTCAAAAGCTCCTTCCCAAGACCGAGGAGCATTCTCCCACGAAGCACTGACAATCCACCGGCTTCCCCAGATGCCACGTGCCCCTCCAGCCCAGAGCCCCATATGCTGGCGTGGAGGGCAAGGCCAGGGACCCTGGGCCTACCTTGGGCGCCAGCTCCGAGCTGTGCTGCAGTGCGGTATAGAGGACCTGCATGTTGTTCGGGTTCCGGGCGCTGGAGAGCTCATTGAAGATCACCAGCTTGATGGTGGTGCCCAGGTTGTCCTTGTGCGCGCTCAGCAGCTCCCTGGGTGTGGGAGCCAGGGGAGGTGAGGGTACAGGCCCTGTCCCCACTCCGCCCGCACCCCCGCTCCGCCCACACCCCCGCTCCACCCGCACCCCCGCTCTGCCCCGGCTTGCCACGCACCTGATGCACAGCATGAAGTGGTTGAGGAGGACCTTGGGCTTGAGGCGGATCTTGATCAGGTGTGAGATGACGTCCATGTCTTCGGAACCGTGTGTGTTGCAGTTCATGCAGACGGACATCAGCAGGTCCTGGGCGGGCCGGGTCAGCTGCGGGGCCGAGGAGGGAGCAGTGGGCTCATGGCCACCCTGGCAGGAAGGCCACGCCGTGGGGCCACACAGAGCCTGCCCCCACCCCCTACCCCGCCCGGGCGCCCCTGCCCTGCCCACCCCCCCGGGGCGCCCCCGCACCTTGGGGTTCTGCAGCCACATCTCCAGCTTCTGCACCGCCAGCAGCCGCACCTCCTTGTAGCCGCAGGTGGAGGTGAGGAGCCGCAGGAGGTTCCTGGAGACGTTGTCGATGGGCTGGCGCCGGTTCAGCTGGTCCCGCAGCATGTCCAGGACATACTCCTCCACACTCTCCGCGAGCTCTTCGTACCTAGGCCAGAGGAGGGAGCGAGGAGGGAGGAAGGTGGCCCCGAGGCGCCCGCCCCCGCCGCCCCCAACTGGGACCGGGCGGGCACGCAGCTACCTGGGCATGAGCTGGCCCTCCTGCTCAGGGCTCAGCTTCTCCTCCGCGATCAGCAACTCCGTCTGGCTGTCTTCCTCCTCCGTGAGGGAGGGGTGTGGGCTGCTCCCTGCAAACCAAGGAGAGGGCTCCATGCAGCGCCTCCCACCCGCCCGTCCTCCCACCCCTCCCCTGCCCTGGGACTGGACACCCGCCCTCTCTGGCTGGCCGTGTGTCTCACCCGCACCCAGGTCGCCCGCAACGCGGCCCGCCTCCCCCTGCAGCAGCACGCTCCTCGGGGGCATTCTAGTGTTGAAGGCCGTCTGGATGTTGTCCACAAACGTCTTACAGTGAGGGCTGTCCACCCAGATCCGCTCCCCCAGGGAGTCCTCGATGTACACCTGTGTGGCAGCCACACCCTCAGCCCCGAGCCCAGCCGGGCAGCAGCCAGGTTGGGGAACGCCTGCCTGCTGCCCGGGGACTGGGTGCCCAGGTGGCCCTCTCCAGCTTCTGGGTGCAGCAGGGACCGTGCCATCACCACCAGGGCTGTCAGACACAGCCCTCTGGAGAGAACACACTTCTGCTTTTCTCTCGCCCCTGCCCCACCCCGTGGCACTCTGCCATCTTCACCGTCCCAGGAGAGACCACTCACCTTGACAAAGATCTCGGGCCAGTTCTCGTCCTCCTCGTAGGCGGCCATGAGGAGGTTACAGGCCAGCACGGACACAAGGCTGTTCCCCTTGGCCTTGAAGTTGATGGAGGCGTCCCGCCGCAGGAGGCTACACAGAGCCTGCCAGGGAGGGCGCATGTCACGTGGGAGCCTCGCTGGCCCCAGAGGCAAAACTGGGGTGGGCCGGGAGGGACACTTAAGGGGGAGGTGAGGAGGGGAGCCGAGGGCCCCAGCGCTGCTCGCCTCCCGCCAGGGGCCCGGCTCAAACCTCAATGACGCCCTCGGTGGCGAAGATGTTGGGCTTGATCTTGGCCAGGTACATGAGGCTCAGGTAGAGGGTGCTGTCGGGCTTGGCGCGGGTGACCTTCAGCTGCTTCACAGCCCCGCACAGCACGCCCTCGATCCTGTCGTCGTTGCCCTCCAGCTCGGCCGCCTCGATCTCGTCCAGCAGCACCGTGGGCAGCACTGGCCGGGGCAGGCAGTACGGTCAGAACGGGGCCAGGGCAGGGTCGCCCCAAAGCCTCGGGACACCAGGAAGACCCCGAGGAACCCAGAGCTCTCAGGGTCGGCCCTGCCAGGGACCAGAGATCCACCCTCAGGAAAGTTCCCACAGGGTACAAGCACCCCACCAAATGGTCCCCTCAACACAACAGGCTGCCCCACAGGCCTCAGCACTAGCCCACCAGCCACTCCAGTCCTGGCTCCGCTGTGTCCCACATGACTACCCCAAAGGCTACAGACATTTCCCAGCAAGCCAGGCCACCTGCAGCTTTACTTTCCACTGAATCGTGGCTCCGTCTGGCGGCTTCTTTCTCACTGTGGACCGCAGCACAGTGGCCCTCTCTCCGCACCCACCCCAGCTCCAGTCTCCAGCATGCCCTTCTTCCCACTTTTCCTCCCTCTTTCCATGGGTGCTCGGCTCACAACCTTCCTCCAGACGAGTGCCTGACCCTCCCACATCCTCCGAGGAGCACCAGGGCCAGCACACACCTTTCCTATCGTCGTGTTTGCCACTGTTGGATCGGAGGTTTTCTCATTTTCATTCGGATTCTTCTCTGTCCCAACAGTTTTTTAGGACTGTGTTTTTAAATATCCACACACGGCCAGGTGCAGTGGCTAGCGCCTATAATCCCACCGCTTTGGGAGGCTGAGGCAGGTGGATCACCTGAGGTCAGGAAATCGAGACTAGCCTGGCCAATACAGTGAAGCCCTGTCTCTACTAAAAATACACAAATTAGCCGGGCGTGGTGGTGCATGCCTGTAATCCCAGCTGCTTGGGAGGCTAAGGCAGGAGAATCATTTGAACCCGGGAGGCGGAGGCTGAAGTGAGCCGAGATCGTGCCACTGCATTCCAGCCTGGGGAACACAGCGAGACTCCGTCTCAAAAAAAAATAAATAATAAATAAATAATAAATATATACATATCCACACACATGTGGACACAGGCATTGTGATCCACCTTAACTGCATCCGGGACAGAGACTTGGAAGAAATTTCCTGATGCCGAGACAAGCTGGGGGACAAGTGGGCTGCTGGCACAGAGGGACAGCTTGGGACATTTACCACAAATGGCTGGATGCAGCCATCTCTCTGTTTCGCTGAGAATAACACTGTAAAGTGATCTACCACTCAGAATATGCTTTTCATAACCACATCTCCTTTCATCTTCAAAATCTCCTTTCTACAGGAGGTGGTGCTAAAAATAAATAAAGCACCGAGCAGCCGGCGGCCAAGAACCCGGGCCAGGGTGGGGCCTGTGGTCTCCATCTTCAATCCCCACCGGCACCAGCTGCCCAGGGACACGCCTCGTGGGAGGTCTGAGGCTCGACCTCCTAAAGCAGTGCCCCAGCTGTGCCATCCTGGGCCATTTGCCCCCAGGGCTCCCTGATGCCAACTGAGTCCAGCACAAACACTGCCCACAGCGCCCAGCCTCAGCTCTCACGAGCGTGTGCTGCCCAGGCCAGGCCTCCATTCCCTGGGCACAGTCCATTCTCTGCTTGGCATCTCCCTTTCCTGCCTGCCCCGGTTTCATCGCCTGTGCTTCCAGGCCCGAGCCCATACTGCAACTCCCTGCCAGGCCTCCTCCCTTCCAGGGCCGTCGGGGACTCACTCACAGGCTTGCACTGCAGCAGCCTGGTCCCTCCCTGAGGGCAAGGCCACAGCCCACAAGTCCCCTGGGTCCTGTCTGGCACAAAACTCAGTAACCAGAGGCGGCGCGGCTTGAACAGACACCTCACTACCAAAGTCATCAGGACACTTGTTCTTTTTGACTCCTACAAAGAAATTACCCAGAAGAGATGCTCCCATAGAAACAAAACACTGCAGACCACGAGGCTTGCTGGGGCTGGTGCGATAGCTGCCAGAGCGACTCCCAGAGAGTCACGGAGCCTTGAGAAATGGTCGTTGGGAAAATGGCGCAGAGGGGCAGGGGCGATTCTAGGCACACAGTTAAAGGCATTTCTGCGAGAACGGGACGGTGGTGAAGCTTATATTCCCCGTTGATGTCTTTACTGTTCTGCTGCTTTTGAACTGAAAACAGGGAGGGGATCAGCTCTTCTCTGTTGGTAACCAGGAGGGAAGGAGGAACCAAGTACACATCACCTCCTCTCAGGCTGACAGAGGAACGCACCAGGACCCACAGCCTTGATCGCCTCCGCTCAGGTTGAGAGAGGAACGCACCAGGATGGGCAACCTTGAGAACAGACACCTGGGGTGTCGTCACGCCCGGTTTACCCCCAGCGCTCAGACAGTGCCCGTCATAAAGGGGGCGTCCAACAGACACATGAGACAGACAACTTAATAAAGGAGTGACCCGGTTCTCAAAGGGCAGCCACTGGCAGTGCAGGACGCAGATGCACACACGGGAAAAGGGCATCTACGTGAGAAGCACTTCCAAGAACAAGCCACAAACATCCGCTCTCCCAGAGGACCTCGGCCATACGGGCAGCACTAGGCCTGGAGGGGGCCTTCCCTGAACACCTGATGGACGGCATGAGCTGAGGGGTGTTCTCGGGGGACGTCCACAGACTCATTACCTTCAATTGGCACCACAGATGGCTCTTTAATCGACGGAGAAATGGCTCGTTTTTCTGCCACTGCAGCCTCAGCCAGGCGCCCCAGGGCACTCAGAGGGGGTGTGGAGGAGAGTTTGGGGCGTTTGGTGAGACCGGTGAGGGCCGAGGCACTGGACAACGCAGCCGCCGCATCCCGCTTGCGCTCAGAAGGCAGGCCGGAAGGGGCTGGTTTCAGCAGGGTGGACGCCGTTTTCGATTCGTTGGCCTGACCCTTTGAGCCCAGAGCAATGAAGTCTCCCGGGGGAGGGTGCCCTGCAGAGAAAGGAGAGAGAAAACCGGGCACGTTCGCAACACCCAAGGTGGAAAAAGACGGACTCCAACCTCCTGTTATGTCAGAGGGGATTAAACAAGAGTCAGAGAAGGCAAGGAAGAAGCCAGAGCTCACTCAGCAGCCTACAGCAGAGCTGGGACCAGCAGGATACGCACAGGTGATGGTGGACAGTCACGTAGCGCTGACCACAAACCAGGCCATCTCTGGTCTATCCAAATTAGTGTGCTTAGTACCCCCCGCCCCGAGTTTCCGCAATAGGTGCTATTACTCTAACTTTACAAGGGAGAAAGGGACACAGACAGGTTAAGCGATGTGCCCAGCGTCACACAGCAGGCGAGTGGCAAAGTCCGGAGGATCTGAGCCGACAGTTTAGCCGCAGACCCCGTGCTACGCTAGACTGTGCTGCCTCCTGCCTCCTGGCTGGGGAGACCCTTCCACTACTGTCGGCCGCCTTGCAGCTCAGCCTGAAACGAGATCACCGGGGTCGCGAAGGAAGTCGCCACTGTCCCAAGCCTCCCAGGGACTCTCAGAGCCGCTGAGGACCGAGAGCAGTGTTTCCAGACCGAATTCCTGGAAACAGCCGCGGCTGCGGAACAACCAAGCCCAACGCAGGATCCGCGGCAGCTGAGATCCCCAAAGACCCCCAAAGACCCCCGGGCTGCAGAGCGGGGAGGGAGACGCACCTGAGGGTTTGGCCGCGGCGCTGGGCCGGCGCACCGTGGTGGGCTTGGCCCGGTTCATCCTGCCCCGTCCCTCGCGGCTCCCGGCGGCTGCGGCGTCACCTGCGGAGGAGCCAGCGTGCGGTCATTCATTCACTCATTCGCTCGTTCGCTCGCTCATTCGCTCCCTTACCGCACGGGGCTTGGGCCTGGGACCCGGGGACAGTGGTCCCGCGCCCGCCCGGCGGGGCGATGCTGCAGGAGCTGCAGGGACCCCGCCTCCCAGCTGCCCGGGAGCGGCTCAGTCGGGCGGCAGCAGGCGACGCGGACGTCGGGCTGGAGGCGGCAGAACCAAGAGGGACGGCCCAGAGGCCGGGAGCGGTAGCCGCGAGAACCAGGCGCTCGCCCGGCAATGAGGAAGCGCCCAGGCCGCGGCTCACTTACCTCTGGCCCATCGCGACCGGAGCGCCGCTACCGCCACCCGGCCACCCCGGAATCGGAAACCGATCTCGCCGCCCTCGAGGACCCGACTTCCGGAACAACCGGAAGGAAAACAGTGCGGCGGGAAGCGGGCCCAGAGGGAGGCGCGAGAGGCCCGCGGCGCCGGCCTGATGCCTGCAGCGCCCCATGGCGGCGGGAGGTGGGCTGGCCGGCGCCGCGCGCCTGTGGTCCGGTCCAGGTGGGTCGGCGGCGCGGGGCAGGCGCTGGCCTCTCCATTCACAGGTGGTGCTGGCGTTGCGAAGGGACACACTCCAGGACGCACGGCGGGGAGGAGTGGCGTCAGGGATCCGCGGATGCGTCAAGTGGCAGGTTCTGCACGTCCCGGAGGGCGGGGGCGGCCGGGGTGCAGGCACTGGCGAGGGGGCGCAGCCCGGGGGGCCCCCGGGGAGAGACCCTGTCTCTAATAATAATAATAATAATAATAATAATAATAATAATAATAGCTTTATTGAGATAGAACTCGTGTTCCACAAAGTTCACCCTTTTCTTTTTTCTTTTTTTTTTTGGCACGGAGTCTCGCTCTGTCGCCCAGGCTGGAGTGCAGTGGCGCGATCTCGGCTTATTGCAACCTCGACCTCCCAGGTTCAAGCGATTCTCCTGCCTCAGTCTCCCGAGTAGCTGGGATTACAGGCGCCCGCCACCATGTCTGGCTAATTTTTTTGTGTTTTTAGTAGAGACGGGGTTTCACCATGTTGGCCAGGCTGGTCTCGAACTCCTAACCTCAGGTGATCCGCCCGCCTTGGCCTCCCAAAGTGCTGGAATTACTGCGCCCGCCCCGCCCCCACGCCTTTTTTTTTTTTTTTTAATGGAAACACTGATGGGAACAAAACTCAAAAGACACAAAAGATCATACAGTTGCCAGGTGTGATGCTCATGCCTGTAATCTCAGCACTTTGGGAGACCAAGGCAGGAGGATCGGTTGAGTTCGAGACCAGCCTGAGCAACATAGCAAGACCCCCATCTCTACAAAAAAATAAAAATTAGCTGGGCATGGTGGCATGAACCTCTAATCCCAGCCCTTTGGGAGGCCAAAGTGGGAGTCTGAGACCAGCCTGGGCAACATAGTGAGACCCTATCTCTACAAACAAAAATCAAGAATAAATTAGCCAGGCATGGTGGTGCATGCCTACGGTCCCAGCTACTCAGGAGGCTGAGGTAGGAGGATCTCTTCAGCCCGGGAGGTCAAGGCTGCAGTAAGCTATGATGGTGCCACTACACTGCAGCCGGCGACAGAGCAAGACCCTGTCTAAAAAAAGATAAAAATAAAAGGTGGGGGAATCATCCAGTCAAAGGGTCGAAGGTCTCCCCCGACCCCTGAGCAGCTGGTCCCCTCCCCTGGAGTCAGCCTGTGTTCTGATTTGTGCCTGTGTTCCCGGCTTTTCCGTGTGCGTTCAGGCAGCCACCCGTGTGCCTCCCTCTGCCTTGTCACCCTGCAGGTAGCGCACGGCTCCTCTTTTCTGCACCTGGCTTTTGCCACTTAACCACATCTTGGAGATCTGTTCCCAGCAGGGCACTGACTCGAACGCTGCCCCGCCACCGAGGGAGTCCTGAGCACCACCTGCCCGGTGTGTCCCATCTCCTCATCCAGGGACGGCAAGGCAGAGCTGGTCTCCCTGTGCCCCTGAAGTTGGGTGTGGCCATTTGACTGTGGCCTCAGTGAGGCTCATGGCCCCAGGCTGCAGCCTGAGAACTGCTGTGTGACCCGCCACGGTCTCTTTCCACTCCTGTGGGCATCAGCTGGGTCCCCGGAGGACCCCAAGGGCTCCAGGGCCCTGCACCCTGCGCTGTGTGGGCAGTGAGTCCGGAAGGAGACGTCCGTGGTGCCCATGGGAGGAGAGGCCGGTCAGGCGCGGATCCCTGCCGGACGCCAGGCGGGGGCTGTGCGGCTTCGTCCCTCTACCATTTCTCAATCTGTCCCTCAGGGTAACTCTCTAAGGGGAGGGGAGATCCGATGGGGTAATGCTTCCTCCTCCTGTCACCTGAATGGGAGCACCCTGCACGGAGCTTCCTCTGCCCCGCCACCTGCCTCTCCTCATCCTCTGACCAGCATCACCGCCCCTGCATGCGGGGCCTGTGCCTTCGGCAAATGCCCTCACCCGGGCCCAGGCCAGAACCTCAGGGTCGACCTTGAGAACAACCACCTCCTCCTCCTCCCCCTCTCCCTCCTCCCCTTCCTTCTTCTCCCCCTCCTCCCACTCCCCCTCCCCTCCTCCTCCCCTTCCCCTCCCCTCCTCCCCCTCCCCCTCCTCTCCTCCTCCCCTCCCCTCCTCCCCCTACCCATCCTCCCCCTCCCCCTCCCCCTCGTTCCCCTCCTCCCCCTCCTCCTCCTCCTCCTCCTGTCAACCTTGACCACCTCTTCCCCCTTCTCTGTCCTCCTGCTCCTTGTCTTCCTCGTTCTCTAAAAGCTCAGGAGTCAACCTTGACCACCTCCTCCTCCCTCTTCTCTTTCTCCTCCTTCTCCTTCCCCTCTTCCTCTTCCTCCCCCTCCTCTATCTCTTTGCCTTCCTCCTCCCTCTCCCCACCTCTTTTTGAAAACAGCTTTTTTGAGTTATGATTGACGTCTGATAAACTGCAGGTGTGTAAAGGGTGTAAAGGGTGCACACTGATGCGTGTTGACATTCACACGTACCTGTGGCCCCATCCCACATCCCTTTCAACCCTGTAACGAACATTCCCAAACCACCCCTGCCTTGTCCCCAGGCCGCCAGGGCGCCACTTTCTG
This sequence comes from Pan troglodytes, assembly GCF_028858775.2. NCBI lineage: Eukaryota > Metazoa > Chordata > Mammalia > Primates > Hominidae > Pan > Pan troglodytes. The sequence goes on from NC_072404.2 coordinate 7,455,824, forward strand.
TCCCTGGAGAGGCGCTGTTTGCTCTTCTGGAGTCTGTGTGAATGAAAGCACACAGTGCACGCTCCCTGGCCGGCTGCTCGGCGTCATTATTCTTTTTTTTTTTTGAGATGGAATCTCGTTCTGTCACCCAGGCTGGAGTGCAGTGGCGCGATCTCCGTTCACTGCAACCTCCGCCTCCTGGGTTCACGCCATTCTCCTGCCTCAGCCTCCCGAGTAGCTGGGACTACAGGCGCTGGCCACCACGCCCAGCTAATTTTTTTTTTGTTTGTATTTTTAGTAGAGGCGGGATTTCACCGTGTTAGCCACAATGGTCTTGATCTCCTGACCTCGTGATCCTCCGGCCTCGGCTTCCCAAAGTGCTGGGATTACAGGCGTGAGCCACCGCGCCCGGCCTGGCATCATTATTCTGAGACTTACCCCAGCGTTGCAGGCACCGGTGGCTTCTGTCAGCTGCTGAGTGGCACCCACCGGATGGATTCCAGATTCCAAGGATGGCTTCTCCACTGATGGCCCGGGCAGGACCGCAGGCGTTCCGTCATCCTGGGGGGTGTGCAGGGTCTGCCCTGTGCTCTTCATCGGCGTCTCCCTGATGAGTAATGATGAGCGTTTTCTCATCTTTTTTTGTCATCCGTGTATCTGCATTATTGGTGTCTGTTCAAATTGTTTGCTCACTTTTTGAAAATATTTTTTATGGCCGGGCGCGATGGCTCACGCCTGTAATCCCAGCACTTTGGGAAGCCAAGGCGGGTGGATCACCTGAGGTCAGGAGTTCAAGACCAGCCTGCCCAACATGGTGGAACCCGGTCTCTACAAAAATACAAAAATTAGCCGGGCATGGTAGCAGACACCTGTAATCCAGCTACTTGGGAGGCTGAGGCAGGAGAATCACTTGAACCTGGGAGGCGGAGGTTGCAGTGAACCAAGATCATGCCATTGCCCTCCAGCCTGGGCGACAAGAGTGAGACTCTGTCTCAAAAAAAAAAAAAAATTATTAGAAATTTAATTTTTAGGCCGGGTGCCATGGCTTTTAATCCCAGCACTTTGGGAGGCTGAGGCAGGCGGATCACCTGAGATCAGGAGTTTGAGACCAGCTTGGCCAACATAGTAAACCCCATGTCTACTAAAAATACAAAAATTAGTCGGGCTTGGTGGCGGGTGCCTTTAGTCCCAGCTACTTGGGAGGCTGAGGCAGGAGAATCACTTGAACCCAGGAGGTGGAGGTGGCAGTGAGCCAAGATCATACCACTGCAATCCAGTCTGGCCAACAGAGCGAGATTCCATCTCAAAAAAAAACAAAAAAACAAAAAGATATAATCAAATGTTCCTCCCCTGCTCAGAATTCTCCAAAGACTCTGCTTATCACCCGAACAGTAAAATAAACACCTGTGGTTGTTTCCCACAGCAGCTCTTACAAAGCACCACAGACTCGGTGGCTTAAAGCCACAGAAATGTCCTCTCTTGCAGTTCTGGAGCCCAGAAGTCTGAAGTCAAAGTGTGGGCAGGGCTGACTCCCTCCGAGGGCTCTAGGGGAGGACCCTGCCTACCTCGACCAGCTCCTGGGGACTCCAGGAGTCCTCGGCTCGTGGCCACATCCCTCCAGCCTCTGCCTCTGTCTCCATGTGGCCGTCTTCTCTCTGTGTCTCTGTGCCTCGTGAGGACACCTGTTAAGGGATTTAGGGCCCACCCAGATTCAGGATGATCTCATCTCAAGATCTTTACCTTCATTAGGCCTGTGCGGTGGCTCACGCCTGTCATCCCAGCACTTGGGGAGGTTGAGGCGGGCGGATTGCCTGAGGTCAGGAGTTCGAGACCAGCCTGGCCAACATGGTGAAACCTTGCCTTTACTAAAAATAGAAAAAAATTATCCAGGGCCGGGCGCAGTGGCTCACACCTGTAATCCCAGCACTTTGGGAGGCTGAGGCGGGCGGATCACGAGGTCAGGAGATCGAGACCATCCTGGATAACACAGTGAAAGCCCATCTCTACTAAAAATACAAAAAAATAGCCGGGCGTGGTGGCAGGCGCCTGTAGTCCCAGCTAGTCCGGGGGCTGAGGCAGGAGAATGGCGTGAACCTGGGAGGCGGAGTTTGTAGTGAGCCGAGATCACGCCACTGCACTCCAGCCTGGGCGACAGAGCGAGACTCCGTCTCAAAAAAAAAAAAAAAAAATTATCCAGGCCTGTTGGCAAGCACCTGTAATCCCAGCTACTCAGGAGGCTGAGGCACGAGAATCACTTGAACCTGAGAGATGGAGGCTGCAGTGAGCCAAGATCGCACCATTGCACTCCAGCCTAGGCGACAGAGCAAGACTCCATCTCAAAAAAAATAAAATAAAAAAATAAGTTTATATCTGCAAAGACCTTGTTTGCAAATAAGCTCCCATCCTGTGGCTCCGGTGGACGTGGGCTATGGGGCCACTGTTCGCCCCGTCCCAGCCCCACGCTGAGGACTGCCGGGTCCTGCAGGGTCTACGTCTCCGTCTCACCTCCCCCGATGCCGCCCCACCCCGCACCTCAGCCTTCTCACTGTTTCCGGAAGGTGCCTGCCTTTCCATGCGCTGTTTCCTGTGCCCAGAAACCCCCCAGCTGGTCCTGGGACTCCCTGTCCACCCCATTCTGGTCTTTGCTCGAGTGGCCTCCTTCTCTGGTCAGTCACTGATGCCCCAGTCCCCTGCACCTGGATGTCACCTTCATGTCTTTTTTTTTTTTTTTTTTTTTTTTTTGAGATGGAGTCTCACTCTGCCACCCAGGCTGGAGTGCAGTGGTTCAATCTCAGACCACTGCAACCTCCACCTCTGGGGTTCAAGCGATTCTCCTGCCTCAGCCTCCCAAGTAGCTGGGATTACAGGCACCTACCACCAAGCCTGGCTATTTTTTTTTTTTTTTTCTGTGAGTCTTGCTCTGTCACCCAGGCTGGAGTGCAGTGGCGTGATCTCTGCCCATTGCAACCTCCACCTCCTGGGTTCAAGCAATTCTGCCTCAGCCCCCATCAGGAGCTGGGATTGCAGGCGCCTGCCACCATGCCCAGCTAATTTTTGTATTTTTAGTAGACATGGGGTTTCACCATGCTGGCCAGGCTGGTCTCAAACCCCTGACCTCAGGTGATCTGCCTGCCTCGGCCTCCCAAAGTGCTGGGATTACAGGCATGAGCCACCACGTTCAGCCACACCCGGCTAATTTTTATATTTTTAGTAGAGATGGGGTTTTGCCATGTTGGCCAGGCTGGTCTTGAACTCTTGACCTCAGGTGATCCACCCACCTCGACCTCCCGAAGTGCTGGGATTATAGGCATGAGCCACCGCGCCTGGCCCTTCCTTCAGGTCTTTTAAAAAAATGTTTTAGAAACGGGGTCTTGCTCTGTTACCCAGCTGGAATGCAGTGGTGTGATCATGGTTTACTGCAGCCTCAAATTCCTGGGCTCAAGCGATCCTCCTGCCTCAGCCTCCCAAGTAGCTGGGACCACAGGTGCACGCCCACCCCTGGCTGGTCTTTTCCCTGCCTTCCTGCCTGACAGAGCCACCAGCAGAGCCTGGTCTGCCCAGTCCCCTGCTGGGTCCAGGGTGGCTCGCCATGTTCAGTGAGAGCCCGTGGACAGGTAAGTGATAACTGTGAATTCTCTGGGGGGAGGAAGCCAGTGCTAAAAGCCTAGGCTGTTAGGAGAGCTGGGCCTCAGCCTGGAGGGACGCCGTCGGGCAGGCAAGCCCAAGCCTCTGACTCCCACCATCCCGGGGTCCTCTTTGCTGTGACCCCAGAGTGCAGTGAGTACCAAAGGTGACCCTGTCCTAGCAGGACCCAACCTCGTGACCTGATCGGTGTGGCAGGTTTGGGCTCCAGGGCACCACTGCGGCCCCCCAAGACCCACCAGCACCAGGGGCTGGGGGCGGCTGGCAGGGTGGGGGCAGGGGGAGCAGAGGCCCGGGTCGGGCCCGAGGGGAGACGGGCGCGGTGGGCAGCCTGCAGCTGCGTGTGGTTTAACTGCCTCGTGCCAGGAAGCAGCTGCCGCTCTCTGTGCAGCCTGGGCCTAGACCGGGGGCTCCAGCCTCCCTTCCTGTACCAAGCGTACCCAGCGCAGACCAGGCCTGGCCTTCCCGTTACACACAGGGGCCCTTGTGGGGAACCTGCGGCTCTTCTCAAGTGACCCCCATCCTGGGGGCCCAGCCCCGGCTCCTCCCTGAACCTCCCTGAAGCCTTCGTTCCCCATCCACCCCCAGGCTAGCCCCTGCTAGGAACCTGGGCGCCCACTTTCTCTACCACCCCCTGGCTGGAACCCCAACCTTGTATGGGGCTCCCATAGGGTGCAGCCCCAAAGACAGACCCACGTCCAGAATTCCAGGTATCCCAAGGACCGGTCAGGCCACTGGCCACTACACTGAGACTCGGGACAGCTGGCCATCCTGGTGAGAGCTCAGCCTTCACTGGCCACCGCACTGAGACTCAGGATGGCTGGTTTCCTCGGGGAGAGCTCAGACCTCGCTGGGCAGCACATTGAAACTCAGGACGGCTGGTCTACTGGGGAGAGCTTGGACCTCGCTGACCACTGTGCCGTGACTCAGGGTACCTGGTCTACTGGGGAAGAGCTCAGACCCTTTGGCTTCAAAGAGCAGGGGCCAATCCCGGTTCCACCCCCAGGCTGCGCAGGAGAGAGGTGAACCGACAAAGAGAATCGGGAGCCGTGAGGAAGGGGAAGGACTCTGGGAGGCCCATACCCCCAACATGTCTCCTGTGACCTGCTTCGGATCTCAGGCCCTCCCCACTTCTCTCCTCCCGCAGTGGAAACCGCCCCTGCTGGGTCTGCCCACCCAGTTCTCTGGGCCCACCCCTCAAACCTCCGGCTTCCATTGCCCCTTCCCCAGATTGTGCACTCACGGCCCCTTCTTTGTGGGCTCCCTCCCAGGGCCCCTCAGGCCAGCTCCAGGGTCTCCTATAACACAAACATGCCCCTCTCTGCCTCAGTTTCCTTCCCGGGTCCAAGCCCGGGAACAGGCGTGTACCACCGTGCCTGGCTAATCTTTGTATTTTTTGGTAGAGTCAACGTCTCACTGTGTTGCCCAGGCTGGTCTTGAACTCCTGGGCTTAAGCGATCCACCTGCCTTGGCCTCCCAAAGTGCTGGGATTACAGGAGTGAGCCACCGCACCCAGCCCAAGTGCCATTTCTGTTTTTTGGAGACAGGGTCTCACCCTGTCGCCCAGGCTGGAGTGCGGTGGTGCAATCTCGGCTCACCGCAACCTCTGCCTCCTGGGTTTAAACGATTCTCCCACCTCAACCTCCCGAGTAGCTGGGACTACAGGCGCGCACCACCACGCCCGGCTAATTTTTGTGATTTTAGTAGAGGTGGGGTTTCACCATATTGGCCAGGCTGGTCTCAAACTCCTGGCCTCAAGTGGTTCACCAGCCTCGGCCTCCCAAAGTGCTGAGATTACAGGCGTGAGCCACCACGCCTGGCCTCATTCTTTACAGGGAAACTGGGGAGGAGGGAGGGCTGGGGCAGGAAGAAGCCAGGCTAAGGGGTGCTTCTGTTGAAGCCTCCACCTGACCAGGAACTCTCTCCTGCCTGAGGCTGGGGGCTGCCCTGGGAGCATGCATCAGGCACTGGCAGGGTGGTGCCCCCCAGCCCAGGCTGTTCTGTGGAGAAGAGGCAGCCAGGGACTGTTCACCGTCGCGGGCTGCAGCTGCTGGGCCCGTGCGCCACCTGCACGGGGAAGCCACACGCCCACAGTATCCGCTGTAGGCACCCTTTTTTTTTTTTTTTTTTACATTTTGCAAGTGAGGAAATTTAGAGAACTATGGGGAACGGCTCTGCCCCACACCCAGGATGGGGTCTGGGCTCCAGGGCCTCGGGCCATGTGGCACAAAAGGCCCGGGGAGATTTATCTGGTGTTGAGTTCTGGCGGCCGGCTCACTGGCCGTGTGGTGTTGGGCAGGTTTCCTCTCTGGGCCTCAGTTCCCCCACCTGGAAAATGGATGTGGCAGACGTCCCGCTCTCCTGGGCTGCTGAGGGGCCTCAGTGGGAAGCGGCCCTGACCCTGGTCCAGGACCCGGGCACACGGCTGGGCAGGCGGCTGCCACGGTCACTAGAAGTGGGCGCTCAGGGCCAGGGATTGAGAGATTCCGCGTTCCTCTGAATGACAAGTGGCCACAGGGTGCCTAGGGGGCTGGCCATCTCCCAACCACCCTGCCCACTAAATTTAGAAACTGCCTCATGCACACTGGAAGCTCCTCAGCGCGGTGACGAGTGTCAAAGCCGTGAGTCAGCAGTTATGAGGGCGTCGATGCCCGTGGGGCAGCTCGGAGCCCATCAACGCACCAGTGGAGGTTTTGTTCTCTGCTAAACAACAATCTTATATGGAGGTTTTGCGCTGGATTCTGCCAAGAAGGTGCCCTGCAGCAGGACCCCCTGGCAGCTCAGGAGGTCGCAGGTGGCCCCTTGTGGGCTGGTGCCCAGCCGGACTGGCGCCCTGGTGGCCCGGGCCTGAAGCAGCCCTTTTGGGGCTGATATTCAAGAACCCACCGGGCAGCGAGCCTCCTAACCTATGCAGACCCCCGCCAGCAAGCAGAAGCTCCGGGGGAGTTGAGTGGGGGGGCAGCTTCTGGCTGGAGACTAGGAAGTGCTTTCCAACAATTGTCTGAAAATAGAACGGCCGGCTCACGAGGAAATGAGTCCCCATCACGGGGAGCGGGAGGTGGGAGCAGGAAGACTGTGGCGCAGGGAGGGGGCCCGTGGCCTCTGACCCCGAGAGACCTGAGTCCTTCCGTTCCTCACCCCTGACATCCCAGACATCCAGGAAAACGCGGCCTAGAAAGCCGCCCTGGGATCATGAGGTCAGGAGATCAAGACCATCCTAGCCAACATGGTGAAACCTCATCTCTACTAAAACACAAAATAAAATTTAAAAATTAGCTGGGCGTGGTGGCGCGCACCTGTAGTCCCAGCTACGCCGGAGGCCGGAGGCGGAGGCAGGGGAATTGCTTGAACCCAGAAGGCGGAGGTTGCAGTGAGCTGAAATCACGCCATTGTACTCCAGCCTGGGCGACAGAGTGAGACTCCGTCTCAAAAAAAAAAAAAAAAAAGAAAGAAAGCTGCCCTGGGCTGCAGGTGCCTGCTCTCAAATTCACTGCCAGGAGGAAAGGTGGGTGCTGGTGACAGGACTGCCTCCCAGGCTGGATGTGCTTGGCAAAGAACTGGCCGGGCAGGGAGACACTGCGGTCCCATCTGGAACCTGTGCTCTTCTCAGCAGGGCACCCCTTCTATAAGTCTCAGTTTCCCTTTCTGTTCAGTGAGAGGCAAGCTGCTCTGATGTCCCGGGATTCCACAGCCCCCACTCTGAAGACCCTCACGCGGAGCTCCCACCCCTCCAGGATCCAGGCTTGCCGCTGCGTTTGGCCAGGCCCATGGCGGAGTTCAGGCTGCCGACCTATGGGCTCCGGGGGCGGAAATAAACGCGCTCAGCCTTTTTCTAACTGTGGTTTAGAAAAGTTTTCTGGCTGTGGTTTCCCCATCTTCGAAAAGTCATGAATGCCAGGCACAGGGGCTCACATCTGTCATCCCAGCACTTTGGGAGGCCGAGGCAGGAGGATCCCTTGAGCCCAGGAGTTTGAGACCAGCCTGGGCAACATGGCAAAACCCCATCTCTGCCAATGATAATAATAATAATAATAATGGTAATACAAAAATTAGCTGGGTGTGGTGGTGTGCACCTCTAGTCTCCACTACTAGGGGGGCTGAGGTGGGCGGATTGCTTAAGCCCGGAAGGTCGAGGCTGCAGTGAGTTGAGGTTGCACCACTGCACTCCAGCCTGGGCAACAGAGTGAGATCCTGTCTCCAAAAGAGAAGGAAAAGAAAGAAAAATCATGACGATGCAGAATATTCTTGTCAATCACGAAGTGCAGGGCAGATTGAAGCTGGGTGCTCTTGGAGTGTGGGGAGGGGCCAGGAACCCCTGCTGGGCTCAGCGACACAGAACCCCCTGGGTTCTGGGGAATGCAGTTTGAGAACCAGTGCAGTGGTGGGAAGGAACTGAGGAGCAGGGACTGGCACAGGCCCAGCCAGCTTCTCACCCACATTCCAACTGTCTCCCTGGAGAGGCTGAGGCCCTGGAGGGGCATTTAGTTGTTTTTTTTTTTTGTTTTTTTTCTTAATATAAATTTTTTTTTTGAGGTGGAGTCTTGCTCTTATCGCCCAGGCTGGAGTGTGGTGATGCTCGGCTCACTGCAACCTCTGCCTCCCAGGTTCAAGCGTTTCTCCTGCCTCAGCCTTCCAAGTAGCTGGGATTACAGGCACACGCCACCACGCCCAGCTAATTTTTGCATTTTTAGTAGAGACGGGGGGTTTCACCATGATGGCCAGGCTGGTCTCGAACTCCTGACCTCAAGTGATCTGCCTGCCTCAGCCTCCCAAAGTGTGGGGATTACAGGCGTGAGCCGGCCTAGGCTCTTTGTTTGTTTGTCTTTGTGGTGATGGACGCTTCCGGGGGCACCTTGTGACTAGTGAGCAATGGTGGAGAGGAGGGCAGAGGTCAAGGGCGTGGGCTGGGAGATCTGAAGGTCAGAGCCAGCATACAGTGGGACTGTGTGGGGAGGCTCCCTTCTGCGGTGCAGAGCGCTTCTCCTGGAGGGCATAGACCGAGAACCTGAGCTCCAGCCCCTCTGCCCCTGCCTCCTCCCCTCTCCCTTCCTAGGCTGGGGGGAGCGAGGTGGGCAGGCACCTGAGCTAGGACCTTACGCTGCTGGCCCCGTCCAGGGCAGTCCTGATTTTTTATCTTGTGTCCCACTGTCCCCATAAACCATCAAAATCTCCCCGACACTGCTGGGTATTGTACAGGGGATTGTTCACATTTTCTGCAATAAGCCGACACATTATGTTGGAAAGGAGAAAAATAACCTCATGAACTTTCCTTTAGTTTTATTATTTATTTATTTATTTTTGAGATGGAGTCTCGCTCTGTCACCCAGGCTGGAGTGCAGTGGCGCAATCTCTGCTCACTGCAGGCTCCGCCTCCCGGGTTCCAGCAATCCTCCGACCTCAGTCTCCTGAGTAGCTGGGATTACAGGCGCCCGCCACCACGCCCAGCTAATTTTTGTATTTTTAGTACAGACGGGGTTTCACCGTGTTAGCCAGGATGGTCTCGATCTGACCTCATGATCCACCCGCCTCAGCCTCCCAAAGTGCTGGGATTACAGGCGTGAGCCACCGCGCCCGGCCGAACTTTCCTTTAAAAAAACAAAAAAAAAAGCCAATACATGTCCCAGAGATTCCAACCCATGTCCTATCACAGTTCCCAGATGGCATTTCTTTCACTGAGTCGTGCCACAACAAACTCACACCAGATCATGCGTCCTGACTTTTGGCTCAGACGTTACAGTCAGGGACAGAGCTTCCCAGGTTGGGTTGGTGCAGTGTGACATTCCCGGGCTGGGGAACCACCAGCATAGGGAGAAGAGGGTGGACTCTCCAGGAGTCCTGACTCCAAGTGCAAATCAGCATTTGTCATCCTGAGGGTTATTTACAGTGGCCATTCGCCATGACCTCTCACGGTTCCGGCTTGACTGGGTGAGCAGAGGGATCTTACCCGGGGGCTTCTGTCCTGCAGGTGCAGACGACATGGCTGGGGCTGGTGCATCTCACCGGCTTCCCGCCTCAGCCTTCCTGCTTAATGCCGGCTACAGGCTGGGACCTGACAAGGAGGGTCTACAGATGGCATGGATGTCCTTACCACATGGTGCTCTTGCTTCCAAGGGGAAGAGGCCCTGGGGACAGTGAGCCATATTTCCGTATAACACAGCATAATAAAAAATACAGGCTGGGTGCGGTGGCTCACACCTGTAATCCCAGCACTTTGGGAGGCCAAGGCGGGAGGATCACGAGGTCAGGAGTTTGAGACCAGGCTGGTCAACATATTGAAACCCCGTCTCTACTAAAAATAGAAAAATTAGCCGGGTGTGGTGGCAGGCATCTATAGTCCCAGCTACTCGGGAGGCTGAGACAGGAGAATCGCCTGAACCCCAGAGTCAGAGGTTGCAGTGAGCCAAGATAATGCCATTGCACTCCAGCCTAGGTGACAGTGAGACACTGTCTCAAAAAAAAAAAATAACCAAAAATAAAAACAAAAAAAAACGAGCCAGGTGCAGTGGGTCGCACCTGTAACCCCAGCATTTTGGGAGGCTGAGGCAGGGGAATCACTTGAGCCCAGGAGTTTGAGACCAGCCTGGGCAGCATAGCAAGACCCTATCTCTATTAAAAAATGTATATCTTTATAGATAAGGTTTTTGTTCTGGGTTCCTGGCACCAGGAATTTCCTGAGTGGCAGGAGTGTCTTTTGTTATAACAAGCCACCTATCTGAGTTTCTGCTAATGAGGTGGCTTAGGGTGAAGTCACAGATAGCTCCAGGACAGGGGCTGGTCCCCAGAGGAACCAATCGTATGATTATTGTTCTTATTTTAAATAGAGACAGGGTCTGGCTTTGTCGCCCAGGCTGCATAATCATGGCTCACTGCAGCCTCGAACTCTGCAGCTCAAGAAAAGCACGTTCCCGTCTCGGCCTCCCAAGTAGCTGGGACCACAGGTGCACGCCACCACACTTCCCTGGTTTTGTTTTGTTTTTGAGATGGAGTTTCGCTCTTGTCGCCCAGGCTGGAGTGCAGTGGCGTAATCTCGGCTCACTGCAACCTCCACCACCCGGGTTCAAGAGATTCTCCTGCCTCAGCCTCCCGAGTAGCTGGGATTACAGGCACCCGCCACCACGCCCGGCTAATTTGTGTATGTTTAGTAGAGATGGGGTGTCACCATGTTGGCCAGGCTGGTCTCGAACTCCTGACCTCAGGAGATCCACCTGCCTTGGCCTCCCAAAGTGCTTGGATTACAGGCATGAGCCACTGTGCCCAGCCCCTGATTTATTTATTTTTTTTGGTAGAGATGGAGTCTTGCTAGGTCGCCTTGGTTGGTCTTGAACTCCTGGCTTGAAGCAATCCTCCTGCCTGGGCCTGCCAAAGTGCTGGGATTGCAGGTGAGAGCCACTGTACCCGGTCGCCATGTGATTACTGAGTTGGAACCTTCACTCCACTCCACCTACCCACTCCCGAACTCCGGGGAGGGGGAGCTGAAGATAGGGTTAAATCACAATGGCCAGTGGTTTAACCAAGCATGCGTATGTCATGAGACCTGGATACTGAACTCAGAACCACAGGGCTCAGGGAGTTTCTTTTCTCTTTTCTTTTCTTTTCTTTTTTTTTTTTTTTGAGACAGAGTCTCACTCTGTCACCGAGGCTGGAGTGCAGTGGTGGGATCTCAGCTCACTGCAACCTCTGCCACCCAGGTTCAAGCAATTCTCGTGCCTCAGCCTCCAGAGTAGCTGAGACTACAGGTGCGCACCACCGTATCTGGCTAATTTTTGTATTTTTTGTAGAGATGAGGTTTCACCACGTCACCCAGGCTGGCCTTCCAGGTGCACAGGGCTCCTGGGTTCAAACGATCCACTCACCTCAGCCTCCCAAAGTACTGGAGTTACAGGTGTGAGCCACCGCACCCAGCCACTCAGGAAGCTTCTGAGCTGTATCCTCGTGCCAGTAGGCGAAGCTCCTGGAGAGGGCGTGGGTGCCTGTGTGTCCCACTTCCCTGCCTTATGTGGTAAGTCCACATGGCTAGTCCTGAGCTGTACCCCTTATAATAAACTCTAATCACAACTCACAACCCGTGAGTTGTCCTGTGATAGCGAATTATCACACTGGATAATGAGTGGGGAGGTCATGGGAAGGCCCACATTTGTCCTCAGCCAAGTGAAGGCCCCCAGACCCCATCCTGAAGCTATCTAGTAGCCTGGGGACCCCTTCTGTGGCTGGCAGCTAAAGTGAGGATAGTGTGGGGGGACCAAGTCCTTAACCTGTGGGTTCCACAGTAACTCCAAGTAGTGACTCGTAGGACACCAGTTGGTGTTGGATGGAGCAGTTTGGAAACAGTCTTTTTGTATTATTTGCAGAGGGATATTTGTGAGCAGTTTAAGGCATATGGTGAACAAGGAAATATCTTCATATAGAAACTAGACAGAAGCATTCTGAGAAATTTCTTTGTGATGTGTGCGTTCATCTCACAGAGTTGAACCTTTCTTTTGATGGAGCAGTTTGGAAACACTCTTTGTAGAATCTGCAAATGGATATTTAGAGCGCTTTGAGGACTATGGTGAAAAAGGAAATATCTTCAGATAAAAACTGAACAGAAGCTTTCTGAGAAACTTCTTTGTGATGTGTGCATTCATCTCACAGAGTTTAACCTTTCTTGGTTAATTTTATGTCAACTTGACGGGGCTAAGGGATGGCAGACAGACGGTATAACAGGTTTTTTGGTTTTTTTTTTGAGATAGGGTCTTGCTCTATTGCCCAGGTTGGAGTGCAGTGGTACAATCATAGCTCACTGCAGCCTCGACCTCCTGGGCTCAAGCGATCCTCCCAATTTGGCCTCTTGAGTAGCTGGGACCACAGGCACGCACCACCATATCCAGCTAATTTTTTGAATACTTTTTTTTTTTTTCAATTGAGATGGAGTCTCACTACATAGCCCAGATTGGAGTGCAGTGGCACAATCTCGGCTCACCGCAACCTCCGCCTCCCCATTTCAAGCGATTCTCCTCTCTCAGCCTCCCGAGTAGCTGGGGTTACAGGTGCATGCCACCACGCCAGGCTATTTTTTGTATTCTTTGTAGAGTAGCTTTTACCATGTTGGCCAGGCTGGTCTCGAACTCCTGACTTCAAGTGATCTGCCTGTGTCAGCCTCCCAAATGCTGGGATTACAGGCGTGAGCCACCGCGCCCAGCCATTTTTTGATACTTTTTTAGAGATGGGGTCTCATTATGTTGCCCAGCTTGGTCTTGACCTCCCAGGCTCAAGCTGTCCTTCTGCCTCAGCCTCCCAAAGTGCTGGGATTACAGGCCCTAGCCACTGCACCTGGCCTAAAACATTCTTTCTTGGTGTGTCCATGAGGGTGTCTCTGGAAGAGATCAACACTAGATCAGTGGACCCAGTGAAGAGGCGCCCCCCGTCCCCAGTGAGAGCGGGTAACATCCGATCCACGGAGGGTCCAACTAGAACAGAAGGTGGAGGAAGGCTGACTTCTCTCTCTCTCCTTCTCCTGCCCTTGGTCATGAGAGCTGCTGGTTCTTGGGCCTCTGGATCTGGGACTTTCCCCAGTTCCCCCTTGGGCCTTCATCCTCAGACTAGGATTTCCACCATTGCCTCCCCTGGCTCTCAGGCCTTTGTGCGCAGGTGAGTTTCACCAGCAGCGTTCTGGGATCTCCGGGTTGCAGATGGACTGCATGAAGCGATTCCTCATAATACGTCTCCCCACATCCCTCTCTCTACGTCCTCTTGCGTCTGTTTTTCTGGAGACCTCTGACTAATGCAGTTGGTGTTTTGAAAAAACAAACAATTGCCTTTCATAGACCCAGCCCTGGATGTCCCATGACGTCACCTTCATTGTCCCCTGCTGGCCAAGGCTGTCGTAAGTCGGCCCAGGTTCACGGGGTGAGGGCCCCACTCGGCCTCTTGCTGGAAGAGTGGTGAGTTCACCGTCATGAGAACATGAGGACAGGAGAGATTGCTACAGCCCTCTCTGGAAAATGCCATGTGTGACATCATGAAAGGTGACGTGGCTGTTGCCCAGGCTGTGGACCGCAAATGTCCGGGAATGAGGCATGTCTCCCGGGTGGTGGACTCCTGGGCGGTTTCAGTCTGGGGCGATTATGAACAAGGCTAGGGCAAGCCTGATTTCACCTGCACGCACGTCTACGGGCCACGCTCCTGGCTCTCTGGTCCTCCTGCGAGACCACAAAGCTGTTGTATTAATTTGTTCTCATGCTGCTGAAAAAGACATACCCTGGTTGGGCGCAGTGGCTCACGCCTGTAATCCCAGCACTTTGGGAGGCTGAGGCAGGTGGATCACTTGAGGTCAGGAGTTCGAGACCAGCCTGGCCAACATGGTGAAACCCCGTCTCTACTACAAATACAAAAATTAGCTGGGCATGGTGGTGCACACCTGTAATCCCAGCTACTTGGGAGGCTGAGGCAGGAGAATCACTTGAACCTGGGAGGCGGAGGTTACAGTGAGCCGAGATTGTGCCACTGCACTCCAGCCTGGGCGACAGAGTGAGACTCCATCTCAAAAAAAAAAAAAAGACATACCTGAGTCTGGATAATTTATAAAGAAAAAGAGGTTTAATAAACTCACAGTTTCACGTGTCTGGGGAGGCCTCACAATCATGGCGGAAGGCAAAAGGCGCATCTCACGTGGTGGCAGACAAGAGACAGAATGAGAGTCAGGCACAAGGGGGTTTCCCCTGATAAAACCATCATATCTCGTGAGATTTATTCACTACCACGAGAACAGTGTGGGGGAAACCACCTCCGTGATTCAGTTACCTCCCACAGGGTCCCTCCCACAACATGGGGAAATTATGGGAGCTACAACTCAAGATGGGATTTGGGTGAGGACACAGCCGAACCGTATTGGCTGTCTCGCCAGGCCCTTCGGAAGAGTCTAATGGAGGAATGTCGAATACCTGACCCAGTGACTGGCACCCAAAAGAAACTCAACCTTGGCAGCTCTTAACTTGCTTCTTGCTGTTGTCTGAGCATGAGGGAAAGGCTGTCACAGAGGGACTTGGGCTTCCCCGGAACAGGTGCCCCAACCCCAGCCCGTGGGTGGAAGATTCTTTGCTGTGGGTCTGTCCTGTGCACGCAGGTGTTGACCAGCCTCCCTGGCTCCCGCTTACTCCACGCCAGCAGCAACTCCCTGTTAGAGAAAAAGAAAACATCATTCAATGATGCTTGTGGAAGATGGGAAGGCAGCCTGGAGCCGTGGCTGATGCCTGTGATCCCAGCCCTTTGGGAGGCTGAGGTGGGAGGATCACTTGAGCTCAGGAGGTCGAGGCTGCAGTGAGTGATGATCATGCTGCTGCACTTTAGCCTGGGCAATAGAGTGAGACCCTGTCTTTCTCAACACAAAATAAAAAACAAAAAAATTAGGCTAGGCATGGTGGCTCACACCTGTAATCCCAGCACTTTGAGAGGCCAAGGTGGGTAGATCACCTGAGATCAGGAGTTCGAGACCAGCCTGGCCAACATGGTGAAACCCAGTCTCTACTAAAAATACAAAAAAAGTAGCTGGGTGTGGTGTTGGGCACCTGTAATCCCAGCTACTCAGGAGGCTGAAGCAGGAGAATCACTTGAATCTGGGAGGCGGAGTTTGCAGTGAGCTGAGATCACGCCATTGCACTCTAGCCTGGGTGACAGAACGAGACTCCGTCTCAAAAAAAAAGCAAAGAAAGAGCCAGAGAAGCCTGATTGGGTTTTGCTCCGGGAGAGAACCTTGGTCACCTCCCCCACCACCGGCATGACAACCAAGGATGCAGGAAGCTGTCCAGGCCAAGGGACCCCCAGAGGCCAGGTCACCACTGGGTGGGAACTACTGTGTTTTTGTTTGTTTTGAGTTTCTTTTTTGGAGACAGGGTCTCGTTCTGGCACCCAGGCTGGAGTGCAATGGCGCCATCGTAGCTCGGCTAATCTTTGCATTTTTAGTAGAGTCGGGGTTTCGCCATGTTGGCCGGGCTGGTCTCGAACTCCTGACCTCAGGTGATCTGCCCACCTCGGCCTCCTAAAGTCCTGGGCGTGAGCCATTGCGCCCAGCCGGTCTTTTCATTTGAGAACGCTTTGCAGTTTACAAAGAACTTCCCCGTGTCTGGCCCTCAAGTCGATCCTGTTCCTATTTTAGGGATGAGGAGCAGGCTCAAGGGTGGCAGCCGTGCCCTCAGGGCAAGTGGTGAAGCATTGGGAAGTCAGATCCCACCTCCTCCCTCTCCGGGGCCCTTTGTACCTCTCCCAGATTTGACATGCACAGGGACCCCTTTTCCCTCTGCTCCCTGCACAGGCAGAGGTCCCCCGCCATCCCGACAGCCCTGGCCCATCACTGCTTCCTGGGAGGAGCCTGAACACTGGGACCCAGCCAGGGGGCCCCCACACTCCTGGGAGGGCCTTTGTTCAGGTGGAGCCTTCCAAGGGCACAGGACTGAGCCAGCGGCACCCAAGACAGCCCTGAGCATGCAGGCGGACCAGGTCGAGGTGCGGCCCTGCCTCTGCCGAGAGAGTCACATCCCCTCTCCTCCTCACGGGGGCAGGGAGTGCTGGAGACGGAGGGGCGCCGCTGAGCCCTGCCGTCCTGCAGAGAAGCATGCATCGTGTGTGGCGGTCAGCAAGCACCTGCCTGCAGAGGCTGCCCCTTCCCGAGGCGTGGGGTGCAGACACTGGGCCCCCTTTAGCTCCCGGGGAGCCATGCTGAACTTCCCGAGCTGGGGGTGGGATGCGGCCGGGGGTCCTGAAGTCCAGCCTGTTCCGGACTCCAGTCTCCACTTTTCTGGGATCTGAGTCCCTGGGGGAGAGCCTGTAGAACTGTTGGGGCCACCTCCCACACGCCATGCTCAGGGCTCCTGCCTGTCTTCTCCCTGCAGTAGAATTGATCCTGGTGGTCTCCGTGTCCCTTCCTTTCCCCGACCTCAGCCGGGGCCACCTGAGTCCCCCGGGTTACCCTCCATACCTCCAACTCTCAGGAAGAAGCGAGGGTAGGAGGGACCCCACCCCTCCTGGGGCGCCCCGGGCTCATGGTGCAATTGGACTCATCTCCCTGCAAGAACTAGCCCTGCACCGCTGGGGTCCCGGGGCAGGCCCCGCTCTGTACCCCAGTCCCAGAGCCCCGGCTGCCACACCGCTCTTCCCAGGGCAAACAGGGACACCCTCAGCCACACAGCTCTTCCCAGGGCAAACAGGGACAGCCTATCTGGGCGTAACTAATGCTGCCTCTGCCATAAAGCCGTAATAACAGGGACATTCACCAACGCATGGGGCAAAGGTCTGCACGGCCCCTTAGAACCTGAACCCACACAACCACCCCACGAGGCAGGCATTCTTTCCTCTATCTCACTTTACATTGAATTGTAGAGTTTTGAATATGTGGCCTGACGACAGCCAAAAGAACATAAAACGGGTTTTCCAGAGAAGTCTGGTTTCTCACCCTGCCCCGTCCACCCCGCCAAAGGCACCTGTTTCTACTGGCTTTTTTCTTTTTCTTTTTTAGAGACAGGGTCTCGCTCTCTTGCCCCGGCTGGAGTGTAACGGCACAATCTTAGCTCACTGCAGCCTCAAACCCCTGGGTTCAAGTGATCCTCCCACCTCAGCCTCTTGAGTAGCTGGAACTACAGGTGTGCACCATAGGGCCCTGCTAATTTTTTTTAAATTTTTTTGAGACTGAGTCTTACTCTATCACCCAGGCTGGAGTGCAGTGGCGCTATCTCAGCTCATTGCAACCTCCTCCTGGGTTCATGTGATTCTCCTGCCTCAGCCTCCTGATTAGCTGAGATTACAGGTACCTGCCACCACGCCTGGCTAGTTTTTTATATTTTTAGTGGAGACAGGTTTCACCATGTTGGCCAGGCTGGTCTTGAACACCTGAGCTCAAGTGATCTGCCTGCCTCAGCCTCCCAAAGTGCTGGGATTATAGGCATGAGCCTAGCTGTTTCATATTTTGTAGAGACAGGGTCTTGTTCTGTTGCCCAGGCTGGCCTTGAACTCCTGGGCTCAAGTGATCCTCACACTTCAGCCTCCCAAGCAGCTAGGACTACAAGCACATGCCACTATGTCTGGCTAATTTTAAAACTTTTTGTAGATATGGGATCTTGCCACATTGCCTAGTCTGGTGTTGAACTCCTAGCTCCAAGCAATCCTCCTGCCGTGGCCTCTCAAAGTGCTGGGATTACAGGCGTGAACCACTGTGCCCGGCCTCTATTAGCTTCTTTTTTTTTTTTTTTTTTTTTTTTTTTTGAGACAGAGTCTCGCTCTGTCATCCAGGCTGGAGTGCAGTGGCGCCATCTTGGCTCACTGCAAGCTCCACCTCCCAGGTTCACGTCTTTCTCCTGCCTCAGCCTCCCGAGTAGTTAGGACTACAGGTGCCCACCACGCCCGGCCAATTTTTTTGTATTTTTAGTAGAGACGGGGTTTCACCGTGTAAGCCAGGATGGTCTCAATCTCCTGACCTCGTGATCCGCTCGCCTCGGCCTCCCAAAGTGCTGGGATTACAGGCGTGAGCCACCGCGCCCGGCCCGGCCTCTATTAGCTTCTTGTTCATCCTTCCAGTCTTCCTTGTACTGGTGCAAACACGAATCTACATTTTTCTCTCCTGCCCTTTCTTACACTCAAGGTAGCATATTATACACCAGTTCTGCACCTTGCTTTTTCATTAACAATGTACCCCAGAAGACCTTCCGAATCAGCATGCAGAGGTCTTCTTTCTTTTTCATAGCTGCATAGTACTCTGCTCTGTGGCTGTGCCGAGTGACTTAGCTAGGCCCTCAACAATGGCAGCTTGGCTGTTTTCAGTCGGTCACAATGACTGTCGATGTCACCGCGGTGATCCTTGCACCTGTCCCTTTCACATATGAACAAGCAGATCAATGGCACAAGTTTTAGAAGCGGGATTTCTGAGGCTGAGTGCTGTAGCTCACACCTGTAATCCCAGCACTTTGGGAGGCCAAGGCAGGAAGATGGTTTGAGCCCAGGAGTTCAAGACCATCCTGGGCAACATAGCGAGACCCTGTCTCTACGAAAAAAATATAAAAATTAGCTGGACGTGGTGGCACACACCAGTGGCCCCAGCTACTCAGGAGGCTGAGGCGAGAGGATCACTTCAGCCTGGAAGTTCAAGACTGCAGTGAGCTAGGATTGCACTACTGTACTCCAGCCTGAGCAGAAGAGACTTTGTCTCAAAAGAAAAAAGAAGAAGGAGGAGAAGGAGAGGGAGGAGGAGTGAGAGGAGAAGGAGAAGAGGGGAGGGGAGGGGAGGAGGAGGAGGAGGAGGAGGAGGAGGAGGAGGAGGAGGAGAGAAGGACAAAGAAGTAGTGGGATTGCTGGGTTCTAGCACAAATCGGGGCCATGGTCTCATGGACAGTGTGGCCAGACTCCTTCCCTGGGGCTCCGCCGCCTGGCCCCTCCACCAGCAATGCGTCCAAGGGCGCGAGATCTGACTTGGGGATTCACCTGGACAAGAAGCAGAACGGCAATGTCTTTCTCTGATGTGCATTTCTCTGATTACGGACACCTTTTCACGTGTTTGTCCTGTGGATTTCTTTTCCCGTGGATGATCTATTCATCTCCTTTGCCTTCTTTTATTGGTTGTGTTCTTTCACACACGTTTAGGAGCCCTTTGCCTGGTAGATCTGAGTTGCAAGTATTTTTCCTAGTGTGTGCTTTGCGTTGTGACTTTACTTCCGAGGATTTTTGCCTTGAATCTGTTTTATGGTATGTAGATTTTTAATCATGATTAGAGTAACCTTTTTCCACTCTGAAGTTATAAAGTTACACATGTTTTCTTCAAGGCTGGGCACAGTGGCTCATGCCTGTAATCCCAGCTCTTTGGGAGGCTGAAGCAGATGGATTGCTTGAGCCCAGGAGTTCAAGAACAGCCTAAGCAGCCTAGTGAGACCCTATCTCTATTTAAAAATATAAAAGTTAGCTGGGCATGATGGTGCATGCCTGTAGTCCCAGCTACTTGGGAGGCTGAGGCAGGAGGATTGCTTGAGCCCAGGAGGTCCGGGCTGCAGTGAGCCAGGATCGTGCCACTGCCCGCCAGCTTGGGTGGCAGAATGAGATCCTGTTTCAAAACACACACACACACACACACAACACACACACTTTTTCTTTTTTTGGAGACAGAGTTTTGCTCTTGTTTCCCAGGCTGGAGTACAATGGTGCAATCTCGGCTCACTGCAGCCTCCGCCTCCTGGGTTCAAGTGGTTCTCCTGCCTCAGGCTCCCGAGTAGCTGGGACTACAGGTGTGAGTCACCACATCTGGCTAATTTTGTATTTTTAGTAGACATGGGGTTTCTCCATGTTGGTCAGGATGCTCTTGAACTCCCGACCTCAGGTGATCTGCCCGTCTCAGCCTCCCAAAGTGCTGGGATTATAGGCATGCGCCACCACACCCAGCTAATTTTGTATTTTTAGTAGAGACAGGGTTTCTCCATGTTGGTCAGGCTGGTCTTGAACTCCTGACCTCTGGTGATCCGCCCACCTTAGCTTCCCAAAGTGCTGGGATTACAGGCGTGAGCCACCTTGCCCGGCCAGAACTTAACATTTTTTACAAAAGGAACTACTAAATGATGAAAAATTTCTGGAGATGGATGATGGCAATGTTTGTACCACAACGTGAATGTACTTAACGCCACCGAACCGTACACTTAGAATGGTTAAATTGGCCTAGTGTGATGGCCACCATGCCCAGCCTATTCACCTAATCACACCTGTGATCTTAGCACTTTGGGAGGCTGAGGTAGGAGGATTGCTTGAGGCCAGGAGTTCAAGACCAACCTGACCAACGTAGCAAGACCCCATCTCTGAAAAAATATTTTTTTAACTTAAAAAAAATGGTTAAAATGGTAAATTCTATGTGATGTTTACTTTACCACAATAAAAAGTAAACTTTGGCTAGGCACAGTGGCTCATGCGTGTAATCCCAACACTTTGAGAGGACGAGGCGGGAGGATCACTTGAGCCCAGGAGTTCAAGACCAGCCTAGGCAACAGAGCAAGATCCTGTCTCTACAAAAAAAAAAAACAAAGAAAATTAGCCGAGCGTGGTAGCACCAGCCCTTGGTCCCAGCTACTTAGGAGGCTGAGGTGGGAGGATCACTTGAACCTGGGAGGTGGAGGCTACAGGGAACTGTGATTGCACCAGTGAACTCCAGTCTGGGCGACAGTGAGATGTTGTCTCATAAAACAAACATAAATAAATAATTCAAAATTTTAAAAATTAGGCTGGATGCAGTGGCTCACGCCTGTAATCCCAGCACTTTGGGAGGCCAAGGCGGGTAGATCACCTGAGGTCAGGGGTTCGAGACCAGCCTGGCCAACATGGTGAAACCGTCTCTACTAAAAATACAAAAATCAGCCAGTGTGGTGGCACACGCCTGTAATCCCAGCACTTTGGGAGGCCGAGGCAGGCAGATCACAAGGTCAAGAGATTGAGACCATCCTGGCTAACATGGTGAAACCCATCTCTACTAAAAATACAAAAAAAAAAAAAAAATTAGCCGGGCGTGGTGGCAGGCATCTGTAGTCCCAGCTACTCAGGAGGCTGAGGCAGAAGAATTGTTTAAATCTGGGAGGTGGAGCTTGCAGTGATCCGAGATCGTGCTACTGCACTCCGGCCTGGCAACAGAGTGAGACTCCATCTCAAAACAGCAACAAGAACAAAAACAAAATTTAACCAGACGTGGTGGTGGGCACCTGTGATCCCAGCTACTCGAGGGGGCTGAGGCAGGAGAATCACTTGAACCCGGGAGGCGGAGGCTGCAGTGAGCCGAGATGGTGCCACTGCACTCCAGCCTGGACGACAGAGCGAGACTCCATCTCAGAAATAAATAAATACAAATTTAAAAATTAAAAAGATAATAAAAGTGTGTGATTAGTAACAAAAGCCTGCTATGGAAAGAATGCAGTTGGGTTAGAGGAGCGACACCATGAGTAAGGTAAAGAGTCCCGCGGAGACGGCCACATGAGTAACGTAAAGAGTCCCGTGGAGACGGCCACAGCTTCTCTGGAGGCTCCCAGCGCATCCCAGGACCCCGAGTGCAGAGTGTGGGCCAGGACAAGGGAAGCACCTTTCCCATCCCCGGGGGATGTCTTTCTGCAAACATCCTGGGGACATGGGACATTGTCGCTACTGCTGCTGTTGAGTTATTTCTTGGCACCTGTTTCTGCGGCCAGGTTGCAGGCATCACTGTGGCTAGCTGCCCCAGACGGCCGTGTGGGCCTTAGCAAGGAGGGGCCTCCCAGGTGGCCGGTGCAGAACCCGCAAGTGGGGGGGAGAGATGGCCCGGGAGGCTGCCCCCGTGCTCCACAGCAAGAGGCCACTGGGCTGCTCCCTAAATCCCCAGCCACGTGGTGGTAAGGACGACACCCAGAAGATGCACAGACCTCCCTGCACTGGCTCCTGAGTCCCACCTGAGCCGAGAAAACAGGCTCCCGGGTCCCACCTGAGCTGAGAAAACAGGCTTCCCAGAACCCTGGGCAGATGCCATGGGTGCCCTGGGGGGCCCTCGGTTGCCCAGGCCTGAAACTCCTCTTCCTGCAGCGCTCAGAGGGGGGCGGGACTTGGGGACCCAGAAGCGTGGCAAGGGGCTCCAGACGGATCCCCTCTCTAGCCTGTCTTCCACCTGTGACAGGAAGCAGAGGCAGCTCCCTCAGGGGCCCGCCCCCACCTGAGGATCCCTCACAGGACTCCTTGGGCCAGTGGTGCCCTAACCCCATCCTGGGCCTGCTGTGTCCCCTGGCAACCACCAGCTGGGGCTTTAGAAGGGGGCTGGCCCCACCCACAGAGGCTGTGATCACTAGCCGCTTATCCCCATTTTTACATTGCTGGTTTGCTTGTTTTGTTTTTTTGAGACAGGGTCTCACCTTGTCACCCAGGCTAGAGTGCAGTGATGAAATCATGGCAGCCTCCACCTTCCAGGTTCAAGCCATCCTCCTGCCTCAGCCTCCTGAATATCTGGGGCCACAGGCACATACCACCACGCCCGACTAATTTTTGTAATTTTTTTGTAGAGATGGGGGTCTCACTGTGTTGTCCAGGCTGGTCTGGAACTCCTGGGCTCAAGCGATCCTCCTGCTTTGGCCTCCCAAAATGCTGGGATTACAGGCATGAGCCACCGTTCCCAGCTGGCCTTAATGTTTTCTATGTTTGTAGAGACGGAGAATGGGGGAAGGGAGGTTTCGCTATGTTGCCCAGGCTGGTCTTGAACTCCCGGCCTCCAGAGATCTTCCCGCAGGGCCTCCCAAAGCGCGGGGATTGCAGGTGCGCGCGGGGCCAGCGGCCCCTCGGGCGGGAGAGGAGGGCGTGGCCGGGGGCGTGGCCGCGGGGCGTGGAGGGGGCGTGGCCCCGGGGGGCAGGGCGGTGTGACGCTCGCGCCGCGGATCCCGGAAGCGGTGTCAGATGCTGGGGAGCCGGGCGGGCGGGTGCGGTGGCGGCGGGCGGCGGGGGGGGACTTGTTGTTCTTCGCGAAGTCGGAGCCCGAGCGCCAGGCGGCGGCGGCGGCAGAGGGGAGCGCGACAGTGAGCGCCGGCGCGAGGACAGCGCGTGCCCGCGAGGAGCCGCCGCGCGCCCGCGCCCTCCGCGCGACGCCAGGTGAGGGGCGGTGGGGCAGCGGGGCCCGGGCCGCGGCGGGGACGGGGACCGGGGCGCGGGGCCGGGGCTACCTGGCCGCTGAGTCACGGCCGCCTGGGGGCGCGGGCCGAGGGTGGCGGGGTTGGGTGCGCGGGGCCCGAGACCCTCATGCGGCCCGCGGCGCGGCCCGGGCACCTGCCCAGGTGGGCCCCGCCCCGCAGGCCCGGGGGCTTCCCCGGGACGCGAGGCTCTCTCCCCTGCACGTGCCGCCCGGGCCATGCTTGCCGCGCCGGGGGCCCCAGGGCGCGGACCCCAGACCTGGGAGGACGAGGATCCACGCGGGTCGGCGGCGCGCATCGGGCCCGCGCCTTCACGCCTGCGGGGGGCGGGGCGGGCGCCACGTGCGGGCGGTGCGGGGAGGGCGCGGGCGCGTGGATTCCCCGCGGCTTCCGCCCCAGCGTGGCTTCCGCGTGCGGCCCCGGACTGCCCCCCGCGCTTCCTCCCGGTGACGGGCGGCGCTCTGGTTCAGTGGCTGGGCCCACGCGTGCCCGGGAACGGGGCGGGGGTAACCGGGTCTCCCCACAGGCGGGATCCTGGGACTAGTGTCGCTCTCAGCCGCCCACCTGCCAGGGTTGCTGGAAGGAAGGCCGTGGGGAGGCGGGAGGGGGGCAGGTGACAGTGGCCCCAAGGCGCGTCCCTTTGCTCACGTGTGGGGCCGGGGCTCCGGCCTCTTCCCGCTCCCACTGCGTGAGTTCTTCTGTGCCTCTGTCAAGTTCAGGAAACTGTGTATGTGCCCGTGACTGTGTGTGTCTGCGTCTGCACAGCCTCTAGATCCTGGGGGGTGGGACCAGGCGCCACCGAGAAACCCAGAAAGCCAGGACCCCGCCTGGCCTTGGCCCTTGACCTGGGTCCGCCTGGGACACAGCAGTGGCCCTGCACTGCATTCTCACGCTCACACGGTGTGTGTCCGTGTTCGCGGGGCTTCCCGTGTCCCTCTCCCGGTGTCCTGCGTCCCTGAGCATGCTGTTTCTTGCTTCTTAAGTAGCTCTTGTAGCTGAGGCAGAAATTAGATCCACTCACCATTCATTCACCAGGTGACCCACAGGCAGCCAGCCAATCTCTGGCCAGGTGCCTGGCCTTGGGAAGATCCTGAGACTCAAAACGCCCCCACCGCCCCCCACCGTGGGCTAGGGGATATCCGTGTGGTTCAGCTCTGGCAGCGCCCTTCCCACCCCTCTGATTCTCCAGGGTGGGCTGCCAGGTCTCTTTACTGGCACTGAGGTTTCACCGTCACGGTGTGTTGTTGTAAGGGGATCTCCAACACAGAGTGGGGTGTCCTGTGCAGCTTCTCCAAACCCAATGTCTTCAGGGACATGGAGCGTTAAAAGAGCCGTGGGCGGGGTCTGGAGAACATAGGTGGGCTGTGCAGGTGTCTGGGACACACCTACACCCTATTTGGGCGTCCAGTGCCATTTATGAGAACATCTCCCTTTCTTAGGTAACCCAGTAGGAATGTCTGAGTTTGACCTTGGGAGAGGGAGTCTGCTTTTAAAACTAGACCTCTCATTATTCCAAAATAAGACATTTATTAAAGCAGAAAAACCAGGCTTCTCCTGCGTTTTATCCTTGAACCGAGCCAGGGCTTTGAGGGGCTGGTTGCCCGCAGCGTCGACTCCCCAGGTGCTGGTAAACCCGGGAGCCAGCGTTTACCGAGGGTCAGGGTTGTCGGGGCGCCAGCCTTTGTGTGCACCCGGGAGGCTGCTGTTAAGGGAGACTGTCTTCCGGGCCACTTCACTGTCTACAAGGCGTGTGCTTTCACCCACGGGGCTCAGCGATGGCTGCGTTTGTTTACAGTCTCTGGCAAAGCTGTTTGCCACCCAGACTGAGAAGAAGTTGTGCCTGTTCTTGTCCCAGCTGTTTCTGAGTCTAAAGGTTTCTGGAGTGGACTTTCTGGGTTTCGGGTCCAGTCCACACGGGAAATGGAAATCTGGCCAGCTGAGACAAGGCTCCGTGTGGCCGCCTTTCAACAGTAAACAGTGACTCACCGCTCCGTCCCCACCCTCCCTGCTCTCCGCGAATGGAAGATGCCTTTCCCCGCTATTTATTTTTGCTTTTTATAAGTCACAGACTCGTCATGTTTCCGCTTTCCTACAGTTTCAGGAAACTGGGAGTGTCGTCTTAAAATCATAGAGTTTTAGAGCAGGTACAAGTGAACCTGAGTGGCCACATGCCCCACCCCCCGACCAGCTGCTGTAGATGAGGAAGCCCAGGCCATGAGGTCTGCTGGCCTGTCCCACGGGCCGGTGGGGTCTGGTGTAGAGCCTTCCTGCTTCTCCGCACTGTGCGTCGGGTGTCCTGGGGAAGGTATTGGGGTGGAGACTGCCCTCTCCCTGCCCTCCCATGCGGGGCCGGCTCATCTCGTACAGCGGGGGCTAGTGTGGGGTGTAGGGAAGACCTTCTCCCTGCTTGCAAGGAGCTCACCATGCCTTGGGGAGGCCCCCTGTCCCCAGAAGGATCTAGAACCAGGCCTTGGTAGAGGGTGCTTGCCTATGCGAGGAGGAGAGCAGTGGGGAGTGTTTCTGGAAGAAGCAGGGCAGGGAACCACGTGCTCTCTGCAGATGGTGATCAGAAACCTAAAACGGCATTGGGGTGGGGGAGTCGGGGTTTGGGAGGAACCCCCAAGACTTTTGACCGCCTGTGGGGCTGTGTGGGGGGCACCAGGATCAGGGTGAGGGCATCCCATTTGGCAAAGCTGTGGTCCAGACAGGAGACGCTGGAGGCCGGAGCCTGGGCAGGTGCTGTGGGTTCAGGCGGGTGATGCTTGAGGGCGGGGATCAAGCCCGGTTGGCGCGTGGACGAGGAAAAGAGAGAGGGGCAGGGGCAACTCTGGTGAATGATGCGGTTGGGGGCTGGGGGGCATCTGGGCCCCCCGGAATGCCCCTGATTGGACTTGGAGGCTGGGAGCGGATTGAAGCCCCAGGGCGGCCGGGGGAGAACAGGATGCTGATGGGGAGCTGGAGGCCGAGGACAGGAGGATGGTGTGGTGGGAGCCAGGGTGGGGACTGGAGGGGGTGTGGTGTGTTCTGCAGTCTGCTCTCTGCTGCTGCAGCTGCCTGAGTCACCTCTGGATGTAGCGGAATGACACAGCTTCCTCAGACTGCAAATGCAAGGTGACCAGACGTCCTCCAAGCCGGGCCGACAGTCATGGCTTGCTGGAGGGCAGCCAGCCAGGGCCAGGCTGCTGGCTGGTATGGGCCGGGCTGGGGGGTGCCAAGTGGGGTGCCTCCCGCATGCTTAGTGGGGCTGTGTCCGGGACAGCCGGACAGTGGGGGCCCTCCCAGTGTAGGACCTCACCCTCAGTAGGAAGGGTGTCTGGCTGGTCTCTGGGACCAGCCGGACTGCAATTAGTCGGTTGACACCTGTTTGACAGGCACCCACTGGGTACCAGTGCCACAGTGGCCCCACCTACCCTTGCGGCCCAGTGTGGAGGGCACCCGGCTTGGGGTCTCTGGCAGAAAGGCTCCTGGGAGAGGCGGGTACACCTTGGGTGGCCTCTGGTTTTGTGGATTGCACCTGCCGTGGGAGTCACTGGTCGAGGGGCGGGAGGGCGCTTGCTGCTGTGCCGCTGGGTTTCTGAACCCGCGTCTCTCGCACAGAGCTCCCGTCCTCCATTCCTGGTCTTCCTCCTGCCCCTCCTCCCTCTCCCGCATCCCACATCCTCGGAGACCCACGGAGAATAGAAGTGGAAGGGCCACTCCGTCTTGGTCAGACTGGCTGGGCAGCTGAGGGGGTGGGGCATGGAGTCTGTGTCATCATTCACCCCTTGGACAAGAACAAGTGACCCATCCAGAGCCCCCATGCTGGCCTCGGAGAGCGAGCGGCAGCCCCGATGCGTCCTCTCATCTGGGAAGAATCAGAGCCCCAAAGCTGAAATCCCCATTTCTCTATGGGCATCCACAGCCGGGACCGTTCAGAGGGGTCATCCAGCCGTCAGCTGCTGAACTCACTTTTGCACTCTCTCTTTTTTTTTTCCTAAAAGACAAGGTCTTGCCCTGTCACTCAGGCTGCTGGAGTGCAGTGGTGTGATCACAGCTCACTGCAATCTCGACTTCACGGCTCAAGCAATCCTCCCACCTCAGCCTCCCGAGTAGCCGGGACCATAGGCACATATGTGCCATCACACCTGGCTATTTAAAATTCTTTTTTTTTTTTTCTTTTGTAGAGATGGGGCCTCGTTATGTTGCCCAGGCTGGCCTAAAACTACTGGGCTCAAGCATTCAGCCTCCGAAGGTGTTGATATTACAGGCAAGAGCCACTGTGCCCAGTCCCAACTTGGTGGAGAAAATGTTCCCTCCTGGACCCCAAAGCAGGTCCTTCTCAGCTTGTGCCAGCACAGCAAGAGATGCCAAGGCTGCCAGCCCCCCACTGAGCAGGGTCAGGCCCATGGGTGACCAGTGAGTATTTGCTGGGACTTAAAAAGTTAAAAATGGCTGGGCAAGGTGGCTCATACCTGTAATCCCAGCACTTTGGGAGACTGAGGCAGGAAGATCACTTGAGTCCAGGAGCTCAAGACCAGCCTAGGCAACATGGTGAGACCCTGTCTCTACAAAAAAGTTTAAAATTCTCTGGGTGTGGGGGTGCCCACCTGTAGTCCCAGCTGCTCGGGAGGCTGAGGCAGGAGGATCGCTTGAGCTCAGGAGGTCTGCAGTGAGCCGTGATTTCACCACTGCACTCCAGCCTGGGTGACAGAGTGACACCTTGTCTCTAAAATGAAAATTAAAAGGGAAAACATGATCCTCCAGAAGCTGAGGTGGCTGCCTGGGGATCACCTGCTCCTGAAAGCACAGTTCTGGACGGCTGACCCTGGGCTGCCTGCCCTGCCGGGGGGAGCCCCGGGCTCTGATCCTCACCCTCTGCAAGGTGCCTTCCTGGGCGGAGCCGCCCTGCCCTGCGCTTTATGGAGCCCAGGCCCTCGGTCTGGATCCTGGAAGGGGGCGCCCGGCGTCCCGGCTCCGTCACTTATCCCCAGCTGCAGCCGCAGGAATTGTCTCTGTCTGAGACTGCTGGCAGTTCCTTTTCCTTGAGAGGAAATGATGCCCCCGCTGAGCCTTGTTTAGTTCTGCGTCACGTCGAGGTGTCTGGCCTTGGGTTGAAAACCCTGCCTCTTCCATCAGAAAACCAGTTACCTGAGAGCTGTTCCAAGTTATAGGTGGTGCCGGAGAACTTTGCTGCCCGGCGCTGCTCCCGGGACGTGGGGCGTGAGCGCTGCACCCTTACTTACGTCGGCTGTTGGGGCCCCACAGCGGAAACTCAGACCCGCCCACCCAGGCCCCCGCTGTGGCGCTGAACACTGCACTTCTCTGGTGACCACCGAAACTCAGAGGAGCTCGGGGTGTCGGGTGCTTGTGCGTGGCGATGCTGGTGTTTTGTTAGCTGCTGGGCGTAAGACAGAATGCGAGGACGTCGTTCCTTGGGGGCTGCTGGAGGGGAGCTTGGCTGCAGTGCTGACCAGGTGCTAATGCAGTAGCCCCTGCCTTGGGCCCGGGATAGTGCACGGGTGTCTCTGCGACCCCAGGCACGCTCTCCCCCTGGATGACACCCTAAGGCTGCGTCTCTGGCCCTGGGGTGGGAGCGCTTTCTACGTGTGCTCTGGCGGCCCCGGAGGCCATGTGAGGTCGGACAGTTCACAAAACCCCATTTAGGGCAGTCGTCATTTTTAGATCAGTTGCTTTACAAACTTTTTTTGTGCATACAAAACTCTTCTCTGAATGTCCTTCCAAAAGCAAGCTGTCATCTTTCTTGCCTCTGATGTTTAAAGCGACATTAGGTTAAGGCTACTTGGATTTATTCTGTGCATGGTGGGGAGAGGGAGGCGCCAGCACCATCCCATCCCGTGCTGGGTTTCTGAGAGAAGCTTTGCTGCTTGGCTGGGCCGTCCCTGCTGCGTCGTCTCTCGGGGGGCGCGTGGCTGGTCCAGGCTTCCGCGGCAGAGCAGAGTCGTGACCTGCCCAAGGAAGTGGGGGGCAGGCTTGCGAGCACAGCGTGGGGGCCGCCTGGGAGCCCTGCGTCCGCCAGGTCTCATTCTTCGGAGGGCCCCAGTGCAGGTGTGCCTCGAAGTACTGGGGTTGGAGCGGGGCACAGGGGTGCTCCAGCAGCCCTGGCAACCTTGACCTCCTGGAAGTAGTCAGCCGCCCCTCCTGGGGCGCCCCCGGCTACCGTGTGCCTCCGCAGCGTCACAGGGCATCGCGGAGGCATCTTTTTAGTGGAAAGATCCCCACGCTGAACTCTGCCCCTGGCATCCGGCCGAGCCCCACACGTCACCGTGGGTCTGGCCAGACGGTCCTGTCCCCCGGACCTTCCTTTTCCGCCCGGCTGTGCTGCCACGGCGGGCAGTGGGCCCGGGGGCCCAGGAGCGGGTCCTTGCTGGGTGGGAGGCCCGGGTGTGTGGGAATGCGCGCGGCTCTGTAAACATCTGGTGACTCACCGCATAGCTATGTCGTGGCCGGCCTGTGCACTGACGTGCTCGCAGTGGAGCTGGAAGCGGTGCCCGCGGCCCCTCCCTCTGACATGGAAAAGTTTCTCATGGTGCTCCCAGCCGCCGGCATTTGCAGGTCCCCACGGTGGCGGAGGCAGCTGGGCCCCGGCCTCTCCACTGTCACCCTCACCTCAGGGCGTGGTGCGAAGGAGCCTGGAGCCCACCTGGCCGTCCCCGGGACCGGCTGGTGCCATCCTGTGCCATCTACGTCAGCGCCCTGAGATCAGCTGGCCTTGGCAGGGGCAGCGGACTCGGCAGCCTGGCGCAGGACCCTGTCTCACCTGTGCGGCCCTCTTGTTGTGGGGGTTTGTGGGTTGTGGGGGTGGGGCCCCCATCGGAGGCAGGGCTGGAGGGTGGAGGGATTTGGGCCCGAGGGCTCCCTGGCCCAGGGTGTGGGGAGGGTCCTGGGCTGGCAGGGAGGACGGGATGCGGTCACCCGCCCCCATGATGCCCATGTCCAGTGGAGGTGCTGACCAAGGACACCCCCCACCGCCGTGTGCTGCTCTGATGTTCCTGCGGGAACCCGTGTCTGGTATTTGGGGTATGGGAGTGGGTGCTGTGAACCCCTGTCCCGCGAGCTGCCCGGCGCCTTCTGCCTGCCCGTCCCGGCCACCGGGTGCAAATGGGTTTGTTGACTGCCTGCCGGCCTCGTGATGTCTGTGCAACCTGACCTGAAGTCAGGATCGCGTTTGGGCTTCTTGGTTTCCATGACGACCGTGGGGGCTGGCTCGGTCCCAAGGTCGCCATGGCAACTATCGGAGGGCTCATGCCGGGGATGCTTTGGCTGGGTTTTTCATGAATGATTAGAATGTGTGACACAATGCAGACGTGAGGACGGCGGGGGCGGCGGCGGGGACGACTCCCGCCAGACGGTCGAATGCTCGGCAGGGCGGCGGCTCCCCCACCTCCCTGGTCTCTGGCTGCAGCCCCCGGACCTACCGCCCCTCAGGAACCCCACACCCCCTTGGGCCGCAGGGTCCTCGCTCGGGGGCAGCTTAGGTGGAGGTGGTGATGTCACAGCCGCAGCGGCCAGGGCCGTGGTAGGTGTCCCGTGGCCTGTGGGGAGGGCGGGGCGGGAGGGCGGCTGGGGCTCCACCCAGGCCCACCGTGGGGGATGGCGATGTCAGGGGCTCCCCAGAGGTCCCCTCTCGGGGATCCAGGCTGGGTCTGGAGCACCGGAGCCTTTGCCAGCGTAGGGTCGCTGTCCAGCGGGGCCCCACACTCCTCGGGGCCAGTACAGCTGTCTTGAGGGAGGGAGGTTTTGCCACCAGTCACTTTGGTCCTCGGTATGGGGCACCTTGTGCTGTGCAGGTGCAGACGTCTTCTCTGACCTCAGGGAGAGTCAGAACAGGAAGCAGCCACTGCCAGCGCCTGCTGGTCACCCCACAGTGCCGGCGGCTGCAGCCCAGGTCTGCAGGGCAGCAGGGGGCCGCACCTGGCTGCCAGGCCCTGGGGTGGGGTCCCAGCCGCTCTGTGGAGTGTGCTAGAGTGTGAGGTGCAGCTAGACCTTTCCCTGAACCCTCAGGCAGGGACAGAGGCCGGGCCAGGATGCCTCACCCCCTGGGAAGCCCCCCAGGACAGGTTTGGCCCGGATGGTGCCCCATCTTGTTTTCATGGTGCTGTGACCGTCCACCCCGGGCTGAGAAGCATCCCTGCATGGGAGGTGGCCACCCCGTCCAGCGCTGCTGGCCCTGACCTGTGCTGGCTTCTCTGCTTGTCCATGTTTTCCAGCTACGAGTTCCAGGGAGCTCTGTCCTGGTGACCGTGCCCAGGTTATGACGACTAATCCCAAACCGAATAAGGCATTAAAGGTAAGGCTGGTTCCAGGCAGGCCCCGTCTCAAGCACAGGCATGGGAAAGGCCCCCGGCCCGACAGCCCCTGCTATCCCAGGGCCGTCCTGAGCCTGTGATGGAGGCCTCCCTGTTGCCAGGAGGAGGGGGGCTGCTGTGGCCGAGGGATGTTCACAGGAGAGGTGGAGTCAGGATCGGGTACTGTGGTTCCAGGAGGTGACTCCCAGGCTGAGGGCGTGGCAGGGTCTGCTGCCTGCCCGCCTGGGCTGTGTGTCCGCCGGGCGCTACTGCATGAGCTCATCCCCTGGCTCCAGGCATGGGCAGCGTGGCCTCTGGTGAACGCGATGCTCCAGCTCCCAAGGCCCGAGCCCACCTGTGCCTGGCGCTTGCCGCCTCCACAATGGCGTGTGCCTGTGGGCCGGCTCAGTCCCAGCAGCAGGACCCATGCGCTCTGGGTCCTCGTGGGCTCTGAGGCTGTCGGTAACCAGGAGTGACCGATGTCACCACTGGCTTTTCCCGTTCAGAAAGGGTCCTGTGGGGCCACAGCTGTCACGTGGGCTGCCTGCGTGCACAGTGTCCTGCGGTCCCTGGTGCGGATGGCGAAGGCCAGCCCTGAGAGCGCAGGCGTACAGGGGCACCGCTGGGTTCCTGGCCACCCCCGTGTCGGTCCCAGGCAGACACCCCACGTTCTCCCGCCGCTGACCCCGCGCTGTGGCCCCCCAGGTCAAGAAGGAGGCGGGCGAGAACGCCCCGGTGCTCAGCGATGATGAGCTGGTGTCCATGTCGGTGCGGGAGCTGAACCAGCACCTGCGGGGTCTCACCAAGGAGGAGGTGACCCGCCTGAAGCAGCGTCGGCGCACACTCAAGAACCGCGGCTACGCGGCCAGCTGCCGCATCAAGCGGGTGACGCAGAAGGAGGAGCTGGAGCGGCAGCGCGTGGAGCTGCAGCAGGAGGTGGAGAAGCTGGCGCGTGAGAACAGCAGCATGCGGCTGGAGCTGGACGCCCTGCGCTCCAAGTACGAGGCGCTGCAGACCTTCGCGCGCACCGTGGCCCGGGGACCTGTGGCGCCCTCCAAAGTGGCCACCACCAGCGTCATCACCATCGTCAAGTCCGCCGAGCTCTCCTCCACCTCCGTGCCCTTCTCGGCCGCATCCTAGTGCCGGCTGGGGGCGGGGGGTGGCGGGCGGCGGGCGGGCGGGTGGGGGCGCACCCCTCGTACCTGTCACTGGGATGCAGACTCTCGACATCCGAGTCCAAGCGCAGGCCCCTCGGGCACAGGCAGCTCACACCAGGAAGAGACTATTGCAGGGTGAAGAGTGGGCTCCCGTGGGCCCAGAGCTGCACGCCGGTCCACAGACACACTCACGCCCGCCACCTGCTCCCCGCAGGATGTGTCTGTGTGTGGGAATTGGTATCTTGCGCCCGTGGGAGTCGGGACATATAATGGAAAGGCCCTCGGGAAGTTCCGCGTCCCCTGTGGGGGCTGCCGGAAGACACGGCCCCAGGAGTCAGGCCCCTGTGGTCAGGTCTAGCGTGGGGCTTGTTTTCCACTCCTGCTGTAAGCAGCCTTCGACACCTGTCCTGCCACGGCCTCCCAGCCGGTGCGGGAGCCCCTCACGGCCCTGACCGACTCCGCAGTCCCCGGGGAGGAGCACGGATGGTGTGTCAGCAGCTCCGTCCTTCCAGTTGTCCCGTTGCAGTGCCCGTGACCCGCGTCTGCCTTAGCAGGGGCCTGCGTGAGTGGGCACGGTGTGGGAGGTCGCCTGCGTGGGGTGGTGTCTGTGTGTGTGCACGCACGCCTGCCATCACAGCAGCAGGGCTGAGGGGGTGCAGCTTGCTGGTGTTCACTGGGGGAGGGCCTGTGGGCACACATGGCAGAGAGAGTGGCTCACACGTCGTGAGGTCTCCCCTGTGCTCTGGTGACCCGAGGAGGTCGTGCAGCACAGCGCAGAAGCCCCTGCCCATGGGATCCGGCCCCCCAGACACCGACCCCACAGGCCGTCCCGGATCTCAGCGGACACAGGCAGGAGCGCCCCATCATTTGACAGTGAGCAGGACTCAGGCTGTGTGTCCTGGAGCTACTTCTCACCAACTGTGGTCAGTGCAGGGGGAACGAGGAGGTCTTTTGGGGGCCTGGCGAGGGGAAGGGCTGCTGCAGTCTAGGGAGAGGGGGTGCAGCCTGGGGGACGTTGGTGGACATGGATGTGGAGGTGGAAGGAAGAGGACGTTGCGTGGAGTGGTGGGAGGAGGCGGGAGCCGTGTGCGAGAGCAGGTGGGAAGGCTTGAGGGGCAGGACCAGGATGCGGCTGGCTTGTAGAAGAGCTCAGGAGTGAGCCTGGCACTCCAGAGGGCGCGGCGGGTGGGGAGGCAGCAGGCACCAGGCCAGGAGAGCTTCGTGGACGTGGCTCCCGCGCGCACACACCCAGGAGCACAGCCACGGGCTGCAGGTGTGGCCTCAGCACTCAGTCCTCACCCGGAGCCTTTGCCTGCTCCTCCTTCCAAGAGCACTGAGGCACCAGTGGGCTTGGCACTCCACCTTGGGCTTCCTTTTCCTGGAGAGCCGCCTTGAGGGTCCCTCCTGTGACTGGGGTCTCTGCAGCGGGAGCCGCGGGGGTTGCGGAGCCCCTGCCTGGGGGAGCTGGCGGAATGCGAGCCCTCGGCCGGGGGCCGCCACATAAGACCTGCAAGGTGGTGCCTGGGGCCCCGGCTCCCTCTCGGCTGCCCCTGCCCACCCAGTAACAGCCCCCACCGGCTACAGAGCCCAGGCCGGTGCCAGCCACACTGGGAGGGCAGAGGACAGACAGCCCCGGGGCTGCGACTTGGTTCTGTGTCTACTGTTAGAAGTTGAGTGGGAAGCTGCAGGCCCGCCAGGACCACTGGGTCCCCACAGAGCAAAGGCCTGCGTGTTCCCAAACAGCCGTTGCCCCCGTGGCCGTGGTAGGTAATCCATATTGGATGTCATAAGGACCAGGGGGATATTTAAAGAGAGAAACAGAAAATATATAGAGATATAAAATTATATTCACAGTTTATCTACAGATTTTTCGTAACAATCTTTCTTTTCCAGTTTGATACTGTAAATCTATCAGA
Organism: Pan troglodytes; assembly: GCF_028858775.2. NCBI lineage: Eukaryota > Metazoa > Chordata > Mammalia > Primates > Hominidae > Pan > Pan troglodytes. The sequence continues at coordinate 7,490,425 of NC_072404.2, forward strand.
GCAGAGCCGGGGGCACGGGCACAGGTGGGAGTTGGGAGCAGAGCGGAGGCCCGGGCTGCCCGCCATGCCCCTTCATCTCCCCCACGGACTGTACCAGGCAGCTGGGCCCCGCAGGACAGGCCGCAGCGGGTGGCCGGTTCTGTCCCGTCTTGGGGTTCTTGGTGTCCACGTCTTGTGGGCCGTGGGTTTCTACCTGCCCTTGGCCTGCAGTGCTTTGCTGGAGAAGGGACTCCCTGGTCCCCAGGGTGGACAGAGCCGCTGTCACTGCCCAGAGCTGGGCCGGAGAAACACGGTGTGTTCTGCTTTTCTTTTCAGATTGTTGAAATTTCATTGTCATGATTTAATATATGGATTTTTTTATTTAAGAAAAAGACGAGGGCCTCTTTGTCACTTGGGTTTGTTTTCTGTCTCCGTGCCTCTGGCTTCCCAAAGAGATCCAGGTCTTTGCGTTTCCAGGGCGTGGGGACCCCGGCCCCCTACGCCGCCACGCCGCCACACCGCCTCACCCTGGCCTCTGTGCTACTTGGCAGTTCCATTTCATTATTTATTTTTTGTGCTGCTTTTTATCATGATATAAATTATTGAAAACAGATCACATGTGGGCCCGTGTCTGGCCGCCGCCGCCCTGCCCCGTCCCTGCGGCCACCACCTAATTTATTGCCGTGCGTCCTGCTGCTGTGACTGCTTTTGTACCTTTGCAATAAAGAATTTTCTGGTTTCAGACCCTTTCGTTGCGTAGCTGGTGCTTTCGGCTGGGGCTTTCTTGGGCCAAGAACCACACCCCCCCCAATCCCAGGGGACCCCGCCTGTCCCTCACCGGGGTCAGGATCCGGGCACTACGTGTGTTAAGTGGCTTTCCCGGACTGCTGGCCCATGACCGTGAGGCTGGGACAGCCACGGGGGAGGTGCTGGTCAGGTGGCCACGTCCTGGGCTCAGTCTCCGAGGGTCAGGCCGCAGTCCTGAGTGTCCCCATCTGCCCCACCCGGAGCCCCCTGTCCATGCAGCCTCTCCCTTCCAGTGGAAGGAGCAGAGAGCAGCACGGCTGTCATGTCCCCCTTCCCTGGGAGACATCTCGCCCAGCTTTGCTGGACTCTCAGAGGAGCCTGCAGGAAGCTGTGAGCAAGACAGGGTCTGTCTGGGAGCAGAGAGCAAAGCGCCCCTACACAGTGGCCGGAAGCCCGTGTACTCCTCCGAAAAGCCACAGGCCTGCCCACATGCCGTCCCCACCCCGCCCGGCCTTCCCCGTTTTTGGGGCTGAGCTGACCAAGGTGTGAACGCTGTTCAGTGCTGGACCACGCAGGGTGAAATCCCAACTCGAGTTTTTTGAGACAGGATCTTGCTCTGTCACCCAAGCTGGAGTGCAGGGGCGTGATCACAGCTCACTGCAGCCTCGACCTCCCAGGCTCAAGCAATCCTCCCATCTCAGCCTCCTGAGTAGCTGGGACCGCCAGCACGCACCACCACGCCCAGCTAATTTTTGTGTGTTTTTTTTTGTAGAGATGGGGTTTTACCATGTTGCCCAGGCTGGTCTCAGACTCCTGGGCTCAAGCAATCCACTCGCCTTGGCCTCCCCAAGTGCTGGAATTACAGGTGTGAGCCACTGCACCCGATCATATTCCCAACTCTCAGCATCTGTGTGGCCTGGGGCCAGTTCCCTCCTTCCCAGCCTTGCTTCCTGTGAGTTGGGCGTGGAGATGAGTGTGCAACAGCTGGCACATGACGCAGTGAGTGTTGAATCTGTGCTGGGGCCACAGCAGCCCAAGCTTGTCACTAGCAATGGCAGGGATGGCACTTTTCCCAGCTAAGTCAGACCTCCCTGCAGCCCACCCTGCGGCTCTGGGCCCAGCCTGCTCCTCCTGGGGGAGCCGACGGGTGTGAGTTGGGGGCACAGAGCCCCAGCCCTGTATGGGGCTCCTGGAGGCTGCGGACAGACAGGGAAGCTGTGAAAGGAGACGCCGCCCCGCCCGGCCATGCAGCCTGCACCCGGGCCAGGCCAGGGCCCCCAGGGCTTCCACCCTTTCTTGTGGATGCTGGGGATTTTCAGCTGGACCATCTCCCAGACAAGGACACTGAGGCCAGGAGAGGCTAGAGAGCTTGGCAGGTGTGCTGGGCCCAGACACGCGGCTCCTGCCTGCCTCACGGCCTGCTTCTCTGTCGGGGCCTGTCACCGGGAAACCCCTTTTTCAGCAGCGATGACGACACTGGAACCACGCTGGTCTCCATCCCTCCCGCTCACATGCGCCCACGCTCCCCCTCGAGGCAGGCTGAGCCCCGGCCTGGACCGCCCCACGCTGCCTTCCGTCCATGCAGAGCGGGCTCGGCCCTCAGGGCTTTCCTTCAAGTCATGTTGGAAAGAAGCAGAAGCAGCCTCACCCGCGGGGCGGAGGCGTCTGAGGGTCAGGAGGCAGGGAGGAGAGAGGGCCTCTGTGGAGCCGGCTGCCTGGTGTCCAAGTCCCTGCTCTGTGACCTCAGGCAACTTGCTCCGTCTCTCTGGGCTCAGTCGCTGTCCCAGCTGGCTTGAGCGCTGAGCATGTCAGTTTCCTGGCACAGTCCTCGGCTGGTCCGAGGGGGCATTTGGCGGAAACTGACTTCTCCCCTGTCCTAAAGCGCAGGCCTGAGGTGTTGCTGACATAGGGGCTCAGCCCCCAACACCTCAGCCTCTGCCGCCCGGAGCCCAGGCGGTATCTGGGTCTCCAGAAGGGGAGCCCTCGGCCACACACCCTCCAAACGCAGATTTGAGCAACTTGACCCCTATCGGGGTGGCCTTCCCCACAGCAAGGGCAGAGCAGGCCTAGAGCCCGGCCAGTGCCCCCAGCCTCCAGAAACTGCCCCTCGGCAGCAGGTCCCTGGGGAGCACCACGCCCCCACCTGCTGACAGAGTGAGACACGGGGGCCGCCTGGTGGGTCTATCCCTGTGGGGATCCAATAAGACAGGTGGGCGTCTTTGCAGCCGTGCAGGGAGGAGCTCGGCCTATCTTATCAGGCAGCCGGGCTGGGCCCTGCAGACCCACTGGCCTTGGATCCCCATGTCCTCAGCCCAGGAAGCAAGAGGCTAGGAGCTGGCCCTCTCTAGCCCGGACTCCACTGGTCTGTGCCCGCCCTGCTGAGTCCCTCGGAGACCCCAGGTCCCACTGTTCCCGGTGGCCGTGGCCATGGGTGGGGGCAGCACGGGTGGGAGCCGTGGTCCCGGGGTGGTGCCCACTGGAGCTTCCTGTCTGCTCTCCACGCCCAGTGCCTGAGCCCCCCAGGCCCTGCCCACTTCTGCTGCCCCTGCCCCAGCCCCCACCCAACCTGTTCTGTGGGCCCCAGACACACAGAACCGACTGCCACCTGCAGGCCGGGTCACCGTACTGTCCCCTGACGGGCCCTGGGCCTGGGGAGCGCCCTGCAGTGGCTCCCCTCACCCTGGGCCAGCCGTGTGTCCTCCCAGAAGCCCCCTTAGTCCCTGGGCGGCTACTGTTCTCGCGGCCGCGATTTCCGAGGCCACTTGCGTGCCTCCAGCTTCCTGCGGGCAGGGCGTGCGTCCGAGGCTCGGCTCCTCAAACCCAGGGCCCCACCTGGCACGTGGAGGAAGAAGAGAAGGGCAGGAGGCAGGTGCCCAGGTGGGAGCCCCCTCTGTGCCCCCTGGGAGTGTCCCCCCCGCCCAGGTACTCAGGGCCCTGCCCTCGTGGCCTTGTCCGCTCGCCGCGGGTGGGGCTGGCACAAGGCCCGTTTTGGAGGAAGTGGAGGCTCCCAGGAGAAAGGCAGCGGCTGTGATTGCACAGCCCAGGCTCTGCCCTGCACTGCCCTGGACCACGAGGCTGCCCACCCCAGACAGGTGGGACCCCTTTCCCGCCTGCAGACTCTGAGCAGCAGCCTCCTGTGACCCCCACCGCGTCCTGCTCCTCAGGCTCATGCCCTGCGGGAACAGAAGCCAAGACCCGGTAGAAAATCCAAGGTGTTTAAATATAAATAAGAGCGATTCCCACAGCCCCACGGTGCTGGCCAGCCTCACAGCTGCCCGGTGGTTCCGCAACCCATCCCAGGCACACGCTCCCCTGGGTGGGCGCCTGGCCAGGGCTCCCCTGTGGCTGGCATGTGGAGACACGTGGGCCCTTCTCCACGTGCCCACGAGGGCCGTAGCAGGCTCCGAGGAGGCCCAGCCCCGGCCAGCCTGTGTGGACCCCGCCGGCCTGCGGCGCCCGGAGCTGCTGACTATGTCAGAGCCCGGCTGCCCAGCACCCCGGCGCCCCTCCCTCCAGCTGCCCAGCCTGGGATCCGTCCGCTGTCTGTCTCCTGAACCAGGGAGTCTGACCCACTCACAGCTCCCGTGGGGCCTGTGCAGCCAAGGCCCCGCAGCCACACTCACTCTCCACCCCACAGTGGCCCCTGGGGCTGATGGCCGGGTGATCCCAGGGGGTCCCCAGCCTCTTCCGATTGGCTCAGGTGCCCTCTCCTGTGGTGGCGGGCCCATCTGGGTGCCTGCCAGGGCCATCAGGTGCCCTGACCCCCTGGCTGGAGGGAGGATGGGAAGTGGGCTCCGAGGGCCTCACAGGTGGGCTCTCAGGAGAAGCCCCACCTTTGGCAGGAGTTGGTGGGTGGGGGGACCCTGTTCTTCCCCAGAGGCCTGGGCAGCCTGGGTCCCTACAGCACTGGCAGCCCAGGCCCCCCTACAGGTCCTCCGAGGGGATCAGCATCCGCTTCTCCAGGCTCCGGCTCTTCCTGCTCCCGCCGGAGCCGCCGCCGTGGTGGGTGCCGGGCCTGGGCGCCTCGTGCGTGGCCTGCTGCGTGTAGTGCTGGTAGGCGGGGGAGAAGTTGTGGATGGCGTCCTGCACGATGTCCTGGGGGCTCACTGTCTCCCTGATGCCGCTGGAGATGCTCTGCATGGGTGCCGGGGGGGCTGGGGGAGGGCAGTGTATGAGCCCCACCATCCCCCCTGCACTCCAGCCCCCCGGACAAGCCCCCTCCCAGGATGCCCAGGGCTGTAGCTCCTGCATGTCCAGGTCTGGCCTCGGCCAGCAGAGGGTGGCCCCAGACCCCTGGACCCCAGCCCAGCTTGCTCCACCCAGCACCGGGCCTGTCCCTGGCCAGACCCCTGACAAGGACCACGTCCCCTAGAGCTTCCGAGGGGCTCCAAGCAGCGGAGTACGCCTTTGGCTGGCCTCGGGTGGGCACCCTGGTCTCTCCACAGTGACTGATGAGAAGCCAGCAGGCCACAGGCTGCCTCCGCCCTAATGGGGGGTGTGCCTGGCAGGGGACACCCATCCCCCATCACCATCGGGGTCCAGGACCGCCTGGACCCCACACAGCCCAGGTGCCTGTCTGGAGCCGGATGCCCTTTGCCCGTCTCCCTGCCCAGCGAGCTGGCATTCCTGGGCCTCGAGAATGGCACGGACACAGACTCGGTGCCTGGGGCAGGGCTGTGCGCTCCGGGTGCCCCGGCTGGAAGGCAGGGTGTACCTGGTGAATTCTCCTTCTCTGCGTACACCTGGCAGGGGAAGGCATAACGCAAGGCCACGGAGGCGAACAGCATCTCCACGCAGATGATGAAGTTCTGGTAGCCGGCGGCCAGCGTGCCAGCCCCCAGCTTGTTCCCGCCGCTGATCTCCACCTCCGGGATGACCCCGCACCGCTCCAGGACGGCCAGCAGCAGCCCTGCGGACGCCACGGCCGCTCAGCCCCAGCCCCAGACGGGGTCTGCAGGGGAGGAAGAGGCCCCGGACCCCGCAGCGTCTCCTCTGACGGGTGCTGTGACCCCGTCCATGTGGTCTCGTCCCACCCCAGGAGACTGAGGTTCAGGGGGGCAGGGCGCCTCCAAAGTCAGGGGTCCTGAACCCCTCAGCGGCTCCTCTGATGGGCGCTGTGACCCTGTCCATGTGGTCTTGTCCCACGGGGAGACTGAGGTTCAGGGGGGCAGGGCGCCTCCAAAGTCGGGGGTCTCGGCACAGCGGGTGCTCAGGAGCTCTCCCGGGCCCGCCCTGCCGCTCCAGCCCCAGATCCTGGGCCCGTGCCCTGTCTGGTGGCCATCCTCCTCTGCCAAGGTGGGCTGTCAGTGCCCTGGCCTGGCCCAGGGCCCAGTGGGGGCCAGGATTCAGGAAACACCGGTGTGGCCTCTGTGCGACCTCTCTCCACCTGCTGGCGGGACCTCCCCACTCCCTCATGCCCGCAGGTTCTACCCTGGCTTCCAGCTGACCTGTGCTGCAGCTGGAGAAACTGAAGCACGTGGGGGCTGGGGAAAGGGGCGTGAGGTGACCCCAGGCTCACTGGACTGCAGCCCCCACCTCGGTAGCACCCCTGCCCCACCTGCCCCACACACCTTGCCAGAACGACAGGAAGATGACGGCTTTGATGGTGAGGAACTTGAGGACGGGCTGGAAGGGCCGCAGGAGCTCCCTGGTGGTGAAGTAGAAGAGGAACAGGGCGTAGAGGGCGAGGCTGACGGAGGCGTTGTAGATGAGGGTCACATAGAGGTAGCCGCTGCGGACACTGGGACAGACGGGGGCTGTGGTCAGGGCGGTCCCACGACCCCACCACTGTCCCCACCCTAGAGCCGCCGCCGCCGCACCCTCGGCCTGGCCCCCACCCTGAGCTTGGGAGCATGGGCCCTGCAGGGATCCTGCCCCGATCTGATCCTCACTCCAGGGCCTGCAGGAGAGCGTGGGGAGCTGGGGGTGGCTGGGGGGCCTATGCAGGGGTAGGGCAGGGACGTGGCCGTTCTCCCTACCGGCCCTGCTCCTCCTCGTCCCAGGATCCTGTCCACTGCTCAGGCAGCATCCAGGCTGCCTCTGTCAGAACGCCACCTCCCAACCCCGTCCACCTGGCCACTGCCTGAAGATCCTCTGTGTGGTGGACACACAGGTGTCGTTCCCGTGTGAGTGTGTGCACATAGGTGTGTGTGCATGTATGTCGTGAGCACACGGGTGGGGTGCACTGTGTGTGTGCACATATTGTGTGCATGTGAGTGTACATACGTGTGTGGTGGTGTGTGCACGGTTTGCGCATGTGCTGTGTGCATGTGTGAACATGTGATGCACGTGTGTGATGTGTGCGCACAGGTGACAGCACATGTGTCCGTGTGTGAGCATCTGTGTGGTGTTGGTGAGCATGTGTGTGGACCTTCGCAGGGGTCCTCCTTGTGCTGGGCGGCCGCCTGTCTGTTCAGCCAACAGGTCGGGGTGGACCTTGGTCCCCTTGGCCCAGGTGCCCTTAATACCAAGAGTGCTCAAGGCTGGGCAGGGGCTGGGGCCATCACTGCCTGGCCAGAAGCCCTGGGGTCCTCGGCACAGATGTTGGCACAGACGCTAGACTCACCCCGGCCGTGTCCTATGAGGGGAGGTCCAGGCCCCCGGCCTTGGCAGGCACCGAGGTCCTTGTGGAGAAGTGGGTACCTGTCTTGGGCGGGGCCCCTAGCCCAGCTGGACGCCAAGCCTGCCTTGTTGGGCCCCACCGCTGGGCCCGAGGGGACCCAGTGCCCACCTCATGCCAGGGGCCCCCGCATCTCCCACCTTACTTGAGCCCAGCTGGACGCCAAGTCCGCCTCGTTGGGCCCCAGTCCCGGGCCCCAGGGGACCCAGTGCCCACCTCATGCCAGGTGTCCCCGCAGCTCCCGCCTTACTTGAAGTCCCCGTCGTGGTATTTGCCAAATGCCTGGAGGATGATGGTGGTGACGGCCATGACGGGCTTCACCAGGCAGAACTGCAGAGTGGCCTGGGGGTGATGGCACCCGGTGGGCCTGGGGCCAGGTCCCCCAGGGGCCCAGGAACGGGGATTGGGGCAGCCAGCAATGAGCAGTCCCCTGACACTGGGTGGGGTGGCACTGGGCCAGCTAGGGCCCCTGACGGGCTTGGGTGGGAGGAGGGCGGGCAGGGCTGGGGGCCCCTCACCTGCTTACAGAAGCGCAGGAACCCGATGGAGTAGGTCATGCCCCGGAGGCAGCAGGTGCCGTACAAGCAGCTGGACCTGCGGGGGACGTCCCTGAGCCGGTGCGGGAGAATGCAGCCCCAGCGCCGCCAGGCTCCCGGTCCCAGGTGTGTGGGGTGTGGGGGCTCTGGGGTGATGGGCTTACTTGATGGGCTTTCCACGAATCTCAGCCATGATGGCGCCCTCGCCTCCCAGGTACTGGAAACACAGGCTCAGGAAGCTGTAAATGACAAAGGCTGCAGGGAGCACAGAGGGGGACCGGCCGTGAGCCCTGAGCTGCACCGGCACCCCATGGCGCCCATCTCACCAGGACAGGAGGAGGCTCGGGAGGGGCTGAGCCTGGCAGGCCACACAGCAAGAGGCTCCTGATGGACCCCATCCCCAGCGGGGCAGCCTGAGAGGGTCAGGGTGCTCCATCAGGGCCCCGCTTTCACCCCAGGCCAGGGCAGGTCCACCGAGCCCCTCTCACGGAGGCTGTGGGGTCGGTTGTGTGTTCCAGGCCTGCCAGCGCCGCTAACCCTGACTATCCTGGCAGCCCCTCTGACAGGGGCCGGGAGAGTGGGGTGCCCTGGGGGCTGGCCACGGAAGAGTGTGCGTGCACGCAGGCCCCGGGGAGTCTCTCCCTCCGCTCCCCCGACCTGACGCAGCCCGGCGCCCACCTTCGTAGCAGTCCCGCACGGAGTCGAAGTAGACGTAGTACTGGTGGTCTCCCAGGAGGAGGAGGCTGAGCCAGGAGTCGAAGGCGTAGATGGGCACGATGAGGAGCAGGCGGATGATGTAACGTTGCTCCTGTGGCACGGTGTAGGAGCGCAGGTGCAGATAGATCTGGGCGCAGGAGGGGTCGCGTGAGAGCCGGGCCCGCCCGGTACCCCTGGACCAGCCCAGGTGAGCCGGGAAGGAGGTGGGGGTGGGCGCAGGAGGGTTCGGGTGAGAGCCGGGTCCACCCGGTACCCCTGCACCAGCCCAGGTGAGCCGGGAAGGAGGTGGGGGTGGGCGCAGGAGGGTTCGGGTGAGAGCCGGGTCCGCCTGGTACCCCTGCACAAGCCCAGGTGAGCGGGGAAGGAGGTGGGGGTGGGTGCAGGCCACCAGGCACCTTCTATGTTTGCATTTTCTAGTTTTCTACAATGGGCATCCTTATTACAATTAGAGAAAATAAATTGTCTATTGTAATTAGATACATACTTTTATACGTATTTACTATAGAAGTACATATAAGTATGAATGTATATGTTAAATACATATTTCTGGTTACAACTAAAAATAATACACATTTGAAGAATTGACTTTTTATGGCCGGGTGCAGTGGCTCACACCTATAATCCCAGCACTTTGGGAGGCCGAGGTGGGTGGATCATTTGAGGTCAGGAGTTCAAGACCAGCCTGGCCAACATGGTGAAACACAGTCTCTACTAAATACACAAAAATTAGCCAGGCGTGGTGGCACGCGCCTGTAATCCCAGCTACTAGAGAGGCTGAGGCAGGAGAATCGCTTGAGCCTGGGAGGTGGAGGTTGCGGTGAACCAAGATTGCGCCACTGCACTCCAGCCTGGGCGACAGAGCAAGACCCTTTCTCAAAAAAAAAAAAAAAAATTTTTTTGAGAAACATGGTCTCGCTCTCTTGCCCAGGTTTTTTTTGAGACAGGGTCTCGCTCTGTCGCCCAGACTGGAGTGCAGTGGTACAATCATGGCTCACTGCAGCCTTGAACTCCCGGGCTCGAGTGATCTGCCTACCTCAGCCTGCTGAGTATTGGGACTACAGGTGTGCACCACCTTGCCTGGCTAATTTTTGTATTTTTTGTACAGACAGGGTCTCACTGTGTTGCCCAGGCTGGTCTCAAAGTCCTAGGCTCAAGGGATCCTCCTGCCTCCGTCTCCCAAAGTGCTGGGACTATAGTCGTGAGCCACTGCACCTGGCCTAAAATTTATTTTTTAAATTGGCAAATCAAAATTGTATGCATTTACAGTGTGCAGCGCGATGTCTGATATGTGTGTTCGTGGGGAATGGCTGAGTCAAACCCATTAACGTCTCCATTATCTCCCATACTTAGCATTTCTTTGCGGGGAGGACATGTAAAATGTACTCTCTTGGCAATTTTCAAGCATAGAATACATTGTTATTTATAACAGTCACCATGTTGTACAATAGGTTTTTTTTTTCTGAATAAGTTCCTTGGGCATGAGTGAGGGTCCTGTTTGTTCTTAGCCTGGGAATGGGAACGCTCACTCATTCCTTCATTCAGCAGGCATTTCTAGAGCCCAGCTAAGTGTCCAACCCGGGGGACGGAGAGGGGACACGTCCCGGTCCTGGGCTGGGCAGACTCTCAGAAGGCACATTGGCTTTTGCTGTGGGGGCATCCAAAGGATGTGCACCCTTTGATTCCTAAGAATCTGTCCCTCCCTAGGGGCCGGGCACGGTGGCCCATGCCTGTAATCTTAGCACTTTGGGAGGCCAAGGTGGGCGGATTACCTGAGCTCAGGAGTTCGAGACCAGCCTGGTCAACAGGGCGAACTCCATCTCTACTAAAAAATACAAAAATTAGCCAGGCGTGGTGGCGGGCGCCTGCAGTCCCAGCTACTCGGGAGGCTGAGGTGGGAGGATGGCTTAAATCCGGGAAGCGGAGGCTGCAGTGAGCACTGATTGTGCCACTGGACTGCAGCCTGGGTCACAGAGTGAGATCTTGCCTAAAAAAAAAGAAAGCCTGGGAAAAAATATGGGTGATTATAGTGTTTGCCTTTAAACCTTTCTAGATTTTCCATGTTTTTATTTTTTTTAATTTTTAATTATTATTTTTTTTATTGAGACGGAGTCTTGCTCTGTTGCCCAGGCTGGGGTGCAGTGGTGCAATCTCAACTCACTGCAACCTCCGCCTTCCGGGTTCAAGTGATTCTCCTGCCTCAGCCTCCTGAGTAGCTGGGATTATAGGCGCGCACTACCATGCCCGGCTAATTTTTGTATTTTTAGTAGAGACAGAGTTTCCCCATGTTGGCCAGGCTGGTCTCAAACTCTTGACCTCAGGTGATCCACCCGCCTTGGCCTCCCACAATGCTGGGATTACAGGTGTGAGACACCACGCCCGACCGATTTTCCATGTTTTCTGTGAGGATACAACTCAACTACAGGGTCTTTGAGACAGGGTCAGCCAAGCCTGGGAGCTGGGTGCACGGGGGCTCCTGGGGAAGGCCTTCTGGAGGAGGTGCATGCGTGGCGGTGGGCGAGCAGAGGCTACGTGCACCTGGCCGCTTGGGGTGCAGCTCAGGGAGTTGGGGGAGGTTGGAGGCAGGAACAGACTGTTATCAGTCACACGCTCCCCGCTGGTCCCTGGGAGGGACGGCATGACCAGCCATCAGGAGACCTGTCCCGGGGCTGGCGCTGCCTGGCTGGGTGACCTTGACAAGCCACTGTCCTCTCCGGCCTCGGTCCTCCCATGTATAAAGTGAGGGGGATCCAGCCACTCTGTGTCCTGCCTGGGACTCCTCACTCAAGGGTGACTCTGGCGGTGGGCTCAGGGGTGGGACAGGGCCTGAACTCCAGCCCAAGGGGTCTCCATGAGCCCTGTCTTGACTGCGAGGCCCCGTGAAGCTGAAGCCACACTACAGCCGCGCACACACAGCCGGTTCCCAGGATTACAGCGGAAAGACGGCCTCCTCCAGGAAGCCCTCTCTGATGACCTTACAGGAAGGGCCTGCCTCGGCACTGCCTCCGCGGCTCTGCACACTCCAGGCCACACTCATACACGTCTACCGTGGGTTCTGGTTATCTGTTCACAGCTCACTGCAACCTTGAACTGGGCTCAAGCGATCCTCCCATCTCAGCCTCCCAAGTAGCTGGGACTAACAGTGCAGGCCCCCGTGCCCGGCTAATAAGCAGTTAATAAACTGTCACTGAGATGCTCCCTCGGAAACTTGTGGCCACCGGTGTCCCTGCCTGCCAGTCTCCTGATGGCCCCCTGCCCCGGCTCACCTACAGATCCATTCCCTACACCAGTGCCCCGTGCACCCGGGAAGCAGCTCTGCTCTCAGCCCAGCCCTCCACAGCCTTCCTGGGCTCCCAGCACCCCCTGAAAGCCACCTCACCGCACTGGGGTCAAGGGCTCTGGACAAACCCCTGCAGCCGTGTGGCCCTCGCGGGCCTGCACATGCACTCCCACCCCACCCCTGCGCACACCGCCCTGGCCTCTCTGTGTATATGAGGCTCTCAGGAGGGTCCTGTCCCTGACTCCCTGCCCTCTCTGCCCAGCCCCTGCCCTCGGGCACCACTTCCTCCTTGCCCCTGCCTGGCCCTTCCTTGCCACAGCGCCTGGCCGCTTCTCTACCTGGGGACTGCTCCGGGTCGGGGGCTGTGTGTGGCTTCGGGCTTGGGGAAGTTGCTTCTCGCCCATCTCCTGCACAGGAGTCCCAGTCCCTCTAGCAAGCTGTGACCTTTGCTCCCCAGCTCCCTACAGAGCAAAGTCCAACCCCCTGCCAACTTCCCACCAGCCTTCTCCAGGGTGTCAGGCCTCTGGAAGGAGAAGGCCCCTTCCCCTTTCCAGCTATGTGAGCCTGGGAAAGACCTCTGGTCTCTCTGAGACTCAGTCTTCTTATCTGTGAAATGGGACCACACTGTGGACCTCAGTGAGCCGAGTGACGAGCCTGTGAAATAGCCAGGGGTGCCCGGTGGGCGCTCTGCCCTCAGTCTGGCAGAGATCTCCCCATTTTCAGGCCCAGCTCCCACATGCCACGTCCTGGGGAAGCTCATCCACTCCCCCGTGCCCTGGCCGATCCCACTTCTGACAGCGTCTATAGCAGCAGCACCCAGGGGGACCGGGCTGAGCCACGGCCACATCCTGTGGAGACCAAGGTCCTGAAGGAGGCTCGGGGGCGGAAGGGCTTACCTGGTGGCAGGTGAGCACCAGGGCAGTCCACACGAAGATCCCCGAGACGCCTCGGGCCAGTGCGGAGGTGAGGAAGAGCCAGGGGGCCCCCTGGGAGCTGTTCCCCATGTGGTCCATCTGCGGCCCAGCTGGCACGGCCGGTGGGGGGCTGGGCTGCGGCCAGTTCGCTGACACCAGGGGGACGCCGGCTGTCTCCAGGATCCCTGAGACATTACTCATCTGCAGAGGGAGGGAGGACACACCCCGGGAGGAGTGAGGGCAAAGGTACTGGCTCCCGGCAGCAGGAAGCAGCCGGGGAGGGAGGAGACAGTGAGACGGGAGCTGAAGCTAAGCCACCCACCAGGCCGCACCCCCCACAGGGACACCAGCGCCAGGCCCGGCTCCCTCCCTGCTCCGAGCTCAGCCATCGAAGCTCACCCATCAGCCACCTGCGACCTGAGGGTCCCACTTCAATTCCCCCTTGTAAAACCAGCTTCCACCTCCGAGTCTCAGGCTTGCAGGGAGCCTGCTTCTTAGGGGACAAAGACCGTCTTCCAGTGGGGCAGAAGAGGGGGAACCCCTGCTGCCCTGCCTGCCCGGGAGGTCTGGGGAGCGGGCGCAGACCAGCACTGCCTGCCCCGGCAGGAGGGGGTGTGCAGCCACCCTCATGGGAGGAGCCGGCCCTCACTGGCTCTGGGACCTGCCCACCCACCTGGGAGCCCGGCTTTGCTGGGGTTCTTGGCAGCCCTGGGTGCCTGTTCCATCTCCCACTAACCTGCTGGGGCCCTGAGTCCACCCTCTCCCACACTCGCAGCCCAGTCCAGCCTCCTCCTCTCCCTCTGGTCTGCGGTCACAGGGCCCAGCTCTACCTTTGCTGGCAGGAAGCACCTGGCCCAGTCCAGGGAGGCCCGGCCTCCAGGGAAGCCTAGCTGGTCATTCTCATGGCCACGTGGCCCCAACTGGAGGCCCCACTGTGGGTGCGGCAAGGCCAGGATCTGAAGGGCTGTGCCAGGCTGGGGCGGGGCGGCCAGTGCCTCACGTCCCCAGTGGCCCACCTGGGCCCCAGGCTGCAGGCCCGTCCCCTCCTGTCCCCTCCCACGGCTGACACCCTATCCTCCCGGCTGTTTGCTGGGTGGCAGCTGGCTCCCAGGAACCTGCTGGCCGCCTGGCGCCCTCACCTGCCTATGCCAGACGGCCAGGCAGCTGCCACCTGGTGGGGACAGGTGGGAGAGGTCTGCGGCAGGCCAAGGAGGGCTGGGCTGCAGGAGGAGGGGTGGAGAGCTAATGGTACAGGGTTTCTCTGGGGGGTGACAGGGGTCCTGAAATGAGGTAGAGGCGGCAGGCACACAGCACTGTGGATATACTTACTGCCACCGAATCGTTCACTTAAACCTGGGTAAATTGATGTTATGTGAATTTCATCTGAATTAAAAAAAAAATCCACGCCCCAAGAGATGAGTTGAAAACATTTGTTTTCTGGGCCGGGCGTGGTGGCTCACGCCTGTCATCCCCACACTTTGGGAGGCCAAGGTGAGTGGATCACTTGAGGTCAGGAGTTCGAGACCAGCCTGGCCAACATGGTGAAACCCCGTCTCTACGAAATACGCAAAAATTAGCCAGGTGTGGCAGCGTGCACCTGTAATTCCAGCTACTCAAGAGGCTGAGACAGGAGAATCGCTTGAACTCAGAAGGCGGAGGTTGCAGTAAGCTGAGATCACACCACTGCACTCCAGCCTGGGGACAGAGGGAGACTCTGTGTCCAAAAAAAAAAAAAAAGGAAATATTTCTGGTTTTTGTGGATCAAGGCAGGAGAGGGGGAGTGACAGCCCAGTCCCTGGACCCTTTGGGGTCTGGCAAGGGGTTGCGGGGCCCTGAGGGTCCCTGTCACCCCCATGCAGAGGCCCCTGTGGAGAAAAAACTCACTCACCCCGGCTCCTGGGAGAGGGATGTGGGCCCTCAGCCCACCTCTTGTCCTGTTCTGGTTACGCTTGGGCTCATGCCGCTGGGGCCACCATTACCAAGTCCCGCTCCGTGCCCGCAACGGATCCACACACTCCTTGTCCTTCATATCTCCTACCCTCCCACAGCCCTGAGCAACAGGGCTCAAGGGGTTGAGGCTGGAATGACTGGAGCCACTGTTCCCCTTTTATTTTTAATTAATTTATTTTTTGAGACGGAGCCTCGCTCTGTCGCCAGGCTGGAGTACAATGGCGCGATCTCGGCCCACTGCAACCTCCGCCTCCTGGGTTCAAGTGATTCTCCTGCCTCAGCCTCCCGAGTAGCTGGGATTACGGGCGCCCACCACCACACCCAGCTAATTTTTGTATTTTTAGTAAAGACGGGGTTTCACCACGTTGGCCAGGCTTGGCTTGAACTCCTGACCTCAGGTGATCTGCCCGCCTCAGCCTCCCAAAGTGCTGGGATTACAGGTTTGAGCCACCACGTCCGGCCTGTTCCCCTTTTAGAGATGGGAACGAGAGGCACATCAACGTGTCCAGCATCCTTGAGGGGTCCGTGAGGGGCCCGGGCTGAGGCCCATCCTTCCCTGGGACACCCTGCCTGCTTTTCCCAACTCCTCCACTGACACTGTCCCTCCAGGGAGGCTCCCAGATGGAAAACAAGCTCAGGAAGTCGTGCCCAGCTCTCAGGCCCGCCTTGCCTAACCTCCCCATCAGCGCCCACCCGGGCCCGGGCCCAGAGCCACAGCATGCACACCCTGGCTGGGCCCTCCTGGAGCCTGCCTGTTCCCCAGGCAGGGACCTTCTGGACCAACCGACCCTGCTCCCGGGTGACTCTGTCCTGCAGCCTCAGGCGTCACCTCTGGAGAGACCATCCCCGCTGTCCCATCACCCTCCTCACTGTGTGTGTGACTCCCTGTCCACCTGTCTGTGTTTGCTGCTGGTCCTCCCTCTGCAGGAGCTGCCAGAGCCTAGAGCTATGCCCTGTCCATGCTCGGGGCACGGGGGTTGCGGGGTGGGGGCTGTCCTGCTGAGGCGGTGGCCCTGTGGGCTAAGGTCTCCCTTTGGCCAGGCAGGGGTGCTGGAAGGCGGTCCCCAACTTCCATCCAGCTGCATTCCCGCTGCAGCCACAGGTACTCCTGCCGGCCTCCCACCCGGCCTGCAGAGCCCCAGGCAGTTGGCTCAGCGCGTGTGGATGTCGCCCTCTGGCTGTGTCAGGATCACCGACACGGACAACTATGAAGTGACGATGGCTGGGGGCCCGTTTGAAGGGTGAAGACTTTGGTGCCTGGGCATGCGCAGAGCTGGAAGGGACCGGGAATCCCCTCATCCAACTCGCTCATGCTACAGGCAGGGAAACTGAGGCCCCAGCCCCTGCTTGATTTGCGTCCAGCCCCCAGCACAGGATGAAGCCTCGGGCCCCTCCCTGGGCTGATGGTGGGAATGGCTGTGCAGACAGCAGGAGGCACTGTGGCTAGATGTCAGCAGGACCGTTTTGGCTGGAGCCACCAGAGCCAGGCTTCTGGGAGGGCTCTGGCTTTGGGGAGGCTCAGGGCTTGGGCCCCGGACACAGATCGAGGGACCTCCAAAGCTCTGTCTTCCGCCAGAGGCAGATCCTCTGTGGAAAAAGGTGGGGTTTTCTCACAGGGCCAGCTGGGCACTGGACAGGGAGGCCTGCTGATCTCCTCGGCCCACAGCTGTCCCGGCTGAGCCAGATGCGCCAGCTCGGGAAATGTGGACCAAGTGTGCTGGCCTGGGGATGTCAGGAGCAGGGCCTGGTCCCCAGGGAGGGGCAGTCGGGAGGTTGACCGCTCTGCCACCTGCTCACAGGGCTCGCCGGCTGATCGAGGCCTCACCCAGTGCTGGTGTCACAGCCTCTGCGCCCGGTCACAGGAGGCGGCAGGGCCGGCTGGGCCTAATTTTTCTGGCGGGGGCGGGACACTGACCAAGCCCACTGCAGGACAGACCTGTCTGCCCAGATCCAGGCGACGGGGCCCTCTGACCATTGTTCACTGCGTCCAGGTGCCCAGAGCCGTGGGGAGGCTGAGAAGCCGCCTAGCCAGTCCTACACCCTGGCCCTGGCACAGCCACCTCCTCCTGCCCTCATGAGAAACCCGGCTGAGGGCGCATAGCTCGTGCGGCAGGTCGGGAAGGCCGAGCCAGGGCCTCAGGTTGGCCTCCCTGTCATCTGCCCTTCTAGGGACGCAGGCTGCTGCATGGGAGAGCCAGCCTGGCCAGGCCCTGGGACTCAGCTCCACTGTCTCAGCTGACCTGGCGACCTGGCAGGCAGGTGCAGCATAGGGGGGCGCTTGCCTCAGCTTCTGACTCTCGAGCAATTCTGTTCTGCCTGAGCCCATCAGCCCCAGATCCCAGGGTGGGGCCGTCCCAAGGATCTGCTCTCTTCCTCCCATAGGTCTCCCGTCCCATCCTCCGGGGCCAAGCCCCCACCTCCCTGCTCCTATCCCTGGTCCCTCTGTTGCCCCCATCCCCAGAAAGTCACCCAGGGCCTGCCTATACTTGCCTTCACCTGAGGGAGCTGCCAGCCCTGGGCGTGTACGGGTCGGGGGCACCCTTTCATCTGGAGCCAGGATGGGGGGTGCTCGTCTGGCCTGGACTTGCCAGGCTGGCTGGAGACCCTGTTTGGTGTCCAGGTGCTGTCCTGGGGCCCAGCCTCTGAGGTGGCGGTGAGGCTTACGGGTTGGCGGACTGTGATTCTCCGAATTTCAAGGTATGTTTTTTTTCTAGGAGCCCACCCACCCCATTGAAGTGCAGGGGCTCAGCCTGGACACCACACCCCTCTGGTATGCACCCCCTCCCCCCCCACACACTCTCGCACTCCCACACCCACGCAGCTCACCTCCCTGGTGGCGCTCAGCCTGTTAGGCAGGTTGGCTGCAGGTCTCTGGGCCTGAGAGGGGGGGCCAAGGCGGGGTGGGCCTGAAGCTCGGCCCCCGGCCTCCTGGCCTCTGCTGCCCCCTCTTCACAGCGGCGGGCAGCCTGGGTCCCTGAGAGATGATTGCTCCTGAGCAGTGGCCTCTCCCCTGACCCAGGAACTCCTCCCAGCCCCACCCCCTCCCCACCCAGCCAGCCCTACCTGCCTGGGTACAGCTGGCACGGACCACACCCTCCACCTTCCCCCCTGCCCGGATTTTGGGACCCACATCTGTCCACGTGCCACCCCTGCCTCCTGCCATCCCAGCGGGTGTGAGCCTGGACCAATCTCCCTGTCCGGTGGATTTCAGACGTAGGACCACAAGTGGGCTGGGGTCCCGGTGCCCCTTCACGAGTGACGCAGCCCCTGCCTCCCCTTCTTTGGCCCCCTCACCCCTGAAAAGTCCCATTCGGGAGCCTGAGGGTGTCGGGACATGGATCGCCACCAAGCTCTGCCCCTGCCCACGCACGCCTGCTACCCGGGTGACTGGAACGTGAGACGCACGCACGAGCTCCTGTGGGCCTGGAAGGTTGGGTCTCCCACCCGGGTGGGGCAGGACGAGCCCCCGTTTGATGGGGGAAGCTGAGTCAGGAGCTGCAGGCCCCTGGCTAATGGGTGGGGGGCAGGGCTGGAGCTGCGGTTTGTTCCCCCTTCCTGGGCTAAACCTTGGGTGGGGGGCGTCACACATGGCCTTGGACCCTGATCTTCCCTCCTGTGAAGTGGCCTCCACGGCGCTTCCCCTCCTGGGTGGTCGGGGTGAGGTCAGACGGGCAGGGCAGGTGCGTGTCCCAAGTCCTGTCTGCGAGTTCCATGGAATCCTGCTTAGGAACAGCACTGCTGGCTTCCCTTTCCTTGGAGACCCCTCCCTCCCTCCCCTGCCTTTCCTTCCAGACCCAGTGCCCCCTCCCGTCCTGTGTCCTAAATCGTGCCCAGCTAGGGGCAGCTGACCTCTGCCCTCCTCAGGCTGACAACCACCTTGCCAGTGAGCAACTCCCAGCCCAGCTTCGTGCCTTCAGGTGCCGGGGCTCACGGCTTCGTGCAGCCTATTTCGGGGTGTTCTGGGGCCCACAAGAGCAGAGTCTTCATCAGAACATCCCCAGGTGTGTGCTTCTTCTTTTTTTTTTTTTTTTTTTTGGAGACAGGGTCTCGCTGTGTCACCCAGCCTGGAGTACAATGGCATGATCTGGGTTCACTGCAACCTCTGCCTCCCTGGCTCAGACCATCCTCCCGCCTCGGCCTCCCAAAGTGTTGGGATCACAGGCGTGAGCCTCGCACCCGGCCTTATTTCTGAAAGCGACTCTGAATCCCCAGAGCTCTGGCGCCTTCGGTCTTCTCACAGTTGTTTTGGAATTCACGCATCCTCACTCTCTGCCAGAGCCGCCCCTCACCACACCGAAGACAGGGTTTGTTGTTTTTCTCGCTGCGATGCCAAACTATAAAACCAGCGTGGCAGGGCGCCTCCCTCAGTCATCTGCACATCATTCCGCTGTCTCTGGTTCATTCCCATCGGTCAGGCCCTCATTCCAGTTTTCCAGTCACTTACCGGGCCTCCTGTTCCAATTCCATTCCCAGGCGCTCGACAAGATAGCCGAGGCCAGCTCACTCCGCTGGTCCCCACGTGCCACCGTCTCCCTCCGCAGGTCATTTGTCATCATCCGTCCACGTGGGCCCAGGGCTCTGTCAACCCCCTGGAGAAGCCGCTTGAAACGACAGGCAAGAACAGGGCCCCCACTGGCTCTTCTTGACCTCCAAGGCCCCCAGGTCCACTTAGGAAAAGGGGGTGGTGGGGAGGCTTGGGGAGATTCCCTCGCAGCTGAGCAGAAAACAGTGCTGGACGTCGCACTGTGTGGGCGCAAGGGCATCGTTTTAAAGAGTGAACACTGTCCACTGTCCCGGCCGCAGCGGCTGCCACGGGCCCCGTGTTCATCACTCACAGTGAGCCGTGAGTGTCTGGGAGCTGCGATTCCAGCTGGATCTCTGGGTAAAAACCACAGGCAGCTCATCCTCCTAAAGGAGCAGCAATCCCCAAAGCAGATGGCCCTGCCTGCAACCACGGCCGGCTCCACAGAGCTCCTCGCTGGAGCAGGGGCTGCTCAGGAGTGATGAGGCTGGGAGCGGGCCCAGAAAGCAGAGGGCCAGGGCCCTTCCACAGCTGCCGCCATCTGATTTACAGCAGAGGAGCTAGCTGGATGGCGGAAGTGCTTAGCCTCGGTCTGCGTTGTTACCGGCTGCCAGGCGGCTGTGAAGGAGGACCTCGGGAGGGCACTGGGGGGGCCAGTCTCAATTATATGCCCGTTTCGGCATCGCCTTCAAGGCGGGTGGCCGTGGGACCCTGCACATGACATGTGGCAGAGCTGCGTGGACATCCCAGGAGCTTCCAGGCAACCTGCCCGCCCCTCCTGTGAGCTTCTCCACAACCTACCTGTATTTTTTTTTATGAAATTAATTTTTTTCTTTATACACTTTTTTAGATATAGAGATGGGGTTTCCCCATGTTGCCGAGGCTAGTCTCGAACTCCTGGGCTCAAGCAATCTGCCTGCCCCAGACTTCCAAAATGCTGAGATAACAGGCACATGCCTCCACGCCTGGCTAACTTTTTGTACTTTTAGTAGAGACGGGTTTCGCCATGTTGGCCAGGCTGGTCTCGAACTCCTGGCCTCAGGTGATCTGCCTGCCTCAGCCTCCCAAAGTGCTGGGATTACAGGCGTGAGCTACTGTGTCCGGCCTCCATGGCTTACCTTTGAAGGGCAGTCATGAGGGCCCAATTAGACAGGACAGGCCTCCCAGGCCTGGCTCTCAGGGGCCAATGCTCTCCCGAAAACCGTCCTGCACCAAAACAGTGCCGCACCAGACCAGCTGGCATGGAGGCAAAGCCAACCTTGGCCTTGGCAAGAACCATTGCCCTGGTGCAGTTGCGGCATGAAAGAAAAGGAAGCCGTGGCCGGGCACAGTGGCCCACGTCTGTAATCTCAGCACTTTGGGAGGCTGAGACAGGCGGATCACCTGAGGTCAGGAGTTCGAGACCAACCTGAACAACATGGTGAAACCCCATCTCTACTAAAAATAGGAAAATTAGCCATGCATGGTGGTGTGCGCCTGTAATCCCAGCTACTCAGGAGGCTGAGGCAGAACAATCACTTGAACCCAGGAGGCAGAGGTTGTAGTGAGCCGAGATCGTGCCACGGCACTCCAGCCTGGGCGACAGAGCGAGACTCCGTCTCAAAAAAAAGGAAGCCATGAAGGAGAACCACGAGGGCCCCTGACTGGGGGATGGGGGCTCCAGGGCACCCTGCAGGGCGATGCCAGCTTCCCCACTCTCTGGGGTGTGGCCTGCTTCCGTGTATGGAAAACGAGGGGGGTCACTCACAGGGTGAGGATTGAATGGGCGGCCCCAGTGGGAAGGGTGATCCCATGGCCAGTGAGCAGGTCTACCGTTATCGCTAAGGGACAGGTCAGGAAGCACAAGCCGCAGACCCGCATCCGGACTCACACTGGAGCCCCGTCCATGCCGTGTCCCCGCTGGTTAAATGAGCGAAGCTGTGGCTCTTCCACAAAACTGTCCGGTTTTTATTGGTGGAGACAGGCATGTATTTAGACAGGCATGTATGTATTTAGACAGGCATGTATTTAGACAGGCATGTATGTATTTAGATGGGGTCTTGCTCTGTTGCCCAAGCTGGGCTCAAACTCCCAGGCTCAGGCCATCCTGCCCGTCTCAGCCTCCCGAGTAGCTGGGATTCCCAGCATGAGCCACCACACCCAGCAAAAACATCTGACTTTTAGACAAGTGTGAGTAATTATGGGCTGATACCGAATGGCGAGGCTTCTGCCCGGGCACCCGCTCTAAGATATTAACCTGTTGATGTCACACCCTGGCCCCCGGTTCAAGGCTGAGCCCTCGGCGAGCCGCCCCCCGACAGGTCCCCTTCCTCTGGCGGTGATCCTGAGTCCCCGCAGCCGTCCCGACACACATGCTACCCGCTGGGGCCTCGCTCCTGTGCAGATGCTCCTCCCCTTTTCCTCCCATCGACTCCTTCATGGCCCTTAAAACTGTGGGCTCAGGTCCCCAAAGAGGCAGACACCAAATAGGACTCAATGGAGGATTTCATGAGGGGCTGGAGACCCCGATGCCAGCCTGCCCGAGGGAGGTTGGGTGGAAGCCCTGGGCAGGGAGTCCTATCTGCCGGGGATGGGTGTGCCTCAGGATCCCCTGGTGCCCCCCCCAAAAGCAGACACTGGTGGGGGCAGCGGGCCCCTGCAAGGGGCCCTCAAGCATCAGTGCTTCCTCCAGGAAGTCCAGCAGGATCCCCATGTGGGACTCCCCTGCTCTCTTCTTCTCATGCTAAGGTTGCCTGACAGCCGACTGGGCTGTGAACCCGCAGGGGCAGGGACCACGGCTGTGGGTGACCCAGCAGGCACCATGGCACTGGGTGCTCAGCAGGTCCTCACTCTGCTGAAGGAGTGAGCCCTTGAAGAGTCAGTTTCCTTCTGTCCCATCTTTAGCAAACTCACCTTCCAAACTCCTTTGAAATCGGACCAGCATCTGAAACGGCCCCTCCCATCACCTGTCCTCGAGGGTTTCTAATAGCGAGAAAATTGGCCAGGTGTGGTGGCTCACGCCTGGAATCCCAGCACTTTGGGAAGCTGAGGTGGGAGGATCGCTTGAGTCCAGGAGTTCAAGACCTGCCTGGGCAACATAGTGAGACTCCCATCTCTACTAAAAATACAAAAATTAGGCGCTCCAGGCATGAGGCAAGCACCTGTAGTTCCAGCTACTTGGGTGGCTTGGCTGAGCATGGGAGGATGGCTTGAACCTGGGAGGTCAAGGCTGCAGTGAGCTGAGACTGCACCACTGCGCTCCAGACTGGGCGACAGAGTGAGACCCTATCTCAAAAAACAAGAAAGAAAAAGAAAACTGCAGGACTTCAGAAGCCATTAGAAATGAGTAGGGGTTAGGCTGGGTGCGGTGGCTCACACCTGTAATCCCAGCACTTTGGGAGGCTGAGGAGGGTGGATCATCTGAGGTCAGGAGTTCCAGACCAGCCTGAACAATACGGTGAAACCCCGTCTCTACCAAAAAATACAAAAAAATTAGCCAAACGTGGTGGTGCACACCTACAGTCCCAGCCACTCGGGAGGCTGAGACTCATTTGAACCCGGGAGGCGGAGGTTGCAGTGAGCTGAGATTGCACCACTGTGCTCCAGCCTGGGTGACAGAACAAGACTCTGCCTTAAAAAAAAAAAAAAAGAAACAAGCAGGGGTTCAGAATGGGGTAATAGGCGTGACAATTAAAAAAAAAAAGAAGAAGAAGAAAAAGGAAAGAAATAAGCAGGATGCATGCCTGTGATCCTACCACTTTGGGAGGCTGAGGTGGCAGGATCACTTGAGGCCAGGAGTTCTGAGACCAGCCTGGGCAACACAGAAACCAGTCTCCATTAAAAAAAAAAAGAAAAAGAAAAAGGGGAATATTCCTTTCTGATTCCACACACACCCTATGCCCGTTTGTTTACAGGTACCTAAGGCAGTAAACCCCCAACTCCCTGGAAGGGCCCGCTGGGCGCTCACTTCGCTCCAGAGCCCCGCCTGGTTTCTGCTTCGGGATCCCGTCACCCAACCCAGCTCTCCAGTTGCTGCTGTTTCTCGCGAGACTGTCAGAGTGAAGGGGTCCAAAGCTCCGACTTCCAGCCTCAGAAATCCCAACTCAGGCAGGATCAGTGAAGCGTCCCTCGCAGCGGCTGGAGGGAGAGCCAGGCGGGGCCCAGGCTGCCACTTATCAGGGCTGTAAATGCCACCCTGAGGCCAATGCCTGCCAACACTGCTCCCCACAAGACTAAGTCCTGCAGCCTCAGCACAGAAGGACCCCCGCCTACCCCCACACGGAGGTCATGTTCAGCCACACCCCAGTGAACCCTGGCGACCCACCCCACAGTGCCCTGCCCTCCCGTGCTCCTCCCTCCTGACCTCTGTGCACGCTGCTCCCTTGACAGAAGCGTCTCCCCTCCCTTGCTATTCAGGATTCAGAGGCCAGCGTCTGTCCCCAGCTGCAGCACGGTAACGGGCACACACATTAAGATAGTAAGAGATGTCCGCGGATGGCCACCAGCTTCCCAGCAGGCTCAGAGAAGTTACTGGAGTTGGAGCTGGGTGACAGCGTGCACAGGCCCAAGCATGGGATCCACCCAGTCCCTGGGAACTACGTCCCTCTGCGTTTCTGCCCAACAAGCTTCCCTTCATGAAGCCCATGAAACTGAACTCATGCTGTGCGGCTGCAATGTCTCGCTACTGTTAAGGAGGACAGTGAAGTATTTTGGGATACACATTTGCTTTTAATAAAAAAGAAATTTCCTCCTACAATTGATCCTGCACATGGGGGGGCCATGAGCCACGCCTGCTGACTCATTCCTCCAATTCTCAAACACAAGCAACGATTCAGGTCCTGGTGAGAACCATTCACGACTCCTCCGGGACCCGTTCCACCCTCCCCGTCATGCACAGATGATCTTAGTAACCAGAGTAAGAGTCTGCCTGAGACACGAGTATTTTTTCCTGGCTCCAAGGGCTAGTGCCAAAGTTCCTCCCTCCACCGGGGAGGGAGGCGAGACTTGAGTCCCTGAGTGGGTGTCTGGGTGTTCACATGTCCTGCTGAGCAGCGCGGGGCGGCTGCCTCCAGGTCACCACACCTGGCACACCCGGATCACCTCCCTCAGCGCCTTCAGCCCCTCCATGCTTTTGTCCTTCACGGCCACGGCGAGGAGGACTGCTCTGTTGCCAGCTTCTTGAGACACAAATGCTACCAGGTTCTTTGCAAAGACATGGATGAGAGGCTGGTGAAAGGAAGGAGAAGAAACCATTTTAACTGCAAGAAACCTGGTTTTTTCCTCAATGCTTTCATGAAGTATCCCTTAGGAACCCAGGCAGGCTTCCCACACCACCATTAACCGCCACATAAGTCCATGCAACTGTGACTCAGAGTTCTGGCAGCACTCAGAACACTCCAGTCACGGGCACACTGCTAAAGACCATCACTCCATTCATTTTCCCAGCGCCTTCCGCAGTCCCACCTCTTCTGGCTCTCTCTCATCTAAAAGAACCCAGGAAAGAGAAGCCTGCAGAGGCGAGTGCTGTCGAATCTCACGTGTGATCTCCACAGAGCACAGCACAGCCAGCCGCCTGCTCACGTAATGTACCATGGCAGGGGAGGCGGCTCGAATGACAAAACTGCTGCTTCTGCTTGTCTGCTGGATAAAATGCCTGCGGGCTGGACAAAGCATCCACTGAGGGCAAGCAGGGCGCCTTGAGACCCACAAATGCCCGCAAAATGCTATCGCTGTAGGGGTATTTGTCCGCCAGATGCCCCATGTCCTTACTGACAAATCACAGCCACTGGAGAGGTTTATGCTCCTCCCTGGGGGTCCCTTCCTGACCACTTTATTATTATTATTGTTATTATTATTATTATTATTATTATTATTAAAGACAGAGTCTTGCTCTCTCACCCAGGCTGGAGCGCAGTGGCACAATCATGGCTCACTGCAGCCTCAACCTCCAGGGCTCAAGCCATCCTCCCACCTCAGCCTCCTAAGTAGCTGGGAGCACAGGCACACACCACTAGGCCCAGCTAATTTTTTGTTTCCTTTTCTTTTTCTTTTTTTTTTAAGACCAAGTCTGTATCTGTTACCCAGGCTGGAGTGCTGTGGCACGATCTTAGCTCACTGCAACCTCCGCCTCTCGGGTTCAAGCGATTCTTCTGCCTCAGCCTCCCGAGTAGCTGAGATTACAGGCATGTGCCACCACACCCAGCTAGTTTTTATATTTTTAGTAGAAATGGGGTTTCCCCATGTTGGCCAGGCTGGTCTGGAACTTCTGACCTTAAGTGATCTGCCCGCCTCAGCCTCCCAAAGTGCTGGGATTACAGGTGTGAGCCACTGCACCCAGCCTCTCTCTCTATATATTTTTTTTGTAGGCACTTGTTTTTTTGTAGTGACTTGTGTGTGTGTTGTTGTGTTGCCCAGGCTGGTTTCAAACTCCTGGCCTCAAGCGATCTGCCCACCTAGGCCTCTGAAAGTGCTAGGGTTACAGGCGTGAGCCACGGTTCCCAGCCAATCCACTTTACCTCATCCTGCCCCAGAAGGACTTTTGTGGTGAGCACAGGCTTGCTGACGTCACTGGCCACGCTGCTGGGCTCCAGGGAGACCAGGGTGCCCATCTTCCCAAACTGGGTCACCACCACCAGGATGTGACTGCTGAAGGCCGTGCACACCACCTGGGTGGGGACCCCGCACACCACCTCCGTCTTCTGTTTCGATATCACCAACGGCGTGTCTTCCATGGCGGGGCTCTGCAGTGGCAGCTTTAATTTAGGTTAAAAAGAAAGGGGAAAAAAAGGAGTCAATCAAACAGTACAGCCTTGGGGCTCCCAAAAAAGTAGCACGGGGCATTGAAACGGAAACGCAAGGAGGCCCATTCAAAAGAAGGGGCCCGGCGCGGTGCCTCATGCCTGTCATCCCAGCACTTTGGGAGGCCGAGACAGGACGATCGTTGAGGCCAGGAGTTCGAGACCAGCCTGGCCAACATAGCGAGACACCCATCTCTACCAAAAATAAAAATAAAAAAATCAGCAGGGCGCGCCTGTGGTCCCAGTTACTCAGGAGGCTGAGGCGGGAAGATCGCTTCAGCCCGGGAGGTCGAGGCTGCGGTGAGCCGTGATCACACCATTGCATTACAACCCGGGCGGTAGAGCGAGACCCTGTCCGTAAAAAAATAAAACAGAAGCAGGAGCGGGGCCGCCCATAGCGACCGCGCCTGGGGCTTTCTGGGTTAGGGGATCGACTTGCACGTTCACACTGCCAGGCCGGGCAGTGGCTTCTCGCCCCTCGGCCTCGCCGCCGCCCCGGCCCTGCAGCCGCGGCCCGGCACCCCCACGACACGCGGTGCCGAGGCCGGCCGGGCTACTGGGGACGCAGCCGCCCGGGGAAGCCCGCGGGTACCCGCGCTCACCAAGCCGGCGCCGCGCCCGGAAGTGGCTCTGCGTGCGCCACGCGGGCCCGCCCCGTCCGCAGATTCCGTCCAACTTCCGGAAGTCAGGGCCGCGGCGCTTCTGGTCCCGGAGACTTGGGGCTCCCGGGCTTCTGAGCGGCTCGGGTTCCGCGCTGCCGGCAGGGCTTGGGGGCGCCTTAGAGCCGGACCCCGTTTTTTCAGGAAAGGGCGCTGCGACCACCCCCGTCCCGGGCCTCAGCCCCTCTGCTGCAGACCCTCGGGATCGTCGCTGGTAGGAGCTCTGTCCCCCGTGTCTGTGTCCAGGACTCCCGAAGCGCCGCGCCTAGGAACCCCCTAGCGCTGGGAGCCCGGCCCTGCTCGACCACGGGCTTTGGGCTGGAGGCGTCATCGTCGCCACAGCGAACGCTTATTTGGCACCGAGTGTCCGCCAGGCATCGCTCTAAGCGCTTTATACCCATAACTCATTTCATCTCAGCCACCCGGTTCAGTAGAAGCGTTTCATCCGCGTTTTACAGACGTGTGCAGGTGCAGAGAGCTCGGCCAGGCTCAGGCGGCGGGCGGGCTGGGGTGGGCTCCGACAGTCCCTCGGGCGCTCCGTGACACGAAGCCCCGGCCAAGGCCAAGAAGGGGGCCAGCCCCATCTTGAAGCGGGATGAGTTCTGGTTCCTCCCAGGGACCCCCTCACTCCCTACTACTCACTCTCAGTTTCTCCAAGCTGGAAGGTTTTTTGTTTGAGACGGAGTCTTGCTGTGTCACCCAGGCTGGAGTGCAGTGGCGCGATCTCGGCTCACTGCAACCTCCGCCTCCTGGGTTCAAGCAGTTCTCCTGCCTCAGCCTCCTGTGTAGCTGGGATTACAGGCGTGCGCCACCAGGCCCGGCTAACTTTTTAAATTTTTAGTAGAGATGGGGTTTCACCATGTCGGTCAGGCTGGTCTTGAACTCCTGACCTCAGGTGATCTGCCTTCCTCGGCCTCCCAAAGTGCTGGGATTACAGGCGTGAGCCACCACGCCCCGCTGCTGGAAGTTTTATTGGTAGGGTCGGACATCTTTAGCAGAGGCTGAAAGCGATTGGAGGAGCCTCCAGAGCCTTCCTCGGGGTGGGGCGTTTAACATCCCTTCAGAACCCCACCCTCGGAGGCCTTACTGTCGTTTCCTGACAACCATGTCAAGGCCGTATTTTCTGTCTATATTATCCGAAAGGGGTCCCGATCCAGACCCCGAGAGAGAATTGAGGGCGAGTCCACAAAGTGAAAGCAAGTTTATTAGAAAAGTAAAGGAATTGAGGCAGGAAAACAGGGTCTGGAGGCAGGGAACACTTCAGCTATGACAGGAAATACCCTCTCCATAGGGTGTACACTGAGTAAATGATGTTGTAACTTTACTTCATCCTCTTTATTTACATAGGGCGTACACCAAGTAACCAGTAGAAACCCCTAGAGGGTATTTAAGCCCCCACACGTTCTGTAATGGGGCCCTGAGCCCCTATGCTTTGGCCGCCCCCACGCCATGGAATGTACTTTCATTTTCAAAAAATCTCTGCTTTTGTTGCTTCATTCTTTTCTTGCTTTGTGCATTTTTTTTTTTTTTTTTGAGACGGAGTCTCTGTTGTCCAGGCTGGAGTGCAGTGGCGTGATCCTCACTGCAACCTCTGCCTCCCGGGTTCAAGCAGTTCTCCTGCCTCAGCCTCCTGAGTAGCTGAGATTACAGACGTGCGTCACCATGCCCGGCTAACTTTTGTGTTTTTAGTAGAGACGAGGTTTTGCCACGTTGGCCAGGCTGGTCTTGAACTCCTGACCTCAGGTGATCTGCCCGCCTCGGCCTCCCAAAGTGCTGGGATTATAGGTGTGAGCCACCGCGCCCGGTGGCTTTGTGCATTTTGTCCAATTCTTTGTTCAAGATGCCAAGAACCTGGACACCCTCCACCAGTAACAGAATAAAGAATGGCTACTCCATAGGCAGAGCAGCATGGGCTGCTGGTTGCCCATTTTTGTGGTTATTTCTTGATGATATGCTAAACAAGGGGTGGATTATTCGTGCCTTACCTTTTTAAACCCTTTAGGGTAACGTCCTAGCGTTGCTATGGCATTTGTAAACTTACGGCGCTGGTGGGAGTGTAGCAGCTGGGACGACCAGAGGTCACACTCATCGCCATGTTGGTTTTGGTGGGTTTTGGTCAGCTTCTTTACTGCAAACTGTTTTATCAGTAAGGTCTTTATGACCTGTAGCTTGTGCCGACCTCTTACCTCATCCTGTGACGTAGAATACCTTAACTGTCTGGGAATGCAGCCCAGCAGATCTCAGCCTCATTTTACCCAGCCCCTATTCAAGATGGAGTTGCTCTGGTTCAAACACCTCTGACATTTACACCACTGAAGCTCCAAGGAAGATCTTGACTCCCTCTTCTCACCATTTGATGACTTCGTATCCAATCCAAGTCAAGTCAAATGAAGCATGCTCCTTCCAATGATGATTTCTGGAGGCCTAAAATAAAAAGCATGCATACAGAAAATGATCAAAATAGACAGAAATCAAGGGGAAATTCATTTTTGAGCATTCTTGGCAGCCAGTACACAAAAGGAGAGATGATGAGTTTCATGGTTCTAACACTCAAAAAACAGGAAGCATATCAACTTCCCAGGAAAGTCTAAGTTTCTGTCGGCTCTAAATTTAAACACACATCCACCCACACATACCCCACAAGCAAATTGCCAGTGGATTGCTTTGCCATCTGAAATCTTCAAAAGGTTCACTCGCTTTTATTCACCTGTTTGTGTATTCTCCCTCTCTGTAGGCAAATAGATATAAGAAATCTGATCCTGTCCTCTCAAAGAAAACCCTCTGAAATAAACTTATCACCTTTAAAAAAGGGATGTTGAAGAACAAGATGGATTTTTGTTGTTGTTGTCGTTTTTTGAGACGGAGTCTCGCTCTTGTCGTCCAGGCCGGAATGCGGTGGTGCGATCTCGGCTCACTGCAACCTCCGCCTCCCAGGTTTAAGTGATTCCCCTGCCTCAGCCTCATGAGTAGCTAGGATTATAGGCACCTGCCACCACGCCCGGCTAATTTTTGTATTTTTAGTAGAGACTGGGTTTCGCCATGTTTTTGCTCACAGACGTGAGCACCCAGCCTGGATGTTGTTTTTGATGACACTGCTAAGTACTTATGTGAGGGATTGTTTGGGTGGTTTGGGTCTAGATCTAAGATAAAGACAGTAGGAAAGAAATGAGAGATGGAAGGTTGTCCTAGGCTGAGGTGGTGGTCCAGGGACTTTCTGGCAGCCTGGATGGATGCCTGGGCAGAATTTATATATCTAGAAGAATGGAAGAGGACCTCATTGCATGCATGCCATTGACTGTTCTCCAGTACCCAAGGGTAAAGGAACTGGAAAGAGACTCACTCAAGTGCATTCACATAAAATGGGAATCTAATAGTAATGGTGCCAATTGTGGGGCAAAGAGTTCGAGGAGTTATTTTGAAAAATGAAAAAAAAAGCAAAGTATCTTAAATTTGTCTTATATTCAATAAATTGTCGGTGATAATGCTATGGTGTGTGCATTTGTAGAACCAACAAAAACTTAGTCAAGTGCCGATTTGGTAGGATTGTAATTTTTCCTACAAATTGTATGATCGCTACACACGTTATCCTTCCCATTGTGTGTGATTTTCCCAGCTCCAGGATGAAGAGGATTGGTTTTACAAAAATGGGCAAGGACACCGTCAATTTCCCCACAAGTCTCTCTCTTTTTTTTTTTTTTTTTTTTTTTTTGAGACAGAATTTCACTGTGTCGCTAGGCTGGAGTGCAGTGGCGAGATCTTGGCTCACTGCAATCTCCACCCTCCAGGTTCAAGCGATTCTCCTGCCTCAGCCTCCTGAGTAGCTGGGATTACAGGCACCCACCACCACGCCTGGCTAATTTTTGCATTTTTAGTAGCGACGAGGTTTCACCATGTTGGCCAGGATGGTCTTGATCTCTTGACCTTGCGACCCGCCCGCCTTGGCCTCCCAAAGTGCTGGGATTACAGGCGTGAGCCACCGCACCTGGCCACGTCTCTCTTCATCATTTAATAGTCAACACCCTTTCTTGTTGAAGGGCCATCCGGCCATTAACCATGGGCGTGGCCTCACTCTCAGCCGCCTGCCTGTGTGGCTTTGCCAGGGCCTCCCACACTGACCCACGGCTTTGGTCTCCATCTGAGCGTCCCTGGCATCCCATTTGTGGGCTTCCTGAAGCCGTTTTTTTTTTTTTTTGAGATGGCGTTTTGCTCCTGTTGCCCAAGCTGGAGTGTAATGGTGCAATCTCTGCTCACTACAACCTCCGCCTCCCAGGTTCAAACAATTCTCCTGCCTCAGCCTCCCAAGTAGCTGGGATTACAGGCATGCACCACCACGCCTGGCTAATTTTGTGTTTTTAGTAGAGATGGAGTCTCTCTATGTTGGTCAGGCTGGTCACGAACTCCCGACAGGTGATCCGCCCACCTTGACCTCCCAAAGTGTTGGGATTACAGGCGTGAGGCACCGTGCCTGGCCTAGATTCCTGAAACCTTACGTCTCTTGGAAGATAGACGGTTTGGCTTTGCAGCTGATGTGCTTTGTATTTCCACAGCCTCACGACACGCTCTCCCATCCTTTCAACAGGAAAGATTCTGAAGCTCGGCGGAGAGGGGTGTGTGAGTGGACACCAGTGAAGTAACGGTTTTTGTGTTAACGATGATTTCTGTTTTCCTCTGCTGCCCTGTAATGGCAGGAACTCGGATAGTCTGGTCTTCAGACCAGGAGGACTCCCAGGTACGGCAAATCTTAGATTAGGTAAAACTTTAGGCATCAGAATCAACCTCCTTGGCTGTTAATTTTGAGCAACTTGCCTCAGTTTCTCAGCTTAAAAATGAAGATGAAAAATGAGGGTGCCTGTCTTGTGGGGTTTAGAGGGGCAGCCAACACACAGCAGCAATTCGTTGGAACGTTATATGTTCATTATTTTATCTTTTTTTTTTTTGAGATGGAGTTTCGCTCTTGTTGCCCAGGCTGGAGTGCAGTGGCGCTATTTCCGGCTTATTGCAACCTCCACTTCCTGGGTTCAAGCGATTCTCCTGCCTCAGCCTCCCAAGTAGCTGGGACTACAGGCATGTGCCACCACACGTGGCTAATTTTGTGTTTTTCATAGAGACGGGGTTTCTTCATGTTGGTCAGGCTGGTCTTGAACTCCCATTCTCACGTGATCCATCCACCTCAGCCTCCCAAAGTGCTGGGATTACAGGCGTGAGCCACCGCATCTGGCCTATTTTATCTATTAATTTATTTATTTTGGAGACAGGGTCTCACTCTGTTACCCAGGCTGGAGTGCAGTGGCGTGATCATGGCTCACGGCAGCTTCAGCCTCCCAGGCTCAAGGAATCCCCCCTGCCTCAGTCTCCCGAGTAGCTGAGACTACAGGCACACACTACCACGCCCAGCTAATTTTTGTGTTTTTAGTAGATATGAGGTTTTGCCATATTGCCCAGGCTCGGAATATCGTAAATTTAGCTGTTACATTTATGATTAACCAGCTGTTCTCCCGATCCTTAGATAAACAGACCTTGCTGCTCTAGACCTGACAAGGAGCAGCTTGAGTGCAAATGGACCGTATAGCTGGGACGTCCTGGGCCTGGCAGGGCTCTCTACACGCTGCTGGAATGGTGACTATCAGGACCTGCACAGGGCCCCCAGGGGCTGCCTGAATGGCTGTTTTTGTTGTTGTTGTTGTTGTTTTTGAGACAGAGTCTTGCTGTGTCGCCCAGGCTGGAGTGCAGTGGCATGATCTCAGCTCACTGCAACCTCCACCCTCCTGGGTTCAAGCAATTCTCCCGCCTCAGCCTTCTGAGTAGCTGGGACTACAGGTGTGCATCACCATGCCCAGCTAATTTATTTTTATTTTTATTTTTAGTAGAGATGGGGTTTCACCATGTTGGCTAGGATGATCTTGATCTCCTGACCTCGTGATCTGCCCTCCTCGGCCTCCCAAAGTGCTGGGATTACAGGCGTAAGCCACTGCGCCCGGCTTTCTTTCTTTTTTTTTTTTCAGACAGAGTCTTGCTCTGTCGCCCAGGCTGGAGTGCAGTGATGTGATCTCAGCTCACAGCAACCTCCATCCTCCCAGGTTCAAGCAATTCTCCTGCCTCAGCCTTCTGAGTAGCTAGGATTACAGGTGTGCGTCACCATGCCCAGCTAATTTTTGTATTTTTAGTAGAGATGGAGTTTCACCATGTTGGCCAGGATGGTCTTGATCTCCTGACCTCGTGACCTGCCCAGCTCAACCTCCCAAAGTGCTGGGATTACAGGCGTGAGCCATTGTGCCTGGCTGTGGCTGTCTTGTCAACGCAACATCCCCTCGAAGTTTTTGTGTGGTGCAGTCATGGGTAGAATCATCTTTCTATAGAAATGATCATTATTCTCACTTCTCTCAGCCAGCCTTTTAAGAGGAGCTGGTTAGCAGACAGTTGGAGAAGACATTTGTGATACAGGCCAGTGACACAGACATTAGACATAGATATTTTATTCTATTTAGGCTATAGAGGTTTTGGAATGAATGAGGGAAGGGTAGGAGACAGAAACCCATGTCCAGTTGTCTTCTGCTCCTGCAGGGGGACCGATGGGTTCATACAAGTGGAAGGAGCCTGGGCTGAAAGGATTTCTCTTTCTGGCTCGTTTTTCTTTTTCTTTTTTTTTTTTTGTTTGAGACAGGGTCTTGCTCTGTTGCCCAGGCTGGAGTGCAGTGGTACGATCTGGGCTCACTGCAACCTCCGCCTCCAGGGTTCAAGTGATTCTCCTGCCTCAGCCTCCTGAGTAGCTGGGATTACAGGTGTGTGCCACCACACCCAGCTAATTTTTGTATTTTTAGTAGAGACAGGGTTTCACTATGTTGGCCAGGCTGGTCTCAAACTCCTGACCTCAAGTGATCCACCTGCCTCGGCCTCCCAAGGTGCTGGGATTACAGGCGTGAGGCACCCTGCCTGGCCTCTTTATTCTGTAATTGTTCCGGCCTCATTCTCAGATGGGCTGTCTCTGGGTTATGGTGAAATTGTCTCCCCTGGCCTAGTTACCTCTCCGTAGCTTCTCTTGCTCAATAATTCTAGAAGTCCCAGGATTGACTCTCCTTAGACCATTCTGGGTCACATGCTGGTCCCTGAACCAATCACTATTCAAAAACTAAATTAATGTAGAGCTGGGCTCAGTGTCTCATGCCTGTAATCCCAGTGCTTTGGGAGGCCAAGGCAAGAGAATCGCTTGAACCCAGGAGTTTGGGACCAGCCTGGGCATCACAGGTAATTCCCATCTCTACAAAAAATTTAGAAATTAGGCGTGGCGGTGTGTGTCTGTGGCCCCAGCTACTTGGGAGGCCGAGGTGGGAGGATCGCTTGAGGTCAGGAGGTCAAGTCTGTGGTGAGCTGAGATCGTGCCACTGCACTCCAGCCTGGGCGACAGAGAGAGACCCTGTCTCAAAAAAAATAAAATAAAAGATAATAAATGAATGAATGTAAAAGCAACTCCCATGCATTTGGGAGTTAAAAAAATACTTCAATTACATAATATAATGAGGGGTTCTAAATATTCTAATATTCTTCCCTCCCCCATCTCCTGGAAACCATGATTCTAATTTTTTTTTTTTTTTTTTTGAGATGGAGTCTGGCTCTGCTGCCCAGGCTGGAGTGCAGTGGCACCATCTCGGCTCACTGCAAGCTCCGCCTCCTGGGTTCACGCCATTCTCCTGCCTCAGCCTCCTGAGTAGCTGGGACTACAGGCACCCGCCACCATGCCCGGCTAAAGTTTCTTTTGTATTTTTAGTAGAGACAGGGTTGCACTGTGTTAGCCAGGATGGTCTTGATCTCCTGACCTTGTGATCCGCCCGCCTCGGCCTCTCAAAGTGCTGAGATTACAGGCGTGAGCCACCGCGCCCGGCCAATTCTTTTTTTTTTTGAGACGTAGTCTCTGTCGCCCAGGCTGGAGTGCAGTGGTGTGATCTCAGCTCAATGCAACCTCCGCCTCCTGGGTTCAAGCGATTCTCCTGCCGCAGTCTCCTGTGTAGCTGGGACTACAGGCGCCCGCCACCATGCCTGGCTAATTTTTGTATTTTTGTAGAGACGGGGTTTCACCATCTTGACCAGGCTGGTCTTGAACTCCTGACTTCAGGTGATCCACTCTCCTCGGCCTCCCAAAGGCTGGGATGACAGGTGTGAGCCACCGCGCCTGGCCACGATTCTACTTCTTGACCCTGTGGGTTTGTCTGTTCTGGAAATTGTCTATAAATGGAACCGTACACTGTGTGTCTGTTTGTGTCTGGCTCTCTTCACTGAGCGCAATGTCGAGGTTTGTTCCTGCTGTGGCCTGTGTCGAGTGCTTTATTCCTTTTGGAGAAACTGATTCCTGCTTGCTGAATAGTTGGGAGGAGTCGATGACATCCCCTTTCCAGAAGGGCCCAGTGCAGAACATGCATGTTAGAGATGCTCAGTGAAGCTTCCTTCCCTTCATGGGGCACAGGGACCCACTGGTCGTAACAGATGAATAGACACCCACTGTGGTCAATGGTTCTGAGCTCTCTGTACTCCCAGGCTTTTGCAAGAAGCGGAAAGACTAGACATAGCAATGAAGCCAACCTACACTTCCTGAATTCCCCTTGACGGGCCTGGCAAATGTCAAAACAGCCTCAGTGCCACAGTTCTGGCTACCGAGGTGGGCTGTGATGGTGTAGAGGCTGGACACTTCCGGGCGTGGTGGTTCACACTTAATCCCAGAGCTTCGGGAGGCCGAGGCGAGAGGATCGCTTGAGGTCAGGAGTTCGAGACCAGCCTGGGCAACACAGCAAGATCCCGTCTCTATCAAACATAAAAATAAAATCAGTGGGCATGGTAGTGGGCATCTGTGGTCCCAGCTACTTGGGAGGCTGAGGTGGGAGGATCTCTTGAGCCCAGGAGGTCAAGGCTGCAGTGAGCTGTGATTGCACCATTGCACTCCAGCCTGGGTGACACAGCTGGACTCTATCTCAAACAAACAAACAAACAAAAAAAGAAAAAGAAGCTGGATATTGACTCGGAGAAGCAGACACACAATGTCCCTGCAGAGGAGGTGAAGTCAGGGCCAGGAGGGGTGACAGTGGGCAGGCTTCACTGCTGGGCTATAAATCTTTTTCTTTTTCTTTTCTTTTCTTTTCTTTCTTTCTTTTATTTTTTTGAGATGGAGTTTCACTGTTGTTGCCCAGGCTGGAGTGCAATGGCGCGATCTCGGCTCACACAATCTCCACCTCCCAGGTTCAAGTGATTCTCCTGCCTCAGCCTCCTGAGTAGCTGGGATTACAGGCACCCGCCACCACGCCTGGCTAATTTTTGTATTTTTATTAGAGACGATGTTTTGCCATGTTGGCCAGGCTGGTCTCGAACTCCTGAGCTCAGGTGATCTGCCCGCCTCGGCCTCTGAAAGCGCTGAGATTACAGGCATGAGCCACCATGCTCGGCCTTTTTCTTTTCTTTCTTTCTTTTTTTTTTTTTTGAGACAGGGTCTTGCTCTGTCACCCAGGCTGGAGTACAGTGACACGATCATAGCTCACTGCAGCCTCAACCTCCCAGGCTCAAGCAACCCTCCCACCTCAGCCCCCTGGGTAGCAGAGACTACAGGTGCATGCCACCACATCCATCTCATTTAAAGAATATTTTTGTAGAGGTAAGGTCTCGCTATGTCACCCAGGCTGCCCTCAAATTCCTGGGCTCAAGCAATCCCCCCACCTCAGCCTCCCAAATGGCTGGGATTACAGGCACGGGCCATTGTGGCCGGCCAAGATCTTCCTCCACACTGGCAGACCTGCAGCCGGGGCCTGGGAGACTCTGTGCCCCTGGGAGTCCGGCTTTTCCACCGGCCTCATCACTGCCTTCGCTGTGCCTCCAGCTGGGTGTGACAATCTTGTGGTCTTGCTGTGTGCCTGTAGAGTTGCTGTTGGCCGTGACCTGCAAGCTACGGTTGCAAAGACACTTGAATAAGTAGCAGCACAGAAATATAAATGATTCAGTGAGAGCGCTCCACAAGGCAGAGATGACCTTTAGTACCCAGGTATCTGGAAAGACATAATGAACCCTTATTTTTTTTTTTCTAAACTTTGATAGTCCGAGTTGAGGGTAGGGGGAGGCACGATTTAAGAAGCATCTGCTGCTGTGGTTTTTGGAGGAAAAAAAAAGATTCAATCTGCAATTGAAAATTACAGATATTTTATCAAAAGACCAAAACCCAGGGTCGTCTATGTAAAATTCAAATTTTTCCCAAAGGAAATTAAAGAATCCTATTAAAAAACAAATCCAGTTTATAAGGATCCAGGGAGAGACTCATCTAGAAAGGAAATAAAAGCTCTCCTCGGGGAGTATTTAAAGACGGCTTGGAGCCAGGTGCGGTGACTCTTACCTGTCGTCCCAGCACTTTGGGAGGCTGAGCTGGGAGGATCACTTGAGCCCAGGAGTTTGAGACCAGTCTGGGCAACATAGCGAGACCCCCATCTTTACAAAAAGATTTAAAAATTAGCCGAGGGTGGTGGCACACACCTATAGTTCCAGCTACTCAGAAGGCTGAGGCAGGAGGATGGCTTGAACCCAGGAGGTCAAGGCTGCAGTGAGCTGTGATGGTGCCACTGCCCTCCAGCCTGAGCGACAGGTGAGACCCTGTCTCCAAAAAAAAAAATTAAAACAGAGACCAGTGGCGTTTCTTGCTGGGCGTAGCCTCAGCTCCGCCAGGGCTGTGAGTACTGTGTGGCCCAGGGATACCCCGAGCTTTGGAGTTTTGTTTTTGTTGTTTTTGTTTTTGGTTTTGGTTTTTGAGACGGAATCTCACTCTGTTGCCAGGCTGGAGGGCAGTGGTGCGATCTCGGCTCACTGCAACCTCCGCCTCCCGGGTTCAAGTGATTCTCCTGCCTCAGCCTCCTGAGTAGCTGGGATTACAGGTGCCCGCCACCGCGCCCGGCTAATTTTTGTATCTTTAATAGAGACGAGGTGTCGCCTTGTTGTCCAGGATGGTCTCGACCTCTTGACCTCAGGTGATCCACTTGCCTCGGCCTCCCAAAGTGCTGGGATGACAGGCGTGAGCCCCGGAGCCCAGCCAAGCTTTGGAGTTTTATGTGAACTGAAGTATTTCGTTTAACACCACACAGTAGACACAAAGGAAACCCACCATTGCTGGGCCGCCTTCCATCGTGGCGCAGAATTGAGTCGAGCACGTCGCTTTGTTTTCTGCCAAACTTAGCCAAGCTCCGGTCTTAAAATCTTTTCGTTTCTAGCGTGACGCTTTCTGTCTTTGTTGCAAATATTGAAACCTGCCACGTCACCTCTTGCACTATTTGTTTAGTTCTTTAAGAAATGAAACCTTAATCCATGTACAATTTCTAAAAGCCTTTATTTCAATATTTTAAGAAGTTATTTCCCCGGGCAAAGAAGCCGCCCCGTTGCCTGGTGTGGAGCTTGATGACAAAGCTCATCAGCCTGAGTGGAAGCTCATTCATTATTGCTGCGTTTTCGCTCTTCCAGGAGAGAACGGAGAGCCAGCGTGCTGTGTGTCACGGTCCCTGGATGAACGTTTGTGGAACTGGATTGAATTAAACAAGACGTGCAAAGCAAGTGGTTCACGAGGTAGTGTGGGGGTGTAGGGATGGGGACTGACCCGGGAGGCAGGACACAGCCCAAGCCCTGCCTCGGCCTCACCTCTAACTTGCTGATGACCTTGGATGATTCCCTTCCCATCCTGGGCCTCTGTTTTCTCATCTGTAAAATGGGCAGATTGGCAATGTGGCCTCCAGGTCTGTACTTCTGTGATTGCTGTGTTTCCTGGGGGGTTACTATCTACTCTCAAGACTCTTGAACTGCGGTGGGGAATGCGGGATCAAGGAGGAAGGGGTAGCCCGGTGGTCCTGCCTCTGGAAGGTAGGGAGTGTGGTGGGGTGGGAAGGTGGGAAGGGCCTCACTGCCCGAAGGTCCTGTCTGTGTCTGTGGGTGAGTCTAGAGGCCTGACTGCATGGCGGGCTGGAGCAGGCAGACTGGACACAGCACGAGCACTTTCTGAATGCCGGAACTTTCCGAGGCCTTCCATGGCAGGTGGGGATAGCCCTGCCCCATAGGAACCGAGCCCTGGGCCTGTGGGGCTTTGCATCAGAGATTTCTGCATTTGGGAGGCTGCACTCAGACTGTGAAAGGCCTTTGCAAACCCAAACAGCTGTCATTCTGTAAGTCAAGGTACAACTGATAGCCACAGGGGATACTGCTCAATGCAACTCTGACAGCTAACAAAAAACAACACAAATTCAAGCTAAAGATAAGGCTGGGTGTGGTGGCCCATGCCTGCAGACCTAGCTACTTGGGAGGCTGAGTTGGGAGGATCACTTGAAGCCAGGAGTTTGAGGCCACCCTGGGCAACATAGCAAGACCCTGTCTCTACAAAAAATAAATAAATCAGCTGGGCGTGGTGAGATGCACCTGTAATTCCAGCTACTTGGGAGGCTGAGGTAAGAGGATCGCTTAAGCCC
Source organism: Pan troglodytes (assembly GCF_028858775.2). Lineage (NCBI taxonomy): Eukaryota > Metazoa > Chordata > Mammalia > Primates > Hominidae > Pan > Pan troglodytes. The sequence goes on from NC_072404.2 coordinate 7,529,585, forward strand.
AGGGGTCCGAGGCTGCAGCGAGCTATGATCATGCCACTGCACTCCAGCCTGGATGACAGGAAAGTAAAGGAATAAAAGGGTGGCTACTCCCATAGGCAGAGCTTCCCTGGGTGCTGCTGACTGGCTATTGTTAGGGTTATTTCTTGATCATGTGCTATACAAAGGGCTGAATTATTCATGCATTTTCTGGGAAAGAGGTGAGGAATTCCAAGAACTGAGGCTTCCTCACCTTTTTAGACCATGTTGGGTAACTTTTCGACGTTGCCATGGCATTTGTAAACGGTCATGGCACTGGTGGAAGTGTCTTTTCACATGTTAATGGATTATAATTAGCATGTAATGAGCAGTGAGGACGACCAGAGGTCGCTTTCCTCGCCATCTTGGATTTGGTGGGTTTCGGCTGGCTTCTCTACCACACTCTGTTTTATCAGTGGGGTCTTTGTGACCTGTGTCTTCTGAAACCCGTCCTGCTGCCTCCTATCTCAGAGTCATGTGGTGTGTAGCCTTTCCTGATTGGCTTCTATTGAAGATACTAATTCAACCAGGTTGTTGCCCACATCAGTAATTAATCTCTTTTTTTTTTTTTTTTTTTTTGCTGGGTAGTATAGTCTATTGTCTGGATGCACCATCGTTTATTTATCCATTCTTCTATTGAAGACATTTGGGTTATATCCAGCTTGGTCCACTATGAATAAAGCCACCATTGACCTTCATGTACAGGTGTTTGCGAGAACATAAATGTTCACTTCTCTTGGGAAATACTTGGGAGTGGGATTGCTAAGTAGCATGGCAGATACGTGCTTAATTCTAGAAGCTTCCAAGCTGCTCTCCAAAGTGTCTGCACCACTGTGCATTCCCTCCAGCAGTGCAGGCACGTCTCAGTTGCTCTGTACAGACATCTGTCCATCCGAACAGACATCTGTCCATCCATCCACCCATCCATCCATCCACCCACCCATCCACTCATCCATCCATCCACCCACCCATCCATCCGCTCATCCATCCATCCATCCGTCCATTCATCCATCCACTCACCCATGCATTCAGTCATCTATCCATCCATTCACCCATCTATCCATCCACCCACCCATCCATCTGCTCATCCATCCACCCATCCATCCATCCACCCACCCATCCACTCATCCATCCATCCACCCACCCATCCATCCGCTCATCCATCCATCCATCCGTCCATTCATCCATCCACTCACCCATGCATTCAGTCATCTATCCATCCATTCACCCATCTATCCATCCACCCACCCATCCATCCGCTCATCCATCCACCCATCCATCCATCCACCCAACCATCCATCTGCTCACCCACCCATCCATCCATCCATCCATCTACCCACCCATCCATCCATTCATCCACCCATCCATCCACTCATCCATCCACCTACCCATCTGTCCACTCATCCATCCGTCCACCCACCCATCCATCCACCCACCCATCCGTCTGCTCATCCATCCACCCACCCATCCATCCGCTCATCCATCCATCCACTTATCCACCCACCCGTCCATCTGCTTATCCATCCATCCATCCATCCACCCGTCCATTCATCCATCCACTCACCCATGCATTCACTCATCTATCCATCCATTCACCCATCTATCCATCCACCCACCCATCCATCCATCCACTCATCCATCCAGCCATCCATCCATCCACCCATCCACCCACCCATCCATCCACCCACCCACCCATCCATCCACCCATCCATCCATCCATCCATCCATCCATCCATCCATCCATCCCCCCACCCATCTCCCCACCCATCTACCCATCCATCCACCCATCCATCTGCTCATCCATCCATCCATCCACCCACCCATCCATCCATTCATCCATCCATCCATCCATCCACCCACCCATCCATCCATCCATCCACCCACTCATCCATCCACCCACCCATCCATCCACTTGTCCATCCATCTGCTCATCCATCCATCCACTCATCCACCCACCCATCCATCTGCTCATCCATCCATCCATCCACCCGTCCATTCATCCATCCACTCACCCATGCATTCACTCATCTATCCATCCATTCACCCATCTATCCATCCACCCACCCATCCATCTGCTCATCCATCCATCCATCCACCCGTCAATTCATCCATCCATCCACTCACCCATCCATCCGCTCATCCATTCATGTATTCACTCATCCACTCATTCATCCATCCGATCATCCATTCATGTATTCACTCATCCACTCATTCATCCATTTACTCACCCATGCATTCACTCATCCATCCATCCACCCACACATCCATCCACTCATCCATCCATCCACTCACCCATCCATCCATTCATCCATCCATCCATCCGTAAGAGAAGTGTTTGCTTGGTCATTCACTCGATGAGCATTTTCTGCTGGAAGCTGATCCAAGGCCCCCCGCTACCACCCCCATGAAGATATAAGACAGACAATAAACAAATGCCTGCAGGTCAAAGCAGAGCCAGGAAAAGCAGAAATGACCCTACTGCCAACAAGTAGAACAGGAAGTAATTTCAAAGAGATTTGAAAGGAAGGAGAAAATGCTCCCCTACAAAGACAGCTGAAAAAAAGAATGAGATGGGCCCGTAAGCAAAGACCTCCTGGAAATACAGGACCTCCTGCCTGGTGGAGAAGGCCAGCAGTGATGCCGTGTCACCAAGGTCGACTGGGGTGGTGGGGCAGAATTAGGTGGGACTTCCAGCTTTCAACGTCCATACATATTCTATATGAATTTTTTATAGTTGACATTTTTGTTGTTTGTTGTTTTGTTTTCCACAGGGTCTTGCTCCGTCGCCCAGTCTGGAGTGCAGTGTTAAGATCTCTGCTCAGTGCAGCCTTGAACTCTCAGGCTCAAGAAATCTTCCCGCCTCAGCTTCCCAAAGTGCTGGGATTACAGGTGTGAGCCACTGTGCCCGGCTATAGCTAACATTTTATTTTTACAACCAAAAAAGAAATAAAAAGGGAAAATAAGGAAAAATACTTGCAGTAGTTGTAGCCAGGGAGGTTAGCGTTGGACAGACACACCCGTGAGCCACAGGTGCACCCCAGGAGGGGATTTGAGCGGGGTCCTGGCAGGAATGAGGGCAGGAAGGAGGAGCGACTGGACTGTCTCCAGCCACTGGGAAGCCGCGTCAGGAGGGCATATTTCCAGTGAACGCCTCTGGGGGGCAGCAGAGGCCACAGAACGCTCCTGTGCAGCGCTGGGGCTGGGCTGGGGCTGGGTCCAGGGTTGGGGAGGGGCTGGGGCTGGGGCTGGGTCCAGAGTTGGGGAGGGGCTGGGCTGGGGCTGGGTCCAGGGTTGGGGAGGGGCTGGGGCTGGGGCTGGGTCCAGAGTTGGGGAGGGAGGGAGGTGTCTTATTCTCCTCACTCTCTGGTTGGGGGAGGGAGGTCCTCCCCCTCCCTCCTCTCAGAAATTATGCATCTTCCTAGGAGGCCAGGAGCCTGTTCATCCCTCTGTCTCTCTCTGTCTCTTTCTCTCTGTCTCTGTCCCTCTCAGTCTGTCTCTGTTTCCATCTCTCTCAGTCTGTTTCTCTTTGTCTGACGGTTTCTCTTTCTCTGTCTGTTTCTGTCTGTCTGGGTCTTTCTCTTCTCTTTCTCTGCCCACCTCTCTGTCTGTCTGTCTGTCTGTCTGTGTGCCACTCTCTGTCTCTTTCCTCTCTCTTGGTCTCTTTTTCTTTGTCTGTCCGTCTGCCTGTCTGTCTGTCTCCATGTGTCTATTTGTCTGTCTGTCTCTGCATCTCTGTCTGTGTCTGTCTCTGTCTCTCTCATTTCTGTCTCTCTTGGTCTGTCTCTTTCTCTTTCTCAGTCTGTCTGTCTGTCTGTCTGTCTCTGCATCTCTGTCTGTGTCTGTCTCTCTCTCTTTCTCCATGTGTCTGTCTGCCTGTCTCCTTCTGTCTCCCATGGCCTGCCTGTCTCTGTCTCTCTGTCTGTCTCTGTCTCTCTGGTTTCTGTCTCTCTTGGTCTGTCTCTTTCTCTGCCAGCCTGCCTGTCTGTGTGTGTCTCTCTGTCTCTTTCTCTCACGGTCTGTCTCTATTGGTTTCTCCGTTTGTCTGTCTACCTATTTCTTTCTGTCTCCTTTGGTCTGTCTGCTGTGCATCTGTCTCTGTCTCTGTCTCCTTTTCTCTCTCTCTCTCTGTCTTTCTCTTATCTGGGTCCCTCTCTCCCCATCCAGTCACCTAATGACAAAGCACTTTGTCTTTGGAAGGTGTTGGCATCTGTAATTGACGTCACAGGCACCTGCTGAGCCTGACCCCGTGCTGGCTCTGCAGAGGTAGCCAGGACACAGGCCCAGCCCGCAGTCCTCTGGGGAGACGGGCCAGGCGCACGCAGGTAGAGGATTATAAATCAGACAAGGACGTGACTGTTCAGAATCGGGCCCTGGGAGACAGAAGCTGGAATAGACTGTCAAGGCCATAACAGAAGCGCAGGGCCTGTGTGTGCCGGTGCCGGGTCCTCTGCAGTTGCTGTTATTGGGCCTCAGCCTCAGCTCTGACCTTCCTGGTAGCCCTAGAGAAAAGGGAAACGAGACCGGGCAGCCAGGTTCCTGACTCCCTGTCCTGGGCAAGGAGCCTCCCGGCTGCTCCGCGAAAGCGCTGCGTTCTGAGCTGCTCACAGCCCTGCGGCTCTCTCTGGGGCTTTCTGAGGGTCTCTCTGGTGTCAGGGCAGTGCATGGGCACTCTCTGTCCAGCACATGTGTGGCAGGCTCACGCTCTTCTCCTGGGACATAGCTCCAAAGGACAGGGCGTTAGGATCGGGGGTGGCCCAGGGACCCCGCCTCCCCCAGGGCCAGGTCTGGGGGCTCCTGGCTGGGATGGTGTTTTATTTTCTTCTATTTTTAACTTAAAAAATGACGATATAAGCACTGCATGTGGTGGCTCACACTTGGAATCTCAACACTTGGGGAGGCCAAGGTGGACAAATTGCTTGAGCCTAGGAGATCAATACCAGCCTGGGCAACACTGCAAGACCCTGTCTCTACAAAAAATTTAAAAATTAGCCTGGTGTGGTGTCGTGCTCCTGTGGTCCCAGCTACTAGGGAGGCTGAGGCATGAGAATCGCTTGGGCCCAGGAGGTCGAGGCTGCAGCGAGCTATGATTGCACCGCTGCACTCCAGCCTGGGTGACAGAGCCAGACAGACTGTGTCTCAAAAAAAAAAAAAAAAAAAAGTTTTACTTGGCATACAGTAAAATGCACTCCTTTCGTGTTTTGTTCTGTGAGTTTTGACAAATGCAGACCATCTTACAGCCATGACCATGATTGAGACCAGCCTGGCTAACACAGTGAAACCTCATCTCTACTAAAATACAAAAATTAGCTGGGCGTAGTGGCGGGCACCTGTAATCCCAGCTACTCGGGAGGCTGAGTCAGGAGAATCGCTTGAACCTGGGAGGCGGAGGTTGCAGTGAGCCAAGATCGTGCCACCGCACTCCAGCCTGGGCGACAGGGTGAGACTCTGATGCAAAACAAAAACAAACAAACAAACAAGGACCCCAAACCAACAACGTCCTCCCCCAATCCCCTCACCGTCTTTTGCCGTCAGCCCTCTGCCCGCTGAAGCCCTGACCCACTCCCTGCCTTGTCTCCAGAATGTCGCCCATGTGAGATTGTACATCAAGTGCCAGCTTGACTTTGGGGGGGGTGAGCTGTACACGTGTGTTACCAGCACATATGTGTAAGTGTGTGCGGATGTGAGCATGGAAACCTGTGCATATGTGGTGTGTTCGTGGAGGGGCCGTGGGACCTGAGGACTCACCACTGTGTGGCTGGGACCAGCTCTGTCCCTGCCTCTCCGGTCCCTCTGGCCCCTCTGTGCCCACCTGGTCACTGCGTTCACCTACACATGCAGCCTCAGCTCCTCCCGTGGTCTCCCTGCTCCTGCCTTTGTTCCTGAGGGAAGCCTGTGGACCCCGTGCCCAACCCATTGTCCATCTTCCTGACTGTCTCTCCTGGTCCATGAGCCGAACACTTTTTATCTTCTTTTTTTTTTTTAAAGACAGAGTCTCATTCTGTCGCCCAGGGTGTGGTACACTGACGCGATCTCACCTCACTGCAACCTCCACCTCCCAGGTTCAAGCGATTCTTCTGCCTCACCCTCCCAAGTAGCAGGGATTACAGGCGTACACCACCACGCCTGGCTAATTTTTGTATTTTTAGTGGAGACAGGGTTTTGCCATGTTGGTCAGGCTGGTCTCAAACTCCTGACCTCGAGTGATCCACCCGCCTCGACCTCTCAAAGTGCTGGGATTATAGGCGTGAGCCACCACGCCCATCCTATTTTAATTTTTCTTTTTCTTTCTTTTTTTTTTTTTTTGACAAAGTCTTGCTCTGTCACCCAGGCTGGAGTGCAGTGGCGCGATCTCAGCTCACTGCAACCTCTGCCTGTCGGGTTCAAGCGATTCTCCTGCCTCAGCCTTCCGAGTAGCTGGGACTATAGGCGCGCACCACCACGCCTGGGTAATTTTTTGTATTTTTAGTAGAGACAGGGTTTCACCGTGTTAACCAGGATGGTCTCGATCTCCTTACCTCATGGTCTGCCCGTCTTGGTCTCCCAAAGTGCTGGGATTACAGGCAAGAGCCACTGCGCCCAGCCTTTAATTTTTGATCACAGTAAAATGCACATCACAGAAAATCAGCATCGTGACCACGTCCCACTGCAGAGGTCAGTGGCACTCAACACATTTACATTGCTGTGCAACCCTCAGCACCTGTCTCCAGAGCTCTTTCATCTCCCCAAACTGAAACTCTGCCCCATGAAACCCTCACTCTCCATCCCCCCTGCGCCCCCCGGCACCCACCGTTCTGTTTTCTGTCTCTGCAGATTTGATTGCTGTAGGGACCCCGTGGGTGTGGAATCAGACGGTATTGGTCCTTTCATGACTGGCTTATTTCACAGAACCCGATGCCGTCGAGGTCCATCCATGCTGAGGCAGGTGTCTGACTCCCTTCACTCTGTTCGGCTGAGCAGTATCCCATGGTGTGGATTCCCGTGGTGTGGATTCCCGCGGTGTGGATTCCCGCGGTGTGGATTTCCGCGGTGTGGATTCCTGCGGTGTGGATTCCCGCGGTGTGGATTCCCGTGGTGTGGATGGAGCACACTGTGCTCATTCACTTGCCTGTCGGTGGACACGGGCAGCTCCCATCTCTCAGCTCCTGTGAATAACGTCTGTGGGAACGTGGGTGAGCACCTGCCTCTCAGATCCTGCTTTCAATCCTTTTGGGTGGGGGCTGGGCGCGGTGGTTCACGCCCATCATCCCAGCACTTTGGGAGGCCAAGGAGGGTGGATCACCTGAGGTCAGGAGTTTGAGACCAGCCTGACCAACATGGTGAAACCTTGTCTCTACTAAAAACAAAACAAAAAAAATTAGCCAGACATGGTGGCAGGCGCCTGTCACCCCAGCTACTCGGGAGGCTGAGGCAGGAGGATCTCTTGAACCTGGGAGGCGGAGGCTGCAGTGAGCTGAGATCTCGCCATTGCACTTCAGCCTGGGAGACAGAGTGAGCCACCATCTTAACAACAACAAATTAATCCTTTTGGTTTTTTTTTTTTTTTTTTTGAGACTGAGTTTCGCTCTTGTTGCCCAGGCTGGAGTGCAATGGCACGATCTCGACTCACTGCAACCTCCACCTCCCGGGTTCAAGCGATTCTCCTGCCTCAGCCTCCTGAGTAGCTGGGACTACAGGTGCGGACCACCATGCCCAGCTAATTTTCTTTTCTTTTTTTTTTTTTGAGTCAGAGTTTCGCTCTTGTTGCCCAGCTGGAGTGCAATGGTGCCATCTCGGCTCACCTCAACCTCCACCTCCTTGGTTCAAACGATTGTCCTGCTTCAGCCTCCCAAGTAGCTGGGATTACAGGCATGTGCCACCACGCCTGGCTAATTTTTAAAATATTTTTAGTAGAGATGGGGTTTCTCCATGTTGGTCAGGCTGGTCTCGAACTCCTGACCTCAGGTGATCTGCCAGCCTCGGCCTCCCAAAGTGCTGGGATTACAGGCGTGAGTCACCACGCCTGACAGGGCCACACTCTTCAACTACAGAGCCCCCACCTCATTGGCACTGGTCCACTCATTGTCCAAATTCATTCGGTCCACAGATATTTATGGAGCATCCCCAGCTGCTGGATGCTGGGACCCACCAGTGGGCAAGAGGGCCGTGCCCACCCCTTCCTGGAAGAGACACTCACTCAGTAAATGCAGAGATTCAGTGTTGGGGTAACCCCCGCACACAGCCCTGAGGGAGGAAGCCCGGTGATTTGATCGGATTTGCTTTTCTCTTCCGCCTCGGATTCCATCCAAGCCCTGGAAGGACCTCTGACCTGCTCCGTGGCTGGTTCTAGGCCCCATTCAAGCCTCCTCCTCCAGGAAGCCTTCCCAGTCCTGGGCATCTGTAGCCACCTCGGTGTTTCTCACCTGGGGCCTGGGACGTCTCCCATTCTGAACTGCCGTGTTTTGGGTTTACTGTTCTCTGGCTTTTGGTCCCAGCCGGACGGTGGCCTCTTGTGTTCAGGGACAAGGCGAGGAGCATCCATGCACCCCCACAGTACCCAGGCTGGGTCTGTGCCCGCCAGGCCCCCGGCAAAGCTTGGATGATCCGGGCTGGGCTGTTCTGCTGCTGCTCTCCTGCTGCTGGCCTCGCTGTATCAGCTGGTGGCCATCGCACCTCCTGCACCCGTCATCCCGCCCTGCACGCCCCCACCACGCGGATGAGCTCCCTGGGGAGTTAATGGCTAATGGAGTCTCCTCTCTTGTCAAATGCAGCCATCATCCGCTGGTGCTTTAAGGGACCCTCTCCTGTCCCCACCCTATTCTCAGGTGGCTCCTACCGACACCACCTAATGGTGAACCCCAACACGAGGACACAGGCAGTGCCCTCCCAGGACCACTGTGGGTGCCACCGGGCACGACTTCCTAAACACCCACAGAGCAAAAACCTGGAAATTCAGCCGAGGCACTGGGACCCCAACCTCTCCCAGAGCGGCCCCAGCTCCACGGCGTCTGCATGGCTCTGGCCGTGAGCAGAGCAGCCCCGACCACCATCCTGACCCAGGGGCCGGAGCGCCACTGCGGATCTCACCACCACACAAGCCAGACCTGCTAGGAAGCCCTTCCCGGCCACCAGCTCTCGGGCCGATGCACACAACAGGGCCTTTTGAATTCCCTGAGGTTAAGGTTCCCCTTGAGTCTCCTGGGCTACAAGCAAATCCCCCGAGGGGAGGAGTCCAGGCTGACACAGCCTCCTGCACCCCTGCCTTGGGAGGCCACACCTCGTTTGCCTCTAGAACCGACGACTGGGGAGCACCGTTTGCAGAGTTCTCTCTCTCTGGGTAAGTTCCGGAGCCACATCTCACTGGATCCGCCACGGCCTGGGTGGACGGCTCTCGTGTGTTTATAGCTGGGTCCCTCGCTTGGGAGCTGCCCCTGGGTGGGCGGCCTCTCCAGCCTGTTTGAGTGCTCCACCCGGAGCAGGAAGAGGGCCGTGTGCTCTGGGCAGTGGTTCCTTGGGCACTGCATGGTCCTTGCTTCCCTCCAGGGCCCACCTTCCCTGGCCACTGCATCCCAGGCGAGGGTAGGCCCCTTTTGCCAGCTGAAGGCAGAAAGGCCGGCAGCCCTGGGGTGGGGGCGGGCAGAGAAGCCCCCCGGAGTGGTCTCCGTTCTTCTAAAAGTGATGTTGACCCCCATGTCGCAGGCAGCTGGCAGGGTGGCAGTTCGATCTGTCGTTACGGGCTTGCACCACTGCGGTCTCCCACCCAGGGAGCATCTCTGTCCAACCACAGCGAGCCTCCAGCTCCTACCCTCTGCCTGGGCTGGGGCAGAGCCTGGGGTCTGGGTGGGAGAAGCGTGACTCTGGGATTAGACCTTACAAAGCAGGTTCCTCCTGGGAGTCAGCCTGGGTCTAAACGCAGCTGGGCATGAAGGGGTGCCATCGGATGTCGAGTTAGGAGGACGAGAGACCTCCAGCCCCGGCACCCGCATGTCTCTTTGGAAACCAGCTTTGGCTGCGCCCCTGGGGACACCATCTGCCGTGGCCTCCCGCTCTCCTCCCCGGCACAGGCAGGGGGTCTCCCTCCTCCACCGCCACTCCCTCGGCCTCGCCCTCCCCACCAGGCACCTGGCTTTTCCCCACCGACCCCCCCCGGGGGGCTGTGGCCCCCAGAAAGGCTGCACTCTGGGAGCAAAGTGGCCTGAAACCAGAGAAAAGAACGCCGGGGGATTTGGCTTAAACTCGTTAAACCCAATGAACCCTCTCGCCGAACGATCGCAGTCTGCGCCCGGTCTTTTAATCTCGTTCGGGCCTCGGGGTAATTTGTTTAGCTGTGCTGATCAGCTGAAGGTTAATTCAATTGGACTTGGGTTATTTATTTGTGCCCGGATTTGCTAAGTGTCATTGGAGGTACATGAGGTCTTTATTATGGCGGCAAGATGGCTTCATTAGGGTGAGGGCCACTCCCTCCGGATCCGCCCCCTCCCGCCAGCTCCAGGCTGGGGCAGTCTTGGGAGGCTGGAGCCCTGGGAGGCTGGAGCCCCAGGTGCAGTGGCTCTTGTTCCTGGATGCAGGGGATATCTGAGCACTATGCTGGGAGTCCAGCCTCGCCCAGCTCTGGTGTTGACACTGGACGGTTCTGTCACGTGACCTATCCTAACCGAGGTTGAAGGACCTGCTTCCCAGGACCCGTCCCCTCCCTCAGGGGGACCTAAAGGCGTTTTCCCCACCCTGCCTCAGTGTTCCCATTCACACATTGGGAACAGCACCCTGTCCTCCTGCGGCCTCCCAGGCTGGGCTTTGTAGCTGCAGCCCCCACCCCGCCCGGTGACCGGGGCAGAAGGACGCTGAGGTCGCAGAGCGGGCAGACGGGTTGGCCGGGCGGGCAGACCTCCTTCACGGAGCCGGGATCCTTCTCAGGCAGCGGCAGATGATGGATTGCACGTGGACACTGCCTGGGATGCGTGCGACTTGGCAGCCTGCCCCTTTCCTGCCCGGGGATCAGACGCCCTGGCGGGTGTCCTTTTCCTGGTCCCCTGTCCTCCTAGCCTGGGGCGGCGTCTGGAGGGGGGAGGCTCACCCCTGTGCCCATGTCCTCGGGCCACCTGCCAGTCCCTGCCCACCCCGGCCGCGGAGGGGCTGTGGAGACTCAGTTCTGGGATGGCACAGAGGGCCCAGGCTGGTAGCAACCAAAGCCGTGGGAAATGTGGGAGGGATGGCAGGTGTCCCCCAAGGAGTAGCCCAGGTGCCCCGGAGGCTGCTGAGAGGGTTGAGAGTGCAGAGACGAGGGGCACAGGGAAGGCTTGGATTCTCTCGCCATCTTCAATGTCGGAGCCCAGACGGGGCAAGGCGAGGAGGGGTCTGGGGTGAAGATGCCACCCACATTCCTCCTTCCCGCAGGCTTCTTCTCCTTCTAGCCCTTCCAGGAGAGAAACCATCCCACAAGTCCAGAGTAGTGGCGTCCCCGGGGTCATGTCTCCTGAGCAAACACTGTTTTCTAGGAGTCCGAGGGGCCTCAGCCATCTAGGTCAATCCCTTTGCAGAACGGTGAAGGAATCTGAAGCCCAGAGAGGGAAAGCAATGCCTCCTGGGTCACACAGCCCATCAGGGGCAGGGCAGGGACGAACGGCGAGAAAAGGACCAGCGCGAGAGGAGATCCCCAGCAGTGATTCCTCAGCCAAGCCCAGCGTCTACCCACATCCACACCTCACAGCCACCCGACGGGGAGGGCACCACTGCCCCTTTTCAAAGGTGAGAAAACGGAGGCTCAGAGAGGTTCAGCAACTTCTCCCACAGCTACTTCGTTGTAGAACTGCAGTTCCAGGTGTCCCCGAGCTCTCCCCTCCTGAGCCATCTGCTCCTGCCCTCCTATCCGAGCCCCGGCCCTCCCAGTCAAAGGCGGGTAGTGGCTGTTCAGAAGCCTTGGGGCTAGTCAATCCCAGCTGTTTCGGACCAGGGCCCCCCCAGGAGGAGACCCTGAAGGATGCAGTTGAGAATATGTGCTTTCTTTGGTAGGTGATCTCAGGAATTGCAGGGAAAAGAGGGGGAGCGTGTTAGTGTGGGCTCTCCGGAGAAGCAGAACCAACGCACAGAGGAGATTTAGGATGAGGAATCTGGTTTATGTGACTCTGGGGGCTGAGAAGTCCCACCATCTGTGTTGCAAGCTGGAAACCCAGGGAAGCCTGAGGTGTGATTCAAACTCAGCTCAGGTCCGGAGGCCTGAGAACCAGGGCAGCCGATGGTGGACATCCAGTCCAGGAGCAAGAGATGATGAGATGTCCCGGCTCCAGTGGCGAGGCAGGAAATGAGGGGTGAACTCCTCCTCCCTCTGCTGTCTGTTCTATTCAAGTTCTTGAGGGATTGGATTATGCCCAGCCACTTAGGGAGGGCAGTCCACCTTCCTGAGTCCACAATTCAAATGCTGATTTAATCCAGAAACACTCTCACAGACACAGTGTGTAGTCTGGGCACCCCACAGTGCACTTAAGTGGACACATAAAATTAACCATCCCAGGGAGTGAGATGGGTAAGGGAAGATGGGCCACAGTGGGTGTGTCTCCATGCCTACCACCACTGTGGGCAGCTGCTGGAGCACACGCCTCAAAGTCTTCCCTTAGGGAGAGGGAGCTGAGGTGTTTATATCCCAGCTCTGTCAGGCATTGGCTGAATGTCCACACTCCTGGATCACCGCCTCTCATCCTCATGATGTCCCCTGGTCCTCATTTCACAAGTGAGCTCTGGGTACATGGGGAGCATCAGTCACACCCTGGGTCAGCACCTCAGCTGTCTCTCACATGACATCCTCATTATCCACACTGCAAAGCCAACCATGCCTACGATGGGTTCATTGTGGATCATGACTTAGTGGGTCAAGAGTTTGGAAGTGGCTCAGCTGGGCGGTTCTTCTGCTCCATGTGGCTGCCAGATGGTACCCTGCTGGTGGGCAGTCTGGTCTAGAGGGTCCATGATGGCTTTACTCACATGCCTGGCATCTTGACAGGGACAGCTGGAAGGCAAGGTTCAGCTGGGACTGTCCACAGAGCTCCTCCCTGTGGCCTTTCCAGCATGGTGGTCTCAGGGTAGCTGGACTTCTTGCATGACAGCTCAGGGCTCGCAGAGCTACTGTCCCAAGAGACAGAAGGTGGAAACTGCCAGTCTCTTAGGCTAGGACCAGAAACCAGCACCCCTGCACCCACAGCCTTTTTTGGTAGTGATGAAATAAACATAACATTTATCATTTTAATCATTCGTAAGTGGGATTAAATACATTTACAATATTGTGTAACCATCGGCACTGTCTATATCTAAAACTTTTCCATCATCTGCAATAAAAACTCTGTATGCATTAAACCATAACTCTCCATCCTTCTGCCCCTCTTGCCCCTGGTACCCACCATTTTGCTCTACCTCTATGAATAAGGCCATTTCAGAGACTTCACATAAGCAGAATCATACAGTATCAGTTTTTTGGCGATTGGCTTATTTCACTTTACATAATGTCCTCGAGTTTCATCCACATTGCAGCACATGACGGCACTTCATTCCCTTTTAAAAAATTTTTATTTATTTATTTTTTATTTATTTATTTTTGAGAAGGAGTTTTGCTCTTGTCACCCACCTGGAGTGCAATGGAGCAGTCTCAGCTCACTGCAACCTCCACCTCCTGGGTTCAAGTGATTCTCCTCCTTCAGCCTCCTGAGTAGCTGGGATCACAGGCATCCACCAGCACGTTCAGCTAATTTTTGTATTTTTAGTAGAGGCGGGTTTCACCATGTTGGCCAGGCTGGTCTTGAACTCCTGACCTCAGGCAGGTGACCCACCTGCCTTGGCCTCCCAAAGTGCTGGGATTATAGGCATGAGCCACTGCGCCCAGCCTTCATTCCTTTTGAAGGCTGAGTAATGCTCCACTGTGTGGAAGGACCACGTTTTGTGTATCCATTCATCGGTCCACGACACTTGGGCTGCTTTCCCCTTTTGGCTGTTGGGGACGGTGCTGCTGTGAACACGGGTGAACAAATGACTGAGTCCCCACATGCTCCTGATGGAGCCCGGAGCCCACAGATTCAACGGGAGGGGGAACAGCTTCCTCTCAATGGGAGGGCGGCAAAGAATTTGCAGTCTTTTTTCTGTTCGTTTGTTTGTAGACAGGGTCTTGCTCTGTCACCCAGGCTGGAGTGCAGTGGCACCATCAAAGCTCACTGCAGCCTCAACCATCTGGGCTTAAGCGATCCTCCCACTTCAGCCTCCAGAGTAGTTGGGACTACAGGTGCATGCCACCAAGCCTGGCTAATTTTAATGTTTTTGTAGCAAAGGGATCTGGAGATGCTGCCTAGGCTGATCTCAAACTCCTGGACTCAAGGGATTTTCCCACCCCGGCCTCTCAAAGTTGTTGGGATTACAGGCGTGAGTCACCTTTAATTCCCTGCACCGTGCTAGACAGAGATTGCTGAAGACTGTGTTCCCGGGGCCACATAGCAAATCTGCCAAATGGCAGAGGAAAGGGGAGATAGGGGCCCGGGGTCTGGAGAAATGAGGCTGGGTCTGGGGAAGACAGGTCAGAGGCAGCGTGGCTGGGAGATGCAGCTGGGAGAAGTGGAAGGAGAGGGTGGGCGTGGAGGCTTCCGGAGAGGGGTGGGCATGTATCATCCCTCAGGAGTGGAGAGACTTGGGTTGGGTTCAGAGAAAACCAGGCTGGGGAGAACTTGAGAGCCCAGGCGTGAAGGCTGATGTGTGTCTGGGCTTCACCGCCCTGAGCTGTGTGGTCAGGAGCCATCACTGAAACTCTCAAACATCCTCTTTTATAAGACGGGAATAATAATAGGACCCCTTCAGAGGGCGTCGAGGGAATTCAGAGGGAAAGTCTGTGCATACCTCTGACCTGGCTGTGATGTTCATTTTAGGAGTCAACTTGACTGGGGTAAGTGGCACCTAGAGAGCTGGTAAAAAACATCATTTCTGGGCGTGTCTGTGAGGCTGTAATGGCCAGCCGGGTGGGTCCAAGCTCTCTTCAGCGGTCCCCGGGGCTGGCATCTAGGAGGTCTTGTGGTCTCTGAGGCCTTGGGGGGCACCTCCCGTTGTTTGCCCCCACCTACATCTGCTCAGAATACGCTTCCCACCTCCACCGCCCCTTCTCCCTGCAGGACCACCTGCCTCTTCCTGCCTCCCCGCCCAGACTGCCTTTCCCTTGCACGACCGCCAAAATCCCACTCCCCCGAGTTTCCAGAAGGGATCAGCACTTGAATCAGCAGACCAAGTAGACAAGTCCACCCTCCCCAATGTGGGCAGGTGTCACCCAAACCACTGAGGCCCCCCCCCCCCGGGACAAAGGCAGGGGAGGGGAGAATTCTCTCTCTTCCTGTGCTGGGACATCCATCTCCTCCTGACTTTGGACATCGAGCTCCTGTTCTCAGGCCTTCAAACTTGGACTGAATTGCTCCACTGGCTTCCCTGGGCCTCCAGCTTGCAGACAGCAGATGGTGGGGCTTCTCAGCCTCTGTGATTCTGTGAGCCGATTCCCATGTAGATCTCTCTCTGTCTCTCTCTATCTCTCTCTGTCTCTCTCTGTCTCTGTGTCTCTGTACACACATGCACACACAGACACACACATATATCCTTTGGTTCTGTGTCTCTGGAGAACCCTGGCTAATCTATGTGCACTTCCCAGCCGCCCAGCCTGAGCCAGAGCTGTCTGGGAGGCTGCAGCCTCCCCCGCCGGGAGCCCACATCAGTCGGATGGCTGTGGGTTGGCGGGGGGTGGGGAGTTCCCCTCCCCGCAGCATCCGGCTGGTGGTCCGAGGCGCCGGGGCCCCTCGCTTTCGCCGAGGCGCCGGGGCCCCTCACAGGGCTCTCCCTGCGGGAGGCTGGACTGGTTTCCTTCTTGGGCATCTCAGGATCTCAGCAGAAACTGGGGACTTCCTGAGGTCATGCTTCCGAAGGTGGGACGTCCTCACTGCATGCCACTGGCCGACAGGAAGCATGGCTGGCCCAGCCCTCCGGGGATGGAAATCCACTCTACTCATGACTGGGCAGGAAAAATGGGGCGCGAAGGATGGGAAGAGCCGTGGCGGCCCACCCAGAGACCGGCCAGCTGGCGTCTAGCTACAAGAGGCCATGCAACAGTGGGAGTGGGTGGTGGGGCCGAGCGGGCAGGAGCAGCCCACTCTGCGGGGGTGTGGGGACAGACACGCACTCTATGGAAGTACCTCGGTGGCACCAGGAGTCACTGGGGGCACCCAGCAGGTGCATGCTTAATGCATGATGGGTGAGACGTAAACAGCCAGCCAGGCGGGTCCAAGCTCTCTTCAGTGGTCCCCAGGGCTGGCAGCTGGCAGTGCAGGAAATGGGGTCCCCGAGGCCTTGGGGGGCACCTCCCGTTGTTCGCCCCCACCCACATCCGCTCAGGACGCGCTTCCCACCTCCACCGCCCCCTTTCCCTGCAGGGACACCTGCCTCTTCCTGCCTCCCCGCCCAGCCTGCCTTTTCCTTGCACGTCAGCCAAAATCCGATTCCCCCAAGACTCTGCCTCATCAAAGATCCTCTTTCTCATCACCATAATTTTCCATTTGTAGGTTAAGCTGCACCTGGGGTTCTCAGAAATCTGCTAACTCTCTTCCAACTCCCTGAACTCCTCAAACGCCTCGTCCTCCCCTGCTTCTGTTGTTCAGAGGACAGGACGTAGCAGGTGGGGGTGTGGAGAGGGGGCGGCTGGGGAGTGCCTTGTCCGGGAACATCTTCGGAGACCATGTATGGGTAGGGGGGGGAGCCAGGCTCCTCCATTGAGTCCATAGAACTGTTTACCTGGAAACAGCAAGACCGAGGCAGCTGTGGTCTCACCTTTTTGTCCGTCCTTTCCAGGGGTCTGGAATCTGAGGCTCAGAGCCCTTTCCCAGGAAGAAGAGGGCAACCAGCCCCTTTCAGCATGTCCCGTGCTCCGTGCACCTCTGTGACACCTGGTTACTGTACTCTGAAGCTTCGCACACCCCCGCAGTCTCCATCGTAACCCCAGAAAACCAAGGCTCAGAAGGCAATGGGCCCCAGGGCACCCGGACGGTGACGACGGTGGCTGTGAGATGACAATCTGGGTCTCTGGGATTTCAATTAGGTTTGGAGGATAAAAGGTGCGAATAGGAAGCTATCACACAAGCCAGAACATGCCCGGTCCCAGATCAGGCTTTATTCCTGCGATTTGCTATGGGTACAGAGGAGAGACTCTCCCTGGGGGTCCAAGTGGACAGTAGCATTGGGGAGGGCATCCCTGGCAGGGGGCATGGCATGGGACAAAGGCTGGGGGGAGGGAGGCTTGGGGCAGATTGAGTGCAGGATGCCTGTGTGTGACCAGGCCGGGCGGCCCCCAGGCCTCGGGGCAGCCAGACCCACCTTGCCTCAGGGCGGTGCTCACAGAGGCTGGGCAGGGAGTTAGCAGGACGCCTGCAGGACCTCCTTGTGAGCCCCCTGCTGGCCAAGGGGAAGGAAGGAGGCCTCTGGACATGGGGAGAGAAGCCAGAGCCCAGCCCTGGCACCTTGGGCCCTTGGGAAGCTGCTATCCAGGCAGGGTGGACTGGAGCCCCCGCAGGAGACCCCCAAGCCCAGAAGCACCTCTGCTGATAGTGCCCCAGGTTCTCTGCCTTTCTGAGATGGTCCCAAGGTCACCACCCCAGAGGGGCACAGCCCCAGGCCAAGGGCGCTAGTCTGCCCTCCTTCCTCCCTCGTTCCATGCTTCCTGCCCCTTTTCTTCCCCCTTCTTCCCCCCTTTTTTCTCCCTCCCCCTTCTTCTTTCCCTCCTCCCTCCATCCCTCTCTCCTCTATGCCTCCCTCCCTCCATCTATCCTCCCTCTTTCCATCTCTCCCTCCCTCCCTCCTCCATCCATCCTCCTATCCATCCACCCTCCCATCTATCCATCCATCCATCCATCCATCCATGCATCCACCTTCCCATTCATCCATTTATCTATTCATCCATCCATCCATGCATCCACCTTCCCATTCATCCATTTATCTATTCATCCATCCATGCATCCATCCATCCACTGTCCCTTCTATCCCTCCATCCTCCCATTCATCCATCCTCCCATTCGTCCACCCTCCTATCCACCCACTCTCCCATTTATCCATCCTCCCATCCGCCCTCCCATCCATCCACCCTCCCATCCATCCATGCATCCATCCATCCATCCATGCATCTATCCATCCATCCATTTATCCATCCACCCTCCCATCCATCCACCCTCCCATCCATCCATGCATCCATTCATCCATCCATCCATCCATCCTCCCATTTGTCTGCCCTCCTATCCATCCACTCTCCCATTGATCCATCCTCCCATCTGCCCTCCCATCCATCCACCCTCCCATCCATCCACTCTCCCATCCATCCATCCATCCATCCATGCATGCATCCATCCATCCATCCATGCATCCATCCATGCATCCATCCATCCATCCATCCATCCATCCATCCATCCACCCTCCCATCCATCCACCCTCCCATCCATTCGCCCTCCCATTCATCCATCCATTCTCCCATCCATCCACTCTCCCATCCATCCATCCATCCATCCTCCCTACATCCAACCTCCCATCCATCCATGCATCCATCCATGCATCCATCCATCCATCCATTCATCCTCCTATCTATCCACCCTCCCTTCTATCCATCCATCCTCCCATCCATCCATCCATTCTCCCATCCATCCATCCACCCTCCCACCCATCCATCCTCCCATCGATCCATCTATCCGTCTTGCCATCCATCCACCCTCCCGTCCATCCATCTATCCATCCTCCCGTCCATCCTTCCATCCATCCTCCCGTCCATCCCTCCATCCATCCTCCTATCCATCCACCTTCCCATCCGTCCATCTATCCATCCTCCTATCCATCCACCCTCCCGTCCATCCATGCATCCATCCATGCATCCATCCATGCATCCATCCATCCATCCATCCATCCATCCATCCATCCACCCTCCCATCCATCCACCCTCCCATCCATTCGCCCTCCCATTCATCCATCCATTCTCCCATCCATCCACTCTCCCATCCATCCATCCATCCATCCATCCTCCCTACATCCAACCTCCCATCCATCCATGCATCCATCCATGCATCCATCCATCCATCCATTCATCCTCCTATCTATCCACCCTCCCTTCTATCCATCCATCCTCCCATCCATCCATCCATTCTCCCATCCATCCATCCACCCTCCCACCCATCCATCCTCCCATCGATCCATCTATCCGTCTTGCCATCCATCCACCCTCCCGTCCATCCATCTATCCATCCTCCCGTCCATCCTTCCATCCATCCTCCCGTCCATCCCTCCATCCATCCTCCTATCCATCCACCTTCCCATCCATCCATCTATCCATCCTCCTATCCATCCACCCTCCCGTCCATCCATCTATCCATCCTCCCATCCATCCACCCTCCCATCCATCTGTCTATTCATCCTCCCATCCATCCCTCCCATACACTCATGCATCCATCCATCTATGCATCCATCCATCCATCCATCCATCCATCCATCCATCCATCCATTTATCCTCCCATCTATCCACCCTCCCTTCTATCCATCCATCCTCCTATCCATCCATCCATCCGCCCATCCCTTCTCCCACCCATCCACCCTCCCATCCATCCATCTATCCATCCTCCCATCCATTCACCCTCACATCCATCCTCCCTCCATCCATCCTCCCAGCCATCCACCCTCCCACCCATCCAAGCAGTCCTTGCTTGTCTAGGACAGTAGGAGCTCTGTCAGCTCTGGAGATATGGCAGTGAACAGGACTAGAAAGGCCACTGCCTCCACGGAGCTCCCTGTTTAGTAGGAGAGAAAGAAAACAAGAAACGAACACGCCTGTATTTCTGTATACATGAATGCTGAGAATCTGGAGAGACCAGCTGGGATGAATTGGGATCCGGGGGCCTGGGTGGTTTCTGATGAAGAGATGTTTGGGCTGGGGCTGCAGCAGGGGCCAAGCTGGCCATGGGATGGAGAAGAGGCCAGTCCTGCCCATGTCAAGTCTGGAGAGGGTGGGGTAGGAGTGAGGGTGAGATAGGGACCTGAACGTTCATTCTGGAGCTGTTTCACAAGCACCTCCAGTGCACCAGAGTCCTGGGACTGGCTGTGGCACGGGCATGGGGTGGGGTGGGATCGTGAGCACCCCTCACCTCACGATCCCCTCGTCCCTTCCCTCACCCGCCGCTGCCCACACCCCCGGCTCCTTCCAGGATAGAGCCCGGAAAACAAGTTGGGGGAGGGAGGGTGCAGAGATCAAGATAAACCCCTCTCCCCAAATCATATTCCAATTCCTCAATTTCACCTCCTCACTCAACAGGGAGCCATCTCTCTAGTTTTCCAGGCCAACCCTTAGGAGCTGGGGATTTATTTGTGCATTTTTAACCCATTGTACAGATTCTGACTCCATTAGTGAAGCCACACCTTGGGGGCCACAGTGCCTTTTGTCTGCAAAGGGGCCCTGCAAAGACTGGTCAGGAAAAATTAATTAAACATTTTAACCTCTCAACGCCTCATGGCTGCGACATTGCCCTCCCGTGTCAGCCAAGAGAGAAACAGTCGTGTTTATCTACGTGCTCCTGGAGGAGCAGAGGCCACTCAGCCCCTGATACAATCTTGGGTGCCGTGTGCGTGGGGACAGTTTACAGCCCCGCATGACAGAAATCAGATATTTAGGGAGATGGAGTGATGGCCTGGCGTTAGTGGGGTCCGACGTGTTCCAGGCTCCGTGCCCTATCCCCAGGGCTCTAATGGCTGTGTGTGGGTGGGGGTGTACTCCACCTACGAGGCGCTGGGAGTCAAATGCATTTATCAGCTTCCTGGAGATTTAAAACCCAATAGCCTCTCTCCTGCCATTGCAGAGAGTGGCAACAGCGTACGCAGGCGAAACACGTGGTTCCCAGGGTCCACGCTGCTTTTTCTTCCCCCAGGCCTGCAAATTATTCTCCCCGTGGTCTTTCTGCTTGAGTCACTGACTCTATGCTCGTTTACCAACCATGTACCCTGTGCCAGGTGCCGTGTCCACGCTGGGTCACCTCGGGGGCCAAGAGAGCTGATGGCCGCATCCGGGGGTGTGGACAGATGGGAAGAGGAGCGCACCAGTCAATGCATGAGCCCATTTCTGGCAATCAGCGCCACAAAGGTACCAACGTGGAGGGGCGCAATCGTGCCTGGGGGGGTGGTTCGAGGAGGAGCATCTGAGGAGGTGATGTTTCGGTTGAGGCTTGAATGCCGAGCAGAAGGCAGGCAGGTGGAGGTCGAGGGAAAAGCATTCTGGGCGGAGGGAACAGCGTATGTAAAGGCTCGGAGGCAGAAAAGGACTCAAATGTTTTGGGGACTCAAAGAGAGGCAGCTTCCTTCAACTGCCAACTGCCATGATGAGTTATTGCAAACTGTGGGACTTAAAACCACAGAAAGGTACCGTCCCACAGGTCAGGAGGGAACCAAGGAGTCGGAGTCAGCAGGGCTGGTTCCTTCTTGAGGGTCCTGGCGGCAGAGAATTTATTCCAGGCCCTTCTCCTGCTTCTGGCAGCTGCCAACAGCTCATGGCTGACACACTGCTCCAACCTCTGTCGCTGTCATCCCACGGCCCTCGTCACATGGCCTCTGCGTCTCTGTGTCCTTCTCTGTTCTTACAAGGACGTCTGTCATTGGATTTGGGGCCCATCCTGAATCCAGGATGGCCTCACCTTGATATCTTTAATCAATTCCATTCCCTAAGACCAGTTCACAGGGTGAAAGGTCCCATTCACAGGTCCCAGGGGTCGGCGCTTGGGTAGATCTTTTTGGGGTCCCCGTTCACCCCATGGCAGGCAGCACGTGATCTCAGTGGTGACCCAGGAGGCTCACGGTGTGAGATGAAGGAGCCAAGGTGGTGGGGCCAGGCTCCGTAAGGCCTCTGGCCCCTGGCACGGGGTTGGCTGTGTTCAGGGTGCAGCTGGCAGATGCTGTGGGGTTTGCAGGGGCCTGGATGTGGGCACAGGGAAGAGAGGATGATTCTCAGAGCTTTCAGGGGGTCTGTGGGGGGCAGGGCCTCTCACACTTCATTGAGAGGAAAATGGAGAAACCAGAACTCCTGGGGCCTTTGGGAAAATGGAGCAGTGATGGAGGAAGGAGGGGAGATGCCGCGGGAGGCCATGGGACGTGTGGAGGGGATCGAGTGTGGGTCGTGACAGTCCCCGGCTCACGGGTGGGATCCCAGGCTCAGCTGGGCAGAAGGGCCAGCAGGAGGGTTAAGTGTATCCTGAGGCCCGTGGCTGGATAGGATGTCACATTGAGTTTTTAAATTACACTTGTCAAAAACATAAAAGTATTCACCAACCTTGAGGGGCTGCACCGGCTGAGTTCTGATGCCTCCTTGCGGGGGTCATTAAGGAGATGGAGGCTGGTGCAGAGGCCAGTGCGGGGCATGCGCTGTGTGACCCTGAGCCAGCCCCTGCTCCCTCTGGGCCGCCCTTCTGCATCAATTACGAGGTCTCCAGGCCTCCGGCGCATCTTCGTGCCTGTAATTTTCCCCAAAATCTGAGAGAAGCTTCCCACCCACGATTGCCTTCCAGGCCTGCTCTCTGGTGTAAACACGGCCTCAGCTAAAAGGTTGAACTAATGATGAAGCTTCTCTGGATTCATTATGTTCGCCGGGTTTCTCTCCCCTGTGGGAGCTGTGATGTCAGATAAGCAGCTTTTGGAAAGTGGGTAGCCGGGCTGCTGGCCTTCTGCAGGACTGGCCAGGGCAGGCTCAGTGGGTGTCGGCTGCAGAGGGAAGATGTGTCAGAGGGAGGCAGCAGGTGCACAGGTGTGTGGACAAATATGTGGACAGACGTGTGCACAGGGGTGTGGACAGGTGTGTGTGTGTGGACAGGCGTGTGCACAGGTGTGTGTGGACAGGTGTATTAGTTTGTTCTCATGCTGCTGATAAAGACATACCCAATACTGGGTCATTTATAAAGGAAAGAAGTTTAACTGGCTCACAGTTCAGCATGGCTGGGGAGGCCTCAGAAAACTACAGTCATGGCGGAAGGGGAAGCAAACACGTCCTTCTTCACATGGCGGCAGCAAGGAGAAGTGCAGAAGTGCAGCGTGAAGCAGGGAAAACTATCAGACTATCAGATCACATGAGAACTCACTCACTATCACGAGAATAGCATGCAGGTAATCGCCCCCATGATTCAATTACCTCCCACTGGGTCCCTCCCATGGTACGTAGGGATTATGGGAACTACAGCTCAAACTGAGATTTGGGTGGGGAACTACAGCTCAAAATGAGATTTGGGTGGGGACACAGCGAATAGACGTGTGTGCGCACAGGTGTGTGGACGGGGTGTGCAGCCTCGAGAGACTCAGAAGGCCAGTGGTGCGCAGGCCCCCGGGGGCGTGACTGGGCCAGGTTGGAACCCTCCAGGCTGAGCCTGACCTGGCAGGTATGCAGGGGGTGGGCTCCCCTGCCAGGTGGGTCAGACTTCTGGTTGGCAGCAAGACAGGAGTGTCCTGGGCTGAGTGGAATTCCCAGGCCAAGGGTCTTGCACAGGAGAAAGGGTGGGGGGTGGGACTGTGCTGATGTAGAACCCCAGAGAGGGGCTCTGGTGGACACCACCCCACCTGTGATGGCCACAGTTTGTGGTGGGAGCAGGGTCTGTGGGGTTCCATGGGTGGGCGGGGTGGTGGGAGGCAGCATCTGTGGGCGTGGGCTTCTGAAAATGCTGATCAGGCGGGTAGGAGGGGTGGCTGTTGTGAGGCCCAGCCCATCCCTGGAGCGACAGTGGGAGGGTTTTGGAGAACCAGACTTGGTGGGGAGGTCACTCTGGAACTGGGATTCAGAGGCTCAGCTGCGGTGGTGCTCAAGGCTGTGTGGGGTCCGAGGAGAGGTGGCTCCCAGCAGGCGAGGCCTCGAAGGGGCTGTGTAGCCATGCGGAAGTCACTTGGCCTCTCTGGGCTGCGTCCTTGTCAACGACTTCAGCTCCCATTTAGCTTCCCCAGGGCCAGGCCCGGGTGACAACACCCCAGATGTGTGGGACTTGTGACCAGTGTGGACCCGAGAGAACTGGGAGGAGGTACAGGAGCGGGGAGCCCGGTCCTGGTGGCTGGGACTATCAGCAGGGAGTTACGGGGCAGGAACGGGAGTATCAGCAGGGAGTTACGGGGCAGGAACAGGGAGAGGCCAGAGCTTCCCGCACCTTCGGGGCTGTGGTCCGAGGGGCTGGGTGCTGGGACGCCTGTGACTGGGGAGAACAGGGCCTGGCAGGGCCTCCCTGGTGAGGCGGGGGAGAGTGGAGGCCCTGGGCGATGCCCGCCTGTTTGCGACATGAGGGTCTCTGGCAGGAAGCCAGGAAGACAAGCCCCTCAGGGTCCTGGGTGTTCAGGGTGTTTGGAAGCCCGGAGAGCTCAAATGGAGGACAGAATCCCCCTGAATGCTGGCGGAGAAGGTCGAAGAGGCCGCAGCTGGGGACATTGTGACCAGAGTGGACGGCCTTGAGCGAGGGCAGCAGGAGCCGTCCCCGTGCATAGGGCAGCGGGGTGGCCGCCGAGTCCTCCGTGGCTCACGTCCCCGCAGAACCTGATCTGCTCGTGAGCTTGGCAAGCATCTCCTGGATTTTTAATTTGTGGGAGAAGCGACCTTTTATATTTCAGATCACATGAAGTTAATTTGCACTCCAAGTTCAAGAGAGCTCCTGAAAAGGTACAAATGTGATTTCTTAACAGCTGTTACTGTCGGGCGCAACATGACAGAAATGATGAGAAGCAAGAGTTCATTTTTAGACAGAGAGGACTGCACGCTCTCTCCCTAGAGCCAGCCCAGGGTGGCAGCAATCAGAGAAGAACCCGAGGGAGCCTGAAGGCCAAACACTCACCTTGTGCGATGTCCCTGACCCATAGCTGTCCTGTCTCTGTTTGAATACCTCCAGTGACGGAGAGCTCACTACCTCTAGGAGTGGCCAAGTCTAATGTTGGTTGGGTTTGACTGTGAGAAGGTCTTTCCAGGGTTTGGTCAAATCTGCTTTTGCTGATTCTGTTCTGCCCTCTGAAGACACACAAAATAATGCCCGTTCCTTGTCCTCAAGGAAGTGCCTCTCTCATCTGCTGCTGACCACCTCTGATTCCTTAAGCACGCATATGTGTGCTGATGTCTGGGTCCAGCCCACCTTGGTCCCTGAGAATGGTCTGGTTTTCCAGTGTCTCTAAAGCGGAGGCCTTGGGACCAACACGATGTTCCTTTTCCTGGTGGACCAGCCAAGATTCCTATCACTTTTCCACTTCTGGGTGCTGTACCCAGCAAGGCGGAGAAGGTCACATTCATGCAGAGCTTCTGAGGTACCTGTCATCCCGCCTGGGTGTCGGGGAGCAGGCTTTGTTTGTGGGGTGCTGTGGCCAGCGCTGTGGGGGACAGGGCGGGAGAAGCAGCCAGCAGGAGGTTAAATCCGGTGGGTGCAATGGAGTTGACGGTGTTGGGAGCTGGCAGTTTTAGGATGAACCTGCCAGTCCAGGGTGGGGCTCAGCTGCTACCCAGGGGAAACTTGCCCCGTACACCAGGGCTGAAGCTGAAACAGTCAGATCCTCTTTCTCAGTTATTTGGGGGAATTGGGGACAGTGGGTTTGTCCCTGCTGGTGGCCATGGGGTAGCTTTATTTCCCACCGGATTTGGGAAATCTAAAGTCTGGTTTTCAGAGAAAGGAGAGAAGGGCCGGGTGTGGTGGCTCATGCCTGTAATCCCACCACTTTGGGAGGCCAAGGCGGGCAGACCACCTGAGGTCAGCAGTTTGAGAACAGCCTAGCCAATATAGTGAAATCGTGTCTCTACTAAAAATACAAAACTTAGCCAGGCGTGGTGGTGGGCACCTGTAATCCTAGCTACTTGGGAGGCTGAGACAGGAGAATCGCTTAAACCCGGGAGGCAGAGGCTGCAGTGAACTGAGATTGCGCCACTGCACTCCAGACTGGGTGACAGAGCCGCTGTGACCAGTGTTTCTTTGGTTTTTTCTTCTCTTGTAGAGATGGGGTCTTGCTCTGTTCAGCCCAGGCTGGTCTCGAACTCCTGGGCTCAAGTGATCCTCTCGCCTTGGCCTCCCAAAGTATCTGGATCACAGGCGTGAGTTGCCACACCCGGTCTCCTCATTTGACAGAGCAAGACAGAGGGAGACTCCGTCTTAAAAAAAAAAAAAAAAAAAAAAAAGTGGAGAAGGAGCGAAGGGGTCAGGGAGGCAGCCGGGAGGGAAGAGTGAAGTAAGAAGCAGATGAAGAGAAGCAGGGTGGGCATACACCCAGAGCCCCCCTGTGTCACCCGCCTGCTACCAGACCCAGGAGGGTCCCGTCGGGGTGGGGGTCCTGGGACTTAGCTCCTCCTCCAGCCTCAGCCCTCCCGGCGCCAAGATTCTTCAACGTCCTCGGGATGCACCTCCGCACTGTGGGGCCATCTGGGTCAGCCCGGACGCGCCGGCCTCTGTCTGGGTCCCAGTCTTCTCACCGCCAGGCGGGCAGGTCAGCAGACCAGGCAGGACCGAGCCTGTTGCCCGGGGCTCTTGTTGTCTGTGCCGTTTCGGTGCCTTTTGTCCTTGCTTCCCGCCGCTCCTTGAGGATGTTTACTGGCTGCTGGGGCCGTGCCTTCCAGGTGAGGCCTCGGTCATTCCAGGTGCAGCCTCGGATCAGGGATGACGGCCCAGGCTGAAGTATCATGATGAAGAGCTTGGACCGAGGGCAGTTAAGGTGTGTGAGTATTCAGATCCCCCACATGCCCTTCTCTGGAAAGTGCCAGCGACCTGTCCTCTCTGGGCCTCTGTCTTCTCCTCTGTGGAATGGGGATGATGGCGTCCACACCTCATAGGGCTGCTGGAAAATGGGTCTGGGTCTCGGCTGGAATTTCAGCCAGCGCCGAGGACCGGAGGCCCTGGTTCCTGTCCACGTGGCCTGGGATCCCCGCGGCCCCACACCTGGGCTCCGGGGGCAAGAGTGTTGGCTTTGAGGACCCAGCCTTGGAGGTCAGATGGCATCCGTTATGGGTTAAATTTTGTCACCCTAAATTCATATGTTGAAGTCTTAACCCACGGGGCCTCAGAATGGGATGGTATTTGGAGCCCGGGCCTTGAAAGAGAGGGTGACAGTAAAATGAGGAGACTGGGTGTGGCAGCTCACGCCTGTGATCCAGACATTTTGGGGAGGCTGAGGCGAGAGGATCACTTGAGCCCAGGAGTTCGAGACCAGCCTGGGCTGGACAGAGCAAGACCCCATCTCTACAAGGAAAGAAAAAAACACAAAAACAGTGGTCACAGTGGCTGATGCCTGTAATCCCAGCCCTTTGGGAGGCCATGGTGGGAAAATCGCTGGAGCCCAGGAGTTTGAGACCAGCCTGGGCAGCATAGCAAGACCCCATCTCTACGGGAAAAAAAAAATTAGCTGGGCATGTTGTTGCACCTGTGGTCCCAGTTGCTTGGGAGGCTGAGGTGGGAGGATGGCTTGAGCCTAGGAGTTCAAGACTGCAGTAAGCCGTGATGGTGCCACTGCACTCCAGCCTGGGTGACAGAGCAAGACCCTGTCTCAAAAACAAAAGTCCAGTGAAGTTATAGGGGTGGGCCCTAATCCAATCTGACAGGTGTTCTTATATGAAGAGGAGATCAGGACACACACACAGAGGCACGACCCTGTGAGGACCCAGGAGGAAGACAGCGTCTGCAAACCAAGGAGACAGGCCTCAGTAGGAACCAGCCCTGCCCACGCCTTGGTCTCGGACTTCAGCCTCCAGGACTGTGAGGGATGAATGCCCATGGCCGGCGTCGCCTGGTGTGTGGCGTTTGTTCCGGCAACCCTGGGAGGCTGGTGCGATGTCTCTTTGGTCTTACTCTCTCCATCGAGACCCTCTCGAAGGCCTGTCTGGGTTGAGGAGGGGGCGTGGAAGATCCTGCCTCCTGGTGGGGAAGGTGTTGGGAGAGTGGTGGTACAGGGGGCGTTGTGGCAGTGGTTTGTGGGCCCTGCCTGCCACACAGCCCCCACAGAGACTGAGAGTCCCCCCAGCCGGTCTGAGGAGAGGGTGAGCTCTTGGGTGGGATTCAGGCCGGGAGAGGGGTGGGGAGCAGGGCTGGGGGCTTTAGGCAGGCCCAGGTCCTCAGGACACAGGCAAGGGAGGCCAGAGAGGCAGCTGGGCCTCTGCGGTGGGCCGAGGAGTTCAGGAAGCCCGGCCTGGGCTGGAGAGAGTCCCAGGCTTGACCGGGGCCATTTCTGTAACACTTCAGGGCAGGTGCACGGGGCTCAGAACCCCAGAGTGCAAAAATGCAGCCCGGGAGGCTACCAGGAGGCTCCCGCCGCTCAGAGACGGAAGACGGCCCCCGTCACGGCTGCAGCAGGTGCTGCCAGGGGCGCTGCTCGGAGCTCCAGGCTGCAGGGACAGGGCCACCCCCGGCCGCCCGCTCGCCCGGCCTGATGTCTCCCACCCGGCACTTTGATCCTCTGAAAGCCTGTAGACCGCGGGCTCTATAACCTCAAGATTTGTGTGCCGGGTGGGTCTGGAGGTCCCGCGTCTCAGCGGATTTTATTCCTCTCATTATTTTGCTTAACGGGCTGTTACTGCCGTGTCAGACAGCATGGAGCGAAAAATCACACTTTTTGAGAGATGTTGTTCAAGAGAGAGACTGGAAAAGCATGACTTAGTGGCGAAGGCTGCAGTGCTGAGCTACCACCTCCCGGGGCAGAGCCGAGGCCCTGAGGTGGGTGAGAGGGAGGTCCAGGCCCAGGGGCCAGGGGGAGCCCACGGCCACTCCTGGGGGGCTCCTCTGGAAGCCCTCCTGGGCAGGCAGGTCTCAGGGTCCCAGTCCAAGCCAGCGCTCAGCTTCAAGACTGGAAAAAACTGAACTTCTCCTTTCTCTTTTCTGTTTCTGCTTCTCTCAAGTCCCTCAGATCCCTTCATTCATTCATTCATTCATTCATCCTTCCTTGAATGAAAGGTCTCTTCAGTGTCAGAGGACACAGAAATAAATGAGAAAAAAAATCTCTCTTTTCCTGGGACCAATAGATGTGGACTTTGCCCTCGAGTACTGCTCTTTAATTCCCTTTCTTTTATCTTTAAAATAAACTCCTTTAAAAACAGGCAGTTCAAGCCTGGGCAACGTGGCAAGACCCCATCTGTATAAAATACAAAAAAATTAGCCAGGTGTGGTGGTATGCTCCTGCAGTCCAAGGTACTTGGGAAGCTGAGGCAGGAGGATCGCTTGAGCCCAGGAGATCAAGGCAGCAGTGAGCCGAGATCGTGCCACTGCACTTCTGCCTGGGTGACAGAGTGAGACCCTGTCTCAAAACAAAACAAAAAACCAGGCAACTCAGATGGTTAAATACAGACATACCATGTGACCCAGTCATTCCACCCCTGGGAATATACCCGAGAGAAATGGCTACATATATCCACACAAGAACTTAGATGTGAGTGATCACAGCGGCTTTGTTCATAATAGCCAAAAAGTGGAAATTGCGCCAACACCCCTCAGCTGAAGGATGGGTGAACAGGAGCTGGTGTGGCCACGATGGAATATTATCCGACAATAGAAAGGAATGAAGTCCCACACAGGCTGCAGCATGGATGAACACTGAAAATATTAGAGGCTTAGTTTATTATTTTATTTATTTATTTATTTATTTGAGACGGAGTCTCGCTCTGTCACCCAGGCTGGAGTGCAGTGGTGTCATCTCGGCTCACTGCAACCTCCACCTCCTGGGTTCAAATGATTCTCCTGTCTCAGCCTCCCGAGTAGCTGGGATTACAGGCATGTGCCACCACGCACGGCTAATTTTTGTAATTTTAGTAGAGACGGGGTTTCCACCATGTTGGCCAGGCTGGTCTCAAACTCCTGACCTCAAGTGATCCGCCTGCCTCGGCCTCCCAAAGTGCTGGGATTACAGGCGTGAGCCACTGTGCCTAGCCCAGATGCTAAGTTTAAAAAGCCAGACACAAAATACCACATCTGTAGAATTCCACTAATGTGAAATGCCCAGAATAGGCAATTCCATGGAGACAGAAAACAGAGGCGTGGCTGTCAGGGGCTGGGAGGAAGGGTAGTGGGGAGTGATGGCTTAAGGTGTGTGGGGTTTGTTTTTGGGGGTGATGAAAACGGTCTACAGTTGGTTATGGTGATGGTTGTACGACGCTGTGAATACTCTAAAAAGCATCGAATTGTGTGCTTTACGTGGGTGAGTTGCATGGCATATGAATTATATCTTAGTAAAGCTGTTCGAAAAATCACAGTGCCTAGGTAGATTGTTAAAAGTATCCGTTATTTTCTGTAGAATATTTAAAATAGTGCCTGAGACATGCTGGATGTTCAATAAATGTTAGCTATTAAAAATAATACATTCCTTTTAAGCACCAGCAGCCCTGCCTCCTCCAGGAAGCCACTGGGCCCCGACAGGAAAGGCCTCTGCGGGGGCTTCCTCAAGACCCCTGCCACCCCCGGTTGGCCACAGCCACTCTCTCCTGCCTTATTTCTGTTTAACTCTGGTGAGTTTCAGGCAGACATCTCTGTCCGTGGCTTTGTTTTGTTTTGTTTTTCTGGGGAGAGGGTCTCACTCTGTTGCCCAGGCTGGAGCGTAGTGGTGGGATCACAGCTCACTGCAGCCTTGAACTTCTGGGCTCAAGTGTCTTCCCGCCTCAGCCTCCAGAGTAGCTGGGACCACAGGTACCCACCACCCCCATGCCCAGCCCTGATTTTAATAGTCACCCTGGAGGGTGACCCTTTCTCTTTTCTGTTTCTGCTTCTCCCAAGTTCCTCAGATCCCCTAATTCGTTAATTCATTCATTCTTTCATTTATCCATCCATGAAAGGTCTCTTCAGTGTCAAAGGATACAGAAATGAATCAGTGTCAGAGGATGCAGAAATGAATCAGTGTCAGAGGATGCAGCAGCGGCCTCCTCCTCTTCTCCCCTTCCCTCCTCCTCCCACTCCTCCTCCCCTCCTCCCACTCCTCCTCCCCTTCCCCCTCCCGCCTCCCCTCCCCCCTCTTCTTCCCCCTCCCGCCTCCCCTCCCCTTCCCCCTCTTCTTCCCCCTCCCTCCTCCCCTCCCCTTCCCCCTCCTCCCCCTCTTCTTCCCCCTCCCTCCTCCCCTCCCCTTCCCCCTCTTCTTCCCCCCCTCCTCCCCTCCCCTTCCCCCTCTTCTTCCCCCTCCCTCCTCCCCTCCCCTTCCCCCTCTTCTTCCCCCTCCCTCCTCCCCTCCCCTTCCCCCTCTTCTTCCCCCTCCCTCCTCCCCTCCCCTTCCCCCTCCTCCTCCTCTTCTTCCCCCTCCCTCCTCCTCTCCCCGTCCCTCCTCCCCCTCTTCTTCCCCTTCCCTCCTCCCCTCCTCCTCCTCTCCCTCCTCCCCCTGTTCTTCCCCCTCCCTCCTCCCCTCCCCTTCCCCCTCCTCCTCCTCTTCTTCCCCCTCCCTCCTCCTCTCCCCGTCCCTCCTCCCCCTCTTCTTCCCCTTCCCTCCTCCCCTCCTCCTCCTCCTCCTCTTCTCCCTCCTCCCCCTGTTCTTCCCCCTCCCTCCCCCTCCTCCTACCCCTCCTCCTCCTCCTCTTCCTGCCGGGCACCTTGTGGTTCCCTGCCTCTTTGGAGGTCGCCCCCTTCTTGTCCTCCCTCCACTCACTTATCTGTGACCCCCAAGCTCCCCTGTTGCCCCCTGCCCCTCTAATACAGGTGAGGTCAGCAGCCAGACTCTCCCTCCTCTTTCCTCTTTCTCTCCTCTCTCTCTTTCCTCTCTCTCTCCCCCACCCCGTCTTTCCTCTCTCTCCCCGCTCTCTGTTTCCTCTCTCTTCTCTCTCCCCTCTCCTTTCTCTCTCTCCTTTCTCTCGTTTCTCTTTCTTCTTTCTCTTTCTTTCTTCTGTGTGTGTCTCTCTCTCTCCGTCCCCATCACACACACACACACACGCACATATACACTGTTGTTTGCTCCCTGCCACAGGTAACGTGGGTGACAGGCATAAATGGTGGCGTTCAGCCCCTTGCAGCTGGAACTGGAATGGGCTCCCGGGCCCCTGGCTGGGGCTGCCCCCATAAAGCATGTTGATTTCTGATCCAGAGGACAGAATGGCAAATCCATTGACCAAAATTTGCAGTTAACATTAAACCGACAGAACGGCTAATAATTCAGATGATATTAAAACTATCCAACTTTGAGTAAATTAGAAGAATAAAATGAGATTTATTAAGGGCAAAGTCAGCGCAATCTCACAAAAGAGAAGGAATCAGAAATAGAAAAGGAGGAAATTTGGAACAATGGCGGCATAGAGACAGCTGGGTGGTCACCCTGATGAGAAATTAAATCTTAATCATGATAACAAGGCCTCCAATTGCACCTGGGGAGCTCAAAGCACCTCATAGCTTCCGCCGAGACATCCTGTCTCAGGGACTCCAGGCAACAGTGTGGGGGCAGGGGGCTCTTGGCCTTGTGTGGCCGCTGGTGGTGCTGGCCAGGGCCTGAGCTGGGCTGGGGCTGGGCAAGGGTTGGGCTGGGCAGGGGTTGGGCAGGGTTTGGACTGGGGCTGGGCGGGGCCTGGAGGAGCTCAACGATTTGCTCAAGGCCGCAGAGCCGGGAAGTGGCAGAACCAAGGCTTGGACCTGGAGCTGCTGAATTCTGGAGCCCCAACTTCTTCCAACTGTTCAGCAACTTTCTGTGAGCCCCTGTGTGTGCGAGGCGTGGAGGGTGCCGCGATCAAGGCGGTTCCTGCCCCCAAGAGGTGTAGCCCAGGGGAGAGATCGAGAAGCCAGCATGCATTTATCCTGCAGCGATGAGTCCTCCCACAGGCCATCCGTGTGGCTCTGGGGGTGCAGAGTCCTACCACAGGCGATCCCGGGGGCTCCGGGGGTGCAGAGTCCTCCCACGGGGGATCCTGGGGGCCCCGGGGGTGCAGAGTCCTCCCATGGGGGATCCCGGGGGCTCCAGAGGTGCAGAGTCCTCCCACGGGGGATCCAGGGGGCTCTGGGGGTGCATAGGAGTCCTCATAATCTCCCCATCCTGGGGGCCCAGGGCAGGCTGGACAGGAGTGGCCAGGAGGGAGCTGGGCCTCGCAGGTGTGATGTGGTGGAAATGTTCCCAGCTGATGGAGCAGCATGTTCAAAGGCCAGCACCCCTGGGGAGCTGCAGGTCTTTCCGTCCAACAGGAACCTGTGTTCAGCTCAAGGGGGACAGTGGGCACCAATGCGACTGGAGAGCTGGAGACAGATGGGGCTTGGAAGTCACGCCAAGGGATCTGGATCTCACCTTGTGGGCACTGGGGAGCCTTGGAGAGGGGGATTACAGGCCGGGCCAGAGGGCAGACTTGGCCTTTAGACAATCTCAGTGACCACCCAATTCAGGGGCTGGATTGAAGGGGCTAATTCCTGCAGCGGGGAGGCTGATGTTTAGAGCATGTCCCTCAGGGCTTGTAGATGAGCGGAAAGAGCCCAACTCCAATAAGATGAAGTAAATAGCAGGGAATTTGGCGGCTCACAGAACTGGGAAACGCAGGCCTTCAGGTTTGGCTGGTCAAGGGTACCACTGAGATCTCCTCTCTGGGTCCCTCTCTTTCTGGGGATGGATTTCCTCCTTGCTGCTGGGGACAGTGGCCACCAGATGTTCTAAACGCCCACCCTCCCAGCATTGTGACCCAAAGGGTGACAGCAATCATTCTGTCTGGGAGAGACGTTCCAGGAAAGACTGAGTCATGTGCCCGAGCTGCTCGGCATGGCCCGGGGGTCAGCTGGTCTCGTGCTGGGGAGGGGTCGGCTCCATGACTGGCAGCTCGGCTCTGGCCACAGTGCGCCAGGGATGCTGGGGCAGGTGATGGGCTGGCGTGCTTTGTGCAGCCACTGGTCCAGGCAGTGCATCGGGGATAGGCTTGGGCCTGCATAGGGGGCAGTGGGGAGACAGCTTGGTGAAGAACTTCCAGAGACATCTAGAAGGTCAAATAGACAGGATTTGGTGATTGACCAGATGTAGAAAGAAGGTGGGATCAGGAAATGCTTTCCAGGGCCGGGCGCGGTGGCTCACGCCTGTAATCCCAGCACTTTGAGAGGCCGAGACGGGCGGATCACCTGAGGTCAGGAGTTCGAGACCAGCCTGACCAACATGGTGAAATCCTGTCTCTACTAAAAATACAAAACTTAGCCGGGTGTGGTGGCATGCACCTGTAATCCCAGCTATTCTGGAGGTTGAGGCAGGAGAACTGCTTGAGGTTTCAGTGAGCTGAGATTGTGCCACTGCACTCCAGGCAGGGCAACACAGAGAGACTCCATCTCAAAAAAAAAAAAAAAAAAAAAAAGGAAAGAAAGAAAGAAAAAAAAGAAATGATTTCCAGGGTTCTGCTTTGATCAGCTGGTTAGACAGTTGGTGTCATTCGCTGTGGTAGAGACTGAGTAAGGGGAGCAGTTCCTGCAGGGCGTCTGGAGGTGCTGGCCTCCAAAGAGAGACATTTAGGGACCATCCATGGGGGTGGTTATTCGAGGTAAGGTCACAGGTGAGCTCCCCTAGGGAGGGGGAGTGAGTGAGAGGGCAAGAGAGCCTCAAAGTGAACCTCTAGGAGCCCCACAGCTGCGGGCTGGCTCAATCGGGGCTGAGAGAGAAGTCAAGGAGGCAGGAGGAGAAGCGGGGGGCTGGGGAGCTCCAGGAAGAGAGCTTCAAGGGGGAGAAGGCGGGCACCTGTGTCTCAGGTGCCATAGCGCAGCAGGCTTGGCTGGACCTTGGCTGAGTCTGCAGCCTGGCACTGTCTGCCTTCCCCGGCTCCCAGCATGACTTGCAGCTCCTCTTCCCACCACGCCGGCCTGGCACTGGGTCTCCCTTGTGGACCCCACGCACTGGGCCGTCACTGGACTCAGGTTGCCCTGGCTGGTCGTACAGAGCTTGCTGTGCCCAGCCTGGACACCCCCGGAGGAGGCGAGCAGCGGGCATCACACCTCTCCCGCACCCTTCCGTCTTCCCATGAGTCGGACCACACAGTGCGGGCTGCCCACTCGTGAGCCCCCGGGGGAAGGGCTAACGTTATGTGCATTTTGCACGTGGGGAAAATGAGGCTGAGAAAGGGGTCAGGAGCTGAGGATGGAAAGAGCTAAGATGGGTCTCCAGGAAAGCAGGTTCCCATGCACCGGTCAGCACCCCCCTCCTGCTTCCTGCACCATTCATGAGACCCCTCCATAGGGCCGAGGCCCACCCAGGGAGGGAAACGCCGATGATGAGGGAGGGAGGGACCTCTCAGCGCCCAAGAATGCGACCAGCCTCCCAGGGCGGGGTATCTGCATGGGGACAGGCCTGGGGCCCCCTGCAGGCCAGAAAGAAGGAGCCACTGAGGGCTCAGCTGGCAGACCATAGCCTGGGGGGTGGGGGCGGCGGGGCGGCGGGGGCAATGGCTCTGAGGGTGGGCGAGGACCAGGTGCCGCCGAGGAGCGATAATGATGGCTTGAGTCAAAGCCGCCCCGCGTCTCGCCCGCGCTGGCATCTCCAGCAGCACCGTGCCAATTAAAGATGAGTTGAGCATATCGTTAGTTTCCAAATCGTCAAGAATCTCATTAGGGGAGTCTTAGATCCACCTGAGCAGCTCTGCCGATTGTCCACACTGGAGCTGCCGAGCTGGGGGCAGGGGGAGTTGCTGCGTGTTGATGAGCCGTAGCAGGGTTTTGCCAGGCAGGGCGCTGGATTGAACCGGCCCAGCAGTGCCCAGGGCCTCGGTCTCCTGGCTGACTGGTCAGTGGTCCTCAGCCTGTGTCTCTCTCCTCCAGTGGGGTGATGGGCTAGACTGGTCAGAAATCTACTGGGAGTCAGTTCGGATGCCACATTTCGACCAGACTTGGCTCAGGGGCCATCTCGTCTACCCCATCATTTTATAATGGGAGAAACAGAGGCCCACAGAGGTGGGGGAGCCCCTGGGATACACAGGGGCTGGAAGAGACCCATAGAGCTTGGTCTAATCCAACCCTAAAGCAGATCTGACTCCCATCTCTGTTGTCTCAGCTGAGTGACCATTTCACTTGTGCCTTTTTTTTATTTTGAGACCGAGTCTTGCTCTATTGCCAGGCTGGAGAGCAGTGGTGTGATCTCGGCTCACTGCAACCTCCGCCTCCTGGGTTCAAGCGATTCTCCTGCCTCAGCCTCCCGAGTATCCCAAGTAGCTGGGATTATTGGCATCCGCCACCATGCCTGGCTAATTTTTGTATTTGTAGCAGAGGTGGGGTTTTGCCATGTTGGCCAGGCTGGTCTTGAACTGCTGACCTCAAGCGATCCGCCTACCTCGGCCTCCCAAAGTGCTGGGATTCCAGGCGTGAGCCACAATGCCCAGCTGCACCTCGTTTATAACAAAGAGGCCCCACCCTTCCCTTGGCCCCTTGTTCCATCTGTGCCCATCAGGGTCCTTTACTAATGAGTCACAGAGACCTGGCTCAAATTTGCTGAGGCAAGAAAGGAATTTCCTAGAAGTCAGGACTCTGTGGTTTTGCAACAGAAGGAAGGCTCAGAGATCCCAGGACGTCTCCAGCCTCATCCCTGCTGCTCTCAGCACATCTACCTCTGGCCGGGCAGCCTCTTCCTCCTGGGGGGTGGGGATGGGGTTACTGGGGGACAGAGAGCTCCAGAGCCACATGCCATGCCATCTGCCACCGGGCGGGATCTGCGCGTCTTTCTTTAGCCTCAGCTGGGAAAACCCCACGGAAGGACTGTGCATGGCCTGGCTTGGTCAGTTGCTCACCCTGAGTCCATACGGTAGCTTCCATTAGAACTGCGTGGCTGGGGTTTATTCATTCATCTCATGTTCACTAAGACTGGGCTGTGTGTCAGACATTGTTCTGTATCTATCTGGGAGAGGCAGACCATAAACAAGGGAACCAGTAATAAAGATAATTCAGATAGTGATAGGTGCTCTAAAGATGACGAGCAGGCATGCCTGTAATCCCAGCACTTTGGGAGGCTGAGGCGGGTGGATCACGAGGTCAAGAGTTCAAGACCAGTCTGGCCAAAATGGTGAAACCCCATCTCTACTAAGAATACAAAAATTAGCTGGGCATGGTGGCATGTGCCTGTAATCCCAGCTACTCAGGAGGATGAGGCAGGAGAATCTCTTGAATCCGGGAGGCGGAGGTTGCAGTGAGCCGAGATGGTGCACCTGCACTCCAGCCTGAGCAACAGAGCAAGACTCTGTCTCGAAAAAGAAAAAAGAAAAGATTATGAGCGGGGTGCTTGAGGGGTGATATTAGCTAGGACGGTCAGTGAGGCCACAGGTAGTTGTGGAGGAAGAGCGCTCCGGGCAGAGGGAACAGAGAGTGCAAAGGCCCTGGAGCAGGAACAGGTTTAGTGTGTATCAGAAAGGGGGCCAATGTGGGCTGGGTGCGGCAGCTCACACCTGTAATCCCAGAACTTTGGGAGTCCAAGGCGGTGGATTGCCTGAGCTCAGGAGTTCAACACCAGCCTGGGCTACGTGGTGAAACCCCATCTCTACTAAAATACAACACATTAGCCGGGCTTGGTGACACATGCCTGTAGTCCCAGCTACTCGGGAGGCTGAGGCACAAGAATTGCTTGAATTTGGGAGGCGGATGTTGCAGTGAGCTGAGATCAGGCCACTGCACTCCAGCCTGGGCCACAGAGCAGCAAAACTCTGTCTCCAAAAAAAAAAAAAAGAAAGAAAGGTTGGCCCATGTGGCTGTTGGTGCATGATACATTTGAAGCCATCTCTATAAACTTTGTGTGTGTGTGTGACAGGGTCTTGCTTGTCACACACACACTCCAGTGTGGAGTGCAGTGGCGTGCTTGTAGATCACTGCAGCCTCAACCTCCTGGGCTGAAGTGATCCTCCTGCCTCAGCTTCCTGAGTAGCTGGGACCACAGGTGCGTAACACCACACCCTGCTATTTTTTTTTTTTTTTTTTTTTTGTAGAAATGGGGTCTCACAGTTGCCCGGGCTGGTCTTGAACTCCTGGGCTTAAGCGATCCTCCCTCCTTGGCCTCCCAAAGTGCTGGGATTATAGGTGTGAGCCACTGTGCTTGGCCATCCTTATAAACTTTATACAGTTAATCAGAGGCTGGGCACGGTGGCTCACGTCTGTAATCCCAGCACTTAGGGAGGCCAAAGTGAGTGGATCACTTGAGGTCAGGAGTCCAAGACCAGCCTGTCCAACATGGTGAAACCCCATCTCTACTAAAAATGCAAAATTAGCTGTGCATGGTGGTAGGTGCCTGTAATCCCCGCTACTAGGGAGGCCCAGGCAGGAGAATTGTTTGAACCTGGGAGGTGGAGGTTGCAGTGAGCCGAAATAGCGCCATTGCACTCCAGCCTGGGCAACAAGACTGAAACTCTGTCTCAAAATAATAATAATAATAATAATAATAATAATAATAATAATAATAATAAAATAAATCAGGGAAGAAGAGGGGGAGAAATGAAAATACACCATGCTTGTGGCAAATTCAGCGTCCATCACTGGGTCCGTTTGCTCTCGGATCCACTTCCTCATAGCTGTTGGGTGCGTATTGTCTTAGAATCATGTAGAATCTAGATTATAGCTCCCTTTAACTACTCTACAGATAACAACTTGAACATCACCAAATGTTTTCGCTTTGAGATATTCCTTCAGGGTCTGCCCACAAATGAAACAACTGATGCCAGCTGACCCGAAGGACCCCACAAGGAACTGACTCACCAAAGAATGTCGTTTCTACACTCCTCTCACCCCAACCCATCAATGACCCCAGTTACCCAGCCCCTCACCCTCCATGATCCCCTTAAAAACCCCAGTTCAGGGCCAGGCGCGGTGGCTCACGCCTGTAATCCCAGCACTTTGGGAGGCCTGGGGCGGGGGGCTGGACCACCTGAGGTCAGGAGTTCGAGACCAGCCTGGCCAACATGGCGAAACCCCGTCTCTACTAAAAATACAAAAATTAGCCTGGCATGGTGGCACGCACCTGAAATCCCAGCTACTCGGGAGGCTGAGGCAGGAGAATCCCTTGAGTCTGGGAGGTGGAGGTTGCAGTGAGCCGAGATCGCGCCACTGCACTCCAGCCTGAATGACATAGTGCCTCGCGAGTGGCAGGCATGATAACAAACTCCGGAGGGTCGCAGGCAGGTTCGTGTTGCCATTGCTGGGGTGGTTCTGTCGTGCCAGGAGGCTCTCCGAGACTGGGGCCTGGTCACTGCCTGGTCCGCTGGTGCGATGGTGTTTCTCCGAAGCACGTGGGGCGTGCTGAGGGCCCTGGGAAGGTCCTGGCGGAGCTGTGTACCAGCTGTGGAAGTCGACCCCGCTTCCCCTTCAGTTTTGTGTATTTATGGAAATGGTTTTCGCCTGCCTTGGCAAGTTATCCAAAGAAACCTGTAACTTCTTACCTTTGATTTTCTAAAGAACAACTACCCATATTTAAAGCTCAGAACCCAGATGCAAAAAATACAGAACTAATTAGAAGAATCACTGAGCATTGGACGGAACTTCCCAATTCAGAGAAAAAAAATATATGAAGATGCTTATAGGGTGGACTGGCAGGCATACAAAGAAGAGATAAGCAGAATTCAAGAACAGCTAACTCCAAGTCAGATTATGTCTTTGGAAAAAGAAATCATGCAGGAACATTTAAAAAGGAAAGCTTTAATAAAAAAAAGAGTTAATAGTGCTTGGAAAACCAAAATGATCTCGTTCAGCTTATAACATTTATGTAGCTGAAAGCTTCCAAGAAGCTAAGGATGGTTCACCGCAGGCAAAGCTGAAGACTGTAAATGAAAACTGGAAAAATCTGTCTGGTTCTCAAAAGAAAGTATATATTCAACTTGCTAAAGATGATAAAATTCATTATTATAATGAAATGAAGTCTTGGGAAGAACAAATGATTGAAGTTGGACGAAAGGATCTTCTACGTCGCAAAATAAAGCAACCACCAAAAGATGGCACTGAGAAGTGTTAGAAGTTCACAATGGATAGGCACAAGAAACCAGCTGGGTCTCAACGCCTGAAGCTATCGTAAAATTAGAAAGGATAAAGTCGGTAAACCTTTTATATTCAATTTCTTTTTCTTCAGCTCATGGACTTCTGCCAGTGTAATACTTGATTTGGAAAACCCAGATAAAGGTTTATGCAAAATGTATTTTGTGTTTAGGAACTACTGAGGATCAGAGTAATCCATGCAAATGTGAATCATTTTACCTTTGATAAAGGTAAATCAGACTATGAGGTTTTTTTTTACACAGGATAATGACTGTGGAAAGAGTGTTCTTGTTCCCTTATATTATGGAAGCAGGAGTTTCCTTTTCAAAATTGTTACAAATTGTAGAAGCCACAGTGTTCTGTGATACAATTGTGCGTTTTTCAAAAAGCAGCCAGAACTCGTCTAGGTAAATTCCAGTTCCTAGGTATAATTAATATCATATTCAGAGTTGATGGTTATACACGTAAGTGATGGCTGGTTTTACTTGCAACTTTTTATAAAAGGGACTGAGAAATTTATAAACCTTTTTCTCACTGTCTTTTTTTCTGAAGTAAAAACTAATAAATTATGTACCAGATCTATGCATATTATTTTATGTTGCATAGGATAAACATTTTAATCATTAACTTTACATTGCCTAATTATATATTTTAAGATGAAACATTTGTTTTACAGCTTTCCCCCTACCCTTTTTTTTTTTTTTTTTTTTTCTGGAGACAGAGTCTCGCCCTGTCGCCCAGGCTGGAGTGCAGTGGTGTGATCTGGGCTCACTGCAACCTCTGCCTCCCAGGTTCCAGCCATTCTCCTGCCTCAGCCTGCCGGGTAGCTGGGACTAAGGCGTGCACCACCGTGCCTGGCTAATTTTTGTATTTTTTAGTAGAGACGGGGTTTCACCATATTGGCCAGGCTGGTCTCAAACTCCTGACCTCGTGATCCTCCTGCCTTGGCCTCCCAAAGTGCTGGGATTACAGGCATGAGCCACCATGCCTGGTGCCTTTCCCTTTTTTTTAAGTAAGGAAATATATTTTTTTCTGAATTATTTTCTCTCATGCGAGTATATTGATCCAGAAAGAAAACTTGCATTGTATATATTTTAAAATGAGAAATCTAAAAAAAAAGAGAAGTATCCAAAGTCTCTGGAATTTGAAACACTTTGCATAACGTATTAAAGCCTGTATAAGAGACAGCCAACTATGGCCTGTGGACCAAATCCAGCCTGCTGCCTGCTTTCTGTGTCCTGTGAGCTAGGAATTGTGTTTATAATTTTAAATGCTTTGTTTTTAAAGACTTTTATGATACATGAAAATTAACATGAATATTTAGTGTTCATAAATAAAGTTTATTGGAACACAACCAAAAAAAAAAAAAAAAAACCCAAAACACCCCAGTTCAGAACTCCTTGGGGAGATGGATTTGAGGGTCTCCTCCCATCTCCCTGCTTGGCTCCCAGCGATCCTGAAACTCTTTCTCTGCTGCAAACCCTGCTGCCTCCGCGCATTGGTCTGTGACTGCATAACAGGTACACAAACCTGTGGGCCCACATGCAGCTCCTCCCTCCTGAGTGTGACCTCGGGTGAGCCCTGCGTCCTTGAGGAGCCTCTGTTTCCTCATCTGTGAACTGGGGTCACACCTCCTGCCCTGCAGAGTTGCTG
Organism: Pan troglodytes; assembly: GCF_028858775.2. NCBI lineage: Eukaryota > Metazoa > Chordata > Mammalia > Primates > Hominidae > Pan > Pan troglodytes. The sequence continues at coordinate 7,571,113 of NC_072404.2, forward strand.
TGACAGTGATGACGTGTGGAGCACCAGCATGGTCTGCCAGCGTGTGGGGCCAGGACGGAACCCTTCCCCATTGCTGCTCCCTTGGTGTTTGGGTTCCTGGTCCAGGGCACCTTCCTCCTCCCCCAGCGTGGACCAAGCCCACTCCTGTGTGTGCTTTCGAGTGGACAGGAGGCCCAGGGCAGGGAGGGCAGCCCACGTTTACTTTAAGAATTTCTCACCTCCAGAGACAAGGATGCCAGGACCGCCACTGGGGGCCACCACGGCAAACTTTCCCGCTTTCAGGACACCCCACATGGCCCCCGGGATCTGGCTTTGGGAAGGAAGATGGTGCCTGGATTGCGAAGGCCTTTCAATCTCATTCCCTGCGTCGTGGGGTAAATTGTGTCTCCCTCAAATTCATATGCCAAAGTTCTCACCCTCAGGACCTCAGAATATGGCTGTATTTGGAGACAGAATCTTTTTATTTTTATTTTTATTTTTATTTTATTTTATTTTATTTTTTGGAGACAGGCTCTCACCCTGTCACCCAGGCTGGAGTGCAATGGCCCTATCAGGACTCACTGTAGCCTCCACCTCCTGGGCTCAAGCAATGCTCCTGCCTCAGCCTCCTAAGTAGCTGGGACCACAGGCATGCACCACCACGCCTGGCTAATTTTTAAAAATTCTTATGTAGAGATGGGGTCTTACTATGTTGCCCAGGCTGGTTTTGAACTCCTGCCCTCAAGCAATCCTCCTGCCTCAGTCTCCCAAAGTGCTGGGATTACAGGCACGAGCCACGGTGTCTGGCCAGAGACACGGTCTTTAAAGAGATAATGGAGGGAAAATGAGGTCACTAGGGTGGGCTCTGATCCAATCTGACTGGAGTCCTTCTAAGAAGAGGAGATTAGGACACAGATGCTCACGGAAGGACAATCACGTGAGGACATGGGGAGAAGATGCTGTCTGGAAGCTGAGGAGGAGGCCTCAGGGGATCCAGCCCCACCCACACCTTGATGTTGGACTTCCAGCCTCCGGGATCGTGGGAAATAAACGTCTGTTGTTTCAGCCGCCTGGTCTGTGAGAGTTTGTTATGGCGGCCCAAGCAAACTGACCCACCGAGGAATTTCGCTTTTGATCTTATGGGTGGTGGGGTCAGTGGGGGCTTTGAAGCCTTGGTCCGACACAGGGCTGGGGGCTCCTCGGCTGCAGGGTGGAGGGGGCACTCCACGGGGAGAGGCCCAGGCTGGGAGACCAGTGTGTAGGAGTGTGTCTGTGTAGGGGTGTGTGTTTGTATGTAGGGATGTGTGTATGTAGGGGGGTGTGTGTGCGCCTGTGTAGATGTGTGTGTGTAGGGGTGTGTGTGTGTCTGTGTAGGTGTGTATGTAGGTGTGTGTGTATGTGGGGGGTGTGTGTGTGTGCCTGTGTAGATGTATGTGTGTGTAGGGGTGTGTGTGTCTCTGTGTAGGTGTATATAGGTGTGTATGTAGGAGTGTGTGTGCCTCTGCAGGTGTGTGTGTGCCTGTGTGTCTGTGTAGGGGTGTGTGTGTATGTAGGGGGTATGTGTGTAGGGGTGTGTGTGTAGGTGTGTGTGTATGTAGGGGGTGTGTGTGTATGTAGGGGTGTGTGTGTAGGGGTGTGTGTATGTAGGGGTGTATGTGTGTAGGTGTGTGCGTGTGTAGGTGTGTGTAGGGGTGTGTACATGTAGGTGTGCATAGGTGTGTGTGTAGGGTTGTGTGTGTATGTAGGGGGTGTAGGTGTGTATGTAGGGGTGTGTGTTATGTAGGGGTGTGTGTAGGTGTATGTGTGTATAGGGGTGTGTGTAGGGGTGTGTGTAGGGGTGTGTAGGGTGTGTGTACATGTAGGTGTGCATAGGTGTGTGTAGGTGTGCATAGGGTTGTGTGTGTATGTAGGGGGTGTAGGTGTGTGTAGGGGTGTGTGTGTAGGTGTATGTGTGTGTGTAGGGGTGTGTGTGTAGGGGTGTGTGTAGGTGTATGTGTGTGTGTACATGTAGGGGTGTGTGTGTGAGTGTGGGTGGCGCGAGGGTTCTCCAGCCCCAAGTGCGTTGATAAGAACGCGAGGAGGGGAGGGGGACAGCTGGAACCGTCTGAGCGGCTGGGGAGCCCGTGTGTGAAGCCGGCACCACGTTAGCAGAACCGAGTTACTGAAGGGCCCCACCTGGGTGGAGCCGTGAGTGTGAACAGTTTCCGCTTCCCCCGGAAGCTGGCGTCGTGCAGAAACCCTCAGCCGCCCGAGCGGGGCCCTGGGCCTCCGGGTCACTCTCTGTGGCGGGGTCTGGCTCCGTGTCAAACGTCCTCATCCAATGCCCGCAGTTGCTCTCGCCCCCAGGCCTGGACCGGGGAGTGAGGGGTGGGCCTGACCGGCCCCTGTGCTCCCGTCAGCCCCCCACGCGAGCCCGTCCTGTGCTGGGGGCAGGGAGATGGGCTGGTGGGAGAGGAGACCGCATCCAGCCCTCCCTGGCCACCTGCAGGGTCCCCACCGTGGCGGCTGCTTTGCTGCTAACTCCTCCCAGGGACCCCAAGTCCCCATCGCTCTCGGGGGGCCCCCCTCATCTGAACTGCCTCGGAGGAGGGACGTATCTCACGCGGAGCACCCCTCCACGCCTGTGACCCTGGACTTGCTCTCCCGCCCCCGCCCGGGCCTCAGGGCTCAGGAGGCCGTGATGAAGCAAGCAGGTGAACTGCACCCTGGAGCCTCCGACGGGGCGGCCACAGGCAGCGAAGACCCCGGAAAAACAGGTTCGAGGCAGACACAAGATCCAGGCCCCGGCAGGCTCCGTGTCTGCCGAAGGCTTCCTGGGTCATAGGCGACACCTTCCCGCCGTGCCCTCTTGTGGGAAAGGGGTGAGGGAGCCCTCTGGGGCTCCTTTTATTTATTTTTAATTTTTTAATTTTTTGAAATGGAGTTTTGCTCCTGTTGCCCAGGCTGGAGTGCAGTGGCGCAAGGTCGGCTCACCGCAAGCTCCGCCTCCCGGGTTCAAGGGATTCTCCTGCCTCAGCCTCCCGGTAGCTGGGATTACAGGTGCCTGCAACTACACCCAGCTAATTTTTTGTATTTTTAGTAGAGATGGGGTTTCACCATGTTGACCAGGCTGGTCTCAAACTCCTGACCTCAGGTGATCCACTTGCCTTGGCCTCCCAAAATGCTGGGGGTCACAGGCGTGAGTCACCTCACCCGGCCGTGAAATTTGTATTTTTAAACTTTGTATAAATGGTATTTTGCTGTCCGTGACATTCAGCAACTTGCTCTTCTCACCCCACAGTACCCTTCTGAGGTTAATCCGCGTTGATAGACGCAGGTGTGGTTCATCTGGAATCTGCTGGTGTGAACTGCGCGGCGGCGTCCCCCACCAGGCACCGCAGGTGATTCATTCGTTTCCCTGAAAAGGCGCGTGGATGCTGTTTCTAGCTCCTTTTATCCCCAGCGATGCTGCACCTGCCCCAGGACACACGCTAGGGTGGAACCGCCGGGCATGGAGCAGGTGTGGTCTCAACCGCAGGAGAAACAGCCGGGTAGCCTCCAAAGGGACGTGCCACTTGGCGCTCCTGCAAGGGGAGAGGCACTGAGGCTCTCGGTCCTCACCAACACGTCCTTGTGCCACACTCAGGCCCGGCGGGTGGTGTGGGGGCCGCATCTCATGGAGGTCTCCGTCCACGTTGCCCCCATTGTGACCGCAGCGGGTGCCTCTTGGTAGCAGCCACCAGCCTCTTCTGGGACTCGCCGGAGGGTTTCCACGTCGCCCGCTCCGACGGGGCTGTTCATCTCCCCTTGATCTGTGGGACTCCCCGTCCGTCTCAGGTATGACCCCTTTGTTGGTGATCTGGGTTGCAGATATCACCTCTGTGTCTGTGGCTTGTCTCGCTGCGTTGTTTATGGTGCGCTTTTGTCATGCAGACGTTTCTAATTTTGCTCTGTCTGGACTTGGCAATCTTTCTGTTCGTGATTTGTGCTTTTGGTGTTTATGTACAAACTCTTTCCCGGTCCAGAAAGCATAAAAAAGTTTGCTTTGTGCGCTGAGGTCTCTAATCCATCTCACAGGAATTTGTGGCGGGTTGGGGCAGAGGCTTCACTTAGCGTTTTCCATCAGGTGAGCCCATTTCCCCAGATTGACTGCACAGCCCGTGCTCCGCAGGGTCCCACACTGGCCTCTCTGAGAGGCTGTGTTGCTAGACCTCCATCTACTCAAAGCTTCCGGGTGATGAATGGGGCGATTTGAGTTTCTGGAAGCCAAGGGGAGGGGCCCAGGATTGCAGGACCAGAGAGAGGTGAGGAGGGCCTGGGGTGACAGGTGGCTGCCCCACGCATAGGTGGCCAGATCCCGGGGAAGGGGTGGCAGGTGGGGAACTCCTGGGGGGTGCAGTGGGAATAATACAACAAACCAAGACTCAAGACCAGCCTGGGCAGCACGGCGAGGCCTGTCTCTACTAAAAATACAAGCATTAGCCCGGTGTGGTGATGCAAGCCTGTCATCCCAGCACTTTGGGAGGCCGAGGTGGGAGAGGGGGGTCACCTGAGGTCAGCCTGGGCAACAGGGCGGAACTCCGTCTTTACTAAAAATTCAAAAATTAACCGGGCGTGGTGGCAGGTGCCTGTAATCCCAGCACTTGGGGAGGCTGAAGTGGGCGGATCACTTCAGGTCAGGAATTCAAGACCAGCCTGGCCAACACGGTGGAACCCCGTCTCTACTAAAAATACAAGAATTAGCAGGGTGCAGTGGCTGACGCCTGTAATCCCAGCACCTTGGGAGGCTGAGGTGGGCTGATCACCTGAGCTCAGGAGTTAGAGACCAGCCTGGCCAACATGGTGAGACCCTGTCTCTACTGAAAATACAAAATTAGCTGGGCGTGGTAGCAGGCACCTGTAGTCTCAGCTACTCAGGAGGCTGAGGCATGAGAATCATTTGAACCCAGGAGGCAGAGGTTACAGTGAGCCAAGATCCCACCACTGCACTCTAGCCGGGGTGACAGAGCAAGATTCTGTATCAAAACAAAAACAAATGAAGAAAGGAGACATTCCAAAGGGAAGGACAGCATTCAGGTTCTATTTTTGGGGTTCTGTGATGATATAAGCATCCTTCATTTCCTCAGAAGCTTCCTGTAGGTCTACTGCGTACACAAAGGCCTTGTTTGAGGGTTGGTCTTCAAGGCGGGCGAGCACAGGGCCTCACGTTGGGGCACCCAGCTCCCTGCCAGCCCAGCCTATCCGACCCGTGAGACCTCTCTGCCCTCAGGTCCCCCCGCCCCAGGAAGTGAGGCGTGTGAAGTAAGGTAGGGGAGGTGGGGGAGTGGGGTGGAGGCAGTGGGCTTGTGTCGTCAAAGTCAGCCCAGGCTCACCATCTACCTGCTATGCCAGCGAGGGTCCCAGAGGGGCCCAGGCTCACTCAAGGCCACGTGGCAAGTTAGAAGAGTGAGAAGCAGGGCTGGTGAGGCTACTCACACCTATAATCTCACTGCTTTGGGGGTCCAAGGCAAGAGGATCCCATGATCCCAGGAGGTTGAGACCAGCCTGGGCAACATAGCAAGACTCTATCTCTGTAAAATTTGTTTAAAAAATTAGCTGGGGGGGGCGTCAGGCGTGGTGGCTCACACCTGTAATCCCAGCACTTTGGGAAGCCGACGTGGGCGGATCACAAGGTCAGGAGATCGAGACCATCCTGGCTAACACGGTGAAACCCTGTCTCTACTAAAAAAAAAAAAATACAAAAAAATTAGCTGGGTGTGGTGGCGGGCACCTGTAGTCCCAGCTGCTCGGGAGGCTGAGGCAGGAGAATGGCGTGAACCTGGGAGGCGGAGCTTGCAGTTAGCCGAGGTCATGCCACTGCACTCCAGCCTGGGTGACAGAGCGAGACTCTGTCTCCAGAAAAAAAAAAAAAAAAAAAAAAAATTAGCTGGGGATTGGCAGCCCCAGCACTCTGGGAGGCCAAAGCAGGAGGATCACTTGTGGTCAGGATTTCAAGACCAGCCTGGCCACGATGGTGAAACCCACATCTCTACTAAAAATACAAAAATTAGCCAGGTGTGATGGTGTGTGCCTATAATCCCAGCTACTGGAGGCAGGACAATCACTTGAACCCAGGAGGCAGATGCAGTGAGCTGAGATCATGCCATTGCACTCCAGTCTGGGTGACAAAGCCAGACCCTGTCTTTAAAAAAAAAAAAAAAAAAAGCCGGGCATGGTGGCGCACACATGTGATCTCAGTTACTCGGGAGACTGAGGCAGGAGAATTGCTTGAACCTGGGAGGTAGTGGGTGCAGTGAGTCAAGATCATGCCACTGCACTCCAGCCTGGGCGACAGAGCCAGACTCCATCTCAAAAAAAAAAAAAAAAAAAAAAAATATATATATATATATATATATATATATATGGCTGCATATGCTGGCATGCACCTGTAGTCCCAGCTACTCAGGAGGCTGAGATGAGAGGATCACTTGAGCCCAGGAGGTCGATGCTGCAGTAAGCTATGATCACACCACTGCACTCCTGGTGTGACAGGAGTGTCTCTGCCTGGGTGACAGAGAGAAACACTCAGAAAAAAGAAGCTAGGGGCCGACCCCAGACTGTGCTCCCAGAGGCAGCCCTGCCTGTGCAGGACAGCGGCCACGGCCGAGGGTGGGGACGCCTGGAGATGCCCAGTGATGCTGCCCCGGTGTCTTCTCCTCCACCCGGCCCTCCTCCTCACTCAGTCCCCAGGCTCCGGGTCCTCACACCACGGGGACATGGGGTCCAATGCGGATGCTCAGGTAGGAGTTAGAGGCTCGGGCCCCAGGGAAATGGAAGCACTGGAGCCATCGTCAGAAAAGCAGGGGTAGCCGGGCATCCAGGGGCCTGGGTGGGCTGGGAGGTATATTCGTTTGCGAGCAGGGCTGTAGCAGGTGTCACAGAGCAGAGGGTTCAACAACAGGCAATTACTTCTCACTGTGCTGTAGGCTGGAGTCCAAGATGAAGGTGTCCTCAGGGCAGATTCCTCCTGAGGCCTCGCTCCTGGGCTGGCAGACGCCGTCTCCCCCATGTCCTCATGGGATCAGCCCTGTGTGTCCTGATCTCCTCCTCTTAGAAGGACACCAGTTGGGATTGGATTAAGGCCCACCCCTATGACCTCATCTCATCTTAATCACCTCTTTTCATTTGTTTTTTGTTTTTGAGACGGAGTCTCGCTCTGTCACCCAGGCTGGAGTGCAGTGGCGTGATCTTGGCTCACCGCAACCTCTGCCTCCCAGGTTCAAGCTATTCTCCTGCCTCAGCCTCCCTAGTAGCTAGGATTACAGGCACGTACCACCATGGCTGGCTAATTTTTGTATTTTTAGTAGAGATAGGGTTTCACCATGTTGGCCAGGCTGGTCTTGAACTCCTGACCTCGTGATCTGCCCACCTCAGCCCCCCAAAGTGCTGGAATTATAGGCGTGAGCCACCGCGCCCGGCCTTAATCGCCTCTTTAAAGGCTGTGTCTCCAAACAGAGTCTCATTCTGAGGTTCTGGGGTGAAGTCTTCAGGGTATGAAGCTGGGGGAACACAACAGAGCCCCTAAAAGGGGGCACAGGGACGGAGGAATGTGAGGGGTGGTGGGACCTGGAGCCATTGGCCCAGCCCTTTCCACCTGCAAGGGGCCTGCGGGAGGTCCCATGAATGGGGGTGTGGGTATCACTGAAGATGGGTGTGTGCAGGGTGTGACAACATGTGGGACATGGGACTGCCAGGACAGAGACACCTTGGGGGCCTTTTAAGGGTCAGGGACCACACCCTGCCATCAGCAGGAAGCCTCAGGGACAGGTGGCATTGAGAACCCAGTCCCCTGCCTTCTACACGTTAGGAGCCCAGACCCAGCACTGCAGGGAGAAGGGAGGGGAGCTGAGATGGTCAGAGGCTGTTTCCATCACCCTAGAGAGGCAGAGGCAGCCCACAGCTTGGTTACAGATAATCACGAATCGCCCCTTCCCCAGCACCCCTCAGTTTGGGGCCTGAGCTGGCCCTGCAACGTGCCTGTGTCTTGTTGCTTCTCTTGGGGTCCACACATCCACCCAGAGTCTGGGGCAAAGTCACCAAGAAAGACCAGTTCCCTCCAAGCCAGAAACAGGAATTCTTGAAGCCACAGTAGTTAAGAGTTCCCTCGTCCAGGGACACCACCAGCTCAGAGCTAACGGCTGTACCTGTAGGAAGAAGAGGGGTCCGGGGAAGAGGAGGGATCCCTGACAGGCCAGCTCCCCACTGCTCTCTCCCCCATGCCTTGTCATTGGATCTGAAGCCTGAAAGCTGTGGGCTGGGAGGTGGCGTTGGCGGGGTCTTAGGCTTGAAGGCTCAGCTGTGGGTGTGGAGGGGGAACAGCAGCCCCAGTGTCCAGCCCTTGGGTCCCTTCTCCTCCAGCTCCCTCCGGGAACGGGAGTCCTCCCACGGCGGGATTAGGTGTGGGAGATGGGACCGGCAGCCCCTCTGAGGCCGGCTGAGCCCCGGGGCGTGAGGCATCTGCTTCAGACTGTGAGAGGGTTCCACCCAGGTGTGTGGGGAAAGGAAGGGGCCACTGATTGGGGTGAGCGTGGTGGGGCGTCCACCTTACACCTCCCCCTCCCTCCATTCGGGACTTCACTTGGACATTACCTTCTCTGTGTTTTAAGTTTGTATTTATTTTCATTACTTTTAAAAGTAAAAAACAATTTTGTTTTCTGAGACAAGGTCTCTCTCGCTCTGTCACTCAGGCTGGAAGTACGGTGGCACGATCACAGCTCACTGCGGCCTCAACCGCCTGGGCTCATGTGATCCTCCTGCCTCAGCCTTCCAAGTAGCCGAGTAGGTGTGTGGCTGGCTGATTTTTAAATCTTTTGTAGAGATGTGATGTGGCCGGGCCTGGTGGCTGATGCCTGTAATCCCAGCACTTTGGGAGACCGAGGCAGATGGATCACTTGAGGCCAGGAGTTCAAGACCAGCCTGGCCAATATGGTGAAACCCCATCTCTACTAAAAATACAAAGATTAGCTGGGCATGGTGGCAAGTGCCTGTAATCCCAGCTACTAGGGAGGTTGAGGTGGGGAGAATTGCGTGAACCCGGGAAGTGGAGGTTGCAGTGAGCCGAGATCTCACCATTGCACTCCAGCCTGGGCAGGAGAGCGAGACTCCATCTCAAAACAAACAAACCCAGAGACATGGTCTTAGGCTGGTCTCAAACTGCTGGGCTCAAGCGATCTTTCCACCTTGGCCTCCTAAACTGCTGGGATTACAGGCATGAACCACCGGCACCTGACCCTTTTGTTTTTTTTTTTTTTTTTGGTTGTAAAATTCACATAATGTAAAATTTACTGTTTTAGTCACTTCAAACTGACAATACAGTGGAATCAATTTCACTCACAATGTTGCACGACTACCACCCCCAGGCTCTCCCTGGTTCCCAAACATTTTCCCCACTTCCAAAGAAACCCCATTAAACAGTCACTCCTAAGCCCCTGGCCCTCGGGCCCTGGCAACCACCAATCAACTTTTGGTCTCTATGAATTTGCTTCTTCCAGAGATGACGTATTAATGGAACCCTATAATATGTGCTTTCTTTGTGTCTGGCTTCTTTCACTTACATCCTAATGTCTTCAGAGTTGATCCATGTTGCAGTGTGTATCAATACTTTATTCCTTTTCATGGCTGCATAATATTCCATGGTATTGAGAGACCACATTTTGTTTATCTATTCATCCATTAATGGATATTTGGGTTGTTTCCACTTTTTGACAAGTGCAAATAATGCTCCTATGAACATTTGTGTACAAGTTTTTGTGTGACACCTGCTTTCAGTTCTTTGAGGTCTGCACATAAGAGTGGAATTGTTGGGTTGTGTTGTAAAGTTCTGCTGAGGAACTGCAAAACCGTTTTCCACAGCGGCTGTACAATGTTGCATTGGCACCAGCTTGCGTGAGGATTCCACTTTCTTCACACTGTCACCAGCACCTGTTGCTTCCTTTTTTTTTTTTTTTTTTTTTTTTTTTTTTTTTGAGACGGAGTCTTGCTCTTTTGCCCAGGCTGGAGTGCAGTGGTGCTATCTCGGCTCACTGCAATCTCCGCCTCCTGGGTTCACGCCATTCTCCTGCCTCAGCCTCCCGAGTAGCTGGGACTACAGGCGCCCACCACCGCGCCCAGCTAATTTTTTGTATTTTTAGTAGAGGCGGAGTTTCACCATGTTATCAAGGATGGTCTCAATCTCCTGACCTCGTGATCTGCCTGCCTCGGCCTCCCAAAGTGCTGGGATTACAGGCGTGAGCCACTGTGCCCAGCCTGCTTTCCTTTTTTTAAAAAAAGATTATGACAAACCCAATGAGTGTGGCTTGGTCTCTCCCTGTGGTTTTGATTTGCATTTCCCTAATGATTAGCTATGAGCAGCTTTTCATGGGCTTGTTGGCCAGTTGTATGTCTTCTTTGAGGAAATGTCTTTTGAGATACTTTGCTCTTTTTTTTTTTTCTTTGAGACAGAGTCTTTCTCTGTCATCTAGGCTGGAGTGTAGTGGTGTGATCTTGGCTCACTGCAACCTCCACCTCCCGGGTTCAAGCAATTCTCCTGCCTCAGCCTTTTGAGTAGCTAGGATTACAGGTGCTCACCACCATGCCTGGATAAGTTTTGTATTTTTAGTAGAAATGGGGTTTCACCATATTGGCCAGGCTGGTCTCAAACTCCTGACCTTGTGATCTGCCCTCATTGGCCTCCCAAAGTGTTGAGATTACAGGCGTGAGCCACCGCCCCCGGCCTCTTTGCTCATTTTTAAGTTGAGTGGTTTGTCTTTTTGTTCTTGAGTTAAAAGAGTTTTTTATATTACACTATACTATATAGTTCTTTATACAATATTTTGGAGAGTAGACCTCTTATCAGATATATGACCTATATGATTTGCAAATATTTTCTTCTATAAATGTTTGTGTGAGGCAGGGGTCCAGCTTCATTCTTTAAAATGTGGCTCTCCAGCTGTCCCAGCGTCATTTGTTGAAAAGACAATTCTTTCACCACTGAATGGCCTTGGCATCCTTGTAAAAAACCAGTTGTTCATAGATGTATGAATTTACTTATGGATTCTTACTGATCAATACGTTTTTCCTTTTTTTTTTTTTTTGAGATGGAGTCTCACTCTATTGCCCAGACTGGAGTGCAGTGGTGCGATCTTGGCTCACTGCAACCTCTGCCTCCTGGGTTCAAGTGATTCTCCTGCCTCAGCCTCCCAAGTAGCTGGGACTACAGGCATGTGCTACCATGCCTGGCTAATTTTTGTATTTTTAGTAGAGAAGAAAGAAACTTTCAAACTATTTTCCAAAGTGGTTGTACAATTTTGTATTTCCATTAGCAGTGTCTAAAGAGTCCTGGTTTCTCCAGTCTTTACCAGTACTTAATATGGTCAGTCTTTTTAACTTTAGGCATTCTAATAGGTGTTCAGAGCTATCTTGTGGTTTTAATTTGAATTTTCCTAACGACTAATGACATTGTATATCTTTTCAGGTGCTTACTTGCCATCTATGTGTCTTTTTGGTGAAGTATCTCTTCAAATCTTTGGCCCATTTTAAAATTCAGTTGTTTGTTTTCAGATCTATGGTTTGCAAATATTTTCTCACAGCCTGTGAGCTGTCCTTTCATTCTCCTTACAGTGAGTTTTAAAGAGCAGAAGGGGCTTGGCGTGGTGGCTCATGCCTGTAATCCCAGCACTTTGGGAGGCTGAGGTGGGCAGATCACTTGAGGTCAGGAGTTTGAGACCAGCTTGGCCAACATAGTGAAACCCCATCTCTACCAAAAAAATTAGCTGGGCATGTTGGCAGGCATCTGTAGTCCCAGCTACTCAGGAGGCTAAGGTAGGAGAATCGCTTGAACCCAGGAGGTGGAGGTTGCAGCGAGTGGAGATTGTGCCACTGCCCCCAGCCTCGGCAATAGAGTGAGGCTCTGTCTCAAAAAAATAAAATAAAAGAAAGAGCAGAAGGTCTTTAATTTTGATGATGTCCAGTTTATTAAGTTTTATTTGGATCACACTTGATGCCATGTCTAAAAAATCTTTACCTGTAAGAAAAGAGCGCAGAGATGTTCTTCTATGTTTTCTTATGGAAGCTTTATAATTCTAGGTTTCACATTTAGGTCTATGATCCATTTTGAGTTTACTTTTGTATATAGTGTGAACTATGGACCAAAACTCCTTTTTTGCATGAACAGATATCCAAATGTTGCAACCCATTTGATGAGAAGGCTCTCTTTTCTCCACTAAGTTGCCTTTGCATCTATGTCAAAATTAGTTGTCCATGTATATGGGCATCTATTTCCAGACTCTTATTCTGTTTTATTGATCTATTTGTCTGTATTTATAGCAATGCCACACTGTTTTGATCACAATAGTTTTGTCATATGTCTTGAAATCAGGGAGTGCCAGTGCTCCAACATCGCTCTTTTCAATGTTGTTTTGGGTCTTCTAGGTCCTTTGCATTCCATATGAATTTCACACTTGGCTTGTCAATTTCTGGAACACAAATAAGAAAAGAAAAACCGGCTGGGGATGGTGGCTTAGGCCTGTAATCCCAGCACTTTGAGGGGCTGAGGTGGTTAGATCACCTGAGATCAGGAGTTGAAGATCAGCCTGGCCAACATGGTGAAACCCCGTTTCTACTAAAAATACGAAAAATTAGCTGGGTATGGTGTCATGCACCTGTAATCCCAGTTACTTTGGGAGGCTGAGGCAGGAGAATTGCTTGAACCCAGTAGGTGGAGGTTGCAGTGAGTAGATATCGTGCCACTGCACTCCAGCCTGGGCGACAGAGCAAGACTCCATCTGAAAGAAAAAAAGAATAGAAAAACCTGTCCCAGGCTTGCACTCAGCCCCTGACAACTGGCAGGTGTCATGGTTTATATTATTTTCTCTGCAGCAGGGTGGTCTTTCCAGGAGCTTGCCTGCTTCTCCCTGGCATGGCTCCTCTGCCAGCCTGTCTGTCCACTCCCATCTGTCTCCCTACACAGAGACACACGGCCTTTCCCATTACTCACGGAGTTTCTTGGGGCTGGAAATCATCACATTTTCTCTGCAGTACACAAAGAGCCCAGCAGTGTTGGGTACATGGAAGGTTTTTCCTAAGGTTTTGATAATATTTCCAGACTAATTCTTTATATAATGGAATAAAATCAGTATGCTAGTGGGGATGTCTAGTGCTGTGAGTTCCCACTCACCCCATCCACCTATCATTCACCCATCCATTCACTCATCCATTCATCTACTTGTCTACCCACCCATCCATCTATCCATCCACCCATCTACTCATCCACACATCCACCCTTCCATCCATCCACCTGTCTATCCATTCATCCATCTATCCATACACTCATCCATCTCTCCATCCATTCATCCACCATATACCCATCCATCCCTCTACACTGTGTCCATTTAACCATCCACCATCCATCCATTTATCCCATCCACCCACCCATTCATCTATCCATCATCCACCCACTCACCCACCCACCCATTCATCCATCCATCCATCATCCACCCACCCATTCATCCATCCATCATCCACCCACCCATTCATCCATCCATCATCCACCCACCCATTCATCCATCCATCCATCCATCATCCACCCACCCATTCATCCATCCATCATCCACCCATCTACCCACCCATTCATCCATCCACCTACTCATCCACTCACCCATTCATCCGTCCACCTACTCATCCACCCACCCATTCATCCATCCATCATCCACCCATCTACCCACCTATTCATCTATCCATTTACCCATTCACCCACCCATTCCTCCATCCATCATTCACTCATCCACCCACCCATTCATCCATCCACCTACTCATCCACTCACCCATTCATCCATCCACCTACTCATCCACCCATCCATTCACCTACTCATCCACCCATTCATTCATCCATCCATCATTCACCCATACCTCCTTCTATCTTCTTCCACATACTCATCCCAATTTCTGATCAACAACTGTTTTGGACACTGGGCCACAGATGTGCCTTCCAAGACCTAAGTTTCCTTATCTTTAAATGAAAGAGTCGAATGAACCCATTTCCCAGGGCCCTTCACACTCTGGCATTCTTTGACTTCTATGCAGGCACAACCTTCCGTAAGAAGGGTGAGGAGCTGGGCCATGTCAGATAGAAGGCGTGATGTCCACTGACGTGGGGCACATACCGAGATTTCGCCACCATTTCCCTTGCCCCTATTTGAACCAAGGCCACAGGAACTGAGATCCCATCATAGGGGCAAGCATAGCAAACGTCCCAGAAATGGCTCCTATTGTTTGCAGGTGGCTTAACTGGGCATCCAGAGGGTGTCCCTTACTGTCCCGTTCCAGTGGGAGCCACCTGATGACCTCTGCAGCCACGGAATCCACAGTATGCTGAAGAAGTAGTCGTTGGGCACAGAGGGCTGAGAGCCAGTCTAAAGGCAGGGCAGGGGCCTCCTCAGGGAAGCCTCAGGCTTGTCTTCCCCCAGGGAAGTGTCCAGGTCCATGATGTCACCGCTGCAGCTGCAAGCCACAGACATGGTCTTTGAGCTGACATCATCATCAGACCTAGGATCCCTGCCCCTATGTCCCCCACCTGACCTGTGCACACTCTGCCTCACCTGTGCACATTCTTTTTTTTTTTGAGACAAAAAGTCTCGGTCTGTCACCCAGGCTGGAGTGTAGTGGCATGATCGCGGCTCACTGCAACCTCTGCCTTCCAGATTCAAGTGATTCTCCTGCCTCAGCCTCCCAAGTAGCTGGGATCACAGGTGCACGCCACCACATCTGGTTAATTTTTTTTTGTATTTTTAGTAGAGACAGGGTTTCACCATCTTGGCCAGGCTGGTCTTGAACTCCTGTCCTCATGATCCACCCACCTCGGCCTCCCAAAGTGCTGGGATTACAGGCGTGAGCCACTGTGCCCGGCCACCTGTGTACATTCTATAGCACCTGTGCACCCCCCCATCTCATCTGGGCACACTCTACCTCACCTGGGCATATAGTTTATCCTCACCTGTGCACATCCTACCTTACCTGGGCATCTCACTTGTGGGCAACTTCACCTGTGCACACCCTCATCTCACCTGGGCACACCCTTGCCTCACACTCTTACCTCACCTGTAAGTGCCTCCACCTTACCTGTGCATACGCCTACCTCATCTGGGCATACCCCACCTACCCTGTGCACACCCTAACCTCACCTGTACACACCAAGGCTGCTTACAGTCCACACCTGTGTCCCCAGCCAGGCCTGAATATCAGTAGGGCTGCCGAGCAGTGAAGCCGACATCCACGGATGGCCTTCCAGGGTCAGGAGAGGCAGGACCCTGCAGGGAGGGCGTTGACCCCTTGCCTCTTCTGCCTCCCCCCACCGTGGGGACCCTGGGCAGTCCTTGACTCCCTGGCAGTGCAGGGCCAGGTGAGACGGCACTGGCTAGGCCCCGGTGGAGGTTTTCACCTCCACACTTCTCTCTGTTCTTCTGCTCTGTGGCTTCTGCCTCAGTGGGGAGGTGGACAGAGCTGAGTACAAAGAAATCAATGGACTTTCAGGATGAATTTTTAAAGACCAGCAGCAGTGGCACTATTCTAAAGCACAGAGGATTTCTTTTGCAAGAGCAGGGCTTTTTGAGAAAGGAAAAGGTTTTAAGTGAGAACATGGACTTTACTGGCTTAAGCCGTAGAGTGGGGGAGGCTGCAGGGAGCCTCTTTCCTGTCTGAGAGAAGGCAAGGGTTGGACCATGGAGGGGCAGGGAAAGGGCGCCCCAGTCCCTCACATGGCCACTGCCTGGGTGAAGCCACATGGGGGTGGCTGCTGGGAGACCCAGGGGAGCGGGGGGGATGTCAACGTAGACCTGTGCTTGATACACTCCTTAGAAGTCTGGAGAAATCCTCACACCAGCACAGGGGTGTCCCCCAGGGGAGAGGAGCCCCAGCCATGGCTCCGGCAAGCCTGTTGGGGCTGGGGGCAGTTCACGTCCTGGTGGTCCCTGAGAGGTGGGCCGGGCTCCAGCAAGCAGAGGGTCTCGAAGTTAGCACAAAGAGTTCCCAAGGGGTGTTAGTGGACACGGAGGGCAGGGCTCCTGGATAGCTGGGCCAGACTGGCCACAGAACCTGTGGGAGCCTTACCTGGGCCCCATGTGGAGGCACAGGCAGGCAGATGGGGGAGAGGGGGAGGGCGGAGGAATCAGGACAGAGTGAGTGCTGGCCCTGAGGCTGAGACAGCTGGAAGGGGTGGGTGACCCTGAGTGGGCTGGCGACAAGGGTGATTCCTGGGGCAGCAGAGAGTTCCTGCAGAAGGGACTTGGTTCTGCAAACTCACTGCTCAGCTTCCACATGGCCCTTAAGCCCTGCTCCTCTGCGGTAATCTTCCTTCTGTGGGGTTTTTGGGTACCCTCCACCACACTGACTCAGGACAGCCCTTTCCCATGAAGGTCACTGTGGTGGGGAGAACAGACAGCCCCGTTGCCCTGGGAGGCCACAGGTGAGTCCTTGTCACTGCGCTCTGAGGCTGGCTGGGAGGCCCTGAGCTCCCTGACATGCAGCCCCTGGTGGGGGACTTGGGGGTGCTGACGTTCATGCAGAGAGAGGGGCTGGGGTCTCACCATGCATCCCCTAATGCTGCCTGGTGCTGTAGCATTTTCTGGACAAGAAAACAAGCCCTCCCAAACCTGGGCTTCTCCTGGGGGAGCCACCTTTCACTGACAGTGGCACAGGTGCCTGGGTGGGTGCTCAGGCTCTCCCCTCATTCCTGCAATGATCTAGGCAGGCGGAAACCCCCAACCGTGCAGGGTGTCAGAGACCAGAACCCAGAGGCCCTTCTGTCTCCACCTTCCCCTGCAACTGTGGCCTGCTTGGTCTGAAACCACTCTCATAGCTCTGTATGTGTCTCTCCTCATTGTCTCTCTGCCCAACTCCCGGATCTCCCTCTCCATCCCCGTGTCTCCCTCCAGGCTAGCCTTGTAGTGGGGCTGCTGGGTAGGTGTGGCCAAGGCAGGATTTGGGAAGAATGGGTTGGGGTCAGCTGCCCCGGGTACCTTCTGCAGGTGCTCAAGGCTCTGCAGGAGCTTGTAGAAGTCCCTCCTTCCCAACTCTGTGGCTGTCCCTCTCTCCGGAGCACCCTAGATTCCTGCCCCTCTATGTCTTCCCTGTGTGCTTCAGCTGAGTGAGTGACGCCCCCTTGACTCACTCCTCTCTCAGGCTCTGTCATGACTGATCTTCTCTGAACACCATTGTGGGTCAGGTCATGGGAGCACAGGGATGGATGTGGGGCTGGGAGTCCACTTTCAAGAGTGTGCATCCCATGGCTGGCAGGTGGGCACCAGCTGTCACTGAGAGCTCAGGCTGGGCTATGGGCCACTGTCCTCAGTTCCTCTCCATGTGTCCTCTCCATGGGCTGTTGGGCTTCCTCACATCATGGCAGCTGGGTTCTAAGAACGAACACCCCCAATAAAGCAAGGTGGAGTGCAGGGCACTTAGAAGTCAAGTAGCATCACCTTTGCCAAGCTCTATGGGATGAGGGTCTGCCCAGAGTCAAGGGGAAGGGATGGAGACCCCAACACTTGAGGAGAGAAAGGTCAAGGTCACATTGTGAGAAGAGACTGTTGAATGGGAGATATCATTGCAGCTATCTTTGGAAAAGACAATCTGCCACACATCCCCAGAGTGGGTTGGGTTATGCCAGCTCTCTGGGCTCTGCTGTGTGAGTGATGCACCCAGCCAGGGGCCCTCACACCCATCTGGCAACCCCATATGTGAGAACAGGGCCTACAGTGGCCCCAGCAGTCATGGGGATCCTCCAGCCAAGTCCTGTTGCTTCCTAAGCAATCTCCTACCCAAAGCCTCCATGGCCCCTGTTTTCCACATGGAGGAATGAATTTAGCTTTGCCCTGAGTTGGCAAAATCTGGCAATGGTTTAAGAAAAGCTTTAAGTTTGACAAAGTGCTCTCTTACTTACAAATTTAGTTTATTTATTGTTATTTTATTTTGGTTCACAAAGCAAATGAGTATTAGTTATTTATTGCTGCACAACAAATTACTCAGATTACCTCAAAATCTAGCAAATTAAAATAATAAACATGTATCATCTCCCATAATTTCTGGGGTAAATAATTAGGTAGTGGCTTAGCTGGGTGGTTCTGGCCCAAGGACTCTTATGAGGTTGCAGTCAGGAGCAGCTAGACAAGGCTGCATTTATCTGAAGGCTTGACTGGGGCAGGAGGCTCCCTTCCAAGATGGCACCTGCACAGGGCTGTTGGCTGGAGGCCTCAGCTCTTCACCCTGTGGCCCTCTCCATAGGCTGCTTAGGTTTCCTTGGGCCCTGATGACTGGTTTCCCCAGTGTGAGAAATCCGTAGAGCAAGAAAGAAGTGCATTGTTTTTGTGGCCTAGTCTCAGAAGCCACACACTGTTTCTCCCAGGATATCCTATTATTGCATAGGTCTGCCCTATTCAAAATGGGAAGAGACTGTACAAGGGCATAAACACCAGGAGGGGAGGATCCATCATTGGAGGCCCTCTTAGAGGCTGGCTGTCCCAGTTTATGAAATGTTTTCTGGATTTTGAAGTACTTGGGAGTTTGCACAGAACTTTATTATCTACAACTGATTTTTTACATGAATTATCTCACTAACCCCTGAAATATTCCCTTATTTCCTTTGAAGGGACTGGGATGGGGCTTTGCGAGTCATCGTGCCCTTTGTTGTGCCTTTAGCTGGGTTTCCAGACTTTGTGGGGCCCAGGAAGTCACCCTGGAGGGGAGGCCCAGCCCCAGGCCCCAGAGATGAGGCCAGAGTGAAGAACGAAAGGGTCCGTGAGTCAGCGCTGGGTCAGAGAGAAACAGAGCAGGCTGAGGGCCTGAAAACACAGCAGAGTTCATATGGAGGGTTGGGCCCAGGCTGAGGCATCCACCTGGGAGGCCAGGTCTCTGTGTGTCCCCTCAGAGTGTTTGTTTGCCAGACTCACGGTCACTAAGATTTTCTCCATGAAAATGCAAGCTACGGCTGGGCACGGTGGCTCACGCCTGTAATCCCAGCCCTTTGGGAGGCCGGGGTGGGTGGATCACGAGGTCAGGAGGTCGAGACCATCCTGGCTAACACGGTGAAACCCCATCTCTACTAAAAATACGAAAAATTAGCCGGGCGTGGTGGCAGGCACCTGTAGTCCCAGCTACTCGGGAGGCTGAGGCAGGAGAATGGCATGAACCCGGGAGGTAGAGCTTGCAGTGAGCCGAGATCATGCCACTGCACTCCAGTCTGGGTGACAGAGTGAGACTCCATCTAAAAAAAAAAAAAAAAAGAAAAGAAAAGAAAATGCAAGCTACAGACTGGGAGAAAATATTTGAAAACATTTACCTGACAAAGGACTTGTATTTAAAATACAAAGATGTTTTAAACTTAATAATGAGAGGCTAACAACCAATTTTTAAAATGGGTTAAAGAGGGCCAGGCAAGGTGGCTCATGCCTGTAATTCCAGCACTTTAGGAGGCTGAGGTGGGAGGATCACTTGAGCCCAGGAGTTTGAGACCAGCCTGGCCAATATAGTGAGACCGTATCTCTACAAAAAATTAGCTGGGCATGGTGGCATGTGCCTGTAGTCCCAGCTGCTTAGGAGGCTGAGGCAGGAGGATTGCTTGAGCCCAGGGGTTCCAGACTGCAGTGAGCTGTGATTGCACCACTGTGCTCCAGCCTGGGTCACAGAGGATGACCCTGTCTCAATAAAATAAAATAAAATAAAATAAAATGGAGCCAAATATTTAAACAGACACTTCTGTAAAGAAGATACACAGGTTTTCAAATAAGTCAGTTTAAGTGGGGAAAAAAAAGACATGTAAGCACATGAAAAGACACTGAACATTATTAATCATTCAGGAATGAAAAATAAAACCACAATGAGATACCACTTCACACCTACTAGAGCGGCTGAAATGAAGAAGACTGACCTCAGCAAGTGTTGATGAGGACATGGAGCACCTGGAACTCTATGCTGAGTGCTGATGCTGAGAATGCAAGATGGTGCGGCCACGCTGGGGAAGTTTGGCAATTATTAGAGAGTTAAATGTGCACCTACCATAAGAAGCAGCCACTCCACTCCCAGGCACTCACCCAAGAGAGATGAAATCATCTGTTCATACAGAGACAGATATAAGCATACCTGGCAGCTCTATTTGCATATGGCTAGAACACAAGTACCCACTTCTCTGGAGTGTTGGGAGGATTTATTAATTTTTTGAATTTGAAAATAGAAGGTCAGGCATGGTGACTCACACCTGTAATCCCAGCACTTTGGGAGGCCAAGGTGGGTGGATCACTTGAGCCCAGAAGTTTGAGACCAGCCTAGGAAAATAACATGGTGAAACCCCATCTCTATAAAAAATACAAAAATTTAGTGCTGAGTGAGGTGGTGCACATGTGTAGTCCCAGCTCTTGGGTGGCTGAGGCAGGAGGATCGCTTGAACTCAGGAGGCGGAGGTTGCAGTGAGCCGACATCACGCCACTGCCCTCCAGTCTGGGCAACAGAGCAAGACCCTGTCTAAAATGCCCAGGCTGGTCTCGAACTCCTGGACTCAAGCAGTCCTCCCGCCTCAGACCCCCAAAGTGCTGGGACTACAAGCATAAGCCCCCATGCCCAGCTGGGAGGATAAATTTAGTTGGTGGATGTCAATTCTGTGGCACAGCATGGCAGGCAGGAAGGACTAAGTAACTGCACCATTATTTTTATGCCTTCCCGTGTTGCTTTCATCCCACTCAACGGATTCAGCTTGCAGATGGGGAAACTGAGGCCAGGAGAGAGGCAGGGTATTTGCAGGATTTGGTCACCAGGTCAGAGTCCAAGCTGGACCCAGCAGCCAGGCCCTGGCCTGTGGACAGCATGTTCCCATTCCTCCCTCCACACTAGCAGAGCCAACACCCTGCTACTGAACCTCCCTCTCCGTTATGGGGGTGGCTGTCTCCAAGCTTCCCTCTTAGCTGGCTTAGGGCAGCATTAATTGGGCAGAACCGGGAGTGAATACTCCTCCTGGAACCACCCAGCTAATAAGCTCACCATTGAAGTGTGATGGGAGTACCGCCGGGGAGCCCACGCTGGGCTGGACTAATTTAATCCGAGAAGAGAGAGTCATGAGATGCCAGGCCCATCAGCCCTGACGGCGCTGAGAGGAGGGAGGGAGGGAGGAGGCAGGGCTTTGAGCTTCTGCTTTGAAAACCTGAGCCCTGAATTTCCGAGTGAGGACAGGAAGCCAACAGCCTCGCTCCAGTTGTGGATAAAGGAGCCAGAGAGAGTCCTGGTCTTGCCTCATCCCAGAGCCACTGGGGCTGCGGGGTGGGGGAGGGTGATGGGCAGGGCTGGTGTCCAGGTGTGGGTGTCTCTTCACACAGGCTTCCTTGTTTTCTCATTTTTATTTTATATATGTTTTTAAGAAACAGGCCTTATTCTGTTGCCCAGGCAGGAGTGCAGTGGCCAATTCTAGCTCACTGCAGCCTCACCCTCGGGCTCAAGAGATCCTCCCGCTTCAGCTTCCGCAGTAGCTGGAACTACAGGTGCCAGCACACCCAGCTAATTTTCATGTTTTTTTGTAAAGATAGGGTCTCCCTATGTTGCCCAGGCTGGTCTCAAACTCCTGGGCCCAAGCAATCCTCCCACCTTGGCCTCCCAAAGTGCTGGGACGACAGGTGTGAGCCACCGCCACCACCCCCCACATCCGGTGCTTTGGATTATCTGTTGCTGTTTAACAAACCTTCCCAAACTCAGTTTCATAAAACAACAGTTCTTGATTCTGCTCAGGAATCCTCCATCTGTGCAGGGCCGGGCAGGGAGGCCTCGTCTTCTCCTCAACACGGTGCAGGGCAGCTCAACGGGGACTAAAGGACCCTTATTCAAGATGGAGCACCTGCTAGACTGACAGTTTGGTGCCATCTGTGGGTCCCTCCCTGGGGCCCTGGCATCCTCAGAACAGGCTATGTGGGTGCCCAGAGCAGGTGTCCCAAGACAGCCACCCAGGTGGGAATGGTATTACCTTTTGTGACCTCGCTAGGGGATGTCGGTGGGGTCCCCAGGCTTTCTTCTGGGGGATCCAAGAGGCGCCCCTGTATCCCTCAGCTGAGCCCTTCAGCATCAGACCAGCCTAGCCCCGGACAAATTCTCCAAGTTAACAAGTTCAGGGCCTCATGATTAAGTAGACTCACAAAGTTGATGAAAAAATCGGGATATAAATAAATATTCCTGGAGATATTCCACCCCCTGCAGGCATGAACTTTGAATAATTGGAGAGAATTATGCTGAGGACTAATCAAAACTTTTTTTTTTTCCTTTTGCTAATTACCTCTGGGTTTCATCAGTGTCAGAGTCTAATCAACTCCAGACATCTTAATTGACCCTCGGGAAATGTTAGAAATGGTGAGGGCTTTGGTGTCGTAGGGAAGGGGGGCTGGGAGCTGAGAGGAGCCGGGGGTCCTGGGTCCAGAGCCACCCTGGTCTGGGGTGGGGACTGGTACATGGGTGAGGGGGGGCCTGGTTCTCGGGAGGCCTCTGATCAAGACGGATGACGCCCTTGCCTGGGCCGCAGCTCAGCTTCCTCCCGCACTCCCCGGCCCTTTGGCTTCACTCTCATCATCGCCTGGTCTGGAGTTTATCCGGTGAGATGGATGAGGCCAGGAAGGGGTCTGGCACCCAGCAGGGCCCGGGGGAAGCTCCAGATTCTCAGCCAGGAGATTCTTTTTTTTTTTTTTTTCTGAGACAGGGTCTCCAGTGCAGTGGTGGCATCACAGCTCACTGCAACCTCACCCTCCAGGGCTCGAGCGATCCTCCCACCTCAGCCTCCCGAGTGGCTGGGACTTCAGGTGCGCCACCACACCCAGCTAAGTTTTGCACTTTTGGGGTAGAGAAAGGGTTTCTCCATGACGTCCAGGCTGGTCTCTAACTCCTGGGCTGCAGTGATCTGCCTGCCTCGGCCTGCCAAAGTGCTGGAATTACTGGTTTGATCAGCCAGGGGCCTCTTGGTGTCTCCAAGTAGAAGGAGAGTTTGGTTTCTTCTCCTGATGGGAATCATTTGCATATGATACAAAATTCCTCTTCCAAAATGTAACTCCAGCAAAGACAGGCCCTGCCTTGGAGCCACTGGTGTTGGAAGCACCATTTCCTGCAGTGTCTCGGAAGGGGGCGCTGTGGCACATGGCAGCAGAGCCAGCGTGCTCCAGCCCTCTCTGAGCCCCTGGTGGCCCACCCCTCGGCCCCTTGCTGGGGTGGATCCCCCACCCCTGTTCTTGGGCATTTTGAAGGCTCAGGAAAGCCTTTGACCAAATTCAGAGGCAAAACTCATTTGCCTGGAAATCCGCCCCAATAACCTCTGCTCAGGAAGCCAAATGCCCAAACTAGACCCCTCAGCTTCAAACATCCCCAACCCCAGCCCCCACGCCCAGCAGCCCCAGACCCCACGATGCCAGGAGCCACCACCAGCAGGCCCAGGCTGCCCCCCTCAGTGGGGAGCTGCACCCCCGACTGGGTCAGCCTCCCACCCCTGCAGCTCGGAGCTCCCTGGTCCCCCCAGCCTTGCCCCACGCCTGTGCTGGCCCGTGCACGTGCACTCTGCAGCTTCAGCGGGCCCAGCCTCCCCTCCACCTCCTCTCTTCCCAGCTGAGCTACTCTAGCCCTTCTCCAAGCTGGCTACCACCTCGCCTTTCTCCCCCAGCCCACCTCTCCCCTCCATGCCCCACCTGCCCACTGGTCCCTCTCCACTCTCAGCCGAGCTCCTGACGGTGCCCACAAACCCCACCCAGACCTACACCTTCCCCAGTCTTCCCCTAAGGTCATCAGACACAGAGCTGGGAGCCCTCCCTGCACCCCCTTTGGCCCCACAGAGGGTCCCCAGCTCCGTCCTCTCCCTGCCCCGTCTGTCCTCACACTCAGGTACCCTTCCTGGCTCAGAACAGCCGGCTGTTCCCCGGGGTCCCGAGCCCTCACCCTGCCTGCCCCCTGCCCCACGTGTGGCCTTCCATCTGTCCACCCAGCCAGCTCGCCCGGCTGCAGGGTGTTGGCACTTGGTGTCCTTCGGCTGGGGTTCCTCACAGCATCGCTCCTTCTCACCACCCAGGTCTCGGCTCAAAATCCCCCTCCTGGGAGAGGCCATTCCGGAACCCCAGGTTCAAGCACAGTGCTGCCCCCTTCTCCCGCCCCCCAGCTCTTTCCATCACATTGCCATGGTTGACTTACTTCACTGTCTGAAATCCGTTCTTCCCTCCCCCTCTCTCTCCCTAATTTGCTAAAATGTCGGTTCCACGAGGCCAGGGTTCTGTGCCCTTTCCTGTTGATCCTGGTACAAGAGCCCCGGCCACACGGCAGGCTCACGGCAAGGCTGTCAGACAGAAGAAGCCGATTTCACCAGCTTCCCGGAGGGGCCAGGGGATGGTCCTGCCTGAGCCTGGGTTCCGTTCTTTGGTCCTCTGTGAGTGGCCTCACCAACTCTCTCCCAGCCTCTGTTTTCTCATCTGTGAAAGGGGGACAGCTTCCCATGGTGGAGGGAGGTGATGTGCTTTGTCAAACCCCAAGCCCCCCAGGAGCCTGGATTTGGCGTGCTACCCTGTCCCCCTGCTGTTCTCCCCACATAGACCCCCTGCCCCAGCCGGAATGGCACCCGGAGCTCCAGCGTCAGCCATGGACATGGTGGGGGTCCCGCTTCCTGCCGAGACCCAGCCCTTACTGCCCTTCTCAAGTCAGGCAGGAACAAGGGGGTGAGGGGACTTTCCTGGGCCATGCAGGAGTGAGAGGCCCCAGGTGGATCCCCACCCCCCACCCTGGAAGAACAGGCATGGTGAGAGGGAACCCTAGACAGTAACACCCCCTCCTCTCCGCAGAAGCCCCTATGGGATGGGCCCTGGGTGCAGCGTCTGCCCTAGCAGACCTGCCCCTGCTCCCACGCGGATACGGGCTTGCTGTGTGACTGTGGGTGTGGCCTTCTCTCTGGGCCTCAGTTTCCCTTCTCTCATCCCAAGGTTGCATTCCATGGGCCCGGGAGTCTTTTTGGGACAGATGCCGTGATGTGACTCCAGCTGAGCTGCCCCCTCGACCAGGGCCACCAGAGGCAGCCCCCTGCCTCCAGATCAAGAGCCCACCCACCCTCGCGGGTGCCCAGGCGCTGGCCCCTGGCCTGTGGGCCGGCCTGGCTGCCTTGGTCATGGCAGGAAGGATCCATCACTGCTGCCTGATGGATGATCTGAGCCTCCTCCTGCCCGCGCCCCGTGCTGTTTCAGCTGCAGAAAAATGTTTATCACTCGGCACAGCAGCGACCCTCCCTGCCTGCCTGCCTGCCTGCCTGCCTCCCTCCCTGCCTCCCTCCCTCCCTCCCATGCTACGGACTCCCGGCAGACATCAGGAGGCTTTCCGGGGCTATTTTCATGATTTTAATTTTCTATTCCCCATCTCCTTTCTTCCCCCTTATTACATTTTGGGCTTTTTTGGGCTTCTGGAATGAGCATACGTTTTCCTGGTGATATTTTTTAATAAAAACCATCATTTATGATTATTTTTCTTCCCCACTCGCTGTCAGCCTCCCCATTGGATTTCATATGAACACGGCTTCCCGCCTGCTTTGTCTCCAACGGCCTCCCTCTGGCCCCAGGACCCTCCTGTGTCCCTGCCCCAGCCAGCACTGCTGCCTTCTGCTGACCACGGCCACCGGTCTTCTGGGCTTTTCTGTTCTGTCCTTCAGATGGGTCTCACCTGCACACTTTTCCTTTCTCCCTCCCTCCCTCCCTCCCTCCCTCCCTCCCTCCCTCCCTCCCTCCTTCCTTCCCTCCTTCCCTCCCTCCCTCCCTCCCTCCTTCCTTCCTTCCCTCCCTCCTTCCTTCCTTTCATGAGAGTCTCACTCTGTCATCCAGGCTGGGGTACAGTGGCACAATCACAGCTCACTGCAGCCTTGATCTCCCAGGCTCAAGTG
This sequence comes from Pan troglodytes, assembly GCF_028858775.2. Classification (NCBI taxonomy): domain Eukaryota; kingdom Metazoa; phylum Chordata; class Mammalia; order Primates; family Hominidae; genus Pan; species Pan troglodytes. The sequence goes on from NC_072404.2 coordinate 7,596,989, forward strand.
ATCCTCCCACCTCAGCCTCCTGAGTAGCTGGACTACAGGTGTGCGCCACCACACCTGGCTAACTTTTTGAAGAATTTTTTGTAGAGATGGGGTCTTGCTACATTGCCCAGGCTGGTCTTAAATTCCTGGGCTCAAGCAATCCACCCTCCTCACCTCCCAAAGCATGGGGACTATAGGCGTGTACCACTGTACCCTGCACACCTTTCTTGGTTGCAGTGCACAGAAGGGGCTGGGGACTCAGAGGGAATGGGGCTGCCCTGCAGGCCACGGGGTTCAGCACCCTGTGCCCCCCACCCCAGGCCTGTGGGTTCTGCAAAGCTCCTCACGAGCCAACGGGCTGCCAAGATCATCAAGGAGAGAGGTTTCCAAAAAGACCCCCGTCCTCAAACGCTACCTAAACTGTCGACATTACTCAATGAAACAGAAGCTGGCCCACCACCGTCTACAGCGAGACTTGGGCAGGTCCTTTCTTCTAGGTTTCCCTGTCTTATTTGTTTATTGGAGGCGGGGTCTCACTCTGTTGCCCAGGCTGGAGTGCAGTGTTGCAATCACGGCTCACTGCAGCGTTGACCTCCTGGGCTCAAGCGATCCTCCCACCCCAGCCGCTCAAAGTGCTGGAACTGCAGGTGTGAGCCACCACATCGGGCATCCCCATCTTTAAATGGAAGCTAACTTCAGGTTATGATCCTTCCTTCATTCAGCAAACACTGAGGGCCTACTGTGTGCCACACACCTGTCCCAGGGCAGGAACACACTGGTCCCAGGGCAGGAACCAGCTCAGATGTAACTCTACCTACCTGCATGTCAGAATCCGTCCACACAGGCTGGGCATGGTGGCCCACACCTGTAATCCCAGCACTTTGGGAGGCCGAGGCAGGCAGATCACCTGAGGTCAGGAGTTCCAAACCAACCTGGCCAACATGGTGAAACTCCGTCTCTACTAAAAATACAAAAATTACCCAGACGTGGTGGCGCACACCTGTAATCCCAGCTACTTGGGAGGCTGAGTCAGGAGAATTGCTTGAACCTGGAAGGCGGAGATGGCAGTGAGCCGAGATCATGCCACTGCACTTCAGCTTGGGCAACAGAGTAAAACTCTGTCCAAAAAAAAAAAAAAAAAAAAATCCGTCCCCACGCTTACAGATGACAGAATGGAGCACTGGGCTTCTCCATGAAGTTCCTGTGTGACCTAGGGCAAGGCACTGCCGTCTCTGAGCCGTCCTTGCTTTCCATCTCTGTGAAAGGAAAAGGCTTGGACACGGAGCTGCCCCGCCTCTGACTGGACATCCCTTCCCCACCCAGCCCCAGAGGATCTTGTGATCCAAGCAGTTGCAACCTCGCCGGGCTCCTGCGGCTCCCCCCAGCGGACCCAAGAAAAGCCAGGCCTGTCTGAGGTCCAGGCATGGTGACCCCAGGTTACCCAGGGTGCTGGAGCCCTCTTCCATGGCAGGGAGAGGCCACGTGCTCCTTCCTGCTCTGGTCCCACCCTCACTGGCCCCTGGTCCCCGCCTGTTTAAGGAGATCCTGAGGGGGCTGCCGGGAGGACTGGTTCCAACGCTCAGGGCCTCCGCCTGGACTCTGGCCTGCAGGCTTGAGGAGGGAGAGGCCTGTCTTCCCTCACTGCCGCTTCTCCCTTATCAGTAGTAGGAGAGGTTACTATGAATATTCATATGGCTCACATGAATATTTATGAGAACACTGCGCCGGGTCTATCTTCTCGCCCTTGGGTACCTCCATAGCTTGCTAACTCGCCGCACCCATGGGTCTCTGTTGACCCTTGTACTCGAGCCAGCGAGGCGGCTTTCCCTCCACCGACAGAGGTCTGCCCGGCAGCCCCAGGGCTCCCTCATCCCAGGACACCCCTGGGTGGGAATCGTCCCTGGCCCAGGGCTTGGCATGTGTAGGCCCTGTCTCAGGTCTGACCCCACCTCCTGTGTAAGGGGGAGCCCCTCTCCCGGCCTCAGTTTCCCTTCTGACCTCCACAGGTCCTTTTGGCCCTGGAAGGGTTTGGCCAGGCTGATGGGCTCCGGGAACAGCACGTTCTCTCTGATTCCTCTTTCCAATGCTCCATTGTGCGGGGACAAAGCCGAGAGGCTCCGGTTCCCGAGGGGTGTGCCAGGCCAAGACTTCGGGTTACCTAGGACAGGGAACCAGAGAGGCCTCTGGTCAGTTGTCCCCGCTGGCCTCCGGGCCCACAGCCAGGGGCTGCTTGGTCAGCCGTTCCCTGGCACAGGCCAAACCGAGGTGAGCTGGGAGCACTCGGGGCAGGCAGGGGCTGCAGGGGTGGCAGGGGAAGCGTTCAGACCCCAAAGCTCAAGGGTGGAGGGTGAGTGGGACCTCCGTGCCCCAGGACGTGCTGTCCGGAGGAAGTCACGCTCCACTGCTCCTGGTGGTGCGATCTTGGACAGGTCACGCTTCTCTGTGCCTTGGTGTTGCTCTCTGCCGTGCCTTCCCCAGGTGTGTTCAAGGTGGGGCCACCCTTGGCAAATGTGGATGCTCTGTGTGGGGGACCCCCCACTCTGAGGGCATTTGGCCATTTGTCCAGAGTGGACCCAGCTGGGGGAGCAGTGACACCACCATGGAACCCAAAGCTTTGAGACTGCAGGGAGGCCAGGCCCTGCCTCTGCCCCAGAACGGCTCCAGGTTATGCAGACCACGCGGGGCCTTCCTCCCCCCGGGGGAGTGAGACGTCCCTCCTGCCCTCTGCTGATTTTTTTTTTTCTTTTGAGACAGAGTCTCACTCTGTTGCCCAGGCTGGAGTGCAGTGGCACCATCTGAGCTCACTGCAGCCTCTGCCTCCCAGGTTCAAGCGATTCCCCTGCCTCAGCCTCCCGAGTAGCTGGGACCACAGGCGCCTGCTACCACACCAGGCTAATTTGTGTATTTTTTAGTAGAGATGGGGTTTCACCAGGTTGGCCAGGCTGGTCTCGAACTCCTGACCTCAGGTGATCCATCTACCTCGGCCGCTCAAAGTGCTGGGATTTCAGGCATGAGCCACTGCGCCCAGCCCTTTTTTTTTTTTTTTTTTTTTTAAACTGGGACTACAGGTGCATGCCACCATGCCCAGTTAATTTTATATCTTTTTGTAGAGGCAGTGTCTCGCCGTGTGCCCAGGCTGCTCTCAAACTCCTAGGCTCAAGTGATGGCCTCCTAAAGCACTGGATGACAGGCGTGAGCCACCACGCCGGGCCTCTCTGCATATCCGATTCTCACTGGGCCTGTGAGCCGTGGGCATGCTGGGTCCCCCTCCCTTCCTGGGTGCCCAGCCTCCCCTCCCCAGGGGATGGACCCTCCTCCAGGGACGCCAGGGGCCCTTCCTCAGGGATGAATAGACTGGCTGCAATTTTCAAGGAGCGTAAGCCGTGCCCAGCGCCTTCCAGAGAGTTCCAAGACCCTGGGACCCCTGGGGTCATCTTCTCCCGAGGTCTCCTCTCCACTGAAGCATGACTATGATCTGGGAGCCTTACTGAGTCTCTGGATTCTGGGGGCCACAGTGTGAGATCTGATTCCTCCCTTGCAAGTTAGCAAATTAGAGGCTCTGGGAAGTCCTGATCTCTCCACCCGAGCTTCCCAAACAGACGCTGGCCCCTCTCCTTTGGTGCTTGGCTCTGACCTCAGCGGTGGAGGTTCAGAGTGCTCCAGCGCTCGCCCAAGGTCACAGAGCCAGCGAGTGGGGCTCCAGCTGGGGTCTGGGCCCACCTCACAGCCTGAGCTTACAGCCACCATCCGGGGTGGAGGACACATGGAGGTCCCTCGCACCGGGGCTTTCTGCACGGGCCGACCCCAGCGAGCTTCGTAGCTCGGGCCCAGCCTGCTGGTGTCGTTTGCCTAAATGTGTTCAACCTCGTCTTCCCATGAGACCGACACGGCCACCGCCAACATCTGCGGGGACAATGACAGAGGAATGCCTAATGAGGGCCCGGCGTGGCCCCGCCACGGAGCGCAGGCTGGGACAGATGGTCTATCATTACCCATTTTTATTAATTACTGCTCCCCGTGCTGCGATTGGCTCCAACGGCTCAGGCACGTTGGACGCGCCGTGGCCGCAGCTATTCTGGAAGGAAGAAACGGCCCTTCATTTAGCACAGCGTGCCTTTCCTCCCAGCTTCCTCAGAGGCCACAGGCATTTTTGGCTCAGCGAGGTCCCTGGGGAACTAGGCTGTGCGGAGGGAGGAGTGTGCAGCTGCCACCTGACTGAGGAGAAGGGGCGGAGGGGCTGGTGCGGGGAGAGGCAGAGAGCCCCTGTGACTCCAGCCTGGAGCGAGGCCCTGCGGGGAGACCCCGGACCCCTGCAGACCTGGCCCAGGACCGCATCTGCATCCCACAGGCTTGGGCCGTTGGCCTCAGGGAAACTTGGGGCCCGCGGACCCCGCTGCTGCCACGGAGTTTGTGCCTTACCTGGGTTTGTGCTCGTGGGCGTTGATCTGGGTTGAGGGCCGCAGCCTCGCTCCTGTTTATAGACACTCAGGGTCCCAGCCCAATCTGCCCCAGGGGCTCCCTGAGGCTCTGGGGTCCTATAGACCTGGGTCAGAAGCCCCACACGGGCTCCAGCTTGCAGGGATGCTGGGTGAGTCCCTCCCTGCCTGTGGGCTTTGCACTCCTGCCTGCAGAATGGGGGTGCAGAAGCACCTCCTCATCAAATGCTCAGGTGGCTTGAGTGAGCCGATGCCCAGGGCCTGCCCGCCTTGGGGGATGCCCAGGACACCCACACTGCCATCCAAGTTTGGCTTTGGGCGAGTTCCCAGCTGCCTGCAGCTCTGTCTCCTTTCCGAGAGGCGGTCATGTTCTGCCTGCCCTCCAAAACAAAGGGGATGGAAATGCGTTGGGGTGAGAAGGAACTACCTGGTCAGACCGTCCTGGCTGGGCGAGGACCAGGGCAGAGGGCTGGGGCGCCCTGCGAGGTGCTGTGTCTCCCTGCCTGCCAGGACGCCGAGTTCCCCACTGACCGGCCTTCGTATGGGCCCGTTAGCCTGGGAGATAATGGGACGTGAAGCACGAGGTTTCTAGTCAATACAGAGGAGCTGGGAGGCTTTTTATATCTTGTTCTGTCACCCTGGCCAGGCGTTTTATCTGCTGCCTGCTTGACAGCCTGTCACAGAGCCAGGCCCTGCCAGAGTCCTGGCCCAGCCTGTCCCGGGGAGGGGGGTGGCGGGGAGGCTGCCTGCGGAGCGGAGCCGGCAGAGCCCTGAGCAGCGCCCGCAAGAGGAGCCCCCGTTGTGGGACCAAGCGAGCCCTCGGCCCAGCTCCACAGCAGGCTGCGCCCCCGGAGCCCCCAGCGTGGAGTCAGGAAGGCCCCATCTGTGTGAGTCTGCTCTGACCACAGTAATACACCCCACAGACCGGGCAGCTTACACTACAGGAATTTATCGTCTCCCATTCTGGAGGCTGGAAGTCCGAGATCAAGGTATGGGCAGGGCCGCCTTCTCCTGAATCCTCAGCCTGTGGCTTGCAGATGGCAGCATCTCCCCGTGTCCTCACGGGGCCGTCCCTCTGTGCGTGTCTGTGTCCTGGTCTCCTCTTCTTCAAGGACACCCGTCTGATTGGATTAGGACCCACTCGTATGACCTCATCTCGTCTCAGTCACATCTTCAAAGGCCCTGTCTCCAAACACAGCCCCATTCTGAGGTCCTGGGGCTCCAGGCTTCAGCATTTGAGCTTCGGGGGCACCAAGCAGCCCGTAATACCCCCCTCTTCCTGGGAAGTCCTCTTCCTGGCACCCCCTGACCCTTCCCGAGTGACTCAGGGCAGACCCCTTCCGCTCCCAGCCTCCATGACCTGCAACGATGGTGTGAAGATGGGCCAGGATCATCAGGGTCATTTATGTGCCAGCTTGAAATGCTGCACTTATGGGAGCCTCCGGGTGACGGGAAGGGTGGAGGAGGGGCCGGGCCCCGCAGAATGTCTGCGGCATGGACGCTGGAGCCCAACGCCTGTGCCTGGACCCCAGCCGTGCCACATACGGGCCATGTGACCATCAGCAAGTTATATGACCTCCCTGGATCTCACGTCCTCATTTGGCAAACAGGGATAGTCGTGATCCCTCCCTTAGGGCCGGTGCTTGGAAAGAATGAACGAACATGGGTAAGGTGTGCCTGGTGAGCGCTGTCTGGGCTAAAAGAGGAGTTTGAGAAGGTGGCTTTACGAAGGGAGGTGGCCGGGCGCGGTGGCTCACGCCTGTAATCCCAGCACTCTGGGAGGCCAAGGCGGGTGGACCACTCGAGGTCAGGAGTTCGAGACCATCCTGGCCAAAATGACGAAACCCTGTCTGTACTAAAAATACAAAAATTAGCCGGGCATGGTGGTGCATGCCTATAATCCCAGCTATTCAGGAGGCTGAGGCATGAAAAGTGGAGGTTGTAGTGAGCCGAGATCACAACACTGCACTCCAGCCTGGGCGAGAGAGTGAGACACCATCTCACAAAAAAAAAAGGAGGGAGGTTATTTGGGGTGGAGTGGGCCTCAAACCCTGGGGAAACATTTGTGCTTAGTTCCATGGGCAGCTTTGGGGATTTGCTCCACAAAGACTCCCGAGAGATCAGTGTCCGCAGGGTGACACTGGTGGCTGGGTGACCAGGAGAGGTAGAGGGGAGATGGGGCCTTTGCTGAGACCCTGTGGAGGTGATGAGGTTGGAGGAGGGGCCTTGTGGAGGAGACCAGCTAACAGCAAGGAGGGGACGGCCTCAGGGACCACACGGTCTGGTGCAGTGAGGGGCGCTCATCCCTCCCCGGCACACAGCCCGGTGAGTAAATTTTGGTGCACAAAGCCAGCAGCTGCCACAGCTGGGCAGTAGTGAGCTCCCTGGCGTTGGAGGAAATCAAGCACATCCTGATGCTCACTGAGTGGGGAGACTTGATGGGAGAAGCAGGAAGACCAGCATCATGGAGGGGTGGATTTTATTCTTATCAAAAGCAGTGGGGGGAGTTTCGAGTCCTGGGAAGAAGCACTGGAGGAGATGGCTTTTGGAGTCCAGGGATGGATCCCCAGTAGCTGCCCCATTTTCTGCATGAATTCGTGCTTTCACGGAGGCCCAGGGGCCGGGCAGCACAAGTCAGGCTGTGGGCTCAGGGTCCACACACCAGCAGCCCTGGAGGAAGTGATTTCTCTGGAGTCAGCTTCTGGTGGGATCTGAGGTTTGCAGCCGTCGATCTGGCCTCAGAGCTGAACCTCTGCCCTGCAGAGGGACCAAATGCCCACCGAGGGGCGGTTTTCAGGGCCAGCGTGCCCCGAGCCAGGCAGATGAGGCTGGTTATGAATGGAGGCCACTGTCATTTACTGCCTCTGACCCTAGGGATCAGGCCAGAACCAGGGAGCTCCTGCCAAGGAGACGGACATGGAGGTGCCGGCTCCCCTCCCAGAGGAAGCCTGATCGATCCTCGCTGCCGCAGAGCCCCACAGAGCTCCTACTTAGGCCTGGTTGTCCATCACGATGGGGGCTTGGAGCGAGTGGCCTTCCCATGGGAGACGCAGGGGAAGGCCCGCTGCAGGAGAAGAAGAACTGAAGTAGGGGCCGGGGCTGGGCCAGTCCATTTGGCAAGGACGTGGCTTGCAGGGGGTGCTGAGACCTTGGCCTTTTGCCAAAGCACCCTGCTCCCTGGAGCCACCTGCCCACCCCTCCCCCAGGCTGGTTTGGCCCCAGCCAGGTAGGTCCAAAGTCCTGTGCTGCTGGAGTGGAGTCCAATAAGCCCCTCCTGGCAAGGGGCTCCCCACCAAGGCACCCCACGACGACGGCTCAGGCAGTGGGCCCACGGACGGGCACCTGAACAAGCCCAGGACCCCTAAGCTGAGGCTGAAGGACAGAGGCGTGGGAGAAGCTAGCCAAGGCTCGGGAGGGCACCCCAGGCGGAGGCACCAGCATGAGTCAAGGCCCGGAGGGGAGCGCTAGATACAGCCCTGGGTCCTCAGGCCAAGGATGGGGACTTTTTCTGAGAACATGAGGGTTTCCAGATTGGAATGTTGGAAGGCTGGGCTCCAGTCACAGCCTGAGGGAGGCTTGATTGGAGCGGGCAGGAATGGAGGCCCAGAGAATCTTGCACGGTGAAGCGGGCAGAGCCAGGCAGCTGCCACCCCAGGCACACACGGGCACACACCTCCTCCTCCCCCTCCCATGTTCTCTAGACCTGCCCCAGGCTTCTCCGAGCGGTGACCAGGCCCCTGGGGAGGGGCCGAAATCTGGAGGCGGGCATGGTGTTCCCAGAGAACATGGTGGGGTAGGGACTTAGCTCAGTGAACCCACGTTTCTAGATGCCAAATCTACTCTAAACTCCAAAGGGGGTTGGAGTTCTTGTCTCTGCAGAACGGCAGATCAGGGAACTATTCAGGGGGAGGGGGGGCAGAACCTAGAGGCCAATTCATTGTCCAGGTTGAGTCAGGAACCCTGGGGTAGGCCCAGCTTTGGGAGGACAGAGGACCTTGGGGTGGCAGGAGAAGGGAGGGTCAAAAGTGCATCAAGGGGTAAGGCCAACCCATGTAGCCTCAGAGAACTGAGAGGGGGACTCGGAACCTGAGGTCTGCCCCGAGCAGGAGGTCCTGGGCAACTGCAGTCTTGCCCTTGTGTGGGGGAGGCCCTGCCCAAAAGATGGGGTGGAGAGAGTGAGGGGAGCGCCCCCATCAGGGGTCGGACTTTTCCTTGAAACTTGACTCTCGATGCTTTTCTAAGTGATTAAAAGTCCCCCTAACCAACAATACCCATGTCAAACAACGCCTCCTCCAGGAAGCCACCCTGGGTTGCCTGGGATGGAGATCAGCTCCCTCTTGGTATTTGTGGCACCAGCTTGCTGTGGGGAATATTAGTGCCCAGGCTGGGTGATCTTAGGCAAAGGACTTGACATCTCTGAGCCTCAATACCACCTGACTATCAAAGGACTAATAAAGTCAAGCTCCAGGGCTGGTGAAGGAATTGAGACGGGGATTATCATGAGCTAGACTGTGTCCCCCAAAGGACACGCTGATGTCCTGTCCCCAGTATGTGACTTTATTTGGAGACATGGTCTTTACAGAGGTGATTAAGTTAAAATGTTCTGGGTGGGGGGCCCTGATCCAGTGTGCCTGGTGTTCTTATGAAGAGGGAACATTTCAGCCGGCTGTGGTGGCACATGCCTGTGGTCCCAGCTACTGAGGAGGCTGAGAGGCAGGAGGATCCCTTGAGCCCAGGAGGGGGAGGCTGCAGTGAGCTGTGATCGCACCACTGCACTCCAGCCTGGATAACAGAGCAAGACCTTGTTCCCCCAACCCCCAATTTTTTTTTTTTTTTGAGGCAGAATCCCTCTGTCGCCCAGGCTGGACCGCAGTGTCGTGATTTTGCCTCACTGCAACTTCTGTCTCCTGGGTTCAAGCGATTCTTCTGCCTCAGCCTCCCGAGCAGCTGGGATTACAGGCACCCGCCACCGCACGCAGCTAATTTTTGTATTTTTAGTAGAGATGGGGTTTCACCATGTTGGCCAGGCTGGTCTCTAAATCCTTACCTCAGGTGATCTGCCCGCTTCGGCCTCCCAAAGTGCTGGGATTACAGGCGTGAGCCATTACGCCTGGCCTCGATTATTTTTTTAAAGGAGGAAATTTGTGCACAGACAGACGTGTACAGAGGAAAGACATCCCTGTGACTGAGTGACGTGTCTTCCAGCCACGGAGCACCAAGGCTTGCTCAGGGAAGCTGGAAGAGGCAGGAAGGATCCTCCCCAAGAGCTATGAGAGGGAGCGCAGCCCTGCCAACCCCTTGATTTTGGACTTTGGGCCTCCAGAGCTGTGAAAGAGCAGACACCTGTTGTCTTAAGCCCCCCAACGTGTGGCAATGTGTTATGGTGGCCCCAGGACGCAGATACAGGGACAGTTGTGGGCTCCCTGCAGAAATGCTATGAGCTCCTTGTGGTTTTACCCCAGCAGCCCCTGTCACCTGCCCCTGTCTGTGTGCCCTGAAGTCAGACTCACGGCACCTTGTTGGCCCTTCCAGCCTCAGGTGCTCCATGTAGATGCTGATAGGTGATGGAGGAAAGAAATAGGGTGATCACGCATGCACGCATATACATGTGTGGACAAGCATGCAGGCATGCACACAGGCACACGTGCACATACGTGCAGGCACATGCACACAAGGGCACGTACATGTGTACACACATGCAGGAATTCACACGCACAGGAACACAGGCACATGCATGTGCACAAGCATGCAGGCATGTTCACATAGGCACACACACATACGTACATGCAGGCACACACACAAGGGCACATGCATGTGTGCACACATAGACATGCTCACATATACACATGCGCAGGTGCACAAGACACGTGTACACAGGCAGACATGCTCACATATACGCACATGCACAGGTGCACACAGGTACATACTGTGCACACGCAGATATGCTCACATATACACACGCCCAGGTGCACAAGACACATACGTGTGAACACACATGCAGACATGCTCACATACTCATACACACATGCACAGGCACACACAGGTACATACGTGTGCACACAGAGATGTTCACACACATGCATGCACACAGGCACACACACACTTGCAGTATGTGCTTGGACACAGGCCCAGATTAGCACCTTGCTAGAGATGGAGACCAGCTCCCATGCAGACCCCGCCCTGCCTGCCCATCCAGCTCCTGGAGCCAGCGGGCGTCTGCGCCCCAGTGTTTGGCTGCAGTGAGTCAGGCCTTGGGGAGCAATGCGCCATGCTCAGCTCTGGGAGCGGGCCAGGGCACTGGTCCTGGGGCTAATGGCCCAGCGTGTACAGGCTGTTTGCTGAGGGTGTGCTTTGAGGAAGAGCATACCCGGGTTCCAAAGCGCCTACAGTGAACATCTACTGTGTACAAAAGTGACAGTGATGATGAGACCAGCCTGATCCCCGAGGGCCTCACAGAGGGAAGCCGGAGAGGAGGGAAGACAAGTCCTGAGGCCCCCCTTCATCATAACAGCAGGAGGGGTGCACCGAGCTCAAGGCCACGTTCACAGGTGGCTGCTGACAGCGCCTCCATCTCCACCCAGGGACCCCACAGCGTGGAGGCTGAGGCCCCTCTACCATTTCCTTACCACTCCTAGACATCACGGGTCTCTCCCTCCAAGTGAAACATCCTGGCGGTTGAAACTTGTTTTAAGAAATAAGATACCTCCGGGCGCAGTCCACGTAGGAGCCTGCAAAATGTCACTCCTGTTATCTTCTCATTTAGCCCTATTTCAGTCTGAATAAAGCAGAATGAATCACAGGGGACCAGGTGAGCAGAGCCCGAGGCCTGGGCCATTTGCCTTCATCACTGAGGAGGCCGTCTGCACCCCAGCCTTCAGCATGCAGGGGGAGCGAAGGAGGTGCCCAGCCTCGCCCCGCCCAGCGCACCCCTGCAGCAGCCCGGGAGGGCAGGCCCTGGCTCCTGGGAACACGGCGCCCAGCTGCAATCCACATTGCTGCTAGTGAATATGGACAATTCAGGGACATGAAATAAGGCAGACAGAGAAAAAGCATCGGTGACTCTGCCAGGCTACATATGTGTGTGCGTGTCTGCATATATGTACACACACGTGTCTACGCACACACAGAGCCACACATCACTCAACGACAGGGACACGTTCTGAGAAATACATGGTTCCGTGATTTTGTCATCGCGCGTACATCCTAGAGTGACTCACACGAACGCAGATGGCGGAGCCTACCCCACGCCTGGGCTGCGCGGTACAGCCTGTGTCTCCGGGGCTACACACCCGCACGGCAGGTGACTGTGCTGAACACTGTAGGCAGCTGCTACACAAGGACAAGTCTTTGTGTTTCTAAACACATCTGAACTCAGAGGAGGTGCGGTAAAAATAGGGTATTATACTCTTCTGGGACCACCATTGCATATGTGGTCCATTGGTTACCAAAGTGTCTGTGTGTTGTGTGTATACATACAAAACTTTTCTTTTTCTTTCTCTCCCTCCTTCCCTCCCTCCCTCTTTTCCTTTGTTTTTAAATTTTTTAAAATAAATTTGGAATTCTTCTTACTAGGCTCCCCAATTTGCAATGTATTTGTTTTTAGGGTTTTTTTTTTTTTTGAGACAGAGTCTCTCTCTGTTGCCTAGGCTGGAGTGCAGTGGTGCAATCTCAGTTCACTGCAACCTCCACCTTCTGGGTTCAAGCGATTCTCCTGCCTCAGCCTCCCAAGTGGCTGAGGTAACCAGCCCAGTAACCAGGTGCTCGCCACCACGCCTGGTTAATTTTTGTATATTTAGTAGAGATGGGATTTCACCATTTTGGCCAGGCTGGTCTTGAACTCCTGACCTCAAGTGATCCGCCTGCCTCGGCCTCCCAAAGTGCTGGGATTACAAAGTACTGGGATCACAGGCGTGAGCCATCGCATCCAGCCCCAGTTTGCAATTTATAATCTGCTGTCTCCTCACCTAATGTTAGATCCCATGGCTTATCCCTGACACAAGACACCAACGAAGATCGGCATTTCTGCAACCTCTGGCTTCCAGGAAGGCTGCCTCCCTCCCCAGCTTCCTCTGATCATCGTGCGGCTGAGGAACAGATGGGGAACCAGGTGCACAGAGAGGTATGGCCAGCTTCACGGGGTCACACAGGTGAGCAGCTGCGGAGGCCAGAGCTGAGGCCACCAGGGAGCTCCTTGGGTGTCCAAAGGCTTAAAAAATGCTGGTTGCCTTCCTCAGGCTGAGAAATGATATGGTGGGTGATGCAGATGAGGGTCCAGGGTGCCTGCCCTGGGGAGCATGATGAGCAGATGGCGGTGCAGTCACACGTGGAGGACTCAGCTCCCGGAGCAATAAAGGGACACCTATGCCATGCATGAGGCTGGGAGACTGTGCAGGGGGAAGAAGTCACTCGCCAGGAGCCCAGGTGTGTGGAATTCTGGAACAGACTAGATCTACCCTGGACTAACCTGGACTAGAACTAACAGACTAGAACTAACTAGAACAAATTCTAGAACTAACCTACGGTGGAAAACATCAGAATGGCAGTGGCCTCTGGGGGCCAGAGGTAGGAAGGCACTGGGCAGGGGTATGCAGCAACCTTTTGGGGCATTGTCTTTTTTATTTTTCAGAGGAAGGGTCTTGCTCTGTTGCCCAGGCTGGAGTGCAGTGGCTCAATCATGGCTCACTGCAGTCTTGACCTCCTGGGTTCAAGGCATCCTCCCACCCCAGCCTCCCGAGTAGCTGGGACCACAGGCATGTGCTGCTACACCTGGCTCATTTTTTAATTTTTGTAGAGATGGGGCCTCCCTGCATTGCCCAGGCTGGTCTTCAACTCCTGGGCTCCAGTGATCCTCCCACCTCTGCCTCCCAAAGTGTTGGAATTATAGGCGTGAGCCACCGCGCCCGGCCTGATGTCTGTCTCTTGATAAGGGTTTGGGCTGCAGAAGTGGTCCATTAGTCAGAGCATTCAGTGGCTCCTTCAGAGTTATACATTTCATGGTATGTGAATTTTACTCAAAGCAATAAAAAATCTGAAACGAATATTGAACTCTAGTTCACGACATGCAGTCGGCCGGTTAAGGGGGAGAGAGTACTGGTGCCTGCAACTTGGAAAGAGATTGATTATGGGTGGGCAGAGGGACAGAGAAACAAGATGAAGCGGGTCTAGCGAAACGTCAGTTGTGGAATAACAGGTGATAGCATCTGGGTGCTTACTGTGAAATCATCTCAACTGTTCCAGATGTTTGAAACATTTCAAAGTTCAATATGAAAAGCAATGAAAAAGAATCTGGGCTTTGCAGACAAACTGCTGGGAGGTGGCCACGGCCCAGTATCTGTGTGGTCCTGGGTGGGTTTCTCAGCCTCACGGTGCCTCAGGGTCCTCACTGTTAAGTGTGGGTGGTAATAGCACCACTGCCCACGGTGTGAGTGAATTAACACAGGCAGGGCACTTAGACAGTGCCTGGCACACAGCAGGTGCTTAATAAATGTGCCCTTTGTTGATGTTATTCCTCAGCCCTGAAGGTATCAGCCACGTGTCCTCCAGGTACTCAGAGATGCTGAGGAACAGCTGGGATTTGCACTGGGTTCACGTGCAGGGGACCCCAAAGAGCCAAAACAAGCTTGAAAAGGAAAGAACAAAGTGGGAAGACTCAGCTGGGTGCAGTGGCTCATGCTTGTAATCTCAGCATTTTGGGAAGCCAAGGCAGGAGGATCACTTAAGTCCAGGAGTTCGAGACCAACCTGGGCAACATAGCAAGACTCCATCTCTACAAAAAAAAATTTTTAATTAGCTGGATGTGGTGGCATATGCCTGTAGTCCCAGCTACTAGGAGACTGGGGTGGGAGGATCGCTTGAGCCTAGGAGTTCAAGGCTGCAGTGAGCTATGATTGCACCACTGCATTCTAGCCTGGGCAACAGAACAAGACTCTGTTTCTAGAAAAAAAAAAAGTGGGAAGACTCACACTTCCTATTGTGAAAACTTCCTACGGTAATGAGGACAGTGTGGTACTGTGGTAAGGACAGATATGAACAGCAATGGGCTAGAACTGAGAGTCCAGAAATAAACCCTTGTATTTTTACTCTATTTATTTCCAATAAGGGAGCCAAGACAATTTGATGGGGCTAGGGGGAGAGGAGACCTTTGACACATAGTGCTGGGTCAAGTAGCCACATGCAAGGGAATGAAGATGGACCCTTACCTCACACCATATACAAACATCAACTCAAGATGCATCCAAGGCTAGGTGTGGTGGCTCACACCTGTAATCCCAGCACTTTGGGAGGCCAAGGCAGGTGGATTACCTGAGGTCAGGAGTTCAAGACCAGCCTGGCCAACATGGTGAAACCCTGCCTCTACTAAAAACACACACACAAAAAAAATTAGCTGGGCATGGTGGTGAATGCCTGTAGTCCCAGCTACTCAGGAGGCTGAGGCAGAAGAATTGCTTGAACCTGGGAGGTGGAGGTTGCAGTGAGCCGAGATCACACCACTGCACTCTAGCCAGGGGAACAAGAGCGCAACTCCATTAAAAAAAAAAAAAATGCATCCGAGACCTCAACAGAAGAGCTAAAACCATGAAACTCTTAGAAGAAAATACAGAACTAAATCTTCGTCATAGGCAAAATTTAGTCAGATGTGACATCCAAAGCCCAAACAACAAATGAAAAAATTGGACTTCATCAAAATCTAAAACTTGTGTGCTACAAATAACAGCAACAGGAAAGTGAAAAAACAACCCACAGAAAGGGAGAAAAATATTTGCAAATTATACATCTAATTAGGGACTGTGTCTAAAATATATTTTACAACTCGATAATAAAATGATAACCCAATTTAAATATGAACAAAAGATTCAAATGGACATTTCTCCAAAAGATACGTAGAAGTTCAATCACACAAGAAAAGATGCTCGACATCATTAGTCACCAGGGAAATGCAGATCAAAGCCACTAGGAGATACAACTTCACACCATCTAGGATGGCCATAATAAAAAAGACAGATAATAGTAAGTGTTGAGGCCGGGTGTGGTGGCTCATGCCTGAAATCCCAGCACTTTTGGGAGGCTGAGACAGGTGGATCGCTTCAGCCCAGGAGTCCGAGACCAGCCTGGGCAATATGGTGAAACCCCATCTCTACTGAAAATACAAAAATTTTCCAGGCGTGGTGGTTCATGGCTGTAGTCCCAGCTACTCTGGAGGCCAAGGTGGGAGGATTGCTTGAGCCTAGGAGGTGGAGGTTGCAGTGAGTCAAGATCGTGCCACTGCACTTCAGCCTGACAGTGACAGAGTGTCACCCTTCAGGTGACAGAGTGAGGCCCTGTCTCAAATGATAATAATAATAGTAAAAGTGTTGGCCGGTCACGGTGGCTCATGCCTGTAATCCCAGCACTTTGGGAGGCCGAGGTGGGTGGATCACCTGAGGTCAGGAGTTCAAGACCAGCCTGACCAACATGGAGAAACCGCATCTCTACTAAAAATACAAAATTAGCTGAGTGTGGTGGCTCATGCCTATAATCCCAGCTACTGTGGAGGCTGAGGCAGGAGAATCCCTTGAACCCAGGAGGTGGAGGTTGTGGTGAGCCAAGATCGTGTCATTGCGTTCCAGCCTGGGCAACAAGAGTGAAATTCCATCTCAGAAAAAAAAAAGAAAAACAATAATAATAATAATAATAATAATAATAATAATAATAACAACAATAATGAAAGTGTTGACGAGGATGCAGAGAAATAGGAACTCTCCTACGTTGCTGCTGGGAACATAACATGTGGCATCAAAATTTTGGCAGAGTTTGTGAACTCTTCAAAATGTGAAAGATAGGCTTACCATATGACCCAACACGTCCGTTCCTAGGTGTTTACCCAAAAGAAATGGAAACACATGTGCGCGTGAGAACTAGTACATGAATGTATCTAGCTGTGTGACTCACATTTCCAACGCGTAAACAGCCCAAATGACCATCAGCTGATGAATGGGTAATAAAATGTGCTCCAGGCACTCAGTGGAGTGCTATTTGGCAATAAAAAGGAATAAAATACTGAAATGCTACAACATGGATGAATCTCAAAAACAATGCTCAGTGAAACTAGCCAGTCACAGAAGACCACATATTGTCTGATTCCATTTATAAGAAATAGCTACAATAGGCCGGGCACAGTGGCTCACACCTGTAATCCCAGCACTTTGGGAGGCCGAGGTGGGCGGATCACTTGAGGTCAGAAGTTCGAGACCAGCCTGGCCAACATGGTGAAACCCGTCTCTACTAAAAATACAAAAATTAGCTGGGCATGGTGGTGTGTGCCTGTAATCCCAGCTACTTGGGAGGCTGAGGTGGGAGAATTGCTGGAACCCGGGAGGCGGAGGTTGCAGTGAGCCAAAATCACACCACAGCACTCCAGCCTGGGCAACAGAGTGAGACTCCATCTCAAAATAAATAAATAAATAAATAAATAAATAAATAAATAAATAAATAAATAAATCTAGAATAGTCAAGTCCACAGAGACAGAGCAGATGAGTGGTTGCTTTCCATTGTTGGGGGATGGTGGGGAATGAGAAGTGGTTGATAGTGGATATAGGGTTTCATTCTGGGGTGATGAAACATCCTAAAATTAGATGGTGGTGATGGTTGCACACCCTCTGAACATACTAAAAACCATCGAGTTGTACACTTGAAACGGGTGAATTGTATGCTGTGTGCATTATCATCAAGAAAGTCTTTTTAAAAAGGGAGCCTTGGTGCCGGGCGCGGTGGCTCACGCCTGTAATCCCAGCACTTTGGGAGGCCGAGGCGGGCAGATCACGAGGTCAGGAGATCGAGACCATCCTGGCTAATACAGTGAAACCCCGTCTCTACTAAAAATACAAAAAATTAGCCAGGCGTGGTGGCGGGCACCTGTAGTCACAGCTACTTGGGAGGCTGAGGCAGGAGAATGGTGGGAACTCGGGAGGCGGAGCTTGCAGTGAGCCAAGATCGTGCCACTGCACTCCAGCCTGGGCGACAGAGCAAGACTCTGTCTTAAAAAAAAAAGAAAAGCCTTGGGTTCCCATCCCAACCTGCTCCTGCAGGATTTCCTTAGGCAAGTCACCCCCTAAAATTCAGTTTTGTCACCTGTAAAAGGGGGAAGGAAGGATTCACCTCCCTGGGTTACAGTGGGAACCAGATGAGATGATAGAAAACAATTTTCCATTTTCATTTTCACATTGAAATTTATTATAAAGGAACATGTCTGCACATTGCACAGAATTCAAATGGCATTACAGGGGCATATGGGGAAAAGTCTCATTTTCTGGGGTGATGGGAATGTTCAGTATTTTGATGGAGATAGTGATGGCAACCAGTGTCCACATTTGTCCGATTTCAGAACTGTAGTTCTGAACAGTATAAAACTGAAGAATTATGAATTTCACTGTCTGTAAATAAATAATACGTTAAAAATATTTTTTTATATTGAGTCCCCGGCCGGGTACAGTGGCTCACTCCTGTAGTCCCAGCACTTTGGGAGGCTGAGGCGGGTGGATCACCTGAGATCAGGAGTTCGAGACCAGCCTGGCCAACATGGTGAAACCCCGTCTCTACTAAAAATACAAAAATTAGCCAGGTGTGGTGGCACGTGCCTATAATCCTAGCTACTCAGGAGGCCGAGGCAGGAGAATCACTTGAATCCAGGAGGTGGAGGTTGCAGTGAGCCGAGATCGCACCACTGCACTCCAGCCTGGGGGACAAGAGTGAGACTTCCTCTCAAAAAAAAAAAAAAAAAGTCCCCTTCTACCCTCTCCCCAAGACTTGCAGCCCCCAGGTTCCTACAGGAGGCACCCACTATTTCTAGTTTCTTGGGTCTCCTTCCAGAAATCAGTGTGTGCAGGCAACTAAAATGTCATTTCATTAACTCCTTTTTGACACAGTGTAAAAAAAAAAAAAAAAAAAAAGGTGCCATATACACTGTCCGGCCCCTTTTGCTTTTTCACACTAAAGAACATCTGCAGATGGACTCCAATCAGTCCACCTTTATCCGGCTGGATGTGCCATGATGATTTAAGCACTGCACTGTCAGCGGGCACTTAGGATCCTTCCAATCTGCTGCTATTACAAAGAGTGCTTCGGCGAATAACCTTGTACAAAGCAATATATCATTTTTCACATTTGGGAGGAGTATCTGGAGGAGATTCCTAGAAGCAAATGCTGGGCCAAAGGGTGTGTACATTTGGAATTTTGACATTGCTTCAGAGGTTCCAAGGGTGTCTGCTTCCCCACACTATTGCAACAGGGTGTGTCCTTAGACTGTTTAATCTGTACCCATCTGATGAGTGAAAAATCACATCAGTACAGTTTCAGCATGCTCTTTTGTCACTAGGAGTGAGCATAGGCACTTTCTCATTTGTTTAAACATCCTTTTGATTTCCTTTTCTGTTCATTACCTCTGTCTATTTTTTTTTTTTTTTTGGCCTCTTGGCTATTTTTCTTATTGATTTGTAAGAGCTCTTTATATAGGCGGAACTGGCTCTTTGCCTGAGATAGAAATTGGACACATCATTTAATCTATGGCTTCGGGGTTTTATGGGCATTTGTTGTTCTTGCTGTGAAGTTCTGGGGACAGGAAGAGATTGTCACCATTCTTCTCTGGTTACCATTTCCTTAGGATGGGTCCGGGGGTCGGGGGGAATTCTCTCCCCGCTCCTTCGCGATTAATCCCAGCTGCTCTATCCCTCCCCTGCTTCCCCCAAACACACTCAGGCAACTGGGTCATTCGCTTCCAGCCAGGCCATCCTCAGCAGAGAGAGGGCGCAGGAACCACCTGCAGGGGGGCAAAGGTATCAAAGCCACCAGATGAGTCCTCACTTATCCTGGAAGTGGGTGTGGTCATGGGGGGCTGGAGTGGGGCACTGAGGCCTGGAGGTGAGTCAGTCTGTCCTGCTCTCTCAAGCTCACACTCTGTTGGATGAAACTGACACATCAAGTCAATACAGTGAGAACTTGCCCAGGGAATCCCAGGGCGTCCAGGGACACAGGCTTGGGGCAGTGGCAGGGTGCGGGGGAGGGGGTGTGCTTCCAACCACCTAAGAAAAGCCCTGAGGCCCCACAGCCCCAGGCCCCTACGGCTCTTACTGACCAGCCTCTTCCCCAAAGGGTAGCTGGATGGGTCATGAGATGGTGGTTGATTTGTTTCCATAAAAATGAGAATCTTACTGGCAGTTTAGCTCTTTTTTTGTTTTTGAGACAGAGCCTTGCTCTGTTGCCCATGCTGGAGTGCAGTGGTGCGATCATAGCTCACTGCAACCTCCACTTCCTGGGCTCAAGTGATCCTCCTACCTCAGCCTCCGGAATAGCTGGGACCATAGGCGCACACCACCACACCCAGCTAATTTTTTATTTTTTGTAGACAGGGTCTCACTATGTTGCCCAGGCAGGTCTTAAACTGGGCCGTTTTACTCTGAACGAGGACCTTGTGTACATCAGAAGGGCCTGCTGAGCCCTGGATCTGGCAACGGTGCCCAGGTGGGTGGCGGTGCACCCACCATCCCCAGCTCTGTCCTAGGTCCTGGCCCAGCCGACTCGACTCTGGAAAGACAGGCTGTCTGATGGACCGGGCCATCACTGCTGCGTCTGGGCTGCTGCCGGGCAGTGGCAGCACCTCAGAAAGGAGGCCTGAGCGAGCACGTATGTGTGGAGCGACTGTGCGTGAACGCATGTGCATATGGAGATGGGAACATGCTTAGTACAGCTGCCTTCAAGTTTGACCATCTGGATTCAAACCCTGGCTTGGCCATTTCCAGTTTATGGTGACCCTGGCCAAGGTACTTGATCTCTGGACCCCTCGATGTTACCCTCTGGGAACTGGAGATCTTCACAGCTGGTTCACTTCTAGGGTTGCTGTGAGGACTAAATGACTTCATGCCAGCCACCAGCCACTAGGAACCTCCATCCCAGGAAGGATCGTCATAGTGCCACACCAGTGTGCGTGCGTGTGTGAGGGTTACACTGGGTGGGGCGGGGTGTGTGCGATTCGGGGGTGTGTGAAGCAGGATGCCTTTGCAACTCTCTGCACAACCACAGTGTGAGCTGTGAGGTGGGGAGGGTTCCAGTCTTCCTGTCCCAGTGAGGCTGCGGCATCTTCATGTGGGACACCGGCTTGCGGCGGGGAGCTGGGGTGGGTATCCACACGCATCTTCCCTGGATGTGCTGTAAGGTGTCTACACCACACAGGCTGCCTCTGGGTACCTCTGTCTGCTGGGGGAGGGGGATCAGGAGGAGATGAATGTCAGAAAGAAAGAGACTAAGACGGAGAAAGAAAAGGAGAGAGGAGTGGCGGAGAGGGGAGAAGAGGAGGAAGAGGAAGAGGGCAAGAGACAGAAAAGGAGGGGGGAGGGAGAGAGAGAGAGAGGAAGAGGGAGAGAGAGAACAAACATATTCTCTGACAGAGGCAAACAGAGGCGGGGAGAGAGAGCTCCAGAAGAGGCCAGAGACAGACAGCCTCCCTCCCACCTCCTCTCTTCGGGTCTGTCCTGGGGTGGCCCATTCCCAGCCTGAGGGGGGACAGCAGCCCGAGGCCAGCCAGGCCCCGCGGGGGCCCTGCCTTCTCACGGGACAGGAGGGCATATTTCAGCATTGGAAGGCGCTGCAGAGGGAGTCAGTTAGGGCTGAAATTCCTCAGCGCCCTGGAAGGTCCGCAGGACAGCTCCCTTCTTCCAGCTTCCTCCAAGGAGCCAGGTCCGGGACTCTCCAGGCCCCGCGAGTAAGGGAGGGGGGAAGTGAGAGAAAGGGGCTGTGTGCCCACCTAGGCCACTGCGCGCTTCAGAGCAGCCGGGACTCTCCCTGAGGGACCAGGAAGAGACCCCCCCAGGCCGGGCTCTGCCCGCTCTGTCTCCCTGTTCCCTGGAGGTCTGGGCGCCCCCGCGCAAGGACTAAGGGCTGGACAGCCGCAGGCAGGGGCTCCGTCCTTGGCCTCCACCCTTCGTGTCCAGCAATCCCGGGAGCAGGCGGCGGCACTTCCTCCATGCCCCGGCCTCAATCACCGTCTCAGTCCCCCCAACCCCGTCCTGCAGGAACAAGTGTGGGAGGCTCGGGGTCGGAGGGCGGGCGGCCGTCCCGCGGGCTGGACGGAGTTTCTGGGCTGCGGAGAGGCCGTTGGACCCACGTCCGGACGGGAGCCCCGCGCGCCCATCCCCGGCCCGGCCATCCTCGGGGCGCGCTGTCTGCGGCCTCCCGCGCCACCCCCACCCCTGTCCCGGGACCTCCTCCGGGAAAGACACCCGGGGAGCAGCCCCCTCCCCTCCAGCAGTCCCCTCCCCTCCCCTCTCCCTGCCCTCTTGATGGTGTGGGGCTCCCCGGCCGGAGGGGCGCGGCGCTGGCAGCGGGGTCCAGAGTGTCGCGCCCAGCGCGTGCTGGGGGTCCCGGGCTCCGCAGCTCCGCACGCGGCCGGTTTGTGAAGCGGCGCGCGGGGGCTTAGCCGGGCGAGGGCGCTCTTGGGCCTGGTTTGGAATTTTTAGCCCACGCGAAAGCCGCAGGCTGGGGAAGGGGCGGGTGGGAGTGGGAGACGCCCTGGGAAGCCGTGAGACCGCTCGGCGAGGGCTCGGGACCACCAGGGAGCGACGGGGGACCCCTCGGCTCAGAGCCCGAGGGAGCGATTTCGGATCCGCTGGGATTCCGGAGGCGCATGAAGGGAGAGGGAAATCCGCTAAACCGAACCTTCCGGGAATCGGAAGGCGCCGGGCCGCTCCCACGCCTCCCCCTCCTCCCGGCCGAAAGGCGGGGGGCGACGCGCAACGGGGAGGGAAGGGAGGGAGGGGTCGGCGACCTTAGGGGAGGGCGAGTCCCTGGGGACGCGGGGCCGCCAGGGGCCCGACCACCCTCTCGCTCCACCTCCCCGCCCCCAAGTGCCCCGCTCTCCCCCCGCCCCGCAAACGCGCGTCCTGCGGGCTGTGCTTTGGCCCTCGCGGACGCGCGCGCTCACAGAGGGTCTGACTTGGGGTCAACTTCCACGAGGTTGCCGGGCGCCTGTGAGCACAGCCGTGTCCGCACCCAGGTGCCCACCTCCCAGCGCCACCAGGGTCCCGACCCCCCAGACCTTCGGACGCTTCTCTTCCAAACCAAAGCCTGGGAGCCTCTGGGTGGCCTGGGGCGGGGGCAGGGGGCGAGCAGGGCGGGCCAGGAGGAGCGGGCGAGGCCGCCACTCGGCTTCCCACGCCGCCCCCGCGGCTGGCTCCAACTTCCCCTACGGAGCCCCCCTCCGGCCACCCCCTAGCCCACCGACGTGCGGGCAGCGACCCCGCCCCCCGCCCCCCGCCCCTCCAGTCGCCCCCGCCGCGGCCCCCGCCCCCTCCCCATCCCTCCCCGCGCGCTCTCCCACATGAAACCTTCCATCACGCTCAGAAAGAATGTGCTACAACCTCGGCGCTGCCGCGGCCGCCACCACTGCGCCCGCGCCCGCGCCCGAGCCCGAGCCGGAGCCGGAGCCGCCGCTCCCCCGCCTGCCCGGCCAGCCCCGGGCTCCGAGCGCGCGGTCCCCGCCGCCGCCGCCGCCGCCGCCCCGCGCTCGCCCCGCGCTTGACGCAGTGAGCGCCGCAGCCTGGCTCCCGCCGGCTCCGCTGGGCTCCGGGTCGCAGGCCGAGTCCAGCCGGGCGGGCTCCGGGAGGGGCCGGCAGGGCGGGAGTGGGAGGAGGCCTGTCTGGAGCCAGCGAGCCCGGAGGAGGAAGAGGAGGAGGAAGGAGGGGAAGCCGCCGCCGCCGCCGCCGCCGCGCTCGGGGAACCGGGGTGCGCGCGCTCTGCTCGCCCGCGACAGTGCCTCCAGCCCGGGGCCCGCACCCCGGCCCAGGTAAGAAGGGGCCTGAGGGGCAGGGGGCTGTCCGGGGCCGGGGGACCCCTCTGTCGCCGCTGCGGGATCGGAGGGTCCCCGCCCCTAGAGGAGGCAGGGAAGAAGATGCTCTCTGGGGGGGGGGGCGGCGGGGGGCAGCGCAGGGTCCCCAGCGGCTCTCGCAGCCCGGGCCACCCCATCCCTGGTGCCCTGACCTCGGCGTCCGCGCCAGGGCCGAGTCTCCCCGCCCGCGGGGCTCTGGATGCGGCGCTCGGGGCCCGCGGCTCCCGGGCGTCCCCATCCACCCACCCAGATTCGGAGGCGGGCGCACCCGAAGTTAGCGGCCGCCGAGCCTGGGCCGGACAAACTTCCCTCCCCGACGCCGCGGCTGGAAGGGCCAGGACTCCGGACCCCTAGGGCTAGGGAGGCGCCGCGGGGACCCCGAAACTTTCCGGAGCGCGCTGAGAGCAAAAAGCCGGCTGGGCAGAAAGAGGGGGAGGGGGCTGGGCACGCCTTCGAGTGCGCTGGGGTAGCCGCGGCGCCCCAAGTTGAACCACAGACGAACCCCTCTTCATCTGAAACCTGGTCTCGGAGTCGGAGGTGGGGAGGGAGTGGGCTGTGGGTGCCTCGACTTCGCAAAGCCGGCGTGGGGGGGCGCAGCGCCCCGCCCCGCGCCGCTTGAACCTCCGGAGGGGGTGTTACGGGACCCCCGCCCCCACCCCAGCCGGTGGCTGGGCTCTGCCGGCCGCTGCGGAGCTCCCGGGAAGGACCTGCTCGCGGCTATTAATAGGCGTCGGTGACCCTAGCCTCTCCCGGTCCGGGAAGCTGGCGCGGCGGGGCTGGGCTGGGCTGGGCTGCCGAGTGGGGCGGGGCCCCGGGGCCCAGAGCGGACCCCCAGCTCTCCTGGTCCCTCTTCCGCCGCTCTTCCCTCCCTGCCGCCTGCTTTCCTCCCATTTTCCCTCTTCGATCTCGGGGTGTCGGCTCCCCCTCCGAACTTTTTCTCTTCCCAAACTGCACGGTGGCCACCCGGTCACGGCCCTGGGCCGTACCCGCGCAATCTCAGCACCATTCCCGACCGAGTCCTCCGCCGCGGGCTGAGCGCGAGTCCCCGGGGCCAGACTGCCCAGGGAGGAGCAGGGACTTCCTACAATCCGCGCCCTTCCTCCCAACCCACGGCGAGCGCAACACATTCGCCCGCCCCTGCGGCCCCATCTGAGGGCGGGGAGAGGTCGCTGGGGGCAGCTTCGGGGGTTGTGGAGGGCAAGGGGGACTCGCGAAGCTCCCTAAACAAGCGTTTAGGGATGCAGCTCGGGCGGCGTGTGCAGGGAGGAAGCAGCGTCCCGGCGTCCCCCCTTCAGCGTCGCCTTCGCGCGCCTCGAGGGCCCAGGAGGGTTCGGTCTCCCCCACCCCACCTGGACACTCAGGTCTGAGCCTGAATGGATTTGAGGATCTGGGGGACGGGGAATACGGAGTCCTTCTTCCTGCCTCGGTGTCTGCAGAGCCCAGCCCGCAGGCAGCGTGGGGATCTTTGTCCCCAGGGCCAGCGCCGGCCCCGCCCCCCTCCCCGTTAACTCCGGGACTCCGCCGCCCTCCAGGTTCCAACCTCCCAGCTTCACCGCCGCGTCCTCTCCCCGGTTCTGGGTCTGGGGGAGGGGCAGGGGGCGTGGAGCGCGGCGTTGGGCCCCGGACAGATGTCCTCGCGGCGGCGGCGCCGGCGTCCGGGTAACAGCAGGCCGCCAATCGGCGCGGCCACGGGGGAGGGGCGACCCGGCCGGGACTCCGGGGACTCGGTCGCAGCCGGACGGCGCAGCCTCCGCTCGGGGTGGGGGGGGGCGGCCGCGAGGACTCGACCCCTGCCGTGCAACCCGGCTTCCAGTCCTCTGCCGTCCCCTCCCCCAGCTCCAGGTTTCGCTCTCTGCTGGGGTCCTGGCTCCTCAGGTTGCGGGATCTCGCCTCCCACGGCCCCGCGCGCGTACCCCTACCCGCCCCTCAAGTTGACCTCTGAGGTTCTCCGTGGATCTCAGACCCCGAGTGACCGCAGAACTGACCTCTGGGGTCAGGCAGTACCGGTCAAGGGCGCTCTGAAGAGGCCCTCGGCCTCAGTTTGCACCCCGAGGAAATGGACTCATCATGCCTGCTCCTGGGAAGTAGCAGGACGTCCTGGCGCGGCTCCTCCGGGCAGGCGCCCAGCACAGCGCAGGGCGCACGGGGGACACCTGCGAAGGCAAAGGAGGCTCCTTCCAGAGCTTCGGCTGCACTTGGCCAGCACAGGCCTGGGGGAACCTGCTGGAAATGGGGAGCCAGTACCTCTCTTGGGGTTTATATTTGGCAGGCGGAATGGAGAGGCTGGGGCCCGGAGCCCGGTGGTCATCTTCTGCACAAGGCTGGCCAGGCCAGAAGCTGGAGGGTAGCTTACTGGGACCTTCCAAGCGTGACCAAGGAAGCTCTGGGGGCCGACCAGCTTCTCCCTAGTGGAGCTGCAGCTGGGGAGACCTCACAGACAGGCAGGGAGGAGAGGGTGCCCCTCTCACCGCCGGCCTCGTTCCACAGGCCCAGGCCTGGCACATCCTAGGCTTGCAGTATCTATCTGGTGGGTAAACAAGGACCTGCTCTTGGCCTGCGGCCTGGCTCTGACCGTGGTCCAGGTCGGGGCAGAGGGAGAAAGGCCACAGCTTAGGTGTTCCAAACCACCGGTGCCCTTCCTGCCGGCCCCTGGGGCTGTGCTGGGTTTCCAGGGCCCCTGCCCCCCAGTATTTGCATGAAATCGTGGGGGCGCACTGGCTTTCGTCCTAGCACTCCCCTTCAAGGCTCTGCACCCCTATCACGGGAGCCCCACCCAGCCAGCCGAAGGAGGCCACAAGCTCTAAATTACTAAATTCGGGCCAGTGCTGGGGGCCTGGGAGCCAAGGCAGCTCAGAGCCCACTCTCCGATTCTGGCTCCTGGAGAACCCTAGGACCCGGGCGTGTCAGGCCCTGCAGCCGGGCTAGGCCGGTCCATACAGGACTGAACGGCGTCGTGGGCGTTCATTCACATTCCCTCTCCGGTCCCCACACACTATAGGATTTATCTTGATTTGCTGCCTTTGAATTGAGTCAACTCTTTTGTATGCTCGTTGAATTGCCCAGCTGCTGGCGGCGAGCGGAGAGCGTGCCGGGGGTACTGAGGCCGGGAACCAGAGGCGGGCGGGGGACAGGAAGCGGGGAGGGGGCGCCGGCGGGGACGCGCGGGCTGCGCGGGGACTGGAGAGGGTCCCCAGGCGCCGGCCGTTCTGCGAACGCGGGCTTGTCCAGGCACCGCCGGGGCCTGCCCGGCCCGAGCGTGGAGTCCCGAGGCTCCTGCCGGGGGTCCAGGCTGCCCCTGGGGCTCTGCCTTCGACGCGCTGTGTAGGGCCAGATTCTGGGCCTCTCTTGACTCAGTTTCCCTTCCTGTAACATGCGGACGGGGGCTTCCGCACAGGCAGGTTGTCAGGGTGAAACTGAGCCGAAGAGTGCTCGAGAACCCCCTGAAGTCCTCCTAGAGGGTGGGGTGAATGAAGGAAGGAAGCGGGGCCAGGGCTGGGCAGAGGGGGCCCGGCCTGCGCCCTGCGTTCTCCGCCCCTAGGTCCCTGCCCTCCCGGATAAGGGGGCGGACCGACGGGAGGACCTGAGAACGCCTTGGCTTTGCTTGAGGTGGTGGGAGTCGCGGGTAGCTTGTTCAGCCAACAGCTGTCGCCCCCACTCCCCCCACCCACCCACCCCCTCCACCTTTTAGATGTCGGCGGGGAGGGCCGGGGACGGACCGCGAGGACGCCCCCTGCGCTTTCTAGGACCTCCCCTCCTCCCCCAGCCCCTGCGCGTCGCCGGGAGAGGGAAGGAGCGGGTTGGCGCGGGGAGCCGAGGAGAGCAGGGGGCTCGGGAGGCCAGGGAGAGAAGGGGAGGGCCAGAGGCTCCGAGCCGGACTCGCGGCGGAGGAAGAGGGGGTGGAAGGGAGCGCGCAGGCGGGCGAGGGAGCGAGGGAGCGAGGGAGGGAGAGAAGGAGGGAGGGAGGGAGGGAAGGGGGGCGGGAGGGGGCAGGGCGAGCTTGAATTCCCCACCGGCCGCGCGGCGAGGGGCGGGGCCGCGCGCGCAGATCGATGGGCGAAGCTGGGGAGGAATTTCAATCCCGGGAGCGAAGTTAGAGCTTGAAGGACGGCGGCGGCTGCGGGCGCAGCCCCGGAACCGAGGCCGGGCCGGCAGGTAAGCGGCGAGCGCGGCCGGGCGCTGAACCTGGGGGACTTGGGACCCGGACCACCCCCGGGGAGCGGCGCGGCCAAGCCCCCCGCCACCTCGAACCCCGGGCGTCCCCGAGTGCGCAGCGTGCGCCCCCAGCCCCTGCTGCGCCCCCAGGCCTGGCGCGCGATCCGAGCGCAGCGGGCAAAGTTGGAGGAACTTGGCGGCGGCGGAGCGGGCGCAGGCTCAGCCCGACAAAGCCCGGGGGCCCGGGTCGGGGTCGCTGCCGCAGCCCGCACGCTGCCCCGTCCCTCCGAGAGGTCCCTTCCCCAGCGCCTCTCTCCCTTCCGTCCCCCTTCGCCGTCCGCACCCTGCCCGGCGCCCCCCAGACGCGGCCCCCTGCCCTTCCCTTCCCGGAAATTAGGGGGCTGTCCTCACCTCCTGGCCGAGTCGCTGACCCCTCCCCAGGCTCGCATCGCCCTCCCTGCTGGGCCGCCCTCCCCCCGACGCTGCGAACCTCCTCGCTCCGCGCGGGGACCGTCCAGTCACGCACGGGGAGGGGTCACATTCCTCGGTCCCAGCCCCTGAGTCCAACCTCTGGCTGGGGAGGTGGGGGGCTTCGCTCCGAACTGAACTTACTGGGTGCTCTCCACCCCTCGCCCCGCCTGGAGTCCATCCTCGTCCTCGTCCCTCTGGGGGCTGGGAGGAGGCTGCCAAGCCTCCGTGCCCCAACCTGCCTCTAAAGACAAGCGCCCCCATTTCCATCCTTTGAAACCTGCAGGTCACCTGCTTGATGCTGAGGGTGGGGCGGGGGGCACTGCCTGCCGTACCGCACACCGCCCCCCCCCCATAAAAACGACACCCTCTGAGATGAAAATCCGGCTTTTCCAGGTCTCAGCTGTGTGACCTTGGGGCAGGTGAATCTCAGAGCCTCAGTTTCCACACCTGTGAAATGGGGCTAGGATGATCATGCCTTCTGAAAAAAACGAAGGCTTAGCAGAAAGGGTCGAGGCCGGCCGAGCCAGGTGTGCACGTCCTCAAAAAGCCTCCGTGCCAGCACTTTCCCTTCCTGCACACCCGGAGTGGGGCCTCTTTGGACCCTGGCTTGGGCTGGCTGCCTCTGCCGCTCATTGCCTCGATTGGGCTAAGGGCTGTGCGGAGAGCCTGGGGACAGAAGCTGTGGAGGGACTGGGAGCCAGGAGCAGATGTAAATGGCAAATCTCCCCATATTGCCTCTCTCAGGGGCTGCCCCCTAGAGAGGCCCCCGGCCTCCAAAGAGGTCCAGCTTGCACCCAGCCTTGGGGGAAACCCCATTGGGTTGGGCATAGGTTGCTTGAAAAGCATCAACATGCTCCTCTTCTCTGCCTGGCTGGCCCCCTGGCCTCCTGCCCCCTGGGTCCCTGCCCCTGCCACCTTTTAATTGAACAAGCATTGAGAAGACTGGCTTACAGGTCCCAGCCCAGGTTTGCGCCCCACTCCACCAAAGCAGGGGGACAAACTCCAGGGGGCCGTGCGTGGGAGGGGGTCACCCCCTCACCTGGATTTGAGGGGGTTTGGAGCCCAGCCAGGACCCCAGCACTTGGGTCCCTCATTTTCCTGGGCATACGGTGGTCAGGGAGTTCTGATCCCCACCTCTGCTGGGCAGAAGACCTGGAGGTCTCCAAGTCAGAGATTGGGGGCCATGCCCCTCCCCCTGTCCTACAGCCAGCTGTGCAGCCCCCTCCTCCTCGGCTGCAGCAGGACTGCTGTGTGCATATAATTCAGGATGATACAGCAGGCTGGGCAGGCAGCTCCCGACTCCCAGAAAAGCCAGTGGGCACCTGAACCAGAGCCACACTTCTGAGGCCTGGTAAGTCCGGGGTAAGGGTGCAGGGATGTGGTGGGCACCTGCACCCAGGACCAGAGGAGGGGAGGGAGGGCGGTGTCCCTTCCCCACCGTGCCCCAGGACTGCCACTGGAAAGCACTGATTTTTCAAAGTGTCTTTGGAGGCAGGCTCCCCACACCTGGGCCAGGGAGAGGCTGCTGCTCCTCCACCTCCCTACCACGGTCCCCACCAAGAAACAGGTGTCCGGGTCCCCAACAAGCGCCCAGGGCCAGAGCCTGGAGTAGTTGCCTGTCTCGGACCCCGGCATTTGAATATTTTCACCATAAATGTATACTTGTAGGCTTCACCTGCTCTCCAGGAGAGAAAAATTAATGGGACTAAAATATGACCACAGTGCCTGAGATCAATGGGGTAAAATCGGAGTGGCTGCCTGGGTCCCATGTTGGTGACTTTCTCTATCTGTTTCCAACACACACGCATCAGCTCTAGATTTTGATAGAATTTTCTAAGCACTCAGGAAAGCCTCCTTCTAAGGTCCCCCTGAGGTCAGAGCCCCCACCCCAGGATCCCTTCCCCCCCGACAAGCCAATTCCCCATTTTGGTAGGGGACTGTGTTTCTCCGTGCCAGACTCAGACGCCATCGCATTGGAGGAAATTTATGAGCAGAGGTGCGTGGACTTGGGGTGTTCATATATCTTCACAAGAAAGAAACAGGCAGGCCCTCGAGATGCCCGGGTGGGTGGTGCATAAATACACGAGGGGGCCGGTGGCGGGCGGGGGGGCAGGATTAAAAATGCAAGTGAGTGACAGGCGAGAGATAGATCTCCAGGGCTGGGTGATGAGGCCATAAATTTCCGGGCGTGAACCTGGAGCGGATGGTGGCACCGCCGCGGACATTGGATACATTTGTCATCTCTCCAGCGCCCCCCCTCGCTCTTTCCTTTTTGTTTTTCTCGTGGATTTGGTTTCTTCCAGCACAAGCTCGGGTGTCAAGTGGCCTTGGGTGGGTGTTTGTGGGGGTGGCTGGTGGTGGAGCCACTGCAGTGGACGATGGTGCCATCCATTCCAGCACCAGCTGTGCAGATGGGGAGACTGAGGCCTGGATTGGGGTGGGGCCGGAGAGGGTGGTGGAGGGGTCCTATGTCTGGCGTCTGTGTCCTGTTGTGTTGGTTCAGGTCAGGGGATTCCAGCAGGGTGCGAGGCCTTGGTCGTTGGGGGCTGCTGCCTCCCTTCACCCCTGTGCACCCTGAGCCAGTCAGTGGCACCGACAGTGAACAGGAAGCAGGGCAGCAGCTATGGGCACTCGAGCCTAGCACCGTGCCCCCCCCTCCCCGCCCCCTGCCCCGGATGTCCCCTTCCCAAGGCTGGTGGATTGAGACCTGGTTCTGTCCCACCTCTTCCAGCCTCCTGGGGAGGGAGGGCAGGAGGTGAGAGACCACCCTGGGAGCGCTGATGGCAGACGAGGGCCAACTGTGTGCCCTACCTGGAGCCTGGGACAAAGCCCGGAGGAGCTTGGCTGCCTTGGAGCTGGCATCCCCAGATGGAAAGACAATGGTCTCACAAATAAATGTGCCTCCTTTCCCTCGGAGATCAGCCGGTCCAGCCCCTGAAGATGGTCCAGCCGGTCCATTTTCCAGAAGGGTCCAGCATCGCCCGAGGTCACACAGCAAGTAAGCTGGAGCTGTGGCTGGACCAGGCCTCCACACCTGTAGGGCTGTCCTGGGGCAGCCGGGGTCTTGGTCTTGGAGAAGAGCTGGAACCCAGGCTGAGGCAGGAGGGGGTCCAGCAGGGCTTGAGGGACCTTCAGAGGGGAGGCAGAGAGGACGACTACTCCACTCCCTGCTCCAGGCCACGGGGGTACACAGGAGCTGGTGGGGAAACTGAGTCAGGCGGCGAGGACCACTGCTCTGCTCCCTGCTCCGGGCCGTGAGGGGTGCACAGGAGCCAGTGGGGAAACTGAGTCAGGCAGAGAGGACCACTCCTCTGCTCCCTGCTCTGGGCCATAAGGGGTGCCCAGGAGCCGGTGGGGAAACTGAGGCAGAGAGGACCACTCCTCCGCTCCCCGCTCCGGGCCATGGGGGTGCACAGGAGCCAGTGGGGAAACTGAGTCATGGAGGCTGGTCCACACAGCTCTTCCCCACCCACATGGCTAGGACTCCTGGGGCTGTTCTGTAGTGGGAGACCCTGGAGTCTCAGGATCTCGGTTACTCAGCCCCGGTTGCCTCCCTTCTGCCCAGCAGTTAGTTCCTCAGGACTCACGGCTTCCAGGCTCCCCTCCCCTGTGAGCCGGACCCAAGCTCCTCTTTGGGGCTGAGGAGGAGGGGTCTAGCTGGCCCCTATAGGGTGGGCAGAGTTTAGATAACCCCACAGGAAGAGGCAGGCATCCAGGCAGGAGAGGCAGCGGAAGGGAAGGTGTGAGGCCCCCAGAGCAGTGAGGGGGGTGGGGAGAGGGGCCATGACAGTGGACGGTGACCCCCCCTGCCCTCGACGTCTGCCCTAATGTCTTCCTCTGCCAGTTCCAGGACAGACTCGGGCAGCCACAGTGGGAGAGACTGGTGGAAGGGACAGGGCCTTGCCTCCCTGTGTGTTGTGCCCAGTGCCCCCACATGAGGCTGGGGTATATTGGAAAACTGCACTCTGGGCTTCTGAGGGAGGGATGGGGACAGAGGAGGCACAGCCGGGCGGGAAACATCCTTCGGCCCGGGCCAGCCCAGCCATCACCAGGTCCACTGTGTTTGCTAGAGCCCCCAATTCAATCTCTGAATTTTAAAGATAGGGACACTGAGGCCCAGACAGGGCAGTGGCCGCAAGCCACTGAGGCTTGCAGGCAGTGGTATCTGGGCTCAGCCCTGCTCCCATGCTGGGCTCCCCACACCTCATATCCGGCCTCAGCTGGGAGAGTGCCCCAGCCTTACCGACGGGGACCTGGCAGCCCACGGCGTGGAGGTGAACCAGCTTGTCTGGGAAGCCACATTCCACCCCTGTGCGCCCCCAGGCCCTCTGTGGCCCACTACCCCCTCTAGGACCCCACCCCACAGAAGCGCATCTCTCTGCCGTCCGCCCCCTCCAGTGGTAACTTCTGTCAGAGGGCTTGTCACAGAGTGCTGACCGCGCTGAGAGCTTCTCACCAGCGCTGGACATGTGGCCAGGTGGCGGCCGAGGGCTCGGGGGGGGGTCTGTCCACGTGACAGGTGCACACCCCGGCATTGCTGCCCTGACATTTGGAGGCTGTTGGGTTGGGTCCAGGCGGAATCCTTCCTGGGATGGAAACCCCGGGAGATGATTGACAGCCTGGAGGCTCCCCCGTGTTTACCGACAGATCCGAGTCTTATTTTCAGCAGGATCAAACTCAGGCACCTCTTAGTCATTAACTCCCTCTAGTTTAATAAACACAGATACAAACACAGCCAGCCATGTGCCCGCCCCACATGGATGAGAATCCCGCCCGGCTTCCTGGGGCCGAGGAGCGGGGTCTGGAAATGGGGGGGCCGTCGGGGGGCTCCCCAGACCCTCGGCCGGTACGCAGGAGGCCCTGCAGGGAGAGGGCTTTGCAGAGCACACAGTGAGGCGGCGCTGGCCCGGAGGGACGAGTCAAGGACAGCTGTGTGCCTTCACAGTCCCGCGCTGTCCAGACACAGCCCGAAGTAGTGGCTGGGAAGGTGTCCCGGAGATACCCACAGCACAGCTGCCCCGCCAGGGCTGCATGAAGGGGGGGCCAGCGCTTGGCTCCCTCACTGCCATCTCGACCTCCACGGCCTCCCTAGAAGCCCAAGGGGCTGGGGACCCTCAGGATGTGTCTCCTGGGCGTGGACTCTGGGCTGTGCTGTGGCTCCTGCCTGGCCCCCACACTGGTCAGAGTGCTGACCGAGGGAGGCTGCCTGGGAGGGGGACTGGGATGCTTCCCGGACATGTCTGGAAAGGTGGCAGCTGGTTCCTAGACCAGATCCCAAGGGAGATGGCATTAGCCAAGTGCCTACCTCTGCCTGAAGGGTGCTGGTAGTGGCTCTAGGGCACCCTGGAGAGGAACCCCCAGTCTGTTGTCTCCCTGCCTGAGGGGAGCCTGCACTGAGGCCTCTGCCCTCCTCACTAGCAGACTGCCCCTGTGTCTGTTTGCCCCGTGGAAGCTGTGGAAGGGCCCGGCGTCTGCCCTCTTCACCGAGGGACCACCCCTGCATCTATCTGTGCTGTGGAATGGTGGAAGGGCTTGGCTGCAGATCATGGGGTGGCCCGGGCTGGGGAGCCTCTGGTGTCCGGCGTGACCTAAGGTGGGTCCCTTCCCTTCCCGGAGCCTCGGCCTCCGCTCCGTCATGTGGGGACGGGGATGGATGGATGGCTGTGGGGAGTGTAAATGGCTGACACCAGTTCTGGAAAGGGCAGAGCCGCCACTGCTGGCAGAATCCCCCGCCCTTCTGATTTGCCCTGCATGGCCCTCAGACCTGCAGCCCTGGAACCTGGATGGGGCGCAGGTTCGGTCCCTGCGTCCCTCTGTGCCCTGCTGTGCAAAGAGACAGGGAAGGAGGATGCTGGGGAAGGGAGAGCAGGTGTAATGGCCCCGCAGCTGAGACACGCTTCGTGTGGGTGAAGGGCAAGGCCAGTGCAGCTGGCCGTGGGGGCTGAGAGGTGAGCAGGAGAGGCCCCAGGGTCCGGGCTGCTCCTGTGTCGGAGCTCTTGGGAAGAGTTGGATGGTACTCGGATTGCTTCGGGAAGTCTCTGGGGAGTTTGCAGCAGCTGAGAGACAAGGCTGGCTTTAAAGCATCCCTCTGATGTCGGCGGAGAAAGGGTTTTTAAGGGCACACGAGGGAATGAGCCACCCAGGGGACTGCCGACGTCTGAGAGCCATGAGGGTAGCCCGTACTGGGTGACGACGCTGGCAACGGAGAGACAGAGAGGATGTAACTTCTGTTTTGACAGTGCTTAGAAATTGGAGCTACATTCCTATAGAGAAAAATATTCTGTAAGGCAAAACCCATTTTCCTATTTATATTCATTAGGAAATTAGGGAGGCGGTCCTGTGGAGAGGAGGGTTGTGTGAAGCAAGTCCTGCTTCCCTTTGACAGCCATTAGCGTTTCAGAGCTGTGTTCTTGGGGAGATGAACCCCCTAGAATGGACTGGTATGAAACAGCGGGGTCATCTTGGCACAGAACCCCTCGGGGTGCCCACAGAAGTGGGGCTCAGGGCCCATTCCTCAGGTATCCGGCACCCTGGCTTCCTCCAGGAGACGGGATTCTCAGATCTTCATTTGCGTGTGGCTCTGGGTGCAGATGGGTGTCCAAGTGAATACGGGAGCAGGCACGCGTGTTCACGTGTGTGCGTGTAGATTACCACTTGTGTGAACAGAGGACTGTGCAGGGGTGTGTGTAGGTTCACGGGTGTGTGCATGTAGATTTGTGTCTGAATATAGGAGTGTGCACACACATGCATGAACTCACGTGTGTGTAGATTAGCGTCTGCGTGAATAGAGGAGTGTGCACACCCTCCTGGCCCCCCCACCCCTTTCCCCTCTCGGACACCACAGTGGGCAGCCGATGTGGGTTCATGAATGATCGTGGCTCTGATGTGAAATTCCTTCCGTCTGAGGGTTAGGTTCTGTAAAATGAATTTGTTGTCTGCTTTTTCTCTTTTTTTGCAAATTCAGTCGAGCGGATGGAGGCTCTGAGATGCAGGGAGCGTGTGGAGCTCCCACGGGTTCCTAGTGGGTCTGGGAGCGGCCGGCTCCCCTGTCCTTGGGGTAGGCAGGGAGGGACGTCAGGAAGAGAGTCAGGCCCCTGAGGTGTTTGCTGTCTGACAGACATCCGGGCTTATTTTTGTTCCTTCATTACATTGTCCCCACAGAGCAAGAGCATGCTACATCTGAGGGCTGTGAGTCCCCAGAGACAGCTTTTCAGAGAAACAACTCACCAGAAATCCAGTGTTCCCGCACCCGAATCCACACCAGTCAGGGACCAAGGGGACTTAGCTGAATGGGCAGCTCCCAGCCCTGGGCGCCTGTGCCCTCACCATGCACAGTGTGTGTGCCACCGTGCTCCCACACACACTGGGGAGGCATGCACAGGGGTGCACAGGCACAGGTGCACGCACACACACACCATGGGGTCCTGGAGTGCAGCCTGTGCCAACATGGTACTTCAGCTCCCATCCTGCCATGACCACCCAGGGCACCTGAGCCTCACACCCCATACCTGGGCTCAGAGCAGCTCTCCCGCCCCACCCTGCGGCCCTGCATGTCAGTTGTGGGTAAGGCCCACGCCACTGGGAATCTTCACACAGCCCGGAGGGAGGTGCTGTGTGCCCATTTCACAGACCAGAAGGCCGAGGCATGGAGTGGGGAAGTAACATGGTCCAGGCTCAGGGCTCACATGTGCCAGAACCCAGCATAGCCTGTCTCAGACACCCTTGGGCCCCCACCCCACATTTTACAGAAAGGTCTGTAAACAGCCTCAGCACCTCCCATGGTGCCCAGACTTCCCCCAAGCCTCCTCTGGCGTCCTCTTCCTGCACCCACCACCAGCCTCAGCCCTGCTGCCCTTGCCTGGCCCCAGCGGTCGTGGGTGTGGACCCTGAGCCTCGGCTCTCACTGTGCCCTCTGTCTGCCCACGTGGGTACCAGAGCATCCCCCATCTCTGCGACAGTCTTGGTGACTACCCGGCTTAGCGAGTGAGGGAATATTTGGCACAGCAGCGAAATTGGGAGTGTGGGGTGCGGGCATCGCGTGGACACGCTGTGAACTGGGATTTGGAGCACGGGTGATGCCAGAGTGGGTGATGTCAGGGGCTGGCCTGTGCTCCCAGGAGTGCTCACCCCGAGGAACTGGCCTTGGGTGGCAGAGGAGAGGAGAGGCCTGGGGACCCTGACCCTCATCTCCCATCACCTCCGCTGGGCTGCGTGACCCTGAGTTACACACTAATGATTATGTCCGTCTTGCAGGGATGTTGGCACCTACTCAGCTAGAGCCCACCCCCCACATACACACACATGCGTGTGCACACACGCACGTGCACACACACGCGCGCACACACATGCACACACACACAACTGCGCATCGCTCCCATTTGACAAAAGAGCAGCCAGGGCTCTGTACCCTGCCAGGGTCTAGCTGGTGACCAGGGCTGGGCGGGAGGGCCATAGCTACAGCCCAGGCCTGGGTCCATTGTGCTGGCATTATCACGGCTGCACAACCCCCTCCCTGCAGGAGGCTCTGGGACCTCCCCAAGCCTGGGGGTGCCTGGCCTGACCATCTGGGCCGTGGGCAGGGAACTCTGGGCCTGGGGCCAGGAGGACAGTCCCGGGGCCTGCTCTGGGGTCCCCTGCAGGTTGCTGGCTGAGGGAACCCACAGGAACGTTCCCTGGAGGTTCAGGCAGGAGGGGAAACTGAGGCCCAGGCTGCCGCCTCAGCCCCATCCCTACCGAGCTCTCCCGGGGAGGATGTGGGGAGGGGAACCGAGGGTTCCTGCAAGCCTCATGTTCGCACCTGTGCACTGGAGCTGCTAACTCCTGTCTGCTGGGGTGAGTCCCACCAAGCGGGGTGGCATTTGTGGGGCGTTGGCACAGCCTGGATGCCATGGTGCTCAGAATGAGGGTCCCTTCCCCCTGCCCGCTGGCCACACTCCAACATTGGCTCCCTCCTGTGACTCTGCCCCTGTCCTTGGCCATTGCGGGCGTGGTGTCCCCAGTCCTCTGAAAGCCCCATTGTGCAGGGTCACCTTTGCCTTGTCCTGTCCACCACAGGGCCCTGGCACCCAGATCACCATCCTCGAGGAAAGGAGAGGGCAGGGACAGAGATGGAACGGGGAGCAGAAGGGGGCGCGTGTGCCCCTGAGCGCACCTGTGTGCAGGTGCACAGTTCATTAAACATGACCATGAAGTCGGGACATGGGAGTTACGCATTAGAAGTGTTCATTCACTGATTCATTCATTCATTCACCTACCCAGTGGACATTCTCCGATGCTGGGCTCCGTGGTCTGGATACGAAAGCAAAGCAGGTGTTATCCTGGGAGTAGCCTGGGCTTGCCTTGGGCACTCTGGCTCATTCTGACCCGGTCCGTGGGCCCAGGGCAGTGCTGGAACACCCCTTGGAGGAGTGCCCAAGGCAGATCACGTAGGGGAACAAATTGTGCGTTTGATTTTTGGGAAGGTACCCCAAGGTCATGGGGAGATCCTCCTGTTTTGAGTGGAAACCAAGTGTGGCAGGATGGTCAAGACGCGGATGGTCTGGGGGCTGGTAAAGTCATTCTGGTTCTCACCACCCTCGGGACAAGAATCTGATCACCTGTGGGACGATGCTGAAAGGGGCAGCGGCTGTGCTGCGCTTGTTTTCCTTGTGTGAGCTTGCTTCATTTTTCTTCCTGAGCAGCTTTACAGAGGCATCCTGTGCACCGACACCGTCAGCGTGCCTTCCACTCTCCATCTGCAAGCCCATTGCAAGGGCACCAGGCAGTGGTTTTCATGCATTCATAGAGTTGCACAACCATAACTACATACCAGCTATAAAACATTTTCGTGCCCAACTGTAGTCAGCACCCCCTACCCCACCCCCAGGCACTGATCTGCACCCTGTCTCTGTGGATTTACAATTTTTTTTTTTTTTTTTTTTTTTTTTTTTGAGACTGAATCTCACTCTATCGCCTAGGCTGGAGTGCAGTGGTGCGTTCTCGGCTCACAGCAGCCTCCGCCTCCTGGATTCAAACGATTCTTCTGCCTCAGCCTCCTGAGTAGCTGGGATTACAGGCGCCCACCACCATGCCTGGATAGTTTTTGTATTTTTAGTAAAGACAGGGTTTCACCATGTTGACCAGGCTGGTCTCGAACTCCTGACCTCAGGTGATCCACACCCCTCAGCCTCCCAAAGTGCTAGGATTACAGGCGTGAGCCACTGCGCCCAGCCTGTGGATTTACATTTAATGGACATTTCACATCAATGGGATCCTGCATCCTGCAATATGCAGTCTTCTGTGGCTGGATTCTAACACTTAGTGTCATATTTTTGAGGTTCAATCATCTTATAGACTGTGTCAGTAGTTTTTGGTTTTTATTGCTGAATAGTATTCTGTTGTATTGCTAGACCGTTTTACTTATCCATTATCCAAAACACATGCAGAGCATGTGTGTCCAGCGTGGGGCCATTATGAATCATGCTGCTGTGAACATTCGTGCACAAACTGGGCAGCTTCCTGGAAGGAGAGTTCATCTGGTCAGTTCATATTGTAAAATTCTTTTTTTTCTTGAGATGGAGTCTCACTCTGTCACCCAGGCTGGAGTGCACTGGCTTAATCTTGGCTCACTGCAACCTCTGCCTCCGAGGCTCAAGTGATTCTCCTGCCTCAGCCTCCCGAGTAGCTGGGATTACAGGCACGCACCACCATGCCCAGCTGATTTTTGTATTTTTTAGTAGAGACTGGGTCTCGCCATGTTGGCCAGGTTGGTCTTGAACTCCTGACCTCAAGTGATCCACCCGCCTTGGCCTCCCAAAGTGCTGGGATTACAGGTGTGTGCCACTGTGCCCGGCCATATTTAAATTCTTAACAAGCTGCCAAACAGTTTTCCAAACTGGCCGGACCATGTTACATTCCCACCAGCAACACGTGAGGGTTCCAGCCCCTGCGTGTCTCTCACCACCTGCTATTGTCGGTCTTTTTATTACAGATCTTCAGGCGGATGTGTAATGGTGTCCCATGTGGTATAAATTTGCAGTTTCCGAATGACCGATGAAGTTGAACATCTTTTCATGTGCTCATTAGGCATTCATATTTCTTCTTTGATAAAATGTCTATTCAAATCTCTTGCCCATATTTAATGGATTTGTCTTATTATTGAGTTTCAAAATTATTCAGAATTATTGTGAGTTCTGTATATGTTCTGGATACAAGTCCTTTTTCAGAAATGTAATTTCTGATCTCTTATCCCACTCTGGAGCTTGTCTTTCATTTTCTTAATGGTATCTTTTTGGAGCACAGACATTTTTTAACTTATTATAAAGTCCAATTTATCATTTTTTTTCTTTTATGGAGCATGTTTTGGGTGTCATATTTAGGAATCGTTTGCCTAACCCAAGGTCACAAAGATTTCATCTGTTTTCTTCTAGGACGTTTATAGCCTTAGCTCTTGCACTTAGGCCTATTGTCCAATTTTAGCTAATGTCTGTATGGTGTGTGAGGGTCAGAGCTTGTTTTGCTGTATACATGTTTTTGAAAAAGACTATCTTTTCTGCACTACATCTTATTGGAATCATAAATGGAAAAGTTTATTTCTGGACTCTCAATTCTATTCCATTGAAGTATATGCCTATTTTTATTTTATTTTATTTTTTTTATTTTCAGAGACAGGGTCTTACTCTGTTGCCCAGGCTGGAGTGCAGTGGTATGATCACAGCTCACTGAAGCCTCGAATTTCTGGGCTCAAGTGATCTCCTCACCACAGCCTCCCAAGTGTTTGGGACTACAGGCGTGTGCCATCATGCCAGGATAAATTTTTTTTTTTTTTTTTTTTTTTTTTTGTAGAGACAAGGTTTTCTGTGTTACTGAGGCTGGTCTTGAACTCCTCTCCTCAAATGATCTTCCCATCTTGGCCTCTTGGAGCACTTTTATTTCTTTTTCTTGCCTTATTGCACTAACTGGAACTTTCAGAATAATCTTGAATAGCAGAGGTGCTTTGTTCTTGGCCTTAGAGGAAAAGCATTCAGTCTTTCACCATATGATGTTAGCTGTGGGGTTTCATAGATGGTCTTTATCAGGTTGAGAAGTTCTCTGCCATTTTTAGTTTTTTGAGAGTTTTTATGTGAATGGGTGTTGGATTTTGTCAAATTATTTTTCTGTATCTATTAAGGGGATCAAAATTAGTGATTTTCAGATGTTAAACCAACCTTGCATTCCTGGGGAAAATTCTACCTATATTTATATGTTGTTGGTTTTGGTTTGCTGATATTTTAAGGATTTTTGAATCTTCTGCTTATGAGGTATAAAGGTCTGTTATTTTCTGTGATGTTTTTGGTTTTGGTATCAGGGAAAATATTGCTCTCACAGAATAAGTGGAGAAGTTTTTCTCCTTTTTTTTTGAATGAGTTTGTGAAGTTTTGATATTATTTCTTTAAATATTTGACAAAACTTACCACTAAAGACATAGGGGCCTGGGCTTTTCTTCGTGGGAAGATTTCAAATTAATCAGTTTGTTTGTTTTTTAATTTGTTATGTCTTAGTTTAGTTTTTTTTGTTTTTGTTTTACTGGTTACAAGTCTGTTCAGATTTTCTATTCTCACTAAACCAGTTTTGATAATTTGTGTCTTTTTAGGAATTTGTTCACTTCATCTAAATTAGGTCTAATCTGTTGGTGTAAAGTTGTTCATAATATTCCTTTATATTTCCACATACATTTGAAAACACTGTGTGGTCTTTTGGGTGGAATGTTCTATAAATGTCAGTTAGGACAAGTTGGCGGTAATATTCAAGTCTTCTCTGTCCTTGCTGGTTTTCTGTCTAGTTGTTCTATCAGTTATTGAGAGGGAGTGGAGTATTGAAATCCCCAACCATTTTTGTTGATTTGTCTATTTCTCCTTTTAATTCTGCCAATTTTTGCTTCATGTATTTTGGGACTTTGTTGTTATGAGGATATTTATTTATAAGTGTTACATATTCCTGAGATACTGACATATTTATCATTATGAAACCTTCCTCTTTGTCTTTGACAATATTTCTTGTCTTAAAGTCTATTTTATCTGACATTAATTTACCTACTCCAGGTTGGGTGTGGTGGCTCATGCCTGTAATCCCAGCACTTTGGGAGGCCAAGGCAGGAGGATTGCTTGTGCCCAGGAGTTTGAGACCACCCTGGGAAGCATAGGGAGACCCTGTCTCTACAAAAAAAAATTTAAATTAGCTGGGCATGGTTGTGCACACCTGTAGTCCTAGCTGCTTGAGAGGCTGAGGAGGGAGGGTCACTTGAGTGTGGGAGGTTGAGGCTGCAGAAAGCTAAGATTACACCACTGTACTCCAGCCTGGGTGACAGAATGAGACCCTGTCTCCCCCCAAAAATTTTTTACCTACTCCAGTTCTGTTATGGTTAATATTTGCATGTATATATTTTTCTAGCTTTGTTATGGTTACTGTTTGCATGTATATCTTTTTCTATCCTTTTATTTTCAACATATTTGTATATTTGAACTAAAATGTACCCCTTCTAGACAGTATATATTCGGGTTGTTTCCACACTTTGAATATGTCATTCCACCACCTTCTTCCCCCCATAATTTTTGATGAGAAATCAGCCATTGATCATATTGCTGTCCAGTCTGACAATCTCTGCTTTTTATTTGGTCTGTTTAGTCCATTCACACTTAATGCAATTTTTTTATTTCTTATGGTTGCTGTTTTCTTCATTGTTTTCCATGTCTCATGTCTTTACCCATTCTTTTCTCCTGTGCTGCCTTCTTTTGAGCTAGGTAAATACTTTTCATGTGCCATTTTAATTCCTCTGTTAATTTTTAAACTAATTTTTAGAGTTATTTTCTTATTGGTTGCCCTAGGGACTACAGTATGCATACCAACTTATTACCATCTATTTTTCATTAATACTAACAATTATGGTAAAATATAGAAACTTTACTCCAACATAGCTCAATTTTCTTCTCCCTGTTTTGTACTATTATTATCATATATTTCATTAATATATGTTGACATATGTTATAACATATAACAATATAGTGTTAAAAATATTGCTTTATACAATCTTATGTTTTTAAAAGAAGTTAAGGGAAGGAAAGAGAAAGTAATACATTTATAGAGCTTTTTATATTCGTCTACGTATTTACCATTTCTGGTACTCTTCATTTCTTTCTGTGAATTTGAATTACCATCTGACATTTCCTTTCAGCCTAAAGGACTTCTCTTGGTATTTCTTCTAAATAAGCTGTACTAGCCCCAGATTCTTTCAGTTTCTCTTGATCTGTAATGTTTTTAGTTTGCCTTCATTCTTGGCTAACAAATTTTTTTTTGTTTTCATATTTTGAATATGCCATTCCACCACCTTCTTTCCTCCATAGTTTCTGATGAGAAATCAGTCATTTATCATACTGCTGTTACTCTGGACACTGTGAATCAATTTTCTCCTGCTCCTTTATTTGTCTTTCAACAGTTTGGCTATGATGTGTCCAGGTTTGGATTTTTCTTGTGTTCATCCTATTTGGTGTTTGTTGATCTTCTTGAATCTGTAGATTAATGCTTTTCATCAAATTTGGGAAATTTTCAGCTATTATTTCTTCAAATCTTATTCCTGTCTCTTTCTCTCTCTCCTGTTCTCTTGAGACTCCCATCACCACATATGCTAGTGCACTTGATGTCTCATGTATGTCAGAGGCACAGTTTATTTTTCTGTTCAGTTTTTTCTCTGTGTTCTTTAGATTGAATACTTCTATTGATTGATCTTCAAGCACACTAATTTTTTTTTGCCATCTTGCAAGCCCTCACGTAATGAATTTTTCATTTCCGCAGTCATACTTTTTAATTCTAAATTTTCCATTTTTTAAATAATTTCTGTCTCTTCATTGAGGTTTTGTGTTTGGAGTCACTATTATTATCCTTTTCTTCATTTCTTTACACATAGTTGTCTTTATTTCTTTGACTGCATTTATATTATATAATATATAAACCGTTGAAAGATTTATATTATATAATATATAAACTGTTGAAAGATAATATATAAACCATCTTTATGTCTTTGAATGTATTTATATTATATAATATATAAACCATTGAAAGATATTTATATTATAGTTTTTCTTTATCTTTCAACAGTTTATATAATATATATTAAAATATAT
Organism: Pan troglodytes; assembly: GCF_028858775.2. Classification (NCBI taxonomy): domain Eukaryota; kingdom Metazoa; phylum Chordata; class Mammalia; order Primates; family Hominidae; genus Pan; species Pan troglodytes. The sequence continues at coordinate 7,640,012 of NC_072404.2, forward strand.
ATATTAAATTATATATATAATTATATTATACAAATATATAATATAAATATATATTTATATTATAAAAAGCTTTGAAGTCTTTGTTATATCTAACATCTGGGGACACTCAGTGACGGTTTCCATTGACTTTTTTTTTCTGAGTATGGGTCACCCTTTCCTGTTTCATTGGATGTCTTGTAAGTTTGTGTTGAAAACAAACACTTCAGGTAATATATTGCAGCAGTTCTGGATGCTGATTTGTATCCCCAAGAGTTGCTAGTATTGCTGGGTTTTGTTGTTGTTGTTGTTTGTGTAGTAATTGACCTGGACTGAAGCTGTGAAATTCATTTTCCCCTGATGTGTGAATGTGAGATCATTGTCTCTGTTAGTTTGTCCTTGTTCTTTTTTTTTTTTTTTTTTTTGAGATGGGATCTCACTCTGTTGCCCAGGCTGGAGTACAGTGGTGTGATCATAGCTCACTGCAGCCTGGAACTCCTGGGCTTGAGTTATACTCCCACCTCAGCCTCCTAAGTAGCAGGGACTACAGGTACATGTCACCATTCCTGGCTTTCTTCTCTTTTCTTAAATCCCTACTTGTTTTAATTCTGGCCTCCTAGATTACCTCTGTGTTTGCATAGCTCTGTGGTCAGTCAGTGATTGGTTTGGGGTTGTTTGCAAATACCTTGAGCCAGTCAGGCCTACACATGCTGCTGATAGATCTGCATGTGGGTCTGTAAGCACATCCAAAGATCGGGTAGTTTTCAGGCCTGACCTGGTTTCTACTTTTTTCCAGACCCTCTTTTGTCTCCTCTGCATATGCCTACAGGCTCTCAGCAGGCCAGAAATTTGTGAATTGCTTGGGCCCTCTCTGCTGTCCCCTGTGTATGTGTGCTACCCATCCACTGGGCACATGTGGAAGGCTTATCAGGTATCTCTATGACTGTCATATTTCATGCAACTCTCTGTCAGATTCCCAGCTAGTCTACTGGTGTATTGCTGCCCCAGTCAGGATCACAGCTTAAGCCTGGTAGAACCACTGGCTTTCCCCATTCACTTGCCACCGAGATTGCTGCTTCTTACTGACAGCACTTCTGCCAGATGAGAGTCTGTGCCTTCTGCTTCAAATAAAATCAGCCCCTGACAGCAAAGCTGCTAGTTTTTATGATTTGCCTTGCCCTGCCCTGCCCTGTGGGAATGACTGCATTAACTGAGTTGGGGGGAGGGGCGGGGGGAGATGGGAGAGCTTCAGGTAAGAACTCCACAGATTCCCCCTGTCTTAGCCTAAGTTAAGCAGTTTTTCATGAATGAAGGCCTTTGCTTAGTTTCAAGGATGTGGAAATGATTGTTTTTGAGAATTTGGACTAGCTTTATAGTTGTTTTTTGGAGAGAAGATTTGGTGACCTTTTCACTATTCTATGCCAGAATTCCCACCCTGTGGTATTTTTTTTTTTTAAACAAAACTTAAGAAAAGGTAGCATATGCAATTCCATGAAGTACTACAAAGTGAAATTTATGTAGGAACCATCTAGCTCAAGAAATAAAAATGATACTTGTATCTCAGAAGCCCCCCACCCCATCTCCTCCTGATCACTACCCTTCTCTCCTCCAGAGGAATCTCACAACTGCATAGGACTGTACAGTTGTCTCAAAATAGAAAATTTAATTCTAAGGAAATAAAATAATGCCATTGAAAATGGATGGTATATTTCAATAAAAGGGGTAAGATCAACTGGATTAGTATACCTGGAAAAAACTGAAACTTGATGCCTACCTCACACCATAGATTAAAAAATTAATTCTGGAAGAATTAAAGGTCTAAATGTTAAATCTAAAACAATCTTTTAAAAGCCTTTGATATTGTCAGTCCTTTTAAATTTTAGCATTACTAGTGAACATCTTTTCATAAGTTTATTGGCCATTTGGATATTTGTATGTCATTTTTTTGTGACCTATCTGTTTAAAAGTCATATTTGTCTTTTTTCTTTTATTTGTTTTTTTTTTTATAGAGACAGGGTCTTACTATGTTGCCCAGACTGGTGTCAGACTTCCTGCTCAAGTAATCCTCCCACCTCAGCATCCCACATAGCTGGGACTACAGGCACATGCCACCATGCCTGGCTAAGTTTTTTTTTTTTTTTTTTTTGTAGAGACAGAGTCTCCCTGTGTTGCCCAGATGGGTCTCAAATTCCTGGACTTAAGCGATTCTTCTACCTTGGTCTCCCAAAGTGCTGGGATTACAGGTGTGAGCCACTGCACCTGGCCCCATTTTTCTATTGAGTTGCATTCTTTATCTTATACGTTTGTAGGAATTCTTTATATATCTAGTAATTCTTAATTTTTTGATTACATATGTTGAAAATATCTTCTCTCATTCCATGGCTTGCCATTTCACTCTTTCAGTCATGTATTTTAATGAGAAGAAGTTCTTCATTTTAATGTTACTCAAGTTCTCCTCCATGGTTAGCACTTTCTGTTAGCTTATAAAGAAATCTTTTCTCACCTTAAGTTCTTGAAGATGCTCTTCTATGTAATCTTCTAGGAGCTTTATTGTTTTACACTTGACATTTAGACTTTTAATCCACCTGTAATTTTTTATCTATGGCGTGAGATGTAAGGATCAAGTGTCAGTTCTTCCTAGGTATACTAATCCAGTTGATTTTACCCCTTTTATTGAAAAATACCATCCATTTTCAATGACATTATTTTATTTCCTTAAAATTAAATTTTCTATTTTAAGACAATTGTACAGTCCCTTGCAATTGTGAGAATAATACAGAGAGATCTCATGTACCCTTTATCCAGTTCCCCCCAGTGGCAACATCTTACAAAACTATAGTACAGTGTCACAACCAGGATATTGACAGTGATACAGTCCAGATACAGAAAAGTCCCATCCCACAAATATTTCTCTTGTTACCCTTTTATAGCCACGCCCCCTTCCCTCACCCCATCCCATCTCTGACCTCTGGTCACTGCTAATCCATTCTCCATTTCTATAATTTTGTCTTTTCAAGTACAAATGCTCCTCAATTTATGATAGAGTTACATCCTGATAAACACATCATAAGTCAACAATATGTCAAAAATGCATTTAATACCCCAATAAACCCATTATAAAGTAAAAAAATTATAAATCAAAGCATCGTTAAGTCAGGGACTGTCAGTCTGCTGTGTAAATGGAATCACACAGTATGTAACATTTTGGGATTACATTTGTTTTCCCCCACAAGATTCCCTGGTGATTCATTCAAGTTGTGATGCTTATCAATAGTTTGTTCTTTTCTGTAATTGAGTAGTGACATTATTTCTTAACCTGGGCCTCTCTACTCAGCATACTGTATGTAGTGTGTATACATGTGTGCATGCTCACGCATGTGTGTGCTTCCGTGAGTGTGGAAATATAATTTCAGCATTGCACAGGCTTGTAGTCACCATTCCAGTCATCTAATGTGTCTGAGGGCTGAGAGCTCAGATGGATAAGTGAGGGGAACAAAAGATGAGGTGAGACGCTGAGAGGAACACAGATTCCCGGCTCAGTCCCCAAGCCACTGGTTGCTAAGGAACCATGAATACATTTCTGGGATTGCAGACTGACCCTGTTCCCCTGGGATCTGCAGAGGGCTCAGCTGGGCAGGCCTGGTTCCACCTTTGCTGGGGGCTGGGCCTGGTGCACTACAGACCCTTGAGATGCTGTGGAATTGGTGACAAGGGAAAAGCATATCCTGTCTCCTTATTTTTAATCATGTTGAATCTCCTAACAACATTTTCCATTTACAGCGCCTTGAGCCAGCCAACTTCCCTGGCATGGCCCAGTTTGAAGCCTTTGCAATCACGTGCCCATTACAGGTGGCGAGTGCTACACTGAGATGAGTGTCTTGCCCAGATTCACACCTTCCTGAAGCAGAGCCAATGGGGAGTCCTCTGGTTCTTTAGCTTTTGGTTGTCTCCATGAGACCTAGAGTGGTAACAGGAGCTCTTCCCCAAGCGGTCAGGGATCTGAGCCAATGCAGTCACAGAATGGGAACCCCTTGAGCCCTCTGGACACCTGGCCTCTAGAGAGGGCATTAGGTTAGGAATTGGGGATTGGGACTCTAGCCCTAGCACAGAACTGGCACATTGCCTTCTTGACATATGCATCATCAGATGGAGGGGTGGATGAATGTATACATGGATGGACTGATGGATGGGTGGATGGATGCATGGGTTGATGGATGGGCGGGTGGATGGATGAGCAAGTGGATGGATGGATGGATAGGTGAGTGGATGGATGGGTGGGTAAATGGATGAATGGATGAATAAGTGAATGGATGGATAGATGATGGGTGAATGGATGGAAGAAAGATGAATGGGTGGATGAGTAGGTGGGTGAGTGGGTAGGTGGATAGGTGGATGGATGGATGGGTGGATTGGTGGGTGGGTGGATGCTAGAAGGATATATGGATGATGGATGGATGGATGGGTGGGTGGGTGAATGGATGAATGGATAGGTGGGTGGATGGATGGATGAATGGATAAATGGATGGATGAAGGATGAATGGATGAATGGGTGGGTGGAGAGGTGGGTGGATGGGTGGATGCTAGAAGGATATATGGATGATGAATGGATGGATGGATGGGTGGGTGTGTGAATTGATGAATGGATAGGTGGGTGGGTGGATGGATGGATGGGTGGATGAATGGGTGAATGGATGGATGAAGGATGAGTGGGTGGAGAGGTGGATGGATGGATGAATTGGTGGGTAAGTGGGTGGATGCTAGAAGGATATATGGATGATGAATGGATGAATGGATGCCTGAATGAGGGAGGATGTAGATTAATGATGATGGAAGTAGATAATGAATGAGTGGATGATACATACAGAGACCTACAGGGACTGGAAAAAGACAATGTCAGTATGGACAGGAGCTTGGAAGAAATGGGAGTGTAGAAGTCCCCCAGGTAAAGAGGCTAATGTCACCAAATGGCAAATGGAGATAATGAGGCCCCCAGAAGTGGCTTGTCCAAGCCCAAGGAGTCAGAGAGTGACAGAGTTGGGACCCAAACTTGACCCTGCCTAAGTCCAGATCCAGGCTTCCCTCTCCGCTGCTTCACATCTGCAGACAGCAGGGTCTAAACCAGGAGCCAGGGGCCCCCGGGATGCCGACACTGATCCCAGCAGACAGGAGGTCTGTTTGCACCCTCGGAGATTGATGCAGGGAGTCTGGGAGTCAGGGCTCTGCGGTCTCCACCCAAGGCTGCCACCTTCTGCTCTGCAGCCTTGGGTGCTTACTCCTGGCAACAAGCATTGATTGAGCACCAGCTGTTTTTGGCGCTAAACGTTAGGCCCTGGGCTGGACCCTGAGATATTCGGTTGGGTAAGCGCTGTGGTCACTGATGTTAGGGGACTTATGGCCCTCCCTCAGCTTCCTCATCTGTAAAATGGGCAGGGGGTTAGAATCGACACCTCTGAAGGCTGTGTTAGGCTGGAATTCCCAGCTTCAGGGGCCCAGGCCCGACCCACTGCTCCCACAGCCCAGGCCTGACCCACTGCCAGCTCTGCATCCCACAAGCTGGCCACCGGGTAGGTCTCTGTTGGCATCAGTGGCCGGTGAGAGCCGAGGGCGTCATGGAGATCCATGTGAACCATGGCCTCCCTGTGCAGCTGTCTCAACCCCACACCTGGGACATTGCCAGGCTGTGTCTAAAGGCTGGGCCAGGGAGCCCAGGAAATGTTTAACTTTGAAAAATGGACCTTCACAGCTCATTAAGCCTCAGCGGCGCCTCGGGCGATGTGGGGAAGAAGGAGATGCCAGGGCATGAAATTGCTGAGGTATTTAAAGGCCGATTCTGCATTCCTGACCAGCAATGTCTGCCTGCCAAGGCCGGCAGTACCAGGCTCCAGGCTGGGCTGGCGCAGTGGTGCTCACGTGCCCAGGATGGCCACGATGGCTGGTGAGCGGGGGAGTGCCGGCACGAGGGACTCCTTTCATCTCTGAATGCCATGACCCTTCTGGCATCTGCTATTTCCTGCCTTCGTGACCTTCGACGAGACACTTTTTGCCGCGGGGCCTCAGTTTCTCCACTTTCACTGTGGTCTGTGTGCCAAGTAGCACTCCTATTTTTAGAAGCAGAAGCTGGTTGTAAACTGCACAGATCTGTCTGGCCTGCCCTGCCAAGGCCAGATTGCCAGAGGGTTCTGTGAGTACCGATCGTGGCTGCAGGGACGGGCTGGGCTGCGCTGTGGAGTCTGGGCTGAGGGCTGCTCCCTCTGGCCGTCTGGGTCCACTCGGGGCTCACGGCAGTGTAGGGCACACCTCTCTCCCAAGCCTGGGCCGGGAGGGGCTTGCAACAGGCAGAGTAGAGAGGAGTGGGGCCGGGAGCTTAGGGATCTTGAATTGGGGGTGCATCTGCATGGAGCTGGGGAAGAGACAGCCAAGAAAGATCGGGGCTGATCAGCAGAGGCAGGCAATACCGTGGCACTTGAAACATGGAAAATTGCCTTCGTCATGTACGCTAGATGCAGAGGCATAAACAGGGCATACCCGGGGCCAGCGGCCCACCTGCCGGCTGCACCTGCCCCTGGCTGGGTGGAGTGGGGAGGGAGGTTTTTGAGGCCCTCCTGGGGCTCCCTCCCCTCAACCTCACCAGCTCCCTGACTCTGCTGTGTGACCTAGGGTCAGTTACCTTACGTCTCTGAGCTTCTATTAATATTTCCTTCATCGGAAACTACGGACGTTTCTTTAATTCCTAGGTCTGAGGACTGTGGAATCAAAGGAGAGAAAGTGAAAGAACGCCCAGTGGGGGCCACATCAGCTTCCGCCTCTATGTACCCTGCAGGGAACGGCAGGGACCTCACAAGGCAGGCCTGGGCCTGCGCCACGCTCTGCCATGTGCTGGCCGGGCTGTTACTCTCTCAGCCTCAGTTTTGTTGTCTGTAAAATGGGCGCAGGTCAGCCTCTCCCTGTGAACAAGGCTGTGAGGATTCAGCCCCAGCTGGGCTGGCCCATCCTTCACCCTCCTTAAGGGGTGCAGGCCCCCAGGAAGTGACTGCCCATGCAGACCCCTAGTGACCAGATGCTGGGTTCCGCTGGGGTCCTGGTGGTGGGCAGTGCAGGCCCTGGAGATGTTCATGGCTGCGTGAACACCTTCAGAGTCCAGCAGACGTGGGGTTAGGAAGAGAGGATGTACTGACTGGGGAAGGGAACGCCCATCGGGGCAGACTCAGAAAGTGCCCGATTCCAAGAGTCTGGGCAGGCGTGGGCTTGGACTGCCCAGTGTGCCTGGACAGCCGTGTACACACACTGGTGTGCCTGAGTAGGTCTGTGCACATATGTGTACACATAGGTGACATGGGCTTAGACTGCCTGGTGCACCCAGACAGGTGCGTGCCGCAGGGACAGAGTATACGGTGTGTGGTGTGGGGCGTGACCCACTTCCTGGTGCAAGAACACATACTCGCCTGTGGATGTAGCCTTGCTGGGTGTGTGCACATCTGCAGAGGGGTCGGTGTACACCGCTGTGTGAACACCTCCGGCGGTGCCCAGTCCGTGTGAACACATGCAGGTGAGCACAGACACATGCGTGCATGCCCTCTGTGTGTCCACAGACAGCTGTGTGCGCCACACTCACCCTCCCGCTCGTCCCCATGGCAACCCCAGAGCTGGTGTCTGGGAGACCCTGATCAGTGCTGACAGACATGGGGTGCGGGACACGTGGGATGGGCCTCCCCAGGTACGGCTGGGCCACTCGGGGTTCCTGGGCAGAGGCTCCAGCAGGAGTGAGAGTGCTTCCTCCTCCCCAGTCCATGCCACCTCCTCCTGCGTGCCGGCAAGGTGGGCAGCACTTGGGAAGCCCCCGTCTGGCTGTGATTCCTGCAGGGCGATTGGAGCAATACAGCCCTGTCTGGCCTGTCCGTGCACCGATGCTTAGAGCTGAACAGCCCTCAGGGCCACAGACTCAGCAGGGAGCGCCCAGTCTGTGGTCCTGGTCTCACTTCCTAGAAAGAGAAACCGAGGCTTGAAGCAGCTCCAGCCAGGGGTCCCCAGCCAGCCCCGGCAGACCCAGGCCCCTCACACTCCACCATGCCCACCTCCATCTGGAAGGAGGCAGGGAGCCCCCAGGTCCCAGGCTTGGGAGGCCGGTGCCGGGCAGGGCTGGGGAATGCCATCACCTTAAACCCACGCTGGCCTCCCTGCGGGTGGTTTTCCTGCCTCCCTTTGCCATTTTGCTGGTTATCAAAGACCTTTGCTGCAAGACCCAGGCCGGCCCAGCCCAGCGCCTCCCATCCTCCTGTGAAGTCATCCGCTCAGTTGGCAGGGTTCCCATGGCAACGGCAGTGATGTCACAAAGAGCTGGAGGAGGATGGCTGGAGGGAGGAGTGGGGTGAGGCTCCGGGAGGGGATTCCTGGCTTCTCCCAGGCCTTCTAGAAAGATAGAGCTCTGGTCCATCAGTCACTCGATAGGCCGGAGCTTATGCCCCTAGAAGCAGATCCCAGGGGTACCCCCCACCTCCCTGAGACAGGAAACCATCTCCTTGAAGGAGTCAGCTCCCCCAGCACCCAGACGCCCACCTGCCCAGGTGCAGAGGCCCTTGCAGGAGCGAGGGTATGAGACAGGAGGCCCTGACACCAAGACGTCACTGTCACCATGCCTGGCCCGCACAGCGGTCCTTTGCCAAACTTAGACTGGCTCTGAGGGCTGCTGGCTGCACACCCCCCAGGGTGCATTCGAGACCACCTGTCAGCTGCCCTGCACTTGAGTTTCTTGATCTCCACTGCTATTAATAGTTTAATTCCAGAACCAAAGAAACTGTCTGTTCCACAGAAGTGGGGGACTCTGAGAGTCTCCCTGACCCTGGCTGCCAACAGCAGCCTGTGCCCAGCTGGGACAAATTCCAGCTCCCTGCCCTCCCTGTTGAGTGCTGCAGAGGGGCGTCGGGTGTCGTGCACATGTGCCCATCCCCCTCACTTTGAGTTACGCTGCAGACGGCTCCGGATGCACGTGGCTGTGCCAGGCAGCAGACGTGGCCGACAGGCACATGGTGGGACCTGCTCTGAGGCTGCAGAGCTCACGCGCAGCCCGCTGGGGCTGTGAGGGTTCTGTCCCTCCACCAGGAAAGCCACCAGGACCCTGCTCCTGCCTGAGAGCCCCAGGAAGTAGTAGCGTGCCAGGTGCATGGCCGGCCTCCCAGCCCTTCCCAGCACCAGCTGCGTCCTCCTCCTCCAGGGCTGCAGCTCAGGGCTCAGGTGTCCGCGTCGAGGGCACTCCCTAAAGGGCAAGAGCAGGACCATTGGCACAAGCCTGGGTGAGTCTCGCTGGGAGGCAGGAGCAGACTCAGCCCCCTAAGCCCATGAACCCCGCTTTGAAAGCTGTGCAGCCAGGCATGGTCGCTCACACCTGTAATCCCAGCACTTTGGGAGGCTGAGGCGGGCAGATCACCTGAGGTCAGGAGTTCAAGACAAGCCTGGCCAACATGGAGAAACCCCGTCTCTACTAAAAAATACAAAAATTAGCCGGGCGTTGTGGCGGACACCTGTAATCCCAGTTACTTGGGAGTCTGAGGCAGGGAGAATTGTTTGAACCCAGGAGGTGGAGGTTGCAGTGAGCCGAGATCGCGCCACTGCACTCCAGCCTAGGTGACAGAGCGAGACTCCGTGTCAAAAAAAAAAAAAAAAAAAACCGTGCTGGTTTGGTTTCACTGACTCCCATTCATTTATTCACAAACATTTACTCAGCAAATCTTGTTGGGCCCGCCAGGCCCTAGGGTTACCAGACAAAGTCTGTTTCCTCCTGGAGTGTGCATTTATTAAATACCTACTGTATGCCGAGCCCCAGGCTGGTTTAGATGTGGGGGCACAGCAGTGAGCAGGGCAGACATGACTCCTGCCTGCCTTTGTCGGCCCCGGCTCTCATAACAAAAGCGGGACACTGGAGTCTAGACAGCAGCACACATTGTCTCCCCGCCCTGAGACTGGAAGTCTGGGATCGGGTGCCAGCGGGGTTGGTTCTAGGAGGGCCAGTGTCCTGGTTTGCAGATGGCTACCTTCTCACCGTGTCCTCCCAAGACAGAGAGAGAGAGAGAGAGAGTGTGTGTGTGTGTGTGTATGTGAGAGAGAGAGGGAGAAAGAAAGAGACAGAAGGAGAGAGAGAGAAAGAGGGTGAGAGGGAGAGAAAGAGATGGAGAGAGAGAGAGAGGGAGAGAGAAAGAGGGAGGGAGAGATGGAGACAGAGAGGGAAAGAGAGACAGGGAGAGAGAGGGCATGCAGATGCCCTGGTGTCTTTCTTTCTTTCTTTTTTTTTTTTTTTTCCAGAGATGGTCTCCCTCTGTCACCTGGGCTGGAGTGCAGTGACACAATCACAGATCACTGAAGCCTCCACCTCCTGGGCTCAAGCCATCCTCCCACCTCAGGTTCCATAGTAGCTGGGACCACAGGTGCGTGCCACCACACCCATGCACTAATTATTGTTTGAAACTTTTTTCTGTGGAGATGGAGTTTCGCTATGTTGCCCAGGCTAGTCTTGAACTCCTGGCTCAATCAGTCCTCCTGCCTCAGCCTCCCAAAGTGTTGAGATTACAGGTGTGAGCCACGGTGCCCAGCCTGGCATCCTTCCTTGTAAAGGCTGTAATCCCATCATGGGCCCCACCCTCATGACCTCAGCTAACCCCGATCACCTCCCAGAGACCCCGCTGCCTCCTCTCATCAGCCGGGGGCCAGGGCTTCATCCCAGGGATGCGGGCACACTTCAGCCCACGGCACTGCCCTTAAGGAGCTGAGGGTCCGGTGGGGTGACTCGAGCAAAGGAAGGCATTAGGAAAACAACGGGGGCCACAGGAAATGACCACGAGCAATGCACTAGCAGGGACTGCTCGTCCCCTTTCAGTGGGGCAGGCTGGGAGGCTTCTCAGAGGAGGTGACTCGCCCAGGCTGGGGTCCAAGGCCCAGCGCCCCTCACTGGCTTTGTGACCTTGGAGAAGCAGCTACCCTGTTTGATCTGGGCTTCGCGGCAGGGGTGAGATAGCCTGGAGGCAGTCAGTGCTGGAGATGAGGATGGCAAGTTGTGCCTCCCCAGGCAGGGCAGAGAGGAGCCCCCCCACCCCTCCAGGCAGGAGAGAGGCCAGGTCTAGAGGGGAAGGGGGAGGGTCTCACGCCCATATTCCCATCCATGGACACGCACAGGGCCTGAGACCCCTGCTCGGCTGCCGCAGAGTGTGGGACTCAGAGAGGAACAATCGCGCCCCTGCCCCCTCCTCCACGGGGATATCTGGGCTGCTGGAGGGGCCTGTGCAGGGAGGAGCCGGTGCTGGGAGCACCCTGGGGCCTGCACTCCCCCCTCTATGGGTAGGACTGAGCACCGCTGGGTTGACCCTGCCTGCCAGGTCCCGGCACAGCCGAGGCCAGCCCGGTGTATAGCACGTGTTTAGGGTCTGGGTTCCCAGCTTCCCACTGGCCTTGTCTGAGCCTGTCCTCTCGTCCACGCACCCAGGGGTACAATTGGGAAAATCGGTATTTGCCAAATTTGCAACAAATGCTGTGTGATCTGAGACCCTTCTCTAGGGCGGTGTCCACTTCCTGCCCCCACCCCTCCTCCTTCCGGGACTTTATCTCTGTTTTTCACCCTGATCAGGGCTGCCTGCCTGTGAACACATCAAGGCATGTGTCACCTGAACAGATTTTTAAAAATTGTTTAATTGTAATTTATTTGAGAGACAGGGTCTTTCTCTTTCGCCCAGGCTGGAGTGCAGTGGTGCAATCATGGCTCACTGCAGCCTTGAACTCCTGACTTCAAGTGATCCTCCTGCCTCAGCCTCCAGGTGTGTGGGAAGAAAGGAGAGACAGGGCAGTGGGGCTGGGGCCAGGCCTGGGCTTCCCGCAGAGCCGGCCGGCGGGCGGGCGCTGACTAAGGCAGCAGGCTTGGAGAAGACATCAGACTTTCTTTTCTCTTTCTAATAAATATTTCCAAATGTGCCTGACACAACAGTTACCATCTCTCCTGGCCTTCCTCATCTCTCTAGGTATCCTTTTTTTCATAGGATGCCTACATTTGAACATCTAGCCAAAATTTTAGCCGATTAGATTCCGAGGGAACCTCAGCCTTCATTTCAGGCAAACAAGCAAATTTCAAGTCTCATTTTCTACTTCTAATAAGCACTTATCAAATTTACAGCTCTCATATACAATTCATCAGGTTAATGCCTTCGGAATATTCCTGCCTCCCTTTTGTGGCAATTTTCTTTTCCTGCCTTGCACCCTTGGCGCTCCCTCTGACTTTGCTAAGCAAATTAGCACGTCAGCTTCCTGTCGGGTGAGGAATGGTTGGGCCACAGCAGTGAGAAGATGGGGCGAGGGGGCCTGGCCACCCTTGGCAGCCGCAATGAGATTTTTTTTACAACATATAAAACATTGTGCCATCCTGAATCACAAAGTCCTAATTAAACACGAATCCTTTTCTGGGGGCCTGGCATTTGAATATATGTAATAGCATATTATTTCTCTCTTTAATTTCAAAAGCAATATACATGTGTATACACTAAAGAAAACTAGGAAAATGCTGAAAACAGGAGATGTAAACCGTGGCTCCACCATGCAAGAGAAGCTTGTCAGCATTTTAGAGCTTCTCCTTCTGGTCTTTTTTCTTCTTTTGAGGATCGGCGTTTGTTTCAGGGTTGATATCACTCTTAAAAGAAACTTAAACATTTGAGATGTAAGTTACATACAGAAAAGTTCACAAATCCTCACTGTGCACAGCTTAATGAATTTTCACAAGCACCCCAGTGAAGAAACAGAACAAAACCAGCCCCCGGTGCCACCAGCCCCAGAAGTCTCCTGATGGTCTCTCCAGGTCACCTCTCCCCCACCTCAGGATAAACACTACCCTGGCTCCTTCCAGCATAGCTGAATTTTGCCTGTGTTTTCATGTTGTATAAGTGGAAGCATCCATTATATACACATTCTGTCTGGGTGCTTCTGCACATTGCACCTGCAAAATTCATTCATCCTTGTTAGATGTGATGGCGGTTCGTTCCTCTTCATTGCCGTATAGTATTCCCATGTAAGGCTGTACCTCAGTTGATGTATCCCTTCTCTGCTGATGGCCTTTCAGGTTGTTTCTAGTCTGGGCTATCATGGGTACTGTGAGCAGTGATGCACTTCCCCGCACATGTGTTTTGTAGAGACATGTTGATATCTCTGTCCATCTTGAGAATGGACTTGTTGAGTCTGATCATTCACTGACCTCCAGCAGTTTCCAAGTTGCAGCCAGGTGCGGTGGCTCACACCTGTAATCCCAGCACTTTGGGAGGCCGAGGTGGGCAGATCGCTTGAGCCCAGGAGTTTGAAACAAGCCTGGGCAACATAGTGAGACCCTGTCTCTAAAAATTATTATTTTTTAATTAGCTGGGTAGAGTGACACATACCTGTGGGCACAGCTACTCAGGAGGCTGAGCTGGGAGGATCACCTGAGCCCTAGGAGGTCCAGGTTGCAGTGAGCCGTGATTGCATCGCTGCACTCCAGCCTGGTCCACAAAGCAAGACTCCATCATAAATAAATAAATAAATAAATTGCCACAGTCAATAATAAGAATAATAAGGGTGTGCTTTAATTGATTTAGTCATTCTCCTACTTTTTTTTTTTTTTTTTTTGGAGATGGAGTCTCAATCTGTTGACCAGGCTGGAGTGCAATGGCATGATCTCTGCTCACTGCAACCTCCGCCTCCCAGGTTCAAGCGATTCTCCTGCCTCAGCCTCCCGGGTAGCTGGGATTACAGGCACGTGCCACCATGCCTGGCTAATTTTTGTATTTTCAGTAGAGATGGGCACCATGTTGGCCAGGCTGGTCTCGAATTCCTGACCTCAGGTGACCCGCCCGCCTCAGCCTCCCAAAGTGCTGGGATTACAGGCGTGAGCCCCCGTGCCCAGCCTCATCATTGTCTTCTTACTGAAAACTTTGGTGGTTTCCATTTTTTTCCTTCTCTATCAAGCAGCAATGGAAATCTTTGGCTGTACATGGTTTTCTCTCTGGGATTCTCTCCTTCTGGTAGGTTCTCAGAAGTGGGGCTGCTGGGTGAAAGGCCCGACATCCTCTCACAGCCCTGTGGAGGTGTAGACTGTGAGTTGGAACAAGCCATCTATACAGCAGGGTGCGAAAGTCCCATCTGAGCCAGGGAAAGAATAACCACCGTGTGAACTTTGTGTGAATGCATCTGCGTGACCACAGTCGGGGTGAAGACCTAGAATGTTGGCGGCCCTCAGAGGCTTCTGGCACTTTCTTTCCCAGTCCCAGAGCTCTCTCATTCCTGATCGTAGCAACCAGCATTCCTGGACAATTGATTCTGGATTTGCCTGTTTCTGAACTTCCCATAAATGAAATCTTTGCATACTTCTTCCGTTCTGACCTTGTTCTTCTGGTCAACACTATCCGGGGGAGACATACCCATTCATTGTGCTTGGTGCTGGTTCATTCTCATCACTGAAGCGTGTACTGTCCTAAGAGGTCGGTTCCATTTTGGGGCTGTGGTGAGCTCCCTTGCCTATCTCCTGCTTCACACGTGTGGGACCCTCCCTGAGGTTTACACCCCAGAGAACAGTCGCCGGCTCTTTCCCAAAGCGATGGTGAGGCTTTGCACCCTCAGGACAGCGGACGAGAGTTCCCGTTGCCCCACATCCTCCTTCCCCAGCGCCAGATCCGATGAGATGCTTGAAGCCTCGCCGGTCTGGCGGGTGTGTCCTGGTATCTTACCAAGCTCTCATTTGAATTTCCCTGGCGAGTAATACAGTTGAGCACGGGGTTTTTGGCCGTGTGGATGTCCTCATTTGTGAAATGCCTTTTCAAGATCTCTGCTCATTTTATGACTGAGGTGTCAGTTTTCCTTATTAATTCATAAGAGGTGTTTATAGATTCTGAATGAGATCACATTCTCTCAGAAGGTAGCTGTCGTGTAGCTTGTGTTTTAATACTTTGCATGATGTATGTATGCGTGTGTGTGCGTGTGTATGTGCGTGTGTGTGCGCGTGTGCATGTGTGTGCGTATGTGAGCCTGTGTGCATGTGTGTGTGGTGCACGCGTGTGTGTGGTGCACGCGTGTGTGTGTATGCGTGTGTGTATGTGTGCATGTGTGTGTGCATATTTTAGAGACAGAGTCTTGATCTGTTGGCCAGGCTGGAGTGCAGTGGTGGGATCATGGCTCACTGCACCCTTGACCTCCCTGGCTCAAATCATCCTCCCACCTCAGCCTCCAGGGTAGCTGGGACTACAGGCACACTCCATCATGCCTGGCTAATTTTTTACACAAATTTTATAGACACGGTGTCTTCTTATGTTGCCCAGGCTAGCTTTTCATAGTATATTTTTACGAGTAGAAATTCTTTATTTTTATGTAGTAATATTTATCAATATATTCTTGCATGAGTGGGAAGAAATTCTTCCCTGTCTCTCAGTCATCAATATATTTTTCTGGCTGGGTGCAGTGGCTCATGCTTGTAATCCCAGCACTTTGGGAGGCTGAGGTGGGAGGACTGCTTGAGCCCAGGAGTTCAAGACCAGCCTAGGCAACATGGCAAGACCCCTTCTCTTAAAAAAAATTAATGGAGCAAGGATGTGCATGCCTGTAGTTCTAGCTACTTGGGAGGCCGGGGTGAGAGGATCGCCTGAGGCTGAGAAGTTCGAGGCTGCAGTGAGCTGTGATTATGCCACTGCATTCCAGCCTGTGAAACAGAGTGAGACCCTATCTCAATCCACAAATATATATTTGTATTATATATACATATTTTATTTTTTTATCTACTTTATCTTTCAAAATGTATAGTTCTTCTTTTTGCATTTAGCTCTGTAATCAGCCTGGAGTTGACTTTATACGTGATGGGAAGCAGGTATTCAGTTTCATTTTTTCCCATATATATTCAATTTATTGAAAAGTTATGCCTCCTCTCTCTATTAAGGGCTGCCTCTTGGGTCAGTTTCTGGATTTTTCTGTTTGTTCCATGGGCTTGTGTGTCTAATCTTATAATAATATCTGAGTCACCATAGCTTTATAGTCAACTGTCATTATCTGATGGAAGAAGAGCCATCCTCGGCCGGGTGCAGTGGCTCGCGCTTGTAATCCCAGCACTTTGGGAGGCCACGGTGGGCAGATAATGAGGTCAGGAGATTGAGACCATCCTGGCTAACATGGTGAAACCCCGTCTCTACTAAAAATACAAAAAAATTAGCCAGCGTGATGGCGGGTGCCTGTAGTCCCAGCTACTTGGGAGGCTGAGGCAGGAGAATGGTGTGAACTGGGAGGCAGAGGTTGCAGTGAGCTGAGATCACACCACTGCACTCCATCCTGGGCAACAGAGCAAGACTCCGTCTGGGGGAAAAAAAAAAAAAGAAGAAGACTGTCCCTCACTCCACCTTGTTCTTTTTATTTAGTGACATTCCTGGCCTTTTTTTCTTCCATATACATTTTAGAATTAGCTTGTCAAGTTCCACAAAAAGAAAAAAAATGGACTGTGATTTTGATTGAGATTGCCTTGAATGTATAAAATAATTTGAAGAGTGTTGATGTTTCATAAATATTCATTTTCTATTCATTACTGATATATAGAAATTCAATATATATTTGTATATGAATTTTATGCTAATATTTTATTAATTTTGGTAACATATACATTCTTTTGGACTTTTTATGTACATAATCACATCGTCTGTGAATAGCGAGAGCTTCGTTTCTTTCTTTCTGAATCTTATAATTTTTGTTTCTTTTTCTTGCCTTATTGCAATGGCTGCAGCTACTAGCACCGTGCTGAATCAGAGTGGTGGCAGCAAGTATCCTTGTGTTGCTCTTGATTGCAAAAAGTTTTAGCTGCACCGTGGTGTGATATGCTGTAAGTTATGCACATGTGAAGAGTTTAGATCTGTATTGCCAAATGACTTTCCAAAAGAATTGTGCCAATTTCACCACAACCGTGCCAGCACTCTAATTAATGCACTGGGATTTATTTTTAGTTTGGTATTTTTGTTTTTTTAGATCATGTCTACTTTGATGGGCCCATGGCATCTCACTGTATTTTCTAAAAATTTGCATTTCCCTGCTTATACGGGAGGTTGAGCATTGGGCCCTATGTTTCGTAACCACCTGTATTTTCTGTTTTGTGTTTGTTCCTTTACAAATTTGTTTATATGCTGTTGATGTCTCCCTAATCAATTTGAACGAGTTCTTTACATAATGAAGATAGTTATCATTTATCTGTCACATTCGCCACAAATATCTTTCCCTCTCTGCTATACAGCTTTTAATTTGGGTTACTTTTTGTGTTCCTTTTTCTTATTTTTATTTGGTCAAATCTGCCTCCTTTTTCTTTTAAAATTTATTCTCTTCCTTCTGAGCTTGGAAAGCCTGTTTCCCTCCTGAGAACTGATAAGTATTGAATTCTGTTTTCTTCCAGCTTTTTTATGGCTTAATATTTCATATTTAACTGCTTACCCCGTCTGGAATTTGTGGGGCTGTGGGGTGTGAAGTGAGGAGTTAATTGCCGCTTGCAGTTTACCAGGGGATGGGGCCTCATTTGCACTTCCAAGTCTCTGGGCTCAGCTTCCTCTGTCGGTGCTGAGCGGGGGAGATTAAAGGAAGCAGGGAGGTGGCATCTTGCACGCTGGGATTGATTGTGGAGCCCTAATTACCACGGGGACAATCCTACTGGCAGCCTCTGCCTGAGTTTCAGTCCAAAGTGAAGAACTCTCGGCCGAGTTTAGCTACATCCAGTGTAACCTTGGGGAGGTCTCTGTGTATGTTTGAGACTTGGTTTCCCGGTCTGTGAAATGGGGGTACTGATGACACCTGTCCTGTAAGGGCTGTCGCCGGACTGTGTGCCGGGGGGTTTGTCCTGCAAAAAGCAAGGGGCCGGGAGGGCTCAGTACAAATCCCGGCTCTTCTGTGTGACCTTCAGCAAGAGGCGTCACAGGGGTGAGCCTCAGTTTCTCCATCTGAAAACAGGGATAATAAAGCTGGAGTTTCCACCTCCTTGTGGGGCTGGAGGATGGTTCTGCAAGTCAGCCCATGGGAGGGCCTGGCATTTGCGACAGGTGCACAACCGCTGTTGTTCTTGTTACGGCTGCCGCTCAGGAGAAGGGAGCCTGCAGCCAGACATGGTGGCCTCTGGGTGAGGGACCCTGCCAGCTGTGAGTGGGCTGGTGGGTGGGGCCACCTCCTTTTCCCAGCACCAATGGAGGCCATACTCTCCCCCTCCTCACCCCAAAACTGGGCTGTGGGGAATGGGCACCCAGAGACCCAGTCTCTTGGTCCTGATCCGGACAAAAGGACCAGCGTTGTCGAGAACCTACAGTACACACACACAAGCACACACACACTCACACATGCACACACAAGCACACATGTATGCACACACAAGCACACATGCATGCACACACACGCGCACACACACTCGTGCATACAGTCGTGCACACACACGCACACATGCATGTGCACACGTGCTCACGCACAGCCAGACCCTCCGTAAACACATGGTGATACACACAAAGCCATGTGGGTCACTGGGTCTCGACTCCTCCCCACCCCAGGAGGCTCCTCCTACAGCAGTACTAGGTGGGGGTCAGCTTGGGGTCCTGAGTGTTACCTGGGGTACGCAGTCAGATCACCCACTGCCCTTGCCTGTGAGTCCCGTCTCCCTCACTCTGAGACGCCACATCACGTCACCCCTGCGAGGTCAGTGCCAGGTCTGGGCACCCTTCCCCAGCCAGGTGCCCGGGCCCCCAGTAGGGGGCAGGGACTTGAGTGGCAACGTCACCTGTCTGCTGAGGGCCTGCCTGCTGTATGCTGGGCTGTGGGCTGGGCAGGCCCCACACCAAGGGTCGGCCCTGTCCACCAGGGCTCGAGGTCAGCTTAGAGCCTCATGGAGCTCCCGGCTGGAGAGAAGGCAGCCGTGCGTGTCCCCATCAGAATGTGGAGACGGGGACAGTGAGGATGGGCCCTGAATGGAGGAGCCAGCCTGGGTGGGTCTGCGAGAGGCTCCCAGGCAGGGGGCACAGCAAGTGCAGAGGGCGGAGGTGGAGACCTGCTGTTGGGGGGCGGGGCGCGTATTGGAGAACAGAGGGACACCCAGTGGCCAAAGGGCAGGGCCCGCAGGAGGCAACAGCCTGAGGGCTGCACGCCACACCCACAGGGTCAAGGGGTGGGCAGCATGGAGGTGCGGGGTGGCAGGGACCCTGGGCAGGGCGGCACAGCTGCGAGGGAGGCTGGGCTGCTGGCATCAGCAGGCGCCCCTCCTCCCCACCTCGCTAAACAATCATCGCACAAAATATGCAAATGGTATAATTACTGTTATTTGTTTTGCTGATATAAGTGTTTGAAATGCAAATGTCAAGTTTGGGCGCCTTCATTTTTCCAACCCTCTCACCCGGACATTTGCAAGTTGATGAGTTGTTCTTCATCCTGGAAGGAGGAGGAGGAGCCCCCCCCAACCGCCAGGGTGCCAGGGGAGTGAGTCCAGCATGGCAGCCGCCACTGCCTGCCCGAGGGCACTGCTGGGCCCCCCTTCCGACGGCACACAGTGGGCACCTCAGACGGCAGGCCTCACAGCCTCACCGTGCACCTGTGTGATCAGCCACTCGGAGCCTTAGTTTACCCTCGCCTCTGGGGGCTGCTGTCCCTCTGGGCCCCTGCCCTTTCTGGCCCTGCCCTTTCTGGCTCATGGCAATTCAGTGGATGGCTTTGGGCCTCGGTTTCCTGTCCACAACATCCTGCACAGATTCGTTGCCCTTCTGTAAAGTAGAGTCTTAGTGTCCCGGGATGGTCCTCAGGGAGGTCTGATGAGCCCCCGAATATCACAGACAAAACTGCCTGTGTATTTTCCAGGGTGGGTTCTTAGCTTTGACCCCTCCAGCCCAGTGGTCTCTGAGGTTCCCCAGCCTGCGGTTCCAGACGAGATTGAACTGTGAGCCTTCACCCCGACAAAGGGATGACCACGATCGTCCTTGTTCTACAGGGAGGGAAAGTGAGGCACAGCATTCCAGGGGCTTGTCCAGGTCACGGCAGTGGTGGTGTCGCTGAGCTGCCAGCCTAGCCTCCCTCTGGGTTCCTCCTCCGAGCCACCGCGGACCACATACAAGGGCAGGAGCCACCACTTCTTCAAAACCCAGCAGCTGGCTGGGCACCGTGGCTCACGCCTGTAATCCCAGTACTTTGAGAGGCCGAGGTGGGTGGATCACGAGGTCAGGAGTTCAAGACTAGCCTGGCCAAGATGGTGAAACCTCATCTCTACTAAAAATAAAAAAGTAGCCAGGCATGGTGGTGGGTGCCTGTGATCCCAGCTACTGGGGAGGCTGAGGCAGAGAATTGCTTGAACCCAGGAGGCAGAGGTTGCAGTGAGCCGAGATGGTACCACTGCACTCCAGCCTGGGCAACAGAGTGAGACTCTGTCTCAAAAAAACAAAACAAAACAAAACAAAACAAAAACCCCAGCAGTTCCACATCCTTCAAGTCCCACCATGCACTGCTGCCACCCACACCACCCTCCATGACATGCAAATCTGGGCGTGCCCCCGGCCTTCCCAGTGCAGCCCCTGGGCCAGCAGCTGCTGTGTGTTAGCTCACCAGTGACCCCACGAATGCCTGATCGATGCTGGCTGTTCCGAAGCGTGGGTTTCTAGCAGCAATGCAAGGGCCACTGTGAGGTTGTCTAATCACCTTCACCCCTATAAAGTGCACAGCCCCAGAGAGACCACCCTCCAGGCCTGGCTGGCTTCTACAGAGTGGATGAGTGGGCCCCTGCACCCCACCTTGTGTCCAGCCCCTCGGGTGCCATGCGTTGGCAGATGCTAGGCAGGATGTTGGGTTAAATCTCAGGCTGTGTCCGAGGTGGTGCGTTGGATGCCTGGGCCTGGATGTGTGAGTGAGCCTTTGTGGAGAGCAGTGGGTGTGCCTGTGTCATTGAGTGTGCATGCCTCTGTGTGCGCATGCATGAGTTCATGTGCATGTGCACACATGTGCAACACACATACACGTGTACATATGTGTGCACGCACATACATGTCTGTGTACACTCACAGTCTGCTTGCGACGCTAATGGAGAGTGAAAAGCTCCAGGGCAGGTGCCCTGACGTGCACACCGTGCCCAGCACACGCATGTGAGAACATGCAGAGCCCGCTCCCAAGCGGTCTGGGCCTCTGCTCACAGTGACACGGTGGTTCCGTGATGTCTGGCTGTTCTGCTTTTGGATGGCTTTGCTGGAAAGTCCGAGAGCAGCTGGAAATCTGCGTCCTGGCCCGACCCCTCCACGTGACTGCAGGCTGGCCGCACACGCCTGTCTCCTAGTCTATAACATGGAGTGCTTTGCAGAGCTGGGCTGGGTATACAGTAGGCACTCCACAAGCATGCATTCCTGCCTCTCCCTGGGGCTGTGCGGGAGGCTGGTGGGCAAACGCCCTGCATCGCAGCATCTGCCCTCCCAGCGCAGGAAGCAGGGGCAACCCTGGGGCTGATGGGTGCCCTGGGAGGGGCCTTGGGCAGGACCAAGCAAAGGAAGCAGGCACGGGCTGGGTAGACGGCAGGGCGGCTCACGGGGCAAAGGCCTGGGGCAGAGCGGGTGTGGGCCTGGAAGCCTCCTCTTATTTTATTTCAGTTACCTTTTCCAACACAGGTTCAGCCTCATTAGCATATTCAAATACACACCATTATTATTTCAATTAGTGGTTAAGTAATTATCTCTAACTGATGAGCATCCCCCCACTTCCCCACGTATTTTTTGGTTATTTACATCCGCTTCTAACCCACAATTTTAGGTAATTACATGCCACTCACTCATCTATTTGCACACACACACTTCCTCCAGCTACAGGTTCCTGTTCGCCTTCTAGCACTTACTCCGGCCCTGGAGCTGTGGGTGTGGGGCACAGGCAGACAGACAGACCGGGGGGCCCCTCCTGGCCCCCACTAGGGCCTCCTGAGGCTCCCTCAGCCTCCAGGGGCACAGATGCGGCAGAGCCCAGCACCAACCCCCCGCCTCCGCACCAACCTCGCAAAGCCCTTTGCACCTAGAACCCCCCTTTGTCTTGCAGACATTACCTCCTCTGGTCCCTGCACCCCACCAGCACCCCACAGCACTTCCCCTCCTGCCCTCCAGATGCAAAAGCATCATTCATGGGGCTGGGCTCTGCACCACACCCCAGCTGTGCGACCCTGGCAGGACGACTTCCCTTCTCAGCCTCAGTTTCCCTATCTGCAAAATGGGGATCAGGTGCCGCCTCGTGGTGAAGGAAGCAAGTATGCTGGTGAAATGAGATGAGGCCTGGAGAATCCTCAGCACCAGGGCTGGGTGAGCAAAGCTTCCTGGGATTGATCCAGTGGGTGGACAAATGACCTGACCTGTGGGCGGCATAGTTCACTGACCAGCCCAAGGTCTGTCACTCAGCAGACCAGCACAGAGCTGCGCTTGGGCCTGAGGCTTCTGCCTCCTGACTTAGTTTCCTTCTCAGTCATTGGCCTGGCCTGGCATTTGGCATCCTCTGCTCCCAGGCAGTTGGGGTGGGAGGTGCCAGGGAGAGGGCCCTGCCAGGGGTGGAGCAGTTCTGGTGAGCATGCCCAGGGTCTCTACCTAATCAGTCCAGCTGTTGTTTCATCTGCCTTCACCTCCTGGAGGGATGTTGGATGTGATGTGCCTGGAAGGTTCCCATGGACCAACAGCCCCAGAGGCTCTGGGGCTGTGGCCCCAGAGGTGAGCCCCACCTTTACCCCAAACACCTGGGCCACCGCCAAGTGACTAGAGCTGGAATTGGTTGCAGTGGCCCCAGGTCTGGCAACTCCCTGGGTCTGCAGTTCAGTTCATATCTTGCATCTGCTGTTGGCTCCTCTCCCCTCTATCCCGGCTGGCACATGGCTCTGTGTGTCAGGAAGTCCCCAGCCTCTCTGATTTGTTCTTGAGGTGTGACGTACCTGCAGTCCGACACGTGTGACTGACAGCTGGTGGCTCCGGCAGATGGGGTCTTCCAGCAGCTGAGACAGCTGCAGGAGGCGATGCTCCATCTCTCCTCACCCTCCTCCCCTCTGTCTCTGTGCAGGTGCAGCTGCCTTGGTGACCATTTGTCCTACAGTTCGTCCAGACCCAGGCTGTCCTTCTGTGTGCTGGAATGAGGCGAACATGTCTTTGAGCCCAGCAGGGAGGAATCCTCCAGCCTATTCCTCGCTGGCGCATCAGGTCGTTGGCGGGCCCTGACACGCAAGTAAGGCATGCTCTTGTTCCTCATGCTCTCCGCAGGGGGTTGCAGAGAAGGGGGACAGGAACAATTCCTAATGACCTGTGAGTACGTGTGCCTGGAAGGAGATGGAGACAGAGCCAGGTGTCCTGCAGAAATAAGCGTTTCTTAGGGATTGACTCTTGTTCGATGGTGCTGCCCTCAGATGAAGGGAGTGGACAGAGGCCGCAGGGGTGGCCTCGGAATTGGACAAAAGGAGCCTGGGGCTGCCGGGGGACCCAGAAATAGTCTAAGTAGGTGGTGGCCATACTCAGGGTATGACCATTATCCTTCCCTGACAAGCCAGGATCAGCCCTGAGGATTAGAGGAGACTTCATCTTCCACCACTTTTGTGATCAGATATGGTCCAGTGTTTGAGCGTAAAACCACTATGTGAATAACACGGCATAGGTCATGTAGGTTAATATTGACTTGCAGTATGTATTTGAAACAGGTTCTTGTCTGGAAAAATATATACAAATGTTGAATTGAATGCCTAGGTGAATAGGCAGGTGGAGGTCTCCATCCCAATGGCTTGCCAGATCTTTTGGTGACCCAGTTATGCTGTGTCTTTTCTGAGTTTCATTCTGCATTGGGAAGGTAGCTGGACAAGTTCTTTTTCTGCAGCATTTTTCAGAAATAGCAGATATGTCCTCTCTGGGCAACTGTACTTTGGATTTGGGAAACTGTACTTCACCCAGTTCTGGGACTCCAACTCAGCAGTTTTCAAATTTAGCAGGTCCTGTTACGTAGTTTCTTTGTCTAATAGAGCTCGGTTGTAATATCTAACTTGACCAGAAGGAGGCGCTATTGTTAAGCAACACAGTACACTGAAAAGTCTGGATTTTAGACTGTGGGTTTCCTCAATAAATAGCTTGTCTTCCATATTGAAGAGTTCTATACATTGAATTTATTTAAAGTGGTTGTATTCCTTATGTTCTGCCAATTCCAATGGACCACAAGAGGAAGGCATCTGGGAATTTTCGGGTTCTCTCCTTCATTACATGGGGGGACAGACAATCTGTCTAGAACCTCCCAAGGCTTGCCTTTTTCTGCTCATGGTCAGATGGTTCCCCAGACCTCTCCACAGCTTTTAGAGGGAGGTATCTCAGGAAGACAAGTTGAACTGAACTCTGGGGAGGGATCCCAAAGGACCTCATTTCCCAGGCTCTATCCTGCCCCCTCACCCCTGCCACTATGGCATTATTTGAAAGCCTCACCAGGACTTGGTAGGGAGGGGTTCCACGCACAGCATTGGCCCTGCCAACAGCTTGTAGCATCTCCAATTTGGGAGGCCCTCAAGTCTTATCCATTGCAGCTGTCTCATGTTACAGGTGGGGAAACTGAGGCCCGGGGGGCCACATAGTGATTCAGAGTCAGATCGGGGCCATAGGTCTCCTCTAACTCACAGGCCAGTGTTCGTTTCTCCACGTCTTTCTCCTTCCTTCCCACAAAGGCTGGCAGGTGATGGGGTCCCCAGGGCAGGCTGCTCCCTGCCCAGGCCCCAGCCCCTGGTCCACTGCTGCTGTTAGCTCTGTCCTGCTCTGCTGCCTTGAATATTGCCTAGAATATTAGGGCTGGAAGGCACCTTTGGGATCATGAACCCAACTTTCTCATTTATAGATAAGGAACTTGAAGCCCAGAGAAGGGAAAGGACTCACTCCTGAGACCACCCAGCAAAATCTTCACAAAGTGAGGGCAAGGTCCCGGGTGTTCCAGGCCCCCAGCCTGGAGTTCCCTGCGGCACAGTGGGCTGCCCCGCCTGAGCCAGGATCAGCAGGGACTCAGACGCCAGCCCCTACCTGGCCCCATCTGAGGTCTTCCACCTCCCCAGTGGGATAGTCCCTCCTTCCCATCTGGGATCCCTCCAAGCCCTGCTGACCTCAATACCACATTTGTATTTCAGGAAAGATACCCTTGCCCCGGGAATATGTGAACCAGTCTCCGAGGGGCTGCGTCTCCAGAGTGGAGTGACGTCCTCCCTGTGTGCAGACTGTGTTCCATGTGGGTCTGTCGGTTGGCCTAGAAAGTGGAAATGAGGGAATGAACCCAGGGTGGGTCTGCTGTGCAGGGGTGGGTGGTAGCAGCTGCCACTGAGGCCCGCCTGTGGGACCCCTACTCAGCCTATGCCCCAAACATCCAGAGGCCAGAGGAGGGGAGGGGAGGGAAGGGCAGGGAGTGTGGGAAGAGGAGGAGATGAGAGAGGAACAGAGAGACCCAGAAAATATAGACACTTCCAGAAAGAGGAGGAGACAGCCAGAGGCTCAGAGAGACATGGGAAGGAAAAACCTTGAAGAGAGAGCGAGAGAGTGAGAGAGTGAGAGAGAGAGAATGAGACAAGGGAGAAAGCGCACTCAGAAACGGACATCCCAGTTTTCAGTTCTTCGTGTATTCATCCAGTCTGTGCTGATCCCCTACCGGAGCAAAGCCCTGTGACAGTGACCTGCACCTGCCCCTCTGTGGGTGACAGTGTCCCCACCTGAAATGTGAGGGCGTCCCCACAGACCCTCTCTCAATGAGGCTTCCCTGGGCGGGGAGCTCTTGGGAAGACAGGGCAGTCTGGGGGAGGGGGCGGCAGCTCGGACCGTGCCAGGAGCCCAGGAACCCCCTGGCCTCCAGACTGAGACCCACGTTGCCGCAGACAGAACACAGAGGCCCACAGGGCTGCGGCAGAGTGCGGACAGTTAGGGCGAGGACAGCAGACTGGGCTGTGTGGACCCCAGGCCATTGCACAGCCGTTGGGGATGGGACAGTGGTTGGGAGGCGTGAGCTGGGCTTTGCTTGAGATGCCCAGCAGCAGCTACGGGCCTTCCCTCTCTGTGTCTTTTCATGTGGGGGTCCCTTTGCCTGAAACACCCTGTCCCCCAAGTTTGTCTGTTTCTTTTCTTTGAGAAGGAGTCTCGCTCTGTCGCCCAGGCTGGAGTGCAGTGGCCTGAGTAGCTGGGACTACAGGCACCCGCCACCACGCCCAGCTAGTTTTTTGTATTTTTAGTAGAGACGGGGTTTCACCCTGTTACCCAGGATGGTCTCGATCTCCTGACCTCGTGATCTGCCCGCCTCGGCCTCCCAAAGTGCTGGGATTACAGGCATGAGCCACGGCGCCCAGCCTTCTTTCCTTTTTTTTTTTTTTCTTTTTTTTTTTTGAGACGGAGTGTCGCCCTGTCACCCAGGCTGGAGTGCAATGGTGCAATCTCGGCTCACTGCAACCTCCACCTCCGATTTTCAAGTGATTCTCCTGCCTCAGTCTCCCAAGTGGCTGGGATTACAGGCACCTTCTGCCATGCCCAGCTAATTTTTGTATTTTCAGTAGAGACGGGGTTTCGCCATGTTGGCCAGGCTGGTCTCAAACTCCTGACCTCAAGTGATCCGCCCACCTCAGCCTCCCAAAGTGCTGGGATTACAGGTGTGAGCCACCACACCCAGGCTTTCTTTCCTTTTTAAAAGTCAGACCACCTCTGCCCTGCTGGGTTTTGGATGTGAAATGCTGGGCAAGTCATATTCTACCTCTGACGTCCCTCTTTTATCTCTTATCTTTTATCAGGACGGCTTCAAGTCCCTGCCCACATTTTATTTATAAAATGGGGAAAATAAGGCCCCTTGGGAGGGAAGCGTTCAGTGGGATGTGTAGACCGCCTGGCATCAAGTAGATACTCATTCGACCACCCTGGGTACTGCCCTGAGCATGGAGTGGGAACTCAGCAGTCTCCGGAACACCGATGCTGCATCCATGTTAGTTCTTTCCTTCCTCCCACAGATACCTGTCCTTCCATCCCAGCCCAAGTTCAGGCTCCTCCAGGCTCACCGCAGCCTGGTGGGATCACCCCAGCCCCATAGCCTCTGGAGTCCTCGCCAGGCATGAAATCTCTGTCTTCTCTCTCGCTTCAGCCCCAGGCTGCAGGCTCTGTGCTGTGAGCCTCAGAGCCCGGCAGGTGGGAGACAGTGCATAAATGTTTGTTGAATGAGTATATGGGATGCTTCCCAGCCCGGCCCACCTCAGAAGGCAGGTGGCAAGACAGATGGGTCCTGGCTCCTGCGCGGTCTGACGGTGGAGGCAGCCGCTCCGCTGAGTCTTCCTCAGGAACTTGGGGTGGGACGCATTGTTTCCGAGATCCCTTCTAGGGACATCCTTCTGTCACTCAGCGAGTTGAAGTTTCCCAGCTTCTAAAGCCCCTGCCCCTCCCCTCCACTTCCTGTGTTCAAGGCCTGGTCCCTAGAAGTTGCTTTTATCCAGGCAGTGATTGAGAGTTTAGAAGGGGCTCTCTGGTATCCTGTGACCCTGGGTGACCTTGGCTGGACTCGTTCAGCACCAGGGAGAGAGGCCGGTGGCTGTGATAGGAGGCAGAGGCCTGTTCAAGACAGCAGGGCCTGGGAGCCCATGGAGGTGAGCCCAGACCCTCTCTGCAAGCCCCTTCCCCTCCGTAGGTCTCGGTTTCCCTCTCTGGGGAGGGGGGCGATGTCCTTGCCAGCAGAGGTGCTGCTCAAGTGCAGGGCTGGCATCCCAGCGACTCGCCCAAGGCCACCTTGCCAATCCCCTCACCCCGCATGCCACTCCCCCAGCACTGCCGCACGCCCGGCTCCCCTCCCCCACCTCTCCAGGAGCAATTATTTATCTGCCAGAGGGTGACAGGCGGCTGTGGCTGGCATGTTGAGCCGCTGTCCAGAGATCAGCTGGCGGCTGCTGAGCAAACAGCGCGAGCTAATCAGCAAAAGGTCACGCCGGCTCCCGGAGCCCCCGCATTTGAAGTCATGCCTCACACGGGCGGGCTGGAAGGAACCTGGGACGTTGAGTTAGTGGCTCAGTGACCAGGTCAGCTTCAAGTCACTGCCCACAGCTCATCGCCCAGTTGACCAGCCTACGCCTCTGAGGTTGCATCTTCTAGAGATTCCCCAGCCCCAAGGGAAACCCATCGCCTGTCTCCAGGTGGAACAAACCCTCTCACGACAGAGGCTCAGCCCCCAGCATGCGGAGGGGCCAGGCTTAACCACCCCAGCCCTGCCTGCTCCCCCTGCCCGGGACAGACTGTCCTTCAAAGCAGCAGTGCAGGGCTGGGCAGCATCCCCACCAGAGCTGTCCGTTCACCACCCCCCACACCACCTCCGACTTCAAGCCTACCGCCTTCCTCTAAATCCATTCAGTTTTTAAAAACTTAAATACATTTATTTAAAAGGGAAGCTTTATAGCACTACTACAAATGGAAAACAAGCCTCTCTTGCCATAAATAGAATTCATAATCATAAAAATAAATTCAGTGGAAACAAAACAATGTTATTAAATTCTAGTTGGATGCTGTAGCCCCGGGGGAGGCTCAGAGCCCAAGGCCTACTATTGCTTTATTAAAAAGGGAGAGCAGTAAGTGTGCAGAGGTGTTCAAGACTCACCAACCCTGATCTGAGACTTTCTTCTTGTTGTAATCAAGAGTTTTAAAGTGAGAGTAACTTTCTCATAAAATGATTCAGTAGTATTTTATGCTGTGTCAGCTAGGGACTGAATTTGGCTGCGCAAGACAAACCTAAACACTGCATGGTTGAACCCCATGTGGGGGTCATTTTTCTTATGCAAAGACGGCAGCAGTGGAGCTGGTACACAGCCTAAGGGGGTTGTCAATGGCCCAGGTTCCTTGTAGCTTCCTGCTCTGCCACTGCGGACGTTTGTCCTCATGGCCTCAGGATGGCTGCCACACCTCTGGCCATTGTATCTGCATCCCAGGCAGGAAACTGGGAAGTGGGGTAGAGGTGAAGGAGAAGGGAATACACCAGCTAAGTCTGTTCCTTGTCATTAGGAAGGTAGCAGCCAACAGCCTGAGAAGGAAGCTTCTCAGCCAACGGCAGAGAAGAGCCATTCTCTTGCCCACGGCAGTCACTGCTGCCTTTGGGTTGGTGCTTACTATATGTCTTATTCATTTGCCAAGTAGTTGTTTGGCACCTACTAGTTGCCAGGCAATAGACCTTGCCCTGGTGGTATTCACGAGGCTGCATGCTGGCATTTGTGAGATGAGCCACGGCCCACTGTGGGGCATCCCCCAGCCTGGGTTCTCCCTGCTTCCGCCTCCACCCCACACCTGGCTGCTTCTCCTCATAGGAGCCCAGCACAAGGGCACCCCCTGCCTCCATCCTGTCTCCCCTCTGCACACACCTGGGACTGCCCAAGCCCAGCCTGGATGGAGTCGCCCCGTGGGCCACCCTGGATGAGAAGGGAGCTATTCCTTTCCCCTCCCCAGCACCTGGGTCTCCTGCCCACTTCTGCCTCCCAGAAAGCCCCTTCCCCGCTGCAATCAGCCTCCTCCTGCAGGCAGGCCAGGCTGCAGGGATCCAGCTTCTGCTCCTAGATCTTCATTTGTCTTTTAATTTCCTCCTGTAATTTACATCCTGTGACTCCTGTAATTTACATCCTGTGACTCCTGTAACTTAATTAGCAGACAGAAGGCGTGGCTGCAGATGCCCAGCCCCCTGCCTCTGGCCTCTCCCGCTGGGCAGGACCTGGAGATTCCCTCCTCCCCCTGGGTCAGGGCTCCTGAAGGCTGCCTCCGGCCCCAGTTTGCCCATCCCTGCCGCAGAGTTTGTCTTTCAGCCTGAGCTCTGGCCTCCTCCCTTCATAGACCCTACCCCCGACTTTGAACTCTGGCCTCTGACCCCTGGTCTCTGACCTGCTCTTTGGCACCCAGCAGGAGGGATCTGTCCCAGGCCCAGGTTTAGCTGTGGGCGCCATTGCTCACCAGCTGTGCACACAGAGGCAAGTCATGTAACCTCTCTGTGCTCTTCCTCAGTGAGTTGGGGGTGAGGGTCTGTGAGTAAGTGAATGAGAAGCCAGGAGCCCTCTCAGCTCTGCCTGCTCCTGCTCCACGTGTTCCCATCCCCTGCTCACCCCAAGGTCCTGCCCACCCCAAGGTCCTGCTCACCCCAAGGTCCTGCCCACCCCAAGGTCCTGCCCACCCCTAGGTCCTGCCCACCCCTAGGTCCTGCCCACCCCAAGGTCCTGCCCACCCCGAGGTTCTGCCCACCCCGAGGTCCTGCCCACCCCTAGGTCCTGCCCACCCCGAGGTCCTGCCCACCCCAAGGTCCTGCCCACCCCTAGGTCCTGCCCACCCCTAGGTCCTGCCCACCCCAAGGTCCTGCCTACCCTGAGGTCCTACTACCCTGCAATCCAGCCTTGGCTTGAGCTAATTCCAGGTTTCCCTGCTGGTCCCACAGCCAGAGGGTCTAGGGTCATCGTGCTGTGTGCTGTGGAGGCCCAGGCCCCAGGGGCTCACACAGCATCTGGTGAGGTGATGGCCTGGGTAAATTCTGAGGCCCTCTTGGGGCCCTGGCATGTGCCCGGCGAGCCATCTGGGCAGGTGCCACTGAGTCTTTCTCCCCCATCCTCCCTCCAGAGCCTTAGCTGCCTTCCTTCCTGCCGCTGGACGTGGGCGTATGTCTGTGTGTGCATGCGTGTTTGTGTGCCCCCCGGGCTGGCCCAGCTACATGCCTGCACAGGTGTGATCCCCAGGTCCCCTGCATGTGCAAGGATATCCACATTCTGCACACACAGGTGTAGGCATCCCTGTGCATACGTGTCACGTGATGACCCCTGGGGGCTGCATGCGTGTCATAGCTGTCCCCTCCCCCTGCAAACTCAGCCCCAGTGACTCACAGCCAGGACTGCAGCCGCACTCCCCCAGCCTCACCCGGGAAACTGTGATTCCAGCAGCTAAAGTGGGTCAGAGAGCGTGCAGGGGAACTGGAGGGCCTGGGGAGGAGGCCAGCGCCAAGGCCTGGCTTGACGGCAGCCATGGAGTGGGAGGGGAGAGGAAGGAGGTCGGGAGAAGAGGAGGATCTGCAGGGGCCAGGGCGCAGGCAGCCGGCAAGGGGCATGGGAGCCAGAGGGAAATTAGTAGACAGGGCTGCTGTTTTTTCATAGAAATGATTTGATCTGGAGAGACATGGCCCAGAGCTCAAGGAGCTGCTTCTCTGCCAGAGCGTGCAGGAGGGAGGAGGGGGAAAGGCGTGGAAGGAGAAGGACACATTTACTGAGCACCTTCTAGACGCAGCCTCTCCGTAACACCACAGCCCTGAGCGATGGGCGTCAGTGGTGCCGCCGCACGCAGGAAATAGAGGCAGACAGGGGCCGTGCATCTGCCCAGAGCCGGAGCCCGGGAGAGCCGCCCACACTCCAGTATCACAGCCTTGCTGTTCTCTGCATGGAGATCACAGGTACCTGGAGCAGCCCGTGGGACTCTCTGCCTGCCCTAGCTTAGGCTGCTCAGGACATTGGAGTATCCTGGCCTGGCCGCTTGCAGCATGGCCCTGAGATGCCATGAGCACCTCAGTGGGCCGCAGTTCCAGGCTTGCTCAGCTGACACGCTGAGACTCTGGGACACCCAGGAAGGGGCAGGTGGAGGTAGGCAGTGTGTCCAGTCTGCAAGCACATGCTACGGTCCTACTGTGTGCTCCACTCAGAGGAAGGTGCCGGGGGAGCTGGAGCCTTAGCTGTGTCCCTGGGAGCCCAGGCCTGGCTGGGGATGTGGTTCATGGGGGGGCCTGACCCTCCCAGAGAGGAACAGTGCATGCATGCAGACCTCAGAGAATCAGACAGATCAGAGTGCCTTCTAGGAAGGAAGAGTGTGTGGAACTTAGAGGGGCACAGGGTGCTTTCGGGTGTGAGAGATGGCAGAAACAGTGGCGTCTCCAACACACGTGGCATGTGCAGCATATAGGGATGGCCAGGGTGGGGCTGTGGTGCCAGGGTGGGCATGTCAGGGACAGGTCGCAGGGGAGGAGGAAGTTGTAGTCCTGCTTCTCTTCCCTTCCCCCTATGCGCAGAGTACCTCCAGATTGTGCCAGGCCCCCTCCCTTGTAATCTGCTCCTGTGAGCGAGAAGCCTCTCATCTGTATTAGGTAGGACAAGCTGTTGAAGAACGGTAGTTTAAATAAGATAGAAGTTTATTTCTCTTTCACAAACAGCCAGAAGTCAGTGGCCCAGGGCTGGTAGGGTGGCTCTGTCACCGTCACCTGCAGTTTCCATGTCTGGAACCAAAGTGGCTGCTCCCGCTCCCACCATCACATCTGCATCCCAGCTGTCAAGGGGCATGCATGCCCATTCCTTTTAAGGGAGTCGTTCACCAGTGGAACACTTCAACTCCACTCACGTCCCGTTGGCTAGAATGTGGTCCTACGTGCAAGGGAAGCTAGAAATGTAGTATTTAGGTGGGTCCAGCTTAAATTTGGAGTTCAATTAGTAAAGCAGGAAGAGGAAAATAGGGACCAACAAAAGGTCTTGGCCACTCATTCCTCTGGACACCCTGGGGCCGCAGTACCTTGTGGGAAGAAGGGAGAGTGGGTCACCCTCAGCGGGCCTGACTGGAGAATGGGAAGTAGCATCGGGGGTGACTGACCTATCCACAGGCCCTCTCCTTGGTCCTGGCCGAAAGCCTTTCTTGCTAAAAGTTGAAATATGAGGAAATCATTAGCATGCTTTGAATGCAAAGGGTGCCCAGAGAGACACCGACCATGTAACTTAGTGTCCAAACCAGAGCACTTCTGAGAGTACAAAGAGGTGGCGTTTGCAGTGACATCGGGACAGTAGGGCGGACCAGGATGTGCGGTCACCCCACCTGGAAACTGTTCCATCTGTGTTCTGGCTGGGGAAGCTGAGGTCCTCGGTCACACTCAAGTTAATGATGGAGCCACTCTAGGACTCCAGAAGGGCCCCCTCCCTGGCCGTGTTGGTTCAGATTGTTCAGATTCCCTCTCGCCCATTGATTGGTTTGTGGACCTCAGCTGTGACCTCTCTGGCATCCTATCCTGGACAGAAGGGTCTTGGACCTCTGCCCTCATTTCTCTTCCTGAGAATCTCATCTCCGCGGAACAACACTCCAGGGGTTCTTAGGATGGGATGCACAGGAGGCTGGAATGCACAGGAGGCTGGAAACGTGAGCTTCCTCTTTTTTTGCCCCCAAGAGTGTCTGGGACCAGCCCGGAGCTGTCCAGGGTCCTGAGCGCCTGAATCACATCCGGGGTTGAATGAGTGCCTCCATCTCCACCCCCAGGGGTTACCAACAGGGCCCCGCCCACCAACAGGGCCCCGCCCACCAACAGGGCCCCGCCCACCAACAGGACCCAAGCCACCAACAGGGCCCCGCCCACCAACAGGGCCCCGCCCACCAACAGGACCCAAGCCACCAACAGGACCCAAGCCACCAACAGGACCGGCTCTGGGCTAGGCAGCCTCGTCTAATTCCCGCTTCCGCAGACAGGGCCCTCTGGACACACCCACCCCTGGAGACCCCTGTGTCTTAGACATGGCCCTGTTGTTCCCCAAGCCTCCCAGCCCCCGCAGTGCCCTCCCTCCCTACCTCAACCGACAGAAGGAGGAGCCGAGTTTGGATGGGGCCACAGACTCTGATTCTGTGAGGACAGTGCCCTTTCCAGATCTGTTGGCAGACCTTTGGCATCTTCTTGAAAACCAAAGACACAACAGGGCCCAGAGGAATCTCCCCAAATGGTGGGGTTCGAAGCACTGGGATCAGGCCAGGAGCAAATGGCTAGGAGGTGGGGGGCCTCCCCTACCATCACCTCTGCAAACCCTTCCCCACCATCACCTCTGCAAACCCTCCCCCACTACCGCCTCTGCAAACCCTAGCCCCAGCCACCAGCACTCAGGCAGGGGCCTCCCCCGCCATCACCTCTGCAAACCCTCCCCCACCATCACCTCTGCAAGCCCCAGCCACTGGCACTCAGGTGGGGGCCTCCCCCACCATCTCCTCTGCAAACCCCAGCCCCAGCCACCCGGCATTCCATGTCCTGGGTTCCCCTTTCTCAGCCCAGAAATAAGACTCAGCTGACAGCATTCTGGCACAGTGTCCTTTGCGAGCCTGATGCTGCCTGGAGATGTCCCAGCCAGACACCTCTCCTTTTAAACCCCACCCTCTGCCCATTTCCCCGTCCCAGGGAAGCCACTATCCTTGCACTCAGGCCCAGGCTGGATGGAGTCCACGGCCTCTGCCCTTACTCCAGTGGGAAGACGAAGATGGGAACAGCTGGTGGGCAGACGTCTCCACAGTGGGCCCCAGGCTTCCTCTGCCTGCCCTTGATTTTCCCAGAGGCCTGCTGGCTCATGCCTGCCAGGAGGCCCATACAGCTGCAGGAAAGGGGCAGCCAGCTATGCCCCAACAAGCCTCAGGAATGGGTCCCCAGCCTCCACCCAGGCACAGCAGAGAACACCGAGGCCATGAGCCAGGGAACCAGCGTGCAGGTTTGTGGCATGAATGAATGGAAAACCGCCTTCAATAACCGGGCCCCATCTAACCAGGCAGGTGGTAGACCAGATGGCTCTTTGCGCCAGCTTGTGTGCCAAGAACCTCAGCAGGTTGTGATGCCTTTCTGAGCTCCTTAAAAGCTCCTTCCTATTCCAGTGCATCTCAGGCCCTGGAGACCACCTCTCTCCCCTTCCGGTGGTGGGATCCCTTCCGCTCCCCAGCACCCCCAACCCCCCGCACCTAGTACTTGGATTTCTCTTCCACAGTGTAAGCTCTTACTTTTATTATGTAACATAGAACGTCATTGTATTATCGTCTGAAGTAACGATTACTAAATAGTAAGCATTAACTCAAACTCAGACCTTGCATGCTCCGCTGGTACAGAGGCAGCCCCACACCCATCCTGCCTGGGCCCAGGTCCCAGCTGTGTCCCTTACCAGCGTGTCCCTTGCACTCGCTCTGTGCCTCAGTTTCCTCTTCTGGAAAATGAGAATGATCAGAAGACTTTCCACGTCATAGTATTTCTATGTGTTTAATAACATGTTTAAATAAACACGTGTCAGCACTTGCAAAATTAAACATTGGATAAAACCTGTCTGGCATTACTGTAATGAGCTCTCTCATCCCTGTGAGGTAGCTGAGAGGCACAGAGAGATTTAGCAACTTGCACTGGGGGAGGGAGAGCCGGTGGGAGGCAGTTACATGGCTGATCACTCACTCACCCTCCTCCTGGCTGCCCAACCAGGCCTGATGTTTTCAGGGAGCTACAGGGGTGTCACCTTGGAGAGGGATGACCTCACTGTGTAACTCAGGGAAAATCCCTTTCCCTCTCAGGGCCTAAGTGTGTGAGTGCAAGCTCTCAGGGGGCAGAGGCCAATATTGGGAGCGTCTCTTGATGTGACTCCAGGCACGCTGGAAGGCACACACAAGGCAGCGAACTTGCTGGACGGTGCATCTGCCCTGTGCCATGCCCTAGCATGGCGTCTGGCACATAGTAGGTGCTTTAAACGCCTTGTCAGCTGGAAGAAGAACAGCTGGGGCCTTAAAGCCATCAGCCTGTGAGATGAAGGTTCAGCTTCTCACAGGCACCATTTGCATGCAGGGCATCGAGTTACGCACCTGCCAAGCCCACCACACTCAGTCCATCGGGTGTTTCCTCAGTGCCCAGAGGAAGCCGGGCCTGTCAGGGTCGAGGAGGGTGTTCTGAGGGAGGGACTGCACCCAAAACCATCGCTCACCATCTGCTGTCCAGGAGTTTTTGAAGCCAATCAGTACCCCTGCCCATGGCAGAGGGAGGTCCTGGAAGGGAACAAGAAGGCCCAAGCTCAAGTCTCCCTCGGTCCCCTGTGATTCTGTGACACTCCCTTCCCCTCTCTGGTCTTCAGTGATTGTATCTGTGCCATGGGAGCTTTTGTGTGACTCACTGCCAGAGGCCCCTGGCTTACGGCTCCCAGAACATTCTGGGGTGTGTACATCCCATCCTTTACTACAACAGGTGCGAAGTGGACGGTCTTCTGCGCAGCCCTGGGAATGGCTGACCTGGTCAGGGGCCCGGGTGGCCCAGGCCTGGTCCTTGGGACTAGAGAAACAGTGCTTAGACCAGACAGGTTGTCTAGCTGGAGAAGTGGGCACATTAACAAGTACAGGTGCTTGGCCCTACCTAGACTTACCAAATCAGGACCCCAGAGTTACGTCTTGGAAGCCTCTTTTTCTAAAGTTCATGAGTCATCCTCACAGCTAGCCCAATTTAGGAGCCACTTTTTTTTTTTTTTTGAGATGGAGTCTCGCTCTGTCACCCAGGCTGGGGTGCAGTGGCGCGATCTCGGCTCACTGCAACCTCCGCCTCCTGGATTCAAGCGATTCTCCTGCCTCAGCCTCTCAAGTAGTTGGGATTACAGGTGCCTGCCACCACGCCTGGCTAATTTTTTTATATTTTTAGTAGAGACAGGATTTCACCATATGGGTCAGGCTGGTCTCGAACTCCTGACCTCTGGTGATCCACCCCCCCCCCCAGCCTCCCAAACTGCTGGGATTACAGGTGTGAGCCACCGCGCCTGGGCAGGAGCCACTTTTTCAGTCCAACTTCCACTCCAGTACTTTAATACCGTCTCTGGTGTCCTGCCTCTCCTTGTATACCTCCACTAATGGGGAGCTCAGTTTTATATGGCAGCCCATTGCTTTCTAAAACATTTTAAAATTGATTATAAAATATTTAAGATGTCTCAAATATTTAAGAAATCCCTTATAAATATTTTAAAGTTATAAAATATTTAATACAATCAATGACCTAAGGAGTAATACAATGAATACCTAAATACCCACCCCTTCCCAGCTTAGTCCCTGTGCACTGAAAGCTTCCCCTTCTAGATCCTATATCCCTCTTTCTCTTTAAAAATTTTTTTGGCTGGGTGCGGTGGCTCACGCCTGTAATCCCAGCACTCTGGGAGGCCAAGGTGGGCAGATCACATGAGGTCAGGAGTTCAAAACCAGCCTGGCCAACATGGTGAAACCCCATCTCTACTAAAAATACAAAATTAGCCAGGTGTGGTGGCGGGTGCCTATAATCCCAGCTACTTGGGAGGCTGAGGCAGGAGAATCACTTGAACCCAGGAGTTGGAAGTTGCAGTGAGCCAAGATCGCACCACTGCACTCCAGCCTGGGTGACAAGAGTGAAACTCCATCTCAAAAAAAAATTTTTTTCATAGTGGTCAAATATACATAAAATTCACCATCTTACGCATTTCAGCACACGGTTCAGTGGTGTTCAGTGGATTTGCGGTGTTGTGCAACAGACCTCCACAACGTTATTGTGACACATTTTGTATAGTTTGACCATATTTGTACAAACGCCTATGTAATACGCTTTTGCAGGCTCTGACGCTTTGGATATGGCGTGTGGTACAGCAGGTATCTTGGAGAGCTTGCTTGTTGGCTGGGAGGCATATTTGTGAGTGGGATCCACTCTGTGCACATGGCTCTGTGGTTCCTTCTTTTTCACTGCTGCATAGTACTCCATCGGACCCACGCCTCACAAGGTTCTGGTCCACTCTCTCATGGACATCTGGTGTCTGCCCTGTCACCGTTATAAACAATGCTGTTATGAACATCTTTGGGCAGCTCTCCCAGCTTCTCCAGGGCTGTGCCCCGGCCTGGGGCTTGGGCTCGTGGGCCACGAGCATCTTTGCCTTGGTGAGATGTTGCCTAGTTGTTTTCCAGCACTGTGTACTGGGTCCCACTGTCATTGTCAGGCATGGAGAAGTCTCTGGGAGGATGAGGAGTGGCCACGTGCAGTGCCTGCGCGGGGTTGGGGAGCCTTCTGCTATAGGCAGCTCTGCAAGTTGCAGTGCACCTGACGCCCCTGCCCTCAGCCAGACACCCCATCTCCTCCCACTTTTTTTTGGATGAGTTGACGTTGTGTCCCCTCCCATTGAGGCCACTCATTCACCCGGAAACATGCCCACGCTGACCTGCGAGCCACGTGGGATGTGGTTAGTCACAGGGGCTATGGGGCCAGGCTTCTTGGCTTGGGCTCCGGCCCCACCGCTTAGTTGCCGTGGGAACTCAGGCAAGTTCACGAACATGTCTGCGCCTCGTCTGTAAAATGGAAATAACAGCACAGACGTCACAGGGTTACCATAAGTATCCAACATGTTATTATATGCAGAGTTTCTAGCACGGTGCCTGGCGCGTGGTGGGTGCAATGTCAGCATGAGCTTTTGTGATCTCCCTGGAGGTCTGAAACCAAACCCTTCATCGTGGCTAAGCAGTGCTGGGCAGAACCAGATCACCTCCTCTATTCTACCTAACAGATCTCTATTAAGTCAGCCCACGTCACCTTCTCAGGTGGCCGTGTTTACCCTTGAACTTGCTCTTGGTCTTCCTGTTCCCTGAGGTGCCATGCGGCCCCACCTCCCTGCTGGCTGGCTACGTGGGTGTGAGTTTTGCCCTGTGTGACTTGTGGAGATGAATTTGACCCTCAATCAGTGCAGCAGGAGGGAAGGCTTGGGTCTTGGTCCTGACCCACCTGCAGACTCTCAAATTTCGTCCAAACTGCTGCTCCCAGGTAGAACCAGGGGAGGACAGAGCTTGTGACCCCCACCCGGACCCCCTTTGGGGAACCCCCGCCCTTTGAGGGACTCAAGCATAAGTGATCACTGACCACAGCCTTGCCAGAGCCCAGGGCCCCATGAACGCGACTCCCCCCAGGGCCCGTCACAGAGGCCGGGTGTGTCTCACCTGATTCTTCTCCATGGATTCGCAGGTTCACGGCCACCACTGCCCCTTCCTCAAGGTCAGGGTTACCTGTGCCTCACACCCACCTCCCCTCCTGCATCCCTGGCACCCCTTTTGGCCTGTGTCAGCCTCTTTGCCAACTTCTGAGGGCATCATCATCTTCATCGCCTTACCTCACAGTGGACACTGGCCCTGCCCTGATGTCAGGTGCCAGCCCCCTCCCCACCATGCCGGGCATGGCCCTGGCGAGGCCCCTGTGGGGAGGGGCACAGCCCAGCCCTGCACCCCAGAGGGTGGTTCTGTCCCTGAGCAAGGTTGGGCTGGGGATCAAAAAGGGGTCTCCCAGAAGTGGGGCAGAGGCCAGGATTAGGGAGGGGAAGCAGGTGACCCTGAGACCCCAAAACCTGGTGGGTGCAGGCAGTTTGGCCCACAGCAGGGGCCAGGCACTGTCTTTAGGGAAGAAGGAACCCAGGGAATAGGCCGATGATTCCCAGAGGGAGGCTGCCCGGCCAGAATCCCGCCCACAGCTGGTGCTGGGGCTCCTGGCAGCTGGCGGGGGCCCTGGTGGTGTGGAGAGGAGAGGAGACAGTGGGACAGGACAGGGCGCGGGTGAGGCCGGTGACAGGTGCGTTTGTCTGCCAGGTCGGTGCAGCCTTAGAGAGGCGGGAACGAGACAGACGGGAGGGAGGGAGGGCAGCAGGTGTGAGGTGGAGCGGGGGTGGGGTGGGAGCAGAACACAGGCCTCCCTCCCGGGCCGGCTGCCTCTCATTGACTAAGTCACTCCTGAGAGGGTGCACTCACACCCCAGTTGGGTGGTTTCCAGTGTTGTCGGCTTCACCGAAAATGGAATGTCCTCTGGCTGCCCCAGCTGTCGGACGCCCGCCTGCTGTGAGGCAGTAATTAGACGCTCGTGTAACACATGTGTGCATGTCTGTGTGTGCATGTCGGGAAAGGGTGGGGCGGGGCAAGTGGTAGACCCATGGCTGGAGGGGCCAGAGAACATGCCCACACATGCGCACACACACAGTACACATTCACACAAAAGTCACACTCAGACACACATAATACACACTCAAAATAACACACACAGTACACACTCGCACAAAAATCACACACACACACAATACACCCACACCCAAAAATCACAAATACACCCTCGCCCAAAAATCACACACAAATACACTCACACAAAAATCACACACACACAATACACCCTCGCACTCCCAAATACACACGCACAAAAATCACACTCACAATACACAAAAATCACACACACATAGTACACTCTTACCCCAAATCACACTCACACGCAAATACAAAACTTGCGCAAAAATCACACTCACACACAATACACACACACACACACAATACACACACAAAAATCACAGTCATACACACGCACTGTTCTCTCCCAGGGCCTAGGGGGTCTTCGGCTGGAGAACGCAGGGCTCCAAGGTCCGCACCCGCCACGGTCCTGACCCCGCCTTGCCCTGTGGCCACCACACCCAAGCTCTGTCCCGGCCACTGTGCTGGGATGGGGACATGAGCCACTGTGGGTCTCTGGGTGGTGCTCCCACCCCAAGCCGAGAGCCGCAGCCCTGCCTGCACCGTGCCTCTACAAACCCTGTCAGTTCTTCCTCACCTTGGCCCTTTGAAGCCTAAATGAGAAGATCTATTTATAGCAGTCAGCATATGGACCCTGCCAAATGTGCCCGCTCAGACATATGCTGGCGGCACGCTCAGCCCGACACCACGCCAAGTCCCTCCCCAAGGCCAAGCCGGCCCAGCTCCCCCGAGGCCTCACGCCCACCAGAGTGTGCTCCCCGGGGTCCCTGGATCCCCTGGGGTGTGGCAGCTGCTGCAGAGGGGACCCAGGCCTCCAGGGAGAGCTAGCCAGCCACTCGCTTCTAGCCCAGGCTCTGTCCAGGGAGGGCCCCCAAGTCCCTTCTCCCCCTCCCTCCTGGATACAGACAGGTGAGCAGGTGGGAGGTGACAGCCAGAGGCACGGCAAGGGTGTCACCCTGAGAAGAGGGGAGGGGC
Organism: Pan troglodytes; assembly: GCF_028858775.2. NCBI lineage: Eukaryota > Metazoa > Chordata > Mammalia > Primates > Hominidae > Pan > Pan troglodytes. Next base: position 7,680,700 of record NC_072404.2, read on the forward strand.
CGTCATCCCAGCCTCAGGTGGGACGTGAGCCCAGCTGTTACCAGTAGGGCCCACAGGCGGGCTGGGATGCCTCCTCCACCAGAACTCGCCCCTGCACGTCCCGATTCTTCCATAGGGGACCCATGTCTGCTGAGACAGGAGCCGGGCTGGGTTCTTCCCATCATTTGTCCTTTTATTTAGTCCTCTGAGGGTCATTTTACAGGCACAAAGATTGAAGCCCAGGGTGGGTGGGCTACTTGCTCAGGGGCACACAGCAGCAAGCAACAGGATCGGTGTCCAGCATCGGGGTCGGGCTGTGGGATTCCATCACTCATGTTCTCTTCAGCGCTCAGGGCCTCTGTGATCCATGAAGACAGCAACCCTGTTCCGTCCATCTTGGTTCCTTCTCTGCCCACACCCAAGCACTCAATAAATACCAAGTGAATGAATGATTGTGAGAATGAAGAATGAATGAGCACACGAGGAGGGTGGAGATGGTGAGTGTGAGTCCCCAAGCTTCAGCCAGGCCTCTCCACCATGCAGTCTTGCTCTTCTCCCTGGGGTAGCTAGAAATGATGAGACAAGGTCTTTTATTCTGATGGGGTTATCTCCTGAGGCTTTTATTCTGGTGGGGGTATCTCTTGAAGCTCAGCTGTTTCCAGAGGCCAAGAAACTAGGGCTGAATCCTCCCTTTTCTCTTTTCCATGAGAGGGGCAGGGAAAGGAACTAAGTCTTGGGACCTTCAGTAGTGGGATGCCCCTGTGGTCAGTCCTGGGCTGCCCTAGAAGGGTAGCCCCAAGCTGTCTCCCCAGCCCCACTCAAGGGGCCTCCCTTCATTTCCTCATTCAACTCGAGGACTCCACTCCCTTCCAATATTCTGTCTGCCTGGATGCTTTGGCCTTATCCAGTAGTCTTTTTTGGGTCACCCAGGGTGGCATGCAATGGTGTGATCATGGCTCACTGTAGCCTCCACCTCCTGGGCTCAAGGAATCCTCCTGCCTCAGCCTCCCAAGCAGCTGAGACTACAGGCATGTGTCACCATGCCCAGCTGATTTCTTATTTTTTGCAGAGATGGGGTCTTGCTTTGTTGCCCAGTCCGATCTTGAACTCCTGGATTCAAGCAATCCTCCCACCTTGCCCTCCCAAAGCTCCAGGATTACAGGGGTGAGCCACTGTGCCTCACCTCCCCTAGTCCTTATTTGCAGCCCGTTGGACTTTTGAATGCCCAGGGAATGGGCCTTCTCTCCACCCTGTGTGCAGGGGAGCGGTTTGAGAGAGGCCGAGAGGTCCAAGCACCGCCCCTTTGCATGGGCGGTTTTCTGTCCAGAGCCATCGAGAGGCAGGGCTGGACTTGGATCCCAGACCTTCCTGCTCCATCCAGGGGCCTCTCTTTCTGCCTCTCCTACTCCAGGTTGTGAGGACAGGCTTTCCCTTAGGGCGCCAAACAGGGGTGAGAACAGAAGGTCTCCCCCAGGACCTGTGGTCTGCACTGTAGCCCTGGGAGTGACTCCTGCTCCCCATCCCCCTGCCACCGCAGTAGCCCCTGTGGAGGGAGCCCAGCCCCGGCCTGCACCCTTCCCAGAGGCTCACTGACTAACAAGGGGCAGCCTCTTTCAGACCAACCGCATTCTGCAGCCTTTCAGCTGTAATTAATGTTTGCTGTGTTATTAGAGAGATTCTTGATAGGCTCTGAGACGCGGAGGGTTTGCAGAGCTGGCTGGGCGAGCAGAAGCCAGCTGCTGCCAACAGGCACCCAGTCCTCTTCACTCAGGGTCCTGGCCACCTTCCCTCACAGAAAGCCGCTGCCCCAGCGCTCAGGGTCCCCTGGTTTGGAGGCACCTCCTGGGCTTTGCTCAGACCCCCCATCTTTCCTTCTGTCCATGCAAATCCCACCGATGGCTTTTGGACCACTTCACGCCCCAGGCAGCACACAGCACATGCGTTTTCTCACGTTCCCCCCCTCCAGGAACCCCAGGGTGATGTTAGTATTTTCAGTTTTCAGAGGAGAGAAAACAGAGGCTGGGAAAGACCTAGAGTTTTGTGAGTATCAGGAACTGAGTGGGAGGATCCAGCTCCACCCGGGTCCCAGCTTCTGTCAGGGAAGGGGAGTTTCACACCAGCTCCTCCGTGTGTCCAGCATGTTCACAAACACCATCGCATCTCACTGTCGTGATGGTCCTGTCCATCATCTCATGATGGCTATCAGTGGCCCCATTTGTCAGAAAGGTAAACTGAGGCTCAAAGAACTTAAGGACATTCTGCAAATCACCTAGCTGGGGAGCAGCCGGCTGCTCAGGAGGCAAACTCAGCTTAAAGCCCAGCTCCTCCTGCCCCGCGGAGCTGCCACTGCCAGCTTCCTCTGGCCCTCACACCACACAGGGCCCCTCTGCTCAACTCACTGCCAGGAGCCCTCCAATTCTCTAGTGGATTCTTAGAGCCAGAGCTTGGCCCCCTGTGGTGGATGGGGAACGTGAGCTTGGAGGAGGCCTGGGGCTCCCCACCCACTCCCTCTTACTTGAGGACTTGGGTTTGGTGTGAGTCAGTGATCCTCCACTGTCCCACAAAGTCCTGCACCCCGGAGCTCAGGGCCGGCTTCTTTTGCTCAGGGTTCTTGGATCAGGCACTGGGAAGGGCTCAGCAGGGCGGTTCACCTCTGCTCAGCAGCGGCTCCTTCACTCCCAAGCCAGTGCCATGGCCCTAGCCTCTCAGTCTCGATGGGACCACACCCCCCACCACCCAGGCCTCACAGCAGGGTGCTGGGAAAGTCGCTTTTCTCACCTGGTGGCTGCTTCCAGGACACAGGAGGCAGGGCAGCCGGCCTAGCTAGGGGCTGTGCCCAGGACGGACACGGCTTCGCTTCTACCAGCGCCTTGGTTAAGGCTATCTCAGGCCAGCCCAGATTCAGGGGTGCTGAGCTAGACCCTGTGTCTCAGCAGGGGGTGTCAAGGTCTCTGCAGACTCCAGGTGGGAGGTAGAGACGCAGCTGTCTTTTGCAGACAGGGTCAGCCCTAGCAGTCCTGCCTTGAGCCCCTATTTACTTCCTGCGTCTGTTCTTTTTCTCCTATGTTAGAACGGCCGTCCCGAAGGGGCTGAGATTGCAGTTTATTCATTTTGTATTGTCTGTGCCCTCCCCTCTCAAATGCCTATTGGGATGTCCATCTGTCAGCACGGATGCCGCGGCACGTAGACCAGCAGGCCCCAGGAGGTGGGCGGGGGTGGTCTCACAGGCCTAGCCTCAAGGGCAGGGAGCTGGGGTCACCCTCCAAGGCCCTCGGCAGCCCCACCCGGGGACCAGCCCCTCCCAGATGCCATCTCCGAATCCGCCACGTCGGATGCCTTCCAGGCGGTCGTGAGCTCTCCCAGAGGAGGCTTCTCTGTCGTTCACCCTGCTTTGAGCTGACCCTGAATCGTGAAAATCTGGAAAGCACAGAAGACAAATGAGGCGTGACATTTCACTTGAGAAAATGATCATTCACTTTACAAAGCAGTGTGTGGTGTTTGCCTGCAGGACTTTCCAGAACACATCCACTGGGGAGGGGGGCCAAGCCTACAGAGCCAGGGGCTTCCAGCAGCAACACTGTTTGATGAGCTGGAGGAGGAAGCCAGGACAGCCTCAAACCCCAAACCAGCCAAGACCCTGCAGGAAATGAAACCCCACCCTGATCTCACCCGTGAATATTGGATCAAAAAGCCTCAAAGACACTCAAGGAAATCCAATTCCACAGAATATCGCAGAGATAAGAATCGGCCATGATTATGTAGAAGTTATACAAAAAATTCAAAGTTGGCTTAATATTAGATAAATCTATTAATAAACTACACAGTGTCCGCAGGTCAGCTGGAATGCACATTCATAATGACGAAAGGCATTTGATAAAATCCAGTGCCAATTTCGGATTTTAAAGTAACTGCTAGAAATAGAACCAGAAACACACGTGTTTATCGAAGTCAAGAATCTGCCTCAGTTCAACAGCCAGAATCATTCTAGGTGATGAGATTTTTTAATGATTCCCATTCAGAAACTTATATTAAAAAACAGCAATGCTTTCATCATTGTCCAGAAATTCTGGACATAGCAATAAGACACGAAACAGAATTAAATGGGATGTCTACAGGGAAGAATTGTAATTATTTGCTGACAAAATGATTCAACATCTTAGAAACCCAAGAGAAGCAACTGAGAAAAAAAATGACTTAATATAAAAATTTAATACGAAGGTGCTGGGCTGGAAATCAAACCAACATATACAAATCAATAACTTTTCTCTGAACTAACAACAGCTAGTCGAGACACATAATTAAATAAACGGTCCCCACTTACAACGGCACCAATAAAACAACAAAACCCTCCCAATTCCCAGGAATGAATCGACAAGAGAAATTTAGGATCATTATGAAAAACTCTCTAAAGTTATCCTGAGAGATATCAAAGAAAACAAGAGTGGTGAGATGTGCCGTGTTGGAATATTACCCGAAAGTCTTTCCAGAATTAATTCACAGGTTTAACACCATCCATCAACAGGCTCGCGGCGAGTTTTACAAAGCGAGATAAAATCATTCTAAAAGTTCATCTGAATGAATATTCAAATGGCAAGAGTAAAGAAACGCAGAAAAGGGAGAATGATGAAGGATGTCTTTCCTGCCAGGTATGGAAGCTTCTTATAGAGTTATGGTGATTGATATTGTGCTGAAATTGGTAAAAGAAGAGAGGGGAGGTGTTATCAATAGAAATAGGAGGAATGGTCCCACAGAGAGGCCTCGTGAGAGGGTGACCAGATGACAATTTATTGCCCCAAATGGGATACTTTTAGAGTGACAAGAGGATGTATTCACCATTATACGGGGAAATAGACATGCACAGGGCCCATCCCAGGAAAACCATGACATATGCCGATTTCGGATTGCCTTCTTTTATTTATTTATATATTTTTTGAGACGGAGTCTCGCTCTGTCGCCCAGGCTGGGGTGCAGTGGTGCGATCTCAGCTCACTGCAATCTCCGCAGGAGAATCAAACGATTCTCCTGTCTCAGCCTCCCGAGTAGCTGGGATTACAGGCCCCCACCACCACGCCTGGCTAATTTTTGTATTTTTAGTAGAGACGGGGTTTTGCCATGTTGGCCAGGCTGGTCTGGAACTCCTGAGCTCAGGTGATCCGTCCGCCTCGGCGTCCCAAAGTGCTGGGATTATAAGCATGAGCCAGGTGCCTGGCCTGGTTGCCTTCCGTTATAGGCAGCTATGGAGTTAATATTTCCCTGAATTCATTCAGCATGCATTGCCTACTCAGTGCCTGGAAAGGAAACCCCAGCTCCAGCCCTACCTGCCCCGAGCTTTCGGTGCAGAAGGTGGACTCTAGGTGGAGATAGATGGGAATCAGAGCCTGGCAGCGTGGGGTCACAGCGGAGCAAGCACAGGCAGCCCCGGTTACAGAGGGGAGGTTCCAGCCCCAATCTGGGGGCTGAACAGAGAAGCCCACTGAGTAGGGGAACACTGGGGTGGTGGGAGGGGTTCACGTCCCAGGCAGAGGAAACAGCATGTCAGCAAAAATGCAAGAAGTCCAGGCGAATCACAGCCTCATATGGCAAAATGAGAGCTGAGAGACAGCAAGGACCCTCACTGATGCCCGGTCAGCCCCTTTAAGAAGTGGGGACTCTCTCCAGGGTACTGGGGAGCCACGTAAGGTTGCAGGGGGTAGGAGGAGAGGCAGGAGACGCTCCAGCCTGGGTGGAGATGGAGCACCAGAAATCAGCCCGAGGGAATAGATTACTCAATATAGTGTCAGGGCAATTTGTTGCCTATTTGAGGGAAGGGAGAAAATCAATTTTGATCCTTCTTTACACCAGAAAAATAGTCTGCAGGTGGATTGACAGTTAAATGTAAGAATTCAAACAGTAAAGAGGTTGGTAGACAGAGGCGGGTGTCCTGTCTCAGGATGGCATGGAGTTCCCCGAGCCGCAAAGCAGTGGAAGGCCATGTCGGTGGGGAGAAATATGCCCCACGGAGCTGATGACAAGCAAGTCAAAAGCAAGCGTCTCCAGGCTGTGGCATTGGCTTTGTCTGCAGAAACCTGTTTCCTGGGAAGTGAGCTCAAGCCACAGTGGGGACAGCACTGAACAAGCTTCGGGGAAAGGCTGTGTGATGAGGTCAAGAGACATCTCATTTTTCTTTTCTTTTTTCTTTTCTTTTCTTTTTTTTTTTTTTGAGACAGAATCTCACTCTGTCACCCAGGCTGGAGTGCAGTGGCACAATGTCAGTTCACTGCAAGCTCTGCCTCCTGGGTTCAAGCGATTCTCCTGCCTCAGCCTTCCGAGTAGCTGGGATTACAGGCACCTGCCACCACGCCCGGCTAATTTTTGTATTTTTAGTAGAGATGGGGTTTCACCATGTTGGCCAGGCTGTTCTAGAATTCCTGGCCACAAGTGATCCACCCACCTCGGCTTCCCAAAATGCTGAGATTATAGGTGTGAGCCACTGCACCCAGCCCACATTTTTATTTTCACAGCTCAGCCAGATCCAGCTGAGGTTCCTTGGCAGCCGGGACACCAGTCCCCGGGACACGCAGTGCCCGACAGGTGGCCTTGGGGAGTGGAAATGGTGTGACCGTGTGAGCGAGGGCTGGTGGCCGGGGAAGCCTCCAGAGGGAGTGACAGGCCTCTCGGGTGCTGATGGGCGTGGGGACAGCAAATCCCTTCCCTGTCCTCTCGAGGCAGGAGGAGCCCTGGGCGGTAGGACAGTAATTGTCTCGTGGTGTTGTGTCAGCATCCCTGGGGTCATGATAGAACTTTCTAGTAACAGACAGGAGATAGCACCCCTTCCGACTGTGGAAACATCCTGGTCATGGAACAAACCGGGCTGGGCCACTCCCTGCCTGGGGCGGCCGCATCCCAGCCCCGTCCCAGCCCATCTTCCGTTGCTGAAACCTCCTAGGCTAGACTTTGCTTGATCATTTATTTCCCTTATTAGTTTAACATTTGAGGGCTAATTGCTCATTTCTAACCTTCACCCCAAAACCATGCCCCAAATCTCTAGCACAATTAACAGCAGCCAGGAAACACAGATTCAGTCATTGTGGTAACGGAGCTATGAGGCAGGATCTGTGCTTGCAGACAGCCCACACGCCTGTGCACCTGCGCCTGGGGAGAGGGGAGCCAGGCCTCAGCTCCCCCAAAGGGTCCTTCCAGCATCTTAGCAGGAGGTCCTGTTCTACCACCAGGCTGTGACCCCCGGTCAGAACAGGGACAGAATCTGCAAGCTTGAGATCATCAGAAAGGCTTTCCCAGAGCTCAGGGGCTCCTGGAGGTCAGGGTACTACTAGGAAGAGAAGAACCAGCACCTGTCTGCCTTCATTCTCAAACCAGCCATCCCTGAAAGCAACTGGAGAGATTCAGGTAAGACTAAAGATAGAACTTCCAGCTGCCAGGGTTATGAGGGCGTGATGAGGAAAGTGCCAGGCATCCTTGGACACCTAGACCCTTCCCTGGCATAAGTGATGCGCTTTCTGACGGTGGTGGGAGGGGGACCAGTGTTCCTGGAGAGGGTCATTCCTTCTCTCCCGGGGCCCGCCAGCTACCCGCACCCCACATCCCTGCCAGCGCCGGAGCAGGGAACCATTGCAAAGTGATTTCTCCCTCCAACGGCGCCATACATCATGTTTTTTAATTTAAAAGATGCCCCGTGGAAGCATAACAGACCATTAAATGTTTGAGTCTCTAATTAACTCCAGAGCAGCCCGGGGCTGCGGGCCCAGAGGTAGGATGGCAGAATAAGCCTGGTGTATCCCAGGAGGCAGCACTCAGGGCCCCAGCCCCAGCCCTGATCCCTCCCCGCTCTGGTCGGGAGGAGGCAGAGGGGACCAGGCACCCCCTTCCCGACCTTCCAGGGCCAGGGCCTTGGGGAGGGTCTGTCTCACCCAGCCCTGGGCTCCCACTCCGGGGCCTGCCTCTGCATATTCTGGGGTGAGGCAGGAATCTGCATTTTCACTTTTTTTTTTCTTTTTTTTTTGAGACAGGATCTCTGTCACCCAGGCTGGAACACAGTGGCACAATCATGGCTCACTGCAGCCTCAACCTCCTGAGCCGGTGGGATCCTCGTGCCTCAGCCTCCCAAATAGCTGGGATCACAGGCGCACACCACCACACCCGGCAAATTTTTTTATTTTTTGTAAAGATGGGGTCTCACATTGCCCAGGCTGGGTTCGAACTCCTGGGCTTAAGCCGTCCTCCTGCCTCCGCCTCCCAAAGTGCTGGGATGACAGGTGTGAGCCACTGCGCCCACTCCGGGAATCTGCATTTTTAAGTAGCAGTGGAGTGCTGTTGCCCCCTTCCTGGGCCTTGCCGTGGGGGAGTCTCAACTTCCTGGCTAGACTTTCCCGTGCTGAGCCTCTGTTTCCCCATCTGTCCAATTGAGGTAACACTAACCTTTGCCTCCCTGAACCCTGGGGAGGGGCTTTGCGTGCGGGAGGTGCTGCACACCGGCGGACCGTCGAGGAAACAGGAGCTTTTCTCTGTTGCACACTTGTAGGGTGTTCCTGCTCTTGGGGGCAGGGCAGGGGGAGCCCTGCAGCTTCCATGAGTCGTGTGGATGGCCCAAGGTCACATGGTAAGGTCGTCAGGCACTCGGCACCGTTCCCACAGCCCCTTGACCTTCCCCAGCACTCACCGAGTCCTCACACAGTGGGAACGTGGTGCAGGCAGCAGTCCCCTCCGTTCTACTCCCCAGCCCGGCCTCCTGGAGGGCAAGGCCGAGGTCAGGGGCCTGCTAGACCCAACCCTGCAGCCATGTCCCCAGGAGCCAGCCCCGCCGAGTCAGCCCTCCCAGCCCTGGCCTTGCCTGCAACCCCCGCCAGCCTCCCCTGGACAATAGGATGGGAGCAGGGAGCGGAAGAGAGGGCTGGGCCTGGGGGAGCCATGAGGGAGCCCCCAGAGCTGGTGAGATCCCTCTATGGGCCCCCCTCTGTGGGCACCAGGTCCGGCAACTGTGCTGAAGGAAAACCCACATATGTCCAGCGTGCGGCTCCGTCTCCCATACTGCCTTGCACTGACCTTCCCTCCCCTATCGAGGAGGAAATGAGTGTCTACTGGGCACCCCCTTGTGCCCAGAATCATGCCAGGAGCCTTCAGTAACTGGTGATGCATCCCCCACCACAACCCTGGGAGGCAGACACCATGATGATCTCTGTTTGACAGATGAGGGGACTGAGGCTAAGAGAGGTTAAGTGACATGCCCAAGGTCACACAGCAGGCGCACGGCACAGCCAACACCATCTCCTGGCCCACGATGGTTCTGTGTCCCCTGACGCAGCAGGTGCACAGGCGGGCCCCCCACCTGCTCCTAGCTGGTCCAGGTCACCGTGGCAGGCCTTGCGGCTCGAGGCCCAACTGCCCTGATATGCCTATCACAGCCTCATGGGCTCTGCGGCAGAGCCCAGGGAGACAGACAGGGCGAGAGCCAAGCTGCAGAGGCAGGCAGACGTTAGCAGTAAACATGATCTGTCGGCAAAACATTGGAACGATGAAAAGTTATCGATCTATAGCTTTCCAACCATCTCCCCGCCTCCCCCACACGTCTGGCCCTCCGCCCACCTTTCCCCCTGGAGCTGGAAACTTCGCTCCATCAGCAGAATCCTCAGTCCAGCCCCGGCCCCGGCCCCACACCAGCCCTGGCCTCTTGTCTGGTTTAAATGATCGAGACGAGGAACAATATTTTTAGACAGATGCACGCCCGTCCCAGCACGGCTGTTGTGATTATGCAAATTCAGCCGTAAGAAGTTTAAAAGCCTGGAACCACCATATTTCTTGATTTCATTAGTGATGACACAGGCCGCGGAAGGAACTTGGTGCCCACCTCACACGCACTGTCCCCATCGTCCCCTGGGGGACAGCGGGGTGCTCTCTGCAGGGGGCAGTGTGTGTGAGGGTGATCACGAGATGTCATAAGGGCTCCAGCTGGGGAGACACCAGGCGCCGCACACAATCCCAAGAGTCCTTGGAGGCATCTGGTTCAACAATTTCATGTTAGGATGGGGGAAACTGAGGCCTGGAGGTGGGAATTGGAGACCTGGGACTCTGGCTCTGGCCCGGATGCCTGGCCTCTCCTGCTGTGGCCAGCTCTCCCAGCAACTCCAGTATTCAGAGGGGAGAGGGTCTCCCAGGAGAGGGTTCTCAGGGAGCAATGCTGCACTCTCTCCTCCCACCCCTTCTGAGCAGAGAAGCCCAGGGAGGGGAGATGATCCGGTTAAAGAACAGGCTCCTCTCCCAGCACTCAAGCCCTTCCACCTGCCCCCAGCTACCCCTGCAGCCCCACCTCCCGCCCAGCATTGCCCGCCACTGCCTGTGCCCTGGACACCCCACACTCCCTGGAGGGGCCTCCTGCCTTCATGGCTGGAACACACCCCCTCTCCCTGGGATGCCTGTTACCCTCCTTCCCTAACTCCTACTCTTCTGCTGGGGCCCTTCGAGCAGCAGCTCCTGCCAAAGCCCTGCCTGGTTACACCCCGTCTCGCACACCTCCTTAGCTCCAGCCAGGCCTCCTCCTTCCCTGCAGGCCCCACTGTGGTCTGGTTACCCCCCCCCCGCATCTCGCACACCTCCCTAGCCCCGGCCGGACCTCCTCTTTCCCTGCAGGCCCCACGGTGGTCTGTAAGTCCTTCAGGGGCCCCGTGGTTCCTAGATGTCCAGTCCCCGGCAACCCACCTTCAGTGGACAGAGCAAGGCCAGGAGATGAACACGGACCCTCCTGCTCCGGGTCTCGGGGGCACAGCAGGCGGTAGACTGGCTGGCCCCTGGCTCTGAATCCCAGCAGATTCCAGCTGGAGTCGGGGTCTTTTCTGCTGTCCGAGGCGGGTGGGTCCCACTCTCAGATGCTAAGCCACTCGCCTTCCACCCATCCAGGAGAGAGAGCTTCTTCGGGAAGGTCAAATATGCTTCAGACTCCGTCCTTTTGAGTGTTCCCTCCACCTTCAACGTTCCCTGAAGTGGCCACAGCTCATTCCATCGGGGGCATTCCCGCTCACACCACCTCCCCGCAGCCCTGTCCTCTGCGCCAGCTCCTGCTTGAACACCCCTGCTGATGGGGGGCTCACTACCTGCCACAGCTTGTTGGACAGAGCTGGGTCCCAGGAGTGCACCTGTTTCCAGAGGCCACTGGTGGTTCCTGCCCCTTCTCCACCCTCCAGACAGGCCCAGAGCTAAGCACATTTCCAGGGTCACCTGGCCTAAAGTCTGACCCCGTTCTCTGTTCTCCCGGCTTCCGTGTCTGTCCCCCTGATCAGCACTCTCTGTGAATAGGGTATGCCGGCCACCCCTTCCAGCTCCCTCCAGGCCCTGCCTGTGGGAGGCAGAGCTGTCTCAAGGTGGAAGCCTGGTAGGCTCAGGCCTGGGACAGGCAGATGCCCCCAGGACAGCCGAGGTCCCCGTGCGACGAGCAGACCTCGCCAGCGGCTGTGAGTGAACGCAGCGGTTCTGGGAGCCCATTTCCCCGGCTAGCCCAGGCGACCCTGGCCAGTCCCTTCACTCGAGGGGCTTCCCACCCAGACCACGGAGGGCGCGTGGTCCCATGTCCCATGGCATGGCCTGTGGTGCTCTTGTGGCTGCCCAGGGCCGGGCACGTGGAGGCCTCTCTCCATCTGGGTGAGGGGCGTCAGACACTGAAGCTGGTACGGACGTGCACAGACCAGATGAGACCTGGCGGGGTATGGCCCAAAGCTGAGATGCAGGACCCCCTGTGGGTTAGGGTTAGGACCCCCTAACCCCTTGCGGGCATGTCATATCTTTCCTGAGGGGGTAACAGCTCCTATGGGCTTGATCAAACATGAAGTGGATGGCCGCGTGTGGTGACACACACCTGTAATCCCAGTGCTTTGGGAAGCTGAGGCAGGAGGATGGCTTGAGCCCAGGAGGCCAGGGCTGCAGTGAGCTATGATTGCACCACTGCACTCCAGTCTGGGCAACAGAGTGAGACCCACCTCTTTAAAAAAGTACAAAAGGAAGTTAATGTTTGTGAGAAACCACAAGCTCCCTGGGAGGAGTGGTCTTTACTCCCATTCAACGGAAGAGGAAGCAGAGCCGGCGCATCCCAGCCTGTGCGCAGCGTGGCCCGAGTCTGTCCAGTCCTGGCTGCTGGGCACCGCGCCGGCCCTGGGATGCCACAGCAGTGACCAGGACACACAGCTCCTGCTCTTGCAGTGGCAGGAGGAGCTCCAACATGAATTAAAAGTAAATAACCAAGCAGAACATCAGGGAGAGAGAAGGGCCAGGATTTAAACTAGGTGGGGGCTGAGAGTGAATTCGGGGTGCAGAGAGTGAATTTGGGGTGCAGAGCAGGGAGGGCTCTTGGGGCAACGCTGCTGCGTCTCGGAGTGAATGACGGGAGGGAGCTGGAGCTTCCCAGGCGGAGGGGCGGCTGGTGCAGGTTCTTCAGCCAGGAAGGGGGCGTGCACCAGGGGACTGGGAGTGAGAAGGAGGGGAGGCCGATCCGGTGGGCCCTGGAGATTGTGTTTGGAGGCCGGATTCTCCTCCACGCGTGGAGGACTGGACACCCTCAGGGCTGCGCGGGGCCGCAGGACCGCCTTGGTGGTTAGCGAGGCTCCCTCTGGCCGTGGAGGGAGAATGGATTGTGGGTGCCAGGAGACCAGGTGCAACCTTGGGCGTCGTCCCTGCCGGAGGTGGGTTTGGGCGGTCGTGGTGGGAGTGGAGTGATTCCAGATGCTTCTGCAGGTGGATTAGATGCTGCTGGAGTTGGACCAGGTGTGGGGGGAGGAAAGAGAGGAGTCCAGAATGCGGCGTCAACTTTTGGTGGAGGAAGGCGGCGGATGGTGAGGCAGGGAGATGCCAGCGGGGACGGGAGCTTGGAGCAGCCACTTAGACGCAACGGGGGAGAATCTTCAAGTCGGGGGCAGCCGAGGGCCTCAAGATAGACCGAGAGTCAGCTGCACAGAGACAAGAGCACGGGGCACAAGACCCCCTGGGAGAGCTGGGGAGAGGAGGCGGTGAGGACCGAGCCTGGCCTGGAACATGTGGAGTCGGGGGGAAGGTGAAGGAGGCTGGACAGAGAGGGCGGCGGCTAGGATGCTGGAGTGGAGAGGGCGGCAGGAGGGAGCCGGCAGCTTCCTGGGCCAAGGGCTGCCAAGAGGCTGAGCAAGACAACAATGGGCCCTGGCAGGGCAGAGGTCACCGGTGGCCTTGGTGAGAGCGGCTCAGAGGGCCCGAGGGGGGACGCCCGGTGGGGCGGGGCTGAGGATGGAAGAGGAGGTGAGGGAGGGGGATGGAAACCGCTGGCGATCCTTCCAAGAAAACCTGCTGCAATGAGGCAGAGGCTGGAAGTTACACAGGTCAAGTTGGTTTGTTTTATGGACGGTTCTAGAACTACGAGTTCCAATACGGCAGCTACTAGCCACGTTTCTGGCACTCCAGAGCCACAGGGGACCCGTGGCCACCCTGTTGGACAGCGCAAGTACAGAACCTCCGTGCATCCAAGAAAGCGGTGTGGGCAGGATGGCATTGCAGAGGGCTGGAGGTATCAGACCCAAGGGGTGCCCATTCCAGAGGGGCCACGGCCTCTGTGTCTCCCTGAGGCAGGAGGCCAGGCCCTGGGAGCAGGTGCAGATGGGCTGAGAGGAAGGGAGCTCCTTTCAGGCAGTGGGGAGCCACCCTCCTGAGGGATGCCTGTTGCCCTCCCTGGGGCCTTGTGGTCCACGCCCATGCGAGCCTCTGGGTCTGAGGCGGCAAGTGTGCTGAGGAGGGGACCAGGGCTGGGGCTGGGGCTGTGAAGGACAGTAACGCCCATGCGGGGTCTCCGCACCTGCCCTCCGTGCCAGCCAGCACTCCTTTCTAGAAATGTTGTTTAATGATCGGATCGCTGGACGTGGGGTGCAGCGGCAGGTGTGAATGTGGATCAGCGAGGGCACAGGCTGGCGGGGCATCGAGAGTGACGAGTGAGCGAGCCCAGCTGGAAAGGGCTTTGGGGGGGCCTGTGGTCTGTCCAGAACCTTCCTAGGTGATTCGGCCTTTCCCTGTTTCCTGTGCCAGGTCCGCAGCCTCTGCCCTTGGGGACTCCTGGACCCGGGGCACCCCCCGAACCCCTCCTAGCACAGCACCTGTCCAGCCTCTCCCCCCGGCCCCTGACAGGAGGCTGCACAGGGCTGACTCACAGTGTGACTTCAGACAAGTCCTTCGGTCTCTGTGCCTCAGTTTCCCCGCTGTAAAGTGAGCTGCAGAATGAAAACTTCGGGGCCCCTTGGGTGGGCATGGTGGCTCATGCCTGTAATCCCAGCACTTTGGGAGGCCAAGGCAGGTGGATCACCTGAGGTCAGGAGTTCGAAACCAGCCTGACCAATATGGTGAAACCCTGTCTCTACTAAAAGTACAAAAATTAGCCGGGCATGGTGGTGTGTGCCTATAATCCCAGCTACTTGAGAGGCTGAGGCAGGAGAATCACTTGAACCCAGGAGGCAGAGGTTGCAGTGAGCTGAGATTGCACCACTGCACTCCAGCCTGGGTGACAGAGCAAGACTCCATCTCAAAAAAAAAAAAAAGAAAACTTTGGGGTCCCTCCAAAGCTGGGGGCCATAGAGGGGGCAAAATCTGTGCCTCCTAAGGGGCTGCGGGCCCACCCTTCCGCCCTGGCAGGGCGCTGGCCACACTGGGGAGTCATGCCCACACGCCCTGAAGATCTCCCTGCCCAGGAGACTTGGCAGCGAGGCCAGGCTGGGGGTGGGGGGAGGACTCCCTGAGCCCCTGCAGGCCAGGCTGCTGCTCACCTGTACTCTGGGGTGAGAGAGGGGCCAAGCAGGAAGGTGAGGGCTGGACTCTGGGCTGGGGACGGCCTGCCTCCCTCATCACACAGGCTCCCCAGCCTGATGGAGGAGGGCTCAGAGCTGGGTGGGGAGGTGAGGCTGTGTTCCCAGCACCACTCCCAAGGAGTCTGATGCACAGATTCTTATACTCACAATGGGGGGAGTGGGGCATGGTGGTAAGGAAAGGGCTGGCAGGGGATGAACCAGGTGAGCCAGGAAGGGGGAGAGAGTGTGGCACCCAGCTGGGCCCTGGAGATGTCAGCCACCGGTGCACACTTAGAGCGTGTTTCCTGCATGCATGCAACATGCCAGACATACAGACCCCCGTGCACGTGTGAACATGAGGAGGAAATCTGGGGGGCTCCGAGCTGCACCACCAAGGTGCCACCCACACCTGCCTCCACCTAGCCCCAGACGCACCAGAGCCCCAGGCCTCGCTGCCCAGACAGGGCGTCCTCAGTGACACCTGCTCTGCCCAGTGCCCCAGTGAGCATGGCCTGTGCACTCATGTACACAATCACCCGCCCTGTGTACACACCTGTGCACACACATCTGTACACACACACAGACAACCTGGCACACACATACGAGGGCTCACGTGTACAAACACGTGTGTGGGTGGACGCAGGTATACATGTGTCCACAAACACACATGCACACACACACATGCACACACACACGTGAACCCCATGTGCATGCAGCCCTCCAGCCCTCAGCTGCGGGCCCAGGAGAGCCGGGGCAGCCCCAGGCCCCCAAGCCTCCTCCCTGTGCCTGTGGTGAGGGCTCTTAGGCCCTGTAATCCTCCTTACCTTGACTTTGGGTTATTTTGAGCAAGAGATTAAAGGTGATTACGATTGTGGCTGAGGCGCCACGCTTCCTATACGCTTCCTGTGCGGCCGCTGGCCAGACCTGCCCTTCCGGAGGCCGGGCACAGCCGGACGCCATCCGCCCCATGCCCTTGGCCCGCCCCCGGCCAGCACGCGCCTCTGCCTGAGACCTGGGCCCCCAGGAGGCTTGGGAAAGCTAAATCCCAGCATTGGCACAGGTTGTCTGGGCACGGTGCAGGGATGGTGGGGAGGGACGGAGGGGCTGGCGTGGGTGCGGGCTGGCAGGTGCACACGGCATGATGGTGACCAAGACAGCGCTGACTCCCGTGATGGTGGATTTCACATCCAACCGGACCACATGGGGACCCCATTTTTCCCTACCCAAGCAGCCCCCTGAGCCATTTTTGAGTGGGCCTAGCCAGGTCCTGCCCGGCTGGGCTTGGCGTCCCCTGGCGACTCCAGGCCAAGCCCTGGGTTAGCTCCCTGAGGCCCGCTAGGACCTCGTTGTAGCCCCCATGCCGTCTGACTTCTCCCTCTCTTTAAATCAGAAATAGACTCTTCTCCAGGAGCCGGAACAAAATTGTTCTTTATGAAGTTTCCAAAGGGAGGAAAAAACCCATTTTACATCATTATATTTTTTTTCTCTAATTTAAACCGCTTCAGTGCAGACTAGTTGCAAACGTCAATATCAGTGAAATACACCCAGCTGGCTGCCCGCCAGGCCACAGCTCAGTGACAGGGGCCGACTGTAAATCCACATATTAACAAGCAAACACACCCATTTCTCTATCCTGCAGGGAAAACACAGGCGGCCGGGAGGTGAGGTCGCACACCAGGGGCCCCCTTATCTCGAGGGTGGTGGGGGGGGGTCCATGGGGGAGCAGGAGCCCAGCGGGATGCCTCGCTCCCCGGACGTACCTCCAGCCCCGTCTGCAGGGTCCTTCCTGCCTGGGGCTTCCCCGCCTACAGCTCAGTCGCCACATCCTCTGTGTCCAGGCTCAGCAGACACTAGGGAGATGGAGGAGGCACCGTCCTGCCTGGACACCCTCAGGGTCCAGTGGAGGCTGAGGAATAGAGCAGAGGAGCCCGTATGGTGGTGGGGAGGATGGTGGGAGAGGCATCCAGCTCCCCCAGGGACCTCGGAGCTGTCCCTCTCCCAGCCTGAGGAGGATGTGTGGAGCCTGGAAATCCTCCACAGAGCAAGCAGTTCCCTTCCTTCCAGAAGGGAGGTGGCCCCTCTCCACCAAGGTGAGGTGCAGACAGTGCCAAGTCCCAGTGCCGGGTAGACACCCTCAGAGACCATCCAGCTGGCTCATTTGGGGAAACTGAGGCCCAGAGGGGGCACAGCGTGCCAGGGACACAGGGCGGGCGAGCTCAGACCGAGACCTGGCAGACACGAGTCCCTGGACAGGCCAGAATACCTCCCGGTGCCTCCCTCCCAGAGGGCTGGACAGGAGCCCGTGCCCCGGAAGGATTCTGTGTTGAGGGCTGCGGACCCTGCGGCGAGTGCGCAGGGTAGCTCCTACAGGCGGCTCCAGGGGCGTTGTGGCCGGGCCTCCTGGGAGCAGAAGCCCCAGGTGACAGGCACCGTGCCCAGTGAGGGCCTTCACACGTACATCCCTGGCCGCAGCCAGCTGGTGGAAGCCCGGTCACTCCTCAGCCAAGCGACTTTAGGTCCCAGTCCCCTGCCTCAGTTTCCTTATCCGACCGGGGTTGCGCCGAGAGTGAAATGGGCTTCAGGGACCTCGGTTCTGGGCTGTCAGTACCTTGAAACATGGCCAAGCAGGCAGTGCCCCGTCTATTTTGCTGATGAGGAAACTGAGGCCGAGAGCCAAGGAGACCCCTCCACGGGAGGGTGAAGCATTTCCTCCGCTATCCTGACCTGTCTCAGGACCCCCCAGGGGCTTCTGAGGAAGGAGCTTCTGTTTTCTTCTGTGTTTTACAGAAGAGATTCAGGGGGCTCAGCGGAGCAGGGACTCAGGCCACATTCGGATGCCGCCGCTGTGAGATGCCGGCCGTCCCCTGACCGCTGTCTTCTCTCTTGTCCCCTGACCGCTGTCTTCTCTCTTGTCTTGCAGCAGGAACGTCGGAGCAGGAGGAGTCAGTGGAGCCATCAGGACACCCAGGCCCATGGGGCAGGAGGCCTCGGTCACCACAGGACTGGGGCGGAAGACGAGAGGCGGCCGGCCGTGAGGGAGGCACCCTCCCTCCCCGCGCTTACGTCGCGCGGCCATGCGGTTTGGGACAGGACACCCCTGAGAGTGCAGGCACCTCCCCCTCCCGCCCCTCCATCCCTCTGGGGGCTGCCGCCCGGCCCCCCACCTGGTCTCCCTGGGCAGGCTGAATTGGGGCTCCCTGCAGGGCGGTCCCGATGGCCGGGCGTGGGTGGGGCGCGCTGTGGGTGTGCGTGGCGGCCGCCACCCTGCTGCACGCGGGCGGCCTGGCCCGCGCGGACTGCTGGCTGATCGAGGGCGACAAGGGCTTCGTGTGGCTGGCCATCTGCAGCCAGAACCAACCCCCCTACGAGGCCATCCCACAGCAGATCAACAGCACCATCGTGGACCTGCGGCTCAACGAGAACCGTATCCGCAGCGTGCAGTACGCCTCGCTCAGCCGCTTTGGCAACCTCACGTACCTCAACCTCACCAAGAACGAGATTGGCTACATCGAGGATGGCGCCTTCTCGGGCCAGTTCAACCTGCAGGTGCTGCAGCTGGGCTACAACCGGCTGCGCAACCTCACGGAGGGCATGCTGCGCGGCCTGGGCAAGCTGGAGTACCTGTACCTGCAGGCCAACCTCATCGAGGTGGTCATGGCCAGCAGCTTCTGGGAGTGTCCCAACATCGTCAACATCGACCTGTCCATGAACCGCATCCAGCAGCTCAACAGCGGCACCTTCGCCGGCCTGGCCAAGCTGTCGGTGTGCGAGCTCTACAGCAACCCCTTCTACTGCTCCTGCGAGCTGCTGGGCTTCCTGCGCTGGCTGGCCGCCTTCACCAACGCCACACAGACGTACGACCGCATGCAGTGCGAGTCGCCGCCCGTCTACTCCGGCTACTACCTCCTGGGCCAGGGCCGCCGCGGCCACCGCAGCATCCTCAGCAAACTGCAGTCAGTCTGCACCGAGGACTCGTACGCGGCTGAGGTGGTCGGGCCCCCACGTCCAGCATCCGGGCGCTCACAGCCGGGCCGTTCCCCGCCGCCCCCGCCTCCGCCGGAGCCCAGTGACATGCCCTGTGCCGATGATGAGTGCTTCTCCGGGGACGGCACCACGCCACTGGTGGCCCTGCCCACGCTGGCCACGCAGGCCGAGGCCCGCCCCCTCATCAAGGTCAAGCAGCTCACTCAGAACTCGGCCACCATCACCGTCCAGCTGCCCAGCCCGTTCCACCGGATGTACACCCTGGAGCATTTCAACAACAGCAAGGCCTCCACCGTGTCCAGGCTGACCAAGGCCCAGGAGGAGATCCGTCTGACCAACCTGTTCACGCTCACCAACTACACCTACTGCGTGGTGTCCACCAGCGCCGGGCTGCGCCACAACCACACCTGCCTCACCATCTGCTTGCCCCGGCTGCCCAACCCGCCCGGCCCGGTGCCCAGCCCCTCCACGGCCACCCACTACATCATGACCATCCTGGGCTGCCTCTTCGGCATGGTGCTGGTGCTGGGCGCCGTCTACTACTGCCTGCGCAGGCGGCGGCGCCAGGAGGAGAAGCACAAGAAGGCCGCCTCGGCAGCCGCAGCTGGCAGCCTCAAGAAGACCATCATCGAGCTCAAGTACGGGCCAGAGCTGGAGGCGCCTGGCCTGGCCCCGCTGTCCCAGGGCCCGCTGCTGGGCCCCGAGGCCGTGACGCGCATCCCTTACCTGCCTGCGGCCGGCGAGGTGGAGCAGTACAAGCTGGTGGAGAGCGCAGACACCCCCAAGGCCAGCAAGGGCAGCTACATGGAGGTTCGAACCGGGGACCCTCCGGAACGCAGGGACTGTGAGCTGGGCCGGCCGGGCCCCGACAGCCAGAGTTCGGTGGCCGAGATCTCCACCATCGCCAAGGAGGTGGACAAGGTCAACCAGATCATCAACAACTGCATCGACGCGCTCAAGTCCGAGTCCACCTCCTTCCAGGGCGTCAAGTCGGGGCCCGTGTCCGCCGCGGAGCCGCCGCTGGTGCTGCTGTCCGAGCCGCTGGCCGCCAAGCACGGCTTCCTGGCGCCCGGGTACAAGGACGCCTTCGGCCACAGCCTGCAGCGGCACCACAGCGTGGAGGCCGCCGGGCCCCCTCGTGCCAGCACCTCGTCCAGCGGCTCCGTGCGCAGCCCCCGCGCCTTCCGAGCCGAGGCCGTCGGGGTGCACAAGGCCGTGGCCGCCGAGGCCAAGTACATCGAGAAGGGCTCCCCCGCGGCCGACGCCATCCTCACTGTGACACCCGCGGCCGCCGTGCTGCGGGCCGAGGCCGAGAAGGGTCGCCAGTACAGCGAGCACCGGCACTCGTACCCCGGCTCCCACCCGGCCGAGCCACCTGCGCCCCCCGGGCCACCGCCGCCGCCTCCGCACGAGGGTCTGGGGCGCAAGGCGTCCATCCTGGAGCCACTCACCCGGCCGCGGCCCCGCGACCTCACTTACTCGCAGCTGTCCCCGCAGTACCACAGCCTGAGCTACTCCTCCAGCCCCGAGTACACCTGCCGGGCCTCCCAGAGCATCTGGGAGCGCTTCAGACTGAGCCGCCGGCGGCACAAGGAGGAAGAGGAGTTCATGGCCGCGGGCCATGCGCTGCGCAAGAAGGTTCAGTTCGCCAAAGACGAGGATCTGCACGACATCCTGGACTACTGGAAGGGCGTGTCGGCCCAGCACAAGTCCTGAGCCCCCCAAGACCGGCGACGCCCACTGGACCAAAAAGGATGCAGGATCCACCCAGAGACTCAGCACCAAACCCAACACACGCACACCACCACAGCAACTGTGACAGCGGGGGGCCCTGCAGAGGCGAGGGGGGAGCGAGTGGGGACAGACAAGGGGGACACGTCCCGAGCTCCTGTGGCCAGTCCTGGGATGCGCTTGTCGCCCCGGGTGGCACGTGTCCACACACACACACACACACACACACACACACACACACACACGAGGGACTTCGGAAAACTGTGTCTTAGGGATGGGGGGTGGGGGTGGGGATTTTTTTTCATTATCTTTCCTCTTTTGAGTCTTCTCTGCCTTTTCTTTTCCTCTCTATCTCTTTACTTTCTTCCTTTTTTAAAAAAATATAATAAAAGACAAGTTATTTTAAAAAGACATAAAATGCCATCCGTGGGGGGTGTGGCCGGTGTGGCCACCTCGGGGCCCCTCACGTGATCTCCTCGGTCCGTGGTTTTCTGTGGA
The DNA here is from genome assembly GCF_028858775.2 of Pan troglodytes. Taxonomy (NCBI): domain Eukaryota; kingdom Metazoa; phylum Chordata; class Mammalia; order Primates; family Hominidae; genus Pan; species Pan troglodytes. The sequence continues at coordinate 7,701,666 of NC_072404.2, forward strand.
TTCTCTGTCCAGTCCGTCTCTTCATTGCCGCCTCCGGAGTCCACTGCAGAGGGGCAGAGTGAATGCCGGCGGCCAAGTGGCCTCCGGGACAGGTCCTGGAGCCCTGCTGGACTCAGGGTGGGTGGAGGCTGTGCCTGTGGACGGCCGGGGTGGCCGGGACGGCCAAGGGCTGGGAGGCACGTCCCCTAGCCCAGCCCCCATGTACACTGTAGTCGTTCTATTGTACAGAAAAAAATATTTCTATATTTGCAATGTTTGCTGTAAAATGAGAAAGAAAAAAAAGACTATGTCTACTAAAAAAAAAAAAAAAAGACTATGTCTACTTAAAAAAAAATCTGCAAAGGAAAAAAAATCAAATGCTTGTTTGTCCTGGGTTTTTACTGTGGGTTTCAGGGAAAGAGTTGAGGTTCCTTTTATGTCCCGTTTAGGGGGTGGTTTTATTGATTTTGGCCTTGGGGTGGGGACACGCTGTGCTCTCTTGGCTAGAGCGTGGTGTGACCAGGGGGGTGCACGTGGGAACCCTTGGGAGGTGGGCGGCCCGCACTGGGCTGGAGTGTGTCTGAGAGCCGGTGTGGACAGGGTAGGCGGGAGCCAAGCTCAGGTGGCGGCGGGAGGACGGGCGGGAGCAGGGTCTTGGTGTGGTGGATCCACGGTGCGGGGCTGCTTCTGTGTGTGTCTGGCTGTGCGTGCCAGCGGGGTGTGTGCAGAACCCAGCAGCCGAGGGGGTGTGAACGGGCCTGGGACGCCCAGAGGCTCTTGAGTGAGGTTCCGGGTGAGTTGATGGTGTGGGTTTGCATGTGATTGAGCGTGAGCGTGAGGTGGTTGGAGGGTGTGTCTCTGTGAGGGCGGGTTCCCCTGCTGTCGCCAGAGCCCCGCCTACAGGAAGTGCCCAGAGACCCCTAATTCTTCGGCGGTCTCTCAGGACGCCGAGCCCAAAGCCAGACCCTGCACTGTAGCCCCCTCCATATGCATCTCACCCACCACCCCTCCAGACAGCACGCCCTGGTGTGGGCCCCCGTTCTGAGTGAATAAGAGGCTGGGGTCCATGTGGGACCAGCACCAGGTTGTTTAGCATCCCCAGGGGAGGATGGAGAGAGTCCCTGGCTTCCTGCTGCCCAGAGCACAGGGTGCCCCTCATCCCACATACAGGAGCCAGAGTGAGACGCTGAGGACGAGACTGGACTCCCAGGCCCTCGAATCCACCTGCCAGCTGAGTGGGGGTTTTGTACCCACCCCAGGGAAACAGCCCCCAGCCCTGCATCCCACGCAGAGCTGCCTTTGCTCAGGGGGAGGGCCCTGTGAGGAAGGGGAACACCTCGCCCTGGGCCCCTCCCTCCCACGTGGCCCCGGGGTCCGGACACCTGCCTGATGCCGGGACTGCCGAGTCAAAGCTCCCTGTCACCCCTGGATGGCCCCTCCCCTGTCCTTCCTATAGTCCCGGCTGCTGAGCCCCCACCCCACCCCTCCATCGACAGCAGACCCACCCCACTCTGAACTCTGGCACAGACCCAGGGAGGGAGGAGGCTGCGACTGGAGCCGGGTCCCAGAGGCAACAGGAACCCGGGAGACTCCAGGGCAGGAACCGGAGGGATGAAGCCAGTTTTGAGGCTCTGATGGGTCCCCCAAGAAAGGACCCAGTCTCAGTCTGACCCAGTGGGGGACAAGGAGGGATGGAGGAAGGGCCAGTGCAGGTAGGAGCAGAGGCAGCCTCTGCTTGCATGCCCTGGGTGACGGGAAGCTCACCCCTCTCCTCTGTAGCTGTCTCCAGCTTTCGGGACCTCCCTTACAGCACAAGCCCAGGGGGCTGTCCCCCAGGGGTCACAGAACTGAGGGCCCACCTGTCCCCTCCAGGTCAGCCAGCCCGATCCTGCCACCTGCACCCCGGTCACCCCACCAGGGACCTGAGAGTGTGAGGCCTGCTCCAGGGGTGCACGCCCAGGTGGGCTCCACGGGCACCCTGTGACTCAGCCCTCCAAAGGGGGCCATTTCTGAGGACGCTGCATCACCAGCTCTTCCCCGTTTGACTCAAGGTTTCCGGCCAGCCCGGGACTCTCAGCCCTGGGCAGCTCCCTGTCCTCCATGAGGGGTCCCGGGAGGGCATGAGAGACCACTGGAGACCACAACGCCAGGCCCAGGGGAGAGGAGCGGGGACCAGGAGCGGGTTCCAGGGCTGACGGGTGGAGGCCCAGAGAGGGCCCCAACCTGCCCAAGGTCACACGGCAACTCGATGACAGTCTGGTCATGGGACAGAGAGGTGGCCAGGCCTTCTCAGCCCGCTGCTCCCTTTCACTGAGGAGCAAAGATGGGCTATTTATAGGAAATGCGGGAGAAGGGCAGACACAGAAGAGAGGCGCCTGCCTTGGGAACACCCGGCAGCTGGCCAGGAGTCAACGGCCCACAGAGGAACAAGGGAAAATGGCAGGCAGCGAGGTGCGGGGTCCTCAACAGCCAGGACACCCCGCCCGGGAGCTCAGCCCTCCTGGAAGCCGCGGGGCTTGGCTGCGAGTGTCTGCGAACACCCAGCCAGTCCTGGGACAAAGAGGCCCGAGTTCCCGTGCCCTTGCTTGAAGGTGTCATGGTGGGGGTGACAGGACATAAGCAGGAGGAGACACACACTTAGGAAGCGGCTACTGTGTGCAGGGCTCTGTGCCAAGCTCTGTGTGGGCGCAGGGAGGAGCCCAGCCCAGCCCCGGCCCCTGGGGAGCTCACAGGCTGGCAGACAACTCAGTGCAGAGGTGGGTGACCCGGCTCAGGGCAGCAGGGGAGGCGCTGGAGGTCTGGGAAGGATGGGAACTCCTGACTGGGAAGAGCCGGGAAGGCTTCCTGGAAGGGGTGGTATTTGGTTTGGGCGAGGAAGGAGGTGGAGGTTGCCAAGGTGAGAGGGGTTGGTGCCCTGTGGGCTCAGAGCTGGGCTCAGGAGCAGGAGAAAAACCTCCCAGACCCAGCCTTGCCCTGCAGCTGGGATGGGTGCCCAGCTTCCGAGGGGCAGCCCTGGAGAGCAGGTCTTGCTCGTTTGTGAGACCAGGGCTAAGCCACAGCGAGGCCTCAGGCCCAGGCTGTACCCCTACGACCGTGTGACCATAGCAAGCCACTGGCCCTCTCTGCCTCAGTCTCCTCGTTTGTCCAGTGGGGGGGATGCGGACGCCTGTCCCTCCTGCAGTGCACTGGTTATCCATTGCCGTGATCATGCTGCCTAACCCACAACCACAGCGCGGTATGGCCCCTCGGGGGGCGGCTGGCAAGAGGGCACACTCTCATGTCACGGGGCACAGGGAGGACCGGGTTCTTCCCCACAGTCTCCCATCCTCCATCGAGCCAGCACGGGCTGGTTCTTGCGGCGACAGCCGAGGGAGCAAACCCCAGGGTCACATCTGCTGGCATCCCACAGGCCAGGGTGAGCCACGGGGCCGAGCTCAGAGGAAAAGGGTGGACAGGGCGCCCCAGCCCAGGGGCCTGTGGCCAAGGCTGCAGACACGGAGGGCAAAGACAGGGGGGCCTCTGTGCCCCGAGGCCTAAGGCATGGCTGAGTCCAGGTGTCCCCTCCCGGGGCAGAGGGCAGAGCAAGAAGAGCAGGAAATCCAAGGCCCCAGGTCTCTGCCACCCACGCATTCACTCAGCACGCAAACGCAAAGAGCCTACTGTGTACCAGACACGCTGCCTGCCACTCCCCACCAAGAACACCTCAGCTGTGGTGGCCTACCCTGTACCAGACACGCTCCCCACCAAGAATGTGTCAGCCACGGTCCCAACAGGAAAGAGCAGACACCCCAAAGTAGAATCCTTCAAGGGGTTGCCTACAAAGGGGCCATTTCCAGAGACACCAAGCTGACGGCACACCTTGGCCCCCTGGGAGAGGGGGAGGAGGAGAGCCCCCGAACCCGGAGGGAGAGAGAGAGGTGCAGAGAGGCCCACGGGGCCCTGGAGAGGGACCTCAGGGGAAGTTCCCAGTGGGCCTCAGCAGCCTCGCAGGAGGACTGGGGACACATGCCCACCCCCGCTTCTCCCCCGATCTCCCTCACATCTCCTGCTGGGCTCCCTGCTGGCTGCATGGCCAGGACATCAGGGAGCCCGTGATGGGGCCCACAGGGCTCAGTCCACAGACAGCAGGGGTGAGAAGGTTCAGAGACAACCTGGACTGGGTGATGGGGGATGCTGGCCTGGGGGCAGCCACAGAGGAGGGGGCCGTCATCTCCACTGGGGACAGGGAGGCTTTTAGAGGAGGTGATCGCTCAAGACTGAAGGTGGCCAGGCACGGTGGCTCATGCCTGTAATCCCAACACTTTGGGAGGCCGAGGTGGGTGGATCACCTGAGGTCAGGAGTTCAAGACCAGCCTGACTAACATGGTGAAACCCCATCTCTACCAAAAATATAAAAATTAGCCTGGTGTGGTGGTGGGCGCCTGTATTTCTAGTTACTTGGGAGGTTGAGGCAGGAGAATTGCTTGAACCCAGGAGGCGGAGGTTGCAGTGAGCCGAGATGGCGCCACTGCACTCCAGCCTGGGCGACAGAGCGAGACTCCGTCTCACAAAAAAAAAAAAAAAAAAAAAAGTAAACAAAGCAACAACAGCAACAACAAAAAACAGACAAAAAGACCCTGAAGGACAATCAGGAGCTGGCTTGGCAGAGACAAGGCGGCAGGGACAGGGAGCGGACTTCCACCCAGAAAGGATGGCGGGGGCCAAGGTGCAGAGAGCACAGACCCCTGAGCCCACCCAGAGGGGCCACCATGGGGCAGTGAGGGGGCCTGGCCTGCTGAGACCAGGGATGGGGCGGAGCCAGGCTCGGAGGCCTGCTTTGCAAGTGTGAAGAAATGACAGTCGGCCTCTGTGCATAGGAAGCCATTGAAGTCTTCTATTCTATTCTATCCTAATTTTATTGAGACAAGGTCTTGCTCTGTCACCCAGGCTGGAGTGCAGTGGCACAATCATGGCTCACTGCAGCCTCAAATTCCTGGGTTCAGGTGATCCTCCTGCCTCAGCCTCCCAAGTAGCTGGGACCACAGGTTCGTGCCACCACACCTGGCTATTTTGTTTGTTTGTTTGTTTGTTTGTTTGTTTTATAGACACGGTGTTTTGCTATGCTGCCCAGGCTGGTCTTGAACTCCTAGACTCAAGTAATCCACCCGCCTTGACCTCCCAAACTATTGGGATTACAGGTGTGAGCTGCCTCACCCAGCCAGTATGTTAAATAATAATAACTTTTATTGATTTTTGTCTTATCTCAAAAGTAATCCTTTTGCTACATAAACTTCAGAAAACAGTTAAAGAAGGAAACAGAAATCATTTACTCTCCCCACCCTGAGCTAACCATGGGAATATATTGGTATCTGCCTTTCTAGCCCTTTCTCTCTAAAAATGCAGCAGGCTTGAAATCTCTACCCTGCAGGTGGATATGCAAAGAGGTATCTCTTTATTTTCTGTAACAACAGGTGTTTGTAGCCTCTGTTTCCCCCAGATGGGGTGTAGGGCGTGGTGCATGAAGATGGGGAAATAACGTGTGTTTTAGGATCCAGTGGAGAAGAAAACATTGATGGCGAACGGAAGAGGGAAAGAATTGCTGGAGCAATGTTTGAGTAAGACGGGACGAGACGCTGTGCTCCATGGAAGGGCCGGGCTTGGCCAGACAGGTCTTGGACTTGGCCGTTGCTCCTCCTTAGCGGGAGAGAAGGTGGGGATGTGGGCTCTGGCGTGGGAGCTGGGGGCACACGCGGGGCGTAGGGACAGTCTCTTTGGGTGACTGCGATTTTCTCAGCATCTCTTCTCACCCCATTGCATTGCCCTTTTGTTCTACTTTCTAGGAGTCTTTAAAATTTTTACTTTAAACTTGAGGTAATTATAGAGTCACAGGAAGTTGTAAAAATAGAGTCACCCAGCTTCCCCCAGCGGTGACACCTTACGTAACTGGCGTACAGTATCAAAACCAGGAAGTCGGCTTGCACCTGGGTGTAATTTTGTTAACTAGACTAAGATCTGATTCAGTTCCTAGCAGCCTGTACACGCATTCACCTGCGTGGACGTGTGTGTAGTTCTTTGCAAACTTACCCCACGTATATAGATTTCAGTAACCACCGCCCCAGTCGAGATTCAGAACTCTTCCGTTACCACAGGGATCTTGTCGCCCCCTGCTCCACCCCAACGCTACCCCTGCCTGGCAGCCACACATCTCTTCTCCGTTTCTGTCATTTTGAGAACGTTATATGAATGGAATCATGCCCTATGTAACCTTTGAGGTGTTTTTCGCCCACTCAGCATAAGGCCCTTAAGATCCACCCAAATTCTTTTTTTTTTTTTAAATGGAGTTTTGCTCGTTGACCAGGATGCAGTGCAATGGCACGATCTCGGCTCACTGCAACATCTGCCTTTCGGGTTCAAGCAATTGTCCTGCCTCAGCCTCCCAAGTAGCTGGGATTACAGGCACCTGCCACCACGCCCGGCTAAGTTTTGTATTTTTAGCAGAGACAGGGTTTCACCATTTTGGTCAGGCTGGTCTCGAACTCCTGACCTCAGGTGATCTGTCCGCCTTGGTCTCTTAAAGTGCTGGGATTACAGGCGTGAGCCACCACCGCACCTGGTCTACCCAAGTTCTTTTATGGGATCAACAGTTTAGTTTGTTCCTTTTCATCGCTGAGTAGTATTCCTTTGTATAGATGGCACACCCAGGTTTATTTAACCATATTCACCTGTGGAAAAACATTTGGGTGGTTTTGCACTTTGGAGCCATTACAAATAAACTGCTATGAACATTCACGTGCAGGCCTTGGTGTGAACTTAAGTTTTCATTTTTCCGGGGTTAATGCACAGACATGCAGTTGCTGGGGTGCATAGTAAGTGCATGCTGGCTGCTCAAATGTTTTTCAGGGTGGCTGCGCCATTTTTTATCACCACCACCAATGTATGCGAGATGCAGTTTCTCCACAACCTCACTGGCATTGGGTCGTATCACTATTTTCTGTTTCAGTCGTTCTAATAGGGTGTAGTGATCTCATTGTGGTTTAATTTCTATTTGCTGGTATCTACTGATGGTGAACACCTATTCATGTGAAACCTATTCATGTGCTTATTTGCCCTCTGTAGCTCTTCTTTGATGAAATGTCTCCTTACATCTTTTTTCCTTTTCGCTTCCTTCCTTCTTTCCTTCCTTTCTTTCTTTTTTTTCTTTCTTTCTTTCCTTCTTTCTCTTTTTTGACAGATTCTCACTCTGTCACCCGGGCTGGAGTGCTGTGGCATGATCTCAGCTCACTGCAACCTCTGCCTTCCTGGTTCAAGCAAGTCTCCTGCCCCAGGCTCCCGAGTAGATGGGATTATAGGCACCCGCCACCACAACCGGCTAAGTTTTGTATTTTTAGTAGAGACAGGGTTTCACCATATTGGTCAGGCTGGTCTCGAACTCCTGACCTCAGGTGATCCACCCACCTCAACCTCCCAAAGTGCTGGGATTACGGGCGTGAGCTGCCGTGCCCAGCCTTTTTTCCCATTTTCTAAATGTTTCGTTTGTTTCTACTGTGGGGTCTTAAGTGTTCTTTGCATTTTTCTAGAAACGACACCGTTGTCAGGTGTGTGCTTTGCAAGCATTTTCTCCCTGCCTGTGGCTTGTCTTTTCATCCTTTGAATGCAAGCATTTTTTTTTTAACTTTTTGAGGTCTAATTGATCCATATTTTCATTTCGTAGATCATGCTTTTGGTACCACATTGCCTAGCCAGTGGTCCTGAAGATGTTCTAGTATTTCTGCTATATTTTATTTTAGAAGATTACAGTTTACTTTTTGCGTTTAAATTCATGGCCTATTTCGAATTAATGTTCGAAAGCGCCGGCATGGTGGGCGTGAGCCAATATGCCCAGCCAATCCCTCTGCTTTTAATAAGTGCCGTCACCTTCAGCTGTGCCCGGTATCCTTAAGTCCAAAGTGTTCGTGATTCTTCCTTTCCTGGGACTAAATTTCTAAACAAGGACAGCGACCCATTGTGATTGGTGTTGCCTTTTAAACTAATATAATCAGTGAATCTTCTGGACTTTAGCCCTAAGATTTGGACCATCTATAATCAGCTATGTTCTCTCCCACGCATCGAGTATGGTACTATCTATCAACCATCCTTGGCAGGCTTGAGAAAACAGTCACTCAAATCATTTTTCTGAAGGACTTAATTCCTTCCTGGAACTTCAGCTGGGGAAGGCTGTCATGATGCCTGTCCTGCTGCAAGACGGTGAGGCTTTTGTGCCCTGCTGTGAGGTGGTCACTGACAACAAGCTGCCCCAGGGTGAGGGAGCAGGATCCCTGGGCACCTGCGAGAGGGGTGGTGCAAACCGCCCGAGGAAAACCCTCCAGAGGGGAAGCAGGTGTGAACCTCAGCAGAGACGCCAGGCAGCAGCTGGAGCATGGGTACCCCAGAGGGGTTGGGGGAATCCCACAGCATGTGGGTAGGTCACCAACAGCATCTGCTGCCGACTCACTTTGCACTATTGAAATGCATTTGATTCTCGCATTAGATGGCTTCTATCCGACACAGCTTGCCTGCATTTTAGTTGGTTCACCTGCTGAGACATTTGGAGAGGGGTAGAGGGGTGAACACAAGTACCCACAGGTGCAGTATGCCCAGGCCCAAGACTGAAACCTAACTATAACCATAACCATACCATAACCCTAACCATAAGCCTAACTCTAACCCCAAACTAACCCTAACCCTAACCCACAGGTGCAGTACGCCCAGGCTGACCACTGAAACCTAACCATGACCCAAACCTAACCATAAGCCTAAACCTAACCCTAACTTAACCCTAACCCAACCCTAACCCTAACCCCAACCATAAGCGCTCATCACAGGCAGCCTTGCTTTCTCATGCTGATCACGGTCCATTACACTTGCCAGCTGGTGACTGCTTTCTTTTTTTCTTGTCTTCTTTTTTTTTTTTTTTCCTGAGATGGAGTTTCACTCTTGTTGCCCAGGCTGCAGTGCAATGGCACGATCTCGGCTCACAGCAACCTCCACCTCCCTGGTTCAAGCGGTTCTCCTGCCTCAGCCTCCCGAGTAGGTGGGACTACAGGCACCCGCCACCACGCCCGGCTAACTTTTGTATTTTTAGTGGAGATGGGGTTTCACCATGTTGGTCAGGCTGGTCTTGAACTCCTGACCTCAGGTGGTCCACCCGCCTTGGCCTCCGAAAGTGCTGGGTTTACAGGTGTGAGCCACCGCATCCGGCCACAGGTGAGTGCTTTCTTTGCTTGTTTCTATCTTGGTAAAAGGAGCTCAGGGTAAACAGGTAGCATCCACCACGTAATCAAACCCAGGTTCACCTGCTTGCTGTTATTATAGGAGGCAAAACTTGAGAGACGGGTGCTGGTGGGAGGAAAAGCAGGCGTATTCGGAGGGCCGACCGACCGGAAGGACGGTGGACTAGCGCCCTAAACACCATCTTTAGTCAGCACAAGTTTCAGCCTTGGTTTATGTTACATGTGGGGGAGGGTGGTTTGGACCAAGAGGTGACTGATGACCACGGACATCTGGGAGCCAGGGAGGGTCCAAGGATGCTGGACACTTCTTAGGCCTTGACCAGGTCACAGTGCTCCTGTAAATCTTTAACAAAACCTAGTTATCTGTTTATACAGCTCCCTTTAATCCCAGAGTTAGTTTTAAAACTCACATGATTGCTGTTTTTGCATTTTTGCCTCAGTGCTCTAAAACTATCCTAGCCTAGGAGCAGAAGGAAAAGTCCCCTTAGAAAACATGGAGTGAGTTGGCTGTTTCGCTGTTGCAATCGTTTTAAATGTAGTGGGATGTTTAAAATAGAGACACAGAGACGGTGTTTTGTTATGTTGCCCAGGCTGGTCTTGAACTCCTGGACTCAAGTGATCCGCCCGCCTTGATATCCCAAAGTACTGGGATTACAGGTGTGAGCTGCCTCGCCCAGCCAGTATGTGAAAGAATAATAACTTTTATTGATTTTTTTCTTATCTCAAAAGTAATCCTTTTGCTTGTGTCCCCTGGTGGAAGCCTCTTGCCTCTGGGAGCCAGGATCCTGGGAGCCGCGGAGCCTAAAGTTGTGGGATGGAAAGCAGACATTCCCCAGGTGGGTCACCAGTGGTGACGGACCGTGGGGTCACCCCCGCCTCCTCCCCTCTGGCTCTCGGGAACCTGTCTTCTATTCATTGGGAAACAGCCCTGTATAAATAGCACCACCGTGTCAACGTGTAAGCCACATGCCGAAGCACGTGTCCCTGTCTTCACAGCGTCATCTCCAAGCAGGTCCCCTTGCTGTCATTACAATTCCACCCACCACTCTATCCAGCTGGCAGTTTTGGGGTGCTGTACTGTGTGGTGGGATCAGAGAATCCCGGGGTCCTGCGCTGGCTGACTCACCTTCTCCTCCATAAAGCGGGTCCCTTAAGCCAAAGTGAGGTTAGGTGGGTCCTCGTGCCAGCGCATGAGACACTCCATGGGCCTCGGGGTTGGTCCTGGCTGAATCTCAGGTAGCACGAGTCCAGGCCGGAAGGAGTCCAGTGAAATCCACTTGCCACCACCACCAAGAGACGGCCTCATAGCGAGGTTCAGACATTTGGCAGTGGCAGAAGCTAGATGAGCCCTGGTGAGGGGAAGTTCTTGCTATTGGGCCCTGCAGAACCTCCCTCCCTGCTACCATGGCTGTGCCAAATAAGAGCCACTGCACCAGCACTGAGTGGTCAAGGGCGATGCTGGGGTGGCCAAGGGTGGAGACTGGGATGGCCGAGGATGGAGGCTGCTGGCTGAGGATAGAAACTGGGGTGGCCAAGGATGGAGGCTGGCTGGCTGAGGATGGAGGCTGGGCTGAGGGTGGAGACTAGCTGGCTGAGGGTGGAGGCTGGGGTGGCTGAGGGTGGAGGCTGGCTGGCTGAGGGTGGAGGCTGTGCTGAGGGTGGAGGCTGGCTGGCTGAGGGTGGAGGCTGTGCTGAGGGTGGAGGCTGGCTGGCTGAGGGTGGAGGCTGGGCTGAGGGTGGAGGCTGGCTGGCTGAGGGTGGAGGCTGGGGTGGCTGAAGATGGAGCCTGGTTGGCCAAGGATGGAGGCTGGCTAGCTGAGGGTGGAGGCTGGCTGGTCCAGAACAGAGGCTGGCTGGCCGAGGATGGAGTCTGGGGTGGCTGAGGATGGAGGCTGGCTGGTTGAGGATGGAGGCTGGAGTAGCTGAGGGTGGGGGCTGGGGCGGCTGAGGATGGAGGCTCAGGTGGCTGAGGATGGAGGCTGGCTAGCTGAGGATGGAGGCTGCAATGGCTGAGGATGGAGGCTGGAGTGGCTGAGGGTGGAGGCTGGCTGGCTGAGGATGCAGGCTGGGGTGGCTGAAGATGAAGGCTGGCTGGCTGTGGGTGGAGGCTGGGGTGGCTGAGGATGGAGGCTGGCTGGCTGTGGATGGAGGCTGGGGTTGCTGAGGATGGAGCCTGGTTGGCCAAGGATGGAGGCTGGCTTGCTGAGGGTGGAGGCTGGCTGGTCAAGGACAGAGGCTGGCTGGCTGAGGATGGAGTCTGGGGTGGTTGAGGATGGAGGCTGGCTGGTTGAGGGTGGAGGCTGGGGTAGCTGAGGGTAGAGGCTGGCCGGCTGAGGGTGGAGGCTACGGTGGCTGAGGATGTGAGGATGGAGGCTGGCTGAGGGTGGAGGCTGGCTGAGGGTGGAGGCTGGCTGGCGTCCTGGCATGAGCCATCCTTTCCACCTGGTTTCTCAGAGCCTCGTCTGCCGTGGGCTCCCTCTGGTGGGTGCCACAGTGAGCTGCAAAGATTCTCGTACTTTGAGCCCACTCCTGCAGGTTCCCCATGTCTCTTCCAAAATTATTTGTCCCCAGTATTCCAATCTTGCTCCTTCCGCCTCCCCAGCCCAGCAGCCACGCCATTTGCCGCTGCTCATGAGTCCGTGTGGATCCCTACCCTGCGTCCCTTCTCTCTGCACAGGGGAGCGTGGCCTGGTGGGCTGCCTGCTCTCAGCTCCCACAAGCCCAGCCTTCTGTCTCTCATCAGCCCATCTCTGAACCCACAGGCGTGAGCTGATACAGAATCATGGGAGCAACAATCAGGAGATGCTGGCGTCCGGGCCATCTTTCTGTGTAGCTGGCCAAGCCCAGTCCTGCTGATGGGCCAGTGTGTGCCCGTGGCTTGTTGGGTTTCTCAGGCCCTGGCTCAGGGTGGGCAGCCTGCAGGCGGCACGGTCACTGGACACCCCGTGGTTAGTTGCCCGGCCAGGACCAGGCCCCCCAGCAGGCCAGGAGCTGCTGTTTTGGAATTGGATGTGGTTCCCCGCTGCGGCGTGGCCCTGCTCGGGGACTCCGGTCTTGCCCTGTGCTACGGAACTGCACTGTGGCTGGCCTGACATCCTACCCAGCACACTCACCCACCGTGGGTGCCTGGAGCGCCACGGGATCTGCTGGCCAAACGGCCCACGTGGCAGGATTCCTTGTACCTGAGCCTCGAGCTGTGGCAGAGTCCTTGCATCAAGGCGCCACTTGAACCTGGCATTTTCCATGCCTGTTGATGAGTGTGGCAGAGCCATTTTACCTAATGCAGAATAATCTGCTCCTGCATCTAACACAGCCTACGGAACCCGGTGCTCCTGTCTTCGTGGTAGAAGGTACTAGGCACCGTCGCTTGTCTTTTACCTTTAAGGAAACATCCCAGCCTGCCAAAGACTGTTACCAGGGGCCCCCTGGCCACCTGCCCAGTGGGTGGGGGCAGGATCAAGAGGTCATTCTTCAGGTCTGCAGGGCCACGTCTGGTACTAACTGTTTTAGGCTGAGCTTCCTCGAGGCAGAGCCTGAGACAGGAATTCTTTGCAAGTGATTAGGGGGTTCTGTCAGGGGGAAGAGGAGAGTTGTTTGTTTTTGTTTTTGAGACAGAGTTTCGCTCTTGTTGCCCAGGCTGGAGTGCAGTGGTGCGATCTCGGCTTGCTGCAACCTCTGCCTCCTGAGTTCAAGTGATTCTCCTGCCACAGCCTCCTGAGTAGTTGATGACAGGCGCCTGCCACCATGCCCAGCTAATTTTTGTATTTTTAGCAGAGATGGAGTTTCATCATGTTGGCCAGGCTGGTCTCGAACTCCTGACCTCAGGTGATCCTCCCGCCTCGGCCCCCCAAAGTGCTGGGATTACAGGCGTGAGCCACCACTCCCGGCCGGAAGAGGAGATTTGAACACAGACCACAGAGGGCCGGTGCTGTGAGGCTCCAGGGAGGAGACGGCCATCCACAAGCCAAAGAGAGAGGCCTCAGGAGGAATCAGCCTTGCCACACCTTGACCGAGGACTTCCGGCCTCCAGAGCTGTGAGCAATAAATGTCAGTGGCTTAAATCAGCCAGCCTGGGGTGTTCGTTATGGCAGCCCTCACAGACCAGCACAGCCAGGACGCTGCCAGTTCCCGGCTCCACCTGCCCTTCCTCTGACAGGGAAGGAGAGTGGAGAAGTTGAGCTGCTTGGATGCCATATGCCCTATGAGGCCTCTGCCTGATCCCACAGAGGACTCTGCAACACAGAAGGAATCACAGAATCTGCCCTGCCCTGGGTCCGTCGGGAACTTAATGCAGGCAACCAGGGGTGGGGACCGAACTTCCTGACACATCTTCGCATTAGGGTGGGCAGCTCCAGGGGCCAAGTCTCCAGGGAGGGCTGCAGTGCCGCCACCTGCAGCTATGGGACCCGGGGGGCCAGACAGGCGGACAGACCCTGCCCACCAAAAAGTCACACCGAGGGCCGGGCGCGGTGGCTCACGCCTGTAATCTCAGCACTTTGGGAGGCCGAGGTGGGCGGATCATAAGGTCAGGAGTTCAAGACCGGCCTGGCCAATATGGTGAAACCCCATCTCCACTAAAACTACAAAAAAAAAAAATTAGCTGGGCATGGTGGTGGTGGGCGCCTGTAATCCCTGCTACTCGGGAGGCTGAGGCAGGAGAATCGCTTGAACCTGGGAGGTGGAGGTTGCAGTGAGCCAAGATTGTGCCACTGCACTCCAGCCTAGGGGACAGAGTGAGACTCCATCTCAAAAAAAAAAAAGCCGCACCGAGGCATGTGCCCATGGGCCCATGTTTATTTTGATGTGAAGATGTTTTGAACGCTTATTTAACAAAATTTATCCATCTCTTGTCTTTACAGATTGTTTTGTTTCAGAATTTCATAATAGTCCCATTCACAACAGCCAAAAATAGAAACGACTGAAGCGTCCACCAACAGGGGAAGGACCGAATTACAATATGACCAGAGACTAAACGCCGGCAGCGGTGAAGACGGATGGATCGCTGGCATTCGGCACAGCGCCGGTGAGCTGCACCACGCCATGCCGTGCCACAGAGGCCTCACCTGGAAGATTTCCACAGGCCCTATTTTTAATCACTAAGAAACCCAGACCGCTCCTAATAGAAAATAATATATAATTTGCTTTTTGTTTTTCGATATCTTTTTTTTTCTTTTGGAGACAGAGTCTTGTGCTGTCGCCCAGGCTGGAGTGCAGTGGTGCGATCTCGGCTCGCTGCAACCTCCGTTTCCCGGGTTCAAGAGGTTCTCCTGCCTCACCCTCCTGAGTATCTGGGATTACAGGTGCCCACTACCATGCTCGGCTAATCTTTGTATTTTTAGTAGAGATGGGGTTTCACCATGTTGGCCAGGCTGGTCTCGAACTCCTCAACTCAAGTGATCCGCCCGCTGTGGTCTCCCAAAGTGCTGGGATTACAGGCATGAGCCACCGCGCCCGGCCCAATATCCTTTTATCTTAAACATTTACTACTCTGGGATTTATTTCAGTTTGGCATACAAAGTAGGGAGCTTTGGCATTTTCTTTCAAATGATTGACCAGGTGTTCGGCACGGTTATCGAGCAATCCATTGTACCCCCACTGACGCGAGACGCCACTCCCACCTCTCACTAAATCCTCGTCTAGGTCCTGTCTGTTCCCGGCTCCTGCGTTCTCACTCATTGATCTGTCTCTTCCTCCGCAGATTCAGGTTGCTTTAGCTGGTTTAGCTAGTGATGCATTTTAATGTCTGATAGGGTAAGCCCTCTTCATTATTCCTTTCTATTCCCACATTTTTCTCCGCTGTTCTCATGAGAGCATTCTTCAGATGAGCCTTAGAATCACGATCCCACATTGCAGAACGCTTGCTGGGCTTTTGTGTGGGATTGCTTTAAATTTATAGACTAACTTGGAGGGAAATTACATCTTTATAATATTGTCTTCAATGCAGCAACATCGTAACTCTCCTTTTATGCAAAGTGGGTTTTTATATGCCCCAGTGGAGAAGACATTTCTTTTTCTTTTTTCTTTTTTTTCTGTGTGTGCGTGCGTTTGCGTGTGTGTTTGTGTGCGTGCGTGTTTGTGTGCACGTGTGTGTGCATGTGTATACGTGTGTGTGCACGTGTGCGTGTGCATATGTGTGTGCAAGTGTGCATACGTGTGTGCTGTGTGTCCGTGTGTGCACGCGTGTGTGTGCGTGTGTGCATGTGTGTGCATGTGTGCGTGTGCCTGTGTGTGCCTGTGTATGCGCATGTGTGCATATGTGTGCGCATGTGTGCGCGTGTGCGTGTGTGCATATATGTGTGCATGTGTGCATGTGTGTGCCTGTGTGTGTACGTGTGTGCATGTGTGTGTTAGTATCTACCCAGCAACCACTACCCCGGCCTCAGAGCCTCTTTCCTTCGCACTCCCAGGGATGCCGTCCCCACCAAAGGGGTGGAGCCATGAACCAATCGGAGCCAATCAGAGAACTCCATCTCCCCAACCACAGCAATAGATCACAGCCCGGCCGTCGGTCCCTCCGTGAGATTTGATATATGGGTGTTGGGAAATGAAAGCATTTTCTTTCTCTGGAATTACCATCTGTAAGGATGGGATGGGTCTGGGGAGAGTCCGCCTGCCTGAGAAACGCAACAATAAAAACATTCGCGGAGCCCTTGCTGTGTGCCAGGCCCTGCTCTCCAAAGTTTACAAGAATGGACTCCTGTTGTCCTCACAATAACCGCATGGGGACAGATAGGAGTGATGTTCAAAACATTTAATAACTGGGCTGGGCACGGTGGCTCACGCCTGTAATCCCAACACTATGGGAAACTGAGGCAGGAGGAATGCTTGAGGCCAGGAATTCAAGACCAGCCTGGGCAACATAGTGAGACCCTGTCTCTAAAAAAATTAATAAATTAGCCGAGCGTGGTGGTGAGCACCTGTAGTTCCAACTACTCAGGAAGCTGAGGCGGGAGAATTGCTTGAGCCCAAGAGGTCGAGGCTGCAGTGAGCTAGGATTGCACCACTGCATTCCAGCCTGGGCCACAGAGTGAGATCCCGTCTCAATAATAACAATGATGATGATGACTGGCAGGACCCCAGCACTGCCTGGTTGAAACGGACCCCACACCCGTATGTGCCAGCCGCATCTCAGCTCCGACAGAATCATCGTCATCCTATTTACGAGTGTGGAAACGGGGCACAGAGAAGTTTCATAACTTGCCCAAGGCCAGGAAGCTGGTCAGTGGTAGAGCCTGGGCTCCTTCCTCAACCTGGAAAGTGGTCCAGGAGTGAATGCTGCAGGCGACAGACCCTCACAGTGGCTGGTCTGAAGGGGACAGGTCCAGGGAGAGGTGGGGACCCTCACCCCCAGCTGGAAGGACAGTGGCCCTCGTCTGAGGGTAGCACATTGGTTTAGGGGCCTTGCTGCTGGGATGCATCCCCTGCCTGCAGAGCCTGGAGCCCCAGCGTGGGAAATGCCCCCAGCGTGGAGTGCCCCTAGCGTGGGAAATGCCCCCAGCGTGGGAAATGCCCCCAGCGTGGGAAATGCCCCCAGCGTGGAGTGCCCCCAGCGTGGGAAATGCCCCCAGCGTGGGAAATGCCCCCAGCGTGGGAAATGCCCCCAGCGTGGAGTGCCCCCAGCGTGGGAAACGCCCCCAGCATGGGAAATGCCCCCAGCGTGGAGTGCCCCCAGAGTGGGAAATGCCCCCAGCATGGTAAATGCCCCCAGCATGGAGTGCTCCCACCGTGGAGTGCTCCCACCGTGGAGTGCTCCCAGCGTGGAGTGCTCATGGCGGTTCCTTGTGCCTTTTGATACAATCGCATAAGAAGGCTGTGTGGTGGTTCACACCTGTAACCCCAGCACTTTGGGAGGCCAAGGAAGGAGGACTGCTTGAGCCCAGGTGTTTGAGACCAGCCTGTGCAACATGATGAAACCCCGTCTCTACTACAAATACAAAAATTAAGCAGGCATGGCCAGGCGTGGTGGCTCACGCCTGTAATCCCAGCACTTTGGGAGGCTGAGGCAGGCAGATCACGAGGTCAAGAGTTCGAGACCAGCTTCACCAACATGGTGAAACCCTGTTTCTACTAAAAATACAAAAATTAGCCGGGCATGGTGGCACACGCCTGTAATCCCAGCTACTTGGGAGGCTGAGGCAGGAGAATCACTTTAACCCAGGAGGCGGAGGTTGTGGTGAGCTGAGATCGCACCACTGCACTCCAGCCTGGGCAACAGAGCGAGACTCTGCCTCAAAAAAAAAAAAAAAAAAATAGGCAGGCATGGTGGCACAAACCTGTGGTCCCAGCTTTGTGGGAGGCTGAGGTGGAAGGATCCCCTGACCCTGGGGGTAAGTCAAGGCTGCAGTGAGCCATGATTGTGCCACTGCACTCCAGCCTGGATGACAGAGCAAGACCCTGTCTCAAGAAAATAATAATAATAATGCAAGGACAGGAATGCAGCTGTGAACATTTTATTTTATTGCATTTCATGTATACGATCATTCCAGTCAAAAAATAAGTGACTTTTATAAAACCAAAATATCTTCAAAGCTACAATTTAGGCAACATCTTTATTTTCTTGAGTCATTCTTTAGTTTTAAAATAAAATTGGCTGGGTGCGGTGGCTCATGCCTGTAATCACAGCACTTTGGAAGGCCGAGGTGGGTGGATCACCTGAGGTCAGGAGTACGAGACCAGCCTGGGCAACATGCTGAAACCCCGTCTCTACTAAAAATACAAAAATTAGCTGGGCATGGTGGCACATGCCTGTAATCCCAGCTACTCGGGAGGCTGAGGCAGGAGAACTGCTTGAACCCGGGAGGCGGAGGTTGCAGTGAGCCGAGATCACACCACTGCACTCCAGCCTGGGTGGCAGAGCAAGAGTCTGTCAAAAAAAAAAAAAAAAAACTAAGAGTAAATTTCAATTAAAAATATATTAGCCAATTTTAGTAAAATATCTCACATATGAAATAAAATTTGCATTCACCAAATCAAAATATGACACTTTGCAATTCATACTCTGTGTCACTCTTGAATTTTAAACCCAGATACAATCTCCAAGTGGCCACAGAGAATAAAGGGCTGGCGGAAGTGGGGTTCCGTGTCTGTGCTTTTACGTTGCTATGTGCGGTGGGCACAGCGATGGCCCTGAAGATGCCCAGGTCTGGACCCCCAGGACCCGTGACCCTCGTGCTTTGTGTGACAATGGGGACTTTGCAGACATGACTCAGGCAGGGCTCTGCAGAAAGCGAGTTTCCTGTGTTCTCCAGGTGGGCCTGAGGTCATCACAAAGGTCCTTATAAGAGGGGGGCCTGGGACATCTGGGCACAGAAGATGCTACTCTGCGGGCTCTGCAGATGGAGGAAGGGCCCCTTGCCAGGGAATGTGGGCGCCTCCAGGAGCTGGAAAAGCCAGGAAACAGATTCTCCCCGAGCCTCCAGAAGGAATCAGCCATTTGGACGCCTTGATTTTAGCCCAGGGAGACCCGATTTGGACTTTACACCTAACCTATAGAACTGTATGAATAAGTTTGTATTATTTTAAGCCACCTAAATGTGTGGCAGTTCATTGCAGCAGCCATAGAAAACTAAGGCACTGGGTTAAATTTTGTTTTGCTTTTTGTTTTGTTTTATTTTGTTTTTTGAGATGGAGTCTCACTCTGTCACCCAGGCTGGAATACAATGGTGCAATTTCAGCTCATTGCAACCTTCTCCTCCTGGGTTCAAGTGATTCTCCTGCCTCAGGATCCCAAGTAGCTGGGACTACAGGCGTGCACCACTACACCTGGCTAATTTTTGTGTTTTTAGTGGAGGCAGGGTTTTACCATGTTGGCCAGGCTGGTCTTGAACTCCTGACCTCAGATGATCCACCCGCCTCGGCTTCCCTACGTGCTGGGATTACAGGCATGAGCCGCCATGCCCAGCCTGGGCTACAATTTTTTTTTTTAAGCCAGGGTCTTGCTCTGTCACCCAGGCTGCGGTGCAGTGGCAAGATCATGGCTCACTGCACCCTCCAACTCCTGGGCTCAAGCGATCCTTCCACCCAGTCTTCCTGAGTAGCTGGGATTACAAGCATGCACCACCATGCTGGCTAATTTTTAAATTTTTTTGTAGGGACCAGGGTCTCACTATGTTGCCCAGGTTGGTTTTTTTTTTTTTTTTTTGAGACAGAGTCTTGCTCTGTTACCCAGGCTAGAGTGGCACAATCTCGGCTCACTGCAAGCTCCGCCTCCTGGGTTCACGCCATTCTCCTGCCTCAGCCTCCCAAGTAGCTGGGACTGCAGGCACCTGCCACCATGCCAGGCTAATATTTTGTATTTTTAGTATACACAGGGTTTTACTGTGTTAGCCAGGATGGTCTCGACCTCCTGACTTCATGATCCGCCTGCCTCGGACTCCCAAAGTGCTGGGATTACAGGCATGAGCCACTGTGCCCGGCCAACCCAGGCTGGTCTTAAACTCTTGGACTCAAGCAATCCTCCGGCCTCAACCTCCCAAGGTGTTGGGATTACAGACGTGAGCCACTGTGCCTGGCCAGTTGTTTACTTTGAACCTATTACTCAAACCTAGGAAAATATAAGACCACAAGGTGAAAACCCAAAACAAACTGTGAGCCCAAATCATTCCAAACCTTTGTGAACTTATATTCAGAATAAGCATGTGTCACTGTGTGTGTGTGTGTGTGTGTGTGTGTGTGTGTGTGTGTGTGTGCTGGGGCCGGGCATGTAACTGGGAATTCTCTGAATTAACTTCACGTCTTCTATGGTGTTTATTAAGGGCTAAGTAGTGCAAACCCACTAAGTAACAGCGTACACACTGCCTCACTTTGCTAGAGCTGCCTTTACAAAGTGCCACACACTAGGAAGCTCCAACAACAGAGACATATTGTCCCACAGCTCAGGAGGCCGGACCCCCAAAAACAAGGCATGGGCAGGGCTGGTTCCTTCCCAAGGCTGTGAGGGAGAGTCCGTCCCTGGCTCTCTCATTTAGCTTACGATCGTTGGAGAGCAGCCTTGGGTGATCCCTTGGCTTCTAGAAGATTCACCCGATCTCTGCCTTCATCTTCGCATGTGCATCTCTGTCTCTGTGCCCAAATTTCCCCCTTGTAATGGGGTCGCTGGTCATATTAGATTAGGGGCCACCCTAATGATTTCATCTTACCTTGATCATCTGCAAAGACCCTGTTTCCAAACAAGTTCCCGTTCACACGCACTGGCGGTTAGGACTTGAACACTCAACCCATGACACCCACGCACACACGCAACCCATGTCACGTAACCACCGCCCAGCCATTTAACTCTGTGTGTGTATGTGCCTGTGCATGTACAACACACACAAACACACACAGACACACAGACACACAGAGAGAGAGAGTTAAAATTCACCAGGGAGAGCAGCAGTTGTTTAGAGCAAAGACACCACAGCGCCCACACGTGCCTCGTTTGAGGTCCTGCAACCAGCTGGCCTGGGGAGCCGGTGACACCACCCACCCCCCATCTGCTCATGCAGCTTCCAGTGGGCTCTGTCACTTCCATCAAGAACAACACCCCAGGGCTACAGGAGCAACACCCCAGGGCTACAGGAATAACACCCCAGTGCCCATTGATGTTCACTCTAAGGTCATGGCATTTTTTCCGAGACCTAAAGCATTTTTAATTTCATGTTATTATTATTTTGAATGGGCTCTTTCCCCCATGTTATTCTGATGGCTATTGCTAATAGGCAGAAAAAAAAGTCTTTAGCTGGGTGCAGTGGCTCATGCCTGTAATTCCAGCACTTTGGGAGGCTGAGGTGGGTGGATTACTTGAGATTAGGAGTTCAAGACTAGCCCGGCCAACATGGTGAAACCCCGTCTCTAGTAAAAATACAAAAATTAGTCGGGTGTGGTGTGGTGGCGGGCACCTGTAATCCAAGCTACTTGGGAGGCTGAGGCAGAAGAATCACTTGAACCTGGGAGGCAGAGGTTGTAGTGAGCCAAGATCGTGCCACCGCACTCCAGCCTGGGCAACAGAGCAAGACTCCTTCCCCAAAAATAAAAGTTATTTTGAAATACATCTTTCTTTTAAAAGTTTGTTTGAATTTACATAGAGTAAAAGTCAGCTTTTCTGGTGTGCAATTCTAAGAATCGGACAAATGTACAGAGTCACGCAACCACTGCCAAAATCAAGGTGCAGCTCCTCAAAGATAGCTCTCAGGTGCCGAGCCTCTGCAACCAGCCTTCCTTGAACCCCTTAGCCCGCCCTGTGCCCCTCCCAGTGCTGTTGGCTGCCCGGTCCAGCCACCCTGCGGCATCGCCCAGACCCGGGACTCCTCCAGCGGGAACCTTCAGAGGTTCCTTCAGCTGGCGTCTGATTGATCCCAGTAGGTATGTGTGTCATTTTAATTGCTGAGTGGTATTCCTCGGTATGAAGGCATCACGGTTTCCTTATGCACCAGTTGAAGGCTGAGTTCCGTCTTCAGTAAATATGAACAAAACTATGAACTTGCAGGCATCGGTTTTTGGGTGAGCACAATTTTTCAGTTTTCTGGATAGATATCCATGATATTGAGGCAGGAGAATAGAGAATGAAGGTAACCAGGGGTTAAGGGATAAACAAAAGACCAGCAGGTGCAGCCAGTTCTAGGCAAGGTGAGGCAGCACACAGGCCGCCTTTAACCTGTGATAACAAGACAGACGCCTCCACTTCAGCCTCTGATTGACTGCGGGCCGAGCCTCCACTTCAGACTCTGATTGGTCAAAGGCCAATCCTTCATAGGTGGGTAATCAATCGGAGACCTCTAAAGGGCACCGAGGGGGTGGTGCCAAGTTTTCTTGGCCGTATAAAAAGCCCTGGGAGCATTGCAATCAGGAGACTCTTGAGCCACCTGCTGGGGCGTCTCTTGCTCCGTGAATTGTGCCTTTTCTCCTCTGTCCTTTTTCTTGTCTTTCTTTGCTTCATTCTCTTGTTGCTTTGTGCATGCATTTTGTTCCATTCTTTCTTCAACACGCCAAGACCCTGGACAACTCGCAGCCGAGACCTTCCATCCGGCAACACGTGTTGGCAAGCAGGCCAGGAGGTAAGCCCGAATTTGGGGATGTGTTTTTTTCTTCTTTCTTTGTCAAAGCTGTCATCTGTGGGCGCGGGTTGAGCAGTGAAAAGCCACCAGGGCACCCGCCGCTTGAAGTCTCCGGTGACACGATAACTTGGTCATGGAACGGGTCATTCAGGTCCTGCCGAGCACAAGACACGTCCACGCAACAGCCTGGGCGATGTTTGTGCTGCAGAATGTCTTTGCGGAGGTGAGAGCCCCCGTTCCGGTCGGTGTCTGTGTCCCTGTGCTGGAGGCGGTGGTGTGGAGTTACGTTTTTAGGGTCCTCTTCTTAGAGCGGGACAGGGGCCCCTCATTTTATGTGTGAGTCTTTTTGCGTGAGAACCTGGAATTCTTCATTGTTCCGAGGGACGGATCCCTGACTTTGCTGTTAATAGTGTTAAGGTCTGTGGTAAGGTCCCGTGTCTCACGAGGGTTACCGGCTGAAGCTCATTTCACTTGGGACGCAAATAGCTAAGCATTGCATCCCGGGACCAGGGGAATCACAGTAAATCAATCCATCGCCTACGGGGGACGCCTCCAAACCAGCACCAGGGCCCACCCTGGGGTTCGGGATGTCTGACACCCTAAGGCTGGGGACGTCGCCTGACACCCTGAGGTCAGAAACATCTGCAATATGCAGGCCCTCCCTAGGCCAGACCACTATGGGAAACACCTTCCAGAATCCTGCAATCTGTAAAGCTTCTAAGACGGGCCCTCAAAAAAAAGTCCTGAGGCTGGGCGCGATGGCTCACGCCTGTAATCCCAACACTTTGGGAGGCCGAGGCAGGTGATCACTTGAGGTCAGGGATTCAAGACCATCCTGGCCAACATGGTGAAACCCCGTCTCTACTAAAAATACAAAAATTTAGCCAGGTGTTTGATGGCTCAAGCCTGTAATCCCGGCTACTCAGGAGGCTGAGGCAAGACAATCACTTGAATTCGGGAGGTGGAGCTGCAGTGAGCCGAGATCGCGCCACTGCACTCCAGCCTGGGCAACTCGGTCTAAAGAGACTGAGTTTTAGACCTGAGACTTGTTCTTAAAAAAAAAAAAAAAAAAAAATCCTAAGACTGAGCTGGATGTTGTGGATGACCCCCTCTTACAAGGGCCACTTGTCTCTTGTCAAATCCTCCTCAGCCCCCCACATCCCCAGACCGGATCACCCTCTTCCGCAGCTCCCATGGCACCGTCCCTCTCGGGAGGAGTGGGGTCCAGTCCAGTGCAAGTCTCATTTCCCACAACTGATACCCAACAATGTCAGGGAAAGCGGGGAAGGTACTCTGAGGACCCTGGCAGGTTTGTGGACAGGTTCCAAACCTTGGCTCACAGCTAACACCTTCCAGCCAGTAACAATGGGATTGCTAGCTCAGAAGGTCACTGTAGGTCTGAGAAACTGTGAAACTGTTTTCCAGAGTGGCTGTGCATGGGACGTTTCCTCCCGCCACCGAAAATGATTCTGTTTGCTCTAAATACTCACCAGCATTTCATCTTGCCCAAATTCTTTATGTCACCATTCTTTATTATCATTATTATTTTTAGAAACAGGGTACTCTGTGGCCCAGACTGGAGTGTGGTGGTTCAATCCCAGCTCACTACAGCCTCCAACAGCTGTTTGTTGCTAGTCTATAGACATATATATTTTTTTCACTTTTTACTTATTTTTTTTGAGACAGACTCTCACTCTGTTGCCCAGGCTGGAGTGCAGTGGTGAGATCTTGGCTCACTGCAACCTCCGCCTCCCAGGTTCAAGTGATTCTCATGCCTCAGCCTCCCAAGTAGCTGGGACTACAGCGCCACCACCACGCCTGTATAATTTTTGTATTTTTAGTAGAGATGGGGTTTTATCATATTGGTCAGGCTGATCTCAAACTCCTGACCTCAGGTGATCTACCTGCCTCGGCCTTTCAAAGTGCTGGGATTACAGGCCTGAGCTACCGTGCCCGGCCAATTTTTGTATATTGACCTTATTTCCCATGACCTTGCTAAACTCATTTATTAGCTGGAGGAACATTTTTGGAGATTCTATGGGATTTTGTTTGTTTTAATTCAATTTGACAATCACTCTCTTTCAACTGGTGTACTTAAACTATTTACATTTGCTTTTTCTTTAGTTTTAAATTTTAAAAATAATTTTATTAAAAAAATTTTAGGCCAGCCACGGTGGCTCACACTTATAATCCCAGCACTTTGGGAGGCTGAGGCAGGCAGATCACTTGGGGTCAGGAGTTTGAGACCAGCCTGGCCAACGTAGCAAAACCCCGTATCTACTAAAAATACAAAAATGAGCTGGGTGTGGTGGTGGGTGCCTGTAATCCCAGCTTCTCAGAAGGCTGAGGCAGGAGAATCATTTGAACCCAGGAGGCAGAGGTCACAGTGAACCAAGATCGTGCCACTGCACTCCAGCCTGGGTGACAGAGCGAGACTCCATCTCAAAAAATAAAAAAATTAAAAAAATTTATATTGACAAATTATAATTATTTATGGGGTGCAAAGTGATGTCATGATATACATATACAGAGTGGAATGATTGAATCAAACACTTACCATGTATTCATCCTAACTGAAACTTTGTCCCCTTTTACCAATATCTCCCTATTTTCCCCACCTCCCCACCTGCGACAACCACCATTTTACTCTGCTTCTGAGTTTCGTTGTTTTAGATTCCACGTGGGAGCAAGAACATGCAGGGCGGGCGCGGTGGCTCACGCCTGTAATCCCAGCACTTTGGGAGGCTGAGGCGGGCGGATCACAAGGTCAGGAGATCGAGACCATCCTGGCTAACATGGTGAAACCCCATCTCTACTAAAAATACAGAAAATTAGCTGGGTGTGGTGGCGGGAGCCTGTAGTCCCAGCTACTCGGGAGGCTGGCGGAGAATGGCATGAACCCAGGAGGCGGAGCTTGCAGTGAGCCAAGATTGGGCCACTGTACTCCAGCCTGGGTGACCGAGCGAGACTCCGTCTCAAAAAAAGGAGTGAGAACATGCAATATTTGTCTTTCTGTGCACAGCTTATTTCACTTGGCAAAATGTCCTCTGGGTTCATCCATGTTGTTACAAATGACAAAATTTCATGCTTTTTCAAGGCTGAACAGTATTCTATTGTAGTATACCATGTTTTATTTATTCATTCACCCACTGATGCACACCCAGTTTGATTCCATAACTTGAGTATTGTAAACAATGTTCCAGTGGACACGAGAGGGCAGATATCTCTTCAACATACTGATTTCAAATCCTTAGGAGAGATATCCAGAAGTGGGATTGCTGGATCACATGCGCATTCTGTTTTTAGTTTTTTGAGGAAGCTGCATCATGTTTTCTATAATGGGTGTAGTAGTTTACATTCCCATGCAAGTATACAAGGGTTTCTTTTGCCCCACATTCTCACCAACCCTTGCCATCTTTCATCAATTTTTTTTTTTTTTTTTTTTTGTGATAGTCTCACTGTGTCACCCAGGCTGGAGTGCAGTGGCACAATCTTGGCTCATGGCAACCTCCGCCTCCCAGGTTCAAGCAATTCTCCTGCCTCAGCCTCCTGAGTAGCTGGGATGACAGGTATGCGCCACCACACCCAGCTAATTTTTTGTATTTTTAGTAGAGATGGGGTTTTGCCATGTTGGCCAGGCTGGTCTCGAACTCCTGGCCTCAAGTGATCCAACCGCCTCAGCCTCCCCAGGTGCTGGGATTACAGGCGTGAGCCGCCGCACCTGGCCTCTTTCATCTTTTTGATATTAGCCATCCTAACAGACATGAGGTGGTATCTCATTGTAGTTTTGATTTGTACATTTCCCTAATGGCTTGTGATGATGAGCACGTTTTCATTACCTGTTGGTCATTTGCATGTGTTCTTTAGAGAAATGTCTATTCAGGGCCTTTGCCGAGTTGTTTGCTTGCTGTTGAGTTGTTTGAGTTCCTTCTGTATTTTGGATATTAAGCCCTTATTAGATGTGTGGCTTGCAGATATTTTTTCTCAATCTGTAAGATGTCTCTTCACTCTGTTAATTATTTCCTGTGCTGTGCAGAAGCTTTCCAGTTTGACATAATCCCTCCTGTTATTTTTGCTTTTGTTGCCTGAGCTTTTGGAGTCAAATCCAAAATATCATTGCCCAGACCAATTGCCTGTGGTTTTCCCTGGTTTTCTTCTAGTAGCTTTACAGTTTGAGGTCTTACGTTAAGTCTCTAATCCATTTTGAGTTTTTTTTTTAATGTGGTATGAGATAAGGGTCCAATTTCATTCTTCTGTCTGTGAATACCCAGTTTCCTAAACTCTTTGTTACAGACACTGTCCTTTTCCCACTGTGTGTTCTTGGTAACTCTGCTGCAAATCAATTGAGCATCAATGCATGGGTTCATTTCTGGGCTCTGTACTCTGTTTCATTGGCTGATGCGTCCATTTTTAGGCTGGTAACATGCTGTTTTTA
Source organism: Pan troglodytes (assembly GCF_028858775.2). Lineage (NCBI taxonomy): Eukaryota > Metazoa > Chordata > Mammalia > Primates > Hominidae > Pan > Pan troglodytes. The sequence goes on from NC_072404.2 coordinate 7,728,362, forward strand.
TTTATTTATTTAGAGATGGAATCTTGCTCTACCGCCTAGGCTGGAGTGCAGTGGTGCGATCTCGGCTCCCTGTAACCTCCGCCTCCGGGGTTCAAGCAATTCTCCTGCTTCAGCCTCAGAAGTAGCTGGGATTACAGACATGTGCCACCACACCCAGCTAAGTTTTGCATTTTGAGTAGAGACGGGGTTTCACCATGTTGGCCAGGCTGGTCTGGAGCTCCTGACCTCAGGTAATCCACCCACCTCAGCCTCCCTTTGGGATTACAGGCATGAACCACCCCACCCGGACCAACATACTGTTTTAATTACTTTAGCTTTTGTAATATAGTTTGAAGTCAGGTAGTGTGATGCCTCCAGCTTTGTTCTTTTAGCTCAAGATGGCCTTGGCTCTGTGTGTGTGTGTGTGTGTGTGTGTGTGTGTGTGTGTGTGTGTGTGGTTTCATATGAATTTTAGGATTTTTTTTTTCTATTTCTGTGAAATAGGACATTGGAATTTTGATAGGGATTGCACTGTATCTGTATACAGCTTTGGGTAGTATGAACATTTTAACAATATTTATTCTTCCAGTCCATGAACATGAAATCTCTCTCCATTTATTTGTGTTTTAATTTCTTTTATCAATGTCTTATAGTTTTCAGTATACAGATCTTTCTCCTGCTTGGTTAAATTTATTCCTAAGTATTTTCTTGTTTTGTGGCTATTGTAAATGGGGGACAGTTTTCTTGATAGTTTGTTGTTAGTGTGTAGGAATGCTACTGACTTTTGTGTGTTGATTTCGTATTCTGCAACTTTACCATAATCATTTATTATAAAAGTTTTTAAAGAATCATTTATGGCCAGGCGTGGTGGCTCACACCTGTAATCCCAGCACTTTTGGAGGCCAAGGCGGGTGGATCACGAGGTCAGGAGTTCGAGACCAGCCTGCCCAACATGGTGAAACCGCGTCTCTACTAAAAATACAAAAATTAGCCAGACATGGTGGCGGGCGCCTGTAGTCCCAGGTACTCTGGAGACTAAGACAGGAGAATCACTTGAACACAGGAGGCAGAGGTTGCAGTGAGCCAAGATCATGCCACTGCGCTCCTGCCTGGGTGACTGAGTAAGACTCTGTCTCAAAAAAAAAATTATATTTAATGTGATTATGAATATGGCTGAATTTAGAGCCTCCATTTTGTTTTTGTCATATCTGTTTTAAATTCATCTGTTGGGTTATTTGAGTATTTTTTGTTTTCCACTGTATATATCTATTGGCTTTTTTGCTATATCTTCTTGTATTTTTTAATGGTTGCATTAAAGATTATAGTGTATATGGTGCAACTTTTCACGGTCTACATAGAGTAAATATTTTACCACTTCAGCTACATTTCGTAAGTGGAGAATTCTCTCCACCTTTATGTTAAGACTGTCATACATATTTATGTCTGCATACATTGAAAACCACCCAGATAAATGTTACATTTTTTGCTATCAATAGTTATATGCATTCTAAAGAACTTAAGAGGAAACACTCTGTTATATTTACCCTGATATTTGTGTTTCTACTGGTTTTCCTTTATTCCTAAGTTCCAGTTTCCCTCTAGCATTACTTCCTTTCAGTCTGAAGAATTTCCTTTAGAATTTCATTAAAAGAAGGTCCACTGATAACAAATTCTCTTAATTTTCCTTCCTCTGAAAATATCTTCATTTCCCCTTCATTCCTGAAAGATACTTTTGCTGGACATAGAATTGTAGGTTGACAGTTCTTTAGGCACCTTAAGTATGTTGATTTTCTGTGTTTTCTGAGGATAAACCCAAAGTTACATGAGGTATTGTTTTTCCCACGGTTATCACGTCCTCCAGCTGCCCTCAAGGCTTCTTTATCTTTGTTTTTCAGCATTTTGATAATGATGTGCCTGGGCATTGTTTTCTTTGTGTTTATCCTATTTGGAATTTGCCGAGCTCTTGAATTGGCAAATTTATGTTTTCTACCAAATTTGGAAAAGTGTGGCCACAATGTCTTCAAATATAATTTCCCACTCCAATTACTTCTCTCCTTTTGGGATTTCAATGACAGGAACGATCGAGCTTATCTTTCCACAGGTTCCTGAGATTCTATTCCTTTTCCACCCAATCTTTTATACTCTCTGTTCTTCAGAGTGGACCGTTTATAGTGACCTGTCTTCAAGTTTCCCAAAGCCTCCTCTCATCTCCATTCTAATATTGAGCCCATCCTATGAATTTTTTATTTCAGATAGTGTGGGTTTTTTTCAATTCTAAAATTTCCATTTAGTTCTAGTTTCTCTCTCTCTGCAGAGAAATTCTATCCTTCCATTCACTTCCAGATTGTTCATCTTAACCTCATGAATTAAAAAAAGTTACCTGGGTTATTCTGGGACTGCTGTCTGTTGATTGTCTTTTTTCCTTGAGTATTGAAAAACTTTCCTTTTCCTTTTTTCTTTTCTTTCTTTCTTTCTTTTTTTTTTTTTTTTGAGACAGGGTCTCACTCTTAATTTTTTTGTATTTTTAGTAGAGATGGGGTTTCACCATGTTAGCCAGGATGGTCTCGATCTCATGACCTCGTGATCCGCCCGCCTTGGCCTCCCAAAGTGCTGGGATTACAGGTGTGATGCACCGCACCCAGCCCAGAATACACATTTTTAAGCTGACTGCTTTATTGGGCTCTTATGAATTCCAATACTTTTTTTTTTAAAGAAAGCTATTTGACATACAATAACATATAAAAATAGATATAAAAATCAGGGAGTTTAGGAACAGAACAAATACCTGGGAACCTGTTATGCGCCTTGTACCATTCTTTTATCCCATGCTCTGGACCCCAGAGGTGACCACTAGTCTGAATTAATTTTTATTATCATGATATTGCTTTTCCTTATAATTATACTAATGATACTACTTTTAGGTACATCCATAAATAGTGTTTACTTGTTAATTTTAATTATACATAAAAATGGTGTCAGTGTATGTATTCTGTTTTTTTGCACCTTGCTTTTTTTTTTTTTTTTTTTTTAAATAAGCTGGGTCTTTGCTGCCCAGGCTAGAGTGCAGTGGTGCAGTCATGGCTCACTGCAGCCTCAAACTCCTGGGCTCAAGTCATCATCCTGCCTCAGCCATCCAAATAACTGAGATTACAGATGCACGCACCACCATGCTCAGCTAATTCTTTTTATTTTTGTTGAGATGTGGTCTTGTTATGTTGCCCAGGCTGATCTTGAACTCCTGGACTCAAGCCATCTTCCCATCTCAGCCTCCCAAAGCACTGGGATTACAGACGTGAGCCACTGTGCCTGGCCCCTATGACTTGTTTTTTATTCAAAATTATTCGAAGATTCATCTACTGGTGGGCATGGCTGTAGTTCTTTAATCTCCAGTTCTGTGTTGTGGTTCATTGTATGAATATACATCCATATATTTATTCATCTGTTACATGGAAATCGAGTTTTTTCTGGTGGTTTGATCTTGTGAACCATGATGTAGTGGTCTGTCCTGTCCTGGAGCTCTGGTGCAGAAGTTTGTCTCGGGCCTGTACCTAGGAGCGGAATTGCTGGGCCAAAGGGTATCACATCATCGGCATGGCTAGATCATTTGAAATTCATTTTCAGAACAGCCATCAGTGCACGAGAGTCTCTGCCAAGCAGCATCCTTGCTAACACTGGACATCATTAGACGTGATCATTGTTGTCAGTCTAGTCTATACAAAATGGTGCCCTGTTAAAGTTTTCATTTCCATTTCTTGGAATACTTTTTTTTTTTTTGAGATGGAGTCTCACTCTATTGCCCAGGCTGGAGTGCAATGGTACGATATCAGCTCACTGCAATCTCTGCCTCCCAGGTTCAAGCAATTCTCCTGCCTCAGCCTCCTGAGTAACTGGGATTACAGGCGTGCACCACCACGCCTGGCTAATTTTTCTATTTTTAGTAGAGACGGGGTTTCACCATGTTGGCCAGGCTGGTCTTGAACTCCCAACCTCCTAATCCGCCTGCCTCAGCCTCCCAAAGTGCTAGGGTAACAGGCGTGAGCCATCACGCCTGGCCATTTGTTGGAATACTTTGAGATGGACCATCGTTGGCCATTTGTGTGTTGTTTCCAGTGAAAGCCTATTCATGCCTTTATCCATCTTTCCATCAGGTTGTCATTTTTCTGTTTTGGATTTTAGGAAGTCTTCATTCTAGACACTAACCCTTTGTCAGTTACGTGCATGCTGGAATTATCTTCTCTGAGTGTGTGTCCTCTGTTTTCACCTTCTTTGTGTTGACTTTTGATAAACAGACATGCTCATTGTGATTATAGTTGCAGATAGTACTTTCTCTCTTTGTGGTGTGAGTCTTCAGCGTCACAGTGTGCTTTTTGTATCTTGTGCTCTTTGTATCTCATGTTTGTACCTTGATTTCTGTTTTTTGATATGAAGTGATGGTTGAATACCATTCCTGCTCCCCTCCCCACCGGGATAACCAGTTGCCCAAGCACCATTTATCGAATGTCCGTTTCCTCCTGCTGATTTATGGCACCCCCTTTGCCATGCATCGAGTTTATATAGGCACACGTGCCTCTCTGAGCTCTCAGTCTATCCTGTCCCTTTGACTAGAATGACATAACTCCTTTAGTTACTACAGATTTACAATATGCCCTATGACCTGGGAGGCAAAGTCCCTCCTAGCTTCTTCAAGAGCGTTTTGACTGTTCTTGACTCTGCTCTAAATTCTAGAATCAGTTCATCAAGCTTCATGAAAATCCTGTGTGTTCTTCCAGGAGTCATCACTGCTATACCATGTGGCTGAGGTTTGGGGTTAAGGAAGTTGTCTTCCCTTTGCTATGCATTTTTATTATGGATACATAGATATTATGCTTTTTTAAATGTTTTTCCTGGCCAGGTGCAGTGCCTCACGCCTATAATTGTAGCACTTTGGGAAGCCGAGGCAGGAGGATCACTTTAGTTCAGGAGTTTGAGACCAGCCTGAGCAACACTGTCTGACCAGTCAGACGTTGGAGACCCTGTCTCCAGTGAAAGTTTAAAAAATACTAGTCAAGCATGGTGGTTGCACACCTGTGATTCCAGATACTTGGCAAGCTGAGGAGGGAGGATCGCTTGAGCCTGGGAAGTCAAGCCTGCAGTGAGCTGTGATTGCACCAGTGCACTCCAGCCTGGGTGATACAGAGAGCCCTTGTCTCAAAAAATGAAAACAAAATTAAAAAAGCATTTTTCTTGTGCTAGCGAGATGACCAGAGATGTTCCTTCCTTATTCTGTTACTATGGAGAATGTATAAATGTATTTCCTAATGTTAAGGCACCGTTTCAATCCAGGGATAAACTTGATTTGGCCATAATGTGTTACAGATACAGGCACACACACACAAAGAGATCATGCTATCACATTATAACCAAATTATATAGATAAAGCACATTATGGGCCAGGCACAGTGGCTCACACCTATAATCCCAGCACTTTGGGAGGCCAAGGCGGGAGGATCGCTTGAGGCCAGGAGTTTGAAACCAGCCTGGGGGCAACATAGCAAGATCCCATCTCTACAAAAAATAAAAAAAAATTAGCCAGGTGTGGTGGCATGCGCTTGTAGTCTCAGCTACTTGGAAGGCTGAGGTGGGAGGATCACTTGAGCCCAGGAGTTCAAGGCTGCAGTGAGCTATGATTGTGTCACTGCACTCCAGCCTGGGCAACAGAGTGAGACACTGTTTTTTAGAAAAGCATTATGACCAAATGTATACACAGTCGTGCGCCGCGTAGAAACATTTTGGTCAGTGACTAACTGCACATCCGACAGGGGTCTCATGAGAGATTATAGTGGATCTGAAGATTCCCTGTCGCCTGGTGCTGTGGTGGCCACTGTCACGTCACCGTGCAGTACGTTACTCGTGTGTGTATGCACGCGTGATGCTGGGGTAAACAAGCCCTCTGCACCACCAGTCATAGGAAAGTCTAGCACATACAATTACGTCCAGTGCACAGTACTTGCAAATGATGATAAACCACTATGTCACTAGTTCATGTATATGCTATCCTATACTTTTTTTTTTTTTTTTTGAGATGGAGTCTCACTCTGTCGCCCAGGCTGGAGTGCAGTGGCACGATCTCGGCTCACTGCAAGCTCTGCCTCCCGGGTTCACGCCATTCTCCCGCCTCAGCCTCCTGAGTAGCTGGGACTACAGGCGCCTGCCACCGCGCCCTGCTAATCTTTTGTGTTTTTAGTAGAGATGGGGTTTCACTGTGTTAGCCAGGATGGTATCGATCTCCTGACCTCATGATCCGCCCGCCTCGGCCTCCCAAAGTGCTGGGATTACAAGCGTGAGCCACCACACCCGGCCAACTTTTTTATCATGATCTTAGAGTATACTACTACTGATTAAAAACAAAAACAAAGTAACTATAAAGCAGCCTCAGGCAGGTCCTTCAGGAGGGATTGCTGAAGCCCTCCATTGGGACAGGATATGGAGGGGAAGTCAGTGATATTGGCGATCCTGACCCCGTGTAGGCCTAGGCTAATACTGGGCTAATATGTGTGTTTCTGTTTGTAACAAAAAAATTTTTAAGTAGAAAAAAGGGTACAGTGGGTCATGCCTGTAATCCCAGCACTTTGGGAGGCCGAGGCAGGAGGATAACCTGAGGTCAGGAGTTCAAGACCAGCCTGGACAACATGGTGAAACCCCGTCTCTACTAAAAATACAAAAATTAGCCAGGCATGGTGGCATGTGCCTGTAATCCTAGCTTCCCAGGAGGCTGAGGCAGGAGAATTGCTTGAACCTGGGAGGCGGAGGTTGCAGTGAGCTGAGATCGTGCCACTGCACTCCAGCCTGGATGACGCAGCGAGACTCCATCAAAAAAAAAAAAAAAAAGGTAGAAAAAAGTTTCAAAAATACTAGGTTGGTGCAAAAGTAATTGCAGTTTTTGCCATTAAAAGTAATGGGATTAAAAAGTAATGGTATTACTTTTGCACCAACCTTAATAGAAAAAACCTTACTTACAAAATAAAGAAAGAAAATATTTTTGTACAGCTGTACAACGTGTTTGTGTTTTAAGCTAAGTATTACCAAAAAGTAAAATTTTTTTTAAAGTTTACAAAGTAACAGTAAGCTAAGGTTACTTTATTATTGAAGAAAAAATATTTTTAATAAACAGAGTATAGCTTAAGTATACAGTGTTTATAAAGTCTTCAGTAGGCCAGGAAGGGTGGCTCACACCTATAATCCCAGCATTTTGGGAGGCCAAGGCAGTTGGATCACCAGAAGTCAGGAGTTCGAGACAAGCTTGGCCAACATGGCAAAACCCCATCTCTACTAAAAATACAAAAATTAGCAGGGTTTGACGGTGCACGCCTGTAGTCCCAGCTACTCAGGAGGCTGAGGCAGAAGAATCGCTTGAACCTGGGAAATGGAGGTTGCAGTGAGCCGAGATGGTGCCACTACACTCCAGCCTAGGCGACAGAGCGAGACCCTGTCTCAAAAAAAATAGTCTCCAGTGGTGCACAGTAACGTCCCAGGCCTTCACACTCACTCACCCTCTCTCACCGACTCACCCAGAGCAACTTCCACTCCCGCAAGCTCCGTTCGTGCTAAGTGCCATATCAGGTACGCCACTTTAAAGTCACTGATCCTGTGTTTTCACGGCACCTTCTCTGTGTTTAGATGTGTTGAGACACACAGACATACAGTATTGTGCTGCAGTTGCCTGCAGCGTTCAGTGCTGTCACCTGCTGTGCACATTTGGAGCCCTGGAGCCCAGGAGCCACAGGCCACACCGTACAGCCTGGCCGTGGGGTAGGCTCTGCCATCTTAGAGTACACTACTGGATCTGTGGAAGTTCACTTACACGTGACGAAATTGTCCAACAACATGCGTGCAGACAAACAGATACGGTGCTATAACATTATAGCAATATGTGTATAATATTCTATGCATGTCTCAGAATGTATCCCCAGGGTTGAGCATTGCTTGACGGTACATATAACACTATTGAGGTAGGAGGTGGGAGTCAACTCCAGACCAGATTGAAGACTGGTTAAAACACAGAAGAGGCACTAAAAGCTCTTCTCCATAGGACAGGCCCACCAGGGCCTGACAGTTTAGTATTGCCATGGCAACACCCGAAAGTTACCGCCCCTTTTCATGGCAGTGACCTGGAAGTTACCACTCCTTTTCTAGAAATTTCTAAATAATCTGCCCTTTAACTTACATATATTTGAAAGTGAAGTTTGGGCGTAGTGGCTCACAGCTGTAATCCCAGCACTTTGGGAGGCCAAGGAGGGCAGATCACTTGAGGTCAGGAGTTTGGCACCAGCCTGGCCAACATGGTGAAACCCTGTCTCCACTAAAAATACAAAAATTAGCCGGGTGTGGTGGCAGGCACCTGTAATCCTGGCTACTCGGGAGGGTGAGGCAGGAGAATCGCTTGAACCCGGGAGGCGGAGGTTGCAGTGAGCCAAGATGGCACCACTGCACTCCAGCCTGGATGACAGAGCGAGACTCTGTCTCAAAAAAAAAAAAAAAGAAAAAAAGAAAGTGGGTATAGGTATGATTGCAGAACTCCTCCCAAGTTGTTACTCTGGACAGACTGCCTGTGGGGTGGCCTGCCCTGTGGGAGCAGCCATGGGGCTGTAACCCCGCCACCTCAGTAAAGCTGCCTTATTCTGCCCCACTGCCAGCTTTCCCTTGTAGTCTGTCCTAGGCGAAGCTAAGAACCCTCGCCAGCTAAGCCCTACTCTGGGGCTTGCCTGTCCCACATCACTGCTAGATGGTTTGATTTTTTTTGTTGTTGTTTCAGAGATTTTGTGTATATGCTTATTAAAGAGAGTGTCATTAACTTCCCTTCTGTTACCACCCTTGTCTATCGGGCACAAGGATTTTCTAATCATGACAGAATCTGCTCGGGAGCACTCCCTTTGGCTGTCTTTCCTGGAAGACTTTGAATAAGATGGAAATCATCTGTGCCTGGAATGCTTTGCTAGAACTTGCTCACAAAACAAGCTGAGCCTCCTTTTTGTATTGTGGGAAGATTTCTAAAATACTGATTAAATCTTTGTTGTTGTTTATAGTACAATTCAGGATGTCTCTTCTGAGTCTGTTTTGGGAATTTGTATTTTCCTGGGAATGTGTCCATTTCATCTAATTATCAAATTTATTTGCAAAAAGATGTTCATAATATTCCCTTTTTTTTTTTTTTTTTTGAGATGGAGTCTCACTGTGTCACCCAGGCTGGAGTGCAGTGGTACAATCTCGGCTCACTGCAACCTCCACCTCCCAGATTCAAGTGATTCTCCTGTCTCAGCCTCTCAAGTAGCTGGGGTTACAGGCAAGTGCCACCAAGCCCAGCTAATTTTTTTTTTTTTTTTTTGAGACAGAGTCTCGCTCTGTTGCCCAGGCTGGAGTGCAGTGGCGGGATCTCGGCTCACTGCAAGCTCCGCCTCCCGGGTTCACGCCATTCTCCTGCCTCAGCCTCCTGAGTGGCTGGGACTATAGGCGCCCGCCACCACGCCCAGCTGATTTTTTATATTTTTAGTAGAGACGGGGTTTCACCATATGGGTCAGGCTGGTCTTGAACTCCTGACCTCTGGTGATCTGCCCCCCCCTCAGCCTCCCAAAGTGCTGGGATTACAGGCGTGAGCCACTGCGCCCAGCCCATAATATTCCCTTATTAACTTTTCAGCCTCTACTCTCCTGTGTAGTAATGTTCATTTTCTCTATCCCAATAGTTCTTGTGTTTTCTATTTTTTAAAAAAATGGATTAGTCTTGCTAGAGGTTTACTTCAGCTATATTAGTTCTTCCAAAAAATCAACTCTATAATTCCTCCCCATTGTATTTTTATTTTCTATTTTATTAATTTCTGGTTGCCTTTATTATCTTCCTTGCATTTTCTTTGGAATTATTTTCCTGTTCTAACTTTTTAAGTTGGGTACTTATTAATTTTTAGGGGATTTTCTTCTAATATATGCGTTTATGATTACCAAGTACTCATCACCATATGGTGTTATAATTCATTATCATTTTTGGTATTTTCACTATTTAGTCTTAAGTATTTCTGAATTTCCATTATGAGACTTTTTTACCCGTGGGTAATTAGAAATATGTTTTTAAATTTCTAGATTTATTAAGATTTTTAGGCTTTAGGTTTCTTTCATTGTTATTGACTTCTAAACTACTTGGCGTTGTGCTCAGAGAATGCTGTTACTATGGTACCAGTCCTTCCAGGTCTATTTAGGTTTGATTGATGGCCGAATATGTAGTCAGTTCTATAATGTTTCTTGGGCCCTGGAGAAGAAAGCATATTCTCCGGTTATTGTATACAGAATCCTATAAATATCTTGCGGATCAAGTTTGTTACTTTGTCGCTCAGATCTTCTAAATCCTTACTGATTTTTATTTGCTTGTTCTATCAATTACTGAAGGAGGCGTGTTAAAATCTCCCTGTGTGCTGCTGGATTGATCAGTTTCTTCTTGTAGCCATTTCTTGTGTAATTTGCTTTCTTTATAAAATTTAAAGTTACCCTAATAGGTACATACACGTTCAGAATTCTTCTGTAGTTCTCCTGAGTCAGCGTCATATTGTGACCTCTTTATCCCTAGCAATGCTTTTTGCATTTTGATTAGAATATTATTTTCCTGGCTGGGCACAGTGACTCACGCCTGTAATCCCAGCACTTTGGGAGGCCGAGGTGGGTGGATCACCTGATGAGGTTGGGAGTTCGAGACCAGCCTGACCAACATGGAGAAACCCCGTCTCTACTAAAAATACAAAATTAGCCGGGCTTGGTGGTGCATGCCGGTAATCCTAGTGACTCGGGAGGCTGAGGCAGGAGAATCACTTGAACCCGGGGGTGGAGGTTGCAGTGAGCTGAGATTGCGTCACTGCACTACAGACTAGGCAACAAGAGCAAAACTCCATCTCCAAAAAAAAAAAAAAAAAAGAATATTTTTCATTCTTTTTTCAACCAATCCCTGTACTGTATTTTTTCATTCAACCAATCCCTGTACTGTATTTTTCAACCAATCCCTGTACTGTGTTTTTCAACCAATCCTGTACTGTATTTCAGTCTCCCAAAAAAAAAAGAATATTTTCATTCTTTTTTCAACCAATCCCTGTACGATATTTTTTCATTCAACCAATCTCTGTACTGTATTTTTCAACCAATCTCTGTACTGTATTTTTTCGTTCTTTTTTCAACCAATCCCTGTACTAACATTTTAGGACTGTCTTTTTTGTTTTTTATTTTTATTATTTATTATTTTATTTTTATTTTTTTGAGACAGAGTCTTGCTCTGTCACCCAGGCTAGAGGGCAGTGGTGCAGTCGCGGCTCACTGCAACCTCCACCTCCCGGGTTCAAGCAATTCTCCTGCGTCAGCCTCCTGAGTAGCTGGGACTACAGGCACCTGCCACTACACCCAACTAATATTTTGTATTTTTAGTAGAGATGGGGTTTCGCCATGTTGGCCAGGCTGGTCTTAAACTCCTGACCTCAGGTGATCCACCTGCCTCGGCTGGGATTATAGGCATGAGCCACCACGCCTGGCCATGGGCATACAATTTTAGAGCTTTTCTTTAACAGTTATTTTCTGTCTAAACTTGGAAGATAGTTGTTCCTGTTCCTTTTTTGCTTCTTTTCTGTGTGATAGGAAGTCGGAGGTGGTCTGTTTGTTGTAGTGTATGGGTGACCTGTATGTTCTCTGGTGCAGCTTTTAAGACCTGTGTGTCATGTTCTGCAGTTCCACTATGAGGCAACTCTGAATGGATTTCTACTCTTCCTGCTTGGATTCATCTGGGTTTCCTTATCTGAAAGACTATGTCTTTCATTCATTCTAGGAAATCCTTTGCCATTATCCCTCCTGACAGTGCTTCTCTCCTATTCTGTGCAGAATTTCTTTCTGCAGCACCAATTAGCCCTGTGCCAGACCTTCTCCCCTGACCTTCTGTGTCTCAGAGCCTGTCTTTTCACCTCTGATTTTCTTGGTGCTACATTCCCTGTAATATCAACTTCCAGTCTACTAATTCTCCGTTCAGCTGTGTCAGTCTGTTCAGCCCTTGTGCTGCAGTCTGTGGATTTTCCGCAGGTCTACCTTCTAGTCTGCCAATTTTTTCTTTTTCTTTTTCTTTTTCTTTTTTTTTTTTTTTTCGAGACAGAGTCTCACTCTGTTGCCCAGGCTGGAGTGCAGTGGCTCAATCTCAGCTCACTGCAACCTCCATCTCCCGGGTTCAAGTGATTCTCCTGCCTCAACCTTCGAAGTAGCTGGGATTACAGGTATGTGCCACCATGTCTGGCTAATTTTTATATTTTTAGTAGTGACAAGGTTTTGCCATGTTGGCCAGGCTGATCTCGACCTCCTGATCTCAGGTGATCCGCCTGCCTTGACTTCCCAAAGTGCTGGGATTACAGGTGTGAGCCACTGTACCCAGCCCCAATTTTCTAATTCTCTGTTTAGCTGTATTTATCTGCTGTCTAATCTTCCCAGTGATTTAAGATTTATTCATGACTATATTTGTTTTACTTTGTTTCTTTCCTAGTTTTTAAATTCTCTTACTGTGTTTTCATTTCCCTATTTCAGGTCTTTAAAAATATTAAACGTTGTGTTTTATATGCTGTTTTCATTAAGACCAATATCCCAGGTCTTTCTGGGCCAAGTTTTATTTGTTATTTGGGCTGATCTTTTACATGGTGTCTTGCTTTCTGGTAGTTTTTTTATTAAAATCATATTATTGTACATATTATATGTAAATATATATTTGAACTTGACCTTGGATATTCTCTAAGGCCTGGGTTGAGGCATATTCCTCCAGAGGAAAATGTGTTTGTTTTGGGCAGGTTCCTGAGGCACTACAAATCCACATTAAATTACAATTCTCAGCTGGGCACGGTGGCTCACACCTGTAATCCCAACATTTTGGGAGGCCGAGGCAGGCAGATCACCTGAGGTCAGGCGTTCAAGACGAGCCCGGCCAACGTGGTGAAACCCCCTCTCTACTAAAAATATAAAAATTAGCTGGGTATGGCGGCGGGCACCTGTAATCCCAGCTACTCAGGAGGCTGAGGCAAGAGAATTGCTTGAACCTGGGAGGCAGAGGTTGCAGTGAGCCAAGATTGCACCACTGCACTCCAGCCAGGGTGATAAAGCGAGACTCCATCTCCAAAAAATAAATAAGTAAAATTAATTACAATTCTCACCTTGTCATTTTGGGGTCATGCAAAGAGCAGAAGATTTAGGAGCCAAGCCCGTGGCAGGGCTGGTCAGTGCTGCACATTCTCTCGGGATTTAAGAAATAAACTTTCCTGGTACTAAGGTTAAGACAGTTTCCCTGCCGACTAAGGCTCAGGATGTTTCCTAGTTCGCCTTTTCCTGAAGGGGGCAGCCATTCCAGAATGCTGGCTTCAGGCTGGGTGCTTTCTGACCCCTTCCCAGTGTGGTCCCCAGGCTTGGTGCCCCGTCCCTCTTAGGACAGAGTCGCTGTATCAGAGCCACCTTCGCTCCCCGAGTATCTGCCGGCTTCAGCCCCTCTCCTGCCTCTTGGACTCTGGCTGTCATTTTGTCCATGGACTCCCAGAATTTCTTTTGGTTGCTTGCAGGTTCATTCTGGCAATGTAATTTAGGTGTTTTGCAGGGAGTCATTGCAGGGTCTCTAGTCCAGAGCTCTCAACCTTAGCTTACATCTGAGTCCTTGTTAGCAGAGCTTGTTAGCAGAGGTTCCCAGCACCCCCTCCAGAGTTTTGGACCAAGACAGGCTGGGGCAGGCCTGAGAATCTGCATGTCTCAGGAGCTCTCGGGTGATGCTGGTACTGCCGGTGCATGGGCCACACGTGGGGGGCATCTGCCCCTTTTTCCTCTACAGCACCTGGCGGGCACAGGCGCTCTCATCAGGCACGGAGGAGCGCCACATCGGGGTGTTCAATTAATCTGGTGTATCTGCCTCGAAAGCCACCTTCACAGTGACTCAGATTTTAGCATGTATGAGCATCACCTGGACGGCTTCTTAAAACACACAGTGGCCGGGCGCAGTGGCTCGCATCTATAATCCCGGCACGTTGGGAAGCCAAGGTGGGCGGATCATTTGAGGTCAGGAGTTCGAGACCAGCCTTGCCAAAATAGTGAAACCCCGTCTCTACTGAAAATAGAAAAATTCACTGGATGAGATGGCTCATGCCTGTAATCCCAGCCACTTGGGAGGCTGAGGCAGGAGAATTGCTTGAACCCAGGAGGCGGAGTTTGCAGCGAGTGGAGTTTGTATCACTGCACTCCAGCCTGGGTGACTCTGTCTCAAAAAATAAAATAAAATAAAAACACATAGCGTACTTGCCATCAGAGTGTTAATATTAGTTACAAAGAATCAACTTAGAGTTTCTACGTGTCACTAATAAACTATTATTCACATAAATTCTGTTTTTATGTATTGCTTCCTCCTGCTTTCTTGACGTGTGTCTTGATGTCTTTAACCCACTAGCTTCATTTCTGCTTGTTAAATAATGAAAACATTTAATCCTATGTATTTTTTTTTCATAGTCTTAGCTGGATCTAAGTTTAAACAGCGATTATTTTCTCCATCGTTACAGAGTTTAAGTGCAGTTTTTATTTCCTCTTTGATCCAAGACTCATTTAGCAGAATGCTTTACACGTCCAACTGAATCATAAAATGCTTCTTAATTTCAAGTTATAATGCATTGTGGTTTGAGAAAATGCTCCACTCATTTTTTTTTTTTTTTTTTTTTTTTTTGCATCTCAATGTATTGTCAGTCTTTCTGTCACATAGACACTCAAAAGTTATATTCTCTGCTTGAATAAAAAATAATTTGAACATATATTTATCTCTTAAGTATATCTCTTTTACAACATTTAGATTTTCTCCGATTTTTCCCTCCTTGAGCGAGCCTTATGATTCTCCAGAATCCTGCCTGGAGAGTTCACAGACCGTGACACAGGGAGGGGGACCCCGGCTGAGCTGCTGGACTCACAGAGCTGAGGAAATGGAGCTGAGGGTCCAGGGAGATAAGGACAGATGGAGAGAACAAAGCAGAATCGTGGGGAGGAGGGAGCTGCAGAGAGCTGGAGCTTTGTAGAGGCTCCTCCTCACCCACTCCGGAAAGCGATTCATGGACGTTAATGCACCTAACAGCAGAGTTTCAAAATACACTAAGCTGGCCGGGCGTGGTGGCTCACGCCTGTCATCCCAGCACTTTGGGAGGCCAAGGTGGGTGGACCACCTGAGGTCAGGAGTTTGAGACCAGCCAGGCCAACATGGCAAAACCCTGTCTCTACTAAAAATACAAAAAATTAGCCGAGCATCGTGGTGCTTGTCTATAGTCCCAGCTACTCAGGAGGCTGAGGCATGAGAGATCCTTGTACCCAGGAGGTGGAGGTTGCAGTGAGCCAAGATTGAGTCACTGCACGCCAGCCTGGGTGACAGCGAGACTCTGTCTCAAAAAGCAAAAACAAAACAAAATCCCCCCAAAAAAATACACGAAGCAAAACCCAACAGAATGGTAAAGAGACATAGAGAAATCGATGACAGTGATTTCAACACTGCCCTCTCAATGACCAATCAAACAGGCACACAGAAAACCACTAAGAACTCACAAGATCGGGACATCACCACTGGCCACCTCGATGGACTTGATATTTACAGAATGTTCAACCCAGCAACAGGAGAATGAGTTGTTTTAAGTTGCACGTGGAAGATTCACCAAGGTAGACCCTATTTAGGGCCATAAACAAGTCTCAATCAACTTGAAAAGATTCAAATCATACAAAGTGTGTTCTCTCACCTCAATCGAATTAAGTTAAAACCAGTAACAGAGGCTGGGCATGGTGGCTCACGCCTGTAATCCCAGCACTTTGGGAGGCCAAGGCGGGTGGATCACCTGAGGTCAGGAGTTCGAGACCAGCCTGATCAACATGGTGAAACCCTGTCTCTACTAAAAGTACAAAAATCAGCTGGGCGTGGTGGTGGGGCACCTGTAATCCCAGCTACTCAGGAGGCTGAGGCACGAGAATCACTTTCAACCCGGGAGGCAGAGGTTGCAGTGAGCCAAGATTGCGTCACTGCCCTCCAGCCTGGGTGACAAGAGCAAAACTCCATCTCAAAAACAAACAAGCAGTAACAAAGATTTCTAGAGAATACCCAAATATTTGGGGACAAAAATAAACACTTCTAAGTAATCCACAGGTCAAAGAAGAAATCAAAAAGGGAAATTAGTAAGGCGTTTGAAGTGAATGATGATAGAAACACAACATAGCAGAATTTTTGAAATGCTGCCAAAGTGGTACACAGGAGGGAATTTAGAACACTGAATACTGGCCGGGCGCAGTGGCTCACACCTATAATCGCAGCACTTTGGGAGGCCAAGGTGGGGGGATCACTTGAGAGGCCAGGAGTTCGAGACTGGCCTGGGCAACATAGTGAGGCCCTGTTTCTACAAAAAACAACCAAAAAAAAAAAAGACTCCCCCAAAAATGAGCTGGGCGTGGTAGTGCACACCTGTAGTCCAAGCTACTCACAAGGCTGAGCTGGGAGGATCACCTTAGCTTGGGGAGGTTGAAGCTGCAGTGACCTGTGACTGTGTCCCTGCAATCCAGCCTGGGTGACAGAGTGAGACCCTGTCTCAAAAACAAAAAAAAATGCTAATGAGATGGAATAAGCAAATTAATATAAATAAGTGATGAATATAGAAAAGGAAAGAAGTAAAAATGGAACATAGAACATTTCAGACAAGGCCAGACAAGGTGGCTCACACCTGTAATCCCAGCACTTTGGGAGGCCGAGGCGTGCAGATCACTTGAGGTCAGGAGTTTGAGACCAGCCTGGCCAACACGGTGAAACCCCATCTCTACTAAAAATACAAAAATTAGCTGGACATGGTGGCACGTGCCTGTAATTCCAGCTACTCGGGAGGCTGAGGCAGGAGAATCACTTGAACCCGGGAGGCAGAGGTTGCAGTGGGCCGAGATCACGCCACTGCACTCTAGCCTGGGTGACAGAGCGAGACTCTGTCTCAAAAAAAAAAAAAAAAGTATCAGAAAAATATAAAATATATAAATACATAATGTGATGTATTTAAACTTATCTATAGTAATTATATTAAATATAAACTGACTAAACACTTCAAATAGAAGGTAAAAATTGGATGAAAAAGACTGAAGTATAAGCTATTTAAAAGAAACATTTAAATATACACTGAACTCAAAACTTTGGAAAAGGAATAGCAAATTTCATTGATTTTTGAAATCATCATTTTTTTTTTAAGATGGAGTTTCATTCTTGTTGCCCAGGCTGGAGTGCAATGGCACGATCTTGGCGCACTGCAACCTCTGCCTCCCGGGTTCAAGCAATCCTCCTGCCTCAGCCTCCCAAGCAGCTGGAATTACAGGTGCATGCCACCACCATGCCCAGCTAATTTTGTATTTTTAGTAGAGATGGGGTTTCTCCATGTTGGTCAGGCTGGTCTCGAACTCCTGACCTTGGGTGATCCATCCGCCTCAGCCTCCCAAAGTGCTGGGATTACAGGCATGAGCCACTGTGCCTGGCTGAAATAATCATTTTATTCTATCTAAAAATGATTGCAAAAATCAATGAAATAAAAAGAACATATACAAGAGAAATTTAATAAAACCAAAAGATGCTTCTTTTAAAAATATTAATAAAATTAACAAATCTCTGGAAAAACTGATCAAAGAGAAGAGAAAGATAAAAAGCAATGTGCCGACATCAGAAATGAAAAAAGACATCAGATCTTAAAATCAGTAAAAGGATCATTAGAAATTATTATGGGCCAGGCATGGTGGTGGCTCCCACCTGTAATCCAGCCCTTTGGGAGGCCAAGGCAGGAGGATCACTTGAACCTAGGAGTTTGAGACCAGCCTGGGCAACATAGTGAGGCCTTGTCTTTACAAAATTAAAAATTACCCAAGTCTGATGTCATGTGCATGTCGTCCCAGCTACTTGGGAGGCTGAGGCAGAGGCTTGCCTGAGCCCAGGAGGTCAAGGCTGCAGTGAGCTATGATCCTGCCATGTCACTGTACTCCAGGCTGGGAGACAGAGTGAGACCTTGTCTCAAAAAAATTATGAACAACCTTATGCCATTGCAGTAGACAATTTAGAGAAAACAAAAATTTACTTGAAAAACACATCTTATTGAAACTGACACAAAAAGAAATAGAAAATCTGAATAGACATATATTTGTTAAGGAAACTGAATATAAATTTAAAACCGGCCGGGTGCAGTGGCTCACGCCTATAATCCCAGCACTTTGGGAGGCTGAGACAGGCAGATCATGAGGTCAGGAGATCGAGACCATCCTGGCTAATACGGTGAAACCCCATCTCTACTAAAAATACAAAAAATTAGCCAGGCGTGGTGGTAGGTGCCTGTAGTCCCAGCTACTCAGGAGGCTGAGGCAGGAGAATGGCATGAACCCGGGAGGCGAAGCTTGCAGTGAACCGAGATCATGCCACTGCACTCCAGCCTGGGCAACAGAGCGAGACTCTGTCTCAAAAAAAAAAAAAAAATTAAAACCTCCCCCATAAGAGAACACCAATCTCAGATGGCCTCACTAATTTTTCCACTTAAGAAACAAATAATACCAATGTCATGTGAATTCTAGGGAATAGAAAATGTGGAAATACTTCCTAACTCATGTTATAAGGCTAACATACATTTGATAGTAAAACATGGCAAGGGCATTATAAGAAAAAAATTACAAGCAAATGTCTCACAACTATAAATGCAAACATTATCTTAAAATTAACAGACTGGTAGCGTAAGGGATCCTTATGGTATAAATATAAATACCCTCTACTTCTAGGGGGTGATCAGGAAACCATGGGCTGAGATTATTACAGGATTCTTTTTTTATTATTTTTTAATAGACACAGGGTCTTGCTATATCGCCCAGGCTGGAGTGCAGTGACATGATCATGATTCACTGCAGCCTCAAACTCCTGGGTGCAAGCGATCCCCCCAAGAGGATTCTTGTAGTTGGTGGAGGAGCAGGATCACCGGGAAAGCCTCACCCCGAATTTTAGGATCTGCCCCCTTTTCTAGGTTACCAAGGACCAAGTAACCATCAACAGTCTATCACTGAGAGACAATTGCATAGAGACAAGTACTTTTTTTTTTTTTTTATTTTGAGATGGAGTCTCACTCTGTCCCCCAGGCTGGAGTGCAGTGGCACGATCTCGGCTCACTGCAAGCTCCACCTCCTGGGTTCATGCCATTCTCCCACCTCAGCCTCCCAAGTAGCTGAGACTACAGGAGCCCGTCACCATGCCTGGCTAATTTTTTGTATTTTTAGTAGAGATGGGGTTTCACCATGTTAGCCAGATGGTCTCGATCTCCTGACCTCGTGATCCACCCATCTCGGCCTCCCAAAGTGCTGAGATTACAGATGTGAGCCACCGCACCCGGGCTCATAGAGACCAGTTCTAAGGAACAGTCACACAGGGAAGTCTGAAAGCTGACTGTAGGGCAGGAACATGGAGAAAACCTCTAAAACACAATCCCCACACTAGATCAAAAGGTAACGTTAGAGGAATTTCAAGCCAGTGTTAATCACAACAATAACAAAACCCATGTCCAGCTGAACTTCTGACTAGAATAACTCAATTCTCTATACTAATTATCTGGCAGCAAAAGAGGTATGCACATTTTCAGTCATTACTACCATCTACCCTTGTCTCTACTAAATACTCAGCATTACTACCATCTACCCAAGTCTCTACTAAGTATTCAGCATTCAACCAAAAATTACAAGATACACAAAGCAAGGAAATAAAACGATCTACTGTGAAGAGACAAAACAATCATTGAAACTAGGTTTACAGATGACGCAGATGTTGAAACTACCAGACAGGAAAATTGAAACTATTAAAAGCATAACCATGATTTGTATGCTATTAGCTATGAGAGAGAAGGTAGAAAGTATGTGAACAAATGAAGAATTTCAGCAGAACAATGGAAAGTATAAGTCAAATGGAAATGCTAAAAGCAAAACAAAAACAACCAATAACACAGATGAGGAATATCTTCAAAGGGTTCCTTAGCAGATTAGACACTGGCAAGGAAAGAATTATTGAACTTTAAGACAGATCAATAACAGATGCCCAAGTGAAAGCATACAGATAAAAAAAAAGTGAAAATAAAAACAATAACAGAACAGAGTATCTAAGAGCTGTGAGACTCTAAAGGAACATACTACATGCAGTTGGAAACCTAAAACAAAAGAGAACAGGACAGAAGAAACAGTTGAAGAAATAAAGGCTAAAAATTTTTCAAAAATAAGAGATATCAAACAATGGATTCAAAAGGTTTGAGAACCTCCCAAAAGATAAATAAAAAAGGGACACCTGAATACATCATATGAAAATTGCTGGAAACAAAAGGTAAAGAGGAAATCTTAATGTCAACCAAAGTATAGAAAGTACATTACGTAGAGAGGATCAAAGGTAAACATTTCAGCAGATTTGTTGTTTGAAACTATATCAACAAGATAATGGAATGATATCTTTACATAAGCTAGAGAAAAAAACTCAAACCAGAATTCTATACTCAGAAAAAATACATTTTAGAAATCAAGACAAAATGACTTTTTGCAGACAGACAAAAGCTGAGGGAATTCATTAGTAGCAGATCTATCTGCATTACAAGAAAAGTTAAAGTTCTTTGGAGAAAAGGGATTATGGTGTCAGACATAAGTTTGGATGTACTCAAATCTTTGGAAATGATTAAAATAAATATAGTTAAGACTCCTTATATTTAATCACTGTAAAAGGAAATTGACTTTCTAAAGTAAATACAGTAGCAATGTATTACAGGTTTATAGCATATGTCAAAGTAACATTAAAGAAAAAGCACAAAAGATGAGAGAGAAGAACTGGAACTATACTTTTGAGCAACCATTAAAAATTTTTGTAAAAGAGTTACAGACAAAAGTGGAGACAAAATGGAAAAGGAAACACCAAATTTATCCAAAATTAGGCAGAAAAAGTAGAAAACGGAAAAATGGAACAAAACAAGAACAAAATGGTAAACTTTAATGAACCATGTCAATAATTGTATTACATGTAAATGGTCTAAACATGCTAATTAAAAGACAGAGATTGTCAGACTGCATGAAATACTAAGAACCAATTATTTGTTGTTTACAAGAGATCAAATTAAGTATAAATACATAAACGTTAAAATCAAAAGGATGAAAAATATATACTATGGGTTCTATAATACTAAGCAATGTATTCTCAGCTCCTAATTCACCTTCAATGCCTGATCTTTGAAATCGGTTCTTTATTTTTCCTTTACAGTTGGCAAAACATTCATCAGTAGAGGGCACTGGAGAGACATGGCAGGAAGAGGGGTCTTGATTCTTGTGGCCTATTCACCATTATCCTGAAGAGCACTCTTTTCCCCCTGACTGCTTCTGGTTTTCTGTGGTGCTAGATGCCACAGGATTCAACTTTCTCCAGAGTATGGCTCCATGTGTTTTTTCCATATCTCAACCTGTGCAGATCTCAACCTGTTCCCACCTGGTATAGGTAGGAATCTGAGACAGTCTGGTCACAGCTTCTTGCCAAGTCCTCATCTCCAGGAGCATGCACAATGGGGATGCCATGGGGGGTGGTCATCTATTGAGCTGGCCATTCAAATTTCATCCACACAGACACCCAGAGCTGCCTCAGCTCTCCACATCCTCTTCTCAGCCCCAAACACATGCATGTTGGGGTCCTGGCAGGGCTGGCTCACTGGGTGGCCAGTCCCTCAACCTGCATCCCCAACATTGGCCCAGAGTGATGCTGGTCCGAGCTATACACAGAGGTGTGCTAGGTTACACACATGAGGAAGCCTCTCTGCATGAAGAAGCCTCTGTAGCTCCCAGTTCCAGCAGAGCCTGCATAGAAACTTGTCCCACCACCCTTACATCTGACTCCTTTGGCCTGCCTCCATCATCCACAGCTCACCTGTATTTTCTTCAGCCCTCCAAATGCAGACATCATGAGTTCTAGGCCTCTTTCCGACAGTGTCACTGAATACTACTTTATGCCTGACATCCTCTGCACACCTGTTTGCTAGTTTTAGCTCACATGCTCCCCAGAGGGCTGTTTCTGCTTTCCCAGTGACCATGGACCAGCTCTTGCTCAGGCAACCCAGAAAACATCTCCACCTTCCAGTAGCTGCAACCACACCCTTTTCAATGAGGCCTGAATCTCCCCGCTGCCCCCAGTCTGTCTTTGCTCTCCTCAATGAAGAGTGTCCTTAGAGTTCTCTTTCCATTTTTATACTCTTCTATCCTAGCTTGATAATTTCTAAATATTAAACCTCTCCTGTTTAAATTGCTGTGTGATTTCTGTCTGATGATTGGATCCAGATTGGAACTTGAAAATTAAGAGCAAATTAAACCCAAGGCAAGCAGCAGGAAGGAAAAAATATTTTTTAAAAGGGCAGAAACAAGTGAAATTGAAGAGAAAAATAGACAAAAATGAATGAAACCAAAACATGGTTCTTTGAAAAGATCAATAAAATTAATATGTCTTTAGCCAGACTGAAGGAGAAGGAGGAGGAGGAAGAGGAATAAATTATTATCATAAGTGAAGGGGGAGCATCATTACAATCCCTACAGACTGCTAAGGGATGATGACAAACAACTTTCCGCTCATAAATTCTACAACTTAGAAGAATATATTTCTTGAATACATCCCTTTCCTACAAACTACCAAAGCTCACTCAAAAAATAAAAATAAAAAAAACTAAATGGTCCTATATCTATTAAAGAAATTAATACTTGCAAACATTGTAAAAATAAAACTCTGGGCCCAGATGGTTTCACTGACGAATTTTACCACATATTTAAGGAAGAAGTAACGCCAGTTCTACACAATCTCTTTCAGCAGTAGAAGGAAGACTTCACATTTGTTTATGAGGTCAGCATTACCCTGATACCAAAATCAGACAGACATTACAAGAACAGAAAACATCAGAACAAAAGCTTTTTAACATAGACCCCTTCAAAATTCTTTTTTTTTTTTTTTTTTTTTTTTGAGATGGAGTTTGCTCTTTTTGCCCAGGCTGGAGTATAGTGACATGATCTCGGCTCACTGCAACCTCTGCCTCCTGGGTTCAAGTGATTCTCATGCCTCAGCCTCCCAAGTAGCTGGGATTACAGGTGTGCACCACCAGGCCTGGCTAATTTTTGTATTTTTAGTAGAGGTGGGGTTTTACCATGTGGTCCAGGCTGGTCTTGGACTCCTGACCTCAGGTGATCCACCTACCTCGGCCTCCCAAAGTGCTGGGATTACAGGTGTGAGCCACTGCGCCTGGCCGCAAAATCCTTTTTTAAAAAGGACAATATATAACAACTAAGTGGGGTTTACTTCAGGAATGAAAGGTTGTTTCCACATTTAACAATTAATGTAATTCACTTTCTTGATAAAGTAGAAACATATGATTACCTCAATAGATGCCAAAAATACACTGAAACAGCACAACTTTTCAAATTAAAACTTTCTGACAATTACAAATAAAACGGAACTTAAGCTGACCAACTATACCAAAATAACTTATAGATAACATCATATCAATAGTGAAATATTGAATGTTTGCTCCCTTTGTAAACAAAATAAAAACACTATCACCACTTTGGCATGACATTATGCAGTAGATTCTAGCTAATGCAATAAGGCAGGACAAATTTAAAATGGTGATAAAAAATGGATCTGCGGAAGTAAACCGTCTTTATTTGTAGGCACCATGATTGTGAGCCTAGTAAATCTAATAAAAAATCCACAAGCTATTAGCCGGGCGTGGTGGTGCATGCCTGTAATTCCAGCTACTCAGGAGGCTGAGGCAGGAGAATCGCTTGAACCCAGGAGGTGGAGGTTGTGGTGAGCCGAGATCGCACCATTGCGCTCCAGCCTGGGTGACGAGGGAAACTCTGTCTCAAAAAAAGAAAAAGAAAAATCCACAAGCTATTAAATTAATTTAGCGAAATTCACCGGATACAATATACTAAAACTAATATACAAACATCAATTGTATTCCTAGAGTTTCAAAAAATAGAAAATTAATGAATTTTTACAACACTGTGGAAAAAGAATCAAATTCCTGGGGATCTAATGAAAAATATGTAAGGTCTCTATACTAAAAACAATAAAATGTGGCTGAGAAATTAAAAACTGCTACGTAAATGAAGAGATATACTGTGTTCATGAATCGACTCAGTATTAAGATGTCAGTTCCCCTCAAGTTGATCTGTAGATTCAGTGCAATGTCAAAATCCTCACGAGTTTTATTGTGAAAACTTAGCAATTAACCACCACATCCATAGCCCTCTGACCTATGACAAAGGCACCAGTGTAATTCAGAGAGGAAGGGATGGGCTTTTCAATGAATGGTTTTAGAGTAACTGGATATTCATAAGGGGAAAAGTGAACCTTGACCTCACACCATAAGTAAAATTAATTTGAGATTAATCATACATCTAAACATAAAAGCTACACCATAAAGCTTCTACAATAAAATATAGAAGACTATCTTGATCACCTTGGGCTAAACAAAGATGTCTTAAATAATATACAGAAAACATTAACCATTAAAAAATGCCAACTTAGGGGCTGGGCACAGTGGCTCACACCTGTAATCCCAGCACTTTGGGAGGCCGAGGCAGGTGGATCACCTGAGGTCAGGAGTTTGAGACCAGCCTGAGCAACATGGTGAAACCCCATCCCTACTAAAAAAATAAAATTAGCCGGGCATGGTGGTACACACCTGTAATCCCAGCTACTCGGGAGGCTGAGGCATGAAAATTGCTTGAACCCGGAAGGCAGAGGTTGCAGTGAGCCAAGATCATGCCACTGCACTCCAGCCTGGGCGACAAAGCGAGACTCCATCTCATTAAAAAAAAAAAAAAAAAAAAAAAAAGACAGGCTGGGCATGGTGGCTCACACCTGTAATCCCAGCAATTTGGGAGGCCAAGGTGGGAGGATCACTTGAGTCCAGGAATTTGAGGTCAACATAGACCCTGTCTCTGCTAAAAATACAAAAATCAGCTGGGCGTGGTGGTGGTACATACCTGTCGTCTCAGCTGGTCGGGAGGCTGAGGTGGGAGGATTGCTTGAGCCCAGGAATTCAAGGCTGCAGTGAGCTATGACTATGCCACTGTACATCAACCTGGGTGACAGACCCTGTCTCAAAAATAAACCCATGATAAGATACCACCACACACCCATCAGAATGGCTAAAGTGAAAAAGGTGAAACATACCAAGGGCTCTGAGGACATGGAGGACTGGCATTCCCAAACACTGCTTATGAGAGTGACGCCAGTCACTAGAAATCTGTTTGGCAGTGTCTGCTAAAGCCGATGCGATGGCCGGGCGCGGTGGCTCACGCCTGTAATCCCAGCACTTTGGGAGGCCGAGGTGGGTGGATCACCTGAGGTCAGGAGTTCGAGACCAGCCTGGCCAACATGGTGAAACCCCATCTCCACTAAAAATACAAAAATTAGCCGGGCGTGGTGGTGGGTGCCTGTAATCCCAGCTACTTGGGAGGCTGAGGCAGGAGAATCACTTGAACCGGGAGGCAGAGGTTGTAGTGGGGTGGGATCATGCCACTGCACTCCAGCCTGGGTGACAGAGCGAGATTCTGTCTCAAAAAAAATAAATGAAGCTGAGTTGGATGTCCTTTGACCCAGTGGTTCCATTCCTGGGTCCGTATCCCACAGAAATGCACACCTGTGTTCCCCAGAAGACATGAACAAGAATGCTCACAGTGAGCCATTCTTGATGCCCAAAGTAAAAATCTACCCATCAGCAGCAGAATGGATAAACTATGAAATCATCATGCAGTGGAATCTACGCAGTAACGACAATGAGTGAAAATAACCACCCAGGCCGGGCGCGGTCTCTCACACCTGGAATCCCAGCACTTTGGGAGGCCGAGGTGGGCAGATCACGAGGTCAGGAGATCGAGACCATCCTGGCTAACATGGTGAAACACTGTCTCTACAAAAAAATACAAAAAAATTAGCTCGGTGTGGTGGTGGGCGCCAGTCCCAGCTACTCGGGAGGCTGAGGCAGGAGAATGGTGTGAACCTGGGAGGCGGAGCTTGTAGTGAGCTGAGATCGCGCCACTACACTCCAGCCTGGGCGACAGAGCGAGACTCCATCTCAAAAAAGAAAACAAACTAACCACCCACAGCAATACCGCTGAATGTAATGCATACAGCATTTGGGCAGAAGCCAGACACAAGTGAAGACACGCTGTGCGTAGTTTCATTTCCATGATGTTCACAGCAGGCAAAACGTCTCCCTGGTGGGAGGGGTTGCCCTCGTGGGCACAGGTGGTTTTGTGGGGGCGTCTGATAAAGTTTCCTGTTGGGAGCTGAAAAACGAAGATTCACTGAGCTGCACCCTCATATTTGTGTATCTTTGTTATACTTCAATAAAAATTTACATGTTAAAAACTCAAGGCCGGGTGTGGTGTCTTACGCCTGTAATCCCAGCACTTTGGCAGGCTGAGGTGGGTAGATCACTTGAGGTCAGGAGTTTGAGACCAGCCTGGCTAACATGATGAAACACCATTTCTACTAAAAATACAAAAAATTAATCAAGCGTGGTGGTGGGCGCTTGTAACCCCAGCTACTTGGGAGGCTGAGGCAGGAGAATCGTTTGAAACCTGGGAGGCAGAGGGTGCAGTGAGCCAAGATTGTGTCATTGCACTCCAGCCTGGGCAACAAGAGCAAAACTCTGTCTCAAAACAAAACAAAAAAACACTCTTAGGAAAAGAGGAATAGATTGGATTTATTCCAGATTTCTTATCTGGAAGAAGGGATCCAACTATAATTTATAATAGTGAGACACTTGATATATTCTCCTTAAAAACAACAAAAACATTGCAAGAAGCTAGCAGCCCCCTCGCGGCCCCTCCAAGTCACTGCCCACCACCCAGGAGTGACCCTGATCCCCTGTGTGTGGAGCTCAGTAATTAAGAGAGTTTGGCAGGAAGCCTGGGATAGACGTCGTGACTGAGGAAGAAGAACAAAGGCGCAGACGCTGATCCACGCGTGTGTGGAGGCCTGATTTATGACAGCCCGGGTGGTGGAACCAGCTTGGGAAACAGGAGACTGTTTAATAAATGCTGCTGAGACAATTCGTTATTCATGTGGAAAAAATGAAATTGAGTTTCTGTCTCACGTCATAAATAAAAGTCACTTGCAGAAGACAGTGTGGGAGATTATGTTTATGTCCTCACTGTGTTGGGGTTTCTTAAGACGCAAGAGCGCCAACCATAACAGAAAAGATTGATAAATTCAACTACATGAACATCGAGAACTTTGTTTATCAAGAAATGACATAAAGAGGATAAAAACAAGTCACAGGGTGCAAGGAGATCTTTTCCACGCATACAACAGCAAAGGATGGGTATCCAAGTATAAAAAGAATTCCACAAGATCAGTAAGAAAGAGACCAAGCCCACAGAAAAATGAGTAACAGACAGGAACAAACATTTTACAACAGAAGAAACGTGAATGGCAAATACTCCTATAAGAAGATATCTAGCTTCTTTGGTATTCAAGAACAAGTATGTTCAAGTTGCCATTTTGTACCCAGTAGACTGGAAAAACTTGGAAAGTCTGGTAGTACAAAGCGTTGGTGACAAGATGTGGCAAGATCTTGCACCTTGGCTGGGCGCAGTGGCTCACGCCTGTAATCCCAGCAGTTTGGGAGGCCACAGCTAGAGAATTGCTTGAGGCCAGGAGTTTGAGACCAGCCTGGGCAACACAGTGAGACCCCATCTCTTAAAAAAAACATTAGCCAGATGTGGTGGTATGTGCCTGTCATCCCAGCTACTTGGGAGGCTGAGGCAGGAGAATTGTTTGAGCCCAGGAGTTCAAGGCTGCAGTGAGCTATGATGGTGCCACTGCACTCCAGCCTGGGCGACAGAGCAAGACCCTGTCTCTAAAATTTAAAAAAGAAAAAGATGTTGCATCTTGTTGGTGGAAAGGTAAATTTGTCTCAGCACTTTGGAAAGTAATTTGGCTTTAGCTTGTAAAGCTGAATATTTACAGGTGCAATGCCCCAGAAGTTCTACTCCGAGTTAAATCCTAAATAAACTTTTCTACATGAGCCCAAGAGACAGGTAGTGGGATGTTCACACCACACTGTTTCTAGTAGCAAAAAATTGGAAACAGACCAAATGTCCATTTGATGGATAAATACATCTTTGTTATATTCATACTATGGAATTTTACACCGTGGTGAAATGAATCAACAACAATCCAAGAATAATATGGATAAATCTTAGAAACAGAACATTGAGTGAGAAAAAGTTCAGTTGCAGGCCAGGCGCAGTGGCTCACGCCTGTAATCCTGGCACTTTGGGAGGCTGAGGTCAGTGGATCACCTGAGGTCAGGAGTTCAAGACCAGCCTGGCTAACATGGTGAAACCCCGTCTCTACTAAAAATACAAAAATTAGCCAGGCGTGATGGTGGGTGCCTGTAACCCCAGCTACTCAGGAGGCTGAGGCAGGAGACTCTCTTGAACCTGGGAGGCAGAGGTTGCAGTGAGCTGAGATCATGCCATTGTACTGCAGCCTGGGCAACAGAGTGAGACTCTGTCTCAAAAAAAAAAAAATTATTATTCATGTTTTATTCAGCTTCATAAACAGGCTCACAAAATCATTTTGGCTTGGTTCTGTGTAAACTGTTTAAGGTTCTGTGTCCATTTCCTGCCTCCAAAGGGCACATCTGTCCTGCCCACACCTTTCGGTTTCCTCAAATCCCTGCCTTGTCCCCCACTCTCACGTCACCACGTTTACCTTGCACAGACGGCATCTCTCAGCAGCAGTTTTCTTGGTCACTTAAAGTTTTTCCAATCACTCATCCCTAAACTAGAAACGGGGCTTCAGGAGCCCCTTGGTGGCTTGAACAGAGGAGATGGCCAGTGGCTGGTGTGGGGACAGCCCAGGAGAATGACTTGTTTTGTGACATCCGAGGCCTCTCCAGAGTCCCTGGCTGGGGGTGGAGATGGTGCTCACTCTAGCAGAGAAATTCAGCTTCTGCCTGACTCCAGGTCACACTGGGCCAGCAGCCTGCAAGAGAGACCCGGCTTCACGCCCTCTACATGGGACAAACTCTAAGATATACACAAAGAGGAAAGAAACACAAAAAGCAGCCCAACAGTCAGAGACAGGTTTATTTTGGAGGAATAAACCAGAGAGGGGCTTCTGGCCAATTTTTGGTCAGGAGTGCTCTCTCTTTTTTTTTTTTGAGATGGAGTCTTGTTCTGTCGACCAGGCTGGAGTGCAGTGGCGTGATCTTGGCTCACTGCAACCTCTGCCTCCCGGGTTCCAGTGATTCTCCTGCCTTACCCTCCCGAGTAGTGGGGACTACAGGCACCTGCCACCGCGCCCGGCTAATTTTTTTATTATTAGTAGAGATGGGTTTTCACCATGTTGGCCAGGCTGGTCGCAAACTCCTGACCTCATGATCCGTCTGCCTTGGCCTCCCAAAGTCCTGGGATTATAGGCGTGAGCCACCACACCCAGTCAGGAGCACTCTCTCTTACAGAGTAAGGGTAAATATTGGTTTTAGGGTGAGGGGGCTTATCACAAGTTTGGATTGTTTCTGTGTGGGGCAGAAGTTTTATGGTGGGGTTGGAATGTCTCTGGGAGGAGGGCAGGTTGTCTGGGGGCTGACTTTTTTTCCGGCTGGAGGGGGGTTATCTCAGGGCTGGCGTATCTCTGGTTGGGGAGGGGTTTGGAATGTTTCTGGACAGAGATGTTATTTGTGGTTTATGGTCATGCTGACCTTAGCCATTAGGCTGATGCCCTTTGGATGTAGGCAGCTTTTGATCAAAGTGAACTTTAGAATGGTGGTATTTGTCCAAGATGGGAAAACTCCTGCTCTGTCACAAACTGTTACCAGAGAGGGGTCCCGATCCAGACCCCAAGAGGGAGTTCTTGGACCTCACACAGGAATTCAGGACGAGTCCATAGCGTAACATGAAAGCAAGTTTATTAGTGAAGTCAAGAAACAAAAGGGTAACCACTCCATAGGCAGAGCTGCCGGGGCCGCCGGCTGGCTATTTTTACGGTAATTTATTGAACATATGCAAAACAAGGGGTGGTTTATTCATGAGCTTTCTAGGAAAGGGGGCGGAGAGTTCTTGGAACTGAGGGTTCCTCTCCTTTTTAGACCATAGAGGGGAACTTCCAGGTGTCCGCATGGCATCTGTAAACTGTGGTGGCGCTGGTGGGAGTGTCTCTTAGCATGCCACTGTATTATAATTAGCGCATAATGAGCATCGAGGATGACCAGAGGTCACGTCCGTCGCCATCTTGTCAATAATGACCAGAGGTCACGTCCGTCGCCATCTTGGTTTTGGTGGACTTTGGCCAGCTTCTTAGCCACGTCCTGTTTTATCAGCGGGGTCTCTGTGTCCTGTGTCTTGGGACCCCCTGTGTCATTCTGTGACTAGGAACACCCAGCCTCCTGGGCTGCAGCCGCGCAGGTCTCAGCCCCATTTTTCCCAGCCCCTGTTCAAGATGGAGTTGGTCAGGCTGGAAGGCCTCTGACGAAAGCGCCTCCTCGCGTCTCTGTTCCGGGATCTTTCATCTCCAAGGGGCTCCTGCGTATGCGGAAACGCCCTCCCACCTGTCTCTGCTTGTCTCCTGATCAGTTCACTCGCCTTACAAACCTCCTAAGTCTATGTCCCTAAGTATTTAAACACAATTGCACAATTAATGAATCCCAATTTTAAAAATTAACTAATAACATTTCCCAGGTATTTAAGTATTGATTACAGACTTTAATCAAATACTTCTAAATATTAAAATCACAAGCTAAATGTGCTTAAATCACATAGCTAAACGTGCTATGGACCAAATTGCGCGCTCTCCAAATCCACGGTGCAGCCCCAGCGCATGTGTGACCGTGCTTGGAGATAAGGCTTTAAGGACGTGATTAAGATTGAATGAAGTCCTAAGCGTGGGGCCCTGATCTGATAGGACTGTGGCCTTATAAGAAGAGAGCTCTTTCCTCTCTCCTCCTCTTTCCCTCTCCCCCTTCCTTCCCTCCCAGCCATGGGAAAAGACACCACTCACAAGCCAGAAAGAGGCCTCCCCAGGAACTGAACTAGCCCGCACCTTGATCTTTGCCTTCCAGCCTCCAGGACGGAGAGAAATGGATTTCTGTTGTTTATAAGCAGCCTGGTCTATGAGATGTTGTTGCGGCAGCCTGGATGGACGCGCACACCACAAGTTATTCCCAGGAATTAAAAGCATAGTGCCAGCCAGGCGCGGTGGCTCACACCTGTAATCCCAGCACTTTGGGAGGCCAAGGCGGGTGGATCACGAGGTCAGGAGTTCAAGACCAGCCTGGCCAACATGGTGAAACCCCGTCTCTACTAAAAATACAAAAATTAGCTAGGTGTGGTGGCGGGCGCCTGTAGTCCTGGCTACTTGGGAGGCTGAGGCAGGAGAATTGCTTGAACCTGGGAGGTGGAGGTTGCAGTGAGTAGAGATTGCACCACTGCACTCCAGACTGGGTGACATAGCGAGACTCCGTCTTGGGGGAAAAAAGAAAAAAAAGCCCAGTGTCAGAGGGTGGGAGGGTTTTGGGGTATGATGGAGTGGTGGGTTCACGACTGCATGTTTCTTTTCTTTTCTTTTCTTTTTTGAGATGGAGTTTTTTTGCTCTTGTCGCCCAGGCTGGGGTGCAGTGGTGTGATCTCGGCTCACCGCAACCTCCACCTCCCAGGTTCAAGCGATTCTCCTACCTCAGCCTCCCGAGTAGCTGGGATTACAGGCTCACGCCTCCACATCTGGCTAATTTTTGTATTTTTAGTAGAGATGGGGTTTCACCATGTTGGTCAGGCTGGTCTTGAACTCCTGACCTCAGGTGATCTGCCCGCCTCGGCCTCCCAAAGTGCTGGGATTACAGGTGTGAGCCACTGCACCTGGCCATGTTTCTTTTCTTGAGACAGAGTCTCGCTCTGTCACCCAGGCTGGAGTGCAATGGTGCGATCTTGGCTCACTGCAACCTCCATCTTCTGGGTTCAAAAAATTCTCCTGCCTCAGCCTCCCAAGTAGCTGGGATAGCAGTCATGTGCCACCTCACCCAGCTAATTTATTTATTTTTCATTAATTAATTAATTTTCTTTTTTGAGACAGTCTCATTCCATCAGCCAGGCTGGAGTGCAGTGGCGTGATCTCGGCTCACTGCAAATTTTGCCTCCCAGGTTCAAGCAATTCTTGTGCCTTAGCCTCCCAAGCAGCTAGAATTACAGACATGTGCCACCACACCTGGCTAAGTTTTGTATTTTTAGTAGAGACAGGGTTTCACCGTGTTGGCCAGGCTGGTCTCGAACTCCTGACCTCAGGTGATCCACCTGCCTTGGCCTCCTGAAGTGCTGGGATGACAGGCGTGAACCACCGTGCCTGGCCAGTGCTTTTTCTTTAAACTACAAACTCCGTCTCCTTCCCATGTACATTTCTCCTGCTCTCAGTGACCACCACTGTATGGCTGTGTTGCTGGTCTCCCTGAGCCTCGGTTTCTTTTCTGCAACCTGGGGGCCCACTCCGGGAGTGAACTGGGAAAAAGCAACTCAGCTGAAGCCTCCAAGCCTCCTCCCGCTCCCCGGCGATCTCCCAGGAGGCTCCTGTAAGGCATGGGCTGGAGGTCGGGGGGCTCGTGGCTTAGAGGTGACTGCTGAGAAATAATCGTAACAAAAGGGAAAAACTGAATTTCCTGACAAAAAGGGGGAATCAGATATTTAAGGCAGTCAGTGGGGCTCTTGGCGGCCGTTGAAACCACACTTCTGGAGGAACATAATGGCGTGGACAGAGCCTCATGTTCTAATTTTCAGTGAAAACAGAAATAACGTAAAACAGCATATGCCGTATGGTCCAAATTCCCTGAAAAAATTATTTGTGTCTTCATAAATATGGTATATATTGTCTGTAGAAATGTGTACATATTGAGATATTTATCTGTGTAGATATAAATATATGTATAAATATGTGTGCATAGGCCAGGTGTGCTGTCTCACTCCTGTAATTTCAGCACTTTGGAGGCCGAGACTGGAGGATCACCTGAGGTCAGGAGTTCGAGACCAGCCTGGGCAACGTGGCGAAACCCCGTCTCTACCAAAAATACAAAAAATCAGTCAGACGTGGTGGTGGGTGCCTGCGTTCCCAGCTACTCGGGAGGCTGAAGTGTGAGGATTGCTTGAGCCTGGGAGGTGGAGGTTTCAATGAGCTATGATCATGCCACTGCCCTCCAGCCTGGGCAATAGTGAGACCCTGTCTCAAAAAGAAAAAAATGTGTGGGCCAGTTGCGGTGGTTCGCTCCTGTAATCCCAGCACTTTGGGAGGCTGAGGCGGGTGGATCACGAGGTCTGGAGTTTCAGACTAGCCTGACCAACATGGTGAAACCCCGTCTCTACTAAAAACAAAAGAATTAGCTGGGCGTAGTGGCGGGCACCTGTAATCCCAGCTACTCAGGAGGCTGAGGCAGGAGAATCGCTTGAACCTGGGAGGCGGAGGTTGCAGTGAGTCGAGATTGCGCCACTGCACTTCAGCCTGGGTGACGGAGTGAGACTCTGTCTCAAAAAAAAAAAAATGTGTATATATGTATGCATTTCCGTGTGTATATATTTAAATATATAGTACATGTTTCTCCGTAGACATATATAAACGTGTGTGTGTGTATATATATATATATATTTCTATGTGTATTGTCAAAAAACAGTATTTAAACAACTTGGGTTTAATGATGGGAGTGGCTCCTGTTAGCGATTCCCGAATTTGGCAGCTCCATCTGTGTAGCTGCTTGTCTATATGACACGGTGCACACATGATGTCTGTAACTGTCTATATGACACAGTGCACACGTGATGTCTGTAGCTGCTTGTCTATATGACACGGCGCACACATGATGTAACTGCTTGTCTATATGACACGGTGTACACATGTCTGTAACTGTCTATATGACATGGTGCACACATGATGTAACTGCTTGTCTATATGACACGGTGCACACGTGATGTCTGTAGCTGCTTGTCTGTGACACGGTGCACACGTGATGTCTGTAGCTGCTTGTCTGTGACACGGTGCACATGTGATGTCTGTAACTGTCTATATGACATGGCGCACATGTGATGTCTGTAGCTGCTTGTGTGTGACACGACGCACACGTGATGTATGTAGCTGCCCGTGTCCACATGTTCTGGGCATTTCTGTTGTGTGTCTCCAGGCGTGTGTTGCATGTATAACTCCAGTGTCTGTATAACTCCAGTGTCTGTATAACTCCAGTGTCTGTACCTAGAGCCCACTTGGATGCAAGCTGTGAAAGCTGCCAAGACACCCCCTTCCTGAAGATTCTGGGGTGTTAGGGGAGGGCACCACACCCGTCCTCACCCCACACATCCATGAAAAAGGTGACCAGGGCCCCTGACTGCGCCAGGGCTCTGAGCAGCTGTGGGGTGGCCCTCATGGGGTCATGCAAGGCTGCGTCAGAGGAGGGTGGTCCCACCTGCAGAGCGTCCACCTGGTGTGCAAGTGAGACCTTGATGAGGACATACATGTGAGAGCTGCAGGTCCTGGGGGTGCTTCTGCCTGTGTGTGCGTGTGCATGCAGACAACACACAGGTGTGTGCACACTCACAACACACACAACACGTGTGTGCACACTCACATGTACACATGAGCACTCACAACACACGTACACGGAGGAGGGGTGGGAAGACAAGAGCCTCCAGGGGCATTGCTGAGTGGGCGTGTTTAAGTGACTTTTTGAGATGGAGTCTCGCTCTGTTGTTCAGGCTGGAGTGCAGTGGCATGATCTTGGCTCACCGCAACCTCTGCCTCCTGGGTTCAAGCGATTCTCCTGCCTCAGGCTCCCGAGTAGCTGGGACTACAGGCGTGCGCCACCACGACTGCCTAATTTTGTATTTTTAGTAGAGATGGGGTTTCTCCATGTTGGTCAGGCTGGTCTTGAACTCCCGACCTTAGGTGATCCGCCGGCCTCAGCCTCCCAAAGTGCTGGGATTACAGGCATGAGCCACCGCACCCGGACTTCAGTGACTTTCTTTTTTTCTTGAGACTTTCCCACATTTTCTAAATATGTTACAGTGACTGAGTATGAATGTTATAAAAAATCAAAATTCTAGTGTATGTTTGTTTTTAAAGTAAAAACTCCTGAAGCCATCTCCTGTCACAGGGCTGCCGTAGGGCAGCTGTGAAGGCTCCAGGTCTGGGGCCCACTCAGCCCTGCCATACTGGGCTCGGGGGGAGGCTCCCTGCCAGATGGGTGGCCCCAGGAAGGGGCGGCAGGAGCAGCACCTCTAGCCGTCCGCCCGAGGCTTCGTTTACCACTGGGCCTCAGGGCCTTCCCCTCTCCGGCCAGCTCCGAAGGGGTTAAAATGCTTCACCAATGCAAATAGATTTAATTAATCGTTTCATCAGCTGCAAATATACCTTCTGAACCCTATTAAAAACATGAATATGCAAATATAGACCTTTTTGAATTCTCATTTTCGAGGACTTGGTGTTGGGTTTGATTAGTGAATTCCGTTAACAGCCTGTAAACCTGCTGGAAAATTTAATTTCCATTTTAAATTAAAAAAAAGCATGAAGGCAGTGGTAATTGGGCTAATTATAGTGTTATGCTGAAGAGGCCACATACTGCGCCCTGGGGTGTCCCCTACCCGGGCTGGGTGCTGGGCCAGGTGGACACCCCTGGCAGGTCATGTGGTCCGTTTTCCAGATGCGAAAACTGAGGCCCAGGGAGGGGAGGACCTTTGCCCACGACCATCCCGCAGGCTGGGCTGAGCCAGCATTCAACTGAGGCCTCCTGATGTCCCGGCTGGGGTGCGCCTGGCTGCCCAGCCCCTGGCTCCGTCTGGGAGGAGGGGGTGCTCGGAGGAAGCCGAGGGGCCATGAGCTCCAGGTCCCCCATCCTTGGTGGGCAGTGCTCACTGCTCACCTTTGTCCCTCTGCCCAGGAGGGAGCCAGGCCTGGCTCTGCCACCGCCTCCGCCCGTGCCCAGGGACACCAGAGCTGGGACAGCCGCTTCCCCTGTTCTCTGGTTCCAGTTTTCTCATTAGTTGAGTAGGGACACAGCACACCATCACCTGTCACCACTCAGCATGGATTCACCCGCACACACCTGTGCACCGGTGTGAGCCAGGACTGTCAGGCGCCAGCTCCCTCGGTGAACGTGACAAGGCCCCTCCTTCCCCACGGGGGTGACACGCCAGAGCCAGGGGCGCCCGGGGTGGCTGGGCCCAACTGAGAGGGACAAGTGGAAAATCCAGCGGGATCCCCGAGACCAAAGCCGACTGTGGAAGGTCCCATTCGCCGTTCGCATTGGTTACACGTCGACACGATGCCATGTTGGATAGATTGGGTTAGAGGTGTATTTGCTAACATTAATTTCACTGGCTTCTGCTTACTATTTAACGTGGCTACTAAAAAATGTCAAGTTACGTATGCGGTTCGCGTGGCGTCTCTATTAGCGCTGTTCTGTGAGGACGCTAATCTGTCTAAAACATGACTGTATCTGCTGGAACAGATGTGCAGTCTATGTCTATCAAAAATAAACTATGCATTGAACAAAACGCCAGGTAGTGAGGAACGCCGGAAGAAACGATAGAGCTGGCTCAGGAGATGAGGGGAAGGGAGGGCTGACTCATGGGTAAGGATCAATTGGGCAGCTCCGGCCGCTGTAAACAAACCCCAGACTACGACCCGCCGGGGCGGCCTCCGCCGCACCAGTTCTTTCTCGAGGTTCTGGGGGCCCAGGTCCAAGATCAGGACGTCAGTCGGCAGGGCGTGTTTCCCCGGAGCCTCTCCCCGTGGCTCTCAGAGGGCCACCTCTGCTCGTTGGGATCTGGGACTCGGTGTTTTGTTTTGCTTTGAAAGATAGTGACACAAATGGTTCAGAACTATGGAAGTTCTGAAGAATGCTGTCAATTTTACTTTAAAATGAGAATCTGGTGTTTCTGTGTGTCACCGTTTTCAATAAAATTTCTTGAGAGTGTTGGCAACAACAGCAAAATCCAGTGAAACAGATCAGTACACGCGTCTATGGAAAATTTCCAAGACATATTGTGAAGTGAGAAAAAGCAAGCTGCGGAACAATACGTAGGGATTTTAAAAGCACACAGACCACCCAGGGAGGCAGAACCATGTGTTTTCGTGTGTCCATATGGTAGGTGTGCACATCCACCCACAGGCGGGAGAGTCTGGGATGGGGGCCAGAAGGGACTTCTCCTTTTCACTCTACGTTCCTCTCATATTGTTGGAGGGAACTTTGTTTTGTTTTAGTGTTAAAAATGTATTTGAATTGTGCAGTTAAAGAAAACATAAAACAAAACGAGACTGCCAGGCTGGGCCAGCTGATGTCTGCACCGGGCTCCTGGCGCCTCCTTGCCCGCCCTCTCTCACTGTGCGACTTCGGACAGGGAACTCCTCCTCTCTGGGCCGCAAGCAGCGATTTAAGCATTCTGGTGAAGCCGCCTGTCCTCAGGGTGTGAGCATGCACGCACACAGGTGCACACACATGCAACCATGTGCACACATGGCTATGCACCAACACGCATGCAGTCATGTGTGCACGCATGAACACGTGTACACATGGCCCACACCAGTACACACATGTGAAGTCATGCTTGCACACAGGAGCACATATGCACTTATGTGCACATACGACACACCAATACACGTGGTCACACATGCACACATCACATGTACACACATGCTCATGTACACAAACCATACAGGGATACATGCACGTACACACATCTGTACATACGCATGTGCACACAGGGCCACACACCAATACACAAATGCAGTTATGCACACACACGGCACATGTACACACATGCTCATGTGCACACACAAACCAAGCCTGGGGACGTGCACTGCACATGCCTGTATGTGCACGTGTACACGGGTCATGTGTCCAGGCATGGCAGTGGTGCATGCCCACACCTCTGCATGTACATGCCTGTAAACACACTCCTGTATGTATAGCCCGAGGTTCTGAGCCCCTGGGCCTCTGAGTCTCCCTCCAATGCTGTCTCTGGATGAAGGTCCCAGCCCTCGCCTGCCCATGGTGTCCTGGTGACATTTTAACAGGAGGGCAATGGGCCAAGTTTAACTCAGATGCTGGGGCCTGGAGGGGCAGCTGAATTTGCAGTCAAGAGAGCAGGGTTTGAGTCCCTGCCCAACACAGACTTGCAGGAGGCGTTGGTGGGCCAGTCCCCGGCTTTCTGCACTGAGGTCTCCTTTCCTGACAAGACCAGACTCGCAGGATCATTATGGGATGAGGATGAGCATTGCCAATTGGCAAGTTCCAAGCCGATGAGAGCCTCTGTGTGTACGAGCTGCGCGAGAGACTTGTTAAAGGTAGATTCTCACAGTTGCTCCAGGCAGGACCTGAGGACCTGCCTTTCTCAGGTGCTTCCAGGGACCCCACTCTGAGAAGTGAGGGGCTGCAGAAAACCCAGGGATTTCTCCAAAACTTGCACGAGTTATCTGCGGGAAGGAAAGAGACAGACTAACCCTGCAATGGTCTTGTGCTAGCTGCCCGGTGCCAGGCGCAGTGGGAGGGAGGGAGGGAGGTTGATCCCTCAGAGGCCCCGGCAGGTGGCACTGTCCTCTCCGGCCTGCCAGGAGGCTGGAGGGAGCCCTGGGGCCCCCCAAATCCTGTTACATCCTGGCAATTACAGTTTATTGCTGCAGCACTAATCCCTTAAAATTAGTCATTAGCGGCTTAAGAACCATTTGGCGTTGGGTACCCACTACGGAGCTGGGGGAAGCGGGGAATCTGCCAGAACCAGAACTTTCTCTTGCCCGGCAGCCAGGGCTGGGCAGGGACAGGGGACCGGTGGCGCCTCCTGGGGTCCTCACACGCTGTTTCTTTCCCATTCCACCTGGCAGACGCGTGAAGAGGATTTGACAAACTCGTGGGGAAGGTTTATTAAATCAGCCCGCAAGGGACACATGTTATCAGAGACCTCTGCTCTCTCCAGCCCACCCAGACACGTCCCTTGGGGGTGTGAGGGCTGCTCCAGCCCCGCCTCTGCCTCTTCCCGGGAAAGGAAAATCCCATGATCAGAGCAGAGCCACCCGCCGGCCGGAGCTGGTGCATCTCAGCGCTGGCTGGGGGACCCAGCCTCTTGTAGACCCTCCCGGGGAGCCGGCAGGGGAGGTGCCGGCCCCGGGCTCCCCGAAAGGAAGGTGCTTTGGAGATCCCTGGCTGTGGAGGGGGAAGGGGAGACCAAGGCAGGAAGGTACCCCTGGTCCGGATGCGGACGTGGATGGGGAAGGCGAGACCAAGTCAGGAAGGCGCCCCGGGTCCAGATGCAGACTTGAGGTTGCACCTGGGGACGGGGGGCTTGTTTGTGGCCCTTTAGCTGCCAAGCCCGTCTTGATGCCACAGAAGCCGGGGTGGAAGGCAGGTGTGGGCCTTGGCCCAGGCTGCAGCAACCAGAAGGTTCAGCAGCCTCAGATCTTGGGAAGGTGACACAAGGGCTTGGGGACAGTGGGTGGAGTCCTGTGGCCATGAGGGTCTGTGGCTGTGGGAACCCCTGCTGCGGTTTTTCTGGTGTGGTTGGAGGCCGTGACCATTGCTCCTCAGCCACCAGGTTACGCATCGGTGATGGCAGAGCCAGTGGTCCCAGGGTCCCGGAGCTGAGGGGTGTGTGTCCACCAGGGGAGTCAGTGGGGTGTGTGTCCACCGGGGGAGCCATGGGGTGTGTGTCCACCGGGGGAGTCAGTGGGGTGTGTGTCCACTGGGGGAGCCGTGCCAGTGCCTCCTGAGGCTGAGCCCACCTCCCCACTCTCCATTTCTCAGCCTCTGCCCCAAATCCTCCTGGTAAGTTCCATTCCCACCTGGGCTGGCTGGAGTTTAGCTCTGGCCTTGCAATCAAGACCACCACCTTTGGGGGGGCTCCTGCCTGGACCTGGACCCGGCTGTCGCCCACCAGGGACCACTCCTCCTGCTGCCCCTGGGGCAGAGGCTGCGGGCTTCTGTTCTGCCTGAGGGCTCAGCCCTCTGTCCTCCCCCAGGATGGCCCCGGACCTCCAGCCTCTGGGCCCACCCTATCCCCGCTTCCTACCTGGTGGGGTCCCATCCGCCTTCAGGGTCCAGTCGGACCCCATCTCCTAAATTGCCTTGACAAGAACCAGCCCCTGTCCCTCTGTGTTCACAGCCAGGGTGGTGCTGGCTCCCTGGTCCTGAAGGGCCAGCTGAGTGGGGCTCGGTCCCAGAAGCCCTAGCTCCATGAGTGTGTGTCGGGGCCGTCACCGGGGCTGCTGGTGGTGAAAGGATGGGTGGGAGCAGGCACCTCGGCTCTCAGGCTGTGGCACGGCAGGAATGGTGATGGGGAAAGCAGGGTGGTGGGGGCTGGGGTGCCAGGACCCTGGGATTGACCTGGGGGGTATTGGCAGAGGACAGCCCAAAGGCTAGACCAGGGTCCCGTTCTGATTATCTGTGGCTGTGGGAGCAGCATCCTGTGTGGGCCCCGGTGTGCTCAGCTGAGACATGGGGCTGTGGCCGCCCCAGGGCTGCGATGGGGCCGAACAGTCTGGGACTCCGGGTTTCAGTGTGAGAGCCAGTGGTTGCCCAGCTCTGGCGGGGCTGTGTGTCTGTCTGAGGCACATGTGTGTCCAGGGGCCCAGCCAGGGCAGAACAACCTTCGCCTGACATGGAGACATCTCACTTTTCTTGTCTGCATAGCCTGCATCCTGCACAAAGCCTCGTGAAGCTGAACCCCACGGGCCTCCGAGGACCCCTCCGTCAAACCCCTTGCGCCCAGGAACAGAAGCCAACACTGAAAGGTGACGTTGGGGGGTAGGGAGAGGACACGCAGGAGGAATCAGGGGCTTCCTGTCTCGAGGCTGGGGGACACGACACATCCGTCTCTCCCAGTGGGCCTGTTAGCAGACGGCCCCCCAACTTTCCCCTGAGACCTGGAGGAAAAGGGCTTTCATGAAGGGTTTGTGGAACCTGATGGAGTGTTCTAATGGTGGGCGGTGGGGGGGTTGCTGGGAGTGGGAAGTGGGGTGTGAGGTGGGGGTGGCAGAGCCGGAGCTGCCCCACCCTTGAGGAGTCTGGGTGGAGGCGGCAGTCCCGGGCGTGGCCCTGGCCCAGGCCCACAGTTCGCAGGCAGGAGGCAGGGTCCACGCTTCCCTGCTCCTTCCTCCCCCTGCCCCCGCCCCCGCCATGGGTCTCCCTCCGTCTCAGCAGCGGCGGCTCTGGAGCGAGGCCGTTCCCCTGGCTCCACCAGCTCCCCTCTGCTGGGCTCAGATAGATAGCAGCAGCTGCACCTCTGAATCGGCTCATTTTCCCCATGGCTGGAGAAGGCCAGGGCCGCCGAGTTGGGAGGAGGGGACTCGCTCTCCAGCCTCTAGGGCCAGGTGCTCCATCATGCCCCATGGGGTGGAGCCACCCCACACCCCTGGGTTTGGTGCTGCCAGCTGGGTCCAGGCCCTCTCTTGACCCTGGAGAGATGGGCACAGAGGGCAGTCTCCCCTCGATGCACCCTTATCTGTGAGGACAGTCCCCCCAACCCCTGTGCCTCCATCCGGGTTCCATCAGCAAAGGGAAGCCCCGGAGCTGGGGCCCGGCCTTGAGGCAGAGCTGGAAGCTGCTACGCGGAGGGGCCTCAGCCCATGGTGGTGGGGAGGGCACCCCAGCCACCCTTGGTCCCAGCTGCCACCTGTGCACTCCCTGAGCGGAGATGCCTGACTCACCCTAAGGTTGTCCGGGCTGCTGAGGGAGCTCCTTCCCCTCCTCCCTCCCACCCACCCTGCTAGGGCTAGGCCACAGATAGATAGATACACAGGGCGAGTGGGAGTGTCTAGGGGAGAAGATTTTATTTCACAAGGTGAGGAACCCGGGCTGGTGGCCGACGCCCACACACCAGGCTCCGGGACGCATGGGGTCTGCACGTGGGGAGGGTGCTGGCCACCCCAGCAGGAAGCCTGACGTAGGTCCCAGCGTGTCTGTCAGTCGTGCCACTGCCCTGTGGGGCTGGAGAGACAGGACGTGCACCCAGCCTGTGGCTGGCGGGGCAGGGGACTTGCAGGTCAGGCCAAGCAGAGTGGCTCCGGCTATGCCCCCGAGGCTGCAGGCTACGCCACGGTCTGGCGGCTGAAGAGCTCGAGGGTGAGCGAGCTGAGGAAGGCAGGGATGCTGTCCTGGCGCCGCAGGTGCACCTCGATGAGCTCGCCCACGGTGTGTGAGAACTCTGTCTCCAGTAGCTGCATCTTGGAACCCGAGGGGCTGGTGGCCTGCGGGGCGGTCAAGAGACAAGACAGCGGTCAGCCCGACAGGCCTCTCCCTCTCCCCTCCCTCCCTACACAGCCCCTCCAGCCATGGGGGCTTCCCTCAGTCTGAGGACCTGGACAGGGGTAGATGCGTCCTCAACCCTGCCAGGCCTTATTCCAGGTCACCTAAAGGGACTGAATTAACCCAGGGCAAGGTCTCTGTTGTCTACACTGTCATCTACACAGGTAGCTGGGGGTCCCAGGCACTGCAGGGTGTGCCCACCCGAGGGGCTGCCACCTTGCTCCTTCCTCCACCTGGGGGGCTCCAGCACCTGTGCCAGGCCCCAGTGCCACTCTTCACTGAGGCTGGAGGACCCCAAGCCCTGGGCAAGTCCTGCAACGCCTTCCACACTGCCTGGGCCCCATGACCTAGTTTCCCCACTTGTGCAGGGGGGCGCTGGGGGCCCAGGGGGAGTCTGGCTCTGTGGATTCTGCAGCCCAGAGGGCGGCCTCCTGTAACTGGAGAACGGGCAAGGAGGAGCTTCCAGACAGCGCTGCAGGCCCCAGGGGACACAGGGCAGGAGTCACACAGCAGGTCTGAGCAAGCTGCTGTGCCACGGTCCTGGGCTGTGGGGGGAGTGGACAGAGGCCCTTCTGAGCTGCCCCCGAGAGCCAGCCCAGACCTGGTCAGCACCCACACAGCCCCAGGTCAGGCAGGACACAAACCCAGCCCACCACAAAGCTCCCTCCCAAACCACGTCCCTGAAAAGTCCTGTACCCAGAATATGCCCAGAACTCCCACAACTCCACCACGAAGAGGAAAGGGCCAATTAAACAAGGGGCCCTTGAACATTTCTCCAGAGAAGAGCCACACATGGCCAATGAGCCCATGCCAGGACGCCGGGCACAGGGGAAACGTGAACCGCAACTGAGCGAGACACGGACCCGCCGACGGCCACTGCGAGCAA
The DNA here is from genome assembly GCF_028858775.2 of Pan troglodytes. Classification (NCBI taxonomy): domain Eukaryota; kingdom Metazoa; phylum Chordata; class Mammalia; order Primates; family Hominidae; genus Pan; species Pan troglodytes. The sequence goes on from NC_072404.2 coordinate 7,771,580, forward strand.
ACACCATGAGCTGCTGGGTCGAGGGGAATCAGACCCTCCGCGTTGCTGGCGGGAGCGTGTGTGGTGCGGCCACTGCAAACAGCCGGCGGCTCCTCAAAGAGCTGAACGCAGAGTCCATGGGCCCAGCACACGCCCGGGCGCACAGCCAGGGGGTCTGAGCGCAGTCCACGCACAGACCTCGGCACGGACGTCCACGGCAACAACGGCAACACGATCCCATCACCAACAGATGGAACGCGGAACCAGCCCTCAACCGCCGGAGGGAGACACAAAACCGGGTTTACCCGTCAACACCGCTTCGTACAGCCGAACTCTGAGACACGCTGCCACGCGGGCAAACCCCGAAAACACGCCCAGCCAGTCACAGAGACCTGTCGACACAACTCCGTGCCCAGGGGATGTCCTGGAGGGGCACGTCAGGGCCGGTGGAAAGGTGCCACGGTTAGACTGGTCGCGGCTGCGCACTGAATGTGCCAGGAAGAACGGAACGGTAGACTAATGGAGCGCTAGACTTGCGGGTGAGCCGCATGTGTGTGCATCAGAGCTCAGGAAACCGTTTTGGAAAGCGCTCCCTCCGCCCGGCAGCCCTCTGGGAACCCTCCCCAGGAGCCACAGGGCGGCCTGGCTCCATCCAACTTGGTCCTGGCAGCTCCCCTGTCCACCGGAGCATGCCTGGGCTGGGCCCCGCCCTGATGGTGTCGCCCCTCCCCTCCCCACCTTTGGAGCACGTGCTGCCCCCGAGGCCCTGCGGCCTGACCTGTTCCTGCACCTTCTGCTTCTCAGGAGCCGTCCCCGTGCCCTCCCCCTGCCCTCCCCGTTTCTGCTGCCTTAGTACATTTGGCCTTGTCATAGTTCAACACAAACCATTTTTAAACAAAAACAAGAGAAACCACTCTGACCTTTTACTGAGAAAATCCTTTCACTTCTGCCTTCTGCTCTTGATTCTGAATTTCTCCCCCTAAATGTCAGAGGGGCTGATTCTCCTGCAGCTGCCGGGCAGGGGTGGGGAGGCAGTGTGGGAAGAAGTCTCCTTAGCCGGCCCTTCGCCCTCCTCCCAACCCAGGGCTGGCAACCTGGCTGGGCCTGGGGCACTGTGGTGCAGACTCTAGCCAGGCTGGACCAGAGAATAGCTGTTCTCCAGGCACCCGCCTTCCCCGGCCCTCAGAGGCTGGCAGGCTTTGGGAGCCTGGCCGTTCATTTCTAAAAATATTTTTTTTTAGAGACGAGTCTCACTCTGTCACCCGGGCTGGAGTGCAGTGGCATGATAATGGGTCACTCAGCCTCGAGCTCCTGGGCTCAAGTGATCCACCTCAGCCTCCTGAGCAGTTGGAATGACAGGCATGTGCCAGCACACCTGGCTAATTTTTAAATTTTTTTGAGAGATAGATAGACTTTAGCTATTTTGCCCAGGCTGGTCTCAAACTCCTGGCCTGACGTGATCCTCCTGCCTCAGCTGCCTACGACGTGAGGATTACAGGCGTGAGCTCTGATCATTCTTTATTTGAAACAGGTGCACCCCGCCAGCGTCAGCAAGACAGCTGCTCCCAATGGTAGGCCGGGCCGCCCACTCACGGCTCCTACAGCACCTCCTCTCCGCTGGCCTCAGGCGGCTCTGGAAGAATGACGCCCTAAGATACCGCGCTGCCCTCCAGGTGGGGGTGGGGGTGGGGGTGGACAGAGACAGGCAGGAGTGACCGGTGCTACTCTCCCAGCTCAAACCCCACACGAAGGCAGACCCAGCGTTTGCAAAACACCAGCCCCCGGTGAACAAGTCGACCTGCCGTGCAGCCCACCTCTGACTCCGTTTCCCCCAGCGTACCCGGCTGCATTGGGAGGCTCCGCCTCGGTCTAACACTCCGGCATTAGCAGGACCTGCTGAATGAGTGGCGCCGGGCCCATCCATCTCTGCCATCTCTGCTCAGCCCTCTGCCATGTTCAAATATCACACAGTCCCCAGGTACCTCGTAAATCACTGTAATTAGGGGCTGCTCACTTAAAATTAGACCGCAATTTTTTAAAAAGCAAATTGCCAATAAGACACGTTGGCTGTGGCTGGAAATATTTCTGAGGCTGCCTGCGCGCAGGCTCTGGCTTCCTCTCCCTCTGCCTGGCCGGCCCGAGCTGCCACCTGTCTAGTCTGCACACATAGCGGCTGTGTGGCTGGCGGGCGCCCTGGGGGAGACTGAGACACTCACTCTTAATGAAGACACTCGCGGTGTCCATTGTGGCCACTGCACTCCAGTCCAGACCCTGGCTGGCCTGGCCTGGGGCTCACCTGCCCCTCTGGAAGCAGAGAGGGCCTGCCCTGGAGGGCCGGGGACCTCTGCAGCACGTCCGTGGAACACGTGGGCCAGGGAGTGTGTGCCCGGCCCCCATTCCAGCTCTGCCACGTGAGCAGTGCTCACTCGGTGCCTAGGGCTGACTAGTCTTACTAAGCGCTGGTCCCACCATCCCCTGAGCCGAGCCCCATGGTGTCCCAGCGGGCACGGACAAGAGGCACGGAGTGAGGGAGGGGTGGGGGCTGACAAAGGGTTTGGAGAGCAGAGACAGCGCCTCTCTCCACACACCACCAACCGCAGGATGTGGTGGGGCTCGGAGGCCAAGGGGGAAGTGTGAGGGATTCCTGTCAAGAACAAGACCCCCTGCTGCTGAGGGTCCAAGAGAAACTCCATGAACGGGGAAACTCGAGGGGAGGAAGCTAGAGATGGAATGAAGGAAGCCCTGAATCCTGGCTCAAACAAGCAAAGCTGAAATAATGCAGTAAAATGAGAAGACACGCAGGAAATGGAAACGATGCTACTTGGAGATACTGGGAAGTTATGTGAATGCTGTTCATCTGTGGGGTGGCGTGAAGAGGTGGAGGCCACACCAGTGGACATCAAAACCAGAAACCAGTCAGAGAAGGACAACAGGAAAACTGTAAGTGCCTGGAAATTAAACAGCACACTTCTAAGTAATCCACGAGTCAAATGGGATGCCTCGAAGGAAATAAAAAAGAGAACAGAATGGAAACAAGAATACAGCATAATGAAATTTGCCAGACGCACCCAAGGCAGTGCTTAGAGGGAAACGGACAGCACTCAATGCCTGTATCAGGAAAGGAGAAAGATCTCAAATCGCTTCTCTAAATTCCTACTTCAAGAAACGAAGGGAAAAACAAGCCCGAAGCAGGAGGAGGAAATAATACAAGTAGGAATGAACAGGAAAACAGAAGTTATTAAAATCAAAAACTGCTTCTTTAAAAAATAGCAATAAGGCCGGCTAGGAGCAGGGGCTCACGCCTGTAATCTTTGCACTTTGGGAGGCCAAGGTGAGAGGATCACTTGAGCCCTGGAGTTTGAGACCAGCCTGGACAACACAGTGAGACCCCATCTCTATAATCAATCAGCCAGGTGTGGTGGCATACACCTGTAGCCCCAGGTATGTGGGATCACGTGGGCCTAGGAGTTTGAGGCTGTAGTGAGCTATGATCACACCACTGCACTCCAGCCTGGGCAACAGAGTGAAACCCTGTCTCAAAAATTTGTTAGAAAGACCAGCAACGATAAATTGATAAACCCCTGGCAAAACTGACAAAGATTAAAAAGGGGAAACGCCTGTAATCCCAGCACTTTGGGAGGCCGAGGTGGGCGGATCATGAGGTCAGGAGATCAAGACCATCCTGGCTAACACAGTGAAACCCAATCTCTACTAAAAATACAAAAAATTAGCTGGGTGTGGTGGCGGGTGCCTGTAGTCCCAGCTCCTTGGGAGGCTGAGGCAGGAGAATGGCATGAACCCAGGAGGCGGAGCTTGCAGTGAGCCGAGATCGTGCCACTGCACTCCAGCCTGAGCAACACAGCAAGACTCCATCTCAAAAAAAAAAAAAAAAAAAAAAAGGGGGGAGAGTGAAATGACCAATATCAGAAATGAAATGGAAATATTATAATAGATCCAGAAGCTATTAAAATAACAATAAAAAATACTACAACAAAACTTGATGCTCATAACGAACTGGACGGATTCCTCGAAAACCACATACTACCAAAACGTGCCAAGATAAAATAGCCTCGGTAGTCCTATAACCATTAAATAAATCGAGTTTGTTCTAATTAAAATGCTACTCAAAATCTCCAGTCCCAGATGGTTTCACTAGAAAGTTTTACCGAACATTAAATATGAATTAATACCAATTTTACACAATCCTTTTTCAGTTAACAAAAGACAGGGAAACACCTTTCCACTATTAACCTTGTACTGAAACCAACAAGGATGGTGCGCACACAAAGAAAAATAAGTATCAGTCTCTCATGAACTTAGCTGCAAAAATACTCAACAAGTACTAAACAAATGGAATCCAGCAATATACGAAAAAGAGTATCACACCCTGACCAAGTGGGATTCAGTTTAGGTGTACAACGACGGCTAGTTCAAATTTGAAAATCAATCAATGTTATTCACCCTATCAACAGGCTAAAGGAAGACAATGATATGATCCTACTGACACAGGCAAAGCATCTGACAAAATTTAATCTCCATTCCTGACAAGAACTCTTGCAAAGCAGGAATCAAGGGAAAGTCCTCCGACTTGGTAAAAAGCACCAGGAAGAACCCTCAGCTCACGCTGCTTCACGGAAGAGTCTGGCCGCCTTCCCTCATTCGGTCAGCGGAGAGCTGGCTTTCCCCACTCATCCTCAACCCAGCATGGGAGCTCCTCACGCCAGGGCATGCAGGTAAGAAAAGGAAAGCAGCAGCATAGGGATTGGAAAAGAACAGAACTGTCCCTACTCGCAAATCACATGACGGCACACGTGGAAAACCCTAAGCAATCTGCAGAGAACTCCTAGAATGACGTGATGGCCCACGTGGAAAACCCTAAGCAATCTGCAGAGAACTCCTAGAATGAAGTGACGGCCCACGTAGAAAATCCTGAGCAATCTGCAGAAAACTCCTCGAACACTAAGTGAGTTCACGAAGGTTGCAGGAAATAAGATGAACATACAAAAATTAACCACATTTCTATAAAGCAATTGCAAACAAGTGAAAAACAAAATTAAAAGGCAATATAATTTACAGAACATCTTAAATACTCGGGTATACATCTAACAAAAACTTGTATAGTGTCTGCAGAAAGTTAGGAAATACTGATGAAAGGAATCAAAAGAATGTTTGTATAAATAGATACAATGTTTATGAACTGGAAGACTTAGAGTAAATCAATTTTTCCAAAATTGATCTTTGGTTTTAAGGTAATTGCTGTCTAAACCTCAGCATATATATATATATATAATTATGATTTTTTTTTTTTGGAAAGAGGGTCTTATTCTGTCACCCAGGCTGCAGTGCAGTGGTGTGGTCTTGGCTCACTGCAGCCTCAAGCAATCTTCCTGCCTCAATGTGCCAAGTAGCTGTAACTACAGGTGTGCACCACCACTCATGGCTGTATTTTTTTCATAGAGATGGGGTCTCCCTGTGTTGCCCAGGCTGGTCTCCAACTCCTGGGCTCAAGCAATCCTTTTGCCTTGGCTTCCCCAAGTGTTGGGATTACAGGCGTGAGCCACCATGCCCGGCCAGCATTTTTTTTTTTTTTTTTTTTTTGGTAGAGAGACACAAGATTATTCTAAAATGTATATGGAAAGCAATTCCAAAAAAGAAGAGTAGAGGAATTGCCCTTCCTGATGTTGAGAACCGTACAGCTACAGCACAGCGTTATACGGCTCCTACGTCAGACAGACATGGCTGGGGCAGCGCTGGAGGGGAGATGTGGAGACCAGCAGAACAGAACAGAGGAACTCGAAAGAGACCCACAGACGCGTCCAGGCCACTTTCTAACAGAGAATATTAGGCCGTGACCAAGTGGGACTTCGTTTAGGTGTACGAGGCTAGCTTGGTATTTGAAAATCAATCAATGTAATCTGCTATATCAACAGGCTAAAGAATAAACAACATATGACCCTATTAATCGATACGGAAAAGTCACAGAAAAGTCACAAAGGCGCTTCAGTGGAGGAAGGGCAGCCTTGTCTTTGCTACAGCTGGAGCCGGAGGAGCTGGACACAGTTAAAAAAAAATTTTTTTTTGACTGAAACCTCACATCTCAAAATTTAACTCAAACTGTATCACGAACTTACATGTAAAACACAGAATTATGTTAAAAAAGAAATCTTCAGGATCTGGATGAGGCAGAGCTCTGACACTCAACACCAAAGCACAATCCATAGAATAAAATTAAAATGGATCAATGGGCCTCGCCAAAATTTTAGGAAATTGCACAGTGGAAGAGCCTGTGAAGCAGATACAAGGATAAGCTACACGACAGGGCGCCAGCGTCTCCCTGCCCATCTCTCCTAGAATGCCATGGCCACAGGGGACCCCGGCACCTGGAGGGGTGACTGCAGCGTCTTAACCCCAAGTGGGATTCCTGCCTGTGCCCTGGCCCCACAGGGCAAGGCCCACATCTGTCTTGCTTCTCTCTTTTCCCAGAACAGACTTCACCAGGCTGGAGAGTGGCCTGGGCACAGAGGCCGGGGCTGTGGCATCAGCGGCCATCGTGAGGGCAGAGCGCCCAGGCGTTCTCAGACACACCCCTGCTCCCACTGGCCTTCCTGGGAGAAGCACCCCCTTGTTCCAGATGAGAAGCCGCAGCTGCTGGGCCGGGGGAGGCATGAATATTCCATGCTCGGATCTGCAAGCGCCACGCACCTAACGACACAGCTCCAGGCGCCTGCTTCCCTGAAGCTCAATCCTCCTGTCCTTGGTGTGCTGCAAGCGCCGCTCCAGAGCAGGGCTGTGTGTGGGGAGAGGAAAGGAGCCCTCGGGGGAAGTTATGCTGGGAGCCCATTTGTCGGGGGAGGGAGAGCGGGAAGCAAGGTCCATGAGGATGGGGTGTCCTGCAGCTGGGTCCTGACTGGGAGCTGCTCCCTCTCCTGGGCCTAGGCACTGCAAGAAAATGGCAGGTAGTCAGCCTGCCACCACCTCCCGGCCACCACCACACACCCTCGACAGACCTTTCAGATAGACGGCTCGATCCTGACTTGAGCACTGCCGGCCCCAACGCCTCCCCTCTTACACCACCTGCTTGTGCGGGCCTGGTGGCAGAGCTGCCGACATCGGGGGCTTTCGCACCCACCACAACTAGCTTCTAACCTCGGCTTGGCCACCAGGAAGCTGCGTGACCCTGGGCACACCGACATACCTCTCTTGAGCCTGGTCTGCACGCTGGGCATTGCCGAGAAGACTAACGAAGTCAGGTGCGTAAAATCACCGGGCTCAGGGGAGACACCGAGCACAGTGGGATGAGGAAACCCTGTGCCCACGTTACCCCGGGCCATGAGGACGGCAGCTGCCCCGTGCCCTGGCGCCATCGGATGGCCTCTACTGGGAAGTGAGCTGCTCCCGGCCTTGTCCCCACCTCGCTGCAGCAGGACTGGTTGTCTGCCAGGCCCTGGAGCCCCCAGGCTTCCCAGAGAGGCTCCCCCACCAGGACCCGCGGGAGAGGAGATGGGCGTGCCTCGCTGGCATCTGCCGGGGCAGCCACAGGTCCCCGTGAACCTCGCTTGTAGAAGACACCTGCTCTCAAAGCCAGCGAAGGGGAGATTTTTTTTTTGTCTTGAGGCTGTCAGGAAATCAAAGTGTTTTCAACTTCAAAAGACTCTCCGGGCGTCTCAAGTTGAGAATCTGACGCGTCCCAGGCACTTTCATGCACACATGGGGCGAGCCGGGGAGAAGACTCAGCAGCGTCCGCCGAGAGTCAGCCCTGAACTTCAGGGGTGAGAAAACCCTTCAAGTTCACACTGCAGCAGGACACACACTCTCACACCCACACTCACAGAGTGCAAAAGGACTCTTAGAAAATCATCAAAATGTTAATGGCGATTAACTCGGAGTGCTGGGACGGAAAGTGGCTCATGGTTCTCTGCATTTTCCAGATTTTTTTATATGCTGCATATTTGTAATTAGGAAAAATGTATATCTAAATTATATCTGCAAGAGCGGAACAGCTTCAAGACAGGCCGCTGAGCACACGGGTTCCCCACTGCGGACACATGCAAGCCCCAATCCTTATCCACCTGGCCTGCAACCCTCGGGCGTCTTGCTCATCTGCCCGTCTGCCTGGAGCGTCTCCAGACACTCTGTGGGAGGCCCCTCTGTGGGCTGCTGAGGCCGGTGCTGCCCACCCACCTGCCCCAGATGTCCTGGGCCTGGGGTGCCAGGCTGGCGTCATGGCTGGCATCTTGGCTGGTGGCACCACAGACGCCAGGCGTGGGTCACAGCGTGAGCCCAGCCAGCTGGTTGGGGTGGGTGGCGCTGGTCAGGTGGCCACAGCAGAGTCCGCTGAGGCCACCTGTCTAGGGCTGCTGCTGAGGTGTGAGAGACACGGGCCCATGCCCCTCGGCACCCAGCGGCCAGGGCACCCAGGTTGGGCTTGTGCAAATCCCAGGTGGGGCACAGCTCTGTCTGTCCACGGGTCTTTGCGGTGCCCGTCTGAGCGCCTGTGAACAGTGCTGGGCAGTCTCCCCATGCACACAGCTCTGCACGAGCCTCCACGGCCAGGGCTGCCCTCCCTTCCTTAAAAAGTCTCAGGGGCTGAAGGCCTTGAACCATGGCATCAGGGTCCAGAGGTGATAAACCTGGGTAATGTGTGCCCTCATCCCAGCGGGTGCTGCTGGGGGTTAGAGGTCAGCACAGTCCCAGCCCCGGGGTTGGCGGTCGGCACAGTCCCAGCCCCGGGCGGGGTTGGAGGCCGGCACAGTCCCAGCCCCGGGGTTGGAGGTCAGCGCAGTCCCAGCCCCAGGGTTGGCGGCCGGCACAGTCCCAGCCCCGGGGTTGGAGGTCAGCGCGGTCCCAGCTTGGCTTCATGACCTCGGCAGCCGTGATCTGTATCCCAAAGTTCGGGCGTGATAACGTCAAGACCGTGCAGAGCCTGCCGGGTACAGCGTGAAAATAGCTGGTGCTACCGTGGTCTACACAACCTGTTAGACCGGGATACCGAGGACTCCTGGCAGCCTCACACCTCACAGCTGGGCTCTGCACAGGAGTCTCAGGTGCTGTGGGGCCAGCCTGCCTGCTGCACATCCACGGCCCGAAGGTGATCCAGGAGCAGCAGCCACCACCGAGCCCTGATAGTCACTGCCTGGCCTGTCCGCGCTCTGAGGAGGGAGAGAGCAAGCTTCTCGCCGCTGGTGTATTACCTCGGCCGAGGGCCTCCTCCTCCAGGCTGGCCACAGGACTTGTTACAGCCTATGCCTGACCCCCCCCGCTCATGGCCTCACTCCCTCATGGATGCCCATGGCCGGCCCAGCCCCACCCTGCACAAGCCCTCCAGCTCCAGGCCCAGCCCAGCTCAGCTCAGCTCCGCGGAGCTCCTGGTCCAGAGGTCCAGGTTTGACCCCAGGACACCCTGCTGTGTGCACGACCCTCAGCTCCCACCCCTCTCTGCCCCACTGTCCCTCTGGCGTCCCTCGGGGGAGACGACACAGCCGGGCCCAAAAGAGGCCTCGCAGATGCTGCCGCGTGAGCACCGTGCTGAGGGCCTGGCAGCAACTGGGTCAGGACAGCTTGGACAGAACGCCGAGAACAAATGTCCCGGCATGAAGTTCCAAAGAACGGAAGCTGGCAAAAAGCGTGTCCGGCACGGGGAAAATAGCTCAGCCAATTATTCCTGCCTAATTGTACCGAGGAAAGCATCTAAATACTGCCTGTGCTAATTATACCAGCGTTATTGGGGTTTATCTTCCCGGCGAGGGTGACCTTTCCTTCAAGAGTGACTGGCGGGGCGGGCAAGGCCAGGCACCCCAGCAGTCGCAGAAAAATCCCAAACCAACAATTATTATTATTATTATTCTATTTATACAGCTCCCCCTCGCACACGGGCGTTCTGCTTTACAGCCACACGCAGCTGCTCCTGCAGCCGCAGCCGGAGGGGAGCCGAGGGAGTGGGGGCGCCGGCTCGGGGTGGGGCGGCCTGCGCAGCCCCTGATGTGAGTGGCATCCGCCACGGGTGGCTCCAAGGGCCGTGGAAGGGCATGGAGGCCACAGGGATGAGTTAGAGGAGGTGGCGGGGATGGAAAAGGAGGGAGAAGGGGATGAGTGTGGGTTAAAAGACAGGGACTGGCCCCGAGGGCAGCAGGAGTGCAGAGCACAATGAAGGTTAAGGGAAGAAAGGGGACGCGGCGGGCAGGCAGGACAGGTGCTCAGCTCAGGCACGCGGGTGAGGAGGGAGGAGCTGCAGCACAGCCCTCACCCAGTGGCTCCCTGAGCCCCGCCCAGGTGTGGGGTCCTCCCCTCCTGAGCCCCGCCCGGGTGTTGGGGCCTCCCCTCCTGAGCCCGTCCCGGGTGTGGGGTCCTCCCCTCCTGAGCCCATCCCGGCTGTGGGGTCCTCCCCTCCTGAGCCCGTCCCGGCTGTGGGGTCCTCCCCTCCTGAGCCCGTCCCGGCTGTGGGGGCCTCCCCTCCTGAGCCCCGCCCGGGTGTGGGGTCCTCCCCTCCTGAGCCCCGTGTGGCTGTGGGGGCCTCCCCTCCTGAGCCCCGCCCGGGTGTGGGGTCCTCCCCTCCTGAGCCCCGTGTGGCTGTGGGGTCCTCCCCTCCTGAGCCCCGCCTGGGTGTGGGGTCCTCCCCTCCTGAGCCCGTCCCGGCTGTAGGGTCCTCCCCTCCTGAGCCCGTCCCGGGTGTGGGGTCCTCCCCTCCTGAGCCCGGCGTGGCTGTGGGGTCCTCCCCTCCTGAGCCCGGCGTGGCTGTGGGGTCCTCCCCTCCTGAGCCCGGCCTGGCTGTGGGGTCCTCCCTTCCTGAGCCCCGCCTGGCTGTGGGGTCCTCCCCTCCTGGGCCCGGCCCGGGTGTGGGGTCCTCCCCTCCTGGGCCCGGCCCGGGTGTGGGGTCCTCCCCTCCTGGGCCCCGCCTGGCTGTGGGGTCCTCCCCTCCTGGGCCCCGCCTGGCTGTGGGGTCCTCCCCTCCTGAGCCCCGCCTGGCTGTGGGGTCCTCCCGTCCTGGGCCCCGCCTGGCTGTGGGGTCCCCCCCTCCTGGGCCCCGGCTAGACAGCACCACCCTTTCCAGATGTAGCCGAATGAGAACAGGAGAGGGCGTCAGCGGCCTCTGTGCCTTCTCACCTCCCACCCAGGCGAGGCCCGTGCTGCTGGGGGTGACGTTTCGTGAAGCACCACGCTTAGGGCAACGTGATGCTGGGGATGCGGGGTGAGGAGGGCCGGAGATGCAGGCCCGCCCTCCTGTGAGGCTGCCCCTCTTATCTGCTGTGGGCCCCGGGGCCCATCAGTTTGTCTCTCTGAGCTGAAGTTTCCTGAATGTAAAATGGAGACAAAATGCCTATTTTCCCACCTCAGAGGGCGGCCGGCAGCTTCCGGCCGAGACAGAGCCACAAGGACAGATGCACCTGCCATCTGAAACAGCCAGAATATGAGGCATCAAATGTGAAACAACAGTTTTCAGTCAGGAAGGGTGGCGGGCCCTGAGAGACGGGGCGAGCCCGGGGAGATGGTCACAGCCCAGGCAGGGCCTCGGGGGACCCGAGTTGAGGGACAGGGCTGGAGCTGGAGCCAGGGCACAGAAAAGAGTGCCAGAGAGGAGGGCTGAGTTCGCTGGAGTGCTCGGTGAGAGGCTGAGAAAACCTGGAGCATTAGAGAGAAAAACCCAGAAAACGGCACCTGAAGCTCACACTGGGCTGGAGCAGTGCCTGTCTCCGGCAGCCTCGCGGGAAAGCCTGCGAACTAGGTGGCTCCAGGGCACAGCATTGAGATGGACACCCCTCAGCAAGGGGCGGTGTGAGCCCCAGACAGACGCTGCCCTGCTCCCACCTCACATTTCCTAAACCGAGACCCAGAGAACCAGGCTGTTTCCAAGTACCTGAACTGTGTCTCCGAACAGAGCTCACGAATATTTATAGGAACACACACACACGTGCATGCACAGGCACACGCACACATGCACACACAGCCTCGCAGCACTCAACAAAGAGAAAATCAGCTGAGTGAAACAAACCTAGGGCTGACCTGACGTCAGAAGCGGCAGATCACATTAAGTCACTGTAACTTTGCTCCATATGCCCAAAAAGTTGAGGACAGACATAAAAGGGACAAAAAAGAGCCAAATTGACCTTCTAAGGATGAAGACAACAAGTGCAGGGGACGGATCCACGCCAGATCAGACATCGCAGAAACAGGATCAGTGAAGCTGCAGATACAACCACGGAAACCGTCCGAGATGAAACAGATGAGAAAAAGAAAGAAAAGCGCATACAAACAAAAAGGAAAAAACGGAAAGATAAATATAAAGGAGGCAGCACATCGGGCGTGGGCTGTGGGGTAACATCACGTGGCCTGACACGTGGGATAGGAGTCCCGGAGGCAGGCTGGTGGCACTTCTGAAATGGCTCCTGATGGTCCCCACCTCCAGGCACCACCCGCATCAGCGCCAGCCCTTCAGCGTGACTTACAGCGGATGCAAAGTGTGGTGCAAGTGCTGGCTTCCCCTCTGCAGTCACATCACAGCAGCTGTGACTTCTGCGGCTCCCACCCTGGTTCTCAGAGCTCTGACCCGCCAGCTGCCGTGCGTGAGCTGCCCACACGGCGAGGAGCTGCCATAGGAACCAAGCGCGGCAGCCCAACCACGGATGAGAAGCAGAATCCTTCTGACGGCCACATGGGTGTACCTGGACGTGGGACCTTCCCCAGCAGAGCCAAGAGGACCGTGGCTGGTGAGGTCTCTGAGCAGAGAGCCAGCTCAGCCACACTTGGATTCCTGACCCCAGAAGCCATGAGCCAGTGAGTTCTGCAGTGATGTTATTCAAGGACTGGTCCCCAAGAGTCTTGAAAAAGTAATGGCCCCAATTTTCTGAAATGTGTGGAAAAGTGTAAACTGAGAGATCTGAGAAGTTCAAAGAACCCCAACCACCAAAAAAAAAAAAAAAAAAAAAAAAAAAGGCAGGGGGAGGAAACGACATTAAAGTACACAAAGTACATCACAATCAAACTGCTCAAAACCAGCAGTAGAGATGAAATCTTAAAAGCAGTCAGAGGAAGAAAAGACAATTGACCGACAGAGGAACAAAGATGAGAATGACAGCAGACTTCTCAGAGGAAATACTGGAATTAAGAAGACAGTGAGATCACCTCTGTAAAGTGCAGAAAGACAAAGCCCAGAATTCTCCACCCAGTGGAAATATCTCCCCCCAAATAAAGACTTCTTCAGGTGTGCAAGAGCTTAAAATATCCCAAAAAGCAGCTGATTCACACTGCAAGAATATTACAGGAAGCCCTTCAGACAGAAGGAAAATGAGGATGCAAAGAGGGGCTTACACAACAGGCCAGGCTGGTGGCTCACGCCTGTAATCCCAGCACTGTGAGATGCCGAGGTGGGAGGATCACCTGAGGTCAGGAGTTCAAGACCAGCCTGGCCAACATGGTGAAACCCTATTTCTACTAAAAATACAAAAATTGGCCTCATGCGGTGGCACATCCCTGTAATCCCAGCTACTCGGGAGGCTAAGGCAGGAGAATCGCTTTAACCTGGGAGGCGGAGGTTGCAGTGAGCCGAGATCGCGCCACTGCACGCCAGCCTGGGCGACACAGTGAGACTCTGCCTCAAAAAAAATAAATAAAAATAAAAAGAAACATGGGCCTACACAAGAAGAAGGAAGAACAGCCCTACTCCTTCCATGAATGAGGGGTGGGAGCTGCATGTGCAGACATATACAACATTTACAATTATTATTTACATCTCTTTCAAAGATAGCTGACTAAACAGAAATAAAAACAAAGTATTGTGGGGTTTATCATGTGCATAAATAAAATATATTATAAGCAGACGACTAAGGCAGGAAGGAGAAGACAGGAAGTACGTGACTGTCAGGTTCTCACATTACGCATAAGGCGGTGTCGTATCATTCGAGGATGACTGTGTTGTTAAAGATCTCCGTGCCCTAAATCCTAACACAACCTGTAAAAAATACAGTTAACAAATCAAAAGAGGAGGCACATGAACTTGTAAAAAATGCAATCCAAGAAAGGCAGAAAAAGAGGGAAGAAAAAAGAACAAAGGACAGACAGGACAAACAGAAAACAAATAACAAGATGAGACTTATCTAATCAAAGTAGTAATCAATTTAAATGAAAAGGCAGAGAATGTCAGATTTTATGCACATTTAAGACTCAGCTATATCCTGCTTTTAAGAAGCACATTTTAACTAGGAAGATGCAGTAGATTAAAAGTAACGTGAAGCAGATACAGCGTGCTCACAGAAGCCCATTTGCCCTGTGTTCACATAAGCACACCTCGCTTCATCCATGGCCTGACTGTGCCTCACAGACACTGCATTTTTTACAAGTTTAAGGTCTGTGTCTGGCAAGTCTATTGGCACTATTTTTCCAAAAGCGTGGATTCACTTCATGTCTGTGTCGTATATATTTCCAACTTTTTCATTATTAGTATATCTTTTATGGTAGTCTGTCATCTGTGATCTTTGATGTCACCATTGTAATGGTTTCGGAGCTCCACAAACAGTGCCCATAAGAGAGCAAACTTAACTGATAAATGTGTGTGTTCTGACTGCTCCACTGACCAGCCATCCCCCATCTCTCTCCTTCTCCTTAGGCCTCCCCATTCCCTGAGACACGACCATCACAACAATATTGACACCAGGCCCATTAATAACCCTAGAATGGCTTCTAGGTGTTCAAGTGAAAGAAGACTCACATGTCTCTCACTTTAAATCAAAAGCTAGAGATAATTAAGTTTAGTGAGGAAGGCATGTTGAAAACTGAGGCCAAAAGCTAGGTCTCTTGCACCACACAGCTAGCCTGCAAAGGAGAAGTTCGTGAAGGAAATCACAAGGGCTATTCCAACGAACACATGAATGATAAGAAAGCAGAACAGGCTTACTGCTAATATGGAGATGGTAAATGAGCTCTTGGGGCCCTTAAGAATGACGCTAAGTCTTCTCTGTCTGTGCTCTATCAGTGGAACAACGAAGCCTGGATGACAGCACATGTGTTTAAACGTAGCACAGTGCACTGAATATTTTAAGCCCACTGTTGAGACCTCCTGCTCAGAAAACAAAATTCCTTTCAAAATATTATTGCTCACTGACAATGCAACTAGTTACTGGGCTCTGATGGAGATGAACGTTGTTTCTATGACTGCTAACACAGCATCCATCCTGTGGCCCCTAGATCAAGGGACAATTGACTTTCAAGTGTTATTATTTAAGAAATACATTTTCTAAGGCTATAGTTGTCACAGAGTGCTTCCTCTAAGGAATCTGGGCAAAGTCAACTGAAAACCTTCTGGAAAGGAGCTGTCATTCTAGATGCCATTAAGAACGTCAGTGATTTATGAGAGGAAGTCAAAGTATCACCATTAACAGGAGTTTGCAGAAGTTGGTTCCAACCCTCATGGATGACTTGGTTCAAGAAGAGGTCAGTGGAGGAAGATGGACAGATGTGGTGAAAATAGCAAGAGAATTAGAATTAGAAGCAGAGCCTGAAGATGTGACTAAACTGCTGCAATCTCATGATCAAGCTTGAATGGATGAGGAGCTGCTGCTTATGAATGAACAAAGAAAGTGGTTTCTTGAGATGGAATCTGCTCCTGGTGAAAATGCTGTGAACATTGTTGAAAAATGACAGCAAAGTACATCAACTTAGTTGATAAAGCAGTTTGAGGGGTTGAGAGGACTGGCTCCAAGATAGAAAGAAGTTCTACTGTAGGTAAAATGGTTTTAGAGAGCATTGCATGCTACAGAGAAATCTTTCATGAAAGGAAGAGTCAATCAATGTGGCCAGCTTCATTGCTGTGTTTTTTTTTTTGGGGGGGGGGCGGTGGGGATGGAGTCGTGCTCTGTTGCCCAGGCTGGAGTGCAGTGGCACGATCTCAGCTCACTGCAACCTCCACCTCCCAGGTTCAAGCGATTCTCGTGCCTCAGCCTCCCAAGTAGCTGGGATTACAGGTACGTGCCACCATGCCCGGCTAATTTTTGTGTTTGTAGTAGAGACAGGGTTTCACCATGTTGGCCAGGCTGGTCTCGAACTACTGGCCTCAAGTGATCCACTTGCCTCAGCCTCCCAAAGTGCTGGGATTACAGGCTTGAGCCACAGCACCCAGCCCATTGGTGTTTTTAAGAAACTGTCACAGCCACCCCAACCTTCAGCAACCACCACCCTGATCTGTCAGCAGCCATCACCATCAAAGCAAGAACCTCCACCAGCAAAGAGATTACAACTGGCTAAAGGTTCGGGTGATCATTAGCATTTTTAAGCAATAAAGTATTTTTAAAATCAGAACATGTACCTTGTTTTTTAAAGACATAATGCTATTGTACACTTGACAGACTATAGCATAGGATAAACATAACTTTTATATGCACTGGGAAACAAAATGCATGGGACTTGCTTTATTGTGATATTGGTTTAATCACAGTGATCTGGAACCAAATGCGTGATATACCCAAGGTTGCTTATTGACAGTGCAACTCTGTATCAGACAAAGCAGATTTCAGAGCAAAGAATATTACTAGCAATAAAGGTCATTTCATAATGATAAAAGCGTCCATTTATATATGAAACAAAAACTGGAATGCAAGAAGGAATAGAGAAATCTGTAATTATAGTCAGAGATGTCAATATTCATCTATCAATAACTGATAGAACAGGAAGACAGAAAATTGGCAAGGATATAGAAGCTTCGCAAACATTATTAAAAATGTCAGCTACTTGACATCGATATAGCACATTCCAGCGGGATACAGGATACACACAGATTTCAAGTACACACACAACATTTACCAAGGCAGTAACATTCTGGATGGACCTTAAAACAAATTTCAAGAAATGTGACCAGATGCAGTGGCTCACGCCTGTAATCCCAGCACTTTGGGAGGCCGAGGCAGGTGGATCACCTGAGATCAGGAGTTCGAGACCAGCCTGGCCAACATGGTGAAACCCCATCTCTACTAAAAATACAAAAATTAGCCAGGCGTGGTGGCACGTGCCTGTAATCCCAGTTACTCGGGAGGCTGAGGTAGGAGGCAGGAGAATCACTTGAACCTGGAAGGCAGAGGTTGCAGTCAGCTGAGATCGCGCCATGCACTCCAGCCTGGGTGACAGAATGAGACTCCGTCTCCAAAAAAAGTAGAAGGATTCAGACCGTTCCGAGAATGTTCTCTGACAATAATGAAATTAAATGAGAAATTAGTAACAGAACGGCATCTGGAGATTTTCAAAAAATGTGGAAACTAACACACTTCTAAATAACCCATACGTCAAAGAAGAAATCAAAAGGGAGGTTAGTAAGTGATTTGAACTGAATGAAGATAAAAACAAAATATCAGAATTTGTGGGATGCCACTAGAGCAGAAACTAGGGGGAAACTTATAGCACTGAATGTCCACGTTAAAAAAAAGAAGGTCTCAAATCAGAGACTTCAGCTTCGACCTTAAGGAACTAAAGAAGGGCAAATTAGACAAAGTAAGCAGAAGAAAGAAAATAAAGATCAAAGCAACAATGGTGAAAGAAAACAAAAAAGCAGTAGAAATAATAAAACCCAAAGCTGTTTCTAGCCAGACTGACCTGGAATAAAAGAGAAGAGACAAATTACTAACATCAGGAAGAAGAGGGATGATAGCACTACAGATCCTACAGATGTTAAAAGGATAGTAAGAGAAATTATGAACAACTTTATGCCAATACCTTTGAGAACAAATAAAATGGACAAACTTCTGAAGATACAAACTACTAAAGCTCACCACAAAAGAAAAAGACAATGTGAATAACTCTATGTCTATCAAGACACTGATGTGTAGTTAAAACCTCAGGAAGAAAACTTCAAGGTTCAATGGGTTTACCGATGAATTGGATCAACTATTTAAAAAAGAAATAATATCAATTCTACATTAACTCTTTTCTTCCAGTTTGTTTTAATCAAGAATTCTACATGAACTCTTTAAGAAAACTGAAGAGGAGGAATGCTTTCCAACTCACTCTGTGAGACCAACATTACTATGATATACAAATCAGAAGACATTACAAGCCGCACCCCCCCCAAAACTATGGAACAACCCTAAGGAATATTTATGCAAAAATTCAAAACAAAACGGTTGGCAATTCACATCCAATAACATATAAAAAAGATAATGTAGTATGACTAAGTGGGGTTTATCCTAAGAATACAAGGTTGGTTTAACCCTAGAAAATCAAAGTAATTCCACATATTAACAAAGTACAAAAGGAAAACCATATGATCAACTCAATAAATGCAGAAAAAGCATCTGATCAAACCCAACAGGCATTCCTCAAAAAAAAAAAAAAAATCTCAGCAAACTAGGATTAGAAGAGAACTTCCTCAGCCTGAGAAAGGGTATCTATGAACGACGTACAGAGAATACCACACTTAATGGCTGAAGATTGGATGCTTCTCCCTCAGATCTGAAACAGGACAAGGATGTTCACTCTCACTGCTTGTATTCAGCATCATCCTGAAGGTTCCAGCTAGTGAAATAACACAAGAACAAGGAACTTCACAAGCATCCAGTGTGGGTAAGTGGAAGTGCAAGTGTACTTACAGATAATATCATTGTCTAAGGAGAAAATCCCATCAGATATACTAAGAAGCTACTGGAACTAACACATGAGTTTAGCGAAGTTGCAAAATAAAAAGATCAATATACAAATGAATTGTTTTTATATAGTAGCAACAGAAATTAAATGTAAAAACAAAACCCTTTTATAATAATATCAAAATCTAAAATACTTGGGATAAATCTGAAAAAGATGTGAAATACCTATGTTATCAGGAAGGGGTCTCAATCTAGACCCCAAAAGAGGGTTCCTGGATCTCACACAAGAAAGAATTTGAGGTGAGTCCATACAGTGAAGTGAAAGCAAGTTTATTAGGAAAGTAAAGAAACAGAAGAATGGCTACTCCATAGGCAGAGCAGTGACGTGGGCTGCTCGACTAACACTTATACTGTATTTCTTGGTTATATGCTAATGAAGGGGTGGATTATTCATGAGTTTTCCGGGAAAGGGATAGGCAATTCCCAGAACTGAGGGTTCTTCCCCCTTTTAGACCATATAGGGGAAATTCCTGACATTGCCATGGCATTTGTAAGCTGTCATGGCACTGGTGGGAGTGTCGTGTCATATGCTAATGCATTATAATTACAGTACAATGAGCAGTGAGGATGACCAGAGGTCACTTTCTTTTTTCTTTGTTTTTTCTTTTTTTAAGACGGAGTCTCACTCTGCCGCCCAGGCTGGAGTGCAGTGGCGCAATCTCAGCTCACCACAACCTCCGCCTCCTGGGTTCAAGCAATTTTCCTGCCTCAGCCTCCTGAGTAGCTGGGATTACAGGCATGCACCACCATGCCCGGCTAATTTTTGTATTTTTAGTAGAGATGGGGTTTTACCATGTTGGTCAGGCTGTTCTTGAACTCCTGATCTCATGATCTGCCTGCCTCAGCCTCCCAAAGTGCTGGGATTACAGGCATGAGCCACCGCGCCTGGCTGACCAGAGGTCATTTTCATGGCTGTCTTGGTTTTGGTGGGTTTGGGGTCAGCTTCTTTACTGCAACCTGTTTTATCAGCCAAGTCTTTGTGACTTGCATCTTGTGCGGACCTCCTATCTCATCTTGTGACTACGAACGCCTAACCTTCTGGGAAAGCAGCCCTGTAGGTCTCAGTCTTATTTCACCCAGTCCTTATTCAAAATGGAGTCACTCTGGTTCAAATGCCTCTGATACCCGCACACTGAAAATGAGAACACATTGCTGAGAGAAACTGTTCATAGATTAGAAGTTTCCATATTGTTAAGATGTCAATTATCCCCAAAATGATCTATAGAGTCAGTGTAATTCCAATTAAAATCCTAGCAGGCTGACAAAGATGCAAAAGGCTATTCAGTAAAAAAGAATGATCTTGATGCTGGAGTAACTGGACGTTCATATGCAATAAAAAATGAAAAAGAGTCAATCCAGACCTTGCACTATATAAAAAAAAAACTCAAAATGGATCATGAACACAAATGTAAAATTTAGAACTATAAAACTTCTAGAAGAAAAAAAAATGGAGGCAGTCTTTGTGACCTTGGGTTAGGTAAAGATTTCTTAGATACGACAGCAAAAGCACACTCCATAAAATAAAAGACGGGTAAGTTAGACTTAATCAAAATTAAAAATGTCTGCTCTTCAAAAGACATTGTTAAGAGAATGAAAAGACATGTCATATATAAGGAGAGAACACCAGCAATGTACATATTTGATGAAGGATTTGCATCTGGAGTATACAAAGAACTCTCAAAACTCATTAAGGAAACATAGAACCCCATAAATAATTAGCAGAAGATGTGAACAGGCACTTCAGCGAAGACCAGCAAGATGGCACAGGGACAGATGCTCAGTGTCATTCGTCATGAGGAAAATGCAAATTAAAACCGCAATGAGACGCCGTCAGTCACCTCTTAGAAGGACTGAAATTAAAAAGACTGATCATGTCAAGTACTGGTGACCGTGTGCAGAAACTACAAGTCTCCTCTACTGCTGATAGGAATGGAAAATGGTGCAGGCACTTTGGAAAACAGCTTGGCAACTTCTTATAAAGTTAAGCGTACACTGACCACACAATCAAGCAGTTCCGATTTAGCCAAGAGAAAAGAAATAAATGTCCGTGCAAAGCTTGCATGTGAACGTTCACTGTACACTTTATTTGCAACAGCCCCAAGCTGGAAGCCACCGGAATGCCCGTCAACATCTGGATGGATGAAGACATTGTGGTCTATGTGTATGACTGTAAAGGGATAAACTGTTGATACCATAGCAACACGGATAAATCTCAAACTAACTACGCTTAGTAGAAGCAGCCAGACGAGGAAGGTTAGATACTGCGTGATGCCACTTACAGAAACTCTAGAAAACGTGGATGAACCCGTGGTGACAGGAAACACAGAAGGATCAGTGGCTGCCTGGGGTCAGGTTGCAGTGGGAGGGGCAAGGCAGGCTGCACAGGGCCTGGGATCTGGGGGCGAAGGGTCTGTTCACTGCCCTGATGGCCTCACGGGTGCGAGTATACAGATGGTGGCTCATCAATAACGCAGACTCAGCAAACAGGGAAGCCCTGGCAGGAGGAGGTGGTGGCATCGGGGGCAGGTCCAGCTGTCACAGGCCAGCCTGGTGAAACACGGCAGCGTGCTGCTTCTCCAGACAAAACTGCTCCCTCTTGGGTGTCTAGAGGTGATTCCCGTGTAGCTCTGCCTGGACTGGGAAACATCTTCCTAACCCCGTGCAGGGGCTGCAGTCCCTCTACCCGAAACCCACGCCAACACCCACTTCACATTTTGCATTTGAATCTCAGGAGGTTCATGGACCCTCTAACCCAGCGGCACCCGGAGCCCCTGGGATGGAAAAGCATCATAAAAGCAGACAGTGGCGCGTGCTGGGGAGGACGGGGAGAAGCTGGGAGAACAGGCAGCTCCTTACAAAGCTCAACGTTAAATTACCATGTGACCCTGGCACTTCCTCTTATGGGTGTACACCCGAGAGAAACAAAAATGCATTTCCACACACAAGCTTGTACACGAATGTTCACAGCGGCACTGTGTGTAATAGCCCCAAACGGAAGCAATTCAAATGTTCTATCAATGGATGAACGGATAAACAACATGGTCTATCCACACACTAGACCGTATGATTCATCAGTAACAAATGGAGCGTCAGCACATGGTCCAATGTGAGCGAACCGTGAAAACCTTATGCTCAGCGAAAGATGCCAGATGCCAGAGACCACTCGCCGCTGACCCCATCTCCCTGCAACACTGCAGGTAGGGGAGTCTAGAGACAACATAGACAGCGGCTGCCGACGGCTGGGACTGGGAGGGGATGGCTATGGGGCACGTTTCCTTCCAGGGTGATAAAGGCATTCATTCCAAGATAGACTGGGGTGATGGCTGCACGCTCTGTAGATGACATCTCAATCAAGCTGCTTCATGAGAAAAGCCCAGCCACTGACCACGGGGTGAACGTCCTGCCATCCACAGTCCCTGGCCAAGAAGAAGGTATGACTGACAGGTAAGACTACCTAAGGTTCCAGGCACACCCTGGGGCGGGGAGGAGGCTGGGGACAAGGACAGAGTGTGCAAAGACACGCCAGGCTCTGGGAGGTCAGCAGAGAGTCTGGACCCCAGATTTGAGGCAGCCAGGAACTGCTTGCCAGTCCCAGCTCACATGGCCTGAGCTTGGCCAACTGCGGTGGGTCCCACTCGCAGATGGCCAGCTGCCTCCGTGCCCTGGGGCAGGGATGTCCTGTTCCTGCTCTTTAGAGCGACAGGGAGGCCCTCCCTAACAGACTCCTCAGTCATTTAGGTTGGGGGCAAAACGGGCTGGCCGCAGCTTCGTGTAGGTGGAACAGGGCTTGGTGGGGGGGGGAGGGGCGGGGCTAGGTGGGCTTGCCCGGGGTCGAGGTGGTGGTCACCGTCTAGTCCCCACCCAGGACAGACACTCGGGGTCCCAGGGAGGGCTCTGCCTCCTGCCTGGCAGGAAAGCGTCCTGCCCCCTGCCTGGCAGGAAAGCATCCTGCCCACCCGGTGCCATGGCCTGGGGAGTGCTTGGCTCTCAGGCCAGCTGCTCGCAGGACAAGCTGGGCCTGGGGCGGGGAACCAGCCTGTTCGCTTCCGAGTGGGCCTGACAAACCCCCAGCCTCTTCACAAAGGATCCAAAAACAGAATGTCGTGGGGAACTGGACGCAGATCCACAGGGCCATAGAGAGCATTTCCGGCTTAGTCAAAGGAGTAACTTTCTAACAGTTTAAACGCGCGAGATGGGATGTGCAGGCTTGGGAGGCAGTGGACCAGATAAAACCATTGGCCAGAAGATACAGAAGGGCTCTAGGCTGCCCAGGCCCTTCAGTTAGAACATCCCCCCCGCCTCCCCCCGGCTCCCAGGGCAATGTCAGAGACCATCTGGATGGAGGATGGGGCTGGTCCTGGCTTCTCACAGCTTGGGAGGTGGGGCAGCTGGGCACCAGGTCAGCAAGCCACAGGTCCACCCACGGCCAGGGCCCAGGCTCCCCGCCTCCCCCCATAACCACCTAGGCACGGAGCACAGACCCTGCCTGGCCATCGGCCCCCCAATCCCTGCTGGAAGACGTGCCCAGGCGGAGCAGGACCCCCGCATTACTGCTGCGCGTCCAGCACCTGCAGCGGGGCCCAGCACAGCGGGCATTCCACATGGGTGAGGGCCAGACGAGTGAGCCACACCCCACCCTTTCCTCAACCATCCCCCATGAGGACGACATCAGAGTCATCCCCCAAGCCCAGGTCTGACACTCTCTTTCCCCAACTTTGGCCTGGAGCCCGAGGCCTACCCCTCTGCTCTCCCTGCACGCTGGGTGCCCTGGAGCCGGTGAGCGTGAGCACGTGAGATCCTGAGGCCAGAAACATCTCCCCAACCCAGCCAGACAAACTCTAATTCACCCGTGAGCCCCAGCTCCAGGCCACCTCCTCCAGGCAGCCTTCCTTGACTGCAGTGCGCCCCGGGGTATCTGGGAGACACCTCTGCACAGTCTTTGAATCGGGCTATACAAGTATCTGTCCTAGCAGCAGCAGAGCCGCGTCATAAACAGTAAAACAAGCCAGGCGCGGTGGCTCACACCTGTAATCCCAGCACTTTGGGAGGCCAAGGCAGATGGATCACCTGAGCTCAGGAGTTCGAGACCAGCCTGGCCAACATGGCAAAACCCCGTCTCTACTAAAAATACAAAAAAAGCCAGGCATGGTGGCGGGCGCCTGTAATCCCAGCTACTCTGGAGGCTGAGGCAGGAGAATCACTTGAGCCCGGGAGGCAGAGGTTGCAGTGAGCCAAGATCGCGCCACTGCACTCCAGCCTGGGCAACAGAATGAGACTCCATCTGACAACAAAACAAAACAAAACAAAAAAACAGCAACAGCAGCTCAGGGCTCCTGCAGTTCAAGGTTTTAGCAGTCTGGGCATGCGGTTTCTCTGCCTACTTGGACCTGAGCAGCCTCCCTCTGCCCAATGTCACTGCACACTCCCTGCATGCCCCAGCCCTGACTCGGGTGAGTGGACCGTGCAGACGGCGAGAGGCCATGCAGGCCAAGCCAGGATAGAGCGAACCCTGGCGGGGCCAGGTGGTTCCCGTGCGTTTGCAGCGTGGATGTGATGCCCAAATCTCCGGGCCAGGCACAGCTCTCCACTGCCGGCGGCTGGTGGGATTAGATGTGACCAAGGCCGCTCCCGGGCCAGCTCTACTCTGTGGGGGGCAGGTGCGGCTCTGGGGGTCCTGTTGGGCCTGAGCACGTCCCGATAACCTGGCTGCTGCCCACTGCCCAAGCGCCAGAGCACACGGCCACCAATGAGAGCTGTGCTTCCCTGGTCCTGGGTTAAAAATATCTCCGTAAGTGACAAGACTTTGAGAATTTCATCTCTCCAGTCACTCACATGGGGGGCGAGGACAGCTCTTGGCTCCGCGTCTGGCCCGGCTGCATCTGATGCCTCCCTGGGCTGAAGCTGCATCTCATGAAACAGACGGGAAGTCATTCACAGCCCGACAGCACAGGCACAGAAATTTGCTGTTTTATACCAAGTTGAGCGGCCTGTCATCTAGAAGCTTCTGTCCTGACCTCCTCAGCAAAGAGGAAGTCACGGAACCCGCTGCTGAGCCTCCTGACCTTGGCCTGGCCTCTCCTGGCAGCTGTGGGCCCCAGGATGAAAGCGGGCACCACGTCACTCACGAGACAGAAGCTGTCGTTCTCAGAGCCTCCCAGGTGAGTGGCCGGGCGCCTGCCTGAAGCTGGACGAGCCCACAGTGGCTGTGGCTGGTGGGGACCCAAGGGGCCAGTCCGGCCTTCCCGGACCACCAAGGAAGGTGGGCGCTGCTTCCCTCGCGGGGCAGATGGTCTCGGCCGTCACTCTGCTGTCCCCGTCCTGGCTGTGAGCTCAGCCTCAGTGTACCCACCTGTGAAATGGGGAGACCCCCAATCCTTCTGGGCGGGTGCCTCGCCTCTGCCCTTGCATGAGTCTCCCCTTCCTGAGCTGGGATTCCATCTCTGCTGGGAATCAGGTGCTCCCTGGCTGAGAACCCGGTAGCCAGGCACAATCACGCCGTCACCACCCCAGCCCTCAACCAGACCCTGCCTGCTCGCCGCGCTCGGCCGCCATCTTCCTGTGGATGCCACTTACCCTCCGGCGTCACCATCGGCTGCAAATTGCCTTGTTTTTCATCTTTGGCAGGGCTGAAAATTTGATCATGAAAGGGAATTTTCTTTTTTCTTTCTTAATTAGTACTTGGTAATATCACCAAGCTGTGAGTTTATGGCTTTGTAGATCTTGTGTGTTTGACACTAATTACTCACAAAGGCTTTTAAAGCTGCATTTCAACTCTGCAACTACCATGCCGGTAATTAAGCTAGAGGAAGCGGCAACAGATTTCACTTTTCACAGACACCCTTCCCACCTGTGCTCCCGCTCCGTGTGGCCGCAGCCCCCGTGGCCCTGTGGAAACCCAGCAGCTCCCTGCGGCTCCAGCCCTGGAGGCCTGAGGTGGCTTTGCCTCCAGGAGCCCGGCCTCAGCCGTCACAGCCGGGCTTGGCCCTGCACTTAGGATCCAAAGGGCAACTCTTGGCAGCTGGAAAGGTTCTCCCAGTCCACAGGCCGCCAGAATCCCTTCCGGCGCATGCCTGCCTGAGCTGCCACAATGCCGCGTGCTCACTGGCCGCCCAGGCCTGTCCCAGGCGAGCTGAGTAACTGCAGCCACCTGAGCCCCGGCGAGGGACAGACAGCTATGCTTCTTCAGGTCCCCGAGGGAGGCCTTCGTCCTTCGTCCATCGCTGGGCCCATCATTTACTGAGTAGCTACTGCCTGCAGCTGCAGAGGCCTCCACCTCCCACTCCTCACCTGGGCCCCTGCAAGGCAGCCGAGGCCCAGGGCACGGTCAGGCTGTGTCCTGGAGGGGAGGGTGGGCAGGGCCTCTGAGTGCTGCTCAGCTGCGTCCCCACACGTCAGCCCCTCGCCCAGCTGGCCCTCCCTGTGGCTCAGCACACGGGCTGCCTTGGGGCTGGTTCCCGGATGGGGAGAGTACACTGCCTGGAGCTCAGGGGCTGGCTGGGGTGAGTTCGAGGCCGGGCTCCAGCACAG
The DNA here is from genome assembly GCF_028858775.2 of Pan troglodytes. NCBI lineage: Eukaryota > Metazoa > Chordata > Mammalia > Primates > Hominidae > Pan > Pan troglodytes. Next base: position 7,797,700 of record NC_072404.2, read on the forward strand.
CCTTCGAGTGAAGCCCACAGTGGGGCTGCTGGTACTGAAATGGCATCCTGGCTTCCCAGGAGCACATTCCTTGAGTGTGTCAGTCCCTCTGGGGACCATCTGGAGGACGGGGGCTAGAGAGCAGCCCTGGTCATTCTCCACGAAGACCACACATGAGGCCCCGATGGCACAGTGCCGGGATCCTGTGTACTTAGGGTCTGGGTGCCCTCGTTGCCCTACTCCTCTGAAAGCGAGCCAGGTTCACCTTGAACCCTGCAGAATGATACTCTTTCTGGCGTCTTTCTCTGTCTTCCTGGGCCTTACAGGTTCTTCGGCAGTAAATCAACTAAACGGTAACACTCTTCCCTCCATCTTCCACATTCAGGCAAAGCTGGCCCTGGGGAGCCCCTGAGCAGACGTCCCTCACGGCCAGGGAGGCCGCAATGAAGGCTGAACCTGGGGAAGGAGCCCAGGTGCGGTGTAGACCTCCTCTGTCATCCAGCCCCTCCTGAGGGGGCTTGATGGGCGTCCACGAGTGGGCAGCTTTTCCGCGCTTCCCGGTGTCTGACTGTGCTGAGGGCTTCCTGAAGTGCAATTGGTTAGTCACGGTTTAGTGTTCTTTACTGCAATGCTATTTTAAGATGCAATTAAAACCTCTCATTGCCAAAGTGCGTGCTTCCTCCTGGGGGCCTCCTTCCTAACACGAAGGAGTCAGAAACCAAGGCCGGGGGGAGACCTGAGCTTAAGACTCACTTCTGGAGTGGGCACACTTTGTCCCAGCTCCATCTTCCTGGAGCACCCAGGAGAGCCCGCTGCAGGAAGAAGCCCCACGGCAGGCCACGTGGAGGCGAAGTCACCTCCTACCCAGACAGCGTGGGCAATGCTGAAACGAGCGTCAGCTCCGACTGATTTTAGTGAGGGTCAAACCTCCCCTCGGCTGTCAGCCTCTGAATCTCTTCCACTTCAGCCACGGCCACTCCATGGCTAGGGGCGGGGAGGGGATACTCAGAAGTTTGGTTTCTTCTGAGGGGCCTGAGCACACACTCAGGATGTGAGTGGGGCCGGGAAGGGCGGCAAGTGGAGCCTACGCAGGAACACTTGTGCAAGGCTGCACAGTTTCACTACCACCAGAAGGCAACTAAAAATCCCCACAACTCCAGGTGTGTCCTGGCTGGTGTCATGGAGCCTCACACACGGCTGAACTGCTTAACTCACATTCAGCCACAGAGCGGCCTGCCAGGGGCTCCCCGGGGACCTGACGAGGGTCAACACTTTCCCACGACCCTCTGCCATCCCCGGTGTGCCCTTGGGGAGAAGTGTGGTGGTCCCACAGGCCCCCCTGCCAAAATCTCATGCTTGAGGAAGCACTCCCAGTGGACAGGGAGCCCCAGCTGCTGCTGCTGGACAGGTAGGGGCCCAGGGGCACAAGGGGCCACCTCAAGGTTGGGGGGAGACCTGGGGAGAGACCCTGGTTGGGTGCTCCACTGCAGACCCTGAGACGCGAGGTGTGGGACATGGACAGCATTCGAGGTCCCACCCTGCTGAAGGAGCTTGACACGGAGCCCTGCAGGGGGCAGAGGCGGCCCAGGAAGAGGGGCAGGAGGCAGGGGCAGGCAGGGGACGCAGCTTGGGACGGGCCTACAGCTGGCCCAGGAAGGTGCTCCCCGAGGCTGCCACGTGCCCAGCACCTCCCCTTGGTGACCATCCCCCCAGTCGGCGGGAGTCCAGGGCCCAGCACTCCTTTCTCCAGGCTGCCCCCAGGACATCCTGCTGTGGCTTGGCACAGGCTGGGCACTGACAGAGGGGACCCGTCTGGTTGCATCCGATCCTTCGATGCTCCTGCAGGGGGTGGAGGGGCGCGTGGGTGCAGTCAGCAGGGCTGTGGCCATACCGTGCAAGCCACTCCAGCACCTGAGCGTGTGTCCTCCTCTGCGAGTGGGACAGGAAAGCCTGCCTCGCACAGCTGCTGCCAGGACGGAGACAGTGTGCTGCTGGTCAGTGAGTGGGCACAGCCAGGGTCACTGTCCCACCATCAGAAGCAGGACAGGGGTGCGGGGAGGAGGGGCCTGAGCCCGAGGCTCCTGGACTCACAGTGGGCAAAGGGTCTGTGCAGCCAAGGCCCCACCTGGCGGGCGCGGGAGGCAGGCCCTGACTGCAGCGGGGAGAGCAGAGCGAAGGGGTCTCCTCTTCCCTCCTAGCAATGCTGTGTGGCTGATACGCTGACCAGCTACTTAACACCTGGCACAGCCTGCTGGGCTCAGGGTCGGGAGACGCATGATTCCCATCTTGTCTGTAGCTTTCCTGACGCTGACGCAGGGCCCGGCGCTCCGGAGGGAGACTTGATCACACACAGGCAGTGCACAGAATGTCAATGTGGGAGAGGCCGGCGGCTCTGACCTTGGTGTGTTACAGCCCTCGCCACCTCCCTCCGCTGCCCTGCATGGGGACTCAAACCACAAACAGCAGTTCGGAAACAAGCAGACACGCGTCGGGCTCTGGTTCACGGGGAAGAGCGCTGTTTAGGAGACGGACGTGCTCCACGCAGACACGCGTCCGGCTCTGGTTCACGGGGAAGAGCGCTGTTTAGGAGACGGACACGCTCCACGCAGACACGCGTCGGGCTCTGGTTCACGGGGAAGAGCGCTGTTTAGGAGATGGACGCGCTCCACGCAGACACGCGTCCGGCTCTGGTTCACGGGGAAGAGCGCTGTTTAGGAGATGGACGTGCTCCACACAGACACGTGTCGGGCTCTGGATCACGGGGAAGAGCGCTGTTTTGGAGATGGACACGCTCCACGCAGACACGCGTCGGGCTCTGGTTCACGGGGAAGAGCGCTGTTTAGGAGATGGACACGCTCCACGCAGACACGCGTCGGGTTCCGGCTCATGGGGAGGAGCGCGCTGTTTAGGAGATGGACACGCTCCACACCACCTCTGGCGTCCTCTCTCCCCTCAGGCTCTTGGGCATTCAGAGCCAGGAGCTGCTTCTGGGGAGGCAGAGATCCCTCCAAGCCCTAGGAAAGGCCTCCTGCTGCCTCGGGGGCAAAGCTGTGTCAGGCTCTTCTCTCCACGCTCCCCAAGGGAGGGGAGGTGCTCAGGAACAGACCAGGAGACTCAGTTGGTGCCAGGATGGTGCCCGTGACCAGGGAGATGTGCACATGCGTTCAGCGTCACTGGGGAAGGGGCAGCCACACAGGGAGTCTCAGGCTGTAGCTGAAACCCCAGGCGTTTCCCTAAAGCACCAGCGTCCAGAACTGAAGAAGGGACCAGCCCCATCCTGCCCCAGACCACAGTGGGGAACCTTCCAGGGCCAGTCTCCCCCTGCTGTCCTTCCCGCAGGGCCAGGGGCTGGTCAGCAGCACAGGCCGCCCCCGGCGCTGCAGTCCTGGACGTCCATGGCTGACAGCTCCTGGGCCTGGAACACTGCCCTTTCCTCCAGCTCTGCAAAGACACTCGAGGTTCCAGCCAGGACAGGGGACATAAAGGGGGTCAGCCCTCACGGACAGTGTTTCCATAGAGGGTTCAGGAGGTTTATAAACACCAGCAGGATGGATGACACCACAGCCACCACAGGAGCCAGCACCCAAGAGACCCCGTGAGATGCCAAGGGTCACTCGTGCCCGAGGTGCCCTCCGGAACCGGAGACTACAGATACCAGGGGATGCTTGGGCCGAGTGTGTCCAGCCACGAAGGTTACTGCCCGGCCCTGGGAGGTCACTGGGACCAGGAGCTGCCCCCACAAGGAATGGGCGGAAGGAAAGGGTGACCGAGTGCCCGGCCCCGTGCCCGTGGCTCAGGAAGACATGCTGTGTTTGCATTTGTGTTGTTCCCGGAGCGAGGGGATGAGAAGCCTGAGGCCGGCCCGTCCCTGCTCCAGACGCCCCCCCACCGCTCCCCCTCATAGGAGCCAAGGAGGAGGAAGTGCTTCATTCTTTGCAGAGAATACTCCGCCTGATGCAATTTGCGTGTGCAAGATGTGTGAAGTGCCTTTTCCATTTCATCAGCACCCACAGCCTGTATGAAGCTGCTGTTCGCTCTCTGCCAGCTCGTGGGGCTTGAATGGTATCACGGGAGGTTCTTCATCTTGCGGTGGGAGGGTCGTGTCCTGCTGATGGCTCTGCGTTTTCATTGACCACATTCATTACAAAGAGACATTTCAAAACATGTTCTGCAGCGGATTTGCTCCTTGGCCCCAAGAATGGAATACAGATAATCTCCTCACATCCAGCAGGTATCTTTCTGTGATTTTATTTTGGAAATGATGTTTTAAAGGCCTCTGACTTTCCCGTCTGTCCTGGGAACAGGGAGTTCCTCCCTGGTCCAGGGTGTTTGTTTGAAGGCCACGCATCTTTTCCAACTGACGTTTGTCCTTTTCCGTTTAGGAAGCACTGGTTTTCTTTCGGGACACAACCGAACGTGCCAGGACTGCAGGAGCTGCTGGATTATGGAGCAGCAAACCAGGCATGGCAGGCGGTGCTCGCGGAGGTACCACGGGGCGGACCAGGGTGTGCAGCGTTACGTGACTTGGGAAGATGTGGGGGGCCCGATGTATCTACCAGGAGACAGTGGAGACCTCTACCCTTTAGCTGTCCTCTGTCCCACACAACCCAGCCCCCACTGGGCGGCCACTATAGGGGAAGCTCAGCTGGAAGGTTCCATGGGAGAGACCAGACCACTCCTGGCACTGTCCAGCAGCTGCCTTCGGCCCGTGTTCTGAAACCGGGATGCACACAGCATGGAGATCTCAGCCCTGGGCAGGCCTTGCCCCCTCCAGCAGCTGCTCTCGGCCCATCTCCCAAAGCCTGGACGCATACAGTGGGGAGACCTCAGCTCTGGGCAGGCCTGGGTTCCCATCGCCTCGGCGTCCCTGGGCCCAGGACACGGAAAGCACTTGCTACGTGCTGTGTACAAGAATGAACGAATCGGCCTGCCTAGCACCCCTTGGCCAGCTCCAGGCCTCCACTTGCTGTGTCAAGTGAGGCTCCCACGTGCTGAGGGGACAGAGGGTCCCTGTGACCTGCGATGCTCCCACTCTCACCCACGCAGCTGCTCACCTACACAGCCGGCTTCTCCAGGGCTAACAGGCCACCCAGATGCAAGCCAGTCTCAGCCCCTGACCACACTGGTTTTCAAATGAACTGTGGGCTCTCATGACGGAGAAGTGGCTGGGAGTCCCAGTGTGGGATGTGGTGGGACGGGGCTGGGGTCTGTACAGAGACGATGATGGAGGAGCTCCTGGGGGCACAAAGACCTAGTGTCGCTCTCAGGGCTGGGTCTGCAGGCCACTCTCCCTCCCTCAACAACACTCACGCCTGCTGTAGCCCCAGGAAGGGTCAGGACTCACAGATGCCAACAAGCAAGCAGCCCATGCCGGAAGCATCACCACCACCGGCCCCAGCAAAGGCTTCCTGGTATGTGCGGCTGACCATCGGCCACTCGGGTAGACAGAAGTGCGGGTGGGCTGTGTGCATGCCAGGGCAGACGGACAGCCCGGGGTCTCAGGCCAATGGAAACAGGAAGTTTCCGGCTCCATTTGAATACTGGTGGAAATGCTGGGCCCTCGCACTGAATAGGACGCTCCATCCAAGCTTGCCGCCTCCTCGGAGGCTGGGGCCAGTCACCAGGCCTGGCTGTGCTTTCACAGCTGCTTTTCTTATGGGAGAGCAAGATCTCCTGGGATTCAAGACCCTACCAGGAGGAGAAGACGAGGGTCATGGGAAGGCTGTGTGAGCCCTCAAGGGGCACCATGGACCCCGAGCACCAGCGATTTGCGCTCCTGGTTCCGAGAGCCCAGGGCTGAATCCTGGCAGACGGGGAAGCTGAGCTCTGTCTGACCTGCTCTGGAAAACAACTGGTCCAGAGAAGGACAGAGATGTCACTTAATTCTGAGTTGCTGAGGATAAGCCAGGGGCCCTGGAGGTGACTCTGCTGCCCACAGCATCCCAGGGGATGCCACATCCCCACAGGGGCAGCCCGGGTCCCCCATAGGATTGTGTGCCCCCCATCACCAAGGTCCTTGCCCACTGGTCTGTGCCTCAATAGGACAGCCTCCTTCTCACACTATTTTGAAATATAAAAATAACACTCATCACCCATCACCCAGTCACTCAGAATCACACCAGCAGGGGCACAGAGGCGACGGCATGTAGTTCTCCAGCCTGTTTGTGAGCACGGGTGTACATGTACACACACACACACACACAAATGCACATGTACGGACACATGCACACACACACGTGCACATACAGACATGCACACGCACGTACACACATGCACACACACACACGTACGCACATGCGGGGTCAGGGAGCTGTTGCTGTGCGAGGCTGTCGAGGGCTTCTTCACTCAGCGGCACTTGGGAAGCGCTGCTCTGCGGGAGGCCCCTCATCCATGTCCTCGTTATTGGCAGCACAAGTCTCCAAGTGAGGAGGGGCCATGTTTACCAGCTGTCCTTCCAGCCCACGTCTCCTACGGTTCCTTATTTTCACAGGTACTGTTTTGCAGACGCAGATCCCCCAAGCAGCCCACACGTCTTATCCGGGTGAAGCTTTGCTTTATGAAGTGCTGCCTGGACCCCTGATGGTCGGCCCTCCCCGTGGAGACAGTGGCAGGCAGGCGGGGGCGCTCAGGGCTGTCTGCGGGGGGCAGCCAGGACCTCACTGAGGTGGCCGACTGGGTCCACGCCCTCCTCAGCCTGCACTGCTGGACAGGCCCCAAGAAGTCGCGCTCGGCGTGGCCCAAGAACGGGAAGCGGCAGCGTCCTGGCGTCCTGGGTGAGACTTCAAGACGGCTCCCTGCTCCCACCTGGGCTAAAGGTGGAACCCCAGGTGTAAAGAGCCCCTGGGGTACAGGGGAAGCTGGATCAGCAGACGCCGGCTCTGGGAGGGCCCTGAGGGGCTATGGAGGGAAGGTGACCCCGCAGTGGCAGCGGCAGCGGCAGCGGAAGCAGGACGGCGCGGCGCCCGACGCCTGAGGCCACTCTCCCTGGACGGGGGGCGGGCGGCACTGAGAGGCGGCCATAAAAACCAGAGTTTATTTAATAAAACAAGAGCCCATGCGGCAGCAGTTGCCTCCGAGATGAATGACAAGCGCCAGAAGGGCGGCCACCTTCCTCCGAGGAAGAAACAGCCCCGCTTTGATTAGGAAAATATTGGTTAATTTTCCAGTGGAGTGAGTGACCTTAAGGGGAAAAATCTAATTTCCGGAACAGCTCTGCGAGGCGTTTGTTCTCACCACTCTCGTTCGCCTTAATCTGAGTGGTTGTGGATGAGCGGCGGCTGGGGCAGCGGCTTCCCCTGGGCCTGGTGTTCGGTCATAAACCCCTGGGCAGGCCTCCCCTTCTGGGGCAACAGGACGGAACCGATAGGCGCCCAGTCAGGTCCCGAGGGCCCCTCTGGACCCACGCCTCCAGGCAGCTCCCATCGCCAGACATCCTTTCCCACAAAGAGTTCTATCTTACGAGGCGCCCACCCTGCCTCCTAGGAACTCACCCCCTGCCACCTCTGGAGCCACCCAGCTGCCTGGGCCCAGCTCAGCCCCCTGGTACCATGAACAGAAGCTGCTGCTTTACACTGGCTGTGGGGCCCAGGCTTCCTCTAGTGGGTCCAGGTGGGGGTACCCCAAGTTCCTGCAGGGCTCCAGACGGTGGGTCAGGGCCTGGGCAGATGATCTCACTGCCCCGAGCCTGTGCTCAAGACTCCGGGGAGCTGCACAGGTGACTCGGCAGAGCCGGCCTGGGCCGGAGAAGGCACGGGGCTGGGCCCAGTTCTGGGGACCCCCAAAGCCATGGTTGCCCAAGTTCGCAGAGGGGAACAGGCACCCCAGGGCACAGGGCTAGCCCTGTGATCAGGCACCGCACTATCCACCCCTGCATACTGGCCCTGCCCAGCCATTGGTGACAGCAGTGATTGCGACAACAGCAAACGTGTTCACTGCAGGCCAGACCCTGCACAGAGCAGCCTCAGAACTAGGAGCTCCTCCCCTCCTGGGATGGGGAGTGGGGAGGGCACACTGAAACCTGCCTGACCCCGCGTGGGACCCCCATAGGAAGCAGCTTCCGGGCATCAGAGAGCAGGAAGAGACACGAGAAGGGCCTGGCGTCGCATCTGTGGGTCGAGGACCACAAACGTGTTGCCCTAAGCTTCTGTGACCCTGCGTCCACCGTGGCAACCCGGCTGGAGCCAACAAGGTGGCAGGGAGGGCAGGAAGTGAGCTCACAGGCCACAAGCGTCTGTGCCCGAATCTACAGGCACTCATGTGGCCCTCCCAGCCCAACTGCTGACTGATGGCGGCAACCCTGTGGGGTGACCCATGCCCAGACCAGAGCGGGCGGCAGGAGCCCGGCCTCGGCTGGCACAGGGTGGAAGGTGGGGGTGACCCACGCCCAGACCAGAGCCGGCAGCAAGAGCTTGGCCTCAGCCGGCACAGGGTGGGGGGCTGATGGCTGAGCCCATGGAGAAGGTGGGGGAGGGCGTCTGCACGTTGTTCCTGGAGATGGGACTCGAGGTCATGAGAAACCCCGACAGGGAGGCCGTGCTGGGACAGCTCAGACCTCGAACGTGCCGTCCTCGTGGATGACAGGCGTCCCCAGCAGTGCCCAGGAAGCCCCTGATGAACTGTGCGTCACCCCAGTGACCAGCGCCAGAGGAATCTGCTTGGGGCCCCGGGACAGCACGGCTAGTCTGAAAACTCGAGGAATGCACGATTCCTGGAAAGTCACCAATCACCAACCAAAACGGTCCCAAGAAGAAGAAAACTAGAACGGAACAGTTAGTGAAGGCGTGGCGAGGAAGAGGGCGGGAGGTCCACACAGGGGAAGGTGCTGGGGACACAGCCTTCAGTGCCGGCGACCTCTGTTTTCTCAGGAACGGGCACTTACAGTGTCGCGAAATCTGTTCTGCATCCCAGGCAGGCGCAGAAGGGCCTAACTGATCTGTGACGCCTGCCTGCCAAAGGCCAGGCCTCCTAGCTGCTGCCTGGGGAGCTAGAGTCACCTGCCTGCCAACAGCTGGTTCGCCTGGCTGCTGCCCGGGAGCTGGAGTGGCAGAAACAATGGGCTGGGACCAACGGTGGGAAGAGCCCGGGGAGGCAGGGCCCGGCACGGGTGGGCGGACAGTGTCAGCGGCAACCAGAGGGGCTGGGAACCTTCACTGGTGCCCAGGTTGGGGGCAGATGTCACAAGATTGTTCTGGAATCTGTTGGCCTGGGGAGGGGCCCTCCTGAGGCCTGAGACCCAGGGCAGGACCCAGACTTGGGGCAGAGCGGGTCGGGGAGAAGCCCCAGGGAAGAAAGTGCTTCCTGTGGGAACACAGGTTGGGATGGACGTGACCCAGCACTGGGCGAGGATCCTGCTGACCTGGCGAGAGGCACCGTTTGGGCAGTTTCTCAGGGATGACGGCAGCTGGGTTCAGGCCCCCACACCTGCAGCGTAGCACTAGGCTGTGGAGCTCACTGGGTTTCCCGGACTGGGAGGACCTGGCTTGGGGCTGGTGTCTCTGCCACCCTTAGACTCAGAGCCCCAGGAGCTACCACTGCCCCTCCAAGGGTCCCCCTCAATGGACCTTGCACTGGGGGGAGTCCAGGCTCAGGATCCCTGAGGCTGAGATCGGGCAATGCCCCGCTCCCTGAGCGGAGAGGCTGGGGCAGCCAGGCTTCCACCCCGGCCCGACCACCGCCATCTGAGGGGTCCGGGTGACGTTATGTGATTTAAAAGTTAATTAAACTGAGTGGTATGAAGTATAACAGCCCCAGGTGTTTATTTCCAAAGAGGCTTTGGAAGGAAAAGGGGAGAAATCTAATAAAAAGCTTTGCGAGATACTGCATTAGGAAGTAATCACACCACTAAATCACCCGGTGTCGGCACAGGCCTTGTAATGACTCGGGACTTGCTGTTCCCCTGCCTCCTGAGCCCACCCAGCCAAGACGCCCTGCTGGGACCCTCGGGCTGCCCTCTAAGGCCAGGAGAGCCAACAAATGAGACTCTGAGAGCTGCACGTGCTGAGCCTAGAAGGGGCGCCTCCGAGGATGGGCCGCTGTCCCTGGAGCCCATGTCTGCATCATTTATCCGGGCCTTCACGTGCTCCTCCAGCACTCACCAAGCACTGAGCACGGGCCAGCTCACAGCACAGGGCGGCCGAGGCACCCGCAGGACTCAAGGCTCAGGGTCCTGTCCCAGTGTGGAGTGGGAGCCGATAACGACACGCACCAGGAGACTGGAGCCCGGGAGGGCCAGGGAGAGCCCCGAGGAAGTGCATCTGGGCTGAGACCCCAAGGATGTACAGGAGCTGGGGGCGGGCGGGTGGGGGCCCTGAGGCGGAAGGGACTGCAGATGTCATCTCAGTCCACCACCACCTTCTAACAGCAGCGGCACTGCTGACTGTGGGAACTTGCCACCTCAGGGGACTGCCCTCTGTGTCAGGACAGGCCTGGCGAGAAGGCCCCATACGTGTGGAGCTGACACCTGCCTCCCCTGTGGGTGGCACAGCAACAGCAGGTAGCCCGGTCCCTCTGGAAAGAGCGGAGGTGGAGGGGCCTGGCAGGCAGGACGCACACGGCAGCCCTGCCTTCATTCAACAAACACACGCTCAGCCCGGTCAGGCATCAGACGACAGTGACAGACAGAAGCAGATGACAGCAGACGCTTAGCACCAGTGTCCTCCTGGGCACACAGGACCTTATGCCACGCTTCTTTGCCACTGCCATGCCTGACCCCGCTCCAGCCCCCACCCTGCCTGCCTGACCACAGCAGACTGATCACCAGCTCAGAAACACTGTCCCCGCCACCCTACACACCCACACGCCTCCCTCTGCATGGGGGCCCCCTGCCTCTCCCAGGCTGAGCTCAGAAGGACACTGCCTCCTTCCTGTCCCGCCCTTCCATCCCCGCCCAGTGACAGGAGGCAGCTGGGACTCACCTGCAAGGGGCCCTGCCTCTGCACCCCCTCCCAACCTGCGATTTCACTCTGAGCAGCCTGGGTGGCCGAGCAGGGGAGGACCGGGCAGGCCCCACCTGGCCGTCCGACAGGTGGACTCGCCCTGTTATCAGAAAGTCCTGTCAGGAGCCAGCCAGAAAGGCCATCTTTTGGTCATTTATCAGGCTAATAAATGGCTTCTCCTGCTGCCGCCAGCTCCCGGCGCCATTCTCATGCCGTGCACTGGGAGCTTCACGATTAATATCACTCATTGTGAAGGGTAATTACCAGCTCGATCACGGGCGTCGGGTACATTTATCCACCCCATCCAGGCGTGGCGGAGGCCACATCACTCACGGGGCTGCCCAGCCTCTGCCCCTGGGGCACCTCCACCCCCGCCCTGGGCTCTTTACATTCTCTGAGCCCCAACACTGAGCACCCAGGACAGGCCGCACCCACCATGGCCCCGGTGCCTCGGTGTTGGGTACCGAGCCCGCTGGGGCTGGGAGTGGCTGAGACTGCCCCGGCCCCAGCAGCGAGCGGACGTCCTGGGCCCCGGCAGCTCGTCCCCGACCCCCGCTGTGGGGGAACCTGCCCTGTGGAAGCCTGTCTTGGTCCACTCGGCCGCTGAAGACTAGGTGGCTCGTAAGCAGAGTTCAATTCTCACAGGCCTGGAGGCCACAAGGGCAGGGTAAGGCACAGGCAGACTTGGTGTTTGGTGATGGAGCTTTCTCACCGTCTGTCACACGGGGGAAGGGGTGGGGGGACTCTGGGGTCCCCTCTATAAGGATGTTAATCCCATTCACCAGGGCCCCACCCTACCACCTCAGCACCTCCCAAAGACCCCGCCTCCTCATGCCCCTCACAGTGGGGATTCGGTTTCCACGTGGGAACTGCGGGACACAAACCTCGGTCCCCAGCATCCTGCCCCTGTCCCCACAGAACCCACATCCTTCTCCACCCCAGCAGCCCCAACAGTCTCACCAACCATCAACTCCAAAGTCTCCTCTCAACCTCACCGGCGTCACATACGGGGGAGACAAAGGCAGGACAGGAGGGGACGGACGCTCCCATTTCAAAAGGGGGAAAGGCAAGAGAGAGGGTGCCAGGCCCCAGGAAGGCCAAACCCCGAGGGGCAAGTCCCGTGAGGCCTGAGAGCTGCCGCTGCGGCTCCATGCTCCGCCTCTCGGGTCCACTGGGGAGGCCCCGCGCCCACCGCTGGCAGAGCTCCTGGCCTGTGGGAGGCACGTGGGCTGCGGTCCCCTCTGAAGAAGGCGTTGGCTGGGAGTTTTCCGAACCACCTTCAGGGTCACCCTTCCTCTGCGGTGAAGAGCCGCGCGTGTTTGCCGGCCGACAGCTCTGTGGTCCTGTCATGTCAAGTCCAAGTCGACAGCCTCCCTCATCCTTCCCGTCTCCCTCCTCTTTGGTTCCAGCTGGCGGTGTCTCCGCCGCAGTGGCAGACGGGGCCCGAGGTCACACCCATACGAGCCTCCCTATCAAACAGTTGCGGGCCACACCCTAGGGTTCTCTCCCTAGGGTTGCTCTCGTTTTCTCCAGCAGCGATGACAGCGACAAGCTGAGCATTCCCCAGGTGCTTAAGTTCTGCTTCCTTCTGCTTGATGCCATCCTAGGCCGCCCCTCTGTGCCCGCATCTGACTGTAACAGCGGGAGGAAAGGCCGCACCTCAACGCCTGGCCTGGAAAGAGCTGTGGCCAAATCTCCAGTCTCATCCCTCACACGCTCACTTTCCAGAAAACACGGCCCGAGCCCAGCCCAGCCCAGCTCCACCCGAGGCGGGTCTCCCCTCACCGCCACACACACCCGCGGCCTCCTCAGAGCGGCCTTGTCCGTGCCCCCTCCTAAGATTCTGGGAGCATTCCTCGTGCAGGAAGATGGGGGCTCCCTAGACAGTGCTCCTCCCTTCCTCCTGAGCCCTCACCAGCATCACCTTTCATGGCCTGTTCACGGCAACGTCTGCTTTTCGCAGGCTCCACCCCAACCCTTCCAGCCTCTCCCACTCCCCAGCTCCAGAGAGGCTTTCAGGGTCTGTTACAGCTGCATCCCACTCTTGGTACCAATGCTGTGTCTCTTTGCGTCCAGCTGCTGGAACCCCACAGACAGGGTGGCTTATGAGCAGCAGACATTGGCTGCTCAGGTTCTGGAGTGGAAGTGGGAACTCAAGGCGCCGGCAGACGTTGTGTCTGCTGAGGGCGCTTCCTCGTGGTGCGCTCACGTGGGGTGCGGTGAGGGAGCTCTCGGCTTCTTCATAAAGTGCTAATCCCAGTCCAAGGGGTGCACTTCCTAATCCCTTATCTTGGGCGTTAGAACTTCAACGTATGGATTTTGGAGGGACACAGACCTTCAGCCTGTGGCAAGGCCCCGCGCCCTCCTGCTTCTGACGCCTCTCCACACGTGCCTCTGAACAGGGACACGGCTGGACCGGGGAGGTGCGTGCCTGTGGAACTGGCAGGCCAGGGGTTACGGGGCCAGCAGGTCAGGTGGGGCGCAGGGAGAAATGAAGGGAAGGAACATCTCGCTTCGGTTCTGGCTGAAGGCCACGCTCTGGGCTCAGCCTGTCCCAGGTGCTCGGGGAAGAACCCGCCAGTCCCCACAGGCCAGCCTCTGCCGGGGCGCCCTGCCTCCAGCGGCCCCTGCCGGGGTTGGGGGATGGGAAGGGGGAACCAGCGCGCGGAGCACCGCCCACCCCCACAGCCCCCGCCGGCCAGCTGTTGGCTAATCTGCTGGCTACGAGCAGGTAATTTCTCATTGGGGCCTGCTCGCTCCCTGCTTATCACCCGCGGCCTGTATCCGCTGAGTGCTGTGTGAGCAGAGATAAGATTCATTAATAAAGAAAAGTTCAGGAGGAGCTGCTCGCGGCTCCTCCACAAACCCAGAAGGGAAGACGGCACAGCCCCGCCACGCTCCAGACCAGTCCCTGCTTCCTGCCTGCGGCAGGGCCCACGCGCACCCCGTGGGCCTCCACGTTCCACGCGTAACCCAACCCTGGAACGTGGTCTCGGGCCACAATGGCTGGAGGGACTCCTGCGGGCCTCTCCCAGGCTCTGTCACCCTGGGGGAGGGAGAGGGAGCCTAGACCTCGCTGCCTGTGTGTCCCCAGGGAGACCTTCAGACCGAGCTGACCATGAGTGGCCACACAGCAGCTCATCCTGTTTCCTGGACCCCCCAGGAAACCCTGACTGTGCTGGACCCTGCTGGTCACGCCTCCTGCCAACCCTCCAGCAGCACTCGGGTGAGGAAGAGGAGCTGTGGGGGGCAGACTGGTGGGGCAGGCAGGACAGTGTCAGGGTCTCCCCCTCGGTGCCCGAGGCTCTGGGAACCTCCAGGACTCCTCACCAACAGCAGCCAGAGCCACGGTTTCTTAGGCAACAGCCGCGAGCGCGGACCGTACTGGCACCTTCCCGAGGGTTTCATCAGCAGCCCCACCAGGAGGCACGGCTGTCCCACGTCTCGGGCGAGGGTGGGTGCGATGACTTTCCACAACCTCTGACTCAGTGCTCAGGGCCCCTGAAACCCGCCTTTGCTGTGCTCGGGGGGCGGCACAGGGTAGGGCTGCCTGCCGGTGTCCTGGTCATGCCCCAGGAGGCAGCCGGCCACAGCCTGGTCCCTTGCTGGCCCCATGACCCACAGTCAGGCCTCTGCTGTCACATAGGCACTCCTCACAGTCCCCCACCCCGCGTGTGCAGCTGAGTTTTCAGACAGAGGAACAGGACGGTACCCTCGCTGCCATCTTTTGAGTTTCTGCCCTGCTGCGGCTGGGATGAACGGGGCTCAGGTGAGGGAGCTGGGCCCGAGGATGAGCCCCTGGAACAGGGCTGCCTGGGAAAGGACAAGGAAGGGCTGGGCCAGCTGGACAAGAGGAAGAGGGGCCTTGGAGCAAAAAAGAGGACACAGGAGTGTGGGCAAGGCCAGGGCTCACCAGGGGCCGGGGGACGTCCTGGTCCTGCTACATCTGAGGCCTGCCCGGCTAGGCCAGCACGATGCCCCCTCTGAGGCTCTGATGTCCCAGCCAGTCCTTGTCTTTCTCATCCACTCAGTCCAGGAAGGCAGGTGGTGCCTGGGCACCTCCAGGCTGGGGGCCCAGGGAGGCTCTTGTCCACCCCGGCCCTGCAGAACCTGCAGAGGCAGCCCTTCCTCCCGTCCCCAGGGCCGAGTCCCTTGGCTGTGGCCCACGCTGGCAACCGCTGCCCACAGAGCCCGAACTTTCCTCCCTGCCTGTATTAATTATGACGGAGTAAACAACAGAGTTCTGGAAAACGCACGTTTCCATGTGACTGCTTTTTTTAATTGGTAGGTCTAACATTTGAAAGCTGCTTTAATTTCTTAGGCTTGCTTTTCCTCAGCACGGGCTCAGGCTGAGAGCAGGGAACTCATCACTGGCGCGCCCGTCAGTGGCAGTGTTGGGAGTCTTGGAGCACAGGCAGGGTCCCCTGCTCGCCACAACCAGGAGATAGCGGTGCTGGGATCTGAGTGGGGACATGGGCTGGCCAGTTGCACCCCAAGGCCGGACCCCAACTCCGTTCCTGGCCCACTCTGGGCATGACAGGGGATGAATGGTTTTTGTTTTTGCCTTGGCTCAGCCTCCAACTGGCTTGGAGATCTCTGAAATCCTTGGTTTCTGAGGCCTCCCTCCCACCCAGGGGCTCTGCGTGTGAGAGGGTGGCGTCCACGGCGTCTACGGCTCCCATGTGGTGCCCCCACCTCTGCACACCTGAGGGACAGGCGTCCTGGGGTCAGCCCTGAAACTCATTCAGGTCTTGCTGACCCTGTCCCGGCACCAGGACGCCCGCGGTGCCTCCTCCTACCTGGTGGGGCTGCGAGGGTCAGACCCATGCCACGGTGCAGGGCAGACTGGGATAGTGAGAACATGCGCAGGGCACACGGTGGCGAGGACACGTGGGCTACACAGACACGAGGCCCACAGGAAAGCCACGGAGGCCACAGACTAGGCCACCATGGGGTCCCAGGGCAAGGGGCCCCCGGCTGGAAAGTAGGCCCAGCAGGAATGCTTCACGAGCACGGGCAGTCAGAGCCTCTGCCCCTCCTGGCTTCAGGGACAGGGCCTGACCACCTCTGGGAGATCCCAGGTCAGGGCAGGGGACCCAGGTCATGACTTGCAACCCACCCGGACCACCACGCCTTTCCACTGAGGCTCTGAAAGGCCACCCAGACACAGCTCAGATCTGGGGGGCGTCCCCCGACTCGGCCTGCATGGGAGAGGTGGAGGGATGGAGCAGACCTCCACACCAAACCCCACACGCAGGAGGGCCAAGCACCTGAGAGAGGCCTGCAGAGACGGAGCAGACCTCCACACACAACCCCACACGCAGGAGGGCCAGATGCCTGAGAGAGGCAGTGGGAGATGGCGCCGGGCTTCCCCAGCCTGCCTCCCCCTGGTGTGAAGGAAGAGCCACTTCCCAGAACGCTCAGGCAGACAGCTGGGTGCGCAGCAGCTGTGATGATCAGGACCCTGACCAGGCCACAGTGGCAACGACAGCCTCCTGGGGCTGCAGGTTCACCAGGCGTCTCCATACCGGCCCTTCCAGCTTGCATCTCCCCGTTGATTCCAACTCATTCTGCACAGGGAAGGATCAGGGCAGAGCCACAGGGATATGTGTTTCGGCTACCGTGCAAAGGGCTTTGAAAAGTCAGTGCTGCCCACAGGCGGGGCAGGTGGCTGCGAGGCGGAGCACACCCCACCTGGAAGCCCCACAAGTGGGATCTGAGTGGCCCCAGGTGCCAGGACTTTATGTTTTTCTCTGGGGACCTTATGGCACCCATGATGGGGAGCTTGCCAGCAAGGAGTGGATGCCAGTGGCAGCCCTGCAGAGGAGGGAGGAGACAGGCCCCAGGCACAGCCCCAGCCCCTCAGCTGGTGCTCTCCCTAGACCTGACACCCTGCAGGGCGGCCTCTGTGTCCCTAGACCTGACATCCTGCAGGGCAGCCTCTGTTCCCTAGACCTGACATCCTGCAGGGCGGCCTCTGTCTCCCTAGACGTGACATCCAGAGGGGTGGCCTCTGTGTCCCTAGACGTGACATCCTGCGGGGCGGCCTCTGTGTCCCTAGACGTGACATCCTGCGGGGCTGCCTCTGTCTCCCTAGACCTGACATCCTGCGGGGCGGCCTCTGTGTCCCTAGACCTGACATCCTGCGGGGCGGCCTCTGTGTCCCTAGACGTGACATCCTGCGGGGCGGCCTCTGTGTCCCTAGACGTGACATCCTGCGGGGCGGCCTCTGTGTCCCTAGACGTGACATCCGGCGGGGCGGCCTCTGTCTCCCTAGACCTGACATCCTGTGGGGCTGCCTCTGTCTCCCTAGACGTGACATCCGGCGGGGTGGCCTCTGTCTCCCTAGACGTGACATCCGGCGGGGCGGCCTCTGTCTCCCTAGACCTGACATCCTGCGGGGCGGCCTCTGTGTCCCTAGACGTGACATCCTGCGGGGCGGCCTCTGTGTCCCTAGACCTGACATCCTGCGGGGCGGCCTCTGTCTCCCTAGACCTGACATCCTGCGGGGCGGCCTCTGTGTCCCTAGACCTGACATCCTGCGGGGCGGCCTCTGTCTCCCTAGACCTGACATCCTGCGGGGCGGCCTCTGTGTCCCTAGACCTGACATCCTGCGGGGCGGCCTCTGTCTCCCTAGACCTGACATCCTGCGGGGCTGCCTCTGTCTCCCTAGACCTGACATCCTGCGGGGCGGCCTCTGTGTCCCTAGACCTGACATCCTGCGGGGCGGCCTCTGTCTCCCTAGACCTGACATCCTGTGGGGCTGCCTCTGTCTCCCTAGACGTGACATCCGGCGGGGCGGCCTCTGTCTCCCTAGACCTGACATCCTGCGGGGCGGCCTCTGTGTCCCTAGACGTGACATCCTGCGGGGCGGCCTCTGTGTCCCTAGACCTGACATCCTGCGGGGCGGCCTCTGTCTCCCTAGACCTGACATCCTGCGGGGCGGCCTCTGTCTCCCTAGACCTGACATCCTGCGGGGCGGCCTCTGTCTCCCTAGACCTGACATCCTGCGGGGCGGCCTCTGTGTCCCTAGACCTGACATCCTGCGGGGCGGCCTCTGTCTCCCTAGACCTGACATCCTGCGGGGCGGCCTCTGTCTCCCTAGACCTGACATCCTGCGGGGCGGCCTCTGTGTCCCCCTAGACGTGACATCCTGCGGGGTGGCCTCTGTCTCCCTAGATGTGACATCCGGCGGGGTGGCCTCTGTGTCCCTAGACGTGACATCCTGTGGGGCGGCCTCTGTGTCCCTAGATGTGACATCCTGCGGGGCGGCCTCTGTGTCCCTAGACGTGACATCCTGCAGGGCGGCCTCTGTGTCCCTAGACCTGACATCCTGCGGGGCGGCCTCTGTGTCCCTAGACCCGACATCCTGCGGGGCGGCCTCTGTCTCCCTAGACCTGACATCCTGTGGGGCGGCCTCTGTGTCCCTAGATGTGACATCCTGCGGGGCAGCCTCTGTGTCCCCCTAGACGTGACATCCTGCGGGGTGGCCTCTGTCTCCCTAGACGTGACATCCGGCGGGGTGGCCTCTGTGTCCCTAGACGTGACATCCTGCGGGGCGGCCTCTGTGTCCCTAGACGTGACATCCTGCGGGGCGGCCTCTGTGTCCCTAGACCCGACATCCTGCGGGGCGGCCTCTGTGTCCCTAGACCCGACATCCTGCGGGGTGGCCTCTGTCTCCCTAGACGTGACATCCGGCGGGGCGGCCTCTGTGTCCCTAGACGTGACATCCTGTGGGGCGGCCTCTGTGTCCCTAGACGTGACATCCTGTGGGGCGGCCTCTGTGTCCCTAGACCTGACATCTGGCGGGGTGGCCTCTGTCTCCCTAGATGTGACATCCGGCGGGGTGGCCTCTGTCTCCCTAGATGTGACATCCGGCGGGGCGGCCTCTGTGTCCCTAGACGTGACATCCTGTGGGGCGGCCTCTGTGTCCCTAGACCTGACATCCTGCGGGGCGGCCTCTGTCTCCCTAGACCTGACATCCTGCGGGGCGGCCTCTGTCTCCCTAGACCTGACATCCTGTGGGGCGGCCTCTGTGTCCCTAGACGTGACATCCTGCGGGGCGGCCTCTGTGTCCCTAGACCTGACATCCTGCGAGGCGGCCTCTGTGTCCCTAGACCTGACATCCTGCGAGGCGGCCTCTGTCTCCCTAGATGTGACATCCTGCGGGGCGGCCTCTGTGTCCCCCTAGACGTGACATCCTGCGAGGCGGCCTCTGTCTCCCTAGATGTGACATCCGGCGGGGTGGCCTCTGTCTCCCTAGATGTGACATCCTGCGGGGCGGCCTCTGTGTCCCTAGACCTGACATCCTGTGGTGGCCCCTGTCTCCCTAGAGGTGACATCCTGCAGGGCAGCCTCTGTCTCCCTAGGGGTGACATCCTGCAGGGCGGCCTCTGTGTCCCTAAATGTGACAAGCTGCAGGGTGGCCTCTGTTTCCTGTCCCTCGTCCCTCACAAAACGTTTTGTTCTTCCCCAGTGAAGGTCTGGAAAACGAAGCTGCCCAGCTCTGCCTGGGGGCTCCCTTGGGTGCCTAACCGAGGGCAGGGGCTACTGGCGACTGCACCCACATGGCTGCCGGCCTCAGGGAATAAGGATCCCCTGGGCATCATCCTGGGCATCACCCCGGGGCCTGACCTCTGCTCACATCTCAGGATTCTCTGAAGTGCTCTCTCTCGGCCTCAGGAAGGGATGCCGTGTGCATCCCAAGCACAAGGGCACTGCACTGAGGACAGCTCGAGGCTGCCCTGGGTCACCCCTGTGCCTTCTGGGCTCTCCGGCAGCTCCAGCTCATGGCAGACAGGCCGGCCGTCAAATCTCCCACCCAGTTCTGGGTCTTGCCTGGAGGGGCTAGTCTATAGGTGGTTGTACCAGCAGCTGCCCCGATGGAGTCCACCTCTGTCCTGGCCCGCCCCTCCCCTCAGAAGCTGTCACTGGGACACCCAGTCTGTACCGCACAAGTCCCAGCACGCAAGCCCAGAGGCGGCCGCTCACCCTGCCCCTGATTGGACAACTGCCTCCATATTCAAACCACAACCACCAAAGACGGGCAGGAGGCTGGTGACCCCCCGGGGCTGAGGCTGGGGCTCGGCCACGGCTAGGCTCTGGGGAGCAGGGCAGGTGCTGGGTCGGGTGGGGGCTGGGCTGAGACCGGGCTGGTCCCCCTCTTGGCAAGGGCCCTGGGCACATGGCTCCACCTGGCTGAAGCTATCCTTTCCCAGTGACAACGGGGCTGAGGTGGGGACTAAAGGCCACAAGGGCCAGGACACGCCTCTAAACAGAAGCGTCACTGCTCTGCCTGCCCCCTGGTTGGAGGGACACTGCTCCGCCTGCCCCCTGGTTGGAGGGACACTGCTCCGCCTGCCCCCTGGTTAGAGGGACACTGCTCCGCCTGCCCCCTGGTTGGATGGACACTGCTCCGCCTGCCCCCTGGTTGGATGGACACTGCTCTGCCTGCTCCCTGGTTGGAGGGACTCCTGGCCCCCCAGCCCAGGAGCTGCTGGGAACGTAGAGGGCTGGGGTGTGCCCTCAGCCTCAGAGCCCCACCGCCATGCAGGGGACACAGAGTGACTAGAGAAGTGAGTCTCTTGAAGGCCTCCTAGACCTGCAGAGCCTCTGGCATCAGCCATGGCTGGACACCCCCCACCCATTTCCTCCACAGAGAAACTTGGGGAGCTGCTCAGGGGTGTCTGGGGCGTCCCCAAGAGCGGCACCCCGCAGCCTCGGTGCTCTGGACTTCGGGAGCCAGGTTACTCCGGGTTGGTCTCCTCAGCACACCAAGCAGCACCCCGGGCCTCTGCCCACCAGAGGCCAACAGCCTGGCCCCAGCTGTGAGGACTGAAATATCTCCAGATGTTGCCACAGGTCCCCTGGGAGGCAGAAGCAGCCACAGTTTGAACTGTGCCCTAGAAGACGGCAAAGCTCCACAGAGGCCTTCCCTCCTCATGTCCCTGTCCTGTGCATGAAGTCTGGTGGGGACCCCAGAGGCAGGGGCTTGAGGATTTGTGCCGGAGAGTCCCGAGACTGCAGCAGGGCCGACCTGGATCCCTCCCTGCCTTGCCCCTCCCCAGCTGTGTGAGTCTCTCAACCTTTCACAGTGTCAGAATCCTCTGTACAATAAAGTTCATCAGATCCACTCAGGGGGCATTGCTGGGGGCTGAGGGCATCGGCCCTGGCCGGTCCAGCAAGTGGCTGCCATCTAGGTAACGGTCTGCCTACAGGCCTGTTATTTACTTAGTATTTTCTTTAAACCAACTTTCCTTATTAGCTTCAATAGGCCCAGTGAAAAAGGAAGCTTTACATCACTGCTGTAAAATAAAAACAAACAGTGCTTGCTATAAATAGAGTGACGATGAAAACAAACTCAAAAGAGACAAAACAATTCACCGAAACCCTCATCTACTGGTCTGAGGTGGGCTCTGGGCCCACAGCTACTTGCCGGCCGTAGAAAGGGGCCCACAGGGTCAGATGTCAGGGTCCCATGGGCACTAGACTGAGTCCGTGTCTTCAGGGGATCAGACAAGTCCCACATGTGTTGGGGGGACCCAGAGCCTCCTCCTCACTGCCTGGTTGCTGATTGTGGGGCCGTCTTGCACAGGCCTGGAGGCTGGGAGGGGACGCCGCACTCCGCACCCTCCATCCAACCCCCCAACCAGAGGAGGGAGCCCCAAGCCCCGCAAGCCAGGTGGCGTCCAGATCTGAGCGCACGAGGAGGCCGCCTCAGCACGGGCTGAAGACCTCACTCCTTCGGCCTCCGAAGACGGGGTTAGCGGAGCCCAGGGCAGAGTGAATGCCGGGTGCGGCTCATCAGGCCCGAGAAGGCAGGGAGGAAGGCCTGGGGCCAGGATCTAGTTAGGCACTGGTGAGGGTCCGCAGAGAGCCTGTTAACAGTCTGGCTGCAGAAAGGCAGCTACCGGCAGGCCCGGGGCCAGCGGCACGGCCGTCACAAGGCCTGGGCAGGGAGACCTCGCGGTCCACTGAGGGCCTCTGTGAGGAGAAAGATGAGACAGCACTTCAGTCCTGGGGAGGGTCTGGAACAAGCCCCCGCACAGCACGGCCTGGCTGAAGGCCCGGGAGCCAGTACTGAGGCTGACTCCTGAGCAGCACTCCAGCCGCATCTCACCCCCAGACCCAGGAGGAGACTTGGGCTTGCAGAGACTGTCACCTGCCCACACCCCACGCGCTGGGCTCAGCCTGTGTTCTCAGCTGCCCTGCCCTGCCCCATCTTGCCCCGCTGCTCCCTGGAGCTCCTGGGTGGAGGGTGGCCGGCCTGCAGTCCCGGAACACCGTGGGCTCCCGTGATCCTGCAGCCCCGTCAGGCACCCGGGGGCCCAAGGATAGAAAGCCCCGAGGAAGGCCAGGCGCGGTGGCTCATGCCTGTAATCCCAGCACTCTGGCAGGCCGAGCCAGGTGGACCACAAGGTCAGGAGTTCAAGACCAGCCTGGCCAAGATGGTGAAACCCTGTCTCTACTAAAAATACAAAAAATTAGCCAGGCGTGGTGGCACGCACCTGTAATCCCAGCTACTCTGGAGGCTGAGGCAGAGAACTGCTTAAAACCCGGAGGGGCAGAGGTTGCAGTGAGCCGAGATCGTGCCACTGCACCCCAGCCTGGGCCCCGAGGAAAGCCGAGGGAGAAACTGGCCAGGACGGGGACGGGGCGGCCCTGCGGAGGAATTCCCACAGCCCGGTGGGACTTGCAGAGGAACAAAGACCCCGGGCCAGGGTCTCCAGGAGGGTCAGACAGTGGGGGAGCCGCTTTCCTGGCCACTTGTGTTGCCAGCAGAGACACCTGAACACCTGAAGGAGGAGGGGAGGCGGCTGCAGGGGTCATGGCCTGTCTCAGCTCAGCACTGGCTCCCTGCAGGGCAGACCTGGGGCCCCTTTCCTGGACGGGACTCGGGGGAACTTGCCTTTGGCCAGAGCTCCAGGGAACCTGCAGATCAAAGGTCCAGCCCTTCCTTTTGACTGGGGCTCAGGGCTGGATGGGTCATTATCCAAATTGCTTCTGGCTTCTGAACACCCCCCTGCCGGGAGTCTTTAAAGGGTGGATTTGCAAAGTCCCCATGACACAGTTGCTGGGCAATTTGTCAGGACGAGGAAATATTCCTTAGACATCCACACGAGCTGATGCCCAGAACTGCTGCAGCGGTGCCCTTCCCCCATGCGGGGCTGTGGCCTGGACATCTGTCTCCCGACCTCACGTGGACCCCTGATCCTCGATACTGGAGTGGGGCCTAACCGGAGGTGTTTGGCCGTGAGGGTGGGCCCTTGTGAACAGACTGGCCCCCTCCCTGGGGTGAGGGGGTTCCCACTGTTGGGAGAGCCTGGTGCCCCCCGCCCCCACCCCGCCCCTTTCTCGCTGCGTACTCTCTGCACACAACAGCTCCCCTCGTCTTCTGCCAGGAGTGGATGCGGCCTGAGGACCTTGCCAGATGCAAATGTCCAATTTTGAACTCTGCAGCCAGCAGAATCCTGTGTCGAATAAGCCTCCTCATAAACCACACAGTCTCAGGAGCTCTAGTATAGCCACACTGAAGCACTGAGACACCTACCACGCCCCCAGCTCAAGTCCCTACCTCACGCCCACTGACCACGCTCTCACTTGTCTAGTGACACCCTTCCGGGAGCATCCCTGTCCCCAGTCTGCCCTGTCCAGAGCAGGTGACCAGGCCCATCCTGTCTGGGACTCCCGGAAGGGGGCACATGCGTGAGGCGTGCACAAGCACCCACCCTATGGGATCTGGCCCACAGAGTCAGGGGCCCAAGGCTTCCAACCAAGACCCCAGCTCTCCACAGTGGCTCCTCCTTGGGGAAAGAGGGGCCAGAGAGAAGCTCTTGGGGGTCTGCAAGGCCTGTCTGCCTGTCCCTTGAGTCAAAGCTGACCTTGCCGGGCACAGATGGGGCCCCCAGGCCTGGTGCCAGCCCCGAGGCATCCCAGCCCTGCTGCTGCCCGGATGTAGCCCTGAGTGCCCACAGCAGAGCTTTCAGAGGTCTCAGGACACCCTGCCCTGCAAGCTTCCCTTCAGTCTCCTCAGAAGAAATTGCTTTAATATTATTTACAAGCGCAGGGCGACGGAGCAGCCAGATGGGAAGATGAGTCTTTTTACGATGCAGAGAGGACTGGAGACCTGAGAAGGGATACTCAATATTAATACCATCACCTCAGTGTGGAATTGAGGCCTCTTGGTAACCAGAGGCTGTTCACACAAGATCCCTTGAGGAATGCCTTCCACAAACTTTGATGTGAACTAATTAAGTTTGCACAGTTAATCAGGACTGGCTGCCTTGGAGACGCAAAGGCACAGACCCAGAGAGCGGCTGCTACGGGATCTACAGCGACTGCTCTCTCTCTCGCATGGCAGCCCCTCCTGCTTGCAGGCCCTGTGCACCGCCTGGGGGCTTCGGGGCTCCACGAGCCAGATGACAGCCTCTAGTGAGCCACTGGGCCCTCGGGGAAGCCCTGGACAAGCCTGCCAGCGTGACAGGCACCATCGGCCGCACTGGGCCAGGCAGACAGCCGTGACGCGCCCCAGGGGAGGGTGGGGTGGTCCTGGGTCTGGAGAACCACGCTGGTTTTGAAGCAAAACTCTTGGGATAGCCAGGGATGTCCATGTCAGAGACCACGAGTGCCCCCTGACAGACCGTGGGTGGGGGCACAGATGCTCAGCAGGGTTGGTTGGGGGGAGGGCGGCCAGAACGCCCGGGTGCACACTGGGAGCCAGGTGCCTGGGTTGGGAGTATAGGGCCTCAGTACATGCTGGAAGCCAGGTGCCCAGGTTGGTGGTGCAGAGCCCGGGTGCGCTCTGGGAGCCAGGTGCCCAGGTGGGAGCAGATAGACGCCTAGGCCCTCGTGCTGTGGGTCCCGACAGCCTCTGCCCTCCAAGGCAAGGGTGGACCTTGCAGAGCCTGCTCCTGGAATCCTAACTGGTTCTGTAAAGCTCCCTGTATCCCCACTGCAGGCTGAGGCCGTAACATGCTCCCAGGAACGAAGGGCTGAAGCAGAGATGAGAGCAAGCTCCACCCTCCAGACGCTTCCAGTCTCTGGGGCAGAGACACGAGGGTGCACTGTGCTGAGGAGAGGTCTTAAGTGGGGAAGAGGAGGCTCAGGGAGCGCTGCAGAGAAGCTGCTGGTGTGAGACGCCATGGGAGGCTGCGGACAGGCAGGCAACGCAGAGGCCACAGCACCTCTTGCCGGCCAGCCCCAGAGCAGTCCTGCTTGGCGGGAGCGTTGGGGGCAGGCAGGGGTGAAGGGCAGGGAACATCGTGAAAACCAACTAGATCTGTTCCACGGGCTGACGGGAGCCCTGAGGGCCTTCAGTGAGGGTGCACCATGACTGGGGAAGCAGCGGGAGGCAGCGACATAGGGCCCGGTGAGGGCCAAGGAGGAGAGATGGGCAGCTCAGCTGCCAGCGCTGGCTGGGCCAGGCTCCTGCAGGCGTCTCACTGTGCTGGCCTGCTCTCCATGCCCACAGCGGTCCTCCTGCAGTAGGGATGGGGAGGTGCAGCTCGGAGGTAGGGGAGGTAGTGGGCAGCACTTACTACAGGGCCTGCTGGGCTCCTGACCGCAGAGTGGGTCACCACAGCAGCACCTGCTGGCCCAGTGGGTGAGGGGCTGAGGTCGGCTGCAGTACTTGGAGCTCTAGGGCCAAGCTGGGGCGAAGTGGGAGACAGAGGCAGGCAGAAGCTGGTGAGATGGATGGCACGGTCAGTGCCACAGACATGGGCACCGTAGGCCTCCCCTGGCATCACTGACCACATGCCAGGGACACACATAAAGCTCATGCCCAGCCCAAGCTCCAGAGGCCTTCGGGGCTAATGGTGGAGGGGAATGCGGGGACAAGGAAGTGTGGGACAAGGATGAGGTGCTGGCTGCCTCCGCAGGACCCCCCGGAAGATGTGGAGGAGAGAAGCGGGTCCAGCATGGAAGGCGGCACTGCAGCCTGAGCTCCAGGTCTGGACGAGGCGGTGGCGGCAGCTTCCTCTGGGGGCCGCAGGAATTGGGACAGATCTGGCCCTTCTGCTCGCCCAATCTTCTGCAGAGTGCAAAGCGGGCCACGCATCCCACTGCAGGTGTGCAGTGAGTAGGAGCGAGGTGGGCCATAGGGCGCAGAGCCTTCTGCACATCTCAGCAGCACTCTGCCTGATTCTACCGGTGGCTCGGGCCCAATTTCCATTCCAGGAACCTGGGCCTGAGGCCTCCTGCAGGCAGGGAGAAGGGCCACGCTTCCTGGCCTCCGGGTCAGAGCTCCTGCAGGGTGGCTGAAGGGGATGGGAGGGGTGGCACAGGGAGGTGACACAGTCCCTCATTGGAGGGTCTGGACGGGCTGAGCACTGGCCCCTGCCATCAGCTCTGGACAATAATTGGAACTGAAGTTGTTCCAACGACTTATTAAAAATAGATGGCGATGCATCGGAGACAGTCCCTGCCCAGATGAGAGCCACATAATTAGAGCAGTGTCTGTGCTCGCTTCTCCCGTCTTCCCTAATACGCGGCGACAACCGTCTCTGAGGGGCCCTCCACATCTGTCCTCTGTGTGGCCAGTGCCCTGCCCTGCCCCACATGGCGCTGAGCAGACGCCAGCAGTAATTCCCCTACTGACCTCTGTAAGCACTGTCCCTGCCGTGCCCGCTCAGAGTGGGCCCTCCTGCACCCTGCCATTCAGCCCAGCGAGGTGCACTGTGGCCCCCCAGACACCAGCACTCCTGACCCCACAGTGGCCCCTGGGGTGGACAATTTGGCCAAGATAACCTTGAGGCAGAACAGGGAGCCAAGCCCAACCTGCTGATAACCGAAATCAGTTAGAACTTTCTGGATTTTTAAGGAATTGGCTCTGAGATTTCAAGTCACTGCCTCCCCAGCTCCTGGGTACTATGGGGGCAGCGTGGACTTCCATGGCTGCTGCCGCCCAGCACACACCACGCTTCCCAGGCTGCTCCCACGCAGGACGCGCCTCCCGGGCTGCGTGCTGCTGGAGTGGGGCCCTCCATGTCTGTCCTCCCCAGCGAGGCCTCCCACCCACCCCACCCCGTGGATAATTTACACAAAGAAAGTACAGGCTCAGCAGGGGGTGGGGAAGGGAGCTCCTGGAGGTCCCTCCAGGGATGGAGCATCATCCTGGGGTCCTGGGGTTAGGCTTGGATTTCTCCAGCGCGTCATGCGATACCCTTGCGGCCTGCCTGGAAGTCAGCACAGCCCATGCCGGGTAGGAGTGACACTGCGTGTTCACAGCCTTAACCAGAGGCGAGAGTTCTCACAGTTGGGGATGCAGCTCAGCACCAAGGGGCCAACAGGACGCAGTGACGACCACCAGGGGAACGCCCAGAAGACCAGCATGTCAGCTAAGGAGCTGGAGGTGTGACCTCCCCACACAGGGGCCCAGCGGTGCAAGCCCTGGCACACCAACCCTCTGCATGGAGAACCTGGCCTCTTCCCCACACGGACGAAGCTGAGCACGGAAGCGCCGCCTCACCGCGCCAGGCAGAAAGCTAGCCCGGCACAGCCCAAACCCTTGCGTGTGTAGGACTCCGCCGAGGCTCTGTGAAAGGCAGGCTGTGGCTCGGCAGGCTGGGGTGGGGCCCGAATGGCACCGACGCAACTGGTCCAGGCCACATGTGGACGGTGAGGCCCGGGACGGGAACATCCGAGCAACGATCCATGCCCAGGCACCATCGCCCGCCCCCATGGCTGCCGGCATGGGGCGGGGTTGGGTCTCAAGGAGAAGGCACACACGCTGCTGTGGGGGCCACAGAGGCCCGGGGGAACGCCAGGGAAGGAGCAGTCAGCCCACGTGGAGAGCACCCCTTGCCTGGGACCACCTCCCACAGCCTCTCCCAGAGGCCTCTCTGAGTTCCCAACATCTACCTCGGCACAGGCTCTTAGCTCTTCCTGAAATCCACCTTATAGTCTCTCAAGGGCAAGAACCAAGTCCAGGTTCCTAAACTCCCCAGGTTTCCTTAAATCCCCAGCCCAGGGTTGGGCACAGGGATGGCCTGCAAGAGCTCAGCCCACGTGCAGCTGGGAGCAGGCGACCTCCCCAGGGCCCTCTTCCCAGCGCCTTTGCTGCCTCCCCTTCTCTCCAACCTCAGTATCACAGGGACCCGGGAAAAAAACACCGAAAAACGTGACAAAACGGAACATAACCATGTTCCAGCCTGGCTGTGCCATCCATCTCCAGCTGCCGAAGGGTAATTTAATTAGCCTTCGTCAGTAATGAGCTACGATTTTCAATCAGCACCGTCACACTAGCACGGGTTGAGGGGGCCGAGGACCAGAGCCTCATGCAGATCACGTGCGTGGGCTCCATGGACCACATCACGGCTGTCCCTGCAGGAGGTGATGCCACACCACACCTAGACTGGGCTCCCGCAAGTGCCTCCGTGGGGCAGGCAGGTTCAGGTCCAGCTGCTGAGGGAGGACCCAGGCTCGTCCCACAAGGCAGGCTGTGAGCCCAGGAAGCAGCAGGGTCCAACAGGCGGCTGGCTGGAGCACTTCATAAGCCAAGGGGTGCCTCGCCCATGACTCCCCTGCCCCTGCCGTGCCAACCCGGAGTCCACATTGGTAGGTGAGGTGTGGGAGGCCCAGACACGGCGGAACAAGCCTGACCTTGAACCGAGACAGGGAGAGTGACTGACCCCAGATGCGAGCCGCTGCCCAGAACTGTCGGCAGGAAGGCCGTGCAGGCGGCAGCTCACGATGTGTCACACCTGGCCCAGGTGGTGCCCAACATATGCCTACCACGCTGAACCCAACATATGCCTGCCACGCTGAACCGACCATAACACCTGCCACGGTGAACCCAACATATGCCTGCCACGCTGAACCCAACATATGCCTGCCACGCTGAACCCAACTTATGCCTGCCACGCTTAACCGACCATAACACCTGCCACGCTGAACCTAACATACGCCTGCCACGGTGAACCTACCGTAACACCTGCCACGCTGAACCCACTGTAACACCTGCCACGCTGAACCCAACATACGTCTGCCACGCTGAACCCACCGTAACACCTGCCACGCTGAACCCAACATATGCCTGCCACGCTGAACCCAACATACGCCTGCCACGCTGAACTGACCATAACACCTGCCACGCTGAACCCAACATACGCCTGCCACACTGAACCCACCATAACACCTGCCACGCCGAACCCACCATACGCCTGCCACGCTGAACCCAACATACGCCTGCCACACTGAACCCAACATAACACCTGCCACACTGAACCCAACATAACACCTGCCACACTGAAGCCAACATACGCCTGCCACACTGAACCCAACATACGCCTGCCACGCTGAACCCAACATACACCTGCCACGCTGAACCCAACACCTGCCACGCTGAACCCAACATACGCCTGCTACGCTGAACCCAACATACGCCTGCCACGCTGAACCCAACATACGCCTGCCATGCTGAACTCCTGCACCTGTGATGGCGGTGCAGGCTTCCCCGGAGGGCCAGCAGCTCGGAGCCCCAGAGGAGATGTGCAGGGGACATGGAGGGGACAGGGTCTAGGGTCCCCACACTTGGGGGTGGAGAAGATGAGAAGAGAGGGGGCAGAACCACGGTGGCTCAGAGCCCACAGGACAGAGAAAGCAGAGGGAAGGAGAGACAGGATGAAGACCTCTCATCTCCAGGCTCTGCTGTGTTCCAGCATGACTCCCAGGCGGCAGCTCCTGCTGACAGATCCAGGCCCAAACAGCCCAGTCCAGGCCCCAGGCCTTGGGGAGCCTCCTCCACACCCTGCAGGCCATCTGCGCTCCCTCTGTCCCCTGTCCTGCGACAGAGAGGCTGACACCTACCCCGCAGGGCTGCCTGCAGGGTCAGACATGCACACTGTGAGCCCCACGGGGTGCTGCAGGCCTGGGACTCGAACACTCTATAGAGAGGATCGGGGCCACACTGGGGCTGCCGCACCGTTTCCCAGATGACAGGTCATACCCAGCGGCCTGGCCGATGGCCCTGAGCCCCAGGAAGTGAGGCCCCTGGTCCAGGTGCACAGGCCTCCCCATAGCACCTGCTCCTGGGTGAGCCCTCACCCTCTGTGCTGCGGCTTCCCCGTCTGTCTCTGCTCCCAGGCCCTGAGCCTCAGGGCAGGCAGCTCCTCCTGCTCATGTCCAGCCCATGTCTGGCATCCAACGGTCGCCTGCGACACCGAATTGGGCTCAGCTGAACGAGAGGCCTTTCTTTCCAGAACAGGATCCAGGCTGAAAATCGCCTCCAGGACGCAGCCCAGGGCAGAGGCCACTCTCTGCTCCCTCCGGCTCACACTCACACGGGCAGGTCTCCAGGGCTGCCCTCCTGGCTGCGGACTCCTGGGCACCGGACCCTGCCTCTCTCATCTGCCCCCAGCACAGGGCCAGACACGGGTGATGTGGAGAAACGCTTGCTGAACGAATAAACACAGGAATGAAAAGCCAGCTCCGAGCCTTCTGTGTGCTGAGATCTGACTCCACAGTGAGGATCGTTCTGTTTGGAGAGGACACCGCGATGGACGTCAATAAAACGTCAACGCTTCCAGTCAATTCAAACACCCAGGGTGGGGGGCGCAACAGAAGAAGAGAAAGCCGGAAACTGTCACGGAGAGAGAGATGGCCGTGATCTTTAATCCAGAAATCCCACTTTGGGGACTTTATCCCCAGGTGAGAAACGGAGAGAAGAAAGGGCCCAGCCCAGCAATGATGCAACGAGTCACACAGGGAAGGGCTGCATGCCGAGCCGTGGAGGAGCGGGGAGGAGCCCCCCGTGGGGCTGGTGGGCCCGGTTCCAATTCTGGTGCAGCCTCTCCTGCCTCAGTGTCCCTTTTCATAAAAGGGGGCCTTGACCCCCACTGTAAATGTGTGCAGGGAGGCTGGCTCACAGGCCCCATCCCCGGCTGGGGAGCCCCCTCTGGACCTCACGGCCTGGGGCGCGAGTCTGGGTCGGGTCCTGTCCTGGGGCCTCAATGGGCTAGAGAGCGCCAGCCCTAAATAGGGTTGTAATTACAGCGAGAGGGTGGGAGCAGGGGCAGGGCTCTGGGAGGAGGAGGTTGGGGGGGGCCTCAAGGAAGGTGGCATTTGGGCTGAGTCCTGGAGGATGCGAGGGGCGGTGGGGAAGGGCAGGTGGGGAGCCCTGGTGGACAGCTAGTAGGAGCACGGCACGGCCGGGGCTGGACAGTGCTGAGGGGTACGGGCAAAGCACCTGGGTTCTCTACGGATGGGGGCCAAGGGGCTCTTCTGGGGCTGGGCAGGGGGCTCTGTGGTGGATGGAGGGGTAGTGGGAGATCCTGGCAGGGAACACACCAGCTGCCCACTGCTGCCTCCCTCACTGTAACCCCCGACCACCATGGGGAGTGGGCACCCCAGGTGCAGGATGTGCCCCGACAAGGGCCGCAGCTCACCCCTGACGGACACCCCCACCGAAGCCCAAGCTGGCCCTGAAGCCCAGTGGGGAGACGTGTGTTTGGGGAGCAGGCAGGGCTTATCCTGCCTCCAGATGCTCAGGGACTCCTGGCCCTGAGACTGCTCCCCGTGGCTGAGCGAGAATGGATGCTGAGCCCATCAAGTCGGCACCAGGGAGGAAGCGTGGAGCACACAGGCCCAGGCTGAGGCCAGAGGGCCTCTTGGAGCACCCCACGCCAGGGTCAGTTCTGGTGGGGAGGCGTGGAACACACACAGGCCCAGGCTGAGGACAGGCGGGCCTCTCTGAGCACCCCATGCTAGGGTCGGTGCTTCTGCCTGGCCACTGGGGATCCCGGGACCGTGTTCCAGGCTCTCCATCTGCACCGGAGTGTGGATGGAAAACGAAGATCAGGCTGCCCAGCAGACAGTGGCTGGCGCCAGAGGTCAGTGCACGGCTGGTGAGACCCGGGATCCCCCACCAGCGCATCAGCTTTGGGGAGGTGACACACACCGGCAGACAACCGTGTCATCGCACGGCCAGGCTGGGCCACCGTGCAGAGGACAGAGGCGGTGACCGTGGCTTGGGATGGTCAGGGAGGCGTCTCAGGAGGAGACGTTGCAGCAGCACCGGGAGGGGGGGAAGACGGTGGCCAGGCCGTGACACCGAGGGTAGCACCCCCCGTGGCCAGGGTGAGGCTCTGGTGGAGGAGAGGAGACGGAGGGCTGACCTTTTGATCTTGATAATCCTATAGCTTTCCGCACAGCTTGTGGCTGAGTGCGGCTTCCTTAAAAAAAAAAAAAATAAAAGCGCTGTTGAGTGGCTCTCACCTATCAGCATTACCCAGAGGCAGGTGGTTCTTCATCGATCGCCTGGTGGGCTTAGGAATTGGCCCAGGAAGGAAAAGCCGCTCGCAGCACACCACCTGCTACCTGCTCGATTGGGGCCTTGTGTGGCTCAGCAGGACCCACAGGCCCTCCCGCCTGGGCACTTAGTGTACACGGGGAGGGGTGGGGCTGGAGGGCTCTAGGAGAGAGAGGTTGGGTAGGATGGTAGAGAGGAGGGGCAGGTATAGGGAGGAGGCGGAGGGCAGGGAGAGAGCACAGAGGCCTCCGGCTCTGCAGCATGGAGACCGGCCACACCCCAGGCCTGGCCATAGGCACCCTGCACCTGTGCCCAGTGAGTGGCCCCCACCCCCGGCCCCGGCTGGGCCTGGGAGCTCCAGGGCAGGCATACTCCGAGCCAAGGGCCTCCTTCCCCTCTGCAGGGCAGGCTGGGCAGGTACAATCAGGACAAGCTCTCTGTGAGACTGGGGACCCAGGCCCAGTCCCAATCCAGGTGAAGGTCCCTTCCTTCTGCCCCAGAGACGACTAACGAGCAGCTCCCCTGGCTGCCCCAGAGCCCCCCACAGGGGCCGTGGCTTCTGACCCTTCAGACTCAGCTGTTCCCAGGGGCCCTGCTGCTGCCCTGCCCGCCCCCACGGCTGCACTCAAGCCTGCGCTGTGCACACCGAGGCCAGCTGAGTACCGGATAGGACCTGGGCTGAGGCTGCCCAGCTCACAGGGAAGCAGAAGCCGAGAGACCAAGAAGAAAACATCCCCCAACTGGCTGACAGTCGCCCTCCTCGACCCCAGATGCCACTAAGAACAACGCGAAGTTCTGGCGCGCAGGGAGGGAAGTCCGTGTTGACTTGGGGGCGGGTCTGCAGCAGGAAGGCAGGGCACACCCTCCACTGGCTGCTCACTAACTCCCCTGCTGGCAGAACCTTCCGCTGCACAAGCAGAGGAGAAAGGAAGGCGTGGAACACAGCAGGTGGCCCACACGGGCTGGGAGGGGCAGGGAGAGGAAAGGCGGCAAGGTTCCCAGCAAAAGAGAAGACGCCACTCCAGGAACCCCGGGACGTATAAGGGAACCCTGTTTAGTAACGCTGCATGTGCAACAGATAACAGGTAGTTCACGTGCACAGACGTGTGCGAACATCTATGATGTAACCGAGCGGGACTGTGCAGAGCAACTGTTACAGGCTGAACTGTGTCCCCCAAATTTAGATACTAACCTAATCCCCATGTGACTGTATTTGGAAATAGGACCTTTAAGGAGGGAAGTTAAGTCTGATGAAGGTCATAAGGGTGGGTCCTGATCCAGCAGGGGCACCAGAGCTCTCCAAGTGCACAGCAGAAAGGTCACACAGGATTACAAGGGGCGGCCGTCCACAAGCCGGGAGGAGAGTCCTCCCCAGGGGCCAACTCCGGTGCCCCTTGATCTCAGATTTCAGCCTCCAGAACTGTGTGAGACACACGTTTGCAGTCTCAGCCCCCTGCCGTGGGGCTCTGTGACGGCAGCCCCAGCCAGACCAGCAGAGTGGTGGACACGGCCAGGTCTTATTTTGGTGAACTAGCCCCTTGGCTCCACAGATCTCTGTAACGTGCTTATGCGGGAGGATGGTAGCGGCATGGCAGCCCCACCTAGGAAGCAAGGTCTCCACAACCATGGGTCATGTTAAACCAGCTCCTTCTCTGGAGGCTAAGGGCCTCACGTGGTCAACTGCAGCCCAAGGTCCTGAGCCCCCCGTCTGGTCCAACACCAGGTGCTTTGTCTCTCTTCTCCTTCGCACAGGTGGTCACCCTGCCGGACGCTGCCCCTTTCCCCACCGTCCTCACCCACCGAGACCAGGTCCTACCACAATAAAAGGACTCTGGTTAGGGCTTTATGGAGTCACCAGCCTTTCAGAGACACATGCTAAAATATTTGAATGATTGAAGCTAAATTGATTACGATGCCTTGGATTTGCTTCGGAATAATCCAGGAAGGGGGAAGAGGGTGGGATGGGCTCACAGGGACTTCTCGATGCTGTTTTCCATATTTTTATATATATGCTTAAAACTTTCCATGGCAAAAAGTGAAAATAAACACAAATAGAAACCAAACCAAAAGCTAAAAGATGACAACTCATCCTAACCAGGCCAGGGTGACCTCCTCTCAAAACCCAGGCTCTGGAAGGACATCTCGCTCCTACCCCCAGAAGGTGATGTCCTTGGCCCCAGAGCCCCTGCCAGGTCTGCCCGGTCTTTACCCCTCTGCTCAAGGCCACACGCACAGGATGTCAACAGTATTTGTAGAATTAGCGAGGCAGCATGTGAAGGTGCGGTTCCATCTCCAGGCCCCCCCCCCGCCCTGGTCCTCCTCCCACTGGGTCTTAACTCCCCGAGGGGCCATAATGCTTCAATGCGTGAGGTGCCGTGTGCCTCTCCACCCAGGAAAGTGTGCACAAGCACACTCCGTGCTGCCTGTATAATTCTGGGAATGACAGGGGTCTATGAAGCCCACCCAAGTTCCTGGCATACAGACCCCTGCCCTGAGCTCGCAGTGGAACCCCCATGCTGCTGCTCCTCCTCACATGTGGATCTGGGACGTCATGCTGGGCAACTAAGACCAGGTCTGCCTTCATGTTGTAAACAACTAGAAAAATGAACAAAATACACACAGTAACTGTTCACAGACACTGGGCCGCGATCTCTGAAGACAGAGAAACAAATGAAGTGAACCTCTGAACACCCCTTGCTCTGCCCAGTGGTCTCTTCCAGGCTTGGCGCTGTGGGGTACAGCTCAAGCTCAGCATGATGGTCCTGCTGAGAGGAAGGGAGGATCTGTGGAGGGCGGAGCTGTGCACAGAAGGCTTCTGGCAACCTGGAGAAAGGTCTCGCTGAGCTGCTGAGTAATACACTCTACGCACACAGCATGCAACTCCACAAGGCTGAACCAAGCACATCGGGGAGCTGCCAGGGAACAACTCCAGAGGTCACGCAGGACCGGGGACAGGCACGTGCCGACCAGCCAGAGCAGGTGTTCTTGCTGAGCACCCAGGGCATCTGCTAGGAACCTCAGAAGGGTCATGTCTTAGTAGCAGAGTTAAACTAGCCCTGGAATAAAAGCAAATCCATACAAGCCCCAAGAGGGTGTGAAAACAGTTCTTGAAAGGACCAAGCTGACCCCAAAATAACTTAACTGCTTGCCAGAAAAAGCCCAATACTCTTCAAAGAAAGAACAAGGAAATTTGCACACTTTCATACACTTAACATAAAATTAACAATTACCATCATACAATCAAAAATTACTAAGCATGCAAAAAAAGGAAAATGTGGTCTATAGCTAGGAGAAAACTCAGCCAACAGAAATAAGTCCAGAAATGATGAAATCAGCAGACAAGGACTTTAAAACAGCAATTATAAATATGCTGCAGAATTTACAGGAAAACCTGAACACAGTGAAGGGGATGGCTGCTAGCCCCCAGGATGGCCCTGAGCGACCCTGCTTCCTGGCAGTCACACCCTGGTGCTGTCTCCTCCCACATCATACCAAGGTTGGCCTACATGATCAATTGAAAATGGCGGAGCCAGGCATGGTGGTGTGCACCGGTAGTCCCAGCTACTCAGGAGGCTGAGACGGGAGGATCACTTGAGCCCAGGAGTTCAAGGTTGCAGTGAGCTATAACAGTGCTGCTGCACTCCAGCCTGGGTGACAGAGCAAGACTCTGTCTCAAAAAAAAAAAAAAAAAAAAAAAAAGGCAGATGTGATAGTATATCAACTCCAAGATTATGTTATAAAATACACTGTAGCTTCCATCTTGGGCTGGCTCTGTCTGTCTCTTTCTAACTCATTCAACACTCACTCTGCGTTGAATGCTGCCATGTTGTGAGGACACTCAAGCAGACCTATGGAGAGGTCCATATGGAGAGGAAGTGAAGTCTCCTGCCATGGGCCACCTAAATGAATTTGGGCAGATCATCT
Source organism: Pan troglodytes (assembly GCF_028858775.2). Lineage (NCBI taxonomy): Eukaryota > Metazoa > Chordata > Mammalia > Primates > Hominidae > Pan > Pan troglodytes. Next base: position 7,833,784 of record NC_072404.2, read on the forward strand.
GGCCCCTGTCAAGCCTTCAGCTTTGCAACCCAGGACAAAAGCCCCTAACTGCACCCTCTGATGAGAATCTGGGCCAAAACCATCCAGCTAAACTGCTCTGGGTTCCTGAATTTCAAAAACTTCACGAGACAACAAATGCCTGCTGTTTTAGGTGCTAACTTCTGGAGAAAGTTGTTACGTAGCAACAGACTGCTAAAAGGAAGGAGACACCAAAGATATGAAAACAATAACCAAATAGACCTTTTAGACATGAAAAACAAATGAAATTTTAAAACTCCACTGCATGAAATCAAGGGCAGGTTAGATACTCCAGGATAAAAGGTCAGTGAACTTAAAGACAGGAACAGAAACTATCCAAATTAAAGCACAGAAAAAAGATTGAGAACCAAAAAACAAAAAGTACAAAGCTTCAGTAATTAGGATAATATTAGTGACTTAAAATATGTAAAACTGGAGTACTGGAAAAAGGGGAGGGGAACAGAAAAAATACTTAAAGAAACAATGGCCAAAATTTCCCAAATCTGACTAACTATAAATCCATAAATCCGAGGAGCTCAATGAACCATAAGCAGGATAAATACAAAGAAAATCAGCTGGGAGTGGGGTGTATATTATATACAAAGTACAAAGATAAGACTACTAGCAGACTTCTTGTCAGAACCCATGCAAGCCAGAAAACAACAAAACAAACATTCTTAAGATGCCTAAAAAAAATGACTGTCAACACAGAATTCTATATCCAATTAAAATAACCTTTAAAGATGAAGATGAAATAAAGACATTTTGGGACAAAGAAAAGCCGAGAAAATTTGTTAGTGGCAGGACAACAATATAAGAAATGTTAAGGAAGTGCTTCCTGCAAAAGAAAAAAAAAAGCCAGATGGAAATCTGGATCAACACAAAGGAAGGAACACTACTGCCAGAAGCAGTAAATACGTGAATACAGTTCACGTATTTAAATAGGGGAATACACTTCAACAAGCATTTTTGAATCATTTTAATTTAGAAGATAATGTACTCTCTAAAGTGAAAAAATAATTTCACAAAAAAATTTTGTGCAAAAATTACATAAAAAGAAAAAATGGAAAAATACTTTTAAAATGCTCTATGTTAACTAGTAAGATTATTTGAAAATAGACTGACATAGAGCTGGGGTCATCAAACTCCAACCCATGGGCCAATTCTGGCCCACCGCCCGCTTTTGTAATAAAGTTTTACTGGCACACATCTGAGCTCATTATGTAACAGTTCCTTCTGTGCTACAACAGCAGAGGTGTGACACAGACAGTATGGCTCCCAAAGCCTAAAATATTTGATATCTGTTTCTTTACAGGAAAGGTTTACTGACCCTTGCCCTAGAGCAATAACTAAACCAAAACAGAAGAAAACCAAAGAGGTATAATTAATAAGCCAATGTTGGAGAAAACATGGAATACCAAAAAACAGCCCAAAAGAGGCAAGAAAAATGAAAAAAAGAATATACGAGACAAAAAGAAAACAAATGACAAGATGGCAGATTTAAACTCAATGTCATAAAAATTATATTAAATATAAATGGCATAGATTATCAGTCTGAATAAAAAAAGCAAGATTCAATTAGATGTTATCTTCAAAAAATCCATTTAAAATATACAGACACAGGTAGATTAAAAGATTAGAAATATAGATAGGTATATATAAATATTAAAATTGTAAGAAAGCAGGAGTGGCTATAATAATATTACTCAAGTCAGACTTCAGAACAAGAATATTTAAGAGATGAAGACAGACATTGCATAATTATAATTACAATTGCAAGTGATCAAGAAGATATAACAATCTTAACTGCGTATGTACCCCAAAATAGGGATTAAAAATATAGGAAGCAAAACCTGACAGATCTGAAAGGAGAGAGATAAAAAAATCGATAAAACTTAGAGTGATGAAGAAAAAAGAGATGATATGTATTGCCAAAATCAGAAATGGAAGAAGGGATGGCACTACAGATGCTATGGGTAATACAAGGATAATAATGAATTATTATGAATGATTTTATGCCAATAAATTTGACAGTATACACAAAATAAGCAAAAACTCAAGAAGATACAAATGACCAAAACTGACTCAAAAAACATCTGAGTAGTTCTATATCTATTAAATTAAATTCATAATTTAAAAAGCTTCCCACAGAGAAAATGCCAAGCCCAGATGACCTCACTAGTGAATTCTATCAGATATTTAGGGAAGAAATATCTCACACAAATTCTTCCAGAAAAAAGAGGAGGAGGGAACCCTTCCCAATTCATTTTTGAGGCTAGCATCATCCTGATACCAAGGCAAACAAACACATTACAAGAAAAACTAAACCACAGATGAATATTGCACAAGATCATAGATGCAAAAATTCTCACTAAAAATTAGGAAATTGAATCTATCAATTGTATAAAAAGGGACCCAGTGCGGTTTATCCTAGGAATGCAAGTTTGGTTTAACATTAAAAAAAATCAACCAGTATTACTTACAATATCAACAGAATAAGAAAGTTCATATGAACATCTCAATAGATGTAAAAAAAAAAAAAACTGACAAAATTCGACTCTTAGCAAGTAGAACAGAAGGGAACTTTCTCAGCCTGATAAATGGTATCTATGAAAAACTCATATTTAACAGCATACTAATGTCAAAATACTGAATGCTTTCTCACTAGCATCAGAAACAAGGTAAAAATGTCCCCCCCCCCATTCTTATTCAGCACTGTACTGAAATTCCTAGCCAGTACTGAAGGGCAAGATAAGGAAATATAAGGCATAAAAGTTGAAACGGAAGACATAAAACTCTAACTTTATGCACACGATACAATTGTCTATGTTGAAAATCCTGAAGAAACTACAAAAACTTTCTAGAACTAATAAGTAAATTCAGCAAGGTTACAGAATACGAGACCAATATATAAAAGTCAATTATTTCTATATATTAGGAATGAAACATTGGAAAATAAAAATTTTAAAGCACATTTACAAAAGCATGAAAACATGAACTAGTTAAAGCTAAGTATTTTAAAAATACACATAACCTGCACATTGGAAAATAAAAAACATTGCTAGGAGAAGGTAAAGACCTATATAAATACAGAAATATACCATTTTCATGGATTGGAACACAATATCGTTAGAATGTCAGTTCTTCCCGGCCGGGTGCAGTGGCTCATGCCTGTATTACAGGCAGGTGGATTGCCTGAAGTCAGGAGTTCGAGACCAGCCTGGCCAACATGGTGAAACCCCATCTCTACTAAAAATAAAAAATTAGCCAGGTGTGGTGGCAGGCGCCTGTAATCCTAGCTACTCAGGAGGCTGAGGCAGAAGAATCGCTTGAACCTGGCAGGCAGAGGTTGCAGTGAGCCGAGATCACTCCATGGCACTCCAGCCTGAGTGACAAGAGTGAGACTTCATCTCCAAAAAAAAAAAAAAAAAAAAAAGTATGTCAGTTCTTCCCAAATTGATCTACAGATTGAATGTAATCCAAATCAAAGTCCCAGCAGGCTTTTTTCTAGAAATTGACAGGCGGATTCCAAAATTTATGTGGATCTAGAATAGCTATAATTTTGAAAAAGAACAAAATTGGAGGACTTACGTTACTTGACTTTGAGACTTACTATAAAGCTGCAGTATTCAGGATAGCAGCACAAGGTCACCTGAATGGAACACAGAGTTCAGAAACAGAACCACACATATGGCAAACTGATTTTCTTTTGAGACGGAGTCTCACTCTGTCGCCCAAGCTGGAGTGCAGTGGCGCGATCTCGGCTCACTGCAAGCTCCTCCTCCCGGGTTCACGCCATTCTCCTGCCTCAGACTCCCCAGTAGCTGGGACTACAGGCACCTGCCACCACACCTGGCTAATTTTTTGTATTTTTAGCAGAGATGGGATTTCACTGTGTTAGCCAGGATGGTCTCAATCTCCTGACCTGGTGATCTGCCCACCTCGACCTCCCAAAGTGCTGGGATTACAGGTGTGAGCCACTTCGCCTGGCCGGCAAACTGATTTTCAACAAAAGTACCAAGGTAATTCAATCAGGAAAGGATATTCCTTTAAACAAGAGTTGCTGGAATAGGCCAACTAGGACTCGCCACAACTCCTACAGGAGTGACAGGTGAGAACCGGACACACCTTCCGTATCCTCACAGTGTTCCTAATCAGCAGCCCTCAAACCTGGGCTGATGACATCCATGTTTCCTGGGAGCCTGCCAACACCCGGGTTCCTGGATCCTACCTGTGGTGACCCAGGCTGGGCAGATGGGGCCACAGGCAGCTTTGGGAAGCCCTGCACCAGGTCATGATGTCTCTGCAGGGCCCCCAGAAACTGAGGCTGTCCTGGTTAGAGGAGCTGGGGAGCTGCTAGGACCTCCCTGCAGAGCCCAAACTTGAGGAAAGCTGGAGCCTCAGAAGGAAGGGAGGCCAGTCGACACAGTGATGACAAAGGGCCATGGCCAGGCTGCCCCAAAGTCCTCCCCTCCTTGAGCCTCCTGGCCTTTCCCCGCTCACTACAAACTGACTTCCTGCAGTCACAGTGGGCCCTCAATTTGGCAAACAGTGTAGTTCTTGAACCTGCGTGCGTCCCATCTCAGGGGCCCCACACCAAACCCCAGAAGGATGCTCACATACAATCTTCACTGTCATTTCCAAAGCAAGAGGAAGTATGGTGTGGTCAGCAGAAAGCACCCGGCCCCTGAGGGCAGGCACGCTGTAGGGCGTCCCAGTCACTCACAGGACCCTGTGGAGGCAGGGATCTCACTGCTGATGGGGAGCCTGGGATCCAGAAAAGAGATGGAACTGAGAGATGGTGAGCTGGGAACAGCCCCATCTTCCCCGCTGCTCCCTGCCCAGGCCACTGCAGCCCCATGGTTCAGCTTAGGAGTGGAGCCTGGAGCCTGGAGGGGAAGTCTGGGCTGCAGAGCTGAGCTGACAGAGGGCTCTCTAGGCAGGATGCCTGGTTCTTTGCTGAGACCCTGTCCATCTGCAGAACCTTAGGTGAACCAGGGCCCCGGTGTGCTGATCTTCATAAGATGGAGACAGGAACTGCTCCATCACATACCTGGGGTTTCATTAAGATTATGAGCCATGACAAAGTCCTCCCAGCTCTGCAGTCTCAGAATTACACGAGATGAGCCAAGCCTCATTCCCGGAAGTCTTATATGGCTGAAATAGATGCAAAACAACTCAAATATGGGTTTAAATGGTCACGCATTTGAATTAACCCATTTATGCCTAGTGTTCCATTATTGGAACACTAAGCTTATGGGAGTTATTTATATCCTGGTGTTCAAGGTCATCGCCAAGGTCTGATTTTTCACAAAAAAATTTGCAACCTCCAGCATAAATGGGTTAATAATTTATCCAATTAATTAATTTTATCCAAACTAATAATCAATCTACGAGGACCCTAATCTAAAGAAGTAGCCAGAGAAAGATCTGTGTGGACAGATGATTGCTGAGATGCTTTGTTACACAGCGAAAGATAAATCAACAGGTGAGTAAATAAAAAGAGGAGCTGGCTAAATGTCCTACAACAAGGAAATATTTTAAGTAAATTATGGCACAACCGCGAAATAGCACATTATGCAACCATTAAACACCATCATCGAGGAAATATTTAATTGAGCGTAAAATGCTCATGATATAGTGTCGAAGGGACAGAGCAGGAAACAAAATGATCTGTCACAGCCCCGATTTCACCAGGAAACAGACATGAAGATGTGGGGACGCAGAGGTGGTGGGAAGGCAGCAGACATGACCCGAGGCCCATGGTGCCCCCTCACTCCAGGTGACGGGTGATGAGCCACTGGCATCTTCTCCTACATACTTCATTAAGCCATGAGGAATTCTCTATGCGGATATGAGGAACGCTGTGATTTTGGTCAGCAGTCCTGTGTGGCTGGTGCCATGGTAGAAGGGTGATCTGAGCCACAGGCTTGCCCGTGTCCTTGGGCCCCACAGCTGGCGACCTCCCCCACACCCTCTCTAAGGGACCGAGAATCACTCTGAGCCTCCGCCTGCTTGAACCCGGAGGTAGGCAGACACCGTTCACCATGCACATCCACCAGGAAGGTCTGTGGCTGGGGCCAGGGCACGAGATGAGGAAGGGCAGCCTTGGGAGGGCAAAGCTCACCTTACTGCAAGTACCCCACCCTGGGCTGGATGCCCACACCCCGGGGTGCCTCGGGAGGTGAGTGTGCCGGGCAGAGGGCACCTGGGAGATGTTAGCACACGCGAACATAGCTGCTTGGATATCCTGAACCATAGCTGAAGCAACAAGATGGGACGTGAAGTCAGCATGCGTTGAAAGCAACTCCACTCTCAATTCAGGGGACCCAGAGAGGCAAATTCAAATTAAGCTGTCTGTGTAGACCTCATTGCTCCAGCGGGAGATAGGAAGGCTTCAGAAGAGACTGTGAACGGCCTTGCCTGCCTGTCAGGGAGGGAGGGAAGGGGTGAGGGGCACGCGGGCCGTGTTTGACGTTGCTCTGGCTGGAGTCTCCCAGGGACTGCTGGGGTGGCCTTGTCAGTTAACTACTTCCTATCAGCAACACCCGTGGCCACAGGGTCCTGCTCACCTCCTTTCCTCAGCCAGGCCTGGAGCATGAGCACCTCTGAGGATGCCACACACCTGCACAGGGAGCAAGACGGCTGCCGGGTGGGCATGACATGGGTTCCAGCCACTGCCCTGCCACAGGCCCGCTGCATGGCCCCTCGCACCCCTTCCCACTGCTGCGGTCCACACCCAGACCTGCCCTCCATCACCAGGGCGGCCATGACTCTGATCCTGGGTCGGTGCTGAGGTGAGAAGCCACTGGCAGTTTTGCTCCTTTAGAAATGTAGAGAACTTAAGTCTTCAGAAACACCAAACCCTGCACCACAAACGGCCCCAGGAACCAGCTCCCTAACACCAAACTCATGTCACAAACGACTCCAGGAACCAGTTCCTTAACAACAAACCTCATGTCACAAACGACTCCAGGAACCAGTTCCTTAACAACAAACCTCGTGTCACAAATGACTCCAGGAACCAGCTCCTTAACACCAAACCTCGTGTCACAAATGGCCCCAGGAACCCAAATTACCAAACTGTGAATCACAAATGTCCACCCCCTCCCCCACCATGAGCTCCTTAACACCCGAATCCTGATTCACAAATGACCCCTAGTATGTAGGAGCTCCTTAGCACCAAACTGTGACTCACAAACGGCCCCGGGGATGAGCTCCCTTTCCAGAGGCAGCAGTCTCTTCTGAATGCCTGGGGCCATGAGTCATGGGGAGGGCTGCCCATGCCCACAGGATGCCCATTTCCATGGGAATCAGCCCAGCTCCCCACTGGCTGCTGCCTGAAGGCCAAGCTCCAGTGTCCCGGAGACCCTCGCTGACTTCAGCTTCAGCACCAGGGGACGGACAACTCCCTGACCTCTCATGTCTCCAACCTCCTCAGGCACAATCCACACAAAACACTTCTGCCCTGTCCAGGGCGGCAAAGAGGGTGCCGTGGCTGGGGTCACGGGGTCCAAAGCCTGATTTCACGGAGGCCGAGGCAGAGGGTGCAGGTCCAGGCTCAGAGGGCAGTCTGCGTGCCCCAGGCGGTATTAAAAGGAAGGTACCATGTGTCTCTATTACCCAGACAGCTTCAAACCAGATGCCAACTCCCAGCTCCGAGTTCCAGGACTCGACCGGAGCAGGAGCCTCGAGCGAAGCTGACTCTGACCTACAGACCCTGACACACGGTCAGGCCAGGGAGCCTCCTGGATACCCGGGCCAGGAGAATCGCGTGCAGCTGAAGGAAGCCTGGAGGAGGAACCGCAGGCCCCACGTTGCACAGTGCAGAGCCAGCTGGGGACTCCCCAGCATCTGACCGCTCCATCCTCACAACCACGCCAAAGCGAGCAGCTCATTCGAGAGCACGTGGCCAACAGGAGGCAGCACTGGGACTGCAAGCCAGAGTTGGCGGCTGGGCCAGTCTCCACTTGGGGCAGGGCCAGTGGCCAGGAGGGACGCAGCCGAGGCATGCACGGCGTTTGGTGGCACAGCCCTGCTCGCAGCTGCCCTGGCCGAAGAGACGTGGCCACCCACCCTCACACCTGGGCGCCCAAGAGCATGCCCCTGGCCACCCACCCATGGATCCCTGGCCATCCACCAGTGCACCCCTAGCCACCGACCCACATGTCTGGGCAGCCACCAGCTCCCCCGCCTCTGGCTTGGGAAGCCTGAGGTGAGCCCTGGACTCCTGCAGCCTCAGCGCCTCTGGCTGAGTTCCAGGCCTCAATGCTCTTGAGGAGCAACGTGGGGTCAGGGGCCTAGCCGGGATTCCCCACCACGTGGAGGCCCTGAGGCCGTCCTGCTGACCTTCCCTCAGCACAAACTCCCATTGCATCTTCCTGCCTCTCAGCCCAATCACTGCCGAACTTCATTTCTGTTCCAAAATGTCACCAGGTCTAAGAGACGACCGAGAGTGGCCTGGTGAGACAGCCCGAGAGGGGCTGGGCAGGAGGGGAGTTGTCTGAGTGGGCGGAGGAGGACCCCTGGTCCCACGTGGGAGGACTGTGTGGAGCGGACCACGCCTGCGCCCTGAGGCCCCCAGCCCAGGCCTCCTGTCTGCTGTCCCACAGGTCAGAGCCCTGGGGGCAGTCTGAGCCACAGCAGGGAGGCCACAGCGCCCTCAGACGCAGGCGGGGCAGGCCGTGGGGCAAGGGGGCAGAGGGCATTCTGCAGCGTGGGGCAGCTGCTCTGGGGACACAGTGTGGTGGTGCGCACCCCTCACGTCGCCCTCCGGGAACGAGCAAAGGTCATCTCAGCTTTAGAATCGGGGATCACTGTGCATGAAGTTACCCGTGTTGGTCAAAACCCATACATGTGAACGGTGAGCACACTTCTCTAACAACCTAAGTACTTAGTCATCACCACTGGACCCAAGGCGGGGGCCCAGGAGCAGAGGCCCCGTGGTAGAGTCATAGCAGGACAGGGGAAGAGAAAGGACCTCGCTGCTCCAGCCTCAGAGATGGCTCCGGGCCCCTGCATGGACGCCCCCACACACAGACACTACTTTCAAGGAACCGGTCTCAGGAACCACTCCCTGCCCAGAGCTCCACGAAGGGCTGCCTCTCACATGCCCTCTGCCCGCACCACAGCGTCCCTCTCGCGGGTCCTTCGTTCTCGGTTTATCCCCAAAAACCCTGTGTCCCAGCTCTGCCTAGAGAAAGATGGAGAGGGCTTAACGAGGGCTTTGAAGCTCAAACTCACAGCAATGAGCACCAGGCAGAGGCCGGTGCACTCAGACAGGAGAGAAGTCCAGGGGGCTGGGCTACGGGTGTGTGGGGGCCACAGGGGTGCGGTCGGAAGGGCAGATTCCAGGAGAATGTGTGACACGTGGAGCTGTCCCACGGTGGGCCGCTGCAGCTCCTGCTTCCTGAGTGGCCCTGCAGGGTACGGGCTCCCAAATGTCCGGCCTTCAACCCCCCAATTCCGTCCACCTCTGGCTAAGAGCTGTTGCCATGACAACCCCAAGGTGCCCACTCACCTGGCCCCGTGGCTCTGACTGCTGCTCTGTGGAGCAGAGGCAGATCCCCGAGGGCTCGGCAGCCCAGCGCCCAGAGCCTCTCCCTGTCTCAGCCCTTCCAGTCCTGTCTCTCTCCCTCCAGCCTGGCCCCTGGGCCGGGTGGGCCCACTCCTCAGGAAAGGAATGAGGAAAATGGAGCAGGGCAGGCAGACACCCCAGCAGGGACCCCTGCCCGGCATCTCTGGCCCCAGCCCTGGTGGCCACATGCCTGGCTTCCCATTCTATGCCCCCAGCAGCAGCTCTGCCTCCTCTCCTCCACGAGGTCCTACTGCCTCCACCCCACGACTGCCCCACCTGGGCCCTCACCAGCCCTCGTCCGCAGATCAGGGCAGCCTCATCCCAGCGACCTGCAGAGACCTGTGGGCATGTTTACCTTCTCGTCAGCCCAGCAACGCTGTGAGGGCCAGGTTCACTTCTGGGCACCTGGCGGCAAGCTCTGGGCCTGGAATGGCACAGGGCTAGTCACTGTCTAAGGGGCTTGTCCTCTGGGGGTAAGTACCCCTCCCGGAGCCTGGAGTCCTGAGTCCTGATCTGTGCAAGATCAGTGCACGGGAGACGGTGGGCTGGCAGATATGTCCACTTATTCACAAGCCTGCTTCAGAAGGAAAAAACAGGGCAGCTACCAAGGTCATGTCTACACCCGTTGGCAGCAAGGCGGATGCTTCATCTGAGAGTGATAAATCCTGTGCAAATCTCAGCCTGTGTCAACACGCCCCAGCTGGACAGCAGGTCCTCGATTCATGAGTCGACACCTCTGCATAGGCTCGGTGACAAGAATGGGCGGCTGAGTGGGAGAGCACGGAGGCACGGGCGGGAGAGGGCCCACCTGGGGCTCGCACACCACACTATGTCTGCAAACAGGCGTGTGGGCGTGTACAGGTTCTCTGCTCTCAACACTTCCAGGACAGCAGGGGTCAGCAGGACTCTGGGCCAGCCTGGCAGGAAGGAGGGCCTGAGCCTGGGCCTGTGACGTGGGTGACCCTGGGCAGGCCCTGCTCTGCTGGTGCCAGCTGTGGCCAGGCACATGGCACTGTGTGCAGACAGGCAGAGACCTGCTGCAGGGCTGGGGCAGCAGGTGAGGACTGCGCACAGGTCTGTGGCCCTGGCCCTGCACCCTTCCTGGCCCAGGCCAGCAGCTCCCTGGGGACAGTTGGGGTGTGCAGCCGGACTCCAGAAGGTGGTGCCGCGAGCTGCTTCTCTCACAGTCCTGCCCCGCAGGTTCCTGGTGAGAAGGCTTCAGGGCTGTCAGTGACCGCATGGCAGTGGCGGGGAGGACAAGAAGAAGACTCCACATCTCTTTTTCTAACATGGCGCTTTGCATACCGTGGGCCTTCATAGCCCTTGAAACACTCACTCAGGCTGGGGGACTCCGGCTGGGCCCATGCTGCCTGACTCACTTTCCCTCCCTGCCCCTGGATCCAGATCACGGAAGCAGGTGCCACATGGGACGCCTGGGACAGACAGAGGCCAACTGTGAGCATGTGTGTGTGAGCATGTGTGTGAGCATGTGTATGTGTGGGTGGCTGTGCATGTGTGGGCATATGTGCATGCATGTGTGTATGTGGCTGCCTGTGTGTGGGCATGTGTGCATGCATGCGCACGGGTAGCTGCCTGTGTATGTGTGTGAGCATGCATGTGTGTGGGTGGCTGTGCATGCATGTACATGCATGTATGTGGCTGCCTGTGCATGTGTGTCCATGTGTGTCCATGTGGCTGCTTGTGTCTGCATGCATGCATGTGGCTGCCTGTGTGTGTGCATGCACATGTGCATGCAGCTGCCTGTGTGTGCACATGTGTGCATGTATGTGGCTGCCTGTGCATATGTGTATGCATATGTGCATGTGGCTGCCTGTGTGTGTGTGCAAGCATGTGTGCATGTGGCTGCCTGTGCGTGTGTGCAAGCATGCGTGTATGTGGCTGCCTGTGCATGTGTATGCATGCATGTGTGTATGTGGCTGCCTGTGTGTGTGTGACCATGCATGCGTGTATGTGGCTGCCTGTGCATGGGCATGTGTGTGCATGCATGCATGTGGGTGCCTGTGCATGTGTGTGAGAGCATGCATGCGGGTGGCTGTGCATGCATAGGCGTGTGTGCATACATGCATGTATGTGGCTTCCTGTGCATGTGTCCATGCGTGCATGTGGCTGCCTGTGTGTGTGCATGTGTGCATGTATGTGGCTGCCTGTGTGTGTGTGCATGCATGTGTGCATGTGTGTGGCCACCTGTGTGCATGTGCATGTGTGCATGTATGTCGCGTCCTGTGCGTGTATGTGTGCGTGTGGCTGCCTGGGCGTGTGTGTGCAAGCATGCGTGTATGTGGCTGCCTGTGCGAGTCTGTGCACGCGTGTGGCTGCCTGTGCGTGTGTGTGCATGCATGTGTGTATATGGCTGCCTGTGCATGTGTGCATGCATGTGTGTATATGGCTGCCTGTGCATGTGTGCATGCGTGCGTGAGGCTGAGCATGTGTGTGTGAGCCTTCATGCGTGGGTGGCTGTGCATGCATGAGCATGCGTGTTCATGGGGCTGCCTGTGTGTGTGTGTGAGCATTGTGTGCATGTGGCTGCCTGTGCATGTGTGTGCATGTGTGCAGCTGCCTGTGCATGTGTGTGCATGCACGTATGTGGCTGCCTGTGCATGTGTCTGCATGTGTGTGTGGCTGCCTGTGCATGTGTGTATGCGGCTGCCTATGTGTGTGCATGTGTGTGGCTGCCTGTGCATGTGTGTGCATGCATTATGCATGTGTGTGGCTGCCTATGCGTGTGTGTGCATGCGTGTGGCTGCCTGTGTGAGCATGCATGTATGTGGCTGCCTGTACGTGTGTGTGCACGCATGTATGTGGCTGCCTGTGCGTGTGTGACCATGCATGTGTGTGTGTGGCTGCCTGTGCATGTGTGTGCGGCTGCCTGTGCATGTGTGTGCATGCATGGCTGCGGCTGCCTGTGCATGTGTGTGTATGCACATGTGTATGTGGCTGCCTATGCATGTGTGTGTGCATGCATGTGTGTATGCGGCTGCCTGTGCATGTGTCCATGTGTGTGTGTGGCGTGTGGCTGCCTGTGCATGTGTGAACATGCATGCATGTGGGTGGCTGTGCATGGGTGGGCATGTGTGAGCATGCGTGTGTGTGTGGTTTCATGTGTGTGTCAGCATGCATGCATGTGGGTGGCTGTGCATGCGTGGGCATGTATTTGTGTCCATGTGTCAGTGGGAGCGTGCATGATGCCAGTGCGAGGGCGGGGCCTAGGACAGGAGACGTTGACCTGCTCCTCCCACAACCGCCCTGCAGTTCTCACTGATGAGCCATGAAAGCTTCCATGATGCACTCACTGACCTGCAGCTCCTCGTGGCCTGATGTCGGCAGACAGTGGCTGGGATCCACTCAGGGCAATGTGGCAGGCATACGGGGTCCCCAGTGTGCCTGGCACTTGCATACATACTGGCCAAGGTCACTGTCACCACGACCCTTGGGCAGATGCGATGATCCAGGCCCACATAAAGGAAGACAAGGCTTGAGGAGGTGAAGCCATGTGTCCAGGTCAGGGGCTGGCAGAGGCAAGCGACATCCACACCAAGGCAGTTCTGGCCCGGGTCCAGTCCCTCCCACCACCCGACGGGGGCTGACTAGCAGTGACACCGCCAAAGACCACCTCCATTCAGCAAACACTCGGGCAAGGCCTCAGATGCTGAGGAGGCTGGGGGATGGCGTGGCTGGTGTGCCCAGAAAATGTGGCATCCTCACGGGCACTCTTGCCATTTCCCTGGCCTCTGTACTGCTAGGGTCCCTCAGGAGGACCCCGCCAGCTCTGGACCCTAGGCCAGGCCCAGCCCAGGGGTTCCACAGCAGCCCAGCCGCACATCCTGAGGCTTGTCGGGGCCAGGTCTGGACGGGTGGTTCTGAAAATGCTCTCCCCAAGTGGAGCTGCCCCTGCACCATCTCCTATGTTCCCTGCAACGCAGAGAGATGCTTCACAGAGGTAACAGGCTCAGCCATGTGGCCTCTGCAGGCTCACCCAGCCAGGTCCTTGGAGCTACACGCATCTTCCCCCTGGGCTGACTCATACAGGACCTGGGCCACGTCCCCTCTGCAGGCCGGATGCTGCTGTCAGCTGAGCCTGCCATGTTTGTGGCTTGGCCCTTCCTCACCTTCCGAGCAAGCATGGTGGCTCCAGACCCAGCTAATTCCTTCCCCTCACCCCACCCAGGCAGAGGCCCAGCCACCCATGAGACTCCAAAGCTCAGAGCTGGGGGGCCTGCTGCCACAGCTCGTCAGGGGCCACAGCAACAGCTGGGCTCTGGGCCCCAGGCTGGCGGTGCCCTGAAGGCTGCCCACCCACAGGGCTGTGAAGGCAGCTGGGAGGCGGAGCTGCCTCCACTCTCAAGACACACAGGACCTGGGCCTTCCTGGCCCCTCTCTATGGCAAGAATGGGGAATCATCTCCTGGGAGGGGCATGTATCCGTGGGAGGGTCTCACTCCTGGACCACACGCTCTGTCTGGTGTGGGTATGGTGGGCTTGGATCCCCGGGAGGGTCTCACCCCAGGACCACGTGCTCTGGTGTGGGTACTGTTGGTACGTCCCTGACAAGTCTCATATTGAAATGGGATCCCCAATGTTGGAAGTGTGGCCTATGGGGAGGAGGTGTCTGGGTCATGGGGTCACAGGCCTCACCCACGGCCTGGTACTGCCTTTGAGGGAATTAGTGAGGTCTCTCTGTTTCCATGAGAGCTGGTTGTTAGAAGGAGCCTGGCACCCCACCCCTTTGGCCTCCTGCCATGTGATCTCTGCCCAAGTGGGCGGTTTCTCTTCATCTCCCGCCATGAGTGGATGCAGCCTGAGACCCTCACCAGGTGCACACGTGCCCACTTTTGAACTTAGCAGCCACCAGAATTGTGAGCCAAATACACTCCTTTTTCTCTAGAAACCACCCAGTCTCAGATATTCCTTCATAGCAACATAATAGGCAAAGACACCAGGCAAGCCCATCCTGCCAGTTTCCATGGAGGCCCAGGCTGTGCCGGCCACTATAGGTATGTCGGGGAGAGGAGGAGGGAGCCCCGAATCCGAGGCCGCCTGTGCTGTTTTATCAGCTCGCCATCGCTCAGCACCTGAGAAGCGGTGCTCATGGGCCCCACTTTGTCCTTGGGGAGCTGAGGCCAGAAGTCATTTCCCAGGGCCAACCTGCTGCGGTAGAGGAGTCTGGACCCTGCCTGACGCCCACGTTCTCATTTTTCCTGGGGACGTGCATGCACAGCCTTCCTGTCTGGGATTTCCGCAGTCCATGCAACAGTGAGAATGCGGGACCCCGGCAAGATCAGACAGACGCCAGCAGCGGGCTCTGTGTGGGACCCCGGCAAGATCAGACAGACGCCAGCAGCAGGCTCTGTGCCACCTCCCCGCCCACCCAGCCTCCTAACCTCCCCCTGCTGAGGCCCGGCAGGGGCAGCAAGGATAGGCAGAGGGGAAAAAAGGGTGCACAGAAGCGACACCCCGGGCCAGCACGAGGACAAGGGGCGCGGGGCTATTTCTTCTTCCCAGGAAGGCTGCTATACAAAAACATTTTTCTATAGCTGTAGGATGTGCTTGTGCTTTAAGCTAAGTGTTACACAAAACAAATTTTAATAGGCCGGGTGCGGTGGCTCACGCCTGTAATCCCAGCACTTTGGGAGGCCAAGGCGGGAGGATCACCAGGTCAGGAGATTGAGACCATCCTGGCCAACATGGTGAAACCTCGTCTCTACTAAAAGTACAAAAAATTAGCTGGGTGTGGTGGCGCACGCCTGTAATGCCAGGTACTCGGGGGCTGAGGGAGGAGAATCGCTTGAACCAGGGAGGCAGAGGTTGCAGTGAGCCGAAATCGCGCCACTGCACTCCAGCCTGGTGACAGAACAAGACTCTGTCTCAAATAAATAAATAAAATTAAAAAGTTTATAAACTCAAAAAGTTACAGCAAACTTTATTATTATTATTTTAGAGATAGGATCTCACTCTGTCACCCAGGCTAGAGTGCAGTGGCGCGATCATAGTTTTAGTTTTCACCGCAGCTTCTAACTCCTGGGGCTCAAGTAATTCTCCCGCCTCAGCCTCTGGAGTAGCTGGGACGATAAGCAGGCGCCACCACGCCTGGCTAAGTTTTAAATATTTTGTAGACACAGGGTCTTGCTATGTTGCCAAGGCTGGTTTTGAACTCCTGGGCTCAAGCGATCCCCCCACTTCAGCCTCCCCAAATGCTAGGATTATAGGCACGGGCCACTGTGCCCAGCCATTCATTTATTATTGAAGAAAAGAACAATATTTTTAATAATTGAGTGTAGCCTAAGTGGTACGGCATTTATAAAGTCTCCAGTTGTGCATAGTCATGTCCTAGGCCTTCACACTCACTCACCCTCATTCACCAGCTCCCCCAGAGCACCCGCCAGCCCTGCGAGCTCCGTTCACGGTAAGCACCCTATGCAGGTGCACCATCTTCCACTCTTCATACATCATGTTTATGGCACCTTTTCCGTACAGACACGCAGATGCTTAGCACTGCGCCACGGGGGCCTACTGCATTCAGCACAGTCACGCACTGCACACTTTTGCAGCTTGGCAGCAGCCGGCTAGACCATGAGGCCCAGGGGTGCGGGAGGCCGTGTGGCCCACGGGTGCGGGAAGCTGCACGGCCCAGGCTTGTACAAGTCATTCTAGGAAGTTCCCGCAAAGACAACACTGCCCACCAGCACGTTCCTCAGCATGCATCCCTGTCATCTGGCAAAGCGAGACCGTACTAGACTTACACATATACACACAGGTGAGTGCTGAGTATCCCTTATTGGAAACGCTTGGGACCAAGTGTCTGGGATTTCCAGATTTTCCGGTTGTTAGAATATCTGTATTACGTGCTCACTGGTTGAGTAAGCATCTCATGCAAATATTCATCCCTAATCTGAAAATCTGGAATCGGAAATACTCCATTAAGCATTTCCTTTGAGTGACAGATCCACAATAAAAAAAAGCTGTGGATTCTGGAACATTCCCGATATCAGGTTTTCGAATCGGGGAGGCGGGACCTGTATACCTTTCCCCCTCATCCATACGACAAACCCGGTAGGTCGACATCGCCACAGGCCTGCTGTGCTCAACGGTGAAGTCACATACGGTGGTGATGCCGCGTTTGCGCAGTTCCGGAATCTGTGCCGTCCATGCCTCTGGCCCTGACGCCCACCCTGCAGGCCTCTGAGCCGGGGAAGGCCCTGGACAGCGAGAAACGAGGAGCCTGCTGGAAGCAGTGTGTCTCCCAGACCCCAGAAGTTCACGGTTTTGCCCCAAACTGCATTTGCTCTGTGTCCCCGGCCTGGTCACTCCACTTCTTCTTACCACTGATTTTCTCCCTCTCGTAACAGAAGGCTTCCTTCCCTGGGTTTTGAGAAGAGGGGAAAAGGGAGGTGGGGACAATTCCGTGAGAACCACTGGGAGGAGTGCGGCCGGGATGGAGAGACCAGGAGCTGAGCCTCCCCGCTCCAGGCCCAGGCAGAGTATGGCCTTCCCAGGAAGCTCTAGGGACTCTGGAATCTCTATCTCCTCTCAGGAGGGAGAGGAGCAGAGGCAGCAGGTTCCCGCTGGGAAGAGCTGGAGCTGAGATTTGCCTGCCTTTCCCCCAAACGGCAGCCCAGGCAACCAGCTCCCTCCACCCACGCGGCAACAAGAGGTTTGGTCCCGGCTGGGATGGGAAGTCCCGGCTGGGATGGGAAGCAGAGTGGCGGGGGACTGTGCAGCAAACCCTCAATTATCCCAGCACACATCTGTGGAACCCGCTTGACTGGAAACGGGTTAGGCTATTTCTAACTCTGTCTGCAGCCCCCTTTCTGCCTGAAGAATCATCTGGGGGAAAATCTGATAAAATGAATGACGTGGCCAGGAGGCTGGGGTTTGGCGAGATCTTTCAGGAGCACGGGAGCCACGTATGCCAGCCCCCAGGTGGAGTGGGTGGGGCAGGGGGCCTGTCTCCCTGCTCTCCCTGCCCTCCCACACTGGCCTCTGCCCTCCGTGGCCCTATCTCAGGAGGGCAGCTCAGGGAAGACCCTCCTGGGCACACCTAGTGATGCTCAGCGCCCTGGGGATGTCTTTCTGAAGCCAGGAGGCCAGGGTCAGGGCCCCCAGAGAGCACTCAGACCACATTCCTCATGACAGATGGGGAAACTGAGTCTCACAGGAGTGCAGTGGCCTGGCCAAGGCTGCATACCAGGGTCAGGAGCTGCCCAGGACAAGGTGACTCCACAGTGTCTCTTATCTCTCCTCTGGACAGTGGAGACCAGGGCCACCGCTGCATGGCCCCAAGGAGTCAGTGACCATCTGCAGGCAGAGGTGCCAACATGAGCCCTGGCCCTACAGGTTGGCTGTTGTCTGTTCACTGTTTATCTCTTCCTTTTTGCTCCACTGAAACCTGTTTTTCTGTCTGTCTGGCAGAGCCCTAGACTGCCCTCTCCATAAGCCAGGCCCTGAGCTGGGGGCGTGGAGCTGCTGCAAACGGTACAAGTGCCTCTCCTGTCACCAAGCTTGGTGTCCTGGGTACAAAGGAGGCAGGAATGACAGGTGGATGGGGCAGGACTGATGCTCATCTCCTGGTCAGAGCTCCTGCCAGAAGACTCGGCAGCCCTAGCACTGTCTTCTTGGAACCCAAGGGGGAGGATTTCTCAGGAGGCCAACGGCCTCACCCAGTGAAGGGCAGCTCGGAGGAGGACTTGGGAAGAGTCGGCTTACAGGGAGCCTTTGAAAGCTCCCTGAGTGTTGCAGGCCCTCCAGAAGGTCTGCAGGGACCAGGACACACAGGGCTGGCAGAGCTAGTCACAGCTCTGGGAGAAGCATGGGTGCACCGTGGGCTGGAGCTGAACCAGCCAACAGGGATCCCGGTGCAACATGAGCCCTCCCCAGCTCCACAGGTGGCACTTATGAGACTTGTCTCTTGCAGCCTCTGAAGTGAGCCACAGTTACTTCTACTCGACAGGTGAGGAGACTGAAACTTGGGGAGGTAAGGCTGCATGCCCAGTGTCAGCCCTCATGAACATGCTCTAAAGGCCCATATCCTTCCAGCAGGCGATCCCTCCACATCAACCAGATGGGGCGCAGGAAGGTCTGGGAGGCCCCGGCCCTCCAAAGAGGGGAGGAGACGAGCGAGGTGCTAGGCACAGCTGCTAGCAGGGCACGTCAGCTGGGCAGGACAGAGTCTGGAGGAGGAGTAGGAGAGGGAGGAGGAAGAGCAGGAGGAGAGGGTGGGGGTTGGGTGAGGCTGGGGGAAAGAGGCTGTGAAAGGAAGCCTAGGAGAGAAATGGAGCAAGAAGCATCTTTAAGAACCAGGAGCCCAGCAGTGGGGGAGAAACACAGGAGGGGCACACTTAGGCCCCCTGGGGACCCTCAAGGGACAACTAACCCAACGGAATAAAACCTCCGGCAGAGTCGCCTGTCAGGAAAAACACAAGGTGGCACGTGTCCTAGGAGGGAAGCCAGCGGAAGAAGGGTCCCACGTCTGGGGAACCCAGGAGGGCTTCCTGGAGAAGGTGTCTACAAGTGAGCTGGGCCCAGGTGAAGAGGATGGAGCAGGTGGGCCTTGATGCTGGGGTTCCAGGGACAAACGCAGACACAAGTTGGCAGCTTCTTCCTGCGGGGACTTCACTGCTCAGAAATGAAACCGATGGACCAAGGTGGGGTCTTGGCAACCATGATGGGTGTGCCAGGAACATGGCCCCACTTACTCCTGTGGGTCAGACATAACTGTACCTGCTTTACAGATGAGGCAGAGGCCCAGCCAGCACCCCCCTGGCAACAGCTGCACTTGGGCACCAGCCCACAAGCTCACCTAGAGTCAGCCCCCTGCCTGGGTTGCCCAGAGCTCCCTATGCCAGGCCCACCCCGCAGCTCTCAGCCCTGCCTGCAAACATCAACTTGTAAAGCCCTTGCATACTTTACTTAATCTCCCTGATCCTGGGAGCTTCAAGCATGAAAACACAGTGCATGTCACACATGGGGAAAGTGGGTAAACTAAAAGCAACCTCGTTCCCTGACACTGTCCACCTGAGCCAGCCCCCAGGACACGGCCCAGAGCAGGCATGGTGGGTGGCCGGAAGGGTGGGGAGCAGGGCCTCTGCGGGCACCAGGCCTTGCTGGTGGAGCACTGGGCCAGTGGACCGTCTGTCCTTCCAGAGGCGGCTGCCTCAGCTCCATGGCTTCTGACCCAGCACATCCAGCCCTCAGGGCCTGCAAAGTCACATTCACACAGGCCTTGGGCCAGGACAGGCCGTGATCCAGAAGGTCAGGTCAGGCCAGGCCTGCCACTGGAAAGAAGGGACAGCAAGGGCTGGAGGATGGGCAGTGAGGGGGCGGCCTGGGGAGGCGCCAAGGCTCCAAATCACAAGAGTCTAGGAAGGCAGGCAGGACGCCTGGCAAGAGCTGCGGGGCCCAGGCCAGACCCCTGCAGGAACCACGGCTCCTCGGGGCGAGCCCGGCCTCCCGTACGCGGTGTGTCCTTTAGGCCTGGGGCGAGCAGGGCTGGGGAGCTGGCCAGCTCCTGGGCTCTCTGTCCACCCGCCTCCTCCTCCTGGGGCTCCCATCCTGCCTCTCCCTGACCTCAAGAGCCTGGGGGCTGAGAGGGCTCCAAGGCGGAAAGGAGGGCAGGGGTTCCTGCCCAGGCCATGGGGGCTGAAGGTCTGGCCACTGGCAAGCTGAGGCCGGCCCAAGCCTTCTGGTCTCAACATCCTGCCATGGCTGGGATCCTGGGAGGGGGGATGCGGGCCGGGGGAGCTGAGATGCTGGCTCGAGCAGGGAGAGCGGCAGGGCCCATGCTCGAGGGTATGACGGGGATGGACCTGGTGTTCAGCAAACCTGAGGACATTGGGCAGGGCTGTGCTTCAGAAGCCCATGCAGGGCTTACAGTGGTCAAGAAGCTACTTGCTGACGGTGTTTTTTAAAAGTGACACAGGAGCACACACAACGGAACCCCAGGATCCTGAGTTCCCAGGTGTAAATGAACATGCCTAGGCACGTGCCTACGTATGAAACACTGAAAGGAAACACAGCAAAGCAGGACAGCGGCCGCCTTTCGCGGGAGGATGATGAGTGGCTTGCTTCCCTCTTTTGGATTTTCGACACTCTCAACAGAAAACACTGTGGAGGGTGCCCCAAGATTCCGCTGCAGTTAGTCTTCCTAAGATTCGCTTCAACTACAGCACACGCAGGGATCCGGGGAAAACGCTGCCTCTTAATTTGTAAATGTTGATGTAACGAGTGATATGTTAAGTGATAACTGTTCGTGGTACACCTTTATTAATACCTAATCATTTTAGAAACCTATGGAATTCGTATAATGCATTAAACACCTCTGTGAATTATTCAAAGTATACAGAATTATACAAAAGCGAAGAAGTACATTTCTGATAGCTTATTTAAAGACTTGGTGTGTTTTTATTATTCAAAGGTTTGAGAGTTTCAAGAGTGTAGAAATGGATGAATGTGATCTGAGAAGCAGGAAATCCACAAGGAACGCAGAGCAAGCCCGGCACGGTGCCCCCGTGCAGCGCAGGCTGTGAAGACGGGCGGGTTGTGCAGAAGGAGGAGGAAGAGCCGGGCTAAGGCTGAATCAGACAGGCAGCGGCTCACCGCTGTGAGACGCTGACGGACATGCGTAGGCCGCACTGGGTACAGCTTTTATACAAATCAAAGTTTGTTCTCGGTTCCATAAAGACGCGCAGAGGCTGCAGACTGCAGGCGGTTTAGACGCCCGTTCCAGACCACAGCAGTCCCAGGTGGGGCCCGTCTCTGCCTGTCCTGATCTCCCACAGCCACCACCCCCTCCAGCCTTCCTGAAACAGCCACATGACAAGACGAGGCCACGAGGTCATGCCGGGGCCACAGTGCCACACCAGGCCGACGGCACCATCTTCACAAACCGGAGGTTAGCTCACTGGGGCAGTGATGAACAAGCCCTTGTCGCCCTGGGTTTCCAGCTGCTGGAGGTCCAAGTGGGGCCACCTCCACCCTGAGGGTCAACACATAACACCCCAATTTCTGCTACTGGACCCTGCTCGCCCGAGGACTCTTCATGTCCACAACGGTGGACCCAGTCCGGCTTCACCAGCAAACCAGAAGAGCGCCTGCTGGCTCGCAGGACGCGAGTGTAGAGATGCGGCTGGCTCTCCTTTCCTCTTCTAATCTGTCTACCTTGCCCTGTGCTGGCCTCTGGGACTGCGCTGTCCCACTGCGCAGCCTGGCATCTTGGAAGGCGTCCCCTGCCCCGGCCCCACATGGACTTCAGTCCTCCCCAGGCACCGCTGCCTCTGGACACACTGACACACACGCCTACGGCCACAGCCCTCATGGAACGAAGCCCAAGTTGCGACAGACAGAGGCTGAGAAAGGCAGGGGGACAGCCTAGGGTCTTCCGCACCCAGGGGGTCCAGGGCTGCAAAGCCACATAGGGTTGGCCCAAGGCTGAGAAGCCTCAGGGGGTGACGAGGATGGGCCAGTGCACCTCCTTCCTGCTCAGCCCTCCACACCATCCCCTTTGGACGCGAGGCTGCTCCTTTGCCGAGGGCTACGGTCGGATCTCCCCATGGGAGGAGACAGAGGGCGAGACAGCCGGAGAGCCATCACATGCAGGACCCACCTTGAAGATGAGGCAGTCGCCTGGGTGCTCGGCGTACAGCGAGGTCAGCCGGTACTGGTTCTCCGTGGTGATGTCGATCTGGTAGCCGGTGAGCGTGTAGCAGGCCTTGCGGAACTCCTGGATCTTGGTCTGGAAAACCTCCTTGAGCCGCTGGTTCTTCAGCTCGGCACTCTCCACCTGCTTCTTCAGCTCTGCGGGAGGGACAGAAGGAGACAGTGAGTGCGGCACCAGGCCGGAGGGGTGGGGACCCGGGAGCGGCCAGGGCAGGGAGGAGGCCGAGTACAGGTGGGAGTGGCGGCTGCCCAGGGACACAGCAAGCCCCCGTGTCACACCAGCCAGCCTCCACCGGCACGCGTGAGGGAACGGGAGTGAGGGGTGAGCTGATAAAGGCTGACTCTCTGGTGGTGGCGATAATAAAGTTACTGCATTAAGAACGGTAACTCTGAGAGCCAGACTACGAGCAGCCCGGGCCCCTCCACAGGGACCAGCCCTCGGCCTGCAGAATGACAACCCCTGGAGCCAGTGCAGTCACTGCCAGGAAGCCACAGGGTCAGGAAGCCACAGGGTCAGGCATGACTCGGGGTTCGCTTGCCCCAGCACTCCAGGGATTTAGAAGAGAACCGTGTGAGGAGCTGGTGCTGAGGATGTGGGTCCCAAAGCGAAGGCCTGGGCCGCCACGCCACCCAGTGATCCTGACCATCCGTTCCCAGGTTGCCGCCTGGGTCCTTTCTGAGGCTGGACGCCTGCCCCACAGGAGCCAGCACCGAGAAACAGGGAGGCAGGCAGGAGGCCACCGGGACGTTCCGGATCCTACTGCCCCGGGGCTTTACCTGCCAGCCACCTCTGAGGTCAGGCCATCGTGAGATGACAGCCGGCACCCCCAGGCCCACTGCCCCGGACACGGCTCTAAGTGACTATTCAGGGTACAGCCCCACACCCTGCCCGTCAGAGTTTACGGCTGCTTGGGGAGGAACTGCTGTGCAGAGCCATCAGGAGGATAACAGCGATTATCATGAATTTCTCACCCGAGAGGCCTTCCAAGTAGTTAAACCTCGATTTATCCCCGCGTTAATTATCAGGACTGGCTCCACTCAGACGCACACAGAGCCGTCCCCTAGGCCGGGTGCTTCCCAGCAGTGCTGTCTGGAGCTGGCAATGGGGAGCCCTCCAGGGGCCTGGGACTGCTCCAGGCGGGGACGGGAGCCTGCTGGACCCTATCCTGCAGGCCACGGGAGCTGGGCCAGCTGCTAGCCTCCCTCCACTATGACGAGGGACTGCTGTAGGCGCCCACAACCAGGCACGGGATGGTCAGCTCCCTGGCTAGGCTGAGAAAGAGGATGTTAAAGTCAACCACGGCCACATGGTTGGAGAGAACAAGGGTTTCAACTCCAGGCAGCGCACGGGGGGGAGGCTGGTCCTGAGTTAGAGATGAGTCTGAAGGCCCCAGGAAGGGTGTGGGGTCCCCCACAGTCCACTCTGGGGGAGTGTGAGGAAAGGTGCAGTGTTGAGTGCCTGCTGGCCAGGTCACAGTGAGTGAGAGAGGGGTTGCCAGGGAGTTTGTGCACAGCGGCCCGAAGAGGCTCTGATGGGCCAGTTTAAGGTGGACGATGCAGTCCGGGTTGCTTCCTGGAGGTGAGCAGGGACAGGGGAGCCAGGTGCAAACGAGAAGCCCTCAAGTCTGCAGAGGAAGATGGAGGACGCGGGAGGGGCCGTGGTTCCAGCTCGGCTCTGCCTCCCTGACCTGTGACCCTGAACCTACCCCTTCACCCCATCTCCCAGGACTTCTGCCTGCAACACGGACACAGGCAGGCAGCTGACTTCAGAGGTGTTAGGCCAGATCACGTGCCGGAGGCCACCACCGAGAGCGCAGGGCCGCTGGGCACCCCCGATAGCGTGAGCTCAGTCGAGCAGCACGTTCCGAGTGCAAGCTCACTCACTGCCTGGCTATGCCAGCTATGAACACGATCCGATCCCCAATCCACAAACAAGGACACCCAGGCTCACGGAGACTCGCTGCTTGGCTGCAAAAGCAAGGGCGCTGCCTGCCATGGGTTCTGGAAGGAGCAGCGGTGCAGGGCCCACGTTAGCAGCATCCAGATGTCAGGGGCTGGGAGGATATGGGGCCTGTACCACCGCAGGCCTGTCAGCAGAGGGGCCCTGGCGCCCGTCCCCACCTGTGGGATGGCAGCATTGGGACTGATTCAGCCCTCGCCCCGACCTGGCCTCCTCCCTCCATCGCTGGCAAAGACGGCCCTGGGGGACACTGTTATTCCACAGCCCAGCCCCTCCAGCAGGATGAGGCTGGGGCCCTTGATGAATCGAGAAATCAGGCTGTGAAATCTGAAGGCTAATTGGCAGCTCTGACCCCAAGACTCTTCCCTGCGTCCTTCGGCTGATCCTCCCGAAGATGGGGCTATCGGTAGCAGGAATTGCTACGTGCACAAGGAAGAACACAGAGACCACATTTCAGAGGCTATATTTCACCCTAACATGGCCCGTGCTGCCTTTGATAGATCTCAGGCATCCAAAGGGGAAGAATTAGATTTTGGTAATAAATGCAGCCTGACCTTGGAGAAGGAAACAGCCCTGTTTTCCGACAGACTTCAAAGCTGCCTGTGCCGCTCACAGACCTCTGGAAGTTCCGGGGCTCCGGGCTGTGTTTGCCCACCCATAGCAGGTTGGTATGAGGTCCCAGGGCGAGGAAGGCAGTGTGTGGGGCCCCCTCTCAGAGGCGAGACCACCACCCATGTGGCTGGGAGCAGCAGGGGCCGCCACACTCACTCCTGGGGCCACTCTCTCGCCCTCTGACAGCCAAACCCAGGGCCCTGGAGGGGAAGGGTCCGTCCTCCATGCCACACAGACCCTCAGAGGCGAGGGGGCCCTGACCCTGGTCTCCTGTCCAGGTAGGGAAGGCTCCATCCTCCAGACAAGGCTGCCTCGACGGAGTCGGTTCAGCTTGGGGCAGATCAAGCCAGCGTTCTGACCCCCCTTTATCCCTGTAGTTCAGTGGCTTACATCAACGTGAATGAATAATTCACACGATGGTTTGGATTAAATAAATAAAAGATGGGTTTTCCGCCTTGGAGATGTCATCGCTTTCTTGTCGGTTGCTCTCACGTGGTCTCCTCCCAAGTGAGCCAGGAGCCCGGGGTTCCTCTGGACTGGGTTCTGTGGGCCTGGATCCTGGGCAGGCTCCTCTCAGAGACCCCAGAAGCCACTGGCAGAGACCCCCAGGGTAAGAGGCGACAGCCCTGTGCCGGACCCCAGCCCTGGGACCACATAGGCACTGCCCAGGCTGTTCTCAGGCCCGACCTGCAACAGCAGTGCATGGGCTGAGGCAAGGCAGTGGTGCAGCCTTCAGCGCTCCCGTCCCCTGCCCAGCCCGGCCCGCTGTGTGCTCAAGGCCTGCCGTGCCAGGGGTGCTCAGGGAGGGAGCCCAGCTCTGCAGCCCTGCTCTCTGGGGTGGCCTCACCAAGGCTTTTAGGCCCTGCCCACTGGCCTCCAGGGCTACCCCAGGCTTAGAGCCAAACTGTAGGGAGGCCTTGAGCCCAGCCCACCCACAGCCCTGGCTCCTGCCTTCCCTGCCCAGGGATGTTGAACTCTGGCCACACTGACCAGGACCACCTGCCTAGGAAGCAGCAACTCCCCTCTGCCTAGACGCCGGCCCTCCTCGGGCCCCTCCTCCACACCCCTGGGACCCCTGCTTTGGGCAGAACCAGCCCTCTTGGAGGTACCTGCTACCACCTTGCAGGGATGCAGGGGCACAGGCCTGGTACTGATGGGCTCTCAAGGCCTCGGTGAGGGGCAAGAGAGGAGGGAGAACAGCAGGTGTTCAAGTGGGAGTCAGAGAGGATGCAGTGGCGGCTGCCCAGGGCCCGGCCCAGTGGGGTGTCCCAGGGGGCTGAAGGCATCCACGACACTGGTGCCTGAACAGCCACCCCCTCACCACCTTAGCCCCACACCTGCCTCCTCCTGGAATCACAGGAGGCAGCTGTGAAGAGGACAGAATAAAAATAAATTGTGCTCCATTAGGTAAAGGCTAGCTAGTGGGAAAGAGAGGCTTTACAGCACTGAGGGCCGGGATGTCAGGATAAAGGAGCATTTACAGCACTTATCTCAAGAGGCCCAGTTCACAGCCTGAAATGCAGAGAATGCTTCTACCTTGGCAGGGCAGGGAGAGCCAGCACACAGCTGTGACCCACGGGGATGGGGACAGAGATGCCGGGGCCCAGGCCTTTCAGAAGGAGGGAAAAGGAAAACGCGGTACTTTTGTCTACATCCTCTTTACTCCTTCGAGTGTTACGGGGCACATGCAGATGAGAGCAAGCAGAGAACCTTTTAAAAATACCGACGGATCTTAGGAGTACAGCCCCAGGGCACTGCCTGTCCACTTCCGCCCTTCCCCGGGACCTGAGCTATACCCACGCAGAACCAGGTCGGGCAGGCTACCTGAGCCTCAGGGTGCGGGGAACCCTGTCTCAGGCTCCAGCCTCGCTGTACGTCCTGCAGTGGGAAGAGGACCCAGCAGCAGGCACCGTTCCAGAAAGCAAGGACGCAGCAGCCTATGGAAGACGCTCTTGCGGAACTCATGATTCATGAAGCACTGTTCCAGGCAGCGAGGACACAGTGGCCTATGGAAGTTGCTCTTGTGGAACTCATGATTCATGAAGCACTGTTCCAGGCAGCGAGGACGCAGTGGCCTATGGAAGACGCTCTTGCGGAATTCATGATTAATGAAGCACTGTTGCAGGCAGCGAGGACGCAGTGGCCTATGGAAGACGCTCTTGCGGAACTCATGATTCATGAAGCACTGTTCCAGGCAGCGAGGACGCAGTGGCCTATGGAAGTTGCTCTTGTGGAACTCATGATTCATGAAGCACTGTTCCAGGCAGCGAGGACGCAGTGGCCTATGGAAGATGCTCTTGTGGAACTCATGATTCATGAAGCACTGTTCCAGGCAGCGAGGACGCAGTGACCTATGGAAGACGCTCTTGTGGAACTCATGATTCATGAAGCACTGTTCCAGGCAGCGAGGACGCAGTGGCCTATGGAAGACGCTCTTGTGGAACTCATGATTCATGAAGCACTGTTCCAGGCAGCGAGGACGCAGTGGCCTATGGAAGATGCTCTTGCGGAACTCATGATTCATGAAGCACTGTTCCAGGCAGTGAGGACGCAGTGGCCTATGGAAGACGCTCTTGTGGAACTCATGATTCATGAAGCACTGTTCCAGGCAGCGAGGACGCAGTGGCCTATGGAAGACGCTCTTGTGGAACTCATGATTCATGAAGCACTGTTTCAGGCAGCGAGGACGCAGTGGCCTATGAAAGACGCTCTTGCGGAACTCATGATTCATGAAGCACTGTTCCAGGCAGCGAGGACGCAGTGGCCTATGGAAGACGCTCTTGTGGAACTCATGATTCATGAAGCACTGTTCCAGGCAGCGAGGACACAGTGGCCTATGAAAGACGCTCCTGCGGAATTCATGATTAATGAAGCACTGTTTCAGGCAGCGAGGACGCAGTGGCCTATGAAAGACGCTCTTGTGGAACTCATGATTCATGAAGCACTGTTCCAGGCAGCGAGGACGCAGTGGCCTATGGAAGACGCTATTGTGGAACTCATGATTCATGAAGCACTGTTCCAGGCAGCGGGGACGCAGTAGCCTATGGAAGACGCTCCTGCGGAATTCATCATTGGTGAAGCACTGTTCCAGGCAGCGGGGACGCAGTAGCCTATGGAAGACGCTCTTGCGGAACTCATGATTCATGAAGCACTGTTCCAGGCAGCGAGGACACAGTGGCCTATGGAAGTTGCTCTTGTGGAACTCATGATTCATGAAGCACTGTTCCAGGCAGCGAGGACGCAGTGTCCTATGAAAGACGCTCCTGCGGAATTCATGATTAATGAAGCACTGTTCCAGGCAGCGAGGACGCAGTGGCCTATGAAAGACGCTCCTGCGGAATTCATGATTAATGAAGCACTGTTCCAGGCAGCGAGGACGCAGTGGCCTATGGAAGACGCTCTTGTGGAACTCATGATTCATGAAGCACTGTTCCAGGCAGCGAGGACGCAGTGGCCTATGGAAGACGCTCTTGTGGAACTCACGATTCATGAAGCACTGTTTCAGGCAGCGAGGACGCAGTGGCCTATGAAAGACGCTCCTGCGGAATTCATGATTAATGAAGCACTGTTCCAGGCAGTGAGGACGCAGTGGCCTATGAAAGACGCTCTTGCGGAACTCATGATTCATGAAGCACTGTTCCAGGCAGCGAGGATGCAGTGGCCTATGGAAGACGCTCTTGTGGAACTCATGATTGATGAAGCACTGTTCCAGGCAGCGAGGACGCAGTGGCCTATGGAAGACGCTCTTGCGGAACTCATGATTCATGAAGCACTGTTCCAGGCAGTGAGGACGCAGTGGCCTATGGAAGACGCTCTTGTGGAACTCATGATTCATGAAGCACTGTTCCAGGCAGCGAGGACGCAGTGGCCTATGGAAGATGCTCTTGTGGAACTCATGATTCATGAAGCACTGTTCCAGGCAGCGAGGACACAGTGGCCTATGAAAGACGCTCCTGCGGAATTCATGATTAATGAAGCACTGTTTCAGGCAGCGAGGACACAGTGGCCTATGAAAGACGCTCTTGTGGAACTCATGATTCATGAAGCACTGTTCCAGGCAGCGAGGACGCAGTGGCCTATGGAAGACGCTATTGTGGAACTCATGATTCATGAAGCACTGTTCCAGGCAGCGGGGACGCAGTAGCCTATGGAAGACGCTCCTGCGGAATTCATCATTGGTGAAGCACTGTTCCAGGCAGCGGGGACGCAGTAGCCTATGGAAGACGCTCTTGCGGAACTCATGATTCATGAAGCACTGTTCCAGGCAGCGAGGACACAGTGGCCTATGGAAGTTGCTCTTGTGGAACTCATGATTCATGAAGCACTGTTCCAGGCAGCGAGGACGCAGTGTCCTATGAAAGACGCTCCTGCGGAATTCATGATTAATGAAGCACTGTTCCAGGCAGCGAGGACGCAGTGGCCTATGAAAGACGCTCCTGCGGAATTCATGATTAATGAAGCACTGTTCCAGGCAGCGAGGACGCAGTGGCCTATGGAAGACGCTCTTGTGGAACTCATGATTCATGAAGCACTGTTCCAGGCAGCGAGGACGCAGTGGCCTATGGAAGACGCTCTTGTGGAACTCATGATTCATGAAGCACTGTTTCAGGCAGCGAGGACGCAGTGGCCTATGGAAGATGCTCTTGTGGAACTCATGATTCATGAAGCACTGTTCCAGGCAGCGAGGACGCAGTGGCCTATGGAAGACGCTCTTGCGGAACTCATGATTGATGAAGCACTGTTCCAGGCAGCGAGGACGCAGTGGCCTATGAAAGACGTTCTTGTGGAACTCATGATTAATGAAGCACTGTTCCAGGCAGCAAGGACGCAGTGGCCTATGAAAGACGCTCCTGCGGAATTCATGATTAATGAAGCACTGTTCCAGGCAACGAGGACGCAGTGGCCTATGGAAGACGCTCTTGTGGAACTCATGATTCATGAAGCACTGTTCCAGGCAGCGAGGACGCAGTGGCCTATGGAAGACGCTATTGTGGAACTCATGATTCATGAAGCACTGTTCCAGGCAGCGAGGACACAGTGGCCTATGGAAGTTGCTCTTGTGGAACTCATGATTCATGAAGCACTGTTCCAGGCAGCGAGGACGCAGTGGCCTATGGAAGACGCTCTTGTGGAACTCATGATTCATGAAGCACTGTTCCAGGCAGCGAGGACGCAGTGGCCTATGAAAGACGCTCCTGCGGAATTCATGATTAATGAAGCACTGTTCCAGGCAGCGAGGACGCAGTGGCCTATGGAAGACGCTCTTGCGGAACTCATGATTCATGAAGCACTGTTCCAGGCAGCGAGGACGCAGTGGCCTATGGAAGACGCTCTTGCGGAACTCATGATTCATGAAGCACTGTTCCAGGCAGTGAGGACGCAGTGGCCTATGGAAGACGCTCTTGCGGAACTCATGATTCATGAAGCACTGTTCCAGGCAGCGAGGACACAGTGGCCTATGGAAGTTGCTCTTGTGGAACTCATGATTGATGAAGCACTGTTCCAAGCAGCGAGGACGCAGTGGCCTATGGAAGACACTCTTGCGGAACTCATGATTCATGAAGCACTGTTCCAGGCAGCGAGGACACAGTGGCCTATGGAAGTTGCTCTTGTGGAACTCATGATTCATGAAGCACTGTTCCAGGCAGCGAGGACGCAGTGGCCTATGGAAGACGCTCTTGCGGAACTCATGATTCATGAAGCACTGTTCCAGGCAGCGAGGACACAGTGGCCTATGGAAGTTGCTCTTGTGGAACTCATGATTCATGAAGCACTGTTCCAGGCAGCGAGGACACAGTGGCCTATGGAAGTTGCTCTTGTGGAACTCATGATTGATGAAGCACTGTTCCAGGCAGCGAGGACGCAGTGGCCTATGGAAGACGCTCTTGCGGAACTCATGATTCATGAAGCACTGTTCCAGGCAGCGAGGACGCAGTGGCCTATGGAAGACGCTCTTGCGGAACTCATGATTCATGAAGCACTGTTCCAGGCAGCGAGGACGCAGTGGCCTATGGAAGACGCTCTTGCGGAACTCATGATTCATGAAGCACTGTTCCAGGCAGCGAGGACGCAGTGGCCTATGGAAGACGCTCTTGCGGAACTCATGATTCATGAAGCACTGTTCCAGGCAGCGAGGACGCAGTGGCCTATGGAAGACGCTCTTGCGGAACTCATGATTCATGAAGCACTGTTCCAGGCAGCGAGGACGCAGTGGCCTATGGAAGACGCTCTTGCGGAACTCATGATTCATGAAGCACTGTTCCAGGCAGCGGGGACGCAGTAGCCTATGGAAGACGCTCTTGCGGAATTCATCATTGGTGAAGCACTGTTCCAGGTGCTTGGAACCGCTCTGTGGGCCTGGGCTCTGTGACCTCCCTCTGGGACCTCTCCCGTGAGTGAGGCCGCCTTACCCCCATCTGTGTCCTGGGATGATTTTAAGAGGAACCTGGGGCTGGGCACGGTGGCTCACACCTGTAATCCCAGCACTTTGGGAGGCCAAAGCAGGCAGATTATCTGAGGTCAGGAGTTCAAGACCATCCTGGCCAACATGGTGAAACCCTGTCTCTACTAAAAATACAAAAATTAGCCGGGCGTGGTGGCGCACATCTGTAATCCCAGCTACTCGGGAGGCTGAGGCAGGAGAATTGCTTGAGCCCAGTAGGCAGAGGCTGCAGTGAGCCGAGACTGCACCACTGCACTCCAGGCTGGGCGACACAGTAAGACTCCATCTCAAAAAAAAAAAAAAAGAGCTGGGGCCTAGCTGTTTACCAAGCACCCGCAGGCACCAGGCAGCAGTGCCCTGAGGAGACCAGCCCCTGCACAGCTGAGGCAGCTGGCCCACGTGGGAAGACCCCACAGGAGGAAGAGACGCCAGCCCTGGTGCTTTTATAGGGTCCCCGAATCCCAAGCAGCCTCTTCCCAGGCTGGCCTCGGTTGTGTGTGCCAACACCACTCCTGCTACCCCGTCCAGGATAACCCTGGCCATGCAGACAGATCTCCATGCTCCCACAGCAAGACTTGGGCTGAGGCAGGGCTCTCTCCTGGGATATTCATGCCCTGCTGGGTGCCCCAGCCTGGCTGTCACTGCAGCTGCATCTGGCCCTGGCCTGACCTGGTCCCAGCCCCGCCCCAGGGCCCTGAGCCGCCCTCCCTTTCCAGCTGCCTCTCCTGCACCCTGCTTCTCCATCGCTCCAGTCTCTGGCTCCTATTCTCCACACGCTCTTTTCCTGCAGGGCACGGATTGTGGCGTCCACAGAGCTGTTTCAGATGCCTGGGCCTCACGCTCTTTCCCTGCAGTGCAACTGGGCCTCATGCTGTTTCCCTGCGGTGCACCCTGAGCTCAGGTGGGCTGGGCCAGGCCTGTGCGCACTGTCACACCTGCCCTGCACCTGAGAACCCGGAACATGGAAGTGCGCGACGGGCGCGTGCTGAACACGCAGGTGAGCAAAGCCACCATCCCCTACAGCCCTGAGCTCCTGCCCCTGCGCAAGCTACACAGTCAGCTTAACCACAAGCAAGCACACACATAGCAGACGGGACACACGCGCCTACTGCTGAACGTCCGTTTATCCCCGAACACGTGTGCGTCTGTCCCTGAACACCTGTGTTCATCCCTGAACATACAGCCTTCCCATGGCCTCAGAGGAAAAGCCCTTAAAATCAAGGCAGGCCGAAGAGAGGCCGTGCCACTGCCCCACCCCCAAGCCCCCAACCCCATCCCTGCTGTGGCTAACAGGGTCACTGTGAGAGCCGGGGGCCTCCAGGGGCTTCAGCCTGCGAGGGGCGGTGAGGGCACCCATGGCCTCAGATCAGCTCCCAGCTGCTCAGCCCTTGCCACGCCCCCATCCCCTGTCTCCCCACTGCCACCGCCTTGCCCCTGTCCCACGGTCCCCCAGCTCCTGCCCGACCTGGACCGGTGCCCCAGTGAGGAGCTGGCCTGGGTCTGGGCCCTGCACAGCTGCCACCGAGGACCCCAAGCCCCAGACTCCGCAGCAACTCTCAGTTTAGGGACTGGAGGCAGCTTCGGAACTTTTCCTTCAGGGACTCACGGCAGAGCCATTTTTCTTTCTAAACAATGAATAAAATACAGTTAACCAATGTTGGGATTTTCAGGCTTTAAAAAACCCACAAAAAGGGACTAATATTTCACCATTAAACAAGGCAGCCCCTGAGGCCCAGGCCAAGCCAGGAGGATAATTCTACTCGGCGTAGGCCCGGCCCCACTGATGACGCCGCCACGGGGCCAGGAGGAAGGGAGTGATTCCAGGCTCCATACACTGCCTGTGTGTTCACGGACAAGTCACCTCACCTCTCTAAGCCCCCTTTCCTCCCTGGGTGTGGCGGGAGTGGGGGTAACATCACCTGCCCCCAGGTCAGTAAGACAGTGGAGGCGAAAACCCTCTCGGCAATAACGTGTTCCTCTTAATCAAACACATCCCTGCGTCGTCAACAACCACTTGGCTGTCTATGGACATCACGGGTGCTCGGCGCGGGATCTGAGTGGTGGGCCTGAGTCCAGGTGTGGAGTGAGGGGGCAGTGTGGTCTGGGCCGCAAGGACTCCCAAAAGATCACCTGAGCGTGGTCCGGAGAGAAAGGGCGACCGCCCCGGCCCCTGCAGTGTGTGGCCCCCTCAGGAGACAGCGGCCCGTGGCCCCAGAGCTCAGGAGTCCGGCCAGGGCCACCCTGCAAGGGTAAGATGAAGGCTCTTAGCAGACGTGGGTGGCCAGACAGTACGTTTGCCCACACGCGGTCCCAACGATGTAGCACAGCCTGGGCACAGCATCTTTCCCAGCTCAAAGGTTGGGATTCCAGCATGACAGGCCCAGCAAGTCTGTCCAGGCTGCTGCAGCTGGAACTGGGGACCACCTGGCTCAGGGCTGCAGCTGCCCCGCAACTCTCGCGATCATACCCTTCAGCAGGTCCCTGATGACGTGAGACAGAGAACAATGTCTGGAACCCTGCATGGCTGAAGACATCTCTACCTCACCTTCAGGGCTGATGGGTAATTTGGCCAGATGCAGAATTCCAGGCTGTATACACTCCTCCTTCAGTTGTGTTTGTTTTGTTTTTTGAGACAGGGTCTCACTCTGTCACCCAGGCTGGAGTGCAGTGGCGCGATCGTAACTCACTGCAGCCTCGAACTCCCGGGCTCAAGTGATCCTCCCACCTCAGCTTCCCAAGTCTCTGGGACCACAGGGAGCACACCACCACACTGGGCTAATAAATATATATTAGGGTCTTTCTATGTGGCGTGATCGTAGCTCACTGTAGCCTCGAACTCCGGGGCTCAAGCGATCCTCCCACCTCAGCTTCCCAAGTCCCTGGGACCACAGGGAGCACACCACCACACTGGGCTAATATATATTAGGGTCTTTCTATGTGGCGCGATCGTAGCCCACTGTAGCCTCGAACTCCTGGGCTCAAGCGATCCTCCCACCTCAGCTTCCCAAGTCCCTGGGACCACAGGGAGCACACCACCACACTGGGCTAATATATATATATTTAGGGTCTTTCTATGTTGCCCAGGCTGTTGTTGACCTGCGGGCCTTATGTGTGCCTCCCACAGTGTTGGGATGACAGGTGTGAGCCCCGCACCCGGCCTCTCCTTCAGTGCTGAAGGCATCGCCCTCAGGTCTCAAGTGCTCAGCACTGCTGTGGAGAAGCCTGAATCCGTTCTGACTTCTGGTCTTCTACAAGTGACTGGTTCTCACTCCCTGGAAGTAGCAGAGCCGTGTCTCTGTTCTGAACATTATGAAACTCCCCCAGCATGCATTTCTCTCATGACCCCCACCACACGGCCTGGCTCCCCCAAGTGTCTATTTCCCATCTCTCGTTAGATGTCTCCCTGGCGGCGGCTGGGCGCTTGGCATGAGCAGCAGCCCCAGGGGGTCCTGCTGGACTGTTTCTGGGAGGCTGCCAGCATTGGCATCTCCAGATCTTCCCTCTAGGACAAGTCTGATGGGTCAGAGATGACTCTCAGATGCTCAGTGCCAGTGGGAACACAGGGCAGGAGGGAACGTGCCCAGACTCGGAGCAGCGGGACCAGCCTCTGAAGGAGCCCGACACCGGAGTGGTGTACTAGTAGGTGACGCAGAGGCCTCCACATCAGGCCGAGGTCTGACCTCGATGAGAGACGACCAAGGATCCCCTGCACGCTGCGGACACAGGAAGCCGGTGGAGGCCCAGGGCTGGGTGAGCCGCCCGAGTGTCCCTGCAGAGAGTACTCTGGGCCCTGGCAGGCACTGGCAGCCCCGGTCCTGCCCAGGCCCAATGCCGAGCCAGGCTTCCCGGGACTGAATTATTCATGTTTTGCAAGCTTCTAAACTATTTCAGTTTTACATTTTTAAATATTTAATAATTAGGCATCAAATATTGATGCAATTTTATTAGCAGCCATGGGCACGGGGCATTGCAGTGGTTATGGCTGTGCGATTTGTATCCGGGTCCTGGCTGGCTCTGCAAGAGACTGTAGGAGGTGGGGACGCACCTGTAGGCTGGCCGGGGCCCCCCGGGATGTCACCCGTGAGAACCGTACCCCAGCATGCCCCACAGCGCCCCACCTGGCTCATCCCAGGGGCTGCCGGCCCCAAATCCAAATTCCCGGAGACCAGCCCGAGGGGCTGGCAGGCATCACGGTCCCCAGGAACTGGCTTTGGCAACAGGAGGATGGGACGCCACCACCTGCCAGCCAGGGCCTGCTGCTGCCCCAAGAAGATGGTCGCTTCAACTCTGCTGGTACCAGACGGCCCTTGAGACGCAGCCTCTATAATGAGCCATGAGTTCCCCTGCTGGGCAGAAACTGCACACTCTGCACCAGTGAGAAGACACTCGCCCTGGAATTACACATGGAGGAGCCGCTCCCGGGCCCACCGCCTGGCAGGCGCTGGCTGGGTGAGCTCTGTGCAGTTTTCAAACAGGGCACCTCTTGTGTGATTAACGACGTACTCCAGCAAGCAGCTTGTCACCTTGCACAAAACTGATATGAAAAGACACCAGCAATTACAGCCACCAGATTACGGGGTGGGAGAGTCCTGGGGTGACAGGCAGGCGCGGATATCATATTTGGAGAAGAATCCTCCCCCAGCACCGAGAACACAGCAGCTGAACCCCAAGGGACAGCCCCCTCCCCCGGCACCAGGCTCCACAGCCCCCATGGGGTCCTTCGGCAGCAGAGGCCCAGCGGAACCTTGGCGGAAGGAGGGACATTGGCCCCCGTGTCAGTGATCCTCCGGACACCCGGCATATGTGGGGGGATGTGGCACCTGCTGAATGGACATAGAGATGCCAGCAGGAGGCCAGAATCCAGCTCCACGGTCTCTGGCCAGCAACAGGACTACAGGGAGGGCTGGTCGCAGCAGCCGTCCGACGCGTCAGCACAGGGCCACCTCTGCGATGCCAGCACTGTTGAGGCGACCCCTCGAACACCCAGCCAAAGCTGGAGCCCACGCTGGGCACTGCCCTGGGGGCTGAGCAGCTGTCTCCATTGGTCATTCAGGCTTCAGTTCAGAAAAGCCTCCCTGGGCCACCCCCACCAGTGGTCTTCTGGGCACCCGACATTTGCTTTCTCCCTAGAGCTCACGAGCATCTGAGTTCGCGTGTTTGCCCGTGTCCTGGCCTCTCTTCCACCTGGAACACGTTCGTCAGGTGAGAGCCTGCTCGGGCTTTGAGTAGGTGCCTGTCCGGGGCAGGAACATGCAGCCTCGGTGCACCCATCCCAGCCGGGCCCCGCCCTGGGGAGCATGGCTACGTCTGTCCCCACCTTCTGGATGGGGAAACCGATGATGAGAAAGCAGGGAGAGGGCTCCCTGTGACGCCAGTCAGGCGGGACATGGGCTCCAGCATGGCGATGCGGGGCCACAGTGTCTCTCTCCTGACCCCCAACCCTGCACCCATCCCGTGACCGGAGGCCCTGGTGGGGCCTGGTCTGGGCGCATCAGTCCTTTCAAGTGGCCTCAGCTGCCTGTGCCCACAGCCCTGATTAGCCGTGAGGATTCATAACTGCAGGCATGCCTCATGTCCTAAATGCTACTCCCACAGTTACCGCTCCTGGGCGGCCGCCTCTCCCTCCATCCCCCGCACCCCTTGAGCCAGACAACTTGAGTTGCCTTCGACCTTCCTGGATTTAGCACTCAACACCCGCTGGACACCAGGTTTCAACGCTCTGTCCTCACCAACCCTCCCTGGCACCACCTCTGCTCGGGGTCTTTCTTTACTAGAGTCCAAATTCTACTTCCTGTCACCCTCCTCTCCCTCCTCCTCAGGCCCCAGGGGTCTTTCTTTTGACGCAGAGCCCAGCTTCGGAAGGGGAGCACTGCCCCCGGCGCAGTCACTTGCAGAGTCAGAGCCCAGCTTCGGAAGGGAAGCGCCATTGCCCAGCACAGTCATTTGTGTGCAGCCCAGGTGTTCTGCCCTCTGCCGCTACAAGTCCACAGTCCTCCCAGACACCCCAGGCACACTCAGAACGCATGGTGCTCATTTCTGCTGCCACAATGTGGCGGGCACATTTGCCTTCTGCCAGGGGACGATGTTCACCAGTGGACTTCTGCAAGGCCAGGCTCCGGCGTCACCTCCAGATGAGGCCCCTCTTGGGCATCCCAACCCTCTCCAGTCCGGCGTCACCTCCAGAACAGGCCCCTCTTGGGCATCCCAACCGTCTCCAGTCTGGCGTCACCTCCAGAACAGGCCCCTCTTGGGCATCCCAACCGTCTCCAGTCTGGCGTCACCTCCAGATGAGGCCCCTCTTGGGCATCCCAACCCTCTCCAGTCTGGCGTCACCTCCAGATGAAGCCCCTCTTGGGCATCCTACCCCTCTCCCCTGGACTGGGTCTGAACCTCTGCTGCACACACACGCCTTTCCAGCTGCGGCCACCTTTGCAGGGCTGCTTCCCTCACTGTGTGAGCTGCCTGAAGGCAGGGGCTGGGCCTCACCTGTCCAACCCGCCCTCCATGCAGCTGCAGGGCAGAAGTGGTGGGAGTGGGCTGGGTTCCACATCCCCTCAGACACTTGTCGGGGGTCTGGGGGCTGACGGGAGCCATGGCCAAACCCAGAAGTCTGCAGGAGTACACATAGCTGTCGGGATAGTTTCCTTCTGACCCAAAATCCTGAAGTGGGGGAAACTGGGGTGGCAGGGGTCCAGATGGCGGCAGGGGCCCTGCGTGCGGGTACAGACCCCAGAACCAGCCAGCTCCGTGTGTGTTAGCAGTGGAAACCGCAAGGCCAGCCCTGTCGACTGGATGAAGGATGGCCATCTGAGAGACAGACAGCAAATGGGGGCATGTGTGGCTCAAAAGGAAAACTTAACCTATCCTTTTGGAGAACATGAGCTGAGCAACTCTGGTAAAAGGAAGCGGTTGGGGTCAGAGGTGACTCCTCCTGCTTGGGTGAGGTGAGGCAGGCGGCAGGGGTGGGCACCAGGAGAGATAAGAATGGGTGGCCACTGCAGAGACTGCAGGCCCTGCACGGAGATGCCAGCCCACAGAGGGCAAGGGGCGCCCATCCTCTCACGGCTCCTCCTGGCACAGGCAGGGCTGCGGTCCCTGCCACCGATGCATCAGAGCCACCGGAACCCTGTGCTCCCCGTCCCTGCACCAGTGGGGGAACAGTCCTCAGAGCACTCCCCTCTCATCCCACCAGCTCCAGGCAGACCCAGCCTCACAGGCCCACAGCCAGGGCCCCTGTGCAGGCAGGGAGCCCACCGCGCACGCACCTCCCAGAGCCAGAAACACTCCAGAGGGAGCAGTGCCCCACAGCGATATCACAGCCGAGTCAAGACGTGACCACAGAACACGGCCACCTCATCTGTTTCCGGAAGCTTCCCTCCAGGAACATGCCCAGCAGCTGGTCCGTGGAGAGAGGCCTGGGGTGGCGGCGGCGAGGTCCTGGGAGACGTGGGGGCGGGGCTGCGTGGGCTCCGGCCGCTTTGCATGCCGCGTGCATGATTAATTTCCCACCGAGGCTTGCAGAACCTCAGCTCCCCGGCAGGCGAGCCCCCTCTGAGAAGAGGGAAGCCTTTCCAGAGCTCATCTTTTATTGACTGGGTCATTTTTGAGTCAATCTGTCTGCTTTCGGCAAGACGAGAGTTTTAAATCTCCTGTCTCTTTTCCCCTTTTGGAGATGTGGCAGTCTATGAAAACCTGCTAATGTAGGCAGCGAGGCCTCGGATTCCAATGTAATGAACTCTTCAGATAGCAGGAGACTCGGGAAGAGGACAAGGAACTGCTCCAGTAATTGGAGCAGCCAGACACAGGGCTCTGGAAGGAGAGGGGCAAGGAGCAGGGTTCCGGGCAGGGTGGGTGCAGG
Organism: Pan troglodytes; assembly: GCF_028858775.2. NCBI lineage: Eukaryota > Metazoa > Chordata > Mammalia > Primates > Hominidae > Pan > Pan troglodytes. Next base: position 7,872,919 of record NC_072404.2, read on the forward strand.
GAGGACCCCTGAGTGCTGAGGAGCACTCCACCCGGAGGAAGCGGCCTGGGGTGGCGTGGGGTGGGGGATCCATCAGGGCAGACGGGCTCTGCATGAGGAGGAATCCGCGCGTGCACGCCCAGCCTGGAGAAGGGAGCGAAGGGAGTGGGAACCGTCGGGGGAGGCTCTCTGAGGCCAAAGGCTTTACCTTCTGGGAGCTGTAACGGCAGCCAGGCCCCTTGCTTCCCCAGGTCCTGGAGATGGTCCTGGCGTCCTGGGGGTTGGCGTGGGGTCAGCAACCTGGGACCTCACAGGGGCTCTGGCTCTAGAAGTGGCGGGGAGGGGGAGCTCTCGGCTGACACCATGAGGATTTCATGATTTACAGCTGCTACGGGGGGAGGGAGAGCAGCCCCCAGTGGCCTCTCCCCCAGGACAAAGCTGAGGCTGAGAGGGAAGCAGCTGGTCGGGGACACAGCAGAGCCACTGGGGCTGCAATGCAGGCCGTCCGGATTCCATGGGGAGTGGAGAGGAGGCTCCCTGGCTGCCTCCGCCATGCAGACTTCACCCCTATGGGAAGAATCCTGCAGGAAACGCCACAGACTCAGTCACGACCCCTCACAGTTCCTCCTGGGCCCTGCTTGGAGTCCTGGGTGGCCACGCTGGAGGGGGAACGCCCCATGTCCTGCTGGACGCCACGCTGGGGGAGGAGAGGGTAGACAAGCTCCCAGGGCAGCGTGGGCAGGTCTCCCCCCCAGCACGCCTGTCCACCTCTCCTGCAGGCCCAGGCACCGCGTCCAGGTCCCAGGCCCGACCCCACAATGGGGGACATGCTCTCCACTCTGCCACACGGCCTCACTGGCTCTTCCCAGCTCCCCCCGGCCAGTGCTGGCCTGGAGGCCTCAGGACCTGGGAGTCGGAAGGAGGAGATGGCGCTGTGATGGGTGGCAGGAGACCAGACAGGCATCAGCAAGCGGTGGCTATGCCTGGGCCCAGGACCGCACATGGAAAGGGACTCTGCAGATGTGTCCGGGGCAGGGATGGTGAGACCACGGGCGTTCCTGCATTATCCTGGTGGCCCGCTACAATCACGCGGGTCTTCACACGTCAGAAAGGGAGGCAGGAAAGTCGGCTAGAGATCCAAAGATGTGCGCTGCGGCTCTGAGGGTGGAGGAAAGGCCGTGTGCCAAGGCACGTGCCTCTGGGAGCCAGAAAAGGCCGGATGTGGATTCTCCCCAGAGCCTCTGAAACGAACCAGCCCTGATGACCCCTGGCCTTTAGCCCAGGGAAACGTGTGACTTCCAGAACCTGAGATCACATCGTGTTGAGTTTTTGGTTTGCTTTTTTGAGACAAGGTCTCACTATGTTGCCCAGGGTAGTGAACAGTGGTGCGATCACAGCTCACTGTAGCCTTGACCTCCCAGGCCCAGGCCATTGTCCTGCCTCAGCCTCCAGAGTAGCTGGGATTACAGGCAGGTGCTACCACACCTGGCTAATTATTATTATTATTATTATTATTATTATTATTATAAATAGGGTCTTGCTATGCTGCCCAGGCTGGTCTCAAACTGAGCCTCTGGCAATCCCCTGTACCTGGGCCTCCCAAAGCGTTGGGATGACAGGCGTGAGTGCCGCGCCGGCCCTGCTGTGCTGAGTAACTCAGTCAGTGCTGGTTTGTCATGGCAGCAACAGGAGCCTCATGCGGTGGCATCTAAGGATAGTGTGGGCCTCTGGTTTTCCAGAGCTGAGCCCTCCCTGCTGGGCCACAGAGCAGCAGGAACTGGGGTCTCACTGGGAGCAACCCTGGTGCCAGGGTCCTCAGAAACACTGCTCAGCTATTCATTCACTCAGCAGGTATGTGTGGAGAGGTGCTGGGTGCCTGGTATCACCCCAGGCCCTGAGGACACAGTGTGTATGGAGAGATTAACCCCCTGCCCTAATGGATGTTGCTTTTCAACTAGGGAAACAGATAAAAAATAAACGAAGTGCAACAGTAGCACCTTGGAGCAGAAGTGCTACAGAGAACCGCAGCAGGGAGGGACGGGGAGCTGGGAGGGGGAGGGCTGCGGTCTGAAACGGCGTCCTGGCAGCACCTGGCTGGGAAGGAGACCTGGGGCAGACTTAGGAGAAAAGCCACGCGCTTCCCAGGACAGAAAGCTGCAGGGCCAGGGGACGGCGCAGGCAGAGGTGCTGAGCACGGTCAGGGGCAGCGAGGAACGCCACAGGAGGCCGACGCGGGACGTACGTGGAGCGGTGTTCCACGGCGGGCTGGAGGACTCACGCTGCCTACCTCCAAGTCTCACAGTCAAGGAAGGACTGATGGTCGGCTGCGTGGGACTGCTGCGGGTACAAGCAAATGTGTCGCCGGCACAGAAGACAGCCAGGACGAAATGTTCAGCGTTGAGTGCTTTTCAAAAAGCAAGTGAAAGCAACTCCACGGGGAAAGAAAAGTCGTTTCCGCCAGCGGGGCCAAAACGACCCAATGTCCACACGGAGACAGTGAGATGTGGACCTCTCCTCACGCCACGCACAGAACCAGCGGGATAAGGGGCTTAGTCTAAGGTCGATTCAACACTGGGGTCAGCAGGGAATTCTTGGGACAAAGCACTACCACCATCACTACCACAGGAAAAAGTGATTCATTACACTTCATCGAGATTTAAAACTGCTTATCAAAAGAAAGCATTGAGAAAATGATGAGAACACAATCCAGTCAAAAATGGCAGGGATTTAAGTAGGTATTTTGCAGAAGATGACCTAGGAGAGGCAAACAAGCCACGTCGGTGCCCATCATCCTCACCTGTGAGGAAGTGCAGGCATCCCCACACACTCCGCACCCACCAGCGGGGCTGTGGTCAGAAAGAGAGATGCCACCAACACCGGGAGGGTGTGGGGCCCCTGGAGCCTCACGTGGGACATGCAAACAGGTGAAGCCACCTCGGAAACCGTAAGGCAGCTCCTCTCCTCCCTAGAATGTGGAAATTCCCCTCCCGTCTGGAGGAACGAAAACTGTATCCACACAAAGACTTGTACCCAAACGTCCACAACGTCCACAGCATGATTCATGACAGCCAAAAAGTGGAACCACCCAGACGTCCCTCAGCTGAGGACTGGCTGAGTGAATTGTGGTCCGTCTGTGCTAGGCAGCACGCTGGGCAGTACAGGAAGAGGAGCAAGACACACGTCATGGCACGAGGCGGGGACAGCACGCTGGGCAGTACAGAAAGAGGAGCAAGACACACGTCATGGCACGAGGCGGGGACAGCACGCTGGGCAGTACAGAAAGAGGAGCAAGACACACGTCATGGCACGAGGCGGGGACAGCACGCTGGGCGGTATAGAGAGAGGAGCAAGACACACGCCAGAGCACGAGGCACGGCGGGGGAGGCGGGGAGACACGCCCAGCAGACAGTGAGCCCTCAAGGAAGGGACTCGACTTAGCCCCTCGGACTACGCATACCCTCCAGGCCCTGCAAGGGAGTCAGCAGCTGCCCAGGCCAGGCCCGGGGGATGATCACTGGCAGGGAGATGAATTCGCGTCCATGCCCCGCGCTGCGGGTGTCTTGTTGCCTCCCTGCAGCTCCCCTCCCTCGTGAGTAGAAATGACAGTAGTCCCGATCCCACGGTGGGGGCCAGGCTGGGCTCCCAGGAACTCCACTGCATGAACAGCCCGGGCACCCCCATTTGCCTACCAGGCACGACCCTGGCGCATCTCCCGAGCCAGCGAGAAGTGAGGCCAGGGCACCCCCATTCACCTACGAGGCACGACCCTGGCACATCTCCCATGCCAACGAGAACCGAGGCTGGGGCTGGCGGAGGACACGGCTTCTCCAGTGTCCTCCAGTCATCACAGCATCTTGTGACAGGAATGTCCTTCACTCCCCACTGCAGTTTTCCTCCTGCTTTTCCAGGACAAGGATGCCCACAGCTCGAGGTTGGTTACCCTCCCTGGACCAGGCACCCAGTTCCCTCCATCCATGTGCCCCAGGGCCGAGCGTCCAGGCGATGCTCAGAACACACACGGACAGAACAGTGTGGGCTTGGCGCTGGGGTCCAGCGAGGGAGCCGCGGCATGGAGCCACCTGCCCTGCACTGCCAGCACATGGGCCTCCCGCTCGGCTGCCCACCTAGCATGCAGACCACCCAGCCCTGCACACATGCGCTGTGCTCACAGGAGCCTCATGACAGCCTGGGGCATGAGGGGCCACACCCCCGACCAGAGATAAGGACATGGGGGCCGAGACAGGGCTGGGTGCCCACCCCGGGTGAAGGGCGCACCTCCCCTCCAGACAGCCAGAGCTCCCAGCAGTGCCGCCCCTCTCCGCCCTCAGCACCGCCTGGCCGGGGCTCAGGGGAAGCGCTTGTTGGATGTGTCAGGCACTGAAGAGCTCCCACTTCAATCAGGTTTAAATGCAACTGTGAAGAAATCCCTAATTGGGTACTTGGCTTGAGTTACCAGCAAAGTTTACAGACATGCCAGAAAGAAAGAGGAGAGAAGAAGGGTGTTGCGGCGACGGAGCTGCTTGCCACGGCTGGGGACCGTAGCAAGAGCAAGAGGGCTCCTCAGCAGTCCCTGTGGCTGGCACACGCTGCCCGGGCGTGTGGCCGTGCACAGCCAGGACAGAGAAGTCATCCTGGGCACTTCTGCAAGACGCAGCAGGAAGGGTGGGGCCACCTGGCTGTGCCAGGAACATTCTTACCTATCTCTGGCTCCCCAGGAAGACAAAGCCCCCAGAGCAGGAAAGAGAAGGGCTAGCGGGGACGGAGGGTGGCCCTGACTCTGTTGCATCAGGCCCCACCCTGTGGTTCAGCCTTCAGCCCAGAGCCCAGCAGACTAGATGTGGGGCTGGGGAGGGGCCCAGGCAGCGCTGTATCCCTACAACCTGAATTGTGGGCCCACATATCACACCCCACCTCGCAGACCAGCACCTCTGCCCAGTCCACGGCCAGCGCCCGGCTCAGCCTGCCCCGGACTGTGCTCCACTCTGCAGCCAGGCCACCTTCCAAATTGACAGAATGCCTCCGAGGCTCTGTGTGACCCTCAGGATGGAGCCCAGAAGCCCCACAATGGCCCAGTGGGGACCGCCCCAGCCTGGTCTCTGGCCCCGCTGCACTGAGGCCCACCTGTGTCCCAGCCCTGGGACCTCAGCCCCAGCGCAGTCCCCTCCCCACACCTCTGCTGACTTCTCACTGGTGCTGCAGAACCTGGTTCTGGGAGCGTCTGTCTGGATCCTCCCTCGGCTCCGCCTTGGGGCCCCCGAGCATGTTCCCAACACACAACCGCAGTCACGCCACTGGGGACGGTGCTTCAGCCCTCCGCACTGCCCGGGAGCTCCGAGGCCCAGGCCGGGCCCAGGGCATGGGGGGCGCCCAGTCCAGGGAGAATCTGTTTGCAGGCAGCCAGGCGGGTGTGCCCAGCACAGAGGGTGGTACCCTTCCTCTACCCCGCTCACCTGCAAACCCTGTGATTAAATCCCATGATTCCTTTACAACTCTAATTACACACCTAATTAATGGTTCTGGCCTTTATTACCCAACACCAACACCAAAGAACAGCGTGGAGAGAAGGGCCTAGGGTGTTTAACTGGAGCGCCAGCCAGCCTTCAGCAAAGCCACTGTGCTCTGAGGCCACTGCCCCACCTGGACTGCACTTGGGCCCACCTGAGGAGACCACAGCTCCCGGCCCCAGGGCGACTGGTGCTGTGGCTACTCCTGGCCCCAGCCCCCCTCCCCTCCCCTCCCCTCTCTACAGGGCGCCTCTGAGCGCACAGGGTGAGAGCACGTGGCAGGGCAGGGGCACTGATCCTTCCAACACCCGTCCTGTCTCTGGGTCACCCCAGGCTCTGGCGGCTCTTGCCAGCAGGGCAGTTCCCTCCGGCCCATGCCGCCGTGATCCGGCCCCTGCCCAGCAAGGCCAAGGACCTCCTCCTATCGTTCAGTCCCAGGAGTCTGCAGAGATCGTCCGCCTCTCACGCTCACCCTTGGTGCGGGGACAGACGCTCACAACTGCCCCAGGACCTGGGCCGGTGGTCCCGTTTCTCAAATGGGGAAGCTGAGATGCAGAGAGAAAAGGGTCCACCCAGACCCCCAACTGTTACGGCGTGGAGCAGGACCTCCATCCAAGCCTTCTGACCCCAGGCTCCCAGGCCGTCCAACACGGCTGCCCCGGCCTCAGATGGACACATGGTGTGTTGGAGCCAGGAACACCTGCAGCCTGCAAGGTCTCCTCTGCCTTCTCTCCCTGACCTGGTGCAGGAGGTCCAGGTGGCTGGCATTGAAGGCAGAACTGTAAAGCCAAGCCTGCCGTCCTCGCTGGGGACCTACCACACAAAGGGAGGGCCGCACTGGGGAACAGGCTCATTGGGAGCCACTTTTGTTTCTCTACCCGCCAGCCTGGCTCAGCTTCTACCAAATGGGCTCCTGCACGGGCCCAGAGGCCAATGGGCTCAGGCCACAGCTGCCATCGTCGCCATCACCATCATGCTGAGCACACATCATGGGCCAGCGGTGCCTCTGCTATAAACACACCCTCCACAGTGACCGTGATTGGAGTGAGCCACATGTCAGAGCTGAGAGAGCTGAACCCAAGGTCACATGGCTGCTGGTGCAGAGCTGGGACCATGGCCCAAGTCCAAAACAGCTGACAGTGTGTGGCAACCCCTCCTCCATCAGCTCAGGAGCAACTCTGCTTTGGAACTGAAATTTAACTTTGATCAACAAAAAGAAACTGCAGATGACTCTGGGGAGGGAGCTGAAGTTGCAAAGTGCCCAGGGGTGGCAGGGCGGAGTCAGCCTTACCCACACCCCTCCTCCAGTCCACCCAACGCTTATAGAGGGCCAGTGCCAACAGCTCCAGTGACACGGAGGTCCCCAGGAGGGCGCACGCAGGGCTGCAGCAGCGTTAGGAGACAGCAACCCCCAGAGTCAGAAGCCGGGGCTGTGTGGGCCCAGCATCCCTGTCCTTCCCCAGTACATGAGTGCTCCTGGGTCCCCGGCTTGCCCCCAACCCTGCAGCTCTCGGGACTTGCCTGTCATTGCGTGAGCCAACTCCCTGTAACAAGCATCTCCGTGTGCGTGCGTGCGTGTGCATGTGCGTGTGTACACACATTCTACGAGTTCTGTGTTTCGGCAGAACCCTGCCCAGTAAGCTCGCCCGGGGCTGTGTTGTCTGCAGATGGAGCAGCGACAGTGTGTGGGAGGAGCAGGGGCAGAGAAAGTCGGGGAGACTGGGCTGCCGCGGCAGCCTCACACTGTGTTGTGGACCCAGCGATTCCTCAGAGGCACTAAGGGAAGTGGTTAAAACAGGAAGACCCGCTGCACGCTCTCACCCACGGGAGCGGGGGGAACCCATCGCATGGAGTCGGGGGAGAAGGAGGGTGCAGGTGTGGGGTTGGTGGGGATGAAGGGAGGCTGGTCAGTGGGTACAGACGCACAGCCAGATGGAAGGAGTAAGACCTCACGTTCCACAGCCGAGTGGGGGCGGACTACAGTCAGCCACGTGTGCTGTCTACTTTAAAACAGTGAGAAGAGAGGACAGGAGGTCTTCCCAACACTTAGAAATGACCAGTCCACGAGGTGACGGATACCCCAAATACCCCTGTGTGGCCACTGCCCATTCTGGGCATGCAAGACAACATCACCTACACCCCATAACGATGCACGAACACTGTGTATCCATTTAAAAACCGACAGCAAAAAACCCTAATCTTCATTGACTGAATAAAAAAGATTCACAGGACATCCGGTCCAGACAGAAAAGGGTGCAGATTCATGTTCCCTGCTCCTCCTGCAAAGCTCGGCTCTGAGTCCTGGAGACGACGAGACAGGCAACCCAAAGAGAGGGTGGGGAGGTGGGAAGAGGGCGGAGAGGCGGCCTGGAGCCAGCAGTGGGGACTCAGGACCCCTGCCCAGCAGATGGCAGCCCAGATGACACACTCCTGCCTAGACCGGAGCCTGCAAAGGGAACCCCGGCACGCTGCATGTCTGAGACGTGGTCTCGGTGAGGGAGGCGGCCCTGAGGCGCCCTTCCCTGCTCAGACACAGATGCTGGAAAGCCAAAGATTCTTCCACTAGATTAACCTATAACTTCAGTGTAATTTCAGTAAAAAATAAAACCTTGATACCTTTTTTTTGAATTTGACTAATTCTTTTTTTTTTTTTCTTTTTGGAGACAGGGTCTATCTCTGTTGCCCAGGCTGGAGTGCAATGGTGTGATTTTGGCTTACTGCAACCTCCATCCCCCAGGTTCAAGCGATTCTCCCACCTCAGCATCTATAGTACCTGTAGCTGGGACTACAGACACCCTCCCGCCACGCCTGGCGTTTTGTGTTTTTAGTAGAGACAGGGTTTCACCTTGTTGGCCAGGCTGGTCTTGAACTCCCGACCTCAGGTGATCCACCCGCCTCAGCCTCAGTGCTGGGATTACAGGCATGAGCCACCGCGCCTGGCCGTGACAAAGTAATTCTAAAGTTAACTTAGAATAATCAACAGGTAAGAAAACCTTTAAGTCAAAAAAAAGGATAAATGAAATTTAAAAAAACAAAAGATCTGAACACAGACCCGATTTTGCCTAAGTTTTAATAAAGATGAAGGTATAAATCTACGGGGAAGGAAGGATTCTGAGATAAATGGCCCTAGGGCAATTGTTTAGTGATCTGGAAAAAAAATCAATTTAGATCTCGACCTCATACCATACACCAAAATAAGTTTCAAGTAGATTAAATCTTTAAATATAAAAATAAGCTCAAAGAGCCCAGAAGAAAATAGAATTATTTATCAAATCACTAAAGTACTTACTAAGCTTAAAAGCAACGGAATTAACAGATAAGAGAGAACCTGAAGACGAGGGGTTCAGGTTCTGGGAAAGATGAAGAAACCAATCAGCCCTGTCTCTCCCTGAGGCAGCTCTGACGATGGAGGGAGTGCAGCCAGCAGCCGACTACAGACCTGGAGAGCCACAGGCTGCGGGCGGGCTGAGGTCGGAACCCAGAACCACTAGCATCACCAGCCCAGCGGCGAGCGCCCTGCTTCCAGCTGCGAGAGACGTGCAGCTGGACGTGGCCGCGCCGCGTCTTTACTACGCTGCACCCCACGAGCCACGAAGGCAGAGTCTCCATTCACGCAGACCTCCCACGCCTCGCCTCAGCAGCTTGCCGTTGTCGGCGTGCTGTGGTGTTAGTGATGCCTGCAGATTTCATCTTCAGAAGAGTGAACAGAAACGGCATGTTTTTAATTTCGGTTTCCACATGTGCACTGCTATTGTGTAATATTTACAGAACTATACAGACACACGGACATACTTCTCATAAAGTGAGCTCAGCAAGGTTGCAGGATACAAGAGCCACACAGAAATCCCTGGTGAACTCGCTCGACTAGTTTTTATCTTGTGATTTTCGACATAATCACGCCACCTGTGAAGAGGAAAAGGGTCGGTCCTGCCTTTCCAGTCCGCGTGCCTTCGACCTCCTCACCCTGCTGCCCATCTGGGGCTCTGGGACATGGACCAAGGCGGTGAGAGGGAAGGCCTCTGCCTGACTCGGCATTTCCCAGTCCCTCACCAGCCAGGTCTGCAGTGAGCTGCACGGTTTCTGCAGATGCTCTTTGGCAAGCTTGGGGGTTCTCGGCTTCTCCTGGTTTGCCGAGTTTCCCCATGAACGTGTGTTGGGCCTCGCTGACTGCATTGGTGCATCCGTTGGTTTGGCCATGTAATTTTTCCTTTTGGCGCGCTGACGTGATGGATTGTACCAGCTGACGCTCGACACCAACCCAGCCTCGCACTCTCAGAAAACAGAAAATAGCCCCGCAGTGTTCTTCAGTTTTGCCACTGGTTTTGAAGTTGGGGTAAATGCTTGCTTCACAGAGTGAGTTGGGAAGTGCTCCCTCTTCTGTTTTCTTGGAGAGTTTTGGCAAATTGGTGCTAAGTTTTCTTTAAGTGTTTGGTAGAATTCACCAGAAAACCATCTGGGCCTGGAGATATCCTTTTTTGGAAGCTTTTTGATTGTGGATTCAGTTATTTAATGGTTCTAGGATTAATGAGATGATCTATTTCATACTGGGTGAGTTCTGCAGTCTGTGGTTGAAGCTTGCTGGAGTTTCTGTCACTGGTTGGGTGTTTGCCCTGGTGGTACCCAGTCTGGACTTGGGGACCCCTAAAACCTGGGAGTGAGCACAAGACGCACACAGCTTGTCAAGAGAAGCCTGAGAGGCAGTGTGGGAAATTCTGTCTGTCTCCATCCTCTTCTACCCTGACACCCAGGCAATCCTGCGCTCTTCCGCCCCAGCACCCTGGCACCCCCGCGCTCTTCCGCCCCGGCACCCGGGCAACCCCGCGCTCTTCCGCCCCGGCACCCGGGCAACCCCGCGCTCTTCCGCCCCGGCACCCGGGCAACCCCGCGCTCTTCCGCCCCGGCACCCGGGCAACCCCGCGCTCTTCCGCCCCGGCACCCGGGCAACCCCGCGCTCTTCCGCCCCGGCACCCGGGCAACCCCGCGCTCTTCCGCCCCGGCAACCGGGCAACCCCGCGCTCTTCCGCCCCGGCACCCGGGCAACCCCGTGCTCTTCCGCCCTGGCACCCGGGCAATCCTGCGGAGGTACAGCCACAGCTGGACAGACGCCTAGAGCCCAAGAGTGGGCCCCTCCCTCCAGACAGGGTGCATGGGGCATGTCCTGCCCTGTTCCAACGCTGTGGCTGGCGTTGGCCGTGAAGGCGGCTGTGGCCGTGGGACTGACTGCACAGCACAGTGGGCAAGCCTTGCCTGGATCTATGGCCAGAAGGCAGTGAAGGGAACCCTGGGTCACCTGGGAAGTGCTGGGTGCTCAGAGTGGCTCTGGAAGGTGCTCTCTAAGCTGGGCATGGGGCTCTGACCCTAATCAGCACCCCACAGGTGTGAGAGTTGGACTCTGAGCTAGACCACACCAGGACCCAGCCAGGACTGTGGAGGACACAAGGTTCAATGGCCTGGGAAACTCAGCAAAGAGCCTGAAATGGAAGTGCCATCAGGAAATGCTGAAACCAACATAAATTTACATTCTCCAGAGAACTTAAGAAAGACCTAGAATCTCAGGATATTCAAAACATCCAGAATGCAATCTAAAATTAAGCAGCATGAAAAGAACTGGGAAAACAGAAACCTGCCAGGAAAAACACGACCAACAGGCGCCAAGCCCAAGATGACGGAGATGCTGGAATTATCGAGTGAGATTTTAAAGACGCCCCAAGAAGCAAGTGATTGGAAAACACAGACTTAACTTTTCACAGTATCTTAGAGATGATGCCGTACCACTAAGCTTGGTGTAGAAAGCACATCACCGCAGGAGTCCTTCTCGCGGCAGGGTGGCAGGCATTACACCCACACACGCTGGAACCCAGCAGACAATGTGGGCACATGAATTCCTTCCCGTCCTTTAACTTAAAACACCACCACACTTGGAGTGTCTGAAAGCCTCTCTCGTCTACACGGAGGGGAAAGGGGAGATTTCTTTGAGTGTCTGCAGGTTGCTCATCAGAAACCACAGAAGCCAGAAGATGGGGAAACAGTGTTGATTTTTAAAGTGCTAGGAGACAAGAACCACTCTCCCAGAACCCCGCATCCGGCAATGGTATCCTTCAGTAACGAGGTGGGGTGAGGACACTGCTGGGCAAGCACACGCTGAGAGAACCTACTCTAAAGAAGCCCCGAAGGAAGTCCTGCCAAACCCGAAGTGATCCCAGGGGAACCCAGGAACGCCAGGAAAGAAGGAAGAGGCAAAACCACAAACTACTTTTTGCCTCTTATGTTTTTTAAAATAGGCATGACAGTTAAGAGCAAGAATTGTAATATTTCTTGGTGGGGTTTTCCACATATAGAGAGTAAGTACATATGACTACTACAACATAAAGGGAGGCAGGGAGAAGCCTACGTCGTGGTGAAATCCTGACGTTTCCACCTGAAATGATAAAATATGAATTATAAGTGCACCGTGAAATGTTAAGCTTGCACATTGTAAACCACAGAAAAATCACTTTAAAAGTATACAAATAGATATAATAAAGACATAGATACATCAAAATGGAGTATAAAAAAGGCCAAATAAGCTGAAATAGGTAGGAAAGAGAAAACGGGAATAAAAAATGGAGGACAAACAGAAAACTAATCATAAAATGTACCTAAATCCAAATGCATAAAAAATTACATTAACTATAAATGGCCAAAACACATCTATTAATCAGCAGAACACACATACCTATCAGGTGCACATGGGACATTTTGAGGTTATCAAATTATCAGCTACCAAATAAACTTTAAATTGCAAAGAAAGCGAATCGTAGAAACTGCGTTCCCTCAACATAATGAAATTGAACAGAAATTACCCAGAAAATCAGGGAGAGACACTTTGAAATTAAAAAGCATCCTTCTAAATCTGTATGGATCACAGCAGGCATCCGAGTCTATCGGCGGCGCTATCACAGAATACCTGAGATTAATTTATAACGACCCGAAGTTTATAGGCTCACAGTTCTGGAGGCTGGCAAGTCCGAGATCAAGGCACCAGTTCTGGCAAGGGCTTTCCTGAGGCGCCATCACCTGATGGATGGCAGGAGGGCAGATGCAGAGAGCCAACTAACAGAAGCCCCTTTTATAACAGCACGAATCCATTCACCAAGGTGGAGCCCACGTGACCTCAACGCCTCCCAGGAGGCCCCACCTCCCAACATCATCACTCTGGGATGAAGTTTCCAACACGTGGACTTTGGAGGCCACGTTCAAACTATGGTACATCTTAATGGAAATTTGAAAATGTTTTGAACTGAACATACATAAAAATACAACATTATCAAAATGTGTGAAATGCTGCTAATGCAGCACTCAGATGCAAATTTCTAACACAGAACGCTTACGTTGGAAAGCAGAAAAGATCTCAAATATGCAATCTAATCTTCCACCTGAAGAGGCCAGAAAAAAAGGAGAGCAAACTAAAACTAAAGCAGGCAGAAGGAAGGAAACACGAAACTACAACAGCAAAATATCAATGAAACCAAAAACTAGGTCTCTAAGGAGATCAGTGAAATTTATACATCTCCAGAAAGGCTAACAGACAAAAAAAGAAAAAAGAAAAAAAAGACATAAATGACCAGTATCAGGAAGGAAGGAGTACCACTACGAACCCAGCGGGCACGATAAAATCAGCGAGGCAAGAGCACAGACAATTCACTGCTCATACATTTGATCACAGATATAATGAACCAGTTCCTCACAATAAAAAAACCCCAAAACCTACACTCTACCAACATTCAGCTGAGATGAAAGAACTCACTATTCCTGTAATGATTAGAACCTGCCACAACCACAATCCCTAGGCCCAGATGGTTTCACCAGCAAATTCCACAAAACATTTAAAGAAGTAACACCAATTCTATATAATCTCCTCTAGGACATAAAAGGGGGAATACTTCCAATTCACTTCATTCATTACGTGTATACTACAACCAGACAAGGGCAGTACAAGAAAGCTACAGACCAATATGAACACAGATGTGAAGATTACTGACGATGTCAGCAAGATGAACTCAGCAACATGTAAAAATACTATGCCATAACCAAGGGGGGTTTATTCCAGGAATGCAGAGTTGGCTCAACGTTGGAAACTTCCCAAAAAAATCACAATGACACACTGTCAACCACACTAACGGTGTAAGGGAGAAAAAACATACGATCCCATCAATTGATGCAGGAAAAGCATCTGACAGACGCCAACAACCTACATGATAAACACTCTCAGCAAACTAAGAATAGAAAGAGCGTTTTCAGCTTGATAAGGAAAAACCACAAATAAACTGCAGCTAGCAGCACGCCTCATGGAGGAAGATGGACTGCTCTCCCTGCAAGGTGAGGAGAAAGGCCAGGATCTCTGTTGCCCCATCTCCTACTCAGCACCATACTAAGGTCCTAGACGGGGCAACACAGCAAGAAAACAAAATAGAAGACATATGGATCTTAACAAAATAAGCAAAACTGTCCCTATTCACAGGTGCTATGACTGCAAAGGATTAGAAAACAAAATCAAAACAGCAACTAACCCAGATGTAAGAAGTGAGTTCAGCAAGGTCATGGGTTACAAAGCCAGCATATACATCCGTCATACGTCTACACACACGCACTGAACACCTGGGACCCATAAAAACAAGCCTACAAATAATTACATAGCTCCAACACTAACAATAAAACCAACAAAACCATGTGTATTTCTAACAAAAAAGGGGTGGGTGGGTGCGGTGAAAATCACAAAATGCGGATGAAAGAAAAGAAGAAGAACGTAAATAAATGGAGAGCTACATTGTGTTCATGTATCGGAAGACTCACTGCAACCAAGATGCAGATGCTCCCCAGACTGACTGACAGATGCAGTAATTCCTCTAAAAATCTGAGCAGGCGTTTTGCAGGTAAAGACAAGCTGAATGTAAATCTTGTCCATAAAGTGGGGGATTGTGCTGCTGATTTCAAGACTTACTACGAAGCTACAGTAATCAATACCATGGGGTGTTATTAACAGCAAAGGAACAGACGCTTAGATCAAGGGAACAGCAGAGAAGGTGTAGAAAGAGACCCCCATAACGCATGGCCAACTGGTTTTGGACAAAGGTGCAAACATAATTCAATGGTGGCAGGACAGTCTGTTCAATAATAATAGCACAATTGGACATCCATATAAAAACAAAAAAGAAAAGTAGCTTGAACTCAAGCTCACACCATGGGCAAAAACTAACTCAAAATGGGTCACAGATTTAAATGTGAACTTAAAACCTTTTAGTAGAAAACAAGAAAAAATATGTTTGGCCTGGAGTTATGCAGAGAGTTTCTGGATCTGACCCCTATAAAAGAAAACCTGATCATCAGCATGCACCCAGATGAAAAGCATTTGCTCTGAGGAACACAGGGTCAGAAAATGAAGAGGCTCATCACGGGCTGGGAGAAGATATTTATCAGCTATGTACTCAACTTGGATTCATCCCAAACTCAATACTAACAATTCAATTAAAAAATAGGCAGCACCAAGCAGCACGTGGGGGGCAGCTACTTCTCCAGGCAGTGGAGAGCCACCAGCTCGTGCCCGAGGCCTTGGCTGACGTCACATCACTTCTGTCTCCAGGACTACAGTCGGAGCCCACGACGGAACACCTGCCACACCTGCTGCTGCTCCCCACGACCTGCCGGTCCCTAGAGGAGCCCACGACGGAACTCCTGCCACGCCTGAGACTGTTCCCCACCACCCGCCGGTCCCTAAAGGAGCCCACGACGGAACTCCTGCCACGCCAGACACTGCTCCCCACCACCCGCCAGTCCCTAGAGGAGCCCACGACAGAACTGCCACATCTGACACTGCTCCCGACGCCCCGCCGGTCCCTAGAGGAGCCCACGACGGAACTCCTGCCACACCTGAGACTGTTCCCCATGACCTGCAGGTCCCTAGATGGCAGGACCTAGGCAGACGATCTCAGCTTGGCACGGGACTGGGCCAAACAGGCATGGTCCTGCACTTCAGACGCCAGCCCTTCTTCTCCAACTCCCACTAACTGCCGAACAGGGCTGGAGCCCCTGCACCCCCATCCCATTTGAACCGCTCAGCTGTCGGCATTGCACAGTGTTTGTACTGAGCAAACAGAGGCGTGGGCAGGCGGCGGCCCTGCCCAGGTGGCACGGGGTGGGGGCATGACGTAAACACAGGACTGTGCCACGTGAGAGCTGGGCACTGATTTCTGGCCGTGGGAGGGCACAGCTGGCTTGGCACTGCCAGGCCAATGGGCAGCTCTCCACAGTGCTTGTCCTGGTGGTCCACGGAGCAGCCATTAGGGCACCTCACTGAGGCCACCTCTGGGGCCAGCGCCAGCCAAGCAGGAAGAGTGTGAGTCCTGAGACTGCAGAGGACACACGCCGATACAGACAGAAGCAGTGCACAGGACGCAACAGAAAGGCAGTCACTGCTCCCGTCCTCAGCCCAGGCAGGGACACCAAACCAGGCCTCCCCTCGAGGGCACCCTCCTCCCTGAGGCCGAGCAGGTGGGTTCCAGGCAGAGCAACTCTGTGGCCAACCATCTTCCCCTCCCTCCTCCCCTCCCGGGCCTCCCCTCTTTTCTTCCACCTCCTCCCTTCTCCTCCCTGGTATCTCTTCTCCCTCTTCCTCGCTCCTCCATCCTCCCCCTGCCTCCCTCCTCCCCAAAGACACCTCTAGGATCAGCTGTGCCCACACAGGCAGTGACAAATTTGATCACCTTCAATGTGCTGCTCTGATAAGATTATTTTAATATTAATGCATTCCCTAATTAAGCTGCAATTAACAATCTCCCTGGCCCAGCCTGGACGTGGCAGGGGGGCTGAGTGAGGAGTCAGAGCCAGCACGGGAGGCCGGGCTTTGGGGCTCCTATCCGCCAAGGGCCCGTGCCGATGGCAAGGGTTGTTTAGTGACTGCCTTGTCAAAGACACCAGGAAAATCACAAGGGTGTTCCTGCCTGAACTTCCGAGCAGGGACTCAGATCCCCGAGAGCAGGGGCCTCTTTATGTGTTTCTGTGTCTTCTCTGACCGGAGGTCTGGGGCCCACACCAGAGACAGCCCTTGGGGAAGCCGTGGCAAACACGAAAGGGAGCTCTTGACTCTGCAGCCCCACTGCCACGTCCCCTCGCCCCATCCCCCACTGCCACGTCCCCTCGCCCCGTCCCCACTGCCACGTCCCCTCGCCCCGTCCCCACTGCCACAACCCCTCGTCCCGTCCCCCACTGCCACATCCCACCACCACGTCCACACTGCTATGTCCCCTCGCCCCATCCCCCTGCCACGTCCGCTTACCCCATCCCCACCGCCACGTCCCCTCACCCCATCCCACCACCGTGTCTGCTCACCCCACCTCACCGCTGCGTCCCCTCGCCCACCCCACCGCCACGTGTCCGCTCACCCCGCCTCACCGCTGCGTCCCCTCGCCCACCCCACCGCCACGTGTCCGCTCACCCCGCCTCACCGCTGCGTCCCCTCGCCCACCCCACCACCGTGTCCGCTCACCCTGCCTCACCACTGCGTCCCCTCGCCCACCCCACCACCGTGTCCGCTCACCCCGCCTCACCACTGCATCCCCTCGCCCACCCCACCGCCACGTGTCCCCTTGCTTCGTCCCACCGTCACATCCCCTTCACCTTGTTCCTTGGGGGCCCTGATTCCCCAGAGCAGGAAGAGACATCTGCTGACCCCTGAGATGCTGGGTGATCAGGGTGTGAGGGGACTCCCCTGGGACTGGCTTCCTGGTGGGACACTGGGCGCTGTCTCAGGCCACCCGGCTCACCCTTAAGCCAGTGACAGGCCTGCCATCTGCAGACCTGCTGGCCTGAAGCCCTCACAACTTACCCTGGTCTCTCTCGTGACCCAGGAGACCCACCCCTAACCCATGCTCAGGGCCAGCCAGGCCGGGGAGGAGCATCCATCTCTGTCTCAGGCTCACACCTGCCATCTCACCCTTTGCAGGGACTGTGCAGGCAGCCTACCCACGGTCACAGGAGCGAGGGCGCGTCGTGGGGTCCACGTCAAGGGTCTGCTGACACCACGGGAACACCCCCATCTCCTCACCCCACGCACGGCCACAGGAGCGAGGGCGCGTCGTGGGGTCCACGTCAAGGGTCTGCTGACACCACGGGAACACCCCCATCTCCTCACCCCACCCACGGCCACAGGAGCGAGGGCGCGTCGTGGGGTCCACGTCAAGGGTCTGCTGACACCACGGGAACACCCCCATCTCCTCACCCCACCCACGGTCACAGGAGCGAGGGCGCGTCGTGGGGTCCACGTCAAGGGTCTGCTGACACCACGGGAACACCCCCATCTCCTCACCCCACGCACGGTCACAGGAGCGAGGGCGCGTCGTGGGGTCCACGTCAAGGGTCTGCTGACACCACGGGAACACCCCCATCTCCTCACCCCACCCACGGTCACAGGAGCGAGGGCGCGTCGTGGGGTCCACGTCAAGGGTCTGCTGACACCACGGGAACACCCCCAACTCCTCACCCCACCCACGGTCACAGGAGCGAGGGCGCGTCGTGGGGTCCACGTCAAGGGTCTGCTGACACCACGGGAACACCCCCATCTCCTCACCCCACCCACGGTCACAGGAGCGAGGGCGCGTCGTGGGGTCCACGTCAAGGGTCTGCTGACACCACGGGAACACCCCCATCTCCTCACCCCACCCACGGTCACAGGAGCGAGGGCGCATCATGGGGTCCATGTCAAGGGTCTGTTGATGCTGTGGGAACACCCCCAACTCCTTACCCCACACACGGTCACAGGAGCGAGGGCGCGTCGTGGGGTCCATGTCAAGGGTCTGCTGACACTGCGGGTACACCCCTGCTCCTCATCTGGAGAATGGGGAGGGGACAGCCCTCTCTGGCAGCAAGCGGCGTGACCTGGACTTTTCTCTTTTTAACTTTAGATTTACATGCACATGAGTTAAGAGCCCAGGAATTCTGTGGGGTGTGTCAGGGAACAGCGGTCTCCACACTTCTCATTTCCTTCCTTTCTCTCCAGAGTCCACCATGTTCACCTCTCAGCCGATCATGTCGGTATTAACTGCATTTCTCTGGAATACACATTCCTGTGGCTCCTTCTGGACTTGAGAGCTCGGACGTCCTGCTGACTTCCCGAGAGACCGCGAGGCTTCAGCTCTCCCTCCCTCCCGCCCTGCAACACGCGTCTCCCTCCTCCCGGTCCCCTTTCTTAACATGAGGCTCAGGGCTGTGTTCAGATCAGGCCTCAGCTCCCTTACGACTGTGTGAGGCTGCTCAGGGCCAGCTCAGAAAGCACGGACACTGCTGCTTCTCATGCAACTCTGCTGTCCCCAGAGCCAACGATCGACCTGCTTCCCACGCACTCAGCCTTCTAGGTGCTCATGGCTCTTGTCAGCCGTCCCTCTTTGCCAGCTGTCTACACAGGTGCTTCCCAGTCTTTTTGTGCGGGGCAGCAAACCTAAAACCTGAGAAATGTGTGTGGCACACAGGGAAGGAGGAGGCTGCCAAAGAGTGACCCAGGGACCTGGGGACCAACGTCCATGGCAGCCCACGCCTGGCACACACGTGTGGAAAGCTCCGGTCCGCATCATGACACCCAACGCACCAGGTTCTGTCCTAGAACCTCTGGTGGGTTCCAGCCCCCACTGGAGGCTGCCCAGGCTGGGGGCTTCCTTCTCTGCTCTATATCCCAGAAACTCTGGCCCGTTCTGGCCCCTGCCAGCTGCTCCCCAGGCCTAAGGCTTCCTTCTCTGCTCTATATCCCAGAACCTCTGGCCCGTTCTGGCCCCTGCCGGCTGCTCCCCAGGCCTGAGGCCTCCTTCTCTGCTTCCGCGGCAGAAGCCCCTGTGGTCTGCTCTGCGTGCCACAGCCACGCTCTTTCCTGGTTTACTCCCTCATCCTTTGGGAGTGCATCCTCTGCCAGCTTCCTGAGAGACGGTGTGGGGCAGTCAAGTTTTTAAGGCCTTGAACCCTGCAGATGCCCGTACTTCTTCCTTCAGACCTGATGTGGGGCTAGGGGGCTATGAGATCCCGAGATGCAGGTCACTCTGCTGGAAACTCGGAGGTGCTGCTGCTAGGAAACACTAGATGACTGATCCCGGATCCTTTGACAAGTGACCTCTGTGTTTCTTCTCTGAAGTTCTCAGGGTCTTCCTTTCGTCCTGTGTCCTGAATCTTCATGCTGCCGCACACTGTGTGGGTCTATCCCCAACCACAGACAGCCCAGTCTGAGCCTCTCCCGGGAGGCAGGGAGCTGCGTCCTTCCTTCAGGGAGACGTCCTTGAGGCACTTCTGTTATCATCTGCTTTTTCCCTGTTCCCTCCTTCCATGTTCCTGTCATTCAGACAGTGGGCTGTACCTCTAATGTTCTTACCTCTCTTCTCCTGTTTTCCATCTCGTTGTCTTTACTTTCAGACTTTCTCAACGTTACTTTACAAATCTTCTTAGATTTCCATTCACTGTTCCCTACTTTTGCCTTCCCCCTGCTCACTGCTTTCTCTTGGCGTGTGTTAAGCTGCCCTGTTGTTTGGTTGCTGAAGCCCCGTCTTCTCTCTGAGGAGATCCAGGAGACAGTTTTTGGAGATTTTCTTTGCTGGGACAGTGGGTTCCCTCCCCGCTGACACTGTGTTTCTCTGTGTTTCGCTGTGCTCTGTTTTCCCTGCTCGTTTCCTGTCCTTTCCCTTGGGCTGTCTGACAATCCCTGGGTATCAGCTCCTCACTAGTGGAGGGCACTAGGGGCCCAGGGATACTCCGGGTAGGAGCATGGAGCCGTCTGCCACGGTTTTCCCCAGGGAGCGATCCATGGGAGCTGTCGAGCTGGGGAACTGCCAACGCCAGGTCCTTCTGGGCTGCTCAGATCCACAGGGAGGTCTTTCCACCATGGCCTACAGGGTCACACCTGCTGCCCGTGTTCTGCAGGGCACGTGGCGGGGGTGTGCGATCCAGGCCCACACCTGCATCTATCAATCCGGGCTCAGTTCAAGCCTGTTGTCCTGACTTGGGTCTGTCCAGGGACCTCGCCAGCCCTCTCCAGAGCAGCGGTCCACAAACGCGCTGAGCATCCGCGGGGTCTGTAGGGCTGCCTAGCACAGACTGCCGGCCGCCCCCAGGCCTCTGGCTGAGCAAGTCTGAGATGAGACCTGAGAATCCACATTTCTAAGAGGCTCCCAGGGAGGCAGCGGCCGACCTGGGTACTGCACTTTAAGTAACACTGCTCCAAGAATAAACTGCTGGCTTGTTTTGGAGTCTTCATCTTTCCTGGGGAGCGGCAACTGCCCAGGGCACACAGATGGACAGATGGTTCCGGGGACCCATCTCTTAATTCAGCATTCAAGCCTCCAGATCCACTGTGCTTCAGTCAGTGGCATCCCTCCCCTAACGCCACTTGCAGCCAGTTCCTGGGCTGCGTTGGAGTTTTGAGGTGTAACTCAGGCGGGTTCTCAGCTCCACCCACCGCCGGCTTAGATTCCAGTTTCCCAAGTCTACTCAGTCCTTCCACTGCTCACCCGCCAATTCCAGACTCCAAAAGTCTGCCTCTGTATCCTCTCCCTCTGTGGGGTTAGGCCTTACATAAAACAGAGGCCACCAACACTGTGATTTTTGGGGGCACAGACACGAGCTGCATCAGCCACTGGGGCCTGGACGCCCGACCCACCCTCACCTCCTGGTGGCGCCATGTGGCGCGGCCCCGCCTATCCCAGGCCTCTGCTCATCCTCCCCTTCCTGCTTCCAGACCACGCTGGCCCTGACTTCTCCATGGTCAGCTCGGACACGCCTCTTCGCACCCCCCACTCCCAATCAGCCATGGCCCAGGCACCTGTCACAGCCAGATGCCGACCACCCGCATGCCTGAGACGCGCAGAGACCCAGACAAGAGGTTAATGAACAGACGGGCGAACCCAAGATGTGCAGAGACCCAGATAACAGGTGAACAAACACACGAGCGAACCCGAGACAGGCAGAGACCCAGACAACAAGGAAAGGAACAGACAGGTGAACCCGAGATGCGCAGAGACCCAGACAACAGGGGAACAAACACACGAGCGAACCCGAGACAGGCAGAGACCCAGACAACAGGGGAACGAACAGACAGGCGAACCCGAGACGGGCAGACACCCAGACAACAGGGGAACGAACAGATGGGCGAACCCGAGTCAGGCAGAGACCCAGACAAAAAGGGAAGGAACAGACGGGCGAACCCGAGATGCGCAGAGACCCAGACAACAGGTGAACGAACACACGAGCGAACCTGAGACAGGCAGACACCCAGACAACAGGGGAACAAACAGATGGGCAAACCCGAGACAGGCAGAGACCCAGACAACAGGTGAACGAACAGACGGGCGAACCCGAGACGGGCAGAGACCCAGACAACAGGGGGACAAACAGACGGGCGAACCCGAGACGGGCAGAGACCCAGACAACAAGGGAACGAACAGATGGGCAAACCCGAGACGGGCAGATACCCAGACAACAGGGGAAGGAACAGACGGGCAAACCCGAGACGGGCAGATACCCAGACAACAGGGGAACAAACAGACAAGCGAATGGGTGCACAGCCAAGGCACAGGCCCGTGACGGCAGGGGATGGAAGGCCCCTTCCCAAATCCTCTCCCAGGGTGCAGAGCCACCTAAAAATATGGCTCCAAGTCTGCATCCTCAGCTCCGAAACTTGCCAATAACACCTGCAGAATGCAGGGCGGAGAGGGAGCCATGGCTGGACCAGAAAGGGGGCTGGGGACATGGGGGCTCAGGCCCTCACAGCCACAGTGGAGACCGGGAGCAGCCCTTGTGCAGGTGGGGAGCTGGAAAGGAGCCCCCGACTGCCATCAGCTCGCCCCTCAATCTGGCAACACAGGCCCCCCCTTCTGGCTTTTGTCCTCCAACCCCACCATACTACTCCAGGAGGGCAGACCACCCGCTGGCCAGCCACTAAGCCCCTACCTGCCGGCAGGGTGCGCCCAGACTCAGGGCAGTCTTGGCTTATGGGGGTGGGGCACAAGAGGGAGGGAAGACCCCACCTAAGACCCTCCCCACAAAGGAGCGGGGCAGAGGACAATCACTCCTGATACATCAGCCTGGGTGCTGGGCTGTGGGAAGCGGACAAGTCACTGCCACACAACCTCTGCACCTGCACGCTCACAGGGAATGCTCTCCCACAGTACAGGGCGCGATGGCAAGTAGGTGGGAAGAAACAGAAGAAGGTATCATCGGATGAAAGCTGAGTCTGAAATCAACTCAAGATGCCAAAGGCCAGAAAGCAGCAGCCTCCAGGCCCCAACACAGATGAGCCTGCAGACACCCCCAAGGGAGGGGGCTGGCAGCCAGGTGGCTCAAACACAGGAGCAAGGGGACGCCGGGCCACGCTCCAGGCTGCTGCTAAGGGCTGGACAGGGAACCCTCCCCCAGGTCCCCCCAGAACCAGGAGCGTGGGGCAGTGCCCAGCTCCCTCCAACAGCAGAGAGCAACACAGGGGGCAGGGGTCTCCTGAGCCCCACAGCCTCGCTGGGGGTGCAGACTGCACAGTGACTCTGGACTCCCAGCCCTGCTCCTTCAGGGGCACCCTGCAGAGTCGACACAGCCCCGGCAGCACCCTCCGAGGCTTGGCGTGGGCAGACCCCAGCACCACCTCCCCACATCAGGGGATAGGCTGGCGTTCCAAAGGCCGTGGGCCTCACGTAGACCTGGAGGGTGTGGGCAGGCCCCCCGGCCCTCATGGAGGCCTCATTCTTCCCTGGGACGCCACAGGCCTTGGCCTCAAAGGGCTCTCTGGATGCCACGAAGCACACTTAAGCTGGTGAGAGATGGACTTGTTTTCGTGGAGGACTGGATTTACTTGTGATTAATGGGGTACATATGAACTGACAAATGATACGAATTAGTTTAAGGGCCTGAAATTTCAGCCCCTTGCTTCTCCACAGCTGCCTGCAGACTCGGATGGCTCCACCTG
Organism: Pan troglodytes; assembly: GCF_028858775.2. Classification (NCBI taxonomy): domain Eukaryota; kingdom Metazoa; phylum Chordata; class Mammalia; order Primates; family Hominidae; genus Pan; species Pan troglodytes. Next base: position 7,896,361 of record NC_072404.2, read on the forward strand.
TTTGCACAACCCCACGGGGCCATGGGGACACGGGGCCAGGGTGCTCTGCCCCAGCAACCACCAGGCCCGGCTGCCCACAGGGGAGGACAAACCCTCTGGGGATGACAGGCAGGTGATGGCCTGAGGCTGCCCCAAAGGCGCACGGATGGACCTACCCACGGAAGGTCGAGGATGGCGGGGACCGGGGGTGGGGGGTGCCTACCTGCCACCTCCTTGGACGATGGCAGACTCGCGGCGGCAGCCTCAAGGTCGGCTGGGACAGTGCCTCCTCTCTCCATGGCGCGCAGGAGCCCGCGCAGTCGCTCGCACTCCGCCTGCAGCTGGCTGTGGTCCTCGCGCAGGCGCTGCCTGGCCACACTGGTGGGGTTCAGGCTCATGTGCAGCACTTTGGTCCTGCTCTGGTCATAGTCACCCTGCAGGAACACACACAGCACAGGTCACCATGGCCCAGACACACACGCAGCCCGGGTCACACGCAGCATGGGTCACCATGGCCCAGGAAGACACATAGCACGGGTCACACACAGCACAGTGCTCAGTTCTTTTGTCTTCTTGAGCCTGCCTGGCAGCCATCTCTCCTGGAAGGAGTGGCTCCTTCCCTGTGCCCTGTGGACAGGTGCAGGACCAAGGCCTGGCCACCTGCTGGGTCCCTTCTGCCTAACCACAGGAACAGGGTGAGAGGGGACATGCGGCCTTTGCTCAGCCAAGTGCGGTGCTTCCCGGAATTCCACACTCAGTGCCCGGGAGGGAGGCTTCCTCTCCTCTGAGGTTCCTGGCTGGGATGAGACTGGGAGCCCGTGTGGCCCATGTTCCCATCTCTTCCCTACCAGCCTGGAAGGTGCCCCGTGCCACAAGAGAAACAAGGTCAACCACACAGAGATGGAAGGCGAGGGAGCCTGGCATCGGCGTGGGTGGCTCAGGAATGCGCCTCGCCACCTGATGTTCCCACGAAACCCAGGGCCAGGATGTGTGTGGCATCCTTGAGGGAGGAGTGCGCCTGGAGGCCCAGCCTGCTGACCTGTGGTGGGTGACCGACCCCCAGCAACAAGCACCATGCAGCCCTGCAGCAGGGACGGCCACTCACAGCAGGGGACAGTCGCTCACAGCAGGGGACAGCCGCCCCCAGCAGGGAGGTGCAGGGTCACTGCGCACCCGAGACCCCGACCTCACGCCACACACAAACATCAGCGGCCCACAGCAGGGAGGTGCAGGGTCACTGCGCACCCGAGACCCCGACCTCACGCCACACACAAACATCAGCCGCCCACAGCAGGGAGGTGCAGGGTCACTGCGCACCCGAGACCCCGACCTCACGCCACACACAAACATCAGCCGCCCACAGCAGGGAGGTGCAGGGTCACTGCGCACCCGAGACCCCGACCTCACGCCACACACAAACATCAGCCGCCCCCAGCAGGGAGGTGCAGGGTCACTGCGCACCCGAGACCCCGACCTCACGCCACACACAAACATCAGCCGCCCCCAGCAGGGAGGTGCAGGGTCACTGCGCACCCGAGACCCCGACCTCACGCCACACACAAACATCAGCCGCCCCCAGCAGGGAGGTGCAGGGTCACTGCGCACCCGAGACCCCGACCTCACGCCACACACAAACATCAGCCGCCCCCAGCAGGGAGGTGCAGGGTCACTGCGCACCCGAGACCCCGACCTCACGCCACACACAAACATCAGCCGCCCACAGCAGGGAGGTGCAGGGTCACTGCGCACCCGAGACCCCGACCTCACGCCACACACAAACATCAGCCGCCCCCAGCAGGGAGGTGCAGGGTCACTGCGCACCCGAGACCCCGACCTCACGCCACACACAAACATCAGCCGCCCCCAGCAGGGAGGTGCAGGGTCACTGCGCACCCGAGACCCCGACCTCACGCCACACACAAACATCAGCCGCCCCCAGCAGGGAGGTGCAGGGTCACTGCACACCTGAGACCCCGACCTCACATCACACACAAACATCAGTTCCACCACATTCTGTCTCCTGGGAGTAGACACAGGTTACTCAAACAGGGTTCAGGAAGTGCTGGCCGTAAAAGAAAAAAAAAAGAGTACAACTGACCTTATAGAAATTAAGAACTTCATCCACTGAAACAGTGGAAAGGCACCCACAGAGCAGGAGGTGCTGTTTGAAAATCACATTTCTGAGAAAGAGTTCAGATCCAGAACATACGAAGAAGTCAGAAATAACCAAGGGCATGTCAGAAATAACCAAGGGCATGTCAGAAATAACCAAGGGCATGTCAGACAACCCACTCTAAAAATCTGCAAAACATGTGAGTAGACACTTCCCAAAAAGACACCCAAAAAGACACCCAAAAAGCTGATAAACATATGAAAAGGCACACACACATGGGCCAGGGCTGGGGCGAGAGGCGCACGCGCGCGCACACACACACACACACATGGGCCAGGGCTGGGGCCAGAGGCGCGTGCGCGCACACACACACACGCACACAGACCAGGACTGGGACCAGAGGCGCACACACACACACGGGCCAGGGCCGGGACCAGAGGCGCGTGCGCGCACACGCACACACACACACACACACACAGGCCAGAGGCGCACACACACACACACAGGCCAGGGCCGGGACCAGAGGCGCACACACACACGGGCCAGGGCCGGGGACAGCGGCGCGCGTGCACACACACACACACGCCAGGGCTGGGGCCAGTAGCGCCCACACACACGGGCCAGGGCCGGAACCAGCAGCACACACACAAGCCAGGGCCAGAGCTAACAGCACACGCACGTACATACGGGCCAGGGCTGGGGCCAGTGGCGCACACACGCGCGCGCACACACACACACACACAGGCCAGGGCCGGGGCCAGTGGCACACGCACACACATACACACACACACACACACGGGCCGGGGCCAGTGGCGCATGCGCGCCCACACACACACACACACAGGCCAGGGCCGGAACCAGCGGCGCGCACACACACACACACACACACACACACACAAGCCAGGGCCAAAGCTAACAGCACACGCATGTACACATGGGCCAGGGCCGGGGCCAGCAGTGCGCGCATGCACATATACACACACATGGGCCAGGGCTGGGGCCAGCGGTGCACGCACGCACACACACACACACACAGGCCAGGGCTGGGGCCAACGGCACACGCACGCACATACACACACACACACACACACACAGGCCAGGGCTGGGGCCAGTAGCGCCCACACACATAGGCCAGGGCCGGAACCAGCGGCGCACACACACACACACATACACACACAAGCCAGGGCCAAAGCTAACAGCACACGCACGTACACATGGGCCAGGGCCAGGGCCAGCAGTGCACGCATGCACATACACACACACACGGGCCAGGGCCGGGGCCAGCGGTGCACGCACGCACACACACACACAGGCCAGGGCCAGGGCCAACGGTGCACGCATGCACATACACACACACACACGGGCCAGGGCCGGGGCCAGCGGCGCACGCACACACATACACACACACACACACACACACACACAGGCCAGGGCTGGAGCCAGCGGCGCACACACACACACACACACACACAGGCCAGGGCCAGGGCCAACGGTGCACGCATGCACATACACACACACACACGGGCCAGGGCCGGGGCCAGCGGCACACGCATACACACACGGGCCAGGGCCAGGGCCAACGGCACATGCACACACACACGGGCCAGGGCTGGAGCCAGAGGCGCACACACACACACATACACGCACACACACGGGCCAGGGCTCCCGCCAAGTGCTGAGATTCTGCAGCTCGTGGCTGTGAGCTGTGGGGCAGTGAGACTGGATGGGCACCCGGTCCCTCAGGCACAGACATGACCATGGTCGTGACATGGGTCATGTCAGGCACAGACATGACCCAGCAAGCCAGGCCAGCACTACGCATAGCAATGGCCTCCTCCCCTTTGGCAATGAGTTCCTGCCACCCCTGGGGCTTCTGCCCACGCACTGTCCTATCTCCCAGAGGGGAACAGGGAAACACATCCTGTGTTCAGATCACCCCACGCTCTCAGGAGAGGCCGGTGTGGACACACCCCACGGGGTGAAGAGACCGGGCGCAGTAAGCCTCCAGCCTCCCAGGAGCTCAGGCTGCTGTGGGCCACTGCTCTCCAAGTCCCCAAAGGACGGCGAGGCCTGGCTTGGGCTGTGCCCTGGGGACCTCACTGGGGCTGGAGCCCATCAGCCATGGGCAATCGTGGTCCCAGAGCCCAGAATGTGCCTCCAACAGGGAGAGAGGAGAGGATGGGGAAGAAGGGAAGAGACCTCACCCCTCCTGGTGCCACCCCGGACTCTAAGACATCCCCCTGACATCACGTCACACAAGCTAACTGCTGGCCCTGCCACCCCCCTCATGGAAGAGGCCAGTGGAGATGGACATGCTGACCTGGACCAGGGACCTCCGGCCCCATGGCACGATGGCAGAGGCCGCCGCAGAGGGAAGCGGGGTTTGCAGACATGGCTCGCTTGGCCGCTCCCTCTGTGCTTCTCCTGGGAAGGAGGAGGGGAGGGGAAATCCACCCACTCAGGCCCAGGGGAGAGGGAGGCGGCAGCCCTGCCGCTGGGCCGGGGCAGGAGAGGATCCGCGCAGCTCTTCACAGGTTTTCTGAGAACCTTGTAAACCTCAGAGGATGAAGAGACATCTTGTAACTCTGGCTGAATCACAGACTCTTGGGGTTGAAAGGATTGCTACTTCATCCAGTTTTCACAGCCGGGGTAAGATAACCCAGTATGCAGAATCCAGCCACCCACACGCACTCAGGAGACCCCTCTGACGGGCGGCACTGGCTTTCCGGGGCCTCTGTGGGCTGGACAGCATCTCAACCTCTTCACCATCCTACGGAGCCTCGAGGAGCCAGGGAGGATGTGGGCAGAGGGTGGGGCCGCCTCCTGCGGAGACCAGCCAGTCACGGGGCTGTGCAGTCACCCTGCCCCCGTCCTAACCACGTAGCACTGCAACTGCACCCAGAAAGCCGCAGGGCACACAAGGCCAGCATGGGCCCCGCTGACGGAGCTGCGGGCACGGAAACACGAATCTGAATTTCAGATAACCCGCGTGTGTCCCAAAATATTCTTCTTTTGATTTTCTTCAACCCTTTAAAAATGTACAACGGTTCTTAGTTTAGGGGCTGCACAGCAGGCGGGGCTGTAGTCAGCTGACCCCTGGCAAGAACCAGGCCGCACGGCGTGTACTCAGCCCTCCTCTGACCCAGAGCAGTGAGACCCTCCTCCCCCAGGCCTCACCCTCCTCTTCCTCCCCCCGCAGGCCTCACCCTCCTCTGCCTCCCCAGGCTTCAACACCGCGGACCTCCTGAAGGGACCTCCAGGTGGGAGGAGGTAGTGACCATCCTACAGGCTGCCCAGCAAGGCCTCGCCTGGCCCCAGCATCCTCCTACTTAGCAGACAGGGGGACTTGCAGGAGGGGTGGGGGGTCAGCGGTGGTGCGCCCAGCGCTGGCGTTGGACCCAGCAGTGCCTGAGGACGTCAAGTTCCCCAGGGTGGATGTCCTGGCAACGTTCAACGTTCCACGGGCAGGAACGAGAGCCAGAGGCACAGCCCCAGTCCCCAGTCCCCAGCCCCCAGCCAGGGTGCCCCGCGACCGGCCCATCATCCTGGGATGAGGTTTCCCCCCTGATGGGGGGCTTGAGGTCCAGGAAACAATTCTGTATATTAGAGGATTTAAGGACCAAAAGCAGAAGCCAGTAGAGATGAAGGAAACCAAATCAAAACAGAAAAGATAAAACTGAGAAGTTCTTCTTAAACACCAATCCTGTCACCCTCTGGCCCCCAACAGTGCAGCGCCCTGCACTGCTGGCCCCGCTGGGGGCGAAGGCTTGGTGTGTGCAAAGCCACCGTGTCCAGGCTGGGACCAGCCCCCAGGCTTGTCCTCCTCAGCCGCTACGCCTGCACCACCAGGTCCTGCTCTCCCGGAGCCACAGTGTGAGGCCAAGGTCGGCGCAGGTTCCCGTGGCCCGGCTTCCACCTGCATGCAGCAGGAGGCCCTGGGTCACGGAGAGCATTCACTGGGCACCTGCGGCTGGGGCTGGAGCGACCTGCCGATGGCACCACTGACCAGGGCTGAGAACAAGCCTGGGCTCCATAACTGGTGGCGTGGAGAACCCACCTCCCAGGAGGGTGAGGGAAGTGGGAGGACAGGCGCTAGGGCTCTGTGCAGATGGCAACATTCCAGGCAGCTAGTCGTCTTTCTGTAAGTTCAGGGGACTTTCCCTGCCTAATGCCTGGAGAAGGCAGAGCCCCTAGAGGCAGCACGGGAGGGGCAGACTGGGCACCACCCACCCGCTCACGTCCCCACCGTGATTCTGGGCCAGGCTCTTGACCTCCACGTGTTCGTTCCTGCCATCCTTCCTTTCTTCCCTTAGTCCATCCACCCGCACACCTGTCTGCCCATCTGACATGATTTCCAGGCCCTGGATGCCCTCAGCACAGCTGTGAACACAGGGGTGGAGCTGCCACTCACGGTGGGAGCAGCTGGCATCCCACAGAGGAGCCTCCTGGGCCACACTCAGCACGTGGAGGGGACATTCCCGGCCCCTCCAGAGGGAGGCCACGCCTGAGCCCCTGGGGGCCCAGGACCTCTGCTCCAGGTGAGACAGGACCGTGCCCCAAGGTGGCTGGGGGCGACAGCCAAACTTCCAGCCTGCTGCTGTGACCACAGCCTGGGCAGCGCAGAGTCAGGCACACCATTCCATGCCTCGGAGCCCGCGCGCCACACATTTCAGCAGGTGCTGGAAGTGCAGGGGTAATGGGAGCCCTGTGCTGAGGCCCGTCTCCAGGGCAGCCGAGTGTCGGGATGGGAGGACGGCCCTGTGTCCTATACAAACAGCACCACTCCTGCGCCCACCCCACCAAGAGGAGCCATTTCAAACACACAGGCAGCAAAACAGCATGGGAGGAAACTAGGCGGGATCTAGGTGATTAGGAAACATCCCATGTCTCGGATCAGAAGACCCGGCGCTGTCGGGACCAGAGACTCCCAGGGCTGATCTGCACATTCTGTACAATCCCAGGACTCAGCCGGCCTCCCTGAAGAACTGATAAGCTGATTCTGAAACTCACACGGAACTGCAGGGGCTCAGAAGAGCCACCACAGGCTTGCAAAGGGGGAACACGGGAGGAAGACTCAGTCTCCTGATTTCAAGACTTATTACAAAGCCACTGCAATCAGGATGGTGTGGTGTGGGCATGACGACCGACGTACAGACCAACACCACAGTGGAGAGTCCAGGAACCAACCACACGTTCATGTTAAGTGATTCTGAGAAAGGTGTTAAGACCTTTCGATAGGGAAAAATAGTCTTTTCAACAAATGCTGCTGGGACAACGGGCTGGCGCATGCCAAATAATGAAGCTGGGCCCCGCCTCCCACCATAAACAAAAACTAAGTAACAATGGATCCAAGACCCACGCAAAGCCCAACCGTAAAACCTGTGGAAGAAAACAGAGGAGGAAACCCTCCTAACCTTGGATTTAACAAAGAATTCTTAGCCCAAAGCACAAGGAACAAAAGAAAAAAACAGGTAATCAGACTTCATCCAAACTAAGAACTCTTGTGCTTCAAAGGACGCCAGTGACAGGCAAAAACAAGCCACAGAATGGGAGAAAATGTCTGCAAATCTATACCCGAAGAACTTACACCTCAACACATGAAGCACTGTCAGCAAACGACCCAGTGTCACAATAGGCAAGGCGTCTGCAGACAGACTCCTATGAGGACCCAGTGTCACAATGGGCAAGGCATCTGAAGACAGACTTCTATGAGTTCAATAGACACATGAAAAGCTGCTCGGCATCATCCGGCATCCAGAGACAGAAAGTGAAATCACAGCCAGGTATCACTTTGCACCCCCAGGACGGCCGGGAAGTCACGCAACAACACGTTGGTGAGGATGGGGATAAACTGGAACCCTAGTGTGCGGCAGCCCTGGAGAACAGTCTGGCAGTTCCTCCAATGGTGAAACGGTTACCATGTGATCCAGCAGGCCCAGTCCCAGGCAGACCCCCGAGAGAACTGCACACACATCTACACAGACTCGTCCGTGAATGTTCAGGGCAGCTGTGTTCATAACAGCCCCAAAGCGGAAACCATCCAGATGTCCATCAGCCGATGACTGGATATGTAAGATGTGGCCGTGCAGACAGTGGGGTGTTTCAGCCACAAGAAGGAACACAAGGTCCACCAGTTGATGACTGGATACATAAGATGCGGCCGTGCACACTGGGGTGTTTCAGCCACAAGAAGGAATACACCACCGACACCTACGACCACATGGGTGAAACTTGAACAAGGGAAGTGAGAAAAGCCAATCACAAAGGCCACAGGACTCCCTTCCCAGGAAATGCTGGTAATGGGCCACGGGACTCCCTCCCAGGAAATGCTCAGAACAGGCCACGGGACTCCCTTTCCAGGAAATGCTCGCAACAGACGGACCCACAGAGGCAGGCAGTAGCCGACTGGTGGCTGAGGGTTTGAGGGCACGGGAGACAGCAGGGTGATGGATAACTAGAGGGTTCGGGCTTCCTTGAGAGGGGATCAAAACGTTCTGCAAAGGGTGACAGTGGTTGCACTAGCCGTGGACATAAAAGCCGCTGAACTGCCCCCTTCAAAGGGACGAGGTACCTGGAACGTGCGTCACATTTCAATAGAGCTGTTAGGAATGGCGGCCGGGTGGGGAGTGAGAAACAGCAGGAAGTGTGGACGCAGCCGCCAGAGCCTGCGGGGCTCAAACCAGCCTCTTCCTTTGCATGTGCCACGATTTCAACTTCAAGAGCAGCTCTCCACAGGGAGGACAAGGGCTGAGAGGCGCTGCCTGGAGGGAGCTCCAGGGTGAAGGAGAAACTCTGGGGCTCCGTAAGGAAATGTCCTTACTTGTATCCTGCTTGGGCTGGGAAATGTGAGGCTGAAGGGGGTCCCTGCCCCCAAGACCCTCCTCCTCCACAGCCGGAAGAGCCTCTAGGGCACAGTGGCCTGACCATCACCCCCCACCCCGTCGGCCCTCTCCCACTCCTGCCAGCTGGGCCCAGACACCAAGTGCAGTGACCACAGTCTGCAGGACCAGGTGACATCAGGGTGTGCCCACAGGGCCCTGCCTTGGTGGCTTCTTGGAGCCTGCAGGCCACCTCTGCAGCTGATGGGGACAAAGACCCCTGTGAGTCAGCAGCTGACAGGCAGGGGACCGGCTGGCCTGGCTTCTGTGGCTTGGCAGCCCCTGCAAGTGCACAGTGCAGTGGCCACCAAGGGAGCCGGAAGCAGAGGCAGACGGGCACGGGCAGCCCCTCACCTGGGCTGTCGGCCACTGGGAGAGACAGTGGACACCGAGACCCTCCCGCTAGATGGGGGCTGCGAAGGGCCAGGCCTCCGTCTCTCTCTGCAGAGCAGGGAAGCAGCACGGTGCCTCGGCGCCTGCTCAGCAGGGGCCCAGCAGAGGCCAGCTGCCAAGGGTGACTGCTGTTGCCAGCGGGACACCCCGATCAGCCTAAACACTCATCTCAGTAGGCGTCCTCCACGCCAGAAGTCCAGCTCCGCGGTGACAGGGACTCCTGTCCACCACCGCAGCCCCAGCACCGAGGACTATCCCGGCACAGGCTCCATGTGGAAGATGTGTTTGCTGAATGAATGCATGATGATGATGAACACTTACTACACTCGGATGTGCTCCTGGGGCTTAAACCAGGTGGCTAGAGTGGTTAAAGTAACGCAGGAAGTAAGAGCAAGTAGGTCCCACGAAAGGGCTTGGAACCCTTCTCCAAGTCGTGGAGAGTCCCACTCTCACTTCCTGGGTCGCAGCCGCAACCCAGGAGAAGCAGAGGGTGTGGGAGAGGTGCTGCTGCTGCTGGGCCCACCCTGGAGATGAAGGGAAGGAGGGTGAGGGCAGCGGCCATCTGCAGACGCCATGGGGTGCCGGGCCCGGCCAGTGCTCTGTGAGCCCTCTTTCATGTATTCTGCTGCTTTCTGGAGGAGAACATTCATGCAGCACTCACGCGACCCCTCAGAGGTGCGGGTAAGGTGGCGGCGCTGGGCCGCAGACTGGGGTTAGGGCTCTGCATGGCGTGGCTGTGGCTGGGGGCCCCAAGGGGCTCAGAGCGTGGCCTGAGAAGTCTGGAGGCAGTGGGGGAGGGACCACCAGAGCAGGAGGTGGTCCAGGGGCATCCCAGATGAGGCACAGGCCAGTGCAGCCTCAAGATCCTCCTACGCAAAGACCCAAGCACTTCCCACCATGGACATACCAAGCCTCCAGCCCAGAGGAAGGGCCAGTGGGTTCTGCACTGGGGCCAGGAGGCAATGGACACACCAAGCCCCAGCCCAGAGGAAGGGCCAGCGGGTTGTACACTGGGGCCAGGAGGCAGCGGATGTGGGGTGGGCTCTGCAGCCCAGGAGGCAAGATCACTTCCTCCCAGGCCCCATCTGCCCATCTGCTCAGGGCCACCCCTGCCCTCTGTGCATTCTGGCAGGACGCCTCCCGCTCACAGAACCCACCTCTAGCTGCAGGCCCAGGGGGTCAGTGTGAGGCTCCAGGCGTGGGGAGAAGCCCCTCCAGTGCTGCCCCGGCCCCGTGCACCCCACCCACCTAGGGCGCTGAGCACTGTGTGTGCCAGCAAGCAGGAGCACCGTTGGGGGCTGGCACCACTCAACTCAAGCAGATGGGAGATGGAGCAACCTTGCTGGAATCGGCTGTTAGCTGACAGCTTCCAGGAAGAAAGGGGAAAATGGCTATAATCTTCTGCTAAAATTTGTTGCCTTGTTTGATTCACAGCTGAGAAAACTGTTGAGACGCTGACGAGAATCTCAAAAGGAAAAGTTTGGAGCCTTCCTTTGATGCGATGGTGCAATCATTGACTCAACAGAAATCTTTCACTTGCAGAGCGAGCAGGCGCTCTGGTGCTGTTACCCAGCGCGGTTAAGCGGAAGAGCCGGCTGGCGGGTGCGGCGGGAGAATGCTGGGACGGGCAGGGCAGGTCCCCGGCCACTTGCAGGCCTACTGTCTGTCCAAGCTCCCCTCCAGGCTGGGCCTAGGGTTCTGGAGATGACAGGGCCCCACCTTCAGACAAAGCGGTCTTGGAGGGGTGTGCACAGGGAGAGACAAGGCCCAGAGAGGGTGCGGGTGCTCCCGGGCTGCCTTGTAAGCCCACACCTGTGCCCCCAGGAGGCCTCGGCCTCGACGGCCCGTTTCTCTCTGTGTTCAGGGGACTGTCTACAGCCCAAGTCCTGGAGGAGGAGGCTGGGTGGGGGCTGGCGTTGGCTCCATCTCTGTTCCCACTGTGAGTTCGGCCCCTAACTCGCCGGCAGGTCTCCGTCCTCTCTGGGCCTTGGCTTCCCATCTGTGAGGGTGAGTGTGGTGAGTTTCACCTTAAGGACCTCCCTTCCGGCCAAAATGCTCATAAGACCCGGAGCAGAGGGCAGGAAAGCCCTGAGCCCACGCCCTGGTGCGTGCAGGAGCTGGGTGCCATGGGCCCTTGGCTGCCCCGGGCAAAGGAAATGGCTTCTGAGGGGCCCTATCCTCAAGGTCCCTGCCGGGGAGGAGGCTGCCTCCAGCAAGGCCCAGGCAATACTCGGGGAGGGAGGCGCCTGTCCCCGTGTGCCTGACGCGCATGCCGAGAGCAGAGAAAGCGCTGGAAGGAAGCAGCGACAAGAGGGGAATGGAAAACACAGTTAAATAACCGCCAGTCCTTATGCATATTTATAGATCGTCCGGCGTCAAAATTCAATCAATACCTCTCCTGGCTGAAGGAAATGGCTCACGGAGGAGATCGAGGCAGCTCGGGCTGTGCCTGTTGGGCCAGGGCATTGCAGAACCAGGCCCACCAAGAGGCACAGGCAGAGGCCCGGCCTTCCCATCTCCTGCCTGTGGCCTTGCCCGCTTGGCCTTCCCATCTCCTGCCCATGGCCTTGCCTGCCGCACACGGCTGGGTTGTGGAACCTGCCTCTGTAACAAGCCCAGGCGAGGGTCACACCTCCCAGCCCTGCCCTCAGCAGCGGCCTGACCTTGGGCAACTTGCTCAGGGCCAGCAGGAGGGCTGAAGGGCTGGATGCACCTATACACACCTGTCGCTGAGGGGCCTGCGGGGCCGTGTCCCACCTATTCCAGGAAAGCAGCTCCCAAGCAGGTAGAGGCACATGGATGGGAGAGGGCAGCCTGAAGCAGACAGAGAAACTGAGGCCCAAGGAGGGACAGAGGCCATGCCGCTGTCCGTGACCAGTGCCCGGGAGCGGTGGGAGGATGAGAACTGGATGGGGGTAGGACAGAACCCCGAGAGCTCCCTTTCTGCAGAGCTGAGTGCTCCACCATGGGGAGTGAGTGTCCCGGGCCTCATCTGGGGCAGCTGCAGGGGGAGAGGGAGTGGCCCGGGGTCACAGGGCGGAGCCCCTGGAGGCCCCTCCAGCACATGCACCATGGCCAGGCTTCACCAGAAGTGGAAACTCCCCACAGCCAAGGCGCCCACGGCAAAGCCAGCCTGCGAGTGAGCCCACCCACCTGCGCCATGGGCCCCAGCAAACGCCCCCCATGACCCCCCTCCACCCCCCAGTGACCGTGTGCTGTATAGCCTCCGCTCAGGGCCCTGCCCAGAAGCTAAGCGAGGGTTCACCAGGGCCTGAGGGAGGGGCCACAGCTTTCCCCAGCGGGACACGCCCTGTGAGCCAGCACGTCTGCCAAACCAGTGGAGCCGGGACACTGGCACCCAGGACACTGGCACCCAGGAGACGGCGCTGAGGCCACCGCACAGCTCCGGGGCTGGCCTTCCCGGCCTGAGACCCTGCTGGGCAGCTCCACGTGAAAGACCAGGGGAGGAGGGAGCTGGGAGGGGTCATGCCTGTCCTGGTTCCAGCAAGGGTCAGGGGCTCCTCCCATGACACCCCTGATAACAGCCTCTGTGGTTCCATAGCAGAGAAAGGGCGGGCGGCCTGCTGTGGCCAGGGAGGACGGCATGTGAGAGTCTCCACTGGTCAGCGGGGCGGGGACAGCATCCCCTTCCTAATCTGGCCAAGGCTGAGACCGGATCACCCTGGGCTGAACTCCTGGGCTCCAGGGGCTGTGCCTGTGGTGAGGAGGAGATGGTCCTGATGGCACCCAGCAAGGCTGACATCTGCCCCACCTGCCTGGAGCAGTCCCTGAACAGAGACAAGATGCATAGCTCTGGAGGGAGACCCAGGCCAGACACTCGTACAACACAGGAGGGGCCGGGCCCGACACACACACGGGATCCAGGAGGAAGGACAGACAGCTGCTGCCTCAGGACGCCATGTGGGGCTTCCCTGGACCTGTCAGCAAAGGAATAGCCCAGCTGGGGCAACGCTGCCCGGGGCCTGCTCCTTGAGGCTCCAGGGTGGCTCTCCTAGGAGGGGCCCGGGGCACGGCCCCTAGAGCTGACACTCTGCGGTCCAGAGTGTGTGCACACGCACTAGCTTGCTCTCTGAGCCTCGATCTGCTGTCTGTAGAGTGGTGGCTATGGTGACCTACCAAGTCCATGGAAAGATCGGGCGGGTTAACGGACGTGCACATGGTCTCAGGCTATAAGGAGCTCTGCCGGGCACGCAAGCATCGCCCGGGGGGACCCGCGCAGTGAAACCAAAGACGTGGATCTCTTCCCTCTGCCACATGAGCCCGGCTCTGAGTCCCTCTTGAACTCCAACCCTGTCTGAGGACTCAAGACGTCCTTGAGAACCGAGGGGCATCTGGCAAACCAGGCCATGGGTAGGCTCCAGGTCCAAACCCAGTTCCTCATGAGAGAAGCAAAGTGTTTCCCCTTCCCCAGAGTCCTGCCAAGTGGAGGCGGCGGGGAGGGGCCTCTTCCTGGCCCCCAGGAATGCCGCAGCCACTTTCCACCTCCCCTCAAACCCCACAGGCACCGGCAGGGCCCTGTGCTTCCCTTCTCCTCTAAAAAGCTGCTCTGATCCGTTTCTCTGCAGATACGCCCAGGAACCAAAAGGACATCGGTCCCTTGGACGCAGTGCCTGCAGCAGCGGCTGCTTGGGGAGACCTCCATCGTGCCATGTCCAAGAGCCGCGGGGAATGGCACCCCGCGCGGGGCACCTGCAGACAGGGCCATGGCCCTTGCTTCCCAGAGGAGGCCCCGGGCCTCCAAGAGGCTGCAGACATGCTCAGGGATATCAGCTTTGAGGAGCCCGGACCCCCCAGGTCCCGCCTTTGAGTTTGGTTTTCTACCCCAAGTGCAAGACATGGCTTCAGTCCAAGTGGCAGCAGCAGGGACAGGCTGGGGGAGATCAAGGTGCTCAGCAGTGGGTCCCTGGGCACATCTCTACTTGAGGGGACAGCAGAGACTACTAGACGATCTCTAGACAAAGGACAAGGGCTCGTGGGCCAGGCGTGCATGCCCATGCCTGCCCAGGCAGCAGACGCAGGGGTCTGGCAGAGCCCGAGCTGGGTCCCAGTTCCACCAGCCACAACTGTGTGACTCTGGGCCAGTCCCCAGCACCCTGACCTCAGTCTCATGTCACCCAGCGGCGAGGATGGTCACCATGTGATAGGGAAGTGAGAACTCGGGCACACTCACACCATCCGTCTGTCCGTCCGTCCAGTGGCTCTGCCACCCTCCTGCACGTCCCGCGCCACCTCGAGGCCTGCAAGCCCTCATGAAAGCTCCCCTGACCTCAGGCCTCATCAGCAGATGGAGGACTCTCAGCACAGCCAATTACCCGGTGCTGGTAATCACCCGCTGACTTCCACCCGAGTCCTTCAGAAGGTAATCTGCGGAGGGCGACTTGTAAACAATTTGGAGGGAAAAGATAAAAACCCTCATCGTCAGAAGGGCTGGACAACAGTGACTTAGGCTGAGGCCTGGCTCTGAGCGCCAGATCCAACCCCGCACGGGAGCCCCTCAATGTCTGCCCCCAGCTGCAGCTCTCACCTCCTCCCCTGCACCCAGGCCCTTCGCCACCCTCTGCTGCCTCTGTGAGCAGCTGCAGGCCCACAGGGGGAGGGTGCTCTAGTGGGGCCTTTGGCAAAGCTCAGCATGGGGGGAGCAGCACACGTGGGCGAGTGGGGGATGAGCGGGCAGAGCCCAGTGAGCACCGCGGTGGGTCCTGGCTCTGCCACCCATGCTCCTCGTTCAGCTCACAGCACATCGCCTGCCCCATCTGCAGACGAGGCATCTACCTGAGCTCCCACCACGGCAGTGTGGTCAGTGCACAGGGTACCCACTGGCCACCCACCCTGGGCACGAAGCCCATGCTTCCTGGGAGGAGGAGGCGGGGGACCAGCACTGTCCTGGTCCCGCTGCAACCACAGGTCCTCCTCCTCCTTCCCAGACACGTGGGCTTCACCCGGGAGGCTGCTCCCCTGGCCTGCCGAGGAAGTGAACTGGGTCCCTTCCAGACTGGCGGATGAGCAGGAGCCCTGGGCAGCCTCTGCTATCCCAGTCTCCCCACTACAGGGCACAAACAACAGCCAGCACCTAAACCATCCTGCCTGAGGCTCAGCCAGAGCTGGCAGGAGGCCTCAGGGGCTCAGGCAGCAGGTGCAGGACCAGCTGGTGGATGAAGGGCCTGAGGAAGGCAGGAGTGACCGAAGGACAGAGGCTGTGTGAGGGCAGGGTTGGAGTAGTCACCCCAAGCGCCCTGCCCCTCCCGTCTGGGGTGTGGCTCACTCCTAACAAGCTGCCTGCTGGGTCTCACTGTGGTGAAACGCACGTGACAGGAAGCTGACCGCCACAACCATTCTAAGTGCACAGCTCCCTGGCATTCAGCACACTCTCAGTGCTGTGCGGCCACCACCACAGCCCATTCCCAGAGCTTCCTCACCTCTCCAGGCTAAAGCCCACATCCATCAACACTCACTCTCCATTCCCCTGCCCCAGCCCCAGCCCCTGGCACCGGCCTCTCCACCTCCTGTCTATGGATCTGATGACTCTAGGCGCCTCGTGTAGGTGGAATCACATAGCCTGTGTCCTTCTGGGACTGGCCGGTTTCACCCAGCTCAGCGTCCTCAGGTCCATCCATGCTGCGGCAGGTGTCGGGACGCGCCTCCTCCTCGAGGCTGTATCTATCATGCTCCACCGTATGGAAGGACCACACTGTGTCCATCCATGCATCTGTCCACAGACGCTGGGGTGCGCTCACCTCTGGGCTACCGTGAGCGAGGCTGCTGTGAACGTGGGTGCCCGTATCCATGAGTCCCTGCTTTTGGTTCTTCTGGGCATGTACGCAGCGGTGGACTTGCTGGTCAGTATGGTGAAACAAAGCCACTCTTCCATCAGTGGCAGCACCATGGCCAAGCCCCCATCGGTGACATTTCTTCTAGAATCTCAGGCTTAGTCTGCAAACTCCCATGGCAGGAATTACGTAAGTGATCACACTTTCCTTTCTCCCTAGGCTGCCAGGAAGCTCCGATTAAAACAGACGCCCAACTTCACCGGCACCTTCAGCCCTCGTGGGCAGAACATTCCTGGTTTCCCACACACAGCATCGGCTGCCGGGAATCTGTGGAGCAGTGAGATCTCACGGAAAGAAAACGAGCACCATCACAGAAAACACGACGCTGCTCCGAGGACTGCGGCCGACTCAGCCTCCCCGGCGGCCCGGTCCGGAGTGGGCGCTTCTCCTGTCCTTCCACGAGCCACGGGAGGAAACCAGGAGCCCTTGGTCCCGCCAGGACCTAACGTGGGTCCCTGGGGCCCCGTGCCAATGACCTGCTTCCTTTCACGGACGGGAAGCACCTCATCCGTCTGAACCATCAGCTCGCTGTATGACTCCCACAGAACAGGGGCCCAGAACATCCGGGCTGTGGCTCCTTGGCCCCCGCTGTGCCCTGGCTTAGAGCAGCGCCTGGCACAGAGGAGGTGCGTGAAGGTGGCTCACGCATGGGAGGGGAGGGCTGGGCTGGTGAGCATGGAGTCCCATGGGCCCTGCAGAGCTGCCCTCCCGTGATCCTGCCTCCCAGGAAAAGTCCAACCCCCTTGCCTCACAAAGGAGGCCCTCAGGGCACAGACAGGAGCACTTCCCGAGGCCACCAGGTAACACCAGGCCCATCGTCCCAGTCCAGAGGCCACACTCTGTCCAACATGGTAGAAGGTTCAGGAGAAAGAGCCAAACACAGAATGAAGGTCCCACTGATGAGCCACATGCGTTACTAAGAGTCCAGCGAGCGGGAGAGGCCAGACCTGAGGAGGTTGGCTCAGAGCACCCGCCGGGAGGCCCCGGTACAGGGACACGACCCCAGCCCACCACACCTGGGCATGGACGCCGGCACAAAGGGGGCAGCTGTGGCTCCAGGAGGGGACGCGGCCCTCTCCCAGGGCAGCTGCAGCGTTGGTGGCTTCAGAATTCCAGGGATCTGGGGGCCACAGGGATGGCATCTCAGGGAGGGGGTGAGGAGGTCTGAGGAGAGGTGATGGGCCCGCCCCACCCTGGTCCCAGGGACGTGAGGTACCGCACCGCCTGCCCGCTGGTGCAGACGGGAGCAGAACGGTCTCCGTGTGCTTCCAGCTTCTGCTCACAGGGAACCCGGCAATCTTCTACCCACTCCTTCCCAAAACAGATGCACTTATTTAAACGTCACAGGGCTCTTGTCTGGTCTCTTTCCTGAACAGCACTTGGGACACTGAGGTTGGCCCCAGCCACAAACCCCACCCAGGCCCCCGCCAGGGAGGAGCAGGCAGGTGGGGCGGGGAGGGAGCCGCACTGGGGGGGCTCCACCAGCCCTGACCACCAACCTGCCCAAACAAGCACCATGATGAGGCCACATCGAGGAACGGCTGGAGCACGGGCTTCAGAACCCAAAGATGAATTCTACTTAATTACACGCACACTGAGGCATTTAGAGGAAGCGTGCAGATGTCTGCAATTTACTTAAAGCGCGTCAGAAGAATAAAGTGGCGCGGCGGCTGGGCGAGGGATAAAGAGATGTCAGGAAGCCCCGCGGCAGAACATCCGTGGTGGAGCCTTGGTGGCGGGTGACCAGGCGCTCGCTGCAAACTCCCCTCAGCTTCACAACGTATCTTTAAATGTTCATCATCAAATGCTGAAAAAACCCAACAGGGTTGAGTCTGAATGCTGCTCCCATCACTGCTGGGTGACATGGGGGCCCCACGGGGCACAGGTGCCGGCCCAGGCTGCACACTTCACACACACAAGCTGGAGGCTCCTGGGTGGGACTGTCAGGTGGGGATGCGCCCGCCCAGCCAGAAGGTCAGTGTCCTGCCCAGTGCGGCCTCCACTGGATGTGCCCCTCTCTACCCAGGGCGGCCTGTGAGCCCCGACTGGCCTCACTGTGTGTCCTGCCCCGTAGCCTGTGAGCCCCGACCAGCCTCACTGTGGGTCCTGCCCCAGCTCGGTGCCCTCCATCCCCGCATGTGGCCCATCAGAACCACAGACGTGGAAAACGTGCAAGTGTCTTGGAGGTAAGGACGACGGTATTATGACAGATAACAGGAATGGCCACCATGCAGGCCTGGTTCACCAGGTATGTGCAGGGCCCTCCAGGAGCCATCACCGGAGATCTCCAAAGACAGCCTGCGGGAAAGGCCCGTGCCCTCCACATCCTTGGGAGCACACTGAGGTCAGGCTGCAGCCAGTGGGAGACAGAGCTGTGGCCCACCCCAGGCTGTGGGGTCCAAGCTGACAAGGCCCAGTGTCCCAGCTATGAGGTGGCGCATCAGAGGGCAGCCAGGAGCCAGAAGAGAACAAAGCGCTGGGGCCCCAGCTCCTCAGTTCTAGGCCTGGGGAAGAGCACAGGGCACACTCAGGAGGTGGGGACAGGGGTGGGGCAGGAGGCCGTGGCTGCAGGTGGGGTCAGGGACTGTGCCGCCCACCTGACCTGACTCCTGCGGCTACACCAGTAGCCATGGGGGTCCCTCTGCCGCCAGATCTGGAGTTCCATAGGGTCCGCCCGATTTCTGTCTTCACTTCAGAACACTGCAACACGTTCAAGCCTCATTCTGCCTCCCAACATGGAGAGTCTGAGCTCCTTCCTCCTTCACACGCAGGCTCCCTGTGGGCCTCACTTTCCCCATCTCGAGAGGGGGCGCCAGAAGCCCGGCCAGCCACCGTCCGTGGGCACCAAGGAATGGGAGGGCTTGCAGTCCAGGAGCCCCGCCCACCCACTTCCAGCCCCTTCAGCGACACAAGGGTGCACCCAGTCGGCCCTAATGAGTGTGTGGACAGCTCTGGGCTCTTAGGGAGACCCAGAAAGGCCAGTGCCACAGCAGGACCCAATGACGGCCCTCCCAGGAAGGCAGCACGAAGACCTCCCAGGCCTGGTCTCCTGGCCTCAGCACCGCGGGAGGGCAGCGGCACTCGCGCCCAGCTCTAAGGGGTAACTGAAATTCTCTTTCCTCGCCAACCAGCTGTGAACTAATTACAAAAAGTTCTAACTAGTCAAGCCCCTCTCCAAGCATATGTTCCCAATTAAGTCAGACTGCAGCTGATTTTAATCAATCTTCCTTGAAGCGGCCCAACTTGAAGGCTTCTCCAGAGGGAGTGGGAGCAGGGAGAGGAGAGGGCATCGCATAGTGGGTGCAGGGGCGGCAGCCGGCTCCTGGGGCCTCGCTCTGTCACCCAGGCTGGAGTGCAGTGGCGTGATCTCGGCTCACTGCAATCTCTGCCTCCTGGGTTCAAGCGATTCTCCTGCCTCAGCCTCCTGAGTAGCTGAGACTACAGGTGCCCACCACCATGCCCAGCGAATTTTTGTATTTTTAGTAGAGGCAGGGTTTCACCATGTTGGCCAGGCTGGCCTTGAACTCCTGACCTCAGGCAATCCACCCGCCTCAGCCTCCCAAAGTACTGGGATTACAGGTGTGAGCCACCATGCCCAGCCAAAAGAGAGATTTTCAATGGTCTTGCAAGATTAGGTGTCTGGTGGGCAGGCACACCCAGCACGGTGACAACAAGCCATTTATCCCCTAGTGCGCAGGCCCCTCCCCCGGTTCCTCACAGGCTGAGTACTCTGGGGTCACAGTCTTCCTGGACGTTGCCTACTGGTTGTTGGGCAGGGGCTATAGGTGTTTTTTTAGGGTTGTCCTGTTGCATTTTGTTGCAGCCCACAATGCACTGCAATCCTCGTCAGCTCAGGGGCTCTTCAGTTATTTGACTTCTGACCTAAGTAGCTGGGCAGGCTGATAAGAACAGACGAAACGAGCTATTTTGCAGAGTAGTATAACTTTCATCTTAGACTAAACGTCTTTGGTTTGGATGAGGGCAAGTAAGGTGGGTGGGGGGGGTGGGGTGGCAGGGGGGAGCGAGAGGCCGACAAGCAGGCATCGGTGATCCAAGCAGGGGCCTAGTACATCCTGTTTCTTCTGTAGTTTGGTGACCTAAGCCGGTTCAAGGCACTTTATCTTGGAAATGGACCCCTATTTACAGTATTTCCTTCAATGGCACAGCCCTGGGCATCCAGAGCCAGGGGCAGCCTGAGCCACCACAGGGCCACCCTGGACGTCCCCCCACTAAGGGTGTAATCGCAGGGGGTGTCAGAGGTGGTGGCAGCTGGAGGGCTGTCTGGAAGTTTCCAACACTCCACAGGCCGAACCCCAGTGGCCTCCCCGCTTCACTGCTCTGCACTTGCTTCTCCCATGCCATCTGGGCACGGTTGTCCCTGTTGCCCTGACCCAGGGAGGAACAGCTCCTGAATCCTGGGCTAGGCTCGAGGTCACCATATCACGGCATAAACATCTGCTTCCCCAGGACCACCAGGCCCAGCCCTGTCCTCTCCCCAAATGGCCACACTGGCCACACTGCAGCACCACGCCTCAGCTCTGAGCAGCTTCAGGACATGCCTAGGGGCAGAGCCCCCACCCCTCCAAGGCCCTGGCAGAGCTCAGGAGAGGGTCACAGGTGACACTGCCAGCCCCACTCCTCATGCCAACCCCGCGGTACCTGACAGCCCTTGGCATCTCCCACAGAGGAGTGCTCCGCTAGTGAGCTCCCGAGCACACGCCGTCTGCGCAGAACGGGGATGGTGGCCAGGCCCCATCAGGTGTTCACCAGTGCTGGCACCGCACTCACCCACACCCCTCACCTCATTCACGCCTCAACAAGCTCCAAGGGCCGGCCACTGAGGACGCCTTGGGGAAAGGGCTGGAAGCTGGAGCAGGGAAGCCGTAAGTGGTGCCTGCAGGGATGCCTGGCCCCCAGTCAGCAAGCAACGTGGGCGCCAAGGAGCAGGGTTCAGGCTCTGCTCAGCCCAACACCCAGAAAGACATTCAGCAGCTCTGACGCAGAGCCTCTGGTGGGCGGGCAGCAGCCCCGTGACCGCTCCCTGTACACCACGGCCCAGTTAAAACAAGATGACAGGTCCTAGGCTGAGGACAGGCCAGCGCGGCTCGGAGCCGCCCATCACCACAGATGTCACTCCTCCCATCGCCAGAAACTGGTCATAAAAAACAGATTTGATCTGCCTCTAATAGGTGCCAAGATAAAATCAATGGCCTGTCCAAAAACCCGGTAACCTCGAACCTGAGGGCTTCCTGCCATGCAGCAACTCAGGAGGATGAAAACCAAAGAGAAAGCACAATTAAAAGAACACAAACAGCAGTCCAGCCTCGCCACAGCAGATCCCGGGTGGGCATAGTGCAAATCTGCCCAGAGCCCACTCCACTGACACCAGGCGTGTGGGTGGCGCAGGCCGCAGAGGACCCCGGAGGCAGCCAGTGCAGGCCTATCAGCGGCATGGCCTCCCCGCCAGGCAAGGGGGTGCACATGGGAGGGAGGAGAGTTCAGACAGACGAGCCAGAAAACGGGTGTTCTGTGGCAGCAGGAACCACGGTCGTTCACGATGCCCAGAGAAATGAGAGGCCCCAGGCAGTGCCTCACCCAGAGGCTGCCCCGCCCTCACCTGCAGAGCTCGCCGCTCCAGCTGTGCCTCCAGCATCCTCTTTTCCTCCTCCAGCCGACTCCGCTCGCCCTCCAGCTCCTCGACCTTCAACCTGCAAGGACAGCAAGACGGTGACCAGGTGTCCGAGGCCAGCCATGCTGGGGAAGTCCCACCCTCTGGGTGATAAGGAGGTGAAAGGTTAGGAGACCCAGCTATACAGCTTTATTTCTAAATACATATCTGTGAAGCTCTCAGAGTCCAGCAATAACATCAAGAGAAAATTGGAAAACGACACAAGTACAGGATGGGGGAGTCCGTGGGGGCCCCTGCTCAGCTGGAGGAGCCCGTGCGGAGAAAGTCTCTGTCGACCACACCTTGGCTGGAAGCACAGAGGGAACCAGCCCGAGGCAGGACGCCTGGGAGTCAGTGTGTCCGTGTCCGTCAGCCACTCCCAGAGGGTGATGTGATGGCGGAGTGCAGGGGACACTGAGGGACAGGAAAGCAACCTCGGGACATCTTCAGAAATGAGGAAAAGACAGGAAAGGACTTCTACTGTGGGGTGTGGAAGAAGCTGATGACAGGGGACCACAGAGGCACAATTCAGATGAGAAACAAAAGCACGCTTCCAGGCGACCCATGGTGAGTTCCCTTCTCCACAGCGGGAATAGAATACAAAACAAACCTCCATGGCCGCAACCGGAATGGGGCCAGTTTTAGTTCACTGTAAAAAGCTGTCTAGTTTTGTCTTCATTTCTAGATCTAATATTTTGAATGGAAAACATATTCATGTGGTTTAAAAATAAAAAAAGTCTGTCAAGGCCTGTAGTGATGGAAAGATTACTCGACACCGCACAGGGACAGGAGCGGGGACAGCTATTCCAGCCTGAGAACTGCTCCAGGGCGTCCCAGCACACCACAACAGCAAGACCCGAGGAAACCCAACTCTTTCCAAGAAACCTAACTGCATCTCTGAAAAAAGATCAAGAAGATTGATACAAATGCAAAAATGTCTAGAACACAACAAGCTAAAATTCACAATGCCTGCCATCCAGTCAAAGATTACCAGACATTTAAAGCAGCAGGAAGACACGGCCTATAATGAAGAGATTAACCAAACAACGAATACCTACCAAGACGCAGCGTTGCACAGACAGCAACACTGGCAAACAGGGACATTTAGACAGTTGTTAAAACTACTGGAAGAATGCAACAGTTCAGACTCGGAAGAGACACAGGTAGAAGTGGAAACTACCTGTCAGATAAACATGCTGGATGGGATTAATGACAGATTAGAATCCGTAAGAGAAAAGTTTAATGTCCTCGAGGGCACAGCAATAGAAACTATCAAAAACAAAACACAGAGGCCAGGCACGGTGGCTCACGCCTGTAATCCCAGCACTTTGGGAGGCCAAGGCAGCTGGATCGCTTGAGGCCAGGAGTTCAAAACCAGCCTGGCCAACATGGCGTAACCCCTTCTCTACTAAAAATAAAAAAATTAGCCGGGCGTCGTGGTACACCCCTGTAGTCCCAGCTCCTCAGGAGGCTGAGGCATAAGAATCGCTTGAACCCAGGGGGTGGAGGCTGCAGTAAGCCAAGATCACCCCAGTGCACTCCAGCACTGACAGAGCGAGGCCCTGTCTCAAAAACAAATAAATAAGCAAACAAACACAGAGAGGAAAAGATTCCTGAAAAATGAAAAGAGAATCACTGAGCTGTGGGACAGCTTCATGAGGCATAACATTCATGAACGAGAGTCCCCAAAGGAAAGAAGGCAGAGGAAGCGACGGGACAAATACTATAAGAAAGTTCCACTTTCAATGGAAAGGATAAAGCCACAGATGTAGAAAGCTCAACAGACACGAGGCAGCGCAAGGAACACAGGCCCAGGAAACAAGACGCTGGCAGCCCCAGAGCACATCAGGACAAGCCTGCTCAGGACCACGGCACGGAAAACCATCTTAAAGGCAGAGGTGGTACCTACAGAGGCACAAGGCGGGGTTCTCATGAGAAACAGTGCAACGGAGAAAAGAGGAGGGAGAAATTTCTGAAATAACGAAAGAAATAAAAACCACCACCTTAACGGTGAAAACATCTCCCAAAACAAAAGCAAATGAAGATGCCTTCAGATCAGACACGAAAGCTTAAAGAATTCATCTTCAGCCGACCTGCTCTACAGAAATGTCAGGTAAGGCCTGCAGGTGAAGGAGGACGAGGGCGGGGCGGGGCAAATAAACCCAGATCTGCACGGAGAACCAGGAGGGCTGGAACAGCAGCTGCATTTAGGGAGATCTTTCTTATATTCATGTCTTTTAAAAAAATTTAAATTATCAACTTTTTAAAGTGATTAATAGATTAAACAAAACTCATGAAAATATATTGGGGATTTAATATATAGAATAAATAAAATGTATGACAACAGTATAAAGGCTGGAGGAGAAAAACCAACACTGCGGCTGTAAGGTGATTATACTGTATGTGAGAAGGCGTAATATCACTTGAAGGTAGGCTGTGGTAAGTTAAAGATGTATACTATATACCCTACAGCAAGCCCTAAAATAACAAAGACTTATAGCTAAGATGCCAAAAAAGGAAATAAAACAAAATCAGAAAAATACCAAAGTGGATTGAAAAAAGGTAAAAAGAAAAAAAAAAAAGGAAACAGAAATGAAGAAGAGACAGATGAGTAGAAAACAGTCAAATGACAAGATCAAAACTAATTATATCACAAACAAATTAGATGTAAGTAGCCTAACTACCACAATTAAAAGGCAGACACTCAAACTGGATTAAAAAGCAACACCCAATCAGACACCGCTGACAATAATGCACTTTAAATACGAAGATGCAAAAAGACATAACATGCCATCACTAAGAAAACCAGCAAGAGAAAGCCAGAGACACTACTAATACCAGAAATAGTAAATTTCAGAGCACATATTATTACCAAGAAGGTAACTTATAATAATAAAGAGATTCATTAATCAAAGGAAAATAATAATCCTAAACATGTGTGTGCTAATAAAAGAGCTGCAAAACAAATGAAGCAAAAACAGCCAGAAATGCAGGGAGAAATAGACGGGTCCACAATGACAATCTGAGACTTCAGTATCCCTCTCTCAATAGCTGATAGAACAACGGGCAAAAAATCAGGAGGACAAGGACCACATGATCAGCCAACTTGACCTATTTCACCTGGATAAATGCTTCGACTCTTAAGAGCAGAAGACCCAGTCTTTTCAGGAGCACTTGAACTATGTACCAAGAAGACCTCATGCTAAACCATAAAAGAAGGCTCAGTCTATTTAGGAATTTCATAATTCTAACTATGTTATAGGACCATCATGGAATTAAACTAGAAATCAGCACCAGAAAGTCATCTGGAAAATACTACTGACAAAAGCATCCAACACCATGAAATACACAGAGATGGAACGGAACAGGCCAAGAAAAACCTGCACGTGACAAGCTCCGAGCACTGTGAAGAGAGCTCCAGGGCAACCTCCACACAGGGAGAGAGAGAGGCCTTGTCCACAGGCTGGGAGACTCTGGGTGTTGGGAACGCACTTCTCCCCCAAATTAATCCACAGAATCAGCAACCTCAGTCAAAATCCCACAGGCTTCTTTGTACAAATTGGCAAGCTGATTCTAAAATTCATATGGAGATGTAATGGACCTAGAATAGAGAAAACAACATTGACAATGAAAAAGGAGGGGCTACCTAATTTCACCAACTACGTTAAAGCCGTAGTAATCACAACAGTGCAGTACTGGTCTGCAAGACGGACAGACCGATCAAACAGAACAGAACCCAGAAATAGGAGCACAAACACAACCGATTTTTGAAAAATATATGAAGGCAATTCAGCGTAGAAAGGACAAACTCTTCAACAAATGGTTCTGGAACAACTGGGCGTTCTTGGGGGAAATAAAGAATTAAAATCTTGTACAATAAATGAAAATCCTGCTCAATCCTGAACCAAAAGTTACAAAGTTATTAAAAGAAAATACAGGAGAAAATCTTGTGAATTTGGGACAGCCAAAGATTTCTTAGCTATGATACCTGATAGGGTTTGGCTGTGTCCCCACCCAAATCTCATCTTGAATTGTAGCTCCCATAATCCCCATGTGTTGCGGGAGTGATATGGTGGGAGATAATGAATCACAGGGCAGTTTCCCCCATACCATTCTCGTGTGTTGTGGGAGGGACGTGGTGGGATATAATGAATCACAGGGCGGTTTCCCCCATACCATTCTCGTGTGTTGTGGGAGGGACATGGTGGGAGATAATGAATCACAGGGCGGTTTCCCCCATACCATTCTCGTGTGTTGTGGGAGGCCTGTGGTGGGAGATAATGAATCACAGGGTGGTTTCCCCCATACAGTTCTCACGTGTTGTGGGAGTGATGTGGTGGGAGATAATGAATCATAGGGCGGTTTCCCCCATACCATTCTCATGTATTGTGGGAAGGACACGGTGGGAGATAATGAATCACAGGGATGGTTTCCCACATACCATTCTCGTGGTCGTGAATAAGTCTCACAAGATCTGATTTTATAAGGGGTTTCCCCTTTGGCTTGGCTCTCATTCTCTCTTGTCTGCCACCATGTAAGACGTGCCTTTTGCCTGCTGCCATGATTGTGAGGCCTCCCCAGCCACGTAGAACTGTGAGTCCATTCAATCTCTTTTTCTTTATAGATTACTCAGTCCGGGTATGTCTTTATAAGCAGCATGAAAATGGACTAATATCCAAAGGATCATATATAACAGAAAACATTGAAAAATTGGACTTTATCATAAAAAAACTTCTCTTCAAAATACCTGATGAAAGAACGAAAAGACAAGACACAGACTGGGAGAAAATATTTGGAAAGCAAATAATCTGATAAAGGCCTTGTATCCAGAACATATAAAGAGCTCTCCCAAACTCAACACTAAGAAAAATAATCAAATTTTAAAATGGACAAAAAAAACAGGTGCTTTACCAAAGAAGATCTACAGATGACAAGTGAGCTGAATGAAAAGATGTTCAACATCATTAGTCATTTGTGAAATAAAAAATAAAAGGCCACAGTGAGACACGACTGCCAACCTATTAGAAAGCCTAAATGAAAACCTTTAAAAAACTAGCCGGGTGTGGTGGTGCACACCTGTAGTCCCAGCTACTCAGGAGGCTGGGGTGGGAGGATCACTTGAGCCCAGGAGTCAGAGGCTGCAGGCAGCTATGATCCCACCACTGCACTCCAGCCTGGGCAACAGAGCAAGACCCTGTCTGTAAAAGAAACATTTAAAAAAATAAAAGAGGGACTAAGGAAATAGACTGTGCTGCATGCTGGTGAGGAGAAGCTGCACGCCAACTACTCTGGAAGACGGGCAACCTCGGAACACGTTACACACGTGACCGCCAGCCACTCCACACTAGGCATTTACCTGAAAGAAAATGAAGTCGATTTCTACATGGGACTTTATTTATAATATCCAGCAGTTTCAGAATAGCCAAAAACCAGAAAAACTCCAAATGTCCATCGCAAGGGAACGTATAAACTGTGGTGTCTCCATACGACAGAACACAACTCAGCAGTGAAGACAACACAGCTGTGTGCACAGTGATCTCTCCCCCAACCAGCCATGCTGCGTGGAAGAAGCAAAAAGAAGGAGACCACATGCTCCAGGACCAACGCCATGCCCAGAAGACTCGACAGCCGCCCGCCAATCTGCAGTGATGGAAAGCACGTCGGCGGGTTTGGGGTGGGGAGAGGCGGCAGGGAGGAGGGATTCCTGTCAAACAAGAGCACGTGTCTTGGGGTCTCGAATGTGAATGTGGTAACGGCTCCATGGGTGTATGTGTGCGTACATGCAAATTCACCACACTGCACTTGACATCGCGCAGCTTACTGCACACCAGTTATACCTCAGGAAAGCTGTAAAAACCGTACTGTAGTGAATGACCTCTGACATCTGCTTCCTGCTTGTACGGCGCACCTGCAGGACATGCTTCCGGAGGCGAGGCTGCTGGCCAGGGGCAAGTGTCTGTGTCATCCCAGCAGACACCGTGCGCTACCCTCCCTGGGTGTCTGGGGCACTCCCACTCACACCAACATCCTGAGCATGGGCCTAGAAGGTATTTCTGCAGCAACAATGCTTCGCTCCTCTTGAGGCAGGGAGCGCTGGCAGGGGAGACATCTGAGCACAGCCCAGTGTCACCGTCTCTCGGCAGGGTGGCCGTGCAGTGTGAGACCTAGCACACACCTCCGGCACCAGCTGATGCCTCCTGGAGAGGTTTTGGGAGCCCCACAAGTGCTGTGGCTTTACAAACAACCCCCTCAGTCTTCACATCAATCTAGCAGGGAAGTCCTGGTGCCTGAGTAAAGGGGAGACTGAGGCTCAGAAAGCCATCTGAGAGGCCCCTGATCACAGAGCCGGTAAGGGGCCTGGCCGAGGGCCCGGGGTGGGTGTTCCTGACCCTCGCCTCCCAGGGCTTCTTAGGGGAGTGAACCTGCCCAAGGTGATGAGTGACGACATGGTGGGGGCCTCCAAGGCCATCTCCAAGAAGCTGCCTTCTGCAGGGGCTTCTTGACTTAGGGAGACGCTGGATGAAAAGGCCCCTTTTAAAATGATATTATGGATTCTGAAGGCTTGGGAGCAAAATGCTTTCAAGGGCTGAATTGGAACGAGCGCACGCGTGTAGCTGCAGCCATGTTAACAGAATGACCTGCGTGACCCACCCTCGCCGCCAGACAGCAAGCCCACATGCGTGCTCATTTGTGCACCGAAGGGGTGCGCTTTCTTCTGCTGCCCTCCTTTCAGACAAACTGCTACCGCACAGAGAGCGAGAAAGAGAACAAACGAATAAACAAGTTGGGGGGGATGGTGCTCAAAAGCTCAGAATTCTGGTTTGCCTTCAAATGGCTCAAAGCAATCAGTTCTGGCATAAGCTTCTTGAAATTGACTTACTGCAACTTTTTTAAACACGAGGAGCGCTACATAAATTAGCTGCCAGCCTAGATCTTTCCTCGAGAAGATGACGCCAATCAAAGCAGGTGCCTGTCTCCGAGCGTGTGCGTGGAAAGCAGCTGGAGGGTAGCCGGGATCTTGCTTATAACAAACCCATCACACACGGGGGAAACTTTTGCAAGAAAAATGATTAGTTGTTTTTGCTGAACTGAAAGATGCATAATGGGGGCAGGAGGCCTGGGTGCCGCAGGTGAGGCTCCTGGGGCCTGGAGAGGGGACAGTAGGGAGACCCAAGGCCCAACGGGCAGACAGCATCCAGTCCAGGAATCCCCTCACCCAGGCCAGCCTCCCACGGGTCCCAGACCCCTGCACTGCCCGCCAGCCCCTCCCCAGTGGGCCTTGACCACCACACTTCACATTTTACTTCTCTGTCCCCTTCATCAAATGGCTAGCTCCACGTTTCCAGCCCTGATCATGGTGTCTGGCTCACAGCAGGCATTGATGACCATTTCCCTTGAACAACGGGTGTGGGAACCCCACCAGAGAGGCTGCCGAGTGGGGTACGTAGGACCCCCAGCCCTGGAGATGGTCACACAAGGGTGGGTGGGGCCCAGCTTAACCCAACACTCGCTGCGTGTCCTGACACGGAGCACCTCGCCCCTCCAGGCTTGTTTGTCAAGCCTGTGACAAACACGTGAGAGCACGTAAGAGACAAAAGAGAGCACGTGACAAAGCCGCGCAGACATGGCAGTGTGACGGGTGCCCACGCCTGCCCTTCCTCTCCCACAGACAGGGCTACAACGCCTGGACACGTGCCCGGCTCTGGAAGGCCCACCGCACTGGTGGGTAGGGAACATCGTGGCTCTTCTCTCGCATCCCCTGACCTCAACCTCGTGCCACCATCCAGGCGGTGGTGAGGCTGCTGTACCAGGAGCT
The DNA here is from genome assembly GCF_028858775.2 of Pan troglodytes. Taxonomy (NCBI): domain Eukaryota; kingdom Metazoa; phylum Chordata; class Mammalia; order Primates; family Hominidae; genus Pan; species Pan troglodytes. The sequence continues at coordinate 7,926,056 of NC_072404.2, forward strand.
CAAGGCGAAGTCCTCCAGCACTCACCTGGGGGCCGGAAAAGAAAGCCACTGAGCTTCAGGAGCGTGGGACCCTCCCTGCTCGGAGTATGGACTCCCCGGCCCCCGTGGCCCCTGCCTCTGCTCTTTGCACACTACCACGGGCTCAGCCCACAGGGCTGCAGTGGCGGCAGGGAGCCTGAGGCAGGAGCTGTGCTCTCTGTCTGAAGCTGCTGTCATTCCAGATGGGCAGGACAAACTCTAGCTGCGTTTTCCTCCCTGTCCTCCCTCCTGCAGGGCCGGGCGTGGGTCCAACCTCCATGACACCAGCAGAGTGCAATAGACGGTGCGAAGAGAGCCCCACGTCCCTGGAGGACCACAAAGGGGAGACCCAGAAACGTGAAAGGACCCGAAGATCACAGAATGGAAGGACTGAAAAGCGTAGTCCTGGAGAGTTGGGGGGCATCCCTGGGTCGGCCCATGCCTGGGTCCCATCCACACTGGCATCTGAAGCCGGTGAGAGCTGAGGGTGTCCCTGGGTTGGCCTGTGCCTGGGTCCCATCCACACTGGCCTCTGAAGCTGATGATAGCTAAGCTGACAGGCACTGCCAATGTCCCAGGCCAAGGCCAGGAGCACTGCCAAGGCTTCACAACCTGAACTGGGATGGGAACCGCGCCCCACAGAAGGTCGCTGGGACCTGGGCTAGAAACCACCCAGGTCGGCTCACTGCTGAACTAAAACACTCTCATTCCTCACAGGACTTAAACACACAACCTCTTCTCACAATGCTCAGGACATAACCCCAAATTACTCGGCACATGAAGAACCACAGAGATTTCAAGTCAGCCTGGAGAGGCAGTTCCAGCTGCCGGGGCTGAGGAGATGGGGCTGGGTTATCTGGGAAGTGCGGCGGAGAGGGGCCACAAGACGGCCCATGCAGACGAGTGTGCACACTCTCACAGCACACGGAAACCCAAAGGTCTCAGCAAATTCACAGAAAAGTGAATTGCTGAAAAAGTATTTAAGGAAATAAATGGCTGAAATATCCCAAATTTGGCAAAAAAAAAAAAAAAATCCCTAGAGATTCAAGAAGCTGAGCAAACTCCAAACAGAATAAACCCAAAGAAATCCACACCCAGACACATCCAAACGAAACTGCTGAAAACTGAAGGCAAAAAAAATGGTGAAAACAGAAAAAAACTGTATGACCTCAAAGGGAACAGCCATTCGAGCGTCTGCAAATCTCTCCCCAGGCAGGAACCGCGGTGAGGAGGAGGAACGCCGCAATCGTGGCGTGCTGGGAGGCGAGGGCCGCGGGCCGCGCTGCGTGCGCAGGGCAGAGCTCCTTCAGGAACACGAGAGGAATAAAGACGGACCCATCCGAGGGAAACCGTGAGGAATCGTAGCCACCTGCTCTCCAGGAGAGGCTGCCGGAAATCCTTCAGAAGGAAAGAGGATATGAAGGATACCTGGAGCGTCGACAATGAAGGAGGAACAGATGGCAGCTATCTGGGCTTACAGATAATACCCGGGTCTCTTACTGCCCTTTTCAAAACACTGTATGACTGAAAACAAAACCTGTGGCATTTCCATGTAGGTGGAGGGACGGCAGGAAGGGAGAGGGCAAGGGACCTGCCGGGAGGGGCTTCCAGGTGTGACTTCAAGTGGGATGAGGCTGATTCTCAGTAGGCAGTGATAAGTACTCTAACTCCCAGAGCAAACACTCAAAACATCAGACTGAGAAATAGTCATATGCCCATCTGCTAAATTAAAATGAAATACTAAAAACCATTCAAGTAACTCAACGGAAAGCAGGAAGCATGAAAAGGAAAAACAAAAATGGAGGAGACACACAAACAAATAATAAAATGGTAGCAATGAAAAGACAGAGATTGCCACGATGGTTTAGAAACTGACCCGATGACATCATGTATACAGAAACTCAAAGAACGGGTACAGGTACGCTGCAAGTAAAAGGACAGAAATATTTACAGCACGCAAACACTATGGTAAAGGCAGCTGGCGGGAGGGTGTAGAAGCAGTGCCGTCCCAGGAGCCACAGGCACACCCAGACCCTGACCTGGGCTGCTCAGGACTGTGCTGCCAAGAGAAGGCTCCGGGCTCCCTGGAGGAACGGATGATTGGAAAGCTGGGGCAGAGGACACGAGGTGAGTCTGGAGCACCCTGTGGTGCCAGAGAGTGAGGAAGGGCTCAGAAAACCCAACGACGGGGCACAGCAGGGCGCAGCCGGCCGCGGGGAGATCATGCAGCGAAACAAGTCCCGGTGCATGCACCGGATCAGAACACAGAGCACGCGGCAAACACCCTCCAGTCCACACTGCTGGCAATAAACAAGTCCCGGTGCGTGCACCAGATCAGAACACAGAGCACGCGGGAAACTCCCTCCAGTCCACACTGCTGGCAATAAACAAGTCCCGGTGCATGCACCGGATGAGAACACAGAGCACGCGGCAAACTCCCTCCAGTCCACACTGCTGGCAATAAATGAAGAAGTGAATAAATGGGGAAGAGGAGACACCTCCCTCACAGAACTCCACATCATACATGTAGAACTCATCCCTCCAGAGGGGGAGCGTCGCCTGTGCCCTGAGGGATTCACTTCCAAGGAAGAGACTGGAGAAAGTGCAAACAGCTTCACGGACGAGGCACCCGGCAGAGCACGCCTCAGTCCGGCGGTCAGGTCCACCCTCGACGCCTCAGTCCGGCGGTCAGGTCCACCATCAACACCAGCAGTCTTGTCCACATCAACGCCTCAGTCCAGCGGTCAGGTCCACTGTCAACGCCTCAGTCTGGTGGTCAGGTCAACCGTCCACACCTCAGTCCAGCGGTCAGGTCCACTGTCAACGCCTCAGTCTGGTGGTCAGGTCAACCGTCCACACCTCAGTCCAGCGGTCAGGTCCACTGTCAACGCCTCAGTCTGGTGGTCAGGTCAACCGTCCACACCTCAGTCCAGCGGTCAGGTCCACTGTCAACGCCTCAGTCTGGTGGTCAGGTCAACCGTCCACACCTCAGTCCAGCGGTCAGGTCCACTGTCAACGCCTCAGTCTGGTGGTCAGGTCAACCGTCCACACCTCAGTCCAGTGGTCAGGTCCACTGTCAACGCCTCAGTCCAGCGGTCAGGTCCACCGTCAATGCCAGCGGTCATGTCCACCATCAACGCCTCAGTCCAGCGGTCAGGTCCACTGTCCACGCCTCAGTCCGGCGGTCAGGTCCACCATCAATGCCAGCGGTCATGTCCACCATCAACGCCTCAGTCCAGCGGTCAGGTCCACTGTCCACGCCTCAGTCCGGCAGTCAGGTCCACTGTCAACGCCTCAGTCCAGCGGTCAGGTCCACCTGCTGTTGCATGGATGTCAGGGGCTCCCTGATGGGACGTAGTGAGAAAGGACTTGTCGTCTGTGATCTTCCTTCCAAAAACCACCATCTCAGGTTAACAATGAAACACATCACACAAGCTCGCTTCGGGGGCGTTCTAGGGACTCCTAAACATACTGAGGTCAGGAGAAGCGAGAAAAGACAAAACTGTCACCGACCAGCGGCAGGAGAGATGTGACGACTAAAATCAACGCGGTGCCCTAGCTGCAACATGCAGGAAAGCCTGGTGGATCCAAACAAGGGCTGGAGACAGGCCCAGAGTCACACGCCGGTGACGAGCACCATGGCAGCGTGAGATGTCAACAGCGAGAGAAACCGGGTGAAGAGGGTATGAGAACTCTCCGTCCAATTTCCACAACTTGCCTATTGAATCTGGTAAACAGTGTGGCAATTCCATCTTTTCAAAAAATCGACTGTTGGCCAGGTGTGGTGGCTCCCGCCTGTAATCCCAGCACTTTGGGAGGCCGAGGTGAGTGGATCACCTGAGGTCAGGAGTTTAAGACCAGCCTGGCCAACGTGATGAAACCCCGTCTGTATTAAAAATACAAAAATTAGCCAGGCATGGTGGCACGATTGTAATCCCAGCTACTCGGGAGGCTGAGGCAGGATTCACTTGAACCCGGGAGGCAGAGGTTGCAGTGAGCCAAGATGGTGCCACTACACTCCAGCCTGGGTGACAGAGCGAAACTCCACCTCAAAAATAATAAATAAATAAATAAATAAATAAATAAATAAATAAAACAAAAACCCCATAGCTTATGTCAATCTCAATGGTGAAAAGCTAAAAGCTTTTCCCCTAAATCAGGAACAAGACAAGAATGTCTGCTTTTGCTGCTTCTATTCAACATAGCCAGAGCAATTAGGCAAGAAAAAGAAATAAATTGTATCCAAATTGGAAAAGAAAAAGTGAAACTACTTCTCTCTCTTTGCAGATGCCAGGCTACAGAAAACCCTAAAGAAGCTGCAAATAACCTGTTCTAGTCAATAAACAAAATCAGCAAAGTTGCAAGATACAAAGTCAACACACAAAAGATCAGTTGTATTTCCCTGTATTAGGAACAAGCAATCTGACAAGGAAATCAAGAAAACAATTCCATTCTTAACAGCATCAAAAAGAACAGAACACTCTGCAATACATTTACCCAAGGAGGCATAAGATTTGTACCCTAAAAACTGCCAAACATTGCTAAAAGAAATGGAAGAAAACCTAAGTAAATGTAAAGCCATCTGTGTCAGGGAGAAGACTGCCCGCTGTTTACCTGTCAGCGGAGTCAAACCCCCCTGAAAAAGAACCACCACCAGGGAGACTCATAGCTCCTGACCTCGAAATTTATGAGAAAGCTACCTAAGTGAAAAAGGAACTGACTTTTATACACAAACAACCTGGATGGATCTCGAGGGCGTTGTGCTGAATGAAAGGAGCCAGTCTCAAAAGACTGCATGTTGTAGGACTGGGCTGGAAAAAGCCGAGCCGCAGGGTTGAGCAGACATGTGCAGCTGCCGGGAGGTCCCTGTGTGGCTGGGTGAATGGAAAGGGGGACCATGGAGGATTCCTGAAGGGTTGACGTTATTTTGCACTCTGATTACAGGGTGATTACAGTTCATAGAGCTGTATCCTATAAGAAAAAAAGTTAATTTTACTATATAATTGTAATTTTTACTTTTTTTTTTTTTTTTTGAGACAGTCTCACTCTGTTACCCAGGTTGGAGTACAGTGGCATGATCTCGGCTCACTGCAACCTCCACCTCCCAGGTTCAAGTGATCCTCATGTCTCAACCTCCCAAGTAGCTGGAATTACAGGCACGCGCCACCACGCCCAGCTAAGTTTTCCATTTTTAGTAGAGACGGGGTTTCACTATGTTGGCCAGGCTGGTCTCCAACTCCTGACCTCAGGTGATCTGCCTGCCTTGGTCTCTCAAAGTGCTGAGATAAAAGGCGTGAGCCACCATGCCCAGCCTATTATATAATTTTAAAAGTAAAAAATTTAAACACCTGCTGGGCTATGTCCTATATCTTACTGTGGTGGCTGCATGCTTGTGCATGCATCTGTTGAGACGTGACGGTGGCATCTGGTGGGGGAATGGTGGTAGAACTGTAGATCATTGCTGGCATTCTTTAGAACTGCAGGCATGTGGTGGTAAGAAGTGCATCCACTTTTATTTACTTATTGTTTTAAAACTCTGAAGATAACGTAGCCTCTATGACCTGCTCCCGGGATAAGGGTACCACCGCCCGCCCTTGGTACTCGCCGACCATGAACTCAGGTTTAAATGAATCCCTTCCATTGTGTGCGAGTTGCGCTAATACAGTAGATATCCTTAAACTCCTTCTCAGGCCCGCAGTTAGAATTCAGTAGTGTGGAGATGCATGCAGTGCCGTGCGGGGCCCACAGCCAGCCCTTCGGTGTGCGAGTTCCACCTCAATACAGTGAATATCCTTAAACCCCGTCTCAGGCCCGCAGTTAGAACTCGATCAATGTGGAGATGCACGCAGTGCCATGCGGGGCCCACAGTGAGCCCCACACAAACATCACTTGCCTCTCACTGCAATCATGGCCACCGCTGCTGCTGGGGGCTGTTGCCGTCACCAGTAAGAAACACAAGCGATGGGATTTCTCAGTGCAGCCAGGCTCCTACAGGCTACAGTTGGTCTTTCCAGACACACAGAATTCTCTCGCACAGAAGTCAAAACATGGCCAACAGTTCACCTTCATTCTCACTAGGTGAAAACGCGAAACCACTCAAGCTCCAAAAGGGGTTAATCAACTATACATTAAGACTTAACAAAAACCTATAAAAACATGGGGAAGTGTTTATGTTATAATATATAGTGGAGAAACAGGATGCAAATGATGTGTGTTTCACTTAAAATATATATTATATAAACGGAAAAATCATCAAAGACTTCAGTTAAAGACGGTAGCTTGAACACGTGCACTTAAGTGTAATCTCTCTCAAAATCCTGGTAAAACAAGGGTAAAGGTTTTGCTTACTTTTTTTGAGGCATTTACCTGAAGACAAAGAAAAGAAGGCACAGCATCAAATAGCCTTTAAAATGGAAGCTGGAAAGCTTCCAGACAGATGAGTGGCAAACGACCCCAGAAAAGCTGAATCCCACGCCAGGAATGGAACAGCCAAGAAGCTTTGACATCACAAGCTCCCCAGGTTCAGGGATACCCACCCCAGCAACGACTTCCGGAAGCAGGGAGGAGGGAGCGCTGGAACTGCAGGGCTGGCTGGAGACCTTTAAAACAGAACGAAGACCTCATCGCAGATTCACAGCAATTTGTGGGAAACGTACAAGGAGGTCCGTGTCCTCTTTACCCAATCTCCCTCGATGGTAACAACTTAAACAGCAATATCAAAAACGGGACAACTAACATGGGTACAATCCAGAGACTGCTCGCCTGCCGCCAGCTCACAGACACTTCCCTCCACGTCTACTCCCACGTGATCTGTCATGTGTGTGGATGTGTGCGCCCACAACTGCCATCCAGACACAGGCCTGTCCTGACACCGGAAGGCTCGCCCCGCTGTCCTTTTGTACACACATGCACCCCCGTGCCTAAACCCTAGCAATCTCTTCAATTTTCTGTGTCAAATTGATCTTAATTATTAACTGTTTGGTAGATTTCTCTAGGGAAACCATTTGGGCCTAGGGATATCCTTCTCATCTTTATGACTTCAATTTTTTTTAAAAAAATAGTTTACAAGATTATTCAGATAACCTATTTCATCTTGGTCGAGTCTGGTGGCTTGTGGGTTCTGAGGAGTGAGTCCGCTGCTTCAAGTTGTTTGTGGCATAACACCCTCTGCTTAATGGCTACAGGGCCTGTAGTGATGGCCCCTATTTCATTGCTGATATTGATGATTTTGGTGGTGTCTTTTTATTTTTGTCAAATTTGCTAGAGATTTGCCAATTTTATTGAATTTTTTTTCCAAAAAAGCCCCAGCTTATTGTTTTAATAATTTTCTCTATTTTTTTTTCAATTTCATTGCTTTTTGCTCATGTTATTTCCTTCATCCATGCTTGCTCTGGGCTATTCCACTCTCCTTTCTCCAGGTTATTGAGATAGGAACATAAATTAGAGACCATTCCTCTTTCCCAACGTGAACACTGAGCATGACGTACTTCCTTCTCAGCACCGGTCTAGCTGGACCCCACTTACTTAGATGTGTGTATTTCCATTATTGCCCAGTGTACTTATTTGTACCGGGAGAACTCCTCCCCCACACGGGCAATGCAGACATGTGTTGCTAATCTCCTAATGCTTAGAGACTTCCCTGTTGTTCTTCTGTTACTGACATCTAGTTTGGGTTCATTACACTCAGAGCACACAGTCTGAGTGAATTCGATTCTTTCGAATTTACTGGGGTCTCTTTGATGACCCGTGATGTGATCTGTTGTGACTGTCCCAGGTGAATGCAGAGGCAAGAGTCCTCTGCTCTCGGACAGGGTGTTCCACAGACACTGATTAGGTCCTGCGGGCTGATGGGGACACTCAGTTCCGTCAGTCGTGGAGGGTGAGGTGTGAGTTCTCAACTGTAAATGTAGATCTGCCCGATTCTCTGTTCATCCCAGACACTTCTGCGTCCTGGGTTTTCTAACTGTTATTTGGCTTGTGTACATCTAGGAGTGCCAGACCTGGGGGCAGAGTGGGAGTTCTGCCACCGCACAGACCTGGCGGACACCATCCTGGCACACGCGGAGTGCGGACGTGCACCTGCTCACAAGGGCGACAGACAGGCAGGCGTGAACTGGGACCCTAGAGTGGGGATGCGTACCCCACTCACGAGGGCCACGGACGGGTGGATGCGAGCTGGGCCCCTACAGTGGGGAATGTGTACCTGCTCACGAGGGCCGCAGACAGCCGGGTACAAGCTCAGCCCCTAGAGCGGCAATGTGTACCCCACACACGAGGACCACAGACGGGGGTGCGAGCTGGGCCCCTGCCTGTCTCGCCAACACCACGGACAGGAGGCATGAAGGGCAACGGCAGCCTCCCTGCTGCAGGGTGTGGGGAAGGCCCTGCTGAGCCTCTGACATGGGGTCCTGGGGGTTGAAGACCCCCCTCCACATCCTGCTCTGCCTCGGTGCTGGGTGAGGTGTAGGCTCCGATCCCTGTTGGGCATGGCGACACTACTGGACCAGAGAGCCAGAGCTGGGCCTGCCTCTGCTGAATGGCACCAAGGTCCCTGCCATCAGCCCTGCTGACCCTGCCCAGCACAGACACAGGAGCAGTGCCGGCTGCTGAAGGCTGGGGCAGGAGACGCGCTCCCCGAGGGGCCACGCTGATGCTGCTGGGCGGGGACAGCACTCTGCTGGCTTCTGCTTCTGGGAGTGAAGGGCAGGAGCCTGCATGTCACTCTGCACATCCTGCATAAGATCTCTGGGCTGAGACAGGCCCTTAGGTAAGGCACGGACAGGGTGCCCCACCGCAAGAGGAGTCCTGCATTGGCGACACACTTCCCTGCTCAGCCCCCAGGAGCTGGCAGCACAGGCCCCCACACCAGAGTCACCCAGGCTGAGAGGAAAGATCAGAGGCCCCTCCCAAGGGCTCCCCAGTGGAAGACCCAGCCGGATTCCTCGGAGAAGCACAGGGCAAACCCACCCTGGCACAGGCAGCTGGGACCACCAAACGCTTAAGGAAATCATCCAGAAAGAAAAGAGTAAGGTCCAACACTGGCAGAAAAACAGCAACTTAGAGCAACAGAGAACAGGGTTCACTAGGAGAAGAAAACTCCAAAAAGCACTATTATTAACATCAAAGACACAGTGACCCCACTGCACTCATGAACACTGACAGGATGCTTTATACATAAAAGAATCCTCACAGAACAGAAACAGACTCTCAGGAAACGAAGAGTATGGCAACAAATAAAATAAGAACAGGTTAACAAAGCTGAGAAAATACAGAAGGTAGGACAAAAATAAGGAAAATAGGATCAAAAAGATTTAAGAGAGAGAAAACTATTCGAAAATCCAACATCCAAGTAACAGTTTCAGAAAGAAGACACAGAAAACAGAGGAGAGGAAATGATCAGTGAACAGAGCCAGGAAAGCTCTCAAGAGCGGAAGGGCGTGAGACGCCAGAAGGAAAGGCCTGGAGTGCCCAATGCAGCGCACAGAGCAGGCCCCGGCCAGAGTGTTTGGGTAACCTGAGGATGCTGGGGACCAGGGGAGGCGGGCAGGCTTTCGGAGAGGAAGAAGCAGGTCCGGGGTACAGGACCCAGGCAAGCAGGGCCCTGAGGACCCAAGCTGCAGGCCGGACCTGGGGCGCGCACCTGCCTTCACTGGCTCTGGTCACCGGCACCACCTGCAGAGCCCAGGCGCAGGGGCCGCTGTCGCTACCGGCAGCCAGGCAGTGGGCTGGGGACAGCTCTGGTGGTCACGGGCCTGCTGACAGTGCTGCCCAGCCAGGTGGAGGCAGCTCACCAGCCTTCACCCTGTTGACCTGGCTGCCTCAGCCTGCTCCTGAAGCTGCTCGGGGGAGGGAGAATGAGGCCAAAAAGGCTCCCCAGGTCCTGCCCTGGGCTCCTGATCCCCAGATGGGCTGGGCAGTCCATCACCAGGCCCCCTCGGGGCCACGCCTTCCCACCTGGGACCATAGCATCTGAGGGTGACCTCTTTCCGGCCACAGCTGCCCTTCCAATGGGACCAATCACTTGTACTCCAGACCCGGCCCAGCCAGCAGGTTCTCCACGGTGGGCAGCAGGAGCGGCTGCAGAACAGGACAGAACCAGGGAAAACCAGTTCCACTTTCCCAGGCTGAACTCTCCCTGGCGGCCTGGGCTGGGCACGGTGAGCTCAAAGATCAAACCACTGCCCTAGAAGCTTGGCAGGCAGGGACTGTCTTTCCAGTTACCTCTATGTAGTTTCATGAGGGGACTTAGAGCAGCGGTGTTTAATGGAGATTTGTTGGACGAAAGATGATAATTTCTACAAAAGAACATTAAAAGTCTAGCACCTGGCCCTCTGGAAAGGACGTGGGCCTGGGCACTGGGTCCCTGGGGTGTGAGTGGAGATCACAGAGTGTCCTGAAGAGTGGGGACCTCGGGTGAGTGGGGTCATGGGTCACCTCTCGTCCCCTGAGGCAGGCCGGCGTCTCCAGGACCCCCAGCACCTCCCGGGACCCAGAAGGCATCACACGGCCGGGAAGCGAGGGTCCGAGTGTGACTAGCAGGCGCTGGCACAGATAGGCAAGCCTCTGGAATTAGCAAGCGTCTAACCAGTTGCTGAATCTACAGGCAACATTTAGGATTTGCTAGAGCTGCTATTTGACAACAGAGAGGACGGGCTCAGATTTGTTCTGGCTGAAAGGGCTCCTCAGCTGCTGCCTCTTAAAAATCCCCACCGACGCTCTCTCTAGCTTCAGTGTTGAAAAACGATGCTGTGTGATACATGTCATTCACATACAACAAATAAATGGATGTGAAAATGTGAGTGTGCATCTGGGCAAGAGCAGGCACACATATGTGTGGCTGTGCATGTGTGTGTGAGGACCATCCCTGGTCCTCCTGTGTCCGAGATTGGTGGGTTCTTGGTCTCACTGACTTCAAGAATGAAACCGTGGACCCTCATGGTGAGTGTTACAGTTCTTAAAGATGGTGTGTCTGGAGTTTGTTCCTTGCCATGTTCGGACATGTTCGGAGTTTCTTCCTTCTGGTGGGTTCGTGGTCTTGCTGGCTTCAGGAGTGAAGCTGCAGACCTTCATGGTGAGTGTTACAGCTCTTAAGGCAGCACGTCTGGAGTTGTTCGTTCCTCCCGGTGGGTTCGTGGTCTTGCCGGCCTCAGGAGTGAAGCTGCAGACCTTCGTGGTGAGTGTTACATCTCATAAAGCAGTGCGGACCCAAAGAGTGAGCAGCAGCAAGATTTACTGCGAAGAGTGAAAGAACAAAGCTCCCACAGTGTGGAAGGGGACCCCAGCGGGTTGCCACTGCTAGCTCTGGCAGCCTGCTTTTATTCCCTTATCTGGCTCCACCCACTCCTGCTGATTGGCCCATTTTACAGAAAGCTGATTGGTCTGTTTTGACAGGGTGCTGACTGGTGCGTTTACAAACCTTTAGCTAGACACAGAGTGCTGATTGGTGCATTTACAAACCTTGAGGTAGACACAGAGTGCTGACTGGTGAATTTACAAACCTTGAGCTAGACACAGGGTGCTGACTGGTGTATTTACAATCCTTTAGCTAGACATAAAAGTTCTCCAAGTCCCCACCAGATTACCTAGACACAGAGCACTGACTGGTGCGTTTACAAACCTTTAGCTAGACACAGATTGCTGATTGGTGCATTTACAATCCTCTATCTAGACATAAAATTTCTCCAAGTCCCCACCGGACTCAGGAGCCCAGCTGGCTTCCGATAGCGGATCCCACGCCGGGCTGGGGGCAGAGCTGCCTGCCAGTCCCACGTCACACACCTGCACTCCTCAGCCCTTGGGTGGTCAATAGGACCAGGCGCCACGGAGCAGGGGGCCGCGCTGTCAGGGAGGCTGGGCTGCGTGGGAGCCCACGGCTGGGGGCGGGTGTGGGCTCAGGCATGGCGGGCTGCAGGTCCCAAGCGCTGCCCCACGGGGAGGCGCCTGAGGCCCAGTGAGAATTCGACTGCAGCGCAGATGGGCCGGCAGTGCTGGGGGACCCAGTGCACCCTCCGCAGCTGCTGGCCCAGGTGCTAAGCCCCTCACTGCCCGGGGCCGGCAACGCTGGCCGGCTGCTCAGAGTGTGGGGCCCACCAAGCCCATGCCCACCCAGAACTCGCACTGGCCTGTGAGCACCACGCACGCAACCCCAGTTCCTGCCTGCGCCTCTCCCTCCACACCTCCCCGCAAGCAGAGGGAGCCAGCTCCGGCCTCAGCCAGCCCAGAGAGGGGCTCCCACAGTGCAGTGGCAGGCTGAAGGGCTCCAAACAAAATGGTGGGGACGAGAAGCTTTGACCTTGATGTAGAAGATATCAATGATAAAGGCCTTTTCTTAAATTGTAAAAATGAATAAACCCCAAGCATGCCAGCCCACACAAATCTGACACACGCCTGGCCATGCTCCCATCAACTGCAGAACGAGAGGTTCTAGGTGCCAAAAGGCCCAGCAGAAAGCAGAGTGCCATCTCAGAGAGCAGGGAGCCGTGCAGCGTGATGCAGGCTCCTGCGTGGGCAGCCACGGGCCGGGACACGCTGACCTTCCTGAAACCTTCACAGATGCTGGAAGCCACAGCCGCAACTCCCCAGATTTAAGAACCTACTCCACCACCTCCCACGTGGCTCCTGGGGACTGGAAGACAACAGTGGAGACCACCCTGCCTCGCGTGGCATTCAGGACCTTGCAGGGTCAGGCACTAGCCACACCAGCCCAGACCTTCCCGATGCACTGCTGTGCACGGCCTCTCCCCCTGCGCCCGCGTGCCTCCAGAGGCCCTTTCTCCATGATGACAAGGTGTGGCCTCTGCTGCTGGTCCCAGCTCCCCCTCTCACTGCAGACACACATTGAAGCCTGTCTGGCACGTCATCCAGCCTTGGCCTTGGTGAGCTCCTGACCTGCCTGGGCTGCCCTTCTGGGCCATTCCTTCTGTCTCACTACACACTACCCCTGCTCTGAGGCCTCCAGGCCCGCTGCTCTGTGTGGCAAGGGTCTTTCTCCCCAGGTGGGGCTGCTCTTGCAAGTCAGGGTGTGTGTGGGAGGCATATTTTGCTCATCTCTGCAAAGGAAAAGCCAACTCCGGCTTCGGAGGGGCTCCCAGCACCGATGCTTGGTGAGCAGGTGATGGGGACGGCCCCTCTGCCACTCTCCTTCCCCTCCCCAGGCCTGGCAGCCAGTGCTTTCTCCAGCCACATTCTTCCACTTCAAAGCCTCTAGTGCCTCCCATTGCTGCTAGGAAAGAGACTGCACGCTCACCATGGCACCTGCCCGGTCTCCAGCTTCCCCCACCCCACACCCACGCTCACACACAGCCCCCAACCCCATCAACCCGAAGACCACACGCAGACGCACTTCCGGGGGGAGACATCTGCTGTCACAGGACCACGTGCACCTCACAGGCTGTAACGACAGAGCCTCTAGGTGAAGAATGGCCCCCAGGTCCCCGAGACACGGAGACGCAGATGAAGACGGAGAGCGCGTCGGGGCCCACTCACCACTCCGTCAGCCTCCATGCTCGGCCCTAAGGACGCCACGGCACACACTCAGTATCTGAACACTTGAACGGCTGAGCAGATGTAAATCAAACCGCTCAGACTCCGGCGGATCCCAGAGAGGGCGATGTGTAAGGCACAGCCCATGCATGAGGAATGCTTCAGAGACGCTGGAGGAACATCGAATCTAGAAGGCATCAGCTGCCACGTGCAGAGCACTTCCTGGGCCGGGGCCACACTAAAGGCAGCCCTTTTCCTGCTTTACTCTCGGCAACCCTGAGAAAGGGGGGCCATCCACAGGTGAAAACTGGAACCCCAGGGAGTGGGTGTGACAGACGAAGCAGAGGCTGCTGCCGCGGGGGGTCCAGGGGCCCACACACCAAAGCTGTGTGGCCAAGGAAGGGTGCTTTCTCCCCACTGCCACCCCCATCTCACTGCAGGGCCATTTGATGTCCCCTGGAGCTGTCTCAGTCCCCTGTTCTCAGTTCCTCTGATGACCAGGAGAAACCCTGGATGCCCAGGGCCTGGCCTGCTGCAGACACTCAGAGCAGAGGAGTGGCCAATGCAGGAAAGCCATGGGCCTCCTGCCACCCCACCCTGTGCCCACAGCCACTGCCTCCCACATTGGATTCTGGCAGGACACTCGGGTTGCCCCACAGCCACTTTCAATCCGCACTGGATGGGGCAGCGCCAACACAGGCACCAAAGCGGAGCCCGGAGCTCCACCTGCGTCTGCCTGGAAACCTCTTGCCTGAGGACCCTGATGGGTCCACAAGGCGGGGGAGAGGCAGAGAGCTCTAGAAAAGCAGCCCGGCCTGCAGACCCTGCTCTAGGGGCGCCGTGTGCAAGCAGGAGCTGGGGTGAGGGTGGCCTAGGACAGTGCGGTGGCAGAGAGCTGGCAGCATGTCTGAAGCGCAGCCCAAGGGCTGCTGGACACGCCTGGCTGCTGCACTGCCTGGGCTCTGCTCTGAGCCACACTCCAGTGCAGCCATCTCGGCACAGCACTGCCATGCAGCCCCTGCGGCTGCAGACCCGGCTCCAGCGCCGCCCCCTGATGGAGGACCTGCTCCCTTCTGAGCGTCAGGGACACTGAGAGACCCCTGCTGTCAGCGCTGGCTGGAGAAGTGCTGCTGAAGAAAGGGCCACACCAGCAGAGACGAGTGTCCCTGCAGAGAGGAACCTAGGTGGATGGGATGGGACTTACAAAGAAAAGCCCTTCCACGAAGGCAGCAGAGGAGCAAGACTTTACTCCAGCTACCCACGGGGGAGCACACAGAGAAGGGCACGGCCTGGAGAGGGGGACAGGAGGCTGCCGGTGGACGTGTCTCCCGCACTCCCCTCCTCTGGAAAGGGCACACCTGAGCGTGCGCACCTCCCCGCTGGGGGACACGCCTGAGCATGTCCACTTCCTGGGGGACACGCATGAGCGTGCCCACCTCCCCCCACCCCACAGGACACACCTGAGCACGTCCGCCTCTTCCTCAGTGGGACACACCTGAGCGTATCCGCCTCCTCCCCCACAGGACACACCTGGGCGTCTCCGCCTCCTCTCTGGGGGACATACCTGAGCGTGTCCACCTCCTCCCTGGAGAACAGGAAGCTCTGTTCGGCAGAGCTGGACTGAGACTTTAGCATCTTCAGCTCCATCTCCAGCTAAGAGAAAGCAAAGGATAGAGGGTCAGCAGACACGAGCACACCCAGGTGTGTGGGGAACCCCAGCTCAGGCCCCTGAGACCACCCCTGGCAGCACCCCCGCCCTGGGCTGGGAGCTGCGGGAGAGACCTCTCTCCTGGAAGCCTGAAGCTGCCAGGCCAGACAGCACTCTAACTTTGCAAACTCAAGTTCTCTCACTTTTTTGTCACTTCCATCTCCTGAATAGCAACAGATGCACAGGCTCACGGTGAGGTGTGTGGGGTGCATGTGAGAGTCTCTGGAGAGTGGACACACAGCTGGGGAGAGAGCACGCTCCAACGCTGCCATCGGTTTGGTTTAACAGCCACAAGCCGTCATTTATTCCGCTACTTCCAATTCCTCTACAGAACAGCGTGAGATGCTGCACCGCCCGGGAGGGAGCCTGGATTCTATTTTTCTTTTTTGAGATGGAGTCTCGCTCTGTCACGCAGGCTGGAGTGCAGTGGCACAATCTCGGCTCACTGCAACCTCCACCTCGCAGGTTCAAGCGATTCTTCTGCCTAAGCCTCCTGAGTAGCTGGGACTACAGGCGCATGCTGCCACGCCTGGTTAATTTTTTGTATTTTAGTAGAGATGGGGTTTCACTGTGTTCTCCAGGCTGGTCTCGAACTCCTGACCTCAGGTGATTCACCCGCCTCCGCCTCCCAAAGTGCTGGGATGACAAGCGTGAGCCAGTGCACCCGGCCAGGAGTGTGGATTCTAACTCGCCCCTACACACCTAGGGTGGGAGGCATCAGGGGCAGCAGACGGTGGGGAGGCCAGGAGCCAGAACGGACTGCAGGCTCAAGGAAGAGCAGGGCACAGACGGGGGCCTGGTCAGGCAGGCTGGCGCAGGCTGAGGGGCTACGTAGGCACCAGCTCCAGGGCCCGGGGGTGCTAAGGAAGGCCCACCCAGAGATGCCCACCACTCCTGGGGTGTCTCACGGACAGGATCCGATGGGTTCAGGGAGGTAAATCCTGCCCCTGGCCCAAGTCAGAACCTTGTTCCCACCAGTCCTGACCCACTCCAAAGCCCGGCTCACTCCGTCATGAAGGGAGGAGGAAGGACAGTGTGGCCTCAGGGAGGGAAGGATAGGTGCCAGCAGGTACCAGGGCAGCCGGAGGCTCCCAGCAGTGAAGCTGCAAAGCCTGCCAGACACCCAGGGTGGAATGACGCGAGGGGGACAACACCCCCTGGGCTGGGGGCCAGCAGGAGCCTGGGAAAAAAGGCATTGGGGCAGGGGGTGCACAGTGTGCAACAGGGCAGGATATGCTAATTACCCTGATCTAATCACCATATGTTACATGTACTGAAACATCACTATGTACCCCATCAATATATACAATTATCATGTGTCCATTAAAAAGAAAGATCCACAGTTCAGACAACAAACACGGATGCCCATGCCCTGAGCAGCCTGTCCCCAACTTCCAACCCCAGCGCCCCAGGCCCCCGACTCTCAGCCAACCAACGTTCTGAGGTTTGAGCATATGTTCCTTCCGGAGGCTGCTGGTGCGCATGCCAGCAACACGTCTATGTTCTTCCTCCCACCACACTTCATTTTTTTTTAACAAAAATGGTACGATGTCCTACACATCATTTGGTACCTTGCTTTTTTTCACTATATATATAAAATATAAAAATATATACATAAATATACATATATATTCTGAGACAGAGTCTCGCTGTGTCACCCAGGCTCGAGTGCAGTGGTGTCATCTCGGCTCACTGCAGCTCCCAGGTTCAAGCGATTCTCCTGCCTCAGCCTCCCAAGTTGCTGGGATTACAGGTGCACGCCATCAAGCCCAGCTAATTTTTGTATTTTTAGTAGAGACGGGGTTTCACCATGTTGGTGAGGCTAGTCCCGAACTCCTGACCTCAAGTGATCCACCTGCCTCAGCCTCCCAGAGTGCTGGGATTACAGGTGTGAGCCGCCGTGCCCAGCCTTTTCTTCTTCTTTCTAACTTATCTTTGTATACGTGATTTTAAATTTTTGTTTCCCGCCCCCTTCACTAAATTCCGACCGACAGCAGCAGTTCTCAGTTGATTCTCTTGGCACATAATCTTATCAGCAGCAAAGAGGGACAATTTTCCAATTTTCCTCCTCCTTCCCAATATTGATACCTTGGGTTTCTTTCCCTTGTCTACTCTGGATGACTAGTATCTCCAGAATAATACGAAATCACAGTTGTGATACTGGACATCCTTAGGTGGCCTGTGGCTTCACTGGAGCTGAAGCCAATACTTTCTTATTTACAGCACATGACCTTTTTTTTCAAATAGGTATTTTCTATCACAGTGAGAAATTACCCATATATTCCTATTTTATTAAGAGTTTTTAATCAAGGCTGAGTGTTGGATTTTGTCAAACGCCCCCATGAAGAGGGTATTCTATAAATTGATATCCTAAAATCAAGCTGACAGGCTGGTCCTGGAATAAATCTTACTGCATATGATGTATTTCAACCTGCTGTTAAATTTCACTCGTGACATGTTAACAATGACACTGATACATGTATGCGCATGCATGCACACACACACACACACGTGCACACACGCACGCACACCTACAGACGCGCGCACACACACATACACAGGCTTGTAAGGCCTTTGCAGTTGTTGGTGTCAATACAACACTTCCAGAATGCCTTCCCCTCCTTTTCCCACAGTCTGAACTGGTTTACACAGTGCTCAAAGTATCTGCACTTTGAAGATCTGGTAGAATTTTCCCATGAAACTGGCTTGGCCTGATGCATCTTCTGTTTCTTTCCTCTTGTGGTGGGGGAGAGCAGCCATGGCAATTTTGGGACAACGTTTTTCTACAGTAATTGATCTGTTTAAAATTTCTCTCTCTTCTGGAGTTGGGATTGATAGGTAACATTTCCCTGAAACATCATTCATTTCCCACAGATTTTTAAGTTTATTAAAATGGAACTGAGATATAATTCATAATTCTTTTTATAGAAATCAGATAAAACTCATAATTCTCAATTTTTTAATTTTTGCTTTTCTTTCCCATCGAGGTATACATAATTTACACGCAGTAAACTTCTCAATCTTATGTGCACAGCCTGATGGCTTTTTATACATGTCTACACCTACGTATCCACCGTCCAGATCAGGACACAGAATTCTCAGCACGCCTGAAAGCTCTCGCATGCTCCTGCTCAGTCAATAGCTCCAGGTAATTAGTCTTGTTTCCTATTTTGGATGGTGATACTTTCTATCAATTTTTTATTAGAACTGTGAATAATTCATATGTTTTATTGGTTTTATTTCAAATAACAGGTATTTGGACTTACTTATTATTTCTACCATTTTTCACTTTCCTATTCTGCTTTGATCTTTACAAATTCCTACCTTTTTGTTTCACTAAGGTTTACTTTCCTTTTGTTCTCTGACTTCTTGGGTTGAAGGTCTAATCCATATATTTACATGCTTTCTTGTTCAATGATATAAATATTTAAACTTGTGAATTTAGGTGGTTCCCACAGGCTCTGATGAGAAGTGTTTTCAGGACAATTATTTTCTACATCTTATGCACTTTTGAATCGTACTTCTTTGAACCAAGAATTGTTTAAGACAGTGTTTTGTTCTGTTTGGGTTTTGTTTTTTAAATTCCAAGTGTTAGGAGCTTTTTTTTCCCTGATTTTGTTCTTGATTTCACATCACACTGCAATCACAAGAAGTTGTCTTAGTTCTACTTATTTTAATTTATAAAGGCTTTCTCTATTACCGCATACACGATTAATCCTTGTGAATGTTTTCTGCGCACTCCTTTTAACATGAGTATATTCCCTCATTTGGGGGATATGGGTTTTACGCACATATATATTTTTCTGTTTTCCATTATTCTTTGCCCACTTGATATATCGCAGATTAGGACATAAATCCTGCTACTGGCATCTTTGACAATTTCCCCTTGAATCTTTCCTCATTTCTGCTTTTCCCAACAGCGGTGATGTGTTATTTGGCTAACCCACCCGAACCTCACTGTGAAAAGCGCCCACCTTTGTTTCTGAGCGGCTTCCGGCTTGAACTCACACTGCATGGAGATCATAGCTCCTGCTTTCCAGGTTCACTTCACCAGGACGCCTTTGCTTCCCGTATTTTCCAACATGTTTGGTTTTGCTTTGCAATCCAATCAGGAAGTCCTTTCCTTTTAATAGGAGAGTTTAGTCCATCTATAACTGGATTTGTGTCTATTTCTGTTGTATTATGTTGTTATGCTTTCGATTTTGTAGCTTTTACATCTATGTCATTCTGTGGCCTTTTCAATCTAGTTTACTTTTTTGCGTGTAATTCTCTGGAGGCTTAGAAAAGTGTGCATGTTTTACCCTGGTTGCTTTTATAACTCAGCTTTGTTTCACACCTATACTTTCCTACTAGACAGTACCTACTGTATCTCCTATGTTGGGTGCCTAACTAGTCAGATACATCACCCTCCCTGTAGAACTTTATAGTCTGTGACGGTTCATTCCATGTGTCTACTGGACAGGACCTGGGGTACTCAGATCAAAACACTTGCTGGGTGTGTCTGGGAGGGTTTGTGGATGAGATCAGCATTTGAATCGGGGACTCAGCAGACCTGGGCAGCATGGGTAGGCCTCCTCCAACCCCTTGAGGCCAGAATGAAATGAAAACTGGAGGAGGCGACCGTTCCTCCCTTGCCTGCCTGGTGGCCTGAGCGGGGCAGCTCCCGTTTTCCGCCCAGGACTGGGGCTTTCGCCACAGGCTCCGCTGGTTCTCAGGCCTGCAGAGCTGGACTGGGCACAGCACAGGCTCTTCCAGGTCTGCTGTGCGCAGATGCAGACCACGGGATCCCGGCTCCATGGCCAAGAGCGAGGCCCTCACAGTCACTCTCTCGGGATAGACCAGTCTACCGCACCTGGTGCTCTAGGGAGCCTAACATGCAGCTCGATCTACTCTCCCCACCTGATACTACCTTTAGGTGGTGTGTCTGTGTCTTCGGCTCTCAATGGCGAAGCCGCCATCCTCATGTTCTCTCCTCCCTCTGCCATCCTGACACTTCTTTTTGAATACATGACATGTAGCACTTACATTTCCAGGCTTCCACATTCACTTCATCTTCCAATTCAGGAGATGGAACTCTTGCTGCGGGTTCTTTAGGTAGTTTTCCCCGTGATTCGCCTCCCCGTGCATCCGGTCACCTTCCTTCCTGTGCTGCCCCCTCTCCTGCTCTGAGACCCTCCGGGTCCTGTCTCACGCAACCCCCGGCCTCACCATCTCTTCTTGGAGCGTGTGCGTTCCGCCCAAGCCTCACAGACTCTACCGCCTCGTTAACTTTTGTTTCTTGGCAAAATGTCTGGATAGAATTTTCATCTGCTCAATGTCCACCGTTTTTCTGTGAAACTTTTTCTGCCACTTGTTTTTGTTCTTTTTCTCCTTTGCTCTTACACAAATGCATGGAGTGACCTTTACTGCTCACCGCTGAAGATGAGTTTTATTGAATCCGGCTCCGTGCACAGGTTCACAGTGGGGAAGGACAGGCCTGCTTCCTTTTATCTGAAATCCAGTGACAGTTTTGCTGCGAGTCCAATCAGCCCCCAGTAGCTCCCTCCGGCAGGAGAGAAAGGACACCGTGAGTTTTCCTAAGAGCAAATGTTCTGTCTGCCACAGATGCGGCTTCAAGTACATGTGATGCACCTGTGTGATCCCTCAGCTCAGCACCAACCTCTGCTGCAGCTTGGAACCACACGCCAGTCCAGCTTGGAATCACACGCCAGTCCAGGGACCCCTTTTCCAGCTGCCGCCGGCCCCCGCACTGCGGAGCCAGGGTCAGGGGCTGCCTCTCGCAAGGGCTCATGCCAGCAAGGGAGTTCTACTCAGCGGCTCCCTCACGGAGCTGTCTCCACCCGCACTGCTCCAGGCTTCCCCGGGGATGTGTCTGCTCACTGCACTCTCCTGCACCATGGGCTTCCTGCCTCTGCCTGGGGCTTGGTTTGCAGCTGCATTTCTGTTTTGTCAAAATTTAAGTGCCATTTTGGTTTTCACGCTTCTTGTTATTTGTAGATGATTTCCAGGAAACAAGGGGGAAATGCTGACGTGTGCCACAATGTTCGGAGCAAAAAATCAAGCCCTTTTATTTTAATGTGTAACCTTAGACTCATAAGTAAGCTCCCAACTGTATTCTCCGAGTAGCCAATGCCTGCCCCCTTGAGCCTGTGCCCGACACCCCCAGCCATGCTGCAGGTCCTCCACCCACCCTGCACCTCCCCGCCAGGCCAGCTCTCACCCCTACATTCCCCTCCAGGCCCATGGCACAGGACAGTAGCCACAGAGGGCCAGACCCATGATCCATGTCTGTGGGCCACCTTCCACCTACACCCCCCGCTCCCATCCACCATTTAGGTCCAATGGAAATGCCGCCTTCCCCACAATCTGTCCTGGCAGCTCCCTCACCCCTCCCCTGCCAGCTGGAAGTGCCCACCCCCACTCCTCTGTGACCGCACCCTCTACTCCACCACACCACACGGTGACTGGGCACGTGACTCTCCTCCCCACTGGATGGGACGTTCCCTGGAGGAGACGTGGTAACCATGTAGGGCCCCATTGCCAGCACAGAACCTGGCACATAGTGCTTGGACGGGCACATGGGTGGGCAGATGGTGGGCACAGATGCGGCAATGGCCACTTCCCGGGCATGTCCAGTGTGTGTGCGGCCGAGCTCGGAACGGGGAGGTACTGGGGTGGGTCAAAGTATCCGGGATGAAGCAAAGGGAGCTGCCCATGCTGAGCAGACAAGACCTGGAGTCTGCTCTGCTGTCCACCAATTTGAGAAGCCGTATAGACATATCAGTATTTAAGAGAAGGAAAGCCATCGGGGAGGGGGGAAGAGGCAGGTGGGGGAAGAGCAAATGCGAGGATGGTCCCGGGGTGCTCTCGGCACCAACTGCAGCGCCCTCGCCCAGCCGCCGGGCCCGCACGGCAGGGCCACGGCCGCCCAGCAGCCCCGGCTCCACGTCTTTTCTCCTGCGGACTCGGCAGCCGAGAGTGGAGGGTGCAGAGGGCTCCTTGTGAGGACCTGTGGGAGTCGCTGGCAGGGCACAGGCCCGGGGCAGCAGCGTTCTCAGAGGTAACTCACAGGCACCTGTGCCTCCAGCCCTCACCGTGACGACGGGGATACCACCACCTGTCCCTGGGTGGGAAACCCGGGCTCCCAGGCACGGGACCATGTCTGAAGCTCCGATCTCTGGGGCAGCCTACAGCCTAGGGAGGAGGCTGAGCTGGCAGGAAGTCAGGCAGGCCCCTAAGAGGCATCCTCACCGAGGACCTGTAGAACACGTACTCACACCCAGGGCAGGCCCATGAGAGGCGAGGAGCGGCAGGAGGCCCGTGAGGGAGGGGAGACCCAGAAGAAAAGGAGCAGCAGGCAGATGGAGCAGCGTGCGGAAGCACGGGTGGGAAGGTGGGATCCAGGAAGAGGGCGCTGGGGACAAGGAGAGGGCCCTGCTGAACGCTTCCTGACATGGCGGAGGGCCCATTCATTATTCATCCAATGGTCACAGACCAAGACTCACCTCCCACACCTCCCAGGGGCAACTCTGCCGCTGCATCAGGCAGCGCACACAGCAGCCCAGCCGTCCCCCGTTCAGGTGGCACACAGCAGCCCAGCCATCCCCACCACAGGGACCTGAGGCCCAGGCACTTTGTGGAGCGCCCAGCCTACAAGACTTCAGCGCAGACAGATCAGGGCCCCACCAATGCAGTGACAGGGCAGGGAAGCCCTCCACAGCCAGGCCTGGGGACAAGACACTGCTCTGGGCCCAGCCCAGGCACAGAGCACTCAGTACCTAAAACCTCGTTTTCTGTGTTTACTCCCTCATGCCTGTGTCACGGTGGCTGTGAAGCAGCAGCACAGTCCCTGACGGACTCTCTGGAGGACCCGGCCGCGCTCCAGGGTGGCCCAGGCGCACAGCGTGGCTGGGGAGGGCAGCGCCACAGGCAGACTTCTTGGGAAGGGCTGTGATCCCACAGCAAAAGCCTGGAGGACAGGATTCCCGGCGGCCAGGGCTGCCTTCCAGGGGCCCTGCATGTGCTCCGGGCAGTCCTAGCACTGAGCCTATCTGTGGAAATCATTCTCTCTGGCCAAACCCTGTGCCCGCACCAGGCTGCAGGAGGCAGGGTCATGTGTGCCTGGCCCCTCCATGCCCCTTCCCAAGGCCCACAGATGGCCATCTCCTCCCTGACAAGGCCCCGATGCCCAGCAAGACTGAGAGCCCTTCCTGGGCTGCCTCACAGGGGCCCCTTATATCACATACCTGAGAAGGGTCTAGTGTCTAGAACACATGAAGACTTACCACTAACCAACAAAACAACCCATTTACAAAGTGGGCAATGGATGGGGCAGACACTTCTCCAGAGAAGACAGATGCGTGGCTGATAAGCACAGGGTGAAGTTCAGGACCACTGGCCTCAGGGTAACGCAAACAAAAGCCATGGGAGCCACTCCACACCCGCCAGGACGGCTCTAACGAAACATGGAAAATTTCACACCCGCCAGGACGGCTCTAACGAAACGTGGAAAATTTCACACCCGCCAGGACGGCTCTAACGAAACGTGGAAAATTTCACACCCGCCAGGACGGCTCTAACGAAACGTGGAAAATGGCGGCACCACTGTCACTTCTCTCACGCCCAGGAGCGTTCATTTGTGTCCTCTTAGTTACGATTAGTCTGGCTAGAGGTTTATCAATTTTATCTCACAGAAACAGATTTTGGTCTCATTTACGGGACTCAACTGTATGTTTGACTGAGATGAAGCAACCTGTTGATCTCCGGTGGGGCCGACAGGGAGAGGGGAGCAGAAAGCCGGGCACGGGCTGGGAGCCCTCAGCGGTGGGAGCCGCCTCACCCTGGAAGACGGAGCTCGCACAGCAGCATGTGCGCTGCCCAAACCCAAACTGGAACAGGTGTGGGGACCCTGGGAGAGCAGCCTGAGCGCGAGCACAGACGTCCTGGCAGCAGCTCCAGCCTCAGCATGGACCAGCCCCAGCGTGGACCAGCCCCAGCGTGGACCAGCCTCAGCGTGGACCAGCCTCAGCATGGATCAGCCTCAGCACAGGTTGGCTTCAGCATGGATCAGCCCCAGCGTGGCCCGGCTTCGGCATGGCCCAGCCTCAGTGTAGGCCGGCTGGCCCCATGTCCCTCTGCCTACAAGGTCCCTCCCTCCTGGAGTACAGGCCTGGCCTACCAGATCCACTCATAGCCCCAACCTTCATGAAACATTCATGCTAATGGTCCTTGTGGCAAACTCACTAGCGCAGCATAACCTTTAAATAGAGACCTTGCATTCGGTTTAATTTGGGAAGATGCAGGGTGTGCTCCCAGGGGCCTTCCCTAATGCCACAAACTAATAACAAGAGGAGGAGCTGGGTAACTTCCCCCACCGCAATTCTAATTAACGAGGCTGCCGCTGAGTGCCAGAGTGAGGGCGTCCACATGCGCGTGCACCCGCCACCTCATCGCCAACTCACGTGGCATCGCTGAGTCTCAGCTGCACCCTGTGCCCGGGAGGTGGTGAGGCTGAGGCCCAGAGCCTCACAGAACCCTGGCTGCAAGGTGAGGGCCCGCATCCCAGGGCTCCCCAGGGCTGACTGGGGCAGAGGCTCCAGGTCTCCAAGAGATGAGAGGGTGCTGAGGTCACAGCTGGGCATCCTGGCCAGAGGCCACCTTTCCGCTCAACTGTGCACCCTCTGGCACCAGGAAGGCTTCTGGAGTGGCTGTGGCTTCCTAAGGAGGCCTCGGGGGGATCTTAGGTGAAGTCCACTCTCCAGCTTCCTTTCCAGCCTGGAGGAGACACAGGCGCTGTGGGCCATGGACAGCCCCCTTGGCTCACCCAGCCATTTCCTCGTGAGCACAGATGTGCGCCTGAGCTGGGAAATGCTTTCTCCTCAGAAAAAAACAGCCCAGCCGGAGGGCATGTCCCGGCCGAATGTTCGCCTGATGCACCGCCCCTGGGACGAGGCCGCTGCAGAACCAGAGCAGCTGTGCTTGGAGGAACCGGGGCCTCACCACCAGGGCTGCAGCGTGCCCAGGGCCGCCACTGCTGGCCTCACGAGCACCGCTGGGTGCCTGAGCACCTGCCCCACCAGAGCACCACTGCTCTGACTTCCACGCTGGATACCCAGCCCCATTTACACTCACGGAGGAGTGTTGGGAAGCCAGATGGGTGGTGTCTCTCTATGTGGCTTCCAAGGGCTCCAGAAACTTCACTGGGATCAATGAGGCTGCCTCCTCAACAGGAGCAGTTGTTAACGCTGGGGAAGGGGCACAGGTGTCAGAAACCTTTTGAAGATGGCAACTGCTCTCTGGAGAAAAACGTGTGCAAGTAACGGAAATGTGTATGCAGCCTCAAGGGTTTTGTGGAGAACTGAGCACCTGCCCTGGGATGCTGGATAAAGAGCCCCTGCTTAGAAACAAGCCTGAATTTGAAAGCTCTCCCTACAGAAAGGGCCTCCCTCCCTCCTATCAGCTCCAATCCTACATCTGCCTTTTTAGGACATCTGAGGCCACCTCCTGTCCCTGTGAAGCCTCTCACTGTGGAAGTTAACTCTGCTGGGGGAGCTTGGGGAAGGCTGTCTGCCAGGGCTGCTGGCTGAATCACAGGCAAAAACAAGCCCCCAGGCGGCCCAGTCCAAGGGAAAGTCCCAGTGTCTCCAGGACAGGCGGACGTGAGGATGGCATGGGCTCTACGTCAGGGAGGCAGGCGGCAGGGGCAGGGGCAGGTGCCACCATTGTGGGCCTGGGGCCAGAACGGGATCAGCTTATGGAAGATACACGTAGCTGAGAAAAAGCTTAAGCCAGAAAGGGCCACTGCAGAGACACGACAAGTTTAAATCACAGGAAAATGCTTCGTACTTAGGATGAGGGTACTATATTTCCCCTATATGGAATTACTCCCATAATTTTTCAAGATAAATGAACCGATTTCCTTTCTCGTGGTTATTATAGACTCGATCTAAGTTTCGTGGAGTGGAATGCACGGGGGACTTCACTGCTCTGAGTCTGAAGTGCCCACCTTCTCCTCGTCCCCGCCCCCAACGCCCAAAAGATGCCCCCATGGGTCATATGGCAAGTGTGCAGACAGCAGTGACATGCAGGTGACTGGGATTCTAAACCACCCAGGAATAACCCTAGTAAGCAGTGGGCAGGACCCACAGTGCAGGGAGGGCACAGGGCTTCTGGGGGAGCTGCACTGCAACCAGCTTGCCTTCCCATGTCAGTCCGCAGACCAAGGCAATGCAAGAGGACTGGCAGGAACCTTGGCAAGCTCCCTCTAAAGTTTACTGGAAAAAACATTGGAGAATATCTAAGATCATTCTGAAAGAGAAAATAACACAAAGGTCACGACGTATCAGACACACTCTGAGGCTCTGCTAGCTCACACACTGTGGCACTGGCCCAGATAGAAAACAAGCTTACGCCTTCCCTCTGCACTGAGATTTTCTTCTGTTTTTTGGAGGAGAAGCAGGGATCCAAATCCTCTACAACCAAGGCTCAGACATTATGCCTGAGAAATCTATTTTCTGAGCGAAGAAACCATCTTCTCAGCCACTTTTTCTAAAATGCAGATGATCCTTACAAGGTAACGACATTAAATCACCAGCATCTTCTCATAAGATCTTTGCAAACTGGTAAAAACTGAAAAGGCTGGGTCCTCACACTGGGAAACGGGACAGAGGGAAGATGAAGCATCCTCCTCCCACCTATCCCCACTCAGCACTCGGCAGATGCTTTAAACTTCCCAGCTGAATGCCTGGCCCTGGGCTAACGCTGGAGCCCCAGAAAGCCCTGAGTCCTGTCCTGGTGGATTTCACAGACAGCCTGATATGAGGAAGCCCCTGCAACTGCCCTGGCCACAGGGTCTGGGGTCAGCCTGCCTGGATGTGAACCCTGGAGCACTCTCCACCACTGCCGGTGCCAACACGGGCAGGTCACTAATCCTGGCTGCCCCTGTTCCTCGTCTGAGTATCTGGGGCCATAAGCAGCTTGTGGGTTTGCTGCCAGGATCACAGGGGGATAATCTGTGTAAACAACAAGTGTGTACTCATGACATGGTGAGCAACAGCACACACTGGCTTTGCACGTGCCACCGCCACACCCAGGGCAGCACAGGGACGATGGTGGCGGTGATGGTGAAGGTGCAGGCCCCGTGAAGGCAGGGAGGGAAGAGCGTGTCTGCGATGCAGGGGCAGCAGCACGGGTCCAGCTCAATTCCCAGGGGGCCTGAGGCTCCGCTGAACTGAAAAGACATCCTCGGAGGGGGAGCAGCACAGGGATTGCTTGGAAGGGCGTGAGAAGATGCGCTCAGAGGGTGGGGACATCACCGTAGGCAGGGCAGGCCCATCGGGCACTGAGGGACCAGGTAGAGAACCCCCAGTAGGAGGACTGGGCAGGGCAGTGAGCGCCCACTGGGTCTCACACAGCAGGAAGGAGGTGGGCCCATGCCATGGACTGTGCGCTCCCGCTCTCATGCTGAAATCCTAGGAGGGAGCCCGGGGAGGTGAGGAGGCCACCGGGCGGAGCCTCGGGGGGGGGGATTAGCACCCTCATAAAAGGGACCCCAGAGCTCCCTCGCCCCTCCCACCGTGTGAGGACACAGTGAGAGGGCGCCATCTGGAACCAGGAAGCCTCAGCAAACACCAGACCGGCCAGTTCCTGATCCTGGACTTCCAGCCTGCAGAACCGTGAGCAACAAATGTCTGCAGGGGTTTTGTTTTATTTTTTTAAACAGAGACGAGGTCTCACGCTGTTGCCCAGGCCAGTCTCGAACTCCTGGGCTCAAGATTTCCACCCGCCCCAGCTTCCCAAAGTGCTGGGATTACAGGCGTAAGCCACCACGCCTGGCCAACATCTGCTACTTTAAGCAGCCCAGTCTGTGGTGTTCCTGTTAGGGCAGCTGAATAGACAGACGCGCAGCCACAGGGTCTCTGTTCCCTCAGACAACAGCCTAGAAGAGGCGCTAAGCAAATGCTTGCTGAATTAGACAACTTCCCTCCAATGCAAGAGGCATTTAAAGCAAAGGTTGCTCCATGTGACACGTGCTGTGGCCAGCACGATTCCTTCCACTCTGTGGAGAAGCCTTGGGGGGCACCTCGGGGCACGCACTGAGGATGAGGCTGGACACAGGGAAACCTGAGGTGGTGAATGGGCAGCGAGCCTGGAACCAGCCCCGGGGCTGCTGAGGAAGATCAGGCCCGTGTTCTCACCCAGAATCACTTCCCAGAACAGCCTGGACCTTCCCAGCACACGAACTCACTTAGCTTTGTGAGACTCCAGGGAGGCTCCCCCCTTCCTCTCTCCACCCTGAGGACCAGGCAGTGAAGCACCTGCCTGTGGCCACACAGCAAGAGAGGTGACAGGTGTGGCTGAGGGAAGGGACCAGTTGTGTGGGATGGAAGGGCGGGCGCAGGAGCCCCAGGCGGGGGCCCAGGAGAGGCCGCCTCCAGGGCTGGAGAGGAGGAGAGTGAGCTAAGGACACAGTCTCAGACTTTGAGCCATTCCCCAGACCTGCCCCAGACACATCCCTGGCCCCAAAGAGCCTCTCCAAGCTCAGGACACCTGCACACCAGGGCACGCGAGGACATACATGCTGGTGCAGCGTGAACTGAACACGTTGCCAGGAATCAGGAGGCTGCCACCAGCCATACAGAACCCCGGTGCCAGCAGTGAACCCCGGTACCAGCAGCAAGCCCCTCCAGCATGCCAAGCACGAAGCACTCCAGTCAGAAGTAGCACTTCGTCGTGGAGCAGGATGGGTCCGGAAGGTGAAATGAGGTACTGTCAGTTACCACACCAGGAGGCTCTCATGATCATTCATCTGGAGGCACTGGCCATGCTGCTGGATGTGACCAGACATATTCCGGGCTGGGCACAGCCATGAGGACTGGCACTGAGGAGGGGCTCACAGCTGCCTGGTCCATCTTCAGTAGCAGCACCAGTGAAGATAGAGGCACCAGCCACGCCTCCCATGTGTGCCGGGCCCTGTAGGTCTACACACGGCTCCTGGGCATGCAGGGTCCCCCCGGGTCTACACACGGCTGCTGGGCGGGCAGGGTCCCCCGGGTCTACACACGGCTGCTGGGCGGGCAGGGTCCCCCGGGTCTACACACGGCTGCTGGGCGGGCAGGGTCCCCCGGGTCTACACACGGCTGCTGGGCATGCAGGGTCCCCCGGGTCTACACACGGCTGCTGGGCGGGCAGGGTCCCCCGGGGTCTACACACGGCTGCTGGGCGGGCAGGGTCCCCCGGGTCTACACACGGCTGCTGGGCGGGCAGGGTCCCCCTCGGGTCTACACACGGCTCCTGGGTGCGCAGGGTCCCCCGGGTCTACACACGGCTGCTGGGTGGGCAGGGTCCCCCCGGGTCTACACACGGCTCCTGGGCGGGCAGGGTCCCCCCGGGTCTACACACGGCTGCTGGGCGGGCAGGGTCCCCCGGGTCTACACACGGCTGCTGGGCGGGCAGGGTCCCCCGGGTCTACACATGCCTCACTGGGAGTCTCTTCAGGGAAGCTCTGCCGGTGTCCTCAGCCTCCCATGAGAAGCCAGAGGCTCTGAGAGCCACACGGACCACAGGCTCCTGCACGGGAGACCCCAGAGAGCCTAGGGCTTCTTCATGGGCCCACGGGACCTGCCCTGCTCACGGTCGCCAGATTTCAGAATCTGTCTGTAAAGCACCTGCCGCTAGGCCCGACTCAGAGTGGGCCTCGACACCCTTCCCGTTTCAGAGATGGACAAAGAAGGGTGGGGGACGGGAAGCGGCCTGTCCGGGCCTCAGTGCTGCCGTAGCCACGGCCCTTGGTGAGGCAGACTTGGCACAGGGTGCCCCTGGGAGCAAGGAGCAGGCGCAGAGGGGCCACAAAGGGAAATCAGGAATCAAGGAAGATGCTGCTTAATCAGAGCTGAGAGCAGCGTAATTCCCTCTAAATCGGAAAATAAATCTTCACTCCTCACTCCCCAAAGATATAAAATATTAGAGGATTTTTTAGAGCTGTAATCAAAAGACTCCTATCTCCAGCCACTGTGGGCCTTAGCTAATTAGGAGGGTTCGCTAATGATACGACGATGGCCCAGGAAATCTCTCCTTGCGATATTAATTGCATTTAAAAAAAAAAACATGAATTGTACTTATGCTTACTAATTAGTACGGGTTTGCTAATTAATAATAAGAAAGTCAGAGTGCCTTTGTCTTGTCATTGGCAATTAACTAAAGATTTAAATTTTTCTTTTTTCTCTCTTTTCTCATTTCCTAAATAACAAAATGACTTTGGGTTGGAAAATAGCAGGTAAAGGAGCTGCAGGCTGGGAGACGGGACGGGCACTAGGGCCATGTCCCAGACCACTGTGGACAGAAGGCGTGAGTGACACAGTCAGCCCTGCCTGGAATGTGGCTTCTCCACACAAGCCCTGAGGGTGCAGAGCACCTAGGCCCCCGCCTTTCCAGGGACAAGGGAGCCCCTTCCCCAGACAGCACCCACTGCCGAGCCAGTCACAGGGAACTGGGTGGGAGGGGCCTCAGAGCCAGACCCGGGTGACTCCAGCCATCCCAGCTCAGGTTCCTCCACCATAAAATGAAAAGGGAGTCAGGCTGTCCCGCAGCCCAGAGACCCCCTTCAGACAGGAACATGCACCTGTAACCCCCGGGAAGAAGCCATGACACTGAGGGCTCTGGGTCACACAGAGAAGGGGCAACCTGGAGCCCAGGGCTGCACAGCCCAGTGCGGTGGCGGGGGGCAGGGGAGGGAGGCCACTGGCCTTCAGGCATGCCTGGCAGGGGCCAGCCCCAACCACGGTGTCTGTAGCCCCCTCACCTGGCACTGCTCTCCCCAGGACCTCCTCTGAAGGGCTTTGCATGGCAAGAGGGGCACAGAGCCAGCGAGACCCCCCCTCTCGTCCCTCGGGAGCCCTGCTGCTCCAAACAAAGGATGGGGCCAGGAACAGGAGCTCAACCCAGGGAGGGGTAAAATTACGATTCTGCTTGGGGGCAATCCTCCCACCACCAAATTCGAAGTCAAATGCTGCAGCTTGGGGCCCAGGCATTAGCGCTTAAACAGTGCGGCGTACGATGAATAAGGAACAGAAATTATATGGGCTAAAAAAGAGAAAAAACACAGGTTGAAAAGCAGCCAAACCTCCAGCCCAGCACTGCACCAAGCGCACCTCACAGCCCCCTGACCAGAACCAGATATCCGGAGAAGCCAGCACTCCAAGGGCGGCCACACCCACCCCACCTGAGGGCCCTAGACCAGTTTCTGTCTCTCTCCCCACAATAGAGGACTGGAGTGAGCAGTTCCTCCAAAACCACCTGCAGCCAGACAAGGGCCGATGCCCGGGTCAAGATGCCAGCTCCGAGGCGTCCGTGCCTCTGTTGGACATGGGGAGTCCATGCTCCAGGGCAGCTGCAGGTGCCGGGCAGGTGGCTCAGCCATAATGCCGAGGGCTTGGCCTGTGCTCAGACAACTCCATTTCTAACCCTCCTGGCCTCCTGCACATGCAGAAGCATGGCCCCCGGGCACGTTTCAATTCAGGCCAACAGTGAGGCAGCCAGCGTGTTGACACACAGAACACCAGGGTCTCCATAGGGCATCTTCAGATGGGAGCATCCCTCCACCCACCCCAGGCTGTTCCAGAGGCAACAGGAAAAGGGGCCTCACTGAAGGGTCCAGAAAGCTCAGTCACTGAGAAGGAAGCACCGACAGCCCTCGGGGCTGGGAACTAGGAAGGCTCTGGGTGTGTCCCCCACCAACCCCCTGCCAACCCCCCGCCAAGCCCCCACACAGGCAGAAGAGGACCCTGGCATCCTTCCTGAACACCTGCACTCAGGGGAACCAGACCCCACAGTCCACAGAGCCCCCTAACCCCACTCACTGCTGGACACCAGACCCCACAGTCCACAGAGTCCCCTAACCCCACTCACTGCTGGACACCAGACCCCAAAGTCCACAGAGTCCCCTAACCCCACTCACTGCTGGACACCAGACCCCACAGTCCACAGAGTCCCCTAACCCCACTCACTGCTGGACACCAGACCCCACAGTCCACAGAGCCCCCTAACCCCACTCACTGCTGGACACCAGACCCCACAGTCCACAGAGTCCCCTAACCCCACACACTGCTGGACACCAGACCCCACACTCCACAGAGCCCCCCCTAACCCGCTCACTGAAGCAGGAGCATCTTTCAGGCCTGCCCTGAGCCGTCTCAGATGAGGGCAGAGGAATGGAAACCGAGTCTCAGACCTGCCATTAAACAATACAGTTACAATGGGTTCCCCTGCAAACTACATCAGCAATGAAAGGTCACAGCAGAACACAGAGAGGAAAATAAACAAAACAACAACCCCACCCCCCAGTATTTCTACAGCCTAAAGAAAAACATGGTTGATACTCCAATTTCTCCAATTTTAAAACCCAGACCTGAGAAAGGCCTGTCCTGGAGCCCCCAACAGCCTGATTTTCCCTCCGCTGAGCAAAGCGTCACATCTCCGCCTCCCTTCCTCCACTGCGCTCCCCTGGCAAACCCGCCCTGGTGAACCCCATTCCCCATGACTGTGTCTGCTGGGAAGCACCTGAGCGTGGCAGACAGAAGCCTGACGCCCAACCTGGCTCCAAGTTTACACCACAAACCTCAGCGGGACTGCCGGGACCCTCACAGGCCAGTGCGCCTCATGCCCACTTCAGGAGGAGACAGGAAGCTCCAGCAACCTGCTGGCCCCGGCCCCTTTCGATGCCCCTCCACTGCCCCAGCCCTACATCATGCCCGTCACTACAGTGAGGCTCCCTTCAGCATAAACCGCTCTCCCACTGCCCATCGGGGTAAAGCGAATCTTCCCTCCAGCTCCAGGCCCAGCCCCTGACCAGGCCCTTCTGGGCCTCTCCTCTCATCAATGAAACGCCGGCCGCAAGGCCCAGGGCAATCCTCTGCTCCCCTTCCGGGTCTTCTCTGCAGTCTGACTGTCCCCTGAAAACACTTCCTTCTCCAGGGCTCTGTGAATGCACCTGCCCTCCATGGAGTACCCCAACTCATGGCTGCTCCCCAAGACTAGATGCCAGGATGCTGGAATGCCCCAAAGAGGCTTGAGCCTCCAGTTCTGACTTCTCTGCTACCTACTCATTCCCAACAACAGAAACACCATGCAGAGCAGATGGGCACCTCTGACCCCAGGGCACCGACTCAAAGCCTCCAGCCCTGTGCATCCAACGTGTGGCAGGCGTGAGACTCCCACACTTCACCCTCAATCTCCCCACCCCATACCATGAGCCCACCCAGGGCGGAATGCCGAAGCCGTCCTTGATTCCCAGCCCTCACGCTCTCTACCTCACCTGCATCTCCCTTCAACGCAGCGGACTCGGACCACGCCTCCGCACGCCATTGCAGTCCTAGCCCAGGGCACCTGCGTCTCCCACCCCGGCCTGCCACTTCCCACCCATTGCGGCCCTGCACAGAGCAGTCATCCTTTACGAATGGATACCAGGTTGTGTCACCACCTCCTCCACCCATGAAACCACAGCCCTGCCGTGACCAGACAGGGCCCACAAGGTTGGACTACCAACCACCGCGGACCCCGCTTCTGTCACCCCTAACCTCACTGTTGGGTCCGGGACCTGCCTGCCCCACCATTTCCACCACCAACAGTTGGGTCCCCCAGGCTTGGCTCAGGACGCTCTGCAGAGCGGCCCCGGGAGAATGCGGCTCCTCCATTCGCCACCACCGGAAGTTCTGTCTTTCACTCTCCTATGGGCCACTGACTACTCACTTGGCAACAGTGTGCCTCCAGGAGGGCAGGAGCCTGTGTTGCTGGCTGCCGCGTCCCCAGCACCAAGAAGAATGTCCTTAAGCGGCTGCTGAGTGAACAGCGACCATTCCAGAGGCTCAGGACAGCTGTTGCCAGCCCACCTGGCCTTGGTCCTGCAGATGCCAGCTCTGCCCAGACCCGCGCGGTGCCCTGCTGCTGCCTCTCTGCGCCGCTGGGCAGCTTCTTCCAGGGTCTGCAGACAACCCTTGCCCATTCTCAGCCTAGGCCCTGGTGCCCGTACCTCTCAAGAGGATGATTTCCAACCCCATCCAACCCTGTCCCATGAGAAGGGCCTGTAACCATGGCCACACCCACAACCGCCACAGGTTGTGCAGCCAGCCCCAGAGTCTGTCAAGCGATGAACCCTCAGCACACCCCTGCTGGGTGGAGAGGAAGGCCCTGAGGTCCTGAGAGCCAGGACACCGGCTCACAGTCACGAGCTGGCAAGCAAGGACGCCCAGACGGGAGCCTCGACCTGGGCTGCAGGCCCTGGGGTCCGTACAACGCTGACAGCAGCTCTGCCTGTGACCCAGGCCAGCCTGACGCATGGCCCAGGGCAGAACATGCAGACACATGCACGCACGCATGCCCCAGGACCGTCCTTGTCCTTCACAGACATGGCCAAGGCCAGGGCAGCATGGAGAGAACCTACACTTTGTTTAGGCCAAAACGCTTCAAAAGCAAAGCCCATTTGTTCCCTAAAACAGTGGGAAGCTTTTGACACTGGAGGTCCAGAAACCAGGAGAGCCTGCCTGGTCCCCCATGGGCCCACACTGCGGGCCCCCCACCCAGGCTCGGAGGCAGCCAGGAGAGTGGGGCCGATGTGGGCTGAGGAGAAAACAGCTTAAAAGCACACCTGCTGCATTCACAGAGGGCAGATAAGCACTCACTAGAGACGTCCCTCTCCTGGTCAGGACCCATGCTGAGTGACGCCCAAGCCCCGGCTGAGGCACGGTCCCACTAGGGACTCGGGTCCTGTGTGGTCAGGACAGGGGTCCATGAAGCCACAGCACTGATGTCCAGTTCGCTGCTGGACAGACCCCTCGTAGGCTCTCACACCTGCTTTGCCCCGACACCGTGGCCTCGTGCGGCAAATATGTCACTGGCCCCCTGCCACAAACACGGTGGTCCGGCCCAAGGGGCTGTGCTCCCCGCCGGCGCATGCCACCTGTCACTGGTAGAGATGGGACTCAGGCTCCTCACACACCCTTCCCCGCTCAACGCAGCTTCCGACGACAGAAGAGGCAGCCATGCACTGGCGCCTGCAGCCTAAAGGCTTATGGGGACAGGCGTCCCTGCCCAGACCCAGGGTCCAGGTGCCCTGAATCCCAGCCACTCCCGCGTCTGACTCACCATGTCTGCTCTTTGTTTCTGGCCTCCCAGCTCCTCCAGGGCCTGCGACAGCTGAGCCTGCAAGACAAGACAGGATTCGGCCTGAGACTGTGGTGGGCCAGGCCCCATTTCTAGGACTGCAGGGAACACAACCCCCACCACCCCGCAGCCTCCACTCTCTGGGGAGCAACGGGACCCAGGAGCTGGGCAGTGGGCAGCCAGAGGGTGGGCAGGGGCCAGTGTGGCCGCCCCGCGAGGCCCAGAGCCCACTGATGGAGACAACTGATGGAGACGAAGACCGAGTGGGCTGCGGGAGGCTTGACAGAACCAAGGTCCATTCCTAAAACCTGCCTCAGGAAACTGACTGTGAACGGGGTGGACAGGGGTGGGCCCAAGAGGGACTGTGGAATTGGGGAGAGACGGAGGGAAAGGTTCAGCATGGGACTTTCAGTCAGAGGAAATCAATTCACTCTCCCTGGCAGGCTCGTGCTTAAAGAACAGAATCAGGTGACCTTCCAGGCAGAGGCCCCACCTCAGAGCATCTCCTCCACCATGGCCACCCCCAAGCAGGACCCCGACCCAGGCAGGAAGGGTCTCCTGCCCCGACACACTCCCCAAAGGGCACCAGGCTTGACCCCACACTAAGGGTAGAAAAGCCAGCAATGAAAAGCCAGCCGCCTCCTCCTAACAGGCCTCATGGAGCAGCAAGGCTGGGTCTGGTTGTGGGGCCAGGATGTCAGCAGTCCGGCTCCCTGGTGGGGACAGTGACCCTGCAGCCATGACCTGCACGGTGCATGGGGCTCAGGACCTCGGAGACCCCCGCCCTGGGCCTCTGCCCCTGCGGTTCCTACCTTCCCCCACATCCTCTGCCTCTGCCCCTTCCTGACTCCTTCCCACGACCCCGCTTGGCTCCCCACTGCCCCCACCACCTAAACACACTGCGGCTCTGTCCTAGAACCCGGGAGGAAGGGCCAGGCAGGGGGCCTTGTGAGACCCCCCAGGCCACAGCACACAGGAAAGGCCGGGAAGGAGATGGAGGGCCAGCCCAGGAGTGAGGCAGGTGGCTGTGGTGGGGTGTGGGATCTGTGGGGTGGAGGCCCAGCAGGCCTGAGGGTGAGGGAGGAATCGAGAGGCAGGCAGATGCCTGGCCCAGCGGCAACTGGAAACCACCAGGCAAGTCACCAGGAGAAACGGGAAAGAGGCGGGGAGGCGTGTGTATGTGCGTGTACACAAGTGTGGGTATGTATATGCACACCTGTGTGTGGCATGTGCACATGTGGTGGGGATGGGGGAAGTATGTTTGGAGACACAGAAAACAAGGCACTACAGCCCCTGGGGACACAGCCTGGGGAAAGTGGCTGAGGCAACAGCCCACAGTCCTCGCCTGTCCGCTCTGCAGACCATGGGCCCCCAAGCTCCCCTACAGGCCCAGCCAGAGCCAGGCTCTGGACTTCCCACGGGCTATCCTGGTGCCTGCTGGTTCTGGACGCCACAGCAGAGTCAAACCCAGGCTCCAGGTGCTCCCGTGGAGGCTGCAGGTGTGAGCACCTGAGCCTCCCAAGCCTCTGGTGTGGGGCCTCACTCAGTGGGGCCACCGGAGGGACCCCCATTGCCCAACACCCCTGTGCAACGCCTGTGGATGAGGGGAAGGCCTTGAGCTCTGCCCATGACCAGCCCCGCCTGCTGCCCTCACACTGCCCTGGGGGAGGCCCTGGAGCCAGCCTAGCCACTGTCATCAGGAGGCAGGTGGCCGTGGCCACGCTGGGCTGTGTGGACCCCACACTGGAAAGCTTGGTGCCTTGAGGCCTAGCAGCAGCACACTGCCCTCCTCACAGCCAGCTGAACCCTGGATAATCCGGCCACTGCTGCGGTCACCAGCAGCTGGGACTGGGAACGGCAGATGGAAGAGGGACATCCCCCAAACTGGGCCTAGACACAACGCACTTCACCGAGCTGCAGCCCTGGGCACTCCCGGGGGCACAGGGAGCCGGGTCGGGGCATCCAGGGCACCCCATGCCCCTGGGCAGAGCCTCAGCACATGGGAGGCAGCTGCAGTCCACACTCATGCTCTCCTCACGCAGCCCTACACCCCGCCCAGGTCTACCAGCACCCACAGGCCACCAGGCCAGACAGCACCCCAAACAGGGGGGACGACAACAAGGCTCTGAGGTGGCCTGGGCAGTGAGACGCACCCATGAGAGCTGCCCGCACCCCTGGCAAAGCTCTGAGCTGGCCTGGGCAGCGAGATGCACCCGTTAGAGCCACCCGCACCCCTGGCAGCCCGTCCATGTCCGCCACACCCGGCACACTGTCCTGGGCACACAGGCGGCTGGCACGATGGACACCGGCCTCAGGTGACAGCTACAGGTGAGGCACATCGTCATCCCCATTTACATCAGTTCACATGGCAACCTTGCAAGGTCAAAGGCACTTTACAGGAGCAGCTTAGAAGAGGCGGGGTCGTCCGGAAGCAGCAGGGCTGAGAGCTGTGCGCGAGGCCCGGGCCAACCCCGCTCTCCTGTGCCTCCCGACACAGAATCACTGCAGGGTGGAGCCGTGACCACGGTGGCCAGCCCAGGGTCCTGCCGAGGCCAGGCAGGCCACAGCAGCCTCAGCCTTCACAGCCTCCGGCGCCACGCGGGCAGGCTGCAGGCATTTTCCGAAGGCTTCATCAGGTTTCTGTGAGGACAGCACTGAGTAATGTGTGTCAGAAGACAAGTTCATTCACAAGCGGCTCATCAGCCTGAGGCCGAGGCGTCCACCTCCGTACCAGCCCCATTCAGCCTAGCACTTCCATCGATGGCTGGAAAAAACAGAACGCATGCATCTGAAATCCTCACATGACCCAGGGCCTGGCAACACAGACACCAGTGAGATTTTTGATACATCCTCAAAGCCAGAGTCGCTGGCGAAAGGTGACTCGGAGCCAAGGAGCCCTGAACTCAGACTCACGCACTGGTCTCGGGTACCTGGGCAGGGCCTGCTTGGAGCAGCTCCCGTGAGAGTGCAGCCCCGGGATGGGGCCAGGAGGACAACCGCACGTCAGCAGGAGCAGCTATGGCTTGGCTCACACGCAGGGCCCTGGGTTCAAGAAGGCAGACATCGACGAGCTGAGTGCTCCCCAGGAGGCGACCAGGACAGCAGAGGGCATCACAGGAGCCATCCAGCCATGAAGACAGACGGCTTACAGACAGTGAGAGCCACCTTTCACCGAAGACTGAACACACAGGTGTCACTCAGGCTGCAATGAGACGTCCACGGGGTCCTGTGTGACCCAGGAAGTTCTGTGTCTTCGCCTGCATTAGGGGGGTTACACACACACTCGCTCTGTCGTCCGACAGGCTGAAAACTTACAATCTGTGCACTTTGGTGTATTGTGTTATATTTCCATTAAAACATACTCTAGCACCCTGGGGGACGAATTAGGGAGGAAAAGAAGGACGGTTCTGTTACCATAAAGAGAAATGGTTTCATCCAGGCACCGTGCTCATACCTGTGAGACCAGCATTTAGGGAGGCCAAGGCAGGACAATTGCTTGAGGTTAGGAGTTCGAGACCAGCCTGGACAACATACAGAGATCCTGTTTCTATAAAAAATTTAAAAATCAGCTGGGTGTGGTAGCACACAACTGTGGTCCCAGCTACTCAGGGAACTGAGGTAGGAGGATCTCTTGAGACCAAGAGGTTGAGGCTGCAGTGAGCCATGACTGGGGCACTGCACTTCAGCCTGGGCAACAGAGTGAGACCGTGTGTCAAAAAAACAAAAACGAAGATGTAAAACAAAACAAAAAAAGTTCGTTTGTAACCGGCTGCATCTTCCCAAATGGATGGCCAAATGGGACACTGCACAACCCTGAGTCAGAGGTGACTCCAGGCGGAGGGTTCTCAGCAGAGCAGCCACCAGACAGAAGCTCAGCATGCAGAGGGGCCGGAATTCCGGGAGTGTGAAATGGAGAGCACGCTCCATGGGCATGGAGATGGGGGAGCGGCAGGGAGGCAGGAGGGAGCTCAGGTCTGGCTTATAGACATTCTACAGCACAAGGTTTGTGGGTGCAGGACACCTCAGCCACCTCTCACTCATAACCTGAAAAGACACGTGTGGGTGCTCCTAAGAACAGAGCCATGGAACGCCGAGAGAACACAGACGAGCAGGCCCTGTGGCCATTCAAGGACACACACTGCTGTTTGCAGCTCCAACAGGGTAAGTGGTCAGACATGAAGTTTCCAAGTAACAAAAAAGAATGTTTTACATGGGAGCGGGTGTGGACAGGGCAGGTGGGAGTTGGGAGAACGAAGGTGGCTGTGGCCTGGGGTGTCGGCCACAATGCGTGCCTGTCCTGGGCCCCCTGGTGTGACAGGTTCTGTGGAGGGAGGGTGTAAGAAGCTCACAGCAGAGTCCCAGCACCGAAGAGCATTTGGCAAACGTCCACTCCTCCCTCACCTTATCGTTCCAAGAACACAGCTAAAGAAAGAAAAACAAAGAAAACACCGAAACCCGCACGGCCCAGCACAGGAGAGACAGGACATCACTAAACCCGCAGGGCCCAGCACAGGAG
Organism: Pan troglodytes; assembly: GCF_028858775.2. Classification (NCBI taxonomy): domain Eukaryota; kingdom Metazoa; phylum Chordata; class Mammalia; order Primates; family Hominidae; genus Pan; species Pan troglodytes. Next base: position 7,965,934 of record NC_072404.2, read on the forward strand.
AGACGGGACATCACTAAACCCACACGGCCCAGCACAGGAGAGACGGGACATCACCAAACCCGCACGGCCCAGCACAGGAGAGACGGGACATCACTAAACCCACACGGCCCAGCACAGGAGAGACGGGACATCACTAAACCCACACGGCCCAGCACAGGAGAGACGGGACATCACTAAACCCGCACGGCCCAGCACAGGAGAGACGGGACATCACTAAACCCGCACGGCCCAGCACAGGAGAGACGGGACATCACTAAACCCGCACGGCCCAGCACAGGAGAGACGGGACATCACTAAACCCGCACGGCCCAGCACAGGAGAGACGGGACATCACTAAACCCGCACGGCCCAGCACAGGAGAGACACGACATCACTAAACCCGCACGGCCCAGCACAGGAGAGACGGGACATCACTAAACCCGCACGGCCCAGCACAGGAGAGACGGGACATCACTAAACCCGCACGGCCCAGCACAGGAGAGACGGGACATCACTAAACCCGCACGGCCCAGCACAGGAGACACACGACATCACTAAACCCGCACGGCCCAGCACAGGAGACACACGACATCACTAAACCCGCACGGCCCAGCACAGGAGACACACGACATCACTAAACCCGCACGGCCCAGCACAGGAGAGACGGGACATCACTAAACCCGCACGGCCCAGCACAGGAGAGACGGGACATCATTAAACCCGCACGGCCCAGCACAGGAGAGACGGGACATCACTAAACCCGCACGGCCCAGCACAGGAGAGACGGGACGTCACTAAACCCGCACGGCCCAGCACAGGAGAGACGGGACGTCACTAAACCCGCACGGCCCAGCACAGGAGAGACGGGACGTCACTAAACCCGCACGGCCCAGCACAGGAGAGACGGGACGTCACTAAACCCGCACGGCCCAGCACAGGAGAGACGGGACGTCACTAAACCCTCACGGCCCAGCACAGGAGAGACGGGACGTCACTAAACCCGCACGGCCCAGCACAGGAGAGACGGGACGTCACTAAACCCGCACGGCCCAGCACAGGAGAGACGGGACGTCACTAAACCCGCACGGCCCAGCACAGGAGAGACGGGACGTCACTAAACCCGCACGGCCCAGCACAGGAGAGACGGGACGTCACTAAACCCGCACGGCCCAGCACAGGAGAGACGGGACGTCACTAAACCCGCACGGCCCAGCACAGGAGAGACGGGACGTCACTAAACCCGCACGGCCCAGCACAGGAGAGACGGGACGTCACTAAACCCGCACGGCCCAGCACAGGAGAGACGGGACGTCACTAAACCCGCACGGCCCAGCACAGGAGAGACGGGACGTCACTAAACCCGCACGGCCCAGCACAGGAGAGACGGGACGTCACTAAACCCGCACGGCCCAGCACAGGAGAGACGGGACGTCACTAAACCCGCACGGCCCAGCACAGGAGACACACGACGTCACTAAACCCGCACGGCCCAGCACAGGAGAGACGGGACATCACTAAACCCGCACGGCCCAGCACAGGAGACACACGACATCACTAAACCCGCACGGCCCAGCACAGGAGACACACGACATCACTAAACCCGCACGGCCCAGCACAGGAGACACACGACATCACTAAACCCGCACGGCCCAGCACAGGAGAGACGGGACATCATTAAACCCGCACGGCCCAGCACAGGAGAGACGGGACATCACTAAACCCGCACGGCCCAGCACAGGAGAGACGGGACATCATTAAACCCGCACGGCCCAGCACAGGAGAGACGGGACATCACTAAACCCGCACGGCCCAGCACAGGAGACACACGACATCACTAAACCCGCACGGCCCAGCACAGGAGAGACGGGACATCACTAAACCCGCACGGCCCAGCACAGGAGAGACGGGACATCATTAAACCCGCACGGCCCAGCACAGGAGACACACGACATCACTAAACCCGCACGGCCCAGCACAGGAGAGACGGGACATCACTAAACCCGCACGGCCCAGCACAGGAGAGACGGGACATCACTAAACCCGCACGGCCCAGCACAGGAGAGACGGGACATCACTAAACCCGCACGGCCCAGCACAGGAGAGACGGGACATCACTAAACCCGCACGGCCCAGCACAGGAGAGACGGGACATCACTAAACCCGCACGGCCCAGCACAGGAGAGACGGGACATCACTAAACCCGCACGGCCCAGCACAGGAGAGACGGGACATCACTAAACCCGCACGGCCCAGCACAGGAGAGACGGGACATCACTAAACCCGCACGGCCCAGCACAGGAGAGACGGGACATCACTAAACCCGCACGGCCCAGCACAGGAGAGACGGGACATCACTAAACCCGCACGGCCCAGCACAGGAGACACACGACATCACTAAACCCGCACGGCCCAGCACAGGAGAGACGGGACATCACTAAACCCGCACGGCCCAGCACAGGAGAGACGGGACATCACTAAACCCGCACGGCCCAGCACAGGAGAGACGGGACATCACTAAACCCGCACGGCCCAGCACAGGAGAGACGGGACATCACTAAACCCGCACGGCCCAGCACAGGAGAGACGGGACATCACTAAACCCGCACGGCCCAGCACAGGAGAGACGGGACATCACTAAACCCGCACGGCCCAGCACAGGAGACACACGACATCACTAAACCCGCACGGCCCAGCACAGGAGAGACACGACATCACTAAACCCGCACGGCCCAGCACAGGAGAGACACGACATCACTAAACCCGCACGGCCCAGCACAGGAGAGACGGGACATCACTAAACCCGCACGGCCCAGCACAGGAGAGACGGGACGTCACTAAACCCGCACGGCCCAGCACAGGAGAGACGGGACATCATTAAACCCGCACGGCCCAGCACAGGAGAGACGGGACATCACTAAACCCGCACGGCCCAGCACAGGAGAGACGGGACGTCACTAAACCCGCACGGCCCAGCACAGGAGAGACGGGACGTCACTAAACCCGCACGGCCCAGCACAGAAGAGACGGGACGTCACTAAACCCGCACGGCCCAGCACAGGAGAGACGGGACGTCACTAAACCCGCACGGCCCAGCACAGGAGAGACGGGACGTCACTAAACCCGCACGGCCCAGCACAGGAGAGACGGGACGTCACTAAACCCGCACGGCCCAGCACAGGAGAGACGGGACGTCACTAAACCCGCACGGCCCAGCACAGGAGAGACGGGACGTCACTAAACCCGCACGGCCCAGCACAGGAGAGACGGGACGTCACTAAACCCGCACGGCCCAGCACAGGAGAGACGGGACGTCACTAAACCCGCACGGCCCAGCACAGGAGAGACGGGACGTCACTAAACCCGCACGGCCCAGCACAGGAGAGACGGGACGTCACTAAACCCGCACGGCCCAGCACAGGAGACACACGACGTCACTAAACCCGCACGGCCCAGCACAGGAGAGACGGGACATCACTAAACCCGCACGGCCCAGCACAGGAGACACACGACATCACTAAACCCGCACGGCCCAGCACAGGAGAGACGGGACATCAGTAAACCCGCACGGCCCAGCACAGGAGAGACGGGACATCATTAAACCCGCACGGCCCAGCACAGGAGAGACGGGACATCATTAAACCCGCACGGCCCAGCACAGGAGAGACGGGACATCACTAAACCCGCACGGCCCAGCACAGGAGACACACGACATCACTAAACCCGCACGGCCCAGCACAGGAGAGACGGGACATCACTAAACCCGCACGGCCCAGCACAGGAGAGACGGGACATCACTAAACCCGCACGGCCCAGCACAGGAGAGACGGGACATCACTAAACCCGCACGGCCCAGCACAGGAGAGACGGGACATCACTAAACCCGCACGGCCCAGCACAGGAGAGACGGGACATCACTAAACCCGCACGGCCCAGCACAGGAGAGACGGGACATCACTAAACCCGCACGGCCCAGCACAGGAGAGACGGGACATCACTAAACCCGCACGGCCCAGCACAGGAGAGACGGGACATCACTAAACCCGCACGGCCCAGCACAGGAGAGACGGGACATCACTAAACCCGCACGGCCCAGCACAGGAGAGACGGGACATCACTAAACCCGCACGGCCCAGCACAGGAGAGACGGGACATCACTAAACCCGCACGGCCCAGCACAGGAGAGACGGGACATCACTAAACCCGCACGGCCCAGCACAGGAGAGACGGGACATCACTAAACCCGCACGGCCCAGCACAGGAGACACACGACATCACTAAACCCGCACGGCCCAGCACAGGAGAGACGGGACATCACTAAACCCGCACGGCCCAGCACAGGAGAGACGGGACATCACTAAACCCGCACGGCCCAGCACAGGAGACACACGACATCACTAAACCCGCACGGCCCAGCACAGGAGAGACACGACATCACTAAACCCGCACGGCCCAGCACAGGAGAGACGGGACATCACTAAACCCGCACGGCCCAGCACAGGAGACACACGACATCACTAAACCCGCACGGCCCAGCACAGGAGAGACGGGACATCACTAAACCCGCACGGCCCAGCACAGGAGAGACGGGACATCACTAAACCCGCACGGCCCAGCACAGGAGAGACGGGACATCATTAAACCCGCACGGCCCAGCACAGGAGAGACGGGACATCACTAAACCCGCATGGCCCAACACAGGAGACACACGACATCACTAAACCCGCATGGCCCAACACAGGAGAGACGGGACATCACTAAACCCACAAGGCCCAGCACAGGAGAGGCGAGGCAGGACACTGGGGTCCCGAGAGACCCAAGACGACGCTCTCTGTGTGCGCAGAGGAGGCTCCCAGATGGGGCACCAGGAAGCTTTGGGGGACAGGCTCTCATGGGCCCCAAAATGCGCTAGAACTTCTCCTTCTGGACAAGCTGGAGGAACCAGCACAGACACACCCTCCCACCTCAGTCCCCAGACACCAGATACAACACAAGGAACCGTGGGATTCCGGCGAGGGAGCGCAGGCAGCTCAGAGCCGCGGGAAGGGATGGGGTGAGTCCCCCAGGACCCAGGCCGGGGCAGTGCCACAGACAGAGCCCAGCAGGCCTGCTGGGTGAGGAGAGAGGAATGGGAACTCCAGGAGGCACAGATGGGCAGCTCGGCCTGGCAGGCCAGCACCAGACAGAGGGAAGGGACCTGAACAGACGCCACCAGAGAAGAGGCACTGAGGTGGAGAAGCACGGGAAACGCTGGGCACGTCAGTCACTGGAGACACACAGATTGAAGCCAGGGCTAAATGTGCTGCTGCCCCGCTGGATCCAGATACCAAAGCTGACAGTGCCACAGCGGAGCGTTCTCCCAGCTCTGGTGCCGACAGCCTGCGCAGTAACGCGTCACTGGACCCCGCATGTTGCCACGGTACGGCCGCTGGGAAGAGCCTGGCAATGTCTTAAGAAGTTAGGGCCCGGCCCGGTGGCTCACGCCTGGAATCCCAGCACTTTGGGAGGCCGAGGCGGGTGGATCACCTGAAGTCAGGAGTTTGAGACCAGCCTGGCCAACATGGTGAAACCCCGTCTCTACTAAAAATACAAAAATTAGCTGGGTGTGGTGGTGCATGCCTGTAGTCCCAGCTACTCAGGATACTGAGGCAGGAGAATCACTTGAACCCGGCAAGCGGAGGCTGCAGCGAGCCAAGATCACGCCACTACATTCCAGCCCGGGCGACTGAGCAAGACTCTGTCCCCACACTGTCCCCGCCAAAAAAAGTTAAACCCCACAATCCTACTCCTGGATGTAGAGCCCAAAGGAATGAAAACCTGCATTCACAGGAAGTCTGGCACGCAGATATTCACAGCAGCTCTGTCCCAGCTGGCAAGAATGGGAAACCACCCTGGTATTGGTCAGCGGGTGAACAGACGAGACCATTTTGGTAGAGTCTCAGGATAGAGAATTATTTTGTAATAAAAGTAAATGAACTGCTGATACAACGTTGATGGGTCTCAAAAGCTCTGTGCTCAGTCAGAGATGACAGACACAGCAACTGCAGGACTCTGTTTACGTGAAGTTCCAAGAAAGCCCAAAACAACAGTCACAGGCCCCAGACCAGTGTCTCCACGAGCCAGGGGTGGCAGGAAACTGACGGTCAACATGGATCAAATCATACAGATAAAGCTGGGGGATTTTACTGAGTATAAATCATATTTCAATAAGGCTGCCTTTAAAACATGGAATCCCCAGAGCTCGGAGAGAACCACACTCACAAGGGCGAGGAGCTGGCACGGCCCGTGTGTGCGTTGGAGAGCAGCTCCCGCAGGGCCTCAGACAGCGCAACTCCAGGCTGGTCTCAGTAGGGTTCCTCCAGGAAACCGCATCTGTGATGGAGGCAGTGGGTGGGCGGCAGAGCACCCCCTGTGGAAACACCCTGGACAGTGCACTTTAGCACTGACTGTGGGGCTGCCCAGTCACCTTCGGGGGACACAGACACCTCTCACTCTCTGGGTGACCGGGTGGAGCCCCCGGGCCGTGGCCACAGCGTCCTCACCTCTGAGACAAGAGCTCCCCAAGCTCAGGCTGGCTCCGCAAGGCAGTGTAGGGTGCAGCCTGTTCTGATGCGGAGATGGTGGGATGGAGAGAGAGCTTCCCAAGGCCCGGGGTGGGGGCTGGGCTGACGGCTGGGAACACCAGATGCCAAGCCTGCTCGCAGGCAGGCCAGGCACTTCCCCAGCCTCAGCCCCTCCTCCACAGCCCACCCCGGGCTGGGTGCAGACACGCAGGAAGCTCAGGTGGGAAGGAACACGGCTCCATCCCAAACAGCCTCAGACGCAGACACGCAGGAAGCTCAGGGGGGAAGGAACATGGCTCCATCCCAAACAGCCTCAGACGCAGACACGCAGGAAGCTCAGGTGGGAAGGAACACGGCTCCATCCCAAACGACCTGACGCAGTGCTCGGGTTCCCCAGGAGAGGCCAAGCCCACTCGGAGCCAGGCTTCAGGGGCACACACCAGGGAGCACTGAGGGGTGCGGAGGCTGTGGGGAGAGGGTTTCATCACATGGCGGGAAAACCAGTACAAGCAGGCCCCCAGCGCAGCCACGCCCCGGCCCCACAACCCTGGCACCGAGTGACCAGGGAGCTGCCTCCACCCAAGCAGCTGAAGGGTCACACACAGCTCTTTCCGGGTGGGACCACGTGTCCCAGGTGGCTACGTGTGCTGAGACACGAGCCCCGGGCCCTGGCGCCCTTGGCACCACCGAGGTGCTGCACAGAGGCCTCAGCCGGGCTATTTTTATCCTGAGGTGAGAAGTTGCTGCCTGTGATCCAACACTCCTGCCAGCCAGGACATGGCAGAAAATGGCTAGGACAGGCAGCCACAGACCCCAGCAGCCACAGGACAGCCGGACTGAGGAGGACCAGAGGGCACCAGGCACAGACCCCACACACGGTACAAAGGCTGGAGCTAGGGGAAGGCAGCCCCACCGGTGGTCATGGTCACGGTCACGTGGAAAAGGATGGGACGGAAGCTCAGGCCTCCACCTTCCTGGCCAGGTCTCCAAGTGGCTTGTGACACAACGTGAAGAAGCAGGAGGCGGCACACCACAGGGTCCCCACAGGGCTAACCAGGCCACAGCCCCAGCACCTGCCCCCGGGTGAGGCTGTACACAGAAGCTCTCCCTGTGCGTGGAGGTCTGAGGATGACTGTGAGCCCAGCGCTGGCCACAGAGCACACAACAGGCAGGCAGTGCACGGTCAGGGGCTCCACCGCAGCCCCTGATGCAAGGAAGGCTATGGGGTGGACGCCCAGGCCCTGGGGGATGCTCTGATGGTGGCAGCAGGTCCTCCCATGGTGGAGAGGACAGAGCCTGCCCTGGGCTTATTCCTCACGCCCAGCAACGTCAGCTCCTGTGCTGGGCAGCGGTGCTCTAAGTGTGTGCTGCCTGGGGTGGCACCGGCGTGTCACGGGGAGCCCGGCTCAGCGCAGCTCTGTACTGCACAGACGCCCCGTTCTGGGAATGGAGCCAGCACCTCGCGATTCCCACTGAGGACCTGTGGCCACACAGCAGAGGCTCCCACAGCCCAGACTCCAGGGTGATTTCCATAAACCCCTTGGCCCACTTTTCTTCACTGCATGATTTTTAACATTTTTTTTTTTTTTTTTTTTGGCTTTATCTCTGCTTCGTACAGTACAGTCATCTCAAGTTCTTTCAACGAGGGAAACATCATCAACACACTCACAAGTATTGGGCCTGGTGAACAACCCGAGGCCCTGAAGATTAGGCTCTCCCCGGCCCTCCTGGAGCCAAACCACCCACGGCAGCCAAGTGACAGCACTCGCAGAGCTGCCCGAGCCTCTGGGAGGTCACGGGGAGGAAGGGAAGATGGAAACACCGTGACGGCCACTTCTGCCTAAATCGTTAGGAACTATTTCAGAGTCCCTGCAACCTGAAACGGGGATTCTCCACACACCTCCACAAGGCCAGCAGCGCAGTAATCGGTTTTAATTAAATAAATCGGAAACACAAATCAGGTCAACGTGTTGAATCAAGGTGGCGTGCACTGCGTATTTATAGCTCTATCCACAGAGGACTCCTGACACATGCTACGGGCTCCCGCAGCCACTTTATTAAATGGAATAAATAATACCGTGCAAGACGGCAAAACTTCACCAGACGGGTCTGGGGTTCTCCCAACTCAACACTGTTTTCCTGCAACGTCTCTGCTGGAATGAAAACATGGTCCAGATGAGAACAGACTGGTGTCTGGTTTAGCTAACGGGTGGGTGGAAGGGAACCACTCTCAGAGCGATGCTGCGTCCTCCCGCCGGCGACTACCCCGAGCCCACCTGGCCGTCAGGTAGCAGATCCTCACCTGCCCCGAGAGGCGCCTTCCCCAGGGGCATGCGCAGGGCCGGGCAAGCTTCCAGGGAAGGCTTGCGAGGCCCGAGGTCAGAAGACATAGGAGTGTGTGGGGGGACAGAGGGGTGAACAGAGGCCAAGGGAGAGGGAAAGATGGAGACAGGAACTATCAGACATGCATGCAGAGGACAGAAAGAAAATCAAGAAGGGAAAAGGAGACGGGAAACAGAAAGAAAAGAAAAACCGGGTGGAGGTAGCAGGGAGAGAGGGAGGCAGGGGGTTCGGGGGGAGCACCTGGGCTATGTGGGGTCAGGAGCCCTCCCCGGCTGGGGCGATGGCGGCCCCCCACCCCCCGACCGTGAGGAGAAGAGGAGACAGGCCCTTCACAGAAACCAACAGCCAGAGACACGCGGCATGTGCAGGGTCTCCAGAGCAGCCCCTTGGCCCTCCACGGGGGCATCCCTGGCTTGGGCTGGCGTCCCTGCCCCAGGGGCTCCCTGTGCACAGAGGGTGCAGCCACCCTTGCCACACTTCATGTGCAGCCGCGCCCCAACCTTCCCTGGAGCACAGCACTCCTGCTGGGCCCCCGCCTTCACCTTGCAAACATGCTTAGTTCCCAGAGTTGGGGCCACGTTCTCCCGAACTTGCGCCACATCCATGAGGAGGTGGGGAGCCCCCAGCAGATGCTCCCCCGAGGCAGGAACCCAGCCCAGGAGCTGGCGGCACCCCCAGCCTCCCACCCAACTGTCACTTCAGGGAAAGGCAGGGCACAGGCTCCGCAGGTGACCTGGTCCCGCTGAGGCAGAAAGGCAGGGACACCTCTCCCAGGCTCCTGGGAGGAGAGAGCTGACGCGGAGGTGCCCCCTCTGATGAGGCAAGGCATCAGGTCACGCTGTCATGCAGGATGTGGTGGTGGCTGCTCCACAGACCCCAGAGGGCAGTGGCACCTGCACAGGCTCAGGGAACAGCCAGGGGCCTGGAAGACCTCTCTGGAATCTGTGCCAGCAGCCGATACCGTGGCTGTCTCCATCAACACAGACATGGGCCAGTGCAGCGGGGTCCTGGGGGGAGCCTGCAGGTGCTGGCCTGCTTCTGGAGGGTACCCAGGGGGATGGGCAGAGGAGGCTGTGAGGGCTCAGGGAGGACCAGCCGTGTGAACTCCCACAGTGAGGACTAGTCAGTGCTGGTGGAGTCTGACCCTGCTCTGGCCCTGCTGGGCCCACCTCTTCCATGTGCCTAATTCTCCTGAAACCCCAGGAGACAGACAGGAAGGGGAGTAACCTGCCCCCACACCCCACCATGGGAAGGGAGGGGCAAGGTCCGCAACGTACATCCCACTAGCAGGGTGAGGGCTGAGGCTCCAAGCTGCCCGGCAAGGGGGCAAGCACGGTGCCCAAACAGTGCCAGCATCTGGTCAATGAGTCCTGAGGTCCCTGACAGCCCTGATCGCCTTAACACACAAAACACCAGAACCCAGGACACTGGATGTGCCCGCGGCCAGGCCCGTGACGAGCCAATCACAGTGCAGAGGGCAAGCACAGGCTGGAGAAATCGCTCAACGTGGAAAACGCCAGGGACGGCAGAAGGGGTCAGAGACCCTCCCCGCAAATCTCTCTTCATTAATGCTTCACATGGAGCCAAGGGTGTTGGAATGAGATGGCTATTAACGCACTTAGGTTTACGACAGCTCCCAGGTACAGCCGGAGCTAGCCTTTCCCGTGACGACTGAAGGTCAGTGTGCAGCCCTCTGCAGCAGGCCCTGCACGCACGGGACGGCTAGACACAGAAAGGAAAGCCAGGAGCGGGAGGAAGGAGGATGGACAGAGGGGGCAGGGCATCAGAAGAACACACCAGGGGGCAGTACCAGTGCCTGAGGGTGGTCTCACGCCCAGGGTTCACTCTTGTCAAGCGTGGTGGTGGTGAGGGCTCACCCATAGGTGGGGACACGGCATAGTCCCAGGGCCCTTCGGCGTGGCCTCCATGTGAGCAAGGGGTAGCGAGTGCATGTGGGCCCTGGGCCTGGGGCCTCCTGGGCTGGGACCTGTCATTCTCGCCACGTGCCATCCCCAGTGCCTGAGCCTCTGTGCCCATGCCCCCTCTAAACCACTGAACCATCTGCCAAGCAGCTTTCTAGATGCAGTTTGGCGACCTCCTTCTCCCATCTTCCCTGAACAGCTGCTGGGACGCCCATGCAGCGCAGCTCCCTGAGACCCTCCATTACAATCCTTTCTCCAGAAATTCAGCTCCTCCTAACATCCCACATGAATTATGTTTGTTCATTAAATGTCTCCCCTACCCAGCAGCTCAGCTCCAGGGGCCAGAGGCTCTGTCAGACTTTCCCTGGCACACGGCCCGGCCTGCTGTGTGTGCTCAGCAGCCCGGCTGGAAGGTGGCTGTGGTCACGCCTGTGAGGCTGGCTCTCCATCGGTGGACCCAGGTCATCTTCCAGCTGGTCACTGGCTGAATGAGGAAAGGACACAGCAGCCTACAACAGGGCAACAAGCCACACCGATGCCATCATCTGCATCTCCATCTCACCGCAGTCTCCACCATCAAGGCCCAGCCCAGACACAGTGACCCTTGAGACCAAAGAGCTCACAGAGCTCGGCTGTTCAGCTGTGCTTGCAGACACCACAGGCCCAGGCCCTCTGAGACGTGGCCTGGCGGTGTCACACACCAGCTCGGTGACCTGGGCATGTCCCTTGACGCCCCCAGGCCTGGGTTTCCTCGTGAGCGAAATTCGGGTCACAATGGCACCCACTCCATAGGATACGGTGACAATGAGACTGAGCAGTCAGGTAAAGGGCCAGGCAGAGCAGAACGGTAAGGCACCCGGCGGCGGCGTGTGCCAGCGAGGCCAGAAGACCCTGGCAGGTATCCCACCATGCCCAGGCGGGGCTGCACTGTGCCCACGGAGAAGTGGTGCAAATCCTGAGAGAACACGGGCCTTTCAAGCTCCAGGCTGGGAACGGTGTGCTGGGAGCCCCCGGCCCCAGTGTAGATGAGAAGTGTGGATGGGGAGTGTGGATGGGGAGTGTGGACGTGGCCTCTGCCCAGGCCCTGCGATACCCAGCTCCTTCTTCCCACTGCACAGGTGAGAGCTGCTCAGAGCTAGACAAGGGCACGGAGCGTCACAGTGGCCCATGGGGCAGGGAAAAGGCAGAAGCCAAGGCTGAGGCCACCTCTCCTGGGAGAACCCTGGAGCCAGGAGAGGGATGCAGGCTGGAGGCTGCAACAAGGAGGAACACCTCTGCCAGTTCCACAGTGAGCTGGGCGCCCTGGGCCTCACACCCTGCCCGTCAGGCCCCAGCAGAGCCTCCCCAGCAGCGGGGACCAGAGCCCTGGCAACAACTCTGAGCACCCGGAGACCAGGTCTCCTTGGCAGATGCCCCTCACAGGGGCAGGACCTTGAGTGCCCCTTTGGCAGGCATCATGAGGCGGTCCTAACCAGTCAAAGGGGCACTGTCCCTCTGTCATCCGCTTGCAGGCTGGGACCACCTGAGACACCCTGACAGCGGAGGATGCTGCAGGTGCCATCGTGAGAATTAACGTGGATCCACATGCAGAGGAAGCAGCCCGTGGACACCCTCCCTGACAGACACCTGCCAGCCGGGAACTGGGGAGGCGGGGTCCAGACCTCCACCTCCCCCCCGCAGGCTCTGCCAAGGCCCACCGGGAAGAAGCCCCACCTGGCGACGTGAGCCCCACGCCCGCGGCCCCTCACCTCCATCTCGGCGCTGTGGCTGTGCACCTTCTGCACCATATCCTCAGCCTCCCGCATGCGCCGTGTCAGCTGGGGCGAGTACTCGGCCGGGGTCAGCTCGCTGTCGTAGGACCCCAGGATGGCCCGCATACCGTCCCGCTCCTGTGGACACAGAGGGCAGCTGATCAGGACCCGGGACGGGGGATGAGGTAATGACGGAGACGGCTCAGGGAAGGCCCCACGAGAGCTGGGTCACGCGGGGGCTCCCTCGTGAGGACCCAGGCCAGCACTGAGAGCCCATCCCTGAGGGCCCACCAAAGTGAAGAGGGCCCCAGAGTTCAGCATCCCCAGACCCAGTAAATGCCAGCAGCCCTGGCTTTGCCTCGGCACCCGCTCTGACCACGTCAGGCCTTCACTGCAGCGGGCGTGGGCTCCACCTCGTACTGGCAGTATGGCTACGGGGTCGGCTGGGAGCAGACGCCTCTGCCCCTGTGGACACAGCACACACAAGGCGAGGGCGCACAGTGGGCAGAAGCCCAGGTTCCCCACCCCAGCCTGTTCTATTGGGTCTGCGTGACTCCTGTGAGTCCCAGTCACACTGGGCCCAGGGAAACGACAGTGGGCAGGCCCAGAGCTGGGTGAGTCCCCCTCTACCTGGGACCTCTGCCCGGACCTGTCGAGGGAGGGGACAGTGTGCACCACGAAGCTGCCGCGTTCCAATGGGACAGGAAACCCATCGCTCGTCCAACCGTCCAGGGCTCTCGGGAAGGCTAAGTCCCCGCTTTTCAGCTCTGGGCTGGGGAGCTCCTTGTCTTCCCACAGAGCTCCCAGGATGTCTGAGGCCACACGCAGATCCCTACAGAGCAGCCAGGCCCAGCAGGGCTCAGCTTCCTGGGATGACACTGACCACAATGTCAGGGCTGATTCCTAGAGCCGGGCAGAAACCCCTGCTCAGTTGTGTCCTGCCAGCCAGTCAGGGGCCCCGGGAGCTGCGTGCTGCCTCCAGAACGTGCGGGTGCCCATGGGTCGGGAACTGAGCTGCCAAGATGGCCCCCACAAAGGACGTGCTGCTGCGGGGAAGTGTGGTCTTCCCTCTGGCCTCCCGTTGCCTGCTCTCCCTGCCCCAGGTGTGGGCCTGAACCACAGCCCCCGGACCCTTCTGGTCTCAGACGCTGAGTCTGGATGGAGCAGATTCCAGGCGCAGGCTGGGGACCTTCTCCTGCCTGCCCGCCCTGCGGGAGCCCACAGGAACCACATGATCAGGGAGCCAGTCCTCCAGACACCCACCCAGGTGTGCGGGAGGGCAGCTTCCAGATCTTCACGGGCATCTGGATGCCCTGGACGTAGATTCAGGGTGGGCCTGGGAATCTGCCTTTCTAACATGTGCCCCAGGGACATCTAACTGATGCTCTCAGCAGCCTCTGCTGAGGGGCTCTGCCCCATTCTTGAGAGGTGGAGGATGAGGATGCTGGGGTAGCAGAGCCCAGGAAGAAGCGGATGGGTATCTATAAGATGCAGGTTCAAGCCCCAGCTCTGTCCTGAGGCCAGCTATTCAACCTCCCTCCCCAAGTCTCAGTTCCTTTGTTGATAAGATGGGAAATGGGGCGGCCGTGAAGACTGATGCTATCAGGAATTAACTGTCCAGCCAGCTGCCCTGGAAACAACAGGTGCTCAAGAAGCGAGAGCCAGGACCTCACAAACCCGGGAAACGGTCTCCACTGGCCCACACCCCTTCCCAACACACATGCTGGGCAAGGGGCCAATGCTCTGGCACAGCCCTGCACCACCTCACTGAGTTGCGGCCAGCGTGCTCCCCACCAGGTGAGGGCAGGAGAGCTGTGGGGACCGCCCCCACCAGTACTGGCTGAAAGGGCAAATTCATGGCCCTGATAGAGACCAGCTCACTCAGGCAGCCTGGGGAGCAAGACCCCCACCCAGAAGCGGAGTGCACAAAACTGCCAGGGTCCCTTCCGTGCGGCCTCCTGAGTCTGCACGTACACAAGCTGAGCCCCCACCCAGGCCCCGCCTGGCTCCTAGGAGAGACCGACCCAGTGCTCCCCAGCACTGATGACTGCCTGGCCCCTGCCAGGCCCTCCGTCTGTCCCCCACAGGCGAGGAGGGCGAGGCTGCAGGGGCTGAGGAAACCCCGGCCTGCTCTCTCAGAAGACCCTGGAGCTCAGGCCACCACGTCTGGGGCTCTCCTGCCGTCTCTTGAGCCAGGGACACAGGTGCCACCCTGGTGTGGACTTCATAATTAGTTGATGACAAAAAATTCAAAATTCAATAAGTGAGAAATTAAAGTTACAAATCCAACTAGAACGGGTCACGTATCTGTGGAAAATTTGTTTGCACAGGAAGGTTTATCGTGTGTCATAATCTTATTGAAATCCTATATCTTCCCATTGACTTTTATCGTTTCAAGCCAGTTACCGGAGTTGTCAGTACCAACGCGCGGACGCCTTGCAAGGCCGGGGCGGGGGACTTCCCTTGGTAAACAAGCTGTAATTGTCTCTTTTATTGATCAGTAAATCTCTGAGAGCTTCTCTTCGTGACGGCTCTCTTCAGCATAACTCCAGGCTAGCACTGGCTGGCACAGAAGAAAAGCATTAGAAAGTTTGTTGTTTGTACCCTTTCAAGAAACTGTTTTGTCACCGGTAGTGAAAGAGCAGGCACGGTGTGGGTGTGACTTGCTATGACTTTTCAACAGCTGACGCCACCTGCGGGCAAGTCCACTTCATTTCCACCTCAACAAATGCGGTGATTAACTGCTGAACAAACAGGCGGCTGGCAGTGCTGACGGGGGCGTCCCAGACTCGCTTTAAGAAGCACCCAGCAGAGTCACATTGTCCACTGGCTGCTCCTCCTTAGGTACAGAAACGTCCCGGTTCTAAGGAATAGAATGTGCTCATCATGCAACGAACGGCCATGTGAGGAGAAGGTGAGCAGTCGGCATCACCTGGAAGAAGTCAGCTGAGGACAGGGCCTTGGTGCCCTGGATACACCGGCCGATGGGGGCCGGGGGCAGCAGTAGAGGGCGGCTCTGCCCTGGCCTGCGATAGTCGGGCAGAGGGGCTGCTCACCCAGGGAGGCTGCAGGAAGGATCTGGGCGCCCTGGGAGGCAGCGGTGGGGAAGGGCACTCCAATCAGAGGGAACAGCGTTGAGTAGACGCCCAGAGGACCCTTGCGAAAGAGCAAGAGAGATAATGACGCTCATTCCCTCATCAGCAGGTGCTCCAGCGCGCTAATTACCACGGAGCTTTTGAGTATAAGCCCCAAGCATGCCGATGATTCCCACGCAATGAGAGACAGATTCCCAAAGAGGCTGAGAACGCCATAGCAGGGGGCAGGACACCTGGGCAGCAGGGGCTGAGACAGTGGGCAGAATAGGGCCCAGTGCCCTTGGAAGAAGAAACCCAGGGCACAGCCCTTGGGCCTGGGCTTGGGAAGGGCAGGGGAGATCAGAGCAGCGAGACCAGGAAGCCGAGACAGAGACCAGGGCTGCGGGTGGTGAGAGCACCCACAGGAGCGGGAGACTGCAGGAGGCCAGCCCTGTTGGAGGTGCTGCGGGCAGGGGAGATATGGACGGAGGCACCGCAGTGGGCAGAGACCGGCCCCATGGCCCCCAAGCAGCGGTCACTTGAGGTGTGCATGCCCAGGCCAGCCCCCAAGTCAGACCCAACACACACACCCAACGAAGCCCACATCCTGCCTGGACCGTAACTAGATGTGTGACCTTGGGAAAAACAAAGAGCCTCTCTGAGTGTGAGGACACTCAACCACACAGGAGACGGCAGAGAACGCCTCAGCCTCACTGCGAAGTTCAAATGCAGCATGGCACAGAAAACCAGGCACACGGAACCCGCATACACAGGCGATGAATGCGTGACAGCCACGGTCGTCACTTCTGTCCTCGCTGCTGTCTGCCTGGTTCTTCCACTATGACTACAGCTGCTCGTGAAAGATGGCCAGGAGAGCAGGCAGGTGGGGCAGGCACGTCCCGCACGATGGGGACAGCCTCTGGCCATGGCCACACCTGGTGAGGCAGGTGCCCAGCACTCCCTAAGTCCACACCATGGACACAGAGGGCTTCCCTCCTGGGAGTCAGTGGCAGCCTGAAGGGGCTGTGTGAGGCAGGCAGGCAGCTCCATATGCAGAGGCCCCTCCTTAGAGCCCCAGCACCAACCCCCACTTTCCAGAGAAGCCCAGAAGTAAGCTAAGTACCACGTGCCCCCTCCAATGAAGCAGCAGCCCCTCACCCATCTTCCTCCCTCACCCAGCCTCCACCACCCACTCCCGCCTGGCCTCTGCCACCAGTGCTGTGGAGCCTGCCTCCCTCCCTCCGCCCCCTTCAGCCCAAGGCCGAGGCCCGCTCTGCAAGGGCTCCAAGGCTGCTCTGCACATGCGACATTCTCTGCAGGGCCTCTTCCCAAGCCCATCCCACCTCAGCTCAGCCACCTCCACCCAACTCTGAGTCACTCCACAACTTCTCCTTTTTTTAGAAAAGGAAATGTATGATCATAAATAGCTGAAAAGCCCTGTTCTAATTACCTCTCCCGACGCATGGAGCCACCACAAGAAACTGAATAGATTCAGGCGGGAACGTGGGGCTGCAGACACGGCTCTGCCCACTGACGCCGGCACCATCTCCTCGCTGCCACCCGCCTCCCCAGAGTCCTCTGCCCACTCTTTCCCCAGACCCCCAGTCACCAGCCTGGACAGGTCTGCTGTGACCCCAGCAGCAAGATCACCCCAGACCAGGAGAAGGCCCTGCTGGGACAGAGGCTAGGAGAGGCAGGAGGCCTCTCTCTGGACCCCTCATCCCGGCCGGTCGTTTCCCAAATGAGCAGGACTGTGGCATCCGTGGGGCCCATCGAGAACATGATGACAGGTGAAAGCGGCAGTAATAAGCGCCTCGGAGGACCCACGCGGGTCAGACAGTCCTGCGCTCCAATCTGACACAGACCAGCTGTGCACCCTTGGGCAAGGGACCTGATGTCTCTGAACCCACCCTCCTTGTGCAAAACGGGGGCACGACTGCCCCAAAGAGTGCTTAAAAGGTGCACCAGGATTAATAAGTACATGGAGACAGCATCCGTCAATGGAAAGGGCAGCAAGGAGGGCCACTTACGGCCACAGGGCTTGGGGGTGGGGGTCAGGCTGCCCGGCCCAGCCCCAGCCACCCCCCACGCAAGGCCACGCCTCGCCACCCTCCACCCACGCAAGGCCACGCCTCACCACCCCCCACGCAAGGCCACGCCACGCCTCGCCACGCCACAGTGCTGAGTGCACATGAGGCGGCGTCCCTGTGCTCGGCCCACGCCTGCTCCTGGGCCAGATGCCCTGGCCCCCCCAACGAACTACAGAACGCTTCGCCTCCTGTCTGTCCCTCGCTTCTCTTTCCTGGGCCTGCTGCCCCTAAACGAAGTTTTTTTTTGACAACTGACTGTTTTCAAGTATGATTCACTCAGGCAGATTTTAATTGGTGACATCAGCACAGCATGCTAATGCTACATATGACTTAAGCACACGTTACCTCATTTGATCTTCAGAACCGCCAGGCAGGCACAGGGCTGAGGGAAGAGGACTCAGCAGCTGCGAGCTGTTGTGGCTGCCCTGTCGCTCGGACCACGGAGGGGCAGAGCCCCGGCTGCTGCTGCAAACAGAGGAGCCGCCCAGGCTGCGGCCCTACAGTCCCGGGGTCAGCGCCCAGCCCGGGGAGGCAGTGCCATGGACAGCCTCACTGGTGAGACCACTGGAAGTGGCTCTCCATGATCGGGGGGGCATAACCCCCGCTCTGGGCTGCCGGAAGGAGGAACTCACGAGGCCCGAGATCGCTATCCACAGCCCCAGCGTGACCCCAGCACTCCCATCAAGGCGTGCACCCGGCCCCGGCCCCAGCACCATGCGGCCCCCACCCTTGCCTTCCTGCGGCTCTGACCCTGCAGTTCCCAGCAGCCTTCAGAGGACGGAACGCCATGGGCACACGGCAGCTGTGAGACCGAGCCGCAGGGGGACGCCCGGCCCTGACATCATGGGAACAAGCTAGAGCAGAACACCATGAGGACCCCACCTCTGTGAGAGCAAAGCCAGCTCCCTGGGTCCTCTCTCACCTGCCCGGGCTGCCCTGGTACCCGGAGTCTAGGGGCCTCCTGGGAGGGAGGCTGACCCGGTGGCTGTGGGCAGAGACAAAGGAAGGAAAACATCGGACGGACTTCAGGCTCTAGTTAAAAACACACACAAGACAGGAGAAACTTCATCTGAGACGACAGCGGCCTAAGCAAAAAGAATACTTTTTTTTTTTTTTTTAAGACAAGGTCTTGCTCTGTCGTCTAGGCTACAGTGCACTGGCACCATCTCAAGAATGAATAACTTAGAAGACAATGTATTAATTTAATGGTTAGAGTAGAAAGGCTAAAACTGAAAGTAGCAAGCTAACTAACCAACATAAAAAATGAAAAAAAACCAAACAACATATGCAGAAAGTATAGGAATAAAAATAAAGATGAGAGCATAAATGAGCAAATGTAAAAACAGGTCCACAGAAACTTCCCGTACTAAAATGCACTGAGGAAAAAGCAATGAAAACAAAAGAAGAGGCTACCTAAGAACAGTGGGATGACCATGAAGGTGGAACCTACTCATGACAGGAAAACCAGAAGGAGAAGGAGGCGAGGAGCGAACACAGGAAGTATCTGTCGTGATAATGGCCGAGATTTGTCAAATCTAAACCCCAGATCCAGGAAGCTCAGAGAACATCAAGCAGGAAAAATACCAAAAACTCCACACTTAGCCATATCATATTCAACTGCGGAAAATAAGACAGCCTGAGAGGGGAGAGCCCTTCATTAACAACCAAGAGAGTGAGAAATGCATCAGACCTCCTGACCGAAGCCACTCAGGCAGCAGAGAGGGGAGGGAGGTATCCAAGTACTGAAACAAAACAGCACCAGCCTGGAATTCTGCATCCAGCAAGATGATCTTCTGTAAGAAAAGCAGAAAGAAAAACTCTCAGCGGGGCACAGTGGCTCACACTTGTAATCTCAGCGCTTTGGGGAGCCAAGGCAGGCAGATGGTCTGGTGTCAGAGGAGTTTGAGACCATCCTGGACAATGCGGCGAAACCTCGTCTCTACTGAAAGTAGAAAAGTTAGCTGGGCGTGGTAATAGGCGCCTGTAATCCCAGCTACTCGGGAGGCTGAGGCAGGAGAATCGCTTGAACCCAGGAAGTGGAGGCTATAGTGAGCCAAAATCGCACCACTGCACTCCAGCCTGGGCAACAGAGTGAGACTCTGTCTCAAACAAACAAACAAACAAAAAACACTCTCTTAGACAAACGAAAAGTGGGGGAGATTGGTCATTGGCAGCCCTGGCCCCTGTAAGCAGTGTGAGGTGGATTCTCCAGAGAAGCTCATGAGAGGTCAGAAACTCAGACCTATGTGGAAAGACAGAGCAGAGAAGTAACAAATAAGGAAAAATAAAATCTACTTTATTCATCTGTTTTTTTCGAGACAGAGTCTCACTCTGTCGCCCAGGCTGGAGTGCAGTGGTGTGATCATAGCTCAACCTCTCGGGCTCAAGTGATCCTCCCACCTCGGCCTCCCAAGTCGCTGGGACTGCAGCTGTGAGCCGCTGAGCCTAGCTTACTTTCCTTAGTCTCGTTCATCTAATGGACGATTGTTTGAAGTATAGGAGCAGCAATGTGTGGGGTGACGATGGTGCAGGGATGGGTGAAATGAAGCAGCAGGTGGCACGGGAGGCAAGGGGAATGGGCGTGTTCTGCAGGAGGCGCCCACCCTGCCTGTGACCTGGTCAAAGGCCATCTGACCACGGGCTTAAATTCATGCTAAATGTATGCTGCAAACTCTAGGATAATTCTGTGCTTGGCTCATGCCTGTAATCCCAGCACTTTGGGAGGCTGAGGCAGGTGGATCACCTGAGGTCAGGAGTTCAAGACCAGCCTGGCCAACATGGCGAAACCCTGTCTCTACTAAAAATACAAAAATTAGCCGGGCATGGTGGCAAGATCACGTCACTGTACCCCAGCCTGGGCGACAAGAGCAAAACTCTGTCTCCAAAAGAAAAAAAAAAAAAAATCTGTGCTAACAGAATTAAAAAATTAAATCATATAACATGCTCAGTTAAAACGAAACAAAGCAGATAAAGAAAAGAAGATTTTAAAAAAACAAAGAACAAGTGTCCCAATAGAAAAGAGTAACAAACATGGCAGGTATTAACAGTATCAACGATCATTTCGAATGTGAATGATCTAAACACACCAATTAAAAGACGGTCAGGATGGATTACAAAAACAAGACCCAATTATATGCTGTTTATAAGGAACCCACTTAAAATATAAACACACTTTGAAAGGAAAGGAAGAAAGCTAGACCACACTAAGCCCAAACAAAAGAACAGTGGAGCAGCTTGATCAATCTCAGGCAGAACAAGGAAACGATCAGGAGTGAAAAATGGCACTCCATTCCGATAAAAAGGTTATTTCTCCAAGAAGACATGACCGCCCTTAACATGCATCTACTTAACAACAGTGTCTCAAAATATGCGACGAAAACCTGAAAGAACTACAAGGAGAAATGGCTCAATTCACTGTTACAGTTGGAGGCTTCAACACCCTCTTATCAGAAACGGACAGATCCCGCAGGCAGAAAATCAGTGAGGACACAGCAGAACTCAATAGCCCCATCAATCAACTGGGTCTAAATGACAATGACAGAACACTGCATCAACAGCAGAATATATATTCCTCTCAAACTCATATGGAAAATTTACCTAGATAGACCACATTTGGGCCATAAAACACACCTAAAGAAATTAAAAAGAATATAAAGTATATAAAATAAGCTCTCAGACCACACTAAAATTAAACTGGAAATCAGCAACAGAAAGATAACTGAAAAATCCCAAGATATTTGGAGACTAAATAATCCACTTGTAAATAACGCATGGGTCAAAGAAGTCTCAAGAGAAGTTTAAGAATAGTTTGAACAAGAAAATGAAAATACAACCTATCAAAATTGTAGGATGAAACAAAAGCCATGCTTAGAGGAAAATTTATAGCATTGAATGTAAATGTTAGAAAAAAAGAAGGATCTAAAATCAATCAACTAAGCTTCCCGTTAGGAAACTAAAAAAAGAAGAACAATGTAAGCCTAAAGCAAGAAATAATAAAAATTGGCCAGGTGCAGTGGCTCACGCCTGTTATCCCAGCACTTTGGGAGGCCAAGGTGGGCGGATCACCTGAGGTTGGGAGTTCAAGACCAGCCTGGCCAACATGGTGAAACCCCATCTCTACTAAAAATACAAAAATTAGCCAGGCATGGTGGCAGGTACCTGTAATCCCAGCTACTCGGAAGACTGAGGCAGGAGAATCGCTTGAACCTGGGAGGCGGAAGTTGCAGTGAGCCGAGATCACGCCACTGCACTTCAGCCTGGGAGACAGAGCAAGACTCCATCTCAAAAAAATAAATAAATAAAAATAAAATAAAACAATAAATAATAAAAATTACAATAAAAAACAGTGAAGCTGAAAACAGGAACTCCATAGAGAAAAACCAACAAAACCAAAAGCTGGTTCTTTAAAATTCATAAATCTGTAGCCAGGTTAACCAACATTAAAAAAAAAAATTAAAAAAAGGAAGACACAAATTACTAACATCAGAAGTGAAAGAGGAGCCATCACTACTAATCCTATAGACATCTAAAGGGTAATAAAGAAACATTATGAACAACTCTACACCCAGAAATTTGATAACTTAGATGAAATGGACCAATTCCTTGAAAGACACGAACCACCAAAACTCACATGAGGAGGAAGAGATCACATGAATCGGTCTTTCTAGGGGCCTGCCCACCCCCAGCTCCCTTTCTCTTTCCTGACTGAGACACACAGAGGGCCTTCACCACCATGTGAGCCAGGCAGCTGCATACTTCCCCTGTGGGCTTGAGCATTCCATTACTGCCCGAAACAGAAAGATCAGCATGTTGCTGTCACATAGAAATCGGCTCTGAGCCAATTTCCTTCAACTCCCATAGAAACTCCACAATGAGACCCCTCCCTGTAGACATACTCAGGTCTTGCTGTGGTCACAAGGAAGCTGCTGCCCCCTCTGTAGGCAAGTTCCCCTAATAAATGCTTCAAATGATCACTCAGGGTTTAGTGCTTCTCTCTTTGGAATCCCAGCCAGCCCCATCTCAGGTGGGTTTGTGGCTATCCCTTGTGGGCACTTCCTACAGTCACTTTGGGGATGACCCCAGCCCTGGGTTCAGCCAGAAAAAAAACAGGCTGTATCTATGAAAGAAATTAAATTGATCACTAATAACCTCTCAAAAAGGAAAGCACCAGACCTAGATGGCTTCACTGATGAATTCTACCAACTACTTCAGTGAGAAATGATACCAATTCTCCAAAATCTCTTGCAGAGAATAGAAGCAAACTATTCTGTATGACACTGTAATGAGGGAAACATGATATTATGAACTTATCAAAATCCATAGAAAGATAGATACCACACAAAGAGTAAACTTTAATGTAAACTATGGGCTTTGGTTAAAAATAATGTGTCAGTACTGGTTCATGAACTGTAACAAATATACTACAGTAATGTAAGACTTTAGCAACAGACAAAACTGTGCTGTGGAAAGAATCATATGAGAGCTCTATGCTGTCTTCTTAGTTTTTCTGTAAACCTTAAACTCTCCCGAAAACAAACTTTATTAATTAAAAAATTATAGATCTAGAGGAACATTTCAACAACACTTCTCCTGCCAAAAAGAGAACAATCAAAAGAGCTAGGGAAGAGGAGAGGAAGACAGATTAACTTAAAAGAAGCAACAGTGAGACTGACAGCTTGTTTCCGAGCAGAACTAATGGGACTC
Source organism: Pan troglodytes (assembly GCF_028858775.2). NCBI lineage: Eukaryota > Metazoa > Chordata > Mammalia > Primates > Hominidae > Pan > Pan troglodytes. Next base: position 7,989,356 of record NC_072404.2, read on the forward strand.
AAAAGACAGTGGAATGATAGGTTCAAAGGGTTGTAGGCTGGCGGACAGGACAGGCATTGATAACCTATGATTTTATACCCAGCAAAACTGTTCTTCAAAAATAAAAGTGAATTAAATATGTTCCGGACCCCAAGAAAATTAGATAATTCCTCAGCATTAAATCTATATCAAAGGAAACAAGGGGTATTTTGCAGACAGAAGAAAAATGATTGCAGATGGATGCTCAGAGATACAGGTTGCAACACAGCGGAATAAAAAGGGTTAGAAATGTGTACATATAAATGAATATACAAAGACAGTATCTTTTCAAACACGTAAGTGTATGAATAAAGTACTTTATAGCAATAGCCTATGAATGGAGCAAAATGTAAACAGAAGAAAGGATTTTAAGACCCTTGGATTGTCTAGAAGGAAAAGAAGTATTAATTTTATTAGACTTTGTTAAGTATATAATAATAGTCTATCTTATAATCAGCAACATAGCCGCTAAAATTACATAAAAGCACACATAACAAGATAACGATCATAAAAAAAAATTATTCTACGATTAAGATGTTTTCATAAAAAACGAATAAAAACTAAAGGCAACTATTAAGATGGTTAATTTCAATGCAAATGTATCATTAATTACATCAGTTACAATTAGATTAAATATTTCGACTAAGAAATGATTTTTACGCTGAATATAAATACTTATATATTTATAGTATACATTTATAATGAAACAATTTAAAAATGCTCAAAATGAAAAGTGAAAAAGTAAAAGGTGCCAATGCTATTAAACACTGGAAGCTGACATACCCGTATTAATATCCCACGAAGGAGATTTAAAAATCAAAACAATCCGTAGAGATAAAGAATGTCTCATAATAACAAAAGGCAAAATTCACCAGGAAGATAATTCACAATTTATATGTGCCTAATAAAACAGCATCCAAAGACATACTGCAATAATTGACAAAATTAAAAGAAGAAATAGACAAAACTCACAATCATAATGGGAAATTTCAACACAACTCTTGCAGGAGCTGAGAAAAAACATCATTAAAGAAATGTGAAGAATAAGATTAACAAATGATATGTAGCTATTTACAAAACACTGCACTCAACAATTGCAGAATACATACTATTTTCAAGTGTGTATGGGCCATTTACAAAACTGACTTCCGATGGGGCCATAGAGCATTTCTTGGTAAGTTTTATGGGACTGGGGTCGTTCAGAGGATAGTCTCTGAGCACAGGGAGATAATGCTAGAAATCAATAAGAAGATACCTGAAAATCACCAAATGTTGGGAATTTGAGAAATTTGTTTCTGAATAGCCTATTGGTCAAAATAAAAATCACAATGGAAATTGATAAATGATTTGAGCCCAATGATAAGGAAAATACAACACATCAAAACGTACAGTATGCAACTAAATTGACAACCTTAAATGCATATACTGTAACACAAGAAAGGATAAATATCAATTATCTACATATACAACTCAAAAGTTAGAATAACATCAAATTAGACTCAAAGAAAGTAACAAATTAATGAAGTAAAATACATATGGAAAAAAATCAATAAAGCCAAAAGATGGTTCCTCCAAATGACTAATAAAATTGATAAACTCTTGATGAGACAGATTACAAAGAATAAGCAAATAACAATATTGAAAAAGACATAACTAGAGATCACAAAAATATTTAAAACATGACAATAAACAACTTTACACAAATGAATTTTAAAGTTTTGATAAAATGAAGTTTTAAAAGTTAAAAACTAACTTTTACCACAACTGAATAAAGAAAAAAAAAGAAAATCTGATGTTTCAAAGCTATTAAAATAAATCAAGCCCAAATTTAAAATCTTGTAAACAAGAAACCCTTAGCCTCAGATGCTTTCATTGGTACACTCCACCAAGCGGTTAAAGAAGAAATATCACCAACCTTATAAAACGATTACAGAAAACAACAGAAGAGAACTTGCTAATATTTTCTAAGGCCAGAAAAGCCATAACATCACAACCTGAAAACGACATTCTGAGAAATGAAAAGTAATGACCTTTCTCCCCAATAAATGCAGATGCAAAATCCCTAATTAACGTACTGGCAAACCAAATAAAGCATTACACACAGAGCATAACCCATAGGCCATGCTCATTTATTCCTGGAATGTAAGTTTGGTTTAACATTTGAAAATCAATTAATTTAATGCGCATTAACAAAATATAGAAGAAAATCAAATGATCATCTCAATATTTGCAGAAAAGGCATTTGATTAAAATTCAACATCTATTCACGATAAAAACTATGAAACAAAACAAAAGCAAAACCCTCTTGGCAAATGAGGAATAGGGAGAACTTTAATCTGAAAAGGATTTCCTTACTAAAGTTGTCAGCACGATCTTTAACAGTGAAATGTTGAAAGCTTTTCTTCTGAGGATGCAAAACAAACACCAGCTATCAGCATGTCTGTCCAAAGCAGCATTGGCGATGCTAAGCCACAGATAAAAAGAGGCATGAAAGGTACGAAGATCAAGAAGACAATGAAAGCTATTATTAAATCACTCAATTATGAACAAAGAAAAGTCAATATAATCTACAAATAAATTATTAAAATAAGTAGATTTAGCAATGCTGCAGGACCAAAGTCAATAATCAAAGTCCAATTAGATTTCTACATTATTATTCAAAGCACAAACATTATTATTCAAAACAACAAAACCCATGATATGTCCACCCAGAAAACATTATGAAACAATTTCGAGAGAAAATAAGTATGACCTAAGGCCGGGCACGGTGACTCACGCCTGTAATCCCAGCACTTTGGGAGGCCGAGGCAGGCAGATTACGAGGTCAGGAGATCGAGACCATCCTGGCTAACACGGCGAAACCCCGTCTCCACTAAAAATACAAAAAATTAGCCGGGCGTGGTGGTGGGCGCCTGTAGTCCCAGCTACTCAGGAGGCTGAGGCAGGAGAATGGCATGAACCCAGGAGGCAGAGCTTGCAGTGAGCCGAGATCATGCCATTGCACTCCAGCCTGAGCGACAGAGCAAGACTCCATCTCAAAAAAAAAAAAAAAAAAAGTATGAACTAAACACATGTTAGCATATAGTACGTCCATGGATTAGAAGATTCAATATTGTGCAGATGTCATTTAATCAATGCATTCTCAATAAAAACTCAAGCAAGCCCACTGGTGAGACTGACAGGTTGAGCTGTAAAATCTACACGAAGAGGCGGATGGCCAGGTAGAGCCAGGGCAGCCCTGATGCAGACAAGCAGAGAGGGCCACCCTATCAGGTAACGAGACTCTAACAGTCTCAGGAATTGAAACTTGTGGTTTTGCCAAAAAGAGATGAACACACCAACGAAACAATACAGATTCCAGAAACAGCCAATACAGACAGAGCCACCTCAAGTGAAGGTGTAACCAGCACTGTGGCACAGGCGGAAGGAGCAGCTTTGCAGTAAGTGGTGCTGAGTCCACTGGATACCCACGTTGACAAGAAAAATGAAAAAAAAAAAAAATAAGGCTTCACACAGTGCAACAAGGCTGCACAGGGCAACAAGGCTGCGCAGTGCCACGGTCAGTGTGAAGAAGCAAAGCCACCAAGAAGACAGGAGTGAAACCCTGGAACAACCTGGAGGGTGGCGAAGCTTTCTTAAACAGGACACACACAAATCACAACCACAAAGGGAGGTAAAGATTGATAAATTAGATTTCATTCAAATTAAGAATTTCTGTTTAGAGTGTGAAAAGCTGCTACAGAATGAGAGGAGACATTTGCAATACAAATACCTAACAAAAGATGATATAATCTCCCATTCTGCAGTGTTAGTCACAGTAGCCAAGAAATAAAGAAATTCAAACGCCCATTCACAGAAAATTTTAAAAATTATGATGTGATATACCCATAAGATAGAAATGAAATAACACAGCAACAGAAACCAAACACGAAAGATTACACGCTGCATGGCTCCATTTCACAACATTTTTAAATGGGCAGAACTGGCGTGTGAGAATCGGGAAGGCAGGGCTTTGGGGGAGGTGGAGGAGCCGGCAGGTGAACTTGGGAGCCCTGGTGACACCGTGTTCCCGACCGTGGAGCTGAGACATGGATGGACTGATTTCATCATAGCCCTCTAAGATGTACTCTCAGGACAAAGCACTTTCTGTATGTCTGTTATGCTCTAATAAAAAGATTAAAAGGAAGTAATTTTTTTTTAAATGGAACTCCATAATTTGAAGAGCTTGGCTGTGGTTGTAAGTCCCATTTACAAACAGCTCAGGGCAAACACACTCAGATGGAACCGTAAGCCCAACTCGGACTCCAGAGGCCTGGAGGCCTAACTTTCCGGCAGTGGGAGAGCAAGGGCGGTGGGAGTTGGTGGCAGGCGCAGGGCACTCTGCATGACACACCCAGGGCAGCAGAAGAGGAGGAGCCCAGGAAGTTTCTAGGCAAGAGAGTGATTGATAGAGGGTAATTTGAGGTTAATGTGCGAGTTATGATTACAATGAAATGAGAGAGGGGAAAAGCTTCAGATGGAGCTGAAGAGAAGTAAAAATCCAAGGAACAGAAACAAGATCATCCCTAGCGCCCAGACACGAGTGCCGGGAGAAAGGTCTCTGGAAAGGGCAGATGCTGGCTGTCCCCTCCTACACAGTCCTGTGGACACCGGGCTCACCACATTCAGGGAGCAGATGGAAATCGAGTCTTTGGCCCAAGCTGCTCCCCGTGTAATCCTAGCCTCATTTCTGCAGGGAACGCCTGGCTGGCAGAGAGTGCCCCAGAAACGCGGAACCCAGCGCTGTGTACAGGTGCACGTCCGCTACGCCCTGCCCCGCGCTCCGCGGAAGGTCCACACACAGCCTGAGGAGGTTCCCCCAGCCCATAGTGACGCCCGGGGTGGAGGTCACAAAGTTTTCAGAGTCATCCAAACTCATTACCTTGCTAACTGGGTAAAAAGTCCAGTTCAATGGATGGTGACTGAATTAGAGGGCGATTGTAACAGAATGCAATTCTACTATTAATAATTTCCGTATAGCAGCTCGAACAAAGCACTGACAAAGTGTCACCAAATGCATTTCTTGCTTCACTTCTTTCATGAACAGATAAGGCTAATTCACTTGCTTACGCTAATTAGAGCCTGTTACACGCGGGCCCCTGAACAGCCTTGATGTGCAGAGGCCCCTGGGTAAGCCAGGGCACCAGTGACAGGTGGCAGGACCCCGCAGGAGTGGAACCTGCCCATCTGCGCTTGACGAAAATGCCTCCAAAACAAACCAGACGCCGCCCCGGCAGAGGAAACTGAGAATGAGGAGAAACAGTCTCTTTTCCCGATGAAAGGGTTCTCTGTAATGGGCACCAATGACCAGGTTTTGAAGGGCAATACTGTGGGTCAGCGAGGGTTTCCGGGGCCCCGTGGGAGGCGCCCGCTGTCAGACGCGTTTCTGTCCTCCTCAGCCCCCAACCTGCGCCTGGTGCTCTCGGCCAACCTCGCTCAGAGCTTGATGATCCCACGTCTCTCCCTTGTTCCCATTCCGTCCTCTCTGTTCTTCCTCATTTTTGCCTCAAGTTCCACAAGTCTCATTACAAGGTTATCTTATCTGACCAATAAACCTGGTTTACTGTTGACAAATCTCTATTTCTGCTGGGCGACTGGATTCAGAGGAGCCCCCAGGAGAAAAAACGGTCCCCAGCCTTCAGCAGCATCCTCCCTCCAGCAGCCAGCTGTGCATTCTCCATGAACTGCACCTACGCGAGCTCTCCTGAAGGCAGCAGGAGGCTGAACACCAGGCCGCTCAGAGAGGAGGCACAGGGTCCTCTCCCACTACTCACCCCTCTGCCTGCAGCTGCACCAGGCACACAGAGCACGCTCCCTTCCCTGCCCCACAGCTGTCTTGGGGTTACCCTCAGCCGGCTCCTCCTCTGGCTTCCTGCCGTCACACCCTCCCCACTGGCCTCCACCACCCACGTGTAGCTGCTGGGGAGGGGGAAAAGGGACTGTTCTGGGCTCCCCACCAGCAAGCCTGGTTCTTACAATTTCAACCTCTGATAAAAAGCTCTACAACACCTATTGTAGGAAGGAGTGGAATCAATTATGATTTCCCGAGGCAATTTTACTTACATTTCACACTGCTCTATGACAAATTCCACTTCATTTGTGTTCGCTGTATAAATGCATTCCCCAGCATCCACCTGAACCAGCACCAGCCTTGTTACAGCAGCTGCTCACACCTGCGCTATGACGACGTGGGTGCCGCGCACATCTGGGAGGGCACTGGGACCATCCTGACAGGAAGCCATACCCAAGCCACAGTGGCTGCAGACGGCCCCTCACCAGGGAGAAGGACATGACCCTCGCAAGGTCCAGCCAGCATGCCTGACCCACGCGGAGATGGGGCCATGGGCCTGAGACAGGCCCTGTGCCGCATGGCTCTATTTTGAGTGCAGTTTATTTGACAGGACAGGGAGAAAGGAGAGCAGGGCAACGTGGGAAACAGACAGCACAGTGGAGTCACGGCTCTGGGGCCACTACTCAGCCTGAGCAGTCAGACGGGTTCCTTTCCTCCCTAGGCCTCCAGCGTTCCTATCAGCAAAACAGGGAATTAGATGGACTTGGTCTTCTACAGTTCAAAAATCTTACAGTGCTGCAAAGTCTAGGTGGCTTTCTCCACCGACAGGTAACAGGCAGCCAGTGCCCAGGGTGCCGGGCACACTCCGGGCCTTGTGCCAAGGAGTTTCCACGCATCAGCTCCCTGACCCCTCATTCATGCGGGACGCCCGGCCCCAGTCCCTGTCCAGTGCCTGGAACAGAACAGGTGCTCAGGAACTATGTGTTCAATTAAAAAATGAATGAGTGAAACCATCAGCCAATCAGTCCTCGGAACCACCTCCTGAGGCAGGCTGGAGTCCTCCCTTTCAGATGAGGATGAGGCTCCAGGGGAAGGCGCGCGCCCCAGGTCTCTCCTCAGAACCACCTCCTGAGGCAGGCTGGAGTCCTCCCTTTCAGATGAGGACGAGGCTCCGGGGGAAGGCGCGCGCCCCAGGTCTCCAGCCTCCGTGAAGCCGAGCCTGGGCTCTTGGCCATCATGCTAACGGGCAGGTGGGAAAGCGCTTACCCAGCCCTGGGCTCTAATAGCTACCTAAAGCCCCCAGGCAGCAGTGACCCCACGAGTCCTGAAAAGATTTGGTGCACATCCATGGCCAGGGGCAGGCCATTACCCAAACAGCTCTGACATCAGGGTCCTTCCTCAACTGAAAGCTCATCTCAGCTGGGGAGAGCTGGCCTTGCCTTCGTCTCCTTCAGAGCTGTGCTGGGCTGAGTGGGGCCAGAAATCAGCATGAGGAGAATTCAAAACAAGATGACTCGCCCACGGGAAGTACCTCCCACCAGGCTCGAGGGACCCTGTGCTGCTTCTGGCATTTTGAGTTCGCGCCCAGGGCTGTGGGCTCCCACCAGGGTCAGGCCAGCTCCTAGCAAGTGGTGAGGGGGGTGGCGCCGCCCTGCTCTCCCAGAACTCAGCCTGGAGAGGGAGGCAGACGTGAGCATTGTAAGAACAGGCGAGGACAGGCAGGGCACTCAGGGAGCCCCACACCAGGAAGGAAGACCCACTCTGCACACAGGGAGAGCGTGCATGGGGCAGGGGGGCAAGGCGCCCCCGCAGAAGGACGTGGAGAGGGCACCAGCTGAGAAGACGCCCCCAGCCCACTGGTATCACGTGTCTACTGCCTTCTTGGGGTACAGCAGCGTGGGCTGAGGACACCCAGCTGACGCTGCCACTGACTGGCCACGATAAACAGACGCAGAACTCCGAGAGCTCACGCTCCCAGCCCAGCACCCCACTCATACACTCGCCAGCCAGGCACCACGTGCCAGGCCCTGTGCTGGCCAGGAGGTGGGCCCTTCGATCATCCCATTCTCACAGAGACAGCCCGGGTGCTGCAGGTGTGAGTAACGCACCCCGGGGGCACAGAACACCTGGGTGCGGAGCCCCAGTTTGAACCAGCCCAGATGACCCGGTCACCCCTGCCCTCGCCTGCTTCACTGCACTAGAACTAAAGGAAACAAGATGGATACTCCATGGAGCAAGGCCCTGAAAGGCTGTGGGCACCGAAGCAGTGGAAGGAATGACAGAGAAAGACCAGCACGCTTCGCCACACCAACACCTCCGTGGGTCCCAAAACGCCACTTAAAAACACAAAAGGTAAAAGACAAACTGGGGAAAACGTGCCACAAATACATGAAAACCTTTTACAAATCAATAGGAAAATCACTAACACGGTAATAGAAAACTGGGAAAAATCAACAATCAACAGAAGAAACGTAACTGACAAACACAAAATTCATTAAGACCCGTTCCTCACCTGGAGTGGCAAGAAGTAAATGCTAACACTCAGCACCAGTGAGGCCATGAGGGCTGCACGCCACACCTGCTGGGACAGCGGCCACGGGCGCTTCTGGAAAATCAGTCAGCAAAACTGGCCAAGGGTCCTGAAGGTGTTCACACCCTTCCACTCAGTAACAATTGCCTAAAAAGTAATCAGACTGCGGTGGCTCACACCTGCAATCCCAGCACTGTGAGAGGCTGAGGCGGGAGAATCACCTGAGACCAGCCTGGGCAACATAGTGAGACCCCATCTCTACAAAAAAAATTTTTTTTTAATTAGCCAGGTGGGGCGGCATGCACCTATAGTCCCAGCTACTGGGGAGGCTCAGGCAGGAGGATATATTGAGCCCTGGAGTTCAAGACTGCAGTGAGCCAAGATGGCGCCACCACATTCCAGCCTGGGCGACAGAGCAAGACCCTGTGTCTAAACAAATAAATAAATAACAAATGAATCAGATATGGGGAAAGCGCTGAGTCCAAGGATGTTGCACACATTAGCAATAATCATGAAAAAATTAAAAACAAAGCTAAATTTCCAATAAAGAGTCTCCTTTTTTTTTTTTTTTTGGAGACGGAGTCTCGCTGTCGCCCAGGCTGGAGTGCAATGGTGTGATCTAGGCTCACAGCAACCTTTGTCTCCCGGGTTCAAGCGATTCTTCTGCCTCAGCCTCCTGAGTAGGTGGGACTACAGGCACACACCACCACGCCCAGCTAATTTTTTGTATTTTAGTAAAGACGGGGTTTCACCGTGTTGCCCAGGCTGGTCCGAACTCCTGAGCTCAGGCAATCCACCCGTCTCAGCCTCCCAAAGTGGTAGGATTACAGGCATGAGCCACCGCAGCCGGCCAAGAGTTTACTTTTGGTATGTCTATACGAAGAAACATCGTACAGCCAAAAAAGATTTTATTTTCAAGGAATGCTTAACGGCACAGGCACTGGCTGCAATAAAATGTGACAAGTGCAGGAAGCACACAAGGCTGCCAGCTCTGCCACAGCAGTCCCCACACTCGGCTGCCCCCATGGCACCTGCGCACGTGGGTGTCCGTGAGTGCTTACTGGTTGGCTGATAGATTGGCTGAATGAATGAACAGGGGAGGAAAGGAGAGGAGAAGGGAGACGTGGAGATGAAATGCACGCCATGTTCTTGGTGCTACCTCTGGGTGCAGGAGTCAAGGTCTTTTTCAATGGCCTCTTTATACTTTTTGATCAGTCCGCAAGCTTTGCACATGTCCAGTGTCACAGTCAAAGAGGGCTGCATGTTTTAAGAGTCCAGTGGTCAGAGCACTCACACCCATGTACTCCACAGACCCAAACCTGAGGCCCAGCAGCACAGGGGGCCACAAGTCCACACTGGGGCTGGCCCCACAGAGGCGGGAGCTCAGGGAGGGATACAAACTCCACAGGGAAGCCAACAACAGATGCCTCATTTCTGAATAAAGAAACGCCAGACACGATGTGGGAGAAAAGGAAACCAGGCAGCCCAGAGGGGCCACATGACCCCACAGACAACACCAGGGACACGCAGACCACACACAGCCAAAGGACATGCTGAGAAATGTAAACCGGAGTCCAGGCTCCCAGGCCCGAGCGCGGGAGCTCTGACGAGTCGGGACAGAGCTGGGCTCCAGGCTCCCAGGCACGAGCGCGGGAGCGCTGCCGAGTCGGGACAGAGCTGGGCTCCAGGCTCCCAGGCACGAGCGCGGGAGCCCTGCCGAGTCGGGACAGAGCTGGGCTCCAGGCTCCCAGGCACGAGCGCGGGAGCGCTGCCGAGTCGGGACAGAGCTGGGCTCCAGGCTCCCAGGCACGAGCGCGGGAGCGCTGCCGAGTCGGGACAGAGCTGGGCTCCAGGCTCCCAGGCACGAGCGCGGGAGCGCTGCCGAGTCGGGACAGAGCTGGGCTCCAGGCTCCCAGGCACGAGCGCGGGAGCCCTGCCGAGTCGGGACAGAGCTGGGCTCCAGGCTCCCAGGCACGAGCGCGGGAGCCCTGCCGAGTCGGGACAGAGCTGGGGTCCAGGCTCCCAGGCACGAGCGCGGGAGCGCTGCCGAGTCGGGACAGAGCTGGGCTCCAGGCTCCCAGGCACGAGCGCGGGAGCGCTGACGAGTCGGGACAGAGCTGGGCTCCAGGCTCCCAGGCACGAGCGCGGGAGCGCTGCCGAGTCGGGACAGAGCTGGGCTCCAGGCTCCCAGGCACGAGCGCGGGAGCGCTGCCGAGTCGGGACAGAGCTGGGCTCCAGGCTCCCAGGCACGAGCGCGGGAGCGCTGACGAGTCGGGACAGAGCTGGGCTCCAGGCTCCCAGGCACGAGCGCGGGAGCGCTGCCGAGTCGGGACAGAGCTGGGCTCCAGGCTCCCAGGCACGAGCGCGGGAGCGCTGCCGAGTCGGGACAGAGCTGGGCTCCAGGCTCCCAGGCACGAGCGCGGGAGCGCTGACGAGTCGGGACAGAGCTGGGCTCCAGGCTCCCAGGCACCAGCGCGGGAGCGCTGACGAGTCGGGACAGAGCTGGGCTCCAGGCTCCCAGGCACGAGCGCGGGAGCGCTGACAAGTCGGGACAGGGGAGGGCGATGCATTCCTGCGCCACCTCCCTGCGGGGAACCAGAGCTCCAGCCTGAATCCCTTAGGGTTGGCTCAGAGTCCTCTCTGGATGAAGTGTCTAGTCTGAGGAGGACAATCCATCCAGTCGTGAGTTTGGACTCTTCCTACACACAAAGGCCAATATATCAAAATTAAATCCCACGGAAGCCCAGGTTGTCACTGGAGAGCATTCCCCAAGCTCCAGGCAGTGGTAAATCAGAGGCCTGAATCCACTGTGGGCCCTCTTTTGAACAGAAGACAAAAGGAAGAGCTTACCCCTAAAGGCAACCCAGCAACCCAGACGTGTGCCTGTCCCACCTCCCCAAGGCCAGGGCTCCTGATCGGAGGTGCTGTAAAGACTCAACAGCCCTGGCAGTACAGGGAGCCCAAGCAGGTGTCGGAAATGACACTGGGTACCTAGAATCCTAAGAACTAGGCTGTCTACAGATGCAGACCAACCAGGTGGGAGGTGGTCAGCTAGATCCCAGCAGCGCCACTCACACCCACCAACGCGCACGAGGCACGCTCCGCCTCCTGAACACTCCTCCCAGGGCTCCTCCAGCACTCCTCCCACAGCTCCCCCCACAGCACGAGCTTCCGCGCACCCACGAAGGTGTCCAGCCATGCAGCAAACGTGGATCAGGCCCAGGTACACATCAGATCTCACCAGCTCCAGTGCCTTCTGCCACATGGAAATTTCGGCTCCTTCTTTGTCTTCTTAATAGACTCTTCTTTTTTTTTTTTTAGAACGGGTTTAGATTTAGAAGAATGGAGAAGATGGTAGAGACTTTTCACATATTCCACACCCAGGTGCCCCACTGTTAACATCTTACACGAGTACAGTGTGCTGGCCACAATAAGGAGCCAGCATGGACCCAGGCACGCCTTGCTCTCCTGGACTACACAGATACTGTGCTTCTTACAAATGGAAGGCTTGTGGCCGTCCTGCCTTCGGCGAGGCACCATGTTCCCAACAGCATGTGCTCCCTGCACGGCTCTGTCACATCTGGTAATCCTCATGGCGTTTCAGACATTGTATCACTATTATATCTGTTGTGGTCTGTAATGGGTGGTCTCTGATCTTACTACTGTCATTGATTCTGGGGCGCCACGTCCTGACAGTACTTCCGACATTGCATCACTGTTATGTCTGTTGTGGTCTGTGATCGGCGGTCTCCGATCTTACTGCTGTCATTGATTCTGGGACGCCACACACTATGCTCCTCAGACGGCAAAAGCTTCACCGACCAACGCTGCGTGTGCCTGGCTGCTTCACTGACCAGCCATCTCCCTCCCTCCCTCTCCTTGGGCCTCTCTATTCCCTGGGCGACACAACAGTATTAAAATCAGGCCAATTAATAACCCTACAACAGCCTCTAAGCATTCAAGAGAAAGGAAGAGTCACATGTCTCTCCTTTAAACCAAAAGCTAGAAAGGATTAAGCTTAGTGAGGAAGGCGTGCCAAAAGCAAAGATAAGCCGAAAGCCAGGCCTCTCGTGCCAAACAGCTCGCCAAGTTGTGAATGCAAAGGGAAAGTTCTTGGAGGAAATTAAAAGTGCTGCTCCACTGAACACACCAACGATAAGAAAGTGAAACTGTCTTATTGCTGATACGGAGAAGTCTGAGTGGTCTGGATAGATCAAACCAGCCCCAACATTCCCTTAAGTCAGAGCAAGTTCTACGAGGCTGAGAGAGGTGGGGAAGCTGCAGAATTCAAGTCTGAAGCTAGCAGAGGTGGGTTCATGAGGTTTACATTAAGAGGCAGTCCCCATCACATAAAAGTGCAAGGTGAAGCCACAAGTACTGACGGAGAAGCTGCAGCAAGTTCTCCAGAAGATCCAGCTAAGAGCACCAATGAAGGTGGCCACACTAAACACCAGATTTGCAGTGCACATAAAACAGCCTTCTGCTGGAAGATGCCATCTAGGGCTTTTACAGTTACAGAGGAGAAGTCAATCCCTGCCTTCAAAGTTTCAGAGGACAAGCTGATGCTGTTAGGAGATAATGAAGCTGATGACTTTTTTTTTTTTTTTTTTTTTTTTTTTGAGACACAGTCCCACTCATTCTGTCACCCAGGCTGGAGCACGGTGGCACAATCTTGGCTCACTGCAACCTCCGCCTTCTGGGTTCAAGCAATTCTCCTGCCTCAGCCTCCCAAGTAGCCGGGATTACAAGCGTGTGCCACCATGCCTCACTAATTTTTTGTATTTTTAGTAGGGACAGGGTTTCACCATGCTGGCCAGGGTGGTCTCGAACTCCTGACCTCAAGTGATCCGCCCACCTCGACCTCTCAAAGTGCTGGGATTCCATGCATCAGCTACTGTGCCTGATCTAAGCTTTTTATTTTGATCCAATTACAGATTCACTTGGAGCTATAAAAAATAATACAGAGATCACAAGTAGCATTCATGCAGGTCCTCCCAATAGCAACATCTGGCAAAACTACAGCACAGTATCACAACCCGCATGCTGACAATGATACAGTCAAGATACAGCACATTTCATCACCACAAAAACCCCTCGGGTTGTCCGTTCACAGCCACGATTCCTCCTGTGCGTCTCCGTAACTCACGGCGGCCATCCACAGGCTGTCTATCACTTCAGCCTTTTAATAACGTCATGCAAATGGGATCATGCAGCACACGACCTTCAGGGACTGGGCTCTTCGCTCCGCTAAACTCCCTGGAGATCTACTCAAGTATGTTTATCCACAGTGAATTCCTTCTTAGTCCTGAGTATTACTCTGTGTGACGGAGGCAATACCGTTGTTTAACCATCACCACCGAAGGACATCAGAATTCTTTCCAGTTTTTGGCCATTATGCAAAAGCTGCTAGGAAGAGTCCTCTGTCGGGTTTTGTCCGAACCTCGGTTTTATTTCACTGGAATCGACACCCAGGAATGCGACTGCTGGTCATATGGGAGCTGCAGTGCAGTTTTTAAGAAACCCTTGAGCTGGTTCCAGGATGGCTGCACCCTGTCACTCTCCCATCAGCAAGGCACCAGAGATGGAGTTTCTCTACACACTGACTGGCATCTGATGGTGTCCGTTTCTGAACTTTGACAGGTGTGCAGTGACACCTCACTGTGGTTTTAACTTGCATTTCCCTCATGACTAATGATGTTGAACATCTTTCCACGGGCTTAACTGTCATCTGTATATGTTATTTGGTAAAAAGGTCTGTCTATATCTTTTGCTTGTTTGCTAATTAGGTGTGTCTGTTTTGTTTTTCTATTACTGAGTTTTGAGAGTTTTCTCATCTATTACAGATAACAAATCGTCTTTGTCAGATATGAAGCTTGCAAATATTTCCTCTTTATCTCTACCTTGTCTTTTCATCTCTTCACAGGAACTTTCACGGGGCAAAAATTTTAATCTTGATGGAGTCCAACTTCAGTTGACCCAAGCAGAAGGAACAAAATAATAAAGATTAGAGCAAAAATAAGTGAAATAAAGAACACAAAAACAATAAAAGAAATCGGTCAAGCCTAAAGTTGGTTCTGTGAGAATAGCAACAGAACTGACAGAAACTTTTAGCTGGGCCAACCAAGGAAACAAGAAAGAGGGTGCAGATCACTGCAGTTGGGAGTGAAAGAGACACTAGCTGACCTTCCAGAGATAAAGCCTGTAAAGGAATACTACGAACAGCTGCATGCCGAAAATTAATAACGGAGGTGAAATGAACAAACTCCTGAAAAGACAAAAGCTACCAAAACTGACTCAAGAGAAACACAGACAACCTGAGTAGACCCACAGAACAGCAAAGAGACTGGATTAGTTTTGAAGACGCTGCCTGCTGCCTCTGCGGCTCCATCTCAGCTCCTCCGGACCCTCCCAGATCCCCACAACTGGAATGCTGGATCTTGTGTTGTGGCCCCACCGGCACCGGGGACTTTGTTCCTTTTATTCCATCGTATTCCCAGGTCTCATCGGTGCCGGGAACTTTGCTCATTTTATTCCATCGTATTCTCTCTGCTGTTCAGAATGGGCAGATGGGCAGTTCCTATCGGTCCATCTCTGAGTTCACGAACGCGCTCCTGTCGCCTCCATTCTGCTGCTGACCTTATATCCATTAAGTTTTTCTTTCCATTATTGCTAGGCATTAACTACATTTTGTCTTCCCAGCTGCTATTTCCCTAGTCCTTTGCTGGGGAGCGTCGGCATTTTGGGGATGTGCTTCCTTAGCTCCAAGTCTGGGATGAAAGAGGCAGACGAGGAAACCTGGGCAGCTCCCCGCCAGGCTGTTCCGAGGCCCAAGGCCCCTGGCCTCCATCCCGCAGAGGCTCACTATGCTCAGTCCATAGATAATGTCCAGGACTCTTCATTATACTTAACAGAAGGATCAAAGAAAATGCGTCAACTCCATCTTCCTGCAAACAGAGGTGTTGGCTGCTCTTTGAAATCGCTCATTCAGCCAATGCTGATTTACAACCTTCTACGTGATGTGTGCCATCATAGGGGCTGCCCTGAGAAGCCTGGCTTCACAATCACGTGTGTCTCTCACTGTTGGCTGCTGAGAACCACAGAAGAGCTCTCAGCACACAAGGGCTCCATCCTACCCCCTGCACTGAGACACTGCCCACCACAACAGGACTTCCTGAAGCCTGAGCTACAGCACCCCCAGAGTTCCTGTCGGAAAAAGCTCAGGGCTGTCAGGAGGATTTGCCCTTGGTTCTACCACACCTGACAACAGGCCCCTGCCCTGCCTCCCCTTCCTAGCACAGTTACTTCGGAAAATCCGAGCTGACAACTGTGAATCCTTCCTCAGTCCCTTGGAGACACACATGCCCGCACCTCCTACAGCTCTGGGATGTCCTTCTCAAGGACCGAGAGCCAACCCTTTGGAACGTAATCATCAGGAAAACAGGCCTGTCTCCCAGTCTGGCGCTGGGGCAGGGGAGCAGGAGCCCATCCCTGCCAGCCCCAACCTGCCAGCTCGTAGCAGAGTCAGCTCATCACATTCATGCTACCCAACCCTCTGGCTGCTTTCTGTAATTTTTCACTTCCCTGACTCCATTTGGGCACCTGTTCCCCACACTCCCTTTAAAATGCCCAGTCACATCTGCACAAACCTGAAAGGAGCTCAGCTCTGTCCCCTGCTGTCAGCAGCGACTGAATAAAATCTGTTTTCTCCACTTTAACTTACATCCAGCTGCGTATACCTTTGACATGGGTCACGACTGACGCTTGACATGAGTTGAATGAAACCAGATGAGGAAGAGCTTTGAAGGCATACCATCAGGTGTCAGGTCACTAACCCTCTCTTTGCCCAAGGGGAGTAGAAAACTCCACAAGACAGTCTCACTTCCACGCTGCAAAAATGTCAACTCTCACCATGGCAGCCCACAGTGGGGGAGGGATACTGAACACTAAACTCACTCAGGTGCCTGCTTTGGCCTGGCCACGCTGCACCCAGCTCCCCGCAGCACCTCCTGCTCTGTTCCAGAGAGGCGAGCAGAGCCTGCATCCTACCCAGCCAAGGCCAGAGAGAACTAGCTCCCTGGGAAAGCAGCAAGGGACCATCCAAGAAAGACTTAGACACACACACGCACACGGACATGCACACACACAGACGCACGTACACACATATGTATACAGACACATCCACACATGCACATACACAGACACACATGCACACGCACATGCACACACACGCACATGGACACAGACACATGCAGATGTGCACAGACACACAGGCACACGGACACACGCACAGACACACACATGGGCACACACAGGCACAAGGGCATGCACACGACATTCCTAACTGCCACCACCGACCTTTTCACACTCCAGCCACCCCAGAACCCTGGCGTTTAGACTCTGCAGCTAAAATATATCCAATGATGGTATCGACGTTCATTTATTCAACAAATACTTGGCGATATGGTTTGGATGTCTGCTCCCTCCAAATCTCAGGTTGAAAAATGTTTCCCAAAGGTGGAGGTGGGGCCTGGTGGGAGGTGTTGGATTATGAGGGTGGATCCCTCACGAATGGCCCAGAGCCATCCCGAGTGAGGAGTGTTGTTGGAAAGATTCTGGAACCTCAAGTGTTTCTCTTGCTCCTGCTCTTGCCACGTGACGTGCCTGCTCCTTGCATTCTGCCATGATCAGAAGCTTCCTGGTGCCTCAGCAGAAGCAGATGCCGGCGATGTGCTTCCTGTACAGTCCACAGAATGACCCAGCCTCAGGGATTCCTTTATAGAGACACAAGAACGGACTAACACACCTGAGGAGCCTTCACACACGCACACGTCCACGTCCACGTCCACATCAAGGCAGTGCTGCTGAGGGCCAGAGGACGCTGCCACAGGCCGACCCCGTGAAGCTGAAAGTCACCTTCGCCAAGAAGGATGGGCTTCCGGAAAACACATCCCTGCACTTAGAAACTTCATACCCTACTCTCCACAATCTCTTTATTTATAAATTGCTTATGCGAAGATATTTCCACGCAGAATGCATTCAATTATGCAGTGTAAGGGGGGCCTGAATGGAGAACATCTAAGTCAGCCACGTAGACACTTCAGGAAATACAAGAAAACGACCCTGCCGCTGACTTTCGAATGTGTCTGCATCCACGCCCCTGTCCCATCGGAGGGGCACAGGGTACTACATAACACCGCGCTCCCCTCCTTCTCCCGTGGTTCCCCTCCTGACAGCGCAGTGCAGTGCGGCAGACACCCCTCATCCTCGGTGTCAGGGCAGCATTAGCATGTAAATAGCTGGCAGACACAAGGACGTGAAAGCAAGGAAGAGCTCTTTAATTAACTTTAATCCTCCAAAAATCCATGCTGCAATCTGTTCTGACAATCCCACGCTCCTCAGGAGGCCCTCGGCACGACCTGGCACATCCTGCGGGGCTGGAGGTGGCCGGAATGGGCGGGCTTGGGAATGTGATGCCCGGGTACCGTGCCTACAAGGACGCTGGGTCATGACTGTTCTCTGGAGGCTACGGGTGCCCTGCAGAGTGGAGGCATGGGGAGGGCCTGGCGGGGGGCTGGGGGTCCAGACTGGTTGAGCGCCTGTTTCCCACCACAAACAGCCCTGCGGAGTGCCAGCCTTTTTCTCGAGGGTGGGGGCAGCACCACCCCAGGCCTCCTGCCAGGCCCCAGGGAGCCCTGAGGCAGGGGCCTCTGCCCACTCTCTCCTCCCAACACCCCGCACTGCCCAACACAGACATAAGCTGGGCCCAGGGCTACTGAACAGGGCCAGGGAGGGCCGGGCAAAGCCTGCCCCTGGAACGTGGCAGACCTCACCGTGCAGGAACAGGGTGTGGGTGGCGGCCGCGGGCTCGGACGTGACTCAAGCACAGATAGGTGCCCGTCCCATCAAGAGAGGACACGCAGTGGACGGCGGCAGCAATGCTCCAGCAACCACAGCAAAGGCCTGATGGAGAGAGGAAGGGAGACAGCAGCATGGGAGGACGAGCTGCCTAGAGCTGGCGGCCACAATGTGCCGCAGGAAGGGGAGCAGCCAACGGCCTGGAATAAAAATCATAGCGAATGCTCACAGGACAGAGGCAGCTACTACAGGCCCTGATCCAAAGGTCACTCTTGCTCATTCCTCCCAACTTGTTCAGTCCGCCAACAACACTGTGAGGACACACTGGGACAATCTCCGCTCTCTCCAGCAACGAAACTGAGACACAGACGAATGACCTCGGCTGGGTTCCACACAGCCAGCACCTGGGACCAGGATTTGAACTCACGCACCCAGGCTCCTCAGAGGATGCTCCTGCCACAAAGCATCTCAGGTGTGAGAGGCCAAAGAGAAGCTGCCTGGCGCACGTGGAAGAAGGTGGGGACGCTGTGAACACACTGGGAACAGTGCTTTAGAAACAGCAGCAGTGAATCCCAGAGGAGCCCGCAGCACGTGTGAGATGATAACACAATTTCCCAAATGGTTCAGCAGGGCACAGAACAAGCACGGGGGTGCGGCCGGGAGGTCTGGGTCCTGAGTACACATGAAGTCCCCAGGCGATCGACCACACAAGCCTCTCCACTGCTCCAGCCTCGGTTTCTCTTCCTGAACAGCGAGGGTGACTCAGCACAGCCCACGTGTTTCCCGCTCAGCTTTGTGAGATTCAGTGAGGATGAAAAGAACTGGAACTGGAGTCCCAGCTCAGTGAGACAGACCCCAAGAAATGGAGGCCATCAGTGTGGCGTAGTCCCCCAGGGCGTGGACACCCTCTCAGGAGCTCCTGTGCCAGTGGTGTAGACAGGGGAGCCCAGGGGAGGCAACGGCATGAACAAAAATCGAGCCCCGGGCCAGGCCTGTCACCTCCCCACTCTGATGAGCAGCAGCAACCATTCTCCGCACTTCACAGAGGAAGCAGAGGCTCTGACAGGGGCCACACGCCCAAGCCACACGGCTGCAGAGGCACGATCTGAGCCAGGGCGCCCTGACGGCAAGCCCCGGCCTCTGATCACCTCCCAGGGTGAAGCCATTCAGCAAGGGAGCTGCTGCCACCAGGGGCCAGAAAGGACATGAAAGGCTCCGGCCTCCCACCCGGCCTCCACACCCCTCTCTGCTCCAGGCCAGGAGCACCAGCCCGTGTCTCAGTGGCTGTGAATCCCTGTAAGAGTCCCCTGTATCCCTGTGAGAGCCCCCATATCCCTGTGAGAGTCCCCGTATCCCTGTGTCCCCGTGAGATACCCCACGTCCCTATGAGAGTCCCCCATGTCCCTGTGAGAGTCCCTGTGTTCCTGTGAGAGTCTCTGTGTCCCTGTGAGAGTGACTGCCGGGTGCCCTCTCAGGTGCCTCTCATGGCCAGCCCAGCACTCTGCGTGTACATAGCACTATCCCTCTCGGGAGCCCGCAGGGTCACACCAGCCTGGCTTACACAGAAATAAATTGTGCTTCTGTAACCAGCAATATTTCTTTAACCGGAGGTTAATAAAAATCACCGTTGGAGGCTAACCAGTGGATCTAATTTATTTAGAGACTTTCCTGAAGCTGTGGATAAAGCCCTTTATTAAAGCTTAGTACAGCACCTGAGGATGCCCTGGAAAAGCGACAGTCGCTTAGTGGGATTTGGAGGCCGTGGAGCAAAGTGAAAAGTCTAACAGGATTCCTTGAAGGAAGGAGAGTGGGGTGGGGGAGGGGAGCGGGAGATGGGAGCCAATTTCTCACCTGAGGAGCCCAGCCTCAGCCAGACAGCACTTCAGGGCCCGTCCCAGGCCTTCCCTAAGCCTCGGAGCACATGGTGAGCCCCAAGTAGTCCTTAAATCCAAACGTTCTGCCGAGGGCCCCCCATGGAGCTGAGCCATCATCTCTAGGAGACATGGCACACGTCCCCTGCACCACGGGCCGCCACAGCCCTGCTCCCTGAGGGCCTGCCCATGACAGAGGCGGCAGTGGAGGCCCTGTAAGGGAAGGACTTCCTGGGGAAGACCAGCTGAGTGCTGCAGTGGCCACCTCGGCTGCCTCTAGGGAGTCAAGGAGGGTCCCATGTAAGCCCCAGGCCGAGCCCTGCAATCAGTGCCTCTCCTGGGATGCGGGTGGCGGCGCAGGCCCCGCGCCCCAGGTGGACTGAAGCCCCGCCCTCCCTACAGAGGGGAGTCCCATCCCTTTCCAGGCCTGCACTCACAGGCACCCTATGTCCCTGTCCTCAGCTGGAAGGCAGCGCAGGCAAATAAGATCGCCTTTCAATGTGCACAGAAATACAAGACCCCTTTCAGCCACCAAAGGCCCCCACAACCTCAGGGCCGTCCAGCGAGCTAGGAAACCCATGTTCTCCTCCTCCCAGGCCCGGCGCCCGTGCCCACCCAACCCTCCCCTCCAGACAGGCTCTGGCTCGGGCACTGCCCATGAAATGCTTTAGACACACAGAAGCTCACTTAAAACTTCTAGTCTACAAGAGCTGAAAACTTTGGAAGGGTGAAGTTCAAGAACTGTGCAAATCCTCTTATTTTTCTGGAGACTGAACTCTGCGTGGCGATCATCTCCTCAGCTGCTAAACCCCTTCCAGATCAGAAGCGACACAAACCCCGCCTCACCCGCCTGCCCTACACTAAGCCATGAGGACGTCTTAGTGTTGGAAAGGGGTGAGCGCTGCCCGCCTGTGCCCAAGGGGCCACATTCAACCAAGGGTGGGAAAAGAGGCGGGTCCTTTCCAGACCCTCTGTCCCCACTGAAGATTCTGTAAGCTCCTAGGTGGAGGGCTAGACCTTGCCCAGACAGGAGCCTCAGGTCTAAGGAGGAGGAGCAGCGCTCCCTGTGCCCACACGCACAGTGCCTGGCCCCCTGTCCCAGGTGCTACCTCTGCACCACACGCTGCGCACACAACACCCCCTGGGCTGAGCGCACCCACTCACAGACGACAAAGGAAACTGGACGATCAGTAATGAATGGCCACCAGCGCGCACATCCATGCCCCAATGCCAGCTCCCGGGTTGAACTCCTGGGTTGAACTGTTTACTGCGTGCCACCCTCCTGGACAAACAGTCTTCGGCTAAGGCCCTCCCTTCCCAGATTCTCAGGTTCTACAAGTCAATGACTTCCCTCCGTTCACCCCAGCTCCCCAGGGCTGCCGATGAGCTGACCTAAGGCAAAGCAGGCAACGAGAACTGTGGAAAGGGACCCTGAGACACCGCTTGCTCTGAGCCGCAGCTGCGTAACAAGCTGCAGAAAACCCACCAGCACGAGGAAACCCTGGGGGCCTGTCTGCAGACCGTGCTGATGATTGCTTCCGTCTGGAAGAACCTCCCTTCCTCCCCTTGGTGTTTTATTGGGGGCAGTTTAGCTCTTTATGGGTGAAGTTAACCAAAAGAATATTAACTCCATTCTACACTCCCTGCATCTGACTGTTTTCCATTTGATGATGGATGATGTTTAATACCTCCCAGTCTGAGCACACTCTGGGTCTGTAAATACAGATCCTGCTTTATTGCTGTTTAATAACTATCACAATGGTTGGGGCTGGCCTTGTCTGCTGGGCTTAATGTTCCATGAGGGTCTCGTGGGAAAAGAAGCCAAAATGCATAAAGGAACCAGTGTTCCAGAATGGCAGGCACAGATGCACACACATGTGCACACACAGCACTCACACATGTGCATGCTCAGACACATGCACACACAGAGCTCACACAGCACAGACATGCACACTCACGTGCAGAGAGCTGCCTCTGCAGACACATGCACACTCACACACGTGCACTCACATATGCAGAGAGCTGACTCCACAGACACATGCACACTCACACACGTGCACTCATGTGCACACAGCTCACCAGTACAGATACATGCACACTCATGCTCAATGCACAGTTCACACAGATGTGCATGCACAGCTCAAAGCACACATGCACACTCACATGATCACGTGCACACAGAACTCACACAGCACAACATACATGCGCACACAAGTACACACGTATGGACACACACATACACAGCACTCAACACAGATATGCACACACGGCTCCTACACAGAGCTCATGCAGCACAGACACGCACACAGTAATGCTCACGTGTGCATGCATGCACACTGAGCACCGACACAGGTGTGTTCATGAACACCCGGGTGCACGCATGTGCACACTGACGCACACACGTGCTCTCAGACACCATGCTCCAGCACCCTAGTCGGGCAGCGGGGTAGGTGTAGAGGGACTCAGGGGGAATGAGCAGCTACCTGGGCTGCGAATCCTGCCTGTTCACCCGGGCAAGTTCCTTCATCTCATCCAACGACAAATTCCTGTTGCACAAACATGGGATTTCCAAATCTGAGCTCAGAATTCTCCAAGTGAGTTTTAAGTGAGATTATTAGAGGGATGTTAATGAAATGAGAAGTTACTCTGACGAATGCCAGCAGTGACCGCTATACATCGAATGCCCACTCACTGCAGGTCCCATGCCAGGTATTTAACATAGGATTTGTCAGGAAATAAATTTGATGAATGGTAATAAGCATCAACCACACTGCATAAGGCCTGGCACAGGGCAGGCAGGTGGGTCAGCCAGGCAGGGGCTGTCCCATAGGATGTTGAGTGATGACCAAAAAGTCCCCCTCCGCCCCTCTGTGAAGAACCTCCTCCAAGATGGATGCAGAAAACCGCACTCAGCTGAACGGAGCTGTGACGGGAGCCTCCCGAGCGTGGCTGAGCCCCCTGTGCCACACCCCTCCAGCTTCAGGTGCTCTCCCCACTCCACAGTGACTCACAAGCCGCCACTCCCACTTCCCCAAGCCAGCGCCAGGCCTTCTTGAGGCGAAGAGCTGTGCCGATTGTCACACTTGCCTGTGTCCAGCCACTGACCGCGTCAACCATGCTGCCATTTTCATCAGGGTCCCATCTTGTTTTTAATGTGATTTTGTGTAGCAGGGTGACTTTTAGGAACACACATCACCTTATAATAGAACTAACCATATGTTTGTTGAGTGAGTTGATGATGAACTACCTCACACATATATTTGAACATTACAATTTAAAAATATTTTCAAAGCATTCCCTCATGTAATCTGTGAATCGGCTCCCCGTGCAGATGGGGTGAGGCGTGCATGCTTCATTCTTCCAGAGAGGAAGCAAAGGCAAAGAGAGGGAAAGGGAGCTGGCGCCAGGCACAAGTGAGAGAGTGACAGAGCTCAGGTTCTAACAGGTTTTCTGATTCCAGCTCCTAGGCTTCGTCCCGCTAGAAGAGAGGAATTCCAGCAGGGCTGGCCTCAGGCCTCCACCTCCCTTCCTGGTGCCCCGCCCAGGGTCAGACCCTCTCCCTGCACAGTGGGGGCCCCCACTCCATGGCCTCTGCTGACTCGGAGCCGACTCAGTAGGTGGCTCATGCCCACCATGGGTGGCAAAAGGCTCGGGGGCAGCTCACCAGCTCACGGGCCTTCTGATGGCACTCAAGAAATTTAGTTTAAACACACACAGATTTTCAAAGAGGCGGTAGGAGAAAGGACTCACCTAGTCCGCCCAGGGGCCTCCTGCAGAAGCAAGATCTGTGCCTGGACCTCACAGACACCTGGGTCCAGCAGCATCCCCATGTCTTGCTGGAGGGCAGCAGCCACCCAAGGGGCACTGGGCACTGCCTGGCGTGGGTGGCCAGAGTCGCTTCATCAGCACCAGTGTCCAGGAGGACTATCGAGCACTGTAATTCCCAGGGCACCTCATCCAATGTCTGCAGGCACCAGACCACAGGTTCACAGGGCACCTCATCCAACATCTGCTGGCACCATCTGCGGGCACCAGACCACACGTTCACGGGGCACCTCACCCAACATCTGCGGGCACCAGACCACACGTTCACGGGGCACCTCACCCAGCGTCTGCGGGCACCAGACCACACGTTCACGGGGCACCTCACCCAACGTCTGCGGGCACCAGACCACACGTTCACGGGGCACCTCACCCAACGTCTGCGGGCACCAGGCCACACGTTCACGGGGCACCTCACCCAACGTCTGCGGGCACCAGGCCACACGTTCACGGGGAACCTCACCCAACGTCTGCGGGCACCAGACCACACGTTCACGGGGCACCTCACCCAACGTCTGCGGGCACCAGGCCACACGTTCACGGGGCACCTCACCCAGCGTCTGCGGGCACCAGGCCACACGTTCACGGGGCACCTCACCCAGCGTCTGCGGGCACCAGGCCACACGTTCACGGGGCACCTCACCCAGCGTCTGCGGGCACCAGGCCACACGTTCACGGGGCACCTCACCCAGCGTCTGCGGGCACCAGGCCACACGTTCACGGGGCACCTCACCCAGCGTCTGCGGGCACCAGACCACACGTTCACGGGGCACCTCACCCAACGTCTGCACCAGACCACACGTTCACAGGGCACCTCACCCAGCATCTGTGGGCATCACCGCCCCTTCCACCTGTTGCACTCCTATGAGAGCTAAGCCAGGTATGAGGCCAGACCAGAAACCAGAGACCAGGATGAAACCTCACGCGCCTGCTGGAAGCAGGGAATCCCCCAGCCAGTGCCTCAGACCCATGTCCACACCCACACGGGCAGACGGAAGCACCAGGCTGAGGGTGGTGAGCCAGGGGGTTCCTGGGCCGCCTCCACTCTGGCTGGTGTCAGGCTATGGCTTGACCTTTCTGGCAGCTCCCTTGAAGCACCCACAGAACCATGGAGACCACAAGCCAACAGTGGCCTATCACCGGCCTGGAGAAAGTCCAGACACTTCACACCTTCTGACTGAGGCCAGGGACCTCTCCCAGGACCATGGACACAGGGACCCAGGCACCCGCCCAGACCGTGGTGCAGGGAACTTACAAGGCTCTTGGGTGTGCCGTGACACCAAGGACAACTGAAGGGGCAGAGGCTGTGGAACGAGCAGCCCAGTACCCCCGAGGGCTGCTCAGTCGTCAGCAGGCCCACCCACCTGTGCCTCACAGGCCAGGAGCAAACACACCTGTGCGGAACGGCCAGGTGAGGCTGGCTGTCACTTTTAACATCTCTGAATGTCTCCAGGAGGGGCCTGGAGACGGTTCAGACACCACCACCAGGACACTGCAGCTATTTTTAGTGGAAAGACTCAAGAGGCTTCCTTGGCAGGGAACCATGCCTTTGAGCATGACCATCAATTTTCACCTGCAGCTAACTTCCTTTCCTTTCAAGATCAAGGTTATTCAAAGATTTGGATTTCTTCGAAACTGAGTTTAAAGAGAGCATGTTTCTCTACCAAACAGGATAGGGGATTTTAAAGCACAAACAAGGACGATGTCAGGCCAAAGCAAGCCTGGGTAGGCAGGACAAGGTTCCGGGCCTGGTCCCTCCAGCCCTTCCCAGACACCCTGCAGGCCCTGCCTGTGTCCCCCCGAGGCTGGGCTGAAGCCGCCTGTGCCAGCTGGATGATGCCTGGCCTGGGCACTGGAGGAGCCTCCCTGGGCTCCTCTCTAAGCCTCGGTCTCTCTGGTATAAACCTCCAAAGCTGAGGGGGACTGGGAATTCCACAGCCTCTCTCCTAGCAGGACACTCCAGGTTTCTCGTCCATAACCCACGTGGTGCTGTGGAGCCTTGGCCTACAGGACAGAAGGGGCTCCTGGGATCTGGATGAAGTGGTGGCGAGGGGGGCGCTGACCTTGGCCTTCAGGAAGAGCCACGTGGCTCAGCAGGCAAGATCCGAGACGTTTCAACGTGGTATGTTAGAAACTCACACTTAATGCAGAAAAGCCCAGGAACGAGACATTGAAACCGCACATGAAGACTGGGCCTTCCCTGCATCCGCCGGGTCACCTTGCTGTCCCCCACCTCCCCCACCAGCTGCCCTGCGCCTGCCGGGTCACCTCGCTGTCCCCTACCTCCCCCAACCCCCCACCAGCTGCGCTGTGCCTACTGGGTCACCTTGCTGTCCACCCCCCACCACCCCCACCAGCTGCCCTGCGCCCGCCAGGACACCTTACTGTCCACCCCCCAACCCCATCCCCCACCAGCTGCCTGGGGCCCCTGAGGGCTTCTCAGAGCCATGGACAAGCTGAGCAGCAGGTGCCGTGTCAGGCTATACCACATGGGGTGTCACAAACTGATTTCACTGGGAAGTCTTTTGTTAGGAGTACTCCAAGGGCAAGCGTCCTCTGGGAAGCGTGTTGGGAATGGATGTTTACAGGGGCGTCAGGCAGGGAAACAGCCAGGCGGAAAGACAACCATTCATGCAAAGTCAACACCTGTGCACCCCCTGCATTCCACGAAGGAGCCCCCGGCAGGCCAAGACCCACGCTCCGCACACATCAGAGAGGAGGGGCTGGCCTCAGAGAAGCGAGAGCAGGAGCAGGGTGACCACGGACAAGGGCAGAACCCTATCGTCCTTGCCACACGCACAGCCACAGCCCCGCCACAGCCAGCCATGGCATGACTCCATATGCCAACAGGCTTCCCTGGCCCCTTCATGTGAGCAACAGAGCACAGGCAGCGGCGTAGTGGGAGCCCAAGGCCTGCCGCCACCACAGCTGGTAACAGCCTCAGGAAGACCACACAGACACAATGCCCAACAGACAGCAAGCAACAGCACCCAGGAGGGCGCCGGACAGCTCACTAGGGCCCAGGCACAGCAAGCAGGGAGGGCGCCGGACAGCTCACTGGGGCCCAGGCACAGCAGGCAGGGAGGGGGCTGGACACTCACTGGGGCCCAGGCACGGTGCCCAGGGAGGGCACCTGACAGCTCCCTGGGGCCTAGGGATACAGTGGAAACCCTACTTACATTTATAAGTCCTTATATCTTACAAATAAATGGGTGTGTTCATTATTGGCCGCAGGTCATACATATCCTTTTTAAACAAATATGCACATATCAGTGTGCAAATTCCACAGTTTTTATAAAGGGGTACACCATCAAAATAAACCTGGAGCAAACAGCTGGGACACAGCTACGGCAGCTGGCATTGGCATGGCCCTGGCGCCACAGACAGCTGCCCGGAACAGACAGAGGAACCGGGAGGGAGCTGGGGCCCCAGCCTGGAGCATGGGGGAGGGAGGCGCTGGACCTCCGGGACCATGGGGAGATAGGAAGCCACGTGTCCCCAGCAGGACATGTGGGAGGAGGAAATCCAGAAGGGAGAGCTGCCCCAAGTCGCGGGACAGCGGAGGCTCCTCCACCAGCCTGAGGAGGGAAGGGGTGGGTGCCGCCTCCAGTGCCTGCATCTGAAGGCCGAGCCGTCCCTGCCCTGGCACCTGCTCCCAGCCACTGCCTACCCTCCTGCTCTGCCACTGACAGCTACATGTCTTGCGACTTTGATTGTTGGGAAAGTTGAAAGCAAGTAACACCCTCTTCCACATTGCTGACATTAGCTCAGGCATCAGCAGCAGAAGCCTCGGTATCTGCTACCTGGCAGCAGGCCCTTCCTGAAAACCGGTGAGTTTGGAGGCCGCGGAGGCCCATGCAGACGGTGAGGCTGGGACCAAGAGTCCTCCGGGCGGGGGCAGAGCACAGGGCAGGTGAGGCAGAGGCAGGAGAGCTGCTCCCTGGCCACTCCAAAGGCCTCAGCACCTCCTGTAGGTGAAGGAGTCCAATATTCACCAGGCATTTACTCAGAGCCTGCTGTATGCAAGGAACTGTGCCAGCCGCTGGTGAACAAGGGAGAAAAGGGCCTGCCTCAATGCTATGAGCCGGACGCCGGGGATGATCTGGGTTCCGGGAAGGAGAGAAGCTGTGTGAAGGCCCCAAGGCCCTGGCGGGCGGCAGGAAAGCAACGGGGAAGCAGAGGAGGCTGCAGAGGTGGGGCCCATCTTCCCCGCACAGCACGTTCCAGCCAGGGCCTGGGGACACGGGTTATGGGGGTGCCCCAGGCCAACAGGGTACAGGGCCAGGGACAGCCCCTGGGTGAAGCCAGGGAGCCTGTGACCCAGGCCCTGCATTCTGGGCTGCAGGTTTCAGTAGGCTCCTGTGACCGAGCTCTCCAAGTGTGATTTGCCACCATTAAGTGGACGCAGGCCATGACTCCTCAAAAAAGAAAGCAGACCTGGCTTCCACAGTGCTCCAGGGGCACCCGATTCTAGCCACCCTCAACACGGAGACCCGAGGAGACAGCCTTGTCTCAGCAGCACCATCCAGAAATGCCCTCATCGGGGTTTCTGATGACACACCTGCCACCAGCACCCTTCTGCAGGGGGAGGCAGGGCGGGAGGGGTCAGGGCTGCACCCGGGTGCCCGCAGACAGGGCACTCCCACCAGGGCCAGAGCCCACGAGCGCTGCTGCTCCCAGCCCACCTCCCCCAACACAGCGCTGTGGCCATCTCCTCAAATCTCCCTGAAAGGGCCAGGAGTTCCACAGCCTCACCTGGAACTGTCCAGAAAGTCCCACCCATGGGCGGGTGGGGGCAGGACTGTGGTCTTTTCAAAGAGCCAAGAGTAAAGATGGGGTGACCTGAATCCAGTGGAACGCAGCCTCCAAACTCCACGCACCTGAGGCAGAGACGGCGGTCGGGCGCACGTGGAGGGCTCGGGCTGGTGGAGGCGGTCCACGCTCCCACAACCCAACCTTAATCATCATCTTCACACTGGAGACGGGTAAAATGCATTGTTTTGATTTCACCGTATTTCCTAAAATTGCTTTTCTCCCTGGCATTTTTTTCTGCCACAGCCAGGTCCAGCTCCCTCTCAGAGGGAGAGTGCAGCAGTGTCTGTGACAAGGTTGGCTTTCTAATAACTGTGCAAATGGCTTTGTCCCATAACAAAGCAGACATTCTTTCCTAAATGGATATAATAGAAATGTCAGTCTAGAAAGGTAATGGGAAAGGGCGATATATTAACACCTGGAAATTAAATTCCAAAGCCGAGAGAACCCTGCTTATCTGTGGAGGGAAGAGGCCCTTCTCACTGAGCAGAGCAAACACGACCCTGGAAGCCGGGCTGGCCAGCGTCTCAGGGCCCCTCCTGCAGGCTTCGCACCGATCCGGGTGTACCTGGAGGGATGTGCTTTAAGTAAGAACAAAGCAGGGTCTGAAGCTGAACTTGAGCTGCGCTCGGCTGGGCCGTGCCCTCGCAGTGATGGGAGAGCGGGGAACACATGCGGTACTCAGGGCTGCTCCTTGGACATCCCCAGAGGCTAAAGCCCAGGAGACAAGATGGGTTGCATGGGTCACAATAGCAGGAGGAGCCGAGCAGTGGGGCCGGGACTCAGGGACGACGGCAGGGCCCAAACTCCATCTGTCCTGTGTTCACGTACACAGTGCAAAGCTTGTCACAAAGGGCGGGGGAAGCAGAGACAGAGGAAGTGGGGCCAAGCCTCCCTCCAGGCACTAGGCAGGCAGCACAGTGAGGCGGTGCGTGCCGCGACAGCGCCAGGCAGAGGCACGCCACAAACCCTGACAGAAAGCAGGGAGTGAATGAGCACACGCCAGGACGTGTGTCCTCTCGGAGGCAGACAGCGAGGACAGCAGGTGGGCAGTGGTCTTCAGAGGGAGGTGGGGGTGAGCCAGGCCTAGGGCCTGTCAGCAGCATCCACATCAGCTGTGTGACCCGGCCCCTGTGGCCCGCATCGTAGGGCACGGTCCAGGCCTCTGCCACCCCTGACAGAACTGGCCCGGAGCAGCACAGGAGCGCCACCAGGGAGCCGGTGAGACATGGGGACCGCAGGCTGCACCCCAGAGCTACCAAGTCACGCTCAGATTTCCACGGTCTCTACAAAAACACAAAAGAATTAGATGGGCACGGTGGTGGCACCTGAAGTCCCAGCTACTCGGGAGGCTGAGGCAGGAGAATCACCGGAGCCTGCGATGCCGAGGCTGCAGTGAGCCGAGACCACACTACTGTACTCCAGCCTGGGTGACACAGAGAGACCCTGTCTCAAAAAAAAAAAAAAAAAAAAATCTAGGACCAGGCACAGTGGCTCACAGCTGTAATCCCAGCACTTTGGGAGGCTGAGGTGGGTGGATCACTTGAGGTCAGGAGTTCGAGACCAGCCTGGCCAATATGGCAAAACCCCGTCTCTACTACAAATACATAAATTAGCTGGACATGGTGGCAGGCGCCTGTAATCCCAGCTACTCAGGAGGCTGAGGCAGGAGAATCGCTTGAACCCAGGAGGCAGAGGTTGCAGTGAGCTGAGATCGTGCCACTGCACTCCAGCCTGAGTGACAGGGCAAGACTCCATCTCAAAAATAAATAAATAAATAAATAAATAAATAAATAAATAAATAAATAACACAAATCTAGCATCAAGGCTGGCCGCATGGCCTGGGCAGTCTCTGTGCCACTCTTAAGCCTCGACTTGCTGGGCTAAAACGGGGCCACAGAGCTGACCCCCCGACGCCTCAGCGGACGCCACAGGGAACATGATGACTGTCTGAGACAAACCCCTGGAGGGTCACAGAGGATGATGCTTTCCAGATGACACAGCAGGTACTGGGTGTTATAAATACTCCCTTCAGTGCTACCTAAGACCAAAAATTTTCAGTATTAAAAAAGAAAGAGCAAGAGAAATCGTGCCGATCATGAAGCCTCAGACCTAAAGAGGGGTGTGCAGCAGAAGAGACAGCGATCAGAAGCAGCATGGGGCTCGCGCAGGCTCTTCTGCGGGAGGGATGGAGGCCCTCTGCTCTGCTCTGCTCTGCTCTGCTCTGCTCTGCTCTAGGCAAAGAGGGCTAGATCTCACACCCTCAGGGGAGGGAGGAGCACACAGCCAGATTTAGGCTCCCACTGGGGCAGAGGAAGAAACCACAGAATGGCTATCCAGGAAAGACGTGGAAGGAAGTACAAGACTGGCTCCACGACCCATCTGCAAAGCGACCCAGGAGATACCCATGTGAGCGAGGGCGGTGCTCACCTCGAACCAAGGCCCACCATGGAGCTCCCACGGGCTCCCACCCAGTGCCCATTATCACAGAGGGGTGAAGGACAAGTCCTACTCAACACTAGAACCAGGACAAGGAGTTGGTGTGGCCCCAAGAGGCAGCCCAGGGGGACCGTTGTGGGGCCACAGAAACCTACACAAGCGGCCGATCGCAGAGAGGAACACAGGCTGTGCTAACGCCAAAGCCCCTGGTCTTCCCACTGCACCACGACCACCTACGGCATTGCCACGGGGAAGCAGGGGAGACGTGGGACCTCGCCCCACAACCTTCCCAACTACCCGTGCAGCTATCATTACAACAAACCAAACCCCACCACGGTCTAGCACGGCAGATGGACACGGCTCTCCCCGCAGTGACTTTCTGGGCTCAGCAAGGGCACCTGTTCACAGGCTTCCCACACCCTCCCTGACACACGACCCCTAAAGCGCCTCACTTTCTTCACAGCAGCGATCACCGCCTCAACGCGACTGCCACCTGCCCCACCTAGAGAGGGGTCCTTGAGCTCCGAGTCTGCTGTGCAGCTCCCTGCTGTTTTCCACAGCACCTAAATGTGCCAGGCTCACAGGAGACGCACAGTAAGAATCTGGGGAATGACCGAGCGCGGTGCCTCATGCCTGTAATCCCAGCACTTCGGGAAGCCAAGGTGGGCAGATCACTTGATGTGAGAAGTTGCTGGCCAACGTGGCAAAACCCATCCCTACTAAAAATACAAAGAATTCACCGGGCATGGTGGTGTGCACCTGTAGTCCCAGCTACTCAGAGGCTGAGGGGAGAACTGCTTGAACCCGGGAGGCAGAGGTTGCAGTGAGCCAAGATTGCACCACTGCACTCCAGCCTGGACATCAGAGCAAGACTCCATTCCCCCCACCGCCCCCCCAAAAAAGAAGAAGTTGGGGAATGAAAAATTAATGATCGAGTGAGTGAACTGAGTCTGGGTTTCTCCTTCTCAATCCCTTTTCAGCTTGCCAATCCACCTGTATTATATGCTTTGAATGCGTTAAATCCTGCTGGAAGGCCAGACTTTCTAAATCCACAGAGAATATCAGAAAATATTTTGAACTGAACAGTAACAAAAACAACCCGCATCAAAATTTATGGGGTAGGCCTTCGTGACAAAGACTCTTAGAAAAGCACAAGTTGGAGAGGATTTCATTAATTCAGTAAAGAGTATCACACAGAACATCTAGCACACACCACGCTTACTGATGGATTACCGGAGCGCCCGCCACAGCCTGAAGGAGACAAGGTGCCTACTGTCATCATTCCTCCATGACACTGCACCTGGAGGAAAGGGGCATGGAGAGAAGCAGGGCTGGAGAGGGAGTGTGGCCAGAGGAGAGGAGAGGCGCGAGGCTGGAGAGGGAGTGTGGCCAGAGGAGAGGAGAGGCGCGAGGCTGGAGAGGGAGTGTGGCCAGAGGAGAGGAGAGGCATGGGGCTGGAGAGGGAGTGTGGCCAGAGGAGAGAAGCAGGGCTGGAGAGGGAGTGTGGCCAGAGGTGAGAAGCAGGGCTGGAGAGGGAGTGTGGCCAGAGGAGAGGAGAGGCACGAGGCTGGAGAGGGAGTGTGGCCAGAGGAGAGGAGAGGTGCGAGGCTGGAGAGGGAGTGTGGCCAGAGGAGAGAAGCAGGGCTGGAGAGGGAGTGTGGCCAGAGGAGAGGAGAGGCACGAGGCTGGAGAGGGAGTGTGGCCAGAGGAGAGGAGAGGTGCGAGGCTGGAGAGGGAGTGTGGCCAGAGGAGAGAAGCAGGGCTGGAGAGGGAGTGTGGCCAGAGGAGAGGAGGGGCGCGGGGCTGGAGTGGGAGTGTGGCCAGGGGAGAGGCGCAGGGCTGGAGAGGGAGTGTGGCCAGAGGAGAGAAGCAGGGCTGGAGAGGGAGTGTGGCCAGACGAGAGAAGCAGGGCTGGAGAGGGAGTGTGGCCAGAGGAGAGGAGAGGCGTGGGGCTGGGGAGGGAGTGTGGCCAGAGGAGAGAAGCAGGGCTGGAGATGGAGTGTGGCCAGAGGAGAGAAGCAGGGCTGGAGAGGGAGTGTGGCCAGAGGAGAGAAGCAGGGCTGGAGAGGGAGTGTGGCCAGAAGAGAGAAGCAGGGCTGGAGCGGGAGTGTGGCCAGAGGAGAGGAGAGGCATGGGGCTGGAGAGGGAGTGTGGCCAGAGGAGAGAAGCAGGGCTGGAGAGGGAGTGTGGCCAGAGGTGAGAAGCAGGGCTGGAGAGGGAGTGTGGCCAGAGGAGAGGAGAGGCGCAGGGCTGGAGAGGGAGTGTGGCCAGAGTAGAGGAGAGGCGCGAGGCTGGAGAGGGAGTGTGGCCAGGGGAGAGGAGAGGCGCAGGGCTGGAGAGGGAGTGTGGCCAGAGGAGAGAAGCAGGGCTGGAGAGGGAGTGTGGCCAGAGGTGAGAAGCAGGGCTGGAGAGGGAGTGTGGCCAGAGGAGAGAAGCAGGGCTGGAGAGGGAGTGTGGCCAGACGAGAGGAGAGGCGTGGGGCTGGAGTGGGAGTGTGGCCAGGGGAGAGGCGCAGGGCTGGAGAGGGAGTGTGGCCAGAGGAGAGAAGCAGGGCTGGAGAGGGAGTGTGGCCAGGAGAGAAGCAGGGCTGGAGAGGGAGTGTGGCCAGAGGAGAGGAGAGGCGTGGGGCTGGAGAGGGAGTGTGGCCAGAGGAGAGAAGCAGGGCTGGAGAGGGAGCGTGGCCAGGAGAGAAGCAGGGCTGGAGAGGGAGTGTGGCCAGAAGAGAGAAGCAGGGCTGGAGC
This sequence comes from Pan troglodytes, assembly GCF_028858775.2. Lineage (NCBI taxonomy): Eukaryota > Metazoa > Chordata > Mammalia > Primates > Hominidae > Pan > Pan troglodytes. Next base: position 8,023,274 of record NC_072404.2, read on the forward strand.
GGGAGTGTGGCCAGAGGAGAGGAGAGGCATGGGGCTGGAGAGGGAGTGTGGCCAGAGGAGAGAAGCAGGGCTGGAGAGGGAATGTGGCCAGAGGAGAGGCACGGGGTTGGAGAGGCAGCGTGGCCAGAGGAGAGAAGAGGCGTGGGGCTGGAGAGGGATTGTGGCCAGAGGAGAGGAAAGGTGCGGGGCTGGAAAGGGAGCATGGCCAGGGGAGAGGAGAGGCACGGGGCTGGTGGGGAAGCGTGGCCAGGGGAGAGGAGAGGCGCAGGGCTAGAGAGGGAGCATGGCCAGGGGACAGGAGAGGTGTGGGGCTGGCAGGGAAGCGTGGCCAGGGGAGAAGAGAGGCATGGGGTTGGCGGGGAAGCGTGGCCAGCATCTCTCAGAGAGTATGAGTGTGCATGTCAAACACCAGCATCAGAGCAAGGTTGTCACGTGCAGGGTCAATATGCAGGACCCAATGGTACATCCACAGGCCAGGAACACATACACAGAAGTTCAAAGTCCAAGAAGACAACATGAAAACTGCGTCGAATGTTCAAATACGCAGGGCACAAAGTCTAATGACATGTAAGAATCTACCCTAAAATCCATCAAACTTGCTGAGAAATTAAAGGCCATCAAGGTAAATGGTGGAACATGTGGCATTCATGGTTCACAAGATACGCCGATGCCGAGATACACCAATGCCGAGGTATCAAGATACACTGATGCCGAGATACGCTGATGCCAAGATACGCCGATGCCAAGATGCCGAGACGTCGAGATACGCAGATGCCGAGATACGCCGATGCCGAGATACGCCAATGCCAAGATACGCAGATGCCGAGTTACGCCGATGCCGAGATACGCCGATCCCGAGATACGCCGATCCCGAGATACGCCGATGCTGAGATACGCCGATGCCAAGATGTCGAGATATGCTGATGCCAAGATACACCAATGCTGAGATGTCAAGATACGCTGATGCTGAGATACACTGATGCCGAGATACGCCGATGCCGAGATAACGCCGATGCCGAGATAACGCCGATATCGAGATAATGCCGAGACCAAGATACGCTAATGTCGAGATACGCTAATGCCAAGATAAGCTAATGCTGTGCTTCACCTGGACACAGGGAAACACTGGAAGGAGGAGGCAACGACGACAGCATGGAATCGTAAACAAATAAAAAAAGAGCCCATGGAACACACCAGAAAGCCCTGAAGTGGACGGCCACGAGGGGTCCCCGGGCCACGGCCATGGCAGCGCCACGCGTGAGGAGAAGGCGGCCTTGCAATAGAGGCTGCCAGATCAACAGCATGTTTCACAGAACAAAAGCAGCAACATATAAAAGGTAAACAATAAAGTGTTTAGAAGAAAACCACTGAGTATCTTCACAACTTTGGCAGGCAAAGACTGTTTAATCATGACTCAAAAGCACCAGCATCAGCAAACGTCGGTGAGCTGGCTGCATGAACATCAACAGAGAAATTCCGAGAGTGAAAAAGCAAACCACAGGCTACGAGAAGATAACTAAATACGTTTCAACAAAAGACTTTCACATCCAGAGTAAAGAACTACAACTCAGTAAGAACAAGGCAAACAATCATTTAAAGGCCCAGGACGGATACAGTGGCTCACGCCTGTAATCTCAACACTTTGGAAGACTGAGGCAGGCGGATCACGAGGTCAGGAGTTCGAGACCAACCTAACCAACATGGTGAGACCCCGTCTCTACTAAAAATACAAAACTTAGCTGGGCGTGCTGGCGTGTGCCTGTAGTCCCAGCTACTCATGAGGCTGAGGCAGGAGAATTGCTTGAACCCGGGAGGCGGAGGTGGCAGTGAGCCAAGATTGAGCCATTGCACTCCAGCCTGGGCAAAAGAGTGAGACTCCGTCTCAAAAAATAATAATAAAATTAAAATAAAATAAAATAAAAATAAAAGCCCAAAGGGGTAGGAACAGAAAGCCTGTCCAGGTGCCCCCAGGAGTCGGTGTCTAACCGGCCAGTGAGCATGTAAAAAGCAGCTCAGCTTCACCAAGGCTCAGGAAAGTAAGAACAACAGCTTTCGAGTACAGGCCCCCACCAGGGAGAAAACCAAAGGCCGGAGGTGAGGACCCGGAGGGACCAGCACCGTCCATACCCCAACAGGAGTGCCACCTGGCACAGTAACTCTGGCGGGGGTGGCAGCCCCGGGAACTGACCCTATGCCACACCTGGGCATGCCCACCGCAAGGGCACCCAGGGGATCACCAAACGTCATGCACGTGTTAAAACGTCCACGTCAGCAAGAGTCAACACCCCCATGCTGGAAACCATCCGATGTCGGGTACAGCCAAGTGTATTTTAAAAAGTGGTATTTTTATACAATGGAAAACTTAACAGAATAATTAAGAAAAATCAACAAATCTCAGCTATACACAACACACATGACTCTCACACAGATAACGTGTAATGGAAGCCAGGGACTAAAGAGTACAGGTATGTGATTCCGATACGTGACGATTAAAAACAGGGAAGTGGGCCGGGCGCGGTGGCTCACGCCTGTCATCCCAGCACTTTGGGAGGCCGAGGCAGGCAGATCACCTGAGGTCAGGAGTTCAGGACCAGCCTGGCCAACATGGTGAAACCCCGTCTCTACAAAAATACAAAAAAATTAGCTGGGTGTAGTGACAGGCACCTGAAATCCCAGCTCCTCGGGAGGCTGAGGCAAGAGAATGGCTTGAACCCAGGAGACGGAGGTTGCAGTGAGCTGAGATCGCGCCACTGCACTCCAGCCTGGGTGAGAGAGCGAGACTCCATTTCAAAAAACAACAACGACAAAAAAAAACAACAAAAAAAAAACAGGGAATTGAAGGCCGGACACAGTGGCTCACACCTGTAATCCCAGCACTTTGGGATTGGGAGGCCGAAGTAGGGGGATCACGAGGTCAGGAGTTCGAGACCAACCTGGCCAACATGGTGAAACCCTGTCTTTACTAAAAATACAAAAATTAGCCTGGTGTGGTGACGCACACCTATAATCCCAGCTACTCGAGAGGCTGAGGCAAGAGAATTGCTTGAACCTGGGAGGCGGAGGCTGCAGTGAGCCGAGATCACGCGACTGCACTCCAGCCTGGGCAACAAAGAGAGACTCTGTCTCAAACAAAAAAAAACAGGGAAGTGAAGTCAGGAGGCGCTTGCCCTGGAGCTGAGGGAGCGGCTGGAACCAGGCACGAGGGTCTTGCTGGGGTTGCTAACTACCTGCTCTTCTAGAGTCTGTCCTGGGTCTGTAATTTGTGCACACTGAACTTCAACACGGAGACTACTGAGAACAAGCCTCCCGAGGTGGGGCTGAGCCACACCCACTGTGCAGCACCCACCGCATGAAGGCAAAACTGGAACACCTCACACGTCAGGTCACTAAACCGTGACCCACTCCCTGCACACAGCATCACAACTGCAGCAAAAAGGAACACGCTGCATTCCCAGGGACGAAGGTCAAAAGGATAACGCTAAGATAAAAACAAAGAGAAGCCACAGAAGCGTGGCTCTATGTACAGAAAACATAAAAGTGGGAAAAGCGGAGCAACGTTTAAACATATACACACAATTAAACTAGAAAGAAAAATGAGGGAAGGGACTGCTCTACGTTTAGAGCACGGTTCCGTCTGACAGCGGAGGCTGTTCTGTTTCTTACACTGGGACTGAGACACGGGAACTTGCTGTATTCTTCGAGCTGTATGTATATGTTCTATATGATCTTTGCACACGCAATGTGTTTCACGAGAACAGTGAAAAGAAAGACTGGACGTGGGGTGGGCGGGACCTCACTGCGCCAAAATCTTGCTCTCTGATCCAAGAGTGGGCAGAGTCCTGGGCCCCTGGGAGTCCCTGGCTCCGCGTCCTCACTCCAGGCTGTGCCGGATCCCAGGACTTAAACAGACACCATCAGGGGAGATCAGGGCTTTGACATAAAGGCAAGCCAGCGACTTGAAGTGGCACTCAGCTGGAGGAACAGCGGCCTTGTCTGTGGCTGGGACAGGCATGAGCTACGTTAACCTTGTTGGGGTGGGCTCCAAAGTGGAAGCTGCCCAAGCTGTATGAACACAAAATAAACAACAGCGCTTGCCTCTGCTCCATGTCCCTTCCACCCGCACGTCCTATGGGAGCAAACACATGCATCAGGTGTGTCTCCACCGTGCTATTCCAGGAGAGATGAAAATAACCTGTTCAAAAATAAAAACACTGCAGCAACGTGGGCCCATTTCTAAATCGCTGCGCAGCCCGGGCACGGTGCCAGCGAGGCCCTGCCCTCTTCCCGTGGGCACCACACCCGCCTTTGTCGTGGCCAGGGTGCGGCCGCCAGAACACATTCCTTCACGATCCACGGGCCACTCTGACCCTGAGCACCTGTGGCCTCAGCTCCCTCGGGGCAGCCAGCCTCCCTCGCTCTGCCCTCAGCACACACAATCCTGCAGAGGAGAAGAGACACAGTCAGGAGGAAATGGAGGGGCCTCCTCAAACCCCAGGCCCGGGAGAATCCCAGCGAGGACTGCACTGCCTTCCTAGGATGGACCAGAAGGGGGCCTGGAGCCTCTCCTGTAGCAGGCGGGCTCCGTAGATGACACTGAGCTTCAGCAAGGAACACGCATGTCCTGTTCTGGGCCTGGCCTCGCGGCTGACCCTGCCGAGACACTGAATCCAAGGAGGCTGGGGATGCAGCCCAGCAACCCCCTGGCGAGGGAGCACACAGGAGCCCAGCCTCAGGCAGCCGAGTGAATACACAGGACACGAAGAGCAACATGTCTTCAAGACAATCAACACCAATATCCAGGCGGGCCCTCCACCAGAAAGGGCATGGGAGACTCCAGCACAGCATCCTGGGCACAGAAACGACCCCCAAGAAGAAAGGAGGCCCTGGCAGAGTCAACTGAGAATGCGCAGGGGTCCCTGAGCTAAGCCTGGCTCCCCTGCCCCAGATTCCCTCGGGAAGGCACCACAGCATGGAGAGGGGGCCTCAGGAAGCGGCTCTGGCCCCTGTAAGAGGCTGGGATGGCTCAGGCTCACAAGAGCTGCCTCTGGGCCAGGAACATAGCAGGAAGAGAGCAGCTTCTCCGAAGAGGACAGAGGCTTCTCCCCGGAGGACAGAGGATTCTCCTGGGAGGACAGTGGCTTCTCCCGGGAATGTGGCAGCTTCTTCCAGGAGGACAGAGGCTTCTCCTGGGAGGACAGAGGCTTCTCCTAGGAGGACAGTGGCTTCTCCCAGGAATATGGCAGCTTCTCCCAGGAGGACAGCGGCTTCTCCCAGAGGATGCCAGATTCTCCTGGGAGGATGAGGATGGCAGCTTCTCCTAGGAATATGGCAGCTTCTCCCAGGAGGACAGCGGCTTCTCCCAGAGGATGCCAGACTCTCCTGGGAGGATGAGGATGGCAGCTTCTCCTAGGAATATGGCGGCTTCTCCCAGGACGGAGGCTTCTCCCAGGACAGCAGCTTCTCCTAGGAGGACAGTGGCTTCTCCCAAAGGATGGCGGCTTCTCCAGGGAGGACGGTGGCTGCTCATGGGAGGACAGAGGCTTCTTCCAGGAGGATGGTGGCTTCTTCCAGGAGGACAGTGGCTGATCATAGGAGGACAGCGGCTGCTGATGGGAGAGCAGAGGCTTCTTCCAGGAGGACAGCAGGTTCTCAGGGAGGACAGAGGCTTCTCCCGGGAGGACAGAGGCTTCTTCCAGGAGGACAGCAGGTTCTCAGGGAGGACAGAGGCTTCTTCCAGGAGGATGGTGGCTTCTTCCAGGAGGACAGTGGCTGATCATAGGAGGACAGCGGCTGCTGATGGGAGAGCAGAGGCTTCTTCCAGGAGGACAGCAGGTTCTCAGGGAGGACAGAGGCTTCTCCCGGGAGGATGGCGGCTTCTTCCAGGAGGACAGTGGCTGATCATAGGAGGACAGCGGCTGCTGATGGGAGAGCAGAGGCTTCTTCCAGGAGGACAGCAGGTTCTCAAGGGAGGACAGAGGCTTCTCCCGGGAGGACAGAGGCTTCTTCCAGGAGGACAGCAGGTTCTCAGGGAGGACAGAGGCTTCTCCCGGGAGGATGGCGGCTTCTTCCAGGAGGACAGTGGCTGATCATAGGAGGACAGCGGCTGCTCATGGGAGAGCAGAGGCTTCTTCCAGGAGGACAGCAGGTTCTCAAGGGAGGACAGAGGCTTCTCCCGGGAGGACAGAGGCTTCTTCCAGGAGGACAGTGGCTGATCATAGGAGGACAGCGGCTGCTGATGGGAGAGCAGAGGCTTCTTCCAGGAGGACAGCAGGTTCTCAAGGGAGGACAGAGGCTTCTCCCGGGAGGACAGAGGCTTCTTCCAGGAGGACAGCAGGTTCTCAGGGAGGACAGAGGCTTCTCCCGGGAGGATGGCGGCTTCTTCCAGGAGGACAGTGGCTGATCATAGGAGGACAGCGGCTGCTCATGGGAGAGCAGAGGCTTCTTCCAGGAGGACAGCAGGTTCTCAAGGGAGGACAGAGGCTTCTCCCGGGAGGACAGAGGCTTCTTCCAGGAGGATGGTGGCTTCTTCCAGGAGGACAGTGGCTGATCATGGGAGGACAGCGGCTGCTCATGGGAGAGCAGAGGCTTCTTCCAGGAGGACAGCAGGTTCTCAGGGAGGACAGAGGCTTCTTCCAGGACTCTCTTCTGGATGTGAGGCAGGAAGAACACGGAACTCTTCTGAGGAGTCCCCCCTTGTACTTCCTGCATTCTGCCCCCTATTTAACTGTTTCTTAAACAGCAGCAGCCCCCGCCTTCCTGGGCCCAGTCTCCATCTGCCTTCAGCTGTCTCCTGGATGGATCTGGCCTAAACTGCACCCAGCGAATACAGACACCAGCTCTCCACACTCTCCCATCGCTGAGGGTGGCAGCCGTGTCCAGGGTCCCAGCCCTCCTGTTAAAGCTCATCCGCTCCCAATCCCACAGCAGGCCCAGCCACGTTGGTTTTGAGACCGTGGATCATCAGGAATGTTTGTGGAGGGTTTTTTGATTGACAAAAGGAACTTTATGGGAGTGGGCAGATCTGATGCCCCAGGCAGCGAGAAGGACGTGGGAGAGGGGAATGTGTGTCGTCACCAACCCCAGCTTCGGAGGAGGTGGCCGAGGAACGTGCTCATTGAGCCAGCCCAGACCCAACGCCCCAGCCCAGAGCTCGAAACTCAGACCCTCAACAACTCCAGAAGACACAAATCTGTCTTTCCCAGTGTGCGGGTTCCCAGGGCAGGGTGTCACCATGACAACCACAGTCTGTGCTCAGCAGCCACGACGTGAGTCCGACGCCGCTGGATACCCAGTGTCAACTGTTCCCCCCCAGCCTGGGGCCTCCAGTAACTGATCTGCTGTGAGACAGGGCGGGAGGGTGGAGTGCAGACAACAGGGGGTGGGAAGCGGAGGCTTTTCTGTCATTTGAAAAGTTTCTTGCTAAAAGTAAGCTTGTATCACTGATATTCCAGAAACAAGACTCTGCAGCCATACTGCGGAAGCTTGGGGCACTGGAGAAACGGCTCATTTCAAACAGGAAAATGGTTTGTGTTCACCCAGTTCCAGAAGCCAATTTTCAACTGCTTAAAATAGTCATGATATTTTACCAAGGTAATTATACTCTTAGCTATCAGTAACAATTAAATCCTTAGACTAGAGCCGCTTAATAAAGGTCTCGAAATAAAACCGCACACTCCAAGCACCGTGTACTAAAATGTCAAGCACACAAGGAGAGCCTGCAATGGGACGCAGAGGCCCAGAGCCCCCGCCAGCCGGAGGCTCGCAGCCCTCCCGGATGTGCCTTGAGAGAAGGCGCTCCTCGACCACCCCAGCTGGGCGGGCTGCCATGCAGAGCTGAGGTGGGCACTGGCCGACACCAAGGCACACAGACCCAGAGCAGCAGGCACGCCGCTCCCTCCAGATGGCTGAGTGAACAGCTTCATCACGGCTGGCTGGACGGATCCTGCATCCCTGGCCTGGGGCTACACGGGCGACTGGGATCGATCCTTCATCAGGATAAACAACCAGTCCATGCCCGGCGATCAATACCCACCTTCTTGCTAACACAGAGCAGGCCGCGAGCACAGCAGGGTCGGGGTGAGGCTGGCGCAGGCCAGAAAGTGCCAGAGGCTCTCCACCTGCAAAGCAGAGCAGAGAAGAACAGAAACTTCCTGCCCTGAGCGGGCCGGGGTGGCCATCAAAGAGCAACGGCAGGAAGGAAGCCGGGCACAGACTTCCCAGGAGGCTGCGGGGCTCCACTAGACCATGAGGGAGCCCCACAGGGATGAAAACCACACCAGACATCCAGTGACTGCATGTAACTCCTCATCACGGCCGGGAGCCCTGGCACTAAGAGGGTGTGGGCAGCAGCACCAGTGTCGCGTGGGTCACAGAACGTCAGGCTGCAGGCCAGACCCAGCACACAAGAACACTCAGGCCCACACGTGACCTGTAAAGGGAACTCTTCCCATCAGCTTCCAACCGCTGGCCTCACTTAAGAAACCAGGAGGTTCCCAAGGGATGAGCCTCAGCCGAGGCTGGGCGGGGCTGCCCTCCTGTGGGGGCCACACTTGTAGCCCAGGCCAAGACCCAGGCCACGCACGTAGGACCAACCCAAAGTGCTGCCCGCCTGGCCAGTGTGGGCCGATGTCACTCCCCAGCCCCGACCCAGAATCGGGGACTGGGCCCAACAACAAGGTGCACTCAAGGGGGCGCCACCCGAACACAGCACGTTCGCAGGCACCCGGGGTCATCAGGCCACGTTCGCAGGCACCCGGGGTCATCAGGCCACGTTCGCAGGCACCCGGGGTCATCAGGCCACGTTCGCAGGCACCCGGGGTCATCAGGCCACGTTCGCAGGCACCCAGGGTCATCAGGCCTGAGCCCAAAGTTTAGCAGAAAGGAGAACTGAGACCCAGAGAGAATGAGGGACATCTGAGATCCCAGAGAAAGGCCCAGCTCCCAGCCCAGCCCTCCCACTCTTCCTCCCCCAGGAAGCTCTGAGCTTCCAGCATCACGGGACCACAGCACGTCATCACGCACCCAAAGATCACCGAGCTAAGGTGTCCCGCCACTCTGAAAGAACACAGTCTCGCCCCCTCTGCTTCCCGGGCCTCTCCTCAGCGGCAGGGTCGGGCTGCACTTGCCCGAACCCCTGCAGTGGTCAGCCCGCGTGCTGTGGCCTGTGGGCCCAAGCCGCTGTCTCCTCCTGCTCCAGGCCTCGAGGTGACTGCAGCAGCGCTTTGTGATGAGCTGCCTTCTCTCCCTCCGCCGTGGTTCTCCACACACACTTTCACAAAGGGGAAATTCTTGGGTCCCCACAGGAATGCCACCTCCTGAGAAAAGCCCTTCTGTGGCATCACCACGGCGTCCACCTCTGTTGAGGTGCTGGTCTGGTGCCACTGCCTGGCCCCGCTAGAAGAGCGAATCCTCCAAGGGCTGTGCCCACACATCCACGCCACGTGCACCTCACGCATCTTGCTTAGAAGCTCACACACTAGCAGACACGGTGTGGAAGAGAAGGGAACACGGAGGAAGGTCGAGAGCTTGCTCCACAGAAACGTACCGTGCCTAACCATGCAGCAGGGCTGGGTGTCCCCTCTGCCAGAGGCAGCAGACAGCTCCGGCTGAAAAGCCATGTGAGAACATTTTGGAGTGTCCCCTGTCTGGGGTGCACCTGCAAAGCCAGGGCTTTGGGGTCAGCATCTGAGCTATGCACAGGGGCCAGCTCAGCCTGTGTTCTGGGTGCCCACACAGTCAGTGCCCGAGGGACCTAGGCCCATGTGAACTTTTCCTTTAGGAGACAGCATGGAGCCGCCCAGGAGCGAGCTGGAGAAGCTGTAAAACAGCATCTTTGGAACGGAAATGTTACTCATTTTCTAAAAGCTCCACAACCAAGAGGTCGCAGCAGCAAAGAGCCTTGGTTTTCATCAAAAACGATCAAGAACAGGTAAACATCCATGAGGCACAACTCCCAGTACTTGACAGGTGCAGCATGCATCCTGGGCCAGGGTGGCACAGCCCTCCGCCCACTCAGCACTAGCTGGAGGCAGGCAGGGGGAGTCTCCGCCCAGCAAACTGGACACCCGCCCTGGCCCAGAGAGCATCTGGGGACAGACTGACTTCTTTCCCGCCTTGTCTTCTGAAATTTCAGTGCCCAAGGAACATTTTAAACAGAACTCACAAAAACCGTCTTTCACGCTCCAGCGACCTCTGCTCACGGTGCCAGACATCAGAACCCCCGCAGGCACTGAGGCTTAGAGTCGGGCCATGGAGCCACCCACAGGTGCGGCTGGGGCACACCTGGAAGCAGGTGACAGCCTTCATCCTAAGCCCAGGCCAAGACCCACACAGTGTAAATGGCATCACTGGATGGCAAAGCATGAGGGTGCTGACTGCAAGGCACGTGGGAGCCTGCAGGGGGTCCGCAGTGACAGGGAACCCTCTCCAGAGCTCAGCACCAGGCCAGGGGTGGACACTGAGATGCTAGAGGAACCGAAAAGGGTGGGGCGCGCAGCAGGCCCAGAGAGTCCCACAGGGAGCACCGGGGCTGAGCACTCTCTGGCATTCCCAGAACCCTCCTGGCAACCCAGGGCCAAAGTGCCAACCCTGACCCGGCTGCAGCACTCCTGCCTCCACAGTGAGATCCGCCTGACCAGGTGTGCACTGACCCGCAGCTCCCTGCGACTCTGATCAAGATGTAAGAGCATACATCACCTTGGTGAGCAGCAGGACCCGTTTCTGGAGCCTCCGGGCCAGCGCCTCGTGGGTCTCGCGCTTCTTCCTCTCCTCCAACAGCTGGCCGCTGACCTGCCGGAGCTCCTCCTGCAGCTGCTGCCTGGCCTTCTCCAGCCCCCGGGCGCTGCACGGGAGAGACAAGAGGGCAAAGCAATGAAGCCTGGGGTGACCACCCCACCACGCCCCGCCCCACCCCAGGAACGAGCCCACCAGGACATCCTAAAATAGAGCTGCACGTGCAACCCCCTCACTGCCATTTCCGCACTGCTGAATAGCTACTTAAGGCCTTTCAGGAGTTTCTGGATTTCAAATAGACTTCCAGGGTGATCCCAGAACACGGCAGGGAGGGGGAAGGGAGCTCAACTCCACACACAATGGGAAAAATTGTCGGCGACGCAGCCCTTCAGGAGACGGGACTTCTGAATGAGCAAGATTGCAGAGCCAGCGCTTCCCCTCTGAATCACCGCAGATGTGCAGCGTGGTGCGGGGAAGCAAGCGCCGGGCGCCTGGTGGGGGGGGCCTGTTCTAAAAACATTCTGCGAGGTTGAAAGCCCAGCCTGGCGCTAAGCACTGGGAACCCGAGAGGCCTCCTGTGGGCCGACGCCAGAGGCAGGGCCAACTCCAGGCTGCCCAAGAGGCCTCTCCCTGTCCGCCCCTTCGGGTGGCTGATGGTTCCTTTCAATTCCGCTTTTGAAACCTCCCTTTTCCCTGCGTGGTCCCCACAGCCACTGCCTCAGTCCCTGTGCTCGTTGCCTGTCACCTACGTTACCACAATAGCCTCCCAATGGCTCTCACTAGACCCCTCTGCCACTGGGCACCAAGCTGTCTCCTCAGACAGCAGAGAGGGGCTGGGTCATGCGATTTTTAAGCCTTTGGTGGCTCCCAACCACTCTTGGTGAGCTTCCGAGTTCGTGGCCTGGCAGTAACAGGCCTCAGGGGTTTGGATCTTGCCCCTCTCTCTCTGTCCTTCAGGAGCTGACTTGGGACCGGACAAATGACAGCGTCCACTGACCCTGACTGCAGAACCCACCCATGATGCAACGGCATTCTGTGATTCCGGGAACCCCAGGACTCCACCTCCTCACGGGAGGGGCTCCCAGGAAGGGCACAGTGAGGCGCAGAGAGGAGAGGCTGTCCCAGGGAGAGGGTGAGTCAGGACTCCACCTCCCACATGGGACAGCCGGGCACACAGGTGCTCCCAGGAAGGGACACAGCCAGGAGAGATGAGAGGCCGCCCGACAGGAGGAGAGTCAGGACTCCACAGTGAGGTACGAGAGCTCTCCCAGGAAAGGACACAGCCAGGAAAGAAGAGAGGCCACCCCGGGGTGGGTGCGAGTCCGCGGAGGGAGGGCCCATCCCCACTCAGACAGCCCAGGGCAGGCGCAGAGTGGAACGGCGCTGGAACACGGGAGCTGCACACGACTGTATTGAGTACCACAAACTTCTTTCCAAAGGAAATCTTAACTAAATCTCAAGGAAATAAAACACAGCACTGGGATAGAGAAAAGCTAACAGGGACCACAGTCCTGTGAGGCGACCATCAGGGAGAGCCAGGAGGCTGTTTGGAAACAGGAATGTGGGATGGGGCCATGACCTCCACCCTCACGTTCACACCTTCCCAGCCATTGATTGCTTCTGCTCGGCCTTAGTTGCATGACTTGAGGAAAAGCTTCATCCCTGGACTGACAGATGGCACTTTCTTGGGCAGTGGTTTGGGGAAGGGAAAGCTTCATCCCGGGGCTGGTGAATGGTGCTTTCTTCGGCGGTGGTTTGGGGAAGGGAAAGCTTCATCCCAGGGCTGGTGGATGGCGCTTTCTTGGGAGGTAGTTTGGGGAAGGGAAAGCTTCATCCCAGGGCTGGTGGATGGTGCTTTCTTGAGCGGTGGTTTGGGGAAGGGAAAGCTTCATCCCGGGGCTGGGGGGATGGCACTTTCTTGGGCGGTGGTCTCCACTGGACTCATGTTTGAGTGAAGTGAATACGGGGTTTTTAACTGTAACTTAGTAGAAGTCTTGAAATAAAGGATAAGTTGAAAGTGAATGTGAATCCAACACTCACAGAACGTCAGAAGGGACTTGGTGGCGGTCCTGACCCAGCCAAGCACGGCGGGAACCCCAACCTGGCCACCCTCAGCTGGCCCCAGCAGAAGCTGCACAAGCCCACAGACTGGGGCCAATGTACTGGCATCCAGGACGCGGGCGTCTCATTTCAGCCGCGTGTGATCTTGTGAAATATGTATCTGATCGTCAACCCATCTACCAGAACACAGCTCCTAAAACCCTCGGGCTTTCCCGACTGAGGCCTTCCATGTGCCAATGACTGACGGTGGCTGCAGCCCCTGGGCAGCTGCAGGATGGGGCGGGACACCAGGAAGATCGAGGCCGGACTAGAGGCTCGGGACTTCAGCCCCACCCCTAAGCTGGGGAAGGAGAGGGGCTGAAGGCTGAGTGGTTCACCAATGAGCAGGGGCGGAGTCAATGATGTCCGCCTGACCAGGCCTCCATCAAAACCCAAAGGTTTCTCACCGGAGCAGGGAGCACTTTCACTGTTCCTGGAGGGTGGTGGCCTCCATCAAAACCCAAAGGCTTCTCACGGGAACTGGGAGAGCTTCCACTGTTCCTGGAGGGTGGGGAGGGCATGGAAGCTCTGCACCCTTCCCCCACATCTCACCCTGCGCATCCATTCATCTGCATCCTTCGCAGTAAGCTTTATAATAAACTGGTAAACATACGTTTCCTTGAGTTCTGTGAGACACTCCAGCAAATTAATCAAACCCAAGGGGAATCCCAACTGGGTGGTAGGAACCCCAATTTACAGCTGGCCGGTCAGAAGCACACCTGCGGCTCGCGACCAGCACCAGAAGGTGGGGACTGAGCCCTCACCCAGGGTCTGACAGCACCTCCAGGTAGACAGTGTCAGAACAGAACTGAGTGAGACTGAGCTGAACGGCTGGTGTCCCAGGCAGAACCAACTGCTTGCTTGGTGGGTGGGGAAACACCCCACATCTGGTCAGAGTCTTCTGTGTCGACTGCTGCGACGTGAGAGCAGAGGAAACCGTTCTGAGTCTTTCCTATCCCATCAGCCGCCTGGGAAAGCCCTATGCTGACACTGGCCCCAGGTGCAGCACTGGCCAGTGGCCCCCCTGCCCCCTCCAGGCGCTCCATAACCAAAAACGCAAGACAAAATAAAAAGCAGGCACAAAGCTCATGGGAAACACATATTATGAGGCTACTTTGGGATCCAGTTCAATTTTAAACTACTCATGGGCCAATTTCATAGTCAAGGGCTGTAAAATCTACTCTTGAATCACTGAATTCAGGTGGAAAAGTTCACAAGTGCTTTAAATCGCGGCTCCGTGTGGTCATTTAACTAGAAGAACACCACCATTCCCTGTACTCTGCTTCAAAGCCAGAATGTGCAAAGGCAAGAATGTGACAGGTGCTGTCTTTCAGGTGACAGGCACAGCACAGGCATCTGGCCAGAGAGAAGGGTGAGGGGCTGCGCTGGGAAGCACCGTCAGCTCAGCACAGGATGGCTGGGCAGCCTTGAAGGGGGCCCAGCAAACCCACACCCTGCATCCTGAGTGAGGGTGCGCTCACATCTATGAGGGGGCACATGTGGGGCTGGAGTCCCCCCGCCACGCAGAGCAGATGTGAGTAACGCACACCCACAGGACAGTGGCTGTCTTGCTTCAGAGCCCAGGCTCCCGGCACTTGAGGACCAGGGCTCAGTGTAATAGAGCCAGGGGCCAAGACTGGGTCCCAGGAACTGGATGTGGCCTGAGCTGCTTCCCTCAGGCCCACATCCCACTCTCTGCAGCCTAGGCCGCCTCAGTGAGGCAGGACGGCAGGCACCGAGGCGCCCCAAGCCCGGCCCTCGGCCTGTAACAGTGGCTCAGCAGAACTAGCATATCCCTCCGCCACTGCTTAAAGGGTCTTTACGTACTCCTAGCTTTTAGAGTACTGAGATAATAATGCAAAAATAGCAAAGAGTAATAATGCAAAAACTCACTCTGGGATCAAAGGGGAAGTGTGGAAACAGCTAACTAGGCTTTGTTAAAGATCTGCAGGAGTGCTGTGGCCTGGCCAAGGACAGAGCAGTTCCCGACCCCTTGGACCCTTGCTGGCACCCAGATCTCTACGATCGTCAGTCACCTCTTGGACCCAACCCCCTCCTCTTGCCCCTACCCTTAGCATAACTAGAGCCCGGGATCTGTACTGACTTCAGATGGTCTTTGTGACTGTAGGTCACCATCTCCCCGATCCGCTGGCTCCCCGAATACGCCTGCTCTTCCTCCGCCACTCTCGCCTCTCATGTCTGGCTGTCAAGCATCGAGCAGCTGAACCTGGGCTTCCTTACAGACCCGGTCTGAGGAAATGCAGTGGCTGCAGGATGTAGCGTGAAGCGTGTGTTCCACAGCACCCCAGAGGGTAGACAGAGGCATAGGGGCGTGGGGCTGAGCCCAGGCTGGAAAAGCTCATCCGCCAGGTTGTGAAGCAAACCTCTCCTTCCTGGCAGTGAAATCCACATCATGAACGGAGACGGGAGAAGTGAACCAGAGCAACAAACATTCCCGGCTGAGGGACGGCATGGGCAGCAGAGAGACACCCACTCCAGGACCGTCCAGGTGCAGGCACTCGGGCCTGCGTCATCAGGGCCACATCCCCAAGGCCTGATGGCTGACACTGAAATCTTCTGAACAACAGAACTAGACTGTAAAAATCCAACACCAAGACGTGACAAGGAGACGACACTGTGGAATGCTCGCCAAGAACCATGTCCGGGATGTTTGCCACTCACACCTGACTGGCAGGCGAGTCTACCCAGTCCGTTCAGCACACGGGATGTGGGTGAGGACGGCCACATGCCGTTCCAGGCAGCAGAGATGGCAGCACGGAACACCGCAGCCAGCCTGGGCTCGCTGGGCCTCCATTCTACTGGGGTGGGAATCTCAGGCAAAGAAGCCACGCGTGCGGCATGAGCAGAGAATCTCACGGTGGGTGCAGGTACTGAGGTCACCGAGAGCAGGAGGAAGACCCTCAGGCGCCAAGGACGCAGTGACTTCAGGAAGCAGCTCCCAGCCCTTGGGCTGTGGGAACACGGGGCAGAGGCTGACATCATTAAAATGTAGACACTCAGAGATGGGCCCCATGGAACAGGAACTGAGGCTGCTGAGGGAGGCTGTGCTGGTGTCTGCATGGGGACCCTGGAGGGCCTGGACCCAGGCCTCTGAGAACAGGGCAGCAGCCCATGGAGCTGGCACCTCTAGGCGCTACGGAATCTGCAGGCTGGCAGGCTGCTGGGAGGGGGCAAGGCCAGCGGCTAAAAAGCTGCCCCACTTGCCTGCAGGCTGGCCCCGGGCCCTCTCCAGCGCCCCCAGGACAGGCACTCCCTGGCGAAGCGCAGGTGTGGGCTGCAGCCCTGGCACCGCAAAGTAGGGCTCAGAGAAGGGAGTGTGGAGCTGCGAGGCAACAACTCAGTAACCACGATGGGCAGAAGACAGGCCATCAGCAAACCAGCAAGCAGGTGCCTCCTGACACTGGAGGGGAAACCGGAGGCTGGGGGGGCCCTCGGGGAGGGGTGGCGGGACAGCCTGTGGTGTCAGAGACAGGCGGTGTCAGAGCCAGGGACGCTTCCGATGGGCAGCTGGCGTGCTCATTCGTGGTCAGCCCAGTGGGCCCGAGGTTGGGCCAACCGGCAGCAATGGGCAAGGTCAGAAGAGGACGAGCAAACCAGGAACGGCCTCTGCACGGGACTTGGAGAGCGGGTTGAGCCAGAGGGGCAGGAGGGCAAGGAGCGGGCTGGCGTGTGTCCATGAGGTGCCGGCGTCTCGAGAGGAGGGGAAGGTCCAGCAGAGGCAGCCCTGTCCTGAGGACCCGAGGAAGTGGCAATTAGGAGCCAAGCCCTGGAGGTGCAGGAAGGGCCGGCACAAAGTGGACGGCCCCAGAGTGCAGCCTAAAGGCCCCCCATCTAGCGTTTCAGACACCGCCAACAAGTGGTGCTGCCCACCCCAGCGTGCAGGTAGAGGCGCTCCGGCAAGATGGCCTCTGCCTCCCACCCCTCAGGCCCTGCAGGGCACCGGGACCCCAGCAAGCTGAGCCACAGCGGCACCAGCGTCGGCGGGCTCTCCCCTGTTGGGGATGTTCTCTCTGTTCAATCCCGGCCTTTCTTCTGAGGTACAGAAGAGAAAACTCATAAAAAATTAAGCCTCTAGTTCCATGCTTGGGCTGAACTCTGAGGTCACTGGCATTTCCGTGAGTCTCTGGGAGTTCAGAATGAAGTTCTTAGTTCCTCAAGGAGAAGCCGGGCATGTTTATCAATCAATGGCTCTCTGAGCCAGCCTCTACTCAAAGAACAAGCTCTGAGCTTTTGAGCATCCATCTGCGCTGTGACCAGCCACTGCCGGCCACTTTAATGTGATCTTCATCAGAAACTCCCGGCCTAAGAATACCGACTTTCAAGGAACAATGAAAGGACACAATGTATCCCAAAGCGGCAGGAGACATTTTAACGACCTTCCTCAAGACACTGCTGAGCCAGCTCTTCCACGCACGACCCATTCCTCCCACACACTCTTTGTCTACCTTCTCCCAAGTCCCAGCCCACTGTGAGCACCCGCCAAGGCAAGGGCAGGCATCGCACAAACAGGCATCACTGGACTCTCCCCAGAAACCATGGGGCTCTGGAGCACAGGAGCCCACGGCGTGGCCACCGCGGGAGACAGGCTCTGAGAGAGGCCAGGACAGGTGGTGCTGGGGTCCAAGGCGAAGCAGTCGTGTGCTCCCGGGACCTGATCCGACCCTTGGGATGGTAGGAGGTCGCTGTTCCTGCCTCAGTCACAAGGCTGAGTGGTGCCCGGCGTGTGGATCCACAGGGTATGAAGACGCCTCCACAGCCACGCCCGGGCCCAGGGCAAAACCAGCACGTTTTGGGCAGTGCACAGAATGCCTGTGTCGTCCCAAGTTCACCTGTGAAAACCCAGATCCCCAATGTGATGGTGACCAAACGGGGGCCCCTGAGAGGGCATTTGGTCCTGAGGGCGGAGTGCTCCCGATGGGATGCGCAAGTTGTAAGCAGCACAAAGCTCGAGTCCTCTCCCTCTGCCCTGTGAGGACAGGGGCTGGTCATCTGCAAACCAGGAAGAGAGCCCTCCTCAGACCCGGCACTGCCATCCTGCACTCCTCAGCTCCACAGCTGTGAGAAACGGACATCTGTTCAGATCCCCGACTATGGTACTTTGTTAAGTGAGCCCGAACACAGACGGTCTCCTAACCCATAACGCCCAGACACACTGTTCACACATGGGCATGGAGTCACACCGAGGCTTCCGGGCTGATGACTGCCCCGACACGGTTATGACACAGTGAGCCCACAGCACAGTTAGCCTGCAGCACAGTGAGCCCGAGATACAGGTATGACACAGCAAGCACATGGCACGGTGACCCTGAGACAGGGTTACGACTCGGTGAGCCCGCAACACGGTGAGCCCAAGACGGTTACGACATGGTGAGCTCACGGCACAGTGAGCCTGAGATGGTTACGACACGATGAGCCCGCAGCACGGTCAGCCTGAGACGGTTACAACATGGTGAGCCCGTGGCACGGTGAGCCCAAGACAGGGTTACGACATAGTGAGCCCACAGCATGGTCAGCCCGAGACAGTTATGGCACAGTGAGCCCGCGGCACGGTGAGCCTGCAGCATGGTGAGCCCGAGACGGTTATGACACAGTGAGCTCACGGCACGGTGAGCCCGAGACAGAGTTACGACTTGGTGAGCCCGCGGCATGGTGAGCCCGAGACAGAGTTACGACTTGGTGAGCCCGCGGCATGGTGAGCCCGAGACAGAGTTACGACTTGGTGAGC
Organism: Pan troglodytes; assembly: GCF_028858775.2. Taxonomy (NCBI): domain Eukaryota; kingdom Metazoa; phylum Chordata; class Mammalia; order Primates; family Hominidae; genus Pan; species Pan troglodytes. The sequence goes on from NC_072404.2 coordinate 8,041,851, forward strand.
CCGCGGCACGGTGAGCCCGAGATGGTTACGACATGGTGAGCTCGCAGCACAGTGAGCCTGCCAGTGGCCTCAAGGGTTAAGATGTAAACACAGCCGCATGCACGGTGATCTTCAGTGATGACGTCTGGCATGAAACTAGGAAAATATTAATAAAATTGTATTCGAACCTTGGCAAAATCTCTAAAAGCACCTTTATTCTTAGCTATCTGAGGAACATAGATCAAGACCCACCCACAAGTATGATTTTTAATCATCTCGATTTTACAGATGAGTAAATTCAAGCCTTGAGCGACTGAGTCATGAGCATGAAGCCACCGTGTTCCCCAGGACACCACTGTACTGACCTCCAGGGTCTCCAGGGCCATGCCTTGAGCACCCCCATAGGGCTGGGGGGAGACGCCCCAGTTGGGCCAAGCAACGGCACTGCCACACAGGTGACACGTTCCATGTGTCTCTCAGGAAGAGAGCAAGTGCAGGGGCTTGGCTGAGCCAGGGGTTGGGAGGGCTGCGACCCAGCGGGGAGCAGCGAACTCTAACTGGTGGCCTGGAGCAGGTACACGAGACAAAAAGCAGTGCCGTTCTGCAGGAGGCGCTCGGGAGCAGGAGACAAGGATCCAGGAGGCTAGCAGGGAGCAGAGGACAGGCTCCAGCCCCAGTGGACAGCCTGCCCTGCTCTGCTCCGGAAGCACCCACAGGTTCTGAAAGAGGATATCACTGGACAGAACAACCTCCCAAACCACACGTGCTCGTCCTCCAGTCACAAGAACTGTACACAGAGCTGTGTTCACAGGCGCCCGTCGGGGAGCCTCGCAGCAGCCTGGATCTAGAGGCAAAATTTTAAATGGAGCACGAACTGGTTTCAGAAATACTCTCCTGGAAGGCCAGGGTTCCCAGACAGGGCAGAAGCAACACTGCGCATGTTCAGGCATCCACATTTGCTCCTTGCTAAGAGGGAACACCGGGGAAGGGCCCCCACTCACCACAGAGAGGAGCCGTCTCTGCCATCGAAGCCCCCAGCTCCGGCCTGGAGACCGGCACGACAGACGCAGGCTCCCTGTGTATCTGAGGAGCCACCTGAGAATGGGAATCAATAGCTGCCTCTGCAGAGAGGCAGGGAAACAACTGCCCTGGGACCTACAGGGTTGAGAGGGTCCCGCCTACCCGCAGGATCCCCCACGTCACCCCACTATCCGGAGGCTCTGAGCGCTCCATCCACCTCTGGCCTTCTCCTTCCTCTTGGATGGAACTGAGGCCACCAGGCCCCTCGCTGCGAATGGGCAGGGGAGGACTGGATCAGACGCGTGCGTCCGTCGTGAAGCACGAGAGCATCAAGAGGTCCCAGTTCCTCCCCTGCCCCATGCTCACGGGGCCTCCGCGGCTGAGCCAGGAGATGCTCCATGATCAGGAGCTGCTGGAGATTCAGATCAGAGTTTATGCTTCTCATCTACCCAGGACTGAAGAAGAAAGCAGAGGAGGCTGGCGGCCAGGGCCCCTCCATGTCTGAACTCGGAGGCCGAGACTCCTGAGCAGTTTCCCGCTCTCGCCCGAGCAGCTTTCGGCTGCAGGGGGTGCTCCTGGGTACATGACCTCGTTTAGTCTGCACCAGAATCTGGGAGGAAAGCAGCAGCGCCGCCCCCACCCCACATCCCTGAGGAGGAAGGGGCTCAGAGGTGGCATGCCTCCCTGAGGACTTGGGTTCAAATCTCCACCAGAATCTGGGAGGACAGCAGCAGCACCGGCCCCAGTCCCCACATCCCTGAGGACAAAGGGGCTCAGAAGCCACCGTGTCCCCCAGGACACCACTGTACTGACCTCTAGGGTCTCCAGGGCCGTGCCTTGAGCACCCCCATAGGGCTGGGGGGAGATGCCCCAGTCGGGCCAAGCAACAGCACTGCCACACAGGTGACACGTTCCATGTGTCTCTCAGGAAGAGGGCAAGTGCAGGGGCTTGGCCGAGCCAGCGGTTGGGAGGGCGTGAATGCCTCGCTGAAGACTCGGGTTCAAGTCCACGTGGCCAGCTCAGCCCCCACACCGTCATGAGGTTGGGGCCGGGCAGCCGCACTCAGTGGCACAGGTGGGCACTTGCAGGTGAAAGAGAGGGGCAGGCCCTCCTCCCTGGGGGGCAGGTTCAGACTCGGAAGGGGCTGGGACTCCGAGAGGGCAGGCGCCCCAGGACGTCGGGCTCAGCGTGGCACGCAGCTGTTGTTATTTACTCTATCTAATCCCAATCTTAAATGCCTCCAAGTGTCAATACACATTTTTCTGAAAAAATAAAAATCCAAACAGCGGAAACAAAACCAGAGAATGAGAAGAGCAAAGGCTGAAATAATTACCAATCAAAGGAACGGCCAGGGGAGCAGGCTCTGAAGCTGCAGCCTGGCCTCCCGGTCACTTCTCCCCGACTCTGCCTCTGATGAACGCTCTGTTCCCAACATCTCATCAACTGGAATCACCAAATTCAATTTGCATTCCCAGATAAACAGAGGCCACACGGCAAATACTCTCATCTGACCTTGAAATGTGAGAAGGAAAATTGCCCTTTGCAATTTCAATTCACTCCCAACCGTAATGAATAATCCAGTTTAGCTGATCAGCTACCAACCTGTAATCGCCTGGGCAGGGCTCCTCCAAATGCTGGGTGGGGAGCCCCGGCAAGCGTGGCCACAGGGAGACCATAAATTCACTTCCGCCCCAGGCTGCTGGAGACTAGGAAATGAGAACTGCAGAGACAAGGGGGCAAGTCACCTCCCCAGGCTCTACTAAACAACCGCCCCATGCCCTCCAGCTCTGACTTTGAGAAAAAAGAGAAGCCACAGAAGATAATCTGGTGCCTGGAGTGACGCAGAGAGGCACAGCAGGTGTCCTGGACACATCTACCGTCTCCCGAGGTCAGAGAGAAGGAGACCATCCGTGCATCCGTCAACCCCGTCAGTGCTGGCTGCCTGCTCGCCTAATGCACAGGACAGAAGGCCCAAGGGGCCACATGGCCAACAGGCAGGCAGCAGGCGGGTGGGCCAGCCTCGAGGCTGGGGGCTTTCTCTGCACTGCTGCTCAGCAAACAGCCCACCACCTATGGTTGTAAGGAAAGTTTTCCTGGAACAAAGCCACTCCCATTCATTGACATATGGCTTACGGCTGCTTTCCTGTGACAGAGCCCGTGGCTCAAAAAGCCAAAAGTATTTACTATACGGCTCTTTACAGAGAAAGGTTACCAACCAATACCCTATACCACTACCCTATACCACAGATATGAGGTTTAGAAATGCTGGCATGGGTAACTAAAGACACGAGTTCCCACCCACCTGAGGCTGGGCGACTGCATGTCCCCTGCAACAAGAGAGCAAGCTCCTGCCGGCTCCCCGCCTCGGCCACTGCAGATGCACAAATTCAAAGGCAAAAACAGTAATAACCACCCTCCGACTAAACCCACCCACCCACCCTCATGTGCAGAGCGCCTCCCCCACGATCACAGGCCTCTGGTAGGAAGCCCAGGATTCCGGGACCTCTCATTTCCAAATGGGAGCAGGACTCAAAGAACAGCGCTGGGCTTTGACGCCAAGTCCATCCCCAGGCAGCTGGAAACTCCCGGGTCGCACAGCAGCCCTGCTGTCAGCTGCACAGGGCCATGCATTCAGAGGAGGTGCGGAGCCGGATTTTCCCAATGAAGATGCGTGTGGCTGGGCAAAGGGAACTGCCATTTCTTCAAACACACCCTGAACCTCCCTGCCAGGGATGGAGACATTTTCGCCTCATTTCTCGGTTAGGGACACAGATGCTGGGGGAGAGTGGCATTCCAGGGGACCTGGCTCACAGGCGGTACCGCCGGGACGTGGCCTGCACTTTGTGACATTATATCTTGGCCTCATTAACTCTCAGCTGCCTCTCAGCGTGCCCAAGGTCCAGACTCCGTGCCCCCTCTCCCTGGTTCCCCATTCCTGGAGGGTGAGAAGATGCCTGAGCCCAGGAAGAGAGAGGAGAGAGCTGCTGTGATGGTCCAGGAGCCAGGCCAGGAACCAAGGACAGGACTGGGGATGACGCAGGGTGGGAATGGCAGAGCCAGTGGGAAGGGTGTTTGGAAACAGATATGGACAGACAAGCTGGGCCGGGGTGGGGAAGTGGGGAGGCTCTGAGCTGGTGCTGGAAAGCGGCCTGTGGGCAGAGGAGTCGCTTGGGGCCAGGGTTGCCACACTGGGCTCCTCGCCCCTTCCTCATCTGGATCATAGGTTCTAGCGAAAGTCCATCGAGTTCCCTCAAACTGACGCGTAAAGGAACGAAAATCACAGCATCCACGTATCAGTCCCACTCCACCAACACTTCTCCAATTTCCAGAACGCCATCGTGCGACCCAGGAAACCTCAGGACAAATCTCAGCTGGAGGACACCAACCTGTGGAGGGACTGTCGGTCTCAGGGGCTGCCAAAAATCCCCGCATCGGGCCGGAACCCACCCCACACAGGACGCAGGGGGCGCTCCCCGTATCACTGCAGCCCAGGGCACCATCATGCACCCCTTCACTCCCTCGACCAGCCAGCAGGCCCCAGGACTTGTCTCTTCCAGGCTCTGTCCTCCACACAGGGGTCCGCCGTCACTGTTCCAGCCCCCGTGGTCGGCGGAGCACAATGGCCCAGGCCCGGCGGAGGGGGCAGGAGCTAAGTGCGAGGGAGAAAAGCAGGAGCACAGGTTAGAGAGGGGAAGGCCGCCTGGCCTAACTGGTGGGAAAGCGGGAGACACACCTGCCGTCAGGGTGGGGAGGCTGGGCCTTCATGCGAGTGGCCAACAGAGATCACGGGACCCCTGGGGAGACAGCAGGGCACGCCTGACATGGCCTCAAGGTCAGGAGCAATAACAGCAAGGTAGCAGCTTACAGGGGCAGAGGAAAATCTGATCATGGAGATTAGGAGAGAGGTTGCAGCCAAAGATAGAGACTCTGAAGTCTGGCCACACTGAAGTGACAAGAAGAGATGTCAAAGCACAAGAACTTATGTAAGAAGGAAAAGCAGAGACCGAGGAATAAAGAACGGAGAACAAGCTCCCGGGAACACCTGCGCAGGAGATGCCAGAGAAAGGGAAGGGAGGCAGGAGAGGGAGGGGACGGGCACCAGGAGGCCATGTGTGAGTGTGAGGGGGCTGTGCACATCCCACAACAGCTGCACGGGAAACCAGAAAAGCCAGGGAAGGAGGGAGGGAAGGGAAGGAGAGCGGGGACCATGGGGCCGTGTGTGAGACAGAGTGCAGGAGGGAGAAGGGAGAGAGCGGGAGAGACAGGAGGGAAGGAGCCAAGCCTGGGGAGCTCAGCAAGGGAGATGGGAGAGACAGAAGGAGAGACCAGAGGGAAGGAGCCGGGCCTGGGAGCTCAGCGGAGCTGCTGTCGGAGCAGTGACTTCAGCACCACGTGGCCGGTGAATCGGAGCCGTGAGGCATGGAGCTGGGCTCTGGCCGGCGTCGCCGGGTCTGGCATGGGAGTGCAGCACTCTAAAGAGAGGCAGCAGGCCAAGTGGAAGGACCAGGCTGAGGAGACTGAGCTCTGAGGATCAAGGGGCTCACATACCCCGTTTAACTGAGGCTTGCATCAAATTAGACAAATAGTTAAAAGAAGAGGCAAAGCGATTTGTGTGGCGTCTCTCTTTGGAATCACCCGATAGCCCAGTTAGCAGCTCTGAAGCTGAGGCTCTAAGTGCCCATGACAATCGATGGAGCCCGCCGCCTGCACTCGGCCCAGCCTCCGCCCACGCCTGTGCGCCGCACGACCACTCCAGCTGCTTCGGCGCTACCTGGGTAATGGAGCACATTCGGCCTGTTTATTTTCCCATTGATTTTGCCATCCTTGACCCAAAGCACAGAAGTCAATACCCCGTTAGGTGTGGCACCTTCATGGGGCCTCTGCTGTCTCTCGCGCTGCAGGGAGAGCTCCCCTGCCTGTCAATCAGGAACGGGTGGCACAGGCCCCCCAGGGGAAGAGCCGTCCCTCCCTGCGCGTGACGTCCTGGGTACCCAGGGCTGACAGCCTCTAAACGCTGTCACTCGACCAATAAAGAAACATCTCCAAAGCATTCCCCGTGCTGAGTAACAAAACTTTAAGGAGAAAATGAGATTTTCGGAATTATTAGTTTCCCTTTCATTCCTTTCTAGCAGGAGCTGGAGAGAGGAAGGCACCCATTCGCCCATCACTGAGTCACCCGGCAGCTTATTTATGAACCTCGCTTCCTCCGCGCCGGGCGGGGGGCTTGGAGGGCTGACACTTGACTTGAGAAATGCCAGCTCTAAGCAATTTATTTCCTCTTGAACTTTAAGAACTGACAAAGACAGGAATGACCTTTAAAAGGCAGGGTTAGTGCTTGTTGGAATCGCTGAGCACTTCTTGGCTTACACAACACGGAGAGGAGGTGCGGGGTGAGTGCCCCCAGTCTCGGGGCACGGCGCTCAGCACTCGGGCAGGTAAATCAGTGGAGAGGCCTCCAAGGTGGGTCAGTGGGTAGAGGCCAGCGCAGGGCAGGCTGTCGGGAGACTCCAGACGTAACAGACTGCAAGATGTCCCCTGTGGCCAAGATGGAAGAGGCAACGGCATCGGACGCCAGGAAGACCTGGGAGACCTGGGTTCAAACCCGGCCTCCGCCACTGACCTGCAGCAGGCTGTGCACCAAGAAGACCAACATTTCCTCCTCCCAGTTCTTCAGGGAAAAGCACGTGGGAAGAAACAGATCTGTTCCTGACACTGCAGGAGCGCCCGTTCCCATCTCCAGGACCTCCTGGTTGGTCACTGTGAGTGTCTGCTGGGCCCATCCTGTGGGCCGGCTGCAGGATGCTCCCAGTGATTCCAGCACAGTCAGACCCTGGGGTGGGGAGGAGCTTGGGCAAGAAGGCACTGGGGAAGCGGGCGCAGAGACTGGGCATGGACCCCCACCCAGTGAAGGTCCGGTTTTCCACATGCACCCAACTCGGAGAAGAATGCTCACATCCGAGCCGCCATTCCCTTTCTCGCTATCAGTTAACCAGCGGCTTCCTCTGGACACCCGAAAGGCATTCCAAGGCAGCACTGCTGGCAGGGTGTGCGGTGGACACTCCGCAGGATCTGGAAGACTTGGGTCAAAATAATTCAGGAAACACAATGGAAGTTTCTGCGTATGTGTAGAAAAATAAAGCTCTGCTGTGCTGGTGAATACTAACTTCATTTCCTCAAAGTCCAGGGGGACAGAAAGGGCCTGTCCACAGGTGTGGCCGGACCCGCCACAGAGACAGCCACAGGCAGCGCGAGGCCAGGAATGCCAAGGGCCACGACCTTCACTTGCTGGGAGCAGAGCACTGCAAGGGGGCAGAGCATGCGAGTGGCGCTGCCCGGGCAGGGTGACGCCACAGAAGGCCCTGCGCCCACGCAGATGTGCCGGGGACGAGGGAGCAGGTACCTGTGCTCACGGAGGTCCCCAGGCTCTGGCAGGCCTGACTGCTGGAGAGCAGATTAGAGGCAGGAAACCCAGCTCAGGGCGGAGTCCTAGCCCAGAAAACCTACTTCCTGAGCCACGGTGGCGGCCGCTGCAGCCGCCAGCACACCACTCAATGTGTCACCTACCACCAGCTTGATCCCTGCATTGGAGAACCTCCCTCAGAACTTGCCTCGCACCTCTGGACATCTCCTGGAACGTCCTGATATCCGGCCCCAGATAACCCTGGGAGCCACCGGAGCCAGACTGGGGCAGGGAGGAGAAAAAGGAAGGAGCCGTGACAAATACAGGGCCAAGCACAGGGGCAGGAGGGTGCTCCCAACCCTCCAGGTGAAGAGCCTGCGACTCTGTAGCCTTGTAGAGTAAGAAACTCGCCACATGTGGGCAAAAGAGACCTTATCATTGCCGTCATCGTTTCCTGAGCATACATCGTCACGTTTATGTGTTTCCCACCACCCCAAGCCAAGGACTATCATCATGTCCTTTACAGACGAGATGGCCCAGCTGAGAAGACATCAGAGACCCTGCTAAAGGGCCAGCAGTCAGTGATGAGCAAGAATTCAACGCCGGTCTCGCTCAGTCCTGACAGTGACTACACTGTTCGTTACTGCAGCTCACATGCTAGCCACGGGTCTCAGAACTGTAACTCCACGCTCACCTCAAGCACCCACTGTGTATCAGCCACCATTCCAGGCAAAGCAGACACAATGGTGACCGTCCTCAAAGAAGCTCAAAGGTAAAAAAGGTTAACAAAAGACAAGTGTAACGGAGCAAGTAACGGTGCCTGCTAACAAGCTCCACCCTCCCACCTCACCGTGTGGTCTGTCTCCCCGCCGCACAGCCACGCAGAACACACCCCAGGAGAGCAGCGCATGTAGCTGTCCCTGCCTGCAGCCGACATTGCCTCTCGGCCACCTGGTTCTCCCAGGGCAGTGGCCACTCTGATATTTCTGCCCACAGTGAGCACATGAGGCCACGGCAGTGTCTCAGGAATGCCCTGCTTTGAGTTCGGGACTTTGCCTATTCTGGGCACTTCATATTAATGTCATCATACAGGTGGTGGCCTTTCATACTGTTGAATTGACTTGGCATCATGTCTTCAAGGCCAGTCCCTGCTGCCGCATACATCAGCCTCCATCTCTTATGGCTCAATAAGTCCTCGCTGGGTGGACAGCCATGTTGTTTTTAGTCACAGCTGAGGGGCATTTGGGTTGGCCCCATCTCTTGGCTACTATGAGCAATGCTGCTATGAACGATGACACGAGTGTTCATGCAAACATGTTATCAATTCTCTTGGGTGCACACTTAGAAGGGAAGTTGCTGGGTCATCCAGTGACCGCCTAACCTCTGAAGACCCACTGGACGCTCACGGCAGATGCAGCTTCACAGGACCACCAGGTGCGTACGAGGACGCCGACTGCCCACTCTCGCCAACTTCACAGGCCCATCAGGCATGTATGAAGGCCTGGAGGATGGTGAGACCCATCACCTCCGTGCGCAGCTCCACCTACCCCCAGGAATCCCACCCTGCCCGGGAGGACTCCACGCTGCGGGGGAGGACGGCAAGACCCGTCACCTCCCTCCCTCCTGGCCAGCAGCCCCAAGGAGCAACTAAAGACAAGCAACTGAGCTCCTAAGGATGAGCCCCTCCCTCCCCACAGGCCCAGTGAGGACAAGATGCCCGGTAGGGAAGAAGCTCAGATTCTCCGTCCTCCTCCCCAAAATGCATCCCATCCAAAGGAAGGTGCAGCTCAACAACTCAGCACTGGGTAAAGCATCACTAAAGCACCGGCACGCCCTCACTCACACCACAGCCACAAAACCTGCCAAGTCCTTATGGCATGCTAATTAGGGGAAGTGCTGCCAGTGACCTTTAATTGGAGGCTCCAGACAGGTCAGTCAGTCAGTGCCAAGGAGCACGACAGAGACAGCACAGCCGGCTGGGGACGGAGCCACACACGGCCTCTGCCCGTGGGAAAGCCGTAAACGCTGCAGGCGGGGAGACAGGCCAGCCACAATTGCTCTTTTTCTTTTTTTTTTCTTTTTGGAGACAAACTCTCGTTCTTGTCCCCCAGAGCTGGAGTGCAATGGCACGCTCTCGGCTCACTGCAACCTCCGCCTCCCAGGTTCAAGCAATTCTCCTGCCTCAGCCTCCAGAGTAGCTGGGATTACAGTTGCCTGCCACCACACCCAGCTAATTTTTTTTGTATTTTCAGTAGAGACAGGGTTTCACTGTGTTGGCCAGGCTGGTCTCGAACTCTTGACCTCAGTTGATCCACCTGCCTCGGCCTCCCAAAGTGCTGGGATTACAGGCGTGAGCCACCACGCCCAGCACAATTGCTGTTATCTTCTGCGACTAAAAGCAAGGGTGGCAGAGAAATCACGTGCAGGAAGACGGGAGATGTGGCCAGGAATCCTAAGAGTTACAAGCTGAGTTCAGGAAAAAGTTTTAAAACAAGAAAAAGCAACATCACTTTGAGAAGAGCATGGAGGAGGTGGTGGTCATGCATGGAGAAACTGGGCTTCAAACCTCATGGAAGCTCTTCTCTTTAAAAACGTACCCACATGGCTGCTGGCGGCAGGGGAAGAGCGCTGTGACCAAGGGGAGGCAGGAGAAACTCTTAGGGTGATGGAACTGAATCATGGCTGTGGTGGGGGACGCTCAGTGCAACTGTCAAGACCCACAGAGCCACACACCTCAAAGTGAATTTTACTACCAATAAATAATCGGGAAATGGACCAGGCATGGTGGTTCATGCCTGTAACTCCAGCACTTCGGGAGGGTGAGGCGGACAGATCACTTGAGGTCAGGAGTTCAAGACCAGCCTGACCAACATGGCGAAATCCTGTCTCTACTAAGAATACAAAAATTAGCCAGGCCTGGTGGCGCGCGCCTGTAATCTCAGCTACTCATGAGGCTGAGGCACGATAATCACTTGAACCCGGGAAACGGAGGTTGCAGTGAGCCGAGATCGCACCACTGCACTCCAGCCTGGGCAACAGTATGAGAGTCCGTCTTGAAAATAATATTATTAATAATACTACTAATCAGGAAATGGAGAAGCCCAAATGGAATACAACTGTTGAAGGCAGCTTCTATACCACAGTCTGCACAGCTCCACTGACCCAGGCCTGGCAGGGCGGACCTCTCCTGCCTGTGCCGATCGCAAAGGAACAGTGGTACTTGGGAAGAGACAGGATCCTCTTTGTTGTAAAAGGAATGACGTCCCATGGCCAGAAGCAGGGATTGGGGAGCTGAAAGAAAGCTGGCGCCAACTGTATGTTTAGAGAGATCCTGCCTGTCCACAGAGAACAGCTTCATGGAACACCGTAGGCGCCCCTTAGCATCCAAGACAGCACGGCGCTAGCAGCTGAAGGGAAAACCACAACAGCGTGTGGGGAGAGGAAACAGAATTCAACAGCCGGTGCCTCTGAGAAGATCCAGTGAAACTCAGCAAAGCTGCCACTTCCCCTCTCACAGCTAACTGGATCTGTTTCCCAGCAGATCGAGGCTTGAGGCTCTAGGAGAGTTAGAGAAGAAGAAGACTGGGACTCGGACCACACTGACTTCTCCCCTTTAAAAGTCTACACACAAAGCACCCGCACAGGCTGAGTGGAAATATGGGGGCCCACGTGCATGGCCACAGAACAGTGGACGAGGTCGGGCAGCAAAGCGACCTCGGATCACACATCGCGCCTCTTCACGCCTCCTCACACCCCTGCCTGAAACCTGCCGACGGGCCTGTTGCCGCTGGAACACAATCCAGGCCCCCATCACAGGCCGCGCCATCTGGTTACCAGCACGGTGGTCTCCTGCTACCCTGGTTCCGTGTCGGCACCAGCCCTCCAAGCTTCTGCCCCACACTGAGCCACCTATTCCCACCACAGCCCCCGCCCTGCCCCGTCCCACCATGGCAGTCTGAGCTCCACTGAACCCCAGAGAGGCTCCCCCCTTGCCTCCAGGGAACACCGCCCCAGCCTCGAGTGCCACCATGACAGCTCTGGAGCTGCCACTGCACGTGCACATCCATCTCCCTGGGAGGCCGGGGAGATCAGGACGGTGTGGCACAGCCTGGGGCACTCCCAGCACTCGGCAGTGGCCATGAGCGAGAGGCAGCAAGGGGACGGGTGGAGGGAGTGCCATCTGTCACACTCCATGCAGCTCTTCAGCCTGAAGGAAGGACACTGACGGAGCCGGGCCATCTCTCAAGTACAACCTAGACGCCCTCAACTCCATTTCCTGGGTGCCCCAAAGCACACACCAGATTCTCACCAGCAGTGAAGCCAAGTCCAGGGTCCACAGAGGAGTTGTGAAGGTTCACACAGGGCTGGTGCTCACCCTCTGCCACCGACCCGCACACCTCCCACACGAGCTGCCAGGCCCACGGTGGCGGCTGTGCCTGCAGAAGGCCTCCGAGCCATGCATGCAGGCGCCTCACCCGGTGGCTGCCATGAGCCAGGCAGGCCAGCGAAAGAGCCAGGACAGGCAATTCATTCTGCCCCACTCCACTGACGGCCTGAAGGTCACCAAGTTCAGGTCAAAGCAGGCAGGGATGGGTGTGCTTTGACAGGGAGAGCGGCTCACACGGCCGACTCGGGCCCTGCTGTGCAGCTTCCTCGAGACCACGCAAACGGGCAAGGAGAAGGCAGCCACGGAGACACAGCTCTCTGTGGCCAGTCCCAGGCACAGTGGAGGCCACAGCCAAGGTGATATGGTTTGGCTGCGTCCCCGTGGAAATCCTAACTGGAATTGCACCTCCCAGAATTCCCAGAGGCTGTGGGAGGGACCCAGGGGGAGGTAACTGAATCACGGGGGCCCGTCTTTCCCATGCTATTCTCGTGATAGTGAATAAGTCTCACGAGATCGGACGGGAATCACGGGGGCCCGTCTTTCCCATGCTATTCTCGTGATAGTGAATAAGTCTCACGAGATCGGACGGGTTTATCCAGGCTTTCCACTTTTGCTTCTTCCTCATTTTCTCTTGCTACCACCATGTACGAAGAGCCTTTTGCCTCCCACCATGATTCGGAGCCCTCCACAGCCATGTGGAACCAGAAGTCCAATTAAACCTTTTTGTATTTCCAGTTTCAGGTATGTATCAGCAGCATGAAGACAGACTAATACACAGGGAAAGCAACCAAGCCCCAACACCTGTCCCCAGGGCCCACCCCACACGCCCACCCCATCACGTGCATCGTGTTTAATCACACTTCCAACACCTGTCCCCGGGGCCCACCCCACACGCCCACCCCATCACGTGCATCGTGTTTAATCACACTTCCAACACCTGTCCCCGGGGCCCACCCCACACGCCCACCCCATCACCTGCATCGTGTTTAATCACACTTCCAACACCTGTCCCCGGGGCCCACCCCACACGCCCACCCCATCACGTGCATCGTGTTTAATCACACTTCCAACACCTGTCCCCGGGGCCCACCCCATCACGTGCATCGTGTTTAATCACACTTCCAAGTGCACACCTTCTAAAGGAACGGGCTTCCAAAACAAAGTGTCCAATAATCATGCTGTTCTGACATCCATCTCGAAGGCCAGGCTTAATTAAGGCCAGGCTAACACACACCTGCCATGAGATCAGAGTGGGCTGAAGGGCTGCTCTCCCCGGACCTTTCGAGCTGCAGAAGGAGCTCCGGCCAGGGACAGGGAACACCAACCCTAGTGATGTTGGTTTGCTACCAGCTATGCAACGAAAGCTTTGGGGGCAGGCGGACAAGGAAGAGTGACAGGAAACGGCAGGTTCCCTTGTCAGGAATGGCATGGTCGTGTTTAACTTCACTAGGAAGAAGTCATTCACCGCCAGGGACTCCTCTCCAAACACATCCAAATGGTCGGTCAGGGGCCTCAAAGGCTAGTGCCGAGCAGGCACCACCCCTGGGGTTCTAAGGTGGAGGTGAGAGAAGGGTAGGCCAGGAGAAGACAAAGCAGGTCCACTGAGTCACGGGCGCTCGGGGAGGGGCCAGGTCCACTGCCAGCTGAATCTGGTTCTGCGGTCGCTTGCTTTGGGGAACTCAGGCAAGCGTCCTGAACACTTCAAAACCTCCCAATGATCCTTACCTCAGGGGTTTTTAAAGTAAATTTTGATTTTGATTTTGGAATGACTAGGTGTACAGAAAAGTTGTCAGGACAGTACAGTGAGTTCCCAGGAACCCAGCCTCCCAGTGCAAGCACTGGAACGGTGTCACGAACGGACCTGGGACTCTGCCTGGACAGCACCAGTGTGTCTGTCCTTCAGCGTCCTTGTTCCTTCCCAGGGTTGGATCAGGGTGCCATTAGTTGCCACACCTCCTGAGTCTCCTCTCATTTGTCAGCCTTTCCTTGTTTCTCATGGACCTGGCAGTTCTGAGCAGGACTGGCCCAGGCAGGCCCCCCGCAGGGTCAGGTGTGTGTTGAGGCTGGACTGGAGCTACAGGTCTGTAAAGAACCACAGACGCAGCGTCCCCATCATCCCCTGGAGCCCGGGCGGGGCCCTCATCGCTCCGGGAAGGTGCTGCCCACCAGGCCCCTCCAGGCAGGCAACGTTACCTTTTGGGTACTCCACTCTTTGGAAGGAGGTCACGGAGCCTGGCCTACCCTAGGGGGATTAAGTTCCATCTCTTGAGGGCAGAGAACTACATCCATTTTATCTGCAATCCTTCCGGAGGGAGGAGCTGCGTCTGCCCCATTGAGTCACGCCATCATTTATTTCGGTCAGCCTGATTCACCCGCGTTTATTTGACGCGTCGGGTTATAAGTCACTCCACTTCATTTTCTTGCTGCAAGTGTTTCGCCTTCAGCCACAGGAGTGCTTTCCTCTGACTCCTGTGTCCCATCCACACGCCCCATCCTTTTGGGTTTTCTGCATTTCCTTACTTTCTGGAACTAGAAGACACTCCAGGCTCCTCCTGTGTATTTCCTACCCCAGTCCGAAAACCAGGTATCTTTCCAAGGATGCCCAGGCCCTCTTACCGAGAACAGTGCTTGGAAGCCCTGCTCTGGGCCCCGGTCAGCTCCCTGTTGCTGGGTGTGCCTGCCTCCGGGCCCCGCAGCAGTACAGGTATGTGCCAGCCCTGCATACACAGACGCATCTGCCTGCAGTTCCTTCTGAATCTGTCTACTTGTGTTGAGCCAGTCAGGAGTTCATGCTGATGTCTGGCTGGGGTGTGGCTTTTCTCACTTAGAAAAATACATTCAAGATTCATCTGGCCGGACACGGTAGCTCACGCCTATGATCCCAGCACTTTGGGAGGCCGAGGTGGGCGGATCACAAGGTCAGGAGAACGAGACCATACTGGCTAACAGGGTGAAACCCCGTCTCTACCAAAAAATACAAAAAATTAGCCGGGCTTAGTGGTGGGCGCCTGTAGTCCCAGCTACTCGGGAGGCTGAGGCAGAAGAATGGCGTGAACCCAGGAGGCGGAGCTTGCAGTGAGCAGAGATCACGCCGCTGCACTCCAGCCTGGGCGACAGAGCGAGACTCCATCTCAAAAAAAAAAAAAAAGATTCATCTATGTTGTTGTATGATCAATACCTTGTCCCATTCTCTCACTGAACAGGATTCCATTGCACAAATGTACTAATTTGTTTATCTGTTCCTCTGTTACAGGGTGTTGTGGTGCTTCTGGTTTTTAGTAACTATGAATAAACCTGCTATAAACACACACATTCAGGTCTCTGTGTGGACACAATTTTCAATTCCCGTGGGTAAGAGCCCACAGACAGGGCCATCAGGTCATACGATAAGACCGTGTTTGGCTTTGTAAAAAGCTGCCACGCTGCCTCAAAGTGGTGGCACCATTTTGCACTCCTCCCAGCAGTGCGTGAGAGTTCCTGTGGCTCCACGTCTCCACCAGCATTTAGTGCTGTCAGTGATCTTACAGTTTTTAGCCATTCCCACAGTGTGTGGCCATGTCTCATGGTTGTGCTAATTTGCAATCCCCCAAAGACAAATACTCCTGAGCATCCTCTTTTTATTTTTTAATTTCTGAGACAGGGTCTCTCTCTGTCTCCCAGGCTGGAGTGCAGTGGTGTGATCACAGCTCACTGCAGCCTCAAATTCCCAGGTTCAAGCAATCCTCCCACCTCAGCCTCCTAAAATGCTAGGATCACAGGTGTGCATGACCACGCCCCACCCAAGCATCCTCCCTCATGCACCTGCCCTCTGGATATCGGTGACTGTCTTTTCAACCATGCCCCGCCCGAGCATCCTCCCTCACACACCTGCCCTCTGGATATCGGTGACTGTGTTTTCAACCATGCCCCACCCAAGCATCCTCCCTCACGCACCTGCCCTCTGGATATCGGTTGACTGTCTTTTCAACCATGCCCCACCCAAGCATCCTCCCTCACGAACCTGCCCTCTGGATATCGGTTGACTGTCTTTTCAACCATGCCCCACCCAAGCATCCTCCCTCACGCACCTGCCCTCTGGATATCGGTTGACTGTCTTTTCAACCACGCCCCGCCCAAGCATCCTCCCTCACACACCTGCCCTCTGGATATCGGTGACTGTGTTTTCAACCATGCCCCGCCCGAGCATCCTCCCCTCACACACCTGCCCTCTGGATATCGGTGACTGTCTTTTCAGACATTTTGCCCACCTTTCAATTAGGTTGCGTGTTTTCCTATTATTGAGTTTTAAGAAGGCCTTATATATTCTGGATACCAGTTATTTGTCAAATATCTGACTTGTAAATATTTTCTCCCATTCTGTGGTTTGTCTTTTCGTCCTCTTAACAGTATCTTCCACAGAGCAAAAGTCTTTAACAAGGCAAATTTATCAAATTTTTTCTCTTATGGATTTCCTTTCAGTGTTATACCTAAAAACTCATCGTCCAACCCCAGGGCACACAGATTTGCTCCTCTATCTTCCTCTAGCAGATCAGAGGGCCTTCTTCATGGGTAACCAGGCAATGCATATAAAAGCATTTGGGCCGAGTGCAGTGGCTCACACTTGTAATCCCAGTACTTTGGGAGGCTGAGGCGGGTGGATCACGAGGTCAGGAGTTCAAGACCAGCCTGGCCAATATGGTGAAACCCCGTCTCTACTAAAAAAAAAAAAAAATACAAAAATTAGCTGGGGATGGTGGCGCAAACCTGTAACCCCAGCTACTCGGGAGACTGAGGCAGAAGAATCGCTTGAACCCAGGAGGCAGAAGTTGCAGTGAGCCAAGATAGCACCACTGCACTCCAGCCTGGGGGACACAGAGAGACTCCGTGTCAAAAAAAAAAAAAAAAAAAATCAGAGGGAGGGCAGTACACAGCCAAAAAGTTATGTTTTAAAAGAATATTTAACATGGAAAATGTTCACAAAAGATTAAACAAAACAAGATGACTCAGCAAATAGTGCATGCAGTATTTTCTCCTAAAATCCCATTAGAAAAACATGTTCCATGTATATAAAAATGCCAGGAAGGATCCTGGCCAACACAGTCACAGCAGCTTTCCCTGGGAAGAGGGACGACGGGAAGCCTTTCTTCTCAGCTTTGCTGTCTCCTCCACATTCTCGAGTGTTCTGAATCAAAGTGTGTTGCTTTTGTAATCAGACTCAGAAACGAATTCAAATAAAATGCTGACATCCCCTTCGCTCTCCTCCTTCCTTCCTTCCAGGTGTGGGAACACAGCTCACAGAATGTGGGGAAAGCAGATCCGGCGAACCTGGAAGAGGAAGTGGCCCCCAAGACAGCTCCGTCTCGTCCACCCCTGTGAGACACACTGGCACTGGCTGGGCAACGCACGGGAGAGTCCACAGCTGCGCTCCATCAGCCAGAGGAGCACGGAACGCGGAACCCAGGAACGCAGACAAAGCCACTGTGGGGCACGGGGCAACAGCCAAGGAGAGGCTCCATCAGCTGAAAAGCCTCAGGTGACGATGTCAGGTCGGCAGTCGGAACCCCCAGAAGCTGCTCCCGAGCGCATGACAGCAAGGCAGGGAGAGGACAGGAACCTCAGAGCCACAGCATCCACACAGAGCTCTCAGGCCACGCAGGCGCAGACGGTCGTCTGTGCGGCTTGCAGGGCCAAGGAAAGCAGAGGCCAGGGAGGACAGCACTGGTGAGGGGGGAGCCCGCTGGGAGCACACGCCCAGCCATGAGCAAACTCACAGCCCTTGCTGAGCTGCTGGGAACAGGTGGCCTCAACGCCAGCCACAAGGGGCAGCCCTCCCAGGAGGCTGAGCAGGGACCCACCCATGGTCAGTGTGGAGGAGTGTGTCCCTAAAGGGCTCCCAGTGGCCAGCACTCCCTCTGGATGCAGAATCCCTCTGAATGCAGAATCCACAGCTCTCACATCGGGAACGGGACACGCACTCACCCACACTCTCGACAGAGGATGCCCGAGCACCCCTGTGTGTTGGAACCTGTTCACAACACTGCTGAGGAGGCGCTACCCTTCAAGTGACAAGACGGATGAGAAATAAGACACAAAAAACCAAAGTCTATAATGTGCTTGACGGGAAAAAGTGACAGCAAGACAGGGAACAGACAGTCATGATGTTTCACAGGTGGGCAGGGAAGGCCCACGAGGAGGTAACAGTTGTGAAAGACAGGAAGGAAAGTCAGAAAGGCTGCTGCTATCCAGACAGGGTGCTCCAGAAAGAGGAGTGGCCAGTGCAAAGGCCCTGGGGCAGGAGTGGGGCTGGCAGGTGAGAAGGCCCCGGGGCAGGAGCACAGCTCGCAGGTGCAAAGGCCCCGGGGCAGGAGCACAGCTCGCAGGTGCAAAGCAGCAAGGGGGAAGGACTCCAACCAACGAAACCACAGGACCCATCTACATAGACACCAAACACGGCAAAAGTGACCCGGGGCGATGGGAACTGGGTGGGATTTCCAGGAACAGGAAGTGGGGGGCAGGAGGGACTCGGCTGATCACGCCGTTTCCTGACCTGGTGATGGTGATGCCATGTTCATGGATAATTTGTGCAGCTCTCTATATACACACTACATACACTACAGTGAAACGTGAGCAAAATGAAGTTTTTCAAACTGAGCAATCATTAAATAGTAAATATATATATATATATCTCCCCATATTTTTTTTTGAGGCAGAGTCTCGCTCTGTCGCCTAGGCTGGAGTGCAGTGGCTCCATCTCAGCTCACTACAAGCTCCGCCTCTGGGGTTCACGCCATTCTCCTGCCTCAGCCTCCCAAGTAGCTGGGACTACAGGCACCCGCCACCACGCCTGGCTACATTTTTTTGTATTTTTAGTAGAGACGGGGTTTCACCATGTTAGCCGGGATGGTCTCGATCTCTTGACCTCGTGATCCACCCGCCTCGGCCTCCCAAAGTGCTGGGATTACAGGCATGAGCCACGGCGCCCAGCCTGCAAGAAATATTTTAAAATAAAATGTTTTTGGAAAGATAAAAAAAGAAAAGAAAAGAAAAAGCCAAGCACACATCCCTTTATCCACACACCCTTAACTTCAAATAGCAGAAGAGATGCAAAGCAGCCTGAGTGGGTTAGCGCGGCTCCCAGGCTGCAAACGGAGATGGGCAGTGCTGAAGCCGCGGTCGCTGTTAAAGGGAAGGGCAGCGTAACCAGAGGGGAGATAGTGAGTGCTGTGGCTGTTGCTAAACAGAAAACGCAAGGAGGCGAGGTGGACAGCAGCAATGCTGGGCAGGGTGGGGCGAGGCAGCGCTTCCTCCCTGAGCCGCTGTCATCACCTGCCTACTGCGAGAGGGGCACAGGGACACACAGGCGCACAAGGCTCAGCCAGCGGGGCCAACGCAGGGAAGCCGTGAGGAGAGGAGGGCAAGGACAATAGGGACAGCTGTGAGTGCAGGCCGGACACCCCAGCCGTCTCTAAGGGGAAGGGCAGAGTGCATCCACGCACACTTGCCGGCAGCCCTAGGGTGGCTGGGGGTGCCTGAAGGAGAGAGGCGAGGTGTCTCCCTCAAGGGAGCTTTGCTTCTGTGAAGGAAGGAGAGCGCGGGTCCATGGGGAGACACAGCAGGAGAGACGGGGTCCCTCATGAGCCTCAGGGTCGTTAGAATCGGGCTCCCCCAGGCCTGATCAGGACTCAGTCACATAATGACAGCTCGCAGCCCACAAACAGGAGAAAGCAAGGCCGGCGGCCAAGGTGGCCTGTGGGTAAGGCCATCAGAGCACACGACGCCACACAGGCTGTGCTCAGAAGAAAGGTGAATTCCAGATGAGGACAGGGAGGGTCCTGAGGGACCAGCCTCCAGGACACTTGCCAGCCACAAGGTCGTCCTCGTCGGACACAAGGGCTCCCGGGAGGAAAGGGCCCTGTGCTCCCAGGGAGAACTCACACAAAGACCCAGTCCTCCGGTGCAAAGAGCTGTGGTGCTGACCCTCTGCACCTGCACACATCTGGGGGTGGCGGGGCTCATGCCTGCAATCCGGCTCTGGGCACACATGAGCCTGGCCGAACCTCAGCGTGGACTCGGCTTTCACTCTCAAAAGCCGGGTCTCTTCCTACACTGCTTTTCCACAGAGCTTTGAATTTGTTAGCTGCCTTCATGGGACCAGGGGACTCTTCTATTTTATTCTGTGTGTGCATTGGGCAGGGCGGGGCGGGCACTGAAACAGCTCTCCAAGGGGCATCTGAATTGAAGACTTCGAGGACAGCTTCCCCCGCTACACTGAGACCCTGCAGCTTCTCGGCAGAGGACAGGAGGACCGAGGCCAGACTCAGCCTCAGAGAACCTTCCTGCATGTGTCTCAGGCGAATTCGTCAACTCAGGCCCCTTCACGAGGCCCAGCCACAGACACAAGGGAGGGGGCAGGCTGCAGCTGCCCCACCACCACCACCACCCCGCCCAGCAGAGGCTGGGGGCACAGACCCATGGCACAGCCCGACAGCAGAGGACGCTGGCCCAGGTGTGGGCCCCACCCTCATAGCCGGTGACCCCCGGCCAGCAGGTCTGCCACTGCACCTCCAGGCTGCCATCCACAGGCGGGCGCCCTCCAGGACTGCCGGGAATGACAGCGCACCCGGGGACCCTGCCAGGCACAGAAAGCAAGCAGTGGACCACAGTTGACATGGTTATGATAAATGCACCATGGGTGTCCCCCACACCAGCTGCAAGGCGGGACATGTGAAAGGGGAAGGGGGCAGCCTCCAGGCTCCTGGCTCCACCACACCCCATGGCACCCAGGCACACGCTCACCCCACTCGGCTCCACCACGCCCCACCCCACGGCGCCCAGGCATGCGCTCACCCCTCTTGGCTCTGCCACACCCCACCCCACGGCACCCAAGCACGCACTCACCCCACTCAGGCCTCAACTTCCTTGTTTCCGGGACACACAAGAGGAGATGACCGCTAAGGCCTCCTCAGCCAAGACCAAGTGGACAGGACTCAAAACCAGCCCAAAATCCAAAGCAGCACAATGCAGGCAGCGAGGACGTGGGGGCCAGAGCCGGGACACCTGGGGAGGGGGTCTCACTCCGCCCAGGCCTCAGACAGGTGACTGCTCCAATTCATCTCAGTCCACACCACTGAGAAAGCAATGGGGCCGAGGAACAATGGGTCCGAGAATGCCAAGGAACCCAAGCTGGGAGCCAGGCAGTGAATGAGAAAGTGCTTCTCACACCTAGAGAAGCTATGAGGGTGAGAACCCAGGCAGCAGGAGGTGCCGACACCCACAGCCACAGCCGGCCGTCCACGGGCACCAGGCCTCTGGAGGTGCAGAAGGGCATGCCCCTGGCACAGGGGACGAGGCAAGAGACACACAGCAGCAGCATGGGCTGCCTGGACCAGCAGGGAGCGGCGCTGAGTGGGGAAGGGAGACAGTGAGGCCTTGAGGCTGCAGAGGCGTCTGGGACCCCTGGGAGCAGCGCCTGCTTCGAGACTCAGCCCATTCTGAGGCTCATGCCTGGGCAGTGTCCCTCAGCAAGGGACGAGGGCCAGGAAAGCAGAAGGGGTGTCCCTGCCATAGGCTTCTGCGCTCAGGTCTCCCAGACCAACGGGGAGGGCACGCTCAGCAGCGCAGTGTCGCACTGGATCAAAGTAAGACGGAACTGAGAGGAAGCTTCACCTCCAACGGGAGGAAGGCAGCGGAATCACTCATGCGGCGGCCCCATGCCACACAGCTCTGTCTTCTCGGGGCACAGAGGACAGATCAGTGAGGACGCCCGCGACTTCAGACTCTGAAGACACACTTGGAATCACCTTGCTTTGGAGGACTCAAAATGACCTTGAGTCTTTGAGGCCCCAGGACTGGGGCTGACTGCACAGCGCCGACCTCTGCCAAAGCCCCGTGGCACCAGAGCGCCAGTCACGCACCAGGCCTCCGCGCAGAAGGCGCATGGCAAACACCCTCCGTCCACAGATGAGGCCTGCGCAGCACACGCCACGGGGACCCAGCTGCTCAGTCCAGACAGGAACAAGAGACCTCGGGCCCTAAACACTGTGACAACCACATACAAGGTGGGCAAGAGTCCCTCCCACTCACCGCAGAGATCCAAACAGCCAGGGTCCCTCTCCCCTGCTGCCTGGGGTCCCACCAACCATGCCGTACGCAGCAGCAGTCACCCAAGCCATCGTGTGTATGGTCTTGCCTGGTTAACAAGTCAGGAAGGCTACGCTAAGGACGGCCCCCTCAAACAAATGGGCAGGGAGCACAGCACGGCAGACACGTCCATCCAGCACAGTCCTGGTCACGGAGGACACAGCACATGCAAGAGCCGCCTGCTGCCACTGCTCCAGGAGGCCCAAGGGAGCGCACTACCACATCCGATAGCTACCCGGCATGAGCCAGAGGCAATGAAGATCTACACGCCACAGGGCTCACACCACACGCCAGGCATCACGCACCAAGGCCCGGTGTCCCCAGAGGTGGGCCCAAGGGGAAATGGAGGAACAGAAGGAAAGCCCCCGGAGGGCCAAATTAAGGGGTCAGAAAAGACGCTACTCGAACTGGACCTCAAAGGCTCAGCTGGAATTTGCTAAGCCAAGAGGGCAGGCGTGGGAATTCTTACAGAGGAAACAACAGGAAGGTGCCGGAATGTCTGGGGATGGAGGGCACCCTGGCATGGACACGGAGGCCTCCTGACATGATGGGTGGCAAGGGTGACAGAAACACAAGTGACCCCAGTGCACGTGGCTGAAGAGGGTGAGCTTCACTGAGGCTCCTAAGCGCAGTGGTAGCACAGCCTCCCATGGTCCAGGAAGGAGCATCCCCCAACGCACCACTAACACTGGTGACCAGACTCCACCCCGACCGCCAGGTCAACGTGCAGCAGCCACAGCCTGTCTCACCTGGACCCACAGCCCCGCCTGCCCTGTGCACTCCGGCGCCCGGCCCACTGTGGAGGGTGCGGGTCAGGCGCTCGCTCTGCTCCTCAACAGGAGTTGTTTCCCGCAGCCCCTGCCGCCTTGGCTTCGTTAGCATTCAACAGCAATTTATTCCTCTCTCACTGCCTTCTTTTGTGCAGCAGAGATAAGTAATGTTTCTAATCTGTGCTATCTCCCAGCTGCAAATGTTCAAGCACTTTTTTCTTTTTATTTAAAAAAATGAAATCTCATTTTAGATTTGCAAAAGAGACAGCTAGCAATCTTTACTGTACTAACAACCCGCCACCCAGAGGCCAGGCAGGAGCGTGGACGGAAGTGAGCGCATTGGGCTGGGAGACAGCCGAATCTCAGAAGTCGGCACTGGGAGATTCATTTCTCTTCTCTTCAAAAAACCCATTAGACGTGGTTCAGAAGAGGTACTCCTACCCGAGACCCAGGAAGCACCCGGGCCGTGGCTTCCTGTGAACAGTCCTCAGGCGTGAGCTCTCAACCCTGCAGGGAGGAGCCCCTGGTAGGCCATTCTGGCCATGAAACTATCCCCAGTGGGACTGGCTGCCGACTGTGAGGAGTCACCTCCCACCAGCCCAGCCCTCGATGCCCCAGGCACGGCTCAGAAGAACCAGCACCAATGCTCTTGGCGTCATCTGGGCTAACCTAGCACATGGATTTTCAAACTTCTCACAGCTCAAGCCAAGGGGCTGGCTGTGAGCTCCTTACAGGTAGAGGTCATTCCTTACACTTCGCCCCCAGCCACACAAAGCCCAAAACCGTCTCAGGGACATGGGCATTTAATAACTACCTGTTAATGGATAAGGACACAGGTGAGAAGCAAATCCCAGGCAACCACTGAGGTTTGAGAAACAGGTGCACACTGCTTTACGACGGCCAGCGCAGTCAGCTGCAAGTACTTTCTGTTCCAAACCAGCAGGGAAAATGAGGAGGAAAAGGTCTCAAAGCCCAGCCTGTTTCTGAGCAGAGCTAGGAATCCCAGCTGACTAGATCTCCGCGTTCTCCTTTACTCTTGAAACTCTATGACAGAAAGCACAGCCTTTTGACCTTGAGCCTTCTGACAGATAGTAAGAAGCATGCCACAGCCAGGCGCTTCTGAGCGTGAAGCACCTGTTTCCTGGAGGGGGTGCCACACTCCAGACATGACAATGCTGGTGCCTTGCTCTGTGGTACTGCCGCTTTGCTTCTGCTTTACCCTACCCACCTGCCCACCCGGCGTGTCTGCCTCGTCCTGGCAGGACAAGCCCTGAGCGGGCCCTGCACCACCTGCAGGCCTCCTGACACCTGAGAGCAGAGATGCTGTCCGTGTCCTGGGCCCTGGCTGCAAACTGGAAGGCGTCCTTGGAAACAGCCGCACTGGGCCAGCACACAGCAAGCAGGGAGAGCGGGAGCTGCGTCCACTCGAGCCCCAGGTCCTGGCTGCAAATCATCACTTCATCTTGGCAGCTCATTCTGTTTTTATCATCAGTTTTAAATAATTAAGCTGGCCCTGAAGGGGGCTGGAGGGTGGGAGGGGAACAGCTCGCTGCCCAAGGCCAAGACCCAGCGACTGGAGGGGCGGCTCCAGCATGACTCCTGTCGGGAGGGGCGCAGGGGCCTCCAGTGCCCCCCACCTCCACTCTGCAGACACGCCTGATGACTTGACGTTGGTGTTAAAGTCATATCATTTCTGTAACAGTGCAGTTATTAACGAAGCCTCATTTGCACGTGTCAGGGGAAGAGAAAAATCACCTAATTAACCACTTTCCCCACCAGCAAGAGGATGGGGGGAGTGCTGCCAATTTGTTTTCAACGGCTTTCTTCCTACCCTCAGAAACTTGCTCCCCTTTAATGGGAAAAAATTCATAATCCTTTGTCACAAGGGACTGGAAAAATCCTAGTTTCCGCTGTGGGAACATTCATACACCAAAGAGGATACAGGCTTTTGTGCTATGGGGTCTGCCCTGGGGGGAAGGGCCACAGCCACTGTGCCTGGCGCGAGACTGGGGCTCCATTCCTAAAGGGTCTCCATCCAGGTGGGTGGCATGAGACTGGGGCTCCACTCCTAAAGGGTCTCCACCCATGTGCCTGGCGTGAGACTGGGGCTCCATTTCTAAAGGGCCTCCACCCAGGAGGCTGTGCACCTGGACCCTGAGAGCCAGTAAAGAACAAAGACGTTTCTTCCCTCAACTTACCAAAGTGAGCAGCCTCTATGCTGCCACCCACCAGACTACCGGCTCCATGCTCACCAAAGTGAACAGCTTCTATGCTGCTCACCCACTAGACTGTTGGCTCCGTGCACACAGGGCCACAGCTGTCTCAGTCACCATCACAGCCCGAGCTGGCCCACGCCTGACACATGCTGGATAAACACATACCAGGCAGGAGAAGGAGGGGTGCAGTCCAGTGCACACGGGGGGCTCTGCAGCTGGGAAGACCCTGACTGGAGGTCTGAATCTGCCACGGGTGGGAGTGGGCAGATCACACAGCCTCGCTGACCTTGGACCCTCCTGTCTGACTCAGGACTGAGTCTCCCCAGCAGAAGAGGCTGAGAGCACAGGATAAGGTGAAAACGCAGGCTAGGTCCTGGCACCAGTCACAGGGCAGACTCTCAACAGATGCCAAGTCCTGCCACTGCACCCACCATCATCACCAACACTGCCACTGTCACCACAACCACCACCATCACCACCGTCACCATCACCACCGCCACCGTCACCATCACCACCGACACCATCACGGTCGCCACCGCCACCGTCGCCACCACCGCCACTGTCACCATCGCCACCATCACTATCACCACCGCCACCGTCACCATCACCACCGCCACCGTCACCACCGCCACTGTCACCATCACCACCGTCACCACCGCCACCGTCACCATCACCACCACCATCACTAGCACTCTCACCATGTCACCATCACCACTGTCACCCTCACCACCATCACCACCATTCTCACGTCACCATCACCACCACCGTCACCGTCAAAACTGTCACCATCACTCTCACCACATCCCCATCACCACTGTCACCATCGGTGACACCACGGTCTCCACCACCCTCGCACCATCATCGCCACTGTCACCATCTCCACTGTCACCAGCACTCTCAGGACCACTCTCCACACCATCACCACCGTCACCAGCACTCTCACCACGTCCCCACCATCACCACTGTCACCATCAGTGACACCACGGTCACCGCCACCCTCGCACCATCATGGCCGTCACCGTCTCCACCGTCACCAGCACTCTCAGGACCACTCTCCACATCATCCTCAGCATGAGACGCATCCTTGTCACTCCAGAGACAATGCCCAGAGATGGTGTCTTCTCCTACCCACTCCTAAGCCAGGCCTCTCCTCAGGTGTATAAGGCACACGGAGAAAACAGGTTCGGCAGAGGTGGCACTGTCCCCTCTCAGGACATCAGCTCCACAACTCAGGGGAGGCAGCCTCCGTGATGCTGCCAACACCTGGGTCAGCGCTGGGTCAGGCCTGGCCACGCTGCCTGCCTGCTGGAGACGCGCGTCCTCTCCCACCTCGGGGCCCCTGCGCTTGCTGCTGCCTCTGCCTGGAACGGGCTCTCTCCCCTGCCCCTGCACCCCACAAAGGGGCAACTCCGACCACGCTTCAGCTCTCAGCCCACATGGTGTGTCCAGAGAGAGGCCGTCCATCTGGCCACACTGAGGGCCGGGTCGCAGCCCACGCCATGGCTGCCCCGACGGGCCCTGCACACACAGTCATACCTGCGCTCCTGCACTCAGTGAAGGCCTGGGCCTGCCTGCCCCGCCGCTCGGTAGACGGCACATGGGACATCGCCATGCCTAGTGATGACGTTTCTGTTTGGAAGAAGTGGGTGAGCACCTGAGAGGACAGAGGGTGAGGCGATACAGCCGTGCAGCAGATCTCACCCGCCCCCGAGGCCACTGCACAGCGGCAGGGCTCTCGACCACCGTGCTCTTGGTTGGGCGGGGCAACCCCAGATGGGCCAGCACTGGGGCAAAGCCCACCACCAGGCAGCCCTGGGAGCCCCTGCGAAGGCCTCTCAGGAGCCGGGCAGCACAGCCAGAACACTGAGACTCGATCCCACAGGGGAGAAGGAGGGAGCGGCCACGAGGAGGAGCCAGGGAGGCGGCTACTCAGAAGGCAGGTGCTGTCCTCCTCCCTGCCCAGATCCCAGCAGTGTGGCATAAGCAGACCCCCTGAACCGCTGTGCACAGAGTCCCTCCGCATCCCCAGGCAGAGGGACAGTCTCACAGGTGGTGTCCGGACTCTGGAGATGGGGTGGGAAAAGGCAAGGAATGCGGGGAGACCACCAGTTCTGATGCCACGCCATACAACACTCCACCCCGCTGGGCGTGGGAGAAAGAGGCCCCCAGGCACATGGCAGAGAATTAAATATGCAGCCGGTGTCTGGAAATCATTCAATGAAGGTAAGGAGTGTGCTCTTCAGCAGCCTGCCTTGAGCAAAAGCATCTCGTGGCAGATAAGTAATGATCAGAGCTCTCCGGGCCAACTGCACAACAGGCCATATCTGTTATTAAAGGCATGCTGCTTTGATGACCAGAAACCTGGATTAGAACCACGGCAGGCTGGGCCTCCATTTGGGGAACCAGGACAAAGGCAGAGCAGATAGCGGCAAACTCCTCCACAGAGGCAAGCCCGGAGTCACCTGTGCACTGGCGGAGGCTGCTCAGCCCGAGTGGCACTGCACAGGCTCCTGAAGGCAGATGAGGCCCCGGAGAGAAAACACAGGAAGACAGCCCCTACAGCCCCGCCCCTCCTTGAAGGAGAGCCGTCACGGCGGCGCGATAGCAGGCCAAGGGGGACGCATGTGGAGGCGGCCTGTTGCGTCAGATCCCCGACCCGCATGTCAAACACGCTGGTGCCTACAGGGGGCGGCTGCGGCACCTGGACACTCAGAACACGCGCTCTGCCACCAGAGACAGGCTGGGCTCAAATGAGAAGGAATGAAATGCCAGCAACTACAGATCTTCCATGAAAGCTCCCCTTAAGCCAGCTCTTCGGTTTAAATGAATTTACTCCTCGTTAAATTCTTAACCTGAAAACATAACTGTTTTATACTTACATGCCTCATTCTGACATCCCTAACGCCTTTGCCGTGAAAGACCTCACTGCCAAATCCCACTTTAATTATCTGAGTACAGGTCACATAAATCACTGCAGCTCCCACGCCAGGCCACGCACAGCCATGTGGGCTCAGCCTGCAGCTGCCTCTCCTTCCAATGTGCAATGCAGGGTAGGTCCCCCCGCAAGCCCTGGGGACTCTTTCCGGAGCTCAGGGAAGGAAACCGCTCACCTCCTAAATGTTAAAACACGAAGGGAACTACGCACAGCCCGCCTGGAGATGGGATCCCTGGCACAGCCCGAGGGCTGACCCACCCAGTCAGAGCCCGGCTTCCCCAGGGGCCGGACGCCGCAGTGAGGGGCTGTTCTGAAAAGAGGTCTGCCGGGAAGACACTGGCTGTGCCTCTGCAGCCCGGGAGAGCCTCACTCTCTGAGGCCACGAACACCGCACCGTCCTGCTTGGGGATATTCCAGTGAGCAGAAAGGGAAGGTCTCTGCAGACAAGGGGTTGGTTACTAACAAAGGGCACTAACACACGAGCTGGCTTCAGGTGGTCACAGCCTGAAAGGCAACAAAGCCAGCAGCGAGGTGGAGTGAAGGGGCCCAGCTAAGAGCAGGGGGAGGAAGGCCTCGCAGGGCAGAACAGGCCGCAGAAACGGCAGTGCCCTATGGGGCGGTCTCTGCTGGCCTGGCAGCAGCAGGCAGAGCAAAGCGTGGGCTCCACGGGAGAGTGGGCTCCACGGGAGGGTGGGCAGGCACAGCCTGCGCTGGGGCAAGGCAGGGAGCGTGGATCATCACCCGAGGCATTCATAAAGGACAACCCAAATGTCTGCTTTGTGGCTGCTCCTACACTGCCCTGAAGCCAGGAAGTAACGAGGCCAGGAAGCCCTGGGACCAGCCATGCAGCCTTGCCAAGGCCAGCCACGCACTGTGAAGGTTCTGAGGGAAAATGGGGCCTCTCTCACCACAGCCCTGCTTTACCTGGTGGCCTCAGCCTGTCTCCTCACCCCCGCACGGTCCAGTAAGAGACCACCTTTCACATGAGACCAGAAAGTCCAGGCAAGTGAGACGCCCAGCCAAGACCCCAGTCCCACCAGCTCCAGCTCTCTTCCTCAACGCTCCTCACCCACCCCGCTCCCCAGCTCCAGGGTAGGGCAGCAGGAAAGGCCCCCATCGTCACAGATGCCACCTAGCAACACCTTCTGGAGCACAGTCCCAGAGCCCTATCCAGCTGCGGCCCCACAACCAAAGGGCACCAACACCTCAGCCCTGCCCCTGCCCCTGCCCCACACATGGCCCCGCCCCTGCCCCACACATGGCCCCGCCCCTCCATTCTGCCCAGCACGAAGCCCCACCCCCCAGACCCACCTATCACACACAGCGCCAGCCATCACACAGCCCTGCCCCAGCACACGGCCCCACCCCTCCACCCTGCCCAGCACACAGTCCCGCCTCCCACCCCCAGCACAGGGCCCTTGCCCCACTAGGCCTAGGCTAGGAATTGGGCCCTTAGTGCTGGCACATCGGCAGCGCCCCTCCACTGCGTCGGTGCCTTGCATGAAAGGCGCGAGCACGGCAGGCCGCTTCTCTATCGGATCTACATGTCCATCCCTGGAGACGGCCATGATCACTCACACTCCCCCCTTCCCAGGCCCAGCCCCACCCTGCCCTTCCTTCTCTATCGGATCTACATGTCCATCCCTGGAGACGGCCATGGTCACTCACTCTCCCCCCTTCCCAGGCCCGGCCCCACCCTGCCCTTCCCACATGCGCTCCTGGAAACCTGTGCCAAGCCAGCAGGCTCTCCGAGGCTCCCTCTCCAACCCCGCCTAACACCAAGGAGGACACGTGAGCTCCACTCTCCCAGGGGTGGGGGGAGAAGGTAGGCCAGGGGCACAAATCCCTCCTAGGAGACCACCTCCCTCCTCTCCAGCCCACCAGACCCAGGCTAGCATAGCCCGTCACACTCTCGGCCCATCCCGCAAAAGACGCCTGCAGCTACACTGGAACGCGTTGTCTCGCATGGGCTGTAGGGCCTCCACGAAACCTGAGAGAGGAAAGTCACCATTCAGTCCCTTCTGCAGGGCTGCCCCTCCCCAGCTGTCATGAGTCCATGCTGCAGCCGGCTCTCTCAGCTGGGAGCCAGTCACCCTTCAGCCCCCAGGAGGACTCGTGATGGAGACCCTCCTGGCCCTGGCTGAGAGACAGCTGAGTGCAGACCTGGGCAGGGGCCCGGGGGTCCAGAACGCAGCTGGCCCAGTCCCCTAGAGGAGCATAGTCTAGTGTGAAAGAGCCAGGAAGCTCCTGACGCTGTGCGTTCTCACAGGGCCCGGCCCCACAGCCTGGGTCCCAAGGACAGGAAGGGCACCCACATACAGCATCACTCAGCACCTGGCTGCCTGGGACAGCCGGAGGGCCTGAGGATGGCAGGGCACCGGGAGGCATGGAAGGAGGCCAGGCCCACATCCCTAGCAACACAGAGGAGTCGCAAGCACCTTCCCTGCAGGCGGTAAGCCAGGAGTGTGTGGGGCGGGACAGTCAGAGTTGGTGAGGTCTCGCTGCCGGAGCATCTGGTGGCAGGAAGCCCAGTCCAGAGGCTGCAGCCCAAGCCACAGCAGCCCTGGGGCAGAGGGGGCTGGCCCTCGAGGATTATGTGGTCACTGCAGGGTGGTCTTTGCCATCCCACCACCTCCCCCTGAACTACCCACAGCCTCCTCGCTGGACCCCTGCATCCTCACGCACCGACACACTTCCTGCTCCCCATCCCGAAGGCCTCTTTCTCCAGGTCGCTCTTCCGACTGTGTGAGGTAACCATGCCACTGCCGCGCTTCCAGTCTTCAACAGCTGCCCGCTGCAATCATGCTGTGATCCCCGCACTGTGCCAGCCCTGCTGGCGTCCCAGCAGCTTGTCTGTCCTGCTTGGTCACCCCTGCCCAGCCCCCGGCTGCCCTCAGGCCACTGCTCAGATGCTGCCTCCTGGAGAGGCCCTGCCTGGCCCCCAGTGACGTCTTTCCCACCCTGTCATTCCACAACACCCAAAGCGTTTCCTTCACAGTGCTTTCAATAATTTCAACGCACTTCCTATGTTTCAAAACATTAGAGGGTATTTGAGGGTCGGAGATGGTAAATGCATGGACACAGTGATGGGTGAAAATGGTTTCTCAGCTGCCACCCAGACCTGCAAGGGCACCCATGGGGATGGTGCCTGGCACATGTCGCTGGACTGTGTCCCGGGCTGTGACACCATAGCTCTCCACAGAAGAGTCCAGGCAGGGGGCAGGAGACACCGGCGCCCCCCACCACCCCCCAACAGGATGCTCAGTGGGGACATGGAACCCATCCAGGTGCTCGGAAAACACCTGTTTTAAAACTTGCTGACCAAAAACCCCAAAATGGATCATTTTTAAATACAAGGAGCACTAAAGATTTTCATTATGTACGATAACATTCCCATCAGAAGAGAACAAACTTGGGGGCTGTAGCAAATGAATTCCGGTGGGATTCATGTCCGCTGATCACTATTCAGGCCCCACCTCATTACCATAGCAGGCTTAATTGGCATTTCATCCCCACATTGTGTCTCACAAACGAACAAGGTGTAATTATGGTAAAAAGAGCGCTCCGACGGTTTTGGTTTAATTCATGTCATTCATCCGCGTCAGAATCAGCACAGATGTTCTACTGGAGGACAGAGAGGAAGATGAGTGGCTTTCAAATTATACTTTTTTAGTTTAAAACTTTATTTAAAATAAAAAGTTATTTAAGTGAAATTTACAACACAGTGTTTTTCTCCCTTTGTTTTACTTGCTATAGGGCATTAACTTTCAAAGGCTGGTTCTGCTTAATTTGATTTTTCATTTTCAAATGAACATCTGTGTTTAGGTCTAAAAAGCTCTTTGTTTAAACATACAGAGCCCCAGAAAGGGTCTGAACAAAGCCCTCCTCTGTAAACACTTGATTACCAGGAAGGCTTTTCAAAGGGAGCCAGGGGTTGGCAGAGGGGGTTTCATTCTGGCTTTCTCTCTAAGGTCAGTAGAAACTTTCATCTCCTTTCCGAATGGGAGAAACAAAGGCAGCAGACCTGGGGGAACGGCTCAG
This sequence comes from Pan troglodytes, assembly GCF_028858775.2. Lineage (NCBI taxonomy): Eukaryota > Metazoa > Chordata > Mammalia > Primates > Hominidae > Pan > Pan troglodytes. The sequence goes on from NC_072404.2 coordinate 8,073,719, forward strand.
CCTCGAGCTCCTTCTGAGCTAGGGACGCGGCAGGAGCGGCTGTCAGAAGTGGGCCCAGGTGGCCTCCAGGAGCCGGCCCAATCCACAATCAGTTCCATCCCTTCTTCACTGGCGCATCTCTGAGCCAGCTCCTGGGGAAGCGCAGGGCCCCCGCGAGGGCTCGCAGGAAGAGCACGGGACAGACCAAACAGGCGCTACCAAGTGTGGGTTCCAGACCCCCACCCGGCCATTCCAGACGCCTCCCTGTGCTGCGCACACAGCCTCCCCGCACCCGCTCTGCAGCTCAGAGCTGCTCACCCTCAGCTCTGGGTCCTCCGCACCAACTTCGGATTCCCATCAGAGGACAGGCCCTGCCTGTGGGCCCATCACCATCCCGTCTCCCACCTAGACGGAAAACCCGAGCTCTGCTCCTCCTGAAATGAGGCCAGCCCTCTGGTGTCAATTCATGCAACTTCCCCGGGCCTCGGCTTCTTCTTCAGGCCACATGGACAGTCCCTGCCTTAAGCAGCCCATGAGGGCACTGGAGGCGCACACACAATCAGGTGAGGAGAAGCGGCTGCAGCAGCAGCAGGGAACACGGCAACACAGGAGCCGAACCCAGCACAGCGGGAGCCCCACGCCCGCCAACCCCAGGAGGACACTCAGGAGTGGGGCCCCAAGGACTCTGTCATTTCAACTCACTTCCTATGTCTGTAAACGTCAGAACTCATAGCAGGGAGGTGTGCGGCCTCAGGATCCCAGCAACAGCCCCCAACAGCCTCGAGATGCTCTGGCGTGTCAGCTTTAGGGACTACATCAGAAGACTTCCCCACAATCAAAGACTGTCAAGAGCTGGTTAACGTAGGAAGTTTAGCAAGAGCTCACTGCGGCTGTGTGGGTCTAAATAGTTTTAAACACTTCTGTGTTTTTATAGCATTATATTTAGAAACCTCTAAATAAAACTCATGGCGAGTGTTGCAATAATATACATTTTTTAAACTAATTGAATGTTGCCATTACAAGTGCTATTTTGGACAATCTGCTAAATATGTAATTTAGGAATTAAGATTCATATCTTACAGGATACGCTAATTATTCCTTTGAATCCGTTTGGGTACTTTCTGAACACACACAAGAAGTCTGAGAGTTGGCGACAATATCCACCCTTCTTCTCCACAGCGCAGAGGTCAGGCCACTAGTAAGGGCACAAGCGTGGGCTCAGCACAGTTGTGAGAGTGCAGACCCAGCTGCGCAGGCCGGAGGTGGCCATGAGGCCCACGCCTTTCCAGTCCAGGAGGCTCCGGCTCAAAGCAGCGGGAAGTTCAGTTTATTAAACCACAGCTGATTTTCCTAAGGCTCCCCTCCACTGATCTCACACACGTTATCAAAATGACACAGATGTCCAGATGGCAGCACCTCGAAGATTCTTGAAGTCTCCTTCTGTGGCTTCAATGACACAGATGTCCAGATGGCAGCACCGCAAAGATTCTTGAAGCCTCCTTCTGTGGCTGGACTGTGCGCTCACAGCCGTGCCGCCACGCCCCACGCCTCGGTACACAGCAGGCACAACTGAGCGAGCAGCTGCCCGGCTGCTCCTGTTCCCTCGGTGCCTCGAGGTCCCGGCTCAGAAGCCATGCCCAAAGCGGAAATCAGACCCCGCAGGGCTGTGACTCGCACAGCCACCTCCTTTCCTGTGAAGCATCTACTTCTATTAATACAGCCTGAGACAGAGTTCACTTCTTCTGAAGTCACAACCCAACAGTGATTCGCTCTGACTCACACTGGCAGTGGAGAAAACTCTGGAGTGACTCAGACGTGCGGCAGATGAAGGCCTCCTTCCCATCCTCAACACAGCCAAGTCGTTTTGGGTCTCAAGTGTCTCCCTTTTGTCCCAAATCAAATTTTTCTTGCTGAAGAGCCATCATTTCAGACTATTAAGATGCTTTCGGATCTGTGACGGGCTTCACCAATCAATAAAAGCTACTTCTATACCGAGACTCACCGCCTGCCCCCAGGGCGGTCCGAGCAGGGAATTCCATGGTGCACGCCCATAAGAAGCGCTTTCTGCGTCTCACAGGACAACAGCCGTCTGCGCTCAGACCCCACCATCTCCCTCAAACACAGTTTCCCAGCAGAGCCGAGGAGTTGACGGTGCGGGCAAACCCTTCCTGTCCAATCAAAGCTCACTACATCCCTGGCTTGCTCTGCTCTCACCCCATCCCTCCCTCGAGTCCTGTACACAAGTGAGGGGAGGAAGAACGGATCAGGAAGCAGCAGGGTACAAAGAGCAGAAGAGAGCTTCAGTCTCAAGTCCACAGGGCACGCTGCAGCCAAGTCCTCCGACGAAAAGTAAATTAAAGACAAGAGGAACAAAGAAGAAACAGGGAGAGAGGAGGAGCACACACACTGAGCGTCCACTGTGCCCGCCCCTCGCTCCCCCCACACCATGCGGTCTGTGTGATCGTCCCACAGATGAAGACTAGAGGGGCTCGGGAAGCCGGGCCTCAGAGCCCGCAGGCGCCTCCATGCACCCCTCCACCTCTGCACGCTGGCTGCCCAGCCCCCGGTCCCAGGCGTGGAAGCCTCCCAGGCGGCAAGGAGCTTTCGAGACCGTGGCTGCTCAGCCCTTGCTCTCTGCTCTAGTCAAGGAGCGTGCCTGGGAATCAATGAGGTACAGTCTTTCCCTAAAGTCACCGGAGAACAGAGATCAATGAAAAAGGAGGAAGGGAGGAAAGACAAAAGACTTGAGAGGAAGCAAAACGAAACCAGCTTAGATTTGATCCCGATACGTGGGAAATCAGGTGGGGAAAAGGGGCTACAACTCCGTGATGACCACAAGTCCAGAGGGCTGTGCAAGCCAACACAGCTGGGGGCTGCAGAAAGCACCACAACAACTGGCTGACGCCAGGTTGGGGCCAGCAGCCGCACACTGGAAAACGCAACACACAGCCCACGCAGCCCTGTGGGGGCAGCTAAGCCCAAAACCCTGGCGTGGCCCAGCACGAGCAGGCCTGTGCGGAGTGGACCTGCACACAACGCGAACGCACACACCGCGAACGCACACACCGCGAACGCACACACCGGATGCTTCCCGCAGTGGAGACCCACATGGCAATGTCTTCTGAAGTTAAAAGGATGCCAGGATCCAGCAGTCCCACTCCTAAGTATGTGCTCAAGGAAAAGTAAAAGTTTAGATCATACAAAGCCCACATTTCCAGCAGTTTTACTCCATTTCACCAAACCCAGAAACAACACAGATGTCCTTCAACCAGTGAACGAATAAACAAGACCCAGAGCAGCCGTGCCTGGAGCATCACTCAGCAACGAAAAGCAGCGCTGCGATTCACACAGCCACGCGGTGAGTCCCAAATGCACCTCCATGAGCCAAAGATGCCACATTTGTATGACGTTCTGGAAAAGGCAAAATCACCAGACAGAAAGCATGCTGGGGTGGCCAGGGAGGGGAGTCTGGGGTGGTGGGGCTGCAAGTCAGCCCCAGGCATGTGAAAATGCGCAGCTGCACAGCAGAAGGGCATATGAGGCTGTATAGTTTTTTTTAATCAACCAGAATGAAAAAGACTCAAAATGAAACACCAGCTCTAAGCGGTAAACCTAAAGGAACCACAAACAAAGAACACAACACCAGGCGGTGGGAAACACAACGGCACCCACGGTGCTGAGAAAACGCCACTTCCATTGGGAACGGTAGGCCAAGGACAGAACGGCCTGTCCACAGACACTGCACCCTCGCAAGTCAACCTCTCCTCACAGAGCTATGGATTAGCAATTCCAGAAAGACCCTGTGCGCACGTGAGGATTGGATGGGTAAGTAAAACATGGTGTGTGCTGACACCTGGGCTTCTCAAGACCAAGGAGACGGCACAGGAGGCGAGGACAGCCCAGGGGTGCTGGATGGAGCCAGTGTCAGGGTGTCCACCGAGGGGCCCTGGGGCCCTGACGCACCCAGAGCAGGCAGCACCCCACGCCCACATCTCATCTCTAAGCAGCACTCGGCAACAAGAGGAAACAGGGCTCACTGGGAAAGTGGCGGACTGTGGGAAAAGGGCAGGAAAAAAATCTAAGTTTAGAGCATCCTGCAGTGCCAGATAGTTTGAAAAAAAAAAAAAGGCTTTAAAAAAAGATGAGGGCAAATCACAGGGCACGAGAGCCCAACTGTGAGAGTTCCCAGTGGCCAAGGCTGAAATAACGTGAATGAACCAAATCAGCAGAGCACTGGGTCTGAAGTAAAACAGAGAAGGAAGTAACTGACACAAATAACCTACTCAACGAGGGGCAGAGCCTCCCTCAGCAAAGCGTCCCACTCAGGAAACGGGGACGAGGGGCAGAGCCTCCCTCAGCAAAGCATCCCACTTAGGAAACACGGAAGAGACGGGTGGTCAGAAAAACCACCCTGTGGCCATGGTGACAAGCCCCGCAGCTGAGATGCACCAACAGATGCTTGAACTAGGAGGAGAAGTTTTTGTAAGAAATGGGGGCCAGGCGCAGTGGCTCACAGCTGTAATCCCAGCGCTTTGGGAGGCCAAGGTGGGTGGATCACCTGAGGTCAGGAGTTCAAGACCAGCCCGACTAACATGGCGAAACCCCCTCTCTACTAAAAATACAAAAATTAGCCAGGCATGGTGGCGGGCGCCTGTGGTCCCAGCTACTTGGGAGGCCAAGGCAGGAGAATTGCTTGAACTCAGGAAGCAGAGGTTGCAGTGAGCCGAGATTACACCACTGCACTCCAGCCTGGGCAACAGAGCAAGACTCTATCTCAAAAAAATAAAATAAAATAAATAGGATATTTGCATATTCTCAAAGCATCTTCCCCAAGATACTTATTATCAGAACAAAAGCCGCAGCCATGCATTTAGGGAGGCCTTCACCAGGTGACTGGGGTGACCACACCCGCAACAGAACATGGTGATGTTGCACACCCCGACATCACACACCCAGAGGGACATGACATCCCTTTTAAGATTTTCTGTCCAAAAATGCATAGCTTCAACCTAATCATGTATAACATCAGACTCGCTCCAACTGAGGAACATCCACAAAACACCAGCCCGTGCTCTCGAAGAGGCGGGGTCACGACAACAGGAGAGACCGAGGAGCAGATTCTCTCCTGTCCCAGAGGGCAGGACAGGGCCACCAAACGCCACGGGGATCCCAGGCCAGATCCTGGCACGGAAAAAGGAGCTCAGTGGGAGAGCCGGCAAGACCTGAACGCAGTCAGGACCCGCGCATGCTGCACCCAGGCCTTACAGCTTCTGATAACTGTACACGGGCTCACAAGACGTTACCCTCGGGAAAGCTGGCGGAGGGTGCGTCGAAACATTCTCCACGACTTCTGCAACTTTTCTGTCAGTGTAACATTATGTCAAAACGAAAAGTTCCCAGAAGAACATGCCGGACACATGAGAAAGACAAAAGGGCAAATGGCCGGATGGTAATGACTCATCCCAAAGGCCATCTGAACACACCTCGGGCGGGAGGGCCCTGAGCCAGCCCGCAGTCTGAGCAGGGAACCTGGGGGCCTTCCCTACACAGAGCACAGCTCCCACCCTGCAGCACCGCCCAGCCGGGGCTAACACCAGAGGACACCATCCTCCTTAAGGCCACAAAGTGTATGGTCCTAGGGCATCTTTCCTGAAAGAGACAATTGCGAGAAATGAAAGCCTGGCTGCCGGGATCAATCTTGCGGGTCGCCTCCCTGCAGCAAGGCCCAAGCCAATGTCACGTGGCAGAAGGATCTTCATGAAGATGAGCATGGCTACGACTTGAACGGTGGTTTCTTAACAGGGTCCAACAACTACAGCCTGTGGCCAAATCCCACCCACAGCCTGTTTTTGTAAACAACTTTTGTTTTTTTAACAAAGTTTTGTTGGAGCACAGCCACCCAGAATCAAATACGAATCGCCGCTGCCGCTCTCACAGCACGATTGCAGAGTTCAGCGTCTTCGACAGAGACCGCCTGCCCGGCAAACCCCAAAGAGCCCTTCTGGCCCTTCACACAAGACACTTGTCAGACCCATCTTTTGAGGCCCACAGGTAGTTCTGGGCTCTCGGTAAGAATCTGCTTCGCAAACACAAGGGCCTCGAAGCCCTGCCTTCCGGTGAGCACCGCTGCAGCAGCGAACCTTCCGGAAGAATCTGTTCCCAGGGTAGAAACAGTGACGGGCCAGTGCCGCAGAGAAGAGCAGAGCGCCTGGGAGACCTGCATCAGAGCCCGAACAGCTGGAGGCGCCAGCTCAGTGTGTATCCCCGCCCCGCGACCCAAGGCTCCCCCAGAACCCGGGGCCCACCACTGGCACACTACGGAAGCACTCCTGCAGGAGGACATCAGGCCACGTTCCCACCACGGGGCGCTGGCTCAGGACCCTTCCCAGCAATTCCCGCATGTTCCGGGGTCAGAGGAGGCGCTGGACAGGGTCCCCGCGTGTTCCAGGGTCAGAGGAGGCGCTGGACAGGGTCCCCGTATGTTCCGGGGTCAGAGGAGGCTGGACAGGGTCCCCACGTGTTCCGGGGTCAGAGGAGGCACTGGACGGGGTCCCCGCGTGTTCCGGGGTCAGAGGAGGCGCTGGACGGGGTCCCCGCGTGTTCCGGGGTCAGAGGAGGCGCTGGACGGGGTCCCCGCGTGTTCCGGGGTCAGAGGAGGCGCTGGACGGGGTCCCCGCGTGTTCCGGGGTCAGAGGAGGCGCTGGACGGGGTCCCCGCGTGTTCCGGGGTCAGAGGAGGCGCTGGACGGGGTCCCCGCGTGTTCCGGGGTCAGAGGAGGCGCTGGACGGGGTCCCCGCGTGTTCCGGGGTCAGAGGAGGCGCTGGACGGGGTCCCCGCGTGTTCCGGGGTCAGAGGAGGCGCTGGACGGGGTCCCCGCGTGTTCCGGGGTCAGAGGAGGCGCTGGACGGGGTCCCCGCGTGTTCCGGGGTCAGAGGAGGCGCTGGACGGCGTCCCCGCGTGTTCCGGGGTCAGAGGAGGCGCTGGACGGGGTCCCCGCGTGTTCCGGGGTCAGAGGAGGCGCTGGACGGGGTCCCCGCGTGTTCCGGGGTCAGAGGAGGCGCTGGACGGGGTCCCCGCGTGTTCCGGGGTCAGAGGAGGCGCTGGACGGGGTCCCCGCGTGTTCCGGGGTCAGAGGAGGCGCTGGACGGGGTCCCCGCGTGTTCCGGGGTCAGAGGAGGCGCTGGACAGGGTCCCCGCATGTTCCGGGGTCAGAGGAGGCACTGGACAGGGTCCCCACGTGTTCCGGGGTCAGAGGAGGCGCTGGACGGGGTCCCCGCATGTTCCGGGGTCAGAGGAGGCACTGGACAGGGTCCCCACGTGTTCCGGGGTCAGAGGAGGCGCTGGACGGGGTCCCCGCATGTTCCGGGGTCAGAGGAGGCTGGACAGGGTCCCCACGTGTTCCAGGGTCAGAGGAGGCTGGACAGGGTCCCCACGTGTTCCGGGGTCAGAGGAGGCTGGACAGGGTCCCCACGTGTTCCGGGGTCAGAGGCTGGACAGGGTCCCCACGTGCTCCGGGGTCAGAGGAGGCGCTGGACAGGGTCCCCGCATGTTCCAGGGTCAGAGGAGGCTGGATAGAGGCTCCACATGGCATGTCAACGCCAGGCCTGTGGACACTCAGTCTGCGTGGCTCCCGCATGGCCACATCCAGGGAAGCCACGGCCCTACCCCCAAGGTCAGGACTATTCCTGGCCAAACAGAAGGACCTGCCGCGCATGATCTGCATGGAGCGCTCGGAGCAGAGGGAACGCACTGAGGCGCAGCCATCAGGAGGGGAACAGTGGCGGGCCCTGCGGGAAGAAGCTCTCAGAGCAGGGCGGGCTGTCCCACTTCCCCTTCCACCTGCCCCAGGCCCACACCCTCTCCTGCCAGCACCCCACCACCTAAACACAGAATGCGGCTGCGCTGCCGGAGACGGTGGAGGGGGGATAAGGCTCAGTGGGAATGGGGCCCAGCCCCACCGCCCACCACTTAACCACACTCCCTAACCCAAATATCCCTCTGTTTTCTCAACACTAAATAACTGAACCACACGCCCTAACCCGAATATCCCTCTGTTTCCTCAACACTAAATAAGGACCAAGGTGACCACAGAAAAAGCTGAAGGGCGTGAGCAGGACCTCACTGTCCACACTGACGTGTCGGCTGCTGCTCCCAGTGGCCCCAGCTCCAGGCTCCTCTTGTGCCCCTTCCCAGCACAGAAGGGAGCGAGAGCCAGGCCCAGGGAGCGGAGTGCGTGGGTGCAGCTGGAGGGCAGGCGGCTGTGTGTGCGCCAAGTGCCGGGAGGACGAACAAGACTCAGGCCTGACTCATCTCATATTCCTGAAGCACCTAAAGTGGGCTGCACACAGCAGGTGTTGAACAAACGCTTCCTGAACGGGAGCGACAAGGAGCCTCTGTCCTCTAGGAGACGAGAGCCTCGCCAGGGAGGACTGGGGAGCCCCCAGAGAGCCAGCGCAGACGATGAATGCCAGGGCAGGGAAACCAAGGTGTCCCCAGCAAGACCCCAGGTGGGCACGGCCTGGATAAGGCAGGTACCCACACGTGGCAGGCCAGAGGGTTGGGGGGGGCTCCTGTGTGTACACAGGGCTGCAGGAGGTGGCGGTCAGCGGAAAAGCAGTAACAGGCCATGTGTCATACTGGTGCAGGAGGCCCAGGTCCATCAGACTGGAGCAGCAAAACCAGAGAAGAAGCCTGAGGAAGAAGCAGGAGAGGCCACCAGACCCAACAGGGAGGAAGGCGTCTGGATGTCCCAGAGTTAGTGAGAGGGCCTTAGCCAAGGAGGCAGGCACATCACCAAGTACGAGGTGGTCTGCACCCTGCCTCTGCAGGCCTGGGCGGTGCTGCACAAAGTCCCAGGAGATCCTGAAGTGTGCCCTTGGTAAAGAGGACGGTGGAGACAAAGAAGTATTTGCAATGAACAAGTGAAGGCCCACAGCAAACACCCAGCATGGCACAGCACTGGGCACCACCCGAAGACAAGGAAACCCGACCTTGGGGAGCTCCCAATGCAGCAGGAGAGGGATCCAGGCTCTAACGCTGGGAACACAGCCTTTTCTAGAGATAGGCCTGGCAGAGGCAGCCAGGCAGGCAGCCAAAGCGGGCAGGAAAGACCAGAAGCAGCTAAGAGTCTCCTGCAATATCCACATTCCCCAGGCCCCTCCTTCCTGAACAGTCTAGCGGGCCCTGGGGGCCACTGTCAGTGAGGAGCAAGGCTCTGCAGGGAAGCTGCACCCCATTCCCAAGGGCACCTTCCCAAGCCAAGTCAACCCCTGTGCAAACTAACAGGCAGTCCAGCTCCACAAGCACTGCTGGTGCGGACAGCACAGAGGCTGGGAGAAACCCACAAACAGAGGCCACCCACATGGTCGTGGTCTCTACAGACAGGCAGCTGCCCATTCACAAGGAGGAGGCATGATATGATATGGTCTGACTGTGTCCCCACCCAAATCTCATCTGAAACTGTAGTTTCCATAATGCCCACATGTCATGGGAGGTGAGTGAATCACAGGGGCAGTTACCCCCATACTGCCGCTCACATGATAGTGAGCTCTCGAGAGAGGTGACTGTTTTATAAGGGACTTTTCCCCCTTTTGCTCGGCACTTCTCCTTCCTGCCACCATGTGAAGAAGGACGTGTTTGCTTCCCCTTCCACTATGATTGTCATTTTCCTGAGGCCTCCCCAGCCATGATAAACTGTGAGTTAATTAAACCTTTTTCCTTTATAAATCACCGAGTCTCGGGTATGTCTTCACTAGCAGCGTGAGAGTGAACTAACACAGGGGTAAGAGAAGAGAGAAGCCCTGCCAGGGAGAGGACAGCAGCAGGAAGCACCCAACCATGAAGTGTGTGTATCCACAGGGCCCCACTGGCCTTTGGGACAAAGCAACTCACTTGTATCCACAAACATCCCAACAACTGCCAGACACTCAGCATCCCTGGCCCCAGTCCCTTGCATAGCAATGGCCCCTCAAGTACACCCCCAAATGTTCCCTAGTGTCCCTCAGCACGGGGCAGGACAGGAGAGGATCAGGCCACCCAACTGCCCTAGGAGGCTCCAGCCCATCAGGCCAGCTCAGTGCCCCTTACCCACCCTCCACCCTGTGCACCCGACACTCATCCCAAGCCGCCAGCCGGCCACTCCTTACCACAATGCCGGATGCTGTGCTGCCGGATGTGCCACTCAGCCGCAGCCTGTCAGACCCTCCACTGGAGTGGATGGGGCAGCATCCAGGGCACAGTGCTAGCCCTGGTCTGGGGCCTCCTCTGCAGAACGGGGCCTGAGCCTGACACACACAGGACGTGGTCGGCGGTCACAGATCTACACGGCACACTGTGCAGGTGAACCCTTCCTCCTGACCTGCAGGACCTCCCCCTGTGCTGCCATCAGGCTCCCAGAAGCAGGAGGTCAGCCCTGAGTGATGTGCCAGAGCCACGGGAGCTTGGCCGTGTGGGCGCGGTGAGCACACAAGGGGTCTGCCCAGCATCCGCAGTGCATGGCATGAATGCGGCAAGATACACACCACTCAACGCACTGGGCCAGCATTTTCTCCCCAGCAAGCACTATCAAGGCTGTTCTTGGTGACAGGCCCTCGATGTCCAAGTTTCCTGGGGCAGGTGACGGAAGTGAAGGAACAGGGCCGTCCCTCCCAGCCCCTGCCCACATACTGCTGCCCACACACTGCCTCCATGGCAGGTTCATGCCGCCTCGGAGCAGGCTCGGCTCACAGTCTTCCTTCCGGATGAGGGGCTACCACCAGCTAAGCACATCCCTCCAAAAGCCACGTCATATCTCACAGGCATTTCACAGGTGACGTGAGGCACGTGCAGACACGTCCCTAGCATTCCACAGCCGTCTGGGTCACAGCCTGCTCTCAGAGGAGAAGCCACCCCGCAATTGTGCCTCCCATCTCTCTCCTTGACCTGCAGTGCAGACCTGGAGCTGAGACGTCCTCGATCAAGGCCAAAAGCTCCACACGCCCAGCTGCCTGGGCTCGCCCCAGCCTCCAGCCCCACGTGATGGTCTGCCTCCCAGACCCCTGCGCGGACAAGCAGGAACGGCTGGGCTCGAGCTCCAGGGCTGCAGGGTGACTGCTGCCCGGTGCTCTTGGTGAAGCGGTGTTTCCACAAAGCAAGAAGGTTCAGGCCAGGCAGCCTGGACTCCTGCTGTGTTTCATCTACTGTGACATTTCTCCTGTTCCAGTGCCCTCCTCTCCCTCTCCCATTATCCCTCCAAAACAAGTGACCAAAGGAGTGCCCCGCCCCTGGTTCACAGACATGAGAAGCTCCCAGGCTATGGCTCTCCGCAGTGCCTTCCCTATAGCGTCTCCATCACCCACCCTTTCTGACAGTGGCCCACATGGTTTAGGATGGGGTGAGAGTCCTCCATCTCCCACCCAGATGCGCTGAGCAGGAGCTGTCGTGGGGCGCACACTCTCTGAAGCTGGGCAAAGCTGGACGACGCAACAAGAGCAGCTCTTTACATCCTCCTGGCCCTGTGCAAGTTGAACCCAGGCAGCTCTCAGGTCTCGACTGTGGGGACAGCACGTGCCCGAGCTCTGACCCACATGCAGACATCAGAGGCCTCCAAGCCCTTGACTTAGTGGCAGGTGGGCTACAGCTGCAGGACAGAGGGCTGGAGCTCTGGAGGGTAACCTGTGCTGAGTGACAATGCACCCTGAAACCCAGAGTGCTCCTGAGGAGGGAGAGCCTGCCAGTCCAGCAGGGGACCCCTCAGCACAGTCCTGGCTGCACCCATACAGCTCACACAGACGGCAGCCACACACATCCCGTGACAACTGTTCCAGACCCCTAGGCTCTTTCCCGCTGGCTCCTCGCTGGGGTCCAGGACTCTGATCTGGGACCTCCCCTCCTTCCAAGCACCCAACCAGGAGCTCCCTCTTCCCTGAAAGCCGCCCTCAGCATCCTCCTCACTCCACCTCCTCCCAGGATGCGCCCAAGGCATCCCTAGCAATGCCCCAGGTGGAGGAGCCCCAGTTCATGCTCTCCATCCTCAGATCAGGCCCTCCGGCTCTCCCTGGGGACCAGGTGGCACCTGCCTTTTCACTCCTCCAAATGAAGTGGAGCCTCCCGCAGTCCCACGCCCCACACTGGGTCTATGGTAAGGCCACTTCCCCCTCTCTTGGCCCTCTCCACCTGCTGGCTTTGCCCAACATTCTCCCTTCCCCAGTTGCCTGTCCTTCAGGACCATTCCTTACAGACTGGCTGCAGTGTGTCCTTACCCCAACAGCCCCGCCTGTGTGTTACAGCAAATGGTACCTCCTAAAGTCTGACCCAGCTCAACGCCCACCACCACTTCCTCCCAGCTGATAACGAAGCCTGCGCTGCAGCAGCCTCTGCCTCCACAGCCAGCACCATCTTCTGAGAAAGCCTAGGACTGGCCGCCACACCCTGGAGAGCCTGGGGGCGCAGCCTTGGGGTCACCACCCTGCAATCTGCACGGCTTCCAGAGCCTGGCACAGGGAGGAGGCACTCGCAGTGCAGGAACCAAGTGGAAGCCCCACACCCAGGGCGCTGCCTTCTGCCAGACTCCCCGCGCCCCCACGGGTCTGACTCTTGCCCACCCCACCCAGAGGCTTCCTCAGAGCCAGGAACTGTGTCTTCTGTTGCTTTGTTTCCCCAACAACACAAAACCAAGGCGTTTCAGAAACATAATAATTATCTGAGAGTATCACTTCGAAAGAAACTTGTAAACAAGGGTATATGCCAAGAAAGGCAGGGGGTGCGGGACAGGAGGCGGGAGTCAGCCTGCGAGCCCCCATGGGAGGAACTCGGGGGACAGCAGGGCCTCAGGAGCTGCCACCGTTTCCAAGGCTGCAGGCAGGGATCAGAAAAGGATCCCAACAGGCTGGTGTGGCCTCCAGGGTGGGGCGAGGAAGGTCTTCACCCCTGCACCTGCTCTAGGGCAGGCGCAGACCTGACGTGGGGAGGCCCAGCAAGGAAGACAGGCGGCTGCCATCACAGCACAGGTGGACTCGAGGGAGATGGGCCCAAGTGGAGTCGCACGGTGACGGCAGGGCTCCTGCAGAGGCACACCAGCCCCAGCCGCAAGGACACTCCCAGCGCAGGCTCCCAGGGCAGGCGCCCCGCCACAGCATTCACCAGGACGAGCTGGACCAGGTGGCTCTGGGGCCCTTCCCGCCTGAGGCCTCACGATCTGAGTCTCCACTCACTGGTGAGCCCCATTTCCATGTGAGGTGTAGGCGCTGGGTGCTCCCAAGAGGACAAGCCCAGATGCGGCTCCCCCACCTCTCCCAACCTCTGCTCAGCGTCAAAGCGAGGCTCCGCACCAGGCCCCCAGCACCTGCCAGGCACCGTGCGGACAGGCAGGGATGAGGGAGGCTGCGGATACGCCACACACACTCGGTCCAGCTGGAGCCTCCCGGGCAGTGGCAGGCACGACCTCACAGCCCCCACGGGAAGGTCATTAACAGAGTCCCGGTGGCCAGAGGTGTACCACCAGGCAGGTGCTCACTGACACTGTCCCCATGGGTCAGGCTTCATTAGAAACCACAGACCTCAGAATAACAGGCCTCTGGGCTCCTGGGAGGGAGTGGGGCAGGACTATGCTGCAGATCACGGCATCCTGGAACTGTTGCCAGCAGCAGGCCGCTTGGGCCCAGAGCCAAGGAGGCCAAACTCAGCCTCCAGCACTAGAGCCTGGGGGCCAGGAGTCCTCGAGGGTTGGGTGGGGAGGGAAAGGCCACACCTTTCTACGAGCCTGATGATGTCCCACCTCCCTTGCAGGCCTGTGAGGTCTGTCTCACCGTCCCTCCAGATGGTGAGGTGTGTCTGCCTCGCTCTCCACCCTCTCCAGCACCGGGCAGGGGCTGGCACAGCAGGAACACAGACCCGTGCAGCAGCCAGATGTGGGGACACGTGGACACCTGAGGGACCGGCAAAGGCGCACAGAAGGGCTAGAGAGCCAAGACGCACCAAGACACTGGGGAAAAGACCCTGGGTGTTAAAAGTAGCTTCTGGGGTGGGGAGGGGGAGACTGGAGGGACAGAGGAACTCTTGGGAAAAGGCCTTGAGTTTTAAAAGTGTCTTCCTGGCTTGTCTGGAGGGACAAGTAGAACTGCCACTGTCTCATGTCATCCACAGAAAAGCCATCACCAAGAGAGGTCGGAGCAGTGGCCACCCCGCATGTGGCCAGAGGGCTGGGACAGAGGAAACCCGCGGGGGCTGGAGAAATGCTCAGACTGCCCGCGTCAGACCTGTCCACCTCGTGTGCCTTGCCTAATCTCATACCTCAAAGTGTCTTAAAATATTATCTAGCACCTTGATAACTGTTACTTAAAACAGCCAATCACTGGCTGGGTGCGGTGGTTCACACTTGTAATCCTAAAAGTTTAGTAGGCCGAGGCAGGCAGATCACCTGAGGTTGGGAGTTCAAGACCAGCCTAACAGGGACAAACCCCGTTACTACTAAAAATACAAAATTAGCCAGGTCCCAGCTACTCGGGAGGCTGAGGCAGGGGAATCACTTGAACCCGGGAGGCAGAGGTTGCCATGAGCCAAAATCACGCCACTTCACTCCAGCCTGGGCGACAGAGCGAGACTCTGTTTCAAAAAAAAAAAAAACAGCCAATCACCAGGTCCCAGAATCACAAACCAGGGAGCTGACGCTGGCCTGCTCCAGGCAGGTGAGACTCAGGCAGGAAGGATACAGCCTTGGTCCAAGCAGCTGGCAAGTCAGCCCCAGTGCCAGAGCCACGACTGCCACCTGTGCAGGTGCACGGGTGAAGGGTTGCTAAAGCTCACCCCCAGGCGCAGCTGGGAAGTCAAGGCGCAGGATCTGTCCAGAGTTGCACATGTGCCGGCCATGGTGTCAGTGTGGGTGGTGACGGCCGCCGTCCACCCAGCGCCCCTCCCAGGTGAGCTTCCCCGTCACCGTCTGCCCATCCTGCCCTGGTAGAGAAGTGTATTATCAAGGCGACCGGTACCTCACCTGCCTCCCTTCTGCTGAGTCTGGCTTAAAAAGCAGCAGGGGAGCCGGGCGCAGTGGCTCACACCTGTAATCCCAGCACTTTGGGAGGCCAAGGCAGGCGGATCACGAGGTCAGGAGATTGAGACCATCCTGGCTAATGTGGCGAAACCCCATCTCTACTAAAAATACAAAAAATTAGCCAGGCGTGGTGGTGGGCGGCTGTAGTCTCAGCTACTCAGGAGGCTGAGAGGCAGGAGAATGGCATGAACCCGGAAAGCGGAGCTTGCAGTGAGCCGAGATCGGGCCACTGCTCTCCAGCCTGGGCGACAGAGCGAGACTCCATCTCAAAAAAAAAAAAAAAAAAAAAAAAAAAAAGCAGCAGGGGAGCTCAGCCAGCTCCGGGACTGAGATGAAACTGCACGCTACAGCTTGGAGACATTGCGGGAGGGCTCCCAGCAAGCGAAACTGGGCTGGGGTGCAGGACGGAGAGAGGGCGCTGGTGAGGCCCTGGTCCTGTGTGTGAGGGCGGCTGACACCCGGTGGGCTCTGTTTGTGCTTGAGCTGGTGACGGTAGGGTTTCCTTCCCCGTCAAGCAGGAGAGCACCCCGGTCCACCCAGGGAGCACCCAGGAGCCAGCCCCGCCAAGGGCACGCATGGGAGGCGTCAATCCCCTGGAGGGCAGCAGCCCTCAAGCGAGGACTCACGGGGACATGCGATACCGGGAAGCGAGTCGGAGGCAATTAAGCCTGTTTCAGAGTGGGCTTCGCAGGCGGCGCTGAATCGATAGATCCTCTGGCAGCGTGGTGCTGCAGGTGAGGAATCAATCAGGTAAATGCCTCCCAATCTGTTCCCGCTGTGCAAAGAATCAGCGCTGTTTACCACTCAAGCCAGAAATAAATAAATAAAGCTGCCAATTAGCCAGCGCCCTTTTTCGCTCTGGCAAGGGCTTTTTAGCTTCTCCAAATACACCAGAGTCCTGCAAGGCTGCACACAAGCAAAGGCAGCCCAGGCAGCGAGGGGCGGGGGCTTAGGCCCCAGGGGCAAGAACTCTGCTTCCTGGGAAGCCCCCTGCAGCCAGGTCAGGCTCCTCCTCTAGACGGGGAAGCTGGGCAAACACCTCCAGGAGCAAGGCGAAGGCTCTCAGTACCCCCACTACAGATGCAGCCGGGAGCCCCCAGCTCTCCACAGGTCAGAGGCCACGCCACGCCCCTGCTCACCCCGCAGAGCAGCAAGGCAGGAGGGGCAGGCCATCGGGCAGCGGTGCAGGACCCACAAGGGTCGAGATGTGGAGAGGAGGCAAGCCCACCCAGACAGGCCTCTTCCAAGACTCCACGGGCACGAGGGCTCCAAAGACCCTCGCCCAGGAGCAAAACGCACAGACACGGGGGTGTGGAACTACCACGGGGCGTGGAACTGATTTGGGAAGAGCCCAACGTGCCAAAAGGAAGAGCAGGCTCCCCCAGGACAGAGAGTAAGAAGACCTGGGAGATGAGTGGGCAGAAGGCCTGCCTGCTACCAGGGCTAGTGAGGAAACAGCTGCACCCACAGCCTGAGGGGACAGCCGGCCTGCATGTGGCCCACCCCAGCCAACAGAGGCAGACTGCCCAGGGGTGCAGTGAGGGCAGGATGGCTAGGAAGACTCTGGCAGAGAGGAGGTCACGAAGCCCCCGCTCTGAGCTCGGCAAGGAGCGTATGGGGCTCCACGCCTCCCCAGGGGCAGACCTGCTGGGTTCTCACACACCCCGGGAGGGCCAGGCCCACCCTGCCCCACCCTCCTCTGGGTCAGGAGACAGCCATTCCACCTGGGTGCCCGGCGCTTGTGGGAGAAACTCTGAATTCAGGAGCCTTGCTCAGTGCCAAGCACGGTGACACCACATACAACAGAGGCACCTCCGGGTGAAGGAGGACGCAGGGGCTCGGCCAGTGATGCCAGCGGGCCTCCCTGGAGCTTGAGAAGGGTGCAGGAGCTGCAGGTGGCCTTCCAGCCCCAGGGCAGGAGACACCAGTGAGCACGGAGGACACACATGGGCATGGCTGAGGGCACAGGGATGCAGGTGGTTCCTGCTCTGCATCCCGGGCCCCTTCCCTGCTGGGCTCCCGGCCCACACTAAGGATCCGGTCCTCACAGCGACCCCAGGAAGTCCCTGCTGTCAGGGCTGCACTTTACAGACACAGGACCTGCCACAGAAAGGTTGCGTCAGACCCCTGGTCATGCAGCCCACAGTGGCACAGCAGCAGCAGGGCAAGTCACCGCCACTGTTGCCAGGTGCACTCCAGCAGGTCCTGGACCCAAGGGTGGGGGCGGCGCCATGAGGCAGGTGCTGACAAGGTGGGTGGGGGTGGTGCCCCTTCTGATGACTGGACAGATGCCCAGGTGGGGACAAAGAGGACACAAACAGCAGCCCTGAGCCGAGCCGCCCACGCATCCTTCCTCCTCATACTGGCCCCATGTGTCCCCAGGGCGACAGCTCAAAACAATGGGTAGTGATGTCTCCGCAGCCTGGTGAGCGAGCTCCACCGTACACTCAGGATGAGACTGTAACAGGGCATCTGAGATATCCTTTGAATATTTACGAGTTCTCATCTGCCCAGGTGAGCGAGGGCCTGCTGTGGCAAACCCAATTCTAGCTACAACCCCCACCAGGTGAGGCAGCACCTCACCGGCAGGAGGCTGGCTCGAGGTTTCTGACAACTCCAAACAGGGCAGTGAGCCACTGGCCCTCTCACCCAGAGGCAGGCGCCCAGACACCAAGCAGCGCGAGTGCTCCAGAAACTGCAGCTCAGACTGAGCTCCCACCTCCAGCTAAGGGCTTCCTGGGGTCATTTACCACAGCTCTGAAAAATAAACTGAGGAGACAATATCAAGAGAGACTCCTGACATTCGTCCCGCTTTAAAATCAGGAGAATGGACTACCTGAAAGTCAGCTTACGCGTCTGTTTAAGCATTGAGCCAGCACTGGCATCTGAGGAAGCAGCCAACTGGCCCCTGGGCCTCCTCACGTTTACAGCGCCACAGGTGAGAAAGTGAGTGGGGCCAGGCGGCCTCCTGGAGAGGGGTCATCTTCCATGGGCTGCTTTCCACAGGCGGGGCTGCAGCCCGGGGCGCTGGAGCAGTGGACTCGGGGACAGACCCAGGCTTCGGTCCTCACTGCCACTTCCTGCCAGGCGGCCCTCCTGTGAAGCAAGGGATGGCACCTCTACCATATGGCCTAGGTTCCTGCAAAGACCAGGCAGGATGAAGGAGAGCGTCTCGGGAGCCGAGAGCAGACACAGGCAAGGCTCAGTGCGCGGCCCATGGACCAGGGACGCCCACAGAGTGCAACCCTCGGAGGGCCCCAGGTTGAAGACTCCACCTAGAAGGGGATGGTAACAAGGGCAGCTTCGAATTCCATTTTCAATAAACACACAGGCACTCGGGCATGCACACAAAGGGCAGAACCCCAGGGCAGCAGATGTGGACCAGACCACTGGAGGCCCCCAGCCTGCACCCCAGGAGCCTGGAGGTCCTGTGCGCAGCTGCGGAGCTATCTCCCCTCTCAGGCCTGGGGGGCAGCGGGGACACCTGACCTGACAGCCCAGGCCAGGCACAATGAGTGTGCACCATATGGCCACTAAGAATCGACACAGGCCGATGCCGCCGGCCTTCCTTGGGACCAAGCACAACCCGGGCCCAGCCCAGCTCTGAAAGGCAGTGTGAGGAGGCCCAGGAGCATCTCTGGGGACCGGCCTCTTCTGTCACTCAGAGTTTTTAAACACGCAGCTTAGAAGGTTCCTTCTGCAAGGAAGCAGAGTGATCGCCGGGCAGCTTTACACCTGTCGTCAGCCCCGCAGTGAGCCACGAGCCTCCGCCAGGCAGGTGCTCACTGACACTGTCCCCATGGGTCGGGCTTCATTAGAAACCACAGACCTCAGAATGAATAACCCCCCCTCACACTGCCAGGCAAATCAGCTGATCAGCAATGCTTCTATGTATCCAGTAGGGCATTTTAAACAACGGCAGATTACAACTGAGAACCTGGGATAAAGCCAGCGGGCCAAGTCAGGTGTGAGTTCAGTCATGAAGCACATCCGAGGCCTCGTTCCCAGGGAAGAACAGAGCAGACGCGGGTAGGATGAAGACATCTGAACGCTCTCCTGGAGGGGGCCTCTCAGTGACCCCACTCTGGGGACAGTCTTCCACAGTGCTGGCCTGACCCGCTTGTTCCAGAAGAGAGGTGCTCAGGGCTGGCATGAGCCCGCGGGCCTTTGCTAGTCATGGGAGTGCCACAGAGAAGACGTCCCCGCCCTCCCCTACTTATGACAAGGGGGAGATGGACGCAAATCTGAAGTGATCACAGGGGCACAAAGGAGCGGCAACTCACCCAGCCCCAGCAAGACACAGGAGGCTGTAGAGTGGGGCCCCTGATGGAGCACCCAAGGGGCAAGGAGAGGGCGGCAGGGACAGCCCAGCACACTTGCTCCAGAGGGGATTCTCCTGAGGGCGATGGACACACAGCCTCTTGGAAAGCTGCTTCGTGCTGTGCCACGGAGGAGCAGCTGCACACGGGGGAGCGGGCCCGACCACACCGACCGGCAGGAAAGACCAAGGTCCAGACGTCAGGAACCTGGTGTAGGTGGGCAATGAGGGAGCAGAAACGACCTGGGGTCTAGGGTGGGGAAAAAAGGCAAGAGAGGAGGAGACCCACAGGAACCCACCTGCGGAGAGGAGCGGACCCACAGGAACACACCTGCGGAGAGGAGGAACCCGCAGCAACCCACCTGCAATTACAATCTCACGCCCACCAAAGACCCCTGCACTCCGGGAAACGCGCAAGAGCAGCCGGCACTGTGGGCGTCAGGGGAGCAGACGCCTGCTAGGAATGAGAAAGCCTAGGGTGGAGTTGCTGGGGCCTCAGAACCCCACTACCCACGCAGGCACGCAGCTGGCAATGGCCCCAGAGCCGGTCTGTAGTGACTCCGACCAGCGGCTGTGACCTCAAGCAAGAGACTTCTGCTCACACCTGAGAGATTAAGACAGTGTCGACCTCTTGGAACTTCATGATGAGAACAAATGGATGAAAGGCCCTGACACTGAGAGACATTCGATAAATAAAATGCTTTTTAAATCACAGTCGTCAGTTACAACTCAACAACTCGGGCTCTGGTCCGGCCTCATCCCCTGTTGAGGAGCTGCTGACGCCCTCCCAGATTATTTCTAAATTAACATGGTTCTCATGAAGCCGGACAATTGTCCTGGTTTGCATACATTCTTTAGAGTTCTCTGGTCCCAGACTAATTATTCTGCATTTTCTGTCACTGAATCGCATTTGTCATCAGCAGCTCAGCCACCTCTCATCTCCCAAACAGCACTACTGAAACCTGGCAGGGCCATCCATGCCTAAAGTCCCCGAAACGCAGCCCTGGTGCCAGAAAGAGAGGGCGGAGGAGGCCAGACTACCGTGAAAGACCTAGGCAGTTCAGAGTTCATGAAACACTCGCTCATCAGCATGGGAGTCACAAAAAGCACAGAACACGAACAGGAAGGCTGCTTCCGGAAGATGGCCGTTCAGGAGAGGCCAGGTGACCTGCCCTGCCTGAGGGAAGGCCCTGACGGGAGTCCCTACACCCAGAGGCCTCGCAAAGGGCACAGGCACACCACCAGAGGCTGTGTAACATGGAGGGATGAGCGGCAAAGCAGAAAACACGATGTGTCTGCAAGAGGGCTGAAGGCTCAGCTGGGGCCTTGGCCATTGCAGGGATCCTGGCGGGGACACAGTGGGGCTGAAACCGGCTCCCTCTGCCCTTCTCACTCTGGGGACAGGACAGGTGGCTGCTGGGACCTGCCCTCAGAAGGTTCATTCTGCCACCCTCAAGCCCGTCAGGCCACACCGCGCCTCCCCAGGAGCACAAGGCCCCATCTTCAGCTCACACTGCAGTCTCTCTGCTCCCACACCTTCAGGCTTCCCACGCGGCAGTCAGGCACACGGACCACAGGGAGGAGGAGAAAAGCCAGAGGGGGACACAGGCCTTCCCGAGGCTTCAGGGCATCTGGACCTTGAGGAGACGGGGAGTGCTGCTGGCGCTGACCAACTGGGCAGAGTGGAGGTGGTGCACGACCCCACCACTAGGACAAAATTGGGTTTGTGGGCAGGCAGCTCTCTGATCGGAAATTCCTTCCAGTCCCAGAGCCAGCTGGAAGGGGCAGGGACCGGGCAGGCGCATTCCATGAGGGGCCTGCAGGATCCCGGGGGAGCTGAGGCCACCAGGGCTAACCCACCGCCAGGCAGCTCACATGTGCAGCAGGCCAACACCAGGCAGGCCAGGGGGCAGGGAGGGAGTGAAAGAACAAGACGCCTGGAAGAGGGAAAGCCCAGGTTTTTGCCTGTGGACATCTGAATGTGCTGTGGCAGGTATAGAAGAGTAAAAGGTCTGTCTCCGCGGGACTGTGAATGTGGACAGGCACGAGCAGGCCAAGCCATCCAGCAGGCTCACGGCGGCTCCTGTCCACACGGCTCCTGCTAGGCAGCGCCCCTCCTGCCGTGGGTCTGAATCCGTCACCTGCCAGTGATGAGGACGCGAGGAACACGCGCTTCTCAGAGTCCAGTCACACACGAAGCAGCAGGACAGGAACCCCAGGTGCCTCCCGTCATGAGGAGAGAGCACGCACACGATCCCATCCCTCTGGAGGCTGCCTGTCTAACAAAGATGGTCTCCCTGACGAGAGCAAGGTGGCAAGACAGACACAGCTGGACACGCAGGCTCGAGCTTCTGCCCAGAGATCAGAAAAACAAATGCAGTTATTTTTACACGCATGTCAGAGGCAGTCCAAGGAGTGCTCTCTGCACCCTAGGCTCGAGCCAACGGCCTCCCCCAGGATCCTGTCTACACACAAGGAAGGTGCACAACACAGCCACCACCGTCGGAGGGGCACACAGGCAGGCAGCTGGGTCAGCAGGCGCAGAGGGACTCATGGTTCCCATGGGATCCGCTGCCAGGAAGCTCCCAACCAGTCCAAAAAGCTGTCCTTCTGGGGCCCAGCAGAAGGGTGAAGAAAACACTACCCAACAGAGGGGCAGGGATGGGGTTAAAAGCACCAGGGCAGGCAGACAGACTCCAGCACCAAGTGGGTGCAGGAAATGCCACCTGGCTGCCCCGATACGCCTCACTGCATGAAAAGCACCTCCACATGTCGGGAGGCAAACGCCCTCCTCTTGGATTTCCCGGATTTCCCTGCCCTCGGCCCGCAGCAGGTGCCTGGCTGGGCGCAGCCATGGAGCTCACCTGAGAGGTCCAGGGAGCTGGGCCAGCAGCATTCAGGTGCCTCCCCGCTGAAATATTTCAGTCACCACGTCCTGGGGCTAGAGAAAAGCTAGCCTGGACACACAGCACCTCGAGGCCAAGTCCCTAAGCCCAGAGCTCTCTCCACGCCATTACAGCCCCCAACTCCCAGGAGTTCCCCACGGGCACACCAGATGAACAGACCGAGAAATTTGGAATAAGGAAGCAATTGAGAGGCCAGAGCTTAACTCTCTACGTCGTCTGCGGCAGGTCTGGGAAAGGAGACCAGCTTCCCACATAGTCTTGGGCCTCTCTCTCTCTCTGGGACCCCAATGATTCCAAACATAAACTCAATTCCAAAGGTGTGTCCTATCACTCCTGCTTGTAAAAGAAAATAAAATGTCAGGACCCTCTCAGTTTATTATGCCAGGGGGAAAAAGTTAAGCCCCGGAGGCCGAAGCTGGGAGCGTGTCCGCGACTCTCTCTTCCTCTTAGCTCTTGTTCCGTAAATAACTAGGAGAGACCAAACAGCACACCTCTCCCACTTCCAGTCACCGATCTTTGTGATGGATTCACTGCCTCTTTCACTGTCCTGCACCTACAGACCAGATGGCACAAGATGCCTGCTACATCTTCAGTGCGAATGCCAAATCAACCTTCCCGGAAAGATAAAGGCCACCGCATCGAATCCGATCTTTCTAACGATGCATTAAGCCTCTCGCAGAAGGATGCTGAGATCTGCTAAGCTTCCCTAAACTTGTCTACATAAATGATCCGGAACTTCCACGCTTCGGAACACTGACTTCCATTCTTTGGAATCTGTGCTTCCCTGGTGGCCGTCCTGGAAGAAGCTTGCACTTGAATAAGCTCTCTGTAAACTAGATTCGGACATTTTGGAGTATTTTGGGTTGACATACTGCACTATGAGCTCCTTCAAGAGATGGATGAGCAGCATGTCAGCCTTCTTCGGGCCCCAGAGCGGACCCTGCACACAATACACACTCATCCCAGGCACCTCAGGAATCTGCAAAGGCAGTCTTGGCCCAAATGCTTAAAAACAGAAGGGACACATGTACTATGGTCTGGAGAGGCACAATCCCCCTCACTTCTCCACCTTGTGATGAGAGGCTACGTTAAAAATGGCTTAAGCATCATAAAATCAGTTCTATTCATGGTGAGGAAATACGGAAAGGCAGTAAAATTGGCAGAGCATGGAGATGAGAGGACACTAAACTCCCTGGCTCTCTAAGGGAAACAGGGAGCAGCTGAGACTGTGAGAGGAAAAGGAATTTAACCAATTTAAAATTCAAAGCGCTGCTTCTGCTTCCCCGACGAGCTTGTCAGTCCCAGGGGACCTCTGCGCAGGCACTGATGGTGTCCTTGCCCAAGGCCTCCCAGCTCATCCTCACAAATGTGCTGGAACATTCGTGCCTGCACCAGCTGGGCCCCCAGGTTCTCATCCAGAGAGCAGCAACAGGGACAGCTCAGGTGTGTCCCCCAGGCCCACGCGCCTCCCCAGGGGTGCCCTGTGCCCTTCAGCCCCCATCAGCCCTTGTCCTCACCCTGGCCCGAGCTGGCTCAGGCTGGGAAGGTCAGCAGGATGTGACAGCCATCGCACCTGGGGTCTCTCTGGTCATGACAAGGGACCTGCTTCCTTCTTTCAGCAACTGGCAGTCACACAAGTCCTGTGAGCCCCCCACAAGGGCCTGACCATGCACACGTGAAATGATGGGGGGCTGCTCAGGTGCCTCTAACGGAAAGGCTGGTGAAAGATGTGCCTCGTGGACCCGCCGCGGTGCTGCCTCCTGACGCTCAGCGTGGTCCCTCTCTTCTCCAAGCAGTCAGTAAGGCTGACTCAGGAGGAAGCCGGCCCCAACTGCATTTTGTCTCAATCTGACCCCTGGGACAGCTCTCTCTAGCCTCATCTTACTTGCTAATTTTTGTTTTAAATTTACAGATATTCTTTTTTCAAGCAATTATAGGTTTACAGGAAAACTGAGGAGAAATAAGAGTTCTCATCTACCCTTCAGCCCCCAGGCAGATTCCCCTGCACCGTGTACAACTGCAGTCCATTCATTACAACTGATGAACCCAAGTCCACAGTGGACACGTGGGCTCACTTGTCATGTCTTACGTTCTCAGGTTTAGACGAACGCATGTCTGCAGTCCCTGTGTGACCGCGCGTCCACCATCCCGGCCGCGTGCAGTCGGTCCACTGCTGCGTGTGACTGCGTGTCCACCATCCCGGCCGCGTGCAGCGTCGGTCCACTGCTGCGTGCGACTGCGTGTCCACCATCACGGCCGCGTACAGAGTCAGTTCACTGCTACGTGTGACCACGCGTCCACCATCACGGCCGCGTGCAGTCGGTCCACTGCTGCTTGTGACCGCGCGTCCACCATCACGGCCGCGTGCAGCGTCGGTCCACTGCTGCGTGCGACTGTGTGTCCACCATCACGGCCGCGTGCAGAGCAGAGTCTCCTGCGTGTGACTGCATGTCCACCATCACGGCCGCGTGCAGTCGGTCCACTGCTGCGTGTGACTGCGTGTCCACCATGACGGCCGCGTGCAGTCGGTCCACTGCTGCGTGAGACTGCGTGTCCACCATGACGGCCGCGTGCAGTCGGTCCACTGCTGCGTGAGACTGCGTGTCCACCATCACGGCCGCGTGCAGTCGGTCCACTGCCGCGTGTGACCGCGCGTCCACCATCACGGCCGCGTGCAGTCGGTCCACTGCCGCGTGAGACTGCGTGTCCACCATCCCGGCCGCGTGCAGCGTCGGTCCACTGCTGCGTGCGACTGCGTGTCCACCATCACGGCCGCGTGCAGAGTCGGTCCACTGCTGCGTGCGACTGCGTGTCCACCATCACGGCCGCGTGCAGAGCAGAGTCTCCTGCGTGTGACTGCGTGTCCACCATCACGGCCGCGTGCAGTCGGTTCACTGCTGCATGTGACTGCGTGTCCACCATCACGGCCGCGTGCAGAGCAGAGTCTCCTGCGTGTGACTGCGTGTCCACCATCACGGCCGCGTGCAGTTGGTTCACTGCTGCGTGTGACTGGGTGTCCACCATCACGGCCGCGTGCAGAGCAGAGTCTCCTGCGTGTGACTGGGTGTCCACCATCACAGCCGCGTGAAAAGTAGGTTCATTCCCCAAAAATCCTCTGGGTCCGCCTGTGCATCCCTCCTGTCCATCCCTGGCAGCCACCGATCTTTTTACTGTGTCCACAGTTCTGCCTTTTCCAGAATATCATGGAGGAGAAATCCCACAGTACCCCGCCTTTGCAGATTGTCCTCTTTCCCTCTGCAATATACATTTAAGATTCTTCCACGTCTTTTCACAGCTTGGTAGCTCATTTCTTTTTAGCTCAGAACAGTATTTGAGTGAATGGACATACCATCATTTATCCATTCACCTATGAAAGGACACTGTTACTGTGTGGTTCCCGACCCCTCCAAATCTCAGGTTGACAACTGATCCCCAGGATTGGAAGCAGGACCTGAGAGGAGGGGTTTGGGCCATGGGGGTGGGTCCCTCATGACGGCTCATGCTGAAGAGCAGTCCTCACTTCATCAGTTACCAGGAGAGATGATTGTTACAGGGAGCCTGGCGTCTCCCTGCTCTCCCCCTTCCTTGCCATGTGGTGCCGGCCACCTCAGCTCCCACCATGAATGGAAGCAGCCTGGGGCCCTCACCAGAAGCCAGGTGCCGGCGCCACACTTCCTGCAGGACCATGAGTCAGACAAGTCTCTTATTTATAAATTGCCCAGCCTCACATATTCCTTTATAACAACACAAAAACAGACTGAGACAGACATGTTGGTCACTTCCACGTTTTGGTGATTCTGAATAAAACCTACTATAAACACTTGTGTGCAGGTTTCTGTGTGAATGTAAGTTTTCAATTCATTGGGACAACTTCCAAGGGGCAGAGCTGGACTGTACAGAACGTTTACTTTTCTAAGCAGCTGCCAAACTGCCTTCCAAGTGGCTGCAGCACTGTTTTGCGTCCCCACAGCAATGGTGAGAGTTCCTGTTGCTCCACATCCTCACCAGCGTTCGGTGCTGTCGATGTTCTAAGCACGTGCAGTGAGGTCTGGGTGCTTTCACGTGCTGCTCCCTAGTGACATGCAATGCTGAGCACCTCCTCACGTGCTTCTCCGTCACCCACGTGTCTGCTTTGGTGAGGCGCCTGTTCAGAGCTCACCCATTTTCAATGCTGAGCACCTCCTCACGTGCTTCTCCGTTACCCACGTGTCTAATTTGGTGAGGCACCTGTTCAGAGCTCACCCATTTTCAATGCTGAGCATCTCCTCACGTGCTTCTCCGTCACCCGCGTGTCTGCTTTGGTGAGGCGCCTGTTCAGAGCTCACCCATTTTTTAATTGGGTGGTCTGTTTCCTTACCACTGAGTTTGAAGAGTTCTTTGTATAATTTGGATAACAGCTCTTATCAGATATGTCTTTTGCATGACGGTGAAAAATATTTTCTCCATTTGGGGCTTCTCTTTTTATTCTCAACAGTTTCCTTCGCAGAGCAGCCATTTCCAACTCTAACGAGGTCCATCTCAACAATTCTTTCAGACTGTGCCTTTGGTGTTGTACGTTAAAAGTCACTGCCTAATTGAAGGTCAGCTAGATATTTCCGCCACTATCTTCTAGGAGTTTTAAAGTTTTGTGCTTTACACTCAGGTATGTGATCCACTCTGAGTTGATTTTTGAGGAAGGTGTAAGGTCTGTGTCTAGATTTTTCCCCTGTGGCTGTTCCGCTTTTCCAGCACCATTTGCTGAGAAGACCGTTTTCCTCTGAGCTGCCTTTGCTCTGTGGTCCACGATCAGCCGAGTATATCTGTGTGGGTCTATCTCGTGGCTCTCTGACCTGTTTCACAGACCTGTTTGTCCATTCTTCCATCAACGTCGCACCACCTTGATCACTGTGGTTTTACGCTAAGTCTTGAGGTCGGGGAGTGTCAGTTTTCCGGTGTTGTTCACTGGTGTTGTGCTGGCCATTGCCATCTTTTGCCTTCCCATATAAACTTTAGAATCTGTTGATATCCACAAATATAACTCGCTGGGATTCTGACTGGGACTGCACAGACCCTCTGGGGAGAACTGATAATATATTGAGTTCTCCTACCCGTGAACATAGAATGCCGCTGCATTGATTTACGGCTTTGATTTCTTTCATCAGGTCTGGTGATTTCCTCACACATAACCTGTACCGGTCTCTGTGTCTACGCTGTTTTTTGGTGCTAATGTAAATAGTACTGGGTGTTGATTTCAAATTCCCTCTGCTTGTTGCTGGTACACAGGAAAGCAGCTGATGGCGTGTATGGCCCATACCCTGCTCTCTCTCACCACTCATTATTCTACAAGTTCTTCTGTTAGTTCTCAGAATTTTCTACATAGACGATCATGTCATCCGCAAACAAAGACAGTTTTATTTCTTGCTTCCTTTATTCCCTCTTCTTGTCTTACTGCACTATAGCTAGTACTTCCAGTACGACAGCGAATAGGAGTGGTGAGTGGGACTCCTTGCCTCGTGCCTGATCTTAGCGAGAAAGCTTCTAGTTTCTTACTTGGTTTTAAGATGGAAATAGTTAACAAGTAATAAGAAATTAGCTTCTCTATGACAACAAAAAGAAAAATCTGCCCATTTAAACAGGACCGGTCACCAGAGCCCACGTGTGTCCAGCAATTGCACACGTCTCTGGAGAGGCCACCCTCTCTTAAGGACTAGTCTTGGATTTGTGGGGTTCTCAGAGAGCAACTTGTGGCTGCCCAAGTTCCTGGCTCCACCAGAAATCAGGTGGGCATGATCTCCAGGCCCCGGGGACACCCCTGCTGCTCATCTAGGGCAAGAACACCTGAAAGAAGTCAGCTCTGCTGCTTATGGGTTGAGCCATCTTCCTTCAGCCCGGAATGCTGCAAAGTGGGCCTTTTCTAGGATACATGAGTCACCGTTTCCAGAAAAACCAGAACTGAGGACACCTTCCCAGACATTCAATGACTGATGTTCATTAATGATGTTCATGTTCAACACACACAAAACACCCCCTACACTCTAATCAGAATTTTGAGCAAACACTACCCAGAAAGGTAAGACTAGCCACGAAAGGTGTGAAGGAACAGTGAGCGCACCTGCCTTCAGCCCTCACCCACCCAGCAGGCAAGGCTGAGCAGAGCCTGTGTGTGGGGCCCTCAGGCCACTAGGCCCTCCTTCTTCCAACTGCACACCTGTGCGGGGCCAGACTTATTCCACAGACTCCAAAAGAAGAGACCATGGCAGATGGACGCAGACACGAGATGCTCCCATCTTCTATTTCACCAGACACTGAAGAGATTTGTAAAAAGTAAAAAACAATGCCATTCCTCTCACTGTCTCGTTTTGTGTTAGAAAATGCATTTTTCATAAATATATTTTGTTAAGTGATAATGAATTGTTTTTAATGAGATTATAAATATAATTGTAAATAATGATTTAATTTTAATTTTAATTTCCAAAGATGGTAAATACTGATAGATATGATTCCCCACAAATAAAAACTCTTTGTTTTCGGTAATTGTTTATCATTAAAGGGGCCTGGACCGACAAGTGAGGGCAATGCTGGTGCAGAGGAAGGCTCAGGCGGTGGGCAATGTCTGGGCCTCTTGCCCCCCAGCTCTCACAGCGACGCTCGGGACAACTGCCCACCAGCTCTCGCCACCTCTCACGGCCACATGTGGGAGTCCTGCCTGCCACCTCTCATGGTGACGTGTGTGCACATGTCCCAGGCCCAAGGGAAAGTACACTCATGAAGGGAGCAACGGCCTCAGCAGAGACCTGAATCTGAGCCTTTGGAGGTGAGTCCAAGGATCTCTATTTTCAGGCTCTTTTCGCCATATAACTCACAAGCAGCCAGGCGTTTGGGAAGCATGGCCATGATCAGGACCATGCAGCCCAACGCTCTCTAGTCCCCTAAGGGATTCACTGCTGGTTTCTCTTCCCAGGCAGGGAGAAAGCTCCTTCGGCGCAGGGGTCACAGCCTTCCTTCTCCTAGAGCCCCTATGTCCACTCCAAGCTCAATGAGACAGAAACAGGAAGCCGCACTTGCCCCACGCTGACCAAAAATGCGTGTCACAGCCACGTCCACACTGTTCCTCCTGCAGACTCTGCGCAACTGTGTTTCTCGGCCACAGTATTAAAAAAGGGTCAGCATTAAGAGGCTTCATGCCCCAAGGAAGCGACCTGTGATATCTGAGCTTGAAAAAGCATCGCCCTGATGAGAGGCAACGTGGTGAGAGGGCACAGGCTTAGGAGACAGCCAGCCCTGAGCTCACAAGCAGACTCCAGGCTGAGTGGCTCCACAACCTCGGGGAAACCGGGGCAAAGCGAGAGGCCCCCCGCCAGCAGGCAGGATCAGTGCCAGGGCAGGGGGACACGTGTGGAGTGCCTGGTACCCACAGGTGCCTAGCAGTGGATGTTTCTTTGTTCCGACTCTCTTACCCAAGTTTCCTAACAGGATCGAGAGACCCTCCCAGGTCCATGGCACCAACTCGAGCTCAGGATGCTGGCAACACCAACACCCTCCCTCAGACCAAGTGCACTCACCTGCCCAAAGCCTGCCCCTTCCAGGGGCTCCTGTTCTCCACAGGCAGACTCTGAGCCAGCTGCATTCCTCGGTGGTGGCCCTTCCCATCTCCTGGCATCTCCTCGGGGCTCAGCAGTGGAGGCCATGGTGGGAGGGCCTGAGACTGATTTTATGTTCTGCCAAACAAGGAAGGAAAGCGTACTCCAATCGCCTGATGGCACCGGAGCTGCTCTCCACACCTGCACACCAAGAATCCCAGCTCGGGCATGGAAAGGAGCCGGCAGTGGCCAGCTTCAAGGCTAAGAAGGAAGCTCTTGGCTCAGAGCTTACAAAGTTCACAACAAGTTACAGGGAAACTCAAGAAAAGCGTTCATAAGAGGATGCTCCCAAGTCCACTGATGATGCCCTGGGCTTGGCAGTGCCGGGCATGAGAGAGGAGGCCTCGAGGACCCCACCTCAGTCTCCCCATACAGCAGCTCCTGGCAGCCCTGACCCTGCTCTAGGCTCCGCTGTGGGGTGTGGGCTGCTCTCCTGGGGTTAGGCTCACACAAACCCCTTCAAAATAAGCAAGGAAACAGAAGTTCAGGGCACCAAAATACTTAGGGACCAACCCCAGCAAGGGCCCTTCTCCCATCTCCCTATTCTCTTCCTGAAGCAACAATGAACAACATTCAAGTAGTATTCATTTCTGTGTTTTCTCCAAATGTTTGAGGAAATCTACATTCTACTACCACCTTTTGGGGGCCAAGAAAGATGTTCGCTTGCAAAGGACAGAACTGACCCAAGCACCCTCTTCTCAAACGTATATGGCACTCCAGATGCTGTTTTCTGATTTGGGGAGCTGAGGTCAGACACCTTCCGCTCTCTAACAGAAACGTCACGGAGCAGCAGGCATGTTACCGGTCTGCTTGGCCCATGCAAGTGAGGGGCCCACGCTGCCTCCTCCTTCCCTTCTGCACCTTGCACACACCACCTCTGGCCCAGGTGAGTGAGGGGCCCAGGCTGTCTCCTCCTTCCCTTCTGTGACTTGCACGTGCCACCTCTAGCCCCAGGTGCAGACAGGCTTGTGCCATGGCACTGCCTGAAAACCTCAGCCAGGAAACAGAGCGCTTTCCCCGTGGTCCCGGGTCACCTCAAAGATGCCACCTCAGGCTCCCACACAGGCCAGATCCACAACCGGAACAGGAACTTCTCCAGGAAAGGTCTCCTGACCAGCAGTTTCTGAACTGTGCTCCTCTGGCCCTGGAGGCTCCAAAGAGCGGAAGCCAAGCAGGAGGTGGACGTATGGGGCAACTACACAAGGACACGACACCGGCCATGATGGCAGCTGCTGCTCACAGAGCGTTTCTGTGCCGACGGCGCCATGTCGGATAACTATGCGAGGGCCACACGACACAGGCCATGATGGCAGCTGAAGTTCACAGGGCGTTTCTGTACCGACAGCGCGGGCCAGCCCATGATCAGAGCACAGAGCCGTGAGTCCCAGGCCCTTCACCAGGGCTGCACCCACGCTGCGCTCTCACCACCACTGGGCAGCCCCTGACACTGCGGACCTGAGACTGCTGTTACAAAGGGTTTCATGGGGGTGGGAGGAAATGCCAGCTTTTTTTTAACTTGCTAAAGAGGGTAAGAGAATGCAGGGGTGCATACAGGGTCCAAAGGGAAGGAGAAAGGAAGGGGATGCATCTGCTGCCCAAGGGGACGTGCTCCCTGGCCACCGTCCTGGCTGCGGCAGCGCTCAGCAGGCTGGCGGTGGGGCGGTCAGCTCTGCAGGTGCACTTAGTCCAGAGCCACTCAGCCTAATGAAATGAGGCGTCCTGAGAACCACGACGAGGTGGGCGTCAGACCAAGTGGCCTGGAGAGATGAGCACTTCAGCATGCAGAGGTTGAAAACAGATCCTATTGACAAAATGGAAGGAACCACATCAAGAGGTGGGGATTGGGGGCATGAATTCCAGACGCACACTTCTGGCTTGTTAGGAGAAGTCAGCTGGAGGGGAGGCAGCCGATGGGGCCTCCCCCGCTCTCAAGGCCACACCGCCATCGCCTGCAGCACCTCACTCTGAGAACCCCATGCCCAGGGGCCAAGCAAGCACTGAGAGGAAGGCCAGCACTCCTCTGCCTTCCCCCAGGCAGGCTGCACATACCCTTCAAAGAAACCCATTGAGGGTGGAACTGACCCTAATACAAATGAGGAAAGAAAGGCTCGGGGGTCAAGTGAGCAGGACCCAGTGACAGAGACCACAGACCCCACTCCTGCAAACAACGCCGCCATTCCCTGAGCACCTGCTTGATGTCGGGAACTTCTGAAATCTTCAATTCTCCACTCATCTTGCAAAGCAAGAGTCCTGGACCTGATTTTCCAGATGAAAAGCAGGACAGGCAAGGAGAACACCTCTCAGCTGGAGTCAACATGCATCGGAGAGGCCCAAGGTCCCAGCAGGACAGGCGGTCTTCCTCCTCAGCAGACGCACCGGCACCGGCACCGAGGCCAGAGGCGAGGAGGAAGAGCAGGCGAGGCTGCCTCAGCCTCACCCTCCTGTGTGGCCAGCCCACCCAGACAGGGCGAGCACTGTGAGGAGGGCCCAACCCCCAGGAAGCACCCCACACCATGGCCACAGCCTAAGCCCTGGCTGCCACGGGGAGCACACGGCCCGACCCCCTGAGCCAGCAATGTACTCTCAGCCAACCCATGGGAGCACCCTCCCCGCACCCCCACCCCACCCTAGCTCACGGGACCACCCTCCCTCTGAGCTCACAGGCTGCAGTCCAGGGCTTGCCAAGGCGGGAGCGCTGCCGGCCCCAGGTCGCACACTGAGATGCCCCCCACCCTCAGCAGTGAAGGTGACTCCCCCAGCCATGCCCCCAGGGCCATAGCCCTGAGCTCTGTGTCCTGCCTCTGGTCTCAGGAGGAACCAGACACTACCAACGGCCCAGCACCCTGAGAGTATGGAAAATACAACACTCATGCTGGGAGAAGCTGCCAGGGGCTGGGGCCAAAGGCAGACTGCTGAGAACTCCACAGCCACAGAGGACACCCGCCGCTCTCCTTCAAGGCTGTTGGGGGAGGAAGCGGGGCTTTGGCAGACCCCCGTCCAGAT
Source organism: Pan troglodytes (assembly GCF_028858775.2). NCBI lineage: Eukaryota > Metazoa > Chordata > Mammalia > Primates > Hominidae > Pan > Pan troglodytes. The sequence continues at coordinate 8,106,569 of NC_072404.2, forward strand.
GGCTCCAGCAGGGGCCAGTGTGAGGGGCTCTGCGTGGAGAGGCCAGCTGCAGCTCGGACCACACTTCCCCCGACCCTCGAGGCTAAGGTTTTGTGGGTGATTTAGGCCTGAGATGATAAAAAACAATTTTATGCCTAAAAATATTAAAAAGTAACAATACAGATCAGAAAAATCCATGCTCTAGGCTTCACTCCACCAAGTAGAGTCTCTTTCCCCCCGCAGGCCTCAGTTTCCCTGTTTTTATGGTCTACTATCTGGACCCCCCCAGTCCCTGCCCTGCTCCACTGCAGCACAGCATGCCATAGGCCAGGTGGTCAGGCTTCCAAAGCCCTCAACTACTTCCCTGCAGGACGTGCATCCTTCTGTGACCTGTGCTTGGCTCAAGATCACCCACACAGCGTCCAAGCCCAGATGGCCACTGCAGACGCCTCTCCCAAGGCCTCCTACTCTTGTCAATCCTTGGTGGCTTCCTCTGGGCCCTCCCCAGGCCAGTGTCCCAGAGGCAAAGGCTCAGCCACATTCATCAGTGCCCAAACGTAAAACAGTGACTCCAGCACTCCTCCAGCAGCCCCTGTCCGCCCTGCACATGTTCTTACACAGGACCCTCAAAGGACCCTGAAGGGTGAAGGGTGCCGGTGCCACCCTCCACGCCTCAGAATCGGAGAGTGCACCAGGGCCGAATGGCCCTCCGAGGCCCTAGCCGCAGCCGCAGCCGCAAAGCCGGGAGCAAGAGGCCAACCAGGGCAGGGACGCCGAGTGACCAGGGAGAAGGGAGAAAAGAAGCCAGGCATCCCTGGCTTAGCCACTTCCAAGATGAAGAGCCTCGTCTGCCTTAGACATTTCCTCCAAAAGAAGAGCCATGGGTGTGGGTGGGAGCCGGCCCCGCATCCCAGCACGAGGCCAGGCCCCCGCCAGGAGAAACCCCAAGGAGCAACCAGGCCTCCGTGCCCAACCTCGGCTGGAAAGCAATGCTGATGGCAGTTGCCTTCCCCCAGTCCCTGCATGCCAGAAAGGGCGGCTCCATGGCCCTGGGACCCACTGGCTTCTGGAACAATCTCCTATGGCAACTGCCACAGAACTAAACACTCAGAAAGTGATTGCATTTGGGATGAAATTTTTTTCTAGTGCTTGAATAAAAGGGGGAGTTTCACATTTCATCCACTTCCACATCCCTTAACAATAAAAACTTATTTAAAAAGCCATGAATATGTAAATGCCATTTTAAATATGGAAATGCAAAACATTCAGGGAAACAGTCTGGGTGTGAAATATTAACAGCAGCTCATCTTGCTGAAAGAAGCAACACAAGCTGGCTAAAGCAGCAGGCGGAGGCACCCCGGACAGACCCCAGAGCCCAGCGGCAGCGGACGCTGGACCCGGCCCAGTCATGAAGGAGCGTGTGCTCACCTTGCGGGCTCTGCCTGGGGAGGGAACAGGTTCAGACACCCACCTAGAGCAGGGCCAGCCTTGCCAAAGCCTGCCTGCATCCTACAGGGCCACCCAGTGCCCCACCATGGAAGCCCCTCCAAGCAGGCAGACACCGCGTGCTGCGGGGCACAGCCATGAAACCCGACCATGCCTGCTGATGACCCAGGCTTTCCCCTGGAGCCAGGATGGGCTGGACCCCCTCTCAGGAGAGATGGGGCTCGATCTCAGGCCCAGCAGCCAGCTGCAGCCTGAAACATGATGGTGCCTCAGACAGGCCCCCAGACCATACTGGGGGGCCACAGAGAACCCGGCATTGGCAGGATGGGCACCGGGTCTATGTCCCCCAACCCGGGACTTCACTAGCCCTGATCAGGAAAGGACTGGAGGAACAAGAAGGCACTGCATGAGGGAGGGAGGCCCCGAGACAGACGCCCGCTCACCCAGACATCTCCATGCCACGCCCCCCTTCTCTCTCTCCCTCTAATTGGCCACAAAATGTACAGGCCTGGTACCCACCCACCCCCGCTGAGGAGGCCCCACGAGGAGGTTCTAAGCTGAGCACAGAGGAGCGGGCGGCTGCACATGCCACAGGCACCATCTCACGTCCAAGTCTGGGCACTGCAGGCAGGTGCCGCACAGACAGCCTGGGGAAGGCCCAGCCCCTCCACATGGCCTGGCTCCCGGGACAGGTGCCGCCAAGTCCTCTTTTCCTACTAAAGTCCCAGTGGAGAAGAGAGGGGGACTGAGAACCAAAAGGACAGGCAGAGGCCACCAGCCAGGCCAGGGTCGCCGGGGCAGCCATCACCGGCCAGCAGGTGGACCGCACAGCCGTGAGCACACAATGGGCCTGCTCCCCTGTCACCTTGAGCAGCGCACTCTGGGGCACCTGACTCACTGAGGGGTCCATGTTCAAGTGCATGGTGCCAGACCCCAGGCACAGGGATGTCCCTCACATTTCCCCAAAAACCCGCTCACTGGGCCTATCCTACAGACAGACAACTGACTCACGAGAGAGACTGCTTTCCAAAGGGCCCACACTAGCCAAACTAACCCGAGCAGCCTTCGCCAAAGAACAAGGCAGGCACGTGCCAGCATCTGCACTGGAACCACCACAGGAAAGCAGATGCCATCAAGGGCCCCGTTCTAGAGACAGACAAGGAGCCTCAAAAGGCTGTCCCCTGGTGCAGGGCTGGGTTGGGGGCTGAGGCCTCTATGGCGCAGGTGCACTGTGCGTCCCAGGCATGGTCCGGGGCTGCGGGAGAAACTCTTGGGACCAGCCCCACATGGGACGCACAAGGGGCAGAGGGGGACAGGAGCAGGATACAGACAGATCACGCAGGTTCTCTGCTGCCGGACGGAGCGCCCCTAGCTGCCACTGAGCCCACAGTGAAGGGCACGGTGCCACCCAGAGCTCCTGGCGCGTGCCCTGCCACAGCCCTGGACCAGACAGGCATGGCAGGCTGCCACCATGGAATACATGGAGACAGACCATTAGACTCAGACTGATTCCACACCTTCTGCCAAAGCCCATTTACATCGAGTGGCGCCAAAGCCGAATGGACACGACAAGGCCTCTGGCCATGTCAAACCCCAGGGGCCCCCTTATGCAGAGAGCAGGTGGTCAGGTTGAGCATGAGACTTGCTGGGAACACATGGCTCAGGCCATGGTCAGTTCAAGGGCAGGCCAGAACTGGCCATCCCGACGTGCTCTCTCACCCACACTGATCCACGGCAAATTCCGTCACCTTGACCTCCCAGATGCCCCCACCGCCTAACCCGTCTGATCATCACCACTGGCCACACACAGGAGACATCCTGCCCCACAGAGTCCCCTGGAAAACTTACCCCTGCCATGCCCTGAAGGCTCCCAGAAATTGTACTTTCCCATTACCTCAAAAAGTGACAGCAGGACACGGTGCCAGTGATGACAAGGACTAGCTAAAAACCTGCACCCTGAGCCAACACCGTCCACAGGCTCCATAGAGGCGACTGCACTGAGCCTCAAAACCCCCAACGGGAGTCACCATCACCAGAAAGACTCGCTCGGAGAGCCACTCCTGGTAGAGCCAAATGCAAACACAGGCCCCCGGAGCCTGGGCCAGTGGTGGCTTCTCCAGCGGGAGGCCCCTCAAGTGCAAGAGGGGAACAGCCCAGCCACCGTGGATCTCGTATGCCTTGCTGGTCTCTGGATGACTCAAGTGCACCATAATTCAGATGCCAGGTGACAAGGCCTTGTTACGTCCTTGAGAGGACAGCCTAACCACCTGGGACCAACAGCAGGAAAGACTCATAACTAGTAAACTGATCTTCACTCACTCTTGGGAGGTGACAGAAACCTGAGGCAGGAAGAGGCTCAGAAAAGCACCGTCTGTGACAGAAAACATGGTGATATCCACTCATCACACCCAATGACTCTCGAGTCCCTTATGCTTGACAAGGGCCTGACTCCTCCTGACGCTGCCCAGGCCCCTGATGGCAGCAGTAGATGAAACAGCCCAGGCCCAGGCACCGGGAAGCACCACACGGCCAGGTGCTCCAGGACATGCCAGCCTGGTGGCTTCAGGCCAAGGGCTCTTCTGCCTGGAGGCAGCAAGGTGGGATCTTCAAAACAAACTGCGGCGATCACAGCCCAGGCTGGAATGCACTTCTGGGAAAGCCGATGCACAGAGGGGAGGCAGGGGAGGCCAGGGCAGACCCCAACATGAAGAGCTCCATCTGCATCCACGCCCCTCAGGGGCTCCCCTCTGTGGACTTCTCAGCCGGCTCTACCTTAAGTCAGCAGCAAGGAGGATGTCTGGGGCTTCAAACAGGCAAAGCAGCACCAGGCAGGATCCATGACCCAGGGTCTCTGCTGAGGCAGAGAAGCAAGGCCAAAGCCGAGACGGCAGCCACACAACGTGTCCCGCAGGGACCCAGGAGCCACCTGCAAACACATCCCACAGAGCTCTGGAGACCCACAGGCCTGGACGCACGTCCTGCTTTCACCAACTCCCAGCTGTTTAGCCCGGGGCTCAAGTTCCTCCCCTGCAAAAGAGGGAATCATAAGAGCTTCCAGCTGGGAGCGTCTGTGAGGCTCAAGTGAGAGGCTGCACATGAAGCGCAGCGCAGCGCATGGTGAGGGCAGATGCGAGATAAACACTGACTGCTCTCAGCATCCCCATCGTCATTCATCGCTGGGATTACAGATGATACACCTGAACCCTGGAGCCCTCACAGGGTCCTGAGAGGCCCTGCTCCCGCCACCAGCCCTCTCCAAAGCACGGCCTTATTTCCAGCACAGCAGAGAAACCGCCAAGAGCACGGCCCCACGCATCCCCGCCCGAGCTTCTCAGTCCTGTTCTTCAAGAGCCCTCAGAGCACGTTGGCCTATTCCACTCCAGATCTGAAAGATGACAGCACGGCCACGGGCTGGGCCACAAAGGACTGCAGCCTCCTGTCCCGGCTCTACCCACGGCAGAGCTGGGGACGGCAGAGCGGGGGACGCCAGGCAGAGGGGTGCTTGGGTCCCTAAGGGCCAAGGAGACTAAGAGGGCCCGGAAAGGGAAGGGAGGCTACAGGGCAGCCCCGGGTGCCCTGTGTGAAGTGTGAGAAGAGGGCACACCAGATCCACCCACTGATTCTGAACAGCATGCCCTGTCCTCAGCCCCATAACCAGGAGGTCCATTCTCAGATTCAAAGAGCCGAAACGAGGCTTGAGCGTAAACCAGGCCAGGCTCCCCTACACTGCCATGAAACTCCTGCTCCAAGGTAAAGAGGCCCAGGATCTCTGACAGGCTCTGCTCACACCAGTGACCAATGACGCCCCATCTGTCCACGGCTAAAGGAAGGGAGAAACACACAGGAGGCAAGGTTTGGTGGTCCTGACCCAACTCCCAGGCTGAAATGCACTCAAGCACCACACCCTCCTAGAGCGCCTTACGGCCAGTGCCCTGTAGGCTGCCCCGCTGCCCACTGAGAGCCCTGCCTGCCCCCGGCTCCACAGCCAGCCCCGGACCCTTCGTCACAGCACCACGTCCCGGGGACTGCCGAGAGCTGCTGCACCAGGCACGTTATCAACGTCATCCCGCTGAATCCTCAAGCAGCCCCACAGACACTCTCTCTGCTGTAAGACAGGAATTCCGGTGCAGCACCTGAGCAAACCCGCATAAAGCTAACAAGCAGGCTCCTCACAACCCTGGAAAGCAGTAAGTCCTACACTGAGAGTTCCAGAAGCTTCTTGCCTCTACCAACTCCAGCCCCAAGACCAGAATGCAGCACAGGTGCCACCGTGGGGCTTCCAGCCTCCAGTCCTAAGAGCGCAGAAACATTCAGACAGAAACTTCAGTCCAGCTCACAGCAGCGTTTGGAACTGTGCTTCACCAGTAAAAGGGGTCAAAACCATAGCTCAATGCTAGGAAAATTCCTTCTTGCTCCAGGCTGGTTGGTGGCCCAGCAGCTAAATCCGAGATATGGTGTCATTTTCTCTTCCTCAAACAAGGGAGGCAATGGCTTCCGGCTCGGCATCTGCTCACTGCGGGATGATCTGTTTCCTGCACCAGGTTGCACGGCAAGTTGACATCAGACCCTCCCTGGGCTGCCTTCCCTGCCTCGGAACTCCTCTGGGTGGGAGAGCTCCAGGCTCCTCCCTGAAACAGGCTGGAATGCTACTGCAGTAACTATGGAGAGAAACTGAGGCAAACTTTAAAAAGGCAGCAACGGCAGGAACTCCGCAGAGGAGCCCGACACACAGGACCTGCTGAGGTACCTGCTGGCTTCTGGCTTCACGGACGTGGACATGTGTCATGTTGGTGAAAGGAACACCGAGTCACCAAGACAGCGATTGTGGGAAGGGCGCTCTGTTCCGCACATCAGATCAGCAGAGAAGGAAAGTTACACAACACCCAGGAAGTGCATCAAGACTGCGTGGTGTAGGCTGCTCACAGCGGCACACTACGCCGGCTGATAGGCAACATTCATCTTCTAAAAGCCAAGCTCCTGAAAACAGGCACACGAATGACCCAGCCGTCACTTCAGAAGCTCGGCCTGAGGCACCAGCATTCCGAGATGCTGCCACATGAGCTACCCCAGCGGCACCGTCACAGCAGCACCGCCTGGAAGAGGGAGCACCGGGCACTTGGCTACGAGGAACAGGGCACCGCCTGGAAGAGGGAGCACCGGGCACTGGGCTACGAGGAACGGGGCACCGCCTGGAAGAGGGAGCACCGGGCACTGGGCTACGAGGAACGGGGCACCGCCTGGAAGAGGGAGCACCGGGCACTGGGCTACGAGGAACGGGGCACCGCCTGGAAGAGGGAGCACCGGGCACTGGGCTACGAGGAACGGGGCACCGCCTGGAAGAGGGAGCACCGGGCACTGGGCTACGAGGAACGGGGCACCGCCTGGAAGAGGGAGCACCGGGCACTGGGCTACGAGGAACGGGGCACCGCCTGGAAGAGGGAGCACCGGGCACTGGGCTACGAGGAACGGGGCACCGCCTGGAAGAGGGAGCACCGGGCACTTGGCTACGAGGAACGGGGCACCGCCTGGAAGAGGGAGCACCGGGCACTGGGCTACGAGGAACGGGGCACCGCCTGGAAGAGGGAGCACCGGGCACTGGGCTACGAGGAACGGGGCACCGCCTGGAAGAGGGAGCACCGGGCACTGGGCTACGAGGAACGGGGCACCGCCTGGAAGAGGGAGCACCGGGCACTGGGCTACGAGGAACGGGGCACCGCCTGGAAGAGGGAGCACCGGGCACTGGGCTACGAGGAACGGGGCACCGCCTGGAAGAGGGAGCACCGGGCACTGGGCTACGAGGAACAAGGCTCCGCCTGGAAGAGGGAGCACCGGGCACTGGGCTACGAGGAACAAGGCTCCGCCTGGAAGAGGGAGCACCGGGCACTGGGCTACGAGGAACGGGGCAGTGGAGCCGCACCCTGAGAAGCTCCTCAGATGGCGAGAACAGCGTTCCCTACCAGGGAAAGATGGACACGGCCAACATACTCGGTAAAAACTGCAGAGGAGAACATGCGTGGCCACGAGCACGTGCCCGCTGGTCCGCACAGACGAGGGAAAATGCCCAGCAGCTGCTCTCATGTCCCGTGACCTCAGCTGGACCAGGGGCTCTGTTCTTCAGTGACTACAAGCTACTTTCAATGAGAAACAAACAAAAGTGACTTTAAAATGAGGCCCGCCTGGCAAAGCCCTCGGGGATCTGGGCCACCGTGGCCTCCCATCTTCTGCCATGCCGCCTCCTTCACGCTCATCTGAATTTCTGTCCGACTGCCTGTAAGAGACTTGTAGAAATGTGCTCAGCTGTTCAACCGTGCGAGGCTCCCTGACCCCGCCACGGCAGGCCGCGACAAACACGGTGTCCCGCCACAGAAGACAGCAGCAGCCCAGAGGCCAGAACGCAAGCACCAAGGTCACGACGGGACTCATCCACACCTCAGTGGCCACTGCCAGCGCTGCCTGTCCTAGGGTCTGCCTCCTTCCTGGGCCTTGGAAGTGCACAAAAGGGCCGGGCACTCAGCGTCACCAGGCCCCAGAAAGCCTTGGTCGGGAAGTGTCCACCCACCAGCAAGCAGCACTGAGACCCGGGGACGGCTCAGTGCCCAGGCGCAGTTCAGGAGGCTCAGCAACCAGTCGTTACTGCCAGTACCTTTCAGCTCACAGAGATGAAGAGAGGACCAGGTGCCTGCCCAAGTCACATGACCAGCAAGGAGCAGACCAGCCGCCCCCCAGGCCCTGCAGGCAAGAGGGACCGGGAGCTCCAACCTCACGCCCAGAGGCCTCCTGCGCCTCTCCACTGCCCCATCTCAGGGAAGCGTCTCCAGCACTCCTGGCGACGGGTGACCAGCGCCATCTGGAGCCTGCACCTTGGCTAAAGAAGCCCACACAGGGCAATAAGCCACATGTGGGACAGAAGCCAGCATACAGACACACACATGAAAGCAAGCTGGAAACGCTTGTGAGAACCCAGGATTTCAGGGCAGCTTCTCCCTTTGGCCTCCCAGACCAGCGCAGTACTGAGGACCTCGTCTCACCCCCAAGACCCCATTTCACAGAACAGGACGGAGGACCAAGCGCGTCCATGGGATGCCCCAAGACTCACCCTTCCCCAGGGCGGGTGCTCCAGCTCTCAGAGAGAGCCCACAGGTCCTGAGAGGCCAGCCACAGCTGAGGTTGTGAGGACCACCTGCCCACTGTAGAGGCTGCTCCCTGAGACAGAGACCCCATTCCCAAACCAATCCCCCCATCGGCTCAATCCACATCTCTGACCACAGCGAAGGCAATATGGGCAGCATGCAGATGCGAATGTTCCCTTCCGTGTGGCCCTGGACACAGAGATGGGCCTGCTGCTGCTGGTCAAGGCAAATAATTTTAGGAAGCACCTCCCTGTTTGGTGGGAGAAAAGTACAGGCAACTTTCCTTTCCTTTAATAGTTCATTCTGTTTCATTTCCAAAGTAAACTGATGAGGATCGCCTGGTAAAATGTGAACGCTTTAACTTCAAATCACTTTTAACGCCCGTTTCATCTGACAGCGGCTTTGAAAGCAAAAGGCAATCTTTATCATTTGAGGTTTTTCAGTAAATTCATGTGATTATGTCCAACACAACCAGATGCTTCTAAAAGCCAATTTTCAAAGTGACATCAGCCCCCAAAATAAGAAACCTCCTTCTGGCTATTAATAAATTATTAAAACACTCTCTCCACAGGAGGACGAGGCTGAGCTTGATCATCAATGGCAAACAGGTGAGCTTCAGGCCCTCCGCACAGACCCACGGCCTGGTCAGCCGTGCAGGGCGCAGAGCTCCCCTGGGGCCCCGTTGCACGGCCCTTCCCTCTGCCGCAAGCCCACCCCACTGCCCACCAGCCCCACAGGTTCCACCGGACGGGGTTCAGTCCCTCATGGTAGCTCCATCTTCTGGTCAGGGGCAGGCATAAGACCCCTTTTTAGCCAAGGAGGCATAAGGGGCCCTTGCTGGCAGTGGGGGTCCTAGGAAACGCTTCCTTGTACAGAAAAGATCCAAAAAAGAGGCCTCTCATTTCCGCCTCTGGGTGTGATGCCGGAGCCTGGATGGCCCCTCACAGCCACGAGCGAAACCAGAGAAGAGCCGGGCTGTGGGATAAGAAGAAACACATATCTGATCGTCATCCCAGGTTCCCTGAAGCCCTTGGGACTTCCTGAGTGACGGGCATGTCTCTTGGTATTCATAGTGAGCCCCTTCCAATCATGCCTGCATTCATGCTGACGTGAAGACTCAGGGTGGGCCCGCTAGTGACCGACGGGCTGGTTCCCAAGACCACATGAGGCCCCACCCTGCTGGGAAGACGAGAACCCTCCTGATCCAAGGAGGGACCCCACAACAGGAGGCCAACCCCCAGACCCCATGGCAGTTTAGCACATTGTCAGAACGATGGACGGTGGTGCCTCAGTGGAGGCTCACAGCACACGGTGGAAACATGGGGCAAACCCTTCCCTCAAATCCCTGCTCCCCCATCTCCTCCCAGACCAGGGCCAACCACATGATGAAGGACAGCCATCCCCCAAGAGCCAGGGGGCACACACTCTCACGCGCCCCTAACTCTCCAAAGCAAACGCATCCCCACAAGCACCCTGGGCGGCCAGGTCTACCTGCTGGTGACGGCGCTGTTCTTGTCCTTCAAGGCAAGCTCCCTCTGCTGCAGCTCAACCACGAATCTGGAAAGGTCTTCTGGAGTCCTGCAGGATAAACAAGGCACACTCAGTTCCAGCTGTCCCCCAGAAGTAAACCTGATTCTGCACACAAAACAGAAGGCCAAAAGCAACCTCTGTAGCTGATGCTCTGGGACCCAGGATGTGTGAACTCCGGGGACCCAGGTCCAGGGCAGCATGCACGCACTACAGCCTGGGGTCAACCACAGCCCCCACCCCTATGCAACGCCGGGGAGATGACCTTAGAAAGCCCTGATTTTACTTCACCTGTAGAAACAGAGACACCACCTGACAGTGTCACTCTTCAGAGGAAACGAAATCAGGTTTAAAAAGCGCCCACCAGGCCCCTGGCACAGGGGAGGTCTCAGCGAGTTTTCAGTTCCTTTCCTCACCTCTCCTTCAGACGACCCACATATAACAACAAGAGTAGAATCAGCGATCTCCAGGTGTAGCGCTTTCTACTTTCCAGGACGATTCCAGATTGTCTCAGGGAATGCCCCAGCAACCCTGTTGTTCACCGTTTCCATTTTTTAAACGAGGAAACTCAGACTCCAATGTGAAACAGCCGCTTCAAAGTTCAAAGTGCACCCCGATGATCAGCAACAGCTGAGCTCGGCCCGAGCCACATCCTCTAACTCGACGCTGGGACTCCGGAGGACACAGCAAGGATCTGAGCCATGCATGCAAAGTTACGCCAGTGGTGTGTGAGCGTTCCCAGCCTCACAACCTGGGGCACAAAGCCAAGGCTCCCTGGCTAGACTGACCCAGCGGCATGTGAGCTCAGGCCTGAGGACCCATCCTTGTTCTTCTCTTCACCTGTCATGGACCAAGCGCAGGTCCACATAGAAAGCAGGCGCTGGCAATGCTGTGAGAGCCCCACCCAGCCCCACTCAGGGAGCCCACACTGTACCACTGAATGAGCAACGGGGACCCCGACATTGGCCAAGGAGGCTACCTGCACCCCTGGAAGGAGAGGTCCCAGTCACTCTGTCAGCCAGGCCCCCAGAGCAGCCTCGGGTGGATCCCGGGCACACCCTCCCAGCAGCCTGCCCGGGAGCTCCTCTCTGCGAGTCAGCCACGGCCACGGAGAGGCACACTGCAACCACGGACCCCTAACAGAAGCCATCCTGTTGCCTAAAACGCGCACGCTGCAAACCTCACGCACTGGGCCCGACCAGACTCTGCCCTGAGACAGCCACTGACCTTTCCTGTCACTTGAGCACCCTACCCATGGGCCCCCGAAACCCTGCATCAGCTCATCCAGTGCTCACACAGCCCCTCCCCTGGTCTTCCAGCACCCAGCTCCTCCTCCAAACAGAGGAAGGGCCACTTCCTTACAGTGTCTCTGGCCACCTCCACGCCCCTCGCCATCCCATGCCTGTTTTGCACGGCACAGAGGACAGCTGGAGCCCGCCTTGCCCAGCATTAGTTTGGTGTTTCTGGAGTGTCTTCCATCACTGGAACAAAGCTACCAAGAGCCTGTGAGCAGATGTCCTGCGGCCTGGCCCAGGCCCTGAGCCCTCACACACACCCAGGGCCGGTCATAAGCCCTCTCTCTGACCACAGCCAATTCACACAGAGCACACCACGGCCTTCTCCCTTCCACGTCCCCCAGAGAGGCCTCCTCTGCCCACCCAAAGAACAGGCCCCTTGCTGAACATCTAGTGGGGACAGCGATGGGTGCAGAAGGAGTAGCTGGCAGCGGGGAGACCCCATCTGTCCTCACACACACAGGCAAACCGGGGTTAGAAAGCAGCTCCGTGGAAAAACCATTTATGACTGAAAGATCTTGGAAGAGAAACTGAACTCTAGGACAGAGATGAAAGGTGCAGCTGGCGTTGAACGCCGTGACCATTCTCTCCAGTTTCCCAAAGCTTCCAACCTCAGGGAGTTAAAAATATCAGTACGAAAGTAAGGAAACCTTTCCAAGCCAAGAGATATTTTTTCTGAAACATTTGAATGAGATATTTAAGTTGTTTTGCATTAATCAATGGGGCTTGTAAATTTTCACTAACTCAGTGCAAAGAATTTATTTACAACAAATAAATAAAAATCGCATATATCCACATCTGCAACGGCGCCTCCCAGCCCCTGTGCCCAGAACCAGCGGCAGGTGGGGTGGTCACAGGCGGCAGGCTACAGGCTCCACCTACACAGCCAAGACCACCCCGCCTCACACCCCTCAGGGACCTCACATGTCACCGGACCTGAAACAGCAGGAGGCCAGTGGAGAGGCATTTGGCAGGCAGTACCAGGCCCCAGGGTTCTCCCAGCTGGGATGGTTCTCTCTCACCAGAGGGCACACTGCCTGCCACCTCCCTCTGTGGGGAAGCCTCCCTGCAGCCTGCAGAGCAGGAGGCAGGGTCGGGAGCATTTGACACCGATTTAGAAACAAGCTTCTTGCCCCAAGGTACGAACCCACCCAGCAAAGCTGGGAGCTGGGGTAAGATCTCAGAGGGCCAGGCTCTGCTAACCATGTTCTGCGATTCCCAGTGATGCCAAGACCATGATAAATGCAACCATTTAGCAATGAGGGGGGAAATGGGAGTGGTTCAAATCAACTGAAAAGTGACAGTGACAGAGCCCTCTTCTGAAGTGCTGGGCGCCCACAGATGGCACACACACCAGGCAGTCTCCTACGTCACCCAGGAAGGCCTCTGTCTCATGTCATGGGGTCAACGCCTCATTCTGGCACTGATGGGCCACAGGAGAAACCTGAGTACTCTGGAGCCCCGGGGCATCCATCTCCATCACCCAAGGAGCAGGCTGGCTCTCCACATTCCCACCGACTCTGCAGGAGGCTGCTTCCGGGTGGCTCCCCTGCACGCTCCTCCTTGCCTGAGGTGGGTGTGACCTGGAGTTGTCCTGCCCCAGGCAGGAACAGAGAGCATGGCTTGCCCTGAGGCAGAAGGCTGGCGCCTGAGGCGGATGGTCCCACACAGACCCCAGCCCTCGGGAGCACTGACACGCGATGGGCTCTCAGCCTGGATACTTGCTGGCCACATCCCTAGGCCCCCAGATCCCTGCTGGCTCTCAGTCCCCATGCGACCAGGCCCCCATCATAGGGAGGACTGAAGCTGCAGGGCTTGCTATTCCAGAGCCCTCCAACCACAGGGGCAGCCGTGCCCAACACCTCCCACGGGCAGAAGCCGCTGGAGGGCACAGGGGCACCAGAAGGAATTCCTCCCTTCGCAGCCTCTTGCGCTGAAAAACCCGCAGTCACTACTTTGGCTAAACCAAGCCTCATGAGCCCTGTCTGGCCATTCTTGCTCATGACCAGGGTTCAGCTTCCACTCAAAAGCACAAGCACAGTGAGCTCGATGACAGCCTTCAAGAACGTCACACGGGACCAGTCTACTCTACTTGCAGAGACAGAGGGAAGGCCAGGACATCCTTAAAGGAAAAGGAGATGGACCCGTGGGAGAAAACCTGGGTCTCAGCCCCAGCCCTGACCCCTCCAGGCTCAACTCCCTACCTGCTCGGCTGGGCTTCCTAAGGCTCACTTCCAAAACCCTACGGCACAGGTACAGTGCACTGCTATCACCTGACAATCCTTATGCCGTTAACTTTATGGATGTGGAAGGGACAGGGAGGATGTTTTCAGGGTGTGCAATCCAAGCCCATTTTCACACTGGCATTGGGAGGCCGGGAGAGGACATGCACCCTGGAGGCGGTGTCTGGATGTCGCCGTGGACATGAGGAGAAAACACTTCAAGTACAATCATCAACCAGCATGTTAAAAGTTGTGAAATTTTGTATACCCTTTGTTCGGCAGTGTCAATCAAAAGAAAATGTGTTCCCCATATACAAAAATCAACTGGAGATGGATTACAGGCTGAAACCTAAGACCCAAAAATATAAAAATACTAAAGAAAACAAGGAAAACACTTCAGGACATTGGTCTAGGCAAAGATTTTATAGCTAAGACCTCCAAAGCACAGGCAACAAAAACAAAAATAGACAAATGGGACTACATCAAAGTAAAAAGCTTCTGCCCATCCAAGAAAACAATCAACAGAGTGAAGAGACAGCCTCTTGAATGCAGGAAAATATCTGTCAACTCTTCGGCCAATAAGGGACTAACATCCAAAATACAACTCAAAAGAAACTCAAATAACAACAATTAAAAAAACATAAATAATCCCACGAAAAAGTAGGCAAAGGACACAAAGAGACATTTCTCAAAGGATGACATGCAAATGGCCAACAGGTATATGAAAAAATGTTCAACATCACTAATCATCAGGGGAATTGCAAATCAAAACCACAATGAGATACCACCTTCCCTCAGCTTAAAATGGCTAATAAAAAGACCAAAAAACACACAGACAGATGCTGGTGAGGATGCAGAGGAAAGGGAACTCTCAGCTGCTGTTGGAAGGAATGTAAATTAGTACCACTGCTATGGAACCCAGTATGGAGATTTCTCAAAAAGCTGAAAACAGAACACCACCACATGATCCAGCAATCCCACCACTGGGTATTTACTCAAAGGAAATCACTGTATCAAAAAGATACCTGCATTCCCATGTTTATCACAGCAAAGATGGCAAAGATACGGAATTAACCTGTGTCCATCGACAGAGGAATGGATAAAGAAAACGGGGATGTACACACAGTGGAATGCTATCCGGCCGTAAGAAAGAACAAGAGCTGGGCCGAGTGCGGGGGCTCACGCCTATAATCCCACCGCTTTGGGAGGCCGAGGCAGGTGGATCACGAGGTCAGGAGTTCGAGACCAGCCCGGCCAACATGGTGAAACTCCATCTCTACTAAAAAATACAAAAATTAGCCAGGCGTGGTGGCACACGCCTGTAATCCCAGCTACTCAGGAGGCTGAGGCAGGAGAATCACTTGAACCAGGGAGTCAGAGGTTGTAGTGAGCCAAGATGACGCCACTGCACTCCAGCCTGGCAACAGAGCAAGACTCCGTCTCAAAAAAAAAGAAAGAATGAGAGCCTGTCATTTGTAACAACGTGGCTGGAATGGGAGGTGACCGTGTCAGGTGAAACCACCAGGAACAGAAAGAAACTGCACGTCTTCACTCATGGGAGCTGTGGAAATTCACCTCCTAAAAGCAGAGAGTAGAATGACAGGAACTAGTGGATTGAAAGGTCTGGGTGAGTGGAACTGCAGATGAAGAGAGTTGAGTTAATGGGTACGAACGTACAGTTAGATGAAAGGTATAAATTCAGTTGTTCCACAGAAGAGGAGGGTGACTGGAGTTAACAGTGTATTGTATAATTCAAAGTAGCTAGAACAGAACCAGAATTTTTCCCAATACGTGGAAATGATAAATACTCAAAGTGATGGTTACCCCAAATACCCTAAACTTGCCCATTCCACATTCTGTGCACGTAAGAAAATATCACAGGTACTCCATAAATATGTAAAATATTATGTATAAAAATAAATAAATGGTAAATAAATAAATAAAAGAAAATGGGCTCTCTGGGGATGAAGTGTATGAGCTTTAGTTAGTGGAAACAGAATGGGTTTAAGGCAATGGTTTCAGAGCACTCCATATCAGAAAAAGAAAAGACGAAATGGTTTTGCCAACATGTGGACATTTCTGAGGCCACGAAGGAGGTCCCATCAAGAACAAGGTGGAATCCGATCAAACGGGTCAGGAGGTCACCTCCTGAACTCTACAGGAAGCATTCCGGCGCCCTCTTCTCGTATTAACAGCAGCCTGTGGAGAAGGACGGAGGCCATCATCTGGAGTAAAGGACATACCCTTGAACCAGGCGGGGCAGGGAGGAGGAGCCCAGGAGGCTCTGGGCACGCGGAGGAGTCCACAGGGGTGGACTGTGAGCTCTCAGAGAGGCTTGCACGGAGAAGCAGCACGGGAGCCGGAGAGCCGCTCCTCCGGCATGGGGCTTCTGTGGCCTGGCAAGAAGCCTTGCTACCTGAGGAAGACTGGACCCTCCAAAAGGACGAGGCTAAGAGAGCGAGCAAAGGGGGGTCCCCAGGCCTGACCTGCTGACCTGCCACGCTCTTCCAAGAGGACATCCTGAGGAAACCCAAGACAAGCACCACACCTGGCCAAGGTGGCATCCTGCCACCGTGTTGGGATGTTTTTAATTGTGGTAAAATACACTTAACATAAAATATACCATCTTAACCATTTTTAAGTCCCCAGTTCTGTCGTGTTGAGCATATTCACGTTATTGGGCAACCAGCACCACACCTATCCCCAGAACTCTTAATTTTGCAAAACTGAAACCCTGTCCCATTAAACAGGAACTCCCACAGCCCCTCTGCTCCCAGCCCCGGCCACCTCCATACTACTTTCCGTCTCTAAAAATGCGACCACTCCAGCCACATGAGTGGAGCCGTACAGCATTTCTCTGTGACGGGCTCACTCTACTTGGCATCACGTCCTCAAGGCTCATCCATGTTACAGCATGTGGCAGACTCTCCTTCCTTTTGAAGGCTGAGTAATACTCCATTGTGTGGCTACACAACGTTTATCCACTCACCCGTCGGTGGACACCTGGGCTGCTTTCACCTTTTGGCTGTTGTGAATAATGCTGCTAGGAACATGGGTGTGCCAATGTCTGTTCCAAACGCTGCTTTTAATGATCTCGGGTGGATACACAGAAGCGGCACTGACGGAGCATCCCCTTTTCGGTTTTTCCGAGAACCACCACAGGCTGTTTTCCACGGTGGCTGCACCAACTTACTTTCTCCAGCTCATAGTTTTTAATTTAAAAAAAAGCTCAACAATAAAAAAATAAGCAAGTCCTCATAGCCATAACATTGAGCACTGAACACCCATTAAAGCTGATGCTGGGCAAAAAGGTGGTCAGGCAGTTGCTGCAAAAAGCGCAGGACACGAGGATGTGCTCGGCTCTAACCAGGACAGTGGGCGCATGGTTTCACAGCGCGTGTGTCGAGGGGAGCGGGCGCACGGTTTCACGGCGCGTGTGGCGAGGGGAGCGGGCGCACGGTTTCACGGCGCGTGTGGCGAGGGGAGCGGGCGCACGGTTTCACGGCGCGTGTGGCGAGGGGAGCGGGCGCACGGTTTCACGGCGCGTGTGGTGAAGGGAGCGGGCGCATGGTTTCACGGCGCGTGTGGCAAGGGCAGTGGATGCATGGTTTCACGGTGCGTGGCGTCATGAGGTCGGGCTAATGGCATGGACCACCTGCACCAGAGTCATCTGAGGCAACTCCAGCCTGCCCCACCCCACCCCACCCCACTGAATCAAGACCCCTGAAGGCGGGGCTTAGGGGCTGCACACAAACTCCCTGGTGATTCTTACACACAACTACTTCCGGAACTACCGATCATCTGCATAAATAGAGAGGGGAGGCTGGGCGCGCAGTGGCTCACGCCTATAATGCCAGCACTTTGGGAGGCCGAGGCAGGCGGATCACCTGAGGTCAGGAGCTCAAGACCAGCCTGGCCAACATGGTGAAACCCCATCTCTACTAAAAATACAAAAAATTAGCCGGGTGCAGTGGCAGGTGCCTGTAATCCCACCTACTCGGGAGGCTGAGGCAGGACAATTGCTTGAACCCAGGAGGTGGAGGTTACAGTGAGCTGAGACCACGGTATTGCCCTCCAGCCTGCGCAACAAGAGCAAGACTCCATCTCAAAAAAAAAAAAAAAAGAAAGAAAGAAAGAAAAGGAAAAGAAAAGAAAAGAAAAGAAAAGAAATAGGGGAAAGTCTAAGCAGAAAATAACCCTACAGCCTTCTGGGCAAGTTACCAAAGGCAATTCTTTATGTCACCAGGATGCCACCCACCACACGTGTGACAGAGAAAACACTGCCTGCGGTTCTTTGTCAATCTGAAGGACAAATATTAGGTTACAGAATTTGGTCCAAGTCTAAAAGAAGAATCCTACAAATGTCATCACAAGAATTCTGGAAACTCGAACACCTGAAACTGCATGACAGCTTTGGCTACTACGTAGGACAAGGTTATGGACTTTTGATCATTTGATATATGCTGGAACATCTTCAAAAGAGTGCTAAGTACTACAGTGTTTTAAGAACAGAAATCAATAGTAAGAAGGCGACGGGAACACTGTTGTGGGGAGGCCCGGCTCCACTGACCACTCCAGGAGGGCAGGTCACCGTGATCAGGAAGCGGTAATGACGGAACAAATCCCAGCACTCAGAGGGCTCCTCCCCTTCATGTTACCATTTGAGCTCCCCACCGTGCAAGTCCACACCTCACATGCGTAAGAACCCGCAGAAACTAAGAGACTGAGAAGAGAAAAGCAGCACAGCATGCTCCCGACACGGAAGACGCTGCCCTTCTAGGAGGAGTGGGAGAGCCGGTCCCCTACAGTCTCTGCTCAGTGCAGCACAGGCCCAGGGCCCTGGGACACAGGGCAGAGGGTGTCTGAAAGAGGAGGGCAGACACCTCCCGAGAAGCCCTGGGACTCAGGAACCCGGCTTGTGCCTGTGGGAAGAGAGGGCTGGAGCTCCACCACCACTGGCTGTCACGAGCTCCACACAAGAACAGAGGAAAGTTCTTGAAGAGCTGTTGAACCATGAAGGGTTACTAAACAATTGCAGCCTTCGCCACATATCAAATCCAAGACCAGAGCCCCAACACCTCCAACTGGCAGGAAGAGTGTTTATTTTCCAGAAGCCTCCTGACCTGTGTGTGGTTAAAGCTACTCAGAGATGTTTACCAAGGGTGCTCTGGGGATTAGCTAAGGGCTCGTAACCAGGAGGAGCCGTGCCAAGTATCACTACGGTCTAAGAATAACTCCCGACAGTCCATTCTGAAACCCGCACTTCACCAACTACAAAGTGGAAGGCATTCAGAGGCCTCAGGAGCCTCAGCTCGGAGATGACACGGCAGTGACAGTTCCAACTGCAGTCCAAGCTGTGACATCTGCTGCTGAACACGCAGGCTTCAGCTGCGAAGCCTTTTAAATTCTAACTGGTGGGTTTTCAAGGGGAAGAAAGTCTTTTTGTTCTATCTGCAGCTGAATTTTGACTCAAGCCCAGCTGCACGCAGAGCGGCAGAGGGCTGTGGGGAGTCCGGCCCACTGCTTTCTTTCCGAGGCGAGAGCAGCTCCAGCCCAAGCCACAGCTATTTTGGGGCTAATAGCAGATGTTGGGGCTCTAGCTGAAGCCCAAAGTGCCAGTTTCACCGAGTCTGAAAAACTGGAGACCCAGAGGACTCCGAGGTGGAAAATGAATGAAACAGCAACAGCCATCAAACTAATTAGCAAACAAGACACCTCAAGCTTTCAAAGAATAGAAATCCACAGGGCCTAGGACCACAGTCCAAAACTGCTGAAGCTGGGGCTCCAGCCAGAGCCCTGCGGAAGGCAGGGAACACAACCCAAGCGACACAGGCTGTCTCTGCAGGGCTTGTTTTCCAAAAAGTATGCAGAAATAGGAATAAAATACATTAGACAGCAAAACCTCAGTGCTACAAACCAAAGGACAATCGGCATTCACAAATGCAAAGTCACAAGGGCAACAGGGCGTCATGTCAGCCAGATTTTTCTGGCTGATGCACCACAATTGTGTGGAAAGGTGGGGTCGCCAGGTTGGGAGAGATGCATGGCCCCAGAACATGGGAGGAGCAGCTGGTGTTTTCCTAAAGACAGGGGACTAATGCCATGCTGTGCGGCACCCGGCCCTGGGTCAGGTTCTGCAGGAGCCACCTGCCTGAGGCTGTACCTGCTGCACCTGCTGCACCCAGCCTGAGGCCACTAG
Source organism: Pan troglodytes (assembly GCF_028858775.2). Lineage (NCBI taxonomy): Eukaryota > Metazoa > Chordata > Mammalia > Primates > Hominidae > Pan > Pan troglodytes. Next base: position 8,126,367 of record NC_072404.2, read on the forward strand.
GCTGGAGCTCAGACTCTCTGGTCACAAGATCAGAGGAACCCCAGGTCGGGGGACTCACACGGGGCACCAGTCCCTCTCACCAAGAGCCTGGGCTGCTCCGTGACACCCTGGCCACATGGCAGACGATGCCACTCACACTCTTCCCAGCAGACAGAGGGAAGGTCACTCTTACCCCATGGAAAGGGACCCAGGCAAGGTGTGGTTTCAGGCCTGGCTGCTCCACCACTACTCTCCAGCCCCATCCATAAGCCCAAAGGCCCATGCAGCAGCAAACCCTCGTCACGCTGTGACTCCCACAGGGAGCAACCACCTTCCTACAGGGATGTGGGTCCCACACACTGCCTGTGCAGGACAGGGGTGCAGGAGACATCTGCTTCTCCACATCACTGCCTCAAAACCTCCCACAACGGGAGCCACATTCCCACCTCAGGTCCTCTGCACAGCCCTCTTCCACAACACCGCACCCCTAGATGCCTGCGTGGCCTGCCCCCTCTTCACTTGTTTTGAGTCTTCAATGGAATGTCACCTGAGCCCTGGCTCCTGGCCGCTCCTCCTGGTGCTCTCCTCCTTCACAGAACACCACCAGCTGAGATCCTGCATCTTTCTACCTGCTTATTTAGTGTCTTTCCCCCTCCACTGGAATGCAGGCTCCAGAAAGGCATGGGACTGTTTTTTATTTTGTTCTGTTTTTTCCACTGGCCCAATATACTTTTCAATAAATATTAAGAGAATGAGCAAAAAAAATCGTATCATTCCAGAACAGTAACTATCCGACTAAATGCTATGCAAGTCATTCTACTGAACTCAGACCACTGGATTAAAAGTTCGGTATAACAGGTTAAATGTCGTAGTCTATCCATACAATGGAACTTGTGTAAGAGGAAAAAAACACATCTTTTCCTATATTAACATGAAAGATCACCAAAAAGGCATTGCTAAATACAGACACAAGAAGCAGACTATAAGTATGCTATGCTACCGTGTGCAGAAAAGTCAAAACCTGCATGGCTGTGTTGATTCATTTTTGCACAAAAGAAGTCTGGCCGGGCGCAGTGGCTCATGCCTGTAATCCCAGCACTTTGGGAGGCAGAGGTGGGTGGATCACTTGAGCCCAGGAATTTCAGACCAGCCTAGGCAACATGGTAAAACCCCGTCTCTGCAAAAAAAAATACAAAAAATTAGCCAGGCCTGGTTGGGAGTGCCTATAGTCCCAGCTACTCAGGATGCTGAGGCGGGAGGATCTCTTGAGCCTGGGAGGCAGAGGCTACAGTGAGCTATGATCGCGCACTGCACTCCAGCCTGGGTGACAGACAGAATGATACCCTGTCTCAAAAAAAAAAAAAAAAATCTAAAAGATAAACATGAAAATAACAATGGCCTCCTGCTGGAGAACAAGAACATGGCAGGAGGCTTGCCACTGGACCCTTTTTTTTTTTTTTTTTTTTTGAGACAGAGTCTCACTCTGTGGCCCAGGCTGGAGTGCAGTGGCGCAATCTTGGCTCACTGAAAGCTCCGCCTCCTGGGTTCACACCATTCTCCTGCCTCAGCCTCCCGAGTGGCTGGGACTACAGGCGCCCGCCACCACGCCCAGCTAATTTTTTTGTATTTTTAGTAAAGACGGGGTTTCACTGTGTTAGCCAGGATGGTCTCGATCTCCTGACCTCGTGATCTGCCCACTTCGGCCTCCCAAAGTGCTGGGATTACAGGCGTGAGCCACCGCCCCCGGCCTATTTTTTTTTCTTTTTTGAGACAGAGGCTCGCTCTGTCACCCACGCTGGAGTGCAGTGACATGACCTCAGCTCACTGGAATCTCTGCCCCCCAGGTTCCAGCAATTCTCCTGCCTCAGCCTCCAGAGTAGCTGGGATTACAGGCACCCACTACCATGCCGGGCTAGCCACTGGATACTTTTTGAATGTTTTCAATATTCTGTACCAAGAAAATACAATAGCTGTTCAATAAGTAATTTTCAAAGCCTAGTATTGCGACCTTATATTGCAGAATCAGGTACTACGTAAAAATTTTATAAAAAGAAAAATAATTCCCACAACAAATTAATGCAGAGAAAATCTAATTATAAACATTTGTAACAAAACAATTCTATCATTCCTAACTGACGCTCAGCTATGCATAACAACGCAAATAATTGGCACTATAAATGGGGCAGCAATATATCACTGCAAGGTTTCCTACCCAGAATCATCAAGACGGTAATGGAGCCCCTGCCCCTGCCCCTCCCCCTCCCTCTCCCCTCCCCCTCCCCCTCCCCCTCCCCCCCCTCCCCCTCCCCCTCCCTCTCCCCTTTGCACGGTCTCCCTCTGATGCCGAGCCGAGGCTGGACTGTACTGCCGCCATCTCGACTCACTGCAACCTCCTTGCCTGATTCTCCTGCCTCAGCCTGCCAAGTGCCTGGGATTGCAGGCGCGCGCCGCCACGCCTGACTGGTTTTCGTATTTTTTGGTGGAGACGGGGTTTCGCTGTGTTGGCCAGGCTGGTCTCCAGCTCCTGACAGCGAGTGATCTGCCAGCCTCGGCCTCCCAAGGTGCCGGGATTGCAGACAGAGTCTCACTCACTCAGTGCTCAGTGTTGCCCAGGCTGGAGTGCAGTGGCGTGATCTCGGCTCGCTACAACCTTCACCTGCCAGCCGCCTGACTTGGCCTCCCAAAGTGCCGAGATTGCAGCCTCTGCCCGGCCGCCACCCCATCTAGGAAGTGAGGAGCGTCTCTGACTGGCCACCCATCGTGTGGGATGTGAGGAGCCCCTCTGCCCGACTGCCCAGTCTGGGAATTGAGGAGCGCCTCTTCCCGGCCGACATCCCGTCTAGGAAGTGAGGAGCGTCTCTGCCCGGCCGCCCATCGTCTGGGATGTGGGGAGCGCCTCTGCCCCACCGCCCCGTCTGAGATATGAAGAGTGCCTCTGCCTGGCCGCAACCCCATCTGGGAACTGAGGAGTGTCTCTGTCCCGCCGCCACCCCGTCTGGGAGGTGAGGAGCGTCTCTGACCGGCAGCCCCGTCTGAGAAGTGAGGAGCCCCTCCGCCCAGCAGCCGCCCCGTCTGGGAAGTGAGGAGCCCCTCTGCCCAGCAGCCGCCCCGTCCGGGAGGTGGGGGGCGGCCCCCGCCCATCCACCCGGCCGCCCCGTCTGGGAAGTGAGGAGCCCCTCCGCCCGGCCGCCACCCCGTCTGGGAGGTGTACCCAATAGCTCAGTGAGAACAGGCCATGATGACGATGGCAGTTTTGTCGAATAGAAAAGGGGGAAATGTGGGGAAAAGAAAGAGAGATCAGATTGTTACTGTGTCTGTGTAGAAAGAAGTAGACGTGGGAGACTCCATTTTGTTCTGTACTAAGAAAAATTCTTCTGCCTTGGGATGCTGTTAATCTATAACCTTACCCCCAACCCTGTGCTCTCTGAAACGTGCTGTGTCCACTCAGGGTTAAATGGATTAAGAGCAGTGAAAGATGTGCTTTGTTAAACAGATGCTTGAAGGCAGCATGCTCGTTAAGAGTCATCACCACTCCCTAATCTCAAGTACCCAGGGACACAAACACTGCGGAAGGCGGCAGGGCCCTCTGCCTAGGAAAACCAGAGACCTTTGTTCACGTGTTTATCTGCTGACCTTCCCTCCACTATTGTCCTATGACCCTGCCAAATCCCCCTCTGTGAGAAACACCCAAGAATGATCAATAAATACTAAAAAAAAAAAAAAAAAAAAAACCAACTTAAAGGGGTAAATGATATCTTTAAAAAAATCCATTAAAAGAGAAGGTCAGCTGGGCTGGTCTCCAGCTGCTAACCGCGAGTGATCCGCCAGCCTCGGCCTCCCGAGGTGCCGGGATTGCAGACGGAGTCTCGTTAACTCAGTGCTCAATGGCGCCCAGGCTGGAGTGCAGTGGCGTGAACTCGGCTCGCTACAACCACCTCCCAGCCGCCTGCCTTGGCCTCCCTAAGTGCCGAGATTGCAGCCTCTGCCTGGCAGCCACCCCGTCTGGGAAGTGAGGAGCGTCTCCGCCTGACCGCCCATCGTCTGGGATGTGAGGAGCCCCTCTGCCTGGCTGCCCAGTCTGGAAAGTGAGGAGCGTCTCTGCCCGGCCGCCATCCCACCTGGGAAGTGAGGAGCGCCTCTTCCCGGCCGCCATCACATCTGGGAAGTGAGGAGCGTCTCTGCCTGGCCGCCCATCGTCTGAGATGTGGGGAGTACCTCTGCCCTGCCGCCCCGTCCGGGATGTGAGGAGCGTCTCTGCCCGGCCGCCCCGTCTGAGAAGTGAGGAGACCCTCTGCCTGGCAACCGCCCCGTCTGAGAAGTAAGGAGCCCCTCCGCCCGGCAGCCACCCCGTCTGAGAAGTGAGGAGCATCCTCCCTCCTCATCCGGGAGGGAGGTGGGGGGGTCAGCCCCCCGCCCGGCCAGCCGCCCTGTCCGGGAGGTGAGGGGCGCCTCTGCCCGGCCGCCCCTACCGGGAAGTGAGGAGCCCCTCTGCCCGGCCAGCCGCCCCGTCCGGGAGGGAGGTGGGGGGGTCAGCCCCCTGCCCGGCCATCCGCCCCGTCCGGGAGGGAGGTGGGGGGATCAGCCCCCCGCCTGGCCAGCCGCCCCGTCCAGGAGGGAGGTGGGGGGATCAGCCCCCCGCCTGGCCAGCCGCCCTGTCCGGGAGGTGGGGGGCGCCTCTGCCCAGCCGCCCCTACTGGGAAGTGAGGAGCCCCTCTGCCCGGCCAGCCGCTCTGTCTGGGAGGGAGGTGGGGGGGTCAGCCCCCCGCCCGGCCAGCCGCCCCGTCCGGGAGGGAGGTGGGGGGGTTAGCCCCCCACCTGGCCAGCCGCCCCGTCCGGGAGGTGAGGGGCGCCTATGCCCGGCCGCCCCTACTGGGAAGTGAGGAGCCCCTCTGCCCGGCCAGCCGCCCCGTCCGGGAGGGAGGTGGGGGGGTCAGCCCCCCGCCCGGCCAGCCGCCCCGTCCGGGAGGGAGGTGGGGGGGTCAGCCCCCCGCCAGGCCAGCCGCCCCGTCCGGGAGGGAGGTGGAGGGGTCAGCCCCCCGCCCGGCCAGCCGCCCCATCTGGGAGGGAGGTGGGGGGGTCAGCCCCCCGCCTGGCCAGCCGCCCCGTCCGGGAGGGAGGTGGGGGGGTCAGCCCCCCGCCCGGCCAGCCGCCCTGTCCGGGAGGTGAGGGGCGCCTCTGCCCGGCCGCCCCTACCGGGAAGTGAGGAGCCCCTCTGCCCGGCCAGCCGCCCCGTCCGGGAGGGAGGTGAGGGGGTCAGCCCCCCGCCGGGCCAGCTGCCCCGTCGGGGAAGTGAGGGGCGCCTCTGCCTGGCCGCCCCTACTGGGAAGTAAGGAGCCCCTCTGCCCGGCCAGCCGCCCTGTCCGGGAGGGAGGTGGGGGGTCAGCCCCCCGCCCGGCCAGCCGCCCCGTCCAGGAGGGAGGTGGGGGGGGTCAGCCCCCCGCCCGGCCAGCCGCCCCGTCCGGGAGGTGAGGGGCGCTTCTGCCCGGCCGCCCCTACTGGGAAGTGAGGAGCTCCTCTGCCCAGCCACCACCCCATCTGGGAGGTGTACTCAACAGCTCATTGAGAACGGGCCATGAAGACAATGGCGGTTTTGTGGAATAGAAAGGGGGGAAAGGTGGGGAAAAGATTGAGAAATCGGATGGTTGCCGTGTCTGTGTAGAAAGAGGTAGACATGGGAGACTTTTCATTTTGTTCTGTACTAAGAAAAATTCTTCTGCCTTGGGATCCTGTTGATCTGTGACCTTACCCCCAACCCTGTGCTCTCTGAAACATGTGCTGTATCCACTCAGGGTTGAATGGATTAAGGGCGGTGCAAGATGTGCTTTGTTAAACAGATGCTTGAAGGCAGCATGTTCGTTAAGAGTCATCACCACTCCCTAATCTCAAGTACCCAGGGACACAAACACTGCGGAAGGCCGCAGGGTCCTCTGCCTAGGAAAACCAGAGAACTTTGTTCACTTGTTTATCTGCTGACCTTCCCTCCACTATTGTCCTGTGACCCTGCCAAATCCCCCTCTGCGAGAAACACCCAAGAATGATCAATAAAAAATAAAAAATAAAAAATAAAATAAAATAAAATAAAATAAAATAAAGAGAAAAACACAAAGAATAAAAATAAAGTTATCTATAATCCACCACTCACAAAAAAAAAAAAAAGACCGTAATGGATCCCAGAAGTTGGCTAAGTGAGGAATCAAATGATGCGTTTATCTCAAACATTTCAACTTAAAACAGAAAAACACACAATTATCTTTCAAGCTGCAAACTTTTTCTTCGAACATGAGTCCATTAATTGGAGTTTCGTCTTTTTTTTTTTTTTTTTTGCATGAACCATGTCCACGACACACCGCTCATGATTGTTAGCTTTGTTTCTTTAAAGTGGATCCCTGTCATCTTCCTAGACCTTACAACTTTTCCTCTTAATCTTTCACTATTTGCTTTATTCAGTAGCAACTTTTTAGCAATTTTCCTTTGGGACTTTCCAAAGCATTCAGCTTTGTCTTCACAGAAACATTGCTCTACAAATAATTATTTTTCATCAGCTTCCATATTTAATTAAATGATGTAATTACAATGACGTGCAACAGGCACAAACTGGCACATTAAGGATGGGCGGCCAAGGCCTCCAGGGAGCAGGACTGAGTGAGCACCACAGTGTTTACAAAACTCAGGAGTGATCACAGAGCCCAGGGGCTTGCTCTGGGAGTGTGGGTTGGGGGCATAATGGGATGGAACTAGGGAAGGTCCACACGTTTTCAAAGAAACTTTCCTTTTTCTTGAGAATGGGCACACAGACAACAGTATGTATTCTTTGTTTTTTGTTTTTTGAGACAGAGTCTCACTCTGTCGCCCAGGCTAGAGTGCAGTGGCACAATCTCGGCTCACTGCAACCTCTGCCCCCCGGTTCAAGCGATTCTTCTGCCTCGGCCTCCAGAGTAGCTGGGATTACAGGCGCGTGACACCACACCTGGCTAATTTTTTGTATCTTTAGTAGAGACAGGGTTTCACTATGTTGGCCAGGCTGGTCTCCAACTCCTGACCTTGTGATCCGCCCGCCTTGGCCTCCCAAAGTGCTGAGATTACAGGCGTGAGCCACAGAAGCACACTTTTCTATGTATAATGCATTTTAAACTTGGTCATGAGAGGTGCTGTGCAGCAGGAATCGGCACTCTCCTAAGCAAGCCTGGGGAGCACTGGATGCCCTGGAGGCAGCCTGGGCCTGGCTCCTCTCAGAGTGGCCCCCTCCTCACCATGCGAATCTGACACAAAGCATCCCCCTCATCCATGCCAAGAATTACTGGGAACAGAAACGTGCATGTAAATAGTCTTGTTTTCAAAAAGCAGGTTCTGCAAACCATCCCAAGCATAAAGAGGCAGCAGAGTTAACACCTTAGTGTCTGCAGTCAGTCAAGCACTCAATTCTAAGTCCATTCATTGCGAATCTGTGACCCTGAGCTCTCCAAACCTCAACCCCCCACCTCAGGAATATGGGAACAGTTACAGTCCAGCATGGACTCACTGAGAAGCGGATGCATGCAAACACCTATGTCCTCTTCTCAATAGGTTACTTGTATAACAAACCGCTGTATAAACAGAGACTACAAGATTAGAAATAAATATTTCTCTATCCACTGGCCTCTTTCCAGAGGAGACATAAGGTGATTCTAACATCCTCAGGCACTGTTCCAAAGAGTGCCGACTGATGCAAAGGAATGGGAGAGGCAAGAGAACAGCCTGGCACAGCAGAAAGCCCGCACTCTGGAGGCAGCCAGGTGAAGGGCCCAGCTGAGCCTCAGTTTTCTGGTCTATGAAACAGACAATTCGACCCTCCTGCAGGAGCTCTGCACTGAGGGCACCCGGCAGTCAGTGGAAAACCCTGGACCCCTGTGACGGTTGCTGGTGCCCACACCCATCGCCCCAGCAGGGGCAGACGGCATGCCTATCAGGTTCTAGGTCACATCGAATGGAGACAGCAGATATGTTAAGTGACAGAATCAGAGTCTAAAACCACACTAAGAAGCAGGAAAAATGGGGGGGGGGGGGGGGGTAGAGGAAAAATAAATTTTTTGACAGTTGCACCAAAAAAAAATCAATTGTAGAAACATATGGTGGTAGGGCACATCTGCTCCATCAGCATAACCTGTGGAGATGCCTGCAGAATCTGCATCCAGTGAACAAATTTAACTGAGCACCTACTGTGTGCCCAGCAAGGACACTGCATGGACAAACAGACGGAGTCCTTTGCAGCTAGAGCTGAGTGGCTCGCTGAAGAGGCCGACCATGACAAGAGTGGGCAGGTGACATCCCCGAGGCCCAGAGGAGGTGACAGTGGCATGATCCAGTGGCCGGATCTGGAGGAGAGTGGAAAGCCTGAGGCTGAGAAAAGGGGGCATGTTGACCCGGGAGGGCCAGGAAAGGGCTCTAGCTAGGGAAAGGTGACACGAGCACAGATTCAACGAAACAAAAGGTGGGCAATACAAATACAGCTGGGCGCAGTGGCTCACACCTGTCATCCCAGCTATTCTGGAGGGTGAGGCAGGAGAATCGCCTGAACCCGGGAGGTGGAGGTTGCAGTGAGCCGAGATCGCACCATTGCACTCCAGCCTGGGCGACAAAGGGAGACTCCATCTCAAAAAAAAAAAGAAAAAGAAAAAAAATAGAAAGGGAAGAATTTATAGGAAGTTCTACAACAAACAAGGCTAAGCTACAGCTGCCGGGGATGAAGGGCTGGACTGGGGGGACCCCGGGAACTCTGGACTGATAGAAGTGTGTTATCTGGATGAGTGCATGTGTTCCACTTGTCACGACTCATCCAACAACACGCCTCAATCTGTACACTTCAGTGTCCAGGCTCAGGGGACGCCTGAGCCATCAGCATGAACCCACGGTCACACTCTGGGATGCAAACCACCGTGGGAGGATGCTGCTGCCTGCCGCACTCCAGCCACCAGGACCACCCTCTGCAGAGCGGGAAGAAGCAGCCGTGCACAGCAGGGAGCTGAAATGGGGAAACGTGGTCCAGGGGAGAGGGGACTCTGCGCCGTGTTTCACTGTAAACCAAGGTGGTGTCCACGGCACGAAATGACCAAAACACGCGTCTCAGCTCAACAGAATGGAAGGGGTGGGACAAGTGGGTGCTTTGCTAGGTGGCAGACTCCCCATCCCCAAGAGGTACAGGGAAAGACTGACGGGCAAGGTGGCTGGAGGCTCAGGGTGAGACAGAGTGCCCCTGAGGACCACGGGGGGGCTTGGAGCAACACGGCCATGGCTGGATGGCCACCCCATGCTGCCCACAGCCCCGCTGACAAAGGCAGGTCTGTGTACGCAGAATGACCGGCCCCCAGGGTACACCTGCGCCTGAACTCCAGTGTGGTTACTGTGGGTCCACATGCTCTGCGAAAGAGGAAGTAAGTCCTGGGGTCCATACTGATGAACGTCTTAGAGCTATTAGGGTCACTCATTAAGTGACTTCAGTAAAACCACACGTTCTCCCATGTGCAAACTTCCGACAAGAACAGGCCGCCAGCAGCAAAGTCCACGCCACCACGACTGTGACGTGGTCCATCCAGACCTCGCCTCCCAGGAGGGGATCCCGCTGCAGCCCTGGACCCAGGCCATGTTTTACAGCTCTTCTGCCAGGAACTGGCCCCCACCTCTCTGAGCTGTCCACAAGTCAGCAACTTGGCTCAACTGCTGCAGGGAAATGAGTTACAAGGGTCCCCAGACACATGTAAATAAAATGAAGAAATTTCAGCTTTACAGTTGCTGCCCTCACACTCTTTCTCCCAGCTCAGGAAGGATTTAAAGGACTTCAAAGCAGCCTGGGTTCCAATTAAGCCAGTGTGACCACCCCAGGGATGCTAGAATATTCCTGATTAACAAGAGGCGCTGTTTGAACTGTTCAAGCTAAAAAAAGCCCTCAGAACCTTTCAAACAAATGCCATAATTTTCTCTCCCTGTTTCCTCACTCTTTGGAAAAGCTGATCTTTTGAATGCTTTAAACGTTCAAAAAGAAAGCTAGATAATGGCCCCAAACACAACTTCGGCAAGAAGCTCAGAACAGGGGCAGCGAGTGGAGAGCTTGGGATGCAACCACACACAAGCAGGCCTGCTTCCGGGAGGCGTGGCCCGGCCGGCCTGAGTCTGTGACACCGTGTGTCCACCGTCCACAGCAGCTGGGCCGGGAGAATGACCTGGGCAGAACCACGCCTGGCAGGGAGCTGCAGGGCCTCCATCATCACGCCAGGCGACCCCAGTGACAAGGGCCTCAAACAGAAGAGGCCCAGGGAAGGGCAGCCCATGGGCCTGAGAAGCACCACTACACACCTGGGTGGCACACTCCGCTCACAAAGCACCCTTCCAGGAAGGGCCCCGGGCTGCTGGAGACTGAACCGGAATCTGCCGAACTGGTGGAATCCCCTTTTACAAAGAAGTCCCTGTAGCTCACGGGGCTAGAACCCAGGAAGGCCCCAGGTGAGCTCGGAACCCTAAAGCAACCCCGCTGTGGACAGTGGCATCGCAGATAGGAGAGTGCCGGTGAAACAGTAAGGCCAGGGCAGCATGCTTCACTGGGCAACGGAGGTGCTGCTGCAAGTGGGCGCAGTAGCAGGCAGGTCAGGGAAAACCAAGGGACTGTGACTTCAGAGATAACAGGTGACATTCCTGACTGTTCTACCTTTAGTCATGATTAGCAGGCCGGGCGCGGCAGCTCATGCCTGTAATCCCAGCACTTTGGGAGGCTGAGGCCGGCGGATCATGAGCTCAGGAGATAAGAGACCATCCTGGCTAACACGGTGAAACCCCGTCTCTACTAAAAATACAAAAAAAATTAGCCGGGCGTGGTGGCGGGCGCCTGTAGTCCCAGCTACTCGGGAGGCTGAGTCAGGAGAATGGCGTGAACCCGGGAGGCGGAGCTTGCAGTGAGCCGAGATCACGCCACTGCACTCCAGCCTGGGCAACAGAGCGAGACTCCGTCTCAAAAAATAATAATAATAATAATAATTAAAATTAGCCGTGCATGGTGGTGGGCACCTGTAATCCAGCTACTCAGGAGGCTGAGGTGGGAGGACCACTTGAGCCCGGGAGTTCGAGGCAGTAGTGAGCTATGATCACATCACTGCACTCCAACCTGGGCAACCTCATCTCTTAAAAAAATTAAAAAAAAAAAAAACAATATTTTAGACCAGGCATGATGATGTATGCCTGTAATCCCAGCACTTTGGGAGGCCAAGGCAGGAGGATCATGTAAGCCAGGAGTATGACACCAGCCAGGGCAACATAGCAAGACTCTGCCTCTTAAAACAAAAATTTTTTAAGAAGTAAAATAACCATTCTGTAATAAATTTCACACTCCCCACCGCACCTATCTTACCTGCAAAGATTTATTTTGGCAAAGAGGCAGCAGATTGCAGAGTAAAGAACAGTAAATTGGACAGGCATGGTGGCTCACGCCTGTAATCCCAGCACTTTGGGAGGCCGAGGCGGGTGGATCACTTGAGGTCAGGAGTTCAAGACCAGCCTGATCAACATGGCGAAACCCCGTCTCTACTAAAAATACAAAAATTAGCCAGGCGTGGTGGTGGGTGCCTGTAGTCCCAGCTACTCGGGAGGCTGAGGCAGGAGAATGGCTTGAACCCAGGAGGCAGAGGTTGCAGTGAGCCGAGATCGTGCCACTGCACTCCAACCTGGGTGACAGAGCGAGACTCTGTCTAAAAAAAGAAAAAAAAGAACAGTGAATTGAAAATCAAGTAAATCTGGCTTCTAGAGAAACAATCAAAGGCAATGTGGGAACAAAGGACTTTAACGAACAGAAACTCAGAAAAAGGTGCATCATTAGCGAGATGTTCTTTGAACTTGCTGAGCAATAAAGGGAGAGAAAAGGCCTCAGAACTCTAGAAAGGCAACAGCCATGCACCTGCAGGCCTGGGCTGTGGCCCCAGCTGGTCCCTGGCCTGCTGTGTGGCCTGGGCTTTCCTGAACTTCAGTTATCTGTCCTTAAAAGGGAGGAAGGGACCAGGAGACCTCATCCTGATCTGTGATTCTCCTTCAGCAAACAAAAATCGCCTAAGAATCTCTTCCTTCTGATGATGTGGCTGGTGTGGGTGAACCAGCCGCGAGAAGGCACAGGACGAGACTCCCGTGTGGAGGGCGCCACGAGGTCAAGGTCCTGAGGCCGGAACACCAAGGAGCTCTGGGAAGGTGGAGGAAGAACACAAGCCTGGAGCAGGGGGCAGACACACAGGGCGTGGGGCCCAGAGGCCACCGGGAGGACTCAGGTTTTATTCCGAGTGTGCTAAGGAGCCACGGATTGTGGCTGAAGCGGGAGGAACACGCTAAGGAGCCAGGGATGGCGGCTGAAGCGGGAGGAACACGCGCTCGGACTCGCTGATGGGCTCTTACGTGGGCTTTTCCCCAGCTGAAGAATGAGTTACTAAATATGTTTTAAAATGCAAAAATGTGTACCCGGTGCTTGTCCTGGCACTGTTCAGAACAGGAAGAACCGGAAACAACCTGAATATTCACAGGAGGCAAACGATCCGTGACAGGACACGCGTGGGATGGCCTCCTGTGTGGCAGAAAGGACATTCGGGACCTATGACGCAAACGCAGGCGGCTACACATTCGCCTGCAGGGCTGCACCTTTTAAAGTCCGTATGTAGACAGTGAAAATCTACAAAGGTAAACAGGAATCTCCTAAGAGCAGGTAGGGATGCGACTGGTGGGATTACGGGGGATTGGCAGTCTCCTTTTTATGTATCTGTATTTCCCTACTTTATAAAGAACATTACTTGTGCAATAAAATTCAGAAAAAAAGTTCTATAGCCACCTTGCTCAACTTCGTCATGTCAAGGAAAAAAAGTATTTAGGAACATAAATTGTTCTTTACTTGGAAAAAAAAAATCTCTTGCTCCAATCCAAAAAGGCACAGGAAAAAAGGCATAAAGAGCTGTGCACATTAGCAAAGGGGCCTTCTTGCACTGAGCGGTGGCCGGTGTGTCTACATTGCAGGTGCCAGGCTCCGCGCTGCGTGCAATTAACAGGTCAGGTGCATGGAGTTTAAAGGAGAGCAGAACAAGCAGCGGGTCAAGGTGCCAGGACTGAGAGCACAAAGGCCCACCGGGGGCACTCGGAGCAGGGGCTGGACCACAGTCTGGGTGGAGGGGTTGCGGAAGGCTTCCTGAGAAGAGACAGGATGCAGATAAACCCTAAATGGTGAATGCACCCGAAGGGGCCCTGCCTCCCGGACTCGTGCCCTCAGGTCGTCCCTTCCACAAACACCCGGGCCAGGCTCCGGCCACAGCTACTGCAACCACAACCAACAGGCTTAAGGAACCTGCATGCCAGGGCTTGTCCCTATGGGCTTTGGCCGCCACGTGAAGCAGCTCGTCCTAGCCAGAGAGAGCCCCTGAGGAAAGAAGGCAGCCCTGCCTCCTGGCCATTAACAAGGCAGCACACGTGCACATAAAGCCATCCTGGATGTCCCATCCCCAACTGCCACCAGATTGGCCCCAGGCAACCTGCAGAATCCTGAAAAATTACCAAGCACTGTTCAAAGCCACTAAGTGTTCGGGGCTGGAGTGGGCCGTAACAGGGAAAGGGGAGGGCAAGTGGGAGGGCAGAGGGAGCGGGAGAAAGGACAGAACTCATGTTCGGTGTGGCTGCTGCAGAGGCTGAGGTGAGGGTGACAGAGAAGCGGGAGAGCCAGGCAATGGCAGGAGGCCTCTGGTCAGCCACGTCAAGACCTGAGGACTTCATCGTGACATCGGCAGGGACAGACAAACAGCTTTGAGCAGGGTCTCGTGGTCATTGCTTCATCTCAGGCAGATCCCTCCAAGTGCTGGAGTGAAGAATAGTTGCAAGACGCAAAAGTGAAGCCAGGGACGGTAAGGTGGCCGCTGCACGAGAAAGGGTTTCCAAGTGGCGTGGCGGCAGTGGGGATGGGCTGGAACTAGCAGGATCCCAGGAAGGCAAGGAGAGGAAATCACAGGAAAGGCGACACAGGCTGAGAAGGGAAAGTCGGGGCGTCAGAGATGAGAACCAGGTGCCTGCCGTGGGTACTGAGTGGATGGGCCTGCCTCTCCCAAGGATGGGAACCGGAGGAGCCCCAAGCTCCCTGTGAGCAGTGAAACACAGGCAGAAACAATGGGGGGTTGGCGGTTATAGGCGATCAAACGCAAAACAACTTCTGGCCTTCAACAGTTCAAAGAGCACAGTTAGAACACAGATGATTTAGCAAGACAGGCAGAATTCAATAGTGCTTCAAAAGGGCCCAATTTTCCTTGCTGCTACGCCACTGGTGGCTGCCATTAATGAGGGGGGTAGAAAAGAGAACTGGGGAGAACTTTCAGAGAATCCTAATAATCTGCTGAAGAGAAGCAACGTTTCCTGCGTATCGTGCCAGCAGAGTGAAGGGCACTCTCATTCTCCCCAATTTAAAGATAAAAACATGGGTGCAGTTCCATAACCTGCCTGAGGCCACACAACCAAAGGAGGCAGCAGGCCTCAACCTAGGCTCTTACCCAGTAGGCTCATAGGACTGTCAACACTGTGGTGCCGGAGCCTGAGCACGCACACACCTGAGCACATGCCCCACAAAGATTCCTCAACCTCACCCCCAGAAGTGCTTGGCGGATTACAGCAGGGCCACGTATGGGTCACCTCCACCCTGCAAAGGACAGCAGAGAAGCCCAGCAGCTGGAGGGTGGAGATGGGACACGTATGGGTCACCTCCACCGGGCAAAGGACAGCAGAGAAGGACAGCAGAGAAGCCCAGCAGCTGGAAGGTGGAGACGGGACACGTATAGTCACCTCCGCCATGCAAAGGACAGCAGAGAAGGACAGCAGAGAAGCCCAGCAGCTGGAGGGTGGAGATGGGACACGTATAGTCACCTCCGCCATGCAAAGGGCAGCAGAGAAGCCCAGCAGTTGGAGGGTGGAGCTGCTGCGTTCCTGAGGCCTCACCGTGCCCAGTAAGAGGGCACCATGCAGGCTGCCAAAGGGGCCATGAGACCACGCAGCCCAAGACCAGACCCGTAAGAGATGCCAGAAATCAGCCACATCTGGAGGGTCCCTGGGATAGACACACAAGCCCATCACCACGAGGCCTAAGTCTGATGGGAAGAGCACACAGCAATGCAACACTGCTGTGTGGGTTCAGATCCCAGCCACTCATCGGCTGTGAGTCCTCAGGACAGCTGCTAACCTCTCCTGCCTGTACTTACTCATAAAATGAGTATGACAACAGTGCCCCCACCTCAAAGGGTGGCAGGGAGGACTACCGGAGTGAAGGCCCAGGAAGTGCTTGGAGCAGCACCTGGAAAGGGCCTGGTGAGTGTTCTCTGCCATTATTCCTCACCACACAGCTTTCATTCTTCACAACCTTGCGAGACACCACGACCATTCCCATTTGACAGACAAGCACACAAGGCTCGGGTGGGACGTGTCTGGCCCAAGATCACACCGCTGGGAAGCTGCAGAATCCCATGTGAACCCCAGACTCCAACTCTCATCTGACTCTCGCCCCTGCAGGCCTCGACTCCGCACAGGCCCCAGGGCCCAGCAGCAGGAAGTCACGGTGCTGGCGCAAAAGGCCCCGGGTCTCAGAGAACATCCACGCCTCCTCAGGACAAAGGGCTCCTCTGGGAAAAGGCACAAACGCTGCCTGCACCGTGTGCTTCCCAGAACAGAAACGGGAGGGCACCGCCGCCAGGATGGGGCAGCCCAGGCGCTGCCGCTCGCCACCTTGGCTGGCTCAACTTCCCAGCAGCATCCAGCAAAGCCGTCAGTAGTCCTCGTGGTGCCAGCTCGAGTGCCTGATGGGCCCTCGCACAGGTCTCCGGGGGACAGAGGTAAGGGATAGAGGACCGAGGCCCTAAACAGCTGAGAACCCACGTGGTTGGCCGCAGTCCCATCCCAGCCCTGCTGGCTGCCAGGTCGAGGCTGGAGCCCCAGATGGGCTCCCGTGGGGCGAAGTCAGAAGTCAGAGGTGCTCGAGGCTGCCCCATCAGATGGCTCCTGGGAGCGTGCACACCGCGGTCTGTGCGCACAGAAGACCCCAGACGGTGCCAGGCACCCTGCACACATGCCTCTGGCTGAGACTACAGCACCTGCTAGCATGCCCCTGGCATTCCCAGTCGAATCTCCTTTTCTTCCATGTATACGTATTCCTCATGAAGTTACATAAACAAAGTGTACATAGTCATACTACAAGGCTTGTTATGGCAAGCAGCCACCCCCAACTCCACTCTGCATCTCCTGGCCCAGTTCCCAGCCTCAGAAGCAAACACTCTTAAGTTATTTGAGTCAATTATGTTGAAACGGACCTCCCTTCCTCTAGACGATAGGCTTTCATTGCCACTTTCCTAATTCTTCAGTTTGGGGCATTACCTGTGACTTCTCAGGATGGAAGAGGAGGCCATGGCTCTTTGCTCCCACCACCCCTCTGCCGCCCCGCAGGTACCACCATCACCACAGCTCTAGCTGCCCCGCGTCTGGCTGAGCCCCGCGTCTAGCTGAGCACACAACTGGGTGCTCAACCACTCACACTGAGGCCACAAAGGAAACCATGGCGACTTCCAACTCCTTCCTACTTTGTGCTTCCCCTCAAGCTAACAGGAGAAGGGGTTTTTCACTTGCTTAGCTGTCTGTTTATCGCTCATTCCACCCTGGCTCTTTAAACTGTTCAAATCTCCTCTGGAGATGTCCATGCGCACCCGGCATCGGGCTGCCTGGCAATCTCGTCTTTGGGGAGACTTTCTCGGCACCACTTCCTGCTCTGAGGACTGAGCACCGTCTGCCGGGGCACAGGCATTGTCTCCGGCTGCTGCTCCCCCAGTGATAGATATCCTGCTCCCTGCGTTCCAATCCTTCCTCGGTCATCAGTCTCTCTCTCTCTTCCTTGGTACAATGCACCCTCCAGTAGCTTTCTGAAAAAAGATTTGAGGGAGATAATTTGTTTTTAAGATAGGGTCTCACTCTGCCACCCAGGCTGGGGTGCACTGGTATGGTCATAGCTCACTGTGGCCTCCACCTCGTGGGCTCAGGCGATCCTCCTGCCTCAGCCCTCCGCACCCTGAGTACCTAGGACTACAAGCAGGCCAGCACACCCAGCTGCTGCTGCTGTTGTTGCTGTTGTTGGACAGATGGGGTCTCACTCTCCTATACCATTACCCATAATGGTCTCCAACTCCTGCGCTCAACTGATCCTCCCACCTCAGCCGCTGAAAGTGCTGGGATTACAGGTATGAAGCACCGTGCCTGGCCAGGAAGACTGACTTTTTTAAAGACTCGGCAAATCTCCATTGTGCCTTTAGTCTGCTCACTCATGCGACTGTTAGTTTCACTGGGTATAGAATCAAAGGCTGAAAATTATTTTCCTGCAACTCTAGACCACATTGCTTTACTGTGCACTAAATTCCAATGCTGCTGTTTAGAAGCACAAAGCCATCCTGATTCCCGCTTCGTATGTAACCTATTCTCATCCTTCTGAAAGTGTGTAGGATGATGTCTTTACCCTAATATTTGGAGTCCAGCAACATGCCATGGCAATGGTCTTTGATCACAGACGTTCGTCCACTGGACTGGGTACTTGGTGGCTCCTTCAGTCTAGAAGAGGATGACGCTCAAGAGAGGGTTTTTGAATTGTTGCATTACGCTGTCCTCCCTGCCGTTTCTTTGCTGTACTTGTTGAATATGGTCCACAGAACCCGATCCTCAGAGTGTATTCCGTTTCTCCTGTTTGATCTTTTTTTTCTTTCCAGATTTCCTTAAATTTTCCAACACTTACGCTGATTTTTTCCCCATATCTGTTCACGTAGTTTTAACTTCCCAGAACTCTTCTTGTTCACCGAATGTGCTTCTTCCAGAGGACATTTTTCTTGTTTCATTATCTTCTCTTGTTAAAATAACCACTTTTATCTCACTGAGGATGCTTATGAGAGGTTTCTTCCTGGAAGTTTTATCCTTGCATAATTTCCATTTCCTCTACACTGTTTTTCTGTTTGCTTGGTCTATACCTTTTACATCAGAGACTCCTTCAGATGTCTAGGAGGCTCTGAATGAGCGACTGTGATGGCCACCTGTAAGTTTCGCGGCAAGAGAGTTGTGAGGTGGCGACTTCAGTGCCTTTCTGTCCTCCCTCTGGATGGTCTCAGTCCCCACAGGAGGCCCTTCTACTCTTGCTTAGTGGACAATGCTCCACCAGCCCAGACTCAATGCTGAGTGGGGACAAAGCTGGTCATGTCGGTGGTCACACAGAGTTCACTTACCGTAGTCCATAAGGCACCCAGTCCCGAAAAGCACCAAGTGCACGACCATCGGCTTTACCGCCTGCTCAGCACGCCTGATGCCCGCCCCAGCTGCACTGGGCTGAGCAAGGACCAGGGCCTCTGAGCAGCCGGCTCACAACACACTCTTATGTCCTCGTGTGGCCACTCTGGAAGTAAGCAGTCACAGCTCCCAAGCGTGGTCAAAACTCTGCAGCACAGATCAAGCTAGCTCTCAGCTTTCCCCACTCCCAAATTAGCATTTGGTTTTCTCAAGTCAGCTAAGTCCATCACCAACTCTCCAATATACATTCCAGCTTCTGAAATAGGAATGCTATGACTTTACTTTCTCCTTATTCACGTGAACCTTTGCCAAAAAAAAAAAAAAAAAAAAAAAAAAACCCCACCACTCTTTTCACTGCAGTGTGAGGTTTCAGAAAGAAAAAGGTAGGTGTATGTATTCAATCTACCATCCTCTCCATCCCCCAAACTGGTCCTAGAAAAACTCTGGCAACATACTATTCTATTTTACCAGTAAGCCACATTCCTCAGGCTTGTTGAATGACTGCCAAAGTAGGAGCCATGTGCAGCCCAACAGAGCTCAGGCATTCCCACCACAGAAGGGGTGGGGCTCATCCTCCTCCTGAAGCCCTGGTCCCTTCCGTCCAGGCCATCCCACACAATCACCCAGGAAGTTTCGTAAGCATGCAAAATAAACCCAAAGACAGGAAATAAAGATTAAAAACAGATGGAAAAACTACAACGGTGAGAAATCAACCAAGTCAAAAATCAGTTACTTTAAAAGGCTAATAAAGTTGCAAACATCTGAAGATATTAAGAGAGAAGAGAAAAGGCACAAATAACCAAAATCAGGCAGGAAAAAGGGACTATCATCAGCCATCCTGTCTGCATTGTACATTTTTTTAAATTAAATACGAGTCTAAGGATGAGTCTGGGTGCGGTGGCTCACACCTGTAATCTCAGCACTTTGGGAGGCCAAGGTGAGCGGATCACTTGAGATTGGGAGTTCGAGACCAGCCTGGCCAACATGCCAAAACCTCGTCACTACTGAAAATACAAAAATTAGCTGGGCATGGTGGCACATGCCTGTAATCCCAGCTACTAGGGAGGCCGAGGCAGGAAAATCACTGGAACCTGGGAGGCGGAGGTTTCAGTGAACCGAGATGCCGCCACTGCACTCCAGACTGGGTGAAGAGTCAGACTCCGTCTCCAGGAAAAAAATAAATACATAAAAGAGTGAAATATTGAACATTTTCCCCCAGATCAAAAATAAGAACAAGCTATCTGCTACCACCACTGCTATTTCACGTCGTACCAGAGGTCCCGGCCAATGTAACAATGCGATAAAAAAGAAACAAAAGGTATAAAGCTCAAGAGAAAGGAGTAAAATTGTCTTTATTTGCAAATAGCACTATTTTTACACAAAAAAGCCTAAGGAATCTTAAAAAAAAAAAAACTTACTGGCACTAAGACTGAATTCAGCAAAGTCACAGGACACTGTCAAAACACTAAAACTATACTGTCTCTATACACGAGAATCCAGCAAAGTCACAGGACACTGTCAACATAGTAAACTATACTGTGTCTGTATACTAGAATCCAGCAAAGTCACAGGAGACTGTCAACATACTAAACTATACTGTCTCTATACACGAGAACCCAGCAAAGTCACAGGACACTGTCAACATACTAAACTATACTGTGTCTATACAATAACAGCAAATATTGGAAAGGTGACATTCTTCAAAATTCTACTCAAATTATCATCAACAATACAAAATTCTTAGGATTAAATTTATTAAAAGATAGGCAAGATCTCCTTTAAAAAACAAACGCTAGTAATCACTGTTTGCTTGGTGAGCTGTGTGGCCAGGGTTGTGAAATCAAAAGAGACACCCGGCCTTCTCCAGGTGAACTATGAATCGCTAATATGTTATTAAAGGACGTATTTCGGAAATGGTGCGCTTCAGTGGAAATCCCTGGAGATCTGTCAATGCCTTCACATTCCATAATATGTTTTAATGTCAGGAGAAACACAGACCAAAATGCTTATGAAATAGTCTGGTCAAGTTTTTCTGTATCCAAGTCCTTCAAGTGCTCTCCCTGATATCAGGCAGTAACAACACAGTGTTACAGCCACAATTTCAATGACCTAAAATGATTAGCCACATTACTTCTTTAATTTGAATCTGGCACTTTCTAGGCCACTGGTTCTCAAGTGGCCTAGTGCTATGCATTCATGTATAGCAGACGTATTCATGAGGTTTTATGAAATTAAAAATGGTTCACTCTATCTCAGACTTACCCAATCTCTTCATTTGATATGCTTTGGTATATTCCGGGAATATTTTGTCTCAACATTATACATCTCGAGACTGTTTTCTTCATAAAAATTATGTTCACCCATTTCAATGAATCAGATGTTAACATCCACTGACTTCTTTGAAACAGGCTGAATCATTACCCTTAGTAATATTTTGTCTAATTTTTTAATCGCCTTTTTATCTTTGTTTTGGATGCCACAGAAACAACCCAATTTCCACATTAGTTGCATTATTATTAAAACCACATCAGACATTTCATGTTTGAAAATTATATAAAACCTCATCAGGCATTTCACACTTAAAAATTATCAGTAAGAAATTAACCGTTGCCATCAAGTCTTTGTCATCTGTGAAAAGTTTCTGCTCGACTCTGAAAACGCCTGCCTGAAAGCTCGGGATAAACTCACAGGCCAGAGTTTGCATCTTCAACAAGAAGGGCGGTCTCAGTGGCTCTGGAGAAGGACTGCAGCCGACATCGCCACGACTGAGACCTGTGGGGACAGGCTCTGGAGGCAACAGCAACACTTACACCACTTTCAAACACACCAGGAGGTTGAGTCCACATTTCCAAATTCACTTTAGGCAAGAAGCAATGGTTTCATGAGTTTATAAACCCTAGATCTAACAGGATAAGAATTAACTACACAGAACTAAATGAACTGAAGAGGCAAGTTTTATTGAGGTTATTTGTGGATGTTGGTTTTATATTTTATTTTCTGGATACAAGGGGAAGTGATTGCGCTTTCTTCTTAAGCTATTTAACCTACAACAATTTGTTGAACTCAGCTTTGATAAAAATGAAATATTTTCAATGACCTCTGACCTTCACTGGTATCCCGGAATTCAGAAACTCTTACTGAGTCTCCTTAATTTTCATAGCAGTAGGTTCAATAAGAACCTTTCCTCCTTTTTAACGTGATAGAATTGGACAAACCGTACAACCAGCGCCTTACCTGCGTGTCATCTGAGAACAATGCTCATTCAATAAAGCATGACAAACCACTCTGAAGGGTCAAAGATGGCTGTGCGCATGCAGCCAAAAGCAACAAAACTCTCCCATCTTCCAGATGGTTAAGACCACTTGCTGGAAAGACAGGAACCTCAGGATATTGGGAGGACCTCAAGAATAGGGGAATTCACCCAAATGTACAGGTAGAAAACATAAATTAATTTATGTTTTCTTCAGGAAGAAAACATAAAATAAATTTGCAACCATGAAATGGAACAGTTCTTAAAACACAGAAATTAGGCTGGGCACGATGGCTCACACCTGTAATCCCAGGACTCTGGGAGGCCAAGGCAGGCGGATCACCTGAGGTCAGAAGTTCGAGACAAGCCTGGCCAACATGGGGAAACCCTGTCTCTACTAAAAATACAAAAATTAGCCGGGTGTGGTGGCAGGCACCTGTAATCCCAGCTACCTGGGAGGCTGAGGCAGGAGAATCACCTGAACCCAGGAGATGGAGGTTGCAGTGAGCTGAGATCACGTCACTGCACTTCAGCCTAGGCGACACAGAGGGAGTCTCAAAAAAAAAAAAAAAAAAAGAAAGAAAAGAAAAACTACTATCACAAATGAAAAAATTGATGAATTGGATTTCATCAAAATCAAAAATTTTTACTCATCCAAAACACCATTAAGATCTCAGTAAAAATGTTAGAGTAAAAGCCTATGGAAGTTCACTCCACCATAAAAGCAACAGAAGAGTGACTAAAACCGTCAGAATCAGCTTTTTGAACTCTGAAAACTAACCAAAGGCTTACAGCAATCCGGGAACCTTTGGTCAAGAAAATCAGGTGGCTCTCAAGAAGAGTGCGCCTGGGGCATTTTAACTCACCCTGGTCCCAGCCCCCACACCACAACTCCATGGTGGCCTTGAAAAATCAGTCTAGACTGGGCACGGTGGCTCACGCCTGTAATCCCAGCACTTTGGGAGGCCGAGGCACGTGGACCACAAGGTCAGGAGTTTGAGACCAGCCTGACCAACATGGTAAAACCCCGTCTCTACTAAAAATATAAAAATTAGCCGGGCGTGGTGGCGCATGCCTGTAATCCCAGCCACTCGGGAGGCTGAGGCAGGACAATCACTTGAACCCGGGAGGCAGAGGTTGCAGTGAGCCAAGATCGCGCCATTGCACTCCAGCCTGGGCGACAACAGCGAGACTCTGTCTCAAAAAAAAAAAAAGAAAAATCGCAGTCTAAAAAGAAAACAAGAAAAATTTTTTTTCTAAAAAAAAAAGAAAAAAAGAAAATCCCCAGGATAGAGGGAACAGAATGGGGCTGGCATCTCTCAAAATACCATTCCCAAAGAAGAGTTATTACTTGACCCATTTGGATCACTTACTACCTTAAGATCCCAATTAAAAGTCCTGTCTTAGGCCAGGCATGGTGGCTCATGCCTGTAATCCCAGCACTTTGGGAGGCTAAGGCGGGTGGATCACCTGAGGTCAGGAGTTTGAGACCAGCCTGGCCAACATGGTGAAACCTCATGCCTACTAAAAATACAAAAAATTAGCTGGGCGTGGTGGCAGGCACCTGTAATCCCAGCTACTCGGGAGGCTGAGGCAAGAGAATCGCTTGAACCTGGGAGGCGGAGGTCGCAGTGAGCCAAGATCATGCCACTGCACTCCAGACTGGGCAACAAGAGCAAAACTCCGTCTCAAAAAAAAAAAAAAGAAAGAAAGTCCTGTCTTGATTTCACCTCCCCTAATCTCTCCCAGGTCAAAAACTTGGTCGGGGAATGAGTCTGTCAACCACTTCAACATCACAAATGCTTGAGTGACAGCAGTGGCAAACAAAAGACTCGCCAAAACGCTGACACAGAAAAGCTAAGAAATGAGCTGTCCATGGGGACTGTGATTCTAAGGGGCCATGTCCATGCGTGTTGCGCACAGGCTCGGAAAGGCCTGTGAAGGCCCTGGGTTCTCCCTCCTGCTCACCTTGAAGCTCTGAGCAAGCAGGAAATGAGGGCAAAAGCAGAGTGGCCACCACCTGGCCCAGGGTGCACCGGAGCCCCTCATCAAGGACTCACCAGTTCCAGGTATCTCAGGAAATCTCTGGCTAATATTCATTCTGAGACTGGCCTTTGCTTAAGACCGAGTATCTAGCCTAAAGCATGCCGACCTTCCAGACAAGCATTAGAGGCAAACAAAAAACTGTCCACAGATCAGAGACTTGATGGCCATGGTTAATTTACGACTGAGAGTTTTCAAATGTGAAACGTCTAGTGAGGTTTTGTAATAAAAATAGTGCAACTGTCAAGGAAACTGGGCTTGTTTCTGTAGCATCTGAAACAAAGTAAAATGCCAATGAGAAAATTAGACAAAATATCTCTGGGGATAATAATTGTTGTCAGATTGTTCATTGCTAACGTATAATATTAAACATTATCTTATATTAAGTATAATATTAAATATTGATCTTGTATCCTGCAACTCTGTTGAACTTGTTTATTAGCTCTAATAATTTTGTAAATGTGTATTCTTTCAGTTTTTTAATGTATAAAATCATATCTTCTGCAAATAGAGACAGTTTTCTTCTTCCTTTCCAACCTGGATGTCTTCTATTTCCTCTCCTTGCATAAACGTCCTGGGTAGAGCCTCCAGCACAATGCTGAAGAGAAGTGGAGAAAGCACGTATCCTGTCTTCATTTTTCTTCTCTCTCTGCTTTATTCCCCTTACCGGAGAATCCTGACGGACCTATCTTCAGGTTTGCTGATTCTTTCTTCTGCTGCTCAAATATGCTGGTGAGCTTATCTAGCAAATTTTCATTTCAGTTGCTGTACTTTTCATCTGTAGAATTTCTATGTGGTTTCTCTTTATAGTTTCTTTTTATTGATATTCTGCTTCTACTGATTGCTTTCTCCACCATGTATAAATTATACTTTCTTGCTTCTTGCATGTCTTCCGAATTTTGCGGCAACTCTGGAATCAGATTCTCTGCCCTTGCCAGGGCTGGCTGCTGGTGCTGCCAGCTGTAGTTGTTTTTTACTTGTTTCATGACTTTTCTAAACTAATTCTGTAATGTTTGTGTCTCTGTTCTATGCGGCCACTGACGTTTCCACTCAGTTTCACATTAGCCATGAGAAATACAAATTAAAAAGCACATAAGATTTAAAAAATGCTAAATATCACTAATTATCAGGGAAATGCAAATCAAAACCACAATGAGATACCACCTTACTCCTGCCAGAATGGCCATAATTTAAAAATCAAAAAATAACAGATGTTGGCGTGGATGTGGTGGAAAAGGGAACACTTTTACACTGCTCGTGGGAATGGAAACTAGGACAATCACTACAGAAAACAGTACAGAGATTCCTTCGAGAACTGAAAGTAGAGCTACCGTTTGAGACAGCAATCCTACAGAGGAAAAGAAGTCATTCTACGAAAAAGACACGTGCACACGCATGTTCACAGCAGCACAATTTGCAACTGCAAAGATACAGAACCATGCTAAATGCCCATCAACCAAGTGGATAAAGAAAATGTGATCTCTCTATATATATCATAGAATACTACTCAGCCATAAAAAGGAATGAAATAATGGCATTTGCAGCAACCTGGATGGAGGTGGAGACCATTCTTCTAGTGAAGAAACTCAGGAATGGAAAAACCAGACATCTCACGTACTCACTTATAAGTGGGAGCTAAGCTATGAGGACACAAAGGTGTAAGAGGGATATAATGGACTCTGGGGACAGTGAACACTGCTCAGGTGACAGGTGCACCAAAATCTCAGAAACCACAACTAAAGAGCTTTTCCATGCAATCAAACACCACGTTCCCCAAAAACTATTGAAATAAAAAATAAAATCCCATTAAAAAAATAAACTCCTACTGATATAAACAATGAAGATTATAAAATGTAACTGGAAATAACTTTTTGTCCCACAATAAGTCATTGTTTAAATTATGGTATATCCATCCAATGAAAAATCATGCAGTCATTAAAAAAAAAAAATCCACTTTAAGATACCACTCCACACCCACGAGGCTAACCATGAGAAAAAAGACATCATAATAAGGGTTAAAAATTCAGAGAAACCGGAATCTTCATATACTGCTGGTGGGAATGTAAAATGGTGTAGTTACTATGGAAAATAGTTTGGCAATTCCTAAAAAAGAAAGAGCTACCATGTAACCCAGTGTTTCCACTCAAGAGAAGTGGGGAAAAAAAGGTCTCATACAAACATCTGTACTTGAATGTTCCTAATAGCCAGAAAGTGAAACAACCCAAATGTCTACAGCTGATGAATGGGTCACTGAAATGAGCTCTGATGACACAATGGGGTATGACCACGTGCCATGTGGCGGAAGGGAGCGCTGATCCGCGCCACAGGGTAGACGCCCCTTGAGAACGTGCTGAGAGGAAGGCGCCAGCACAGAGACCACCTATGGTGCGATTCCACTGATACACAACGTCCAGAACAGGTAAACCTAGAGACAAAGAGCAGAGGAGTGGCTGCCAGGGGCTGGGGAAAGGAGAACAGGGAACTTCGGCCAACTGGGCTTCCTTTGGGGACCATGACAATGTTCTGGAATTAGACAGTCGGTATGAGTGTACAACCTTACAAATATACTAAAAACCACCAAATTAAACACTTTAAAACAGACAAGCGGCAGGGCATGGTGGCTCACGCTTATAATCCCAGCCCTTTGAGAGGCCAGTGTGGGAGAACCACTTGAGGTCACAAGTTCAAGTCCAGTCTGGACAACATAGCGAGACCCTATCTCTACAAAAAAGAAAAAATTAGTCAGGTGTGGTGGCTCACACCTGTATTCCCAGCTACTCAGGAAGCTGGATCACTTGAGCCCAGGAGTTAGAGGCTGCTGTGAGCTATGATCGCGCCACTGCATCCTGGCCTGGGTGACAGAGCAAGACTCTGCCTCAAAAAAAAAAAAAAAAAGAACAACAGTCAGTCTTACAGTAGTAGTCATGTATATTTTAATAATTTAAAAACTAAAGAAAATGACAAGCCACAGACAGGGCAAAAATGTTGACAAGACATACACTGGATGAAAAACTTGTATCCAGAATAAAGAACTTGGAAAAATCAATAATAGAAAGAAAACAAACCAATACAATTTCCCAAAAGACTAAGAACAGACACTTCCCAAGGAACAGATACAAAGCTATGTTTATTGCGGCACTATTCACAATAGCAAAGACTTGGAACCAAACCAAATGTCCAACAATGATAGACTGGATTAAGAAAATGTGGCACATATACACCATGGAATACTATGCAGCCATAAAAAATGATGAGTTCATGTCCTTTGTAGGGACATGGATGAAGCTGGAAACTATCATTCTCAGCAAACTATCACAAGGACAAAAAACCAAATACCGCATGTTCTCACTCATAAGTGGGAACTGAACAATGAGAACACATGGACACAGGAAGGGGAACATCACACACCGGGGACTGTCGTGGGGTTGGGGGAGCGGGGAGGGATAGCATTAGGAGATATACCTAATGCTAAATGACGAGTTAATGGGTTCAGCACACCAACATGGCACATGTATACATATGTAACAAATCTGCATGTTGTGCACATGTACCCTAAAACTTAAAGTATAATAATAATAAAAAAATAAAAATAAAAATAAAAAACAAAGCTATTAAGCAAAAGAAAGCACTCAGCTGGGCACAGTGGCTCACCCCTGTAATCCTGGCACTTTGGGAGGCCGAGGCGGGTGGATCACGAGGTCAGGAAATCGAGACCATCCTGGCTAACACAGTGAAACCCTGTCTCTACTAAAAAAATACAAAAAATTAGCCAGGTGTGGTGGCGGGTGCCTGTAGTCTCAGCTACTTGGGAGGCTGAGGCAGGAGAATGGCGTGAATCCGGGAGGTGGAGCTTGCAGTGAGTGGAGATCGCGCCACTGCACTCCAGCCTGGGCAACAGAGCGAGACTCTGTCTCAAATAAAAATTTTAAAATAATAAAAAAAGAAAGGGCTCAACATATTCACTGACTAGGGAACTGGTCATTAGGGAACGTGAGTTAAAGCCAAAAGTTGGTAATGCCACACACCCGCTGGAATAAATAAAGGATGTTTTAAAAATAAACAGCCACACCAAATACTGGTGAAAATAAAATGCAAATGGAATCTCATACATTCCAGGTAGGAGCATAAAATCATACCACCACCTTGGAAGACAGTTTGGCAATTTCTTATGAAGTTATACACGTACTCATTAAAGGGCCCAGCAATTTGACTTCTGGGTGCTCACTGGAGAGAATGGAAACACAGGTGCACATGAGATGTGGATGTGAATTAACCACAGCTATACTCACAAGAGGCAGCTACTGGGAAACAACCCAAATGTCCTCGGACAGGAAACGGGGAAACAAACAAGCAGATTCGTACAAGTTAAAAATGAACCACTGGGCCGGGTGCGGTGGTTCACACCTGTAATCCCAGCACTTTGGGAGGCTGAGGCAGGCGGATCACCTGAAGTCAGAAGTTCAAGACCAGCCTGGCCAACATGGTGAAACCCCATCTCTACTAAAAATACAAAAATTAGCCAGGCGTGATAGCGCACGCCTGTAATCCCAGCTAGTCGGGAGGCTGAGGCAGGAGAATCACTCGAACCCAGGAGGCAGAGGTTTCAGTGAGCCAAGATCACACCATCCCACTCCAGCCTGGGAAACAAGAGTGAAACTCCATCTCAAAAAAATAAATAAATAATAAAAATAAAATATAATGTACCACTCATCTCCCCAAAACAGGGCTGAACCTCAAAAGCACTCTGTTGTCCAAAAGCAGGGCCAGGACAAGGGTGAAGCAAGAGAGATGCCGGCGTACAAACTTTCAGGAGGTGATCGCTCGGAGAATCTCACTCTCGGGCTGTGCAGTGTAGATCCCACTCTCTCGCCTCCCCCTAGTCCCAGCCCTGGGCAAAAGATGACAGCAATTTAAGAATAAACACAGTACAATTCCATTTATTTACAATTCAAGAACACACAAAACTAATTTATGGTAATAGAAATCAGAACAGTGCTTGTCTCCCGGGGGTAGGAATTGATTGAAGGGACGAGAAGGAACTTCCAGAGATAATGGAAACTTTCTGCAGCCTGACAGAGGCAGTGATGACACAGGTGGTACATTTTCAATACTCACTCAATTATATACATAAGATCTGTCCATTTCACTGTATGTAATTATTATCTTAAAAAAATGTTAAAGGAATAGATAGTTTCTTTTTTTAAAAGACCACATTGAATGCCACTGTCAAAGCAAGGGAACTGCATCTGGCAACACAAAGGCATTTTCTAAGCCACGTGCATGCTTCTAGATTTTTTTTTTTCCTTTTTTTAATGCTTCTAGATTTCTAAACAAGTTTCATGAGAGAGAGACCATTTTAATCCTGGGAAGCTAGTGTGACTGGGGATTGAGGTGGAAAAGGCAAGAACGTGACGGTCAGGGTGAGGAGAGAAAAAAATCGAAATAACAGGCGAGAATGCGTCCTCTACCTCCATTTGTCATCTAAGCCACCGGACTCACCCCCACCCCCAGCCTACCTGTTCAGGAGGCCCTTGGGCCACGGTGGGCAGCATTTTCAGAGCCCTTGACCCCAGTCGGTCCATTAGGGAGGGTGCCTGAGAGCCTGAAAGCTACCAGGGCAGACAGATGCGCCTGCGGGCAGGAAGCACTGTCATCTGAAACATCTGTCACAGAAAGCACTGTGCTAAGAATACAGCAGCTGACTTTAAGGGCAAAAATTGGAAACACTGACAACATCAATGAATGTTATCAGAAAAATGGGCAATCTTAAGTACTGTTAACAGAAGTATAATTTTGGAACGTAATTTGGCAAAAATTATTAAAGTGTTAAATATTCATACTCTATGTCTTAGTATTCCCATCAATAAAAAGAATCTTTCAGATACACTTAAAAAATATGTTTAATGAAATGGTATTCACTAAATCTGTGTGTTAATAGCAAAAAGAAAAAAAGAAAACATTGGCAACAACTGTAGTGTATGCTAATAAGGAAATAGTTAAAATATGTGCATTCTACGATGAAATAATGGCTACTAAAGAGTAAACACCAGACATTTCAAGTAACTCAATCCAAGGGAAAATAATATAACAATACAGGCCCTATGATGCCATTTGTTATGTACCTAAGACGTCCCTGCACATAAAAATTATGTAAGGACTTATAGCAAACTGCTAATGTTAACCTGGGATACAGCAGAATTTGAAAAAGCAGAGAAATCCAAGAAAGTTTCACTTTAATTCTGTACTGTTTGAGCTTTCTTTGTAGTGAGGATGGATTTACATTACACCTGTACAATATTTTTGAAGAGCATGTCACAGAGCTGTAGGATCACATGTGAGTCCAACTTGTGAGCCTCTTCTCACCTTGAGGGACTAAGTGCTAGGACAACAGTTCACTAAGTGTGGTCTGCAGACACCATTCTAGGCAGTCTTGTAACATCAAAACTATTTTCTTTTTCTTTCTTTTTTTTTTCTCTGAGACGGACTCTCGCTCTGTCCCCCAGGCTGGAGTGCAGTGGCACAATCTCGGCTCACTGCAAGCTCCACCTACCAGGTTCAAGTGATTCTCCTGCCTCAGCCTCCCCAGTAGCTGGGATTACAGGCATGTGCCACCACCACGCCCAGCGAATTTTTTATTTTTAGTAGAGACGAGGTTTCGCCATGTTGGCCAGGCTGATCTTGAACTCCCAACCTCAGGTGAGCTGCCCACCTTGGCCTCCCAAAGTGCTGGGACTACAGGCGTGAGTCACTGTGCCTGGCCATCAAAACTATTTTCATAATAATACTAAGTGGACCACTTGAGGTCAGGAGTTCAAGACCAGCCTGGCCAACATGGCAAAACCTTGTCTCTACCAAAAAATACAAAAATTAGCCGGGCATGGTGGCGCACACCTGTGGTCCCAGCTACTGGGGAGGCTGAGGTGGGAGAATCACTTGAATCTAGAAGGTTGAGGTTGCAGTGAACCAAGATCATGCCACTGTACTCAAGCCTGGGTGACAGAGCAAGACTCTGTCTCCAAAAAAACAAGGAATAATAATAATAAGCTATTATTTGCCTTTTTTCTTCTAACTGTGCTGACATTTGAACTGAAGATACAAAAGCACTGATGGGTATAACACGTTAGTGAAACAAACCAGGGGCACCACGTGGGGTCTCACTATGCTGCCCAGGCTGGACTGCAATGGCTACTGACAGGCACAATCACAGCTCCCAACAGCCACAAACTCCTGGGCCCAAGCCATCCTCCCACCTCAACTTTCCGAGCAGCTGGAACTACAGGAGTACTGGGCCCAGTTAAAATATTCACTTCGTTAAATCTTAACCCCTTGATAAGATCTCAACATTCTATGTGAAGAAATACAAAGCACACGTAAGACATTTCTGGTGCATACTAAAGTGCGATGGTTGGTCTTCCATGTTTGAGTTGTGAACTGAACTAGCCCTTTTTATGTAAAATATTTTACTTAAAAACTAACTGACCAACAATAGTTACTCAGGCTTGAGCATCTGGTAGACATTTTCTCAAAAACGAATTAAATAAACGTTATCATTTGAAAGAATACAACCATGAGTATTTGTTGACAATAATAAAACTCAAGCTGCCAAACACATATCTAAATTCTTAAAAATTTGTATTTACCACCACAAGCTTGATGGATTCCTAACGTTTAAAGACTTTTCAATAACTTGTGGTGATTAGCTTGTAATTTCTTTAATAAGGAATAATAAAAGACCTACATAATTCAGTGCGTCGATATTTTCAAATGAGCAATGTATGATGTTACATAACCATGCATGGATAAAGGTCCATTCAAAGTGCAAGAGACCAATGAATTTTAGTACAACAGTTTGAAAAGATTATTCCGTACCACAACTAACCTTCCAGAAACCACTACGTGTGGAACACTTTCTGTTAAGATGTCAACACCGCCCAAAGCCATCTAGACATTCAATGCAATCCCTATCAAGACCTAACTAAATATTTTGCAGACATAGGAAAATCTATCCTAAAATTCATATGGAATCTCAAGGGACCCAAAGGTCCCTCGCCAAAGCAATCTTGAAAAGTTAGAACAAAGTTGAAAGAGTCACACTTTAAGTCAAAACTTACTACAAAGCCACAGTAATGAAAGCAGTGTGGTGCTGACAGAATAACAGGCATATGGACCCATGAAATACAGTAGAGATCCCAGAAATAAACACTTTCGTATGCTCAAATAATTTTTGACAAAGGTGCCAAAACCATTCAATGAGGAATGGACAAGCTTTTCAACACATGGTGCTGGAAAACTGGTCTCCACATGCAGAACAATGAAGTTGGGCCCTTAAACCATACACAAAAAATTAACCCAAAACAAATCAAAGACCTAAATGTAAGACCTAAAACTATAAAACTCTTAGAAAAAAACAGGGGAGAAGGTTTATGACATGGGATTTGGCACAGATTTCTTGGATATGACATCAAAGGCACAGATAACAGCAAAAAAAAATAGACAAATGAAATCTTGGTAAATTTTTAAATTTTGTATATCAAAGGACACTATCAACAGACTGAAAACACAACCTATAGAATGGGAGAAAATGTTTGGAAACCGTATCTGTAAGAGAAAAATATTCAAAACATACAAGGGAACTCCTAAAACAACAATGAAAATAACGCGATTCAAGAACAGGCGAAGAACCTGCATAGACATTTTTCCAAAGAAGACACACAACTGGCCAAGGAGCACATGGAACGGTGCTCCACACCACTAATCATTAGGGAAACGCATATCAAAGCCAGAACAAGACACCACCTCACACTCATTAGGATGGCTACCACCAAAAAAAAAATCACATCACATGGTGATGATGTGGAGAAACTGGAACTCCTGTGCACTGCTGATGAGAACGTAAAATGGTACAGCCACTGTGGAAAGCAATGTAGTGGCTCCTAAAATAGTTAAAAGTTGAACCACAGGATCCAGCAGGTTGAAAGCAGGGGCTCTAAGAGATATCTGCACGTTCATGTTCAGAGCAGCTAAGAGATATCTGCACGCTCATGTTCAGAGCAGCATTATTCACAGTAGCTACAATGTGGAAGCAACCTAAGTGTCCATCAACAGGTGACTGGATAAGAAGAACGGATCGTCTATCCATACAACAGAATATTACTCAGCCTTAGAAAGAAAGGACATTTTGGCACATGCCACAACATGGATGATCCCTGAGGACATTATGTTAAGTGAAATAAGCCAGTCACATAAGGACAAATATTTCATGATTCTCCTTCTATGAGGTCCCTACTGTAGTAAAAAATCACAGAGGCAGGAAGCAGAATGGTGGGTCCCAGAGCCAACGGGGGAGCACAGGGAGCGAGCGTTTAATGGGTACAGAGTTTGGCTTTGGGAAGATAAAGTTTTGGAGGTGGATGGTGGTGATGGTTGCACAGCAATATGAATGTTCTTAAAACTACTGAACTGTACACTTAAAAACAGTTAACAATCAATTTTATTGTATATGTATTTGACCCAATACAACAAATCGGGGAAAAGAAAAGCATCCTCCTCAACCTGATGAACAGTATCTCGCAAGACCCTAAAACTAACCTCATGTTTCAGGAAAATCTAAATGCTTTCCCTCTAAGGCTGACAAGGCCAGGACAGCCATTCTCACCATGCCCAGGTAAAACTGCACTGGAGGTCCCAGTGAGTGCACTAAGGCAAGAAAAAATAAAAGAAATAAAAAGTAAATGGGGGGAAAGAAAACAAACTGAAAGCTAAATCTAAAATTTATCTGAAAATAAAAAAACTAAAATAGCCAAGACAATTCTTACAAAGAAAAAGCTGGAGGGCTTACTATGTTCTTTCAAAGAGTATTAGGAAGTGACAGTAATTACGACCTTACCATACTGGAGAAAGGACAGACACATGATTCAATGAAAGAAGACCTCGAGCAAAGGCCCATGAATGTATGGCTGACAGGCTTTCATCAGAGGCGCCAAGGAAATTCAAATGGGAAACAGACATACGTATTGTGGGGCAGGAACTCGACCCTCAACTGTGACCACACTACACACAAAAATTAACTCAAAATTAACAGTAAAGTTAAAGCTAGAAAGTTTCTAAAAGCTTGGGTTAGGCAGATACAAAAAACACAAACCATAAAGAAAATGAATTGATAAATCAGACTTAGCAAAATTAAAAGTTTTTACCCTTCAAAAGACACTAAGAAAATGAAAAGGAAGCCACGTACTGGGAGAAAATATTCACCATACATCTGACAAAAGACTCTGTCATGAATATATATAGTACTCTGCCAACTCAGAAGATGACAGTCCAATTAAAAAATGGGGAAAAGACTTTGAAAAGACACTTCACAAAAGAAGATATATGGCCGTCAAGTTAAGTACATGAGTAGATGTTCAACATCATTAGTCACCAGGGAAACAGGAACGAAGGCCACAAGGAAATACCGCACACACCCACCAGGATGGCTAAAGTGAAGGTGGCCAATGAATGCATTCGGGATGCGGGGCCAGCGGAATTCAATGAAAGAGCTCGGGATGTGGGGCCAGTGGAATTCTCACACACGGGTGGCCAGGGGACAGAATTAGGCAGCCACTTTGGCTCATCAGCTTTTTCTAAAATTAAAACATACCATATCACCCAGAGGCCCCACTCCTAGGTATTATCCCAAGAGACAGGAAAACATACATAAAGAGACTTGAATACAAATGTTCACAGAATCTTTATCTGCAAGAGCAAAAAACCGGATTAAAAATTATGGTATATCCATTCGATATAACAAGGACAACCGATACAAGCAACAAACGTGAATGAATGCTTTTCAGAAAACATTCTGCCAGTGAAATCACCAGACACAAATGACTGCATGACATATGATTCCATTCCCACATAATTCCAGACGAAACAAAACCACGGTGACAGCCAGACTGAAGGCAAGTACGCTGGGAGCCTGTTACCTCCACCTGCCACTAGGAAGTCGCAACAGGCAGCATGAGTCCAGACACAATAGCAAACAGCCCTCCTGGAAAAGTGGGATTTCTCAAAGAACAGGAACATGGCCCTTTGGAAATTTCTTGTTTATTTCACATAATGGTCATTTAGAGTTTGTTTTTACTTTTTTAATAATACAAATGTATCTAAAACTAGGGTGGAGGCTCACACCTGTAATCCCACCATTTTGGGAGGCTGAGGCAGGCGGATCACTTGAGCTCAGGAGTTCGAGACCAGTCTGGCCAACATGGTGAAACCCCGTCTCTACTAAAAATACAAAAATTAGCTGGGCGTGGTGGCAAGTGTCTGTAGTCCCACCTGCTCCAGAGGCTCAGGTGGGAGAATGGCTTGAGCCCAGGAGGCAGAGACTGCAGTAAGCCATGATTGTGCCACTACACTCCAGCCTGGGCCACAAAGCAAGACTCTGTCTCAAAAAAATTTAAAAAAATTAAGCCGGGTGCAGTGTCTCATGCCTGTAATCCCAGCACTTTGGGAGACCAAGACAGGCGGATCATAAGGTCAGGAGTTCGAGATCAGCCTGGCCAACATGGTGAAACTTCGTCTCTACTAAAAATACAAAAACTAGCCGGGCGCAGTGGCAGGCACCTGTAATCTCAGCTACTCGGGAGGCTGAAGCGGAAGAATTGCTTGAACCCGGGTGGCAGAGGTTGCAGTGAGCTGAGATCGCGTCACTGCACTCCAGCCTGGGTGACAGAGAGAGCCTCTGTCTCGATAAAAAAAAAAATACATAAAATAAAACTTAAAATTAAAAACTAAAATTAAATCAGGGTGGAGGTAGCACGTTAAATATAAAGCCATGGGGTTTTTTGGGTTTTTTTGTTTTTTTTTGAGATGGAGTTTTGTCCTGATTGCCCAGGCTGAAGTGTAATGGCATGATCTCGGCTCACTGCAATCTCTACCTCCTGGGTTCAAGCGATTCTCCTGCCTCAGCCTCCCAAGTCATTGGGATTACAGGCACATGCCACCACGCCCAGCTAATTTTTGTTATTTTTAGTAGAGACAGGGTTTCACCATGTTTGCCAGGCTGGTCTCGAACTTCTGACCTCAGGTGATCCACCCACCTCGGCCTCCCAAACTGATGGGATAACAGGCGTGAGCCACCACACCCGGCCAAATCTGCGTTTTAAGCTGACAGGGAAGACACACCAGCAGCTATGATCGTGCATGCCCCTCTTCCATCTTCCGAAAGACAAGAGCTCTGAGTATTGAAAAACAATTCAGGAAAACCATCAGCCACCTAAGCCGGTAGAGCAGCAAAGATGAGAATGAAAGTGTGACTATGCCCAGGCTCCTAGGGAACTGATTCTCCACAGAGTAAAGTTTTTAAAAAAATTCTAAGGAAGGGTGGGGAGAAGGGTGGTGTTTCTCCCCACCTCCCTCATGCTCCTAAACTAACGTCATGCCCCAAGGAAACGAGAGAAAAGGATGTCATTAATAAATTTATACCAAGTTTCTTTTCAATGGTGCTGAAAAGTATATGCAAATCCATCTGTAATTAGGTTTAAAATTCCATTTCATGGGATAATCAGACTTCAAAAAACTCAATTTTAGTTTTAATCAGATTTTAACAAGGATATTAAGTCCATTTCGTTTAGAAAAGGAAAAAACTGTGAATTTAACACAAAATGTATTCAAGCTTAGCCCTGGGAGATAATTAAATAAAATTAATTTGGCAAGGGTTGTCAGTAAATGGAAGTGCTCCAAACAGTGGTTCATGTTTTTGATGGAGACAAAAGCAACTCCTCACAGTACAAACAGACCCGGAGCTCAGCACTCGTGGAGGAGGGTGGAGCCTCTTCCCAGGGGCAGGGAGGCTGGAAACCCTAACCCAACCCTCAGTCAGAACAGGGACTCACACGCCCCACAGGAAGCCCAAACTGAGGCTGACAGGTGCAGGCTCACAAACCATCGGCCCAAGCCACGCCCCAGCATACTCACTTGCCCAAGCAACCGGGGTGAGACAAGGGCCACCCAGCTCCGACAGCCACACGTCCTGGAGAGAAAGCATCCCCACCCAGAGGACGGTCCTTGTGCTAGAACAGCAAGGCCCTCCAACTCTTGGTCCTCAAAGCCCTTCCCCGCCTCCGCCCCCAGCACCACATTGCTGTGCTGAGTTTCAGCACAGGGACCGTGCGTCCTGCTCTCTGCTGCATCTCCCAGCCAGTATACACCACGGTACGTCATAAGCCCTCAACAAATATTTGTTGAATGGAACAGACGTGATCACAATATGTGCTCCTGGGAACCCTCGGCTACCAGAAAAAAAGGCGAGACAGAAATGAGCACTTCTCAACCCTGGGAGCAAATTTATAAGGGTTTTATCCCTTCAAAATTATTACCAAGGGGTAACACGGCCGCGGGTAACTCCAGATTCCTCCGGAAAACCTCACTGTGCACTGCCAAGGCTCCAGCCAGAGCAGGTGCTGAGCCGCGATCCGGGAGACGCCAGTCTCACCCTAGGCTCTCTTCCACAACCACCCTCAGGCAAGGCCACACCGTCGCCCAACTGTCCCAAATCTGGAAAGGAAGAAACCACCATGATGCTGTGTGGGCAGCAAAAGGCTCTGCATGGGAAAGAAAAGCTGCAGGGAAAAGGCAGCAAGGCTCTGCATGGATTTTTTTTTTTTTTTTTTTTTTTTTTTTTTTTTTTTGAGACGGGTTCTTGCTCTATCACCTAGGCTGGAGTGCAGTGGCATGATCTCGGCTCACTGCAGCCTCGGCCTCCTGGGCTCAGGTGATCCTCCTGACTTGGCCTCTCGAGTTGTTGGGACCATGGGTGCGTGCCACCATGCCTGGCTAATTTTTTTTTTTTTGTATTTTTTTGTAGAGATGAGGTCTCACTATGTTGCCCAGGCTGGTCCTGAACTCCTGAGGTCAAGCAATCTGCCTACCACCTCAGCCTCCCAAAGTGCTGGGATTACAGGCGTGAGCCACTATGCCCAGCCTCTGCATGGATTTTTTAAACCAAAATTAAATAGCTAGCCCTGTATCCTCAGGTAGGAGTTAGCAGGCATGGCCTTCAGGCCAAACCTACTCCCACCCCAGCTGTCTTGAAAATAAAGTCTTACTGGAACACAGCCATATCCATTCATTTACGCACTGTCTACAGCAGCTTTTGCACTAAAATCAGTGACAGTCCTGTTTCATCCTGGGTCATCTCAGTTTTCACATGAAAGGTCCCACCTCCCAAGCAAAACTCCTCAGTCCCAGACAAGCCGTGAGGGCTAATCACCCTATTCTGGGCTAGAAAGGCAGAGCCAAGTAATTGTAACAGAGACCTTATGGCCCCCAAAGCTACAAAGTAAATATTTACTATTAATACCCAGCCCTTTACAGAAAAAACTTACCAGACTCTGCCCTAAATCCATCCCAACCTATCATAGGTACCCACTGTTTAGTTACAGAAACTCAAAGAAAACCTAGCATACTAAATGATGAAACAAGAGAAAGTACATTTTCTATTATTAAAAGTCTTTGGGCTGGACGCAGTGGCTCATGCTGATAATCCCAGCACTTTGGGAGGCCAAGGAAGGCAGATCACCTGAAGTTAGGAGTTCAAGGCCATCCTGGCCAACATGCCAAAACCCCATCTCTACTAAAAAAACAAATACAATAATACAAAAATTAGCCAGGCGTGGTGATGCGCACCTGTAGTCCCAGCTACTCAGGAGGCTGAGGCAGGAGAATCGCTTGAACCTGGGAGGCCGAGGTTGCAGCAAGCAGAGATCATGCCACTGCACTCCAGCCTGGGCAACACAGCAAGACTCTGTCTCAAAAAAAAAAAAAAAGTATTTGAATCTAAAGCTCAAGCTTAGAAAACTTACAGATAACTTAGCAGTGACCCCTACTGGGTTATCTATGCCACTTCAGCTAAGCTCTCGTAAACAATAAAAACACCTAAACTAAAAGAAATGCTTGTAATAGCTACCAATGACACTCTTTTCAACTCAGTCTACTAAAAATACCTACTTTTCTTATCCGAGTCAATAAAAAGTGAGCTTTGATTTAAAGGAACCTAGTTGATACCTGCATTTTGTAATTGCAATCCTAATAAAAGGCAAAATACTCCTGAGACCTAATTGCAGTAAACGCTAGCAATGCAGGAAAAGTAAAAACTAGAAAGAGCAAATGGGAATACCAAGAATTGTGTGTCAAAATGTCCTCCACATAGACTCGTAAATAATTCCTATCAGCTCAAAAGCAGACAAACAGCAGTGCTCTGAAAAATTACACGGGGTGGAAGCCTGCCCCTCCCTTGCTGTGGGAGGACTGTTTGATTCCATGAAACTGAAGAGTAGTTTGCACCTGATAAAAAATTAATTGCTAATCTTCTAACTCAGCCACCTCCGCGAACAAGATAGTATTGTGTTGCAGCCTCAGAAGTTAAACGCTTCCTCTCCCAAGTAATTACTGCTCTTACTCTACCTTGCAGAGAGCCTCCTCCCACTGAAAACCAAATCCCAGAACTGCCAGGAGGTGCTTGGCTCCCAGCAAAGGCAGGCAGGTCAGCCCTCCAGCAGGCTGGTAGGTCCTTCTTGCCAAAGTTCGGCTGGGAGCCATCAGGTCTGAAAGAGAAGCTATCAGCTGATGGGCTTCATGCCCGCACATGTGCTGAGTTCTGCTCAGGCTAAATGGATGGCAGCTCCCAACAGAATCCTTTCAGTGCCAGCATCGGGCTGATCAGCTCACAAAAATGCAGGATCCAGCTGCATGGCACCATGTGGCCAGCCAGATGGATGGAGGTTATTGAGGGCACAGCCCACCATGCTCCAGGATCAGCCAAGCATTCCAGCAACAGGGCCACAAATTCACTGGATGCCCTTGGGCCAGTCAGCCCCTCCCAGAACCCAGCTTAGTCCACAGGGTTCTGAGGAAGAACGAATGAGACGCTGATTATCAACAGGCTTTGTCAACTACACAGCAGCTCTCTAGAGCCAACCACCACCGTCAACAGTGCCATCCTGCCAGCAAAGTGAAGACCCTCTTGAGAACAGGGTCTGTCTTTAAACAAACTCTAGAAACTCTTGTAAGCCACCTGTTTCCAAACCAGGGAAAACGTCTGGCCTTCATTCCCACCAGCGTCATTCATATCCAACAAGGCCGTCTCCAACTAAGATACTCCCGCAAAATGCTCCTGCGGCATCTTCCAACTGATTGCATCTGAGGAGGCACCCCTGTTGTTTTCATTGTTTAAAGCTGTCTGTGTGTGTGCACTACGTGGGCAGACTGTGCTGTGCTCGTCACAGCGTCGCCAGAGCCAGCCCAAAGCCTGGCAAATGGCAGGTCTCCAAATAAATGTTCAGATGAACAAACAAACGAGCGTCTCCAAAATCACAGTGCTACCCACAGACACTGTGGTCACAAAGGAACAGGCATTCACCTGAAGAGGAAACAGAAAAACAGGGAGAGTCTGGCCTTCAACACGAACCCTCTTCAGAAGTCAGAAGGCCTCCAGCCGGGCTCCCTGCTCACGGGAACAGTGCAGCTCAATTCTAACTCTCACTACAACGCGGCTGACTCCACGGCTCCTACTCCATGAGGCTCTCAACTGACAACAGGAAACACCGCCCACCCTCCCCACACTTCGGGGCTGCTGAAACCTGCAGCGGGTCAGACAGCCCCAGGGACTTCCACTAGCAGGGTCCTGCCAAGGCGCCAGGTCCTCGCCCTGCGAATTCAGTGAGGAAAGAGGCCCCTTCACAATTGGCGGATGTGCTCCTCCCTGATGAAGACCTTCTGCGGCTCCTGTGACCTGCAGGACGCGGTCCAAACCACCCTCAGGACAGGACAGATCCCTGCCAACCTGTCCAGCTTCTGCCACATCCCAGGAGAACTATGGTTAGAACCAGCTGGAGCCACACAACACTGTCCGAACACGCAGCATCTGGCCAACCTGTGTGCTGCCAGCACCCACCCTATCTGGAACATGCTGCCAGCCTCTCAAGTGTCATCTCTTCAGGAGCCACGCTTGACCTAGCAGACATATGCCCAGCTAGATCTGAGAGGACTGGAAAACAGCCCCTGACTTATAGCTGTATCCCCAGCACCCAGCACCAAGCCTGCACACCTACGTGTTCAAGAAGCACTCACCAGTGAAGAAGAGGAAGAAACCCCACTGCTCTGGAGGCTTCTAGCCTCTCCTCACTCCTCCTCTCATCTCCCGCCCCGACCCATGCATCACTCCGCCGATGCCTGGTACACACGACGTGCACTGCACAGCCACCTTCTCCCTGCACACAGGGGCCCAAGCTCGGACACAGGCACGACCAGGACTGGCGGGCTGCAGAGCTCTCTGACCCGGTGGGGCACTGGCCCTCAGGCTCAAAGCCACCTGCAAACGCCAAAATCCCTCCAGACTTGGGCCAGCTGTCTGCTCCTCTGGCTCTGCCACTCCCCTAGGCCGGCTCATCCCTGCCCCTCACTGGGCAGGCCAGCCCTAGGGCTCCTCTAGGAGCCATGCAGGCCTGACATCGGCTGCTGTCTGACACCTCCTTCTGGCTACATCACTGACACTTCAAACACACATTCCCAAAACAGAGTTCACAACCCCTCCCTGCCTGAGAGCCAAAACTGGTCCTAGCCCCCGGGTCCCAGCCCCCAGGTCCCAGCCCCCAGGCCCCAGCCTGTGACTGACCCCATCTCCCTGCACCCACAGGGCCCATCAGCCCCTCCTCTAAGAGCAGGCCTGGGAACAGGCCCAGGACGGGGCAACCACACCCAGTTCTGCCCCACAAGCACCCCCGCTCATCCCAAGGTCCACCATGAGTTTGGGTTTTTTTTTTTTTTTTTTTGGAGGAAGGGTTATCTTTATATTTTTATTTTTAAAAATAGAGATAGGGTCTCACAGTGTTGCCCAGGCTGGTCTTGAACTCCCAGGCTCAAGCGATCCTGCCACTTCAGGCTCCCAAAGTGCTGGGATTACAGGTGTGAGCCAAGGCACCCAGCCCAGCGTGGATTTGTGCCAGGAAGAGCCAGCAGGAGCTGACCAGCCCCATGGAAGCCTCCAGGCCGGCTGCCTGCTCTCATCTCCCAAGAGCCCGCCTTTGCTTCTGCCAGCCATTCACGCTCTCCACAGGCTGCAGCCAGGTACACACCCCCCTTCAAGCAACAAAACCACTGCCTGAGCACCTGGCCTGCTCTAAGCCCAGGGCTGAGACAAGGGGGAGCCAGCCACACACAACACCAGGAGCACTGGCATCGCCGGAGCAAGGAGCCCGTGATGGCCGTCCACCCGGGACAGCAATCGCGCTCTGCGGCACGAGGCTTTCAACAGAGGCGAGTGCTTCCTGGGGGTCAAGAGCACGGAACACACACTTCAGGCCCCCTCTCCAGGCTGCAGGCCAACAGGCGTCCATGAGACAGACACTCCCTTATGTGTCCCACTCAGTTCTCCCGCCGTTGAGTGACTCTCCCAGGGAGGCCCAGAGCCACATGCTCTTGGTAGCCCCTACTCCTCCAGGTGTTAAAGCAGGTGCCCATGTACAGTCCACAAGCACAGGCCATCAGGCTGGGCAAGGATGGGCGAGGAACCAGGCCCCTGCCCTTTGGGGCTCAGGCGCTCCAAGCTACAGAATAGGGTTCCAAAGCTCCAGCCACTCGGAGGACACACAGGCCACAGGAAGCTGGCAACCAGTCCACAGAGAGACGCGCTGTGGGGCCCGACAGGCTGAGGTCAGGCAGTGGGATCCCCCCTTCACAGTCCTCCCAGCCTTGGGCGGGGCTATCCAGGAGGGGGCTGCCCCTCCCTGCCAGAGTGCACTGGGGCCTGTATGATGCCAGCCTGAGAAAGATGCGCAACTCCAGCTCCACCTGCACGGAGATGCCCCACAGCAGATCCCTGCCAAAATGGCATTTGCAAAGCGAGGAAACTGAGCCCCAGGAAGGCCACAATGATCAAAAACGGTCTCACTGCAACTTCCAGATACATTTTCTAGGCCTCTGGTTTTGGCCTTTTTAAATGTTGGCATATGGACTAAGGAATGGAATACCTAACTGCTTTCCAAGAAAGGAGTTTGTTACTTCTGGGTCACAGATTCCACACGTTCATCTTTCTGGCCTTCATACCTCACGTGTCACAGCCAAGACTCCTAGGAGGTCCCCTGCCTGCCGTCATGAAGGGCGCCTGCAGCCTGGTGCGCCACCCCCACACGCCCTGCACGCGGCAAACCGCTCAATAAGGACTGCAGTGAACACTTTCTTTAAATCATTGATGGTTTTCTTAATCATCTTAGAATCACTCTGCTACACGGATGTCCCTGGAGTTTCGATTCCTAAATCAGCAGTCTTCCACTCCGCATCCGCGCCCCCGCAGTGCCCCGCCTGGCAAGGGCAGGGGTGCCTCCCAGACAACGGAAACCAGACGAGGGCCAGGCCAGGCAGACACACCAGGCAGCCACTGAACTGCTGGGCCAAGACCTCCAGCCTCCCAAACCCAGATTCCTGGTCCTAGGAGACGGCTTTCTCAGCTGCAGCCCAGACTCCGCGGTAAGGCCACAACCCAACCCACCACCCACCTAGGTGCTTCCCAACGCCATGCTGGCCAGCAGGGCCCACACTCCGCACCATCCAGGTCAGCTGGACCAGTCCCCAGCTTAGGGCAGACAGTGAAGCCTGGATGAAAGGGACGGGAGAGCCCCCTGCAGTCACTGGTGACAAATCCCCCAGAGTTCCAGGAAGCCACACTCACAAAGGCCCAAGGGCAAGGGAGGGGTAACTGCCCAACACTCTCCATGAAGCCAAGGGTCTCAGAGCTCTTCCCACGCCTGCCCTCCATCCTCCACCCCTCCCGGGGCGCACCCACGACAGGTGGAGGGTGAGGAGCGGGGACCAAGGCCTGCCGGCCAGGTGTGCACCACCCTACGCTAACATAGCACGCGGGGCGCCCACCCAACCACCCCACACCCGCCCCGG
The DNA here is from genome assembly GCF_028858775.2 of Pan troglodytes. Lineage (NCBI taxonomy): Eukaryota > Metazoa > Chordata > Mammalia > Primates > Hominidae > Pan > Pan troglodytes. The sequence continues at coordinate 8,169,895 of NC_072404.2, forward strand.
GCCGCCTGCCACCCTGGAATGCAGGGTGGACACTTGCGTTCACCTGGAACCTCTTCTCCACCTCATCCACATCCTCCTCAGGACTCCCCACCAGACGAAAGTCCCATGGCAACAGCCTGATCTTGTTCTCCACTGGGCCCCCAACACCAGGCACCAGGCCTGCACACAGGGGGTCTAAGGAAGGTTCGCTGGCCTGGCTCGGAGCCCTGCTCCTCAGCACCTGGCTGTGTAACAGAGCCCCAGGGTCCACGCACAGCTGCCAGTGAAGGTCTCTGCATTCTGCCCAGGTAAGACACGCACACGGTACTTCTGATCGTGGGAGATCAGAGCTCTGCACCTGGATAACAGTGGAAACATCGTCAAACAAAAGCCAGGAAAGTCAGATCACTTAGTCCACATGAGCCGCCCCACAGGCTGGTGCTGACTGGCTTGTGATGAAGTGATCATCTCACAGCACTTCTGTGAACGCAAGCCCGCTCTCCCCACCGCGGCTCTGCACAAACGGTGCTACCACGAGGACCGCCTGCTTCATGCACACGGCCCCCCTGCAGCCACTGAGCGTGCAAAGGCTGGTCCACCCTTCGGCCCAGCCTCCCCTCCCGCCTGTCCAGCAGAATCAGGGCACCTGATTCCAGGTGACCACACCAGTGAGAAGCGTGCAGGAGCTGGGAGGAGCGGGATGTGGGTGCCGAGTGACCGTGGGTTCCAGGAATTCAACAGCTCAGGATCTCCTGTTCCTCCCAAGAACCCGGGCCACGCAGGGTAGGTGGAGGGCGGGAAGGGTGGGTGGTGCAGGCAAGACCAGCAGCTCCTGACACAAATGACAGCTACAGCTGGCTGCAGGGAGTGACCCCAGGTGATCCTGTAGAGGTCACACCTCACAGTCCCAAAGCTGACGTTGAGGAATGTTGGGTGGGGAGCCGTGGAGCCCCGTAGCCTGCCTGAGACCCCAGCTCTCCGAAGGCCACGGCACTGCTGGGAAGTCCTCGGAGAGAAGGGCAGGTAGTGGTGGGCTGCCCAGAGGAGGCCTTCAGCTTCTCTGCCTCTGGCCCTCGGCTGGCGCTGGCTTCAAGCCGCCTGTCAAAATCCCCCTCCTACCAGCCCTGTCACAAAGCTGCCCAGACCCTTCCTCCATTCCACGCCAGGGCACCCCCTGCTCTACCTGTAAAAGTAGGGACGTGGACACCCTGGGAGCCCCTAGCCCACAAGGAGGGGACAGCACGCAACAGGACCCCAGTAAGCACCCATGAGTAAAAACCAGCCCAGATACCACCAGGGATGCCACCGCCTCCTCTAAAATAAATCCTGGAACCTACGGCAGCCGGACTTGTCTAAAGCCTGTCACTCTGGACTTAGACTTTTTAAAATCAATTTAAAAAGAGACCTACAAGTAGAAGAGCCCTATCTACAAAGCTTGGAGAAAAGCCCCAAAAAGAGCTCCGAGACCAAGTGATAGCGTTTCCACCCGGACACGCCGCAGAGCACTCAGCTGTCTGTGCAGCCAGGCACATGCGGGGGTGGAGCCCAACAGTCTCTTCTGGGAAGCCCTTCTCTCGCCTCTCCCTACGGGGTTCCAACACCCACAGCACCGCCCCCAGACTCTGACAGTCTCCAGCCTGCCTGACCGTACCTGGAATGAAGCCCAAGGGCGGCGTGAGCCTGTCAGCGCTGCTGGGAACGCCCATCCGAAACTTCACAAGGGGGCGGAGAGGGGCACAGGCTGCACCCCAGCCAGGGCCGTCGCCAAAGTGAGGCAGCTGTCAGGAAGCTCTCTGCTGGCCTTGCTTTGGGGGTCTCGCTGGGATAGTGCAGGACCCCAGGGGGGCCCTGTCACAGCAGCCAAGAGCACTGGAGGCTCCGCCCATACATCACCAGCAACTGCAAGGCACAGAGACGCCCTCGCTCGGTCCTCCACTCTTCAAAGGCTCAGCACACGCCGACTGCACGTCCGGCTCAGGGGCGCTAAAGGGAGACCCCAGCTCTTAACTCACAATGCTCAGGATTGAGAGGATGCGTTTACGGAAAACCAACACAACCCCAAGGCAGAAAGCGGCCAGGACTCAGCCAGAGGAGGAGCTGGGGTTGAGAAGAGGAGAGATGGCAGGCACCGTGCTCGGACGGAGCTGGGAACCTGGCTTACGCCCCACCCTGGCCTGCACCTCTGGAGGGCAGCACACTCGCCACTCTCCAGCTCCAGGGTCCTGGGACCTGCACACCACAGACGCACAGGCCTGAGGGATCCTTCTCCCTCCAGATCATGGGCTCCACAAGAGCAGCTCATGGTGAACGAATGAACAGACGAAAAAGGGAAACGTGGCCCAGACCACGAGGCATCCGGCATGCAGGCCCAGAAGAAGGGCCATGCTCACACAAGTAGCCAGAAGGCCAAACGCTTCTCCCCCTCCTCCTCCCACGCCCCAAAGAAAACCAAACCGGCGCCAATTAAAATGGACCAACATACCTGACAGTCGCCCACCTTCCCAAGCACCACCAGGGCGTCTGGTATTGATCAACTCAACAGCCGGGTAATTACAAATCACGCGCACGGTAACTAGGATAATAAAACTGTCCAGGCTGGTCAATTAGACCCTTCCTTAGAGGAAAATCATGCATCCCCTCACTGTCCTCCTAATTGGCCTCACACATCAGGGAAGCTGGGCCCTGAGACTTGTCATCTGACCAGTCTACAAAGGTTTTTGGGAAAATGTCCAGGTCAGCACTGACAGGTGCCCAGCTTTGACTACAGGGGATGGGTCAGCAGTTCCAGGTGGGCACAGCTGCCAGGACTCTGAGCCAGCAATGCCCGCCTCCCACCTCCCCAGCCCAGCCTCCTCTGCAGCCCCTCCTCACCCCCTCAGGCCTGCCCCTGCTGACGGGTATAATGCCCACCCGGCGGGATGGGAAGCAAGGCCAGATTCAGGCACAACAGGACAGGCAAGGAGCCAAAAACAGCGGCATCTTGGCCACCAGCAAATGATTTCCTCCCTGAAGTGGGGGCTCGGCTACAGGACTTGACACCCACTCCCTTCCTATTTCATAGGGTCCCCCCTCAGTGGGAGCTGCTAAATGACAGTTTTGAAAAGCCAAGCCTTTGAAGATGCCTGCTCTCCTCACTGTACTGTGACTTCGAGCTGAATCTCTCTAGAAACATTGAAAGCACACCACCCCAATTAGGTGACGGCAGTCACACGCCGTGACGGGAGCGCACAGCACTCATGCTTTTCGGGAGGGCGGTGTGGCACCAGCTAGGAGTCTCAAACGCACATCTCTTTTGAACTAAAAATCATCCTTTTAAGAATTTACCCAACCAGCATAGCATGGCTAATTGGGGAAAGAAGCTGGAAACACCCTAAGTGTCCATCAACAGGGGCTGCTGGAGTCTGAGTCCGTCTGCACTCCAGCACACCCTGCAGTTCTTTAAAGTAGTTCAGCAGACCAGCCTGCGCTGGGGCCAAAAAACTGTCAAAAACGGAGTGAAAACAGTTGCAGAATAAAACTGTGGAAGGAGCCCCAATTTTAAAAGGTGACGGGAGTACATAAAGAGCTTCTATGTACACACATTTCCAGAACGACACACAGGAAACTCATCAGGCATTGCCTAGAAAGACGAACTGGGGCCAAGCACAGCATGCCCTGCTGCCCACCTCCAGGGCAATCAGTTCTATTCTGGAACAGCCCCCCAGGAATACTGAGAACACAAGGTGACGATGGCTAGGAAGCTGTGACACGGGGCACCCAGCCCTGAGTGAGGTCACCAGGGAGGGCAGGAAAGGAAGACCACGTTCCACTTTTCATTCCATTCATTTGCATTTATGCAGCTTGTTCTGCTTTTAATCAAATGTGAAACTCCTTGACCCTCTGCAGCCTGCACTGACCCCACATGCTGCCACTCCTCACAGCACTCCTGTGACATAACAAAGACCCAGGAGGTGCACGCAGCCGTGGCCGTAGGCCTTCCATAAACTCAGGGGATGGGTCCCTCCCCAAATGAAGGCTGGCTTAAACAGCACCCCCAGGCCACTCTCCAATTCAGTCCAAGTCGCCACTAAGGAATTTTCCTTCCCCTCACAGCTAATCCGAAGAGCTGACCGTCTGCTGTTGACAGGCCAGCTTGAGTGAGGTATGATCTGCGCACGGGAACAGTTTGACAAGAGCAGTGTTATGAGCTTTGCTGCGTGTACACCTGTGCAGCGATCACATCCATTACGCCAAAGGGTATTTCTAGCATCTCATAAGACCCCAATCATATCCCAGCACGAGACTCCAGGGATCACTGACCTGCTTTCTGTCACTGTTGCTCAGTTTTACCTTTTTAAAAAGTTCAAATCAATGGGATGGTATAGTAAGTATAAACTCAGTAAGTCTGGCTTCCTTCACTCAGCAAGAGAGACCCTTTCATGTTTCCAAGCACCGCTGCTGCCGCGCATTACACTGCGTGGAGACGCCACGGTCCACGTATCCCTTCACCTGCTGACAGGCACCTGAGTTGTTCCTGCTCTCAGACTGTTAGAATAAGGCTCCACAAACATTCCTGTACAAGTCTTCATGAGACCACATTTTCTCTTGGGTTTCTCTTAGATTAAATACCGAGGAATGGAACTGCAGGGTCACACCGTAAGTGTGTACAAAGCTACCAAACCATTTCCAAAGTGGCCGTACCACTTGCTACTCCCAGGGGCAACAGGCCTGGCTGCTCTGCATCTCTGCCAGCAGTCAGGATGGTCAGTCTGCTTAATTTTAGCCATTTTATTGGGTGCCCAGTGGTATCTCACTGCCGTCTTGAAACCGCCTTTACAGAATTTTAAGTAACGAGAGAAATCTACATTACTGACTCCATTTTGCTTCTAACCTCACAGGATCTTTTTTTTTTTTTTTTTTTTTTTTTTTTTTTTTTTGCTTATTCTAATACAGAGGCCAAGATAACTATGAGAGGAATGTAGTTTATAGTTAAACTTCAAGGCAAGGAAAAATGACACCCGTCCTTGTTTGGAGATTAAGACTGGCATTGCTACAGGGGCCTGAACTTTGCTAAAGAACAGGCATGGGTAAACCATGACCTGTCACTGCTTACTTAGCTTGCTCTTCTACAGTGCCTGCTGCCCGGAGTCACGTAACCAGACGTTGTCAGATTCGGAACTTCCCTAACGGCTCCTACAGACATCATTGCTGTGAAACCTAAAAAACTGGTCTTTGGGATATTTTTCAGATTTAGCATTTCAGCAGATCAAGAGATGCCACCTGGACTTGTGACCCCATCTCCCAGGAACTGACTCAGCTGCACGGAGACAGTCCTGACACCCCTATGATTGCATCCCCAACACAACCAACCAGCATTCACCACTCCCTAGGCCGCTGCCCGCCAAAACACCCTCAAGCCCTCACCTCCGAATTCTCAGGGAGACAGATGTGAGAGTTATCTCGCGTCCACCTCCCTCGGCTGGCTCTGCAATCATTAAACTCCCTCTCTGCTGCCACACCTGCCGTTCTCAGTGCATTGGCTTTCTGGGCAGCAAGAAGAACCCTGTTGGGCGATTACAGTCTTAATTTGCATTCCCCTAATAACTAACAATGTTGATCATCTTTTCATGTCCTTATTTACCATCTATATATCTTCTCTTGTAAAGTATCTGTTAGAAGCAGGCCGGGTACAGTGGCTCACACCTGTAATCCGAGTGCTTTGGGAGGCCAAGGCAGGCAGATCACCTGAGGTCAGGAGTTTGAGACTAGCCTGGCCAACATGGTGAAACCTGTCTCTATTAAAATACAAAATTATCCGGGTGTGGTGGTGCACGCCTGGAACCCCAGCTACTCAGGAGGCTGAGGCTGGAGGATTGCTTGAACCTGGGAGGCGGAGGTTGCAGTGAGCCAAGATCATGCCACTGTACTCCAGCCTGGGCGACAGAGCAAGATTCCATCTCCAAAAAAAAAATAAATAATAAAGTATCTGTTAAAAGTCTTTTGACCATTTTTTAAACTACGGTAATCTTACTAATCTGTAAGAGTTCCTTCTCTATCCTGGAGCACATCTTTGGTCAGATACATGTTAATATCTCACAAATATTTTCCTAGTCTATGGTCTGCCTTTTCACTGTGTCTTTTGAGAGCAGAAGTTTTCAATTTTGATGAAGTCTAATTTATCAATTTTTTCATTTATGGTTCATGTTCGTTGTATCGTAAGACCTCTTTGCCAAACCCTAGCTTCCAGATTTTGTGACTTTTACACATAGGTCTATGCGTCATTTGAGTTAAATCTTGTGTCCAGCATGAGACAGGTGTTAAGGCTCATCCTCACCACGAAGAGCCTACTGGTTTACCACCCTTGGTGAAAAGATTCTTTCTCCCACTGAATTACCTGGACACTTTGACAACAATCAACACTGTATTCTTCAATCATTTCTGAACGTTCTACTCTGTTCTCCTGATTTACATATGTCTATACTTAATACCACAGTGTCTCAATTTATGCAATTTACAAAGTGCCTTGAAATTGGCCAGTGTAAGCTGTATAACTTGTTCTTTTTTGAAACTGTTATGGCTATAACAATTTATAGGTACTTTACATTCCCACAGAAATTTTAGAAATTGTCAGCCGGGCACAGTGGCTCACGCCTGTAATCCTAGCACTTTGGGAGGCCAAGGCGGGTGGATCACTTGAGGTCAGGAGTTCAAGACCAGCCTGACCAACATGGCGAAACCCTGTCTCTACAAAAATACAAAAATTAGCCAAGCATGGTGGTCCATGCCTGTAGTCCCAGCTACTGGGGAGGCTGAGGCAGGAGAATTGCTTGAACCCAGGAGGCAAAGGCTGCAGTAAGCCAAGATCGCACCATTGCACTCCAGCCTGGGCGACAGAGTAAGATTCCGTCTCAAAAAAAAAAAAGAAAGAAATTTTAGAGATCAGTTCATCAATTTCTACTGGGGCTTTGATTGGGACTATGTTAAATATTTGGGTCAATTTGAGCAAACTGCCACCTTAACAATAATGAATCTTCCAATACACGACCACAGTACCTTTACGATACTCTGAAATATATATTTGGTCTTTCTGTTCCCTGACATACATGCAGCTCCTTATCTGGAGTGAGAAGAGTGTCTCTTGTGAACTAATGAGCTGAGTGCGGGTTGGCAGCCCCCAGGCAGCTTCAGATAGGGTGGTTATCCGAAACACCAAGGTGAGATTAGAGGGTTGGGACTTTGAGTCCCACCCCTCAACCTCCTAGGAGGGGAGAGGGGCCGAAGGGTGAGTTGATTTCCAACGGCCAATGGTGTAATCAATCATGCCTCTGTGATGAAGCCTCCATAAAAACCCACAAATAAGGCCAGGGTTCAGAGCTGCACACACAGAGGCTCCTGGAGGGTGGTGTGCCCAGAGAGGGCATGGAAGCTCCGTGCCTCTCCCCACACCTCACTCTGCCAACCTGTTCACCTGTATTATTCATAACATCCTTTATAAGACATGACTAAACATAACAAAGCATCTTCCCGAGTTCTGTGAGCCACACTAGCCAATTAACGAAACCCAAGGAGTGGGTAGCAGGAGCCTCGTTTAACAGCCTGTCAGTCAGAAGTACAGCTGATGTCAGTGAAAGAGGAAGAGAAGAAAACAGTAAAATGAAGCAGAGATGCCGGCCTACTACTTGCACCTGGAATCTGAAGGGGGCACAGATGTGTGGGACTGGGCCCTGACCCATTGGAAGCTGATGGAACTCCAGGTGGAGAGTGTGCAGATGAGGCTGCAGGACATCCAGCTGGTGACCCCTGGAGAACTGCTTGGTGTGGGGGAAACCTTCCAGTATCTGGTGTCAGAGGCTGTGTGAGAGCAGAGGGGAAAAGAGTTCATTTTTCCTCTTACAATGTCTCCATTTTTCTACATCAGGTGATCTTTAATGTCTCAGTTGCGTCTTAAGCTTCTCAGTGTACAAATCTTACACAGATTTTCTTATATGCATTCCTAATATTTCATGAAGTTTGATGCCATCATCCATGGTATGTACCTCGAGTGGCTCACTGCTAGTATACAGAAACAGAACCCATTTTGGTACACTGTCCTTGTATCCCGTGACCCTGTAAACCTCACGGTTTAGTCCTACTGGCTTGTCATTTATTCCCTGGGAATTTCTATAGAGAATTATGTTGTCTCCAGGCACAGTTTTACTTCCTCCTTTCCAGTCTGTCCATCTTTTCTTTTTGCTTCCCTAATTATACTGGTGAAGATCTCCAGTACAGTGCAACCAGGGGTGAAGGGAACAGACACCCTGCCTGGTCTCCATGTCAGGAATGCAGTCCGTCCACCTTGTATTGTATCGGCTGGTTTTCTGCAGGTATCATTTACCTGGTTGAGGAAGTTCTCTTCTCTTCCTAGCTTGCTGAGAACTTTCAATCACAAACGAGTTTTGGATTGTTACAAATGGTTGTGCTGTTCGCCTACGGAGATGGCCTGCACCCCCTTTCATTCTACTGAAACAGGTGATTTTCCAAAGAGAAGCAAGCATCCTGCATGCCCAGATGGGCTCCAGCCTCACACCATCTTTCCCACTGGCCTCTCTGTATTACTCCTCCTCCCCCTCCTGTGCCCAAGGTCTTGCCAAGGATGACACGTACCTCAAAGGGTGTGTGCTGGCCTCCACTTTCCTCACCCGTAAGTCACTCCCCGAGACAGACCACGCTCCTGGGAGACCAAGCTGATCACATCGCTGCCTCCAGACACACACCTCGCACTTCTGCTAACTCCCTCAGCCCAACTTCCAGCACCCTAAGGATGAGGGTGTCCACACCACACTCCCGGCACTGGCATCCTGCCCTTCCCCACGTGTGTTCACGCAGGCTCATCCACACACACTGTGTCCCTCCTTGCCTGTGACTTCAAAGTCGTAGAAACTAACATGCCCCCAGCCTGCGTGAACCCGTGTGCTGCACATGTCACATGTGCCCAGGCCTGTGTGACACATAAGGACCTCGTCCCACAGGGTCTTCCCATGGTTTCACTGACCCACCCCAGCCAGCCTGCCCAGCCTCCTCTCCTAAGACATAAGAAGCCCTACATGGGGAAGAGGGTGACCAGGCCACTCTCTCCTGGGGCTCAGCCAGGGTTTATCCAAGCCCGGGGCGAGGCCGAAGAGCCCTCTGAGGACTGCAGGACGTCAGCGCCCTGTCCTTAGGGAAGGGCCCACACAAAGGACGTCTGACCTCAACGCCAGGAGCTCACAGCCCAGAGCCCACAGGCCTGAGGGCCCCAGGACACTGGTCAGAAACAAGGCAGGCATGGGACAGCCAGAAGCGCCCCCCTGAAGGCAGTCAGGCACAGTGGCCACAAGCCCCTCACATCCCCATCGACCAAAACCCCAGTGTCAGCAAGCAAGTCCCATGGTGGGAGAGCAGCGGTCCACTAGGCCAGAGAGACCCAAGGGAAGCTGCTGTGGGAAGGATCACCAAGGCGGGGGCACCACCTAGTGGCAGCAGCTCCTCCACATCCACGGGGCCTCGGGCCTCGGCAAGCCCCAAATCCCAGCAAAGCCTGGGCCCGAAGGCAAGCAGACGCCAGCCCACCCGGCACAGGCCCAGGGCACTCCCAGCCACAGAGCCCTCTGCTTTCAGGACATCTGATGTCACCTCAGGTCCCCATGGCTGAGAGGAGGGGATCCCCAAGCTCGCCCACAGAGGCACGCAAGTCTCCACACAAGAACAGCAAATGCACTCAGCCCTTCCATGCGGGCAGCCGTGGCCCCCCGTGGCCCCAGCTTCTCACCACATCTGTGTCCCTGTTGCCCACTTCATCACCACATTCAATGCTGCCAGACATGGGCTTCAGAAATTCCTAAGAACTACCCCAAACCTGGACCCTAAAAACAGAAAAGAAAGCCCAGTGCATCTCAGGTTTACCCAGAAATCCACTTTGGTTTTTGTTTTTGTTTTTTAGAGACAGGGACTCACTCAGTCACTGGAGTGCAGTGGTGCAATCACAGCTCCTCCTGGGCTCAGGTGATCCTCCCACCTTAGCCTCCTGAGTAGCTGGGACTACAGGTGCATACCACTGAGCACAGCTAATTTTTTTTTTGGTACAAACAGGGTCTCAACTATGTTCCCCAGGCTGATCTCAAACATCTAGGCTCGAGCAATCCTCCTGCTGCAGCCTCCCAAACCACTGGGATTACAGGTTTGAGCCACTGTGCGCAGCCAGAAATGCACACGTTTACCACACCCTCCCGGTGATCCTAGGAGCCATATTCGGGACCGCCAGCCCGCATTCCCGTGGACTCTCTAGGAGCCGTATTCGGGACCGCCAGCCCGCATTCCCGTGGACTCTCTAGGAGCCGTATTCGGGACCGCCAGCCTGCATTCCCGTGGACTGAGGCATGAGCACCACCCCACTGACGTCCAGCGTGAGTCACCCGAGATCACGACCTGATGCAGAACCACACTCAGACACCCGCCCTGTGGAGCACAACACAAGGAGCGGCGGGGAGCCCTGAAGGGGCCCAGGCATGGCAGGCAACCCAGCACGTGAGGAAACCTGCCCTCTACCAGGCCCACAGCCAAGGCCAACGCAGGAGACTAGGGGTCAACCCCCACAGCGAGGACGGCTCCATCCACCTTCCTGGCCATCAGCCTCCGGCTGCTCAGAGAGGATGCTCGCGCCAGCCCTCTCCAACTCACAGGGACCTCCACAAGTACACGATCACGTCGGATCTTCACACGCAGTTGGGGAGAAGAGCTCCGTGTCCCCCTTTCAATAAAGAGAACACTGGCCCAGAGCAGCGCAGTGACTTGACACAGGTCTTACTGTTGGTGGCGGGGGGCGGGGGGAGCCTTGAATCCAGCCTCCGAAGAACTATCTGTGTTCCTCATCAAAGCTGCAGGGCGCCACACATGCATGCCACTTGCTTCCCGCCCACCTTAAGCTGGTGGAGGGCACAGGCAGCCCACCTCCACCAGCCCTACAGACCAACCCCTCCTCTCCCTCATCCAGGGCCTGGCCACCAGGGAGGGCAGAGTGAACACAGAACACACAGGCAGGCAGAACCCCTGGGGCCAGCATGCCCTCATGCTGGCCACGCCCAGGCAGCACCCCCAGGCCAGCTCGCCCTCACACAAGCCATGCCCAGGCAGGGCGCTCAGATGCGGGAACAGGGCTGAAAGGAGCCACAGTACTTTGAAACCAGCCAGAGACAGCAGCCAGCTGTGCCAGGTCTGGTGCCCGACTGACATCCAGTGCTCCAGGGCAAACTGCACACTGGACCCTCCAGCAGGGCCGGGCCCATCAGGCACGTGGGGGCCTCTGATGTCCCTTCACAGGAAAGAAGTCACAGAGGTTTCTCATCTGGCCAGAGTATGCCTGGGAGCAGAAGGGTCGCCTTCCAAGCAATTAATAAGCCCAGAGAACAGACAGAAGCACAAAGCATTTAGGCCCCGCTGAGGCCGGCCCTACAGAAGTCTGTGTTCTACAGGGGGAGTTCAAGAGGAGACAGCAGCCCGGGCCGTGCTCTGACTTAGCAAAGCTCAAAGAAAATGAAGAGGCACTTTCAGGTGACAGAGAACTGAAGCCAGTAATGCTGATGAGAAGGTAATGGATTCCAGAACCAGCAGTCGGACGGTGTGGTCAAAGGATAGCTCTTTCAGAGAGTCTCAGTCTCAGCCTAGTTTCCAAGAACAGGAGGAAAGACAGGCAAGAAGCGGGAAGCCTTGAAATCTCACAAGCAAACACAATAAGAGGCCGCCTCGGCACCAGCACCTCCGGCCCTGAGCCCCGGGCTCTGATGGCTCCTTCAAAAGCATCGCTCCTGCACCTCCTCGAGACCTGGCGCACACAGGGCAACCAGGAAGAGGGGTCCAGAGCAGAGCTGCCAGGAGGTGGTCACCTGCAGGGGCACCGCGACTGAAGGGCAGGGGCCAACTGAGCAGCTGCTGGAGAAAGATAAGCACAGGGTCCTGGGATGGATGGGGCAGGAGGACGGACAGGACCAGATCTGGGAACGGTCCAGCTACCTGTCTATAAGAATACCATCCCCAGCACCCAGGGTGGTCCCCCGGCAGCTCCACCCCACATCTCACCACCCAAGCGCTGGCACTCAGCTTGGCACAGACTGCGTGAAGAGGCTGCTACAAGCACCAGACAATCGTCTTCCACTATGGTGGGTGAGAACCGTTTGGATCTGTGTCCCTGCCCCATGCCTCATGTTGAATTGTAATCCCCAGTGCTGAAAGTGGGGCCCGGTGGGAAGTGTTTGGATCCTGGAGTGGATCCCTCACAGCTTGGGTATGTCTTCATGATAGTGAGTTCTCATGAGATCTGGTCATTTAGAAGTGTGTGGCACCTCCCTCCCAACACTACTCACGCTCGCTCACTCTCTCGCTCTCTCGTTCCTGCTTTTGCATTGTGGCGTGCCTGTTCCCCCTTCACCTTCCGCCATGACTGAAAGCTCCCTGAGGCTTCACCAGAAGCCGAGCAGATGCCAGCACCATGCTTCCTGTACAGCTGCAGAAGCGTGAGCCAATTCCACCTCTTCTCTTCATAATTACCCAGTCTCTGGTATTTCTTTATAGCAATGCAAGAACAGCCTAATACAGTGGGTTTTTCTTAATTCTAAAAACTCAGTTCATCTCCACTGGTTACAGTTCCCTAAAATGAATGATTTCCCCCAAAAGCAATTATTTCCTCGGTATACACCAAAAAGAGTCCTTTCACAAAGCCCCGCAACGCAGGGCAATCAGACGCCTGCCACTGGTTTGCTGTGGATATTCCGCTTCTCAATGAAGATGTTACTAAGGCTTCAGCAGGATGAGTCACTGGGTTCCACTGCCCCATCTGCTGGGAAAGGCCTCATTAAACCTGAGCAGCCCGGGACAAATGCCCCGCACCAGCCACAGAGATGCCTGGCTGGAGACTGCGCTGGTGAGCCGGAAGCAGGCTCTGCTCTTCACCCAGGACCCTTCAAAGAAGGCGGGACCCCAGAGACACCTGCCCTTCCCTACCTGATGCTCAGGCCCATGGTCTGGTCCAGTCTCTCCCAGCTTTGCAGCTTGGCCAGCAGCCTCTGAAAAGACAACAAAAGCACAGACCCTGTCATCACCTGCCACAGGATCATCACATAAGACTGACAATAATGATCACGGTGCTAAGTCCCTGACCTCTCAGGAGAGCCTGCCCTCATCTCTGAGCTGGGCGCTACATGCTCCAAGTCTGCTTGGAAGTGGCCGGGTTATTATTCCCCAACTGCAGAAGCCACACTGGCGCTTCCTGCCTCACTCTTTCCTGGCCCCGTAAATTCAAGTGTGAATCCCAGCAAGCTAAAAGCAACGTGTGGCTGTGGAGGGAGAAGGCAGACAGCCTCAGAAAGGATCCTGGGGTTGACTGTGCCCCAGGGAGCAGCCTCGGGTCCTTGAGCCGTTAGGACTCATCCCTCCCCCATCTTCCAGGGGCTCCTCAGGGAACCAAGCCCTGGAGCAGACAGACTCAGTCCTGGAGCCAAACTTCCTGCCATCACACAGCAGACCAGGACCAGCAGGCCCTAGGAGAGGAGGGCAGCCACCCTGGAGCATGAGGGAGGGTGACACACTGCCTACAGGCCAGCCCACCCCTCTGTGTCACATGCCTGTCCCATGCTGAGCCGCATCCCAAAGAGGTGAGTCTCACAGCCCTTCTAGGACGGAAGCAATCTGAGGGCAGGGACTCTGTGCCTTTGTTCTGGCCTCGCTTCACCTCCACCCAGTGCCAAGCACCACTCGGCAAGTCAGTGAGGTATTCTCACAGCCCCTCCTATGCGCAGGCACGCACTTGACTAATAACTATATGACAGCCAATGCTACAGAACATTCGCTACGCGCCAGGCACTGCTCTGAGCACTTTGCATAGACTCATGTGAGCCTCACAGTCCCGACAAGGCAGCCAGCACCACTCCTCCCTGTGCAGACAGGGAGACAGACAGGGAGGTGAAGGAGCTGGCCCAGGGACATGGAGCAGCAAGCACCCAACTACGGAGTGTGGCTTGAGAGCCCCAACTCTTCAACCATCAAACAATAAATTACACCGTGGGAGACAGAAAAGATGTCGCATGGGAGCTGTCTTTTCAGGCTAAGCTCCTACAGAACCCAGCACCTGAGAGAAGAGTCCCTGCCAGATACCCCCGCTGGCAGGGAGCCACCTCACCATGGGTCACAGGGCCAAGGCCCCAAAACGACCTTGGCTGTTTCACAGCTCTGAAGAGGACAGAGACGCCACGCCACCCAAGGGGGACTCTGGAAGTGGCCAGCCGGACAGGTGGGCAGCTGCAGAGCACTGCAGATGGAGTCTGCCCTCCTGCCAGGCCCCACAACCACCGGAGAAAGGCGGCATAGGTGTGCCAGGCACAGAGGGGAGTGGCTGTGGCCACAGGGAAGTGGCATGAAGGACAGAGGACCCAGGCAGGGGCCAGAAGGCCTAAATTCTGGTCCAAACTTGCTGTGCACCGGGCAAGAGAGGGAGCTTCTCTGAACCTCAGTTTCCTCCTCTGCCCGCAACATGACTGCAGGATGTTTTCCAGCACTGACACCTTCCTACCAACTGCCGCGGTGAAGACAGAACACCCCCAGCACAGGGCCCTGCCAGCCCTGATCCTCACAGTGCCACGTGCATTCTGACTCACCCTCTGTACCAGTTTCCTGCTGCAACCGAAACAGATCACCACAAACTAAGTGGCTTCAAACAACACAAATCGGTGCGGCACAGAGGCTCACGCCTGTCATCTCAGCACTTTGGGAGGCAAAGGCGGGAGGGTCACTTGAGCCCAGGAGTTCAGGACCAGCCTAGGCAACACAGAGAGACCCCATCTCTACAAAAAAAAATTTAATATTTAAAAAGCCTGGCCAGGCGTGGTGGCTCACGTCTATAATCCCAGCACTTTGGGAGGCTGAGGTGGGTGGATCACGAGTTCCAAGAGATCAAGACCATCCTAGCCAACATGGTGAAACCCTATCTCTACTAAAAATACAAAAATTAGCCGGGTGTGGTGGCGCACGCCTGTAGTCCCAGCTACTCAGGAGGCTGAGGCAGGAGAATCGCTTGTACCTGGGAGGCGGAGGTTGCAGTGAGCCGAGATCGCACCATTGCATTCCAGCCTGGGGACAGGGCGAGACTCCATCTCAAAAAAAAAAAAAAAAAGCCCACAAATGTAATATTTTATAGTACTTTAGATCGGAAATCCAAAACGGGTCTCCCCGAGCTGGAATCCTGGTGTTGGCAGGGTTGTGTTCCTTCTGCAGATTCCAGGGGACAGTCCACTTCCCTGCTCTTTCCAGCTTCCAGAGGACTTACATTCCTTGGCTTGTGGCCCGTCCTCCATCTCCACACCCAGCAAGAGCTGCCAAGTCCCTCTCACATCACTCTGAGCCCCCAGGATGGCCCAGGAGCCCCTCCCCGCCGTGGGCCAGCTGACCAGTCACCTCATTCGCCCTGCCAGGGAAGGTGCTGTGTTCACAGGCTCTGAGGATGAGGCATGGACCTCTCTGGGGACCACGATTCTGCCTCCCACCCCATCACAGCAACCTCCATGTTGTAGGTGAGCAGCTGGTGGGTGTGACCACAATACCGAGGCTCCTCCAGGCAGGGCGGAGGACACCCACAGGAACCGCACACCACACAGGCCCTCACCTCGTTCTCCAGCTCCAAGCCAACCAGCGTCTCCTGCATCTTCTCCTGGCGCCCCAGCTTCCTCTGCAGCCCTTCCAGCTCTTCCTGGAGCAGCCCGTTGGTCTCTCTCATCTCCCTGGCAGTGCCACAAAGAGTCGCTCAAATAGCCACACACCCTAGGGATAAGGCCAAGAGCCCGGGAGCCCTGCCCCTACAGGGTCTGCACAGTGGGCTCCATGTGCACAAACCCAGACTCACTCGAGGCGGCTGCCCCATCCCCCGCAACCCCTCACCGCAGGTGCGCGCTCTCCTCCCGCAGCTGCTTCAGCTCCCGTTCCAGCCTAGGGAGCTGTACCAGCTCAGACTTCATGTTCTTCACAATCGCTGCATCCTGCTCTTGCAGGCACAGCTTCTGCTCCAGATCCTGAGGGAGGCCAGGGACAGAGAAGAAGGGAAAAATGAGCCACGAAGAGACCTGGAGAAAATCACACGCACACGGCTAAGAGAAGGAAGCCGGTCTGCAACGGCTACACACACTGCAGGATCCAACCACAGGACGTTCTGGGAAAGGAAGGGGTTGTCAAGGGCTCAGAAGGAGAGAGGCAGGGATTGACTGGGGGAGCAGAGAGGATTTTTAGGCAGTAAAACTTTTCTGTGTGACACTCTAATGGCAAATATAGAACATTTTACATCTGCCCGAACCATATACTGTCCCACTCCAAGAGTGACCCTCGCATGACCCGTGGACTCTGCGTGACGCTGATGTGTCCAGGCAGGTTCATCACCATCACACGTGCTCCACTCTACCAGGGGAGGCTGTGTGTGTAGGAGCGGGGGCAGGGGGTACACAGGAGCTTTACCTTCTGCTCATTTTGCTGTGAACCTAAAATTGCTCTAGAAAATACCATCCATTAAAAATTAAAGTCATTGAGGTCACAAAGTTCCTTCACTAAACTGCCCCAGGTCCTCAGCAGCCTCCATGCCTCAGGACTCTCCTGTGGGAGGCCTTCCTGGGCTGCACCAGGGGCCTCAAAGCTGCTTCCAATACTGAGCCTCAGCATCCACTCCAGGGCAGCTCTTCCCAGCGCCGACCTCCCAGCCCCCCGCGTACTGGGAGCTGGCATTCACACTGCACACTGCCGGGCTGCTGTGCTCACCACCTGCCCTCGGGGAGCTCTCCAGGAGCAAAAGTCTGTCTCAAGTCTGGTCCAGGATGGCACTCCATGGTAAAACATCCCACCCCTCCCGTGTCAAGCCCACTTCTGCCACTCTAGCAGCACGTGTGACAGCTCAGTCTTTCCAATAGTGAGGACAGGCTTTTCCCTACGGTACCCAGTCCCCTTGGGACACAGACAGCTGGCATCTGTGAGCAGCAAGTCACTGAACAGGCAGAGTATGAAATCACGACCAAACCAGACGGTCATTCAACAAACACTAACAGAGTCCATCATCCTGCCAGCCAGAAAATCCTGAGAGGTGGACTGAGGGCTGCGAGGGGCCAGGGACCACCACCAGGAGCGGACATGGCAGAGGCCAGGTTGGGGGTGCCGGGCAGCTCTGCAGCCAGGAAGAGCTGGTGTGAAGCCTGGAGGTGAGGGTGCATAAGGGCTGAGAGGGCACGGCCAGAGCACAGGGTCTGGAGGCTGCTCTCCAGGCAACAGGAGGCAGGAGAGGGATCTGGAGTCAACGTCTCCCTGGCACGTCCTCCGCAGGGAAATGGCACAGCCTGAGCTTGAGTCAGACGCCCTGACTGAGACCCAGCTCCAGCTGTGCAACTGTGGGCAGCTTGCTCAACCTCTCTATGCCTGTAGCATCTTCTCACGCTCATCAGCACTTGACGTCATCACACACACGGACATTTTCTCTTGGTGTTTGTGGTCAGTCTCCCTCCTCTAGAATACACGCTCCCAAGAGCGGAAGCATCTGCCTCATTCACCACGGTATCCCTGGTGCCCAGCACAGTGCCCAGCACACAGGGCAGCAGCTAACCTCACAGAAGGACCACGGAGCTCGGCACCAGCGCAGAAAGGCCAACAGGGGCAGGAGAGTCAAGGCCACCACAGGGATGTCCACAAGGCACTGACGCGGAGTGACTCACCTTAATCTGCTGCTCGTGGTCTGCTCTTGCTTCTTGGCTGGCCTGGAGTTCCTGGATTTTCTGATTGGCTTCCTGGCATTTTCTATTGAAAGAAAAATACATCACACACAGAAACAGGCATGCGGCAAGGCCAACAATTCTCCTCAGCCTGAGACCCGCCTCAGCACAGACCCACATACGTTCATTCCCACCCCAAGGTTCAGGACCTCCCGCGGCACAGACCCCCGCCCCCAACACACACTCCACTGCATGGGTACCCCAAGGTCCCAGGCCCCAGCCCCTGTGGGCTGGCTCTCAGGCCTCAGTCTGCTCATTCAGACGGGGTGCGTAGTGAGCCCAGGCCACCTGCAAGGACCTCTCCAACAGTGGAACCCACAGCTCTCACCTGCCTGCGGCAACCCCCAGCCCTGGTGTAGCTGCGGTAGGGCCCCACCCCGGAATGACCTCTCCTCTCTACTACGGAACTAGAACTCTCCTAAAACGACATCTGCTGATGGAAGGGTCCAAGTCTGCAGGAGATGCCCACAGTCTCCTGACCGCACCTCCAGACAAGGCTCTCACGTCTGTGCCTCGGCTCAGCCCTGTGCCTGGACATCCCTTTCCAGCCACGCCCCCTCCACCTCCAAGGCACATGATGCTGCCCTTTCAACCTAGCCCTCAGCAGGGTACGGCGGCTCAGCCTGGGATCCCAGCACTCTAGGAGGCTGAGGCAGGAGGATCGCTTGAGGCCAGGAGCTCAAGACCAGCCTGGGTTACAAAGCGAGACCGCCATCTCTACAAAACGTTTTTTAAAATTAGCCAGGTGCAAAACTAATCCCAGCTACTCAGGAGGCTGAGGCAGGTGAATCACTGAACCCAGGAGGCGGAGGCTGCAGTGAGCCGAGATGGTGCCATTGCACTCCAGCCTGGGTGACAGAGCAAGACTCAATCTCAAAAAAAAAAAAATTAGCCAGGTGTACTGCACATGCTTGCAGACCCAGTTACTCGGGAGGCTAAGGCAGGAGGATCACTTGAGCCCAGGAGGTTGAGGCTACAGTGAGCCATGATTACACCATTGCACTCCAGGCTGGATGACAGAGTGAGACCCTGTCTCAAAAAATAAAGTAAAATCTGGCTCTGCAGGAGCCCTCTCTAAGAAGGAGGGGGAGGAAGTTGCTGCCCCCATTCTGCTCCAGAAACATCAGGACACTTTCTGGGCTCATGGTCCTGGCTCCAGAGGCCTCAGCATCTGCCCCTCTTGAGTGTCTGTGAATTAGGACAGCATCTGGGAGTGTATCCACATCCCACCCAGCCACCGAGAGAGAGGTGGGACGCATGCCCCAACACGTGACCCGACCCCCGACCCCACACCCTGGCCCCGCCCACTTGTGTTGCAGGTCCAGCTGCTCCTGCAGCTCCTGCTTCTCCGACTCCAGGCGCTTCACCCGCATCTCCTGGTCCATCACGCTCCACTGCAGTTCCGAGATCCTCCCCTTCAGTGAGTTGATGGTCTAAAAGTAGAGGGGACCAGAGAGCCGCTGAGTGAGTGGAGCCCATGCGTGGAAGGAGCCTGCACATGGAGATGAGAAGAGCGGAGAGGCAACACCACCCACGTGCTATAATCAGGGCAGGAGGCAGAGGGGCAGAGGAATAAGGAGGCAGAGGGGCATCGGGCAGAGGGGTAGGGGAGCAGAGCGGTAGGGGGGCAGATGGCAAGGGGGCAAGGGGGGCAGAGGGCGGGGGGAAGAGGAGCAGGGGAGCAGAGGGCCAGGGGGCAGAGGCACCTCCTTCTGGAGGATGCAGGTCAGGCAGACGCTCACACGCAGGGCCCACCCTCCTCCTGGTGCTCCAGAGCAGCACAGCCCAGAGCCTGCCACAAGCCACCCAGGAGCTGACAGAGGAGACCCAGGCCCCAGCCAGGGCCCCTGGAAAGGAGGCTTGGTGAGGCGGCTTCAGAAGCAAAAGCCTCCACCAGCCAAGATGGGCCTGGACTCTCAGGCCTGGCACCTGGCAGTCTCTGTGCCAGTGCCCCACGCTCCCAAAGTCCCATCAGACATCCACATACCCGCCACACCATCACTTCGGTCTTCCCTCCAACCGTGGCTCCTGTCATCCCTCCCTAGCCACCCCAATGCTACTATGCCGGCTGTTTGCTAACAACATCGCCCTCAAACCACAGCAAGGCACTGGCCAACCAACAGGACAAAGACGGAGGCTGTGCAAGGGGCAGGGCGGTACCTGCTGGGGAGGCCGTGTGCTTGGAACGGGAGCGCGCGGCACGGGCAGGAGCGCCCCCGGGGAGGCGGCCCCTGAGCAAAGCCAGCAGCCCCTCTGGCAGCCTCCAGGACAGCAGGTCTGCCTGACATCACGGAACCCGCACGCGACAGAACCACCAGGCTTCCTCCTGACCACTCGCACCAGGCGACCTTCTGAGGACCCTAACCCTCTGGAAAAGCTCAGAAAACCCCAGTTGTCCTCAGAGAAAGAAAGAGCACGTGGGTCGAGCCAATGTGAAAAGCCGGACAGACCCTGAGAAGCATCACTGTAAGTTAACATACGGAAACACACGGGCGTGATGTCAGCCCTGGGGACCACGCACCCAGGACAGGACAATGGCAAACTCACACAGCAAACGACCTGGGTGGGCCTGGCTGGGCGGCACCTTCCGCTAACAAGGAGGCCTCAGCACTCATTTCCCTGTCCCTGAGAACGTGCCCAGCTCAGGGCCTGCTGAAGCCTATCACCGCTGTCCACCCCACGCCGCTCTGGGAAGGCCCGCATGGGGGCTGCGTGCTCCCCACATGCCCACAATATGTACGGTTTACTTCACCACAACAGTGAAGCATCAACCTGGGAGTCAACAAAGAAGAAAGGTATTAAAAACATACTAACAATAAACACATCCTCCCAGAGGTCTTCTGAACTCAATTAATACACACCGTGTGCCAGGGGCAAGGCCAGATGCAGGGCCGAGCCCACCTGCCCACAGGGTCACCCATGTTGTAGGGGACGCCAGACAGTTGGCAAGGAAGAGGCGCATAAGATAATTCCAGAGTAAGGAGCATGACAATCAGGACCCTGTGACAGGAGAAGGCAGTCAAGACCTAGTGCGCAGGGAGGGCTTCCCTGAGGAGCTGCCGCCTCGGCTTAGACATGACAGGCCAAAGCAGCAGCACCTGCAGCGCCACCATCTTCCCCTCACTATGCCCCACCCCACCGGGCACCGCCCTGCAGCTCCTGCAGTCTCCTGCTCCTCTGCCCCTCATGAAGTGCTGGGCATGACTCACCCTCCCCCATGGAACCACAGGTGCCCGCAGGCAGCGGGGACAGCCCCCGGCCCACCTCCAGCACAGCCCAGCACATGGGAACTGGAACCCAGAGCATGGGCAAACCAAGAGCAGCTTCTCGGGAGCCAATCACGCCTCCTCTCCTGCCAACATTCTCTCCAGAAGCAGATAGGGGAACAGCCTGAACACGCCTCCCCAGCACGGCCACAGGAAGGACCCGCGGCCAGTTTCTGGACCCCTCCAGGACCCCTGCTGCACGCCCACCCCACCCCTACCACGCCTCCACCCCCACACCAGCAGACTTTCATGTTTCCTCTTGGCACCAGCGATCTTGATCGCCACAGACAAAGGACAGGAGAGGTCAGAAGATTCCAATTTCCACCAGCGCCCATGTCTGGGCTGTTTCTAAAATGCAAGCAACCTTCACCAGGACTGCGGTTCACACAGGCTCCGGTTCAGAGGCAATTATCCGACGCCATCAGATGCCTGTAGACCTTGCAGATAGTCAAAGATATGCAAATCCAGACGTGCCTCCTTAAGCCTCCTGACAAAACAACAGCTATTTCCAGAAAAGACCACCATCCACGACAGGGAAGGCTACGGGGAAATTGGAGCCCTCAGCCAGGCCTCTGAGCACAACGGCTGCAGAGACCACCATCGCTGGGGACCTTATAACCCAGTCCTAGGGGTCTGTCCAAAGTCAACAGAAGCGAGGGCTGAGGGAAGGGCTACCTGTTGCATACATACATGAGTGAACACAAACACACTAAACGTCCACAAACAACAAAAAACAGATTCATCATCCATTTAAATTCATAATTACAAAGGCAAAAAAGTGCTTAATTTTTTTTTTTTTTTTGAGACAGAGTCTTGCTGTGTTGCCCAGGCTGGAGTGCAATGGTGTGATCTGAGCTCACTGCAACCTCCACCTCCTGGGTTCAAGCGATTCTCCTGCCTCAGCCTCCCGAGTCCCACAGGCTGGGACTACAGGTGCGCACCACCACGCCTGGCTAATTTTTGTATTTTTAGTAGAGATGGGGTTTCACCATGTTGGTCAGGCTGGTCTCCAACTCCCGACCTCAGATGATCCACCCACCTCGGCCTCCCAAAGTGCTGGGATTACAGGCGTGAGCCACCGCGCCCGGCCCAAAGTCTCAACTTTTTAACTAAAAACTACAGAATGGAAAACTAATACTTCTACTGATGACAACTATGTACAAAACGCAGCTGCCGGTGTGGGAAGCACAACTGAAAACACAAGCGGGCGCTGCAGTGGCAAACAAGAGCATGTACTCCCTCTCCTCGGGAAAACAGCTCCCTGCGCAGCAGAGGCCCCGCTCACCTCGCCAGCCTGGGCCAGACTGTCCTCTTTCTCACGCAGCCTCTTGCTGGCAGCATCCAAGTTCTGCTGACACTGCCTGTTGCGCTCCAGCTGCTCCTGCATCTTCTCCTCCGCCCCGGCCTCCCGCTCCTGAAGCTGCCGGATGCGCGTCAGGAGCTCCTGGTTGCGGTCCACCTCACGCTGTTAAGAGCAAGAGTCAGATGCCACGTGCCGCCCACGGGAGGGTCAGCGGGGAGCCCTCACCCCCACACCTCTCTCAGAACATGCCGAGGCACAAAAAAGAGCCGAGCAGGACCCATGAGCCAAGTCAGAGGCAGAACCAGGACGGGACCTGGGACCCAGCCCCAGCGTTGGCACCCCCGCTGTGGCACCACGACGGTGAGCACTGTGCGAGGTCAGGGCTCCCAGGAAGGGCACTTGGCACAGATCACACACACATTTATCACACCGTCTGCTCAGCAGTTGCCTCTGCAGGGAGAGGGGGCATGGGAAATCTAAAATTCAGCATTGACCTTGGGGAGAAGCTGAGCTTTCATAGCACCAGCAAATCCTGTCTAATTACGCTCTGTCCGGCACTGAAAGGAGCTGGCACTCCCCCAGCGAGCAGACAACAGGGGCAGAGACAGGCGGCGTGGACAGGAGGCTGTGGGCAGAAGCAGTTTACACTGGGCTCAAATCTGCCACACATGCACCCCCTCTCACACAAACCACAAACCTCCAGAGCCACCCCCCACGACTGGCCTTAGGGAGGCCGAGTGGCTCTCACTGGTTGGGATGGGACATGACCAAGCACCACGCTCAGACCTCCTGACTCTAATGACCCGCAGGCCCTCCAGAGTTCACTGCCAGGTACCGGCGTCCCAGGAGGTGAAGGCGGTGAGTCCTGGTGGAGCCCGGCACTCCGGGACCCTCTCACCCTGCCTTCCTCGGGAAGCACCAAGCACTCCCGGAGCCCCGGGTGGAGTACGAGCTTGTGCTGTCCTCATCCAGGGTACTCCAGCCCAAAACCCAGGAGAGCTGTGACAGAGGTGGCCGCCTTCTGAGAGAGGCTGACCCGCACACCTCGGAGGGACTCCAGCCCTTGTGAGCTGCAAGGGCTGCCTCACAACAACCAAGAGACCCTTCTGTGATGCAGGACAAGAGCTGGGGTTGGCACGGGGCTCCGCTCAGCAGCATCACAGCCAGATGCGGTACCGGGCCTGGAACTGCCAGTCCCAGCGCAGACAGGGCAGCCAGCAGGTCTTTGGACTTCAGACACTTAAGTCTCGCCCCCAATAGGTATTTCCAGGTGGAACTCCAAGGAACAATTGGGAAACTACTGGTTCTGACTGTTCCTGGGGTCCCGTGCAGCTGTGTCTGCGGGCAAGGAAGGACAGTCCTGTTAGAAGGTGGCTGGAGCTCAGCAGGGAGCCCCAGGTGTAAGCCCAGTCACCTGCATCCTTGGATTTCCCCAAGACAGGGTTCCCGGAGACCCTACAATGACCCCTCCCTCAATCCAACATTTGTGAGCACCCATAAAATGCCATAAGCTGTGCCACACAATGGAGATCCTGGGCAGAGTCGGGTGGGCCCTGCCCTCAGGGACTCTCGGCCCAGAGGAACTCCAACAGCTGCACACTGTCCCTCCTGCCTGACAGCCACAGCCATACCATCAGCATGCTGCCTCCAGACTAATGACCTGGTGGCTCCTCTCCACCCCTAACAAGGGAATCTCAGTAGTTAGGGAGACTCCTGTGGCCTCTCCCTCCCCTTCCCACCAATTCCTCCAGGACTGTCCCTCCTAGGACCCACCCAGGCCATGAGCAAACGCCCCACCTCTCAGGGAAAACAGCTCTCAAAGCAGCAACAGAGCCAACCCTGAGGCAGTGGCCCCCACCCCAGCGGTGCCTCAGTCTCACTGAGCCCACACAACGCACACCGCAGTCAGGATCTGCAGGCCAGGGGCAAGGAATCCAACCAGCATCACACCCCGGAAGACGTGAGCTATTTTTCTAGGGCCCAGGAGAGTGTGTGAATAAACCGCATGATGTCAGGGCGGGGCTGGACATCCACCCGCCAAGAGAGGGCACGGAGGCCAGGGAGACTTTCCGCCCAATACTCTGCCTGAACCTTGGCAGCATTTCCACAACTGATGAGCACTGACTGAAACCCTGGCAAAGTGCTGTTAATCAGAGCAGAGGGGATCCGCGCACTCAGTGGAAACCTAATTCCCTCCCCAAGGACAGGGTGTTTTCCCTGCTGCCCTGGGAAGCCAGGAGCAACACAGAGCCGCCATTGAGACCGGCACCCTTTGCTAGGGCCCTCCAACCCCAAGACCCAGCATGCACCCGAGACCCTGATCCACCCCGTGACCTCCTAAGCCTGTCACTCCTACACCACTTGGCATTTCTGCCAGACCTGCATTCCAATTCTTCCAGAGGGAAGAGGAAACCAGGAGACCCAGCAAAAGAATCTGTGCCAGCACCGCAGCCTCAATGAACAGACACAGCAAGTGTTCCCATTTCATGCCACCCTCCTCTAGGACATCAAGCATAACTGATACCTGCCCCACAGCATGAGTGGCCTCAGAAGGAATGTCCTGGCAACCATGACACAGGGCGTGTCAGGCTTCCAGCCAGCTGGGTTCTCATTTCCTATGGCCTGGCAGGTACCGTGCACAGCCCCCTTGCTCCCAGGGACTAGGATGTGATTTCTTATAACCTGGCAGGTACCGTGCACAGCCCCCTTGCTCCCAGGGACTGGGATCTGATTTCTTAAGACCTGGCAGGTACCATGCACAGCCCCCTTGCTCCCAGGGACTAGGATGTGATTTCTTATAACCTGGCAGGTACCGTGCACAGCCCCCTTGCTTCCTGGGGCTGTCTGGGCCGACCCTCGCCCCGCCTGAACCCACCTCGTAGTTCCTGGCACTGGTGCTGGCTGCTCTCTCCAGCTCCACTCGAGCCCTCTTGTGACTCAGCTCCATCTGCATCTTCTCCCGCTCCACCTGGATGAGGTGGGACTTCGAACGGATCTGCTCTGCTCTTTCCTCCAGCTGAGCAGGTCGCACCCAAAGAAAAACAGAATCCTCAGTGACGGCATCAAACCAGGTGAGTGACTCAGTGCAGCAGACACACTCCCTGAGGACCCATTCCCGCAGGTCCCGCGCTAAGTCTTGATGTGGCCCAGCCACTGGGCTCCAGGCTGGGGAACAGGGGAGGGGCAGGAAACAGGAAGGTGAAAAAGCCTGGGAAGAGGAAGACGTCTTTTGAGATGACATTAAGCATATTAGTGAAGGCAACGGCCTCGAATGCCACCCACTTATTTACCAGCCAACGGCTCCGTGGGTCGGAAGTCCAGACGTAGGTGGCTGCATTCTCTGACCAGGGTCTCCCAGACTAAAAATCAGTGCAGTCGGCCAGGACATGTTCTCACGTGGAGTTCAGAGATGGAGAATGAGGTATCCTTCCCAACTGGCTGCCAGCCCAGTACAGCCATCAACTCCTAGGTGCTGCCCACATCCCTTGCCACACGGCCCTCTCCATCTCCAAAGTCAACCACGTCCAATCTCCCTCATCAAATCCCTCTCCTGCTATGTCTCTTGACTGCTCGGCCTCGGACGTCTGGACTCAGACTTAAAGGGCTCAGGTGAGTACATCAAGCCCACCAGGGAGTGGATCAAGCCCACCCAGGTAATCTCCCTATCTCAAGGTCAACAGATCTTAGACCTTAATTACATCTGCACAATCCCACAGCAATGAAACCTACTCAGTATTGGACTGAAACCTGGGAGGCAGTAGGAAGGTGAGTGTGCACAAGGAGCCTGGAATCTGGGGGCCCTCTCAGAAGCCTGCCTACCACACAGGGTTAGTGATTATAGGTGAGCTGAGCCTCTGGGGGCCCTCTCAGAAGTCTGCCTGCCACACAGGACTAGTGATTACAGGTGAGCTGAGCTTCTGGGGCCCTCTCAGAAGTCTGCCTACCACACAGGGCTAGTGATTACAGGTGAGCTGAGCCTCAAAGAGCCCCAGAAGACTTGCCAAATAGTTCCAGAGCCGGCCTTTGGGTACGACCTGCTCAGCTGGAGGAAAAGGCAGAGTCACTGACTCTTCAGGTGGCCCAGAGCCTTGCAGTGCAGCATCTCCCGGCACTTAACAAATGCAGAGTCGCAGACTACACCCCAGACCTACTCAGTCAGAATCTTCTCTTTAGGTTGGGTGTGGTGGCTCACACCTGTAATCCCAGTACTTTGGGAGGCCAAGGCGGGTAGATCACTTGAGGCCAGGAGTTCAAGACCAGCCTGGTCAACATGGGGAAACCTCGTCTCTACTAAAAATACAAAAATTAGCTGGTCGTGGTGGTACGCACCTGTAACCCCAGCTACTCAGGCTGAGGCAGGAGAATCGCTTGAATCCAGGAGGCGAAGGTTGCAGTGAGCCAAGATCACACCACTGCACTCCAGCCTGGATGACAGGGCAAGAGTTCGTCTCAAAAAAAAAACAAAAGAATCTAGGCCGGGCATGGTGGCTCACGTCTGTAATCCCAGCAGTTCGGGGGGCCAAGGTGGGTACATAACTTGAGGTCAGGAGTTTGAGACCAGCCTGGCCAACATGGTGAAACCCTGTCTCTACTCAAAACTACAAAAATTAGCCGGGTGTGGTGGTACGCACCTGTAATCTCAGCTACTCGGGAGGCTGAGGAGGGAGAATCACTTGAACCCAGGAGACGGAGGCTGCAGTGAGCCAACATTGTACCACTGCACTCCAGCCTGGATGACAGAGTAAGACCCTATCTCCAAAAGAAAAAAAGAAACTTCTTTTTAGACACATTCTCAGGGCATTCACATGCACATGAAAGGTTGAGAAGCACCAGAGTAGAGTGGTGGTTCCCAATGGGGTCCAGTTTTGCCCCTGGGAACATCTGGCCCTGTCTGGAGACACCTGATTGTCACAGGGGGGTGGTCACATGTGTCTGCTGCTGGCTGGCATCCAGGGGGTAGAGGCCAGGGAAGTTGTTAAACAGCCCACAAGAAAGTCCTGAGAAAAAAGAATTACCCAGCCCAAATGCCAAGCGTGCCAAGGCCAGGAAAGCCTGGGACAGGGGAGGGAAGTTTCTCTGTCCTCCCACCTGTGTTCTCTGGTGGCCCAAGCCCACACTTCCTTTACTCCTATGTTACTGTGTCTCGATTCTCAGCTGCTGCTGTTTGGGCGTTCCTAAGACTGCCCTTCAAACTCAGCAGCCTTCCTGGTCTCACTTCTGTGTCTGCAGTCAAGCCTGAGCCTCTCGAGAAGGGTGGGCACCCCGCCTGCAGGGGGCACGACCGGCAGGGACCAGGAGTCCCAGACACACCTGATCCGTGTGCCACCTCTGCCTGGAGCTGACTACAACTGAAAGAAAGGAACCCTGAAAGTTTACCCTTACGTTAAATCAACACGATGTGTGAGAAACCAGACAGCACACATTCCCCCGGCCTGCCATGTTCTCCAGGCCCTCCCTGTCACGCCGGGGGCTCAGCAGGAGAGAAAGAACCACGACGAAGTCCAGGAATGGGATGTGACAGGGGCCAGGGACCAAGGCTGGTCTTGCCGCCATCACTCCGCTCACCACCTTGCTCTGACTACCGCACTCCATCACTGATCCCCTCACCGTGAGGCCTTTACCAGTGAGCACTGGGGGCCTCCGAGCCCCAAGACAGACTCTAGAATCCCACAGCTTTGACAGACAAGCCAAGAGGTCCCAGACATTTGCAACACTAAAATTACAGCATTTCAGACCAGAGTTGCCAACTCTGTCACCCGGGCTGGAGTGCAGTGGCGCGATGGCTCACTGCAACCTCCGCCTCCCAGGTTCAAGCGATTCTCCTGCCTCAGCCTCCCAAGTAGGTGGGATTACAGGTGCCCACACCCGCCTATTTTTTGTATTTTTATTAGAGATGAGGTTTTACCATGTTGGTCAGGCTGGTCTCAAATTCCTGACCTCAAGTGATCCAGCCACCTCAGCCTCCCAAAGTGCTGGGGTTATAGGCGTGAGCCACTGCAACCAGCTCAGAGTTGGCCACTTCTAATTTTGTCAGTGATAAAAAACAACTACCATCTATTACCTTCATAATTTCACAAAAGAACATTTACATAAATATTATATATATACACACACATATATATATATATGACCTAATCTCAGAATAAAAAACAGTCCTCATCAAGAAAGGGCAGTGAGCAAGCTAGCAACTAGCATTCTTTTTTTTTTTTGAGACAGGGTCTCACTCTGTCACCCAGGCTGGAGTGCGGTGGCGCAATCTCAGCTCACTGCAAGCTCTGACTCCCAGGTTCACACCATTCTCCTGCTCCAGCCTCCCGAGTAGCTGGGACTACAGGTGCCACGCCCAGCTAATTTTTTGTATTTTTAGTAGAGACAGGGTTTCACCGTGTTAGCCAGGATGGTCTTGATCTCCTGACCTCATGATCCGCCCACCTCAGCCTCCCAAAGTGCTGGGATTACAGGCCTGAGCCACCACATCTGGCCACAAGCTAGCATTCTAATAAACACACATTAATTCAATTATGCAACAAAACAAATGCACGCACACACACAGTTTCACCAAATGCAGCAGGGCCTCATCTGGGCTCCGAGAGCGCAGGAAGCCAGAGCCTCCTCTGATGGGGACAGAACTACAGAACGGCTCTGGGGACCGCAGCAGGGACTGGGAAAGAGGGTCCAGGCAGAGGAGCCTAGAGGAGCCTGTGCAGCCACAGGGCCCAGGCAAGGCTGGAGACACTACTAGCCAGCACTCCACTCCCCACCACTCCCTACAACTTGGGGGCCCCGTTATCCCAGCCCCAACTGGGACTGGGCTCATCACTCTTAGGAGCCTGAAGTCCTTCAGGAGGCCTGAATCCTCTGCAGTTGTGTCTACAGTGAGAAATCCCAAGAACTTGTAATGAAACAAAATACAACTATTTTATAGAAGAAAACTGTAAAAATCACCCCAAAATCTGTAAATGGCCCTCCACAGTCTGAGACCACAAAACACCCAGTCCTTCTGCTCACTGCTGTGGCTTTGTCTCTGGGCTGCCCAGGCACTCTCAGCACTGTGTTTGCAACACAGCCTTCCCGACAGTCCTGGTGCTCACTCCCCCAGGCAGTTTGGGTTCTGTCCTCAATTAGATGAATGAACTGGCTTTCCGATCCTGTCACCAGGGTCTGTGGGTGCACTTGTGTGAACGCAATGCTGAGCGCCAGGTCCACTCAGGGTGCTAACAAGGCAGGCCTTTAAGCCAGGATGGCTCAGGGCCCCAACTAGCCTCCAGCTACGACCCCAAAATGAGGAGTGCCCATAGTGAGACCTGGGAGATGAGTAGCTGTCTCTAGGCTCCGCTAATACTGACCCACCTCAACTACAGAAGACTTGAAGAGGTCCTGCCTGGGCCCAGGGTCTTCCCAGAGACCCCCATCCCAGCACATGCTGCTCACCTGAACTATGTGGGACTTGAACAGGCCCTGCCCGGGCCCAGGGGTCTCCCCAGAGAAGACTCCCACCCAGGCACATGCCACTCACCTGCATGCTCTGCTGGTACTGCATCTGCAGAGAACCTGGGGCCGAGGTAGAAATATCCAGTCCAGATCCTCCCTCCACACGCTGAGAGATGAAGTTGTTCAAAGATCTCAGGGTGGATAAAACCGTGGTGTTTTCCCCCAGGTCTTCCATGGTTGCTTTCCTTCCGGGGACAGACAAAGGACTGGTCAGGGGCAGCCTTTCCACGTGCCATCAGCCGTGCAGTCAGCAGAGCCTCTGGACAGCCCCACTCCCCTGACGCTCATTGGAGCTCATAATACACCCATGCCTGTAACCACATTCTTCAATGGCAACTGGGAGCCATGCTGCCAATTTACCAGACAAAAAATTTCCATGCAAGGAAGCATGCCACCAAATCCCCACCAGCAAGCCACCAATTGAGTCTCAGTTGCACATGGACAGATGGACAGCTGGCGCCCGGGAGGCGGGGCTCAGCACTCAGGTGGCACGTCCCCCAACTGCACTGTAAGAGGGTTCTCCAGAGACACAGAGCCAACAGGACACAGAGACAGACACAAGAGAAGGGCTTTATTGGGGAAACTGACTCACGCGATTACAGAGACTGTCCCACAACAGGCCGTCTGCAAGTTGGAGCCCTGGAAGCCTGGCAGTGTGACACAGTCCAAGTCTGAAGGCCTCAGAGCCAGGGGGGCCGATGGTGTAATTCTCAGTTCGAGGGGCTGCTGGGACAAGTCCTGGAGACCAAAGGCGGGCGAGCTTGGAGCGTTGCTGTTGAGGAGAGGAGAGGAAGAGTGTATCCCAGCTCCTGCAGGCAGATGGACACATTCGCCTTTTCTCTGTTTTTGTCCTCTCCAGGCCCCCAGGCTCTTAGATACTGCCCCTGACTCTGAGGATGGATCTTCAGCACCTGGTCCACTCAGACTCCCAAGTTCATCTCCTCTGGAAACACCCTCAACAGGCACACCCAAAACCAAAAATGATGCTTTCCCAGGTTTCTAGGAATTCCTGAATCCAGTCAGTTGGTGCCTGAAACTACCTACCTGGAGCACTCACAACAAAGTCTGGCCTCTTGCCCAGGCAGGGTGGTTCACACCTCTAATCCCAGCACTTCGAGAGGCGGAGGCAGGTCCGGAGTTCAAGACCAGATTGGCCAACATGGCAAAACCCCACCTCTAATAAAATACAAAAACTAGCCGGGCGTGGTGGTGCGCGCCTGTAATCCCAGCTACTCAGGAGGCTGTGGCACAAGAATCGCTTGAAACTGGAAGGCAGAGGTTGCAGTGACCTGAGACCGCACCACTGCACTCCAGCCTGGGTAACGGGGTGAGACAGTGTCTCAAAATAAATAAACGAATGAATAAATAAATAAATATAAGCCAGGCACTGTTGCTCATGCCTGTAATCCCAGCACTTTGTGAGGCCAAGATGGGCAGATCACCACAGGTCAGGAGTTCGAGACCAGCCTGGCCAACATGGTGAAACCCCATCTCTACTAAAGCCAGATGTGGTGGCGTGCACCTGTAATCCCAGCTACTCCGGAGGCTGGAACAGGAGAATTTCTTGAACCCAGGAGGTGGAGGTTGCAGTGAACTGAGATCGCGCCACTGCATTCCAGCCTGGGCGCCAGAGCAAGACTCCGTTTCAAAAAATAATAATAATTAATTTAAAAATCTGGCCTCTGGGAATCAGAAACGAGGCATGCAACAGTGACAGTAAAGATGATGATCATCACAGCTGTGCTCATTTTCATTGTTTATTTCTAGTGACATTAATAAGTACTACTACTATTTTCAACTAGGTATCAGAAAGAAAGGTATCTGACATTTCCGAGCACCGAGACTTCTTGAACTTCAGTTTCCTCATCTGTAAACTCATGACAGTGAAATCTACTTGCAAAGTTGTGGGGAACGGGGCCAATATCCCTCAAGTCTTCCACCGCTAGATGATGGGAATGCGGTTGCAGGTTGACCAGCACTATATTTGTAAGCTCAGTCTTAACAGGGTGGTGAATTAGGTCTTTTTACACAGATTCTAGAGATGATGAAACCGAAGCTTCAAAAAGTTACAGAACGGAGATTGGAACTTGGGTCTGTCTGGCTTTGGAAGGCTGAAGACAAGCCGCAGTAAAGAACTTTGCACCCCTAACACCGGCGCTTACTATGGGCTCATGGCAGGCCGGCCCACCAGCCACAACTAGGGAACAGCCAAGCGCGTTTAAAAGCCAAAGGTAGAACTTCTGCAGCTGCACAGTTTCTGAGTTTCCATTTAACAAGAACCTTGGCCTGGTGCAAGCAGAGGCCTGAGCTCCCCAGGCTGCCAGCCCCGCAGAGGCAGGCCCGCCTGGAAGGAGGCTCCACAGCCCAATTCCTCCATTGCCCAGACGAGATCAGGGTGGCCCTTGCCACGCCCGAGGGGAAACCGGGCCCACACGCCCCCTTCCTGAGAGCGGACCGGCGCGAGCCACCAGGATGCCAAGAGCCCCTGCAGCCCCGACTTCTCCACCAGGGGCCAGCTCAGGCCCCTTCCTCGGCGCGCCGGCACCCTAGCCCGGGGACCCACACGGTAGGCACCGGGACCCCGGGGCTGGGATCACGAGCACGCGCCCCTCGGGCGCCCGCCCTGGCACAAGGGACGGCTGCGGAAACACAGGCGAGGGGCCCGCTGTCCCCAGCACAGCCCAAAGTGGGGAGTGGGGACAGGGGAGTGGGGAGAGGAGGGGAGAGCACAGAGAGGAGAGCGCGCCCATGGGAGACGGGGCGGGCGCGGGGTCCTGAGGCACGGGGTCTGGGTCGTTGTGCCCCACCCTGGCGAGCACACCCGGTCCGGGCCCTCGGCCCCTCCCTTGCCACTCCCGGGACCCCGCCGCCCGCGCGAGCCGGGCCGCTTACCTCAGCCGCCCGCAGCCAGCTTGCCGCCGCAGCTGCTCGGATCTCCCTCCGCTCCGCCCGCGCCCATTTATCGCGACACTTGCGCCTGCGCTCTCGCGAGACCTGCGTGGCAATCGGGCCGTAAAGAACCGAGTCTGCGCACCGGCTGATCCTGGGGACTCCGCGTCCGCACCCGGAGCCGCCACCCCCGGGAGACTCCGCACGGAAAGGACTCGGAACCGAAGGCTGAGCCAAGGCGCAGTCGGGGGCCCCCCGGCCTTGCGCAGGACGCGCTTCCACTAAGGCTTTCGCCTCACGCCGTAATGTGTGGAATAGCCGCGCCCACGGCAGCCTCCTCGGACAAACTTGCACCGTTGACTCTTCCCAAAATTTTGCTACTCAGTATCAGCTTGAATCAATCCGTTATTTTGCTTTTTTCTGGGCCCACTAGAAATGCAATTTATGCTACTAGGCTACCTTCCCAGTGCTCTGCAAGCCAGGGCACAGCATCCAATGAGGTGAGGTCAGGCCCCACCATTATTATAGTAACCTTTGTCTATCCTTCAAATTGGAGCCTTCCTGAGAAGAGTGTGCCTTACTCGTTTCCATATTCTCTTCCTCTCCTCCTCCCGTCTCTGCCCAGCCCCTGGCTTCCCTCTAAGAAGATGCTGTTCCTAAGGGTCTGCAATGAATTTTCCTTCTTTCAGAGAAAGACTTCCAAGTTGTGTGCCCCGGGAATGAAATGGAATAAGAGAACGAGGTGGAGTAGGGCAAGAGTCCCTGGACTTAACAACCTGACTGCAACCAGAAATAAAATGAAAAGTCAAAACATCTGGCGGCCGGGCGCGGTGGCTCACGCCTGTAATCCCAGCACTTTGGGAGACCGAGGCAAGCGGATCACGAGGTCAGGAGATCGAGACCATCCTGGCTAACACGGTGAAACCCCGTCTCTACTGAAAATACAAAAAAAAAAAAAAATAGCCGGGCGTGGTGATGGGCGCCTGTAGTCCCAGCTACTCGTGAGGCTGAGGCCGAATGGCGTGAACCCGGGAGGTGGAGCTTACAGTGAGCCAAGATCACTTCACTGCACTCCAGCCTGGGTGACAGAGTGAGATTCCATTTCAAAGAAAAAAAAAAATCAAAACATCTGACCCGCAGTTTCCTTCGGGGAGCTGGACAGAGCCCCAGATCCCTGATGGAGATTCCTGGGTTTCCAGACTTCCCCCACTGGTCCTTGGAATTTAATCATAGTTACAGTCAACAAACTCTTCTTGAGGGATGAGTACACCTCCAGGAAATGGCTTTGAGGAAGCCAGTTTAAAAAAAACAAAACTTCAAAGCATGAAAGTACCTTAAAATAATGCAATCTCTATTATTTTATTAAATATAAAGCTGCGTCAAGTTCCTAGATGAGTAAAAGAAAATAAACACACCACATCACTGCTTGCTTTGGCAATTACCTTTATGTTCTTGGGAGCCCAGACACTGGTATAAATTTCCAGCAAAAACCAAAGCAGACCCACTGCATGGATAAATTCAGACCATACGTCTTCCCTAATTGTTCCGGGAACTTTTGCTGCTTGAAGAATGCGTGAATTGCTATATTGTTCACCAGAAAGACAGAAGTTAATCCCCAGATGGAAAGTTCAGATTTTTCTTTTGGTTTGCTTTTTGGTTTTTCATTTTTGTAGACATGGGGTGTGCTGCTATGTTGCCCAGGTTGGTCTTGAACTCCTGACTTCAAGCAATCCCCCAGCCTCAGCCTTCTAAAGGCCTGGGATTACAGGCATGAGTGGCCTCACCCAGCCCCCAGATTTTCTACTTTAAACAGCCACACTAAGAACTGGAAATCTGTGCGTGGTGCTCTCAGAGCAGGGGTGGAAAGCCTGTTTCTGTGTGACAGTTTAACAGTCTATAAGATGAAGTCCCGTCAAGGCACACATGGGCACACCCATCCCTGCCTCGGCGGATTCCTTCTGATCCTTCCCACAGTCTGTTTTTCTCCATCCTTCCATCCTCACCTCTTTCTCTTGATAACTTTCTCTTCCCAAATCACAATATAGCGGACTTTTTCATTTTCCATGGCCCCTGAACTTAGTTTTGTCATCTCTTTTTGGTTAAAAAGAGAGAGAGAGAGAAAGAGAGAGAGAGACTCCCCACTTGTCCTGCTCCATCTCCAAAATCAGCTCAAATCTCCCAGGAACTCTTCAGGAAGGAGCTCAGGCTACGTTTCTAGCTTAAAAGGAGCTAATGACCATTATGAAAATGGCACAAGAAATCCTCACTGCTTCACAGCGCCCTTCCTTCCGTGGTACTGTGTGGCCAAGAAGTACACTTCTGATGACTCTTTCCTGCTGGCTTCAGGTTTGATGATCCTTACATTCTGGAATTCCTCTGTCAGTCTCCTCTGTAACCGACGGCTTTGACTTCCAGCCCAGGTTTTACAAAGGAATGTCCCCCCAGGTTGCAGGATGTCTGGGGTCACGCTGAGAAGGGTCAGGCACAGGCTGATGAGCCTGTCATGATCGAGGTCCCGGAACCCTGTGGCATTGGGCGCCATGTCGCTCAGAATCACATCTGCTCTCCCGCCAGGAAGCACCTCGAGGATTCTCTGTGAGGTTCTCGGGTCAGTCACATCAGCAGGGCACAGAAAAGTTGCTCCTTCCAGGGGGAATATGTGAAGAAGATCTACCCCAAGCACGAAGCCAACAGGAGAGCTGGGATCTATGGAAGAAATGGTGAATGTGTTATTTATTTACACCCTGAATCTTTTTACAAAAATACAGTACATGCAACAAAGTGATGAAATAAAAATAAAATGTCAAGACCAAGGCAAAGAGCTAATGTGCAAATAGGTAAACACAGGCCTTCTCTATCTATACATCCTATAAAGACACATGGTGGAGATGGCGGGCCTTAACATCTGAGAAGCTGAGGCCCAGACAGGAAGTGACTGTCCTAGAGTCATCCTCAGCCATGGGCAGACCTGTGCCAGGCATCAGGACTTCTGATTCCAAATCTGGTATCATTTCACTACCCAAGGCTCACTCTCTGTGAAAGGGTTCTTATCTCTGAGTGCTCTTTTTGATAAACTAAAATAGAAAATAGGCCAGTCCCAGTGGCTCACACCTATAATCCCAGCACTTTGGGAGGCTGACACGGGTGGATCACCTGAGGTCAGGAGTTCGAGACCAGCCTGGCCAACATGGGGAAACCCCATCTCTACTAAAAATACAAAAATTAGGCAGGCGTGGTGGCACATGCCTGTAATCCCAGCTACTCGGGAGGCTAAGATAGGAGAATCGCTTGAACCCGGGAAGCGGAGGTTGCAGTGAGCCAAGATCGCACCACTGCACTCCAGCCTTGGCGACAGAGCGAGACTCATCTCAAAAGAAAAAGAAAAAGAAAATAATAAACTAGTACATAAAGTGCCTCTGGATTAAATCAAGAAATCCATTCTCCAGCTTAATCCAATTGCTTTCAATGTAGAAACTACTGGAAACAAGTCAAGAGATGAGGAAAATGAACAGATATAAAATAACGTACAAAAACTGATATCGGCTAGGTGTGGTGGCTTACACCTAAAATCCCAGCACTTTGGGAGGCTGAAGCAAGAGGATTACTTGAGCCCAGGAGTTCTAGTCCAGCCTGGACAACATAGCAAGATCCTGTCTCTACAAAAAAATATAAAAATTAGCTGTAGTCTCAGCTACTCAGAAGACCCAGCTAAAATGAGGTGTGAGGCGTCCCATTTTCCTGGGGTGAAGACTGAGGGGTTTTGCCTTTGAAAAATGAGGTAATCTTCAAAATACCTGGACTTCCAATGTTTACACTAGGAATGAAACACGGTCCCTTCCTCTCCCCCTACCGTTGGAACAGCCTTTCTGTTAAGCAGGCTGAACAAGAAAATCTGTGACTGTACCCTTAGCTTATCAACTCTGACAATTTCTCAACAGAACTACGGCCCTCCTCAGTGGAGGGGACTGTTGGGGAGATGGGGGCGTTGGGCTTGTGAAGAGGGGGCTTTGAATGTAGGTACAGAGTGAGAAGAGGGGGAGGCAGATGCTGAGATCAGTTATAGGCAACAAGTCTTGTTTTAGGTAAGGTGACACAAAGGCATCTTTTTAGTTTTATAACTGGTGTTACTCAAATATCAGCAAGTTATCTTTGTGTGTCTTTGTGTGTGTGTGTGTGTGTGTGTGTGTGACAAGGCCTCACTCCGTTGCACGGCCTCGGCTCACTGCAGCCTTGACTTCCCCAGGCTCGAGCGACCCCTCCCACCTCAGCTTCCCAAGGAGCTGGGACCACAGGAACATGCCACCACACCTGGCTAATTTTTTGTAGAGATGGGGGTTTCACCATATTGCCCAGGCTGGTCTCGAACTCCTGACCTCAGGTGATCCTCCCCTTGGCCTCCCAAAGTACTGGGATTACAGGTGTGAGCCACTGCGCCCGGCCTCATGCCTCACTTTATGCTCCTGAGCTTTCACTCCTATAATATCCAGTATGTTACAACCTTCGGAAATTTCCACCGAAGGCAAACAGCTTTGGCTGCATGCTTGTGACTTCCGGAAGGACAAGCCCAGGCAGATCACGCTCACCCTCTCTCCTTCTGTCACTTCCTCCTACAAGGCACGCTGGGCCACTCTCCTGCTTCATCTCAAGAGCACTTAGGGGAACAGAAACCACTGAAATCAGTTACTAGGAGGACTCCACGGTGATAAGCTCAGCAATGAGAAAAGGAACTGACATTTCCAACACAAATTCACTTATTTAGTCCATAAATGTTGAGCTGAAAAACAATAAAAAGGCTTTCAGGCTGACCACGATGGAAGCACCAGGAAGCACCTCGAGGATGCTGGGAGGCAGAGGCGGGCAGATCACCTGAGGCCTGGAGTTCGAGACCAGCCTGGCCAACATGGCAAAACCTCATCTCTACTAAACATACAAAAATTAGCCGGAAATCACTTAAACACAGGAGGCAAAGATTACTGTGAGCCGAGATGGCGCCATTGCACTCCAGCCTGGGCAACAGAGTGAGACTCTATAAACAAACAAACAAACAAAAAAATGCTGTTGAAAAGCCCGAAGAGGCATATCCCCGCCTAAGTACGGGCAGGGGCCACCCAAGGGGATGCAGGTAGACACCAAGAGTTCATGGCAAACCTACCGCAAACCAGCAGTGAGGCGGATGTGCAGATCCAGGGGGCCAGCATTCCATTTCTGCACTTTCAACAAGTCATGAAACCCTGAGCCTGTTTTCTCACCAATAAATGGGGACCAGTGTCCCTACTCTAAGGTATTTGGGAGAGACTTGGGAGAGCTCTGGGTGGACTGTCTCACCCTGTTCAAATGCCAGTGCATGCAGCTACCCTGGCTTTACAGCAGGAAACATAAATGGCAAGGATATTCACCACAGCACACGCATCCCAGCCAAAAGCCAAAAGCAACCTTGATGCCACAGTGAGGGAGCTGGTTAAAGAACCTACGGTGCAAGCACTACATGGAATAGGATGAAACTTTCCCAATGACGACAGTGTCTTCAGTTGCATGGGTGGTTGGCTGATCTCATTATTCAGGAGAACCTTTTTATATAGAAAATCTTACTCAAAACCCTAAGATACAAAACAGATGAAAACTGCGTCTCAGCTTCATCCAGAGCAAAGAATCCATAGCCCTGGCCATGAAGCCTCTTCTAGGTTCCGGAAGGAGCAGCCCCAGTGGGGCCACCAGGAAAGCCCCAGGGCTTATGCGACTTGGAAATTTAGCTGTGCTGTTGGGGAAAGATGTCAATACATCATTAAGAGTAGCCGGGCACCATGGCTCACATCTGTAATCCCAGCACTTTGGGAGGCCGAGGTGGGCAGATCACCTGAGGTCAAGAGTTCGAGATCAGCCTAGCCAACATAGTGAAACCCTGTCTCTACTTAAAAAAACAAAAAGAAAAAATTAGCTGGGTGCGGTGGCGGGCGCCTGTAATCCCAGCTACTGGGGAGGCTGAGGCAGGAGAATCGCTTGAACCAGGTAGGCAGAGGTTGCAGTGAGCCGAGATCACACCATTGCACTGCAGCCTGGGCAAGAGTGAGACTCCATCTGGAGGGGGGGGAAGAACAAAAATAATAATTATTATTATTTTATATATATATATATAAAATACATATATGTATGTATTATTAAGCAAAAATAGCTCCAATAAGGCTGCAAATTAGCAAGAAAAGTATGGCACAACATCGCTTTTGAAAATGTGAGGGATCTATGCATGCACAAGCCTGGAAGGATGCACACCACCATGCTGGTGCTGGTACCTGCGGGCGGTCTCATGCAAGGTGATTTCCATGTTCACTGCACCTTTCTACCTTGTCTTTCATTTTGAAAATGGCAGCATCCTATTTTTATCATCACCATTGCTAAACCACCCACTCGGAAGCACACGCCTTCAAAAAAGGGCTCCACCATCCCGCATCCACTGGCAGAGGCAGCTTGCCCATGCCCACTCAGCCTCAGGGGAGCCAGAAGGTGCCAACAGCAGTGCAGAGGCCCACCTGTGCCTGCGGCGTTGACCTTCTGCACCGCCACCTGACTCCAGGCCCCAGGAGCTGCCCCACAGTCTAACACCCGAAGGCCGGGCCGCAGAATCTGGTGCCTCTCGTTCACCTCCAGGAGCTTGAAGGCGCTTCGACACCGGTAACTCTCCACCTTCGCAGCCTTCACAAATGGGTCCCTGAGATGCCGGGTCAGCCACAGGTGCTCAGCGCCTGTCCGATTCTTGCAGTGACTCCCAACAGTGTGGAACCCTTGACGCTGAAAGGAAGCACACACCAGCTTCAAGTACCTGGTGGGAGAGAAGAGGAGCAGGGAGGTTGGCATCACACAGAACGGCAGGTCATGAGCTGGGAGGGCCCTCGGATCAACTCATTCATTTCTAGAGATGGGGCACCAAAGCCCAGGAGGGGAGTTGAACTGATAAGGCTACACAGATGGAAAGCAGGCATCACAGGCCAAACTGTGTCCCCGCAAAATTCATGTGTTGATGTCCTGACCCTTGGTACCTCAGAATATGGGGGTATTCGGAGACACCTGTAATTCCAGCACTTTTGGAGGCCAAGACAGGTGGATCCCCTGAGGTCAGGATTTCGAGACCAGCCTGGACAACCGTAGCCAACATGATGAAACCCCATCTCTACTAAAATGCAAAAATTAGCCTGGCGTGGTGGCACATGCCTATAAACCCAGCTACTCGGGAGGCTGAAGCAGGAGAATCGCCTGAACCCAAGAGGCAGAGGTTGCAGTGAGCCGAGATTGCGCCACTGCACTCCAGCCTGGGCGACAGAGCGAGACTCCGTCTCAAACAATAGCTAAATACATAAATTAATTAATTAAAGTAATATTATTTTCTCATCTGGCAAAAATGTTCATTGGGCTCTGACAGGCTGCAAGAAAACCTCATAAGGACAGATCCTTGCCTTAGTGACCTAGTTCCAGGGCTTTGACAGCTAGTACAGAGGGTCTGGCCTGTCACATTTCTTTTTTTCTTTTCTTTTTTTCGAGACAGGGTCTCGCTCTATAGCCCAGGCTGGAGTGCAGTGGTGAGGTCACGGTTCAACGCAGATTCGAACTCCTGGGCTCAAACAATCCTCTCACCTACATGTCTTAAATAAAATTGAACTAAACCTGTGTCAATCGTTGAAGGACAATTTCCAAGATTCTCTAGACAATTGTTACAATAAATGTAACAATTTATTCACAGCCCACAATAGCTAAGCAGGTGGAAGCTATACACACCTCCCCTTGTTTAACTCTGACAACAACCTCACCAAGTAAGTTCTATGTCCTCTTTTTCTTTTTTTAAGACGGAGTCTCACTCTGGCGCCCAGGCTGGAGTGCAGTGACAGCTCACTGCAGCCTCCGACTCCCGGGTTCAAGCAATTCTCCTGCCCCAGCCTCCCAAGTAGCTGGGATTACAGGCACACCTGCTACCATGTCCGGCTAATTTTTGTATTTTCAGTATAGATGGGTTCCACCATGTTGGCCAGGCTGGTCTCAAACTCCTGACCTCCGCTGATCTGCCCACCTTGGCGTCCCAAAGTGCTGGGATTACAGGTGTAAGCCACTGCACCCAGGCATTTTTCTTTCTTCTTTTTGTTTTTTTAGAGACAGGGTTTTACTATTACCCTGGCTGGAGTGCAGTGGCATGATCACAGCTGACTGCAGCCACAGCCTCTGGGGCTCAAGTGAACCTCCCACCTCAGCCTCCTGAGTAGCTGAGACTACAGGTGTGTGCCACCACTTCCGGCTAATTTTTCTATTTTCAGTAGAGACAGGATTTCACCACGTTGGCCGAGCTGGTCTCGAACTCCTGACCTCTGGCGATCAGCCCACCTTGGCCTCCCAAAGTGCTGGGATTACAGGCGTGAACCACCTCACCCGGCCATTTTTGTTTTGCTATCATCCAGGCTGCAGTGCAGTGGCACAATCACAGCTGATTGCTGCCATAACCTCTGGGTCTCAAGTGAACCTCCAACCTCAGCCTCCTGAGTAGCTGGGACTACAGGTGTGCACCACCATGCCTGGGCTAATTTTTTTTTTTTTTTTTTAATTCTTAAAAACCTTTTTTAGAGATGGCATCTCACTACATTGCCTAGGCTGGTCTCGAACTCCTAGGCTCAAACGATCGTCCTGCCTCAGACTTCCAAAGTGCTGGGATGACAGGTGTGGGCCACCAAGCCCGGTCTCTATGTCCATCTTTCTGATTTAAATAAATAAATAAAAGTTACCACCCTCATGGCTCCAAGGCCAAAGCTTCTAGCTTCTGCAACACCAAAGCGTGCTGACAAGCCAGGAGGCACTGACTGCTGACCGTGAGTCGCTGTCTTCCCCTCGCTTAAGGGGTCTCCCGGGAAAATGGCACAGGCCGGTCCCGGGGGCCAGGGCCCACTCGACAGCCCAGGAAGCGCGGGCAATGGAGGTACCCGGCCCAGAAGCGAAATCCCGCCCCGGGCTCGCCCCCGGCGCCTTGGATCTGGGCCCCGGCGCTGCGCCCCCCACCTGGACTCCGCCGCCGGCCCCGGCCTCCCCAGGGCCCCGCCGGCCCTGCCCCTGGAGACCTGAGGGCGCCCTCCTCCCGGGGAACTGCGACCCGGAATCCTGGCCTCGCCCCTGTCGCGCTCGCTGAGTGCGGCGACGGTGCCCAGCGCTCGGCACCCAGCCCCGAGGCCAGGACCGAGGAAGGCGACCGGGCGGACCCCCAACCACTCCCGCTGTCTGCACGCACAGCAGCAGCGCCCAGCTCACCCCGCCATGGGTGTTCCCCGCGCCTGCAGCGCGCCGCCGGAAGTGCCTGCCCTCACTTCCGGCCAGAGGCCACGCCCCCGGAAGCGGCGGTGCAGGTACGAAAAGCGCGCGCGGGGATTCCAGGAGTCGTGGTGACCAGGGAGGGGAGCCGGGCCAGCGGGCGGCAGGAGACTAGGGGAGCTGAGCCATGGGCTTGGGGGAGAGCGGGGCCGGGAGCTCGAGGGAGACCAGAAGAGCAGGGTCGGGGGCTCGAGGGAGACGAGGAGAGCGGGACCGGGGGTTTGGGAGAGAGACAAGGAGAGCGGGGCCGGGGGCTTGGGGGAGACCAGGAGAGCGGGGCTGGGGGCTTCGGGGAGACCGGGAGAGCGGGGCGGAGGCTTGGGGGAGACCAGGAGTAAATCACGAAAATTTACTTTGGAAACCGTGGCTTCTGGCAGAAACAGATCAGTGTCGGGACAAAGTACACGGGCCTGGTGTGAAACTCAGCCACAAGCCCATTTACCCTGTCTGACCTGCCTCCGCCACCAGGACCCAGTCTCAGTGAAATGGGAAAGGTTCCCTTGTCCTCCTCGAAGGGCGTGCGATGGGGATGTGGCTCACTTCTTCAGTGCCCCGCTTCTCAAGCCTCTAGGGGAACATACAGACAGGCAGGCTGAGGGGCTCCCACCCCATGGCAGTGTCTAGGGGTGAATGTTTGCAGCTCCTGAAGCCCCAGCAGGCATGTGTTAGAGGGTGCTCTTTCAGTTTAGCCTTGTAGGTGGCTTGTGTTAGTCAGCTGTTAGACTCCCTGCCTTATCGCAAGGACAGAGGGCTTTCTGTATCCCCAGGTTTCTTGCCTTGATGTACTGGAGCAATCAGATCACACGGCGGCTTGGAGAGTGAGTGCAAGGTTTTATGAGTGGAATTAGCCCTCAGCAGATGGGGGAGCCAGAAGGCAGTTGGAGTGGGAAGGTGATTTTCCCCTGGAGTCGGGCTGCTGAGCAGCCTGGGCTCTCCTCTGACCGCCCCTGCCAAACTCATGGTTCCGCCAGTTGATGGCCTGCTGGTGCCTGTTGGTGTGCTTTCCACGTCCTCTTGACGTCCAGCGGCTTGTGTCTCTGCCCACTATAAAAAACCACTGGGGGTTTTTTATAGGCACAGAACGGGGACGTGGCGGTCTCGGGAAATGCAACATTTGGGCAAAAAAACAGAAATGCCTGTCCTCACCCAGGTCCCTGGGCACAGGCCTGGGGGTGGAGCCCTAGCCAGAGACCACGCCCTCCTCTACCCAGCACTTCCCTGCCCCCTTCCTTATCATCTGGTCCCTTTTCTCAGACACCACAAGAAGGATCACTGGTCCTGAACCCTGTGTCTTGTCCAGGTGTGGACCCCAGAAAAGTTGGTCCTGGCTGGGCGCAGTGGCTCACGCCTGTAATCTCAGCACTTTGGGAGGCTGAGGTGGGTGGATTGCTTGAGCTCAGGAGTTCGTGACCAGCCTGGGCAACATGACAAAACCCCATCTCTACTAAAAATACAGAAATTAGCTGGGTGTGGTGGCTCATGCCTGTGGTCCCAGCTATGTGGGATGCTGAGGCAGGAGGATGGCTTCAGCCAGGGAGGCCGAGGTTACAGTGAACCGTGATCACGCCACTCTCCTCCAGCCTGGGCAACAGAGCAGGATCTTGTCTCAAAATAAATAAAGGAAAGTTGGTCCTGGCCCTCCAGCATTTCTCCAGGGTCCTTTTTTCAGCAGGGACCTGGCGGAGGCATCGCCCTCAGAGTCCTCTGGACCTGGACCTGCACACCTATGGGAGCAGGAAGGACCCTTGTGACTTCCAGTGGCCCCCCTGGGTGCCAGGTCCCACAGTAGCCACAGCAGGAGCAGAGTGGGTGGGGTATAAACTCCTATCACAGGAGGGAGGACTAGCCGGGCCTGGCTGGGTGGACCTGTGTCTACAGCCACACATTTCCTGGGAATCTGGAAGCCTGCTAC
The DNA here is from genome assembly GCF_028858775.2 of Pan troglodytes. Lineage (NCBI taxonomy): Eukaryota > Metazoa > Chordata > Mammalia > Primates > Hominidae > Pan > Pan troglodytes. Next base: position 8,213,845 of record NC_072404.2, read on the forward strand.
AGAGAGGCCAGGTCCCACTAGACTGAAAGAAGTTCCTGTTGATCCAAAGGCCTGACCTGAGGACCACAGGATAAACTGCGTGGTTATTTTGGTGCCAATCAGGCACGGGGACTGTTGTTCCTCACTGTGTGCCTATGAGCAGGGGGTTCCTGGGTGTAGACGCAGGAGCAAGAGCGCGCTCTGGAAAGGTGATGTTGTCCTCTGCACCTGAGTACTGACTTGTGGAGAAGGAAGGTAGCGCCGGCCTCTGCTCTGCTTGATCAGCCCTGCTGACCACTGGGTTCTGTTTCTACCCCAGAAAATCACTGCTTCAATGGCAGTTTTCCACCTGCCACAAGGGAAGCCACACGTGGCAGGGCTGGGGAGTTACAGCATACCCCCCACCCCCCACTGCCTCCCAGAGCACGCCCCCTTCCTCCTGGCCCCTGGCACATGCTTCCTCCACACACGTCATGGCTGACTCTGCCCTCTCACCTTCCTTTCAGAACCCAGGGACCATGGGCGCCTCCAGGCTCTATACCCTGGTGCTGGTCCTGCAGCCTCAGCGAGTTCTCCTGGGCATGAAAAAGCGAGGCTTCGGGGCCGGCCGGTGGAATGGCTTTGGGGGCAAAGTGCAAGAAGGAGAGACCATCGAGGATGGGGCCAGGAGGTAAGGATGGGGCAGGTCTGGCCGTGGAACCGGCTTTCCCAGGGCACAGGGATTCGGGCTGTAGGGCCACACCCTTGGTTTCACCACTAAGAGCTAAGTGACCTGGAGCAGGGGGTTAAGCTGTGAGCCTCAGTGTCTTCATCTCAGAATGAAGAACAGTCCGCAGCCCTTCGGACTCTTGTGAAGATAAAATAAGAAAATGAACTCGAAGGACTTAGAACAGTGCGTGGTGTGCGGCGCGTGCTGAGTGCATGTTAGCTGTTGTGGTGCGGTGGTGCTGGGGGCTGCAGGGCGTATCTGGAAGCCTCTGTGCAGCAGCTTGAATTGAACCCTCCCAGCACCCTCACTGTCCCTGAAGGGCTCGTCAGTCATTTGGTTCCTCTGTTTGTTCAGTGGAGCTGATGATCGCTTTCATCTCACACCCGCTGTACACAAAGCCTCACTGCATCCTCAACACAGCCAGCTTCACCTAGGAAGGAACTGAAGCCCAGAGAGGTTGAGCCATTTACCCAAGATCACACAGTCCTCCAGACGCCCCTCAACCCTCACAGGGTAAATGAGATCATCTGTGTAAACATCGCTGCACAGACGTTAGCCCCCATTCGTGTTTTTGTTCTGAGAAAGGTAGGCCAGCTTGCCTGGAGAGGAGAACTACAGAGTAAAGAGGGTCCTGGCACGGAGGAAAGCCAGGACGCTGCAGCCTAGTGGCTTTCCAATTTTTTCATCACAACCTGCAGTAAGAAATACGTTTTGTACTCTGATAGAGTATACACACTCAGTTGTGCAGGTACAGCTAAAGTAAGTTGCAGTAGCCGCCCTTATTACATAAAAGGGGGCTCTACTTTTCCGATTCATTTCTCTTTTTTTCTCCAGAGATGGGATCTCACCCATGGCACACTCTTGGCTCACTGCAGCCTCAAACTCTTGGGTTCAAACGATCCTCCTGCCTCAGCCTCATGAATAGCTGGGACCACAGGCACATGCCACCACGCTCAGTTCATTTTTTAATTCTTTGTAGAGATCGTGTCTCATTAACTCCCAGGCTCAAGCGATCCTCCCTCCCGGGCCTCCCAGAGTGCTGAGATTGCAGGCGTGGGCCACTGGCTTGACCCTTTTTTTTTTTCAATTGCAATCCACTAAGCCGATTTCCCGGGGTACATGGGTCCCAACCCTCAGTTTGGAGAGCCCTGTGTGTGCTTCCCCTCCAAGCCTTGGGACCCCGGGCCGCAGCCACACAGACACATTTGATCAGTCACTGTGGCAGGTGCCAGTGCGACAGGCTCTGTGCTGGGGGCCGCAGCTGGGGAGAAGGACCACTGGGTGTGAGTCAGGCATCCAGCGTGTCCCTGCCAGGAGTGTGTGCAGAGCGACCACAGCACAGGAAACAGGAAAGGTGGCCCGGGGGTTCTCTGCCCAGCCCTTTGTCTTTGACCTGCTAAGACTGCCCATCAGCTCATGGATTTCTGTAGCGCTGCTCTGTGTGAGGCCTGGGGACATGAGGAGGAACAGGTCAGTCCCTGCCTCTGTGGAGCTCTCGTGTCGTCTGGCTGCCGGGTTCAGGAGACCTGCAGAAGGAGGTCTGGTCCACACCTGGTGGCCAGGGGCCTCCAGGAGAAAGGAAGGGAGAATAACTGGGCACCAGGAAAATGCTCTGAGGGCCTGACGTTGGCTGGGAGAGTGTGGAAGGAGGGAGGAAGGAGACATTTGCAGAAGCACAGAGGGCTGGAGGAGCGCCAGCTATGCAGAGAAGTTGGGGGTGTGAGTGGAGCAGGCAGCGGTGCTGAGGAGGCTGGATGGAGGAACTCCGGGTGGCTGGATTTCCGCTTCTCGTCCTGCTGGTGACAAGCAAAGCACAGGCACCCTCGGCAGCCCTGCTTTATTTTCTTCTGAACTTTGTCACGGTCGAAGGAACTTTCCTCCTACCCTCTGTAAATATTACACAAACAGAGGGACCATCACTGCAGACCCTCAAACCTGAATACAGCGGTGGCTTGCTGTCAGACCAGGGTTTGAGGGGGGGAACTGAGGCACAGAGCCGGAAGCCTGTGACTTCCATCCTCGGGTGTAACCTGGAGACGGGGGTTTCACCATGTTGGCCAGGCTGGTCTTGAACACCTGACCTCACGGGATCCACCCGCCTTGGCTTCCCAAAGTGCTGTGATTACAGGCATGAGCCACCATGCCCAGCCGAGACCCTGTCTTAAAGAAAGAAAAAAATCCTTCGTTGGGGAGCATCTGCAAGCATGAGGAATGGGGGACACTGGAGCCAGACAGGCTGGTGCTTAGGGGGTCCCAGGGCCCCGGGAACCCAGCAGCAAACAGCCTCGCCCTCAGGGGATGATGTACCATCAGCCACAGGCCACCAGCACGGCCCTGGGCTTCAGTACCTGCGAGTCTGAATGGATTTGCTCCTGGGGCGACCCCAGGCCCTTGCTGCTCAGGAGGGGGCGGCAGGGAGGAGCGTCGGCAGCCCGGTCTCTGGGGAGGCTGGTTCCTGCTTTATCCACGCAATACCCAGTCCTATTCTATCAGGAGGACCCCAGGATGGGCCCTAACTCCCAGGCCAAGAGCGGGTTTAGGCCCCCTCCCCGCTCGCCTGCAGGGGGCAGGCCTGAGCGCCTAGCCCCAGTCCAGAGGGCTGGACTCAGACCCTCCTCTGTGGGGCAGGGGACAGGCACGTAGGGAGTACTGAATTGTGGGGGTGTGCAGATTTGGGCTTCAGGCGCACGGTGTGAGCCGACCTTTCTAGACAGCATCCCTGATCCCCAAAGACTAGCGAGGCCAGGGACACAGGAGCAGCGATGGGAAGCAGGCCCGCCGGAACCTCCGACTCCCCACCTCCCCACGCCACGGAAGCTGCACCACCCTGTGTTTTTGTTTCATGTATTTCTCACCCTGTTCCCCGTGTTCCGCCTGGGGAACCGAGTGCCGTGGACAGAGCAGACACTTGGGCAGAACTGAACAGCGTCATCTTCGCCTGCCTGGTGCTCCCTGCCTGGGAAATGGAGCTTCAGCTCTGTCTCCCGGCGGATTCTTGATGCTTCCTACACTGCCATGTGCTAGGGAAGATTAACTAAAATCAGTCACAATATCCCACTGGGAGGTGACGGTTTTTAAGACGAGCAACAGCCGGCCGCCAAGAGGCGGGTGAGGCCCCACTGAGCACTCCTATTGCATCTAATTGGGAGCCATTTGTACCCAAGTAGAAGCACACGGTCACTTTGTAGCTCAAGTCCAACTTTAATTAGCCATCTGTATGAATAAATGCTGATTCCAGGTCCGTTTCCTCTCCAATCCCTGCAGTTTAAGCTGAGGAGGCATCGCTTAAATCAGACCATTTAGACCAGGCATGGTGGCTCACACCTGAAATCCCAGCACTTTGGGAGGCCAAAGCAGAAGGATCGCTTGAGCCCAGGAGTTCAGGACCAGCCTGGGCAACATAGCAAGACCCTGTCTCTACAGAAAAACACACACACAGAAAAATTAGCCGGGCATGGTAAGAGGAGGAGACTGAGGTGCCCAGCGGCTGCGGCCCATGCATCCCCAGGGTACCAGCACGGAGTGGGTGTTCGGAAGTGTCTGCTGAGGGACTGAGCAAGAACCCGACTGAGCACAGCAAGCAAACGCTCAGAACGGGAGGTCGGCAGCACCGCTGTGCCCAACACGGGTTTCCACCATAACCCGAAGTTGGAACGTTTTATTCTTCCATACCAAACAGGAGTTGAGAAGGCGGCTGGGTTCCTTGAGGTGTGGAATGTCATGCACTCCTCCTTTCTTGCGTGGAAAGCCCGAGGTATAAAGTGTGTATGATGTTTGCTTCTTTTTTTTTTTTTTTTTAAGACAGGGTCTAGCTCGGTTGCCCAGGCTGGAGTGCGGTGGAGTAATCACAGCTCACTGCAGCCTCCAACTCCTGGGCTCAAGCATTCCTCCCATCTCAGTCTCCTGAGGAGCTGGGACTACAGGCGAGTGCCACCATGCCCAGCTAATTTCTGTCCTTTTTGTAGAAACAGGGTTTTGCCATGTTGCCCAAGCTGGTCTCAAACTCCTGAGCTCAAGCAATCGATCCTCCCACCTTGGCCTCCAAAAATGCTGGGATTACAGGCATGAGCCACCCTGCACCCAACCTGTTTGCATTTTTATTTTTTAACTTTAAACTATTAAGGGTTAATGTTTGCATTTCTTAAGGGATGTACAGAGGAGAAAGAGCCAAAGGAAAAACACTGAAATGGTAGCATTCCTGGGTGATGAGTTTATGGCATTTTGTTTCCTGGTTGTCTACAACAAATATGTAATTTTTAAATTAGCAACAGCATTAGACTACTTCGGGGAAACCTGGCTCTGTGTGCCACGAAGCAGGGAAGGGCTTGTTCCCAGGCGCAGCAGCACTTGGGCATCCCGTGGTGAAGTCAGCCCCTTACACCTCCTCCAGGCACAGCTGTGGGGAGCATGTCCCGAGAAGGCAAGCAGGAAGAGGCCCAGGCCACGTGTCCCGTGTGGTCAGCCTGGGGACCAGAGTTAAAACCAGAGCTCCTCCTTCAGGAAAGAGATCATAGAAGCCTGTGGTTTCATCCTGTGTTCTCAGAGAAGAGGCACCAGGCTGGAAAGACGTTTCTTTGGGCAGACAGGCCCAGAGTATAGGGCCTAGGTTCCCAGAGCAAGCGTCCCAGGGCCCCGGCGGTCGTAACTACCGCTGCATGGGCTCTGATGCTCAGCCGCGGAAAAGCAAGTAACCGGGAATGAAGGAAGTGGGGTCAGTCCCAACCCTGCCACGTGCGGGTCTCGAGACGGTGGACAAGTGGCTGGACTCCACTGGGCCTGGGCTGTCACTGGTACACAGAGGGCACTGGATTAGAACTGCGTTCCTCCCACCAGTGGCTCCGCACCATCTCCGGGCCCCTCCCCAGAGCCTCTCAACCAAAATCAGTGTCTTCAAAGTTCAAGTAGATTCTGAAGCTCAGCCAGGTCGGGACCAGATAATGCATTCTAGGGGACACCCTCCTGGGTCTCCCATCCATCCTGGTGGCTCCCTGGGCTGTGTGTAGATGCCCAGCTCCTCCTCCCTGCCATCGTGTGGGCATGGCACCATGCCCTGACGGCCTCCCTCCCCTGCCCACCTCTGCCCGCAGGGAGCTGCAGGAGGAGAGCGGTCTGACAGTGGACGCCCTGCACAAGGTGGGCCAGATCGTGTTTGAGTTCGTGGGCGAGCCTGAGCTCATGGACGTGCATGTCTTCTGCACAGACAGCGTCCAGGGGACCCCCGTGGAGAGCGACGGTGAGTCTCACAGGGCCTGCTCCCCCTCCCCACTATGCGGGTCCCATCTCCTGGCTGGGAGAAAGGCCATCCGCCCAAACCATCTCTGAGTGCCAGGGACCGGGCAGCCTGCGTCCCCCTCCACCCCACAGTGCCAGCGTGGGGCCCATGAGCCGTGGTCTCTGCACCGAGGCTCCAGTAGCGTACCTGCCTCTGCTCTGCGCCCACCCTAAAATGAGAAACACGGTCATGAGGATGAAATATAAACGATCGTCAGGTTCCTCATGATCACTCAGTGAACTCCTCAGAGAGTCAGTGTAAGTTTGGGCTGGCCAGACGCAGTGGGTCACCCCTGTAATCCCAGCACTGTGGACTGTGGGAGGCCGAGGCAGGAGGATCGTTGAGCCCAGGAGTTCAAGACCAGTCTGGGCAACATAGTGAGACCCCATCTCTACAAAAAAACATGGTTTTGTTGTTGTTGCTGTTGTTGTTTTGAGATGGAGTCTCGCTCTGTTGCCCAGGCTGGAGTGCAGTGGCGCGATCTCGGCTCACTGCAAGCTCCGCCTCCCAGGTTCACACCATTCTCCTGCCTCAGCCTCCCAAGTAGCTGGGACTACAGGCGCCCGCCACCACGCCCGGCTAATTTTTTTGTATTTTTAGTAGAGACGGGGTTTCACCGTGTTAGCCAGGATGGTCTCGATCTCCCGACCTCGTGATCCTCCCGCCTCGGCCTCCCAAAGTGCTGGGATTACAGGTGTGAGCCACCGCACCCGGCCAAAAAACACATGTTTTTAAGCATGAAGTTTGGGTTGCACCTCAGTGCCTCCTCTTCCCCCATTGGTACAGAAATGCGCCCATGCTGGTTCCAGCTGGATCAGATCCCCTTCAAGGACATGTGGCCCGACGACAGCTACTGGTTTCCACTCCTGCTTCAGAAGAAGAAATTCCACGGGTACTTCAAGTTCCAGGGTCAGGACACCATCCTGGACTACACGCTCCGCGAGGTGGACACAGTCTAGCGGGAGCCCAGGGCAGCCCCTGGGCAGGAGACGTGGCTGCTGAACAGCCGCAAACCATCTTCACCTGGGGGCACTGAGTGGCGCAGAGCCGGGTTTCATCTGGAATTAACTGGATGGAAAGGAAAATAAAGGTATCTAGCGGTGGTTTTTTTTTTTTTTTTTGGAGATGGACTCTCTCTCTGTTGCCCAGGCTGGAGTGCAGTGGCACGATCTCGGCTCACATCAACCTCCGCCTCCCAGGTTCAAGCGATCCTCCCATCTCAGCCTCCCGAAGAGGTGGGATTACAGGCGCACATTGCCACACCCAACTAATATTTGTCTGTTTAGTAGAGATGGGGTTTCACCATGTTAACCAGGCTGGTCTTGAACTCCTGACCTCGGGTGATCCACCTGCCTCAGCCTCCCAAAGTGCTGGGATTCCAGGCGTGAGCCACTGCACCCGGCCGGTCTCTAACCTTTCAAACGTTCTTCTCCAGACACCAGCACAGCCTGCCAGGTCCTGTCCACAGGAAGCTACCAGATGCGCTGGGCTTCAGCCCACGCTGCTACACAGAGGTGGGAGAGGATGGAGACTCTGTCCCCGAGGTGGGCAGCTGGCCCAGGGCAGAGACACACATGCTCAGTGCCACAAGCTGGGGATGTGTCCTCTTAAAACCCCCCTGCACAGTATGGGAAGCTGAGGCTCGGCCAAGGGCTCTGGGCTAAAACCCAGGTTGAACGCCTCATAGGCTAGTCCCCTCCCCTGCCCAACTTTCATACACGTTTAATAACAGTTGTTCACACACGTTTATTGATAAACCGTCCAAAATGTAGGTCATGTGTAAACAATTCCAGTTGTTGGGTATATTGGGTATTGATCCCTGCAGCCTCCTAAAGTGCTTTGGACATGAACTGACCCGCAAAGCAAGGGCAAAGGCCTCAGATGCACAGAGCCGCCCTGACATCCCTTGGCTCGGAGTCCCTGTGCCCCATGTCAGAGCCCTAAACCTGTCTCCCCTGCCTGCACTGTCTCCGGCAGACAAAGGGCAGCTGTCTGCACGGTGACCCCGAGTACCCAGGACACGGACCACGAGGACCCAATGAAAATGTCCCCTTTCACCATGATCGGCAGCCCCCTTCCCACAGCCCCGCCAGCCCACAACCCCCCTCCCACAGCCCGGACAGCCCACAGCCCCGCCAGCCGTCCTCACAGGGCAGGCAGCATCTGGCATCTCCACCAGCATCACACGCAGCTGTCCCTGCCAGCTAGGCAAGGCCGCAATGACCGGCACAAGCTTGGCCTTGGGCCGTGGGCAGCAGGAGGGCTGGAGAGGCATGGGGGGAACCCCGCTCTCCCTCCGGCACGGGGCCTCCACCTGCGGCAGTAAGCAGCCTCTCAGCCCCTGAGCCTGGGGACCTGCCCGGGCAGCACAGGGCCAGGGCCAAGAAGTATTTGTGAGAAGGAAGGTGGCCTCTGCCACCCCTGCCTAGCAGGCCTCTTTCTGCTGCCCTTTAGAAGGCACTGGGTGGCAGAGGAGGGAGGGGAGGGAGGTGTTCCAAAGCCAGTGCCCACCCCTCCACAGAGCCAACCCCAGGGCACACAGGAAGCAGCCACCACACGTGGGAGACAGGCTGCCCTTGTCACCGCTGCCCTCCAGTCCCCACTTCACCCTGCCCTCCTGACCCTCCCACCCCTGCCTTCCTGTCCCCCCACCGCCCTCCTGCCTTCCCACCCCTGCCCTCTTGCTCTCCTCACCCCTGCCCTCTTGCTCTCTCCTCACCCCTGCCCTCCCTTACCCGTTCTCCTGCTCCCTCCTCACCCCTGCCCTCCTGTTCCCCGTCACCCCTACTCTCCTGCTCTCCTCACCCCTGCCCTCCTGCTCTCTCACCCCTGCCCCCTTGCTCTCTCACTCCTGCCCTCCTGTCCCAACGCCTGCCCTCCTGCTCCCCCTCATCCCTCTTCTGCTCCCCCTCACCCCTGCCCTCCCTTACGCCTGTTCTCCTGTTCTCCTGACCCCTGCCCTCCTGCTCCCCCAACTCCTGCCCTCCTGCTCCCTCAACTCCTGCCCTCCTGCTCCCTCCTTACCCCTGCCCTCCTGCCTTCCACCTCCATCCTCAGCCTCTGGACACGAGGACCCTGAGACCCTGCTCTTGAAGTCTGCAACACAGGGAGATGCCGCCAGGTATGTGGCCTCTCATACGCTCACTGACCCCGGAGTCCCTGCCAGGAAAGCTCCTTCAGAAAAGCTCATTCTGAAGTCTTGCTCAATCCTTGGGGGCTGTGTCAGGAGCACATGCCTTGCCTACTCTGGAGACACAGAGGCCCCAGCACCTGATGCCCTCCACGACTCCCCACAGCCTCTATGGTCCTGCAGCTGGACAGGCCCCAGGAAGGTGCGGGGTGGACAGAGAGGCCTTGCAACCTTCTGCCCACACGGGGTCACGCTTCATGGCTCGGGTGTCATGGTGCCATTCATGGCAATTGAGAACCTGTCTCTGCAGAGGGGGGTCAGAAGGCAGCGCAGCCCAAGACTCAGGTGGACTAGGGACTCACGGGACAGCCCACCCATCGGGCTCCAAAGCTGCCCTCTGCTCATCTGGCCAGAAGGAAGCAGCCCACCTCACAGCAGGAAGGCACCGGCAGAACCCACAGGGCAGGGCAGGCTGGGCCCGAGCCCCACAGCCACCGAGTCAGCACAGCCCACAGGGCCAGAAGGTACAGCCGTTCCCTCTGGCCGGCTCGCAGTGGACGATGGATCACCTGCCTGCGGGGCACACACAGGAGTCCCCTCTCCATCCCATGGCCGTGAGCTGCCCGTAGGTACAGGCGGAAGGGAAGCACCCTCCGTGAGAGGAGGGAACGCCCCAGAGGCCAGCGAGCATCTGCGGAGCGGAGGGACCTCGGAAACCCTGGAGGCCGGCGGGCCTCTTCCAGCACCCCTCCCCGGCCAGGGAGGGGCCTCAGGCTCCGGAGAAGTGCAGGGGTCCACTGGGCTCCCATGTGCCTTCCACAAAAGGGGTTCGGGGCAGAAGCAGACCCAGGCCTGAGGCGGACAGTCCAGCCCCACAGAGCTCAGGAGAATGGCCTTCTTCATCCAGAGCAGGGAAGGGGCCTGAAAGACCACTGGTTCCCTCTGTGAGCAGGTGGCTGGGCCGGCAAGTGCATGACGGGAGGCTGGGAGGAGGGCTCTAGGTGCCTCAGAGAAGGAAATCCACTTAAAAGGGGGCTGTCCCTCCTCTAAAGCCTCAGCTGGAATGGAACACGCCCCTCCACGCCCCCACCTGTCCTCTGCCAGCCCATCCAGCCTCAGTGCCACACGGTGCAGACCCCAACACTGGCCACCAGAAATCAAGGGAGTCCAGGGGACGAGAACACAGCTGCTGTAGCGCCCACTCTCAGAGCCCCAGCTCTCCATCACGCCTTTGTCTTCCAGGCCTGGGCACACACGGGGTCATGGTGTGGACACGGGCACACATGGGGTCATCATATGGGCACAGGGCATGAGGCCACTGGACCCCACAGGCCACTCCCAGACCAGGGCTCCAGGTGTTGACTGCAGCAATTTCCCTAGAAAATTCACCGTGCGTGCCCCACGCCCAATGGCCCTCCCTCCCGGCCTCAGCACCACTGGCTGTCCCCTCACTGTCCGTGGTCAGTCCCATGCCTGGGACTGCCCTCTCTCCTCGGCTGACCGAGCACCATGATGCTGCCCCTCCCGACTGTTCCAGCACCTGGAGGCCCTGCTTCCACGCTCCCCCAGGCACAATCTCTGTGAGATGAGAGATCCCTGCCTCCCCGCACAGCTCTGGGTGTCAGGAGGAAACCATTCCAGAGAACCCCACCACGCCTCTCGACCAGGCTAGCAGGCCACAGGGCGAAGACAGTGTGGCCCAGCTGCCCCCATGGTCCACGGATGCCCCTCCCGACCCGCAGGCGTGAGCTCCTCTGCTCCAGCTGCAGCACGGGGCGTGGCGGGGAGGGGAGCTGCCGTCCAAAGGGAATTACACCGGGACACACCGTTTGGAAAGAGGTTTTAGTGCGGCCGCAGGGAGCACCACCTCAGCCTCAGGCGCTAGTGAGGACACAGGCCGTCCTCCGGCGGGGAGCACGGTGGGGTCAGGGTGCTGTGTGGTCCCGCAAAGAGGCAGCTGAGCTTGGGCCTCAGGTCGTTCCACACCTTGCTCATCTGAAAGGGAAGCGAAGAGAACAAGATCAGCAGGCGGGGCCGGGGCTCCTCCTCACGCTCTGATCCCAGTTCCTTCCCCTGCCAGTGACAGGGAGGGAGGGGCCCTCGGGTGCGCCAGCTCCTCAAACCTCTGGCAGAACCAGTGCTGCCATCCTGCACAGAGGAAGCCCAGATGAGGAGTGGACCAGGGACATGTGACCTGTGATCACAGACACCCACGCTTCGATCCCTGCACCCAGGACCAAAGGGCCGCAAATCTGCCTGCCGTGGAATCGTGAGAAACGTTACTATCACGTCACTGCCAGTACAGGCTCTAGCTGCCGTGCGGGCACTGGCCTCATGGAAGCCTTGGCAGGTCAAACACCAAGGCCAGCCTGGGCAACACACGGACACCCTGTCTCCACAGAAAATCAGAAATATGAGTCGGATGTGGTGGCACCTGCCTGTGGTCCCAGCTACTCGGGAGGTTGGGGCTGCAGTGAGCTGTGATTGCACCACTGCACTCCAGCTTGGGTGACAGAGCAAGACTCCACCTCAAAACCAAAAAGCAAACCAAAAACACAAAGACCACATCCACCAAATCAATAATACCCAAACCGGAATGCAAACGGCGGCCCCACTCGCCAAGCACTTTTGGAACCAGGGCAAGGAACGGATGCTGTGGATGTGAGGAGGGGAGTGTGGCAGTGAGGCAGGGGTCAGGCCAAGACCTGCCGTGCAGGGGCTCAGGTGGCCAGAGAAGGGCAGGGCGCACCCTGGGGGCCTGCAGGGGAGGCTGAGTCACTGGACCACAGCGCACACAGCATCACAGGGCTGGAAATTCCTCACCACCACAATAAAAAACCTGGTAGGACTGGGGTTATGGCATCATGCCCCGGGCGCCTGTTGGTCCCATTCCTTCACTGAGGACACACCCGGCCACTCACATGTCTAAGCCCAACCTGGTCCCTGAGACCCTGGCCATCTCACAGTGATGCTCCTAACACGGCGGCTGTCTCTGCCTCTCCAGCCCCACCACGGCCGCCTCCAGCCTGCCATTCCCAAAGTGCTGGACGGCACCCACGGCACCAAGCACCTCCCGGGGACAGTGTGGAATCTCGTGACCACCCCAGACACTCGGTGCCATTCCACACACACCACAGACCATGGCTTCAAAGCTACTTGCAGCTACTTAATAAACTTAATTTCAGCCGGGCACAGGGTGCTCGCCTGTAATCCCAGCGGTGCTGCAGTGAGCTGGCCACCAGAAATCAACGGAGGCCTGTCCCAGGACCTTGGGAGCGTTTCTTCTCCCAGGCTGAAGGAACCGCCATCTGGTCTGGAGGAAGCCGGCCAGGGCTCTCTGGAAGAACAGCCACCTGCGGCGCTCCGAAGCGCTAGAAACCTTCTCTCAGCCGCAGGGTGCGGGAGCTCTGCGGGCTTTACCTCCGACTTCTCAAATCCCTCCAGGAGGCAAACTCTCCCTGTCTGCTCCTCCCTCCGCCCCCCAGGAATCACAGGGACACCCTCACGATTCTGATTTTGGCCACACAGGAGACTAGAAGATCCGGGCGAGCACCGTGTTCCAAGGCCCATGCGGAGCCCAACTCCACTAAAGAACCTCTCTAGGGCGGCCGGCCACCGCGCTGCCGGGCTTGAAGGAAGGGCGGAGGGACAAAGAAAGGCCGTGGACGAGACGGCGGCCGGGGCAGGGCGGACTCACCTCCTTGTGCCCTTGGATCTGAGAGTTGACGAAGGCGCGGAGGATGTGGGAGGTGAGGGGCAGGTAGACGTGGATGAGCTGCGTCTCCTGGTGCAGGCAGTACAGGGAGAAGTAGTTCCGCAGCTCCATCGTCTGAATCGCGTTCTCCTGCTGCGGAGCAAACAGCCGCCTTTCGCACCCGGCCCAGCCGGCGACGGGAGCACCAAGGCCCGAACACCAGCGTGCTCCCTGAGCCAGGGCGGCCCCTTCTCCTTCAGCCTTCGCCAGGCATTTGGAAGGTGGCGAGGTAAGAGAGGGCCGGGGAGGGAGCACCGTACAGGGAGCCGCATCACTCTGGGCACGAGGGCCAGCTCCCTGCCTCCACTGCACCCCCAGCTCTGTTCCAGACACAAGGAGCCAACCCAGGGGAGCCCACCAGGACGGCTCCGGGTCCCACCATGGCCGGGAGGGGAAAGGCTCCCACGGGCCTGCTCGGCCGCCCCGCCACCCACCTCCACGATGCGGGACTCCAGCTGCTCCACGGACTCCGGCTCGCGGTTCTGCGCGGTGGCGCTCATCATCTGCCTCTTCATCAGGCTGTACTTGTGCAGGGCCCGCTGGTGCTTGTGCAGCACGCCCTTCTCATGCCGCTCGCACAGGTCCTGCGGGGCCGGGGGAGGCATTCGCCCGCTGTCTCGATGCCTGCGCCAGGGCCCTGCGGAGCCGGCCGAGGGAAGCACCCCCGCGAGACGGAAGGCCCCGTCTTCCCCTGCAGCCCTGGCTTCTCAGCTCCTCTTCCGTCCCCCAGGAGTTAGACCCTTGAAGGATCCTAAGATCATTCCTGAAAGTTCTGCCCCCAACCAAGGAGCAGCCAAGACTCACCTTATAGGACTGCAGCAGATCCAAGAAGAGGCTCAGCTTCTCCACCACATCGTTCTCTTCCTGCTTACCCTGGAAGGCGAGGGGGAGCTCACCCACGCGGACGCACATAGGACCCGGTCCCTGCCCGCGAACTCAGACCCAAGCCTGGCCTGGGCCGGTTCCTTCCTCCCAGAGTCAGACGGGCTCCCCAGGACCACCAGCCAGGTCTGCAGGGGGCCCCCTTCCCCACCAGCCCACCCATTACCAGGCGGACACGCCTTCGAGCCCAGCAGTCTTTTTTTTTTTTTTTTTTTTTTTTTTTTGAGTCGGAGTCTCGCTCTGTCGCCCAGGCTGGAATGCAGTGGCACGATGTCGGCTCACTGCAAGCTCCGCCTCCCGGGTTCACGCCATTCTCCTGCCTCAGCCTCCCGAGTAGCTGGGACTACAGGCGCCCGCTATCACGCCCGGCTAATTTTTTGTATTTCTTTTTTTAGTAGAGACGGGGTTTCACCGTGTTAGCGAGGATGGTCTTGATCTCCAGAACTCGTGATCCGCCCGCCTCGGCCTCCCAAAGCCTCCCAAAGTGCTGGATTACAGGCGTGAGCCACTGCGCTCGGCCTGGCCCAGCAGTCTTGATGGGAACAAGGCCTGCGTTCCCGCGGGACAGCTGCCCGCCCTCCTGCTTGCTCATCAGCCCGGCCTGCCTTGCCTTTCTCAGGCCTTCGCAAAGCCGGCGACTCTCCCGACACACATGCTGGGAGAGCCAGATGTCCCAGACCCCCCGACCCCTAAGGCTCCATCAAGCACTGCAGAAAACCCGAGCTCCCATGTAACGCTGTGAGCCGTGTGCAAAACGGGCACGCCCAGGAGGGGCACGGAGGAGAACAAGGGTGTTGTCTCCGCATCAGTAACAGGAGAGAGAAACGCAGGCCTAGGAAGGGGGCACAGGGTAGGGGGCGCAGGGTAGGTAGGAGAGACAGCAGCTGCAGGAAGGACGTGCTGCTGATCCAGGAAGAGAGGCGGCCGCCCCAGGCTGCACGCAGAAGCACCACACTCGGCGGTGGGGGCAGCGGTGGACACAGGCTCCTCTTTGGCCCTCACACAAGGCTCTGTGCGGGCAGCACAGCCACAGAGAGAGCCCAACAGGGCAGTGAGTGCACAGCAAACGGCGGGCAGCCCTGGAGTGGAACAGGGGCCCCATCACAGCAGAGGGATGCCCTGCTCCCAGAGTCACCACAGCACCTGGGGACACGAGGCAGCCCCCACGGGCGAACCCCACCCAGACGCTGCCTCGGCCTCCCCGGCTTACACCAGTAGCAGCCCTCGGTGGGGGCGCAGGCCAGGCACAGTGCACACGGCCCGAACACACGGTGCTCAGAGGCATCTACGGTATGAAGAGTCGGTCCAAAGCCCTGGGCTCCGGCTGCCACTGAGGGGAGCATCCAAGCTCTGGAGACAGCAGGGGTCTGGGGAAGGCAGCGGAAGCGGCAGCCCATCCACCCCTGACCTGCACAGCTCACCACAGACCCCCCAGCCACAACCGCAACCAAGCCAGGCCGATGGCAGGTATCCTGGGGAAACCCCCGACACTGACGCCTTCAGTCACACCCGGGCCCTGAAGGGCTCCGGTCCCCACAGCTCACGCCCTCAGTCCCCACAGCTCGCTGAGCACCTCGGGGAGACCACGCTCCCTCCACGATTCCTCGGGCTCCACCCGTGGTAGGGGGTGAAAAGCTCACCCCACGCACTGCACGTCAAGCTCAGCAGGAGACGGGGCAGGCAGAAGTGGATGGAAGGAGTTTTACGGGACACAGCCCTGGAATGGGAGCCGGGGGTGCTGCCCAGGCTTTGCTGCACCCCAGGGGACCCTAAGATGCCCCTTCCACCCTCCAGACCTCAGGCCGACTGAACCCGGAGGCTCCCCGGCCACCAACCCCACACCCAAAGCAGCTGGGATTCCAGCCAGTAAACTGTGCCAGGAGAAGAGGTGTGCTAATTATTTCTAAAACTCGAGAGGGAAAACGCCAGCTGACCGCAGGTGCCCAGCTCCCACCTGACCAGGCAGGGGCTCAGGAGAATGGAGGCTTATTCCCTGGCCCAGCAGAAGAGGGGGAGTTCAGGGGTCCCTCTGTTCGTGTCATTTGTCACCAAGTCCCATCTGTGGTTCAGTGCTGCACAAGGCCCTAAACCAGGGGTGTCCAGTGTTTTGGCTTCCCAGGGCCACATTGGAAGAAGAAGAATTGACTTGAGCCACACATAAAATACACTAACACTATGATAGCTGATGAACTAAAAAAACAAAAAAGGAAAAGAAAGAGAGAGAGAAAGAGAGAGAGAGGAAGGAAGGAAGGTAGGTAGGTCTGTGTGTAAATCTCATAACGTTTTCAGAAAGTTTACAGATTTGGCTTTTTTTGAGACAGAGTCTTGCTCTGTTACCCAGGCTGGAGTGCAGTGGCATGATCTCAGCTCACTGCAACCTCCGCCTCCCAGGTTCAAGCGATTCTCTCCTGCCTCAGCCTCCCGAGTAGCTGAGATTACAGGTGCCCGCCACCACGCCTGGCTAATTTTTGTATTTTTAGTAGAGATGGGGTTTCACCATGTTGGCCAGGCTGGTCTCGAACTCCTGACCTCAGGTGATCTGCCCATCTCAGCCTCCCAAAGTGCCAAGATTACAGGCATGAGCCACTGCACCCAGCCAAGTTTATGGATTTGTGTTAGGCCACATTCAAAGCTGTCCTAGGCCACACGCAGCCTGTGGGCCACAGGTTGGACAAATGTGCCCTAAACCATTAATGCATGCGCCTTTAACCAAGGCGAAGATCCCATCACCATGGAAAACACAGACCCTGCTCCGAGTCTCACGTGTCTTGCTGGGATATGGCTACCTTCAGCTCCTAATAGGTCTGGGGAGAGTATAACTGGTGTAAGTACAAGCAGAATTAGGAAAAATGGTCCTCGCTGCCTCCGACTGAACAGCAAGGGTGAGATGGAACTTCTGCTGCATCAAATGAAAGGCCTCGAGGTTTGTTTCATGTAAAAGCTCAATTTCACTACAACCAAGGACAGTGAGAGAGATTCAGGAAACAGCACTTCTCCAGACATCACAGTCTCAAAACACAACTCATGAGATGTCCAAGAGTCACAGAGCTGGGCAGAACCTCAAGCCATAAACTCCTGCTGCACCAGAAGCCTCAACCTTCTCTCCCTCTTCAAGGTGGAAATGCGGCATCCAGGGCTGAATCAGAAAAAACCTCGGAAATCACCTCATGAGTGATGCTCATCCTGAGCTCTGCAGAGCCCCAGGGCACTCTGGGCACCCCGCCAACAGCCACCTGCTGAAGAGGGAGTGGAATGTGGGAAGGGTCCGGGTGCCTGTGACAGGAACGGCTTTTATGCTTTGCACACCGAGCTTGGGGGAAAGGGTCAGCAGATTACAGAAACAGCTCTTTTGGCCAGGCACAGAGGCTCGTGCCTGTAATCCCAGCACTTTGGGAGGCAGAGGCCGGCGGATCACTTGAGGTCAGGAGTTTGAGACCAGCCCGGCCAACACGGTGAAACCCCATCTCTACTAAAAATACAAAAATTAGCCAGGTGTGGTGGTGCACACCTGTAATCCCAGCTACTCATGAGGCTGAGGCAGGAGAATCGCTTGAACCCGGGAGGCAGAGGTTGCAGTGAGCTGAGATCACACCACTGCACTCCAGCCTGGGCAACAGAGCGAGACTCCATCTCAAAAAAAAAAAAGAAATAGCTCTTTTAATAATCTAGTCCAACCCCCTTGTATTTAATTCATGGGGAAACTGAGGCCTGGAAACCAAAATAGCTTGAGCATGGTCACGGCACAGACACACAATGCATAGGACAGGGGGCCCTGAGGTCCTCTGTCTCTATCCTGACAAGCCCCCAGCCCCACGTTCTCGGTCCCCTCCACCTGGGGGGAGTGGGCACACAGACCTGGAGACAGAATAGACTCAGCCCCAATCTACAGAAACCAACAGTGCCCTCCCTCCGTTTCTAAAGGGAACACAGAAGCACGGGGGCGGAAGAGGAAGAAAACCCAAGACTTTCCACACCAGCAAAGACATCGAATTTCCTCTTCAGCACGAAAAACGTCACGGGCACCTGAGCGCCCCGTTTCCAGCTTAAAAAGCCCCGACTCCACAGCAGGTGGGTTCACCATTCACCAAGCCACTCAGGAGCTCCGGGGCTCAGGGGGAAGCACAGCCCTCACGGGCACACTCTGATCACTCTCTTCAAACTAATATGAGTAGCCTGGAGGCCACCTTCCCAAGAAATAGGAACTAGGCAGCAAGCTCCCACGTTCACAACTATGTCCACTTTTTTTTGTTTTTGAGACAGGGTCTCGCTCTGTCGCCCAGGCTGGTGTGCAGTGGTACCATCATGGCTCACTGAAGCCTCTACCTCTTGGGTTCAGGTGATCCTCCCACCTCAGCCTCGTGAGTAGCTGGGACTACAGACACGCACCACCACCCCTGGCTAATTTTTTTTTATTTTTGATAGAGATGAGATCTTGCTCTGTTGCCCAGGGTGGTCCTGAACTCCTGGGCTCAAGCAGTCCTCCTGCCTCAGCCTCCCAAAGCGCTGGGATGATAGGTGTGAGCCGCCGTGCCCAGCCACGTCACACTTTTTTAACATAAAAGCACCCAGATGAGCTTTCCAGTGTGATAGTAAACACCGTATCTTCAAACTGATCCCAAATGACTCCAAGATCTTGGCGAATTTCTGAAATCAGCTTCTGCCCATGCAGCAGGAGCACTGCCTGAGGTTGTGTGTGGAGCGGGAGGTGGGAGCCGCTCAGGTGCTGGGGCTTTATTAGTCTGATGAGTTAAGTCTCCAGTGCCAAATCCTAGTGGACTCAGACAGCAAAGTGGGAACTATCTGGTCCACCCAGGAGTATGCCTGGAAGCCCAAGATCATCTTTTCAAAGACAGAGTCTGTCTTCCAACCCAGCAAAATCAACACTCAAGATTACAGCCTAATCTGTTTTGTCGCTGGCAACCCCCTCTCGAAAGCGTAAACGCTCCTAGGGAGCCACCAGGAACAGATGTGGAAGGGCAGCTCCCACCCAGGGCACAGCTGTCATTCACTCGGCTCAGAACTGGGAAGCCAGCCGGGCACAGTGGCTCATGCCTGTAATCCCAGCACTTTGGGAGGCCGAGGCGGGCAGGTCACCTAAGGTCAGGAGTTCAAGACCAGCCTGACGAACATGGTGAAACCTCATCTCTACTAAAAATACAAAAAATTAGCCAGGCATGGTGGTGGACACCTGTAATCCCAGCTACTCAGGAGGCTAAGGCAGGAGAATCACTTGAACCCGGGAGGCAGAGGTTGCAGCGAGCCGAGACTGCGCCATTGCGCTCCAGCCTGGCGACAGAGGGAGACTCCTTCTCAAAACAACAAAACAAAAACGAACTGTGAAGCCCATCTAAGCAGGAGGCGCTCCCCATGCCAAGGCATAGCGTGTTCTCTGGAACAGGCGCCTGGGAGAACCGATCCACTCACCTGTTGTGCAGCCTTGTCGGCGAGCAGCGCAAATTCCACAGACAGGCCTTTCAGAGCCTGCTTCAGGGACCCCCACGTGCTGCTGTTCAGAGCGGCCCAGGAGGGCAGCGGGGTCGTGTCAGACCCTATTGCACTGAGGGAGCAAGCACACAGGAGAGGAGACACTCAAGGCCTGGAGCTCACCTGGCAGTCGAGTCTGGCATCCCCCCCGACAGACGTCCTCCACGGCAACCTGCGTGACCCCGTCCTAGGCCCCTGCTGCTCAAAGAGTGGCCTGTGGGGACCCTGGGAGCCCGGGAGAAAGGGTGGCCCGGGGGCTGCACCTCAGGCCCTGCTGCGTCTCTTCTTCCCGACCAGCCCCCAGGTGACATGTGTGCACAGGTGACGGGCACTGCTGGGGCAAGCAGAGTCCCGGGTGGGGTCTCCCCTCCCCTCAGGCAAAGGAAGCATTGCCAGCCCATGGTCTGTTCTTCCCCAAGTCAAAGGGATTTTTTCTCTTTTTGAGACGGAGTCTCGCTGTATCACCCAGGCTGGAGTGCAGTGGCGCGATCTCGGCTCACTGCAACCTCCGCCTCCCGGGTTCAAGCAATTCTCTGCCTCAGCCTCCCGAGTAGCTGAGATGACAGGCACCCGCCACCACGCCCAGAGAACTTTTTTTTGTATTTTTAGTAGAGACGGGTTTCACCATCTTGGCCAGGCTGATCTTGAACTCCTGACCTCGTGATCCACCCACCTCGGCCTCCCAAAGTGCTGGGATTATAGGTGTGAGCCACCACGCCTGGCCTGGGATCTTTTTTTAAAGTCTCATCCTGACAGTGGAAAAACTACCAGACTAGAAACTGGTGAGCATTTACTCGTGCTCAGAAATCCGTGTTTCAGGGCCGAAATTCTCCCGTGTTTCTTCCAAATATGACCCCCCATGTGCCTGACCCACTTTCTGCCCCTTCTGAGGTGAAACGGGTCAGGATGCTGGTTATTACGGTAAATGCACTTTCCGCCCAAGCCCTTCACCAGCGTGGATTCCCGTCCCACCGCGCGTGCCCCTGCAGAAGCTGAAAGGTCACCTACCTTAGCTCCTTCCCGAATATAAGAAGATCTGCTGCGTTGTCGATGGCCCGCGACGCGATCCGCTCGGCCCTGTCGCGAAGCTTGTGAAAGCTATTGTAGATGTTCCGGATCAGCTCCCGGCTGATGGCAAACTGAGCCTGGATGTCAGCTGGGAGGAAGTCCTGACGTCATGATGGGGGGAGAGACACTGTGTTAGTCGCTGGGGAGCACCTGTCAGACGGCAGCAGCCGGTCCCCCAAAAGCTGAGCCACGGGAGACCCAGCAGGTCCATGAGCCACCCCGGGAGCCCCACTCCTCCAGGCCTGCAGGGATCACTCTGTGTGTCCAAAGAAGAAACAAAAACCATCATCACCTGCATGCCACAAACACGAAGACAAATGACCCCATGGGATGAGGACCACAGAGTCCACTGAAATCTCATCACACTGGAGGGCCTATCCAAAAACACCCAAATAAGGCCGGGGGCAGTCACTCACACCTGTAATCCCAGCACTTTGGAGGCTGAGGCAGGTGGATCACCTGAGGTCAAGAGTTCAAGACCAGCCTGACCAATATGGTGAAACCCCATCTCCACTAAAAATACAAAAATTAGCTGGGCATGGCGGCATGCAC
Organism: Pan troglodytes; assembly: GCF_028858775.2. Taxonomy (NCBI): domain Eukaryota; kingdom Metazoa; phylum Chordata; class Mammalia; order Primates; family Hominidae; genus Pan; species Pan troglodytes. Next base: position 8,234,675 of record NC_072404.2, read on the forward strand.
CTGTAATCCCAGCTGCTCTGGAGGCTGAGACAGGAGAATTGCTTGAACCCAGGAGGCAGAGGTTGCAGTGAGCTGAGATCGCGCAACCACATTCCAGTCTGGGCGACAGAACGAGACTCTGTCTCAAAACAAACCAACAAAACACTCGAATAATAATCTTGCCGGGCGGAGTGGCTCACGCCTGTAATCCCAGCACTTTGGGAGGCCCAGTCGGGTGAATACGAGGTCAGGAGATCGAGACCATGGTGAAACCCCGTCTCTACTAAAAATACAAAAAATTAGCCGAGCCTGGTGGTGGGCACCTAGTCCCAGCTACTTGGGAGGCTGAGGCAGGAGAATGGCGTGAACCCCGGAGGCGGAGCTTGCAGTGAGCTGCGATCACACCACTGCACCCCAGCCTGGGCAACAGAGCGAGACTCCGTCTCAAAAACTAACAATACTAATCTTTAGCTGGATACAGTGACTCACACCTGTACCCCAGCGCTCTGGGAGACTGAGGCAAGAGGATTGCTAGAGCCTGGGAGTTTAAGAACAGCCTGGGCAACATAGTGAAACCCCATCTCTCCCAAAAAATCAAAAAATTAGCCAGGCGTGGTGGAGCGCCTGTGGTCCCAGGTGCTTACAGAGGGCTGAGGCAGGAGGATCACTTGAGCCCAGGAGTTACATGCTGCAAGGAGCCATGATCACAACACTGCACTCCAGCCTGGGGACCCTGTCCCCAGAAAACAACAAAAATAAAAACAAACAATCTTCAAGTTAAACACAATGAACATAAATTCCTGAAAGACTCTCCACGTGGGGGGAAGGCCGCTTCTATGCCGCATTTATTCCCAAAGACTTTTTATAAGATTTGATACTAACTATCAGTGTTCAGAAAACAGAAAGCTCAGAGAGTAAAATGAAGGTAAAAGATGTGGCCAGGCATGGTGGCTCATGCCTTTAATCCCAGTACTTTGGGGGGCCATGCCAGGAGGATTGCTTGAGGCCAAGAGTTCAAGACCAGCCTGGGCAACATAGTGAGACTTCATCTATACCAAAAACAAACAAACAAATCAGCCAAGTACTGTGGTGCATGCCTGTGGTCCCAGCTATTCTGGGAGGCTGAAGTGGGAGAATTGCTTGAACCCAGGAGGTCGAGGCTGCAGTGACCTACGATTGCACCACTGCACTATAGCCTAGAGGACAGAGCAAGACCTTGTCTCAAAAAATAAAATAAAATAGATTTTTAATTTTTGTATGAAGAAGCAGGTTTTTTTTCTGGTTTTTTTTGTTGTTGTTGTTGTTGTTGTCGTCTTTGACACAAAGTCTCACTCTGTTACCCAGGCTGGAGTGCAATGGCACGACCTGGGCTCACTGCAGCCTCTGCCTCCTGGGTTCAAGCAATCCTCCTGCCTCAGCCTCCCAAATAGCTGGGATTACAGGTGCCTGCCACCAAGCCTGGCTAATTTTTTTTTTCTTTTTTTTGATGGTGTCTCTGTCGTCCAGGCTGGAGTGCAGTGGCACAATCTTGGCTCACTCCAACCTCTTCCTCCTAGGTTCAAGCAATTCTCCTGCCTCAGCCTCCTGAGTAGCTGGAATTACATGTGCACGCCGCCGCACCCAGCTAATTTGTGTATTTTTAGTAGAGACGGGGTTTCACCATGTTAGTCAGGCTAGTCTTGAACTCCTGACCTCGTGATCCACCTGCCTCGGCCTCCCAAAGTGCTAGGATTACAGGCGTGAGCCACCACGCCCGGCCGGTTTTTTGGGGTTTGTTTTGCTTTGTTTTGTTTTTGTTTTTTGTTTTGTATTTTTATTGGAGGTGGGTTTTTGCTATGTTGGCCAGGCTGGTCTCAAACTCCTGACCTCAAGTGATCCGACAGCCTCAGCCTCCCAAAGTGCTGGGATTACAGGAAGGAGCCACCGCGCCGGCCTGAAGAAGAGGTTTAAAAAGAAAAAAACAAAAACAAAAAAACTACCAAGTAGCTACCTTAGTCCTTTTTGGAAAAAGACCAAACTTTAAACATTTAATAATAAACAAATGCAACAATGAATCCCCAGAAATCTGAAAAGGTGGTGACACAAGCATCCGTCTGTCTGAGTCACAGAAAAGGGCAGAGGGCACGAGGTGCCTGGAGGGCCTGAGGGCAGAGCTCAGCCGCAACCCGGCCCTGCTGCTTAGAGGCTCGGGGCCTTGGCAAATGACAGCCTCGCTCAGCCTGTTTCTCCATCCGTAAAACAGGCCTCCCAGCCCCGTGTCGGAGCAGCTGAAACGAGGGTTAAATGAGGAAACCATGCGACAGATGTCAGCATAATCCCTGCCACGCAGAGGAGGCAAAATCACCTTGAAGGGTTAAAACTTGTTTCTCTGGTTAAAAAGGGAAGTACTCTTCAAGGTTAGAAAAATACCTTGGCCCTGGTAGCCAGCTTACAGTTCAGGAATTCGTCCCCGACGCACTGTGCTGACTCCTTTAACTTGTTCTGCACATCCTGCAAAAGGAAAACACACAGCTTCACCCTCTTCTGCCAGCAGCAAGAAAGCTGCTGTGGGGCGTGGGTCACTGTGGAGCGGGAGGTCGTCTTTCCTCAGGAGAAACACATTTCCATACGTTGGCTTTGACATTAGGATTCCGCAATCTCTTGACTCTCCCTTAGATGTTTTTCTCACCAAACAGGACGGCCTGGCTTCACAGCAGCAGCATCACAAACCTGCAGCCTCTCTCCAGAGGCACAGCCACTCCATCCGCAGACGGGGGGCGGCTCTCCAGAGAAACAGCCACTCCATCCGCAGACGGGGGGCGGCTCTCCAGAGAAACAGCCACTCCATCCACAGACCAGGGGCGGCTCTCCAGAGAAACAGCCACTCCATCCACAGACCGGGGGCGGCTCTCCAGAGAAACAGCCACTCCATCCACAGACCAGGGGCGGCTCTCCAGAGAAACAGCCACTCCATCCACAGACCAGGGGCGGCGTCAGCCCCAGAGATACCTGAGACCCTGGTAGCTTCCAAAAACGCAATAGAACAGGGCAAAAGTGTCTTCCTTCCTGGGAATGCATCTACGGCGCCAGGGATACCAGAGCCCAGGGAGCTGCTGGGCAGAGGGACAGGCCCAGCCCCTGGCACCGGAGCCCTCTCATCTGAACGAGGCCTCCTGGGCAAAGCCGTGCCTTAAAGTCAGGAGCCACCCAGGAGATACAAGGGGAAACCCTAATATGCAGCTATTTGCGTGTCCAGGAATTCTCAGGTTTCAGAGATGCCTTAAAGATCATCTGACTCAACTCTCATTTTACAAAAAAAAAAAAGACCTGAGGCCCAGCATGGTGCATGCCTGTAGTCCCAGCTACTCAGAGCCTGAGGCGGGAGGATCGCTGGAGCCCAGGGGTTCAGGGCCAGCCTGGGTAACATAGTGAGACCCCATCTCTAAAAACAGAAAGCAAGCAAGAAAACTGAGGCCGGGAAGTGACAGAGAATGATACCTGTGGGAAGGCCACAGGGAGCGTCCTGCCCCCAGAACAGGGGTATTGCCGACCTGTGACCCACTGCACCCCTGCCCACCGCCCCTCCCAGGTCCTGCCACATTCCTCTGCTGGCAATGCAGATCGCCTCCAAAGGAAGGTTTCCAACCCAAGGGCTCAAAAGATCCCACTGCCTGCTCCAGACATCCCCGGGGGCATCCCAGGGACATCCTAGGCACAGGGGGAAGGCCCCTCTGCCTCCGAGAGGAACGAAGACAAAAGGAACCAAGGCTTGTGTGAAGTCAGCCTGGGAGTGGGGGTGTCTTCCTGCAGCAGGGACAAGGACAGAGGCCCTCAGGTCCCCATTCAAGACGGGGTTTCCCTGAAATAGAGGAGAGCCTGGAAACCTCTATTCCAGTGGAGCCCCCGCCCCTCCCCGCACAGGGAGAGGGTCCTGCAGGCACAGGTGGAGGAGAAGCACAGGACCCGCCTTCCCTGGAGGGGCTGGCAGCTGCTTCCTCCTCCAGGAAACAGGAGCTGGGCTGCAGGGTTGTTTTTTGTTTTTTTGAGACAGGGTCTCACTCTGTCGCCCAGGCTGGAGTGCAGCGGCACAATCACAGCTCACTGCAAGCTCCACCTCCTGGGTTCAAGCGATTCTCATGCCTCAGCCTCCCAAGTGACTGGGATTACAGGTGTGCACCACCATGCCTGGCCTCAGTTTTGCTTTGTTTTGTTTTGGTACAGACGAAGTCTCGCTATGTTGTCCAGGCTGGTCTCAAACGCCTGGTCTTAAGGGACCATCCAGCCTCGGCCTCTCAAAGCGCTGGGATTAGAGGCGTGGGCCACTGTGCCTGCGAACTGTAGCTTCTTGACACACAGTAAGGCTGTGCCGCAGCAGCTGGGAGGAAGGAAGCCCCACTCAGACCTCTGACGGAGCACATGTATGAGAAGTTAATTCCCGGATGCAGGTCTGGGCTGTGGCTCTGACAAGGAGGCTCAGCCTGTGTTCCAGTGGTCCTTAGTCAGACAGGGCCTTGTTTTAAGTAAACACTTCTTCCCATCTGGAGTCTCTGGCGCCTCCCTAAACCCTCCAAACCATCCAGCCTAAATCCTCAAAGTGACCACAGAGATCCATGATCTCCAGGCGGATTTACAAAATCCTGCAAAGTCAACACCAGGGACACCTCTGAAAATCACATTCAGACTGTTATCTGGAAAGGAAAGAAGTCTTGTCCATGTCATTCCTGCTGGGCGTCCAAACAAGGGACCAGGAGGATAAGAAACCACACCTGAGAGAGGAAAGGGCGGGTCCGGAGGCTCGGGGACTCCCCGGGGCCGGGACACGGGCAGGGCAGACACACTCACCGAGCCGCTGAAGGACAGGAAGAGCTTGAGGACCACATCCTCGGAGAACAGGGGGTGCCGCGCCACCAGGTTGACGAAGCGCTTCAGGGCTCTCCTCCTGGCCTCGATGAACTCCCTGTCAGCTGGAGGAGCACACGGGGTCACTGGACAGAGTCCAGGGCGCCGGCCCCCATCTTCTGCTCCGGGCGAGTTCTCAAAACTCTCCCTAGAGGTGGCAGAGGGCCCAGCGGCTGGCGGAGGGCACTGGCTGGGCCCCCAGTGCTGCTCAGACAATGGGTCTGAAAAGGCCGCCCAGAGCAAGAACGCCACCCCCAGAGGCCCCCTCCGGCCACACACACTTGGGTCCAGGAGCTGCCAGGGAAAACCACAGATCTGCTTGTTTCCATCGGGAGTCCTGGGAACCACGTGAGTGGTCACTTTAATCACCTCCGTTAAAGACATCTTCTATAATCCCCTCCTGGCACCTCTCACCGCGAACAAATGGGTTTTGCTACGCTCTAACACTATCGCAACCCAGGTTTTCTTTTCTTTTTTTTTTTTTTTTTTGGAGACAGAGTTTCGCTCCTGTTGCCCAGGCTGGAGTGCAGTAGTGCAATCTCGGCTCACTGCTACCTCCGCCTTCTGGGTTCAAGCGATTCTCCTGTCTCAGCCTCTGGAATTAGCTGGGATTACAGGTGCCTGCCACCATGCCTGGCTAATTTTTATATTTTTAGTAGAGATGGGGTTTCACCATGTTGGTCACGCTGGTCTCCAACTCCTGACCTCAGGTGATCCACCTGCCTCGGCCTCCCAAAGTGCTGATATTACAGGCGTGAGCCACCGCGCCCGGCCGAGTTTTTCTATTCACTGTGCTTATAACTTACTCTGCAAAGGATGCAATTACTCATTGCTTTCATTCGGGTTAAATATTTTTACTCCAAGGGGAAAAAAAGTAAAAGCATATACTGATGCATTCAGGACATTTCAATCTGAACACAAACAAAAACGGTATTTAAATACTTCTTTTGAGATGGAGTTTCACTCTTGTCGCCCAGGCTGGAGTGCAGTGGTGTCATCTCGGCTCACTGCAACCTCTACCTCCCAGGTTCAAGCGATTCTCCTGCCTCAGCCTCCCAAGTAGCTGGGATTACAGGCACCCGCCACCACACCTGGCTAATGTTTATACTTTTATTAGAGAGGAGGTTTCACCATGTTGGTCACGCTGGTCTCGAACTCCTGACCTCAGGTGATCCGCCCACCTCAGCCTCCCAAAGTGCTGGGATTACAGGCATGAGCCACCAGTGCCCAGCCTTTAAATACTATTTTTAATGTATTAAGAAATACAGCCAGGAGTGTGGCTCACACCTGTAATCCCAGCCTCTTAGGAGGCTGAGGAGGGCAGATCACTTGAGGCCAAGGAGTTCTACCTCAGCCTGGCCAGCGTAGCGAAACCCTGTCTCTGAAAAATACCATAAAAGAGGCCAGGCGCAGTGGCTCACACCTGTAATCCCAGCACTTTGGGAGGCTGAGGCAGGTGGATCATGAGGTCAGGAGATTGAGACCATCCTAACACGATGAAACTCCATCTCCACTAAAAATACAAAAAAAAAATTAGCCAGGCGTGGTGGCGGGCGCCTGTAGTCCCAGCTACTTGGGAGACTCAGGCAGGAGAATGGCGTGAACCCGGGAGGCGGAGCTTGCAGTGAGCCGAGACCGCACCACTGCACTCCAGCCTGGGTGACACGGCGAGACTTCGTCTCAAAAACAAAAACAAAAACAAAAAACACCATAAAAGAGGCCAGGTGCGGTGGCTCACACCTGTAATCCCAGCACTTTGGGAGGCTGAGGTGCGCGGATCACGAGGTCAGGAGATTGAGACCATCCTGGCTAACACGGTGAAACCCCGTCTCTACTAAAAATACAAAAAAATTAGCCGGGCGTGGTGGTGGGCGCCTGTAGTCCCAGCTACGCGGGAGGCTGAGGCAGGAGAATGGCGTGAACCCGGGAGGCGGAGCTTGCAGTGAGCCGAGATCGTGCCACTGCACTCGAGCCTGGGTGACAGAGTGAGACTCCATGTAAAAAAAAAAAAAAAAAAAAAAAAAAAAAAAAAAAAAAAACACCATAAAAGAAAGAAAACAAACAATACAGGTGGCTGGGGCTCCCTCCTGGCTCAGCACTGGCAGGCCTCTTCCGATGAGGCTGCACTTCCTTAAATGCGCAAGCGGCGCAGCGCGCGTGTGCGGTTTCCAGGCGCTGAACGCCAGCCAGCGCTCATCAACTCGGATGCCCAGGCCTGAGCCAGCATCACACATCCCTGTCGCGTCCTCTGCTCTCTGCTGCCCTGAGCGCCCGTGTGCCCTTCAGCGTGAGCTGAATGATCTGCTCTGTGGCCTTCACATGAGGCGGGGAGAAAATCACATCATCAGACCCTGGGCTGCTTGCTCAGTGACCGATGAGAGGCAGAAGCATTTATGCATCATCGTACGATTTCAGATGCGGGGAACTGGCGACTGTGTTAGTTCCCATGCTGCGTCCCCGTCCAGGACACCGTGACTGTGGAAGGGCTGGGAACGGCGGAAAGCCATGATCAGCTCTAAGCACTCATTTCCCCAGCATGTTTTATTCAGAATTTGAGGAACGGGCTGAGGGAGAGACCACCAGTGAGATCAGAGCTGGCAGCCGCCATCCCGAGCTCTGCAGCCCAGGGGGACACAGGCCTGGGGAGCAGCTCTGAGGTCGTCTGCGATCTCCCACCAGGCCCGAGGCCATCTTCAGGCAGAGAGGTGAAGGTGAGGCAGCCGTGTGCTGCTTTTTCTCTCCTGCAAGATGCAGCTGACATTTCCTACTTGCACAACTCAGTTCTCTTCCATGAGGCCACCGAGCGCTCCCATGGTGCCCATGGCTCAGGCTGCCATGGCTTTGCAGATGCAGGCAGGGCAATGCCAGCCAGGTGAGCACACAGTGCTCCTGGCAGCCCTCTCGGGAGCTCTCGGGAGCCCTGGCCACTGCACTCTGGAGAGGAGAACTAGGGTTCTCTTTCACACCTGCACAGCAAGGGCTTCCCCACCTGTCAGTCATGCAGCTGAAGGCTCTGGTGGGCCAAGGCTGCCGGGTGCCAGTCTCCCTGCCTGCACCAAGGCTGGGCTCAAGCCACAGCTCTGTCCCAGATGCCAAAAGGCTGGAGTTTCCCTGCAGCCCTGCACCTGCCCCGGTCTACAGTGGGGTCCATCCCTGAGCCAGGACCACAGGGTCCAGGAGATGGGCTCACTCCCTCCGCCCCCGGTGGGCAGCACGCCTGGCTTTACCTCCCAGCATTCTCTTGGGTGGCAGGGCAGGCACCATACGGTAGGGGAACTTGTGCAGGAGCATCTCCTGGAAGACCACGAAGTCGTTGTACCGTCTGTATACCGAGGACTTGAAGCGCTGCAAGAGAAGGGTCGGTGCTTAGATCCGATGTTGGAAACTACGCTGTCTCGTCACTTCCCCTCAACAGAGCCCGGGAAAACGACAGCACCAAGTGCATCTTCTCTCACCAGGCCTTTACTAAATGGAGAAACCCTGTGACGCCTTCGTGTATGGAAATACAACTTTTAAACTTTGTATAGCTCTTAGGCCGGGTGCAGTGGCTCCCGCCTGTAATCTCAGCATTCTGGGAGGTTGAGGCGGGTGAATCACCTGAGGTCAGGAGTTAAAGAGACCAGCCTGGCCAACATGGCAAAATCCCATCTCTACTAAAAATACAAAAATTAGCTGGGCATGGTGGTGGGCGGCTGTAGTCCCAGCTACTTTGGAGCCTGAGGCAGGAGAATCCCTTGAACCCTGGAGACAGAGGTTGCAGTGATCCAAGATCGTGCCACTGCACTCTAGCCTGGACGACAAAGCGAGACCTTGTCTTAAAAAAATTAAAAAAGGCCGGGCGCGGTGGCTCACGCCTGCATTCCCAGCACTTTGGGAGGCCGAGACAGGCGGATCATGAGGTCAGGAGATCGAGACCATCCTGGCCAACACGGTGAAACCTCGTCTCTACTAAAAACACAAAAAATTAGCTGGGCGTGGTGGTGGGCACCTGTAGTCCCAGCTACTCAGGAAGCTGAGGCAGGAGAATGGCGTGAACCCGGGAGGCAGAGCTTGCGGTGAGCTGAGATCACGCCACTGCACTCCAGCCTGGGCGGCAGAGCGAGACTCCATTTCAAAAAAAAAAAAAAAAAACTAAACAAATGGTATGAAGCATAGTGGCTTCCCACCTGGTCAGTGACTGGCCCGTTACACACACATCAGGGTGACCAAACTGCCCCCTTGACAAATGTTCCCTATGTGGCAATGAATTTACTTAAGGGACGGGCAGCTTAGTAAGACCGGACAAAAGGCCAGCAGCTGGCTCCCTGGCAGGCAACGGCACGTCTCACACGCTCAGAGTTGCCTCACCCCCAGGCTGCCAGGCCCCAGAAGGAAGGGGTGGCTCGCTCTGCTCCCCCGTGGCATCCCACCAGCTGGTCCACATCCCCGACTGCGGCCCAGAGGGCCGGGAACCATGGCAAAGCCGGACAGCAAGGCGGCTCTGACACGGTCCTCAAAGGGAGTCCTCCCCTCTGACCCGCTTTGTCCTTTGGTAGCAGTACTGACAACCATTCGAACCGTGTGGCCACAGGCTCTGGAACACAGTGAAGCACAGCAGAGCAGATGGCAGGGAGGGGAGACCGGCTCGCTTGTCCTTAAAGCCAGGTGCAGTGGCTCATGCCTGTGAGCCTAGCACTTTGGCGGGCCAAAGTGAGAGGACTGCTTGAGCCCAGGAGTTCGAGACCAGCTGAGACAACATAGCAAGTCTCCATTTGTACTTTAAAAAAAAAAAAAAAAGACTGGGCATGGTGGCTCACGCCTGTAATCCCAGCACTTTGGGAAACCAAGGCAGGAGGACCACTTGAGCCCAGGAGTTCAAGACCAGCCTGGACAATATAGTGAGATCCCATCTCTACAAATAATTTTAAAAACTGCCTGGTGTGGTGGCATCTGCCTGTGGTTCCAGCTACTCAGGAGACTGAGGTGGGAGGGTTGCTTGAGCCTGGGAGGTTGAGGCTGTAGTGAGCTATGATCGTGCCACTGCACTCCAGCCTGGTTGACAGAGCAATACCCTGTCTCTTTAAAAACAAGCAAACAAAAAGACACAACTTTTACCCAGGACCATCTGCTCATGACGCTTTTCAAACAAGCCCCTGGCAGTGCTGTCCGGCCAGGGCTGGGCCAGGGCCTCCCTCTCCCACACAGGGTGGGCCCTGCTCTGTCTGTGCGAATCCCACAAGCCCTGCTGACTCCACACCTCCCAAGGACAGTGTTAGCTCATCAATTACTCAATGCCCAGGATGAACAATGAAAACTCCCATCAGAATCTGTCGTAATGGAACTGAGACAACGAAGCAAGGGACAGAGAGAGCCACGGTGTTGCTCCAGACGGGCATCAGGCACTCGGTGTCTGTGTCTCATCTGCCCAATATCGGGATGCCCGGCAACAGGAGGGCCGTGTTATTAAAGGGGATTAGAGTGACACATATTGATCCTGCCATGCAAATTTCATTCACTGTTTGGGGTCCGGAGTCGATGGGGCTGACATTCTAATCCTCGGGGGTTTCCCACTATTACAAAGCGAGGCTGGTGTGGATCCCGCTTTGTGCTCTGTGGACCGTCCGTGGGAGATTCCTAAGAAACAGGCCTCCAGGCCGGGCGCGGTGGCTCACGCCAGTAATCCCAGCACTTTGGGAGGCCGAGGCGGGTGGATCATAAGGTCAGGAGATCAAGACCATCCTGGCTAACATGGTGAAACCCTGTCTCTACTAAAAAAAAAATACAAAAAAATTAGCCAGGCGTGGTGGCGGGCACCTGTAATCCCAGCTACTTGGGAGGCTGAGGCAGGAGAATGGCTTGAACCCGGGAGGCAGAGTTTGCAGTGAGCCGAGATCACGCCACTGGACTCCAGCCTGGGCGACAGAGCGAGACTCCACATCGGGGAAAAAAAAAAAAAGAAACAGGACTCCAGAGCACAGTGGTGGGGAGGACAAACTGGACCAGGGGTGACCAGGTGGGGACGTGGCTGGGCCAGAGTGAGGTGCGGGGAGCAGAGGTGTGGAAAAGTCACCTCCGCAGCCTGACTCTGCTGCGAGTTCTGGATCTTGCCTGTAAGCCAGCCACACAGACTCACCCTTCAGCCTTCTCCTGTCACACCACTCCTGCCCTGAGACGTTGAGACGTGACCCTTTCTTCCCCCTCCTGCCCCGACACACAATTTGCCAGTTACCTGGCTGGAAACCTCATACTCCACATGCTTCAGGAAGAGGCCCTTCTTCTCCGGAATGAGCTCCACCTGCACGGTGTCCCTGGCCAGCAGCTCCTGCAGGGTGTGGGACAGCAGCAGCGGGTTCCCCTGCGGCATCTGCATTCGACTGGGGGCTGGGGCCTGCTGCACGATGGCCTGGGGCTCGATGGCCTGGGGTGTCGGCAGATCTGCAGGGGAGATGGTGAATGACCAATGAGAATAGCTGCTCAAAAGGTGGAGCCTTGGCTGGGCACGGTGGTGCAGCCCTGTAATCCCAGCACTTTGGGAGGCCCAGGAGGGAGTATCACTTGAGCCCTGCAGTTCAGGACCAATCTAGGTAATATGGTGAGACCCCATCTGTACAAAAAATAAAATAAATTGAAAAGTGCAGCCTCCCTCTGCTGTGTGCTAGCTCAGCACATGGACTCTGGCCACGTCATGCAACAGGTCCCATCGTCAGCCAGCCACACTCACTCACACTATGGAGTCGACGCCGGACTCACACTACGGAGTCGACGCCGGACTCACTCACACTACGGAGTCGAAGCTGGACTCACTCACACTACGGAGTCGAAGCCGGACTCACACTACGGAGTCGAAGCCGGACTCACCCACACTACAGAGTCGACGCCGGACTCACCCACACTACGGAGTCGACGCCGGACTCACTCACACTACGGAGTCGAAGCCGGACTCACTCACACTACGGAGTTGAAGCCGGACTCACACTACGGAGTCGAAGCCGGACTCACACTACGGAGTCGAAGCCGGACTCACTCACACTACGGAGTCGACGCCGGACTCACCCACACTACGGAGTCGACGCCGGACTCACCCACACTACGGAGTCGACGCCGGACTCACTCACACTACGGAGTCGACGCCGCACTCACTCACACTACGGAGTCGACGCCGGACTCACTCACACTACGGAGTCGACGCCGGACTCACTCACACTACGGAGTCGACGCCGGACTCACTCACACTACGGAGTCGACGCCGGACTCACTCACACTACGGAGTCGACGCCGGACTCACTCACACTACGGAGTCGACGCCGGACTCACTCACACTACGGAGTCGACGCCGGACTCACTCACACTACGGAGTCGACGCCGGACTCACTCACACTACGGAGTCGACGCCGGACTCACTCACACTACGGAGTCGACGCCGGACTCACTCACACTACGGAGTCGATGCTGGACTCACTCACACTACGGAGTCGATGCTGGACTCACTCACACTACGGAGTCGATGCTGGACTCACACTACAGAGTCGAAGCCGGACTCACACTACAGAGTCGAAGCCGGACTCACTCACACTATGGAGTCGATGCTGGACTCACTCACACTACGGAGTCGATGCTGGACTCACACTACAGAGTCGAAGCCGGACTCACACTACAGAGTCGAAGCCGGACTCACTCACACTACGGAGTCGACGCCGGACTCACTCACACTACGGAGTCGAAGCCGGACTCACTCACACTACACCCACTCACTCATGCTACGGAGTCAACGCTGGACCCACTCACTCATGCTACGGAGTCGACGCTGCGGGCACGTCCTTTTGTTCAAAAAAATCATGGTGGTCAGGCACCATGGCTCACGCCTGTAATCCTGGGACTTGGGGAGACCGAGGCAAGAGGATCGCTTGAGCTCAGGAGTTCAAGACCACCCTGGGCAAGATGGCAAAACCCCATCGCTACAAAAAATACAAAATTAGCCATGCGTGGTGGCTCACTGGCTAATTTTGCAGTCCCAGCTACTCGGGAGGTGAGAGGATCACCTGAGTCCGGGAAGGCGGAGGCTGCAGTGAGCCATGATTGCACCACTGCATTCTAGCCTAGGCAACAGAGTGAGACCCTGTCTCAAAAAAAAAGAAAAAAAAAAAAAAAACTCTTCCCTGGGAGGCTTCCACCTGCTCACGAATCAGCAAGTACACCCACATTTCTGTGACTACATCAAATCAGTCTTAACCTTGGGGAAGGAAAACAAAGTGAAATATGTACAAGTTTTGTGTGAAAAAGAATCTTCCTTTTCTCTAGAGCCAAGAGAACAGGCTCAAACCAAATAAACTAGCCATACGATCTTCTAAATGCCCCAGTGTGTTCACAGTGAACACAGTACTTTCATATGCCAAAAAGTCATCTGGACAGACAGGAGGGAGGGGAGAGAAGAAGGGAGGAAAGAAAGAGAAAAAACTCCAGGCCTGCTTATAGCTAGGACTCCCAACCACACGCACAGAAGAATTAAGCCAGAAAACTCCAGCTGCCTTACAGACAAGAAGTCACCGTGCACCCTGCACAAAGCAGCAAAAGCAAATCAGAGATCCTACGCCCAGCTTGCAAAGAAAAAACCAAAACAAGGAATAATGTTTAAAAAGTCAGTTTGGTTTTTAATACAAAGTGAGTTCTAAATAGAAAAAAAAGTGTTTCTCGTTTTTTTTGTTTTTTACATGTTAGCGCACACCTGTAATCCCAGCTACTCAGGAGGTTGAGGCAGGAAAATTATCGCTTAAACTCAGGAAGCGGAGGTTGTGGTGAGCCCAGATCACGCCACTGCACTCCAGCCTGGGCAACAGAGACTCTGTCTCAAAAAAAAAAAAAAAGTTTAAAATAAGTGTTCTCTATTAAGCATGTATTAATTTTTATGATTTTCCTGATTATTAAAATAAGATAATCTTCCAAGAAAGAATGTAAACTCAGTAATGATTACCAAGTGGTCACATGTTGGTGAAGAATTTGAACTTTGATTGCATGAGAATCTGAAAGAGCTCAAAAAACACATTTTAAATCAAAGATACTTCTTTAACTCTCGATTGTCTCAAACATCTCAATAACTTCTATGTACAAGTTCCAATCATTAGAAAGCTATGCTTTCAAATATCAATTTACTAAACTAGCATGCCCTTTTTTTTTTTTTTTTTTTTTGAGAGACAGAGTCTCGCTCTGTTGCCCAGGCTGGAGTGCAATGGCACAATCTTGGCTCACTGCAACCTCCACCTCCCGGGTTCAAGCAATTCCGCTGCCTCAGCCTCCAGAGTAAGTGGGATGACAGGCGTGCACCAATATGCCCAGCTAATTTTTGTATTTTTAGTAGAAACAGGGTTTTACCATGTTGGCCAGACTGGTCTCAAACTTCTGACCTCAAATGATCCACCCACCTCAGCCTCCCAAAGTGCTGGGATTACAGGCATGAGCCACCGCACCCGGCCAGATGCCCATATTTGCAAAATAAATTTTAATTAAGAAAAAGAAAGAAAAAGACCAGGTACTATGGCTAGCACCTACAATCCCAGCACTTTGGGAGGCTGAGGCAAGAGGATCACTTGAGCCCAGGAGTTAAAGACCAGCCTGGGCAACATAATAAGATGCCATCTCTACAAAAAATAAAATTACGGGCATGTTGGCGCAACCTGTAGTCCCAGCTACTCAGGAGGCTGAGGCAGGAGGATTGCTTGAGCCCAAGAGTTCACGGCTGCGGTATGCCAAGATTGGGCCACTGCACTCCAGCCTGGGTGACAGAGTAAGACCCTGTCTGTAAAAACGAAAAGGAAAAAAAAAAAAAAAAAACATCATTTCAAATGGGTACACTGCCAGGTGACGGACCACGCACTGCAGAACGGGCAGAAACACCAGGAGGAGGAGCCCGGCTTTCTGCAGGAATAAACGTTATGCTCACTAATGGAACTTCAATACTCTATCAAACTGACACCCCTTGAAGCAGTGCACACAGCCCATAAGACACAGAGCCTGGACAATACACCCTAAACTAACCCAGTCCCACAGAGAGAAAACAGATGAGATGAGGGAGGCCAGCTTGGCCCCCAGCTGGAAAGGTTGTGGACGCAGGATGGGATCTGGCTCAGAGAGATCCTGGCTGAAATCCAGCCTCCATCATTTCCTAGCTGTGTGGCCTAGCGCGCAGCCGCCTCTGAGCTTACTGTTCAAATCCGTGCGGTGGGCGTAAGGATGCCCTCACCCCTGGGCCTGGCCATCGCCATCTATGCCCTGATACTACAGCAACCCCCCGCAGGCCCCTCGAACGGCAGCCCCTCCCCACTCCAACCCTTCTGGCACCAAACTGCTTCACTGTGGGCTTCAGACCCAACCCGGAACCTGGACTTGGAAGTGTCTTGCCCCTGAAATGTCGCTCACTATCTGTGAGACCCTGGGAGGGAAGCAGCCCCTCAGATCCCAGGCCAAGGGCCTCAGAATTCAGTGAGGCAGGAGAGCTGAAAATAACTAGCAAATAGAAAACATTCAATAAGTGTCCCTGACTTCCTTCCAGATTTACCACGCTCCAATCTGAAAAGATTCTGCAGATCTACCCACTAAAACTCAGAATGCATTCCCCTCTCAGCAAGTTTTCGGTGGCGGTCAGCTCCCAGACTGGCTCACAAATTGGTGCCTTCCACACAATGCGTGGGAGTCACACTTGGATGCTGCACTTGCAAAGATAAACTGTGAGAGGGGGCTGGGCAGCTGTCACAGAAACCAGGCATGCGGTGAGGGGCAAAGTCAGGCCCAAGTCAGCCGCCGGCCCACTGTGACCCCTCTTTGCAACAAAAAAAGGGGAAACAACCCACAAGCAACATTCAAGATCCTTTCAGCCTCACAAGGCTGTGAATCTCCAAGCGAGTTATCCACAAATCAGAAGGTAACGAAACTTCAAACACACACACCCGTCTCCCGCCCAGTGTCTTTCACCAGGAACTTCAGACAGTAACGACCCAGAGCAGGTGAGCACCACATTCTTTTCCCAGCTGACATCTCGGGCCTCCCACCCCAGAGTCCGCAGCTTTAGAAACAAAAAAGGATTGGCCGGGCGCAGTGGCTCACGCCTGAATTCCCAGCACTTGGGGAGGCTGAGGCAGGTGGATCACCTAAGGTCAGGAGTTTGAGGCCTGCCTGGCCAACGTGGCGAAATTCCATCTCTACTAAACACACAAAAATTAGCTGGGCATGGCCAGGCATGGTGGTTCACGCCTGTAATCCCAGCACTTTGGGAGGCCGAGGCGGGTGGATCACGAGGTCAGGAGATCAAGAGCATCCTGGATAACATGGTGAAACCCCGTCTCTACTAAAAATACAAAAAATTAGCTGGGCGTGGTGGCAGGTGCCTGTAGTCCCAGCTACTCGGGAGGCTGAGGCAGGAGAATGGCGTGAACCCGGGAGGCGGAGCTTGCAGTGAGCTGAGATCGCGCCACTGCACTCCAGCCTGGGCGACAAAACCAGACTCTGTCTCAAAAAAAAAAAAGAAACAAACAAACAGGATTTACCGACAAACCCCATGCAAAGACGCTCCCCCTTCATCGGAGCACACCTTCTGCAAATGCTGACCTCGGCAGAAGTCACAGGCCCTGCCAGCCTCGGCGCAGGTCGCACGGGACAGACACTGGAGGGTCCCAAGCAGCACAGCTGCAGCTGTTGCCTGGAGGCCAAGCCCGCCCCGGAATGGCCTGCACACTACTTCCTGCTGACCCAGCGTGGGGCTACACTGAGCACTCAGAGACACCCCCAGCTCCAGGTCCGCGCCGCCCAGGCACTCCCTGGGGTTCCCCATGCCGGTGGACAGGCCTTCAGGGCCGGTGCTTTCAGAGCCAGGACAGGGCAGGGGCCTTCCCAAGGAGACCGCGAGTGTGGTTTCTACTGTCCCGTTTAGTGGCAGGGAGGACCTGAATGCGCGTTCCCATGGACTCCAAGTACCCTGCTCTTCCACGACACACGGCTGCTGTCCCCAGCTGCCAGTTCCCTAGAACAGAGGGGAGATCAGGACCAGCAAGGATGGCACAGCGTCCCAGGGCTAAATTCCCCAAAGTGGGTGCGTATCAGAATCACCTGGTGGGCTCCTTCAAACACAGAGGGCTGGGCCCACCCCCAGCGTCTCTCCAACAGGAGGGCTGGGGTGGGGACTGGGAATCTGCTTTTTTTGGAGGGGGTGCCGGAGTCTTGCTCTGTCACCCAAGCTAGAGTGCAGTGGCACAATCTTGGCTCACTGCAACCTCAGTGTCCAGGGTTCCAGCGATTCTCATGCCTCAACCTCCCGAGTAGCTGGGATTACAGGCATGTGCCACCATACCTGGCTAACTTTGTATTTTTAGGAGACACGGGGTTTCACCATGTTGACCAGGCTTGTCCTGAACTCCTGACCTCAAGTGATCTACCCGCCTCTGCCTCCCAAATTGCTGGGATTACAGGCACCCACCACCACGCCCGGCTAATTTTTGTATTTTCAGTAGAGATGGGGTTTCACCATGTTGTCCAGGCTGGTCTCGAACTCCTGACCTCAGGTGATCCACCCACCTCAGCCTCCCATAGTGCTGGGATGACAGGCGTGAGCCACCACACCCGGCCTGGAATCTGCATTTCTAACAAGTTCCCAGATGCTGCTTCTGGTCAGGGGCCACAGTTTGAAAGCCCTTGTCATAGGGCAACAGAGAGAAGGAATTCGATCACTTGTCCTGACCCCTCCCCTGAAGTAGAATGGAAATCAGGTGTTCATGAACACTGCATTTCCTTTTTTTTTTTTTTTTTTTTGAGACAGAGTCTCGCTCTGTTGCCCAGGCTGGAGTGCAATGGTGCAATCTCAGCTCACTGCAATCTCCGCCTCCCGGGTTTAAGCGATTCTCCTGCCTCCGCCTCCTACTGAGTAACTGGGACTACAGGTGCACACCACCATGTCCAGCTAATTTTTTGTGTTTTTAGTAGAGACAGGTTTTCACCAAGTTGGCCAGGCTGGTCTCGATCTCCTGACCTTGTAATCCGCCCACCTCAGCCTCCCAAAGTGCTGGGATTACAGGCGTGAGCCACCGTGCCTGGCCTACTGCTTTTATTTCTTCATCTGGATGGGGAGAATGAAAAACGACAAGTCAGACTACACCTTTTCCACTGAAATCAAATGAAAGACAGTCCGCAGATGTCTTCAATTTTCAATGTGAATATTCCTTCTTCCGCTCACAAACACTTTCTACCCTGGATTAAAACCTTCTCTACTTACACATTCTGAGTCGGCTAATAAATAAGTAAGTAAATTAATTAAAACTTCTTGGCTGGGTGGAGTGCCTCACACCTGTAAATCCCAGCACTTTTGGAGGCTGAGGTGGGCGGATCACAAGGTCAGGAGATCAAGACCATCCTGGCTAACACGGTGAAACCTCGTCTCTACTAAAAATACAAAAAATTAGCCGGGGGTGGTGGCGGACACCTGTAGTCCCCGCTATTCGGGAGTCTGAGGCAGGAGAATGGCGTGAACCCGGGAGGCAGAACTTGCAGTGAGCCGAGATGGCGCCACTGCACTCCAGCCTGGGTGACAGAGCAAGACTCCGTCTCAAAAAAAAAAAAAAAATTACAAAAAATTAGTTAGGCATGGTGGCAGGCGCCTGTAGTCCCAGCTACTTGGGAGGCTGAGGCAGGAGAATTGCTTGAACCCGGGAGGCAGAGGTTGCGGTGAGCCAAGATCATGCCACTGCATTCCAGCCTGGGCAACAGAGCGAGACTCAGTCTCAAAACAAAAAAACCTTCTCTAAGCTACTATGTTATTCTGAAATTAATAAACTGTTCTCAGGAAATGGAAGCAGAAGTTTCCTGATCCATATTATAGCCATGGCATTAGACATGAGAGTTTGGCAGCTCTGTGGCCAGGGAACAGCAGGAACGCCCCTCGAACATGGAGAAATAGAGATGCTTCTGTTACAGGTAGCACACTTCACCCATGGTCCTCTCATGCCCAAGACAGCTCCCCTAACTACTGCACTAACTGCCATACAGGTCTCATACTTTCTTTTTCTATTTTTTTTACTTGAGACAGGATCTTTCTCTGTTGCCTAGGCTGGAATGCAGTGGCACGATCACAGCTCACTGTTGCCAGGACCTCCTGGGCTCAAGCAATCCTCCCACCTCAGCCTCCCAAGTAGCTGGAACTATAAATGTAGTACCAGTGTGCACCACCACGCCCAGCTAATTTTTGTATTTTTTGTAGATATGGGGGTCTCACTATGTTGCCCAGGCTGTTCTCGAACTCCTGGACTCAAGCAATCCTCCCACCTCAACCTACCAAAGTGCTGGGATTACAGGCGTGAGCCATAGCACCCAGCCTAGGTTGTATACTTTAAACAGTAACTTTTTTCTTTTTTTTTTTTTTTCTTTTTTGAGAGGGAGTCTTGCTCTGTCTCCCAAGCTGGAATGCAGTAGCGCTATCTCGGCTCACTGCAACCTCCAAGTCCCGAGTTCAAGCGATTCTCCTGCCTCAGCCTTCAGAGTAGCTGGGATTACAGGCACACACCACCACGCCTGACTAATTTTTGTATTTTGGGTAGAGACGGGGTTTCACCATGATGGCCAGGTTGGTCTTGAACTCCTGAACTCAGGTGATCCGCCTGCCTCGGCCTCCCAAAGTGCTGGGATTACAGACGAGAGCCACCTCACCCAGCCTAGGTCGTATACTTTAAACAGAAACTTTTCATAGCCTCAATTTCATTAACCTTAAGGTTTATTTTTAATACCTTATTTAATGTGATGTAACATTAAGATATTTTGAAATAAACTCACTCCATCCCTACAACCTGTATACATCTATATTCATTTTTGCATATTACTTTCCATGTGCATAAAGCTGTAATGTGCCATACGGGCTATTTTATAATTTTTTTTTTTTTTTTTGATGGAGTCTTGCTCTGTCGCCCAGGCTGGAGTGCAGTGGCACGATCTCGGCTCACTGCAACCTCCACCTCCCGGGGTTCACGCCATTCTCCTGCCTCAGCCTCCTGAGTAGCTGGGACTACAGGCGCCCACCACCACATCCGGCTAATTTTTTGTATTTTTAGTAGAGATGGGGTTTCACCATGTTAGCCAGGATGGTCTCGATCTCCTGACCTCGTGATCCACGCCTCAGCCTCCCAAAGTGCTGGGATTACAGGCATGAGCCACCGCACCCAGCCTAAATTTTTTATAGATTTTATATTTTTAAAAAATTAATTTTTTGGCCAGGCGAGGTGGCTCACACCTGTGATCCCAGCACTTTGGGAGGCTGAGGTGGGCAGATCATGAGGTCAGGAGTTCAAGACCAGCCTGGCCAACATGGTGAAACCCCATCTCTACTAATAATACAAAAATTAGCCAGGCAGGGTGGTGTGTGCCTGTAATCCCACCTACTCGGGAGGCTGAGGAAGGAGAATCACTTGAACCTGAGAGGCGGAGGTGGAGGTTGTTGTGAGCCGAGATCGCACCACTGCACTCCAGCCTAGGCGACAGAGCAAGACTGTCTTAAAAAAAAAAAAAAAAAAAAAAAAAAATTCAGATACTGTCTTTGTAGAAAATCTTAGTGAATATTTTTATGACATCCAGAGATAAATTTCTGTCATGGATATATTAAATTTACAGTGAAAATACACACACACACATTACAGACACACGTCATTCCCCTCCTCTCCCTTTCCCTACTCAAAGTGAGTGCTTTCTAGAGCTGATGGGTACCGTTTCCAGGCAGGTGTTTCTCGACTGCGCAGCCCAGTGAGTTTTCTACATGAGTGCCCCAGTGCCATCGCACCCAGAGAAGCAACAGCAGAATTAGCATCGATGCCCACTCAGAACCTGTCAGTCACCACCCCAAGAGTAACCACTGACTTCTCAAGCTCAGGGGTTTTTTGGGGGTTTGCCTGTTTTGGGGTTTTTGTTTTTGAGACAGGGTCTCACTCTGTCGCCCAGGCTGGAGTGCAGTGATGCAGTCACAGCTCACTGTAGCCTTGACGTCCCCGGCTCAAGCAATCCTCCCATCTCAGCCTCCTGAGTGTAGCTGGGACCATAGGCACATGCCACCACACCCAGCTAATTTTCGTATTTTTTGTAGAGATGAGGTTTCCCCATGTTGCTCAGGCTGGTCTCCAACTCCCAGTCTCAAGCAATCCTCCTTCCTCAGCCTCCAAAAGTGCTGGGATTACAGGTGTGAGCCTCTGCACCTGGCCTGTTTTTATATTATGTAACCACGGTCGAAAGTCAGTTCCTTTGTTCCTGACGTCTTTCCCTCAGCATCAGGCTGCGAGACCTGTTGTGCACGTGGCTGTGGGGCGATGGCTGCCCCTGTGGTGGGCGCCGCTGCGTGACTATGTGTCCTCGTCGCCTCCTCCTCCCTCTGCTGCGGGGCATCTGGGAGGGTTCCAGCGCCTCCCTGTTCCACACGGTGCTGTTACGAACATTCCAGCACGTGGCTCTTGGTGGACATATGTGTGCCTTTCTGTTGGCTCCGTAACATATCTACAAGTGAAATTGCTGGATCACGGGATCTGCATATGTTCAGCTTGGTAAATATTTCAGTTTTCCAAAGTGACTGAGCCAATTCACACTCCCACCAGCAAGAGCTCCAGCTGCCTCGCACACGGGCCAACATTCAGCATTTTCCGTCCGTCTTCCCTCATTCCAGGAGGCCTGTGCCTCTTTTAACACAGTTGCGATCCATTAATTCACTGTTCCATCTAGATGCTTTTCCCTTTACGTTATAACCACCGTTCCATATTCCCAATCCTCAGGGAGGAAGCAAAAATTCTGTTTTTCTCTTTTTTTTAATGCTGTGGGGATACATTCACTAGATTGCCAAGGTAATACTGCAGACACTCTCTGAACATAGTTTCGGGAAAAAAGTCTTATTTGATGCTTTTCTGTTAGTAAAACGTAGTACTGTTCACGTGGGTATAAAAAAGCCATTTGGGCCAAGCACCTTGGCACGCACCTATAGTCCCAGCTATTCGGGAGGCTGAGGCGGAGGCTACAGTGAGCCATGATCGAGCCACTACACTCCTGCCTGGGCAACAGAGCAAGACTCCATTTCAAAAAATAAAAATAAGGCCAGCGTGATAGCACACACCTGTAATGCCAACAATTTGGGAGGCTGAGGTGGAGGCTACAGTGAGCCATGATCGAGCCACTACACTCCTGCCTGGGCAACAGAGCAAGACTCCATTTCAAAAAATAAAAATAAGGCCAGCGTGATAGCACACACCTGTAATGCCAACACTTTGGGAGGCTGAGGCGAGTGGATCACCTGAGGTCAGGAGTTCGGGACCAGCCTGGCCAACATGGTGAAACCCTACCTCTACTAAAAATACAAAAATTAGCCGGGCGTGGTGGTGCACACCTGTAATCCCAGCTACTCGGGAGGCTGAGGAAGGAAAATCGCTTGAACCTGGGAGGTGGAGGTTGCAGTGAGCCGAGATTACACCATGGCACTCCAGCCTGGGCAACAAGGGCAAAACTCTGCCTCTAAATAAATGAAAAAATAAATAAATAAAGCCAGTGCGATGGCTCGTACCTGTAATCCCAGCACTTTTGGAGGCCAAGATGGGTGGATCACTGGAGGCCTGGAGTTCGAGACCAGCCAGGACAACACAGTCATACTCAGTCTCTACTAAAAATACAAATAAAATTAGCCAGGCACAGTGGTGCATGCCTGTAATTCCAGCTACTCCAGAGGCTGAGGCACGAGAATCTCTTGAACCCAGGAGGTAGAAGTTGCAGTGAGCCGAGATCACACCACTGCACTCTAGCCTCAGTGACGGAATGAGACTCTGTCTCAAAAAATAAAGAAAAGAAAAGAAAAATAACAGTGCCCAGCACATAATAGATGCTAAATAAACATCTGCTGAATGAATGAAAATAATCTAATTCACGTGAGCAAGAAAGCCATAAAACTTAATTTGGGGCCAGGAGGGTGGCCGAGGCAGGGCGACAGCCGCATGCCCTCCCAGCACCTGTGAGGTCTCATGGTGATGGGGACCGCGCCTCAGTCAGCCACAGCACCAAGCAAAAGCTGCTGACACAAAGAGAATGTGGTCAACAGACCCTGCCACACCGAGTCCCGAGAGTGACCTCCGCACAAGGCAGAGAATCTTCCCTCCTCCACCACGGCCTCTCTGCCAATTCTCAGCTACATCCTTTTCCCCCAGGAGAACAGGAGGAGGAACCCAGGTGAGGAAACATTGCCGCATTGTCCAGACAACCAACCTACAGTCAGAGAAGAAGGTTGCTGTCTTCCTGCAATGGTCTCAGTGTTGCTACCTTGAAGCAAAGTATAAACAGTCTTGTAGCTGGGCACTGGCTCATGCCTGCAATCCCAGAACTTTGGGAGGCTGAGGCTGCAGAGGATCACTTGAGCCCAGGAGTTTGAGACCAACCTGGGCAACACAGCAAGACCCTATTTCTACCAAAAAAAGAGAAAAAAAAAACCAGTCAGGTGTGGTGGTGTGAATCTGTAGTTCCAGCTGCTTCCAAAGCTGAGGCAGGAGGGTCCTTTGAGCCCAGAAGTTCAAGGCTGCAGTAAGCTATGATTGCACTACTGCAGTCCAGCCTAGGGAGCAGAAGAGACCCTGTTTAAAAAAAAGAAAGAAAGAAACTAGGCCGGATGTGGTGGACTACACCTGTAATCCCAGCACTTTGGGAGGCCAAGGTGGGCAGATCACCTGAGCTCAGGAGTTCGAGACCACCATGGCCAACATGGCGAAACCCTGTCTCTACTAAAAATACAAAAATTAGCTGGGTGTGGTGGCACATGCCTGTAATCTCAGCTACTCGGAAGGCTGAGGCACGAGAATCACTTGAATCCAGGAGGCAGAGGCTGCAGGGAGCCAAGATCATGGCACTGCACTCTAGCCTGGGTTATAGAGTGAGACTCCGTCTCAAAAAGAAAAAAGAAAAAAAAAAGGAAACCAGTCTCGTAAGACCCAACCCCCTGGTCCTGATTACTGAGAATTTCTGAAATGAGTTCTCTCCAGGCTCCAAGCTCAGTTCAAACCCCACTTCAACAATGAAGCACTTCCCACCCCGGTTAAGGGTCTATCAGTCCTTCCTTCCTTCACACTCCCACAACTGGCTTCACTCTCCTTTTTCAACCTTCCTCAACCTGTCTCATTCACAGGCTTCTCCCAAACTAAAACAAACACTCCCTTAGAGAGCTGTGGCTTCCCACTGCTGCCTATCATGGGAGGAGCACACCACAGGTGCACCCAGAACACGTCTAATGACGGACAACTGGGTACCCACCTTCAAAAGCATGAGGCATGACTGGGCGCACTGGCTCATGCCTGTAATCCCAACACTCTGGGAGGCCAAGGTGGATGGATCACCTGAGGTCAGGAGTTCGACACCAGCCTGACCAACATGGTGAAACCCTGTCTCTACTAAAAATACGAAATTAGCCAGGCGTGGTGGTGCATGCCTGTAATCCCAGCTACTTGGGAGGCTGAGGCAGGAGAATCACTTGAACCTGGGAGGCAGAGGTTGCAGTGAGCCAAGATCCCACCATTGTACTCCAGCCTGGGCAACAGTGAGACTCCATCTCAAAAAAAAAAAAAAAAAATGAAGCCGGACCCCTCCCTCACACCATATATGATAACTAACTCAAAACTGATCACAGACCTAAATGCAAGAGCTACCACTACAAAACTCTTAGCAGAAAATATAGGCATAAATCTTCATGACCTTGGGTTAGGCAAAGACTTCTTTTTTTTTTTTTAAGACGGAGTCTTGCTCTGTCGCCCAGGCTGGAGTGCAGTGGCGCGATCTCGGCTCACTGCAAGCCCCGCCTCCCAGGTTCACGCCATTCTCCTGCCTCAGCCTCCCGAGTAGCTGGGACTACAGGCGTCCACCACCACACCCGGCTAATTTTTTGTATTTTTAGTAGAAATGGGGTTTCACTGTGTTAGCCAGGATGGTCTCGATCTCCTGACCTCGTGATCCACCCACCTTGGCCTCCCAAAGTGCTGGGATTACAGGCGTGAGCCACTGTGCCCGGCCCAGGCAAAGACTTCTTAGATATGACACCAAAAGCACAGCAACAAAAGAACAAAATACCCAGCAATTTGGGAGGTTGAGGTGGGAGGGTTTCCTCGAGGCTAGATTTGGACACCAGCCTGGGCAACGCGGCAAGATCCCGCCTCTACAAAACAAAAATAAAAAATTAGCCAGGCATGGTGGCTCATGCTTGTAGTCCCAGCTACCCAAGAAGCCAAGGTGGCAGAATCACTTGAGCCCAGGTTGAGGCTGCAGTGAGCTACGATCATGCCACTGCACTCCAGCCTGGGTGATAGAGTAAGACCTTATACCTAAAAATAATAAGTAAATACATAACAAAACAGATAAACTGAACTTCATCAAAATTTAAAACTGCTGTGCTGCAAACGACACCACCAAGAAAGTGAGACCAGGCTGGGCACAGTGGCTCACGCCTGTAATCATAGCACTTTTGGGAGGCTGAGGTGGGAGGATCACAATTCCTAAGCAGGTATCCAATTCCTAAGCTTAAGCGATCCACCCACCTCGGCCTCCCAAAGTGCTGGATTACAGGCGTGAGCCACTGAAACAAGCCAAATTACCTAATTTTAAAGATGTACAAAAAATTTGAATAGTCATTTATCTAAAGAAGATGCAGAAATGGCCAATGAGCACCTGAAAAGATGCTCAGTCGGGTGCGGTGGCTCACGCCTGTAATCCTAGCACTTTGGGAGGCCGAGGCAGGTGGATCATGAGGTCAGGAGATCGAGACCACCCTGGCCAACATGGTGAAACCCCATCTCTACTAAAAATACAAAAATACAAAAATTAGCTAGGCATGGTGGTGGGCACCTGTAATCTCAGCTACTCGGGAGGCTGAGGCCAGAGAATCGTTTGAACCTGGGAGGCAGAGGTTGCAGTGAGCCGAGATCACGCCATTGCATCCCAGCCCAGGCGACAAGTGCAAGACTCCATCTCAAAATAAATAAATAAATAAGAAAAAAAAGAAAAAAAAAAGATGCTCAACCACAGTGAGATGTCACCACCCCCACCACAATGGCTATAATCACAAAGACAGGCAGTCACCAGTACTGGCAAGGACTTCAAGATTGGAGCCCTCATACAGTGCTGGTGTCTGGAAGTCTACCAGACACTTCATAGACCATCTCTTTGTTCCTAAAAACACTGTAAGCAGGTACATTTGTGATCTCATTTTACAGATGCAGAAATTGGAGGCCCAGCGGGTGATGACCTGCCCAAGGTCACAGAGCCAGCAAGGTGGCTGTGGGGACAGAACATGTACCAGGCTACTCAGTGACACCAGAGCCTAGGCTCCCTCCCTGGTGGCCTCATTCAACACCCAAAAACATGTGAGCAGGAGCAGGAGCTGGAGCCGCAGGTCTGTCTGTGACCATCAGCAAGCAGTTCACCCCTCTGCACTCTGAGGTCCCTGCTCTAAAATGAGGCCAAGGCCAGCAGCGGCTCACACCTGTAATCCCAGCACTTTGGGAGGCCGAACAGGGAGGATCACTTGAGCCAGGAGCTGGAGACCAGCCCGGGGAACATGGCAATACCCCATCTCTACAAAAAAATAAAAAGTCAGGCATGGTGGTGCACACCTGTGGTCCCAGCTACTTGGGAAGCTGAGGTAGGAGGATCACTTGAGCCCCAGGAGTTCAAGGCTACAGTGAGCTATGATTCTGCCACTGCATTCCAACCTGGGTAACAGAATAAGACCCTGTCTCCTAAAATATAAAAATAAATAAAATAAAATAATAAAAGACAAGACCATCCACCTCACTGTTTGGTTGCAAGAATTCAAAACAGAAAATGTAGGCCGGGCGCGGTGGCTCACACCTGTTATCCCAGCACTTTGGGAGGTCGAGGCGGGCAGATCACTTGAGGTCAGGAGTTCGAGACCAGCCTGGCCAACATGGTGAAACACCATATCTAATAAAAATACAAAAATTAGCCAAGCATGGTGGCACGCGCCTGTAATCCCAGCTACTCGGGAGTCTGAGGCTCGAATACTGCTTGAACTCAGGAGACGGAGGCTGCAGTGAGCCGAGATCGTGCCATTGCACCCAGCCCGGGTAACAGAGGGATACTCCATCTCAAAAAAAAAAAAAAAAAAAAAGAGGCCAGGCGCGGAGGCGCACACCTGTAATCTCAGCACTTTGGGAGGCCAAGGCAGGTGGATCACCTGAGAACAGGAGTGCAAGACTAGCCTGGCCAACATGGTGAAACCCTGTCTCTACTAAAAATACAAAAATCAGCCAGGCATGGTGGCGGGCGCCTGTAATCCCAGCAAAAAAAAAAAAGGAAATGTGTTTCTGTTGCTTTTGGGGCCTTGGGCATAAATTCTTTGCCTTGGCCTATGTCCGGAAGAGTTCTCCCAATGTTATCTTCTAGAGTTGTTATAGTTTCAGGTCTTAGATTTAAGTCTTGAGTTGATTTTTGCATATGGTGAGAGACAGCGACCCAGTTTCATTCTTTTGCATGTGGCTATCCAATTTTCCCAGCGCCACTTATTAACCAGGGCGTCCTTTCCCCAGTGATATGTTTTTGTATGTTTTGTCAAAGATCAGCTGCTTGTAAAAATGTAGCTTTATTTCTGGGTTCCTATTCTGTTCTATGGGTCTGTGTGCACGTTTATACCAGCATCATGCTATTTTGGTTACTACAGCCTTAGAGATTAACTTGAATCAGGTAATGCGATCCCTCCAAATTCATTCCTTTTGCTTAGGATTGCTTTGGCTTTTCAGGCTCATTGTTTCCATGTGAATTTTTGGATTTTTTTCTAATTCTGTGAAAAATGACGTTGGTATCTTGGTAGGAATCACACTGACTCTGTAGATTGCTTTGGGCAGTGTGGTCATTTTCACAATATTGATTCTCCCAATCCCCGAGCACGGGATGTTTTTCCATTTGTTTGTGTCATCTATGATTTATTTCATCAGTGTTTTATTGTTCTCCTTGTAGAGATCTTTCACATCCTTGGGTAACTATATTCCTAGGGTGTTTGGTTGTTGTTATTGTAGCTATTGTAAATGGGAATGAGTTCTTGATTTGATTCTCAGCTTGGTCGCTGCTGGCAGATAGCAGTGCTACTGATTTGTGTATACTGATTTTGTAACCTGAAACTTCGCTGAATTCTTTTCTCAAATCTAGGAGTCTTCTAGAGGAGTCTTGAGGGTGTTCTAGGTATAATATCATACCATCAGCAAACAGAGATAGTTTGACTTCCTCTCTTCCAATGCAGATGCACTTTATTTCTCTTGCCTGATTGCTATATAAATGGGGCTATTTAATACCTTATTTAATGTGATGTAACATTAAGATATTTTGAAATGGCCGGGTGTGGTGGCTCACACCTGTAATCCCAGCACTTTGGGAGGCCGAGGCGGGTGGATCACCTGAGGTCAGGAGTTCGAGACCAGCCTAGCCAACATGGTTAAACCCCATCTCTACAAAAATACAAAAATTAGCCGGGCATGGTGGCGGACACCTGTAATCCCAGCTACTCAGGAGGCTGAGGCATGAGAATCGCTTGAACCTGGGAGGCAGAGGTTGCAGTGAGCTGAGATCACGCCATTGCACTCCAGCCTGGGCGACAAGAGTGAGACTCTGTCTCAAAAAAGAAAAAAATATATACAAATGGCCAACAAATATATGCAAAATGCTCAAAATCACTAATCCATCACAGGGACATGCAAATTAAAACCACGAGATAGTATCTTAACCCAGCCAGAATGGCTATTATTAAAAAGTCAAAGAACAACAGATGTTGGCATAGATGTGGTACAGAGGGAATGCTTATACGCTACCAATGGGAATGAAATTACTACAGCCTCTGCGGAAAACAGTATGGAGATTTCTCAGAAAACTAAAGGCACATCTACCATTCAATCCAGTAGTCCCACTACTGGGTAATCACCCAAAAGAAAAGAAATAATTACATCAAAAGGGGGACGGGCATGGTGGCTCACACCTGTAATCCCAGCACTTTGGGAGGCCGAGGCAGGCAGATCACTTGAGGTCAGGAGTTCGAGACCAGCCTGGCTAACATGGTGAAACCCCATCTCTACTAAAAATACAAAATTAGCCAGGCACGGTGGCACGTGCCTATAATCCCAGCTATTTGGGAGGCTGAGGCAGGAGAATCGCTTGAACCCAAGAGGGACAGGTTGCAGTGAGCCGAGATTGTGCCACTGCACTGCAGCCTGGGCAACAAGAGCAAAACCCCGCCGCAAAAAAAAATACCTGCACATGCCCATTTATCGCAGCACAATTCACAGTTGCAAAGATATGGAATCAACATAAGTGCCCGTCAACCGATGAGTAGATGCAGAAAATGTGGTTCATATACATCATGGAATTCTACTCAGTCATAGAAAAGAATGAAATCATGTCTTTTGCAGCAACTTGGATGAGACTGGAGGCCATTATCCTAAGTGAAGTAACTCAGGATCAGAAACCCAAATACCACATGTTCTCACTTATAAGTGAGAGCTGAACTACGGGTACACAAAAGCAGGCAGAAGTGGGATAACAGACACTGGACCCTCAGAGGGCGGGAGGGGGTGAAGGATGAAAAATTACCTACTGTGTACCATGGACATTATTTTGGTGACAAGTACAATAAAAACCCAACCTTGACCAATGAACAATTCATCTACATAACCAAAAACCAGCCCTAAAACTATTGAAATGAAAATATTTTTTTAAAAGAAACACTAAAAAAACACAAAAAATGTTAAAGCACCTAGCACGGTGCCCAGGGCCCAAGCTTTTCTTTATTCTTATTTTTAGAGAGGATCTCGCTCTGTCGTGCAGGCTGGAGTACAGTAGTGCGATCACAGCTCGCACAGTGCGAGATCACCTCGAACTCCCAGGCTCTAGTGATCTTCCTGCCTCAGCCTCCCGAGTAGCCGGGGCTACAGGCCTGCCCCATCATGTGCAGCTAACTTTTTATTTTTTTTGTAGAGGCAGAGTCTCACTATGGTGCCCAGGCTCTGAGCTTTTCTTTTTCATTTTGTTTTTGGTTTGGGTTGTTTTGTTTTGTTTTTTCAGACGGAGTCTCATTCTGTCCCCCAGGCTGGAGTGCAGTGGTGCAATCTCGGCTCTCTGCAACCGCAGCCTCCCAGGTTCCAGCAATTCTCCTGCCTCAGCCTCCCGGGTAGCTGGGACTACAGGCATGCACCAGCACGCCCAGGTAATTTTTGTATTTTTAGTAGAGACGGGGGTTTCACCATGTTGGCCAGGCTGGTCTCGAACTCCTAACCTCAGGTGATCCACCCGCCTCAGCCTCCCAAAGTGCTGGGATTACAGGCATGAGCCACCACACCCAACCTGGGTTTTGTTTTTGTTTTTGTTGTTTGTTTTTTGTTTTTGAGATGGTGTCTTGCTCTGTCCCCCAGCCTGGAGGGCAGTGGCACGATCTCAGCTCACTGCAACCTCCACCTCCCAGGTTGAAGAGATTCTCATACCTCAGCCTCCCGAGCAGCTGGGATTACAGGCACATGCTACCACGCCTGGCTAATTTTTTGGATTTTTGGTAGAGACAGGGTTTCGCCATGATGGCCAGGCTGGTCTCGAACTCCTGACCTCAAGTGATCCTCCCACCTCGGCCTCCTAAAGTGCTGGGATTACATGTGTGACCCACCGTGCCTGGTCTGAGCTTTTCTTTTTTAATGGGCCTATACTCCTGATACCAAATTCCCAGATCAAACCACAGACGGAGCAAGCTGCTGACCAGGGTCAGGGCTCCCCAGAGAGCTAGGTTCCTCGACAGGACAACGGCATCTTGTTCTCATCAGGAACCAGACCACGCCTGAGGTTCCGTGGATGATTACAAACAGAGCACGGGCCATCCATCGCTGAGACCCAGGGAACTGCATATGAACCCCCCACACACACCCACACGCAAGCAGGACATGGGAGATACAAGAGACCAGACCACAAAAGGGGGAAAAAAAATCACTGGTTCCACGTCACAAAACTGAAGTGTGGTGCTGGAAATACTCACCGCTCAGATGATTTCCTCTGACTCAAATCAGAGTCAAGGGACAAGCGGAGCCAGCCAAGGACATCAGAGCCATCCGTCCCACCAATCCCCCGGAACCCCCTTCTGAAAGGGCCCATTGGACTTCAGCTCATTCCTCAAAACACCTCTCGGGTCTCTCATTTCGGGAATGTTTATCTGAGGGGAGGCCCAGCGATTTGTTCCGGAGTTAAAAAGGAATACTATTTTAGCAAATTGGGGGAATCTTGGAATAACTTACCAAGTAGGAGTTTGGAGTTCCAAAAAGAGTCCTCGTCTCTGTTTAACTAAATGCCACCCATGCCTGGTTTCTTGCGTTTTCTTTTTTAACCCTCCTCCTGGCTGGTGGTTGGTTTGGTCTGAAAGTGACTCCGTTTTTTTCTAGGGTCTCCTGACATGAAAGTGAAGATATTCCAAAATATCCGACGGGGCTAAGTCTGTCTTGATCCTCATAGAGGCCAAATGGAGAAGAACCTTCATTGGCCACCAAATAAGGTCCCTCCAAGAAAATTCCAAGCAGTCAGCCAGCATAATGGGCCAAGTGAGATACAATTAAATCCATTTCAGCAAACCTTGATTGATCTATGGCAAGCACAGCAAGGAAGAAGGCGCACTTCCTTCTCCCGGCTGCCTTAAGGGTAGACAACCAGGAACGCAATTAATCAACCAGAAAATGTAACGCCTCAGAAGTCAGCAAGAACAAATTAGGAACTGTGAAAAATGTCACAGGAAGAGAAATATTTAGTCAGTTTTTCCCCCACGACTAAATTTGCACTGAACACGAAGACCTAGTTTTCCATGCACAGAAGGCTGGACTCTCATCTGGTGTCTTACAGACCCCAAAACTCCAAGATTGGTTAACCAGGATGCTCAGATTATCTTAATGCGTTTAAGGGAACTCAGCCTGTGCCTCACAAAATTCAAGAAGTGATTTGTTTTTTCAGAGCTGACAATTCAAGGAGATTTTATGTTCAAATCAACTGGAAACAGACTGTCTACACCCAGTTGTCCAGAATGAACTAAATATTTTCAGTAGACACGTTGCAAAGCTTTCTCTCTTTTTTTTGGAGACAGAGTCTTGATCTGTTGTCACCTAGGCTGGAGTGCAGTGGCACGATCTTAGCTCACTGTAGCCTCAGTCTCCTGGGCTCAAGCGATCCTCCTGCCTCAGCCTCCCAAGTAACCGGAACTACAGACACATACCACCATGCCTGGCTAATTTTTTCATTTTTGTAGAGAAAAGGTCTCGCTATGTAATGCCCAGGCTGGTCTTTTTTTCTTTTTTTTTTTTAATTATTGAGACAGAGTTTCATTCTTGTCACCCAGGTTGGAGTGCAGTGGTGCAATCTTGGCTCCCTGCAACCTCCACCTCCTGGGTTCAAATGATTCTCCTGCCTCAGCCTCCCGAGTAGCTAGGATTATAGGCGCATGCCACCACGCCCAGCTAATTTTTGTATTTTTAGTAGAGACGGGGTTTCACCATGTTGGCCAGGCTGTTCTCGAACTCCTGACCTCAAGTGATCTGTCTACCTTGGCCTCCCAAAGTGCTGGGATTACAGGCGTGAGCCTCTGTGCCCAGCCCCTGTTGTGGAGCTTAAACCCAACCTCGAACAAGACAAGTAACCATTCTCCCACAAAATGACTTCAACACTCACAACAGGCATTCTGAATTTACATGCTCTTTCATTACGTCCTGTTTCCTAACTTTAAAGTGCATTCCTGTTCTGAAAAGATAAAAAGGACCTAGCACAATTGTCTAGGGTGTTATTTATGAGAAAGGTCTGTGCAACTATCTCCCTCTAAGGAAAACCATCTGAAGAGGGAAAGCTCCATGCCTACGAATGGCTGCTTAACGTGGCCAGACGCAAATCCAACAGAGACCCTCACAGGCCAGGCCACACTGCTCATGTCCCAGCTGCAGCCCCACGCCTGGTGTGAATCCCAGCACCACCACCTATTGGCCGTGTGCTCATGGGCATATGAATACAAGGCAGGCCAGCCCCCAAATTCGGGCTTAGCCCAGAGGCTTCTAGGCTTTGTCTAGGAAGGAATTCAAGGCTGAGCCGATGGTGTTAGCAACTTTTATTGAAGCAGCAGCACGTACAGCAGCAACAGAGGTCCTGCACCTTGCAGAGCAGAACCACCCCCTTACCAGGGCACCCAGAGCAGCAACTTAGAGGCAGTGTTGCACTCATATTTACACCTACTTTTAATTATATGCAAACTAAGGGGTGATTTATGCAGCAATTTCTAGAATAGGGGTAGTAAATTCTGGGTTGTCCAGTCATTGTCATGGAAAAGGGCAACCACGTGTTGCCATGGTGATGGTAAACTGACATGGCCCACTGGCAGGCGTGTCTTATGGGAAGGTGATTCTGCCCTGGACCTATTTCAGCTAGTCCTCAATTTCGACTGCTATCCAGGCCCTGCCTCCAGCGTCGAGTTCTGTCTCCTAACTCATTACCAAACCTCGGTATGCCTCAGTTTCCTCATCTCTGAAGTGAGGCTAGGACTACCTACTTCTCAGCTTGTTAGTTCACACACAGACCCTAAGGAGAATGCAGAGCACATTGTCCAGGCTCTCAAAGAGTTGGGGATCGGCCAGGTGCGGTGGCTCACACCTGTAATCCCAGCACTTTGGGAGGCTGAGGCAGGCAGATCACGAGGTCAGGAGATCGAGACCATCCTGGCTAACACGGTGAAACCCCATCTCTACTAAAAAAATACAAAAAAATTAGCCAGGCGTGGTGGCGGGAGCCTGTAGTCCCAGCTCCTCGGGAGGCTGAGGCAGGAGAATGGCATGAACCCGGGAGGCGGAGCTCGCAGTGAGCCGAGACTGTGCGACTGCACTCCAGCCTGGACGACAGAGCGAGACTCCGTCTCAAAAAAAAAAAAAAAAAAAAGGAGTTGGGGATCAGTGGGACTCATTCTCCCACCCCTGCTCTGCAAAGAAGGACCGACTACACATAAATCCATCTCCCCGGCCGGGCACGGCAGCTCACGCCTGGAATCCCAGCACTTTGGGAGGCCGAGGCGGAGAGATCACAAGGTCAGGAGATAGAGACCATCCTGGCTAACAGGGTGAAACCCCATCTCTACTAAAAATACAAAAAATTAGCCAGGCGTGGTGGTGGGCGCCTGTAGTCCCAGCTACTCGGGAGGCTGAGGCAGGAGAATGGCGTGAACCCGGGAGGCGGAGCTTGCAGTGAGCTGAGATCACGCCGCTGCACTCCAGCCTGGGCGACAGAGCGAGACTCCATCTCAAAAAAAAAAAAAATTCCATCTCCCCAAGGACAGGGGCAGATGGGAATACGGTCCCCTCACTGAGTAGCCCACCTTGGAGGGAAGCACGCCCATTTGCACATAACACAGGGTCACTTTAAACTTCGCAGAAGCTTCCAGGAGTGTCCCCCCTTTCCTATCTAGCCAAGGAAGGAAGGCTAACCGTGCACGTGCCGTCCTGAGATAAGAAACTGCACACACAGAGACACTCCCCAGACTCCGAAGAGCTGAAAATGCAATTTCAAATCTCCTTTTGGTGCAAAACACGGGCACTAAGTGGCCGGTTCTTGAAAGACAGGTCCACCCCCAGCCTGGACTGGAATTTCTCAGGAGCTGGGAGGTGAAATTTCGGTCCTGAAGATAATGAACTGTGCCCAGTAATGAATATCATCTGACTCTCCTTGACAGCTTTGGCCAGAGAGCTGCTTTTGGCTTTTGGCTGAGAGTGAGGTTCCCAGACAAGCCTTGCTGTTCCTGCAGACGCCGGAGGGTCTGGGTGCTCCTTCCTGCTGTGCTGCCGCGGGGTCACCGAAACAGCCGGACTCAACAGAGCACCGGGCTGAGCCAGCAGCACTCAGGCCTCAGAAACGGCTGGAGGCAGGGGAGCTCTTCTGCTGATCAACCACAGTGCCCTCTGTTAGGAGCGGACACTGAGGCAAGAAAACGGATTTCACCCTAAAGGCACCTCCCTCTGGGTAAATCCAACGGGACTTGGGGCACGAATACCAAGGCAGTCAGTCCAGATAGTCCTACAAAGTTATCTTAGGAACCTCAGGTTTTCCCCCAACATTTTGTATTTTTGTTTGTTTGTTTGTTTGTTTTTGAGATAAAGTCTTGCTCTGTTGCCCAGGCTTGAGTGCAGTGGTGCAATCTCAGCTCACTGCAACCTCTGCCTCCCGGGTTCAAGTGATTCTCCTGTCTCAGCCTCCCAAGTAGCTGGGATTACAGGCGCCCACCACCACACCTAGCTAATTTTTGTATTTTTAGTAGAGACAGGGTTTCGTTATGTTGGCCAGGCTGGTCTCGAACTCCTGACCTCAGGTGATCCGCCTGCCTCGGCCTCCCTAAGTGCTGGGATTACAGGCATGAGCCACCGCGCCTGGCCTGTATTGTATTATTTTGTATTATTAAATACTTTACACATGCACAGAAAGGACTATAAAACTTCTGTGAACACTCGAACAAAATTATTTACCAAACACGTGTAACCACCATCCAGGCCAAGAATTAAAGACAGCCAGACTAGGCACGGTGGCTCACACCAGTAATCCCAGCACTTTGGGAGGCCGAAGCAGGAGAATTGCTTGAGCCCAGGAGTTCAAGAACAGCCTCAGCAACGTAGTGAGTCCCTGCCTCTACAAAATAAAAAATAAAGACGGCGGCACCCTGGAAACGCTCCTTCTGTTGCATCCCTGACAGATCTGGGTGCCTTCTTCCCGCCAGAGGGAACTACCAGCCTAATTGGTACAGCATCTTCCTCGCTTTTCATTCAGTCTTATCCCTTATCAGGCTTTGTAGGGCCTCCCAAAGCATTGGGATTACAGGCATGAGCCACTGTGCCCAACCCAGGACAAGTCGTTTTTTTGTTTGTTTTTTGTTTTTGAGACAGAGTCTTGTTCTGTCGCCCAGGCTGGAGTGCAGTGGCGCGATCTCGGCTCACTGCAACCTCGAGCAATTCTCCTTCCTCAGGCTCCCGAGTAGCTGGGATTACAGGCGCATGCCACCAAGCCTGGCTAATTTTTGTATTTTTTTTTTTTAGTAGAGACGGGGTTTCACCATGTTGGCCAGGCTGTAATCCACCCACCTCGGCCTCCCAAAGTGCTGGGATTACGGGCGTGAGCCACCGCACCCAGCCTCCGGGACAAGTTTTAATATGGATTCCATTTAACAAATCATTTTCTGGAAAACATGTGGCAAGAATATCTTTAACTGAAATTTTTTTTAACTGAAATTTTATCATATTAGCACTTTCAAAGCACAATTTTATATTCCTTAATGCACTATTATACAGACACTAGGTAGAAAATTATGAAAACTAGCAATGTAGAAAAATGTCAAGTGAAAGGAACTAACTATAAAGACGCATATTCACTATGATGATAACTACATACGAAGCAATGCACAGGAAAAAAGGAAATATATTAAAATGCAACGACTGTTAAAAGGGGTGGAACTACAGGTGATTTGCCTATGAAACTTTTGCGATTGTGGTTGTATCACTTGTATAAGAAAATTTTCGGAAAGCACCAGTTCACACAACAGCAGCGCATTACTGGGTGTGATGACAACTCACTCATCAGGCTCCTGGTGGACACCCGCACAAATCAGGTTTTGGAAGATTCCTGGAAAATAACGTAACTGGGCTTCTTGAAAGATATTACCTAACCTGAGTTTCTCCGGCCCCTACAGTACTTCCTGGGGTTAATCAAACTTTGTGTAATTTCACTTCAGATTTCCCTAATACACAAACTTCAAAATGCTTATAGGGAGCTAAAAAGACCCCCATTAAACCCCTGCTACACACAACAGAAACAGCAAAGTGCCTCCTACGACCCAGTCAACAGAAAACAGCAGGAAGGGCAGACCAGATCCTCCCAGAGCTGAACACACACCCCTCCTCAGTCCTCCCAAAAGGGACCCTACCTGATATTTTAATGCCAATATTTTCCCAAAAACACTTCTCACAAAGCACTTCTGCCCCTTAAGTCTGGTTATGTGATATATTTTTTTGGTGATTCTATAGTAGATATATGCAGAGCGTGGGGGCGCTCCAGTTTCTCAGAGGGTGACAACGGACCAGGTGCAGTGGCTCACGCCTGTAATCCCAGCACTTTGGGAAGCCAAGGCGGGGGGATCACTGAGGTTCCAAGGTCGAGACCAGCCTGGCCAACATGGTGAAACCCCATCTCTACTAAAAATACAAAAATTAGCCAGGTGCAGTGGTGGACACGTGTAATCCCAGCTACTCGGGAGGCTGAGGCAGAAGACTCGCTTGAACCCGGGAGGCGGAGGGTGCAGTGTGCCGAGATTGCACCATTGCACTCCAGCCTGGGCAACAAGAGCAAAAACTTTGTCTCCAAAAAAAAAAAAAAGGTGACAGTGACAATGCTGGAGACCGACAGCCAGGCTCTCCATGCGCTCTCGGGCTCCGTGCCTCCTACCTGCAGCCTCCAAGCTTCTAATCACCGCATGGCTCCTCTCAGACACAGCAGGTCCTGTGAAACCACCCACGTCCAGCCAGCACCACCATCACCCCCGGTCTCTTCCCACTACCCCAGCAAACAGGATGGGCAAACATCTCTTTTTGTGATGCTTTTCTCAGGAAAGACAAAATAATACCAAAACAGAATTCCCCTACCCGGAACACATCACTTTCTTGCTAACCACAAATTCTGGCAAAATCTGTTCTACACAACAGTGATTCAGTTAGTTCCTCTTTCTTCAAATTGACACGTTTTACCTTGCAAATTGTATATGTGTGCATGTGTGTGTGTGTGTGTGTGAGACAGAGAGAGAGAGAGGATGAGCAAGTTTAAAGACCAGTAACAAAACATATTTGCAGTGTTGTCAAGTCTTATCACATAAGAAATACAAAAATTTATAAAAATGTAATTCTATTCAAATATTTGACACTCTGCTACATAGCAGATAGTATTCTAGATACTGTGGTTAAAGAAAAATAGGTTTCTGTTTTCTGGAGAGAGCCAGAATTAAAAAAAGAAAAAAGTAACAAAACTATATAAACAAAATAAACTTGTAAAAAAAATAAAAATAAGTTTGCTCATCAGGAGTTTACTACCAAAATATGTGTCATGGCCAGTCACGGTGGCTCACACCTGTAATCCCAGCACTTTGGGAGGCTGCAGCGGGCGGATCAC
Source organism: Pan troglodytes (assembly GCF_028858775.2). Classification (NCBI taxonomy): domain Eukaryota; kingdom Metazoa; phylum Chordata; class Mammalia; order Primates; family Hominidae; genus Pan; species Pan troglodytes. The sequence continues at coordinate 8,272,724 of NC_072404.2, forward strand.
CTGAAGTCAGGAGTTCGAGACCAACTGGTCAACACGGTAAAACTCCGACTCTACTAAAAATACAAAAATTAGCTGGGCATGGTGGCACACGCCTGTAATCCCAACTACGGGGGAGACTGAGGCAGGAGTCACTTGAACCCGGGAGATGGAGGTTGCAATGAGGCTAGATGGCACCACTGCACTCCAGCCTGGGCAACAGAGTGAGACTCTGTCTCAAAAAAAAAAAAAAAAAAAAAAAAAAGGGTCATGGAAGGGAGCGAAATGGGGCAGAAGGTTTTGTCCCTAATGCAAACAATACTGTGAGGCATAATTTAATCACCATAAAATGAACAAATCTTTTTTTTTTTTTTTTTTTTTTTTTTGAGCTGGAGTCTTGCTCTGTCAACCAGGCTGCAGCGGCACCATCTCGGCTCACTACAACCTCTGCCTCCCAGGTTAACGCAATTCTCCCGCCTCAGCCTCCCGAGTAGCTGGGATTACAGGCACTCGCCATTATGCCCAGCTAATTATTGGATTTTTGTACAGATGGGGTTTCACCATGTTGGCCAGGCTGGTCTTGATTTCCTGACCTCAGGTGATCCGCCCACCTCGGCCTCCCAAAGTGCTGGGATTACAGGCATGAACCACCAGGCCCAGACACAAATCTTTTTTTTAAATAGGGATGGGGTCTCACTCTATTGCCCAGTCTGGCCTCAAACTCCTGGCCTGAAGTGATCCTCCTGCCTTAACCTCCCAAAGTGTTAGGATTACAGGTGTGAGCCACCACACCCTGCTCCATATGTATAAATAGGCCCAGTGGGGTGGCTCACCCCTGTAATCCCAGCACTTTGGGAGGGCAAAGCAAGTGGATCACATGAGGTCAGGAGTTTGAGATCATCCTTCCTGGCCAACATGGCGAAACTTCGTCTCTACTAAAAATACAAAAATTAGCCAGGTGTGGTGGCACACGCCTGTAATCCCAGCTACTGGGGAGGCTGAGGCACAAGAATCACTAGAACCAGCCGGGCGCGGTGGCTCACGCCTGTAATCCCAGCGCTTTGGGAGGCCAAGGTGGGCAGATCACCTGAGGTCGGGAGTTCGAGACCAGCCTGACCAACATGGAGAAACCCCGTCTCTACTGAAAATGCAAAATTAGCCAGGTGTGGTGGCGCATGCCTGTAATCCCAGCTACTCAGGAGGCTGAGGCAAGAGAATTGCTTGAACCCGGGAGGAGGAGGTTGCGGTGAGCCGAGATCGCGCCATTGCACTCCAGCCTGGACAACAAGAGCGAGACTCCATCTCAAAAAAAAAAAAGTATAAACTTTAAGTGACAGCGCAATGAATTCTGACCAACGTATTCACACAGAGAACAGACCTGACGTGAGCGAGCAGCTGCAGGTAAGGGCTGATGGGAGCCCAGGGTGCATGGAAGTCGCCCAGGCAAGAGGGGAAGGCTGGGGGCAGGGGTGAAGGAGCCCCGAGGGTCAGCAAAGGCCCTGGACCTGCCTCAATGACACTCAAGGAGTCATCGCCAGGTCAACGCAGACAAACAGCACGGAGCTTCCGAACCGAATGGAATGTATGGAATGCCATGGGATGAGCCGCAAGTGAAGCGTGACTCACCCTCGTTCTAAAGAGTCAATGTAGGGCCGCAGGACTGTATACGGCAGAGTCAGGATACGCCGTGGTCATCTGTACATATTTCTATCGATGTATTAATCGATCCCGAGAAATCAGACTGGATGACCAAGCACACTTACCACACTCACTGCCGTTCTCGCTCGATGTCACAATCATTGAGCTTCATGACCTAAGAACAGGCCCTGAAAAAACCCTTATCCTGCATAGTCAGAGGACAGAATGTTCCAGTCAATCAGACATTTTGACAGGAATAGTTTCAATATAAAATCCAGCCAGCCTCGGTGCCTCATGCCTGAAATCCCAGCATTTTGGGAGGCCCGGGTGGGAGGATTGCTTGAGGCCAGGAGTTCCATACCAACCTGGGCAACACAGCCAGACTGTCTCTACAAAAAATTTTAAAAATTGGCCAGGCGTGGCTGGGCGCGGTGGCTCACACCTGTAATCTCAGCACTTTGGTAGGCCGAGGCAGGCAGATCACGAGGTCAGGAGATCAAGACCAACCTGGCTAACACGGTGAAATGCCATCTCTACTAAAAATACAAAAAATTAGTCAGGTGTGGTGGCAGGCATCTGTAGTCCCAGCTACTCAGGAGGCTCAGGCAGAAGAATGGCGTCAACCCAGGAGGTGGGGCTTGCAGTGAGCCGAGATCGCACCACTGCACTCCAGCCTGGGCAACAGAGCGAGACTCCATCTCAAAAAAAAAAAAAAAACTGGCCAGGCTTAATGGTGCATGCCTGTAGATCCAGCTACCCAGGAGGCTGAAGCACGAGGAACACTTTAGCCCAAGAGTTCGAGGTTGCAGTGATCAGTGCCATGACACTCCAGCCTGAGCAACAGAGTAAGACCCTGTCTCAAAAAAAAAAAAAAAAAAAAAAAAAAGAAGGAGATGAGGCCAGGCCCGGCGGCTCACACCTGCAATCTCAGCACTTTGGGAGGCCAAGGTGGGCGGATCACCTGAGGCCAGGAGGTCGAGACCAGCCTGGCCAACATGGCGAAACCACGTCTCTACCAAAAATACAAGCTACCAAATATACAAAAATACCAAAAGTACAAAAATTTGCCAGATGTGATGGCACATGCCTGTAATCCCAGCCACTCGGGAGGCTGAGGCAAGAGAATCACTTGAACCTGGGAGACAGAGGCTGCAGTGAACCAAGATCATGCCACTGCACACCAGCCTGGGCAAAAGAGCGAAACTCCATCTCAAAAAAATAAATAAATAAAAATAAAAGAAACAAAAGAAAGCTAGAAAATATACTACGCTAGGGAAACATGAGCACACTTATATAAGGAAGTATATGTTTCCTGAGTACATATATGAATAAAATGTGAAAACAGAACTAAAAGGGTCCATCCCAAACTGAGAACAATGGTCACCTCTCAGGTACAGACAGGAGATGATGGCAATTAGGATGGGACTTTCACTTAATCTACAATGTTCTATTCTTTTTTAAAGAAAATACATTTGTCCACGTATGGCATAACTGAAAATTAAGTTTTTGTAAAGGGGGTTGCCCTAGAGAGCATTCACAGCTTAAGCTTCAAAGAATTCAAATAGAATGAGACTCTTAATGTGGAAAAGTACAACAAGCACATTTTTTTCTGGCAACACCGAAGATGCAGGAGATTTCACAGTTCCCACATGAATACCACCAGTGGGCTCTGGCTGTGTGGCCAAAACTCTAGAGAAGAGGAAATTCACTGTATACCCGTAAGGCACAACCACTCCTTCAAACCAACCTTAGTGAACGTGTAAGTCACACACATAGTCTCCGGACAATATTCAGAGACTTAACTTTTTTCTTTGCTGTTTTTGTTTTTGTTTTCTTTTTTTAAAAATTTGAGACGGGATTTCGCTACGTTGCCCAGGCTGGTCTCTAGTGCCTGGGCTCAGGCAATCCTCCCTCCTCAGCCTCCCCAAGTGCTGTGATTTCAGACGTGAGCCACAGTGCTTGGTCTCAAGGCTGAGGTTTTCTGACTCCAGCCCACCCAATCAGGGTCCCCACCAACACACATTCCCTTGACATTGCCCACTTTGGGCAAATTACTTACCTCTGGATTTTAGTTTTCTCAATGTAAAAAGACCTGCGAGGCCGGGCGCGGTGGCTCACGCCTGTAATCCCAGCACTTTGGGAGGCCGAGGCGGCTGGATCACGAGGTCAGGAGATCGAGACCATCCTGGCTAACATGGTGAAACCCCGTCTCTACTAAAAATACCAAAAATTAGCCGGGCGTGGTGGCGGGCGCCTGTAGTCCCAGCTACTCGGGAGGCTGAGGCAGGAGAATGGCGTGAACCCGGGAGGCGGAGCTTGCAGTGAGCCGAGATCGCATCACTGCACTCCAGCCCGGGCGACAGAGCGAGACTCCGTCTCAAAAAAAAAAAAAAAAAAAAAAGACCTGCTATACCACTTCACCCACCTGCCAGGATGACGACCAAGTTTCAAACAGAAGGACAGTCTACGTCCCAAGAGTCTGTGAGCCCCACTTTCAGACTTGCCTGGTTACAGGAAAGGGCACTGTGAAGCACTGCCTTGTCCCAGCAACCCCAATCTGTGGATCCCATCAGTACTCCTGATAAAATCACCACTGCCCCCAGAAAAAGCCAACTACCTACAGGAATTCCAGGCCACACCAAAGGGAGGGCGGTCTCCCAGAAACACAGCTCCCTCAGGCGTACAGAGCTCAGACTATCTCTAAATCACACCATTATGGTAGCCTCTGGAGTCTACTTCTGTGAGGCCTGAAGGAAACACAGTCCCCTACACCTGCAGAGGACCCCTCCAGCAACGCCAAATTGCTTTACAAGCTGAGGTAGCAGCAGCATTCCGATCCAATCACAGCCTACCTGTTCCCAAGTGATCCCTCGGAAAGGGTCCCGCCTGGGACCCACGCTGGCCTCCAACATGTGACTTCATGGACGCAATGTTCTAATCAGCGAGAACTATCACGTGCCTCCCCTTACACTGATACAAGGGAAAGGAAAAAATAACTGAAGACCCATTCTGGAAGGACCTTCTTTCTAGACACAGAGTCTTCACATCGAGGAGGCCCACCAAATGCAACAATCCCTCCCCCGCTCCCCGCTGCCGTTTCTCGCCGACGAAGAAACTGTCTACCAACCCTCCAGAGCTCACTTCAGTCATCACCTCCTCAGCGACACCTTGCCAGACCTCCCCACAAGGGGATTCCCCAACCTTGTCCCCCCCACCAAGAAGAAACCGTAACTCACCTACATCTCTTCTCTGGCAGCTAGGACCACAGGAAGGAACATCCAGAAATAAGGGGCACCCTCCTGTATTCCTTCTAATGTTTAGCCTCGTTTTTTTTTGGTTGTTTTGTTTTGGTTTTTTTTGAGGCGGAGTCTCGCTCTGTCGCCCAGGCTGGAGTGCAATGGCGTTATCTCCGCTCACTACAAGCTCCGCCTCCTGGGTTCATGCCATTCTCCTGCCTCAGCCTCCCGAGTAGCTGGGACTACAGGCACCCGCCACCGCGCCCGGCTAATTTTTTTTGTATTTTTAGTAGAGACAGGGTTTCACCGTGTTAGCCAGGATGGTCTCGATCTCCTGACCTCGTGATCCCCCCGCCTCAGCCTCCCAAAGTGCTGAGATTACACGCGTGAGCCACCGTGTCCGGCCATGTTTAGCCTCATTAACCCAAATCCCTTAAAGAGAAATACAAGAGGCCAGGCACGGTGGCTCACGCCTGTAATCCCAGCACTCTGGGAAGCCGAGGTGGTTGGATCACCTGAGGTCAGGAGTTCGAGACCAGCCTGGCCAACATGGTGAAACTCCGTCTCTACTAAAAATACAAAATTTAGCCGAGCGTCATGGTGGGTGCCTGTAATCCCAGCTACTCAGGAGGCTGAGGCAGGAGAATCGCTTGAACCCGGGAGGCGGAGGTTGCAATGAGCCGAGATCGCACCATTGCACTCCAGCCTGAGTGACAGTGAGAATTTGTCTCAAAAAAAAAGAAAAAGAAAAAGAAAAAGAAAAAGAAAAAAGAAAAAGAGAGAGAGAAATACAGGACAGGCACGATGGCTCATGCCCGTACTCCCTGCACTTTGGGAGGCCAAGGCAGGAGGACCGCTTGAGGCCAGAAGCTCCAGACCAGCCTGGACAACATAGCAAGATCCCATCTCTACAAAAATAAAAAAAATTACCGGGCGTAACTGCACGCGCCCGTAGTCCCAGCACTTTGGGAGGCTAAGGCGGAGGATCACTTGAAAGAGAGAGAAAAGCAGCTACACATCTATAGATTCGGTTCACAGATGAGAAAACAGAGGTCCTGAGACGTGAAATTACTGGCCCAAGACCACACAACCGACAAGAGTTTGGGAGAGAGGATGTGGCTGGGAAAGGCGCCCAAGTCCGGGAAAGTGGCCCCCAGGGCCATCGCTCAGCGTGACCGGACAGGGCAGAAGAGCAGGGCACCAGGAACGGGGCGAGGAGGAAACTGTCCCCGAGGACGCCTCTGAGAGCCCCGGGAAAGCGCCTCGGAACGCGGCCAGCTGTAACCTGGACAGGGCTCTCCCGGCGCAGGAGGGCAGGGGACCCCGAGGGACGGAGGCGCGAGAGAGTACGGGGACCCCCAAAGGACAGGCGCGCAGGAGGGCAGGGGGACCTCCGAGGGACTGGGGCGTGGGGCCGAACGCGGGGCGCGGGGGCAGGAAACGAGTCGGGGACCGAGCGCGGCGGCTGAGCCCCGTCCGCCGGGGGTGGTCGGGCCGCGCGCCCAGGGCAGGTAGGGGCTACCGCCGCCCCACGCCCTACCTGCCGCCGGGGGATCCGCCTCCTCGTCAGCCTCCGCCTCAGCTGCCGCCCCGACTGCAGCCGCGGGCAGCGGGTCCATCGCGCGGCCAGTCATGTGAGCCCGCGCTCCCACGTGACTTCCTCCCGCGCCACCCGGCCGCGCAGCCCTGCCGCGCCGCGCCCTCGCCCCGCCCACACCCCGCCTGGTCACGCCCCCTCCCCCGCGCGCCACGCCCACAGTCCGCCCCTGCTGGGCCCGCCACGCTCCTCGCCAGGCCTCGCCACGCCTACAACCCGCCTAGCCACGCCCACATGCCCCTCCCCGTCCACGTGGACACGGAGCCTGCTGGTGGCGCACGTTACCTCCCCTCAGGTTGGACCTCCGGACTCGCAGGTGCACTGCCTCAGGCGCAAGCCTGCACCCACCGCACCCTCATTCACTCCCATCTCTCCTCGCCCAGTCACGCCCTTGTTCGCTCATTCACCGGTTACACTGGGGTTTTCTGACTCGCACTTCCTCATTCATCCACTCACCCACTCATTCGCTCACCCACGCACTGCATCCTGCATTCATTCATTCACCCACTCACTCACTGCATCCTACATTCATTCATCCACTCACACACTCACCGCATCCTGCATTCATCCAGCCACTCACTCACTCACTGCATCCTGCATTCATTCACCCACTCACTGCATCCTGCATTCATTCACCCACTCACTGCATCCTGCATTCATTCATTCATTCACCCACTCACTCACGCACTGCATCCTGCATTCATTCATTCACCCACTCACGCACTGCATCCTGCATTCATTCACCCACTCACCCACTGCATCCTGCATTCATTCACCCACTCACGCACTCACTCTCTGCATCCTGCATTCACTCATTCACTCACTCACTCACTGCATCCTGCATTCATTCACCCACTCACCCACTCACTCACTGCATCCTGCATTCATTCATTCACCCACTCACTCACTGCATCCTGCATTCATTCACTCACTCACTGCATCCTGCATTTATTCAGTCACTCACTGCATCCTGCATTCATTCATCCACCCACTCACTCACTCATGCACTGCATCCTGCATTCATTCATCCATTCACTCACTCACTTATTCCTTTTCGTACATTCATTCACACACTCACTCACTCACTGCATCCTGCATTCATTCATTCACCAACCCACTCACTGCATTCTGCATTCATTCATTCACTCACTCACTGCATCCTGCATTCATTCATTCACCCACTCACTCACTTACTGCATCCTACATTCATTCATTCATTCACTCACTCACTGCATCCTGCATTCATTCATTCACCCACTCACTTACTGCATCCTGCATTCATTCATTCACTCACTCACTAACTGCATCCTGCATTCATTCATCCACCCACTCACTCACTCACTGCATCCTGCATTCATTCATCCACTCACTCACTCACTGCTTCTTCATACATTCATTCACCCACTCATTCACTGCATCCTGCATTAATTCACCCACTCACTCACCCACTCACTGCATCCTGCATTCATTCATCTACCCACCCACTCACTCATGCACATCATCCTGCATTCATTCACCCACTCACTCACTCACTGCATCCTGCTTTCATTCACGCAACCACTCACTCACTGCACTCTGCATTCATTCACCCACTCACTCACTGCATCCTGCATTCACTCACCCACCCACTCACTCACTGCATCCTGCATTCATTCATTCACCCACTCACTCACTGCATCCTGCATTCATTCATTCACCCACTCACTCACTGCATCCTGCATTCATTCATTCACCCACTCACTCACTCTCTGCATCCTGAATTCATTCACGCAACCACTCACTCACTCACTCACTGCATCCTGCATTCATTCACCCACCCACTCACTCACTGCATCCTGCATTCATTCATTCACCCACTCACTCATGCACTGCATCCTGCATTCATTCATGCAACCACTCACTCACTGCATCCTGCATTCACCCACTCACTCACTGCATCCTGCATTCATTCATTCATTCACCCACTCACTCACGCACTGCATCCTGCATTCATTCACACAACCACTCACTCACTGCATCCTGCATTCATTCATTCACCCACTCACTCACTCACGCACTGCATCCTGCATTCATTCACACAACCACTCACTCACTGCATCCTGCATTCATTCATTCACCCACCCACTCACTCACTGCATCCTGCATTCATCCACCCACCCACTCACTCACTCACTCACTGCATCCTGCATTTATCCACCCACCCACTGGCCCACTCAGGTTTGCTGGCTGCTACCAGGAGGTCAGGAAGCCCTGTGCTGGGTGCTGAGAATACAAAGATGTTTCCTGTGCATTCCTTGATCTGGAGGAGGCACAGATGGCCAGAGTGGAGCAAGTGTGCTGACTGTTCCAAAACGGGAGCAAGGCTGTGGAGCACCCCGCAGAAGAGGGTGAAGGGTGAAGGGCGATCCCTTCCCTACATGGGTGAAGGGATCCCTGGATGGGTGGTACCAGAGTTAGGGCTGGAGGAATAAGGAGTTAAGCAGGAGGAGGGCACGAAGGCTCTGAGACATCAGCTGCAGATGCTGTGGTCATTCCAGGCTAAAAGTGTGGGGTTTGGCATGGAGACTGGTAGGCCTGCATCAGGAAGGGCTTGTTTCCAAACGAAGGATCCTGCACCTTCTTTTTTTTTTTTTTTTTTTTGAGACAGAGTCTCACTCTGTTGCCTGGAGTGGAGGGCAGTGGCATGATCTTGGCTCACTGCAACCTCCGCCTCCCAGGTCAAGCGATTCTCCTGTCTCAGCCTCCCATGTAGCTGGTATTACAGGCGTGTGCCACCACAGCCAGCTAATTTTTGTATTTTTAGTAGAGATGGGGTTTCACCGTGTTGGCCAGGCTGGTCTCGAACTCCTGACCTCAGGTGATCCGCCTGCCTTGGCCTTCCAAAGTGCTGGGATTACAGGTGTGAGCCACCGTGCCCGGCCATCCTGGACCTTCTAACACTGATGTCACACAATGTCCGGGGAGTTGATTACAGAACCAAGAGCCCAGAACCATGTCAGGTCCTAGGAAGCGTCCCCTTCTCACAAGGTAGTTACTTCCTCTGGCTATAGCTGCTGGACCCTGCCTCGGTAACAGATGACTGCACCTAGGACGCCATAGGGTCCCCGCACACCAGGACCTCCATGCAAGCAGGCACACCAGTGATGCTCTCTCCACCATAACCTGGGAGGCCAAGGTTGCAGTGAGCCGAGATCGAGATGTCCTTCTGCCGATGGACATATAACAACTTTCCCAAGGCACAGTGGGACATGGCAGGATCCTGTGACCTCCCCCCATATCTGATAGCTGCTTCCTTCCTCCACCCTCACTTCCTTCCAGCTGCTGTTGCCACCAAGTAATGTACTCAGCACTTTCCCTGTGCCACGCACACATATATACTCTATCCACTTCCTGATCATATTTTTATTAGAGGCAGGGTCTTGCGGTGTTGCCCAGGCTGGACTGTAGCGGTCCAATCATAGCTCACTATGGCTTCAAACTCCTGGCCTCAATCAGTCCTCCCACCTCAGCCTCCCAAGTAGCTGGGACTAAGACACAGGCCACCATGCCCAGCTGTTTGCTACATATTTTTGGTCTCAAACTAGATTATAAAATATTTACTTATTAAATTTGTAGCCAGGCGCAGTTGCTCACACCTGTAATCCCAGCACTTTGGGAGGCTAAGGCAGGCAGATCACCTGAGGTCAGGAGTTCAAGACCAGCCTGGCCAACATGAGGAAACCACTACAGTCTCTACCGGGCGCCTGTAATCCCAGCTACTCGGGAGGCTGAGGCAGGAGAATGGTGTGAACCTGGGAGGCAGAGCTTGCAGTGAGCCGAGATCGTGCCACTGCACTCCAGCCTCGGCAAAAGAGCGAAACTCTGTCTCAAAAAAAAAAAAAGAAAAAAAAAATTAGCTGGGCATGGTGGCAGGCACCTGTAATCCCAGCTACTCGGGAGGCTGAGGCAGGAGATCGCTTGAACCTGGGAGGCGGATGTTGCAGTGACCTGAGATTGCGCCATTGTACTCCAGCTTGGGCGAAAACAGGGAGACTTTGTCTCAAAAAAAAAAAAAAAATTAAAATTAATTGTACTCAGCTGGGCACAGTGGCACATGCCTGTAATTCCAGCACTTTGGGAGGTCGAGGCAGGAGGATCACTTGAGCCCAGGAATTCTAGACCAACCTGGGCAACATAGTGAGACCCCATCTCTAAAAAAAAAAAAAGCCAGGCACAATGGCACACACCTATAGTCCCAGCTACCCTGAAGGCCAAGGCAAGAGGATTGCTTGAGCCCAGGATGTCAAGGCTGTGGTGAGCTGTGATCGCATCACTGCACTCCAGCCTGGGTGATAGAGCGAGCCTCTTTGTCTAAAAATAAAAAATAAAAATAAAATTGTTGCACTAAAAAACTGTAAATTGGCCGGATACGGTGGCTCACGCCTGTAACCCCAGAACTTTGGGAGGCCGAGACCAGCAGATCACCTGAGTTCAGAAGTTCAAGACCAGCCTGGTCAACACAGGGAAACCCCGTCTCCAATAAAAATACAAAACTTAGCCGGGCGTTGTGGTGCATGCCTGTAATCCCAGCTACTGGGGAAGAAGCTGACGTGGGAGAACCACTTGACCCGGGGAGGCAGACGTTGCAGTGAGCTGAGATCACACCACTGCACTCCAGCCTGGGTGACAGAGTAAGACCCTGCCTCAAAAAAAATAAAATAAAATAAAAAACTGTAAATTGTGGCCAGGCATGGTGGCTCATGCCTGTAATCCCAGCACTTTGGGAGGCAGAGGTGGGCGGATCACCTGAGGTCAGAAGTTCAAGACAAGCTTGGCCAACCATGGCCAACATGGTAAAACCCCGTCTCTACTAAAAATACAAAAATTAGCTAGGTGTGGGCCGGGTGCGGTGGCTCACGCCTGTAATCCCAGCACTTTGGGAGGCTGAGGTGGGCAGATCACAAGGTCAGGAGATCGAGATCATCCTGGCTAACACGGTGAAAACCCGTCTCTACTAAAAATACCAAAAATTAGCTGGGTGTGGTGGCGGGCGCCTGTAGTCCCAGCTACTCGGGAGGCTAAGGCAAGAGAATTGCTTGAACCCAGGAGGCAGAGGTTGCAGTGAGCCGAGATCATGCCACTGCACTCTAGCCTGGGCAACAGAGCGAGACTCCGTCTCAAAAAAAAAAAAAAAAAATTAGCTGGGTGTGGTGACAGGCGTCTGTAGTCCCAGCTACTCGGGAGGCTGAGGCAAGAGAATTGCTTGAACCTAGGAGGCAGAGGTTGCAGTGAGCCGAGATCATGCCACTGCACTCCAGCCTGGGCAACAGAAGGAGACTACATCTCAAAAAAAAAAAAAAAAAAAAAACGTAAATCGTTATACAAGTATAAAAGTACAATAATACCTTTATTGTATTTTTACATTTTACATGTGAGGCCAGGCACATGGCTCACGCCTGTAATCCCAGCACTTTGGGAGCCTGAGGCGGGCGGATCACCTGAGATCGGGAGTTTTAGACCAGCCTGACCAACATGAAGAAACCCCCTCTCTACTAAAAATACAAAATTAGCCGGGCATGGTGTCATATGCCTGTAATTCCAGCTACTCTGGAGGCTGAGGCAGGAGATTTGCTTGAACCTGGGAGGCGGAGGTTGTGGGGGAGGATTTTTTTAAAAGTTCCTCAGATAATTCAAATGTGCAGCCCAGTTGGAAGACCCCTGCTCTAAGTTGAAAAGTTTGTCTTATTCCTGTGAACATTTCCTGAGTATTTACTATGTATCAAAATTTGTATGGCTAGCAGCTGGGCACGGCAGCTCACACCTGCAATCTCAGCACTTTGAGAGGCCAAGGCAGGAGGATGACTTGAGCCCAGGAGTTCAAGACCAGCCTGGCAACACAGCAAGACCCTGACTCTACAAAAAATACAAACAAAAAAATTAGCCTGGTGGTGGTGTGTGCCTGTAGTCCCAGCTACACGAAAGGCTGAGGTAGGAGGATCGCTTGAGCCTGGGAGGTAGAGGCTGCAGTGAGCCAGAATTGCCCTGCTCCACTCCAGTCTGGATGACAGAGTGAGGCTCTGGCTCTGAAAATATAAACAAGGCCAGGCGCGGTGGCTCACGCCTGTAATCCCAGCAATTTGGGAGGCCGAAGCAGGCGGATCACCTGAGGTCAGGAGTTTGAGACCAGCCTGGCCAACATGTGAAACCCTGTCTCTACTAAAAATACAAAAATTAGCCGGGCCTGGTGGTAGTGCCTGTAATCCCAACTACTTGGGAGGCTGAGGCAAGAGAATCGCTTGAACCCAGCAGGCGGAGGTTGCAGTGAGCCGAGATCGCGCCACTGCACTCCAGTCTGGGTGACAGTGAAACTCTGTCTCACAATAAATAAATAAGTAAAATAAAAATAAAAACAAAAACAAAATGTGTGTAGCCGGTGGGAGGAAATGCAGGGACAGCCAGACAAAGTCTCTGTCCTGCAAAGCCTCCTGATGGAAGCAGGTGGAGAAGAACACAGCAGAATTCTCACACACGCAGAATAAAGCCAGGGCTACAGGTGGGAACGTGAGGGCTGTGGCAGGAAACGGCGGGGGGAGTAATCGGCTCTAATTCAGAATGCCTGCAGGAGAGGAAAGGCAGTCTTCATACATCGTCAGCTCCGCTGCTGGATCCCTCTAGTGTTTGGAGAGTGCCTTGGGAATGTGCACCGACACATGTCTGCCTTCAGCCTATCCTCCCCAAAGAATACTATTCCTGTATATTCAGGGAACTGTAAAAAGAAAATGGAATTTCTTTTTTTTTTTTTTTGAGACGGAGTCTCACTCTGTCACCCAGGCTGGAGTGCAGTGGCGTGATCTCGGCTCACTGCAAGCTCCTCCTCCCAGGTTCCTGCCATTCTCCTGCCTCAGCCTCCCAAGTAGCTGGAATTACAGGCGCCCGCCACTACGCCTGGCTAATTTTTTGTGTTTTTAGCAGAGACGGGGTTTCACTGTGGTCTCGATCTCCTTACCTTGTGATCCGCCCTCCTCGGCCTCCCAAAGTGCTGGGATTACAGCCGTGAGCCACCGCGCCCGGCCTTTTTTTTTTTTTTTTTTTTTTTTTTTTTTTTTTTGAGAGTCTCACGCTTCTCACCCAGGCTGGAGTGCAATGTTGCGATCTCGGATCTCGGCTCCCTGCAACCTCTGCCTCCCGGGTTCAAGCGATTCTCCTGCCTCAGCCTCCCGAGTAGCTCGGATTACAGGCGCCCGCCACCATGTCCAGCTAATTTTTGTATTTTTAGTAGAGACGAGCTTTCACCATATTGGCCAAACTGGTCTCGAACTCCTGGCCTCAGGTGATCTGCCGCCTAAGCCTCCCAAAGTGCTGGGATTATAGGCGTGAGCCACTGCGCCCGGCCTCAAATTTCTCAATTCTAAAACATTTTGCTTAGTAGCAAGAACCCAGTTATATCACGATGGTTAATCTGTTTTTTTGATTCACATGTAGTGCTTTTCATTTAGGAAAATGGGAACTAGCTGGGCAAATGGACAGAACTTAGCATGCAGAGCATGGGAGTCAGAATTTAACTACACAGGAGGATGTGCAGAAAGGACCTGCTAAGGACCTTCCAGAAGGAGTTACTAAAATGCTGGTGTGGTGGCTCACGCCTATAATCGCAGTGCTTTGGGAGGCCAAGGCAGGAGAAGTGCTTCAGTCCAGGAGGTGGAAGCTACAGTGAGCTATGATTGTGCCACCGTATTCCAGCCTGGGCCACAGAGCAAGACCCCATCACTTAAAAATAAATGCTGGCTGGGCGCCGTGGCTCACACTTGTAGTCCCAGCACTTTGGGAGGCCAAGGCGGGTGGATCACCTGAGGTCAGGGGTTCGAGATCAGCCTGGCTAACATGATGAAACCCCATCTCTACTAAAAATACAAAATTAACTGGGTGTGGTGGCGCACGCCTGTAATCCCAGCTACTCGGGAGGCTGAGGCAGGAGAATCGCTTGAACCCAGGAGGTGGATGTTGCAGTGAGCCATAATCGCGCCACTGCACTCCAGCCTGGGTGACAGATTGAGACTCCATCTCAAAAGTAAAATAAAATAGAAGAAAATAAAATAAATGCTGTGGGCCAGGTGCCATGGGTCACGCCTGTAATCCCAGCACTTTGGGAGGCTGAGGTATGTGGATCACCTGTGGCCAGGAGTTCAAGACCAGCCTGGGCAACATGGTGAAACCCTGTCTCTACTAAAAATAAAAAAAATAGCCGGGCGTGGTGGTGGGCACCTGTTATCCCAGCTACTCGGGAGGCTGAAGCAAGAGAATTACTTGAACCTGGGAGGCAGAGGTTGCAGTAAGCCAAGATCTTGCAGCTGCACTCCAGCCTGGGCAACAGAGCAAGACTCCGTCTCTAAATAAATAAATAAATAAATGGTGTGGGCCAGGCATGGTGGCTTACACCTGTAATCCCAGCACTTTGGGAGGCCAAGGCCAGTGGATCATCTGAGGTCAGGAGTTCTAGACCAGCCCGGCCAATACGGTGAAACCTCATTCCTACTAAAAATACAAAAATTAGCTGGACATGATGGCAGGTGCCTGTAATCTCATCTGCTCAGGAAGCTGAGGCATGAAAATCGCTTGAACTTTGGGGGTGGAGGTTGCAGTGAGCTGAGATTGTGCCACTGCACTCCAGCCAGGGCGACAGAGCGAGAGTCTGTCTCAAAAAAAAAAAAAAAAAAAAAAAAAACAACCAACAAACAAAAAAAACTAATAATGGGTAATGCATGGTTTAACGTATCTTAGAAATACTAATAATGGCTAATGAGTTGTTTAGGATAGGCTATATCATGCTGCAGTAACAATCTCAAATCCCAGAGGCTTAAAGTCACAAAGGGGTTCATGTTTGTCACCGGCACGCAGAGACCCAGGATCATAGAGCGGCCACCATCCTGCATTTCTGCCATGTTGACAGAGAGAAAGGATCTGGAGGATGCTGCAGGAGCCGCTAAATGATATGGCCCAGAAGTAAGACTCATTGCTGTTCACGACGCATTGGCCAGGACCAGTGATGTGGTCTCGCTCAACCTCAGAAGGACCAGAAGTGCAGTACTACCACGTGCCTGGCACGCCAGAAGCCAGGACAGCACCAAACACTAACCACGCTAACACGTATTGAATGCATACTAGGAACTGAGTCTTCTTGGTTTTTTGTTTTTGTTTTGAGACCGAGACTTGCTCTGTTGCCCAGGCTTGAGTGCAGTGGCACCATCTCGGCTCACTGCAACCTCAGGTGGATCATCTGAGGTCAAGAGTTCAAGACCAGCCTAGCCAACATGGTAAAACCCCGTCTCTACTAAAAATACAAAAATAAGCTGGGCATGGTGGTGCATGCTTCTAGTCCCAGCTACTTGGGAGGCTGAGGCAGGATAATCGCTTGAACCCGGGAGGCAGAGGTTGCAGTGAGCTGAGATCACGCCACTGTACTCCAGCCTGGGGTGGCAAGGGCAAGACTCCATCTCAAAAAAAAGAATTTATAAAAAAAGAATGTATCTCATCCTGGCCGGGGGCAGTGGCTCACGTCTGTAATCATAGCACTTTGAGAGGCCAAGGCAGGAGGGTTGCTTGAGCCCAGGAATTCAAAACCAGCCTGGGCAACGTAGTGAGACCCCATCTCTATTTTTTCTTTTCTTTTTTTTTTTTTTGAGACAGAGTTTCACTGTGTCGTCCAGGCTAGAGTGCAGTGGTGTGATCTTGGCTCACTACAACCTCCACCTCCCAGGTTCAAACAATTCTCCTGCCTCAGCCTCCCAAGTAGCTGGGATTACAGGCATGCGCCACCACACCTAGCTAATTTTTTGTATTTTAGTAGAGACAGGGTTTCACCATGTTGCCCAGGGTGGTCTCGAACTCCTGAGCTCAGGCAATCTGCCCACCTCAGCCTCCTAAAGTGCTAGAATTACAAGAGTGAGCCACTGTGACTGACCTATTTTTCAAAAAAATAAAAATAAAAATAAACTAAGAATAAAAAAAATTTAGGAAGTGGTATGATCAGCACTTTGCAGGCAACCAAGACCAGAAAACTTCAACACCCTAAGATCCCGGAGCTGAGATTCCAGCCTAGGCTGCAAGACACCATTCTCACAACCCTTGTGGGCATTTGCCCTGTGTTATAAAGCTACCAATTTCTTCTCAACACTCTTCCTTTTTTTAATTTTTTGAGACAGGGTCTTGCTATCACACCCAGGCCGGAGTGCAGTGGTAGGATCATGGCTCACTGCAGCCTCAGTCTCCTGGGTACAAGAGATCCTCCTTCCTCAGCCTGCTGCGTAGCTGGGACTGCAGGCATTGGCCATGTAGCCAGGCATGGTGGCACACGCCTGTAGTCCCAGCTACAGGCTATTTATTTTTTGTAGAATGGTGTCTCACTGTATTGCCCAGGCCAGTCTCAAGGACAGTCTCAAGCTATCCTCCTGCCTTGGCCTCCCAAAGTGCCAGGATTACACGCATGAGCCACCATGCCTGGCCCACTGCTTTTATAAAAAAATTTTTTTAGAGACAGAGTTTTGCTCTCTTGACTAGGCTAGGGCACAGTGGTGCAATCAGAGCTCACTGCAGCATCAATCTCCTGGGCTCAAGCAATCTTCCTGCCCCAGCCTCCCAAAGTGCTGGGACTGTAGGCGTGCACCATCACGCCAGCGGCAGTGGAAAAGTTTTGAGGTGGATACAGAAAAAGCTTAGGTTTCCTGGAATTGGTTGTTACTAGAAATAGGGAAGTTAAAAACTCTGCTAGTGAGGACTTTTAGAAGGAAATGAGGAACGTGGCACAGAAAACCTAAATCATCTGGGAGGATGCCTAAATGGTCACAAACAGACTCTTGGTAACAATACAGACAAAGGTGCTGCTGATGAGGGCTCAGAATGTAATGAGGAATATCAGGCCAGGTGGGGTGGCTCATGCCTGTAATCCCAGCACTTTGGGAGGCTGAGGTGGGTGGATTGCTTGAGCTCAGGAATTTGAGACCAGCTTGGGCAACATGGCAAAACCCTGTCTCTACAAAATATATATATAAAAAATTAGCTGGGTGTGTTGGCAAGCGCCTGTAATCCTAGCTACTCAGGAGCTGAGGCATGAGAATTGCTTGAACTTGGGAGGCGGAGACTGCAGTGAGCCAAGATCGTGCCACTGCACCCCAGCCTCGGCAACAGAGCAAGACTCTGTCTCAGAAAAAAATTTTTTTAATAAAAATAAAAAAATAAAAGAAGGTAATAGGAATGTGTTCTTGGAAACTGGAGAAAGGAGGACCCTATTATGTAGTCTCAGAAATCTTAGCGGGAATGTATCTTTGAATTATATGCAAAGCCAACCTCATAAATTATAAACTTGGATATTTAACTGAGAAGACTTCCAAGCAAAGTATTGAAAGTGAGGCTTGGTTTTTTCTTGCTGCTTATAGTAAATGTAAGAGGAAAGAGATAAATCAGCCAGGCACGGTGGCTCATGCCTATAATCCCAGCACTGTGGGAGGCTGAGCTGGGAGGAATTCAGGAGTTCAAGACCACCCTGGGCAAAATAGTGAGACCCCTGTCTCTACAAAAAATACAAAAATTAGCCAGGCATGGTGGCACATGTCTGTGATCCTAGTTACTCGGGAGGCTGAGGCAAGAGGATCGCTCGAACCAGGGAGGTGGAGGTTGCAGTGAGCTGTGATCATGCCACTGAACTCCAGCCTAGCAAGAGAGTGAGACCCTGTCTCTTAATAAATAAAATAAAAGGGGCCGGGCACGGTGGCTCACGCCTGTAATCCCAGCACTTTGGAAGGCCAAGGCGGGCAGATCACGAGGTCAGGAGATCAAGACCATCCTGGCTAACACGGTGAAACCCCGTCTCTACTAAAAATACAAAAAAATTAGCTGGGCGTGGTGGTGGGCGTCTGTAGTCCCAGCTACTCGGGAGGCTGAGGCAGGAGAATGGCTTGAACCCAGGAGGCAGAGCTTGCAGTGAGCCGAGATCACGCCACTGCACTCCAGCCTGGGCGACAGAGTCTCATTCTGTCTCAAAAAATAATAATAATAATTAATTGAATTAAATTAAATTAAAGGGATAAAATGTTGTGACCAAATGAAATGCAAGCTTGGTTTAATATTTCAAAATAAATCAAGGTAATTCACCATATATATTAGTTTCCCTGGGGTGCCATAGAGAAGTATCGCAAGGGGCTGGGCGCAGTGGCTCACACCTATAATCCCAGCACTTTGGGAGGCCGAGGCAGGCAGATCACTTGAGCTCACAAGTTCGAGACCAGCCTGGGCAAAATGGCAAAACCCTGCCTCTACAAAAGGTAATATAAAAATAATTTTTTTAAAAATATTACGAACTTGGTGGCTTGAAACAACAGAAACATATTGTCTCAGAGTGCTTGAGGCTAGAAGTCTGAAATCAAGTTGCCGGCAGGGCCACGCTGTCTCTGAAACTCACAGGGGAGGATTCCTTCTTGCTTCTTACAGCTTCTGGTGTTTGTCTCCTAGGGGGTTCCTGGTTTGTGAACACGTCACCTCAGTCTCTGCCTCTGTCATCACACAGCTGCCTTCTCCTTGTATGTCTGTCTTCACAAGGCATTTCCTTTTTCCTTTTATTTTATTTTCTTTTTTTTTTTTGAGACAGAGTCTGGCTCTGTTGCCCAGGCTGGAGTGCTGTGATGCAATCTCAGCTCACTGTAAGCTCCGCCTCCTGGGTTCACGCCATTCTCCTGCCTAAGCCTCCCAAGTAGCTGGGACTACAGGCGCCCACCACCACGCCTGGCTAATTTTTTTATTTTTATTTTTTGAAACGGAGTCTCGCTCTGTCGCCCAGGCTGGAGTGTAGTGGCGCGATCTCGGCTAACTGCAAGCTCTGCATCTCTGGTTCATGCCATTCTCCTGCCTCAGCCTCCAGAGTCGCTGGGACTACATGTGCCCGCCACCACGCCCGGCTAATTTTTTGTGTTTTTAGTAGAGATGGGGTTTCACTGTGTTAGCCAGGATGGTCTCGATCTCCTGACCTCATGATCCGCCTGCCTCGGCCTCCCAAAGTGCTGGGATTACAGGCGTGAGCCACTGCACCCGGCCTAATTTTTTGTATTTCAAGTAGAAACGGCGTTTCACCGTGTTAGCCAGGATGGTCTCTATCTCCTGACCTCGTGATCCGCCCGCCTTGGCCTCCCAAAGTGCTGGGATTACAGGCGTGAGCCACCGCGCCTGGCCAGCATTTTCTTTTTATTTCCTTTTTTTTTTTCGAAACAAGGTCCCCATTTGTCACCCAGGCTGGAGTGCAGCGGCACGATCATGGCTCACTGCAACTTTCTGGACCTGCTGGGCTCAACGGACCCTCCTGTCCCAGCTTCCCACATAGCTGGGACCACAGGTGCGCACCACCATGCCCAACCTATTTTTTTATTTTGATTTTATTTATTTGTTTGTTTGTTTTGAGATGGAGACTCACTCTGTCACCCAGGCTGGAGTGTTGTGACATGATCTCAGCTCACTGCAACCTCTGCCTTTCAAGGATTCAAGTGATTCTCCTGCCTCAGCCTCCCAAGTAGCTGGGACTACAGGCACGTGTCACCAGGCCCGGCTAATTTTTCTGTTTTTAATAGAGACAGGGGTTTCTCCACGCTGGCCAGGCAGGCTAGTCTCAAACTCCTGACTTCAAGTGATCCGCCTGCCTTGGCCTCCCAAAGTGCTGGGATTACAGGTGTGAGCCACCACGCCTGGCCTGTTTTTTTATTTTCTGTAGAGACAGGGTCTCACTATATTGCCCAGGCTGGTCTTCAACTCCTGGGCTCAAATGATCCTCCTCCCTTGGCCTCCCAAAGTGTTGGGATCACAGGCATGAGCCATCATGCCCAACCACTGAATGCTTTCAATATTTCAATCGAAATACTGAATGTGGCCAGTCACGGTGGCTCACGCCTGTAATCCCAGCACTTTGGGAGGCCTAGGCGGGCGGATCACAAGATCAGGAGATCGAGACCATCCTGGCTAACCTGGTGAAATCCTGTCTCTACTAAAAATACCAAAAACTGGCCAGGCGCGGTGGCTCACGCCTGTAATCCCAGCACTTTGGGAGGCCGAGATGGGTGGATCACGAGGTCAGGAGATCGAGACCATCCTGGCTAACATGGTGAAACCCCGTCTCTACTAAAAATACAAAAAAGTTAGCCAGGTGTGTTGGCGGGCGCCTGTAGTCCCAGCTATTCGGGAGGCTGAGGCAGGAGAATCGTGTGAACCCGGGAGACAGAGCTTGCAGTGAGCCGAGATCACGCCACTGCACTCCAGCCTGGGTGACAGAGCAAGATTCCATCTCAAAAAAAAAAACAAAACATACACAATACAAAAAATTAGCCAGGTGTGGTGGCAGGCGCCTGTAATCTCAGCTACTCGGGAGGCTGAGGCAGGAGAATCGCTTGAACCCAGGAGGCGGAGGTTACAGTGAGCCAAGACTGCGCCACTGCACTCCAGCCTGGACCAGAGCAAGACTCCATCTCAAAAAAATAAATAAATAAAAATAAAAATAAAAAATAAATAAAAATAAAATTTTAAAAAAAGGTAATGCTTAATGCTTGGGAACAAGGCTAGATATAGAGCATCTTATCACCCACAGTCAGCACCCTATTGCTGGCCTAGTCGGCACACAGTTGTGGTGTTATGAACTACGTTGTTTTTCGTGCGGGGCTCCTGGCTCGTAACTCCATGGTCCTTGCTACAGTGTTTTGTGATGATGTTGTCTGTTAGGCCTCGGGCAGCCTCTGACCTTCTCCTGGTCTCCTTTTGCCTGCCCCAGGGCAAGACTCTAACCTTCCCCCACCTTAAGACTGTGGGTCTTAAGACCCTTCCCAGACTGCATCCAGCCCTATTCCCTGGGGGAAGGAAAGCTGATGTCATGAAGCCTCCATAAAAATCCAAGAGGACTGGGTGGTGGAGCTTCTGGATGCACAACAGAGAAGGTTCCTGGAAAGTAGCACGGGGAGGGGTATGGAAGCTCCACCGCCCCTGCCCCAGACCTGGCCCTAGTCAGCTCTTCATCCATATTTTTTGCAATGTCCTTTTTTTTTTTTTTGAGACAAAGTCTCGCTCTGTTCCCCAGGCTGGAGTGCAGTGGTGCAATCTCGGCTCACCGCAACCTCCGCCTCCTGGGTTCAAGCAATTCGCCACTCCACCCACCCCCCGCCCCAAGTAGCTGAGATTACAGGTGCATGCCACCACGGCTAATTTTTGTATTTTCAGTAGAGACTGGATTTCACCATGTTAGCCAGGCTGGTCTCGAACTCCTGACCTCAAGTGATCAGACCACCTCGGCCTCCCAAAGTGCTGGGATTACAGGCATGAGCCACTGCGCCCGGCCCTTTTTTCTTTTTTTTTTTTTTTTGAGACAGGGTCTCACTCTCTTGCCCAGGCTGGAGTGCAGTGGCGGCATCTCGGCTCACCACAACCTCCACTTCCCAGGCTCAAGTGATTCTCCTGCCTCAGCCTTCCAAGTAGCTGGGATTACAGGTGCCCGCCACCACGTCCAGCTAATTTTTGTATTTTTAGTAGAGACAGGGTTTCACCATGTTGCCCAGGCTGGTCTTGAACTCCCAACCTCAAGTGATCTGCCCGCCTTGGCCTCCAAAGTGCTGGGATTACAGGCGTGAGCCACCGTGCCCAGCCCTTTTGCAATATCCTTTCTAATAAACCAGTAAATGTATGCATTTCCTGGAGTGCTGTGAGCCACTCCAGCAAATTAATTGAACCCCAAAAGACGGTCCTGGGAACCTCAACATGAAGCCAGTCAGTCAAAAGTTCGAGAGGCCCAGACTTGTGATCAGGGTCTGGGGGGATAGGTAGTCTTGGGAACTGAGCCCCCAACCTGTGGTATCCAGCTCTATCTCCAGGCAGACAGTCTCAGAGCTGAGTGGAGGACACCCAGCTGTGCCTGCTGCTTGATCTGTGGGAAACCCCCACACATTTGGGCACAGAAGCCTCCCTCTTTCGACTGCTGTGGGGAAGTGAGAATGCAGGAAAAACATGGTTTTTCCTAAAACAACAGTGAAGCAAGAAAAAGAAAAGAATGCATATGGATAGAAAAGAAGATTAAGTCATAACCAATATAATATACACAGAAAATTCCTAGACGCCGGGCGCGGTGGCTCACGCCTGTAATCCCAAAACTTTGGGAGGCCGAGGCGGGTGGGTCACTTGCGGTCAGGAATTCAAGACCAGCCTGGCCAACATGGTGAAACCCCGTCTCTACTAAAAATACAAAAAATTAGCCAGGCATGGTGGCAGGCACCTGTAATTGCAGCTACTTGGGAGGCTGAGGCAGGAGAATCGCTTGAGCCAGGGAGGCGAAAGTTGCAGTGAGCAAAGATTGCACTACTGCACTCCAGCCTGGCGACAGAGCGAGACTCTGTCTCAAAAAAAAAAAAAAAAGAAAGAAAGAAAAGAAAAGAAAATTAATTCATAATCAATATCAATATAATAATATACATAGAAAATTCCATCAAATCCAGAAAAGCTACTAGACTAATAATCTGATTTAGCCATATTATAAGATACAACATCAAATATAAAATTCAATTATATTTCTATATACTAGCGATGTACTATTGGAAAATAAACTTTAAAAAATACCTATATAAAAAGAATAAATAGGCCAGGCGCGGTGGCTCATGCCTGTAATCCCAGCACTTTAGGAGGCCAAGAGGGCAGATCACGAGGTCAGGAGATCAAGACCATCCTGGCTAACACGGTGAAACCCCGTCTCCACTAAAAATACAAAAAATTAGCCGGGCGTGGTGGTAGGCGCCTGTAATACCAGCTACTCAGGAGGCTGAGGCAGGAGAATGGTGTGAACCCAGAAGTCAGGGCTTGCAGTGAGCCAAGATCACACCACTGCACTCCAGCCTGGGCAACAGAGTGAGACTCCGTCTCAAAATAAATAAATAAATAAATAAATAAATACCATAGCATTAAAAAACAGGAAATACAGATACTCCGCAGGCTGAGGCACAAGAATTGCTTGAACCCAGGAGATGGAGGTTAAAGTGAGTCAAGATCACGCCACTGCACTCCAGCCTGGGTGACACAGCAAGATTCTGTCTCAAAAAAAAGAAATATTTAAGGACAAATTTTAAAAGATATTACAAGGCCGGGCATGGTGGCTCAGTCCTGCAATCCCAGCACTTTGGGAAGCAAGGCAGGAGGATGGCTTGAGGCCATGAGTTCGAGACCAGTGTAGGCAACATAGCAAGACCCTGTCTCTACAAAAAATAAACAAAAATTAAATGGGCATGTCGGCTTGCACCTGTAGTTCCAGCTAGTTGGCAGGCTGAGGTGGGAGGATCGCTTGAGCCTCGGAAGCAAAGGTTGCAGTGAACCAAGATCGCACCACTGCACTCCAGCCTGGGTGACAGAGCCATAGGCTGTCTCAGAAAAAAAATATATATATATATATGTATATATAATATACACACATATATAATAAAATAAAGAAAATTACAAAACATTGCTGAGAGAAACTAAAGATAACAGATATTTATATTGACATATTAGGACGTCAGCTCTTCCCAAATGAATCTATATCCTCAGTGCAGTTCTAGTCCTAATCCTAGCGTGCTTTTTCCACAGATATTTATGAGCTATAAATTTCATAAAATTGATATAGATAAGCAAATCATCTTGCATAACCAACACAATCTTAGAGAAGGCTGGGTGCGGTGGCTGACGCCTGTGATCCAGCACCTAGGAAGGTCGAAGTAGGAGTATCACTTGACCCAGGAGTTTGAGACAAGCCTGGACAACCATACTGAGACCCCATCTCTACCAAAAATTTAAAAATCAGCTGGGCGTGGTGGAGGACACCTGTAGTCCCAGCTGGAAGGCTGAGGCAGGAGGACTGCTTAAGTCCAGGACATCAAGGCTACTGTGAGCTATAATGGGACTGCTGTACTCCAGTGAGAGAGAGAGAGAGAGAAAAGGAAGGAAGGAAGGAAGGAAGGAAGGAAGGAAGGAGGGAAGGAGGGAAAGAAGGAAGGGAAGGAAGAAAAGAAAGTAAGAGAAAGAAAGGAAGGAAGGCAGGCAGGGAGGGAAAAAGAAAGAGAGAGAGAGAAAGAAAGAGAAAGAAAGAAAGAAAAGAGGGAAAGAAAGGAGAGAGAGAGGGAACAAACTTGGAGAATTCTTACTATCTGATTTCAAGACTTCTAAAGCTGTAGTAAGCTGGGCACAGTGGCTACACCTATAGTCCCAACACTTTGGGAGGCTAAGGTGGGAGGATTGCTTGAGCCCAGGAGTTCTTTTTTGTTTCTTTTAAATTAAAAAAAATAGAGACAGGGTCTCACTATGTTGCCCAGGCTGGTCTTGAACTCCTGACCTCAAGCAATCCTCCTGCCTCAGCCTCCGAAAGTGCTGGGATTACAGGTGTGAACCACTGTACCCAGCCAAGCCCAGGAGTTTGAGACCAGCCTGGGCAAGATAGTGAGGCCCCATCTTTACAAAAAATAAAATTTGGCTGGGCGCAGTGGCTCACGCCTATAATCCCAACATTGTGGGAGGCTGAGGCGGGTGGATCCAAGGTCAAGAGATCAAGAACATCCTGGCAAACATGGTGAAATCCCATTTCTACTAAAAATACAAATAGTAGCTGGCCATGGTGATGTGCGCACCTGTAGTTCCAGCTACTTGGGAGGCTGAGGCAGGAGGATCGCTTGAGCCCAGCAGTTCAAGGCTGTGGTGAGCCAAGATTACACCACTGCACTCCAGCCTGAGTGGCAGAGTGAGACCCTGTCTCTAAATAAATAAGTACATAAAGCAGCAGCAATCAAGATAATGTGGTATTGTCATAGGGAGACACAAATAGATCAATGGAACAGAACAGAAAGCCCAGAAATTAACTCACTCACATATGGTTAATTGATTTTCAATAAACGTGCCAAGGTAATTTAATTGTGTAAAGGATTAATTCAATTAACCTCATTGAATGAATCAATGTCGATTTGAAGAAAAAAATGAACCTCAACTCTTCCCGGATACCATAAACAAATATTAACCCACGTCATAGGTCTAAACATAAAAGTTGGCCAGGCACAGTGGCTCATGCCCGTAATCCCAGCACTTTGGGAGGCCAAGGCGGGAGGATCACTTGAGACTGGGAGTATGAGACCAGTCTGGGCAACATAGGGAGATCTCATCTCTACAAAAATTTAAAAATTAGCAGGCAGAGGGGCACACACCTGTAGTCTCAGCTACTCGGAAGGCCAACGAGGGAGGATCCCTTGAGCCCAGGAGTTCCAGACCAGATTGGGCAACATAGGGAGCCTCAGTCTCTACAAATAATTTTTAAAAAGGCTGGGCACAGGCCAGGCACGGTGGCTCATGCCTGTAATCCCAGCACTTTGGGAGGCTGAGGGGGTCGGATCATGAGGTCAGCAGATCGGAGACCATCTTGGCTAACACGGTGAAACCACGTCTCTACTAAAAATACAAAAAATTAGCCAGGCGTGGTGGCGGGCACCTGTAGTCCCAGCTACTTGGCAGGCTGAGGCAGGAGAATCACTTGAACCCGGGAGGCAGACGTTGCAGTGAGCTGAGATCGCACCACTGGACTCCAGCCAGGGTGACGGAGCGAGACTCCATCTCAAAAACAAAAAAAGTGCTGGGCACAGTGGCTCGCGCCTGTAATCCCAACACTTTGGGAAGCCAAGGCGGGCGGATCACTTGAGGTCAGGAGTTGGAGACCAGCCTGGCAAACACAGTGAAACACTGTCTCTGCTAAAAATACAGAAAAAAAATTAGCTGGGCGTGGTGGTGTGGGCCTGTAGTCTCAGCTACTTGGGGGCTGAGGTGGGAGGATCACGAGCCCAGGAGGCAGAGGTTGCAGTAAGCTGAGATCAAGCCACTGCACTCCAGCCTGGGCGACAGAGAGAGACTCGGTCTCAAAAAACAAAAACAAAAACAATTAGCTGGGTGTGGTGGCACATGTCTGTGGTCCCAGCTACTTGGAGGCTGAGGCAGGAGGATC
This sequence comes from Pan troglodytes, assembly GCF_028858775.2. Classification (NCBI taxonomy): domain Eukaryota; kingdom Metazoa; phylum Chordata; class Mammalia; order Primates; family Hominidae; genus Pan; species Pan troglodytes. Next base: position 8,299,158 of record NC_072404.2, read on the forward strand.
ACCTGATCCCAGAAGTTGAGGCTGCAGTGAGCTATGATTGCACCACTGCACTCCAGCCTAGGCAACAGAGTAAGAGCCCATCTCTGAAAAAAAAAAAAAAAAAAAGACTTGTACAAGTATTTACACAGCAACTTCATTTACAATAGCCAGAGGTACAATTTGGGAGGCCAAGGTGGATGGATGACCTGACGTCAGGAGTTCGAGGCCAGCCTGTCCAATGTGGTGAAACCCAGTCTCTACTAAGAATACATAAATTAGCTGGGTGTGGTTGTGTGCGCCTGTAATCCCAGCTACTTGGGAGGCTGAGGCAGGATAACCATTTGAACCCTGGAGGCGGAGTTTGCAGTGAGCTGAGATCATGCCACTGCACTCCAGCCTGGGCAACAGAGTGAGACTCTGTCTCAAAAGAAAAAAGAAAAAAAAAAAAAAACAATAGCCAGAGGTTGGAAACAAGCCAGAGGTTCATGAACAGCCAACGGATAAACAAATTGTTCTATGCTAATACAATGGATACTACTCAGCAGTAAAAAGGGGCAAACTACAGACACAGGCAACAAGGAGAAGCCTCTCAAACAGCATGCTAGCCGGGCGCAGTGGCTCACGCCTGTAATCCCAGCACTTTGGGAGGCCTAGGCGAGAACATTGCTTGAGGCCAGGAGTTCGAAACCGGCCTGGGCAACATAGCCAGAGCCCATCTCAATAAAAAAAAGAAAGAAACAATATGCTGAGTGAAAGTAGCCAGGCGCGGTGGCTCACGCCTGTAATCCCAGCACTTCGGGAGGCCGAGGCGGGCGTATCACGAGGTCAGGAGATCTAGACCATCCTGGTTAACACGGCGAAACCCCGTCTCTACTAAAAATAGAAAAAAATTAGCCGGGCGTGGTGGCAGACGCCTGTAGTCCTAGCCACTTGGGAGGCTGAGGCAGGAGAATGGCATGAACCCAGGAGGCGGAGCTTGCGGTGAACCAAGACCGCGCCACTGCACTCCAGCCTGGGCGACAGAGCGAGACTCTGTCTCAAAAAAAAAAAAATTCTACAGTAGGCAAAACTTGATGGAATTTCAGAAAAATGAATGTTAATTTATGGTGAAAGAAATCAGAATAATGCCAGCCTGGCCAACATGGTGAAACCCCGTCTCTACTAAAATTGCTAAAAATTAGCTGGGCATGGTGTCAGGCGTCTGTCATCCCAGATACTTGAGAGGCTGAGACAGGAGAATTGTTTGAACCCTGGACGCAGAGGTTGCAGTGAGTCAAGATCACACCACTGCACTCCAGCCTGGGTGACAGTGTGAAACTCCATCTCGAGAAAAAAAAAAAAAGGGCTGGGCACGGTGGCTCACACCTGTGATCCCAGCACTTTGGGAGGCTGAGGCAGGCAGATCACCTGAGGTAGGGAATTTGAGACCAGCCTGACCAACATGGAGAAACCCCGTATCTACTAAAAATACAAAATTAACCGGGTGTGGTGGCGCAGGCCTGTAATCCCAACTACTCAGAAGGCTGAGGCAGGAGAATCGCTTGAACTGGGTGGCGGAGTTTGCAGTGAGCCGAGATCGCGCCATTTCACTCCAGCCTGGGCAACTTCAGCCTGTCTCAAAAATAACAATAATAACAAATTTTTAAAAAATGCTGGGCGTGGTGGCTCACACCTGTAATCCTAGCACTTTGGGAGGCCAAGGCAGGCAGATCACGAGGTCAGGAGTTTGAAACCAGCCTGCCCAACGCAGTGAAATCCCTTCTCTATTAAAAATACAAAAAATTAGCTGGGCGTGGTGGTGCGCACCTGTAAACCCAGCTACTTGGAAGGCTGAGGTAGGAGAATCGCTTGAACCCGGGAGGCGGAGGTTGCAGTGAGCCGAGATTGCGTCACTGTACTCTAGCCTGGGTACAGAGCGAGACTCCTTCTCAAAAAAATAAATAAATAAGCCTGGGCACAGTGGCTCACCCCTGTTATCCCACCAGTTTGGGAGACCAAAGAGGGCAGATCATTTGAGGTCAGGAGTTCGAGAGCAGCATGGCCAACATGGTGAAACCTCATCTCTACTAAAAAAACAAAAAAATGAGCTGGGCATGGTGGTGCATGCCTGTAATCCCAGCTACTCGGGAGCCTGAGGCATGAGAATCACTTGAACCCAGCAGGCGGAGGTTGCAGTGAGCCGAGATTGCGTTACTGCACTCCAGCCTGGGTGACAGACTGAGTCCTTGTCTCAAAAAAAAAAAAGAAAGAAATCAGTATAGCGGTTGCCTATTGTGGAGGAGGGCGTGGGGGAATTTTGCCAGTGACAGAAATGTTCTGTCTCTTGATAAGGGTCACACCACTGTGCGTAGCTGTGAAGATTCTTTAATTTGTAGCATATAAGATCCGTGCATTCCAGCCCGGTGTGACAGGTCATGCCTGTAATCCCCACACTTTCAGAGGCCGAGGCAGGCAGATCACTTGAGGTCAGGAGTTCGAGACCAGCCCAGGCAACACAAGGAGATCCTAAAAAGTAAAACAATTAGCGAGGCGTGATGGCACGCACCTGTGGTCCTAGCTAGTTGGGAGACTGAGGAGGGAGGATCACTTGAGCTCAGGAGGCAGAGGTAGCAGTGAGCTGTGTAATTGCACCCCTGCACTCCAGCCTGGGTGACAGAGCAAGACCCTGTAACAAAACAAAACAAAACAAAACAAAAGTCTGTGCATTTCCCTTATGTAAATTACACTTTAATAAAAATCAGTAATACATTTCTAGCCAAAAATCTCCGATGTATTTGGAAATGTAAAATAATCCCTAATAAAATTACAGACTATTTGAAATTGACAATGAAAGTTCTACTTATCAGAACTCAAGGGAAGCAGACAGAGAGCAATGCCTGGAGGGAAACGTATAATCTGAAATGCACATACGAGAAAACATGAAAGATTGAAAATTAATTAGCCCAGGGTCAATTTTAGATGTTAGTTAAAGAATCACAGAGTCAACCCCTTTATTACATTAAAAAAAAACAAGTATGCAAAAGACCTCTTTTAGCTAATTAGGAATATAAAGGAACTTCCTCAAGCAAATAAAAGGATATCTTGGAAAAAAAAAAAAAAGGGAAAAGAAAAACCCTAGAGCAACCATTATATCAAAAGCTTAAACTTCAAAATTATTCCCTTTAAAATCAGGGGGGAAAAGTATGCCTGTTATAATGAAAACTATTAAACTCTGTATTTAAGGATCTAGCTAAAGCAAGAAGACAAATACAAACAGTGTAATAAAGACTGCGAAAGGGCCAGGCGCAGTGGCTCATGCCTGTAATCCTAACACTTTGGGAAGCCAAGGCAGGCAGATTGCCTGAGCTCAGGAGTTTGAGACCAGTCTGGGCAATATGGCGAAACCCCATCTCTACTAAAAAATACTAAAAATTGGCCAGGCGCGGTGGCTCACACCTGTAATCCCAGCACTTTGGGAGGCCGAGGCAGGCGGATCACGAGGTCAGGAGATCAAGACCATCCTGGCTAACATGGTGAAACTCTGACTCTACTAAAAATACCAAAAATTAGCCAGGCGTGGTGGCGGGTGCCTGTAATCCCAGCTACTCGGGAGGCTGAGGCAGGAGAATGGCATGAACCCGGGAGGCAGAGGTTGCAGTGAGCCGAAATCGTGCCACTGCACTCTAGCCTGGGCAACAGAGAGAGACTGTGTCTCAAAAAAAAAAAAAACAAAAAACAAAATTGGCGGGCGTGGTGGCGCAAGCCTGTAGTCCCAGCTGTGCGGAGACTGAGGCATAAGAATTGCTTGAACCCGGGAGGCTGAGGTCGCAGTGACCCGAGATTGCACCTCTGCACTCCAGCCTGGGCGACAGAGCAAGACTGTCTCAAAAAAATAAAAAATATTGGGAAGGAAGAAATACAATGATTGCTAATCTCAAATAACAGGATTGACCCAACTCCATAAAATATATAAACTAACTGTTAGAACTAACAAGAGAATTCAGTAGGATTTTTTGATTCAAGAGCAAAATACTGGCAGGGTGTGGTGGCTCATGCCTATAATTTCAGCACTTTGGGAGGCCGAGGCAGAAGGATCACTTGAGTCTGGGAGTTTAAGATCAGGAGTTTGAGACCACCCTGGGCAACATAGCAAGACCTTGCCTCTATTTCTTTTTTTTTCCGAGACAAGATCTGTCCTGTCACCCAGGCTGGAGTGCGCTGGCACAATCCCAGCTCACTGCAGCCTCAACTTTTCAGAGCTCAGGTGATCCTCCAACCTCAGCCTCCCCAATAGCTAGAACCATAGGCACAAGTCACCACACCTGTTTTTTAAAAATTATTTGTAGATATAAGGTCTTGCTATGTTGTCCTGACTGATCTCCTAGGCTCAAGCAAACCTCTCGTCTCAGCCTCCCAAAGTGCTGGGATTACAGGCATGAGCCATTGTGCCCAGCCTTATTTATTTTTTATTTTTTGAGATGCAGTCTGGCCCTGTCGCCCAGGCTGGAGTGCAGCGGCACGATCTCGGCTCACTGCAACCTCCACCTCCTGGGTTCAAGCAATTCTCCTGCCTCAGCCTCCCGAGTAGCTGGGACTACAGGCACGTGCCACCACGCCCAGCTAATTTTCTTTTTTTAATTTTAGTAGAGATGGGGTTTCACCATGTTGGCCAAGATGGTCTCGATCTCCTGACCTCATGATCCACCCACCCTGGCCTCCCAAAGTGCTGGGAGAAAATTATAAAACTTTATTAAAAGACTTAAAAGAAGATCTAAAGGGATGAAGACCTAGAACTATTCACAGATAGCAAAGATTCAATATATCTAAAGTAACAATTGACCCAAATTGATGTATAAAATTAATGTAATTTCCATTTTTTTTGAAATCTCTTCAGGAAATTACCAAGCGAATTCTAAATCCAAATGAAAGAGTATAGAATCAAGATTAGCCAAAGCAATTTTGAAGAAGAAAGATAAGGAGAATTTTCACTACCAGATATCAGAAATTATTATGCTATAATATTTAAAACAGGCAGAATTAGATATATAAGAACAGATAAATAAGAACACATAGATTTATTTTTAAAAAGAACAGAATAGAGAGCCCAGAAACGGAACCATGTATTTTCTGCACGTGGTAGATAACAGAGATTGGCACTTCCATATCACTGGGAAACACCATTTATGGAACAAAGAGTGCTCTACAATTGGCTATTTTAAGAGAAAATAAAAATGAGACCCATCTTGCACACCAAAAATACAAACAAAAAATTTGAATTGAATCATATATCTACATATGAAAAGCTAGACTACAAAACTTTTTTTTTTTTTTTTTGAGACAGAATTTCACTCTTATTGTCAGGCTGGAGTGCAATGGCACGATCTCGGCTCACTGCAACCTCTACCTCCCCGGTTCAAGTGATTCTCCTGCCTCAGTTTCCCAAGTAGCTGGGATTACAGGCATGCGCCACCATGCCCGGCTAATTTTCGTAATTTTTTTTTTTTAATTATAGATGGGGTTTCTCCATGTTGGTCAGGCTGGTCTCGAACTCCCGACCTCACGTGATCTGCCCACCTCGGCCTCCCAAAGTGCTGGGATTACAGGTGTGAGCCACCATGCCCGGCCCACACTACAAAACTTTTAGAGGAAAATAGCTTTATGAGTGGGAAAGGGTTTTTTCTCTTTTCTTGCTTTTTTTTTGGAATTTTCAAAATTCTATTTTTCCCTGTTTCTGTTCTTTTAATGGTTATTCTAGGACACTCTATATTTTTACAGGTTCCTTTAGGACTACTGCATGTATACTTTATTTGTCAAACTCTAAAACTAGGCCAGGTGCAGTGGCTCACGCCTGTAATCCCAGTACTTTGGGAGGCTGAGGAGGGCAGGTCACTTGAGGTCAGGAGTTCAAGACCAGCCTGGCCAATATAGTGAAACCCCATCTCTGCTAATAATACAGAAGTCAGCCAGACATAGTGGCGTATGTGTGTACTCCCAGCTACTCAGGAGGCTGTAGCAGGAGAATCGCTTGAACCCGGAGGGCGGAGGTTGCAGTGACCCAAGATTGCGCCACTGCACTCCAGCCTGGGTAACAGAGGGAGGCTGCTTCTCAAAAAAAAAAAAAAAAAAAAAAAACCTCTAAAACTAATCAGTACTCGGGTACAGTGGCTCATGCTTGTAATCCCAGCACTTTGGGAGGCCAAGGCAGGAGGATCACTTGAGCCCAGGAATTTAAGACCAGCCTGGGCAACATAGCAAGATGCTGTCTCTGAAGAAAATTAGCCAGGCATGGTGGCATGCATCTCCAGCTACTCAAGAAACTGAGGTGGGAGGATCACTGGAGCCCAAGTGGTTGAGGCTGCAACAGGCTGTGATCACGCCATTCACTCCAGCCTGGGTGACATCCAGATCTTCTCTTAAAAAAAAAAAAAGAAAAGGAAAGAAAGAAAAAGAAAAGAAAAGAAAAAGAAAAAAGAAAATAAATAAAATTGATCAGCCAGGTGCCGTGGCTCACATGAGGCTGAGGCAGGAGGATCACTTGAGGCCAGGGGTTTGAGACCAGGCTGGCCAACATGGCAAAACCCCTTCTATACTAAAAATACAAAAATTAGCCGGGTGTGGTGGCAGGTGCCTGTAATTCCAGCTACTCGGGAGGCTGAGGCAGGAGAATCGCTAGAACCCAGGAGGCAGAGGTTACAGTGAGCTGAGGTCGCACTACTGCACTCCAGCCTGGGCAACAAGAGCAAGACTCCATCTCAAAAAAAAGCAAAAATGAAGTTGAAGGCTAGGTGCCATGGCTTACACCCGCAGTCCTAGCACTTTGGGAGGCCGAGATGGGAGGATTGCTGGAGCCCAGGAGTTAGAGGCTGCAGAGAGCCATGTTCTCACCACTTCACTCCAACCTGGGTGATAGAGGCAAGAGCCTGTCTCAAAAGCAAAAACCAAAAACTAAAAACAAGCATCGACCAGGCGCAGTGGCTCACACCTGTAATCCTAGCACTTCGGAGGCTGACGCAGGCAGATCACCTGAGGTCAGGAGTTCAAGACCAGCCTGGCCAACATGGTGAAGCCCCATCTCTACTAAAAATACAAAAATTAGCCGGGTGTGTAATCTGAGCTACTCGGGAGGCTGAGCCAGGAGAATCACTTGAACCCAGGAGTTGGAGGTTGCAGTGAGCGGAGATCGCACCACTGCACTCCAGCCTGGATGACAGAGTGAGAAAAAATTAAAAATAGGCCGGGCCGGGTGGCTCACGCCTGTAATCCCAGCACTTTGGGAGGCTGAGACGGGCGGATCACAAGATCAGGAGATTGATCCTTGCATCTGGATCTCTCAGATGCAAGGAGAATCGCTTGCATCTGGGAGGTGGAGGTTGCAGTGAGCCGAGATCTCACCCCTGCACTCCAGCCTGGGCAATAAGAGGGAAATGCTGTCTCAAAAAAAAAATAAATAAATAAATAATAAATAAATAAATAAATAAATGTACTTCAGGTAGAAAGAAAGCAATTCCAGGTAGAAGGCCTGGAATGAGAAAAGAAATGTTCAATACACAAGATGGATAAATCTCAAAAGCACTGATGGCATGTATTAGTAATAATAATCTCAAGGGTTTTATTAAGGATAGAATTACACGGCTGGGCGCAGTGGCTCACGCCTGTAATCCCAGCACTTTGGGAGGCTGAGGAGGGCAGATCACTTGAGGTCAGGAGTTCAAGACCAGCCTGGCCAATATGGTGAAACCCTGTCTGTACTAAAAAATACAAAAATCAGCCGGACGCGGTGGTGCGGGGCTATAGCCACAGCTACTTGGGAGCCTGAAGCAGGAGAATCGCTTAACTCAGGAGGCAGAGGTTGCGGTGAGCCGAGATCAGGCCACTGCACTGCAGCCTGGGCGACAGAGCGAGACTCCATCTCCCAAAAAAAAAAAAGGATAGAATTACAGTGCATGACAAAAGTATCACGTAAGTGGAGATGAGAGAAGATAGAGTAATTTTTATAGCCCAGGACACAGGGTGACAAACTATAGCCCATCAGCCAAATAGGGCTCCATCCTTGCTTTTATTTATTTATTTACATTATTCATTTATTTATTTATTTATTTATTTTATTTTTTATTTTTTTGAGACAGAGTCTCGCTCTGTCGCCTAGGCTGGAGTGCAGTGGCATGATCTCGGCTCGCTGCAAGCTCCACCTCCCGGGTTCACACAATTCTCCTGCCTCAGCCGCCCAAGTAGCTGGGACTGCAGGCACCCACCACCGGCTAATTTTTTTGTATTTTTAGTAGAGACGGGGTTTTACCGTATTGGTCAGGCTGGTCTTGAACTCCTGACCTTAGGTGATCCACCTGCCTCGGCCTCCCAGAGTGCTGGGATTACAGGTGTGAGCCACCACGCCTGGCCTGATTTTTGTATTTTTAGTAGAGGTGGGGGTTCACCATGTTGGCCAGGCTGGTCTCTAACTCCTGACCTCAAATAATCCACCCACCTTGGCCTCCCAAACTGCTGGGATTACAGGCATGAGCCACCGCACCTGGCCTTGATAATTTTAAATATTAATAATTTGGCCATTTAGTATGACCAAACTGTATGATGAAAGACACCATGAACAAAGATGCAAAGATGAGCCACACCCTGGGAAAAAATATTTTTAACATATACAAAGTTTAAAGACTAGAAGCCTGAACTTATAAAGAGCTCATACAGGCCGGGCGCGGCGGCTCATGCCTGTAATCCCAGCACCTTGGGAGGCCGAGGAGGGCGGATCACGAGGTCAGGAGATCGAGACCATCCTGGCTAACATGGTGAAACCCCATCTCTACTAAAAATACAAAAAATTAGCCAGGCGTGGCGGCGTGCACCTGTAGTCCCAGCTACTGGGGAGGCTGAGGCAGGAGAATGGTGTAAACCCGGGAGGCGGAGCTTGCAGTGAGCGAATATGGTGCCACTGCACTCCAGCCTGGGCAACAGAGCGAGATCCAATCTCAATAAATAAATAAATAAAAGAAGATTATCTTCCCACTGTAGAAGGTAAAAATGCCAGATATGAGCCAAATGCAGTGGCTTATACCTGTAATCCTAGCACTTTGGGAGGCCAAAGGGGGCCGATCACCTGAGGTCGGGAGTTCAAGACCAGCCTGACCAACATGGAGAAATCCTGTCTCTACTAAAAAATACAAAATTAGCCAGGCACGGTGGCGCAGGCCTGTAATCCCAGCTACTCAGGAGGCTGAGGGAGGAGAATCGCTTGAACTGGGGAGGTGGAGGTTTCAGTGAGCTGAGATCCTGCCATTTCACTGCAGCCTGGGCAACAAGAGCGAAACTCCATCTCAAAAAAAAAAAAAAAAAAAAAAATTAGCCAGGCGTGGTGCCGTGCGCCTGTAGTCCCAGCTATTTGGGTGGCTGAGGCGGGAGGATTTCTTGAACCCAGGAGTTCAAGGCTGCAGTGAGCCATGATCACGTAATTGAGCCTGGGCGACAGAGCAAGACTCAGTCTCAAAAACAAGAAAAGGAAAATAAAAAGAAAATCCTAGTACTTTGGGAGGCCAAGGTGGGAAGATCGCTTGAGCTCAGGAGTTCAAGATCAGCCTGGGCAACATAGTAAGACCTCCTCTCTATTTTATTAAAAAAATTATAGGCTGGGCACAGTGGCTCACACCTGTAATCCCAGCACTTTGGGAGGCCCAGACGGGCGGATCTCGAGGTCAGGAGATCGAGACCATCCTGGCTGACACGGTGAAACCCCGTCTCTACTAAAAATACAAAAAAATTAGCCAGGCGTGGTGGTGGGTGCCTGTAGTCCCAGCTACTTGGGAGGCTGAGGCAGGAGAATCGTGTGAACCTGGGAGGCGGAGGTAGCAGTGGGCCGAGATCACGCCACTGCACTCCAACCTGGGGGACAGAGCGAGACTCCGTCTCAAAAAAAAAAAAAAAAATTATAAAGTGGCTGGGTGTGGTGGCTCACACCTGTAATCCCAGCACTTTGGGACACTGAGGAGAGCAGATCATCAAAGTTCAGGATCATCTGAGGACAGCCTGGCCAACATGATGAAACCGCATCTATACCAACAACACGAAAATTAGCCAGCTGGGCACGGCGGCTCACGCCTGTAATCCCAGCACTTTGGGAGGCCAAGGCAGGCGGATCACATGGTCAGGAGTTCGAGACCAGCTTGGCCAACATGGTGAAACCCCATCTCTGCTAAAACTACAAAAATTAGCTGGGTGTGGGGCAGGCGCCTGTACTCCCAGCTACTCGGGAAGCTGAGGCAGGAGAATCACTTGAATCCGGGAGGTGGTGGTTGCAGTGAGCAGAGATTGCACCACTGCACTCCAGCCTGGGCGATGGAGCGAGACTCGGTCTCAAAAAAAATTAAAAAAATTAGCCAGGCATGGTGGCTGTAATCCCAGCTACTTGGGAGACTGAGGTGGGAGGATCACTTGACTCCAGGAGGCAGAGGTTGCAGTGAGCCGAGATTGTGCCACTCCACTCCAGCCTGGGTGACAGAGCAAGACCCTGTCTCAAAAAAATAAAATAAAATAACGTAACATAACATAAAATAAGATAAAACAAAATAACATAAAATAAAATAAAATGTCAGCTCTTCATTCCCCAGTGTGCCACCCAGGCTTAAATGGGGAACCGGGGCCCTGAAGCACAGTGGGCTCCAAGTGGCTCATGCCTGTAATCCCATCACTTTGGGAGGCCGAGGCAGGCAGATCACCTGAGGTCAGGAGTTTGAGACCAGCCTGGCCAACATGGCAAAACCTCATCTCTACTAAAAATCCAAAATCCAAAAATTAGCCAGGTGTGGTGGTGGCCTGTAATCCCAGTTACTTGGGTGGCTGAGGTACAAGAATCACTTGAACCTGGGAGGCAGAGGTTGCAGTGAGCCGAGACTGCGCCACTGCATTGCAGCCTGGGTGACAGAGCAAGACATCGTCTCAAAAAACAAAAAAAAAAAGAAAAAAGGGGAGTGGGGGCTGGGGCTCACCTAGCATGGAGTCTGCCCCCCAATGTTGTCTGCGTCTGAGCCGTCACATCCGGCAGTCAGCAGTGGGACGGTGTCATCTCCGCCCAGCAGCTGTGGCCTGATTAGTACATTTCTGTCTGCATAGCTTTGAGCCTGGTTCTCTAGCCCTCCTGGAGATTTTAGATCCTTTTAATAATTTCATTTTCTGCTTGAATCAGACATCTACTTACATCAGAGAAATGCAAATTCAAACAACACGATACCCTTTCATGCACAGCAGATAGGAAGAAAAAGCAATATTCCCACACTGCAGGAGGGAGTGTAAATTGGTATAGATACTTTGGAGAACAACTTGTTAATGTCTAATAAATTGGAATGCAGATATCCTGTGACCCGGAAATCCCACTTTTAGTCATATTCTCTAAACTACAGCTCATAGAGACAAGCATAAGAGTCTTCACTGTAATACTATTTATAACACTGAAAAAAACCAAAACAACCTACTTTTATACGAATGTGAAGTGAATAAGAAATTGTGATATATTCATGCAATGTATAAACTAGAACAGCATGTACCAGAATGGATAGATCTTGAAAACATCATTGTGGGTGAAGAAAACTGCAGAAGGGTCTGTGGAGTGCGGCACGTCCATTTAAAGACGTCAATGAACCAAAGGGGACAAATAAAACTGAGGAAATCTGGCCAGGCACAGTGGCTCACAAACCTGTAATCCCAGCACTTTGGGAGGCTGAGGCAGGCAGATCACCTGAGGTCAGGAGTTCAAGACCAGCCTGGCCCATGTGGCAAAACCCCATCTCTACTAAAAATACAAAATTAGCCGGGCCTGCTGGCAGGCACCTGTAATCCCAGCTACTTGGGAGGCTGAGGCAGGAGGATCACTTGAACCCAGGAGGTGGAGGATGCAGTGAGCCAAGATCGTGCCACTGCACACTCTAGCCTGGGCGAGACAGAGTGAGAATCCGTCCAAAAAAAAAAAAAGAAGAAATATGAATAAGGTTGGTAGATTTTTTTTGCGTCAACATTCTGGTTGTGATATTATTGTGTACTTTTGCATCATTAGGGGATACTGGGCAAAGGGTATTATTTCTTATTTTTGTTTTGTTTTTTGAGACGGAGTTTCACTCTTGTTGCCCAGGCTGAAGTGCAGTGGCAAGATCTCAGCTCACTGCAACTTCCACCTCCTGGGTTCAAGCGATTCTCCTGCCTCAGCCTCCCGAGTAGCTGGGATTATAGGCACCCACCACCACTCCCTGCTAATTTTTGTATTTTTAGTAGAGACGGGGTTTCACTTTGTTGGCCAGGGTGGTCTCAAACTCCTGACCTCAAGTGATCTGCCTGCTCAGCCTCCCAAAGTGCTGGCATTACAGGCGTGAGCCACCGTGCCCAGCCTATTTCTTATAATGGCATATGGGTCTGCTGTAAATAAATAAAAATACCAAACAATGAATACATTACTTACAGGTACATGATGGCTTCCTCTGAGGAACAGAGGAGAAAATAGATTTTAGGAGAGGACTTGAGCCCAGAAGTTTGAGGGCAGCCTGGGCAACATAGTGAGACCCTGGTCTCTACAAAAAATAAAAAGAAGATTAGCTGGCCATGGTGGTGCATGCCTGTAGCCCCAGCTACTGGGGAGGCCGAAACAGGAGGGTTGCTTGAACCCAGGAGGTCGAGGCTGCTATGAGCTGTGATTTTACCACTGCACTCCAGCCTGGCTGAAAGAGCAAGACTCTCTCTCAAAACAAACCAAAAAAAAGGCCAGGCAGCCGGGCGCGGTGGCTCATGCCTGTAATCCCAGCACTTTGGGAGGCCGGGGTGGGCAGATCACGAGGTCAGGAGATCTAGATCATCCTGGTTAACACAGTGAAACCCTGTCTCTACTAAAATACAAAAAATTAGCCAGGCGTGGTGGCAGACGCCTGTAGGCCCAGCTACTTGGGAGGCTGAGGCAGGAGAAGGGCGTGAACCTGGGAGGCGGAGGTTGCAGTGAGCTGAGATCGCGCCACTGCACTCCAGCCTGGGCGACAGACTCTGTCTCAAAAAAAAAAAAAAAAAAAAAAAAGAGAAAAAAATTATCTAAGTGTGGTGGCTCACACCTGTAGCCACAAGTACTCAGGAGGCTGAGTTCAGAGGATCTCTTGAGCCTGGGAGGGGGAGGTTGCGAGGTTGCAGTGAGCCGAGATCACACCACTGTACTCCAGCCTGGGCGACAGAGGTTGAGACTCTGTCTCAAAAAAAAAAAAAAAAAAAGAATAGGGAAATAGGGAGCATCTGATTCCCGTCCATGCCTCAGTCCTCTACATTTGAAGAAGCTGAACATCATAGGTAGAAAGTCAAATAAGTCTTTGAACAGGGCGTGGTGCTCACCTGTAATCCCAGCCATGGGAGCCTGAGGTAGGAGAATTACTTGAGGCCAGAAGTTCAAGACCAGCTGGGGCAACATAGCAAGACAGCTCCCCACCCCCACCATCTCCACAAAACAATAATAATAATAAGAGCCTTTGGGCCGGGCGCAGTGGCTCACGCCTGTAATCCCAGCACTTTGGGAGGCCGAGGCTGACGGATCACCTGAGGTCAGGAGTTTGAGACCAGCCTGACTAACACGGCGAAACCCGTTTCTAATAAAAATACAAAAATTAGTCAGGCTTGGTGGTGGGCGCCTGTAGTCCTCACTCCTCAGGAGGCTGAGACAGAAGAATCGCTTGAACCCAGGAGGTGGAAATTGCAGGGAGCCAAGATCGCACCACTACACTCCAGCTTGGGCGACAGAGCGAGATGCTGTCTTGAAAAAAAAAGAGCCTTTGGCCGAAGGCAGTAGGCGGCAGGGAAAACCAGGAGGAAGCCAGCATGGTCAAACGAGACAGGGAAGTTCAGATGATTTGGGGCCACACTGGATTCTTTTTTTTTTTGCTCATTTTATTTTCTTTTGTTTTGTTTTGTTGAGATGGAGTCTTGCTCTGTCGCCCAGGCTGGAGTGCAGTGGTGTGATCTCGGCTCACTACAACCTCCACCTCCCAGGTTGAAGCAATTCTCCTGTGTCAGCCTCCCAGGTAGCTGGAATTACAGGCGTGTGCCACCACGGCCAGCTAAGTTTTGTATTTTTAGTACATGGGGTTTCGCCATATTAGCCAGGCTGGTCTGGAACTCCTGACCTCAGGTGATCTGCCCGCTTCGGCCTCCCACAGTGTTGAGATTACAGGCGTGAGCCACCACGCCTGGCCAACACTGGACCCTTTGAATCCATGGATGCCTCTTTGCTTCTCCAAGTGCCCTGCGAGATTGGACACAGACCGGTTTATGTAGAACATCCTGGAGAAATTACTGAGATACTGAGAAACTTGCTGGAGAGAAAGCTGCTTTTTGGGCTTCCTGCTATGTAAGGAATTTAAAAAAGAAACTAAGTAAAAAAAGCAAGCCTAGTTCACACGCTGAAAAGGGCGGGCTAAGATCGCCATCTGTAGGTGAATCGTTTCTTCTGCCAACTCGAATTCTGTCCACAGTTCCTGACACCTAAATGGGTCCAAGCTACCTAGCTCCCCCTCTAGCCTGCACGCTCCACCCAGGACAAGGCAGAGGCTCTGGCGAGTCCAGTATCTTTTTCTTTTCTTTCTTTCTTTTTTTTTTTTTTTTTTTTTTGAGATGGAGTCTCGCTCTGTCGCCCAGGCTGGAGTGCAGTGGCGCGATCTCAGCTCACTGCAAGCTCCGCCTTCCGGGTTCACGCCATTCTCCTGCCTCAGCCTCCCAAGTAGCTGGGACTACAGGCGCCCGCCACCACGCCCAGCTAATTTTTTATATTTTTAGTAGAGATGGGGTTTCACCATGTTAGCCAGGATGGTCTCGATCTCCTGACCTCGTGATCCGCCCGCCTCGGCCTCCCAAAGTGCTGGGATTACAGGCGTGAGGCACCGCGCCCGGCCCAGTATCTTTTTCAGGGTTACCCAGCGAGTGGCCAGGCGCGGAGGCTCACACCTGTAATCCCAGCACTCTGAGAGGCCGAGGCGGGCGGATCACCTGAGGTCAGGAGTTCGAGGCCAGCTGGCCAACATGGTAAAACCCCATCTCCACTAAAAATTAAAAAAAATTAGACGGGCATAGTGGTGTGCGCCTGTAATCTCAGCTACTGGGGAGGCTGAGGCAGAAGAATCATTTGAACCCGGGAGGCGGAGGTTACAGTGAGCAGAGATTGTGCCACTGCACTCCAGCCTGGGCAACACAGTGAGACTCTGTCTCAAAAAAAAAAAAAAATAGGCTACCCACAAGTTAGCAAGAGAACTACAACCAAAAAATCATGACTTTCAATTTTTTTTTCTTTAAAAAAATTGTAAAAAAGCCTGGTGCAGTGGCTCACACCTGCAATTCCAGCTACTCAGGAGGCTGAGGCAGGAGAACTGCTTGAACCTGGGAGGCGGAGGTTGCAGTGAGCCGAGATCACACCACTGCACTCCAGCCTGGGTGACAGAGTGAGGCTCTGTCTCAAAAACAAAAACAAAAAAGTAAAAAAAATGCATAATATTAAAGTGTACATAACATAAAATGTACCATCTTAACCACGTTAAAGCATATGGTATATTGGCATAAAGCATGTTCACACTGACGCAGCCATCACCACCACTATATCCCAAATTATTTTCCTTTTTTAAATGTTAAACTTTTAAATTTGTTATATTTTTAGTTTATTTTTTTCACCCTACCCCCTATATTTTTAATTTAACTTTTTTTTTTTTTTGAGACAGTGTATCACTCTGTCACTCAGGCTAGAGTGCAGTGGTGTGATCTCGGCTCACTGCAATCTCTACCCCCACCCCATGTTCAAGCGATTCTCCTGCCTCAGCCTCCCAAGAAGCTGGGACTACAGGAGCACGCCCCCACACACAACTAATTTTTTGGTATTTTTTGTAAAGATGAGATTTCACCATGTTGTCTAGGCTGATGTTGAACTCCTGCCTTCAAGAGATCTGCCCACCTCAGCTCCCAAAATGTTGGGATTACAGGCGTGAGACACCGCGCCTGGCCAATTTAGCTTTTCTTGAGACAAGGTCTCACTCTGTTGCCCAGGCTAGAGTGCAGTGGCTCGATCCTGGCTCACTGCAGCCTCAACCTTCCAGGCTCAAGCTATCCTCCTGCCTCAGCCTCCTGTGACAGGTCCTGAATGTCCACAAACCCACCCAGGCTGTCCCATGGTGGACAGGTGGTGAGGTCAGAGTCTCAGTCCTCTCCAGCCCAGCATGAGGCTCCCAGGCTACACCCGGAGCCACCCCACTAGAGATCTCACCTGCCTGGGCCCTGGAAGGGTCACCCTGGATCTCTACCACCTGGTTCATGGCTCCCAGGCTCAGGGACCGGACACTTCCCAGCTCTGAGCCTCTTCCTCAAAGACATGAAATCCCCACGCTCAGAACCTGGTTGGCCTACTTGGAAATACTTCTCATTCTGTTAAGATAAACCCACAGGAAAATAAAGGCACAGCTTTCCTACATTATCTCATCCAACCTCCGCCAAGCCTGCGAGGTAAGAAAACTGAGGCCTAGAGACGTTCAGGCTCTCTTGATAGCAAGGGAGGGGTTAGTCTCGGCCCAGTCTCCGGGCTCAGGCAGCCTCTCTCCCCAGCCGTGTCAGGCTTCCCCAAGGGGCCGTGTGGCAGAACATTTTTCATTTTCATAGTTATGAACCAATGTTAATATCAATAGAAATGCAACGAACCCATAAAACTTATAATTTCACGGAAACTATAAATTTGGCCTTAAAATGAAGTCACGTTTCTTTAGAAAGAGTTTTGATGGAAATTAAAGCTTACCCCTGGGCCGAGCGCGGTGGCTCATGCCTATAATCCCAGCACTTTGGGAGGCCAACACAGAAGGATTGCTCTAGGCCAGGAATTCAAGACCAGCTTGGGCTAACACTGTGAGACCCTCTCCCCCATCTCTAAAAACAATTTTTTTTTTTTGACACAGAGTCTCACTCTGTCATTTAGGTTGGAGTGCAGTGGCACAACCTCGGCTCACTGCAGCCTCTGCCTCCTGGGCTCAAGTGATTCTCCTGCCTCAGCCTCCTGAGTAGCTGGGATTACAGGCGCCTGCCGCCACACCCGGCTAAATTTTGTATTTTTAGTAGAGATAGGGTTTCACCATGTTGGCCAGGCTAGTCTTGAACTCCTGACCTCAAGTGATCCTCCTGCCTCACTCTCCCAAAGTGCTGGGATTACCGGTGGGAGACACTGTGCCTCGCCCTCTAAATAAACAATTTAAAAAATTAGCCGGGCACAGTGGTGCACGCCTATAGTCTCAGCTACTCAGGAGGAGGCGGCGGGAGGATCACGAGCCTGGGAGTTTGAGGCTGCAGTGAGCCATGATTGCGCCACTGTGCTCCTGGCCTGGGTGACAGAGTGAGACCTTGTCTCAAAAACAAAAAGAAAAAAATCTACCCCTGGAAGCACAACACAGGCCACGCTGCAGGTCAGCCCGGGAGCCTCATCCAGCCGTCTCTGCTGCCAGGGTTGGTGCGGTGCCTCAGGTTTCCCACTCCTTCACCTCAGAGGCTCAGAAATAGACCAGCGGAGGCCAGGCCTGCTGGCTCATGCCTGTAGCACTTTGGGAGGCAGAGTTGGGAGAACTGCTTGAGCCCAGGAGTTCAAGACCAGACTGAGCAACATAGTGAGACCCCATCTCTACAGAAAAACAAAAAGGTAGCCCGATGTGGTGGTGTGGATCTGTACTACCAGATACTCAGGAGGCTAAGGTGAGCCTGTGAGACTGAAGCTACAGTGAGGTGCGACGGCACTACTGTACTCTAGCCTGGGTGACAGAGTGAGACCCTGTTAAAAAATAATAATAATAGGCCAGGGGCAGTGGCTCACGCCTGTAATCCCAGCACTTCGGGAGGCCAAGGCGGGTGGATCACGAGGTCAGGAGATTGAGACCATCCTGACTAACAGGATGAAACCCGTCTCTACTAAAAATACAAAAAATTAGCCAGGTGTGGTGGCGGGTGCCTGTAGTCCCAGCTACTAGGGAGGCTGAGGCAGGAGAATTGCTTGAACCCGGGAGGCGGAGCTTGCAGCGATCTGAGATAGCACCACTGCACTCCAGCCTGGGCGACAGAGTGAGACTCCATCTCAAAAAATAAATAAATAAATAAATAAATAAAAATAATAATAAAAACAAAAAATCGAATAAGTTTTTGTTGTTGTTGTTGGTTTGTTTGTTTGTTTTTTTTGAGATGGATTTTTGCTCGTTGCCCAGGCTGGAGTGAAACGGTGCAATCTCCGCTCACCACAACCTCCGCCTCCAGGGTACAAGTGATTCTCCCGCCTCAGCCTCCCGAGTAGCTGAGATTACAGGCATGTGCCACCATGCCTGGCTAATTTTTGTATTTTTAGTAGAGATGGGGTTTCACCATGTTGTTCAGGCTGGTCTCGAACTCCTGACCTCATGTAATGCATCCGCCCACCTTGGCCTCCCAAAGTGCTGGGATTACAGGCGTGAGCCACCATGCCCGGCCATAATTTCCTTCTTCTAATAAGGACATCAATCATTGATTTAGGGTCCACTCTCGTCCACTTTGACTTCATCTTGATTACATCTGGGAAGACTGCTTCCACACACAGTAGCCCCACCGACCCCCAGTTTCACATTCCACTGTTTCAGTTACCTATGGTCAATTATGATTGGAAAATATTACATAATGAAGAAAATTTGACAGAGAGACACAGACACACCACCAGACACCACATCCACATAACTTTTATGACAATATGTTATAATTGTTCTATTAGTTATTGCTGTTAATCTCTTACTGTGCCCTATTGTAAGCATGCATATGTAGAAAAAACATACTCCCAGGCGTATTGGCTCACACCTGTAATCCCAGCACTTTGGGAGGCCGAGGCAGGTGGATCACAAGGTCAGGAGATCGAGACCATCCTGGCTAATACGGTGAAACCTCGTCTCTACTAAAAAAATACAAAAAAAATCAGCCCGGCGTGGTGGCGGGCGCCTGTATTACCAGCTACTTGGGAGGCTGAGGCAAGAGAATGGCGTGAACCCGGGAGGTGGAGCTTGCAGTGAGCCGAGATCGTGCCACTGCACTCCAGCCTAGGCGACAGAGCAACACTCCGTCTAAATAAAAAAAAAAAAAATTGTCATCCCTTATTGTACAGATGCGGAAACTGACGCGGAGGCATTAAGTGACCTGCCCAAAGATACACCACTGACAGCATGATGAGGAGTAGTCAAATCTGGTACTAGGCATGGGAAGACTCTGCTTCTTTTTCGCTCTTTTAAACACCATTAGGATGGGATGGGTGTGGTGGCTCATGCCTATAGTCCCGGCACTTTGGGAAGCTGAGGCAGGAAGACTGCTTGAGGCCAGGAGTTTGAGACCAGCCTGGGCAACACAGTGAGATGCTATCTACAAATAAAGAAATTAGCTGGGCACGGTGGCACATACCTTCAGTCCCAAGTACTTGGCAGTGTACTTAATGTCACTGAACTGTACACTAAATTGCATATTAAAATGGCTAGGCCCTGCGCGGTGGTTCACGCTTGTAATCCTGGCACTTTGGGAGGCTGAGGTGGGAGGATTCTCTTGAGGCTGGAAGGTCCCGATTGCAGCGGCGCTGTGATTATGCCACCGCACTCTAGCCTGGGCAACAGAGCGAGACCCTGTCTCTGAAAACAAACAAACAAAAAACTATAGGATGAAATATACATAAAAATTACCTTTTTGGCATTTTATTTTATTTTTTCGAAGACAGGGTCTCACTATGTTGCCCTGACTGGTCTTGAACTCTTGGGCTCAAGCGATCCTCCTGTCTTGGCCTCCCAAAGTACTGGGAAGAGAGGTGTGAGCCACCGCGCAGGGCCTAGCCATTTTAATATGAAGTTTAGTATACAGTTCAGTGGCATCAAGTACATTCACCATGTTGTACCATCACCACGGTCATCTCCAAAACGTTCTCATCCTCCCAAATTGAAGGTCCGTCCCCGATAAACACTCCCCACTCTCCACCCCAGCCTCTGGGTACCACCTGTTTTATTTATTTATTTAATTTTCGTAGAGATGAGGGCTGGCGTGCGGGGGGTGGTGGTGCTATGTTGGCAAGGCTGGTCTCGAACTCCTAAGCTCAAGCGATCTTCCCACCTCAGCCTCCCAAAGTGCTGGGATAACAGGCGTGATCCACTGGGTTGTTTTCTAGGATGATTAAGACATCCCCCAACCAGTAGTTGTCCGCCACTCCGGCAAAAAACAAGATAGAAGCCACATGCACCCAATGCCCGTCCCGTGAGCACCCGCGCAGAGCGAACCGCTCCGGTCCCTCCGGAGTCAGCCTCGAGCCCCAGGCGGCGAGGACCCGCCCCCGCCCCCACGTGACCCGCGCTGTCCCGCGCGGAAGGCGGCGGCCTCGGATGGACTGAACCACTGTGAAAGCCCGAATGGGGGGAAACAGGCAGTGACGGCCGCTAGGGAAGGACTGGGGGTAAGCGATTAAAGAAACTTCCATACATTTTTTGTATCGTGCCAGGCAGTCGTCCTTCTAGTCGTGTGTGCCCTCTCTGGCTCGCCCCGAATTCCTTTTCTATTTTGAAGTAGTCTGTCCTTTTGCTCAGTCAGTAGGCGAGTCCAAGTGACAGACACGGACAGGGGGGACTTTAGTAACGTAAACTAAACGGGTTCCCTAGCGAAAGGCTCAGACGCCCTGAGCAATCGCCTGTTGAGTCTCCACTCTTCCAGGGTATTAACTGTTGAGTTAGAGGACATTTTCCTAGCATTCTGGGTACTAAAATCATTTCTTGTCCCCGCCTTCAGCTCCACAAATAGTTCAGTCCCGCCCCGCAGCGTCCGACGGGAAAGGAAAGGGGGAGGACGCCATGTTGGACGGAACCATCTGCTGCCACACATGGGGTGGTCAATGCTCCCATGAGTTTACTGATGCACAGAAACAACCTTGCTGAATGGAATTAAGCACTTTCTTGTCATAAATATATCAGTTTGATGATTTTCGGACGCGGTCTTGTGGATGCGAGTCCTCTCAGGGTCGTCGTGAGGCCCCAGGGCGTGGGTGCGCCCCCCGCCCCGCGGCCTTGGTGCGGCCTCCCCGTCGCACGCACATGGCTGGACTGTAGCCGGCGCGGCGCGCGGTGCGGCCTGGGAGAGTCGGAAGCGCGGCGGCCGCGGAGCCCTGCGAGTAGGCAGCGTTGGGCCCATGCAGGACGCAGAGAACGTGGCGGTGCCCGAGGCGGCCGAGGAGCGCGCCGAGCCCGGCCAGCAGCAGCCGGCCGCCGAGCCGCCGCCAGCCGAGGGGCTGCTGCGGCCCGCGGGGCCCGGCGCTCCGGAGGCCGCGGGGACCGAGGCCTCCGGTGAGGAGGTGGGGGTCGCGGAGGCCGGGCCGGAGCCCGAGGTGAGGACCGAGCCGGCGGCCGAGGCAGAGGCGGCCTCCGGCCCGTCCGAGTCGCCCTCGCCGCCGGCCGCCGAGGAGCCGCCCGGGTCGCATGCTGAGCCCCGTGTCCCGGCACAGGGCGAGGCCCCAGGAGAGCAGGCTCGGAACGAGCGCTCCGACAGCCGGGCCCAGGCGGTGTCCGAGGACGCGGGAGGAAACGAGGGCAGAGCGGCCGAGGCCGAACCCCGGGCGCTGGAGAACGGCGACGCGGACGAGCCCTCCTTCAGCGACCCCGAGGACTTCGTGGACGACGTGAGCGAGGAAGGTGAGGGCGCCCGGGGCGAGGCTGGCGAGCGGCGCGGGAGCGTGGCTGGGGTTCCCGAGGTGGGAGATGTCGTCGGGCTGTGCCACCGGTTCGTGCAGAAGTTCCAGCGAGGGTGTCCGTGTGTTCCTGAGAAGCCACCGAGGGAGGGGTTCCCGAGTGCCCTGGAAGTGTTCTGAGAGCCCAGCGCCTCCCCTTTTCTTTCCTGAAAAAGGGGACAGGGTGGAGCTCACTTCGGGAGCCAGGCATTTGCATGACAACCAGAAATCTGAGAGGGTGGGAGAGGGCACATGGGGTACTCCGTTATGGCTGGGTGTGCTGTGAGTGTAGCAGCTGGGGGTACGGCAAAAACCGAAGACCCGGTGGCAGGTTTGCGGGTCTACGTGTCCCCAGAGCTGACCAGTCAGACCTCCCAAGGTCTGGATCGGAGGAACAGCTTGTGGCAGAGCCAGTGATTTTGTCCCCCTGCCCCTCAGAATTGTCCATCTCCAGAGACTTCCTTAGTGGGACAGGCACCCTGTGAAATTCCAGTTTGATTTTTCTTTATCTCTTGCGCTAAATCTATAAAGAGAGTTATTTTTCCAGGTTTTAATATTGCCGATAACAGCCAGCTTTGCCTTCATCTCAAGCTTGATTGGATTTACAGGCATATTTCTGCTTCCTGTCTCAGAGATTTTTTCCTGAAGCTACTTCTGATGAGAGCTGGTCTCATTTGTTTTTCTTTTGTTTTTTAGCTCTCTTAAGCCTTTAAGTTGGGAACACGTCAGCCTCTGCAGATTGGCTAAGTTGATACTAGAGTGAGAAAAATAAAAATACCCTTGCTGATGTAGCCAGCGGTACACCAAGACAATTTCGGGAATAACATGGAGTTGCCAATTTATGATTTAAACGTATTTTTAAAAGGCTATCAGAGGGCCTGGCGGGGTGGCCCACGCCTGTAATCCCAGCACTTTGGGAGGCCGAGACGGGCGGATCACGAGGTCAGGAGATCGAAACCATCCTGGCTAACATGGTGAAACCCCGTCTCTACTAAAAATACAAAAAAAATTAGCCGGGCGTGGTGGCGGGCACCTGGATTTCCCAGCTACTCTGGAGGCTGAGGCAGGAGAATGGTGTGAACCTGGGAGGCGGAGCTTGCAGTGAGCCGAGATCCTGCCACTGCACTCCAGCCTGGGCGATAGAGCAAGACTCCGTCTCAAAAAAAAAAAAAAAAAAAGAAAAAGAAAAAAAGGTTATCAGAAATACAAGTCAGCCAGGTGTGCTGGTGCACACCTGTGGTCTCAGGTACTTGGGAGGCTGAGGCACGAGAATCACTTTAACCCAGGAGGTGGAGGTTGCAGTGAGCCGAGATCCCACCACTGCCTGGGCGAGAGTGAGACCCTGTCTCAAAAAGTGAAAAATTAAAAAATAAAAACGCTGTCAGTTACTGTGACCATTACTATATTACACTTTTTTTTTTTCATAAAAGACATTTTAGCATGAAAAGCAGGAAGGACACCACACACTAAAGACTTTGGGAACATCTAGTCTACGCCCCTCAGTCCTGAGGAAACTTGTCCCTGAAGGTGGAGTAGGCTGCTGAGAATTCCCAGTGGGTCTGTACTGCTTGGCCCACCAGACTCTCCTGCTCAGAACAGTGTTCTTTCTAACGCTTCAATTGTTATTATAGTTTAAAAATCAAAACTTTTGGTTTAATGATTATTTTGAGCCCTTGGATATTCTGCTACTTTTTTTAAAAGCATTATTTGAGCCCATCGAATTCACAGATTTCTAATACGTAGATTACTTCTGGAATTGGGAAGAGTCAGAGGATGCTAATATGACGACAGGGTTGGCCAGGCTGGGTGACAGCTGTGGGTCCTCAGCGGGCCCACGTGGCCCTGAAGGTGCAGTGTTGGCCAGAGTGACAGGTGAGGCATCTTCTGGTCCTGAGGACTAAGGCTCAGGAAGCCGACTTTGTCATGGCCCTCCTGGTTGTGGTAACGCAGGTTTTGTGCTTTATGAGAAGAGCTGCCCTTCAGGGTCAGTGTGCAAGACAGTACGTGACTGTATCAGTTCTTTCCAGAAGGGCCAAGTCTTCCAAGGAGCAGGCCAGAGGTGGCCTGGAGTCCCTGTCTTGCCTTATTACTTTTTTGGTACAGATTAGCTTCTCAAACTGTAATCATCCTTTCAGTTTAATGTTTCAGCTGATCCAGGATTTTAACTCTAAATGTCTTTTTTGGCTCGTTAACTATTCTTTCTCTTTCTATTTGCTATTTAGTGTTGAGAATTGTTCTCTTCTGTTTTATTGGAGACTGGTTGGGAATCCATGAGCCACGTGTAACCGATGCTTGGGCTGAGAGTGATCAAGGCGATGTGTCTTCATGGTGTAGTTACTTCATTTATTTCCTTCCTATGTGTGGGCAGTTTCTCCTAGACTAGACGCTTTGAGCTTGTGGGAAGGAGTACCCAGTTTGTGTAAAAGCTGGGCTTTTTATTGCAGCCTTATAAATTCAGATCAGGCTTGTCAGGCCATTTAATTGTATGGTAAGTGCTTTCGAAGTTACCCTAGGATTTGACTAGTTTCCATAGCAGGGTGTCCAGCACTGCAGTGACTGGCAACTGCCTTTTTCCCTTTTTTTCTCTTGTTCGTCTCAATTTTAGCATCGTTGAAAATAAAACAGCGATTATTTTTTAAGGCAGTATTTTCAATATTTCCTTTTTTTTTTTTTTGAGACAGAGTCTCATTCTCTTGCTCAGACTGGAGTGCAATGGCTCACCGCCTCTGCCTCCCCGCTTCAAGCAATTTTCCTGCCTCAGCCTCCCAAGTAGCTGGGATTATAAGCATGTGCCACCATGCCTGGCTACTTTTTGTGTTTTTAATACAGACGGGGTTTTGCCTTGTTGGCCAGGCTGGTCTCGAACTCCTGGCCTCCTGTGATTTGCCTTCCTTGGCTTCCGAAAATGCTGGGATTACAGGCGTGAGCCACCATGCTGGGTCAGTTTTCAGTATTTCCGAAAGTGTTTTTTTGAGACGGAGTCTTGCTCTGTCGCTGGAGTGAGCCACCATGCCCAGCCAACTTTTGAGAATAAATACAGTATAGAATATTTTCGGACATCTGCATATTTAGTATGTTGGAATTACCATTATTATTATTATTTGAGATGGAGTCTCACTCTGTCTCCTAGGCTGGAGTGCAGTGGCATGATCTTGGCTCACTGCAACCTCCATCTCCTGGGTTCAAGCGATTCTCCTGCCCCAGCCTCTCCAGTAGCTGGAATTACAGGCACCCACCACCATGCTTGGATCATTTTTCTCGTATTTTTATTAGGGACAGGTTTCACCATGTTGGCCAGGCTGGTCTTGAACTCCTGGCCTCAGGTAATCTGCCTGCCTTGGCCTCCCAAAATTCTGGGATTACAGGCGTGAGCCACTGAGCCTGGCCATGTTCTAAATTCTGACGCGTGATGCTTTCCAGCAGCCCTGCGAGGCATTTCATCACATCAAGAACAGCTTCACGTACCACTAAGAAAAAAATACTGTTATTTAATCTCAGTGGGGGTGGCATCTCCCACCTGTAGTCCCTGCTACTTGGGAGGCTGAGGCAGGAGGATTGCTAGAGCCCAGGAGTTCCAGGCTAGCCTGGGCAGCATAACAAGACCCTGTCTCTTTACAAAGAAAAAAAAAAGTTGTTTCAGGAGCTTGTATATTCTCCAGTCTCCTAGTTTAAGTGCCGGTCTCTGCCCTGATAGTGTTTTTCAAAAAGGCTCTTTGTGATATAATTAAGAAATGTGTATTTGGGCTCTGCCTGGCTCTTGGCACTCAGTGTCTAAACCCTTGTAATTTCCAAAGTGGTAAGTGTCTTTTTGTAGACGAGGAGTTGATTGATGGCTGGGGCTCCTTGCCAGGGAACCAACCACGTGATTAGAGGGTGGGACCTTTTAGGTCTCCCCCTGCCACCCGGAAGGAAGAGGGCTGAAAGTTGAGTTGATCACCGGTGCTCAGTGATGTCATTAATCACGCCTCTATAGTGAGATCTTCATAGAAACCCAAAAGGACCGGGTTCAGGGGCTCCATGCAGCGGAACAGGTGGAGGCTTCTGCAGGGTGGTGGCCTGGAGAGCACAGGGAGGCTCTGCGCTTCTCCTCCATCTGCCTTTTCGTCTATACCCTCTGTAACGTCCGTTATAATAAGCTGGCAAACCTAGCTCTCTGAATTCTGTAAGCTGCTGCAGTAAATTAATGGAACCCAAGAAGCGGGGGATAGTGGGAGCCCTGCTTTGTAGCCTGTCGGTCAGAACCGGAGGTGACAGCCCACTACTTGCGACTGCCATCTGAAATGGGGGCCAGTCTTTGGGGCTGAGCCTTCAGCCTGTGGGATCTGATGCTAATTCCCGGTAGATAGTGTCTGAATTGGATTAAGTTAGAGGACACCCAGCTGGTGGCCCCTGGAGAACTGCTTGATGCGACACCCACGTCCGGTGTCAGGCGTTGTGTTGAGTGTTACGTGAGTAGGAAAGACACTGTCACATCCTTGTCTCCTGCAGTTCAGTTGTTTATCCTTAGAGCTTTTTAACCTAAGGAATATTGGGTAAAGATTGTTCTGGACGAAGGTGCGTGGTGGTGGGCTCTGCAGCAGAGAGAGGTGGGGAAGCTCACCCCAGACGCGCTTCTTCTTTGGGTTTTTTCCCGATCCCCTGTGAATGGCCATCCAGTTCACGGCCTGAAAACATGAAAATCACTGGGAACAGGAGGTGGGAGAAGAGTTATTACTTTCATCCCAGTTCACTCGAGAGAGGGTTCCTCCTTGAATAATTTCTGGTAATTTGTATTCACAGCACAAATGTGCTGTGAATATATTGAGCATTTAAATATTTACTTGTTTGCTAAAATCTTCTGTAAAAAGTCAGTTTTCATTGACATTGGGATGGGATTCTGCCTGCCTAGATGTTGCAACAAACCTTTCAAAATCTAGGCATCTCTGGAAGATCTAATAGTGGATATTCTTGAGATGGTCTTCTTCATTTGCATTGTGCATTGTTAAAAGCTTTTCACTGTTATTCTCCTGTAGTCTTTGGTTATTACCAGAACTTAATTGACCTGTCTTGACTGTTTACATTTCCATGAAAGGGAGAGAGGAGAGTTCCAGTCCCCACAGCTGTCATGTTTAAAATCTGAAACAAGCTAGGGTTAGGATTTCTTTTGCTCACAGTGAAAGCATTTAGACAATTCATTGCCTCTTCTTGAAGACTTGTTTAGTGTGCTCAGTTAATGTATTAATGTTTTTCTTGGTAAAAATGATCATTTGAAAAATCTCTCTTGTTCAGAATTACTGGGAGATGTACTCAAAGATCGGCCCCAGGAAGCAGATGGAATCGATTCGGTGATTGTAGTGGACAATGTCCCTCAGGTGGGACCCGACCGACTTGAGAAACTCAAAAATGTCATCCACAAGATCTTTTCCAAGTTTGGGAAAATCACAAATGATTTTTATCCTGAAGAGGATGGGAAGACAAAAGGGTGAGTGTTCTCCTGTTGGAGAAGTATCATCTGTGTCTGGCACGTCGTGATGAGGGAGTGTTGCAGGAGCTCCTTACAAACACAGCTCCTGCCTTGCCCAGGCACATGGGCCGTTCACTTCTTCAGGCCGCCCTCAGCTGGAAGCTATCCAGAGCAGTGAATGAGAAGATGATAAAGTTTGTTTTTTTAAGTTAAGGTTTTAAAGTTTTTAAAATTACCTAGAATAGGCCAGCATGGTGGCTTATGCATAAACTCCCAACACTCTTGAAGCCTGAGGCCAGGAGTTGGAGGCTGCAGTGAGCTATGATAACGTAGCTGTACTCCAGTCTGGGTGACAGAGCAAGACTCTGTCTCTAAAATAAATAAATAAAGTAAAAACTAACTAGAATAGTTTTAGTTTCTAGAAAAATTATCAAATACAGGTAATGCTGCTGCATTTTCTATGTTGGGCAGTCAGTTGAAGGATGGCCTCTTGACCCTCAGTTACTCGTGTTATAATGA
Source organism: Pan troglodytes (assembly GCF_028858775.2). NCBI lineage: Eukaryota > Metazoa > Chordata > Mammalia > Primates > Hominidae > Pan > Pan troglodytes. Next base: position 8,326,802 of record NC_072404.2, read on the forward strand.
AACATTCTCTGAGGTTCTTTCTTTCTTTCTTTTTTTTGAGTCGGAGTCTCGCTCTGTCGCCCAGGCGGGAGTGCAGTGTCGCAATCTCGGCTCACTGCAAGCTCCGCCTCCCGGGTTCACACTATTCTCCCGCCTCAGCCTCCCTAGTAGCTGGGACTACTGGCGCCCGCCACCACGCCCGGCTAATTTTTTGTATTTTTGGTAGAGACGGGGTTTCACCATGTTAGCCACAATGGTCTCGATCTCCTGACCTTGTGATCCACCCGCCTCGGCCTCCCAAAGTGCTGGGATTACAGGCCTGAGCCACTGCGCCCGGCCTCTCTGAGCTTCTTTCTAATCTTGCCTGTAATACACAATATTAGACTACTTTTAAGTTTTTTTGTTTGTTTGTTTGTTTGAGACAGTCTCACTCTTGCCCAGGCTGGAGTGCAGTGGTGTGATCTCAGCTCACTGCAACCTCCGCCTCCCGGGTTCAAGCAATTCTCCTGCCCCACCCTCCCAAGTAGCTGGGATTACAGGCGCACACTACCACGCCTGGCTTGCTTGCTTGCTTGCTTATTTATTTATTTATTTATTTATTGAGACAGAGTCTTGCTCTGTCACCCAGGCTGGAGTGCAGTGGCACGATCTTGGCTCACTGCAACCTCCGCCTCCCAGGCTCAAGTGATTCTCCTGCCTTAGCCTCCTGAGTAGCTGGGATTACAAGCATGTGCCACCATGCCCGGCTAATTTTTGTATATTTAGCAGAGACAGGGTTTCACCATGTTGGCCGGGCTGGTCTCGAACTCCTGACCTCAAGTGATCTGCCCACCTTGGCCTCCCAAAGTGCTGGGATTACAGGTGTGAACCATTGCGCCCAGCCAAGATTTTTTTTTTAAACAGCTTTATTGAGATAATTGATATACAATAAATCTGCATAGTTTTAAAGCGTACAATTTAATAGATTTTGATGTGTACATATCACGAAACCATCGCCACAGTGAAAATAATGGACGTTTTGATTAACTTTTGTATAATTATGATAATAAAACTAGAGACTTCGGATCTTCTGGTTAGGGTTTCCCTCTCACTTAGGAGCTCCCTGGCTGTGGATCTGTCCCCCGTGTGACTGCCTTAGGCTCGAGGCAGGAAGAGCAGCACAGATACTCCTGGCACCGAGGGCTTGTCCGTGGAGAGGGGTGGGGCGGACAGCGCATACCTGCCTAGCCTTACAGTGTGGGTATGTGCCACCGGCCCTCTCTCTCTCAGGTATATTTTCCTGGAGTACGCGTCCCCTGCCCACGCTGTGGATGCCGTGAAGAATGCCGACGGCTACAAGCTTGACAAGCAGCACACATTCCGGGTCAACCTCTTCACGGATTTTGACAAGTGAGTTCAGGCTTGGCCACAAGGAAGTGGACGTTGAGGTGCAAGTGACTGGCTGTGTGCGGGTGGCTTGGTGCTTCTCGGTGCTGGTGTCTGTCAGATTGTTCACATCCTTTCTGGTCAGGCTGCCGCAGAGCCATTTCACAGCCCTGCCCCACACTGCTGGCCTACAGCACCCCTCCCTGTTATGCCGGTCACAGCCCTGGGGGCGGGCAGGCAGGAGCACAGCAGGGCCATGCTGGAGCCCCCACGGGTTGCTCTTTCTAGTCGTCAGGGCGTGGGGCTCAGCAGTCTCCTTTCTTCTCCAGGTATATGACCATCAGTGATGAGTGGGATATTCCAGAGAAACAGCCTTTCAAAGACCTGGTGAGTGGCCTGAAACCTACATCTCAGTGGTTTAAAGAAATGCTGCTGGGTGTGGTGGGTCACACCTGCAATCCCAGCACTTAGGGAGGCTGAGGTGGGAGGATCGCTTAAGCCCAGGAATTCAAGACCAGCCTGGGCAACAAAGTGAGACCCCTGCCTCTACAAAAAGTAAATAAATACATTCATTAGCTGGGCCTGGCATGCACCTGTATTCCCAGCTACTTGGGAGGCTGAGGTGGGAGGATCACTTGAGCCTGGGAGGTTGAGGCTTCCGTGAGCTATGATTGTGCCACTGGACTCCAGCCTGGGCAACAGCGTGACTCTGTCTCAAAAAAAAAGAAAAGAAATGCTAGACAGTGTCTTGACTTGAGGTCAGGGTGTGACTTGGGAGTTAAGATGTGGATTGAACTTGTCGTATCTTTAAGAGCAATAGTTGTGAATGAGTTTTTTATTAAAATTAATGAAATGTTATATTCCTTGCCTTTTGTTTTTAAGGGGAACTTACGTTACTGGCTTGAAGAGGCAGAATGCAGAGATCAGTACAGTGTGATTTTTGAGAGTGGAGACCGCACTTCCATATTCTGGAATGACGTAAAAGACCCTGTCTCAATTGAAGAGAGAGCGGTGTGTATTTGCTGCTGCTGGGGGCGGGGACTCACCTCTCCTGTATTTCCTTAACAAAGTGGAACTTTGTTTCTATCAGAAAACTGGAAGAGCAGGTGACGTTATATTTTCTTTGAGATTACTTTCTGAAAACAACTTCTTTTATTCCTCTTCCAGCTTTGAAGTAAATCCTGAGAAGTGAACAGGCTTTGTGTATTTCACTTAAGAGTTTGCAGAATAGGCCGGGCGCGGTGGCTCACGCCTGTAATCCCAGCACTTTGGGAGGCCAAGGTGGGTGGATCACGAGGTCAGGAGATTGAGACCATCCTGGCTAACACGGTGAAACCCCGTCTCTACTAAAAATACAAAAAAATTAGCCGGGCATGGTGGCAGGCACCTGTAGTCCCCGCTACTCGGGAGGCTGAGGCAGGAGAATGGCATGAACCTGGGAGGTGGAGCTTGCAGTGAGCTGAGATTGCGCCACTGCACTCCAGCCTGGGAGACAGCGAGACTCCGTCTCAAAAAAAAAAAAAAAGTTTGTAGAACAGATTCATTGTAGGATAAATTCATTGTAGGAGAGGTCTTTGTGTTTGCCATTTTGTTGTATTAACGTTGGCACTGCCTTTTTCTGCAGAGATGGACAGAGACGTATGTGCGTTGGTCTCCTAAGGGCACCTACCTGGCTACCTTTCATCAAAGAGGCATTGCTCTATGGGGGGGAGAGAAATTCAAGCAAATTCAGAGATTCAGCCACCAAGGGGTCCAGCTTATTGACTTCTCACCTTGTGAAAGGTAAGCTGCTAGAAAAACACAGGGGAGTCTATGCATTTCACCCCATGCCAGCCTTCTACAGGTGATCTTTCATTTTGTAGCATTTCAAACTTAGTAGAAAAATACGGGAGTATGCAGAACGCTAATAAGCTTTTTACTGAGATCTCACATTTGGTTGCATTTACGTCATCATCTCCTATACAGATATTTTTTCCTGAGCCATTTGGGAGTAAGTTGAAATAACATGTCCCTTTAGCCCTGAATGTGTATTCCCTAGAAATAGGATTTTGTTAGTGTGACCATAGTGTGGGTACTGACTTCGGGGATTTACCATTCATTTAATACTTCAATGTATTGCCATATTCTGATTTTGTTACTTGACCTAATAACGTTCTGCATAATACTTTCCTTCAGTTCAGGATCTAGTCTAAGGTCACGTATTTTACAGATAATAAATTGTCCTTCCTGTATCACCCAGGCTTGGCGCCACCCAGTGGCACCATTGCAGGCTCATTGCAACCCCAGCCTCCCAGGTCAAGCGGTTCTCCCACCTCAGCGTTCCTGAGTAGCGGGGACCGCAGGCACACGCCATGACATATGGCTAATTTTATTTTTTGTAGAGATGGGGGTCTCACTTTGTTGTACAAGGTAGTCTTGAACCCCTGGGCTCAAGTGATCTCCTGCCTTGACCTCCCAGAGTGCTGGGATTACAGGCGTGAGCCACCGCACCTGGCCGAGCCGTGATTTTTGATCTCGCTAATCCGGCTGTCGGAGGCCTGCTAGGGAAAGGGGCGGTTGTGGGAGGCAGTGTGAGGCGAGCTGGGGCCACTCTAGGGAAAGGGGCAGTTGTGGAAGGCAGTGCGAGGCGAGCTGGGGCCGCTCTGTTTTCGCCCTCACGGGTTGTGTCTGCCTTCTCCTCTGGTGGTGTAAGGGACTGTCTGTTACACACTTTGTGTGAACTGAGTAAGCAGGTGCAGTAGCTCCAGACAAGCCAGCAGTCAGGTAAATCATGGCTGGGAGGAGCCCCCAGGCTCTGAAGTTTCTATCAGACCTGTGCTGGCTTTCGAGCTGGATGGGACTTTTTTTTTTTTTTTTTTTTTTGAGACGGAGTCTCGCTCTGTCGCCCAGGCTGGAGTGCAGTGGCGCGATCTCGGCTCACTGCAAGCTCCGCCTCCCGGGTTCACGCCATTCTCCTGCCTCAGCCTCCTGAGTAGCTGGGACTACAGGCGCCCGCTACCACGCCCGGCTAATTTTTTGCATTTTTAGTAGAGATGGGGTTTCACCGTGTTAGCCAGGATGGTCTCAATCTCCTGACCTCGTGATCCGCCCGCCTCGGCCTCCCAAAGTGCTGGGATTACAGGCGTGAGCCGCCGCGCCCGGCCTTTTTTTTTTTTTTTTGAAACTGAGTTTCACTTGTCACCCAGACTGGAATGTAGTGGCACGATACCAGTTCACTGCAACCTCCACCTCCCGGGTTCAAGCTATTCTCCTGCCTCAGCCTCCCGAGTAGCTGGGATTACAGGTGCCTGCCACCACACCTGGCTAATTTTTGTATTTTTAGTAGAGACAGGGTTTCACCATGTCGGCCATGGTTGGCCAAGCTTGTCTTAAACTCCGGACCTTGGGTGATCCACCCACCTCGGCCTCCCAAAGTGCTGGGATTACAGATGTGAGCCACTGCGCCCAGCCGTATTTTTTTTAACTTGTTAGTCTTTATTAAACATGGGTAAAGATAGAGTTCCACACTGCGCCACCCTCTGGATCACTTAGCAGCCTTGTGTGGGATCGGTGAGATCTTCTGTGCTGATCTTGGAGAAACCGGAGCGCCTGCAGCGTATTGACACCAGAATGAACAAGCGCCGCTGCTTCCCGCTTCCGCTTGGGTCTCTTGGGGCCGGGCTGTGTGGGATTTGGGGAGAGAGCTGGTTCCGCGAGTTCTGACGGCGTGTTCTGGCCGCACGGACAGACTGTGATCCTCTCGTGAGAGGAGGATGGTGTACAGTGTTGCCCTTCTCTTCTAGGTACCTGGTGACCTTTAGCCCCCTGATGGACACGCAGGATGACCCTCAGGCCATAATCATCTGGGACATCCTTACGGGGCACAAGAAGAGGGGTTTTCACTGTGAGAGCTCAGCCCATTGGCCTATTTTTAAGTAAGTGGACCATTGTAACGAGCTCTGTAGCCTTTGTCTTTTCATGGGAATACCCTGGCACTTCTGTTTTTCTTAGGTGGAGCCATGATGGCAAATTCTTTGCCAGAATGACCCTGGATACGCTTAGCATCTATGAAACTCCTGTAAGTGGCCTCAGTGATGGCAGACGCCCCGTCCGGTCCTTGCTTGTAACCGGGGTGTGGTGCCTTTCCTTATTTGTGCTAGAAGAGGAGGAGGAGGTTTCACAGATGTGGAGGAAAGGCCTGTCTCCTGTGCCTTTTTAACTGCCCCTGCTCTGGGCAGAGCTCTTCAGTCACTCCTGCCCACCTGGCGCAGCCGTGGGAAGTCCTGGATGGGAGTTAATGCAGTGGCCTTCAGAACTGCAGTTCTGGGTGGCGGGTGGGTGGATGGGTTCACTGTCACCCTCTGTGTGCACTGCCCCCTAGGCAAACTCACATCAGACTCTTGTTTCCTTTTGTAAAAAGTTAAGTGTGTTTCTGAGACACTGACATGATTTGACTCAACTGCAGCCTTCCTTTTTTTTGGGCAGTCTATGGGTCTTTTGGACAAGAAGAGTTTGAAGATCTCTGGGATAAAGTGAGTATTCTTATCAGTTTGGTGTCTTAGTGTGTTCAGGCCGCTTAACACAATACCATAGGCTGGGTGGCTTATGACAGCTGAGATTTCTTTCTCCCAGTTCTGGAGCTTGGGAGCTTGAGGTCAGGGTGCCTGCAGACTGTCTGGTGAGGGCCCACCTCCCTCCTCGTGGACAGCCCCTCGGTCCAGCCTTCCCTGGAGGAAGGCCTCCGTGGCCTCTTCTGTAAAGTCTCCCATCTCATTCCCAAGGGTTCCCCCTCAGGACCTCCCACCCCCCAAAAGGCCCCACCCCATGCCGTCACCCTAGGGGGTTAGAATTTCACCCTGTGAATCTGGGGGACACAGACGTGGTCCATTGCAGTTGGTTTCCTTTATTTGCTGTCTCTCCTTTAGCACTCAGCTTTTTGTTGTTGTTGTTAGAGACAGAGTCTCGCTCCGTCACCCAGGCTGGAGTGCAGTGATACGATCTTGGCTCGCTGCAACCTCCACCTCCTGGGTTCGAGTGATTCTTCTGCCTCAACCTCCCGAGAAGCTGGGACTACAGGCATGTGCCACCAAGCCCGGCTAATTTTTGTATTTTTAGTAGGGATGGGGTTTCACCATGTTGGCTGGGCTGGTCTCAAACTCCTGACCTTGTGATCTGCCCGCCTCAGCCTCCCAAAGTGCTGAGATTACAGGCGTGAGCCACCATGCCCAGCCTGTCACTCAGTTCTTAATCAGTTGGAGAGAAAACGGTGAGTTTGTTCTTTTTTTTTAATTTTTTTTTTTTTTTTTTTTTTTTTTTTTTTTTTTTTTGAGGCAGAGTCTTACTCTGTCTTGCAGGCTGGTGTAGAGTGGCGCGATCTTGGCTCACTGCAACTTCCACCTCCTGGGTTCAAGTGATTCTCCTTGCCTTAGCCTCCCAAGTAGCTGGGACTGCAGGTGCCTACCACCATGCCTAGCTAATTTTTGTATTTTTAGTAGAGATGGGGTTTCACTGTGTTGGCCAAGCTGGTCTCAGAACTCCTGACCTCAAGTGATCTGCCCACCTCAGCCTCCCAAAGTGCTGGGATTACTGGCGTGAGTCACCACACCCAGCCATTTTTAAATCTTTTTTGAGACAGAGTCTTACTCTGTTGCCCAGGCTGGAGTACAGTGGCGTGATCTCGGCTGACTGCAGCCTTCACCTCCCAGGTTCAAACGATTCTGGTGCTTCAGTCTCCTGAGTAGCTGGAATTACAGGCGCGCAACCACTACGCCTGGCTAATTTTTTGTATATTTTAGAAGAGTCGGGGTTTCACCATGTTGGCCAGGCTGGTCTTGAACTCCTGACCTCAAGTGATCCGCCTGCCCGCCTCAGCCTCTCAAAGTGCAGGGATTACAGGTGTGAGCCACCGCGCCCGGCCTAAGGTGAGTTTGTTCTGGACACAAGGATGGAGGCTTGAGTCAGTGGGCAGCAAGGCTGCTCAGCACTGGGCCCGCCACCCTTGAGGCACCACTTCAGTGACCCCTTCCCGTGCCTAGAAATGAATTTTCAAGGCCAGAGCCTTGGGTCGGCTTCCTTCCATCTACCTCGTCTTTGACCTAGAAACTGAGGAGGGTGGGGTTTCCAGCCTTTTAAGGAAAAGAGGGGACTCTGCTTAGGTGAAAGGTTTTCCTGGTACTCTTCCATCCGAGGCATGGTTTGGGGAGCCTTCGGCTCATTTTCTCCAGCAAAGAATGGGCACGTTTTTATTTATCGCAAAACTTGGGACTGGTCAGTATCACGGCAGTGAACTTCCAGCAATCCAAGGACATTGATGTTTCTTCTTTCGTTTTTACATTCTTGGGCAAAATTATGGCTTATAAAATGAAAAGACCAGGACGTTGGTTCTCAAAAAATGCAAAACAGCACATAGCGTGTATAAAGATGTTTTTCATGTAGGTGAGCTCAGGAGCCATACGTTACAGCAGCTCTTCTATAGAGTAGTTGATAAAGTGGAGGGAGCTGCCCTTGTTCTTGCTCATTCCTTACACTTGATTTGCCATTTTCCCCATTTGCACCTTAATTAATCTTTAGATGACATGTAGCCAGATCCGCCAGCCTAAAACTTATTTGCCTCAAAGCAGCAGTGTGCGGTGTCTAAGAGTGGGCTGACGGAGCCCAGGCTGGAGTCCATATGAGTCTGTGCGTGATGGTGGGGTTGCTAATACTCTGTCCGCATTCACTCCTTGTCACAGTGAGCACAGTAGTGCCACAGGGTCCTGGCGAGGACCTGTGAAGCCGCGCGGCATGCCCAGAGCAGTGGCTGTGCAGAGGGAGCGCTCAGCGTCAGCTGTGACAGCATTGAGCTTCTATATAGCAAATGAGTTGTTTCATTCTCTTCTGCTTTTCAGTTTCGTCATCACTTGGTCTTTGCTTTAACATTTTATTTTCCTGTTCTGCAGAGACTTTTCTTGGTCTCCTGGTGGTAACATAATCGCCTTCTGGGTGCCTGAAGACAAAGATATTCCAGCCAGGGTAACCCTGATGCAGCTCCCTACCAGGCAAGAGATCCGAGTGAGGAACCTGTTCAATGTGGTGGACTGCAAGCTCCATTGGCAGAAGAACGGAGACTACTTGTGTGTGAAAGTAGATAGGACTCCGAAAGGCACCCAGGTATGTAGATTCCCACAGGAACTGGCGATTCCTTATCCTGAGCTCTGAAGTGGCCACCGTATTGTTCGGAGGGTGTTAATGGATTTTTTTTTTTTTTTTTTTTTTTTTTGAGATGGAGTGTCACTCTGTCACCAGGCTGTAGTGCAGTAGTGCGATTTCGGCTCACTGCAGTCTCTGCCTCCTGGTTTCAAGCGATTCTTCTGCCTCAGCTTCCCAAGTAGCTGGGACTATAGGCGTCCACCACCACGCCTGGCTAATTTTTGTATTTTTATTAGAGACAGGGTTTCACCATGTTGGCCAGGCTGGTCTTGAACTCCTGACCTTAGGTGATCTGCCCGCCTTGGCCACCCAAAGGGCTGGGATTACAGGCGTGAGCCACCGTGCCTGGCTGAGAATATTATTTTCTTTCTAAGCACAAGGAGTAGTATACTCAGATTTATTTTTTTATTTTTTTATTTTTGGTAGTTGATCATTTAATATTTATTTTATCAAAAAATTGCCTGAGTTGGCTGGGTGTAGTGGCCCACGCCTGTAATCCCAGCACTTTGGGAGGCCGAGGTGGGCGGATCATGAGGTCAAAAGATTGAGACCATTCTGGCCAACGTGGTGTGAAACCCCATCTCTACTAAAAGTACAATAATTAGCTGGGCGTGGTGGCGGGCTCCTGTAGTCCCAGCTACTCGGGAGGCTGAGGCAGGAGAATCGCTTGAACCCAGGAGGCAGAGCTTGCAGTGAACAGAGCGAGATTGCGCCACTGCACCCCAGCCTGGCGACAGAGCCAGACTGCGTCTCACAAAAAAAAAGAAATTCCTGAGTTTTCCCTCTAATGGAAGTATTCTTCTTTCTTTTATGTTAAGAAAGCTTTAATTGACATGTAGTTCACATGCCTGAAAACACCCCTTTAGAGTGGTGAGCTGGTTCAGTGGCTTTTCGTGTGTTCAGAGTTATGCAGCCACCACCACTCATTTCAGAACGTTTTCGTCGGCTGGGTGCGGTGGCTCCCCCGGGGTGGGAGGGAGGATAGCTTGAGGCTAGGAGTTTCAGACCAGCCTGGGAAACATAGTGAGACCCCATCTCCACAGATAATTTTTAAAAGATAGAAAAAAGGCCGGGCACGGTGGCTCACGCCTGTAATCCCAGCACTTTGGGAGGCCGAGGCAGGGCATCACAAGGTCAGGAGATCGAGGGTTTAGTAGAAACCCTGTCTCTACTAAAAATACAAAAAATTAGCCGGGCGTGGTGGCGGGTGCCTGTAGTTCCAGCTACTCGGGAGGCTGAGGCAGGAGAATGGTGTGAACCCGGGAGGCGGAGCTTGCAGTGAGCGGAGATTGCACCACTGCACTCCAGCCTGGGCGACAGAGCGAGACTCCGTCTCAAAAATAAATAAATAAATAAATGTTTTTGTCACCCTACAAAGAAACAACATACCTATTAGCAGCCTCTCCGCCCAGCTCCTGGCATCACGAATGTCTATGATTTCCCTATTCTGAACACACAGCTGGAATCGGATACTATGCCCCCTTCTGTGTTTGACCTCCTTCACGGAGCACAGCGTTCCCACAGCTGGTCTACGGTGCTGAGTGTCAGCAGTAATCTCTTGTTGGGTGGACCCCGTTTCTTGGCCTCCTTCCTCTGTTGATGGACATCAGGGCAGTTTTCCCTTAGACTCCTCGAGTAGGGCAGGACTTCTTGAAGGTTATGGCTACAGGACACCCCACTGTCTGAAATGGTTTACCCAGCCCCATTGGTGGGCCTTTAGGGCCCTCAGGACCCTGGCCTGCAGCCTGCAGTGCGGACCCTGGGACTGCTTGTGCCCAAGTGTGGCGGGCAGGGCGGCTCCTGGAGGTGGGATCTGGGTCAGAGTTACTTCATGCATGTCCAGTGGCTTCCAGTAGACGTGGTGCCGGCAGTTCTCCAGCCTTAGAACCGTCTTCCATCCTGAGGGCTGTGGCTTTCATCACTGCACATGCTCGTGTGTGAACCAGGCATGCCCACGGAATCTTTCATTGTGACGTTGACCTTTGATTTAAACCTTTTCTCATATTTTCACTGTCCAGAATGTCATCCCTTCCCCCTTTTTTTTAAACAGGGTGTTGTCACAAATTTTGAAATTTTCCGAATGAGGGAGAAACAGGTACCTGTGGATGTGGTCGAGATGAAAGGCAAGTTGTATTTTAGTCACTTTGAGGCGAATGGGGCCTACATGCTGTTTTACTCTTGGCTTTAACACTTCCATGCGAGGGGTTGTCTGAGCAGCTGAGTCAGGACTGTGAGCCCTCACCATGAATAGCCATCTCCAGGTCACAGAACGTGTTTAGAGCCTGGGCAACATAGTGAGACCCTCTCTGTACAAAAAACAAATTTAAAAAATCAGCCAGGTGTGGTGGTGCGCACCGATAGTCCCAGCTGTTTGAGACGCTGAAGCGGGAGGATCACTTGAGCCCAGGAGCAGAGGTTGCAGTGAACTGAGACTGCGCCCCTGCACTCCAGCCTGGGTGACGGAGCAAGACCCTGTCTAAAAAAAAGAGAAAAGAGATTGAGCCTGTATTCTTGTTTGGCTTTTTGTTTTGCCATGGAAAAAAGGAGGAAGGAAGGATTAAAAATAGGTGAGAAAATGTGAAACATGGCCGCCCTTCCAGGTAGGGAGACTAGAAGTCAGGATCCCACTGTAGGTGCACACTGGGTGCGAGGGAAGCGGCATCCACAGCTGCTGACAATGTCGGGCTCCTGCGGTCCTGCTGTGGGTGTCCTGCTCTCAGGAAGGGAGCAGTTTCACATAGGTCACTCCACACAAGTGGAAGCAGCTGTCTCTGAAACTCCAGGAATGTGTACCTTTCCTGCTGTTGCTTGCTCTCCCGTCCTTTTAATGAACTTTTACACGTCGGGGGATATTTCTCTGTGGTTGAATAGTGAACATTTTAACTGATCAAGAGCACTATGTTCTGAATTGACCAAAAAGGGAGGGGTCTGTTTTGTGCATTTTAGAAACCATCATAGCCTTTGCCTGGGAACCAAATGGAAGTAAGTTTGCTGTGCTGCACGGAGAGGCTCCGCGGATATCTGTGTCTTTCTACCACGTCAAAAACAACGGGAAGATTGAACTCATCAGTAAGTAACCTGGTCCCTTTCCTCTTCTGAGCAGGTCAGCACAGATGATGACCCAGTCGCTGCCCAGCAGTGAGCATTTGACTGGCCTAGGACCACTGCTGGGCAGGCCGGGACTCGCCTGTGAATGGGGTGTGGGCTCGGCTGATGGAAGTGAGCGATGGCCTGGAGGTGCCGCCTCCTTGCAGGGTGTCTCTCTGAGCCCCGTTGGGCCCTCACGTTTAAGCGAGTATTTCCAAGGCTTCCATTCTCTGCCATCATCTCAAGTGAAGCTTTTTCTCTTCTGGCTGTAGCTGCTGTCCCTGGGCTTGGGGTCACTTCCTGTGGACATACTCCTGCCAGTCCCCAGTCTGGGTCAGGTGCCTTTGACCAGGGTGCGCAGAGCTGTTGCACACAGCTGTACTCTGCCCCCGTGCACCCGTTTCCAGGGGCGCCACACTGCACCCACCTGGGGCTCGATCCTCACAGTGGTGCGGGGGCCCTCGCCCGTCTCACGGCACCTGCTGCCTGTGCCCTCAGCTCCTCACTTCATCCTGGGGTCTCTGCTCAGCACAGAGCCCGGTGCCCGTGGGGATTGAATGAGCCATTGCTTGTTGCTTCATAGGCGTGGGGTGTGTGTGTGTGGTAGCCAGGAGGTGGCGATGGGCTGTGTTCCTCACACAGGACTCTGGCTGCCAGCTGCCCTCCTGCGGAGCCATGGGTTTGGCCCTGTACCAGGAAGGGGTTGGAATCTCCTGGCCGCACCTTTCGCAGCATGATTCTGTGAGGAGTTTAGTTTTCACTTTGCTAGAGCTTGGCAGGGTGCGTGGTGCCCTCAGTTGGCAGTGGATCACAAGATTGGCTGTTTCATTAATTCTGGTTGATAGAAACATGTGGGCAATTGCAGACTGTCCAGAGACTTGTGTAAGTCTTCTAGGTCATAAAACATAGGCAAGCAGAGGCACTTTGTACCTTCCAAACATGCTGTGTGACACTCCTCTCCTGAGGTTTGGCATGGACGCTGGGGCCACCGCATGGGCTCCATCCCATGCCCGTGGCTGTTGGGGTTTTCGCTTGTGCAAGTCTGAGACCCCTGCCCCTGCCAGAGTGCACTGCCCTCCCACATCTCCTCCCCTCCTCCCCACGTCAGCCTGCCCCATGCCTCTTTTTTGGATGTAACACAGGCTGAGGGGAGAGAGGCCACAGGTTGTCAGCTCTGTTTGAGATGCAGGGAGCATATGCTCTGAGGGGGACTTGAGCCAGCCCCAGCTGGCCTTCACTTCTCACTATTCCAGCGGCTCTGCCCGAGATCCATTCCGGAAGTAAGAGTTAGTACCTGCAAAGATGATGACTGTAGTCAGTTTCAACAAGCATACAGCTTATCCAAAGACGCCTTGTCGCTAGGAGAGTGGCTTTGGTCTTTCAGGGTCACACGTCTCTGACATCTCTCTGTTGGGGTCCCTGCAGCAGTGAACATTTGCTGTAAAGGGAATTCTTTGTCCAGTTACCTCAGGAAATAAGATAGTATTGTTTTGAAATACCCCTGTGGCATCTTCTTTTTTTTCCCATTTAAAGTATGGATCATGACTTAGGGGGTACTTGGCGATGGGCTTTGTAAAATTGTTTTCCGAGGTGGTCCAGCATTACCAGCTCTGCCCTCATGGGCAGCATGAGCACGGCCAAGTCCTCCAGCCTTGGCTGCCCCGGCACTGTGGAAGCCCTCGCAGCTCGTGACGGGCGTGCTCTTTCCTTTCAGAGATGTTCGACAAGCAGCAGGCGAACACCATCTTCTGGAGCCCCCAAGGACAGTTCGTGGTGTTGGCGGGCCTGAGGAGGTAGGTGTCTGTGCTCTGAGCCTGTCCGCCCTGTGAGTAGCGCTCTGCTGCGGCAGAGACCCCTCAGGCGCCTGCACCCGGCTTCTTGGTAGAGAGAGTATTGTGCGCTGAAAGGGTTGTCCCGGTGTCAGTGGATGGGACTTCATTGAACCTTTGGAGACCCACGGTACTCCAGGACTCAGGCCAAGCCCGCACAGAGTGAAATAAGCGCTCCCAGATGCTTTCGTGAAGTGACCAGGCAGACCCGTCTGCGGGTTGTGGTTCTCTGTGGTTAAACAAGTGCCTTCCAGCCATCCAGTAACCTCCCCCCGGGGGTCAGTCCCTTGTCTTCTAGTGGGAAGGGTATTCGTTACACAGCTGTGAGGCTGCCTTACCTTTGTGGTTGGTGTCACGGTGTCGGTCTCAGCTGTGTTCCAGCAGTGTGTCGAAATCATGGAGAAGCTTCCAGCTTTCTGCTCTGAGTTAAAAGAATACCCTTTTGTTGCTGCGCTCCCTTGCTTCATTGTCCACACTTGTTACTGTATTTTTGGAGGCTTAGTTAGCCTCAGATAACATTTCCAGTAAAAATAATATGATGGCAGACGTATGTAATACTCACTGCACACACTGCATCTGTGATTTGGTAAGTCTCACAGCGGCCACCAGAGGCTGTTGCTGTGCTTGTTTCCATGTTAACGCCGAGGCTGGCTCCCTGGGGACCCCATGCCGCAGCACCTCTCAGGAGTGGGATGCCAGGAGGTATGCGTCTCCATGAAGCCTGACGGTCCTGTCTGTCTTTGCAGTATGAACGGTGCCTTAGCGTTTGTGGACACTTCGGACTGCACGGTCATGAACATCGCAGAGCACTACATGGCTTCCGACGTCGAATGGGATCCTACTGGGCGCTACGTCGTCACCTCTGTGTCCTGGTGGAGCCATAAGGTGCAGGCCTGTGGGGCATAGCTTTGACTGTGGATAGAAGCAGGGAGTGCTGGCTAGCTGCTGACTCTGGTGCTGTCCTGGGACCTCAGGGAAGGGGCACCAAGCCTCTGTGTTTAGCAGAAGCCTTGGCTGGTGTTAGTGGCAGGAGGAGGAGGATTGTGGGTTGTAGAAGAGGTGGCGCTGAGTGCAGGAGCAGCCCCTGCTCATGGTTGCGGGAAGGTGGGGGGTCTTACCCTGGGCCCAGGGACCCCTGAAAAGGAGTGAGAATGTCTGCAGAGAGGAGTCGTTTCCTTTGAAGTCGGAACAAAGTTCCATAACCGCAGACATTAAGATCTGTTTTGGGGTCAGTGGTTGAGTCCAGCTGCCGCGTTACCCACAACTCTTATTCCAAAACTGCTGGTTAAGTTTGTCGAGGACTTTCAGTATTTAGTGACTTGTAAAAACATCGATGGAGGCACTGACACTTGAACCAGTCCATGCAAATAGAGCCTGTGAAACCAAACTTGGTAATTTTGTTTAATGAGATACAGAATTTGTAGGAATATCAACTTCCCAAATATTACTACAAGTGTCTAGAGTTAGAAATCTTCACATTAGAATCAGGGTATGTTGATTACAGCCTGTGTCCAGGTATGTTCAGATGTCACTGCTGTGGGGCCTGCCTTGACACTTGAAATCACTTTAGGCCAGGCACAGTGGCTCACACCTGTAATCCCAGCACTTCAGGAGGCAGAGGTAGAAGAGTCACTTGAACCCAGGAGTTTGAGACTAGCCTGAGCAACATAGCGAAACCCTAGCCCCATTAAAAAAAAAAAAAAAAAGACTTTTTAAGCTGTTGACTACTCTCCTTGAGTTATGAACACTTAGCTTCCAAAATGCCGGCCTGCAACAAGGAGTTTATGCTGAGTGCCAGTGAAGGCGCCCTCCTTCATGAGAGAGGCCTGCCATGAGGAGAGCGGAACCAGGCGGCGTGTAGTGATGCAGTTAGCTTACATCCAGCACAGGGCTCTGCACAGCTTACATCGGGCCCGGGGCTCCGCACGGCTCGCATCCGGCCCGGGGTTCCACACGGCTCACACCCGGCCCGGGGCACCGCACAGCTTACATCCGGCACAGGGCTCCGCACGGCTCACACCCGGCGCGGGGCTCCGCACAGCCCACACCCGGCCCGGGACACCGCATGGCTCACACCCGGCCCGGGGCTCCGCACAGCTCGCATCCGGCCCGGGGTTCCACACGGCTCACACCCGGCCCGGGGCACCGCACAGCTTACATCGGGCATGGGGCTCCGCACGGCTCGCACCCGGCCTGGGGCACCGCACAGCTTACATCGGGCACGGGGCACCGCACAGCTCACACCTGGCACAGGGTGCCAGCAGCAGGTAGTGCTATGCAGTTAGTTTATACTCGGCACGGGGCTCCGCACAGCTCGCACCTGGCACGGGGCTCAGCAGCGAGTAGTGCTATGCAGTTAGCTTCCATTTGGCACAGGGTTCAGTCCGGCTTAAATCCAGCACGGGGTTCAGCGGCGCAGTAGTGAGGCAGTTAGCTTACATCCAGCATGGGGTTCTTATTGCCAGCCGGAATGTGCGGGCCTGTGCTGTGATGAGCGCTGCTCCAGCTGCTCCGTGCCCCGCACTCCGGGTCAGTTGCATAATGGAGGTGTCTTTCATTGACTGCCCACCTCCCCTGCTGTCAGCTCAGCACAGGCAGAGCTTTGTTTGCTTCACACGTGTCCCCGATACCCAGGACCTTGTTCAGCAAGTGACATAGTCACGGTTGTGGCTCTCTGACCCCTCTGTGTCCTGGTGTGTCCCTGCCCTGGCCTAGGTGGACAACGCGTACTGGCTGTGGACTTTCCAGGGACGCCTCCTGCAGAAGAACAACAAGGACCGCTTCTGCCAGCTGCTGTGGCGGCCCCGGCCTCCCACACTCCTGAGCCAGGAACAGATCAAGGTCAGCGTGCCCCCACCCCCGGGTGCAGGGCACATGGAGGCGATTGTGGCGTTGAAAAGGTGTCAGTTTTTTCTGTTATTGTTAGGGTGGTGACTGGGGGATAGAAACGTGACATTTGCGAGGATGCTTTGAAGAGACGCAGGAACAGTGAGAACTGAATGGAATAGAACAGCTTTAGGATAGTAACCTGAGGCCTTCAGCTTATTTAGGGAAGTTTTGCATGAACCCGAGGGGTGGATAAAAAGATGCCAGGGCCATTAAAAAGTCCTGGTGGGATTAGAAGCGGCTTGTCTGGGATTTACATTATTGTGGTAAAATAGGCCGATGGTCTTAGGTCAGAGTGAAGAGGAGGGTTAAATCCCAGGGAGAAAGTCCGTCTCATCGTGAAAGATGGAGGAAGGAGCAGGCGCGAGCACTTCTGGGAAGCCGTGTTCTGTGAATGACCCTGGGTGTCATGGAGGAAGGAGCAGGCGAGCGCTCCTGGGATGCTGTGTTGTGTGAATGACCCTGGGTATCATGGAGGAAGGAGCAGGCGCAAGCGCTCCTGGGAAGCTGTGTTGTGTGAATGACCCTGGGTGTCATGGAGGAAGGAACAGGCGAGCGCTCCTGGGATGCTGTGTTGTGTGAATGACCCTGGTTGTCATGGAGGAAGGAGCAGGCACGAGCGCTTCTGGGAAGCCGTGTTCTGTGAATGACCCTGGGTGTCATGGAGGAAGGAGCAGGCAAGCGCTCCTGGGATGCTGTGTTGTGTGAATGACCCTGGGTGTCATGGAGGAAGGAGCAGGCGTGAGCGCTTCCGGGAAGCCGTGTTCTGTGAATGACCCTGGGTGTCATGGAGGAAGGAGCCAGCAAGCGCTCCTGGGATGCTGTGTTGTGTGAATGACCCTGGGTGTCATGGAGGAAGGAGCAGGCGCAAGCGCTCCTGGGAAGCTGTGTTCTGTGAATGACCTTGGGTGTCATGTCATGTTGGCAACTCTGAAGATTGCATTTGTGCTTGTTACTTTGAATGTTAAATCCTGAGTGATGGGTCTTTTGTTTCAGCAAATTAAAAAGGATCTGAAGAAATACTCTAAGATCTTTGAACAGAAGGATCGTTTGAGTCAGTCCAAAGCCTCAAAGGTGAGCCTCATTCCCCAAAGTGAGGGCTGTGCTGCGACATCCGCCATCACGGCAAAGGCGGGGCTGCGGGGGGCTGCTGTGTGTGTGCTCAGAGTTGCCTCTGCCCCGAAGACACTGGTTCTATTCCCCCCCAGGAGGGATGCAGTGGGGAACTGGGGTTGGCACGGGGACTTGGAGTTGGTGACCTCACTGCTGCCTTGCGGGTCGGGGGCAGCGTTGGGGGGAAAGTGAGAACGAATGGACTGGCCATTCCTGCTTGAGCGCCTCCGTATGCTGTCCTTCCGGCACCGTCTGCCTGGGTGTGGGCTCTTCGCGATGGGGAGGCACGTGTCTTACCAGTTCTGTGCTTTCCCCAACCTCATGCATAGGAATTGGTGGAGAGAAGGCACACCATGATGGAAGATTTCCGGAAGTACCGAAAAATGGCCCAGGAGCTCTATATGGAGCAGAAAAACGAGCGCCTGGAGTTGCGAGGAGGTAACTTAGAGATCCCTCAGTCCCCAGGAGCTGGCTCTTCCGCTGCCCATGGGCCCTGGTGCCCGCGGACTCCCGCGTTCCTTCCCACTGGCCTCGGCGGTGCCACTAGGCATGTGCCCCCATGGGTGATCTGCGCCCTTTGTCCCCTCAGGGGTGGACACTGACGAGCTGGACAGCAACGTGGACGACTGGGAAGAGGAGACCATTGAGTTCTTCGTCACTGAAGAAATCATCCCCATCGGGAATCAGGAGTGACCTGGAGCGCTGTGGTGAGCGTCTGCAGTGGGCACGATGGGGGTCCTTTTGGCTGCTCTCACGCTGCTTCAGTTATCCCTGTCACTGAGGAAGCACCTCTTTTAAGGCAGGGGTGAAGGGTGAAGCCCTAGTGTCATGTGCCCAGGGTTAGCTGAGCCTCGTGTGAAATGTGGAGTCGGTGCCAACGTGGCCTCGACTGCTCCCCCTGACCACATTGCAGATGGCGCCTTTCAGGCAGTGCTGGGTGAGGGAGGAGCTGTGGCCAGGTGTTGGGAAGTGCCAGGAAGAGGAGGGTGGCCATGCCTGGCCATTTCCTGATGCCTGTGCTAGTGACGGCTGCGGTGTGTCCACTGGAAAGAAACACTGGCGTGCGCGGCTGTGACTCTGGTTTCAGCAGTTCTGAGACAAGAGCTTTCCAAGTCGGGGGCTGGGGAGCAGAGTGCGGGAGCTCCTGAGTCCTGGGGGCCTCTGCGCCTCACAGCATGGGCACATGTGGGACAGAAGGCCTAATGGGGTGCCTGAGGGTGGCCTGGTTGCTGTTCCCAGGGCGGGACCATGAGCGAGTAGGGATGGCACATAGGCTCGGCTCTCTGTGGCCGGGGTGGCTCCTCTTGCGGGACTCAACGTCAGCCCCAAGGCGATGTTCAGGGGGTCCCTTAGCCTTTTGAGGTGGTGCCGTTTAGGGCCACCATGCCTGTCTATCCAGGGGACTGACTGCACCTGCTGCTCCCGCGCTGAGCCGCAGGACTCCCGAGTGTGAGCCGCAGTTCCTCTGTTGCAGTGCAGCCGTGTGTGGTGTGGAGCCGAGGCCGTCCTGCAGGAAGCCGCATGACTCCCGCCCGCCTCCCTGCGCTCTCTGGCTCTGGACTGTGACTGCGCCTGGATTCTGCCATTGCGACACATTTTTGTGCCTTTCAGCCCCTGGTGTCTGCAGTGGGGGATTTAAGGCACCCGCTTCCACTTCTTTCTTGTTTGGAGTTTTCTGTCAGAACCGCCGGCGTTGGCTCCGTAGACTTAGCGACGCTACTGGCGGCACCTTCTCCTGCGCCCAGTGATGTTTCCACGGTGCCTGTACACAGCCGAGCAGCATTTCCGTTGAAGGACTTGCATCCCCATTGCAGGCAGTGCTGGACGTCTCCTGGAGACCCACCGGGAGGGCGCCGCCATGCCTCGTACCCCCACCGTGCAGGTTGTGGCTGGTTTTCTCCGCAGGTTGAACGTGGAAATAAAAGCAAACTTGTATGAAAAACCCGTCTTTCTCCTCTCTTTGAATGTAGATACAGACCTTGAACTTGGTGCCTGCCTCCCTCCCCAGTGGCAAGGGCCTGCTTGCCAAGCCAGACCTCTGCAGGGCACTGTCCCGTCCGGTCGTCACGCACACTCGGCCACCCTGTGTCCAGCGATGCGCTAGTCATGCCACAGTCTCTTCTGTTGCGTTGTTTTCTGTGAAAGATGCTGGTCATTTTCCCTGGTGAGAACCCTGTGACTTTTCCTTGGAGTTTTACACATTGGGAAACTTGTATTGAGAATGGTCAGTTCTGCACGTTTTTTCATTTTGAGATGGAGTCTCGCACTGTCGCTCGGGTTGGAGTACAGTGGCGCAATCTTGGCTCACTGCAGCCTCCGCCTCCCGGGTTCAAGCGATGCTCCTGCCTCAGCCTCCTGAGTAGCTAGGACTACGCATGCGCCACCACGCCCAGCTAATTTTTTTGTACGTTTAGTAGAGACAGAGTTTCACCATGTTGGCCAGGCTGGTCTCAAACGCCTGACGTGATTTACCCGCCTTGGCCTTCCACAGTGCTGGAATTACAGGAGTGAGCCACCGTGCCCGGCCAGTTCTGAACTTGTTTCCTGTTGGGAAGGGAGCCCACAAATTGGGGTAATTTCAGCCCCTCCTGTTGACAGGGTCTCACTTCCCACCAGCACCTGTGACCCTGCAGTTTCATCCACCTCTTTTCAACTCGTCAAACCTGAGGCAGCCCTCAGAACTCACAGCCAAGGGCCATTTACAAACCTAAGGCAACGTTTGGAGACTGGGAGGGGCTGTAATTCACAGGGCAGAGGACCCGGGCTCCTGCCACCCTGGAGGAGTGGCCTAGAGCCTCAGGTCGCACTGGGTCTCCCAGGTGTGAGGAGGGTGCCTTGGTGCGTTTGCTTTTTTAGGAGCCCTACATTTCTCTCATCTGCGATTCTACAGTTCTAGAATTGTCGCAGTCCTGCGTTCATCCTGTGTCCCTTCAGTGCACATTTTATTAGTAATTCTTGTTTACACTCCTGCTGCTTAAATTCTAGTGTGCCAAGAAACAGTTTTTCTGATTTCATCGAAAGAAGAAAGGCACACAGTTCTACCATATGACAGATTTTTTTTAACAGATATTCTAAAAAAATTAACTTTCCACTGTTTTAAATGTACTAGTTGTCATTGTTTCATATAATTCGTAAATAAAGGATTTCTGAAGCCCTTGTGTTGGTTTTAACTTTCCTACGGTAGACATGGATCTCCCAGAGCCGGCCTGCTGTGGAGGGACTTCCCGGGTATCAGGGTCCCCACGGCTGGTGGGCTCAGGACATCGGGGAGGGGGGTGTTTGGGACCCCTGCTGTGGGCATGGCCTTGGTTGTGTTTCAGGAGGCTGAGGCAGGCAAGAATGTGGGGACTCGTAAACGTGTTCCCGGCAAGTGCTGTGGTCAGACGCTGGAGCCTCATCCTAGAGGACTAGGATGTGGATGTTGGAGGGGTAGCCGAATCCACCTGGCTGGGGTTTCCTGCTGCACAGTGTTGACCCAGATGCCAAGAAAGAGATGGATGTGGCCAAAAACATGCCCTGGCCTTGCACAGCTGAGCTGCCAGGCAGTCGGCTTATGGGAAAGGCACGGTGGCTCTTGGGAGGGCTTGAGTCGCCCACTCTGGCGGGAATGGACCCCCGGGCCCTTCCAGCTCCGTGGCTGGCATCATGAAGTTGGACTTGGCCAGGCTTGAACAGCTTGGATCCGATTTTAATGTGATTTCTTTACTTTTTTTTTTTTTTTTTTTTTGTCGAGACAAGGTCTTGCTGTGTTGCCCAGGCTGGAGTGCAATGGCGTGATCTCGGCTCACTGCAACCTCCACCTCCCGGGTTCAAGCAATTCTGCCTCAGCCTCCCAAGTAGCTGGGATTACAGGCGTGTGCCATGCCCGGCCTGGCTTTGGCGTGATCTCTATCAGTGCAGGAGCGGGTTTCTGTGCTTGGCACCGACCCTGGCTCTGGGCAGTGTCATCCTGCACTCTGGTTAGCGCAGCCTGGAGGGGTCAGGTGACCTTGGGGAGCAGGTTCACGGTGTGGTGCCTTTCCCCGGGCTTGCAGTGGAAAAGGAGCACAGCCTTTAGGTGTTGAATACACCTGAGAGCCAATCGAGCGCTTACTGGGAAAGGGGAGGAGATGTCGCGGGCCGGGCACGGTGGCTCACGCCTGTAATCCCAGCACTTTGGGAGGCCGAGGCGGGTGGATCACCTGAGGTCAGGAGTTCGAGACCAGCCTGGCCAACATGGTGAAACCCCATCTCTACTAAAAATACAAAAATGAGCCACAAAATTGTGGTAGGTGCCTGTAATCCCAGCTACTCGGGAGGCTGAGGCAGGAGAATTGCTTGAACCCAGGAAGCGGAGGTTGCAGTGAGCCAAGATTGTACCACTGCGCTCCGGCCTGGGTGACAAGAAAAAAATAAAAAAACATAGTCGCCGTTGGAAACGGCAGTTGCAGTCGAAGTTGCTCAAGTTGCTGCGTGAAGTTTCAGCTGCTGCCATTTGTCTGCTTCAAGGGAAAAGCTCCAGGGCCATCCTGGTTTCTGTGTGAGGGGCCCTGGGGTGGGCAGCACCTCTCCTGGGCTCAAGGTGGTAGAGGGACCCACCCTGCAAAGAAGAGGGGCAGCCCCTCCACTTGTGTCCTGGTGGGTGTCAGGCTGGCTCATGTGCACCGGGTGAGGCACATGGAAACCGGGGGTTGCCATAGTGAGGGTGGAGATAGAGGCTGCTGCAGTGTCTGGCGCTGTCCCTGTGTGCCAAGGTGATCGGGAGGGCCACCCTGCTCCTTGAGGCCCCAACCACGTGAGTGGTGCCAGCCCGGCTCCCCGAGGCCCAGCTGATGTCACCTAGGCAGAGCGGAGCGGGGCTGCGCGCAGGCAGGTCTCACCTCTGCTGTGATAGCAGGGAGCGCGTCCCGCTGCCCATACCTTCCTGCCAGGCTGCAGGTCCCTCCCCGGCCCGGGGCAGCCCGGCGTTGAGAGATGGAGCCCAAAGACCAGCCACTAATGGTGAGCGCCCTCCCTCGTGTTCCCGCCCCCCAACTCTGCCCGATGCCGCCTCCCAAGCCTGCAACCCCAGCAACCCCTCTGCTCTGTTATCAGCCCGGTCTACTCCCCAACTTTCCCTCCCTGGGAGCTAGCTGCCTCGCTCTTCCCCACCGCCTCCGCACCCCCGCCTTGAGCCTCCAGACACCCTCTCCACCCCTAATCCCCATGCTGCTGGCACCTGGGTGTGCGGGCTCCAGGCTCCCCAGCCCCCTCCCTGGGCCCAATCCAGGCCATCTGCTGGGGGACTCAGAGCCTCCGCCAACTGGACAGCGGTGAGCTGAGCTAGGGACTTGCCCCAGGGCTGTAGCTGGGTAAGAAGAGATGCCAGTCATGACTGTCCCTCAGCCACAGCTGCTGTTTCTACCAAAAAATGTGTCCCTTTTATAGAGGGGGAAACAGGCGTCCTGGGGCCACAGTTACTATGCAGCTGGGTGGGTTTGAGGCCGGGATCTGGCCCTCAGAATAGGGAGTGGGGATGGCAAGGCCCCCAGTTTCCCCTTGGGGAAGTTTCCCATGAAGGAGCTCAGCATCTCTTCTGGAGGTGGCAGGACCGGGAGGCAAGGCCTTGGGCAGGCGCTCCCCGCTGTGTGCCTCAACCTCCCCATCTCCTCAGTGAGGGAGGCCACGTCTTGTTGGGGGCATGGGCAGCCCCGTGGGAGTGAAGTCAGAGCCCACCCTGAGGGGCACGGGGCTGAGCTGCTGCCTTCACCTCTTCACAGAGACTGAGCAGATCCCAGAGCAGCCGCCCTGGTGACTGCCTGCAGGTGGCACTTCGAATCCGCCTGCTCAATGTCGCAGAACTGGAGGAGGGAGCCGCGGTCATCGCCCACAAAGTGGGGGACCAGGTGAGGCTGGGGCTCAGGGGGCTCCCTGCTGTCACAAGCTCACAGATGGGGCTCTGTCCTGGAGGTGTGGCTGAGACTGACACCATGCCCACCCCACTGGGCCCAGTTTCTAGTCAGGGTTGAGGGCACACAAAGTCAGGGAGAGATGAGTGCCACCAGGAGAATACAGCAGAGCCCGCGGGGGTGGGCAAAGTCAGGGCAGGGGAGCAGGCTGGAGCCCCCCAGCAGGAGCATGTGGCGGGGCCACAGAGCAGGGAGGGGGCTGGGAGGAGGGCAGAGCCTTCAGCAGGCCTGGCTCTGAAATTGTGTGGCTGGAAAGGGCCTGGGTGGCTGCAACTCAGCAGGGAAGGGCGCCAGCATGCTGTCCAGCACGGGGATTTCTGCCGCTGTGAAGCAGGCTCAGAAGCCAAGCTGTTTCCACAGGTTAGGAATGTCTATGCCCTCGGTGGTCACTCATAAGAAGAAATGCCCAGTGTGGGGTGGAACTCAGTGTCGCCAAGTGGATCAGGTTTTCCCGTTCGTCATTAGAGAGGCAGCTTCATAAGGAAGGAGACATGGCCCCTGGGAGTCATGTGCACTCAGGGGCAGGGGACCCTGGGTGTGTCAGAGGGAGCTCCCCGCTGGGCAGGGGGGCACCAGTCCTGGTCCCAGGTCAGGAGGCTCAGGGCATCGTCTGCAAGAAGATGAAATGGACCAGGCGCGGTGGCTCATGCCTGTAATCCCAGCGCTTTGGGAGGCCGAGGCGGGTGGATCACGAGGTCAGGAGATCGAGACCATCCTGGCTAACACGGTGAAACCCCGTCTCTACTAAAAATACAAAAGACTGGGTGGGCATGGTGGCAGGTGCCTGTAGTCTCAGCTACTCAGGAGGCTGAGGCAGGAGAATGGCATGAACCCGGGAGACGGAGCTTGCAGTGAGCTGAGATTGCGCCGCTGCACTCCAGCCTGGGCGACAGAGCGAGACTCCGTCTCAAAACAACAACAACAACAACAACAAAGAAGATGAAATGGACAGAAGGTCAGGTGCACAGACATCCCCAGGGGGAGTGGACTGCAGAGGGGGCAGGTGAATCAGTGCTGAGTTCACAGAAAAGCAAACGAAAAAAACCAGACAGGCGTTTAATTCGAGGGGAGACAGGCTCTGCAGGAAAGAACATGGGAGAGGGGGTCGAGACCCAAGAATCAGCTGAGAGAATGGGGACAAGTAGGGTGGGAGAGGACGGTGGCTTCATAGGAGCTTTGCAGAGGTCCTGATCCTTTACATGAGGCACCTGCATCATGGATAAAAAGAATGGAAGTTGGCCAGGCGCAGTGACTCACACCTGTAATCCGAGCACTTTGGGAGGCTGAGGCTGGTGAATCATCTGGGGTTAGGAGTTCGAGACCAGCCTGACCAACATGGAGAAACCTCGTCTCTACTAAAAATACAAAATTAGCCAGGTGTGGTGGTGCACGCCTGTAGTCCCAGCTACTCGGGGGGCTCAGGCAGGAGAATCACTTGATCCCGGGAGGCGGAGGTTGCAGTGAGCTGAGATTGTGCCATTGCACTCCAGCCTGGACAACAAGAGTGAAACTCCATCTCAAAAAAAAGAAAGAAAGAAAGAAAGAAAATGGAACTCACAAGAAGGAACAGAGTTTTGCTCTTGTTGCCCAGGCTGGAGTGCAGTGGCACGATCTCGGCTCACTGAAACCTCTGCCTCACGGTTCAAGCGATTCTCCTGCCTCAGCCTCTTGAGTAGCTGGGATTAACAGGCATCTGCCACCACGCCCTGCTAATTTTTGTATTTTTAGTAGAGACGGGGTTTCACCGTGTTGGCCGGGCTGGTCTTGAATTCGTGACCTCAAATGTTCCTCCTGCCTTGGCCTCCCCAAGTGCTAGGATTACAGGCATGAGCCTCCGTGCCCGACAAAGCCTGCTTTCTTAACCACCAGTGCCCTCCTGCTTCCTGTCAGATTCCTCCTGCAGCCCAGGCCTGGCCGATGGCCGGCACACGCAGTGGGGCTGTGTGGACAGGAGCTGCCCCAAGTCATCCTGTCTTTTGATTGTCTTCATCTTTGGAAGGAGAAAAACATAAAGAAAAGGGAGTTAGTTCACTTAGGTAGTGGAAAAGTGCTGGCTAGAAGCCAGGAAGCTCCAGGGACCCAGCCCCAGCCCTGCCACTGATTCCCGAGAACCAGTGGCTGGCCCTGGTCTCCTAGGATCTCAGTTTACAAATTTGTGAGCCAACGTGGGGTGGGGTGGGCTGTCCGATGGTGGGGTGCTTGGTCCTACCCATTGGTGCCTCCCTAGACCCCGTGGCTCCTCTTGGCCACTGGGGTCCCCAAGGTCCTCCCGGCCAGGGAACTGCTTGCTGGATTAACCAGCTGAGGGCGAATTTGGTTTCTAATTGTCCTGTGTCCCCCTCCCAATTCCCTGGGAAAGGCTCCTTTGAACCTGTCTGTCCCCAGGGACCCGCATACACTTTGCATCATAATTAGGTATTTATATGAGATGGTCCTGGGGGCGACCCGGCACTCAGAGAGACAAACAGCAGGGCTGGGGATCTTGGCTGGATCGTCCAGGCTGGAGTGCTGCGATGCGATTACAGCTCACTGCAGCCTTGAACTGCTGGGCTCAGGCAGTCCTCCTGCCTCAGCCTCCAATGTAGCTGGGACCACAGGCATGCACCGCCATGCTCGGCTAATTTTATTTATTTATTTTTTTTGAGATGGAGTCTCGCTCTGTCGCCCAGGCTGGAGTGCAGTGGAACAATCTCAGCTCACTGCAAGCTCCACCTCCTGGGTTCAAGCGATTCTCCTGCCTCAGCATCCTGAGTAGCTGGGATTATAGGTGCCCGCTACCACACCCGGCTGATTTTTTGTATTTTTAGTAGAGACGGGGTTTCGCCATGTTGGCCAGGCTGGTCTCGAACTCCCGACCTCAGGTGATCCACCCGCCTTGGCCTCCCAGAGTGCTGGGATTACAGGTGTTATTCACTGTACCCGGCTCGGTCCTTTGTTCTCCTGTTTCCTGTGTATGGTTCAGCCCCAGTGAGCCACAGGAGACAGGGCCAGGAGGGGAAACACTCAGGGTCACTCGCAGAAACCCTGAGCACAGCAGCCAGGCGCCAGCTCAGCACTTCCCATCTCCTTCTCATCCCCGCCCTGTGGGTTCATCAAAGGAAGCCCTGGGCCCTGAGGGAGGCTGGTGGGTGCTGGGCCGCTGTCCTCAATGTGTTTTGACCAAGGCAGCGTTTCCCAGGCGTCAGTGTGGGTGCTGGGCTGCAGAGCCCAGCAGGCCTGGGGGAGCTTCCTGCTGTGCTTTGAGGGTGCAATAGCGGTAAATGCTGCTCCTCAGAAGCAAGTGGAGAGGGTGCCGGGCCGGGGAGTGGGTGCAGGCCCCCAACCCTGCTCCTGGCTCAACCACAGAGGCCCACAGCCCTTTCCAGATCCGGACCAAGCCTCTTGGAGGGGTCCAGGGTGGGTGCCAGGCCTGGGGTCCGTCCAGGGTGCAGACCCTGCCCTATCCTGACCAGCCTGGTCGGCTCGTTGCTTGCAGATGGTGGTGCTCATGGACCCCGGCGAGGACCCTGAGGACGTGGCGCGCACACACCGGTCCCGGGAGTGGACCTTCATCTTCGACAGGGTGTTTGACCAGCATGCGTCTCAGGTCTCCACCTGCCCCTGCCATCCCTGCGTCCTCCTGTGGGGCTGGAGCCCCCTGGTGAGGACATGGTGGCCGGGCAGTCTCGGCCCCGTCTTCTCACAGGGGTCTCCCTGAGGACAAGGAGACTGTGCAGAAAGCCCAGGGGTGGCAGGAGGAGACCCTTTCACAGAAAGCCCATCCCAGGGGTGGCAGGAGGAGACCCTTTCACAGAAAGCCCATCCCAGGGGTTCCAGGGGGAGACCCTTTCACAGAAAGTGAAGGGGTGGGTTGCCCCTCCACACCTGTGGGTGTTTCTCGTTAGGTGGAAGGAGAGACTTGGAAAAGAAAAAGACACAGAGACAAAGTATAGAGAAAGAAATAAGGGGACCCAGGGAACCAGCGTTCAGCATATGGAGGATCCACACTGGCCTCTGAGTTCCCTTAGTATTTATTGATCATTTTTGGGTGTTTCTCAGAGAGGGGGATGTGGCAGGGTCATAAGATAATAGTGGAGAGAAGGTCAGCAGATAAACAGGTGAACAAAGGTCTCTGCATCATAGACAAGGTAAAGAATTAAGTGCTGTGCTTTAGATATGCATACACATAAACATCTCAATGGCTTACAGAGCAGTATTGCTGCCCACATGTCCCACCTCCAGCCCTAAGGCGATTTTTCCCTATCTCAGTAGATGGAACATACAATTGGGTTTTATACGGAGACATTCCATTGCCCAGGGACGGGCAGGAGACAGATGCCTTCTTGTCTCAACTGCAAGAGGCATGCCTTCCTCTATACTAATCCTCCTCAGCACAGACCCTTTACGGGTGTAGGGCTGGGGGACGGTCAGGTCTTTCCCTTCCCACGAGGCCAAATTTCAGACTATCACATGGGGAGAAACCTTGGACAATACCTGGCTTTCCTAGGCAGAGGTCCCTGCGGCCTTCCGCAGTGTTTGTGTCCCTGGGTACTTGAGATTAGGGAGTGGTGATGACTCTTAACCAGCATGCTGCCTTCAAGCATCTGTTTAACAAAGCACATCCTGCACCGCCCTTAATCCATTTAACCCTGAGTGGACACAGCACATGTTTCAGAGAGCACAGGGTTGGGGGTAAGGTCATAGATCAACAGGATCCCATGGCAGAAGAATTTTTCTTAGTACAGAACAAAATGGAGTCTCCCACGTCTACTTCTTTCTACACAGACACAGTAACAATCTGATGTCTCTTTCTTTTCCCCACAGAAAGCCCATCCCAGGGGTTCCAGGAGGAGACCCTTTCACAGAAAGCCCATCCCAGGGGTTCCAGGAGGAGACCCTTTCACAGAAAGCCCATCCCAGGGGCGGGCAGGAGGAGACCCTTTCACAGTGCAGTGGCCGCCAGGTTGCGGCTTTGCACGGGCTCTTTCATTCATGTACTCAGCCCTTCATTCCACAAAGCGGCCCTGTGTTCCGTGGGGCTGGAGTGCTGCCCTGCCTACACGCCCACATCCTGGCAGGGGGGCCGGCCAAATGGAGAAGCAGGCGCGTTGTGAGCACACGTGGTGTCAGCGAGAGCCTGCAGAGGGGCTGGACACTAGACCCGGGGGAGGAGAGAGCCAGAGGGACAAGGATCTGGGCAGAGGCTTAATCGTGCCCGTTTCACAGAAGAAGCACCCTACAAGAGGTCGCATGGTAAGGCCCGGAGCTGAGCGTTTGGACCCAGAGTCAGATCACACTCCCTCCTAGTCCTCCATGCCAACACCCTCTACTAGGGACAAACACTGTCAACACGTCACCTGACCCCCACCTGGGAGGGGGGCCACAGAGGGGAGCCAGGACCCAGGGACGGGTGATGGAGTGAGGGGCACCCCCCGCTGAGTGGGGCAGGTGGGATTTGAACCCTGGCCTCCTGAACTAGGAGAGACGGACCATCGCCAGGGTGAGCAGTTGGGAGATGTTTGGCCCCAAGACAAAGCCCAATGGAGGATTTCATGCTCTCTCCAGGCCCTGCAGCCAAGTGACTTCCCTTCCTGTGGTGAAGGGTAAAATCAGGGCTCCCCATGCCCTCTGCACCCTACCTTTAACTTTTTTTTTTTTTTTTTTGAGACAGGGTCTCACTCCATCACCCAGACTGGAGTGCAGTGGTGCTATCTTGGCTCACTGCAACCTCCACCTCCCTGGTTCAAGC
The DNA here is from genome assembly GCF_028858775.2 of Pan troglodytes. Lineage (NCBI taxonomy): Eukaryota > Metazoa > Chordata > Mammalia > Primates > Hominidae > Pan > Pan troglodytes. Next base: position 8,355,883 of record NC_072404.2, read on the forward strand.
AATTCTCCTGCCTCAGCCTCCCGACTAGCTGGGATTACAGGTGCCTGCCACCACACCTGGCTAATTTTTGTATTTTCAGTAGAGATGCAGTTTCACCGCGTTGGCCAGGCTGGTCTTGAACTCCTGACCTCAAGCGATCAGCCTGCCTCAGCCTTCCCAAGTGCCAGGATTACAGATGTGAGCCACTGTGCCTGGCCCCCAACTTTAACTTCTGAGAAGCCACGGGCCCCAAGTGTGCACAGCTGTCCCCTAGTGATCAAAGACGGTTGCAGAACAAATCACTCCAAAGCCAAGTGGCTTAGAACTACCATTGATAATCATCTTGCACAGTTCTGCGGGCTGACAGGGACCTGCTGGGCAGATTCCCACCCGGCTGCAATCTGATGTCAGGGGGCCGCAGTCATGCGGGCCACATGTCCATGGTGGTCCGTTCACATGACTCTCCGTGGATGCTGGAGATGGCTTGGAGTTCCACTGGGGCTGTCGACGTGAGAACGTACAGGTGTCTCCTCTGTGTGGCTTGAGCCTCCTCAAAGCATGGCAGCCTAGGGGCTCCAAGAGGGCCAGGTGGAAGCCGCCAGGCCTCTTGGAGGCATGGCCTTGCATCTGCCACCCTTTGCTGACCAAGCCAGTCCTCAGCCTGGCCAGGTTCAAGGGGAGGAGAATGAGACTCAGCTTCCCAGTGGAGCTGTGGCCATCGTTAACCTACCACCCAAGTCCTCTCGTCTTCCCACTGGAGCCTGGCTGCTGAATTCACATGGAGAGCTTCTTGGGAAGGATGCTAAGTGCAGGAAACAGGCCTGCTTAGAACACCTGGGCCACCTGTTGGCACCAGAAGCTCATCCCTGGATTCAGGAGATAGAGGATTCACTCACAACGGCAGCTCCAGCTGCTGTCTCAGAAAACAGCTTCTCTCACTCTCCAGATCTGAACGGCATGGAAAGTTACAGGGGCTCAATCGTTGACATTTGTTAAGGCCAAGTGCGGTGGCTCACGCCTGTAGTCCCCACACATTCCGAGGTCAAGGCAGGAGGATTACCTGAGCCCAGGAGTTTGAGATCAGCCCAGATGACATAGAGAGATTTCATCTGTACAAAGAAAGACTTTTTTTAATTAGCTGGGCTTTGTGGCACATGCCTGTAAGTCCCAGCTACTTGGGAAGCTGAGATGGGAGGATCTCTTGAGCCCAGGAATACAAGGCCTGATCGTGCCACTGCACTCCAGCCTCGGTGACAGAGCAAGACCCTGTCTCAACACAGAACAAAAACACACTTATGCCACGTGGCGGGGAGGTGAACTGTTTTCTCCACCTATAGACTAAGAAAACGGGGGCTGGGCGCGGTGGCTCACGCCTGTGATCCCAGCACTTTGGGAGGCCAAAGCAGGAAGATGGTTTGAGGCCAGGAGTTTGAGACCAGCCTGGGTAACATGGTAAAATGCCTGTCTCTACCAAAAATTTAAAAATTAGCCAGGCATAGTCCAGCTACTCAGGAAGCTGAGGTGGGAGGATCACTTGAGCCCGGGAGGTGGAGGTTGCAGTGTGCTGAGATTGCATCACTGCACTCCAGCCAGGGTAACAGAGCAAGACCCTCTCTCCAAAAAAAAAAAAAAAAGTTAATGGACAAACCTTTTAAAATCTTTTTAATTTTAAAGACTATACATTCATTGTAATGTGTATTAAAAAGATATAATGAAGCCATCAGAAACTGAAGTTCATCAATAATTTAAATGAGGCTAAACTTAAAAAATGAGTTTCTTCTTTTTTTCCTGTTTATTTATTTATTTATTTATTTTGACTGCTACATTTTCCTTTATTTTGCTTGTAAGGAAAACCAATCGACTAAGTTGTCCCAAAACTGTTAGTGTTCACTGATCAAGAAGGAAATGAGGTCAGAAGGCAAACTTTTCACTTCCTCTCAAACATATATTGCAAGTATCGGCCCGGCACTGTGGCTCACGCCTGTAATCCCAGCACTTTGGGAGGCCGAGACGGGCAGATCACAAGGTCAGGAGATCGAGACTGTCCTGGCTAACATGGTGAAACCCCGGCTCTACTAAAAATACAAAAAATTAGCTGGACATGGTGGTGTATGCCTGTAATCCTAGCTACTCGGGAGGCTGAGGCAGGAGAATCACTTGAACTGGGGAGTCAGAGGTTGCAGTGAGCTGGGATTGTGCCACTGCACTCCAGCCTGGCAACAGAGAGAGACTCTGTCTCAAAAAACAAAACAAAACAAAACAAAACAAAAAAACAACATATATTGCAAATATCACAGAGAATTGTAACAACACATGCAACACAGGCTGGTTTTCAACATACAGAGAGCCCATGCAAGAAGAAGTGAGTGCTGAAGATCTACAGAGCTCAGACTGGGAGCACTTCTGCAGGAAGTTTGAATCTATCCACGCAGCTCTTTCCTCCCACAGTCCAGGCTCATCACTTATTTCTATTCCAAGGGGGCTTATCCATGCGCAGAAATCCAGGCCGCTCCATATATATTAATACTTGCCCAGCTGTGTTTCACGAGGCATCTCCACGTGCCAAGCCCCGACTCAGATTCTGCACAGGAAGTTCCCGCTGCTGTCAAATAACTCTCGGCCCCTCTGCACTACTTTGCGGGCTCCCGTGCCTTCAACTCCTCCAGCTTCTGCTCACTTGGCAACGCAGCATCGCCGGTTCTTCTGGTGCTCTCAGAATCACTGGAGTACTTCTGCAGCTCTCTCTAATGACCTAGGGGTGCAGCAGCAGGCACCAAGCTCTCCTCCGGGTCCTGGACTTCTTTATTTCTTCCCTTCCATCTCCTTGGTGTATTTGTCCTGTGAGTGACTCTATCATTTTATTCTTTTTTTTTTTTTTTAGATGGAGTCTCGCTCTGTCACCCAGGCTGGAGTGCAGTGGTGTGATCTCAGCTCACTGCAGGCTCCGCCTCCCGGGTTCACGCCATTCTCCTGCCTCAGCCTCCCGAGTAGCTGGGACTATAGGCACCCGCCACCACGCCTGGCTAATTTTTTGTATTTTTTTTTTAGTAGAGATGGGGTTTCATCTTGTTAGCCAGGATGGTCTCAATCTCCTGACCTCGTGATCTGCCTGCCTCGGCCTCCCAAAGTGCTGGGATTCCAGGTGTGAGCCACCGCGCCCGGCCAAGCCCTCTTCTCTTTGATGGCAAGGGCAACCTGGCCATGTTGCCAGCTTAGAGCTGCTCTATACACCCAGAAAGCTAACACCTAGAACAATAACTGCCCTAAGCATGCCGAACTCTCTAAACCGATGATGAAGTATGTCACTAGTGAAGGGACCAGTGATCTCAGGGGATCTGAACACCTGACACTGTGCCCCTAACAATGGGTAAGAAGGAATAACAGTGGCAGGATGCCGGGCGCCAAGGGGGTGCGGCCTGGGGCACCGGGACTCAAGGTTCTGCTTCAAGCTGAGGCCTGGGGAGAAGCCGGTACCTCTCCACCTTCTGCAGCTCCCATTACTCCGGCAGGAATCGGGGTCCTGCTCCCAGCCGATAGGGCCTGGGCCCGCTATCCCACAGGCCGCCAACCTGCAGCGAGGGACAGCAGCGCAAACACACCCGCCCAGCAAGAGACTCACGGTAACCGCCATGTCGATGCAAACCAGCCTTCAGCAGTCCGCTACCCTTTTTTGATTTTTTTTTTTTTTTTTTGAGACAAGAGTCTCCCTCTGTTGCCCAGGCTGGAGTGCAATCTCGGCTCACTGCAGCCTCTACCTCTCAGGTTCAAGCGATTCTCCTGCCTCAGCCTCCAGAGTAGCTGGGATTACAGGCACTCACCACCACGCCTGGCTAATTTTTTGTATTTTTGGTAGAGACGGAGTTTCACCATGTTGTACAGGCGGGTCTTGAACTCCTGACCCCAAGTGATCCACCTGCCTCGGCCGCCCAAAGTGCTGAGATTACAGGTATGAGCCACCATACCTGGCCAAAAAATGAGTTTCTGTAAAGAAAAAAATTAACTCCATAATAGTCCAGGCATTCCTGGGATAAAGTAACCATTGTAGGTGTGATTTGGGGGGCCTGGACTGCGGGACACGTGGCCTCCCCTTAGGGGCTGAGTTTGGTTGCCAATAACAGAAAATCCCCATGACAGTGGCTTAAATAAGATAGGGCTTATTTTTCTCTCATGCAGCAACAAGTCTGGGGGTGGAGCTGCGTAGTGTCCTCCCCAAGGTCGTCAGGGACCCAGGCTCCTCTGGGTTTCTCTGTCTTGCCCTCTGCATTGGTCAGCGTTCTCCAGGGAAACAGAACCAATAGGATGGATGGATGGACGGATAGATCGATAGATGGCTAGATCGACAGGTTGATAGATGGATAGATAGATATACATAGATCAATAGCTGGCTAGATCGACAGGTTGATAGATGGATAGATGGATAGATAGATACATAGATCGATAGATGGCTAGATCGACAGGTTGATAGATGGATAGATGGATAGATAGATACATAGATCGATAGATGGCTAGATCGACAGGTTGATAGATGGATAGATACATAGATGGATAGATGGCTGGATCGACAGGTTGATAGATGGATAGATGGATAGGTAGATACATAGATCGATAGATGGCTAGATCGACAGGTTGACAGATGGATAGATAGATACATAGATGGATAGATGGCTGGATCGACAGGTTGATAGATGGATAGATAGATACATAGATGATAGATGGGATGGGAGATGACTTCAACAGGTTCATGTTGGCTGGTATAGTGGCTCACGCCTGTAACCCCAGCACTTTGGGAGGCTAAGGCAGGAGGATCACTTGAGGTCAGGAGTTCGAGGTTTGAGACCAGCCCGGCCAACATGGTGAAACCCCATCTCTACTAAAAATATAAAAATTATCTGGGCGTGGGGGTGGGCGCCTGTAATCCCAGCTACTCGGGAGGCTGAGGCAGGAGAATCACTTGAACCCTGGAGGCGGAGGTTGCAGTGAGCCGAGATTGTGCCACTGCACTCCAGCCTGGCCACAGAGCAAGACTCTGTCTCAAAAAACAAACAAACAAAACAAAACAAAAAAAAGCATCGTCTGTTGCAACTATCAATACAACCAGGGTTCTGTTAATGAGGAAGGATAGGAGAATGGGTATTGGGCGAGCACGCAGAAGTCTCAGCCACCCTCCCCTTGTCACGGATGGCAAAGCTGAGGCCCAGAGAGGGATCCAATGTTCTGGCTCAAACACCAGCTCACAGCTTCTGAAAAATCAGGATGTGTGGCCCCTCTCATGCTGCCTCACCTTCCCCGGTCTCCTCCCAGGTTCCCATCCCACCGCTCCTTGCAGAGCCAGGCAGATCACAGGACCTTTCAGAGATGCTCAGGGCACTCTGCCAGCTGCCTTCATGTTTCCCAGCTCTGCTGTGCTGATGCCTTTGTCTACGCCGTCCCTTTCTGTCCCCTGCCCGTGCCTGGAAGACCCCGCAAACTCCAACTGACCATACGACCCTATCCGTCCTGCGGGAGAAGGTCCTTTCTGCTCTGGGCTTCTGCAGGGATGTAACCTCATCCCTAAAATAGGAGTGATGGTTGGGAGTGTGGCTCACACCTGTAATCCCACGGGAGGCTGAGGCGGGAGGCCTTCAGTCTTTGGTTGTTTGTTGTTGTTGAGACAGGGTCTCATTCTGTCACCCGGGCTGGAGTGCAGTAGTGCAATTATGGCTCACTACATCCTTGACCTCCTGGGCTCGAGCAATCCTCCCACATCAGCCTCCTGAGTGGCTGGGGCTACAGGTGTGCTACCACATCTGGCTCATTTTTTCATTTTTATTTTTGTAGAGATAAGGTCTCACTCTATCGCCCAGGCTGGAGGGCAGTGGCATGGTCATAGCTCACCCCAGCCTTGAACTCTTGGGCTCAAGCAATCTCTCACCTCAGCCTCCCAAGTAGCTGGGTCTACAGGCACGCACCACCACATCTGGCTTTTTCTTTTTGAGACGGAGTTTCACTCTTGTCACCCAGGCTGGAGTGCAATGGCATGATCTCAGCTCACTGTGACCTCTGCTTCCTGGCTTCAAGCTATTCTCTTGCCTCAGCCTCCAGAGTAGCTGGAATTACAGGCGTGCGCCACCACGCCCAGCTAATTTTTGTATTTTTGGTATAGATTGGGTTTTACCATGTTGGCCAGGCTGGTCTCAAACTCCTGACCTCAGGTGATCCACCCACCTAGGCCTCCCAAAGTGCTGGGATTACAGGCATGAGCCACTGCACTGTTGTTTTTTTTTTTTGTTTTTTGTTTTGTTTTTTAAGAAACATGGTCTCTCCCTGTAGTCCAGGCTGGAGTGCAGTGGTGCAGTCATAGAGCTCACTGCAGCCTCCAACTCTTGGACTCATGGGATCCTTCCACCTCAGTCTTCTGAGTAGCTGGGATTACAGGCATGCACTAACATGTCCAGCTAATATATATAATTTTTTTTTTTTTGAGACGGAGTCTCTCTCTGTCGCCCACGCTGGAGTGCAGTGGTGCAATCTCGGCTCACTGCAAGCTCTGCCTCCTGGGTTCACGCCATTCTCCTGCCTCAGCCTCCCCATAGCTGAGATTACAGGTCCCCGCCACCACACCCGGCTACTTTTTTGTACTTTTAGTAGAGATGGGGTTTCACCGTGTTAACCAGGATGGTCTCGATCTCCGGACCTTGTGATCCGCCCGCCTTGGCCTCCCAAATTGCTGGGATTACAGGTGTGAACCACTGCACCTGGCCTATTTTTTATTATTATTATTATTTTTTGAGATGGAGTCTCACACTGTTGCCCAGGCTGGAGTGCAATGGTGCAATCTTGGCTCACTGCAACCTCTGCCTCCCAGGTTCAAGCAATTTTCCTGCCTCAGCCTCCTGAGTAGCTGGGATTACAGGCACTTGCCACCATGCCCAGCTAATTTTTTGTATTTGTAGTACAGACGGGGTTTCACTATGTTGGCCAGGCTGGTCTCGAACTCCTGATCTCAGGTGATCTGCCTGCTTCAGCCTCCCAAAGTGTTAGGATTACAGGCGTGAGCCACCACTCTCAGTCTCCTCTGGGTTCAAGACACAAACATCCAGTGGTCTCCTGACAAGTGTGATGTCCTGTGGGTGTCTCTACTCAGCACATACAACACCAAGTTCACAAAGTTTGCTCCCCAAAACCGTTCTCCTCTGTGGTCTCCTATCTCTCATGTGGTACCACCATCCACTCCACTGGCTGCCCAGCAATCGGGGTATCACCCCAACTCCTCTCCCTTCCTCCTTCAGCTGATCCCCACACCTGCCCTATCCATTCTAGCTGCCGTCTCCCCACTATCTATCAGCTTGGTCTTCTTCCTGTACCACTGCATAAACCTAAGTCACCATCACCTCCATTGGGGCCACAGCGGCACCTGCAGCCCCTCTCTGGGTGCAAACCTGGTAGGTGCTAGCAGTTTGCACATCTCTGTTCCATGCATGGCCATGGCAGTGAGAGGGGCAATTATTTCAAGCATTATGCAGAGAAAGAAATGGAAGTCTAAGGTCATGCAGTGGCTGAGTAACAGCCTCAGCACCCAGCCCTGGGTTCCTACCACCTCCCTCTTACCTGACACTGCCCAAAAGAATGCAGTGAAGAAAGACAGGGGGCCTGGCACGGTGGCTTGTGCCTGTAATCCCAGCACTTTGGGAGGCCAAGGCGGGTGGATCATGAGATCAGGACATCAAGACCATCTTGGCTAACATGGTGAAACCCCATCTCTACTAAAAAAACAAAAAAATTAGCTGGGTGTGGTGACGGGCACCTGTAGTCTCAGCTACTCGGGAGGCTGAGGCAGGAGAATGGTGTTAACCTGGGAGGCGGAGCTTGCAGTGAGCCGAGATGGTGCCACTGCTCTCCAGCCTGGGCGCCAGAGTGAGACTCCGTCTCAAAAAAAAGAAAAGAAAAGAAAAGAAAGAAAGACAGGGATGGGGTGGGGAGGAGTGAGCTCACAGTGAATCAGGAGGGCTCCTCAGTCCATTCTCTTGGATTTATTTTATTTTATTATTTTATTTTATTGTTTTTGTACAGACAGGGCCTCACCTTGTTACCCAGGCTGGTCTGGAACTCCTGAGTGCAAATGATCCTCCTGCCTTGGCCTCCCAAAGAGCTGGGATCATAGGTGTGAGCCACCGTGCCTGGCCCTCTTGGATTTGCTTTTCTTTTCTTTTTTTGAGACAGAGTCTCACTCTGTTGCCCAGGCTGGAGTGCAGTGGCATGATCTCGGCTCACTGCAACCTTCACCTTCCGGGTTCAAGGGATTCTCCTGCCTCAGCCTCCCAAGTAGCTGGGATTACAGATGCCTGCCACACACCTGGCTAATTTTTGTATTTTTAGTAGAGATGGGGTTTCACCATGTTGGCCAGGCTGGTCTTCAACTCCTGACCTCAGGTGATCTGCCCGCCTCAGCCTCCCAAAGTGCTAGGATTATAGGTGTGAGCCACTATGCCTGGCCCCTCTTGGATTTTCATATCATCTACATGGTTAATTGAATTTTCAATTCACAGACCTTGTTTTGTTTTGTTTTCATATCCTGTTAATGATGCTTATATGGATCCCAGGGCCAGAGGTCATCAGGATCTCCCTGCAGCAGCCTGGCCAATGTAGCGAGACCTCCATCTCTACAAAAAAACTAAAGAAATTAGCAAGGCATGGTGGTGTGCACCTGTAGTCCCAGCTACTCAGGAAGTTGAGCCCAGGAGGCTGAGGCTATAGTAAGCCATGATGGCACCATTGCACACTCCAGCTTGGGTGACAGAGCAAGACCTTGTCTCTAAAAAAAAAAAAAAAGAAAAAAAAGAAAAAGAAAAAAAAAACAACCAAAAACAAAAAAACCTCCCAGAACTCCATAGCTGTTACTATTAGTAGCAGCTAATGTTTCCTGGCTGATCTCTTGCCCAAGCCACAGTTACTATTTTTCCTTTGTTGCAACCCTGGTTATGAAACCAGAAATAGTTGTTGCTGGTAGAGACACTGAAATACCTCAAAGTAAAACCCAGAGGTTGGGCCAGGCTGTGGTCAGCTCTGGGGAGACCACAGACTTTGCAGAGGGGCCCAGGGTCCCTGAAGATGGGTGGCAGCCACTGGAGCTGCTGGGGAGGGGGATGGGCAGCCAGCTTGAAGGAGTTTGGAGCCTAGAAGAGGAGGAGATAAAAATCATCACAGTGAGGTGTCTCCAGGGCCGAGCCGAGGCCCTGGCCAAGGAAGTCTCAAGGCTGTAGCGTGGCTCCATCTTTGGGGTCCACAATTTGGATTCAGGTCCTGGCTCTGTCACTTACACAGCTCTGTGTCTCCGGCTAGTTGGTTACCTTCTCTGGTCCCCTGCTTCCTTATCTGTAAACCAGGAGATAAGGTATAGCCACTGCAGAGTGGGTAAGTAAAATGTATCTGCATGTTGCTGATGTAAGAGGCGAAGTTGCCATAAGGTAAAAGTAACCATACTATAATAGGTCACTAACCTATTATATTTTACGGATTGGCGACAACCTCAGAGAGGTTAAGTCACTTGCCCAAGGTCACACAGCGAGTCTCAAGCCCCAGCCGGTGAGCATCACGATCCTTTGCCAATGAGCCGATGCTCGAGAAAGGGTCGCATAGACAACAGGCACTGCATAAAGGTTGGTTAACGGGATCGGGTTTGGCTGCAACGTGGAGCTCCCAGCTCGAACGGCGAGACAGCTGCGCGTCCCCGAGCCGCCGCGCGCCCGGTCCGCTGGGGCGGAGTCAACGCCGCGGATTGGCTGCTGAGAAAGGGGCGTGGCTCGTGGCGGCCGGTGGGCGGAGTCGATCTCTGGCCGTAAATAAGGCGCCACATGGCACTGGCTCGCGAGGGCGGGGGCGGGCGGGCTGGCCGGGCGCAGGCGCGCTGAGGGCGGGCGCCCCTCGGCCTCCATGGCCCCTCCGGCGGCCGCGACGTCTCGCGAGAAGACGACCGGTAGGAGGGGCTCCTGCGCCGGGGGCGGGGCCGGCGAGGGCTGCCTCTGGGGGGTCCGCTAGTCGCGGGGTGGCGGCGGCGGCTGCGGGCGCGAGGTGAGGGCCGCGAGGTGAGGGGCGCGAGGTGAGGGGCGCGGCGGGCTCGGGGCGCGGTCTCCCTCTCTCTCGGCCAGTGCTGGGCTCCCAGGGCCCGGGCGGGGGTCCCGGGCCGCGCTGAGGGGCGCGGGTCGGCTCTCCTTAGCCTGGCCTGGCGGGCGCGGCTTGGGCCTGGGTTCGAGTTCCCGCGCCGGCGCGCTGTGTGACCTTGGCCCTGCGCGCGCCCTCTCTGAGCCCCGCTCGTCGTCCTCGGCCAGGGGGACCCAGCCCTGGGGCCCTGATCAGCGCGTTCTGCGGCTCCTCGGGGTCTGGACGAGAAATCTGTGGTTCTGATTCAGCGACAGCAGAGGCTGCAGCGGCCCCGCCGGCCCCCAGGAGTCCCCCTGCCCGGCATCAGCCTCTGCCGCCCGGCAGGGGTAGGACCAATTCCCGGGCTTGGAGTTCCAGGATCCCCAGCTCCCGAGGGCCCCCGTGTGCCTGCTGTCACCTGAACGGGGCTCCCCGGCCCCGCCGACCGCAGCCCTGGAGCCTGCAGACGCCAGCAGCACCGGCAGGTCGCTCAGGGTATCCCTTAAATGACCTCTCACTCCAGAAGCCGCAGCCCTGCCCCTCTGGGAGAGGAAACCGTGCATTTAGTCCGGGAACAGTGGGACTTAGACCTCCTCTGCGGGCTCCCGGCCACCGAGACACCGCCGGCAAAGCCTTGGCTCGGGCAGAGGCTCCGTCTGGCAGGCAGCACAACAAGCCATAGTGTTTCCAGCATTATTAAATTATTTAGTTCATAATCGGGGCTGTGCGGACTCGGAAGCCCCGGGGTGAATAGGAATGTGAGTTGCAGGCGCGATGCTGGACGCAGTACATCTTCCAGGACACCAGGCCCTACGGTGCTGTTCCCGGCTGTGGGTGGTTGGGGACAGCTCAGCGGGTCCCCCACTTACCCCCACGCGGGGATCCGGGTTAGCCCCTCACCGTGAGCATCTGGTGTTGGGAGTCAGGGCTGGTGTCTGAGTGAGGATGGAGAGAAAACGGGTAATGAGGAGATTGCTACACGAAGGTGCAACGCTTGAGATCTGAAAGAGCACCTGCCTGGAATGGCATAGATGTTTGATTTCCCTGCAAAGGAGTTTATGGGACTTTGGGCTGACGCTTTGGGGCCAGCAGTAACTGTCTGCTGTCACTCAGCAGACTCCAGCTTTATTATCAAACCTCCAATCGAGTGCAAGATGCTAAGCTGGGGTAGATGCCGGTAATAGCGTGGGCCTTGCCCTGGGAGCTCACGGCCAGCCTGGCTACAACTGTGTGGAGTTGGGGCTGTGGTGCAGGCGTTAACAGAATGTGGCGACATTTTCCGACATTTTCCACAGTGGAGAGGACCTATGAATTGGGGCCTTTGGAGGCAAAGGGCATGCAGAGATGTGGAAGTGAAAGTGATGTTTGGGGGAGATGGTGGGTCGCCGTGTTCTTTATGAAGTGGGGTTTGAGGATTGGGTTGGAAGCTAAGACTGGAAGGCCGGGCGCGGTGGCTCCTGACTGTAATCCCAGCACTTTGGGAGGCCGAGGCGGGCGGATCACCTGAGGTCAGGAGTCCGAGACCAGCCTGGCCAACATGGTGAAACCCCATCTCTACTAGAAATACAAAATTTAGCTGGGCGTGGTGGTGCGCACCTAAAGTCCCAGCTACTTAGGAGGATGAGTCAAGAGAATAGCTTGAACCTGGAGGCGGAAGTTGCAGTGAGCCGACATTGGGCCTCTGCACTCCAGCCTGGGCAACAGAGTGAAAAAAAGACTGGAAAAATGGGTTTCTGATTGTGCAGGGCCTGAATGCTGTGTGAGGGAGTTTAAACTTTTATCCCTTTTGTGGTGGTTTGGGTGCGACGCGATTAGATGTGTTTCAGAAAAGTGGTCGTGGTGAGAATATGGGCGGTGGGTTTTGCCTCTGGGCAGTGGAGCTGAGTTGAGTAGCCTTGTGGGGCGTGGGTCTGGGACAGTGAGAGAGTGGGGGCGGGCATGGAGCCGAAAGATGTTGCCAAATCCACTGGGCGGTGGCGCTCTGTGAGATGCGGCGACCTGTAACAGCGAGGGCAGCCGGGACTTCTCACCTGCGATGAGGAGCGCTGCGGCCAGGTGGGAGAGGAAGGGCCACACAAACACACGTGGGTTTTAGACCTGCAGAGTTGGCGGTATTGGTGGCCATCCTGGAGGAGATGTGACCTGGTGGAGAAGAGACAGCCTGTACAAGGAGGGAATCCCCAGGAACCCCAGTGGGAAGGGATCCAGAGCTGAAGAGAGGCCCGTTGGTTGGCTGACCTTGGGCGTGCAGTTCCTTGACTACGCACAGTCATTGAGGCTGGCAGGTGATTCTCTTCTAGTTTGGGTCCGGAGCTGGAGGAGCCATCAGTGGGAAAAGACGGGTTATTGATGATACTGAAACACATGCGGCTTGTTTGTCATTTAAAAAAACCGTACATCTTGAGTTTCGATTCTTAAGTTGTCTTTCTTTTCGGAGAGTAGCTGTTAGTTTCACACTTGCTTAGTGGGTCTGTGGCTGCAGGCGGGACTGTGGTTCTCCAGCCCTGGCCCACAGATGTGCCTGGAGATAATTGACTCTCCAACTTATTACTTCCTGCTGTTAAGGTGGTGGTTTCTGTAACTGTTTAGAAACTTTAAAGATATTTCAGAGAAGAATGGGAGACAGGTACAGTTGAGTACGGGGTGGGGGCGCAGTTGAGTACGGGGTGGGGGCGCAGTTGAGTACGGGGTGGGGGCGCAGTTGAGTACGGGGTGGGGGCGCAGTTGAGTACGGGGTGGGGGCGCAGTTGAGTACGGGGTGGGGGCGCAGTTGAGTACGGGGTGGGGGCGCAGTTGAGTACGGGGTGGGGGCGCAGTTGAGTACGGGGTGGGGGCGCAGTTGAGTATGGGGTGGGGGCGCAGTGCTGAACAGGGCACAGGAGGAGGAAGCGAACAGGGACCCTTTGGCTCCCAGAACATGACCAGCTGGGGCTTTTCCCTGTAGACAGGAGGATGGATGTGTCTTTGGGGAATCTGAGTAGCCCAAGAGAAAAGACCTAAAATTAATGGCATCAGGAGGTCCCCAGTCAGCAGACCCAGCTGGATCCCTTGCTAACGAAGCCCATCATTAATAACCCCCTCCCAGTGTTCAAGGCATCAAGCTTTAAAAATCCCCATCCCTTAAATATGAGCAGATAACCAAGGGCATCTGAAGAAAACCTCTGCTACAGGAGATTGAGACCGGAATACACACTGGGAAACCAGAGAGCGTGCAGGAAGGAGCCTTAGAAAGCAGGCTGTCATTAATGTCCACGCGGAGGTGAGCGAAAATATCGCGAACATGAGGCAAGAACAGGAAGCTCTAAAAAAAAGCCACCAAAAGGAGTATTCGAAGATCCAAAAAGAGAACTCTCGGATGTAAAAAAAAAAAATAAAAGCAGAAATAAGAAAATCAGTTAGTGGGTGAAAAAGTTGAGGAACTCCCTCAGAAAGTAGAACAGAAAAGCAACGAGGTGGCAAATGAGAGAAAAAAGAAACGGAAAGGATCAGATCAGGGAGTCAGCAGCTGAATAGTAACAGCTTCAAAGCTGAGGTGAGAGGATCGTTTGAGGCCAGGAGTTCAAGACCAGCCTGGGCAACATAGCAAGACCCCCATCTCTACAACAAAATTTAAAAATTAGCCAGGTGTGGTGGTGTGCACCTGTAGTCCCAGCTACTTGGGAGGCTGAGGTGGGAGGATCACTTGAGTCCAGGAGTTTGAGGCTGCAGTGAGCTGTGATCATGCCACTGCGATCCAGCCTGGGTGACAGAGCAAGACCCCATCTCTAAAAAATAAAATAAAATACATTTTAAAAAGTTTCCAGAAGAAAAAAATAGGGAAAACAGGATGAAATTCACAAAATAATTTCCTAGAACCCAAACTTTCTGGGTTAAAGAGGCCCACCCAGTGGCCAGTACCACGGGTGAAAATGCAGGTATCCTTCACTTTCATAGCCTCTTCACTTCCCAGCTTGGATATTAAAAGCCTGGGAAGGCTGGGTGTGGTGGCTCATGCCTGTAATCCCAGCAATTTAGGAGGTAGGTGAATCACTGAGGTCAGGAGTTCGAGACCAGCCTGGCCATCATGATGAAACCCCATCTCTACTAAAAATACAAAAATTAGCCAAGCATGGTGGTGGGTGCCTGTAATCCCATACTCCGGAGGCTGAGGCAGGAGAATTGCTTGAACCCAGGAGGCGGGGGTTGCTGTGAGCCCAGATCGTGCCACTGCACTCCAGCCTGGGCAACAGAATGAGACTCCGTCTCAAAAATAAAATTTAAAAAATTAAAAGTCTGGGCAGCAAACTTGGATAGTGAGAGAGGCTGAGTTTCAGATAAAGACTAGTGAGAGCTTGGGAGGGGAAGGATTTATTTGAAAGCATGTCTGCAGCTGTTGACCCCAGAATTTGGATAGTGAGAGTTCAGAGGCCAGGTGCTGTGGCTCACGCCTGTAATCCCAGCACTTTGGGTGGCCGAGGTGGACGGATCACTTGAGGCCAGGAGTTTGAGACCAGCCTGGCCAACATAGTGAAACCCTGGCTAATACAAAAATTAGCCAGGTGTGGTGGCAGGTGCCTGTAATCCCAGCTGCTCAGGAGGCTGAGACAGGAGAATTGCTTGAACCTGGGAGGCAGAGGTTGCAGTAAGTGGAGATCATGCCATTGCACTCCAGCCCGGGCAACAAGGGCGAGACTCCGTCTCAAAAAAAAAAAAAAAAAAAAAAAAATCCTTGCGTACCCTCTCCAGGACTGTTGTGAAATCTCAGAACAAGAGGAGAAATAGGTCATCACAGGTCAAGAGGCAGAAGGTTAGAACATGTGGAAAAAGGCAGAAGAACTAACTACAATTAAAATGAAAAGAAGCAGAAGGGCTTGGGCTTTTTCAAAGCAGCGCTGGGTGGCAGGAGACGGGAGGGCCTTGCTTGAGAAATTCTGAAGGATGCATTTGCAGCCTGGAAGTCTACACTCAGGCAAGGGAGGGTAGGGTAAAGACACCTTCAGACTTGCTCCCAGATTTGTTCCTCATGCTTTAAGGAGGTGATTGGCAGATGTAGTCTCCCCAGATGAGGCAGTAAGTCTAGACTGAGAGAGACTGGCTGGTGGGAACAGGATTTCCCCCAGGTGAGAGGTGAGAAGAACCTGCTGAAGGGAGATCCCAGCCAGGTGCTGGCGTGAAGAGCAGACATGTCCTGACCCCAGCTGGTCAGAGGCTCCAAGAGGAGATTCTTTGGGAGAAGATGAAATTAGCAGGACACCTGACATGCTGCAACATCTGGAGAGGAGTTGATACAGTTGGCAGAGTTGGGGCGGGATTAGTGATAAGTACTAAACAAAGCAAATGAAAACACAAGGCTGTTATTAGTTCCAGGGAAAATAAACCATCGTGCGGGAAACGAAAAATAATTATGGTGTACTACAAGGCGCAGCTGTGGATAGCCTCGCCGCAATGATAATAATTTATGTAAACACTGACTGCTGCTCTAATTGAAATTATGATGCGCCTGGGCAGAGAAGGTGCGGGGAGGAGAGCGCTGCATTTTCGCCTGTCGCCTTGGGAAGTCAGTCGCTAATGCCCCAAGCTGAACAACCAAGGTTCACTCTGAAGGCAGACATTAAAAGAATTAGCTAAAAAGAATTATGGAGCAGGTAGGGCGTGGTGGTTCGCACCTGTAATCCCAGCACTTCAGAAGGCCGAGGCAGGAGGATTGCTTGAGTCCAGGAGTTCAAGACCAGCCTGGGCAACATGGCGAAACCCTGTCTCTACTGAAAATACAAAAATTAGCCAGACATGGTGGCCTGTGTCTGTCTCAGCTCCTTGGGAGGCTGAGGTGGGAGGATCACTTCACTTGAGCCCAGGAGGCGGAGATTTTAGTGAGCTGAGATCGAGCCATCACACTCCACTCTAGCCTGGGTGACAGAGCAAGACCCTGTCTCAAAGAAAAAAAAAAAAAAAGAATCATGGAGAAGGGCGGAGGTGAGAAAGGGAAGCAGGGACAGAGACTGTTGAGTTTCTTAATAAACTTCACCTCACGGAATGATTTCACTCTTTCATGGATATGTATGTGTAGCATTGAATTGACCCAAATGGGAACAGTCTCAGATGGGCTTTCTGCTCTGATGGAATGGCGGCCCTCGCCTGCCTCTGTGCACAGGCCCTGTTAACAGGGAGGGTTTCCTTGCTCTGATTTCCTCTTGGTTATTGTCATTGTTCTCTGTATCCTGTCTCGTCGTTGTGGTCATTTATCAGAGATTCTGAGCACTTTTTTTTTTTTTTTTTCCTTTCAGGCAGAGTCTCACTCTGTCACTCAGGCTGGAGTGCAGTGATATGATCTCATTGCAGCCTCTGTTTCCTGGGTTCAAGCAATTATGATTACAGGCCTGAGCCGCCACGCCCGGCCGAGCGCTTTCTTTCGTCGTTTTCTAAGGGGGTTTTAAAACATACTGACCGGTAGAGAGAGCAGTATTGTACGTCATCCTTCACCTGTCCCCAAGTTTCAGAAATTAGGCAATCAGAGTCCGTCATGTTTGTCTGGTTTTTGTTAGAACATCACCTCTTTCTTGAGCAAGTGCTGAGTGCCAGATGCTACTGTAAGCCTTGAGAATACCCGCTGTGAGGCAGGACGGGGACCTCCCTTTTAAGTCAGTGCAGGAAGACAGTGAGTGGATTAACCAGTGTATATGAGCTATTTGAGGCCAGGCACGGTGGCTCACGCCTGTAATCCTGACACTTTGGGAGGCTGAGGCAGGAGGATCGCTTGAGCCCAGCAGTTCAGGGATTCTGCGATTGCACCACTGCACTCCAGCCTGGGTGACACAGTGAGACACTACTCTAAAAATAATAAATAAAAGATTTGAGGTAGGGATGGGATAAATGCTGCTATGAAGAAAACCAGGGTATGGGGAGTGCAGGGTAGAGACCGGGATCTACTTTCTCAGGGTGGTTAGGGAAGGCTTGCTGAGGAGGTGAGCGTCAAGCAGAGATCTGAAGGAAGCGTGGGACTGCCCTGGGATTCCCCAGCTGAGGGATGGTGGTGCAGAGGCCCAGCAGCAGGAGCCTGTTGGGTGCGGTGGATGAACGGCAAGGAGACTGTTGAGGCTGGAGAGGGTCGCCGAGGGGGACTGTGATAGAAGAGGAGATCAGTGGAGTCCTGGTCACGGGCCATCAGAAGGACTCGAGATAGGAAGCCACTGGACTCCAGTGATCAGAGATGACGTGATCCAACTTTTAATAGAATAACCGTGGCTTTGGGGTTGAAAATGGATTGTGTGGGCCTGAGAGCAGAAGCAGGGAGACTGGTTTGGAGCCTGTTGCAATAACGCAGGTGAGAGCTGATGGTGATTGGGGCAGGGTGGGGTGTAGGTAGGGCAGAGGGGACTTGACAAGTTAGAGCCTGGATAACTATTTACTTTTTAAAATTATTTATTTATTTATTTTTAAATTTTGAGACGAGATCTCACTCTGTCACCCAGGCTGGAGGGCTGGAGTACAGTGGTGTGATCATAGTTCACTGCAGCCTCGGCCTCCTGGGCTTAAGAGATCCTCCTACCTCAGCCTCCTGAGTAGCTGGGACTACAGGTGTATACTACCATACCTGGCTAATTTTTAAATTTTTGTACAGATGGCTTCTTGGTATGTTGCGCAAGCTGATCTTGAACTCCTGGTCTCAAAATATTATCCTGCCTTGGCCACCTAAAGTGTTGGGATTACAGGCATCAGCCACTGCACCTGGCTGAGCCTGGATATATTTTGCATGTAAAGCCCCAAGCAGGTTCTTAAACTGATCATAGTGAGATTTATTATCATTTTCTTCTGAAATAATTTCTTTGAGTTAACTTAACTCTTTTTTTTTTTTTTTTTTTTGAGACGGAGTCTCACTCTGTTGGCCAGGCTGGAGTGCAGTGGGGCAATCTTGACTCACTGCAACCTCCACCTCCTGGGTTCAAGCAATTGTCTCTGCCTCAGCCTCTCAAGTAGCTGGGATGATAGGCGCCAGCCACCACACCCAGCTACTTTTTGTATTTAGTAGAGACGGGGTTTTGCCATGTTGGCCAGGCTGGTCTCCTGACCTCAGGTGATCCACCCAGCTTGGCTTCCCAAAGTGCTGGGATTACAGGCGTGAGCCACTGTGCCCGGCCACGAATTGATTTAACTCTTAAGTCAGTTGAGTCAAGTGAGTTATCGTTTGGATTCTAGAGTCAAATATCATGCAACAAATATTTGAGCCTTATGAGGAATACAGAAGGTACATGAGATATGATCCCTGTCTTCTAAGAACTTGAAACCCAGTTTGGGAATATTGGACTGGTATACGTGCGTGGATTTCCTGTCTACCTGGGAAGGGCCAACAGAGGGCTTAGAGACGGGAAGGAAGAGAACAGTGTGAGCTGATAGCCTCTGTGCTCTAGGACCGGCTCTGCAGGGAAGTTACTTTACTTCAAAGGCTAAGTTTGGGCTCAGTTTTCATTCAGGTCTCCTGGGATATAAATCAACATTCCATTCTCATCAATGTGACCGTTAATTACATATTTTTATTTGGATATACTGTCAGATATAGCTAAGTGAACACAAATGAAGTAATTGTATAAGCAAATAAGCCATAGTCCTGGAGGTACCGCGTGAAAATGTGTCTCACGATGGAGGTTTTAATGTAGCACCACTGTGTGTAAGTTCCAGGCAGCCCAGGACATGCAGAGAGCAAATATTGACACCAGGAACAGAAACTGTCCACATTTTTGTTGACTACAGCGATGGGAACTGCAGTGAATTATTTGCCTTATATAGTGTCTGTAAAGCTGGAAAAGAAGTAGGTAGTTTCTGGTCTTTGTGTCAGTAGCATAAATAAATAAACTTGAAACATTCTTGCGCTTCTTATTGAAGGTCATGTCACTTGATTTAGTGCTCAAGAGCTTGGTTATTTGGACACGAAGAAGTTACTTCCCTCAGCAGTAAAGGAAATAGAAATTTGACTGTCTAGTGAAACCTACCAATTCTGCCTAAACATATACTGTAGAGGCCAGCAGAGCAGAGTGGCAAGGAAGGGGGGCTCTCCAACAACAGCCTGAGTTCCGAGGCCAGCTCTAAACACTGCTAGCTATGTAGACTTGTGCAAGTCTGTAGCTACTTTTCCCAGTTTCATCCCAGTTCGTGTGAGGATTAAACAAAGTAATATGTGCAAAGCCCTTAGAACATCACTTTTAACAGCATGTTAGCTATTGGTATTGTTATTTTAAAATCAATTTGCAAATAGACAGTTTTTTTTTTTTGACTTGATAACTGGCTCTTGGTAGAAAGCATGAGTAATAATAAAAATAACACATATTTGTGTAACAAATATTTGAGCCTGATGAAGACAGAGAGATAAGTAAGGCCGTGGCAGAGTCTAAAGAAAGTGCTTTACTATTTTATCAACCACTTAGCTGTGTTTTCTAATTTTTGTGCTCTCGGTAGCTCTGGTTAGCAGAAAGGCCTAGTTTGTTCTTCTTTTGTAGATGGACTGAAAGTCAGACATAAAATGACTTGGCCCAGGCCACTCAGCAGAGGCCGGACTTGGTCTCAGTATTCCTTCCCTCTTCCTCCCAGTCCCTCCGTGTCTGCGCGGAACTCTGCACTGGTGTTTTCTCCTGTACTGTGGAAATTGGTGAGAGCTAGGCCATTGCATTCATATTAGAGAGAGAAGTGTTAGCCTCTGGAGATCAGCTTCATAAAACCACAAACATTTTCTTTTTAACTTTAAATCAAATGTATTGAGTATGATTTACATGCAATAAAACGTACCCATTTTAAGTATGCAGTTTGAGGAACGTGGCCAAACATATTCACCTTGTACCTGCCTCTGCAATCAAACAGTAGAGCATTTCCATCGCCCCGAGTTTCCGCGTGCTCCTCTGCAGTCTATGATTTTCATCACGATTTTGGCCTCTTTTAAATGTCATATAAATGGAACCACAGAACATGCAGTCTTTTACGTCTGGCTCCTTTTTCAGTGTGCGACCTGTGGCGTTCACCCATGAATCAGCACTTCACCCTTTTTACACTCACTTGCTGATGTACATTGGGGTTGTTTTCAGGTTTTAGCTTTTTTTTTTTTTTTTGAGACAGAGTCTCCCTCTGTCGCCCAGGCTGGAGTGCAGTGGCGTGATCTTGGCCCACTGCAACCTCCGCCTCCTGGGTTCAAGTGATTCTCCTGCCTCAGCCTCCCGAGTAGCCGGGATCACAGGCACCCACCACCACACCCAGCTAATTTTTGTATTTTTAGTAGAGATGGGGTTTCACCATGTTGGCCAGGCTGGTCTTGAACTTCTGACCTCAGGTGATCCACCCACCTCGGCCTCCCAAAGTGCTGGGATTAAGGGCATGAGCCACCACGCCCGGCCAGTTATCTCATTTTAATTTGCATTTCTTTGATGACCAATGATGATGAGCACTTTCCTATGTGCTTTCTGACTATTTGTATCTCTTCTTTTGTGAAACGTCTGTTCAGATTTTTTGCTTATTTTTTAATTGGGTTTATTTTCTTTTCAGTTGTAAGAGCTCTTTATGTATTCTGGATATAGGCACTTTGTTAGATATACATATTGAGAATATTTTCTCCTGGCCTATGGCCTGTCTTTTACTTTCTTTTTTTCTTTTTCTTTTTCTTTTTTTTTCTCTGAGACAGGGTTTTGGTCTTGTCACCCAGGCTGGAGCACAATGGTGTGATCTTGGCTCACTGCAACCTCCACCTCCTGGGTTCAAGTGATTCTCTTGCCTCAGCCTCCTGAGTAGCTGGGATTACAGGCACTTGCCCCCATGCCCGGCTAATTTTTTGTAATTTTAGTGGAGACGGGGTTTCGCCATGTTGGACAGGCTGGTCTTGAACTCCTTACCTCAGGTGATCCACCCTTCTCGGCCTCCCACAGTGCTGGGATTACAGGTGTGAGCCACTGTGCCCAGCCTTTACTTTCTTTAATGGTAAAATTGGAGAATCCTAAGTTTTAAATTTTGATGAAGTCCAATTTACCACATTTTTCTCTCCTATTTGTGCTTTTGGTATCCCAACAAATCTTTGCCTTCTCCCAAGTCATGGAGATTTTTTCCTGTTTTCCCCTGAACATTTTAGTTTTAGTGTTTATGTGTAAGGCCATGACCCATTGTGAGTTAATTTCTGTGTGAGGCGTAGGGTTGAGGTTTATTCTTTTTCATGCAGATATCCAGTTGTTTCAGCACCATTTGTTGAAAAGACTGTTTATTCCTTATTGAATTACTTTGCCACCTTTTGAAAACAGCCACATACATGTGGATCTCTTTTGGGACTTTGTGCTGTCTCATTTATCTCTACAGGCATACTTCAGAGATGTTGCAGGTTCAGTTCCCGACCACCACAATCAAGTGAATATCGCAATAAAGACAGTCAACAAAGTTTTTGCATTTCCCAGTGCATATAAAAGTTATATTTGGCCAGGTGTGGTGGCTCACGCCTCACTCCCTGCACTTTGGGAGGCCAAGGCGGGTGGATCACCTGAGGTCAGGAGTTCAAGACCAGCCTGGCCAACATGATGAAACCCCATCTCTACTAAAAATACAAAAAATTAGCCAGATGTGGTGGTCGGCGCCTGTAATCCCGGCTACTCAGGAGGCTAAGGCAGGAGGATCACCTGAACCCCAGAGTGGAGGTTGCAGTGAGCCGAGCTTGTGCCACTGCACTCCAGCCTGGATGACAACAGCGAAACTCTGCCTCAAAAAAAAAAAAAAAAGTTTTATGTTTACACTATACTGTAGTCTATTAAGTGTGCAATAGCATGTCTAAGAAACAATGTACATACCTTAATTTAAAAATATTGCTAAAAAATGCTAACAATTACCTGAGCCTTCAGCGAGTGGCAGTCTTTTTGCTGGTGGAGGGTCTTGTCTTGATGTTGATAGCTGCTGACTGATCAGGGCAGTGGTTGCTGAAGGCTGGAGTGGCTGTGGCAATTTCTTTTCTTTTCTTTCTTTCTTTTTTTTTTTGGAGACAGAGTCGCTCGTCGCCCAGGCTGGAGTGCAGTGGCACGATCTTGGCTCACTGCAAGCTCCGCCTCCCAGGTTCACGCCATTCTCCTGCCTCAGCCTCCCGAGTAGCTGGGACTACAGGCACCCACCACCACGCCCGGCTAATTTTTTTTGTATTTTTAGTAGAGACGGGGTTTCACCGTGTTAGCCAGGATGGTCTCGATCTCCTGACCTTGTGATCCGCGCACCTCAGCCTCCCAAAGTGCTGGGATTACTGGTGTGAGCCACCGCGCCTGGCTGGCAATTTCTTAAGACAACAATGAAGTGTGCTGCATTTATTGACTCTTACTTTTACAAAAGGTTTTCCTGTAGCACGTGATGCTGTTTGATAACATTTTACCTATAGTAGAACATCTTTTAAAGTTGTAGTCAATCTTCTCAGACCTTGCCACTGTATTATCATCTAAGTCTATGGAATATTCTAAATCTTTTCTGGTCGTCTCAGCAGGGTTCATAGCATCTTTACCCAGAGTAGATTCCTCCTCAAGAAACTGCTCTTTCGTTCCTTCGTAAGAAGCAACTCTTCATCTGTTCAGCTTTGAACATGAGATTGCAATGATTCGGCCACATCTTCAGGCTCCACTTCTGATTCTACTTCTCTTGCTGTTTCCATCACATCTGCTGTTACTTCCTGCACTGGACTCTTGAACTCCTCAGAGTCATCCATGAGGACTGGAACCAACCTCTTCAAACTTCTATTAATGTTGCTATTTTGATCTCTTCCTGTGAATCCCGAATGTTCTTAAAGGCATTAGAATGGTGAATCCTTTCCAGGTTTTCAGTTTACTTTGCCCAGATCCTACAGAGGAATCACTATGGCAGCTTTAGCCTTACAAAATGTATTCCTTTAATAATAAGACCTAAAAGTCAAAATTACTGCTTGATCCATGGGCTGCAGAATGGATGTTGTGTTAGCAGGCATGGAAACAGAAACAGATCTCAGTCGATTTAGAGGTGTATTTTGCAAAGGTTAAGAAAGAAACACAAGTCATTGTAGGATCTGTGGCCTGTGTGCTTTTTCCAAAGAGGGTTTTGGAAACTTCAGTATTTAAAGAGGAAAAAGTAGGCAGGAGGGGAAGAGGGGAAAAGGAGGTAGAGTAGGCAGTGAGGCCAGTGGTCACATTTTTGTGAGGCTTTGAGTACCATTCAGTGAATCTACATTTTACATGTGAAAAGAAGGGAGTGGGGCAGAGTCACATACGCCTTCTCCGCACAGTAAATCTGCATTTTATGTGCGATAAATAAGCACGTAAATTACTTTATCTGGGAAAGAAAAGAAGGTAGCTTTTCTTTTGCGTGACTTGGTTGCTAAGCTTAACTTTCCCTTTAGCTTGGTGAATTTGGAGTCTTGAGATTTTATTTTTCTTTTGCAATGTGTATACAAAGAGATTGATGATAAGAAATTGGCTCACACAATTACGGAGGCTGAGAAATTCAGACCCTGGAGAGCCAATGGTATGACTCCAGTCTGAGACGGAGTCCAAAGGCGAAGACCAATGTCCCAGCTCAAAGACAGGCAGGCAGAGAGAGTTGATTCTCTTACTCTACCTTTTTTTTTTGAGGCAGAGTCTTGCTCTGTTGGCCAGGCTAGAGTGCAGTGGTGTGATCTCAGCTCACTGCAACCTCTGCTTCCTGGGTTCAAGCAATTCTGCCTCAGCCTCCTGAGTAGCTGGGATTACAGGCGTGCGCCACCATGTCTAATTTTTTTTTTTTTTTTTTTTGTGATGGAGTCTCACAGTGTTGCCCAGGCTGGAGTACAGTGGTGTGATCTTAGCTCACTGCAACCTCCGCCTCCCAGGTTCAAACTATTCTCCTGCCTCAACCTCCCATGTAGCTGGAATTACAGGCATGTGCCACCAGGCCTGACTAATTTTTGTATTTTTAGTAGAGAAAGGGTTTTACCATGTTGGCCAGGCTAGTTTCGAACTCCTGACCTCAACTGATCCGCCTGCCTTGGCCTCCCAAAGTGCTGTGATTATAGGCATGAGCCACCACGCCCGGCCTTACTCCACTTTTCTGTTGTACTTGGGCCTTCAGTGGACTGGTTGAGGCCCTCTTATACTGGGAGGGTATCCGATATCTCAGTCCACCCATTTGGATGCTACTCTCCTCCAGAAACATGCTCACAGACACAGTCAGAGTATGCTTCACCAAATATCTGGGTACCCCATGGCCCAGTCCAGTTGACACATAAAATTAGCCACGTATTACGTGAACTTTTTGTGTGATCGATGTCACTTCTGCTGTAAAAAATGTGGAAAATGCCCTTCTGGGGGGCTTAATATAGATCTGGCCACGTGGCAGTGTCTTCCAGAGCAGGATGGCTGTGGTCACGCCACGGTGACACACAGCTGAACACGAGTGAGCTAAGGCCACAGCTGTCTGTGCCAGCTGCCTTTTCTTTCTCCAGTGTTTGGCCCACAGTCAGCATAAGTATTTGGACCAGTGGCCTTGCGTGGGCAGCCGGCATGGACTTGTTCCCTGGGGCTGCAGAGTCTGCCCCTGGCTTCATGCCCTGCATGTTGTGTGTGAGCAAAGAAATATTTAACAACCCCACCCGGAGCTAAGACACAACTCTGTCAGCCTAACCACAGTGTTTGCGTTTAAACCTAACCTAATAATTTTCAGTGCCATTTATGAGGGCATCTGACACAGCCCCCGTGGAAAAGCACCTCCACCGCTACAGTTTCCTGGCGGATGATGCTTCTAGGTGAAACTTCGCTCTGTGGGTTCCCTTGCCGGAGGCAGCAGCCCACGGTTGGTGTGCCGCAGGCGGGTTATATGTCTGTTCATCTGAGATGCCTCTGTGTGCTCTGCTTCAAATCACGGGGGGCTTTTTGTTGAAACACTGGGAGATTTGCGTTTGGAAATCGTGTCCTATTTCTTCTTAATGAAAAATTACTTTATGGGTTCAGTGTTGCCCATGATGTGTTTTGGAAGCAGGTGGGATCATGACCGCAGTGCTCAGCCCAGCGGTTCTATCGGACCCTTCCCTGAATGCTTCTCTCCTGCCCAGCAGGTAGCAAAAGTCACGTGGGCTTCAGGCCAGAGCTGTGTCAGTCACTGGGCCAGACATTCCTGTATGTCCAAGCTGTTGTTTCTGTTGTTGTTGTTTTGTTTTTTGGGATGTGGTCTCACCCTGTCACCCAGGCTGGAGTACAGCGGCACAATCATAGCTTACTGCAGCCTTGACCTCCTGGGTTCAAGGCATTTTCCCACTTCAGCCTCCAGAGTAACTGGGACCACAGGTGTGTGCCATCACGCCCAGCTAATTTTAAAAATTATTTGTAGACATGAGGTCTCACTGTGTGGACCAGGCTGGTCTTGAACCCCTTGGCTCAGGCAATCCCCCTGCCTTGGCTTCCCAAAATGCTGGGATCACAGGCATGAACCACCACGTCTGGCTGTCCAAACCACCTTTTAAAATTAAAACTTGGCTGGGCGTGGTGGCTCATGCCTGTGTTCCCATCACTTTGGGAGGCCGAGGCAGGTAGATCACTTGAGCCCAGGAGTTCAAGACCATCCTGGTCAACATGGTGAAACCCCATCTCTACTAAAAATACAAAAATTAGCCAGGCGTGGTGGTGCACACCTGTAACCCAGCTACTCAGGAGGCTGAGGTGGGAGGATTACTTGAGTGGGGAGGTTGCAGTGAGCCAAGATCACGCCACTGCAGTCAAGTCTGAATGACAGAGTGAAACCCTGTCTCAAAAAAAAAAAAAAAAAGGCTGGGCATAGTGGCTCATGCCTGTAATCCCAGCACTTTGAGAGGCCAAGGCAGGTGGATTCCCTGAGGTCAGGAGTCCGAGACCAGCCTGGCCAACATGGTGAAGCCCTGTCTCTACTAAAAATACAAAAATTAGCCAGGCATGGTGGTGGGAGCCTGTAATCCCAGCTACTTAGGAGGCTGAGGCAGGAGAATCGCTTGAACCCGGGAAGCAGAGGTTGCAGTGAGCTGAGATTGTGCCACTGCACTCTAGCCTAGGCACCAAGAGCAAAACTCCGTCTCAAAAAAAAAAAAAAAATTACCATTGTAACCATTTTTAAGCATGCAGTTTGGTGGTGTTAAGCATGTTCACATTGCTCTGCAGCAATCACCACCCTCCAGCCCCAGAACTATGTTCATCTTGTAAAACTAAAGCTCTGTCCCCATTGAACACAAACTCCCATCCCCCTCCCCTGCCCCCACAACCACCATTCTACTTTCTGTCTCTAGGAATTTAACTGCCCTGGGAACCTCATACAAGTAGCATCTTGAAATATTTGTCTTTTTTTTTTTTTTTTTTTTTTTTGAGATGGAGTCTCTCTCTGTTGCCCAGGCTGGAGTGCAGTGGCACGATCTCACCTCACTGCAAGCTCCGCCTCCCGGGTTCATGCCATTCTCCTGCCTCAGCCTCCAGAGTAGCTGAGACTACGGGCGCCCGTCAGCATGCCCGACTAATTTTTTGTATTTTTAGTAGAGACGGGGTTTCACCGTGTTAGCCAGGATGGTCTTGATCTCCTGACCTCGTGATCTGCCCGCCTCGGCCTCCCAAAGTGCTGGGATTACAGGTGTGAGCCACCACACCGGGCAAATATTTGTCCTTTTGTTTCTGGCTTATTTCACTGAGCATAATGTCTTCAGGGTTCATCCATGTTGTAGCATGTGTCAGAATTTCCTTTCTTTCGAAGGCTGAGTAATATTCCACTACATGGGTTGACCACAGTTTGCTTGTCTGTTCATCTGTCGCGAACACTTGGGTTCCTTCCACCTTTTGGCTATTGTGAATGATGCTGACATCAGTGTGGACATGGGTGTGCAAGCATCTCTTCAAGACCCTGCTCTAAGTTGAGTGCAGTGGCTCATGCCTGTCATCCCAGCACTTTGGGGGGCCAAGGTGGAAGGATCACTTGAGGCCAGGAATTCAAGACCACCCTGGCAACATAGCAAGATGCCATCTCTACAAAAACTTAGCTGGGCATGGTGGCAACCACCTATAGTCTCAGCTACTCAGGAGGCTGCTTGAGCCCAGGAGTTCAAGGCTGCAGTGAGGTTTGATGGCACCATTGCACCCCAGCCTGGACAACACAGTGAGACCCTGTCTCAGGAAAAGAACAACAACCTTGCTTTCAGTTATTTTGGGTGTATACACAGAAGTGGAATTGCTGTATCATATGGCAATTTTATTATTATTTTTTAAGACGGAGTCTCACTGTGTCACCAAGTCTGGAATACAGTGGTACAATCTCAGCTCACTGCAACCTCTGCCTCCTGGGTTC
Source organism: Pan troglodytes (assembly GCF_028858775.2). Taxonomy (NCBI): domain Eukaryota; kingdom Metazoa; phylum Chordata; class Mammalia; order Primates; family Hominidae; genus Pan; species Pan troglodytes. Next base: position 8,383,243 of record NC_072404.2, read on the forward strand.
AAGCAATTCTGCCTCAGCCTCCTTGAGTAGCTGGGATTACAGGCGTGAGTCACTGCACCTGGCCCCTCATATGGTAATTTTATATGATAATTCTGTGTTAATTTTTTTTTTTGAGACAGAGTCTCACTCTGTTCCCCAGGCTGGAGTGCAGTGGTGCCATCACAGCTCACTGCAACCTCCATCTCCTGGGCTCAAGCGATCCTCTTGCCTCAGCCTCCTGAGTAGCTGGGACTGTAAGTGCACACCACCATGTCCTGCTAATTCTTTTTTTTTTTACATTTTTTTTTGTAGAGAAGGGTCTTGGTATGTTGCCCAGGCTGGGATGCAGTGGCAACATCATAGCTCACTGCAGCCTCAAACTCTTGGGCTCAAGCAATCCTCTCACCTCAGCCTCCTAAGTAGCTGAGACTACAGGCACACACTACCATGCCTGGCTAGTTTTTTAGTTTGTTTTTTTTTTTTACTTTTTTTTTTTTTTTTTGAGACGGAGTCTCGCTCTGTTGCCCAGGCTAGAGTGCGGTGACGCGATCTTGGCTCACTGCAACCTCCACCTGCCAGGTTCAAATGGTCCTTCCATCTCAGCCTCTCAAGAAACTGGGATTACAAGTGTACACCACCATGCCAGGCTAATTTTTTTATTTTTAGTAGAGACAGGGTTTTGCCATGTTGGCCAGGCTGTCCTTAAACTCCTGAGCTCAAGTGATCTGCCCACCTCAGCCTCCCAAAGTGCCAGGATTACAGGCATGAGCTACTAAGCCCAGCCTTTTTAAACATTTTTTATAGAGATAGGGTCTTGCTATGTTGCCTAGGCAGGTCTTAAACTCCTGGGCAGTTCTCCCGCCTCAGCCTCCCAAAGTGCTGGGATTACAGGCATGAGCCACCATAGCTGGCCCTAAAAGATATTATTAATACTTAGTTATAATCCTAAAATATTTTCCTTGTAATTAAACTGAAATCTTATTAAATTATCAATGAAAAGTCATAGGTTTTATAAAATGATGTAGTCACTGGCATTGGTTGTATATATGTAATGCTTCTTGGCTGAAAAATAAGCAGAAGTGCTTAGGTTGGCTCAGTAACGCCCTTATCTAGTTCTTAGGTACAGAATTCGTGGACGGCGGCAGCATCCCTGGCCTCTGGTGTCTGCCTATGTCGGCGATGTGACTGACTCCCCTGCAGCTTCACTCTCCTCGTTAGTCTTCATCTTAATTGGCAACTTCCCTCTCAAGTTGTTTGTCATGTTAACTTTTCCCCTTTGCTACTTTCTTTTTCTTTTTCTTTCTTTTTTTTTTTTGAGATGGAGTTTCGCTCTTGTTGCCCAGGCTGGAGTGCAGTGGCGCCATCTCGGCTCACTGCAACCTCCGCTTCCCAGGTTCAAGTGATTCTCCTGCCTCAGCCTCCTGAGTAGCTGGGATTACAGGCATGTGCCACCATGCCCAGCTAATTTTGTATTTTTAGTAGAGACAGGGTTTCTCCGTTATTGGTCAGGCTGGTCTCGAACTCCTGACCTCAGGTGATCCACCCGCCTCGGCCTCCCAAGGTTCTGGGATTACAGGCGTGAGCCACTGCGCCCTGCCTCTTTTTTTTTAGATGGAGTCTTGTTCCGTCACCAGGCTGGAGTGCAGTGGTGCGATCTCAGCTCACTGTAAACTGCGACTCCCAGGTTCAAGCGATTCTCCTGCCTCAGCCTCCCCAGTAGCTGGGACTACAGGCACACACCACCACACCCAGCTAATTTTTGTATTTTTAGTAGAGACAGGGTTTCACCATGTTGGCCAGACTGGTCTCGATCTCTTGACTTTGTGATCCACCTGCCTCGGCTTCCCAAAGTGCTGGGATTACAGGCGAGAGCCACTGTGCGCAGGCCTGCTTTGCTGCTTTCTTAGCCTTCAGAAAACCTTTTTTTTTTTTTTTTTTTTTTTCAGTGTGGTTTCATTCACTGTTATCTGAAGAAACTGTTGATTGTTACACATCCTCGAGAGGGGTGGTCCTGAAAACTTGAACAGCACAGGTACTTAGGATCTAGTTTTAAAAATAGGCTGCAGTGGCTCACGCCTGTCATTCCAGCACTTTGGGAGGCTGAGGCACTTGGATCACTCGAGGCCAGGAGTTCGAGACCAGCCTGGCCAACATGGAGAAAGCCCCTCTCTACTAAAAATCCAAAAATTAGCCGGGCATGGTGCGTGCCTGTGGTCCCAGCTATTTGGGAGGCTGAGGCATGAGAATCCCTTGAACCTGGGAGGTGGAGGCTGTGGTGAGCCAAGGTCACACCACTGCAGTCCCGCCTGGTGACAGAACAAGACTCCATCTCAAAAAAAATAAAAAAAAGTAAAAAAAATAGGCTGTAAAATCGTGTGGTTATAACCGTTCAGAGGGTATTGAAAGCTGGTACAGGACTGCATGTTCTCGTCCCACTCACACCCTGAACACACTGGGAGGGCAGGTGAGGAATGCGGTGGGGGCCGTGGAGAGACAGCAGCGGGGGCTGTGGGGAGAGATAGCAGCAGGGGCTGTGGGGAGAGATAGCAGCAGGGGCTGTGGGGAGAGATAGCAGCAGGCCCTCTGATGCTCACGTTTTCGTGATTTCTGTAGTGGGGTCATTGCCTTTCTCTGGTTTGACACATGTATCAGCTGTGCGTGATGCTGGTGCACTACAGGCCACAGGGCAGGAGGAGGTTGGAGTCCTCTGGGTGCTGGGCTTCTCTGCCTCCATCAGGCATGCTGAGCTCTGTGGGTCCAGGAAGCACTGAGTGAAGGTGGCAGTAGGCAGAGGGCATCCTTTTGTCTGAGAATCATCCCAGCTCCTTTCATGTGGAAGCCCACCACCCTCTGTACACTGAGCTTTTTACTGTGATTTACCTCATTACTCTTGCCATTGAAAAAATGAATTAAGAGGCCAGGCGCGGTGGCTCATGCCAGAAGCAGAGGCGGGTAAATCACTTGAGCCCAGGAGTTTGAGACCAGCCTGGGCAACATGGCAAGACCCTGTCTCTACCCAGAATACAAAAATTAGCTGGGCATGGTGGCACACGCCTATGGTCCCAGCTACTTGGGAAACTGAGGTGCCTGGGAGGTCGAGGCTGCAGTGAGCCGAGATTGCAGCACTGTTCTCCAGCCTGGGCAACAGCGCAAGACTGTATTTCAAAATTAATTGATTAATTAAGGCTGGGCACAATGGCTTACGCCTGTAATCCTGACACTTTGGAAGGCCATGGTGGGAGGATCACCTGATCCCAGGAGTTCAAGAGCAGTCTGGGCAACATAGGGAGATCCTGTCTCTACAGAATAATTTTAAAAATGAGCCAGGTGTGGTGGTGTGCACCCATGGCCCCAGCTTCTTGGGACAACCCAGGAAGTTGAGGCTGCAATGAGCCATGATCACACCACTTTACTCTAGTCTGGGCAACAGGGTGAGACCCTGACTCTAAAGAATATAAAGAAAGAACATGAATTAAGAATCCACAGAAGTTGCAGAGGTGGATGCAGAGTACAGCCACATTTCAGCCTCATGAACTTTGAGGTTTTTAATGAGAATCTGTGAAGGGTCAGGCAGTGGCTTTTAGAGTCTAGTCCAGTGCGTGAGAGGCAGATAGACTCCGCGAAGCTTATGCCGGAAGAAGTCCAGGAGGGTCCCCCAGTGCGAGACTCTCCCCCGGAAGACTCCCGGGCAATCCGCCTGTTTGTGCTTGGATGCCCTCGGGAACAGAGATCTTACTACAGTTTTTGGCCCCTTAACTCATTAGCGTATCTGTTCATTCACTGGGCTGACCGTGCTGTCCGAGTGTTGTCTTCTGAAGCTGCAGAGGTCAAGCCTGCTCCCCCTTCAGGAGTTTGAGGCACCAACAGAAATCCTCCTCGTCCTGAACAGCCCCAGCTCCCACAGAGCTCCCCTTCCACAAGATGTTGTGGGAAAAGAGACACTGAGAGCCTGCTAGAGCCTGTTGTAATCAGGGTGCCCCCGTGGAGGAGCAGGAGGAGGAGGCAAGACCCCGCTCCAGGCCGGGCGTGGTGGCTCACGCCTGTAATCCCAGCACTTTGGGAGGCCGAGGTGGGCAGATCACTTGAGGTCAGGAGTTCAAGACCAGCCTGGCCAACAGTGAAACTCCACCTCTACTAAAAATACAAAAATTAGCCAGGTATGGTGGCGGGTGCCTGTAGTCCCAGCTACTCGGGAGGCTGAGGCAGAAAATCGCTTGAACCCGGGAGGCAGAGGTTGCAGTGAGCCGAGATCGCACCACTGCACTCCAGCCTGGTGACAGAGCAAGACTCCGTCTCAAAAAAAAAAAAAAAAAACAAAAAAAACCCATAAAAAAACAAACCCCAGCCCAGTGAGGACCGCGCTTAGTCAGCATGTTGGTCAAGACAGGTGTGGACACAACCACAGTGCAGACAAGGGTGAGTGCCAGGAGAGAGGGGTCCAGACTGTTGGGCTCTTCCAGAAACCCCAGACCAGGTCATAGCCACTGAACATGGATATATTTCATGTTCACCTTTTACCCTCCACCCCCAAAAGGGCCTATGAGATGGCCCTGCTCAAACATCTAGAAAGAAAGAGATAGGATCTGGCCTCTGACAGAGATGAGTGCCTCTGGGGATCCATGCCCTGTGGCCACCATTGTTTCTGGATGTGGCTGAGGTCACAGGACTGTTGTGAGCACAGGTGGTGAGTCACCTGTAAGGCCCACACGCGGGGCAGGTGCAGGGGGCCCACATCTGCAGATGTGTGTGTGTTCAAATGCAAAATAGCACTGCATTTGCTTTTTTTTTTTTGTCTTTTGTCAAGCTTGTCCCTTTTCCTCTTGTATCCAACTTGCAGGTCTTCTCCCATGCTGTCTATTTGATCTTTATTTTTTGGGGTGGAGAACTTACCACTTATCCCACTATACGTTTCCATCTCTTATTTATTTTCAGCTTTGCTTTTCGTCTTTCCAGGCTGTCATCTTTCTGAATGCAGATTCTGGGGAGTCTGCACTCTGGTGGTGGCAGCACAGGTGTCAGGGGTTAGACGCTCTGGGGGAAGGGCCCGGCAGAAGGCAGTAGGCTGGAGGGAGAGACAGGCTGGGGACCACGGGGCTCGCTAGATCAGCAGGGGACCTCTTTGGGGGACCTGCATAGTCTGGGATGGGAGTAGGTAGATGGGCATCGTGCGAAGGGACTGCCAGTGAGAAGAGGGCAGCTGGCTGTGGGGGCGAATATTCAGGGGGCTGGGACTCATTTCTGTAAAGGAACCAACGTCCTTAGCAAGAAGCCAAGGCAGGAAGGTGGCCCAGGGTCGCTCCAGGAGAGGACCTGGCATGGAACCTCAGGGGCTTGGTCACAAGGGGCTTCAGAGCCAGGCTGATGTGATGGGGGCCTCTGAGCCTGAGATCCACTCGGTATCGACTGCACCCTACCATGTGCATGCACGTGGTGAGCACAACCAGACGGAGCCCACCCTCCCCAGCTGTGTGAGTGAGAGCGGGAGTAATTAAACATACACACCCCAAATAAGCACACAGTTGCTGATGGGACCTATGGAGAGTGCATAGTCTGGGATTTGACCCAACTGGGAAAGACTTCGCTGAGCTGGGGATGAGTAGGTGTCTACTGATGACGGGGCAGGGGCGGGTAGACAGATGTCCTTGCCTTGTTCATGATCTTGGTGGTAAGGTATTCACTCTTGCACCCTTAATTATGAAGTTAGCTGTAGTTTTTTTTTTTTTTTAAAGCACTCAGATTGTTGCTAATATTAAAAAATGTAACATACAAGAATGACAGGAGAGACATACAGGCCGGGTGTGGTGGCTTATGCCTGTAATCCCAGCACTTTGGAGGCCGAGGAAGGTGGATCACTTGAGGTCAGGAGTTCAAGACCAGCCTGGCCAACATGGTGGAGCTCCATCCCTACTAAAAATACAAAAATTATCCGGGTGTCAGGGTGGGCACCTGTAATCCTAGCTGCCTGGGAGGCTGAGGCATGAGAATCACTTGAACCTGGGAGACGGAGGTTGCAGTGAGCCAAGATCATGCCACTGCACTCCAGCCTGGGTGACACAGTGAGACCCTGTCTCACAAAAGAAAAAGAGAGAGAGAGAGAGAGAGACATATAAATGAAAAAGTACTCAGTTTAAGAAATTTGTAGCACTTTGCAAGGCCGAGGTGGCCAGGCTGAGGCATGAGAATCACTTGAACCCGGGAGGCGGAGGTTGCAGTGAGCCCAGATCATGCCACTGCACTCCAGCCTGGGTGACACAGCGAGACCCTGTCTCACAAAAGAAAAAAGAGAGAGAGAGAGACATACAAATGAAAAAATACTCAGTTTAAGAAATTCATAGCACTTTGTGAGGCCGAGGTGGCCAGGCTGAGGCATGAGAATCACTTGAACCCTGGAGGCAGAGGTTGCAGTGAGCCGAGATCATGCCACTGCACTCCAGCCTGGGTGACAGAGCAAGACTCTGTCTCACGAAAGAAAAAAAAAGAGAGATATACAAATGAAAAAATACTCAGTTTAAGAAATTAGTAGCACTTTGCAAGGCCGAGGTGGCCAGATTGCTAGAGCCCAGGAGTTCAAGACCAGCCAGGTTAACATGGTGAGACCACAGCTCTATAAAAAATTTTTAAAAATTAGCCCGGCCCAGTGGTGTGTATCTGCAGTCCCAGCTACTTGGAAGGCTGAGACAGGAGGATCACTTGAGCCTAGGAGGTCAAGGCTGCAGTGAGCTGTGATTGTGCCACTGCACTCCAGCTTAGGTGACAGAGCAAGGCTCTGTCTTGAAAAAAAAAAAAAAAGTTCACACATTTGTTTGAAGATGAAAAGTTCAACACAGTTTGGGCCTTCCATCCGCCACCCCCCCCACAGAGATGATAGAGAAAGGGTACAGCTGTAGGGTGTTTGTAGATGCCCTATAAGTTGAGGATATCCTCTTTGCTAAGTTTGCTGAGAGTGTTTATAATGAATGGATATGGGTTTTGTTGTTGCTTCCTGTAGGAGTTGATTTTTTAGCTTGTTAATATAATAGATTACATGGTTGGTTTTTGAACGTTGAGCCATTCTTGCATACCCTACTTGGTCATGCCGTGATTCCTTTTTGTTTGTTTTTTGAGATGGAGTCTTGCTCTGTCACCCAGGCTGGAGTGCAGTGGTGCGATCTCGGCTCACTGCAACCGCCGCCTCCCAGATTCAAGCGATTCTCCTGCCTCAGCCTCCCGAGTAGCTGGGACTACAGGCACCCGTCACCATGGCCAGCTAATTTTTTGTATTTTTAGTAGAGACGGGGTTTCACCGTGTTTCGATCTCCTGACCTCATGATCCGCCCACCTCGGCCTCCCAAAGTGCCGGGGTTACAGGCGTGAGTCCCTATGCTGTGATTCTTTCTATACACTGCTGGATTTGGTTTATTAATATTTTGAGCATTTTTGCATCCAAGTTCATAAGTGATATTGGCCTGTAGCTTTCTCTCTCTCTCTCTTTTTTTTTTTTTTTTTTTTTTGAGACAGAGTCTTGCTCTATCACCCAGGCTGGAGTGCAGTGGCACATTCTCGGCTCACTGCAACCTCTGCCTCTCGGGTTCAAGCGATTTTCCTGCCTCAGCCTCCCGAGTATCTGGGATTACAGGCATCCACCACCATGCCCAGCTAATTTTTTGTATTTTTTTAGTAGAGACGGTATTGTGGGATCTGGCCAGAAGCCCGCAATGCAACGGGGCTCTTTCTTTGTTCCCAGGCGGATCGGCAGGTCGAGAAATAATAGACACACACAAGACAGTGAAAGCTGGGTCCAGGGGGGTCACCGCCTTCTGGTCCTGCGATGCGGCCAATGCGCTGGATATACCAGCATTTATTATTAAGTTTAGTGAGGGCGGGGGTAGGTTAGTGAGGGATTTAGGGTCATTTGATTATGAGGTGAGATGGTCACATGGGGATGAAGTAATTCTTTAACATAACATCGGTATGCAGAAGTACAGTATACAGAGATAAGAATTTACAATATGGTGTGTGCATCAGTAATTTCTAACAGAGCCTTAAAACAGAAACACAGTCTTTCCATAACCTATGACTAGCAAGATATTAATCAGCAGTAACAGTTGCAGCAAAAGCTGGTTACAAACAATCCATAGAAACAGGACGTGAAGCTAGACAACCGGTTAGACCAGAAATTCTCAGAAGGGAGTATGCCTTAACCCTGAAGAGGCCTAGAAGAGCCGCGGCAAGATGAGGGCGTTTATAGCCCTATCTTATCCATATGGACAGGCGCCCCCATGCGTCCGTTTGTAGGCTCTCCACAAGGGTCGCATTCCATTCCCAGAGCTATGAACATCTGCTTTTCTGGGATAGGAATCTTGGTGATGTGAAAGCTCCCTGACTGCATGTCCGTTCATAGGCTCTCTGCAGGGGGAAGCATATCACGTGATGTGAAAACTCCCTGACTGCATGTCCGTTCATAGGCTCTCTGCAGGGGGAAGCATATCACGTGCTGTTGGCTCATTCTGACAGTCCAACCTGGCATTGTCTTTACACAATCCTGAATGCAACTTTGTATTTACAGTAATCAGGAGCATTTCATCTTTTATTCCATAGCAATAGTTTCAGGGGGTCTCCCTACAAGACAGGGTTTCGCCATGTTGGCCAGGCTGGTCTTGAACTCCTTGACCTCAGGTGTTCCTCCTGCCTCAGCCTCCCAAAGTGCTAGGATTACAAGCGTGAGCCACGACGCCCGGCCTCTTTTTTTTTGTACTTATTTTCACTGGTTTGGGTATTAGGATGATGAGTTGGACATGTCCTCTCTTCTCCTTTCTGTAAGAGATTGTATAAAATTGATGTTGTTATTCTTTGAATGTTTGATAGAATTCTTCAGTGAAACCATCTGGGCCCAGAGATTTCTTTTTAAGGAGCTTTTACATTACAAATTTAGTTTCTTTAATTAGTATAGGATTATTCATTTTGGTAGTTTGTGGTTGTCAAGGAATTGGTCTGTTTCATCTAAGTTGCTAAATTTGTGGGTGTAAAATTGTTTGTAATAGTTCCTTATCCTTTCAATGGCTGCAGGATCTATAATTTCATTCCTTGTCTTGTTCCTGATAAAGATAATTTGTAGGTTTTTTTCGTTTGTTTGGTTGGTTTTTTGTTTTTGTTTTTCTTTTGAGACAGGGTCTTGGTCTTGCTAAGACCAAGGCTGGAGGGCAGTGGCACGATCTCGGCTTACTGCAGCCTTGACCTCCTGGGCTTAAGCGATCCTCCTGCCTCAGCCTCCAGAGTAGCTAGGACTACAGGTGCATGCCACCATGCACAGCAGATTTTTGCATTTTTTATAGGGATGGGGTTTTGCCATGTTGTCTAGGCTGGTCTTGGATTCTAGGGCTCAAGAGACCGTCTCGCCTCGGCTTCCCAAAGTGCTAGGATTATAGGAGAGAGCCACCGTGCCCGGCCTTTTCTGCTTTCTAATGCTCTTGGCACCACAGTGACTGTAACATACGTTGTATTTTCATTCTCATTCTATTCTGTGTACTTTAACTTTTTCCTTTGCTATTATTTAGAAATGTGTCATTTATTTTCCAGGAATTTGTGTTCGTGGATTTTCCTGTTGTCTTTTCTGTTATTGATTTCTAGTTTTATTCCTTTATATAAAATATTTCAATTCTTTTATTTTTATTTATTTATTCATTTTTATTTATTTTTTTGAGATGGAGTCTTGCTCAGTCACCCAGGTTGGAGTGCAGTGGCACAATCTTGGCTCCTTGCAACCTCTGCCTCCTGGGTTCAAGCGATTCTCCTGCCTCAGTCTCCTGAGTAGCTGGGATTACAGGCGCCCGCCACCATGCCCAGCTAATTTTTGCATTTTTTTTAGTAGAGACGGGGTTTCACCATGTTGGCCAGGCGGGTCTTGAACTCCTGACCTCAGGTGATCCACCTGCCTTGGCCTCCCAAAGTGCTGGGATTACAGGCATAAGCCACCATGCCCAGCCTAAATTTTGTATTTTCAGTAGAGACAGTTTCACCATGTTGGCCAGGCAGGTCTCCAACTCCTGATCTCAAGTGATCCACCTGCCTCGGCCTCCCAAAGTGCTGGGATTACAGGCATGAGCCACCACACCCAGCCTAAATTTTGTAATTTCAGTAGAGACAGGGTTTCACCATGTTGGCCAGGCTGGTCTCCAACTCCTGATCTCAAATGATCCACCCGCCTTGGCCACCTGAAGTGATGGGATTACAGATGTGAGCCACCGTGCCCTGTCAAGATTTCAATTCTTTTAAATTAGCTGAGGTTTGGTCTACCATGGTGAATGTTTTGTGGACACTTAGAAAAAACTGTGTTCTCTTGTTAGGTGAGTGTTCCGCATATGTCGGTTATGTCCTGTTGGTTGCTGGTGTTGAGTTCTTCTGTATCCTTGCTGATTTTCTGCCTCATAGTTTTGTCAGTTATCAAGAGTGAAGTGTTGAAGTCTCCAGCCATAATTGTGGATTTGTCTGTTTATCCTTTAGCTCTATCGATTTTTGCTTTTTGTATTTTGAGGCTCTGTTGTTTGGTGCATACATGTTTAGGATTATTATGTCTTCCTGGGGATTGAACTGTTTGTCATTATGTAATGTCCTTTTGTCTCTAGTAGTTTCCTTCCTTCTGAAATTTGCTTCATCTGATATTAAGATAGCCACGCCTGCTTTCTTTTCATTAATATTTGCATGATTAATGTTTTCCATTCCTGGGAGAGAGGAGGTGAGAAAGTAGAGAGCCAACTTGCCCCACCTCTAACCACCTCACGCCATGTCATGGGTGCCAGATAGGGGTGGAGTAGAGTTGGAGTTCAGTTCCTACTGGGCCCTGACCTGGCTGGGGGAGAGGGAGTCAGAGTGTGGGCTCTCCTGCCTCACACCATCTCCTTCCACCTTGTGGATGCCAGGTGGGGTCAAGGCTTAGCTCCCTGCTGGACCACACTGACAGTACCCTGGTGAGACAGACGAGGAAGCACCTCTACTTCCATGGGCAGAGGAAGGGGTATCAGCTCCCAGCTCAGCCCCACCAACACCCCCTGGTGCCTGGCAGGGGAATAGCAATGTGCCACTTACTTTTGGGAAGCCAGGGTGGTGTGGAAGGTCAGCTCTCAAGGTGGCCCTGATGAAGCTGTAGGGTGCAGTTTTTCCATTGGCATTCGACTTAAGTAGAGTGGGTGTTGCCAAAACAATTTTCCTGTTGTTGGGTCACTGTGAAGTTAAGGAATGGTTCCCAAGACCCCTCTTACTTATGACACCAATAGCAAATGCAGGCGTCCCTGAGACCACTGTGGGGTTTGATGATTTGCTAGAAAGATTACAGAGCTCACTGATCACAGTTATTCTTGTGGCTATGGTTTATTATAGGAAAAGGAGATAGATTCGAAGATTAAAATCAGCCTTGGCAGGAGAATGGCGTGAACCTGGGAGGCGCAGCTTGCAGTGAGCCAAGATCGGGCCACTGCACTCCAGCCTGGGCGACAGAGCGAGACTCCATATCAAAAAAAAAAAAAAAAAAAAAAAAAAAAAAAAAAAAAAAAAAATCAGCCTTGGGAAGAGTTGCAGAGGGCAGAGTCCAGGAGGGCTCACACCTGGAGCTGGTCTCCACTCCCTGGGAGGCGTCCTCTTCTTGGGAGTTGTGGGCAATATTACTTTCCCGGCAGTGGCGAGTGTCAGCACATGTGGAGTACTGCCAGCCAGGGAAGCACGCGAGCCTTGGCGTCCAGGGTCATTACTGGTGCTCGGGCACATGGATGTGTAGACTCCCTGCACTGCTGACCTCAGCCTCCAGCCCCTCTGGAGGGCGAGCTGATATCACGTGGCCCAGCGCTCCTGCTCCTCCGGACCCCAGTCCCCCACTGATCAGAAGGCAGGAGTCAGAGCCCCAGTGCACCTCAGTCATTAACTAGTGTGTCATTGCATCTGCAGGTTCCCAGCAGGATGCCCCGGCTCTGCAGGAAGCTGAAGTGAGAGGCCCGGAGAGGGCCCAGCCCGCCCGGGGCAGGATGACCAAGGCCCGGCTGTTCCGGCTGTGGCTGGTGCTGGGGTCGGTGTTCATGATCCTGCTGATCATCGTGTACTGGGACAGCGCAGGCGCCGCGCACTTCTACTTGCACACGTCCTTCTCTAGGCCGCACACGGGGCCGCCGCTGCCCACGCCCGGGCCGGACAGGGACAGGGAGCTCACGGCCGACTCCGATGTCGACGAGTTTCTGGACAAGTTTCTCAGTGCTGGCGTGAAGCAGAGCGACTTTCCCAGAAAGGAGACGGAGCAGCCGCCTGCGCTGGGGAGCATGGAGGAGAGCGTGAGAGGCTACGACTGGTCCCCGCGCGACGCCCGGCGCAGCCCCGACCAGGGCCGGCAGCAGGCGGAGCGGAGGAGCGTGCTGCGGGGCTTCTGCGCCAACTCCAGCCTGGCCTTCCCCACCAAGGAGCGCGCATTCGACGACATCCCCAACTCGGAGCTGAGCCATCTGATCGTGGACGACCGGCACGGGGCCATCTACTGCTACGTGCCCAAGGTGGCCTGCACCAACTGGAAGCGCGTGATGATCGTGCTGAGCGGAAGCCTGCTGCACCGCGGTGCGCCCTACCGCGACCCGCTGCGCATCCCGCGCGAGCACGTGCACAACGCCAGCGCGCACCTGACCTTCAACAAGTTCTGGCGCCGCTACGGGAAGCTCTCCCGCCACCTCATGAAGGTCAAGCTCAAGAAGTACACCAAGTTCCTCTTCGTGCGCGACCCCTTTGTGCGCCTGATCTCCGCCTTCCGCAGCAAGTTCGAGCTGGAGAACGAGGAGTTCTACCGCAAGTTCGCCGTGCCCATGCTGCGGCTGTACGCCAACCACACCAGCCTGCCCGCCTCGGCGCGCGAGGCCTTCCGCGCTGGCCTCAAGGTGTCCTTCGCCAACTTCATCCAGTACCTGCTGGACCCGCACACGGAGAAGCTGGCGCCCTTCAACGAGCACTGGCGGCAGGTGTACCGCCTCTGCCACCCGTGCCAGATCGACTACGACTTCGTGGGGAAGCTGGAGACTCTGGACGAGGATGCCGCGCAGCTGCTGCAGCTGCTCCAGGTGGACCGGCAGCTCCGCTTCCCCCCGAGCTACCGGAACAGGACCGCCAGCAGCTGGGAGGAGGACTGGTTCGCCAAGATCCCCCTGGCCTGGAGGCAGCAGCTGTATAAACTCTACGAGGCCGACTTTGTTCTCTTCGGCTACCCCAAGCCGGAAAACCTCCTCCGAGACTGAAAGCTTTCGCGTTGCTTTTTCTCGCGTGCCTGGAACCTGCCGCACGCGCACTCTAGTTTTTTTATGACCTACGATTTTGCAATCTGGGCTTCTTGTTTACTCCACTGCCTCTATCCATTGAGTACTGTATCGATATTGTTTTTTAAGATTAATATATTTCACATATTTAATACGAAACGTGGAAGGGAATGCTGGAGTAAAATCCCCCCTCCCCTCTCCCCTCCGCCCGCCCGCCCGCCCGCTCGCCCGCTCGCCCGTTCCTGTGGTTTTTCTGAGCGTGCGGGCGCCGGGAGGGGATGCCGAGGCTGATGGAGCTGCCTCCAGGGCTCGGGCCACTCACCGGAGGAGGGCGGGGCCTGCACTTGAAGTCTGGCCGCACCTGTCTGTTTTTGGAAGGGTAGCCGACAAATCCTTCCAGAGGGAAAGTTCTTTGTTTAAGTGTTGTACTTGAAAAGGTCAATCTTCAGGGCTTCCTGTTTGAAGTCAAGTCAGAGGTAAACCGGTCAGTTACAGAAGCAGGATTTCTAGGATTTCTAACTCCAGCTGTTCCCATACTGTCTAGTTTAAATTATGGCTGTTAAGGCCGGGCGGGTGACTCAGGCAGGTAATCCCAGAACTTTGGGAGGCCCAGACAGAAGGATCGCTTGAGGTCAGGAATTTGAGACCTGGCCAACATGGTGAAACCCTGTCTCTACTAAAAATACAAAAAAAAAAAAAAAAAAAAAAAAAAGAGTCGGGTGTGGTGGTGTGTACCTGTAGTCCCAGCTACTCAGGAGTTCTGAGATGGAAAGATTGCTTGAACCCAGGAGGCAGAGGCTGCAGTGAGCTGAGATCGCGACATTGCACTCTAGCCTGGGTGACAGAGTGAGACTCCATCTCAAAATAAATAAATAAATATTAATACATTATGGCTATTAAGGCCGGGCACGGTGGCTCATGCCTGCAATCCTGGCACTTTGGGAGGCTGAGGGGGAAGATCACTTGATCCCAGGAGTTCAAGACCAGCTTGGGCAACATAGCAAGGAACTCATCTCTACAAAAAATAAAAAGGACGTGGTGGTGCACATCTGTAAACCCAGCTACTCAGGAGGCTGAGGAGGGAGGATCACTTGAGCCCAGGAGTTCAAGATCAGTTTGAACCACATAGCGAGACCCTGTGTCTACAAAAAATAAGAAAATCAGCCGGACGTGACGGTGCACACCTGTAATCCCAGCTGCTCGGGAGGCTGAGGCAGGAGGATCGCTGGAGCCCAGGAGTTCAAGGCTGCAGTGACCTGTGATCGTGCCACTGCGCTCCAGCCTGGGCAGCAAAGTGAGGCTCTGTTTCTAAACAGACAGATAGAAGATAGGCAGATAGATAGATTAAATAGAAAGTAAACTGTGGCTGTTGAGGTTTACAGTTGGCAGGAGTGGAGTGGTTTGGCGTTTATCTCTAGACCGTGCTGGATGACAGTACCCAGTGTCACCAAGAAGAGGCTCCGTGTGACTGTCTCTGTGGCTTTCTGGTTGGTTTAGCTCCAGTGCCTTCACCCTCAAGGACACGACTGACCTTGAACCCTCAGATTTGATGGGCCCTGTCTTGATAAAAGTGTCAGAGGAGGCTCTGGAAACAGCTGGCTGAAACTCCTTTGCTATTTCTGCTTCTAAGCTGTAGTTGGAGAGATGGTTGCAGTCATTTCGTGGTGTCGGGCACCCTGCTTGACCTGTCTTCCTCGTGTGTGATATTTGTCACCACTGCCCAGTCCCTGGTTGCTGGCCACGCTCAGTTGGGACATCCCCTGGTGTCCCCTGTGTGTGGTGTCCCTGTGTTTCCCAGGCTCAGGTGGGCTTGTGTGGGTCTTGGCCCCGAGTGCCTGCTTGGCCTCAGGTGTCCCCTGTGTTAGACACCTCCTGCCTTCCTTTCTGAAGCTTCGCTTTATTTTTGTTTTGTTTTGTTTTTGGAGACAGGGTCTCGCTCTGTCATCCGGGCTGGAATACACTGGTGCAATCACAGCTCACTGCAGCTTCAACCTCCTGGGCTCAAGTGATCTTCCCATCTCAGACTCCCAAGTAGCTGGGGTTACAGGTGAGCGCCAGCCTGCCCAGCTAGTTTTTTATTTTCAGCAGAGATGAGGTCTCACTGTGTTGCCCAGGTTGCTCTCAAACTCCTGGGCTCAAGTGACCCTCCTGCATCACCCTCCCAAAGTGCTGGGATTACAGGCATGAGCCATCACACCTGGCCCCTCCAAGTTTTTTATTATGATAAAAATGTTTAATTTTAAACGTACCATCTTAACCATTGTTAAGTGCACTGTTGTGTGGCATTAAGCACATTCGTATTGTCATGCCACCACCACCATCATCTCCAGAGCTTTCTCATCTTCCCAAACTGAAACTCTGTCCCCGTTCAGCACTCGCTCCCCATTGGTAGAAGGCAGCAGCTTCCACTCTCTGATTTCTACTACCCGAGCTCCCTCAGAAATGGAGTCACACAGTATTGGTCCTTTTGGGACTGATGTACTTCACGTCATGCAATGTCCTCTAGGTTCATCGGTGTCGTGGCAGGTGTCAGAACTAACTTCCTTTCTGAGGCTGAATAATGTCCCATTGTGTGGAAGAGGCATGGTTTGTTTATCTGTTCATCAGTTGTTGGACACTGAGTTGCTTCTGCCTTCCTGCGAATGTGAATTGAATGCTGCTGTGAACAGGGTGTCAGTGAATCTGCTGAGGGCTTGTTTTCCGTATTCTGGGCGTGGCCCTTTGTGTCTGCCTCTGCTGGAGCACCTCCCCGGGATGCGTTTGTTTATAGGATGTTCAGACGAATGTCAGAACCCGCTGGGCAGTTCACTCACTGAGGGGAGCCCGCGTCCCCTCCATTTCTGCATTCTCAGTTCTTGGTATGGTTCCTCTGAGGGTCGGTTTTCCTGAGCACCTGGGGTGTTTGCAGGGATGTGGAGGGGTTCCTGCAGAAGACACCACCCACATCCACGCACCTGCCCAGATTCCCGGGCCATGGTCGGGGCCACCGCCCGTGGGGATGACTCCGGATGGGGAGTGGCAGAAAAGGGCCTGCTGGGCCGAGGGGAGGTGTCTCCGGGAAGAGAGGGAGGTGTGAGCGGGGAGAACCCACTTCCTCTGATTCTTCGCTGTTTCCCTGATGTGCAGCACCACACTGCGTAGAGACCTTTGGCTCTGGTTTTTTCTTTTTCCACTGAAACACAGCAAATTATACATTTTATGAAAATTGGCATCGTACAACTGGAAAATTTAACCATAAACTTAAAACTCTTTTACCCTGTTGGCCCCCATCCTCCAGCTGTGTCCACACTTTGAGCACAGTCATGAGAATGACTTGGTTGGGTGCGGGGTGGTGTCACAAAGCCCAGTCTCTTGTGTGATGGCTGCGCCTCAAATCAGTGGGAGGGCACCTTGCCCGTTTACAGTTGGGCAAGGCTTGGGCTGGGTGGCCTGGCTGCTCCTGGACTCGCCTCCCAGCGTCTGATGCTGTGTATTTTCCATCTGCCCCAGGAATTTGACACAGGTGTGACTTGCAGGTTGTGTGGGTGACGCCTCCCTCCCTCTTTCCTCTTAAAGCATCTCATGCTTCTTCATTCGCTGATACTTACAACCCCCAGTGGATATTTAGTGGAGTTTGCTGTAGTGCTTTTGCCATTTATTTGGACTGTTGGAAAAATTTCAGGTTTGGTTTTGGCCCTATGTCTTGATGGAGGGCAAGGGTTAGGATTTCAGTTTATCTTCCCGGTGAGGTCTGAGCACGTCTGTGCCCTGAGGTGGGTGGTTTGGTGAAGGTGGGGCTTTAACCTAGCTCTGCCACTTAGGAATCAGAACACGCGCGCGCGCGCGCGCGCACACAGACACACACACACACTCTCACACACACATCGGGATATTTTTCTTGTTTCCTTCTTCCAGAGGGTGTAGGAGTTGTGTTCCAAGTTTGTTCCTGCAAACCCTCCGATGAGGCCAGCTGCATTCATCAGGGCCTGGATGGCTGCACCTCTCTCTCCCCGCCCTGTCTCCTGCACTCAGGTGAGAGGCTGGCAGGGCTGCTGCAGGGGTGGAGAGTGAACGCAGGGTGGCTAAGCCCTCGTCCCTGTGAGGGACAGTGACACGGATGGGAGCAGCCATCTGAGCTGGAAGCTGTGGACATGGTCCTTGTGTGGGTCCAAGCAAAGTGGGTGGTGTGTGCATTTTGTGAACATGTGGTCTGCTTCCTGGTGCAGACCAGGTCTCCCCAGAGGGACCCTCCTGAGCTGAGCTGCCCGGGGCACCTGTCCCTGGATGTGAGCTGCCTTGGTTGTACCTTGGTGGGGGGACCTTTCCTGAATGTGTTGGTTCAGCATGGTGACAGGTGTTTCCCTGCGGCAGAATGTTGGGGCCACACCACCGTCCCCAGAGTCTTCTCCCTAGAGTCTCTGAAAGGAAGCCTGGGTTCCTGGTGTTGCTCCCCTCCATGTGTGCTCACCTGCCTGGATGGAGGCAGCCCAGGGGAGTGGCTGAGACTCTTGGCAGAGAGCTAGGGACGCTCTGTTCTCATTGGCAGCCCCACCCTGAAGAATAACAGACTCCCAAATGTCACACAGGCTGCAGATACCACCCAGCCCCCAAGGATGCCATCACCAGGCTGGGGTGCCCATTATCCAGGGGTAATTTTTGCTCACTTATTTATAAGCCACACATTCTCTTCTATCCTACCAAACCTAAGAATATCAAAAGGGAAAGCTTGGCTTGCATGGACGTAATTAACCTAAAAGTGTTTAAACGTTTCTCCCGAGTGTTGGAGTGACTGTTTGCACACGTCTGTTGTGTTTTGCCTGTGTGCATTCCTCCTCCTGGTCAGAGAGCCCGTCTCTTCCGCCCTCTCCCTTAGCCTAGGAGGGCTGAGTCAGGCCTCCCTACCCAGGCCCAAGGGCAGATGCACCTGAGCCATTGCGTCCCATGGTTGATACGGGACGGGGCTGATTTCCTGACCTGGACCCCCGAGACCCAGTGCTCTTAGCTGTGAGCCTCTGGGAAGAGGTTCTGGCAGGTGGAGGGGATGGACGTTACAGTGCTGTGGCCACCTGGAAAAGCTGTCCCGGAACTGAGACCAACTGCCGAGGGAGGAAGGGCCACCAGATCGGGGCCGGGACGGGGTGAGCACCTGAAGCCGGCTCCACCTGCGCTTCTCAGCTGTGCGCCTCCAGGAATTTGCACTCGCTTCAGCTGATTTGGGTTGGATTTCTAGCGTTTCACGTACAAGATCTAGACTCGCACACAACTGCATTAATATGTTGGTGTTTGATAAACTAGGGTTGAAGGAGTTCCATCAGTGAAGAGAGAAGCCACGTGACCTGAGGATGCAGGGCACTGTTCACGTGGACATGAGCCGTTTCTTAGCATCATGAGATTTTAGAAACATGTTCTTACTCTGCCAGGACCCAGGGATAGGTGAGGCTCTCCTATTGGGATACCATTTCACCAGCAGAGAGATTAATTGGAGAATGTGTAATTTTTTCCCCTTTGGAAATAATTTGTTCTTTTTTTTTTTGACAGAGTTTCTTTCTGTCATCCAGGCTGGAGTGAAGTGGTGTGATCATAGCTCACTGCAGCCTCGACCTCCTGGGCTCAAGTGGTCCTCCCACCTCAGCCTCCCAAGTAGCTGGGACTACAGGCATGCACCACCATGCCTGGCTAATTTTTACATTTTTGGTAGAGGCCAGGGTACGGTGGCTCACGCCTGTAGTCCCGGCACTTTGGGAGGCCGAGGTGGGTGGATCACGAGGTCAGGAGATCAAGAGCATCCTGGATAACATGGTGAAACCCCGTCTCTACTAAAAATACAAAAAAATTAGCCGGGCGTGGTGGCGGGCACCCGTAGTCCCAGCTACTCGGGAGGCTGAGGCAGGAGAATGGCGTGAACCCGGGAGGCGGAGCTTGCAGTGAGCGGAGATCGGCGCCACTACACTCCAGCCTGGGCGACAGAGCGAGACTCCATCTCAAAAAAAAATTTTTTTTTTGGTAGAGACGGGGTCTTGCTTTGTCACCCAGGCTGGTCTCAAACTCCTGAGCTCGAGTGCTTCTTCTGCCTCAGCCTCCCAAAGTGCTGGGATTACAGGTGTGGGCCGCCGTGCCCAGCAGGAATAATTTCTCAGTGCATCTCTGATGGGGAGGCTAATGAAGAAAGGACACCTGGTTTGAAGGCTTCTCTGTGTCTGTCCGTGGGCGCTACTGATCTGAGCCAAGCACCATTCCGCAGGTATGCCTGAAATGACTCCCGTGGCTGTCATGGTGCCATCTGGGGAGCATTTGCTCACTGTAATGGTCCCGTCACACTTGTCTGATGAGGATCCGTTGGTTGACTTTGACAGTGATAAACGAACACAGCCTATCTGGGTGTTTTTTGCACTTATAGTTTGGGGGTTTGAAGTACTGGCTAGAAGCTGGCGGGGTGTGTGTGTGCAGGAGTGCAAGTGCATGTGCAAGTGTGCGTGCAAGTGTGAGTCTGCACTTGTGTGCAAGAGTGTGTGTGTGTGTGTTTGGAGATTTGGATTTGAAAATTCTAGCTCAGGTCTTTGGGGTAGTGTTTGACCTGAACTCTGAAAGGCAGAGGGTCCCAGACTTTCCTGGGATGATGGGAACTGGGCACCCCAGATGAGGCTCGGTTGTGAGTAGGAGCGGGGTGGGCCACTGAAGAGAAGACAGAGTGGGCCTGTAGGGCCAGCCCGAGGTACCCACAGTGGAGGGTCTACAAGCTGATTTGGGAGGTGGTGTTTTATACCTGTAGTCACCTTCTATCTTAGTTAGGAATTCACCTTCACACTTCCAGAAACTGCCAAGAAGAACGCCGCCGCTCAGGTTTATCTGGTAGAATAAGCTGTTTGAACAAAGATCTGGAGGTTGCACAATCCTGTGTCATTCTGGATTTATCTTGGGGTCGGGAGTCAACGATACTTCTTGTGCTGTCGTTTCTCCGGCTGTGTGAAGTTACCACCTCGTGAGTGGTCATAAGTTAGCGTGTCTAAATGCACTTTGAAATCCCAGGATAAAAAAGCCAGGCCCCGTCTTTTTTCCTTGTCTAAGCACCATCCTTGCTTAGCAGAGACACGGCTGTGGCTCTCAGGCTGTGGGGCAATGTTCTGCTTATAATGTTTCAAGAGGTTCAAAGCGTGCAGGCCCCATGCTCCGTGAGAGCCTTGACCTGGGTCAGCGGGGGCGGCTGGGCTTGACTCGAGAATTCCCACAGGGCCCGAGGGAAGACCAGAGCAAGAGGGAGGAGCGCGTGGAGCCCTACCTGGCCTGCGATATTGGGGCGGCGTCCAGGCCCGCCTAGATGGGGGAGGGAGACAACAGAGCTGCCACCTGCTCACCGCAGACCCAGGGGCCCAGGAGGAGCGGACTAGGACCGGCAGTGCCTTCCAGCCTTGGTCTCCTGCCCCTGGGCTGGAGTTCATCTTTTAGGCAAATTTGGAATAGGAACCTTAAAAATGCTTTCTTCACTCGTTTAAATAGTAATGATAAGAATATGGCTGCAGGGGGCAGCTTATGCCTGTAATCCCACCATTTTGGGAGCCCAAGGCGGGAGTATTGCTTGAGCCCAGAAGTTTGAGACCAGTCTGGGCAACATAGTGGAAACTTGTCTCTCCAAAAGCTAAAAGAAAAAGCCGTGCATGGTGGTATGCACCTGTAGTCCCAGCTACTTGGGAGGCTGAGGTGGGAGGATCGCTTGAGTCTGGGAGGTCGAGGCTGCTGTGAGCCATGATTGCACCACTGCATTCCAGCTTGGGTGACAGAGCAAGATCTTGTCTTAAAAAAAAAAAAAAAAAAAAAAAAAAGGTGTTGTATTTTATCATTAGAAGGCCATCCTGTTTAGAAGAGTGGGTTTCTCATAAGAAAAAAAAGAAAAAGGTTGACCTTGTAAGTATATTTTCTTGGGTGAATTGTGGTGGTGGTAATGGTTTTAACTGGTGTTAATTTCAGTTCTTTTAAAAGTTGTGGTAAGATACATGCAACATAAAATGTGCCCTCTTCCCCATTTTTAAGTGAACAGTTCAGTGGCATTAAGCACATTCAGTTTGCCTGCCACCGTTACCACCATCCATCTCCAAAATTCTCTCCATTTAGCAAAACTGAAACTCTGTCCCTATTAAACACTAGCTCCCCATTCCCCACTGTGCCGCCCCCTCAAAGCCCCTGGCACCAACCATTCTACTTCCTGTCTCTGAATTTGACTAGGGACCTCCTGTAAGTGGATTTGTGCAATATTTGTCCTTTTGTGTCTGGCTTCTTCATGTAGTATAATGTCTTCAAGGTTCATTCATGTTGTAGTCAGGATCACCTTCCTTTTAAAGGTTGAACGATATCCCGTTGTATGGACAGACTACATTTTATCCATTCACCCACGGATGGACACCTGGGTTGCTTCCGTCTCTCGGCTCTCGTGAATAATGCTGCTGTGAACACGGGTGTGCAGATACCTGTTCAAGTCCCTGCTTTTTTCTTTTGAGACAGAGTCTCGCTCTGTCTCCCAGGCTGGAGTGCAGTGGCACCATCTCAGCTCACTGCAAGCTCCGCCTCCCAGGTTCAGGCCATTCTCCTGCCTCAGCCTCCCGAGTAGCTGGGACTACAGGTGCCCACCACCATGCCTGGCTAATTTTTTGTATTTTTAGTAGAGACGGAGTTTCACCGTGTTAGCCAGGATGGTCTGGATATCCTGACCTCGTGATCCGCCCGCCTCGGCCTCCCAAAGTGCTGGGATTACAGGCGTGAGCCACTGTGCCCCGCCGAGTCCCTGCTTTTAATTCTTTGGGGCAGGGATCCCCAACCCCCTGGTGATGGACCAATACTGGCCTGTGGCCCCTTAGGAACTGGACTGCACAGCAGGAGGTGAGCGGCAGGTAAGCGTGCATTCCTGCCTGAGCCCCGCCTCCCGTCAGATCAGCAGTGGCATTAGATTCTCATAGGAGCAGGAACCCTACTGTGAACCCTGCATACCAGGGTTCTCCATGCGACAATCTAATGCCTGGTGATCTGAAGTGGAACAGTTTTTTTTTTTTTTTCCCGAGACAGAGTTTTGCTCTTTCGCCTAGGCTGGAGTGCAGTGGCATGATCTTGGCTCACTGCAACCCCTGCTTCCTGGGTTCAAGTGGTTCTCCTGCCTCAGCCTCCCAAGTAGCTGGGATTACAGGTGCCCGCCACCATGCCCAGCTAATTTTTTTGTTTATTTGTTTATTTATTATTTTTTGAGGTAGAGTCTTGCTGTCACCCAGGCTGGAGTGCAGTGGTGCAATCTCAGCTCACTGCAACCTCTGCCTCCTGGGTTCAAGCCATTCTTGTGCCTCAGCTTCCCGAGTAGGTGGAATTATAGGCGTGTGCCACCATGCCCAGCTAATTTTTGTATTTTTAGTAGAGGCGGGATTTCACCATGTTGGCCAGGCTGGTCTCACTCTTGACCTCAAGTGATCTGCCCGCCTCGGCCTCCCAAAGTGTTGGGATTACAGGTGTGAGCCACCGTGCTCAGCCTGAAGTGAAACAGTTTCATCCCAAAACCATATACCTCTGCCCCATCCATGGAAAAATTGCCTCTCATGAAACCAGTCCCTGGTGCCAAAAAGGTTGGGGACCGCGGCTCTGGAGTATATGCCTAGGAGTAGGAGTGTGGGGTCATATGGTAATTTATCTTTAATTTTTGGAGGAATTGAATTTCAATTCTTACTATTACCAAAAATACTTAAAATTCTTACAGATGGCACGGGCAAGTAGCACACAGTTGGGACTCTGCAGCCGAGTTTGCCTCCTTGAATGCACACATAACACAGGAACAAAGACAGAGCTGCTTCCCTCCCGCTGGGTCTCTGGCGGACAGTCAGGTATGCTGAGGGAGACACTGTTCTTAAACTCCAGGCCAGGGTGGTTTCCGGAGGGTCCACCGGTGGTCTCATCTCTTCTCTCTCAAACCATGGATGGTGCCTTTTAAAGAAAATGACACCGGCCAGGTGCGGTGGCTCATGGCTGTAATCCCAGCACTTTGGGAGGCCGAGGCGGGTGGATCACCTGAGGTCGGGAGTTCGACACCAGCCTGGTCAACATGGTGAAACCCCGTCTCTATTAAAAATATAAAAATTAGCTGAGTGTGGTGGTGGGCACCTGTAATCCCAGCTACTGAGGAGGCTGAGGCATGAGAATCGCTTGAGCCTGGGAGGCAGAGGTTGCAGTGAGCCGAGATCACGCCATTGCACTCCAGCCTGGGTGACAGAGTGAGACTCTGTCTCAAAAAACAAACAAAAATCAAAGTGCCAACCTCTGGGCTGTCCCCTCCTGGCCTGCCTTGTTCCTGAGCTCACCAGGGTCCTTCACTCTGTGGCACTGGCCTCAGCCAGCACCAAGGCTGAAAGAGCCCATTCAGAGGCCAGAAAGAAACTGTTAGGCTCGGAAGCCGTGGGCCAGGCCAAGACAGAGAGATTCTGAGGCATGGTTCTGGAATGGGTTTTTCCGCCCACAGGCACTCAAGGAGGACGGCACTGGGAGATGGCTGGGTGGAGAGTCTGCGGGAGGCTACAAGGCAAAAATCCCCTACTCCGCCTGGGCTCCTTCACAGTTTGTGTGTCCTCACAGAGCAAGCAAGTTCTGTGAGCCTCATTCAGTCATCTGAGGTTCTTCCCAGGAAAATTATAGTGGGAACTCTGGCTTTGATGAAACTGCTTTTATTTCAAAGCAGTTTGCAAAAAAACCGGGGCCTTAAAAAACAATCTGGATGAAACGGTTTTCGCCATTTCAATTGGTTCTCTTCCAACGTGTCTTCCTTCCAGTAGGTTTCCAGAATATTTTGGTTTCAAAATTTGGGGGCACAGATTTGCAAAGTGGATTTCGACGTGTCGGGTTTCAAAGGGGGCTGGCTTTGAAAGTGGTCTGGGCTTCTAAAAGGTTTGGTTGAAAACTGGTTTGGTTCTCAGACGTTCCAGAAGCTTCTCCCAGAGTCCAGAGCCCCCCATTGGTGCTTTGGGAAGGGGGCCAGGCAGGGCGTCCTGGTGAGTGGACGTAGGGTGGGCAGGGCCACCCTTGTCCTGGGAGGTTGTGGAGGACTTGGCACGCCCTGTCTCAGGCCTGGCTCTGGGTGGATGTTTTGTATCTTCAGAAAAAAGCTCCTGTGGGATATTTCTCCTCCAGCCGACTCCACCCCCCAGGGCATTCGAGAAAAGGGTGCTTGTCTCTTGGTGAGAGGGCCACGGTTCCTTCAGTTTCTCCGTTCCTACGGGCCCCTTTCTTTTTCCTTTTTGAGACGGAATCTCACTGTGTCGCCCAGGCTCACTGCAACCTACGCCTCCCGGGTTCAAGTGGTTCTCATGCTTCAGCCTCCCGAGTAGCTGGGATTACAGGTGTGTGCCACCACATCTGGCTAATTTTTTGTATTTTTAGCAGAGATGGGGTTTTCCCATGTTGGCCAGGCCGGTCTCGAACTCCTGACCTCGTGATCTGCCCACCTTGGCCTCCCAAAGTGCTAGGATTATAAGCGTCAGCCACCACGCCAGGCCCCTTTCATCCCTGCCTCAGCCTGCATGCCAAGCTCCCTGGGTGCCCGCCCATAGGTGTCACCCTTTAAGGAGAAAGTGGCCTGGGGCTGTAAACAGGACTTTGTAGGGAAGGACAGCGCGTGTGAGAAAAGGCCTGTTGATGGGCACGCCAGGGTTTAATGGACGGCTCTTTGAAGTCATGGGCTGAGGCAGAAGGAATTGTCATGATGTCAGTCTCATTTCCAGATGGGGAAAGGGAGGCCCAGGCTGCGGTGACCCACTGAGGCACAGGATCAGTGAGAAGCCAGCCCTGGCTTTGCCCAGACCTCTCAAGGGCACTTCGTGGGAGCATTGCCAGCCGTTGTGGCATCTGTCCCTGGCCTTGCCCCCATCCGTCTCTGCACAGCCCAGGTGGGTCCGAGCCAGCCCCAGGTCTCCAGGGTCCCAGCCCAGCCGCTAGAAGAGCCAGCAGCAGGGCTGGAAGGGAGAGCACATGCCGGGCCTTGGGGCTGCCTTGGACCTCAGGCCGTTGACAAGGAAAAGCAGAGAGTTGGAAAAAAGGACAAATAGCTGAGCGCCACCCGCAGTCCGGGGGACGGGAGCCTCGTGCGACTCTCGGAGCGCTGGCCAGATTGGCAGAGGGGAGGAGAGAGGAAAAACCCAGGCTCTGAGGAAAAACCTCTCCAGCCCAGCGTGTGGCCTGGCATTAACCCCCTGCAGCCCCAGGAAGTGGTTCCACCCCAGGCAGCCAACAAGGCGGTGCCTGAACTATGTCTGTGGATGACGGAGCCACGACCTGTCCCTCAGGGCTCAGTGCTGCGGCTGTGTCCAGGGACCCCTGGCTGTGCCCACGTCGGGGCTTCCAGTTCCTTACCTGCCATGAGAATGAGATGTCCAGGGACCTCCCTGCTCCAGCTGGGACCTGTGGGGCTTTGTCTGTTGTCCCGAGCACCTTGGAGGTGTCATTTCTAACATTTTAACCCAGGAATCCCCCCACCAAGGGACAGAGTGCAAGGACATGATCGAACAGAAAAAGTTCTGGTACAAGATCGACCCCGTGGGGTGGTGAGTGCTGCAGCCCCGGGCCTCACATCCTGCCGTCCCTGTGGGAGATTGGAGCGGTCCCAGTGCCCACTGCTGATTCTCTGGCTCCAGCAACCCCTCCAGGTGGATCCGTCCCACGCAGCCTGGCCTGAAACACTGCCCGGCCACTGGGTCCAGTAAGACAGAGCCTCGAGTCATTCTGCCGAGAGGATCCAGAAACACAGACTTTTTCTGGGGTCCTGGAGGCTTCTGGCCCACGGGGAGCCCCTGGGTCCCAGCGATCCAGCCCTGATGTGCTGCAGGGTGCAGGGCCCAGCTGCAGGGCAGAGGAGAGTGGCCCCCAGGGACCAGCAGCGCGAGAGGCACACTGAGGCACACTGGCAGGCCTGGCCTGCAGAGAGCCAGAAGGTCATGGGGTAGCTGATGGAAGCAGGAAGACCCCATACAGCAGCGACCACTGAGGCTGGTACACTTTCTCAGGGAATTGAGTGTGGGCTCCCACCATCCCGGCCACTGGCTTCCTCCAAAGCCGCGTCCTCTTACATCAGCAAACCTTCTGTTCGGTGACCCTCTCAGTGACCCTCTGTGCTTGCCTTCGTGGTCTTCCGCATGGAGGATTTAGGGGCAGCGTGGGGGTCAGAGGTCATTTCCCATACCCCCTCAAAGGTACTTCTTGCTGTGGTCCCCACACTCTGACACCCTCTTCTGAAATGAACACTTTTTGTTGTTGTTGTTGAGACAGAGTCTTGCTCTGTCGCCCAGGCTGGAGTGCAGTGGCACGATCTTAGCTCACTGCAACCTCCACCTCCCAGGTTCAAGCGATTCTCATGCCTCAGCTTCCCGAGTAGCTGGGATTACAGGCATGTGCCACCACGCCCAGCTAATTTTTGTATTTTTAGTAGAGATGAGGTTTCACCATGTTGGCCAGGCTGGTCTCGAACTTCTGACCTCAAGTGATCCGCCCGCCTCGGCCTCCCAAAGTGCTGGGATTACAGGCATGAGCCACTGCGCCTGGCCACAAACACTTTTTTTTTTTTTTTAAACAAGTGAAAACAAGTTTATTAACAAAGTTAAGAAATAAAGAATGGCTACTCCATAGGGAGAGCAGCCTGAATAAACACTTTTTTTTGTTGTTGTTGAAGCAGAGCCTCACTCTGTCGCCCAGGCAGGAGTGCAGTGGTGCGATCTCAGCTCTCGGCTCCCTGCACCCTCCACCTCCTGGGTTCAAGCGCTTCTTCCCCAAGTAGCTGGGACTATAGGCATACACCACCATGCCCGGCTAATTTTTCTCTTTTTAGTAGAGACAGGATTTCGCCATGTGGGTCGGGCTGGTCTCGAACTCCTGGTCTCAAGTGATCCACCCTCCTCGGCCTTCCAAAGTGCTAGGATTACAGGCATGAGCCGCCGTGTCTGGCCACAAACATATTTTAAATTTGAACAATAAAGGAACTGGACCAGGAAGTGTGGAGTTGGGGAGACCCTGCTCTCGCCAGGTGCCTTCCCGGCAGGTTGTCTCTGCCTCCCCTTGCACCCCTTGAATGGCGGGGGGCTCCCTCTCCCATGGCCCCTGCCAGGCTGGATAACCAACTTCATTCTTATACCCGTCCGAATCTGCCCCCTGTTAATGGCACCCACCAGTCCTTGTCCAAACCTCGAAGCTCAGCACCTCACAGAGCACCGCGTCCTCTTCTGTGTCAGATGCAGCTGGATCTCAGTAAACGGCAATGTCTTCTCTACCCGGAACTGAACAAAACCCATTCCTCCTATGAAAGCCGATAAGACCTGGGGGCAGAGCAGCCCGCCTTTTGTCCCCGCGGCTTTAGGGGACACCGGCCACCCACCCTCAGCTTCTTCCCCCACTTCTTGGAGAATGTTTGGGATGTGGGTGAAGACTGGCAGAGAAAAGCTGGTGTAACCTTCTGCAGGGGTTTCGAGCAATTCTGAATCTCAGCTGGTGAGGAGGCCAAAACCTGCTCTGCCTAGCAGGCTGGTCATGTCTCCCTTTCCCTTCCCTTCCCTTTTCCTTCCTTTTTCCTTTCCTTCAGAGTTTCACTCTTGTTGCCCATGCTGGAGTGCAGTGGTGTGATCATAGCTCACTGCAGCCTTGAACTCCTAGGCTCATTTCTATTTATTTATTTATTTATATTTATTTATTTATTTAGAGATGGAGTCTCGCTCTGTCACCCAGGCTGGAGTGCAGTGGCACGATCTCTGCTCATTGCAGCCTCCGCCTCCCGGTTCAAGTGATTCTCCTGTCTCAGCCTCCTGAGTAGCTGGGATTACAGGCGTCTGCCACCACGCCGGGCTAAATTTTTGTATTTTTAGTAGAGACACAGTTTCACCATGTTGGCCAGGCTGGTCTCGAACTCTTGACCTCAGGTGATCCACCCTTCTTGGCCTCCCAAAGTGCTGGAACTACAGGCATGAGCCACTGCACCCAGCCTTCTTTTTAAATATACATTTTTTGAGACAGGGTCTTGCTCTGTGGCCCCGGGCTGGGGTGCAGTGGCACGATCATGGCTCACTGTAGTCTCCACCCTCCCAGGCTCAAGCCATCCTCCTACCTCAACCTCCTGAGTAGCTGAGACCACAGGTGCCCGCCACCATGCCTGGCTAAATTTATATTTTGTGGAGACAGGGTCTTGCTATGTTGCCCAGGCTTGTCTCAAACTCCTGGGCTCAAGCAATCCTCCTACCTTGACCTCCCAAAGTGCTGGGATTACAGGCCTGAGCTGCCGTGCCTGGCCTGGTCACATCTTGAATGGAATCGGGCTCCGTATTGTCCAGATACCTCCCATATTAAAAAAGAACTGGGGCTGGCAGCAGTCACACTTCCCAGCCCTTCCCTGAGCTTGGGTCTGGTGGGAGTGTGGAGACAGCAACAGGGTCCCTGTGTGTGCAGTCTGGCTGCAAGATTCAGGGGTGTGCGTGTGTGCACCTGTGTGTGCACCTGTGTGTGCACGGGTGCAAGGGCGTCTGTGTGTCGTTTTCTTACAGGAAGGCGTGGGCCAATGACCAGCTGGAAGTGCAGGTTCATGTGTCCTCACACAGTGGCTGGTGCCTCACGCTGGCTTCTGGCTGTGACCAGGGTAGCAGAGAGAGCAAAGAGGTCCTTTCCTCAGATGGGTGGAGTGGGGCTTGAGCACAGTCCACATGCAGAGATGAGTGTGGACTCGGAAGACCCTGACGCCCTTGTATCAGTGTGTAGGGGAGGTCTCAAGGTCATTGCCCTACAGAAACCAGGCTGGGTGCGGTGGCTCACACCTGTCATCCCAGCACTTTGGGAGGCTGAGGCGGGTGGATCACCTGCGGTCAGGAGTTCGAGACCAGCCTGGCCAACAAGGTGAAACCCCGTCTCTACTAAAATTAGCTGGTGTGGTGGCACATGCCCGTAATCCCAGCTACTCGAGAGGCTGAGGCAGGAAAATCACTTGAACCCGAGAGTTGGAGGTTGCAGTGAGCCGAGATTGTGCCATTGCACTCCAGCCTGGGCGACAGAGTGAGACGCCATCTGGAAAAAAAAAAAAAAAAGCCTAAAGAATTCCCTCCCTGGGGCCGAGGTGGCAGCTCTCCACACCTTCTCACGAGGGTGCCAGCTGAGGAGGGACAGTGGAAGGGGCCCCTGCAGGGCTGGGGGATGCCTCTGAGCGTTCCAGGCAGGCAGGCACAGGCAGGAGCTCCTGGAGCTGTAGCCTCGTCACCCAAGGCTTCCAGCTCCTTCCTTTGTGGGGTCTCAGACACGCGACCCACCCGGACGTCCATGACAGTGTAGCTTCTTCATCTCCGGCATGACCCGAATTTCCTCGGGGCCCCCCACTCCTTGGGGAACAGGAAGAAAATACCCAGTTCACCCTCACTGATATACACAGCACACAGGCACCTACGTACACAACTTGCACACATCCAGTGTCTCAGCCCGTGGCCGCTTCCGCCCCACTGCCCGTCTTTGTAGCAGGACACAGGTGCACGCCTGGGGCCCAGGGCTCTCATCCAAGCTGGTATGTCCCGCCTCCCCCCACCCTGTCCCAGGCACCCAGCATTTTCAGCCCAGAATCATGGGAAACTCCCTTCAGGTCCACACGGTGCTGAGCCCAAGCCTGCAGGGCTTGGGGGAGGTGGCCTGCTCTCAGCTTCCCCCAGCCTGGCCTGGCATCTCCTGGACCCCCGCAGGGGTGGCAGCTCAGCCCCTTGTGGGTTTTTTCTTTGGGAGGACAGACTCTCGCCCTGTCACCCAGGCTGAAGTGCAGTGGCAGGATCTCGGCTCACTGCAACATCCACCTCCCAGGTTCAAGCGATTCTCCTGCCTCAGCCTCCTGAGTAGCTGGGATTACAGGCGCCCGCCACCATGCCCAGCTGTTTTGTATTTTTAGTAGAGATGGGGTTTCGCCATGTTGGCCAGGCTGGTATCAAACTCCTGATCTCAGGTGATCTGCCTGCCTCAGCCTCCCAAAGTGGTGGGATTGCAGGTGTGAGCCACCGCGCCTGGCCCTGTTCCAGGATCTTGGCTCTCTGTCCCAGGCAGGGTGCTTCCGGGCCTCTTTGATTCTGGCCACAATGCTGAGCCTGTCCCGCAGCCTTGGGAGTGGCCCCCAGACCTTCCACTGCCCCAGGAATGGCTGACGCAACTATTCCCACCAACCAGTGAGACCTGTGCCTGCCCGAGGAAGGTGTGAGCCGGGCCACTTAGAGGAGCTCCCTCGGGTGGATCCCCCTCTGAGTCCTGGGCCTGCAGCCTGGCACAGGGCTCCTGGAGGGGCTGCGCGGAGCTGGGCAGGCCGGGCCCTGGGCATCTTCCACCAGGGGGCAGCCACGGCTCAGGAACGCGACCTGCGGCGCACCCTTGGCTAACCGCGGCTGCACGCAGGGCATGGGGTGGCCAGCCAAAGTGCATGTGAACCTGGTGATTCAGTGTCCCCCATGGGTCCGAAAGCCCTGAGGCCACCCGAGTGAGCATCCCTCCAGCCCTGAGGCCACCCTCCCGGGCCTCTGAGACACGGTCCCTGTGTGGGTGGCTGTACGGTCCCGGTTCTGGACAGGCCGTGGGGGGCACAGGAAGTGGCTGCTCAGCCCCCTGGGCGGCTGGACCAGGAGGGCACTGGGTGATCTGGGGGCCCCGTAGCAGGGCTGGGCCTGGTCACCCAGGCCCTGACGCCCTCGTGATTCCTGTCTGCTGGGCCCCACAGCGCCCTCAGCACCATGCTGGCCACGCTGGCCAGAGCTGTCCTCCTCCCACCAAACGCTGTCCATGAGGGCGACCTGTTTCCAGTTTGAACCAAGTTCACACTGACTCCACCACTCACTTGCTGTTGGGTCACTGCTCTGGGCCCCTCTGGGGGACTCAAGGAGCTGAGTGGCTCCGACTCCCCAGGCCTGAAGCCTCAAGATGCGCTGCCAGGACCACGCTGGCTGAGGCCACTCTTTGAGTCCCTCCCCCGCAGGTGGCCGAGCACACACAGTCCAGCCGGCTGAGGTGGCCCCAAGGGCAGGAACGTGGCATCTCTTCCCACCAGTCAGTGGCTCTGGGGGCACAAGGACGTGTCGGGGGAAGGAGGCAGCAACCGCAGGTCAGAAGCTGGAAGCAGAGGCCACTCAGCAAATGACACAGCTGAGCCGGAAAACCCAGTCCCAGGGCTGTGAAGAGCTGGGGCCGGCCTCACGGGGGCTCCCCAGTTTCCTCTGCCCGGCCCGGCCCTGCCCTGCCCTGCCCTCCCCTCCCCTCCCCTCCCCTCCCCTCCCCTCCCCTCCCCTTTCCTTCCTTCCTTTTCCTTTCCTTCTTTCTTTTCCTTCTTCTTTCCTTCCTTCCTCCCTCCCTTCCCTCCCTCCCTTCCTTACCTCTCTCCCTCCCTCCCTTCCTTCCTTCCTTCCTTTCTCTCCCCCTCCCCACTCCCTCCCTCCCCTCCCCCATCCCCTCCCTCTCCCCTCCCCTCCTCGTCCCTTTGTCAGGGTCTTGCTCTGTTGCCCAGGCTGGAGTGTAGTGATGCAGTGAGCTGTGATCGCACCACTGCAGCCTAGAACCTCCCGGGCTCAAGGGATCCTCCTGCTGCAGCCTCCTGAGTAGCTAGGACTATAGGCATGCGCTACCAGGCCTGACTTTTTTTTTTTTTTTTTTTTTTTTTGTAGAAATGGGGTTTTACTGTGTTGTCCAGGCTGGTCTTAGGGTCGAATTCCTCCTGCCTCAGCCTCCCAAAGTGCTGGGATTACAGGCATGAGCCGCCGCACCTGGCCGGGATTGTGCTGAATATGTAGATCAATTCGAGGAGCACTGCCCTTCCGTCCTTGAACATGGGCCCCGTCTCCATTTACTTAAGCCTCTTTTAATTTGTCTCAACAATATTTTGTCTTTTTCAGCATATAAGCCTTGCACTTTTTTTGTTACATTTCTTCCTAAGTATTTTGTTATTCTTTATGCTATTGTGAATGAAATTGTTCTCATTTCTATTTTCAGAATGTTTGTTGCCAGTATATATAAAACACTATTTATTTATTTATTTATCTATTTATTTATTTAGAGACAGAGTTTCATTCTTGTTGTCCAGGCTGGAGTGCGGTAGCACAATCTTGCCTCACTGCCACCTCCGCCTCCTGGGTTCAAGCGATTCTCCTATCTCAGCCTCCCGAGTAGCTGGGATTACAGGTGCCCACCACCACGCCCGGATAATTTTTGTATGTTTAGTAGAGACAGAGTTTCACCATGTTGGTCAGGCTGCTTTCAAACTCCTGACCTCAGGTGATTGGGCTGCCTCGGCCTCCCAAAGTGCTGGGATTACAGGTGTGAGCCACCAGGCCCAGCCTACAATTTGTTTTTATACACTCATCTTATATCCTGCCACCTTACTAAGCTTTATTAGTTCTAATAGCTTTGGGGTTGATTTCTTAGGATATACAGGACCATCATCAGTGCATAAAGATAGTTTTACTTTTTCCTTTCCAATCTGAATGCTTTTAATGTCTTTGTTTTGTCTTATTTCATTTTGGTTTTTCCTTATCACACTGAGTAGAGCCTGCGGTATAATGCTGAATAACAGGAGCACATCAGATGTCCCACTCGCTTTGTCCCCGTTAGAGGGAAAATATTCTGGGATTTACTGTTATATACTTTAGCTGGGCCAGGCACAGTGGCTCACGCCTGTAATCCCAACACTTTGGGAGGCCAAGGCAGGAGGATTGCTTGAGCCTAGGAGTTTGAGACCAGCGTGGGCAACACAGCAAGATCCCATAAAAAATGCAAACAAAATTTAAGTTAGCTGAGTGTGGTGGTGTGCACCTGTAGTCCCAGCTACTTGAAAAGCTGAGACAGGAGGGTCCCTTGAGCCCAGGAGGTCAAGGCTGCAATGAACTATGATTGTGCCACTGTGCTGCAGCCTGGGCAACAGAGTAAGACTCTGTCTCCAGAAATGTATATATATTAAATACAAAAATTTTAATATATTGTATATATTTTATATAATATAAAATATTTTCATATAGTATATAATACTTTATATATAATATACATATTAGCTGTACATTTTTCATAGACGCCTTTATCAGCCTGAGAAAATTCCCTTCTATTTCTAGTTTATTGTGCGTATCTATCTTAAATGGGTTAGATTTTCTCAAGTGCTTTTCCTGTAGCTATTGAGATGGTCATGTGGTTTTTGTCTTTTATTTCATCAATGTGATGTATTACAGAAATTGATTGTTGAGGGCTGGGCACAGTGGCTCACGCCTGTAATCCCAGCACTTTGGGAGGCCGAGGTGGGTGGATCACAAGGTCAGGAGATCGAAAGACCATCCTGGCTAACACGGTGAAACCCTGTCTCTACTAAAAATAAAAAAGAAAAGTTAGCCAGGTGTGGTGGTGGGCACCTGTAATCCCAGCTACTTGGGAGGCTGAGGCAGGAGAATCACTTGAACCCGGGAGGCAGAGCTTGCAGTGAGTTGAGATCACACCACTGCACTCCAGCCTGGGAAACAGACAGCCCCATCTCTCAAAAAAAAAAAAAAAAAAGAAAAGAAATTGATTGTTGAATATTAAATCAACTTTGCATTCCTGGAGTAAATCCCAGTTGGTCCTTGTGTGTGATCTTTTTTTTTTTTTGAGATGGAGTCTCGCTCTGTCACCCAGGCTGGAGTGCAGTGGCGCGATCTCTCCTCGCTGCAAGCTCCGCCTCCCGGGTTCACACCATTCTCCTGCCTCAGCCTCCCGAGTAGCTGGGACCACAGGCGCCCGCCACCACGCCCGGCTAATTTTTGTAGTTTTAGTAGAGACGGGGTTTCACCGTCCTAGCCAGGATGGTCTCCATCTCCTGACCTTGTGATCCGCCCGCCTCGGCCTCCCAAAATGCTGAGATTACAGGCGTGAGCCACCGCGCCCGGCCGAGAAGATTTTAAATGACTAATTCAATGTCTTTAGTTAATACAGATCTTTTCCAATTTTTGGTTTCTTCTTAAGTCAGTTTTTAAAGTTTGTGCCTTTACAGGAATTCATCCATTTCATCTAAGTATTTTACTTTGTTGGTATAAAGCATTTATAATATTCTCTAAGAAGCCTTTTAGTTTCTGCAGGGTCCGTGACATATGCTCTTTAATTCCTGAATTTGATCATTTGTATGTTCTCTCTCTCTCTTTTTTTTATTACTTTTTTTTTTGAGATGGAGTCTAGTTTTAGATCTCTTTGTATTTATCCTACTTTGGGCTGACTGAGCTTCTTCAATTTGTAGATGAATGTTGTTTTAATCAAATTTGGGAAATGTCTGGCCATTTTTGTCTTCAAATACTTTTTCTGCCCCTTTTTCTCTCCTGGGACGGCCATTACATGCATGTTGGCACAGTTCATATTGTCTCACAAGTCTCTGAGGCCCTTTTCATTTTTTTTCAAATTTTTTTTTTCCGTTCTTCAGATTGGATAATTTTTTTTTTTTTTTTTTTTTTTGAGGTGGAGTTTTGCTTTTGTCGCCCAGGCTAGAGTGCAATGGCACGATCTCAGCTTACTGCGACCTCTGCCTCCGATTCTCCTGCCTCAGTCTCCCAAGTGGCTGGGATTACAGGCGTGAGCCACCATGCCCAGCTAATTTTTGTATTTTTAGTACAAACGGGGTTTCACCATGTTGGCCAGGCTGCTCTTGAACTCCTGACCTAGTGATCGGCCCGTCTCGGCCTCCCAAAGTGCTGGGATTACAGGAGTGAGCCACTGGGCCTGGCCCAGATTGGATAATTTCTATTCATTGATCTGTGGTCAAGTTCATTGTTTCTTTTTTCTGTCATGTGACATCTGCCCCTCTAGTGATTTTTTTTTTTCATTTCAGTTATACTTGTCAACTCCAGAATATCCTTGTGTTTCTTTTTTATAATTTTTTTTCACTTTTTAAATATAATCCATGGGGTCACATTTTTTATATTTCGTTTCTTTATTGAGTGTCTCTATTTGCTGATTCATTGTTGATATGCTTTCCCTTCATTCTTTACACATAGTTTTCTTTAGTTCTTAGAACATCTTTATATTTCTTGCTTTGGAGTTTTGGTCTGAAAAAGTCAACATCAGAGGACACTCAGGGACAGTTGTTTTTGGAATAGGGGATCGTAAATTTGTGTTTCTTTGTATATCTTGTAATGGCTTTGTGGAAAACCAGACATTTTAAATGACACACTGTAGCAGCTTTAAAGTATTATTTTTCTCCCTTGAGGGCTGTTGTTGCTGCTATTTTTTCTGTTTGTTTCTTTTGTAATTTGCCTCAACTTAGTTTGTGAACTCTGTCCCCTCCATGATGTGCAGCCACTGATGTCTCTGATTGTGTACTTTTTTTTTTTTTTTGAGATGGAGTCTCGCTCTGTCGCTCAGGCTGGAGTGCAGTGGTGCAATCTTGGCTCACTGCAATCTCTGCCTCCCGGGTTCAAGTGATTATCGTGCCTCAGCCTCCCGAGTAGCTGGGATTGCAGCTGTGCACCACCATGCCTGGCTAATTTTTGTATTTTTAGCAGAAACGGGGTTTCACCATGTTGGCCAGGCTGGCCTTGAACTCCTGACCTCAGGTGATCTGCCCGCCTTGGCCTCCCAAAGTGCTGGGATTACAGGGGTGAGCCACCGTGCCCGGCCTCTGATTATGTTTTTATTATTTATTTATTTTAAGACAAGTTCTTGCTCTGTCACCCAGCCCGGAGTGCAATGGGATGATCATAGCTCACCGCAGCCTCAACTTCTGGGTTCAAGTGATCCTCCCATCCCAGCCTCCCAAGTAGCTGGGACCACAGGCACGCACCACCATGCCCAGCTGGCCATGGGATATACTTATATTGAAAAAGTGAATTATTATTTATCTGAAATTCAAATTTAATTGTACATCCTGTTTGTGTTTTTCTAAATATGGCAACCCTACCTGGGGGGATCTTCTTGTAGTAATTAATGCGGTGAGCTGAGGGTGCTCCCACGTACCTTTTCCCTTCCCATCCTCATTCCCATTTGGTGACCTCGCTTTGTGATGGAGTCTCACTCTGTCCCCCAGGCTGGAAGTGCAGTGGCGCAATCTCAGCTCACTGCAAGCTCCGCCTCGTGAGTTCACACCGTTATCCTGCCTCAGCCTCCCGAGTAGCTGGGACTACAGGCGCCCGCCACCATGCCCGGCTAATGTTTTGCGTTTTTGGTAGAGACGGGGTTTTACCATGTTAGCCAGGATGGTCTCGATCTCCTGACCTCGTGATCCGCCCGCCTCGGCCTCCCAAAGTGCTGGGATTACAGGCGTGAGCCACTGCGCCCAGCAGATGACCTCACTTTTTATTTTACCAAGGAAATTACAGCAACCACAAGAGACCTGCTGGGAGCCCTCACCACATCCTCCCTCCACCCACCCTGAGTCTGCACTCTGCCCCCTCCACTGCCACGAGGAAAGGACTGCTCCCACCTGCCACAGACACCCATTGTGCACATGTCACATGAGCCTGTGGACAAGCCCTGCCACGCAGGCCCCTTCCTGTTGTGTTTGTATTGCTGACAGCACACCATTCCTGACTGGTTCCTGTATATACCCATTTTACAGATAAGAAAACCGAGGCTCAGTTTAAGGCACAGATTAAGATTATACAATCAGCCGGGCATGGTGGCTCATGCCTGTAATCTCGGCACTTTGGGAGGCCAAGGTGGGCGGATCACTTGAGCTCAGGAATTCAAGACCAGCCTGGCCAACATGGTGAAACCCCATCTCTACTAAAAATACAAAAATTAACTAGGCGTGGTGGTGGGCACCTGTAGTTTCAGCTGCTCTGGAGGCTGAGGCAGGAGAATGACTTGAACCTGGGAAGTGGAGGTTGGAGTGAGCCAAGATTGTGCCACTGCACTCCAGCCTGGACGACAGAGCGAGAATCCATCTCAAAAAAAAAAAAAAAAAAGATTATACAATCAATAAGATCTGATAGCTACAGTATAGTGTAAAAAATAACACAACGGTAATCCCAGCACTTTGGGAGGCTGAGGCAGGTGGATCACTTGAGCTCAGGAGTTTGAGACCAGCCTGGCTAACATGGCAAAACCCTGTCTCTACTAAACATAGAAAAATTAGCCAGGCGGGGTAGCATGGGCCTGTAGTCCCAGCTACTCAGCAGGCCGAGGTAGGAGAATCACTTGAATCTGGGAGGCGTAGTTTGCAGTGAGCCGAGATCGCGCCACTGCACTCCAGCCTGGGTGACACAGCGAGACTGCATCTCAAAAACAAAACAAAACAAAATAACAAAACCTAAAAAAAAAAAAGGGCCGAGCACCGTGCCTCATGCCTGTAATCACAGCACTTTAGGAGGCCAAGGCAGTCAAATCACTTGAGCTCAGGAGGTCAAGACCAGCCTGGCCAACATGACAAAACCCCATCTCTACTAAAAATACAAAAATTAGCCGGGCGTGGTAGTGGGCGTCTGTAATCCCAGCTACTCAGGAGGCTGAGGCAGGAGAATTGCTGGAACCTAGGCGATGGAGGTTGCAGTGAGCTGAGATTGCACCACTGCACTGCAGCCTGGGATACAGATCCAGACTGTCTCAAACAAAACAAAACAAAACAAAACAAAACAAGACAAAACAACAACCAGAAGGAAGTAGAGGCAGGTTTGACCCCAGGGCTGTTCCTCTGAAGGGTTCCCCATTCGTCCATCTCTTCTCTGAGCCCAGGACCTGGCCCTGTTTGGCCTGGAAACCTCCAAGGAGGAGCCACTGCCACCTCCCTGGGGCCTGGTGGGGGTCATAGGTTGGCCGGTACAAGCAATAGACCTGCTTTTATCCTTCGTTCAACACCCGAGTCTCAGCAGACGTCACACAACCCATCCTTGGCTGATTCAGGCAGTGAGAAGGGTCCCGCCAGAAGACCCCCAGGTACCCTTCAGTCTCTGCAATGGGAGGGTGGACCCTGAGATCTTCTGCACCCCAAGACCACACAGCACAGGAGAGGAGCACGTCTCCAAAGAGAAGCTGGGCTATGTCTGGAAACGGGCAAGCAAAACAGGACCTGTGGCCCTTCCCACTGGATGGGGAGGAGCTGAGGAAGGCATTTCGGAGGAGGTGACGTCTTATGGGGAAATTTGTGTGCTGGAATCAAAGTGAGGGAAGGGCTTTGGGGTGGAGTGGCCAGCAGGAGCAAAAGCTTGGAGGCCAGAGAGAATCTGAGCGGCACACAGGCTGGGGAGGGGTTGGCCGAGCCTCGGACACCGGCCTCTGCAGCTTGAGCCTATTACTGACCCAAGTCCCAGTATCACCAGGTCCCAGTGATTCCTCGCAGCAGCCGGCGTCCCTCCCCTTGTCTCGTTCCCGCTGGCCCCGAATTCCTAGCTCAGTGCTTCTCCAGGCCTCAGTTTCCCCTCTTCCAAGGCCAGGGCCCGCTCCCCTTCCCGGGGCTGCCAGGAGCCTAGAGCGTGGGAAACGGCTCTGCTTTGTGTCCGGGGCCAAAGACACGCCGGGGCGGTCGTGCCAGCCAGGCTCTCGGGCTCTTGGGCGCTCGCCACACTCTGGCGGCCAAACAATGCCCACCTCTGAGTAGAGCTGTGGGTGGCGGTAACCATGGTGAGGGGCCCTCCACGCCAACTGCCCATCCGGGGTCAGCCGGGCCCGTGGCCCTGGTTCCGGCTTTGTCTCGGGGCTGGAACTGGGCCCGGGGATGGGCTCTGAATGGCTGGCGGGCGGGAGGGCACTGCCCACCACATAGCGGCGGCTGCTGGCCGGAGAGAGGGTCTGGGGTTGAGGAGAGGGCAGCCCAGCTGTTTCTGGGGTCCTGAATTCGCAGTGGTGTCTGGGTGGGAGCCCCAGCTGGTCGCTGTGCCCGTTGGCAGCACCTTCTTTAACACCCCAGCCCCCTGTGCCCACTGTAAGGACAGGGCCTGGTGTGCCCCTGGAAGGAGGTGATCCCCGTCTCCAAGTTCTGGGATGTTCCAGGCAGTTGGCCAGAGCACAGCGGGTCCACTCCAGCCTCTCAGCCTGGACGAGGCTCCATCTGGCCACTGGCTTGCCCACCCCCAGTTCCCCCAATCCCTCCGTGACTGGCGGGAAATGGGCATGAGTGTGAGGTCTCTGCCAGGGCACAGAGTGACTAACCCTTCCCAGCTGTGGGGTTAGAGTCCCCCAAAAATTGTGGTTGCAAAACCCATGTTTGCAAACTCAAGACCTTGTTTAATAAAAAAGAGTAAGGAGGCCAGGCACTGTGGCCAGGGGGAGGAGAGCTGGCAGGGGCAGCGAGATGGGGGCTGCACCGTACTCTGGGCACTGGGTTCCCTCGGGCAATGTCCCTGGTGGGCCAAGGCTGCCCTTTTTGTCCCTCTACCTGTGCTTGGCAGTCCAGGGGCTAGGGAATTTGAGAGGGGAGGCCTTTGGGTCTCACCCAAGCTGGGTGATGGCAAGGGAAAGGGACTCTCATTTCCCAGCCCCAGAGAGAGCACGGTCCTCCTTCAAGTACCCACAAGACAAGAAGGCCCCAACTCCCCCTCCCCTAGGCCACTCCTGTCCCAATCTGGCCCCTGCCCCAGGTGTGGTGGGGAGGCCTTTGGGTCTCACCCAAGCCGGGTGATGGCAAGGGAAAGGGACTCTCATTTCCCAGCCCCAGAGAGAGCACGGTCCTCCTTCAAGTACCCACAAGACAAGAAGGCCCCAACTCCCCCTCCCCTAGGCCACTCCTGTCCCAATCTGGCCCCTGCCCCAGGTGTGGTGTGGAGGCCACGACCGCGCCCCAACTGCTGGTTCCCTCGGTCCCTCCCTGTCCTAAGACACCATGGTCCCCCTGTGCCCCAGCCCCTGTCCCCTGGGACCCCAGCCCAGCCCTGCTCCTCTTCTCACTTCTGGGGTCTTCTCACCTCTGGGGCTCGGGTGCCTCGCCTGTGCCTTGCTGGGCGAGCGGACGCACTGCCTCGTCCTGAAAAGACAGCTCCGGCCAGCCAGTGCCCACAGAGAGCAGACCCAGACAGATGCAGAAATGACACGGTGGGCGAGGGGCACAGAGACCTGTCAGGGAGCGGGAGCTGGGCCAACGTCTGGGTACATGGGATGCCCCTGGCTACTGCTGAGGCCGTGCCCCAGCCCCAGGTCTACGCATTAAACTTCATCCTCCGCACAGCCCCAGTCTCCCACAGGCCCCGGCTTATAGAGACTGTTGTTGCTCCATTTTGCAGAAGAGGAAACTGAGGCAGAGCAAGGGAAGTTTCCCACCGTCCCCATGTGGAAGGAGTGTGGCCCCCACTGGGACACTCATCTGCAGGCACAGTCCAGAACATGTGTGCCTGGACGCTGGACCAAGCACGGGGCCTCTGCCTCTCCATGATGATTTTATTTATTTATTTATTTATTTTTGAGACGGAGTCTCGCTCTGTTGCCCAGGCTGGAGTGCAGTGGCGAGATCTCGGCTCACTGCAAGCTCCGCCTCCTGGGTTCACACCATTCTCCTGCCTCAGCGTCCTGAGTACCTGGGACTACAGGCACTCGCCACCACGCCTGGCTAATTTTTTATATTTTTAGTAGAGACGGGGTTTCACTGTGTTAGCCAGGATGGTCTTGATCTCCTGACCTCATGATCCACCCGCCTCGGCCTCCCAAAGTGTCGGGATTACAGGCGTGAGCCACCACGCCTGGCCGATGATTTTATTTTATTTTGAGATGGAGTCTCACTGTCAACCAGGCTGGACTGCAATGGTGCAATCTTGGCTCACTGCAACCTCCGACTCCTGGGTTCAAGTGATTCTTCTGCCTCAGCCTCCCAAGTAGCTGGGATTACAGGCATGTGCCACCACACCCGGCTAATTTTGTATTGTTAGTAGAGATAGGGTTTCACTATGTTGGTCAGGCTGGTCTCGAACTCCTGATCTCAGGTGATCTGCCTGCCTCGGCCTCCCAAAGTGCTGGGATTACAGGTGTGAGCCACTGCGCCCGGCCCTCCATGATGATTTTATTTTCTAAATATTTTATCTGGAGATACATAGCACGCAGATTACAGGTGTGAGCCCCAGTACCCAGCCAGTGGGCTGGATTCTGAAATGCAGAATTCAAGGACATCAGTGGAAAATCTGTAGAAAATGGAATAAATTCTGTAGCTTCGTTAATAGTGTTACAGCAACGCTTTTTCTTAGTTTTGATGCAGATGCCCTGGGGATGTGACATGTTTACTCTGCATCTGCACTGCCTTTGCAATAAATAAAATGTGGTCTATCATGCAATGGAATACTATTCAGTCATAAAAAAGGAAGGAAATTCTGACAACTGCTACAACATGGGTGAACCTTGAGGACGTTATACTCTGTGAAATAAGCCAGTCCAAAAGGGGCAAACTCTGTATGTGTCCACTTACATAAGAACAGTCAAATCTATGGAGACAGAAAGGAGAATGGTGGTTACAGGGGCAGGGGAGGGAATGGGGAGTGAATGTTTATGGGGGATGGGTTTCAGTTTGGGAAGATGAAAAGTTTTGTGGATAAAGGGTAGTGATAGTCACACAACACTGTGAAGGTGCTTAATGCCACTGAACTAACCATACACTTTAGAAATGGTTACAATGGAGCTGGACAAGGTGGCTCATGCTTGTAATCCCAACACTTTTTGGGGTTGAGGCAGAAGGATCAATGGAGCTTGGGAGTTCAACACGAGCCTGGGCAACAAAGTGAGACCCCCTCATCTCTAAAAAAAACAAAATGTTTACTGGGTGTGGTGGCGCATGCCTGTGGTCCCAGCTACTTGGGAGGCTGAGGCGGGTGGATCACGAGGTCAGGAGATTGAGACCATCCTGGCTAACACGGTGAAACCCCGTCTCTATCAAAAATACAAGAAATTAGCTGGGCGTGGCGGCCGGCGCCTGTAGTCCCAGCTACTCGGGAGGCTGAGGCAGGAGAACGGCGTGAACCCGGGAGGCAGAGCTTGCAGTGAGCCGAGATCATGCCACTGCAATCCAGCCTGGGCGACAGAGGGAGACTCTGTCTCAAAAAAAAAAAAAAAAAATGTTTACTGGGTGTGGTGGCGCATGCCTGTTGTCCCAGCTACTTGGGAGGCTGAGGTGGGAGGATTGCTTGAGCCCAGGAGGTCAAGGCTGCAGTGAGTTATGATTGAGCCACTGAACTCCAGCCTGGGGGACACAGGGAGACCCTGTCTCAAAAAAAATTAAAAAGGCCAGGCACAGTGGCTCACATCTGTAATCCCAGCACTTTGGGAGACTGAGGCAGGTGGATCATGAGGTCAGGAGATCAAGACCACCCTGGCTAATGCGGTGAAACCCTGTCTCTACTAAAAATACAAAAAATTGAGACCGGGCGTGGTGGCGGGCGCCTGTAGTCCCAGCTACTTGGGAGGCTGAGGCAGGAGAATGGTGCGAACCCGGGAGGTGGAGGTTGCAGTGAGCCGAGATCACGCCACTGCTCTCCAGCCTGGAAGAAAGAGCGAGACTCTGTGTCAAAAGAAAAAAAAAGAAAAAAAGAAAAAATTAAAAAAAGAATAAAAGAATCCATGATCCTACATGACACTTAGGTATCATTCCAATCTGTATTGATTACTTTTATTTTAGGGTAAAATCTACACAGTAGAAGATTTGCCATTTTAACCTCTTTTTTTTTTTTTTAAGATGGTGGGGGGGTCTCACTGTTTCTCAGGCTGGTCTTTAACTCCTGGCCACAAGCGGTCTTCTCGCCTCAGCCTCATAAGTAGCTGGAACTATAGGCACCCACCATCATGCCTGGCTAATTTTTGTATTTTTAGTAGAGACGGGGTTTCACCATGTTGGCCAGGCTGGTCTCAAACTCCTGACCTCAAGTGCCGCCTGCCTCGGGCTCCCAAAGAGCTAGGATTACAGGCGTGAGCCAGCACATCCAGCCTTTTGTCCACTGTTTTTTGTTGTTATTGTTTTTGTTTGTTTGTTTGTTTGAGACAGAATCTAGCTTTGCTGCCCAGGCTAGAGTGCAGTGGCGCGATCTCAACTCACTGCAACCTCCATCTCCCAGATTCAAGCAATTCTTCTGCCTCAGCCCCATGGAGTAGCTGGGACTACAGGCACTTGCCACCACACCCGGCTCATTTTTGTATGTTTAGTAGAGACAAGATTTTACCATGTTGGCCAGGTTGGTCTCAAACTCCTGGCCTCAAGTGATCCTCTTGCCTCGGCCTCCCAAGTGCTGAGATTATAGGCATGGATTGTTGTTTTTGTTGTTGCTGTTGAGTTATAGGTGTTCTTTATATATTCTGTATATTAGTCCCATATCAGATATATGATTTGCAAATATTTTCTCCCATTCTGTGGCTTGCCTTTTCACTTGGTTGATAGTTTCCTTTGATGCACAAAAGTTTTTAACTTTGATGAGGTCTAATTTATCTCCGCCAAGCACCTGTGGCTCACGCCTATAATCCCAGCACTTTGGGAGGCCAAGGCAGGAGGATCACTTGATCTCATGAGTTTAAGACCAGCCTGGCCAACATGGCGAAACCCTGTCTCTACTAAAAATACAAAAATTAGCCGGGCATGGTGTGTGCCTGAAATCCCAGCTACACAGGAGTCTGAGGCAGGAGAATTGCTTGAACCTGGGAGGCAGA
Source organism: Pan troglodytes (assembly GCF_028858775.2). Lineage (NCBI taxonomy): Eukaryota > Metazoa > Chordata > Mammalia > Primates > Hominidae > Pan > Pan troglodytes. Next base: position 8,426,988 of record NC_072404.2, read on the forward strand.
TGTCGCAGTGAGCTGAGATTGCACCACTGCACTCCAGCCTGGGTGACAGAGCAAGACTCTGTTTGAAATAATATTAGAGGCCTGGTGCAGTGGCTCACACCTGTAATCCCAGCACTTTGGGAAGCCGAGGCAGGTGGATCTTTTGAGGTCAGGAGTTTGAGACCAGCCTGGCCAACATGGTAAAACCCTGTCTCTACTAAAAATACAAAAAAAGTAGCTGGGCATGGTGGTGGGCGCCTGTAATCCCAGCGACTTGGGAGGCTGAGGCAGGAGAATCACTTGAACCTGGGTAGGCAGAGGTTGCAGTGAGCCGAGATCGGACCACTGCACTGCAGCCTGGGCGACAGAGAGAGACTCCATTTCAACTGATAATAATAATAGAAATAAAATAAAAAATAAAAGCACATCACCATAAATGAGATGTGCTTGAATCATCCCAAAACCATCTACCCTCTGGTCAGTGGAAAAACTGTCTTCCACGAAACCAGTCCTGGGTGCTAAAAAGGCTGGGGACCGCTGGTGTAAAGTGCGGGTCCAGTGTCTTTTCTTGTGCGTGGAGACGCAGCCTTCCCAGCCCCATGGGTTTATCTGTGCTGATTTTTCACTTCTTGTTCTGACCAGGAGACGCCTGGCTCCCATGATGCACAACTTACTTATTTGTTCAATCCCAGTTTTCGTTGTTTCAGAATTGCTAAGATGTACCCCTGGGAGAACCAAACCTACTAACTAGAGTCCAGTGTTTGTACACAGTTGGTTTTGTCCTGAGCTTCAGGATCTAGACAAAACAGTGTTGTCCAAAATCATTGAGAGCAGCCTCTCCCCCACTCCCTCTCCCTGAGTGATGTCACACATTTGTAATTCAATTAGAGTCCATTGTCACAGGCCGCGTTCCTCCTGGGTTCCCCTGACATCCTGGCTCATTTAAAAAAATTTGCATACAGCGAAGTTCATTCTTTGTGCTGTGGACTTGCATGGGTTTTGAAAAATGCAAGGAGTCACGCGTCCACCGCTGCACCCGACAGAACAGCTCCAGCTCCGAGACCATTTCCCGGGCAGCGAGAACCCCTGCCCACCACTGCCTATGATATTTAAGAAAAAAAGACAAACAGATTTTTTGAGATGCAATTCACATACCATGCAATTCATTCATTAAAGGTAAAATTCCATCATTTTGGGCATGCTGTATTGCCATTTTTTTTCCTTTTTGTGGAGAATGGGGTCTCACTATGTTGCCCTGGCTGATCTTGAACTCCTGGGCTCAAGTGATCCTCCCGCATCTGCCTCCCTAAGTGCTGGGAGTTCAGGCATGAACCACCATGGCTGGCCTAAATTTTCTTGTATGTGTGTGGTAAAATACACATAACAAGCTGAATACAGTGGCTCATGCCTGTAATCCCAGCACTTTGGAAGGCTGAGGCAGGAGGATCACTTGAGCCCAGGAATTCAAGGCTGCAGTGAGCTGTGGTTGAGCCACTGCACTCCAGTGTGGGCAACAGAACAAGACTCTGTCTCTACAAATAAAAAAATAATACATGTAACGAACAATTTGCCACTGTAACCATTTTTAAGCGTACAATTCAGTGGCATTGATTACGTTCACGATATTGTGCAACCATCACCCCATTACCAAAACTTTTTCATCATCCCAAATGGAAACTCAGATGATTTCTTTTTCTTTTTTTGTGATTTCTTAAATGAGCCTACAATGTAACAAAGTTTCACAGTATTGTAGGTACACATGGAAAAATGCAATGAATATTGGCTCATGCCTGTAATCCCAGCAATTTGGGAGGCCGAGGCGGGCAGATCACCTGAGATCAGGAGTTCGAGACCAGCCTGGCCAACATGGTGAAAACCTGTCTCTACTAACAATACAAAAAAAAAAAAAAAAAAAAATTAGCTGGGCTTGGTGGCGTGCACCTGTAATCCCAGCTACTTGGGAGGCTAAGGCAGGAGAATTGCTTGAACCCAGGAGGCGGAGGTGCAGTGAGCTGAGATTGCACCACTGCACTCTAGCCTGGGTGACAAGAGCAAAACTGTCATAAATTAAAAAAAAAAAAAGAAAGAAAGAAATGCATGAAACCCAAGATAGGTAGGTAATGTGTGGGGCAACTGGAGTAAAACCTTCACGTTGAATCCAGGGGGTGGGTATGTGGGTGCTGGCTGAAAAATATTTCAACTTTTCTTTTCTTTTGAGACAGGGTCTTGCTCTGTCACCCAGGCTGGAGTGCAGCAGGGCAGTTAACAGCTCACTGCTGCCTCCGTCCTCCCGCCTCAGCCTCCCAGGTAGCTGGAACTACAGGCACATGCCACCATGCCCAGCTAATTTTTTTATTTTTATTTTTATAGAGACGAGGTCTCGCCATGTTGCCCAGGTTGGTCTTGAACTCCTGGGCTCAAGCAATCCTCCCACCTCGGCCTCCCAAAGTGCTGGGATTACAGGTGTGGGCCACTGTACCTGGCCTATTTCAACTTTTCTATGTGTTTGAAAATTTTCATAATAAAATGTTGGGGAAAATGTTTGCGGATTTTAAAAGTGCACCCTGGCCTACCATAGCACCCCCAGCTCTTGGTCCCCTATTCAGGGGCAGCCTCTGAAGCCAGGTTTTCCAAATCCTTCCAGAGGCAGTCAGTCAGCAGTCAAGCATCTGCACGTCTCTTCTCTGTCCCACCAGTGAGGCAGGCCTTGGCAGCAGACGGGTCTTGGCCTTGTTCTGCCCTTGCCTTTTTATTGTTGTTTGTTGTTGTTTTTTGAGATGGAGTCTCGCTCTGTCACCCAGGCTGGAGTGCAATGGCACAATCTTGGCTCACTGCAACCTCCGCCTCCCGGGTTCAAGCGAATCTCCTGCCTCAGCCTCCTGAGTAGCTGGGATTACAGACGTGCGCCACCATGCCTGGCTAATTTTTTTGTATTTTTAGTAGAGACATGGTTTCACCATGTTGGCCAGGCTGGTCTTGAACTCCTGACCTCAAGTGATCCTCATGCCTCGGCCCTCCAAGGTGCTGGGACTACAGGCACATCCACCGCACCTGGCCCCACCCTCTGCTCTCAGAAGGGAGGAACCACCCTGGGGCTTCATGGTCACCCCCTACACATATGGCCCTGGTGGGTCCCCAGCCCTGCCTGGGTGGTGCTGAGCCCATGTCGGCCTCCCAGGAGCCCAGGCTGGCTGAGCTGCAGGAAAATCCGCGTCATCCCTGCACTGACATTGGCCACAGAGAGAGGCAGGACAGCTGTCACTGAACCTGCAGGAAGCAGGTGAGGCACAGGAGTCCCGGCCGCGATGGGGGCGTGGGGGGCACTGGCAGCTGCACCAGGCCAGGCTGAGACTTCCTGGGGCTGGTGGACCACTCACTTCCTTGGTGGGGATGGAGGCAGGTGGACCCACGTGGACCATATCCTAGTGCACTTGCCCGGCCCTGTACGTGCCCCTCCTCACAGCCACCCATCTTACAGAAGGGGAAACTGAGACTGTGATTCACTCAGGTCCACGCAAGATTTCTTCTCCCACCATTCAGCTCGGAGCCGGGCCCTGGGCTCTGCAGCAAACGGGACAGGCTGGCCCAGCTCCCCTCCCTGGTTCTCCTCCTCTCAGCCCCTGGACTCAGGCCCAGGCTGTCCTCTTGTGGAAACCAAAACTGTGGGTTCAGGAATGCGGGTCCGCCTGCCCCGAGCTGGGAATGCGGGTCCACCTGCCCCGAGCTGGGAATGCGGGTCCACCTGCTTGCCCTGAGCTGGGAATGCGGGTCCACCTGCCCCATGCTGGTAAAGGAGCTTTGCAGCCTGGCTTTGGGTTGAGGCCATGTCGGGAGTGCCCTCTGCTGGCCGGTCTGTTCCTCACGGGGCCCTGAGAGGGCTCCCGTGGGGAGGGGTCAGCAGGGCATCCCCCCACCCTGGGGAGACCACCAACCTCTGTCCTGGTGGAGAGGGAGGAACAGAGCAGAGGCCAGAACAGGGGAGAAGTTGGTTTTAAAGCAGAGGTTTCGGCTGGGCGCGGTGGCTCACGCCTGTAATCCCAGCACTTTGGGAGGCTGAGGAGGGTGGATCACTTGAGCCCAGGAGCTCGAGACCAGCCTGGGCAACATGGTGAAATCCCGTTTCTACTAAAAACAAAAATTAGCTGGGCGTGGTGGCTCATGCCTGTAATCCCAGCACTTTGGGAGGCCAAGGTGGGTGGATCACCTGAGGTCAGGAGTTTGAGACCAGCCTGGCCAACATAGTAAGACCCTGTCTCTAATAAAAATACAAAAATTAGCCGGGCATGGTGGCGGGCGCCTGTAATCCTGGCTACTCAGGAGGCTGAGGCAGGAGAATTACTTGAACCTGGGAGGCGGAAGTTGTAGTGAGCTGAGATTGCGCCACTGCACTCCAGCCTGGGTGACAGAGCAAGACTGTGTCTCAAGAAGAAAGAAAGAAAAGAAAGAAAGAAGGAAAGAAAGAAAGAGGGCAGGGAGAGAGGGAGGAAGGGAAAGAAGAAAGAAAGAAGGAAAGAAAGAGAGAGAGAGAGAAAAGAAAGAGAAGGAAGGAAGGAAGGAAAGAACGAAGGAAAAAAGGGAAGAGAGGGGAGGGGAGAGAAGGAGAAAAGAAAGCAAGCAGAAGTTTCAGGCCAGGCACTTCTGCGGGCAGCTTTGCCTGCAGCCGACACCTTCTTTAAGTCTCACCATAGTGGCAGGTGTTTCAAAACAGAGATAGCAGACAGCACTTGAACCTCAGATGTTTTAAATTCAGAAGATCTGCCTGCTCTGGGTCCACAGGTCCCTGTGCATGGTTGGAAGGAGCTGGGCAGGATGGGGGTGGGGGCAGTGTGTGTTTCTGTTAGGCACAGACCCCACCAACCCCTATTGCCCTGTGCCCGCCTGCCTCACTTAGGCACGTTTGCCCTCCTGGCCCTGTGAGCGTTTGAGTCGCTCCTTGACCCCGCAGAGAGCCTGGAGCTTTTGGCCAGCACGTGTCATTAGGAGGCCTGTGGACCTGACCCTCCAGGGGCTGCAGCCTCCTTACCCGGGCAGCTGTGTTTCCCTGGACAGGCCCAGCCCAGGGCATCTGCCTGAATCTCACCCCAACTCCAGACAGAGAACTGAAGGGGAGACAGGTTCTCCCAGAGACGCGGCTTAGCTCGCCGGGGGCAGGGGCTGCCCTGCTCGACCTTCCGCAGCCGCTTTAGCTGGAAACAACACCCTCCTGATGGCTTTCGGTCTCTGGAGGCGTCAAGGAGTGTGTGGGCACTTTCTAAGGGGCCTCTGCCATGACACAGGGGAGGAGCAGATTTAAGTCAGCTCTGGAATTTGCTTCTGGTCAGCAGAACGATGGGCTGCTCTGGGGAGGTAGTGAGCTGGCTGTCCTAAAAAGAGTTCAAGTGGAATGTGCTCTGGGCCAGCCTGGGGGCTGGGGTAGGACCTGGTCCCTGGCATCCAGATGAGGCAGTGTGATGGGAGGGAAGGGCCTCAGTGAAAGCCAGGGCTGCAAGAGCCCAGCAGGAGGTGAGGGAAGGCTTCCCAGAGGAGGTGTCTTCTAAGCTGAAGGGGCAGGTGGGGGAATGGGCCACTGGGGCTGCAGCTCTGGGCTGAGGCCAGATCAGACAGGAAGCTGCGCTTTGTGCTGAGGGCGGTGGGAGCCATGGAAGGTGTGATAGGAAGGGCAGCAGCTCCTCCAGCAGGATGCGTGGAGACCATAGCTCCCTGCACCCCATTTTATGGATGGGGAGTCTGAGGATCAACATTGCTTCAGGGTCTGGGGCCCCTGTGGTCTGGTTTGCAAACTGGAGTGGAGAGAAGGGCCAGCTCCAACTCTCACTTGCTGAGCAACCCTGAGTGAGTCACTCAGTCTCCCCGAGCCTGTTTGTACATCTGTAAAATGAGCCTCACACTCCACACCTTGCCAAGTTCTTGGGAGAAGGTGCAGGCCTGGTCCCCGGGTCGTCCCCAGCCTCAGCCACCCCACAATAAGAAAAGAGCCTGTCATCTCACACTTTTGCACACTCTCACCTTGCATGGCTGTTGGGGAGGCAGAGCTTTGCGGGGAGGGATGCTTTTGTTTGCAGGGAAACTGAGGCCCAGAGAGGGTGAGCAGGCAGCTTGGGTCTCAAGGCAAGGGCCTGGCAGGCCAAGCCGGACATCTTCCCTGCCGGGCTCAGAGCCGCCAGGACCAGGAGCAGGCAGGCCTGACCACAGATCCAGGTCCCGCTGTGTGGGTCCCCACTTCCCCATGCCCCAGTCCCGCCCAGGGCCAGGGCTTGTCAGTGCATGTCTCCCAGCTGTCCCCAGCCCCTCCCGGTGGACACAAAGGCCAGGCCTCTCGAAGAGGCGAAGAGGCAGCAGGAAGGGGCTCCTGCCAGCTGGGCCGTGGATGCAGGCGGGGAAGTGAGTGGAGACAGGAAGGAAGCCGCACAGCTGGAGACTGGGCCGCCATTGTGTCACCTGGAGTGGGGGCGCCGTGGTCTGCCCTCAGATGCCTCCCCAGCGCTGGAGGGCAGCGGGGGTTGCTGGGCCCTCCTCTCTCCGGGCCCCACCCTTCTGCTGACTTCCTGCCCCCACCCCAGCCTCAGTTTCCCCATTTATAAAACCTTAAGAGGCAAGACCTGTGGGAATTATACAGTAGCATTATAACAAGTGCCAGGCCGGGTGCGGTGGCTCATGCCTGTAATCCCAGCACTTTGGGAGGCCAAGGTGGGCAGATCACCTGAGATTAGGAGTTCGAGGCCAGCCTGGCCAACAGGGTGAAACCCTGTCTCTACAAAAAATTTAAAAAGTAGCCGGGTGTGGTGGCGCACACCTATAATCCCAGCTACTCAGGTGGCTGAGGCACGAGAATTGCTTGAACCCGGGAGGTGGAGGTTGCAGTGAGCCAAGATTGTGCTACTGCACTCCAGCCTGGGCAACAGAGCAGGACTCTGTCTCAAAAAAAAAAAAAAAAAAAAAAAAAGAAAGAAATTAGTGAGGGGTGGTGGCTCACACCTGTAATCCCAGCAATTTGGGAGGCTGAGGCGGGCGGATCACCTGAGGTCAAGAGTTCGAGATCAGCCTGGCCAACATGGAGAAACCCCATATCTCCTAAAAATACAAAATTAGCCGGGAGTGGTGATGGGTGCCTGTAATCTCAGCTACTCGGGAGGCTGAGGGAGGAGAATCGCTTGAACCTGGGAGGCAGAGGCTGCTGTGAGCCAAGGTTGCACCACTGCACTCCAGCCTGGGCAACAGAGTGAGACTGTCTAAAAAAAAAAAAAAAAAAAGACTGGGCACGGTGGTTCATGCCTGTAGTCCTAGCACTTTGGGAGGCCGAGGCGGGCGGATCACAAGGTCAGGAGATCGAGACCATCCTGGCTAACATGGTGAAACCCTGTCTCTACTAAAAATATAAAAAAATTAGCCGGGCGTGGTGGCGGGCGCCTGTAGTCCCAGCTACTCGGGAGGCTGAGGCAGGAGAATGGCGTGAACCCGGGAGGCAGAGGTTGCAGTGAGCCGAGATCGCACCACTGCACTCCAGCCTGGGTGACAGAGCCAGACTCCATTTCAAAAAAAAAAAAAAAAAATCAAGTGCCAGCCATTGTCTAGGCATGCTGTCATCTGAAGTAACTCATTGAGGCAGAAAGATATGCTGAAGGCACTCATTTTCCTATTTCACAGAGGTCCCCAGAGCTCAGGGCCTTGCCGCGCACAGAGAGTGGCAGAGCTGAGGCTCAAACCCAGGCAGCCGTTCCCAAGTCCAGCTTCCCGTCTCTGCTCTCCTGTCTGTGCCACTGCAGACCTAATACTTTTATTCATCAATTCATTCATTCATTCATTCGAGACAGGGGCCTCTCTCTGTTCAGGCTGGAGAGCAGTGGCACGATAATTGCTCCACCTCCTGGGCTCAGCAGTCCTGCTGCCTCAGCCTCCTGAGCAGGTAGGACCACAGGTGTGAGCCACCATATCTGGTTAATTAAAAAAAAATTTTTTTTTTGAGTTGGAGTTTTGCTCTTGTCGCCCAGGCTGGAGTGCAATGGCATGATCTCGGCTCACCGCAACCTCCGCCTCCCGGGTTTAAGCGATTCTCCTGCCTCAGCCTCCCGAGTAGCTGGGATTACAGGTGTGCGCCACCATGCCCGGCTAATTTTGTATTTTTAGTAGAGATGGGGTTTCTCCATGTTGGTCAGGCTGGTCTCAAACTCCCGACCTCAGGTGATCCACCCACCTCGGCCTCCCAAAGTGCTGGGATTATAGACATGAGCCACTACACCTGGCCAATTTTTGTATTTTTTGTAGAGATGGGGACTTGCTGTATTCCCCAAGCGGGTCTCCAACTCCTGGGGTCTCAAGAGATCCCCTTGCCATGGCCTCCCAAAGTTCTGGGATTACAGGCATGCACCTGGCCTAATACTTTCCTTTAATAACTCACTTGTTAAGGCTAAATACCTGTTGAGTTTCATCCTAAGCTGTGACGTCACTAGTTTCATGTGGATAAATAATAGATTGGTAGGTGGGCACATAGATGAATAGATAGATAGATAGATGATGTTGATGACAATGATGACGGATATAGATGATATATACATGATAATGATAGATATTGATGATAGGTAGAGATAGAGATGAAGAGAGGCCCGGTGTTGGTAATTGTAGTAGAATTAACATGCAATTAGGAAATCTCATTGTGTGCGCCCCTGAAGTCACCTTCCCACCCCGGGGCTCTTCAGCTCTTCGAAGGCTGAGCCCTTCGCATACAGGAGGCAGGAGCCACAACTCCCATTGTATAGGTGTGGAACCTGAGGCTGGCTGGGGGGATTTGTGGATGGTCACGCAGCCAGGAGGGGCAGGCCTGGGGGACTCTCTCCACAGTGCTCATGTCCCCGTATGAGGCCTCCGGGGCCTTCCTGCTCCCACCACACACCAGCCTGGCTCTCACCACCACACACACACGAGGCTGCTGAGACAGGCTCATGTCTCCCTCCAGGTGGGACAGGAGAAACAGGAAAGGCCCCTGCAGGAAGTAGGGGGAGAAGGAAGCCTTGGGGCCTCTGAGGAGATGGCTTGGACCAGGCAGGACATGAGTGCCCCAGGGCTGACCCTCCCCACCAGGGCTGAGCCGTGGCAAGAGCCTGAGCCCGGTGGTCCTGGGTGGGGACTGGCCCAGGCCACGCCTGCCCCTGCCTTTCAGTCCCCTGGGCCCCGCTGGGACCTTCTGGCCCATGGCAGGTGCCGTCCCCACACAGGATGCCATCCGATACCCCTCCCCGGTCCATCCCGGCGGTAGTACACAAGAGCTTCAGCCTCCTGGGGACAAAGTGAGGGGGTTGGGTCGTCTCTGGAGTGTCGGTCTCAGGGTCCCCCAGCCCCCAGCTTCCAGGGCTGCGTAGCGCCGGCCCCACCTGAGCCTCCCCCTGCCACCCTCTAGCAGCCAAATGCCTGCAGCCTTCTCAGAGTTTATTGAAGGTGGAGCTGCGAGGAGCACACAGGACCACAGACCCCCTCACCCAGCTGCCCCAGGGTGGGACTCCAGGTACCCTGGACATGGGACAAGCCGAGGCTGGCTCCTGGGGCTGCAGGTGCCACTCAGTAGCCCTGGTCCCTGCAAACATCCAAGGCACGCCCCTAGCTCCTGCCCTGCCCATGCACAGACCAGGGTGGGAGGTGGACCGTGGCCCTGCTCCCGTGGCCGGATGTGCAGGGCTGGCAGGGAGAAGAGCAGGGTGGGACGCCAGGCAGACAACCCCTCCCCAGGCGGAGGAGGGTCCCTGGATCAGGGTGAGAAGCAAAGTCCCTGCTGGGGTGGGCAGTGTGGGGCAGGAATGGGCAGGGCCCTGGATGGAGGCAGGGACTTTACCCCCAGCTCAGGCCCCTCTTGGCCAGCTCCACCTGGGCCAGGCCGTGGTCACTCAGCACACGCACCCTGGTGATGGCGCCCAGCGGCCTCTGATGGCGTGGGAACTGCAGCACCTTGTGCTCCGGGGCGTAGACGTGGAAGTGCTCCGCGTCCCAGCTGACCTCTATCTGGGCAGGCTGGGGCCAGTGACCTCAGTGCCGGCCCCCAGGGCCTGGGGTCTGGTCCCGCTTCTAACGGTGATGTGCCTGCCGGCCGTCTCCAGGAAGCACAGCCTGGCAGGCCCTGGGGGTCCCTTGGCTTGGAGCCCCCAGCCCAAAGTCCCCTCCTTTCTCCCAAGATGGGGTGGCTGGTAGCCAGGGTGGTGGGTACCCACTGCACACGTAGGGAAACTGAGGCCAGGGAGGCCCACCCAGACCCTGCCCTGGCCCACTGACCTGTAAGCATCCACCGTGAACCCCCTGCCCACTGGCCCCCTGTTCCCCCACGGGCCTCCCCTGCCTGGCCCAGGCCCCACCCAAGCCCCTGTCACCTCAAAGGGCTCCCCCGGGGCCAGCGGGAAGATGCTAGACACCTGCTCCGGGCCCCAGCGGCCGCCCTGGAAGGCATTGCCCACCACGGTGGCGCTGGAGAACCGGGGCTTGATGTGGAAGGCAATGTCCCCCGTCTCCAACAAGAAGTTAGTCTCGAACCTGGGGTGGACATGGTGCAGGTCAAGAGCTGCAAAGAGCTGGGCCGGCCACCCAGCCTAAGGCCCAGGGAGGGGAGGGCGGTGCCGCTGACCTGTCCTCTCCAGAGTCAGCATGTCCCTGGACCAGCAGGTTCCAGCCGGGGGCCAGGCCGCCCGCACAGAAGGCTTTAGACTGAGTGGAAGAGACAGGGGGACCAGCCTCACGGAGCTGCAGCCTCCTCCCTCCCACCCCCACCCCCACCCCATCCCATCTGTTCAGGAAGGTCCCTGCCCACCCAGCCTGCCCCCAACCCAATGCCAGACATAGGCTAAGGCTCTGTTCATCTGGTGTCTTTGTGACAGGGTGACCAGGGCTGGGGTGGCAGGGACACGCCTGCCCAGCAGGCCAGCTCTGGGGGGACCTTCACCCTGACGCCCTCTCAGCCCTGAGATCTGATGAGAGGCCAGAGCCCACACCCCATCTCTGTGCAGAGAGAGCACGGGTGGCTCAGGGAGCCCCCAGCCCTGCCCCGTTCTCCTTCTCCAGGTCCAGGGTCTCACCCACCTGCACTGCCATCTGCTCCCAGCCACTGTGGGAGGGCGCGGGGAGCCTGGGGATAAAGATGGGGGGCTAGGGGTGGGAAGTGCCGGGGGGCTGGGGGTGGTGAGCGCGGCGAGGGCCTGGGGGTGGGGAGCGCCCGGGGGGGGGCTGGGGGTGGGGAACGCCGGGGGTGGGGGGGGGAGGCTGGGGGTGGGGAGCGCCTGGAGGGCTGGGGGTGGGGAATGCCGGGTCCCACCCCTGGGTGACTTGGCAAGGTCTCTGGGCCTTTCCCAGCCCATATCTCCCTACCCCTCGAACCTCTCCCTTCCAGCTGGTTCTCTGTGCAGGCACAAGGGAGATGGGTCACCTGCCCCTGCTCACCCAAGCCCTCTCCTGCCTGACTCTCACCCACTTCACTCCTTCAGGATCCAGGAAAGCAGCCACTCCTTTCTCACTGGGACGGCAAGGTCCAGGCAGGGACCCTGGCCCGGCTCTTCCTCCAGGATCACGGGCCCCTCCAGGGACTCGAACCCTCCCATCCGGCCAAGGGCAGGCTTAGGAGGGGAGGCTTGGCTGCCGACCCCTGCCCTGGCTTCCCGGGTCCCGTCTGACCACCTGGTGCTGCAGGGCCTGTCCCCCAGCCCACCCTGGCCCCCGCCGCCTGCCCCCACCGGCTCAGCCACCCCATGGGGCATACAGCAAGGATTAGGCCGGCGCTGGTCAGCGCATTCCAGGCTCTGGCAGGTGAGGGGAGGGCTTTTCCCACACCCAGGATGCTCCCCACCTCAGGCTGAGCATGGAGGGGACCAGCTGGGCCCTCAAGGAGGAAGGGCGGTGAGCAGAGAGAGTCTCAGGCTGTCGGGCAGCTTTGGGGCCTCCAAGGACGGGAACCGACCCGAAGTGGACCTGGAGGGGGCACGGAGCCCTAGGGCTGCTGTAGGTGGGTGTGTGTGCAGCCGTGTGCGGTGCGTGTGCAGGCATGTGCAGCTGCGTGTAGTGTGTATGCAGTGTATGTGCAGTGTGTGTGCAGCCGTGTGCAGCCATGTGCAGTGCGTGTGCAGTGATCTCGTGGGTGTGTATCCTGGCTGCAGGCCGGACGATTGTGTGAGCCCATGAGTGTGCGAGGCATGGGGTGTGAGTTCCAGAGACTCTGAGTGACAGGGAGGTTTGCTGTGTCCCTGCCTGTGTGTCTGAAGAGGCCTGGCCCCCAGGATGCCCCCGCCAGGATTCTCCATTCTCACGTCTCCTGCCGCCCTGTCCCCGTGTTCGAGTGGGCCCTCCAGTCCCCCATCCGCAGGGGTCCCTTCCAGCCATTCTCTCCAAGTCCTGGCAGGGCTGACCTGGGTCCTGCCTGACCTCTCTATGGGTGCTGCCGCTGGGGCCTGTGCCCGGACGTCCTGGTAGGAGGGTGGGACTGCTGAGGCCGGGAGGGGCCTCAGGGTGATCGTGACTGTCCGCCAGCCCCCTGGGTGGTGCAGAGCAGTGCGGAGCCCGCGGCTGTGGAGCCCGTCTCTCCTGCCTGGCTCGTAGCAGGGCTGGCCGTGGCCCTGCAGGGGGCAGCCCTGGGCAGTAGAGGATGAGCCTGCCTGCCCGCCCCGGCCACGTCCGAGTCCCCATCCTGCCTGGCCGTCCTGGGGCCCAGCAAGCCGCGGGTCGCTCCTACCTGCCTCCCCCAGAGGAGCACAGAGAGGGAAGCCCTCACCACAGCAGGAAGGGGAGCCAGTGCTTCCTCCCCCTCCCCGTCCTGCCCCCAGCCCCAGGGACAGCCCTGGTTTCAGCTGCGGAGTGAGGACAAAGAGCAGGACTCTGGGTACAGGACTCAGGGCCAGGGCTGTGCAGAACATAGAGGCAGGGGGCTGGAACAGGCTTCCCACCAGCTGACAACCTGGCGCTCGTGGCCTCTGAGCCTCAGTCTCCCCCACCGTCCGCTGGGCACAGCAGTCCAGCAATGCCATCTGCTGTCCATGCCTGGGTCCTGGCAGGGTAGGGTGGCCTAGGCAACCACAACCCTGGACACAGGAGCCCAGCCGTCATCCCCTCGCTTTGGGGTCTGTGGGGGCAGTGGTAGAGGGCCTGGGTCTCAGGAGCTGCCTAGAGCCCCAGACATCAGGGGCCCTGTGGGTGGGGCTTGAGCCCCAGACTTGCTGGACAGGCCTGCGTGCCGCTGCCTGGGATGAGGGGGGCCTGAGGTCCCTGCTTCTGCCAGGCCCACTCCTCTCTGAGCCTCAACCTCCCCATCCGGGCAGTGGGCTTGTGTTACAGGAAGCTCAGCAGGCTTCGAGGCCAAAAGGGCTGTGTGAGCCCAGTCCGGGCACCCACAGTTCTCAGAAAGCTGCATGCCTCCTAACACCCAGGGAGAAGCAGGCTGGCCCTCGTCCCCATGGTGACACGTGTACTTGGCCTGTGTGTAGACTTGTGACCTCACCCCGTTTACTGTGGCTTCAGAGCCTCTCCCTCCTGGGGCGGGAGCCAGGAGCCGCCAAAGATCTCGGCAACCCGGACAACCAAGGGCCCAGAAGTCAGAACCGGGTGGGTGACAGAGAGAGACCCCGAGCTCTGCAGGCACAGCCCGTCCTCAACCCTGACTCCAGGGAGTGCAGGTCCAACCCCGGCCCACTCCCCGCTGGCCAGCCTCAGGGGTCGGGGTGGCACAGCAGGCAGTGCCCATGCTGAGATGCTGGCTGGGCACCAGCCACTGGGTGCTGTGGCTTGGGGCCCGGGAGCAAACAGACCTGTCCTTCTCCTGTCCCACACGCCCACCCGGATGCGCGGTTTGCCCAGGGGTTTTGACCTTCACAGGCTCCTGTCTCCACCCGGCTGAGTGAGGAACTTCACCAGGAGAGCGCCTGGACTCCAAAGCCCGTTCTGTCCTGAGCCTCTATCGCGAGGCAGTGCCCAGCATGGAGCTGGCACTCAGGGATGTGGGGGAAAAATCCTGCCCATCCCATAACAACCACCACCGTCTACTGAGAGCTCACGCCGTACCAGGCGGCAGGCTGAGTTGTTCACACGTGTTACGGGTGGTTTTCTTTCTCCCCTTGAGGGAGGCTACAAGAGCACAGAGAAGTTAAGGGGCTTGCCCAAGGTCACAACAGCAAGGGAGTCACAAAGCCAGGATGTGAACCCAGCAGCCTGTCCCAGAGTCTGTGCACCTAAAAACCATGCTAGACTGTCCCCTGGAAACAGAGCCCCTCACCAGCCTGGGATATGGGGCTATCAGCGTTGGCTTCCTGGAGGAGGAGGCACCTGAAATGGGTCTTGAAGAATGAGTAGGAGTTAGAAGGTGGTGAGGAAGGGTGCCCCAAGGAGCAGGAACAGCAGGAGCAACAGCAGGATAGTAGGCCCAAGAGTGGGAGGCTGGACTGTGCTGGAGGGGGACCAGCCACGCTGGGCACCAGCCAGGATCTGACACGCCTCAGTGTCCCCAGAGCCTCCTGGCACAAGCTTCCCAGGGACCATTTAACAAGGATGGCCTCATCTTTCCGGGAGCCTGGCAGAGCTTCCGTGGAATTCCTGGAGTCAGGTGTCAATGTACCCATTTGAGGATGAGGAAACTGAGGTTTGGATGAAGAAGTCACCCCGTGGCCCCACAGCGAGGAAGCAGCAGAGCCAGATGCAAATGCAGCCTCTGGACTCCCCATCTGGTGCTCCCCTCGGCCCCTGCCCTCCTCTCCTGTCCCACACTCCAGCCAGCACCGAGCACCCAGCCTGGCCTGAACATGGGTGATTCCAGGGGCCCTGGCTCGAGGGAAGTCTCAAGCTAGGCTGGCAGTTTTCTCAGCCTCAGTACCCTCTGAAGCTTCCAGGACCTTCCCAGGAACCCCCTCCCCGCCCCCGGCCACATCTGGAACCGCTCGTCCAGATGGTGAGGTCAGCACGGAAATTCTCAGCCCCCGCTGGAGGAGGCGCGGGCAGCTCCTGCCGGACTGGAACAAGAGCCGACCCCAGGACGGATGGCTGCAGCCAGCTCTGCCTCAAGGAGGGCCAGCTCCTCGCCCTGTCAGGCCGCGGTGCAAGTACAACCTTGGGTCAGGAGGGAGGCGAGCCACACAGGGAGAGGGCCAGGGCAGCTGAAAAGCACCATGTCCTCATTACACGGATGGGGAAACCGAGGCCCGCCCAGGAGGTGAGGGGCTTGCTGGGAGCCGGCAATAGCAGGGTGGGCACCAGAGCTCTGGCCCCAGCACTTGCTCCAAGGCCCCTGTGGAACTTGGCCATGGGTCCCGTTAAAGGCTGGGGTTGGCCGTGACTGGGGAGCGCTGATCCCAGGCTGATGAGGACCCTGGAACTCTGCAGAGGGGCAGCGGGGTCCATCACTCCCCGATACTCCCTCACCTGTCCCTTCTAAATTCTCTCACAGCTGTCCCCAGCCACCGCCTGTCCCATCAACTTGCCTGTCCCGAATGCCTTCTCTTCACGGTCCATCTCGTAGAAGCTTCCTGGGTCCCTCTCTGCCTCCCTCAGGACGGAGGGCACTTCCCATCCAAACCATTAATTGAGGCCCTGCAGTGCGCCCAGGGCTGCCTAGGACCGTGAGAGGCTATAGGAGAGGAACAGGTCTGCACCTGACCCATGTGGGACCCCCGATCCTCCACCTCCCGCTGCCATCTGCGTGGCACACAGTAGGTGCCTGGGCAGTGCCATGACGCTGCCATCCCTGATTCAGGGCAGGTGAAGGCCTCCCAGGTACCAGAAAGAAGCTAGGGTGCCCCAGCTCATCCCACCCATAGCTGAGCCCCTGATATGTGCTTCACTGGGTGCTCAGCTCTGGGAGGGGGGCCACCTGCCCCACAGCCCCGATGGGGGAGAAAACCAGCTGGCCATTCTGTCATTCCGCAAATATTTGTTGAGCACCTGCTAGGTGACAGGTCCTGTGTGGTAGTAAACAAGACGGAGAGATGGATACAATCCTTGTCCTCACAGAGCTTCTGGTGTCTGGGGGAGGGGGCAGACACTAAATGGCAAAATCCAGCATGCCGTTATTTAATTACTATTAATATTATGATAAATGCTCTGAAAGGGAAAAGATGGGGAGTGAGAGTCTTATATGCTGGGGGGACCTGGCCTTGATATGGGCAGTCAGGAAAGACTTCCTGGAGGAGGTGACATTGGCACTGAATCTGGAAGAGAGAAGGGAAGGGTGTTTCTGGCAAGGGGAACGTCCCGTGCAAAGGCCCTGGAGTGAGAAGAGCTGGGAAGAGTAAAGAACCAGGATGGGGATGGAGAAGACACGTCCCCACCCCACTCTCTGCTGCCTGGCTGGGGTCTGGCCCTTCCTGGCTCCCTGATTAACTCTCAGTGGTCCAGCATTGTTCCTGGACCAGTTGCCCACCTAGTGCCTGGCCATTGTCTGCAGCCGGTGTATGCCAACCTTGAGTCTCTTATTACACAGAGAATCTGCTCACTCGGGGGCATTTTGAGGGCTGATAAGATTTGGCTGGAGCCAGCACCAAGCAGGGGCTGCCCGTTCTGATGCCACTCCCTTTCCCTGGCACGGGCAGGCGAGCATACGGCCCCAAGGACCTTGGACGTCACCTGGCTCCCTCTTGGTGGGCCTCCCTCCTGCAGGGTCTTAGCCAGGCACACCTCCCTGGGACTTCCCTGCTTCCTCTGCACCTTTACCGCTACATCCCCCGAAAATCAAACCAGGCCCAGCTGCCTCCAACAGGTGAAGGGCCTTTTTATTTTATTTTATTTTATTTGAGATGGACTCTTGCTCTGTCGCCCAGGCTGGAGTGCAGTGGCACGATCTTGGCTCACCGCAACCTCCACCTCCTGAGTTCAAGTGATTCTCCTGCCTCATCCTCTCGTGTAGCTGGGGCTACGGGCACGTGGTACCATGCCTGGCTAATTTTTGTATTTTTAGTAGAGATGGGGTTTCACCATATTGGTCAGGCTGGTCTCGAACTCCTGACCTCAGGTGATCGGCCCGCCTTGGCCTCCCAAAGTGCTGGGATTACAGATGTGAGCCACCGCACCCGGCCAGGTGAGGGGTCTTGAGAGAGTCCTTGCCCCTCCCTGGGCCTCAGTTTCTCCAAGTGGGATAATGAACGTTGCTCTGCACTCAATGCTGTAATGAAGGTTATCTCCTGGGCTGGGGACAGAAGCAAGGCTGGCCTTGTCCCAAAGGAGGGACATGAAGGGTGAGAGCTGCAGAACTCAGGGCTGCTGAGATGCCCACTGTGTGGGTGAGGGACTGGGGGATTCTTCCTCCCTGTCTGGCCTGGAGCCTGGGACAGCACATGGAGGCTAATGCCCAGACAGGGGCTCCCCCAGGAAAGGACAGAGCCCACATTTACCAGACACCTGCACCAGGCTGGGACCTTCACCCAGAGTGCTCATGACCACCCTGGGAGGGAGCCACGGCACTCCCATTTTATTTTACTACCTATTTTATAGATGTGGCAACTGAGGCTCAAAGGGGCGCTCTGCCTGGCCCAGGTTCACGCAGCCAGTCACTGGCTGTGCTGGTGATTTTCACCGCTGCCCTGCAGAGGCAGGGCCAGGGTTAGGGAGGGCTTGCCCCCGTCATTTTCTCAGCTTCCACAGCTGTGCTCAGCAATCGTTAGCAATGGCCCCTCACTGTACAGTCCTCAAAGCAAGTTCACATCTATTCCCATCCCTGAGAGATGAGGGCTTTCATTCCCATTTTATTGATGGAGAAACTGAGGCCACTCTGCATGTTTCTAGGGTGAGTCTTGCTGTGAACAACCTCCAGGGGTCAGTAGGGAGCCTGATCAAAAGGATGTGCCTAAGAGACTCCAAAAGCCCTTGTAAATTGTGGTGCTGCTTGGGGCAGGGGACTGGGCTGAGGGGAGGGCTCCCTAATGATTCTGAATGAGGGGAACAGGGAGTGGAGTAGTGAGGGTGAGGTCTAGAACACATGGGGGCTGGGACCTTGCTATGCTGTGAAAACTCTTGGGCCTTGAGCCAGTACCAACAATGAGTGAACTCAACGTGGCAGCCATCTTTGAGGAAGCTCAACTACCCCAGACAGACCAATCAGAAAGGGCTGGCTGGACACTGGGACTATTGGCCAGGCGCCAATGGGGGCCAGGCAAGGTGGCTCATGCCTGTAATCCCAGAACTTTGGGAGGCCAAGGTGGGTGAATCAGTTGAGGTCAGGAGTTTGAGACCAGCCTGGCCAACACGGCAAAACCTGGTCTCTACTAAAGATACAAAAATTAGCCAGAAGTGATGGTGCATGCCTGTAATCCCAGCCACTTGGGATGCTGAGGCAGGAGAATTGCTTGAACCCGCGAGGTGGAGGTTGCAGTGAGCCGAGATCACACCACTGCACTCCAGCCTGGGCAACAGAGTGAAGCTCCATCTCTAAATAAATAAATAAAAGCCAATGGGAGCCAGCTGAGCAGGATGGGGTGGAGTGGGGTGGAGCAGCCCAGCTGACATCTGGCCTGGAGGAGGATCGTGATGATTTCTACAGATGGGTACTAGGCTCCAGGGATGCAGTCTGCACCAGGTTTATAAACAAACACAGCAGTGACCTGGAATTGAGGAAGGAAGAGCTGGGAATCCAATTAGATGAGAAATGGCTGGGGGATCCTGGAGCTGGCCTGAGATGGGGATGCTGGAGTCTCCAGGGCCACAGGATCCCTCTCCCCCAGCACCAGCTTCAGAGCCAGGGGGGCCAGGGGGGACAGAGGTCAAGCAGGCATGGGTTCAAGCCTCCCTGTCTACAGACCTCCCCAGCCTGAACCTCGGCGTGCTGCTCTGTAACCTGGGGCCACAGAGTACTAGGTTTTTTTTGTACCAACTTTTGAAAACTTTTAGTACAAAAAAAGGTGAAATATCTCATTGATTTTTATATTGATTACATGTTAAAAGGATAAGGATTTTAACATATTGGGTTAAATAAAATATATCATTAAAAGTAGTTACACCTGCTTAATTTATTTTTTCTTTCAGAGACAGGTTTTCCTTCTGTTGCCCAGGTTGGAATACAGTGGCAAGATCACAGCTCAGTACAGCCTCAGACCTCTGGGCTCATGCGATCCTCCCACCTCAGCCTCCCAAGTAGTTGGGACTGCAGATGCACGCTACTATGCCTAGCTAATTTTCTATTTTATTTTATTTTTTTGTGGCTGGGGTCAAATTCCTGGCCTCAAGAGATCCTTCTGCCTCAGCCTCCTGAGTAGCTGGAAGGGTGGAACTGGGGCGAGGGGAGGAGAGCCGGACCCTTGCAGCCCTTACTCCTCATCCATAAACATTTCCAGAGAGAGAGAGTGCCTACTGGGTGGCGGTTGTGGGTACTGGGATGCAGTGGTGAACCAGACAGGTCTCTGCACTCACAGAACTGATATTGCTGTGGGAGAGACAGATGATAAATACCTCAACCAATAAACAGGATATTCTGGATAGTGATAGGTGCCAGGAAAAACGTACAACAGGACAACGGCATAGAGCTGTGCCGTCCTATCCAACAGCCGCTGCCTGCACGTACACATGAAGCACCTGGAACGTCCGAATTCAGACGTGAGCATCAAAAACACCCTGGGGCCCAGCACCCGGGCGCAATGGCTCATGCCTGTAATCCTAGCACTTTGGGAGGCCGAGGCGGGACGACTGCTTGAGCCCAGGAGTTTGAAACCACCCTGGGCAACATAAGTAAACACCGTCTCTATAAAAAAAAATTAAAAACTTAGCCAGACATGGGGATACGCACCTGCAGTCCCAGCTACTTGGGGGTGCTGAGGCAGGATTGCTTGAGCCCAGGAGTTTGAGACTTCAGTGAGCCATGATTGCACAACTGCACTCCAGCCTGGGCGACAGGATGAGACCTTGCCTCAAACACACACACACACACTCACACACACACTCACACACACTCACCACTCACACACACACACTCCCACAGACACACATAGACACACACACCCTCACACGCACACACACACTCACACACACACTCCCACACACACACTGGAATTTGAAAACAGTTCAAAAAATGTAAGATTTCTGGGTAATAAGTCTTATATTGGGGCCAGCGAGGTGGCTCATGCCTGTACTCCCAATACTTTTGGAGGCCAAGGTGGGCGCGCAGATCGCTTGAGCCCAGGAGTTTGAGACCAGCTTGGGCAACGTGACAAAACCTCATCACTACAAACGATACAGAAAATTAGCCAGATTTGGTGGTGCATGCCTGTAGTTCCAGCTACACGGGAGGCTGAGGTGGGAGGATCGCTTTAGCCTGGGAAGTTGAGGCTGCAGTGAGCCGTGATGGAGCCACTGCACTTCAGCCTGGGTAACAGGAGTGAGTTCCTATCTCAAAAAGAAAATGATAACAGTAATTTTCATATTGATTACATGTTAAAAGAATAATAGTTTTGACATAATTGGGTTAAATATCTTTTTTCTTTTTTTGTTTTGAAATCGAGTCTCCCTCTGTTGCCCAGGCTGGAACGCATTGGCAGGATCTTGGCTCACTGCAACCTCTGCCTCCTGGGTTCAAGCAATTCTCTGCCTCAGCCTCCCCGTAGCTGGGATTACAGGCGCCTGCCACCATGTCCGGCTAATTTTTTTTTGTATTTTTAGTAGAGACGGGTTTCACTATCTTGGCCAGGCTGGTCTCAAACTCCTGACCTCATGATCCACTCGCCTCGGCCTCCCAAAGTGCTGGGATTACAGGCGTGAGCCACTGCGCTCAGCCAAAACATCTTATTAAAAGTAATTACAGAGCCAGGCGTGGTGGCTCACGCCACACAGCACTTTGGGAGGCCGAGGTGGGTGGATTACCTGAGGTCAGGAGTTCGAGACCAGCCTGGCCAACATGGTGAAACCCCGTCTCTACTAAAAATACAAAAATCAGCCAGGTATGGTGGCGGGCACCTGTAATCCCAGCTACTCGGGAGGCTGAGGCAGGAGAATCACTTAAACCCAGGAGGCAGAGGTTGCAGTGAGCCAAGGTCATGCCACTGCATTCCAGCCTGGGCAATAAGAGCAATATTCCGTCTCAAAAAAAAAAGTAATTATAACTGCTTAAATTTTATTTTTTCTTTTAGAGACAGGGTCTCACTCTGTCACCCAGGCTGGAGTGCAGTGGCATGATTATGGCTCACTGAAGCCTCTACCTCCTGGGCTCAGGTGATCCTCCTGCCTCAGCCTCCTGAGTAGCTAGGGCTACAGACACATGCCACCATGCCTGGCTGAGTGATTGATTGATTGATTGTAGAGACGGAGATCTCACTATGTTGCCCAGGCTGGTCTCAAACTCCTGGCCTTAAGTAATCCTCCCCCATGACCTCCTAAAGTGCTGGGATTATAGGCCTGAGCCACCATGTCTGGCAAAAAGATGTCTTTCATGTGGCTACTTGAAAATCTAAAATGGCAACCGTGGCTTGTGTCATACTTTTTTTTTTTTTTGAGACAGAATCTTGCTCTGTCGTCCAGGCTGGAGTGCAGTGGCGCAATCTCGGCTCACTGCAACCTCCACCTCCTGGGTTCCAGCAATTCTCCTGCCTCGGCTTCCTGAGTAGCTGGGATTACAGGCCTGTGCCACCATGCCTGGCTAATTGTTATATTTTTAGTAGAGACAGAGTTTCGCCATGTTGGCCAGGTTGGTCTCGAACTCCTGACTTCAAGCAATCCACCCACCTCGGCCTCCCAAAGTGCTGGGATTACAGGCGTGAGCCACCTTGTCCGGCTGAGTCATATTTCTTTCTTTCTTTCTTTCCTTTTTTTTTTTTTTCTTTTGAGACAGAGTCGTGGTCTGTCATCCAGGCTGGAGTGCAATGACAAGACTTCGGCTCACTGCAACCTCCACCTCCCCGGTTCAAGAGATTTTCCTGCCTCAGCCTCCCGAGTAGCTGGGATTACAGGTGCCCGTCACCACACCCGGCTAATTTTTGTATTTTTAGTAGAGACGGGGTATCACCATGTTGGCCAGGCTGGTCTCAAACTCCTGGCTTCAGGTGATCCACCTGCCTTGGCCTCTCAAAGTGCTAAGGTTACAGGCGTGAGCCACCATGCCCGAACTTGTGTCATGTTTCTATCAGGCGGTGCGGGATGAAGATGATGGGTGGGGGGAGGGAGGGAGGGAGAACTGGAGCATAATGTGGGGTGGGAGTGGGAGGCTCTTGGGCTCTTGAGGGTGACCCAGGACAGGACGCTGGAGGAGGAATGCCGGCACAGGGACAAAGCATGGTGAGATGGTGGTGCTTAAGGAGCAGGAAGGAGATCCGTATGGCCAGAGCAGGGGGTGCAGAGAGGATGGGGTGAGGGACATTGTGGGGTGGGTCCGAGGCCATGAGAGAGACAGGCTGGGGCTGGACGCCGTGGGGTCCTCCAGCATCCCTCAAAAGGCAGGACCCAGATGCCCAGGCCGGGGGAGTGGTGTGGGAAGGAGCTGGTCGGGGTCTGCTCCCACCCCTAATCCTCATGGGGCAGACCGTGGCCCACACAGCCGGAAACCCCTGCCCCACCTGGGACTGGGAAGTCAGGGCCCAGCTTTTCCACACCAGCTTCTGCAGAGACACATGCAGCTGGGCTGGCCTCGAACTCATGCTCCTGCCAAGGCTGTGGGGAAAAGACCCAGGGGAGCCGTCAGCTCCCAAAATAACTTCACACCAGCTCCAGGACAGCTGTGGAGGGTGGAGGAGCCCAGCCCAGAGCTGGGAGCACTGCCAAGTCCTGGGGAGGGTGGGCCTAGAAATGGATGGAGAGAGGGGGGCACGCAGAGAGGGCCAGAAGAAAACAAGGGATGTGGAGACAGGTATCCTCACCTGGAGAAACAGAGTCTGGGGGAAGGAGGGGAGAGGGACCCCCCAGTGAGTACAGGTCGCCAGTACTCCCTTAAGAGAGCGCCTCTGCCGGACGCGCCCCCTCTCCCCCGCCCCCAGCCAGGAGGCCCTGCAGAGAGAGAGAAGACAGTGTCCCCAAGCCGGGGTCAGAGGGATGAGCCTCGGCAGGGATGGGGCCCCCACGGTGTCCAGAATCCCAGGAGCCCTATCTGACCAGGTTGGGCCCCACAGAGGGCCCATCTCCCAGCACCCCTGTTTTCCCAGAGGAGAAACTGAGGCTCAGAGAGATGGGGGAGTTAGTCTGAGGAACCACAGCATGGCTGTCAGGCGAGGGCACAGCTTGGCCAGGCACTCTTCCCCCGTGCCCTGCACACTTGGTCACCACTAATTCAGCTGGCCAGCAGGCTCCGATAGAATGTTCCACCCCCGCCTTGGGTCCCCAGGGCACTGGGAAATGTCCTCAGCGTAGCATGGCCAGCCCTGGGCGGAGCTTGTGGAGTTTCCCCAGCCCGAGGTGGTCAGGGGGCAAGGGAGAGCCGGGAAGGCTGGCAATGACGAAGTTGGGGAAGGTGAGGAAACTGAGGCAGAGAAGGAGCTCCCAGGGAGCCTGGCTGTCCCGTCTTCAGGGCCAGGCCCAGGGGAGGCTGGGAATTTAGGAGCTGGAGGTATTCTGAGAGGAAAGCATTTTTGATGCAAGAAGCTTTATCCAGTTCTGCACGAGCCAGTCATCTCCTTCATGTATTCAAGCAACATTTACGAATCAGTCACCGTGCCCTGGGAGCTGGGAGGCCACAGAGAACCACGACAATCTGGACCAAAAAAAACTAACAAGGACCAAAGCTCAGAGGGGGTTGGGGCCAGCCTGAGCCCACTGGCTGTGGAGGGGGCTGTCTGGCAGGCAGGGAGGTGGGCAGCCCGATGATGGGGCTGGAGTTGGGGGTCAGGGGCCAGGGTCTGGCCTGGAGTCTGCATGGGTCAGTGTCAGGGCGGGGTCTGCAGGGCCTCCCGTGCCCCCAGCTCACCCCTGCCAGGAAAGAGAGGCACTTCCTTCTGAAAGCCTTAAGCATCTGCTGAATGACCCACATTGCTTGCTCCCCGGTGCTAACTTTTTGCCACGTGTTTTTCAGGATAGAAAATATAAGCAATGAAATACCGTGTGTGTTTAACTCAGGTATTGGATGGAGGGCCTTCTACAAGATGGGATGGGGACTCTTGAGTGAGGGCCAAGTTCAAGAAGAAGAGACAGTCTCAAAGGAGAGCCTCACAATCAACGAAAAAAGAAGAGAGAAGACAGAGTGAGCCTGAGGTATCCAAGGGCGCAGCTGACCAGGGAGGGGGCAGGCTGGGCCCAGGCAGGTGTCTGTGGTGCTAGAAGACACCTGCCCCATGAGCCAGAGGACACTGGGCCCAGGATAGAGCCCAGAGCCACCTTCAGGGGACAGGAGAGGGCCTGGAGGAGGGGTGGGAGAAAGGTGGGCTTGTGGCTGGGTGCAGTGGCTCACGCCTGCAATCCCAGCACTTTGGGAGGCCGAGGCGGGTGGATCACCTGAGGTCAGGAGTTCGAGACCAGCCTGGCCAAAATGGTGAAACCCTGTCTCTACTAAAAATACAAAAATTAGCCAGGCGTGTTGGCGGGCATCTGTAATCCCAGCTACTAGGGAGGCTGAGGCAGGAGAATCGCTTGAACCCTGGAGGGAGAGGCTGCAGTGAGCCGAGATTGTGCCACCGCACTCCAGGCTGGGTGACAGAGTGAGACTATCTCAAAAAGAAAAAAGAAAGAAAGAAAGGTGGGCTTGTGCGCCAGGCTGGGAGCCAGGCAGAGGGTTCTGGGCGCTGACTGCCCAAGGAAAATGGTGTGAGAGGTCCTGGCACAAGGCCTGGGAGGGGGTGCTTGGATTTAGCAACGAGAGGTCCTCAGAGGGCATGGAGTGAGTGGGCAGTGAGGAAACGGGGACCCTTCCTCCCCCTTTCACCCCCGTTTCCTGTTTCCCTCGGTCTCCACCCTCTCCACCCACCATCCCAGGACCCTGCGCTCTGGGGGCAGAGCAGACACAAAGAGGGGCTCAGGGGCTGGAGTCTGGCTGCCACATACCCTGGCCCCCAGGGCCACCAGGGGCCACCCCCACCCACCCGCTATCCCCGCTCCAACTGCTGCTCCCACTTCCCTCCGCCGGGACGGGACACAAGAGTCTTTCAAAAACATTTCCTTTGCAAAATAATCCTTCCAAAAATGTTTTTGGAAACGGACTCCTGATCTGAACAGGAAGACGTTAATTATGGTCCCTCCCCAGAGGGGCAGGGGGAGGAAGCCTGGTGGTCGAAACAGGAGCAGGGGCCAGGACAGCCCCAGCCCACACCCAGCCTCAGCCTCCTGCCCCCCAGGCCCCTGGGCCCAGCCCCTCCACCCACAATGGGGAGACAGAGACTTAGGGAGGGCCAGCAACATGGCCAAGGTCACAGGTCAGAAGCTGAGCAGGGTGGAGTCTCCTCCTTCTGCTGCCACGTGGCATCCGTGCGAGAGCGTGGCGAGGCGTTGTGCATTCGTGTGTCTCTGTGCCTTTGTGTGCAGGAGTGAAGGTGGGGCGGGGGCAGGCAAGGAAGCTCCCAGGGTCCACAGCCTCCCCAGGCCTGACTTCCTCCCCCAGCAGGCCACCTTCCCCTGGTGCCCAGGTGTTGGCCGGACTCCGACTACAGCAAGGAGGAAGGAGACAGGGCTGAGGACCTCCCTTTCTGCTGCTGCTCTTAAGCGCCAACCACCCTCCAAACAAGTGCCATCTGGGATCCCCCCAGGCCTGGATGAGGTCCCACCATAGACGTTTTCTGAATGTACCTATGTCCATCTCAGTCAGCCCTGATGCTTATGTTCTGTGTCATGTAGTCTAACTGGTAGTAGGGATTGTAGTTAGCTTGGAAGTTTGGGGTATCTAAACCCGCACCTTTGCTGAGCCATCTAGCCAGAGATCCCACCATCCAGCATATGGCACCAGGGTTCATCTGAGTATAAATTCAAGGAATGAGCTACGAGCCATCCTTCCTCTCATTCATCCTTCTGACCATCCACACACCCATCCCCCATCCATCCATCCATCCATCCATCCATCCATCCATCCATTCACCCATCCACCCATCTATCCACTCATTCATCCATCCATCTACCCACCCACCTACCCGTCCACCCATCCATCCACCAACTCATCCATGCACACATCCATCCATCCATTCACCCATCCACCCATCTATCCACTCATTCATCCATCCATCTACCCACCCACCTACCCGTCCACCCATGCATCCACCAACTCATCCATGCACACATCCATCCATCCATTCACCCATCCACCCATCTATCCACTCATTCATCCATCCATCTACCCACCCACCTACCCATCCACTCATCCACCCACCCATCCCCCATCCTTCCATCCATCCATCCATCCATTCACCCATCCACCCATCCGCCCATCTATCCACTCATTCATCCATCCATCTACCCACCCACCTACCCGTCCACCCATCCATCCACCAACTCATCCATGCACACATCCATCCATCCATTCACCCATCCACCCATCTATCCACTCATTCATCCATCCATCTACCCACCCACCTACCCGTCCACCCATCCATCCACCAATTCATCCATGCACACATCCATCCATCCATTCACCCATCCACCCATCTATCCACTCATTCATCCATCCATCTACCCACCCACCTACCCGTCCACCCATGCATCCACCAACTCATCCATGCACACATCCATCCATCCATTCACCCATCCACCCATCTATCCACTCATTCATCCATCCATCTACCCACCCACCTACCCATCCACTCATCCACCCACCCATCCCCCATCCATCCATCCATCCATCCATCCATTCACCCATCCACCCATCCGCCCATCTATCCACCCATTCGTCCATCCATCCATCCATCCATCCTTCTGACCATCCACCCACCCATCCCCCATCCATCCATCCATCCATCCATCCTTCTGATCATCCACCCACCCATCCCCCAACCATCATCCATCCATCCATCCATCCATCCATCCACCCATGCACTCATCTATCCACTTATTCATCCATCCATCTACCCACCCACCTACCCATCCTCCCATCCATACACCAACTCATCCATGCACACATCCATCCATCCATCCATTCTTCTACCCATCCCTATCCACCCATTCATCTATCTATTCATTTATGCATCCATCTATCCATCCATCCATCCATCTATCCATCCATCCATCCATCCATCCACCTACTCATCAGTCCTCTGTCCATCCATCCATCCATCCATCCATCTATCCATTCATCTATCCACCCACCCACTCACCCACCCATCAGTCCTCCATCCATGCATCCATCCATCCATCCATCCATCCGTCTATCCATTTATCCATCCATCCACCCACCCACCCACACATCAGTCCTTCTGTCCATCCATCCATCCACCCACTTACCCACCCACCCACCTACCCACCCACCAGTCCTTCTGTCCATTCATCCTTCCATTTACCCCTCTGTCTATCTATCCATCCACTCACACGCCTAGCTGTCTGTCTGTCTGTCCATGTGGGACAGAATACTAAGGGGAGGAGGATCAGAGAGTTATGGGGACTGTGGAGGGGAGATATTGCAGGTTGGAGTCAGCGCCTCTGGTCAGTCTTCCTCTCCCCCATACTTCTTCATGGAGGCCTCAGTTACTGCCTGCCTTCCAATGGATAAACAGCTTCATCGGCTGCACCCACCATGCCCTAAGAGGGGCTGTTGGAGGACAGAGGCCGTCACTGGCCCTTCCCTGTCTCTGAAGCTGGTAGATGTTTGCTGAGTGAACTCAGACCTGGTGTTGTCCAAGGCACAGCCCCAGCACAGAGAGGTGCAGCCCACAGGCAGCCATGGAAGGGACTCACTGCCTGGATGGACAGTGGGGGCATGGACCCGCAGAACTCGCTGATGCCCTTGAGCTCCCTGTTGCCCCACTTGAGCTCAGCACAGCACGAGCTCTGGGTTCCAGGAGAGGCTATGGGAAAGGCCCCTTTCAGGCCCCTCAGAGGCCACAGGGCATCTTGTCGGGGACAGTTTGTCACCCCAGGGCTTGGGGAGAGAGACTTGGACCAAGCCCAGGATGATTTGATGGGGAAAAAATGCCCCCAGGAGGAGCATCATATCCTGACTGCCAAGTCAGCCCAAGCTTATCGCAGTCTCGTCCTCAGCGTCCCCACTGGGAGAGCAGGGGGGCTGCAGGCCTGGGGCGGAGTGGGGAGGGCCTGTGGCCCCGAATCAGAGGGTGGGGCCTGGGTCACCCTTGTACTCCCTCTTCTCTGTGCTTCCCTGTCTCTTTCCCTCCTGTCTCTAGCTCTCCCTATCTGTCTCTCTCCCAGTGTCTCTGTCCCTCCCTGTCTCTGTCCCCTGCTCTCTCTGTTTCTGTTCTATCTCAGCATTCTCTGTCTCTTCATCTCTGTCTCTCCCTCCCTCTCTCCTTCCTTGCTTCCCTCCAGGACATCCAGCCCGTCTCTGGGCCTCATCCTGCAGACGAGCCCTGCCCCCACCCCCACCCTGCCTTGGGTCCAGAACCTCCTCCCCTTCTTGGGGCCACTAGAGGTGACTGCAGTCCACACAGCCACCCCACGCTGGCCTGCACGACCTGCTTCCCTCATCTACCCACCTAGAGTGCTGAGGTGGGGCCATTCTGGGATCCTGGAGCAGGGCACAGGTGTGGTCAGGGCACAGGTGTGGTCAGGGCACAGGTGTGGTCAGGGCTGTGCTCCAGCATTGCCCAGGGTCTGCAGCAGGCACTCAGGTTGGGACGAGACTGATGGGTGGTGAACAGAAGTCCCACCCCCAGTCCCAGTGGGGAAGGGGCAGTCACAGGTGCCCGAGCCCACCCTGCCCCACCCTGGGCTTCATCAGTGGCCCCCTCGAGGTCCTCCTGTAACCTCCAGCGGTGCAGGCCACAGAGGCGCGGGGACTTCTGGCACGCGCCCTCCAGGAACAGGCGTGCCTGTCTTGTGGGCCAGGACCCAAGGAAGCGGTGGGGGCAGGAAGGGAGCGGGCAGTGCCCCGGGTATCCCAGGGGTCAGCCAGGAGGTGGGTGGGGCAGGGGCAGCTAGGGAGCCCCCCGTGGGCCCAGCCGGGTCTCTGCTGGCCACGGCTCCCTGGTATCCTGCTCCAGGAGACCCCTACTCTATGGCCAGGTCTGCTCACATCCAGAGGGGGAAGGGGTCAGGCCGAGGGATGTGCAAGAGGGGTGGGACCTGAACCGGACTTGGAGTCCTCCCGTCTGCAGGACCCTGGGCCCAAGGAGGACCCTCCGTGGTCTCTGTGGTGGGAGCAGAGCACCGCCCTCCCTTCCAGACGACCCCTGCCGCACATCTTCCCTCTCTGCCCTATGCTGGGTGGGGCTCTGGGCCCTTCACACACGCGGGTTGCTGGAGCCTGGACTTGAGGAAGCCTGACTCCAGCACTGCTGGCCACCAGGGTCCCGGGCATCCTTGCCTTGTCACTTCCCTCTGGCTTTAGCTCAGATGCGAAGGTGCTGTCATCTGCGACCCCTCTAAGGGAGGCTCCCCAGGGAGGCCCGAGGGGCAGTTTAATGAGGAAACAACGTGGCCAACACGTGTCTCCCGGGGGAGCAGTCAGGGCCTCCTGCTCTTGTCCCTGCCCCCGAGTCCCTCGTTCTCGCCATCCCCTCCACTGCACCTCTGAGGGGCCTCCAGGCTGGGTGACATCTGAGCATTTGCGGTCCAAGTGGTGTGGGGACTGGGGTCGAGAAAAGGAGAGGGGGGCCGGGCCCGGTGTCTCACGCCTATAATCCCAGCAGTTTGGGAGGCCAAGGTGGGCAGATCACTTGAGGTCGGGAGCTCGAGACACGCCAACATGGTAAAACCCCGTCTCTACTAAAAATACAAAAATTAGCCAGGCATGGTGGCGCATGCCTGTAGTCCCAGCAGCTACTCGGGAGGCTGAGGCAGGAGAATCACTTGAACCTGGGAGGTGGAGGTTGCAGTGAGCCGAGATCTTGCTATTGCACTCAAGCCCGGGTGACAAGAGCGAAACTCTATCTCAAAAAAAAAAAAAAAAGAAAAGGAGAGAGGCTGGTGGCTGGAGGCAGGGGTGGAGGCAGGGGGTCGCCTGCCCACTGGCTGCTCCTCCATCAGCCTCCTGTCATGCACACCCCGCACACGTGTGCACCACCGCTCAAACCATAAATATGGGCAGGGCCGGGAGCAGCACGTGGGGCTGAACACTGGGCATAGTGGCTCCTCACCCCCCGCCACCATGCACAGCCTCACTGAGCCCCCAGACCCAGCCCTGTGCCTGCCCGGCCCTCAGTCTTGCCATCTGGTCAGTGGGTGGGGCTCCCACATCTCCAGGGGTGGCCCCCCGAACACCTACAGTCAGGTGAGTCTGTTTATGAGCCGGGACTCCCACCCCAATCCCAATTCTCCCAATTCTCTTTGGGTCAGGAGGGGAAATTGAGGCCCAGAAGGTCACTCTAGCCTCCTCTGGAGCACGGCCCCTCAGGCGCTGGCAGGGTGTGGGCTGGTCCTGTCTGTCTGTCCATTGTTCCACGGCCACCAGGGCCCCTGACCACCCCACCCCCACTGCAGAGAGGAGGCCCTGTGGGGAGGGAGTGGGGCGGGGTGCTGTGGAGGCGGCCTGGGGGGTGTGGGGAGGGCCAGACCTGTTAACAAGCTTCTTCCCAGCCTCACCCGCCCTCAACTCCCCAGCCCTTCCCAGGCGGAAAATTCAATTAGTCTCGAGCAACTGCTTTGCTGAAGAGCCAGAGAAAGGGGACCCGGGAGAAAGGGGACCCGCCTGGCGGCTGTTGTGTGTGTTGGGGGAGGGGGGACGAGGGGGATGCAGAGGCAGCCGGAGGGAGGGTTAGGAGGTAAACAGGCTGCTGGTGCATGCAGTCCACCGGGTCCCTGTCTCTGTGCGTCTCTAGAGGTGGGTCTTTGTATGTGACTGTGTGTCCTGGGCCCCTGTGTGCCCACCTCTGCTCCTGCACAAACACAGCCCCTGGAATATTCCGTGTGTGCCCCTCTGTCCCCTTAGCCAAAGCCTCAAACCGGCTCATCTTAAGTCAAGCTCGGCTCTAGGTTCTCATGGCTGGGTGCCTGGGGTGGGGAGCACCCCCCTGCAAACTGCATCATGCCACGCTCTACTCACAGGGGTGTGGTGTGGCCCCAGGTCTCCCAGACTAGGTGTCCCCGCCCCCACCTTGGCTCCACACTGGCCTCTTGTCCCATCCTCTGTCAGCATCCTGGCCACAGGGCCTTTGCACATCCTGCCTCCCCCACGCCTGGTAAGCTTCCACTTACGAACCTTGCCTCCAGCAAGCCCAGGCCTCTTCTGTCTCCCATCACCACTGGGCCGCACAGCCAGCTGCCAGAAGGTTCCTCTGTGGGGGGGTGGAGGGCAGTCTTGTGTGGACTACCCACCGTCCCTGTGACCAGCACCGGGCCCAGCACAGAGCAGGTGCTCAATACATTTTTTGTTTGTCTGTCTATTTGTTTGTTTTGAGACAGAGTCGCTCTGTCGCCTGGGCTGGAGTGCAGTGGTGTGATCTCGGCTCACTGCAACCTCCACCTCCCAGGTTCAAGAGATTCTCCTGCCTCAGCCTCCCAAGTAGCTGGGATTACAGGCACGCACCACCACGCCTGGCTAATTTTTTGTATTTTTAGTGGAGACAGGGTTTCACCATGTTGGCCAGGTTGGTCTCAAATTCCTGAGCTCAAGCAATCCAACCCCACCTCAGCCTCCCAAAGTGCCGGGATTACAGGCATGGGCCACCGCACCCAGCCAAGTGCTCAATAAATGTTGAGTACATTGATGAAGTGCCCAAGGGGGTCTGAGCACAACTCTCA
Organism: Pan troglodytes; assembly: GCF_028858775.2. Lineage (NCBI taxonomy): Eukaryota > Metazoa > Chordata > Mammalia > Primates > Hominidae > Pan > Pan troglodytes. Next base: position 8,458,632 of record NC_072404.2, read on the forward strand.
GGCCCACATAGGAGTTTAGAAATGACAATGAGTTCTGCACGCCCCTCTCTACCTGGTGGACTCCTATGCATCCTGCTATGGCCTGATTTTCAGTACCCTCTCCTCCAGGAGAGGCTCTGAGGATCAGTGAGAACAAGCATTGCAGCTTGGCCTCAGCCTGAGGTGTCTGTGCTTTCCTCTGGGACCCTCTCCCCTGGTCTCTAGCCCATGGTCTCCCAGGTCCCACCCAGGTACCCCTGATGGGATGAGGGGCAGACCTCCTTACTCTGCTGTGATTGCATCCCGGACCTGCAGGGAGAAGAGCCGGCCAGCCTGGCCTCTACCCAGAAGCTCTCTGTGCCGCCCGGAGTGCAGGACGGGGACAGAGCTGCCCATCTGACCAACCCTGCCGCACTGCCCTCTTCCTCCCTCCACCTTCCCCGGCCCTAAAGCCCCCAATCCCTGCATGAGGAGTGGGGGGTACCCAGTTGAGTCAGACGCTCGTGGGTGTCCAGGAGCTGGGGGCAGCCATGGACAGGGCGTTCCTTCCCAGGTCGGGGGGGCCCTGCTCCCAGTACGCAGGCGGCTCTGGGGCCACCAGGCGCACGGGAAGCCTCGGGAAAATTTGTCAAAGGGCTGAGGGAGTCACCCACAGGAGGAACAAGGGGTGACGGGCATGGACAGGGTCCCCAGACCCTGGGGAAAGCGGGTTTGACCTGTCAAAGCGGGTTTGGGGTGGGGAGGGGGCCCCAGGGTCTGCTGGGGAAGGAGGGGGCGTGGGAAGGGCCAGATGTAGGGAGGGGCAGCGTGTGCAGGAATGCGGGCGGCCCCTCCTCTTCGCCGAGAGACAGAGGCAGATGGCAGGCTGGGGGCGCTGAGGATGGAGGGGGAGGACAGCCAGCCCCGGCTCTGATGGGTGCCTATGGCCCCTCCCCCAGAGTTGAGGGGGACACAACCTTCTCAAGTTCCCAGCCCCATAACCTCTGCCAGCTGCGTGCAGCTGGGGCCATGCCCGGAGGAAACCCAACACCATGGGGGGGTGGACCCCGGGCCCGGCTGCTTCCTCATCAGGACTGTTTGTGAGCTGCTGGGATGCTCATCCCAGGGGCTGCAGGCCGGTGCTACAAGAAGTGACAAGGGTGGCCCCCAAGCCCGGGTGTCACCACCCCAGTAAAGGCTGGAGGGTGCTGCGTAGATGCAGCTCCCTGCTTGGAGGACCGCCTAGCGCACGCTGTGATCACAGTAGCCCCTCACGAGCTCCAAGCTGCACACAACCTCCAGGAAGAACAGGATCCTGAAGCTGGAGAGGTCGAGGCCAGGTTAGGGTATGGGGTACCCAGGGTAGGGGAGGCAGGAGCAAGAAGCTGCTCAGCCTCCACTCTTGAGCCTCAGTTTCCTCACAAGGGCCCTGGCCCCCAGCAAAGGGCTGTGATCTCACCTCCTAGCTGGCCAACCTCCCAAAGCTCCTTTCTCACATGCCGGCCTCATCGCGTCCCTTAGGGGGACAGGGCAGAGCCCACCCGGAGGTCCCATGGAGAGCCTGCCTTTGCCCCCATCCCTACCCTGGAGCTCTGCACTCCCTCAAGTATACCCTACTCTTCAGGCAGGGAGACTGAGGCCCTGCCCAGAGCTGCCCCGTCTCAGCTCCCTGGTTCCTGCCCAGAGCCCGGAGTCGGGGCTGTGCGGGGAGGGGCTGCCAGATGGCTGTAATCCCATGTCAACAGGGGTTTAGACACCTGCTCAGCTCCTTGCCACCCCCTCAGGCCTGCCCCGCATTCCGGCACATCTCGGCTTGCAAGGGGCTTTCCCCACTTGGCTGGAGTCTGGGCCTCCCACACTGGGGTGGGGGTGCTGTCTCCCCACCCCTGCCCCATCCGAAGCACAGACTTCACAGCCTGGTCTCAAAGGCCAGGCCTGCCGCTGCCCCGACTCACTGTCCTGCCACGGGTCCAGGCCTGGGAATGGGCTGGGCACTGTGGCAAATCACACGAGTGAATTTTCTGGACAATTGGGGCTGGAGATGTGGTGGTGTCTGAAGCAGCATCATGGGGCTGGGTCGGGGAGGCTGACGCCCCCACTTGGTGCTGAGCCGCAGAGGAGGGATGGCAAGAGGTCTTGGGAAGGGGTCTACTGCTGGGGCAGAGGGTCCCAGGGCTGAGCTCCGGGGTGGCCAGGTCAGGTGGGCAGGACCTGGTGGGTGGAGGCTGGGGGAATGGTGAACGGGGCAGGCAGAGCTGGAGGCCAGGGCCCTGTGGAAGGAGCCAGGACCGGGGTCTGTGAGACAGGAGGGCCCAGTGCCCACATGGCTGAGGCTAGCTCTGGGACAATCTCCTGATGTGGACATGGGTCACGTCTGGAGACAAGCCCTTGGAGGAACTGGAGCTTAGAGTTGTGGTTGTAGCTGGGATCAGCTGGGAATGAGGGCAGGGGTCAGGCGAGCCTCGGGGGTGCTAGCTTCTTCCCATGCTGGGATCCCTGCTCTGTCTATCCAGGTGACCTTCCCCTGCCCTACACTGTGGCCCACAAGCCTGACTTGAGCCAGCTCATCCACTTAGGAAATGCAACCCCTGGCCAGAGCACGTCCACAATCAGGACTGCCCCCAGCGACGCCCCACCCTGGACCCCTGTTTAGTGGTAGCCAAGCCAGGTAACACTCAGGCCCTCTCAAGCCTGGGAGTCAGACCAGGTAACACGCAGGCCCTCCCACTCAGGGTCTGAGTCTACGTGGGTCCTGGACATTCCGTTCCAACCTGCAGGGGTGCCGAGAGGGTTGGGGAGGAAGGTGGAAGCTGGTTCTTGTTCCGGCCCAGCACCTGGCCCCCTGCCCACCCCACCCACCCTGGAAGCCCCACTCCTGGCTCCCTTCTTTCAGAGTGGGACAGGTCTTTCAGGGCTAGGAACGGAGGGCCTGGATTTCCATGTCAATGGCGAGGCAGGCCCGCCTGGTAAGCTGCTTAACAAGCCCCCAGCCCCATTGGGGTGTTAACACAGGCCCCATTCTCCGGGCCCAGACTCGCGGTTGCCATGGTGCCCTGCGTGGCCCTTTGGGCCGTGGCTAATCCCTTCTCTGGGCCTTTCATCCCGGCTGTCCCACCCCCGGGCTGGTCGCTGGTGACTTGGCCATGCCCAACAAGGCTGGTTTCTCTGCCGGGGTCAGGGGAGGTCATAAATCCAGCCCCCGTGGTCCCCAGCCCCTCGGCCCCGGCGCTTTGTCCCCGCCACGGTCCCCACATCCCCGGCCCTCCCGCTCTGGGAACTCCAGTGGTGGGAAGCGCGTTTGCCAGGTGGTCAGCCCCTCTCCCTGAGGAGTGAAGGGTCCCCGGCCCTGCCCTGGCTCTCTCCTGCACCCTGGTCACTATCACCCCTTATTCTCCCTCCTTTCCACTCCAGCCCTTCCAGGAATGAGCCAGGCTCATCCCTCAGGGCCTTCACTCCAGTCTTCTCATCCTTGGGTCGGGAGGGGTGAGCTCTTCCCCAGCCCGCCTCCCCGAAAGTCTCCCCTGGAATGACCCTTCCTTCCTCCGAGAGGCTGCAGGCCTGGCCCCCCCATCCTGTGGCACTGTCCCTTCTAGCACTCCATGAGGATCACGTGCTGTCCACCCTAATCCAGGGGGCAGGCCTGCAGCACCCAGGATGTGGCTGGCCTGTGGCAGGCTCTGCCACTCTGCATGAAAGATAGCAGCTCTCGGCTGGGCGCAGTGACTCACGCCTGTAATCCCAGCACTTTGGGAAGCCGAGGCAGGTGGATCATGAGGTCAGGAGACCGAGACCTCAGCCGAGGTGGATCATCTGAAGTCATGAGTTAAAGACTAGCCTGGCCAACATGGTGAAACTCCATCTCTACTAAAAATACAAAAAATTAACTGGGCGTAGTGGTGCTCACCTGTAGTCCCAGCTACTCGAGAGGGTGAGACAGGAGAATCACTTGAACCTGGGAGAAGGAGGTTGCAGTGAGCCAAGATCGCGCCATTGAGCTCCAGTCTGGGCAACAAGAGTGAAACGGTCTCAAAAAAAAAAAAAGAGGGCCGGGCGCGGTGGCTCACGCCTGTAATCCCAGCACTTTGGGAGGCTGAGGCAGGCGAATCATGAGAGACCGGTGAAACCCCATATCTACTAAAAATACAAAAAATTAGCTGGGTGCGGTGGCAGGGGCCTGTAGTCCCAGCTGTTCGGGAGGCTGAGGCAGGAGAATGGCGTGAACCCGGAAGGCAGAGCTTGCAGTGAGCCGAGATCGCGCCACTGCACTCCAGCCTGGGCGACAGAGCGAGACTCCATCTCAAAAAAAAAAAAAAAAAAAAAAAAAAAAGAAGAGAAAGATAGTGGTTCTCAGCTGCCGAGAGGGTATGGCCTGAGGTCAACAGCAGTCAAAGGGTTGGTCACCCCCAGGGTCCGGGCTGACCTGACTCCACCTTTGGGGTCTCACCTGAGCCAGCTCCTCCCTGGCCCCAGAATCTCACCTCAGAGACCACCTTCCCTCCTTCCAGCAGCGTCTGTTCCCAGAAGACAGGATCCCGGGATCCTGGAATTCCCGGCCGAGGTGTGATCTAAGGTTCACCAATTAGCCTGGACTCCAGCTTCATGCTTGCTCCCCGGCCCTCCCCCCCTGCCAGCTTCTGCTTACCTGCCTCCCAATAGGGAGCTCACCATCTGGGCAGTTCGGACAGGGAGAAAGTGTCTCCTTGGGTGTTTGCTTCCAGATCTGGGCTTGGGCTTGGACGGCCGGGAACCATAGCTCAATGGGCTTTGCCCCTGCTGGTGGCTCCCAGCCTTGGGGTGCAGTGGGTGACTGCTCGCTCTCAGCTCTCAGCTCCCTGGCTGGGCCGTGGGTGAGTGGCTGTTGGCCAGGGCCTAGGCCCTATATACCCAATCATCCCCTGAAGGTGCAGTGCAGAGGGGCCCAGCCTGTCCCCTAGAAGTGAGGTGCAGAGGGACCCAGCCTGTCCCCTGAAGGTGGGGTGCAGAAGGGCCCAGCCTGTCCCCGGAAGGTGGGGTGCAGAGGGACCCAGCCTGTCCCCTGGAGGTGGGGTGTGGGGGGCCCAGCCTGTCCCCTGGTGGTGGAGCATTGGGTCCCAGCCTGTCCCCTGGAGGTGGCTGTGGGGGATCTAGCCTGTCCCTTGGCCATGGGGAGTGGGGGTCCCAGCCTGTCCTCCCCACAGCTGGGCATGTACTGAGGGTTGCCCACAGCCTTTGTTGCCCTTCGGTGTCTCATGGAAATTTCGTGGGGTTGGAAGGACAAGAAATGGTCCCATTTGGCAGCTGAGTAAACTGAGTCTTAGGAGGAAAGGCTGAGGCCTCCTGGGGGAGGCAGAGGCTGACACTGACCCTGCGGGTCCTGCAGCTAGAGGGAAACAGCCCCAGCCCACTTCTCACTGACGCCCTCTCCCCTCGGGATGGCTCTCGGACTCCTGTGGCCCAGACACCCACGCCCAGGCCCCCTCCCACGAGCCACCGCCAGGGCTCTCGGCTCCCTGAAGCCCACCCTGCCAGGGGCAGTCCCGAAGGTGGGGGCCATCGGGGTGGGACGCTGAGCAATGCTGGGGTGAGGGGACAGGAGGTGCAAGATGAGGTGAGGGTGCTAGGACCCCGGGAGGTGGGCGGAACACGGAGGTCATTTGGGGTGGGGGGGGTGTGGTGGGGGGTGTGCTGGCTGGGCGGGACCCCGGGAGATGGGGGGAGCGAGGAGGTCATTTGGGGGTATGGGGGGTGTGAGGTGAGAGAGGCCAGCTGGGGGGAGGGTCACGGAGGCCTCTGGGCAGAGTGGGAGGAGGAAGCTCCTGCCAGCCTCAGTTTCCCCATCTGCCACAGGAGCTGAGGAGGGGTTCGGCACCTCTAGGGCTTCTCAGGAGGTCTGGCAACAAGGCCTCCCATACACCCCGCATTGGGGAGGGATGGTCAGGGGCCGGGACAGCAGGAAGAAGGGATTGGGGGGAGGACAGGCGGGGGAGCTTCTCCCTGCAGTCTGTGCGTGGGTGAGAGCGAGATTCCAGAACTCTCCGGGGAGACTGTGGAAGATCCGCAGCCGCTGTGCTGTCTCAGCCTGTGGCTGCCCCGACCCTGCGCTTCCTGTCCGGACCCCTCCCAGAGACCCTCAGCTGACACATCGTGGGGGTCGGGCTCCTCTGCCGAATGGGAGACTTCACAGCCCAGAGAAGACATGAGACTTGCCCAAGGCCACACAGCAAGAACCCATGACTGCCTGCAGAATCAATGCACGAATGAATGAATGTCCTGGTGGGCTGCTGTGTGAGCTGTCTGTGCCATGGGCTGACTCTTGGAGTAGCAGAGCCTTTCTGCTGCCCTCACGGCTGTACCTGCAGGTGGTCTCCTGTCCCCGGGTTCTGTCCTGGGGTGGAGGTGGGCAGAGACAGCAGACTTGCCCACAGCCACCCCTCTGGCTGCGGTGGCTGGCACAGGCTGCGCTGGGGGTGCACGGGTCTGCCGTTGTGTGGGCACCTGCAGCCGTGCCAGGCAGCGAGTTGGAGCAGGCCCGCCCACATGGGAATGGGCCCAGCTTCCTGCCTGCAGGGGCCCGAGGCCCCCAGCCCCCAGCCCTGCCTTCCTCCATCCACCCCCAGCTGATCCTCCCACTCCTTGGCACCCACTAACCTCACATGGTCTTTCCTCAGGCCTGCCCTCTCTGGGGCTCAGTTTCCTGGCTGTAGCAAGGCAGATAAAAGCAACCCCGTAGGGCACAGCTGTGGGACTCAGAGACCCCGTGAAGGGCACAGGCTTGGTGGAGGGGGTCTCACTGGGGAGTCCGGGGGGAGAGGGCTCAGCCTCCAGGCAGGCAGACCTGCATTCAAGCTCCTGCTCCTATTTTAAAACCAGTCCCTGATCTAAACCATATGCCCATGGCCAGGGCTCGGCAGTGAACAAGACAGGTGAGGCCCCGGCGCTTTGAAGTTCCCAGCACAGCTGGGACTGTGAGACAATTATAATGGTCATGGTAAGAATAACAGCGGCCTGGCACTGCACCCTCACCGTGTACCATACCCGATGCCTTGTGTCATCTGCACAACACCCTTCAAAGCGGGCCTTCTAGTTATTCCCATTTTACAGCTGAAGAAACTGAGGCACAGAGAGGTTGTGCCACTCACGTAAGGCCACCCAGCTAATAACTAGCAGAGGCAAGATGGAAGCCCTGGGAGTGTGGATCCAAGAAGCAGATGAACTGGGCTGGCTGACGGCCTTGAGCAAAGCACCCAGCCCTTCTCAGCCTCAGTTTCCCCCTGAGGTTCTGCTGCCAAACCCAGGGCAGGTCTGGGAAAGGGCAGACAGGGAGTCGGCTTGCAGAGCTGTCGGGCTGTGGGCCCCCAGCACCAGGAGTCTCCCTTTCAGGACCTGTGAAATGGGGTCATGGTCCTGACCCCTAAGGAGGACTGCGTGGCTAAGGAGCTGCTTGGAAGCCCCTGGCCTGCAGCCCACCAGCCTCACCTGGGCCGACGCCCTCCACCAGCGCGGGCCAGGGGCTGCAGAGAAAGCCTCAGGCATGAACATCGTGGGGGGCGGGCACAGGGATCGTGGGAAGGGGCTTCGGGGGAGGTCCCTGTGGACACACCTGAGCAGCCCGGCCTCCTGGGGGCTGCGGGAGAGGCAGCAGAGCCAGCCCGCTCAACAGCAGGGCCACAATTGCCTGTGGCCCCTGGGGAGTGACCCCACCCCCCCTCCGGCTCCACAGAGGCGAGGATGGGAAGAGGCGGAGGAACCGGCTGTGCGGGACACCTGAGCCCCGGACCAGGCCTCCCAGGGGGTGGCCGCCTTGGGGCTGAGAGGCAGAGAGGAGGTCAGTTCCCACCGCCTCCCCGCAGAGGCCCCGGGAGGAAGCGGGTCAGCAGGTGGTGGGCCAGCTGGGGCCTGGGCCTGCCCCAACCCGCATCTGCTGGGCAGGGGCGTCCAGGCCAGCGCCTCCTGGCCTCAGTTTCTGGATCTGTCACTAGGGACACTGTCCCTCCCCTCTCTGGCCCCTGGGAGGAAGGCTGGTGTGCAGGGCCCTTATCCCATTTTGCAGACGGGGACACTGAGACCCCCGGCAGGGCTCACGGGTGATGTAGGAGTGTTCCTAGCTCTGCCGCCGCCTGGCCGCATGTCAAGGCCAAGGAAGGCGTCAGCAGGTGGACGCCCGGAGACCTGGCTTCAAATCTTGACCCTACCACCTCCGGGCTGGGGGAGCACCGAGCCTTGGTTTCCACATGGTGTAAACGGCGCTTTGAAAGATCAACTGAGCCTGCGCTTGGCACAGGTGATTATGGGGTGGAAAGCACCTTTCCGGCTGGTGGAGCAAGTGCTGGAAGCCGGGACTCGCTGGCCCAGGGCCTGGTGGCCGCTGGCCCGGAGCTCATGCCCGGACCTGAGGGCTGGGGGAGAAACATCCTGCCCGTGAGTGGGCCTGGCATGAGGTCTATGGCGGGCCTGGGGCTAAGGGCCCATCTCTGTTTCTGTGTGCGCCCCTCTGGGCCTGACGTGGGGTCTATGGCGGGCCTGGGGCTTAGGACCCATCTTTGTGTCTGTGTGCACCCCGTGTTTCTTGTGCCAGGCAGGTGCCTGCAGTCCCTAGAGCTGGGCAGGGGGCACAGGGGCCAGGCGTTTTCTGTCCATTCTTTTCACACAGGGGCGGGGACCACAGGCCGTGTTCCTAGTGGGCAGGCACGGTGCTGGCCTCTCCTTGAGAGGCCTGCCTGCACCATCAGGCCTCAGCCCCCCAACTTATACTTCCCAACCCTCCTCGCTGTCCCCCAACTTACACATGCCAAGGGAGGCCGCCATGGCTCCCGAGCCCACCTGGATGAAGTGCAGGGGACCTGGCTCAGCAGTGAAAGAAGACCCAGCTTCCCAGATTCCTGGTATTTTGGGGTGTTGTGGGTTGAATAGAGGACCCCCAAAAAGATGTGTCCAAGTTCTAACCCCCAGAACCCACGAAGGGGACGTTGTTTGGAGAAGGGCTCTTTGTTCTTGTTTTTTTGTTTTGTTTTGTTTTGAGATGGAGTCTCACTCTTGTCACCCAGGCTGGGGTGCAGTGGCTCTATCTCAGCTCACTGCAACCTCCGCCTCCTGGGTTCAAACAATTCTCCCGCCTCAGCCTCCCAAGTAGCTGGGACCACAGGCATGCGGCACCATTCTCAGCTAATTTTTGTATTTTTGGTAGAGCCGGGGTTTCACCGTGTTGGCCAGGCTGGTCTCGAACTCCTGACCTCAAGTGATCCACCTGCCTCAGCCTCCCAAAGTGCTGAGATTACAAGCATGAGCCACCACACCCGGCCTGGAGAAGGGCTCCTTGTAGAAGTAATTAAGTTAAGGATCTTGAGTTGAGAGGGCACACAGGCTCAGAGAGAAGGCCGTGTGAAGAAGGAGGCAGAGTTGGGGTGAGGCCTCCCTAAGCCACCCAAGTCTTGCAGGCAGCCGCCAGACACTGCTGGGGACAGAGCGGACAGAGGAGACCCTTCCTGGCCTCGGGAGGAACCAGCCCTGCGGGCACCTTGATCTCAACTTCTGGCCTCCCAAACTGTAAGATAATGAATATATTTTGTTTCCAGCCAAGTCTGTGGCCATTTGTTAAAGCAGTCCTGGACACTAACTCGGGGGGACAGCAGGAGGTTTCGAGAACCTGGGAGGGAGGGGCGAGGGCTTGGGAGAGGGGCTTAGTGGGGTGCCACGTGGGAAGCCCTCCCTCAGGGGCGACTCCACGGATGGATCCCTGAACCCCGGCTCAGGCTTCTGCTCACTGGTCGGGTGGGTTGTCGAGGTGGGCTCACAGCAAAGGCCTCCCAGACCCCCATTCCCCAGGGGACCAGGTCTGGCTGGGAACTCCTGCAGCCCAGCCACGGGATGCCTCCCAGCCCCCACAATCCCATGCACTGGGCAGGGATGCCAGGGGGCCTTTTTCTCTCCCCTCGAATTCTATCTCTGTAAGGAAGGACATCCCCTCACCCTCTGCACTGCCCAGCCCTGGCCCCCACCCCCCTCAGACCTGGGAGCCCCCCGAGTTCTCTCTGAAGCTTGGCCCATGCACACGAGCACAGCCCTGGCTTCTGGGAGGTGCTGCTCAGATGCTCCCTGAGCGAGGGAGCCAGCAGCTCAGCCGGCCCCGGGGCCTTTGCACCTGCCGTTTCCTGCCCCAGGATGGTGTCCCCAGGTACCCTCCATGTCTCGGCCCATGCACCTGCTTGTCCGTCCCTCCTCGGCTACCCAGGCTTGCCCGGCGTTCTCCACCCACTTCTCGCATGTTATCGCGGGACCCCCTCGCGGAGTTGTTTGCTGGCCCTCTCTCTCCCTGCCGGCCGCTGGGATGCTGTGAGTTCCGGAGGGCAAAGCTGGGTCTGTGTGGCTCCTGTCCCATCTCCAGTGGCCCACATCACAATGATATTTCCAGCTGCAGGAAAGGGAGGGTTCGGTGGCTGCTCGGGGCTGGCCAGGGTGACCCTGAAGATTCTCCTGCCTGAATGGCCCATCCGTTTGCCCGATGCCGGCCTCCCTCTACCAAAGGCCTCAGCAGCAGCTGCCTCTCAGCCCCCAGCCTCTGCCCCATGCCTAGAGGAGTCACCAGGCCTGGCTCTTGGAGGACACACCCAGCCCAAATGCCCTCTGCTCCTAAAGCAAAGCTCAGTGGGGCCCAGAGTGGCCCCCCGGCAAGAAGCCCCAAGAGGATTTCAGGGCAGCCATAGTCACAAGTGCCCTGACCTGGGAGGGGCACTCCTTGGGGTCTAGCCCCATTCTGCCAGAGCTGGCTGTGTGCCCCTAAGCAGACCCTACCTGTCTCTGGGAATATGTCCGCTGGGTCCAGGGAGCAAGTAGACAGCCTCCTTGCTCCACCTGCTCTGGAGACAGAGGCCACTGGGATGACAGCAGAAGTCATGGAAGGCTGCCTGGAGGAAGAGGTAGTCACATGTTAGGATGAATGCAAACACTGGGGAAGCTGACCCAGCCTCGGAAGCCCCACTTCTTGAAGCAAAACCTTCCTGATGGGGCCCAACCTCCTGTCCAAGGTTGCCGCCACTACGCTGGGCAGAAAACATGTGTTAGGGCCATGCCCCAGCCGGAGCGAGGCCTGGCCTTGGCCTCCCACCTTGGCCTGTTCGTCTTACCCCCATCAAGCAGGAGGCCAGCCCGACCCGCCTCCTCCTTCCGGAGTCTCCAGCTGTACAAGGGGAAGGAGCCATCTCGGGGCAGCCGGGATGGGCTCTGGGTGTGTGCACACAGGGACACACGTGTCCCCGCACATGGCCAGCCCACATGTGCAGAGTGGCAGCACGCCATGCTCCCCATGGGCTCACCCGTGCTTCCGCACACACGCGTGAAGCACGTAAGCACCGCGCGATCACAGGCTCCTCTCGCGCTCCGAGGCGTGTGCCGGCCGGCATGCATCCTGCCAGGGAATCTGCGTCTCCGTCGGTGACATACTCCGTTTCCTGCCACAGCCCTGGTATGCCCCAGGAGTAATTACTACCAGAGTTCCCTCCCAGCCTTGAAAGACGATATACTATGTGGTCACCTCTGTCTGGGCCACCAAGAGGATCCCAGCTGGGCTTTTGCTGAGCGGGGCACAAAAGCCATCGGGAGCCAGTCTTGGGGACTACAGCTGGGGGTCGGTGACCTTGATCAGGCCCAGGGAGGCTGAGAGGAGTCTCGCCCATGCTGCACCCACAGCCCCGCTCATTCCACACCTGAGTCTTCAGAGAAGGAAATGCAAGACCGTGCAGTTAGGACCTGGAATTGTCAGCCTGTCCCCATCCTGCCAGCGGGGATTGGCCTGTGGTTTTGTCAGCTGCCAGCCAGCGGCCGAGGACCAGCCCTGCAATCTGAGTGGGGGCCTGTGGGAGGATGCAGCTGAGGGGAGTGGCGAAGCTGAAGAAACTCTCGAGAAACGTGGGAGGGGCCGGGGCAGTGTCAGGGCCGCTTTGCACATCCGTGCAGGTCGTGCACTGACTGGCAGCACACATCTGAGATCCAGCCCGTGCTCCGCTCATCGCGTTGTGAAGAAGCAGTACCTCTTTCCAAGCAGTGGCCCAGGCAGTAGGCGGAGCATCTGGCAGGCGGGGTCCACACTTCCCCAAGACCCTGTGCTGGCTGTGGCTGTATGTGCACACTTCTACATGACTTGCAGGGTGCCCAAACGGCCCGGAGGAGGCCGGGACCCCAGCCCCCAGGCCAGGGCTCCCGTGAGCAGGGAGACGCATCACTCTCTGGCCCCGGAGGCTGTGCTTCCCAGGCCATCACAATGGCCACACAACAGGGGCCCCCAGGGACAGAACCTAATCTTGAGCTATTGAAGACCTGAAAGCCGTGGCCCCTGGCCCGAGCCAGCAGACGCGCCTGCCGGCCCCACCAGAGACACCTGATCCACCGGTCGCCCCGCCACAAAGGGGTACACTGTCCCCCCAGGGCCGCCCGCCCCACCAACAGAGACAAGGAGGAAAACTGGGTCGCTGAGATAGAGTGACAGCCATGGCAGGTGGGGATGAGACAGGAGGGAGGGGCGGCCACCACTGGGCACAGCCCAGCCTCTGGGGATGCCCCAGGCCTGAAGATCTGCCCGAGGGGGGCTCAGAGCCCCGAGGAGGGCTCAAGTGACTGCCGGTTTGCAGGGAGTGGGGTGGAGGCTGGAGTGGGGGGTGCAGCTGAGACCAGAAAGAAACAGCTAGGACCCCACCTGAGGCTGGAGACACAGCCAGGACAGGGGACTCTCCACCCAGAGAGACGCCATAGGCCAGGTTGTTGGGGACAGGCCTGGACTGGTCCCCAGGCCCCACCCCGCTGAGGCAGGCCAGCCAGCTGCCCACCCCTTGGCCTGGGCATGTCCAGCTTTTGCTCAGTTTCCCAGCCTGGCAGGGCTTTCCGAGGGGTTGCAGGGAGAAGCAGGCCTGGCCAAAAGACCGCCATGCCTGAAGGTTCACCTTCACCCCCTGGCACCACCAAAGACCCCGCCCAGGGGAAGTCTTGGAGCCTCAGCCCCTCAGAACTTTGGGACTTCCTGGCATATGGGAGGCACCCGGAGGTGTGAGCCTGAGGGGTTCACTTTCAAGGGTGGCTGGAGATACCTGCTGCTGGCCATGTGGGCCTGGGAGGCCTTCTGGGGCCTCCATCTTCCCATCTGTGAAATGGGACTTGGACCTAGATGCTCTTCAAGGTCCCTTCTTCCAAGTCTTCTAGCAAGAGCCAAGTCCAGGAAGCTCAGCTCCATTCCGTCGGCATCTGGACTGAGTTCTCTGTGGGTGCCGGGCTGTGCTGAGGGCTGGACGGGACCCAGGAACAGACAACAGGTAGAGTGGAGGAGGGAGCAGCGAGGAGACTTCCCACAGGGGTGGAGACGCTGAGCACTCCAGGCAGACACAGAGGGGGCGGCTGGAGTGTGGGGATCCTGGGCCTGGCAGGGCCTGGGGGGTTTGGAAGGCAGAGTGGGCCAGGGGGTGGCCTGAGGATGCCAGGGGCAAAGCCAGCCCTCCCGATTGGGCAGTGGGGAGCCAAGGGAGGGTGGCAGAGCCGAGCCCCATCTCTAAGATATGGGGACAGCCCTCAGAGCCAGCTCCCACCCAGCTCCAGCTCAGGACAAGCAGTGGGCATGGAACTGAGATGCAGGAAGGCCGAGGTCTGGAGATGCACGTGGGCTGCCCGAGGTGACCTAGGGGTGGGCGGCCCTCAGCCCTGCCCGGAGATCCCTGGTCCTACCGAGTCAGCCACCGGGGAGAAGATAAGGGACCGCCAGGCTCTTAAGGGGCCTGACGTTGCTGTTGGGTGAAGTGGCCGCCCAGAATGACCTCAGAGGCTGCCGGGGCCGCCTGGCATATCACCCTGCCCGTCTCTGCAGCTTCCTCTGGCAGTGGGTGGATGTATAATGTCCACCCACTGCCAGAGGGTTCACGGCACCACAGCCCTGCTGAGCCCTGCTGAGCCCCAGCTGGGTCCGACCTCCTGGGTACCCCAGGGACGGGGAGGCCAGGCACGGGGGTTGCTGTGCGGGTTGGACAGTGGTGATGGTGGACAGAGCCACTCCCAAGAGTGTTAGAGACCTGGGGTGGGGGCATCCAGGCAGACCACCCTCACCCCACCCTGTGGGACCCAGACCAGCTCACTTCCCTCTCTGGGCTCAGCTTCCTCATTTGCAAAATGAGGCCAAGAGTCACACCCGGCCCGGCCTGTGACCCTGGAGCCCCCTCCAGCCTCCTGCCTCACTCTGGCACCAGGCCTCCCTGCAGCTTGCAGAGCAAGCGGGGTACCGTCTCCCTGAGGTGCAGCCTGGGGGGCTGTGGCAGGTGATGGCAGCAGCTGTATTTGAGGGCAGGGTCTGTCGGGGAGCCCCCCAGCGTGGGGAGAGGAGGAGGGACCAGGGAGTGTAACCTGGCAGCCCGCAGCAGTTCCGGCTGCTGCTTCTGTCAATACGGCCTTCCTGTTTTGGAGATTAAACCCCGGCTGAGCAAACAGCTTTCCAGGCGGCCCCTCCCTCCACCCCAGCCCCGGCCTTGTCTTCATGTCCTAAGGCTGGGACCACCTGGAGGCTGTGGGGGTGACGGGGGATGGAGGGGACCAAGCTTTGCCATCCCTGCCCTCACCAAGGCCTGGACCACAGCCTGAGCAGCCCAGCCCCTGCCCCTGCCGCAGCCTCCTCCCAGCTCCCCGCCGTGGGCTCCCCCGGAACCCCCCCGTGCGATCCTTCCAACCCAGGGCAGCCTCACTGTCCTGGACGCCCGGCCACTGCATCCTCTGCCCTTGTGTGACCTCCTGCAAGAAGGCGGGAGCACGCCGTTCCCGGGCCTCATGGCCAGACACAAGCCCACCTTGTGAGGACCCCAGGCGAGGCAGGAGAGCCACCGCGAGAGCCCCACCAAGGCACGGCCAGGGGAGGGCCTGCCATCTCTTGGATGGCTTCTGCGCCGTGGCCACTGACATTGAGGGTGGATCATTCTTGGTTGTGGGGCTGTCCTGTGCATGGGGGGCTGTGGGGCAGCCTCTCTGGGCCCTATAGGCCAGACCCTACTGTCTGTTCAGCCCCAGCCCGGTGGCGACAAATGAAAGTGTCTCCAAACATTCATTGTCAAGTGTCCCCAGAAACCAAGACGAGCACTGGATAACACCGTCTGGGCAAGTCCCTAGCAGACAGCGTGCACAGAAACGGGCTGCAGAGAGAGGACGTTGCCTCCAATGCTTGGACTTTCCTCTGATGCCAGCCTCAGCCCAGCCTCTGCCGCCCTGAGAGAGACTCTGCCCCACCTCCCCACACCCGCCTCCACCATCCCCTCCTGCCAGGGTCCCACCCCTGAGCAACACGGCCCTGCCTTCTCACTGCACATCCTTCCCAGACTAAGCTGCAACACTGGCAGAGCCTCCCAAGGAAGGGAGGAGGGAGGACAGAGGCCAAGGCGGCTCCTGTCTACCCTCGCAGCTTCCTCCCTCCCTGGCCACAAGGACACAAAGCTCAGAGGGATGGACGAACAGACAGGAGGGCTCAGGCTGGACACGTATTGTATGAGGTGGGCCTCAGGGTTGCTTTTCCTCCTAGAATGCCACTCAGAGCCGTCCCTCTTGCTTGCGAACCTGGAGCCCCCTATGTCTCCCCCAGTACCCCTGCATTCTACACCTAGATCCTCAGGCTTCTCTTTATCTCCAGCCTCACCTCCATGAATGCCCCACACACCTGTGCCTGACCACACAACCTCCACCTCCACCTGCTCCCACACCCCTGCACAACTTCCACCTCCACCTGCTTCACACACCCCTGCCTGACTGCACAACCTCCACCTCCACCTGCCCAAGCCTTCAAGCCCCAGGGCAAATGTCACCATCTTTTCCTGGAAGACTTTCCAGAAGTCCCCTGCCTCCCAGCCCCAGCCCACAGTGGGTTCTCCCTCGTCTGGGCCCTGGGCACCTTTGGGCTGGACCCATTTTTCTAACCCCTGTTGAATCCTCACCTACTACCTTCCCCCAGTGCCAAGCAGATCTGGGCATGGAGCAAATGCTCAGGAAGGCTGTGGGATGAGCACATGAAATGGATGGAAGGATGGACAGACAGATGGACGGATGGATGGATGGATGGACGGATGAGTGGAGCCCAACACCAGCTCTCAGGTCCTACGGAGGTGGCCTCTCTCAGCAGGTGTGATCGCCATTCCTGGGGACATAACCTCCCCTCCTTCTGCTTCCAGAGCAGCCTGGAATATCCTTTGATGCTGTATCGTCTTCCCTGATCCTTTCAAGGGGGAAAGATGGCCCATGGTAGAGAGGGGGAGCCTGGGATCAGGGAGGTACACAAGCCCAGGATCACATAGCAAGCAGGGCTCCCCTGGGGCCAAGACTGACCCCTGCTCCCTCCACCCAGCCTGGAGCCCCTCCTCCCACTGCTCTGTATCCCATCCCACTGACATGGGCACGGGGTCATGACTAGGGTGGGGGGTCATGCCTGGGGCCTGACAGGCACCACCGTGGCCGCAGCCCACCCCCTGCCCGCTGTGGCTGCCACACAAGCCAGCCATTCTTGGCAAGACAAAGGCCGGCTGGGGCAGGGTGGCTCTGGTGCCTCCCTGGTGGGTGTCTGGACTCTGCAGGACGTCAGTAAGTGGATCCTGGTGGCTGCGCTCTGATGCTGGGGGCTGCAAATCAGATTAGCCCCATCCAGCCCCATGGCCCAGCTGGCCTCAGACAGAAGCGCCAGAAAGAGGCGCAGCTGCCAGCCCAGGCCTGCCGTCCTCCTGGTGTGGACAAGCCCTGGCCTCCAGGCTGAGGCCCCTTGCTGTTCCTGCTGTGGGCTTAAGGGTGTGCTACCTCTTCTTTCTGGACCCCTGGACCCGTCTGTAAGACCAACAGTTAGAGTGAGACCCCCTGAGGCCTTCTGGAGGTGGTGTTTGGAAATGCCCCCAGGGCAGGGCAGGCACATAGTGCCTAGGCACTGGGAATTCACCTTCAGCACAGCCCTCCCCCAGGCCCCAGGCCCTGTGCGGGCTCAGAGGCCAGCGGCAGCCCTGCCAGGTCTTCTCACCCTGAGACCTATGCTCCCCAGGGCTGGGCATTTGGGAGACAGAGTCAGAGAGGCGCCTTTGAGCCCTCTGTGTATCTGCACATCCACCCATCCATCCTTCCATCCAACCTCTACCAACCAATGTTCATCAAGCACCTGATACACACAGGCACTGCTCTAGGCCCTGGGGCACAGCCAAGAATCACATCACGGTCCTGCTGTCAAGCAGCTGACATCCACACCCTCCCAGCCACCCGCATGCCTCTGTGTGTATGTGTCCGTCCATCTATCCATTAGACCATCTGTTGGTCCATCTGTCCATTCACCTGTCCATCCATCCATCCATCCATCCATCCATCCATCCATCCATCCATCTGTCCATCCATCTATCCATCTATCCATCCATCCATTCATCCATCCATCTGTCCATCCATTCATCTGTCTATCCATCCATCCATTCATCCATGCATCCATCCATCCGTTAGTCTGTCTGTCCTTTCACCTATCCTTCCAGCCATCCATACATCCATCTATCCATCTGTCCATTCACCTGTCCATCCATCCATCCATTCATCCATCCATGCATCCATCTGTCCATTCATCCATGCATCCATCCATCCATTCATCTGTCGGTCTGTCTGTCCATCCATCCATCCATCCATCCATCCATCCATTCATCTGTCTATCCATCCATCCATTCATCCATGCATCCATCCATCCATTCGTCTGTCTGTCCATTCACCTATCCTTCCATCCATCCATGTATCTATCCATTCATCCATCTATCCATCTGTCCATCCATCTGTCCATCCATCCATCCGTCCGTCCATCCATCTGTCCATTCATCTGTCTATCCATCCATCCATCCATCCATCTGTCCATCCATCCATCCATCTGTCCATCCGTCCATCCATCCATTCATCTGTCTGTCTGTCTGCCCATCCATCTGCCCCTCCATCTAACTGTTCATCCATCCACCTTTCCATCCATCCATCTATTCATCCATCCATCCATCCATCCTTCCATCTGTCCATCTGTCTATCCGTTCATTCATCCATCCAACCAACCATCCATCCGTCTGCCAATCTATCTGTCCATCTGTCCATCCATCTGTATGTCCATTCCCCCCACCATCAGTTCAACCAGTGTTTACTGAGCACCTACTTTGTGCCAGGCCCTGACAAGCAGCAAGAGGCAGCCTCTTCCCCCAGGGACACAGACGTAAAGAGCAGCTACAACCTCATGTGATCGGCACCAGGATGGGGGTAGCAGAGGGGGATGGGGAGGACGTTCTAGGAGGGGTAGCCCTTGGTGGGCCCTGCAGGGTGCCTCAGGCCAGGATGCCCCCCGAAGCCTTGCTCAGCCACTGAGGCCAAGTCGGCTGAACTCTAATGGGCCTGGCCTCTCTGTCCACGCCTGACCCCAGAGTGCAGGCGAAAGGGCCAGGCCACTGTTGGAAAGGCCGTGGCTTCACAGCTGCAGAGCACCAACCCCAAGGCAGCCTGGTGGGCAGGGCGGGTGAGGCACCAGCCATATCCCTATTACAGAGTCAAGTAACGTCCCAAGACCCACAGAAGGGCACTGGCCCAAGACCACACAGCGGGCGAGGGGGTCTGGGCATAGCAGGCAGGCAGGGTTGGGAATGGTGGGGGTGCTACTTACAGCTGGAGTCTGCTAGTCTCAGGGCAGTGCCCGCTCCAGCTGCAGTAATGGGAATCAGCTGTGCCACCCTGCGGTACCCCTCCCCCGGCCTTGGGAGCCGGCTGTGCTGAGCCCAGCCAACCTTCCCATCACCCTCCTTCCTGCCACCAAGGGCGGCTCACAGAAGCTCCTGGGTCGGGACACTCACTAGGCCACGCCTGCCTTTTGGAAATCCATGGGCCCCCTGGCATCTGGGGGCTTCATACACTGCCAGTTCTGATGCCTGGCCCCAGCCTGGGGGTTGGCATTCCTGCGTCTGTGTCAGGAGAGGACAGGGAGGTGCCAGGCTTGCCCGAGCCACAGCCACCACCATGCTGAGTCCTGTCCAGGAGTTTCCATCTCTGGGCACTGCTACTGGCCCAGAGGAAGCTGGTTCCCAAGACACTGAGTGGGGCCGCTCTCCATCAGCCGATGAGTGGACAGGCGCCTCGGATGGCTTCCGGCCGAGTTAATGGGTCACCCATTATGTCTCCACAGATCTTCCCAGGACCCTGCAGGAAGGCAGGCCAGAGCAGCCCCAAGGAACAGCCCGGGGGAGGGAAGGCAGATGGCCACCTCAAAGCCAGCCCCGAGCCCTTCCCCTCTAGGCCTGAGTGTCAAGGGCAGACCCAGCCCATGACTTTGGGGACCTGGTGGCACTGACTCCAGCAGGAGATCCCCGGGGCTGAGCCCTGGCAGTTAGAGGAGGCCTGGACTCAGATGGGGACAGAACACTGTCAGCCTGATGGCGGCTAGAGGAGGAGGGTAGGGCCCCTGGTCATGTGGGTCCTGGCTCCGTG
Organism: Pan troglodytes; assembly: GCF_028858775.2. Classification (NCBI taxonomy): domain Eukaryota; kingdom Metazoa; phylum Chordata; class Mammalia; order Primates; family Hominidae; genus Pan; species Pan troglodytes. The sequence goes on from NC_072404.2 coordinate 8,478,030, forward strand.
GGCCTGCTTTCCACCTGACCTCAGCAGGCAGGTCTCTCTGGCCATTCGCACACCCAGCTGCCTGGGAGCCCCAAACTGGGACTGGTGGAGGGGCCCTGCAGAGGGGAAGGCCAGGGTCCAAGAAGCCCATGAAGCCATGCGCCAGGGCCAGAGCTGGCCTGCCTGGTCTGGATGGTATGTCATCCTTGTGTTACAAGTGAGGAAACTGAGGCTCAGGGAGTAACATCACAGGTTCAAGGTCTTAAAGCTGAGAAGTGGCCCCTCTGGGTTCGGAAGGCAGGTTGGGCCCTGGGGCAGCCTCTACCCCCAGCCCCTCTTCCCCAGGACCCTACGGCCCCAAGAGGCTTCACTGGCAACTCGGTCAGCCCTCTCTAGCCCCCTCCCCAGCTCCCCTTGTCCTGTCCAGGGCTGAGCACCATCCCACAGCCCACTTCCCTACCAGGGCTGTGTGGCCCAGTGGGCCCCTAGAGGGAGACCTGGGGTCTGGATGGGGAGGGAAGTGTTTCAGGCTGAAGCTGAGCCTGGGGAATCGGGCGGGGGTGGCTAGGCGGGCCACCCCCTCAACAGTTTTCAGACCTCAAGAAGTCACCACGAAATTCCATTCTCCTGACAGCAAAGAAATTGATTCACTCTTGCCAAAGCCTGCGGCCCCCACAAGAATGCTGTAAAGCTTCCTCCCGCTGCTTCCAGACAGGCAGCAGCATCAGGTCCCCCACTCCTCCCATTCCTGGCTACAGAGAGACGCGGGAACCCCCCCTACCCAGTTCTATGCATGTGCCCCTGCCAGGCTGGGCCATCCACCTCTGTATGGTCACTCCCCTGGTACAATATCCCCCTTGCTTTCTCTACAATGGGCACATTGCTCCCACGACCTGCTGGGTCAAAGGCACCACAGTCAGGGGTAGCTGGGGAGCAGGAGTTGCGGGGGTGGGGCGGCTCAGGGCAGGCAGCCCCATCCCCTGGCCTGGGAACTGTGGGGAGACGGACTCACAGCATCTTGTCAGGTGGGGTGCAGGGTGGCATGGCACCCACCATCGGTGCCACTGATGTAAAGTCCAGGTACAGAGCACAACCCCTGCACATATTTGGGGGCTTGGCCATGCTTGGCTGCGGGGGATTGAGGAGGGATTGGGCCTCAAGAAACGGGGCTGGGACTAAGTCACAAGGTGCGTGAATATCAGGCGGGACTTTAACTCAGCCAGTGGAGAGCTAAGGAGGGTTTTGCTCTTCGTGTGGGTGTGTGAGTGGCTATGATCCTAGTTGTCCAGCTGCTGCGTGGAGAATAAGTAAAGCAGGTAGGATAGGAGTGGGTGGGATGGGGGTGGAGGCTGCCCAAGTGATTCAGGGAAGAGATGATGGGGATGGATGAGGCTCCGTCTCTGAAACAATTCAGATATGGGAGAGCCTGAAGTCAGCGGTGTGACTGAAGCACGTGGGGTCATGGACACCCCTCAGTCCGGAGGCTGGGGCTGGGCTGGGGCTCAGCTGACTTTGTGGGGGCAGCCAACCCAGTCACTGGGTCCTTTTCTCCCCGGCTCACCCTCAAGCCTCTCCAGCTGCATGGAGGCTCCAGGGCTAGGCTCTGGCTGATCGGGAGGGGTTTATGGCAGGAGGTGACGCCATGGGAGACTTGTCACTTGGGCACAGCCAGCACCATCTGCTGGGGCATCTGCTTTCGGAGGTGGTGACTGCTAATTACCTGGGGCCAGGAAGAGGCCTGGGAACCCCCATCCCCCACACCGCCCAGCCGGTACAGGGGCTAGGGGTGCGGCCCCTGGGGCCCTAAGAGCAAATGGGCTACAGCGTCCTTGGAGGGGGGGGGGGTCTGACAGTGGGGCCAGACATTTATCCACTGAATTTTTTCAGAGCACCTACTATGTCCCAAAACCTGTTCCAGGTCTGGATGACACCAGGTCGCTGCTGTCTTGCGGCTGACATTCAGGTAGAGGTAAGGAGAGGGGCTCCAAGGGGCACTTAAAGAATTTAAAATGCCATCTCAGGCTTGAACATAACTGTCAGCGTCCGAGGGGGGCAGTTTAGCCACGGTGGTGGCGGTGGTGGTCGTGGTGGTCGCAGAGACCCTGCTTAGGAGGGCACGGGAAGACAGCGCAGCCACCGGCAGAGCCGCCTCCGTCCACGCTTCCGGAGGACGTGGCGGGCAGGGGGCTCACACCCTGCTCAGGCGACCCTTGGCCACTTCCGGGCCCCTCGCCCCTCACCCTCGGCTGCCGGCGCGCATTCCTGCCACCCCCGCTCGTGCGAGGGGCGGGCCCGGGCCCGTGGGAAGGGCCGGGGATGGGGGCCGTGTGCCGGGGAGGCGGGGTGGGGAGGGCGCACAGCTGGGCCGCATCTGGCCCGAGCGCAAGGAGACCAAATGGGACAGAAGGCGGCCTTTCATCCGGCGAGGGAAGTGGCGGCCTTCGTTTCTCCTCGCCATGGGGCGCCTGAGGATTTCGGGGAGCCAACCCTCCCGACGAAGGGCCAGGATCGAGGAAATCAGCCAGGGAGGAAGGAGTGGAATTTGGTTCTGGTGCTTTCTCGTTAGAACCTCGTGTCCCCACCTGCGGCACAGGTGGCCAAGCTCTTGCTCTGTACAAATAACGGCTCCCCTGAACCGAGCGCTCGGGAAGACCCAGGCGCCACCCCAGTTTGCAAGGCCTGCCGCGTCCCAAGGGGAGGAAGCCGGGCTCAGGAGGGGAAGCGCACAGCGAGGAAGTAGGATGTCCCCCACGGTGCGTCGGAGCCCAGAGCCCGGGTCTCAGCACCCTGCCCGCTGCGCCGAGGGCGCGCCCCTCCCGTGCCGGGACGCCCGGTGCATCCCCGGACGGCGCTGGCCAGGCTGGGTTTCCTCTTCAGGGACACCGGCGCGGGCCGGGCCCGTCCCCAAGCCCCTCGGCGGCCCGCAGGGGCTACCCGGGGCGGGGGGGTGCGGGGCGTGCACGTGCGCGCCGGGGGCGGGGCCGCTGCGCCCTCTGGGCAGTTCCTAGCCCCCAGCCGCGGCCCCACGTGGGTCTGCGGGCGTGGAGCGGCGACCGGCGCGAGGCCCCGCCCCCGAGCCCGGGAGCCAATGAGCGCACGGGGGCGGGACCGGGGCGGGGAGGTTTAAGAGCGCGGGACACTGGTGCTGCGCTGCTGGACTGCGCCGCCGGAGCGACGGGCTTCGGGGCGGTGCAAGGCAGGAGCACGGGGAAGGGCGCGCCGCGCGGCCGCCACCCCACCATGCTCAAGCGCTGCGGCCGGCGCCTGCTGCTGGCGCTGGCGGGCGCGCTGCTCGCCTGCCTGCTGGTGCTCACCGCCGACCCGCCGCCGCCTCCACTGCCCGCCGAGCGCGGCCGGCGCGCGCTGCGCAGCCTGGCGGGCCCCGCGGGGGCTGCCCCGGAGCCCGGGCTGGGGGCGGCGGCGGCGGCGCCCGGGGCGCTGGTCCGCGAGGTGCACAGTCTGTCCGAGTACTTCAGCCTGCTCACCCGCGCGCGCAGAGATGCGGGCCCGCCGCCCGGGGCTGCCCCCCACCCCGCCGACGGCCACCCGCGCCCCCTGGCCGAGCCGCTCGCGCCCCGAGACGTCTTCATCGCTGTCAAGACCACCAAAAAGTTCCACCGCGCGCGCCTCGACCTGCTGCTGGAGACCTGGATCTCGCGCCACAAGGAGATGGTGAGCCCCCCGCGGCCTGGACTGGCGGGCGAGCGGGGCGGGGACCCACCGTCTGGTCCAGCTGGTGGCAGTGTCCCATGGGAGTCAGGCTGCATCCCCATCCAGCCACTAGGGCCATCCGTGGGCGACGCCAGTGCACCCCGGTGCAGCCAGTTTGCCTGCTGGGGCCACTCTCCCGTTACAGTTGTGTTACTGTCCCCGGGGCCCCGCCCCCTGTCCAGCTCCAGAGTCCTGGATGGCTGCAGGACCCTACACCAGTCTCCAGTGCTTGGGGTTGGTGCCCTGTGATACTTCTCACCCCGTGAACATTGGAGCGCATTCATAGGGCATTATGTCCTCAAACTTCCACAAGCAGATTCTGTTCGGACCCACCCTCAGCTCAGACCCCTCAGCTCAGCCTTTCTCCAGGGGAGAAAGGCTCTTCCTTTAGTGAAGTGAGGGGTTCTGACCTCTGGGCCCTTTCCTCATCACAGTGTTAAGGTACGGGGAGGGAGGGAAGTCATTGCTGGTTGGTGGGTCCTGGGGAGCACATCTCAAAGAACTCCAGGTTTTGGGGTCTGTGTGGGGACCCTCCCCGCACAGTGCTGTAGTCTCTGAGGCCTGCAACCTTGGGCACAGCCCGCTTCAGTTGGGCATCAGCTTCTTACACACACATAATTAAGACACACCCCACTTTGAACATTTCCCTCGAGGCCACAGCAGGACGGTTGGGCTGGGGCGGGATGGGGACAGTGTGTGGGGCTTGCAGTCGGGGACTGGGGGGGCGTCTCTGGGCTGGGAGATGCAGAGGCATTTGCTGTGAGGGTGGGGGCTCAGGGAAGACCCTGCACGCCTTCCTCCCTGCTCAAACCCCGGAGACCCAGGGCCTTCTGACCTGGTGCTGTCCTGTTTTGGGGCACTGTGGGTGGGTGGGAGCAGGGCTTGGTGAGGTCATGAGGGCGACAGGGAGGGGCAGGGTCCTCTCTGGTCCTGGCGTGGGGAAGGGGCCCTGGGAACCCCATGGCAGCCTCCTGGGAACACAGCGTCCCATTCCCAGGGGCTCAGCGGGCTGGCGGGAGGGGGCGGCGGGGGCCGTGGGTTTTGTTTGGCGGCCGGGCCGTTAGGATTCCCAGCGCCGGGCGGCTCTCACGCTGGCCCCTTGGGCAAGGTAACAAAGCCCCTTTCTCCAGCGAGAAAGGCGTCGGGCCCCTTGTGTGCAGCTACGCGCTCCGTGGGAACCGCTGCTGGCGTGCTGGCCACTCAGGTTGCCTGGCGATGAGGGGGCCAGCGGGCCCCCCCAGCATCTCTTACTGACAGTCCTTTTGGGGCACCATCCCTGAGCCTGGCCTCCCCACCCCCAGCACTCAAGCCTTACTGCTATGTGATCTTGGGCATCCTTCAGCCCCACTCTGGGCTACCACCAGCTCTGAGCACCTCTCATCTTGGAATCTGGGGCCTTTCTCCAACAGAGGGGATGTGGTCAGAGGGTCTCAGTTAGGTCCCAGCTGGGCTGTGTGATCCTGAGCAAGACCTGGGGCCTCTCAGACCCTCACTCTGATCTCTGAAATGGGGGAACATGGTCCTTCCAGGAGCACGTTGTAAGAGACTGGCAAAGCCTGCAGGCATGGGGTGAACCCGGCGGGCACTCAGGGTTGAGGTGGGGGCCATCACTCCCTTGAGCCCTGAGGTCCCTACTGGAGGGTCACCCCACCAGGGGACAGGTTGAATCTGCCCTCAGCATCAGTTCACCAGCACACAGCAAGCAAAGACCCCCTTGTGGTGGGTGATGGGCAGGGGTCCTGGAAACCCACAGAAGAGGGCCCCCCTCTCCCAGCCCTGCACGGAATGACTCAGACATGGTCTGATGGGGGAGATAGAAAGATGTCAGGGCTGTGCGGGGGGAAACCCCCGAGAGGCTGTGTGAGGCAACAGTGGGCATCTGACCCACATGCTGGGGGAAGGGAGGGAGGAGGGAAGACTTCCTGGAGGAGGCGCCATTTGAGCTAGACTAAGAGTAAAAAAGTGCCCAGAAAGGGCACTCCATCCGGGCATGGTGATGACCACAGCATGGGGGTTGTGCAGGAAACTTCTAGCAACGGGAGTGGTGGCTGGGGGGAGGGTCGGTTGGTCAGCAGGGGCCGCGCTGAGATGGGCCTGGAGTCCAGGATGAAGAGCCTGGCCTTTGGCCCAGAGGTTCCCCGCCCCTCCCAGGAGCAGCCAGGCTGCCGCGCTGCCACCGCAGCGGCCACAATTGCTGGGGAGAACTTGGCATCCTGTGTTTCTTTGAATCGCGGCTCCAGGAACAATGCTGCTTCCTGTGGGTGTCCCCCGGCCCCCGCCCCCGTCCACCCTCATCCACCCGGCTCTTCCTCCTGCAGCCCCGTCTTCGTCTGGAAAGTTAGGTGGCACTGGGGGGTCTGGGTCCCTAGAAGGCAGGGACTGGGCTGGTCTAGCACCGCCTCGGCCCCAGGGTATGACCTCAGGCTGGTGCCTGCACCTCTCTGGGCCTCAGTTTCCCTACTTGGGCCTCATGAGGCTGGTAATGGCACCCACCTCCGAGGGCTGTCAGGGAGAAGAAGGGAGAGAATCTGTCTCTGCACTTTGCTCTCCGCCCAGGGGAGCTCTGTTGTGCCCATTTTACTGAAGACGAGACTGAGGCTCTGAGCGGCGGGTGAGGCCTATAGCCCAGCAGCGCCTTTTTCCTCCCCTCCTGGTGGCTCAGGTGTCGGGAGACAGTTCGCCTGGCACCCCCGCACCCCATAGCCCCGCCTTCTCAGATGCTGTTCTAGAGGCCTCCCTGCTCCCTGAGCTGAACAAAGGTGACTTTCATCTCCGTAGCCTTGGGCTGGGTTTTTAGGGCACCACCAAATCTCGGGAGAACAGGCCTCCCTTGATCTCATTAAGAAAGCATTTTCCTTTTAACCCAGCGGCGCAGTGGAGCGTCTGCAGGGGCTGGCCCTCCGCCTCCCACGGCATTCCTGGGCTGAGATTCTGGGGAGGCCAAGGGGCTGGGTGCGAGTCTGTGCGTGTGGCTGCCCTGGGGTGTCTATGGGTGCTGCAGGAGGGGTGCATGCATGGAGAGGCGGAGACCCAGCCTGCCACCCCCTTAGCTCTGGGCCTCACCCTATTGAGCATGTGCCCAGGGCTGCGTCAGGCTGGATAAGGATCTGAGACCACCAAGGTGTTCCAGGGACTCTGCGGGACCTGTGTGTACAGGGAAGGAAACTGAGGCTGGGTGGGCATCGGGGGGTTGTCCCTTGGTCAGAGCATTGCCCGTACACCCTGGGTTTTGCACTCAGCCATGCCAGGGTGCGCCGGGCGGCACGCGCTGGGCGGGCCGGGCAGAGGAAGGAACATTCCTCCCCGTGTGCCGGCAGGCCCAGGCGGGCGCCGGCGACTCCTGGCCCCGCCCTGGCGGCCCCCTCCTCTTCCGCAGAGCGCTCCTGGCAGGGGGCGGCCGCGTGCTGGCACAGGTGGGCTGTGGCCTTGGGCAAGCCTGGGTTTCCTTGCCTGAGCAGTGGGAGGGGTGCTGGGCTGCATGGGTACTGGGGGCCCCTGACCTGGGGGCTGGGGACACCTGAGGTTTCCTGCCACAACCCTGCTGACCGTTGGCAACTTTGCAGAACTTCAGGGCTGCTTTGGCTCAGAGTGGGTAGCTTGTCCTGCAGGTCACCCAGGACAGGGGTGCTGGCCCAAAGGGCAGCTGTGGGGTGGCTGCAGTGCTGGTGGCTGCACCCTACGCGCGGGACCTCATGCCCAGCCCGGCCCGGTTAACCAGGCCAGCTGTATGGTAATGGGCGGCGCGGCCACTCTGCTTAACTCGGCCGAGTTAAGGCCGGCCCGGCGCCCCTCTCCCGCCAGCCCAGGACAAAGCTGGCGGACAATGCCTGGTGATTCATCCTCCCTCCAGGCCCTTTGTCCGCCAGGGCTTGGCAGCCGCCCAGCGAAGGCCTTTGTCCCCAACCCCGAGTGATTGAGACTTGGCTTCCCACAGCCGAACTCCTCCGCCTGTCCCTCCCGCCACCCCGCCTGTCCCCCGCCTTTCCAGCAGCCTCCAAGTGGCAGGCCGGGTGCTGTGTCAATAAGGGTGTGTGCCCTGCCAGGTGCACGGGGCGGGTCGGGAACCGGTTACCTGGCGGGCGGGCGAGGCGCACCACCTGGCTCGTGCCTCACCGCGCCTGGACGACCTTGGGTGCAGCTGTCGAGGTTGGGGAGTGAGGCCCCCATCCCCCACCCCCAGGGCGAGTGAATGCGTGAGCTCTGGCCCAGATGGCACTGAGATGGGGCACTTGAGCCCTTCTCAGCACGAGTGGGGAAACCAAGGCCCGGAGAAGGGTGGGTGTCAGTGTGACGCAGCTGCAGCTGCAGCCACTCCAGGGCGCCCCGTCCTGCCCCCACAGATGGCCCTGGGGTGGGGATGAAGGGCTGCCTGCTGAAGGCCGATTTTCTCCTTCCAGACGTTCATCTTCACTGACGGGGAAGATGAGGCCCTGGCCAGGCACACGGGTGAGCCCTGGACTTGGGGCAGGAGGGGGCCCAGGCCTCCATCCAGAGCGGAACGCTCCCCCTCCAGTCTCCCTGCCCCTCCGGGCCGAGAGGTCACCAAGGGCAGGACAAGGAGGGCAGTTTACTCATGGGGTTTGCTCCATGCCCCGCCCCACCACTCGGGGCCCCCCAATTCTCATGCAAATGAAGCCCATTCAGCCCCCCGGGTCCCTTTGAGCCCAGGCAGCGGCAACAGGTGGCGGGTGCTGGGAAAAAGCTGCCTGAATGGGCGGGGGCGGGGCCGCCCTGGAGGGGGCTGGGCTGCGGGAGGGTCCACAGGCCCAAGCCCCGAGCTAGGGTGGGGGAGGCTACGGCCGCCGGGCCCAGCTTGAACTAGGGGGCTTTTCTCCAGCCCCTGGGCCCTGTGGCGTCCCCCAGGCCAGGCCCCTCTCTGGGAGCCGGCTCAGACCTACTCACAGCCGCTCCCCTGTCCACAGGCAACGTGGTCATCACAAACTGCTCGGCCGCCCACAGTCGCCAGGCGCTGTCCTGCAAGATGGCCGTGGAGTATGACCGCTTCATCGAGTCCGGCAGGAAGTGAGTGTGGCCCCGGGGGACTCCCATCTCCCTGCCCGAGCCTGGCAGCGCCCGCCCCGGCATGCCCTCCCCCGATGGCCCTGCCTTGTCCTCAGGTGGTTCTGCCACGTGGACGATGACAACTACGTCAACCTGCGGGCCCTGCTGCGGCTGCTGGCCAGCTACCCGCACACGCGGGACGTCTACATCGGCAAGCCCAGCCTGGACAGGCCCATCCAGGCCACGGAGCGGGTCAGTGAGAACAAGGTGGTGAGTGCCTGCCCTCTCCCAGTCCCCCACGCCCACGTGGAGCGCACACCCGGAGTGGGGGTGGGACAGTGAGGGGCAGCAGCGCCTGGGTCTCAGGACACCTTCTCCCTTCTCCCAGCGTCCTGTCCACTTCTGGTTTGCCACGGGCGGCGCTGGCTTCTGCATCAGCCGTGGGCTGGCTCTGAAGATGAGCCCGTGGGCCAGGTGAGTGCCCTGCACAGGTTAGGCCAGCCCGGTCCCAGGCTCCTCGCCACTGTGGGGCCTGGCTTGGTTCATCTTCCCAGCCACGGGGTGTCCCCAGCCTCCTGTGTGGCACTGCCCACTTACTTCCTATATTCCACTTCTCTCTGGGTTTCAGAGGGCAGGTGTGTTTACGGCGGCTGCCCCCAAGCCTGACCTGCTCAGAGCAGCCAGAGGGGCGATGAGCACCCCAGGCACCATCCGGCAGGACTCTTCCCTGCACCCAGATTCCCTCCACAGAGAGCCACGGAGCACAGGAGCCGTGCAGGGAATGTGCCCTGGCTGTGGCCAGGGGAGGCAGAGGGAGCTGCAGCCCAGAGCTCTCCTCAGGGCTCCTCTCCCTGAGGAGTGCAGCGCCTTTGCTTGGTGGGGCCTCCCCAGCTCCCAGCAGATGGCTCCCGCCTCTGCTCACTGGTCTGGGCCCTTCCCTCCCGCAGCGGGGGTCACTTCATGAATACGGCTGAGCGGATCCGGCTGCCTGACGACTGCACCATCGGCTACATCGTGGAGGCCCTGCTGGGCGTGCCCCTCATCCGCAGCAGCCTCTTCCACTCCCACCTGGAGAACCTGCAACAGGTGCCCACCTCGGAGCTCCACGAGCAGGTACACCATCCTCCGGGCCCCGCCAGGACTCCGAGAGCACAGGAAGGGACGTGTGGCTGCCGAGAGGGGCGCAGTGGCGGGGGGGCACTGTTCTAAACAGGGAGGCCAGGCAGCACACCACCGTCAGCCAGGGGGGGTCACTCCTGCCGTGAGCTCAAAGCTGTTTATGGCGGGTTGTTTTCCTGCCGTCTCTTCTCTTCACTGTGATGCGCCTACTGTGTGTATTTTGTCCACGCTGGCAATGCAGCCAGCCCCAGCTGGTCCCCAGTTTGGGACCTTATTCCTGGGGTGTGCAGGGCAGGTGTCCTTCCAGGTCCAAGGGAGGCCAGGGCAGGGCCGTCGCCTCACTCAGGGCTGTGTGGCCAGCCTGGGGCGGGGCCCAGGGATGTCGGGCCCCTCCCGGCATCACTCCGCCCCCTCCCCACAGGTGACGCTGAGCTACGGTATGTTTGAAAACAAGCGGAACGCCGTCCACGTGAAGGGGCCGTTCTCGGTGGAGGCCGACCCATCCAGGTAAGGAAACCCCGGCCCAGATGGGCTTGCGTAGGGTGGCCTAGGGGCGTCAGGGGGCCTCGTGGAGCTGCAGCAGGGTCTCTCTAAGCGGCATGACTCTACATAGAGGTGTCCCCCGGAGTCCTGCTTGCTCGGGGTGGGGCCGCCAGTGCTGTGGGACTGCAAATGGGAGCTCAGCACCTGCCTGCCACCCACGCAGACCAGCCCCTGCTCTGTTCCCACAGGTTCCGCTCCATCCACTGCCACCTGTACCCGGACACACCCTGGTGTCCCCGCACTGCCATCTTCTAGTGGCCATGGCTGAGACCCAATCCCTGGGCGCCCCTGGTATCCAAAGGGCCCAGGGACCCTGTTGCGCTGCCCTGGCCTCGGCATTCGAGGCTCCCCTAGGGCCGTGCCTGTGCGCGTGTGTGTGTGTGTGTACTGCATGCCCACCCGGGTAGCAGGCTGCTGGGCAGTTCTGCTCTGTGGAGGGGCGGGCACCAGCGCCACTTATGTGCCTCTGCGCCAAGGGCCAGTGGGCTGCAGGGCCTGCTTGGAGGAAGGATTTGTGTGTCGGAGGCCACTCTGAGGGCAATTCTGTTAGGATTTTTGGATCTTTCTACAGCTACGGGGCTCCGGGCTACTTTGCAGGGATGCGATGCGTAGGTGCCTTTCTCTTCCTGCTGACCACAAGCTCTGTGCTGGGGGTACCTGTGCCCTGAAGTCCTGGCCCCTGTGTCATAGCCCCAAGTACAACTCACTGAGCCATGCTCATTGCAGGGGAGGCTAGGTCTGGGGGTGCGTGACCCAATCCCCTTCCTCCTGGCCTGGACGCTGTGGCTTAAGAGTAACAGCAGCCACCGCCCAGTTCCAGTGGCCCCACGAAGCCCCCAGTGGCTGGCTGTCCAGCTGGGCAAACAGTGGCACCCCTCCCAGCTCTTCTGAGTGGGGAGTCTTCCAGGCCTCCTCAGAGGTCTTCCCTTTGCCTCCCCAGGACAGGGTGAGTCAGAGCTCAGCATTTAATCTCCTCTCCAAAGTAGAGAGCAAGTCGCCCACAGTGGGCGTGTCTGTAAATATTGTGACAGTATTTTTTTACTGTGCTGTTTTTTTTGAAAGGGGGTGGGTAAAAAGTAGGGTGTTCTTGTTTTTTGCTTGGGAGGGTGGGGGTGGGGGAGGGTCTTATTTTATCTTATCTTTTCTGTGGATCAGAAAAAACAGAAGCCAAACTAGGGGTCATCTTTGTTTTTAAAGCTGAAGTGGGACTGTCTGGCACCCTGTGTATTTATGCGTTCCAGCATCTGGAACCTCCCATCCCTGCCCTCCTCCTGTGTAGCTGCCACCTCCCCGCTGGGCCCAGCATGGCTCACCTGTCCCGTGGGCTGTGTTTCTTGTTGTTTTTCTCTTTGCAAAGACATAGCTAGGAAAGCGAATGATAAGGGAAAAGTTCTCAGGGAATTGAAGTGTTGTTGCTATGGTGATGTCCTTTTGCTGTGAATAAAGGTGCTCTTTGCAGCAATCCTGGGGGTCCTGGTCTTGGCTGGAGGTGGGGCCTAAGCCCCAGGGCAGCCAGGGTCAGGAGAGGCACACAGGTGAAGGGGAGGCTTGGCCTTGGGTGCACCGCATGGAGCAGGTAGATAGGAAACGCTTAGAGACAACTATTTTGGAATGAAACCTGGCGTCACTATAGCTGCCTGCTGGTGACTACAGGTGCGGCCCACCCAGGGTCAGGGTGGTCGCTGGAGCGTGAGCCCTGTGCTTCCAGGAGGAACAGGTCTAGGATGCTGGGGGCTCTAGGTCCCAGCCAAAAGCACAACCCCAAGGCTCTGGCCTGGTCTGGCCACTGGGGAGCCCAGCCCCTGCAGGAGGGACAGTGACTCCTGTGACCGGGCCTGGGGCCTCCTTAGCTAACTTCACTCCTGCCACGAGCTCACAGAGTCCACATCATCGCCTCACTTTGCAGGTGGGGACACCGAGGCATGGAGCAGCTGATGCCCAAGGTCCAGCAGCCATGCTGGTGGGCTGGGGAGGCACTCAGACTCCAAGCCAGGCAGGCCGTGGGTCCGGCCGCCCCACAGCTGGTAATGCTGCACCTCCCTCTCCTGTGAGGTGGCCCCAGGCCCCGACCCCGCTCAGGGGTGGTGGGAAGAGTCCTGGAGAGCAGGAGCAGTGCCGGAGCCCCCACTGCAGCTGGTCCCAGCCCCTGCAGAGATCCAGACACTTGTTTTTTAAATACAGCAGCTCTGCGGTGCTTTTCCTTCCTCAAATCCAGCCTTTGAGGGTGACCGAGTAGGGGACGGGTGCCGCAGCCTCTGCGGGGATTCCCTCCCCTCACCCTCCTGGCAGCCCCGGGGCGGCTCACTTCCTCTTCACCATGAGCCCCCACCCCCTCCCTGGGGCTTACACCCTTGGCCTGGCACTGCCCTGGCCGCGCCCCTTGCAAGTTCCTGCTCTGGCCTGACCCTGCTTCCCCCAACCCCAGGGCTCCAGGTCCCCCTCCTGCTGCCTCTGCACCCCCCACTCGGCTCCAAGGAGACGACACACTGTGAAAAGTGCCTCTCTATGGGGGGGTGCCTTGCCCTCCCCGTCGCTGCCCCCTCCAGAAGAGTGCTGACGTGCTGAATGGGCCTGCAGAGACCCCCTTACTCTAAGCCTGGCTGGGGGCTACCCTGGCCTTGGGGGCGGCTGGCAGGGCTGTGACCCCACCTTGGCCTTGGACGGTCCTGAGTCAGCAGAGCAGCTGCCTGGGGGGGTGTGGACAGTGATGGGGATGGCGGGAGGATGGAGGGCCCTCACCGTCACGTGGCCTGACCCCCGTCTGGGTGGCTGTGGTCCTCCCTGAGCACCCACCGTGTGCCCACCCACTTCTCATAGGACGGCATAGGCCCCTCTTCTGAACGAGGAAGCTGAGACTCTGGGGTGGGGCGGGGGGGTCGTGACGGAACAGGCTGCGGGCAGAGGCTGCTGGCCTCCTTCCTGCCCGGCTGACTCAGAGGCTTGGGGCCTTCTGCCCTGGCCCCGACGCTGCCCCCGCCTGCAGCTGGCATCGCCTCCCCACAGAGCTGGTGGGGCCCCGGGGGCGGAGGTGTGGCTGGACCCAGGGGTCGGACAGACCCATGGATACAGCTGTGGGGCCCCGCCAGGGTTTGGGGAGTCCCCATTAATGTTCATATGTCCCTGTGTGTGGAGCGGGGTGGGAGTGGGGGCTAAGTGGGCATCGGGGAGAGCACAGGAGCAAGAAGTGGGGTGGGGAGGAAGCCCGGCTCCTCCCGAGGCCTCGACCTCTCCATCTGACAAATGGGAACAAAGGTAAATGCAGTCCCCGTGTGCTGGAGGTCAGGAGGTGTTTTGGAAGGTGCACAGGACAGCGCATCTGGCCCCTTCCTCTTCCAAGCTGAGGGAGGGAGGTTTCTCTGCCCTCAAAAGGGGAAGCAGGTCCAGCAGTGTCTTAGGGGAATGAGGCAGCCTGACCTCTTCCATCCACCGCCCCCCCACCCCCCAGAAGGTGACTCACCCGGCAGGGGAGGTGAAGTCATTCCTCCCCCAGGTACATTCTGGGGACAGCTGTGTCCCACCCACCAGTGGTGCCATCACATCAGATTAGAGGTCTGGTCAGAAAGGGGCCTGGCTGGTCCCTGGGGCTCCATGTCCCCCCAGTCTAGCCCAGCCAGGCCCCCTTTCCCAAACTACTGATCATTAACGGGGCTTTCAAAACAAGTAAAACTGCAACCACGGGGGCTGCAGGGCGCTCAGCGAGGGTGGCAGACCTCAGCCGCCACCCCTGCTTCCGTTCTGCCAGGCGAGTGCCTGGGGAGCCCCAAGGCTGCTTGGGGTCTGGGAGGGGCTGCTAGGTTGGGGCGCCTCCCCACTCAGTTGAAAGGAACTTCCCTTCCACTGGGGCCATCAGGGCCAACTTCCTGGAAGAGGTGCCTCTGAGCTGAAGCAGGAAGGCTTTGTCAAGATGGAGTAGGGAGAGAAGGGGCCTTCCAGGTCTCAGCACAGCCTGGGCAAAGGTGCAGAGGTGGGATCCGCTGGGAGGACTGGAAGCCTGGGAAGGAGGGCAGGCAATGCAGTTGGGTCTCTTGATCCCCCCTCCCCAGTCACAGACAACTAGGGCTCTCCACAGGCTCAGAGGGGCCAGGGCCAGGCTGCTATGTGACTTCAGCCAGTCTTGCCGGGTGGGCCTGGGGTCAGAGGGAAAGCAGGGACGAGGGCCAGATCCATCTTCGAGTCTGTCAGAGCAATGGGCAAGTCTTGTTCCCTGCTGGGTCCATGTGCCCACACAGCCTCAGCCTTCTTAGATATTCTGCAGGGTGACCCCCTGCTTCTGAGCCCAGCCCCACCTTCTGAGCCCAGAATTGGACACACAGGAAGGCCCTTGGGGCCATGCGTGGTGGCTCACACCCGGGCCGTGCCCTCTGCCTGGAGCAGCAGCCTGGATGCCTCCCACCCCACATTTAGGCTTCAGGCCCCACAGCTGCCTCTTCCCAGAACCCTCCCGGCACGCACTTCGGCGACTCTTACAAGTACCTGTTCAGCGTCAGCCTTCGCCCAGGAGTGCAGGCTGGGGACGAGGGCAGTGGCCACCTCTGCCGGTCCTGTCAGCACCTAGTGCAATGTCCAGCCCACCGTGGGCGCTCAACGCAGGCGGCTGTGCTGCCGCAGGTCACAGCACCAATCAGACACCCCCATCCCCACACACACCCTGCACCGGCCCACGCGGCCATCACACTCGGAGCACATGCGCTCCGATGTGGCTGCACTGTTGGCACACGCACAGGCGCGCACACACCCACACGCACGAGCGCACACGTGGGCGCACACACGCCGGGGCGCCCTGACCTCCCCGCACGCCCTCCCGCAGCCGCCCCGGCCTCTGTCCCCACGCATGTCACACACGGCCGGGTGTGCTCGCTCATGCCGTCCCGCGACGTTGCTCCAGCCGGCGCCCGGAGCTCGATCGGGAGAGCTGCTGTTGGCCGCCTCTGCCTGCCAGCGTTTGCCAAGCGGTTTCCATGGTGACACATCTTGGCTCCGACAGGAACCAAGGAGTGTGGGGAAGAGGGTCCCCACGGAGGGGGCGAGGCGAGGCAGGAGGTCTCTGCGTCTTCAGGCTCCCGGCAGGCATGGGGGGCTCCACGAGTGCAGACACCCCCCAATCCCAAGCCAGGCTTGCACCCCGAGAAGGAGGCTCTGGGCTGGTCCCTCTGGGCTGCCTGGCACAGGGACTGACTTAGGTCAGTCAGTCATTCAGCAAACTTTCTGGAAGAGCCACTCTGTGCTCACAGCCGGGGCTACGATGCTGCCCAAGACGTGGTCTCGCAAGAGGCTCAGAGTCGAATCCTGAGGCTAAACTGACGTCCCGCCACCCTACTGAAGGCTCCATCTAGCAGGTTGGTCCGTGGCTGCGTAAGCACCAAGGCCCACCAAGCACTTTCTCAAAGGGGGGCTCCCCTCTGTGGTAGATCAGTTACAAACGTGTCCCCGATGCCCCACTCCTCCCTGAATCACCACGCCCTTTGCCGTGTGACTTTGCCCCAACTCCTGTCTAGAGGTGGCGTCTACTTCCCCATCCTTCAATCTGAGCCTGTCTTATGACTTGCTGTGGCCAATAAAAGGTGACAGCAATGACATTCCCAGCTCTGAGCTTAAGCCTCCAGGGACATGCGTGCCTCTGCCTGCTCTCCCCGACTCCTGCTATAGCACAAGAACGGGCTGGGCTGCTTTGCTGGAAGGCAAGAGGGCGATGGAGCCTGGGTCACCCTAGCTGAGGCCATCCTGGACTAGCTAGCTCCCAGCTGCCCACAGATGTGTGAGTGAGCCCAGCCAGGACTTGCCAGGCCTAGCAATGAGCAGCAGTACCACCAGGCCCTTTAGTACTAAGGAAATGTGAAGTCATGTGTTTGGAGCTATTTGTTACTCAGCACTAGCTACCTGATACCCCTCTCTCTAGGGCCCTGGCCAGCAGCTGCCCAACCTCAGTTAGCACAGGCCAGAGGCTCTAAAAGTTCCCAGGGGTGCTAAGAACCAGGCCGTGGTGACAGCTGGATTCCGCTGGCTAACAGTGCCAGAGGGTGCCGGGGACAGAGCTTGTGGGAGGGGGTTCCCATGTCAAGTCCATGGCAGGAGCTACTGAAGCAGAAGCACGAGTCTCCACTGCCTTTCTTTGCCTCGGTTTTTCCCCCTGTGAAATGGGCCCATCACCCTGTCCTGTCTCCTGGGGACACCTGGTAAGGTAGCGTGTGTGGCAGCTGGAAACAGACCTACTACGTGCCAGCCCCGGGTTGCAACCTAGGGAGAGAGGCCCATTGCTGCCTTCTAGGTTCCCACAACTGAGAAGGCAGCGTCACTAATCCCAGCTTACAGACTGGAAACAGTGGGGAGAGGATGAGTGGCTTGCCCGAGGCCCAGGACACACAGGAGCAGGTGGGCGTGGCCACAAGCCCCGGCTGGGTCTGAGCTGGTGGTTATCTTCATGTTTTTCTCCCTGTGGTCACCTTTTTGGAAATATTGTACTTCCTGAGCTAACTGCACTTACGAGGTAATGATTGGTGTGAGTTTATAGTCTCTTTTTTGTTTGTTTGTTTTTTGAGACAGAGTCTCATTCTGTCACCCAGGCTGGAGTGCAGTGGCACAATCTTGGCTCACCGCAACCTCTGCCTCCCGGGTTCAAGCGATTCTCCTACCTCAGCCTCCTGAGTAGCTGGGATGACAGGCACCCGCCACCATGCCCAGCTAAGTTTTGTATTTTTAGTAGACAAGGTCGCACCATGTTGGCCAGGCTGGTCCTGAACTCCTGACCTCAAGTGATCCACCCGCCTCGGCCTCTCAAAATGCTGGGATTACAGGCGTGAGCCACTGCGCCCCGGCTCGCTCCTTTTTTTTTTTTTTTTGAGACAGAGTCTCACTCTGTTGCCCAGGATAGGGTGCAGTGGTGCGATTTTGGCTCACTGCAACCTCTGCCTCCCGGATTCAAGTGATTCTCCTGCCTCAGCCTCCCGAGTAGCTGTGATTACAGGTGCCCACCACCATGCCTAGCTAATTTTTGTATTTTTAGTGGACAGGGTCTCACCGTGTTAGCCAGGCTGGTCTTGAACTCCTGAGCTCAAGAGATCCGCCCACCTCGGCCTCCCAAAGTGCTGAGATTACAGGCGTGAGCCACCACGCTGGGCCCTGCAGTCTCTTTTCACTGGGTACTGCGGTTCAGTGTTACTGCCTAGGGGCAGCTGATCCGCAGAGCCCCTCCCTGTCTGAGTTCCCCCAGGCCAGAGCTGAGAGCCAGGCTCTCCAGATCCCTATGGGAGGGCCTTGTATCCGAGTCCAGTTTTCCTCCAGCACGAGGCCTGGCATTTAATTACCTGCTATCTTGTCAGCTGTTCAGTGTTCCTGGCCTTTGGATATTTCACCCAGCGTGTTTCATTGTCTTCAGGGAAACGGCTGGTCCAGGCACCTAGCCTGCTGTCACCGGGAAGGGACATGTGCCCCGAGGCGGGACTGATGTCACTGCTGCACCCTGGTGGGGCACACCAGCCCATGGCTATGCCACCCGGGAGGTGCCCTTTTGTTGGAGGGCATTTGCCAAAACCAGCAAACTTGGGTTCTCATTCTGTGGCCTTGTGGGGTCAGGGGGACAGAAGTCAGGGCCAGTCCTGCCTAAAATGGGGAGCATTATAGAAAACCCTTCCCACCTTAAGCTGAAAACCTAAAGGTCTACCCTCTTAGGGTAAGAATGAAACGGGAATTAGCCCTGCTCCCTCCACACGAAAGACACTTGGTGCTAAGAGAAGCAAAAAGAAAAAGTTCTTGAGAAGTTAGGGCTACAGATCTTCTCTAGCACAGATTTGAGGTGCTAGCACAGATTTGAGGTGCTGCCAAGAATGCAGAGAACTCCAAGCACTCAATGCGTTGTTTTGACATAGGGTCTCTCTCTGTCACCCAGGCTGGAGTGCGGTGGTGTGATCACGGCTCACTGCAGCCTCGAACTCCTGGGCTCAAGCAATCCTCCCACCTCAGCCTCCCAAGTAGCTGGGACTTCAGGTGCATACCACCATGCCCAGCTAATTAAAAACAAAAGAGATACGGCACGTGGATCACCTGAGGTTAGGAGTTTGAGACCAGCCTGGCCAAACTGGTGAGATTCTGTCTCTACTAAAAATACAAAAATTAGCCGGGCATGATGGTGGGCGCCTGTAATCCCAGCTACTGGGGAGGCTGAGGCAGGAGAATTGCTTGAACCCAGGAGGCGGAGGTTGCAGTGAGCCGAGATCACACCACTGCACTCCAGCCTGGGCAACAAGACTGAGACTCCATCTCCGAACAACAAAAAAAATGTGTAGAGATGGGGTCTTGCTATGTTGTCCAGGCTATTCTCAAACTCCTGGCCTTAAACAATCCTCCTACCTCGGCCTCCCAAAGTGCTGGAATTACAGGCATGAGCCACTGCGCCCATCCCCCAGGAATAATTTTAACCAAAATAAATTGGCCGGGTGGAGTGGCTCACGCCTGTAATCACAGCACTTTGGGAGGCTGAGGTGGGTCAATCACCTGAGGTCAGGAGTTCGAGACCAGCCTGGCTAACATGGTGAAACTCCGTTTCTACTAAAAATACAAAAAAATTAGCCAGGCATGGTGGCGTGCGCCTGTAATCCCAGCTACTCGGGAGGCTGAGGCAGGAGAATCACTTGAACCCAGGAGGCAGAGGTTGCAGTGAGCTGAGATTGTGCCATTGCACTCCAGCTTGGGCAACAAGAGCGAAACTCCATCACAAAAAATAGACTAGACAGACAGACAGACAGATAGATAAAAAATAAACAGTGCTGGGAAAACTGGATATCCACATGCGAATGAATGACACTGGACCCTTGTCTCAGATCATTATTATTAAATTAACTCAAAAAGGGTTAAAGAAAGACTTCAATGCCATTTATTTTGAGTAGAAATAAGTCATTTCTTTAATACATCAAACTGTGGGATTTCTTGACCTTGCTTCTCTCCTGGTCCTGGCTTCCCCAGAGGATCCGCCGGGCTGGTCTGGAGCCCTGGGGCTGGCAGTGTCCCACAGAAGGACATGGTGCTGCCTCCCTTGGTTCTGAGCCCCAGTGGCAGACTCTGGTTCTGCTCAGTAGCAGTCGGCCTCATCCCCCTGCAGGAAGCCTCCCGTGGCCAGCATGTCCTGCAGGAGGGACTGGGGACTCTTCTCCACGTGGTCGCTGCTCTCGGCCAGTGTGCTCCGCAGGCCCTCCAGGTCTAGGGACCTGAGCATGGCCAGCACAGCCTCAGGCTCCTGGTCCCCTGGGGGCTGGGCCTGCTCACCCGCCCGCCACCTCGGCAGGGTGGCCTCTGCGGAGGCAGTGTTGGGGCCGCCCCTGGCCTCCCGCAGGCTGCTGTAGGAAGCAATCTTGTCCCTCAGGAAGAGAAGGAGGTCACAAGACTTCTGCGCCACAGGGCGGTCGCAGTCAAACAAGGCACAAAAGGCGAAGTCAAAGAGCCCCACGTGGCAGAGAGCCCTCAGTGCCTCGGTGAGTGGCTGGGCTGGGGCCACCTCGGGTAGGGCCACGGCATAGGGGCAGTGGGTACGCGGCGGCCCCAAAGTCTGGCCCAGGAACACGAGGGCCAGCTCCAGGCCCTGGGCGCGGACCTCCCAGTCCAGGTCCCGGCTCGCCACCTGCAGCACAGTGGCCACGAACTGCTCCATGTCCCGGGCCGCGTCGGCGTGGCCGTCCCGCAGCCACTCAGTGAAGACTTGCATGACCGCCCGCCGTGGGAAGCCCTCCGAGTCTACGGAGAGGATGTGCAGGAGCTCCGGGAACAGGCTCTGGGGGACAGGGAGCAAGTGCGGATGGTTGGTGGGGTGGCAGGAGCGAGGCTCCCGCAACAGGACCCCGGTACATCATGGGGGCTGGCCCCGGACATGCAGTCTAGGGCCACAGCCCGCTCTGACACCTTCCCATGCTGCGCGGTGAGCACACGGCCCTCCAATCCTCAGTTTACCCATCTGTCAAATGGAGGTAACCACGCCTAAGTGGAGGGTGCTGGGGAGACAGAAGGCGAAGCACGCAGGTCCCACACCCAGCAGAGCCCCAGGGCCTCGGCAGTCACTCCTGCAGGCGCTGCCCACAGCAGCAGCTGCTCCCACGCTGCATGCTGGCCCCTCGCCCACCCGCAAGCAAACGAGCACACACGATGGCCAGGCGGGAGTTGCTGGCTGAGGAACCCGCCACCTCCTACCTGCCGGGCCTCTGCATGCTCAGGGCTGGTGGGGGCGTGCAGGCCCTGGCTGGACAGCTGCCCCATGGCGGTCACCGCGCTCGCTCGGACATAACTCTCAGGGTCCTGGAGGAGCTGCAGGGCCAGCTCAGGCACCTCTGAAGCCAAGAGTGCGCATCTGAAGTCGGCCTGTCCTGGGGGTCGAAACGGCCACATGCAGCTGTGACTGAGGGCCGAGCCTTGTCGCCTCGGCCTCTGCCTCCATCCCCTTGTGGGCAGCCGACATGGCCCAAGTTTCTAGAGCCAGCAAGAGGCTGCTGGTGCACCCTGGCTCAGTGAGCCCCCCACAGGCGGGGAAGGCAGCCCCTCCACCTGCCAGCACTCACCTCCCCAGTGCCTGCTCAGCTGGGTCAGGAACTCGAGGGCGGAGTCCCTCACCTCCCAGCAGGGGTGGCACAGGCGTTTCTGCAGCACAGGGAACAGCTCTAGGGTGGGAAGGGACAGGTCAGGGTGACCTTGGGGCCAGGCTCACCCTGCCCTCAGAGCCAGCTGAGCCATTCCACCCAGCCCCTGCTGCCTCCACCCCTGCGACTCCAGCTCCGTTCACCCCTGCAAGGGGCCGCGTTACCTCTGAGGAACTGCGGGATGAGGGGGCCGAGATCAGAGCAGCCGGGGGTCTTGGGTGAGCTCAGGAGCCACCTGAGCGTGGCCTGGAAGGCCTTCTTCAGAACCTGGAGCAGATAGGGTGGGCTGCAGGGCCACGGGAGACGGAGGGGCAGGCTGTCTGTCTGTCCCCCTCGCCTTCACCTGTGCTGCCCATACTCCAGGGACAGCAATGGGGACAGGAAGTGGAGAGAGAAGGGAACGCTGGGCTTCCTTCTTTTTTAGAGACAGGGTCTCAACGTGTCATCCAGGCTGGACTGTAATCACAGTTCACTGCAGCCTCCACGTCCCAGGCTCAAACAATCCTCCTGCCTCAGCCTCATGAGTAGCTGGGGCTAGAGGCACACATCACCATGCCTGGCTAATTTTTGCAGTCAAATGCTCTACCCCTGAGCTATACCCCTGGGGCTAATTTTTCTATTTTTTTGTAGAGATGGGATCTTGCTATGTTGCCCAGGCTGGCCTCAAAAGTCCTGGGCTCCATTGATCCCCCCACCTCGGCCCCCCAACGCACAGTAATCACAGCTGTGAGCCCCACGCCCCTCCTGGGCTGATTTTAATAGGGCAGAATATGCTGCAGAACCGGCTTCCCAGACTGTGAGCAGGAGGAGGTGGTGGCAGCCCTCACCAGAAGACCCACAACCCAGGCAACGGGATTTCTACATCAAAACATGACCAATTACGCAGGGCACCTTTTCCTTAGGATCCCAAGAAGCCCTGGGTCCTTCCTCCAAAGTTGTCTGCTGTCTGCTCAGCGGCAGGTGGCACAAGGTCTGTACCTGCCAGGGCCCAGCTCCGTGAGGGGCTGTGGAGTGGGCACGTTCACAAACGGCGCTTAGGAGAACCCAAAGCCCACGCCCAGGGCCGTCCTGGTACCACCTCATTTCCCTTGTCCAGAATTCCCCGCAGGCCGCCTGGCCAGTGCCCCTGCTCCCCACGGCCCCACACACCCCTGCGTGCTGATGTATCTTCACCAACAAGAGGCCCTGGGCCCGCCCCATGCAGCCACCTGCGTCGTGAAGCTCTCTGAGCAGCAGCTCTGTGGCCCTGTGTGAAGGCCCCATCCGCAGAGGCCTGCACGGGACGGGGTGGAGTCAGGGGTGGGTCCCACTGCCTCTGCCTCCCTCCTCTCCTCGCTCTCTATCCCCACCACCGTACCGTGGGGCTGGAGCCGGGGCTCTCGAGGCACTCCAGGAGGACAGCAAGCGCCTGCGTCACCAGCTCCTGGGGGCCTGAGACAGAGGTGAGTGGATAAACCACCCCCACCCCCACCCTAGGACCCTCCCCATCAACTCTGGGAAGGAGCAGAACAAGGCCTCATCCGCCAGCTGAAACCTCCTGCACGGCCCCTGCACCCCTCAGCCCCCACCCCAGGAAGAAACAGAGAGGGACAGCAGTTCCCGGGTGCCTCCGAGCAGAAAGGGGAGTGGGGGCACGGGGATCGCCTCACGCCAAAGCCGTACAGAACACACTCACCTGTCCCCTGTGACAGTGTCCCCAGGAAGTCGAGGGCTGCTCGCTGGACCCGGACGCAGCCCGCCAGGGTCCCACAGAGGTGGCCCCCCACACTGGAGGCAGGGGCAGCTGAGCCGTCACAGAGCCGCAGGACAGTCACTGTAGCCCCCAGTAGAGACGCCTGGGGCCACGGTGAAGGGCGCTGGGGCTGCGAGGAAGAGGGCCGTCAGCCAAGGTTGCGGTCCCACTGCCGGCGTGGATGCAGGGGTGCTGGGACTTTGAGGCATGTGGGGCGGGGGACATCAGCCAAGGTTGTGGTCCCACTGCTGGCGTGGATGCAAGGGCGCTGGGGCAGCAAGGGGTGGGGGGCGTCAGCCTACGTTGCGGTCCCACTGCCAGCACGGATGCTGCTGGGCTGCATGAGGACCGGGCCGCACCTACCAGCGGCTGCAGCTCCTCCAGG
This sequence comes from Pan troglodytes, assembly GCF_028858775.2. Classification (NCBI taxonomy): domain Eukaryota; kingdom Metazoa; phylum Chordata; class Mammalia; order Primates; family Hominidae; genus Pan; species Pan troglodytes. The sequence goes on from NC_072404.2 coordinate 8,501,113, forward strand.
TGAGCCAGGGTGCGGCACAGGAGGCCCGCGCAGGACGACTTGGAGGCCAGGAGTGTGTCCACCGTCGTGGCATCGTCTGCCGTCCCGTCCAGCAAGCCTGGGGGCCAAGCCAGGAAGAGCTCCCTTAGAGAGCACTTCAGCCTCCCCACGGTCACCAGCCACCCCACAGTCACCACCCACAGCACAGGCCAGGACCTAGGTGCAGGGCAGCAGCTCACCAGGGGAGATGGCCATGTCCCCGGTCCCCTTTGCTCTTGGAGGGAGGCCTGGGTGTGATTAAAGTGGGGCGGGGGTGGCGAGCCAGGTACTCTCATCCATCTCCCTTCCCCCAACCGCAGGGACCCAGGTTCTGCCCTCCCAGCCCTTTCTGAGCAGCACACCTGGGGGTCCGGGGGCCTGAACCGTGGCCTTCAGGACACAGGCCAGGGGCTGGAGAAGGACCTGGAAGGCCTGGGTCCTCAGTGCCTGTGGACTGGAGACAAACGCGAGGTGAGTGCCGCGACCCTGGCTGCGAGACAAGTTGGCTGTGCTCCTAATGTCCCCAGCAAGCCTGGGGCAAATCAGCCAGGGGGTTGGGACACCCCCCGAGAAACATTCTCTGCAGGCCACTGGCCAGGGGACGCCATGGGACAGAGTGGCGGGGAGGACAGGCCTGACCAAGGAGATGGGCCTGACACTCCTGATGTCCTTAGGAGCAGATGCTGAGGGGCCTCCAGGAGGGCCTGGCCATGCACCCAGAGAGAGGGGCAGTGCCCGCTCAGGGGGACAGGGATGGGGTGCCCCCAGCCTCCCGGGTGTCCCCAGGTGTGTACAGCGTCCACTCTGTGGGAGGGACCTGCCCTCACGTCTGGGCCCAGGTGGAGGCAGTGTCCCCACAGTGCATTCCTGCAGGGCCGGGCCTGTTCCTCCATCCTCCCCCGGTCTACTCTCTCCTAAACATTCGGAGACCCCGGAGCTCAGAGCTGGACCCTCATGGTACCCCTGGGCCCTGTGGGCAGCAGGTCCTGAGGTCACTTCCACCCCTAATGTGAGCCCACCTGGAACACTGGCAGACCATCCACGGCCTTCCCACCTGTCCTGACCCCAGGCTCTGCCGTTGCACCGCCCCCAGGCCCCCCACCCGCATGGTGTGTGTGCTGGGGAGCTCCGAAACCCCCAACCAAAGCTGCGGTGGGGGACAGGTGGGAGGGCAGCGGAGCGCAGGGCGTCGGCAGGACCACCCTGCTCTGAGCAGAGCAGCTCCCGCATTCTTCTCACCTCTGGGGATCTCGCAGAGCTTTGGTCTGAAACAATTATTCTGTTGCTAAAGATCCTGCAGAAGCTGCTGCGCACAACCCACGCACCGCCCAGTCACACCCCGCACGGCCGCCTGACTGTCCCTGGTGTCCGGAACTCCCCTGCCATGAGGGCCGCGCTCTCAACCTCCCTGCCTGCCCCAGCTCCCAGCACCCGCCTCGGAATGAAATGCACCCCAGACCATACCAGTGCTCGAGCTTCAGGATCCCCAAAGCCAGGGGTCCCATGTGGGTGGGACCCAGGCAGCTCAGAGCCCGCACCACTGTCTCCCACAGGCTGCCGTCGGAAGAACTGAACACGGGAGAACTGCAGGGAGACCCCAGAGAGAAAAATTACTCCCCCACCCTCAAAACCCCATTCGAGGCCTGGCTGAGACTGCCATGGCTCCGGCGCTGGAGGCGCCCAGCCCAAGACAGGCCTTTCCCCATGAGGGTTCCAGGGTCACCCCGGTGCCGCTTCACTGCAGGCCACGTCCTCAGAGAGTCTCTGGCTGCCAGTGGGACATCCCTGGGCGTTATCCGAGGAAAACAATTGCCCACCCAGGCCCCCCAGCTGCGTCCCGGGGCCCTGACCGAGCCACACAGAGAAGCAGGTCCACGAACGAGTGTGCGGCGGGGATGGGGTCTCTCTCCAGCAGACACGCCACGCGGGGACTCAGCCGCACCCACAGGGCTTCCGTCCAGGGGCTCTGGCAGCGCCCGAAGGTTGTGGTCAGGACGTTCAGGGCCTGAGTGACCTTGGGGGTGGCCGCGGAGCACAAGGACTCTTCAACGTGATCCATGATCCTCTGGGCACACGCGGGCCAGTCACCCCCCGGCAGGCAGGGCTGTCCCTCGGCTCCACCTTGCATGGACAAAGCCAGGACGTGTACCAGGAGCTGACTGGCCGCCGAGGCCACAAACAGGCTGGAGTCTCCCTGAAGGGAGAAGATGGTGTCGACCGCACCTGGGTAGGGGATGGGGGAAGAGAGGAAAAAGGGGGTGAGCCAGAATAGAGCTGGGGGAGGCAGAGGGCCTCAGGGAAGATACAAATAGCAGAGGGACCCCAAGATGCCCCCAAATGCCTCTCCACTCAAAAGCAAAAAAGAACAGGAACTGAAGCTCCCTGGAGACAAGCACCTCCTCCCCCCGAGCGTTAAACACACACAGCTTGTGATGCTTCCCAATTTGTTCCTTCTTGTTGTTGTTGTTGTTGTTGTTGAGACAGAGTCTCGTTCTGTTGCCCAGGCTGGAGTACAATGGTGCGATCTCAGTTCACTGCAACTTCCACCTCCCAGGTTCAAGCCATTCTGCCACCTCAGCCTCCCAAGTAGCTGGGATTACAGGCACCCGCCATCATGCCCAGCTAATTTTTGTATTTTCGTAGAGACAGGGTTTCACCATGTTGGCCAGGCTGGTCTTGAACTCCTGACCTCAGGTGATCCACCCGCCTCGGCCTCCCAAAGTGCTGAGATTACAGGCGTGAACCACCGTGCCCAGCCTCGTTTCTTGTTTTTTGAGACGGGGTCTTGCTCTGTTGCCTAAGTTGGAGTGCAGTGGCTCAACCACTGCTCACTGTAGCCTCGAACCCCTGGGCTCAAGTGATCCTCTTGCTTCAGCCTCCCGAGTAGCTGGGACTATAGCCATGCATCACCACGCCTGGCTCCCAAATAGTTTCAAAGACTGAGTCCTCACGGCTGATCTGTAAGTGGCTGAGAAAGCCGTCCTGGCTCCTAGGGCCTGACCTGCCAACCAGAGAACACTGGACAGCCGTACTGTCACAGTGCAGTCTTTGCAACAACCCTGAGACATCGCACAGACCAGACACTCAGATTCAGCAAGGTGCAGTGAATTCCCTGGGATCACACAGGCAGGATGAGGAATGGGGTGGGGTGTGGGCGCACTCACCGTGGTCGGCCAGGAAGCGCAGGGCGCTGGGGTGCTGTGCCAGGGAGCGCAGGCCCTGGATCCAGCCGCTGCGCACGGTGGGGACGGCCCAGGCTGCTCGGCCGAGGGGTCCTGCCTCCCCAAAGAGCCCTGGTAGTAACTCCCCCTGCTGGGAAGCAAAAAAAGAAGTGAGGGTGGCCAGGCGCAGTGGCTGAAGTCTGTAATCCCAGCACTTTGGGAGGCCGAGGAGGGCAGATCACGAGGTCAGGAGTTCGAGACCAGCCTGACCAACATAGTGAAACCCCATCTCTACTAGAAATACAAAAATTTGCTGGGTGTGGTGGCATGCACCTGTAATCCCAGCTACTAAGAAGGCTGAGGCAGGAGAATTGCTTGAACCCGGGAGGCGAAGGTTGCAGTGAGCCAAGATCGCACCACTGCACACCAGCCTGGGTGACACAGCGAGACTCCATCTCAAAAAAAAAAAAAAAAAAAAAAAAAAAAGAGGTGAGGGGACCTGGTAGGTTTCCAGGGATGTGGAGCAAAGCAGAGATGGGTTTTCAGTTTTCCAGGGCTGGTGGAGATACTTTTGGAGGACACTTTCTTCTTTTTTTTTTTTTTTCTGAGACAGTCTCACTCTGTTGCCTAGGCTGGAGTGCAGTGGCACATCTCGGCTCACTGCAACCTCTGCCTCCTGGGCTCAAGCTATTTTCCTGTCTCAGCCTCCTGAGTAGCTGGCATTACAGGTGCCCACCACCACACCCAGCTAATTTTTTCATTTTTAGTAGAGATGGGGCTTTACCATGTTGGTTAGCCTGGTCTCGAACTCCTGACCTCAGGTGATCCGCCTGCCTCAGCCTCCCAAAGTGCTGGGATTATAGGCATGAGCCACCGTGCCCAGCCTGGAGGGTACTTTCATACCAGCTGCTGACAGACAAGGGCCCCCGGATTCACTGTACGGCAGCACCCTAGGACACCTTGGAAAGTCTGTCCTGCAGCAAGATGGTGCCTGGGTGGGCTGCTAGGGAGCCTGCAGCTGCTTAACTGGGGGGCATCGTGAACGGCAAGCTAACGGTACTGGATGTGCCTTCACACAACCTGGCGAGGGCCTGTGAGGCACCAAGAGAAGCCATCGTGCTAGACGGGCAAAGGCCCTGAAGCTCACACCACGCATCCCTTGACAGACTCAGCGGTGCCTGTCTGAGGCACTTGAAGCTGGAAGACACAGCTCTGGAAGGCTCTCGAGCTCTCATGCCTTGCTATGTAGAAATTCTTGGCTGGGAGCAGTGGCTCACGACTGTATCCCAACACTTTGGGAGGCCGAGGCAGGATGATCGCTTGAGACCAGGAGTTTGAGACCAGCCTGGGCAACATAGTGAGACCCCATCTCTACCAAAGATAACAAAGTTAGCCAGGTGTGGTTCCTGCACCTGTGGACCCAGCTACTCGGGAAGCTGAATGGGGAGGGTCACTTGAGCCCAGGAGGTCAAGGCTGCAGTGAGCTGCCACTGCACTCCAGCCTGGGCGACAGAGCAGGACTCTGTCTCTAAAAAAACAAAACAAAAAAAGGCCGGGTATGGTGGCTCACGCCTGTAATCCTAGCATTTTGGGAGGCCGAGGCAGACGGATCACTTGAGGTCAGGAGTTCGTGATCAGCCTGGCCAAAATGGTGAAATCCTGTCTCTACTAAAACTACAAAAATTAGCTGGGCGTGGTGGCAGGTGCCTGTAGTCCCAGATACTTGGGAGGCTGAGGCAGGAGAATCGCTTGAACCTGGGAGGTGGAGACTGCAGTTAGCTGAGTTCGAACCATTGCACTCCAGCCTGGGTGACAGAGCAAGACTCTGTCTCGAAAAATAATAATAAAATAAAAATAAATAAAATTAATTTTTTTAAAAAAAGACATTCTCTTTAGTCATTCACATTCTCATTAGTTATTCATTCATTTGTAGGCTGGGTCGCTGGAGGTGCAGGATGTGCGGTCTCGTTTGGTCCTCACGACAACCCCACGGCGCAGCTGCGACTCCTGTCTCCGTCCCAGGAAGAGACGGAGGCCACGGCGCGGCTGCGACTCCTGTCTCCGTCCCAGGAAGAGACGGAGGCCACGGCGCGGCTGCGACTCCTGTCTCCGTCCCAGGAAGAGACGGAGGCCACGGCGCGGCTGCGACTCCTGTCTCCGTCCCAGGAAGAGACGGAGGCTTGCGGCCGTGGGCAAGCTCAGACAGCCGGTCAGAGCTGGGAGCCCGTGCCAGTCATCTTATTCCAAAAAACCTCAACTCCTTAGCCCCAGCATCACTCCGGGCGAATTTTTCAAAGGGGGCTACAGTCGGGGGTAAAAAACATGCAGTTCTAGTGAGGACACAGGGTCGGGGCAGGCCGCTGGGACTTGGGATGGTGATGGCTACAAATGCCCCGCCTGGCTGCGGGAGGAAAAGCCTGCCCACCTCTCCACGGGACACTCAGGTGGGAGGCCCCAGGCTCACCTGAAGATACTGGAAGCAGTTTTCCTGGGCTGCGAAGGTTCCTGCCAGGCGGAGTGAGAAGGAGAGGACCCCAGAACTCAGGTCCTGGACTTTCAGCACATGGGACAGCAGCTCCACCAGGCAGGGGTGCTCCTGCAGCAGCACGACACTGGACTCTGTGGGGACGGCCCAGCCCAGGGGTCACCAGGGGTACGGCACCAGGTGTCCCCCTGGATGACCGCTCTTCTCCTAGCAATTCCCAGACCTTTTTCTTGCAGGGTGTTAGATTTAGGGATCCAACTGGGAAAAAAATATCTGCAACAAATACGGCAAATGACTCATAATTTTAATTCAGTAAGGGCTAGAAAGCCAACACCTTAACAACAGGTGAAAGGCGGAACACTGTCACCTTTCACAACAGGTGAATGGCCAAAAATGCTGAAAAAATGTTCTGTCTCACTGATAGTGAAAAAGAAATGCAAATTAAAGTGAAAGACCAGGCTGGGCGTGGTGGCTCACGCCTGCAATCCCAACACGTTAGGAGGCCAAGGCGGGTGGTCACTTGAGCTCAGGAGTTCGAGACCAGCCTGGCCAACATGGCGAAGTCCCATCTCTACTAAAAATACAAAAAATTAGCCAGGTGTGGTGGCTCATGCCTGTAGTCCCAGCTAATTGGGAGGCTGAGGCAGGAGAATCGCTTGAACCTGGGAGGCAGAGGCTGCAGTGAGCCAAGACCACGTCATTGCACACAGCACACTCCAGCCCTGGGCGACAGAGTGAGACTCCATTCCAAAAAAAAAAAAAAAAAAGTGGAAGAGCATTTTCACCTTTCAAATGGGTACTTTTCCTTAGACAGTGCTCCATGCAAGCAGGTACAACGGAACAAACATTCCTCTCCAGAACTGGCATCCTGTATTTCTATAACCAGCTATGCTATCGCTCAAAAGCACCAGTGGGGGAAAAAGACATTTTGAGGCAAAGGCTGGGAGAGTTTCCCAGTGAGAAGCCCCTGTGGAAGGAATGTGGTTCAGTAAGGAGAGTGAGGAGCATGCAGAGGAGGAGAACCAGGCCAGGACCCAAAAAGCACTATGTCCACCTGAATCAGCACTGCAGGCTGGGTGAGGTGCTCATACCTGTAGTCCCAGCACTTTGGGAGGCCAAGGCAGGAGAACAACATAGCAAGACCCTGTCTCTACAAAAAATAAAAAAAAATTAGCCCGGCATGGTGGCACACATCTGCAGTCCCAGCTACTCAGGAGGCTGAGACGGGAGGATTGCTTGAGCCCAGGAGTTCGAGGCTGCAGCAAGCTATCACTGCACCACTGTACTCCAGCCTGGGCGACAGAGGGAGACCCTGTCTCTCTAAAAAAAAAAGGCGGGGCGTGGTGGCTCACGCCTGTAATCCCAGCACTTTTGAAGGCCAAGGCAGGCAGATCACGAGGTCAGGAGATTGAGACCATCCTGGCAAACATGGTGAATGAAACCCTGTCTCTACTAAAATATAAAAAATTAGCCAGGCACGGTGGCGGGCGCCTGTGGTCCCAGCTATTTGGGAGGCTGAGGCAGGAGAACTGCTTGAACTCGGGAGGTGGAGGTTGCGGGGAGCCGAGATCGCACCACTGCACTCCAGCCTGGTGACAGGGCAAGACTCTGTCTCAAAAACAAACAAACAAACAAACAAAAAACAACCCCACTGAGTTCAAAATCTAAAAAATCATTGTTGAAGGGTTTTGAAACAAAACAGAATTAAAATACTAACGACAATTATAGAAGGTTGTGATGGCCTGAAGTTCAAGTGCTCTGAGGTCCTTCAGTTGCCTGGATAGAGAATGGAAAGTCTAATTAACTTCACACTTTTTAAAAAATCCGGTTCTCATGTTAAAAATATAAGGGTAGCCACTGAAGAACACAAATAAGCCTGTGGTCCCAGCATCTTGAGAGGCCGAGGTGGGCAGATCGCCTGAGCCCAGGAGTTTTAAGACCAGCTTGGGCAACACAGGAAGATCCCCTCTCTATAAAAATTCGCTGGGCGTGGTGGCCCGCATCTGTAGTTCCAGCTACACTGGAAGCTGAGATGGGAAGATCACCTGAGCCCAGGAGGTCAAGGCTGCAGTGAGCCGTGATTACACCACTGTCCTGGACAACAGCGCAAGAACTTGTCTAAAAAAAAGAACATAAATAGAATGTATAACTTCAAAACCAGAAGAGGAAAGATTTAAAAGAAAAAAAAAAAAGCTTTATCAATCTGATGGAGGGCAGAAAAGGAGGATAAAGGCACAAAGGTAAGGCACAGGAAATTAAAAAATACAAAAGAATTCAAATCTAACAGTCGCCTCAACAAATGAAAGAGATCAAACTTATCTGTTAAAAGAAAGAGTTGCTGAGATTAAATTAAACACTAAAAACAAGCAATGTGGTGTTTCTAAAAGCAATAAAATGCAACGACAGGAAAGGCTGGGAGCAGGAGAGAAAAGACACAGTAGGCAAATTCTAACTTTAAAGAAGCTGATGTAGCAACAGGAATAGCAAACAAAATGGGCTGTAAAGCAAAAAGCAGTATTCAGGCAGAAGAAAGTTCACTGATCACGGAGATAAATTCCAGAAAGACACAACATTCCTACATCTATGTATACCTAACCTCACTTCAAAACGTGTAAAGCAGCCTGGGCAACGTGGTGAAACCCCGTCTCCGCAAAAAAATACAAAAAATTAGCTGGGTGTGGTGGTGTGTCCCTGTAGTCCCAGCCATCCAGGAGGCTGGGGTGGGAGGATCACTTGAGCCCAGGAAGTTGAGGCTACAGTGAGCCGTGATCACACCACTGCACTCTAGCCTGAGTGACAGAGTGAGACCCCGTCTCCAAAAAAAAAAAGAAAAAAAAAAATGCCAGGCACAGTGGCTCACACCTGTAATCGCAGCGATTTGAGAGGCCAAGGCGGGCAGATTGCTTGAGCCCAGGAGTTTGAGACCAGCCTGGGCTACATAGTGAAACCCCGTCACTACAAAAAATACAAAAACTTAGCCGGGCGTGGTGGCGGGCTCCTGTGGTCCCAGCTATTAGGGAGGCTGAGGTGAGAGAATCATCTGAGCCCAAGAAGTCGAGGCTGCAGTGAACCGAGATCACGCCACTGCACTCCAGCCTGGGCAATAGAGCAAGACTCCATCTCAAAAAAAAAAAAAAAAAAAAGAAAGAAAAGAAAAAGAAAAAAATATGTAAAGCGAAAAAAAAAAAAAGGATGCATCTCAAAGAAAAATCATGAATCCATGATCTTGGTGTAAGCTTTTTACACACCTCTCAGAAACAAGCAAACAAATTAGCAAGAACATAGCAGGTCTGAACTAATGAACGAGTGTGGAAACTACACTCTTTCCATCAAGTACAATGCAGGAGAAATGACAGAGGCTGGGAGGGAGGAGGAAACAGGGACTCACTGTGAATCCAGACTCGGTTTCTTTAGGGGGAACAAAATTAGATTGTGCTGATGATTTCAGAGCCCTGTAAATTTACTAAGAACTGTTGAATTGGTACCATTTATTTATTTATTTTGTCCATTTCTCATGTCAGACGGGTCACGTACCGACATCATACCAGGGTTCCATGGTGCCACATCTCACACATGCGCCTGAGCACTCAATTATCATGCTTAGGTTGGGTGCAGTGGCTCTCCACTGTAACCCCAGCACTTTGGGAGGCCAAGGTGGAGGGATCACCTGAGGTCAGGAGTTCGAGACCAGCCTGGCCAACATGATGAAATCCCATCTCTACTAAAAATACAAAAATTGGCCGGGCATGGTGGCATGCACCTTTAATCGCAGGTACTCAGGAGGCTGAGGCAGGAGAATCGTTTGAAACCCAGGAGGCGGAGGTTGCAGTGAGCCAAGATTGTGCCATTGCACCCCAGCCTGGGCAACAGAGCAACTTGGTCTCAAAAAAAAAAAAAAAAATCTATCTATCTATCTATCTATCTATCTATCTATCTATCTATATATATCTCATGCTTACAAACTATAAAAGGATCTGGTACACGTTAAATGGGAGAATGGCATGGTATGCAAATTATATCTCAATAAAGCTACTGAAAAATACTTCTTAAAATTTAAATACAGGCCAGGCATGGTGGCTCGCTCCTGTAATCCCAGCACTTTGGGAAGCCCAGGCGGGAAGACTGCTTGAGCCCGGGAGTTCCAAGCTGGCCTGGACAAGATGGTGAGACCTCATCTCTATGGGAAAAAAAAAAATAGCTGGGCCTGGTACACACCTTGATCCCAGCAACTCAAGAGAATGAGGCAGGCGGACTGCCCAGGAGGTCGAGGCTGCAGTGAGCCGTGTTCACGCCATTGCACTCCATCCTGGGTGACGGGCAAAAACCCTGGCTCAAAAAAAAAAAAAGAAAAAGAAAAACTGACTACTACAAACTAGGCCACAGTTGAAGACCTTCAAATACCAAAACATCAAAATCATATAGTGAAATCTCTAGAACATTGAGAAAACTCGCCTGGGTCCTATGTCTCAATAAAAGTCTCAACAGCTATAAAGATTCAAAACATATGTTTTCTAACCTCCACAAAGTAAATTAAAAATCAATAATAAAAAGACTGGAAAAATCCATATTTTGAAACTAAAGGATACTCTTTTAAATAACTTGTGGGTGAAAAAAAATTATAATGAAAAGCATAAAATACTCAGAACTAAATTAAAACCAAAGTACTGCAATGTAAAACGTGTAAGATGTAGCTAAAGTCATACTTTTAGAGAAATGCATAGTCTTAAATATATATATATATATATGTTTTTTTGAGACAAGAGTCTCACTCCATTGCCCTGGCTGGAGTGCAATGGCGTTATCTCGGCTCACTGCAACCTCTGCCTCCCAGGTTCAAGTGATTCTCCTGCCTCAGCCTCCCGAGTAGCTGGGATTACAGGCATGGACAACCACGTCAGGCTAATTCTTGTATTTTTAGTAGAGACGGGGTTTCACCATGTTAGCCAGGCTGGTCTCCAACTCCTGACCTCAAGTGATCTGCCTGCCTCAGCCTCCGAAAGTGCTGGGATTATAGGCATGAACCACCGTGCCTGGCCTTAAATATATATATTAGAAAACAAGGAAGACCTAGATATTTAGCTCAAAGAGGGTAAAAGGCACTTTGGGAAGCAGAGGCAGGTGACTGCCTGAGCCCAGGAGATCGAAAACAGCTTGGGCAATACGGTGAGACCCCATCCTTAAAAAAAAAAAAACAATATAATTTAAAAATAAAAAGAATAAAAGAACACGGTAAACCAGAAAAAGGAAGTAAAGAATAGCAGAAATTAACAACATGCAGTCTATCCCAATGCAATTATCAACCATGAGAATAAACATTTACATGCGAGAATATTTATGTAAAAGGAAAGCCATTATGACACTATTTTTTTTTTTTTTGAGACGGAATCTCGCTCTGTCGCCCAGGCTGCAGTGCAGTGGCGTGATCTCGGCTCACTGCAAGCTCTGCCTCCTGGGTTCACGCCATTCTCCTGCCTCAGCCTCCCAAGTAACTGGGACTACAGGCGCCCACCACCACGTCCGGCTAATTTTTTTTTTTTCGGTATTTTTAGTAGAGACGGGGTTTCACCATGTTAGCCAGGAGGGTCTTGATCTCCAGACCTCGTGATCTGCCTGCCTCGGCCTCCCAAAGTGCTGGGATTACAGGCGTGAGCCACCGCGCCCGACCAACACTATTTTTTTGAGACGGAGTCCATTCTGTCGCTGGAGTGCAGTGGCACGATCTGGGCTCACTGCAACCTCCGCTTCCTGGGTTCAAGCGATCCTCCCCATCAGTCTCCCGAGTAGCTGGGATTACGGCGCGTGCCACCATGCCCGGCTAATTTTTTTATTTTTAGTAGAGACGAGGTCTCACCATGTTGGCCAGGCTGGTTTCGAACTCCTGACTTCAAGTGACCTACCCGCCTTGGCCTCCCAAAGTGATGGGATTACAAGCATGAGTCACTGCGCCTGACCTATGACACTACTTAAAATGATGAAAAATGAGAAATATAAACATCTGACAGTGGAGTGATTCAATTAATTATGGTCTATTCCTACAGCAAATAACATGTAGTCAATAACATTAACATATTATGTGGAGAAAACACTCACTATGATAGCAAGAGAGAAAGCAAGACACCAAAATTGTGTTTACGGTATGACCTCATTTTTTTTTCCCCAGAAAAATACAGCTTTATGTGTTATGAAAAGGCTGGGAGTAAATTAAAACGTCGATGGTTTAATTTTCCTCTTTACTCTTTTGTTCATGTTTTAAAGAACATGTATTACTTTTTTTTTTTTTTTTTGAGACAGGGTCTCACTCTATCACCCAGGTCAGGGTGCAGTGGCACAATCACAGCTCACTGCAACCTCTACCTCCCGGACTCAAAGGATCCTCCCATCTCAGCCTCCAGAGTAGCTGGGACTACAGGTGTGCCACCAGGCACAGCTAATTTTTGTTTTGTTTTTTTTTAGAGATGACGTCTCGCTATGTTGGACCAGGCTGGTCTTGAACTCCTGGACTTAAGCAATCCGCTCGCCTCAGCCTCCCAAAGTGCTGGGATTACAGGTATGAGCCACTGCATCTGGCCCCTACTTTCATAATCAGAAAGAAAACAAACCTGATGTCTTAAACACACTAAATACAATGAGAACAACAACAAAACAAGTTTGTTCACGCCTTCTGCAGAACTGAACCTTGGGGTGCCCTGATCGTCGCTGAATTGGCTGAATTTCAGGCTCTAACTCTCCAGATCATTCTCTCGGGCTTCATCTTAACTTGCCCTCAGTCTGCCACAGATAATCCTTAGGAAGTGAAGGAAAGACATCTGATTGGCAGTTTCTGCCCTTCCTCCAGGACAGGGGAGTCCCCACCTGGCCCCTGCTCCCTGTCCCAGGCTCTGCGTCTGGTCTCTGGATAGGCAGTAAACAGCAGCACCACCTCCTTACCTCCTTCAGTGACCGTTTTAAACCAGTCCAGGAGCTTCTCCAAACAGGTGTCATCTGCCACCGGCTGCCTGGGATCTACCAGAACAGCACAGAGAGCCGGGAGCAGCTGGGCGCATTCCGGGTCCATGGTGAGGCCGCAGGCCCTGCAAAGGCAATGTGAGAGCCACACCTCAATGCCCACTCCAGACCCAGCTCGCTCTAGTCACAGCAGCCCACCATGCCTGCTCAGGCCTGGGAAGGGGCCCCAGAACTTTCATCTCAGACCAGGAGAACCATGATCCCCAGACCAGAGGTCTGTACTGCAGGGATGGATGCAAAGCTTTGGTCTAGGTGGGGCCCTGAGCGCTGGTGGCGGGGCTGAAAGGGGCAGATGAGGGTCTAGCTGAAACCACAAGGCCTCCGGAACTCAAAGTCTGTCACCCTTGGTCTTTGGTGCAGTCGGGGCAACAGCGTGGTGCTGGCCCAAGCTGCAGGTGGGCCAGAGTCAGGGGCATCTTTGAGTTCCGGGGTCAGCCATGTGTGCAGGGGGATGTCTACCCATGCCCCAGGGCCAGCCTGGGCTGGAAAGTTTCTGTCCCTCCCAGCGTCAAGTGGTGGCTGCATTTGACGTCCTGAAGCCAGCAGGGGGGTGCGGAGGGGAAGGGGCGCCTGTCCGTGTGTCTGTCCCTCTCAGGGTCAGTGGTGGCTGCATTTGCTGTTCTGCAGCCAGTAGGAGGATGAGGAGGGGAAGGGGCACCTGTCCGTGTGTCTGTCCCTCCCAGGATTAGTGGTGGCTGCATCTGACGTCCTGAAGCCGGCGGGGGGGAGAGGGGGGCGGCGGGGTGCGGAAAGGAAGGGGCGCCTGTCTCTCCCAGGACGGGATGTGCATCCGTGCGTCCAGCCTCGGGGGTGGGCGGGGTGGTCGGGGTGGTCAGCGGCTCTGTCTAACCGGGGCACCGTCTGCCAATGCCCGGGAAGGCTGCGTCCCGGGAAGAGGAACCCTCCCCACACTTTGGAGTCAGTTTTGGCCGCGAGCGCCAGGCCCGAGAGTCCAGAAGGGGCGCCAGAGCAGGCGGCCACAGTCGGGCTGGGAAGCGAGCCCAGGTCGCGCACGCCCCGGGCTGGGCTGCTCCCTGGCCCGCCCGCCCCCTCGGCCGGGCCTTGGCCTCCCCACGCCCCACTACCACGACCTCGACCCCCGAAGCCTCACGCGCCTCACCGCTCGGTTGCGTCCTCCGCCGCAACCACCCCTCGCCCAAGGCTCCGCCTCCGGACAGTGCCACCTGCCAGGCCCGGAGGAGGCGGAGGACGGAGACGGCTGGCGTGGGGAACTGAGACTGCACCGCTGGAGGCCGCTCTGGAAGCCTCGAGGGCCCAGACTTGAAGGAAGGAGTTCAAGCTGAGAGGGGCTGGGGACAGGCAGGCGCCAAGCCGGTCGCTCCGACCGATCACCCCCGCCAGGCGCCTAGTGGTTCATGCCGAGCATCCGGTGGGTGGGCGGGGCGTCTCGAGGGCGGGGATCTCTGAGGAAGGCGCGGGGTTGTGTCCGGAGGGGCGGGGCTTCGCCTGCAGGAGCGCCCAGTGTCTGCACCGGCGGGAGCGAGAAAACTATGTGCCGGAGAGAAGCGTCCTGATCCGTGCACCAAAGCCCTTGGTCATTTAGCTTCAGGTTCTCAAATTCAGTCCTCCGCGGCCGCGCTGTGGCTCATGCCTGTAATTCCAGCCCTTTAGGAGGCGCAGTTGGGAGGATTGCTTGAAGCCAGGAGTTGAGACCAGCCTAGGCAACAAAGCGAGACCCCATCTCTTAAAATTAAAAAAAAAAAAAAAAAAAAAAAAAAAAAAAAAAAAGGCCAGGCGTGGTGGCTCACGCCTGTAATCCCAGCACTCTGGGAGGCCCAGGCGGGCGGATCACGAGGTCAGGAGTTCGAGACCAGCCTGGCCAACATGGCGAAATCCCGTCTCGTCTCTAATTTTTGTATCTCTAAGATACCAAAATTAGCCGGACGTGGAGGCGCGCGCCTGTAATCCCAAGTACTCGGGAGACTGAGGCAGGAGAATCGCTTGAACCTGGGAGGCGGAGGTTGCAGTGAGCCAAGATGGTGCCACTGCACTCCAGCCTGGGCTACAGGGCGAGACTCCGTCTCAAAAAAAAAAAAAGAAAATCAGCCAGACCTGGTAGCATGCGCCTGTGGTCCCAGCTACTCCAGAGGCTGAGGCGGGAGGATCGCTTGAGCCCAGAAGTTCAAGGCTGCAGTGAGCTATGATCCTGCCCCGGCACTCCAGCCTGGGCAACAGAGCAAGACCCTGTGTTTTAAGAAAGCAAACAGGCAGAAAAACTAGGTCCAAAAAATTGAGTTCAAAACACTAACTGTGTGTTCGAGAGTCTCAAAGCCAGTGGATAGACAAGGCTCATGTTCCCAAAGCATTGTTTTATAGCAAGATTGTTGGGAGCCAACACCAGATTTAGGAAACAAAGCAGAATTCCTATGGATATTAAAATTTAAAAATTTAAAAGCACTGACTTTGCTGGGTCACCTTTATTTTATTTATTTATTTATGGAGACGGAGTGTCACTCTTTTTGCCCAGACTGGAGTGCAATGGCTCAATCTTGGCTCACTGCAACCTCCACCTCCTGGGTTCAAGCGATTCTCCTGCCTCAGCCTCCCGAGTAGCTGGGATTACAGGTGTGGGCCACCACGCCCAGCTAATTTTGTATTTTTAGTAGAGACGGGGTTTCACCATGTTGGCCAGGCTGGTCTCGAACTCCTGACTTTAGGTGATCCGCCCACCTAGGCCTCCCAAAGTGCTGGGACTACCAGCGTGAGCCAACGCGCCCAGCCGTGCTGGGTAACCTTGGAAAAGCAACTTCCCTGACGCTTGCATGCCCCCTGCACGCACACACACACGTACATCCTTAGAACTACATGTGTGAAAAAGTTTGAAATGCACAGTTATCTTCCCTGAAATTTGGTTCCTCATTGTGAAATGAGATACTAATATTCACCCAGTTAGGTAATTGTGGAGTAAAGAAAACTCAACAACAGCACTGTGCTGAGTGCTTCACTTACTGTAAACTTGTATGATTCTACAGCAACTGTAGGAGAGTACCACTAGCAGCCCATCAGATGAGGAAACTGAGGCACAGAGAGGCTAACTCATAAGGGCTTACAGCTACTGGATTGGCACAGTTTGGAT
The DNA here is from genome assembly GCF_028858775.2 of Pan troglodytes. Taxonomy (NCBI): domain Eukaryota; kingdom Metazoa; phylum Chordata; class Mammalia; order Primates; family Hominidae; genus Pan; species Pan troglodytes. The sequence goes on from NC_072404.2 coordinate 8,516,879, forward strand.
TTGAACCCAAGCAGTCTGGCTCCAGATTTGAATACTGTATTGCACAGGTCCACAATTTTTTTTTTTTTTGAGGTGGAGTCTCGCTCTGATGTCCAGGCTGGAGTGCAGTGGTGTGATCTCAGCTCACTGCAACCTCCACCTCCCAGGTTCAAGCAATTCTCCTGTCTCAGCCTCCTGAGTAGCTGGGACTACAGGCACCCACGACCCCTGGCTAATTTTTGTATTTTTAGTAGAGACAGGGTTTCACCATATTGGTCAGGCTGGTCTCAAACTCCTGACCTCAAGTGATCCACCCACCCTAGACTCCCAAAGTGCTGGGATTACAGGCGTGAGCCACCACCGTGCCTGGCCCAGGTCCACAATTTCTTATCTCAAACTTTTGGGGACAAATGTTTTTTCAGAATTCAGAACTGTTCAGATTTTAGAAATGTGATATGGCACATGTACATTAAATATGAGACTACAGCAGAGTGTGACACACACCCCATAATTAAACGTATTAATAGTTATTCAGGGCCGGGTGCAGTGGCTCACGCCTGTAATCCCAGCACTTTGGGAGGTGGAGGCGGGCGGATCACGAGATCAAGAGAGCGAGACCATCCTTGTCAAGGTGGTGAAACCCCATCTCTACTAAAAATACAAAAATTAGCTGGGCGTGGTGGCACGCACCTGTAGTCCCAGCTACTCGGGTAGCTGAGGCAGGAGAATCGCTTGAATCCAGGAGGCAAAGGTTGCAGTGAGCGGAGATCGCACCACTGCATTCCAGCCTGGGCCACAGAGCAAGACTCCGTCAAAAAAAAAAAAAAAAAGAAGTCATTCAGTGAAACTCACTCATGTACACCCCGTGGGATAAATAAGCACTATAAATAGCCTCAGCTCAGAGTTTTCCTCCCGGAGAGTTGAGGTTAGGACTGGTCTGGCCTTCAAATGAGTTGTGAAAGGCTTTTGGAAGTTTGTGGAATTCAGAATCACAGATAAAAGGTCGTAGATAGGCGCTGGCTCTATAATTAGGTAAGAGAAGGGCAAAAAGTTTGCGAAGCCCAAGGGTGGGAGAGTGGCAAGAGGTACTGATGCACAGGGAGCACGTAGAGCAAAGTGCCCTGGGTGAGACCCTGAAAGCAAACGAAAGTTTATTATGTGTGTTTGTTTGATTGAGACAGGGTCTTGCTTTGTCGCCCAGGCTGGACTGCAGTGGTGCAATCATAGCTCACTGCAGCCTCGACCTCCTGGGCTCCAAGCGATCCTCCCACCTCAGCCTCCCGAGGAGCTGGGACTATAGGCGTGCACCAGCATGCCTGGCTTTTATTTTTATTTTATTTTTCGAGAGACGGGGTCTCGCTACATTGCCCAGGCTGGTATCAAACTCCTGGGCTCAATTGAATCTCCTGCCTTAGGCTCCCATAGTGTTGGGATTACAGACGCGAGCCACTGCGCCGGGCCGGTTTTTTTCCCCCTCTCAGCCCCCGCGCTCCGCCCCGGGAACTCCGGGAGCGCTCCTGGTCGGCCGGCCGGCGCCCGCGGACTCTGCGCACGCGCATGGTCGCTCCAGGGGGAACGCAGGTCGCTTACCCGGCTGGGTAGGTCGGCGGCCTGGTTGCCATGGCAGCGGGGTCGCGGGCCGGCGCCAGGGAAGGCCCCGAGGCTGCGGGCGGCCAGGGCTGCCCGCGGATCCCCAGACCCGGACGCCCGAGCCAGCAACCCTGAGGGGCGGCCGGGCAGCGCCGCCACCATGTTCCTGGGCACCGGGGAGCCGGCCTTGGACACGGTAAGAACGGGCGAGGGGGCGACGCCGGGCGGGCGTCCGCGAGGCCTCGGCTCGTTCCCGTCGCCCGCAGCCTCGGGGCCCCGCGCAGGGGCCGGCCCGGGGCGTGAGGACGGGGCGCACGGCCGGGTGACAGCTGCCATTATTGTTACCGCACAAGAGCGCGCTGCAGGCCCCGCGCCGCCTGCAGCCTCGCCCGCGCCCGCTTTCGCAGAGGCCGCCGCTTCCAGGAAGCTCTCCGGGACGCCGCGCCCTCGCCTCTGGGCGCCTGCGAGTCTGCGGCCCGCAGGTGACGGAGCTCACGGTGTAAGTGCCTCCGGGCACCCCCGATCTAAGGCGGGATCCACGGATCCCGTGTGGCCCCAAGCCTTCGGGGTGGGAGGGAGGCAGCCCCAGGGTCTGGGAACCCAGCTTGGTCAGAGGAGGCTTCCTGGAGGAGGGTGGGGCCCGATGTACTCCCCAGGGCGAGGGTGCATGGGCCTTAGGTTAGTTACTTTGCCCGGTAAATATCTACTGTGTGTTAGAGACACGGGAATAAGCTGCATTCCAGTGTGGGGGAGGGGGGGCGCCGGAGGGACAAGGTAATAAACAGGTAATTAAGATCGTGTCAGAAAGTGAGAAGTGCTGTGCAGAAAATGAAACAGGCCCATATGGCCGGGAGCCGTGGCTCAGGCTGGTAGTCCCCCGGTAGTCCCTGCACTCTGAGAAGCCGAGATGGGAGGATCGCTTGAGGCCAAGAGTTCCAGACCAGCCTGGGCAACATCGCAAGACCCCATCTCTACAAAAAACCATCACATTAGCCGAGCTGTGGTGGTGCCTGCCTGTAGTCCCAACTACTCAGGAGGCTGAGGTGGGAGGATCGCTTGAGTCCAGGAGGTGGAGGCTACAGTGAACTGTGATCACGGCCCTCCAAGGCCTGAGAGACAGAGTGAGGCTGAGGTGGGAGGATCCCTTGAGCCCAGGAGGTGGAGGCTACAGTGAACTGTGATCATATCACGGCCCTCCAGCCTGGGCAACAGAGTGAGGCCCTGTCTCAAAAAAAAAGAAAGCCCGTTGGGACGCGGGCAAGGAGACTGAGCAGAAGATGGGCATGAGCCTGACTATGGGGAGTCCTGCTGGCCATGCAGGGAATTTGGATTTTATTGGAGAAACAGAGGAAGCCTTTGGAAGGTTTCACATCAAGGGAACTGTGCTCACCTTGCTTCCTCCTAAGGAGACCACAGGGTTCAGCACAGCTGCACCCGCAGTAGGGGCTTGGTGCTGCTGGCCAACTTGGAGCAGCTGAAGTTGCCTGCTTGTTCCCCAGGGCACCACGTCCTGTCTCATCTGGAGGGCCTGCCTGTCTACACTGGCCTTCAGTTACTGCTTCTTCATCTTTAAGAACAAAACTGCTTGTTGTGATTATAAAAATAATTCGTGTATATTATTTTTTTAAGACGGAGTCTCTTGGCCGGGCACGGCGGCTCATGCCTGTAATCCCAGCACTTTGGGAGGCTGAGGTGGGCGGATCATGAGGTCAGCAGATCGAGACCATGCTGGCTAACACAGTGAAACCCCATCTCTACTAAAAATACAAAAAATTAGCCGGGTGTGGTGGCGGGCGCCTGTAGTCCCAGCTACTTGGGAGGCTAAGGCAGGAGAATGGCGTGAACCCAGGAGGTGGAGCTTGCAGTGAGCCAAGATTGTGCCACTGCACTCCAGCCTGGCAGCAGAGTGAGACTCCGCCTCAAAAAAAAAAAAAAAAAAAAAAAGACACAGTCTCGCTTTGCCACCCAGGCTGGAGTGCAATGATGCCATCTCAGATCACTGCAGTCTCCGCCTTCCAGGTTCAAAGGATTCTCATGCCTCAGCCTCCTCAGTAGCTGGGACTACAGGCGCCTGCCACCACATCCAGCTAATTTTTGTATTTTTAGTAGAGATGGGGTTTCACCATGTTGGCCAGGCTGGTCTCTAACTCCTGACCTCAGGTTATCTACCTGCCTCGGCCTCCCAAAGTGCTGGGATTACAGGCGTGAGCCATTGCTCCCAGCCCTATGTAGATCTTTGATTTCTTTCAGCAATGGTTTATATTTTTCAATGTACAAAGCCTATGCTTTTGTTAAATTTATTCCTAAGTATTTTATGCTTTTTGATGTTATTGTATATTGAATTTTGTTAACTTCATTTCAGCTTATTTACTGCTAATATATACAATAATTTTTTTTTTTTTTTTTTGAGATGGAGTCTCGCTCTGTTGCCCAGGCTGGAGTGCAGTGGCGCAATCTCGGCTCACTGCAAGCTCCGCCTCCCGGGTTCATACTATTCTCCTGCCTCAGCCTCCCGAGTAGCTGAGACTACAGGCGCCCGCCACCACGCCCGGCTAATTTTTTTGTATTTTTGGTAGACACGGGGTTTCACCTTGTTAGCCAGGATGGTCTCTGTCTCCTGACCTCGTGATCCGCCCGCCTCGGCCTCCCAAAGTGCTGGGATTACTGGCCTGAGCCACCACGTCCGGCCTTACAATAATATTTTTATATGAATCTCATATCCTGCAAACTTGCTGAACTCATTTATTATGTTTACTAGTTTTTTCTTAGATTCATTAGGATTTTCTATGTATAAAATCATGTTGTCTGTGAATAGAGATAGTTTTACTTCCTTCTTTTCAATCTGAATGTCTTTTATTTACTTTTCTCACATTAATGTCCTGGCAAGAGACTCAAGTATAATTTGAATTGAAGTGATGAGAAAGGACAGCCTTGTCTTGCTGCTGCTATTAGAAGGGAAACATTCCGTCTTCCTCCGTTAAATATTGTGTTGCACTGGATTTTTGTAGATGTCATTTATTAGGTTGAGGGAATTCTCTTCATAGATTATTGAGTATCTGTATCATGAATGAGTGTTAGATTTTGTCAAACATACCTTCTGTATCTTTTGAGAAAATCATATGTTTCTTTTTCTTCATTGTATTAATATGGAATATTGGCTGATTTTTGTATGTTAAACCAATCTTTCATTCTTGGTCTTGGGGGGTGTGTGTGTGTGTGCACATAAATATATACCAGTACCAATTAGGATACATATATATATATATATATATAAAATCCTTTTCATGCCTACTAGCATTTTGTCGAGGATTCTTGCAACTGTATTCATAAAGAATGTTGGTCTGTAGTGTTCTTTTCTTGTGATATTTCTTTGTCTGCTTTTGGTATCAGCGTAATATAGGTCTCATAGAATGAATTGGGAAGCGTTTCCTTCTTTTCTGTTTTTTAGAAGGGTTTGTGAAGCATTGGTATTAATTTCTCTTTAAATGTTTGATAGAATTCACCAGCGAGATGTGGTTCTGGGTGTTTCTTTACTTCTATAAGGTCAGTAGTGAGGCCCTTCTTTTTTTTTTTTTTTCCCCTGTATTTTGGTAATTTCGTGTCTCTGGGTTTTTTTTCTTGGCTAAAGGTTTGTCAGTTTTGTTGATCCTTTCAAAGAGCCAACTTTTGGTTTCATTGATTTTTCTATTGTTTTTATTTTCTATTTCATTTATTCACTGTAATTTTTATTCCTTTCTTTTACTTCCTTTGAGTTTAGTTTTCTATCTCCTGGTTCTGAAGGTGGAAGTTTAGATTATTGGATTATTGCCTTGAGATCTTTCTTTTTTTTTTTTTTAAATATAGGCATTTACAGCTACAAATTGCCCTCTAAACATGGCTTTTGTGTTTTTGATGATTTGTTTTTGTTTTTCAGAGACAGAACCTCACTCTGTTGTCCATGCTAGAGAGCAGTGGCACAATCACAGCTCCCTGCAGCCTCATACTCCTGGGCTTGAGTGATCCTCCTGCCTCGGCCTCCCAAGTAGCTGGGACTACAGGCGTGTGCTACCATGCCTGGCGAATTTTTTAATTTTTTGTCAACACTGAGTGTCACTATGTCACCCAGGCTGGTCTCAAACTTCTGGGCTCAAGCAGTCCTCACTCCTTGGCCTCCCAAAGTGTTGGGATTACAGGCATGAGCAGGTGCTCAGCCTGATTTTGTTTCTTTGCGCCTGGAGTGCAGTGGTGCGATCATGGCTCACTGCAGCCTCAACTTCCCAGACCCAGGTGATTCTCCCACCTCAGTCTCCTGTGTAGTTGAGACCACAGACATGTGCCGTGATGCCCAGCTAATTAATTTTTTGTTTGTGCGTGTGTGTGTGTGTGTGTATGTGCGTGTGTACAGGGTTTCTCCATGTTGCCCAGGCTGGTTTTGAACTCCTGGGCTTTGAGTCCCAAAGTGCCGGGATTACAGGTGTGAGCCACCACGCCCGGCCCTGCTTTTGTTTTTTAAGGTGGAAGATTAGGTTATTTATTTGATGTGATCTTTTTAAAATATAGACATTTACAGCTGTATGTTTCTCTTTGAGCCCTGCTTTAGGTACATCCCATAAATTTTGATTTTTAAAATTCACTCACTTTCGGAGGCCAAGGCGGGCGGATCACAAGGTCAGGAGATCGAGACCATCCTGGCTAACATGGTGAAACCCCGTCTCTACTAAAAATACAAAAAATTAGCCAGACGTGGTGGCAGGCGCCTGTAGTCCCAGTTACTTGGGAGGCTGAGGCAGGAGAATGGCGTGAACCCAGGAGGCGGAGCTTGCAGTGAGCCGAGATTGCGCCACTGCACTCCAGCCTGGGTGACAGAGCGAGAGTCCATCTCAAAAAAAAAAAAAAAAAAAATTTCACTCATCAGCCGGGCACAGTGGCTCATGCCTGTAATCCCAGCACTTTGGGAGGCTGAGGTGGGCGGATCATGAGGTCAGGAGTTCAAGACCAGCCTGGCCAACATAGTGAAACCCTGTCTCCACTAAAAATACAAAAATAAAATTAGCCTGACATGGTGGTGCACACCTGTAGTCCCAGCTACTCGGGAGGCTGAGGCAGGAGAATTGCTTTAACCTGGGAGGCGGAGGTTGTGGTGAGCCAAGATCATGCCATTGCACCCCAGCCTGGGCAACAGAGCAAGACTCCACCTCAAAAAAAAAATTTCATCTAAGATATTTTTAAATTTCCCTTGTGACTTTGTCTTAGACCCATTGATTATTTAGGAATTTGTTGTTTAATATCCAGGCCAGGCACAGTGACTCACACCTATAGCCCCAGCACTTTGGGAGGCTGAGGTGGGCGGACACCTGAGGTCAGGAGTTCGAGACCAGCCTGGCCAACATAGTGAATATAACCCCATTTCTACTAAAAATACAACAATTATCCGGGCGTGGTGGCGGCACCTGTAATCCCAGCTACTCAGGAGGCTGAGGCAGGAGAATCGCTTGTACCCGGGAGGTGGAGGTGGCAGTGAGCCGAGATTGTGTCACTGCACTCCAGCCTGGGCGACAAGGTGAGATTCTGTGTCAAAAAAAAAAAAAAATCTATACATTTGTGAATTTCTTTCTTTTGTTGATTTCTAGTTTTCCTTGTTGTAGAAGAATATACTTCGAATGATTTTCTCTTTTAATTCATTGAGGCTTTTTTGTGGCCTATGGTCTGGTTTATGTTTAATGTACAGTTGAGTAGAATGTGTATTGTGCTGTTGTTGAGTGGGGTGTTCTGTAAATGTCTGTTAGGTTTTTAGTGTCTGCTGATCAAGTTTTTCTAACTCCTCGTTGATCTTCTGCCTCGCTGTCCTGTCTGTTAGGAGCCTGGCCCTGCCAACACCTTGATTCTGGACTTCCAGCCTCCCAAACTGAGACAGTTAATTTCAGTGTGAAGCCACCCCATTTCTTCTGTTACAACCACCCTGACACAGGCTGAATGAGCTTAACCTACTGTGGAAATAAGTGGCAACCTCAGATAGTGCTTGAAGGAGGCGGAACAGATTGGCCATTTTGTGTGAGTGCATGTGTGCGTGTGTGTGAGTGCATGTGTGCATGTGTGTGCGTGTGTGTGTGTGCTGTGTATGGTTGTATTCTGACTGCAGGCATGGATCCTTGGACTGTTGTGTGATTTCAGGTGCGTGCATGAGTGTGTGTGCGTCCGTGTGTGTGCAAGCTTGTGTGTGTGTGTGCTGTGTATGGTTGTATTCTGCTGACTGGTGTCATGGATCCTTGGGCTGTTGTGTGATTTCCGGTCCTGACTGCATTTCACCTCTTCCCTGCACTATGACCGGCAGGCTGGAGGCAGCACGGCTGGAAGGGAGTGGTGGAGAGGGCAGCCGTTGTGGGTGAGATCAATGCATTTTGTTTACTACACATAAAATCTCATTCCTTTGTTGAATTTCACATCATTCAAAAAGTCTTCAAGATTTAATTCACAGCAAGGAATAATGACAGATGTTTACAGAGAAAGTTGCTGCTGCTTTTCTAGACAGTTTTCAGCAGTTTCCTCTCTGTTCTCTGCAGGCACGTCCTTGTGATGCCCAGGGCTGATTTGGCTTTTCTGATCCCCCGCTAACCTGTGTGTCCAGTTCCCGGCCTGCCCTTCCTCAATTTTGTACATAATTTCAATACACTTTGCTAAAAGGAAAACTTCTCTCTATAGTTGTCAAATGCTGTTTATGTCTTAAAAGGTCACCTTAAATAGGTGATATAAAAAATGATATAAAAAATTTCAGTCAATGGCTGATTTTTTTAAACGCTCCATTTATTTGGAATGCACCGTCTTTCCTTTGCCCCTCGAAATGCAGTCACACTGCACTTGTGCCCTGGCCTGTCTAGTTGCACCTTATCCATGTTATCATGCAGCCAGGCATTTCTAATACAGTTTCACACTGCTAGCAAAATTGGCACTTCATGTACTATTAACCTTGTAGAAAATATGTTTGCTTTTCAGAACGCAGTAGCATCCCATTATGATACTGCGTGGACTCAGCTATACCAGGGACAGGTAGCACAAATGTCATCACCTCCACCCCAAGCTGTAGCACTATTGGCTCATAATGGGGCATTCAGCTCTAACTTCCAGTGTCCGCATTGGAAAGCACCCATATGATCTTCCGAGGGACTTTAAACATTTTATGCTTCTCTTTTTGGATTTCAATTTGAGTGAATGAGTTAATACAGAAACATTTTTGTCTTCAAAAAGCTTCCTTTTTTTTTTTTTTTTTTTTGCCATGCTAGTGCTGACATCAGACAGTACAAGTTTTATTTCATTCCCTGGACCAGGAGAAAGTCACTGGAATAAGAAGGCAAGAACCTTTATAGGCCCAAATGCCTTCTCATTGTAATGCATATGTTTTGGTTTTTGTTGGTTTTCGTTTTTTTTTCTTTTCTTTTTTTTTTTTTTTTTAGCTGGGGTCTTGCTCTGTTGCCCAGGCTGGAGTGCAGTGGCATGATTATGACTCACTGCGCCTCGACCTCCTGGGCTCAAGCGATCCTCCCACCTTAGCCTCCCGAGTAGCTGGGACTACAGGTGTGTGCAACCACAGCCTGGCTTATTTTTTAAATTTTTAAGATTTTTTTTTGTAGAGACAGTGTCTCACCATGTTGCCCAGGCTGAGTTTGCTTTTTAAAAGATGACTCTCACCCGTTCTTACCAGGAGACAGTCACAGATTCGTTGTGCTTTGATGTAAAGTTGAATAAGAGTGAGAACATTTATGTAAAAATGAAATGCTTTCAGCAAGAACTGGTTTTGTTTTTCTTTGTCAAGACACAATTCTGTGGGAAATAGTGTTACTAGATTTGCAGACATTTGCACGCCTTCTGGGCGGCGTTTTGTGTTTTGTTCCCCCCACCCACCCATTCCTTCTGATGAGACTGAGGAACTGGCTGGGGCCCAGCTGGAGTGTTCTGAGCGGCCTCAGAGCTGGATTTCTGGAGTTTCTGTTTCAGCAGCTGTGGACGGGCTGTTTTCGCTTTTGTAAACGTGATGGTCGGAAGCCCAGCAGGTGCCGTGGAGTTACAGTGTTTGCCTCTCTTCCTCCAGGGAGATGACAGTCTGTCTGCAGTCACCTTTGACTCTGATGTGGAGACGGTGAGTGCCGCTGGGCGTCAGCCGTGCGCCCTAGGGCTGGTTGCGCTGCCCTTGCAGACTGCACTCGGATGCGGAAAATAGGCCGTTCTCCACAATACTGTGTCGAGAGCTGGAATGCATATTCCGAATGTTCCTTGGTGTTTGAAAAGTTTCCAGCCCTTAGTTAGGTTTAAATACCTGTGGTGATAACTTTAAAACTTTTATCTGGACGTGAATCCTGAGCAGGGCTCATGTGAGACAGATTGCTAGTCCCTGGCCTGCAGCTGGTTTTGCCCTGCACCCCACGCCCTCATCCTGACACTTGAGGGGAGGAGGAGAGCCCCTGCTAATGCCGTCGGAAGGACCCGATGGGAGAAAGCAGACCTGGGCAGCCGCCATCCCAAGCTGAACTGCTGCCTGGCCTCCCAGCCCGGAAAGGAGAGGGGCAGGAGTGGCGTCCGATGGCCCATGGCACACTGTGGCCCCGGACTGGGCTTTGGGTTTGTTTGGCAAGCTGTGCTGGGTAGAAAAGGAAGCGTGCCAATTGCTCTTATCGTGTATGAGCAAAAAAAGCTTTTCTTACTGGAGACGCAGATCTAGCAAAACTGCAGCCAGCAGAACGAACCCGGCACCAGCAGATCTCGATTCCACGTTTGCTCTGTGGACTCAAGGGGGAGCCTCAGCTCCACTGTCTCCCTCCAGGGACCTCTGTTCGCAAAGTTAAGGATTTTCCCTCCATGTCACAGAGGGCAGGGGATGCTCCCCTGATGTTCCCCGGAGGAGGAGGGATCCAAACCAAGCCCCAGGGAAAATTCCCCCCGCGCAGAACTTGGGGCTCAATGTTTCTGCTGGAGGGGAAGTGAGGAGACCTGGCCGTGGTACCCTTATCTGCTCGGTCTAGTGCAAGGTGATGAGGAAGTTAAGGTTGGAAGCATGGCAGCATCTTCCCCAGGCCATGGCACGACAGGTTGTGTGTCTCTAATGCAAAATCCAAAATGCTCCAAAAATGGAAACTTTTTGAGCACCCTCATGAGGCCACAAGTGGGAAATTCCACACTTAAGTACTTCACACAAGCTTTGTTTCATGCACAAAGTTATTAAAAACACAATATAAAATTACCTTTGCACTATGGGTATAACGTATATATGAAACATAAATGAATTTTGTGTTTAGACTTGGGTCCCATCCCCAAGATACCTCATTATATGGATGCAAATATTCCCAAATCAGAAACACTCTTGGTCCCAGGCATCTCGGATATGGGACACTCACCCCGTAGTAAGCAGTGGAACCAGATCTGGACCCCGTTCTGTGAGATCTGGACCCCATTAGGTGTTTGGCATCGTGGTTGTCACAGGAGACCACCTTCCAGACAGGGTCTCCCTTTGCTGGGCCTTCTTCCTTAGTGGGCTTTGCAGTTGACTTATGTGCAGGGATTCATCTGACCACCTCCACCTGAGTGGACAGAGGTGCGCTGGGCTCCCGAGCTGGCTGTGCGGGCGGTTTGGGTGGGGGCAGATCTGCCATTTGTATGGGACCCTCAGTCTGAACGTCAGGAGCCCGGGCCCGATGGTTTTCTGTAATTGGAACTTGTGCTCTGAGAGCCCAGCCCTGAGCACTGACGTGAGTGCATTTTTCTGGGGTCTGCGTCGGGCCCTGCGTGTCCTGTTCCTGGACCCTCCTTACATCCCCGTAAGCTCACGTCCTCTTGCTGCTCTTACACGACCCCTGACCCTTTCTGAACGTGGTAGGGTCTTGTGATGCACCACTGTGGGAGCTCAGCAAGCCTTATGCCATTTCTTCTTTCTTTCAGAAAGCAAAAAGGAAAGCTTTCCACAAACCTCCACCCACATCGCCAAGTAAGTATGACGAGGCCTGCCTTCCCTGTCATGCCCACGTTCCCTGGTGTCCTGGAGAGAATGAAGGGCATTTGCTCTGTACATTTAGGTAGCTGAGACCTGACGCCTCAGCCAGTTGGCCCCGTTCCCACTGGGGTCTCCCAGTTCGGGCTGGAGTCTCCCCCTTTCATGTTGGGGTTCATGCTGGGGTCTCAGGAGCACGTGGAGTCCCTGCTGGTGCCAGAGTGACGAGCCCTTTCTCAGGGCTGAGGCTGCCACCAACTCCCCAGTCTCCCCCTGACAGTGCCTCTAGGCCTTTTGTTTTCTTTTTCTTGCTTTCTCAAAGGCTTACCTCTTCTGAATGCTGCCAGAGTTAAAGGATTTTTGACCTGGGATTTGTTCCTGAGAGTCGAAGTTACTGAGAAGGTGTAGTTGATGGGACGGGTGGCAAGTTCACCTTTTTCCCCTTTGGATCATCCTGGGCTTGTTTTGCTGCCAGGATTCTATTCTTCCTCACCCTCAGCAGGAGGAGGGCAGCATTTGCCACCCTGCTTGTCCAGGAGGGTGCCCCGGAGGTGGGGTTAGTCCAGGTGGCCCCGAGGCCCCTCTGTCTCTAATGCCGCTCTCGTGTACAGCAGCCCGTGTGCCGACCTTGTGCGTACGAATGTGTTCGTGACACTGTAAATCCTAGGCCGGCGTCCTGTGCTACCCCAAAGCCTGTGGCCTTCCCTGGCTGTGCCATCTGTAGATATGTGTCTATTTTATATACGCGTATCATATATTTCAAAGGTTCAGTCAAGTATATGACGCACTCAGAGAATATAAACAAACTTTGCTACTAGCCCAAGGAAAACATAATTAGAAAGGTAAATCCCTGCACAGAAAAGAATGCATGTTATATGTTACAAATCAATATAAACACTAGAAGGAAATCACCTAGCAATTTGGATTTTTGATGTCCTTTCTCTCCTTCCATGGAGAAAATTGAGAATTGATATAAAGTAAAAGGCCAGGACCGGGGGTGCCTCCTGACTCACACTTGGGACCTGTTTTTCTCCGGGTTTCTGGTTTTGTGAGTGTAGGGACCATGTCTGTCCTATTCACTCAGCAAGTGTTTTTCTTGAAGGCCTGGTCAACCTGCTTGTAGGTTTGCAGCTTCCACCACGTTCCGAGGCTTTTCATCGCCCTGCTCACTCTGCCAGGAGGGCGAGGCAGGCGATGATGTTTTCCTGCTTTCCGAGTTTGTCGTTTTCCGGGCAGTATCAAACGCTGGCATCTCTCCACCACCCTGTCTCCGTCCTCTCTTCTTCCCTCCCCGCTTTCATCCACGCTTTTATCCCCGCTTTTATGCTTTCCTGAGGAACCCTTCCTACTCGCCGATAAGCCCACACACTCTTAGGAGGGAAATGTAATGTGTGGGGCTTTTTTCCGCTCACTCATTTACTTGTATAAATGACAACTTAAATCTTAAAGTTTTGGAAGAATTTGAGACTATATCGGAGGCCAGGTTCTGTGGTCCCGGGGTGAGTGAAGATGCAGCAGGATCTCTGCGTCTTTATTCCCTCATTCACAGTTACGGTGGCAAATTTCCCATAAATTGCGAAACCGCGGGAAAAACTTAAACATTTTGAACATATTAGACTTAAATTTTCAGACCCTACTGACATAAATTTTGCAATTTAAGATATATAAGAATGTTTTAAGAGTGCCTTAGTTTTTGCATACGTTTATTATCTTTTTTATACTTAAAGAGGGAAAATCTCAGATAAAGAATTTTAAAACATTTCCCTTACTTTCATACAAAATCAAGAATGCCCTGAAACAGTATGATTTTTCTCATTTATTTTAGATATTTTACATATTAAGTTCTAAATATTGCTCTGTCACTATGTAGTGACATTAAAAATGTGACATGTTAAAAAGGGCACAAAATGATGTGTTCACTGTGGCTGTGACTATGTAAGAACATACACATATCTCTAAAAATTGGGGATGAGAAATTAAATACTATAATAAATGTTGGTAGAATTCATATATTTCCCATTATATTGTTCCCATTCTTTTCTTTTCTTTTCTTTTCTTTTCTTTTCTTTAAGAAAAGCCTGTTGCCCAGGCTGGAATGCAGTGGCATGATCATAGCTCACTGTAGGCTCGACCTCCTGGGCTCAAGAGATCCTCCTGCCTCAGCCCCCTTGAGTAGCTGGGACCACAGGTGTGAGCCACCACACCCAGCTAATTTTTAGATTTTTTATAGAGACAGGGTCTTGTTGTGTTGCCCAGGCTGGTCTTGAATTCCTGGCCTCAAGTGATTCTCCTGCCTTAGCCTCCCAAGGTATTGGTATTACAGGCATGAGCCACCATGCCTGGCCTCATTATGCTATTTCTTTATAATAAAAGTTAAAGGAGAAATGTCAGTATATAGGTAAAGTAACTCTTTTTTCATTTTTGCCAGAATGTTTGACTAGAGTCACCACCCTCGTGGATTTTGTTTTCCTGTTTCTGTCTTTCTGAAGTTTATGTGTTGAGCTCATGTGTTGCTGTCCAGCACCTCTGAATCCACGTGTTGGCTTTTCTAGAGTCACCTTATCTCTCTAAGCCGAGAAAAGTGGCCTCCTGGAGGTCCCTCAGGACGGCAGGGAGCATGCCTCTGGGCGGCCGAGCGTCCCTGACCCCGCAGAAGCTGTGGCTGGGAACCGCAAAGCCAGGTATGTGGTTGTCGCACTGGAGACCCTTCCTGCTTGAGAGAAGAGTTCGAGAAATTTCAGGGAGTGGTTTGAGATGGAGTTTTTAATATTCCTTGTTTGAATTACATTGTCTTTAGTTTTCTCGAAGACATCAAATGTACACATCGTAGTTTTATATCATGCATAAATGTGGTTTCGCCAAGTGGCGCTTTAGCCTCCCTTGGTCCCGTGTGGTCTCTGCGTGGGAGTGGTGAGTTGTCTTGCCAGAGCCAACTGTTACAGTCTTAGGAGTTTGGTGGGCTGGTCAGTGTCACGCTGGCAACCTGATATTAGACATGGTAGAAATATGTATACCGTGGAAATAGGCAAACATTGTAATCAGGACTTTATTAATTGATATTTGGGAGCTGGTTAACCATTTACCAGCACGACACTGACGGCTGGCGTCTATCAGTGATTCAGCTTTCTTCAATCCAGGAAAGTTGATTAGAAACAAAACCTCCCATTGTGTGTGCTTGTATCTGTCATATTAAACCCATGCACATTCAAACCAGGAAGTCTGACCCAGGCCCTGAACTCACCCCTCACCTGGGAGCATGCGTGGACCGGCGTCCCCGGCGGCACTCCCGACTGTCTGACAGACACCTTCAGAGTGAAGAGGCCACATCTCAGGCGCTCTGCCAGCAACGGTGAGCATGCCGATGGTGGCGAGGCTGAGGCCAAGGAAGAGCAGAAAGGAAAGGACAGTCTCTGGGCTGGAGGCGTCCTTCGTCAGAGCAGGATTTCTGGCTTCGTGCATGAGCTCCGTCACTGGGAGGTTTTGGGAGGTCGTGGGAGCAGTGACTCACAAAAACCCGCCTGCCCCAGAAGGTAGCTTTCCTCGTGGGTGCAGGGATATCTCGCCAGGTGTCATTTGTACCTCCCTCCCTAAACATAGAGGCTTACTTAAATTTATTCATTGAGTAAATGATATTAGGAACAAATACTAATAAATAAATAATGATAAAAAGTCCAAGTCGCACCAAAGAGAATCAGCTTGTTTCTGTGTTTATGTTCCTGCCTAGTCTCTTTTTTTTTAGAGACAGGATCTCGCTGTGTTGCCCAGGCTGGTCTCAAATTCCTGGACTCAAGTGATCCTCCCACCTTGGCCTCCCAAAGTCCTGGGATTACAGGCATGAGCCACCGTGCCCGGCCTCTCTCTTTATCCACGTGTTTCCCACCTATCCTCCTTAAGGAAGAACAGCCTCCAGGGTGTATTGAAAACCTCCTCACTGTACTCCAGGAATTGATTACCTTCCTGCTTTTACTGGTTAGGAGTTATCTTTTAGGCTGAAATTTAGATGTTTAATATACTAGGTATCATTAAAACCAAAGTAAGCCTGACTGTTTTTACATTGGCATGAGTGTTGAGATGCTCTGTGCATTTTTTGTGTTTGGTATTTGTTTGTTTTGCTATTTAAATCTGAACATGTCCCTCCTCCTTCCGTGAGTCCCTTCTTTCATCCTTTTACTGTCATGAAACTCGGTCTTCACATCTTTATTTATTTACTTTTTGCTTCATCTCTCTCTATCTACCATTTTTGGTTTTCTTGCTACTTGGTGTGAAGTATCATGATCAGGCTGGAAAACATGGAATTATTTTTGCTTTTTTATTTTCTTCTTTTTTAAAAGGAAATGTTACTAACTTCCAGGTTTTCCTTAAAGTATAGCCAAGAATTCTTTCTACTTTGTAGGTAGTCTTTGAAACGATTTGTTTATCTTTCTCTAGGTCATGTCCCTGGGACTCCTGTCTACAGAGAAAAAGAAGATATGTATGACGAGATTATTGAGTTAAAGAAGGTAGTATTTTGGTTTGTTCTCTATTGATTTGAAACGGTGAAAGCTTCCTATAACAATGTATTAGAACATCAGTGCCTGTGCTGGGAGGTGCCCAGATGGGAAGAGCGGGAGCGTTAGGGTCGAACCTGAGTTTGAGCCGTGGCGTAGTGCCCTAGGAGCTGGTGTCCCTGGTTAAAGGCCGTAGCACCAGCACATAAAAGGCAGCAGAGCTCATGTTCCATCCGTGCTCTGCTTCTCCAGCACGATGGGGAAGACTGGATGAGGACTAGATTAGCTTCAGAGTCGCCTTGCGTCCTGAGATTGGGTACTGTGATAAGGTCACTGGTAGAGTCATCAGTAACCTTCTATGCATGCCACGCTTTATGTCATCAAGACATCTCACATGCCCTGTCTCAGGCCTTCTACAGAAGCTCTGTGGGACAGGCAGAACCACTTGTTACAACCGCCGTCTGCTGATGAACTTGAGACTCAGCGATGTTACTGGTCTGTCCAAGGTTAACCAGTAGCAGAACCAAGATTCAAGGTCACCTGCCTCCCAAGGCCAAGACTCTGTACTTCCCCATGGTCCCTCCCATTTATGAAAGCATGAACTGCATTGAGCTGTATCGTCATTGTCACTGCCACCAGCACCGTGACCATCACACTGGCTTTCAGTATCCGTAAATGTTTGCCCCTGGAGAAATCATCTGCGTTCATTTCCTTCCATAATTTTAGTCTGTTTATAGAGCTACTGTCTCCACCAGTTGATGTGTGTCTGAGACACTGCGTTCAGTTGGGGCACCAGAGGGCAATAGGGCATTGGCAGCCTCATCCCCAGAGCACGGAAGAGGATCTGGAAGCCGTTTCCATTGGGGAGCTGGGAAGAAACTGGGGAACCTGGTGTAGACCATTATACAAAAGACAGCGCCTTCTCTGTTGGCCAGAGAGAACAGTCAGACTTGAGGCTGTGTGAGAAGAACCCTCTAACCACGAGAGCTGTCTGACAGTGGCGGCGCTGCTGAGGAGCAAGTGCGCGCCCTGGCCATGGAGATTTTGAGCACAGGTGGCAGCTGTGTGTCGGGGATGTTACAGAGGGGATCCTCCTTCCGGTTGGAAGACTGCGCTGAATGAACTCGGTGTGGATTGGGGGGATTATCTCGTTCGGGATTTTCTCAGTCTCTTGAATCTATAGGTTTGTCTTTTGTTAAATCTGGGACATTTTCAGTCATCAAGTCTTGAGTTGTTTTTTCAGCCTTGCCCTCTTTGGTTACGGGTGCTCAGGTCCCTTTTCTCTGTTCAGTGTTTTCCCCTCCGTCTTCCCTCGTGAAGATCGGGTAGCTTCACTATTCTGTCCTCGAGCTCACGGATGCTTTCTGCTGGCCTCTGCATCCTGCAGTTGAGCCCGTTGTTTGTTGGGTGTAACCTTACTGTCTCGGTTCAGTTCTGAAATCTCTGTGCGGCTCCTTCTGTCTTGGTCTTCGCTGAGACACCCACCCTGTGCCTCTTCACGTGTTTCAAGCGTGCCTGTCATTGGTCACTGGCGCATCTTTGTGGCGGCTGCCCTAAGTCTGCGGCGGGATTCCAATGTCCAGGCCATCTCAGTGTTGACATTATGGCTTGTTTTTCTTCATTCAGGTTGAGCTATTCTTGGTTCTTAGTATAAAAAGTGATTTCCTTGAAACCAGGACGCTCTGAGTGTCTCATCGCGAGACTCCGACTCTTGCTCAATCCTGTGCTGTGGCAGGCCTTCTTTCACGCTGCCCTGTGGGTCAAGGGGGTACCGCCTCGTTATCACCCGTGAGGGTGGAGGTCCAGTTCCCACTCAGCCATCATCGACACCTGCACCGGGAGGGGCTCCTCATTCCCACTGGGCAGGGCGGGAGTTCAGGCCCCTCACTCAGCCTCTGCTGATGCCGCACTAGCTAGGAGGGAAGGTGCTGACACCGCCCTAGCTGGGAGGGAAGGGCCACCTGTACTGCTCCTGCTCAGCCTTTGCTGATGCAGGGATGGCCTTGTTGCCGCCAGGTAATGATGGTCCCGACTCTGCCCGACCTCCTCTGGAGCCCCACCAGTGCGGGAGGGGAGGGGACTGGGTGCAGCCGGGCAAGGGTGAGTGTCTGGGCTCCCCACACAGCCTGTGCTGTGGGGAGGACTGTGGTGTTTTCCGTGGTCTGCCTGGGGTAGAGCGGTTCCTGCCTGTCAGTTTCTGCCTTGTCGGTCTGCTCCTCTCCCTGACCTCTGGCTGGAGAGAAGAGGCTTTGCGTGGGCTTTTATTGTCTGCACCCATTGGCTTTTTTAGGCTGTTGGTTTCTCCAGCATCCAGCTCAGATGAGGCAGAAAGAAAACTGAAGGAGCTCCCTGCCGTGTCGATCGCTGGCCCCCCGGCTCCCGGCCCATCCGCCTCCTCCACCTTTCCAGTCTTGGGTTGCATTACACATGGAGCGCAGGTGTTGAGTGGTACTGACAGGAGGAATTGGGAGGAGTGAATCTGCTTCACGCTCTTGGAAGCGGCAGTCCCGTTACTAGAGCTCCCATCTTCCTTGACTGCTGGGCCTTCGCTAATTTACTTCACAAGCTGAGTACCGGCTTGTGGTACTGAATCTGTGGGTTTGTCTGCAACGATCTTGCCAGCTGTGGATGTGGCTGAAGTGCCGAGCCGCCCCCGCGGGGTGTGCATTCCAGATTGTCTTTTGCTCAGAGGTCCAGTCTCTGGAATACCACAGTCTTTTGCAAGGAGAAGGCCGTGTGTGAGGATGGCTGGCAGTTAGATGCAGGCTGAGGCTGGGAGCTGGTGAGCTGCGGCACAGCCCAGCCTACACGCTGTTTCTTTCCTGGACTTTACCACGAAAATAGTAGGAAGAACATAATTTCAAAGTACAGGATAGTTGTAGAGATTGAATAAACTTAGTTTTGTGAGAAATCCACTACAGAGTCTTTTTTTTTCTTTTTTTTTGAGACAGAGTCTCACTCTCGTCTAGGCTGGAGTGTAGTGGCGCAGTCTTGGCTTACTGCACCCTGCCCCTCCCAGGTTCAAGCCTCAGCCTCCCAAGTAGCTGGGATTACAGCTGCGTGCCACCACACCTGGCTAATTTTTTGTATTTTTTGTAGAAATGGGGTTTCACCATGCTGGCCAGGCTGGTCTCCAACTCCTGACCTCGTGATCCACCCGCCTCGGCCTCTTAAAGTGCTGGGATTACAGGGGTAAGCCACCGTGCCCGGCCCCAACTACACAGTCTTTTTTGTCCCCACTCACGTCACCACAAATTGGTAAAGAATTTGTCCACAGATAAAGATTGGGAAGCACTGCCTTCCACCTGAGCTGTAAGTGAGGATGAGCATTTGAAATGCATGTTAGCCTTGGATGAGTTTTATTGATAAAAATGCGAACAAAACGGACTTTCTTGTGTGGTCATGGGAGAAAACGCATGGTGAGGCACCATCCAGCCCCGGTGTTGGCGGTATTCGTTTAGGCGCGCATTCCGTGGGACGGGGTTTCTCAGCACGGGTTCCGTTGGTATCTAGGGTGGGACCGTTCTTCTCTGTGGGGGGCTTCCTGTCTATCCAGCCTTCCACGTCCCCACCCAGTAAATGCCAGGCGTGCCCTCCGGTGCCCTCACGTGACATCCAGATCTCCCCCCACCCACCACACACAGAGCCCTGAGTGGGAGCCACGCAGCTTTCCAAATCCCCCAGCTCAGTGCTTCCCTGGGCCTGTGCGCTGTGTGGTGTGCGTGGCTGTGTGTGGTGTGTGTGCAGTGTTGTGTGCATGGCTGTGTACGCGGGGACGTGTGTGCGGCGTGTGCGCAGTGGCGTGTGCTTGGCTGTGCCCGTGGGGACGTGTGTGCGGCGTATACACATTGGCGTGTGCGTGGCTGTGTGTGCGGGGACGTGTGTGCGGCGTGCCCGCATTGGCGTGTGCATGGCTGTGTGTGCGGGGACGTGTGTGCGGCGTGCCCGCATTGGCGTGTGCGTGGCTGTGTGTGCGGGGACGTGTGTGCGGCGTGCACGCATTGGCGTGTGCATGGCTGTGTGTGCGGGGATGTGTGTGCGGCGTGTGCGCATTGGCGTGTACTTGGCTTGCGCGCGGGGACGTGTGTGCGGCGTATACGCATTGGCGTGTGCGTGGCTGTGTGTGCGGGAACGTGTGTGCGGCGTATACGCATTGGCGTGTGCGTGGCTGTGTGCGCGGGGACGTATGTGCGGCGTGCACGCATTGGCGTGTGCGTGGCTGTGTGCGCGGGGACGTGTGTGCGGCGTGTGCGCATTGGCGTGTGCGTGGCTGTGTGCGCGGGGACGTGTGTGCGGCGTGTGCGCAGCTCCGTGTGGATGGCTGTGCATGGCCCTTGTTTTCTTCAGTCATTGCACGTGCAGAAGAGCGACGTGGACCTGATGAGAACGAAGCTCCGGCGCCTGGAGGAGGAAAACAGCAGGAAGGACCGGCAGATAGAGCAGCTCCTGGATCCCAGCCGCGTAAGCTCCTGGCGCTTCACGGACGGGGCAAGGGGAGGGTCCTCGGGGCATCTGCCAGCCAGCCCTGCTGGGGGCTACACCGAAGGCCGTCTTCATGTGTCAATTTGCTTACCACAGGGCACGGATTTTGTTCGGACTCTGGCAGAGAAAAGGCCCGATGCCAGTTGGGTGAGTATGGTGTGTGCAGGACAGAGCCTTTCCCCAGACGCTAGTTACTGGGGACAGCCACAGAGGGACGCCTTTCCCTGCAGCACCCACGCGTGAAGAGCAGCAGGCAGGGGGGAGGCTGCGGACCCCCAAACCCTTCTCCACTGACACCTGGGGACGCCACGGGGAGGGAGGCCAGCAGGCTCACCACAGAGGCCAAGCAAGACACTGTAGGAAAAACCCATCACGACGGGCGACTTCCCCCTCACACCTGAGAAAATACATTAAGCTTAACAAGCGCTCCCAGCGCTTTGGGAGGCCGAGGCAGGCAGATCACTTGAGGTCAGGAGTTCGAGACCAGGCTTGCCAACGTTGTGAAACCCTGTCTCTACTAAAAATACAAAAAAGTCAGCCGGGTATGGCAGCATGCTCCTATAGTCCCAGCTACTCAGGAGGCTGAGGCACAAGAATTGCTTGAACCTGTATGGCAGAGGTTGCAGTGAGCTGAGATCGCGCCACTGCACTCCAGCCTGGGTGACCAAAAAAAAAAAAAAAAAAAAAAAAAGGTGCTACAGATGTAAATCAGGGAACCAGGGCAGCAATGAAGTCCTTCAGATAGATCCAGAACCCCCTCAGATACTATGTGACAATATGTAAGAAGTTGAATGAAATGGAAGCAGGGAAGATGTTGCGGTTCGGTGGCTAACGCTGTGGCCATCAGCTGTAGGTGGCACGGTACACCTCCTAGCAGTCAGGGAAGTACTTCTCTGAAGTGGGACATGCTGGAAGAAAACCGAAAGGGATACGATTTTGAGATTATTGAACGCAAAGAATAAAATAACATTAATGATGTGATTAACGGATTTGATAATGTAAAATTAAAAGTTACGTAATAAAAAGCCATGGGACTAAGGTAGCAACCAGATCACTGTAATGGGGGAGGAGAAGGATATTATGGATCAATACAACAAAGTTTTCTGTTTAGAAAATACAAAAAAAACTGTAAATCTCTAAAGAAAAAAGGCCGTGTCGTCTGAACTATGTCACAGATATAGAATGTGGAAAGATTGTATAATCATTACATGTTTACAGTAGATGGCGAAAGCCTAGCTCGGCACCTAGGACGGCACAAAGTAAATCCTTAACAAATGCCTGTAAGTAGTGGGTACTTTTGTAAAGAAAAGGCTCCATGTTTTTGTTGTTCTGGTGGTGTGTGTGTGTGTCTGTGTGTGTCTGTGGGTATTTTTTTTTTTCTTGAGACAGGGACTCACTCTGTTGCCCAGACTGGCGTGCAGTGGCAGGATCATGGCTCACTGCAGCATTCAGCTCAGGTGATCCCTGGCTCAGGGGATACTCCCACCTCAACCTCCTGAGTACCCGGGACTACAGGCACGTGCCACCACAGGCAGCTAATTTTTTTTTAGTTTTGGTAAGATGGGGTCTTGCGAAGTTTCCCAGGCTCTTGTGATCCTTCTGCCTTGGCCTCCTAAAGTGTTGGGATTACAGGCCTCAGCCACTGCACCTGGCTGAGGTTAGTTTAAAGTAGGAATTCCAGATCCTAGGGTATATGCAGTATTCATTATCATATGGCAAATTGTCCATCAGCGTGGCTGTGCCCTGTGGCCTGTCGTGTCTACTTGTCATCACCTGCCTTCAAGAAACATTTGCAGATGTGCCTGAGGAGGCCTGGCCAAGGATTTCGATTGGAGGATTGACCAGAATCACAAAAATGGGCTACAACTTAAGTATGTGTCAGTAGACTACAGTGATAGATTTTAGAGCATAGCCAAAAAAAAAAAAAAGATTTTAAACGTGTCTATCTGCCAGGCGCAGTTCCTCATGCCTGTAATCCCAGCACTTTGGGAGGCTGAGGCAGGTGGATCACCTGAAGTCAGGAGTTCAAGACCAGCCTCACCAACATGGTGAAGCCCCATCTGTACTAAAAATACAAAAAAATTAGCCAGGTATGATGGCGCGTGCCTGTAATCCCAGCTACTCAGGAGGCTGAGGCAGGAGGATCACTTGAACTCGGGAGGTGGAGGTCGCAGTGAGCTGAGATCGTGCCACTGCACTCCAGCCTGGGCTACAAGAGTGAAACTCTGTCTCAAAAAAAAAAAAGTGTCTATCAATAGAGGCTGGATAGAGATACTGTGGGAAATAGTGTGGATTCACAGGCGCCAGCAGGGACAGAGCACCAGGAGGCTTTGCTGAATGTTAGAATAAAAAAAAAAAAAGATGCAGAGGGATGTGTGTGGCAGAGCCCCGTTTCTGTGAGAACAGAGGGCCTGACTCCCTGAATGCACACACATGGCCATGCACGGAACCAGGTGCTGAGGGGCACGCAGGCGGAAACAGGATTTGGTTGGCCGAAGAGGGGAGTGGCCAGGTCAGAGTATTTTAGCCTCTGTAACATCTTCTTTTTTTTTTGAGACGGAGTCTGCTCCAGCTACTCAGCTACTCCTGAGTAGCTGGGACTACAGGCACCCGCCACCAAGCCCGGCTAATTTTTTGTATTTTTAGTAGAGACGGGGTTTCACCGTGTTAGCCAGGATGGTCTCGATCTCCTGACCTTGTGATCTGCCCACCTTGGCCTGCCAAAGTGCTGGGATTACAAGCATGAGCCACCGCGCCTGGCCCTGTAACATCTTCTTTTTTTTTTTAAGGAAAATGTATTCATCTATGACTGACATAATTTATTTGTTTATGTATTTATTTATTTTGAGACTGAGTCTGGCTCTGTCGCCCAGGCTGAAGTGCAGTGGCGAGATCTCGACTCACTGCAACCTCCACCTCCCGTGTTCAAGCGATTCTCCTGCCTCAACCTCCTGGGTAGTTGGGATTACAAGCACCTACCACCATGGCCGGCTACTTTTTGTATTTTTAGTAGAGATGGGGTTTCACCATGTTGGCCAGGCTGGTCTCAAACTCCTAACCTCAGGCAATCTGGCTGCCTGGCTTCCCAAAGTGCTGGGATTATAGGCGTGAGCCACTGCACCCGGCCAACTAACATAATTTAAAATGACTTTAAAATCCAATTTAAAAGTTGTCTGTTCAAGCCTGGTGTGGTGGCTCACACGTATAATCCTAGTACTTCGGGAGGCCAAGGCAGGCAGATTGCTTGAGTCCAGGAGTTCAACACCAGTCTGGGCAACATAGTGAAACCCCATCTCTATTTAAAAGTTGTCTATTTAGAAGAAAAGAATGTTCTTTAAAGAATATAAGAATGTTGTCTCCTCTAAGCAAGACATTCACAGAAAAGGAGGTGAGGAGGCCGCTGGAGCTGTTCTCCCTTCCCCAAATAGAGGGGAGTGGCTCCTCAGGCCCCTACGGCCGCGCTGTCTCCCACCCTCACTCACTGCCCCATGGAGACTGAACTGGGCGGCCCTAGGGGCTTCAGGTCCGTGGTTTATCCAGCTGGTGATGGGGCTGCTTCCTTTATTTAATATAATCAAGGGCATACCCTGCTCTGTCCCCCAAGTGTGCAGTGTGCTTGGGGGAGGGCTGCCAGTCGGTCAGTGTGCCCACGATGGCTGCCACCTCCTGCTCCAGCCAGTGTCGCACCCCTGCCATTCACCCAGCTTTACTCAGGGAGAGGACAGCACAGTGGGGCCCTCCCTCTTCCCTGGGCCCGTAGTCTAGAAGAGAGCACAGCGCTGGAGGGAGGAAGGACAGTGAGGTGTGCTGGTGCTCTGGGAGGAGGGGACAGCCGCTTCTACTGAGGGAGAGAGGGGGTGGCCTGCCTGATGGGCACGTTCCCCGGGCAGGTCATTAACGGGCTGAAGCAGAGGATCCTGAAGCTGGAACAGCAGTGCAAGGAGAAGGACGGCACCATCAGGTAGGCGCCATCAGGTAGGCACCATCAGGTGGGCACCATCAGGTGGGCGCCATCAGGTGGGCGCCATCAGGTGGGCACCATCAGGTGGGCGCCATCAGGTAGGCAGCATCAGGTGGGCGCCATCAGGTGGGCGCAGGGCTGCACCCTCTCCCCTGCCTTCTGCCCTGCTGTTCTGCTTGCTCAGACGCCCGCCTTTGTTCCTCCCCCACCCCGTCCTGTGTCCCTACTCCCACCCCAAAGCCGAAGGTGAATGTTAGCTGCCTCTTTTTAATTTTTTTATTGTCTTTGTTTCCTCCAAATATTTCCCTTTAACTTCTTCCTGTTATATTTAAAAGATGCTTTCTCGAAACCTGGTTGTTCTGTGGACCCCTGTATCTTTCCAGGATGAGGTTTTAACGCCTCAGTCCTGCGCCGTCCTTGTGCTGTTTTTGGTGTAGCAACTTGCATTTCTTTACCTGACTTTCGAGTGTGAAGGGAGAGTCTTTCTGGGCCGTGTTTTGGTTTCTTTAAGGGAAACTGAGGCCACAAGTCCATTGCCTTATGTTTCCTGTTCGTACAACAGTTCCCCCCTCGTTTCCTGCCAAATTTTGTCAACTTAAGTTTGCAGATTTTGTCTTATTTCAGTGCAGAACCTCCATGACTTTGCTTTCGTTTCTCTATCGATGTGTCTATCTAAAGTCTACTCTCTTTTGAGAGCGAGGGGATGGCCTGACAGTGCCAGGGAAAAGTGATTCTCTCTTCCTTACAAAACCAACCATTCAAAGACGGCTTGTCCTTTCTAAGCTCCAAGGCCTTTCCACACCATTAATCTAGTCTTTTAAAGACAGCATCTTACTTGGAGAAGAATATTTCTAGAGAGGCTGTTTACTCACTTTGGAAAGCGGCTGGTCTACACAGGAGATGCTTTCCAGCGTGAGGAATTCTCCCATCAGGCTCGAAACGAGTCACTTGTTTAAGGAACAAGTCAAATGAAGGCCGTTCAGGCTTTTCCCTCCCATCCTGGGTCTTTTCCAAAGCCTCTCCTCTTCCGAACGTTCTGGGAAACTCTTCCTCTTGCTCTGTCCCCTGGGAACACTGGCACATCCCTATTAACGCTGAACTTGGGTTTTCAGCAAACTTCAGACCGATATGAAGACTACCAACCTGGAAGAGATGCGGATCGCCATGGAGACATACTACGAGGAGGTGCGCCGTGCTGGGCGGCGGAGCGGAGGGCGGGCACCAAGCTGGGCGGCGGAGCGGAGGGCGGGCACCGAGCTGGGCGGCGGGGCGGAGGGCGGGCACCGAGCTGGGCGGCGGGGCGGAGGGCGGGCACCGAGCTGGGCGGTGGGGCGGGCACCGTGCTGGGCGGCGGGGCAGAGGGTGGGCACCGAGCTGGGTGGCAGGGCGGGCACCGAGCTGGGCGGCGGGGCGGAGGGCGGGCACCGTGCTGGGTGGCGGGGCGGAGGGCGGGCCCCGAGTGGGAGGGGACCGGCGCTGGCCCCGGGTGGTGGTCCGAGCCCAGGTGGCCCAGAGCTGTGCTCCTGGAGCCTGCTCCTGCTTCAGCCCAATGGAAAGATGAAGTGCGGCCACTTAGTTCCCGCTTCTGGCCGTAGGCAGCGGTCAGGACTGTGATGTCGGTCTTTTCAGATAAGGTCTTCTCCGTGCTAGCCTTGTGTTTTCATGCATTTCAATTTGGTATTTACAGGTGCATCGTCTCCAGACCCTCTTGGCAAGTTCTGAAACCACCGGAAAGAAGTATGATGGCCGCTTGCAAGCTGTGTTTTGTGTGTTGCCTTCACGTTGTGGAAGCTCCTCTGAGAATGTGTGGCTGTCACGTGGGTGTGGCATATACTGCCCTTAGCTTGGCAGTGCTGCCAACACTGCACCTATTCTGTTCAGGGTTAGAGTTGACACGTTTCCATTTGCGGTGTTCACAGACTCCTCATAGTGACCACGTGTTGATGGCCAACGCCTGTTCAATGCCGCCCGTGTTCGTTATAGATTCTACATCCTGCCTTCCAGCTTAGAGCTAGAAAGTGCTGTTTCAAAGCAGAGCCACCTTTTTAGGAAGACATTGCATACAAGGACAAGTTTACTTTGCCACCTAATGTTTTCCTAAATAAGTTTATCAGGAGAAACACCGAGGTTCTCCTTGTCTGGTAGATCTCCCACATCCCTTTCCCAAAGCTTCCATCCGCTTCTGGGTGGCTGATCTCTGATCATGGCTTTGGCCACGTCACTGGCCTCTGCAGCAGTTTGCTGATGTCGTGGACTGCTTTCCTTTTTCTTTACCCCTAATCCTTAAAACTGGTTGGAAAACTTTTTCTGTAAAGGGCCAGATGCTAACTACAGTCGATTCTCATTATTCAGTTATAAAGTGTCTGTAGGTTTCTGTAGTGTAGTGGTAATCACGTCCGCCTTACAGAGTTATAAAGTCTCCATGAACACAGAACGAGTGAATACTAAACCACTGCTCCAATGGGAGGTACAGGGCTCCTGTGAGCTTCTGCTCACAACATTTTTTTTTTTTTTTGGCAAATGTTGCCCAGACTGGAGTGTGGTGGTGTGATCTCAGCTCACTGCAACCTCTGCCTCCTGGGTTCAAGTGATTATCTTGCCTCTGCCTCCCAAGTATCTGGGACTGTACAGGCACATGCCACCACACCCAGATAATTTTTGTGTTTTTAGTAGAGACGGGGTTTTACTATGTTGGCAAGGCTGTTCTCTAACTCCTGACCTCAGGTGATCCGCCTGCCTCAGCCTCCCAAAGTTCTAGGATTATAGGCATGAGCCACCACGCCCAGCCTGGTCGCAACATTTTCATCAGCTAGTCAATGTATAGCCTGGCTAACGTGTCTCTGTTTAAAGACACCCTGTTTAATAGTGATTGTGGATTAATTTTCATCAAACTCATGGCTGGCCTGAACGAGGCTTCTTGCACGCACATAAGCGTCTCCACGGGGGCCCACACAGCCTTCCTGAGCTTAGAGGCACTGGACGGCACTCAGCACTGCAGTCCAGCCCACGCAAGGCAGCATCACCAGCAAACAGCACAGAAACGTGAGAGCCACAGCGCCAGGCAGGCCACAGAAAGCACACTTGTTTTTATGTGAGCTGAGGTGAGGAGCCGAGCACCACCTGGGTCAGCCCCAGCTGGGAACGTGCGCGCCAGCGACTGGCATTTTTCATCACCTGTGCACATGCAAGAATTCCCACAAAACCTGCATGAGTATTGATTTTGGGCTGATGGATCCATTTTAGCAGCAAGCACATTTGCAATTACGGGATCTGCAGATAATGAGGATCGACTGTACTTTAGACCTCCTGGGCTAAGAGGCGAAATCCAAGCTATCCTGCAGGCACCTGGTGTGATGAGATTCGTTTCCACAGCCCTTCTAGTGATGGCATGGGAAGTATAATACTGATGCTTGAACACGATATTTTGTTACACAGGTTTACCTTGCGTAAGGATGGGGTTCCATTTTGGGTGCTAACATTTTGCTTATTTAGGGTTCAAAGTTATTACTGCCTATTAGATTTCAAATACTCACCTGCAAAAACCACTCTGAGCTCACAACCAACAGAGCAAGCTGTGATTCACCTGTCCCTCGTTTCAAGCATGTGTGAAACCAGCTTAGCAATGCAAACCTCAGTCCACGATTTGGTTGTTCCAGGCCCCTGGGGGAGAAGAAGACAGGCGCCAAAAGGCAGAAGAAGATGGGCAGTGCCCTCCTGAGCTTGTCCCGGAGTGTCCAGGAGCTCACGGAAGAGAACCAGAGCCTGAAGGAGGACCTGGACCGCGTGCTGAGCACCTCCCCAACCATCTCCAAGACACAGGGTACCTTCCTGAAAGCCACTCCAGGAGGGAGGCCAGGGAATGGCAGGGCATGGCCACTGGGTAGGCCCAACTGAGGACAGGCACCACGAGGGCAGATGTGAACCCTTGGGCAACGCCAGTTCCCACATGTGCCAGCACCTGCCGCGGGCCACGCGGTGCCCCGGGGATGGAGCTGCAAACAGAAGCTCACAGACATCCTTGGAGGAGACAATGCTGTGGGAGGGAGGGAGGAGCTGGGTCAGATGCGTGACATGTGTCAGATGGCTGTAAGTGCCATGGAGGAGGGGAGGAGGACACATTTTGGGGCGAGGCAGGTGGTGTGTGCAGCTGCAAGCAGGGTTGACAGGAAGGCACCCCCAAGACAGCGACAGCTGAGCGGGACCTGGAAGGGGTGAGATAGCCATGAAGACGGCAGCAGGGGTGGGACAGGCGGGGCAGGGCTGAGTGCCTGGGAGACACGTGGAGTGTGGCCCCTGAGGCCCAGCGGGGCGAGGCAGGGTGCTATGGGAGCCTTCGGGGTGCTGTGGGAGTGTTAGGCAGAGGGTGGAGGGGGCCGTGCTGCTTCCCGAGGCCCCCTGGCTTCTGTGCAGAGACAGGGATGGTGGCAGACAGAGGCTTCTGCACTTGTCTAGTCGGGCTGCTGGTGGCCTGGATGGGGGGAGCAGTGGGTGTGGTGAAAGGTGTTCAGGGTCTGGTTGCATCTTGTAGCTGGAGCTTAGGGAAACTGCAGAGAGGATGTAGGCCCTGAGAGGGAGCAGCCAGGCTCCAAGGCTTTTTGTCCCAGCAGCTGAAAAAGACAGAGTTGCTATTTCCTGAAATGGGGAAGGCAGAGGGGCAGGTTTGGGGAAAGGCCACGGGAGGTCTGAGTGTGTGGGAGTGCGGGGCAGGCAGTGGCTGTGTGGGGGTGCGAGGCAGAGGCTTGGGCTGGAGAACTGAGCATGCGGGTCACCAGCACTTAGGTGGATCGAGTGAGGTCACCTGGAGTGAGAGGAGCAGGGGGTCAGGCCCTGAACTTGGCGGTGTATGGTGGGGGCGAGGGGCAGCCAGCGAGGCAGAGGGGAGGAGTGGCCAGCGAGGGGTTGTGCATGCCAGGAAGGGGACAGGCTGAGAACCGATTGTTGGATTTGGCAGAGTGACAGTCATCGGAGATCTTGATGAGAACTGTCTTAATGGCCTGGCCAGGTGGAATCGGGAAAGGATGTCACCCCGAGATGCTTGGAGGCTGTTAATACAGACATCTCTTCACGATCCAAGGGGGCAGAGACTGGGCCAGCGCTGGCAAAACTCTCAGGTGGCCAGGACCTGTTGGTGTGGCTCTGTAGCCCCGCAGGCTGCCCCGGCTGCAGAAGAGGAGCCTCAGGCCGTACCCAAGAAGGGCGGCCCTGCTGGCAGTGCCCACCAGGACGCCGTTTTGAAACCGCATTGCTTCCATCAGGTTATGTGGAGTGGAGCAAGCCCCGGCTGCTGAGGCGCATTGTGGAGCTGGAGAAGGTGAGCGGGCGTCTCAGTGCCACTGTCGTTGGGGACCAGGGGCCTCATGTTGTGGGGACGGGCTCACAGGGTGCGGAAGGTGGCACTGAGCATGGCACTGGCTGTCCGCCAGGCAGCACCACACACACACCGCAAGGAGACTTCTTCCAGGTCTAGACAACGCTGAAGGCAGCTCTCACGCCCCTCGCTGGGCTGTGAGCTTCCGTGCGTGGCCGCAGGCAGACGCGCTTCGCACTGGAGCCCCTCACAGTCCAGCCCGCCTGTGCAGGCTGTGGGCTGTGCACTGCCCGCTGACGACCAGGCACTGCTTCCCACCAGTCAAGTTGTGTTGGAATCCACAGGAAATTGTTGACGCAACTCCTGGCCAGGCAGAAATGTCGGGAAATGAACATTTCCCCACATCCCCTACGCGACTGCAAAGTAGGAATTAGGCTGATTCTATTGGAATTGGACCTTTGTTTTGTTTTTGTTTTTTTGTTTTTTTTTGTTTTTTTTTTTTGAGATGGAGTCTCACTCTGTCCCCTGAGATGCAGTGGCGCGATCTCAGGTCACGGCAACCTCCGCTTCCCGAGTTCAAGTGATTCTCTTCCCTCAACCTCCCCAGTAGCTGGGACTACAGGTGCCCACCACCACGCCCGGGTAATTTTTTGTATTTTTAGTAGAGACGGGGTTTCACCATGTTAGCCAGGATGGTCTTGATCTCCTGACCTCGTGATCCACCCACCTTGGCCTCCTGAAGTGCTGGGATTACAGACGTGAGCCACTGTGCCTGGCTGGTTTTTTTTTTTTTTTTTTTTAAGGTGGAGTCTCACTCTGTCGCCCAGGCTGCAGTGAGTAATCTCGGCTCACTGCAACCTTTTTGCCTCCTGGGTTCAGGCAGTTCCCCTGCCTCAGCCTCCCCAGTAGCTGGGATTACAGGTGTCCACCACCACGCCAGCTAATTTTTGTATTTTTAGTAGACATGAGGTTTCACCATGTTGGCCAGACTGGTCTCGAACTCCTGACCTCAAGTGATCTGCCTGCCTTGGCCTTTAAAGTGCTGGGATTACATTCGTGAGCCACCGCGCCCGGCCTGGACCTTTGTATTTTAAATAGTTAATTAGAGCATCTGTGTTGTTTGGCCAAGCAAAATAAACCTAGAGGGAAAAACGTTTTTAAGAAATAGTTTTTTACATATTTACAACATAGAAAACTAGCCAGGTGCAATGACTCGCACCAGCAATCCCAGTACTTTGGGAGGATAAGCTGGGAGGATTGCTTGAGCCCAGGAATTTGAAACCAGCCTGGGCAACATAGCAAGACCCCATCTCTACAAAAATAAAAACAATTAGCCCGGTGTGGTGGTGCACACCTGTATTCCCAGCTACTTGGGAGGCTGAGGCAGGAGGAACGCTTGAGCCCAGGAGTTCAAGGATGCAGCAAGCTGTGATTGCACTCCAGCCTAGGTGACAGAGGCAGACCCCGTCTCAAAGAAAAAGAAGAAAAGTTTCTATAAATTGTGGGCATTTAAAATATAGAACTTGTTGGGAAGTCAAGGCACCCAGAGGCGGTTCGGAAGCACAGTGGGCAGCACGTCCAAGATCCGGGAGAGGGAGGAGTGGAGGGCGGGGACGGGCTCAGCGGCACTTTGCAGGCGACACCAGGATGTCACTCGAGACTGAAAGCATGAAGGCTGAAAATGTCGGCAGTTCCAGGGGACAGGAGGGAAGATGTGCAGAGTCGTTTGAGTCCCCTCCCCTCGTGCCCTCCTCTCTGTTTTAATGGCTTCTGCCTGCGCCCTGGCTCGGCGGGGGTCTGCGCGTGCCTCACTTCTGATTAAAGAGACTGAGCAGGGATCATGCTTTTCCAGTAGCTTGTGCCCGGCAGCTTCTCCGGGTAACTCGGGTCCCCTCAAAGCTTTCTCATGGCCCTCCTGGAGACTCGGTTTGCCCTGGTTCAGTGTCTCTTTTCTGGGTTTGGTAAATAGAAAAGTAGAAATGAGAACTAGCATCTAACACATGCCTGTGTTGCCTCCAGAAACTAAGTGTGATGGAGAGCTCAAAATCACACGCCGCAGAGCCAGTCAGATCACACCCGCCAGCCTGCCCTGCATCCAGCTCTGCGCTGCACAGACAGCCACGAGGGGACTGCAACAAGGACCACGAGCGTCTCCGAGGGGCTGTGAGAGACCTGAAGGAAGAGCGGACCGCGCTGCAGGAGCAGCTGCTGCAGAGAGGGTAGGTCCTCCCCAGGCCCCGCCAGTGTCCCCACAGGCACAGCTGCTGCAGAGAGGGTAGGTCCTCCCCAGGCCCCGCCAGTGTCCCCGCAGACACAGCTGCTGCAGAGAGAGTAGATCCTCCCCAGGCCCCACCAGTGTCCCCACAGACACAGCTGCTGCAGAGAGGGTAGGTCCTCCCCAGGCCCCGCCAGTGTCCCCACAGGCACAGCTGCTGCAGAGAGGGTAGGTCCTCCCCAGGCCCCGCCAGTGTCCCCACAGACACAGCTGCTGCAGAGAGGGTAGGTCCTCCCCAGGCCCCGCCAGCAGCCTCACCAGGGAAGCAGCTCTCACTCCCTATGGAAACTGATTGTTGCCAGGGTTAAATAGTTGTCAGTTTGGAAAACTGTTCAGCTCGTAGTAGTCACTGCATAAATATTTTTATATGATTCTAAAACTGCTTACATTTTGGTGGTGAAATAAAGGCAGCTTTAGTGATAAAAAGATACTGGCCGGGCACGGTGGCTCATGCCTGCAATCCCAGCACTTTGGGAGGCCGAAGTGGGAGGATTGCTTGAGGAGTTTCAGACCAGCCTGGGCAACACAGCAAGACTCCATCTGTACAAAAAATTTCTTAAATTAACTGGGCGTGGTGGCTCTTGTCTGTAGTCCCAGTTATTCAGGAGGCCAAGGCAGAGGATCGCTTGAGCCCAAGAGTTCGAGGCTGCAGTGAGCTATGATCATGTAACTGCACTCCAGCCTAGGCAACTGAGTGAGACCTCAACTCAAAAGTGTAGGGAACGGTGGGAGAGCACATTTAAATCTCTCTACCCTGAATTCCAGAGGAATCTTCAAATTGTCTGTTAGAGAGGAATTGACTTTCATTGGTTTATGTAAAATCAATTCAATATTACGCAGCATGGTCTTAATTCAGTAATATGTTTATGGGGGATATGATCTATTAATACGTAGGAAATAAAGCATAAATGCTCCAGCCTGATGCAGTGGCTCACGCCTGTAATCCCAGCACTTTGGGAGGCCAAGGTGGCAGGATTGCCTCAGTCCAGGAGTTCGAGACCAACCTGGAAAGCATGGTGAAACCTCGTCCCTACAAAAAATACAAAAATTAGCCAGTTGTAGTGGTTGAAGCCTGTAATCCCGCCTATTTGGGAGGCTGAGGTGGGAGAATCGCTTGAGCCTGGGAAGTCGAGGCTGCAGTGAGCTATAATCGTACCACTGCATGCCAGCCTGGGTAACAGTGAGACTCTGTCTCAAAAAAAAAAACGAAAGAAGACATAAATGCTATGAAATAGTTGGTGTGACCACAGGGCTGGGAAGGCAGGGCCTCACCGGGGGTTCCGGAGTTCCATGACCTGTGGCTGTGGAACACCCGGCCTGGCTCCTGTCCTCCTCCTGTTGATAGCTCCTCAGGGCTCGGCTCCTTCATGAGTCAGCCACCTCCATCATCTTTGGAATGATGTTTCTCTCTAGTTTGCAAGAACTACAGTGACCTGCCCCTCAGAGTGGCCTGTGAGGCCAGCAGCAGCAGCAAGAGCTAGGAGCTGGTTAGAATGCAGGCACCCAGGCCCTACCCCAGCCTTCGGAATCATACTCTGTATCCAATGGGATCTGCCGGTGATTTTTTTTTTTTTTTTTTTTTTTTTGAGACAGAATCTCACTCTGTTGCCCAGGCTGGAGTTTAGTGGCACAATCTGGGCTCACTGCAAACTCTGCCTCCCCAGTTCAAGCAATTCTCATGCCTCAGCCTCCCAAGTAGCTGGGATTACAGGCATGTGCCACCACACCTGGCTAATTTTTGTATTTTTAGTAGAGATGGGGTTTCACCATGTTGGCCAGGCTGAGTCTGGAACTCCTGATCTCAAGTGATCTGCCTGCCTCGGCCTCCCAAAGTGCTGGGATTACTGGTGTGAGCCACCACACCCAGCCCTACAGGTGATCTGTGTGTACTTTAGGGTCTGAGAAAAACTTGGCCGGTGCCTCCCGGCCTGCTACATTCTCTGCTGCCTGCTGTGAACAGTAGAAGGCCAACCCGTCACCACTGTCCTTACCCCTCACGTGAGGTCTCGGAGTGCATTTATGCCAATTGATAGGTCCTTTGTAAAAATTAGTATTTCACGACAAGCTTTTCCAATTAAGCAATCATTACAGAGTTCATAGACATTAGGTAAAAAACATTAAGGTAGTCATTATGAAAGGTAAATCACTTCTGGAATGATCTGTGACGCTGTCAAGTGGCGTGACAAGAGCCACCTCTTATGAGCCCTTACCATGTGACAGGGGCTCTGCGAAGCACTCTAGGGTTGCTGGCATTTAATACAGAGACTCACAGGCCCTGAGCAGTCAGGGCTCACAGACAGCATACAGTCCATCTGAGACTCGGACAGAAGTCTCCGTCGAAGGCCAGTGTGTGGCCATCACACTGCATGGGACGCAAGAAACGCATCTGGGAGCGGTTCAGCTGGAGCCCCGCACAGGCAGTGCCACGGTCTAGGCAGGGCAGGCCCCTGCCCCATTCACGGACCCCGCGCCTGCCTGCAGCACCCTCACACGGGTGCGAGGTCCGTGCCAATGAGTGGCGGCTGGAGGGGCAACTCCTCATCCTATGGCCTGATGGCAGGGCCTTCTCTGGCTTAGTCCGGTTGATCCCCTGCACACAGCAGGTGCTCGGTTCAGGGCAGGCAGGGCCCTGAGGTCTGTCCTTGGCAATGTGTGATTAGAAATGGGCCTTTTGTGCTCCTCCTGCCCCACCATCCACTGTCCTAAGGAAGGGCTGAGCACTGTCATTTTCTGAAGTGCCTTCCTGCTCTGACATAACCTACAGTTTTCGTGAACGCTGACGAGTCTCCTATTCTTGTGTGCAGTTTGGAGGTGAAGCAGCTCCTGCAGGCGAAGGCCGACCTGGAGAAGGAGCTGGAGCGTGCGAGGGAGGGCGAGGAGGAGAGGAGAGAGCGAGAGGAGGTTTTGAGGTATGTGACCCGGGTCAGGGCTGGAGAGGACCCAGGCGAGTCCGCACTCCTGCTACCACTGCGGCCCCCCGTGGCGTCTCAGCCTTGCTGCCAGCCGGCTTCTTAGAAAGGCCACACCTCCCCACAGTCTTTCCATGGTTTTCTGTCACCCAGCCCGGGACTAACCTCTTGGTGCTGAGCAGGGCCTGCCCTCTGGCATTGTGGCCACCTCTCAGGGGCGTCCTCTGCTCTGGCTGTGCCAGCACCTGTCCCTTCCCAACCAGCCGTCACACTGGCCTCTGGTCAGAACCACCCAGGTGTGGGCCACATCCTCAAGAGGGGCCGCCCGTGCCCTCACAGTGCCATTCGCGAGAGCCAGGAAGCAGCGCCCACCCCACGGCCCATCAGCTGCTGGTGGACAAACACCCTGAGGTCGACCACGCGTAGGCGCAGAGTGGACGGAAGCCCTGACCGGCCCGGCCCGGGGACCCTCGAAAACCTGGTGCTCGGCAAAGGAAGCCAGACACAAAAGGCCGCGTAGCACACGATTCCTTGCGCAGGAAATGTCCAGAACGGGCGGACCCACGTGACAAGTGCTGCTGCTAGGGGCTGGGAGGGGAGCGAGGACTGCTGACGAGCATGGCTTCCTTTCTGGGGTGATGTAAACGTTCTGGAATTAGAGAGGGGTGGTAGCTGCACAGCATTGTGAAGATGCTAGAATTCACTGAATTATACCCTTTAAAATAGTGAATTCTATGTGATGAGTCTTAACTTTTTAAAATGCACAAAAAACTAGGTTAGAAATCTGAGCAGACATATTTAGCACTCAGAATAATTAGTAAGACATAGACTACCGGAATGAAGAAAACCGTGGCCGGGCACAGTGGCTCATGCCTGTAATCGCAGCACTTTGGGAGGCCGAGGCGGGCAGATCGTGAGGGCAGGAGTTCAAGACCAGCCTGACCAACATGGTGAAACCCCGTCTCTACTAAAAATACAAAAATTAGCCGGGCACAGTGGCAGGTGCCTGTAATCCCAGCTACTCGGGAGGCTGAGGCAGGAGAATAGCTTGAACCCGGGCAGCAGAGGTTGCAGTGAGCAGAGAGCATGCCACTGTCCTCCATCCTGGGTGACAGAGTGAGACTCTGTCTCAAACAAACAAACAAAAAGAAAACATTTCATTTTCAGGAGAAATCTGACTGAATTCTGTCAGAAGACTTGAATTAAAGTAAATCTGAA
The DNA here is from genome assembly GCF_028858775.2 of Pan troglodytes. Lineage (NCBI taxonomy): Eukaryota > Metazoa > Chordata > Mammalia > Primates > Hominidae > Pan > Pan troglodytes. The sequence goes on from NC_072404.2 coordinate 8,553,040, forward strand.
AGGGCACATGTGCAGAAATGAAATTTTTTTTGTTTTGTTTTGCCTTTAGTACCTGGAATGAATATCTAAATTGCAATGCCTTCTGTTCATACTGTTTACTAAAACCCCAGTGGTCAGTGGTCCCTGCTTATTTATCTCAAATGCTTGGGCTCAAGCGATCCTCTGGCCTTGGCCTCCTAGAGGGTTGGGATCACAGGCGTCCGGCCTGGCCTCCTACTTACTTATCATTCACACAATGGATTCTTTTTTTAGTTCTTAGCTGTTTCAGGAGAGGTGCTGGGCCCTGGAGGTCCTCAGCCACGGCCTCTTGGGGCTTCCAGCCCAGAGCAGGAGACAACAGGAAGTCCCGACCTGCGATAGTTTCTGGTGTTGTCAGGTCATAGCTGGAGCCCTGTGGCTCAGGGAGACATGGCCCCACCAGCTCTCTACAGGCTGCCTGGTGTCCCCCTGTCTCCGCGTGGACCGCCCGCCCCACCCTGCCCTGTGCCGGCCTTCATCACATAGTGACAGGTGAGGTGTCTCATCTTTTCCCTTTCTGCCTTAGAGAGGAGATTCAGACGCTTACCAGCAAGCTCCAAGAATTGGAAGAAATGAAGAAAGAAGAGAAAGAGGATTGCCCGGAAGTTCCTCATAAGGTACAGTGACCATTCAGTTGAGTCTCCCGTCAGGTGCGGTGAGACTTTGGTCGTGATGGTTCTGACCGTTTCCCTGCCCAGAGTTTTTTCTGACCATCCACTGAAAATCCCACTCCCTTTTATCATCACCATTGATTTCTATAACTCATGTCGTGTGTGTCGAAGTCCGGGGTTTTGGATTAATTGACTGTCAGCAAATTGACTTCTTGAACTGATATTAGAGTCTCAAGGCTGGTGAGTAAAGAGTTTTCCAAATCTTGGTCATGCGGAGGGTGTAGTTATGCGGCCGGAGCTGTCACTGAGAGGCAGGAAGGGCTTGGGAAAGGACGAAGGCTCAACCAGGCCCCTGCATGGACCTGGGCATGCATCCTCTCCTCTCATCTAAGTTCCAGAACACAAGTTGGCAAAGCCTCAGCGGGCACTGCCCTCTGGGCGGGGTGGGGCTTCCTGTGCCCTCCCTGCCATCACTCAGCTGTGCACGGGTTGAACGTGGAGTGACTGTTAGCAGGGACCCGGCAGGTGAGCAGGGAACCTAGATGGATGCTCTCCTGCCTCTCCACTCCCTCAGCGTGTGTGGACGCTACCCAGGGGCAGCTAGTCGCGGCGGTGTCTCTGTGGCTCCAAGGTCCCTGGCTCTCTGCTGCCTCCCTGGAGGGTCGCAGCCATGCTCTGCTCACCATGGCCGGTGCTGCACTTGCCTCCCTGGAGGGTCGCAGCCATGCTCCGGTCACCATGGCCGGTGCTGCACTTGCTTTCCTGGAGGGTCGCAGCCATGCTCTGCTCACCATGGCCAGTGCTGCACTTGCCTCCCTGGAGGGTCGCAGCCATGCTCTGCTCACCATGGCCGGTGCTGTACTTGCCTCCCTGGAGGGTCGCAGCCATGCTCTGCTCACCATGGCCGGCGCTGCCTGCACTTGCACTTCTGGTGGTAGAAGGGCGTCCTCACAAATCCCTTTCCAGTGGGTAGGAGGATCCTTCAGAAGGCAGGTGTGAGCCCATGCATGTTCAGACGAAAAGCAAGGAACTTGGTGTCACCATCCTGAGGCTGCAGTTTGCTCTAAGAGGAGCTCATGGATAAAACCAGTAGAAGCCACCACCTATGGTCCCAGCTGCTCGGGAGGCAGCGGTGGGAAGATCGCTCAAGCCCAGGAGGTGGAGGCTGCAGAGAGCCAAGGTAGCACTGCTGCACTCCATCCCGGGCCACAGAGCCAGACCCTGTCTCACTAAAAAAAGAAAAGAAAGAGAGAAAGAGAAAAGAAAAAGGTCTGAAAATAGAGGAGAGAAAGAGAGAGAGAGAGAGAAAACAAAAGTGTCTGAAAACACTATTGAAATACAGCCTTTTCTGTGTGGTGGGGTTATAAGCATTTTTTTTTTTTTTTTACTTTCTTTTAGTATTGTCTGAATTTTTTGTAATAAGCATGTATTAGCTTTGTGTTATTTTCCTACTCAGGAAACATTTCTATTTTAGAGAAAAGGAAGAGTGGGATTAATTGAGTGATCAGCTCTCCAAGTAGGGGATCAGCTCTCAGCATTCACATGGGAATGATTAATTGTAGGTTAAATGGAGTGAGGAGAGTCGGTTTAAGAGTTGCCTCAAGGAATTTATAAGCGTGTGAAAATTTAGATTTTTTTAGCTGTCTGTAGTTGTGTGAGTAAATGTTCATTTATCTTCAGAGAAGCTGATTTTCCTTTCTGATCACATTGGCACAGGCCGCGGACTAACAGATGATCTCACTTTAGCGGAACAGAGGCCTGAAAATGTGTCAGGACTGAGGGAAGATGAGGCTCTTCTTAGGGTTATAAAATCAGAATGTGGAAGCCCAGGGCCGGAATGCTGGTGCCAAGCAACTTGTTGCCACAGCTAAAGAGATCTGGAAACAGCTGGCTGTGTGGATGTACCCAGGGCATCTTCGTCAGGGATGTTAAGATGTGCAGACACCCAAGTGACCGTCCTAGGAAGATTACACTCCTAGGTCCCTAGAAACAGGAGGCAGGGCACGCAAGGCCACACACGAGCGGCGCATCGGCCAGGAGGCGGCACGGTCGTGCGGAAGACCTGGGCCAGGGCCTTTATCATGAGAAGGAGAGGGCGAGGTGAGGTGAGCCGGCTGGTTAGGGCCGGCGGGCTGGAAGCTTGAAGAATTTCAGCAGGATCTGGGCCACAGGGTGGTCTTCAGCTGTCCCGCACCTGGCCCTGGGTGATTAAGGCTGAGAAACACTGCCTTCTGGAGTGTGGGGCCCAATACAGGAGGCGATTCTGAGTGTGGGCACCGGATTAGCTGCTCGCATAGGATGGCCGTGCCCGAAGGCAGGCCCTTCACTGTCTAGGAATTGGCCAGGCCCAGAGGGGCAGCAAGGCCCCAGATGCCCAAGCATCGTTAACACACAGAAAATGAAAAGCCAGAGCAAGCCGTTCTGTGTTTGTTGAAGTCTGTGGACAGGCCGCCTGCGCCTGGCGCCTGGCCCGGTGTGCACTGGGAGCAGTCTTGTGTCTCCCTCCGGGGAGGGCTTTCAGCAACAGCGTGCTCTCCACCGAGCTTGCATTCTTGACATGAGAGGCCTTTTCATTTGTACTGGGTAGTGTCCTATGGATGATACATTTGGAGTCATCAGTGTTAGAAATCATAATTTTTCTTTTTTCTTTTTAGAGACAGGGTCTCACTCTGTTGCCCAGGCTCGACTACAGCGGCACAATCATGGCTCACTGCAGCTTTGACCCCTGGGCTCAAGCGATCCTCCTGCCTCAGCCTCCCGAGTAGCTGAGACCACAGTGGTGTGCCACCACACCCGGGTATTTTTTAAATTTTTTCATAGAGATGGGGTCTCGCTATGTTGGCCAGGCTGGTCTTGAACTCCTGGGCTCAAGGGATCCTCCCTGCTTGGCCCCCCACATTGTTGGGATTACAAGCATGAGCCACTGCGCCCAGCCTGAAATCATGGTTATTTCAATGGTCGTTATAGCAATCCTGGCTTGTTTCTACCTTAAAAACCATGCTAGAAATGTATATCAATCCCAGAAATCCCATGTTTATAATTTAGAGTATTAAACTAGAAAACAGAAAAGGACCCCAGAAAAACAGACAATTCTTGCAGGAACAAAATGTGACTGAGTGTAGTGAGTGTGTGACGGCAGTGTGAAGAAGCGTCCTCTCTCCCTCCCAGGAGGCACTGCCAGACAGAGTTAAGGGAGTTTAATGAGAAGCACGTCTGCACTTGTGTGCTCGCCTAGACGCTGTTTCTCAGCAGTACAAGAGACCGCTGTCATGTGGTCTGCAGACCAGTGCGGAACAGCTGTCTCCTCCACATTAGTGAGACTCGCCTGATAAGCGCAGCCGCACCATGCCGAGTAATATCCTGTCCCCTTGCCGGATACTGGTTGTCCCTGCCCTGGCTTCATTGTCCTCTTATTCCTTCAATTTCCTGCAGGCCCAAGAGCTCCCAGCTCCCACTCCCAGCAGCAGGCACTGCGAGCAAGACTGGCCACCGGATTCCAGCGAGGAGGGGCTCCCGCGGCCCCGCTCCCCCTGCTCTGATGGGAGAAGAGACGCCGCGGCCAGAGTCCTGCAGGCCCAGTGGAAGGTGTACAAGCACAAGGTGAGGCTCCCCGGGGCGACCCGGGCTGCTCCCTGTGAGTCTTCATGCTCCAAGGCAAGCCACTCACTCTCCAGGAATGACTGGGCCTGGAGGGCCAGCCAGGCCCCAGGTGTCTGAGCACCGTAACATACAGAAAATAAAAACCTCATTCACACGCTGACACCTCCGTTCTGGGTGCGTTTTGTGCAGTAGTGGATAACTCGCCAGATTTCTTTCCATCCAGTTTTCTTCCAGAACTATTCGAAAGTAAGTTTTAGACGTTATGAAACATCGGCATGTATCTTCTAAGAAAAAGTGTCTTCTCCTACCTGACCACAGCACCGTGACTGCACCTAGGGCTGCCAGCAGTTTTACATCCTCACCTAACGGGCCTTCCTATTCACATTTCCCAAATGTCCCCATATGCCGCCTGCCGCTATCTGTTTCCTGCCAGCATTCGGTCACGGCGGTTCTCAGCCCACATCCCATCAGAGCCTGGGGGTCGGTTGGTTACGTCTCCGTAGTGTGGTTCACAGCAGCCCCCACCCTTTCTTTTCTTTAACCAACAGTTCACCCTGGCTGATTTTGTTTGTTTTTCTGAGTTAGAGTCTTGCTGTATTGTCCAGGCTGGAGTGCAATGGCATGATCTTGGCTCACTGCAACCTCCGCCTCCTCGGTTCAAGCGATTCTCCTGCCTCAGCCTCCCAAGTAGTTGTGATACAGGTGCTCACCACCACGCCCAGCTAATTTTTGTATTTTTGGTAGAGACAGGATTTCACCTTATTAGCCAGGCTGGTCTCGAACTCCTGGCCTCAGGTGATCCACCCATCTTGGCTTCCCAAAGTGCCAGGATTACAGGCATGAGCTACCACACCCGGCCTTTTTTTTCTTTTTTCATAGAGACAGGGTCTCACTCCATCACTCAGGCTGGAGTGCAGTGGCACAATCACAGCTCACTGCAGCCTCAACCTCCCAGGCTCAAGCAGTCCTCCGGCCTCAGCCCCCCAAGTAGTTGGGACTACAGGCAGGCACCACCACACCTGGCCAATTTTTGTAGAGACGGGTCTTGCTGTGTTGTCCAGGCTGGTCTTGAACTCCTGAGCTAAAGCCATTTACCTGCCTCGGCCTCCCGGAGTGCTGGGATTACAGGTGTGAGCTACCACACCTAGATTTTTTTTCTTTTTTTGAGATGGAGTTTCGCTCTTGTGGCCCAGGCTGGAGTGCAGTGGCGGGATCTCAGCTCACTGCAACCTCCGCCTCCCAGGTTCAAGTGATTCTCCTGCCTCAGCCTCCCCAGTAGCTGGGACTACAGGCACACACCACCATGCCCAGCTATTTTTTGTATTTTTATTAGAGACAGGGTTTCACCATGTTGTCCAGACTGGTCTTGAACTCCTGACCCCAGGTGATCCACCTGCCTTGGTCTCCCAAAGTGCTGGGATTATAGGTGTGAGCCACTGTGCCTGGCCTTTTTTTTTTCTTTTCAAAGACATTTTCTTTGGCAATGGGCAGGCCAATGTGTTACAGAACGTTCCCTTTCCTGGATCTGTTTCCTTGTGGGGTCATAAACTTATTCCTCTGTCCCCTTAATTTCCCATAAATGAGAAATAAGGTCTCCAGCTCTGATTCACCCGGGTTTGCTTTTGGAAAGAATGTCTCACGTCGAGGCTGTGTACCCCATCCCCTCGGGACATGGATGGACCAGGCCGGCCCCTGTTTGTGTTTCTAACCTGGTCATGGCTGCTGGCTTTCACCATTTTAAAGAAACGAGTTTCCCTTGGTAACTGGCCGGCAGTCTATAGGGGAGAGTTTAGCCTCCCTGAGGTCTGTCCCCACCACCTTTCCCCTTGTGGCCTTAGTGTCCTTCATGTCACAGCTGTCTTCGTCTGAAAAGCAGTTTCCTTATTAGCGGGGCCAACTCCTCGTCCTCCCGAAAGGGTGGGAGAAAACTTAGTGACTTCCCTTTAGGTGCTAAGCAGATGCTGGCTTGTCTGTCTGTCTCACTCTTATTCAGTATATATATTTCTTTGCTTCCATCGTATATTCTGCTGGTCCTTGTACTCAGTTCCTCCTTAATCTCCCAAGGGAAAGATCCTGTGTGCAGTAGTACAAATGTGGGCCGTGCACTCTGATGTACCTGTCATCCGGCCGTGGTGGTCATTCCGTGCCATTAAGTGCACATTGATTAACTTGGCATCAACATCCGGGGAGGACTTCGCTCACATCCATAAGAACACGTGCTCCGAGGGACCCTCTCTACTGACTGTGACGCTGTGTGTCAGCTGCAGCCTGAGAAACTTCCCAAGACACCCAAGGGTGACTGATGACCAGTCAGGTTGGGGCCAGTGATCCAGACCCCTGAACCAAAGTCCCCTTCATAACGTCCCCAGCAGGCAGCCTCAGCCTCCGAGTTCTGGGGCTTATCCAGAGAGCACAGTGGTCCGGACACCTGTGCTGTGAGAGAGCTCTCACATTGGGCCCACATCCACCTCCTTAGGTGCACAGCTTGGCCTAATGGAGTCCCTTCTGCACAGCCAGGGGACTGGCACACGGCACAGAGACATCCCTTCATCTGCAGCTTGGGCCACCTCATGTGACTCCTGGAGAATTCCCGCCACCCTAATTCTGCCTCTCACTTTCGTCCTCCTTACAGAGGCGTTTGTTTGCTGGGTCCCGGCAGCTCGGGAGGGAGGAGCCAGGGCAGCCAGGCCTCTTGTTGGCTTGATGGACACCTGTTGGCAAGATGAAGGAATCAAAACCACATTCATCCTTCTCGTGTTAATTCATGTATTTTTTCTTTCTTTTTTTTTTTTCCAGAAAAAAAAGGCTGTTCTGGATGAGGTAAGCGAGGTTTATTTCTTGTTTCAAAATTCGGATTTGTATTTTGTTGAAAAGTAGGTGAGGGGATATTTAAAGATGTGTTGATTCCTTTTCTTTTTTTTTTCGAGATGGAATCTCGCTCTGTGGCCCAGCCTGGAGTGCAGTGGTGCAATCTTGGCTCACTGCAACCTCCGCCTCCTGGGTTCAAGCGATTCTCCTGCCTCAGCCTCCCTAGTAGCTGGGATTACAGGGACGCACCACTGTGCCCAGCTAATTTTTGTATTTTTAGGAGAGACGGGGTTTCTCCGTGTTGGCCAGGATGGTCTCCAACTCCTGACCTTAGGTGATTTGCCCATCTTGGCCTCCCAAAGTGCAGGAATTACAGGCGTGAGCCACCGCGCCCGGCAAGTCCTTCTTTTCATGAAACCAAACCAGACCCCAACGTTAAGTATAAAATACATGAGAAATAGAGACATCAAATAAATATTTGGATAATTTCCCACTTTCAAAATCTCTTCATTCATTCCTTCCTTCCATTCATTCATTCTTTTCATGCACACTCACTGATCACCAGCCCTGTGTGGGGCAGTCTCAGAGGCCCTGGGACGCAAAGGCTCAAACACACAAGTGAACGAGTGGTTACAGCCCGGGGTGGTGCTGGGGGTGGCCAGCCCTGCACACAAAGGCCAGGAGGTCCCTGCGAGGGGTGACATGCAAGGTGGGCCTCGCAGGACACATCAGAGCTCACTGGACCGGGAAGTGAGGGGAGGGCATCCCAGCAGAGCTGGTGGGACAAGGAGTCTGAGACGGGGCGAGGGCATGGAACTGGAATGGAGGTTGAGTATGTCACCCACAGCTGAGAACTGACAGACTGATGAACAGTGCAGTTCCAGCCATGACCCTTTTTAGGGAGGAGCTAGAAAGTGAGATCTTTATTTTGCTGGAGTCCTGGTGGCCTCTGAGATGCTCCCCTCTCCTCTAGGGCCCCTTCAGGGACAGCAGTGTATTTCCACTTAGACTGCAGGAGAGGACCCCGCCCCAGTCACTCAGAGCTGGCGCTGGGCCGCAGGGCTTCTCACGCTGCCTTCCTCCTCACCCGCAGCTGCTTCTCAGTGGCAGGGCAGACTCGGCACCCGCTTGTCCTCACACTCCCCAGGTGCATCTGATGTCAGCAGGGTTGACAGCTCTGCCGTCAGGGCGGGGCTTGATTTCCCCCTGCCCCACCCACTGTCCCCTTCCCCTTGGCCACATTACTCATCCACAAGTGTTAGCTGGGCTCCTGCCATGTGCCGGGCACCAGAGGAGCTTGTAACAGACCAGCCAGACACTGTCCAAATTGCACGGGGTTCATACTCTGCAGTCAGGACAGCCAGTACGGTCGCGGGTGTGGGCGGCGCACCAGGCTCAGTGGCCTGCGCGCAGCTGCAGTGGGAGCATGTTGCCATCTGATGGCCAGGCCACAGCCACACGAGCGCCCACCACGAGCAGACAGCTGGACTGCCCACCTGGCCCACCACACTGCCCCTGAGGAAGGGACCCCTGCTCGCCACTGCCCTAGTCCTGAGCCTTCGGTTCTGCAGCCCCTCCGTGCCTGGCCTCCTGCCTCCATGCCTGGCCCCCCTGAGGAAGGGACCCCTGCTCGCCACTGCCCTAGTCCTGAGCCTTCGGTTCTGCAGCCCCTCCGTGCCTAGCCTCCTGCCTCCGTGCCTGGCCTCCTGCCTCCGTGCCTGGCCTCCTGCCTCCGTGCCTGGCCTCCTGGTCCCTAGACCTGCCCCACAGACACACCCTTGTCCATACCCATCTTACACATCTGCATTGGCAACTTCCAACATCCCCGTCTCTGACAGTCCCTCCCATCCTCCAGCAGCCCTCAGGCCCTCATCCCGAGGTCTCCAGCACGTCAGCCTCCCACCTGTCCACCCACCACAGCCTGCCCAGGCTCCCGGTCCCCACAGCCGGCTGCGGTTCCTAGCACACGCCCCTGCCTGGCATCTCACTTTGTGGTTATTCTTGCCAGCCTCCCGTCAGAATGCAAGCTCTGTCTTTTTGCCACAACACCTCTGGTGCCTAGACTGGCGCCTGGCATGTGGGAGGCATGGGGTAAATGCCCTCCAGTGAGCGGGTGAGGGGATCCGGGCTCCTCGTCCGATCGGCCAGTCAGTGGTGGGTGCCGTCTCCCCGTCCTGCTTCTCTCCCTGGCGCCCCCCGTGCCTCAGGGGCCTCGTCTCTAAGTAAAGACAGCAGTGAGGCTGCCTGTGTGGGGCAGTGCTGAGCGTGGGGTTTGCCAGTGTGTGCGCAGTGTGTGGCGTGACGGAGATGCGTGCCCCTCTCACCCCTCCGGCTGGTGCAGGGCCTCCCGTACCTGGCAGCCACTTTACCAGAAGCTTCTGGGCAGCCTCCACATGGTCACCACACTCTGGCGGGTCGTTCACTGTTAATAGCCGGCGCTGCCTCGCCCTCCTTTGCTGAGCTCTTTTCCCACCCTAGCTTTAAGACAAAACAAAGGTGCTTTCTGTTCCAACAGCGGCAAGCCTGCTAAACTCACGTGGCATGGGGCTCGGTGGGCATGCTTGTCATTCTCCTAACGAGTTTGAGAGATGCCCATCTATCAGGCTGGGAGGGTTCACAGGGCTAGAGGCAGATCGTTCAAAAATAAGTGCTTCCCCGAAAATGGAGCGTGAACTTCTCACGGAGCTTCCCTGTCTTTTTTTTTTTTTTTTTTTTTTTGAGATAGAGTCTCACTGTGTCACCCAGGCTGGAGTGCAGTGGCCCAATCTTGGCTCACTGCAACCTCTGCCTCCCAGGTTCAAACGATTCTCATGCCTCAGCCTCCTGAGTAGCTGGGACTACAGGCATGCGCCGCCACGTCTGGCTAATTTTTGTATTTTTAGTAGAGACAGGTTTTTACCATATTGACCAGGCTGGTCTCAAACTCCTGGGCTCAATGGATCTTCCCACCTCAGCCTCCCAAAGCACTGGATGACAGGTGTGTGCCGTGCCCAGCTAATTTTCTGTAGAGACCAGGTCTTGCTGTGTTGCCCGGGCTGATCTGAATTTCCTGGCCTCAAGTGATCACCCTGCCTCAGCCTCCCAAAGTGCTGGGATTACAGGCATGAACCACTGCACCCAGCCACATAGCCTAAGAAAATCATTTCAGGATAAATAATTCTCTTAAGATCACTTCAGAGGTCTTGTGGCCCCTTGCTTGATTTAGAAGAGATCTATGGAAAGTAGATGAAACCAATAAACTATTCCAACCTGAAAAAACGCTCCAACATGAAAACATAACCATGTGTGAAATACCAGCTCCTATTAGCCGCTGAAAGGGACTGCAGTGAGCAGCGGGCCCCTTGCCATTCCCAGAGTCCCCACCGTGCTGACAGGTGCCATGCCCTGTCAGCTCCCTGGGGTGCCGGTGAGTTTCTCCCAGACTGGGGTGAGTGGGAGCACGGACGGCTCTTTGAGAGAACGTGGCTGCACAGCAGTGAAGGGAGTCATGTTCCCTGCTGCCGTGGCAGCTCTCCCCTTGGCGCCTCCCTCTCGCCCGCCGTTGCCCCGGGCACTCACACCCACTTTTCTCTCCCTGCTTCCTTCCCTGACAGGCGGCTGTGGTGCTTCAGGCAGCTTTCAGGGGACATCTCACGCGGACAAAGCTCTTAGCAAGCAAAGCACATGGCTCAGAGCCACCCAGCGTGCCAGGCCTCCCAGACCAGGTAATTTCGGGGTGCTGGATGTCCCAGTGGCCGTCTCCAGAGCTGCTCGTCTCGCACTCCATCCATCGAGAAAGCGCAGGGCACCCCTCAGCCTCCACATCCCCGCCCGCCCAGCAGGCGTCCCCTGCGCTCCATCCCTGGCCATGCAGGCCATGCAGGCTTCTCTGTGCAGGCCCCTCTGCACAGGCCCCGGATGGATGTGGCGTTAGGGCCAGATTGCCTTAAGCTGCCAGAGAGTCAAGTAGCTCCATGAAGATGTAGCTAAAAACTACTAAAGACAGATGCAGGCCTTTGCGGCCCCTCCTCTGTATTGAGGACCAGGTGTTTAAGAATCCCTATAGTAGGCCGGGCGCGGTGGCTCACACCTGTAATCCCAGCACTTTTGAAGGCCGAGGCAGGTGGATCACAAGGTCAGGAGATCGAGACCATCCTGGCTAACATGGTGAAACCCTGTCTCTACTAAAAACACAAAAATTTAGCCAGGCGTGGTGGCGGGCGCCTGTAGTCCCAGCTACTCAGGAGGCTGAGGCAGGAGAATGGCGTGAACTCGGAAGGCGGAGCTTACAGTGAGCCGAGATCATGCCACTGCACTCCAGCCTGGGCAACAGAGCGAGACTCCATCTCAAAAATAAATAAATAAATAAATAGATAGATAGATAAATAAATAAGAATCCCTACAGTTTACAAATTCAGAACCTGCCACCAGGAGGCTGTTCACTGACCAGCAATTCCCGGGGGGCAGGGCCACCTGAAAAGGAAACTGAGCTCTTCCTGTCTCACTGACGCCCAGGGTGCCCTGGGGGTTGAGTGCCGGGAGCCAGCAGGGGGCTGCCAAACAGTCGTCTTCCCTGCTGTCCTTGCACCCCAGAGCTCTCCTGTGCCCCGCGTTCCGAGCCCCATCGCCCAGGCCGCGGGCAGCCCTGTGCAGGAGGAGGCCATCGTCATCATCCAGTCCGCTCTGCGGGCACACCTGGCCCGGGCCAGGCACAGGTGAGTCAGGGTCACGGGGACGTGGGACACAGACATGGCACGAGACGCTGCCCACTGCACTGGGCCTGGAGCACTGGGCGCAGGGCATGTAGCGGAAACTGGAGCAGCGCCTGCCGCCTGCCAGCGGGACCTCAGTTTGGAGCTAGAGTAAAGGCTTCACATCCTGAGGACTCCCTGCTGCACCACGGACGTGGAGTGGGCTGGAAGGTGTGATCCTCGGGGGAGGCCTTTCCAGAGTCGCTTCTTCCCTACCGGGAGGAGATGAGAAGAGGAGCTTCACACACCGTGTAGCTCAGGTCACCATCAGTCTGTGGCCTGGCTTTTGGCTGTGCTGATAGGTCATCCCTGTGAAAGAAAACTGTGCTGTGACCTCTGTGTTGGACACGGCATATGACAGGCGACACGTGCAGGGTCTAGATGGCAGCGTTCCCACAGGCCTCCTGGTGGGTTTGCTAGGACTCTCGGTTGCAGAAATCAAAACCCCTTGAAGTGAGCCTGGCCGGGGGGGAGTTTACAGTAAGGGGAAGAGACGGCCCCGCTCCGTCACCCCCGTCTGCTTCACCCCGCATGGGGTTTGTTCCCCTCTTATCACAGACTGCTCTGGTTCTCAGCCTCCGTGGTGGAGCCGCGCAGCCACCCAGCACTTCCGAGTGGGCAGTTTCTCCCTCCACGGCCGCATCTGCATCTCATGGTCCTGACCCCATGTGACCTGGGACACACCGTGGGCTCAGGAGTCAGGGACCCATCCCTGGGCAGCGAGCCCCAGCCAGGAGGTGGAGGGCCATGCAGCCTGCAAGCATGTCCCCGGGGAATGGCAGCTGGGCTGACCCAGACAGGAGACAGGGAACGGAGCCGTCTGAGGCCAGCTTATAAAACCATGCCGGCCTGACCTCAGCATGATCCCCGAGGAGATGGACGGGGACGTGTCTGAGGCTCTTCACCGCCGGACGTTTCTGGACCCTGGGTGCATATCGGGTACAGCGCTGGTCGTGGGGCTCGGGGCTGGCTCTGTGTTTCCTTTCATTGGAATACTTGCCTCCAAGCAAATTACTGAGGCTGCTGTAAACCTCAGAGAGGTTTGTACTCTCTAAAGGCAGAATCAGCTGGCGTTTTCTGTTTTTTTCCAGTGCTACCAGTAAAAGAACCACCACCGCAGCTTCTACCAGGAGGAGATCGGCTTCAGCCACACACGGGGACGCCTCCTCCCCACCCTTCCTCGCAGCTCTTCCTGGTAATTTCATTCATTTGGATTCTGGCACCAGGGCAGCTGGTCTGCTGAGGTCTCAGCCAAAGAGTGGCCACCTCCAGGAAGCCCGGGCTGTGTCGGGACGGAAGGGAGGAGTGTCCCATCTGGAGCTGCCTCTGAACTAAGCGTCGCCTTATGCCAGGAAGGCCCCCAACAGGGCCCCCCCTTGGCCCAGCTTGTCCTTTGTGCCTGGAATTGCCGAGGTCCTTGCTGTCTTTATTTTTTGCTCTCAGCTCCAACAGGACCGAGGTGGCTTCCTCCTTCAGGCCAGCATTTCTCCTGTTTGTTTGTTGAGTAAAACCGTGTTATTGTTTCCTTTTCTACTTTGTTGAAGTCCAAAAACAGTCGGTGAAGAAGCCGCTGGCACTGCAGGATGCCACACCCTGGTGTGAGGCCTCATCCCTGCTCTGTCCGGAGCTGACAGGGATGCCCCAGCAGGGCCCTGCCTTTCTCTGGCCGTCAGTCCCTTCATGTTTAAAGTAGAGAACGGGCTAGACAGCTCGAAAGCCACTCTCCACCCCAAATCTATGCTGCTCTGCGTGGACTTGAGATCCCGTGTCTTATCCTGCAATTAGAAACCCCCCATTGACACCTCCTGTAAAGGGAAGATGAGTGCAGAGGCACACTGTTGAGACTCGGGACTGTCGGGAGATGGAGAAGGGCAGCCTTAAGACCCTGTTGAGGAGTGGAGTGTGGCGTGCGGGGCTGTCTCACGTGGGAAGTGTCAGGCGAAGGGCTTTGCCGTGCTGAGTCCTTAGGTCTCCAGGGTGGAGTCAGGGAAGGAGGAGAGAGAACAGCAAGGAAAACCACAAAGGAAGAGGCTCTTCTGAGCCCAAAGGGTGAGGGTGAGGAAGGCCAGGGGGTGAAGGAAGGGTGAGGCCTGCCCAGGACCCACATGCCTTAATTTGAATGTTCCTTCAGGACGGGCCCAGGGAGCCGGCAGCCCCCCAGTACCACTCCAGTAAGTGTGGGGGCCCGTGGCGGGCGGAGGCCTCGCTTTCCTAGGAGATCCCTCCTGTGCTGACGCGGAGTCACGGAGTTGGGAAGAGGCCGTTTTGAGGCCCGCATCAGACCTGGAGCCCGAGAGCCTTCCCTCCCCAGGGGGTCCCGCTAGGGGCTGTGTTTTAGAGAGTCTCCTGCACGAGCTAAGAACCGTATACCACGTTTGACCTGGAAATACCACGTATGAAATCACATTTTATTTTCATTTTTTAACCTAGTTTCGTCAGAGCTAGAAAACTTTGAACTTTGATATTCTCTCCAAAACTTCCATTTGTAAAGCTCAACACAAAGATGAGCAGCCTGGGGTTTCGGGGAGAATGTACAGACACGCAAAGCGGTCGGGCCGGCCTGTGACTCGTGGGCTCTGCAAAAGGCTTTCAGTTGTTCTCCAGGAGCCGATTCTACCGGCTTCGCCAGACCCTGCCTTTGGTGACCTTTAGAGGCTTTGATCAGGGCTAAAGCGTGCGTTGATGCTGCCCTTTTCTCTCGCTCAACGCAAGTGATTTTAAAGATGCAAGTTCATCCCCGTGACCCAGGGATTCAGGTTGATTGACCTAAGGAAATGTCTCTGTGAAAAGTATAAATCAAGCTTTTGTTTGAGCTGATTGGTTGTTTTTGAAGATAACCATGAAAGCTGTTTTTAATTTCATAAGGTTCCCCTTTAATATGAATTTTCTTGAAAGTTGCAGGAAAAAAAAGCTGACACAGTTCCAGTATCTGCGGCATGGCCGAATTGCCATTTCCTTCCCTTTTTAAAATCTCACATGAGCAGTTCATTACTTTTTTACTTTCGTCTTTCAAGGCAGCGACACTCAGGCTCCCCGGCAAGGAGCTCTGGGGCTGCTGCTGTGGTAGGACCCGTCCCTTCTTCAGCTCTGGTACCCACCTCCATCCTGTCTGTAGGTGGCGTCCCATTCTAGAATGGATTAAAAGTTCGGAACGCTCTAGATGCTTAGGAAGGAGCATCCAAGGGGGAATGGCCGAGCAGCTTGCAAGCTCACAGCGATCCGTGCCTTGCCCCCTCCTGCCCTCCATACCAGTGGCCAGCGAGTTAACAGGGAAGTTGGCTTTTTTTTTTTGAAGTGCAGTCTAGTTGTGTTGCCCAGGCTGGTCTAGAACTCCTGGGTTCAAGCCACCCTCCCACCTCGGCCTCCAGAGTCCTGGGGTTACAGGCATGAGCCACTGCACCCAGCAGAAACGCTCCTACACACGGGTAGCCACCCATCCAGGCCCCAGACTCCTGGACTGCTGCTGTGGGAATGGCTTTCAGGGAATGACTCCAGTGTGGACTCGAGGTTCCTCCATGCTGGCAAATGTCTGCTTTTGCAGGTGTTTTGACTGGGGGAAATGGTGAGAATACTCAGAGCTGAGTTTGAAGGCGAGGAGAGTGAGGCTTTCTGGCAGGTGTGTAAGTTGGTCCTGAGGCTGGAGAGTGAGGCTTTCTGGCAGGTGTGCAAGTTGGTCCTGAGGCTGGAGAGTGAGGCTTTCTGGCAGATGTGTAAGTTGGTCCTGAGGCTGGAGAGTGAGGCTTTCTGGCAGATGTGTAAGTTGGTCCTGAGGCTGGAGAGTGAGGCTTTCTGGCAGGTGTGTAAGTTGGTCCTGAGGCTGGAGAGTGAGGCTTTCTGGCAGGTGTGTAAGTTGGTCCTGAGGCTGGAGAGAGAGGCTTTCTGGCAGGTGTGTGAGTTGCTCCTGAGGGCCTGTGTGCCCCATGGCTTACTGCTTCTGGGGGTGGCCGCCGTCTTGCCTGCCGGGGAAGAGCAGACAGTGTAAGGGTGTCCGTGGTGGCAGCCCCTGAGGTCAGCGTGGCTGACCCCTCTCCCTGTGGTTCATTTCCGCAGACCCCTCTCCCTCAGGGCCACAGGCCGTGGCACCTCCACCTGGGGATGACGTCAACTCCGATGATTCCGACGATATTGTCATTGCACCGTCTCTGCCCACGAAGAACTTTCCAGTTTAGGTCCCCGTCACTGTCTCCATGCCGTGATGGCAGCACTGCCGAGGACATAGGAACCACGACTGGAAAGATAATTTATCATGTTAGGAGAAGAACGATGATACCTACTTAACACCTCAGCATCTGCGTCGTGTCTCTTTGTGCTTTTGTTTGTGGAAGGAGACCCAAATGCCTTTACTTTATTCTCTGGGGAGGGCCAGCGGCTCGCATTCCCCCTCATCTCCAGCTGCAGCTCAGATGGTGGATTTTCAGTGCCAACAGACACATCTGCCGTGAACTCGCAGATGCCAGGGAGCCCTGTAGTGACACGTTCTCTGACAGCACCTTGCCGCCTGCCCACGACCTTGACCGTGAGGAGCTGCTATCCGCAACCAGCGCCGACACCATGCCCCCTCTTCCTGGTGACACCCTCAACAACCAGGATTTGCTCGATCTCAGCCCAGCAGGCCAGGCAGACACACTCCGCTGTGCCTTAGGAAGGTGTGAGACCGGCTTCCCCCATCCCCACAGCAAAACACAGCCTGTCCCAAGCCAGTGAGGAGCTAAAGACACCCAGGTCCCCAAATGATCTTACTCCATGCCCCACCTGCTCACACCGTCCTTTCCCGTCACCCTTGCTATCCCCTGGAGCACTGCCCTCCAGAGCTGCCCTTCCCAGGAAGGAATTTGGTTGGATTCTGTCACTGTGGAGACCAAGATTTTTTAAAATTCCCAATTATAATCACAAAAGCAGCATCACACTTGCTTCTGAGAACAGCAGGGTGATGTCTGTTCCCAAGCTGGTGGCGGGAGCCTTAGCCTATGTGGGGCCACCCGGGGAAGAGGAGGGTGAGGAGGCAGGCTCGCCGTTCCAAGGGACAGCATAGGCTCGTGGTGGGGCGTGTTGCATCTGGTGTCTGGGACAGTCCCCATCACCCCATGTGTGCAGCCTCTGCACTCCCACCTCCATGGCTGGGCTGGGCTGGGCTGGGCTGGGCTGGGCTGGGCTGGGCTGGGCTGGGCTGGGCTGGGCGTGCGGAGCCCGTGGAGCCAGCAGCTGCAGAGGCCTAGGAGGGAGTTCCTGGGGGAAGCGCACAGTGTCCAGTGCCCATCTCTTGCTTGTGTGTGAGATTAGCCCTTGCTGGGGTGTCAAGAGGAAGAGCCTTAGACCTGGGCGGGCCTTCAGGGGCATCTAGACCCCTGCACAGCCCAGGCCTGGTGTCTGCATTTCCATAGCACCCCTGTGGGGACTCCTGCCGGGGCTGGCCGCTGTCTCAGGAGAGACCCAATGGTTAGAAAGCCCCTTTTTACACAGCTGACAGCTTCTCCCAAGGCTTCCATCCATGGGGACAGGCTAACCCCTGGGCGCCTTTTCTGCAGCATGGCGGCCTTCTGAGTCACCTAAGCTGAGCCTGGGGCATTCTCTATGGCGGTCAGAAGGCTGATGGCCCCAACACAGTGGCTTGTGGAAGGGAGAGAGGAGGTTCTGCATGTCCACCTGCCCTATGGGAGGAGGACACAGGTGTCCCCAGCCCAGCCTGTTCTCTCCCAGTCACTCAGGGATGGGGCCACCCAAAGTGCAGGACCCGCCCCACCCTGCGGTTCTCAGCCTGGCCCCTGTCTCCACTTAGCTTCTGTTTCTGCAGTGGGTGGAAGCGAGTCAGTGGGGGGCCTGGCTTGTGTACATGTTTTACTTATTTGGTCTGTGGGTTGCCAAGTCCATTTTTTTCCCCACTGAACTGGCTGGTAACTTGACGGACTGTGTAACTGACACAGGCCCTCTGTAGACCCCTGCCTTCACCCCACCCGCCCGGGTCCACTCCCTGGGGCGCTGTCCCAAGCCATCCCTCCTTGCCAGCTCAAAGCTTCAGGTCCTAGGAGCCAGTCCGCCTCGAAAGCCCTGAGAAAGTGAGACACCTGCACGTTCGCTGGGGGAGACCCTCCGTTCTCTTGTGGCAGCTGCTCCCACTTGTTAAACGAAGCTGTTTCTGCGGGACGTGCTCACTCTTGGGAACCAGTGGCCTAGAGCTTTGGGTGACAGGCATAGAGAGGGCTTTCCTGCCTCAGGCTTGGAGGCCAATGTTCCATACATAAACCGCCATGTCCTCTGGTGCAGCTGGGCTGCTCTTTTAAAAGCCAGCATCCATCTTGAAGCTCGCTGGGTAAATGGCAATGCATTCTCAAGCCTGTGTCTTCAGCTGATGCCCAGTGTCCAGTGCTGGTCACCAGTCCCCTTTGCTGGGTACAGCCTGCCTGGCTGTTCTGTGGTCCTGGAACGCTGCAGTGTGGTTTTGTTCCATGGAGACAGTACCAAGCGGAGAGGCCTCCTTGCCCACGGCCCCAGGGCCTGGGGGCCAGGGGTTCTGGCCCTGCGGGGACTTAGGCAGGAGGGGAAGAGAAGCCCATGGAGCCACGGGAGGGGTGTCATGGGCGGGGCCTAGCCATGGGAGGGGTGAGCTGTGGGCGGGGCCTAGTCATGGGAGGGGTGAGCTGTGGGCGGGGTGAACTGTGGGTGGGGCCTAGCCATGGGAGAGGTGAGCTGTGAACGGGGCTAGCTATGGGTGGGGTGAACTGTGGGTGGGGCCTAGTCATGGGAGGGGTGAGCTGTGGATGGGGCCTAGCCATGGGAGGGGTGAGCTGTGAGTGGGGCTGAGCCATGGGAGCAGCAAGCTGGTGGAGTGGGCTGGGCGGAGCTGTGGGGGCTGCTGGCAGGGCCTAGGAAAGTAGACAACTCCCGGGGGAGACGAGGTAGAGAGTGAGTCCCCAAGAAAGGGACTCCTGCCCCAGCGTCAAGTGCCAAAGCAGGCCCCATCTACCACTTCAGGGTCGACGTTGGTGGCAGGTGTTGTTCACGGTGTACTGATTGTCACTGCAACACCTCCACATCACCTTGAACTTCAAGAACAGCAGCAAAGCTGTATCTGCTATCAGAGGCTGTTAGGTAGTCCAGCTTTAAAATAACACACTCTTTCTTTATCCCATGCCCTTTAAACAGGCAGCCACAGGAGATGTCAGTCTCCAGGGCCTGGCCCCACTGTGTTGACAGCAGTCACGTCTGTTGAGCTGACACTGCTGAGGCTGAAGCTGGCCCCGTGCAGGTGGCTGGTGAGCCACAGGTGCAGTACCCGGAGGTGTGCTCTCCCCTAGAGGCCTGTCCCCAACTCCTCGCCTAGAGGCCTATTCCCGCTGCTCACAGACCTCAGCAGAGGCACCAGCTGGAGGGCTCCAGGGACATCCTTGGAGATACGGGAGGCTTTCCTGGCACAGGGCACAGCTCTTAGGAGGCCTTTGTAGGATGCTGTCTCCCCAGTGTGTCCTGCTCATCCAGGATGGGGAGAAAGAGGAGGAGGCCCCAGGCTTAGAAGCCAGGGACAGACTGCCGACGATTACCAAACTGAATCCAGGCAGTGCCATGACCCTGGGTGTCCCTTGGTTCACATCACCCACCAGACACAGCTGCGGAGAGAGTGCAGGGAGGGGCTGGGACCAAACAGGCCAGAAACTGGCAGAAAGGAGGCAGAAGTGAGGTGGGTGTGCCTGGGGCACGAAGCCAGCGCCGGGGGGGATTTCAGTGGAGCCTTACAGCCAGGCTCCGTGCGGACTGTGATGCCAGAGAGGCGTGCAGCCTCTGGGCAAGTCGGGAGAGGGCTTGGGTGGTCCCCACAAGGCAGAAGAGGTGGAAGGGCCAGAGAGGACCACCAAGACCACCGTTCCCGCAGGCCTAGGGTGAGTGACCTGACTATGAGACTAGCGGGCAGAGCCAAGCAGGGCTAAACTCCATCCCAGGGCCCGGTGTTGGACAAAGTAGCTTTTTCTTTGCTCGTTTGTCTGTGTATTAAGAAGAGACTAAAATAGCCAAACGACGCTGGTCGCATGCGCTGGCTGTGGTCTGTCTGCTGAATGTCTATTTTTGTCTCCTGACGAGACGTGAGGACCATGCCCTTGATCCCTCCGATGGACCAGAAACCCCCTTCCTTGCAAAAAAAAAAAGGCAATTGAATTAGAAAAAGATAGCCCAACCTAGCTCAGATCCACCAAGATAAGCACAGCAAAGCTTGGCTGCATTTTTGAGGAATAAAAACCAGCAGAAAGCACCGATAACCTTCAAGATCTGAATGAGATTCTATTATAACCCGTCTAAACGATTGCAAAATTCCTCCTTTGGTTTTGGAAGCAGCGTTTGCTCTCCCGTGGCTCAGGGATTCTCTGAGGACCAGGGAGTTGACACACAAACCCCGCCATGGGTCCGAGCCAGCTATTTCTTAAGGCTCCCACCTCGCCAAGCTCCCAAGGGCCTGCTGGCAGTGCCTACGCTGTGCCAACTACCCTGTCTGGTACAGACCACGGCTGGGTAAGCACCCTTAAAAGCAACAGAAATGACGTCTGGAAGCTGAAATGTGAAACTGTCAAGATGGCTTAGGAGAGGAAGGAGTGGACCCGCTGGTCTTTGGCATTTTGTATTTAGAATTATTTTAACTTTATACATAATGTATAGGCCGATCTTTTGGAAGGGATAAGGTTTTCATTCTTGTGCAACTCATTATTCTCATTATTGGCCTTTGAAATAAAAAGTCGTTTTGCAGCGTGCCTTGAGTGCCCCGTGAAGACTTCTCTTTAATGACCTCCAGGTGCGTTCCTGCCCCACGCACTCGGGCTGAACAAACGATCCGCTTCAGAAACCCCGCTTCTCTGGGCTTCTGGCATTTTGCCGTGGTCGTAATGCAGGCTTGGGGTTGGAGAGCCAGCTGGAGGGACGGGTCCCGCCGCCAGCTCCCTGCCACGCATGAACTCGGATACATCTGTTGACACCCCGGTCCCCCGTTGAATATCTATTCCTTAGATATGAGGACACAAAAATGTGCGTGCGTGAGGGAGTTATTTCTCCATATTTGATTTCATTTTTGTTTCAGGAGCAGGGAAAGAATAATTTACTGAGGAATCAAACACAGATGGAAACGACCAAAAGGAGCTGATATCTGGGTTTTGTTTTCCAATATTTTGTTGCATAGAACAAGGTACATCTGTGGCTTTGTGTGCTTGTGGCTGCCTGCCCTGGGGCCCTAAATCCTGCGTGGAGTTTGTCCGAAGCCTCCACAGTTACTGTGGTTGGCTCTGGCATTTGCCCAAGCCTATTTTCTCTCTATCGATCTCATATATATGTGTGTGTGTGTGTGTGTGTGTGTGTGAAAATATATGTATATTTTTAAATTGAGATAGGGTCTTGCTGTCTTGCCCTGGCCGGAGTGCAGTGGTGCAATCATAGCTCACTGCAGCCTCAAACTCTTGGGCTTAAGCAATCCTCTTGCCTCAGCCTCCCAGATAGCTGGGACTATAGGTGTGCACCACTGTGCCCAACCACTTTTTAAAAAATTTCTGTCACGCCTGTAATCCCAGCACTTTGGGAGACCAAGGCAGGCGGATCACGAGGTCAGGAGTGGCCTGGCCAATATGGTGACACCCCATCTCTACTAAAAATACAAAAATTAGCCGGGCATGGTGGCGTGCGTCTGTAGTCCCAGCTAGTCGGGAGGCTGAGGCAGAAGAATTGCTTGAACCTGGGAGGTGGAGGTTGCAGTGAGCCGAGATGGCGCCATTACACTCCAGCCTGGGCAACAGAGCGAGACTCTGTCTCAAAAAAAAAAAAAAAAAAAAAATTCTGTAGAGATGGGGACTTGCTAAGTTGCCCAGGCTAGTCGAACTACTAGGCCCAAGTGATCCTCCCACCTCAGCCTCCCAAGTGGCTGAAACTAAAGGTATGCACCTGGCTAATATAAAAAATTTGAGGGGTGGGGCACAGTGGTTCATGCCCGTAATCCCAGCACTTTAGGAGGCTGAGGCAGTGAATCACCTGAGGTCAGGAGTTCGAGGCCAGCCTGGCCAACATGGTGAAACCCCGTCTCTACTAAAAATACAAAAAGTAGCCGGGCGTGGTGGCACATGCCAGTAATCC
The DNA here is from genome assembly GCF_028858775.2 of Pan troglodytes. Taxonomy (NCBI): domain Eukaryota; kingdom Metazoa; phylum Chordata; class Mammalia; order Primates; family Hominidae; genus Pan; species Pan troglodytes. The sequence goes on from NC_072404.2 coordinate 8,574,902, forward strand.
CAGCTACTCAGGAGGCTGAGGCAGGAGAAACACTTGAACCCGGAAGGTGGAGGTTGCAGCGAGCCATTGCACTCCAGCCTGGGCAAGAAGAGCAAAACTCCGTCTAAATAAATAAATAAAATTGTATTTTGGTGGAGGTTGCAGTGAGCCATTGCACTCCAGCCTGGGCAAGAAGAGCAAAACTCCGTCTAAATAAATAAATAAAATTTTATTTTGGTGGAGGTTGCAGTGAGCCATTGCACTCCAGCCTGGGCAAGAAGAGCAAAACTCCGTCTCAATAAATAAATAAATAAATAAAATATATTTTTTTGGTAGAGATGGGGCCTTGCTATGTTGCCCAGGCTGGTGTCCAATGCCTGGCCTCAAGCGATCCTCCCACCTTGGCCTCCCAAAGTGTTGGAATTACAGGTGCGAGCCACCGTGGCCTGCCCCGAGCCCATCTTTACACTCCGATGGCCTGTGTGCTGTCCTGGCAAGCGGTTCATTTGCAGACTTGCACTTTGCAGACGAGCTGGTAGGGCCTGAGGGAGTCTGTGGCATTGGAGAGCATGGTGCACCAGGCACTCGCCCGCTGCAAGCTCGCTGCCCCCGCAGTCGCCAGCTGTGATCTCCCCGAGGGGTTCAGACCCAGGAGCAGAGAGGAGGCAGCCTGTGGGGGCTTCTCAGCTAGAGCTGGCGAGAGGAGGAGAGAGAAGGTCCAACCTCAGGCCTCCACCCACCGTGGGCCGGGGTATGGATAGACATGGAAGTATGTGAGCGTGGACATCCATGCTCACGCGCACAGGCACACGGGGAGAACCCTCTTCCTCTTCCCCATCCAGCCCGCTGGTTTTTGGTGCTCCCACACGTGCGCTGAGTGCATGAGGGCCTCCTCAAAGACCGAGTGAGGGTCACCACAAGCTCTTGCCAAGACAATTTTAAATATGAGATTCCTCCGAGGTCCCTGGGGGACATAGGAAAAAAAAGATGAAGCCTCTGAGTCCCTCGCTCCTTTCAGCACTGCTGTCGGGCTTGGAATATGAATGACGGGCTGCAGAACAGGGTGGCGTGTCTCTGCGTGGGTGCCAGCTAATGGCCTTTGGCCAGCACCTCCCCACTGGATCCCCAGAGCAGGGCCCAGTGTCAGCCCCGAGGGCCAGCCCCATTAGATGGGGCCTGCCTCAGGAACCTGGGGACGTTTCCATGGTGCTGTGTCCCTTTCTGAATAAGAGGAGGGGGTGCCCCTGAGCTATTCATTAACGAAGCCCCAGAGCAGCCTGGGATTCAAAGGACAGAGTCCAGCGCTGCCAGGGCTCCCGCGGCTGCCATTCATGGCAGCCCTGTCTGGGGGCTTCCTCCCCACCAGCCCTTCCCTTCCCAGGCCCGGCTCGGCTCGCAAAGGAATGAAAGCAGGGAAGGGTGTGAGTGGGTGGGCTGGGGCGAAGCTCGCATAAAATATACAAAGGGAGCTGGTTCCCGCTCATTGCAGCCTCGCCCCGCCCCATTCCCTTCTCTCACCCACTTCCCCCTCCAGCACCCTGTGGGCTGCTGGCTCCACTACGCTCACTGCTTCTGCTACCCTCGCCCGAGAGTGCACCCTTCCCGCCTCATCACTCCTCCCTGCTTTCGGGATTTCTCTTCTGCTCTGGCACCCGGTCCTACCCTCTGCCTGTTGAGTATGGGTGTATCCACGGCTCCATCCCCAACACCCCAACCTGCCTGGATCGTCCACTGGGCGTCCGCACGTTCTTGTCTCAGATGCCTCCAATTCAGCTTGGCTCAGCTTCAGTTTATCTTCCCTCATGACCTGCTCCCTGTTCAGTAAACCACATCACAAGCCACATGGTTGTCCCTGCCAGAAACCTAGAGATCATCCCCGTCTCCCTGCCCGTTCTCACCAGGCCCCACAGGGGCTACCCCCTCAGCAGCCCTCGACTCTGCTGCCACATCTGCAGTGAGGCCAAGTGACCCCACCAGACAGTTCCCACGGGCTCCAAGACAAAATTGAACTCCTGAACATGCCAGACTGCTGCATGTCCACGCACACAAAGACACTTGCACACACAAAACACAATGCAACATACGTGCAAACACCTGCACGTGAGCAGACATATGCCTGCAAACACATGCCCACACATGAAACAATGCAAACTTGAAAACACAAAACCAACATGCACACACCAATGCATGCACTCTCACACACACACTTCGCACAGACGTGCACACAAACACGTACAAATACACACATGCAAACATACAAACATGCATGCAAACACACCTGCAAGGGCAGAAACATACACAAATTTGCATCCCACACACACGTACACACAGGCACACACACATGACAACATACACATAAAATGCACACACACACACAAACATGCACATGCGCGCGCACACTTGAAGCTCAAGCCAGCCTGAGCTATGTGAGGCTCCACTTTTCCAAAGAGGAGACTGCAAAAAAGAAAACCCATCCAGCCAACTTGAAAGTGTGAGCTTTTTATAGGTGTGGACGAAAGTGTCAGATGCCAACTTGTGAATAATTAATATGTTAATTTGGTCACACATCATGCATATTTCAAGTCATAGCTAAAAGAAGACACTGATCTAGGAGCATGCCTCTGGTAGTGCTCCCAGGACTTGGCTGCACCAGCAGCTTTGTCCCCGTGTTCTGGATCCTCTAACACAGTTTCCCCTGCACGACATCTCCACTTCCATCTAAGCTGTTTGCAATCCACGTGACGGCTGAGAAATCTGCTCCTGCCGGGCGCAGCGGCTCACGCCTGTAATCCCAGCACTTTGGGAGGCCGAGGCGGGTAGATGGCTTGAATCCAGGAGTGTGAGACCAGCCTGGATAACATAGTGAAACCCCTTCTCTACAAAAATACAAAAATGAGCTGGGCATGGTGGCATGCACCTGTGGTCCCAGTTCTTTGGGACGCTGAGGTGGGATGCTTGCATGAACCGGAGAAAGTGGAGGTCGCAGTGAGTTGAGATCGCATCATTGTACTCCATCCTGGGCGACAGACCAAGACTCTGTCCCAAAAAAAAAAATTCTGAACAGGGTGTGCCATGATTGGAGCATTTCTCCCCAAGCCACGAGTGCCGGTGTGCTGGACCTGAGGACGGTGGTCCAGGTGGTAGTCACTTTATGATCACGTTTCCACAGTGGAACCGCTGGCTGTATTTTTAAACGTTTTAAAGGCTGATTCACAAAGACAGCCAATGCTTGCAAATGTGAGGTTCTGCTCCTGGAAAAATGACTAATCTGAGTTAAATTTATTTCTGACATCTTTTTAGTGGATTCTGCCAGGCGACCTCCATACACATTGCTCCCAGCTTTCAGACTCCTCCGTCGGTTCCCAAGCAGTGTGTGGCTGTCAAAATAAACTAATTGAGAGCCTCATGCTATGAGATACTTTCTAAGGACTTAAGAAGGCAGCTCCCTCTTTTGTGAAGGATACTTTAAAAATTTTATGTATTTATTGATTTTACAGACAAGATCTTGCACCCCAGGCTGGAGTGCAGTGGCACAATCACAGCTCACTGCAGCCTTGACCTCTTGGGCTCAAGCAATCCTCTGGCCTCAGCCTCCCACGTAGCTGGGACTACAGGTGTGTGCTACCATACCTGGCTAATGTTTTCATTTTTTTTCCTTTTCTTTTTGAGACGGAGTCGCGCTCTGTCGCCCAGGCTGGAGTGCAATGGCGCGATCTCGGCTCACTGCCATCTCCGCCTCCCAGGCTCAAGCGATTCTCGTGTCTCAGCCATCTGAGTAGTTGAGACTACAGGCCCACACCACCACGCCCAACTAGTTTTTGTATTTTTAGTAGAGACGGGGTTTTGCCATGTTGGCCAGGCTGGTCTAGAACTCCTGGCCTCAAGTGATCCACCCATCTCAGCCTCCCAAAGTGCTGGGATTACAGCTGTGAGCCACCGCGCCAGGCCTCATTTTTATTTTTGTAGAGACAGGGTCTTGCTCTGTCACCCAGGCTGGAGTGCAGTGGTGCGATCATAGCTCACTGCAGCCTCGACCTCCTGGGCCCAAGCGATCCTCCCACCGCAGCCTCCTAAAGTGCTAGGATGACAGGTGTGAGCCACCAGGCCATGAAGGATAATTTTTTGGGGGGAAGGGGAATCCCCCACTTCTATTTGACCTGTCCCAGAATGAAACCAGGGCCTTCTTCACCCCTCAGCCTCAGCCTGCAGAACCACCCTCCAATGCCAAGCTCAGCAGCCTCCCAATCTCAGCCCCTGCCTCATCCTCCCACCTCCTAAGCCTGATGCTCCTCCCTTTTTGACCCCGAGGGATGCTCCCACTCCGATCCGATGCCTCCCCTCACATACTCACCTGGCTCTTTCCCATGGGCCATTTCTATTTTACAGTCACATTTTGTTTCTTTTTTTTTTTTTTTGAGACGGAGTCTCGCTCTGTCGCCCAGGCTGGAGTGCAGTGGTGCGATCTCGGCTCACTGCAAGCTCCGCCTCCTGGGTTCACGCCATTCTCCTGCCTCAGCCTCCCGAGTAGCTGGAACTACAGCTGCCTGCCACCACGCCCGGCTACATTTTTTGTATTTTTAGTAGAGACAGGGTTTCATCGTGTTAGCCAGCATGGTCTCGATCTCCTGACCTCGTGATCTGCCCGCCTCAGCCTCCCAAAGTGCTGGGATTACAGGCGTGAGTCACCACGTCCAGCCAACATTTTGTTTCTTAAAAAAGATATCTGGCCAGGCATGGTGGCTCACGCCTATAATCCCAGCACTTTGGGAGGCCAAGGCGGGTGGATCATGAGATCAGGAGTTCAAGACCAGCCTGGCCAAGATGATGAAACCCCATCTCTACTAAAAATACAAAAATTAGCTGGGCGTGGTGGCGGGTGTCTGTAATCCCAGCTACTCGGGAGGCTGAGGCCGAGAATCGCTTGAACCTGGGAGGCTGGAGACGCACTGCACTCCAGCCTGGGCGACAGAGCGAGACTCTGTCTCAAAGAAAAAACAAAGATATCTAACACATTATAAAAAGAAAAACAGAAAAGTATAGAGTAGCCTCATCTCCCTCTGGCACCACTGATTCTGGGGTCCCGGGCTTTTGTCTCGCCTCCTCACTGCTACTACGGGACTCTTAGTCCAGAACCAGGGTGAGCCGTTCCTCAGCCCCTTGCTCCACAGACTCGCTCAGGTCCCACGTGGCACCCTGGATCCCATCAGCAGCTCCACGGGGCACCCCACGCCTGCCCTCGTCTGGCCTCCCCTCCAGCCACACACCCCTGACCGCGGGCCTTTGCGGAAAACGCCGGGCCCTCCCCCACCTCCAGCTGGCCTCTCGCCTGTGCTGTTTCTGCTGCCAGGAATGTCCTTCCCGTGGAGCCGGCCTGGGTGATCCTCTGCTGAGAAGCTTTTCACGATCAGCTCCTCCTCCCTGTAATCTCACAGCACCCAGCCCGCATGTGTGTTTTAGTATTTATTGCACCTGAGGGCACTTTGTACACATTATATTGGGGTTTATTTAGTCTGTTTGCAACTAGACTAAGCTCTGTGAGGACTGGATCTTTGGGGCCAGGAAATAATTTTTTTTTTTTTTTTGGCAAGGTCTCACTCTGTTGCCCAGGCTGGAGTGCAGTGGTGCAATCATAGCTCACTACAACCTTGAACCCCTGGGCTCAAGCAATCCTCCCACCTCAGCCTCCCAAGTAACTGGGACTACAGGTCTGTGCTCCCACACCTGGCTAAGTTTTAAGTTTTGTTTTATTTTTTTTTTGCCATGTTGCCCAGGCTGGTCTCAAACTCCTGGCCTCAAGCGATCCTCCCACCTCGACTTCCCAAAGTGCTGGGATGACAGACATGAGCCACTTCACCCATCCTAAATTCATTTACTCACCAAATTTCCACTGGCTTAGGTGTGGAGAACCCAAGTGGGGCAGACCACAGCCAAGGGCTCCCCTCCAGGGTGGTGGGGACCCAGGTGGTTTAGACCCAGTGTTGGGGAGCAGTTCTGGTATCCCAGAAAAGGGAGTCGGGGCTGCAGCTGAGCAGGTGGGGAGGCGAGTACCTTCCAGGCCCAGGGAACTATCAGCCTCCTTCCAGAGGAAAAGGGAGCAGGGCCCCCACCTCCAGGATGGGAAGGGCCCCAAGGTGGCCAGACACAGTGGGTCAGGTGTGGCAGGGGCGACAGGGCTCAGGAGAGACACAGAGGCCGGGCTGGGGGACCTTGCCCTGAGAGCTGTGGGAACAGGATCGGATTTGCATTTGAGAAGGGGAGGCTGGGAGCGGGAGGGGACATCATGGGCTGATGAGGAACCACGTACGTGCTGACCCCATGGAGGAGAGAGCTCAGGGCCCCCGGAAGGGGACAGCCTGGCTGTTGGCCAAGAGACGCAGAGGGGAAGGAGGCCTGGCCAGGCAGGGGAGCAGAGGGGAGCACATTCCACCTACCTCTCCCCCTGGAATGGAGCCACATCCCGGCCAGCTCCTCCTGCCCCAGCTCCTCCTGCCCCAGCAAATCCTGCCCCAGCTCCTCCTGCCCCAGCTGCTTCTGCCCCAGCTCCTCCTGCCCCAGCTCCTCCTGCCCCAGCTGCTCCTGCCCCAGCTGCTCCGGCCTCAGCTCCTCCTGCCCCAGCTCCTCCTGCCCCAGCTGCTCCTGCCCCAGCTGCTCCTGCCCCAGCTCCTCCTGCCCCAGCTGCTCCTGCCCCAGCTGCTCCTGCCCCAGCTCCTCCGGCCTCAGCTCCTCCTGCCCCAGCTCCTCCTGCCCCAGCTGCTCCTGCCCCAGCTGCTCCGGCCTCAGCTCCTCCTGCCCCAGCTGCTCCTGCCCCAGCTCCTCCTGCCCCCACCTCCCCCTGCTCCTCCTGCCCCCACCTCCCCCTGCTCCTCCTGCCCCCATCTCCTCCTGCCCCAGCCTTTCTGTGCTCACAGGGACCCTGTGGAGCAGAGAGGGCTTTCTGGGGTCCACGGAGGCTGGGCTGGGTCCCCAGAGCTGGGCCTCCACTCTAGCCCAACTGATTAAGCCCGGCAGGGCCTCCTGCATCCCACGTCCTCCCTGCCAGGCTGCAGGCCCAGCTGGGATGTCTGGGAAGGAAAATGGGGGTCCTGGGCCTGCAGGTAAAAGAATTCAGCCCAGGGTTCCAGCCAGCACCACCCGCCCCACCTCCCATCGCGGGCGACCTGTGGCAAGCCTCAGGTTCACCATCTGTACCCAAGGGTGTGCTGGCCCTGTCTCTGGGTAGCTGTGAGCCAGTGGGTGGGGAGGGCCTATGCCAGCCGGCAGAGCTCTGGAAGAGCAAAACACCATTCATCCCAGACACACATCCCAAGCGTCTATCCCAGGCCCGGCCCTGGCCCTCATAATATTGCCATCACCATCTCACTTCCAGAAGCCTCTGCCTGCTCCTCTCCAGAGCCCTGCGCCCCTGCACTGCCCCCCACCCCCGGGAGCGATGTGGAGGCTTCGCCAGTCCTGGGAGGACTCTGGACTTGGTCCTGAGGCCCTGGGAGGCCAGGGAGGGGCTGGCAGGGGGGCAGCAGGCCAGATTCCTTGACAGAGATGAACTGGGGCGGTGCAGAGAAGTTCAGGACAAAGGGCAGGGCCCTGCTGCCCCGTGCTCCAGGGGACCTTGAGCAAGACACTTCCTTTTCCGAGCCGCCAGAGCTGAGACTGGCAGGAGTGGAGCCGGAGAGCCCTTCCTGAATGGCGGCTGGCACTGGGTGTGCCCAGAGGAGGCAGCCCTGCCAGGGGCGGGATGGTGATGCCTCTGAAGGGCTTCCCCAGGTGGCCCCTGGACGTCTTCACATGACCCAAAAAAGGCCCCACCTCTTGCCTCCAGACCTTTCCCATGAGACGAGCCCCTCCGGGCAAGTAGGCCACCCCTAGAGCGGCCTCTAGAACCTTCCGTGCTTGTCCTAGGCTGGGGGCTGGAAGAGGGGTGGAGGCCACGGAGGGGCTGCCTGTTGCCCACCTCCACGCACAGCACTCCTCCCACGCTGAGCCGGGTCTCCAGGGTGTTGTGTTCTGGACAAAGCCTCCGGGGTGCTGGGGGGGCCTGCATTCCCTCCTGGGCCCCCTGCCTTGGAAATGGCATGTCAAGGGGAGGATCAGCTCTCCAGAGGATCCCCAGACCCAGCAGCCTGCCCGGCCCAGTGAGGGAGACCCCGGGTTCCCTGGGCTCCTGGGCCCACCCTGACCAGAAAACCAGCCAAGGAAGCTGAGCTGGCCTTTCCCCATGCGTGGGGGAGTGAAGTTTGTCAGATCCAGGCTTTGAAACCTAGAGGGTGCAGGACACTCCCTTGCCCAGGCCAGACAGAGACACAGTGGATGTGGGGTGAGGACAGGTTCCCCCAAGGGGACATGGGGCAGAGCACGCAGGTTATGTGGGGCCTGGCCTTGGACACCCCTTTTCCAGCATAATCCCAGTACCCACCCAGGGAGAGAAGCATGACCCTCCTCCTGTTACAGCTGGGGAAACCGAGGCTTGGAGAGTTGCCTGGCCGAAAGGTCTCTGCTCTTGGAGGGGGAGCAGTGTCTCCTTGGCAGCTCAAGCCTGTGACAGCCTGTGGTCCTGTGAGAGCAGCGGGCGGGGCTCCCGAGAGGGAGGTGAGAATCCATCCGCCAACCCCTCCCCACCCACTCTGCCCCAGCGCCTCCCTCCACGCCCGCTGCTGGCCTGTTTCTGAAGGTCGGTGAAAGACCTCTTACTCACCAAGCTCAGGCAGTGGGGTCGGTGGTCCACCTGCCAACAGCGACTCAGCCAGCCTTTGTCACCAATGCCAATTGCAGCCCACAGAGTGGCCAGATACCCTCTCCCACTGCTCCTGGAATTGGGGCACTGGAGGCCGCCAGGAAGAGACGGTAGTCCTGGGTCTTGATGAATATCCTGCTCAGACTCAGCCGGCTCCCGGCACCCCCAGAGCAGGAATTTACTGGCAGACAACGCACATCCCTTGAAAGCATCAGAGCATTAAGAAAGCTTTCCCCATTTCGTTTTTTGTTTGTTTGTTTGTTTCATTTTTGTTTTTATGTTTTTGAGACAAGGTCTTGCTCTGTCGCTCAGGCTGTAGAGTGCAGTGGTGCAATCACCGCTCGCTGCAGCCTTGACCTCCTGGGCTCCGGCGATCCTCCTGCCTCAGCCTCTCAAGTAGCTGGGATTACACACATGTGCCACCACACCCAGCTAATTTTTGTATTTTTAGTAGAGATGGGGTTTCGCTATGTTGGCCAGGCTGGTCTCGAACTCCTGACCTCAAGTGATCCACCCATCTCGGCCTCCCAGAGTGCTGGGATTACTGGCGTGAGCCGCCGCGCTCGGCCCTTCCCCCATTTTGGAGTCCCCGGTATCTATTGTTTCCCTCTTTCTGTCCATGCTTACTCATTGCTCAGCTCCTGCTTATGAGTAAGAACGTGTGGTGTGTGAGCTCACTTAGGATGATGGCCTCCAGCTCCATCCATGTTCTGGCAAAGGCCATGATTTCATTCTTTTTTAAAAAAATGGCTGTTTCCTCAGTGAGTCAGGGCTATGGGTGTGGGATGAATCTCTTCCCTTCTTGGAGCCTCAGTTTCCCCATCTCTAAAATAGGAAACTGGACGCTAAGTTCCCCCGTCGGTGACATGGGTTCCCAAAGGGGTCATAGCAGTTGGGCCAAGCCTGACATAAGTCCCAGGTCTCACAACTCTCAGCACAGTGCTCATTGCAACAAAACCTAGCTGCTGGGTGGGGCTGCGTGGACAGGCTAATTTTTTTTTTTTTGAGACAGAGTCTGGCTCTGTCGCCCAGGCTGGAGTGCAGTGGCGTGATCTCGGCTCACTGCAAGCTCCGCCTCCCGGGTTCACGCCATTCTCCTGCCTCAGCCTCCTGAGTAGCTGGGACTACAGGCACCCGCCAACACGCCCGGCTAATTTTTTGTATTTTTAGTAGAGACGGGTTTTCACCATGTTAGCCAGGATGGAATCGATCTCCTGACCTTGTGATCCACCCGCCTCGGCCCCCCAAAGTGCTGGGATTACAGGCGTGAGCCACCGCGCCCGGCCTCTATTTTTGAAATATTTTGTAGAGATGGGGTCTCCCTATGTTGCCCAGGCTGGTCTGGAACTCCTGGCTCAAGTGATCCTCCCACCTGGGCCTCCCAACGCAATGGGATTACAGGCGTGAGCCGCCATGCCTGACCTCAGGGCACTATTTTCTTTTCTTTTTCTTTTTTTTTTATTTTTTATTTTTGAGACGGAGTTTCGCTCTTGTCGCCCAGGCTAGAGTGCAATGGCGTGATCTCGGCTCACTGCCTGTGATCACTGCAGTCTCCGCCTCCCAGGTTCAAGCAATTCTCCTGCCTCAGCCTCCCGACTAGCTAGGATTACAGGCATGAGCCACCACGCCTGGCTAATTACGTATTTTTAGTAGAGATGGGGTTTCTCCATGTTGGTCAGGGTGGTCTTGAACTCCCGACCTCAGGTGATCTGTCGTCCTTGGCCTCCCAAAGTGCTGGGATTATAGGCGTGAGTCGCCATGCCTGGCCTCAGGGCACTATTTTCAATCTACAATGGGCTTGGGACTCTGAGCCTGGTCTTGATAGTCTTATGTGGCAAGTAGGAAGGTTCTGAATGAGACACTCGACTTAAGTGATGGGACTTGGGACAGAATTCTTGGCAGCTCAGAGGCCATCCCCACTGGTCTCCTGGCTCCCAGTGGCTTTCTGGACAAGGCGAGGCTGCTGGCCGGGTGAGCCCAGATAATGAGAGGTGCTCACATCCTCACTCTGGCCAGGTGTGCGTGGCTTGCTCCGTGGTCCTCTTGGGGACCATGCTGGCTGGCACCTCTCCCAGCCTCCAGAGCTGCGGGCCAGTTGCCTCAGACCCAGATTGAAAGCAGTGCTTCTGTGGCTCCCCTACGGCCGAGATCCATCAGCCAGGTGTCTGTGGTCCGCCAGGCACGGGCTGGCTGTGCGACCACAGCGTCACCCAGCCTCATCTTAGCAGGCGCCAGGAAGCCCAGCCCTGCAGCCTTCTCTTCCTGGCCAGTGAGGTCCGTCTCCACAGAAAATGTGAACCTCTTTGGATGGGGCCCAAGCACAGGGAATTCCATTGTTCTGGCTTCCGCCCCAGCATCTGGAGGAGCGGTCCAGGCCTGGCCACGCTCAGCTCAGGCCTGGCCTCTCTCCGGTGCCTGCAGGCCTTTGGACAACCATTCCGGAGCCTCAACCTTGCCGCCTTCCTGGCGTGGGGGAAAGACCCTGGGAGCTCCTGGCCTGGCTGCTCCCCTCCCTCCGTGCCAGACTGCCTCAGCAGTCTCTCACAGACTTTCTCAGGCCTGGTTTTTGCTCACAATCCCTATTTCACTTGAAAGAAGGAAGGGAAGGAGAGAGGGAGGAAGAAAGGGAGATAGGAGGGAGAGAGGGAAAGAGGGAGGGAGAAAGGAAGGAGGGAAAGATGGAGGGAGGGATGGAGGAAAGGAGGGAGTGAGGAAGAGAAGGAGGGAGGGAGAGACGGAGAAAGGAGGGAAGGAAGGAAAGAGAGGAAGGGAGGGAGGGAAAAAAGGGAAAGAGGGAAGGAGGGAGGAAAGGAGGGAGGGAGGGAAAGAGGGAGGAAAGGAGGGAGGGAGGGAAGGAGGAAGGGAGGGAGGGAGGGAAAAAGGGGAAAGAAGGAAGGAGGGAGGGAGGGAGGAAAAGATGGAGGGAGGAAAAGATGGAGGGAGGGAGGAAAGGAGGGAGGGAGGGAAGGAGGGAGGGAGGAAAGGAGGGAGGGAAGGAAGGTGGAAGGGAGGGAAGGAGGGAGGGAGAAAGGAAGGAAGGAGAGAGGGAGGGAGGAAATGAGGGAGGGAGGAAAGGAAGGTGGGAGGGAGGGATAAAGGAGAGAAGAAGGGAAAGAGGGAGGTGGGGGGAGGGAGAAAGGAGAGAAAGGGAGGGAAGGCAGGAGGGAAGGAGAGAAGGGAGGGAGGACAGAAGGAGGGAGGGAGGGAAGAAGTGGGGAGGGAGGAAGGGCCCCTGGAACTAGGCTGAACCCTGGTTCCCTGACCAGCTTGTGATTCTCAAGGTCTCCCATGCAATGGCGGAGACCGGGCCTCAGTTGCTCCGTCTGTAGAGTGGGACTAAAGTCCAGCCTCCAGCCACAGTGGTTGCAGGACAGATGGGAAGAACCACACAGCTCTGGGCAGTGACTGTCGGGTCAAAGCAGGTGGGATGGTGGGCGGAGCTTCCTCCATGCCCTGGCCCACACTAGATCCTCTCTCTGGCCTTCTCTCCTTTACCCTTCCTGGCAGCTGGAGGGAGGGACCCACGGAGTTTCTCTTCAACACCTGGATCCCAAGCAGCATTGCACGGGGGTGAGGTAGGGACTCTGGCTGTGTTCTTCCAGAACCTTCACTGTGGGCCCCTTATTCTCTCCACCCTGGATCCCTTTTACCAAATTCTTCCTCCACAGACCCCTTAGGAATAGATTTCACGGCCCAAACACTGCAAGTATTACTCAGTCATCAGCACCTTTTCATCCCATACCATCAGAGGCACAGGGCGCTGGCCACCAGGAAGCTCTGAGAAAGCCGGTGTGTTTGTTTCTGGATTTGCCGTGACAAAGCTCCACAAACTGAGTGGCTTCAAACACAGACATGCGTTGTCTCACGGTTCTGGAGGCCAGAAGGCCGAGATTGAGGCGGGGCGCTCTGAGGGAGGGAGCGCTCCAGGCTTCTCTCCCAGCTTCTGGTGGCCCCTCGGCGTTCAGGGCTGTGGCGGCATCCCTGAGATTCTGCCTCCGTGTTCACACGGGTGCTTCCCTCTGTGTCTCTGTATCTCTGAGTCTGTGTCCAAATTGATCTTTTCTTATAAGGACGCCATCTTCGCCTTAGAGAACGCTGTAACCCAGTATGACGTCATCTTCACTGGATTACATTTGCAAAGACTCTCATTTATTTATTATTTTTTTGAAATGGAGTTTCACTCTTGTTGCCCAGGCTGGGGTGGAATGGCGTGATCTCGGCTCACTGCAACCTCCGTCCCCCCGGGTTCAAGCTGTTCTCCTGCCTCAGCCTCCTGAGTAGCTAGGATTATGGGTGCATGGCACCACGCCCAGCTAATTTTGTAATCTTAGTAGAGACAGGGTTTCTCCATGTTGGTCAAACTGGTCTGGAACTCCCAACCTCAGGTGATCCGCCCGCCTCAGCCTCCTAAAGTGTTGGGATTACAGGCATGAGCCTGTCACCCAGGCTGGAGTGCGGTGGCACGATCATAGCTCACTGCAGCCTAGATCTCCTAGGATCAAGTGATCCTCCCGCCTTAGCCTCCCAAGTAGGTGGAACTACTGTGGTGGCACAAGCCACCACACCCAGCTAATTAAATTTTTTTGTAGAGAAGGGTCTCACTATGTTGTCCAGGCTGGTCTCAAACTCATGGCCTCAAGCGGTCCTCCTGCCTCGGCCTCCCAAAGTGCTGGGATTTCAGGTATGAGCCGCTGCTCCCGGCCCCTTTCTTCAAAGAAGGTGACGTTCACAGTTGCCAGGAGTTAGGACTTCAACATATCTTTTTGGGGAACATAATTCAATCCACTACACCTGAGTTATCATTTCTTTCTTTCTTTCTTTCTTTTTGAGATGGAGTTCACTCTGTCGCCCAGGCTGGAGTGCAATGGCACAATCTCGGCTCACTGCACCCTCCACCTCCCGGGTTCAAGCGATTCTCCTGCCTCAGCCTCCCGAGTAGCTGGGATTACAGGCATGTGCCACCATGCCTGGCTAATTTTTGTATTTTTTTGTAGAGACGGGGTTTCACCATTTGCCCAGGCTGGTCTCGAACTCCTGACCTCAGGCGATCTCCCCTGGCTCGGTCTCCCAAAGTGTGGGGATTACAGGCGTGAGCCACTGTGCCTGGCCCTAAGTTATCATCTCACATCATGTCTGCATCAGACTTTCTGGCTTTGTCAAAAGAAAAGGTACAATTTTGCGAGGCTTCTGGAAACAGGGGAAGGAACTCATGTACCCCCTGCCTGCATGTGTGTACCCTGGCAGGGCTGCCAGGCTCGTGTGGAGGGCACTGGAGTTGGGGGCGGGGGGGAAGCAGGAGGTCTGTTTGTGGCCATGGGAGCTGCTGCTAATAGCAGGAACCAGAAACGATCCCAGGCTATAAGGACAATTTCTGCAGCTGGCCAGGGACTGCCCTGTTCATCCCTGGAGTTATGCGACACAGAACTCTGAGGTCAGAGTCAGCCCGGGGCACGGGCCGTGCAGGCGATCCCCTGGCTGTGGAGATGAGGTCACAGGCTGGATGCTGAAGCAGTGTCAGGCTAGGAGTGGGCGTCCTGCCTACGCCACCTGTTCACAGTGAGCAGTCAGCTGGCGCCAAAGAAGAGGACTCACCTGGCCAGGTACCAGCCCACTCCAAGTAGGTAGCCTTGGTCTTAGGGGGTTAGGGGGGGCTTCATTCTGCCTGGAGCTCCCACCATCCTTGGCATTGGAGAGAGAGGAACCTGAGCCAGTATCCTCACCCCACCCCAAATGTCTGGCTCTTCGGCCTTTAGGGATGGAGAATGTGATCGGGAGGTCGCCCCCTTCTGCCTGGCTGTTATTTCCCAGCTGGGTGGTGTCTCCAAGTTATCCAGCGGGTGGAAACCACAGCTCAGCTAGGCCCTCTTGCCCGGTGCCCTATCACAGGAAAACAGGCGAGTCAGGGCAGTCAATGAGCCAAAGTCCAGGCCTCCTGGGAATACACTGCCCGGAACCATCCCTGCCTGCAAAGAGCTCTTCCTGCCAGGAACGGCCTGCCTGCCCACAGAGCTGGCCAAGTCGGGCACAGCAGATGGTAGATCCCGGGTGTGGAAACCTGTTTCTCAGTACACAGGAGGTCCAGGCATAAGGCCCCAGGTGATGAAGCAGAGCCAGGATGCACCCACTGCTCTAGAGTGGGGAGGGAGGCGTGCACCTGGGCCCAAGCACGTACTATGTCCATCCTCCTGGCTCTGGCAGCTCCCATCTCCCCTTTAGCAAAGGAGGAGGCGCAGGCATGGGGAGGCCCTGTTAGGAAATTTGGCTGTGGCTCCAAAGCCCATGATGGGCCCTCTCTGGCAGGTGCCTGAATTTTTAGGCCCCAGGACACCAGAACAGGGCACCGTCTTCATCTTAGGTCTTGACAAAAGACTCAACCTTCCCCAGAGGGGAGGCCGGATGGGGACTGAATCTACCTGCGGATCCACTTAACACTTGTACCTTTAAAAAAATTTTTTTTTTTATTTTTGAGATGGAGTCTCACTCTGTTGCCCAGGTTGGAGTGCAGTGGCGCAATCTCCACTCACCGCAACCTCCATCTCGCAGGTTCAAGCAATTCTCCTGCCTCAGCTTCCCGAGTAACTGGGATTACAGGCGCCCGCCACCACGCCCGGCTAATTTTTGTATTTTTAGTAGAGACGGGGTTTCACCATTTTGGCCAGGCTGGTCTCTAACTCCTGACCTCAGGTGATCCGCCTGCCTAGGCCTCCCAAAGTGCTGGGATTACAGGCATGAACCACCACCATGCCCTGCCAACACTCGTAGCTTTATCATCCCCTTTTACAGACAAGGACACCGATGCACAGAGTGGTTAAGTAACTTGCCCCAGATCACACAGCTCTAGGTGCCCCAGCCAGGCCCTGAATCCAGATCATGTCCATTGTACAGATAGGCCACTCGGTGCCTTGCTGGGCGCTGCGGGCTGTGGGCTGTTGCGTGTGCAATGGGGAGGCCAAGACCAGCCCAGCCCACCAGGCCGGACCCTTGAGTCAAATAAGAAACATGCAAAGATCCAAACGAAGAGCGAATTCATGGAATGAAGCGCAGCTGCATATGCAGCCAGGGTTCCAGCCCCCACGGCCACGTGGAAAGACTGGCTGGCCCGGGTCTTACAGCGCTGAGGGTCGGTCTTCCAGCGCCTTAGGGGCCAGGCGTCCCTCCAAGAAGGCGAGGAAGTAGGCGGAGCTTCTGTCGGCGGACTAATGACGGTACAGAGGCGGGGCCGAAGGGCGGGGACACGTGGAGGGGCGGGGCCATTGGGTAATGGGCGGGGATGCGAGTGGAGGGGCAAAACCATCAGGTAAAAGGACCAATAGAGGTGCAGGAGCGAGTGGGCGGGGCACACTGTGGGGCGGGATCGGCGGGGGATAGACCAATGGTGGGTAAGAGGCGGGACAGAGGGCGGGGCGCGCGGGGGGCTGGGCTGGCGGGAGGCGGGCCAATGGAGGCTCGGAGGCGGGGCCGGCGGGCGGACGGGCGGGGGCGCGGAGGGGGCGGTGGCGGCGGCGGCGAACAAAGAGGCGGCGGGCGCGGGCGGCCGAGCGGAGCCGAGCGCAGCCGAGCCGGGCCGAGCCGGGCCGAGCCGGGCCGGGCCGGGCCCAGGAGCGCGCGGATGATGCGGGCGGCCAGGCGGGGGTCGACGGGTCCCTGAAGCCCGCGCCCCGGGCCAGCAAGGGAGCCCCGCGCAGGCCGCGCGCATCCGGAGGCGGCCGGGCCCCGCCATGGCCGGGGTCAGCTACGCGGCGCCCTGGTGGGTGAGCCTCCTGCACCGGCTGCCCCACTTCGACCTGAGCTGGGAGGCCACTAGCAGCCAGTTCCGGCCCGAGGACACCGACTACCAGCAGGTGACATGGGCCTCTCGGGGTCGCGGGGTCAGGGCCCCCAGGTCACGGCCCCCTCCTCTCCCAGGGTCACGGCGCCCATCCCCGAGGGCCTAAAGACCCCTCATCCCCCCCTCCAGGGTCACGGCCACCTCCTCCTCGCAGGTACCGGCCTCCTTCCTTCTCGAGGGTCCCTTCTGAGTCCTAGGACCCCTTCCTCCAGGGTCATGGCCTCCTCCTCAAAGGTCTAAATGCCCTCCAACCCCCAGTGAGGGTCCACGGCCCCCCTCCCGATTCTGGCCTTCCCTTCTGGTGTCACTAAGGCCCCTGGGTTTCATGGAGCTGCCTCTCCCCACTCCGTGAGCCCCCTTGGCCAGTGGCGGGCCTCTCCACCATCACTGTTGGCGGCCTGGTGCTGTGTCCCAGCAGAGACCCCTCCCCAGATGACCCCCAGGCTCTGAGATCAGAGCGGGTGCCTGAGCACATTGGGTGCAGGCAGGCAGAGACTCCTCGCCCACTCACCCCCGGCTGGGGAATCCCACTGCCAGGCTTCCAGTGGGTGAATGGCCTGGGCCGCCGCCAGCCCTCTGTGGCCGGTAATGACCCCCTGCTTGGCGGTCAGGCTGTGGGATGTACACAGGGTGCCGTGTGTGGCCGTGGGAGACCAGGCTGCCTGTAACCCCCGGGGGAGGGAGGCCCGGCGGCCAGGAAGCACCGTGGGCCTCAGGCAGGGAGGCTGGAAGCTGCTGAGCCCAGGCAGACCTGGGGGGCGGCTGGGGCCCCTTTGCAGCCCTCTCCCAGGGGAGCCCTTAGCCTGGCATCATGCCAGGCCCCAGCACCACCCCCATCGCCAAGCTACTGTCATTTGAGTGCGGGGCAGGGGACCAAGCTGTGGGCATTTCCTTCCTGCCTAGAGATCCGGATTCCAGAAGCCCCGTGACCAGGGTCCCTGGTCACCCGGAGTTTCTCTCTGGACGGATCATGGCAGAGCCCCATGGTGGGGTGGGGATGGCTTTGCTTATCAAAATGGCTTGGGAATCCGGTATTCCGCTGGCAGCCTAGCACCTGGACTCTTCAGAACTGCGTTATCTGTGGCCTCCCGCATCCAGAGGAGGCAGGCGGAAGTGGAGGAGCAGGGCACCTGGGAGCCCACTGCTCCCAGCCTCGCACTCACTTGCACCCAGGCCCCCCAGCCGAGCCGATGACGTTTCCTAACAGATGAGGAAGGGGGCGAGGGATCGGCCCAGGCACGCCCAGACACAGCAGGGAGGAGGGAGGCGGAAGGATTGGTATAAAATCTCACGCCTGCGTTCTAGAAGCCCAGCCCTGGGGGACCGTTCAGTGTGGGGGCAATGCACATTCAGGAACTTCTGGAACTTATTCCATGCTGATGGCTTTGTCACTTGTCCCTGGAGGACTCTGTTGAAGCTGCAAGGAGGGTGTGCTTCACTTTGGAAAGTTCTCTGCCCTGAGGGTTTGGCCCATTTGTCAGTTCTGAAGCTCCGGGGCAGCCCTGGGGCGTGGGGGGCGGCTGTTTCCTGCTGCCCCTTGGGCTGCCACCTGCCCGAGCTGCCAGCCACAGTTGGACTTCCTTCCAGCCCTCCGGGGTGCCTGCATTCCCACATTCGAGACAGGCAGTGAGAGGGAGTGAGGGGCGATGATGTCTGCAGCCCACAAGAGCCTCCGGGGCAGTAGCCAGGCCCCTCTGCTCAGCCTGACCTGCCTGGCCTCCAGCAGGGTGCTGTGGCCCTGGGAGGCCCTGGCTTCTGCCGCCTTTCCTCCCCTGCCCTGCGCTCTGCTCTGCTGTGGGAGGGCTCTGACTCACTCTCTCTCCTGCCTCATCTCCACAGAGCAGAATTAGCCACTGAATAATTCACGATGTGGAAACCGGCCTGCCTCCATCCCCCGCCGCCTCCACTCCCGGCTCTTGGCGAGGGGCTGTGGCGTGAGCTGGTCCTGGCGTGCGTCCTGCCCCTGCCCTTCCAATACTGGTGCTTTTCGGCAACTGCTTGGTGTCTCTGAGCCTTCATTGCCTCATCCTGAATCTGGGCTGGCCGTGCCTCCTGTTTAGGGTCACCCCTGGGAGGCAAGGGCCAGGAGCCCCCTTCCTGGGAGAATGGGCAGTGGGTGGGCCTGGGCTGTGGCAGGCGCCCCTTCCTGCCTCCCCTGGTGAGGAGTTGCTGGCTGTAGCGGGGGGTGGACCCCTCACCCATCCTGACTGAGGGCTCCCTCTTAGCTGTCTCTGTGCTGCCCCAACCTGGGCTGTGCTCTGCTGGGGAGTGGGCATCTGCCCCGTGGTTATGGGGGCGGGGGGATGGAGGGGAGGTGGGGCCTGGTGTTGGGAGTTGGGGGTGTGGCACGGGGGACTGGCCTTTGTCCTTTGCTATTTCTGGCCCCCGTGGTCTGCTGTTGGGAACCCTGGTGAAACCCCCGGAGGGACCAGGGCCAGGTCCTGTTTCAAGGCCCTGCGTGGGACTGCCTGTCACTAGTCACTTTTCCCACAGCCCCAGGAGGTGGGGAGAGTTGTCCATTGTACAGATTAGCAAACTGAGGCTCCGAATCACATAGTAAGTGGTGGGGCCGCAGCCCTGCTGTAGGTCCCTCATCCAGCCCCCCGAGGAGCCGCGGTCAGCCTGGAGTCGCAGGTTCCCCGGATTCCCCCACGGCTGCCTTGCCGCTGGGGGTGTGACCGTGGGATTAGAAGCTGATGGGGGCTGAGGGATCTGTGAGAGGGCAGGGGGTGGAGGGGCATCTGGGGTCGGCTCTGTGCAGCTCCCCAGCCAGTGACTGTCGAGAAGGGCTCCCGTGCTGCCTGAGCATCTGAGTGAATGGGGGGCTGTTGTTCACAGGAGGGATTTGGAGGCCCACAGGAGGCCTAAGACTCCCTGGTGGCCCCGCAGCTGAGCTGGCAGGGCTGGGCCTGAGGCCTCTGGCGTGGCCCGGGGCCAGTCAGTGCTGCATAGTGAGTCCTGAATGTCAAGTGGGTCTGGCTGTCCTGGCCCCGGGCAGGGGCCCTTGAGGGCAGCAGAGCCTTCTCTTCAGCTAGAGCATCGCAGGCCTGCACCCTCGCTCTGTCGCTTCTTCCTGCGTGACCTTGGGTGGTCCAGACACTGTCCTGGGCTTTATTCGGGGGAGGCCTGCCTGCTCAGCTCCCACCAGCCCTTTGTGACCCCGTGTCCTCAGGCAGGGATCAAGTTCATGCCCACTGACCTCAGCCTCTCTTTCCGGCTGTCTCCTCCAGCTCAGGGCAGGCCAGATGCAGGACAACAGCTATGGACTGTGGTGGGTTGCAAACCCAGGCGGTGGGAGCCCAGTGGTCAGGGAAGGCTTCCTGCAGGAGGTGGTGTTAACTGGCTTGCCATGGAGGTTGCAAGCCCGGCTGCCGACAATCAGAGGGTTAGGATTTGCCTGCTCCTTTCTGACTCCTCCATGGGCCGTGCTGGCCCTGGCAGGTGATGGTTTCACTGGGACATCTGCCTTCCAGGGCAGATAGTAGGCCCTGCCTCAGTTTGCCTAGCATGGGGGACGTGTTTTCCACTAGAGCCTGGAATGCCCAGATGTTTCTGTTGAGACCTTAATGACAAGACTGAGGTCACCATACAGAGACCTTGGGGAAGAGCTTCTGGGCTGGGGGAACGGCAGGTGCAAAGGCCCTGAGGCAGAGAGAAGCTTGAGCCTCGGGGAGAGGCCTCAGCCCCACGTGCCAGAGGGTCGCTCTGGTCTGACTGCGCACGGGGAATGTGCTGCCTCAGGAACTGGTGAGCCCTCTGTGCCAGGCACTGTGCCAGCCCAGGCTGGATGGCCACTCAGAGGGGATCTGAGCTCTGGGAGTAGGGCCAGTGTTCTCCTAGCAGAGTTGGGAGCCCGGCTCCTAAGAGCACAGCACCTCTGTCTGTGCCGCCACAAGGCGAGGTCAGCCTTGTGCCCAGTTGCAGCCTGGGGGGCAGTTCCCTGGGGCAGGGCTGGCCTGTTATCCTCCTCCCCACTCATCAGAAGGAAATGAGTTCTGGTTAAAACGGCAGTGTTGGTCGCCTGTCGCCTGTCTTGTCGTTTACGAAAGCGGTACACGTTCATGGAACATTTGGGGAAAAGGGAAGAGCGTGAGACAGAAGCGTCTCTCCAGCTGGGTTCAGTCCAAGCGCATAGAGCTGTAGGGTGGGTGTCCCTGAGAACTGGAATCCTATTGCTTTTGACATGTCTTGTACGTTGGACCGTGTTCCAGATGCTTGTCCAGTGTCCCACGGTGCCAGGCAGGATTCTGTACCTACAGATGACAGACGCGGGCCAGACACGGAGGCCCCCGGGGAGCTGGGCGGAAGCTTCAGGAGCAATCCCTGAGTGGACGGGAGCTGATGAACTAGGCTGGGGGTGTGCAGCGAACGGGACCCTGCACTGGGGGGTGGAGGTGGGCAGGAAGCCCCTGATGGCTGGTCCCAGTCCACTCAGGATTTCCATCTTGGCCGGTGTCTGCATTCCTGGGGAGACTCCGATTGGCCGAGCTTGCCTTTTGGCCAGGGGGTGTGAAGCTGTGGGCCCTGGACCTGCTTGGGGGTGGGTGTCAGGCCACCCTTGGCTCGGCCGCTGCCCGCATCAAGGGTTCCTATATCTGGGCTCCTGGTTTTTGTGGTGCTGAGGGTACTCTGGCCACCTCTGTTCCCAGGAGACTCTGGGGTTCTCAAGCCCCTTCCTTGGAGTGCAGCAGCCTGGGACCCTCTAGAAGTCCCCGAGGTCTTCACGGCTTTTTGTAGGTGTGGATGTTGGGGTGGTAATTCTTGCTCAGGGTGCTGGCTCCCCGATCTCCCCAGTTCTAGCATCACCAGGGGCCACTCCAGTCTGTGTGTGTGGGACCCCCGCCTGCCCCCCACTCGCCTGAGACTCGAGGGCCAGCTCTAGGACCCCTCTTCTGGGCATCTCCATGGTGACCCTTCTTCCTCCCCTGACCCCTGGGCAGGGCCCTGCCAGCCAACCCCGTCTAAGGGATTTGCAGTGTCAGCTGCTCTGACCCCCGGCCGGGGGCTCTTGGTCAGGCTCTGGGGGAGCGGGGAGCCCTGCAGCTTGGTTCCCCAGGCCACGGCGGCTCTCCCCGGATGCTTGTGCTGCTTGTTTCTAAAGCACTTTTCTTGGAGACCACCCAGTGGCCCTGGGAGGTGGACACTGTGTCCCCGACATAAGCAGAAACGGGGGCCGGCCAGCATGGGGGGCCGGAAGACTGGGCGCAGGTTCCAGCTGCAGCCCAGCCACGTCCGTCCCAGTGGACACGGCGTCAGCACAGTTCGTGAACCCAGGGGTGCAGGTTTAGGGGGCTCAGGGGCATCTACACTTCCCCCACCTGCCCCACCGTCAGTTCTGCTGAGGCCTCGGCTAGAGAAGAGGAACCGAATCTGCAGCCAGGGGCCTGGGGTCAAGGACATGGGAAGTGCCTGACGTGGCCACCGGGGAATTGGCATGTGACAGCGGGTGGATGGTGGGTGTGGGAGGGTCACAGGAGGGCCTCCCGTACCCGGGCCTGCCGCTGTGTTCTGCAGGGAGCCCACCCAGGCCCTGTGCTGGGCCTCACACCATCCGAGGGGGCTTCTCACAGTCTTGGGAGGCTGGCTGAGACCTGAGTCCTGTGGGGCAGCACCCGCTGTGGCTGAGTCAGGCCCATGTTGGCCGAGGGTGTGGGAGGAAGCTGGGCCACCCACAGAGTGCCAGTGCCTTCGGCCTCTGAGGAGGGTACCAGCCACAGTGCCCCTAGCCGTTCTGCCCCCCTTGGGCCTGTGCACGCTGGCCGGGTTCCTGGCCATCGTGGAAGAGCACTCCCGAAGTTCTGGGGTGCACCCAGCTCTGAGCCCTGCAGCCCTGTGTCTGGGGTTCGGCCGTGCCCTCTGGGCTGCCTCTCCCTGGTAGGGAGCTGATCCCGGAGATGGGGCTCCAGTCTGGCAGCTCCTGGCTGGGTCTGAGGCCTGGGGCCCGGTCCCCAGGCGGCTGGTGCAGAGGGCTGCAGACAAGTGGGAAGAGCAGGGGATTTTCCGGGTGTCACGCTGGGAGATGTGTCGGAGCACGGGGACCAAAATAGACACGCTTGCTGCAGCTCTTTGGTGTCTGTTCCTTGCACGAGGGGGAGGGCGGGCGTGGGCAGCGGGAGAGCTGGGGTCCCCCGGCTACAGGGTGCAGGAAAGGGGCCCGGCCTGTGGGGAGACGGGCAGGAGCGGCTCTGAGCCTCAGCCCCAGGGCTGCCTCTCTGGCCTCCTTCCAGGCCATTCCTGGAGGGTGAGGGCCAGCCCGGAGGGAGCCCCGGGGGGCGTGGGGCAGTGGGTGTGGGGCCATGTGCAGCCTGGTGACCTGGACCTCGGACCTCAGGAGTTGGGGACAGGGACACAAAGTTGGCCCCGACCCCGGCTCCCACGTGGCCGCTGCTGGCTGCACGTCCTCCAGGCACGGCCAGGAGCTCACCGTCATGGAATGCGTGAAACCCAAACCCAGCCTGGTGGAAAATCTGTTTTTAATTTTGGGCCAGTGTCGCTGGGAGCCTGGGCCGAGTGTGCTATGGGTAGGGGCTGGGGCCACGTGTCCAGCTTGGCCGCATGGGGGGCTGAGGCCTAGCCAAAGACTGTGACCCTGGACCCCCCACTTGTGCAAGGGGACCCACGAGGCAAAGGTAGGGGGACCCACTTCCCAGTGGCGGGCCCCTGACGTGGGGGTGGTGGTAGTGGCTCGCACACACCGAGCCCACCCTGGCCTCCCCAAACAAGTCTTGGCCCTAGGGATCCCGCCCCTTTCCTGACCCTGGCCCAGGACACCTGGGGGGTTCTCACAGTGCTGAGGGCCAGAACCCCTCAGTCTGCATTGGGGTGTGGGACCCCAGCCAGCCTCTCAGACACCCCCAAACCTTGTTGCTTCCTCTGGAGGAGGGGCCTTGGGAGTTCCAGGCCTGGAGTTCAGCATCCGTGGAGGCAGGTGGGGGTCACTCCCCTCCCACTCCCACCTCTCGCCTGCCACGTCCTCCCGGAGCCCCGTGCTGCTGCCACACGCACAGGCTCAGGCCAGGGCCTGGCTGGTCCCTGCTGCCAGTGGATCTTCGGCATGCAGGAGACGTTTGCCGCCTGGACCCTGTGCCAGGCCTTGGCTGACACTGTCCCCGGGCCAAGAGTGCCCTCCCCCACCTGTTGCGGTGCCCACGATGCTCCCCACAACGGGAGTTTCAGTGACCGCCTCGTTCCTCTTCCTGCCTCCCACAGCCTCCGAGCTCACAGGGCCGGCACTGTGGGCACAGGGGAGCCCCTGACCTAGCGCGGCCGAGCTGTCTGTCCAAGCCTGGGCCCCAGCACCCAGCGCAAGCTGCTGCTAAGATGCCCTGGAAGCTGATGCTCCCAATTAGCCCGGAGCCCAGCCAGGACCACAGCCGTCAGTGTGGGAACTCCGTCCCCATCCAGGAAGCCGGGGGTGACTCTGTCCCCACTGCAGTCAGGCTGTGTGGCCGTTACCATATTGTGTGTCTGTCACATGCCGGCGCCTCTGGTGGGGTTCTGGCCCCTCAGTGGACTTCATGCTTGGCCTCTGTGGAGCCTGTCCCTTTCCCTCCTCCAAGCTGTGTCACTTCCACACGAAGCTGGCACGAGGGGCGGGGCAGGGCTGGAACCCACCTTCTGCCCACCCCTTCTCTGGCCACCGGGGGCTGCTTCTCCTGCCACCCCTGCTCACCGTGCCCTGTGGCTGCACCCCTGGGGCTCGCTGGTCCCTCCCAATGCCACGGGCAGCCATCATCCTCAGCTGTGGTCACGCTGCCTGGCCTGCCAGGCTCACCCGCCCCCGCTGTGTGACTGTGGACTCTGGAACTCCCTGTGCCTAGCAGCGTGGCTCCAGGACACGGGCCCTATGTCTTCGCTTCCCTCCCTGCTCAGGGCGGACCCGCAGCAGTGTCCAGCCAAGGAGCGAGCAGCTGTGGCTGGAATGGCAGGGTGGTGGGATCGTGGCCACTGCCTGTGGCTGGGGCTGGAGGCTGCATCGGGCCAAACTTCTCATCAGAGTCCCTGTGAGCACCCCCCAGTGGGCCAGGGCCTCCTCAGCCCAGCCACGTGCCACGGTAGCCCACAGGTTGGTGGCACAGAGCGGCGTGTGGGTCTGTGGCGCAGGGTAGCAGGGTGGGCAGCTGCTCCCAGGGGTGTGCATGTAGAGCAGCCGCCTGTGTGTGTGTGGGGGGACGTGTGTTCCATAGGCCGGCCGTGACTTGCTGTGCACCCTCCCGAGTGGCATGCTTCCTCACACGCTGCCAGGCCCAGGTCCTGCCACCAGGTGCTCCGGGAGCCACCAGGATGCCCAGCAGCAGCCACCTGTGCAGGTGGCAGGCAGTGTGCCCTGCCCTGCTGTCATGCATGGCCCTCCCACCTTGGCAGCCTGGTGTGGTGTGGCCTGTGCTGGCGCTGAGCCTGGCATTGCGTTGGGGGGTGCCTGTGTCTGTGTGGCTGATGGGAGTCACGTCCAGACAGGGCCTGGAGGCAGAGTAGGCATGGCCAGGAGGCCGCGGCAGGCGTGGGGCACAGGCCTCACAGCTGCTCGTGCACGTCGTCTCCTCAAGTGTCCTGCCCCGTGGGCCGTCCTAAGGCCTTGTGGCTCACTGGGCCCTCCCTTCTCCAAGCAGGGCTGGGTTGGGGCCACCCACCTGTGCAGGCAGCCAGGTCAGGTTGGGGGTCTCGCCTTACAAGTGCGGAGCCAGCCGAGGTTCACACAGAGCAAAGGCTGCAGCACCGGGTTTCGGCCTGGGTCTCTAATATCCTGGGGACATCCTGGAGGAGATGGCCTGTGTATGGGGACAGTGGGGCTTCCCTGAAGGGGAAGGCTCCAGGCTCAGGGACAGCATATGCCTGGGTGTAGAGGCCACAGAGCCCTGCCCCGAGCCACACCCCAGCCCTGCCCGCTTCTCACCAGCCAGTGCCCCAGGCATCCCTGCCAGGCCAGGGAGGTCTTGCTCTGGCCCAGGGTATACTGGGATCCTATCGGTAGCAACCTGATCTGGGACAGAGTAAGGCTTCAGGCCCCTGCTCTCTGGCTGGCTGGGTGTTTCCAGAGTTGGTGGGGTTTTGGGGGCTGCATTTTGGGGGCTGCGGGGCAGTCGGGGGAGTCTGGGCTCACGGTGGGAGGGGGCATCCCCCGTGGATGCCGTCTGTGGCTGTGGGGCTGCAGGGGCTTGGAGAAGGAGGGGGTGGCCCAGGGCCGAGACCAGGAGCCCTAGGGTGGGGGCAGGGGGACTGAGGCTGCAGGAGGGGGTCGCCCCCAGCCCCCTTGGCGCATGTGTGGCAGTTGAGTCCTCTCCGTGTGCTCCGCGGAACCCAGCGTGCAGCTTTCGCCTCGCCTGACCGAGCCTTTACATCACTTCCACCACAGACGGAAAATTTCATTTGGTCAGAGCCCAGCTGCTGATCAGACAGTTCCCATTCTTTCTCTGAATGGGCCAGGGAGGGGCGGAGGGGCCGCCAGCCCGGTGGAGAGAGGTGGCTGGGCCACCGTAGGAATGCCGCTGGCCCGGTGCCCCGCAGGAGACCGTCTGCTGGGAATCTGGCTTCGGGAAGTGGGTGCAGAGGTCAGGCTGGCCACGGCACGCTCCCCGCAGACAGCTGGGCTCAGGCCTGGCGCGTTGGGTGCCGGGGCTCCGACGTGGGATGAAGCAGCTGCCTGGTTTGCTGAGCACCCTGACACCCAGGCTCTGCATGCTCGCAGTGGTGGGCTGGGACCCGGGCAGCCCAAGTGGGCTCCCTTTGAGGGAGGCGCCATCTCCTTCCTCAGTTGGGGGAAGCCAAGTGAGGCTGTCCTGGCAGGGGCCCCGAAGCCTGGCCTCTGGCCCCTAGGGGCTGAGGAGTGAGGCTCCGTTTGCAGCTGGCCCCATCCAGGCAAGAACAAGAGAAAGCTGCCTCAGCCAATCGCGGTGCTCACACCTGTAATCCAGCACTTTGGGAGGCCGAGGCAGGTGGATTGCTTGAGCCCAGAAGTTCAAGACCAGCCTGGGCAACATAGCCAGACCCTGTCTTTACAAAAAAATTTTTTAAAAATTAGGGCAGAGGCCAAGCACAGTGACTCATGCCTGTAATCCCAGCACTTTGGGGGACTGAGATGGCAGATCACCTGAGGTCAGGAGTTGAAGACCAGGCTGGCCAACGTGGTGAACTCCCCGT
Source organism: Pan troglodytes (assembly GCF_028858775.2). Classification (NCBI taxonomy): domain Eukaryota; kingdom Metazoa; phylum Chordata; class Mammalia; order Primates; family Hominidae; genus Pan; species Pan troglodytes. The sequence goes on from NC_072404.2 coordinate 8,601,574, forward strand.
CTCTACTAAAAATACAAAAATTAGCCAAGTGTGTTGGTGCATGCCTGTAGTCCCAGCTACTCAGGAGGCTAAGGTAGGAGAATCCCTTGAACCTGAGAGGTGGAGGTTGCAGTGAGCCGAGATCATGCCACTGCACTCCAGCCTCAGTGACAGAGACTCTGTCTCAAAAAAAAAAAAAAAGAAAGAAAGAAAGAAAAAGAAAATTAGCCAGGCGTGGTGATATGTGCCTGTGGTCCAAGCTACTTGAGAGGCTGAGGCAGGAGGATCACTTAAGCCCAGGAGGTTGAGGCTGCAGTGAGTGGTGATCGTGCCACTGCACTCCAGCCTGGGCCACAGAGCAAGACCCTGTCTCTAAAATAATTTTTTTCTTTCTTTTTTTTTAAATCGTAGACTTGGGCTGGGTGTGGTGGCTCACGTCTGTAATCCCAGCACTTTGGGAAGCTGAGGTGGGCAGATCACCTGAGGTCAGGAGTTTGAGACCAGCCTGGCCAACATGGTGAAACCCCATCTCTACTAAAAATACAAAATTAGCCAGGCATTGGTGGCGGGTACCTGTAATCCCAGCTACTTGGGAGGCTGAGGCAGGAGAATGGCTTGAACCTGGGAGGCGGAGGTTTCAGTGAGTCGAGATCACACCACTGCACTCCAGCTTGGGCATCACCAGTGAAATTACATCTCAAAAAGAAAAGGCTGGGCACGGTGGTTCACGCCTGTAATCCCAGCACTTTGGGAGGCCGAGGCGGGCAGATCATGAGGTCAGGAAATCGAGAGCATCCTGGCTAACACAGTGAAACCCCGTCTCTATTAAAAACACAAAAAATTAGCCAGGCGTGGTGGCGGGTGCCTGTAGTCCCAGCTACTTGGGAGGCTGAGGCAGGAGAATGGCGTGAACCCGGGAGGCGGAGCTTGCAGTGAGCTGAGATGGCGCCACTGCACTCCAGCCTGGGCGACAGAGCGAGACTCTGTCTCAAAAAAAAAAAAAAAAAAATCGTAGAGTCCCCAGTACTCCAGCTCCTGTGCTGCCTTTTCTGTTTTTCTCAGCGTCTCTCACCATCCAGCAGGCTTCACAGTTCACTTACGATGATGCTGAGTGCCTGTGTTCCCTCACCACCCTGCAGGCGGCACCAAGGGCAAGGGTGCCTGGTGCTTAGCAGCCTCTCCCCACCGGGCATGGGCGTCCCCTGCCCACTGCCCCTGGGCATCAGCCCTCTGCACCAGGGCAGTGCCATCTGAGGGACGGGCTTGCCTTGCCCAGATCCTGTTTGGCCAGGGCTTATCTCGCTCTGCCTCCGTTTTCTCATCTGGCAAGTGGGAGTGGGTGGCTCTGGCGCCGCCGAGGAAGTGATCTGGACCTGGAAGCCCTTTGATGTACGCTGATGCCCCGAGCTCTGGGTGGACATGCCAGGCCGGTGGCTGCGGAGGTCACAGCGGGGTACCTGTTTAGGCTCTGCGTAATGCGTGTCTGGGATTGACCTGCTCTTCCAGTCCCCAGCTCCTCACCCCAGGAGGAGTTTCCCTGCGAGGCTGTGAGTCCCAGATGTGGAGTGCAGTACAGACAGGCCCTCCTAGAGTCATGTCCCACCTGAGCACAGGGTCGGGGGAGCGAGGGTGACTCCAGCCAGGGACTGGGGAGGCCTCTGCAAGTGGAGAGCAGAGGGAGGGCTCGCTGGAGGAGTCTGACCAGCCCGGGGCCAAGATGCGGCTGGTTGACATGGCCCCCAGGCCATGGGAGCCCAGGGGAGGCCCTGTGGATGGAAGTGCAGACGTGGGCATGGGTCCTGTGGAGCTCTGGTCCCGGGGGGCATGGTCAGCTGCCCCTACAGGCCTGTTCTGCCCTTGGCCTCTGAGCTATAAGGAGGGTACTGGCAGGGCCTGCAGTCACTGCCTGTGGGGTCAGCACCTCCACTCCATTCCCAGCCCCACATAGGCAAGGGCAGACCCAGGGAGCCCCAGAGCGTGGCTTTTCCAAGCTCCCTAACGTTTATAGACAACCCACTGAGTACAGAGCATGGGTACCGTGCTGGGACTGTTAATATGAGGCCCCGCCAAGTGAATGGACTGTCTCCGCCTCCCTGTGTGATCTTGGGTAAGCCCTACTGGGCCCTGAGGACCCCTCTGTGACATGAGCTCCCTGGGACCATGAGACCACCCTGAGCTGATTCAGTTTCAGTGGCTCTGGTGCCAGCCCTGGGTCCTGCCCCCGGAGGGTGGGGGTGCAGGGCCCAGCAGTCCTCCTGCCATTGCAGGGGCGGTAGGCACTTGTGCATGGCTGAAGGAGTGGGAGGGTGCCCGCCCCTGATGCTCTGCAGTGCCCAGATTGCTGGCTGCTGGGCAGCCGTGGACACACCGGTGTGGCTTTGGACCATGGCGGCTCATTTCTGGGTGTGCCGGGCTGGTCAGCACCTCCCTGGCTGGGTGGAGGTGGAAAGGCCGCCTTCGGGTGTGGACGTCGGCCGGCTTCCTGGAGGGCAGGACACGGCATCCTCCCACTGCCTGGCAACCGTCTCCTGGGAGATCCAGCAGCAATCCCATTGCCCACTGTGGCTGAGCCTCTCATCCCAAGGGGGGCCAGGCAGGGGACCATCTGCCCCAGCAGCTCCCAAGGCTGGGGTCCCAAGAGGGCCACACTGCTGAAGCATTGAGATGCGGGGAGGGAGGCGTTTCTCTGCAGTAGTGCCAATGAGGGCAGTGCAGGTATGCCTGGTGGCCACCCCACAACACTGAGGGCCCCAGCTGCTGACACCCCCCCATGGGCACCCCCAAGTTAGCCTCTAGGTGGTCCCTGGCCCCATGATGAGGCGCAGCCCTGTGTCAGCTCCCCATCCCTCCCCCGGCACAGGAAGTGTGTGGAGGTTCTGGAGGGCTGAGCCGGGGGCAGGGCTATGCTGAATCCAGGGACCTGGGGTTGCAGGGCCTGTGTGCTTTCTCTGTAGCTTCTATGAAGCCCAGTTTCCCTGTGGATGAAATGGGGTGAGAGCACTCGGCCAGGCAGATCGAATGCAGTGCCAGGAGAAGGGACAGCTCTGGGGCTACGTTACCCTCCCTCCCCGCAGCGGGTGCTGAGGAAATGTCACTGTTGCATCAAATTAGCCACTTCCTGTGGGGGTCGCCTGGCCTCGGGACAGGGGAGCTCTGGTGTCTGTTCTGTGGTCTGTCTTTTGTGTTCAGAGACCTGGGGAGAGCCACACTGGAAGGCCGTGCTTGGAGCCAGACAGGGCTGTGTGTCCGATGGGGCGCCTGTATGCAGCCTGTAGCAGTGTGGGGCCAGCCCCACCATCTCATCCAGCGTGGGGGCACGCCATGGACAGTGCCCACCCCTGAGTGCAGCTTCTCGGTGCACAGACCCCAGACAGGATCAGACTCCGAATGGGGCCTCTTCCATGTTCACCCCTCAGAAACACTTTCATGGTCAGCAAGAGGGGGTTCAGTCCCCCACAGGCTCCCAATTTCCCTACCAGACCTGAAAACCTTAGGACTACAGCTGGGGTGGGGGATCCTGCCAGGACTCAGGTAGGAGAGTTCTGGGCCTGAGACGGGGACGGGCTCTGGGGTCCTGGGGCTGTCTCGGGCTGGGGGTGAGGACAGTAGCTGATGCCAGCAGCCCCCTCCCCAGGGCTTCGCTTCTTCGGGGGAGCAGCAGCACTTTTTTTTTTTTAGACAGTGTCTCGCTCTTGTCGCCCAGGCTGGAGTGCAGTGGTGCAATCTCGGCTCACTGCAACCTCTGCCACCCGGGTTCAAGTGATCCTCCTGCCTCAGCCTCCTGAGTAGCTGGGATTACAGGCACCCGCCACCAGGCCCGGCTAATTTTTGTACTTTTAGTAGAGATGGGGTTTCGCCATGTTGGCCAGGCTGGTCTCAAACTCCTGACCTCAGGTGATCCGCCCGCCTCGGCCTCCCAAAGTGCTGGGATTACAGGCGTGAGCCACCCTGCCCAGCTCAGCAGCACTTCTTTCTACAGAAGATAAACCAGGCTCGGAGAGGTGGAGGGACCTCCCAAGTGGGGCTGTGGCTGCAAAGATGGTGGCTCACCAGCAGCATCCTCGTTTGTCACCCACATTGGCTACCTCCATCCAGCGCCTCTCCTTGGGGCCTGGTGGGGCAGACGTCCTGAGCACCTGCCCTGGACTCTGGGGACCCAGTGGGGAGGGGACATGTGCCCTTGCTGGAGCCACAGAAGCCTGGAGTCGGTTCACCCGGCCCCTCCTAGTGGCTATGGAGTCTTCATGCTGTGCAGCCTTGAGGATGGCGAGACCGGGGTCCCAGGTGTGGGGTCCAGGCCTGGGTGACCCCAGGTGCATCACTGAGGTGGTGGGAGACTCCATGCCTCACCTACAAGTCGGGGATGGGGCCCACCTCCCAGGGCTGGGGGCAGGATTAAATGGGAGTCTGCGCCAGGACCCCTGCTGGGGCGGGGCGTGGGACTCTGAGCTGGGGGTCCACCCCTCCAGCGCCTCTTCCTGCCTGCCCTCAGGCGCTGCTGCTGCTGGGGGCCGCCGCCCTGGCCTGCCTCGCCCTGGACCTCCTCTTCCTGCTCTTCTACTCCTTCTGGCTGTGCTGCCGGCGGCGCAAGAGCGAGGAGCACCTGGATGCCGACTGCTGCTGCACGGCCTGGTGTGTCATCATCGCCACGCTGGTGTGCAGGTGAGCGCGGTGGGGCGGGGACGGAGGGCGGGGCCAGAGGGGGCGGCCCGAGGGGGCGGGGCTGGAGTGGGGTGTGTGTGGGTGGGCGGGGCTACATCTCACGGCCCCGCCCTCTCCAGCGCCGGCATCGCAGTGGGATTCTACGGCAACGGGGAGACCAGTGATGGCATCCATAGGGCCACCTACTCGCTCCGCCACGCCAACCGCACGGTGGCCGGGGTCCAGGACCGCGTGAGTGGCCGCGGAGTTGGGGCCAGGAGCACTCTTGCTGCTCCGGAGCCCCACGTCTGCGCGAGGACGGGCGGGGCAGCCGGGACTGGGGCTGTGCAGGAGGGGCCCAGACTCTGGGGCGAGGCGGGCGCGCTCCCAGCCTCACGCCCGCGGGTCCGGCGCAGGTGTGGGACACGGCGGTGGGGCTGAACCACACGGCGGAGCCCAGCCTGCAGACCCTGGAGCGGCAGCTGGCCGGGCGGCCCGAGCCCCTGCGAGCCGTACAGAGGCTGCAGGGCCTGCTGGAGACGCTGCTGGGCTACACGGCCGCCATCCCCTTTTGGAGGAACACGGCGGTGTCGCTGGAGGTGCTGGCGGAGCAGGTGGATCTCTACGACTGGTACAGGTGCGGCCAGGCCCTCTTCCCTGCCCGCCCCACCTGGGAAAGCATCACCCTCCTTGGGCCAGTTTTGCTCTCAGCACCTAGTACATGAGGCCTGATGGGCAGGGTGTGGCCCAGGGCCACTGGAGGTCACAGGCAGTGGCTGGAGTTCCCCTAATGGGAGCCTTTCTCAAGAACTGACACCAGTCCCCATGACCCAGACACTCTGAATGCCCTCCGGGGTGCCAGGCTGCTGGCCTCAGCTCCCCCTCAAGGGCCCCTGGCGCCCCACTCCCTGGCGCCGGGTCCCTGTGCCCTGGCCCACTCCCAGGTTTGCCTGCAGGTGGCTGGGCTACCTGGGCCTGCTGCTGCTGGATGTCATCATCTGTCTCCTGGTGCTGGTGGGCCTCATCCGCAGCTCCAAGGGCATCCTGGTGGGGTGAGTCTGGGGGTGTCGGCCCCCCGTGGGCCCAAAGCGGAGGGGCAGGGCAAGGCACCATGTTACCCCTTCCCCCACCTCATCTGCAGATCCTAGCCACAAGCTCTGCGGTGGGGGCTGAGCGGGACCCCCCTGCACTGGGCCTGCTCTGAGATGCCCCTTCCGTGCCTGTGGCCTGTGCCCCTGTGGCCAGCATCCCAGCACACTTGCCCCCAGCCCTTGATTTCCTGCAAGAGTCTGCACGTGGGGCACTTGTAGCCCAGGACCTGAAGCAACCTGCCCAGGTCTCCGAGAGCCTGGGGCCACCCAGAGACCAGGCTGGGGCTCCTTCCTCCACCCCTTCCATCCTTGGCCCTGGGGCAGCCTGGGTTCCAGCCCCAGCTCTGGCTCACTAGGAGGGTGACCTTGGGCAGGTGGCTTCTTGTTGCTGGGCCTTGGTCTCCTCGTTTGGAAGGCAGAGAGAGCGGCAGCTCCTCTGTGGGAGGTAAGGTGTTGTCACTGCCCTTCACCGCGCAGCTGCACAGCCATGGCTGGTGCCTCCCTGGGCCAGGTCTTGGAGAGATGGGAGAACACACAGCCTCCCCCCACGTGGCACTAACAGGCCACAGAGGAGCAGAATGAGGGAAATGTGGCATGGGCCAGAGGTGATAGCACCCTGGAGAGGAAAAGCCGGGGTGGTGTGAAGGCCTGCAGTAGGGTGGGGGGGGGGGGGTGCAGCTTCACACTGTGCCCAAGGAGACCTGAGCGAGGAGGGATTGAGCAGGGGCCCAAGGGAGTAAGGGACGCCTGGACAGACAGGAAGGATGACAGTGTGCAGTGGGGTGTGGGGCCCACAGTGGGGTGTGGGGCCTGCAGTGGGGTATGGGGCCCACAGTGGGGTGTGCAGGCCTGCAGTGGGGTGTGGGGCCCACAGTGGGGTGTGGGGCCCACAGTGGGGTATGGGGCCCGCAGTGGGGTGTACAGGCCTGCAGTGGGGTGTGGGGTCCTCAGTGGGGTGTGCAGGCCTGCAGTGGGGTGTGGGGCCCACAGTGGGGTGTGGGGCCTGCAGTGGGGTGTGGGGCCCGCAGTGGGGTGTGCAGGCCTGCAGTGGGGTGTGGGGCCCGCAGTGGGGTGTGGGGCCTGCAGTGGGGTGTGGGGCCTGCAGTGGGGTGTGGGGCCTGCACTGGGGTGTGTTTTGGGGACCTGAACTGGGATATGGGGGACTCGTGGTGGGGGCACCTGCAGTGAGGTATGCACAGGAGGCCTGTGTATCTGGATCAAAGGGAGCCAGATGTGGGTGAAGTGAGGCCTCAGATGACGGAGAGGCCAGTGCCGTAGCAAGAGCTCTGAGTCCCCAGTTGCTGAGCGAGGGTTCAGCACAGGAGGGCTTGATCTAGCTGACGTTATCAGGCCCCTTGGGCTGCTACGTGGGCAGCGGGATGTGGGGACCCACGTGAAAGTGGACACTGTTGCCTGTTCAGGAGAGGGACCTGGGGGACAGGAGGGGCAGGGCCCCAAGAGCCACGTGGCCCTCCAGTCCTGCTTCCAGCTCGGATCTCTGAGCGCCACCCCACCCAGGAGAGGGATCCATCTGGGCCCTGGGCTGTGGGCAGCTCTGGCTGAGGCCAGGCCATAGGAAGAGCCCCAGCCCATGTGTGGGCTGACCCCTGATGTGCACTGGGACCTGCCTTCTGACCTGCAGCCCAGCAGGTGGCACGGCCCCCACCCTGGCCTGGGGGCTGCTGACTGGCTGTCTCTGCCCCAGGGTCTGCCTGCTGGGAGTCCTGGCCCTGGTCATCAGCTGGGGTGCGCTGGGCTTGGAGCTGGCTGTGTCCGTGGTGAGTGGCAGAGGGGGTGAGGTCCCCGGCTGCTGGACCTGGGCACTGGGGGAGGGACGAGGGGAAGCCACACTCCTCTCCCCTCCCATCTTCCCGGGCACTGGGTCCCGAGAGCGGTGGGGACCCACCATGGGCACAGTCCGCCTGTAACCCCAGATTCACAGTCCACCCTCCTGAGTTGAAAGCAGACTCCAGGGGCCGGGTTCTACCCCCGAGAGCTTCCCTTTAGGCCCAGCTTGGTCAACCCCTCTTGCTTGCCCACGCCCACCTCAGGGCTCCAGCGACTTCTGTGTGGACCCTGACACCTACGTGACCAAAATGGTGGAGGAGTACTCGGTGCTGAGTGGGGGTGAGTCTGTGTCCACAGCCGTGTCCCAGCGGGTTCCCCAGGGTTGGGCTGAGCCAAAAGAGTGGGGTAGCTGAGGCCGAGACACCCCTGCCCTGTGGGTCCATGGTCTCAGGGAGACAGGTCCCAGGCCAAGATGCTAGTGAGCAAACAGGACCACCTTTCCCAAGTGGGAGGCTCTGCAAAGAATGACAGGAACTATGTGGGGTGGCGGGTGCCCACGTGGCAGGGGGAGCGGCAGGTGACCCAGGGCTGCTTCGAGTAGATGCCCAGGGGAGGCCAAATGGGTGGCATTAAAGTACAGCCAGAGGTCTGGGTGCAGTGGCTCACACCTGTAATCGTAGCACTTTGGGAGGCCGAGGCGGGTGGATCACCTGAGGTCAGGAGTTCAAGAGCAGTCTGGCCAACATAGCAAAACCCTGTCTCTACTAAAAATACACAAATGAGCTGGGTGTGGTCGTGGGTGCCTGTAATCCCAGCTGCTCCGGAGACTGAGGCACGAGAATTGCTTGAACCCAGGAGGTGGAGGTTGCAATAAGCCGAGATCGCACCACTGCATTCCAGCCTGGGCAACAAGAGTGAAACTCCATCTCAAAAAAAAAAAAAGTAGAGCCAGAAGGACGCTGCATCTCTTCTAAGGGCCCCGAGGCAGGAGGCAGACCCGAGGGGAGAATGGAGGGTGGGAGGCCAGTGGGGCTGAGTCACTGTGGCAAGCTTTGCTTTATTCCAGGGGGAGGCCATTGGAGGGAGGGAGGCAGGGGAGAGATTTGACCCATGATTGAAGGTCCCTTTCAAAGCTTCCTCAGGCCTCAAGGGTTACAAGAGTGGGTGAGGAGGATACCTCAAGCAGGAGACAGCAGGGGCTTGAATAAATGGAGCAAAAGGTGGACAGGGATGGGCTTTGAGGGCGGAGCTGGCAGGACTTCCCGGTCAGTTGAATGTAGGGAGCGAGAGGGACGGAGCAGGAGTTGGCGTCCCTGGTTTCAGCAGCTCTGTGCTGCGGGACCATAAGCTGTACTGTGGGTGGGGGAGCAGGTCTGGAGGTGGGGGGCAGGGAGCTGGGGCATCGGGAGTTTCGGCCCCCTCGGGAGGTTTGCGATGTGTGTCGGACGGCACAGACGCAGGTGGACGTGGGAATCTAGAGATCAGGGTGCCGTCAGTGTGTTAAGCTTCTCGGGCCCCCCTTGTGGAATTATTGTGTGTTCCCAAATAGGAAATAGAAGGCCTGTCCCTGTGGGGGTGAGGGTTACTGAATGACCTTGAAGGTGACCATCCTGCCACCCTTTGTCCCTGGAGGCCACAGGATTGGCTTGTGGGCTGGTTTTTTACCTGCCTTTGTTGAAGGAACCATTTCCACCAAAGCCTGAAGAGCCTCCTGGAGGAAAAGTCATCTGCCGCCCACTGACCTTGTCCTCGGGGGCGAGGGTGGAGGGGTGGGCCCGCTCTGCTAGGGGCGGGGAGGGCTGGTGACCGCTCAGTGCTACCCACCACTGTCCTTGGCCCCGGTGCTATCATCCTGGTCCCTCCAGGTCCCTACTGTAGCCAGCGGCCTTTGGGGGGATCTCATCAAGTATGAGCAGCGCCCCCTACACGTGTACATGTACACACGTAAGTGTGAGCTCCAGCCTGCGGGCCAGACAGCCCCTCCCAGAAGGCAGCAAGGCCAGCCACGCTGGCTTCACTGCACAGGCGGCCACAGTGATGCCTGGTGCTCTCCTATGTTGTTAAATTCTTTCATCATTTTTTGAACTTTTAAAATGTTTTTTTTTTAATCTTCTTTTATAATTGGAAGAACTGAACTTGTAAAGAGTTCGGAAGGTGGAACCCTGGCAAGGGGCAGTGTGTGGGGACTCTGGCTTGATGGGAGCCCAGACCCCACTGCCACACACACAGACATAGGCATGTGTGTAAATGCATGCAGACACACATGCGAAGACATGCACACACAGACATGCACACATATAAACACACAGACACATGCACACAGGCACACATGCACACGAAACGTGCACACAGACACATGCACGTGTAAGTAAACATGCAGACACATGCACATGTGTAAACAGGTGCACACAGACACACATGCACACATGTAAACATGCACGCAGATGCCCTGAAGATATGCATGCAGACACAGGCAGACGTGCACGCAGTCTCACAGGGACAGCCGTTGCAGCTCAGCCTTCCCTGATGTCTCTCCGCAGACATCCTGCAGTACTACCTGGCCTGCTCGCCCCGCGCCGCCAACCCCTTCCAGCAGGTGAGAGCCTGGGAGGCCGGGACTGGGCTTCAGGAGAGTCTGAAGCACGTTGCTGTGTGTGGAGGGGCCCAGCAGGCCTGGCGCCTGGCTCCTCAGCCTGCAGGACTGGGGAACTGGGGGACGGAGCTGGACAAAGGCTGTGTGGATGTCACCAACAGCCCCTGGGGTTACCATGCCGGTGACCTGGTGACCTGGCTGAGAGCCTTTCGGGGGGACCTGCTCAATGCACCCGCATCGCTGGGACTGCTTTTGCTCCTTGGATTGGCCTTGGTGGGGGAAGGAGGAGCCCAGGGATGCCTCTGTAGGGTAACTGTGTTCAGGCGTCCTGGTGGGGGAGTTTGAAGAGGTCGGCCGCACCAGCTGGTCAAGCCCTGTACACACTGCCTGTCATTTTACCGGTAGCATGTGACCCTTTGAATCCTGAGGGCCGTGTGACTGTGCTTTGCTTGCTGGTGTGGGTGCGTGGTTGGCTGTTACCACCTCAGGGCTCTGTGGTCTCTGGGTGTGTCCCGGGGGAAGCAAGGGCAGGGAGTGCCCTGTTGGCCTGCAGAGCAGAGCCTTGATGGTCTCCCAGGCTGGACGTCTTGCTGGTGTCCCCGCGTTGGAGGGTCCTGGGGAGGGAGAGGCGGGCGGACCCAGCAGCGCCCACGGACTTGGTCTCCTCTCTGGAGCAGAAGCTGTCGGGCAGCCACAAGGCACTGGTGGAGATGCAGGATGTCGTGGCTGAGCTTCTGAGGACCGTCCCCTGGGAGCAGCCGGCCACTAAGGTGAGGGGCTGCGGGGTAGGCACTGGGGCAGGCAGGGGTCCTCTTTTCTCAGCATGAAAGGAATTTGTGGTGCAAACACAGCTCAGGGCAAATTTGGAGAAGGCACCAGGCTGGCCGAGTGGGGACCTGGTGTTGGCGGTGGCATGAGAGGTGTTCCTCTTTCCTCCCCCAGCCCTTTCCGTGTTAGGCCTCATTTTTTCCTCCCCTTCCTCCCTCCTTCATTCCTTTCCCTTGGGAATTTTTGGTAGGTTTTAAAAATCATTTCTTTTGAGATGGGCTCTTGCTATGTTGCCCAGGTGGGTCTCAGGGCTGGGATGACAGACGTGAACCACCACACCCAACGTTTAAAAAATAACTTTATTCTTTGTTTAAAAATAATACAAGCTCTTTATATTTAAAAAAATTGAAGAAAATGGAAAGAGATGAGGGAAGAGAGTAACAGAATCAGATCCATTCTCTGGGTGAGTGCCCTGGGGGCATTGTGGAAATTTGAGAGGATTCTTGTTTTTCCCTGTAGTGTTCTGGGCCCGGGCATTTCTACATTACAATATGTTAAAAAAATAAAATAAAGGCCTGGCGCGGTGGCTCACGCCTGTAATCCCAGCACTTTGGGAGGCCGAGGTGGGTGAATCACTTGAGCCCAGGAATTCAATACCAGCCTGGCCAACATGGTGAAACACCATCTCTACTAAAAACACATAAATTAGCTGGGCGTGGTGGTACACGCCTGTAATCCCAGCTACTCCAGAGGCTGAGGCAGGAGAATCACTTGAACCTGGGAGGCGGAGATTGCGGTGAGCGGAGATCACGCCACTGCACTCCAGCCTGGGCAACAGAGCGAGACTCCATCTCAAAGAATAAAATAAAAATAAAAAATAAATATGTTGTTATACTCTTGATAAAACCCAAATCTCTTTGGAGGTGTTTGGTCCACCCATGGGGATCCCTGCCCCTGCGCACACCGCCCCAGGACTGGACATGAGAGGGAGGAGTGCGTCTGTGGGCACAAGTGTGGGTCTCAGACTCCATTTGGGAGCAGCTGGCCCTTCTCCAAGGAGCTCTTCACAAAGATAAAAGCAAACAAATGTGTATACACGCACGGGGCCGGGCACGGCACTCATGCCTGTCATCTCAGCACTCTGGGGGGCTGAGGCAAGGGGATCACTTGAGCCCACGAGTTCAAGACCATCCTGGGCAACATAGCAAGACCCCATTCTACAAAAAAATACAAAAACTAGCTAGGTGTGGTGAAGCACGCCTGCAATCCCAGCTGCACGGGAGGCTGAGGCAGGAGGATTGCTTGAGCCCGGGAGTTCAAAGCTGCAGTGAGCTGTGATGGCACCAGTTCACCCCAGCCTGGGCAACAGAGCAAGACCCTGTCTCTCTCTCTCTCTCTTTCTGTATGTATGTGTATATATATATAACATATATACACACACATAAATAAAAATTAAAAATAAATAAAAATTATACACACACACACACAATTGCTTTGATTTAAAGTTACTTTTTAGAATTTCTGTTACAGCTAGAGCTCCCTCTTGGCGTTTTTGCACTCGAGTGGGTAGGGAAGTGGATTCGTTTCCTGGGACCCCCATAGCACAGCAGCCCAGATGGGGCAGCCTCCGCAGCAAACGTTTATCATCTCACAGCTCTTGGCAGGGCCGGCTTCTTCCAAGGCCTCCCTTTTGCTTGTAGACGGTGTCTTCTCCCACTGTCTTCACAGGACCATCCCTCTGTGGGTGTCTGTGTCTTGATCTCCTCTTCTTTTTTATTTTTATTTATTTATTTTTTTGAGACAGAGTCTCTCTCTGTTGCCCAGGCTGGAGTGCAGTGGCGCAATCTCGGCTCACCGCAACCTCTGCCTTCTGGGTTCCAGCGATTCTCCTGCTGAGTGGCTGGGATTACAGGCGCCTGCAGCGCACCCAGCTCATTTTCCTCTTCTTATAAGGACACCCGTCCCATGGGGCTAGGACCCACCCATGTGACCGTGGTTTACCTTCAACACCTCTTTAAAGGCTGTGTCTCCAAGTGCAGCCCCTTTCTGAGGTCCTGGGGGTTCGGACCGCAACACAGGAATTCTGGAGGCACCATTGAGCCCGTAACAGTAGGCTCTGTTATCCCGAAATCCATTTCTTTTTTTTTGTTGTTGTTTTTGAGATAGGGTCTTACTCTCTTGCCGAGGCTGGAGTGCAGTGGTGTGATCTCAACTCATGGCAAACTTCGCCTCCCGGGTGAAGCGATTCTTCTGCCTCAGCCTCCTGAGTAGCTGGGACTACAGGCGCGTGCCACCACGCCTGGCTAATTTTTGTATTTTTAGTAGAGACAGGGTTTCACCATGTTGCCCAGGCTGGTCTCCAACTCTTGGCCTCAAGTGATCCACCCACCTTGGCCTCCCAAAGCGCTGGGATTACAGGGGTGAGCCACCGCTCCCGGCCCCAAAATCCATTTCAGGATTGTAGTGGGTCCTTAGAAAACGTGCCGTAAAAGGCAGCAATGGGCCCAGTCACTGCTCCTGTGGAGTCGCTGTCAGCCTGGCAGTGTTTCTGTGCAGCCGTTTCTCCAGGCATGAGACAGAGCTGGTGGTGTCCGTGCACAGGTGCACACGCATGCACACACGTAAGCACCGGTGAGCACACGGACACATTACAGGACTGCGCTCACTCTGCATGGAGAGTTTTGTCAGTCAGTATGAGACTCTTCCCTTGTCTTTAGCTGTTCCTTGAAATAATACGTTCAAAAGCAGAGCAGGTCCGTGTCAGTAGACACGTGGGTGTTCGCTGTTTCTCCCATTACAATAAAGGGAGGTCTGTCTTCATGTAGTGGCGACCACACTGGACAGGCCCTTCTGGGTCCTCATGTCCTTGGTAGACCCCACGGGTCTGGGGAGGGGCCTGGGGTCACCATTTCTCAAGGCCCAGAGTCCTTGTCCTCAGGACCTGCACTGAGACCCCAGGGTGGGGGGTATCTCAGTCGAAGATTATGGGCTGGAGGGAGACCTGGGGGCTTCCCAGATGGGGCAAGGCTGGCTCAAGGTCCCCTGTCCAAATGAAGTGCTGACCATCTGCGGTGCGTGCCCCCCAGGACCCCCTCCTCCGCGTCCAGGAGGTGCTGAATGGCACGGAGGTGAACCTGCAGCACCTCACCGCCCTGGTGGACTGCCGCAGCCTGCATCTGGTGAGAGGCAGGGCCTGGGACAGGGCCATGGCAGCTTGTAGGGTGGGGACAGGGGAGCAGCTGTTCGGGAGGATGGGGACCCTCAGCAGACAGTGGGTCCTCAGCCCTGCCTCTGGGGGGTGGTCCAGGCCGCCGTGGCTGGGCTGAAGGCCTCACACTGCCCCCTCCACCCTCCCTGTCTCTGGATCCTGCCATCTTATCCCACGGCCTCAGGACTACGTGCAAGCGCTGACCGGCTTCTGCTATGACGGCGTGGAGGGCCTCATCTACCTGGCCCTCTTCTCCTTCGTCACAGCCCTCATGTTCAGCTCCATCGTCTGCAGCGTCCCGCACACCTGGCAGCAGAAGAGGTGAGGGGCCCTGGGGGTCGCAGGAGCTTGCCCCAGGCCACATGGCATGCGGGACGCTTCAGGGGCATGCCTTTATGGACACCCGTGTGCCAGTCCCAGAGGTGAGGGACAGACACCTCCTCACCTCGTGACCTTCCCTAGGCCTCTCTCGTGTCTCTGAGGCTGCCGGTTCCCAGGTGAGCATCATCATTTCACAGGAGGAAAACAGCGTGGAGGAGCTCCCGGCCTGGGTTGCAGGAGTCCAGAGCAGACAGTGGGGAGGACTGGGGTCTCTTGCCTCCCCAGACTGGCTCTGTGCCCTATGCCCTGAGAGCTGGCCTCAGACTGTCTACTCTGTACCGCCTCCCAGGCAGGTGTCCCCCACCATGGGGTGCAGGGGCACGAAGCTGTGGGGGAAAGGTTGGTGGTCCACTGTGCAGGCTTAGCTCTGCCAGGGGTAGTCCAGGTAGCTGTGGCCTCCAGCTAAGAGACCAGGATAGAAGCCAGCTCCCCTGGAGCCACTATGTCCTTACCTTTGAAGTGGGGGTCCTGGTGGCCCCTGCCCGAGTCTTCCCATTCAGTACTGGTTTGAGTGGTGTATTGGGGTGACAGGTTCCTTCCCTTGCCAGAGCTCCTATGGCTTATCTTTGAGACCTTCACCTCCCCTCCCACTTGGACTGTGGCTGCTGCTTGGTGGCCCAATATGGATGACAGGTAGCTCAGCTCAGATTTCTTCCTTTTGTCTGGATTTCTATTATTTTCCTTTGTGATGGTGATGGTGATGCTGCCAATGATGATGGTGATGGTGATGGTGGTAATGATGGTGATGGTGGTGATGGTGGTGATGATGGTGATGGTGGTGGTGATGGTGATGATGGTGATGATGGTGGTGGTGGTTGTGGTGGTGGTGATGGTGATGGTGATGTCATTGTTGATGTTGGTGATGGTGATGGCATTGGTGATGTCGGTGATGGTGGTGGTGATGGTGTCAGTGGTAACAAAGATGGTAGACATAGGGGAGTAGATAAGAGCATAGCCCTGGACCCACAGGGCTAGATTCAGATTCTGTCTCTATCCTTGCTTATTGTATGATGTGGGCAAGTCACTTAACCACCCTGGGCCTCAATTTCCCTCATTGTAAGAGGACACAGCTGGAGTGTCGAGTGGGCACTCGAGCCACTGCACATGAGGGGCTTGGCTGGTGGCCCCTGCGCAGCCAAAAGCTACCACTGTCCTGTTTCTGAAGTGCTTGCTGCCAGGCAGCCCACCCTGTGTCCCATGTGGGACCTCCTGGGGCGTGGAGGCTCCAAAGTGCCAGAGGCTCGTGCAGAGTGGAAGACAGAAAGCCAGAGGGCAGCAGGGCTAGGAAAACTGGCTCAGGCCACCCAAGGGTGCAGTTGGATCCTGCAGAGCCAAGAGGCACCCCAGCCTCCTGTGCCTTCAAGAGGCACCCTGGCCTCCTGCACTCTCCCAGGAGGGGCCCTGCACTCTTCTTTCAGTAAGCAGCCAGCCAGCCTTGCCATGCACAGGCCGCAGTACAGGGCCTGGCACTCGGGTGACCACACAGGTCTCTTAGCACCCCACCTCGCAAGGGCAGGGCTGGATGCAGAGCCAGGTGACCTGCCCACAGTCCCACATGGAGTGTGCACACGGCCGAGCCAGGACTGGAACCAGGAGTGTCTGTCTGCACCAGAACTGACCCCCATGGGTCTGTGGCCAGCTCCTTCCTGCTGGGGCCTGAGCCCGTGCTGCGTGTCCCTCCTCACAGAGGCCCTGATGAGGACGGGGAGGAGGAGGCCGCTCCAGGGCCGCGGCAGGCGCACGACAGCCTCTACCGCGTCCACATGCCCAGCCTGTACAGCTGTGGCAGCAGCTACGGCAGTGAGACCAGCATCCCGGCCGCGGCCCACACCGTCAGCAACGCCCCGGTCACTGAGTACATGTGAGTTGACGTGGGCCTAGTGGGGTCAGTGGACACGTCAGCTGCGGCTGAGAGCGCGGATCTGGGCTGGGGCTAGCTCGAGGCAAGGGGCTGGAGAAGGGGCGGCCTCCGGGCTGGGCAGCCCTGGCCTTGAGTGCCTCCTGCCCCAGGTGAACACGGTCCAGGGGCCATGGAGAGGCCACATGGTCACATGTCCATGCAGGTTCCGTGTCCAGGGCACAAGGACTCTGTGGCCAAGGACCTCAGGGCCCAGCTACATGGTGAACAGGTGGCTCGGAGGGAGTGGACTCTGGCTGGGCCAGGGTGGGCAGGGGTCTCTCTGTGGGCCCTCTCTGAGCCCTTTGTTACTGTGCTGGGTTCGTGGGACCCCCAGTGAGAATGGATGTGCCCATCTGGGCACAGCGGGCCTACCCATGGGCCCCCCGACCTGCAGCTGGGACTGCATGGCCAGCAGGCACTCACAGCCTCTCTCCCCTCATGCCTCAGGAGCCAGAACGCTAATTTCCAGAACCCCCGCTGTGAGAACACCCCACTCATTGGGCGCGAGTCCCCGCCGCCCTCAGTAAGTCTTGGGGCAGGAGGGTGGATGGGGGGCTGCTCAGCCTTGGGGGTCTGCTGTTCCACTGCGTTGGTGGGCTGGTGTGGCATGTGCAGCCAGTGTGAGCTCTGGGGGCAGCTGTGAGCTGCCACCACCGGGGTCCCAGGTGACCCTTCCCAGCTGGGACCTCTCTGCAGGACGCCTGACCTGAGTCGACGGGGCTGGGTGGGATTGCCAGCTCCTCCCCACTGGCCTTGGAGTGTCCTGGGGCCAGAGTGGGCAGCCTCGGGGCCAGCCGCCCAGGGGGTCAGCTCTCAGGCCCTTTCCTGGGGAAGGAGAGTGGGTGGGCGGGCAGATGTGGCCCCACTGTGGCCCTCCCAGCTTGTAGGCACGGCCCTGCACCAGGCCCTCCCTGGCCTCTTACCTGCCATTCTCTGTGCCTTCTGGACCTGTGGGGTGCCACCGCTCCAGTTCCCAGGGGCCCCGGCCCTGCCTCCTTTTCTTTTTCTTCCTTGAGTCTTTTCCTGAGTGTCCACCCATGGCTGTTTCAGCCCAGGCCTGGTGTCCCCTCTGACTTCCCAAGTAAGACACAGGCAGGAGGGGACAGGGTGCTGAAGAGAAGGAGTTGGTGGCGAAGCTGGGGGACCGGGGAGGGGGTGGCCGGGCTACCAGGACAGGGCTTGGGAGGCCGAAGGCTGCCTTGCTCAGAAATCCCCATCCCGGGGCCACTGTCATGGTCCCCTGTAGCACAGAGCTGGGCCTGGGGGGCCTGGGAGGGGCCGGGCCTGTGAGGTTCAGGCCACGCAGGTGCAGGCCCAGTCCCGCTCGGCTGCCCTCGTCCTCGCCATCACACGGCCCACACCCCACTCCTGGCCCCACACCCTGGCGTTGAGGCCACACTCTCTCTCTCTCTCTCTCTTGCACCCCAACCACCCCGGGCCCTCCTAGCGCTATCTGGCTGCCCTGGACTCTGGCAGCCACGCGGGCTGGCAGTTTAAGCCCATGGACAGTGCCCGAACGCTGTGGTAGCTGTTCCCTCAGAGCGACAGGTACTGACCCACCGGGTCCCCCATCCCGCACGGCCACCCGCCTGCGCCTCCCGCCTCCACCCTGCACTCACTGCCGCCCTCCC
This sequence comes from Pan troglodytes, assembly GCF_028858775.2. Lineage (NCBI taxonomy): Eukaryota > Metazoa > Chordata > Mammalia > Primates > Hominidae > Pan > Pan troglodytes. The sequence goes on from NC_072404.2 coordinate 8,619,554, forward strand.
GTCGGCACTGAGCTGGGGCTGCATCTGTCCGGCTCCTGTTGGCAGGGCCAGCTCTGAGTGCCACGGCTCAGCCAGAGACTTCTAATGCCGGCTCTGGGCCCGCCAGCCTCACAGTGGGGTTGGCAAGTCCCCTTCCAGGCTCCCCCTGCCCAGCTGCTTGGCCTCTGGGGACTCTGCCACCAGCTCCAAGTGGCCCCAGCCCCTTCTGTCACCTCCCAGTGAGGAATCCATGCACCCAGACCCCTGTATGTGCCCGGGCCCCTGGGCATGTGGCCAGCAGGCCCTGCCCTGGAGGCACCAACTGCGTGTCAGTGGCGTGCACACGGACAGGCATGTGCCGGCGAGCACGCGAGCTTCTCCCGCTGGCCCCACGGTGGTGCGGGTGCCTGCTTGGGCTCCTTCAGGGGTCTGGGCGTCAGCCCCGTCCCGTCCAGTCCCGCCCCCATCCCCTCCCCTTGTGCTGCATGTCAGTGGAATGACAAGGCTCCGGGCCGTGGCTCCTCCCCTCACCCCCTCCGTGGCGTCCCCACAGGCTGCTGGAAACCTTCTTGGTGTCCCAGGAGGGCCCTCGGGGACCCGGGGAGCTCTGTGCCTCTGAGTCTGGGGACTATGGGGATGGGCCTGGGGCCCTGGGGTTCTGAAGCCCTCCTGGGATGGGAGCCAGCCTGCCAGGTCTCCTCACCGCCGCCGGCCCCTGACACGTGCCAGGCCTGTGGGTCCTTTGGCCTCAGCACATGCCTCGCACATGTGGGTTTCTCTGTGAGCACACACATGCACTCTCTTGCACACACACGTGCACTCAAGACCTTCACACTCCTGCCTGGACGAGGGCACCCACGAGGTGCAGGCCAGCTGCAGAGCCAGGCACAGGGCAGCGCCCCCTGCAGCCGCCTCTGTTCCTAAGTCCAAGACCCCCAGGAGCCCACAGTTGGGTCCCCCACGGGAGTGGGAGGCTGCATTGCTCCAGCCTCCTGTGTGGCTTAAGGGGCCCTCCTTCCATGGCGTGAAGGGGCAGAGTAGCCCGGGGGATGTCCTCAGGCTGGGGCCTCCGTACCCCTGCATGCTGTGGCCTGGCTGTAGGAGGACCCGGCCCTGAGCCCGGAGGAGGCCTTGGCCCGGCCCTGGAGGGTGGCTGGTTTGTGTCCTTCAGGTCCTGGGTGCGTAAGGCGCAGGTAGGGCCTTGGAGCTGTGGCTCCTGGGGGTGGCAGAACTCTGCCTGGCCCAATGCCCAAATGCCGCTGGTGTGGGCATGGGAGGCTGTGTGTACGCCCCTCCTCAGAGGAGACATCCCCTGTCCTGAGCCTGGAGAGTTCGGGGACTGCCCCTCCCTCAGCCTCAGCCAGACCTAGAGCGCAGGGGCCCCCAGCCAGCGGCCCCTCCTGAGCCCCTCCCTATAGGCTCTGTCAGGGCACCCTGTACTGTCCCATTCTGCCCCCAGGGCTGTTGGCTCAGCCAAGTGAGGACCACGCGGAAGGCACCCCTGGCTGTGTGCGCCATGCAGGGGCCCTGCTGACGCCTCCCCCTTGTCTCCCTCCAGTACACCTCCAGCATGAGAGCCAAATACCTCGCCACGAGCCAGCCTCGCCCTGACTCCAGCGGCAGCCACTAGACCGCGCCCGGCAGCCACCCACCCCACGTGCCAACTTCCCCTCCCCGTGCCAGCACTGCCGCTTCCACCTGGGCCACCCACCGGACCCTCGCACGCCGTGCCAGGCCTGCCCCAGACGCGTCTGCAGGCCGCTTGCCCTCCTCTCCCCTCCCCGCAGGGGCACAGTGGAGACGCAGGGGCTCTGGGCCCGTACCGCCAACTCGGGTCACACCTGAACGCTGCTGCCAGACGATGCCCCAGCCCTGCACGCCACCCACTATCCCGGCACGCTCCCTCTGCAGATGGTCACCGCACCTACAAGCCCTGGCCGCACCCAACCTGTGCTGTCGCCGCCCGGCCCTTCCCTCCGCAGCTCTCCTTCCTCCTGCCCGGCACTTCTGTGGACCACTTCTTAGTTCACAGGCACGGCTGGGGCCGCTCTGTGCTGGCGCCTGCTGGCCACTGAGGGACAGGGACACGTGCCACCTGCTCATCTCTGCCCTGAGGTCACCCCGTGGTCCCTCCACGTGCCCATCTCTCTGCAGTGCCCTCCTCGCCTGTGCAGCCCGCCCACCCACAGGCTCACCCCTCCTGCCGGCTGCCAGAGGCCCCCTCCAGCAGGGCCTCTCTCCGTTGCGCCAGCTTCACTCTCTCCCTCAGCACCTGCCCTGCTGGAGGCCCCAGCCCTCCATGGACAGCAGGGGCCACGTGGAGCCCGGGCCACTCACCCGCCACCCAGTGCTGGCCGCCTTCTTGGTGCCAAACCCCCTTCCCCCACCCAGAGACTGGGCAGCTGTGTCTGGTTCGTTCTTTGCACTAACCACATTTGTCATCTCTAGGGCAGGCTGGGGCTGCGGGCTGAGGGGGACTGCTGGCACCCCTTTCCCTCCCTTCTTGGTTCCATTTCCATCCATGACAGGTACAGCGTCCCAGGAGCCCGGCCTGAGGGGCTGGACCCGAGCCGGCTGTGAACATCCCTCAGCCCCTGCTGTCCCCCCTTGGGACTAACCACTAACCTCACCCCCAAACTCCACGGGTGCCCCTGGCTGGCCCAGAGCCGGCAGTGTGAGCCCAAGTCCGGGCTGGAGCCGAGGCCGGAGCAGCTGGCTGGGAGTCAAGGCTGCAGTAGCGTTTCTTCATGGGGTGCTCCAGGGGGTGCCACAGACCGACAGGCAGCCCAAGGGCCTGGACACCCCTCCCCAGGCAGGTGCTGCCCCAGGAGGACTGTCCTCGGGAATGAACCTCCCGCGGGCTTTGGACTGAGGTCCCTGTGGCCTCGGTCTCCTCCCCATGAAGTGGGAGCGAGGCTCCCCAACGGTGCTTTTGGCTTTAGTGTACGATGTTTGCTGTGCTTCCCGCCGTGGAGGGCAGAGCCACCCCACATCAGGATCGGACGTGCTACCCCTCCCGGCCCCGGCCCTGGCCCAGCCAGCCCAGCCCTCGAGGCTCGATGCCTGTGCCAAGGCCAGGGGCAGCCAGAGGGCAGCTGGATGGCCACGTGCAGGGGTCAAGGCTGGGCCCCGCAGTGGGGCGGGCCGCCAGCCCCAGCAGTTTACAGACGCGTGGCTCTTCCTCCCAGAGCAGCCGGCAGCTACCTGGACCGGAAATGTCCTCATCCCCTCCCTGGGGCCAGGCTCTGCCCTGCCCTTCCTCTGTGAACCCCTCCTTTCTTTGTGCTGGTGTCTGGGACCAAAAAGGGGGAATATGGGAGGGCAGAGTGGGGAGGGGAGTCCATGGGCCTGGGGCCCCAAGCCGGGGCGTCTGAGCTCCCCAGGCATGACCAAACCTCAGTGGAGGGGCCTCTGCTTCAGGCCCCGCCTGGCTGACATTCTGAGCCCCCGTCGGAGGCCCCGCCACAGTCAACCTGCCCAGTCTTTCCTCTGGGCTTGACCCGCCAGGGGAGCTCTCCAGGCCTAGGGCCAGGAGAGAGGCCCTGGCACCCTGGCGTGGGTGCCCGCCAAACGCCCTGCGACCGCTCAGAAGCACAAATGCTGTCCATGGCCGTGAGGCTGCTTGCCAGGTGAATGGACATAGCGTGAGAGGCGGTGAGGCCAGGGCTTCCAGCCTCGTGCTGTCTTGGGACTCCTGACCGTGGTGTGCGTGTGTGCCCGTCTGTGACTTTCTACTCACCAAGGTTGAAGAAAGGAAACGGGGAAAATCAAAAGGGGTTCAAACCCCACCTCAGTAGGTGGAGGGGAGCGCCTGCCATTGGTTGTATTTTTGTTCTGAGTTTTCGGTGCCGTGTTCCTAACTACTCCATCCCATGACCTCGCCACACCTACTGGGGCATCTGGCTGGCACCTGCTGCCATGGCCAGCCCCCACTCTCACCCTGCACAGGGGGTCTTGCAGCCCCCAGGCCCACAGCCTCGTTGGGAGGACAGGGTGGCCCTGGGGACAAGAGGGAGGAGCCCAGGGGCTTACCTCACTGAGAGGGCTCCCCAGCAGGCATCCACTACCCCAGGGCCCCCCACATGTCATGGCAAGGTTGGTAGTGAATGGGCCTGGTTGGGAGCAGCCCGTGGCCCATTGCCCACCCACCCATCTCACTATGCAATTCGAGCTCCAAGCAACATTTGCTCCTGCCCTGGGGCCAGCTCTGCCCCAGCCCTGAGAGGGGTGGTGAGGCAGCCCCCTGGACCCCAGAACCCCAGACAAGGGGGCAGGCGGGGGACCAGGGCCTCTCCTGTGGGATCTTTGTTTTGTGTTTAACCATAATGGTTGTGTACTGAACCACTTCATATTTGTTATATATAATATATATATATATAATCTCCTTAAGACTCAGCCTCCTGGTTTACCCCCCCGGCCTGGGCATCTGACTTCCCCCACCCCAGTGTGATTTAACATCCAGGAACTGAGGCCTGAACCATTTTGCATTTCCCCCTCCTCCAGCCTCCGTAGGGCCATGGCTGTATGTACTGTCGCTGTGTTTTTTTGTTTTTTTAGAACTGGGTTTGGGGGCTGATTTTTATTTCTTTGGGGGCTTTATTTTTCTTGGCAAATACTAAAAATCTCGTCAATGTAATTTCTGTGGTTTCTATTCAGCTTGGGTTTCATGTTTTAAAATAAATTTTAAAAAACAAGCCTCTCTTCCTGAGCTGCTTTGGCTCCTGGCTGGGCGCTGGTAGGGAGTCCATGGCTCCAGGCAGGGGCATTGGGGGAACAGGGGGACACTGAGGGTGGGGCCGACCAGGTCAGCTCCGAGGGGTCGGCTGGGCGGGGCCTCTTGTGGTTGCGGGCGGGGCCTCTCGGGGTTGTGGGCGGGTCTTCAGGGGTGGGCGGGGCCTCGGAGTGTCTCGGTGGGGCGCCGGGGACAGGCTCTCCAGGGATGGGGTGGGCGGGGCCTCTCGGGGTTGTGGGCGGGGCGCCGGGGAAGGCTTTCCAGGGTTGGGGTGGGCAGGGCTTCTGGAAAGAGTGGACGAAGGCCTTGCAAAATGGGTAGCCGAGGCCGGGCACGGTGGCTCACGCCTTTAATCCCAGCACTTTGGGAGGCCGAGGTGGTCGGATCACGAGGTCAGGAGATCGAGACCATCCTGGCTAACACGGTGAAACCCCATCTCTACTAAAAAAATACAAAAAAATTAGCCAGGCGTGGTGGCAAGAGCCTGTAGTCCCAGCTCCTCGGGAGGCTGAGGCAGGAGAATGGCATGAACCCGGGAGGCGGAGCTCGCAGTGAGCCGAGACTGTGCGACTGCACTCCAGCCTGGACGACAGAGCGAGACTCCGTCTCAAAAAAAAAAAAAAAAAAAAAAGGAGTTAGGGATCAGTGGGACTCATTCTCCCACCCCTGCTCTGCAAAGAAGGACCGACTACACATAAATCCATCTCCCCGGCCGGGCACGGCAGCTCACGCCTGGAATCCCAGCACTTTGGGAGGCCGAGGCGGAGAGATCACAAGGTCAGGAGATAGAGACCATCCTGGCTAACAGGGTGAAACCCCATCTCTACTAAAAATACAAAAAATTAGCCAGGCGTGGTGGCGGGCGCCTGTAGTCCCAGCTACTCCGGAGGCTGAGGCAGGAGAATGGCGTGAACCCGGGAGGCGGAGCTTGCAGTGAGCTGAGATCACGCCGCTGCACTCCAGCCTGGGCGACAGAGCGAGACGCCATCTCAAAAAAAAAAAAAAAAAAATGGGTGGGCGAGGCGCCAGGAACGAGATCTCGGGTCATGGAGTAGGAGGAGCCTCTCGGAGCGAGTGGGCGGGGCCACGCCCTGTCCAGGAGGTGAGGGGCGCCTCTGCCCGGCCGCCCCTACCGGGAAGTGAGGAGCCCCTCTGCCCAGCCAGCCGCCCCCTCCGGGAGGGAGGTGGGGGGGTCAGCCCCCCGCCGGGCCAGTCGCTCCGTCGGGGAAGTGAGGGGCGCCTCTGCCCGGCCGCCCCTACTGGGAAGTGAGGAGCCCCTCTGCCCGGCCAGCCGCCCTGTCCGGGAGGGAGGTGGGGGGTCAGCCCCCCGCCCGGCCAGCCGCCCCGTCCGGGAGGGAGGTGGGGGGGGTCAGCCCCCCGCCCGGCCAGCCGCCCCGTCCGGGAGGTGAGGGGCGCTTCTGCCCAACCGCCCCTACTGGGAAGTGAGGAGCTCCTCTGCCCGGCCACCACCCCATCTGGGAGGTGTACTCAACAGCTCATTGAGAACGGGCCATGAAGACAGTGGCGGTTTTGTGGAATAGAAAGGGGGGAAAGGTGGGGAAAAGATTGAGAAATCGGATGGTTGCTGTGTCTGTGTAGAAAGAGGTAGACATGGGAGACTTTTCATTTTGTTCTGTACTAAGAAAAATTCTTCTGCCTTGGGATCCTGTTGATCTGTGACCTTACCCCCAACCCTGTGCTCTCTGAAACATGTGCTGTATCCACTCAGGGTTGAATGGATTAAGGGCGGTGCAAGATGTGCTTTGTTAAACAGATGCTTGAAGGCAGCATGTTCGTTAAGAGTCATCACCACTCCTTAATCTCAAGTACCCAGGGACACAAACACTGCGGAAGGCCGCAGGGTCCTCTGCCTAGGAAAACCAGAGAACTTTGTTCACTTGTTTATCTGCTGACCTTCCCTCCACTATTGTCCTGTGACCCTGCCAAATCCCCCTCTGCGAGAAACACCCAAGAATGATCAATGAAAAAGAAAAAAAAAAAAAATGGGTGGGCGAGGCGCCAGGAAAGAGATCTCGGGTCATGGGGTAGGAGGAGCCTCTCGGAGCGAGTGGGCGGGGCCACGCTCGCTGGGTGGGCGGCCTCTGGCGGGCTCAGGACGCTAGCTCAGGACGCCAGCTCAGGACGCCAGCTCAGGGCGCCAGCTCAGGGCGTCGCTCAGGGCGTCGGTGTGCAGAGCAGCGATGGACCCGAGGGTCTGGAGCTGGGAGTGCTGATCCGATCGACGTGGTGAAAGCCTCACTTTGCTGTCTGGACAAGTACTGCCAGGGGCCCGCGGGGACCGGGATCGCTGTGCAGAGGCCCCACTGGCCCTCAGGAGAGGTGAGGGTGCCTGGCCAGGAGCAGGGATGATGGAGGCGTCGAGTGGCCGGGTTGGAGCAATGATGGGTTCCGGGCCGAGCTCTTCCTGAGCCCCCAGTGCCACCACTCCCCGTCCTTCCAGAAGCGGCACGGAGGCGGGTTCCCGTGCTCCCCGGCCTGGGGGTCCTCTGGCGCCCTTCCTGGAGGCCCGCACAGGGCCCACGTGTTTCAAGGACCCTCCCCACCCCAAGCTCCTGCTAAGAAGCAGGCTTGGGAAGGCACATAACCCTGTAATAACACACTCACCCCACAGGGAGATGTTAGGACCTCCGAAGTTGGGGGAGGCCCCCTTTTGACCAGCAGAGCACAGGCTTGGAACACAGGTGGCGAGGGAGCCACCAGGCCCAGCAGAGGACGCGGGGGCTCTCTGTGGCTCCCAGCTCTCAGGGCACCTGTGGGCACCTGTGTATGTGGGCGGGGGGTGGGGGGTAGGGTCCGCTGGGCAGGGCCCCTTCCTCCTGCCACTAGCACACACCAGCAGCTTTGCCCAGTGTGCTTGGATTTGACCGTGGCTGCTCCAGGATGGGACCCAGGACGGGCCGGCTCTGAAGGAAGGCTGCCAAGCTCCCCAGAGTGGGGACGCCAGAGCTCTGAGGCTTCTGGGAGTCATGTGATAAGGGACATCTGGGGCTAGGAGCCCGTAAGGTGAGAACCCCAGCCTTGGAGCAAGAGCCAGTAGCCACAAGGGAAAGACCCCGGGCGTGTCCTTCCCCTTTCAGATCTCAGTCCCTGTCTCTATATCAGGAAAGGTGGAAAACAACATCCTGGTTCCTAACAGGGCAGGGGAGGGAGGGTTCGGGCGGTGGGAGGGTGGGGAGTGGGGCTCATACCACTCATCCACTCACTGGGCCGGTATTTCTAAGTCCAGCCAGTGTTCTGGGCACTGGAGTGCGCCCAGCGAACCAAAGGACAAAGGGCTCTGCCCTCAAAGAGCTGATGCTCCGGTGGAGAAAAACGACAAAATTAACCAGCAGATGACAGACCACATGAGAACGTGCTGCAGGAAAAAGATCGTGGTGGAGGGATCGGGAGGGCAGGGACAGGGGTGTTGGCCAGGTGCAATTTCCAACAGTCAGGAAATTCTCCCTGGAAAACTGTCAGCCAAGAGAGACTGCTGGAGGCCAGGAAGTGCATGAGGTCCCAAGTGTTGCTATTGCAAAGCACGGCAAGCTCCGTGGGCTTAAGACAACACACCGTCCTACTGTTCTGTGGGCCAGAAGTCTCCATGTGCTAAAGCCAAGGTGTTGGCAGGGCTGGTTTCTTCTGGAGGCTCTGGGGGGGAGAGAATCCAGGCGAGAGTCCATTTCCTTGCCCTTTCCAGCTTCTAGAGGCACCCACATTCCTTGGCTGGTGGCCCCTTCCTCCCCCTTCAAAGCCAGCAGCAGAGAGCACCATGTTGTCTCTGGCTCTGACCCCGACCTCCCTGCCTGTGATTACACTTGGCCCACGTGGGTAAGTTCCAATCATCTTTCCATCTCAGGATCCACAATTAACTCTTGTTTCCAAAGTCCCTTGGCTTTGCCACGCTAAGTCTGGGGGTGAGGACATGGACAGCTTTGGGAGCCATTATCCTGCCTACCATGGGAAGTCAGGTTTAGTTTTGAGGCTATCTGAGGAAAGCAGGTTCCAGAAGAGAGAACAGCCAGTGCGAATGCCCGGAGGCAGATGCATGCCTGGTGTGTTCAAGCCAGGAGGTGAGGCTGGCCGGAGTGGAGGGAGCTAGGACGAGAGTGGGTGGCTGGAGGTGGGAGAGACTTTGACATTGAACCAGAGGGAGGTGGGAGCCATGAAGGGTCTATGAGCAGAGTGGCATGACCTAACTTTTTTTTTTTTTCTGAGATGGAGTCTCACTGCGATGCCCAGGCTGGCGTGCAATAGTACGATCTCACTGCAACCTTTGCCTCCCGGGTTCAAGCCATTCTCCTGCCTCAGCCTCCCAAGAAGCTGGGATTACAGGCACCCGCCACCACACCTGACTAATTTTTGTATTTTCAGTAGAGACGGGCTTTCACCATATTGGCCAGGCTGGTCTCAAACTCCTGACCTCAAGTGATCCGCCCGCCTCGGTCTCCCAAAGTGCTGGGATTACAGGCATGCGCCACTGCACCCGACCCCTAACATTCATTTTAATAGGATTGCCCTGGCTGCTGCATTGGGAAGGGGACAGAGCAAAAGTGGGAGACCAATTAGCAGACTGCTGCAGGGGGGCAGGCGAGAGCTGACGGTGGCGGGGCTGGGTGCAGGGAGTGATAAGAGATTGGGTTCTGGAGGGTAACACCAGCAGCATTTCCTGGGAGACTGGGCATGGGTGTGGGACTTCGATCGAGCAACTGGCTGGGGGGAGGGGGGTAGGGTATTGTCATAAACTGAGATGGGGAGGGCACATGATTGGGTCAGGGGAGGTCAGAGGTCCAGTTTGGGGCACGTTGAACCTATTAGCCATCAAGGGGTGTGGGAGGGTGGTGGGATGTACAGTCTCTGGGGTTTGCGGGGAGCACTGGACTGGAGATGCTTTGGCAATTGGGGTCTTTGGCATGGATACAGTGTTTAAAGCCACCAGCCTGGGTGAGATTGCCAAGTGGGTGGGTGTCAAAGAGGAGACAGAGGACAAAAGACTGGATCTGGGCACCCCCCCCGCCCACCTGGTGTTCAGAGTCTGGGAAAAGAGGGAGCTGCAAAGGAAGAGGGGAAGGGGTGAGCTGGAAGGAAGCCCAGGAGAGTGGGTGTCCTGGAAGACACATGAAGACAGCATGTCATGGAGGGATGGAGGACCACGTCAAACGCTGCTGACGGTCAAGCTCGGCAAGGACTAGAATGCAGCCTGCACGTCTGGTGACCATGAGTCACCTGGGGCATAAGACAGGTCTGGTGAAGCCCCCCAGCTGGTCCAGGACAGCATGGGAGAGGAGGAATAGGCACAGCAGCACGTCTTTTTTTTTTTTTTTTTCCCCCTGGCTCTGTTGCCCAGGCTGAGTGCAATGATGCAATCTCAGCTCACTGCAACCTCTGCCTCCCGGGTTCAACTGATTCTCCTGCCTCAGCCTCCCGAGTAGCTGGGATTACAGGTGCCCACCACCATGCCTGGCTAACTTTTGTATTTTAGTAGAGATGGGGGTCTCATCATGTTGGCCAGGCTGGTCTCCAACTCCTGACCTCAAGTGATCCACCCGCCTCAGTCTCCCAGAGTGCTGGGATTACAGCTGTGAGCCACCACAGCAGCACTCTCCCAGCACTTTGGGAGGCCAGCATGTGCCTGTAATCCCAGCACTTTGGGAGGATCGTGTGGGCCCAGGAGTTCAAAACCAGCCTGAACATAGCAAGGCCTCATCTTTATAAAAGATAAAATAGGCCGGGTGCGGTGGCTCACCCTGTAATCCCAGCACTTTGGGAGGCCGAGGTGGGAGGATCATGAGGTCAGGAGATCGAGACCATCCTGGCTAACGTGGTGGAACCCTGTCTTTACTAAAAATACAAAAAAAGCAAAATTAGCTGGGCTTGCTGGCGGGCGCCTGGGGTCCTAGCTACTTGGGAGGCTGAGGCAGGAGAATTCCTTGAACCCGGGAGGCGGAGCTTGCAGTGAGCTGAAATCGCGCCACTGCACTCCAGCCTGGGCGACAGAGTGAGACTCTGTCTCAAAAAAAAAAAAGATAAAATAATAAAAATTAGCCAGGCATAGTCATGCACACCTGTAGTAGCAGCTACTTGGGAGCCTGAGGCAGGAGGATCCCTTGAGTCCAGGAGTTGGAAGTTGCAGCCAGCTGTGACCGTGCCACTTCACTCCAGCCTGGACGACACAGCAAGACTCTGTATCTAAAAACAAAATCCACACACGTGCCCACACATGAACAGGCACACTTACACAGCTTCTCTGAAGCAATTCTCCTGCCTCAGCCTCCCGAGTAGCTGGGATTACAGGTGCGAGCCACCACGCCCAACTAATTTTTGTGTTTTTAGTAGAGACAGGGGTTTCACCATGTTGGCCAGGCTGGTCTCCAACTCCTGACCTCAGGTGATCCACCCACCTCGGCCTCCCAGAGTGCTGGGATTACAGGTGTGAGCCACTGCACCCAGCCAACGTGTGTGTTTTCAGATGGGGAAATAACGGCATGTTTGTAAGGTTAATAGGACTGATCCAGTAGACAGCAAATGCATGCAGGGGAGGAGACAGGCAATGTCATCAGTGGCACAATGTTCTTGAGTAGCCAAGGGGAGCTGGACCCAGGGCACAGTGGAGGCTGGCTGCAGACAGGAGTGTGGTCCCGTGGGGACATGTGGGTGGGTCTCAGAGGGTCTCGTGAAATAGCAAGGCAGTCAGGTGGGCAAGAGCGGGTGGGAGCTGAGGAGAGAGGAGGAAGGGTGAGCCCCAGGAGAGGAACAGTGGGATCCCTGAGGCCCCGTGAGGTCTGGGACTCCAAGTGAGACTCAACAGAGGGTGAAGTGGCTTTTCTCCAGCCGTGTTCGGCTGCCCAGGTGCAGGCGGTGGGCTGGGTGCAGCCACGTGACAGGTCCTGCCGAGAGATGATGATGAAGGCAACATCAAGCCCAGGAGGCTCGGCCCTGAGTTTGCCGCCAGGTGAGGGTACGCTCGGGTGGGAGGGCGGAGACGGGGAGGGTGGAAAGATCATTGAGGGATCATCAGGACCGGCAGGTGGAGGCAGAGGGGGAGGCGGGGATGGCTGAGGGCAAGGCCACGGGCAGGGCCAGGCCTGGAGAGTGACCATGAGTGGGGGCCTGGGGGAGAGGGTGTTTGGAGGGAGGGGACGCCAAGGTCACCAAGAACAGACCCCTGACAGACACCTGTTAATCCCAGCACCTTGGGAGGCTGAAGCAGATGGATCACCTGAGGTCAGGAATTCGAGACCAGCCTGACCAATATGATGAAATCCCGTTTCTACTAAAAATAAAATAATTAGCCGGGCGTGGTGGCGGGCGCCTGTAGTCCCAGCTGCTTGGGAGGCTGAGGCAGGAGAATCCCTTGAACCCGGGAGGCAGAGGTTGCAGTGAGCCGAGATCGCACCCACCGCACTCCAGCCTGGGTGACAGAGTGAGAGTCCATCTCAAGAAGGAGAAGGAGGAAAGAAGAAAGAAGAAATAAGAGTGTCTGGGAGTGTGAGCCGAAATCTCCTCGGAAAGAGGGAGCCCGTGGATACCCACAGGAGGCCAGGTGGGCAGCAGGTGACAGCTCCCGTCCCAGAAGTCAGAGAGTTCAGGATGACGGTGGGAGGACGAGAAGGGTCCGGGATGGCAGTGAGAGCTGCTGTGTGGACCGCAAGTGCCCAGCAGGCGGCGCCGGGTGCTCAGAGGAGGAAAGACCGGGCGGGCCCCTTTCTGCAGTTCCCGCCGTGCTGGGCGAGGCCTGGGAATCTGCATTCCCCACCTTGCCTGGAGGCTGCTGGTGGGTCTCTGAGGGCAGGGGGAGCCATGGCTTAGCTGAGATTGCGATGCCATCCCCCAGAGCCGGGGCAGACAGCAGCCACAGGAAGCTGGGTCAGGCGTGCCCTCGACAGGACCCAGGCTGCATGAACCAGGCTTCGGTCGTGGTGCTGTGAGTTGTGCTAGGAACTCTGAAGAGCAAGCATGGGGCTGTGGGGTCTCCTTCTTCCCCACTCCTTGGGGCTGCACCCCTGGGCCTGGGTTGGGGGCTTGGGAAAGGTGGGATTTGGAAGGGGTGAGAACCACCTGCCATCACCACCAGCCAGTGCCCAGGGACTGCTCAGGTTGTACAAGGCAGGGAAGTGGGGTCCTAGAGGCCTGCACGGGGGAGGCAGAGGGTGCGTGGTTTAGTTGGCGGGAGTGGGGGGGAGCGGTTACAGCTCTGAGCCTCCAAACTCAGCACAGTGACATCATCAGGGCAACCTCCAGCCTCCAGGGGCCGAGAGGAGGAGCCCCTGTCCTGGGGTCGCTCCTTGGGATGCACCAAGTCCAAGTGCCTTTTTATTTTGTTTATTTATTTATTTTGAGACGGAGTCTTGCTCTGTTGCCTAGGCTGGAGTGCAGTGGCACAATCTCAGCTCACTGCAACCTCCACCTCCTGAGTTCAAGCGATTCTCCTGCCTCAGTCTCCCAAGTAGCTGGGATTACAGGCACCCGCCACCACGCACAGCTAATTTTTGTATTATTAGTAGAGGCGGGTTTCACCATGTTGGCCAGGCTGGTCCTGAACTCCTGACCTCAAGTAATCCACCCACCTCAGGCTCCCAAAGTGCTGGGATTACAGGCATAAGCCACCATGCCCAGCCCTATCTTATTTTTATGTATTATTAGATGAGGTCTCGCTGTTTCCTAGGCTGGTCTCAAACTCCTGGCCTCAAGTGATCCTCCTGCCTTGGCCTCCCAAAGGGCTGGGAGTATAGGCATGAGCCACCAAGCACAGCCCTTCTGTTTTTAAAAATATTTTACGAAGCCAGTTACGGTGGCTCATGCCTATACTCCCAGCCCTTTGGGAGGCCAAGGCAGGAGGATCACTTACTTGAGGCCAGGAGTTCGAGACCAGCCTGGGCAACATGGCAAAACCCTGTCTCTGCTAAAAAACAAAAATTCGCTGGGTGTGGTGGCGTGCACCTCTAATCCCACCTACTTGGAAGGCTGAAGTGGGAGAATCTCTTGAACCTGGGAGGCAGAGCTTGCAGTGAGCTGAGATTGCGCCACTGCACTCTAGCCTGGGCAACAAAGCAAGACTCTGTCTCAAAAAAAATTTTTTTTCAGAGACAGGATCTCACTCTGTCACCCAGGCTGGAATGCAGTAGTGCAATCATGGCTCACTGCAGCCTCGAACTCCTGGGCTCAAGCGATCCTCCCCACTCAGGTTCCTGAGGAGCTGAGACTACAGGTGTGTGCCACCTGTTTGCCTAATTTTTAATTTTTTTGTAGGGATGGGGTCTCACTATGTTGCCCAGGCTGGTCTCAAACTCCTGGCCCCAAGCAATCCTTTCACCTTGGCCTCCCAAAATGCTGGGATTACGGATCCTCTGGGGAAGCCAGGACCAGGAGAGAAGCAAGGTCAAGAAATCCCACATTTTGATGTATTAAATAAATGACTTATTTCTACTCAAAATAAATGGCATTGAAGTCTTTAATCCTTTTTGAGTTAATTTAATAATAATGATCTGAGACAGGGGTCCAGTGTCATTCATTCGCATGTGGATATCCAGTTTTCCCAGCACTGTTTGTTTATTTTTTATCTATCTGTCTGTCTGTCTGTCTATTTTTTGTGATGGAGTTTCGCTCTTGTTGCCCAAGCTGGAGTGCAATGGCACGATCTCGGCTCACTGCAACCTGTGCCTCCTGGGTTCAAGTGATTCTCCTGCCTCAGCCTCCCGAGTAGCTGGGATTACAGGCGCACGCCACCATGCCTGGCTAATTTTTTGTATTTTTAGTAGAAACGGAGTTTCACCATGTTAGCCAGGCTGGTCTCGAACTCCTGACCTCAGGTGATTGACCCACCTCAGCCTCCCAAAGTGCTGTGATTACAGGCATGAGCCACTCCGCCTGGCCAATTTATTTTATTTTTATCTTTATTTATTTATGTATTTATTTTGAGATAGAGTTTTGATCTGTCGCCCAGGCTGGAGTGCAGTGATGCAATCTCAGCTCACTAGCCTGTGCATGCCAGGCTCAAGTGATCCTCCCACCTCAGCCTCCCACAGTCACACATCATCATGCCTGGCTATTTTTGGGGGATATTTTTTGTAGAGACGAAGTTGCGCCATGTTGCCCAGGCTGGTCTTGAACTCCTGAGCTCAAGTAATTTGCCTGCCTTGGCCTCCCAAAGTGCTGGGATTATAGGCATGAGCCACTGCGCCTAGTGCTGTTTTAGTGTTGTTTTAGAGATGGGGTCTTGCTCTGTGGCCCAGGCTGGAGTGCAGTAGCACAGTCATAGTTCACTGCAGCTTCAACTTCTGGGCCCAAGCCATCTGCCTGCCTCAGCCTCCCAAGTAGCTGGGACTATAGGTACATGCCACCACACCCAACTAATTTTTAAAATGTTTATAGAGATAGTCTCCCTAGATCCTCTTTTATTTATTTATGTATTTATTTACTGAGACAGAGTCTTGCTCTGTTGTCCAGGCTGGAGTGCAATGATGCAATCTAAGCTCACTGCAACCTCTGCCTCCCAGGTTCAACTGATTCTCCTGCCTCAGCCTCCTGAGTAGTCTGTTCCTCTTTTATTAAAGGGACTGTCCTTTCCCCACTGTGTATTCTTGGCACCCTTATCAAAGACTAATCATGTATGTGAGGGTTTATGTCTGTACTCTCTTCTGATCCACTGGTCTGTGTGTGTGTTTTTATGCCAGTACCATACTGTTTTGCTTACTGTAACTTTGTAGTATACTTTGAAGTCAGGTAATGGGATGCCACCAGCTTTGTTCTTTTTCAGAATTACTTTGGCTCTTTGGTCTTTTGTGGTTCCATATGAATTTTAGGATTGTTTTTTCAACTTCTATGAAGAATGCCACTGGAATTTTGATAGGAATTGCATTAAGGCTATAGAGCACTTTGGGTAGTATGGACATTTAAAAAATATTAGTTACTCTCATCTATGAACATGGGATTTCTTTCCATTTATTTGTGTCCTCTTCAGTTATTTAAATTGGTGTCTTAAGAGTTTCCAGTGTACAGATCTTTCACCTTTTTGGTTAAAATTATTCCTGGGGGCTGGGCACAGTGGCTCACGCCTGTAATTCCAGCACTTTGGGAGGCTAAGGTGGGCGGATCACCTGAGGTCAGGAGTTTGAGACCAACCTGGTCTCAAGTGATCCCCCTGCCTTGGCCTCCATAAGTGCTGAGATTACAGGCGTGAGCCACCACACCACATCCAGCTAGGCAGTTACTTTCTTGTAGTACATTGGTTTGTTCAGCACATCCCAGCGTCCTCCGACTTCTGTTGCCGTGTTCAAGAGTTTGGCTGTGAGTCTAACGTCTGTTCTTTCAAAATAACCTCTCTTTTTCCTCTGGCTGCTTTTAAGATTTATTTTTTTTTTGAATTGTCCTTGGTTTTCTGCAGTTTTACTGTCTTATGTAGGTGAGAGTTTCTTTTTATTTATTCTGCTTGGAATTCACTGGGATTCTTGAATCTGTGGATTAGTGGTTTTTTCATCAGTTCTGGGAAATTCTTAGCCTCTATCCTTTCAAATATTCTTTCTCTCTCCTTCCTCCTCTCATCTCCCATCTCCTCTTCCCCCTTTCCTCTTTTTTTTTTTTTTTTTTTTTTTTTTTTGAGACAGAGTCTCACTGTGTCACCCAGGCTGGAGTGCAGTGGCACAATCTTGGCTCATGGTAACCTCTGCCTCCTGGGTTCAAGCGATTCTCCTGCCTCAGCTTCCCGAGTAGTTGGGATTACAGGTATGTGCCATCACACCCGGCTAATTTTTGTATTTTTAATAGAGATGGAGTTTCGCCATGTTGGCCAGGTTGGCCTCAAACTCCTGACCTCAGGTGATCCACCTGCCTCTGCCTCCCAAAGTGACGGGATTACAGGCATGAGCTACCGCACTCAGCCCTCCCTTAACTAACTTACTTGAGAGCTTATTATGGGCTGGGACTGGAGGTTGCTCCTGTCATTATCACCCACATTCCATCGTCCAGACTTCAGCCATGTGGCCATGCCCAGCTACAAAGGATTCTGGGGACTGTGGTTAGGCCGGGTGCCTGGAAACAACTCAACAGGACCACCTGGCCAGTGTCAGTCACAGCACACAAACACCCCAGTGTCTGGCACAGTGTGTGACTGTCCTCGTGTCTGCAGCCTGTGCAGGTCACTCATGGTGCCTTGTTTCCCTGTGTTCTTGGTCATCTTTAGCTGCATGCTGCTCTTTGGCTTTGAAAAATGTTGATGGAGAGATTCTTTGAGGCCTGGGATGAAGGTGGAATCCACTAGGGAGGAGCTAATTTGGGGCATTACCCACTGGAGGCCACAGCAAACCAAATATACTGGCCCCCCAAAGGTCTGGGCGCAGTGGCTCATGCCTGTAATCCCAGCACTTTGGGAGGCCGAGGTAGGAGGATTGTTTAAGGCCAGGAGTTTGAGAATAGCCTGGGCAACATAGCAAGACCCCATCTCTACACATTTTTTTTTTGTTCGGAGATGGAGTCTCAGTCTTCTTGCCCAGGCTGGAGTGCAGTGGTGTGATCTCGGCTCACTGCAACCTCCGCCTCCTGGGTTCAAGCAATTCTGCCTCAGCCTCCCCAGTAGCTGGGATTACAGGTGCCCACCATCATGCCCGGCTAATTTTTGTATTTTTAGTAGAGACAGAATCTCACCAGTTTGGCCAGGCTGGTCTCAAACTCCTAACCTCAGGTGATCCACGTGCCGTATCTCTTTTGTTTTTAATTAGCTGGGCATGGTGGTATGCACCTGAAGTCCCAGCTACTTGGGAGGCTGAGGTGGGAGGATTGCTTGAGCCCAGGAGTTCGAGGCTGCAGTGAGCCGTGATCACACCACCGCACTCCAGCCTGGGTGACAGAGAGAGACCCTATGTCAAAACAACGCATTGAGTGCTTGGAGTTCTCTGCATTCTTGGCAGCACCTCAAATCTGTGCTAGCACCTCAAATCTGTGCTAGAGAAGACCTGTAGCCCTAACTTCTCAAGAACTTTTTCTTTTTGCTTCTCTTAGCACCAAGTGTCTTTCGTGTGGAGGGAGCAGGGCTAATTCCGTTTCATTCTTACCCTAAGAGGGTAGACCTTTAGGTTTTCAGCTTAAGGTGGGAAGGGTTTTCTATAATGCTCCCCATTTTGGGCAGGACTGGCCCTGACTTCTGTCCCCCTGACCCCACAAGGCCACAGAATGAGAACCCAAGTTTGCTGGTTTTGGCAAATGCCCTCCAACAAAAGGGCACCTCCTGGGTGGCACAGCCGTGGGCTGGTGTGCCCCACCAGGGTGCAGCAGTGACATCAGTCCTGCCTCGGGGCACATGTCCCTTCCCGGTGACAGCAGGCTAGGTGCCTGGACCAGCCGTTTCCCTGAAGACAATGAAACACGCTGGGTGAAATATCCAAAGGCCAGGAACACTGAACAGCTGACAAGATAGCAGGTAATTAAATGCCAGGCCTCGTGCTGGAGGAAAACTGGACTCGGATACAAGGCCCTCCCATAGGGATCTGGAGAGCCTGGCTCTCAGCTCTGGCCTGGGGGAACTCAGACAGGGAGGGGCTCTGCGGATCAGCTGCCCCTAGGCAGTAACACTGAACCGCAGTACCCAGTGAAAAGAGATTGCAGGGCCCAGCGTGGTGGCTCACGCCTGTAATCTCAGCACTTTGGGAGGCCGAGGTGGGCGGATCTCTTGAGCTCAGGAGTTCAAGACCAGCCTGGCTAACACGGTGAGACCCTGTCCACTAAAAATACAAAAATTAGCTAGGCAT
The DNA here is from genome assembly GCF_028858775.2 of Pan troglodytes. Lineage (NCBI taxonomy): Eukaryota > Metazoa > Chordata > Mammalia > Primates > Hominidae > Pan > Pan troglodytes. The sequence goes on from NC_072404.2 coordinate 8,638,004, forward strand.
GGTGGTGGGCACCTGTAATCACAGCTACTCGGGAGGCTGAGGCAGGAGAATCACTTGAATCCGGGAGGCAGAGGTTGCAGTGAGCCAAAATCGCACCACTGCACCCTATCCTGGGCAACAGAGTGAGACTCTGTCTCAAAAAAAAAAAAGGAGCGAGCCGGGGCGCAGTGGCTCACGCCTGTAATCCCAGCATTTTGAGAGGCCGAGGCGGGTGGATCACTTGAGGTCAGGAGTTCAGGACCAGCCTGGCCAACATGGTGCGACCTTGTCTACTAAAAATACAAAACTTAGCTGGGCATGGTGGCGGGTGCCTGTCATCCCAGCTACTCAGGAGGCTGAGGTAGGAGAATCGCTTGAACCCGGGAGGCAGAGGTTGCGGTGAGCCAAGATTGTGCCACTGCACTCCAGCCTGGGTGACAGAATGAGACTCTGTCTCAAAAAACAAACAAACAGAAAAGAGACTATAAACTCACACCAATCATTACCTCGTAAGTGCAGTTAGCTCAGGAAGTACAATATTTCCAAAAAGGTGACCACAGGGAGAAAAACATGAAGATAACCACCAGCTCAGACCCAGCCGGGGCTTGTGGCCACGCCCACCTGCTCCTGTGTGTCCTGGGCCTCGGGCAAGCCACTCATCCTCTCCCCACTGTTTCCAGTCTGTAAGCTGGGATTAGTGACGCTGCCTTCTCAGTTGTGGGAACCTAGAAGGCAGCAATGGGCCTCTCTCCCTAGGTTGCAACCCGGGGCTGGCACGTAGTAGATGTGTTTCCAGCTGCCACACACGCTACCTTACCAGGTGTCCCCAGGAGACAGGACAGGGTGATGGGCCCATTTCACAGGGGGAAAAACCGAGGCAAAGAAAGGCAGTGGAGACTCGTGCTTCTGCTTCAGTAGCTCCTGCCATGGACTTGACATGGGAACCCCCTCCCACAAGCTCTGTCCCCGGCACCCTCTGGCACTGTTAGCCAGCGGAATCCAGCTGTCACCACGGCCTGGTTCTTAGCACCCCTGGGAACTTTTAGAGCCTCTGGCCTGTGCTAACTGAGGTTGGGCAGCTGCTGGCCAGGGCCCTAGAGAGAGGGGTATCAGGTAGCTAGTGCTGAGTAACAAATAGCTCCAAACACATGACTTCACATTTCCTTAGTACTAAAGGGCCTGGTGGTACTGCTGCTCATTGCTAGGCCTGGCAAGTCCTGGCTGGGCTCACTCACACATCTGTGGGCAGCTGGGAGCTAGCTAGTCCAGGATGGCCTCAGCCAGGGTGACCCAGGCTCCATCGCCCTCTTGCCTTCCAGCAAAGCAGCCCAGCCCGTTCTTGTGCTATAGCAGGAGTCGGGGAGAGCAGGCAGAGGCACGCATGTCCCTGGAGGCTTAAGCTCAGAGCTGGGAATGTCATTGCTGTCACCTTTTATTGGCCACAGCAAGTCATAAGACAGGCTCAGATTGAAGGATGGGGAAGTAGACGCCACCTCTAGACAGGAGTTGGGGCAAAGTCACACGGCAAAGGGCGTGGTGATTCAGGGAGGAGTGGGGCATCGGGGACACGTTTGTAACTGATCTACCACAGAGGGGAGCCCCCCTTTGAGAAAGTGCTTGGTGGGCCTTGGTGCTTACGCAGCCACGGACCAACCTGCTAGATGGGGCCTTCAGTAGGGTGGCGGGACGTCAGTTTAGCCTCAGGATTCGACTCCGAGCCTCTTGCGAGGCCACGTCTTGGGCAGCATCGTAGCCCCGGCTGTGAGCACAGAGTGGCTCTTCCAGAAAGTTTGTTGAATGACTGACTGACCTAAGTCAGTCCCTGTGCCAGGCAGCCCAGAGGGACCAGCCCAGAGCCTCCTTCTCGGGGTGCAAGCCTGGCTTGGGATTGGGGGGTGTCTGCACTCGTGGAGCCCCCCATGCCTGCCGGGAGCCTGAAGACGCAGAGACCTCCTGCCTCGCCTCGCCCCCTCCGTGGGGACCCTCTTCCCCACACTCCTTGGTTCCTGTCGGAGCCAAGATGTGTCACCATGGAAACCGCTTGGCAAACGCTGGCAGGCAGAGGCGGCCAACAGCAGCTCTCCCGATCGAGCTCCGGGCGCCGGCTGGAGCAACGTCGCGGGACGGCATGAGCGAGCACACCCGGCCGTGTGTGACACGCGTGGGGACAGAGGCCGGGGCGGCTACGGGAGGGCGTGCGGGGAGGTCAGGGCGCCCCGGCGTGTGTGCGCCCACGTGTGCGCTCGTGCGTGTGGGTGTGTGCGCGCCTGTGCGTGTGCCAACAGTGCAGCCACATCGGAGCGCGTGTGCTCCGAGTGTGATGGCCGCGTGGGCCGGTGCAGGGTGTGTGTGGGGATGGGGGTGTCTGATTGGTGCTGTGACCTGCGGCAGCACAGCCGCCTGCGTTGAGCGCCCACGGTGGGCTGGACATTGCACTAGGTGCTGACAGGACCGGCAGAGGTGGCCACTGCCCTTGTCCCCAGCCTGCACTCCTGGGCGAAGGCTGACGCTGAACAGGTACTTGTAAGAGTCGCCGAAGTGCATGCCGGGAGGGTTCTGGGAAGAGGCAGCTGTGGGTCCTGAAGCCTAAATGTGGGGTGGGAGGCATCCAGGCTGCTGCTCCAGGCAGAGGGCACGGCCTGTGCAAAGGCCAGGAGACCAGGGAAGAAAGGACAGAGTCTGGAGCCCGGGAGAGGTGGCGAGGGGCCATAGCCCTGAAGGAGCTTCATCCTGGGGCTTCATCCGAGTTGAGGAGGCCCAGCTGGGGGTGCAGGGTGCCTCGTAGGCAGAGGGACCCCGGAGGTAGGAACTAGGGATGTGAGGCTGGGGCAGACAGAGCTGAGGGACGCAGCTCACAGCTGGCGGTAGTGAGATGTGGTCTTTGAAAGGCTTCCTGTTGGGGCAAGTGGCTTGGCAGGGGGTGTGTGGAAGCTGGGGAGTCTGTAGCCGGCCTGGGTGGGGCGGGCAGTTGAGAGAGATTTTGGAGGTTGACTAGATGCTCCTTGGTGACAGTGGCACTTGAAGAAGGAGGGCAGGGCTGGGATGATGTGGTTTCCTGGGATGGGAGGCGCTGAGAAGGTCTGGGTGCTCGTGGCTGTCTCACCAGGGGGCTGCTTCTGGAGCTCCCATTAACAGGCACTCGGCTCTCTGGGGACCTGCCTGGGTCTCCGGCCCCACAGGCTCCCCGAGCCCTGCCAGGCTGGGCGGGTGTGCAGCCCACCCAGCAGGCACTGGAGACCCCGGGAGACCCCGGATCCTGTAGGGCTTCTCCAGGTGCTTCCAGGAGCCCAGACATGCAGCCGCCCTGGGCCGCGCAGCCTCAAGAGGGAGCCGGGCACGTCCTTGGCACCCCAGCTTTCCTTGCTACCTGAGATCCCCTCTGTGGCTGGGGTTGCCGGAGATGCCCAAGGAGTAGGGGCTCCGTCCTCATTTTCACCCCCGACCCCAGCTCCGACTATGTGGGAGGCGGAGGTGATGGCTCAGGAAGGTCTTGGCTGCTTCAGGCCGGCTCTGGCCTCTTGGACGAAGCCGCTGGGCTGTGGCTTCAGCCTCCTCGTGCTGGCCACAGAGTTGGGGCCCCTCACGTGCCTCACAGGCCTGCCCAGCGCAGCCCATGCCCTCACTAGGGGCTCCTTCCCAGGGCACGACCCCGATGGATGCTGGGCCTCCCTGACGACCCTGCTGGTCAAGCCCGGGGCAGGCGTGTCTGAGGACTCCGAGGGGATTTCCATGGTCCGCGGTGTGGCCCTGGGTGGGCGCCCGGCCAAGTCACCAGACCCCAGGCCTTCGGGATCCCCGCATCCACCAATGGGGTGCTGACCCACAGGCGCCGGGCAGGGCGGCCTCCAGGTCAGAAACCTTCCAGGACCCTGAGCACCAACTGTTTGCTTCCCTGCCCACGGATGCCCCCTCGTGGCCAATCCCATCCATCTTAGAACTACGTTTCAGAGTTGAGGACGCAGGGCTGGAGCAGGGGCATGGCTGAGCTTGGTGCCACTCAGGCCCGAAAGCCCCAAGTCGGCCTGGCTAGCGTGCGCCTGGCCATGGGCACCATCAACACAGCTTTTGTTATTCATTATTATTTTTTGAGACGGGGTCTCACTCTTGCCCAGGCTGGAGTGCAGTGGTGCAATCATGGCTCACTGCAGCCTTGACCTCCCCGGCCTCTGGTGATCCTCCCACCTCAGCCTCCTAGGTGCATGCCACCACGCCCTCAGGTGATCCTCCCATCTCAGCCTCCCAGGTGCATGCCACCACGCCCGGCTAATTTTTTTTTAATTTTTGTAGAGATGGGGGTGTCTTGCTATCCTGCCCAGGCTGCTCTCAAACTCCTGGGCTCGAGAGATCCATCCGCCTTGGCCTCTCAAAGTGCTGGGATTACAGGCGTGAGCCACGGTGCCCAGCCAAGCCTTTGTTATTCTTGTTGTTGGGGTCCAACTGTGGGGGCTGTGGAGAAGTCTGCAGACAGCTCAGAGTCAAGACAGACCCCGACAGGGACAGGTGGTGCAGGGAGATGTCATCGGAGATTCGTCCCCACGTGCCTGGTCCGTGTGTCTTTTCCTGCTGGAGAAACTACATGTGGGGTTACTCCTGGGGCCCCTGACTGCACACAGCATGAGAGGGTAGGAGACGAGGATGGAGGGAGGAGGGAGATGGTGACAGAGAGAGAGAGACCAAGAACCCCAAGAGACAGAGACAGACAGACAGAGATACAAACTCAGAGAGAGAGAGAGAGAGAGAGACAGACAGACAGAGAGATGGACAGACGGCCCCTCCCTCCCAGTCCCCCAGCCTTGGCTGAGCCCATGGGGAGCCCGAACAGCGGAGGAGGGGTCCTGGGGGAGCGGGCTCAGGGCCCCAGTGTATGTGCTGGGGCTGTCACTTTGCACTGAGCGCGCCCCCAGCCCCAGCCGCCCTGGCTGCTCTCTGGAGGGAACAAGGGCTTTCAGAGCTGGGGACCCGACGTGAATACTAATCCGGAAGCTCAAAGGGCGGCCTCACAGGCTGGGCACAGGGAGGCTGGGCCGGGGCCAGGGCCAGCTGAGCCTGTCTGGGAGCTCGCCCTGCTTGGCCCCCCCGCCTGCAGTGGTGTGCTCTTCTTGCTGGGGAGCTCCTGTCTTCCCCTCAGGCCTGAGAGGGTCCCCAGCTACCCCAGGACAGGGTGGGGGGCGGGAACTGCAGCTCCAGGAGTCAGGGTCTCGTGTCCAGCATGAGATGACACCGGGTGGGCCCCCAGCACACGGTCCCTTGAAGAATGGCTGCCCAGGAGGCCTCAGGCCGATGCGAGGGTCCTTAGCTTTGCTTTGCGTTCCTACAGTGCTCCAGCGACAGCTCCAGGGAGGCCTGGGGAAATGGAGGCACGGGCAGGGAGCCCATGGCAGGGAAGAGGGCTTGACTGTACTCTGTGCTAGGACACCCCAAGTCCCGCAGGCAGTGCTGGGGTCCGGCCCCGTGCATCCTGCCTGGACCAGGATTCAGACCCCTTTGCCTCCTTCCTGGACATCATCTACTGCACCCAAGACTTCAGTGTCGGGCCATGGAAACCCCTGCTTGGGCCATACACGGCTCCCCTGCTTGTGTTCCGAGCCCCTTCACCCCCCAGCCCCTGGCCCTCAGCAACCCCCCTCCCCAGATGCGGCCTCATCTCTTCTCCAGCTTTTCTGACCCTGCCCCACTTCCTGCACCCATCTTTGCCCAGATCCCTGCACGCATTCTGTACAGGGAGGCCTGTGCTCGCACGGTTCCTTCCACCTGGCACACCCCCATCTCTGCCCTTGACCCGGGCTCATCTTGCTGTGCAGTGAAGCCAGCCTCAGAGCCGTCCTCCTCTGTCCCCTCAGCACTGTCTGCCTGCACCCTCGCCTGCTGGCCTTGGAGCAGGGCTGAGCTGCAGAGAGGCCAAGCCCCTGTTCTGTGGCTCGAGTTTGCTGGGTAAGCAGCTGCTGCTTCCCACGACTCCTTGTGCCAATGCCCCGGGAGAGTTTTCCTCTTCCTTATAAAACCCGTGTGAAGCATTTTCCTGTTTTCCAATGTGGATGAGTTTCCTGCGGCTGCCGTGACAAATGACCACAGCTGTGTGGCTTCAAACAGCACACATTCACTGTCAATTCTGGAGGGCAGTGGTCTGAAGTCAAGGCTGGGGCAGGGCCGAACTTCTGCAGAGGGCTCCAGGGGAAGGTCCTTCCTGCCTCTTCCCGCTTCTGGGGGCTCCAGGTGTCCTTGGCTTGTGGCTGCGCCACTCCCATCTCCGTCTTCTCCTCTGTGTCTCTGTGTCTTCAACTTTCTGTCTGTTTTTTGTTTTGTTTTGTTTTGTTTTGCTTTTTTTGAGACAGAGTCTGGCTCTGTCACCCAGGCTGGAGCGCAGTGGCACGATCTCGGCTCACTGCAAGCTCCGCCTCCCAGGTTCACGCCATTCTCCTGCCTCAGACTCCCGAGTAGCTGGGACTACAGGTGCCTGCCACCACGCCTGGCTAATTTTTTTATATTTTTAGTAGAGACGGGGTTTCACCGTGTTAGCCTCCCAAAGTGCTGGGATTAGAGACGTGAGCCACCACGCCCAGCTCTGTCTGTTTTTTACAATATTTTGTAGAGATGCTGCCCAGGCTGGTCTCCAACTCCTGGGCTCAAGTGATCCTCCCACCTCGGCTTCCCAAAGTGTTGGAGATTACAGGCGTGAGCCACCTCACCCAGCCTCTTTCTCTCTCTTTTTAAAAAATTGTTGGCTGGGTGTAGTGGCTCATGCCTATAATCCCAGCACTTTGGGAGGCCGAGGCGGGTGGATCACTTGAGGTCAGGAGTTTAAGACCAGCCTGGCCAACACAGTGAAACCCCATCTCTACTAAAAATACAAAAATTAGCTGGGCTTGGTGGCACGCGCCTATAATCCCAGCTACTCAGGAGGCTGAAGCAGGAGAATCGCTTGAACCTGGGAGGCAGAGGTTGCAGTGAGCCAAGATCACGCCATTGCACTCCAGCCTGGGCAACAGAGCGAGACTCCATCTCAAAAAAAAAAATTGTTATTATTTTTTACATTGTCTTGTTCCTCCCATGAGGAACCTCTTTCTGTCTCTTACAAGGTCACTTGCATTGGATTTAGGGCCCACCCTGACTCTGACCCAGGATGACCTCATCTTGAGATCCTTACTTTAACCATGTCTGCAACGACTTGGTTTCCAAATAAGGTCCCATTCTGATGGTGCAAGTAGACACATCTTTTGGGAGCCACTATTTAACCCACCCTGGGGAAACTGAGGCAGGGCAAGGTGAAGCAGCTTCCCCAGGCCACACAGCTCTCTTTTAACCCCAAGTCTGCCCGGGTCAGAGGATGGTGATGGGGTCAAAGGTGGGGGTGACCCCCTTTGTTCATCGCTGAAAGGACAGGGGTCCCCATATCATGGCCTCTTTCTAGAATAGACTCCGACGAGGTAGCTTCAACCAGAAAGGGGTGTGCAGTCTGCCGGTGGGAGACCAGCGTGTCCCGGGTGCAGTGTGGACAGGGCGTTGGCTGAGTGAAGCCTTGGCTGGCAGGGGCCAGGTCATCAGCAGGCTGCCTCTGTGTTTCGGGGGTCCTGGCACTGGGCATGGCGCCACCCAACTTGGGGCACCCAGGAGGGGCCCTACTCATCTGGGCTTCCAGTCTCCCGGGCTGACCCAACAGACAGAGGAGGAACTGCCACTCCGGGCTTGACGCATAATTGCTTTTTTTTTTTGAGATGGAGTCTCTGTCCCCCAGGCTGGAGTGCAGTGGCGCGATCTCGGCTCACTGCAAGCTCCGCCTCCCGGGTTCACGCCATTCTCCTGCCTCAGCCTCCCGAGTAGCTGGGACTACAGGCGCCCGCCACCACGCCCGGCTAATTTTTTGTATTTTTAGTAGAGACGGGGGTTTCACCGTGTTAGCCAGGATGGTCTTGATCTTCTGACCTCGTGATCCGCCCGCCTCGGCCTCCCAAAGTGCTGGGATTACAGGTTGAGCCACCGCACCTGGCCTCGATGCATAATTTCTTTTCCGGTGGCTATTCAGGGAGGGTCGTGGGGGTTGGAGGGAGGATATTCCACAACTTCTTTGTAATAAGCAGCTTTAGGACAGAACATTCAGGCCAGGCTCGGTGGCTCACGCCTGTAATCCCAGCAATTTGGGAGGCCAAGGCGGGTGGATCACCTGAAGTCAGGAGTTCGAGACCAGCCCGGCCAACATGGTGAAACCCTGTCCTTCCTAAAAATACAAAAATTAGCCGGGCGAGGTGACGGGCACCTGTAATCGCAGCTACTTGGGAGGCTGAGGCAGGAGAATCGCTTGAACCCAGGAAGTGGAGTTTGCAGTGAGCCGAGATCACACCACTGTACTCCAGCCTGGGCAACAGAGTGAGACTCCGTCTCAAAAAAAAGAAAGGCCGGGTGCGGTGGCTCATGCCTGTAATCCCAGCACTTTGGGAGGCCATGGCAGGCGGATCACGAGGTCAGGAGATCGAGACCATCCTGGCCAACACGGTGAAACCCCATCTCTACTAAAAATACAAAAATTAGCTGGGCATAATGGCAGGCGCCTGTAGTCCCAGCTACTCAGGAGGCTGAGGCAGGAGAATGGCGTGAACCCAGGAGGCGGAGCTTGCAGTGAGCCGAGATCACGCCACTGCACTCCAGCCTGCGTGACAGAGCGAGACTCCATCTCAAGAAAAAAAAAAAAAAAGAACATTCATCTTTTCTCAGGTTCTGGGTTCTCCATCCCCAACAGAAATAACCTGGAAAATCCCTGTGGCAACATGTGTGAAGAAGTGTAGCTTTGTGAGTCACAATCTATTTGTAGGAATTTATCCCAAGGTGAGGGGGACCAGATACCTGTACAAAGATCTGTGGAAACAAGATCATCTATCACAGTGATATATGCTAGTGAGACACCAGGAGAAACCAAAATGTCCCAAAGCGGGTGACAGATCCATGACACGGAGTCCAGCGCAGACCATCAGGGTGTGGAGACGGACTTCTGGCTACTGATGAGTGTGAAGTCACAGGCCGCCTGCAGAACGCAGTATGTGGCGTGAATCCCTTAAAATATGTATTTAGGCTGGGCACGGTGGCTCATACCGGTGATCTCAACATTTTGGGAGGCCGAGCTGGGAGGGTTGTTTGAGCCCAGGAGTTTGAGACCAGCTTGAGCAACATAGCGAGATCCCATCTCTACATAAAAGTTTCAAAATTAGCCAGGTGTGATGGCACGTACCTGTAGTCTCAGCTACTCAGGAGGCTGAGGGAGGAGGATTGCTGGAGTCTAGGAGGTCGAGGCTACAGTGACTCGCCTTTATACCAGTGCGTTCTAGCTTGGGCAACAGAGCAAGATCCTGTCTCAAAAAAACCTTTTTTTAAAATACATTTCAATGTGGAGGAGAAGGCGATCAGAAGGATGTTTGACAAGAAGGTGAGAGAGGTTACCTCTACACAGTTGGCTTATGGGGTCTTCTTTTTGTTTTTATTTTTCATAATTTTCCAAATTTTGCACACCGGACACCTAGTGTTATGTTGTTTTTTTCTCTCTTTTTTTTTTTGAAACAAAGTCTTGCTTTGTCACCCAGGCTGGAGTGCAGTGGCATAATCTCGGCTCACTGCAACCTCCCCCTCCCGGGTTCAAGTGATTCTCCTGCTTCAGCCTCCCGAGTAGCTGGGACTACAGGCACCAGCCACCACGCCCAGCTAATTTTTTTATTTTTAGTAGAGACGGGGTTTGACCATACTGGCCAGGCCGGTCTCGAACTCCTGACCTTGTGATCTGTCTGCCTCAGCCTCCCAAAGTGCTGGGATTACAGGCATGAGCCACCACGCCCAGCCGTGTTAATTCTTAAGGCTTAAAAAAATTCTTTGAGGCTGGGTGTGGTGGCTCACGCCTGTACTCCCAGCACTTTGAGAGGCCGAGGGGGGTGGATCATGAGGTCAAGAGTTTGATACCAGCCTGGCCAAGAAGGTGAAACCCCATCTCTATTAAAAATACAAAAATTAGCTGGACACAATGGTGGGTACCTGTAATCCCCACTATTCAGTCGGCTGAGGCAGAAGAATCACTTGAACCCCGGAGGTGGAGGTTGCAGTGAGCCCAGATTGCACCAGTACACTCCAGCCTGGGCGACAGAGCGAGACTCCATCTAAAAAAAAAAAAATTCTTTGCACTGGTGTGGGACGATGGTGACGAATCCCTCAGCCATCTGTGGGGCGCTGCTGAGGGCGTGGGGGGCATTTCTGCACGGTGAAGCAGAGCTGGTGGGAGGCTGCCCGAGGGAAGCTGGTGCTGGGAGGGTTTGCAGAGAGGAAAAGGGCAGTTTGTGGAAAAGGCCTCTGGGCTCTGTCTGGAGCCGTCATGCCGGCCTTCACGGCCAGGGCTGGGCTCGGTCATCCTTCCGCACTTAGAGTCCTTTCCATCTCCTGGTGGCTGGCACAGGGCCAGGGCTGCACTCACAGCTGGCCAGGGTAGGGCAGGGCGCCCGTCCTCAGGGCCACTGACTGTAGGGCTAACCTAGGGGCCTGGTTCACCCCTCTCACCTGGGGCTTCGCCTGATAAGCCTGGTTCACCCCCTCACCTGGCGCCTTGCCTGATAGCCTGGTTCACCCCTCTCACTTGGGGCCTCTCCTGGTGGCCTGGTTCACCTTCCTCACCTCATGGCGCTGGTTCACCCCTCTCACCTGGGGCCTTAACTGGTGGCCTGGTTCACCTCTTCACCTGGCGCCTTGCAGAGTAGCCTCGTTTACTCCTCTCACCTGGGGAGGCACGAACTGGCCCGGGCTGACTGACCTCCCTCACCTGTTTGGCTTTAGGCTCTGGGGCCCCCTGCCCGGGTGTTTCTGGGACGCTGGAGGGTCCCACGTGAGCTCCACCGCGGGCAGCTGGAGGGAGTGGGGCAGGACGCTGAGCGCCGGGAGGGGTGTGGCCCTCCTGTCCTGCCCGCAGCCCCACACCGGCCCCAGTCCCGCCCGCCTCGGTCCCTGCCCCGCGCGCTGACGTCACCGGGACCTCCCGATCCTCCCGGCCCAGGCCGAGCTGCCCACGCTGCTGCCCGGGGCTCGGTGCCCGGCGCGGCCTCTGCCGGCTCCGGCGGGCGCGGGACTGCGAGGTAGGGGGGCGCGCGGGGAAGACTCGGGGGCGCAGGGACCGAGAGGGACCTCCGTGCCGGGGCGGGTGGGTAGGGGCAGCTCCGGGTCCAGCCCGGCCCGCGCAGCAAGCCCCGAGGACGCCCGGGCGGCGGCGGCTACGAGCGCGCAGGGACCGCGGAGACGCGAAGGGCGCACTTGGCGACGGTTTGGTGCAGCGCCGCGCCGGGGTCCGCACAGCCCCGGCAGGTCCTGCAGAGGGAAGGCCGGGCCAGGGAAGGGCCACGCGCCCCCTCCCCGCCATCCTCTCCCAGGCCAGGGCGACCTGCGCGCTTCCCGATGGGAGCAAACTGGGGACGGGTCGGGAATCCAGGGCCAAGCGCCCGAAAGAAGGCGTTTCCGGGCTGGGGCGAGCCAGGTGGGTGCGGGACGTCCCCGGGGAACCTCCAGGGCGCGGAGAATCTCGTCGTGCCCAGGGCTCCCCGCAGCCTGTGTATGTGCCGGGGAGGGAGAAGGCTTCCTCCCCCAGGAGACTGAGGGAGAAGGCGGTGGATATGATCCCTGCAGGGATGTAAGACAGGTCTCAAAACCAGAAAAGTAAGGGAGGGGTGACAGAGAAATGGCAAACTTTACAAAGGACCGGGGAGGGCAGGGACGTGGGTCCTTTCTGCCCCCATCACGGGAGGGAAACACTTGGCAGAGGAGTTTGGGGTTCGCAGGTGAGGAGAGAGAACAGGAAGCCAAGAGTCTGGCCCGGAGGCCACTACCCCTGCGGTCTAAGCCCCCGGTTTCCCCTCCTAGCGAATGGAAACTGAGAGGTGAGAAACCCCCAAAACCATCCGTCCGTCTGGTTCTGCCTGAAGGTCTCCGCTGTCAGCTAATGAATAGCTCGATGCAGCTGCTGGGAGGTTTTGCAAAGCGCATTCAGAATAGCGAGAATCAGAGCATGGTTTCTTGCCCAAAGGCCAGGCATCTGCGTGGTCAGATGGGGGAGCGTGAGTGCCCGGAGCTGTGCGGTTTAGGGCAGCCTGACCTTGGATACCTGGTTACTGGGCCAGTCTGGCGGCCCTTGTTGCTTAGAGTGGCAGACCCTCCCTTGGGGGGGGGATGCGGACGTGCTCTTTTCCAGTCTTTGGACAAAAAAACGCAAGGGGAGGAGGAAGGAGAAGCGTCTGAGTTTACCCATGGTATTAATAGCAGCAGGGCTGGAACTCGGGTGCTCTGGGAGGGGAGACGTCCTGCCCTCTGTCCCCCTCAGAACATCCCTGCTCCAGGAGCAGCTGGGGTTCCAGTGTGAAGCGTGGCTTTGAAACCAGGCCCCGCTGGCCCCCAGCTGTGTCACCAGGGCCAAGTCACTTAACGTCTGAGCCTCAGTTTCCCCACCTGAAATACCGCAGTGGCACCTGCGGCTCCGTGTGTGGCTTGGAGGACGCAGGCACAGGACCTGTTGGCTGCTGTCATGACTGCAGTTAGCAGAGGAGGGGGACACACTGTGACAGGGCCCAAAGCACAGCGAGGAACCTCCGTCTGGGGGTCTCCTTTTTGGAGCATGGATGGGTTGGTGAGTGCCAGAGGGTGCTGCGAAGCTGACCCCCACTAAGGCGGCTCCCTCCCCGTGGGTACCCCCAGGGCTCACATGCAGCTCTGGCTCTCTCTGAGGAATGGTCTTGTGCAGACATGACCTGGCAGGATGGAAGGACTCAGCTGGCAGCTGACAGTGGGGACCGGGGTTTTCCTGAATGACCCACGAAGACGAATGTGGCCACAAGGCTTCTTGAGAGGAAATAGTGTCTGGGCAGACGTCATGCCCTGGATGCCCGAGAGCTGTACCCCTGTCAAGGGATGGAGGGAGCTAAGCATTCTCATTCCTAGCTTGGAGCCTGTCACACCATTCTCCAGTCTGCACTAGGAGGTGGCTGTGTTTTCGTGTGTGTGTGAGAGAGAGAGAGACAGACAGACAGACAGGGTCTTGCTCTGTCTTACAGGCTGGAATGCAGTGATGCAATCATAGCTCACCACAGCCTCGACCTCCAGGGCTAAAGCAATCCTCCCATCTCAGCCTCCCTAGTAGCTGGGACCACAGGCATGCACAACCATGCCCAGCTAATTTTTAAAATGTTTTGTAGAGACGGGGTTTTGCCATATTTCCCCAGGCTGGTCTCAAACTCCTGGACTCAAGCGATTGTCCCAGGAGGTGGCTATTTTTAGAGCTTGCCTCTCACGTCCTATTGATCTTCCAGCCGGGCTAGTCTGGAGCTGGCGTGGCCACTCCTTCCCGGGCGGCTCAGGTTGGCTGACGTTGGTGTTGTGTCTCTGGCTGGGTTTCCAATGTAGATGCTCTGAGTTACCCGCGTGCCCGCCACTGCTTGTGGGTGTGCAAACGGCCGTCTGTGGTTGTGGCTCCTCTGTGCATGTGCTCTGATCCCCTGGAAAACATGTCGCTGTGGCCCTTCCTGTTGCTCCCATTCGGTCCTCCCTGAATGACTTAGATGGGCCTGAGGTTGGCAGTTTGGGCCCAAGTCACACCTGGAACCAATGTGGTAGGGCTTGTGAACTTTTGGTAAAAAGAAGGCATTTCTCAGCCGGGTGTGGTGGCTCACCTCTGAAATCCCAGCGCTTTGGGAGGCCGAGGCAGGCAGATCACTTGAGGCCAGGAGTTCGACACTAGCCTGGCCAACATGGTGAAACCCTGTCTCTACTAAAGATACCAAAATTAGCCTGGCATGGTGGCATGTGTCTGTAGTCCCAGCTACTAGGGAGGCTGAGGCATGAGAATCGCTTGAACCTGGGAGGAGGAGGAGGTTGCAGTGAGCTGAGATTGCACCACTGCACTCCAGCCTGGGCGACAGAGGCCAAAAAAAAAGCATTTCTCATTTCCTGATGCTTTGCCTGGAGTAGGAGGGTTTGCTGGCAGGGAAGCCTCTGACCAGGGTTTCCGGGTGGTCAGGTGGGTGTGAGTGCTGGCAGGAAAGCCCCCCTCGAGAGTAGGGGAAGGTCCCTGTGTGAGGACTGGAGTCAGGGGTCTCTGTGCTGGGAGTCAAGATCCAGGTGAGCTGTGTAACCCTGGGCAAGTGGCTTCCCCTCTCTGAGCCTCAGTCTCCTGGGTTATGACACGGGTGAATCTCAGGATGGCTTTGGAGGTGGGACAAGGTGTTGCATCAGAAAGTGATTTTGGGCCGGGCGCGGTGGCTCACACATATAATCCCAGCACTTCGGGAGGCCGAGGCGGGTGGATCACAAGGTCAGGAGTCTGAGAACAGCTTGGCCAATATGTTGAAACCTCGTCTCTACTAAAAATACAAAAATAAGCTGGGTGTGGTGGTAAACGCCTGCAGTCCCAGCTATTCGGGAGGCTCAGGCAGTGAACCCAGGAGGCGGAGGTTGCAGTGAGCCGAGATTGCGCCACTGCACTCTAACCTGGGTGACAGAGCAAGGCTCCGTCTCAAAAAAAAAAAAAAGTGATTTTGGGGCTTTGCAGGGTGGCAGGCGCAAGAAGGGGAATGTTGGTCAGGGCTGGTCCAGGGTGCCCGCAGGTATTGCTATCTGTTTTACCATGTCATTCTCTGGAAAGCTGGGACACAGACCATCCTGGGCATCTGGAAGGCCCTGGGCTGCTCCAGAGAAATGATTGATAGGCCCCTGTCGACAGAACAAATCATTCTGAGCTGGCTGCGGCGCTAGGGGAATGATTTGGAGGTAACTGGGAGGTTATGGTGCTTGCCCCTCATGGGCGGCAGTGCTGGTGAGCGGAAGGTCTGGGAGCGAGAAGCCGGTGAGCAGGTCATGTCACCGGTACCCAGAAACTACAAAAATAAGCTGGTGAGTCTCCTGTGGCGTCAGGTGCTCCGAGGCCGGCTAAGTGCCTCCTCCTCCTACTTGGGCCAGCCAGGCTCCTGGAGGAAGACAGGTGGGACCACACCCATCTCACAGGGAGGACACAGTGGGGTTGAAAGAGGACCGAGCTTGGCCGGGCGTGGTGGCTCACGCCTGTAATCCCAACACTCTGAGAGGCCGAGGCGGGCGGATCATGAGGTCAGGAGATCGAGACCATCCTGGCTAACACGTGAAACCCCATCTCTACTAAAAATACAAAAAAAAATTAGCCGGGTGTGGTGGCAAGGGCCTTTAGTCCCAGCTATTCGGGAGGCTGAGGCAGGAGAATCGCTTTAACCCGGGAAGCGGAGGTTGCAGTGAGCCAAGATTGTGCCACTGCACTCCAGCCTGGGTGATAGAGTGAGGCTCCATCTCAAAAAATAAAAAATAAATAAAGAGGACCAAGCTCATGCCAGAGCCCCCGGAGTTGTTGAGGGCATTCCAGCTTCAGGGGTTTCCTGGGCGCCTCTTCCGTAGCGAGGTCCCCAGGAGTCCCCGAGGGGACTCTGAGAGGTTGCAGGGGGTGCTGCCTCCACAGGCTGACACCTGGCATGGCTAGGGCAGGAGATGGGCTTTGTGGAGCCCCGTACCCCACCCCTTGGCCACAAGCCCAGCAGCGGTTCCCCACCTCACTCAGAGCAAAGGTTAAAGCTCTTCCAACAGCCTCCCGGCTCCTGTGCGACGTGTCCCCATCTTCCCCCAATCTTGTCCCCTGTTCTTTCCCCCAATTCATTCCAGCCACAGTGGCCTCCTCCGGCTGTCCCCCGAGCCCCCAGACGTATCTGCTGCGGGCCTGTGTACACCACCTCTGTCTGGGACGGTCTGCCCCTCCTCCCCGCTGCCTCCTTGCTCAGAGATCCCACCTCAATGGAGCCCACTGTGATCACCCTCTCAGGAATGGGAGTGTGGGCCTGGCACGCCTGAGCCCTGCCCCGCTCTGCAGGGAGGTGTTTGTTTTGAGATGGAGTTTTTGCTCTTGTTGCCCAGGCCGGAGTGCAGTGGCGCCATTTCGGCTCACCGCAACCTCCGCCTCCCGAGTTTAAGCAATTCTTCTGTGTCAGCCTCCTGAGTAGCTGGGATTACAGGCATGCGCCACCACGCCCGGCTAATATTGTATTTTTAGGAGAGATGAGGTTTCTCCATGTTGGTCAGGCTGGTCTTGAACTCCTGACCTCAGGTGATTGCCTACCTCCCAAGGTGCTGGGATTACAGGTGTGAGCCACCGTGCCTGGTTGGTGGGTTTGTTGTTGTTGGACACAGGGTCTTGCTGTCATCCAGGCTGGAGTGCAGTGGTGCGATCACAGCTCACTGCAGCCTTGGACTCCTGGGCTGGAGACTTCCTCCGACCTCAGCCTCTCGAGTAACTGGGACCACAGATGTGTGCCACCACACCCAGCTAATTTTTTGTTTTGTTTTGTTTTGTTTTTTGAGATGGAGTCTTGCTCTGTGGCCCAGGCTGGAGTGCAGTGGCGCGATCTCCACTCACTGCAAGCTCCGCCTCCCGGGTTCACGCCATTCTCCTGCCTCAGCCTCCAGAGTAGCTAGGACTATAGGCGCCCGCCACCATGCCTGGCTAATTTTTTGTATTTTTAGTAGAGACAGGGTTTCACCGTGTTAGCCAGGATGGTCTCGATCTCCTGACCTCGTGATCCGCCCGCCTCGGCCTCCCAAAGTGCTGGGAATGCAGGCATGAGCCACTGCAGCCAGCCAGACTTTTCTTTTTCCAACAGGACCTGTCACCTTCTAACCTACCATGTATGCTCTTTACTTAGCACTTTTGCCACCTGCCTTCCTGCTGGAGCATCTAAACTCCATGGGGCCAGGGACCTCTGTGTTGTCCACTCATGTTGGAAAACCCCCAGCACAGGGCCCAGCACCCAGGAAGCCCTTGGCAGCTGATGTCACTGTCACGAGTCCGCTGAACTGGGCCACAGGGTGCCTGATGCAACACCGTTCCTGGACGTGTCTGTGAGGGTGCTCGAGATGACATTAGGATTAGGACGGTGGGTTCAGGAAGGTGGACTGCCCTCCCCAAGTGGCTGGGCACCTTCCAATCCCTCAAGACCCTGTATAGAACAGACGGCAGAGGGAGGAGGAGTTCACCCCTCATTTCCTGCCTTGCCGCTGGAGCTGGGACATGTCATCCTCTCTTGCCCTGGGACTGGATGTCCACCATCGGCTGCCCTGGTTCTCAGGCCTTCGGACCTGAGGTGAGTTTGAATCACGCCTCGGGCTTCCCTGGGTCTCTGGCTTGTAGGCAGCACACTGTAGGACTCCTCAGCTTCTGAGGCCTGTGAGCCAATTCTCATAATAAATCCTTATTTTATTTTCATAGAGTAGAGGTGAGGTCTATGTTGCCCAGGCTGGCCTTGGCCGCCCCTGCTCACGTGATCCTTCTGCCTCCCGAAGTACTGGGATTACAGGTGTGAGCCACCGTACCTGGTCATAATCCTATAAATATACATGTGAGATTATACTACATTAATATATTATCGTATATACTAAAATCTCATATATAATATATATTTATTTTTTTGAGATGAAGTCTCGCTCTGTCACTCAGGCTGGAGTGCAGTGGCGCGATCTCGGCTCGCTGCAACCTCTGTCTCCTGGATTCAAGCGATTCTCCTGCCTCAGCCTCCCGAGTAGCTGGGATTACAGGCATGTGCCACCACGCCTGGCTAATTTTTGTACTTTTAGTAGAAACAGGGTTTCACCATGTTGGCCAGGCTGGTCTCGAACTCCTGACCTCGAGTGATCCGCCTGCCTCGACTTCCCAAGGTGGTGGGATTCCAGGCGTGAGCCATCGCGTCCGGCCTATTATTTTATATATATTGGATAAATGAATGAACCCGTGCGTTCACCTGCCCTGGGACCCGCCCGGCCTCTTTTGGTACCACTGATCGTGTATCTCTCAGCTGCTTCTGGCTGACTTGGGTCTGTCCTCACGGCTCCTCCTTGCTCAGCCTCTGGCCCTCCTGCAAGACTTGCCCACTATGGCCCTTTCCATGGCCACAGGATCTGGTCCTGTCCATCATCTGTGCATCTGATGTTTCTTTCTTCCTTTATGGTCCAGAAGCGGGAATTCCACCCTGGTGTGAACCTGCCAGGACTGCCCTGTTCACTCCAAGAGTCCAGGAGTGAGACCCACGCTGGAGTGTGGTGGTGGGCATGGGGGTCTGGGCACAGGCTCGGTCTGCATAGAACCCAGGTGGTCCCGGCAAGGTGGGGCCCTGCTTCCCATGGTGATGGGAACCATGATGCTTGAAAATCTGCATGTTCAGGCCCATGTGGTGGCTCAGTCTTATAATCCCAGCACTTTGGGAGGCCAATAAGGGAGGATTGCTTGAGCCTCGGAGTTCAAGACCAACCTGGGCAATATAGTGAGACCCTTCTCTACAAAAAAAAAAAAAATTGTCTGGGCGTGTTGGTACATGTCTGTAGTCTCAGCTACTCAGGAGGCCAAGGCAGGAGGACTGCTTGAGCCCAGGAGTTGGAGGCTGCAGAGCTGAGTGCACCACAGCACTCCAGCCTGGGCAACACAGGGAGATCCTGTCTCATTTAAAAAAGAAAAAAAGGCCGGGCGCAGTGGCTCATGCCTATAATCCCAGCACTTTGGGAGTCCAAGGCAGATGGATCACTTGAGGTCAGGAGTTCGAGACCAGCCTGACTAACATGGTGAAACCCTGTCTCTACTAAAAATACAAAATTAGCCGGGCGTGGTGGCGGGCACCTGTAGGCCCAGCTACTCCGGAGGCTGAGGCAGGAGAATCACTTGAGCCCGGAGGTGGAGGTTGCAATGAGCCAAGATAGCGCCATTGGACTCCAGCCTGGGTGACAGAGTGAAACTGTCTTGGAAAAACAAAAAAAAAAGGAAATGGACATAACTATTATTAGAAAACAAAATCTGTGTGTTCCAACCCCCCCGCCCCGCCCCCCACAACCTCTGATTCTGGTGTGGCATGGTGTTGCTTAAGTTAGATTTAACCCTACTCCACCTCGGTTTCACCCTCTTGAAAATGGGGACAAAAACTGCACCCACTTCTCTGAGGGTTAAAGCAATGAAGCCCTGCCTGGAACACAGTGTGGTTTATGGCTCTTGATAGTCATTTTTTTTTTGTCTGTTTTTTTTAAGATGGAGTCTTGCTCTGTCACCCAGGCTGGAGTGCAGTGGCGCGATCTCGGCTCACTGCAAGCTCCGCCTCCCAGGTTCACACCATTCTCCTGCCTCAGCCTCCCAAGTAACTGGGACTACAAGTGCCTGCCACCACGCCCGGCTAATTTTTTTGTATTTTTAGTAGAGACGGCGTTTCACCATGTTAGCCAGGATGGTCTCGATCTCCTGACCTCGTGATCCACCCGCCTTGGCCTCCCAAAGTGCTGGGATTACAGGCGTGAGCCACCGTGCCTGGCCAATAGTCATTTTTATCTGCTGCTGATGACTTAGAACTTCCAGGGCTGGCCAGGTGTGGTGGCTCATGCCTGTAATCCCAGCACTTTGGGAGGCTGAGGTGGGCAGATCCCCTTGAGGTCAGGAGTTCAAGAGCAACCTGGCCAACATGGTGAAACCTTGTCTCCACTAAAAATACAAAAATTAGCTGGGCATGGTGGTGGGTGCCTGTAGTCCCAACTGCTTGGGAGGCTGAGGCAGGAGAATCGCTTGAACCCAGAAAGTGGAGGTTGCAGTGAGCAAAGATCATGCTACTGCACTCCAGCCTGGGGTAGAGGGAGACTCTGTCTCAAAAACAAAAACAAAAAACAAAAGCAAAAAACCTTGAGGGCTGGTGGGATCGTAAGCTGGTGTGATCTTTCTGCAAAGCAATTTGCAATACAAATCACCATCCTTTAAACATCCACATGTGGAATTTTCCCTTCTACGAGTCCATCTTGAGGAGATGGAAACACAGACTTATGTACAAAGATGTTCATTATGGCGTTTTTGGGCAGTGGTTGAAAGTAACATTTTTATTTATTTTTTATTTTTGAGACAGAGCCTCGCTGCAGTGCCCAAGCTGGAGTGCAATGGCGCGATCTCGGCTCACTGCAACCTCCGCCTCCCGGGTTCAAGTGATTCTTCTGCCTCTTGAGTAGCTGGAATTACAGGCATGCGCCACCACGCCCGGCTAATTTTTGTATTTTTAGTAGAGATGGGGTTTCACCGGATTAGCCAGGATGGTCTTGAACTCCTCACCTCGGGTGATCCACCAGCCTCGGCCTCCCAAAGTGCTGGGATTACAGGCGTGAGCTGCTGCGCCTGGCTCTATTTTTTATTTTTTAAAATAAATTTTAAATTTGTTGTTTTTTTGAGACAGGGTCTCACTCCCTCCTCCAGGCTGGAGTGCAGTGGCACGATCATGGCTCACTGCAGCCTTGACTTTCTGGGCTCAGGTGATCCTTCCACCTCAGCCTCCTGAGTTGCTGGGACTACAGGTGTGCGTCACCGTGCCCGGCTAATTTTTTGTGTTTTTAGTAGAGATGAGATTTTGCCATGTTGCCTGGGCTGGTCTTGAACTCCTAGGCTCAAGTGATCCACCCGCCTCAGCCTCCTAAAGTGCTGGGATTACAGGTGAGAGCCACCACACTCAGCCAAAAATAGCATTTTTGTAGAATGTTTAAGAATTTGGAAAATGCTCAAGATTTATGAAGCAAAAAGATACAGGATTATATATGCAGTTGGATCTTAAATTTGTAAAATGTATTTGGAGAAAGAAGTTATAGAAAGCTCCAGGCTGGCAGTGATCTCAGTGGAAATTCAGTACCAGCCCCTCCGCTACTCTAAGCCAGTACGTTCCTCTGGAAAAAAATATATTTGTGTATATTTGTGTGCACACATGTATATACAGCTGTGTCACATTTTCCCCAAAAGAAAATGTATAAATTACATATATCAAATTTATTTATGTATTCACATATACATAGGAATATGAGCACATATACATGTATTTTCCAGATGAATGTGTGAAACTGGAGTTAGTGGGCCAGGCGTGGTATGTATGCCCATGTTGCCACTACTCAGGAGGCTACTGTGAGCCATGATTGTGCCACCGTACTCCAGCCTGGGCACAGAGCTAGAACCATTCTGTTAAAAAAACAAAACAAAAAACAAGCAAAAAACAAGTAAAAAAACCAAACAGGCACGGTGGCTCATGCCTGTGATCCCAGCACTTTGGGAGGCAGAGGCAGTCGGATCACTTGAGGTCAGGAGTTTGAGACCAGCCTGGCCAACATGGTGAAACCCTGTTTCTACTAAGAACACAAAAATTAGCCTAGCATGGTGGGGGGCACCTGTAATCCCAGCCATTTGGGAGGCTGGGGCAGGAGAATTGCTTGAACCCGGGAGGTGGAGGTTGCAGTGAGCCCAGATCACGACACTGCATTCTAGCCTGGGCGACACAGCAAGACTCCATCTAAAAAACAAAAAGAAGTTGGGGGTGGGGGGGTCTGTATGCAGTGGCTGACGCACTTCGGGAGGTTGAGGAGAGAGGATTGCTTGAGCCCAGGAGTTTGAGACCAGCCTGGGCAACATAGTGAGACCCCCGTCTCTACAAAAAATACAAAAATTAGCAGGACATGGTACACACTTGTATTCCCAGCTACTTGGGAGGCTGAAGCAGGAGGATCGCTTGAGCTCAGGAGTTGGAGGCTGCAGTGAGCTATGATTGCGCCACTGCACTCCAGCCTGGACGACACAGCGAGACCCTATCTCTAAAAAAGAAATCAGGGTTAGTTAAAGAGAGAATAGGGCTGTTCATTCTCCCTGCAAAAACAAAGCTGTTTCTGGTTTTCCGGCTAGGACTGGCAGGTCTTGCAACTTGACGGTCTGTAGACAAATGGGTTTTGCGTGTCTAGCTCAGCTTTCTACAGGAAGCTTGTCCGAGGGCTGCTGATTCATAAGGGTCTATTCACACGTCCTTAGCTGCACCTGCCTGGCTGTATTATTTGTGCATCCCCCTTCTGTGGTTTCTGGTTCGTTTCTAGCCTCTCCCCACAACCACCCCTTTGCTTTTATCTGTTCTGCGAGGCTTCCCCTGCCCAGCCCACTCTCCATCCGCCCTGGCAGGTCTCACAGTCTCTGAACAGAGACATAAATGTAGCCCGGAACCAAGCGTGCGGTGACGACTCTCAGGCGTGTTCCTAAGTGTGGGGTTGCCTAGCTGCTGCTCCGGTCAGAGCATCTGTTTTGCAGGGCGGCTTTGTCATGGTTCTGCCAGCTCCACGCCCCCCACCGTCTCCTCCCTACCTGGTCCGTCCTGGGCGTTGAAATTCGCTGTTGCTTCTCCGCTTCTCCGTGTTTCGAGCTGGTGGGGTTTGGCACAAACGCCTGCCCTGACTGCTTCATCTGGATCTCGGGCCCTCACGTGTGTCCTGGGGACGTCTGGGTGCTGTTGGGGCTGTGTACCCCCGCCCCCCCCCAAACATATGCTTGCTGGGCGCACAGGGACCTGCTAGGAAAGCTTGTAATTGGGATGAAGAGCTGCCGTGATGGGAGTTCTTGGGTGTTGGGGGGTCCCTAGGTGATAGGGGCTCTGGGTGAGGAGGAACCCCAGATGATGGGGGCTCTGGGTAAGGAGGAACCCCAGGCGATGGGGGGACCCAGGTGAGGATGCACACTTAGTGATCATGCCGTGGAGAGGAGCATTTGGTTTCCACCTGGAGGGGCCCTTCTAGCTCTGCAGGGAGGGGAGGAGGTCTCTCTTGCCTCCAAGGCCTCTAGACAGAGTTGGCTGGTAAGAGGGAATGGAAGAATGGCCTTGGGGGCCCCTGCCCTTCTGTGGGGGCCCATGGACACATGTCCCTGCCCCTGCCGAGCGGGAGGTACTTCCCCATACCCAGTTCTGGATGAGGGAAGCTTCTGGAAGAGACTGTGACCGTCCCCTGGGTGGCCCATGGGACCCAACCTGCTAGAGAAGATGAAGTGGTTGAATGTGTACTTCCAACCTCGCTGGGTGGCAGTGCTGTGTCCTGGAGGGGCCAGGGCTCCCTCTGACACCCTCGTCCTCTGCAGAGCTTCTCCCCAGGCCTGGGCAGGAGCGGCCCATCCCTTGCCTGGGACATCGGGCCCTGTGTGCTCGGCAGTGAGGGGACCCCTGTTCGTGTCATCCACAGGGTGCTGTGGGCCCAGAAGCGCCCATGCCTGAGAGCGTCCAGGACCAGGCAGAGCTGGGCCTTGAGGGCCCTTGGACCAGTGTCTGTCTGCAGGGAGCCCCCGGTAGCCACTCGGATCAGCCCGAGGGAAGATTCTGGACAAGACCGTGGCCGTCCCCCAGGTGGCCCATGGACAGCAGCAGGGGCTCCCAGGAGTGGCCAGGCCCTGCCCGCCCACCATGCTGCAGTGTAGACCCGCACAGGAGTTCAGCTTCGGGCCCCGGGCCTTGAAGGACGCTCTGGTCTCCACTGACGCAGCCCTGCAGCAGCTGTATGTGTCCGCCTTCTCCCCTGCCGAGCGGCTCTTCCTGGCCGAGGCCTACAACCCACAGAGGACGCTCTTCTGCACCCTGCTCATCCGCACGGGCTTCGACTGGCTCCTGAGCCGACCCGAGGCCCCCGAGGACTTCCAGACCTTCCACGCCTCCCTGCAGCACCGGAAGCCCCGCCTGGCTCGGAAGCACATCTACCTACAGCCGATAGGTACGGGACACCTGCAGCCATCGGCACGCTCCTGGGGGACCAGCTTATATATAGCACAAGGGGGGGATGTCTGTGCATAGCCCCCAGGCAGGACTGAAATGAGGGAAGAGGGCCCTGGGTGTATGGGATGCCAGGGTGGAGGCAGGGAGGTCCTGGCTGGGCCAAGGCTTCCTTCCTCCCACCCCATCCTGACACGATGCTCAGACGGCCCAGGCTCTGGGACTGGTCCACATGCAGGTGTGGCCTCATCCAGATGTGCACGGTCCTGGCTACGCCTGTTGAAACTAGAGCCATCCCAGGCACTGTGCTGCGGGCTGTATACAGATCACGCCGGGTGTGGTGGTGCACACCTGTAATCCCAGTTATTCAGGAGGCTGAGGCAGGAGAATCGCTGGAACCTGGGAGACAGAGGTTGCAGTGAGCTGAGATCATGCCACTGCACTCCAGCCTGGGTGATGAAGTGAGACTGTCTCAAAAAAAAAAAAAGACCACTTTCTCTTTGGGGTGCCGAAATGAGGATCAGCCCATTTCGCAGGCAAGGAAATGGAAGCAGGGAGAGGTCCCTTGACCTGTGTGAGTGGCAGAGCTGGTCACTGGTAGGGACGGGACTGGAACGCAGGTCTGTTTGACCCTGGGGCTGGGGTGCTCATCCTGATGCTATAGTGGGAGGGGCTGGGCTGAGCAGGGTGGGGGCTTGAGGGCCCAGAGTGGTCACTGTCCTCAGAGCTCTGTGTCTGGCAGAGTCTGGGGGACCCAGGGTGAATGGGGGGCCGAGACAACAGGCATCCATGCTCAGAAGGGAACGGCCCAGGCAGGTGCGGGGAGCGCGAGGGGCAGGGCCAGCTCTGTGCCTCTCACATGCCAAGAGCAGCCTGGCAGAGACAGCACACGGGACGGGGGCTCTTGGGCTCGGAGAGGAGGAAAGGGCTGGCGTCCACTTCTGACCAGCACACCACGCCTTTCGGCATCTCGACAGCAAGCCAGAACAGAGCTGGACCTCGCCTGGCTTTGCCCCACGCAGGCTTGTCACCAGCCCTGGTGGTCCACGCAGCCCCTTTCCTGCCCCTCAGGACCCAAATCCTGCGGGTGTCCCTTGGTCTCAGCATCCACCACCCCACAGCAGCCAATCCAGCAGCTTGGGAGCCACCCGCTTCCCTCCACCTCCCTGCTAATGGCTCAGAGCCTGGTGTCCCAAGCTCTGACGCGCTGACACATGGGCATGTTGTTGAGACACAGGGGCCGGGTCAGGAGGTGGGGGCTGGGCCGGGCTCTGCATTTCCCTCCTTTCCTGGGTGAGGCTGATGCTGCTGGCCTGGAGTCCCGGCAGCTGATTTCTCACTGGTCTCCTGGCCTCTACCCTTGGTCCTTGTCCATCTGTCCTCCTGACCTGTGATCTGGTGTGTGCATCCCTCCAGGGGCTGCCCTGGGAGCTCCCTGCTGCCTCTCCAGCCTCGACCTGCACCCTCGTGTGCTACTCTCTGCCCCAGCCAGGCTGGCATTTTGCAGCCATGCAGCCTGGCTCTGTGTCCTGCTGTCTGCCCCAGCCAGGCTGGCTTTTTGCAGCCAGGCAGCCCAGCTCTGTCTTGCTCTCTGCCCCAGTCAGGCTGGAATTTTGCAGCCAGGTGGCTCGGCTCTGTGTGCTGCCTGCTCAGCTGCAGTGCCTGGCGCTAACCCTAGAAGTCCCTGCCCCTGGTGAGTCCCTGCCTGCTCCCTCCCTGAGCTCGTATGCGATTGTCACTGCTGTCCTTTCATCTGTGCATGAATCTTTCCTCTGTGTCCCTCGGTGTTTGCCCTTTTGAAAAAGTCATGCTTTCCATCCCTTTTCTAAGCCCGACGTTCCGCTTGCTGTCAGGGTAGGTCCACATTGGCCTTGTTTACCCAGCAGGCCGGTGTCTGCGAGCGATTCCCGGGGAGAGGGTCCCAGGCGGGCAGGGGCGTCGCAGGGCTGACGGCGCTGCTCTCCCACCAGACCTGAGCGAGGAGCCGGTGGGAAACTCCCTGCTACACCAGCTGTGCAGCTGCACGGAGGCCTTCTTCCTGGGCCTGCGCGTCAAGTGCCTGCCGTCGGTGGCAGCCGCGTCCATCCGCTGCTCCTCGCGGCCCAGCCGGGACTCTGACAGGCTCCAGCTCCACACAGGTGAGTGAGGACGGCAGCCGCGGCTCAGGCCAAGGCAGGCCCCTTCCGGAAGGAAGAGGTGGGAGGAAGGCGCCCAGGAGAGGAAAGGAAGCTTTTCTTCCTTTTTGCTGGGAAACATCCATTTCCCAGGGTTTGGGAAGCAGGACCGAGCCGGAGAGCTCCTCCTTCCCACCCAGGAGTGTCTGGGGACCTGACCACACAGCCAGTGCCCACAGGAAAACGCCGGAGCATGCAGAGCAGGAGAAGCGAGCCCTTCTTTTTTTGTTATTTTTTTGAGACGGAGTCTTGCTCTGTCACCCAGGCTGGAGTGCAGTGGCGCGATCTCGGCTCACTGCAACCTCCCGGGTTCAAGGGATTCTCCTGCCTCAGCCTTCTGAGTAGCTGGGACTAAAAGCGCCCACCACACCTGGCTAATTTTTGTATTTTTAGTTGAGACAGGGTCTCACTGTGTTGGCCAGGCTGGTCTTGAACTCCTGACCTCAAGTGATCTGCCTGCCTCAGCCTCCCAAAGTGCTGGGATGACAGGCGTGAGTCACCGTCACTGGCTTGAAATGAGCCCTTCTAAGGCCACTCAGCATGGCTCCAACCTTCCGTCTTTGCGTAGTACTTTACATGTGCCTGGAAGCCCCCAACCCTCAAGCCCTTGCCCCTTCCCTGAGGGTCGCTGGTGACTGGAGAGTGTGAGGCGGGGTTGAGAGGCAGAGGTGAAGTGAGGGCTCTGTTGGTGGATAGGAAACCTAGACTCAAGTTTAGGGAGGGCCTCAAAGGGGCTGGAATGAGCGGATGGACAGCTTTCATCAGTTCTGGGATACTCTCAGCCATTGCTGCTTTTGTCAGTTATCACCTCTGCCCCATTCTCTTCTCTCCTATGACTCCAACTGAATGTATATTAATCCATCTTACTCTCTTCTCTATAATATCTTTTATGATCATTCATGCTTTAGTCTGAATTTATTCTCATCCTTTGGCTAAGGCTTACTGTCTCTGGAGTCACATCCAAGGTACTTTTTTTTTCTGAGACAGAATCTTGCTCTGTCGCCCAGGCTGGAGTGCAGTGGTGCAATCTGGGCTCATGGCAAGCTCTGCCTTCCGGGTTCACGCCCTTCTCCTGCCTCAGCCTCCCGCGTAGCTGGGACTACAGGCGGCTGCCACCATGCCCAGCTAATTTTTTTGTATTTTTAGTAGAGACGGGATTTCACCGTGTTAGCCAGGATGGTCTCGATCTCCTGACCTCATGATCTGCCTGCCTTGGCCTCCCAAAGTGCTGGGATTATAGGCGTGAGCCACCCTGCCTGGCCTCATCTAAGGTACTCTTAAACCCATATATTGAGGCTGGACATGGTGGCTCACACCTGTAATCCCAGTACTTTGAGAGGCTGAGGTGGGAGGATAGCTTGATGGCAGGTGTTCAAGACCAGCCTGGGCAACTAGGCCAGACCCTGTCTGTGCAAAAAATATAAAAATAGCTGGCAGTGGTGGCACACATCTATAGTCTCAGCTACTTGGGAGGCTGAGAGTTTGAAACTGCAGTGAGCTGTGATCGTGCTACTGTATTCCCCTCTATCCTGGGTGACAGAACAAGACCCGATCATTAAAAAAAATCACAACCCCCATATATTGTGTTCCTAATTTCAGTTGTCATGTTTGTGAGTTCTACAGTTTCCAGTGGATTCTTTTTGAAATTAGCAGTGTCACGCTTTTTTTTTTTTTTTTTTTAGACGGAGTCTTGCTGTGTCACCCAGGCTGGAGTGCAGTGGCATGATCTCGGCTCACTGCAAGCTCCGCCTCCTGGGTTCATGCCATTCTCTTGCCTCAGCCTCCTGAGTAGCTGGGTCTACAGGCGCCCAGTACTGTGCCTGGCTTTTTTTTTGCATATTTAGTAGAGACGGGGTTTTACCGTGTTAGCCAGGATGATCTCGATCTCCTGACCTCGTGATCCGCCTGCCTCGGTCTCCCAAAGTGCTGGGATTACAGGTGTGAGCCACTGCGCCCGGCCCAGTGTCACGTTTTTATAGGTCTCAGTTGCCTATGACACTTCTTTAAGTTCAGCATTGATGTCCATGAACATAGTTGCTTGACCATCTGTCCGACGATTACACTATCTGGAGTGCCCATGTGCCTGTATTTGTTATTTCTGCTAATTTTGTCTCAGTTATCCTGCCTCATTGTGCCTTGTTATTTTCGATTGTTAGTTAGGCATCTTATTGGAAAAATTAGTTTAACTTTGAGAATTTTTGGCCTGGGCCGATGTTTTTCACCATAGAGGATTTTCTTTTCCTTCTGCCAGGCACCAAAGGGCTGACTGTGGGACAAAGACATGAAGCTTTTCTGGGTCATTCTGATGGTCCCCAGGGCTCCACATCCCTCCCAGGGCAGGAAGCATGTCAGGGTCATCCTGCCCACTCCCCCACCCCAGAAACAGTCCAGCTTCATCTGTTTGAGCTCCAATCCTCCCCGTTTTTCTCATTAGGTCTCTGCCTTGGTTATTGAGGTGTAATTTAGATAGTAAAATTCATCCTTTTTAGTGTAAGGTTCTGAGTCTTGACACATGCATACATCACGTGGCCATCACCATAATCATATAGAGGGCGGCTCTCTACCCCTCTACTGGCCACCAAACCTTTATCCTTAATCCACTCCTCCCCATCGTGGGTGTTGGAAGCAGCTGTTCTTTGTCATTCACTCTGCCTGTCTGGCCATCTTTTGGTGGGAGGGTTGTCTAAATTCCCTAGTGTACTGTTACAGGGAGCAGCCACTGTTGAGATTTGGGGGTTGATAGGTGTCCCCTGGTTGGGGTGGGGTGCCACCCCCTAGGTGGCATGTTTCTTTGTCCTGGCCTGCTTTCTGGGTACAGCCTATATTCCACAGGCTTCCCCAGCCCCTGAGGTCCTACAGTGGGGCCTGGGGGCAGTGTGGCCTGCCTTGGCCCTGGCCCTAAAACACAGCCGGGGACCCTGTGCCTCTCAGGCTTGGCCTCTGCAGCCTCAGCTCTCCTCACCTCCCCCACGCCATATGCGGTGCGTCTCACCTGTTACGGCCTCTGACCTGTCCGTGCCAGGACTGTGGCAGCTCAGAGACAGCACCAAGTCCCACAAACGTCACTCCAGGGCTTTCCACCCCCTCTGCTTAGTGGACAAACTGCTGTTTCCCCCAGCCCCACACTTCAGAAGTGCACGGGGGAGCCCTCGGGAAAAGGACATGCACTCGGGAAGGTTCAAAAGCAGGTGGAACCCAGAGGGTATGCCGGGTTGCATTTGTGGGGTCAGCTCAGCCTGGTTTTTAATTTTTTTTTTAGAGATGGGGTCTTGCTTTGTCACCCAGGCTTAAGCGCAGTGGTGTGATCATAGCTCCCTGCAGCCTTGAACTCCTGGGCTCCTCTGCCTCAGCCTCCCAAGTAGCTGGGACCGCAGACACATGCCATCACACCTGGCTAATTATTTTGATTGTTGTAGAGATGGGGTCCTGCCATCTTGCCCAGAGAGTAGCATGCTTTGGATCACTGTATTGGTTTCCTGGGACTGCCATAACAAAGTACCACAAACTGGGTGGCTTAGGGACATTTCTTGTCTCACATCGCTGGAGCCTGCAGTTCTTAACCAAGGTTTTGGCAGGGCCACGCGGTCTCAGAAGGCTCCGTGGAGGGTGCTTCCTGGCTGCCTCCAGCTTCTGGAGGTTGCTGGCAATGCCCGGCCCTCTGTGGCTTCCAGATGCACAACTCCAACCTCGGCCTTTGACTTCCCGTGAGCTTTATGCCATGTGCCTCTGCGTCTCTTCTAAGACTCCAGTCATTGGGTCTCCTTCATGACATCATCTTAACTGGATTACATCTGCACAGATCCTGTTTCCAAACAATGGCAGGTTCCGGGCGTTAGGACTTCCACCTGTCTTTTTGGGGGACATAACTTGATCCACAACAATCATCACTGTCAGTCATCATCACCTCGTTGGCATCCTTGTCAATCAATCATCACCTCGTTAGCATCATTGTCAATCAATTACCCAGCTGCTCAGGAGGCTGAGGCAGGAAGATTGCTTGAGCCCAGGAGGTGGAGACTGCAGCGTGAGCTGTGATTGTACTCCAGCCTGGGTGACAGAATGGGATGTTATCTCAAAAACAAACACATGGCCAGCTGTGGTGGCTCATGCCTGTAATCCCAGCACTTTGGGAGGCCGAGGCAGACGGATCATGAGGTTAGGAGTTTGAGACCAGCTTGACCAACATGGTGAAATCTCCTTTCTACTAAAAATACAAAAATTAGCTGGGTGTGATGGCACGTGCCTGTAATCCCTGCTACTTAGGAAGCTGAGGCAGGAGAATCACTTGAACCTGGGAGGCAGAGGTTACAGGGAACTGAGATAGATAGTGCCACTACACTGCAGCCTGGGCAACAAAGCAACACTCCATCTCAAAAAACAAAAAACAAAAAACCACACACACAGAAAAACCTCCTTGCCAATCTGTTCCTTTTAAGGGTAGAACTCCTTCGAAAACACTTTTCTCTGGTGTGCCTCTGTGCCCCAACCCCTCCTCTCTGCACTAACTCTGAGACCCTCTCCGGGTTTCCTGGGCCCGCGGTAGCTGCTCTGCCCCCTTCCCTCCCTGGGCTCCTGGTTTCCCGGCTTTGATGCCATCGTGCCCAGGTTCAGCCCCTGGGCCTCTCCTCTATCTGTCCACACTCATGCTCCTGGGAACCATGCTAACAAGTTACACAACTTGCTAGCTTGGATGACCCACTGTGATCTCACAGTGCTGTGGGTCAGGAGCGCCCCCACCGCCCCGGCTAAAGTCAAGGGTTGGCTCCAGGAGACTCCAGGGAGAATCCATTTCCTGCCCTTTCCAGCTTCTAGAGGCACCCGTATCCTTGGCTAATGGCCCTTCCTCCGAGCCAGCCCTGCAGTGCCCTCAGGCCTCACGTTCTCACCCAGACCCCCTGCTGCCTCTAATGAGGACTTTTTTTTTTTTTTTATTTTTGAGATGGAGTCTGGCTCTGTTGCCCAGGCTAGAGGGCAGTGGCATGATGTCAGCTCATTGCCACCTCTACCTCCTGGGTTCAAGCAATTCTCCTGTCTCAGCCTCCTGAGTAGTTGGGATTACAGGCACACACCACCATGCCCGGCTCATTTTGTATTTTTAGTAGAGATGGGGTTTTGTCATGTTGGCCAGGCTGGTCTCGAACTCCTGACCTCAGGTGATCTGCCCATCTCGGCCTCCCGAATTACTGGGATCACAGGTGTGAGCCACCGTGCCTGGCCTCACGCTCACCGAGGGTTCTTGTGATGGCATCAGGCTCAGCTGGCTGATGCAGAATAACGCCCCCATCCCAAGATCTTTAATTATCTGCAGCCCCTTTTGCCGTGGGGACTCACAGGTCCCCGGGCTGAGACGTGGACTCTCTGGGGCTGTTGCTCAGCTGCTGAGGTGGCTTCTCCTTCCTGGGGCTGCAAGCGCCAGTCTTGTTGGCCTGGCTGCCTCTCCAGCGTCCCCACTTGGCTGTCCATGGCCTCTGAGACTTATCATGTCCTGATCTCCAAATGGCCCTGGCCCTCAGGTCACACCAAATGCTGGTGGCCCAGACCTGACTTGGGAAGGGGCAGGGCCCAGGCAGAGGAAGAGGATAACAGGGTGTGCCAGCCTGAGCCTGGAAGATGGGAGTCCCCGGCTGCCTCCTGACCCCGTCCTCTGCCCCTCTCCCCGCAGACGGCATCCTGTCCTTCTTGAAGAACAACAAGCCAGGGGACGCGCTGTGTGTGCTGGGCCTCACACTGTCTGACCTGTACCCCCACGAGGCCTGGAGCTTCACCTTCAGCAAGTTCCTTCCAGGGCACGGTGAGCCGGGGCCGCAGCAGCTGTGCCTGGGGGGTAGCCTGGCATGGGGCTGTGGCCCCCGTGGCTGCAGGGCACCCTCTTTGCTCTTGCTTCAAGCACCCTCCTGGTGGAAGTCAACACCTGTGCATGGGCATAGGTGGCCCCTTCCAGCTCCTCCTGAGGAATGGCATAGGGGCTGTTCCTCAGCTGTGGCGTCTGCCCCAGGGCCCAACTTCATGTGGGCAGGACAGGGCCTCCCAGGACTGGTATGTCCTTGGGCCATGGCCAGCTTGCATGAGAGCATGAGGTGGGTTTGACGGTGGGCCCCCAGAGCCAAGGCTGACCCCTGAGAGTGCCCTTCTCTCCATCTCTCTCCAGAAGTGGGCATCTGCAGCTTCGCCCGGTTCTCAGGGGAATTCCCGAAGTCGGGGCCCAGCGCCCCTGATCCGGCCCTGGTAGAGGCAGCAGCAGACGGCCCTGAGGCCCCCCTGCAGGACAGGGGCTGGGCCCTGTGCTTCAGTGCCCTGGGGATGGTTCAGTGCTGCAAGGTGGGTGGGGGCTCTGGGGCTGGTAAGAGGGGACAGGAGGGTGCTGTCTGAGCCCGCGGTGCGTCGGTCTGTTACACTGCCCCATCCTCACAGTGAAGTGGATGGACCCCTAACTCTATGGAACGAGGAAAGCAAGGCTACACAGCTATGAAGCAGCAGGGGAGGGATTAGAGCCCCAAGCCCCTATCCTGTGTGGCCTCCCCAGGGCCTCCCACCCTGACTCACCTTTCCCCTGGGGCCCTGAATGTGGCCTGTGCTGCCTGGGGCAGGGGGAGGGCGCCCGGACCACCTCCCGGCCATCCGGCCTCACCCAGGTCCTCATTTTGGTCCTGCTGGGGCTGCCTGGGGATCTGCCGGATGCAGGGGCAAGGCAGTGAGGCAAGGTGCTTGGTGGCCTTCCCCCCAGGTCACGTGCCACGAGCTCTGCCACCTTCTGGGCCTGGGGAACTGCCGCTGGCTCCGCTGCCTCATGCAGGGTGCGCTCAGCCTGGACGAGGCCCTGCGGCGGCCCCTGGACCTCTGTCCCATCTGCCTGAGGAAGCTGCAGCATGTCCTGGGTTTCAGGCTCATCGAGAGGTACCAGGTGAGTGGCTGAGTTGCGCTGCCTGGCTGCTGGGACCTGCGCTCCGGAGGCCCGCGAGCGCCACCTGGAGGCCACGCAGGGCACGGGGACCGCACACAGGCTTTGTCAACTGCTGGGTTCCAGGCAGTGCAGAGCCCTGGGACCTGCGCTGGGGTTGAGCTCCATCCGGATCTCACTGGCGGCGGTAGGTCGAGTCCTGCCAGGGCCTGCGTGTGGTGGCTGTGACTGGGAGGTTGCAGCAGGGTGGAGTGGGGACGACGGCTTTTCTCCCTCTGTCAGGAAGAGCCGGCATTGGAGCCCAGCCGGGAGGGGACTTCCTGGTGCAGCCGGCGGGTGGCACGGTCTTCCCAGGGTAACTTTCTCTTTTCTTTCCCGTCACCCACACTTGGGTCACTGCTGCTCAGAGGAGGCACAGGCCCCTTGGGAGGAGGTGGGAGCTGACACAACAAGGCTGTGTTGGAGGCGGCCTCCATTCCTAACTCCCTCTGTTGCCTGGGTGGGGTTGCCGAGCAAAGGGCTTGTCCGTATTCATGGACATTTGTTTGCAAGCTCAAAAGCTTTACTTTGAGTTCTGAGTGCAAAGGCAGGTGGTGGTAATTTTTCTTTAAACCCAGCTTTGGACTAAAACCAGTTATAAGGTGCTCACTGCGTACAGGCACCAGAGCAGTCAATGAAACCGCGCTGGAAAGCCCCTGCATCCTCTTCCCACCCGTTGAGGCAAGTGGGGGTGTGGTTCCCGGACGGAGCCTGTCAGAATCCCCTGCAGGGCCCAGCTGGGCCCTCCTTCCTTCTGGGGTAGAGTGAGGAGCTGCATCTTGCAGGCTCCTGGGTGACGCTGAACTAGAGGCCGTGGCATTTTGGCATTTCTAGCTCACAGTGCTGGAATCTCTCTGCAGGGATCCTCTCTGAAGACTCTGGCAGTCAAGGGAAGGTGAAGGGGGCACAGAGGAAACAGCTTTTCCAAGTGGAAGGAGAAGAGCCTGTGACTTGGGGGGAGCCCAGGCACAGCCGTGGCTGAGGGTAGGAGCATCTCCCGAGGGTACAGGTGGCGTGATGGCTGGTCAGCACCTGGTGATGCCTTGTAAAGGTTGCTGCTGCCAGCTGTGCCCCGTCAAGGGGCAGCTCTTAGTACCCTCCTGAGGCTGTGTAACAGGCACAGGGGCAGCTTGGTCTGCAGAAAGGGATGAGAGCTCTCATTTGATGCCTTCACTTGGGGTCTTGTGCAACCATCTGACATGAACTTTTAGAAAGTGTATGCCCCTCCCTACACGTGCTGACCTGGCATAGCCTGGATCCACCTGGATCTGAGCTGGAGGGTGTAGCTCCTCCTCCTGCCCAGAGCTCTCTCCCTTCCGTGAGCACCATCTCCTGAGGCTGTGGAGGGAAGAGGGCCAGGGCAAAGGCACTCCAGGGTGGCCTGGCCCTCCTGGCTGTTGTAGGGAGGGCAGTGGTGTGGATGTGAGGTCACCTGCTGTCCCAGGGC
This sequence comes from Pan troglodytes, assembly GCF_028858775.2. Classification (NCBI taxonomy): domain Eukaryota; kingdom Metazoa; phylum Chordata; class Mammalia; order Primates; family Hominidae; genus Pan; species Pan troglodytes. The sequence goes on from NC_072404.2 coordinate 8,672,111, forward strand.
TCTGGGAGGTGCTGGAGAGCCGACCAAGGGCCTGGCCAGAAAAGGTCACTGCTGTCCACTGACAGCAATCAGTGAAATGCCTCTTGAAGAACGCCTGACTTGTGGTCTCTGCCACTTCCTGTGGTGTAAACAGTCTCACCATGGCTGATGTGAGCTCCCAATGTGATGTCAGTGAGTGCTCAGTTGGGAACAGATGTGCAGTGGGACCTCGTTAAACTGCGTGTCCCCTGTACAGATGAAGGAGAGGAGACTAACCTTGAGAGCAGAGGTAAGAGTGAAACGGAGAAAACATTTAGGAAGTGAGTTTCAAGTACTGCCTTTGCTTTACATTTTTTTCCCCCTTGTGGTCTCACTATGTTGCCCAGGCTGGTCTTGAACTCCTGGGTTCAAGTGATCCTCCTGCCTCTGCCTCCCTGTGCTGGGATTACAAGGGTGAGCCACCATGCCCACATCTTTGCTTTAAAATTTAAAATTTTATTTAATTATACGCTTTCTGGGTGGGTGCCGTGGCTCACACCTGTAATCCCAGCACTTTGGGAGACCGAGGTGGGTGGGTCATCTGAGGTCAGGAGTTTGAGACCAGCCTGGCTAACATGGTGAAACCCTGTCTCCACTAAAAAATGTAAAAATTAGCCAGGCATGCTGGCAGGAACCTGTAAAATCCCTGCTACTCAGGAGGCCGACGCAGGAGAATTGCTTGAACCTGGGAGGGGGAGGTTGCAGTGAGCTGAGATCGCAGCACTGCACTCCAGCCTGGCCAACAGAGTGAGCCTCTGTCTAAAAAAACGAAAAATGTTAAGTGTTCTAACTTTGGATGACAAGGAGCTTGCGAAGTTCCTGAACGGTGAGCTCTTGGGGGTGGGTACCTCCTACTCTGGCACAGCCTGGACGTGAGTCCTCAAAGGGTGCTGGTCACAAGAGCCCTCACACCACCAGCCTGACTCCCGCCCCTGGGTAACTGAGGACGGTGGGGTCCCCTTAGGTAAGGAGGTCTCCTGGCAGTTCCCTGGCTAGACAAGGGCTGGCACGGAGCAAACTCAGCCTGTGTTTCTCCCTCTTAGAGACTCTACACCTGGACTCAGGCGGTGGTGGGGACGTGGCCCAGCCAGGAGGCGGGGGAGCCGTCAGTGTGGGAGGACACCCCACCTGCCAGCGCCGACTCGGGCATGTGCTGCGAGAGTGACTCAGAGCCCGGCACCAGCGTGTCGGAGCCCCTCACCCCTGATGCCTGGAGTCACACCTTCGCCTCGGGGCCAGAGGAAGGGCTGAGCTACCTGGCGGCCTCAGAGGCTCCGCTGCCACCTGGGGGCCCTGCGGAGGCCATCAAGGAGCATGAACGGTGGCTGGCCATGTGCATCCAGGCCCTGCAGCGGCAAGTGGCAGAGGAGGACCTGGTGCAGGTGGACAGAGCTGTGGACGCCCTCGACCACTGGGAGATGTTCACGGGCCAGCTCCCGGCCACCAGGCAGGACCCACCCAGCAGCAGGGACAGCGTGGGGCTGCGCAAGGTGCTGGGGGACAAGTTCTCCTCCCTGAGGAGGAAGCTGAGTGCCCGAAAACTCGCCAGAGCAGAGTCAGCCCCCCGTCCCTGGGATGGGGAAGAGAGTTAGTACAGCAGGGGCTGCCCTACGTCTCCTTCCCTAAGGATGCTGGCCAGCACTGTCCAGTAGCTGAGGCCACTACTGACCTGCCAGGGATAAAGAGGAAGGGTCTGCCTGGGTGGTGGCTCAGGCCTGTCATCCCATCACTTTGAGAGGCCAGGAGTTTGAGACCAGACTGGGCAACATGGTGAGACTCTGCCTCTACAAAAGAAAAATTAAAAAATTAGCTGGATGAAGTGGTTCATGCCTGTGTTCCCAGCTATTCAGGAGGCTGAGGTGGGGGGATTGCTTGAGCCTAGGAGGTCGAGGCTGCAGTGGGAGGTGATCATACCACTGTACTGCAGTCTGGGCCACACAGCAAGACTGTCTCCAGAAAAAAAAAGGTTCTTTGCAGAAGCCACAGACCACCTGTCTTCAGGCGCCTCCTTCAACTCCTGTGTCCCAGCCAGCCGCTCCCAGGGGCCTGCACACATGGAGAGGCCTCCCTGATCCTGGGTGCTTCTCGTGGAGTACAACCCGGACTGCGCTGAGGTTGGGACAGAGCCCTCTCCCCTGCAGAGGCAGAAGGAAGCAGCGTGCGTCCTGTCTCTTTCCAGGCTGTGGGCCTGCCCTTCAGTTATTTATAGCTGGAGCTGGAGAGGCTGGCTCAGATGATCAGATGAGGAGTGACCCCGGGGGCAAACGGGCTCCACACTGCCACCCAGCTTCCAAGGCTGAGTCTCCTCCCTAAAGGGGAAGTGACGAGGTTTTGTCTCTATCATCTCAGGCGTCAACCACATGCACACACACAGTGTCACGTTCGGTGGCGCTAACAGCATCCTGATCCTGACGGACTTCACTGGGGCTCTCCAGGCATCTCTTCTGACAAACACTGCAGGAGGTGAGGGTGTCTGACGTGCACTGAGGGCAGAGGCCCCCTTATTCCTGAGGCGGCTACAGCTCACCGTGGGGAAGATCAACTGTGGTGATGTTTTTGGGACAGTTTCTTGGCAAAGGCGGCCGCGCTGTCAGTACCAAGTAGCTGGAGGTGGTGATCAGATGATCTGTCTTTCCTTTTTTTTCGGTCTAGCTCTGTCAGTTGCTGAGAGAGGGGTATTACTGCCATGGCTGGGCATTTGATCTGTCTCCCTTTAGTTTTGCCGGATTTTGCTTCCTGCACTTTGAAGCTCCTTTATGTCCATGCACATTTGATTGTTGTGTCTTCCTGAGGAATTGACCCTTTTATTGTCACACGTACCCCCTCAGCCTGTGGTGGAGGGTCTCTGGGAGAGAGACTTCCGGTTCTGACAGCGGAATCCCTTCGGATTGACGAGGACGGGGTCACAGCTCGCACACCCTCATCTGGAGAGAGGCAAGCACAGGGCAGCTTGGACCTTTTGTGGGTGGGTGGCTCACACGGTTATGGAGGGCTTCTAAGAAAAACAAAATACAAAACTAAAACTAGAAGGGCTATGCAGGTGAGGTGGGCTGAGGCTTCCTTGTGAATCTGACATTGGTGGAGGCCGACTGAAGGCTCCCGGTCCTGGTCCCACTCCGTGTTGACTTCAGAGAAGCAAAGATGCAGCTCAGAAGTAGCATTAGGATCTTCGTCCCGTTGTCTTTTGTGTAGCTTCAAAGAGGCATGACAGTGACCTGGGAGGGGAGATGAAGAGCTAGGCCTTTCAGAAAGTGACCAACGGAAGGTGCCGGCAGAGCGCCCTGCAGTAACAGAAGGTGAAAGCCGGAGCCTGGTGGCTGTTGCTGCAAACAACCACCCAAAACTTAGTGGCTTAAAATCACCACAGTCTAGCTCATGAATTTGTAACTTGGGCAGAGCTCGGTGGAGACGGTTTGCCCCTGTGGCTCGACTGGAGGGTTCGTTCACACAGCTGCCAAGTGGAAGTTGGCTGGGAATCTCAGGCCTTGGTTCCTGCCCACGTGAGACTCTCCATGGAGGAGGGGCATCTTCTTAGTTGTGAGGAAACCAGACAAACAGGGCAGCCAGAGCCAGACAGCAGGCTCCTGGTCCCGGAAAATGCAAAGGGACAAGTATGTCTTGATTTCAGAGAAGCTCAGATGTAGCATTAGGACCTTCATCCATACCCTTCTCTTTTGCATGGCTTCTAAGGGGCATGACAGTGACCTGGGAGGTAACTGTGCCAGAATAAAGAGGGGAGACGAAAAGAGAGGGTCACTTTCAGAAAGGGACCTGGGCTTCCTCACAATATGGCAGTTGCCCTCCTAAGGTGGACATCGGGAGGGTCAGATGGAAGCTCTGTGGCCTTTCCTAACTCGGCCTCATGTCACACAGCGTCACCTTTCCTGCACTCCACGGTGGCAGTGACAAGGACCCCACCCCAGGTTCACGGGGAGGGGACGTGGCAGGGAATGTGAGACAACAGAATATCGCTGTGGCCGTTCATGAACAGTCAGCCCCACTCGGCGTTCACTGTGGGGATTTGGCTGGTGCACCTGCGAGGTGACCTGACCTGTTTTCCGATTTCCTTCATCTTCTGCAAAAGGTTAACCGCTGGAGTGATGCGAGATTAAACAGAGGTGATAAAAATAGAACAGCCTGGCTCAGGCTGAGGGTGGGAGCGCACTGCGGTTATGACCAAAGCCTCGGCGCTCTCTGTACCCGTGTCCTTTGACCCTCAGCTGTGATGCGTGTCCCAAAAACGCGTTTTGAAGTGGGAAGGAGCAAACCACTAAAAAAAACTCCTTTTATCTGCAGCCTTTACCAACTTGCAGATGTGAGTGAAATTTTTTAAGACAGCTGTTAGGAGGACTGTTTTGAAATGCAACTTTGAGGAAGAGAAATTGGTTTCCCTCCTCTCCCCCGTGTTAGCCCCAGGTTCTGTCTCTGCTGTGGTGAAGAGTGACTTGGGACAGTCACCAGGAAAGACGCTAAGGCAGAGGAGAGAGAATGAGGGCTGCCTTCTCGAGGAAGGTCACAGCTCACGAATCTTTCTCAACTTAAGTGCTGCAGAAGTTGAACTGAGATTAAATTTAGAGATGATGGTTTCCAAGACACACAGGGCCACGGTTCTTTCAGTTTTTAAACATGTGCAAAGTCCACCGAATTACTTTCTCGTCTCATCTGTCAGAAGCCCCTGAATTCACAAGGATGGGTCTTCCAGCTTGACGATGACCTCTCTTCGGAGAGCCTCACCCATCTTGGTAAGCCAAGTCAGCGGGGCCTCATGGAGCTAAAAATAGTTTCAGGTCACGACAGATGTTATCTGTATTGCTGTGTGTGCGATGAGTCTGGGGAAGCTAACACGTGCCTTCTGAAGTGGCTAGAATACACACTCCCACGTCACAGCCATGCTTTGATGAAGGGGTGAGAAGCAGTGTCCCCTCTGAGGCAAATCTCTCTTCAGGCAGCCCCGCAGTCCTCTTCCGAAATCTCATTCTTTTCCCTCTCTTCCTCCCCAAAAAGCCCAAACTCATTGTCAGAGGGGAGAGAGGGGAGAAGCAGCATCCCGACTCCTGTCCATGGTGTGAACCTTGAGGGCACAGGACAGTGAGTGGAGCTCTGCCACCATCCCCGTTTCCAGAGCATGGGTGAGGAGGGAGGGATGCCGACCTGTTAATATTTGCTTCAGACCTTTCCCCGATGAACGAAATCTCCAAAAGCCTTAAATAAACATAAAATGGCTTAATCAAAGCATGAGTGATAAAGCTGGGAGTCCAAATTTAGATCCCACCAAGTTCAAAGGGGGAGGCTAGAACATTCCAGGGACACACCTACACGCAGACCGTCTCCATACAGTGCCAAGGGAGCTGCTCTGCAGACCCACCATGCAGGGACGGCCAGGCCTCGGAGGGAGGGACCGGCTGCCCTGCCCAAGGCCCATCTGGACAGGCAAGTCTTCCCTAGTGGGTCAGTCAACTCCACCGCTTAAGGAGTCCTTCCTATGTAACGAGTCCTTCCTATGTAACGGAATTTTTTTTACATCATCATCGAGTCTCGAAATGACCTATAAGGCAGATGGCTGCATCCCCACCGTATGGCTGTGGCAGTCCCGATGGGACTGGGAAGGGCTGGAGCCTCAGAAACGGCAGAGCGGAAGTTGAGGCGCAGTCTGTTCTTGCTTGAACCCCGAGTTCTCTCGCTGTTGTGCAGCTTTCTAAGCAAGCTGGAGCGGTCTGAGCAGGAAGAGAGTAAGAAGGCGCACGGACGCGGGAGGCCTGCACCCTGATCCCTGAGCGGCACCCACGCCCCTCGGTTCTGATAACCAGGAGGCTTTCTGGCCCTTGCAGCTCCTTCGGACTCTGAGGAGAGGCCTGGGTGGGTGGCCGGCACTCTTAGGTGAGGTGCCAACGAAAACACCCCCGCGGTTGCTGGGGCTTCACTGATTTGTTTTGTTTATAAAAGGAGGGCGAGGCCTGCACAGGAATATTTTTATCCCCGTGAAGACGGAGAGAATCAGGGCTTCGCGACGGAGCTCATAGACCTGAACTGGGTCTGCCTGCCTGTGTGCTGGAAGCAAAGGACGGCCCGTCCTCTAAGCTGGCTTTGCAGCTCCAGTAGGAGTGAGAGACTCACGGGGGCCTGGCTGCCGTCCTGGGAGAGGCCCCGGGAAGCAGCTCGCCCTGTACCCAAGGGCTCTCTGGAGCTCACCCCGCACGCAGGCTGCTCCAGAGCTGAAATCTAGCTGTGATCCCTGTGGGGCAACTGCACACAGAGGTGCCCAGTTTCAAGGAAACCTAAAGCAGCAGCAAATTTATGGCTCTTGGAACACGAGGCTGTCAAAGATAAACACCGCAGGGTAATCTAGGAAACACTTCCGGCTTGACTGTAAAGAGCCCTGGCCTGCGAACGCTGTTAAAAACAGATGCAGATTGCGGGCGGAGACGGCCGGCCGAGCCTTCCCTTTTCTGACATCCTACAGCAGCACCTTGATGAATGAGAACCCGGAAGAACGGAGGTTTATTTTTGAACTCAGCTTCTTGGGTAGGGAGGCAAATGAAAACAGGCTGATGTCAGGGGTTTATTTTAAAAAGCAATTTCCAAGAAGTGTCCTGGGGTCACCACGCGTTCAGTCCAACTCTTCCCTGCTGCAGTGTTCCCGTGACGATGAGGCAAATCCAAATAGTCACCGGAGTCGAGCAAACATGGCGGCCCCTGCCTCCCCCGGCGGCTCCAGAATGGCCTTCAGAGGGTCCGCGGCAGCCAGGCCCGTCCAACCTCCTGCCCTCTCTGAGAGGGGCCCGAGCTCTCGCAAGATTAACCAGAGACGACACCTACCCGATTCCACCACTGAGGCCTCCCTCGATGCCTGCTCCCTGGGCTTTTTAATGAACGCACTTCTGTTACATGGAAACTGAGCCCGGCATGGAGTCACGTGGCTCCACCCTGGGGCTCCTCTGCTGCCGAGAGCCCTGGCTCTCCTGACTGTGGGCCCAGTGTTCATTTTCTCTCTCAGGCAGGGTGCTCTGCCCGCCACAGCGTGCCTGGTTTTCTGGATACAGCATGACTGAACCGTCCCTTCTCAGCAAAGGCCAACACGTCTTTGTTGAGTCCAAGACCATCTCCCGTTCAAGGGCCCTCACCGCGCTTCGTGAGTCTGTCTCGTGGTCTGTGACCAGCGGGAAGGAATGGGGACGTGTTTTGTTCAGCCCTGACTCCTGGACGCTGGTGGCAGCCGCGGGCGCCCACTCACCTGGCACGTGGAGAAAGGTGATGAGCGCGGCTGACGGCTCCCGGGGGCAGCGTGGGGTCCAGTCTGAAGCCGACGCCCCTCTCGGTCAGGCTTTCAGCAGCAGAAGGCAGTGGACTCTTCACCATTTCTTCCAACACTTTCTCACGTAGGAGCTCCACTGTCCCTTCTAACAGGACAGCGCTTGTGCAGCCGGGCTTGGTCTCGTGGTCAGGGAGAAGCGGGCAGGCCAGGGCCGAGCTGCGTCCGGCTCTCAGGGACTTCGTCTCCCTGTGCTCTGCCCACCTGGGGTAGGCCTCTGGGAACAGGGGAGTCACAGAAACCACGGGAAACGGAGTGGGTTGGAAGCGGCAGAGAACACGCTTTTTCTCAGGGTCGCTTAACACAGGCAGGGGTACAGGAGAGCTCCGGCCATTTATTCCAAATGTATGAGCAGGAAGGAAAGAGGGAGGGAAGCTGCAAGAACAGGCGACTTTTTTTTTTTTTTCCCCCATCTGAAGTGAGATCAAACTTCTACCACATTCTACCTGTGCCCTTCTGGGTGGGTGGTGGCCATCCTCTTGGGCGCCCCCTTGTGAGGGCTCGAGGCCTTTACTGGATGGGCAGGATGCGGGCAGCAGCTGTGCCGGCTGCCAACCCAACTCCTCCGACAGAACGGCAGGTGGCCCCTGTCGGAAGGGGGGTGTCTCTTCATTCCTGCCATCCTCTGGCCGCCTCTCCCGCCTGCACCACTTGGAGGCAGTTGTTTCACGTGGGGCTCTTGATGGCATAACCTGATGTCTGTCACGGACCCCCGAGCAGGAGCAATGCCTAAAGAGCGCAAAGGCCAGCGCGCCTGGCAGAGCTCCCTCCTCTGCTCCAACAGCAGAGCCCAGAGCATCCCTTGGCCCGACGCACAAGCCCCACAATAGCCTCTCCCAACGGGAACGACTTAGCCCTAATTACATGAGCTTTGATCACCGCTCGATTGTATGGCACAGTTATTTTTAAAAATCCAGTCCAAGCGGAAATACACCTGGAGCATTTTATACTACAATGATTGATGGACGACTTTGATATACAAAATAAATTGTTACTCAGCTTTTCTATAATGCTTACATCTTACATTTTCATTCTCAAAATTAATAAATGCTATCAACCCCATTTTTTTTTTTTTTTTGAGATGGAGTTTCACTCTTGTTGCCCAGGCTGGAGTGCAATGGTGTGATCTCGGCTCGCTGCAACCTCTGCCTTCCAGTTTCAAGCAATTCTCCTGCCTCAGCCTCCCACGTAGATGGGATTACAGGTGCCTGCCACACCATGCCCGGCTAATTTTTGTATTTTTAGTAGAAATGGGGTTTCACCACCTTGGCCAGGCTGGTCTCAAACTCCTGACCTCGTGATCCACCCACCTTAGCCTCCCAAAGTGCTAGGATTACAGGTGTCAGCCACCGTGCCCAGCCTCAACTCCAAATTTTAAAAAGGGCTTAAACGAAGAGGATGAAATTCTGGAAGGCTAAATGAAAAGAGAATGTGTCTGTTGAATTCGATAAGCAATTCCTTGCATTTGAGAAGGCAAGGAGCCGACGGGAACCTACCGACAGGGCTGCCATGCACTGCTGCAGAGCTTTCCGTGCAAAGCGTGGCTCCCCTCTGAGACTCGGCTCCTCTGCTGACGTGGACCGGTTCATCTACCCACGCGGACGCCCATCCACAAACACTTAGTCACTGCTGGAGGCTTTTAAAACACCTGTCAAATGAAGAGTCACTTCACAAATGTTCACTCCCCGTTTCCATGTCTCCCCACGTCGGGGTGAACACTTTTTATGCGCTGTGACAAAAAGGAAAGACTAGTGTGTGTTTTGGGGGCTGGAGGGGATCATTATTTTTTTGAATTTTTATTTATTGAGACAGAGTCTGTGTTGCCCAGGCTGGAGTCCAGTGGTGCGATCTTGGCTCACTGCAACCTCCGCCTTCTGGGTTCAAACGATTCTCCTGTCTCAGCCTCCCAAGTAGCTGGGACTACAGGCGCCTGCCACCAAGCCTGGCTAATTTTTGTATTTTTAGTAGAGACGGGGTTTTACCGTGCTGGCCAGGCTGGTCTTGAACTCCTGACCTCAAGTGAAACACCCAAGTCTCCCAAAATGCTGGGATTATAGGTGTGAGCCACTGCGCCCAGCCTTTTAAAAAAAAAAAAAATTATTTTAGATACAGGGGTCTTGCTACGTTGCCCAGGCTTGTCTCAAATGCCTGGGCTCAAGCGACTCTCCTGCCTCAGCCTCTTAAGTAGCTGGGACTACAGGTGTGTATCTCTACACTTAGCTAACTAAAAACTTTTTTTTGGTAGAGACAGGGTTTCAGCCACGTTGCCCAGGCTGGTTTTGAACTCCTGGGCTCAGGCAATCCTACTGCCTCGGGCTCACGAAGTGCCTGGATTACAGGTGTGAGTCACCACGCCCGGCCCGTTATTTCTGTTTATACGAATGTCACAGCATGTTTCCTGTGTGACCCTGCGGGCTGTCATTGCTGGCTGCCTGCCTTACGCCCACAGGTCTGGTGGTGGCGACCAGCAGCTGCAAAACGACCGACTCTATTGAAGAAACACTGGGTGGCCCGGGAGGTTCCTGCCAATGCCGGGAGGAAGAGCAACCCAGGACGCCTGTGCCTGGGAGGGATGGAAAGGCCAGGGGAGGGTGGAGCTCAGGAGAGGAAGCACAGGGACTAAGGCCTGAGCTGAGCCCTGTGCTGAGCGCTCACCTCACTCTCCTGCCGTGCACCGCAGATGCGTGGAAGACGTGAGGAGGCCTCTGCTTCGGGAAAGGTGCTTGCCCCACGGTGGAACACACTCTGGAAGCCCGTGGATGCGACGCATGCTGCAGAATCCACTGCCACACACATTCTTCTGTTTGAAAGCAGTAGGTGGGCTGGGCGCAGTGGGTCACTGTAATCCCAGCACTTTGGGAGGCTGAGGTGGGTGGATCACGAGGTCAGGAGATCGAGACCATCCTCGCTAACACGGTGAAGCCCCGTCTCTACTAAAAGTACAAAAAATTAGCTAGGTGTGGTGTCAGACGCCTGTAGTCCCAGCTATTTGGGAGGCTGAGGCAGGAGAATGGTGTGAACCTGGGAGGTGGAGGTTGCAGTGAGCCGAGATCGCGACGCTGCACTCCAACCTGGGCAACAGAGCGAGACTACGTCTCAAAAAAAAAAAAGATAGCGGCGGGTGGGTGCCACACTCAGGGGCCCCCACTTCTCAGCAGTGGCGGGGGAGGCAGGGACATAACACGCCAGGAAAACAGGTGTAACTTAAGGCACATTTTAATAGATTTATAAAAATCATATATACAAAATATGTTAAACTAACCACCGTGGCTATAACATATATTTTTACACTTTATCATATCTTAACCTCGTACACTGTATTCGTAAACCAAGTCCGGTCACGGCACGATGGCCCGGCGCAGGTGGTGCTGGCGCTGTAGCGACCGTCTTGGAGGGGCTGCACAGAGCACTCGGTTCCTTTCTGTATTTAAGGCCCTGAAAGGCACAGGCGCTAAAGCCAGAAGGCCGTCCAACTGGTCCCTTCGGCAGTGTGTCCTCCTGCTGCGTGGGCTGGGGCCTGAGCACAGGAAAGGGAGTTCAGGACACGGTGGCCATGAGTAGGTGCCAAGCTTACTACGCTGAATTTCCTGGCGACGCTTGTGCCCATCGATGTGAGCTGGTTCAAATGGAGTTAAGAAAAAGGGCATTTCGAATTTTTTTTTTTTTTTTTGAGACAGACTCTCGCTCTCTCGCCTGGGCTGGAGTGCAGTGGCGCGATCTCGGCTCACTGCAAGCTCTGCCTCCCAGGTTCATGCCATTCTCCTGCCTCAGCCTCCCAAGTAGCCGGGACTACAGGCGCCCGCCACCACGCCCGGCTAATTTTTTATATTTCAGCAGAGACGGGGTTTCACCGTGTTAGCCAGGATGGTGTCGATCTCCTGACCTCGTGATCCATCCGCCTCAGCCTCCCCAAGTGCTGGGATTACAGGTGTGAGCCACCGTGCCCAGCCAGGACATTTTGAATGTTTTAAACCAATTTGCCTGACAGGTCAAAAAGTAATTTTTTGAGACTCGAGACTGACAGATGCAACAGAGATTTTAAATTTTGCATAGGCTTGTTAAGAACCCAGACTGGGTGCAGCGACTCATGCCTGTAATCCCAGCACTTCAGGAAGGCTGAGGTGGGAGGATCACTTGAGGCCAAGAGTTCAACACCAGCCTGGGCAACACAGTGAGACTCCATCTCTATAAAAAATTTAAAAATTAGCCAGGTGCGGGTGGTGGCCACATGCCTGTGGTCCCAGGTACTTGGGAGGCCAAGGTGGGAGGACTGCTTGAGCCCAGGAGTTTTGAGGCTGCGATGAGCTATGATCACACCACTGCACTCCAGCCTGGGCCACAGAGCAAGACCCTATATTTAAAATAAAATAAAGTAAAATAAAATAAAATAAAAATCAAGAAGGTTCACTGTGTAAAAAAAAAAGTAAATCTGAAATGCATTTGCATGGCAGTTGTACAACCTGTGAGTGGTGTAGAAATTATATGTGACTTGAGTACATTTTATAAAAGAAGAAAAAAAAATTGAACAGGTTGACTCCCTAATAGGAAAGCACCACAGAGCGTACAGCCCATGGTGCCCGCGGGCTGTGTGGGGGCCCTGCTGCAGACGCGTGCTCAGCACCTGTCACCCACAGCTAAGTCACAAGAGCTGCTGGCACCTGTTTGCAGGGGAATGTGGCAACATGCACCCGGGTGCATCCAGACAGCCTGGGTGAGCGGGAGAGCCACAAAGAACCAACTTCATTCGTGTGATTTCCAGATGCAGGTCTGGTTCAGTTCTTGATGCCCGAGTTTCAAAGTCTCCTACCTGACCAAGTGTCCTCGGCCTAGTTTGTACTGACCTTTTTTGAGGAGCACAGATGGGAAAGACATTGGTGGCGAAGATCTCCTGCATCACCCCGAGGCTGCGGGAGATCCCTTGGGAGCCAGCTGTCGGACTGAGGAGGAGGAGGGGTGCCACAGTCTCGAGGGGTTCATGCTGCTGGCCACAGCCCTGCATGCCCCCTCGGCGCTCCCCAAGCTCTCGGGGACGATTCAGATCAGCTTTCCCCACAGCTTCAGGGCAGAGGCTGAAGTTGCAGACAGCAACGATGGAGGCCTGCAGGTCAGGCACCGCGGCTGTCCCCAGCAACCCTGTTCTCAGAGCCTCCCTCTGCGCCCGGAGCTAGTACCAGAGAGCCCCGGAGCTGGGCCTGGAGGACTTTACATCCTCCTCACAGAGGACCACGCTCTTGACCACCCCTCTATCTGTCTCTGCGGAGATAAACTTTCCCTCGTCTGGACTTCTGGCCAGATTTTTGAGACAGTCTCGCTCAGTTGCCCAGGCTGGAGTGCAGTGACGTCATCTCAGTTCACTGCAATGTCCACCTCCTGGGTTCAGGCAATTCTCTCCCTCAGCCTCCCGAGTAGCTGAGATTACAGGCGCCCGCCACCACACCTGGCTAATTTTTTGTATTTTTAGTAGAGATGGGGGGGGGGGTCTCACCATCTTGGCCAGGCTGGTCTTGAACTCCTGACCTCGTGATCCACCCGCCTCAGCCTCCCAAGGTGCTGGGATTACGGGCATGAGCCACCGCGCCCGGCCACTTCTGGTCAGACTTTAACAGACGAGCTACACGGCCTAAGCCAGCTGGGGCTCACCAGCGCCGGGCAAGGCCAGACCTGCGACCTGTTGGTAAACCGATGTGGTCCTCCAGGAAAGCTCTACTTCAACGACAAATACGTGGGGTTACGTTCACGTGGGTGAAATGCATCAGCTTTTAAAATCACAGAATGAAGTGAGTTCACTGTTAATTAAAGGGTGCCAAGGTAACAGGCCTGGAACAAGAGCCCTTCATTTTCACCAACAGGACCAGGCGAGAGACGGGAAGCCCTTCCACCGACCACGGCCCTCTGTGCCTCTCCGCACCCTCCCACCCCACCCACGAGGGCCAGGCTGTCTGTCGGCCCGGCAGGAAATTCAGGCTGACGTGGGACCCCACGGTAACTGCACCTGTGTCCTGCTTTGGTTCATGTTACAACACACATCCGAAAGAAAACCAAAGGGAGAAAATGACCTCCCGGAACCTGCTTAAGAAAAAGCACCTAAGTTTTGGGTGGAGCTAAGTTTTTACTACTGTGAAGTCCGCCACTGAGCCGCATTTCCAACACGACTCCCAGCAAATCACCGTCAGCCACGTGCCGAGGCTGCCGGGCGCGTGAGAGTCTCACAATGACACTGTCCGGGTAGGATTTCCAAACGTCAGGGTTAAGCGTGGGAGCGATTCTCGTCCCCGCCACACCCGGATCCGCCAGGACAGAGAAGCCAGTACCCCAGCGGGTGGTCTGCTTTTCTGCGCAGAAGCACTGTCGTCTATTTCTGAGTTCTACCCACTTCCTACCCCTCACCGCACACAGACACGGACTTGTAGCAGCATCCACCAGGACGGGGTATCTGGAACTCCCTCACTTCTAGGGACCTCCTGTTCCCTCCTGCTGGGTTCTGCGAGCGCACCCTGTGAATGGGAAATTCAAACACTGAGAAAAGCTTATCTGCCAGGGACTAGTTCAGTGGCATGTGGATTAGGTAAGCCCCAAAGCATGGCTGTTCTGGGCCCTCAGGTCCTCCGGGTTCAGGGGCTGGAGCCATGGCCATGGCCTGCGGTCGGCAGAACCACGCCACGCCAGCATCTCCTAGAAGGGGCTGCCCTGGGCCCGCGGCACCAGACGGACACAGCTGCGCGAGGGGAAGGGCGAAGGATGCTTCCAGGGAGCAGTGACCTGTGTCTGAAGTGAGCTTCCACCCGAGGAGATGCCAATACTGCAGCCCAGAAATCCAATGCGTCTATTGCAATATGGCGCCCTGAACACCACAAATAACCTGCCTCCAAGTTCCAGAGGGTTCTGGAGGGAGAGGTGGAGCAGCAAGTGAATGAGAAGCCGTAAGGGCAGGTCTCGGTGACCTGAAGACTTTCCTCCAGAGAGCGTGCGAGACAGGCCATGAACCTGGGACCTGGAGGCAGGAGCAGCACGTCCACACCCTGTGGGCTCCACTCCCAGAGCTCAGTTACCCCCAAAAACCGCAGACTCTGCCTCTTCCTGGTCGCCTGTCAGCCGCCGTTGAGGCCTGCTCAAAAGGCGGCTTCAGCTCCTTTCTTGGGAAACCTAACGCTTTTCTCTTCCAGGTCCAACACAACGCCTCATGAAACGATCACGAGATTGAAAGGTTGATGTCAGTGAACCATCCCCTTCCAGGGCACGCAGTGCCAGACCCTCCCCTGGTGCCTCTGTATACAGGCGTCCAGCCCACCCGCTGCAGTCCCCCCACCGACTCTCAGGCCTGGACCAGCTCCCCTGAACGCCAAGGCTTCAAGGAAACACCAGGATCCCATATTTCAGGACCATCTCTCCCCGGGGCTGCTGTGCAAATTAAGCAAGTCTTGAAGTGGCCTGTCCTCTTCAAAGCAAAGCCTCCTGAATTTCAAGCAATCATTTCAGAAAGAGGCTGCTAAGCACATGTGATGCACCTTACAGAGAAATGGCACCAAGAGATTTGGAAAGGCTGCACGCGCATGATGAAAGATTTATTAGCAAGGATTTCATCTCTGCCCTTAAATCACCAAAGAAAACCCACCATCCCCACACTTCTCGAGGCATGTTGCTGGCCAGTAAGAAGACCTGGTGGCGCGTTACACGGTGAAATACAATCCTCACCACACTAAACATGGATGTCCCCAAACCTGGATGTCCCCAAACCTGGACCTCCCATCTTGCCTCTTCAGTGACTGTCAACCCTGGCTGACATCAGAACCGCCTGGGACATGGAGAAACCTGTATGTATGAGTTGGTGTCTCAGGCCTGGCGGCTCAGCACACTGCCTGGGTGAGAGCTCCTCAGGTGATTCGACTGTGTCTCCAGGGCAGAGAGCCACTACGTCATCCAGCATGGAGATGTGAGGACATCCAGGCTCCCAGAGCTCAGCCTACAGTCGGAGCACACTGTGTGCTCAGGGCAGGTGTTTTTCTGGCGCACTCTCTGCCTTTCCCACTTGTGGTCAGTTCAAGCCCCCACCAGCCACACATGGGCTAATGGTGCTAAGTGGCATCCTCACTCCTCTTTCCAGAAAGCTGCTTGTTTGGGCAAGAAGAGAGATGCCCCTTGATGCCGAAGAGCAAGTTACGGTGGAGGCCTGAGCATGAGAGCTCTGGTCACACCACGCCGAGGACCGGACGGTGCCCGTGCTTCCTGTGAGTGGTCTCTTCGCTTTCTGGCTGGAACTAACCCCAGGGGTTGCGAGGACAGAACCTCCACCTGCCATCCCCATGGGCACCGCTGGTCTCCAGAGCACGTCAAGGTCCTTCCCCTCCCAGCTTCTGATCTTGGAGAGCGAGGCCTCTCATGCTCACATGCATGTGTTTAGGTGTATATGCTGCCATGCCATGCTTTAAAAATAAAGAGTGTTTTGAATAAAAGCCTCTGGAACACAACTTTATTTATTTATTTTTTTTGGAGACAGAGTCCCACACTGTCACCCAGGCTGGAGTGCAGTGGCATGATCTCGGCTCACTGCAACCTCCGCCTCCCGGGTTCAAGCGATTCTCCTGCCTCTGCTTTCCGAGTAGCTAGGATTACAGGCGCCCACCACCACACCCAGCTAATTTTTGTATTTTTAGCAGAGTTGGGGTTTCACCATGTTGGCCAGGATGGTCTCGATCTCTTGACCTCGTGATCCACTAGCCTCGGCCTCTCAAAGTGCTGGGATTACAGGCATGAGCCACTGCGCCCGGCCATCTTCATTTATTTTTAAGATGGGGTCTTTGCTCTTGCCCAGGGTGGAGTGCAGAGTGCGATCACAGCTCACTGTAGCCTCAAGCTCCTGGGCTCAAACGATCCTTCTGCCTCAGCCTCCCAAGTAGCTGGCACTACAAGCACGCACCACCATGCCCAGCTGATTTTATCCGTAAAGATGGGCTCTCTTGTGGCCTGGGTTGGTCTCAAACTCCTGCACTCAAGCAATTCTCCTACCTTGGCCTCCCAAAGTGCTGGGATTATAGGTGTGAGCCACACCTGTATTATTTACAATGGTTCTCCTACATGCCAGGCTTTGTTTGGTATGTGGAAATAAAAACTGTGATGAATTAATAATAAACCACCTTCAAATAAAATTAGGATTAGAGCTGGGTGTGGTGGCTCATGCCTGTAATTCCAGCACTGTGGGAGGCTGAGGTGGGCCAATTACGAGGTCAGGAGATACAGACCGCCCTGGCCAACATGGTGAAACCCTGTCTCTACTAAAAATACAAAAAATTAGCTGGGTGTGGTGGCGGGCGCCTGTAGACCCAGCTACTCGAGAGGCTGAGGCTGAAGAATCGCTTGAACCCAGGAGGTGGAGGGAGACTCCGTCTCAAAAAAAGAAAAAAAAAAAAAAAAAAAAAAAAATTAGTATTAGAGTGATCTGCTCTGAATCCTGGGGAGTGAAAAATCAATTTAGTATTGGTTTTGAATACTGGCAATATTTTATATTAAGCAAAGAAAGACTAAATTTATTTTAATAAACATTCGGAGGCTGAGGGTAGCCAAATTTTCAAGCCAGACCCTCCCAATGTTAATACACTGTGCAAAGCTTACGCCAGGAACAACTGACCTGGACCACTACCATTCCAATGGGAGCCTCTGCCTTACAATACCAGGTTAGATGTCTGTGCCCAGAACCCCCAGGTTAGTTACAACTAATAATCTTCTTTCAAGAGTTTTTTTTTTTTCAATCTTGGAGTTAATAATCTGACATTTTTCTTTTATCAAAGAAGTAGGAAAATTACAATAAGAATTCTAGAGATCCCTATAAATTACAGACCTATGACTCAAAATCCTTGAAACAATTTCTCTACAAACAGAAGAGTTAAAAATAGATTTCAGTAAAACCCTATATGCGTCTTATGTGTACACAGTATAGCTGTGAGGAACAGATCTTATTTTGAGGAACTTTATTGTTACATTTTTGCAATAATTGAGGCACAACTACCTCCTGCTTTTCCAACATCTTAATAAAAAAGACAATAAGGATTAACAGTGAAATTAAAATTAAAAAATACAAAAGCCTAAGGTTCTGGAGACAAAACTGACTAGAGTCTATGTGTAGCAAAGTTGTGAATGACAGTTTAGCCTTGCAGAGTTTCCTTCTTCTCCAATTACAATGTGTTACAGAATTTGGAAGGGGGTGTCTTTAAAAACGTTCTAATTCACCCTGGTCATGAGGAGGAGGAGGAAGTCCAGCTCAGCAAGGCCAAGTGCCTCGGCCAGGGCGGTGGGGTCAGCGCTGAGTGGGTCAAGAGCCCGCACCGGGGGCCATCCCACTGCGCTTTCTATCGAGTTAAACGGACCCCACAACATCTCCTTCCTCTCATGCTTCTGGTTTGAAAGGGACGAGTAAATATGTCAGACTGTTTAAAGGAAAACAAGCACTCATTGACAAGGCCGGACTACTCAGGAAGGTGTTTCAAACAACTCCCCTGCTACGCCAATCACAGCGCTGCTGTCGCCAACAGCGCCGCGAAGAGGCTCTCCCCGTTGGCGGAGGACCCGCTTGCACTTCCTCTGGGCTCTGGATTCTAACACACACAGGAGACACAGCGAAAGCCGACCCAGAAGGCAAACAAAGCTCACCACGCTCCGGACCGGGCTGCGCGTCACTGTTGCAGACTGCAAATGTGACCTGAGACCATCCCGAGGGCCCCACCAAGAGTTCTCTTTCTCCTTTAAAACGTGGTCATCGGCACTCATCTCCGGTCACATCCGTGAGGTCTGTGAAGAGCCACAGAAGCAGTACAAAAACAGCGACTTCTTTATCCAGCCAAAAAAGGAGCCACAAGCCCAGCAAACACTGACGCACAGCCTCGATCACTGCAAGAGAGAGTTCCATGCGGCCTCCTGATGAGAACGCTGTGCTAACAGGGTGACCCAGAGGCAGGTTTCCCCCTCCCTCTTCTGCTTCTGCATCTGCCCCAAGGGCTTGCGTTTACCGGGTTTGCGGAAAACAAGCCAAGGGTGAGCTGCAGAGGGGCTCAGGGTCAGGGGCAGCACGGCCTCGGGACGAGGGCCCTGGGATGTGGGACTGAGCCACAGCAACATTCGGGTGCCAATTAAGAGGACGCTTTTCATTTTCTTGTAAATGCTAGGACACATCCCAAAACACACTAGGCAGGATTTCTCAGTAGAGTGATACACAGAGGGGACCAGCTTGGAATGCAATGTATTTTAAACACAGTGAAAGCCACCTGGCAGGTAGCTGGACAAGTGAGCTGGGCCCAGGCCTGGCCAGCTCGTATCAACATTCACAGGCTCCCGCGGGCTCCCCCAGGACAGCGGCATCCGAGAGTGTTTACTCTTCTGCAAGCACAGTCATAGAAGCGAGGGGCCTCGATGAGAATCAGACTTAGGGAGAGCGGCGAACAGGCACGGCTGTCCAAAGGCACTGGTGGAGCGGCAGTTTGGAGAAACTCAAGATTCCTCCAGCGTCTGTGGGCTTCCCGAAAGGTCAGCTGTTAGCTCGCCAAGCAGCTGGGGCATTAACAAAAGCTCTGCTAGTGGCCTTGCCAGCTTTCTGAAGCCCCAGAAGAGGAATGTTTCTGAAAGAAGGAAACACTATGTGCTGCCAGCTGTGTGTGAGCAGATGACTTGCAGGAAGATGGGAGAGCCATCTGCAAGGGGACCTGGTTTCTGTGTCTTTGCCGTTGGGTTGGGCAGTGGGTGGCTAAGGGGAGAAGAGCACCGCTGTGTGTGCACGGACGGAGTGGCAGTCACCGTGGGCATCCTGTCTCACTCCGTGTTGTGCTGCTGGGCATCGGGCAGGGTGGGAAGGGCTGAGCCTGCTATAGAGGCGTAAGGTGAATCCACACCTGCAGAGCTCCGCAGCCCGTCCTCAGAGCTGGGAAGGGATCCTAGGCACGGCTCCTCAGCTTCATCTGAGAGGCTTGGACTAGGGGCTCTTAGGAAATCGGCACGGGAGTTTGAAAAGGCAACGTGCTCCCTTTGGGAGGTGGCCTTCAGACACTGCGGCTGGGGCTGCGGGGCCGGGCTCAGGCACTCTGAGTTTAGCAGCATCGGCGTGCACTGGATCTCTACAAGCTACCGTTAGGCAAAGCTTTCAGGTTAGTCTGTCTCAGGGAAGACTGTTGAGTTAGAAAAGCCGTCTGCAAGGCCAGCTGGTTTTTGTGTTTCTGCCATTAAAGACAGAGCGTGTGTGTACACACATACACACACAACACGGTCCTCAATTAAACTGCGTCAGAAAAAGAGGAACGTTTCTGTAAAAGCAAAGCAAGCTGTGTGATTAGGTGTTCCGTATTCACAACATCATCACTCGGATTTTCAGTAGTTTCACTCGCCCCCAGGATTCAGTAGCTAACGTGACAGTTTCCATGTCCTTTTGCCTAGAGCTCGCTGGCTGGCTGGTCTGACAGCATTCCTGAGCCAGGTATTCCAGGGCACGGATCCGAGAAACCCACTCAAGGACCACACAGACAACACACACCCAAGAGTCTGACCCACAGCCGTGGAGGCTGCTCAACGACGACAAACCCCGGGGCTTCCTTGCTCACTGCAGCATGATGTCCTTCAGGTTCTCCTGCAGGATGGTGTCCTTCACAGCATGGAACACGAAGCGGACGTTCTCGGTGTCGATGGCGGTGGTGAAGTGGTGGAAGAGTGGCTTGCTGCGGTTCCGTCTCTTCCTGTCGAAGCACTGGACCAGGTAGCGCTGGACGTCCTCCAGCCTGTGCGGGTCGCCCCTGAAGTCCGGGAAGTGCTTCTTGATGCTCACGGTCTTCACCTTCTCCACCAGGAGGTCCATCTTGTTGAGGAAGAGAATGATGGAGACGTTGAAGAAGAGCTTGTTGTTGACGATGGTCTCGAAGATGTTCATGGACTCCACCAGCCGGTTGGTGCGCCTGTCCTCCATGAGGACCTGGTCGTACTCGCTGGAGGAGACCATGAACAGGATGGACGTGATCCCGTCGAAGCACTGGAACCACTTCTGGCGCTGGGACCGCTGGCCGCCCACATCCACCATCTTAAAGGGGATCTTCTTAATAACGAAGTCATGCTCCACAATTCCCTTGGTGGCTTTCCTAGCCAGCAGGATATCTTGCTTACTAGGAAAGTAATTCTGTAAAATACAGGATGAGGCAGAAATTTAGGGGGAGGAAGAAAGAACAGAGAAAATAGAAACAAAAAGATGGCAAAAAGGTAAGAAGGAAAGAGACTGACTTTTGCAACAGGTTGAACCAGAAACCAAAAGCAAATTTCGTTTATAAAATTATCAACTGGCCGTGAAACAGAAAGAATCAAATACTTCATTTCAAAACGAACGGAGGCTCACCAGTCTGAGGACGAATGCTCAGAACACTCGTGGGCAGGCCCAGTGCAAAACCACATCCATTTTCTTCTCCAGAGGAAATTTACCATCTTTTTTGTTTCCATACCAGAGATACCTTTTTATTTTTCTAACTCCTAAAGCTTATAGCTTCCAAAACCTTACTGTGAATTAATTTAGGTTTTGTATGTGATGTAAATTCAATCTGCAATACATTTAATGTTATTCTTAGACAATTCTTTAAGTCTTTAGCGACACACAGGCAAGCATACTCTTCACTCACTTTGACTTTGCACTATTAATAATCCTCCAGGCCAGGCATGGTGGCTCACACCTATAATCCCGGTGCTTTGGGAAGTGGGAGGAATACCTTGAGCCCAGAAGTTCAAGAACAGCCTGGGCAACATAGTAAAACCTCATATTTACAAGAAGTAAAAACATTAGCTGGGCGTGGTGCCGCATGCTATAGTCCCAACTACTTGGGAGGCCGAGACAGGAGGATCACTTGAACCTAGGAGGTTGAGGCTACAATGAGTTACGATCGTGCCACTGTACTCCAGCCTGGGTGACAGAGTGAGACCCTGTCTCAAAAAATTGAAAAACAAAACAAAACAAAAAACCAACAAAACACCTCCTGTGATGAGTGCACACACCACTCAGGCAGCTTCTCGCCAAAACACCAAACACGGACATGATCACGCCTCGATCTAGAGGTCTGACTACCACCCACAGGGTGTGCAGGGGACAGAGAAACATCTTCAATAACACTGCAGGGGTGGAAGAGCAAAGTCCACATGGTAAGAAACCCTACAGGATAAATAATCTAGTTACTCCAATAAACAAGTTGAAAGAAAAAAAGGAGAGACATACAGATTAACACTTAAGTGATCCTGACCAATGGCAATGCATGACCTTATTAGGTTGTTGATTCAAACTCTGCTAAAACAAAGCAAAATCAACATGAAAACATTAATGAGACAGCAGGGAAAATCTCTAAACTGACTAGGTTGACATTACGGAATTACTGCTAATTTTTCAGGAGCCATACGGTATTGCGGTTGTCATTTTTCGTCTTATCTTTTTGAGGTACACTCTAAAATATTCTCTGCATTTGCTCCCGGAGGCCGGGGGAGGGCTGCTGAAACAAGACTGGTAATCAGTGATAACTGCCATGCCTGGGGTTTCATTAGACTATTTGTTTTTGAGTATGTTTGAATTTTCCATGAGATAAAGGAAGTTCTCCTTTCACTCATGAACTCCTCTGTCTGTCTCCTTTATGGTGATCTGGGCAAAGGCAGTTTCCTCCCCTCCCCACTGAGACGGAGCCCAGATCCAAATGAGAGCGTGCCATTACAGTACTATTCGTGGTAATGTGACAGAACAAGCTCGGCCTGTCAGTCCAGCCAAAGTCCTCACAACGTGGACTGCTTTGGTCTCTGGACACATGTTTTCTAACCCTGGAGCCCAGCTTCTTCGGGCGGGTGTGCTTACTCACCAGCTGGCCGATCCGGTCCAAGTTGTCCAGGAAGTACTTCACCGATTCCCCCTGGCAGGAAGGAAGAATATTCACAGCTCAGTCTGGATTGAGGAATCCTGATGTGGCAAATACAAGAACTGAACAGGGTAAGAGCAGTGGCATTTCGCCTCCATGTGAATGGGAAAGCAATGGAAAAAGGCAGAGAGTGTCCGTGTGTTTTCTAAAATAAAAAAACTACCATTAAAGAAAATGTTTAATGCAGGTTCTTTAGCTCCAACCCCAAGGTTCAAATTCTGGCTGTTTTTCAATTTTCGCTGCTGGGTTTTGGTGTGTGGTGGGATGCAGGCCCCTCTGATGGGGGACTCTCTTTCCAGACATGAATGCTGGCCCACTCCTGGCCATGCGGCCAGCAAAGGACAGGCTAGAATAGGATTTTAGATTTTGGCTCCTGGGTACAGTCTTGCTTCTGTCAAAGACGGCCTAAGGGACCCAAGACGTTGTCCTTAAAGACAGAAGATCCTGACGAAAAGGAGCATCTAGCAAAACATCTTCCAGTTTCTAGAAAGAGTCCATTATTCCTTCCCACATTTTTATGACCTGATTTATAGTAGCAAACACAGGGGAATCTTCCATTTGGATTGTTGTGGTGGAATGATGGCCAGTCTTCTCCTGCCTGGACCAATCATTGATACAATCTGAGACGTGTTCCATAGTGGGAAGGGCCCCGCGGAATCACCCAGGACCCCGTTTCAGGAAGCGCTGAGCCGCCAAATGCGAGGCACACACGGGGCACGGGAGGAGCCGGGAGAGCGCAACCACCGACCACAGAGCAGCCCGCACATGAACAGGCACGCAATGAGTCCCTTCAAAGGTAGCGTATTAAAAACCAATTATACCACTTTCTATAAGATTCCACTTTGAACCCTGCTCTAAAGACAGACACCAGCAGGCGGGGTCAAGGCTTCCAGGCTGCCCTGACATCAGGGCTTGTGGGAAGAGCAGTCACTTTCTCTGTTCTCATGGAAATGTACAGGGGCAAGGTCATACACATGTGGCAAGCTGACGCAGGAGAATTTTAAGGAGAGAAGGCCATGAGAATGGACTACGTGATGGCGCTGAAGCTCGTGACGTTGTAAGGGATGGAGAAAGGCGGCCAGCACCTGCTCAGTCTATCTCTTCCTCCTCTGTCCCAGACAGACTGAGGGGAGAAAGCAGAGAGGAAGCTCCTTCAGGGAGGAGCCCACCTTCCTACTTTAGAACGAAGGCCTCCGGATGTTTTCAAAGTGAGTGTTTTGTTTGAGGGGACAGAAACACACGTCTCCCCATCCCAGCACTGCCTGTGTTGAGCGAGCACACATCCTCCTCCTCAGTGGCAGGAGGGGGCGAGCACGTGCACCTCGTGACCACTGGCTCTCCAAAGCCCCAGGCAGAGGCCCAGCTCTGCAGTAGGGAAGGCATCGGGAGTGCCAGGGTGAAGGTACCCCAAGGGCCCGGCACGACTGACCTCTCGTGCCTGCTCTCTCCCTTCCTCGCCAAGCCCCCGTGATGTGGGAAGCCAGCGTGAGGCCGGTGGGGCAGCCGCCTTCCCGTGGCTGTGCCAAGTCCCCCTGGTCCTCTGCACATCATGCCTCCTTCCACACCCTGACAGGAAGCAGCTGGGAGAAGCTGTTGGGTGCACTCACTCCCCTGATTTACGACAAGTTCCTTCCTCAGCGCCTTTCTCTTCTGCCTCCTCCTGCTCTCCTGCCCTCACCTGGGCCTCGGGAGGTGCCACGCAAGCCCAAGAAGCATCAGCATACTGTCCCTCCCTCTCCTGTGGCCACGGACTCCCCCAGGGAGCTGAGAGTAGCAGCAGCTCACAGCCCAAGCCACCCTTGCCCGTTTCTAGGCAGGTGGTGGCACCAGGCACGAAGGAAGCAGAGGCAGTTCTCCTGCAGGGTTCTAGCTGGGTCAGGCATGGAGAGTCACAGTGGCACAGATGCCCCAGCCAGTGCTCTTATCACCACAGGACACAAAGCCCTGGACACATGTGCTCCACCCAGACAGTACGGACGCAAGGGGAAAAGCACCACAGAGGACACAATCAGGACAAGCTGGATGGGAAGCAGGAAACAGGAGGGACGTTTCCCTCGGTGTGAATCTAAACACCCCTCGAGTCTGAAATCAGTCCCCCAACTGCACTTTACAACACAGCAAACACTTATGTGAAAACATCTTCACTGCTGCTTCCTCCACGATGACTGAATGAGGATGGCTCATTTAACTCATCACAGCATTTGTATCACTACTTGGAATGCAGGAAAACTTATCTGTGACTCTCGGTCATCTTGCATGATTGGCGGAGGAGAGGAGTCAAATCTAGTTTCATGTCAGGGTGGCCTCATCTCGAGAAACAGCCCAGGGGGTCCGTGGGAAAGCTGCCACTGAACTGTAAGGTGCCAGGGACTGTGCCACAAGCTCTCTAATGGGGGCTGGAGAGGAGGGAAGAAGGGGACACAGAGCAACCCTGTGCGATCCAGAACGCTGTCACTCACATCCGCACTCTTGCTTTCCCTGAGGTTTGGTGCACTGCGGTTCACCACCAGAGACTGGACAATGCACCTGCTGATTGGGCACGCAGCCCACGGGACGATCGTTTGCGACGGACTCCTCAAGTCTCACAGCAGCAGCTCATTAAAAGGGCCAGGTTTACAATCCCATGCATTTTCAACACTAGGAGAATTCAGTCATTTCTTCAGAGAAAACGCATGTGGCAGAAACTGAGATGTCCACAGGAAATTAACCGCTTGGTGGGTTTATAAAGAGGCACTGTGCCTGCCAAGACGAGCCCAGAGTCCTCTCAATGGCTGCTGCGGTCACGCGATCTAGAAACACGAGTGGATCCAAAGTGGGCTCTCGGGACTCTCCTTGGTGTGAAAAACCTACACCGCTCAAGATTAACACAAACTTGGACTTCCGGATTAAACGAAATGAATTTCATTAGGCTGGGGCCAGCGGCCACTGAGCACACACCTGACAGGGGCCTGTCCCCTGCCTCAACTGTCCCACGAATGTGTCTGTCCTCTCACGAGCAGCAGAAGGGATGAACCTGAGCAGGGGCTGGTGGCAGTGAAAGAGGGGTTGTCTGTTTCAAGCAGCAGCAGCAGGTTGATATGGGGCCTGTGCACCTGTGCTGGGCACAGCCGGGCAGATGTGATGTCGTGACACTGGGCAGGACCTAGGCCGACACACGCCCATGAGGAGACCGCCTTTCTGCAGAGGCCTGCAGCCTTCAGCAGTTTCTGGAAGCACCTGTCACCCACACCTCCGGTGGGAGACAGACACACGCTCGGCTCGCTGCCGCTCAGAGCTCCGTCAGCACCGTCAGGCAGGCCCTGCAGCAGCCTCGCCCGTCACCTCTGTCTCTGCACACAGCAAGCTGCCCCTTCACAGACCCCTGCTGGCCTCACGCACTTCCTTCAGCTTATTTAGGACCACGAGAAAAGAGCCTCAAATCTTTCAACCCTGCATAGGACCAGACCCTCGAGATCAGTACATGAGGGGCTGACTCTGGTTCCCTCTTGTCCTCTGCTCCTAATTGGAGCCTTTCTACCCACATGCTTGGTTCAGTTCCTGCCTGTCAATGTCACAGACTGACAGGGTGTGCATGAAAGACAGCCCATGTGTGGGTCCCACTGGGGAGTGAGAGGAAAAGGTAACCGTGGACTGGTCTCAGATGTAAGCGTCTAAGTAGGGAGAGATCAAGGACCAGAGAGTGGTTACAAAGAAAACAAACACCAACTTCCAGCTCCTGGCCAGAGGGCCTTTTAGTTTTAAACCCTATCTGCCCATTCAGGAGCTATCTCACAGTTTTTTTTTTTTTTTTTGAGATGGAGTCTTGCCCTGTCGCCCCGGCTGGAGTGCAGTGGTGTGATCTTGGCTCACTGCAACCTCTGCCTCCTGGGTTCAAGCAATTCTCCTGCCTTAGCCTACCGAGTAGTTGGGACTACAGGCGTGCATTACCACACCCGGCTAACTTTTGTATTTTTAGTAGAGACGGGGTTTCACCAGGTTGACCAGGCTGGTCTTGAACTCCTGACCTCAGGTAATCCACCCACCTCAGCCTCCCAGAGTGCTGGGATTACAGGCGTGAGCCACCGCGCCCAGCCCTGTCTTACAGTTTCTGCACTTAGTGAGGTTAACTCTAAAATCCTAAAACGGGGTCATTCACACTGTGACCGAAAACAGGCTTGTTAATGGTGAGCTAGAGGATTCCAAAATCTAGTTCACTCACTTCAACGTAACAAATTACAAAGACAAATTTTAAAATTGCTGTATATGAAAAGTAACAGCAAACTATGCCAAAGGCCCAGGTTTTCAATTTCATTACTTAATAAATAAATATTAAAGTTAGCATTTGATTTCCACTGAATAGAGATGCTAGTTAAATAACAGAGAATCTTTCAAAATACTTTAAAAAATATTATCTAGTTCCCCAAAAGAAATCCTCATTTTGAACTCAGGCTTTGCTCAGTGAACGCCTATGACATCTCACGGGGCTGGCGTGAGATTAAATGATATCACAGCTGTGAAAGTATTCTGGAAAAGAGATACAACACCACATTCACATACACTATAAAAATGAAGCTTTTCAAGTTTTAATTTGGGTACCTATGAGTTGTTTGTTGCTAATTTATCATCCCCAAATATTAGGTAAGAGGGCCAGGCGT
The DNA here is from genome assembly GCF_028858775.2 of Pan troglodytes. Taxonomy (NCBI): domain Eukaryota; kingdom Metazoa; phylum Chordata; class Mammalia; order Primates; family Hominidae; genus Pan; species Pan troglodytes. The sequence goes on from NC_072404.2 coordinate 8,698,972, forward strand.
GGTGGCTCACACTAACCTCAGCACGTTGGGAGGCCGAGGCGATCACTTGAGGTCAGGAGTTCGAGACAAGCCTGGCCAACATGGTGAAACCCCGTCTGTACTAAAAATACAAAAACAGAGTGAGGCTCCATCTAAAAAAAAAAAAATTAGGTAACAGATTCACTGGCAGAAATACAAAGTGACGCAGGCACAAGGCTGTCACTGCAGGAAAAGTCTAGTAGGAGAAGCTGCTTGAGTAAACTGTGATCTCCACGCAGTCGGGGGCTGCGCACCAGCGAAGGAGAAGAGCTCCGTGGCTGGAAGGAGGTTTCCGATACCCACTGCCAAAGGAAAAGCACAAGGCACGAAACAACGCAGAGTATCTTCCTTTTATGTAAGAAATGGCGGGAGACTAAAACCCATATTCTGCTTGCTTATATTTGGAAAAGGAAACGTGGATACACCAGCAGCAGATAAAAATGACTTCTAGGGAGGGAGGGAATGGGGGATGGGACAGAGATAGGAGTAGCCCTCTCTGAGTATGTCTGACTTTGGAACCATGCTAACATCTTCCATAATTAAAAAAAAAATTAAATAAAAAACCAACCCCTCAAAATTGAACCCAAATTAAAGCAAATGAACCCAACAGGACACCAAGGTTAGAGGCGGAACCTAGAATTCTGGCCTCCTCCTGGTTTTTTTTGTTTGTTTTTTTGTTTTTTGCCAGAATGTGAAAGTACAGAGGAGCTGGCCCCTGACTCTGGCCACGCTTTGGCCCCCTTGCCCTGTGTGTGGCCTCGTGGCTGTGCCTGTGGACACCTCGTCTCCAAGCCTGGCAAACAGCCACCCCTCGGTCACAGCAGTGAGACCCCAGGAAGAGCTGCACAGGGTCCTTGGCCGTGGAGCAGCCTCTACAACTGTAAGCTCAGGCTCCGCGGGGTGTGTCCTCGGCGTGTGCAGAGGTGCCGTCACGGGGGTGCCACGCCGGGCCCCTAAAGCACCAGCCCCCTTGCCTGGGTTCTTCCTTTATGTTTTCATTAGGTAAGATCTACATAATAGAAAATTCACCATTTTGACATGAACCATTCAATGGCATTTACTACCTTCAAAATGTTGTACAGCCACCACTTCTACAGCCTATCAGCCGCCACTCCCACTGCCCTGGCCCAGACCCTGACAACACGAATCTGCTTTCTGTCTCCATGGATTTCCCTGTTCTGGATCTCTCACTGGAGCGCATTCACACAGCATGCAGCCCTTTGTGTCTGGCTCTTTTACTTGGTGCGGCATTTCCGAGGCTCGCACATGCTGTGGCACAGGCCAGTGCGACATTCCATTTTATGGCAAATATATATATATGTATATACATGCCATTGTATGGATATGTGGTTTGTTTTTCCATTTGTCAGTTGATGAACACTTTGTTTCCAGTTTTTGGCCATTGTGAACAGTGCTACAAACAGCTGTGTGGAAGTTTTTGCTTGAATATATGTTTTCATTTCTTGAGTATACACCTAGGAGTGAAACTGTAGCATCCTATGGTAATTCTTTTTTTATTTTAAAATGGAGTCTCGTCCCGTTGCTCAGGCTGAGTGCAGTGGTGCGATCTTGGCTCACCGCAACCTCTGCCTCCTGGTTCAAGCAGTTCTCTTGCCTCAGCCTCCCAAGTAGCTGGATTACAGGCGTGCGCCACCAAACCTGGCTAATTTTTGTATTTTTAGTAGAGACGGGGGTTTCACCGTGTTGGCCAGGCTGGTCTCGAACTCCTGACCTCCAGTGATCCGCCCGCCTTGGCCTCTCAAAGTGCTGGGATTACAGGTGTGAGTCACTGTGCCCGGCAGTCCTTTGGTAATTCTGTGCTTAATTTTCTGAAGACCACCAAGCTGTTCTCCACGGCGGCTGCACAAGTTTACATTCCCACGGGCCATGTACAAAGTTTCCAATTTATCCACATCCTTGCCAACACTTGCTATTTTCTGATTTTTAAAAACGGTGGCCATCCTACTAGCTGTGAAATGGCACTCCAGTGTGATCTTTTCTGGGTTTTCTGGCGTTTCCTGGTGATCTTTTCTAGGTGGTTCTATTTGTATCATCATTATAGACTGCATGTTTGTATGCTCCCAGAATTCCCATGTGGAAGCCCTACCTGCAGTGTGATGGTATTTGGAGATGGGGCCCTTGGGAGGTGACTGAAGGTAGGGACCTCATGATACGATAGTGCCTTCAGAAGAAGAGACCGGAGAGCTCTCCCTCTCACTCCGTCCTATGTGAGGCACCAGGACACAGTGAGAAGCTGGCCGTCTGCAAGCGAGGAAGACAGCCCTCCCTCACCAGAACCTGATGGTGCTGCCACCCAGATCCTCAATTTCCAATCTCCAGAGCTGTGAGAAAATTAATTTCTGTTGTTTAACCCACCCAGTCAGTATTTTGTTATGGCAGCTTGAGCCGATAAATATAATTATGAACTTGTGGATTTTCATCTGTCAGAGGCAAAGATGGTGAAATGTAAACAACATGTTAATACTGGGCAATGGGTTTATGAGTATCTGTTGGGCTCATTCTTAAACAGTTTCATAAGATGTTTAATAGTTCAAATTATAGATTCAGCCCTTAAAACTACAGATTTAGGGCTCGCCGCGGTGACTCACGCCTGTAATCCCAGCACTTTGGGAGGCCGAGGCGGGCGGATCACGAGGTCGGGAGATCTAGACCATCCTGACTAGCATGGTGAAATCCTGCCTCTACTAAAAATACAAAAAAATTAGCCGGGCGTGGTGGCAGGTGCCTGTAGTCCCAGCTACTCAGGAAGCTAAGGCAGAAGAATGGTGTGAACCCGGGAGGCAGAGCTTGCAGTGAGCTGAGATAGCGCCACTGCACTCCTGCCTGGGCGACAGAGCAAGACTCCGTCTCAAAACAAACAAACAAATAATCAAACAAAAAACCACTATAGATTTAGATTCTTCATCTGTATCACAGGGATCATCATAGAAAAATGAGCTAGAAAGAAATTTTACAGTATGTTTTAAGATATTCCCCTGCCTCTAGATAAAAAGCACCTAGACTAGGTGTGGCGGCATGCACACCTGTGGTCTCAGCTACCTGGGAGGCTGAGGTGGGAGGATCACTTGAGCCCAGGAGGTTGAGGATGCAGTGAGCCATGATTGCGCCACTGCACTCAGGCCTGGGCAACAGAATGAGACACTGTCTCTTAAAAAGAACCCAAAAACCTAAATAACAGGGCTGGGGGTGGGGAGAGCTCACCCAGTTTCCAGAGGCTTCCACCACAGAATCCCTAAAACCCAGCAAGTGAGGCACCAGGCATGTCACAGTTGGGCTGCCTGTTAGCTTTCTACTTTTTGGGGAAATTCACAGCAGAATTCCAGCCTTTGTAGTAGCCAGAACCCAAATTCCAAGCCTCTTTGGGGCTAGGACAGAGGTATGTGTGAAAAGTCGCAAGAATAGTACAAAGAGCTCATACAGTCTTTCTCTAGATTCACCTGTTCACATCTCCTCTCATTTGCTTTATCCTTCGCTCGCTCTCTTTCAATACACAGACTTTTAAAATTCCGTCATCATTTGAGAGCAAGTTGTTTACCCCTAACAACTTCAGAGGGTATGTCCTAAGAATGAGGACACCTGCTTCTACAACCACGGCAACTTCAGGTGCTGCTTCAGGAGAACGCCGCAAGGATAAGAGTATTCATCTAGGATGACTGTCTCATAATTACCACGGATTAGACACCGAGGTTGATCTAATATATACACATACAGCATTATAAGACCATTTTCCTCCTCCAGCACAGAATTTAGTATATTACTTACATGTAGTTATCATGCCTCTTTAGTTTCATTTAATCTGAAACACTTGAATTTTTTTATTTTTTTGAGATGGAGTCTCACCCTGTTGCCCAGGCTAGAGTGCAGTGGGACGATCTCAGCTCACTGCAGCCTCTGCCTTCCGGGTTCAAGAGATTCTCCTGCCTCAGCCACCCGAGTAGCTGGGATTACAGAGGTGCACCACCATACCCGGCTAATTTTTGTGTTTTTACTAGAGACAGGGTTTTGCCCCATTTTGGCCAGGCTGGTCTTGAACTTAAGTGATCTGCCCGCCTCAGCCTCCCAAAGTGCTGGGATTACAGGTGTGAGCCACCACGCCCAGCCTACACTGAGATTTTTGAAGAAGAGGGCTGCCTCCCACGGCCCTTGGGGTTTTTGCGATGTCTCCAGTGTTTAACATGACAGTTTCGAGATGATTTTCCAGTCAGTGCCACTCCATGCTTGCCGGTCTGTGAGTGACATTCTACTGTCAACAAGAGTCCTGCTCCTGTTTATCTCATCGCTGTCCACATGGACTCACAGATGCAGTCATTTTCCAGGGGCTGTAATTCACCTCTGTCCTTGCTTACTTTGGTGCTCAAAGTGAAGAAAGCACTGAGTCTCGCCGGCCCTTTGCGTTTCCATATTAGTTCTAAAGTCAGCTATCAATGTCTACCCTCCCTGTCCCTGCAAACACCTGCAGAGTTTTGATTTTGAATGAGGCCTTTAATTCCTCTTGGTAATGCTTATAAATTTTCTGTACACAGGTGATGCACATCTTTCCTTAGATTTATTCTTAGGTATGTAATCATTTATGGTGCTTCTTAAATGGCATCTTTAAACATTTTCCATTTTATAATCCTTTGCTGCTAGTGAATAGAAATACAATTGATTTCTGTATATTGGCTTGTGCCTAGTCACCCTGCTAAGCTCTGTATTCATTCTAATAATAGACCTGTAGGTTCTTCTCAATTTTCCAGGTGCACAATCACATCACCTGTGAGCCACAGGCATGGTGGTGTGTGGCGACAATAACATTCAGACAGAAAGCCTACCATCTTTTTGGCCAGGAGAACAAGAGGACAGAGCTGGGGCAACCAGGACTGCCAAGGGGTAAGGTGGGAACACTCCAAAAAGAAAAGAGTCAGTGAGGGAGACCTCAAGTTCTGTGCATAAACTTTGCCCAAGAGCCTGGCTGGCCCCTGAACCATACATATGGGGGCAAACTGAAAGGGGTCTCTGCTGTGATCTAAGCAACCACCAGCACAGGCATGACCAAGTTGGCAGTTTGGGTCTCATCAAGTTAAGTGTCTGCTAAAGCAAAAATATCAACATTAGATGGATGAACAGAACAGGATTTAAGTCTTAAAACGACATCCATAATACCCAAGATATAATTAAATTATTCAAAATATGGAAGGTATTCATCATCAGGGGCAAAAACAATCAGAAGTTATCAACTCAAATATCCCAGATACTGGGATGGCTTGACACAGACTTTAAAGCAGCTATTATAATTAGGCTCAATTAGGTTAAAAATGCTCATGTTGAATAAAGATATAGAAAATCTTATCAGAGGTCAGGGAGGATCCAAGATGGCCGAATAGGAACAGCTCCGGTCTACAGCTCCCAGCGTGAGCGAGGCAGAAGACGGGTGATTTCTGCATTTCCAACTAAGGTACCGCGTTCATCTCACTGGGGTGTGCCAGACAGTGGGTGCAGCGCACTGTGTGCGAGCCGAAGCAGGGCGAGGCACTGCCTCACCCGGGAAGCGCAAGGGGTCAGGGAATTCCCTCTCCTACTCAAAGAAAGGGATGACACATGGCACCTGGAAAACTGGGTCACGCCCACCCTAACTGCACTTTCCCAACAGGCTTAAAAAACGGCACACCAGGAGATTATATCCCGCACCTGGCTCAGAGGGTCCTACACCCATGGAGTCTTGCTCATTGCTAGCACAGCAGTCTGAGATCAAACTGCAAGGCAGAAGCACGGCTGGGGGAGGGGTACCCACCACTGCCGAGACTTGATTAGGTAAACAAAGCAAAAACATACCAGATTGTAAAGACCATCAAGGCTAGGAAAAAACTGCATCAACTAACGAGCAAAATAGCCAGCTGACATCATAATGACAGGATCAAATTCACACATAACAATATTAACTTTGAATGTAAATGGGCTAAATGCTCCAATTAAAAGACATAGACTGGCAAACTGGATAAAGAGTCAAGACCCATCAGTGTGCTGTATTCAGGAAACCCATCTCACATGCACAGACACACATAGGCTCAAAATAAAGGGATGCAGGAAGATCTACCAAGCAAATGGAAAACAGAAAAAGGCAGGGGTTGCAATCCTAGTCTCTGATAAAACAGACTTTAAACCAACAAAGATCAAAAGAGACAAAGAAGGCCATCACATAATGGTAAAGGGATCAATTCAACAAGAAGAGCTAACTATCCTAAATATATATGCACCCAATACAGGAGCACCCAGATTCATAAAGCAAGTCCTTAGAGACCTACAAAGAGGCTTAGACTCCCACACAATAATAATGGGAGACTTTAACACCCCACTGTCAACATCAGACAGATCAACGAGACAGAAAGTTAACAAGGATATCCAGGAATTGAACTCAGCTCTGCACCAAGCAGACCTAATAGACATCTACAGAACTCTCCACTCCAAATACAGAATATACATTCTTTTCAGCACCACACCACACCTATTCCAAAATCGACCACTTGATAGTTGGAAGTAAAGCACTCCTCAGCAAATGTAAAAGAACAGAAATTATAACAAACTGTCTCTCAGACCACAGTGCAATCAAACTAGAACTCAGGATTAAGAAATCAAAACCGCTCAACTACATGGAAACTGAACAACCTGCTCCTGAATGACTACTGGGTACATAATGAAATGAAGGCAAAAATAAAGATGTTCTTTGAAACCAACGAGAACAAAGACACAACACACCAGAATCTCTGGGACACATTCAAAGCAGTGTGTAGAGGGAAATTTATAGCACTAAATGCCCACAAGAGAAAGCAGGAAAGATCTAAAATTGACACCCTAACATCACAATTAAAATAACCAGAAAAGCAAGAACAAACACATTCAAAAGCTAACAGAAGGAAGAAATAACTAAGAGCAGAACTGAAGGAAATAGAGACACAAAAAACCCTTCAAAAAATTAATGAATCCAGGAGCTGGTTTTTTGAAAAGATCATCAAAATTGATAGACCACTAGCAAGACTAATAGAGAAGAAAAGAGAGAAGAATCAAATAGACGCAATAAAAAATGATAAAGGGGATATCATCACCAATCCCACAGAAATACAAACTACCATCAGAGAATACTATAAACACCTCTACGCAAATAAACGAGAAAATCTAGAAGAAATGGATAAATTCCTCGACACATACATCCTCCCAAGACTAAACCAGGAAGAAGTTGAATCTCTGAATAGACCAATAACAGGCTCTGAAATTGAGGCAATAATCAATAGCTTACCAACCAAAAAAAGTCCAGGAGCAGATGGATTCAACAGCTGAATTCTACCAGAGGTACAAGGAGGAGCTGGCACCATTCCTTCTGAAGCTATTCCAATCAATAGAAAAAGAGGGAATCCTCCCTAACTCATTTTATGAGGCCAGCATCATCCTGATACCAAAGCCTGGCAGAGACATAACCAAAAAAGAGAATTTTAGACCAATATCCTTGATGAACATTGATGCAAAAATCCTCAATAAAATACTGGAAAACCGAATCCAGCAGCACATCAAAAAGCTTATCCACCATGATCAAGTTGGGCTTCATCCCTGGGATGCAAGGCTGGTTCAACATATGCAAATCAATAAATGTAATCCAGCATATAAACAGAACCAAAGACAAAACCACATGATTATCTCAATAGATGCAGAAAAGGCCTTTGACAAAATTCAACAACCCTTCATGCTAAAAACTCTCAACAAATCAGGTATTGATGGGACATATCTCAAAATAATAAGAGCTATCTATGACAAACCCACAGCCAATATCATACTGAATGGACAAAAACTGGAAGCATTCCCTTTGAAACCTGGCACAAGACAGGGATGCCCTCTCTCACCACTCCTATTCAACGTAGTGTTGGAAGTTCTGGCCAGGGCAATCAGGCAGGAGAAGGAAATAAAGGGTATTCAATTAGGAAAAGAGGAAGTCAAATTGTCCCTGTTTGCAGACGACATGATTATATATCTAGAAAACCCCATCATCTCAGCCCAAAATCTCCTTAAGCTGATAAGCAACTTCAGGATATAAAATCAATGTACAAAAATCACAAGCATTCTTATACACCAATAACAGACAAACAGCCAAATCATGAGTGAACACCCATTCACAATTGCTTCAAAGAGAATAAAATATCTAGGAATCCAACTTACAAGGGATGTGAAGGACCTCTTCAAGGAGAACTACAAACCACTACTCAAAGAAATAAAAGAGGATACAAACAAATGGAAGAACATTCCATGCTCATGGGTAGGAAGAATCAGTATCATGAAAATGGCCATACTGCCCAAGGTAATTTATAGATTCAATGCCATCCCCATCAAGCTACCAATGACTTTCTTCACAGAATTGGAAAAAACTACTTTAAAGTTCATATGGAACCAAAAAAGAGCCTGCATCGCCAAGTCAATCCTAAGCCCAAAGAACAAAGCTGGAGGCATCACGCTACCTGACTTCAAACTATACTACAAGGCTACAGTAACCAAAACAGCATGGTACTGGTACCAAAACAGACATATAGACCAATGGAACAGAACAGAGCCCTCAGAAATAATGCCGCATATCTACAACTATCTGATCTTTGACAAATCTGACAGAAACAAGCAATGGGGAAAGGATTCCCTATTTAATAAATGGTGCTGGGAAAACTGGCTAGCCATATGTAGAAAGCTGAAACTGGATCCCTTCCTTACAGCTTATACAAAAATTAATTCAAGATGGATTAAAGACTTAAACGTTAGACCTAAAACCATAAAAACCCTAGAAGAAAACCTAGGCAATACCATTCAGGACATAGGCATGGGCAAGGACTTCATGTCTAAAACACCAAAAGCAATGGCAACAAAAGCCAAAATTGACAAATGAGATCTAATTAAACTAAAGAGTTTCTGCACAGCAAAAGAAACTACCATCAGCATGAACAGGCAACCTACAGAATGGGAGAAAATTTTTGCAACCTACTCATCTGACAAAGGGCTAATATCCAGAATCTACAATGAACTCAAACAAATTTACAAGAAAAAAACAAACAACCCCATCAAAAAGTGGGCAAAGGACATGAACAGACACTTCTCAAAAAAAGACATTTATGCAGCCAAAAGACACATGAAAAAATGTTCATCATCACTGGCCATCAGAGAAATGCAAATCAAAACCACAATGAGATATCATCTCACACCAGTTAGAATGGTGATCATTAAAAAGTCAGGAAACAACAGGTGCGGGAGAGGATGTGGAGAAATAGGAACACTTTTACACTGTTGGTGGGACTGTAAACTACTACAACCATTGTGGAAGTCAGTGTGGCGATTCCTCAGGGATCTAGAACTAGAAATACCATTTGACCCAGCCATCCCATTACTGGGAATATACCCAAAGGATTATAAATCATGCTGCTATAAAGACACATGCACACGTATGTTTATTGCGGCACTATTCACAATAGCAAAGACTTGGAACCAACCCAAATGTCCAACAACGATAGACTGGATTAAGAAAATGTGCCACATATACACCATGGAATACTATGCAGCCATAAAAAATGATGAGTTCTTGTCCTTTGTAGGGACATGGATGAAACTGGAAACCATCATTGTCAGCAAACTATTGCAAGGACAAAAAACCAAACACCCCATGTTCTCACTCATAGGTGGGAACTGAACAATGAGAACACATGGACACGGGAAGGGGAACATCACACACCGGGGACTGTTGTGGGGTAGGGGGAGAGGGGAGGGATAGCATTAGGAGATATACCTAATGCTAAATGACGAGTTAATGGCTGCAGCACACCAACATGGCACATGTATACATATGTAACAAACCTGCACGTTGTGCACATGTACCCTAGAACTTAAAGTATAATAATAATAAAATTAAAAAAAAAGAAAATCTTATCAGATACACAAAAAACATAGTGGAAAACAAATGGAAATTTTAGAACTAAAACACACAACATCTGAAATTTTAAAATTTACTGGATGAACTTAATAATAGACTGGGGATGAGAGAGGAAAGAATCAGTGACCACTGAAATTAGATTAATAGAGATGACCCAATGATCCAATCTCAAAAAGAGAAAAAAGATAAAGAATGAGGTGCAGGCACCTGGGGCAATTCCTAAAGGCCTAATACACAAGTAGTTGGAATCTCACAGGAGAGAACAAAGAGAGTGGGGCAGAGAATGTTTTTAGAAGCAGAAAACTTTCCAAATTTGGTGAAAGACCTAAATTTACAGATTTCAAGAAGCTCCACAAATTCCAAATATGATAAATATGAAGAAACTCATAGCAAGGATGCTATACCACACACTTCTGAATAATCCACAGGTCAAAGAAGTCAGACTCTCCGGTCTGACATGTAAAGGGCCTGGAAGTCGTCACTCCCATCCTCACAGCAGCGACACTGGCAAGAAGAACAAACTGCAAGTCCCAGCTCTGCTTAGACCCATCAGAGAGCTGAGATCACAGGACACACTGCTGCCCCCAAACTGCAGAGGCAGACAGGCAAATGCAGAGAATCGCAATTTACCAGGAACAGAAGATGATGCCAGAGCCTGCAACTGATATGTTATGCCTGGCTTGTAAGAAAAAATACTGGAGTCCCCTCCTTATCCTCAGGGGACACATGGTGAGACCTCAGTGGATGCCTGAAGCCTTGAATAATACCCAACCTTATCTATATTGTTTTTCCCTTTACACATGTACCTATGGTCAAGTTTAATTGATAAGTTAGGCAGAGTAAGGTTAACAATAAAACAGAACAATTATAACAATACACTGTAATAAAGTTATGTGAATGTGGTCTCTCAAAGTGTCTCACTGTACTGTATTCATCCCCTTTTGGACCACGGTTGACTGCGGGTAACTGAAACCATGGAAGGTGAAACCACGGACACAGGGGACTATTGGACAGGCATGTTAACAGACACACACACGGTGTGAAGAGCAAGGGGGACTATTGGACAGGCATGTCCCACAGTGTGAAGAAACACAGTGTGAAGTTACAAAGTGAGGCCTCAGAACCAGATTCGGATATGGCGAAGGTTTTAGAGTTTTCAGCTTGGGAACTGAAATAACTGATTAATATGAGGGTGCGAATGGAAAGGTGGACAGATGGGAACAGAAGCGAGAGATATGCACACTCCAGGAGTGGTACCCAGACATGCCAAAATCAAAGAAGAATTCACAAAGTACATCAGAAAGTATTTTGAACTTCAAGACTATGTTAAAATATCAACACTTTTATCTTGAGATGCTGCCACTACAGCATTTCGGGGAGAAATCTGTTGCTTTACATGCTTATATTAGGGCCGGGCGCGGGAGCACACACTTGTAACCCCAGCACTTTAGGAGGCTGAGGCAGGTGGACTGGTTGAGGTCAGGAGTTCAAGACCTGGGCAACATGGCAAAACCCCATCTCCTCAAAAAAAACCCAAAAGTTAGCCGAGTATGTTGGCACATGCTTGTAGTCCCAGCTACTCAGCAGGGGGAGCTGAGGTGGGAGGATCACTTGAACCCAGGAGGCCGAGGCTGCAGTGAGCCAAGACTGCACCACTGCAATCCAGTATAGGCAACAGAGCAAGACCGTTTCAAAGAAAAAAGAAAACAACAACAACAACAAAAAATAACAGCTTATAGAAGAGAAAAAATGATCAAAAATCACTGACCAAAGGTACCACCTCAAAGAGCTTAATGAAGAGCTCTTTAAACTCAAGGTAAGCAGGAGAAAGAAAATAACAAAGATGAGATAACAATGAAATGGAAAATGAATTTTGCAATAGAAACAATTAACAAAGCCAAATGTTGGTTCTTTAAAAATGTCAACAGAATTGATAACCTCCTAAGGGAATTAAGAAAAAGAAAAAACAAATCTCCAGTATCAGGAATGAAAAAGTTATACTATAGCTCCGTCAAACATTGACAGGTATTAAGAGAATGTTCCAAACAACTTTATGCTAACAGATTGGACATCTTATATGAAATGGACAAATTGCTTTAAAAAATTTAATTTCCCAAAACGGATACTGTATGAAATAGAAAATTTGAACAGCCTTTAAAAAACTGAATTTGTTCTAAAACAACAACAAAACTTCCCCAAAGGAAAACTCCAGGCCTAGATGGCCTCATTATCAAACATGTAAAGAAGAAATAACACTAACGAACGTGAACTTTTTCAGAAAATCAAAGAGGAAGAAATAATTTCCAACTCCTTTTATGGGGCCAGCATCATCCTGGTACCCACACTGACAAGATTATCAAAAAAGAAAAATTACAGACCAACTCTCCCCTTGAAAAGACACAATATCTTTAACAAAACTTTAGCAATTTAAACCTAACTACATAAAAAATGTCAATAGAAGACAGCCACTATTTTAACAAAATAAGGAAGAAAAAAATACGAATGTTTCAAGAGATGCAGAAAAAAAGCATGTGAAAAAATTCAACACATGCTCAGGGCTTAAAAAAAAAAAAGACCTCTCTCACCAGACTAACAGAAAGAAACTTCCTCAGTTTGATAAAGGGCATCTATGAAAACCATGCAACTAACATCCTAAGTCATGGTGGACCACTGAGTACTTTCACCCTAACACTGGGTATAAGGCAAGGATGCCCACTTTTACTGCTTCTGGTCAATGCTAAGTTAGAAAGACTAACAGCAAAAAGCAAGACAGCAAGCAAGCGAACAAATGAAACAAATAAAAGACACAGGGAAGCAAGAAATAAAACAATCTGCAGATCGCCAACTGTTCAAACGCAAAATCCTACGGAAGCTATAAAAAGCTAGCAACAGAATCAATCCGTGAGTTTAGCACATTTACAAGATACAAGATTACTACACAAAAATCAAGTATATGTTTTATATACTGCCAATAACCCAATGGAATCTAGACATTGTAAAAGCAATTCTGTTTTTAATAGTACTAAGAAACATGAATTTTTTTTGCCCTAACTTTTCATCTTGAAATAATTATAGATGCACAGGAAGTTGCAAAGATTGCACAGAGAGGTATAGGTGGACCTGCCATGCATTTTCCCCAGTGGTTACATCTGTTGTTCTTATAGTGCAATATCAGAACCAGGGAACTGACGTTGGTACAATGTGTGTGTGGTTCCATGCACTTTGTCACCTGTCTAGATTTGTGTAACCACCACTGCAATCAAGAGACAGAACTGTCCCACCACAACGGTCTCCCTCATGTTACGAATTTATAATCACAGCCATCCTCCTTCTTCCACCATCCCTAATCCCTTGGCAACCACGAATCTGATTTCCATCTCTAGAATGTATAGTCACTGATCTGTTTTCTGTTCCTATAGTTTTGCCTTTTCTAGAGTGTACTTAAAGTGAAACCATACAGCATGCGGCTTTTTTTTTTAAAAAAGAGACAGGGTCTTACTGTGTTGCCCAGGATGGAATGCAGCGGCATGATCATGGCTCACTGCAAACTCTCCTCCCAGGCTCAAATGATCCTCCTGCCTCAGCCTCCCAAGTAGCTGGGACTACAGGCGCATGCCACCATGCTTGGCTAATTTTATTTTTTGTAGAGATGGGATCTTGCTATGTCGTCCAGGCTGGTCTTAAACTACTGGGCTCAAGCCATCCTCCCACTGTGGCCTCCCAAAGTGCTGGGATTACAGGTGTGAGCCCCTGCACCTGGCAGCATGTGGCCTTTGGAAGTTGGCTTTTTTCACTCAACATAATGTCCTTGGGATCTGCTCACACTGTTGCATGTGTCAGTAGCTTGCCCCTTTTTACTGCTGGTAGAATTCCATGGTCTGAATGTGCTGCAGTTTATTTAACCATTTACCAATCTAGAGACATTTTGGTTGTTTCTGTATTTTAGCTATTACACATAAAACTCTGTGAACATTCATGTACAGGTGTGGTGTGGATGTAAGTTTCATTTCTCTAGGGTAAATGCCCAGGAGTGTGACTGCCGGGCTGTATAAGTGTATGTTTAATTTTTTTTCCTTTTAATTACATTTATTTTAATGCTGAATTTACTCCCGTGCCATAAGTTTTTGTTTCTTCAGTTTCTTCTGGGATATCTTTTTCTTCTGGGCAACCTCCTCTTCTGGTTTAGGAACAATCTGTACCTTTTCAGTAAGGATCATCTCAATGTGGCAGGGAGAGCTCATCTATGGGTTAATCCGACCACGAGCTCTGTAGGTCCAGCGGCGCATCTTAGGTGCTTTGTTCACTTGGATATGCTCAGTGACCAGAGAATCTACATCTAAACCCTTAAGTTCAGCGTTACTCTCTGCCAAACTCTTTTCCAGAATGGTTGTACCCTTTTACCTCCCCACCAGTGATGAATGAGACCCAGCTTCTCAGTATCCTCACCAGCGTTTGTTATTTTCACTATTTTCTATTGTATCTGTTTTAATAGGTGTGTAGTGCTAGCTCACAGCAGTCTGAGTCTGCATCTCCCTTAATTGGCAGTGACTCAATGGCTGGAGAGGCTGGATGTCTTCTCGTGCTTATGTGCCATCGCCATGTCCTCTTTGGTGAAATCACTTCATATGTTTTGCTTATTTTCTGCTTGGATTGTTTTCGTACTGGTGAGTATTGTTTTGAGAGTTCTGTTTTCTAGATAATGAGTCCTTTGTCGGATATGTAGTCAGCAAATACTTTTCTCCCAGTCTGTAGCTTGTCTTTTCATCCTCTTACTAAGAGGATCTGGGCAGGGCACGGTGGCTCACCCCTGTAATCCCAGCACTTTGGGAGGCCAGGGCAGGAAGATCCCTTGAGCTTAGGGGCTCGAAACCAACCTGGGCAACATAGTGAGACCACATCTCTACTTTAAAAAAAAAAAAATTAGCCAGGTATGGTGTTGCGTTCCTGTAGTCCCAGCTATCAGGGGAGGCTGGGGCAAGAGGACTGCTTGAGCCCAGGAGACTGAGGCTGCAGTGAGCTATGAACACACCGCTACACTCCAGTCCGAGCAACAGAGTGAGACCCTGCCTCAAAAGGAGAACTTTTGCAGAGCAAACATTTCAAATTTTGATGAAACAAAAATGACCTTTTCTCAAAATTTGATTTCAACGGATCACTAGGGCGTCATGTCTAAGAATTCTTCACCAAGTTCTAGGCCCCAAGGAGTTTCTACTGTTATCTTCTCTCAAGTTTTAGAGTTCTGTGCTTTACATTGAAATCTGTAACTCAGTTTGAATTAATTTTGTATAAGAGATTTAGGTCAAGGTTCACTTTTTCTTCCCTACAGAGACAGTTAGTCCAGCACCCTTCGTTGAAAAGGCTCTCCTTCTTCACTGAGTTGCTTCTGCCCTTGGCTGCAATCAGTCGGGCGTGCTGGCGGGGAGCGATCCACGGGAGTGACCTCGTGTCTCTCCCTGCGCCAGCACCACACAGGCCTGACCACTGCAGGGAGACAACAGGCCTTGGAATCAGGGAGAGTGGCCCCTCCCACTTTATTCTTTTTCAAACATTTTTGGCCATTCCAGTGCCTTTCCGGATACATTTTACAATAATCACATCCATGTCTACAAAAGATCTTGCTGAGATTTTCACAGGAATTGTGTCCAATCTGTGTATCAATCAGGGGAGAACAGACATCTCGACAGCACTGAGTTTTCCATGAACACGGCACATCCCTCCATTTGTTTAGATCTCATTCCTTGAGTGTTTCGTGCTTCTTATCAAACAAGTCCTCTAGATGTTGTGTTAAATGTACACCACAGTATTTCATTTTTAAAATGACTGTTAATGGTGTTGCATCTTACATTTCTGTTTCCATGTGTCCATTGGTCATTGTTAGCCTATAGAAGTAAAATTTATATTTTGTATATGGATCTTGTATCCTGTAGCCTTGCTAAACTGACTCATTAGTCTATGACTTTTCTGGTAGATTCCTTGGGATTTTCTGTGCCATCTGCCAACAGGAACAGTCATATTTCTTTTTCTCTGATATGTCTACCCTGCATTTCCTTTTCTTGCCTTACTGCATTGGCTAAAACAGGAAATTTTTTTAAAATGTGAAAAATTTCTTTACTGAAAACTGAAGAACACTTGGGCAAAAAATTTGAAACCTAAATAATTGGAGAGTTATGTCATATTCATGAAATGGAAGATTCAACATTGTTGTTTATGCTCCCCAAATTGATCTAGATTGAATACCAATCTCAACACAAATCCCAGCAGGCATTTTTTTTGGTAGAAATTGACAAGCTCATTTTAAAATTTATCTCTTCAAAACACCACAGAATAACAAACCATTTTATAAAAGAAGAAGAACGTTTTCATAATACCAAATTTCAACTTGCTAGAAAGTGACAGAGTTTATCATCGGCAAAAGAAAAGACATATGGATCAACCGAATAGAAATGAGAGTGCAGAAACAGGCCCCCACATATATGGCCAATTGATTTTTAAAAAATTGACAAGGCAACTCAAATGAGGAAAGGAAAAGTTTTCAACAAATGGTGCTGGAAAAACTGGTGATCTGCACAGAATTAAAAAAAAACTCTCATTTGGAGGATCAAAAAGTAAAAAAAGGACATTGATTCTAACCGTGTCCTATATAAATCTAATTCAAACTGGATCACTAAAACTAGACTTAAAAAAACATAGGATCTCAGGTATGGGGGCTCACATTTATAATCCTACGAGTTCAAGACCAGCCTGGGCAACATAGTGAGACCTCATCTCTGCAAAAAATTTTTAAAAATTAGTCAGGTGTGGTGGCACACGCCTATAGTCCCAGCTACTCAGGAGGCTGAGGCAGGAAGATCTCTTGAGCCCGGGAGGTCGAGGCTGCAGTGAGCCACAATCGTGCCACTGCACTACAGCCTGAGTGAGACCCTGTCTCAAATAAACAAACAAACAAACAAAAACATAGGAGAGGATCTCTGTGATCTTGGGTTAGGAAAAGATTTCTGTGCTGTCAGAATTCTAAGATGAGTGTCGATGACAGACGCCCCTGTCTTTCCCCGGAGTGTGGAAGGGACCTGGGACTATGATGGAACATCACTTTTGTGATTTGGTTACTTTAAGTTAGTCCAAGAGGAGGTGGTCTTGGGCCAGGTGTGGTGGCTCATGCCAAGGAGGGAGGATCCCTTGAGCCCAGGAATTTGAGGTTGGTCTGGGTAACACAGTGAGACCTCATCTCTATTAAAAATTTAAAAAGTAGCCGGGTGTGGTGGCACATGCCTGTAGTTCCAGCTACTCAGGAGGCTGAAGTGGAAGGTTCTCTTGAGCTGGGGAGTTCGAGGCAGCAGTGAACCGTGATTGTGCCAGTGGCACTCCAGTCTGGGCAACAGAGCGATACTCTGTCCCAAGGCGGGGGAAAAAAAGGAGGTGATCTTGGCAGGCCCGATCTAGTCAGGTGGGCCTTTTAAAAGAGGTGCTCTCCTGCTGACCTAGAAGAAAGCACACAGCCGTGGTGTGAGGAGGAGCCACGTGGCAAGGAAATGAGAGCACCCCTAGGAGCTGCCAGCTAGTAAGAAAATGGGACATCAGTCAGAGGACTGCAAGGAAATGAACTCTGCCAGTACCAGTGAGCTTGAAAAAGGATGACAAGCCTTAGATGGGAACGCGGCCAGGTGCACCAGCCTGCGAGGTTCCGAGCAGAGCATGTGGCGAACTCTGGATGCCCAGGCTGCTGACCCACGCACACTGGGAGATCATTACATCTGTGCCGTTTTAAGTTGCTAATTGGTGGTAATCTTTTCATCCAGCAACAGAAAACCTTTAGTACTTCTTAGGGCAAAATAACCATGAAGCATAAAGGAAAATGTCATCTTCCCTGCACATTCTCAGCCCCAGGGACCTCTTGCACTTAGTACGTACTGAACGCTTGCTGAGTCAATGAAGACATGTGTTTTTTCAAACCTGACTTTTTAAATGGCAGCTTAAATATTTTTTCCTTTAATAGCTTAGTGGTTCTCTGACTCCTGTTCGCTGTCCCCACATCAGAATAGCAATAATAAGGAATGATTCTTCCCTCCCCCTGCAAATGTAGCTGCCTGGTTAACACAGAACACAAGCTCTACAGACCTAATAAACGTCTGGAAAACCTCTTGCTTGGGGATGAGTCACTCCCTAACTCAAAACCAACAGGATGAGTCAGCAGCTGTTGCTTCAGGCTCTTTATGGAAAGCCCCTCTATTTTTACTATCCTATTCTTAAACAAAGACA
Source organism: Pan troglodytes (assembly GCF_028858775.2). NCBI lineage: Eukaryota > Metazoa > Chordata > Mammalia > Primates > Hominidae > Pan > Pan troglodytes. The sequence continues at coordinate 8,717,195 of NC_072404.2, forward strand.
AAAACCCAAAACCTTAACATCTCCCAAACTATCGATGCTTACAGTATTAGAAATGAAAACTCAGAGCATTTAAGAAAACAAGGCTTTAGGGCCGGGTGCAGTGGCTCACACTGTAATCCTAGCACTTTAAGAAAACAAGGCTCTGCAAACACTTATCTCATTCGCCATCCAAGTGATGACATCCTCATACGTCGTGTGGCCTCTGAAAAGCTCCACTGCAGGCTTGCACGTGAAAGAGGCTGTAAAGGGCAGACACTGTCTCAGCAGTTTCATGTGTTCTGTGCTGTCAGGGTTCTAAGATGAGCCTCAATGACACACGCCCTGTGCAGTTTCTTCCCCTGCAGCGTGGGAGGAAGCTGGAGTGTGATGGAACGTATCTCCTGTGATTGGGCGACTTTCAGCTAAGCCAAAGGGAGGTGATCTTGGTGGGCCTGATCTAATCAGGGGAGCCTTTCAAGGAACCTGGCGGAACCCTTGAAAGGGTCTTGGGGGCCCCCACAGCACACTGGGAGGAACCCCTGTGCTAGAGAGGTTGGTGCCTGTGTAGCAGCGTGCCCCTAACAACAGGGTCACAGCCCTAGGCTGGAAGCCACCAGTGCCCACCTCTGGTTCAGTGGATAATCAAGTGCAGTTTACTCATCTAATAGAACACCACAGAAGAATGGATATGAGAGGGTTATCACCGCATGTATCAACATGATGAGTCTCTGCTGGGCGCGGTGGCTCATGCCTATAATCCCAGCGCTCTGGGAGGCCGAGGTGGATCACCTGAGGTCAGGAGTTCAAGACCAGCCTCCTAATATGGTGAAACACCGTCTCTACTAAAAATACAAAAATTAGCGGGGCGTGGTGGTGGGCGCCTGTAATCCCAGCTACTGGGGAAGCTGAGGCAGGATAATCACTTGAACCCAGGGGGCGGAGGTTGCAGTGAGCCGAGATCACACCATTGCACTCAGCCCTGGGCCACAGAGCAAAACACTGTCTCAAAAAAAAAAAAAAAAAAAAAAAAAAACCCCATGATGGATCTCAAAATATAACGCTGAAGAAATAAGTCATAAAATGGTTATACTGTCCTTATTTACATGAAGTTAAAACACAGGCAAATGGAAACAAAGTGCTAGCTGTAAGAACTCACACCTGCCTTGCACTTCCTATGTGCCTGCACTGTTCTAAGGGCCTCCCCCATATCACCTTCATTCTCACAATACTCACGGTGTGTTATTACTGTTCTGTCCATGTGACAGATGCGGAGACTGAGACAAAGTGGTTGAATAACATGCCCAAGTGGTAAGTTACTACTGTTTAGGAATAGGTGGTAAAAAGACAAGTAAAAGGAAAGGAATAATTAGCCAAATACCAGAATAGTGGTGACGCTGGGGTGGCGGTAGTGGCTCACATGGGGTTTATGAATTACTGTTGATGTTTTTCATCTGAGTGGCAGGTTCAGAGGTGTTTGTTCATGCTGTTTCACGCTGTGCCTATTTTTTCAGACCCTCTTCTGTAGTCATACAGGATAGGAGAGAGATGTATACACTTCAGAATTTTAAAAAGAGCAAAAGAGAAAAAACACAGACTGAAGGCCATGAAAAAAACAGTCCTTAGGGCTGGGCCGCTCCCTCCAGGCAGTTTCTGCAACGGGTGCAGATGCCGTCCAATGCGATTGTCCGCCCCCGTCTCAGAGCCCCACGGCCAGCTGAGGTCCTTTGAAAAGCTCCGCTCCCTGCTTTCTGCCACCCGCTCCTGCCAAGCAGGCTGTGTAGGCTGGAAGCCACCAGTGGCTTTGTCACATGACCACAAACGCATAAAAATGACAGGAACACTCAGTTTTAAAAGTATTTTTTAAAATATGAAAACACTAGGATGTCAAGGTTGAGGAACTGAAGGTCAAGAGCTCCAAGGCCTCTGTTGGCAATGTGTAGCTTGGATGTGTGGACAAAGGGAGCCCCACGTGATGGACGTGCTTTCTTCCCATCGCCCGCCTCTGCCTGGGGAAGGAGTGGAGATTGAAGACACACCCAACGCGTGCAGAGTCCAGGCAGGAGGGCACACCCCAGCATGAGCTGCTCAGGCTCGCCTCCCAGCAGCGCTGCCTCCCGAGGTCCACAACCTGCTGTGTTCTGCACAGGCTCGACTCAATAGAATGCCTTACCAGTACCCCAGGGGGACACCAAGTCAGAGGATCTGAACTGGCTCATTGCCAATCACCCAGGAGATCAAAGCAATCAATGTCAGCGGTCTTTGCCGGACGCTGTGGTAAGCACCTGAGAACCACCCAGGCCCTTCCGCCTGTCAAATCAACACCGTGGCTTCACTTCCTTCTGGGCAGAGCCTATTCTTCATTCCAAAGACCTAAGATGGCTATGGCACCATGTCACATCAGGGCGTCCCTGACGACTGCACCAGAGCCTGTGAAGACTTTCCACACACATCCCTCAAGCAGGACAGACCTGTCACTGTCCCTTTAAGCCTTCCCAACCTCCACCCTCCAAATCCATCTCCATTTCCTTCTACTGGCAGCTTATCCAGAGCTAAGTTTAGCTACGACCATTTCTAATCTTTCCTCTAGGGACAGCGTCGAGCTCCCTACTGCTGGACCGTCCCAGCCGCGTGGCTTTACCAAGTCACCAGAGGTGAGCTTGTCTGCAAGAGGCTGGCGACACGAGGAACAGAAGTTGTCACATCCTCACAGCAATGTGGCTTCTTTGGTGGGGAGTGGGGGGTTCTGGCTGGCACCTTCCCCACTCCAGCTCCCCCTGTCCTTCCCACAGTCTTGACGAAGTTGCTTGCTCTCTCAGTCCTCACAGTTCATGGGTCGTTTTGGGACAGCATGTTGTTTTAGACCCAAAACAATGACATGTAAACGGAGTCAGGAACGTAGCACGCATCTCATAGAAAGCATTTCCTACACGTCTGGCTCTCGGCTGTGGGGCTCCTCTTAGAGTTATGCGGATGGGAGACAACCACGGCCGCCACACCGAGCCACCGTGCACGGCACTGCACAAACAAGCTCCCAGCACAGCAGCCCCGGCTCTGCTACCTCCCGGCCGTGGATGGCACAGCCCCCCTCTGGGCCTCAGTTTCCTCTTCTATGAGGTCAAAGCCACCACCCCATGCTCACAGAGCCGTCTGCTGGCTATGCCTAGAGGCACGGGGTGGGCACGCAGATGGCAGCTGTGATTTCCCTGAAACCAGACATCTGAGCCACACAGACTCCCAAGGACGGCTGACTTCATGGCAGAATTTGAGATATTTCAGAAGCCTAGTACAAATAAAGAAGAAAACCAGAAACTTTTTCCTAAAACCTGATGCAATTCAGGACGACTAAAAAGAGCTGGAACGGACAGCATCGCCCTCCAGAATTGTCACTACCTCATCTACCGAATTCCTAGGATACAAACAGTTCCCACTTTACACAGGGCACGTTCCCGAACCGGCCTCTCAGGCCGGAACCCAAAGACAATTTCACAGGATTTACAATTTGCAGCTATTGGTTCTCCTTTGACCGAATCCTTGAATTTGCTTAAAAAACAATGAAGAGTTGACAAGATGGGCCACTGGAAAATGAAAAGAGCATCGGCACTTCACGTTCATTAAAACGTGAAGAGATGACCAACTAATGCTGCTTTCATACCCTGGATAGTGCTGAGTACCAAACAGCTCTTTAGATCACAACGTAAAATTCAGCTTCCAGCTGGTCCAGTTTTCCCATCTGTTGTATCCACGGAATGTCCAAATGTAAGGGAAAAATGTGCAGTGTCCAGCCGCCCACCAGTCCAACCTGGTTAGCACCACAGCCTAACCTCACCGAGGCCTCCCAGCACTCACACAGAACACTCGCAGAGAACTGCGGCTCCATCCGCATTCCTTACCTTCATTACTGTCCCTACCTCCAGCCCCTCAAGAAAAAAGCTAAAGCGGCAGAGAAACCTGTGAAAACACAACATGCCAAAAATACTGACTCAAAATACCAAAAGCTCTCACCCTGAGGTGGAGAGGTCAACACAGGCTTCGTTTCTAGGAGAAGTTATAAGGGCTTCGTGTTCTGCACTGCTAAGAAACACCACCCTGACTTAGGGTCGTCACAGAAGGTGCACATGGCGGGGCCGGCGTGCACCCACTACTCACGCCAGGCGCTGCGCGACTGCTGCTGGACACACACGATCCCACCGAATCCAGACACGGTATGGCGGTTCCCACTTTCCTCACTGAGGAAACCAAAGCTTAGACGTTAACTTGGCCAAGGGCAAAAACGCTACTTAACTCCAAAGTCCAGCCTCTGAACCCACCCGTGTGCGGGGCCTGAGGTGTGAGTAGCCTAACTGTGGACTACAAAAGCAGTTCCACCACGCCTTCTATTCTGGAGTTAGATCCAATGACATTTCCTGAAAATTACATTTACAAACCCAAAAAAGGACAATCCCCTTCCGGATAAGACCCCACTGCCATGAAGCACAGAGCAGCAGGACGATGAGAGGATAAATCATTTGGAAAGAAACCACGCTGCCCGGGTGGAGGAGCGCCAGAGGGAAGCAGGCCCCATGTCCTCCCTCCCGCAGGGAGTGCACCAGGCCCGTCCTTTCCACCCAGGCTGTACAAAAGGGAGGAGGAGCACTCAGGGCGGCCTCCCATCCGCCACACACCCAGTCAGCGCGGCTCCGAAGCAGGAGAGGGCCAGCTCCGAGCCCTGCTCGTGGAGCCATTGGTGCTGCGGCGGGGAGAAGAGGCCACAGGCGGGGACGCCCCAGACACTCCCGTGGGGCCCGTGCCAGGGTCTCCTGCTCCTCAGAAAGAGCCCTTGTGTGCTACTGTGGTCGCCAATAGCCCTGCCGGCCACTGGTCCAGGACTCAGCGTGCCGTCCCTCCAGGACGCGGACCGGGGCTCCCTACCAGCCTTGAGTGAGAGACCACAAGCAGCCTCTGAAGTCATCTTCCTCTCTCTTCTCAGAAGCATTTCTCGAATATTCTGCTGACAAGAGGTTAGCAGGACTTCACAAGACACCCCAACACACACACACACACACACACACACACACACACACACACACGTGGTCTCAACACAGTTCAGAAAACACATTTGCCTTCCCAGGCCCGTGGGAGGAGTGCTGTGAGGTTGAGACACAGCCCGGCTTGCTGAAGGCACAAATGCCGGTGCGCCCTCGCCACAGTTTGCTTGCTTCATCGGGCGGAGAAGGCCGAGTTCCAGCTCAGGGAGCCCACAAAGGAGCTTTTCCTACGGCCCTGCCAACCGCCTGGAGCAAGGGTCTTGTCTGGAAAAGCTCCCCGAGCTCCCTCAACCCCGGCAGCAGTACTGCTCTGTGGCTGAGGATGAAGCTCCAGTCCATGTCCCAAGCAGTGTCTCAATTCTCAATGGTCCTGTAATCTAAGGCTAGCTCGAAACAAAAAACAATTATTTTAAGGTCTAAAATATGCAGAAAGAGCTGCAGTGAACACATTTACACTTCCCAAGGACAAGCATCTAAGGAAGATCCCTGGTAAGAATGAGAAAGCCTGGGCTTGTCCAGGAAACCAAAGCTTCTTCTACATGTGCCTTCCCTGCACAAAATACCTCCCCCACAGGCTCTGCTTTTCCTGTCGCCTGGAACAAGAAAGCTCCCTGGGCAGGCCAGGCTGGGACCTCTGCACTGAGATCCCCACTCAGTGGCCTCCATGGCTGGCAGAGAGCGAGGGAGACGGAGAGAGGAGCTCAGCTGAGCTGTTGCTTTAGAGTCTTGGTTAAAGTGAATCCAATTATGCACCCTTCTTTCCTATAGCGACACTACAGGGGCATGAGAACAGGGTGCGCACCTAAAGTAAGGCTTCCCTTTACTTTCTAGAAGTCTTCCTAAGGCTGCTGTGCTGGTGTCCTCTGATTGGTTGAGTATTTTTTTTATCATTTTGGTTTTGAGACAGGGTCTCACTCTGTTGCCCAGGTTAGGGGGCCGTGGTGCAATCATGGCTCACTGCAGCCTCAAACTGAAGTGTGCTCAAGTGATCCTCCTGCCTCAGCCTCCTGAGTAGCTGGGACCACGGGCACGTGCCACCTATCCCCAGCTAATTTCTTTTTTTTTTTTTTTTTTTTTAATAAAGATGGGATCTCACTATGTTGCCCAGGCAGGTCTCAAACTCCTGGGCTGGAGTGATCCTCCCATCTCAGCCTCCCAAAGTGCCAGGATTCCAGGCGTGTGCTCCCGCATCCAGGCAGTCTGGTTTATTATTCACAGAGAAGTACATCTGATATTGCTGACCAGAGGAGAGTTGAGATTCCGTATGAAGTCTATTTGTTCAATTACCTGAATCCTCTGAGACGCCCCAGTAGCCCAGTATTCACAGTGGTTGTGGTCGGGCTCAGCGTTTACTTCACAATCCAGACTCCTGGGCTTTGTCTCTGACATGTGAATGAATGATCTCCTCTGCCATGGCTTAGGGAGCCAGGGCCTGTCAGCTGGTCTTATCAGAGCTGAGGCTGCCCTCGAGGTGGGGTTCTGTCTGAATGCATCTGAGTTTTTCTTTATTTCTCTGTAAACTGTAGGTGAGCTGGGTGAACCCAGTAGCTTCAGCCACAGCTGGGAACTGAAGCAGCATCTGAAGTCCCTCTCATTCTCCCAGCGTGAGCCGGCGGACCCTGAAGGGAACGCTGAGACTGACCACAGCTGGACTTGCGCCGCCTCGTCCTCCTAGTGAATGAGGTCCTCAGAGGCTTAAGCACGCGTTAGTTATCCAAAATGCTTCTGTTCAGGCGAATGCACGAAGCGTTGAGGTAGGTCAACCGCATTTTGTACGGTGGAAAAGTAATAAGCAGTTTGCTTTTTGTATTATGATGAAAATGAAAACCTTTCCTTAAAGGAAAGGAAGCATAATCTCAGAAATCTGAATCCAGGGAATCCCAAATAAGCCCCCCAAATTTTAATCCTTGACATTCATAATCACTTGGATTAAAATCTAAGGGAAAAAAAGAATCACAGGCTGACTTTTTTTTTTTTTTTTTTTTTTTTTTTTTGAGACGGAGTCTCGCTCTATCGCCCAGGCTGGAGTGCGGTGGCGCAATCTCGGCTCACTGCAAGCTCCGCCTCCCGGGTTCACGCCGTTCTCCTGCCTCAGCCTCCCAAGTAGCTGGGACCACAGGCACCCGCCACTGCGCCCGCCTAATTTTTTTGTATTTTTAGTAGAGATGGGGTTTCATTTAGTAGAGATGGTGTTAGCCAGGATGGTCTCGATCTCCTGACCTCGTGATCCGCCCGCCTCGGCCTCCTAAAATGCTGGGATTACAGGCCTGAGCCACCACGCCCAGCCTACAACAGGAAGACTTTGTTAAATGAATGAGCGCGCAGGGAAGAGCAGGTGCTTTGTGAACTTGAGAGCTTCACTTCCGAATCCTGTGACTCCAACATTCAATTAAAGGTAAAGAAAACCAGCAAGACGAGGTAAGGAGTTCTGTATCCTGTGTTTTTTTTTTTTCTTCTTTTTATTTTTTGCTTTTGAGACAGAGTCTCACTCTGTCACCCAGGCTGGAGTGCAATGGCATGATCTTGGCTCACCGCAACCTCCGCCTCCTGGGTTCAAGCGATTCTCCTGTCTTAGCCTCCTGAGTAGCTGGGACTACAGGCGTGTGCCAATACACCCAGCTAATTTTTGTTTTTTAGTAGAGATGGGGATTTCACCATGTCGGCCAGGCTGGTCTCGAACTCCTGACCTCGTGATCCAGGGCCCCCCTCCCCTCCCCCCAAGCTTCCAAAGTGCTGGGATTACAGGCGCGAGCCACTGCGCCCGGCTCCACATCCACTTTTTAAAAAATTGTAGTAAAAAAATATTGACATAAAATTTACCATCTTAATCATTTTAAAATGCACAGTTCAGTGGTGTTAAGCATATTAACGTTGTTGTGAAACCGATCTCCAAAACTTTTTCATCTTGCAAATCTGAAACTTTGCACTAATTAAACAACTCCTATTTCCCCCATCTGCCCAGCCCCTGGTAACCAGCATTCTACTTTTTGTTTCTATGCATTTGACTACTTCAGGTTATCACATAAGCAGAATCATACTTCTGCGACTGGCTTATTTCACTTAGCATAATATCCTCAAGGTTCATCTCTGTTGTAGCTAGTATGTTAGCTGCAGTCTTTCCTTTTTAAGGCTGGCTAAAATTCCATTGTGTATATGTACTACATGCTGTTTACCTGTTCATCCATTGATGAACATTTGGGTTGCTTCCGCCTTTTTTTTTTTTTTTGAGACGGAGTCTTGCTCTGTCGCCAGGCTGGAGTGCAGTGGTGCCATCTTGGCTCACTGCAACCTCCGCTTCCCACGTTCAAGCGATTTTCCTGCCTCAGCCTCCTGAGTAGCTGGGATTACAGGCACCCACCACCATGCCCAGCTAATTTTTGTATTTTTAATAGAGACAGGGTTTCACCATGTTGGCCAGGCTGGTCTTGAACTCCTGACCTCAAGCAATCCACCCACCTCGGTCTCCCAAAGTGCTGGGATTACAGGTGTGAGCCACCGCACCTGGCCAGCTTCCACCTCTTAGGCATTGTGAATAAAGTTGCTATAAACATGGCTGTGCAAATATCTCTGAGACCCTGCTTTCCATTCTTCTGGATAAATACCCCGAGGAGGCACTACTGGATCGCATGTGGGTCTCTTCCTACTATATGGCTGTGCCATTTTACATTCCCACCAACAGTGCACAAGGGTTCCAGTTTCTCCATTCCTCACCAACACTTGTTATTTTGTTTTTCTTCTGATAGTAGCCATTCTAATGGATGTCTGGTAGTATCTCATTGTGATTTTGATTTGCATTTCTCTGACCATCAGGGATACTGAGATACTTTGCATAGGCTAGATGGCCACTTGCTTATCCTCACTGGAGAACTGTCCATTCAAGCCCTTTGCCCATTTTTTAATTGGGTTATTTAACTTTGCTTCTTGTTGAGTTGTAGGAGTCTTCATACATTCTGAATGTTAACTCTTTTCACATATATGATTTGCAAATATTTTTCCCGTTTTATAGGCTGCCTTCTCACTCTGTTGATTGTGTCCCTGTACGCACAAAAACGTTTACATCTGATGTGCTCCCATTGGTCTATGTTTTCTTTTGTTGCCTAGGCTTTTGGTATCATACCCAAGAAATCACTGCTAAATCCAGTATCTTGAAGCTTTCCCTCTATGTTTTCTTCTAGGAGTTTTAGTTTTCGTGATTATGTTTAAGTCTTTAAGCCATTTTGAGTTATTTTTTCTATATATTATAAGAGTTGTGGTACTTAAAAAAAAAATAGCTATGCTGCATTCCACTGAATAAATGTACAATCACTTATGTGACCCTTTCGATAGCCACCTGGGGGCATTTCCAGTGTTTTGCTGCTATCAACAACTGTGACATGAATACCCTTTATAGTACCCTCTCTCACACACAAGAACAACTGTTTCCCTGTCTTCTTATTTAAAATCAACTCTTGGCTGGTGCGTTTCAAGTTTTTTACTTCTTCATTTGTATTGTAACTCCTAACCTTTAAACCCTTAGCACCAGATATATTTTGGAATTCAGAAACTTTCAGATTTTGGAAAGATAACATGGTACATATGCTATGCATTACCAAATCCTCATCATAAATAAAATCTGAGAATATTTCTACAATAACATAGATTTGTGTGTGTGAACAGTTGTACTAATGGAGACTATATTTTATTTTATTTTATTTTTTGAGACGGAGTCACTCTGTCACCCGGGCTGGAGTGCAGTGGTACAATCTAGGCTCACTGCAACCTCCGCCTCCTGGGTTCAAGCAATTCTCCTGTCTCAGCCTCTTGTGTAGCTGGGACTACAGGCACATGCCACCATGCCTGGCTAATTTTTTTATTTTTAGTAGAGACAGGGTTTCACCATATTGGTCAGGCTGGTCTCGAACTCCTGACCTCAGGTTATCCACCTGCCTTGGCCTCCCAAAGTGTTGGGATTACAGGCATGAGCTACCACTTACAGACCTAATGGAGACTATAAATGGCCACGGGTATGTGAGGCCAGGCTTTGCTACTAAACAAGTCCAAATTGAGTTAGATTAGGTTTTGCTGCCAAATAAGTGATCAGAAATGGTTTCTGTTTTCCAAGTTTAAATACAGCAAATGTAGTGACTAAGGAATTGCTAATTCAAACCTGCATCTCTCAGCTTCAGAGTCATGTCACTTCATCCAGTGAAGATCAGTAGCCTTCCTTTTTGAGGTCCTGGCTTAGCAAGCTACGTTTTTCCCAGTATTTCTCTGCTTCAGAGAACTCAGAAAAACACTAACTGCATTAGAGGACTGCTTGAAATGAAATCACATCCTAGAGTCCTCAGACATGCCCTTAAAATCATGGATGTAACACTCAGGAAAACAAAGGTTAGAGTAAAACCTAATGCTAATAAGTTTTCTTTCAAAATGGTTATAATGCAGTTACGTACATTTAGAAAATTAATTCAGTTATAAAATTAGGTAACAGGTGAATATGCTCTCAAGGTAAAAAAAAAAAAAAAAAAAAAAAAAAAAAAAAAAAAAAGTAAACCTATGGATAAAGGAGAGTTCATTCCCACTCATTCCCACAACTATTAATCACTGTTATCAACTTGGCATACACTTTTCTACCTTTGTTTCTGTATTTAATACGTGTATATTGTATGTGGAGAAATCTACACTTTAATGATTTGTTTGGTTTATATAAATGGGATAAACTACTACACATTGATTGTTTTCCAAGTTGGTTTTTACCCTTACCATGCCTTAGATATATTTCCTTTTCTTTGAGATGGAGTCTCACTCTGTTGTCCGGGCTGATCTCGGCTCCCTCCACTTCCTGGGTTCAAGCAGTTCTCCTGCCTCAGCCTCCTGAGTAGCTGGGATTACAGGTGTGCACCACCACACCCAGCTAATTTTTGTATTTTTAGTAGAGACAAGGTTTCACCATGGTAGCCAGGCTGGTCTCGAACTCCTAACCTCAAGTGATCCACCCGTCTTGGCCTCCCAAAGTGCTGGGATTACAGGCGTGAGCCACCATGCCCAGCCACCTTAGAGCTGTTTCTGTGTGGACCTTCATTCCTTCTAATAGCCATCTGGTATTCTACTTAAACAGCATCACTGGCAGGTATTTACGTAGTTTTAATTTCTGCTACTACCATCAACATTGCAGAAACCATCCTCATGCACACCACTTCTGGGACATGTATAATTATGTCTGTAAGCTAGGTATCTGTAAATAGAACAGCTAGGTCAGAGAGTATCCATATTAATTTTTTAAAACAGCTCTGGCCAGCTGGGCACGGTGGCTCATGTCTGTAATCCCAGCATTTTGGGAGGCCGAGGTCGGCGGATCACGAGGTCAGGAGATCGAGACCATCCTGGCCAACACGGTGAAACCCCGTCTCTACTAAAAAAAATACAAAAAATTACCCGGGCGTGGTGGCAGGCGCCTATAGTCCCAGCTACTCGGTAGGCTGAGGCAGGAGAATGGCATGAACCCAGGAGGTGGAGCTTGCAGTGAGCCGAGATCGCACCACCGCACTCCAGCCTGGGTGAGAGAGTGAGACTCTGTCTCAGAAAAAACAAAAACAAACAAACAAACAAAAAACAGCTCTGGCCAAATTCTCTCCCAAAAAGGTTGTACCAATTTATATCCTAATGAACAAGGGTTTAAGATACCCATTTCTTTATACCCTTAACACACTGGATATTATCAACTGAATTTTTTTCTGAATTTGATGGGTGAAAAGTGATATGTCATTACATTTTAAGTCTAAGTGTTTTTGTTTTTTTAAATCATGGGGGGGCAAGTACTTTTTCAAAATTGCTTTTATAAAATTAAAGGTTTATAATAGAAAGTTACAATAAAATAGATCATAGTGACATGCAGAGCTAAGATTCAATTCAAGCTATAGACTGGCCTGGTACTGTGAGGAAAATAAAATATATCCTCAACATTATTCAACTGCATAGATAGCAACAAATAAACAAACCTACAATGTATGACTTTACTGAGGTTCACTGCCATAATATACTATAAACAGGATAACCATATGCCCCATTTGCCCTGGAGAGTCCCAATTTGAGTCAATCATCTTGGCAAAATTGTTTAATAGGGTCTTGTTTTATTTATAAACATGTCCCATTTGGAAATTAAATTAAATGATCACACAATTTTAAATTTAGGCTCAAATTGAGGCTCAATAGCCTCTAGAACCATATCAAGCTCAAAGAGTTCAATTCTGACATAGTTCAGCTAGGCTTGTGACAGGGCAATGCTTGTCCATTGGAGTTGGCATTAGATTAAGTTAGAGTTAGCTAGGCGTGGTGGTGCACACCTGTAGTCTCAGCTACCCAGGAGGCTGAAGTGGGGGAAATCTCTTGAGCCCAGGAGTTTGAGGATGCAGTGAGCTACGATAAGCGTGCCTGTGAAAAGCCACTGAGCTCCAGCCTGGGCCACATAGTGAGACTCCATCTCAACAACAACAACAAAACAAAACAAAACAACAAACAGAAAGGAAGAAAGAAAGAAAGAAAGAAAAAGAACAAACAAAAACAAAGCAACATGGATGCTTCACTGGGCACCAGAGCTAATGGGATCCTGTGCTTGTTGCTTTGTGTTTCCACGTAGGACCATTACAAATCAGAGTTACTGAAACTGAATGCCCCTTCACTGTATACCATAGTAATAATGGCACTGCCTAAGTGCCAGGCCATCGTGCAAGATTCTGGCAATGTTTTAAGATCATCTAAACGTGGACCTGGGGGTACTGCAAGCGCCAGGCTCTGATGACTCCTTGCAGAGCAAATGGACAGGGAACAGACTTAGTAAACCAAATTATTAAAATCAAAGAAAAGGCCAGGCGCCGTGGCTCACACCTGTAATCCCAGCACTTTGGGAGGCTGAGGTGGGTGGATCACTTGAAGTTAGGAGTTCAAGACCAGCCTGACCAACATGGCGAAACCTCGTCTCTACTAAAAATACAAAAATTAGCCAGGTGAGGTGGCAGGCACCTATAATCCCAGCTACTCGGGAGGCCGGGGCAGGAGAATCGCTTGAACCTGGGAGGTGGAGGTTGCAGTGAGCTGACATGTCGCCACTGTACTTCAGCCTCGGCGACAGAGCAAGACTCCCCGCCACTCAAAAAAAACCAAAAAACCAAAAAAACGAAACCGCACATAGTGAACTTGCCCAGTCTGATGACTTCTGACATATGCATACAGCTGTGGGACCATCATAACAGCCAAGATCATGAGCAAACACCCAAACAACTCCCACTGTGGCCTTATCAGCCCTTCCCCTCCCCTGCACTCCCTCCCTTCCCCTCCCCTGCACTCCCTTCCTGCCCAGGCAACCCGTGGTCGGCATCTATCCCTCCATGTTGGTCTGCATATTCTACATTCTCATGTAAGTCAGATCTTAGAGGACACTCCCTTCTTTGTGTGGCCTCCTGCACTTGGCACAATTCTTTCCAGATTCGCCCATATGCTGCAGGTTACCAGGTGCTCCCTTTCCTGGCTGAGCAGTATCCCCACAGAAGGGTGCACCCCAGTCTGTTCATCCATCTGCTTGTTGATGGCCACGTTCCCAATGTTCAGCTGCCATAAACATGTGTGTGCAAGTCTTTGTGTGGACAAATATTTTCACTTCTCTTTGGTAAATATCTACATGTGGAAGGGCTAGCTCATGTGATAATTGTATGCTTAACTTTTAAGAAAGTGCCCCGCTTTTCCAAAGCAGGAGTACCACTTCACATTTCTACCAGGGGTGTGTGAGAGCCCGACTTCCCACCCCCGCCCTCACTGTGCCTTGGGTGGTCGCCTTCCAAAGGGCAGCCTCCTAGGAGAGCATGTGGCGTCTCACCACGGTGTTCAACTGCATGTGTGTCATGACTGATGACGTCGACTGAGCATCTTTTCATGTGCTGTTTGCTTCAGGAATCTCTTCTTTGTTCAAATCTTTTGTCCTTTTAAAAAAATTGTTTTCTTGAGTTTTGAGAGTTCTTTACATATTCTGGATAATCTGACAAAGGACTCATATCGAGAATTCCCAAGAAAATGACCAACAACCCAACAGGGCAAAAGATTTGCACAAACCTGTTATAGAAGAGGATATCCCACTGGCCAACAGATGTACAAAAGATGCCAAACATGCTGGGTGCAGTGGCTCACGCCTGTAATCCCAGCACTTTGGGAGGCCGAGGCAGGCGGATCACGAGGTCAGGAGCTCGAGACCATCCTGGCTAACATGGTGAAACCCGTCTCTACTAAAAATGCAAAAAATTAGCCAGGCGTGGTGGTGGGCGCCTGTAGTCCCAGCTACTTGGGAGGCTGAGGCAGGAGAATGGTGTGAACCCAGGAGGCGGAGCTTGCAGTGAGCCAAGATCGCACCACTGCACTCCAGCCTGGGCAACAGAGTGAGACTCCATCTCAAAAAAGAAAAAGAAAAAGGTGCCAAACTTATTTAGTCAGGAAAGTTCTTACTTAGAAATGCAAAGTAAAACATCAATTGATACCCACCAGGAGGCTTAAAATCAGGAGGACAATGCCAAGTGTTGGTTAGAACGTGGACTAACTGTCCCACACTGCTGGAGAGACTATAAACCAGTACGGCCAGTTTGGAGAAATAGTTGGCAAGCCCAGCAATCCCACTCCTAGGTATATTTCCAAGAGAAATCAGTGCATATATCCATTAAGAGACATGTCCAAGAATGTTCAAAGCAGCTTTACTCACAGTAGCCAAAAACGAGAAACAAACACCATGTCTGTGAACAGGAGAAGAAATAAATTATGGTGTATTCATTTAATGGAAGGCTATATAGAAAAAAGAAGAAAATACCAATCCACGTAGCAACACAGATGAATCTCTCAGTCATTAAGCAAAGAAGCCAGCTAAACGATTCCATTTAAACAGACTTCAAAAACAGGCAAAACACTAATCTACAGTGATGGAAGTGAAACTAGCGTGGTCACCAGGAGGAGTGGTATCAATGGGGAAGCAGTGGGAGGGACTTTCTTGGATGCTGAAACGTTCTTTCATGTGGGTGGTGGCTGTGTGAGTAGATACATACGTAAATCTCATTGTGTTGTATACATCTAAGATTTGTGCATTTTGCACACAGAAATTATACTTCAATTAAAACAAATAAACAAGGCTGGGGGCGGTGGCTCACGCCTGTAATCCTAGCACTTTGGGAGGCCGACATGGCAAAACCCCTTCTCTACTAAAATACAAAAATTAGCCAGGCGTGGTGGTGGGCATCTGTAATCCCAGCTACTCGGGAGGCTGAGGCAGGAGAATTGCTTGAACCCGGGAGGCAGAGGCTGCAGTGAGCCAAAATCACACCACTGCACTCCAGCCAGGGCGACAGAGTGAGACTCAGTCTCAAAAATAAACAAACAAAAAAAAACCAGAATGAGATACCTCTACACGGCCACCAGAATGGCTATTTGAAAAAGAGGACAAGCATTGGCGATGAGGTGGAATAATGGGAACTTGGCCTTTGCTGGTAGAGCACAAATGCAAACACTGTGAAAAATCCATGAACACTGAACCCAGGCACACCTGGATGCCCCAGCAAGTCCACCCCTGGACAGCCCTGAGGGAAATGCCTACATCTCTTCACCAAAAGACAGGTTCTTGAATACCTAAAGTAACATTTTTGTAACGACGCTGAGCTGGCGTCTACCCGGACGCCCATCACCAGGAGGGCAGGGAACTAAATTGCGGGACACTCACAAAATGGAATCACCATGCAGCAACAAGGATGAACGCGCCGCAGAATTGGAAGAACCGCACAAAACGAAATGGCGACAAGGAGGAGCCAGTAACACAGGAGTAAATACCGTGTGAGGCCACAGATGAAGCAGCAACGCAGAAATACCCATTCTACAGAACAGCTGGTGTTCACGGTCAGAACTGGTTACTTCTGGAGAGCAGAAGGTGGTGTGAAGATGAAAGGGGTTCTGGGGCACAGGTCATTGTTTCCTGAGCTGGCTGCAGGTCACACAATGTGCTCAGTTTGTGAAAACTGAGTTAGTACAGATGCACTTTTATTTCTATACATGTACATGCATATATACACACATGCATGCATATATATATGTGTGTATATATATGTAATTCTCCAATAAAAACATTTTTTAAATGAAATAGGGAAAGGTAATAGGTAGTGGTGGGTGGGGTTTTGACTCTAATCAAGATTGTCAGGTAAGATATCATGAAGATAACATCTGAGTCAAAACCTTGAAGAGATAAAGGAGGAAGTGCATTCCAGGCAGAAGGAACAGCAAGCACAAGGGCCCTGATGGCGCTGGGAGGCCCTGAGTGTGCAGGGAGCAGCAGGAAGGCCAGTGTGCCTGCAGCAGTAAGAGAGAGGAGGGGAGCAGGAGATGGGCTTGCCGAGGCAAAGGGGGGGTCCAGGTTGCTAATGTGTCGAATGCTTTAATGATATAAGGGTCAAAAAAAGTACAAGGTTTGAGAACCTACAGTCAACACGTGTCACTGAATCTTCATTCCTTTTGCACTTACAGGTTTGTCTTCCTTTTTATATAACTTCTTTCAAAGGTGAATAAAACCAGGCACGTATAAGAATAAACATAAGTACAAAGCCCAGGGTACTTGTTTTTCCCCCCTTTTAAACACTGTCACATATTTACGCAGCTATCTGTGTTACTGAGCCACCTTCTTACCTGGGGTTGGGTTGACTCATGCACAGTGGTTGGCACAGCAGGTAGTCAAGATATGAGAGTCAATATTAATAATATTCTCAAAAGAGTATGAATTGCACAATTTAATTTACCGACATCCCTTCCAAATTTGGTGGCAATAGACGTGGCTTAAAGAGTTAAACAATTTGGACTTTTCACTATGTTATGAGTTACTTCCCCTCTATTAAAGATGACTAACATCTTTCAAATTTTTGGATAGACAATACATGCACAGAGTACAAAATACGTAACAGGGGAGGAGGACGCTAGAGAAACCAGTGTCTCAGCTCCCTAGCTCTCCTTTCTGTAGGCAGCTGCTGCAGCCAGCTTCCAGGGTGTTGAGGTTTGATTTGAATAGGCTTAAGATATCCTTTCTCTGGTGCTAGTACGCTGCTTTTAATTTTGCAGCCTCATTTAGGGTTAGATACGGTCATATTAAGTTGATGGGAAGGAGACAGAGCCAGCCTGAATGTCCTGGGTGATGAGGATTGAAGTCATGGGGTCTAAAAAGGTTCTGGAAGATGAAGAGTGGGAACCACGAACCGAGAGGAGGAAAATCATCTGCAAATAAAGCCTCCATTCCTGATCCCTTCTATCTCAGCCACAGCAGCTCAGGAGGACCGTCGTGCCCAGTGTCTCGAAAAGGCCTGGAGCCGAAGCACTCTGCCAGCTCTTTTCATAAACGCAGAAGCAAAACAGAGCTGCCTGGTCTATGGGCATCTGCGAAACTTGGATACTAAACACCTGTGTCCTACCCAACAGCCTGTTCTAACGTGATGGGCTTTCTTAGGAGAAG
Organism: Pan troglodytes; assembly: GCF_028858775.2. NCBI lineage: Eukaryota > Metazoa > Chordata > Mammalia > Primates > Hominidae > Pan > Pan troglodytes. The sequence continues at coordinate 8,734,688 of NC_072404.2, forward strand.
ACATCTGCCATCAAACTCTGCCTATGAGTTAAAGCAGAGGGCCAGGCTCCGAATCACGTCACGAGTGGAAGAGACCTCAGAGGCTCATCAGTGGCTCTCAATACAGGCCAGGCTCAGAATCACCTAAGGAGCCTCCCACAGAGCTGGCAGAGCCCTCCCCTCCCTTCATCCCTCACACTACCTGGACAGGTTACCCAGGGGCTCAGGGCCCAGACCCATACTGTGGAAAAGGTCCGTACAGCTAGGCTTGATGCAACCGTTCTGCCTGCCAGCTGGAGAGACAGAAACTGCCGGTGGCTATGGGGCAGCTCCCCTGGTGGGAAGGCCCTGGACACAGCTGGCAAGTATAGCCCTGGGGGCTAACAATGGGTCTTTTGATTTTTTTTTATGAGACTGGGTTTCACCCTGTCATCCAGGTTAGACCGCTCATTGCAGCCTCAACCTCCTGGGCTTCAGCAATCCTTGCTCAGGCTGGTCTCTAACTCCTAGGCTCAAGTGATCTTCCCATCTCAGCCTCCCAAAGTGCTGGGATTACAGGCGTGAGCCACCGCGCCCAGCCAACAAATGGGTCCTAACCAGAGTGAACACTGACTCTGGACTGGGCTTTGCTTGCCTGGTGGAAGAGGCCAGTGCTCAGAGTGCTATAGAAAGAACAGAACAGAAGACACTGCTCGGATCTGGACACCGACCGTCATTTCCTCAGACCAGGGGACACACTGTACATCCCACGGTGTCCAACAACGGGCAGAGAGGCATCCTCCTCGGAGTGAGTCTGACAGAGCAGCGGAACGGGCAGTTAAAACCCTGGCTAAGACAAGGGCGATGAAAGCATGAAGGGCTGGCCCACATTCAACGGCTAAAGGACGTCCCCACTCGATGTTCCTGTTTTGTGGATCAGGGAAAGAGGGGCTGGGAAGGAGGCTGGTGTGACCACACAGTTCTTGCTGAGAGAGGAGCAGGCTGGCATAAGGATTACACATTTTTCTTCCTTCCTTGCATCACCTCAGCTGGGCCACCCTGCTCCCACTTGGTGCAGTGATCCTAGGACCAGGTCTTGCAACCCCAGTGCTGGAAGCAGAGCTGGTTCCTAAGCAAGAAACTGTACTGTTTTTAAACCTTACGTCGGGGCCAGGAGAGGTGGCTCATGCCTGTAATCCAGGGACTTTGGGAGGCTGAGGTGGGAGGATCACTTGAACCTGAAAGTTCAAGCCTGCAGTGAGCCGTGATCGTGCAGCTGTGCTTCAGCCTCGGTGACAGAGACTCTGTCTCAATAATAAAATAATAACAAACCTTACACTGGAATTCCAAGGACCTGATGGGGGTGGGTTGTGCCTTTACCCCATCTGGGAGAACTGGGGTTCACGGTGACTGCAGCTGTACTTCCTGGTGGTAAATACAGCCCCCTAGTCCTGCACCTGTGTAGCCCTACCCTATCTGAATGGGAGTAGACTGAGGGGAGACACTGGCTAGGTTATTGCCGCCTGCAATCCAGACCAGCACAGTGACTGAACCTAATGCTCCTTTCAAACGTGGACGCTTGGGTATAAATGAAGAAAAGGAGGACTAGTAGCAGAGGGTAACGGAATGAATAAATGGGCCATATGATAGAAATCCAATGGTATATTAATACCTCGAAAGCAGCTTCAAAACAAGAGATGATATTGTCTCTTAGTTCAATTATACCAGATGCCTGAAAGGGCGAAGCTATATGTTTGGAAATGGAAAGGAAGACCAAATGTATACTTCACAATATCACAACACTGTTATGAATGGAATGGCTGTGCCTCCCCAAATTCCTATCCCTAATCCCCAGTGGGATGGTATCTGGAGGTGGGGTCTTTGGGAGGTGATTAGGGTTAGAAGAGGTCACAGGTGGGAGCATAACGTGATTAGTGCCCTTATAAGAAGACGGAGAGACATCAGAGCGTCTCTCTCTCCACCACGTGAGGAAGCAGCAGGAAGGTGGCCATCTGCAAGTCAGGAAGAGAGCCCTCACCAGGAACCCCACCGGCCAGCACCTTGATCTTGGGTTCCCAGCCTCTGAACTGTGAAAAATAAATGTCTGTTTTCAAGCCACACAGTATGTGGAAGTGTTATGGCAGCTCCAGCTAAGACAGAAAACATGATGAAAATACTACTCCTGGGGAATCTGCCCACTCAGATGTGAAAGGCTCATCAATAAACTCAGATTTATTTCTAAACCTTGAACTCATAAGCAAGGAAAATTTAAAAAGATCAGCTAAAACTTGTGAGGTGTCCCTGGTGATCCCAGCAAAGATGTCTTCCAACTTCAGAAGAGGAGGGCCTTTCAATCTCTTATTTACCAAACAGCAAATCACAACTGCACTCACATCACAGGAATGTCTCCGAGGAAATGCTCAAACACGAGCTACACTATGCTGCCTTAGCCCAAGCTTTTCCAAAGACTCGCTGGGATACACGTGTCCAGTTGTTAATACTGGTCTGCTAGAAGGTTTAGTGAGAAGAGACTTAAAAAAAAGCATATTTCGCCACAATTTTTTCAAAAAGAAAAAAGAGAAAAGAAAAAAGTCGTAACAAGTTAATAAATCAAGCATTTCATTTGGCTTAAACGCAAAATTCTCACAAAACCTCTCCTAAGAACAGCCAGAATAGGGCAGGCCTTGCTTTTTCACAAGAGCAGGCTGGCTTCTGAGTCTCTGATCACCACTTATGGATTGCATCAGCCCATCTGTGCCACCTCCCTCCTATCTCTTTTGAGAATTTCATCTTTCATTCAAAACCACCCAAGTTAAAGTCTGATTTCTTTCATGACACTCACACCAACAGCTCCCTACTTACATGGAGCTGGAGGCTAAATTGTGATCATCTCTCCACAAGTTGGGTAATACAGGCCCCTACCTCAGGAGTTCAGACCCCTGGCTCTCAGGGAGATGAATGGAAGAAAATCGCTCCTCCTATAGCTCATAGGCCACTGCTGAGCACAAAAGAAATTCGAAATCAGAGAGCCAGGTAGGTAAACAAATACTACTTGCTAAGCATGGTGCTACATGTTTTCACATCTCTCAGAGTCAGTCTAAAAGGAGGGTATTAATACCGCCTTCCTTGATAGCTAAGGACTGAAGCTTCAATAATAGGTAGCGAAAATGGTGAGAGTCCAGGGCTCTTCTCATTCCCTGGGCTTTACTCAGTTCTTGTGGAAGCTGATTAAATTTGTTGAAATCTGGTAAAAGTGGATGGGGAATGGGGTTGATACTACCACGCTTTGAAGCTTTCAGATTAAGGGTATGTTATATTTAACCAGAATTATTTCAACTGTAAGCCTTCTTTCAGGAATAATACATAAACTTTATGGGAGGCCGAGGCAAGAAGACTGCTTCACAGTGAGACTACCTCTACAAAAAATAAAATTAAATTAGCTGAGGCTGGGCGTGGTGGCTCCTGCCTGTAATACTAGCATTCTGGGATGCCAAGGCAGGTGAATCACTTGAGCCCAGGAGTTTGACCCCAGCCTGGGCAACATGGCTGTTTCTCTACAAAAAATTAAAAAGCCTGATGTGGTGGCATGCCTGTAGTCCCCCAGCTACTCAGGAGGCTGAGGTGAGGAATGCTTGAGCCCAGGAGGCAGAGGTTGCAGTGAAACCAGATTGCGCCACTATAATCCAGCTTGGGTGACAGAGCCAGACCCTGTCTCATAAATAAATAAATTAAATAAGTTGGGTGTGGTGGTGCACACTGGTAGTTCTAGTTACTCCAGAGACTGAAGTGGGAGAAATGCTTGAACCTGGGAGTTCGAGGCTACAGTGAGCTATGATCACGCTACTATACTACAGCTTGGGAGACAGAGTGAGACTCTCCAAAAAAAAAAAAATTCCTGTCACAGTAATTTTTATAATTCACTCTAAAATTGTTCTCATGGCCTTTTCTGATTATAAAAACACTTCATTTTTAAAAATGCTCTGTCACCCAGGTTGGAGTGCAGTGGTGTGATCTTGGCTCACTACAACTTCAGCCTCCGGGGTTCAAGTGATTCTCATGCCGCAGCCTCCTGAGTGGCTGGATTACAGACATGTACCACCACGCCTGGATAATTTTTGTATTTTTAGTAGAGATGGGGTTCTGCTGTGTTGGCCAGGCTAGTCTCAAACTCCTGGCCTCATGTGATCTGCCCACCTCAGCCTCCCAAAGTGCTGGGATTACAGGAGTGAGCCAGCATGCTTGGCCAATAATACATGTTTTGGCCACAGTTAAAAATAAAAATAATTTAGAAAGTGAATGTTTTCATAAACATATATAAAAATAAGAAAAATACAACAACTGAGGTAGCTCAGCGGATGTACTTACACCAGGTACTAGTTTTTTACACATTTCTGTATACATATATAAGCCTGTTTTCCTTTCTAAACAGAAACAGGATATATATTTTGCTACTTAACTCACTTTTTCACTTGATGCGTCAGGGACTTCTTTCCATGTCAATATACAGAGTTCTCTCTCAGCTTTTCTAACCGCTGGACAATATTCTATCACATGGTCAGTATTCCAGTTTAGTCAACCAACCCCTACTGCTGAATAATTAGGTTGTTTCCTTTTTGTTTTTATAAGCAATACAATAAACATCCTTGCAAATAATCTTTGCATATTGATCTGATTTTCCTTTTTAAAATTATTATTGTAAATTATAACACAATATAGGAAAAATGCATAAAAGATACATGCACTAACTGATAAAACAGCAATCACTAAGGTCAACAAATGGACTGCAACCAGCACCTCAGAAGCGCCCTTATCAAAACACTCGCTCTGTCTTCTAGAAGCAACCACTGTCTTGATGCTGGTATCCTTTCCAGTAGTTTTATCTCCTGTGTATGCACTCTTCAACAATGTGGTTGAATTCTCAATGTAATCACACTATATATGTGCTTATGTATGAATGTAAACACACTATATGTACTCTTTTGTGTCTGGTATCTTTGGGCCAACATCATAATGTTTGTGAGACTGATCATATTGCTGAGAGCTATCCTCTGCTCATTTTTCCTGCAGCATTCAGAAATTTAAAAAAAAATTTACTCACCCATTTTACTGTTGAGGAACATTTGGATTTTTTCAATTATATATAATGCTATGAACATTTACATACATGGCTTTTCATACCTAGGACTGGGATTACTGAGCCACTGGAAACACATATCTTAACTTTAGTAAATCATACCCATCTGTTTTCCAAACTAGAGAAACCAACTTGTGTTCCCACCGACACTGCAGTGTATGAGAGTTCCTGTCATTCCACATCCTTGCCAATTCTTGGAATTGTCACGTTTTAATTTTTGCAAATCTGTAAGTATATCATAATATCATCTCCTCTTCTCAGAATTGCCTATTGAAAGCTGTAACTCATACTGAATTGCCTATTTCTGGATACTCACACCTTTGTAGGTTACAGATAGCAAATGACTTCACTGTCACAGCTGGTGCTATCTTTGGATATACAGAAGTTCTTAATTTTATGGGAGTCAAATTATTAATCTTTTCCTCTTGGATTTGTACTTTTAGTTCTTTAAGAAATTCTCTCCTACATCAAGATCATGAAGATTCTCTCATATATATGTGTATATACATACACACACACACACACACACACACGCACATGTTAAATACATGGTTTTGCCTTTCAAATTTGGTCTCTAATCCATTTCAAAGTGTGTGTGTGTGTGTGTGTGTGTGTGTGTGTGTAGGGTCCAATTTCATTGTTCTTTATGTGGTTTGACTACTCTACTTATCTAATTCTGCACCAACACCTCCACTGTATTGAAGTTTTTAAAAAGATAAATCTTAATATCTGATAATTAGAGAAAGGGCTAGCAAACTTTTCCAGTAAACAGCCAAATGGTAAATATTTCAGGCTTTGTGGGTCTAAAGATATGTAGCTGTCTTTACTGCATATTCTTTTTTCTCAAGCCTTGAAAAATGTAAAAAACAATCTTATTTCATGGGTGGGCATATAAAAATAAGCTACGTGAAATTTAGCTTGCAGGGCAAAGTTTGCTGATCTCTGTGATAGAGCAAGTCCATGTTATTCTTCATCAATAACAACTACAACTTGACATCATTACTCCTCAAGGGAATGCAAATCAAAACCACAATGAGGAAAAGAAAACAAAGCTCGAAGACTCACAGTTCCCACTTTGAAAACTTACTACAAAGCTACAGTAATCAAAGTGGTGTGTTCCTGGCATAAGCATAGATGTATAGATTGAGAGAATAGAATTTGGAGTCTAGAAATAAACCCAAATATCTATGGCCAATTGATTTTCAACAAGAATGCCATTAAATGGGGAAAGAGGAGACATTTAACAAATTGTGCTAGAACAACTGAGTGTCCACATGTAGAAGAATGGATTTGGACCCCTACCTCAAACCATATACAAAAATTAACTCAAAATTTACCAAAAACCTAAATAGAAAATAACTTAAACATAAAAAGAAAATGTAGTTGTAAATCTTAATAACCTTGGATTTGGCAACAAATTCTTAGCTTTGACACCAAAAGTGAAAACAAAAGAAAAAAGAGATGTTAGTCTTCATATTATTTCTTACACGTTTCAAACCTTCCATCAGAAATCACTTTCTTCCTGTTTCAAGTGTAGTTCCTATGATTCCTGTTGGGAGGATTTGCTACCCATCAACTCTCTGTGTTTGGAAATGTCTCTGTTCTGCCTTCTATTTTACAAAACTCAATTAGATTGAGAGTTAAGCTCTCTTGTAGACACCACCTCGAGATATCATTCCACTCTTTCTGGTGCCTGCTGTAGCTTTCGGGAAGAAAGCTGTCAAACTGTCACTCCTTGAAAGTTCACGTCTACCTTTTTCTGTAGCTGCTTTTAAGATTTTCCTCTTTGTGTTTGGTTTTCTGCAGTTTTATTATGTCTATAGTGTTTTGGGTTTTTTTTTTTAATCTTGCTTGGGATTCACTGGGTTTCTTGACTGTTTGATATGATTTACCAGCCACCATCACTTCAAACATGGTGCTGCCCTGACTTTTCTTCCTGTGACTCAGTGTTAAACGTGCATTACACCTTCTGACCCCATCCTCCTTCCTCCTGACCTTTTATATTCTCCCTTTTTGTCTCTCAGCTCTACATTCTGGACACTTTCTTCCATTATTTCTTCTAGTTTACTAATACTTTGTTGCCTAACATAGCCATTGAGTTTTTTAGTTTTAAATGTTCAATTCTAGAATTTCTAGTTTGTTCTTTTAAACATACGCCATGTCACTTTAAATAGTGTCCAGTTTTCTAACTTTTATCTTTAAACAAGTTAGGGCAGCTGTTTAAAGACTGGTGTCGGAGTCCAATATCTGAAGCATGTGGGTCTGACCCCACCATCTGCTGCAGCCTCTGGTTCCAGGCACTGTGTTGTGTACCTGGGAGTCTGGCTGTCTCTGTGATGCCCCGGCCCCTAAGAAACCATCTGTGGGGAATCTCCATGGTTTAGGGTTAAAGTGTCTTTCCAGAGAAAGTTGGCTTCTACCAGGCACTTGGGTATGTTATCTGTTTGGTGTCACTTTAAACTGGATCCATCACACAGGGGTTGCCTGGACTGCCATGGTGCTAGGTATGTGGGTGACAGTCTCCCGGGGAGCTGGCCCATGGGTGGGATTTAGTTTGTCTCCTCCCTCTCCCTGCCCTGCTTCTCTGCTGTCCCCTCTTTGTGCGTATCCTTTCCATTCATCCTCACCCTCTGAAGTCCCCATTCATTACACGGCAGTCTCCTATCAGATCCCCCAACTTCGTTTCCACCTCCACTTCGGGACCCCCAAAAGATCTGTCAGAAACTGCAGCTCAGGCTCTGCTTCTCCCACCAGGCTCTTGTAGGGTTTCGCCTGGTGGTGCTTTACAATCCTGTCAGTGCTTAGAGGCTGTAACACATTTATTTATTTATTATTTATTTATTTATTTATTTTTTTGAGACAAAGTATTGCTCTGTCCCCCAGGCTGGAGTGCAGTGGGGCAATCTCAACTCACTGCAACCTCCGCCTCCTGGATTTAAGCGATTCTCTTGCCTCAGCCTCCCGAGTAGGTGGGATTACAGGCACCCACCACCATGTCCGGCTTATTTTTGTATTTTTAGTAGAGACAGGGTTTCACCACATTGGCCAGGCTGGTCTCAAACTCCTGACTTCAAGTGCTCCACCTTCCTCAGCCTCCCAAAGTGCTGGGATTACAGGCATAAGCCACCATGCCTGGCCTAATAAATTTATTTTTAACATTTTATCTAGCATTTTAAATTATTTTCAGCAGGTCTTTAGATAACTAGTCCACTATAACTAGAAGCTGGAAATCATTTCTATCTCATTTTATTTAATTTAAAATTTAACATTTATTTCATTATTTTATTTTGAGACAGGGTCTTGCTTTGTCACTGAGGCTGAGGTGCAATGGTGTGATCATGGCTCACTACAGCCTCAACCTCCCAGGCTCATGGGATCCTCCCACCTCGGCTTCCCGAGTAGTTGGAACTATAGTCACATGCCACCACACCTGGATAATCTTTTTGTATTTTTGGGAGAGAAGGGGTTTTGCCCCGTTGCCCAGGCTGGTCTTGAACTCTGGACTCAAGCAATATGCCTGCCTCACCTACCAAAGGGCTGGGATTACAAGTATCAGCCACCATGCCCAGCCAAGCTGGAAATCTTACAATTACTATATTAGGATAAATTCCTGGGACGATGAATTACTGCCAAAGAATAGAATAACACTTTATGTTTTAACACAAACTGTGGAACTTCCTCACTGTATACTCCTACCTTTTATGTATGATAGTACCTACTTCCTGAGACCCAATCAGCCCAAAGCATTATTCTTTAAAATCACTCCCAACCTAGCTGACAAAGCTATTTCACCATGACTTTAATTTATGTTTCCACAATGAGTGGCATGGATGATGACCCTCTTCCTTCTTTCCTCCGCTTTCTCCTGGGGATGCATCCCTTGTGTACTGATTCGCAAGCGCCCTCTCACTCCTTTAGCATACAGAAAACACCTTTGTTATAGGTTGCAATTTTCCCCAAATTTGTCATTTGACTCTTAATTTATGTTGACTTTTGCCATACAAATGTTAAAAACGTTTATGTAATCAAATCCATCATTATTTTCCTTTAGGGTTTCTGGTCTTGCTGTCACATAAAGTATTTCATTATTAACTCTATTACATCACACATTTTTACCCTGGGCCACTATGTACTGGCTTAAGGATCTATGTTAAAATACTTAACACTTCATTTTTTTCCCCTAGAGGAGTAGATTTTTAGAGGTTTATAAGTATATAATACTCTTCATGATTAATGAAATGAAGGGGAAAGGCCAACATCACAGGCAGAAACACATTAAGTTTCTCACCAGTGCAGGATCCAAGAATAGCAAATACCTCAGCTTCCTGCTTCTGTATCCTCAGGCAAGAGCCACCCCAGAGGAAAAGCAAGTGTCCCACCCGCTCCAGAGCTGGGATCAGCACCCAAATAAGCATGAGACTACCCAGGCTACTCTAAATTCTTCTCACGCCTGTCTGGGTCATTCATTAGCTTTGTCACGTCAGGCAAATTTCTTCAAGTCTCAGACCTCAAACGGTGTCAATATCAAATAGGATTTGGTAGGGGAATTTCTCAGGTCCTTCTGACTGTAACAGTTAAGAAAGCTCTGAATTACACTATGGAAGTTAATTTAGTGTGAAAGGTTAAAAACGGTCACACACATACACAGTACCAAACCAAAACTAAGAAAGTAAATTCTGATGGTTTAATATCTGAAATAACTCTATTTTCTCTAGAAATTATTCACTTATTTCTGACATTGTGACTTATCCTATGAGCTGAAAACTGATGCGGTCTTCATGTGTAAGTGTATTGTACATGTGCATATACACACACATTTTTCAGATAAACAAGCTGTGGTACCTCCATACTAGGGAATACTACTCAGAAATAAAAAGGTACAATGGCTCATGCCTGTAATCCCAGCACTTTGGGAGACTGAGGTGGGTGGATCACCTGAGTTCAGGAGTTCAAGACCAGCCTGGCCAACATGGCGAAACCATATCTCTACTAAAAATACAATAAATAAATAAATAAATAAATAAAAATTAGTCAGGTGTGGTGGCAGACGCCTGTAATCCCAGCTACTCGGGAGGCTGAGGCAGGAGAATCACTTGAACCCAGGAGGTGAAGGTTGCAGTGAGCTGAGATCGCACCACTGCACTCCAGCCTGGGTGACAGAGCGAGATTCCGTTTAAAAAGAAGGTACACTGGAAAGGGGCGGCATGAGGGAGGCCGTGGTGGGAGATGGTTCTGTATTTCGACTGTGGTGTTACACATGTAATAAAGTGACACAGAACTACATGCACACGCTCACCAATGCCAGTCTCCTGGTTTTCATCCCGTGCTATAATCCTGTAAGATGTCATCATTGGGGGGAGACCAGGTGACACACACAAGGACTATCTGTGTAACTTCCTGTGAATCTGTAATTAGTTCAAAATGCAAAATTCAAAAAAATAAAAGGGAGTTGGAAAAAACGGGTGCCTGGCGATAGACTGGTACGAATCACAAGATGCTTATTCCCAAAGAAAAATAAAGCAGCAAAGAATGTCAATAGCCAACTAAGAAGAGAATAAATGTAAACGGCCAATAAACATATGAAAAGAACCAATGATTATGAAAAGTTCGACTTACCAAGCTGGCAAAACTCACAGAAAACTAAACGTATAAACATATTATATCTCTGTCTGTCTGTCTGTCTATGGAAGACTAAGCATATAAAAGTCTAAAGCCATATAGCTGAGGTATGGGGAAAATCCTCTCATGCACCTGGTAGGGGCTGGTGCGATTTGCTGACTTTAGTTTTCACTAATTAAACACTAATTGAATGCTTGAGAAGTCAGCTAGTCCCTGACCAGCACAGACCGGGACTGATGCTGTCCCTGGGGCAGGTGTCTCTGAGCTGCTATAACCTCTCCCTGCCCCATTCAAGATGGCGACTCTGGGCATCCCCAACCCACCATGCCCGTCTGGAGACCTGAAAGAACGATGGGTGATGGCCTTCATGGGGAGACTGGGGACTCTGGGTCTGAAACATGTCTCCTGGCAGAGAGCCAAGCCCCCGGCAAGGAAGACACCAGATGCCACTGTGAGTGACACCATGAACACGGGGTTCAGCTCTGTCTGCTCTGCCCTCCAGGGGCAGGGTCCAAACACACAGAGGCAGCCTGGGCGTACTCACAAAGACAAGTGATGGGCTCCCCAGTAAGCACCCCAAATCCACAGACAGAACACAACAACCCTGGGGCTCGCTCTTCCTCAGGGCGGACACACCAGCAATCCTGAAGCTGTGTGAGCAATAGGCGAGGTGGCCTGTGAATCCCTCCCGGTTCTAGGGTGTCTGGAAACTGACCGCAGCTCACCGCCTCCGTCACCGTCACCTACATTACTTCAAGAGCCTCCATGGGACCCTCACTTTTATTATCAACATGGCTGCCAACGCAATCCTATTTAAGTGTAAGTCAAACCACAGCACGCCTCTGGCCAATTCCTAAGTCCTTCCGGCAGCCCTCAGGCGCCCCTCCACAGGCACCTGTCGCCTGTCACCCACCGCTCTGGCCCACCTCCCGTCAGCCTCCCTGCTGCACTCTGGAGCACGAAGCCTGCTCCCGCCTAGGGGCCTCTGCGCTTGCCATTCTTCCAGCTACAACACTCTTCTCCCTTCCCCCAGGCACCCACCGTCTTCTGAGCTTTCCGGGAAATGCCACTCTGGGAAGCTACGTTGGTGAGAGCTAAAGCCAAGACACAGAGGCTTAAACAAGACAGGCTGAAGGCCGCTTCCGTTGTGGGTCCACGCTGACTGCTCAGATTCTTGACACTGGCCAGGCATCGGGAAGGGGGAGAGGCCGGGGGTAAGTGTCATTTCGCCCCTAGAGCAAGGCCCAGCCCTCAGTCCCACGGCTATGCTAAACCACAAGAAGGCAGAAAATGCAGTCCAGATTTGTGGTCATCTTCTCAACTGTTACCACGGCAGAGAGAAAACAAACGCCAGGGCCGGGCACCATGGCTCACGCCTGGAATCCCAGAGCTTTGGAGGCCGAGGCAGGAGGATCACCTGAGGTCAAGAGTTCAAGACCAGCATGGCCAATGTAGCGAAACCCTATCTCTACTAAAAATACAAAAAATTAGCCAGGCATGGTGGCAGGCGCCTGTAATCCCAGCTGCTCGGGGGAGGCTGAGGGAGAATCGCTTGAACCCAGGAGGCAGAGGTTGCAGTGAGCTGAGATTGTGCCACTGCACTCCAGCCTGGGCAACAGGGCGAGACTGTCTCCAAAAAAAAAAACAAATGCCAGCAAAACCAGAGAGCCAAGAATATGTGGAAGCTGCTCCCATGGCCACCCCATGGATCCATCCAGGCTCCCCCAGGCTGCTCAACAGCTCCTCCCCGGGAAAGTTTGCTGGCTGTGAGTCCACGCCGCACAGCCTGCCTTGTCGCTGTGGCCAGGTAACTGTGTTCCCGTTCAGGAGACTTCTGAGGATGTGTTGGACGGCACGTCTAGGAAGTCACTCTAAAAGAAGAGGGGAGCTCTCCCTCCCCACCCTCCTCTGGCTCATATGCAGCTGAGGACAGGAGCGCATACTCTGGACCGAGCAAGAAAAGACACAACTTATATTCACAACTTAGTTACTACATGTAATTGACTGGCCACAATTTCAAAAGTAAGTCATGAAAAACAATAAGTAGTTCCACTTATTCAGGCAATTCTGTACCTAAAGATGCTACCGGCCTGCTCACAGGCCATGTTTGGAGGAAAGTTAGATAGTGAGGATATTAACTAGGTAGGAAGCAAAGAGCTGTGCAGCCAGGAAAGAAGCAGATGGGGTGATGAACAGTAGGACATGCGGGTAAGGACCAAGACTACCTCTGCCCTGCTATGACCACACTGCCTCTCTATGGATCCCAGGAGAGCTCAGCCGTCCTTGCCCCATCTTACCTCCCCTTTTTTTTTTTGACAGGGTCTTGTTGCACACACACGTTGCACAGGCTGGAGTGCAGTGGCGTGATCTCTGCTCACTGCAACCTCCACCCCTGGGCTCAAGTGATTCTCCTGCCTCAGCCTCCAGAGTAGCTGGGATTACAGGCGCCCCACCACCGTGCATGGCTAATTTTTGTATTTTTAGTAGAGGCGGGGTTTTGCCATGTTGGCCAGGGTGGTCTTGAACTAACCTCAAGTGATCCACCTGCCTTGGCCTCCCAAAGTGCTCCCAAAGTACAGGCGTGAGCCACCGTGCCCGGACCCCTTCAGGCATCTTTTACATGAGTCACAGTGATTTCTGGAAAAACAACAACTCAGATCTGTGATTTACTGCTCTGACACCTCAGTGGTGCCTCACTCCCCATAGGTGAGTTCAAACTGCTTGGTATATGTGGCCGCAGAGAACGCTGTGACCTCTGAGACCTGCCTGCACCCACCTTACAGCACACAGACCGGGTGGCAACATCCCACCCACTGCTCCAGTTAGGCGGCCCCTACTTCTCCAGTGGTGAGGACAGGGATCCAGAGTTCATCCATGCCTAAACCAACCACGCACAGCATCTCCCTGGCCACGTGCCAGGTCCCCTCCTTGCTCCTAGTGGTGATGTGTGTGCGTGAAGCCTCATTCTGCTGCCATCATTTTGCAGCCACAGAGGAAGCCAGGCCAAAAAGGAACCAGCACAGAGAAGCCCAGGAAAGCCCAGGAAAGGGCAGAGAAATAGCTCACAGTGCACATAAAGCTACCGCCTGTGTCAGTTTTTGGCTCACAAAGCGCCTTTGGTTAAGCCAGTCTGAGCTGGGATTTCTGTGCTTGCATCCACATGCATGCATACTCTTCTTGCCTAAAGCCTGCTCAAATCTGCAGGGCAGCCCCTGGCTGAGCAAGCTTCTGCCCTGCCGACTGCTTTCCCAGTCCCTGCCTCTGTGTGCTCCCTCTGCCACCTCACTCCGCACTGTCTCCTGGGTCATTCTACCTGCCTTTAGAAAAGTCTCCTCCAAAGCACCTCTGACCTCCTCCTGCCGGATAGAATTGTCTGCTTTTTTCCTTTATGCTTAACATAGCCTGATTATTTTTCAATTACATATTTTTTGAGACAGGGTCTCGCTTTGTTGCCCAGGCTGCAATCAGTGCAGTGGCGCGATCTCAGCTCACTGTAGCCTTGAACTCCTGGGCTCAAGTGAACCTCCTACCTCAGCCACCGAATAGCTGGAACTACAGGCGCGCAACACCTTGTCTAACCTCAATTATATTTCTTACCACATTTATAACAATTATTTGCTTGCATGTCTGTCTGTCCTACCGGCTATGTGAGGAAATGAGACCTGACTTCAGCACAGGGCCTGGCACACAGAAAGGACTCACTGAAAGAATACCCTTCCATGGCACAGAAGGAGGACTATGACATACAAATCCAGGTCACATTCAGGTCAGGAGCCACACACCAAAGACACTGATATATCTATATCATACCATTCTAATTAACTGGATCCTAAAATTCAAAGGTACACCAAGGCTGGGCCTGGTGGCATGCACCTGTAATCCCAGCACTTTGGAAGCCCAAGGCAGGAGGATTGCTAGAGCCCAGGAGTTTGAGACTAGTCTGGGCAACATAGTAAGACCTCAATGCTATGAAAAAGAAAAAGTAAAAATTAGCCAGGTGTGGTGGCACATGCCTGTGATCCCAACTACTCAGTAGGCTGAGGTGGGTGGTTTGCCTGAGCCCAGGAGATCAAGGCTGCAATGAGCTATGACCACACTAGTGTACTCCAGCCTGGAAGACAGAGCAAGACTGTCTCTTTAAAAAAAAAAAAAAAAGGTAAAGAAATAAATGGTATACTCAAAAGTAGGTAATTCATCCACATTTGTAGTATGTAGGCAATATCATCCACATACGATATTATAAGCACATTAGTTAATGAGCAAGCTATATTTAAAAATGCTAAATTTTATTTTATTAAAAAAGAGGACAGACAAGAAGATAATATTTATATTAGTTATACCGATGACCAAAGTCCTTCTGTTGAGCATCCTGCTCTGTCTTACTTAACTGTGTTTTGGAAGGTAAGGTCTAACATGGCGAGATCATCTTCCTTTTAACTGAGCCACAGAAGTAATGCTCATGGGGTGTCTGCTGTCTGTGACCAGCAGTGGACAGCAATGGCCATGCATGGCAAGGGGCCAGTGGGGAAGGCGGCCAGGCTGCCTCCCCTATGGAAAGGGAAGATTTCCATCCCCCACCCCGGCCCACCCTGCTCCTCTCAGAGGAGAAAGGGCCGTCACAAGGTAATCACCAGACACAGCCTTTTTTCCTCCTCTTTTTGTTTCTATCTCTGACTGGAATGGCAGGAAAAAGCAAGACGGCAGAGGGAACAGGGAGGCGCCTAGTACCTGGCTGACAGCAATTCTCAAAGCAGCTGCAGCTCTTCACCGGAGACTGTCAAATGCTGTCAGCTGGGGAAGAAAGAAAAGCAAAAAACAAGGTGATGAAGCATCGCGCTAGAAAAGCTTTGACACTCAGGAAAAGATTGGAAGAGAAACAAGGGTCTACTGCAGGGGTGGGGGAGGGAGCCCTGGTGACGGTGACTTCAGATGGGTATGTTCTTTCAGTTTTGCTGTAATTGTGTATTTTGACAACAACGACTATTAGGGTCCTACTATCTAGCTATTTTAATAAAATGCTCCATCATTTCTTTTGAAGAATAAAAAGGGCAAATGTATAAAGTATAGGAATAACAGTCATGCACCCACCACCTAATAAACAAGAATTTCACATCATCATCTCTGCATCTGGTTATTACAGACTTTACAAATGCATTACTGACTACAACAGTATATTTTCTGTATCTTCACAAAGTCTCATGGTCTGAAGCATAAGATCAAACCAAAGGGATGACTACTGACCCACCTGTGGCCACCTTACCCTAATCACCCGCCAAGCGCACGTCTAGATTAAAAGCTCACTCGCTGGAGACAGGCTCGTGTTTGGTCTTCTTCACTGCTATATCCCCAGCATGTAGCACTGGGTCTCACACAGTAGGTGATCCATGAATGCAGAATGAATGAATGAAGAGTGAAGAAAGGGAGAAACAAGCAGACTGGGCTTTGAGGCCCAAATTTCTCACAGTGATTACCAAGATGATGTGGCCTCAGGCACACCATAACTGGTATGGACTTACTTCCATGTCGTGACAATACAAGGGCTTGACTTCCTAAATTGGGAGGTCCCTTCCAGCACTGACACCCTGCACTGACAGAACAGGGCAAAGACAGAAGCCTGTCAAAGCTGCTGCACCATGCCGAATCCTAGACAGAAGCCTCATCAGTATGATCAGCCCCGGACACTTCTGTTTCCTTCTTTGGAAAATCCTCAATTTCCATCCAAGTTCTAAATGAATGAGAATCTTCTTTCCCAGACTGTGTGAGTGTATGGGGAAAAGGTGTAAACCTCAATTTCACATTGAGATATTGACATGTATTTCCCAATTGTTTCTTCCAGCCCTGCTCTTTAGGAGATTAAAATTTCCTTTCTACCGCAACCACATCTTCCACTTTCTTTTGATTCTTTTACCTTAACTGTTAAAGTTAACTTGAGAAGGAATGTGCAGATGGAAAGGGGCTAGTAAAAATGTCATCCTTAAGATGCCCTGGAGGACATTAACATTTACAGGCAAAAGCCTGAGGAGAAACAGGCTATTTGCAGGGTCTCAATGTATCTCCCTAAGATATGCGTTAACAACACAGAGAAAATACTGACTTCCCAGTGGAGAAAGGTGGCCAACAGTGCCTCAACCAAGCAACCCAGGCTTGCAGCACCAGCCACTGGACAATATCACGCACTTCCTGATCAGATGATCTGAGCAGGGCTCAACAGCACGCCTGCGGTTTCTGTGCCAAAAAAATGCATCCCCTCATCCTGATGACGAGAAAATACCAGAAAAACCCAAACAGGAAGATTCTACACAATACCTGGCCAGTGCTCTGGACATGTCAAGGTCATGAAAGGCAAGGAAAGATCAAGGAGCTATCATGGACTGCAAGAGACCAAGGGGACACAATGACTAAACACAATGGGGGATTCCAGGCCAGGACCCAGCAGACAGGACGCGAGAGGAAGCAGCGGACAGGAGCACGAGAGGAAAGGTGGGTCACATTCAGACAAGGCCTACAGTTAACTGATGCTTTCATACCGATGTCAACTTCTTAGTTTTAATAGTTGTGTTGTGGTTAAGATGTTAACATTAGGGGGACTTCGGAGAAGAATATAAGGAAATTGAACTGAGGGGACTATTAGCAGACTATATAGCACCTCTCAGATGAATGAGAAAAATAAAAATTACTCTGCAGGAAAAGGATGGGTAAAAGATATGAATAGGGTGCGGCATGGTGGCTCACGCCTGAAATCCCAGCACTTTGGGAGGCCGAGGCAGGTGGATCACCTGAGGCCAGGAGTTCGAGACCAGCCTGGCCAACATGGTAAAACTCCATCTCTACTAAAAAATATAAAAATTAGCTGGTGTGGTGGCGAGTGCCTACAGTCCCTGCTACTCGGGAGGCTGAGGTGGGAGAATCACTTGAATCCAGAGGTGGAGGTTGCAGTGAGCTGAGATGGCGCCACTGCACTCCAGCCTGGGCAACAGCACGAGACTCCATCTCAAAAAAAAAAAAAAAAAAAGAAGGAAAAAAAAAACGTTTCCAACAGCAAAATATGAAAAACAGTTCAAAAGTACCTCAATGAAAGAAGGAATGGATCCTAGTATCTTTCCACAGTGGAGCATCAGACAGCAGTGAAAAGGGAAGAACCGCTGCTATGTGCCTCGCCTGATGAAATTCCAACATGTGGAGTGAAAAAGGCAAGTCACAGAAGCATATATACTATACACGAAGAAATGACTTATATGAAGGTTAAGAATCAGTAAAACTCAAGACTGTCGTGTTTACAAATAATAAATGGGTATTATGGCAAAATCATAAGAAGGGCAAAGGATTCATGACTTCAACTTGACTCTGGGTGCTAAGGGGGCAAAGGGCTGTGAAAGTCAGAGGCATTTCTGGACACCCTGGGTGTGTATTAGTATCAGCTGTGCACATTTATGCTGGTTATCAGAAAAATTGTACATTTTACTTTATATACGGTTAATGTTGAAAGGTAGAAAAAAACAAAAAGCAAACAGGCAACCCCCCCCAGATTTTCTGGTTATAGATTCAGACCCCAAATGAATCTAAATAACTGGGCTTTGTGAAGTTTTTAGACCTTAAAACGAAAGGAACAAATCTGAAGGGAACAACTGGGAGGATCTGGATTTGCTTCCGAGGCGCTGATCTGAAGGCGTTCGTGAGTTGCCCATACCCACAGGTCCAAAGTGGGAAGCTGTTGTGGGGGGTGTTATTTCCTACTATGAATAAGATCTCTAAAAAAAACGAAATTGCTTGGGTTGTGCCAATCCTGACGATTCTAAGAACCCTCCATATTCCCAGAAGAAAGCTATTGATCTTGCCTGAGTGGCTCTTGCTCCTTCCCCTCTTGAGCCTTTTATATAGCATCTGCCTCTATCCTGTGTTTTGGTTGCTGATCATTACAACTTACGGTGATTTAGAGCTTGCTTGGACTGTTACACAGTTTTTAAGGAAATTCAACTAACGGTCCAAAATAGTCGTGTAAAAAACACACTATCAGGTGCCCAGCAAGAAGGCCTACTCACTCACCAGCTGAAACTCGCTCCTCCGGCTGAAAGCCTCCCTGATGCCAGAATCCCTCCAGAGTGCGCTCAGGGCCGGGACGTACAGCTGGAAGGTGGCCGGCTCCACAGGCAGCCCCGCCTTGTTCTCAAAGGCCATCAGGAACATCCCATGCTTCTCATTTTCAGAATACTGCCAAGGAATGCCAAGCTTATCTCGTGCATCAACAAGAACCCTTGAGCCCTAGAAAATAAAAGAAAGAAGAGAGGATTTAATTGCATTCCAAAGACTAAACCACGCTAGAGAACCTCAAAATGGGCGTCCATTGTCATAACACAGAAAACTCACAAGCTCTGAGCTGTGCAGCCTGAGTCTGTCTCTTGCTTTGTTTGTTGTGATGTGGAAAGTCTTAACTCCCAGCAGCATAACCTCACCAAGACAGACGCACATGGCCGAGAGCAGTGGCTCACACTGTGAGCCTCCCCTTTGGGAGGCCAAAGAGGCAGGACTGCTTGAACACAGGAGTCTGAGACCGGCCTGGGCAACAGAGCAAGACCCTGCTTCTACAAAAAATTAAATCAAATTAAAAACAGCTGGGCTTGGTGGTGGCACACCTGTAGTCTCAGCTGAGCAGGGAGGATTGCTTGAGCCCAGGAGGTCAAGGCTACGGTTATCTATGATTGCGGCACTATATTCTAGGCTGGGCAACAGAGCAAGAACCTGTTTCAAAAAAAAAGAAAAGAAAAAAGAAAAAAAAGAAAACAGATGTACATAAGCACCACAGAAAGAAGTCTGCTTTCTGCTATCATTCATTTGCAAAGCTACTGGAAAAGAGACAACTGAGTGGGGAGGAGGTGGCAACAAATTCAGAAAATTTCACTGGAAAATGAAGTGTATCAGTAAAAAAACAACTTTTTTTTTTCTTTTTTTTTTTTTTAGATGGAGTTTCACTCTTTTTGCCCTGGCCCTGAGTGCAATGGAGTGATATCGGCTCACTGCAACCTCCACCTCCCCAAGCAATTCTCCTGCCTCAGCCTCCTAAGTAGCTAGGATTACAGGTACCTGCCACCATGCCCGGCTAATTTTTTATTTTTAGCTGAGATTACAGACCACCATGCATGGCTAATTTTTGTATTTTTAGTAGAGACGGGGTTCCACCATGTTGTCCAGGCTGGTCTCGAACTCCTGACCTCAGCTGATCCGCCCGCCTCAGCCTCCCCGCCAAAAGAACAATGTTTTAACAACAACTATAGTAGCCTCCACCCCTTATCCGCGGCATAAGTTCCAAGACCCTCAGTGGATGTCTGAACGGTACCAAGCCCTACCTGTATTGTTTTTAAAGTTTAATTTAATTTATGAATTAGGCACAGTAAGAGATTAACAATAATAGCTAATAATAAAATACAACAATTATAATAATATACTGTCATGAAAGTTAAGTAAATGTGGTCTCTCCTTCTGTCTCTCAAATGTGGTACCACTGTCCGCGCCTATTTTCCGTTGGCGGCTGGCTGTGGATAACGGGGGATGACTGTACTGCCAAGAGTACTACCAGCGCTACTACTGTCATCATCACTGAAATCTGGCAGCTCCTCTATTCCAAAAGATACAACTGCTTCTTCCAGCTTAAAACGGGTGGGAAAATATACAAATCCAGGCAGTCAGCAGTCATGAGACAGGAAAAGACTAAAATACGACAAGCCAAGTAGCCCGCCCACCAAAACGGGAGCCAGGGGATCATGTTCTAGATTTAACGTCACCATTGTTTGCGATGAGAAACTACTTTTCATTCTTTTGCTTATTTCCTCATTGTTAAAAATAAAGTTAATATTTTTCTGCCCCTTCTTACCTCATCAACAGGGTCAAAGGGATGAAGAAATAACCTAAACTAAAATAGTATTAGGGAATGCAGCCAGCCTTTGCAAAATATTCTCTCAGCAAAAACAGCACCCCTGAGCAGTTAGGAGGTCTATTCCACCATTCTTAGACTAATGTTTCGAAATCAGCAAGGCAGTGTTTATGAGAACTTCTGTGTTCTTCCGAGGGGCACACTGCATACTCTCTCGTATGGTCTACACTGGGGGTATACAGAGTGGTCAAGGGCCCTGAGAAGGCTATCAAGTACACATCTGTCCATCTGGAAAAGCCTTCTCATCTCAGAGCAATCTGAGGGACTCAGGCCAGCTGAGAGCAGCATCCCATCCTCCAGGACAGAGAAAACCAGGGTCACCTGCTCACTGGGCACTTATCTATGTTCCTTTTTTGGAGACAGGGTCTTGCTCTGTCACCCAGGCTGAAGTGCAGTGGCATGAACATGGCTCACTGCAATCTCGACCTTCTGGGCTCAAGTGATCCTTGCCTGCAGCCTCTCAAGGAGCTGGGACCACAGGCATGCCTCGTTACGCCCGGCTAATTTTAAGATTTTTGTAGAGTCAGGGTCTCACTATATTGCCCAGGCTAGTCTCAAACTCCTGAGCTCAACTGATCCTCTGGCCTTAGCCTTCCAAAGCACTAGGAATTACCGGTGTGAGCCACTGCATCTGGCCTTTTTTTTTTTTTTTCCTTTTTAAATAATAGTTTTACTGTGCTATAATCCATGTACCATATAACTCATCAATTTGAAGTGTACAACTCAATGATTTTTAGTTGGCACTTATCCTAAAAATCTTCATTTCTGACACCCAGGGCAGAGCAGATGAATCCATTCTGCCTCCTTCATCTCTCTCCTGCAGCATCAATTTGGTGCCTATAACTTCCACTTCTGCCTTGAACCACTGAGTCAGACGTAATGATGACCAAAGAGTAGTTGAACGTCTCCTCCAGACCCAGCTGACCAGGACGGTCTGGTTAGAGATGCTCCCTCAATTTCCCCTCAGGACCTTGTCTGTCTGCCGTTGGAGACCATGCCTAGTTCTACCAATCCACAAACATTTGTTCAGTGTGTTTGTTTGTGGGGGAAACAAACTTTAAGAAGCAGTATCTGACCCCCAGAAACTCAGAATCTGGCTAGAAAGACAAATGTATGGATAAAAAAAATACTTACCACCCACTCATGATTTTAAAAAACCTTTGCAAACTAGGAACAGAGAAATGCTTCAACTTGATAAAGAACACTGACAAAAAAACATACAGCTAACCTCATAAGTAATGTGAAAGACTGAATGCTTTCCCTCCAACACTAGGAAAAGACAAAGATGCCTACTTCTGCTACTGCTATTCAACATGGTTCTGGAAGTTCTAGCCAGTGCGACAAGGTAGGAAAATGAAATAAAAGATCACACAGCTCAGGAAAAGCAGGGGGGAAAACAAACAGATTAGACACACAAAAAAAGAAAACACACAACTAAACCCATTTGCAGATAAAAAGATGATCTATGTTGAAAATCCCAAAGTAATCTACCAAAAAAACTCCTAGAATAAACAAATGAATCCAGAATAGTTGCAGGATATAATGTCAACACACGAAATTCAATTGTCTTTCTATATACTAGCAATGAACATGTGGAAAGTGAAATGAAAAATGTACTACTACTAACAGTCACTAAAAAAACGAAACAGGTATAAATCTAACAAAGTATGTGTAGGACTTATGTGCTGAAAACTGCAAAATGTTGATGAAAGAAATTTTCAAAATCTAATAGATATACCACGGTCACGAATTAGAAGATTCAACACGCTACCAATATCCTTAAATTAATAAACAGGTTTAGCACAATTTCCATAAAATCCCAGCAGGATCTTTTGTAGATATAAATATGATTATTTGAAAATTTGTATGAAAAAGCATTAAATTAGCTAAAGCAACTTTGAAAAAGAAAAGTGGGAACAATCAGTCCATCTGATTTTAAGACTTATTATATAGCTATGATAATCAAGACTGTGTGGTATTGGTGAGGTGACAGACCCACAGATCAATGGAACATAACAGAGAACCCAGGGATAGCCCCTGATACAGCTAGGTAATTTTTGTAAAAGTGCAAAAGCAATTAAAAAGAGGAAGCCTGGTCTTTTCAACAAACGCTGTTGGAAGAAGTGGACTTCCACAGGCAAAGAAAATTGGGGGGAGCGGGGGAGGGGGTGGGGGAAGAACCTTGACCTAAACCTCACAGCCTATACGAAATCAAATCAAAATGTAAAACTATATATAACATAGGAGAATATCTTCAGGATGTAGGGTGTGCTCAAAGTTCTTAGATGTGACTCCAAATACATGATTCATACGAGAAAAATTATCAATAAATTGAACTTGATGAAAACGAAAATATTTTGCCCTGCCAAAGACCCTCTTAAGAGGCTGAAAAGCAGCTATGAACTGGGAGAAAATATTTGCCAACCACACATCTGCCATATCTGACAAAGGACTCATTTAGAATATACAAGGACATTCAAAACTCAACAGTTAGGCTGGGCACAGTAGCTCACGCCTGTAATCCCAACACTTTGTGAGGCTGAGGGGAGAGGATCACTTGGGGCCAGAAGTTCGAGACCAGCCTGGGCAACATAGTGAGACCTCGTCTCTATAAAAATATCAAACAAATTAGGCAGGCATGGTGGCGCACGCTGATAGTTCCAGCTACTCAGGAGGCTGAGGCATGAAGATCGCTTGAGCCCAAGAGTTTGAGGTTACAGTGAGCTATGACAGTGCCACTGCACTCCAGCCTGGGTGACAGAGCAAGATCCTGAGATACATACATACATACTCAACAGTTTAAAAAGCAAACAAATCCAGTTAGAAAATGGGCAAAATTCAGCAGGTCACAGAATGAAATGAAGAGAAAAAAAAATTTTTTTAAAGAAAATGGGCAAGACATGATGAGGTATTTCACTGGAGAACATATATAGGCAGCAAATACACAAGGGAAAAAGATGTTCAAGATCACTAGCCATCAGGAAAAAGCAGATCGAGGCCTCAGTAAGATACTGCCATACACCTGTTAGAGCAGCTAAAAAACCAACCACCAAACCAAGACAACCAGCGGCAACACCAAGCGGTGGTGAGGAGGCGGAGACCCCGGACCTCTCATACACTGCTAGTGGGAATGTCAAATGGTACAAACTAGAAAACAGTTGGGTGGATTTATAACTACTAAAAATGCAACTCCCATACAGCCTAGCAGCGGTACTTGGGTATTTATCTCAGAAATATGAAAGCTAAGTCCACACAAAACCCTGTAATGTTCACAGCAGCTCGTTCATCATAGCCCCAAACTGGAAGCAAGCTGTGGTGCACCATACCATGGACCATTACCCAGCAACAAATGGGAATTCGCTATGGAAATGCAACAACTTGGATGAAGCTCTAGGACGTTATGTTAAACGAAAAGTCGGTCTCAAAAGATCACGCACTATGCGATGCTGTTTAATAACATTCTTGAAGTGACAAGATTGCAGAGATGGACAAGAGATTCACGGTTGCCAGGGGTTAGTAATGGGAAAGACAGGGGGAGAAGTGACTAGAAAGGGGCAACAAGAGATCTTTGTGGTCTGGACTGTGGTGGTGGTTATAGAAACCTACACAGGTGAGGAAAGGGCGCACAACCACACACAGTGTCCCAAAGCCCGTCTCCTGACTTCAACAGCATACTGAAATTATGTGTGTCATAACTACTGGGAAAAACTGCCTGCCTCTCTGTACTATCTTTGCAACCTCCTGTGAACCTATACTTATTTCAAAATAAAAAGTTTTTAAAAAGTTAACTAGCAACCACGGCAATATAAGTTCCAACTATGTGATGTGGAGAGGGAAGGTTAGCAGAGGCCAAAGGAAAAGAGATAGTAGGAAAAGGGGAGGCTTGCTAAAATCCTAACTGGAGATGGGTCTCAAACGGAGCTTTCAGAAGTGTGGGTTCATCTGAACGAGTGGCAGTGGTGGACTGGAATCTACCTAGAGGGAAAATGTGACTTGAATAAACTCTCCACTTTCCTTCCTCCCGGCTCCCCCACTGTGATTCCTCCTCTGGGTCCTCATCTCCCCACTTCCTTTGACTACACCACACCAAACTCTTCCCTTTCCAAAAGGACAAAACCAGAAAGGTTCAAGAACCCAAGGAAACAAAGGCAATTCCTCCTTTCCCCACTATGCACAACAAAAACTATCTCGGCACGGAGAAGGTAGCACACAGATTTCTCTGGCGAGGTCTCGGGCAAAGGGTCTCGGTGCCTTTGTACAAATCAGAAAAACGCTCTCCATCATCCAGGCAGATGCAGCCCAGCCTGGCAACGGTGGCCTGGATGGGGTTTCAGCCTCCATGCCCTCCCAATCAAGTCACCAACCCTCCCGCTATCCGGGAAGGCCCTGCTCGTCCAACTCAAATACAGAAATTGGGTGTGCCCCACCAGGTATCTATTCAGGTGCTATTTTTACAAATGAACAGTTTAGCTTCACAAGGAGTACAACCTCACTCAGAAGTTAAATCAGTAACCCCTAGGAAGTTTCATTTTTATGTCAAAGACGAAGTCAGGGGGCCAGGTCGGACTTGGAAGGCCAAAGGTCACTTACGAAGACTGCAGGACTGCACACACCAGGCCTTCCCCAACTATCGGGGTGAACATAGGTTTGGCTTAAAAACACACACACGCAAAACCGGCCCATGCAACAGCAGTCTATTCCCACTGCACAATCCGCCCAAGCAGGCTGGAGCTGGTCCAAATGAACTGCACCCAACCACAAGAAAAGACTCCTCCTTTCCCTTTTTCAAAACACAAGAAAGGTGGCTAAACTACTGATGAGCTTTGAACAGTTAAGTAGTAGTTTTGTAAGCTTTGCAGTTACAGTCCATTTTCCCTTCCTTTGAAGGAAAAAAGGCATTAAAAAAAAAGATGTCTCTTTTGCCCTTTTACATTTATTCTAGTCAAAAACTGCTCTCTGCCAACTTTGTTCTGAAAATCCACATCTGAGTTCCAGCGAAGTTTTCTACTTGGGGACATTTGGCTAAATTCTGAGTCCCCTTTTCTTCCTTTTTAGAGAGAGATGTAAGCTCTCTCTGGAGTTTAAAGCCTGTAACAATAATGTATTTACTGTACTTTTGCAGAACTGATAGTTACACTTTCACCATCATTATACAGAATTGCTAAAGTCTTAAAAGTAAAATACTAGTATAGGAGGCATATTATAATAAACCTCTTACTCCTATCCTTTTCCAATGAAAGACCAATTTTCTAAAACACAAAAGCCAAGAAAATCCTAAAACTCACATACACTTAAAATAAATAAGAAAGACAACTCATTCAAGTCTCTTTAATGGCTAAGAGAAAAATCCTTTTCTCAGTCATGGTATTACTGAAGTATTAACTGTTTGAATAACCATACATTTTATTTGGTTACCCAAATATAAACGGTTAAAGTCTCAAGCAGTTTGATGACTTCATCTCAATACAATGTCACACTTCAAACTGTTCAGAGAGCATATTTTTAAGACAACTTATAAATCCAGCAACTTAAACTTCTAGTCAAAGTATAGATTCCCTCTCTGCTGGGGATGTAGATTTTTTGGGGGGGTGGGGGGTGGGGTTCAATTTTGCTGGATGAAGACCAAAAACTGCAAATCCTGTTATCTCATTTCAAAATAGATTATGTTAGTTTAGCCCCTAATCAAACCCAATCTTTTAAGATTAGTCATTCCTTAGTAAAATCTTCCCACAATAAATACCAAAGCTACGATAGACATAAAATGCTGTAAGATAATATGAGCCTTTCTCTACAAGATGAAACAGTTCCATTAAGACAAACTGAAGATTCTGGATGTTCACTCGGGCAACAGCATGTGGACTTGGAAAGCTCTGTTTTTTAAAAACCCACTCGGCTGAGTTGTTTGCCTTTGGCCACAATCCAAATAAAAGAAACGCTGCCAGAAGTGTAAACAGGATGCATTTCTTTACATTGATGAATCCAGCAAGCAAAGACAGCGCCTCTTAGTTCCTCTCGAAAACTGAAGTGCAAGATACCTTTTAGTGTAAAGGTCAGTGAGAAACTGACGAAGGGAGGCAGTAAGCCGTCAAACCAGCCATCAGAGCCTCTGCCATTTCACAGCACAGCCCTGGCCCCACCATAACTCCGCGGATTTGCCTCCCGTAACAAATGCACTGTCGTACGGGATCAGGCCTATTATTTCTCTAAAAAGCCCCCTCTTGGCTCTGCCAGTGACTATACCGAGGGCTCACCTCACGCAATGAAAAGTGGTGGGTAACGAATGGGGAAAAACCCAAAAGTCAGTAAACTTGGCTCCTGCTCTGGGAGAACTTTCAAAACAAGCGTAGCAGCAAGACAGAGCACGAGCAGATAATGGACAGTCTCAGATGCAGAGTACAGAGGCCAGCCCCATAACCGGAAGGACAGGACCGTCGGAGGACAGCCAGAATCGCCACCGCTGGTGAGGCCTCGCTCACAGACAGGCTGTGGAGAACTAAGAAGTCTGTGTGAGAAACGGGACGATCGAGGGCTTTGGAAAAGGAGAATCGCAAGGTCTGAGGCTGCCTGCAGGTCCCGTGGCAGGTGGGACAGGAGGCAGGGAAGGAGCAGCTAAAGCAGGAGAGTGATCAGGAGCCCCCCAAGTGCTCTCACCCCAAGTGCTCTCAATAAAAGATGGAGAGATCCAAAACCAGGAATTCACCAAACCTGCAGAGCAGGGAGAGCATTGAGGGCCCTGCTGTGTAAGCACAATACCCACCAGTTCTCCCAAGTCAGGTCCACAGGAGGGGATGGCTTAGAAGGGGTGACATTTAGGTAGGTTTTCAACAAATTTAGTTCAGTTGGACAGTGGGAAATCCAAGCTAAGCTTCTCAAGAGGAGATGGAACTGCAGAGAAAACTCTGGGTTTAGGAAGGGCATAGGAGAAGCAAACTATCATCATTAGCTTTTTTCAGCTGCCTTGAAAAGGTTTTCCTAAAAGTCCAAAAAAACAAAACAAAACAAACAAACAAAAAAACAACTCCAAACCAATCCAGATTTCCCCAGATCTCCTGAACTGGAAAGTGAAAATCCAGGCTCCGTTTCAAAACTCACAAGCCAGCAGGCTGGAAACTTCTGGAATCATCTCCCCCACCCCCGCCCGCCAGCCATGGCCATGGGCAGACCAACTTCTTCCTCTCCTGTTCTTCCAGGGGTCAGGATAAGTCTCGGAATCTCCCTTCACTAAAAATTTCACTACATGACAAACACTAGTACAAGGGGGAACGAAATCATCCTCAAGTACAGAAAAGATCAGCAAAACTTGAGAACACACACACACACAAAATATCATTCTAAGGGGGAAAAGCTTGCACACACTATCAACAGGTAACAGCTTCATGTGCTAATTCGGTGTTTTCGAAATTCAAGTCAGGATCTGCATTGTGAAATAATTTAGTAGGCATTTTAAAAAGGAAAAGAATATACTGGTAACTAACTGAACAGACGGCAAATAATAAAGGTAAGTGTTTCACAGAATTTGTTTTAGCAGAGACAGCTATATATAGACGAGTGTGTGTGTATGCGTAAACCCATAAACCCATAAACACACACGCGTGTACATACACCGGGCTCCTCTGGACTATGGTCTGAGTGCCACTGGGCCAGACTCTTGTAGATGAGCCTGCTACAAGGCTGGCTTTCCTCGGTCCCACCACTTCAAAGCCAATAGGACTGGGCTGAGTGTCAAAAGTCCAAACAGTAACAAGTTGGGTTTTCTGAAAAACTGATAAGAGTGCAAAGAAACTGTGTGAGGAGGTGTGAGAAAATGGTGAAATCTTTGTGCTCTGGGGCCAGTGTCACTAGGTTGGTTTTCATTAAACATATTCTTGGCCCATTCGTTGGGGCCATCTTGGATTGCATGGTGAGGTCTGGGAATCACAGAACTACCACTCAACATTTTCTACCACTAAAGACGTTGAAGAGAGCTGGGCGTGATGGCTTAAGCCTGTAATCCTAGCACTTTGGGAAGCCGAGGCGGGAGGATCTGTTGAGCCCAGGAGTTGGAGACCAGCCTGGACAACTTACCAAGACCCTGTCTCTATTAAAATAAATTAAAAAAAAAAAGACATTGAAGAGGATACGCAGCTAATGTTCATTTTAGAAAGGCTGCTTTTGATTATCAAACATGATGTGTGCAGCGCGTGGTGGTGGTGGCACCCCCAGGCAGTGTTCTTTAGAACCCTCCTCCTGATCCAACCTGGTCAAGCTGAGGCCTCAGCGCACTGTGGTAAATAAAGGCCCAGAGCCTTTCCACAAAGCCTTTAAATACTGACCAAGGTACCAAATAAATAAGCAGATGCAGACATGCATAAAATTCATGCCAGTCTATCAACCAAAAGGCTGCTTCAGAGAGGCCATAACAATCTGCGTTCATGGGACTAAGCGCCTGCCATGTGAACGACACTGTGTTAAGTACTCACTGTCCATTAGCTCATTTAGTCTTTATAAATAACTTCGCGAGGAATAGCATTATGCCCATTTTACAAATGAGAAAGCGGAAGCTCAAAATCACACAGTTATCAAGCCTGACCGATTTAGTTTAAGCTAGAGATTTTCTTTTTTTTTTGTAGAGACAGGGTCACACTGTGTCCCCCAGGCTGGAGTGCAGTGGCGCAATCAAAGCTCACTGCAGCCTTGACCGTGCGGGCTCAAGCTAGAGATTTTTCAGCTCTGTTCTACACTGCTGTGAGTATCTGGAGAGATAAGGGAGCAGAGAAACAGGCAGGAGGCAGAAGATGCCTGGGCTGCCGCCTGCTCTCACGCAGCTTACAGCAGGCACGGAGACTAGAGCCAGAGCTGAGCTGACCTCTGAGGACCCAACACTTCTGATATTCTCTAGAACATTTTTTAAAAATAGTAATTAAAATCTGGAAGTATGGGATATGCTGTTAAGCCTGGCTACATTAGAAGACATTTTGTGCATTCAGACACTACTTGAGTCTAATCTCTCCGGACACTGAAAACACTCACTCATCTACACTATCTTGGCAGCCCAGCAAGAGACCATCTAATGGTGGCTCTGTCCCAGCCACGAGGGCCACCAAGCAGTGGACATGCGGCCCAGCTGAACTGAGAGGTATTATAAATACATACTGGATCACAAACAGTACAAAAAGAACATGTAAACTTCTTTTGTTTATACTGATTACATGTTGCAATTGTAATATTTTGGATATATTGGATTCAATAAAATCTATTATTAAAATCATTTTTCTTTCGTTCTTTCTCCTTAATGTGGCTACTAGAAAATCTGAAGTACACACGTGCCTTACATTTGTGGCTCACATTAGATTTGCTATTGGACAGCACTGCTGTAGGATAACATAGCTAAAAGAATTTGTCTTGGTCGGGGGCAGTGGCTCACGCCTGTAATCCCAGCACTTTGGGAAGCCAAGGCAGGCAGATCACCTGAGGTCAGGAGTTCGAGACCAGCCTGGCCAACATGGTGAAACCCTATCTCTACTAAAAACACAAAAATTAGTTGGGTGTGGGCACATGGTGGCAGGTGCCTGTAATCCCAGCTACTCGGGAGGCAGAGGTCGCAGTGAGCTGAGATTGCACCACTGCAGCACTCCAGCCTGGGGGATACAGCGAGACTCTGTCTCAAAAAAAAAAAAAAAAAAAAAAGAAAAAGAAAAAGAAAAAAGAAAAAAGAACTTGTCTCTTTCTGATTATAAAAGTGTATTTTTAGTGCAAAAAATAGAGGAAATATAGAAATACATAAAGAAAATTAAATCCTTAAAAATATCACTATCTAGAAATAACTTATTAACATCTAGGAATGTTATCTGTCTTATTCTTTACAGAACATTTTGTAACACTTTAAAATTTTTCTAGCGATGTATCATAAACACTTTCCTATGTCATTCAAGATTTCAAGATCTGTAATGGCTGCAGAGTAGTCCGACATGTGGGACATGCTAAGATTGAGGTAACCCCTATGGCTGGACATCGGAATTCTTTCCAGTGTATGGAAAGAATAAACAACGATGCAAGGAACTCCTTGATACATCCCTATTTTCACATATATGGCTATTTTCTTGTGACAAATTCCTAGATGTTGAATTATAAAACTGCTGGGTCAAAAAAGTATACACACATTTTTGAGGTTTTGATAAATATTACTAAACTGTTTTCCAGAAAGGTTGTGCCAATTTACACATTTATGTTTAATAACTTTTAATTTTCCTTTATTTTCCCCAAATTGTTTTATAGTTGATCTATTTGCTTCACGAAAATTGTCCTCCAATAATATCTAAGCAGTCATAACCTCAAACCACAGCTCAAAGAGAAATCAGGATAACTAGCAACTGAAAATGAGGAAAATTTAGTGTATGTATACTGACAACTGAAAATTAGAAAAAATGGAATAGACGTTTGGCTTCTATACTTCAAATAAGCTTTTATACTGATTTTTATACTTTATATTTATTTTCCTCTAAGTCCTATTATAATACAATAATAAATAATAAAGTACCAATTAGTAATAAAAATGCTTAAATTTCACAAACATGTTTGAATTTCTAGTCTCTTGTTTCCAGTAAGAAAACTAGGCTCAGTCAACACTTCCAATAAAACGTTTCATGAAGGTATAAAGAACAATTTAAAACATTTAGCCTGAGTTCTTAGAAGTTTCAAAATCAAGAGAGCCTTGAATTTGATGGGAGATTTACTATTAATTACTGTCTCCATAAACAGAAATCTCTTTGAATTAATGAGCATTAAAATAAGGTATGAGAGAAAAAAAAAAAAACCTAGCCAGGATAACACAGCAGCTTGCTCACTGTTCTCACCCCTTGCCTCTACAACTATCTGGAGGAAAGTTCAAACTTGCGATAAGACCAAATGGAAAAAAGCTGGAAGAAGTAAATTTAAGTGGTAAATTACTACTGCAGAAAATAAACTCAATGGTAACATCAACAGCACCAAAACTGCACTTGGACATGGCAATAATTAAATATCAGCATAAGGCAGCCTCACTAAACAAGACGCTGCAGCGTTTCAAATTAAGGGGCCAGTCTTAGGCACACACACGACCGAAGAGCAGCCGCTGAGCTCATGAAAAACTTGTTCGCGCAGAAACCGCTCTGTGCCCCGTGGAGGAGCTACGATGAATTATTAGGTGAAAGTACCACAAGCTCCGTGATCATTTTGGGCGCTTCCTCCACTTAGGACTCAGGCTGCTGCTTAATGAAGTCCTGCTCTGCAGGCATCCATCTTCTCTTCTATGGACTGCATGGGTAACCATTTAGACAACTAAATGGAAAATCTTAATTTATGCTTCATTTGCAATTACAGAGTTGGCCTCTGCAATTTTCAATATCTCTTTCGGGAATCTGTGAACATGTTTCCTTCTCACACATACCCAACTCCCTCCTGTAAGCAGTGACCATCACGAGCAGTGCTACCGGACACCCACCCAGAGCAGTGCCTTCAGTGCTTACGGCCTGCACTTGGGTTAAGCCAGAGCTGGCCTACCCAGGCCCTGCTACCATGCTGCCTGAAAAGCTGCTTCTGCACCTTCTGCAGATCAGCAAGGGTGTGGGCCGAGCTGACTGTGGCCTTGGAGGCTGTCTGTCCCTGCAGGCTGGCCACTGGCTGTAGTAGGAGAGTGCCCAGGTGCTGTGGGTTACCCTGGACCATCCTGTGGGCCTGAATTTGGATGGGATGGAGAGGGACCTGGGCCGCACAGGAGGACCTCACTCCCCACAGAGCAGCAGCGGCCTGCAGCTAGGGGAGACGCACCATCCCGAGCTCTGGCCCAGCCTGTCAGCCAATGCCGTGGTTCTACCTTCCAGAGACAGCTACAATTTCCCTACTTCCTGCTGCTCCCATGGCTCTCACTTGGGTCCGGCCACCACCATCTCTCACCTGGATTATGGCAAGTCTTCTAATTGGTTGCTTTGTGTCCACACTTGTCCCCTTCAGTCTACTGTCAAAACCAGTAGTCAAGTTAGCCTGCTAAGCCTAGGTCAGCTCTTATCACCCGCTTTGTTCAAAACCCTACAAGGCTCCCATCTCATTCATGGCAAAAACTCAGGTCCTCAAAGAGGCACATCCTCACTTCTGCCTCAGGCCTTTGCGCTTCTGGTTCCTGACAAATGAAACCCTTTGCCCCGGACAGCCGCACGGCTCACTTCCTCAATGCTCAGTGAGGACTGGGGCAGGGGAGCTTCTCAGGGTGGCCTGCCCTTGGCCATCTTATCCAAAACTGCACCCCAGGCCCATCCTTCCCACGCTCCATCCTCGCTTTACTTCCTTGACCACTTCCGGCTGGCTACCCGCCTTCAGAGTCCACTCAGCATCTCCTATATGATTCTCTCCCCACCGAGCACAAGCCCCACAAGGACAGGGCTCTGCTCTGTTCACCCCCGTGTCCCCAGGGCCGGCACAGAGCAGAGGCTCTACCTGTTGGCAGGATGAACTAAGGGACCCCAGGCTCCTCATCCGCAAAGTAAGGGCAGCAGAAGTCCTACCTCCTACCTGCAGTGAGGAGCGCTCAAGTAACAGGTGTTTTATATTATTCATTAGATCTGTCTTGTACCAAAGCTGATAAAAAATACACAAACCAAACATCATTAGCGTTTCAATGTATTTTTCATTGGAAATTCCACCCTATGATGACTCATTATTGACATTAATACATAAATATTGGCCCATACTTTATTTGAAAAAAAAATTAGTTGTACAATGGATCTGAAAATTCCTCCTAAAACTACCTCCTTTTCGTATGTCAAAGACAAAATTAAAAAGCCGGCTACTCTGGGTACACCACCTTTGGGGTAGCCCTGCTTCCCAAGGAACAGTACAATAAAAATGAAAAAGCCTACTGACAAGAAAAGATCAACCAAAAAGACAACAGCTTACTTTACTGTGGTAGATAAATTAAAACTGCAAGTGACTGATAGCATTTAATAGAAGCAATTTTCACACATCTGTAAATATGTAAATATTTATGTAAATGTAAATATTACTTAGTAATAAATTCATAGTAAAATTATGTAAGTATTGTTAGTAATAAATATTACTTTGTAATAAATTCTATGTAAATAGTATTTAGTAATAAATTCATAGTAAAAATTTCTATGATTAATACAATACAGATACTCCTTTAAAGGCATTCTGAATTCGGAACAGTCTTCTAGTATCATTACAATCACCTTCTTAGAGGGAAATGGTTTGACATTAGAAAGGGGTCAACCCCAGGAGGGGAGAGGATTGCTTAAGAAGTACGCAGCTGAATATTTCAGGTTCGCTGCATGTGTTAGTCTGGGCTACTATAACAAAACCTCACAGGCGGGTGGCTTGAACAGCAGAGATTTCTTTCTCACAGTTCTGGAGGCTGGGACTCTAAGATGGAGACTGGTGTCTGGTGAGGGCCCACTTTCTGGCTCCTAGACGGTGATTTCTCACTGTGTCCTCAGGTGGTGGAAGGGGTATACAAGCTCATTAAGGTCCCTTTTATAAGGACACTAATCACATTCATGAGGGCTCTGTCCTTGTGATCTCATCACTCCCCAAAGGCCCCACCCCCTAACACCAGCACCTTAAGGGTTAGGATTTCAACATAGGAATTTTGAGATGGACACATTCAGACCATAGCACTGCAAATGAGTAAAATAATAACAGTATTAGTAATACTGCTAACAAAAACCATGCTACAGCCTTTAGAAGGAACTTACTCCTTGGGTTTTGTTAATAATTTTTTTTTTACAGTTGGATTCCAAATGATGGACCTCACGGTCACTGGCAAGATAATGAGAAAAGTCCGGGCACAGTGGCTCACGTCTGTAATCCCAGCACTTTGGGAGGCTGAGGCGGGCAGATCAC
The DNA here is from genome assembly GCF_028858775.2 of Pan troglodytes. NCBI lineage: Eukaryota > Metazoa > Chordata > Mammalia > Primates > Hominidae > Pan > Pan troglodytes. Next base: position 8,769,193 of record NC_072404.2, read on the forward strand.
CTGAGGTCGAGACCAGTCTGGCCAACATGTTAAAGCCCTATCTATCTCTGCTAAAAACACAAAATTAGGTGGGTATGAGCATGGTGGCAGGTGCCTGTGATCCCAGCTACTTGGGAGGCTGAGGCAAGAGAATCACTTGAACCCAGGAGGCAAAGGTTGCCGTGACCCATGATTACGCCATTGCATTCCAGCCTGGGTGACAAGAGTGAAACTCTGTCTTAAAAAAGAAAGAAAGAAAGAAAGAAAAAAACAAAAAGATAATGAGATAAGATGTGGAAGGAGGCCCTGGAGTGCTCTCATTCAACAGGGACACCCAGGCCCACAGCTCAGCCTTTGGAGATGGCAAGTCCCAAGAATCAGAAGAAGCAGATGCTTCCTGAGTCGTCAAGTGAGGGGATTTCATCTCCCAGCAGCAAAAAGGAGATCAGAATTGGAAAGGAAATACAGACTACAAGGAACCCTGGCCCAGAGCCCCCAGGCTGCGCACAGGTGGGCTCCAGGCGAACCATTTCAGGTTCAGGGAAGACGGCTCAGCCTAACCTGGGTGGGGCTGACTTCTGTACATGACATCTACACCTGGCCCTCTGTGCACAACCAGAGCTCCCCGCTCCACCGATGCCCAGAGCACAGCGACTGTGCTGCAAGCGGGGTGACCTGGCTGATGTCACCACGGCTCACACAGAAGACAAAGGAGCAACAAAGCTGCCAGAACTCTAGTTTCCCAGCCTTGGCAGAGAAAGCCCAGAACAACCAGGGTGCTCACATGTTCCAGAGGTACAGGAGAATAAGTGTGCTGCTGCTTCTTACTCAGATAACTTTATGTCATGACCAATGAAGTAACTTTTATCAAATTTTTGTCAACTATATAGACTTCTTAAAAAATCATTTGAGAAGGGACCTCAAAGTGAAATCCATTTACCTGAAAGCACACGGCACAGATTTCATAAGGTTGTAAAGAACGATTGCAAAACCAGAAGGGCTTCCCCTGACAGGCTCTGGTTAAACCCTAGCCGCCAATGCTGCCCAAGGGCTGCTGTCCAGTTTCACCCACAGCTGTGCTGGTCTCTGATGTTGCCAAGTCTTCCCTGCGGCACGGACGCTGCTGAAACTGGTGCTCCCTTCAGAGGGGTTCTGCTGACAGCTGAAAAGACAGTCCGGCAGGCCACGCAGGACACCAGTGTCTACTTCTCAAAAAGCCCCTCCCTTAAGAGCCAAGTGAAAAGTCCCATGTCCCCGTCCATCTTATAAAACGAAAGGAAATCTGTTTTTTTCACGCACAGAGCAGCGCTTATTTGTTTCCCTAGAGAGGCAGCACCACAGCTTTCCCAGGGGCAGTGGGAAGGGGCTGTAAGTACTCAAGAGAACCTGCGTTTCAGGCGACTCCTCTCCAAAAACCTGAAAAAACTCTCAAGAGAACTTGCGTTTCAGGCAACTCCTCACCAAAAACCTTAAAACTGGGCAAGTAAGTCCCTGTGTTACTAATTCCATGAAAAAAACTAATCTGTTTCAAGAAAGTCAGAATTCCTCCCTTAAGGACTCACATTTGCTTTTCTTCAGAATTATGGTAAATAATGTTTTTCTTGGCTTGCTTTTCCTTCTAAAGCTGCTAAGACACGGGCAGAGTCCTTAGGCCTTGGTGCTTTGCTAAAATCAGAGGCTTTGTAGGCTGGGTGCGGTGGCTCACGCCTGTAATCCCAGCACCTTGGGAGGCTGAGGCGGGCGGACCACTTGAGGTCAGGAGTTTGAGACCAGCCTGACCAACATGATGAAACCCCGTCTCTACTAAAAATACAAAATTAGCTGGGTGTGGTGGAGCATGCCTGTAGTCCTAGCTACTGAGGAGGCTGAGGTGGGAGAATCACTTAAACCCAGGAGGCAGAGGTTGCAGTGAGACAAGATTGTGCCACTGCATTCCAGCCTGGGCAACAAGAGTGAAACTCCATCTCAAAAATCACATCACATCACATCACATCACATCACATCACGGGCTTTGTGCTCCTGTCAGTCACAGCCACTTTCTACGATGGTGCTTCACCAGGGCCATATGAAGGCATAGACGTTACATTTATCAAACTCAGCATCTGTCTAGATGCCTAGGAAACCCCACCTCTAATGAGAAAGTTGGTAAACAAAGCAGTTATTTGGCCCCTTTTTTGTTAGGTTTAAGGATAAAGGATAAACACATATATAAAATCAAAAGAATCCAGTGACCTTTACTTTTCAAACTTTAAAAAAAATTTTATGTTTAGAGACAGAGTCTCGCTCTGTCGCCCAGGCTGCTGTGCTGTGGTGCAATCATGGCTCATTGCAGCCTCAAACTCCCAGGCTCAGTCTCCTGAGTAGCTGGGAATTACCGGCATTCACCACCATACCCAGCTAATTTTATTTGTAGACACACAGTCTTGCTATGCTGCCCAGGCTGGTCTTGAACTCCTGGCCTCAAGTGATCCTCCTGCCTGGCCTCCCAAAGTATCCAGCAACCTTTAAAAGGTAATTGCTTCCCCTTCTATAACAAGAGGTTACAGTTTATATTTTCAAGCTCTAAGATGAAACAAAGTTTCAAACTATAAATATTTATGAGCTTTGAGGAAACCGGCTTTCTCCAGTCATGTTTTCATTTAAATTATTTTAAAAAATAGATGACTCCATGCCCATAGTACCAATTTCACTGGTTATTAAGGGGCATCCAGGGGAGAGTCTCCTCCTACCTCCCCTTCCCCAGAGGGAACAGAAGTTCCCAGTCAGTGTAGCTTGCGTAAGGGGACATCACTGAGCGATGCCAGCACAGCGCTCCTTGCAGGAAGCCACCACAATATCTGCTATACCTCCAGAGGGAGAGGCTGGGGACAAAGTGACAGTCATTCCGGGAGAGCTCTCAGGTGGGGAAAACAAACAAACATGCTGGATGGTGAGCAGACCAATCTGCGAAGGAAATGAAAATGGAAATGGAGGCAGTCGCCCCATGTGAGCTGTCAGAGTGCAGCTGGAGGAGCAGGAAACAGCGTATTCGTTAGGAGATCTGGGAATCTGGGGCCACGCCAAAGTCTGCCCATCTGCAAAGACCCCTTGTCCAGAAGGTGTGGACCACGGAGATTGTGATGTTAATTTCACTGAACTGGGCCACAGGGTGCCTGATGCAACACCGTTCCTGGACGTGTCTGTCAGGGTGCTCGAGATGACATTAGGATTAGGACGGTGGGTTCAGGAAGGTGGACTGCCCTCCCCAAGTGGCTGGGCACCTTCCAATCCCTCAAGACCCTGAATAGAACAGACGGCAGAGGAAGGAGGAGTTCACCCCTCATTTCCTGCCTCGCGGCCGGAGCTTGGACATCTCATCCTCTCTTGCCCCGGGACTGGATGCCCACCATCGGCTGCCCTGGTTCTCAGGCCTTCGGACATAAGCTGCGTTTGAATCACGCCTCGGGCTTCCCTGGATCTCTGGCTTGCCACACAGAACGTGGGACTTCTCAGCCCCCAGAATCACGTGAGTGAAATTCTCCATCATAAATCTCCTTTTATACATCTATGTATCCTGTTGGCTGTGCTTCTTTGGAGAATCCTGACTGAGATCAGGGAGATCTGTGGCCGAGGAGTTGAACTGAGTGAGACTCACCCTGGACCCAGGGTGTGCAATGAGTAGGTGCTCAAAACGGCAGCACTTTCGGTTTCCATCTGGTATGCTTCCCGAACCCTGCAAGTCAACATTTAAGAATTCCTATAATCTGAATTAAAGACAATTAGAGACATCGGAATAAAGCCCTGCTCAAGCTTCTCCAAGCTCACAAATAAAATCAAAGACACAAACCAAGACTTTGAGGAAATTTCTTTTGCACCCATGAAGTCTTTACTCGGAAGGCCTTCTCAGTGCGGCCTTACTGGACCATCCTATTTAAAGCCGCAACCCCCACCAAAAAATTCCTTATTTCCTTTTCCTGCCTTTTTTTTTTTTTTTTTTTTTTTGTGTGTGTGGCATAGAATCTCAGAGCTGGAAGGAGCTCTAAAAGGCTGGGCCAGTCACCGTCCAGATGTGAACTCCTTGCATATAACGGCCTTCCACAGAAGTTTATCAGCCTGTCCAACACACATCCTAGAAAGGGTTCCCTGACCTGCCCCGCACTGCTCCCAAGCACCCTTCCTGTGCTCCCGACAGCACCGGGTGTGCACTGCTCCCCTCCACAGCACTCACACGACTGCCAGGCATCCTTGCTAGGCACGGCCTGGGAAACATTCTCCTTTTCATTTCAAATGCCTACAATACAGTAGGCGCTCTGCACTCGGCATGGCTGACAAGGATGTCACTGTATCCAGTTCTAATCTCGCCCCTTCCACCCAATCCAGTCCCCTGTCAAAGCCACCAAGCGCCCGCCACTGTGGCAGGCTCCGAGGACACAACAGAGAACCAGACAGACACGGCCTTGCCCACATGAGGCTTCCAAGCTCACTGGAGAAGGAGCAATACAAAAAGCAAGTGGACAGGAACATCGGCGAGGTGCCTGCGGTCCGGCACTGTGAGTGTGCTCTCAAGGAGGAAGCCAGTCAGCGGACCTACAGTCAAGGAGGCTGCTTAAATGAGGGCTGTTGGGGAAGGCGGCCCAGGAGGAGGCATTTACAAGACCTTAAGGAGGGGCCGGCTGCGCAGCAGGGGCAGGAGGAGCTTTCCTGGTGGAAGGAATCTCACGCACGAAGACCCTGAGCTTCGCATTTTTGAAACACTAAAGAAAACATGAGCGAGGCTGGAGCGTGTAGGAGAGATGACTCAGCGCAGGTTGGAGTGCAGGGCTATATTGGGGGCCCAGGCTCCACACTGCAGGCAGCCATATGCCTCTGCCAACCACCCCAGGGCCAAGCACTGGACAACCAGGGACCACCCTGATAGCACAGAGGCTGGGGAAATTACTCAAACCAGCCAATCCTAAACCGTGGATGCCGCCCTGCCCATTTCTTTTCAGAAACCACAATCGAGGCTCTTGCCCACAAGTCCCCCTCCGCCTCCTGACCCAGTCTGGTGCTCCCTGGAGCCTGGTGCTCCCCGTGTGCTGTGCCTCCTGTTTCTACAAATCTGTGAGCACAAGCTCCTTCCTCACAACAGTCCCGTCTGTGTCTTAGCACACCTGATGACGTCCAATCCCAGAGACATTTCCCATCACTCCTCTGCTCCTCTCCATCTACACAAACACTGAATTTTTCATTCATCTGAAAATAAGGGAGATAGTTTTTGAGTTCATTTAATAGCCTTGCTGAGACTTTCCATGAGAAGCAACGGTTGACAGCCCCTGGCAAAGCTGGGCCTGCGTGGAACTGACCCAGCAACTCTGCGTCTAAGTACACATCCCGGAGAGACCCTGGCCGCCGCGCACGGAGGCGTGGACACGGACACACAGTGCAGCACTGTTGGTCGCAGGGAAAACGGTAAACAACCTGAATACGCATTCGCAGGGAACGGATCAGCAATTACGGTAAGTAATGTGATGGTGGAAAGAAGTAAACTAGATCTTCACGCACCCCCATGGACAGCACGCACATGTGCTGCTCAGCAAATCCTTTTTTTTTTTTTTTTGGGATAGTCTTGATCTCGCCGCCCAGGCTGGAGTGCAATGGCGCGGTCTCGGCTCACTGCAACCACCACCTCCCTAGTTCAAGCGATTCTTCTGCCTCAGCCTCCCGAGTAGCTGGGATTACAGGTGCCTGCCACTATGCCCAGCTAATTTTTGTATTTTTTAGTAGAGATGGGTTTCACCATGTTGACCAGGCTGGTCTCAAACTCCTGACCTCAGGTGATCCACCTGTCTTGGCCTCCCAAAGTGCTGGGATTACAGGCGTGAGCCACTGCTCCCAGCCTAGCAAATCCATTTTTTAAATGATATATTCAAAATAATGCCATTTCTATAAATTCTTAAAAACAAGTAATATACATATTGATTATGGACTCAAAACATGTACAGAACACAAACTGAATAATTATCCAGCTCATGCCAGGGTTTCCTCGGTGGGAAGGGCAGTAGCAGCAGTGACAGTGAGAATGATATTGAAGCTAACATTCACTGAACACCTACTCTGTCCAGGCACAGGTCTAGCACACATTAACTCATTCAATTCTTAAGAGCGGCCAGGAGACAGCCATGATTACTGTTCCCATTTCACAGATGAGAAAACTCAGGCTAGAGAAATGATCAAGAACGTGCAATGCACTCCGGTGACTTCTTACTGCCTCCTGTGCTCCCATCGAGTCAGTCTGGGTCTCTGCCGCTCTTCCCTAATGCCCCTGCTCTCATTCTTGCCCACTTCCACCTCCTACCCCTGGAGGAGGTCTACACTCCCCACTTAACAAACAATGACCCTTTTAAAAACACAGTTGGGTCAGTTCAACTCTCTACTTAAACTTTCCAATGGCTTCCCATCATACTCCACTTTATTTTTTTTTATTTATTTTTGAGACAGAGTCTCGCTCTATTGCCCAGGCTGTAGCGCAATGGCGCGACCTCGGCTCACCGCAACCTCCACCTCCAGGGTTCAAGTGATTCTCCTGCCTCAGCCTCCTGATAGCTGAAATTACAGGCACGCGCCACCATGCCCAGCTCATTTTTTGTATTTTTAGTAGAAATGGGGTTTCACCACATTGGCCAGGCTGGTCTCGAACTCCTGACTTCAAGTGATTCCTCCCACCCCCGCCTTGGCCTCCCAAAGTGCTGGGATTACAGGCATGAGCCACCACACCCAGCCCATACTGCACTTTAAATGAGAATCCTTACACAGCCTGCAAGACTGTGTATCCTCCCTTACCCCAGCCACCCCATGTCCACCTGCTCTCTCGCCCTCACTCACTCTGCTCTGCCCACACCAGCCTCTCAGCTTTCTCTGTGGAGACATTATATGTTTCTTCACTTACTCATTATTTGTCCCTAACCTGCCCATTACGCAGACAACATGGACTCTGTCTGACTTTTGGCCACTGCTGTTATTCCCAATGCTGAAAACAGCCCCTGGCACTCAGATGTTTGTGGAACAAATGAATGAATGCAGCTGATCCAAGGTCACTCAGGATTCTGGTCTAAGCAGTTTGGTTCCAATATTAGGACTGGGGAGGAGAATGGAACATAGAAGAAACATCTAAAGTAAGTTATGACAAATGTTGTCATCTATTAATTGTGAATAAGGAATTCTTTGTTAATTATCATCTCCTCCTTCCATTCCTCCTTCCCTCCCTTTAGTTTTATTTTTAAGTCTCCATAAGTACACTACACATGAATTATTAGTTCCAAATGTATTAGCACACCTGCTTTCACAGTTAGGAAACTAAACAAAAAAAGAAGAAAAAGTACTAGAACACTGTAAGATTGCTCTTGATGTTTCAAGTGGGACTGTAGTTCACTATAACATATTAAAATTAATTCAATGAACACGGAATGACTCTACACAGCTAACAGGCGTGTCAGGGTTTTGTAGGTTCTGGGGGGAGTCATCATTAAGAACATCAATTATTTACATAATAGTGTAATTCTGCCGTTAAAAAACTGGCCATCTGACATAGAACAAAGTTTGTTTACCACATCAGTACTGACCTCTGGGACTGGGGAATTCTGTTTTGGAGCGCCTCACACACTGCAGGACAGTCAGCAGCATCTCCACCCATCAGATGCCGGCAGCACCCATCAGTGTCACAACCAAACACGCCTGCAGACGCTGCCAAATGTCCCCCTGGGGAGCATAGTCTCTCCAACGGAGAACCACTGATTAGAGGCTAGATAAACTACAGCTTGTAATAAAGAAAATACAACTTATAATAAAGAACAGGAAGCCTGGTGCGGTGGCTCATGCCTGTAATCCCAGCACTTTGGGAGGCCAAGGCACGCAGATTGCCTGAGGTCAGGAGTTCGAGACCAGCCTGGGCAACATGGTGAAACCCCAACTCTAATAAAAACACAAACAATATTTGGGCATGGTGGCGGAGCCCTGTAGTCCCAGCTCCTCAAGTGGCTGAGGCATGAGAATTGCCCGAGCCCAGGAGGTGGAGGTTGCAGTGAGCCGAGATCGCACCACTACACTCCAGCATGGGTGACAGAGTGAGACCCTAACTCGAAAAAAAAAAAAAAAGCAAAGGACAAACGAACAAGGGAGGGAGGCGACTCAAACTGGCCTCTCCCACAGGTTTCGCTTGCCGTTTTCACTTATTCTCTCTGACCAGCCTCACAACCCTTTCATGGTCCCATGTAACTAGAAGGCTGTAAGGCAGGCCACAAGCCCGTGGCATGGGCAGAATTCTAAAGATGGCCGGGGGTATTCATCAGTTGGGAACCTAGGTGAAAGGTCTTTGCAGAGGTAATTAAGGCTACCAATCAGCTGAGCTTAAAATAGGGCGATTATTCTGGATTACCCTGGGAGCCTGATGGAGTCACCAGTCCTTACAAGCAGATGTGGAAGGTGGAAAAGTCTGGCAGGTTCCTTGTGAGCCGCTCACTGCTGGTTCTGAGTTGCAGGGGCTGCAAGCAAGACTGGAGGGAGGCCTCCAGGAGCTGAGGGAGGTCAGAAAAGAAACCGGACCTCAGTCCTACAGCTGCAAGGACCTGAACCCTTGCCACAACCTGAATGACCTTGGATGCCGATGCATTCCCAGAGCCTCCAAAAAGGAACACAGTCCGGCTGGAACCTTCCTGTCAGTCCCATGACACTCAGGGCAACCAACTGAGCCACACTGTGCCCAGACCTCTGACCCAAGCAACTAGGAGCTAACAAATAAATGTTTTAAGTCCCTAAGCCTGTGGTAATTTGTTACAGTGGCAACAGAAAACCAAAACAGCTGTGGAGGTGTATGTGACTCATTACTGAAAGGTGAGTTTATAAGTGAGAAACACAATAACCAAAAGCAGTCCCCTTAAGAAATTCCCTAGTCTGCATAAAAGACAAATAATCCAAACAAAAAAAATGGGCAAAGGATCTGTATAGCCATATCTCCAAAGAAGATATGCAAATGGCCCATAAGCACATGAAAAGATGCTATACCTCATTCACCATCAAGGAAAGGCAAACCGAAAACAGGATGGCTGGAATTCAAAGGATAGATAAACACAAGCACGGTTAGACCCCAAAGACGTTTTATTGGTGGGAACAGAAATGGTGCGGCCAATTCAGAAACACTCGGGTAGCTCGTCAAAATGTTAAACATAAAGCAACCATTTGACTCAGCAATTCCACTCCTAGGAATACACCCAAGAGAAAACATGTTCACACCAAAACCCGCACATGGATGTTTATAGCAACATCATTCATAACACACAAAAGATGCAAAGAACCTAGATGCCACTGACTGAGGCACGGATAAACAAAACGGTGCATAGCAAAAGGGAATGCTATTCGGCCGCTTAGAGGGATGACGATGCCACGCTACAGCATGGATGAACTTTGAAGAAACGATAAGAAGTCCGTCGCAGAAGACAACATACCGTATGATTCCATTTACATAAAATGTTCAGAAAAGGCAAATCAACAGAGTCGAGAGAAATCCACGGTGTCGAGAGTGGGCTGGTGGCCGCCCGGGGCTGGGGCTGGGGCAGGAGGAAAATGTGCAGTGGCTGCAGGGTTTCTCTCTGGGGTGATGAAAATGTTTTAAAAATTGACTGTGGTGATGGCTGCACAGCTCTGTAAATAGACTGAAGTCCACTGAATTGTAGGCTTTAAATGAGGGCATGGTATGATATGTGAGTTATAGCTCAATAAAGCTTTTTTTTTTTTTTTTTAAAGCTGAGGCCAGGCATGGTGGCTCATGCCTGTAATCCCAGCACTTTGGGAGGCTGAGGTGAGAGGATCGCTTGAAACTAGCCCAGGAGACATGCAAAACCTATCGCTACAAAAAAATAAAAAATAAAATTAAAGAAGCTAAAAAATTGAAAAAGAAAGCCCCCAGCGCTGTAAAGCACAGAGCACGGAAGTGACACACAGTGTGGCAGCTGCTTGTTGTCCAGACCTGCCCCACCAGCCAGTCACCAGCTCCTGACTCACTGACCACCCTGGCCTCTGCCCTGTCATCTTCCAAAGAGGAAACTCCAACTGTGTCTTTTAAAACTTTTTACTTTAGAGACAGGATCTCACTCTGTCACCCAGGCTGGAATGCAGTGGTGCAATCATAGCTCTCTGCAGCTTTCAAGCTCCTGGACTCAAGCCATCCTCTTGCCTCAGCCTCCCATGTAGCTGGGATTACAGGCATGCGCCACCATGGCCAGCTAATTTTTAAAAATTTCTAATAGAGATGGGATCTCACTATGTTGCTCAGGCTGGTCTTGAACTGCTGACTTCAAGAAACCTCCTGCCTTGGACTCCCAAAGTGCCAGGATTACAGGCGTGAGCCACCGCGCCCAGCCTACATCCATGTTTTCATCAACATGGACAAAACTCCACAGGAATCACTCCCATTTCACAAAAATGTTGTCTAGGTGAAAGATGCCAATCAATTATTCTCTGGTTAATGTTCTGCTTATTCTTGGCTTAATAATTTTTGTGATGACGCTTAGATTACAGTTGTTCTGCAAGACAGGCTGAGAAACAGAATCATTCCAATCACTCCTGCTGTATCCTGAGGGGAGACTCCCCGCCTGTTTAACACAGGGACACGCTGCCTCCCGTGGCAAGGTGACTGTCTTGCTGCTGACTCGGGCAAAAAGACCATGAGAATGAATTCACCAACCAGGGTTCCCTTCCCTCGTAAATACTGTGAGAAAATGGATGTCAGTCTCCAGCTGACCGCAGAGAAATCATGGCCAGGTGTTGGCACTTACAGAGAAGAATGAATACAGAACTGCTTTAATCATCCACTCAGGAAACTCCCCAATTGTATCAATGACTCTATATAAGGAAGCGAGGCTTGCGACTCCAAACGAACTCACTGGGTGGCCCCAAGCAAAACAATTCACCCCAAACGGTGTGCCCTATGGACAAGAGAAACTCCTGCAGTTATTCTATTTTCTCAGCTCCCTGCTCCTCGTTTTCCTCCACCTTAGCAAGACAGTGATGAACAACGCTAGGTAAGCTCTTTCCCTTCCTGTGGCAAGTCTAGTACCAAAGGGCTAGTTGCCAGGAAACATGAGGTTACACCATATTCCTGCTTAGCGGAATCCTGACCTTCATGTTACTAAAACATGAAAAATACTTTGTTTACAAGATCATCAATATTAAAATTAGGCTTTCAAGTTCCCTAAGACCTTTTTCCTGTATTTATTACAAGAATTTATTTATGCATCCAACAAATACTCAAATGCCTACTATGTGCTGCCATGGTGCCAGGCCCTAGGGACACGGGGGAATCAGACCAGGCCCTCGCATGCCCGCCCAGGCTGACATTCCAGGATGTGATGACTAGAACTATGTAAAATGTGATATACACATCAAAAGGGTGATTCAGATTACCACCACCATTTCTTAACAAACCTAGCTAAAAAACGTTAGAATGTGCTTAGCCTTCCCATTCTCTTTTAACTTTTTATCTAAACCTACAAATTCTGAAGCTTCTGTGGGAAGCTATGCCTCCTCCGAGATGTTGTTCTTCGTACGTTTTCAACCATACAGCGGCAGCGACTGGAGTGGTTGTTTCGCATCTCAGGCTTCACTGGGCAATTTCTTCAGAATTCAGAGATCTACCTACTGGAACTAGCATCTGTAGAGAGTCCAGTAACTAACAGTGGTAGTTCTGAGTTAGATGGGCCTGAGACCTGGTACACTCTTAACCTCCCCAATCTGAGACATATCTTATGGAAGTCCCCTTCTCAAACCCTGATAAAGATTGAAGGGCCAAGCGTGGTGGCTCTCGCCTGTAATCCCAGCACTTTGGGAGGCCAAGGTGGGAGGGGTGCTTGAGCCCAAGAGCGTGAGATCAGCCTCAATCAACAAAAAGAAAAAGGACTGCAAGCCCAGGGCAGGAGGACTGCTTGAGCCCAGGAGTTTGAGACCAGGCTGGGCAACATAGTGAGTCCTTGTTTCTACAGAAAAATTAGCCAGGCGTGGTGGTGCGTGCCTGTGGTCCCAGCTACACAGGAGGCTGAACTGAGAGGATCACTTGAGTCCAGAAAGTAAAGGCTGCAGCGAGCTATGATCACCCCACTGCACTCCAGCCTGGGCGACAGAGTAAGACTCTGTTTCCAAAAGAAAAGAAAGATTTAAAGACAATGACTTGGAAAGGAGTTGAAGGAGATAAACACCCAACCCCCTCAGTCCCTAAGAGAGTCTGCTCAGCCCACTCCTAGATGTGATAAAAAGGTGCTCCCTAGATTCACTATCAGTCCTCTGCCCATTCCCTGGCCTCCCATTGCTGGAATTCAACATGGTTTAGGAGATTAAAGACACTAAGTCTTTCACGGACATTACAGTTACCAACCACTCTGATGGCCTTGAAGAAAGTAACTTTAATTCTCAGTAACTATTTGTATATTATTTGTAACTAAAAACGTGGGGTCCGAGGCATCATCTATGGCAGGCTTTGTTGGAGGGCCTTTTCCAGGCTTCCTGGTGTAGTCCAGAGACAGCCCCATACCCTGAAGAACCCTTCTGTCTGCTTCATCCAGCATACACACAAACCCAAGGGACCCGCCTTCCACAGCTCTACAGAGACAAGAAGGAACTATTTATATAAAAAGGCTACTTATCTGACTGAAGGCTGATAGCAGTAAAGGCAAAAGCGTGTTCTGACACTCCAACTTCAACCGCAGCCCCAATTCAGGACTTTGATGGCATATTCAGGAGGAGTGCTTGGGGAAGGTAACAGGAACAGAGGGCATAAGGAAGAAGAAATGAGAACCTTCAAGAATTAGACAATCATTCTTTGGTCTTTCAAGCATGCTAATAATAACCCTCTGCAGATTTAGAAAAATAAAACCGTTCTGGAAGAGGCCAGTCGTTGCTTAAAAGAATTAGAACAATTCGTTCAATAAGCACTTAGGAAGTGTCTGTTACAAGCTGGAATACAGGAAAAATAAAAATGCAATCCTCAATGTCAAAGGATCTTTCATTCTAGTTGGCTAGGCAAGCTAAAAAAAAAATTAAAAATTAAAAAAGCATGTTGTAGACATAATAAAGCACAAACTACCTACTAATATCTATAAAACCCAATGCAAATGAGTAAACTTCACAGAATAAAGATCATGCAGTAAAATTACATAGAGAAAGAAGCAATGTCTTTTCTAAGACTCTTTTTCCTATGAAAATAATGCGCATTCTAGAAAACAGAGATAAGGGCAATAAAAATAAATCCCCTTTAATTAGAGAGAAATGCTCATTACATGTTAGTGTCATTACCATATGCCACCACCATTCTTTTTGTTCACATTCAAAACAGTTCCTAAAAGATAGTTCACTCCTTTCCCAGTTCAACAGATCCCACCCATGTCTGCCTGTCTCAAAAATGGTATTTTCAACATCAACACTTTCACAACATTTCTAGGATCTGACCGCTTCCCAGCATCTCCACTCCTAACACGCTGGTCCCACAGATCAGGATGACAGCCTCTCACTGCCCCCACGTCCACCTGGTCTCCCTCAGTGAGGGAGGCCAGGGCAACCCTGTGAATGTCCAAGTCAGATCCTGCCACTCCTCTGCAGAAATCCTCAGGGACAAAGAGCCCCCCCCAACACAGAGTTAAGGCCCGCGTCTTCCCAGTGGCCTGCACCCGCCTCTGCCCATCCAGGGGTCTCCTCCCTCACTACACGGCCATTACACTGGCTCCTCTGGGTCTGCGGAGGCCTCCGCACTTGGGGTGCTCTCCCCACCACCTCTGCAGGCGGCTCCCTGCCACCCCTGACATGGACACGCTCTCGCCCTGCTTTCTCCTGCCCCCAGCACTTGTTGCTTTCTAACATTTCATAAGACGTGCCTGTTTACCCTGTGGATCGTCTGTTTCCCACACTAGAATGTAAGCTCTACATGGCAAGCATTTGCTTCCAATGATGTATCCCGGGCACTTGACATAGAGAAGGTGCTCGATAAATATCAGCTGATTCACCGACTTATTAAAAGCTGTGTAGTGCCCATCACACACCACAGTTCAATCAGTCAGCCCCGACAGGTGGCAATTAGGTCGTTCCAGGATTTTAACAATGCAAATCAAACTGCAATAAAAAAATCCCTGCTGCTCAAAGCGTGGCTGAGGACCGGTGGCAGCACAGCCATCACCTAGGAGCTTACAGACCTCCCAGGCCTACTGAATAGAATCTGCATTTGAACAGCATGGCCAGGTGACCACAGGCACAGGAAGTCCAAGAACCACTTTCCCACTAAAGACAAGTGAGGAGGCCCCTCTCCCTCAGGCCCCGTGAGGGTGAGGTCTGCACCTGCGGGTGGACAGACACCTGGCTTGCCTCCTCCTAGATCTCGCTCTGGGTAGTACCCAAGACTCCATGACCATCTCTAAACATCAGACTGCCACCAGAAGAGAGGTTACAACAATTTACATCCTAAATCCAGGCACCCAACAGGAAACAAGCAGCACATTCAAATTAGGAACTAATCACAAAGGTGTGGGGGAAGCCCGAGAAACAAGACAGAAGGAATCCTGGGGGGTGGGAGGGGAGAAGAAATACTGAACCTCACTCTCTTCCCTCCCTCCCTCCGAGCTCTTGCCAGGACTTCCCACTGGCCAACCAGAAGCCAGAAAGCACAACACTCGCTGCTACAATCTATACAGGTCACCCCAAGAGCAGAGGGCTGGCAGAAGCAGGAGAGAGGGCGGGAAGGGGCGGACAGAAGCTTCCCAGCATGTGCGCCCCCAGCAGTGTATGAAGACGCTTTCCTCTTTTCCCTAAAGGGGTGTGTTTTCATGTGACATAACATGAAGACGCCATGAAGAAGATGTAAACTAGGGAAGGAGGTGCTGGAGAGAAGGGAGCTATCTCAGAGAGGAGGAGAAGTGCGTTTGTGCCAGCATACAGCTACTGTGGTCATTTCTGGCTGAGAAGGTATCGAGCTGATGGGAGGCTGAGGGCCGCTATAGTTTTGTAAACAGGAAAGCAGCCTTATGAAAAATGCCTGAGAAAACGTGTGCTGGCGTTTGCGTCCAGGACACTGAAAGGAGGAGGACGCAGGGCAGAGAAGCCAGGGAAACGGCTGTGGTGGGGCTGCAGACACAAAGCAGCTGCGGCAGCTGAAGAGAACAAGTCTTTAGAGTACGCTCACTCCAGCGTTCATCCCAGCATTCCCACCACCCAGGGGACAACCAGCACCTAGGAAGACGCTCCACACCATATATCATTAGGGCACTGCTAATTAAAATACTGAGATGCCATTCCTCACCTCTTAGGGCGGCTAAAATCCAAAACAGACAATGCCACATGGTAGCCAGGAAGTGGAGCAACAGGAACTCTCATTCCCTGCTCTGGGAATGCAAACTCCGGAAGACAGTTGGGCAGTTTCTTACAAAACTAAACGTACTCGGGCGGGGGGCGGTGGCTCACACCTGTAATCCTAGCACTTTGGGAGGCCCAGGCGGGCAGATCACGAGGTC
Source organism: Pan troglodytes (assembly GCF_028858775.2). Taxonomy (NCBI): domain Eukaryota; kingdom Metazoa; phylum Chordata; class Mammalia; order Primates; family Hominidae; genus Pan; species Pan troglodytes. Next base: position 8,784,669 of record NC_072404.2, read on the forward strand.
AGGAGTTTGAAACCAGCCAGGCCAACACGGTGAAACTTTGTCTCTACTAAAAATACAAAAAATTAGCCAGGCTTGGTGGTGGATGCCTGTAATCCCAGCTACTTGGGAGAGGCTAAGACAGGAAAATCACTTGAACCCGGAAGCAGAGGGTGCAGTAAGCCGAGATCATGCCACTGTACTCCAGCCTGGGTGACAGAGTGAGACTCCATCTCAAAAAAAAAAAAAAAAAAACCAACAAAAACCAAATACTTGTACCATATAATCCAGCAATTAACTGCACTTGAAATGAGTTGAACACTTACAGGAAAATCACTTGAACCCGGAAGCAGAGGGTGCAGTGAGCCGAGATCAAGCCACTGTACTCCAGCCTGGGTGACAGAGTGAGACTCCATCTCAAAAAAAAAAAAAAAAAAAACCAACAAAAACCAAATACTTGTACCATATAATCCAGCAATTAACTGCACTTGAAATGAGTTGAACACTTATGTCTACACAAAAGCCTGCACACAGGTGTTTACCACAGCTTTATTCATAATTGCCAAAACTTAGGAGTCACCAAAATGTCCTTCAGCAGGTAAATAGATAAACAAAGTGTGGTATATCCATACAAAGGTACACAACTCCATAATGAAAAGAAATAAACTAACATGCCACGGAAAGACACAGAAACCTTAAATATGTATTGCTAAGTGAAAGAAGCCCATGTGAAACGGCTACATATTCCTGATTCCAACTACAGGACATTCTGGAAAAGGAAAAACGATGGAGACAGTAAACGCTCAGAGGCTGCCAGGGGTTGAGGGGAGACAGGGAAGGAGGGATGAACAGGTAGAACAAGCAGGATTTTTAGGGCAGTGAAACTATTTTGAATGATGCCATAACGGTGGAGACATTTGTCAAAACCCACAGAACTATACAATACAATGAGTGAACCCTAATGCAAACTATGGACTTCAGTTAATAATATATTCATATTCACTCACAACTTTCCCAACCCTACCACACTAATGCAAGATGTTACCCACAGGGGAAAGCTGGTGTGGGGGAGGCAGGCAGTATGTGGGAAATCTGTATTTTCTGCTCAGTTTTGCTGTAAACCTAAAATTAAGTGATAAAGTATATTAATTTTAAAAAAGTGAAGGAAGCCAGACACAAAAGGTCACATATTATATGATTCCATTTATATGAAATATTCAGAATAGGTACATTCATGGAGACAGAAAACAGATTCGTGGTTGCCGGGGGCCGGGAGGAGGAGGGAATGGGGAGTCACTACTAACGTGTCCAGATCTCCTTTTGGAGTGATTAGAACGTTTTGGAATTTGACAGAGGTGGTGGGTGAACAACACAGTGAATGTACTGAATGCTACTGAACGTACACTTCCAGATGATTAATTGTATGGTATGTGAATTCTACCTCGATTATTTTAAAAAACAGTGAAAACAGAAAGGTTGTATTAACGAAACTTCAGCTGGTCAGGTGAAGTCTGTGATGTCGCGTGAGAATTCAAGCACTGTGGGCCGGACTGAAGGCACCTAAACTGAGGGAATAACCACCAAACTGACTGGAAGGGAACCACAGTGGCTTCTGCATAACCACGCTGAGGACAGTGGGGCTGGGCTAGTCCGTCAGCAGTGCAGAGGACAGAACAGGACTCCTGACTGCAGTGACACCAGGACGTGACTTAGAATAGGGCAGATGGCAAGACCAATGTCAGAACCACTCAGAGAAAGGAGTTATAATGAAGGAAAGAATCACCTAATTATAAAAACATATCAAAGAAAATAAATATTCATGTATATCTATCATGAGGTATCACTAAGTAACTACAAAAACATCGCGCAAATTTTTTTAGAAGACTCAATTCAAGATTGAAGTCTTTTAACCTACTTCAAAAACACCTACATTTGAGACATTCTCCCTACCCCCAATACTTTATTAAAATTTTTTTTTTTTAATTAATGAAAGACTAGAAAAAGGGCGTCTTACTTTACCAGAAGAGTTCTAATTTGCTCCAGATAACAGGAAAGAACTCAGGCAAGTTGGTGGCTCTTTTCCTGAAGTTACCAAGAATTAAGAAACAAGACAAGTTTCCAATTAAAAAAGAAAATGCCGAAGATGTTGTGGTCTCCTTGGCAGATATTTACACATTCTAAAAATATTCAAGATTACAAAAATTGTAAAGCAAGATTCAAACCAGAAATTAAAACACCTACAATTCAAAATGAAAACTTCCTGAAAACTGCAGAAGAATACAGGGAGAAAAGGCTTTAAATAATCACTACTGGACAGCTAAATTATATTCCTAAGGATTTGTACTATAAAATAACTATCACCAATGCAGTTTCTAAACTAATGTTTGCTGTAGAAAATAGTTATTTTTATTTTTTTAGAGACAGGGTCTCACTCTGTCGACAGCCCAGGCTGGAGTGCAGTGGCACGATCATAGCTTACTGTAATCTTGAACTGCTGTGCTCAAGCGATCCTCCTGCCTCGGCCTCCCAAACTGCTGGGATTACAGGCATGAGCCTCCACATCCAGCCGGTATTGTTATATGGTACCAGGGACGCAGCTGGGGAAAGACCAAAGTGTTGTCTACCAAGCTGGCTGCAGGTGGCTGCCCCCAAGTCGTCTAGCTCCTATTACCTTAGGACACTACGTTAAAACACCAGGAAAGGGAAAACAAAACTATTCTAGTGACTTCAGTTTAGCAGGTGGCCAAAGAAATAAATTTCCCTCTACTCCAATGGAATCTTCTTTAGTGGATATACCCATATGAAAATGGCCTGCTTGGCCAGGCACGGTGGCTCACGCCTGTAATCCCAGCATTTTGGGAGGCCAAGGTGGGTGGGTTGCTTGAGCTCAGGAGTTTGAGACCAGCCTGGGCAACATGGCAAAATCTACAAAAATCTTAATTTTTCTCTACAAAAATTTTTTAAAAGTGAGCCAGGTGTGGTGGTGTCTGCCTGCAGTCCCAGCTACTTGGGAGGCTGAGGTGAGAGGATGGCTTGGGCCCAGGAGGTGGAGGCTGCAGCGGGCCAAGATCACATCACTGCACTCCAGCCTGGGCGACAGAGCCAGACCCTGTCTCAGAAAAAAAAAAAAAGAAAAGAAAAAAGAAAATGGTCTGCTCATTGTATGAAGTACAAAGGGCTCACCCCCATGAGAGCAGAGACCAGCTATTCGTACAAAAGGCCCTTTGCCGCTGTTGGCCCTCACAAACAGGTCCCTGCCCCAGGCAGTTTAAAATCAGGCACACAGGAGGAGAAAGCCTAGAATTGGGAAATCCTCCACCCGTATTTCCCTCTGTCGGGAGAGATAAGAAAAACCAAGGCTTCTTTGAACAATGAGGTTTAGGTTCATGTGTTTTGGGCAAATGCCTGAAGGAGTCCAGTGTCTCTCTGACTCCTAACTCTACAGCCATGGGGACGCTGACAGTGGGTAGGATTCAGAGACATCCCCTTGCATCGTTGTTCATTACTATTCAGTTCCTTCCTGTCTCCGATGCACCTATGAGATCTAGGACGATGCTGAGTTTTCAATCTATTACTTCTGCCATTTCCCTTTGCATCTCATGTTAATGCTTTCTCATACCCTGGAGCTCTTGTTTTATATCATCTATATGCTTATTATTCTTATACAATATAGAGCACTCTTGGACAGGCTACTTCTCTTTCATAGTTTCTCTTCTTACCCTGTTTTTCATCTGACTTTTGTGTGCTATTTTTCCTCTCGCCCTCTTTTCTTTTGGGACGGTGTTTCGGAGCTGCCATGTCGTCCCTTTCCAGCATCCCTGTGGTAGCCCTCCACCAGCCTGTTCTCAGACGTGCTCGAGGCCAGTTTTTCCTGATTCTGTTTCTACCTGGTTTGTCTTCTTGGACCAGAGCTAGAGTTTGACAGACGGACGCTGCTTTCAATCCCTGTCTGAGGAAAGGGAGATGATGAAAGCTGGGAACTTGTCTGAGGCTAGTGGATTTTCTCCTGCTAGCTAGTAAGTGTCCCAACCTCCAGTGGACTCCTGCCTCGAGCTGTGGTCAGCACAGAGCTCTGGGTGCCTCCACACTTCCTGGCTCCACCAAGGACCCTTTCCTTTTGAGTGTTCTCCCCGAACTTTTCCCCGGCTTCTATTCCCGACTCTGGGTCTGTTTCTTTCTAGATGGGAAGGTGTCAGAATGTTTAGGGTTGCAATGGCTCTTTCTTGCCTCAATACTACCTTAAGGGACTGGGGCTGGGGTCAGGAAATGCACTACACACCCTAGAATCTTCTTTTTGCCTTGGGTGCTGTGTTCATGCTCATACGAGTCTCAGTATTTCTTCCTCTGCTCCCAGTCTAGAATCCATTTGGAAATCAAAACAGGAGTCAGGTGGATAGAGATGAAAACACTGGCCTTCTGACTAAAAAGTCTGGTTTTGGGTTTGTAGCCAAGTAGGCTCCTGACCACTGCCATAGTGGGACAAACGCAGGGGAGGTGGCCCTACAACTCTGGCAGGAGGAAGGCATGTCCCCTGTGGGGAGGGCGGCTCCCAAAGAGAGAACCTGGAAGGAATCTACAGGGCCTGAGCCCCGCCTGCTTACTGCCTTCCCCAAAATCCACCAGTCAAGCAAGTCACTCCTTCCCCGAGCAAAGGGGGATAAGGGATGGCAGGAGAGGCAAGAGAATCACAGTAGCTGAGATCTCTCTGCAAGGAAACATGAGGCTAGGAAAGTGAGAATCCCACCCATCAGAGTAAAGCCCAACCTGATCTTACAGGTTTACTCGGAGGATCAAAGACATAACAGATAAGGTGCTTCAAACACACAAGCTCCCTGCCAAGTGGGCTATGGCGGTGTGCACCTGTGTCCTAGCTACCCAGGAGGCTGAGGTTGGAAGATCACTTGAGCCCAGGAGGTCGAAGCTACAGTGAGCTGTGATTGCACCACTGCACATCAGCCTAGGTGACAGAGCAAGACCCTGTCTCAAAAAAATTAATGAAAAAAAAACCCCAAAAAACAAAAGCTCCCAATGCACAGAGAAGGTATCAAGGTATCATTCCTTCCAGGTATCATTCTTCTCATCTCCTCAGCTTCTGCAGTACCTAGCACATAAACACACACTTAATAGGCATTTGTTGACTTGCTGTCCTAAGATCATTACTTTTCATGAGGCATCTGCTTTAACTAGTGCGTTCCAGCAGTCCTGGTATGTTTAAAAACAGTCTCATTGTGCTACGGTCATACCAGATAAGTACTGATAAGAAGGTAAATGACCGGTTTTCTATTTCTCAATTCTGACCAGCTCATCTCCCAGGGAGTTTTGCCTCCTGGTCCACATCACTCCATACTTTTAACAGAGTTTTCGATCCATATCTATCTAATCAAGTCATCAGAACCTTAGGGAAAAACAGTTCCTCTCCCCACCCTAAAACTAAAATTATGGAACTTCACTTTCTTTTCTTTTTTTTTGAGATGGAGTCTCACTCTGTCGCCCAGGCTGGAGTGCAGTGGCGTGATCTCTGCTCACTGCAAACTATACCTCCCGGGTTCACGCCATTCTCCTGCCTCAGCCTCCCGAGTAGCTGGGACTACAGGCGCCTGCCATCACGCCCGGCTAATTTTTTGTATTTTTAGTAGAGACGGGATTTCACCGTGTTAGCCAGGATGGTCTCGATCTCCTGACCTCGTGATCCGCCCGCCTCGGCCTCCCAAAGTGCTGGGATTACAGGCGTGAACCACCGCACCCCGCCTGGAACTTCATTTTCTTAAAAAAAACACAAGTGGTCACAAAAATATAAATAGTTATTAGTCACCTCATGTGCGCCAAAAATTGTAGATATAAAACTGAGCATGAGTGGAAAACACAGATTAAAAGTCTTGTTAGTAAGTATTATACAAGTAAACATCTGAACCAGCTATTCCCTCTTACCTGTAATGGAAACCGGAAGGCAGGTGAGACTTTAAGTAATGACTCCCTTATCACAAGGGTTTTGCCTGGAATACTGTGTATCTTGTCTACAAACATGTGCAAAATTTTACCCTTAAAATGAATGTAATTTGCATCCCGTGGAGTTGTCAGTGACTGCCAGTATCTCACCTTGACTGAGCATCAAACTGTTTTGTTACAAATTTGTCCGCAGCCCAAATCCCTGATTTTGGCCCCAGGACATCGTTAGACTAGTCCAGGTGGATGTGTTCATCCATCTAATGGACAGTCGAAAGGCCTCTTCCACTAGGCAAGGCCTCCCCTCTCCTCCAAGTGACTTTCCCAGTGATGTTCCAGCTCATGCCCTGTCCTCCCGTTGTGTTTCCTGTCCCCAGAGAAGTGAACTAGGAATCAGCTCCATGAGGCCAGGACTGTGTCTCCTCCACTCACTACCATACACGCAGCAGAGCACAAAGCCTAGCTCTGAACGACAGAGCAGGTCCTCCCGTGGACCCCGCATCTAGCCTGGCCTTTCCCAGTTGAGACCAGGCAACCTCCACTGACTGCCCCAAACAGGCACTCGAGGGCTGCGAGGAGTCCACGCCATGCACCATCACTGGAACGTTCCACCAGGGTGACGAGAGAATTAGCACAGATTCTTCGGGTCTCAGTGTTCCTCAGGCTTAGTTTCTGTTCAGCTTGGCTTAAGCAGCTATTGATTACCCGTGCCTGGCACACTTCCACCAGCAAATACCCACTACGGCTGGTTCTCTGCTGCTGTGGTCTGATTTAACAGGGCCATGTGACAAAGTTGGTGCTGTGGACTTCAGACTAGACAGTAAAATAGATGCTGACGTTCACAGAGAGGTGCCATCTACTTGGTCTCTACTTAAGAAAGTGGGGGTCAGGGATGTTTTCTTCCCCTTGCCGTCCAGAGCGGCTGGATGTGCTGCCCTCCAGCACCTTTCTAGCTGCTTGCAAGAGCTCCCACCCTCTGCTTCTCTGTCCTCTGGATGCTGCACTTCCAAAGCAGACGTTCCAAATGCATTTGGTCAACGGAATCAACCAGAAGCGTGGGCTTCTCTAACGGCTAACACAGGATACAAGTCATGTTTTCCATTCTGCAAAACCTGGACACACCTGAGCATTTATCCTCACAGAGAGAAAGACTAACCCATCACACGGTGAGCAACGAATATTCACACTCGGCTTTTAGGATTAAAAGGCAATCCGGTGGTCCTGAGCAGCTGCTCTGTCCAGTCCACTTGAAGCCTCCATTTCTTTTAAGTACAAACAAACCATAATAGTTACAGCATGAAATGAGCCGGCCTGTCATTATGGGATGGCACTGCCCTTCAGGTGATGCAAGTTAAGCCCTAGGTCCATTACACAACATCAGCTTCTTTGGTTTGAACATCACCCTATAATTACATCTCTAGATAAGCCCGAAGTTTAAATCTTCAGTTCCATTTAAAACCGATACGATCCATGAACCCACTCTCAACTGAGTAAGAACAGAAAATAATTACGAGCTGTCAACGGAACACTATCTCACATCAAGCACAGCTGGCTTCCAAATCTCACATGACAGATGACTGAAGGTCAAACCCTGCTCCCCCTAATTATTTCGTTAAGATAATCAACATGTAAACTCCAAAGCTGGGGGACAAGACCAATCACTCATGTGTTCTGAATCCCCAAAAATGGCCAGAGGAGTCTCTCTGGATTTAGTTAGCTGATGGAAAAAGATGTTTTTGCATTTGTTTTGTTTTGTCTTTTGGTATTACAAAAGGACCAACCCCGTATGTCAAAGCATAAGGTAAACCTGTTAAATGCAATTTGCCAACAAGGCCATAAAAACCCAACTGTGCTTCCAGACCCCAGAAGCAGATGTATGCTTCCGCCGCCACGCAAACCCGCTGCAGCATCAAGCCCAAAGAGGCGCTTCTGAACTCCCAAGACAGAGACTCTTAAAGGCCAGAACAGCAGAGGAGGCTTCTTCAAAGTTCCATACGTCCTGGCAAAAAGTACATGTGATACAGCAAACAATTCTTCAAAAAAAAATTTAATTTCCAAAACTTTTACATAATCTTTGATATTCTACAACAAAAGCTGTTAACCTGCAGTGCATGGGCCACTAGTAGGCCCACTCTTGGGATTCAGGATGTCCAAACACTCCCCTGAAACCCTACACAGATACATGAATTTTCTAGGGAGAAGGCCCACAGCTTTCAGCTAGAGTGCTGCGACTGCAGTCCAAAGCAAGCCACCACGTTACAACCACTCCTTTGGACTAGAAAGTTCTGATTCTTTAGTATCTCTATGTATTTGAATTTTCTGTCTTAGCTGATAAATGTAGAGGTATTAAGATGGTTCTCATTTGTGTATTCTTCTCCACTTGCTGAAATCCTACAGAACCTTCAAAGGCCAGCTCAAATCACAATTCAATAAGGCTTTTTTAGATACCTCAGCCAGAATTAATCTTCCCACTGGGCTCCTGCAACACCTCTCCAGTGGCATTTACCATGGTATCCATTCACGCTGTATGTTAAAGTTACTTGTGGAACTGTCTCCCCAGCTTGAGAGTGTGAGTGGAGAGTAGGGGCTCTGCAATATGCACTGAATATCCCTTCTGCATCAGCGCCTAGCACAATGCCTTGGAGATTTTGTTGAACTTGATCTTTTTGTTTCAGTGGCAACAAGAGACCACCCACTCTAATCATCTAATTCTTCAAAAAGTTTCTAAAATCAGCCAAACAGTCACGCACCGCGTAATGATGTTTTGGTAAAAGATGAACCACATATACGATGGTGGTCCCATAAGGTTATAACACCAGATTTTTACAGCACGTTTTCTATGTTTAGATACATAAATGCTTGCCATTGTGCTACAATGGCCCACAGTATTCAGTATAGTAACATGCGGTACAGGTTTGCAGTCTGGGAGCAATAGGCCTAGGTATACGGTCAGCTATATTATCTAGGTTTGTGTAGGTCCACTCTAAGATGTTTGTGTAAGAACCTCACCTAACGATGCATTTCCTGGACGGGATCCCAGTCGTTAAGCAATGCGTGACTATGCATCGCGATGCGTGACTATACATTGCGATGTGTGACTATACATTTGCATATAAGACAAGTCTACCTTGGGGTTGCTTTTAAAGGCTACACTAATGCAATCATGTGGATGGTCAGGACTTCTAGTCTATATAACAAGGAACCTTCAGACAGCTAACATTTTATCCACTTCTAACTGGATGTGAAATTTAGTAATGAAAACGCTCTTGGGATTTAACGCATCACACATACGTCAGGGAATGGAAGCACTGTGAGATAAATCTAAGCTGGCCTGATGTCGTCCAACAGCCTAAGGCACACCCCACCACCAGAGACATTATTACACAACTTCGGGAACACCAAATACACAAACTTTAAGGACAGCCCAGTCAGGAAGTGAGGAGATATCATCTGTAGAATTAGAAAAATAAAAAGAATAAACTAGGCTGTTCGCCACACCCCCATTGATGTCGGCCCACGGGGGTTGCCGGTCCCTTTAACTGGCATGTACCAAGTCCTTCCAGGTGACATTTCCTCCCTGTGTCCCAGCTTTTAGGGATCATTGGCCATGGGTCCAAGGGGAGGGAATGTGGAGACAGGGTTGTATTTGCCGGGGAATTCTGGGCCGACAGGGAGCAAGAGCGCGCTTGGGGGCAAAGTCCCATTGTCTCATGCTGTTCTCCAGTCCCGAGATGGTGGCCACCATGAAGAAGACGGCTGCAGAAGATGTCAATGTTACTTTCGAAGAGCAACAAAAGATAAACAAATCTGCATGGAATACAAGTAGAATCACAGAGCTGAAGGAAGAAATAGAAGTAAAACAGAAACAACTCCAAAACGTAGAAGATGCTCGTGACGGTACCATGCTTGCAGATGCTGACTGCTTAATGATGCCTTATCAAATCGGTGATGTCTTCATTAGCCATTCTCAAGAAGAAACACAGGAAATGTTAGAAGCAGCAAATAAAAATTTGCAAGAAGCAACTGACGCCTTAGAATCCAAAGTCGAAGCAATTCAGTGGGTGTGAGCAGATTTGAAAGTTCAGTTGTATGCAAAATTTGGGAGCAGCATAAACCTTGAAGCTGATGAAAGTTAAACATTTTATAATACTTAAAAAAATTTGTTTAATAAACTTGATTATTGTTTAAGAAAAAAAGAATAAACTAGAAAGTCTTACTGGCAATCTTTACAAAAAAAATCAAAGCAACTAGTAGATTCAAATAATGAACTGCAGAGGATAGAGTGAGGTAATGAAGTCCTCGCACTATCTAACAGAAATCCTATGTGCAAATTCAGGCACAACTGTGATCAAGATGGAAAAGCCCCAGACACTGAGTAAAAAGACCAGGATGATGGAGACTTCCACAAAGTAACAGCTCTACTCCTCCCAGGTCTGCCCCCTTACAGCTAAAGAGAAAGTTCTGAATGTAACACAACCAGCAAGTGCAGAAAGAAGGTGGAAAGAAGGCGGCAGGCTACCCAGCGACCTCAGGACTTGAGGGATGACAAGGCAGTGAGTTCTCTGGGTGTCCTTACTGCCTCCTACTTACCCAGGATGGGTGCTGCAGAAGCCTCCAAGCTGGAACAGCCAAAAGGTACAGAGAAAAAGAACTCCAAGAAGAGCCTGTTCTTGGCCAAAGGACCCAGAAAAGGATGCTCTTACAACAGCAGACCTTTTTGGCAATGCCCGTCCTATTCCAAATAACAAGAGAAGGCCAGGTGCAGTGGCCCACACCTGTAATCCCAGCACTTTGGGAGGCCGAGGCGGGTGGATCGCCTGAGGTCAGGAGTTCGAGACCAGCCTGGCCAACATGGTGAAGTCCCATTTCTACTAAAAATACAAAAATTAGCTGGGCATGGTGGTGCGTGCCTGTAGTCCCAGCTACTTGGGAGGCTGAGGCAGGAGAATCGCTTGAACCTGGGTGGCGGAGGTTGCAGTGAGCCAAGATTGCGCCACTGCACTCCAGCCTGGGCAACAAGAGCGAAACTCCATCTCAACAACAACAAAAAACAAATACAAGAGAAAACATCAGCAGAGAAACCACATATACCACCCACTGAGGTTTCAGTGGAATTGAGGGGGAAATTGATCTTCTACCCTCAAGGAACCAGGTGACATGCTCCAAGTGGCATGTCAAATAGTGCTGGCAGGGCCAAGCAGGGATCTCACCTCCCATTCTCTGCCTGGAAGAAGCAGGAGGTGCTCCAATTCCCTCACCAGGGTGGTGTCAGCAGGGCCCAGTGGGGAAGTGCACCCCCACCACGAGGCAGAAAGAGGGGATGGGAAGGTGGGAGGGGGGAAGGCTGGACTAGCTGTCGCTTTGCTACCCCCTCCCATTCCCTAGAATCAGCAACGCCCAGAGGGGAGCTGATGTTCCAACCCCACTCAACAAGGCCACAGGGTCTCAGGGACCCGGAGGTCATTAACAAAAGTGCTAACAGCCCTAAGTCAGAGTCCCAGAAGGAGATGAGAGAGAGGGACTGAAATAGTCATTCAAGAAATAATGGCTGAAAACTTCCCACATTTGGCAAGAGACATAAATGTACAGATTCAAGAAGCCAAGCAAACCCCAAATATAATAAACGGGATGAAGCCTGTGCCAAGACAAATCATAATGAAACTTCTGAAAACTAAACATAGAACTCTTCAAAGCAGCCAGAGAGGAGCAATGCATGAACTCGGAGAGGAGACCAACTCAAACGACAGTAGATTTCTCTTCTGAAACAATGTGAAGGTATCCTTCAGGAATGAAGAGGAAATACAGGCATTCTTGGACAAAGGAAAGCTAAGAGAATCTGTTGCAAGCAAACTGATCGTTAAAGAATGGCTAAAGGAAGTTCTCTAAACAGAAAGGAAATGACAACAGAAGAAGGCTTAGAGCTTCAGAAAGAAGACCATCAGAATAGGTAAAAAAAAAAAAAAAAAAAAAAAAAAAAAAAGGGACAATTTTATTCAGTCAAAAGGGGGGAAAGATAATATAATCTCCTACTCCTAATGAGTTTTTAAAATCACAGTTGATGACTGAAGTAAACCACCTGATGTGGCATTCAAAGTCTGTTAAGAAGTGCTAAGACATTTGTAGTGAAGTGGGGTGGGTAAATGGGCCCAAGCAGAAGTAAAGTTTCTACACTTAAAGCTGTAAAACATCAGGGCCAGGAGACTGGGATAAGTTACACATGTATACTGCAAACCTAAGGCAACTACCAAGAAAATAATACAAAGCATTATACTTAAAAAAAAAAATCAATCTCAGCCAGGGAGGACAGTTCATGCCTGTAATCTTGGCACTTTGGCCAGGAGACTGGGATAAGTTACATATGTATACTGTAAACCTAGGGGAACTACCAAGAAAATAATACAAAGCATTATACTTAAAAAAAAAAAAAATCAGCCAGGGAGGATAGCTCATGCCTATAATCTCGGCACTTTGGCTGAGGCAGGAGGATGGCTTTGAGGCTAGCAATTCAAGAGCAGCCTAAGTAACATAGTGGAACCCTATCTACAAAAAATAAATATAGATTAAAAATTAGCTGGGTGTGGTGGTGCACATCTGTAGTCCCGGCTACTAGGGAGGCTGAGGTGGGAGGATGGCTTGGGTCCAGGAGGTCAAGACTACAGTGAGCCATGATCGTGCCACTGCGCTTCAGCCTAGGCAATAGCAAAATACCTTGTCTCTAAGATAGTAACAGTCATAATAATGACTTTACCCTAAATGTAAAGAGTGGATTAAAAGATATGATGCAACAATATGCTGTCTATATGAAACTCACTTCAAAACAAGGGTATTAAAAGAATGGAGAAATATATATTATGAAAGCATTAATAAAAACATAAGTGGCTATATTAAAATATCTGATAATGGAGACTTCAAAGAAAATTACTGGAGAAAAAAGAAGGACATTACATAATAAAAAAGGTTAATCTATCAAGATATAATAATCCTAAACATTTATGCACCACACAACAGAACCTCAAAATACAGGAAACAAAAACTGATAGAGCTAAAGAAGAAATAGACAAATCCACAATTATAGTTGAGGACTCTTAACTGACAGAACTACTGAACAATCAGCAAGGATATAGAACTCAACACCACTATCAATCAAGATCTGACACATGTAGAACATTCCACCAAACGAGCATACGCGTTTAACATGTACTTATGGGACGTTCACCAACACAAGACCACAGAACATCTGCCAAATAGACCGTATCCTAGGCCAGAAAACAAACCAACACATTTAAAAGAAGTGAAACCATACACAGTATACTCTCTGTCCATAGTGGAGTCGAACCAGAAATCAACAAAAGAGAGACAACAGGAAAATCTTTTCTTTTTTTTTGAGGCAGGGTCTTACTCTGTCGCCCAGGATAAAGTGCAGTGGCACGATGTTGGCTCACTGCAACCTTTGCCTCCCAGGTTCAAGTGATCCTCCCACCCGCCTCCCAGGTTCAAGTGTGCACCACCACACCCGGCTAATTTGTTTGTTTTTGAAATGGAGTCTTGCTCTGTCGCCCAGGCTGGGTACAGTGGCGTGCTCTCTGTGCACTGCAACCTATGCCTCCTAGGTTCAAGTGATTCTCCTGCCTCAGCCTACTGAGTAGCTGGGATTACAGGCACCTGCTACTGCACCCAGCCAATTTTTGTATTTTTTGTAGAGATGGGGTTTCACCATATTGCCCAGGTTGGTCTTGAACTCCTGGGTTCAAGCAATCTGCCTGTCTTGGCCTCCCAAAGTGCTGGGATTACAGGCATGAGCCATTGCACCTGGCCATGACATTTATGAAATGACAAAATTATCGAATTAAAGAACAGAGGCGGGGCACGGTATCTCACATCTGGCACTTTGGGAGGCCGAGGCGGGTGGATCACGAGGTCAGGAGTTGGGGATCAGCCTGGCCAACATGGTAAAACCCCGTCTCTACTAAATACACAAAAATTAGCTGGACGTGGTGGTGGGCGCCTGTAATCCCAGCTACCTGGGAGGCTGGGACAGGAGAATCGCTTGAACCCCAGGGCGGAGGTTGCCGTGAGCTGAGATTGCGCCACTGCACTCCAGCCTGGGCGACAGAGCAAGACTCTGTCTCAAAACAACAACAGAATAGATTATTCACCGCCAGGGTCTGGGACAGGAAGGGGAGAGAGTGGCTACAAAAGAGCAACATGAAGGGTCCTTCTCTGATGGAAAGGCTCTGTATCGTGACTGTATCGACGTCAATATCCTGGTTGTAAGATTGTGCTGTCTAGTTCTACAGAACATAACCACTGAGGGAAAGCTGGCAGAGGGTATGTGGGATCTCTACTATTTCTTACAACTGCATAGGACTCCAGAATTATCTCAAAATCAAAAGTTTAATTTTTAAAAAAGGCATGTTTAGTTCCTAGCTCTGCCATCTGCTAATTAGGTAGCTGACTTTGAACAGATTTTAATGTCTCTATCCTCAATTTCCTCATTCACTAAATCAGGTAATACCATCTGAAGCATTATGAAAATTCAACACCATATTTGAAAGGATCAGGCACGATGTGTACAGCACACAGTCCATGCTCTAGAAGGAGCCTGTCAACACTAAACCTCTATATAGCCACAAATATTCTTCTAAATGGTGCCATTCAAATGTCCAGTACTAAAGGCACTGCAGAACAATTTATTTAAAGTCTCTTCCCTGGCCAGGTTTAGTATTTCACACATGTAATCCCAGCACTTTGGGAGGCTGAGGCAGGTGGTTCGCTTGAGTTCAAGAGCTCAAGACCAGCCTGGGCAACATAGTGAGACCCCATCTCTACAAAAATGAGCTGGGTGTGGTGGTACACACCTACAGTCCCAGCTACTTGGGAGGCTGAGGTGGGAGGATTGCTTGAGCCCACGAGGCGAGGCAAGGCCACAGTGAGCCATAATCCTGCCACTGCACTCCAGCCTGGGTGACAGAATGAGACTCTGTCTCAAAAAATAAATATAAAAAAATAAAATAGTCTCTTCTCAAAGTGATCTGTTCGAATAAAAATGCGGGGGTGGGGGCTGACGAGGAGGAAATGATTTTTGGTTTTAAATTGAAAGATGAATTTCTAACTTGTTATTGAAATGGTCACGACACATGAAGTGAGTTTAATATGGAACTATAATTAGTAAAAAAACAAAGCTGGAAAGAAGAACTAGGACACCAGTTAACACATTTTGTTTCTGCTGATAAGAAAGTCAGTGGAAGTTAGTGTTTCTATGCATCAGGAGGTTGAGTTTTCTTTTTTTCTTTTTCTTTTTTTTTTTTTTTTTTCAGACGGAGTTTCGCTGAGTTGCCCAGGCTAGAGTGCAGTGGTGCGATCTCGGCTCACTGCAAGCTCCGCCTCCCAGGTTCACCCCATTCTCCTGCCAGGAGGTTGAGTTTTCTAACACGCACTTCATACACGGATTTAGATTTCAGATTCTATGTTTCCAAATACTTTCTCCATCTTCTGAGTTGGAAGAAACTAGAGACAGTCAAACTGCTATACTTTTATGCCTGCCTGGTTCTGAGGTCTGGGCAAGCAGCAAAAATAAAATCAGGATCTTCAACAGAGAAGTTAGAGGGCAGGCCCTGAGACAGCCAAATGCACTTGAACACAGACGCTCCCAGTGAGCTAAGCTGGGCACCTAGTCTTCAAAGTTCACGAAGTATCTGACCAGAGCTCTGACGCACCGAGAGCCTTTGCAAAGAGGTAAAATGAAAAAGGGTGTTTTATCAAGTTATTTTCTCCCCTTCACAACCCTAAAGGAGCTCTATGAAAATGAAACATTTCCATGAGAAGTATGTCAAGTGGGAATACTGGCCTGGAAGTCTGGAGGCCAGGATTCCAGCACAGAGACCCCAGGAAGGAGTCACTTCATCTCTAGGGCTGAGGCAGGAGTCCTTATGGGTAAGTGATACAAATGTACCCGATAGGTTTCTACGGGGCTTTGCTAAATTTAAAATCTCCCAGGCACCATAAAACCTCGTCTCCAGGCAGGTTTTCTGGCATGGCAAACTTCTCTCCGAATCTGCTTTGAGATGATTGTCCTCGCCTCTAACTTGGTTTCCCCAAAATGGGCTGGGGAAAAAGTGGTGAGGGGACAAGGAAAGGGTAGGGAGGGAGGGAGGGAGGGAGGGAGGAAGGAAGAAAGGGAGGGAGGGAGAAAGGAAGGGAGGAAGGAAGAAAAGAAAAAAGAAAGGAAGGGAGGAAGGAAGAAAAGAAAAAAGGAAGGAAGGGAGAAAGAAAGGAAGAAAAGGAAGGAAAGCGGGAAGGAAAGAAAGGAAAGGAAGGAAAGGAAGGAAAGGAAGGAAAGGAAGGAAAGGAAGGAAAGGAAGGAAAGGAAGGAAAGGAAGGAAGAAAGGAAGGAAGGAAAGGAAGGAAGAAAGGAAGGAAGGAAAAAGGGAGGGAGGACAAAGGACGCTATTTAGGTGTAAGCCAGGCTGCACTGTTCCCTCATCATCAGTTTCCTCCAGATCTTCCTTGGGGCCCTTTAACACAGGCTCACGGTACTGAGAGACTGGAACCCCGACTTTATCAACTCTATGGTTCTTTTATTTTTTTCACTGCCACTCAGGCTGGAGTGCAGTGGCCCAAACATGGCTCACTGCAGCCTCAACCTCCCAGGCTCAACCAATTCTCCTACCTCAGCCGCTCAAGCAACTGGGACTACAGGTGCATTCCACCATGCCCAACTAATGTGTTCATTTTTGTGGCACTGAGGTCTTGCTATGTTGCCCAGGTTGGTCTCAAACTTCTGGCCTCAAGTGATCCTCCTGCCTCAGCTTCCCAAAGTGCAGGGATTACAGGCACGAGCCATCACACCTGGCCGACGTCTACAGCTTCTTTCACAAATATGGCAAAGAGAAAAAAGGAAGCAAGAGACAGGAGAATCTGGAGATTCATTGCAATGCATGTCGAGTCAAACAAAACAATTATGCCACAATGGAGGAATTCTGAACACTGGATATCTGGTGATAATGAGCTATTACTAATGTTTAGGTTTGCTAATGCTACTGCAGTTGTGTTTTTACATGGAGGCCTCATCTTTTAGCCACTCATATACATCCTAAAACGTTTCCTAATCCAACTACACAAAGTTGTATTTGCTTGGAGACCATGGGGAGGGCACAGGTGAATAGGATTGGCACAGAATTGATGACTGCTTTAGTTGGGCTGTAGGTACTTTACAGTCAATCTACTATTTTCTCTACTTTTGCATACATTTGAAGTTTTCCTATTAGAAAGTGTGGCTCACACCTGTAATCTCAGCACTTTGGGAGGCCCAGGTGGGAGGATGGCTTGAGACCAGCCTGGGCAAGAGAGTGAGAGCCTTTCTAAAAAAACAGAAAAGTAAAAAGAGTCTCATGGCTGGTTCCTGTCCAGTCTCCACTGCTCTTCTTCTAAGCTCAGCCGGAGGGCAGGGCAAGTTGGGCTCCTATCCCACAAATCTTCCAGTGGGAAATGGACAGATACCATTCTGCTAGGGCACATCCAGGAGGGGGCTAAGTGCCAAGCCCCCACTCCCCATCCCCAGAAGCTGGCCCGAGTTCCCACTCCCACGGTCCCCAGGCACCCTAGAGAGGGCAGAGGCAGACCGGGCGCCATGACTCATGCCTATAATCCCAGCACTTGAGGGAGACCAAGGCAGGAGGATCACTTGAGGCCAGGAGACTGAGACCAGCCTGGGCAACACGGCAAGACCCCATCTCTACAAAAAAAACTTAAAAATTAGCTGGGCTGGTGGTGCGCGCCTGTAATCCCACTACTTTGGGAGGCTAAGAAGGGAGTAGGGCTTGAGCCTGGGAGGTCGAGGCTGCAGTGAGCTGTGAGGGCGCCACTGCACTCAAGCCTGGGAAACACAGCGAGACCCCATCTCAAAAAGGGCGAGACGGGGTGGGGCAGAGACGACGCCAGCAGGCCTCGGGGAATGGGTCAGGGGGAGTGGGGTGCAGGCGGGGCTGGATCCAGCATCCTCGCCCCAGGGGTCCCCGCCCGCGGCGGCGGACCACGGAGGGGCCCAGGGCGGGGGTTAGCGCCCCGGCCCACCTGGGTGCAGGTGCTGGGCAGGGGGCGCGCGTCACCTTGAGGATGTTGTCGAAGATGGTGTCGCGGAACTCCAGCAGCGCCTTCTGGTCGAACTCGCGGCCGTGGATGATGCGCATCTGCTTGAGGAACGTGGACTTGCCGCTCTCGCCCGCGCCCAGCAACAGGATCTTCACCAGGCGCCGGACCGCGCGCCGCTCGCGGGCCAGCAGCGCGTCGATGTCGCGGCTACGCCTCCGGGCCTCGCGCTCCGCGTCGCGCGCGCCGCTGCCCGCCCTGCGCTCGCGGGCCCCGCCGGCCTCGGCCGGCAGCAGGCAGCGGCTGAGGGTCCGCACCACCCCGGACATGGCCCCTCAGGCCGCGGCCGCGCCCCGCCGGCGCCCGGGGGCCATGGACGCTCCCGCCGGCGAGGGCGAGCCCGGGCCGAGGCACCGCCCCACGCCCCGCCGCTCGCCTCAGGCCGCGTCCGCCGCCGCCGCTGCAGTCGCTCCGAGGCCCGCACTCGTCGCCCGGCCGCCACTCGGGCCCGGCGGAGGGGCGGGGCGGCGCCGCGTGAGGCCCGGCGGATTGGGCCGGCTGCCGTCCATCTGGCCGTGAGAGCCCTCCGATTGGCTCATCTCGCCAAGGGAGGCGGGCATCCCTTCCGGCCTCGGGGCGGGGTCGACGCCGAAAGAGGCGGGATCTTTGAGGTGAAGGCGCTTCTCATTGGACGCCCAGGCTGAGGTTCTTTCTTTCAGAATGAAAGGGAGGCGGGGTCGTCCGGGAGGCGGAGCGATCGTCCGCCATAGCCAATTATAATTGCTCTGAGTGGACATCAGTCATGCCCAACGGGCTTGGGATTGGGTGTTCGGGGGACGGGGCGTGACGAGAAGTGCCAGGTGTACAGAAAGATTCTCCCTTGGTTCCCAGATTGGGTCCGCCTGTGAGACCAGGACCTCGCGAAGTAGCCCAAAGGCTGGGAAATGCTGATAAGAGGTTCAGCTGCTCGTCGTATTCCCTCCGATGATCTTGTTTCTACACTATTTTCCTTCCAGAAACGCTGGAGGGGGATGGGCCATAAATTTCAAACACATGCACCCTTTGAGAGTGGCATGGGCTTCTAGGAGGCTTTGCGAAAAGCTGACTAATCACTAAAATCACCAGAAGCTCCCCCAAAAGTCTTATGTCTCACAGTGATTGAGAGAGTGGGGTCTGGAGTTGCTGGGCCTGAGTTGGAATCTCCAGTCGACCAGTTACTAGGTGTACTAGTTGCATAACTTTTTTAAGCAGCTTCCCCCACCCCCCCAACAAATCCTTTTGGATGTTCTTAGCTTCAGTTTCCTCATCTGTAAAACGGGGGTGTCATTGACGACATTGGTTATGGCTTGACATTGCTCAAATCGTCATGAAGATATAAACTGAGAACATGAACTTACCAAACACTTAGCACGTGAGCTAGCCCAAAATCAGCTCTTGATAGAGATCAGCTGATTACAGATTCTTGACTCTCCCAGATCTACTGAATCAGAACCTCCTAGAAGGAGCTCAGGTATCCCTTAAGATTACAGGCGTGAGCCGCCGCGCCTGGCCCAGTGTGTAGTCTTTTATCTCTCGCCACCCCCCACCTTTGACCCTGAGTCCCCAAAGTCCAATCTCTGTGCAGTGTCTGTTAACTCTGCTGATTATTTCTTTTGCAGTGCCGAAGCTTTTTAGTTTAATTAAGTCCCATCTATTTGTTTTTGTTGCATTTGCTTTTGGGTTCTTGGTCACAAAGTCTTTGCCTAAGCCAACGTCTAGGGTGTTTCCGATGTTATCTTCTAGAATGTTTATGGTTTCAGGTTGTAGATTTAAGTCTTTGATCTATCCTGAGTTGATTTTTGTATAAGGTGAGAGATGAGGATCCAGTTTTATTCTTCTACATGTGGCTTGCCAATTATCTCAGCACCATTTGCTGTCCTTTCCCCACTTTGTTTTCATTTGCTTTGTTGAAGATCAGTTGGCTGTAAGTATTTGGCTTTATTTCTGGGTTCTCTATTATGTTCCATTGGTGTCTGTGCCTATTTTTATATTAGTACCATGCTGTTTTTGTGACGATAGCCTTATAGTATAGTTTGAAGTCAGGTAAAGTGATGCCTCCAGATTTGTTCTTTTTGCTTAGTCACAGATCTAAACTCCCCGGAAGGCTGGGCACGGTGACTCACAACTACAGTCCCAGCAGTTTGAGATGCTGAGGTGGGAGGATCACTTGAGCCCAGGAGGTCAAGGGTGCAGTGACCTATGATCGTGCCACTGTACTCCAGCCTAGGCAATGGAGCAAGACCCTGTTTCAGAAACAAAACAAAAACCAACTCCCTGACAACCTTGAATGCACATAATATGTATTATTTGTCACTTGCTACAAATACTACAAATCATGGCATGAATTTGTATCACTTATGAGTCAAGATTTTGTAATCCTTGGAAAATGATTAGAAAGTCTTGCTTGTTTGTGGAAATGACCTCCCATAGGAGGCCAAATATGGCTGGGCGCGGTGGCTCATGCCTGTAATCCCAGCACTTTGGGAGGCCGAGGCAGGCAGATTATCTAAGGTCAGGAGTTCAGGACCAGCCTGGCCAACATGGCGAAACCCTGTCTCTACTAAAAAATACAAAACTTGGCTGGGTGTGGTGGAGGGCGCCTGTAATCCCAGCTACTGGGGAGGCTGAGATAGGAGAATTGATTGAACCTGGGAGGCGGAGGTTGCAGTGAGCCGAGATCGCGCCATTGCACTCCAGCCTGGGCAACAAGAGCAAAACTCTGCCTCAAAAAAAAAAAAAACCAAAAAAACAAAAAAACAAAAAAACGGGAAGGCCAAATACTAGGTCTGGCATGGTAGCTCACACCATGTAATCCCAGCACTTTGTGAGGCTGTAATCCCAGCACTTTGTGAGGCTGAGGTGGGCAGATCACTTGAGGCCAGGAGTTTGAGACCAGCCTGGCCAACATGGTAAAACCTCCATCTCTATTGGAAACACCAAAATGAGCCAGGCATGGTGGTGAACGCCTGTAATTCCAGTTACTTGGGAGGCTGAGGCATGAGAATTGCTTGATCCCAGGAGGCTGAAGTGGCAGTGAGCTGCGATCACACCACTGCACTCCAGCCTGGGCAACAGAGCAGGACTCTGTCTCAAAAAGAAAAAAAAAAAAAAAAAAAAGGCCAAACACTAGTATTGAAATAGAAGGGAGGAGAAATTGGAGAATCCAAAGAAAGCAATGTTTCTGAGACAGAAATAGGGAATTTTGAACCACTAAAGAGTGGACTGGAATTCAGAACAGGTTTTTGGCTCATCCAGTTCACACAGGGTTTATTCCTCATTCAGTTTTAAGAAATTAAGAAAAACTGATTCACAAAACAGTTTCAGCAAGTGCTCCAGACAACACTCACAAATAACTTTAAATCCTTATAAATAAGCCAGGCATGGTGGGAAGCTGAGGTGGGAGGGTTGCTTGAGTCCAGGAGTTTGAGGCTGCAGTGAGCTATGATTGTACCACTGCACACCAGCCTGAACAACAGAACAAGACTCTGTCTCTATTTTTTTTTAATCTTTATGCCTTGTGTTTATGTAATCATAAAACATTTTAAAGAGTTATTTACTTTTCTTTTTTCTTTTTTTTTTTTTGAGATGCAGCTCTGTTGCCCAGGTTGGAGTGCAGTGGTGCAATCTCGGCTCACTACAACTTCTGCCTCCCAGGTTCAAGCTATTCTCCTGCCTCAGCTTCCTGAGTAGCTGGGATTACATGCACACACCACCATGCTTGGCCATTTTTTGTATTTTAAAACAGATGGGGTTTTATCACATTGGCCAGGCTGGTCTCAAACTCCTGACCTCAAGTGATCCACCTGCCTCCGCCTCCCAAAGTGCTGGGATTACAGGTGTGAGCCACCGGGCCTGGCCAAGAGTTACTTACATTTTTAAATGACACATTATGGCATTTTATGGGAGAAATTCTTCTGCTGTCAGCAATATTCGATTTGAGGATTTGACCAGGTCTCTGGACATCTCCACATGTGTCAATGGGCTAAGGTGCTTTAAATAAACAAGGTTATCTGCATACTCCACAATAATCTCTTAATTATCCCTTCTGTTTGTATGGCATGCTAAAAGTTTTGAAGTACTTACAGGTGCATTATCTCATTTGCCCTCTCTACACTGCTGGGGAAAGGTGACTGCCTTACAAGTATCTGAATCCAGGTGGCTAACCTCTCCTGGCAAGGGAAGTATGGTTAGTACACTGCAAACCCTGAACTGGAAGTCTGACACACAGCATTCTCTGTGTATAATAGGATGGAGAAAAACATGAGAACTTTGAAGTTTGGCTCCATCACCTACCAGCTGTGTGACCTTGAACAAGTCATACAGTATCTCTGAGACGTAGTTTCCTTGTCTGTAAAATCAGGATGAAAATAAAGCTGTACTACACCTTAAATAAGTTAATACAGATAAGGTCCTAGAACTGGACTTTAGCACATAACAGGCCCTCAGTAAATGGTAATATTGTTATTATTATCATCGTGGAGCTTTGGGAATCGGGTATTGCAAATTTAGAATAACAGTGGCAGGCTGGTGAAGAATCTATAAAGACAATACCTTGTATGGTATGATATTAAAAATTAAAACCTGGGAGGTGGTCTGGTTAAATAAATTAAGGTACATCCATATAAGTACAATAACATATTATTCCTGGCCAGGCATGGTGGCTCACGCCTGTAATCGTAGCACTTTGGGAGGCCGAGGTGGGCAGATCATCTGAGATCTGGAGTTTGAGACCAGCCAGGTCAACATGGTGAAACCTTCTCTCTACTAAAAATACAAAAATTAGCTGGGTGTGGAGGCACGTGCTACTTGGAAGACTGAGGCAGGAGAATCACTTGAATCCAGGAGGCAGGGGTTACAGTGAACTGATATCGCACCACTGCACTCCAGCCTGGGCAACAGAGCGAGACTGTCTAAAAAAACAAACAAAATAACATATTATTCCTAAAAAGAATATGCAAGACCAAAATGTGTAAATAGATGGCCCACAGACATGCTTTCTTGGTCTACCAGCTGTTAAAAAAATTGGTAGAGAGTAGGAGGAGTAGACTGAATGTTCCTCCCAACTTGTATTCAGTTCCACGTCCGGAGCTAAGGAGAAGCCAGGAAGAGGGAGTCTGACAGCAGGGCCTGAAACCTTCATGTGACATGGTAAGCTCACCTGAAATCTCTAGGAAAGGAAGCAGCCACAGGGACTCTCACTCTCCAGTGGGCCAGCAGTGAGGGGATCAGGAACTCAGAGGCCTGGTATAGGGCCCAAGACGCTGGGATTCCCAATAGGAATAGGATCCCCTTAGGTCCCATGCATGCAGTCTCCTTATGAGGTCCTAGTAGGGCCTCTCTGGCCTGGGGAGAATGTGGGTGATATGGTTTGGCTGTGTCCCCACCCAAATCTCATCTTTAATTGTAGCTCCCATAATTCCCTCATGTTGTGGGAGGGACCCAGTGAGAGATAATTGAATCATGGGGTGATTTCCCCCATGATTCCCCCAGACTGTTCTTGTGGTAGTGAATAAGTCTCACGAGATCTGATGGTTTTATAAGGGGAGACCCCTTTCACTTGGCTGTCATTCTTCTGTTATCTGCCACCATGTAAGAAGTGCCTTTCACCTTCCACCATGATTGTGAGGCCTCCCCAGCAACATAGAACTGTGAGTCCATTAAACCTCTTTCTTTTGTAAATTGCCCAGTCTCAGGTATGTCTTTATCAGCAGCGTGAAAACGAACTAATACAGTCTGAGAGCTCTGTGGGGTGAGAGGACTGGGAGATTTCCCCCATCCCTGAACATGGGAGCTGCCAACAACTTCAGCTCTGAGACCTCTTCACTTCCTCCTGGTGCTCATCACAGGAGTGGCATCCTGCCTGTTACCTTACCTTTCTCCACTGTATAGGAGACCCTAAAGGCTCCCCCTGAAAGCCAAAGAGCTATGAGTGAGAATAAGAAAATGTCAATAGACTTAAGGGGACCGAGGTGCCAGAGAGAAGAAGAAAAAGTAGGATATCTCACATAATAGTAAATGAATGAATGGAAACTTTATATCGCCATCATTGTCACCACCATCACTATCACCATTGTCACATCACTGTCACCATCACCATCGTGATCATCATAATCATCATCACCACCATCACTGTCACCATCATCACCACCATCACTATCAGCATCATCACCATCACCATCATCACCACCACCACCATCATCATCACCACCTTCACTATCACCATCACTATAATCACCACCATCACTATCACTATCACCATCATCACCACCACCACCATCATCACCACCATCACTATCGCCACCACCATAATCACCACCATCACTATCAGCATCATCACCATCACCATCATTGCCACCATCACTATCACCATCACCATCATCGTCACCATCACTGTCACCATCACCATCAGATCATCATAATCATCATCACCACCATCACTATCACCAACACCAACACCATCATCATCATCACCACCATCACTATCAGCATCATCACCATCACCATCATCACCATTGCCACCATTATCATCACCACCTTCACTATCACCATCACTATAATCACCACCATCACTATCACTATCACCATCATCACCACCATCACTATCACCACCACCATCATCACCACCATCACTATCAGCATCATCACCATCACCATCATCACCACCATCACTATCACCATCACCATCATCGTCACCATCACTGTCACCATCACCATCACATCATCATAATCATCATCACCACCATCACTATCACCAATACCAACACCATCATCACCACCATCACTATCAGCATCATCACCATCACCATCATCACCACCACCACCACCATCACGATCACCATCACATCATAACCACCACCACCACCATCACTATCACTATCACCCTATCACCACCATCATTATCACCATCACCATCATTATCACCATCACCATCATCACCATCACTATCACCATCACCACCACCATTAACATCACCACCATCACTATCACCACCATCACTATCATCACCACCATCACCATCATCATATCACCACCATCACTATCAGCATCACTATCACCATCTTCATCATCACCACCATCACTATCACCATGGTTCCACCTTAGAAGAATTGTCAATGGCATAAAAAGACATTGTATTTGGCTGGGGACAGTGGCTCATGCCTGTAATCCCAGCACTTTGGGAGGCTGAGGCAGGTGAATCACCTGAGGTCAGGAGTTCAAGACCAGCCAGGTCAACATGGTGAAACCTTCTCTCTACTAAAAATACAAAAATTAGCTGGGTGTGGTGGTGCACGCCTGTAATCACTGCTACTCATGAGGCTGAGGCAGGAGAATTGCTTGAACCCAGGAGATGGAGATTGCAGTGAGCCAAGATCATGCCACTGCACTCCAACCTGGGTGACACAGTGAGAATCTGTCTCAAAAAAAAAAAAAAAAAAAAAGAAAAGAAAAGAAAAAGAAAGAAAAGAAAAGACATTGTACAACAACAGCAAATCATAATTTTAAAAAATTAATGGAAGAGGGAATGGTAAACATTGATAACAAAACAAGAGACCTAGAAGATAAAATAAAAAAAAATCTCAAAACCCAGAGAACAAGTATAAAGAGATGGGAATTATAAGAGGAAGAGCAGGACAGTTAGAGGAGAGATCCAGGAGTTCTAATATGTGAACTGTGAGTTCCAAGAGGAAGGGGAAAGAGATGGAGAGGAGGAAATATTTAAAGAAATAATAGATTCCCTTTTCTGACAGTATAGTGAGCAAAACACTCAGATCAACCCTCCTGCAGCAACAATTTAAAATGCTGTACAAACCACACAGAAGGTTTTTTTTTTTTTTTTTTTTTTTTTTTTTAAGTGTTACTGAGCTGAGTAAGAAAGCCTCAGAGGCCAAAATCAAAGTGAAAGCAGAAATTCAGAGTTAAACTGACACACTGTGAGGCCTCTAGCTGCCTCAGGGGCATCTGCAGAACCCTTGTAAACTGACCTTCTGGCCGGCACAGTGGCTCACACCTGTAATCCCAGCATTTTGGGAGGTTGAGGTGGGTGGATACCTGAGGTCAGAAGTTCGAGACCAGCCTGACCAATATAGTGAAACCCTCTCTAATAAAAATACAAAAATTAGCCAGGTGTGGTGGCACATGCCTGTAATCCCAGCTACTCAGGAGGCTGAGGCAGGAGAATCACTTGAACCTGGGAGGCAGATATTGCAGTGAGCCGAGATCGCACCACTGCACTCCAGCCTGGGTAGCAAAGTGAGACTCCATCTCAAAAAATAAACAAAAAATAAAAATAAACAAAGACCAGCCATATGCTTATAAGAGACACACCACACTTTGGGACGATGAGGTGGGCGGATCACAAGGTCAGGAGATAGAGACCATCCTGGCCAACATGGTGAAACCCCATCTCTACTAAAAATATTTTTAAAAAATGAGCTGGGCATGGTGGTGCGTGCCTGTAATCCCAGCTACTCAGGAGGCTGAGGCAGGAGAATAGCCTGAACCAGGGAGTTGGAGGTTGCAGTGAGCCGAGATTGTGCCACTGCACTCCAGCCTGGTGACAGAGTGGGACTCTGTCTAAAAAAATAATAATAATAAAATAAATAAATAAAATAAATAAAAAAAGAGACACACCCATTAAGGACCCAGAAAAGATCAAAGATCAAAGTAAAAGAATGGAGAAAGATTTACCACGCAAGTATTAACCATAATAAGTATAGCATATCAATATTAATAGAAGGCAAAATAGATTTTAAGCCTAAAAGAATTAGAATTACTAGTGATAGAGAGGGTCATATATGCAATAAAAGGTTTAATTCATAAGCAAGGTATAACCATTCTAAACTTGTATGCACCTAATAATATAGCCTCAAATATTTAAGGCCAGGCTGGCTGCAGTGGCTTATGCCTATAATCCTAGCACTTTGGGAGGCCAAGGCAGGAAGACTGCTTGAGTTCAGGAGTTCCAGACTAGCCCAGGTAATATAGTGACACCCTGTCTCTACAAAAATTTAAAAAATTAGCCAAGCATAGTGGTACATGGCTATTTCCCAGTTACTTGGGTGGCTGAAGGGGCATGATCACTTGAACTGGAGAGGCTGAGGCTGCAGTGAGCCATGATTGTGCTGCTGCACTCCAGTATGGGAGACAGCAAGACCCTGTCTGGAAAAAAAAAAAAATTAAAGGCTCAAAACTAAGAGAACATAAAGGAGAAACTGAGGAATCCATCCTCACTGCTGGGTGTGAGTGTGGGTTATCTCTTCTAGTAATTAATAGTTCAAACAGCTGAAAAATACAATTGTAGCAGTCTAATATATGAGTAGTCTCCAAATGAACCACTTCTCCGGGTATCCATTCCCTTGTGTAACCCCTCCACTTAAATCTGGATTGGGCTGGAACTTATTTTGACAAATAGAATGTGGCAGACGCAATATTCTACCAGTTCCAAGTCTAAGCCTTAAGAAAGCCTGATAGCTTTGTTTTTGTGTTCCTGGAGCCCTGTAAGTCATGTGGGAAGTCCAGCTACTCTTTTGGAGAGACCCATGGGAGAGGTAAAGGGCCTGAGAGTACGTGGGGAGGAAGAGAGTCCTACTCATCCCAACGTCCCAGCTGAGCCAAGCCTTCAGTCAATCTGCTAGCAGAATACAGTCGTAGGAAAGACTAGCCTGCCTGCCCAGCTGAGTCCAGCCCAGGGTGCAGATTCATGACAAAATAGTGTTTTAAGCCACTAAAATCTGTAGTGGTTAGTTATGCACCAACAGATCACTGAAGCAACAGTGAACAAGTTTGGCCTAATAAATACATTTCAAACTGTGTGTCTTATATGGTTTGGCTGCATCCCCACCCAAATCTGACCTTGAATTGTAGCTCCCATAATTCCCACATGTTGTGGGAGGGACTTGGTGGGAGGTAATTGAATCATGGGGCGGGTCTTTCCCGTGCTGATAGTGAACAAGTCTCAGGAGATCTGATGGTTTATGAAGGGGAGTTCCCTCCACAATTTCTTCTTGCCTGCCGCCATGTAAGACGTCCCTTACTCTCTCGCCATGATTGTGAGGCCTCCCCAGCCATGTGGAACTGTCAGTCAATTGAACCTCTTTCCTTTATAAATTACCTGGTCTTGGGTATGTCTTTTTTTTTTTTTTTTCTGAGACGGAGTCTTGCTCTGTCAACCAGGCTGGAGTGCAGTGGCACAATCTCGGCTCGCTGCAACCTCCGCCTCCTGGGTTCAAGCAATTCTCCTGCCTCAGCCTCCTGAGTAGCTGGGATTACAGGTGCATACCACCGTGCCTGGCTAATTTTTGTATTTTTTTTTTTTTCCAAGAAAGAGTCTCACTTTGTCACCCAGGCTGGAGTGCAGTGGTGCGATC
The DNA here is from genome assembly GCF_028858775.2 of Pan troglodytes. NCBI lineage: Eukaryota > Metazoa > Chordata > Mammalia > Primates > Hominidae > Pan > Pan troglodytes. The sequence continues at coordinate 8,813,081 of NC_072404.2, forward strand.
TCAGCTCAGTGCAGCCTCTGCCTCCCGGGTTCCAGTGATTCTCTTGGCTCAGCCTCCCAAGTAGCTGGGACTACAGGCACATACCACCACATCCAGCTAATTTTTGTATTTTTAGTAGAGATGGGGTTTCACCATGTCAGCCAGGTTGGTCTCAAACTCCTGACCTCGTGATCTGCTCGCTTCGGCCTCCCAAAGTGCTGGGATTACAGGCTTGAGCCACCGCACCCGGCCCTATTTTTGTATTTTTAGTAGAGATGGGGGTTTCACCATGTTGGTTAGGCTGGTCTCGAACTCCTGACCTCTTGATTCGCCCGGTGTGGCATCCCAAAGCACTGGCATTACAGGTGTGAGCCACCACATCCGGCCCTAGGGTATGTCTTTATTAGCAGCTTGAGAACAGACTAATACAGTGTCCCAGAATTAGAGAATACATGTTCTGTTCAAATACAAGAAACATTTTCAAAAACTGACCAAATACTAGGACACAAAGCAAGTTTCAATACATTTTAAAGGAGTGGTATCATACAGGCCACATTCTCTCACCATGTTGCAATTACATTTGAAATCATTAAAAGATATCTTCTAAAAACTCCACAGATACATAAGTTAAAAATACACTTCTAAATAAACTCATCAAGCAAAGATGAAATGTAAAGAAAATTTGATCTATTTAAGAATGAACAACAGTGACATTACTACATATCAAAATGTTCATGATGTAGCTAAGGCTGAAACTAGTGGGAAATTCATAGGCTTACAGATTTATGTTATAAAACAAGAATGGTTGCGGCCGGGCATAGTGGCTCACGCCTGTAATCCCAGCACTTTGGGAGGCCGAGGCGGGCGGATCACGAGGTCAGGAGATCGAGACCATCCTGGCTAACATGGTGAAACCCCGTCTCTACTAAAAATACAAAAAATTAGCCGGGCATGGTGGCGGCTGCCTGTAGTCCCAGCTACTTGGGAGGCTGAGGCAGGAGAATGGAGTGAACCTGGGAGGCGGAGCTTGCAGTGAGCAGAGATCGCGCCACTGCACTCCAGCCTGGGGGGTGACAGAGTGAGACTCCGTCTCAAAAAAAAAAAAGAAAAAAAAAAAGAACGGTTGCATGTTATTGAGCTCACCATGTCAGCATGTCAACATGCAAAATAAGGACTTAAGTTGGACATGGTGGTGCACGCCTATAGTCCCAGCTACTTGGGAGGCTGAGGTGTGAGGATCGCCTGAGCAGGGAGGTTGAAGCTGCAGTGAGCTATGATCATGCCACTGTGCTCCAGCCTGGGCGACAGAGTGAGACAGTCTCCAAAAAAAAAAAAAAAAAAAAAAAAAGAAAAAAGAAAAAGGAGGACTTAGAAAAAGAACAGCAAAACAAACCTTATGAAGGAAAAAGGCTAACAGGATACAAGAGGCTCAAGCGTGGCCAAGTGAGTCAGGTGTGAGACCTTTAATGATGTCAGCACCAGGCAGGTGCAAACCAAACCTTTTGCAGGGTGTTGGCCAAGGATGGGACTAACCTAGGGCAAGCAGAATAGCTCATGGAAGCCAAGCTATGTTTCTAGCCTGCCACTCCATGAGACTCACTTTAACCTCTGACTCCTGGGTTCAAGCGATTCTCCTGCCTCAGCCTCCTGAGTAGCTTGGATTACAGGCACATACCACCATGCATGGCTAATTATTTTGTATTTTTATTAAAGACGGGGTTTTGCCATGTTGGCCAGGCTGGTCTCAAACTCCTGGCCTCAAGTGATCCTCCCACCTTGGCCTCCCAAATTGCTGGGATTACAGGCGTGAGTCACCATGCCTGGCCATCCTTAATAATCTTAAAGTTCTCTTAAAAATATTTTAACTATCTTACTGCTCGGATTGAACATATTTCTTTTTCTTTTAGGGACAAGGTCTCACTCTGTTACCCAGGCTGGAGTGCAGTGGTGTGATCATAGCTCACTGCAGCCTCAACCTCCCAGGCTCAAGTGATCTTCTGCCTCAGCCTCCTGACTAGCTGGGACTACAGGCATGTGCCACCACACCTGGATAACTTTTTATTTTTTGTAGAGATGGGGGTTTCACTATGTGGCCCAGGCTGGTCTTGAAACTCCTGGACTCAAGCAATCCTCCTGTCTCAGCCTCCCAAAGTGTGGGGATCACAGGCATGAGCCACTATGCCCCTGGATTGAACATATTCCTTTCTGTCTGGGGCAGGTTGCTGTGAGATATTACTTCCTCTGGTCCTTCTTGTTGTATCATCAAAATAGGATAATAGAGTAGCCTTCAAAAACTGTAGATTGAATTACTGTTACTGATTCTTCACTCTCTTATAGTTGGACTATACATTCACACCTTTGACACTGACTCCCAGCAGGCACAAGTGGTCTTCCTCTCCCATTGTCTTTGGGCTTGACCTTGTAACTTACCTTGGCCAGTGGGATATCAACAGATATGAGGCAAGGAGAGGCTTGAAATAGGCATGCCATATTTGGGTTGGCTTGGCCTCTTGTGCCCTGGAGAGGAAACGTCCGAGGAGGAGGAGACACACACAGCAGACCTAGACACACACACACAGCAGGCCTAGAGACACATACAGCCGACCTAGACACACACACACAGCAGGCCTAGAGACACATACAGCCGACCTAGACACACACACACAGCAGGCCTAGAGATACACACAGCCGACCTAGACACACACACACAGCAGGCCTAGAGACACACACAGCAGACCTAGACACACACACAGCAGGCCTAGAGATACACACAGCAGACCCAGACACACACACAGCAGGCCTAGAGACACATATAGCAGACCTAGACACACACACACAGCAGGCCTAGAGACACATACAGCAGACCTAGACACACACACACAGCAGGCCTAGAGATACACACAGCCGACCTAGACACACACACAGCAGGCCTGGACCCAACACATCCCAGCTGAGCACAGCCTAGATCAGCTGATTCGCAGTCAAACCAAAGGCATGTGACTGAGAAGAAGTGGCTATTGTTTCAAGCCATTGGATTTAGGATAGTTTGTTATGCAGTGTTACTATGGCAATAGCTGATGAATACAAATTTTTTTTTTTTTTTTTTTGAGATGGTGGGAGTCTCACTCTATTGCCCAGGCTGGAGTACAATGGTGTGATCTTGGCTCATTGCAACCTCCACCTCCAGGTTCATGTGATTCTCCTGCCTCATCCTCCTGAGTAGCTGGGACTACAGGTGTGCACCACCACGCCCAGCTAATTTTTGTATTTTTAGTAGAGATGAGGTTTCCCTATGTTGGCCAGGCTGGTCTTGAACTCTTGACCTCAGATGACCTACCTGCCTCAGCCTCCCAAAGTGCTGGATTACAGGCTTGAGCCACCATGCCTGGTCTGATGAAAACAAAATCTATTACCTGATTTCTTTGCAACTGTAGTTCTAGGGTGAAAGGGCTTTCCCCGTGTTAAAGGTGACAGGCCAGGAGCTGCTTTATTATCTAGCCTGTCTGGGGAATGGGATGTTGTTTTTAGTCAAACACCCTGGTGCTGCCTGTATTCTCCCTGGATTCACAGGTTGCAAGAATAAACAAGGTCCTGTTGATTTTACCTTCTGATTTTTGTTGCCATGGAAACCAGCACCTGGATAATTGCAGGGCCTCAGCCCCTGCAAGGTGCTGTCAGGATAGCTAAGTGTCTCCAGGGAGACCGTGCTCATAGCCCGGCCCCTCGTTGAGATCGACCATGTTCCACGGATATTTACAGCAGCCACTGATTGTCTGCGTCCCCTGTGTGTTTGCCACTGTGGCTCTTCCGTCCCTGAGCGCTGCCTCTGTCTGGTTCATCCTAAAGCCAAAACCCCCCCAAAGGCCAGGCACAGTGGCTCATGCCTGTAATCCCAGCACCCTGGGAGGCTGAGGTGGGTGGATCACCTGAGGTCAGGAGTTTGATACCAGTCTGGTCTACATGGTGAAACCCAAATTAGCCAGGCATGGTGACTCACACCTGTAATCCCAGCTACTTGGGAGGCTGAGGCAGGAGAATCGCTTGAACCCGGGAGGCAGAGGTTGTAGTGAGCCAAGATTGCACCATTGCACTCCAGCCTGGGCAACAAGAGTGAAACTCTGTCTCAAAAAAAAAAAAAAAAAAAAAAAAAAAGAAAAGAAAGAAAAAAAAAAGAAAAGAAAGAAAAAAAAAAGAAAAGAAAAAAGGCTGGGTGCAGTGGCTCATGCCTGTAATCCCAGCACTTTGGGAGGCCGAGGCAGGCAGATCACGGTCAGGAGATTGAGACCATCCTGCCCGACATGGGGAAACCCCATTTCTATTAAAAATACAAAAATTAGCCAGGCGTGGTGGTGCACGCCTGTAATCCGAGCTACTTGGGAGGCTGAGGCAGGAGAATTGCTTGAACCGGGAGACAGAGGTTGCAGTGAGCTGAGATTGCACCACTGCACTCCAGCCTGGGTGACGGAGCAAGACTCTGTCTGAAAAAACAAAAAACAAAAAACAAAAAAAAACAAAAAAACCCACAAAACCTCAAAGAGTGGATGCTTACCCCTTCAGCCCTCTCAAAGCCCCATGTCAGAAACAGAGCCTCAGTTTCCTCATCTGTAACATGCAAAATCCTTGAATCTCTTTTAAGTGCCAGATCTGTGTTCAGTCCCTTTAGAAGACACATGCATTAGTGCATGGCTAACCTGGCGTGGGGACAGGCAGGGGACAGGAACAGCTCAGAGGCACTCCACTGTCCCCGGCAGAAGCCCCTCAACAAATGTCTGCTTCAGCCATGAAGGAAAGAGGCATGAAGAGGCATCCATGAACTTAGAGATAGATGCCAAGGGGGCTGGTCCCAGCTGTTGTGCTCATGGCCAGTGTCTTAGTCCATTTGTGCAGCTACAACAGGATACCCGAGGCTGGGGAATTTATAATGAATAGAAATTGATTTCCTCACAGTTCTGGAGGCTGGGAAGTCCAAGATTAAAATGTCAGCACCTGGCTGGGCACAGTGATTCCCACCTATAATCCCAGTGCTTTGGGAGGCCGAAGCGAGAGGATTCCTTGAGGCCAGGGGTTTCGAGACCAGCCTAGCCAACACAGTGAGACCCAGTCTCTACAAAAAATCAAAAAAACAAAACAAAACAGGCCTGCTAGCGTGTGCCTGTAGTCCCAGCTACAGGAGGCTGAGGCTGGAGGATTGTTTAAACCCAGGAGCTTGAGACTGCAGTGAGCTATGGTCACATTACTGCATTCCAGCCTGGACAACAGAGTGAGACCCTGTCAATCAATCAATCAATCAATCAATCAATCAATCAATACCAGCATCTGGCAAGGGACTTCTTGCTGCAACCTGCCATGGCAGAGGGACAAAGAGAGTCAAAAGGGAGCTGAACTCACCCTTTTATAATCCCACCTGTGGGGTAGAGCCCTCTGGGCCAATCACCATATATATATATATATATACATATAAATATATTATAATTTATATATAATTATATATTTATATATTATATATATTATTATAATATATTTATTATATATTATATTATATTTATTAAATAATAAATAAATATTTATTTATTTATTTATTTTGAGATGGAGGCTTGCTCTATCACCCAGGCTGGAGTGGCACAATCTCGGCCCACTGCAACCCCTGTTTCCTGGGTTCAAGCGATTCTTCTGCCTCAGCACCCCCAAGTAGCTGGGATTACAGGTGCCCGCCACCACCACATCCGGCTAATTTTTGTACTTTTAGTAGAGATAGGGGTTTCATCATGTGGGCCAGGCTGGTCTCGAACTCCTGACCTCAGGGGATCTGCCTGCCTCAGCCTCCCAAAGTGCTGGGATTACAGGCATGAGCCACTGGGCCCAACCGAGCGTGTGATTTTGAGCGAGAGGTTTCACGTCGCTGCGTCATTTGTATCTCGTGTCATATGAAGATCATGATAGTGATAATAATTAACATTTTTTGAGAGCCGACTTTGTGCCGGGCACTCTCCTTAGGACTTTATGTGTATTATCTCCTTGGATCTTGATTTTAGTCCTATTGTGCTATTGTACATACTCTTATTGTTCCCACTTTACAGATAAGGAAAAGCGAGGCCCAGTGAGGTTAAGGAATTTGCTTAGGATCACACAGCCAGTTACAGGCAGAGCCAGGATTCAAAGACAGACAGGTGGCCCTGAGCCCATGCTCTGAACTGTGACACTCTGTGCCACATGGGAGTGGTATGAGTAAGGATCAGCCCGGTGGTGACGAAGGAGGGAGCTGCCTTTCATGGCTTTTTTTTTTTGAGACAGAGTCTTGCTCTGTTGCCCAGGCTGGAGTGCAGTGGCGGGATCTTGGCTCACCACAACCTCCACCTCCCAGGTTCGAGCAATTCTCCTGCCTCAGCCTCCCAAGTAGCTGTGATTTCAGGTGTCCCCCTCTACCACTCCTGGCTAATTTTTTTGTATTTTTAGTAGAGACAGGGTTTTACCATGTTGCCCAGACCTCAACTGATACGCCGGCCTCGGCCTCCCAAAGTGCTGGGATTACAGATGTGAGCCACCGCGCCCGGCCCTTTTCATGGCTTTTAACACCCAAGACTTATTTCTGGTTTGGGGACTCTCTTCCATATCATCTCACCCCAGGATCCAGGCTGACGCAGCAACCACTGTCTTGAACGTTGTTGGCCACTGAGCCAAGAGAAAGAAAGAGCTTGGGAAAGTTTTGTGCTGACAGGTGCACGGCCTGCAAGTGACACACGAGTTCTGCACACAGCGTACTGGACAGAACGGTGCTGAGGAGTTGCGTGTGTCTGCTTGGCTAAGATCCTAATCAATTATTTAATCACACATGAATGGAGGCATTGTGGTGAAGGTGCCTGGGAGGCGTGGTTAATATCCGCAACCACTTGTCTTTATGTAAAGGACGCCACCCTCAATAACGTGGGTGGGCCTCATCTGATTCGTTGTTCCTTGAGAGCAAACACTGAGGCTTCCTGGAGAAGAAATTTTTCCTCTAGACTCAAGACTGTGGCACCAGCTCCTGCCTGGGTGTCTAGCTTGCCAGCCTGCCCTGCAGACTACAGACTGGCCTGCCCCCAAGATTGTGTGAGCCAATTTATTAAAATAAAACCCGGCTGGGCATGGTGGCTCATACCTGTAATCCCAGCACTTTGGGAGGCCAAGGTGGGCGGCTCACCTGAGATCAGGAGTTCAAGACCAGCCTGGCCAACATGGTGAAGCCCCGTCTCTACTAAAAAAAAAAAATAAATAAATACAAAAATTAATCGGGCATGGTGGCGGGTGCCTGTAATCCCAGCTACTCGGAGGCTAAGACAGCAGAATTGCTTGAACCCAGGAGGCAGAGGTTGCAGTGAGCCGAGATCGTGCCACTGCACTCTAGCCTGGACAATAAAGAGTGAAACTCTGTCTCAAAAAAAAAAAAAAAAAATCACTTTACCTGTGTATGTATATAATATCATTAATATATTTGGTATTATATTATGTTATAGAATAACTATAAATATATTACAGTCATCTCGTAGTATTTATGGGGACTTGGTTCCAGAACCCCCCATGGGTACCAAAATCCCTGGATGCTCAAGTCCCTAATATAAAATGGTGTAGTATTTGCATATAACCTACGCACATCCTCCTGTACACTTTAAATAATCTCTAGATTACTTGTAATACCTAATACAATGTAAATGCTGTTCCAGACCAGCCTGGGCAACATAGTGAGACCCCATCTACACTAAAGAAAAATTTACAAAAAAAAAAAAAGGATAATGGCCGGGTGTGGTGGCTTACCCCTGTAATTCCAGCACTGTGGGAGGTCGAGGCAGGCAGAGCACTTGAGGTCCGGAGTTTGAGACCAGCCTGGCCAACATGGCGAAACTCTGTCTCTAATAAAAATACAAAATAATTAGCGATGTGTGGAGGCATGTGCCATCACAGAGTGATACCCTGTCTTAAAAACAAAAAAAAAAAAAGAAAGAAAAAGAAAAATTGAGCCAGCCATGGTGGTGCTCACCTGTAATCCCAGCTACTTGGGAGGCTGAGGTGGGAGGATCACTTGAACCTGGGAGGCGGAGGCTGCAATGAGCTGAGATCGCACCAATGTACTCCAGTCTGGGCAACAGAGCAACACTCGGTCTCGAAAATAAATAAATCAATAAATATAGTAGTTAGATTGTATTTTTAAGGTGTTTATTTTTTATTGTTATATTGTTATTTTAAGAAATATTTTCCATCCGTGGGTGATTGAATCCATAGATGCAGAACAAGCAGCTATGAGGGGCTGAGTGTGTGTGTGTGTGTGTGTGTGTGTGTGTGTGTATGTGTATATACATAATTTATTAATTATATATAAAAAAATCTCCTACTGGTTTTGTTTCTCTGGAGAACCCCCAACTAATACAGTACTAGTTATGCCTCTCCCAGCTAAGGTCCCAGGAAGTACAATACTACCCATTACCCTTAAGACATCACAGATGATCGGTCAGTACTAATAAGTGCTGTAGGGTTATTGGACAGATTCGAGTTAACGTATGGAGAACAGGCAGGGTGCAAAGTGCATCCTGGCGTAGACCCCAGCTCTGCCAGGCACTAGCTCTGTAGGCTCTTGAACAACTTCCTTACCTCCCTGTGCCTTGCTTTCTTTTTTTTTCCCGAGACGGAGTCTCTCTCTGTTGCCCAGGCTGGAGTGCAGTGGCGGGATCTTGGCTCACCACAACCTCCACCTCCCAGGTTTGAGCAATTCCCCTGCCTCAGCCTCCTGAGTAGCTGGGATTACAGTTGCGTGCCATCACGCCTGGCTAATTTTTGTATTTTTAGTAGAGACGGGGTTTCACTATGTTGGCCAGGCTGGTCTCGAACTCCTTACCTCACAATGCGCCCTCCTCGGCCTCCCAAAGTGCTGGGATTATAAGTGTGCGCCACCGCACCCGGCCCTTGGTTTTCTATTCTGTAAAATGGAAGTGAACCAGTGGAGATAAAGGGGTAAATGCAGAGAATGAACTCAGAACATGCTGGTCGCCTTGGCAGTGCTCGCTAAGTGTTTGCATTTTTTCCCTCCCTGTAACCGCTAGACCACCACGGAACTTGCATTTTTTGCTACTGGATGACAGGTCTTCCTCCTCTCCCAGGGTGGCTGTCTGGCAGGTTTCCCCACTTGCTGCAGTCTTCTCTGCCCTAGGGGACCAGTAGCCATGTTTCTGCCCCAACAAGTAACCTCCTTGCCCTGTCCTGGCTCCCGGGATCCTTCCTCTGGTGGTCTGCACAGGCCACGGCGCTCAGGGTGCCGCAGCGGCAAAGTGGGCAGTGGTCGCCCGTGTTCCAGGGAAGGAGGAGGGTGAGGGCGCCTGACCTCAGAGACCCCCAGAAGGTATCTGTGGGGGCACAGATGACCAGGAGCCCTGGAGTTAATTCCATTTGCTGGCTGTGACCTTGGAAAGCCAGCAATGATTCAGGACCGGCTGCATAATTTGTGCAAAATGAAAATGTGGGGCCTCTTGTCCAAAAAGTATTACGAATTTCAAAACAGCCACAGCAGAGCACCACGCCGAGCAAGGGCCCTTCCCAGTACAGACCCTGAGCCTCCCGAGAGTGTGAGTGCTGGGGAAATCTGGGGAAAGAGGCCAAGGCTGTCCAGAGCCGAGCCCCTCCCTGGGGATTGTGTCTGGGGCCCGCAAACTCCCCAGGCGGAGGGAAGAGCCAGTCCTCCGGAGACGCTGGGCACCGAGCCTCCTCCAGGCCCGGAGAACGAGCCTGTCGCTGTTTGCTGAGGGCCCTGACCTCTGTGGGAACACACAGGAAGTGGTTCATTTTCTCCCCACCGGTGACTCACTCCCGTCAGCCCTGCCCTTTCCAATCTCTGCTTCCTGTCCCTTAGCCGCGGCTTGGGTAATTTTGGGCAATAGAAAGGCCAGTCTGGTTGAGTCTGAAACTGCCATCTCACATGCAATTTCACACTCATCTTGCCCCCAACTGAAGGGCTGGCTTAGCCTTGGCTGGAGAGCCCTGGAGAAGGAGGGGAGAGGTCGGGGGGACTGGCTGCGGTCCTTCCTCTTTCCCCCTGGCTTCTGGGGTTGGGAGGGGAAGAGGAGGAGGAGGAGAAGGTCAGGAGTGTTGGCATAATAGTAATATCAATAACAATAGCAGCTAATATTTACTGCAAGTGGTTCTCTGGGTCTGGAGACGCTCCAAGCACTTTTCTGACAGTAAGTTATGGCATTAAGTTTTGTAACTAGGAGGTACGTCCTGTAATAAGGTCCTGTTGTAATTCCCATTTTTCTCTGTTGAGGAAACAGGCTGAGACAAGGTAGGTAATGTGCCCAAGGCCACAAAATTAGGAGGTGGCAGAGTCAGGATTGGAACCCAAGGTCTTCCTGATTCCACATCCGTTGCCCAGTCACTGCACTGCCTCACTTTCGCAAGAGTCCATATAAAGTTCCTGAGGTTGGGGCCTGGGACCCGTGGGAAGGTAAGTGTCCAGGGATTCAGCTAAGATGAGGCTTACACTTTTTTTTTTTTTTGATAGAGTCTCTCTCTGTTGCCCAGGCTGGAGTGCAGTGGCAAGATCTCAGCTCACTACAACCTCTGCCTCCTAGGTTCAAATGATTCTCCCACCTCAGCCTCCCGAGTAGTTGTGACTACAGGCATGTGCCACCACGCTTGCCTAATTTTTCTATTTTTTGGTAGAGACGGGGTTTCACTCTCGGCCAGGCTGGTCTCAAACTCCTGACCTCAAGTGATCACCCCGCCTCGGCCTCCTGAAGTGTTGGGATTACAGGCGTGAGCCACTGCGCCCGGCCTGAGATGAAGCTTATTGAGGGTACTGAGAAAGATTTTTGACTCAATTTCTGAACCTTGTGAATTCTCACAGCACTTAACAGTAAGGAATTATCTGATATTTACATGCTTGTTATCTGCTTTCCTCATTAGGATGCAAACTTCATAAAACCATTTTGTTCATCTCTCCCTGATACCTGGTATGCGCTCACTAAATGCTTGGGAACGTGAATGAATGAATGAAACGTCTTCTGACATGATCCTTGTATCTACATCTCCTTGCTGCGGCCTAGTCTCAAGTGCACCCTGAGCTCAGTGGTGGTCTTGCCTTTGCTCAGAGTGGGATGGGGTCCAGGTGGGGTGTCCCAAGCAGCCTGAAGAACATGACTCGAAATTCCCATCTGTGACCACCAGGTGTCGCTCATGCCACACAAGGAAACCCATAGACGGCCTCTGCTGAATTAGGGGTGCAGGGGGTGGGGAAATCTCATCTGTGACCACAAATGAGTTATCCAGGCTGCCATTTGTTCTCATTAGGTCCTGGATTTCCTCCTCAGAACCAGACAGATGTGATCAGCATTGTGGGCCGAGGGCCGGCACCCCCCCACCTCCCCGGCTATGGGTAGCTGTAGGGTGTCAGGGAGGGGATGCTGGGGTTCAGGCCCCGGATTCCATCCAGCTGCAGCCGTGTCACTGCCACTCCTCCTGCCCCCAAGCTTTGGCCTTGGCTGCCCAGGTAAGGCTGGCCCGGCACAGCCATTCATCAGTGTCAGCCACCAGATGCCCCTCCCAGGGCTCCCGTCCTCCGGGAACACTCCCAGGCCCCTAGCAACAAACTCAGCTTCCTGCCCTCATGGCACCGGCGTCTTCCCCACTCCTTTTGCCGGGTTCTAAGTTTGGGGTGCATGCTTCCAGCCCCAGGAGCCCCCTCAATATCACACTGAGGTTGACTTGGCCATTTCTGCTTTCAGCCAACATAACCGGGTTCTAGAAGCTTCCTGACCACTGTGGGAGGGTCACTTGGCCAGCAGGCAAGCGTTTCTTATTCCATGTACTTGAGTGAAGCAAAACCAGGGCTGTGTTTTTTTCCTTTTTCTTTCTTTCTTTTTTTTTTTTTGAAACCAAGTCTCTCTCTGTCGCCCAGGCTGGAGATAACAGGTGCCCACCACCATGCTCAGCTAATTTTTGTATTTTTAGTAGAGATAAGGTTTCACCATGTTGGTCAGGCTGGTCTTGAACTGCTGATCTCAAGTGAACCACATGCCTTGGCCTCCCAAAGTGCTGGGATTACAGGTGTGAGCCACCACGCCTGGCCCTTTTTTCTTTTATTTGAGACAGGGTCTCGCTTTGTTGCCCAGGCTGGAGTGCAGTGGTGGGATCACAGCTCATTGCAGCCTCAACCTCCAGGGCGCAAGCGGTCCTCTCACCTCAGCCTCTTGAGTAGCTGGGACCAGAGGTGCTTGACACCACACCCGACTCATTAATTTTTTATATTTTTTGTAGAGACGGGGTTTTGCCATATTGCTCAGGCTGGTCTTGAACTCCTGAGCTCAAAGGATCCTCCTACCTTAGCCTCCCAAAGTGCTGGGATTACAGGTGTGAACCACTGCACCCGGCTAGGACTGTGTTTTTCTATGACCCAACCTAATCATTATTTCCAGCCCCTTTTCAGACTGATGATGGAAAATGTCATCTTGGCCAATTCCAGATGAACTTGGTCATTTAAGCTCAATTCTGAGCATTCCTTTGCTCACCTGGCATGGCAGGTATGCTCTAGGGGGTGGTATAAACTTATGGCCCTGGGGAGGCTCCAGTTCCCCCTCCAACACAGATGTCTCCTGGAGGGACATTGTCATGTGCCATCCCCCACCCTCCATGCTGGTTATCCCAGAGGTGCCTGGTTCTCTGTGGAGGGCATTTTCTCTGCATCTTGCTAGCAGTCCCTGACTAATTTCCCGGCCTCACATCCTCCTGTGCTCCCATGGGGGCCGTGGGAGACTTGGGGACCGTCTTCCTTGGACCCCTGCCAGGTGCCTTCTGTGTTAGTGAGATGTGCCCTTCCCTGGGTGGAAGGTTGACTTCCCATTCCCTGGGTTGGCTTCCCATTTTCCTGGGTGCCATCTGTGCCAGTTTGTTCTTGCATTGCTATAAAGGAGTACCTGAGACTGGGTAATTGATAAAGAAAAGGGGTTTAATTGGCTCACAGTTCTGCAGGCTGTACAGGAAGTGCGGTGCTGCCTTCTGCTTCTAGTGAGGTCTCCGGAAGCTTCCAATCATGGCGGAAGGTACAGGCGGCAAGAGTGAGAGAGAGAAGGGGGAGGCCCCAGACTCTTAAACGACCAGAGCTCTTAAACCCAGATTCTTAAACAACCAGATCTCATGTAAACTGAGCAAAAACTCACTCATCACCAAGCGGATGCGGCTAAGCCACTCGTGAGGGGTCTGCCTGCCGTGATCCAACAGCTCCCACCAGGCCCTGCCTCCAACACCGGGGATCACATTCCAACATGAGATTTGGAGGGACACACATCCAAACCATATCACCACCTATCTCCAGGTATCCAGCACATGTGGGCTTCCTCCTCCCCTGCAGCCTGGGGGTGGGGTACTACATTTTCCTTTTTAACATAGTGGTCACAATTTTGCGTTCTTTTCTTCCTGTTAAATGCCCCCCTCTCTCTCTCTCTCTCTCTCTCTATTTTTTTAGATGGAGTCTCACTCTGTTGCCCAGGTTGGAGTGCAGTGGTGCGATCTCAGCTCACTGCAATCTCCGCCTCCCGGGTTCAAGCAATTCTCCTGCCTCAGCCTCCCAAGTAGCTGGGATTACAGGCAAGCACCACCATGCACAGCTAATTTTTGTATTTTTAGTAGAGACGGGGTTTCACCATGTTGGCCAGGCTGGTTTCGAACTCCTGAGCTCAGGTGATCCACCTGTGTCGGACTCCCAAAGTGCTGGGATTAAAGGTGTGAGCCACCGTGCCCAGCCTATAAATATTCATATATACACACACACACACATATATATACACACACATATATATGTATATACACATAAAAATTTTTTTTTTGAGACAGAATCTTGCTCTGTTGCCCAGGCTGGAGTGCAGTGGTGCAATCCCAGCTCACTGCTTTCTGTGTTCAAGCGATTCTCCCGCCTCAGCCTCCTGAATAGCTAGGATTACAGGCATGTGCCACCATACCATGCTAATTTTTGTATTTTTAGTAGAGGAGGGGTTTTGCCATGTGGGCCAGGCTGGTCTGGAACAGTTGACTTCAGGCGATCCACCTGCCTTGGCCTCCCACAGTGCTGAGATTACAGGTGTGAGCCACTGCAACCAGCCTAATTTTTGTATTTTCAGCAGAGACAGGGTTTCACCATATTGGCCAGGCTTGTCTCAAACTCCTGACCTCAAGTGATCTGCGCGCCTTGGCCTCCCAAAATGCTGGGATTACAGGTGTGAGCCACTGTGCTGGCCTATTTATATTTTTAATTAAAAAAAATTTTTTGAAACAGGATCTCACTCTGTCATCCAGGGTGGAGTACAGTGGTGCAGTCACAGCTCACTGCAGCCTCTACCTCCTGGGCTCAAGTGATCCACCCACCTCAGCCTCCCAAGTGGCTGGGACTACAGGTGTTCACCACCACACCTGGCTAATTTTATTTTGATTCTTTTGTAGAGATGGGGGTCTCACTTTGTTGCCCAGGTTGATCTTGAACTCCTGGGCTCAAGTGATCCTCCTGCCTTGGCTTCCCAAACTGTTGGGATTACAGGTGTGAGCCACTGTGCCCAGCTATTTATATTACTTTAAATGGACAAATAACAATTGATATGTTTATCATGTACAACACAATGTTTTGAAATACGCATACCTTGTAGAATGGTTCAATCAAGCAAATTAACATATGCATTCCTCCCATGCTTATTATTTTTTGTAGTGAGAACACTTAAAATCTGTCTACATGGTGAAACCTCGTCTCTATTAAAAATAAAATACTCGATTGCATTTTCAAAATACAAGATGTCTCGATTTAAATAAGGGTTAAATCTTGTTTTCTCCACCTTATTTCCTAGTTCGCTAGCAAATGCTGCATTTGTTAATTAATTTGGGGCAATTCTTTCTTTCTGTAATTGACAAATAATAATTACGTCTATTTAAGGGGCACCGTGTGATGCTTCGATCCATGTATACGTCGTAGAATGATTAAACGCAGCGAATTAACATATCATAACCCTTAAAGCAGAGGCTTCCAGTTTCCTCTAGGGGATTCCCCATGTCCCATTCCAGTTCTGGTGGGGCCTTGCCAAGCCATACGCAAACACATACACACGCGGATGTACCCCATGGAGTCACATACGAACGCACGTACACCACAGCCATGCATAGTCACGGGAGCGTTGCAGCATGCATGTGCACACACCCACCCACACACCCACCCACACACCCACCCAGGGGCATGGTCCTGTAACCCGGACCTCTTCACATCTTTGGCAACAGTCACATGGCCCAAGGGGTAGGCCTATGTATTAGTCTGTTTTCACCCTGCTATAAAGAACTGCCTGAGACTGGGTGATTTATACAGGAAAAGAGGTTGAATTGACTCACAGTTCAGCATGGCTGGGAGGCCTCAAGACACTTACAATCATGATGGAAGGTGAAGAGGAAGCAAGGACCTTCTTCATAAAGCGGCAGGAGGGTGAAGTGCTAAGTGAAGCGGGAAGAGCCCCTTGTAAAACCATCAGATCTCGTGAAAACTCAGCCACTCTCACGAGAACAGCTTGGGGGAAATCTATCCCCGTGACTCAATGACCTCCACCTGGTCTCTCCCATGACTCAATGGAGATTATGGGGATTACAATTCAAGATGAAATTTGGGGCTGGGTACGGTGGCTCACACCTATAATCCCAGCACTTTGGGAGGCCAAAGCAGGCGGATCACTTGAGGTCAGGAGTTCGAGACCAGCCTGGCCAATATGGCGAAACCTTGTCTCTACTAAAAATACAAAAATTAGCCAGAAATGATGGCACATGCCTGTAGTCCCAGCTACGTGGGAGGCTGTGGCAGGAGAATCGCTTGAACCTGAGAGGCAGAGGCTGCAGTGAGCTGAGATCACACCAGCCTGGGTGACAGAGCCAGACTCAGTCTCAAAGGAAAAAAAAAAAAGATGAGATTTGGGTGAGGTGCAAAGCCTCACCATATCAGTCTCCACCCAGGAGAGTCCACCCTGCCTGGAGGAGAAAGAGGGCGCTGGGCTGTGGTGGCCCCGTGTGTCCCAGTGGAGGGGTCTGTCTGCCATGGGCAGGAGTGCGCCCCCCCTGCACAGAGGGCTACAGCTCAGAGGCAAGGCGGGGATCGGACCTAGTGAGAGCTGAGCGCCTGGTCTGGGCCCTGTTGGGCTTGGTGAGCCACTCTGTGGCTTTTAGTGATACCTGAGCCAGCAGACCTTACCTCTGTGCGCCAGGAGTGCTTTGTGGGGTCCGATGCTGTTCACACCCTGCGTCCTCCCGTCCTGTCCGGGTCCCCCTTTCCCACGTGCACAAGGAGTGGCTGACGGTCTCCCAGGACTCCCCCCCCCCCACACACACTCCGCTTCAACTCTGCAAAGGCAGCACCCTTCCCTGGAGTGTGAGACCCTCCCTGCTTGCCCCTCTCTGCCTGAGCAGGACAGGAAGCTATTGAGCCCCTGCGAAGCTCTAGGCCAGGTGCCTGGAGTCAGCGATGAGTAAGAGGAGGCAGGGCCTGCCCTGCGGAGCTTGCAGCCCTCGGAGGCCCAGGACTTTAGGGAACTCATTAGAGAGACTCATTTCGTTACCTGTGTCAGTTTGGTCATCTGGGAAGCAGACGTCAAGACAGAAGAAATGAGCAAGAGATTGATGAAACGCAATGCCCGAGCAGGATACAGGGAGAGGG
The DNA here is from genome assembly GCF_028858775.2 of Pan troglodytes. NCBI lineage: Eukaryota > Metazoa > Chordata > Mammalia > Primates > Hominidae > Pan > Pan troglodytes. Next base: position 8,829,741 of record NC_072404.2, read on the forward strand.
TGCAGGGTGGGCGGGGACCAACTTCCAACCGTGACGCAGGGCTGGTGTTTGCAAGAGGAGAAGAGGAAGGAAGGAGGGTTAAGTGGGAGGAGCCCCAGGCTGCAGTGCAGCTGTGAGAACGTCCTCTCCAGGCCCACGGGGAGCTCTAGCAAGGTCCCGGGTGGGGCAGGAGCTGCCAGGCCCCAGGTGCTACTACATTCCCATGGAGGGTGACTCTGGGAGGGACAGCAGAGCCGTGCACCTCCAGGGCCACCCCGACGGTGACACAAAGGCTGATGTGACACATGTATCAAAGCACTGACCAAATGCCGGGGCTGGTGGCTCACGCCTGTAATTCCAACGCTTTGGGAGGCTGAGGCGGGTGGATCACCTGAGGTCAGGAGTTTGAGACCAGCGTGGCCAACATGGTGAGACCCCATCTCTACTAAAAATACAAAAATTAGCAGGGCGTGGTAGTGCCTGCCTGCAGTCCCAGCCACGGGGAAGGCTGAAGCAGGAGGATCGCTTGAACCTGGGAGGCAGAGGTTGCAGTGAGATGAGATCGCACCACTGCACTCCATCCTAGGCAATGGACCGACCAAGGGACTGGGGTCAGGGAGCACCGACCAAGGGACTGGGGTCAGGGAGGCTTCCTGGAGAGGGCTGACACCTGAGACATTTCCAGTGTAAAGGAGATGGGGGCTGAGTGTCAGAGGCCAGGGCTTATGCAGGGCCCCGAGGTGGATCATCTCTCTGGGACTGGATGAGGACAGCATCACAGGCGCAAGTTGAGGGCAGGACTCATGGCTTGTGGGCGCAGTGAACGTGACATGGGCCAGGCTTGCAGAGCCCGAGGGTTGTATTTGGGACTCTGGTCCTGTGTACCAGCCCACTTTGATTCCAGTGGGCAGACCAGCTCAAACCGAACCCCTGCCACTGGCTGAACACACCGTGGGGCCCTGGGTCTACCACCTGCCTTGGGAATGCTGCCTGAGCTCTCTCTCTCTGGCATTCTGACCACTCCTGCCAGATACAGCTCGATCTGTGCCTTTGTTCTAGCACTGATTTTTGTTCCTGCATGGAGAGCAGGCTTGCCTGTCTCCACAGTTAGGCTGGGGCCATGGTGGGAGGGGATCTGCTTATTCATTGCCTGATTATTCATTGTGAGGTCTGGTAGAGTGGGATTCTCAGGGAATGGGTGCCTGCTCCCGGATGAGGTTCAAGAACCTTCTCTCCAGTGCAAGGTTTGGAGAAGGTCCAGGTGAGCAGGGGTCTGGGGTCTGAGTCCAGAGTGACCCTAAGCCAGCAGCATCCCCCAAGAGCTTATTAGAAACACAGATACTCAGGCCTCAAGCCCAGACCTGTAGAATCAAAATATACCTGGAGGTAGAGTCCAAGGATCCACATGTTATGAACTTTCCTGATGATTCGTACACCCACCCAAGTTTGAGAAACACCAGTGGTCCAAGTTTGAGAAACACCACCGGTCTAGTGCAATCTCCTCACTCCACATGGGGTGGCGGTACTTGGGCTGAGGCTCACTCTGAGTCCCACACCCAGACGGTGGCTGAATGCGGACAGAGAGCACATCAGGCCTCTGGGCTGTGAGGAACGTAGCCAGAGACTTCAGTAAAAAACGCATCTGGGGGACTAAACCTATGATTTGTGCAAAAACACCTGGGTGATTTTCATCATGAAATAGAGCTCATCCTTCTGGAAAAACAATCCACCCATCTGTTCGCAGTCAGAGGAGGATGTTCACGTAACACCAGATGCCGTGTTGGGTGCCATGGTAACAGCATGCTTCCGGCAAGATGGTCCTGCCCTGCACACAAATCCTGAAACAGACAAAAAATAATTAAAAAAAAAGCCATGTAAGTTGCCCATGCTCAGGCCTTGTTCTTGCTCTCCCCAGGATGTGTCCTTCCTCTCCTGTTTGTCAGACTCCTACTCACCCTTTGAAACCCAGCCCAGGTGTTCCTTCCTTCCCATTTGCATGCATCAACTTCCTCACCCCATCCTTTTTTTTTTTTTTTTTTCTTTTTTGAGATGTTGTTTCGCTCTTGTTGCCCGGGCTGGAGTACAATGGCGCGATCTCGGCTCACTGCAACCTCTGCCTCCTGGGTTCAAGCAATTCTCCTGCCTCAGCCTCCCAAGTAGCTGGGATTACAGGCATGTGCCACCATGCCCGGGTAATTTTGTATTTTTATTAGAGTTGGGGTTTCACCATGTTGGTCAGGCTGGTCTCGAGCTCCTGACCTCAGATGATCCACCTACCTCGGCCTCCCAAAGTGCTGGGATTACAGGCGTGGGCCACCGCGCCCGGCCCACCCCATCCTTAAGTGTTCAGGACACTTGGCCTGTACCTTTGCTCCGGTGCTTATTTTTGTTTCTGCATGGAGGGCAGGCTCACCTGTCTCCCCAGTTAGGCTCTGGCCATGGCGAGAAGAGGTCTGATTATTCATCGCCTGATTATTCATTGTGAGGTCCAGTATAGCAAGGTTCTCAGGATATGTCAGCAGGGACTGAGGCTGAGAGACGCTGATCACAGTTCCGTCAGGGATGACCTCCTCTGTCCTGGCAAGAGGCCAGACTGGAGTGACACTTCAGTAGAGAGAAGCCAGGGCTTTCTTCCCGCAAAGTCAATCATGTCTGGTCTCAACTGTCGGAAACTCGGTCAGCAAGTTTATGCTGTGATGAGAACTGGAGCACCAAACTCTGGGACGTGCATATGTTGTGGGCAGTGGCGGGTGCTGTTATCATTCATGACTGTTCCCTTCCCTGCACCTCGAGTTTGGGCTTTGCTGAGAGACTTGCTTTGGGCAGTGGGCTGTTGAGGGGGATGTAGCAGGAGCAGAGGCTTGACACGCACTTCTTAATGGGGCTTGCCTTCTTGCCCACCTCTTTTTCGCCATGAGAAGAACAGCCCTGGGCTAGCCTGCCAGGCCACAGGGCTGAGCCTCACCTGCAGTTTGGAGCCAAGCCCAGGGAGTCCAGTCTAAGTCATCAGGATGCAAGAAATACATACTGTTTTCTGCAGCTGAGGTTTTCGCGGCTGTTTGTTATGCAGCCAAAGCTGACTCATGTACAGGATCTAGACTGGCCTATGGAATTAGAAAATCCTTTCCGCTGTTTTCCTGTTTGCTCCTCCTGGCTTTAGCCACAGCCCTCTGATTTGCATATGGCCCAGGAGTCTCCTGGGAAGAAATTTAAACCCCATGTCGAACATGGTTTTAAACATGTGTGCAGATTGTCAGATGCGGTGGAGAGGTACAGGCCATGGAAGACAAGTGTAGGGAGGAGCAAAAAAATCCCTCAACAACAACAACAACAAAGAACTCCCCATAACTAAGAGAAGAGTTGGGCATCATGGGAAAACTCAGGAACACTCTGCCAGAGATGGAATAATGTTTTTTGTAATAAGAACAGACTGGAGTAGACTTTGTGTTTCTCTATCCTTGTTTTACCTACTTTGTGTTGTGTGGAGGTCACATACAGGCCATTTTGTTTTACTAGGAAATGATACAGCTACCTGGCTAAAACTAATCAAACCCCTGCTTGTGTGGGAGGAAGACCCCCAAGGACCATCAGAGACCAAAGGCAGGTGGATGAGAATGTAGGGTGGGGACTTGAGAGGCCCCAAATGGTGATGCATTCATGAGGGCAACTTGCCTGCCAGTCATCCTTTAGGGACTCAAAGGACCACAGAAGAAGGGAGGGTCAAAGTCACTTGGCTGTGTGAGCTTTTGATGTAAGCTTTCCTGGGCAGGCTGTCAACACAACTGCATGTCTGTTCAGGCCACAACACCTTCATTCACAGTGACCATTTTTTTTGTTTTGTTTTGTTTTGTTTTGTTTTGCTTTTTGAGAAAGTCTCATTCTGACACCCAGGCTGGAGTGCAGTGGCACCATCGTGGCTCAGTGCAGCCTCAAACTCCTGGGGCTCAAGTGATCCTCCTGCCTCAGCTTCCTGAGCAGCTGGGACCACAAGCTCACACCAGCAGCCCTGTCTAACTTTTAAATTTTTGTAGAGATGGGGTCTCCCTGTGTTGCCCAGCTGGTCTCAAACTCCTGGGGCTCAAGTGATCCTCCCGCTTTGGCCTCCCAAAGTGCTGGATTACAGGCGTGAGCCACTGTACCCGCCAACATAGCAACCTTCTCCTGTTGGAGTCCTTAATGTCCCACTTAGAGATGATGAGGCAGGGGTGGGGTGTGGTGGGGGATTTGCCCACGGTGCCACACCTGGGCATGGTGAGGCTGGACCTGGAGCAGGACTTTCAGATTGTGAGTCCAATGTGCTCCTTGACTCTCAGACAATGACACAGGTTCAGGTGGTTTATTTGGGAGGTAACCCCAGGAACACCATAAAGACGTGAGAGCTGAGACAGGGCGGGAGGGAGGCTATTAAGGGTAAGACATGGAAGGCGTGTGAACTTCCTTTTACTGCTGTAACAAATCACAACGGAGTGACTGAAAACAACCATAGTTTGTTTTCTTACTTTTCTAAAGGCCAGAAGCCCAAATTCAAGGTGTCTGCAGGCCCTTGTCCTCCTGGAAGCTCTAGGGGGATCCGTCCTGCCTCTTCCTGCTTCTGGAAGCTCCCAGCATTCCTTGGTTTGCGAATGCCTCGCTCCAATCTCTGCCCCCGTCATCACGCGACCTTCTTCGCCATGCATGGGTGCGCCTGTGTCTTCACAGGACGTTCTCTCTGTGTGTCTGGGTCTAAATTTTCATCTTCATCTTTTTTTTGAGACACAGTCTTACTCTGTCACCCAGGCTGGAGTGCAGTGGTGCAATCTCGGCTGACCTCCCAGGATCACCTCCACTTCCCAGGATCAAGCGATTCTCCTGCCTCAGCCTCCTGAGTAGCTGGGATTACAAGCATGTGCCACCATGTCTGGCTAATTTTTATATTTTTAGTAGAGACAGGGTTTCACCATGTTGGTCAGGCTGGTCTCGAACTCCTGGCCTCAAGTGATCCGCCTGCCTCGGCCTCCCAAAGTGCTGGGATTACAGGCCTGAGCCACTGTGCCCGGTCAAGTTCCTTCTTCTGATGAGGACTCCAGTCACCGGGCTAGGGCCCTTCCTACTCCAGTGTATCCTCATCTTAACTAATTACATCTGCAATGACGCTATTTCCAAATAAAGTGATGTTTGCAGTTACCAATGGTTAGGACTTGCGCATATCTTTTGGGGAATATAATTCAACTCACAAGAGAAGGTTGTAGCTGCAGGCACTTGGGGCTCAGTCTTGGTGGCACCCCTCCCTCCAAGAGGCTGTGTGGAATGTGCTTGAGAATTGCCCCCGTGAGGGGTGAGGAGCTGCGGCATTGACCCGCCCCCTCCTGCCTGGCGGTGTCTCGGAGCCCTGGGGTTTTCCTCCCAATGTGGCATTCACAGGCATCACATCACTATCTGGCCATCGGCCACGGTGGGAGTATTGACACCACAGACATCAGCGGATGTTACAAATCAGGCTTCTTTTTCCCCGTGAATCAGCCTCCTGTACCACTCCGGCCCCTCCCTGGTGCAGGAGCAGTGCAGTGAGCTGATTCATGCGGAGAAAGATTGGTCTGGCCTGCCCTGTGAACGGGCTGTGTGTGGTCCTGGCCTGAGGACACCCCAGCAGGCTCATGTGGGGACTGCCTGCAGGTAACCTCTAGACTTGGCTGAGCACCAAGAGTGTTGGCCACAGGGGACCAGGCAGGTGGACGCCTGGGGGCAGCTGCTGGCTTCCCAGCGGGGCGCCGCCTGAGGCCCGGTTTGCCCATAGAAGTGAGCAGCCAGCTGTGGCCCGGCAGAGTCCCAAGCCGTGCTGACAGGTGTGGCCAAAGGGCAAAGGGTGTTATTATAAAAGAGAATTTACGGCAGCGGCAGCTTGGGCTGGCCAAGCCCGAGGGCAGCAGGAGGATGGAGTGGGGCTGGCAGGATGCTGGCAGGATGAAGGATCTGCATTTCATTGAGACAGTGGGTTGGAGTCCACGCGGCTGAGATTAAATAGCCCGTCCCCGGAATGCAGAGAACGAGAAATAAATCAGCCTTTACTGCAAGTGGGGTGGCAGGAAGTTAATTAGGAAAGAGAAAAAAAAATACATTTCAACTCACAAAGAAGCCCAGTGAGCCAGCAGAGAATAGCCCGGCCCCTCCAGGGGTCACTGTGGGGAGGGGCTGGCATCCCTGGTCCCACCAAAGGGCACACAGGACTGGGAAGGATGTCACCTTGGAAGTGTCAGGGCCCAGTGCAAGAGGGTGAGAATGCTGGCTGCCCCATGGAGCTGTGCCCGGGCTGTGCCCCGGCTGGTCTTGGCCTGGGCCCTGCCAGTGAGGTGAGCTGGGTCCTGAACTTCCAGGTTGGGGACCAGCTCCTGGAATTGCATCCTGGTGCAGGAGCAGGCATCGCGGGTCACATTCAATGAGTGCTCAGAAATACTCATGGAGGACCGGGCGCGGTGGCTCACACCTGTAATCCCAGCACTATGGGAAGTTGAGGTGAGTGGATCACTTGAGGTCAGGAGTTCCAGACCAGCCTGGCCAACATGGTGAAACCCCATCTCTACCAAAACCAGAAAAATTAGCTGGGTGTGGTGGTGGGCACCTGTAATCCCAGCTACTTGGGAGGCTGAGGGGGGAGGATCACTTGAGTCCAGGAGGCAGAGGTTGCAGTGAGCCAAGTCATACCACTGCACTCCAGCATGGGAGACAGAGCGAGACTCCATCTCAATAATAACAACAACAACAAAAAAGAAATACTCACGGAGGGAGCCCTTCACCCTAAGCCCCCCAGGCTCACCTCTTGCCATGCCCCACCCAGCCAGTTGACCCCCAGCACCTTCCTTTTTCGTCTCCTCTCTGCCTCTTGCCTTTACTTGGGAGGGGCCTCTGTATGAACATCTGCCTCACTTTCTCCCAGCCATCGTTCCAAGTCCAGTTCTATTTATTTTCTTTCTTTCTTATTTTCTTACAAGACAGGGTCTTGCTCTGTTGCCCAGGCTGGAGTGCAGTGGTGCAATCATAGCTCATTGTAGCCTGGAATTCCTGAGCTCGAGTGATCCTCCCACCTCAGCCTCTTGAGTAGCTGGGACTACAGGCACATGCCACCATGTCCGCCCGCATAATCTTTTTTTTTCTTTCTTTTTTTTTTGAGACAGAGTTTTGCTCTGTTGCCCAGGCTGGAGTGCAGTGGCATGATCTCGGCTCACTGCAGCCTCTGCCTCCCAGGTTCAAGCGATTATCCTGCCTCAGCCTCCCAAGTAGCTGGGATTACAGGTGCATGCTACCACACCTGGCTAATTTTTTTGTATTTTTAGTAGAGACAGGAATTCACCATGTTGGCCAAGCTGGTGTCGAACTCCTGACCTCAAGTGATCCACCTGCCTGGGCCTCCCAAAGTGCTAGGATTACAGGCGTGAACCACCATGCCCAGTCCCGGCTAATGTTTTCGTATTTTTGTAGAGATGGGGTTTCACCATGTTGCCCAGGCTTGTCTCAAACTCCTGGCCTCAGGCGATCCTCCTGCCTCGGCCTCCCAAAGTGCTGGGATTACTGATGTGAACCACTGCACCCGAACTCTATTTCCAACTTTTATTTAATTCATGCATTCGTTCCACATCACTTACTGAACTCCTACTCTCTGCTGGGCCCTGCTGGAGGATCTATACCCAAGACCAGCCTCTGCTCTTCATGAATTTACAGCTTAGTGCTGTCCAGGGTAGGGGTACAGATGTGTGAACAGGTGGTCCTAGGATGAGCGGGGGAGGTTGTTCATGGAGGAAGTACGGGGTTTTGGGCACCAGAAGATGGTGAGCTGGCCTTTTTTTGTGGTGGGGGTGGGTGCAGTAAAACATGCTCTGAAGTCAAAATTGCTTAGAACATCAAGGCTTCATATCTTGGTCACACAGCCTGGCTGTGGGTCCCTGCAATGCCCTGGGGCAGCTGACCTTCGTTTTTTTTCCTTTTTTTCTTTTTTCTTTTTTGTTGAGACGGAGTCTCACTCTTGTCGCCTAGGCTGGAGTGCAATGGTGCAATCTCGGTTCACTGCAACCTCTGTCTCCCAGGTTTGAGCTTCTCCTGCCTCAACCTCCTGAGTAGCTGGGATTACAGGCGCCCATTACCACGCCTGGCTAATTTTTGTACTTTTAGTAGAGATGGGGTTTTACCATGTTGGCCAGGCTGGTCTCGAACTCCTGACCTCAGGTGATCTGCCCGCCTCGGCCTCCCGAAGTGCTGGGATTACAAGCGTGAGTCACCGCGCCCGGCTGGTCCGTTGGTTTTTAGTGCCCCCTCTTGATGTGGACCGATCTGTGAAAGAGGAACCAGCACTGGAGGGTCCCTCGTGGCCAATTCCACCTTGATCTGGGAAGCAACACAGGCTGCAGCTGGCCTCTTCAAAGGGGCAGGAAGTGTAAGCTGCCTGTGTTTCCGGGAGAGGGGCCCCTAGTTAGATGTGCACGGGCAAACGCTACCATGGCTGAGTTTGAAAGGAGTAGGAACTGGCCTGACATGGCAGAGGGGTGGCCCATCAGAGACAGGGAAGGAGGGTAGCAGAGTGCTCATTGTGGCTGGAATGTGTGTGTGTGTGTGTGCGGACACATCTGTGCATCTGTGTGGCTGGAATGTGTGTGTGTGTGCGGACACATCTGTGCATCTGTGTGGCTGGAATGTGTGTGTGTGTGCGGACACATCTGTGCATCTGTGTGACTTGAGTGTGTTTGCACATGTATATGTGTGGCTGTGTGCATGCCAGAGTGAAGCACAGGTGTGTAGTCCATGGATATGTGTGTCATGGGAGTGTGCATGTATCTGTGCCTGACTCGAGTGCATTTGCACGTGCATGTGTGTGTGTGCATGTGGACATATGTGACCATGTGCATGTGTGCATGCCTGTGAGCAGCACATATGTGTATATGCACGTGTGTGTGAAAGTGCATGTGTGTATCTGTGCATAACTCGAGTGCATTTGCATGTGCACATGTGTGTATGTCTGTGCATATGGGCATATGTGGTGTGTGCATGTGTTCATGCCTGTGTGCAGCACTTATGTGTATATGAACATATGTGTGAGTGTGCATGTATGTATCTGTGCATGACTGGAGTACATTTGCACGTGCACGCGCATGTGTGTGAATGTGTATGTGCTTGTGGACATATGTGACCATGTGCATGTATGCATGCCTGTGTGCAGCACACAAGTCTACTTGTACATGTCTATGTGTGCCTGTGAGTGTGCATGTATCTGTGCATGACTGGAGTGCATTTGCATGTGCATATGTATGTGTGTGCATATGGGCATATGTGGTGTGTGCATGTGTTCATGCTTGTGTGTAGCACATATGTGTATATGAACATGTATGTGCGTGCATGTGTGTATCTGCATGACGAGTGCATTTGCACGTGCACGTGCATGTGTGTGAATGTGTGTGTGCATGTGGACATATGTGGCCATGTGCATGTGTGCATGCCTGTGTGTGTCTGTGAGTGTGCATGTGTGTATCTGTGCATGACAAGTGCATTTGCACAAGTGCATGTTTGCGTGCATGTGCGTGTGCGTATGTGTGTCTCTGTGTGAATGTGTGCATACATGAGGGCATATGCATGTGTGCAGCACAAGTGTGTATTTGTACATGTACACGTGAGTGTGAACATGTGTGCATGTGTGTGCATGCATGCATTCGTGTGTGTGTGTGTAGGGATAAGGTGGTAAAGCCAGCACGGGAAGCAGAGACCAGACTGTGCAGAGTGTTGGAAACCGGGCTACAGAGGGCCGATTCTGCCAGAAGGCAACAGGGAGCCCTGGACATTTCCTGTCCACATTTGCATATAGAAAGACCCCTCTGGGAACAGAGAGCAGAGTGGGTTAGAGGGAACCAGAGTGGACAGGAGACCCTGGCTGTATCCAGTGGGAGGTGATGGTGGCCTGGAATTGGGGGCAGGGCGATGATGGAGAGAACAGGGCTGTGAGATGCATCCAGGCAGGAGGCTGGCCAGGGTCCTCCCCCAAGTGGCCCCCGCCCCTCAGTTTCTCCAGCTGGGCCTCTGCCCAGGCTGGCATAAGCCTGCCCTGGGTCCCCCTCGGACTCTCCCACACACGTTGATCCTGCTTCTCTTCCGAGCCCATGAGGCAGGGATGGTGTCTGAAAATTGCTTGTAGCCCTCGGGGATACAAAAGAGGCTCGAATCGATACCAGCAGGCAAAAAAGAAAAATGCTTAATGGGAGGGAACCGCCTTCTATTGATCCTTATCGGGGGGCAGATGTTTGGTTCAGCCCCATTTCACAGAGGCTGCGGGCAGCAGTGGAGGCCCAGCCCCACCAGCCGGAGCCAGAAACAGCTCAGGATCCAAAGCATCTCTGAAAGAGGGTGGGAGGTGCTGCCTTGGGGCTGCGCTTGGGACAAGTCCCAGCTTCTCCTGGCCTTGCCCTCCTCTCCACCCCGAAGCCCCTCCCACAAGGCTGCCGAGGAGGTCAGAGATTGGGGAGTCCGGGCTGGCTGCCCCAGCCCGTGTGGGAGGTCAGATCCTGCATGAAGCTGGGGGTGGCGGGCAGACAGCCCACCCTCCTACCCCCAGACCAGAGGTAAACATCTGATGCCCAGACGGAGGTGCAGAAACTTCTAGATGCAGCCAGCTGCTCTGCAGTGGGGAGAAATATAGGTCTTGAAAAAAATCCTATGGTTCCCAAAGGTAACAGCGTGGATTCCACATTTGCAGGCGTTTCTGTGCACACGCAGCCTGCGCAGTTACCATCTGAGCTTCCCACGTGGACCGCCCATACTGTTACCCTCAGCTGCCTCCTGGCGCCGGTGCCTCCTGGACATGTCGGGATCCATGGGGGCTGCTTTGCTGTTTTTCACGAGCCCAGAATTCCCTGGGTCCCATATCCAGCTGCTCTGTGGCCTACTGGTGGTCATTTGTCCTTTTTTTCTTTTCTTTTTCTTTTTTTTGAGATGGAGTTTTACTCTGTTGCCCAGGCTGGAGTGCAGTGGCGCGATCTTGGCTCATTGCAACCTCCACCTTCCAGATTCAAGCGATTCTCCTGCCTCAGCCTCCCAAATAGGTAGCTGAGGCTCGCCACCACGCCCAGCTAATTTTTGTATTTTGAGTAGGGACAGGGTTTCCCCATATTGGCCGGGCCGGTCTCGAACTTCTAACCTCAGGTGATCCGCCTATCTCGGCCTCCCAAAGTGTTGGGATTACAGGCGTGAGCCACCAGGCCCCCTTTTTTTTTTTCTGATGTTGGGCTATTTTAAGCCACGCTGCAGGGGGTACCCATGGGCACCATCGGCATGTCCTGTGGGGAGTATTTCTAGGTGCGGAGTGTTAGAGTCACTCACTGGGTCCTGAGATGACCACTCCGTGCCTCAATTTGCTGATCTGTGAGATGGATTCTAGCCCTTCCTCCTTTATAGGATTAAAGGAGGGAGAGTGCGAGATGTGGGATGAGTTCTCTGATTTCCATGTCCCACCTGGGTGTGGGTGGCTCAGGGCATGGGCCCAGAACCCGGCCTCCGCACCCCAGCCTGGCCAACCAGAGGACAATGCCCAGCTTGAGAGAACAACCGGCCCTTGCTGTCAAGGCGTGAGGACTAGATGCAGAATAATGCAGTCCCCGATCAAACCTGCAGCTGTAACTCAGGCCCCAGACGCTGCCAGTGCCATAAATTTGGGCGGAAAGTGCAGCTCCAGCAGTTTGCGAACAAGAGCGGGGGAGGCCGAGTGAATTACAGCCCAGAGGAAGCAAAGGCCCCCTGCCTGGCATTGTTAGCCCCAGCCAGGGATTGATTGCTCACTGCCTTTAATGAAATTGAATTTTAATTTATATCCCAGCCCAAGGTGGGGGGCAAGGGTGTGCCCGGGCAGAGGTGGGCTCAGCCCCAGGATGGGGGCTCCTTCTGCAAGAGGGGCTTGCAGCCAAGTCCTACAGGAGAAAAAGATGGGCACCCAGGGAGCTTCTCCAGCCCAAAGTTTCGAGGTCCTGCCAGTGTGGGCTCTGGGCAGGGTGCGGCCCCCGTTTGGCCATTCCTGCCTTGCTCAGGTGCTCAGCGAAGGGGAGTCCCTGTCTCTTCCTTGTGAGAACTGGGAGCTCTGCCAGGTTGCAGGGGGAAGCCTGGGGAGAGGGGGAGCGTAATCATATGTGGGGTTTGTTGGGAGCCCCCAGCTCCTTCACCTCTCCAAGGTTCCCAGATGATACATGATAACCCGCTGCACCCGATTTCCATATATCGCATGGGGCTTTTGAGGGCTTGCCAAGTGCCAGGTGAGGCTCCACGGGCACCCGTGTGGCCTTTGCCTCCTGTCTGTGTGCCCCTGCTCTGGGTGGTGGAGGAGGGGCCATACCTCGGGGGCAGGCTGGCCTGGCTGCCAATCCCAGCTGCACATTTCCTGGCCTTGGAAAACCACTTCCCGCCTCTGAGCCTCAGTTTCTACATCTGCAAACTGGAGATGAGGAGCACACCTCCGCCCAGAGCATCTGAAGGGGACAGGAAGTTTGCAGGAGCTGCGGTTCTGCAGCGGCGCATTTCCAGACCCTGTTCCGAGCTCATGGTGCAACGTGCTGGCGGCCAGCTGGGGGTGGGGGGTGATGGCCATCAGGACGCCACCCCCGTGGCCACGGCAGACCAGTGGTCTCCTTATGGCCCAGTGAGGAGGGGCCTCACAGAGGGGCTGGCAGGCATGAGGGCATCCTGGGAGCAGGGTTCCCGTGCAAGGGTTGCGCCTGCCGGTACAGGGGCTGGGAGGGCCAGGGCCTCCCTTGCGGCTGAACGGACGGGCTCAGGAGGCAGGCAGGTGGGGGCTGCAGGCCTCCCCCGACTTGCCTGGGAGCCTGGGAACAACATCTAGGACTTGTTCTCTGCCTTCCTCATTGTGGTGGCCCCAGCAGGGCCCCTGGACATGCATCTGGACCCTGTAGTGGCTTCCTCTGTGACCCTGAATGCCTGGTTTCCTCTGCAGGCCACAGGTCCCCCATTAGTAAAGTGGGGAGTTGTCCTGGCTCCTGAGGACCTGTGGATGCCTCCCTACCCTGTGCTCTCCCCATTGTGCCACCCACACGCACCCAAGAGCCCCAGAATCCACATGTGGGGCCACGGCTCTCAGGGCCTTTGGGCCAGTCCTGCTCCCAGCCCTGCCAGTGTGCACCGTGGCAGGGCCTGTGGCGGGGGTGGAAGGCAGCTGCCTCCCTCAGTGACTTAGGACAGGTTGATCAGGCTGCGGCTGATGAGCGAGGCATAAATCCATTGGCTGCTGGTGGAAATTGTTTTCTGCTGGCGGATCTGTCAAGTGAAGCCATCGGTTTAGACGCAGGGTGTGTGTGTGTAGGAGAGAGACTGGGGGAAAGAGAGACTTCCACACTGACTGTGCTGGGGGCGCCTTTGGAACCCAGGAGACATCTTTAGCTCCTACCTTTCGATTTTCAGGTGGAGAGACTACTCAGGCCCAGAAAGGGACAGGCACTCGGTTGAGGTCACACAGCAAGGGAGTGGGGGAGTTGGAAGGAGGAGGATGTAGAAGATGCAGTTTGCTCCTGGTTCCTCAGAAAGGAGGCTGGGTGTCAAATTCTACCCTTAGGATTTTTAGGGAGCAGGCGGTGCCTTTGTGCATAGAAAAAGATGCCCCATCCTCTGGGTGGCCCGGCCCAGCACCAGGGCGTGTGGCCAGTGAGCAGGCACAGGCCGGGCTCAGCCCACCTGGACCCCTGACTGCATGCAAAGGGTTCCAACTGGCACCAATGTGCCATTCCTGACCCCGCCTTAAACAAACGGATTATAAAAGGAAATTTTACAGCCATAATTTATGGGCAGCCAGCACTGCTTGCCAAACATAGATGATAACACAAAAATAAATATGTCTCCAATACATTTTATACTCTTCCCCCCGCCCCCAGAGACAGGGTCTCTCCCCACGGTCCAGGCTGGAGTGTACTGGTGCAATTATAACTCACAGCAGCCTCCAGCTCCTGGGCTCAAGCGATCCTCCCACATCAGCCTCCTGAGTAGCTGAGACTACAGGCATGCACCACATGCCCCACTGATCTTTTTGTATTTTTGTAGAGATGGGGTTTCACAGGCTGGTCTGGAACTCCTGGGCTCAAGCGATCCTCCCACCTCGGCCTCCCAAAGTGCTGGGATTATGGGTGTGAGCCACCGCGCCCAGCCCTATCTTATGTTATTATAATATTTATGACATAAATATGTATATATGACATAGATGCATATACGGATACACATACTTTTTTTTTTTTTTTGAGACGGAGTCTCGCTTTGTTGCCCAGGCTGGAGTGCAGTGGCGTGATGTCCGCTCACTGCAAGCTCCGCCCCCCCGGGTTCAGGCCATTCTCCTGCCTCAGCCTCCCGAGTAGCTGGGATTACAGGCACCTGCCACCACGCCCGGCTAATTTTTTTGTATTTTTAGTAGAGGCAGGGTTTCACCGTGTTCACCAGGATGGTCTCAATTTCCTGACCTCGTGATCTGCCTGCCTCAGCCTCCCAAAGTGCTGGGATTACAGGCATGAGCCACCGTGCCTGGCCAGATATACATACTTTATATTTGTATAATATTATCGTAAAAGGTTTGTAATCCCAGCACTTTGGGAGGTCAAGGCAGAAGGATCGCTTGAGCCCAGGAATTCATGACCAGCCTGGGCAACACAGTGAGACCCTGTCTCAAAAAAAAAAAAAAGTGCAAACCTGAAGTGCAAGCAAACGTGCTCATGAGGATTAACTGATCAAGTTGCTCTCCTGAGGTTTGGGGAAGGAATGGAGGATAGCTGAGTTTTGATGGGGACTGTGGCGGGGGGTCAGGTCTGGGCAGGTGCCATGAGGTGGGGTGCTGGTAGCAGGTAGCAGGGGATGGGATGGAACAAGTTCTGGCTGAGCACCAGGCACTGGGCTCAATGCCCTGCAAGTAGCTTCCCTGCAGTCCTGAAAGGGGGCTTGATATCCTCACTTTATTTCACCTTTGTATCTTTTTTTTGGAGACAGAGTCTCACTCTGTCACCCACGCTGGAGTGCAGTGGCTCAATCTCTGCTCACTGCAACCTCCAACTTCTGGGCTGGAGTGATTCTCCTGCCTCAGCCTCCCGAGTGGCTGGAATTACAGGTGCCTACCACCACGCCTGACTAATTTTTGTATTTTTAGTAGAGAAGGGGTCTCACCATGTTGCCCAGGCTGGTCTGGAACTCCTGACCTCAGGTGATCCACCTGCCTTGGCCTCCCAAAGTGCTGGGATTACAGGCGTGAGCCACCGTGCCTGGCTGTATCTTCTTCTTTTAAAATAATTCAAACATACAGAACACTGCAGAGTAGCAGAATGAACCTGCCAGGTACCTGCCTTCTAGCCCTATCCGGTCCCAATATGCAGGTATTTTCTTGGTATCTTGTGAAGAAACAGACCATGACAGATACTACTGAAGCCCCACTCCCCACTTGCTCCAACCCAGCCCTCTCCCCTTCTCTTTCTCCTGAAGAAGAGCCACCTTCTCAGTTGATTATCCATTTTTCCATTGCAGGAATTTATACTGTTATTGCATATGTACATAACCATAAATAATATATGCAGTATTGTTTTTCAATTTCATAGATCTGTGCCCATTTTATAGTTGGAAACCCTGCGGCCCAGGGGACTGAGCCACTTGCTCACGTGCACATGGTTGTGAGTGGTGGAGCTGGGTTCAGACCCTGGGATCCTCCCTCCGGAGTCCCTCTCACGGGGGAATTCAGGGACCGTGGGTGGGGGTGCCCTGGAGATACATTTCTTCTCCACAAAGGCTGCCCTGGCTCAGGGATAAAGACACGTGGATTTATTGGAATGGCTTTTAGGGCCTGGGGACCTGCTGGGTGGTGCCAGGTCTCAGGGGCTCCGGGTCACATGGGGCGGGAGGGAAGAATGTGCAAGGGGCCTGCCCCTTGACTCCATGTTCTTTTGCAGAAAGGAAATCAATACCTTCCTGCTCCAGCAGGCTGGGGCACGAAGCTGTGGCCTGTGAAGTGACTGGAGCTGGGAGGCACCTTCTCTGCAGAGCAGGGAAAGGCTTAATCCTGGGAGACTTATGTCACCAAGGGTGGCAGAACTCTGGGTGAGGGGAAGGGGGTCCTGGTCACCCCTCCTTGTTGCGCTGGCTGAAAAGTGGGGTAGTGGGCCTGAGAGGGAGTGTCTGCCAGGGGCCTGGGTTTGCCCAGCTGGCTTTGGGCCTGTCTGGGGGGATGTGAAGAGGGTGGGGTGCAGCTGGGGGACATCTGGCAGTCATAGCCTGCAGGGAACAAGGCCACCAGGGGGGCCAGCGTGGAGAGGACAGTCGGGGTGGGGTCTCTGCATGTGCGTGGGACCACAGTGAGGGTCCGGTACCCACGTGTGCCCCACCATGGACCTGACAGCCCCCCACCCTACCGTGCACAGACGTGTGTGTGCACACACGTGTGTACACCTCTCCACCCACACACACACACACACACACGGAGCCAAACACACACGTGCACACACAGAGCGCAGTGGAGTCCTTCCCACAGCTAGGGGGTGCTAGAAGTCTTCCCAGCAGAAATTCATTGGCTGAAACCGATGGACACACACTCACACAGAGGAAAAAAAAGGAAGAAAGAAAAAGAAAAGAAAATCCCTCGAGAAATATAGCTGTTGATGGTAATTCAAGTCGACGACACCCGTAAATCCTGGAGGCTGATAACAATAATAGAATATGAATGGAACGGTGCCAGACTAACCGAGATATTTAATGCTTTGCCACCCAGATCAATAAGCCGCACTGAGATTTTTCCCCACATTCGGACCCCGAGCTGGTCCCTGCTGTAGGTTTGTGGGTGTCGTGTTCACCTCCGTCCCAACTCCTTCTTCTTTTTTTTTTTTTTTTGAGACAGAGTCTCACTCTGTCACCCAGGCTGGAGTGCAGTGGCACCATCTCGGCTCACTGCAACCTCCACCTCCTGGGTTCAAGTGATTCTCGTGTCTCAGCCTCCCGAGTAGCTGGGACTGCACGCACGCACCACCACGCCCAGCTAATTATAGGCACACGCCCCTGGGCCCAGCTGATTTTTGTATTTTTAGTAGAGACAGGGTTTCACCATGTTGGCCAGGCTGGTCTCAAACTCCTGACCACAAGTGATTTGCCCACCTCAGCCTCCCAAGACCGAGGGGTTACAGGTGTGAGCCACTGCGCCCGGCCTCCAAACCCCTCTTCCAACTTCTCTGTGCAGCACTAGGAGCTGCCTAGGGGTGGGGGGTGAGAAATCACATTTCTGACGGCGATGCCTCTGGGTCTTAGCTGGCCGTTCTGTTCTTCAACGGTGACCCAAATTGCAGCAGGGAATTGGGCCTGCCAAGGTCTCTTTCTGCTGGGCCAGGAGCCCCATTGGGATCCCAGCCATGGCTGGGCTGCTGCCACCTCCCCTGCTTGGGGTCTGCTGCTCAGTCCCAGGAGGGACAACCGCAGCAAAGGGACCCCAGCCTGTACCCCCAACCCTTGTGCATGGGGAGCCCGGACCAGCAGCAGCTGCCGTCAGATGGCTCCTGTTTGCAGTGTAGCTTCCCTCATTCTCATTCACGGCCAATGGCAAATGTGCGTGTCTGTGTAGTTGGTAATTTTATGCTGTCGCGGTCTCCAAGGACAGGGAAAGATGGGCTTTTTAATTTTAACTTTTAAAAATTATTTTAGGCCAGGTGCAGTGGCTCATGCCTGTAATCATTGCACTTTGGGAGGCTGAGGCAGGTGGATCACCTGGGGTCAGGAGTTCCAGACCAGCCTGGCCTAAATGGTGAAACCCCGTCTCTACTAAAAATACAAAAAATTAGCTGGGCGTGGTGATGCACACCTATAATCCCAGCTACTTGGGAGGCTGAGACAGAAGAATCGCTTAAACCTGCAAGGTGGAGGTTGCAGTGAGCCGAGATTGCACCATTGCACTCCAGCCTGGGCGACAGAAAGACTCGTCTGAAAAAAAAATTTTAGGTTCAGGGCACACACGTCCAGGTTTGTGACTTGGGTATATTGTGTAATGCTGAGGTTTGGGCTCCTACTGAACCCATCACCCAAACAGTGAACCCAATAGTAGGTAGTTTTTCAACCCTTCCCCCACTCCCTTCCTCCCAGCTTTGGAATCACAGTGCCTATTGTTTCCATCTTTTTTTTTTTTATTATTATTTTTAAGATGGAGTCTCGCTCTGTCGTCCAGGCTGGAGTGCAGTGGCGCCATCTCGGCTCACTGCAACCTCCGCCTTCCGGGTTCATGCCATTCTCCTGCCTCAGCCTCCCGAGTAGCTGGGACTACAGGCGCCCTCCACCATGCCCGGCTAAATTTTTGTATTTTTAGTAGAGACAGGGTTTCACCATGTTAGCCAGGATGGTTTGAATCTCCTGACCTTGTGATCCTCCCGCCTCAGCCTCCCAAAGTGCTGGGATTACAGTATTGTTTCTATCTTTACGTCTGTGTGTACCCACTGTTTAGCTCCCACATATAAGTGAGAACATTAAGTATTTGCTTTTTTGTTTTTGCATTAATTCACTTAGGATAATGACCTCCAGCTGCATCCATGTTGCTGCAAAGGACACGATATCATTTGTTTTGATGGCTGCATAGTATTCCATGGTGTATATGCACCACATTTTCTTCATCCCCTCCACTATTGATGGACGCTTAGTTTGACTCCATGTCTTAGCTATTGTGAATAGTGCTGCAATAAACATACCATTGCAGGTGTTTTTTCGATTGAATGATTTATTTTCCCTTGGGTAGACACCCAGTAGTGGGACTGCTATATTGAATTGTAGATCTATTATTATTATTATTTTGTGTGTGTGTATTTTTAGTAGAGACGGGGTTTTGCCACGTTGACCAGGCTGGTCTCGAACTCCTGACCTCAGGTGAACCACCGGCCTCGGCCTCCCAAAGTGCTGGGATTACAGGCGTGAACCACCGCACCTGGCCAATCTATTTTTGGTTCCTTGAGAAATCCCCAAACTGTTTTCCACAGGGGCTGAATTAATTTACATTCCCCCAGCAGTGTGTAAGCATTCCTTCTTCTCTGCAGCCTTGCCCGCATCTGTATTTTGACTTTTTAGTAATGGCCATTCTGACTAGTGTGAGATGCTCTCTCATGGCAGTTTTGATTTGCATTTTTCTGATGATTCGTGACGTTGAGCGTTTTCTCATATGTTTGTTGGCTGCTTGTACGTTTTCTTTGGAGAAGCGTCTGTTCATTTCCTTTGCTCACTTTTTAATGGAGTTTTTTTTTTTTTTTTTTTTTTTCCAAGAGAGTCTTGCTCTGTCGCCCAGGCTGGAGTGCAGTGGTGCACTCTTGGCTCACTGCAACCTCCACCTTCTGGGTTCAAATGATTCTCCTGCCTCAGCTTCCCAAGTAGCTGGGATTACAGGCACCCGCCACCACGCCTGGCTAATTTTTAGTAGAGATAGGGTTTTGCTGTGTTGGCCAGGCTGGTCTTGAACTTCTCCTGGTCTGAAGCAATCTACCCACCTCGGCCTCCCAAGTGCTGGGATTACAGGCGTGAGCCACCGCACCTGGCCTTGTGTTTTTTTCTTATTGATTTAAGTTCCTTATAGATCCTGGATGTTAGTCCTTTGTCGGATGCATAGCTTGCAAATACTTTCTCCAGATGGGCTCGTTTTGGAGGTGACTTCTGGGCCAGACCTCCCAGGCTCCAGTTTTGTTTCAGGGTCTGTTCCTCACTGCTTTGAGCTCTGTAGCAGCCTGTATCTGGCCATTCTCAAGGTCAGGGCTACTTGTGAGATGGCTGGAGGGGACGCTGCCATGGAGCCCTCAGCTTTTTGTGCAGAGCATGTCCATGGTGGGCCCCGGCTGCTCAGGGCTTTTCCCCACACCAGACCTTGGTCCTGTTGTCTATGGTGGAGGCAGGGCTGGGCTTTCTGGCCTGTCTGCCCATCCAGGACCCTGTCTCTGCAGCATTCCTTGATCAAGCACTTCCTACACGCTCCAGGCTCTGTGGATGCAGGAGATTCAGGAGCAGGTTCTGACGGATTGGGGAGCAGCTAAGCCAACCTTGCCGGCAGACACCAGTGATGAGGTGGACGGAGCAGCCGGTGGTGGTCAGCACTGAGACCCAGGAGGAGAAGAACAGTGCTTCACACCTGGACATAGGTTTGCAGTTTTGAGAACACATCCATTCTTTCAACAACACTTATTAGGCACCAACTGGGTACCAGGCATGTGCATAGCAGTGCCTAGGAAGACAGGGTCCCTGCTCTTTGACATTTAAATTCTGGTAGGAGTTCCCTGTGGCTGCTATAAGGAATCACTGAAAACCAGGTGGCTTAAAACAACAGAAGTGTACTCCCTCACAGTTTCAGAGCCAGGAGTCTGAGGTCAAGGTGTCTGCAGGACCTCCTTCCCTAAAAAGGCTCTGTGGAGGGTCCTTCCTGCCTCTTCCAGTCTCTGGCGGCTCCTGGAGTTGCTTGGCTCATGGCTGCGTCACTCTAGCCTCTACCTCCCTCTTCAGCCTTCTGGCCTTCTCTGTGTCTCTGCATCCAAATCTCTCTTCTCTTTTTTTTTTCTTTTTGAGACAGGGTCTTGCTCTATTGCCCAGGTTGGAGTGCAGTGGTGCAATAACAGCTCACTGAAGTCTCCAGCTCCTGGGCTTAAGTGATCCTCCTGCCTCAGCCTCCCGAGTAGCTGGGATCACAGGTGTGCACCACCATGCCCAGCTAATTTTTGTATTTTTTTGTAGAGATGGGGTCCTGCTATGTTGCCCAGGCTGGTCTTGAACTCCTGGCCTCAAGTTATCCTCCTGCTTCGGCCTCCCAAAGTGTTGGGATTACAGGCGTGAGCCACCGTGCCCCGCCTCCCTCCTCTTTATGTGGACACCATCACTGGATTTGGGGACCCACCCTAATCCTGTATGACATCTTAACCTGATTACATTGGTAAAGACCCTATTTCCGGATAAGGCTACAGTCACGGGCACTGCAGACTTGGGCACATCTTTCAGGGGGAGGTAGTCCAGTCAGTCCAAGAAAACCATGCAGCAGCTGAGAAGGGAGAAAATGCGGAGGCCGAGGCAGGCCTGAGCCCCATACCAGGGGACGGGGGGAGGGGAGTGGGGCTTGGGAGACGGGTGGGCAGGGGAGGGGGCAGCAGAGGGAACGCTGCCACAAAGGCCTTGCACAGAAATAGTTTTGGGGACCAACAGGGGGCCATTGTGGCTGAATATAGCCAGTAGGAGGAAGAAGGTTCTGGAAGGGGCCAGGCCATGTAAGCAGGGCAGATTGTTCTCATTTAATTCCAGCAGCAGAGGATCAGGTGCTATGGCTCTCACCTGTTATCCCAGCATTTTGGGACGCTCAGGTGAGAGGGTTGCCCTGGCTTAGGAGTTCAAGACCAGCCTGGGCAACATAGCGAGACCTCCTCTCTACTAAAAAATAAAAAATAAAAAAATAAATAATAGTAATTCCAGGCTGGGCGTGGTGGCTCACGCCTGTAATCCCAGCACTGTGGGAGGCTGAGGTGCATAGATCACTTGAGGTCAGGAGTTCAAGACCTGCCTGGCCAACATGGTGAAATCCTGTCTCTACTAAAAAAAAAATATACAAAAATTAGCTGGGCGTGGTGGTGCAAGCCTGTAATCCCAGCTACTCGGGAGGCTGAGGCACGGGAATCGCTTGAACTTGGGAGGTGGAGGTGCAGTGAGCCGAGATGACG
Source organism: Pan troglodytes (assembly GCF_028858775.2). Classification (NCBI taxonomy): domain Eukaryota; kingdom Metazoa; phylum Chordata; class Mammalia; order Primates; family Hominidae; genus Pan; species Pan troglodytes. The sequence goes on from NC_072404.2 coordinate 8,851,391, forward strand.
CCAGTGCGCACCAATCTGGGTGACAGAGCAAGACTCCATCTCAAAAAAAAAAAAAAAAAAAAAAAAAATTAGTAATTCTCGTAGCTTCCAATGGGAAGGTCTCAGTCATCACAGTGACACTCCAATTTGTGTTCCAGAAAGATCCCTGCATCAGGGCACTCTTCATTCGAATCCATGGATAGAGAATTCAGGGAGTCTGTGAATGTTGAATGGAAAAAAAAAATGACATCTTTATTTTCCCACCCCCTAATGGAAAGTGAGCATTTCCTTGCCTTATGGATGAATGGAAGAAAAAATCCACAAAACTGCAGAGGCATGACGCAGCGCCTGGGACACGTTCACCAGTACAAACACGGGGGTCTTCCCATCCCACTGCAGCTGCCGCAGGTAGCGTGAAACACCAAGCATGCTTGTCACAACTCCAGAATAATGACAGCTGTTGGCCCCACCGCCAGAGCTTGTTATTCAATCCTGTGATTTAATACATTCACTCACCACACACACACAAAAGCACGCAAATTACCGGATTACCCATTTGCTCTTTAAATATTTTGATAAGAAAGTTGGCTTCCTTTGCGATCCTGTGTGTTTTATTTCATGCATTTGAAAATGTTATTTTGAGAAGGGAGTCTCTGGGCTTTCAGAGGCTCAGGGGAGTTCATGGTTCAGATGGAGCAGAGGGTGGGGCTGGAGAGAAGCAGGGGATTTGAGGTGTCTGTTGGGGTTCAGCTGGGAACCGGGGATGAGGCTTGGGCTTTAAGCCTGAGTGACTGGTGGGTGGGGATGCCATTGGTGGAGGGGGAAGAGGAACAGGTTTCCTCTTTCCAGGGAGAAAGTGTTGGGTTTATTTTTAAAATTAATTTATTTTTTTGAAATGGAGTCTCCCTCTGTAGCCCAGGCTGGAGTGCAGTGGCACGATCTCGGCTCACTGCAATCTCTGCCTTCTGGGTTCAAGTGATTCTTCTGCCTCAGCCTCCCAGAGTAGCTGGGATTACAGGCACCTGCCACCATGCCCGGCTGATTTTTTTTTTTTTTTTTTTGTATTTTTAGTAGAGATGGGGTTTCACCATGTTGGCCAAGCTAGTCTCAAACTCCTGACCTCAGGTGATCCGCCTGTCTTGGCCTCCCAAAGTGCTGGGATTACTGATGTGAGTCACCGTACCCGGCAGTTTGTTTGGATTTGGACACTGAATTTGGGGAAATCCAAGCAGAGATGCCAAGAGGACCTGGCTCTACTAGGCTGGCCATTTAACAGCTGGGCTGGAGGTGCCTATGTGGGGGTCCCCTTGCATGTGGGGGGTCCCCTTGCACGGGCTCACTGGGTCCTCACAGTGACTTCCTGTGGCTCGTCACCCAGCCTTTCTAGTGTGACGTTACCTCCCTGGGCTTACAGAAAGCTCAGATGCGGCCATTTCCAACCCTGGGGCTCCACGTCATCCCACAATATGGGCATGTCCCAGCCAACAGACACCCTAGGACTCCTCACTGTGAAATCACATGGGATGGCACATCTGGGGGCCCGGCTACTCCATCACCAAGACCCCAGGCCAGGCGTGGTGGCTCATGCCTGTCATCTCAGCACTTTGGTAGGCTGAGGTGGAGGATTGATTGAGCCCAGGAGTTTGAGACCAGCTTGGGCAACATAATGAGACCCTATTTCTTAAAAAAAAAAAAAAGAAAAGAAAATTAGCTAGGTGTGGTGGTGCATGTGCGTGGTCCCAGCTACTCCGGAGGCTGAGGCAGGAGAATGAGCTCAGGAGGTCAAGGCTGCAGTGAGCTGTGATCATACCACTGCACTCCAGCCTGCGTAACAGAGCAAGAACTTCTCTCAAAAAGAAAAAGGAAAAAGAAAAAAACAAGACACCTAATGTCCACCTGGGCCTTGGCTGGTAACAGCCAAGCAGCTAGTGGTCTAAAAGCCTCTGTGTGTGTGTTTCTTTCTGTTTCTCTTTTTCTCTCTGTTCTGTTTCCCCTCTTCCTGTTTCTGTCTCTCCTTCCCTCCTTCCCTGCCTCCTTCCCTGCCTCCTTCTCCTTCTCTCTCCCTTCCTTGGTCCTTCCTCTCTGTGTCTCCTTCTTCATCCCTTCCTCCCTCCCTCCTCCTCTTCCTCTTCTTTCTCTCTGCCTCCCTGTCTCGCACACACACAGAAGCAAATGCAATTTCACAGCCTCATACCTGCGTCGTATCCCACCCATCATACAAGCTAGGGGGGCACACAGCGTCGGTCAAAACAACATCAGAACTGAATGTGACATGTAATAAGGAAGGAAGACAATCCTGTATCAGAGACTCATTTCCAGTCACCCCAAGCCGCGTGGAAACTTTCAATACGATTTTTAGCCAAGCACCTGGGGTTTCAAAGCAGACTGTGCTGAGAGGAGAGGGTGTGAGCCTTTGGCCCCCTGTTCACAAACAGCTAATTTTAGTAGCCAAACAAACCAGAAAGCCCCCAATCCTTTCTCCTCTCTCTCCTCCACGCCCCCTCCTCACCCACCTGCTTCCCGGCGCAGCTGCAGCTCCTGCCCACAGCGTGAGCCCCAGCTTCCTGCCAAGGGCCCCGGCTGTCTTGCCTTGGGGCTGCCAGGGAAGGACGATACCGAGGAGTTCAGGGACCCGGGTTGGGGTGCTCCTGTGCAGAGGAACTTGTTGGCACCAGGGGCCTTGTTGACCCCAGGGGCAGTACAGGAAGTGGGCCAGGCTGGGGACCCTCAGTCAGGACCAACCTCTCCATACCTGGGTCTGCAGGGAGGAGGGGCCAGGGCTCTGAGCTGAGCCCCCACATATGTACCAGCATTGGTGGCCCACCCTTCTCATTCTTTTTTTTTTTAATTTTAATTTTAGTTTTTTTTTTTTAATTAAAAACTTTTTTTTTTTTTTTTTTTTTTTGAGAGAGAGTCTCACTTCCTCACCCAGGCTGGAGTACAGTGGCGAGATCTGGACTCACCGCAACCTCTGCCTCCCGGGTTCAAGCAAGTCTCCTGCCTTAGCTTCCTGAGTAGCTGGGACTACAGGCACACACCACCACGCCCAGCTAATTTTTTGTATTTTTAGTAGAGATGGGGTTTCACTATGTTGGCCAGGCTGGTCTCAAACTCCCAACCTCAGGTATCTTCCCGCCTCCACCTCCCAGAGTGCTGGGATTACAGGCGTGAGCCACTGCGTCCGGCCCCCACCCCTCTCACTTTTCAGCACTGCCTCCTGAGCACCTGGGAACTCCAGTCTTCCTGAATTTTGTCTGACCTTGACCTCTGTCCTTGGACCTGATGCACACCTCAGTGAAGCTTGTACCAAGTAAGCCCTGAGGCGGCCGTGAGAAGCCCTCGAAAGTTCCCCTGTTCATTATTATAGTTACTTTTAGAGACAGGGTCTCACTCTGTGGCTCAGGCTGGATTGTACCATCACGGATTACTGTAGCCTTCAACTCCTGGGCTCAAGTGATCCTCCCACCTCAGCCTCCTGAGTAGCAAGGACTAAAGTGTGTGTCACCACGCTGGCCAATTAAATTTTTTTTTTGCAAAGACAAGGTCTCACTATGTTGCCCCGGCTGATCTTGAACACCTGGCTTCAAGTGATCCTCCCACCTCGGCCTCCCAAAGTGCTGGGATGACAGGTGTGAGCCACCGTGCCCAGCTGGAGGTTTCTGTCTTCAAATCTCAGCTCTGTTCCCAGATGTGAGACCCCCCTGAGCCTCAGTTTCCCCATCTGTAAAGTAGGAATGATGGTCACCAGGGGAGCAGGTCTGTGCTGGGTTTGTAAACACCAGGTGTAAATGGGCAGGTGCATGGTAGGTACCCTTGTCTGCTGGAGGGGACCGTTCTCTTCGCCTAGTTTGGAGGTCACCTTCAAGGTTAGAAGACCCAGAGGCCTCAAGCAAAAGGAGCTGCAAGCCCCACTCCGCTCACCCAAAGCGGGCGCTCAGAGGCATGTGTGCGGCAGTGACGGTAATGGGATGTGATGGCAGATCAATGGGAACACAGGCAGCTGCCTGGGCAGGGCTGTGGCTATCCCAGCCCTGGGGTTGCTGCTCTAGTTCATAAACAGAGATCTGATAACAAGAGGCCAGGCCAGGTGCTGGGGCAGGAGGGGAGCTGCCGATGGCAAAGGGACTCAAGCACGTGGGGAGGGGAAGCCCTTTGAACTCTTAGGTGAAGCATTGCTAGACCCAGCTCCCCAGAGGCCCCCCACCATGAGCTGGCCATGGGCAAAAGAGACGTCTGCTTTCAGTTTCTGATTATTACTATTATTTTTTGTTTTTGAGAGGGAGTTTCGCTCTTGTTACCCAGGCTGGAGTGCAATGGCGCGATCTCGGCTCCCTGCAACCTCTGCCTCCCGGGTTCAAGTGATTCTCCTGCCTCAGCCTCCCTAGTAGCTGGGATTACAGGCGCTCGCCACCACGCCCAGCTAATGTTTGTATTTTTAGTAGAGACAGGGTTTCAGGTTTCGCCATGTTGGCCAGGTTGGTCTCAAACTCCTGACCTCAGGTGATCCACCTGCCTCGGCCTCCCAAAGTGCTGGATTACAGGCGTGAGCCACTGCACCCTGCCAGTTATTTTTAACACACAAAAATTCAATGAAATCCGTGGATCGGGAGAAAAGGTAGGTATGACCTGAGGAAGGGTTGCCCAGGGAACCGTCCACTTGCCCTCTTGGCCCCTCCTCTCTCTCTGAATTGCGTCTCCAACCTGCCAGAATGTCCCTATGAGCCCTCTGGTGTTTTTCTTGAAGTTTATTTTATTTTCCTCCTCAGCATACTGGTCGGTGAAGGCCTGGGGGAATGAAATGTGTCTTGAGAAAAGCCTGGGTCACTGAGTAGGGTGGGCCACGTGGGATCTCGGGAGTGGGTGTCCCTGGTGTGCCCCCTACTGGTGACCTCTTCCCTGAGGACGGCCAGTCCCCACAACCCCGCTGAATGCACAGGCCTGGGCAGCCACCTTCCCACCATGTGACCCTGCCTGGTCCCTCAGTGAGTCGAGCCGGAAGCCTGCTGGTCCAGTCAGATTCCTCCTGCAGCACTGGGCTGGAAGCCATATGGATATGGGGGCTGAGTATAAAAACGGTCACTGGAAGCAGACTCAGAGAGAAGGAGAGAGAGGATCCCGTTGTGCGAAAGGCAGAGATGAGAAGAACCAGGTGTCCCCTGTCTGGGAGAAAGTTGTAGACAGACGTGCTAGGAAAGGTTCCCTGCTGGCCCGGTGCAGTGGCTCATGCCTGTAACCCTAGCACTTTGGGAGGCCGAGGCAGGCGGATTGCCTGAGCTCAGGAGTTCAAGGCCAGCATGGGCAACATGGTGAAACCCCGTCTCTACTAAAATACAAAAAATTAGCTGGGCGTGGCAGCGTGCACCTGTAGTCTCAGCTACTCAGGAGGCTGAGGTAGGAGAATGGTGTGAACCCGGGAGGTGGAGGTTGCAGTGAGCCGAGATCGCACCATTGTACTCCAGCCTGGGTGACAGAGTGAGACTCTGTCTCCATAAAAAAAAAAAAAAAAAAAAAAAGTTCCTTGCTCTCTGGGGAAAAATCCTGATTCATGGCTTTTGCCACCTCCCTGGTATAAACACCTCCATCATGCCAATATCAAGCTGCCCCTGTAAAGTCACTGAATAGGGACTTGGGAAGAGGTATCCACAATCGGCTCTTGCTGGTCTGGGCTGGGTGTGGCCTCGGTTTCTGATAGTTTCACTGTCTTCATGGGGCCTGGAGGCTGTCCACCTTCTGGCCATGAATCTTGTCCGCACCTCCAAAGGTGTGACCCAAGGGCAGTCTCTCAGAAGTGTCTGAAGCCAAGAAACACAGCCCAGCAACCAAGTAAAGGAACTCGAAGACTTTTGCTTCTTGGCCAGGCATGGTGGCTCATACCCAAAGTACTGGGTGGTAATCCCAGCACTTTGGGAGGCCGAGGCAGGAGGATCATTTGAGGCCAGGAGTTTGAGACCAGCCTGGCACCATAGTGAGAATCTGTCTGCATAAAATATTTTTTAAACATTAGTCAGGTGTGGTGGCATGTGCCTGTAGTCCCAGCTACTCTGGAGACTGAGGTGCGAGGACTGCTTGAGCCCAGGAGTTGGAGGCTGCAGTGAGCCATGATTATGCCATTGCACTCCAGCCTGGGTGACAGAGTAAGACCCTGTCTCTAAAAAAAAAAAAAAAAAAAAAAATAAGGAGAAGCCCTACCTGAGGAGGAGGCCCTCCATTTTTGCTTTGGGCACCAGCATGTGAGGATGTGATATCTGGATTGGTGGCAGCTATTTTGTGATAATGAGGCAACCTACCTGACAAAACCAACAGTTTTCTTGAACAATCAGTTCTGGCCAGAAAGAGCCTGCTTCCTGCATGACACCAAGCGATTGAGGCTGAGTTCCAGCTGTCCCTTTTAACTCCAATTTGCCACAGTCCCCGCCTGTCCCTATTGCATTACTCTGGTCCACTTCACTCATTTACATTCTTGCTGGCACCTGGGCAACTCCAGTGGCAATGTAATAACTTGTTTAATTGCGTGCCTATCCCAACAAGCTGTCAGCACCTTGAGAATAGGGACTGGGGCTGATAAATCTCTGGGCTCTTGGACCCATCCCTGTGGTTCCAGGGACATGGCAGGAACTCAGCGACTGTCCAAGGCAGGGCAGGCCCATAGAAGTATCTGCAATGATGGAAATGTTCTCTAATCTGCTCTGCCCCATACCGTAGCCACTAGCCCCATGAGGCTCTTCAACATTTGAAATGTGGCTCATGTGACAGAGGAATTGGATTTTTATTGACTTGTAATTAAAACCCAAATCCCAAATTCCTCGGGGAGGTGGAGTTGAGGTTTGGCAACCCTGTGATTAAACCCCTTTCTCTGCTGCAAGCTGATGTATTGACGTATTGACCTGCTATGTCCAATGGGCAACAAACCCATTAGGGTCACAGAGCCAGGGAGGCAGACGATGGGGCTTGGAGCGGTAACTGCTCTTCAACTGGTAAGGAAGAATCCAGTATTTTTCCCAATGGATCAGCTCTGCCAAGGCCATGACTAGCTGAATCCCTGACTGGTCCCTGACCACTCTTGCCAGGCTTCGTACCTCAGCTTCGCTTTTCCTCTACCCACAGTCTACGAGGACACACTCAGTGAGATCCAACTCATCCTTCAGGCCTCACCTCTGACCCTCCCACTTTGAGCCCCTGGCGGAATTGATCGTTCCTCTCCTACCCTTTCACCAGAACCCCTTTCCGTGGGGCATGTTCACCCTGAGGATGCCCTGAAATTGGTCGGTGAGTGAATGTTAGAACAAGTGAAGGAAAGTTGGTGGGGGCCCTGCAGGCTGCCCCTCCTGACGGCCTTCCTCCTCCTGCAGCCAGAGGGAAAGGAAAGATTCGCTTTTGCTCATGCTTTTTTCTTTTTTCTTTGTTTTTTGAGATGGAGTCTCGCTCTGTCACCCAGGCTGGAGTGCAGTGGCGCAGTCTCGGCTCACTGCAAGCTCCGCCTCCCGGGTTCACGCCATTCTCCTGCGTCAGCCTCCCAAGTAGCTGGGACTACAGGCGCCAGCCACCATGCCCGGCCAATTTTTTGTATGTTTTAGTAGAGATGGGGTTTCAACGTGTTAGCTAGGATGGTCGCGATCTCCTGACCTCATGATCCGCCCACCTTGGCCTCCCAAAGTGCTGGAATTACGGGCGTGAGCCACCGCGCCCAGCCCACGCTTTTTCTTTTTTTAAAAAACAATGGTGCAAAAGTACATACGACCTAAACTTCACCATTTTAACGATTTTAAAATGTACAACTCAGTACATTCACAATGCCGTGCAATCAGCATCACTGTCTAGTTCCAAACAGTTTCATCACCCTAAAAAGAGACCCTGCACTTATGAAGCAGTCACTCCCATTCCTCTCTCCCTGATGCCTGGTAACTGCTAATCTTTTTTTTTTTTTTTTTTTGCCTCTAGGGATTTGCCCATTCTGGACATTTCATATAAATGGAATCCTACAATATTTGTCTTTTTGTGGCTGGCTTGTTTCACTGAGCATAGTGTTTTCAAGGTTCATCTAGGTTGCCATGCGTATCAGCATTTCGTTCCCTTTTTTTTTTTTTGAGACAGGGTCTCACTTGGCCGCTCAGGCTGGAGTGCAGTGACACAATTAAAGCTCACTGCAGCCTCGAGCTCCCGGGCTCAAGCGATCCTCCTGCCTCAGCCTCCCAGGTAGCTGGAACTATAGGTGTGCATCCCCAAACCCAGCTAGATTTTTTTTGTTTTTTATTATTTTTATTTTTTTTGAGACGGAGTCTTGTTCTATCACCCAGGCTGGAGAGCAATGGCACGATCTCGGCTCACTGCAACCTCCGCCTCCTAGGTTCAAGCCATTCTCCTGCCTCAGCCTCCTGAGTAGCTAGGATTACAGGCACATGCCATCACACCGAGCTAATTTTTGTATTTTTAGTGGAGACAGGGTTTCACCATATTGGCCAGGTTGGTTTCAAACTCCTGACCTCAGGTGGTCTGCCTGCCTCAGCCTCCCAAAGTAAGTGCTGGGATTACACGCATGAGCCACCATGCCCAGCCTGTTTTTTTTTTGTTGTTTGTTTGTTTTGTTTTTTGAGATGGAGTCTCACTCTGTTGCCCAGGCTGGAGTGCAGTGGTGCAATCTCGACTCACTGCAGGCTCCGCCTCCTGGGTTCACGCCATTCTCCTGCCTCAGCCTCCAGAGTAGCTGGGACTACAGGCGCCTGCCACCACGCCCAGCTAATTTTTTGTATTTTTAGTAGAGATGGGGTTTCACCGTGTTGGCCAGGATGGTCTCGATATCCTGACCTTGTGATCCACCCGCCTCAGCCTCCCAAAGTGCTGGGATTACAGGCGTGAGCCACCGTGTCCAGCCCTGTTTCCTATTTTTAGTAAAGATGGGGTCTTGTTATGTTACCCAGGCTGGTCTCGAATGCCTGGGCTCAAGCCATCTCCCATCTTGGCTTCCCAAAGTGTTGGGCTTACAGGCATGAGCCACCATGCCCAGCCTCATTCCTTTTCATGGCTGAGCAATATTCCATTGTGTGGATGGACTATATTTTGCGTATCCATTCACCACTTGATGGACACTTGGCTGGCTTCCACCTTCTGGCTGTTGTGAACAGTGCCGCTGTGAATGTGTGTGTACAGTTGCCTGTACAGATGGAGAGGAGAGGGGAGAGCCAATGCCCATGTTACCTGGGTTTCTGACTGAGTGACTGAGTTAAGGGTGGGCTGGGGAGGAGAGGGGCAGGTTTGGGAGTAACAAGGTGAGTGGGTTTTAGGCCTGTGTGGACTGGATTAGTGTCCCTCACAGGATGGGGGGCGGGGATCAGTCTGTATCTTGTAGAGGTGGTGGGGTCCCAGCACCAAGCGTCTCCCCAGACTCTCCCGGGGAAGAACCACCGTGGTTCACAAACCACACGCGCTACTCTGCAGTAAAGAACAGCGGCCCTGGGACCAGGTTCCCAGAGCTTAGGGTGTAACCGAGACAGGTGAGTCCACCATCCACACTGACCCCTGCCCCTATGGTTGGACAGGCCGAAATGGAAACGTCCCAGGCCAGGGCCGCCAGCCTGCTGTGGCCATCATGAAGCCCCGTCTGTGTGCGTGCACCCTCCGGGGAGGGCCGTGGGGCTCCCTCCAAGGAAATCAGTGCGTGGCCCCTCTTGGGGGACTATCTTGCAGAGAAGAACTGTTCAAAATGATGCTCAACAGTGATTCCCTGGAAATGACAGCTGTCTACCAACAAGGACTGGTGACGGAAGGACAGGCCAGCACCGGCAGAGCACCACATGGCTGTCAAAAGGAATGCGAGAGGCCGTGCGGGGGCTCACTCCTGGAATCCCAGCACTTTGGGAGTCCGAGATGGGACCATCTCTTGAGGTCAGGAGTTCCAGGCCAGCCTGGGCAATGTAGTGAGACCTCGTCTCTACAAAGAATGTTTAAAAATTAGCTGAGCATGGTGATGCATGCCTGTAGTCCCAGCTACTAGGGAGGATGAGGCTGGAGGATTGAGCCCAGAAGGTCGAGGCTGTAAGTGGGCCATGTTCATACCACTGCACTCCAGCCTGGATGCTAGCTCAAGAGATATGCCTACCTTGGCCTTCCAAACTGCTGGGATTCCAAGTGTGAACCCCCACACCCAGCCTGTGATGGCTTTTGAGAACAGCATGGTGGCATGATGCCAGGGCTCAAAGACATCTCACTCCTGCATTCACCCCCTCCCCAAAGCAGCCCCCCTCCTGGGTTGGGTGAGAAAACCAGCGTTTCTCAGAATTGTGACCTGGTTAGGTAGAAGCCCAGGGCCAGCTGGGCCGACACTACCAGGGGGTGAGCAGACTGACTCTTCCAAGAGAGGAAATCCTGTAATCCCAGCACAGTAGCTGGGACTACAGGCATGAATCACCATGCTCAGCTAATTTTTAAATATTCTTTGTAGAAACAAGGTCTCACTACATTGCCCAGGCTGGTCTGGAACTCCTGACCTCAAGTGATCCCAGCACTTTGGGAGGCCGAGGCAGGCAGATCAACTGAGGTCAGGAGTTCGATACCAGCCTGGCCAACATGGTGAAACCCTGTCTCTATTAAAAATACAAAAATTAGCCGGGAGTGGTGGTGGTGCACACCAGTAGTCCCAGCTACTCAGGAGGCTGAGGCACAAGAATCATTTGAACCTGGGAGGTGGAGGTTGCAGTGAGTCAAGATCGTGCCACTGCACTCCAGCCTGGGTGACAGAGTGAGACTCTGTCTCAAAAAAAGAAAAAAAAAACAAAAAACAAAAACGAAAACCAAAAACAAAACAAAAGCAAAAACAAATGCAACCAAACAAAAAACCACAAACAAGAGAGGAAATTCACATCCTCTCAGTGTGGTCATTATGTCACCCAGCCACCCAACCCCCAGCCAGCCACTGCCTAGGACACCAACCACTTCCTTGGTCCCTAGAAGAGCAGAGGGGACACACGACCAAAGGCCCTGGGACCCCAAACAGCACCTCAGAAATGGAAAATCCAGCCCCGAGCTTACAGTTGCAAATCAGCAGACCTGGGTGAAGTTCCAGCTTACCAGCTGTGTGACCTTGGTCAAGTCACTTAACCTCTCTGAGCCTCAATTTTCACCTGTATAACATGGAGAAGAGTTTGGGGATAAGTAAAATAACATTTACAAGGTGCTCAGCACAGAGGAGGAGCTCAAAAAACATTTGCTCATAGTTGCCAAATCCCAGAGCAATAGTTCTTTATCTTTTTGGGATTGCAACACCCTTTGGGAATTTGAGAAAGGCTGGACTTTCTCCCCAGAAAAGTGTGTGTCTACACATACGACACAATTTCCAGTGCTCGCCTCTCACAGTGGCTCTGGGCTGCGTGGCTGGTGCCCATGGTGTGAACCAAGCATCGTTGTGGCATTGTCGGCTTGGCACAGGCATCCAGAGCCTCGGGCTCCAGGCTTTGCTGTACGGGGAGCTTCCCTGAGCCCTGGGCTGGCTCTGCGGTCAAAACTCAGCTTACAGGCCCTTGTGCATTACTTGGACTTGCAGGCAGACGGTGCAAAGAGCTCCGTGCCTCCCTCCCCGGCCTCCCAGACCCCACTCGGCTCTCCAGGCAGACACAGGGGTTGCTGGCAGCTGAACAGGCAGGACCTGGGGGCTGAAGCCGATGATGCTGGAGGTCTCCTTGGAAATCCTCATGTGGACCCGTCCTCGGGGTGCCAACCCCACTCCCCTGCTGCCTTCACCATTTCATCAGAGAAGGGAAGGGAAGAGGGAACCTCATTCCAGCCCTCGGCCCCTGCCTCCTCTCACCCGCTTATTAGCAAGTAACCACCCCACAGCCCTGCACTCTTGATCCTGGTTAAAATCACTCGGGCAAGGCAAGGGGGAAAAGAAACCCCACCACAGATTCTTTTCAGATATCTTTCCCTACGCACAGCTTATCTCCACCCCACTTGTCCTCCCAAATGACATGCAAGCCACCTGTTTGCTTATTCTGCTCAGCCACCCGAGAGTTCTGAAGTCAAACAAATGATATAAATCACTCAACTGGCTTTTTGTCCGAGACTCCTTCCTGGTCACATCTGTCCACTCAGCACGGAGCGCTTTACAAGGAAGCACAGCTTCCAGGCCGAAACACGAAGGCCTCGGCTTGGGGGAGATTCACATTTTAACTTAAGGCTTTCACAAGATGGAAGCTGCAGGCCTTCCGGCCCTAGCATCGCCTCGTGTGGTGGTTTATTTGGCCCTAAATAACGGCAGCTGCACCTCGGAGTCACGGCCTCTCTACACCCAGCACGTCTAGCTTGTTTCTGGGGGCTGTCTTGGAAAAAGCAGCATTGCTCACGGGCTCTTGGAGGGAGACACTCTGTTTTTCAAGGTGTCACACTCCCTGGCAGACCCGGAGCTGGTGGTGCAGAGATGGATTGTCAGGGAGGAGGCAAGAACAAGGAATCCTCCTAGGACCCCCATGCATTCACTCCCACCTCCTGAAGATTTCTGCTGCTAATTTGTCTTCTGTAGGTCAAAATGCCAGAAAATGCTACAGGCCACACAGTATTTTCTTTTTTTGGAAGAGATCTTCATTAATAGAGTTCTTTTATTAATAATTCATACCTTGTCTAAGCGGTAAAAACCCAGCAGAGGATTAACCCATGCCCATGGTATTTGAAACTATAAAGAATAAAGTTTTCTCCTGTATTTGTTAGGAATTGCTCTTGGCTGCAAGTAACAGAGAACTGAAATAACAGTCATTTAACACAAGACACAAATTTCTTTCTGTCTCATGTAAAAGAAACCCAAGCAGCAGTCCTGGGCCCCCAAGTATCATCAGTGACTGTGGCTCCTTCTTTCTTTCTGATCTGCCATCCTCCAAGTGGGGTTTCCACCCTCACAGTCACCTCAAGATGCAAGAACACTGCTGGTGCTCCAGCCATTGCGTCTGCATCCGCAGCAGAAAACTGGAGGAAGCGCCATTTGTCTCTCCCCCAAACTTCCCCTTACATTTCCCTAATTGCAAGGGAGGCTGGGATATATGGTCTTTGAGCTGTGCATGTAGATTCCCAGGATAAGTCAGGATTCTCTTAGGAAGGAAGGGGAATCTGGGTATTAGGTTGTTAGTGAGCAGTTGCTCCCACAGTTCCCACATTCAGACAGACCCGGGTTTGAATCCGAGCCTGCCACCCACCAGCTTCCTGCACATGCAGTGTGGTGCCCCGTGAGGGTGCAACCTGGCCTGGTTTGGCTGTGCCTGTCAGGTCCACACTCGGCAAATTTGCGTCAAGGGGGTGAAGGAGAAGAATGGTTCTAGAACTCCTAGGACTTTTGCTACCTGCTGGGGAGCGGGCGTGGCTTTCCTGCACCCCTCAAGCTCCTGGGCAGTGGGGTATGAACCCCCCAGAGGGCTGTACCTCACATGCTTGCTCCTGACCTGCAGGAGGAAGCGGGGCTGCCCTTTAGGGACATTGAATGTGGAGCAGGGACAGTTATGTGCAGAGAAGAGCTGAGTGACGGGGGCCTGGCCTCAGGGCTGGAGTTACGGGGCAGGCCAGACACAGACTGCAAGGGCTCCCCAGGGTCAGTGAGAGGATGGGCCCTTCTCAGGGTGACAAGATAATTTATTGATCTTCCAAATCAGGATGCATTTGAGTCCATAGGGTGCGATTAGCAAGTATTACCCTAAGCCCAGGGGTAAATCAGGCCTGTCCTGGGACCCTGGGGTGTGTGGTCACCCCACCTTCACCCTACCCAGGAACATGGGGCCTGAGTCCCCAGCTAAGCTCACTGGGCACGGTTTTCAGGTTAGGAAGGCGGCAAGGGCTCAAGGCCTGGCAAGCTGTTCACAAACAAAGGGTCGAAACAAAGAAATAATAATACCTTTTAATGCAAGAGAAATCATAGCCTGGTACACACCCCTTCCCCGATCTGTCCTGCCTGGGGATGTGTTTATGGTGAGTGTGTCCCCAGGACTGGTAGTCACCTGGCTGTCCGGGTCCCCGCCCTACTGGCGGCAGCACGCCTGTCCCCAGCATTACATTCAACTGCTGCTCTGGCTCTCGAGAGGCCGGCTGGCCTCGGGCCTCCAGCTTGGCGTCCTTTGCTCCCCTGTCTCGCTGCTAAGGCCAGCAGGGCCAAACTGCTAGGCCAGGTCAGCCAGGGCTGGGGGAATGGGCTGTACCCTGCTCCTCCCCAGGCACGACTGTCCCCCCGGGGCTCCATCACCGGGTGGGGCAGAGCGTCTGCTGGGGCAGCTCTGTGGACCACAGGATCCCCCCGCACCCACTGCATCTCTCTGCCCAGGGTGCCTGTCTCATAGGATGCCCCTTGCCACAGCGTCTCTCTGCCCGGGGCGCCCGCCTCACAGCTGGTCCTCGTCCACCCAGATGGTCTTGCGCTGCTCCTCGCCGATCTTGTCCTTGACAACGCGGAGCAGCTCCTCTACGCTGCCCCACATGTCAGGTTCCACCGTGGCGTACAGGCACGGCAGGGCCTCCAGCTCCTTCTCCTTCAGCCGGCACACGCGCAGGAACTCCTCCTCCGTCTCAGGCCGGGGCAGCAGCTTTCTGGGAGGAGACACGCAGGGGCTGTGTGGAGGCTGCAAGGCCGTGGCGCTGGTGTGGCACCACCTGTCTGGCCACCCCTGACTGCCGTGGTCCCCACCCCTTCCCTGCCTTGCTTCTCCCTATAGCGTCCGTGCCTCTTAACGCTAGGGACCGTGCCCCTTCATGCTGTTCATCGGAAATTCCAAATACATCCTTATTGATTGATTGATTGATTGAGATGGAGTCTTGCTCTGTTGCCCAGGCTTGAGTGCAGTGGCACTTTCTCGGCTCACTGCAACCTCCACCTCCCGGGTTCAAGTGATTCTCCTGCCTCAGCCTCCTGAGTAGCTGGGACTACAGGCATATGCTATCATGCCCGGCTAATTTTTATATTTTTAGTACAGATGGTGTTTCACCCTGTTGGCCAGGCTGGTCTTGAACTCTCGACCTCAAATGACCTGCCTGCCTTGGCCTCCCAAGGTGCTGGGATTATAGGCGTCAGCCACCGCTCCCGGCCACATCCTTTTTATTTTTAATTGTGCTAAGGTACGCATAAAATAAAATCAACCATGTTACCTATTCTTTAAGTGAGTAGTTCAGTAGCATGAGGTATATTCACACCGCTGTGCAACCAATCTCCAGAACTTTCTCAACTTCCCAAACTGCAACTCTGGGCCCATTAAATACTCACTCCCCATCTTCCCTCCTGCAGCCCCTGAGAACCACCCTTCTACTTGCTGTCTCTAGGAATCTGACTGCTCTAGAGACCTCACAGAAGCGGAATCACATACAGCATGTGTGTTTTTGTAACTGGCTTATTTAACTGAGAATGACACCCTCAAGGTTCATCCATGTTGGAGTGGGTGTGAGAATCTCCTTCCTTTTCAAGGCTGAATAATACTCCACTGTATGGGCCGGGTGCGGTGGCTCAGGCCTGTAATCCCAGCACTCTGGGAGGCCGAGGCAGGAGGATCACTTGAAGTCAGGAGTTCGAGACCAGCTGGCCAACATGGTGAAACCCAATCTCTAGTAAAAATACACAAATTAGCCAGGCATGGTGGTGGGCACCTGTAATCCCAGCTACTCGGGAGGCTGAGGAAGGAGAATCTCTTGAACCTGGGAGGTGGAGGCTGCAGTGAGCCGAGATCGTGCCACTGCACTTCAGCCTGGGTGACAGAGTGAGACTCCATCTCAAAAAAAAAAAAAAAAAAAAATACTCCATACAGTATTTTTGTTGTGATACACACTGCACCATAAACACATTCCCAGGCAGGACAGATCAGGGAAGTGTGTACCATGCTAGTATTTCTCATGCATTAAATGTATTATTGTTTCTTTGTTTCAACTCTTTTTTTGTTAACAGTTTGCAAGGTTTTCAGCTCTTGCCACCTTCCTAGCCTGTATGGATGGGCCCTATTGTGTGTATTCACTCCCCACAGACTGACCCTTAGGTGACGTCTACGTTTTGGCTATTGGGAGTAACGCTGCTGTGAACACGGGCGTGTATATGTCTCTTACAGACCCTGCTCTCAATTCTCTTGGGGATATGCCCGCAGGTGGGGTTGCTGGATTATATAGTATTCTATTTTTAATTTTTGGGGGCATCGCCATGCTGTCCTCCACAGTGGCCGCTCTCTTTTGCATTTCCAGCAGCTGTGCACCAGGTTCTGACGTCTACCCTCCTCGTCAACACTTGTCAGTTTCTGTCCTTTTGGTCCTGGCCAGCCTAACGGGTGTGAGGTATCGAGGGGGATGCCCGTCTCTTTTGCTCACTGCTGGGTTCCCCAGAGCCTAACCCTTCACAATGGCTCAGTGAGTATCTGGTGAAAAGGAATGAATGGGCCTAAACTCTCAGTCTGTGATTCCCTCTGCAAAATGGCGGCAGGACATTTATTTTGCAGGTGCGTGCGAGGAGGGGCGGGGATCCGAGATGAAGCCACTTAAGGGCCAGTCTGTCCTCATCACCCAGGCCCCAAACCTCAGCGCCGTCCTTTCGTTTTGTTTTTTGTTTTTTTCTGAGACGGAGTCTCACTCTGTCGCCCAGGCTGGAGTGTAGTGGCTCGATCTCAGCTCACTGCAACCTGCCCCTCCCACGTTCAAGCGATTCTCCTGCTTCTGCCTCCCGAGTAGCTGGGACTACAGGTGCCCGCCACCACGCCCAGCTAATTTTTTTGTATTTTTAGTAGAGATGGGGTTTCACCATGTTGGCCAAGCTGGTCTCAAACTACCAACTTCAGCTGATGTGCCCACCTTGGCCTCCCAAAGTGTGGGGATTATAGGCGTGAGCCACCGCGCCCAGCCTCTGGTTCTCTGGAACCCCAGAGTGAACCCTTTCCCGAATCCTGCAGGCTCGACCCTGAACACGGATTCGGAGTCAGACTGCCTCTCATCACCTCTCAGACAGAAGCCCGGCCCACAGCGCCACCCTGCCCGTGTCCAGAGGTGAGAGGTGCGTTTATACCCTAAAGTGGACCATGCCACACCTCTGCTCAGAACCTTCAGTGGCCTCCAGATGCACCCAGAACAAGATGCCGCGGCCTCCCGTGGCCCTGCATGGCCTGTACCCGCTGCCCCTCACCCCTCCGCCCCCCGCCCCTCCGCCCCTCGCCCCTCCGCCCCCCGCCCCTCCGCCCCCCGCCCCTCGCCCCTCCGCCCCCACGCCTCCGCCCCTCACCCCTGCGCCCCTCACCCTCCTCCTCTCACCCCTCCGCCCCCCACCCCTCCGCCCCTCACCCTCCGCCTCTCACCCCTGCGCCCCTCACCCTCCGCCCCCCACCCCTCCGCCCCTCACCCTCCGCCTCTCACCCCTGCGCCCCTCACCCTCCTCCTCTCACCCCTCCGCCCCCACCCCTCCGCCCCTCACCCTCCGCCTCTCACCCCTGCGCCCCTCACCCTCCGCCTCTCACCCCTGCGCCCCTCACCCCTCAGCCTCTCACCCTCCGTCCCTCACTCCTCAGCCTCTCACCCCTCTGTCCCTCACCCTCTGCCCCTCACTCCCCAGCCTCTCATCCCTCTGTCCCTCACCACTCCGCCCCTCACCCCTCCGTCCCTCACCATTCCGCCCAAACACCTGTCTCAGGGTCTGAGCACCAGCTGTTCCCCTGCTGCCCAGATTGCGTCTTCTTTCTCATCTCCTAGGCCCCCCTCACTGCCATGGGTCTCGCTGACGGATCCCCCAGGCCTTCCCGGACCACCCTGGGTGATGGGCACTCCGCCCCGTCCCTCCCAGCTCTTGTGCCCTGTGATGCGCCCCATATGTGAGTCACTATCTCGGCCGCTGTCCTTGGCATCAGCTCTGCAAGGTCAGTCCCGTACTTGGTGAGGGTTTACAAAAGGGGTGCATGAGGTGGGGGCACAAAAGCCTCCTGCGATCCATGGAGGCTTGGTGGGGTGCTAGGGACAGGAGGGGGCAGCCCTTAGGGGTCTGGGAGCCCTACCTGAACCTCTTGGTGTTCTTCTCACACACCCGGATGAAGAGCACGATGGGGTAGATGTTGGACTTGATCAAGTCTCTCGTGCAGCCGATCCCAGCCTCCAGCAGGCAGTGCTTGTTCTGCGGGCACAGCGGCTTTGGTCAGCAGCAGCCCACCCACCTCCCGCTCCTGTGAAGGTGCCTGCAGCGGGGCCTGGATGCAGGGTTGGGGTCTATAGCGGGGCGGGAGCCCTGAAAGCCACCTGCCGCTGATCCAGGAGATGAGACCCCCCCCATGAGTCTGGACACTCCAGGACTCTGCTGACCACAGTGATGTTCATGGGCAGAAATGAGGCCCCAGACGGGGTGAACCAGGTGGCGTGAATGAGTTTGAATGAAACACCTGCTACCAGCCAGGCGTGGTGGCTCACGCCTGTAATCCCAGCACTTTGGTAGGCCCAGGCGGGCCAATCACTTGGGGTCAGGAGTTCGAGACCAGCCGGGCCAACAAGGCAAAACCCTGTCTCTACTAAAAGTATAAAAATTAGCTGGGTGCGGTGGCCCACGCCTGTAATCCCAGCTACTCGGGAGGCTGAGGCAGGAGAATCACTTGAACCCGGGAGGTGGAGGTTGCGGTGAGCCGAGATGGTGCCACTGCATTCCAGCCTGGGTGACAGAGTGAGACACTGTCTCAAACACACACACACACACACACACACACACACACACACCCCCCAAAACACCTGCTACCCTAGCCAGCCTTCAAGTAAGAGGGTAGGGAACACACGAAGGGTGAGGCGGCCAGGCTGGCAGGTCCCAGGAGTATCTGCAAGGTTCTCAACCATGAGCTCATCATTTTGAGAAAGGGCAATTTCTGCTTTGCTGAAGGCATCACTTAAAAAAAAATTCCACCAAATGTTGGCTGGGCATGGTGGCTCATGCCAGCAATCCCAGCACTTTGGGAGGTGGGAGGATTGCTTGACGCTAGGAGTTCGAGACCAGCCTGGGCAATATAACAAGACCCTATCTCTAAAAAAATTAGAAAATCATTAGCTGGGCATGGTGGTGAGTAACTGTAGTCCCAGCTACTCGGGAGGCAGAGGCGGGAGAGTTGCTTGAGCCTAGAAGTCGCAGCTGCAGTAAGCCGGGATCATGCCCTGCACTCCAGGCTGGGCAACAGAGCGAGCCCCAGTCTCTAAATAAATAAAACATCAAACTTTGCATTGGAATAGAACATAAACACAGCATTCTAAGCATGCAGCTCAGTGAATTTCACAAACTGAACGCAGTCTAGCACTCGTGTCTGGAGGTGGGAATGACCCCCCTCACCCAGGGTCTCCTTGGGCCTCCTGCGGGGCCACTGCTCCCCATTCCCCACCAGTAGGACCATGGCCCACATTTCTACAGCACAGATCTGCCGGAAGGCTTCTTCTTTTCAGCTAAAAACAATCTCAGCTCCAACCCTGTCTGCTCACTTTCTATCCGCTCCAGCTGTCAGAATTTCCTAAACTGCTGTGGCCCAGACTTAAAAAAAACAAAAACACCACCATCTGCTCTTGCCATCCCCAAGGTCAGCGTCCACCACGGAGCCAGCCCCCGGCAGCTGGGGGAGCCCTCCAGTGACGCGGACAGAGAGCCTTTTCTTCATCCAGTGCTGGGACGAGGAAGAGCTCAACGCTTAGGTCACGTTGTCTGGCTCCAAAGACTCCACATTGCACACAGACAACCTTTTTGCATCGTTGCCAATAACCCTTGTGATGCCCCGTTTTTCCCTCGTTTGGTGAATGCAATACCTGTCACCTTCATGTTCATCCTGTCTCTCGCGCTGATGAGCTCGTTCTCTATCTCTGGCCCTTGTTATCACAACCAGACACACACACTCCTAAATAATGCGAACACACACCAGCTCCAGGAAGCCAACACAAATAGAAAGCTCCAAAATAAAAACTCACTTCGGAGCCCAGGGAACAAGGGCGCAGAGAGGGAGTTAACACGGGGCAGCTGCTGGGACAAGGGGAAAAGGAGAGGTCTGGCCACGGGGAGGTGAAAGCAACTCTTCATCCCACCCTTGTCCCTGGCCCAGGTGGCCTCATGAGGATCATCACGGAGGGTCCTGGCCCCATCCAACCTCCCAGTCCCCGCCTCACCTTGGCGGCCACAGCTTCGATGTTGGCAGGGGCGATGCATTCGAACGCGTTGGGGTTCTTCTCTCGGGAGTAGATGATGGTCTCCGTCTTCTGCCTTCTGAGGAACTCATCTCTTGTGACGATATCTGCAGAGAGAGGGGCCAGTCCTGAGGGCAGCACGAGGTGGCCTTGGGTTGACCATCCCACTCAGGCCCTGCCTGCCACCTTCTGGGCTCTACAGAACTCGATGTCCGATCCCCTTCCAGCCATGTTTAAATGAATCTCGTCTCCCCTCGACTAGACTGTGAAGCTCCTTGAGGGCAGGGCTAAGGTTAACCTTCTCCATACTCCCCATGGCAGCCCATAGAGCAGGTGCTTGGCAAATACTCATGGTTTGGCTTCTCAGCAATACCTTTCACTGGACAAAGCAGCTCAGGCACCGTGGTGCAAGGCTGATCACCAGTCTAAATAAATCTCCTGTTCCACCCACCCACCCACCCACCCACCTACCCATCCATCCACCCACCCATCTACCGACCCCTCACCCACCCACCCATCTGTCCACCTATCCACCCATCCACTTATCCATCCATCCATCCATCCATCCATCCATCCATCCATCCATCCACTCATCCATCCATCCACCCACTCACCCATCCACCCACCCATCCTTCCATCCATCCATCCACCCACCCATTTATCTATCAATCTGTCCACCCACCCAGTCACCCATCATCCATTCAGCCATCCTTCCATCCATCCATCCACCTATCCAGGGGGAGGAGGGGTGATGGGGAGGAGGAGGAGGGAAGAAGAGGGAGGAGGGAGGGGAGGATGAGGAAGAAGAAAAGGAGGGGAGGAAAGGGGAGGAGGGAAGTGAGGAGGGGGAGGGGAGGAGTGAGAAGTTGGAGGAGGGAGAAGAGAAGAGGGAGAAGGGAGGAGGAAGGAAAGGAAAGAGGGAAGAGGAGGAAAGAGGGAAGAGAAGAGGGGAGGAGGGAAGAGGAGAGGGGAGGAGGGAAGAGAAGAGGGGAGGAGGGAAGAGAAGAGGGGAGGAGGGAAGAGAAGAGGGGAGGAGGGAAGAGGAGAGGGGAGGAGGGAAGAGGAGAGGGGAGGAGGGAAGAGGAGAGGGGAGGAGGGAAGAGGAGAGGGGAGGAGGGAAGAGAAGAGGGGAGGAGGGAAGAGAAGAGGGGAGGAGGGAAGAGAAGAGGGGAAGTCGTCCTGGTTCATGGCTCCCGCGGGGCTCCCCAGGTGGCCGTGGCTCGCCGCTCACCTGACTTGCAGATGGTGAACTCCATGGCACCTCCCGAGTTGAGCAGCCTCTGCACCAGCGTCTTGGCCAGCACGGTGGGCGTGAAGAGCACGGGCCGGCGGCGCTCGCAGTAGAAGGCGCGTACCAGGCTGTAGGGGATGAGGCTGAGGTTCTTGCCCAGCTCGCTCTCAGGGTCCAGCTCTGGCAGGGGCAGGAGAGGGTGGCGGTCAGACCCCTGGGGCTCCGAAGACCTTCCACGGAGGACGGGGCCCCTGGGCTGGGTCCTGGAAGCCACCGTCAGTGTGAAGGCCTGGCTGCTGCCCCGGGCATCCAGTGTCTGAGGTCACCTCGGGCTGGCACTGCTTGGGGCTTGTGTGCCAGGGAGGGGAGGTGTGGTGGGGGGCAGGCAGAGTGTGTGACAAATGCAGGAACCTTGGCTGAGCTCTGGAGGGAAAGTTTGCCTTGGCAGACGATCAAGGAGGGCTTCTTGGAGGAAGGGTATGGACTGGGTACAGCCCAGCGGAGGGGAGGGCGAGGGCAAGGAAAGCAAGTGCCGGCAGGTGCCCACGAGACACCAGGACCAGCGGCCAAGGCCTTGGGTGTCTCCCAGGAGCACTGGGAGGGACGACTTGGCCTCAGTTCCACCTTCTCAGTCCCTCTGTGGCTGGGGTGGCAGAGCCACACAGAAGCCCGGGGTTCTGATGAAGCCACCCCCAGGCAGCCCGAGGAAACAGCTCCCAGAAACTGGCAGCCTGTCCCTTGTCCCTTGTGCCTTTTCTTGTACCCTGGCCTGGCCACTCCAACGTCCAAAGGGCCAGCCCGGGAAGCCACCCCAAGGCCTCCTTTGAGATCCAGCCAGGGCTGTGTGGCTTCCCTTTCCCTGAGCAGGGCCAGCCAGGGCCAGCGGGGTGGGGGACGGTGGACCGGGAGGCCCCTCGCCGGGTTGATAAATGGCAAGTGGCACTCAGTGGGTAGAGAAATCAATAAAACGAACACTTCACAGCAAACGGCCCCAATTAACACGGGCACCCGGGCGCGAAGCAACCACACGAGAGCGTCGTTATTGGGTGAGCTTGGCGGGATGTCACCCCGAGGCAGCATGGTCCTCACAGCCAAGGCCAGGCTCCCTCACCCTTTTAATTTATTTTTGTCTTTTATTTTTATTTTTAGAGCTAGGATTCTTGCTGTATGGCCCAGGCCAGAGTGACTGCAGTGATGTTATCTTGGTTCACTGCAGCCTCAACCTCCTGCTCAAGTGATCCTCCCACCTCAGCCTCCCAAGTGGCTGGGACCATAGGCACGTGACACCATGCCTAGCTATTTACATATTTTAAGATTTATTTTTAATGCTTTATGTTTTTATTTTAATGTTTTTCTATATTTTATAGTTATATATATATATATATATTTTTTTTTTTTTTTCTGAGACGGAGTCTCGCTCTGTCACCCAGGCTGGAGTGCAGTGGCGCTATCTCAGCTCACTGCAAGCTCCACCTCCCAGGTTCACGCCATTCTTCCGCCTCAGCCTCTAGTGTAGCTGGGACTACAGGCGCCTGCCACCACGCCCGGCTAATTTTTTGTATTTTTAGTAGAGACGGGGTTTCACCATTCACAGGATGGTCTCGATCTCCTGACCTTGTGATCTGCCCGCCTCGGCCTCCCAAAGTGCTGGGATTACAGGCGTGAGCCACTGCGCCCGGCCATAGTTATATTTTTTTGTAGAGATGGGGGTCTTACTATGTTGCCCAGGCTGGTCTTGAACTCCTGGCCTCAAGCGATCCTCCAGCCTTGGCCTCCTAAAGCATTGGGATTGCAGGCGTGAGCCACCTGTGTCCACCCTCCTCTCCCTTTTGAGGACTTCCAGGCCCCCTCACAAGGACTGATGTTCCCCCAGGTGAGGGTGAGGCATGTGTGACTGTGGCTGGGAGTGGTGGGAGGGGCCAGGCGGTCCCCATGTACCTTCCTGCTTCTCAGTCAAGAGCTTGGTGGCGTCCAGCGAGGACCGGGCCAGGCTCCCTAGCGGACTCCCCGAGATGATGCGGACCCGCTCGTTGCTGTTCATCCGCTTATACTTGTTCTCGGACCTGCTGACGAACTGGAGGAGAAGAGGGAGGGTCGGGGGAGGACTGTTTTGCTTCCACTTCTAAACAGACAGGGTGCTGCCCTCAACCCGGCAAAGCCAGACCTTGTTCAAATCCCTGCTCTGCCCCTGGGGGTTCCTGGGCCAGTCATTTCCCCTATAAAAGCAGGAGACTCCCAGCAGGTGGCTCGAGCCCTTTAGCCACTGGAGAGATGTTCTCAGTAGGTAAATGAGTGAATCGGTGCCCACGCTGTCTTCCGCAGCCGGATGAGTCTCGGGTCAAGCTCATCTGCATCCCCGTGGGAACCTCAGGTGCAGCTCTGCAGGCACTGTGGGACCTGAGCCGCCCCAGCCGTGAAGACCTCTGGGTGGAAACCCCTGTGGGCAGGGACTGTCCCCCTGCTGGGCATGTGCTGGACAATGCCACCTCCCTCTGACACTGTGCTCACCATGCCTTTCTGCTTCGGTATCCCTAAGTTTAATGGGGGTGCCCACTTTTTTCTACAATTCACAGAGTTGAGTCCTGGAGGGCAGAAACAGATGCCCTGGCAATGGGCCCAGAAGCAGGTTCACACCACATTCTATGGGCTACTTTGAGTCTCTCCACACTCTTCCTTCTGCAGGAAGGAAAACGCATGGCATCTGGGGTGTCAGCCGGCTCTCTGTTAACTGGCTACAGGGCTCTGGATGAGACTCCCAAGGTTTCACTTTTTTTTTTTTGAGATGGAGTGTTGCACTCTCACCCAGGCTGGAGTGCAGTGGTGTGATCTCGGCTCACTGCAACCTCTGCCTCCCGGGTTCAAGTGATTCTCCTGTTTCAGCCTCCTGAGTAGCTGGGATGACAGGCATCTGTCACTGCACCTAGCTACTTTTTGTATTTTTAGTAGAGACAGGGTTTCACCATGTTGGCCAGGCTGGTCTCGAACTCCTGACCTCAAGTTATCCACCCGCCTCAGCCTCCCAAAGTGTTGGGATTACAGGCGTGAGCCACTGCGCCTGGCCCCAAGGTTCCACTCTTGCATGTCATGCGGGTGTAAAAATGCGTCATCTCAAATGGTTCTGCCTTCGTGAACCCCTCAGACTTTGCCAGGGTTCCTTTCCACCTGGGTGTCTCTCCACCACTTGTTTGTGTCTACCTGGATTTTAGGGTCACACTGCTCACAATTTCCCTGGGTTTCCCTGTTCCAAGGTTGAGATGGAGCAGCGGAACATAACACTGTCTCCGTTGGGGTCTAATGAGTGAGGCAGCCACACAGGAACACGCTCATGGGGTCACATTTTCATATTATCCCCTTGGCTTTTGTCCACGGGCGATACAAGAAACGATCCCAAAGAGTGTTTCTGCATTTACGAGAAACCATTTCTGAAGATACCACACACGATGCTAGTCAATGTTCTTTGTATAATGATCCACGTCAAAAAAAAAAAAAAATCCCTTTTAGAATTAAGTAGAAGGGAAAAGTCCTTTCTGGTCTTGATTGCTAAAATGTTTCCCAAGACAGATAAGATTGAAAGACTCTGCTGGGTTCCCTTTTTTCCTTGGCTGCTGGGATGCTCAGATAAGTTGAATGCTCAATTAATGAGGACCTGATCTGGCCTAGATATTTAGGATGTTTGTTTTCATCTCCTGATACACTGCTTCTGATCTTTCTATTAGTATCTGAACAGCTAACTCCAGTTTCTTTTCACCATAAGTTTCCTCAATCTTTTATGAAAGTGGGATTTGCTTCCCACAGGCACAGAGATTGTCTACCCACCTGTCACTGAGAGGATAAAACGGGACAGGAGATGTGAGGCACTGTGAAGAGTTGCAAGTGGTGTACAAACACAAAGCATGGTTATTTTGATTCGGGTGTCTCTTCTCAGTGGGGAGAGGGCAGGGCCACAGCAGAATATGATTGAAAAGTCGGTAGGTGCTCCGGAGAGCCTTACCTGAAGGAGCTGGCCAAAAAGGAAGCTTGCTCGCGAGAGACGGGGGCTGACCCGGGGGTCGCTTGTTGAAAGCGCTTCTTCCGGCTGCAGGGTGTTCTGAAATGAATTTATCAATCAGTCAGGCCCTGCTGGGCTTGGCAGGAGGCGAGAACACAATGATGCTGGTGAGAACTGGAGACCTGTCCTCAAGCCCCCTCCGTGCTAACGCTTTTTAGGGAAATCAAAAGGCTGCAGGCAAGGGGCAGGGGCAGGCAGGGGCAGGCGGGGTAGGGGAGAGGAGTCCTGGAGACTTGTGAGAGAGATGATTTGCTTCAACAGAGACCAGGGATGGTAGAGCAAAGGCCTGCAGTCCAGCTGGAGCCAGAAACCTAGGCTCATCTTCTTTTTTTTGAGACAGAGTCTCGCTCTGTCACCAGGCTGGAGTTCAGTGGCATGATCTCTGCTCACTGCAACCTCCACCTCCCAGGTTCAAGCGATTCTCCTGCCTCAGCCTCCCGAGAAGCTGGGATTACAGGCGCACCACCATACCCGGCTAATTTTTGTATTTTTAGTAGAGATGGGGTTTCACCATGTTGGCCAGGATGGTCTCGATCTCTTGACCTCATGATCCTCCCGCCTCTGCCTCCCAAGGTGCTGGGATGACAGGCATGAGCCACTGCGCCCAGCCTTGTTTTTGTTTTGAGACAGGGTCTTGCTCTGCCGCCCAGGCTGGAGTGCAGTGGCACGATCTTGGCTCACTGCAACCTCTGCCTCCCAGGTTCAAGTGATTCTTCTGTCTCAGCCTCCTGAGTAGCTGAGATTACAGGCGCCCACCACCATGCCTGGCTAATTTTTGTGTTTTTAGTAGAGACAAGGTTTCACCATGTTGGCCAGGCTGGTCTTGAACTCCTGACCTCAAGTGATCTGCCCACCTTGGTCTCCCAAAGTGCTAGGATTACAGGCGTGAGTCACTGTACCCGGCCAGACACCAACCCCTTGTCCTGGAAAGTCAGGACCTGTGGGAGGGCATGAGAGGATGGGGTTCCTTCTGTAGGGAGCGTCTCATTCCTAAGGAACCAAGGAACCAAGTTCCCTAGAATTCATCATCCCAATACGGATGGATTGCATTTGTTACTGCCTCTAAAAAAGACTCGGGAGGTAGGTTTGAAGCTGGCGAGATCCCTGCCCCTGCTGCCCCCACAGGGTGCTTGGCAGACCTACCCGGAGTGCCCGCAGGGTGTGGTGGGTGCCGTCCACCTCCTCCCGGCTGCCTCGGTGCATCAGGCGTTGCAGTTTGACCAGGAGGAGCTGCTGGGCTCTGGGGAACGAAGAGAGGAGCCTCAGGGGCTGAAATTCAAGGGCCAAGCACCGGGAAGCCAGCGGGGCCGGAGCACCGCACTGGCATGGGTGGGGCGCGTGTCCGACTCTGCGTAGGGATGGCCCTGTAGCTGGTGTGCGCTCTGAGCCCAGGGGGCACCCGGGGAGAAGATGTGGCTCCTTGTATCTGTGTTTGGATCCCACCTCCAGCACTGGCTTGCTGTGGGGCTGCAGCAAAGTGGCCGAACCCCTCTGAGCCACGGTCTCCTCCTCTGTAAATCTGGTGTGATGATGCTTGCCTTCGAGGACTGGCCTGAGGTGTGGTGTTATGGTCTCATAGATGCTGTGGTATGGATGTGTAGTGTTACAGTCTTACAGATGCTTCCAGATGCCTGCTGTGTGCCCGACACACTACCTATGCTCAGTCCTTGGGGGCTAGTGCTGTTATAATGACAACGTCATTGTCGGGATGAGGTCTATGGAAAAGAAATGACGAGTGAACCCAGCAAGACAGCATAGAATTGAGTGGTCTGGTCACTACCAGATGGAAAATGATTCTACAGGATTCTAGTGAAGGTTGAGAGAAACATCTCTGAGGAGGCAGGAAGGGCTTCCTGGAGGAGGAGGGCCTGGGGGGACCTCACTGTGAAACAGGGAAAGCAGTGGCCTTCTTTGGCCTGGGCTTCTCTATAAGCCCCTCTGCTGATGTTCGTGGCATCCGCAGCCCCCTGCCTGGTCCTCCATAGACTCAGGGAAACGGAGGCCCCGCCCTGATTCTGGCCTCACCGGCTGTAGCTGGGTATGGTGCCCATATCCAGGTCATGGTCTGTGAAAGGGTCGACCCGCGCGCACAGCCACTCGTGCCTGTCCTGGTACATGGTGTCACGGACGTGCACAACATCGTCACACTTCAGGGACATGGTGCAGGCGTCCAGCTGGCTGGAGATGTTCAGGTTCAGCCGGATGTAGAACGAGTCCCCCGATGTGATCAGGCCATCCTCCATGTCCTTCACCAGCTTCCGGTACCCTGCGGAGGGAAAGATGCTCCAGCTGTCTATCGGTATGGGGTCCCCCGACCATCAGAGCTGCTCCTACAGCAGCTTTCCTCACCACCGTGCCTGTGCAATATGCTGCTCTTAGAGCTCATAGCCAGGGGAAAGTTCTACCTCCCCAGTGAAGGTAGCCATGTTGTTAACCAGTTTCCCTTTTTGTCTTGGCTGCCAGGAAGCTCAGAGCTAAAATTTTTGCCAAGTTGCAATGATCACCTTTACTAGCATTCCCGCTACACTCTTCATATTTCCCCACCATTATACAGCACTTGTTTGTTTTTTATTTTTTTCACTGATGCACAACTCGCAAACAGTAAACTGCATAAATTCTTAAGTACTCAGTTCAATGAATTTCCACAAATGTATATGTGTGGGCAGCAACAACCAGAACCCTCTCTGTCAGTACCTTTCCTAAGGGGAACCACCTTCCTAACCGATGTTGCTATAAATAGGCTGAATCTCACTTCATATAAGTGGAACCAAACAGTATATGTTCTCTTCACTTCCAGCTTCCACTTTTCAACATTACGCCTGTGAGATTTGTCTATGATGCTGCAATGTAGCTGGAGGGCGCTCTTTTTCACTGGTGTATAGTACTCCATGGTATGTGGATGTATCCATTCTCCCATGTGCAATTTGCATTGTTTGCAGTTTTGGGCTATTGTGAACAACTCTGCTATGAGTTATTCACACACACTGCTGTCTGTGGATATATGTGCTCATTTCTCTTGGGTATATATACAGAAGT
This sequence comes from Pan troglodytes, assembly GCF_028858775.2. Classification (NCBI taxonomy): domain Eukaryota; kingdom Metazoa; phylum Chordata; class Mammalia; order Primates; family Hominidae; genus Pan; species Pan troglodytes. The sequence continues at coordinate 8,879,788 of NC_072404.2, forward strand.
GGAATTACTTGGTCATAGAATATCTATCTATTCATCTATCTATTATCTTTCTACCTATTATCTATCTATCTATGGATATGTGTGCCCATTTCTCTTGGGTACATACACAGAAGTGGAATTACTTGGTCATAGAATATCTATCTATCTGTCTATCATCTATCTACTTATCCATCCATCATCCATCTACGTATCCATTATCTATCAACTATCTATCTATCTTCTATCTATCTATCTATCTATCTATCTATCTATCTATCCATCTATCTAATCATCTATCTACTTATCCATCCATCATCCATCTATGTATCCATTATCTATCATCTATCTATCTATCTATCTATCTATCTATCTATCTATCTATCTTCTACCTGTCTTCTATCTCTGTATCTTCTATCTATTTATCTATCTTCTACTTCTATCTATCTTCTATCTATCTATCTATCTATCTATCTATCTATCTATCTACCTATCTTCTATCTATCTATCTTTAGAAGATACTGCCAAACGGTTTCCCAAAGAGACCATGGCACATGTCGTTTTAACCTTATTTAAATGTCATCAACCTCCCAAGTAAAGTTTTGCAAATACTTTGTGAGGGAGTGGGGCATAAACCATGAACGCAACAAATGCAGCAAGCTCTGCTATGATATCAAACCATAATATAAACCCCCACATCAGCCCCACCTGCTGAGGGCTGTATAATACTGCGGAAGCTAAAATGGTTCTAATAACCAGAGTAGCTTGTCGAATGTCCACGCCCACATTCCAGGGCCGTGCCAGCCAGCTGGATTATCTGATCAATGTTCCCACCACTGTGCATGGAGAAACAGGGGTTCCCTGTCAGGTCCGTCCGGGGGATCTTGGCCTTGTCCAGCACATCTCAGAATTCTGCCCATCCACCTGGCCAGGGGCCACTGTGATCGCTATCTGAGTTCTCTGCCTCCTGTGAAAACGGAACCTGCACACAGGACCCTGCCGGAATGAACTTTCTTTCCCTGGAATTCCAGACTTGCAGGGCTGTGCTGCTGCGCAGCTCCGGGCTTGGGGGGTGCTGCTCACATCATATTCTGCAGGCCCACAGATTTTCTGCTGGGCTGGAAGATCAGGGTGCACCATCGGAGAGAAGCCTGTCCTGCATGTAGGGACAGAGCATCATTATTGTCTTTGCACGGGCAGGGCATTGCCGGGAAGGAGCTCAAGCAGGCGGCTCTGGGGAGTGGATAGAGAGAAACTGGCTATTTATTCTCTGCTGAAACATTCATGAGCCCTGGCGGTTAAAAATAAGATCCAGCTGCAGAGATAATCATGTAGAAAAACCCAGAGGTGAGAACAAGAACTCAGACTTGTTCAGAGCAGAAAACAAAGCTCAGAGCTCACAGCCCAGGAGTCTTGGCCGAGAAGGAGGAGAGCCCATTCAAACGATGCTGGGGGCCCCGTGAAAAGGGAGGGTGAGGCCCGCCTGCCCCGGAGCTGGGGGATCACAGAGCAAGAATCCTGGGGCCCAGGATGTGGTTCAGTGGTCTTGGTCCTGGGTAGAGAAATCTCTGGGCCCCCTGGCCAGCAGTGCCACAGAATATGATGTGAGCAGCGCCCCCCAGGGTTGTGCAGCAGCACAGCCCTGCAGTCTGGAATTCCAGGGAAAGAAAGTTCACTCCAACAGGGTCCTCTTCGTAGGTTCTGTTCTCATAGGAGGCAGAGAGCTCAGGTAGCCATTGCTATGGCCCCCGGCCTGGTGGGTGAGCAGGCTTCTGAGATACGCTGAACAAAGCCAGGAATCCCCCAGCAGGACCTGACAGGGAACCTCTGTTTCTTCATGCCCAGTCCGTGGGCAGACTGACCCTAGAGCTGCTGCCTACGGACATCAGGAATGGGAAGCCCGAGAGAGGAGGCAACTTCCACTTGCCAGGGAGAGAGGGCTGAGCTGGGCCAGCCGGGGCTCCAACAGGTGTGCCTGAGGCTGGGGATGCCGTGTCCACTGTGACCCGGCGGGCAGCCCGAGACACCTGGGCAGGTGAGTGCAGACGTGGCCAAAGAGCCAGTGCGAGACAGCAAAGCCCCGCTCACGGCTGTCGCCATCCCTGTGTGCTCTCCCAGACCTGCCCCTGCACCTCGTGATGCTGCCAGGAAGTGCCCATGCCTTCCACTGAACAGACGAGCAAGCAGAGGCTCTAGGCGGCGAGGTCACTTGTCCAGGTCAGAGACTCGCCTCCCTGGCCAAGGGTCGCTCCGGACGGTGGAGGGAGGTCTCACCTTCGTGGTTGACCTTGTAGTGCAGCGTGACGGGGCCGCTGCACCTCTGGATGGTCCAGTGGGCTTCCTCTTTGGTGCATGTGTCCAACGGGACACTCTGCCTCTCGCCTCGGATGCAGCCTTCTAGCTGGAGAGCAGAGACAGCGTTTGTCTCCTGGCCCCACAGGCAGCAGAGCTGCAGGAGCGAGACCGCTCTCTGTACATTGGGAAAAAAATCATCTCTCCCTGAACAAAGACTAGCTCAGTGCCAACAGGGGGAAAAAGCATCTTGCTCAGGGGGGTGCACCTGCCTCCTGCCTGCACCCTGGGAGCTTGCAGGATGCAGAAGCATGGGCGGGGAGCTGGGGAGAGAAGGGCCCCACAATGCCGATGGTCTGACCACCTTCCAGCTCCCTCCTCCTGCCCGGGGATCCGTGGCTGAATGCAAGGCTTAGGGGCTCCTAAATGTCACCACTGACACTACAGTTGCAGCCACCTCCCTTGCCGCCATCCCCTCACCAGCAGCAGCTGGTGGCCCTCACGGAGGCCGGCTTTCTCGGCCAGAGAGCCAGGCTTGACCGAGTGCACGAAGCTCCCTCGCGCGTTGCCCCCCAGCAGGGTGAGCTGGGAGGTGAGGCTGTCGCCATTCAGCGTTGTGTGCTGCACCGAGGGCCCTGGGCCCCGCACGTGCCCCACAGAGGTGACCGAAGGCCGGAAGGGTCTGCAGCAGGAAACAGAATGTCAGTTAGGCAGCTGGGCTGAAAAGAGAAAAGCCCTACTGGGACACACCGGGGGTTGGTGGTGGGCGCCAGGACCCCGGTGGCATGTCCTCCTGTGGTCATCAGGCGCCTGGGTGTCCTGGCTCCGAGAAGGCCCTTAATGGCTAAGGGAAGTGAGAGCTCACAAGTGGCTCCTGCTGCGAGAAATGCGGATGAGGAGAGGAGCTGAGGCACCCTCTGTGGCCGCAGCGGCCGTGCTGGGACTGGCAAGGGCCATGTTAGGAGGGTCCTCTTGAGCGCGGCCCACCGGGCTCCAGTGTGTCATGGATGGGGACTGCTGGGTATCTGGGTCCCACTTCTTTGCCTCTGCCATGCTGCATGGCCTTGGGCAAGCCCCTTCCTCTGTGGGCCTCGGTTTCTGCACCTGGACACTTGGGAGGTCAGAAGAAGTGATTTCTTTTTTTTGAGACAGGGTCTTGCTCCGTCGCCCAGGCTGGAGTGCAGTGGTGCAATCACAGCTTACTGCAGGCTCAACCTCCTGGGCTCAAGTGATCCTCCTGCCTCAGCCTCCTGAGTAGCTGAGACTACAGGTGTGTGCCACCATGCCTGGCTAATGTTTAAATTATTTTGTAGAGATGGGGTCTTGCGTGTTGCCCAGGCTGGTCTGGAGCTCCTGGGCTCAAGCAATCCTCCCGCCTTGGCCTCCCAAAGTCCTGGGATTATAGGTGTGAGCAACGTGCCCAGCCAGGAAGTGATTTCTGACTCGGGAATGCTACAATTCTGGTTCTGGCTCTAGCAGAACAAGGCCCACATGAATGGTCCGCTTTGTAAGAGAGCGAGGGGGCAAGGGGTCTTTATCCCATCCCCACCCTCAACCCCGGCTTCCCCTTCACTGGGGTACCTTTCCAGAGAGAACTTCCTGAACATGAGGTTGACCTGCTCCAGGTCGTAGGCATCCAGGCCCTCGGATTGGTGGGAGGAGGAGGAGGAGTGAACGGAGGAGGGTCCGAAGGAGTAGCGTTCGTGACTGTCATCTGCAGAGGGACGAGGGCCCATCAGTACCAGGGGTGGCGGGGAGCTCTGGAGACAGCCCTGGGACCTGCTGGGCTGGTCCCGGCACTGGGGGCAGGCTCGGAGCCCTCCTTCCCTACTCTTCCCAGGCAGCCTCCCAGGAGACGGGTCTCTGAGGTTCCCTGGCGCAGATGGCTGAGTCCTGCATTGAATGTCTCCAACACAGACGTTCTGCAGCCTCCAGGAGCTTCCTCTTAGTGGGAAGCCTTATCAGGTATCTGGTTTTTAAGATTTTTTTTTTTTTGAGAGAGGGTCTTGTTCTGTTGCCCAGGCTGCAGTGTGATGGTGTAATCACAGCTCACTGCAGCTTCAACCTCCTGGGCTCAAGTGATCCTCCTGCCTCAGCCTCTGGAGTAGCTGGGACTACACGTGTGCACCACCATGTCTGGATAATTTAAAAAAAATTTTTTTTATAGAGATGGGGTCTCACTATGCTGTCCAGGCTGGTTTTGAATTTCTGGGCTCAAGCCATCCTCCTCTCTTGGCTTTCCAAGGAGCTGGGACTACAGGCATATGCCACCATGCCTGGCTAATTATTTTTTTGTAGAGACAGGGTCTTGCTATGTCACCCCTCCTGGCCTCCAGTGATCCACCGGCCTTGGCCTCTCAGAGTGCTGGCATTACAGGCATGAGGCACCGCGGCTGGCTTCATTCTGTTCTTGAATTGGGCCCCCAGATTTTCATTTTGGGACCCTAAGGCCTCACCATCATCCATCAGCTTCCCGGCCCGCAGGGGCCTGAAGCAGGGCGGGAAGAGGAGGGTCTGGCCCTGATAGGAGCCCCTCCCTATCTTCTCACCCCAGGTGGACCCAGAACACCTGGGGGAAAGACACCCACTGCCCAGAGCTCTGGGTGGCTGGGATGGAGAGAACTACAAATCTGCTCGGGGCTGATAACAAAGGCTTCTCTGCAAATGGAATTTTTCCCGACACTGCAAAATACTTTGGACGGTTGCCCGGGATTCTCTCCCCTTTCCAAAACTCTTTCAATTCTTCTCATTACCCAGCCTCGATTAGGGGCTAACCTCTCTTTAACACTTGGTAGCGCTGATGCTTCCCCATTAAGGAGGACCACTCATCTTTTGTTTCATCGGTTGGCAGCCTTAGCTGGCAAAGGCTGGGGGAGCCCTGGAAGAGAGGGGGCTGGCAGGGCACACCTGGAGGACTCTGAGCCACAGTCTCCCCTGCTGCCAGCTCTGTCGGGGCCAGGGGATGCTGCCACCCTCCCTCGGTGCTGAGACAGGCTTGAAGGTGGTGACCCTGCAAGCCCACCTTCACCCTCCCTACTTCTCCCCATCCTGCCTTGCCCCTCCAATGTCGACCTGTTCCCCTGGCCTTGCCCTTCCAATGTCGGCCTCTCTCCCCACAGCCTTGCACCTCCAAGGTCGGCCTCTCTCCCTGGCCTTGCCCTTCCAATGTTGGCCTCTCTCCCCACAGCCTTGTACCTCCAAGGTCGGCCTCTCTCCCTGGCCTTGCCCTTCCAATGTTGGCCTCTCCCCACAGCCTTGCACCTCCAATGTTGGCCTCTCCCCACAGCCTTGCACCTCCAATGTTGGCCTCTCCCCACAGTCTTGCACCTCCAATGTTGGCCTCTCCCCACAGCCTTGCACCTCCAATGTTGGCCTCTCCCCTCAGCCTTGCACCTCCAAGTTCGGCCTCTCCCCCTGGCCTTGCCCCTCCAATGTCGGCCTCTCCATCTGCATTCTGTATTCCTTTTGCAGAGGCTGGTTAACAGCTCAACACATGAATTTCGCATGAGAACTCCCTGCTCCCAGCCCACTCTCTGCCCTCCTGTTCTTTCCTGTCTCTGAGGCTCCTTTCTTTATCTATAAAATGAGGGTAACAATAGCATTTCTGAGAGTGGTTGTTGAGATTAAACTGGATCAGGTATGCAGGTCGAGCCCCTCCATGGTGCCTGGCTAGAGTATGCGAGAGCTACGTTTTTAAAAGCCCAGACCTAGCTCGCACCCTCTGCACAGCAGCTGGATGGGCCCCCATTACCTACAAGATAAAGAACAAGCTCACAGGGCATCTCTCAGCCATGGGCAAGCCCAATGGGGGACAGAGGCTTATCTTTTGTGTTCAAGAGCGACTCTGAGTCCATTCCACATAGTGGGTCTTAAGGACCTGTGACCCTCCACCTGTGACCCTCTGTGACCCGTCCTACCTAGGACCCTCCTGGATCTGAGAGGCACGTACCATCCAGATCTAAGGCGTCAAACCCGCCGCTGTCATTGTCTTCTTCGACTGTGCTGCAAGACACAAGGGAGGGCGGGGGAAGCATGCATGTGAGTGTGTGTGCACACGCAGGCGAGGGAGAGAGAAGCTTCTGGAAGGTTCCAGGCTTCCGAGTGGCCTTGCTTCTGAAAGGGCAGTGTGGGTGGAGGAGGTTGGGACAAGGAAGGGTGGAGTAGGCAGGAGGCTCCCTGGAAGGGTGGGTGGCCCGGAGGTCTTGGAGATTGCCTCTTCCAGCAGGGGAGGAGGAAAGCCAGGGCAGGTGAACAGAGGCCCTGCCGGCCCCACCTGCTGTTCACGTCTCTCTCACTCTTCTCCGACATGGTACAGGACAGAGATCCATCTGCCCTGTGTGATGGGTTTGGGAGCTGAGCGCCCTTCAGCCGGAGTGGACACAGCAAGCTTGCTGTGCTCTGGAGTTCTCAATTGTCTGCATGTGGTTTTTGCAATAGTGCTTCAAGGTGCAGGTGCTTTCATGCAGACGCCACATGTGGCTTCTGAAAGCTGCTTTCAACACCTGCCCCTGGCTGGCCAGAGGGTGCCCCCGCAACACAGCTGCTGGTGGAGGGGCTGGCGTGGGTCTGATTTTTTTTTTTTTTTTTTTAATTTTTGAGATGGAGTTTTGCTCCTGTCACCCAGGCTGAAGTGCAATGGTGCGATCTTGGCTCACTGCAACCTCTGCCTCCCGGGTTCAAGCGATTCTCCTGCCTCAGCCTCCCCAGTAGCTAGGATTACAGGTGCATGCCACCATGCCCAGCTATTTTTATTTTTTATTTTTTTAATTTTTAGTAGAGATGGGGTTTTGCCATGTTGGCCAGTCTGGTCTTGAACTCCTGACCTCAGGTGATCCACCCGCCTCAGCCTCCCAAAGTGTTGGGATTACAGGCGTAAGCCACTGTGCCCGGCCTAGTGCAGGTCTTTGCTGCTGATCTCTGGAGCCAGCCAGGGAAGGCCATGCTAAGAGGCCCAAACCCAGGCCCCAGTGGGACCGGGGGTGTGGATCCAGCCTCCAAGGCCACTGCTTGCTCTCTGCCCTTCTGGAAACCGCCCAACAACCTCTGACTTTGTAGGTGATGTGCCAAACCCTGGCAGGCTGGAAACACCCGTTGCCCAGGCATACTTCTACTGTGGTTCTCCTTGTGAGGACACTAATGGTTTTTAGGAAGTAAGGAAGGTGGGAGAGGAGATTGGAGAAGCCATTCATGAGTTTCTTTTTTTTTTTTTTTTGAGATGGAGTCTCGCTCTGTCACCCAGGCTGGAGTGCAGGGGCATGATCTCGGCTCATTGCAACCTCCACCTGCCGGATTCAAGCGATTCTCCTGCCTCAGCCTCCCGAGTAGCTGGGATTACAGGCACATGCCACCACACCCAGCTAATTTTTTGTAATTTTACCAGAGATGGGGTTTCACCATATTGGTCAGGCTGGTCTCGAACTCCTGACCTCAGGTGATCCACCTGCCTCGGCCTCCCAAAGTGCTGGGATTACAGGTGTGAGCCACCATGCCCAGCTGTGAGTTTCTTATTCTTTGGCAGAAAAAGCCAAGCCCTGGGGCTGTGCGGCCCGGGAACCTGATTTCTGGGCAGCATGGAGCCACGGGTCATAGGTTTTGTCCTTGGACAGGCAGCTGGGTGAACCTGGGGAGGCCGCTTCCCTCCTTTGAGCCTCAGCCTCCTCATCTGTGCAATGAGCAGTACCCTGCCTTTCAGGGTTGCTTCGAGGACAGCTGGGTCAGCAAGCGTGGACTAGCCCAGAGACGGGGTAAGGAGGCTTGGCATGGTGGCACGGGGCAAACGCCCAGTCCTCCCTCACCTGCCACCCACCTGCGATGGGGCGCGTCCTCCTTGTAGCGTCTGACGATGGAGTCGTTTCCCGGGGGCTCGGCGGTGATTGACATGATGCTGCTGCGGCTCCGTGGGGGCTGCTTCAGACACAGACACACACATGTTACGGGTGCACAAATATCACACACGCAGGGACTCAATTCAATGCAAAATCGTGCCCGCCTCCTACTCAGGAGGCATGGAGGCAGCGAGCCGGCTCTCGGCGGCGACCTTGGCTGGAGGAGGCTTGTGCTCAGCCCGGAGCGGCCGCAGCCGCCGAGCTTGAAGCACATCTGCTCGCACATCTGCTCACAGGGAGGACGCAGGCGGGAGCCGGCCGGCTGGGGGACTGGGGCGCTGCCTCGCCATGGTGCACAGGCTGAGCTCAAGGCCCCCGGGCTGCACCTGCTGTGGGCACCTGCTCTAAACATGGTGAACAGTGTGGGCCTGGGGCGTGGGGAGGGCAATGGTGCCCCGGAAGGCACAGCTGCTGGAGGGCAACCTTTGAAACCAGGCCTGCTGGCTCCTGGCCAGAGCCGCTCTTAATAAGAGCCTGGGATTCTGCCACCCAGGGCAGCCATCAGACAGGAATCATTCATTATAAAATCTCTGCCTCCCCCAGGGCCTGATTTTGGAAGCTGAGCTGACAAGCTTCCCAGGGCTTCCCCTTGGGGTTAGAATCTCTAATCTTGGGCCTTCTGCTGCCTGTCAGGGGGTGGGCAGTGCTGGATGCAGTGGCTGGGACCCTGCCTGGCTCTGCCCGGGTAGGGGTTCTGGGCTGGGGATGGGGCCCCGAGCCTCAGCTCTGCGGCGGCTCCAGCTGCTCACAGCTCCCTGCCCTGCCTGCCGCCCGCTCCCCAGGCTGCGGGAGTTGCCAGGGGCTGAGAAGTTGCGGCAGAATTTTCACGGCCTGTGCCATGCGCGACAGCCTCTGGGAGGCCCAGCTCCTCCTCCCACCAAGTGTTAAATTGGGAAAGGAGGCGGCAAGAAGGTGTAAATACATTGCGAGGCTGTGGAAACCTCTCTAAATAAACATAAGGGAGGCTGGGGCTGCAGCCCAGAGCAGGCAGCAGCGCTGCTCAGAGGCTGGGTCTTGGGGAGGAAGGCGAGGTGGGTCAGGGCTGGTGGGGTGGATGAGGCTGGGGCCCCGGGACGGTGCTCTGCAGCAGGAGAGGGTGTTGGGGGATGAGCTGGTGCCCCAGATGGCACTCTGGAGGGAGAGAGGGTGGTGGGGATAAGCTGGGTCCCTGGATGGCATTCTGCAGGGGGAGAGGGTGGTGGGGATGAGCTCTGGAGGGAGAGTGGGTGGTGGGCATGAACTGGGGCCCCAGACACTCTTCTGCAGGACGAGACAATGGAGGGGACCTGCAGATCGGGCAGAGGCTGCAGCTCACCATCTTGGTGAAGGAGTTGGTGATGGGCAGAGATCCGCAGGAGCTGGGGCTGGCGTCCGTGCCTTCTTCCTCGTGCCCCTTGGCTGTCCTCACGGGAGACGAGATGGGAGAGACAGAGAAAGGAGAAGGGGGCCGGGGAGGGTTTGAGATGGAAGAGAGAGAGGGGAGGAAGAGAAAAGGTGGGGAAAGGGAAGTCACAGCCTCATGGCCCATAGGCACATGGGGCTGTCTGGCGTCATCCCCAACCTCCTTCTAACGAGGTGGGTTTGGGGCCTCTTCTCTCCCTTGAGGGCTCACTCCACTCTCTGTGGCATCTGCTGGAGAAAGAGCCCTCAAAAACCTCCTCTTGCTTTTTATTAAATTTTTTATAGAGATGGTGTCTTGCTATGCTGCCCAGGCTGGTCTTGAACTCCCGGCCTCAAGCAATTCTCCTGCCTTGGCCTCCCAAAGCGCTGGTATCACAGGCATAAAACCATCTCTTCTTTTCCTGTCTCCCCCCACCACAGTAGGCTCCTGGCGGGGAGGGGGTGGTGGGTCTCGTTTGCCAACATATCCAGCTCCCAGCGAGGGTCACCCCCTGGGCAGCCTGGGTCAAAGCTGGACAACGCCATGTGTCTCTGAGGACTGGTGTGGGGTCCCCGGCTGGCATTTTCTGTGAACAATGGACAACCGGGGCATGAGTCTTCCTGTCCAATTCTCCGCCATCAACATGGACTCTGCCTCTCCCTGACAAGCAGGGCTGGCTGATGGGGATGAGGACAAACTGGGGGCCAAGTCCGTCACCTCCTCAGTGAAGCCTCCCTTGATGTCCCTGCCCCAACCCCTGGCTCTGTGGTGGGTTGCCTGGGGACCATGTGCACATCCTCTCAGCCCTCCTAAGATGGCTTTGCTCTCTGTGTCCCCTCCTTGCTCTCACCCTTGCTGTGTGTGCCCGTGTTGTGTGCACAGAGAGATATACGTACATGCACCCCCATCAGTGGATGCCTTGTGGGGAGGAACCATATGCTGTCCTTCCCTGGGCCCCCAGCACCTGGCACTGGGCAGCCTATTAAGGTCTGATGAGGAGCCCCATGGCCACTTCATCCTGTCCCTTCCCTGTGATGCAACCCCCTTCTCTGCTTCCTGCAGGCCCCAGGCCCTTTGCACTTCCCTTCTGATACAGAAGGCCATTGAGACACCGGATGTGGCCGTGAGGGAGCTGGACGGGGCCCCCCGCCCTGGCCTCCCTCTGCTGCCCTCCGTGTCCAGAGAGAATGGCCTTAAGCACAGGTCTGCACTCTTCACTCTCCTGCCCACCCCAAAGCCACCTGGGGGAGGCTTCATCCTTGCCATGCAGGATGAAGTCCATATCTTCAGTGAGGCGCCCACAGTCTCAGCCCAGTGCTCTCCTGCTTTACGCTCTGGGGTGGCAGGGTGGCTTCTGCCCTGTGCACCTCCTGGTCTCCACACCTCTGTTTATGGGCCCCTCTCTGACCTGAGGAGTCCTTCTGGACACTGTGTCCCTCCACCAAAAGGCTCCCTTTTCCAGCCCCAGTTTAAATGTCCATCTCGCCCCCACATTTTTCTTTCTTTCTTTTTTTTGAGACAGCGTCTCACTGTGTCACCCAGGCTGGAGTGCAGTGGTGCCATCTTGGCTCACTGCAACCTCTGCCTCCTGGGCTCAAGTGATTCTCCTGCCTCAGCCTCCCAAGTAGCTGGGATTACAGGCATCTGCCACCACGCGCGGCTAATTTTTGTATTTTTAGTAGAGACAGGGTTTCACCATGTTGACCAGGCTGGTCTCAAACTCCTGACCTCAGGTGATCTGCCTGCCTTGGCCTCCCAGAGTGCTGGGATTATAGGTGTGAGCCACCCCACCCGGCCAAGTGTGCCCTTCTTGATGGATCCTTCTCTGACCTTTGTCCAGCCACTGTCAGGACCCATGCACTTTCCACCTCCTGGCTGTGGCGCTGCCTGAGTGTGTGGGGTCTATGGGCATCTACTTGGGCCTTCCAGCACCTGGCACATAGTAGGTGCTTGATTTGCTTAGGCAAACCCTTCTAGCCAATCTGTCACTCCCAGAGACATGGTGAGGACAAAAGAGAAGATTCTGAAGGCAGTGTGTCTCGGAGAACCAGGGACTGACGAATGAACCAGCCTCCTGTGAAATCCTGTGGGGGACCAGCCGGCCAAAAGTCTTGGAAGAGGGTCAAAGAGTCCTCTCACTGAGAAGCCACGGGCAAAACGCACAGTTCAGCTAACGCACCAGGGATTCCGGACAGACCCACCGGAAGAGGCGGGGAAGCGTGGAGGGAACCACAGAGGGGACCTTTCAGCAGTTGGGGCTCCTGCCTGCTTTGAATGAGGATGAACATTAATTGCTATTTGGATGGACCCCCACCACCCCGAGACCCCCGAGAACCCGCCACGTTTACTGCGCAGGATTGTTCATTACAGTGGGAGAAACAGATGGACCGAGAAGGACAGAGTGACAGATGAGACAGGCCAAGAGAGATCTGGGCGTCTCACTAACCTTGAAAATCTGATGTTCGCTTCAGGCTGATGGGGGATTTGGCTCTCTGCAGCTAAAAGGGAGGGGAGGGGAAGAAACAAGACACAAGACACAAATCAAACAGGGACCTAGACACATGTCACTGGGGCTTAGAAAAAAATAGAGAGAGGCCAGCCATCGTGTCCCTCGTCATACGGCCACCAGGGTCAGCCCGGAACGCACACGGACCGATGCTCATCTCCCGCGGCCGGGACGACAAGACACAGCGGCTCCCCTGGGCTTGAATCAGGCAGCTGCTGGTATAGACAAGCTCTCCTCCCAGGGCGGCCGTGTAATATGGCTCAAGGCAGAAGACAGGACAGGAGCCAAGAGCGGCAGAGGGGACCAAGTGATGTGCGGGGAGTGTGAAGCTGAGCAGAGCTGGGTACACGACACAGAGCAGGTTTCAGAAGACGGTGAGGCTGCCGGGCAGGTGCCCTGGCCACCCCCGGCCTGGAGTGCTAACCGGGTCTCAGTCAGCTCAGATGTGCTGCCTCAGGCCTTCTGGCTTGGCGTGTGCAAGGCTGGGAGAGGCAGAGGCATTGTCAGGCCCTGCTGTGGCATCTCATTCATTCACTCATTCCCTCCCCATCGAGAGCCAGCCGTGGTTGCCCGAGATTCTGAGCACAGTGACAGGATTACTGCTAACTCCAGCTCCCGGGATGGTGCCTGACACGTGACGGGCATGTGATTGGCACTCAATACATAGACTCAATACATATGTGATGAATAAACAAATGAATTGGTTTTTTTTTTGTTTGTTTGTTTTTTTGAGACAGAGTCTTGCTTTATTGCCCAGGCTGGAGTGCAGTGGTGCGATCTCGGCTGACTGCAACCTCCGCCCTGCTGGGTTCAAGTGATTCTCCTGCCTCAGCCTCCTGAGTAGCTGGGACTACAGGTGTCCACCACGCCTGGCTAATTTTTGTATTTTTAGTAGAGATGGGATTTCGCCATGTTGGCCAGGCTGGTCCCGAACTCCTGACCTCAGGTGATCCGTCCACCTCAGCTTCCCAAAGTGCTGGGATTACAGGCGTGAGCGACTGCGCCAAGACTGAATTTGGAAATGATGCTCATTTCATTCTCTTTCCCTCCTTCCATCTTTCTTTCTTTCTTTTTCTTTCTTTCTTTCTTTTTCTTTCTTTTCTTTCTTTCTTTCTTTCCTTTCCTTTCTTTCTTTCTCTTCCTTTCGTTTCTCTTTCTTTCCTTTCTCTCTCTCTCTCTTATTATTGAGACAGGGTATTGCTCTGTCACCCAGGCTGGAGTATAGTAGTGCGATCATAGCTCACAGCAGCCTCCAACTCCTGGGCTCAAGTGATCCTCCTGCCTCAGCTTCCTGAGTAGCTGGGACTACAGGTACGTACCACAATGCCTGGCTGTTTTTTTTCTTTTCTTTTCTTTTTTTTTGAGACACTGGATCTTCCTATGTTGCCCAGGCTGGTCTGGAACTCCTGACCTCAAGCGATCCTCCCACATTGGCCTCCCAAAGTGCTGGGGTTATAGGCGTGAGCTACCATGCCCAGACTGTCTTTCTTTCTCTCTCTTTTAACGTCTATTACATTTATAAGAGTAAGGAAATCAGTAAAAATGTACAAATGAGTAAGAAGCGAGTCACAGGATTTCCAGCTTACAAGGTTGAAATAGGGTGAGTCACAGTCTGGGCACCCAAGACCCACCCAGAAGCAGGCGTGGCTGTGCTGCCCCATCGCCGCCTGCAGGGGCCCCCGGCTCACAGACCCTCTGCCCTGCACCTGCGCCCCCTCCCTCCACACCCATGCACCTGGATGCCCTTCAGGTTCATCCTGCGCTGGGGCGGATGGTAGGGCAGGAAGTACTTGCTGTCTTCAGGTGACTCCTCCGAGGTGGAAGAATCGTCAGCTTCTTGACCATTGGTCCTGGGGCTGGCGTCCCCAAAGTCCTGAGAGATGATGGTTACTGGCAGGTTCCTGGGCAGACTCTGGGGACAGAGAAAAAGCTGGCATTAGTGGTGGGGCTTGGCGATGCGCCACCAGTGGGCAAGATGGCTGGGCTGATGGCATCATCATTCCCTCGGCCACCCGAGCATGAAGCTCACTTTGGCCATTCTTCTTTCCTGACCCCAACCGTAACCCCAGACACTGAGCCCCATCAGTCCAGCCTAATGATGCATCCTCCTCCCAGGCTTCTGGTCCAGTCTCCCAAGCAAGCCCCGGTCTTCTTGTACAATGGTAAAGGCATTGCCTCCTACCTGGCCTCAGCCCCTTCCATCTCATCTGCCACCATGAAATTTCCAATTTCTAGCCCTGTGCCTGAGCTAAACATATAAAAAATATTCAGAATGACTGAATGATGTTAAAAAAAACACACACACACAGTGCTAGGTACTGTCTGGAGTACTTCATAGCTGTCACCTCAGTGAATCCTTCCTGACAAGTAGAGGTTGTTGTTGATAATCGCTTTTTACAAAATAGGAAGCGGAGTGCTGTGGCATGAAGGAACTACGTGGCCCACAAAGCCACATGGCACCCTCATGCTGCGCTGCCTCCAGACTCAAAGCGTCTTGTTCCACTCCCTGTGCAAAATCCTTCAGGGGCTCAAAATAGCAGTAGAGCTCCTGGGTGTGCACAGCCCACCTTGGCGTGCCCCGTTAACCCCCTGCTGCTCCTTGACTCCCACTCTGCAGACGGATGGAAGCGCCGGTCATGCCCTGCTGACAGCACAGTGGGCTACATGCCAGGCCTGTGTTCATGCTGTAACTGCAGCCGGGAACGTGGGTCCTTCCAAAGTGCTGGGATTACAGGCCTGAGCCACCGCGCCCGGTCAGGGTCCCTTCCTTTGTAAATGAGGACACTGAGCATGCTTTCCATGCAGGACAGTTCCGCGGGATAAATGAGGTAATGCACAGAGGGCACATTGCGTGGCACCTGCACGTGACAGCACTCGGTAAACCGAGAGCTATAATAGTGATAACATCTACCCTGGAGGAGCCATTCCTTCATTTCTCAGTGCCTGGAGCCCTGCTGGGAAATGCACTCTGCAATTCACATAGTCCATACATGAGGGTTTACTCACAGGCACTAGGAACCGTAACGACCGCAGGGTGTCTTAAACCCAGTGACGGTTCAGGTGTGCGGGGGAACCCCAGTGGGAGGCCAGCAGCTGGCTGTGGTCACTTAGAGGGCACTGAGGCTCCTAAGGCGGAGGTTGCCCAGCAAGGAAGTGGCCAGGTCAAGCTTGCGTTTTTTTTTTTTTGAGATGGAGTCTTGCTCTGTCACCAGGCTGGAGTGCAGTGGCGTGATCTCGGCTCACTGCAACCTCCGCCTCCTGGGCTCAAGCGATTCTCCTGCCTCAGCCTCCCAAAATGCTGAGATTACAGGCATGAGTCACTGTGCCCAGCCCTACCCTGCATCTTCTAACTTCAAAATGAGTGGCTTCCACTCATCACTAAACAGACACAGACACAAGAGTAAAAGATGTGGATTATGCTGGGCGTGGGAGGGAACTTCCGGCTTCAAATATATGAAGAGCCAACCGGGCACAGTGGCAAACGGCTGTAATTCCAGCTCTTTGGGAGGCTGAGGCGGGAGGATCGCTTGAGGATAGGAGTTTAAGACCAGCCTGGGAAACAGTGAGACCTCGTCTGTACAAAAAAATTACAAAATTAGTCAGGAATTGTGGTGTGTGCCTTTAGTTCCGCTACCCAGGAGGCTGAAGTGGGAGGACTGCTTGAGCCCAGGAGTTTGAGGCTGCAGTGAGCTGTGATAGTGCCACTGCATTTCAGCCTGGGTGACAGAGTGAGACCCTGTCTCAAAAGCAAAACAAAACTAAACAAAGGACAAGCAGCCATTCATTGCACAGGGAAGCGGCGACTGGTCACAGCCCTCAGTGGGTGCCAGGGGGCACCTGGCTTCTGGTTTGGGGCCCCACAGGGAGGTGGCGACTGGTCACAGCCCTCAGTGGGTGCCAGGGGGCACCTGGCTTCAGGCGTGGGTCTCCACGGGGAGGTGGGGACTGGCCACAGCCCTCAGTGGGCACCAGGGGGCACCTGGCTTCACGTGTGGGGCCCCATGGAGAGGCGGTGACTGGCCACAGCCCTCAGTCCTCAGTGGGCGCCAGGGCCCACCTGGCTTCAGGCGTGGGGTCCTGCCCGTCCCGCCCCACCTGGTCCAGGTTGTTGCTGTCCTTGGAGAGGCGCCGCAGCTTGCTCTCCAGGTTGACGATGCAGGCCTCCCGCCGCACCATCTCAATCCTCATCTCGTCGTTCTTCTCCTCCAGCTCGCGGATCTGCTTCCTGTACTTGTCCTTTTCGATTAAGCACTGCGAGTACTGCGTCTGAGCTTCATCTCGGGAGTGGA
This sequence comes from Pan troglodytes, assembly GCF_028858775.2. Classification (NCBI taxonomy): domain Eukaryota; kingdom Metazoa; phylum Chordata; class Mammalia; order Primates; family Hominidae; genus Pan; species Pan troglodytes. Next base: position 8,896,117 of record NC_072404.2, read on the forward strand.
AGGCCTGCCAGGGAGAAGCGGGACAAAGGCTGCTTTGGGGGTTGCACCCCAGCCAAATCCAGCTGGGCCCAGGGACAGGCATCATCCCAACCCAGGGGCCAGCCACATCGTCTGTGGCTCTCGTCTGCAGTCTGACCCCTGGGCGTGTCAGTCACTACCTTCTTCATTAACGCGATCACAGAGCCGATGGTCTGACCCTTGCTGGTGGCAGGCTCTGTGTTGAGAGCTTTGATGCAGTGTCCCTGGAAGGCCACAGCCTGTCCCTATGAGGCGGTGCTACCGTAATTATCCCCATTTTACAGATGAGGGCACTGAGATCAGGGGTGGCAGCTTGCCTATGGGCATACACCTTATGAATGACAGGGCTGGATCTGAACCCATCCTCTCACCCAAGAGAACAGACAACATTTAAGAACCATGCTTGGTCGTGGGAGCTGCTGGAGCCCAGCTCGGAGCCCCCTGATACCCAAACGCCTGTGACTTCCAAAAAAGCCTTTTGGAATTCATCTTTTAGAATTCATCTTTGGAACAGAAATGGGAAAGATGGATTCAGGAGTGATCCCTGCATTGTCAGTGATGTTGCACTGGACAAAACACTCTGAAGGAGCCGGTGGTCTGGGGTGCGGGCCCCGCCGTGCAGCCTCGCCGCCCTGCACGCTGCAGGTGGTGCCCATACCTGGTCCCGCTCCCGCTCCACCTCCTCCAGCTGCAGCATGACCGTGTTCATGCGGTGCTTGTACATTTCACAGTCCTTCCCCAGGGTCGAGCACTTGAGTTCCAGGTCCTCCTTCTCCTCCAGGTACTGTGAACCACACAGAGAAATCAATATGCACATCGAGCAATCAATAGGTCAGGACTGAAAGCTGTTCTCTGCTCGTGCCTTCCCGCCGGCTGGCTGGAGCTGGCCTGTCCCTCCGTAAACTGGCATGGTCAGGACATGGCCTGCCCTTCTGGGAACCGGCTATCTGACTGCTGGGGCTCAAGGTAGGAGACCAATCAACCCAGCATTGTCGTGAACCCACTACGGACCAGGTAACATAGGGGAGGACAATGTGATCTCAGTCAGGAGGGGGACACAGGTGCTAAGCTGGTGCAATAGCTTGTACATGCCCGAGGGTGGCCGACACATCTGGGGTCCTGCAATCCGCAAGGTGTGGGTGTGGCTCTGAGACTCCCACCTTGGCAGGTATGTGGGTTCCCCCAATCCCAAGCCCTCACCCTCCCCTCTGTCCACGTTGCTCCCACCCCCAGGCCCTCATCTGGTTGATAAACTGCAGCTTCTGCCAGGGGCTGAATACTGGGAGGTACAGGGGATTTACGCCAGGGGTCTGACCTAGTCCCTGGAAAGGAGTGTGGGGTCAGGGAGGTCCTGCTGACACACACCACTGCCCCCTGGTGTGAAGGGGGCCGGCCGAGGGCACCGCTGGGCGGGCGATCCCCACTCCCACCTTGTCTCGCAGCTCCTCTGCCTGGCGGGCCTCCTCCTGCAGGTTGTAGATCCTGTTGACCAGCTCCTGCCTGTCCTCCAGGGCCTCCTTGCGGTCGTGTTCCAAGATGTCCAGGATGGCCTTGTCTGAGTCTGGCAGGCTGCGCTTCCCGGCCTGGGTGGGAGGGAGGAGGTTTCAGAGGGTCAGGGTCGGGGTGGGGAGCCAGGTGGTCCTGGAAGGCAGGGGACAGAAGAACCAGCAACAGATACGGACAGAGCAGAAGGTTTTGTGCCTGGAAGGTAGAGGCAAGAAGAGATGTATGTCCCCTGGGGTCTCTAAGAAGCTTAGCATTTAAGAAGTTTATTGCCTGGAAAGAAGCAGAAAACTGGCTTTTGCTTGGGCGTATCCTGGGCCTTTTGTTCTCCCTGGCACTTATCGGAGCACAGAGAAGCAGTTGCTGCACCCGAAACACTTTTTAGATGCTGCCCCTGAAATACCAAGGAATCTGTTCTGGAGAAGCTGGGTTCATCCTTGGCTCTGAAACAGAGCCTCAAATACCAGGCAGCCACTCCTGGGGGGACTGTTCTGGAGGGAGCAGGAGGATGCATGTTTTTTTTCTTGCCCTGCAGATATGTTTTGGGATGTCACTCCTCAGCAACTTCCTCCTCTGTGCCCACAAGTGACTCGGCGATGACAAGTGTGGGGAGGCATTTGAGGTTGGAACAAGAGGCACGGAGCTTAGAGTTGAGTTTCTTGGAATCTTTAAGGGCACGTAGGTTTCCTAGATGTCCTTGTCTCTTCCCACAGTGCCCAGGGCATTGATTTCCACGTGGTTGGTGATTTTCCTGGAGTTCTTCAAATAAGCACATGTTTTCCCAAGTATGATATCCTATCTCTGACAAATGGGTGGTGGGGGTCACCGCTTTACAGAGGAGGAGACAAAGGTGCCCAAAGATGGCACGCATGCCTGTGATCCTGCAGTCAGCATGGGTGAGGCTTGGGGACTCACACCCTGGCAGGTTCATGGTTTCCCCCAACCCCAAGCCCTCACCCTCCCACTGCCCGTGCTGGCCCCGCCCCCAGGCCCTCACCTGGATGATGGACTGCAGCTCCTGGTTTTTGGTCTTCAGCATTTCATTCTCCCGCTCCAGTTCCAGAACCTGCTCCTTCTTGGGCCGATTTTCAATGTCATTCTTCAGTTTCAGAGACTGATTTCTCTCCAGCTTACATTCCTCCTCCATCTTATTCAACCGGTGCTTTAGCTGATCGATCTGAAATACCCCAAGGGTGCCCAGGGGAGAAGGCAGGTGGCAAGAAACACTCAGAAAAGGCAACGCTTCCCCCGATCCCACTGGGCTGGCAGCATAACCTGAGTTATGCCCCTCTCTCCTTCTTCCACGGGCAGAGAAGGGCTCCAAGAAACCTTCTCCAGTAAAACAAACTGTCATCACCCTGTTGATGGAGAGTTCCTGATTAGTCTATTTAGAATAGCTCCAAAGGGGCTACAGGCCTCAGAGAAAATTCCCTCAACCTTTGTCGGGTGGAACAGGTTATGGATTTTGGGATAAAAGAGATCCAAGTTGGTGTTTCCCACTTCAACGCCCTTCTCTGATGGGTTTCAAATTCTGATCCTCGGAACTCAAGGATTCCCCTGAGGAATCCAGGGGTTACCCAGGGGGAAGGAGGAGATGGTTGACAAGTCGGGGTTCTGGGCATCCACACTGACTTCACATCCCAGAACTGCTCTGCTTGTGTGGTTTGTTCTTCTGGGTTTCACACAAGATTTTATTTGGATAAATAGCACTGTTGCTAAAAAGGAAGAGGAAGAGGAGGAGGAAGAGGAAAAAGAAAGAAGAAAAAGCAGGAGAAGGAGGAGAAGAAGAAAAGTAGAGGAAGAAGAAGAGGAAGGGGAAGAAGAGAAAAGAGAAGAAGAGGAAGAGAAAGAAGAAGAGGAAGAGGAGGAATGAGAAGGAGAAGGAGAGGAGGAGGAGGAAGAGGAGGAAGAGGAAAAAGAGGAAAAAGAGGAAGAAGAGGAGGGAGAAGAAGGAAGAGGAGGAGGAGGAGGAGGAGAGGAAGAGAAAGGGGAAGAAGGAGAAGGAGAAGAAGAAGAAGGAAGAGGAGGAGGAGAAGAAAGAAGAATAATAGGAAGAAGGAGGAGAAGAAGGAGGAGGAGGAGGAGGAGGAGGAGAAGGAAAAGGAGAAGGAGAAGAAGACAGCCTGAAATTCACTGAATTGTAATTTCACAGGATCTCCAGCCTAAAGAACCTCCCTAGACTTAGTGGCAGAAAGAGTAGCTTCCTGGAGGAGGCAGCTATTGCATCTGGAAATGAGACAAGTGGAGATGTGCTGATTTTCACACTCAAGAGTTTAGTGTCAGGAACTGGGACCAGCAGAAGACGTCTTCAACCTGTGAGACTAATCTGTGTTCCTCCCCAAACACATCGGCTTTGCTAAAGTATCCCAAACAAGAAGGTTGCATTGGAGGGCTATAAAGAAAGGAGGCACCAAAGGGGAGAGTGTCATTTTTCAAATCTAGTCTTGGAGGGAGAATCATCTCAAGGAATCTGGCAGGTAGAGAGCAGTGGCTTTAGCAAGAAAAGACCAGCTCCTGCACCCCAGTGATTAACCTGAGACGATGAAGAAAGGGGCGTGCAGGAAGCAGCCCGAGGCCAAGAAAACCAGCCAGGGACTCTGCTGGCCAGATGTTCTTCCAAATTCTACTTACACTTTCTCACTATTAATGTATCTCCAGGGAAACATAACACAGGAGGAAGTTCCGGGAGAGAAACTTGTAAGTCTCTGCCACAGGGTAACTTCCCCAAATCCTAGGTAAAAACAGCATAGAAATCTCTCCTGCTCATGCAAAAAAAAAAAAAAAAAAAAAAAAAAAAAAAAGCTCCTCAGCATCTTCAAAGCTTAACCCAAGTGTCCTGTGCTAAGTCCCAGGTCCCACATGAGCAGGCATGGGGCGCTAGCATTGTGGGGTGCTTACAGGGTCAGCCGCTCCGCCAAAGACCTACGGTTCAGTATCCCAGCAATCCTAGGGCACACGTATTACTTTCATTATTGCCATCTGCAAATGAGGAAACTGAGGCCAATAGCTAAGTAAGTCGTAAAGCATAAAGCCAGAATTTGAACTCAAAGCTACAGGACTTACAAAACTCATGCTCCTAACCAAAACACTATTGCCTGCTGTGCCACTGACTCAATTCACCTGAATTCCCGGTGGATTGTTTACGGATCTGTCTGCTTCACTAAATTGTAAGTGACCTGAGCACAGCTCACGTTATTTATCCCCATGTCTCCCACAGTGCTTAGCACAGTGCCTCACACGTGGCAGGTGCTTAATAAATATTCTGTGAGTCTATTTTCCACCCAGCAGCCAGAGTGATCCTTCTCAGACATAAATCAATTGTCACTCCTCAGCTCTCAATCCTGCAGAGGCTTCTCATCACAACTAGAATAAATCCCAAAGTTCTTACCATGCCCCCATGATCTGGACCCCGCCATCCCTTCCACTCCCTTCTGCACCGTTTGTTTATTTGGCTCTGGCCCCACTGACTCTCCTGCCATTTCTTTTCTCTTTCATTTGTTTCTCTTCCTTCCTTCCTTACTCCCTCCCTCCCTCTTCCTTCCTTCCTCCCTCTCCTTCCTTCCTCCCTTCCTTTCTTCCTTCCTCCCTCCCTCCCTCTTCCTTCCTCCCTCTTCCTTCCTTCCTCCCTCTCCTTCCTTCCTCCCTTCCTTTCTTCCTTCCTTCTCTCCCTCCCTCCCCCCTCCTTCCCTCCCTCCCTTCCTTTCTTTTTCCTTCCTTCTTTTTCTTTCTCTTTCTCTCTCTCTCCCTTCCTTCCTTCCTTCCTTCCTTCCTTCCTTCCTTCCTTCCTTCCTTCCTTCCTTCCTTCTAGTTCTTTCTTTTGACAGGCATGGCTCACTGCAGCCTCGACCTCCCAGGCTCAGGTAATCGTCCTGCCTTATCCCCCCTAGTAGCTGGGACTACAGGTGCATACCACCATGCCTGGCTTATTTTTGTAGAGATGGGGTTTTTGCCATGTTGCCCATGCTGGTCTCAAACTCCTGGACTAAAGCAGTCCTCCCGCCTTGGCCTCCCCAAATGCTGGGATTACAGGTGTGGGCCACCAAGCTCAGCCTTCCTGCTGTTTCTTCAAAAACAAAAACAAAAACAAAAACAAAATGCCCCCTACTTGTGGCCTTTGCAAGTGATTTCCCCCTGAGACTTGCATGGTTGGCTCCTTTCATCCCTTCAGATCTCTCTTCATGTGTCTCCTTCTCAGAGACCTTTCCTGGACACCCTAGTTAAAGTAGCAATCCTCATGTTCTGTCCTCACGCCCTGTCTTCTCTTCTTGATAGCACTCATTTCTACCAAGTATCTATGCATTTGTTTTCTGATTACAATGTTAGTTCCACGACAGAAGGGTTTTAGTCTTCAGCTATGTATCCCTGGAAAAGAGCCTGGGGGCCAGGTGTGGTGGCTTATACCTGTAATCCCAGCACTTTGGGAGGCCAAGTGTGCAGATTGCCTGAGCCCGGGAGTTCAAGACCAGCCTGGGCAACATGGCGAAACCCTGTCTCTACTAAAAATAGAAAAAGGGGGGTGGGTAGGATAAAAATAGAAAAAAATTAGCTGGCATAGCATGTACCTGTAGTCCCAGCTACTTGGGAGGCTAAGGTGGGAGGATCACCTGAGCCTGCAAGGCCAAAGCTACAGTGAGCTGTGATCACACCACTGCACTCCAGCCTGGGTGACAGAGTGACACTCTGTCCAAAAAACCCCTCCAAAAAACCCAAAAACAAAAAGCCTGGTACCCGATGGAACTCAATGAACAGAAAGAATGAACGAGGCCGGGTGCAGTGGCTCATACCTGTAATCCCACCACTTTGTAAGGCCAAGGCAGGCAGATCACTTGAGCCCAGGAGTTGCAGATCAGCCTGGGCAAAATAGCGAGACCCCTTTTCTACAAAAAAATTGAAAGAATAGCCTGGCGTGATGGCGGGCACCTGTAGTCCCAGCTACTTTGGAGGCTGAGACAGGAGGATCACTTGAGTCTAGGAGGTCAAGGCTTCAGTGAGCCATGATCACACCACTGCAGCCTGGGCAGTGGAAGACCCTGTCTCAAAAAAAAAAAAAAAGAAAAGAAAAGAAAAAAAAAAAAAGAAAGAAAAGAAAGGAAAGGAAAAGAAAAGAAAAGAAAAAAGAAGATGTAAATCTCCTTAATTCATTTGCGGAGTGAGCCATTCTGGGTCTGCGTGCGCATGTGCAAGGTGGATCTGGAACTGAGCCGGGGGTGGAAAGCTGCGCACTGGGTCCGTCCTTGTGCGCATGTCTGCCCATGCGCACAGGGGATGTAGGCTGCTTACCCGGTAGCGCTAAGCACTATGGGTACACGTGCAGGTGCATAGTGGACCTAGAACTCCCAGACGCCCTGTGTCCTCCATTCCCCCTCACCTGGCTGGCAGGAAGCTCCGGCAGACCATGTGCATGTGCCTGCACCTGCTTTATGGGAGAATTGAGCCCTGGTGACATTTGTTTCCCCTGGGTCACCCTGGCGGAGTAGCCCTTGGGCACCCCTCACCTCGAGTTGGAGGTCTCGGCTCCTCATGACCGCCATGTTCTTCTCCTCACTGAGCTGTGCGTAGCGCATGGCTAAGTTGTAGTTGTCGTCCTTCACCTTGACCAGCTCGTCATTGTAGCTGTCCCGCTCTTCCTTCATCTTGTAGTACCGCTCCTGGAAGGTTAGCAGCTCCACGCGCGTCAGCGTCATCTGCTTCTTCTCATCCTCCAGCTGCCGCAACCTGGCCAGCAGCTCGCAGCGTTGCAGGTCCTTGGCCTTCATCTGCTGCTGCAGCTTGATGACCTCGTTCATCAGGAAGTGCGTGAGGCCCTCGTGGCCTTCCTCCACTGTGGAGAGGGGGCACCCAGTCAGGCCTGAGGACTGGGAAGTGGAAAAAGGAGGTTCCAGACGCAGGGCAGGTGCCATTCATTCACTCACTCACCAACGTTGTGCCAAGCTCTTTACTCACTCTGCCCATGAGGCACTGGGGATTCAGAGTGAGCGAGACTCACAGCCTTGGCCCCGGGAGAGCTTAGGGTGTAATAAGAGAAACACATTTAAAAAAATCAAATGATACCACAAATAGAATTACAGACCGTGAGGATTTCACAAAGTAAAGGTAGATGGGGCTATGAGAGTGTGTAGCAGGGGCCCAGATCCAGCCTCGTGGGCAGAGGGGGTTGGAGAAGGCTCCTGATGGTTGAGGTAAAATGTTAAGTTCGGGTGGGAAAAGGCATTCTAGGAAAGGGGAACAACATTGCCAAGGCCATATGGGGAGGAGGGAGGAACTTGGCATATTTCAGGAACTGAACGAAGACCAAAGTGGCTGAAGGAGAGAGAGAGAAGAGAAAGGCGAGGCTGGTGGTGTCAGCAGGGACTGGATCATGAAGGGTCCTTGTGGGCTGCATTAAAGACCTGGGACTTTTTTTTATATTTTAAAACAGGGTCTCGCTCTATTACCCAGGCTGGAGTGCAGGGGCATGATCATAGCTTATTGCAGCCTGGAACTCCTGGGCTCAAGCAATTCTATGGCTGCAGCCTCCAAAAGTGTTGGAATTTCAGGCATGAGCCACTGTGCCTGGCCAAGACCTGGGTCTTTACAAAGAAGCAATGAAAAACCACCAAAGCGTTTTAAATAGGGGAGGAAGAATGGAGAAAGCACTGGAACAGATCGGGAATGGATATGGAGAGTTAATGGGGTTGTGGGAGTCTGGACTGTGGGAAGTGTTGGGGCGGGCGAGAAGACTGATTCAAGAATGTTTAGAAAGGAAGATTAAGAAGGCAAGATGCTCAAGGGCTCTGGCCCATGAGACACTAGAAAGAATGCAGGCAAGGCAAGGACAAGATCTACGGGGTAGAATGAACTTGTGTTCCACCTGGCGCCATTCATGGGGGATGGTCCGTGAACACCCACTTCTCTTGGTTCCTGCTTCCCTTTGCCCCTGTTAAACTTTCATCATCAAGCAAAATAAGTGGTTGACAGACCCCAGTTCTATATGTCATAGATTCACAGCTTAAGAACCATGCCACTACTGAGGACACACACACACACACACACACACACACTCACACACACGCCCCTCCTCTTAGAGTCCAGATGTTCCCAATGGCAAAAGCACTTACCCACAATGGTGGAGAATCTCCGAGTGGGCTCTTTCCCAGTCACCAGTTTGTACAGCTCTGGGTAATAAAATTCTAGGCTCTCCAAGAAGACCACATAGCCCCTTTGCCCCTTGGTATGTAGAATGTCCAACAGCCGGCCTAGGGGAAAGACCAGATCACTCTGTGAGAATACATATCTGATGGAACGCAAGTCTCTGTGGCTGGTCTCATCCTGGACTTGTGTCCTTCAATCAACTCTAAGAAGACAGTCTCCCCACATTCTATCACTTCTGAGTTGTATCTTGGAGCCCAGATGACGTAAATCAAAGTGCCAGGCCCTCCACAGGGATTTGGTGAGCGTTAGTTTTCTGTTTCTAATAAACTGGTAGAACCAGGATAAATGGAATTGCCGCCCCAGTTTTGAAGAGTTTCCCAACTGACCAGGGCCAAAATGAACCACGTAGGCACCAGGTCTTCTATGACTGAAGGAGGTTGGAAGCACGATAAAAATTATGGAATAATATATGGTTCTCTGGGATTGAGAGCAGGAAGATAAATCTTTGGGTGAGAGGCTAGGAAAAATCATAGGAAGTAGGGATAGTTCTAGGTTTTTCTTTGGGATTATTACACAACCTGGAAACACCTTAAATGTAATTTCCCCAGCAGGTCCCAGTTTCTATACTATTGATTCCACTTATTGCTTACATTTCTGGGCCCTTCCTTAAACATTTTATTTTCAGATATTCTTCTGAGATATAGAAGAAGAAAGGTAGGTCTTAAAACTCGACCTTTTCCCTAGGACGGACAGAAGAAATAAATTTGATGGTATGTCAACCCCGATTGTTTGGTGAAGCCGCCTGCAGTACTGTTTCGAGAAACATTCCAAAGTTACATCCAAGCTCAGTGGGAAAGCATGCTGATTAGTGATGTCTGCCATGGATGCCAGAGAGTCGCAGCTGATGAGCCACTTACCACCAGCCACGCTGGGGGACAGTGATTATCAAACCTTCTAAACTGATCCATAGAAAGAAAAACATTTAACATTGTGGTCTAGTGACCATAAACAAAGATAACTCTACAAGTACATGTGTATACACATGTACATAATGTAAAATTAAAACAAGCTTCACAAACCATATTTATTACCTTTACTGAATATGATAAACCCCCCCTCCAGAAGTCAGGCTAGAAAAGCTTGTGGAACCCTTCTCGGAATATTTTTAAACAGAGAAAGTACATCAGATTACAAAAGAAACCAATTATAATAAAATCCAGTTATCAAATATTAAATAAATTTGTGTTTCAGTAACGTACTTCTTTATTAATGCATTAAATAACAAGACCTCTCGGCAGGTCTAATAAGTACTGTAATTTTGAAAGAGAGATGAGTGTAAGTGGCATTTTGAGAGATTTGCAGTAACTGTAGTGATAGGAAGAGATCTGTAATTTTCATTGTTGCCTAAGTCACAAGAATTACTAATCACTCCTGTAATTTGTGGCTTCCTGACATTTGCAATTGAGGGCAATGCTGAATTGCAGTTGAGGTTGGTAAAATAAAGATGGCATTTCTTCCCCCCTCCCAGTTTATGGATCCTTTGAGTTACATACACAGACAGCTTGAGTTCTATACACAAATGAGTAGGTGATGGACTGCGGACCCCAGTTGAAAAATCCCTGACCTAGAGCAACTTCATTTTGGTACAGCTACCAAAGGGTATGTCTGGAAGTTGCCGTGTGCGGTAGCCCTCCCTCTCCCGCAAAGAGGTCCTAAGGTTACCTGCTCGGTTGATCTTGGATGGCAGCATAGGGGCATTAAGCACTTCATCTTCATCCTGCTCATCAATGACCTTACACTGACGCAGGTAGGGCGTGAGCTTGGCAGGGTTGATATAGCGGCTGAGCATGTGCCGGTTACACTCCACATTCTCCCACAAGGCGTCCTCTTCATCCTTCAGCGTCTCCATGTAGTCATCCATCTCTGGCCCTCCTCCTTTTAGACATAAACCCCAACAAGCTTAATAAAGCAGACTCACTGGAACAGCTCTATCAACTCCTCTGGAGTGATCTCTAGAATATATTAAGTTAAAAAAAAGTCCTGTACAGTAAAGTATATATAGCATTTTACCTTTTGTCTAAGAAAGGGGGTATGAATATAAAAATATATATTTCCTTATATACTAAACATACACAATGGAAGTTTAAGCCATAAATTTTTAAAAAGATTATTTATAGGGCAGAGAGGGAAAATCCTGCGGTTGAGTCTACCCTTTCCATCCAAGTTTTTATGTCTTACTAAAAATGTATAGTTCCCTAAACAATATATACTATTGGCTTTTGTTTTAAAATTTCACATAAATGGTGTCATACTGTATGTTTCCTTTTTCAGCATGTTTTTCTCCCTCTACATTTTTTTTTGAGATTTATCTAGATGGATACATATAGATCTAAGTCATTCGTTTTTAAAAATAGCTTTATTGTGATGTAATTCACATAGCATACAAGTTACCTTTTTAATATGTTCAATTCAATGATTTTAGTATATTCACAGAGCTGTGCAACCACCACCACAATCAATTTAACATCATTTCTGTCATTTCAAAAAGAAGCTCCTCACCCTTTATTAGCCACTCTCAATTTCCCTCTAATCCCTGCTCCTCCAGCCCTGTGTCACCACTTGTTCACCTTCTGTCTGTATAGATTTGCCTTTTCTGTACATTTTATACAAGTGAAATCCTACAATTTATGGTCTTTCATGTCTGGCTTCTTTCACTCAGCAACTTTTCAAGGTTTGTTCCTGTTGTAACATGTATCAGGACTTCACTTATTTTAAATTGCTCAGTGATTTTTTCATTGCATGGACATGCCACATTTTGCTTGTCTGTTCATCCACTAATGGACATTTGAGTTATTTCTACCTTTTGTCTATTATGAACAATGCTGCTATGAACATTCATGTAAAAGTTTTTGTGTGACCGTATGTTTTTATTTCCCTTGGGTAGATACATAGGAGTGGATTGTTAGGCCATATGGCAACTCTATAACATTTTGAGGAACTGCCAAACTGTTTTCCAAAGCAGCTGCATCATTTTACATTGCCACCAGCAAGCCATGAGGGTTTTAATTCCTCCATATTCTTGCTAACACTTGTTATTGTCTGTCTTTTTTATTACAGCTCTCCTACTGAGTGTGAAGTAGCATCTCATTGTGGTTTTGATTTGCATTTCCCTAATGACTAACGATGTTGAGCATCTTTTCATGTGCATATTGGCCATTTGTGTGCATTGAGAAATGTCTATTCAAATCCTTTGCCCATTTTAAAATTGTGTTGTTTGTCTTTTTATTATTGAGTTGTAGGATTTTGTTATGTATTCTGGATGCAAGCCACTTATCAGATATATGACTTGCAAATATTTTCTCCCATTCTGTCAGTTGTCTTTTCGCTTTCTTAAAAGCATTGTTTGTAGCACAAAAGTTTTAAATTTTGAGGTAGTCCAATTTATTTATTTTTTCTTTTTTTCACTTGTGCTCTTGGCATGTATCCGAAACACCACTGTCTAACTCAAGATGATGAAGACTTACTCCTGTTTTTTTCCTTTGAATATTATACCTTAGTTCTTACATTGAGGATGATCCATTCTGAGTTAATTTTTGTGTATGGTGTGAGGTAGGGGTCCAACTGCATTCTTTTATGTGTGGATGTCCAGTTTTCCAAGCACAGTTTGTTTGAAAAGGCTATTCTTTCCCCATGGAATGATCTTGCTACCCTTGTTGACAATCAACTGACCATAAAAGTAAACATTTGTTTTTGCAGTATTGATTCTATTCCATTGATCTATATGTGTATCCTTATGCCAGTACTACATTGTCTTGATTACGGAAGATTTGTAGATTTGTAGTAGGCCTTGAAATTGGGAAGTATGAGTCTCCCAACCTTGTTCTTTTTCAAGATTGTTTTGGCTATTAGGTGCCTTTTACCTAATTTTAGGATTAGGATGTCAATTTCTGCAAAAAAGGCAGTTGGCATTTTGGTAGTGAATCTGCTGAATATGTAGATCAATTTGGAGAGTACTGCTACCTAACAATATTAAATCTTCTGATCTATGAACATGGGGATGTCTTTCTTTAAATCTTCTTTAATTTCTTTCAGCAATGTTTCATAGTTCTCAGTGTACAAGTCTTGCACTTCTTTTGTTAAATATATTCCTAAGTATTTCATTATTTTTGATGACATTATAAATGGGAGTTTTTTTCTTAATTTCATTTGTGGGATATTCATTGCTGGTCTATAGATATATAATTTATTTTTGTATATTGACCTTGTATTCTGCAACCTTGTGAAATCATTTATTAGTTCTGTTAGTTTGTTAGAGACATGATAGCCTATATATAAGATCATGTCATTTGCAGATAAAGGTAGTTTTACTTCTGTTTTTCCCATCTGGGTGCCTTTTATTTCTCTTCTTTGCCTAACTGCTCTGGCTAAAATACCTCCAGTACAATGTTAGATAGAAATGTTGACAGCAGGAATCCTTGCTTTGTTACTGATGTTAGCGGACAGCGTCCAATCTTTCACTGTCAAGTATGACATTAGCTGTAGGCTTTTGCTTTTGTTTTTAAGATAGATGTCCTTTATCAGGTTGAGGAAGTTTTCTTACCTTCTTGGTTTATTGAATGTTTTTATCCTGAAAGGGTTCTTGATTTTGTCAGATGCTTTTTCTGCATTTATTGAGGCTGCCATGTGGTTTTTGTTTTTCATTCTATTGATAGGGTTACACTACCTGACTTTCAGATGTTAAACCAACCTTGTATTCCTGGCATAAATCCCACATAGTTATGGTATATAATTCTTTTTATATGCTGCTGGATTTAATTAACTTGTTTTTTAAAATAGGATTTTTGCATTCATATTCATAAGAGATATTGGTCTGTAGTTTTCTTTTCCTGTGATGTCATTGTCTGGTTTTGATATCAGGGTATATCAGGGTACTTCTTTTCCTGTGATGTCATTGTCTGGTTTTGATATTGGCCTCAGAATGATTTAGGAAGTGTTTCTTCCTCTTCTGCTTTTTGGAAGAGGCTTTTAAGAATTGATATTAATTTTTCTTTTGTTTGGTAGAACTTACAAGTGAAGACATCTGGGCATGGGTTTTTCTTTGTGGATTATTTTTACAAATTCAGCCTCCTTACTTATTACAGGTCTGTTCATATTTTCTGTTTGTCTTGAGCCAGTTTCAGTAGTATGTGTCTTTCTAGGAATTTGTCCATTATATCTAAGTTATCTAATTTATTGGCAGCAAGTGCTCACAGTTCCCTTCATAATTCTTTTTATCTCTGTAAGTTCAGTTATAATTTCCCCTCTTTCATTTCTGATTCTAGTAATTTGCATGTTCTCTCTTATTTTGTCGATATATCAAAGAACCAACTTTTGGTTTCATTAATTCTCTGTATTCCTTTTCTATTCTCAGGTTCATTTGCTTCTGCCCTAGTCCTGATTATTTCCTTTCTTTTCCTTGCTTTAGGTTTAGTTAGCTCTTCTTTTTCTACTTTTGTAAGGGAGGAGGTAAAACTGCCTTTGCAAAAGTTATAACAGAAAATTCTGACAGTGAAAGAGATCTGACCTAACCAATTCCATCTTGCTTCTAACCTCCAAGCAGTCCTCATTCATTCCTGGGCAGAGGCCAAACTAACTTTGGGAGAAACTCAGTTCATAGATTAACGTATTATTCTGCTGCTGTCAGATGGAGTGTACTACAGATGTCTGTTAGGTCTAGTTTTTTTTTGTTTTTTTGTTTTTTTTTGATAGAGAGCCTCCCTCTGTTACCCAGGCTGGAGTGCAGTGGTGGAATCTTGGCTCACTCCAACTTCTGCTTCCTGGGTTCCAGCCAGCACATCTGGCTAATTTTTGTATTTTTAGTAGAGACAGGGTTTCGCCATGTTGGCCAGTCTGGTCTCAAATTCCTGACCTCAAGTGATCCACCTGCTTTGGCCTCCCAAAATGCTGGGATTACAGGTGTAAGCCACCATGCCCAGCCAGGTCTGGTTTGTTTATAGTGTTGTGCAAGTTTCTTATTTGTTGATCTTCTGCCTAGTTGTTCTATTCATTATTCAAAGTAAAGTAATAACGTCTTCGACTCTTTTTTTTTTTTTTTTTTTTTTTTGAGACAGAATCTCACCCTGTCGCCCAGGCTGGAGTGTAATGGCATGATCTCAGTTCACCGCAACCTCTGCCTGCCGGGTTCAAGTGATTCTCCTGCCTCAGCCTCCTGAGTAGCTGGGATTACAGGCACCTGTCACCATGCTTGGCTAATTTTGTATTTTTAGTAGAGACGGGGTTTCTCCATGTTGGCCAGGCTGGTCTCGAACTCCTGACCTCAGGTGATCTGCCCGCCTCGGCCTCCCAAAGTGCTGGGACTACAGGCATGAGCCACTGCACCTGGCCAACGTCTTCAACTCTTATTGTTGAATTACGTATCTCTCCCTCCAGCTCTGTCCATCTTTGCTTCATGTGTCTGGGGCTCTGATAGGTGCATACGCTTATAACTCTTATCGCTTCCCGGTGGATTGACCATTTTATCATTATGAGATGTTCTTCTTTAGCCACAGCCAAATTCCTGGACCTGGGGATTTCACAGTGGTGGGATGGGTGAGTATGCTGGGGGCAATTGAGCTAGAAGGTGGCATTGGTGTAGCCATGGAGTTGGAGCTCAGCCAGGGTGAGGAGACATGCAGGCAGGTCAAGGCTATGAGGGCAGAGAAGAAACCAGCAAGCAGAGGAAGCTGGTCTACCGAGTGGTGCCATGGTGAGCCCATGAGGTTCCATGAGAAGCGGATGGCCGGGGTCATCTTTCTTGCTACATAACTCAGTTCCCAACCTCATGAGCCTTGGCCTTCTGTGGTGTCTGGTCCTTGTTGTAGGCCTTCAGTATCCTTCCACCTTCCCCGTTAATTTGAGCTATTAAATTTGTTTTAAAAATTATTATTTTTAGAGACAGGGTTTTGCTCTGCCACCCAGGCTGGAATGCAGTGGGGCAATCCTAGCTCATGGCAGTCTCAAACTCCTGGGCTCGAGCAATCCTCCCACCTCAGCCTCCTGAGTGGTTAGAACTACAGGTGTGTGCCTCCACCCCTGGCTGTTTTGAACATTTTTTGTAGAGACAGGGTCTCACTACAGGCATGCACCACAATGCTGTAGTTTGCCCAGGCTAGTCTCAAACTCCTGGCCTCAAATGACCCTCATACCTCAGCCTCCCAAAGTGCTGGGATTACAGGCATGAGCCACCACTCTTGGCCAATTTGAGATATTTCAAGTGGGATTTTGTTCCCTGCAACCAAAGTGCCTTGAGTAAAAATATCTATTTTCTGTCATGAGCAAAAGTTGGATTTAAAGTAATTAAAAATGAGGATTTGGTCTCCATTGAATCCAATGAACTTTGTATAGAGGACAACTTCCATAGTTCACTGCCTTAAGTTCTGACCTCTATGAGCCTTTTGCTAACACATGGCACTGGCTACCTGGGTCAAAGCCAGCAACACCATAGACACGCCTACAACAATGGCTCATTCTGACAATATGACCACGTGATCATTTGCATTCACAAAGGAAAATGTACTTGCTTTTATTATTTTCAAGAAGTGGACAGCCTAAGAATTTTATTCAATGAATTATTTATTGACTAGGTGGCAGGCACTGCTGGTGTCTCTCCACACGACCCCCGACTTCCTGCTAACAGAATCCTTTTTTTTTTTTTTTTTTCCCAAAAGCCAGGCAGTCTGATGCTTCAGGGAGGCTGAATATCTTTTGAGCTGCAAAGAGTGGCCTTTGTTTGGTCTCTACCAGTAGTGTAGAAACAAGCAGGTGAAGTGCTTTTGGCCATGCAACCTGCAGGAACATGCACTGGGGGCGGTTCTGGAGGTTTTCCTTGATCTTTAACAGGGACACCTTGTCCTTGGGCTTTTGGCTGTGAGTATGTAAAAGTAGATGTGATGGTTTGGGTCACTGCACCTCAGCCTGTATCCCTCAGGTGACATCAAGGTCCGAGGGTCTTTCCAGCTCTCCGCTCTGCCATCCTGAGCCTCAGGATGGCAGAGCGGAGAGCTGGAAAGACCCTCGGTCCTTGATGTCACCTCCTGGGCACTGAATTAACCAGCACTGGGTCCCTCCCACCTCTGGACTCCTGTAAGATATAAATGCTCTTTGTCCCAAGCCTTGTGAAGTTGGGTCTACTGTGATTTGCAGCCCAAAGCCTCCTAACTAATAAAGACATCTACTTAGTACAAAGACTTGCCCAGCACCATGAACGCACAAGAGAGCTGAAAGGCAGGTGTTAAGAAGCTTATACCTTTTGCGGGGTCAGAAGGCACATGCCTAGGAATTAAACAGCAGCTCAAGGCAAGAAGACAGGCAGGTCTGGATAGACCAACCAGCATTTCTTACCAGCTTTCATGAACAAGGAGGTTGTAGTTGGCACATGCCAACCACGTGTTACAAGAGTGCTCAGTGACATAGAAAGCCTTCCTCCCGGGACCCCGGGTGACCCGGTGCAGCCACCTCAGCGGCCTGTCAGCTAAGCAGGAAATAACTAGGGCCAAATCTTCTTTCCAGAGCAGAGATGAAAGGGACCCTCCTGCCTCACTGTAGCTCTCTGCAGCCTTGAGCTCCCAGGCTCCAGCAATCCTCCCACCTCAGCCTCCTAAGTAGCTGGGAATATAGGCGCACACCACCATGCCCGGCCAAGGGACCCTTCTACCTCAGATGCAGTGAAATCACAGACCCTGGATCTCGTTGAAACCTGTCCCATCGTTAATGCCCCTGTGCAGCACAGTTGCTTAGCAACCAGGGGTGAAGTTGAACTTGGGAAAGTGGACCAGTTTGTGAGTGCCTGGACTGAAAGGGCCTCTTCAACCTCAGCCGACTTGAGTGAGAACTGGCTCTGTGCTGAGCACTGTGCTGGGAACAGAGGGTGCAAAGACGTTTCGCACACAGCCCCTGGGTTGCAAGCTGCTCAGAGGTTGGTGGTAAGTGTCAGCCACCCACACAAGCCCCGGTGGGAGGAACAGCATCCTCTGGAACCCTGCAGAGAGGGCAGCCACACGCCCTGCTGGCAGAACAGGAAGTGCTTCCCCTCTGGGCTGCCCGCGTGCCAGGCACCGTGCCTGATCCTTTATAGAAATTATCTCATTTGGCTGGGCATGGTGATTACACCTGTAATCCCAGCACTTTGGGAGGCCGAGGTGGGCAGATCACTTGAGGTCAGGAGTTCGAGACCAGGCTGGCTAACATAGCAAAACCCCATCTCTACTAAAAATACAAAACATCAGCTGAGCATGGTGGCAGGTGCCTGTAGTCCCAGCTACTCAGGAGGCAGAGGCAAGAGAATCACTTGAACCCAGGAGGCAGAGTTTGCAGTGAACCCAGATTGTTCCACTGCACTCCAGCCCTGGCAACAGAGCAAGACTCTGTCTCCAAAAAAAAAAAAAGAAATCATCTCATTTAACGACCACAGCGGCTCTGAGAGATGGATGTGCTCACCCTTGTTTTGTAGACAAGGAAACCAAGAACCAGAGAGCCCTAGCAACTTGCTGAGGGTCACATAGCAAATCTAACTGGGGTTCCAGCCCAGGCCTCCTTCATGTGAAGACCTCCCTGAGGTTCCCCTCCTTAGAGAGCTGGGAGCATTTTGAGTGGGAGTTTGCTAGGCAGAGGGACAGGCAAGATAAAGCAGCCTGGTGAAGGGTGAGTTCATATCACAAAGAGCCGGAGCCATGATCTGGGGGCATCTGTTCTCACTGGAGTGACAGAGTAACGACGCTATTGCACCTCTGTCCCCAGCAGGGGCTCACCTGCAGACATTTGTTACTGTATGAAAAAAACCTGCAAGGGCTGGAAAACAAGTTGGTTTCACCTAGTAGGGTTGAACATGCAGAACATACATGCCAGGAGTCCCTTCTAGATATCATCCCTAGAGAAATCCTACCCGTGTGCATCCAGAGACCTGTGCAAGAATGTTCAACAGCAGCACCGTGTATCCAAAACCAGAAACCGCACACAGACATCGTCCAACAGCGTGGATAAATACACTGTGTATTCAACGCTGGCGCGCTCCCCAGCAGTGAACATGGAAAGAAATATGACCATGTGCATAAACACAGGTGGACCTCAGGAACATGATGCTGAGTGAAAAAGCAAGCCACAGAAGATGCATGGTATAAAACTGTCTATAAGTACTTCAAAAACAGGCTGGGCACAGTGGCTCATGCCTATAATCTCAGCACTTTGGGAGGCCCAGGTGGGAGGATTGCTTGAGGCCAGAAGTTTGAGACCAGCCTGGAAAACACAGCAAGACACCATCTCTACAAAAAATAAAAACAAAGTAGCTGGGCATGGTGGTACATGCCTATAGTCCCAGCTGCTTGGGAGGTGGGAGGATCACTTGAGCCTAGGAGATCAAGGCTGCAATGAACTACGATCACACCACTACATTTCAGGCTGGGAAAAAGTGAGACTCTGTCTCTAAAAAATTAAAAAAATATATACATATATATAAAACAAGGCTGAGTGAGATGGCTCATGCCTGAAATCCCAGCACTTTGGGAGGCCGAGACGGGAGACTGGGAGTTTGAGGCCAGCCTGGACGATATAGCAAGACCCCATCTCTACAAAAAAATAAAAACTTAGCTGGGTGTGGGGTTGCGTGCTTGTAGTCCCAGCTACCCAGAAGGCTGAGATGGAAGGATTGCTTAAGCCAGGAGGTCGAGGCTGCAGGGAGCCTCATACCACTGTACTCCAGCCTGGGAGACAGAGCAAAACCCTGTCTTAAAAATAATTTTTTTTTTAAACATACAAAACAAAACCCTACTGTTAAGGATATACGGCAAAACTATACCAAGAAACAAGGGGACTGATAAAAATCAGAATGGTGGCTTCCCCTGGGGAGGGGCAGCCAGACAGATGTGACCTCTGAAGGTCCCCTGGGGACATTGGTGACACAAGGAATTATGTTATGCTTCAACTGGGGACATGAGTGTCTGTTTCATTGTTCTCTGCCTCATAGATACACATTATATATACATATTTATATGTATGAAATATTTCATGGAAAAAATCTATGGAGAGTGTAGCTAGCCTCAAAAGAAAAAAAATGTCTCAGACACAATTCGAAATGTATTTTCCCTTCTAACACTTCCCTCTAACTCAGCATGACTCAGCCTCATCACCGGGGATGAACCCAGTGGCTCTGTCAAGCTCTGGGCAGTTTCTTTGAAGGCAGTTTTCTCAGAAATGTACCCAGAGGCCCCAAGGCTCTGAACTTTAACAGCATGGCAGGTTGGATGGCCCGTCCCTACCTAAGTCTTAGCTGGAGCTTGTCGCAACTCGCAACTCGAACCCAACCTTGGGCAGGGTTTGACTTCCAGTGTGAGAGAGGTCCTAGGCCACACCAATCTCTTTGCAAATGGCTGAAAAGCAAGTGCCAGGCCCCCAGACTAGGCTCCACAGGAAGGGCTGTGTTGCTCACCTTCCCTGGGAAGCAAAGGACCAGGAGGTGACCCACCTGAGGACGAATTCCATGAGAGTTGCTGGCCTCATGTCCTGACTTACTCATTCAAGACCTCTACTGTGGCTTCCTCTTGCTGTTATGATAAAGTTCCAATCTTTTTTTTTTTTTTTTTTGAGATAGGGTCCTGCGCTGTTGCCCAGGCTGGAGTGCAGTGGCGTGATCTCAGCTCACAGCAGCCTCTGCCTCCTGAGCTCAAGTAATCCTCCTGCCTCCACCTACTGAGTAGCTGGGACCACAGGCAAACACCACCGTGGCCAGCTAATATTTTAAAAATTATTTTTGTAGAGATGGGGTCTTGCTATGTTGCCCAGGCTGGTCTCAAACTCCTGGGCTCGAGTGATCTTCCCACCTTGGACTCCCAAAGTGCTGGGATGACAGGCATGACCACCATGCCAAGCCATGTTCAACTTTTTTTTTTTTTTTTTGAGTCTTGCTCTTTCACCCAGGCTGGAGTGCAGTGGCACCATCTGGGCTCACTGCAGCCTCGGCCTCCTGGGTCCAAGGATTCTCCTGCCTCAGCCTCCTGAGTACCTGGGGTTACAGATGCCCACCACCATGCCTGGCTAATTTTTGTATTTTTTGTAGAGACGGGGTTTCACCATGTTGGCCAGGCTGGTCTTGAACTCTTGACCTCAGATGATCCACTTGCCTTGGTCTCCCAAAGTGCTGGGATTTACAGGTGTAAGCCACTGTGCCTGGCCCATGTTCAGCATCTTGATCTTGATCTTCAGGCCCTGCAAGGTTTGCTTTCTGCCAGCCCCTCAGTCTCATCACAACTACATCCCCGGCCTGCCAGCCTTTTCTCTGATGGTCTCCCAAGCTCCGGCTAGTGTCACAGCCTGATCTCTGCCCTTCTCTCCCTTCACTACTCCCGCCCCTCCGCCAAGTCTCAGGTCACCCTCACTTGCGTTTTTTCCAATATAAAGGAACGGCCAGGCACAGTGTCTCCTGCCTGTAATCAGTGCTTTGGGAGGCAGAGACAGGGAGATTGCTTGAGGCCAGGAGTTTGAGACCAGTCTGGGCAACAGAGCAAGGCCCTGTCTCTACAAAAAATTTAAAAAATTCACCAGATTTGGTTGTGTGTGCCTGTGGTCCCAGCTACTTGGGAGGCTAAAATGGGAGGATCACTTGAGCCAAGGAGGTGGAGGGCTGCAGTACGTTATGATCACGTCACTGCACTCCAGCCGCAGTGATAGAACAAGACCCTGTCTCTCCATAATATATAGAGAGGTATAGAGGGGATAACAGACGCCGAGTACCTGGCATGGAGGGGTGCTCACACACAGGGGCTGCTATCCCGCCATTGGGGTGTGACTTCTACACTTTCCGGCTGGATCTTGTCGTCCCTTGAGCCAGGCTCCCGTTGCATGTGGACTTGCAGTGCTTGGGATCTGAAAAGGAAGAGATAATCAGCCTTGGAGCAGGAGGCGGAGGATGGAGAGAAAGGGAATCATTCTGGGATTAAAGGGATGTTCTGCTTTGGAAGAAAAGGCCAGGAAGTCCTGAGGGGCGTGTCACCCTCGATGACACTGGCAGAGTGGACCACACCAGGGGCTGCAGGGGGAGAAGGGCTTCTGTTCCACCCCGGGGAGTGGACAGCCTGGGAGGCCACTGACACAGGTCCTGACACCCCTGGAGATGGGGAGGAGGGAAGATGGCAGCCTTGGGCATGCTCGTGGCCAGTGTGGAAGATCTTTGATGGAAAAGGCTTTGATGGAAACCTCTGCAGACTGGAGCCACTCTAATCAGCTGCTAATTCATTAGGTCAAAAGCAGCAAACCCCGTTCCCAAACCCCAAAGAGTTCCCGTCACTATGAATTATGTCTTTAGCCTCCAGCCTGCCATGGGTTTGGGCAGGAACACGCGGTAGCCCATACACGCTGTAATTTCCCAAGGGCAGTGTTCCTTATGGTGACTGACGAGGCCACCGCTAATGCCCCACTCAGCCATCCAGGAGCCCAGCTGGGGGTTTGGGTTTTTTGGGGAAGGGTCAGTTCTCCTTCTGGAGAAAGGAGGCCAGGATCTCACTCTGTTGCCCAGGCTGGAGTGCAGTGGGACAATCATGGTAAGAGGAAAAGGTGGGGTTCAAACCCTTGTACGGTAGAAAGAGCCTTATGCCTGTCCCCAAAGCTGCTTGGAACCTGGTGGGGGGCAGGCTTTAGGCAGCTGCTCTAGGACAGCTCCATTCAGGAGTGACAGGGACCCTGGGCCGCTGATGTTTAATCAAGGACTTCCTTGGTTTTGGCTTTGAAGACTAACCACAGGTGACATGAGATCTCCCGGGGCTGACAGAAGCTGTTCCTGTCGGGCATCGGCTGGGCTTGGAGTGAACTGTCAGAGGCCCTCAGCCCCGGGGAGGTGGTGGCGACAGGCATCTCTGGAGGACACCATCTCCCTGGTCTCCTCACGGCCTCCCTGCTCTGTGGCTGGGACAGGGCCAGGGGTTGGGGCTGGGTGGGGAAGGGAATCAGAGAACCAAAGGCCTCTGCAAAGGCAGCAGAGCAGTCCACAGGCCAGTCAGCAAGCACAAAGGGAAATGACACTGTCTGCCTTTCTTAAAAAAGAGAATGTGTTTATCATCAGAAAAAAAAAAGGCTTTAAAAAATTGTAAGGAAGGCTTTAATTGTGGCCAGGCATGGTGGCTCATGCCTGTAATCCCAGCACTTTGAAAAGCTGAAGTGGGAGGATTGCTTGAGGTCAGGAGTTCAAGACCAGCTTGGGGGAACATAGCGAGACCCTATCTCCACACACACACAAAAATTATCTGGCCTGTACACCTACAGTCTCAGCTACTCAAGAGGCTGAGGTGGGAACATCGCTTGAGCCCAGGAGGTTGAGGCTGCAGTGAGCCATGATTGCGCCACTGTACTCCAGCTGGGGTGACAGAGCAAGACCCTGTCTCAAAGAGAAAAAAAAGAAAGGTTTTAATTACAAGAAAGGAGAAACAAGGCTGGGTGCTGTGGCTCACGCCTGTAATCCCAGCAGTTTGGGAGGCCGAGGTGGGCAGATCAGCTGAGGTCGGGAGTTTGAGACCAGCCTGACCAACATGGTGAAGCTCTGTCTCTACTAAAAATACAGAAATTAGCTGGGCGTGGCGCATGCCTGTTGTCCCAGCTACTTGGGAGGTTAAGGCAGGAGAATCGCTTGAGCTGGGGGCAGAGGTTGCAGTGAGCCGAGATCGCACAGTCGCATTCCAGCCTGGGCTGCAAGAGTGAAACTCTGTCTAAAAAAAAAAAAAAAAAAAAAAAAGGAGAAACAGGCTTGAACAACTACCCTTGCTGTTCTACCCCTACCCCCTACCCACTATGTCAACGTAGGTTGGGAAAACTGAGGCACAAGAAAACCAGTACTGAGGCTGGGCTGTTTCTGACTTTAGAATTTTGATGACAGCATTTGGGAACTTGGTCCTCAGGTCAGGGAAGATTTCTAGGATTAAAAGTCAATCTCTTGACCACTTGCAAGACCGGCTCATAGGTGTAACATGCAACTGACCAAACACCATCCCTCGTGCTTACAGACTATCCGGTGTGTGCCAGACAGTTTGTTAGGCGTCACTGATGAACCTCCAGAACACTTTGAGATAGGTGGTATCATCATCACCACCACCACCACCACCTTACAACCAAGAACACAAAAGCTTAGAGAGGGCTGGGCATGGTGGCTCACGCCTATAATCCCAGCACTTTGGGAGGCTGACGCGGGTGGATCATGAGGTCAGGAGATCGAGACCAACCTATCCTGGCTAACATGGTGAAACCCCGTCTCTACTAAAAATGCAAAAAAATTAGCCGGGTATGGTGGTGGGCGCCTGTAATCCCAGCACTTTGGGAAGCCGAGGCGGGAGGATCACAAGGTCAGGAAATAGAGACAGTCCTGGCTAATATGGTGAAAGCCTGTCTCTACTGAAAATACGAAAAATTAGCCAGGCATGGTGGTGGGTGCCCGTAGTCCCAGCTACTCGAGTGGCTGAGGCAGGAGAATGGTGGGAACCCGGGAGGCGGAGCTTTCAGTGAGTCGAGATCGCGCCACTGCACTCTAGCCTGGGCAACAGAGCAAGACTCCGTCTCAAAACAAACAAACAAACAACTGTTGCTTCTCAAAAGAGGAATCAATTGCTTAATGCACTGTAGATTCCTCATGGTGGTGTTTTCCAAGTACAATCAATGCCCATTCACCCCACAATGAAGCCTGCTAGTTGACAAACGAAATGTTAGTTTTTCTTTTTTTTCCTTTTTTTTGAGATGGAATGTTGCTCTCGTTGCCCAGGCTGGAGTGCAGTGGCGTGATCTCTGCTCACTGCAACCTCTGCCTCCTGGGTTGAAGTGATTCTCCTGCCTCAGCCTCCTGAGTAACTGGGATTACAGGCATGCGCCACCATGCCCGGCTAATTTTTGTATTTTTAGTAGAGATGGGGTTTTACCATGTTGGCCAGGCTGGTCTCGAACTCCTGACCTCAGGTGATCCAACAGCCTTGGCCTCCCAAAATGCTGGGATTACAGGTGTGAACCACCGTGCCTGGCTGGGAAATGCTGGGGTTTTTGTTGCCTCTCACTTAAGAATAAACAGAGGCAAGGATCACTTGATGGTTGAGGAAAGTCTCCACATGAAAGGCAGAGATCAAAAGGGTCACACAGACACAAGGAACCTGCTAGGAGCAGACAATGCACAGAATAAGAGAAAATTTTAAAAAACATAACCTGGCCGGTGCAGTGGCTCACACCCCTAATCCCAGTACTTTGGGAAGCTGAGGTGGGAGGATTGCTTGAGCCCAGGGATTCGAGGCCAGTTTGAACAATATAGTGAGACACTGTCTCCACAAAAAATCAAAAAATTAGCTGGGCATGGTGATATGTACCTGTAGTCTTGGCTACACAGGAGGGTGAGTCAGGAGGATTGCTCCACCCCAGGAGATTGAGGCTGCAGTGAGCCATGTTTGCACCACTGCATTCCAGCCTGAGCAACACAGCGATACCCTGTCTCAAAAGAAACCCCCAAAGCATAACCTGATAATTAAGAATCATTTAGAGATGAGATGAAGCATTGCATCCATAAAGCAATGGTAGGGTGCTAAGAAGAGGAACAATCAAAGAACAAGAAGTTCTTGGCAATTAAAAATAAGGCAGCAGAAATTTAAAATCAATAGAAGGCTTGGAAGATAAAGTTGAGGAAATTTCCTGAAAAGTTAAATAAAAAATTAAAGAGAAGGAAGATAAGAGGGGAGGGAATGAGATCAATTTAGAAGGTCTAATATCCAATAAATAGAAATCCTAAAAAGAGATGACAAAGACTGTGTCTTCTTGTTATATATCTTCTGGGGATAGACTATAAATCAAGGGATGAAATTATCAGAGAAATAACGTTAGAGAAGTCTCTGAGTGTAAAAACATGAGACTTCAGACTTAATAGGCTCTTTGAATATTAGTACAATCAGTTGAAAAGAAACTTCTCAGTGCACATTGTTGCAAAAATTCTGGCCACCAGGGAATAAGAAACGACCCTAGAAGTTTCCAGAGAGAAAACCTCAGGTCACATGAAGAAGAATGGAAGCAAATATACCATCAAACTCCTCAATACAAATACTGGAAGCTCGGAGAAAATGAGGCAATGCCTTCACATTTTTGATGGAAAATTCTTTTTTACCTGGGATCCTATATCCACCCAAACTATTATGTGTGAAAATAGAATAAAATTATTTTCAGAAAAGCAGGAACTCCAAATATTTGCTCCTAGGCACCTTTTCATTGGAAGCTACTAGAGGATATGATGCAGCAAAATGAGGAAGTAAACAATAAAGAGGAAGGTATGGAGCTCACAAAGCAAGGAATCTACTTGGGGAAGCAGCAAGGAAAGTCCCAGGGTGAAAGCAAAGCGGCCAGGAGCAATTGGCCAAGATTGCAACAGGATCATGGAGTGTCCACAAGGGAGAGGTTGCCAGGGGAAAAACAGAATGATTTTCTGATACATTTGATAATTCAGGAAATCATATTGTTAGGCGAATGACAGATCTGAGAGTCAGATGGGGAAACAATGAAGAATAAGTACATTTAAAAGAAACCCTGTGCAAAAGCAAAGGAAAAAAAAAGAGGCAATATTAACTCCAGGAAAAAACAAAAGTGCAGACAAGAAAGAAAATCAGAGCACACAACTTGCCTTAACATGAACAATATTTACCTCGTTATAATAATATAACCGCCACAGATGAATCAACACAACAGATTGTGGCCTAATATAATGAGAAAATGGAGGAAGGGGAAGTGCTTTGAATGGGTTATTAGTAAAAGAGAGCTAAATTCTCATCTATCTAACAATATGTCAGTTGATAATGTCTTAAAACTAACATATCAACAAATAGCAAGGCAAACATTATTTAGACCTAGTGAAAAAGAACAGAAGAAATAACAGAAGAAAACAAGGTGAAAAAGAGGTTTTTTTGTTTTGTTTTTTGTTTTTAGGTGGAGTCTCACTCTGTCACCCAGGATGGAGTGCAGTGGCACGATTTCGGCTCACTGCAACCTCCACCTCCCAGGTTCATGCGATTCCCCTGCCTCAGCCTCCCAAGTAGCTGGGATTACAGGTATGCTCTATGTCTGGCTAATTTTTGTATATTTAGTAGAGACGGGGTTTCACCATGTTGGCCAGGCTGGTCTCAAACTCCTGATCTTAAGTGATCCACCTGCCTGGGCCTCCCAAAGTGCTGGGACTATAGGCATGAACCACTGTGCTTGGCCTGAAGAAGAGTTTGAGGTGATTGCCTCTGGGGATCAGGACTAGGGGATGATGATGGCTGGGTTGGGGAGTGATGTTTTTCTTACATGCCTATTTTACTTTCTTATTTTCAATTTTTTAATTAAAAATATAATAGAGATGGGGTTTTGTCATATTGCCCAGGCTGGTCTTGAATTCCTGGACTCAAGTGATCCACCCGCCTTGGCCTCCCAAAGTGCTGGAATTACGGACGTAGCCACCATGCCTGGTGTATTTTGCTCCTTTGCATGACTCATGTATGACTTCGATAAAAAATAAAACTAACTAAAAAAAACACATGTCAGTCATTGGAAATATGGATAATGCATTTAAGTATGAAGAACAAAATAGTTATCTTCAGTCTTTGCACACACACCACGTTCCATCTTTTGCAATGCTTGTGAGTCAGCTCACCCCTTCCTAAACTGAAACTGCTGACTGTGTATCTGGCTCTTCATGGATATCACCTTGATTAATCTTCACAGAAGCTCAATTAGGTGGCTTTATTACTCCCATTTTATGGATGAGAAGGTAGGATCTGAGAGTTCAATAACAGAGTGAGATCTCACAGCTAATAAGTGGAAGAGCAGAGATTCCTACTGAGCCTCCCTGAACTCACATCATCTGAGCTTAATTAAACTAGCAATCATCCCAGCTAATGTTTATTTAGCATAGCATCTAATCGAACCAATTATATTCTTTTCTTCCTGAGCTCCAAATCTTCCTCTTTATTACTGTGTGTGTGTGTGTCTGTGTGTAGAGACAGGGCCTCACTATGCTCTGGAATTATAGATGTGAGCCACCGTGCCCAGCCTCTTTATTAATTTAAGCCCTCATTTTGCCGGAATGTATACTTGAATAGCTGCCTCTGAAAAGGCATATGGAATTGCTATTTGCCAGATATCATGCTAAATGTTCTATGTCGATTATCTCATTTAATACACAAAACAACCCTATGAGGTAGATACTCCTACGCTCCTTATTTTATAGAAGAGGAAACTGAGGCACTCAAAGAGAGTTCCAGCAATTTGCCACATGTCTGTCTCATCTCTGTATCCCCAGGAGAAATTAGCATGGAGCTATATTCTTAGTAGGTGTTCAATATATATATTAGTTGAGTGGATAAATACAAATAAATATCAAATCTTGAATAAAATAAACATTAAGTTTCCCATTGCTTCAAACCCAGGGAGCCCTCTGGAAATGAGCTGTCTTTAGGGGGGGCAGACACCTCTTTTTTCCAAGAGCTGCCCCAGTGCAAAAGCTCTGGAAACAGGAGGAGATAAACAGTTAGATGAATGCATCTCTGGTTAATTGATTTGCCTGCATGATTGGAGTGAATGGCTTAATATGCAGGGTTTAATTATTCCAATGAAACCTCCACTTAATTGAAAGGGCTTCTAGCAGAAAAAAGGGAAAGAGATTATTTAAAAGGATGATCTACTGCCCATGAGAAAGGACTGAAGAGACATGGATACATGCCCGGACTCCAGCTATACTCAGTGTTTACAGCCCTGAAATGAAAGCTTGATGGAAAAGAGCCAGAATCATCCCTTCATGTACCACCTGCCCCATCCCCTTCATTCCTACAAAGAGGGCACTTGCAGAAGCAGCTAGAAAATTCCCCCTGCAAGACTATTCCCTGGTATCCCAGTTAACTTTTTAACCTCTGTCTATCTCAGCTCATTCAACCAAAATCCTGAGATGATAATATTTCCCATCAATTAACATGCGTTGAGCAATCAGCAGAGCTTCACTGATACATATTTTGAAAGTAGCAATTATCATTTTAAATTTGCAGTGGTGTGGCAGACATTGCCAGCTGCTGGCCCAATAGCCATTCTCTCTTAGTTATTAAGAGATCACCAGTTTTTTTTGGGAACATTACTGTGCCCAACCAAAAACCTGTTATTTCCAGCATCCCTTGCAGCTAGGTGGCTATTTGACACCACTCTGGCCAGGGAGATGTAGGTGGAAGTTTCTGGATGAGACATATGGGAAGGCTCTTTAAAAGGAGGCAGATTTCAGATGAGAAGAGCCCTTTACTTGTCCTTCTCTTCCTACCTGGAATGTGGGTGTGATGCCTGGAGGCATAGCAGCTATTTTGTGACAGTGAAGACTAGGCCAGGCTCTAAGGATGACTGATTAGGATGCTATAAGAACCTCAGGTCATTGATGACAACCCTGGACAGCTAACCTTTGAATTCTTGGTCCATGAGAAGAGTAAAACCCCTAGTAGGCAGAAAATCTGATTCTGTTTCTATTATTTGCAGCTGCAAACAGTCCTAACAGACACAAGTGCCACATACAATGCACACTTTCTAAGTTATATTGGTCCTGGCCACAGACCCCTGATCCCTGAAATCAGAGCAACCCGCTTATCGATCTATTCCTTCCCATTCTTTTTTCCTAGAGACAAAACCAAAGTTGGCAAGTGGTCAATAAGAACTAAGTATTTAATACTCTCCGTGTCTAAAGTGCTGCGGCGGACAGAAACAAATGGTGCAGCTCTGAGGGGTGAGCAGTACCATGAGGAGATAAGGATCGCCCAGGAAATTGTAACTCACGGACGACACCCTCAGCCATTGGTTTAACCATTCCCAGCTTTCAGTGTGTAGGCAGGATGATTTATCTCACCTGCCTTCTGTGGCCCTGCTTTGTATCCCCAGCATGCCCCTCACTGTGCAGTCAATGCTGTCACTTCTCCAGCCTCTGCCTTATCCCCTGGGCTGCATCTCCCCTTGCATCAGCTCTCGCTCTTCCATAGGCACCCAACCTCCTCCCCATGTCACATTACAGCCGAGCTTCCCGGCCACCATCCCCGGCAAGGCCTAGTCCCTTGGTCCAGAGCACTGCCCGCCACCCCAAGCATCCCCTCAGGCACCAGGCTGCCTCTAATATTCATACCTGAAGCTCCCCAAGAGGCAACATCATTTTTAGCTGACTCAGGCAAAGGGCCAATGGCTCCTGAAGATAAAAATGTCTCATCTTGATTCCTTTTTAGGAAAGGCGAGAGCATCAGTAGGAAGTTAAGAGGGGCTGGTGTGCCCTGAACCCAGAGACCAAGGGCACCACCACATATCATCCCCCAGCCCCCCGGAATATATCCACACTTATTCTGCAGTGGCTTCAGATTTGTACCAAGACGATGAAGTGTGGAAAGGCACGCACCCCTAGTATTCCCAAAGGACACTGCTTCCTGGGTCTCCTTTTTTCTAACGCCACCGCAGAAAAGCTTTTGATAGAAGCCCAATTAGGAGTGACAGATTTAAATTGTTCTGAAATGCACATCAATTCATCACGTCCACTTTTTATGAGCATTGGCCCCACCTGGATTTCAGGTCCGTGCACAGGGCTGATTGACAGCTCTGATGGCGACCAGGAGCCATGATGGGACCACTCAGCCAGACCCAAATCCCAGACTGAGGTCACCCTTTCGGACTCCTGTCAAGTCAGACTTGCTACAGGACTGGCTAGGGGGAAACCCTGGCCTTGATAACGAAATACTCTTCTCTCCTGCTGTTGCCTCTGAAGCCTGGTCAGCAAATCCGCCTTCCCCACAGGAGACTGATAAGCAGTTGCGACCACCAGCTGATTCCAATTCAAGACCTCGCTGTGCTTTCAAAGATGGGCTCTTGGCTTCACCTGTGCACTGGATGGAATTTGTTTCATTGCTGTGTTCTTCAGTGTCCTGGCTGGCATTTTATTGCCTGGGTTGGAAGCAACTTGGGGAGCCCATTGTCCCTCTTTGAGTTCTCCATGTCAGTGTCGTGATTTGCTTGGGCCACGCTATCCGGTATGGAGTGGGTTTTTAATAATTATTTGCCGAATTGAGTGCTCTGATGTTTTATGATAAAAACATTCTGTTGTCACAGAATTACATTCAGTGTCAGTCCACCAAGGAGAATGCAGTGAGCTTAAGTGCTGTGACGGGCCCGGGACGGCTACTCTGCAGTTTTGTCTGACTGCTCCAGTGGAGTGAGGACCCTTCCTTCATGCCACCTGTGCACTGGGCACAGAACAAATTTTTGTACCACTTCTTTTTTAAATTAAAAATTTTTTTTTACAGATGGGGTCTTGCTCTGTCATCCAGGCTGGAGTGCAGTGGCATGATCATAGCTCACTGCAGCCTCCAACTCCTGGGCTCAAGTGATCCTCCCATCACAGCCTCCCAGAGCACTGGTATTACAGGGGCACACCACCACCCCTGGATAACTTTGTTTTTTAAGAGATGGGGGGGGGGGGTCTTGCTATGTTGCCCAGGCTGGTCTTGAACTCTTGGCTTCAAGGGATCCTCTTGCCTTGGCCTCCCAAAGTGCTGGGATTTCAGGCATGAGGCAGCCTGCTGGGCCCAGTTTCTGCCTCTTACCCTCTTTTGCCATTGCTGGTTCGTACACCTGTCGTGAATTCCTTGGAGGAGCCTCACATGTACCCATCGGTGCCTTTCCAGCACAGCACCTGGACCTCCTTTGTAGAGTGACTGAATAAACAAGTCTCCTGTAGCGTGTAGCCTGGAGACTTGACACGAAAGCAACAGCAAAGTGGGATACAGAGCCTGTGTTTTTGTGCATACATTAAATTCGGGAGGAGGAGAGGTGGGAGGAAATTGTGTTACTCTTTGGTTTTGGGAAGTTGAGAGACAGTTTGGAAGGTGCAAAATCAGACATGGGACAGGCACTGCCGGAGACTTGGGCATTAGCAAGCAAAATCCTGCCCCTGGGAGCCCTCGGGGCTGGCATGTGAATGTGTGGGGTGGGCCCAGCAGCCCCGAGAATCTTCTCAGTGAGAGAGTCGGGCCCTTGAGTTTTGTAGAAAAGGTCACCAGTATCATCAAATGAGTCCCACTCGGAGAGTGGCCAAGAACCAGAGGTGGAAGAGCCTGTGGGAGCCACAATCAGACCTTAAATCTTCCTCATTATCTTCTTCTCATCTCACTCGGCTGCCACTAGAACCCCCAAGGAGCCCGCGACAGGGTTAGGCCAGGCCAGGCCAGATGCCTTTGGAGTCAACCCCGGGAAAGTCTGCAAAGCGTGGTAATGAGGATATTCCAGACAGACTGCGGGGACGGGGGTCCCACTCACTCACTTGCACATTCACTCACTTGCGCATTCACTCCCACTCACTCGTTCACTCATTCACTCATTTACTCACTCATCCACTCACTCATTCATTTACTCACTCATCCACTCGCTCACTCTCTCATGCACTAACTCATTTACTCACTCATCCACTCATTCACTCACTCATTCACTCACTCACTCATTCACTCACTCATTTACTCACTCATCCACTCATTCACTCACTCACTCATTCACTCACTCATTTACTCACTCATCTACTCATTCATTCACTCACACATCCATTCACTCATTCATCCATTCACTCACTGACTCACTCATCCATTCACTCACTCACTCACTCATTCAATCATTCATCCATTCACTCATTCACTCACTCATCCATTCACTCATTCACTCACTCATCCATTCACTCACTGACTCATTCATCCATTCACTCACTCATTCACTCACTCATCCATTCACTCACTGACTCACTCATCCATTCACTCATTCACTCACTCACTCATTCACTCATTCATTTACTCACTCATCCACTCACTCACTCATTCATTTACTCACTCATCCACTCGCTCACTCTCCCATGCACTCACTCATTCACCCACTCATTCATCCACTTACACATCCACTCGCTCGCACATTCACTCACTCATTCACTCACTCATCCACTCATTCACTCACTCACTCATTCACTCATTTACTCGCTCATCCACTCATTCATTCACTCACACATCCATTAACTCATTCATCCATTCACTCACTGACTCACTCATCCATTCACTCACTCACTCACTCAATCACTCTTCCATTCACTCACTCACTCTTCCACTCACTCACGCATCTACTCACTTATCCACTGACTCACTCATGCATTCACTCACTTATTCACTCACTCATCCATTAACTCATTCACTCACTCATCCACTCATCCATTCACTCACTCATTCATTCACTCACTCATCCACTCACTCAGCCATTCACTCATTCACTCACTCACTCATCCACTCATTCATCTATTCACTCACTCACTCATCCACTTATTCACTCACTCATTCACTCATCCATTCACTCACGCATCTACTCACTTATCCACTGACTCACTCATGCAATCACTCACTTATTCATTCACTCATCCATTAACTCATTCACTCACTCATCCACTCATCCATTCACTCACTCATTCATTCACTCACTCACTCGGCCACTCACCCAGCCATTCACTCATTCACTCACTCACACATCCACTCACTCATCCACTCATTCATCCACTCACTCACTCATTCATTCACTCACTCATCCACTTACTCATGCATTCACTCATCCATTCACTCATTCATTCACTCATTCACTCACTCTCACTCAATCACTCATTCACTCACTCATCCACTCATTCATTCACTCACTCATCCGTTCACTGATTCACTCACTCATGCACTCACTCACTCACGCATTCACTCATCCATTCACTCACTCATTCATCCCTCACTCACTCATTCACCCATTCACTCATGGATTCACGCATTCATTCTCTCACTCACACATTCACTCACTCATTCATTTATTCACTCAATCATTTACTCACTAATGCACACACTCATTCATTCACTCAATCACTCATCCGCTCATTCATTCACTCACTCATCTGCTCATTAATTAATTCATTTACTCATTCATTCATGGGCTCACTCACTCACTGACTCACTCATTAGATTCAAAAAGCATTCCTAGATGCAGAAGTCAAAAAAATCGAAGAAACTTTGACTATGAGAAGATGCAGGGAACGAAAAATAAGTAAGAATATGCCACACATGACAAATATGGGAGGTTCAGAGCCAAGAAAAAGAGGCAGGGAAAGAGAAACTCGGAGGAAAGATGGTCAAAAGGGCCCCCAGACTCATTGGAAGAAGAAAGAAGTGGCAAGAAAGATCAGGGCTGAGGAGCAGTGAGAAGGAGACTGGAGGGAACAAGGAAACCTGGATCCCAGCCCCGTCTGGCCCGTATTTTAAAGTCAAGCATTAGCTCAGAGAATGCAAATCAGAGCTACAGCAGAGTGATTTACCAAGGGAATGCAGCGTGATCACTCAGGTCACTACCTGCAGCTCAAATGAAGTTATCTCCAGGGCCCAGAGCTGGCCCTGACTGCATCACAAGCTTCCTTTGAGGAGTCAGCAGGCAGCGGGACACACACCAGGCACCCGTCGCTGCCTTCTGCATTTATAAGACACGCTGGAAATACACTTAGAATAGACGCAGCGATCAATTTAAAATGCATTTCTAGTTGTGGGGCCATCTATTTTATGAAATACCCTGCAAATGGATAAATGCAGCAGTGCTTCGAAACACATTCCCAGGTGTTTGAAAGTAACTTTGCCAACTTTTTCCATTGGCTAGAAGGTCAGTATTTTTTTTGAAATGCAGATTTCAGGTTTTCTTCCATGGTGACAGGGATGTGGTGGTGGAGGCTTCTGCCTCTAGCTTTCTAATCCTCCCATTCTTGTCCCAGGATCCACTAAGAGGTGCAGTCAGGGCAAGTCGCCTCAACCACAGCAGAAGAGCCCAAGGAGGGGTCTGTGTGTCTTTCCCTGGAGCTTCACAGGGCTCCCAGCTCTTACTTCTAGAAAGGCCTTCAGGTCTGGTCAACCCAAGGTTCAGGAAGCAGCTTTTTTTTTTGGCCAGGCATGGTGGCTCATGCCTGTAATCCCAGCACTCTGGAAGGCCAAGGCGAGCGGATCACTTGAGGTCAGGAGTTCACGACCAGCCTGGCTAACATGGTGAAACCCCGTTTCTACTAAAAATACGAAATATTAGCTGAGTGTGGTGGTGGGTGCCTGTAATCCCAGCTACGAGGGAGGCTGAGGCAGGAGAATTGCTTGAACCTGGGAGGTGGAGGTTGCAGTGAGCCGAGATTGCACCATTGCACTCCAGCTTGGGCAACAAGAGCAAAACTCCTTTTCAAAAAAAAAAAAGACACTTTAAATTTTGTGTGTGTGTGTGTGACAGGGTCTTACTCTGCCACTCAGGCTGGACTGCAGGGGTGCAATCAGAGCTCACTGCAGCCTTGACTTCCTGGGTCCCAGTGATCCTCCCACCTCAAGCCTCCCCAGGAGCTGGGACTGCAGATGTACACCACCACACCCAGCTACTTTTTAAATTTTTGTATTTTAAAGATGGGGGTCTTACTACATTGTCGAGGTTGGTGTTGAACTCCTGGTCTCAAGCCTCAGCTTTCCCAGATGCTGGGATTGCAGGCATGAGCCACCATGCCCTGCCAGATCTGGGTTTTATTTAGGTCTTGGACTTCCTTATTTTAACCCAAGGTGTTCAAGGCTTGAGGTCAACACTGCATTTTCTCATCTATCAGGCTCAGTGGGCAGATTTCCAGGCAGCAGAAGAAAAAGAAGTAGGGTGGTTTTTGAGGGCTAGGCTTGAGTGACTT
This sequence comes from Pan troglodytes, assembly GCF_028858775.2. Lineage (NCBI taxonomy): Eukaryota > Metazoa > Chordata > Mammalia > Primates > Hominidae > Pan > Pan troglodytes. The sequence goes on from NC_072404.2 coordinate 8,931,527, forward strand.
TGTTAAAATAAGAGTCTCTGAGGATGCCTTCTGTTGTAGATTTAGAGAGTTGGGTGGCCAGGGTTCCACGGGCCGGGAACCCACAAATAAGGAAGCCATAACTCCTGCACTCAGGAGGTTAAAATATTGTAAGTTGTACTTGCTGCTGTGAAGTGACATCGTTCCCTCCAAAAAGGGCAGGGGTTGTAGGGGAAAGGATTGCAGGAATTCTAATTAAACAAAAAGTCAAACCAAAAAAAAAAAACAAAAAACTTTTGCATAAAGAGATAAAAACGGCAGTTCCCCTCTGTGTTCTAATGGGAAGGATGTGGTCCTGCAGTCAGAGAGTCCTGGGTTTAAACTTCAGTTGTGCCATTTGTTGCTGTGTGGCCTTGGGCATGTTGCTTACCCTCTCTGAGCCCCTTTTATTGGATGAGTAGCACTAAAGTCGTTTTTTGTTGTTGTTGTTGTTGTTGTTGTTGTTTTGAGGTGGAGTCTGCTTCTGTTGCCCAGGCTGGAGTGCAGTGGCACTATCTTGGCTCACTGTAACCTCCGCCTCCTGAGCTCAAGTGATCCTCCCACTTCAGCCCCCGGAGTAGCTGGGATGACAGGCACGTGCCACTGCGCTTGCTTATTTATTTATTTATTTGTATTTTTAGTAGAGATGGGGTTTTGCCATGATGGTCAGGCTGGTCTTGAACTCCTGGCCGCAAGTGATCCACTGGCCTCGGCCTCCTAAAGTGCTGGGATTCCAGGCGTGAGCCACCGCTCCTGGCCACGAGTAGCACTAACATCTTAAGGCTACTGTGGCACGTACAGTGGGCAATGCTACTTAGCTACTCAGCCCACCCCCGTCAGAAGCTAGCAGCAAACTCAGGACAGAAACAAGAAGTCACTACCTACTCGTCCTGTGTAATTACCTCCATTCCAAGCAGAATTTAGAGAAAAACTTTAAAAATTTACCCTCAAACCTTCTGTCTGAGCTTCCGATTGGAAACTCACCTAGCCGGTGGTGTTGGCATCTTTCTGTGTCTTCCACGTTCCTCTGGGCAGGGACACACTTCATATTTCCTTGTGTACCCTGGCTTAGCGAGTGTCTTCCACAAATCGGCATTTCATATTTATCAAGTGATTGGTGTCCAGGGGCTAAACGCTGGCTTTCTTTCACTCGTTACAGCTTCTTCCCTTCAGCTGATCAGACCTCTACCTCCCCAAGGGTGGGGAGAGCTTTCACTGTGACTGCTTTCCGGTGCCTGCTGTTCCCACCTAGATGGTTCCGCTGTGCCTGCAGTTTGGAGGTCTGCACCAATCCATCTTGCACTCTCAATCACTCACGGGTTAGAAGCCTAGAATAGATGGCCCTCTGATTTCTGACCTGCAGGGCGCAAACTGTCTTTACCTGGTGAAATGCAGACAGGCCAGCTGGCCCTATGTCCCACCAGGAGAGCTCTTCATTTGCCAATGTCCCCAAACATCAGTGTTATGGAAACAACAAACATATCTGCCACCTGCTCCCACCCTGGGCAATTTCCAGAAACTGAAGGGCCTTCTTCACTAACAAAGCCAGTCTATTCTGCTGGGCACCATGGCTCATGCTTGTAATCCCAGCACTTTGGGGAGGCTGAGGCGGGAGGATTGCTTGAGCCCAGGAATTCGAGACCAGCTTGGGCAACATAGTGAGACTCTGTCTCTATAAAACTATAAAAAAATTAGCTGGGTGTGGTGGCATGTGCCTGTAGTTCTAGCTATTTGGGAGGCTAAGGCAGGAGGATCACTTGAGACTGGGAGTTTGAGACCAGCCTGGGCAACATAGTGAGACCTTGTCTCTACAAAAAAATTAAAAAAGTAGGCAGGCATGGAGGTGTGTACCTGTGGTCTCGGCTACTCAGGAGGCTGAGGTGGGAGGATCACTTGGGCCCAGGAGGTAGAGGCTGCCGTGAGCCATGATTGCATCACTAGACTTCAGCCTGGGTGACAGAGCGAGATCCTATCTCAAAAACAAGAAAGTCCATTCTGTCCACTGGGCTGTTTCTGGAGTTCAGTTATGTTTGTGGGATACTGATAACCCCACATCAGCCATCATTTTTTGGATTATACTCGTCCCTCTCTCATTGTTTAAGGGAATGAGGGGTGTATGGGAACTTCTTTACCAGTTGACCTTCAGAGGACATATTCCCAGACAACCAGGGCACAATGTCTCTGTGCGGTGGGTGTCTGCACACAGTGGGCACTCAGTCAACCTCAGAGCAGGACGACAGAATGTCTCAGTTACCAAACCCACATGACAGACGCGCAGGTGGACGCTGACAGCCTCTAAGGGGAGACTGCTGTGGTGCAGGAGACCTGGGAAGCCCCCATCCCGTGTTCTGGACGGTCATGCTTGGGCTGTCTGTAACCTCACCAGGATTACTGTAGGCTGTGGCTGGGCTTCTGGGAAGGAAAATGAATAATTAAGACGCTGGAGATGGAAAACTTCAGGACACAATAGAGATTTTTAGTCTTAACTAGACAGGAAAATAAGTGTCTCAGGCCAGGCACAGTGGCTCACACCTATAATCCCAGCACTTTGGGAGGCCAAGGTGGGTGGATAGCTTGAGTCCAGGAGTTTGAGACCAGCCTGAGCAACATAGGGAGACCCCGTCTCTACCAAAAATACAAAAACAAGCCGGGTGTGGTGGTGCACACCTGTAGTCCCAGCTACTTGAGGAGGCTGAGGCACGAGGATCGCCTGAGCCCAGGAGGTTAAAGCTGCAGTGAGCCGTGATTGTGCCACTGCACTCCAGCCTGGGTGACAGAGCAAGAGCTTGTCTCAATAAAATACAATAAAAATAAAAAAAAATAAAGCAGCATCTCGATATTTAAGCACATTTGACCATTCAGGAAAGGGCTCTCAAGAGACCTCCAAAGAGTAACCTCACCACCTCTTAATCCCCAGGAACTGACGACCCAGTGGGGCAGGTTCCAGATTCCTCATTTGTCTGATTTTGCTTTCTACTATGTGTTTTTGTTTTTTGTTTTTGTTTTTTTGTTGAGATGGAGTTCACCCAGGCTGGAGTGCAGTGGTGCCATCTCGGCTCACTGCAACCTCTGCCTCCTGGGTTCAAGCGATTCTCCTGCCTCAGCCTCCCAAGTAGCTGGGATTACAGACGCACACCACCACACCTGGCTAATTTTTATATTTTTAGTAGAGACAGGGTTTCCCCATGTTGGCCAGGCTGTTCTTGAACTCCTGACCTCAAGTGACCCACCTGCCTCAGCCTCCCAAAGTGCTGGGACTACAGGCGTGAGCCACCACGCCTGGCCTCTGCTGTGTGTCTTACAGTAACATCACCATTTACAGGAGGCATTTCTAGAAGAATAAAGCATGAAACCTACATCCGGCGCTCTTATTATCACAATTATTATAACAATGAGTGTCTCCATCTGAGGTTAGGCGGGCACAGAAACGGAATTCAAACCAGTCGGATTTTCTGTCTCGGAGAATTCTGCCAACGAGATGCCAGGGGAGCCCGTGCGTTGAAATGCATTAATTGAGTACCACTATTTTGGGAGCAAAATAGGTTTGTGCATCCATTTAAATGTGGGGCATCTGAGAGGGAGAAAGACGGAGAGAGAGCGGGGATTCAGAAAGGCTCTCTTTACTTATAATTAACTACAAAATAAACAGCTCTCTCATGGAATGGGGCCCTCTCTGTTCCCGCCACCCCTGCAGCCCACGTTTCAATTAGCTCTGTGTTATTCGGGTCTCCTATTACTCCAGATAACCCAGGACTGGCTGTAATTAATTGTTATAATATACTCAGGAGCAGAGCCAAGCTGCAGCTCGGGAAGGCTGGTTGAAGCTGCTCTGTTCCTCTAACCGGCCTCCTGGAAGGGCTGGCTTGGAGCTCCACCTTCACCAATAAGTCAGAGCTCCTCCGTGGGATGACGAGGGAGAGGGGCTGAGATACTTGGAGTCTGCTTTGTTTGCTGCATTTGGTGCTGAGCAAGGTGCTGGCCCTTTTCTTTCTGCCCCGCTCCCTTCACAGTCCCTGAAGCCCTGAACCCTTCATGCCAGTGACATTTAAAATAAAGACATCAGGCCAGGCACGGTGGCTGACGCCTGTAATCCCAGAACTTTGGGAGGTGGAGGTGGGCCTATCACTTAAGGTCAGGAGTTCGAGACCAGCCTGGCCAACACGGTGAAACCCTGTCTCTATTAAAAATACAAAAATTAGCTGGTCGTGGTGGCATGTGTCTGTAATCCCAGTTACTCTGGAGGCCGAGGCAGGAGAATTGCTTGAACCCGGGAGGCAGAGGTTGCAGTGAGCCGAGATGGCGCCACTGCACTCCAGCCTGGGCGACAAGAGCAAAGCTCCGTCTCAAACAAACAAACAAACAATCACAAAAATCAGCCGGGCGTGGTGGCAGGCCCCTGTAATTCCAGTTACTTGGGAGGCTGAGGCAGGAGAATCACTTGAACCCGGGAGGCGGAGGTTGTAGTGAGCTGAGATTGCACTATTGCACTCCAGTCTGGGTGACAGAGTAAAACTGTCAAAAAAAAAAAAAAGACATCTTATCCATAGAATGGAATATTATTCATCCATACAAAGGCATGAAGAAGCATTGCTGCTTGCTGTGGTGCAGATGAGCCTTGCAGACACTACGCTCAGTGAAAGAAGCCAGACACAAAAGGCCACACATCATAAGATGCCATTTAGATGAAATGCCCAGAACAGGCAAATCCATAGAGTCAGAAGGCAGGTTGGTGGGTACCAGGGACTGGGGGGAGGCAGGGATGGAGGAGGGGGTGAGTATTAATGGGGATGAGGTTTCCTTTTGGGGTGATGAAAGTGTCCTGGGGCTGGATAGAGGTGGTTGTTACATAGCATTGTGAATGTACTAGACGCCACCAGATTATTGATTTTAAAATGGTGACTTTTATGTTATATGAATCTTACCTCAATAAATAAATAGAAACAGGCTGGGTGCAGTGGCTCACACCTGTAGTCCCAGCACTTTGGGAGGCTGAGGCAGGAGGATTACTTGAGCCCAGGAGTCTGAGACCAGTCTGGGCAATATAGCAAGACCCCATCTGGGCAAAAAATAGAAAGATTAGGCAGGCGTGGTGGGGTATGTCTGTAGTCTCAGCTACTCAGGAGACTGAGGCAGGAGGATTGCTTGACCCAGGAGTTTGAGGCTGCAGTGAGCTATGATCACACCATTGCACTCTAGCCTGGGTTACAGAGGAAGACCCTATCTCAAAAATAAACTAAACTAAAATAAAAACAGCTACAATTTTTTGAGCCGAGGTGAGCAGGGGCTAGGCCCCAAACCCTCAGTGACTCCAAGCCCCAGACAGCCTGGGCAGGAAGCTCTGATCATCTCTGGTGAAGACCTGAGACTTCCCAGTCTTGGGGAGGGGACACCAAGGGATGAGACAGGTTGTGGGGAAGCTGGGACTTGAGCCCTGTAGGGAGGCCGTGTGCTTGTCATGGGAGGCAACAGTCCACGTGGGAATTGCAGGAATGCCTTTTTTTTTTTTGAAATGGAGTCTCACTCTGTTGCCAGGCTGGAGTGCAGTGGCGCGATCTTGGCTCACTGCAACCTCTGCCTCCCGGGTTCAAGCGATTCTTTCGCCTCAGCCTCCCAAGTAGCTGGGATTACAGGCGTGCACCACCATGCCTGGCTAATTTTTTTGTATTTTTAGTAGAGACGGAGTTTCACCGTGTTAGCCAGGATGGTCTCAATCTCCCGATCTCGTGATCCACTTGCCTCGGCCTCCCAAAGTGGTGGGATTACAGGCGTAAGCCACCGTGCCTGGCCTTTTTTTTTTTTTTTTTTTCTGAGACAGAGTCTCACTCTGTCGCCAGGCTGGAGTGCAGTGGCGCGATCTTGGCTCACTAAAACCTTTGCCTCCTGGGCTCAAGCGATTCTCCTGCCTCAGCCTCCTGAGTAGCTGGGATTACAGGCACCTGCCACCATACCCTAATTTTTGTATTTTTAGTAGAGACGGGGTTTCACCGTGTTGGCCAGGATGGTCTCCATCTCCTGACATTGTGATCTGCACTTACAGGACGCTGGGTCAAGGAAAGGACAAGATAGAAGCAGAGGCGGAGAAAGAGGGTGAGGTGAGTGGGAGAAGAGGGGACGGCGGGACAGGGGCCTTGTGACAGAAAAGGGAACAAGAACTCAGGGTTTTACGTTGTACCCACAGGTGCAGAGCTGAGAAAAGGAAAGAGAAATGAAGAACGGCAACTCGGAGGGAGGAGATGGTGGGGGTGGCGCGGGCACTGGGTGCAGGCTGAGAAAGTGAGAGGGCGGTCCGGCCAGGGGGTGGGGGTGCTGCAACCATCTCTGGTCACACCCCTTCTCCTGAGAGCTCCCAGGACTGCAGGCAACTTGCTCAAGAACTTGAGTAATTTCCCGGAGGCCAGCTCACCTGTTTCCAACCCATCAGTGATCTTGAAACTTACAAATACTCAGACTCACACTTTCCGCCTATCCGTGCAAGGTAAGAGGAGCCAAACACATCTCGAAATGCACCGATTTTTCTTCTTCTAAGGGGGCAGACTCTCGTGGTGTGCCCCCACCCTCTCTGTTAATGCCTCTATTGTGTAAAAACGTCTTTAGATAAATTTGTCGGGCTTGGAGCCTAGGGTGGCCATTTCTTTGCACTTTCTCTACTACAATCCAAGACCAGCAAACATGAGGCCACATTTTTCCAGTGGTTTCTGCCTCCCCCACCACAGTGGTGATGGAAATACGCTCCCCAGCAACAGTGAGAAGACCCTGGGATTCTGCAGGCTCAGAGATCATCTGTACCCTCCCGCCGTGTAAGTGCAAGACGACAAATGAGATGCAAACAGGGAAGTCTTTCTTACGTTTGCGCCAAATGATACAATCACCAATAATGAAATAAGGCACCTGTCAAAACTGCACCCAGAAACGGTCGATCAGTATGGACGTGAGGTTGTTAGGAATGCGTTTCCTTAGCAGCGAAGAGGGGGTAACTGGCTGCTCTCTGATCATCTGTCTCTTCTTCCCTGTGTGCAGGGAGCTATGAAGGAGCCCACTTAGGAAGCCAGGATTTAAGGTGACAGGAGCATATTGCAGGTGGGGCTCCACCTGCCAGGCAGTGACGGCTGGGGGTCACCCCGAAATCTCTGCACTCAGGGCTGTTAGACGGACGTTACGCGGTATGTGAACTAGAGACGCTAAGAGCCTATTATTCTGTTTTGCATTTTAAAGGAGGCCTCTGAGGACCAGCTGATGCTTTCAAACCACTTAAGTCAGCGAAGCCCCAAAAAGGCTGTAGTCTCTTGCAAGCAAAAGTTACCAAGGGGCTGCCGAGGGTCTTCAAGCCCGCAGGACTTAAGAAATTCCCGAGTGTTTCACCAGGAACTGAGGAATCTACTCGGATCCCTTTCAGGGATCCCGGGGGGAGGGGAACTTCCCCTTTGGGGTCCCCAGTCCTACTGTCTCTTTGGGAAGCTCCTTGTCCCACAGTCGCCTGGTTTGTCCTCCGGTGTTTGTGGGCAGGGGCTGGGCCTTTGGTGCCCCGGTGGACACCAGCGAGCCACAGCCTCATTTCTTAGCATTTGCAATCTCAAGAGATCCCAGAGGAACCGTCTGGAAGGTGCTTGCGGGGTTGAGGGGTGGGGAACACGAACCCTTTCCAGACCTGGGGAGGGCCAGGCTGCAAGGCCCCACGTTTTGGAAACAGACCCTGTACACACTTCCTCTCCACCCAGCTGGGGGCCACGGGCAACTCAGGCCTTGAGACACACTCTGTGCACTGAGCCCCACTCCCCGGACCCTGGCACTGTCCCAGTCAGAAGAAAATAAGACCCAGTGCCACATGACAACGGGAGCATCCTGGCCTGTGTGGGTCACCGGGCATGTATGGAGAGTGTCTACGGGCTGGATCCATGGAGCTCTGTGCAATCCAAGCCACGGCATGAGATAGTCGCCCCAGCACCTGCTGCTGAGACTCCACATCTGGTTTAGGAAATTAGGAGATGCAAAGAGGTGTGCATGAAGCCATGAAAACACATGGGCACAGACAGGACAAGGGGGCCAGGTGCTGGGGAGAGGGGGTCCCATGGCAGCCTCCCAGGGACAGGGCTTCACCAGCACTGCACCCGTGGGCCTCAGTTACGGGACCGGCCAGTTGGGAAACGTACTCACGCGGTTGTGAGCCAGCTGGGTCCTGGGGGTCCCTCGTGTTCCTCTCAAATTCTCTCTCCTCCTGTTGATTCCCCAGAAAACACCAAGGCTGTGGGAGAGCAGCCACCTCCCCCGGAAGCCCACACCGACGCCCCACTCAGATGCTGCCTCTATTTTTAGCAGGGGCAGAAGTGGGGACTGGGGGTGGGCTGCCTTACTTCCCTCTTTTTTTTTTTGTTCTGAGCAGAATCTGTGGGTGACTTTCCACTCATGGGAGTGGGGAGGCTCGGAGAGCAGAAAGGGACTCAGGCTGTGCAGGGCAGGCAGAAACTGCAGGGAACAGGGTGCGCCTGTCATCAGGGCCAGGAGGGCGGGGGGGCGGGGGGGCCAGGGCAGGAACCCAGCGTCGTCAGTCACTGTTCGCACCTCTGCTCTGCTCTCACCACTGGGCCCCGGGCCACGCCAGACCTCACCCAGGGGACCTCTCTGGCCTCCTCTGCCTCTGAATTCCACAGAGGAGGAAGACCGGCCAGCAGAAGTGCGGGGCCTTGGACATTCCAGGGAACACTCTTCTATGAGCGTGCATCCCATGATGCATACCCTTTTCCCCTGTCTCTTTGAAGTTTGTTAGTGGGTGTGGAGCCCAAAGTACTTTGGACTGGAACATCATGGCTGGAACATCGTGTCTTTACCAGAGAATGGAGGGCAACCAGAGTTGTGGGAATGAATGGAGGCAATGCATGAACACCGCCCACCCCAGCGACCTGTGGATGCAGGTGATCAATTCCTTCCCCAAAGCTGTCAACGTCCCCTCCGCTCCTATATAAGCAAACACCAGTTTCTCGGCCATTGCTTCCTGGCCCTGGCCCTGTGTGCAACAGCACCCAAATCTACTATCTTAGCAGGCTTCCTCCCTATTTCCCAGCCTATACCAATCGCAAGAATACTCGCTGTTTCCCTTCTTTTCTTCCAAAAAATTGAGGTGTAATCAGTGAGCTTCATGGGTCTTCAGTACACAGTTCGATGAGTTAGGAAGATGCCCACGCAACCAAGATCTCAGTCGTGATACAGAGCATGGTGACCCCCACTAAGAAGTTCTCCATGGCCCTTTCCATCCCCCTGTGGCCCCCAAAGGCAACCGCTCCTGTGATTTCCATCAGCTTTGCCTTTGCTTGAACCTTAGGAGAGTAGAATAATGTGTTGTTCTACTCAGACGTCCCCTCCTTGGGTCTCCAGGAAGCTCTGGGCACCGCAGCTGTGTACTCCCTGCAATGGTTAATTTTCTGTGTCAACTTGACTGGGCTAAGGGATGCCCAGATAGCTGGTAAAACATTTCTGGGTGTGTTGTTGAGGTTGTTTCTCAGCATTGGAATCAGTGGACTGGGTCAAGAAGACCCGTCCTCCTCAATGTGGAAGGGCGCCATCCAATCTGCCGAGGACCCCTGATAGAACAGAGAGTCAGAGGAAGGAAGAATTTGCCATTTTGAGCTAGGGCATCCATCTTCTTTAGGGTCTGGCTGCTTTCACGCAGCGTGTGAGGCTGGTGTCAGTCAGGCATTCCTGTTTGTCACTGGGCAGTATCCCATCGAAAATGTCTCACATTTTCCTGACTTGTGTATCTTTCGCTGGACATGTGGGTTGTTTCCTGTTTGCCTGGGACCTTCCTGTACAGATCTTCATGTGGACGTGCTGTCATTTCTTTTGAGTAAACGCCCTGGAGTAGGACTGTCTGAGGGAGGAAGACGCGGTGCCCCCAGCCAGGGCCGCCATGGAGAATTGGGGGAGCAGCGGGGACTGACCATGATCTCCTCACACCTCCGCTCTCTGATCATTCCAGCGCTAGCACTTTCTGGGAAGGCTGGGAAGCTCACTGATTACACCTCAAGTTTTTGGAAGAAACGAAGGGGAACAGCAAGTATTCTTGTGATCGATGTAGGCTGGGAAATAGGGAGGAAGCTGGCTACGATAGTAGATTTGGGTGCTGTTGCACAGGGAAAGGAAGCAACGGCTGAGAAACTAGTGTTCACTTGCATAGGAGCGGAGTGGACGTTGACCTCATCCTTCCCGGCTTAGGCGGGAGAGACAGTGATGATGATATCGGGAGGCCTGAAACCCACCAAAAAGAGTCAGAAGGAAGCTGATTCAATATGGGACTGGCAATTTCAGGGGGAAAAGATGTCAACACCTTCAAAGGTGGGGCCAGATCCCCTGGAGGTAAAAGTTCCTTCCAACTGGATTCTTAAACACACCCCATCGGAGAGACCAAAACATGGCTGGTGGAATTCAGGCTTGATTCCCATTTCCCCGCGAGAGGGTGAAAACGTTCCTACTGGGCTGCTCCAGGGAGCACGGCAAGGATCACCAGCGCCATGGGGCAGAAGAAGCTGAGTCCCCCCATGAGCAGCACGGAAAAGAGGGGGTCACCTGAGGCCACAGAGGAGAGGGACTCCTTGGAGGAGGCGGCAGTAACTAAGTCACACACATAAAGGAAGTGGCATCTGAGAGCTTCCGGCACGCACGCCCAGGGAGGTGGGAGCCTAAGCTTGTGGGTGAGGAGTGATTTTTCTAGTATGACAAGAAACATAAAATACAAAACAGGTGGTTCTGCCAATAAGTCAGCCCCAGAGGAGCCTGGTGACCCTGGAAATGGGGCCGACCTGATGTGGACTTAGGGGCTTTGGGGTTTGAGCCCCAGCCTGGACTCCTGAGCTTCAACAAGGGGGCTGGGAGGCAGCCCTCTTTCCTTTTTTTTTTTTTGAGACGGAATCTTACTGTGTTGTCCAGGCTAGAGTGCAGTGGCACAATCTCGGCTCACTGCAACCTCTGCCTCTTGGGTTCAAGCAATTTCTCCCACCTCAGCCTCCTGAGTAGCTGAGATGACAGGCGTGCACCACCACGCTCAGCTAATTTTTGTATTTTTAGTAGAGACGGGGTTTCACTATGTTGGCCAGGCTGGTCTCGAACTCCCAACCTCAGGTGATCCACCCGTCTTGGCCTCCCAAAGTGCTGGGATAACAGGCGTGAGCCACCGCACCTGGCCAGGAGCCTTCTTTCCTGATGCTGCTCCTCCAGTGGAGCCAGGTCTGTCCTTCTGAGGCCCCCAAAGCAGTTCAGGCCTAGGCCTGTCCAAGCACTCAGGATCCCACCTCCTCCCTGGCACTATTTGTTTTCTTTATCTCCGCCTTGAAGCTGTAGTTCCAAACAGGCAGGCCCTTGACTGCTGATTCAGCTGCTGGAGCCAAAACTCATAAAATCCTATTTTAAAAAGGTCCAATGATTTTATTTTCTGATCATAAATATGAAATTTAATTAGCAGCCTGCTGCTAATGAAGTCACCATGGAAGCCAGCCTGGAGAGGCGGAGGGAATGTGAACACCTGCAGGCAACAGAACCTACTGCCTGATTAACCCTTCCTCTCCCGCTGCCCCTCACTGGGCCCTTTCTAGGGCCCCATGGGCCCCGCTGCAGAGGGGCAGCCTCTGGCCTGGAAGGACAAGGAGGGGCTGCTCGTTCAGGCAGAGTTGGAGGTAGCTCAGATGTCCCTTCCTTGGGTCTCCAGGAAGCTCTGGGCACAGCAGCGGGGTACTGGATGTGCTGGTTAATTTTATGTGTCCACCTGATTGGGCTAAGGGATGCCCAGATAGCTGGTAAAACATCTGGGTGTGTCAGTGAGGATGTCTGTGGAGGAGCTCAGCATTTGAATCAGTAGACTGAGTTAAGAAGATCCGCCCTCCCCAACGTGGTTGGGCGCCATCCCATCTGTCCAGGGCCCCTGATAGAACAAACAGTCAGAGGAAGGAAAAATTCTCGTCTTGAGCTGGGACATCTGTCTTCTCCTGTCCTCTGACACTGGAGCTCTTGGTTCTGGGCCTTCAAACTCTGGGACTGACACCATGGACTCCCTTGTTTTCAGACCTTCAAACTGGGACTGAATTATATACTAGCTTTCTTTCTTTTTCCCTCTCCGTTTTTCTTTCTCTTTCCTTCTTTCTTTCTCTCTCCCTCCCTCCCTCCCTCCCTTCCCTCCCTCCCTTCCTTCCTTTCTTCTTTTCTGAGACAGGGTCTTGCTCTGTTGCCAAGGCTGGAGTGCAGTGTCATGATCATGGCCCACTGCAGCCTTGAACTCCTGGACTCAAGTGATTCACCTGCCTCAGCCTCCCGAGTAGCTGGGACTACAGGTGTGCATCACCATGCTTGGCTAAGTTTTTAAATTTTTTTTAGAGATGGGAACTCCCTATGTTGCTCAGGCTGGTCTTGAATTCCTAGGCTCAAGTGATCCTCCTGCCTTGGCCTCTGGAAGTGTTGGAACTATAGGTGGGAGCCACCATGCCCGGCCGTGGCTTCTGTGATTCTCCAGCTTGCATAGAGCATATCATGGGGCTTCTTGGCCTCCATAGTCATGTAATCCAATTCCCATAATTAAATCCCCTTTTATATATGTCTCTATGTATCCTACTGTTTCCATGTCTCTGACTAATACACTCTGCTGCAGATCAGAGACCCAGCTTCTGTCTTCTCTTTAAAACCCTCTGGTAGGCTGGGCCCAGTAGCTGACACCTGTAATCTCAGCAATTTGGGAGGCTGAGGTAGGAGGATCACTTGAGCCCGAGAGTTCGAGACCAGCCTGGGCAACATAGTCAGACCTCCCTACAAAAGATTTTATAACATTAGCCAGGCATGGTGGCGTGCCCCTGTGGTCCCAGCTACTCGGGAGGCTAAGGTGGGAGGATCACTTGAGCCCAGGAGTTCAAGGAGCAGTGAGCCATAATCGTGTCACTGCACTCCAGCCTGGGTGACAGAGCGAGACCCTGTCTTTAATAATAATAATAATAAAACCCTCTGATGGAACATTGTCCACAGCAAAAGGGAGGCACTGGGAATAATACACAGCTCGGCACAGGAGCTTAAGGGAAGGCCACTGGAGCTCAGAAAGTGCCCAGGGCCTCTGCTCAATGCTGTGCGTGAGCTGGGGGCACACAGCATAGTCCATTCTGCCTTACAATGGACTGGATGGTGCGGAGTCCTTCTTGCCACCAGCCAGCCTTCCTGGTAGTGACTTCCAGATACCTTCTGCCCACAACCCAAAGAGATCAGAGGAACCCTATAGTTCCTCCTTCATACTCCACAGAACACATGAAACCCAGGACCACCCTATTCCTCCCACTACTCCTGGCTTCATTTTCTCCTCCTATAATGCAGGAATAATAATGCCCATAGTTTGCAGGATTTTAGGGATGATTCAACAAATGTCTAAAGAACATGCCCGGCATACAGGAGGAGCTCCATAAACGGGAGACTTTATAATCATCATCTTGCATGAGTTTATGAGTTAAATCCCCAATCCAGAACTCACTACTATGTGAAGTCCTACGGAGGAGACACGGACTATTTCAAACATGATTCAGGAAGCTGAAGTGAGAATGTGACCGTTAATTTCCCAAACATGTTCGGAAAAACCCAATCCATCTGGTCGGTGCTGACATCACGCTAATATCTACTCAAGCGTGTCCGTGTGTGGAACACAGGGTCTGCAGTCCCAGCGTGTGTGGATCGTGTGGGGATGTGTCATTTCCCTGCACACAGGTCACGCCTGTGCAGACAGCCTGCATGTGCACTGCACACAGGAGCTGGTACACAGACCCCTCCCTGCAAAACACAAATACTCATCAGAAGTGAGAAGGAGCCGTGCTCCCCCCGATAGAGCCTGCAACGTAAAACTTTAGATTTAGTCTGTGGTCAAGGCACACAGGATTATATTCTAGTAAAAAGTTTATGACAGAAGGTAATAGAGTTTTTGAGGGATTTTTTTTCTCGCCGGATTTTTTTTTTTTTAAACAGAAGCGTATTGCAATTCTGCAGGTATTTGGGTCCCAGCTCCTGAACGAGTAGGAACAGCTGAGGTTTTGCTCCCTGCACCTCTGCAGGGAACCCTCCTAGGGTCATGGCTGAGGTTGTTGGGATGCTGGAGCCGGAACCCCTCAGGTATCACTGTCAGCACCAACAGGTGCGGCTGGCTTCCAGGATTAAATGTTACGGGTAAGCTGAGTTTGTGTAAATCAAACTCTCTTCTCCCCATTGACTGGATTTAGAGCTGACTCCCCACCTATGCAACTGCCCTCCACAGCCCCTGCTCACAGCCTCAAATTCCTCACTCAAAGTGTCGCCCATCGACCGCAGCGTCAGCAGGTGCTTCACCTGCCGCATTTTGAGCCTCACCTCAGCCCTTCGGAACGGAGACTGCGGTTTAACAGGTTCCCCAGGTGACGCTCACACACACTGATAAACGCCACTCCAACTCACACACACTGATAAACGCCACTCCAACTCACCCCTCCCTGTGCGCAGACACGTGGGTCCCCGACTCTTGGTTCACTCCCTGCCTGACCCCTCCCCGTGCACAGAGATGTGGGTCACCGACTGCCGGTTCACTCCCTGCCTGAGTCTTTTAGGACTTTGGTTTGAAGCACTATAGAATTTGTCCATGTAACTAAAAACCTCTAGTACCCCAAAAGTGATAGAAAATTTTAAAAAATCTGTTAAAAAAACCCCAAACAAGTTAAATATTTAAAAATCAGATAATATTTCATATAAGTTTTTTCAGTGCACTTGAAGTCTTCTTTGGGGACAGGGTGCCTAGTGAATCCGACCCTCCACAAACCCCACCTCATGGCCAACCTTGGTCCACTGCAACCTCCGCCTCCCAGGTTCACATGATTCTCGTGCCTCAGCCGCCTGAGCAGCTGGGATTACAGGCACCCACCACCATGCCTGGCTATTTTTTAAAGAACTGAACACTTCAATGAAAAGGCAGAGGTGATCGGGGTGGATTAAAGAGGATTCAATTCTATGCCGTCGATAACAGGCACACTTGAAACATAAAGATGTAGAGAAGGTAACAGTAAAAAGATGGAAACGCTATTCATAAAAACTGAAATGGCAATATTAATATCAGAAGAGTAGACTTCAGGAAGAGGTGTATTACCAGGGATAAAGAGGGACATTTCATAATGAAAAGAGAGTCAATTCATCAAGAAGATACTATCTTAAATGTGTATGCACCAGTTCTAAAGCTTCAAAACATGTGAGGCCAAAAGAAATAAAACTGAAAGGAGAATTGGACAAAATCTACAATGATGGTTGTTGATTTCAACAGTCTTTTTCACTAATTGTTAGAGCCAATAGATAAAAATGAAGGCTATAGAAGATTTGAATAATAGTATCAACCAACTTGACCTAATTAATGTTTAAAACACTACAATTAACAGCTGCAGAATACATACTCTTCTTTTTTTTTTGAGACTGAGTGTCACACTGTCGCTCGGGCTGGAGTGCAGTGGCTCCATCTCGGCTCACTGCAACCTCCGCCTCCCAGGTTCAAGCGATTCTCCTGCCTCAGCCTCCTGAGTAGCTGGGATTACAGGTGCCCACCACCACACCCAGCTAATTTTTTGTATTTTTAGTAGAGACAGGGTTTCACCATCTTGGCCAGACTGGTCTCGAACTCCTGACCTTGTGATTTGCCCGCCTCGGCCTCCCAAAGTGCTGGGATTACAGGTGCGAGCTACTGCATCCAGCCATACATACTCTTTTCAAGTGTACGTGGAACATTCACCAAGATCTTTCGTTGGTCTATAAAACAAGTCTCAACTTTAAAAGGACTAAAATTATATAGAGTATGTTCTCTGACACAATGAAACTAAAGTAGAAACTTATGATAAAAAGGAACCTAGAAGTTTTCTAGATGTTTGGAAATGAAATGACACAGTCCTAAATAACTCATTGGTTAAATAAGAAAGCAAAAGAAACTTTTGAAGATGTTTTGAACTGAATGGAAATAAAAACAAAACATCAAAATGTGTGGAATGCTGCTAAAGCAATGCTTAGGGAGGACTTTATAACTTTAAATGATCGTATCAGAAAAGAAGAATAATTTAAAATTAACGATCTAAGTTTCTGCATTAAGAAGCCAGGCTGGGAGTGGTGGTTCACGCCTGTAATCTCAGCACCTTGGGAGGCTGAGGCAGGAGGATCACTTGATGCCAGGAGTTTAAGACCAGCCTGGGCAGCTTAGTGAGACCTCATTGCTATAAAAATAAAAATAAAAGGTGGTGTGCACCTGTGGTCTCAGGTACTTGAGAGAATGAGGTGGGATGATCACTTGAGCCCAGGAGCTTGAGGCTGCAGTGAGCTATGATTGCACCACTGCAATCCAGCCTGGGTGACAGTGAGACCCTGTCTCAAAACAAAATAAAACAACAACAACAACAACAACAACAAAACCCCCAGAAAAAAAACAAAAGAAAGAAAGAAGAGGAAAGAAGATAATGAAAATAAAGATAAGAGTGAAAAACAGTAAGTTAGAAAGCTTAAAAACAGTTTAGAAAACCAAAAGCTGGGTCTTTAAAAAGAGCAACAAAATGGATAAACCTCTAGCTATACACTAAGAAAAAAAGAGAAAAAACAGGCCTGGCGCGGTGGCTCACACCTGTAATCCCAGCACTTTGGGAGGCTGAGGTGGGTGGATCACGAGGTCAGGGGTTCGGGACCAGCCTGACCAACATGGTGAAACCCTGTCTCTACTAAAAATACAAAAATTAGTTGAGCGTGGTGGCACATGCCTGTAATCCCAGCTACTCAGGAGGCTGAGGCAGAAGAATTGCTTGAACCTGGGAGGCAGAGGTTGTAGTGAGCCGAGATCGCGCCACTGCACTCCAGCCTGGGTGACAGAGTGCGACTCTGTCTCAAAAAAAAAAAAAAAAAAACAAAAGAAAAAAAACAAAATGACCAATATCAGGAATGAAAGAGGAGCTATCACTACCAGTGCAACAGACATTAAGAATATATTAGGAATATTGTTTTAAAAACATTATGCCCACAATTCTATAATATGAATGATAAGAACAGAAATTACTCAAAAGATATACATTCCCAAAATTGACTTAAGAAGAAATAGACAGTCTGAATTAGCCCTATATCTATTGGAAAAGTTGAAGTCATTATCAGAAACTCTCCCACAAAGAAAATTCCAGACTCATACAGCTTCACTGGTGAATTCTGTCAAACGTTTAAGGAAGAAATAACACAAATCTTACATAAATACTTTCAGAAAACAGAGGAAAAAGCAACACTTCCCACCCATTTTATGTGGCCAATATTATGCTGATTCTGGAATCAACCAAAAAACATTACAGGAATAGAAAACTAGGAACCAGCATACTTCATGAACATAGATACGAAAATCCTTAATGGGATTAGCAATAACTTCAAAAATATAGAGAGAGGATAACACATCATGAGCAAGTGAGATTTATTCCAGAAATGCTAGTCCATTCAACATTAAAAAATCTACCAATGTGGCCAGGCACAGTGGCTCATGCCTGTAATCCCAGCACTTTGGGAGGCCGAGGCAGGCAGAGGTCAGGAGTTCGAGACCAGCCTGACCAACACGGTGAAACCCCCTGCATCTACTAAAAGTACAAAAATTAGCCAGGCGTGGTGGCGGGCCCCTGTAATCCCAGCTACTCAGGAGGCTGAGGCAGGAGAATTGCTTGAATCTGGGAGGCAGTGGTTGCAGTGAGCCAAGATCGTGCCACTGCACTCCAGCCTAGGCAACAGAGCGAGACTCCATCTCAAAGAAAAAAAAATAAATCAACCAATGTGCATCACCATATTAAGAGAATAAAGAAGGGAAAAATCATCTGATTACTTCAATCTATGCAGAAAAGTCATTGGGCAAATTTCAGCATCCATTCATATTAAAAACTTCCACAAATTAGAATAGAAGGGACTGTTCCCCAAAGACTGGGACCAAGGCAAGGATATTCACACTGACCACTTCTATTCAACATTGTATTGAAGTTTCTAGTTAATCCAATAAGACAGAAAATAAAAAGGACGAAGACTGGAAAGGAAGAGGTAAACCTGCCATTATTTGCAGAAAACATGATTGTCTAAAAGAAATCCAAAGTAATCTACAGAAAAATCTGCTAGAATTAATATTCAATTAACAATGATTAATAATTATTTGCTAAATTAGCAAAGCCACAGAAAGTCAATATACAAAAGCCAAAAACCCTAATATCCAGAAACATAACACACGTAGGATTTAAGATAAGGAAAGCTTTGTAAAGTGTCTGCACCAAGAACTACAAAGCATTGCTAAGAAAAATTAAGAAAGCCCTAAGTCAAACAGAGAGATATATCATGTTCATTGATTGGAAGATTCCTTAATATTGGTTTTTGGTGTTTTTTTTTGTTGTTGTTTGTTTGTTTTTTTGTTTTTATTTATTTATTTTTTTTGAGACAGGGTTGTGCTGTGTTGTCCAGGCTGGAGTGCAGTGGTGCAATCATAGTTCACTGCAGCCTCAGACTCTTGGCTCAAGCGATCTTCCTGCCTCAGCCTCCCAAGTAGCTGGGATTACAGGCACACATCACCACACCCAGCTAATTTTTGTATTTTTTGTAGAGACAGGGTTTCACCATGTTGGCCCAGGCTGAGCTCAGGCAATCCTCCTGCCTCGGCCTCTCAGAAAGTGCTGGGATTACAGGCATAAGCCACCATGCCTGGCCTGGAACTCTCATACATAGCTGGTGAGGGTGTAAAATAGGACAACCACTTTAGAAAATGGTTTGGTAAATTAAATATATACCTATTCTGATGACTTAGCAAATACCTAGGGTTCTAGGACCCAGGACCCCTATGTATTTACTCAAGGAAAATGAAAACATGTCCACACAAAGACTTGTGTGTGGTTAAACTGATAACAACTTCATTCATAATAGCCTCAAGCTGGAAACCACCCCAGTTACCCAACAGGAGGAAGGATAAACAAATTGTGGTAATAAAAATAAACAGGAAAGAGACATGCAACAACGTGGAAGAATCTGAAAACACGCAGAGTGAAAGAAACCAGACACAAAAAGGTACATACTGTGTGATTCCAGGTATGTGAAGCCCCCGGACAGACAAAGCTACCCAACGTGAAAGAAATCAGAACAGTGATTGTCCCAACAGCTTCTGGTGGGAAGGATGGAAACTGAGCAGGAGGGGCATGAGGAAACTCTTGAGAGCACTGAAGATGTTCTGTATCTTGAAGGATTATGGGTTACGTTCGTCAAAAACGGTTGAACTATCTACCGTGCACTTAAGATCTGTGCATTTCGCGGCATACAAATTATATCTCAATTTGGAAAAAAGAAATGAGAATGGATCTGAAGTGATCCCTCCAATACAATACTGTGCTTTCACACCTCTGAAATCTTTTATTTAATTTTTAATTTTCATTTTTTATGTCCATAGGTTTTTGGGGGTACGGGTGGTATTGGGTTACATGAGTAAGTTCTTTAGTGGTGATTTGTGAGATTTTGGTGAACCCATCACCCAAGCAGTATACACTGAACCCAATATGTAATCCTTTATCCCTCTCCCCATCCCACCCTTTCCCCACTAAGTTCCCCAAATCCACTGTGTCATTCTTATGCCTTTGCATCCTCTTAGCTTAACTCCCACTTATGAGCCAGAACATACGATGTTTGGTTTTCCATTCCTGAGTTACTTCACTTAGAATAATAGTCTCCAATCTCATCCAGGGCCCTGCAAATGCCACTAATTCATGCCTTTTTATGGCTGAGTAGTATTCCATCGTATAGATATACCACAGTTTCTTTATCCACATGTTGACTGATGGGCATTTGGGCTGGTTCCATATTTTTGCAATTTTGAATTGTGCTGCTATACACAAGCATACACCCTTGAAATCTGAAATGATAGCTCAGTGGGCCTGGGGAGAGGGGTAGAATTCCAGCAGATACTCCGGGAATAAACCAGGTCCCAATGGGCCCTTGGTGTTGTTTGCACCTGCGATCCCCATGCACACAGGTGATGGGGGATGGCTAAGTTAGACGACATCTGTGTCTGTTTCCTAGAGCTGCAGTAAAAAATTATCACAAATTTAGCAGCTTAAAACAATGGAAATGTATTCTCTCCCAGTTCTGGAGGCCAGAAGTCCAAAATCAGGGTGTCGGCCAGATGGGCTTCTTCTGGAAGCTCAGAGGGAGAGTTTTTTCCAAGCCTCTTTCCCAGATTCTAGTGATTTCTGAAGATCCCTGGCATTTCTTGACTTGTAGATACCTCACTCCAATCTCTGCCTCCGTCATCACATGGCTTTCCCTGTGCATCTCTGCACAGCCTCTCTTCTTTTTATTTCTTTTTAAAAAAATATTTATTTATTCAGAGACAGGGTCTCACTCTGTTGTCCAGCTGGAGTGCAATGGCACAAAGACGGGTCATTGCAGCCTTGACCTCCCAGGCTCAAGTGATCCTCTCACCTCAGCCTCCTGAGAAGCTGAGACTACAGGTGCATGCCACCATGCCCAGCTAATTAAAAACTTTTGTGTGGGGGGTAGAGATGGGGTCTTGCTGTGTTTCTCAGGCTGATCTTGAACTCCTGGGCTCAAGTGACCCTCCCATCTTGGCCTCCCAAAGTGTTTTGATTACAGGTGTGAGCCACCAGGTCTGGCCAGTGTGTCTGTCTCTCTCCTCTCGTTCTCCTTTTTATAAGGAGGCCAGTCATTAGATTCAGCCCCCACCTCCTTATCCAGTATAATCTGTTTTTAACTTAACTAACCCCATGTGCATGAGACCCCATTTCCAAGTTAGGCCACACTCTGAGGTTCCAGGTGGGCAGGAAATCTGGGAGACATTATTTCCTCCACTGCAGTCCATGCTCTGGCCAAAGTACAGGCAAGTTTCAGTGAAGGTGAAAATACAGCACAGGGCCTGGATCTTCAAAGGGGCCTTCAACAGCCCACGTGTGGGTTTGGGACATGGAGGCCCAGGCCATGGAAAGCAGCTCATGAATTAGAATTTGAAAGAGCACGATGTGTGTCTGTGCGGGGCCATGATCCCACCAGAGGAGGAATGGAGAAGGCATTTCTGGGGGTTCTTGGGAAGAAAGTGCATTTCTAGTGACCCCACCCTGGCATCTGATCCATCCAGAGGCATTGCTAAATTTGAAGGCCCCGAAAAGCTTTGAGAACACACCCGTGACACGTGCGAAGTCTACGGGAAAGAGAGGCGGGTGACTCGCCAGAGGAAAGCTCATATCCAGGGACGCAGCAGAAGGTGGGCCCTGTGATCCGGGTCGGAGCTGCTTTTAATTGCCTTCGCTTTTCCTGCACCAAGGAGTCTGGGCCATGTGGCTTTCTCTGCAGAAGAATTAACCTTTCCTCAGCAGGGGAAACGTCCCGTGGGTTTTCACGCAGAACCGGCTCTTGGTAAACCTGTCCCTGCCGCACCCTGCAAAGCTCCCGCCCCTGCCTCCTCTTGTCTGGAGCTGTCTCCCTTCTAGCTCGCCAAATGCTCACGGTTCCTATATTTTAAAAAATCGTGTCCCATCAAACTCTGCTTTTAGGAATGGCACGAAGAGCCGACACGCACGGTGAGCAGCTGCCTTCTCCAGATGGAACGCCTCACCTGGGACGCAGGCGTTCCTGTTCATAGTCACGCCCTGAGCCCTGGATTCCTGCCCAAGCTCACATAGCAGGGACTGGCCCAGCCCCATTCACTCATGCATGTCTGACCCCAAGGCAGGGCTGGTGGCCTCTAAATCCTCCCGCTAGGGTTTCAGTGCCTGGCTGCGTTGAAGGTGTCACCTTTTCTACGAACACCTGTTCTGAACAGTGAAAATAGCTATTCCTAACAGAGGAGTTGCAAGCTCCAGGGATCTGTGTGTGCGTTGGGGAGAGTGGAGTACATCATTTCTGGAAAAGGGGGCCTCAAAACGTAGCGCCGTTTACAGATGAGAAAAGATGCATTTAGAGGCTTGAACTGGAATGGGCTGTACACAGGACTGCCTTGCCAGACAGCGGCTCAGAAGTCTTCAAAAACATTTGAAGATGCCCCGTTAAAAGCGTTTGGTTATCTGTTGGTAACAGTGCTGGTCTGCTCAGCCTGCCTTAACAGAATACCACAGACTGGGTGGCCTAAGCAAGAGAAATTCACTTTCTCACAGTGCTGGACACTGGAAGTCTGAGATCAAGGTGCCAGCAGGGTTGGTTTCTGGTGAGGCTCTTCTACCTTCCTTGCAGGTGGCCACCTCCTGGCTGTGTCCTCAAATGGCCTTTACTTCCATGCACGTGAACCTGGTGTCTCTTCCTCTTCTTACAAGGACACCAGTGCTGTGGGATCAGGTCCCCACCCTCATGGTCTTATTTAAAATTGCCTCCTTAAGATTCCTCAAATAAATAAAAATTGAGCTACCATTTGACCCAGCAATCCCACTACTGGGTGTCTACACAAAGGAAAACGAATCATTGTACTAAAAAGATACCCACGCCCTTATGTTCATGGCAGTGCTAGTCACAAAGCAAAGATGGAATCAATCTAGGTGCCCATCAACGGTGGATTGGATAAAGAAAATGTGGCATATATACACCATGGAATACCACACAGCCATAAAAAGGAACAAAATCGTGTCCTTTGCAGCAACATGGATACAGCTGGAGGCCATAATCCTAAGTGAATTAACAGATGAACAGAAAACCAAATACTGCATGTTCTCACTTATAAGTGGGAGCTGAATGAGGAGAACACATGGACATAAAGATGGGAACAACACACACTGGGGTCTGCAAAATCAGGGAGGGAAGGAAGTGGGCAAGGGTTGAAAAACTACTGATTGATACGGTTTGCCTCTGTGTCCCCACCCAAATCTCACCTTGAATTGTAATAATCCCCTTGTGTCAAGGGCGGGACCAGGTGGTGGTAATTGAATTACAGGGATAGTTTCCACCATGCTGTTCTCCTGACAGTGAGTGAGTTCTCACGAGATCTGATGGTTTATAAGCATCTGGCATTTCCCCTGCTTGCACTCATTCTCTCTCCTGCCGCCATGTGAAGAGGTGCCTTCTGCCATGACTGTAAGTTTCCTGACGCCTCTCCAGCCATGGGGATCTGTGAGTCAATTAAACTTCCTTTCTTTATAAATTACCCAGTCTTGGGTATTTCTTCTTAGCAACATGAGAACAGACTAATATAACGACCTATTTGATGTTCACTATTTGGGTGATGGGTTCAGTAGAATTCCAAACCTGAGCATTATGCAATGTCCCTATGTCACACACGAAGCTGCACATGTACCCCCAAAATCTAAAATTTCCAAAAAAGAGAAACAATAACTAAAAAGAAAAACCAATCACTCCCTGCTTAAAGGCCCCATCTCCAAATACAATCACGTTGGGAGTTAGGGCTTCAACATGTGAATTTGGGGGACACCATTCAGTCCATCACAGTAACCAAGCCTGCTGTCCCTCCCCATCCTGATGGGATGTGTGAACCAAAGTGGACTTTTTTTAAGAAAGGAAGCTTGACTTGACAACACCCAAATGAACAGTCCTTTAAGACAGCGTTTCCGGCAATTTTGCAATTGCTCCACGTGTTTTCTGGAATTTCTTCCTCTGAACTGCTGTAATTCTAAAGCTTGAGGAACAGTTGCAGAGGGTGAGAATCTGCATTCTTCCCTGTGCAGTGACACCATCGCTGGGATAGGCACAGAGACCAAACAGCGGCCACATCGAATGACCTCACATTTCCCAGCCTCTGCGCACACGCCCATGTTGTTCCATGCACCGGGAACACCCTTCCCATCATGTCCATGTACAAGGCACACCCCTTAGGGCTCAGGGCCACTGTTGCCTAAACTCCATGGCAGTTCCATGCCTGCTTCCTCCACCGCTCCCAAGCTGCAACTTTCAGACTCGCACTTGTCACATGGGATTGTGCTTTTTGGCCTCCTTCACTTGGCAATTTGCCCTGGAAACCAGCAGACCTGTCTTGTCACCAGGAGGGCCTCAGTCATCAAGGCACTCTGCAGATGTCTGTCTAATCCTGTGGACGTGACGGCAGATGTCTGTCTAATCCTGTGGACGTGACGTTCTAGCCAGCTCCCCCCAACCCCACCCACACCCAAAGCTGCCACTGCCTGGTTTTGTCACAAAGAAAAACAGGGAATAAAGTGACACCAGCAGACTTACTGCCACTATTCCCAGCTCTGTGCCTGAGGCCTTTCTTTCAACTGTTTTTTTTTTTGAGGCAGAGTCTTGCTCTGTTGCCCCGTCTGGAGTGCAGTGGCACAATCTCAGCTCACTGCAACCTCCACCTCCTGGGTTCAAGCAATTCTCTTGCCTCAGCCTCCCAAGTAGCTGAGATTACAGGCGTGCACTACCACGCCTGGCTAATTTTTATATTTTTAGTAGCAACAGGGTTTCCCTGTATTGGCCAGGCTGGTCTTGAACTCCTGACCTCAAGTGATCTGCCCACCTCAGCCTCCCAAGCGCTGGGATTACAGGCATGAGCCACCGCACCTGTCCTTCCGGGACTATCTTAGACCACCAAGCCCAGAGTGTAACAATTAAGGGTGTTTGGGTTGAATAACCCCCCAGGCACCTCGGTCTCAGGAGGAATCCCTGGGTGTGAGTTCTGCCCATCTGCCCAGCCTCCCTATGGGATGGAGTCCCTGTCATTCACCGTAGTGACAGGCTCCATAACATTCCCTTTATCAGCTGCCCCTCGACGCTGTCCCACTTCCCCACCCCAAGATCCTCATCCCCGGCAACTCCCAGATGAACTAGTTGCATTCAAACCCTCATCTCAGAGACTGCTTTGCGGGGGCACGCAAATGATGACGCAGTCCGGGATGGCAGATGTTGCTCTGGACAGGTGGTGTGGAGCTCAGATCCCAGCTCCGATAAAGGCTCGTTGGAGCTGGCCGGATTCAAAGCAAACAACAAGCAAAAATGCCTGCCCTCCCCTATCCACCCCAACAAATCTCAAATGAGAACCTCAGATGGTGCAGATGGACAGGGCACCATTTTTTAGGAGAGGGAAAGCCGGGGTCATCCTGAAACTCCCTTCAGCTCAGCCCACAGGGGAGGCAGGGCGAGGATGGAGGCTGGTGGTTGCGGGTGAGTGGCCCTAGGCATGGCTCAGTTCTAAGTCTTCTTGTGGGCTTGACTTAGCTGAGAGGCAGTCCTGAGATGTTCAGGCCCACAGCAGGGACAGCAGCGGCTGCTACCACCTCCGTGCTGAGAAAAAAACAACAAGCTGCCCAGAACTGAGACACCCCACCCGGCAGCTCCCAGGGGCTCTGGGGACAGGATGGTGGTCTGGGCCCTGGGCTCTCAGCTCACATTCTACAGTGAAAAGATGGACGTCTTTTTATTTTTATGCAGAATCAAGCTGACAGGGTCTAATTCTTTCCCCCAAGGAAAGATTAAGTGGGGAGGTTGAACTTGGGATGGCAGAATGAGCTCTGTGCTGGAAAATCTATGTTTAGATCCCATTTCTCTTAAAGTCTATCTGTGGCAATTTTAAAACCTGACCCCCAAATTCTCTGCCACTCTTCCCATTGTTAGGTGGGGCTTGTGTCCCCACCCCTTGGACCCGAGCTCTGTAACTGCTTGACCTACAGAAAAAGCTGGAAGTGATACTGTACCAGTGTCTGGACTGAGGCTCTAAGAAACTGCAGCTTCCTGGTCGGGCGTGGTGGCTCACATCTATAATCCCAGCACTTTGGGAGGCCAAGGTGGGCGGATCACCTGAGGTCAAGAGTTTGAGACAAGCGTGGCCAACATGGTGAAACCCCATCTCTACTAAAAATACAAAAATTAGCAGGGTGTGGTGGCTCATGCCTGTAATCCCAGCTACTCTGGAGGCTGAGGCAGGAGAATTACTTGAACCCAGGAGGCGGAGGTTGCAGTGAGCCAAGATCACACCACCACACTCCAGTCTGGGTGACAGAGTGAGACTCTGTCTCAAAAAAAAAAAAAAAAAAAAAGAAAAAAAAATATATACATAGCTTTCATTGTCTGTGTCCTGGGACACTCACTCTTAAAGCCCAGACATGCCTGGGCATGGTGGCTCGTGCCTGTAATCCCAGCACTTTGGGAGGCTGAGGTGGGAGGATCACTTGAGCTTAGGAGTTTGAGACCAGCCTGGGCAACATAGCAAGACCCAATCTGTAAAAAAAAAAAAAAAAAAAAGAAAAGAAAAAAATTATCTGGGTATGGTGATACACACCTGTAGTCCCAGCTACTTAGGAGGCTGAGGCAGGGGATCACTTGAGCCTGGGAGGTTGAGGCTGCAGTGAGCCGTGATTGCACCACTGCACTCCAGCCTGGGCAACAGAGCAAGACCCTGTCTCTAAAAAAAAGAAGCCCAGACACCAAGCAGCCCATGCAGAGGCCACCTGGACAAGGATCAAGGTTCCCAGCCCTCCCTGGCTGAGATCCCAGCCAATAGCCGGCAGCACTTTGCAGCCACATGAGAGCACTGTCTGGGAAGTGGATCCTGCGGCCCCAGCTGAGCTGCCCAAGTTGACCCTGCGTGGAGTAGAGACAAGCTTTCTCTGCCAGGCTCTGCCTGAACTACAGAATCCATGAGCTCAAGAAATTGTTGTTGTTTGAAGTCATTAAGTTTTGGGGTGGCTTTTACACAACACACAACCAGAACACCGTCTCTGTGGCCTGGGGCAAATGCTTAATCTCTCCGGACCTCAGTTTCCTCGTCTGTAAAGGGAATAGGATTCAAAGCCTTCCAAAGTGCATTTCAGGATGTGAGGGCAATCTGGCTGCAACAGCTGTCACCCCCATTGATCACCAGAGTTGATTTGGCTGATCTGGTTGGCTAGGCGGGTGTCTCCTTCCTCCCTCACCGCTCCACGTGTGTCCCTCCTGAGGCTGCGTACTCGGTCAAAGAGGATGACCATCCCCGAGAGAGGAAGACCGGTCTTCCATCAAGGGTACACAAGTAGCCGCGCTCCCCTGCTAGAACCTCCAAACAAACTCTCAAGGTGCAAAGTGCATTTCAGCTCAAATAGTCAATGCACTCTTTCAACAATAGTGAATCAGTTTCCTGGTTTTATCGTAACACGTAACGCCCTTTCTCCAGTTTATCAAAAAATTCCCTAAAAGGACCAGAATGCTTTGTCAGTCCTTCTTAAACATCAATGTCTACATGACTCAGCTGGAGATCCTGTTCAATGCAGGAGGTCACAGGTGGCCTAGAAATCTGCATTTTAATGTGATTTTTCTTTTTTCTTTGACTCAGGACAGAGTCTCACTTTGTTGCCCAGGCTAGAGTGCTGTAGTGGTGCCATCATAGCTCACTGCAGCCTCAGCCTCCCTGGGTTCAAGTGACCCTCCCACCTCAGCCACCCGAGTAGCTGGGACTACAGGTGCACACCTACCATACCTAGCTAATTCAAAAAAAATTATTTGTAGAAATGAGGTGTCACTATGCTACTGAGGCTTTATTTGAATTCCTGGGCTCAAGCAGTCTTCTTGCCTCAGCCTCCCAAAGTTCTGCAATTACAGGTGTGTGCCACCAGCCCAGATTTTTTGCTTTTTTTTTTTTTTTAACAAGATGGGGTCTCACTTGCTTGTCCAGGCTGGAGTGCAGTGGTGCAATCATATCTCACCACAGCCTTGAACACCTGAGCTTGTGATCTTCCTGTCTCAGCCTCCTAAGTAGCTAGGACTACAGGTGTGCTCCACCACAACCAGCTAAGTTTTTTTGTATGAAGAAATGAGGTCTCACTGTTGCCCAGGCTGGTCCTGAACTGGCCTCAAGCAAGCCTTCTGCTTGGCCTCTCAAAGCGCTGGGATCCCAGACATGAGCCACTGCACCCAGCCACTGATTGCTTTTTTCTTTTTTCCTGAGACAGAGTCTCACACTGTCACCCAGGCTGGAGTGCAGTGGTATGATCTCAGCTCACTGCAACCTCTGCCTCCAGGGTTCGAGCAGTTCTCCTGCCTCAGCCTCCTGAGTAGCACTGATAGCATTTTGAGTAGCAAGGGCCCCTTTGTTTGTCTGTTACCAGCAACCACCCTTACCCACAGGATTAAACATGGAAAGGCAGTATCTTTTTTTTTTTTTAAGACAGGGTCTCACTCTGTCACCCAGGCTGGAGTGCAGTGGTGTGATCATGGCTCACTGCAGCCTCAACCTCCTGGGTTCAAGCGATCCTCCCGCCTCGGCCTCCTGAGTAGCTGGGACTACAGTCATGTACCACCATGCCTAGCTAATTTTTTGTATTTTTAGTCGAGATGGGATTTCACCATGTTGCCCAGGCTGATCTCGAACTCCTGGGCTTGCTCAAGTGATCTGCCCACCTTGGCCTCCCAAGGTGCTGGGACTACAAGTGTGAGCCACTGCGCCTGGCCGGCAGTATCTCATTTAATCCTAGAACAACTCCCAAGGAAGGCTCTAGAATCACGTGCACTTTACAGATTGGAGACACAGCATCTGGAGAGGTCTGGGGATGTGCCCATGGCCACAGCTGTTGAGTGGTAATGGCCAGGACTTGCACTGAAGTCAGCTCCTGCACGCTCAATCCCCTGCCGCCCTCTTCTGAGCACCAGGTGATGTGAGATCAACCATATTTTAAAAAATCTCACCCCTTCATGCCTGCAGCAAGGCAGCTGGGGATGAAAATCTATCACAGAAGGACAGAAATGGGGACTCAGTTACACTCAGGGATAACAAAACAGAGTTAATAAAGATAGAGGTGACTTTTTCAGGTTCCCCAGCTCCAGCCGTGATTAATTTACAGCTTTTTACATGCTAATGTTTTCCTGCCTTCTGCTCATAATAAATAACCAATATGCTTTAATACCTAGTTATTATTCATCCCTTTCAGATACTTGGATTTTGATTCTTTGCTGCAGCTCAATCACATTGAATTTCTTTAACCAGGACAGCTCCATTAAGCGTCCCTTGCAAGGACACCCTGGCGGGGCGGTGACAGTAACAGATAACGGGTGACGAGAGAGTGAGGAGCTGCCACACGAAATATTGGCAGCCATGGGGAAAGAAAGGGGAGGCCGTAATAAAAAACACCACCAAACTACATTTAAGTAACGCGGAGGTGATAACACAGACCAATAAAACCAGGGAACGCACAGTGAAGGTTGACACGCCATCCTTAACGCGCCTCCCCGGCTTGTTTCTGCAATAGAAACTCACATCCATTTAATCACCTTTCTGACATGGAGCGTTCCCTTATATTGGGATAAGAATGGCTTGTCATCCCTCCCACCCCCTCCACCTGCCGGGCTGTGTATTTCAGAAAGTTCCTTGGAACTTTCTCCATCTTCTCTCCCTCCCAGTGGCTTTCAAGCAGAGAAGGCCAGCTCATCAAGAGACATGCATGCGAGTTAATAGAATTGCTTCCTTCTAACGAAGCTGTTCCTTCTCCTGCAATCCAAGAGCTCTCTGGCAATCCTGTTCCCCATTTGACACACGGCGACTCACGTTCCTCCAGGCCCACTGAGGACTGAACGTGGCAATCCTCATCCTGCTCTGCGGCTGCCCCAAGAACAGCAGCCTCACTCCTGGGGCTTCTGGGCAGCCACTTTCCTTGGCCACCTGGACCCTCGTAGGTCAGTCCTCTGCCTCCCATGCTGGGCCACTCCTTCCACTGCAGGAACCACCCAAGGTGTTTCCAATACAGGAAGCCCTTTCTCAGGGACAGCACTTCGTATCTTTCTTGAACTCATCTGGGACTACTTCCCGTATAATGTGGTGTTTTTTTGTTTTTAAGAGATGGGGTCTTGCTATGTTGCCCAGGCTGAAGTACACTGGCCATTCACAGGCGTGATCACAGCACACTACAGTCTGAAACTCCTAGGCTCAAGCAATCCGCCTGCCTCAGCCTCCTGAATAGCTGGAACAATGGGTGTGTGCCACTGTGCCCAGCTCAGAATAATGTTTTTAAATACATAAAATAACATATAGGCTGCGTACAGTGGCTCATGCCTGTAATCCCAGCACTTTGGGAGGCCGAGGCGGGTGGATCACTTGAGGTCAAGAGTTCGAGACCAGCCGGGCCAACATGGTGAAACCTTGTCTACTAAAAATACAAAAATTAGCCGGGCGTGGTGGTGCGGGCCTGTAGTACCAGCTACTCAGGAGACTGACGGAGGAGAATCGCTTGAACCCAGGAGGTGGAGGTTGCAGTGAGCTGAGATCGTGACATTGCACTCCAGACAGTAAACAACTGAAACTCCATCTCAAAAACAAACAAACAAACAAAAAGCTTCTGCGGAGGCCTCAGGAGACTTATAATCATGGTGGAAGGGCAAAGGGGAAGCCAGCACATTTATGTCAGGAGCGGGAGGAAGAGAGAGAGAAGGGAAAGGTGCCACATCCTTTTAAACAACCAGATCTGGTGAGAGCTCACTCACTGTCAGGAAAACAGCAAGGAGGATGTCCATCCCTCCCCATGATCCAGTCGCCTCCCACCAGGACCCTCCTCCAACACTCAGTCACAACTCGACATGAGATTTGGGTGGGGACACAGAGTCAAACCGTATCACTCGGCCTCCCAAAATGCGAGGATTTACAGATGTGAGCCACCACACCTGGCAAATTGGGTCATTCTTATCACACCCACCTAAAACAGAGTTGGGAGGGGTGGAGGTAAAAAGCACCCGGGACACATAACATGGCTCCAGAAATGAAATTCTCTGCAAGCCTGGGCTGCGGACACTGCCAGCCGTAACCTGAAACCAGTTTTCTCTAACAGCTACTGAAACAATCTGCTATGACTGTAAGGTTAGTTTTACCCACCGCTGTCACTCACCAATTGGGGCTTGCCAGCTCCCCAAAACTTCACTGGTGACGGTCAACTTAAAGAACAATACGTAACACTTCTGTTTTAAAAATAAAACCTCAAACCTTTGTTCTCTGGACATAACGAAGACCACCCAGGTCTGTGTGTACGTCAAAAATTGTAATTCTTTGTTTTTTTTGAGGGGTCTTGTTCTGTTGCCCAGGCTGGAGTGCAGTGGCCCCATCATAGCTCACTGCAGCCTTGACCTCCCAGGCTCAAGAGAGCCTTCCACCTCAGCCTCCTGAGTAACTAGGACGACAGGCGTGTGCCACCACTCGCGGCTAATTTTTTTTTTTTTTTTTGTAGAGATAGGGTTTCACAGTGTTGCCCAGGCTGGTCTCAAATTCCTGGGCCCAAGCAATCCTCCCCGCTCGGCCTCACAAAGTGCTGGGATTACAGGTGTGAGCCACCGTGCCCAGCCCAAATTGCTGTTCTTACTTCTCAAGTAAAACTTCTGAATTGCAGAGATTCGTCTCTATAGTTTATTTGATGTCAGCAACTCTTATATCCCCAGTGCCTGGCCCAGAGCTCAATAACAACCACCAACTGTGTGGAAGAGTCCGATCTGATTCTAACTCTACAGTAAAGGACGCCCCACAGTCATTTAGAGGCCACGAACACTGCAGCAGATGGCACAAGGTGGTCTGCTAGTCTCCTGCCTAACTCATCATCACAGCCTGGCCTATTAAGAACAATTCCTTGCCAGAAGGGCCTCTCTCTAGCCTTACCCCATCGCAGCATCAGCTTACTGGTGGGTTTTGGCAAGAACCCGAAGTCAAGAAGGGCACGGGAATGATGCCTCCACGTCCGATCAGCGCCAGAAGGTGCTGCTGCGACCTCTTCTTCCCCGCTCCCCCGTCATTTCTTCCCTGCCTGGACTCACTCTGTGGGAAGTGATGGTATCTGAGGACTGCAATATGCTCCACGCCAGGCCCCCATCCATCACCAGCTTCCTGCTGGTTACCATGGAGACGGAATGTGCGGTCCCCACTGGGATGGGACATTCAGAGTCCCTGGGCGAGGGAGTATTTGTGGGCAAAGGGACACTGTGAGATCCAGGACCACCCAGAGTGGGGCCACGCAGAGGTCCACGCAGGCAAGAGAGGCCAAGGGGGAAGGAGGCAGCTGAGAAAAACTGCTGGATGTGCACAGAACTAAGGGCAGCATCCATGAACGTCTGGAAGACCAGACCAACTGCATGCGGAACTCTGGTGAGCTGAAGAAACCAGACCCTGACTATGTATGGCACAGAGGTCTGGGCCAGCCAAGAGGTCAGCAGCTTCTTAAGTCCACAGCCCACCGTGAAGATACCACGTGCCTTCCCAGGTAGGGAAACACTGGATAATCTCAATAGTCACTTCTGCAGCTATCTAAGACACGCCTTCATATATAGGAGCAAATGATAGCATCCATAGGAAAGCTTAGTTCAGAGCCTGCCACATAGAAACTCAATATATATCTCTCTATATATCTCTCTCATATATTATATATGTAACAATATATATTATTGATATATGATAGATACATAATTATATGTAATATCATATAAATATACATTATTGTATATAATATACAATTATATATTATATATTTATATGAAATGTGTTATATATGATATATAATTAAGTATATATTTACATTTTTAATTTTTTATATTTTATTATATATTATACATAATGTATATCATATATTATAGATTTATAATTTATAAATATATTTATAAATTATAAATATATAATAAAATATATTTATAATTTTAAATTAAAATATATATTAAAATATATTTATAATTTTAAATTAAAATATATATTAAAATATATTTATAATTTTAAATTAAAATATATATTAAAATATATTTATAATTTTAAATTAAAATATATATTTCAATAAATATATATTTAAATATATAATATATAAAAATAAATATAAATTTAACATATATTTTACTATATATTTATAATTATAAATATTTATATATAATATATATAATTTATATATAATATAATATTAATTTATTTATAAATATAAATATATAATATATAATATAATAAAAATTTATATACAATATAAATTTATGAATATTTATAATTTATTATAATTATTGTTTTTTATGAGACAGTCTCGCTGTGTTGCCCAGGCTGGTCTTGAACCCCGGGGCTCAAGCGATCCTTCTGCCTCAGCCTCCCAAATAGCTGGAGTTACAGGAAGGCACCCCTGCCCCTGGCTTAACGCAGGCCTCTAATGAGCCTAGCAGCATGCTGGATTTCTTTTGACAACGGAGGCTGGCCATAGGAAGGTAAGGAGAGAGTCTAGGAAGAGACCAGGAACCTGGCTACACCTTAGTGGGGTCACCCTACACTCAGGATATGGGGCTCCATTTTGTAAGCTCAAGGAATTTACTATTTCCTCCTGCATTCTGGTCACTGAATGCTTAAGAGGCTGACTCATAAACCATAATGCTTATTTATTTGGGACAGGGTCTTGCTCTGTCACCCAAGCTGGAGTGCAGTGGCACAATCACAGCTCACTGCAGCCTTGACCTGGGCTCCAGCAATCCTCCCACCTCAGCCTCCTGAGTAGCTACTACTACAGGAGCTTGCCACCATGCCTGGCTAATTAAAGAAAAATTATTATTATTATTATTATTTGTAGAGATGGGGTCTCGTTATGTTGCCTAGGCTGGCCTTGAACACCTGGGCTCAAGTGATCCTCTTGCCTTGGTCTCCCAAAGCTCTGGGATTATAGGTGGGAGCCACTGCACCTGGCCCTAATTTACCTTTTTATTATAAGTGGCCATTTTCTTCTGGGGAAGCATGATAAAGTGGACTTTGGAGGGAGGCAGGCCTGGGTTTGAACCTGGCTCTACCACTTACTGGCTGAGTGAGGAGGGAAAGTGGCTTGAACTCTCCAAGCCTCGAATGCTTTACCTGTCGAATGGGAGTGATGACAATATATAAATTTCACAGGGTTGCTTTAAGGAGCAAATGAAATCATACAAAAGAAAGCTTAGTTCAGGGCCTGCCACATAGAAACTCAATAAATATTTCCTGTTAACTACACAGAACTGTGTCCCTAGGAGACAGTGTGTTTAGCCAAAAAAAAAAAAAAAAAACAAAAAAAAAAACAGTGAGGAGTGGGGTGTGTGATGTGACCAAATGGACTGGTAAGCCTGGGTATCACAGGACTTCTCAGATCCTTTGCACACGAATCTTGCCAAGGGAGGTGCAGCACGCAGCATTTCCCAGCCTATCTGACCATGGCACCCTTGGTTCATGGAGCAACTCACGAACTAGTGTTCTGTGTGGCATACACTTTGAGAAACATCATCACAGGCCACGTGTCCATCAACCTGGAGAAGCTGATGAACTCACGTGCACTCTGGGGATGCATCTGTTCAGAGAATGTGGACTGGTCGGTAGCATCAGGCCATTCCCTCCCCAGGAGAGTGGAGGGGAAAAGCACATGCACAAGTCTTACTCTTGGACAAGAACACTGCCTTCAGTCATGGCACCAATATCCATGATGGATAAGCTCAATGAATGAGATCACTTTGCATTCAGTTACATTCTGGCTTGGAGTCTACTAATGAGGTGTGGGAAGGACCCAGTCACTGCAGAAACTCGGCTCAATTCATCTTTTAGGGCAAGTGATCCCTGCTGGGAATCGCTCATTCATTTCTCTTCAATTCCTATCAGGTGGAATTTCAGGGCATGGCATTTTCTGAGCCTGCTCCCAAATTCTGGAAAGAGGGAGGGAGTGGGTGAAAGTGCAGAGGGCTTGGGACAAGACAGTCAAACAAGCTCTACTGCAACCAGCAGGGTGGCCTGGCCCAGAGCACGATAAACCATCAAGATACTTCCCTGCCTATGAAATCAAAACCATAACAGCTCCTCCAACTGTGGGTGGTGAGTTAATATTTATACACTCTATAGATTTATTCTAGAAGAGGAAACTGAGGAACTCTCCTAGAATCCAGCAGAAAAAGGTGGTGGTAGGTGGAGCTGGACAGGATAAAAGAAAAGCTAAGTGGAAGACAGATTGAGAAGTTGTAACGGTTGTCTTACAGGTGATACAGATGGAGAAAATTAAAAGAATGGAGAGGAAGAGAAATTCAAAGAAACTCTAGAAAAAAAATCCCAGAATTGAAAAAATATAGGAATCCTAAGCTCAAATAATGCAACGGTTTCCATGCCAGTGAGTGCATGTGCACAGCTGTACGGTAAGTCCTCAGTCGGCATTGCCCACTCGTTCTTAGAAACTGCAATTTTAAGCAAAATGACCTGTAAGGCAACGAATTTTACCATAGGCTAATGATTACAAACAGGAATTAAGTTTCTACTCACAAAAACATGGCCAAACAACAGCAACAACTACTACTACAACTTCTTCTTTTTCCTCCTCCTCTTCCTCCTCTTCCTCCTCCTCCTCCTCCTCTTCTTCTTCTTCTTCTTCTTTCTTCTTTCTTCTTTCTTCTTTCTTCTTCTGTCTCACTCTGTTACCCAGGCTGGAATGCGGTGCTGGAATCATGGCATACTCACTGTAGCTTTGACCTCCCAGGCTCAAGTGATCCTCCTGCCTTAGCCTCAAAAAGTGCTGGGATTTCAGGCATCAGCCATTGTATCTGGCCTACCAAACTTCTCAAGACCAAAACACTTCTAGTATCAAACATGGAAATAAATGTGCACTATACATACAATAAATGTGAGCTTAAGAAAGATTCATTAAGAATAGCAAATAATTATTTACTCATTTATTGCAGTTAAGGGTCTTGGGTGGTCAGAGCCCATCCCAGCAGCTCAGGACACAAGATGGGCACCAGCCCAGGATAGGACACCATCGCGGGGCATCTCTCACAACCCCACACTCACTCAGACTGCAGCCATGTAGACGCACCAATGAACCTCATATGCACACCTTTGGGATACGAGAGGAAACCGCAATACCCAGAGAAAACCCACACAGACATAGGGAGACTCACAGACTCCACACAGGCAGTGGTCCCAGCCAGGAATCAACTTTTTTTCTCATTGACATTATAATGAAACAACATTGAATGAAATGACATCAATACCCTCCTCTGAAAAACTCATACTTCAGCTTGGAAGACAAACCAATACACCAGAGAATCAGAAAACAAGAAGACAATTGTACATCTTGATTTTAGCTTCTGACCAATTTTCTATGATAACCTTGAGAACAAGATGATAGAATTGGGACTGACTGGTTTTCCTCATAGGTGAACGCACAGGTGGTTGAACAGCATTACCTAAATAGTATTGATAATAGTGTTATCTTCGTGCTGAATACATTTTAGACCTTGGAGAATGTCTAAGGGGTTAGACGAAAGAGCTCATTTCTGGACCCTGTTTTGTTCAACACCTTTGGCAATGATGTGTGTGATGACATACAGGAGAACCTTATCAGATTTGCAGGTCACATAAAGTTGGGAAAAATGGTTAATATGATAAATGCACTCATCAATATTCAAAAAGACTTGACAGGCAAGAAGATAGGGCCCAAACCACAAGATGGAATTCAACAGAAATTAACGTAAAGTGCTGAATTTTGCCTTAAAATTTTGCCCAAGGGCAGGATGGGGGAGAATTGGCATGGCAGAGGCTTGTGAAGGAAGGAAGGAAGGAAGGAGGGAGGGAGGGAAGGAAGGAAGGAAGGAAGGAAGGACCGACTTTATCAGATTTTAGCCGGTCACACAAAGTTGGGAAAGATGGTTAATATAACAAAGGAGGAAGGAAAACAGGAAGGAAAAAAAAAAAAAAAGAAAAAGGGAAGGAAAGAAGGAAAGGGAAGAAAAACACTGTGGGCTTTTAATTAACTAAATGTTCAATGTGACCCGGTAATGTAATAAGCGACACTTAAACCATAAGGGCAGATTATACGAAGAAGGCAAACTGTAGATGCTGTAATTTCTCCCTTCTCTCCCACTCCCAACGCAGTGGATACAAAATTATGAGAAATCATTTTCTCGCTAGCAGACAGGATCGAGCTGAAAGAGAAAACCCAAGTCCGGAGGCTGCAGGAAAGACCAACTCCAAGACCGCAGACACCAGATACAAAGGATAGCTCTAGGGTGACGAGTTAGAGCTCTGCCTGAGACAGGGACAGCTGCCCGGGTTGAACCTCCTGCAAACTCCCCTCACCCCATTCCATGGCCAGGCAGCACCCCATGGAGATGTCTTTCCTCCTGCAGACAGACTGCGGGCCTGGCGGTCAGAGAGGTACGACGGTGCTTGCGGGGAGGGTTGGGCTGGGCAGGTGAGACCCAGGAGGAACAGGAAGCCTCAGATTCTAGAAAAGGAGTCCCTACAGCACAGCAGGGATCATCTCGTGCTCACCAAAAGCCTGCAGGCACAGATACAGTGAGAGCTGACCATTTGGAGAGGATGTCCAAGGTGAACATGCTCCTCTCCCCAGGAAACACTAGACACTGGAGGAAAGCCAATGCCGTAAGAGAAACAACCAAGCACAGTCAAGGAAAGCGTTCACAGGGCCAGCAGAACAAGCCATTAGATTGTGCGTGCTTCATGTCCTCAGAAAGACGCAAGAGAGCATTGGCTCCACAAATAGAAATTAAAACAAAACATCACCGCTGGGCGCGGTGGCTCACGCCTGTAATCCCGTCACTTTGGGAGGCCGAGGCGGGCGGATCACGAGGTCAGGAGATCGAGATCATCCTGGCCAACATAGTGAAACCCCATCTCTACTAAAAATACAAAAAATTAGCTGGGCGTGGTGGCAGGCGCCTGTAATCCTAGCTACTCGGGAGGCTGAGGCAGGAGAAGGGCGTGAACCTGGGAGGCGGAGCTTGCAGTGAGCTGAGATCGCGCCACTGCACTCCAGCCTGGGTGATAGACTGAGACTCCATCTCAAAAAAAAAAAGAAAACCCAGAAAAACCCCCCAAAACATCACCAAAACAACAACAACAAAACCAAACAGTAGATGGACTGAATTTACAGAATGGACACAGCTCATGACCAAATCACTGACTTAGAAGATGGAATTGAGGAATTCTCCCACAATCCAGAGAAAAAAGGCATTGGGGGTGGCCTGGATAGGATAAAAGAAAAGTTAAAGAGATGTGGGAGATAGATCCGGAAGTTCCCACGTTTGTCTTACAGGTGACCTAGCAGGAGAAAATGAAAAGAACAGAGAAGAAGATAAACTCAACAAAACTCTAGAAGAAAAGCTCCCAGAATTGAAAAAAGATACGAATCCTGAGCTCAGAAAGATGCACAAAGTGCCCGGAAGAACGAAGGGGAAAAAAAAAACCACAGCAATTCACGTGATGCTGAAGTCTCAGATGCCAGGCTTGCGAGAAAAAGTCTTGAAAGCTTGCAGGGATCTGTTACCTGCCAAGCTATAGAATCAGATGGATCAACTGGCAATACCTGGTCCAAGAAGACAGTATCTTTAACATTCTAAGGAAAAACAATTTTGAAACTAGAATTCTATATTTAGCTCGACAATGATTTCAAGTATAAACATAGAAAAAAAAATTTCACACACGCAAGGACTGAAAAAGTTTCCCATCCATAGACGTTCAATGAAACCATCACCAAAAGCAGTACATCGGCAAGGAGGAAGAAAGACTTCAAGGGGAGGAAATAGGATATAAGGAACAATGGTAGTTGCCTGTTGTGGACTGCACAGCATCCCCCCGAAGGCATAAGTTGAAGTCCTAACCTTCCGTAGCTCAGAATGTGACTGTATTTGGAGATAAGTTCTCTAAAGAGGTAACTAAGCTAAAATGAGAGTTAAGTGGAGCCCTAATCCAATCTGCCTGCTGTCCTTATATGAGAATACATTAGGTTCGTGCAAAAGTAATTCCAATCCTTGCCATTATATAATGGTAAGAACCACAATTACTTTTGCACCAACCTAATATAATTTGAGGAAAAAAGCATGGAAAGTAACTAGGAAGATTTTTATGCTATTTTTGAGACAGGGTC
The DNA here is from genome assembly GCF_028858775.2 of Pan troglodytes. Lineage (NCBI taxonomy): Eukaryota > Metazoa > Chordata > Mammalia > Primates > Hominidae > Pan > Pan troglodytes. Next base: position 8,970,292 of record NC_072404.2, read on the forward strand.
TTGCTCTGTTGCCCAGGCTGGAGTGCAGTGGGGCCAGCAGAGCTCACTGCAGCCTTGATCTCCCAGGCTCAAGTGATCCTCCTGCCTCAGCTCCTGAGTAGCTGAGACTACAAGTGTGCACCACCATGCCCAGCTAATTTTTTAATCTTTTGTAGAGACAGGGTCTTACTATGTTGCCCAGGCCGGTCTCAAACTCCTGGGCTTAAGCGATCCTCCCGCCTCAGCTTCCCAAAGTGCTGGGATTACAGATGTGAGCCACTGTGCCTGGCCACTTTTCATGCTATTAAGCATGAATGCTTGCATGCCTCACAATCTGGCTTCACAGCACATAAAGCAAAACTGATAGAAATACAGGAAGAAATCGGTAAAGACATTGCCACAGTAAAGAGACTTCCTGCAGTCCTCTGAGATGGGGACGGCAAGTACAGGGAGAGATGATTCAAATAATTAGCATGTTTGCTCTAATAGAGCTACAGAACTCTGTACCCAACAAATAGAAGAAAAAAAACTCTTTTCAATTACACATGGAAATTCTACAAAAATTCAACACAGATTAGCCGCAAAGGAAATTTCAAGTAATAATGAAACGCAGAAATAGCATATGGCATATTTGCTGACAAAGACATAATAAAATTTTTAAAATGACAAAAGAATACCCCCTCTAATCTATAAACCAGAATATTTAAAATTATTTAAAAATGAACCATAATGAGAGCAGAAACTGCTAGAATCAATATGAGAGTGCAATAAGGTGGCTAAATCCAAAGTCAACTTGCATCTCTCCAGATATTAAAACATATTATAAGGCTACAGGCCACAGTGGCACAGAAACAGATAATTAGATGAATGAACAAAAGTCTAGCAGACAGCCAGTGTAGGTGTACAAATTTAGTGTATGATTAGGGTGACATTTCAAACCAAGGTAGAAATTCAAGTGCTGATGGATAATTGGCTAACGATTCAGAAAAAATTATGTTCCTACCTGCCCCTTTGCATAATTTGCAGATAGATGAATGACTTATAAATGAAATAATAAATTCCAAAGTATTAGAAGAAAAAAAAACGGTTAAATACACCGATAACCTTCATATAGGAAAGGCCTTCCTAAAGAAGGCATGGTATGCTAATGTCATTTAGGAAAAGATTGATGCCTTCGCGTACATTGTAATTTACAACTTCTATGTGGTGAAAAACAGCACGACAAAGTTAAAGCGTAAGTTATGGTCCAGGAAAACATCTGTAATATATGAAATAGAGATTAATGTGCAGACTGTCAATAAGAAAGAGACAAGGCATGTGGTGGGAAAGAAAAGGAAACTGAGCAGGAATTCACAGAACTTTACACAACCAATGAACATGGCAGTGGTAATTAGGCTCACTAACAAAGAAAAAAATTAGAACATTGAGATTCCATTCTGCGCTTGAGTTGGAGCTGCAAAACAGGAGTGAGAAAAGAGCTCACTCACCTCCACCAGGCACTGTGGCTCATGCCTGTAATCCCAGCACTTTGGGAGGCCAAGGCAGAGGATTGCTTGAGCCCAGGAGTTCAAGACCAGCCTGGGCAACATAGTGAGACCCCCTATCTCTGCAAAAAAAAGTCAAAAAATGAGATGAGAAGATGGTTTGAGACTGGGAGGTTGAGGCTGCAATGAGCAGTGATATCCATTCACTTAATCCCACAACAACCCTGTGAAGTGATTTTTTTTATTTTTAATTTTGAGATGGGTCTCACTCTGATCACCCAGGCAGGCTGGAGTGCAATGGTGCAATCACTGCTCATTGGTACTAGCAGTTTCTGCTCTCATTATGGTACAGTACCTGGGACAGGATCGGCGGCCAGTAGGCATATGCAGTTGCTATCATTATCATCAGCATGTTTCCACCATCTGAGGGGCTAACGTTTTCAAGCTGGATAATACACAGTTTTGGCAAGGGTGCAGGGGAAAAAAAAGGACTCTCCCGCTGTCTTGAGGGGAATCTAAATGGGTCCGGCCAGTTTTTGAGGGCAATTTGGCAATATCCATGAACACACGCCACCACACATCTGACACCGGGTGCTGCTGTGTGATTGTGTCTCCCCGAAATCCTATGTTGAGATCCGAATCCCAAGGAGATGGTATTAGGAGATGAGGGAGAGTACCTCACCCTTGGGAGTCGGTTAGGTCAGGGGGTGCTGAACCCTTGGGGATGGGATTAGTACACTTACAAGAGAGTCCCCAGAGAGATATCCTAGAGATACCCCTTGCCTGTTTCACCATGGGAGGACATGGCCAGAAGGCACCGTCTATGACGAAGCAGGCCCTCACCGGACACTAAATGCCTTGTTCTTGGAATTCCCATCCTCCAGAACCATAAGAAATAAATGTTTGTTGTTTGTAAGCTGCCCAGTCTATAATATTCTGTTACAGCAGCCTGAATGGACTAAGATGCCCAGGAATTCCTATTTGGCGCCCAACCTAGAGAAACATTCAGCCCTCTGCACATCCATGGACACACAAAGGACAGCAAAAGGTTGGAAGCCATCTTAAATGCCCATTAGAGAAACCACACTTTTTTGTTTTTTTGAGACGGAGTCTTGCTCTGTCACCTAGGCTGGAACGCAGTAGTGCGATCTTGGCTCACCGCAACCTCCGCCTCCTGGCTTCCAGCGATTCTCCTGCCTCAGCCTCTTGAGTAGTTGGGACTACAGGTGCCCACCACCACACCTGGCTAATTTTTGTATTTTTAGTACAGATGGGGTTTCACCATGTTGGCCAGGCTGTTCTCGAACTCCTGACCTCAGGTGATGCACCCACCTCGGCCTCCCAAAGTGCTGGGATTACAGGTCTGAGCCTCTGTGCCCAGCCTCATATGGTAATTTTGTGTTTAACTTTTGCCAAAACCGCCCAGCTGTTTTCCACGGCAGACGCACCATATTACATTCACACCATGATTTCTTCTTTAATCACAAAATGCAAGAGAAATTCTGGGAAGGGAGTGGGAATGCCAGAGGGAACAGCTAGGAAAGGAAAAGTTTGTTGGGCATCAGTGAGTGTGCAGGAGGGTAGAATCTGCCCAGGCCAAGAGGAAGGCAGGCAGGCCAGTGTTCAGACAGGAGCAGAGCCAGGCAGGGCCTGGGGAGGGAGTGGGCTGGGCCTATGTCTGGGCAAAGAGCTGGGCTTGAGTGCATAAAGTCACGGGGAAGTCTATTTAACAGCGGTGGCCGGGGAGGGGTGTTGAAGTCTTTTATGCAGAGGCCGGCCTCAAGCACGGGCCCAGCCCACCATCTGGTCACCTGCAGAACGACCCCTTGCCCCTTCCCTTTTAGGTGCATCCTGGAATCTATTGGAAGACGCAGGAGGGTGAGAGGGCAGTGGCAGGCCGGATAATGAGGTCGCTGGTCCTCCTGACCCTGCGGTGCAAAGGCAGGGCGCCCGGAACTGTCATCATCTGCTTCCAACTGTCATAAAAGAGATGTGGCGAGTGGGGAGGACATCAAACTAAGTTTAACATGCAATTGAACCAGGGACTGAGCCGGCTCCTGCGTCTTCTCTCTCTGACTTTAAAATGAACTCCCGGAAGCTCCAGCGGTGGGTCGGGCAGAGCCAATTAAAAAAAAAATTAACTCAGCACCGTGCCCACAGAGGAGCTCAATAATAGGGGGAATGACAGCGGCGGCGTTGAGGGCACAGGATGGAGTGGCAGACCCTTCAGTGCTGCCCTGGAGACCCGCGGGCTGCACGCACGTCAGAAACATCTCTGTGGAGCCCCCGAGGCCTGCATTGCCGCAAGCGGGAAAATGGATTGTTGCACCAGCATTTCTGGTGGCCAGCGACAGGGTCTGCCTCCCATCCTGTGGACGGAAGCCCAGGAGTTCGAGGCTCCAGACTTGGAGGCAGGAGTCACTCCAGAGCAGGGAGGGACCAGCAAGCCTCTGTGTGAGTTTCCTGGGATTCATGTGTTAATAATAAAGTGCCATAGACAGGGCGGCTTCAACAACAGACATTTAGCATCTCAGGGTCCTGGAGGCTGCTGTCCGAGATCAAGGTGACAGCAGGGTAGGCGTCTCCTGAGGCCTCTCTCCCGGGCCTGTAGACGGCATCTTCTCCCCCTATGACCTCACAAGGTTGTCGTTCTGTGAGCATCTCTCTCTGATCTCTCTCTCTCTCTCTTTTTTTTTTTTCCTTGAGATGGAGTCTCGCTCTGTTGGCCAGTCTAGAGTGCAATGGCGTGATCTTGGCTCACTGTGGCCTCTGCCTCCCTGGTTCCAGCGATTCCCCTGCCTCAGCCTCCTGAGTAGCTAGGACTATAGGCATGCACCACCACGCCTGGCTAATTTTTGTATTTTTAGTAGAGACAGGGTTTCACTATGTTGGCCAGGCTGGTTTTAAACTCCTGACCTCAGGTGATCTGCCCGCCTCCGCCTCTCAAAGTGCTGAGATAATAGGCATGAGCCACCAGGCCAGACCTCATTTCCTCTTCTTATAAGGACACCAGTCACATGGGATTAGGGCTCACCCCCATGACCTCATTTAACTTAATCACCTCTTTAAAGACCCCATCTCCAAATACAGTCACATTGTGAGGTCCTGGGGGTTAGGCCTGCAACATATGGATGTGGGGGGACACACCAGCCCATGATCCCCCAGCAACATATGGATCTGGGGAGACACAGCAGCCCATGATCCCCCACGGGGGCTTTGGCACTGGAGTGGCCCCAGGCCTGCCTTCTCCTCACCTGGCTGCATCAGGTAACTCTGGCTGGCAACACTTCCAGACTCTCATTCCAGAACCACCCCAGGGAAATAACAGAATGTGTTGAGACTCTTACTGATGATAGCAGCCGGCTGGGTATGGTGGCCCACACCTGTGAATTTCGGGAGGCTGAGGAAGGAGGATCGCTTAGGCCAGGAGTTCGAGACCAGCTTGGGCAACAAAGTGAGACCTCATCTCTACCAAACATTTTAAAATTAGCCGGGGGTGGTGGCACACATCTGTAGTCCCAGCTACTCAGGAGGCTGAGGTGGGCGGATCGCTTGAACCCAGGAGTTCAAGGCTGCAGTAGGCTGTGATCAAGCCACTGCACTCTAGCCTGGGTGACAGAGCAAGACCCTGTCTCTAATAAAAGAAAAGATAGCAGTATTAGCCACTTGACCCTTCCCCTGGTGCTGTGTCCAGGAATCGCAAACTCTCAGAGGCATTTGAACAAGAGCAATTCCATCCTGAATAGGAGCTGGGTAAAATAAGGCTGAAAACTACTGGGCTGCATTCCCAGATGGTCAGGCATTCTAAGTCACAGGATGAGATGGGAAGTTGGCATAAAGACCTTGCTGATAAAACAGGTTGCAGTAAAGAAGCCGGCTAAAACCCACCAAAACCAACAGGGCGACGAGAGTGACCTGTGATCATCCTCATTGCTACACTCCCACCAGTGCCATGACACTTTACAAATGCTATGGCAACATCAAGAAGTATGGTCTAAAAAGGGGAGGCATGAATAATCCACCCCTTGTTTAGCATATCATCAAGAAATGATCATAAAAATGGGCAACCAGCAGCCCTCAGGGCTGCTTTGTCTATGGACTACCCATTCTTTTATTCCTCTATTTTTTTTTTTTTTTTTTTGAGATGGAGTTTCACTCTTATTGCCCAGGCTGGAGTGCAATGGTGTGATCTCAGCTCACTGCAACCTCTGCCTCCTGGATTCAAGCGATTCTCCCACTTCAGCTTCCTGAGTATTACAGGAGCCCACCATCACATCCAGCTAATTTTTTGTATTTCTAGTAGAGAAAGGGTTTCACCATGTTGTCCAGGCTGGTCTCGAACTCCTGACCTGAAGCAATCCACCCACCTTGGCCTCCCAAAGTGCTGGGATTACAGGTGTGAGCCACTGCACCCGCCTGGTCTATTCCTCTATTTTCTTAATAAACTTGCTTTAACTTTATTCTATGGACTCACCCTGAATTCCTTCTTGCATGAGATTCAAGAACCCTCTCTTGGGGTCTGGATCCGGGTCCCTTTCCAGTAACAAAATCACCCTCACCGCACCCTCCACGAAATCTCACAGCATCTCAGTGGAAATTTAGGTGAGCATCCAATTGGCAGGTAAGAAACGGTCCTGGAGAACCAGACTCAGAGCATCCTCCATCTTCCACCTGTTTATTGGACACCACAAGGTTCATAGAAAAAGGTAGAAATTGGATGCACAGCCAGCAGGATGGGCATGGCGGCCAGTGGGGTCCTGCTTTACCTCCAAGGGGGATGGGCTGCCCAGCTCAGGCTGCCCAGGAGGGAGAGTGTGGACAACCTGGACCCTGTAGATCAAACAGGACGCTGGAGGTGCCAAGCCATGAGTGCCTGGGAGGAACATCAGGAGGAAACAGGGCTTTTGTATTTCTTTCCACATCAGTCCTGGGTCCCGCTAAGGCTCCTGGAATGATTGATTTTTGGTTTGGCAGTACTGCTGTCTGAGGCGTTCAAACCACAGCGACTCCATCCTGCGTGAGGCTGAGGAAGATAAGGCTGGGACTTGGTGGGCTGCATTCCCAGAAAGTTAGGCACTCCTGGCCTCTAGATGTTAACGGTTAAGAGAACAGACTGATAACGTTTACCAAACAGACCCAGACTTGTGAGTGTCCTGATATTCTGACATCTTTTTTTTTTTTTTTTGAGACAGACTCTTGCTCTGCTGCCCCGGCTGGAATGCAGTGGAGCAATCTCAGCTCCCTGCAACCTCCACCTCCCGGATTCAAGCAATTCTCCTGCCTCAACCTCTTGAGTAGCTGGGACTACAGCATATGCCACCATGCCTGGCTAATCTTTATGTTTTTAGTAGAGACGGGGTTTCATCATGTTGGCCAGGCTGGTCTCGATCTCCTGGGCTCAGGTGATCCTCCTGCCTTGGCCTCCCAAAGTACTGGGATTACAGGCTTGAGCCACCCCACCTGGCCCCGATATCTTGAGAACAAAAGCATTCCTAATTTTGCTTTAAAGATAGTAATATCAATTCTTGCAAAATATAGTAATTAAGAAAATTAATCCTTCATCACAAATCCTTGTAGCAGAGTATATTTCCCCATGATTTTCTTTTTTTCTTTATCCTATATATAAACAAGTATTGTACCTAGGTAGACGTGTCCCTCCTCTTACTTTCAGGACCACCTACTCTGTCTAGAGAGGTAACTGTTCTTTCACCTCTTTTTTTTTTTTGAGACGGAGTCTCGCTCTGTCACCAGGCTAGAGTGCAGTAGCGCAATCTCGGCTCACTGCAACCTCCGCCTTCTGGGTTCAAATGATTTTCCTGCCTCAGCCTCCCAAGTAGCTGGAACCACAGGCACACGCCGCCATGCCCAGCTAATTTTTGCATTTTTAGTAGAGACGGGATTTCACCACGTTGGTCAGCCTGGTCTCGAACTCCTGACCTCAGGTGATCCACCCGCCTCGGCCTCCCAAAGTGCTGGGATCGCAGGCATGGGCCACCGCGCCTGACCCACTTCACTTTCTTAATAAACCGGATTGTACTTTGCACTGTGGACTCGCCCTGAATTCTTTCTTGCACGGGATCCAAGAACCATCTTTTGCAACATCGTCACCCTGCAACATCGTCACCCTGCAACGTCGTCACCCTGGGCCTGGGCTTGCCAGCAAAGATGGCGGCGTGGGAGGAAATGGACGTTGTGACCAGTATGGGCTCCTGGCTGAGAACACAGCCCGGCCTTCCTCAGACGCTGTGACTCAGGTGCACACGAAACACAGGGGGAGAACTGGTGTGGGGCACAGCGGAGACCCTTCCTCTCTGAGCACCATGAAATCATGTCAAACCTGGAAACTTCTGACAACCCATCAGATGACGCAAAACATTGAGAGCTTCAACTGAATCCAAGCTCCCAGGAAAACAAGGTTCTGGGACATTTACCAGAAGTCCAAGTATTTGAATGCAAAATAACTCTGTGCGGCCAGACATGGTGGCTCATGCCTGTAATCCCAGCACTTTGAGAGGCCAAAGCGGGTGGATCACCTGAGGTCAGGAGTTCAAGACCAGCCTGGCCAACATGGTGAAACCCTGTCTCCACTAAAAATACAAAAATTAGCCAGGTGTGGTGGTGGGCGCCTGTAATTCCAGCCAGCCTGGGCAACAAGAGCGAAACTCCATCTCAAAAAAAAAAAAAAATCTGTGCTCTTGGAACTACATGTCATTTACGTTACATGTGCAGAAATCTACTCATTGCCCTGAAGGGCTGTTTCCTAATCTCCAGAATGTTCTCCCATGTTCAGGCTGGGAACTTTTTAAGGGCAGGGCCTGTTTTGTGCTGTCTTTGCATCTCCTTGGCATGTGTTACGATCACTTGTGGAGTTTTAAAAAATCCATTACCCCAAATAATGAAGCAATTAGTTGTGGTAGGGCCTAGGCAATGGCAGTTTTAAAAGAGGATTCTGACCGGCAGCCAGGGCTGGGAACCATTGCACCAGAGCCCCTGGCTTTAACAAGGACCCACATGAAGTGTGAGAGGAGAGGCAGCAGAGGAGAAAGGGGGCCCAGGTGAAGCTTGTGGACTGAGCAGAGCTTCTCCAGGTTTACTGTGTGTAGGAACCCTCTGGGCTCTTGTTGAAGTCATTCACAAGGTCTGCGGTGGGGCCTGAGAGTCTGCATTTCCAACACAGGCCCAAGAGACGTCAGTGCTGCTGGTCTGAGGACCACACTTTGAGGAGTAAGAGAAAGGGGCACCAGGAGAAAATGCTGCCAGCTGGATTTCCAGTGAAATGCATATACATTTCTCTCTGCTCCCTCCTGAAAATGGAGCAATTCACCTGTTAAGAAATGAAATGTGTGTGTGTTTTCATATGAACATAAAGAACAGAGAAGACGACAGTAGATGAGAGATGCTGAGAAAATTTTGGAAGATGGAAAGCAGATAGAGACTACCATTTCTGGGGAGACTACTGCTATGGTCTCAATGTGCGTGTCTTCCCCCAAATTCATAGGCTTGAATTCCTCTCCCGTAAGGCAATGGTATTAGGTGGTGAGGCCTTTGAGAGGTGATTACGTCATGAGGGTGGGGCCCTTGCAATGAGATTAGTGCCTTTATAGAAGGTATTCCAGAGAGTTCTTTCACCCCTTCCACCATGTGAGGACACGGCTCTGAAACACAGGCCCATTAAAAGAATTAAATGTAATCAGAGATTATAGAACATTTCCCCTCCCCCACACTTCACCACTACACTGACAGGGCTCCAGTGTAATCACAGTGGATTAGAGCTGAAAGAGCTGCAAATCACAGACTTGCTCTAAGGAGGAATATACAGGGAATCCCCAAGTCAAGAGACTAGACAAAAGCAAGGACATTTGAGGAGTCTGAAGCTCCTAGTACCTTGAAATACAACAAACATTAAACAGAATCTGAATCTTAGCAAGATTCACAGAATCTTCACACTAACGGCTCATTTTTCTCAGTTCCTATTACCTAATACAGCATGTATGGCTGTCAACAAAAAAGTACAAGGTATACCAAAAGGCAAGAGAAAACACTCTGAAAAGACAAATTGATGATCAGAACCAGACTCAGATAGGACATAGACAGGGAATTTAAAGAAGAAGACATTGATGCAGCCAACAAACAGGAAACAAAGCTCAACATCACTGATCATTAGAGAAATGCAAATCAAAACCACCGTGAGATACCATGTGTTGAGGGCCCAAATGGAAAAAAAATAGACAGTATGTAAGAACAGATGGATAAAGTAAGCAGACAAATGGAAACTGTATGAAGGAATCAGAAGGACATGCTAGAAATAAAAATCACAGAATAGAAAGGAAGAATGCCTTCAATGAGTTCATCAGTAGACTGCACATGGCCAAGGAGAGAATCAGTGAGCTTGAATACAGATGAATATAATGTCCCAAACTGAAATGTAAAGAGAAAAAGGAATTTTAAAAAATCTGAATCCAGAATCTACAGTGAACTCAAACAAATTCACAACAAGAAAAAATCAAACAACCCCATTAAAAAGTAGGCAAAGAACATGAACAGACACTTCTCCAAAGAAGACATTTATGTGGCCAACAAACATGAAACAAAGCTCAACATCACTGATCATTAGAGAAATGCAAATCAAAACCACAGTGAGATACCATCTCATACCAGTCAGAATGGCCATTATTGAAAAGTCAAGAAACAACAGATGCTGGTGAGGTTGTGGAGAAATAGGAACGCTTCTACACTGTTGGTGGGAATGTAAATTAGTTCACCCATTGTGGAGATGGTGTGACGATTCCTCAGAGACATAGAACCAGAATACCATTTGACCCAGCAATCCCATTACCGGGTATATACCCAAAGTAACGTAAATCATGCTATTACAAAGATACATGCATGTGTATGTTCATTGCAGCACTGTTCACAATAGCAAAGACACGGAATCAACCTAAATGCCCATCAATGATAGACCGGATAAAGAAAATGTGGTACATATATACATCATGGAATACTATGCAGCCATAAAAAGGAACGAGATCATACCCTTTACAGGAACATCGATGAAGATGGAATGGAAGTTGAACAATGAAAACGCATGGACACAGGGAGGGGAACAACACACAGTGGGGCCTGCTGGGTGGTGGGGTTGGGGGAGGGAGAGCATTAGAACAAATAGCTAATGCATGCTAGGCTTAATACCTAGGTGATGGGTGGATAGGTGCAGCAAACCACCACGGTACATGTTTACCTATGTAACAAACCTGCACATCCTGCACATGTACCCCAGAACTAAAAATAAAAATTAAAAAAAAAATCAGGGCAGAACATCCAAGAAGTATCGAATAATATCAAAAGTGTGTAAGGCATACTTGGATAAGCAGAGGGAGACGAAAAGAGAAGGAAGCAAAAGAAATATTTCAAGTGGTAACGACCAAGAATTTTGCAAAATGAATGACACAAATCCAGGAAGTTCAGAGAACACTAAGCAGGACAAATAACAAAACACCCCAAGGCATACCCTGTCCAGCTGCAGAAAACCAAAGATAAGGAGAAAAATCTCAAAAGGAATAAAAGAGGGAAAAAAACCCTACCTTATCTGTAAGTGAACAATGATAAGAATTACTGCAGACATCTCATCAGAAACCAAGTGAGCAAGAAGAAAGTGGAGTAAAATAGTGACAGAAAGAAACCACTGACTTAGAATAGAATTCTGTGTAGTCCTCAAATGTGAAGGAGAAATAAAGACTTTCTTAAATAAGCAAAAACAGAGAGAATTCATAGCAGACTTGCTCTGCAAGAAATGTTAAAAGAAGGTCTTCAGCAGAAGAAAAATGATACAAAGGAAGAACAATGGAGAAGAAATAGCTAAAAGTAAAATAAGATCTTTTTAAAAGCTCTTAATTGACCTAAAAGATAACTGTTTTTAAAGTAATAACAGTAATTATGTATCAGGTAATTCTAGCAAATGGATCAGTGAAGTGATTGACAGCCATCTCACGGAGTCAGGAAGAAGGAATTGGGAATTCTGTTACAAGGTATCTTCACTGCAGATGAAACAGTATAGTGTTATTTGAAGGTGAATTTGGATTAGCTAAAAATGCATTTTCTAAATTCTAGGACAACCACTAAAAATATTGAAAAAGAAATATGGTTGATATGCTAAGACAGAACATAAAATGCTCAATTAAAACCTGAGAAATTGGCCGGGCACAGTAGCTCACATCTATAATCCCAATGTTTTAGAAGGCTGAGGCGGGAGGATTGCTTGAGGCCAGGAGTTTGAGACCAGCCTGGGTAATATACTGAGACTGTGTCTCTACAAAAAAATACAAAAATTAGGTGGGTGTGGTGTTGTGTGCCTGTAGTCCCAGTTATTTGGGAGGTTAAGGTGGTAGGATGGCTTGAGTCCGGGAGGTTGAGGCTACAGTGAGCTATGATGGCACCACTGCACTTCAGCCTGGGTGACAGAGTGAGACCCTGCCTCAAAAAAAAAAAAAAAAAAAAAAAAAAAAAAATATATATATATATATATATATATATATGTATGTAAGAAAAAACAACAAGAAAACACCTGAGAAGTCAGAAAACGAGGCTGGGGGAAGAGAGCTTGGTATTTATTCAGAGAAGGACAAGTAGATCTAAGAAACAAAACAGAGTTTGGGTTCAGATTTGAAGCCATGATTATTTGAAATTTTTGATATATCAGAAACTTAGCATTGGAAATCAGTGGAGAAAAGATGCTGCAAAAACAAGTGGATATTTCTTTGGAAATAAATTTAACTGGATTTCTCCCATAAGCCATCCACATAAATAAATATCATGTACTTTAGTGTGAAATCTTATTGCTAGCATTTCTTACGATATATTGATCTATACAGATCATCCCTGATTTACGATGGCTCGACTTACAATTTTTTGACTTTACAATGGTGCAAAAGTGATAGGCATTTAGTAAAAACTCTATCTCAGGCACCCAAACAACCATTTTGTTTTTCACTTTTAGTATGGTATTCAATAAATGCCATGAGATGTTCAACACTTTTTTAGAAAATAGGCTTTGTGTGAGAGGATTTTGCCCAATTGTAGGCTAATGTAAGTGTTTTGAGCATATTTAAGGTATCCCAGCCTATGCTAGGATGTTCAGCAGGTTTGCACTAAACGTGATTTCTTTTTCTTTTTTGAGTTGGAGCTTTGCTCTTGTCACCCATGCTGGAGTGCAGTGGCGCGATCTTGGCTCACTGCAACCTCTGCCTCCCGGGTTCAAGCAATTCTCCTGTCTCAGCCTCCTGAGTAGCTGGGATTACAGGTGCCCGCCACCATGCCCGGCTAATTTTTGTATTTTTTAGTAGAGACGGGGTCTCACCATGTTGGCCAGGCTTGTCCTGAACTCCTGACCTCAGGTGATTCACCTGCCTCGGTCTCCCAAAGTGCTGTGATTACAGGTATTAGGCACCATGCCCAGCCTACTAAATGCATTTTTGACTCACATATTTTCAACTTATGATGGGTTCATCGGGATGTAGCCTTATCATAAGTCAAGGAGTATTTGTATATCCTTTTGTCTGAAATTTTCAAGAAATCTAACTTATAATTTCAAAACGTTTACAGACTTTACATTAGAGAAGGATGAAACCCGAGTTCCTAATGGTGGAAGAGCTGGCGAGGAGAGAGACAGTTTTCTCTGCAGAGCCCAGAAGAGCTCAGAAAATGGAAGCACCTTGTACTGCAAGAGGTGGTGTGCAGGGCAGGGCTGGGGCCAGCAGATGAGTAGAGGAAATGTAAAAAGAGGAGGTGAGCCCCCAGATTCCCTCCCCAACTGATAGAAGGTAGGTTTACTCACTGGAAAATTATGGGGACAACAGGTGTGGGGAGAATGGGATTCAGAAGTAGGGAGGGGCAGGCTACAGGACTGCTATTTTTTATTTTAAGTCATGTGATAGTATTTGATGTTTTATTTCTATTTCTAGTTTTAGACAAGGTCTCACTCTGTTGCTTGGGCTAGAGTAAAGTGGCATGATCATGGTTCACTGCAGCCTCAACTTCCTGGGCTCAGGCTATCCTCTCACCTCAGCCTCCCAAGTAACTGGGACTACAGGTGCGTGCCACCATGCCTGGATAATTTTTTATTTTTATTTTTTGGTAGAAACAGGGTTTTGCCATGTTGCCCAGGCTGGTCTCAAACTCTTGGGCTCAGGCGATCCACCTGCCTTGGCCTCCCAAAGTGCTGGGATTACAGGCAGGAGCCACCACACCTGGCTGTGTTTGACTTTTGTAAACCAAGTACACATATTGTTTAGATAAAAATAGAAAGCAAGCTTAAAAACAAAGAAAACAACCGCAACCTAAAATTAAGGTCTCTTCTGGATGTGGTCATTGGAATGGCTTTCTCCACTGTGGTACAGAATGAAGACCAGGAAGCAGCTACCCAGGGAACGCATAGTCTCTCAGTGGAAAATCCTGCCCCTCAAATCTGCAGGCGTCATGCCCTGCCATAATGTCAGTGGGGCCAGGCCTCAGGGAGAATAGGTGTTTGGTCCAGGAAAATAAAGGGTGTTCTTGTAATGACTTCACAATTTCTTCCCAACTTGGTTCTTCTCTGATTTTTCCCCCTAAACTCAATCATCCATCATTTACCTTGGACTTGCTTCAGGCCACACTATTTATAACCATAGAAGCAGCATTTTTGGCTTGTCACCTTTCTCCAGTGGAGCCCAGATTGTCTCTAAACCTTTAATGGGCATACAGAGTACCTGGGAACCTTGTTAAAATGCAGTAGGTCTGGGGTGGGGCCTGGGAGTCTGCCTCATGGGAGCAGCCCCAAGGGGAGGCTAACGCTGGTCCCTGGAACACACTCTGAGTAGCAAAAGGACTTGACGCAACTTTTTGGGGGTGATGGAAATGCTCTAAATGTTGATTGTGGTTACATGGAGTATATACATTGATCAAAATGCACTGAGTTCATTGTATGTAAATTATACCTCAATAAAGTTGATTTTAAAGGAAAAAACCCATTCTAGATGAATTACAGATATAAATGTGAAAGATGAAACAATAAGGCTTTTAGAAGGAAACATAAACTTTAGGATAGGTGAATGCTTCTTAAACAGGACTCAAAACAAATTAACTATAAGAAAAAAATACACACATGAATTGGACTGCATTAAAACTAAAAACTTCTGTTCATCAGCAGACTATTAAGAGAGTAAAAAGGTGAGCTGTAAACTGAAAAAAAATCCACAATACATATATCTGACAAAGAACTCATGTCTATCATATATAAAGAACTACTACAATTCAATAAGTAAAAGACAACTCAATAGAAAAATGGGCAAAACACTTAAACAGGCACTTTGCAAAGGAGGCTATCTGAAACGGACAATAAACACATGAAAATGTATGCTAATTAGTCATAAGCAAAATGCAAATTAAAGATACAAAATTATTTGTTTTGCCTAAACACCCACAAGAATGGCTAAAATGAAGACACAGACAATTCCATGTGTGAGTAAGAGTGTGGAGCAACTGGAACTCTCATACACTACTAATGGGAGTGTAGACTGAAATGACATCCTTAAAAACTATTTGGTAGTATTTATTAGAGCAGAACAAAAACGTAGTCTAAGATCCAGCAAATCCACTCTTGAGTGGCCAAACACATGTTTCCAAAAGACACATAAGAGTGAATGCCTGGCTGGGCATGGTGGCTCATACCTTTAATTTCAGCACTTTGGGAGTCCAAGGCAGGAGGATCACCTGAGCCCAGGAGGTCGAGACCAGCCTGGGCAACAAAGTGAGACCACCCAACTCTACCAAAACAAAACAAAACAACAAAAAAAGAATGCTTGTAGCAGCATTATTCAATGTAGCCAAGAATTGGAAACAACTCAAATATCCATCAGCAGTAGTATAAATAAAACGTTATACTACTCATTGGCAATAAAAAATGAATTATTGGCAATAAAAAATGAATGAGTGACTGCCGCAAGCAACAACATGGATTAAGCTAAGGTTGCCAGATAAAATAGAGGACATTCAATTACATTTAAATTTTGAATTAAAAACAAATGATTTTTTTTTTGAGACGGAATCTCACTCTGTTGCCCAGGCCAGGCTGGAGTGCAAGTGGCATGATCTCAGCTCACTTCAACCTCCACCTCCTGGGTTCAAGCGATTCTCCTGCCTCAGCCTCCTGAGTAGCTGGGATTACAGGCACCCGCCACCACACCTGGCTAATTTTTGTATTTTCAGTAGAGACAGGGTTTCACCATGTTGGCCAGGCTGGTCTCAGACACCCAACCTCAGGTGATCTGCCCGCCTTGGCCTCCCAAAGCCCTGGGATTACAGGTGTGAGCCATTGCGCCCAGCCCAAATGATTTTTATTTTTATTTTTTTTAGCATAAGAATGTCCTATGCAGTATTTGGGACATACTTACACTACAAAATTCTTATTCTATTAAATGTTATTATATTACAATATTATTTTTTAGCTGGTCATGTTCTGTTTCTTGATCTGGGTGTCATTGGGCGACCTGGGTGTGTTCACTTTGTGAAAATCCGCTGAGCTACACACTCAGGATGAGTGCAGGTCTCTTGTGTGCATTTGCTACTTCAATACAAAGTTTATCTGAAATCACAATAAAACGATCCCTGGCCCGTGGCCCATTAAATGAGGGCCTGCCTCTTGCCTTGAGGGACCCATCTGTTGTCGTCTCTGCTGTCTGTGATCTCTGTAACCCGTGCATCCATCCTGGCTTGTAGCCGCTGCTCAGAACGCCCCGGTGACGCACGCTTGCCCACAGGACGGCATCTGCCCTCCTTGGCACAGCACCCCAGGGCTCCTGTGGCCTCCCCTGCCCCATTTCCACGTCCTCACATCTTTTTTCCAGCACTGACACTAACCACACCACCACGGCTCTGTGCCTACCGCTTCGCCTGCTGCTCTGCCAGGCAAAAACCTATTTATTTTCCCAGTCTCATTTCAGCTTCTGTCGGCTCTGGGAGGTCTTTCCTGACTCCTTCAGGCAGACCGGTCTGTTCCTCTCCCCAAGGTCTGTCTTCATTTCAAGCATCCATTAGAGCAACTCCATTACTTCGCAACTGACTGTTTATATATCTGTCTCCTCCCGGGACAACAGGCTTGCTCGGGCAGGGACCCTGTCTTTTTGTCTTTTTATCCCTAGCAACTCACGGAGTGTCTGTGCGTGTTAGGCTCTGCGTATGTGTTAAGTGGGTCATGACAGTAATGGGTGTTAATGAATGGGGACCAGCAGAGAGATCGAAGGGCTCTGTAAAGCGTTCACACTTAATTTTAGAATTAGAGATGGCAAAACCCTGTCTCTACAAAACAAAACAAAAACCAAAAATTAGCTGGGCATGGTGGTGCATGCCTGTAGTCCCAGCTACTCAGGAGGCTGTGTTGGGAGGATCACTTGAGCCTGGGAGGTGGAGGCTGTACTGAGCCATGATCCTATCACTGCACTCCAGCCTGGAAGACAGAGCGAGACCCTGTCTCAAAAAAAAAAAAAAAAAAAAAAAAAAGAAAGAAAGAATTGGAAAATGATGCTGTAAGTCACTCTGCTAATGAGTGGCCAGTGTCTCATTTAACTTCCCAGGAGAAGGGTGCTGGTCTTGTCTCCCATGTCACAGATAGGAAGAAAAGTGCTGAGCAGTTCAATGGTTTGCCCAAGGTCACATGGCCAGCACGGAGCAGACCACACACTCATGGCACTGGCTGTTCCGTGAATCACAGCAGACGCTGAATCACTAAAATGTCCTTCTGGGACAGGCAAGTCAACAGAGGAAGTGCCCAGTCTGCCCCGGGCCACCTTTTGACTCAAGCAAGCTTTCTGGCACCTCTCAAATCAGTCCCTGTGGGTGGCCACCCCCTCTCCCATGGAATGGCTCGCCGGGAACGGGTTAACACCTCAAACACCTAAACACAGCGTTCAGCTCTGTCCAGACACTCTCGACTCCTGCCTGAGATTTTCAGGTTTTAAACAAAACAAAAATCTGATTCACTGTTTCCAGTCCTACAGGAAACTCAGGTCCTTTATTTATCTGCCACTAAAAAAAAAAAAAAAAAAAAAAAAAAGAAGAAGGAAAAAAAAAATCAAACCAGAAAAAAAGCCCTTTATGTCTTAAAAGGGTTTTGAATGCATCTCATTTCATACAGCACCAAACATCGTTCATGACAGGGGCTCCAGGATGAAGCCCAGACTAAAAGACAGAAGGAAATGAAACGCATTACAATAAAACACACATGCTAATAAATAAGGGCCTGGGCAATGAATCCAGCTCGGAATATACCACTGGCAAGAAGAAATGCCCCAAAGCTTTACTTAAACCAAATAATAGAAGAACAGATGGCTCCCCTGGGTCTCTGGGAAAAGTTAACAGATCCAGGAGGCTGCAGATACAGGCTTTGTTTGGGATTTGGGCAGAAAACACAAGGCATTCACAAGATTCAAGGTGAAAGAAAGAGGGCTTGTAGATTTAGGGACAGGGACATTTTCATCAGATAACAAAAATAGATACGTCTGGATATCTCTGCTGGGTTTCCACAGGCTGCAGGGCACGTGCCCTCTCCAGAAATTAACCAGGGCTGCACTCGGCAGCACGCTAGGGAGACCGACTGCTCCTAGCTGCCCAACTGGAGAATTAATTTAACTCCAGAGATTTGGATAATAAGAAAGAACACTTAAAGGAGATAAAAATTTACTTTGGGAAGATTTTTGTCCCCAGCCATTGTACAGCAGCATCATTCAGTGGTGGGAACAGTGGGCGGGAACTGGAAGCTCTGGGTTCTATGATGCAAGACCCCCCTGGTCACTGATTAGCTGAGTGACCCTGAAGAAAACCTTCAGGCTGCCACCTGCCCAGAGGCTGTTAAGAATGCTGAGATCCGTGGACACAGGGAGGGGAACATCACACACCGGGCCCTGTCGGGGGTTGGGGGGAAGGGGCGGGAGAGCATTAGGACAAATAGCTAACGCATGCGGGGCTTAAAACCTAGATGACGGGTTGATGGGTGCAGCAAACCACCATGGCACATGTATACCTATGTAACGAACCTGCATGCTCTGCACATGTATCCCAGAACTTAGAGTTTAAAAACAAAAAAGAGAGAGAAAAAAGAATGCTGAGATCTTCCAAGCACGGAAGGATCACACCCACATCCAACACCCATATTAATCCCCTTTCTCCTCCGCACCAGGGAAATCCAAATGACCTTGTCTTCCCAGAGTGGGGGGCAGCAAACTGAATCCATTAACAGGGAAAGAAAGGGCTTTCAACCCAACCGGTGAGATGGTTCAGAGGAGTGCGTGACCAACAGGAATCCACAACTGGAGAGGTCAATTAATAAAAAATAAAACTTCCCCTTTATACCACGGTGCATAAAAACCTCCAGCACCATTTTTCATCTACTTACATTGTCCTGAGAGCAATTTTGTGTAGTGGCAAGGCAGGAATTATTTATCTCCATCTTATTCATGAAGAAATAAAATCTTGGGACAGTGAAGCGATTTGTTCAAGGTCACGAGGTCATCACGGATTTTTTTTTTTTTAGCTTTTATTTTAGGCTCTGGGGTATACCTGCAGGTTTGCTATATAGTTAAACTAGTGTCATGGGGATTTGTTCTATAGATTATTTCATCACCCAGATACTAAGCCTAGTACCCAGTAGTTACTTTTTTTATTTTTTCTCCTGAGATGGAGTCTTGCTCTGTCACCCAGGCTGGAGTGCAGTGGCACAATCTCAGCTCACTGCAACCTCCAACTCCCAGGTTCAAGTGATTCTCCTGCCTCAGCCTCCCGAGTAGCTGGGATTACAGGCGCCTGCAACCACACCTGGCTAATTTTTGTAGTTTTAGTAGAGACGGGTTTTTGCCATGTTGGCCAGGCTGGTCTTGAACTCCTGACCTCAAGTGATCTGCCTGCCTTGGCCACCCAAAGTGCTGGGATTACAGCACGGGATTAAGTCACCGTGCCCAGCCCCCAATAGTTACTTTTTTTCAGATCCTCTTCCTCTTCCCACCCTCCACCCTCAAGGAGGCCCCACTGTGTGTTGTTCCTGTCTTTGTGTCCATGTGCTCTCATCATTTAGCTCTCACTTATAAGTGAGAACATGAGGTATTTGGTTTTCTATACCTGCATTAATTCACTTAGGATAATGGCCTCCAGCTGTATCCATGTTCCTGCAGAAGACACGATCTCATTCTTTTTTATAGCTGCATAGTATTCCATGGTGTATATGTACCAACTTTCTGTATCCAATCTGTCATTGATGGGCATTTAGGTTGATTTCATGTCTTTGCTACTGTGAATAGTGCTGCAGTGAACATTCACATGCATGTGTCTTTATATCGTGGATTTTCAAGGCTGGAAGGGCTCTGGGTCATGCAGAGCAAGTGCAGATGACTGATGGGGCAGCCCAGCTTCCACTTTCAGATTCACACCCATGAGCAAACGTCAGTGATTGATCACTGAGCTTGGGTCCTCAACGCGGTGCTCCAGCAAGCCATTACTAGTTGATTGGAATTGGCTTGCCAGATGCAACCCATTTACTGCCCCAAGTCCTGTACAGTCTTCTCATTTGACTTACGAGGAAACTGAGCCCCAGAGGTGAAAGGGAACTTGGCCCAGACCATCCAATGGGTCAGTGTCTGAAAACCAAATCCCTCTTTCTGAGCCAGTGGCCTCTCCAGTGCACTGTGCGGTGCCCTATCTACTGCAGAAAGAATTCCCCCATCAAGGTGGGGCAAGATGGCTCACGCCTATAATCCCAGCACTTTGGGAGGCCAAGGGGGGCAGATCACTTGAATCCAGGAGTTTGAGACCAGCCTGGGTGACATGGCAAAACCCTGTCTCTACGAAAAATACCAAAATTAGTTGGGCATGGTGGTGCATGCCTATAGTCTCAGCTACTTGGGGAGGCGGAGGCAGGAGGATCGCTTGAGCCCAGGAGGCGGAAGTTGCAGTGAGCCGAGATCATGCTACTGCATTCCAGCCTGGGTGAGAGTGAGACATGTCTCAAAAAAAAAAAAAAAAAAAAAAAGATTTCCCTATCAAAAGATGCATGAGAATGACATTCTTCATGACCTAGCCTGAGCAAATTTTCTTTTCTGTGCCCAGCAAGCGGATAAACTACCAACAGAGAAGTGAAGGACTGTTCCAAGGATCTTAAGCCCGAGTCCCAGGCAGGATGGAAGAGAGAGTTTGGAAAATCACAAGTTTGATTTTGGATTCACTCCATGTCCAGGCAGACGTGTGAAGACCGTTGGATATTAAAGTCTAAAGTTCAAGAGGAGACCCTGGGCGGAAGATATAAACTTGGGAGTCGTTGGCATATAGATGACTTTTAAAGCAAGAGGTGGGAGGAGACCACCCAGGGGAAGAGGCCCACGGACTGAGCTCCGGGCAGTTTGACCTCAGAGGTGAGGGAGACAGAGGAGTCAGAAAAGAGAGGCCAGGAGGGAGTAGCCAGTAAAGAGGGAAAGAAACAAGATGGAGAGGCCCCAAAGCCAAAGGAACCTATGTTTCAAAGAGGAGAGAAGAACGGGCCTCAGATGCTGCTGAGGTCAAGATCTATAAGGACAGAGAATGAGCCATCAGATAAGGACATTGGTGACTTTGTGTTTTTGTTTTTTGAGACAGGGTCTTACTCTGTCATCCAGGCTGGAATGCAGTGGTGTGATCATAGCTCGCTACAGCCTCGACCTCCTGGGCTCAAGTGATCCTCCCACTTCAGCCTGCCAAGTAGCTGGGACCACAGGTGCACACCACAATACATGGCTTTTTTTTTTTTTTTTTTTCCTGTAGAGACGGGGTCTCCTTTGTTGCCCAGACTGGTCTCAAATTCATAGCCTCAAGTGATCCTCCTGCCTTGGCCTCCCAAAGTGCTGAGATTACAGGCGTGAGCCCACACCTGACCACATGGGTGGCTTTGGCTAGAGCTGTTTAAATTGAGTACTGGGGCAAAAGCCTGAAGAAAGTGGGCTCAAGATGGAAGGGGAGGAGAAGAATTAGGACAGGGAGTACAGACAACACTTTGCTATAAAGGTGTTACGGGCTGAATCCTGTCCCTCCAAATTCCTATTATGGACGTCCTAACCCCCAGGACCTCAGAATGGGACTGTATTTGAAGATGGGGTCTTTAAAGAGGTGCTGAAATTAAAGCGGAGCTATTGGAGTGGGCCCTAATCCAATCTGACCTGTGTCTTTATACCAAGAGGAAATTGGAGGCACAGAGACCCAGGGGACACACACTCAAGAGAAAAGGCCAGGCAAGGACACAGGGAGAAGACGGCACCTGGGAGCTGCAGAGAGAGGCCTCAGAAGGAACCAGCCCGCCCGGCACCTTGATCCAGGACTTCCACTCCAGAAATGCCAGGCAATAAATGTCTATTGCTGCAGCTGCCCAGTCTGTGGGATTTTGTTATGACAGCCCCAGGAAATTAATACAAAGGGGGTGCAGAGAAATGCGGCGAAGGCTGGAGGGGAATGTAAAATCAAGACAGGTTTGTCTTAAAGTGGGTGAAATTGCAGTAGATCAGTTGCACTTGGATAGGAACGGTCCCCGTAGAGAGGGAATACAGAATGGAAGATGCAGCCGAGAGAGAAGACAGTTGCTCGAGAAGCGTCTTTGACTGGAGA
Source organism: Pan troglodytes (assembly GCF_028858775.2). Lineage (NCBI taxonomy): Eukaryota > Metazoa > Chordata > Mammalia > Primates > Hominidae > Pan > Pan troglodytes. The sequence goes on from NC_072404.2 coordinate 8,992,398, forward strand.
GAGGTGGGCTCTGGTGCCTGTGCAGAGTGGGCCTTGGCAGGTGGCAGGATCATCATCTCAGGCACAGGGCAGGGCGAAGTGCCAGGCGCAGAGGCAGGAGACCCTAGGCAGGCGGAAGGGGGAAGTAGGACCACCAGTGCAGTGGGAGGAGGGCCTCTGAGGCCCATTAGTCTGACTGCCACAAGACATAAGGTTGATCTTTAAAATATATTTTAAAATTACAGCTGGGCACGGTGGCTCATGCCTGTCATCCTAGCACTTTGGGAGGCTGAGGCGGGCGGATCCCCTGAGGTCAGGGGTTCGAGACCAGCCTGGCCAACATGGTGAAACCCTATCTCTACTAAAAATACAAAATTAGCTGGGCATGGTGGCACACACCTGTTATTCCAGCTACTCAGCAGGCTGAGGCAGGAGAATTGCCTGAACCCGCGAGGTGGAGGTTGCAGTGAGTTGAGATCACACTACTGCACTCCAGCCTGGGCAACAAGAGTGAGACTCTGTGTCAAAGAAAATAGAACTGTATATATATAATTACTAAATTATATATATAAATTATATAAATAGATATTATACAAATATAATTACACATATTATATACAATCATATGTAAATATATAATATACATATAATTACATATATAATTTTTAAAAAATAATATGTATATATGTACAAATTAAGAAAGATACAGGGCTGGGCACGGTGGCTCACATCTGTAATCTCAGAACTTTGGGAGGCTGAGGCTGGAGGATAGTTTGAGTCTAGGAGTTCGAGACCAGCCTGGGCAACATAGCAAGACCCTCATCTCTACAAAAAATAAAAAAATTAGCCGGTCATGGTGTCACGTGCCTGTAGTCGCAGCTACTTGGGAGGCTGAGGTGAGAGGATTGCTTGAACCCAGGAGGCTGAGGCTGCAGTGAGCTATGATGGCACCATTGCACTCCAGCCTGGGCAACAGAGCAAGACAAAATTACATCAAACTTCCACATAAAATGAGTGAGGAGACACGGTGACCCGTCCCCGGCGCACAGACGGCCTTCTGCTTGTACCGGAGCTGGGTCCTTTCCCCACTAGGTCATGCTCTTCCCCAGTCTAAGACCTCCCCGAGCTCAGAACACTCGGAACAGGGCCCGGTAAAAGGCCGTCCTTTAAGAAGGAGGAGAAATATTTTTCAAAGGTCGAGAACTCTCCTACGAAGAGCCAAGAACCTCTGCGTGCCTCAGGGACTCAAACAGGGATCACGGTGCCTGTTCACTGGCAAACAGGGATCCCCGTGTCAGCTCGCAGAGACTCTCCGCAGGTTATTAAGCTGGTTCTTGAAACGCGTCTGAGAATTGAAGTCAGGAGTCTTGGAAGGCGGTGTGAGGTATCGTTATTATTCTGCTGAACGTTTCCCCCGGAACCAACGATACCTGAATCCCTTTAAAAATAGGCCATTTCTTCTTAGAAGATTTCCACGAATCACATAATCCTTACGCAGAGGCAGGCAACGAAGCACTAATGTCAATAACGTTACGGTTTTACTTCACACCAGCATTTATCCACTGACATAGCAATTTACTAAACCGCAGAAAACGCCGGCACAGGGCCTCTGCTTGCCCTTGGATTTTTTTTTTTTTTTTTTTTTTTTCCGAGACGGAGTCTTGCTCTGTTGCCCAGGCTGGAGTGCAGCGGCGTGATCTCGGCTCACTGCAAGCTCCGCCTCCCGGGTTCACGCCATTCTCCTGCCTCAGCCTCCCGAGTAGCTGGGACTACAGGTGCCCGCCACCACGCCTGGCTAATTTTTTTGTATTTTTAGTAGAGAGAGGGTTTCACCGTGTTAGCCAGGATGGTCTCCGATCTCCTGACCTCGTGATCCGCCTGCCTCGGCCTCCCGAAGTGCTGGGATTACAGGCGTGAGCCACCACGCCCAGCCCTCCTTGGATTTTTTAAATTTCGGAGACAAGGTCTCCCTCTGTCGCCCAGGCTGGAGTGCAGTGGTGCAATCACAGCTCACTGCAGCCTCTACCTCCTGAGCTCAAGTGATCCTCCCACCTCAGCCTCCCAAGGAGCTAGGCCCACAGGCATGGCCACTACACCAGCTAACTTTTACATTTTTTGTAGAGATGGGGTCTTACTATGTTGCCCAGGCTGGTCTCAAACAACTAGGCTCCAGCCATCCTCCTGCCTCAGCCTCCCAAAGTGCTGGGATGATAGACATGAGCCACTGTGCCCAGGCTGCTTCCAGATTTTTTTTTTTAAAGGGCCATCACCACCAAGACACGTATAAGAATGTTCACAGTGGTTTCATCATAACAGCCCCAAACTGCAAGCAACAGAAACATTTATCAACGGTCAGGTGGATAAGTAAATTGCGGTAATTTTTTTTTTTTTTTTTTTGAGACAGGTCTCACTCTGTCACCCAGGCTGGAGTGCAGTGGTGCGATCTTGGCTCACTGCAACCTCTGCTTTCTTGGGCTCAAGCAATTCTCCAGGCTCAGCCTCCCGAGTAGCTGGGATTATAGGCGCAAGCCACCAACGCTTGGCTAATTTTTGAATTTTTGTAGAGACGGTTACATCCTGTTGCCCAGGCTGGTCTTGAACTCCTGAGCTCAAAGCAATCTGCCTGCCTTGGCCTCCCAAAGTGCTGGGATTACAGGCATGAGACACAGCGCCTGCCCCTATTGCGGTAAATTTATACCATGAAATACTGTGTAGCAATGAAAAAGAAACATTGAATGTGACTCCGTCCATGTCAAGTTCAAGGACAGGGATGGTGATAGAGGTTGGAAAGGTCCTCCCTTAGGGGACAGGGGAGGGGTAACGACTGGGAGGGGATATGGCACTTCCCCAGAACCTAGAAAGGACCCAAATCTTGATCTGGGTGATTGGCTCTAGAAGGGCATGTAAAGGCCCGTCAAGCTGTTTGTACGCTTAAGACTGTACTGTGTGTGTGTTATACCTTAATTTTTAAAAATTATTATTATTACTGATGGGCAATCAGTTTTACCTTTCTTTTTATTTTATTTTTAGAGATGGGGTCTTGTTCTACTGCCCAGGCTGGAGTGCAGTAGTGCAATCCTAGCTCACTGCAGCCTCAAACTCCTGGGCTCAAGTGATCCTCCCATCTCAGCCTCTGGAGGAGCGGGGACTACTACAGGTGTGTGTCACCATGCCTGGATAATTTTTTAAAGTTTTTTTGTAGAGGTGGGATCTCACTATGTTGCCCAGGCTGGTCTCGAACTCCTAGGCTGAAGTGATCCTTCCACCTGGGCTTCCCAAAGTGTTGGGATCACAGGTGAGAGGTGCCACGCCCGGCCTATCAAACTTTTTGATGTTTGCCAGTCTGACAGGTGGAAAACGCTATGAACCTGTTGTATTACTTCACATGGATTTAATTATAAACGAAGCATGCTGACTGACCTGCTCATATTCCGTGTGTTTGTACCCTTCCACCATTTTTTCCATTGGTTGAATTCTCTAATTTTGGGGTCTGGACACTCCCACTGAGGGTCCAGTCCTGTGCCATCCACTGCGCCAAAGGTGGCCACACTCACTCCCAACTGCAGCCGCCTCCACCCCGCAAGGACAGAGTTGCTAGCTTCGACAGAGACCCTCTGGCTCACAAGGCCTAAAATATTTACTATTTGGAGCTTTCAAGAAAAAGTGTGCCAGTTCCCATGTCTCATTGGTTTACAAGAGTTCTTAGTAAATTAAGGAAATAGCTCTTTGCCACATATACTCTGTTTTGCATTCAACTCATCTCTCTCTGTTCTCCCTCCTGGCCTCTGAATAAGCAAGTCAGAAGTAAAACTTAAAAGCAGAAGCCTGCAGAACCCCTTGACACATTTGGTGCGTTTGGAAACACTTTGGTCTATGCTAATCTAGGGGAGGTATCATTATTATTATTAATTTGTGATAGAGTCTTGCTCTGTTGGCCAGGCTGGAGTACAGTGGCACTATCTTGGCTCACTGCAACCTCTACTTCCCGGGTTCAAGTGATTCTCCCACCTCAGCTTCCCGAGTAGCTCACCCCCATGCCTGGCTAATTTTTGTACTTTTAGTAGAGACGGGGTTTTGTCATATCTCAAACTCCTGACCTCAGGTGATCTGCCCGCCTCAGCCTCCCAAATTGCTGGGATTACAGGTGTGACCCACTGTGCCCAGCTAGGGGTGGTAATTTTATACCTATTTTACACGTGCAGCAATTGAGGCTCAAAATCATCATGTGACTTTGTTGGGGTCACTGAGATTGCAGGCAGTGGAGCCGGAATGGGCACCTTGTCTGTCAGGCTCTAAGTCTGTAGATCTCTCCAGAATGCAGGTTTGCCATTTTTTTTTTTTTTTTTTTTGAGACAAGTTCTTAACTCTGCTGCCCAGGCTGGAGTGCGGTGGTGCAATCACGGCTCCCTGCAGCCTCAACTTCCTGGGCTCTAGCAATCCTCCCAGCTCAGCCTCCTGAGTAGCTGGAACCACAGGCGCATACCTCCATACCTGCCTCATTTTTAATTTTTTTGTAGAGATGGGGTCTCGCTATGTTGCCCAGGCTGGTCTCGAACTCCTGAGTTCAAGCAATCCTCCGCTTTGGCCTCCCAAAGTGCTGGAGTGCTGGGATTATAGGCGTGAGCCCTCGTGCCTGGTTTTTTTTTTTTTTTTAATCTTGCCTCTTAATGAATGAGGCCAGTCCCAGGGGACGGCAGCAATCATAACCAGCATTGTCCTGGCAGGTGTTGCCTTTGATACCACCAGGACCGAGGACATGGCATGGGGCAGCCCCCATTCTGCTGCTGTGATACTTGGGTATAAAGACAGCAAATTCCTCAGTTGCAGAGGGGCAGGAAGGAAGGTGACATGCTAGACACAGAAACCACACAAAGGAGGATGGAGCCCTGTTTGTGAGCATGGACACTGCACATGCCCCTCTCTGGCTCTCACACTTGCAAGAATAATGCCCACTAAGGAATGGCCCCGGCTGGGCCAGGAGGAACCCAGCACTTTGGAGGAATGAGTGTGCTTGGAGGAGCAGGAGAGGGGAAGAAGTGACAGCCACACAGATGGGACTGGAAGGACTTTTATCACCCTCTGGCTCTCGGCCACCAACACCTATTACAGAAATGTGACAGTGACATTATAATCTCTGAGCTCTTGAACAAATCACAACCCAAAAGGTTACCCTCCCGAAAATAATCACCCCATTAAAACCACTGACCCAGAGAGTGGCAGTCCCTCAAGGAGAGAACGCGGACAAGGCATGGGGCGTGTTCTTTGTATGGAGCGTGCAGTGCCCTGGCCGTGCTTTTCTTATGTGGCCTGCCACAGGAAGAGGCTGGCATCTGGAATCTGTGCCTTCTAATTTTTCTTCTTTTCTTTTTTTTTTTTTGAGTCGGAGTCTCACTCTGTTGCCCAGGCTGGAGTGCAGTGGCACAATCTCGGCTCGCTGCAAACTCTGCCTCCCTGGTTCAAGCAATACCACTGCTTCAGCCTCCCGAATAGCTAGGATTACAGGCGCCCGCCACCACCCTTGCATAATTTTTTTTGTATTTTTAGTAGAGACGGGGTTTCACCATGTTGGCCGGGCTGGTCTCGAACTCCTGACCACAGGCAATCTGCCCACCTCGGCCTCCCAAAGTGCTGGGATTACAGGCGTGAGCCACCACGCCCAGCTGCCTTCTAATTTTTCTTTGGCAGAAGAGCATGTTTAAGGGGCTCCCTCGAAGGCTGTCTTTTCCTTCTCTTTTTGTTTCTGTATTTCAATCAATTGATCAAAATATTTCCTTTCTTTTTTTTGTTTTTTTTTTTTTGTTTGAGACAGGGTCTCGCTCTGTCGCCCAAGTTGGAGCGCAGTGGTGTGATCTCGGCTCACTGCAACTTCTGCATCCCAGACCCAAATGATCCTCCTGCTTCAGCCTCCCAAGTAAGGAGAGACCCCTATGCCTGGCTAATTTTTTAGTATTTTTTTTGTAGAGACATGGTCTCACCACGTTGCCCAGGCTGGCTGGTCTGGAACTCCTGGACTCAAGCGATCCTCCTCCTTGGCCTCCCGAAGTGCTGGGATTACAGCCATGAGCCACCGTGCCCAGCCAATCAAGCTATTTTCTAGACCGATTGGGTACTGCCACCACCAAGAGTGAGGGTTTTTCTACAGGGTAGATTGACGGAGCATCAGCTCGGTCTATGATTTCCTTGGGCCTCATAATTCCCCCGTAAGATTGAGATTGCAGATAAGGAATCTGAGGTTGCACCAGAAAAAAGTAACGAGGTCCATCCAGCTGGTGTTTGCGGGGAGGCCGGCACTGCAGCCCTGGGTCTGGACTCCAGGGTCCAACCTCTGATCTGCTCCAGACCTTAGTCATCACGGCAAAGGTAGTCCTAGGTCATATGCTGCATTTTCTCATTTTATGCTTGGTGTAACTGACAATACTGAAAATAACCAGTATTGATATCCTGATTTCATTAGAGAAATGACTCTCAGAGAGCTTAGGTGATGGGAAGCCTGTCTAAGGTCACACGGCTAGCACAGATCAGTAGTCATGCCTTGAACCCATGCCTTCATGGGCTCCAACCCAAAAGATGGAATGCCGCTGGGGGCACTGCCTGCAAAGCAGAGAGTGCAGGGGCTGGCCAAGAGGGAATGGAAAGTGTTTTTTTTTTCTTTTTTGGAGACAGAGTCTCACTCTGTTGCCCAGGCTAGTGTGCAACTCTGCACTCACTCACTGCAACCTCTGCCTCCTAGGTTCATGCGATTCTCCTGCCTCAGCATCCCGAGTAGCTGGAATTACAGGCGCCTGCCTAAGTTTTGTATTTTTAGTAGAGATGGGGTTTCACCATGGTGCCCAGGCTGGTCTCAGACTCCTGACCTCAAGCGATCCGCCTGCCTCCACCTCCCAAAGTGCTGGGATTACAGGTGTGAGCCACCGTGCCTAAAGGCGGTTTTTAAAATGGATTCGAAGAGGCTCCATTTTTCAGCATTTGACACGCCTTTTCATCATCATCATCCGAAAATCGGGACCCTACTTGGCCTTTCATGCACGACATGCTATGAGGAGCTACAATCACAAGTGCGTCTTCAACTCCACGGCCTCTGCCAGCCACCACCAAGCCACAGTCACACAGCCCCTCAGTCCCAGGAAGCAAGCCTTTTATCGGAAGGGTCCAGAATCACCGCATAGGATAAAGAAGTCCAGACACTGCCCCTCATTTTTTTTTTTTTTTTTTTTTTGATACAGGGCCTTGCTCTGTAGCCCAAGCTGGACTGCAGTGGTGCCATCTTAGCTCACTGCAACTTCCGCATCCCAGGCTCAAATGATCCTCCTGCCTCAGCCTCCCAAGTAGCTGGGACTACAGCGGCACACCTCCATGTCTGGCGAATTCTTTGGTATTTTTTGTAGAGACAAGGTCCCGCCATGTTGCCCAGGCTGGTCTCGAACCCCTGGACTCCTAGAACCTGGGCCCCCTCCTGTGACCCTGCCAACCCCTTCCTAGTACAGTGTCCACAGGTGGCTGTCCTGTCCCATCTCCCAGCTCCGTACCCCCTTTTGGTGGGGATGCCCTTCCTCCCTGAGATTTTCAGCACCATCTCAGCCTGGAACCTTCCAGGAATCCCTGGACCTTCTGAGTCCTACCATCACCCAAGCTCACTCCCTGCTGCCCTTCCCACTCCTCCTAATTCTTTTCCACCTCATGTGTGTCTCAGCCACACTCTGACCACGGCGTACACAGACTGTGTGATGAACCTACTCAGGGTGGAGCGCTGCTTCTCACATCCCTCCTGAGTCCCCTGTGGCACCAAGTACAAAGCCACCCACACACGCCCACTGATGGATTTAAACAAGCGTGTCATCTTTAGAAGAGCTTGGTTTAGAAGTCTTTTTTTTGAGACAGAGTCATGCTCTGTCACCCAGGCTGGAGTGCAGTGGTACGATCTCAGCCCACTGCAACCTCCACCACCCCAGTTCAAAGCGATTCTCCTGCCTCAGCCTCCTAAGTAGCTGGGACTACAGGTGTGCGCCACCACGCCGGGCTAATTTTTTGTGGGTATTTTTAGTAGAGATAGTGTTTCTCCACTTTAGCTAGGCTGGTCTGGAACTCCTGTCCTCAGGTGATCTGCCCGCCTTGGCCTCCCAAAGTGCTGGGATTACAGGCATGAGCCACTGCGCCCATCCAGAAGTCATTTTTTAAAATCACATAAAGGATGAGCGGATACACAAAATATGGTCTATCTGCACGATAGAATATTATTCATCCTGAAAAAGGAAGGAGATTCAGTCACAGGCTACAACACAGATGAACCTTGAGGACATGAGGCTCAGAGAAATAAGCCAGGCACAGGAAGGACATAGGTTGTATGAGCCCCCTTATATGGGGTCCCGAAAGTCATCAGATTCCTAGAGATAGAATGGAGAAGGGTGGCTGCCAGGGGCTAAGGAGGGAGCCAGGAAGCTGTTGTTTAATGGGGGACACAGTTTCAGTTTGGGAAGAGCTGGATGGTGGTGATGGCCGCAAGATAACGTGAAAGGGCTTAACAACACTCAACTCTGCGCTTCAAAGTGGTTCAGTGAGCTAATTTTATGTCACGTGTATTTCACCACGATTTTTAAAAAATCACATCAAGGACCATTCATGCATTAACTGAAGACTGCTGGGGCCAGTGGAGCCACGGCCTGCCTATCTGATACCCAGGCAAGTAACATCCACACGGGTCCAAGCATTCCCTGGCCTTGACTATGCTGAGTCCTGGTCACTGTTGCGCTCCTCAGGGCAGCCCTGGCCTGAGGCAGGGGTGTCATCTCTTTACAGATGCCTTGCTGGGGAGAGAACCGGAGTTTCCGCGAAAGCACAGAAATAGACACTTACGGAGAAATTCCTGTCCTCATATTAATTCCCGGCTCCTGGGATTTCCGGCACGCATTATGCACAGGCTGAGCGCTCAATAAATGTGGAATGAACGATCGACTATTTTTCTCCCCTTTCTGGTAGGTTGGTAACCTTATACCATCAAGACGAGTCATAAATGTTAGGAGAAAATGTTTTGAACTACAAATCAAAGGCTTTGAGAGCAGGCCAGGCAGGGAGAGGTCAGTTTGGTCCAAGACCAAGTTTGTGTGGGCAGCCCCGAAGCTCACAGCTGAGACCACTGTCCATGAACCTGGGTCCCCGTGACAGCCTCCAGCGGTGCTCAGAGCCCCCGAGGGACAGAAACACCCTCTCTGCCCCTATCTGCAGAGGGGGCTCAGCAGAAGGCCTGGTGGCCCCATCGGGCCTGGAGGGGCCTCCTGGGGGAGGTGGCTTTCAGGCCTGAGGCCGCTAGGACCTGTTCCGGGTTTCAGTCGGGAACCTGGGCCCTCTCCTGTGCCCCCGCCACCCCCTTTCTAGTAGAGTCCCCGCAGGGGGCTGTCCTCTCCCATCTCCCAGCTCCACACCCACTTTTGGTGCGGCTGCCCTTCCTCCCTGAGCCAGGCCCCACCTTCCCAGGAGCCTCTGAGTCAGGCTGGGCTGTGGTCTGCAAACTTCCGGGCCTTTCAGGTGTCAGAAAAGTTTCTCTTCCTCCCTCTGGGGCAGGTGCACCAAGGGGCTGCAGCCTCCTGACCCCCGATTTTTTCCTGTCCAGTAGGAGGAGGTGGGGGCTTCGCTGGGCGGTGATACTCAGAGACGCTCAGAGAGACACGGAGGAGAGGCACACGAGGTGGAAAGTGAGGGAGAAAAAGGGTTGGAAGGGAAAAAGGGGAGAGGAGAGTGAGAGAGAGAAGGGGGGCATGGGGACAGAGATGGAGAGGGAAGGATACCCCCAGCATCGCGGGACCAGCAGGAGCCACTCCCATCCCCTGACGACCCCCCCCCCTCCACCGTGTCATCTCACTGATGCCCCCCATCTCCTCCCCGTGCCCTCCTCTCTTCCCCCAACTCCCCGCCTCGTGCTCCCCTCCGCCAGCTCCCCCATCCCCGCTGCGCCTACCTGGGGCGCTCATGCTCCGCCAGCCAGCTGCGCGGTGCGCCTCCTCCACGCAGGCCTCCGGCTTCCTCCAGGCGACCAGGCCCTCCGTCCCCCCGGGCCCGGAGCCGTCCTCCGAGGGGCGCCGCCCGCCCAGGGGCTGCAGGGCCGGGAGGGGGCTGCGGGCGGCGCGGGCAGGAGTCCGAAGGCCAGAGGAGGCAGGAGAGAAAAAAAGGAGAGAAAGTATGTCATAGGCTGGGAGGGGCGGGGGAGGGAAATGCAAAACCCGACAGGAAATGAGACTAAAAAATGCGAAAGGTTAGAAAAAGATAAGGAAGAGAGGGAGGGGGCGGAGTCGGTGCTTCGGGAGGAGGGCGGCAAGGAGGTGGGGGTGGGAGTGGGGACAGGGCCGGGGGTGGGAGTGGGGACAGGGCCGGGGGTGGGAGTGGGGACAGGGCCTGGGGTGGGAGTGGGGACAGGGCCTGGGGTGGGGGTGCTTGGGGACAGATCAGGGAGCCGGAGATGGGGAGACCAAGGCGAGTCTCAGGGCCCAGCCCACCTGCATCAGTCGGGGTGAGGCTGGACCAGTCTGGGCATCAGTCCCCACCCAGCCGTGACCCCCGGCAGAGTCCAGACGGGGCCTTGGGAGGGGCTCTCTCCTTTCTAGGTTCTCCAGGGCACTGGCTCCCGAGATCTAGCTGAATTTCTGAAGAAATTCCAGAGCCTGTCACTGCAATGGGAGGGGAACGGGGTGCCCCACATCAAGTCCTGCAGCCTCCTACACCCCAAGCCTCTTTCCTCCCTCAGCCCCTGTTCTGGAAGCTTCCTGGGCATGCCGGGTGGTCAGCACCCCTGCAAAGGCCTTCCTCACCCCGACAGCTTTGGGGTCCAAGACACCCACCATCAGCTTGTGCCCTCGATGTTCCGGTGAAGTATATTTGTAAGAGAAATTGTGATTTGGATGTCATCATTTTACTTTATTTTTATTTTTTGAGATGGAGTTTCGCTCTGTCGCCCAGGCTGGAGTGCAGTGGCACAATCTCAGCTCACTGCAAGCTCCACCTCCTGGGTTCAAGCGATTCTCCCACCTCAGCCTCCCGAGTAGCTGGGACCACAGGCGTGCACCACCAAACTTGGCTAATTTTTGTATTTTTAGTAGAAATGGGGTTTCAACATGATGGCCAGGCTGGCCTCGAACTCCTGACCTCAAGTGATATGCCCACCTCAGCCTCCCAAAGTGCTCAGATTACAGGCATGAGCCACTGCGCCCAGCTGGATGTCATCATTTTAATAATTTACCCCAAATGGCCATCGTCATGGGTGGGATGGTCCCAAGGGTTTACATGGATTGCGGACTCAAAAATCTGGATGAAAGAAAATGTGATACACACACACACGCCATGCAATACTACTCAGCCATAAAAAAGAACGAAATAAAGTATTTTGCAGCAACTTGGATGGAACTGGAGGCCATTATCCTAAGTGAAGTAACTCGGGAGTGGAAAACCAAATACTACATGTTCTTATTTAAAAGCGAGAGCTAAGCTATGGGTAGGCAAAGGCAGGCAGAGTGGGATCATGGACGTTGGAGACTCAGAAGGGGGAAGAATGGGAGGGGGTAGGGGATGAAAAATCACCTATTGGGTACAATGTATACTGTACGATGTGCACTATTCCAGTGACTGATGCACTAAAAGCCCAGACTTCACCACTATATGCTTCATCCGCGTAACCCAAAACCGCAAGTACCCCTAAAGCTATTGAAATAAAAATCTGGATGAACCATGCCTACCCAGAAAACCTTAGTTTCTATTCTCTTGCTGCAATTGCACTGCCTCCCGCACCGCCCGCCCCCCCCCGTTGCCCCAGCCTCTGCACCTCTCATTCTACTCTGCCTCAGTTTACCATTCTCCTCTCATCTCTCTCCCTCTCTTTTGATCCCCTCATTATGGCTAGAGAATGTAGGCTTCTGTTTCATGTTTTAAGTGTTCTGAGAAAAGTTCCTCGAGCTGCTAGAAGGAAAGGCCTTCAATAAATTAAATTTTCAGCAAGACAATAAATAAAAAATGGGATTTTGGTCCAAGCACGGAAGAATCTGAAATACCAGTGAGGAGTCCGTTTGCACTGATGCACATGTGCTAGGGATGAAGGAAGACACGAGTTTGCTTCCTGTAAAGCGTGTTCAGAAATGCAAGCAACAGCCGTAAAGAAAGTTTCTAAAATGAACACCAAGACCCACAGCCTTCTAGGCCTTGGTCCCTAAGGATACATCTCACTGCCTACCTGGGACTGGGGAAGCTGCTTGTACTCCATGAAACCTCTAAATCGGGCAGTGGCATTTTATTTATTTATTTATTTATTTATTTATTTATTTATTTATTTGGGATGGAGTCTCACTCTGTTGCCCAGGCTGGAGTGCAGTGGCACGATCTCGGCTCCCTGCAACCTCCACCTCCCGGGTTCAAGTGATCGTCCTGCCTCAGCCTCCTGAGTAGCTGGGATTACAGGCGCGCACCACCACACCTGGTTAATTTTTGTATTTTTAGTAGAGATGGGGTTTTACCATGTTGGTCAGGCTGGTCTCTAACTCCTGACCTCATGATCCGCCCACCTCGGCCTCCCAAAGTGCTGGGATTACAAGTGTGAGCCAATGCGCCCGGCAAGCATTTTATTTTATTTCATTTTATTATTTTTGAAACAGGGTCTCGCTCTGCTGCCCAGGTTGGAGTACAGTGGCTTGATCAAGGCTCACTGCGGCTTTGAACTCCTTGGCTCAAGCCATCCTCCCGCCTTGGCCTCTCGAGAAGCTGGGACTACAAGTGCACGCCACCACGCCTGGCTAATTTTTTAATTTTCTGTAGAGATGAGGTCTCACTATGTTGCCCAGGGTGGTCTTGAACTCCTGACCTCAAGTGATCCTCTCGCTCAGGCCTCCCAAAGTGTCAGGATTACAGACGTGAGCCACGGCATCTGGCCTGTCATTTTAAAGAAGAGCTCAGATTTCCCTCCTGCAAGATACGAAATGAGGGCAATGCCTTAAAACAATGAAACATGTCTGTAGAGATATGTATGCAGTAAAGTACACAAATGCTGCAAAGTACCATGAATTTTTGCAGCAACTTGGATGGAACTGGAGGCCATTATCCCAAGTGCGAGTGTAACCCACACCCACACTTCATCCTATCAAAACATGGAACTTTATCTGCACCCCAGAAACCCCCTTGTGTCTCGTTCCAGTCACTCCACCACCAAGAGTAGCCACATTCCTGCCTCTGACAGCATCAGTCAGTTTGCCTGTTTGTGAACTGTATGTAAACGGCAGCGTGCATGCGTTCTTTAGGCAGCCTGGTCCCTTTCACTCAGCGTTATGTTTCTGAGTTTTATAGGTGGGACTGCATGTGAGTCTAGTTCATTAAGACAAGCCTGTTTCTCCCCCAATATCTTATTAAAAATTTTAAATGTTCAGAAAAGTTAGAAGAATCATCTAGTGAATCCGCATATAACCCACCACTTGATTCTACAACTAGCATTTTGCTATATTGGCTTTATCACAGATCTATCCATCTATCTCTCCATCAATCCTCCCGTCCTTTTTGTTTTTGTTTTTTTTTTTTTTTGAGACAGTCTCACTCTGTCACCCAGGCTGGAGTACAGTGGTGCGATCTCGGCTCACTGCAAGTTCCGCCTCCTGGGTTCATGCCATTCTCCTGCCTCAGCCTCCCGAGTAGGTGGGACTACAGGCGCCCACCACCACGCCTGGCTAATTTTTTGTATTTTTAGTAGAGACGAGGTTTCACTATGTTAGCCAGGATGGTCTCGATCTCCTGACCTCACGATCCACCTGCCTCGGCCTCCCAACCTCCTGTCCTTTTTTTTGGGTGTATTTCAAAGTAAGTTGCAGACATCATCAGTACACGTCACTGTTAAACACTCCATCATGCATGCCATTCACTAGAGAGGTTTGTTTAGGTGAAATTTACAAACAGATTTTAACCATATGATGCAGTGAAGCTGGGCATGGTGGCAGGTGCTTGTAGTCTCAGCTACTCCAGAGGCTGAGGTGGGAGGATTGCTTGAGCCCAAGAGTTCGAGGCTGCAGTGAGCTGTGATTGCACTACTGCACTCCAGCCTGGGTGACAGAGCAAGACCCCACCTCAAATACATACATACATACATAAATGATTTAAAAACTATATGATGCAATGAGTTTTGACAAATGTACATATTGTGTAAGCCAAGCCCTTATGAGGACATAGAACGGTGTGGTCCAATGTGACAGCCACTAGCCACATTTGACTGCTGAGCACTTTGACAGGAGGCTGGTGAGAATAGGAAGCGAGTTTTTAATTCTCTTCCATTATTATTATTATTATTATTATTATTATTATTATTATTAGAGAAGGAGTCTTACTCTGTAGCCCAGGCTGGAGTGCAGTGGTGCGATCTCGGCTCACTGCAACCTCCACCTCCCGGGTTCAAGCAATTCTCCTACCTCAGCCTCCTGAGTAGCTGGGATTATAGGCGCCTGCCACCACGCCCAGATAATTTTTGTATTTTTAGTAGAGACCGGGTTTCACCATGACGGCCAGGCTGTTCTTGAACTCCTGACCTCCAGTGATCCGCCTGCCTTGACTTCCCAAAGTGCTGGGATTACAGGCATGAGCCACTGCACCTGGCCAATTTTAATTATTTTTAATCTAAATCCAAAAACTGACACTTGATTTTGTTATTGAAAAGCTTTTAAGTACGTTTGGAGCAATTTGAGCATGTTCACCTACTTTTTCAACTGTAAAGTTAATGAAATCTAAATACAGGTCAAGTATCTCCGAGGAAAATGTGGTGTCTGCATTGACGTGCTGTACGTGTAAAAGAAACCAGATTTTGAAGACTGTGTGTGTAAAAAAGAATATGAAACGTCTCATTAATAATGTTTATATTGATTGCATGCTGAAATAATATTTTTGATAAGTTGGGTTAAATGAAATATCTTATTAACATGTATTTCCCCGGTTTCTTTTTGGTATTGCCAGTAGGAAATTTAAAATTACACATTTTATTTCTATTGGGCGGTGCTGTATTATATAGAACACAACTATCACCCCACTGAGTTCCCTCATGCCTAGATACACCGTTTTGTATCTTGATTCCTCTGTGATCCCAGAGAGAAGTTGATTCCAAAGTCCTTGAATCATAGACACAAAGATGGGAACAACCTGCCGGGCACGGTGGCTCAGGCCTGTGATCTCAGCACTTTGGGAGGCCAAGGCGGACAGATCACTTGAGGTCAGGAGTTCAAGACCAGCTTGGGCAACATAGGGAGACCAGCTTGACCAACACAGGGAGGTCAAGGAGTTTGAGACCAGCTTGGGCAACATAGGGAGACCCCAACTCTACCAAAAATACAAGAAAATTAGGTGGACATGGTGGTGGGTGCCTGTAGTCCCAGCTGCTCAGGAGGCTGAGGTGGGAAGACTTCTTGAGCCCAGGAGTTCAGGGCTGCAGTGAACCATGATCACACCACTGCACTCCAGCCTGAGTGACACAGTGAGAACCTGTCTCTAAAAAAAAGATAGCAAACTAAACACAAAATTTACCTGCCAAGAACAGTGGGGGATAGGTTATAAAAAGGTGCCTGGAAAGAATGCAGGTAAGAGGTGAGAAGCATTTCTGGGAGGCAGACGGCAGTGGACAGGAGCCCCGGCTCAGAGCCTGGAGCAGGGAGTCAGCAGCAGAGCTGAGAGTGACTCTCCTACTGTAGAACCCCTCAGATCTGTCAGGATTGAACTGAAGGCAGTCTCAGAGGAAGGGCAGACACCGAGTGACTGATGGGAGCATCATCTGTAGGACTGCTGGGGCAGGTACGGCTGCCCCACTTCCCTCCCCCAACCCTCCACTGTGCCACTTTAGCTTCCCCGCTAGGCCGAAGCCAGAGAGATCTTTCCAGTGAAAACTCTTGGTTTGATGGGTACAGACATGCAGTTAAATAGAAGGTACAAGTTCTAATGCTGGACAGCAGAGTAGGGCGATTGTAGCTAGCAACAATGTATTGTATATTTCAAATTAGCTAGAAGAGAGGACTTGAATTATTCCCAACATGGAGAAATGATAAATACTCAAGGTGATAGATGCTCCAAATACCCTGACCTGATCATTCCACATTCTATGCATGTAACAAAAGGCTGAGCACAGTGGGTCACGCCTATAATCCCAGCACTTTGGGAGGCCAAGGTGGGAGGATCGCTTGAGCCCAGGAGTTCGAGGCCAGCCTGGACAGCATAGCAAGACCCCATCTCTACAAAAAAAAAAAGAAAAATAGCTGGGTATGGTGGCACGCACCTGTGGTTCCAGCTACTTAGGAGGCTGATGGGGGTGATCGCTTGAGCCCAGGAAGTTGAGGCTGCAGTGAGTTGTGATCATGCCATTGCACTCCAGCCTAGGCAACAAGAATGAGATCCTGTCTCAAAAAAAATCACACATACACCATAAATATATAAAATATTATGTATCAGTTTTTGAAAAGCTGCTCAGAGGGGCAAATGCTCTTAGAATGGGGGCATGGGCCCCAAAAGCCCTTCCTCATGTCATAACAGGGGGGCAGGCGGGGTAGCCTCTTCCTGCCTGGGTTCCCAAAAGCAGGGCTTCTGGAACCATCTGCAGCGAAAGACACCCCCACCCCCTCCTGCCTTTAAAAAAAATTCTTATCTGTTATGGGCTGATACTTTTGTGAAATATAATAAAAATTAATTACTAGAAAATAGAATTTTAAAAAAGACACTCAAGACACAAGCTGGCCGATCATGCTTGGTTGTCGTGTCAATGTCAAAACTGCTATAAAAGTTTCTAAATGCTTAGTCTCAATTTCGGCTCTTATCTCGGTGCGGACCGGTGCACTGAAGGACACGGGTCCCCAGGCCAGATTTCTCAGAGCAGAGCCCTGGAGTCAAGGCTGCCTGTTGACACAGTATTCCTGCCCCCCGTTATCCCAGCTGGCCTCTCCTCCATACAGAGGTTGGAAAAGACAAAGGAAACTCCACACGAGTCAACACGGACCTTCCCAAACATGGACAGAGATCAGCAGCTTGAAAGGGTGGGACTTAGATGAACAAATTGGACAGTCATCTCCCAAGGGCAGGAAGGGAAAAAACAATGATGAGAAGGGAATGAAACATAATGATCCAAAAAGATCCTCTAATGAGAATCCACAGAGAGATTCAAGCAGAGATCACATCCATCAAATAAGAACAAATTACTATGAAACAGGCTGCCTGAATAAAGGAACAGGTCATGGAAATTAAAAATAGGGTTGTCCGAATAATAAAATAAAACTTAAAATACAGTAGAAGGGCTGCAAGAAGATGTCTGTGAAGTCTATCTGCTGGGCTGGAAAGCGAGAACTAAATAAAACCCAAAAAGAAAGAAAAAGTTTGAGAGAAAAGTTGAGACCTAAATGATGAATTCAGAAAGACCAATGTCTACTTAGTAAGAGTTCCAGCAGGAAGAGAGAAGGTGGAGGGAGGAATTAATCATGAGATAACGATAATATTTGTCAGAGCTGAAGAATGACATGATTCTTCATGAGGAGAGAGACCACGGAGGGCCAAGTAGGATGAATGAAAAAGATCTCTACCTAGATATAGCCTCATGACATTTCAGGAAAGAAAAAAAAAAAGATGGATAATGAGAAGGCTCTAAAATCTTTTAGAGAGAAAAATCATGCACACTGATGCCACGTTCCCAGTGGCATTCAGAATTCTCATCAGCAACATTGGCTGCTAAAAGACAAGGAAGTCATGCATCAGTGTTCTCAGGGACATTTACTTTAAACTTAGAGTTCTGATTTCAACCAAATTATCAATTAAGTGTGAGAGCAAAATAAACATTTTCCTCAACATGCAGGGAACTTTGGAAATTTAATTCCTAAGCACTCCTCAAGAAAAAAGTTCCTTGAGAATGGATGACAATAAAATGAAAAAGAAATCTAGGGGCCAAGTGTGGTGGCTCACACCTATAATCCCAGCACTTTGGGAGGCTGAGGCAAGAGGACCAATTGCTTGAGGCCAGGAGTTCAAGAGGAGCCTGGGAAACATAGCAAGACCCCATCTCTAAAACCAAACAAACAAACACCTAAAAATTGGCTGTGTACACACCTATGGTCCTAGCTACTCATGAGGATGAGGTGTGAGGATTCCTTGAGCCCTGGAGTTGGAGGCTGCTGTGAGCCATGATTGAACCACTGCACTCCAGCCTGAATAACAGAGCAAGGTCTCAAAAAAAAAATCTAGGAAAAAGGATCTCAGAAAGACTGAAATAAATAAGTGAAAATAATTCTTTTAAATATAAATAAATAGGACAATTTAAAAAATAACAGTTGTGCAAGAGACCTACAAAAATGTCAGTATACAAGGAGACTTCAAAAAATTCATTGAGAAATGGAATTAAAATATAAAAATAAAAAATATAAATGTTATTTCCCAACATAAGCTCCATCAAGGTCTACACTTTGGAAAATTATGATATCACCCATTGAGTTCATGCCTAAAGAACTGAGGGTCCTTGGAATTTCATCATGTCAATGCAGTCTTTTTTGCATTTTTAACTGAAGGAGAATGGGTGCCCTTTGCAGATTTTTTAAGATTAGGAAACAAAGAGAAGTCAGAAGGAGTCAAATCAGGACTGTACTGTAGATGCCTGATGATGTCCCACTGAAACTCTCACAAAATTGCCCTTCTTTGATGAAAGGAATGAGCAGGAGCATTGCCATGGAGGAGAAGGACTGTCTGATGAAGTTTTCCCTAGTGTATTTCTGCTAAAGTTCTGGCTAACTTTCTCAAAATACTCTCACAATAAGCAGATATTATTGTACTTTGGCCATCCAGAAATAGAACAAGCAACATGCCTTGAGCATCCCCTAAAATTCTTGCCATGGCCTTTGCTCTTGACTGGTTCACTCTTGCTTTGCTTTGACTGGACTCCTTCTACCTCTTGGTAGCCATTACTTTGATTGTGCCTTGTCTTCAGGATGGTACCAGTGAAGCCATGTTTCATCTCTTGTTACAATTCTTTGAAGACATGCTTCAGGATCTTGATCCCACTTGTTTAAAATTTCCACCGAAAGCTCTGCTCTATTCTGTAGCTGATGTAGGTGCAATGGTTTTGGCACTCATCAAGTGGAAAATTTGATCAATTTTAATTTTTCAGCCAGAATGGTGTGAGCTGAACCAGTTGAGATGTCTGTGGTGTTGGCCCTTGTTTCTGCTGTTAATCATCAGTCTTTTTCAACTAGGGTGTGAACAAGATGAGTTTCTTTCTCACGACTTGATGTGGGCGGGGCTTCATCTTCAACATTGTTTTGTCCCTTCTTAAAATGAGTTGTCCATTTCTAAACTGCTGGTTTCTTTGGGGACACTGTCCCCATAAACTTTGCAAAGCATCAATGATTTCACCATTCTCCCACTCAAGTTTCACCATAATTTTGATGTTTCTTCTTGCTTCAATTTTAGCAGAATTCATGTTACTCCAATAGGGACTTTTTATAAACTGATTCCTTAGCCTTCTTAGTGCTTCAAACTGGATCCTTTTCAGACATGTTATAACCAGTTCACATGCATTTATTTTGGTGCCCCCAAAAAATTTAAATCTACGCATGGTTTTTTCAAAATATGCATTTCCGTGAACTTTTTGAAATCTCTTCCAATATCAGAGATTTTAGTAAAGACCCTGGCTAGCTAGTGGAAAGATCTTAGCTGCTAAAAGAAATGAAAAGAATTGTTGAAGTACCGGATGGGACTAATTTTTAAGCCAGATCCATCTGGAAGTCTTATTTGATCAAAAATTGTCATTTCTAAGGAGCTCAACTAGGAAGGGTGCGAGCAAGGGCTATATGGGTGCGCTTAATTTTCAGTGTGTGCCCCTCTATTCTGGCAAATGTCTATTTCCACAAGCGTGCAATTCTTTCATAATAAAAATAAAATCATTTACACAAGAAGCGTGTGCATGTGCATATGTGTGTGTGTCTGTGCATTTGTGTGCCTGCATATGTGTGTGCATGCGTGTGTGTGCGTATGTGTGTGTACACTACTGAATAATAAATACCAGGGCAGAGCTGATCAGTTCTCTTACCTCCCTGCATTCAAGCAGTCAAGTGATCGTAGCATGGATCTGTGGTGTGGTCACAGGTCACATACTCAAACCCTTCCTGTGTTTAGAGAAAACCCCTCTGTTAGCTGGAAAGCATCTTGTCTTTCTTCCGGGCCCCTCCTCCATGATAGTAGGAAAAGTAAAACTTTTAGCTCTCTCTGGCTTAAAATTTAGCCCAATTCAGTAATTGATTAGTCCTTTTAGATGGTGCTCAGTCTTTCTGGATTGACATGCTGAGTCTCTCATGCAGCTGTCCCCTCCCTCAGCTTCCCCCTCTCGGATGGTTCCTGAGTGTGCAGGAGGAGAGTGGCTCATAGGGGTCTGGAGGGTCCCAGAGGACGTCTTGGGGTCCCAAGCCTCTGTCCTCTGGTTATCGATTCTCTAAGACAATGCCCCTTCCTTGGCTGATTGTGCTGGCCCTGCTGGAATTCATGCTGATTTCCAGCTTGGGTATAACACACAGTCTGCTTTCTCCCAGCTCGGCTGAGTGTCTGTCATATTCCTATCCAGCCTGGAAGTCCACCTGCCGCCTCTGCAAAGGGGTCACGTTGCAGCATCTCAGTCACTCAGCTCACTGCACCGGGAACTTAAAAGCAGCTTGGGAAAGCCCGTGCTTCAGGCCTCTCTGCAGCACATGGAGTGGCACTCGGTTTTTGCAAGGGCAGCCCAAGACGCAGGTCTGGCCCTGCCCCACTATCCCCTCCCTGTCTGCTCTGTGCAGGAGGAGGCCAGTACACCCACCTCTCCCTCTGGGGAAGCTGAGAAAGAAAAGTGGTATCTGCCCCTAGTGCATACATCTGTGTGTGGACAGACACGTGTATGCTCTTTTTCCATCTGAACAGAGACAACTGGAGTAGCCCCTGAGATGGGGATTCTCATGTGAATGGTTAACTGAGGGGTGCTCTCAGGAGCAGGAAAGTGAGAGGAGGGGAAGAGCAGAGAGGGAGAGCTGGACGGGGAGGTGATACCAGCTGGTGTTTAGACTTGACACCTTCTCCCGGGAGCTCTGCAGCGTGAATGGCCTGTTGGGCTGATGGGCTCCACCATCCGTCAGTCACTGGTTGCGGGCTGCCTGGAGGTGGTGGGTGTAACATATCTTCTCTCAAAACAGGGTCACTTTGAGCTGAGATCATCTTAGAAACAGGGAGGGCACAGGCCAGGCGCGGTGGCTCACACCTGTAATCTCAGCACTTTGGGAGGCCGTGGCGGGTGGATCACGAGGTCAGAGCTCAAGACCATCCTGGCTAACACGGTGAAACCCCGTCTCTACTAAAAATACAAAAAATTAGCCAGGCGTGGTGGTGGGCGCCTGTAGTCCCAGCTATTTGGAAGGCTGAGGCAGGAGAATGGCGTGAACCTGGGAGGTGGAATTTGCAGTGAGCCGAGATCGTGCCACTGCACTCCAGCCTGGGTGACAGAGCAAGATTCCATCTCAAAAAAACAAAAACAAACAAACAACAAAAACAAAAAAAAGCAGGGAGGGCAGCAGCAGGGGTCCATGCTGCAGCTGCAGGATCAGATGTGGTTCGTTAAATCAGTTCAATGTTTAAAACTGTCAGCTTGGCTTGCTTCACTGCCCCTTCCTCACTACTGTCCCCCATACGCCTCCATATGTCTCCCAGTGCTCTCCATCTTCTGTGGTTCTTCCCCCTACAAATGTTAGCCATTTATAGTAGCTTAAGAGTTGTCTGCATCCCCCCACAAGAGATCAAAAAAATGGGGAGAACAGAGAGGCTGAGGTCGTACCTTGGTCTCAATGCGGTGTTAGGAGCCATTGCTGGATTGTATGGAGAGTGAAATGGAATGAGAGAGGGAACCCAGGGGACGATGTGGTTCTGTCTCTTAAACAACCCCTCCTTTGCTAGGGCAGTCCCCCTTCGTTCCCTCGCCTCCAGAGAGCAATCTCAGCCAGTGGCAGCTGCCTGTGACTCTGGGAAAATCATTCCTTATCAGTGAAACAGTCACACGCTTGGGACAGCAAGAAAGCATTTCACAAACTATTGATCTGAGAATTAATATATTGCTTTTTTCCCAGATGCCACACCTCACTGCCGTGGTATATATTAATACCCCCCAAAATAGCATCAAGAGCAAAACAGAACACTATAGGCCTTTAATTATGTTTTACGTACTTTACACTTCTACGTGGTTATTGTTCTCTGCCTTGGCAAGCTCATGCCTCTTAATTTCAGATTGTTTCCATGCCAGCTCCCTATGCAGAGATGATTCCAGAAAGGCATCAATGTGTCTACATTACCCCACACTGATAAAAAATAACCCACTGAGAGGTCCATTTACTTTCCTGACTGCTGAACACCTTCAATGACCCCTGACTTGTTGGCTGTTTTTTCTTAAAAAAAATTCTTGCAGAAAGCATGGCTCATATCCAGGAGGAAAATACTTTCCATCTGTAGGCTGGTAATACACATTCAACAGTTTTCAATTGCTTGGGCTATGAAATATGATGATAGCCATCTATATATTTCATGGGGGGAAAGGATACCTTGAAATTCACTCCACCACGGTGCTGGCGTGGAGGCATTTCTGCACGAAATGTGCAAAACGATTGTATGCTCATGAGAATACCACGACGAAAATGAACTCAGGGCTTTCTGATCTAAGCCTTGAGGACAGCTCCAGGTGGTCCTATAGAGGCTCTGTTTTCTGCGCGAGGCAGATAGATGTTGGAGAAATGTGGCAACATCCGATTCACCGCTCATGGCTGTGTACTGTCTGCTTTTCCTTTCCAAGGGGAGCGGTGACAGTTCCTGAAACTTGACCACCATTTTCTTTCCCAGTTAATCAACATTAGGGTAATTGGCACGCTACATCCATTTACAGTGTGGCGTGTGTGCTTGCGGCTCTCTATAAATAATGAAAAAATCACAGTAATGACCAGAAATGTGTGTGAGACGTCGCGGCAAGCGTGTAATGGATGCTTTGTTTGTCTTCGGGGACTGTATTACCAGCATGTAACTGATGAGGCTTTAAAACGCTCTAGGTTACCTGAGGCCCGGAAGGTGCTCCATCACCTCTGAGTCTGTTCTCCTCTGCCGGGAACTTAACAGAGGCCCAATATTTGCTTTTGGTTCCCCCTGTTTAAAGACGGAAAATATTTAGCCCTGCTCGTCCATCACCATGCCTGCCGATCGCTTTTTCTCCTCCCTTTGCTTTTAGAGGAAGACACTGGAAACACTCAGGCCGTATAAACAGCTTTGAGTTATGTCTGTTTTTTAGCACACAATGTTTCAGTACGCAAGTCAGGGCTCATTAAGAACACGAATGTTGTAGCTTATAGAATCGAATTGGCCTCTTTAAACACAGTCGTCCACACACCAGTGGTTCTCAAACTGTTTTATAGTAGTCTGGTTTTTTTTTATGAGGCATCTCTCAGTATCTACGTGTATAACACACTCCAGCGTATTTCCCTAAGGTTCTGCTGGGCACAGCGGTACTCACACAATCACTCCAGCCAAGGAAGAAGTAAACATCCCGTGATTAAAGTGAGAACCAACTGTCACTTTATCAATGTGGACACCAACGTGTGACAGTTATGTTGCAACTATTCAGAAGAATTTCATGAACCTCTGAGCTTGCACACACTTATGCTGTTTAACTTTAGCCTTAGCATGTTTTGCATCCTGTAAAATCAAATGCCTTGTTAGCTGCTTGGACCTAAACCGTGCATAGCATGTTTGAAAATCGACATGTTTCCAACCTTTGATTTTCTCTATCAAAGAATTGTGTCTATTTGGAATGTTTCTGCTAAAATGGCTGAGTTCAGAGTATAAGAACACAGAGAGAAATAGCAGGGCTGCGAGGAAAGGGTTAGCCGAGGGAGGAAAACAGGAGGAAGGGAAACTTTACAAGGTCAGACAGGGAGCGCTGGAGAAAGAAAAGAATGATTAGAAGTGAGAGGAACGGCCACGCGCGGTGGCTCACGCCTGTGATCCTAGCACTTTGGGAGGCTGAGGCAGGCAGATCACCTGAGGCCAGGAGTTCCAGACCAGCCCGGCCAACATGGTGAAACCCCGTCCCTACTAAAAATGCAAAAAAATTTAGCCAGGCATGGGGTCGCGCGTCTGTAATTCCAGCTACTCAGGAGGCTGAGACATGAGAATCACTTGAGCCCGGGAGGTGGAGGTTGCAGTGAGCCGACATGATGCCACTGTACTCCAGCCTGGGTGACAGACTCCGTCTCAAATAAATAAATAAATAAATAAATAAATAAATAAATAAAAAGAAAGAAAAGAAGTGAGAGGTAGAACAAATCACTCTGATCAGAGAGAAGCCAATGCTGGGGACATCAATAAGGTTCAGTAATATTCAGCACGAAATACAAGAGGCAAATACACTGAAAAAATAGGCAAACCATCATGGAGCTGGAAGGCTTTCATTTGTCAAACAGTCCAAGACCCCCATCCTGTGCACTGCCAATGGTGGGGGACAAACAGAGCAAAATTAAAACAAGAGCAGCCAAACACACCCTCTCTCCCTCTCTCTCTCTCTTTCTCACACACACACACACACACACACACACACACACACACACACACACCCCGCATTGGTTTTCAGCACCAGTTTTTGTATCAGGGGATGCTGAGATGAAATTACTGCATGGAAATGGCCCATACAATTTTAAAGCACTTGACTAGATAAATGAATGATATCAATATTTTATTAATAACTCTTAAGATCACTGGGCCCGCATACATGACTGTGGATACAGCTAGTTCCTTTAAAGTGTGGTGTTCTACTCCTTCATGACCTGGCCTGTCCCGGTAACACCACTGCATATTTGAGCCACGGAACAGAGCATTCTGAACAACTTCCTTCGTATTTCAAAATTATATTTAGCAATAATTATATCAATCTGTAATAATCATTACTTTAATCTGTTCTATGGCTTTCAATGATCAGTTATAAAAAGAGTGGATTTTTCAATTTTATTTTATTTAATTAATTCATTTAGAGACAGGGTCTTGCTCCGTTGCCCAGGCTAGAGTGCAGTGGTGCAATCATGGCTCACTGCAGCCTCAACCTCCTGGGCTCAAGCAATCCCCCTGCCTTAGCCTCTGGAGTTGCGAGTACTACAGGGGAGTGGCACCATACCCAGCTAATTTTTTTGTTTTTATGGAGCCGAGGTCTCGCAATCTTGCCTAGGTTGGTCTTGAACTCCTGAGCTCAAGTGATCCTCTTGCCTCCGTCTCCCAAAGCACTGGGATTACAGGCAGGCACCACTGTACCCGGCTGGTTTTTCAGCTTTTAAGGTGTTATGCAAATTCAGGAAAAGATTCTGGGTAAATACTGAAATGTGTACCTACAACAAAAATATGGCAATTTGGGATTCACCGTCTGTTTCACTGTTTTAAACGTTAAACAAAAACTACAAGTGATCACAAAAATGGCAGCCATTAAGTAACTCAAGCTCTGTTTTGTTGTCCTTCTCACTGTTATTTTATTCTCGTTCATTTGGAATCTACCTTTTAAGCACAGGAATCTGTAGGACCATAGGGGTTCGAGACAAGAATCTGCCAGAAATGAACCCAAACAATCTTGAACCTTTAGGAATCTACACTTTTATTTTCAGTAGCTTTATTGAGATATCATTTACATACCATAATGTTCACCCATTTAAAGTGTGCAATTCAGGCCAGGCACAGTGGCACCGAGTAGTTCAAGCTACTTGGGAGGCTGAGGCGGGAAGATGGCTTGAGTCTAGGAGGTGGAGGCTGCAGTGAGCCATGATTGTGCCACTGCACTCCAGCCTGGGTGACACAGTGAGACATTGTCTTAAAAACAGAACAAAGCAAGGTTCAGTTCAATGGTTTTTAGTATATCTACAGAATTGGTATCACTCCAGCCAAGGAAGGAGTAAACATCCTATGATTAAAGTGAAACCCACCCGTCACTTTTTTTCTTTTTTTGGTTTGGGGGACACAGTCTCACTCTGTTGCCCAAGCTGGAGTGCACTGGTGTGATCTTGGCTCACTGCAACCTCTGCATCCCAGGTTCAAGGGATTTTCCTGCCTCAGCCTTCCAAGTAGCTGGGATTACAGGCACCCACCACCACACCTGGCTAATTTTTGTATTTTAGTAGAGATGGGGTTTCACCATGTTGGCCAGGCTGGTCTCGAACTCCTGACCTCAGGTGATCTGCCTGCCTTGGCCTCCCAAAGTGCTGGGATTACAGGCGTGAGCCACCGCATCCGGCCACACCTGTCACTTTATCAGTGTGGAGACTGACGTGTGACAGTTACACTGCAACTATTTAGAAGAATTACATGAATCTCTGAGAGTGCACACAATTATGCTTTTCAACTTTAGACTTAGAATATTTTGTGCCCTGTTGTCTAATTTTAGAACTTTTTCTTCCCCCCCAAACAAACCTCGTATGCATTAGCAGTCATTCTCCATTCTCCACCCCCTCTCCCCAAATCTCCTCCGTCACCCCTCTCTACCCCTAGCCAACAATCACTCTTCTCTTTATTTCTATGGAGTTACCTGTTCTGGGAATTTTCTATAAATGGAATCATACAGTAGTCAGACTTTTGTGTCTGGCTTCTTTCACTTAGCGTAATGTTTTCAGAGTTCTCCCACGTGGTAGCAGGTATCAGTATTTCTTTCCTTTTGTTGCCAAAAATTATTTGTTTCTAGAAATAGATGACAAGTTATTCATCTGTTTATCGGCTGATGAACTTATATTGTTTCTACTTGTCGGCTGTTGTGAATAACACTATGAACACCGATGTGCAGGCTTTGTGTTAAGAGATGTTTTCATTTCTCTTGGGTAGATACCTAAGAGTGGAATTGCTGGGTCATATGTATAACTGCACATTTAACATTCTCAGGAGCTGCTAGAGTGTTTTCCAAAGCAGCTGCACCATTTTACATCCACTCCAACAGTGTTCAAGCATTCTAATTTCCCCAATACTTGTTACTCTTTTCCTTATGGTACTCATTTAAATGGTGTATGGTGGCATCTCATTGTGGTTTTGACTTGCATTTGTCTAATGACTAATGATGTTGAGAACCTTTTCTGTGTTTACTGGCCATTTGTGAATCTTCTTTAGAGAAACGTCTGTTCAAATCCTTGGCTGATTTTAAAAATGGGGTTGTCTTTTTATTATTGAGTTAGAAGTGTTCTTTATATATTCTGGCTACAAGTCCCATATCAGATTTGTGATTTGCACATGTTTTCCCCCACTCTGTGGGCTTTTTCACTTTCTAGATGGTATTGTTTGTAACACAGAAATTTTAATTTGTTTTAATTGCTTATGCATTGGGTGAAATAGCTAAGAAATTATTGGCGAACCCAAGGTCACAAATATTTATTCCCATGTTTTCTTCTGAGACTTTTACAGTTTTAACCTTTACGTTTAGGTCTATGATCAACTTGTGTGTGTGTGTGTGTGTGTGTGTGTGTGTGAGACATAGTCTTACTCTTTGGCTCAGGCTGGAGTACAGTGGTGTGATCTCAGCTCACTGCAACCTCTACCTCCCAAGTTCAAGCGATTCTCCCACCTTGGCCTCCTGAGTAGCTGGAATTACAGGTGTCCACCACCATGCCTGGCTAACGGGGTTTCACCATGTTGGCCAGGCTGGTCTTGAACTCCTGACCTCAAGCGATCCACCCACCTCAGCCTCCCAAAGTGCTGGGATTACAGGCATGAGCCACTTCACCTGGCTGCTATGATGCTCTTTGATGGAATATTTATGTATGGTGTGAGGTAGAGATCCAAATTCATTCTTTTGCATGTAGATATCCGTGAGTCCATCATCCATCCATTATCATCCATCACCATAATAGAAACGATTCTTTCCTCATTGAAGTGTGTTGACACGCTTGTCAAAAATCCATTATTTTTGGCCTCTCAGTTTTATTCAATTTTTCTCTATGTCTATCCTTATGCTAGTACCACACTATCTTGATTACTGTCATCTTGTAGTAAGTTTTGAAATTAGGAGCTGTGAGTCCTTCAATTTTGTTCTTCATTTTCAAGACTGTCTTGAATATTCTGGGGCCCTTGAATTTCCATATGAATTTTAGGATAAGCTTGTTCAACTTCTGCAAAAAAAAAAAAAAAGGAGCTGGGATTTTGATAGGAAATTGTGTTGAACCTGTAGATCAACTTGAGGAGTATGAACGTGGGTTGTCTTCCTATTTATTTAGATTATCTTTAATTGCTTTTGACAATGTGTTGTAGTTTTCAGTATACAAGTCTTATACTTCTTAGTTATCCCTAAGTATCCTATTCTTTTTGATGCTATTGTACATGAATTGTTTTCTTAATTTTATTTTTGAATGGTTTATTGTTATCATCTAGAAACACAATTGATTTTTGCATATTGATTTTGTATCCTTCAACTTTGCAGAACTCATATTTAGTTTCAATAGTTTTAGTGGGTTCCTTGAGATTTTCTACAAAATCATGTTATCTGAGAATAAGGATTGTTTTACTTCTTCTTTTCCAATCTGGAAGTCTTTCATTTCTTTTTCTTTCCTAACTGCCCTGGCTAGAGGCTCCAGCAGTGGCCAGAGTGGATGACCTTGTCTTGTTGCCATGGGAACTCACTCTTGGGGAGCAGCTGAGTTGGGGGGATGTTGGGAGCCGACTGTAGGAACGGGAGTTCTTGGAATTCACTCCCAGGTAGTATACAATATGTATTAAAGCTTGAGTAATAAAAACTGTGCTAACCCAGAGTGCACATAGCTATTATTAAAACCCAACAGTCACCACAGCAATTGTTTAGAACTTAGCCCGAACAAAGATTTTTTTCTTTTTCGATGAGGAATAGCTGATCATGGGCATTGTGTAGAATTGCTGGTGCATGGTGATAATAGAAACAGTCTAACTCTTCATTGGTTTTATTGTTAATTTTAAATTCTCTACAGACAACGGACCCTTTCCTGCAGGAGCCTGGAGTAGGTGGCTCCCAGTGTGCTCCACCCTTGGGGTGCCAATGCCCACCCCACTTTTCTGACACCCTCTGAAGCCTACTCAGACACAAATCTTTCTCTGATGTGCACACCAGTTCAGCCATGAGCATGGCCTGGGTCTTATCCATTCCTGCCTCCCTTCCGACACTGTGCACACGTGCTTCAGAGTGGAATTGAGATGGCCTGGGCCCCATTGATTGGCACTCTCTGCTCTACCCCAGCACTGGTCTTTGGGGCCCATGTGCAGACAGCCCAGGATGGCAATCACAGGGCTGCAGTGTCTCAGTCCAAAAATCTTTCACAAGCTAGAAGGACCCAGTCTGAGTCACTTAGTTCCACTGTGAGTGCATCGTGGGATCCGGGGCCCATGGTGCAGCTCTTTCAGTTTCTCTTCTGTGAAATGAGGACAGTGGTGCAGTCTCAACCTGTTGCCACCACCCAGCCTCCTCCCCTTTCTCCTCCACCTCCTTCCCTGCCCACCTCAGAGTGGAAAGTTTTGTTAAGGTGGCTGTATTATTGAGTCTTCGGGAGGAGTGAGGTGTCAGGAATGAAAAGGGGGAGAAACAGCCTGTTTACATCATTCCTACCCCCTAGCCCCCTAGGGGCTCACATTCTTCTTCTTCTCTTCTTCTTCTTCTCCTCCTCCTCCTCTTCCTTCTTCCTTCTTTCTTCTGCTTCTCCTCTTCTTCTTCCTCTTCCTCCTCTTCTTCCTCTTCTTTTTTTATTCCTCCTACTCCTCCTCGTTCTTCTTCTCCTCCTCCTCTTCCTTGTTCTTCTTCTTCTCCTCCTCCTCCTCCTCCTTCTCCTTCTCCTTCTCCCCCTTCTCCTTCTTCTTTCTTCTTCTTTCTTTGTTTTTTAGAGGCAGGGTCTTGCTCTGCCGCCTAGACTGGAGTGCAGGGGTGTGATCCTAGCTTACTGCAGCCTTGAACTCCTGGGCTCAAGCAATCCTCCTGCCTCAGCCTCCCCAGCAGCGGGAATACCGGTGCACACTACCACGCCCAGATAATTTTTAAATTTTCATTTTTGTGGAGATGAAGTCTTGCTACATTGCCCAAGCTGGTTTCAAATTCCTGGGCTCAGGCGATCCTCCTGCCACGGGCTTCCAAAGTGCTGGGATTACAGGCATGAGCCACTCCTCCTGGCCGGGGCTCACATTCTTGAGCCTGTGACATACATATTTTAAAATGTGTTTTATTTTTTACATGGATTAGGGGAAAGTGGAGAAGATATGGCTTTCTTACATAAGCCCACTAACTGAGATCAGTGATTTCTAGAAAAAGAGACAGCGAATTGTTTTGAATGACGAAGTGCATGCCCCTGAGGGAGCTTTAAAGGAGATGAAGCTGCCAGGCTCTACCCAAGTGCCCCCGTGCTTATCACTTCTGGGTGCAAAGGCCCCACTTGCACCAGCTGTAACCACCTGGGACTTTCTGCCTGAAGGTGTTCTCTGTTTTATACGAGTGGCCCTAGGAGCAGCTCTCAGCCCATAACTGGTGGAGTTGGAGGATAAATAACCCAGTTATCTCAACTCTCTGGTAGGGTAACTCCAAGGTATGTTCTGTCCTGTCTCCTGGAGGCTCCTAGCAGGACTGCATTCCGGTTGCCTATCATGGGGACTGGATCCAGGATGAACATGTTATCTGTTGCAGGCAAAGGGAATAGGTCTGAGAGAGGATCTCTTGGGAATCCCAGGAGGCAGGGACACCTTTTTTTTTTTTTTTTTAAATTTTTTTTTTCAGAGATGAGGTGTTGGTATTTTGTCCAGGCTGGTCTCAAACTCCTGGACTCAAGCACTCCTCTAGTCTCAGCCTCTCCAGTAGCTAGGACTATAGGCTCACACCACCATGCCTGACTAATTTTATTTAATGTTATTTTATTTTTTGTAGAGATGGGGGTCTCACTATGTTGCCGAGGCTGGTCTCAAACTCCTGGGCTCAAGCAATCCTCCTGCCTCAGCCTCCCAGAACGCTAGGATTACAGGCATGAGCCACTGCACTTGGCCTTCAGCTCGGTTTTTTAAAGGTCCTTGCAATTCTTAACATGGGACAACATGCCAAAAATAGTTACAATGCTGCATATATTTAAAGTATTTTCCTGAAATAATTTACTCTTTTAACACACAATGCAATATAATTGTGCTTTTCACAAGTTGATTAGAGGATATATTTTTTAAATCCTTTGATTCATTTTGCAGGATGGGTGGCATGGGCCGATATGGAGGCATCACCTATAGTTGCATGAAGAAAGTTGTCTCCTTTTAAAATTGTCAGAGTAGCTCTGTGACCATGTGTATGACCTCATTTGGAGATAATGTCATAAAGCCATGCGGGAAACCCTTTGGGAATGTAGGGTCTGGGTCAAATGGCCTTGCATTGAGAAACCAGGAAATTCACTTTTCAGCTCTTTTCCGTATCTGTAAAGTGGGAATTACAGTCCCTATCTCACTGGTTTGCTGTGAGAAGTCAATGAAACAATATTGGTAAAATGCTTAACTCAGAAACTGGCAATGGGGGTGGTGAGTGTGTGTGTGTGTGTGTGTGTGTGTGTGTGCACTGTTTCCTCCCCGCCCCAACACTTGCCTTTGAGATTAGAGGAGCTTGTTGTGTGGCTTCTGTAAAGTTCCCAGACTCTGGTGAGTGTCAGATCAGTGTCTGATGAAAGGCACCTTGTAAATATAAAATGCTGCTTTGATTGCAATAAAGCTTTATGCACAAAGTAAGAGAAATAACAGGAACAAAAATAAAGAAAAGAAAAAAGTTCAGGCTAGGTCAACAAGTCCACGTTTCCTACCTGAACTGTGGGCTCTGGGATGGGTTGTTGGGGACAGACCTTGAGGCAGAGAGGACCACAGAGCCAGGACCAGGGCCACAGGGCTTGAGGAATTAAGTCTATTCCTGCTGAGGGTGGGGAGTTCAGGAGAGCAACGATTTCTGTTCCTTGTTGATGACCTTGGCCAACTCTTCGACTCCTCTGGCTGCTCTTCTTCCCGCCCCCAGGTGGCGCTCTTTCCTCCTTCCTTCCCACCCCTCCATTGGTGACTTCATCCACCATCGTGGTGCAGCCCTAGCTTCTATCTGGACAACGCCCACCTTTCCCTCCCATACCGATCTCAGTGACGTCTCCATGAAGCCCTTCTAAGTTTCACCCATGCAGAGGTGGAAATACATGATTGCACTTGTTATTTAAGGAGGTTTCCTGTGTGCCCCCGCTGTGCTGAGGCCTCGATATAGAATCTCGGTTATTCCTCAGGAAATCTTCGCATGCAAGTGGTTTATTTGGGAAAGGATCCCAGGAAACACTGGTAGGAGAGATGGGAAGTGAGACGGGAAGGGAAGGCGGCCAGCAAAGGGGGCATGGATGGATGAGCTGGTCATAGAATATTTGAAGAGACATGGCTTAGGAAGGAAATTCATTTGAATTTTTTTTAACTTTGGCCCTGTGCTTTCAAATGTCTTCTCCCTTGCCTGGCACAGTGGCTCATGCCTGTAACCCAGCACTTTGGAAGGCCGTGCAGGAGGATTACTTGAGGCCAGGAGTTTGAGACTAGCCTGGGCAACATAGTGAGACCTCGTCTCTATAAAAAAATCAAAAATATTAGTGGGGCATGGTGGTGTAGACCTGTAGTCCCAGCTAGTTGGGAGGCTGAGGAGGGAGAATTGCTTGAGCACAGGAGTTTGAGGCTGCAGTGAGCTATGATTGTGCCACTGTACTGCAGCCTGGGTGACAGAGCAAGACCCTTTCTGAAAAAAGAAAGACAGAGAGAGAAGGGAGAGAGAAAAGAAGGAAGAAAGGAAGGAAGGAAGGAGAAGAAAGAAGAAAGAAAAAAGAAAGAAGAAAGAAAAAGAAAGAAAGATGGATGAAAGAAAGAAAAAGAAAGAAAGAGAAAAAAGCTCACTGTTAGAAAAAGAAGATTGATAAGGATAAAATAATGATAAATCCCAGGGGGATGAGCCTCCCAGCTCAGTCTCTGCTGGAAAAAAGTATTTAAAAGCACAGGTCCACCATGAAAAGAAATTAAAATGAATTTCATTCTTAAGCCAAACATATTCCAGAGAATCCACTTTAAGCCCTCCTGAACATTTATTGAAACCCCCTTCCATCTCCAACCCCAAAAGCTCCAAAGGACCTCACTTCTTGCTCCCCTTCCCAAGCCCCTGCTCTCAGCTTCCTCTTCCCTCTTCCCCATCTGTCCCATAAATTTGATCCCAGCAAGCAAGAATCCCTTCTTTTTATGAGCTAGAAAACTGACCAGTGACAGAAGATTTTTATTCACAGGAGGAGAGAGAGGACACTTCATTAATTTCAGTCCTACCTGTTGTACATATGTGTGTTCTGTAATAAATCATTTGTCTGACCCTTGTTTCTGGTTCCTAGGAGGAAGCTTCTAATTCTTGGAATTTCCTGAGTCATGGGATTGCCTGAGTTTATGCTAACAAGGTGACTTGGGATGGTGGCCAGCCACACCAGAAAGACCAACTGTGTGATTAGAGAGTTGGGACTTTGGGCCAGTGACATCAGCCTGATGATGTCTGGGGAGTGGAGGGGTTGCTGGAGATTGAGTTCAATCATGTGGCCAATTATCTAGTCAATCATGCCTACATAATGAAACCACAAAAAAACCTCTGAATGATGAGACTCAGTTGAGCTCCCCGGGTTGGGAGTCATACTTCTGCGTGCTCAGAGGGTGACACAGAAGCTTTGTGAATTGGGCCCTCCCATGGGTTTTTTTTTGGGGGGGGGTTGTTCCTTTATAATAAACAATTATAGAAAGTACAGTGCGTTTTTAGTGCTTTGAGTTGGTCTATGAGTTACTGAACCTGAGAGAGTAATGGGAGCCCCCGAATGTGTAGCCAGTTTGTCAGAAGTGTGGGTGGCCTGGGAGCCCTGGAGCTTGCAGTGGGTGCCTGAAGGGAGGACAGTCTTGTGGAAGACTGTGCCCTTAACCTGTGAAATGTGACCCAAGTCCAGGTGGCTGGTGTCAAAACTGCATTGCCTTATACTGTGGCTCAGACCATATGACAGAGATGAGAATCTGTCATTTCTGCTTGGAGAAATCAGTTTTTGGGGTGTGACTAATTTTTGCTCTGGGACCCAGATTTCACCCCCCCTAGAGTTGAGAGTTCTGCCCTTGTGTTTTATTTTCTGCTTTTGGCTAGAGATGTGAATGAGGGTGAGAAGATTATTGCCTGGGGATTGAAAACCAGGCCACAATGAAGGGGGACCCCCAAGGCCAAAAGTCCTGTCTGTGTTTTCCTCCTACAGGGAGATTGGCAGGTGGGGTCAGAGGCTACATTCATAAAGCATCTCAATTTTCCTCCACAGTTTGTGCTACTTAATGGCCCTGCATAAATACTTCTACAAGAGCCAACAAATTAATGACTCATAAGACCCTTTAGAGCATTGGAAGCAGGAAAGAAACTAAAAAGGAGATCTAATTTGTTTGGTTCAGGATTATTGGTATCAAGCTGGGTTTGGTGTCTTTTGTTTACTCACTGGTTTCCAAAAATAAATTTTGGGAAAACAGACCATTAAGGATAAAAGATGCTCCAGTGTACTTGAAACTGTTTGAGAAACAGGTAAAAAGGCAATAAAATATAAAATTTATTGTGGCTGATGGTTTTTCTAATGCCAAGCACAACAGCAGTAGACAGAAGCACAAACTGTGGACAATTGACCATGGCTGGATCATGCCTTCCTCCCAATTTCCCAGGGCAGAGTGTCCCATTACGTAGAAATAAAAAAGAAATGCATTGTGTCTAGAGCCTGGAATGTGGGGTCCTCTGGGAATATTCATTTCAGTTACACAACAAATATTTATTAAGCCTAGATTGTGCCTGGCCTATCTTGAGCTACTTTTATTAGAAGCCTTCTCTCAGAGGCTTTAAATATCTCTACCACCCACATATAGCAGCTCCAACGCTTTGATGTCATACAAAATTAGGCCAGAGTCATACTTCCATCACCCACAAGCTCTGTGACCATGGGCAACCTCAGCTTCCTCATTTGTAAAAGTGAGTTGTAGTGGGTGAAACAGTATCCTCCAAAAATTCATGTCTACTGGAAACTCAGAATGTGAGTGTATTTGGAAATAGGGTCTTTGCAGATAAAATTAGTTAAGGATCTCGAGGTGAAATCATTCTGGATTTAGGGTTGGCTGTAAATCTAACGATGAGTTTCTATATAAGAAGGGGAGAGGATACAGAGAGACAGAGAGAGAGAGAGACCATGTGAAGATGGAGGCAGAGATTGCAGTCATGCATCTACAAGTCCGTGAACACCAAAGACTGGCAATGACCATCAGGAGCTAGAAGAGAGTCATGGAACAGATTCTCCTCCAGAACCAGAAGGAAGCAACCCTCCCAACACCTAGATCTGAGACTTCTGGCCTCCAGAACTCTGCAAGAATACATTTCTGTTGTTTTGAGACACACAGGTTGTGGTCTTTTTTTTTTTTTTACAGCAGCCCTAGGAAAGTAATGCACTACTCCAAATAGAATTATGGCCTCGTAAATGAAAAGATGGATGCAAACATTTGACTGATACAGATATTCAACCAGTGCTAATTCTTCTTTCCTTTCTAGGCTGATTGAATAGGTAATGTTGGAGCTATGGGTTAGTTTTCAGCTTCATCTATCATCTTCCTGGTTTATTCATTGAGAAAGGTTTTCATGTAGTAGGCTTAACCTTTTTGCCCCAGTTTGGGTATCCGCTTTTGAGCTTTTCCGTTTATTTTTGGGTGTGTAGCAGACATCATTGGTGCCCTGC
This sequence comes from Pan troglodytes, assembly GCF_028858775.2. Lineage (NCBI taxonomy): Eukaryota > Metazoa > Chordata > Mammalia > Primates > Hominidae > Pan > Pan troglodytes. Next base: position 9,028,145 of record NC_072404.2, read on the forward strand.
CCACATGCCCTCAGCACTCCTCATTTTGATGCACATGGACTCATGCAGAGGTGTAACTGCAGCGGCTGCAACTCTTCCTGAGAGCTCTCTCTGGCTGCTGGCACCTGCTTGGCTCACACACGAGACAGAAAGTTGAATACCCCCTCCTCCCGCAGGAACATCCTTCAACCAGCGACTGATGGGCGTCAGTGCATACATTTCCCAGCTCCCTTGCTCGCAGCTGGGATGAGTCTCAGCCACGTTTCACACTGTTTTCCAGAGTCCCCAGCAGGACTGAGCTTCACCTTCCCACAGCAGTGAGCTGCTTGGTAACACACACATTACTAGTTTTCTTCCTGTGTTAGCTTCCTGTGGCTGCCATAATGTATGACCACAAACTTGGTGGCTTGAAACAGTAGATATTATTCCCTCCTCGTTCTGGAGGCCAGAAGTCCAAAAATCAATATCACTGAGCTGAAATAAGTGTCTACAGAGCCATGCTCCCTCAATAGTCTCTAGGGGAGAAGCCATTCCTGGCCTTTTCCAGTTTCTGGTGGCTGTTGGCTAATCCTTGGAGTTTCTTGGTTTGTGGCTGCATCACTCCAGTCTGTGCCTCCTTCTTCACCTTGCCTTCTCTTCTGTTACGCAACAAATATTTATTAAGCCTAGATCGTGCCTGGCCTACCTTGAGCTACTTTTACTAGCTCAAGTGATCTTCCTCTCTCAGCCTCCCAAAGTGCTGGGGTTACAGGTGTGAGCCAACCGCACCCGGCGCCCTGGTAAGTCCTTCATCAAGGTGGAGAAGGGTGAAGATTTCTGTAGTCAAATCTCTATTTCCCTTTTATAAGGATACATGTGATCGTATTAAGGACTCATTCAGATAATCCAGGATAATCTCCCTACCCCAAGGACTTCAATTTAACTACATCGGCAAAGTCCCCTTTTTTTTCCACCTAAGGTGTATTAGGTCATTCTTGTATTGCTATAAAGAAATACCTGACACTGAGAAATTTATAAGAAAAGAGGTTTAATTGGCTCAAGGTTCTGCAGACTGTACAGGAAGCACAGCAACATCTGCTTTTGGGGAGGCCTCAGGAAGCTTCCAATCATGGTAGAAGGTGAAGCTGGAGCAGGCATCTCACATGGTGAAAGCAAAAGAGAGTTGGGGGAGATGCCATCCACTTTTAAATGACAAGATCTCACGAGAACCCACTCACTATGGGTATTAGTCTGTTCTCATGCTGCTAATAAAGACATACCCAAGACTAGGTAATTTATAAAGAAAAAGAAGTTTAACGGACTTACAGTTCTACATGGCTGAGGAGGCCTCACAATCATGGCAGAGGGTGAAGGGGAAGCAAAACACATCTTATATTGTGGCAGACAAGAGAGTGTGTGCAAGGGAACTCCCCTTTATAAAACCATCAGGTCAAAAAAACTGTGTGTTGTAAAATAATTGTGCAGTATCCATACAATGGAATATTACTCAGCCATGAAAAGGAGAGATGCACTGACACACGCTACAATGTGGATCGCGAGACTTACTCACTATCACAAGAACAGCATGGGAAAGATCCACCCCCATGATTCAATCACCTCCACCAGGTCCCTCCCATGACACATGGGAATTATGAGAGCTAAAATTGAAGATGAGATTTGGGTGGGGACACAGCCAAACCATATCACTATGGCAAAGACAGCACCAAGAGGATGGTGCAAAACCATTCATGAGACATCCACCCCTGTGATCCAGTCACCTCCCACCAGGCCTCACCTCCAATACGGGGGATTACATTTCAACCTGAGATTTGGGCAGGGACAAATATCCAAACTATATCATATGGTAACATTCATAGGTTTCAGAAATTAAGATGTGAACATCCGACCCACCACACTTCCCTTTCTCTCCTTACTTCCCATTCACCTATCAATGCTTCCTGGGGATCAATTTACCAATAAACTCCTTACTCTCAACTCTTTGCCCTCAGCATGTGCATCTGGAGGGACCTCACCTCTGACTGTATCATTTCATAGGGAATGAGAACGAACCTTTCAAGGAATCATTTGTTAATTTGTTGCACTCACATTCCACTAGCAATTGTACTTACATGAGTCTGAACAAGGTTGTCAAATTCTATGAAGGTTGTTGATTAGCTCACAACCGTAATGCCAAGTTGGAGGGGGTGATTGGCTTGAACAGGCTTTTGAGTGATAATAACCCAAGAAAAAGAAATGAGGGAGAAGCCTACTGGGGACTCTCACTGCTGCTTGAAACATCTCTCAGCCTCACTCTGTGATTTATGATTTGATAGATCTAGTGAGAGAGAAGTTGGGGTGGGAGAGTCACTGGCCAGAGAGTCCCAACCCTCATAGCTGTGGACGGTCACTTGCAGTGGGTTGGGAGGGTAGGTGGTGAAATCTTAGGAACAGGTGACACAGGTGAGCTCTTTCTGGTAAGTACTTTTTTTTTTTGTTTGCGTTTTTTCTTTAAGAGACAGGGTCTTCCTGTTTTCCAGGCTGGAGTACAGTGGTGCAATCATAGCTCCCTGCAGCCTCTACCTCCTGGCCTCAAGTAATCCTCCTGCCTCAGCCTCCTGAGCAGCAGGGACTACGGGTGAACACCACCATGCCTGGCTAATTTTTTATTTTTGTAGAGATGGGGTCTCACTACATTACCCTGGCTGGTCTTGAACTTCTGGGCTCAAGCGATCTTCCCACCTCGGCCCCCAGAGTGCTGGGATTATAGGTGTGAGCCACTGTGCCCAGCCCCCTGGTAGGTCCTTCATCAGGGTAGAGAAGAATGAGAGCACCTCTAGTTTCCTGGAGCTCTGTAACCTCTGCACCAACGTCAAGGTCAAGACTCCCTGGTTAAGGCTTTCAACTTTCACTAGAGGGGCTGAAAGGCCATGCACTGTGCTTGGAGATATTTACTTGTTTATTCACTTGATTGTTCATTCATTGATTCATTCATTCATTCCTTTTCCCTTCTGTAGAACAAGTACCTATTGAATGTCTGCCATGTGCCCGGCAGTGGGGGTTCCTGTAGATCAGAGGAGAGAGAACCAGGGAAGGCTGTCCTGAGGAAGTGACATTCAAGTAGAGACTCCAAGGAGTGAGTTAGCCAGACCAGGAGCATAGGGAGCCAGAGAGCATCTCCCAGCAGAAGACCTCCATGAAATGCCCTGAGTCAGAAGAGGAAAGAGCTGGGAGGGCTGGGAGGGCGGGGAAAACAAAGAGTCCAGTTGTCTTGAGCACCACGATGACTGGAGGTCAGAGCTGGAGATCCAGGCAAGGGCCAGCTCTGGAGCTCTGTTGGGGGGTTTGCATCATTCAAAACTCAGTGGAAAGTCACAGTAGGTCTGGGAGAGAGAGGTAAGAGCTGATGGATGCTTTAAGAACATCACTCGACTGGGCACGGTGGCTCATGCCTGTAATCCCAGCACTTTGGGAGGCCGAGGTGGGCAGATCATGAGGTCAAGAGATTGAGACCATCCTGGCCAACATGGTGAAACCCCGTCTCTACTAAAAATACAAAAATTAGCAGGGTGTGGTGGCTCATGCCTGTAATCCCAACTACTCGGGAAGCTGAGGCAGGAGAATCACTTGAACCTGGGAGACAGAGGTTGCAGTCAGCAGAGATCGCACCACTGTAGTCCAGCCTGGTGACAGAGTGAGAATCCATCTCAAAAAAAAAAAAAAAAAAAAATCACTCACCCTGGTCACTACCTCCTGAGTGCTCCAGGAAGGGTGAGGGCAGGAACCAATGAGGCTGCTGTGGGCATCTGGGTGTGATTTGGTGGGAGCTGGATGGATGGTACTTTGGCTTCATTATCTGTGATAGGTTGAATGCTGTTCCCTGCAAATTCCTCTGCTGAAGCCCTAACTCTCAGAACCACACAATGTGACTGTATTTGGAGACAGGGTCTTTAAAGAGGGGATTAAGGTAAAATGAGGTCATCGGGGTGGGCTTTAATCCAATCTGCCTGGTGTCCTCATGAGAAGAGGAGATTAATACCCATTTATGCCTAGTGTTCCATTACTGGAACGCTAAGCATGTGAGAATTATTTATATCCTACTGCTCAAGGTCATCGCAGGGTTCTGATTGCAAAAATTCAAAAAATTGCAACCTCAGGCATAAATGTTAAGACACAGACACACACAGAGGGATGCCCATAGGAGGATGTGGGGAGAAAGTGGCTGTCTGCAAGCCAAGGAAGGAGGCCTCAGGAGAAACCAACCCCACCAATCGATACCTTGATCTTGGATTTCCAGCCTCCAGAACTGTGAGAAAATAAAAGTCTGTTGTTGAAACCGCCCTGTTCATGGTGCTTGTTAGGGCAGCCTGAGCTGACTCATGCACCCTGTGTGAGCTAAAATTGGGCCAGCCCAGGTGATCCAGCCTCTCTCCTTCTCCTCCTGCTTCGTCCAAATGCCCCAGCACCTCTCTGTTGTTCACAGCAGCTTCTTAGCCATAAAGGCCGTATCTCCCATGGACTTGTCTGCTGGAGCATCCTCCCACCAGCAGACAAGTCCTGGTCTCTGGAAAGCCTGTTGGCTCTCTGTCCTCTGCCACCTGCCTCCCAGAATTATGTGCTGACTCTTTCCAGATGAACTCACTGAAAAATTGTGAACTACCCCTCTGCTGCCCCAAGTCGCCTACACACTTATGGCAATTCCCCAACTAAACGAATGTCACTTTTACATTATGCAGACAGACCAAATTAGCATTTAGCAGAGAAAGGGGCTTCTTCTTCTTCTTTTTTTTTTTTTGCACATCATATAACTCTAAATTACCTTCAATTTCCCAAATGGAATTTGGCTCGAGATTCACTCTGGTATGGAGTAGTCTGTAATGAGATTATATTATGTTTGGGGGAAAACATTCAAATGACCAGGATAATTAATTTTGCATAACAACCAACATAGAGCAAGCTCCAGAGCTGGAACTCAAAGCCTGCAACCTGCAGGGGCCCCTGGGGGTGATCAGAGTTCTTTCAAAATACAGCAACAAAGGCCATTCTGGGGACCCGTGCAATGCCCGGGTTTGAAAGCTGGAAATGTTGGGTTCTTTCTCCTCTGGCTACTGTCTTCATATTTTCTCAGCAGCTGTCATTTGCTGTAGGAGCTGTCCTGGGTTTGGAAAGACAAAAAGAGCCCGATGGCTCAATAGAGCATTCTGGAAGAGCTTTACTGGGAGGAATTTTTTGAGAAACGTCCCTAAGATTTCAAGACGTTTGGTGCTGTTTCAGGGCCCAGCTTAGGGTAGGGTGGTGTGTGTGTATGTGTGTGTGTATGTATGTGTGTGTGTACCTTGAAAAGGAAAGAATAAGATCAAACCCTCCTCTTGTCTTTGAATCTTCATTGTCAGGTGGCTTTATTTGCATGATATCAGACTTGTCTGAATATCTGGGAAGAACCTGACACAGCGGCAATTTTCTGGTTCCGATTCATTGTGAAAATCACCTTGGAAATAGCCAGGACCTGGCATCTCCCCACTCCACCCCTTGCACCTCTTGGCTCTGTCTCATTCTAACACAGTTTAGAATATGCATCAGCCTGGGAGCCAGAGAACCTACATTTTCACTTAGGCTCTGCCTCTAGCTGCCTGCATGGTCTCAAAAATAAATTCCCGCACCCAAACAAATCCTTGTCTGTGAATGTTCACAGCAGCACTATTTGCAATAACCAAAAGGTGGGCGCAACCCCAATGTCCACCAATGAATGAGTGGATAAATAATTGTGCGGTAGCCATACAATGGAATATTACTCAGCCATCAAAAGGAAAGATGCACTGACACACACTACAATGTGGATGAAACTCGTGGACATCTTGCAGAGTGAAAGAAGCCAGACACAAAAGATCACATATTGTATAATTCCATTTACATGAAATACTCAGAATAGGTAAATCCATAGAGATAGAAAACAGATTAGTGTGTGCCCGGGGCTGCAGAGCGGGAGTGCAGAATGACAGCTTAATGAACATGGGGCTTCATTTTGTGCTGATGAAATAAATGCTTTGGAACTAGATAGTGATGTCGGTTGCACAACATTGTGAATGTACTACATGCCACTGAGTTGTAAACTTTAAAGTGAATTGTGCAATTAAAATGCTTACTTTTATATTATCTGAATTTCACCTCAATTAAAAAAAAAGTTCCTCCCATCCTCGATCTCACACTAGATCTTGGGGTCTTCATCTGGGAAAATTAAGGTGTTGGACTAGAAACGGGGATTGCAAACTCTTAGTCTATAGACCACATTTGGCCAGCAGATATTTAATTGGGCCTTAACAGTGTTTTTTTTAACACATTCTAAATCTGAATTCCTTTTTTTGATGGTCAGTTTCCAAAGATGAGCCTCCCAGCCCAATGAGCTATCCCTCCTGGTATCCATGCAATGGGGTGGCCACCTCCAACACTGAATCCAGGCTGGCCTTTTGACCAACAGAATGCAGCAGGAGTGACACTACATAATTCCAAAGCTGGACCTTAAGGTATCTGCAGCTTCTGCCTTTATCTCATGGGATGCTCCCTCTCTGAACCCAGAAACCATGCTGTGAGCAAGCCCTCGCTGCATGGGGAACCACAACATGGAGAAGCCCCCACAGAGCAGTCCATGCCAACTGCCAGCCATGTCAGCGAGCAATCTTGGACGTTACAGCCCAGCTGAGCCTCTGAATGATACAGCCCTAGCTGATATGTATTCATAGAGAGAGCAGAAGAACCACCCAGCTAAGCCCAGGCAACACACAGAATCATAAGAAATAATACAATGATTATTGTTTAAGCCACGAAGTTTTGGGGTGGTTTCTCACACAGCAACAGATGACAGGAACAGCTTTGACTGCTTCTTTGGCTTGTCACAGTCCTCATCTTATCTCCTACACCTGCCCACTTCATACATCTGAGCTACCTGCCTGGCCCCTGCAGGCAGCTGGCTCTGCAGCCCCAGATGTGATGATGATCTCTAGGTTCCCATCCAGGTTTGCCACGTGCATATTCTCCATGTTCCAATCTGAGCACATTGAGCATTCATGGCCAAGATCTTTTAGTGGGTGGATAAGACTGAATTCTCCAAAGACATAGGACCAACATGATATACATATGTATGTGTGTGTGTATATATATATCTATACGTATATGTAGGTATATGCACGTGTGTGATGTATTATGTGAGAGAGACAGAGTGAAAGAGAGTGAGATTTATTTTAGGAAATGGCTTATGCAATTGTGGAGCCCAGTAAGTCCAAAGTCTGCAGGGAAGACCAGCAAGCTTGAGGCCCAGGGAAGAGGTAATGTTGCATCAGTAGCCTGGACAGTTTGAAGAGAGTCTGCAGGCAGAATTCCCTTTTCCTTGGGGAATGTCAGTCTTTTGTTTCCCTCTCTCCTTTTTTTTTTTTTTTTAGTCAGAATCTCGCTCTGTCACCCAGGCTGGAATTCAGTGGCATGATCTCGGCTCACTGCAACCTCCACCTCTCAGGTTCTAGCGATTCTTGTGCCTCAGCCTCCCCAGTAGCTGCGACCACAGGCATGTGCCACCAAGCCCGGCTAATTTTTAGTAGAGATGGGGTTTCACCATGTTGGCCAGGCTGGACTCAAAGTCCTGGCCTCAAGTGATCTGCCTGCCTCGGCCTCCCAATATGCTGGGATTACAGGCATGAGCCACCACGTTCGACCTCTTTTTTCTGTTAAAACCTTCAGGTGGTAGGATGAGCCTCCACCCACATTATGGAGTGGGGTGGTAATCTGCTTGACTCAAAGTCTACTGACTTAAATATTCATCTCATCTAAAAATTCTCTTTACAGCCACAGCTAGGCTGCTGTTTACCATATGTCTGGGTACCATGGCCTGGCCCACCCAGCTGACACATAAAATTAACCACGCTGGGGGGTAATGAACCAACTCACTGACTCCCATTTGGCTTGCAGATTCCCAAATTAAACTTCTCCCCGGGGTCCTGTGGATCCCTTCTGCATTTCCGGGTGTACCTGACCCCGCTTTAGCATGCTTTGGCCCCCAGTGGGCCTGCACCTCACCTCTCCCTCGGGCTCCTGGAGATGATGGCCTGGAAGGCACAGGTGGCTGGAGTACTTGAGGGCTGATGTTCCCCAGAGGGACACTTGGCCAATGAGTGAAGAGGTTGGGGGCGGGAGGGCAACTTGGAGCCCTAATTCTCCCTCCAGTGCTCCCTCTCCATGGGCCCAGGCTGAAGCCACAGTCCACACAGGTCCTTCCCGGACCTCACAGCCTTGCCGGGCTCCACCCCTTCCCTGCCAGCTCCCCGCTCTCCCTCACTCCCTCCCCAGTTTCTCCTGGGGCGCCCCAATCCTCATCTCAGATCCGTGTCTGCAGAACACAACACAGGACAGACCCTCACGTGAAGAGAGGAAAAACATTCATTAAGGAAAAAATCATTGAACAACGTCTTCTGTGCCAAGCATGATCTCTAGACATGGGAGACAGGGCAGTGAACCAAGCCGACAAAATTCCCTGAACTCCTGAAGCTGACATCCTTCCATTCGGATGGGACTCCAAGGTTTTTCCAAGCGAGGAGTAGAGTATATACGTCTATGCTGAGAGCGCTGGCCTTACTCTGTTATTGTCAGTCCGGCCTTATCCCTACAAGGCCTTGGTGAGAAGGCAACCCTCTGCTTCAACTTGTGCGTTTTGTGTCTCCCGTCACCATTTCAGTTTCTTGCTCTTACAAATAAAGGAATAAAGTGCACATTACACGCAGCCACCAGTGCCATGCGGGTCTCACCAAGCCCTGAAGGCTGTCTGTGCTCCCTGTGCTGCTAGTGAGGGTGGATTCGAGGCTGCCAGCACGTCCAGACCGCCGGCATGTCCAGACCCCCCTTATCTCCTCATGCCTTCTTCCTGCAGCCTCACCCCAATCCTACTGAAGCAAGATCAAAGCCCAAATAACTCCCAATGTGGGCCTTACTGCTCCTTCCCATGATCAGAGGTCATGCGTGACCCAGAGCGACACGCAGTGTGATCACTGACATTATAGACACACGTAGAGATGCGTTGGTGTTTGGTGATGAATATGGAAATTAAATAACAGGCAAGTTAATTAAAACAGAACAAGCTGTGGCCTGGGGCAGGGAAATGTAACTGCTGATTGTGTGACAGAGAGTTCAGCTACAAGGGGAGTGGGACATTTTCTCTCTTTCTTCCTTTGTTTCTTTGGAGTCTGTTTGGAAAAGGCAGATTCTGAGTCTGAGGGGTAGGGAGTGAAGGTTCCAGGCTGGGATGCACGTGCGTGGTGCACATGTGTGTGGCTGCTCCCTGTGTGAGTTCCAGATGAAGAAGCACTCACAGCCCATGAGCTCCTTGACAACCAGGAGGACAAACCTGTTTGTCCTTGCTTAGAATCCCAGTGCAGACGCGGTGCCTGGCACTGACTAAGAGTATTTCTTACTCATGCCAATAGTGATGTTTTGAAACAAAACACCCTGGTATGGGTTGAATTGCGTCTCGCCCCTTCCCAGTTCGTATGTTGACATCTTAACCCCCAGGACCTCAGAATATGACTACATTTCGATATAGGGTCTTTTCCGAGGTAATTAAGGTGAAGTGAGATCATTAGGTTGGGTTCTAACCCAATAGGACTGGTGCCCTTATAAGAAGAGAAGATCAGGCCGGGCATGGTGGCTCACACCTGTAATCCCCACACTTTGGGAGGCTGAAGTGGGCAGATCACTTGAGGTCAGGAGTTTGAGACCAGCCTGGGCAATATGGTGAAAACTCATCTCTACTAAAAATAAAAAAATTGGCGAGCCTGTAATCCCAGCCACTTGGGAGGCTGAGGCAGGAGAAGCCCTCAAATCCAGGAGGCAGAGGTTGCAGTGAGCCGAGATTGCACCACTGCACTCCAGCCTGGGTGACAGTGTGACTCCGTCTCAAACAAAAAAACAAGAAGAAGAAGAAGAGAAGGGAAGATCAGGCCAGTCACAGTGGCTTATGCCTGTAATTCCAGCACTTTGGGAGGCTGAGGAGAAAGGATTGCTTGAGGCCAGGAGTTCGAGACCAGCCTAGGTAACGTAGTGAGACTTCTCTAATAAAAATAAAATAAATTAGCCAGGCATGCTACCATGTGCCTGTAGTCCCAGCTACTCAGGAGGCTGAGGCTGGAGGATAGCTTGAGCTCGAGAGGTTGAGGCTGCAGTGAGCCACGATCATGCCACTACACTCCAGTCTGGGCAATAGTACATGACTCAAAAAATTAAAAAAAAAAAAAAAAAAAGGAGATCAGGACACAGACACACACAGGGGTACAGCCATGTGAGGACACAGGGAGAAGATGGCCTCTACAAGCCAAGGAGAGAGGGCTCAGGAGAAAGCAACCCTGCAGACACCTTGATCTTGCACTTCCAGCCTCCAGAATTGTGAGAAAATGAATTTCTATCGTTTAAGCTGCCCAGTCTGTGGTATGTTGTTTTGGTGGCTCTAGCAAATTAATATATACCCCAACCATTTATCATTGCTCAGGGGTCTATGGGTGGGCGGGGTGGCTCTGCTGAACTGGGCTGAGTTCACCTATGCCAGAGCTTGGGTGGCCGTTGGCAGGTCCTTGATGGGCTATGATCCACATGGCCTCCCATGCTCCAGCAGAGAGCCTGGGCTTGTTGTCATGGCAACGGCACGGTTGCAAGACAGAGGGCATTAGTGCACAGACTTCTTGAGACTTAGACTCCCAATGGGGATGTCATAACTTCTGCTGCCTCCTATTGACCAAAGCAAATCACATCATCAGCTTAGATTCAAGAGGATGGAAACAGACCCCATCCCTTGGTGGGAGATGCTACATAGTCAGAAAGCAAAGGGTTTAGAAGGCCTGGATTTAGAAAGGGGGCTAGAGAAACAGGGTTAAGTTTGCCATCAATCTAGAGGATTACTGAGCATTTCCTTTTGAATGTAAGAATCTGAACTTAAAATGTTTGAGTAATCTGGCTAAAATGTTTGAGTAATCTGGGCCGGGAGTGGTGGCTCACGCCTGTAATTCCAGCACTTTGGGAGGCCGAGGCAGGCAGGTCACGAGGTCAAGAGATCGAGACCATCCTGGCCAACATGGTGAAACGCCATCTCTACTAAAAATACAAAATTAGCTGGGCGTGGTGGTGCACACCTCTAGTCCCAGCTGTTCGGGAGGCAGAGGCAGGAGAATCACTTGAACCTGGGAGACAGAGGTTGCAGTGAGCCAAGATCATGCCACTGCACTCCAGCCTGGTGACAGAGTGAGACTCCACCTCAAAAAAAAAAAATTTTTTTTTGAGTAATCTGGAAGCCAATTATCCACACTAAAAAATTATCCACATTAATCAGGAAGCCAATTATCCACATTAAAAACATTACAAATTCTCGCTGGAGCCCAAAAGTTTGAGGCTGCAGTGAGCTGTGATTGCACTCTAGCCTGGGTGCCAGAGCAAGACCCTGTCCCCAAAACAGTAAATAAATAAGTAAATAAATAAATAAATAAAATGATTCTTGGCTTTACAGAAGGATTCACCATAGGATCACCCAGTTCCAGAAGCATCCCAGTGTGTCTAAGGGATCACTGGCAGGGTATTCACTCCTGGCTGGGATCGAGGAGATTGGAACTACTTACGAAGGACAGAAATGCTTAGAAACAGAGTTAGGAGGCCCTGCCAAGCAGCCATCAATCAGAGAGGAAGATATGCCTCCCTGAAATTAAGTCCAAAGGAAAACCCAGAACTGACCCACATTCCCAGTGACAGGGTTTTTAAGGTTTATGGTGTATCCCAGGAAATCTATACATGTTAAATAACAGAGGCGGGATAAGCCCTGGTTTGAGGCCAATAAGAAAAGCTCTATCTCGGCTGCAAGAGTCAAGATTTCAGGCCAGTCACTGTGGCTCACACCCGTAATCCCAGCACTTTGGGAGGCAGAGGTGGGGGGATCACTTAAGCCCAGGAGTTCAAGACCAGCCTGGACAACATAGTGAGATCCTATCTCTACAAAAATATTTTTAAAATGAGCCCGGTGTGGTGGCACATTTGACCTGTAGTCAAAGCTACCTGGGAAGCTTAAGCAAGAGGATCGCTTGAGCCTAGGAGTTCAGGGCTGCAGTGAGCTACGACTGCACCACTGCACTCCAGCCTGAGCAACCAAGCGAGGCTCTGTCTCTAAAAAATAAAAAGATTTCAGGCTGCAGCTGAAATGCCACTTCCTCCCAAAGTCCCTGTCTGGGTCTTCAGCCAAACGCAAGTGGCCATGCTCCGGTTTCTCAGACTCCTGAACTACCTCTCCAAAGTAGTGCTTCTCACACAGGGCCAGTGCACGTGCCCCTGTGCGCTTTGCCGTTTGCGGATTGCAAACCGCATGAGGGCAGGAAGTTACTGGGATCATTTTCCCAGCAAGTGGGAAGCCCACCATAGACATCTGTCCATTGACCTCCCCGCGCCCCCTTCCTTCTGACCCCCTTTGCTTTCTGACTTGGTAGCATCTCCTACCACGAGGTGGGGTCTGTTTCCCATCTCTTGAATCTAAGCTGATCATGTGATTTGCTTCAGCCAATAGGAGGCAGCGGAAGTTATGACATCCCCATTGGGAGTCTAAGTCTCAAGAAGTCTGTGCACTAGCGCCCTCTGTCTTGCAACCCTGCCATTGCCATGACAACAAGGGGGAAGCGCTCCATTTGCTTTTGGGGAAGAAACTGAGAATAACCGCATTGAGCAAAGTACAACATCCCTCCTCGGCAGCCCCATTCCTTTAGGAAAGGCTTGGAAAGAAGCAGAGATTTATTTACAAGGAAATAAAAAGGTTTGCATTTATAATGGGCTAGGTACCATTAAGTGGGTGCTGTCCTCAGCCTGCCTGCCAGGGGTGTGGGAGAGGCAGATGGTGAAACTATGATTGGCTCTGGAAGCTAAAACTAATACAACACTCCCTGCCCACCCCGCCAGCCGAGGTGCGGCACCAAGGAACTCACTCTGGGGGGATGTCCTAAACCAAACCCTGGTTTGGTTTATAACTTGTTTGAACTCGACTTTGTCCAGCCAAATGTTTCTCAACAGCTCTGAAATATGTGAGCACATTCCTTGAATGCTGGTAATTTAGTCCCAATTGCTACTTGCTGGTGGAACACAGCAACCGAAAATAAACAAGATTCATACTTATTTTCAAGCACGTTGCAATATGAGCAAAATTAACTTTGGTAAACAAGACCCTCCTGAAAAAAGATCGAGTTGGTAGAAACTGCTCTGTACCCTGAAAACTAATTCTGAGGCTGAAAAGACCCAGTAATCAAAGGCAAGAATAGCAATTTTCAGGATGGTAATATAGCGGGCAGATCGGAGCCGGGCCAGGGAGCGTGCCACTCTCTCAGGAGTACGATACAATACGATGCAATTAATTTTCCTCCACCATCTTTCATGTAGAAGTTTAACAAAATGCTCTGCAGCTAATTACCAACTTCCTATGCAAATATAAGCAGAGTGTGTAGTTTGCAATTCATCAAATGCATACTGTGAGAAGACACCCTAGAAGACACAGAGATGGGGAGATGGCCCAAGGAGAGTGTTGATGGCACCATTAACCAGGAGCTGTTGGTCTCCTGGAGGGGGCAATGTAGGAACCAGTGGGGGTCTGGGTATCACCAGGAAGCTGAGCACAGACAGGCCAGGATGCCCTGGTGAGAATGAAGAATCAGGCATCTCATGGACACAAAGAAGGAGTCAGAAGCAAGAAAGAGATGCCAGTCCTGATAGGGGGTGTGTGAGATGCTGAGCTGGTTCTGGAGGGCGTCGATTGAAATTCTGATGTGGACAAGATGCCACCAAGGTCTGTGGTGACAGAAGATGGAATAGGCATGCATGTCTGGATGAACATGGAGGTGAATGGGTGTGGGTGTCCCGGGATAGGGGGCCTGCAGTGGGACAGTGCAGAGACGGGGGACAATGATGGGCCCTAGAGAGTCCCTGGAGGTGGTAGTATGGAAGGGGGGGCAGGGAAGTGCTGGGTAGAGAAGGACAGTGTCCCTGGCAAAAGCTCCACCCTTGGACCTGGGCCTACGGACCTGAATGAGGACAGGTATTTCTGTTTTCACACTCGAAAAGTTGTCTTTTGGCCCACCACGCTCCCCATGCTGTGCCCATAAAAACACCAGACCCTAGCGAGCGCAGACACAAGTAGCTGGACATTAAGAGGAGCAGAATAGCACACCAACAGACACCAGCAGACACTGGCAGCCAGTGACAGCAGAACTACGCTGACACCAAGGGGAATTTGGCCGGGGGTGGTTGCAGGAGAGTCCGGCTGCTGGGTGGCCCGACTCCAGGAAAAGACCACCTTCCCACTCCATTCCCCTTCTTTTTCCCTATCCATCTTGCTAGGAGCCACCTCCACCACTGAAAAAAACCTTGCATCCACCTGGGTGCGGTGGCTCACGCCTGTAATCCCAGCACTTTGGGAGGCTGAGGTGGGTGGATCATGAGGTCAGGAGTTCAAGATCAGCCTAGCCAAGATGGTGAAATCCCCGTCTCTACTAAAAATACAAAAATTAGCCGGGCATGGTGGTGGGCGCCTGTAATCCCAGCTACTTGGGAGGTTGAGGCAGAGAACTGCTTGAACCCAGGAGGCAGAGGTTGCAGTGAGCCGAGATCATGCCACTGTACTCCAGCCTGGGCAACAGAGCGAGACTCCATCTCAAAACAAAAACAACAACAACAACAAAAAACCTTGCACCCATTCTCCAAGCCCATGTGTGATCTGATTTTTCTGGTACTCTAGGGCAAGAACCTGGGATACAGAAAGTAGCGCTCTGTCCTTGTGATAAGGCAGAGGGTCTAATTGAGCTGATGACCACAAGCTGCCTGCAGACAGCAAAGCTGAAAGAGTATACTGTAACACACGCCCACTGGGGCTTCGGGAGCTGTAAGCCCTCAATGCTAGATGCTGCTGTGGGGTCAGAGCCCCAAAACGCTCCCCACGAACTGCCTGTCTGTATGCTTCCCCAGGGGTTTGAGCAGCGGGGCACCAAAGAATCGAGCCATACTCCTGTCGCAATGCCCTGAGAAGGGGATAAGGGAGGTTCTCCTGTTTCAGTGTCATCAGTGACCCTGTCCCATCCAACACCCCTTCATGTTCCTGACATCAGAGGAAGACACAATCCCGGAGTTGGAGAAGAGGACCAAGACTGAACTGGGAGTTTTAGGCGACAACATTCTAATGACATGTCAGGGGTGACACTGGTGGGATCCTGAAGTCACCAAGTGATAGATGGGAGCGGTGACCAGAGCTTTACCCCCTACAAAGGACTCTTAGTGGTCAGGAGGCAGGCAGGTATGAAGGGCCCTTGTCCCTTGTCTCACCTCCAGGCCGACAAAATCAGGGCTCAGAATAGAAGACTCATTGGGAAAAACATGTAGAAGCCTGATTCAGGAATTCAGGTCCCTGATTTTAAATCCAGGGTTCTTAGGATGAAAACAACTTCCAGCTTAAACCTGATAAGTTGCTCTGAAATGAACCCAATGAAAGCAAAAATAGAAATTAATATACGAAAACCCCAGTGTGTTCAGAATGCTAAGCATTCTGGAAATAATAGAGGAAATCAGTCAAATCAGTTGTTGGCATGTTATAGATTAAAAAGGAAAAAAAAAAAAAAAACAAGAAGGAAACAAACCCAAACAGAAACCCAATGAATGAAGTGATATTTTCCCTCTGCGTCGGCTGTTTTGGTGTTTTTGTTTGTTTTTTTCAGAGCCCATTGTCAGGAGAGCATAGTTCTGACTAACGTAGGTTTAGCCCATTTTTGTTTCAGAAATTGTAAAGAGGATCTCAGAGATTCACGGACAGAAGCCTAGGGGTACTGCCTACTTACCTGCAAACCAGCAAAGAGATGATACAGGCTCCTACCTCAACACTTCAAAGTCCTTCTTCTTTGAAATAGCTGAAAGATGGAGCCAAAAGCACGTGAGAGTCAAGGTCAGACTTAGCTAATCTCCCGCAGGTAATGCCTTTCACCTTCATAAAGAGAAGAATTACAACACTGTCTTCCCGCATGTCCTCAGCTGATGGCCAGAGAAGAGGAAGATAATATTTACTATTTTGTCCTTACAAAGTGCACACAGAGATGCCGACCGTATATTTGAAAAGCAGGGGCTTAATATTTTGAGATGAGGTGTGGGACCGGGAAAATGTGGACGATCTCACCTTATTCATTTATCTAAGTTTGACAGTGGAACCTTCTTCCACAGAACTCAATGTCACACCCGCAGAATGCCGGGGCGTGAAACAAGGCCACTGTTAACACGAGGAAGAATTACTCACGATGTATTAACAAGACAAAAAAGTCAGGAGAAGTGGAAGAAAATGATGAGACTATCAGCATTAGTTCCTCGCCGGCTGAGTTTAGTCTGAAATGACAGCTTTGCCCGCAGGCTACAAAGCAAGCATTCAGAGAGATTCAGGAGTGGTCTTGCTTTGAAATTTTGCTGAGCTGAAGAGTGTCATTTTTCATTTTTGTGTCTTAGAAGCCCATGTCCACACCTTCTCATTAGCCTTGCCTGCCTCTCTCCCCGAGAAATGTCTAGGCTTCTTAGATTGCAGCAGCAAATCAAGGTGGGCTTCTCTTACCTGGGGGAGAAAGCCTAGACTCCAACCCCAGTGGAAGCAACCACCGTGCCATCAGGGTGCCACTGAACAGGGCTGCTGGCTGCAGGAGACGTGGGTTCTCTCTTTTCACCTTGAGGAAGAGCTGCCCAGCCCCACACCTTCCCCTGTGGAATTCTCTCAGCCGATGCTGTCATCGTCCTACCCTGGCAGAGCCTCCTTGGAACAGGTGTGTGCTTTCAGCCACCGAGTTTTGCCAGAAGCTCAGGAAATCTGTATCTTCACTTGCTGGCATTGACGGATGATCCTATCGGTAGGGGGAAAATGCTATGGTCTTGCACTGATGATGTCGTAGGAAAGAATTTACTGCATAAACATCTACTTTCTGCGAAGGACTGGGAACAGAAGGCCACAGGGGGTGAGAGGGGTTTCTTCTCCCTGTCAGCCGGCTCTTAGTTTGACCTGCCATTCAGGGCTTGGACACAAAAGACAAAACAAGACAAAACAAAACAAAAACACTCAGAGGCTCCGGAGGTCTTTGTCTCATGTCCATGGCCATGCCCGGAGCCAGGAATAGGAGCAAGCTGGTCATTCTGACCCCAGACCCTGACATGGGGTAAGCTTCCTTCAAAGGGCTGGTGAAAGCTTTGTCTTGGTGTGGCAGGAACTAAGAATGCAAAAAAGAAGGAGAGTGAGGCCAGATGTGGTGGCTCACGTGGGTAATCCCAGCACTTTGGGAAGCTGAGGCAGGTGGATCATGAGGTCATGAGTTCAAGACCAGCATGACCAAGATGGTGAAACCCCCATCTCTACTAAAAAAAAAAAAAAAAAAAAAAAAAACAAAATTAGCCAAGCGTGGTGGCAGGTGCCTGTAATCCCAGCTACTCAGGAGGCTGAAGCAGGAGAATCCCTTGAACCTGGGAGGAAGAGGTTGCAGTGAGCCGAGATCGAGCCATTGCACTTCGGCCTGGGTGACAGAGTGAGACTCTGTCTCAAAAAAAAAAAAAAAAAAACAAAACGAGAGTGAGTGATTGCCGTTGGTGCAATGGAACCACCAGAGGTTTCTGGCAGAGACAGCCGAAGACCTGGTGTGTCCTCCCCTGGGGCTCCTCAGGCCCTGGCTCTACAGAAAGACCAGCATCGAGCATGCCTTTGCCCTAGGTGGAGGCTTTAGAAAGCAGGGTGGTTGCTAAGGGCAGATGCCAAGCACTAACACCTGCTGTCCCGCCTTCTGAATAGACCTTCACCCTCAAACCCTTCCATTTTTACAAGACTCCTGCCTGCCGCAGTTCCCATGTTGGGGAGCCAGTACTCATGGGAGACATTGTTTTAATCTTCTTTTTAATTTTTGTGGGTACATAGTTGTTGTATATATTTATGAGGTACATGAGATGTTGTGATCCAGGCATGCAATTCATAATAATCACATTAGGGTAAATGGGGTCTCCATCCCCTCAAACACTTCTCCTTTGTGTTACAAACAACCAATTTTAGTGTTCTGATTACTTTTTTTTTCTTTTTTTGGAGACAGAGTCTCCCTCTGTTGCTCAGGCTGGAGTGCAGTGGCATGATCTCGGCTCACTGCAACCTCCGCCTCCCAGGTTCAAGTGATTCTCCTGCCTCAGCCTCCTGAGTAGCTGGGATTATGGGCACCTGTCACCATGCCCGGCTAACTTTTCTATTTTTAGTAGAGATGGGTTTTTGCTATGTTGGCCAGGCTGGTCTTGAACTCCTGACCTCAGGTGATCCACCTACCTCTGCCTCCCAAAGTACAGGGATTACAGGCATGAGCCACCGTGCCCGGCCTCTTTTGGTTACTTTTAAATGTACGAATTATTTTTGACTACAGTCACCCTGTTGTGCCAGCAAATACTAGGTCTTATTCATTCTTTCTAATTATTTTTTTGTGCCCATTAGCCCTCCCCACTCCCCCTCACGCCCCCTCCCACTCCCTTTCCCAGCCTTTGGTAACCATCCTTCTACTTCTCTATCTCCACAAGTTCCATTGTTTTAAATTTCAGCTCCCCAGTGGGCGGCTTTCAAGAAGACCACTAACTGAGTAGAGTTCAAGCTGGGGCAAGTCACTTGACCTCAGTTTACCCATCTGTACAATGGGAGTGACAGAGCCTACCTCGCAGAGTGGCTGCAAATGTCAGAAGACACTGCACGCTGGAGCTCAGCGCCCAAGCACAGGGACAGGTGAGGGGTGCCGACAGTGTCAGCGAAGGGTCTGGGGACCAGCAGGAAGCAGGAATGATGGGATGTGGTGGGAAGGGAATGATTCTGCTGAAAGTGGGGAGGCACCAGAGGGTACCTCGTTAGCAGCTGGACCGGGATCATGGCCAGCTCCAATTGGTCTACAGGAATGGTACTCTGAGGGTCATTTGTCATGCAAGTAACCCCTGCCCTCCCACCTTCTGGCTTTTAATATATTAGCCCGGGAAATGCCCGGCAGGAATGCAAACCGCTGGAAAAGATCTCTGGGTTGCATTCCAGGCAGACGGCAGTGGTACCCACTCCCCGTCTCCACCAGGAGACCCCTCTGGAGGGAGGTGGCCGGGTCAGGCCCAGCTTGGGGCAGCGCATTCTTTCTCGGTCCACTAGGGGGACATTTACTAAATCCCCACAACCTGCAAATTCCATCCTTGCTGGGACAAATGGCTCCCTCGTGTCTCTCAAGACCCACTGCTGTTTGTTAATCTGCTGGACAGTCAATCTCTTATAGCTTTCAGGGGACAGGAACATATCAAGTTCTTTCTTTTTTATTTTTTTAAACAGTGAATGTGAATGTACTGCAGATTTCCCATGAAATGCTCCATCGTGGGAGTTACTAACTGATAAGTGCATTCATTCGTTCCTTCATTCATGCGTAGGGTACCTACTATGGGCCAGGCCTGTGCAAGGCTCTTGAAGGACAATTGGGAAGAAAAATCAGACATGGCCCTATTCTTATGGCACTTACGATTCAGTGGGAAGCTAGACAATAACCAAATAATTGCATAAACAAATGTAAAAAATCATAAATTTAGGCCGGGTGCTGTGGCTCACGCCTATGATCCCAGTGCTTTGGGAGGCTGAGGTGGGTGGATCACTTGAGCTCAGGAGTTTGAGACCAGCCTGGGCAACATGGCAAAACCCTGTCTCTTAAAAAAAAAAAAAAATTATCCAGGCGTAGTGGTGTGGACCTGTAGTCCCAGAGTCTCAGGAGTCTGGGGTGGGAGGATCCCTTGAGCCCAAGAGGTTGAGGCTTCAGTGAACTATGATGGTGCCATTGCACTTCAGCCTCGGAAACAGAGCAGGAACTTGTTTAAAAAACAAAACAAAACAAAACAAAACCTCACAAATGTATTTATCTTTTGAGACAGGGTCTCACTCAGTTGCCCAGGCTGCAGTACAGTGACTTGATCAGAGCTCATTGCAGCTTCTAACTCCCGGACCAAGTGATGCTCCCATTTCAGCCTTTTGAATAGCTGGGACCACAGGTGTGTGCCACCAAAAGATTGTTTTTTATAGAGAAGGGGTCTCCCTGTGTCCAGGCTGGTCTTGGACTCAAGCGATCCTCCCACCTCAGCCTCCTAAAATACTGGGATTACAGATGGGAGCCACCACACCCAGCCACAAATTTCTACAAAGAAGAGTTACACAGTGTTCTCACAGTCTACAGTAGGAGGGTTTGACTCGGTCAAAAGGAGGGGAGCTTCTCTGAGGAAGTGGCCCAAAAGATGAGAGAGAGTCAATTAGGTTAAAAAAAAAAAAAACAAACCCATCCAGGCTGGGGAATGAGCATTTGCAAAGGCCCTATGGCAGGGGGCTCATGGCAAGCAGGAGGTCAGAGTGGAAAGGGAGTGGCGCAGGACAAGAAGAGATGTGGAGGGGGCAAGGGCCAGGCTTGGAGGGTCAAGTTAAGACACTTTAGTCTTTATCCTAAGAGTAATGGGAACCCCTGAAGGATGTAAAGGGAGTAACTTGGTCAAATTTGTCTTTTAGAAAGACCAGCTGGGGCATGCCTGGTGGCTCATGCCTGTAATCCCAGCACTTTGGGAAGCTGAGTCAGGAGAATCACTTGAGGTCATGAGTTCGAGACCAGTCTGGGCAAAACAGTGAGACCCCAGCTCTACAAAAAATAATTAGCCAGGCGTGAAGGTACACAGCTGTAGTCCCAGCTACTCAGGAGGCTGAGGTGGAAGGATTGCTTGAACCCGGGAGTTCAAGGCTTCAGTGAGCTACGATCATGCCCCTGCACTCCAGCCTGGGCAACAGAGAGAAACCCTATCTTAAAAAAATAAAAATAAAGGCCACCCTGGCTGCTCGCAGGGGGCTGGACTGCCCCCACCACATGGCCCTGCAGAAATGAAGGCCTAGTCCCTGGGTGGTGGGAGGGCTGCTGGCAGAAAGTCCCGGCTCCCCATCCTTCAGGGATAGTGGCTGTGGGGAACATGCCGGCTCTGAGGCATACTCCATTCCAGGACAGCCAGCAGCTGATGCATGATCAACGCGGGGTAAAAAAGCCCAGACTCAGCTCTGAGGGTCTCCCCACCCCATTTCCAGATTCCCTTCAGGGTTGTCTGAAGCCTTCACGGAGGCTGCCTCAAAGCTCAATATCCTTCCTGCCTAATTCTGTACTTTTCCCTTCCCCGGATGCCAGTCCTAAGAGAACCCCTTGACAGATCTCCTGCACAGTCTCCTCCCTCTCTGAGTCTGCTTCCTGGGGCACCCAACCCCTCCACCCTCCGGCAGGAGAAGGGATCAGAGACAGTACAGAGTGGAGGAGGGGATGGTCTCTCTAAGTCAGATGGAGCGAGCTCACGGCCTGCACTGGGGTGGTGACGGAAGAGACCCAGGCAAGGAGGGTGCCTGTCAGGGCTAAATCATGTCCCCACAAACGATGTTAAACCCCCAAAAGATGATGTCCTAACCCCCAATGCCTGCAAATGCCATCTTATTTGGAAACAGGGTCTTTGCAGATAATCAAGTCAAGATGAAGTTCTTAGGGTGGGACCTGGACCAAGGTGACTAGTGTCTTCATGAAAAGGGAAATTTGGACACAGAGACAGACACACAGGAGAGCACACGTGAGGATGAAGGTGGAGATCAGAGGGATGCGTCTACAAGTCGAGGATCACTGCAGATCGTGGAGAACCACCGGGAGCTGGGGAGAGGCCTGGGGCAGGTTCTCTGCCCCCAGAAGGAACCAAGCCTGCCGACACCTTGATCTTGGACCTCTGGCCTCCAGCCCCGTGAGGCCAAACATTTCTGTTGTTTAAGTTGCCCAGTTTGTGGTACTTTGTCGTGGCAGGCCCAGCATGCTAATATAGGACCCAAGAGGTAGCTGGGGAAAGATTGGGCAAACTGTGTGCATGGCATCATTACTCAGGTCAAAAATTTGAAATGAAGCTCAAACTTAAAAATATTGGTAAGTATGAAAAAAAAAAAAAGCATGATAAAAAAAAAAAAAAAAGAAAAGCTATTGCTGCTAAAGGAAGAAGCGTAGGGTTTCCCCACCTCCATCAGCTTGCAAAAATGAGGCTGGTGACGTGGCTGTGGGTCTCATTTCCTGCACGGCCTGTTGGGGTTTGTGTAGTTTCTGGGCACTCAGCTTGAGAGGCTGACCTCCCAAAGGCTTTGGGAGCCTGCGGGAGCCAGCCAGGAGGAGCACAGCTGTGCAGCCATGCCTGTTTGTCCTGACCCTACAGCAGGAGGCAGGCGCCCCACCACCCAGAACCCCAGAACCGGATGTAGGAGGTGGTGAGAGCTGCATTGGTTGATTTCCTATTTTCTTCCTTCCTATTTTTTTTTTTTTTTAATTTTTTAGAGCAAGGTCTTGCTCTGTTGCCCAGGCTGGAGTGCAGTGGTTCAAACATAGCTCACTGCAGCCTCTACCTCCTGGGCTCAAGCAATCCTCCTGCCTTAGCCTCCTGAGTAGCTGAGACCACAGATGCATGCCACCATGCTCGGCTAATTTTTAATTTTTTTTTTTTTTTTGTAGAAAAGGGGGGTCTTGCTATGTGGCTCAGGCTGGTCTCAAACTCTGAAGCTCAAGTGATCCTCCCACGTTGGCTGCCCAAAGTGTTGGGATTATAGGCGTGAGGCACCGCACCCGGCCTGATCTCCTATTTCAGTAATGTATCACCTCCTGTGCAAAGAAGGAAGATTGTTGCAAATTAAACATAAAAACATGAAAGCTTTTCAAGCTGGGTATCTAAGTAGCCTTTTCATTCCCACCAACTCCATGACAGATTCCTATATGTGTTGTGTATAACCATTATTAAAATAACAATATCGCCCTGTTGGAAGAATTCAGAATGTCACTAGAACATTCTAAAGATAAAGGCCAAAAAAATCCCAAAAACCCCCCCCACACAAAAAAAACACAACCAAGCTTTATCTTTGGAACAGAATAAGGTTAAAAAAAATTAAAATAATCACAAAGGTATGATTTAATCTTTACAATGTTATAAATATTAATATGAAAAAGACTTTATATTGGGAAACATTATTATACAGTATAATGCTAATTTTATGAAAATCAATTCATTTAGTGCTCATACATTTTTTACCTCTCTCTTTGGCTTTTGCTGACGATTTAAGTCTTATCATTTTCTACTTCAACACCTACCACCTTGCACTGGGGTACAGTGCAGGATTTGGACATCACAATTTTTTCTTCAGTAATGCCCCAAGGTTTCCCACAGATAAGAGGAGAAGGTTGGCCAGGTGTGGTGGCTCATACCTGTAATCGCAGCACTTTGGAAGGCTGAGGTGGGAGGATCACTTGAGCCTAGGTGTTTGAAATCAGTCTGGGTAACATAGTGAGACCTCATCTCTATTAAAATTAAAAAACTAGCCAGGCATGGTGGTGCACACCTATAGTCCCAGCTACTCGGGAGGCTGAGGCAGGAGGATCACTTGAGCCCAGGAGGTTGAGGCTGCAGTGAGCCATGATTGTACCACTGCACTCCAGTCTGGGCCCCAGAGCAAGATCCTATCTCAAAAACAGCAACAACAAAAGAATAGGATGTTGCCAAAATAGGACAAACAACTGAGCTGTAAGTTGGATGTTTTTAATCATAAGCATGGCTTGATTTACATCACTCCCTTCAGAAATGCAAAGGCTTCAGACATCGAGCCAAAGGCAAAACCATTGCAGGTACGTGGGGCCGGGAGAGCCCCAGCGTAGTCAGCTTGGTGCCCACTCCAGGCAGGCACAGGGCCAGCCCCGCTATGCTCCTTATCTCCTTTAACCCCCTAGCAACCCCAGAAGGTAGGTTTGTGATGATCCACACTCTGCAGATGAGGAAACTGAGGTTCAAGAGAGTTACTAACTTGCCCCTGGACATGCCCCTGGGAAGTGGCCGGGATGAGCTGGAAACCCATATCTACTTAGCTCCCTGGTCCGGCTCTGTGTGCACTAAGACATCAATTACCCTCCGGGACTGGAAACCAGAAGGAGGCGGGCAATACGTTGTGTTTGCCGACGGATCCCACCCAGAACTGATCCTACTGGATCTCCCTTAGGGAGACTCAGGAATCCTCACTACAGTGAATTACATGCACAATTTTGGTGGCCAGAGGGGCATTTAGATGATGGCTACAGGAGTGCTTTTTTGAAAGCTTCATTAACTATACAAGTCAATACCCTATTGCAATTTCCATGAAATGGGTAATTCGGTGAAGTTCTTTTTTAACAAAATGTTGCATCAATGAGGGAATTCAGGGGGGGGAGATCAACAGGAAGTTACATTTGGAACCAACTTCAACCCACATAGAAAGATCCGGAAGCCTTGCAAAGAGACCAT
Source organism: Pan troglodytes (assembly GCF_028858775.2). Taxonomy (NCBI): domain Eukaryota; kingdom Metazoa; phylum Chordata; class Mammalia; order Primates; family Hominidae; genus Pan; species Pan troglodytes. The sequence goes on from NC_072404.2 coordinate 9,052,499, forward strand.
CACAGTAATCCGGCGTGAGAGTGCCGAGGCGTAGCTGCTGGAATCATCGCCCATTTTTCTAATTTGCAGCCTAGGAGCTGATCGTGCAACCTTGTTAGGGAGCTAATACAGGATGGGACAAGTTGGTGTCGAGAGTAACACGCCGGCTCCTTAGCGGAGGTCTGAAGAACAATCGAGTTGAATTAATTTCTAAGACACCCCATGACAGATTCTTGATGATGATCCCCAATTAGGGAAACCTCGGTTTCATTTTTGTTTAATGTCAGGAAGTTAAGAGGCTGTGGGCAGATGGCTGTGAAAGACACGGAGGGTGAAAGCCTTGCCTCTCTTGAAACGTATGGGGCCGTGGCTGCAGGTCCTTTCATGCCTTCTCCAAAGAGGAAGTCGTGAAATCTGTGTGTCTCAGCCCATGTCCAAAGAGGGAAACGCTGTGATGAGAAGATACAGCGGTTCAACTCATTCTGGAGCCCACAGAGGCTTAAAAGACGGGGAGAATCTGTTTCATGAAAAAGGGAAAGATTCAGTCTTGAACCAGATGAATGTGCCTGGGTGAAAACGGGTCAGTGGTACCAGAAAATCCAGACAGAATCCTTCCTCTGGGTTTTTCCCAAATCAACAAGTGTCTTTGGTTGCTGGGACGCAGGGAGAGAGCTGTTCATGGAGGAGTGTGGGAGGTCACATTCTTGAGGCCTGTTTAGTTTATCCTTTTAAAAGGAGGGGATGTGAGGCCAGGCACAGCGGCTCACACCTGTAATTCCAGCACTTTGGGAGGCCAAGGCAGGTGGATCACTTGAGGTCAGAGGATTGAGACAAGCCTGGCCAACATGGTGAAATCCCATCTCTACTAAAAATAAAACAAACAAACAAACAAAAACGCCTGGCGTGGTGGCTCATGCCTGTAATCCCAGCACTTTGGGAGGCTGAGGCAGGCGGATCACCTGAGGTCAGGAGTTCAAGTCCAGCCTGACCAACATGGAGAAACCCCGTCTCTACTAAAAATACAAAATTAGCCAGGGGTGGTGGCGCATGCCTGTAATCCCAGGTACTCAGGAGGCTGAAGCAGGAGAATCGCTTGAACCCAGGAGGCTGAGGTTGCAGTGAGCCGAGATAGTGCCATTGCACTCCAGCCTCGGCAACAGAGTGAGACTCCATCTCAAAATAATAATAATAATAATAATAATACACCATATATTAGGGAAGAGAGTTTTGTTTTTTTTTTAAACCACTTTCAGTCTCTTGATATCTCATTGCAAATAAATAACCAAAGTACAGCCTGGTCTAGACAGGAGATCATCTCAATTTGGGGCAGCTCACACAATACAGTCCAAAATGTGGATGTTGCTGGGGGCGACCTCATTAGTCAGGCAGTCACCCCTGTGAGAGGGCGATGCGTCCCACTGCTAAGACGCTCAAGTACCAATATGGAATGCCAGTCCCTTAAAAGATTTTCCCTCCCTACGTCCCTGCGAAAGAGAGGCCGTCTGGATAATAGTCTTTCAATGTGTTGTGAAAAAAAAAATAGTGTTTCTAGCAAAAGTGTTAAAGTTTTATGGGAAAGTAAATTACTGTCTACCTGGTATAGATGCTTTTCGCGATGTAGCAGGCATTAATTACACATCTGAATGTGACAAGATCAGTCTTCGGTTTACTGAATTGAAGACGGTCTGCTCACCAGGAGGGGGTTTTCCTGAATATCATCAGGGTTCCTCCTCCTACTCCATGTCCGGTTTTACTGTGTACTCCTGGGATGGGATCTGAGGCTGGAAAGAGCTAGAAAACCCCTCTGAGTCCCCCCAAAGAGATGGTAGCCTGTACACCCAGGTGGATTTTGGTCACTGAAAGAATCAGTCTTCTTTTTTTCTCATCTTAAAATATCTGGACAAGGAAGTGGCTAGGATTATTGTGGGAGAAACTAGCTCATTGGTGGTTCTGGGATTTGAACCCAGGATTCTCGGCCAGCATTCCAGCAACAGGGACTGATATGCTTTGGCTGTGTCCCCACCCAAATCTCATCTTGAATTGTAGCTCCCATCATTCTCACGTGTTGTGGGAGGACCCAGCGGGAGATAATTGAATCGTGGGGGCGGTTTCCCCCCATACTGTTCTCATGGTAGTGAATCAGTGTCATGAGATCTGATGATTTTATAAGGGGAAACCTCTTTTGCTTGGTTCTCATTCTCTCTTGCTTGCTGCCATGTAAGACGTGCCTTTTGCCTTCTGCCTTCTGCCATGATTGTGAGGCCTCCCCAGCCATGTGGAACTGAGTCCGTTAAACCTCTTTTTCTTTATGAATCACTCAGTCTTGGGTATGTCTTTATCAGCAGTGTGAAAATGAACTAACACAAGGACCTTCCCACCCTGCACTCCACAAACACCTTTCAGCAGGCTTTTGTGACTACCAATTTGAAAGTGCTGTATTTGTTCCTGATGTGAAATGATTTGCTTATAAAGGTAATACAAATCTGAACATTGCTTTTTTGTGTGTCACAGAAGCAGAAACATTCTTCTAGAAGAACATGCAACGGCAGAGGATAAAAATGGCCTTTTGAGTCTTTCAGTCATGAAAAGATCTCCCCCCAAAAAATACATGAGACCTCTTACCCTAGAACAGTGTTTCCCAAAGTAAGTTCAGTGTTGGTCACCTGTAGACAGGTTGGCTTCCAATACCCTGGCTCTTGACCCTGGAATTCTCCTGGATCACATGATCGTGGAATGCTTCAGTTGTAAGTATGCCTTGGTGCCTGTCTTCCCTGATACATGCAAGATGTCTAAGAATAGAGGCTGTATCTATTTCGTTCATTATCATCATTCCCAGGATCCATCATGGTGCCTGCCACAAAGTAGATATATGATATTTTGGGATTGAAGGAAGGAGATTCTACATGGAAAAAAGCTTCCATGGTCAAGTACATTAGGAACTAGATAAAAAGTCTTCCTTTTGGGGTCTCACAAAACACCACTAGATAAGACACATATGGAAAAAAAAGAAAAGCAGGTGTTTGCTCTGGCTTTTTGTCATTCTTGCTGCAGGACTTATCAGAACCTTGAATATACTGATATGTATGGTATCATCTCCAAGATAAGGCTGCAATGTGCAGTGGCCCCTGAAGTCACTTGATTGTGTAGCCTCCTCTCCTGGGATACTAACATTCAAATGGAGCAGCTGGTAGGAAGGCCTGCAGAAACCCACCTAACGGACCCCTGAATTACAGGGATAGCCAAGGCAGCCCTAGAGAGGCCAGGCTGCTGGGAAGGGCACCAGATAGAAGCAATCTACAGACAGCCCAGAAAGCTGTCATTCCCTCACTCAATCAGCAGATGTTTCTATTTCTGTTAAAACAGGATCAATTCATTTTCCAATCATAAAAATAACAAGTGTGTACAGAAGCCCCATGCCTGTCTTGTTAAGCATTGAATCCTCAGTTTGACAAATATTTGCTGAATGAATAAACATAAAATAAATGGTAAAGTAGTATTACAAAGAGAATACATTCTGCTATCAAACCATCCTGAGCACTTTCTTCTGTGACTACTTACCATAAATAAAAATTCAGTGGCGAAGCTTATTAAAAATATACCGGGGCCGGGCGCAGTGGCTCACACCTGTAATCCCAGCACTTCGGGAGGCCAAGGCAGGTGGATCACCTGGGGTCAGGAGTTCAAGATCAGCCTGGCCAACATGGTGAAACCCCATCTCTACTAAAAATCTAAAAAATTAGCCAGGCATGGTGGTGTGAGCCTGTAATCCCAGCTACTCAGGAGGCTGAGGCAGGAGAATCATTTGAACCCGGGAGGCGGAGGTTGCAGTGAGCCGAGATCGCACCATTGCACTCCAGCCTGGGCGACAACAGCAAAACTCCGTCTCAAAATATATATATATATACATACACATACAGATGTATGTTATGGCAGGGATCCCCAGTGCCTGGGCCATGGACTGGAACTGGTCCATGGCCTGTTAGGAACCGGGCCGTACGGCAGGAGGTGACCAGCGGGTGAGTGAGCAAAACGTCATCTGTAGTTATAGCCGTTCCCCATCCCTCGCATTACCACCTGAGCTCTGCCTCCTGTCAGATCAGCAGCCGCATTAGATTCTCATAGGAGCTCAAACCCTACTGTGAACTGCGCACGCGAGTTCTAGGTTGTGCACTCCTTATGAGAATCTAATGTCTGATGATTTGTCACTGTCTCTCATCACCCCCAGATTGGACTGTCTAGTTGCAGGAAAATAAGCTCAGGTCTCCTACTGTTTCTATACGGTGTTGAGTATAACTATTTCATTGTATATTACAGTGTAATAATAATAGAAAGAAAGTGCACGATAAATGTAATGCATTTGAATCATCCCCAAAGCATCCCCCCTAAAACCACCCCCAGTCCGTGGAAAAACTTGTTTTCCATGAAACCAGTCCATGGTGCCAAAAAGGTTGGGGACCATTGGATTTTGGATTCATGGGCCTCACTGCAGAACTACTGAAGAAGAATCGACTTTTAAAGGCCTCCAGTGATAGTGCTTCCAGAGTCCTTGGTCTGAGAGCCAGAGAGATCTGAGTTCAAAACCAGGCTCTGGCATTTACAGGTACTGGAGTTTGGGTGGGGAACAATGAGGTGGTTGGCTATCAGGATAAGCTTCTTCCAGCAGAGGGTTAAGCTCAGATATGAAGGAGAAGAAGGAACCAGGCAAGGGAAGGTTGGGGTATATTGGTTTAGGTTCCCCTAGAAGCAGACTTCGAGCCGGAAGTAGAAGTGTAAATAAGTTTATTTGGGAGAGGATCCCAAGAAACACCATCGGAGGAGTGGGAAATGAGGGGGAAGAGGAGCAGCCATTGAAGGGTGCTGGGTAAAACACGCCTCTTGGATTTTGGTTGCTGAGAGAATCAGTCTTCTTTTTTTCTCATCTTAAAATATCTGGACAAGGAAGTGGCTAGGATTATTGTGGGAGAAACTAGCTCATTGGTGGTTCTGGGATTTGAACCCAGGATTCTCGGCCAGCGTTCCAGCAACAGGGACTGATATGTTTTGGCTGTGTCCCCACCCAAATCTCATCTTGAATTGTAGCTCCCATCATTCTCTGGGGCTTTTCTCCACAAGTCCCTGTAAGCCTTTGCTAAGGAATTATGGGTGTGGTTGGGGCTGGAGGGCACCTCCATTCTCTGTCACTCTGGTAGCAAATGGTGGCCTGAGAACGTTCTCTGGTATAAATGTGGTCCCAGCAGTTGGACTTTGGAAGCCTGTGTTCACTGAAGGTCATGGAGAGGGGGCAGCATCTATTACAGGGGGCAGGAGTACTCCATGCTAAAGGACTCGAAGACACAAAAGTCCTAATTGGCCAGGCATGGTGGCTCACGCCTGTAATCCCAGCACTTTGGGAGTCTGAGGCAGATGGATCACCTAAGGTCAGGAGTTCGAGACCAGCCTGACCAATATGGTGAAACCCCATCTCTACTAAAAAATACAAAAATTAGCCAGGCATGGTGGCATAAGCCTGTAGTCCCAGCTACTCGGGTGGCTGAGATAGAATTGCTTGAACTTGGGAGGTGGAAGTTGCAGTGAGCTGAGATCATGCCACTGCACTCCAGCCTGGGCAACAGAGCAAGAATCTGTCTCCAAAAAAAGAAAAAAAAAAAAAAAAAAAAAGTCCTAATTAAGAGTTTGATGTGTTCAAGGAATAAAAAGAAGGTCAGTGTGACTAGACCGTGGAGAGTGATGGGGAGAATGGTAGGAGTTAAGGCAGTGGTGTGCTGGGAAATAGTTACAACCAGCTCTAAAAAAAGAAGGAGCACTGATTTGTCATGTTTGTCAATTTCCATGGTGTAAATACTCCCGTCATGGCCGACTTCAAGCTGCCAATGTCAACCCTGAACACAGAGCTGGGAAGAGATGTGCACGTTCACGTTCAGCTCTTACAAGCCAGGGCAAGCTGACTCCAGCAAACACTGCAGGGCTGGGGCAAGCCGACTCCAGCACACGCTGAAGGGCCGGGGCAAGCCGACTCCAGCACACGCTGAAGGGCCGGGGCAAGCCGACTCCAGAACATGCGGGACAAGCCGACTCCAGCACATGCTGAAGGAGGAGGTCAGAAAGGAAAATGGAAAGGTCAGCCTGGGCAACACAGCAAGACCCTGACTCTACAAAAAATCTTAAAAATTAGCTAGGTGTGGCGGTGCTCACCTGTAGTCCCAGCTCCTTGGAAGGGGACTGCTGTGTCTTCCCCCTCTCCAGGATTTACTGCATTGATTGGACGTTCCGAAGCCTTGCAGAGTGGCTACCCCAGGACTTGGCGGTACAGCAGTGAGCAGGAGACACAAAGCTGGCCTCTGGGAACTCACAGGTCCAAGTGAAGATAAAAGCCCCATAGGAAGTGGTGAGATGGGACAGACACGCTGGCACTGGAGGAAGTGACCTTTCTACTGAGTCCTGAAAAGTGGCAAGGAGAAGACCAGGGGAGTGGCCTAGAGAAAGAGGCTCACTTGAGCCCAGGAGTTCAGGGCTGCAGGGAGCTATGATTGCACCACAGCACTCCAGCCTGGGTGACAGAGCAAGACCCTGTCTCAAAAAAAAAAAAAAAAAAAAGGAAAAGAAAATGGAAAGCCATTAGAAGTGTTTTAAGCAGAGAATAGAATGAATGATCTAATTTATGTCTGTCAATGAGCTCTGAGGCTGGAAAATAATGGGCTGACCTGGAGCATTTCGGCATAGACCTAAACTCTATCCCCTTTAGAACTTTGGTGGTGGGCACCCCAGACACACCCGGCTTCTGAAGAGCCCAGTTTCCGAGCAAAGAGAGAGAAAATCCCTCGTCAGACCTTCTCATGCTGGGCCGAGATCCATGCTTCCATTTAGATAGCATTAAAGGTCTTCTATAAATTAACAAAACAGGAAGAGCTGCAAATAAAAATGGACATGCCACACCGCCACGGGCATGTGAATTTCCCAGTGGTTCCCATTCGCCGGAGTAAGTTAAAGACCGTGTCAACCTTAACGCAAGCTTTGGTGACTTTTGTCAGTTTAAGTAAGACCTTTAATACTCCTTAAACATATTTTTCTGTAAGTAATAGAATCGTGGCAGAGAAACGAAGCTATCTGTCATGGAAACGCCGGCAAAGGAGGAACAGGCGTGTAATAACGGGGGTGCCTGACTACCAGGATACCTGTGCAAATGAAAATTGATTTTCTCGAGAATTCTTCGCCTGATGAAATAAATTAAATCTACATTTACTTCTATTTGTTTAAAAACCTCTTTGTTAAAATAAGTACAGCAGTATATAGACATAATCTAATAAATTAGAGGAGGATAAATTATACCCAAGAACATTCTGCACAGAGAATACACACACAGAGGGGACCCACAGAAGGAAGGCCTGTGAAAAACCACTTAAATGTTTGGCTTAATTCCATTTGTAATGGTAAAACTGACAAACAGATACGTTTGGGTTTCCTCGAGCTTATTTTTTTCCAAATCAGTTTTATTATGATTTTAATTTGTAAAAAATAATCTACCGAGTTTCCACTTAGCCTGAAGAAACACAAGTTTAACTAGGTCTTAAAATTTAACACAGCTTGGAAAGTGCGCCAGTAGGAACAAAAACAATCCCTAATGAGAGGAAACAACATTACAAGCCTTACATGAAAAGACATTATCTGAGGCCTCATCTTCCTGCCTGAGCCTGCCATCTTGCCTCTGAGACTCTCACTTTCCCCCAACAAAAGGGAAATGTTAAAAGCACAGAGGGGGCCGGGCGCGGAGGCTCACGCCTGTAATCCCAGCACTTTGGGAGGCTGAGGCAGGCGGATCACAAGGTCAGGAGATCGAGACCATCCTGGCTAACACGGTGAAACCCCCGTCTTTACTAAAAATACAAAAAATTAGGTGGCGGGCGCCTGTAGTCCCAGCTACTCAGGAGGCTGAGGCAGGAGAATGGTGTGAACCCGGGAGGCGGAGCTTGCAGTGAGCCGAGATGGTGCCACTGCAATCTAGCCTGGGCGACAGAGTGAGACTCCGGCTCAAAACAAAACTAACAAAAAAAAGCACAGAGGGTTTATTGAGCATCATGTAAGGGCCTGGCACTTGTTTGTTTGGGATGGAATTTCGCTGTTGTTGCCCAGGCTGGAGTGCAATGGCATGATCTCAGCTCACTGCAACCTCCACCTCCCAGGTTCAAGCAATTCTCCTGCCTCAGCCTCCCAAGTAGTTGGGATTACCGGCACCTGCCACCATGTCTGGCTAATTTTTGTATTTTTAGTAGAGACAGGGTTTTACCATGTTGGCCAGGCTGGTCTCGAACTCGTGACCTCAGGTGACCCACCCACCTTGGCCTCCCAAAGTGCTAGGATTACAGGTGTGAACCACTGCGCCCGGTGCTGGCACTTGTTATATTGGGTGTGCCTCCCAGGGCGGTGCTGGGAGAGGTGAGGTGGAAGCTTTTTGGTGATTGGCTACATTTATTTAATTATTTTTGCGAATTTAGTTTTTTTTTTTTTGTTTTTTTTTGAGATGAGGTTTTGCTCTCTTGCCCAGGATGGAGTGCAGTGGCATGAACTCATCTCACTGTAGCCTCCATCTCCTGGGCTCAAGTGATTCTCCTGCCTCAGCCTCCTGAGTAGCTGGGACCACAGGCAGGCATTATCACATGCAGAGATTTTTTTTTTTTTTTTTTTTTTTTTTGTAGAGACAGGGGTCTCACTCTGTTGCTCTGGCAGGTCTTGAACTCCTGGGTTGAAATGATCCTCCCACCTCGGCCTCCCAAAGTGCTGGGATTACAGGCATGAGCCAGCATGCCTGTAAATTGGCTGCATTTACTCACGCACTATTGTCCCATGGCAGGGTACTGGTGAGTGCACAGAAAAATGAAACTGTTGTCACTGTGGTTGCTCTGATGTCACTGGAGACTGTGAGAACCACACAATAAGGGCAGCTCATATTGCAGTCAAACGCGTCAAGGCAGGTGCGTCACCCCAGGCTCTGAGCACACACCTCATTTCATCCCGAGCCAACACTGCTCCCATTTGACAGATGAGGACGTTGAGGCCTAAAGTGGAAAATTATAGCCAGCAAGTCTGACTCCAAAGCCCGTGTGCCCACATGGCCTTTCTGTCCCATTGCTGGAAGAAGCCGCTGAAGGCACCATGTGTATCTTTTTCCCTAAGGATTTTCTTGTTGCTTTTAAAGGGATGATAAAAGTGAACAGCTTGAGTTCTGTTTCTACCAAGTATGGGTGCTTACTTCCCAATCCCTGTTTTTGACTTCTGCTTTTTGGATTCCTTCTGAGCTGTTCATAGAAATGGGAACATTATGTACTCTTAACTTCCAAGTCGAGCCACAGTCAGATTGGTGCATCCAGAAACTTACCATCACCCAGCATCATCTGAAGAACCTGCAACTTTTGAGTTTTTGGAACTGAAAGCAGACTAGGAGCTGTGCAGAGCTAATGGCCTCCTGCAGAAGCCGAACGACTTTGTTACATTAGGTGTCTCCACACCCTGACCCCAATCCCTCACCCTTCTCCTCTAGTACCCCTGTGTCTTCCCCATCTCCAGGATTTACTGTGTTGATTGGATGTTTCAAAGCCTTGTGGAGTGGCTACCCCATCCCAGGACTTAGCTGTACAGCAGTGAGCAGGAGACACAAAGCTGGCCTCTGGGAACTCACAGGTCCAAGCGAAGATAAAAGCCCCATAGGAAGTGGTGAGATGGAACAGAGACCCTGGCACTAGAGGAAGTGACCTTTCTACTGAGTCCTGAAAAGTGGCAAAGAGAAGACCAGGGTAGCGGCCCGGCAAAGATGTAGATTTGAGAGAGAGAGGAATTGCTGGGTGCTCTGGAGTCATTCCATAGGGTTGGAGGAGTGGGAAGAAGGAATCCCAGGGAATCAGGAGGATGCTTTGACAGGTCAGGCTAGGGAAACTGAGCAGCCTTTCTCAGCAGGGCAAAGGGGACTCACGGAGGCTTCAAAGCAGGGGAGGACTTGGTTGGATTTGCATTTTACAAAGACTTTAGGAAGATGCCTCTTCCATTATTAACAAGCCACTCCATGCCAGCCTCTTGTGAAGGGCCTTTCCAATGCATCAGCCCCCAGGTGCTCAGGCTCAAACTCAGGGTTCATCTTTCCTTCCTGTCTCCTCTCCCTCTGCAAGTGCAATTCAGGGAATTAGCAAGTCCTGAGACCTCACCTTAAAATTTCATCCCCATCCTGGTCTGCTTCTCCCCACCCCACACCAATGCCTTTTCAATTTCTGTGGCAGCCTCCTCCCTATCTACCTGCCTTCATGTGTCTGCCCTCCGCTCCTCCCACTGCAGCCCACGGGCCTCCTAACATGAACATCCATCCCTTTGCTCCTCTGCAGGACGCCCCGCCCTGATCTCCTGCTGCTCCCGGGATGAAGCCCAAGCCCCTTCTCTGGCCCCAGGGGTCTGTGTGGCCTGGCTTCTGCCCACCCCCTAAGCCACATTTTCCTGCCCACTCCACCCGACCTTCCCACTCTGGCCACAGGAGCCTCCATTTCTCCAGTGGCCATGCCCTTCCCTGCCCTCCTGACCTGGCACATCTGTTTGTTTTGTTTTTTGAGACAGAGTCTCACCCTGTTGCCCAGGCTGGAGCGCAGTGGCATGATCTCAGCTCACTGCAACGTCTGCATCCCAGGTTCAAGCGATTCTCGTGTCTCAGCCTCCTGAGCAGCTGGGATTACAGATGTGTGCCACCACGTCCAGGTTTTTTTTTTTTTTAGTAGAGACAGGGTTTTGTCATGTTGCCCAGACTGGTCTCAAACTCCTGAGCTCAAGCAATCTGCCCAACTCAGCCTCCCAAAGTACTAGGATTACAGGTGTGAGCCACCACACCCAGCCACTTTTTTTCTTTTGAAATGGAGTCTTACTCTGTCACCCAGACTGGAGTGCAGTGGCAGGATCTTGGCTCACTGCAAACTATGATTCCTAGGCTCAAGTGATTCTCATGCTCAGCCTCCCGAAAATAACACCCACTTGACCACTCCCTCATCAAGATGTAGAGTCTAATTCTTTTCCCTTTTAACTTGGCTGGGTCTTAAGGACTTGTAAGCAATAGAATATGATGGAAGTGATGCCATGTGACTCCAAGGCTAGGTCAACAGAGGCCATGCAGTGCCCACCTGGTTTCTTGGAATGCACACTCTCAGGACACCCATCTCAGTAGCCCCTGCTGGGCTCTCAGCCACCATATTGTGAGGAAGCCCAAGCCACATGGAGGGGTCAGTCTTCAAGACTTTCCAGCCCAGGGGCCAGACATGAGGAGAGAAACCTCTCAATGATTCCAACCCTAGGCATTTAAGCCACCTCAAATCATCTCCCCAACTGAACCCCCATACTTCAGGGAGAGAGACAAGCCATCCCTGCTGTGCTCTGTCCAAATTTCTGGCCCACACAGTCTCTGACCATATACAATTATTTTATATCCTTATGTTTCGGGGTGGTTTCTTACATACCAGTAGATAACTGTAACAGCTGGCTATGAAATACCCATTCCCCACATTCCCTCTCCCTTGCTAAAAGGTTTTGTTTGAGGTGGCCATGTGCCTAGCTAAATACTGGCTCTCCCAACCTGTCTTGCAGCTGGGGTTGCCCTGGGACACAGTGGAAGTCTCTGAGAAAATGCTTTCTTTCCTGTGAAGAGGGAACAGTGCAGCTTGTACCCTCTGTACCTCCCTTTTCTGCTTAGAATGAGAACACAGTGGCACAGTGGCTGGAGCTGCAGCCATCACTCTGTGATCTTGAGGGAAATGTGGGTTTCAAAGTTACCAAGTGGCTGATTCAACACAGGGAGCTATGACTTGACCTTTCTGGTTAGATGAGAAAAATAACCCCCTTTTGGTTTGAGCCTCTGTAGCCAGGATTCTTGTTGATCAGTTCCACCTTTCTCATGTATGCTACACTTGTATTCTCAGAAGCCATCTCCCCACCAGACCACAAGCTCTGTGAGATTAGGGACAGGGTCTGTTGTGTTCACCATCACATGCCCTTACCCTGAGGCTGGTACATTGGAGGTTTTCACGTATTTGTTGAATGCTATCAAATTCTATCAAATGCTATCAAAGGACACTGAAGGTTTTCTAGGTGGTTAGACACAGAGTCTCAGAGACATTTCCAGCCTGACAATTTCATGGATGAGGAATCTCCAGGAGGAAGGGTTGGGTCAGGGTTTCTCAGTCTCATTCTGGCACCTGTTCCCAAGGTCGCCAAGGTCCCTGGAATCCTTACTTCTCTGTGCACTTGGACTGGGTTGAGGTGGAGAAATCACCTGCCGTTGGAAGCTTCCTCTGCGGCATTTCTTCCTCTGGTATTAACAAATGTTAATTGGAGGCAATGATCACTGGCCTTTCGTGTGCCCTTTAGGCTACCGTAATTTTGTGACTTCACTGCAAAAAAAAACCAACCTTGTAATTTTACTTGGCCTTACAGAAAAATCCTTAGAGGATGCACTCTAAGACAAGAGGAAGTCCAGACAATTTTTTTTTTCTCTTTTGCTTGTGGGGTTGATTCTGCTTTGCATACAGATTTAGGTCGCACGTGTGAAATCGCGTACTTAGTTTAAAATGGAATAAACATGCAGCCGGCTTTTATGGCCATCTTCCCCCACTGCATTTCATTCTGACGTCCTTTGGTTACAAATGACCAGTCACATAGCTGGTCTAACACTCACACTCTTTCCTGTGAAGAGGGAACAGTGTGGCTTGCACCCTCTGTCCCTCCCTTTTCTGCTTAGAATGAGAACCCAGTGGCTGGGGCTGCAGCCATCACTCTGTGATCTTGAGGACTTTTAGGGCTTGGTGTACCTGTGACTTTGTCATAGTCAGTAAAAAGCTACTCATTTACTTTTCTTTGCCTGGTGGCCTCCAAGCTGTCTGTGTGCATTCTTGGGCATAGGTCGAACTACCTTTGGGAGGAACTTAGTTTATAGTTTGAAACAAAGGTAAATAACAACCCTTTCCCAAAACAAACCCCCTTCCTGCCTGGGGATGAGAGGGCCTTTGTAGGACGAACAAATTAGCTACAAGATTAGAAATAAGGGTTTAGGAGTCACACAGGTGGAGGCTCCAAGATTCTAAGCCTCCCCAAATTGTTTTTGGGGATAACGTCACTATTGTAAAACCCAAGATCAGCGCTTGAGATATTTTGCAGACCCTGCACTTGATGGATCAGCTGGCACCACCCAGATCAATACACTGGCTCATCTGGTCTTGTGGGCCCCACTCGGGAATTGACTCAGTGCAGGAAGACAGCTTCAACTCCCTATGATTTAATCTCCTTCCTGACCAGTCAGAACTCCTTATTCACCGGCCCCCTACCCACCAAATTATCCTTAGAAACTCCGATCCCTGAATTCTTGGGGAGACTGATTTAATAAAACTCTGGTCTCCCACACAGCTGGCTCTGTGTGAATTACTCTTTCTCTATTGCAATTTCCCTGTCTGGATAAATTGGCTCTCTCTAGGCAGCAGGCAAGGAGAATCTGTTGGGCACTTATAGCTTTGTGTCCTTGGGCTATGTTCTTAGCCTTCCTGTGACTCATTTTATCCACTGTACACAGGGATGTAACTGAATTGAGGATGAATTTTTTTTTTCTTTGAGGCAGAGTCTTGCTCTGTCACCAGGGCTGGAGGGCAGTGGTGTGATCTCCGCTCACTGCAACCTCCGTCTCCCAGGTTCAAGCAATTCTCCTGCCTCAACCTCCTGAATAGCTGGGATTACAGGCATGTGCCACCATGCCCGGCTTATTTTTGTATTTTTAGTAGAGTCCAGGTTTCACCATGTTGGCCAGACTGGTCTTGAACTCCTGATCTCAGGTGATCCGCCCATCTCGGCCTCCCAGAGTGCTGGGATTACAGGCATAAGCCACTGCGCCTGGCCAAGGATGAACTTTGTTAATGCGTGAAAGGCGCTGAGAGCAACACCTGACACGCGTTATGTGAAAACAACAAATGCTGGGTGTCTTTGCATCCATCTGAGCAGAGAGACGGCTGTGTCTGGAGCCAGCCCAGGGAGGCAGGAGGCGTTCCCTGACATGACATCTCAACAGTGTCTTCCAGCCTTGATTTCTCCACTTGTAAAATGAAAGAGATCATATACTAGTTTGTGAAACCTTTGGCAATCTCAGATGAAATGTGTGATGAGGATGCAGAGTGTTATTGTAATTACACGATTACAATCTCTGCAGAGCCGGGAGGCAGGAGGCTGGCGGGATACCACTGCCTACACACATACCTGAGGAGTTTTCTGTGTGTCTGTGAGGTTTCTATTGAAAACAAGATTCACGAAGGGAAAATCACCACCAGTCCTGGCCCCGCATAAAAGGTAACAAGGAGAAGGTAGAGCTTGAAATACCAGGGAGGTGAGACACAAAGAGTCAGTTAATAAATCCATCGAAAGCCCGTCCCCAAACACTGAAGCCAAATTTCATCTTGGAACACTTTGCATAACAAGCAATTTAAGGTAAGGCGGACCTCTGAGAGCTACAGAACGTTTAAATGATGGGCAAATATTTCTGTTTGGTTGTTAGGAGAAATGACTTTTTGAACTCCAGTCTTTGAGTAAAACATGTTTGACCAGCTATAAACAGATTCAAACTATTTGCTTTTGCGGGGCTCCCATTTCATTTTCATGAGGTTAGAGAGTGGCAGGAGATCACTTTGTGAGACAACAGGTTGTAAAGGTTGAAGCTGGTAGCTACGGTACTGAATTGACTGAAAAATACACCACAACCCACACTGCTGTTGAGCCCATTCCGTTGGATGAGAGGACTTGCAATAGGAGTGCTGGCTTCCATCCCTGTCTGCAGGGGAATGTTGGCACCAGAGATGAACAGTGGGCCGTTGTGAATAGATAATTGTAATTTTTTAAAGAGATAAGATCTTGCTCTGTTACTCAGGCATTTGAAAATGCTCCTCAAAAGACATCATGAAGATAAGCCACAGAGGCTGTTATCCCAGAAATTTGGGAGGCCAAGGCCGAAGGATGGCTTGTGCTCAGGAGTTCGAGACCAGCCTGGGCAACATAGTGAAACTCCATCTCTACAAAAAATAAAAAAATTATCTGGGCATGGTGGCACATGCCTGTAGTCCCAGATACTCTGAAGGCTGAGGTAGAAGGATCGCTTGAGCTCAGGAGTTTGAGACCAGCCTGTGCCACAGAGTGAGACCCCATCTCTACAAAAAATACAAAAATTAGCTGCGTGTGGTGGCACATGCCTGTAGTCCCAGCTACTCCAAAGATTGCGGTGGGAGGATCACTTGAGCTCAGGTGGCTGCAGCTACAGTGAGCTGTGATCACATCACTGCACTCCAGCCTAGGGGACAGAGTGAGAACCTGTTTCAAAAAAATTAAAATAAGCCACAGAATGGAAAGAATATTGGCAGCACATGTATCTGATAAAGGACTTGTGCAGAATATGTAGAGAACTCCTACAAATTAACCCTGAAGAGAACAACTCCTAAAAAATGAACAGAAGATTTGATCAGGCCCCCTCACAGAAGATCTAAGAATGGCCAATGAATACATAAAAGATTCCCAGCCGGGCGTGGTGGCTCACACCTGTAGTCCCAGCACTTTGGGAGGCCAAGGTGGGTGGATCATGAGGTCAGGAGAGTGAGACCATCCTAACACGGTGAAACCTCATCTCTACTAAAAATACAAAAATTAGCCAGGCGTGGTGGTGCGCGCCTGTAATCCCAGCTACTCGGGAGGCTGAGGCAGGAGAATCGCTTGAAGCTGGGAGGCAGAGGTTAAAGTGAGCCAAGATCATGCCATTGCACTCCAGCCTGGTGAAAGAGCGAGACTCTGTCTCAAAAAAAAAAAAGATTCCCAATGTCTTGAGTCATCAAGGAAATGAATGTGATCACCATGGTAGACACAGTGGCTGAATTTTAAAAGATCGACAGTCCCAAATGCTGACAAAGATGTGGGGAACATGGACGGCTCCATGCTGCTGTTTGGAACATGGAATGGCACTGTCTCTCTGGAGTGCTGCTGATTACAAAGTGAAACACGTACCTACCCTATGACTCAGCAATTCCCCTTTGGTGTTTACACAAGAGAAATGAAAACGTACATTCATAAAATGACATGCACTAGGATGTGGATAGCAGCCTTGTTCAGAAGAACCCCAGACTGAAAATAGCCCAAATGGATATCATGCATCTGGGTCCATCATGGTATGTTTATGCAGTGGAATACTATGCAGCAATAAAAAAAGAACTACTGATACGAGTAATGATGTGGATGGTTCTTAAAAACTATACTGAGACTGGGCACAATGACTCATGCCTGTAATCCCAGCACTTTAGGAGGCTGAGGGAGCAGATCACATGAACCTAGGAGTTCAAGACCAGCCTGGGCAACATAGTAAAACCTCATCTATACAAAAATTAACCAGGCATTGTGGTGCATGCCTGTAATCCCAGCTACTTGGGAGGCTGAGGCAGGAGGATCTCTTGAGCCCAGGAAGTTGAGTGCAGTGAGCTGTGATTGCACCACTGCACTCCAGCCTGGGTGACAAAGCAAGACCTTGTCTCAAAGCAACCAAACAAAAAACTATACTGAACAAACAAAGCAGGAGACAAGAGTATAGGCAGCATAAACCCATTTATATGAAGCCCAGAACAAACAAAGCAATCTGTAATGATAGAAAGTGGTCACCTGGGGAGAGGAAGGAAATTGACTGAAAAAGGGGAGAGAGAACTTTCTGGGCTGATGGTGGCATCTAATCTTTGCTTTCTGATATGGTGGCCACTAACCTCATAAAATGTGACTTGAATTGTGGCTGGTATGACTGAGAGACTAAATTTTTAATTTTATTTAATTTTTCCTTAGAGGCAGGGTCTTGCTCTGTCATACAGGCTGGAGTGCAGTGGGATGATCACAGCTCACTGCAGCCTCGAACTCCTGGGCTAAAGCAATCCTCCTGCCTCAGCCTCTGGAGAAGCTGGGACTATAGGTGTGCATCACCATGCCCAGCTCATTTTAAATTTTTTTGTAGAGAAGAGGTCTCACTGTGGTGTTCAGGCTGGTCTTGAACTCCCGGCCTCAATCAGCCCTCCTACCTCAGCCTCCCAAAGTGCTAGGATTACAGGCACTAGCCACAGCACTAACTGTTAAAAATTAGCCTCCAAATTGAGATGTGCTGTAAGTATAAAACATGCACAAAGTTTCAAAGACTTGTTACTGAAAAAAGAGAACAATTTCTTATTATCATTTTGTATTAAAATCATGTTTTAAATACACTGGATTAAAAATATAGTATTAAAGTAATTTTCACTTGTTTCGTTTTACTTTTCCAAATGTGGCTCCTAGAAACTTTAAAATTACATGTATGGCGCTTGCTCCATTGCTATCAGACAGAGTTGGTCTGTGTTTTGTTTGGGTGGTGGCTACCTGGGAGTATGTAATTATCAAAATTCGCTGAACGGAATGCCTAAAATCCGTGCATTTTGTAGTGTGTTAATTATAGTTCAATTAGAAAATGACACACACATGACCCCTGCTTGACTCAGGCACGGTAATAGAAATTGGGAGGCAGAAGGGCAATGACTGGGAGGGAGAATAAGAGGTGCTGGAATGTTCTATTCCTTTCCAGGAGTTTAACTCTAAAATTGAACCTGACTTTATGATACGTTCAAGGAGTGGGAGTCTCTTGAATTTAAGAGGCAAATTTAGGCAGAACAACTGGCTAATTAGTGTGCTGCCCTGGGAGCCATTGTGTTTTACAAGTGAGAAGGTTCCACAGCCCCAGGACTGGTTTCTCTAAGCCCTAATCTCCCCGAGGGCCTGGACTTGCCCTACTGGAGAGGGCTCGGCTGACTCCTCCCCTGAAGCAGCTCACACACTACACTGTCTCCCCTTCCCTCAGACCTTGTCCTCAAAGAAAAACCCCAGTGCCAACCTGCTTAGGCTCAAGTGCATTTTCAGGGGAGCAAAATCTTTTGACCAAGAAGAGACCTTTCCATCTCCTACAGGCAGGCCAGGAGCCTGGTGGCATGAGGGATGTTGACTTCCTGAACCCAGGTGGCAATGTGGCAAAGGGTGGGGTTAACCACTTCATCTATCTGCCCTGACCAGGGTGACCACAGCTTTGGGCTGGTTCAGGCAGGAAGCACAGATGCATGCTAAGAGTTTCCACTGTGGGTATGGAGGGGCAGGAAGTCAGGAGTAGTGGGCGAGGAGTGGGAGAGGACCCTGAAAACAGGGTTGGATGGCTGGTCGTGCGAGGAATTGTGGTCAACATCAGCTCCATCCCCAACTGATTCTATCCTTTGTTGGGGGGGTGGGGGGTCAGACGTGCAGACACAGCTTGGCAGCAGGTGCAGAGAATGACCAAAAAGCAAACACAATGGAAGTGAAGGTCATGAGCTTTGGAACTTCCAGATGTGGGTTCAACTCATGGCTCTGGTGCTAGCAGTGCAAATTTGTATATGTTACTTAATTTGCCTAAATATCAGTTTCCTCTCCTGTAGAATAAAGACAATAGTAGCTGCTATAAAGGATGAGTTGGAAGTTATGTTAAATGGGGTGATGTCAGCTGAGTGTTTGGTAAAGGGTATCATTGGTTCTGGGTGGTGGCTCTATTCTAATAGGGCCCTACCCAATGACTTTTGAGACAAAGGAGAGAATGAAGCGCCCATGGAGTGGGTCAGGGCCACAGCCAAGGACGGTAAGGCTCACAGCAGTGCTCCCATTCCAGCAGAAAGCCAGAGGGCTAATCAGAAAATGGATGGGCTGCTCATCTATGTTTTATGTCTTAGGCTGTGTTCTCTAGAAGCAGATCTTTGGGGAAGAATTTATGTGAAAGTGAAAATCCCCTGGTAGAAATTGCTCTTAGGAAAAACTAATTGGAAAGTAGGGAAGCAGGACCAGGAAGAGAAGGTGGCCAAGGGAGGGCACAATATCAAGCAAAGTCTCACAGAGAACCACAGTAGCCACCCCAAGATGGCACCCAAGGATGCTCCCCTCATGGTATTTTTGCCTTTGCATATCCCTGCTCCCACTTCAAATACGATGGACCTGTTTAACAACAGGGATTGTGAAACAGATGGAGCATGGCTTCCAAGGCTAGATCACAAAAGACTGCAGTGTCTCCCTTGCTCTCTTGGTTCACTCACTCTGGACGAAGCCAGCCACCACGTTGTGAGGATGCTCAAGTAGTCTGTGGAGAGGCTGATGTGGTGAGGAACTGAGGCCTCTTGCCAACAACCACTCCAACTTGCTGGCCTTGTGAGGGAGCCTTCTTGGAAGCAGATCCCCCTGTCTCAGTTGAGTCTTCAGGTGATGCAGCCCAGCTGGCATCTTGACTGCAACCTCAGGAGAGACATAAGCCAGAATCACCCAGCTAAGCCACCCATGAATTCCTGACCCACAAAAACTGTGCTTTGGATTGAATATGTCCCCCAAAGTCCATGTGTTGGAAACTTATTCCTCAATGCAACAATGTTGAGAGGTAGGACCTCTAAGAGGTGATTATGTCATGAGGGCGCCGCCTTCACAAATTAACGTTATTATGATGGAGTGGGGTTTTTATGAAAGCAATTTCACCTCCCTCTCCCCCCTCTCTCATCCTTTTTTGCCATGTGACACCGTCTGCCATGTTATGGTGCAGCAAGAAAGTCCTCATCAGATGCAGACCTTTGATCTTGGACTTCCCAGCCTCTAGAACCATGAGCCAATAGATTTCTGCTCTTTATAAATTTTCAAGTCTCAGGTATTCTGCAGAAGCAGCACAAAATTAATTAAGGCACCCTCTTAGTGGCATTAATGCCCAAAGCATATGCATACATTTCCAGAGGTCAGAGCCCCCTAGAACTTTGGTGCTTAGAAACAGGAATGGATTTCTGAATTCAGAGGTAACATGCTGCCTCATATCACACACTTGCAGCTTCCTTTATGTAACGTACCTTATTGATTTCTATTTAATAATGACTGATGCAGCTCTTGGGCCTTTCTCTGATGAATCCAAGCTGTCTGTCAAATAGGAGAGATAGGGCAGGAGTGAAGCATTATTATTCCAAAGCACAGTCATTAGATTAATAGTAAGCTCCAGCAACACCATTAACGTGGGGAGAATCGATGAAATAACAGAGGCAAGGCTGCCTCCAGATAAGATCACTGCTTCTCTAGCATGTGTCCTATTTATAGATCATATGTGTTCATTCTACCTTTGGCTCTTTCTTCCATTGAGGGCTCCCAAGTGAGCTGATTATAATCTTTAAGACTACGTGTCAGCAGCATAAACCACCATCACCATCACTCCTTATCCTTGACCCATCGTATTCCACCTGCCCACCAGGAAAATTAGACAACACTGTGTTGCTTTGTTTTGGAACAAAGACATTTTTCACAACTTTCCCAAAAGAAATTTTTGTCTCACCATGATCAATCTTTTCCTAGAATTTGGGAAAATAAAAACTTTAAGGCCATAAATAGTAAACTTTGAAAATAATTTCCCCAAATGGATTTCCCTGTGCCCTTCTGTTCACAAACAGTTAGCTCTCCCAATTCATAGCTTGCCAGCAAAGTGACTTTATTTTAATGTCTTTAGTTTTTATCTTCTCGATTTATTATTCAGAATAGGTGGAGGGAAGGGGGGAGAAGACCCTTTCTCTGGAAGGTACTCCTTTCTGAATCTAAGGAAATGATTCTCTAGTTCTGTACTAGAGAGTTGAGTGAGACTAAAGCTGGTGGTGTTAGGAAGGTGGGTAAGGTCGTCACTGACAGCTCTCTTAAGAATCTGAAGCATGTATGAAGGGATGGACAAAGAAAGAAGACCAGTGGATGAAACATAGAGTCTCAGTGCCATGAGAAAAGTGGCCAGCCTTGAGAGATCCCTTTTAGCCATCACATCCATCCCTGCAACCTGGACAGCACCTCCTCCACTCAGGACCTCCTGCACCTCCTCCACTCTGAGATCCACCCCCTGTCCACGGCTCATTCTGAACCACAGGCTTCTTCCACGCCTCACTCTGCCTGCCATCTTGGCTTGAACCCTCCCAGTCTCTGAGCTCATTGATCATACATTGATTATTTTTCTGTGTCTAGCCTCATCTTGCCCTTTGGACTTGATGCTTTGATAGGATTCCAGTTTTTATCTTGAGCTATTATTGACTTAGTTCAACTTCCCTCTTGGTTCAACTAAGCCACAGCACATTTCCTCTGCCCTCAGTGTCTGCCCCTACCCCAAGAAGAGTCATCTTGCCTTTCCCTTGCACCACAAATAGGACCTTAATAGAGAGATATGGGACCTGGAGAGAGACATCTAGAGTCAAGTCAGAACAGATTAGAGCAACCTGTGGCCCAAGCTGGCATCTCTTTCTCTTGGATGTTCTCTGTGTACCGCTGTCCCTCGATAACTTTACACGTGTGAAGGTAACATTTAAGAAAATAATTTTCCCCCACATCCCGCTCTGTGCATTGCCAATGGTTTCTAATCAGATGGCTTGAGGTCTCCCCTCCACCCTCAATTTTCCTTTATGTTTCAGATTAGAACTATGGACTTTCTACTGATGGCCTATTAAAATGTATCTTTTGATTAAAATCATACAGCTCATCACCAAACATGCCAAGCTATGATAATACATGAAGGGTAAAACTTGGGCACGTAACTCATAAATTCTAAATGATGATGACTACATTCTTCTCTCCCTTTGAAAATTAAAGATCAAAATCCTGTAAAAGTGGAAATAATCTGAATGCTCAATGACAGGGATGGGTAAAGAAACGGACTCGCCCTAGTAAACAATTAATGATCGAGTTCGCAAAGACCACTTGCTGACTGCTGCATGAAAAAGATGGGATACGAAGACCTGTCTTCCATGTAAGCCCCATTCTGTGTGGCCTGCAGCCTCACCTGGGGCACTGGCTTGCAGGTCTGGGACCATCTCTAACTTCCTTCCAAGTCTTGCTGGGGAGGGCAGGCCAAGTCAGTTGTGAGAGTGCAGTCTCGATGATGTTAGAAGCGTAGGGTCCTTAGCAGGACGTCAACTAAGGTTGCAGTGAAGGGCTGCAATTTTAAGCCAAGCGTAAGGTGGAAAAAACCTGTGGTGCTGGTGGGTGGGAGAGAGTTGGTGGTGAGGAGGAGAGCGGGGCAGGGGAGCATAAGAGGAGAGTGGGGAACCCCAGGGATGGAGTTGGGGAGGACTGGTCGTCCACAATCACTGTAATGAGAACCTGAACTAGCAATGGCAAGTCTCCTCAGGAGATGGTGTTCAAGCCTTATCTTTACTCTTTGGAGCCTATCTTGATTGTTTTTTAAATGTGATTTTTACAGAGGCACAGAATGAAAAGAATCTGTGTCATGCTGACAGTTCATGGGGCTGAGTTCCTGTCCGTTCCATTTCGTGTCCTGCTGTGTCCTAAGCAGGAACACACATCCACCCCACAGAGACTGGGGAGTGACCACGGAATGGGAGGTGGGGTGTTTGTGGCAGGCCGTAGCTCCCTGGGCTGAGGTTCACTGGATTAAATCAAATAAACAACTAATACCTTTTCTTAGTATAAATATTTGTATTGACTGTTTCTGGCAACCATACCTGGACCCTTCATTTATCAGGAGAAAAGATTAGGTTAGAATTTACCACTTTCATGGAAGGAGGGGGAGAGGGGAGAGGAGAGATGAGAAAGGGGAGGAGAGAGAGGAAAGAGAAAGGAGAGAGAGGAGGGAGGGAGAGAAAGAGGAGAGGGAGGGAGGGAGAGAGGGGGATGTTGAGAGATAAAGAGAGGGAGGGAGAGAGAGAGAGGGAGAGGGAAGGAGGAGGGGGAGAAGAGAGGGATGAAGGAGGGGGAGAAGAGAGGGAAGAAAGGGGCGGAGAAGAAAGACGGAGGGGGAGAGGAGAGAGAAAGAGGGAGAGGGAGAGGAGAGAGAAAGAGGGAGGGAGAGAGAGGAAAGCAGGGAGGAAGGGAAAGGGAGAGGTTAAAAGAGAGATTGAGAGAGGAGAGGCTTCCTAGCACTTCTCTCCTCCGAGCAGAGAGCCCTGTTAGAACAGCCTGTCTCCTTTCATGAAGCTTCTCTGCCACCTTCTCTCCCACCCTCCTGCATTTGTCCCTTTTGGAGACAGCACTGGAATTTACCTGGAATGAGCCTTCTCTCTGCTCCCCTTGCACATGGGCTGGCTACCAGCAGCTTTTTCCACCAGCCTCCGACAGAAACCCTGCAGAGCTTCCATTCTGCGTTCAGCCACCATCGCCTCCCACCCAGTGGTTTCTAAACAATCTCTGAGCAAGATTTTGGTTTTATCAGCCTATTAACTTCTCCCTTTTTCATTATGGGTAAGGGGTCCACCAACATTCAACTTGTGCTGAACAGGAGCTGTTTTCTGCTCAGCTCTTGTTCTTGGGTGACCTGGCATGGAGGGATACCTCCAGACCTTGGGGAGTCGTCAAATAAGCCTGGATCTGAGAACTGAGGGATGCTAGGGGTGACATTCACACTCAGGAGGGGTGAGGCAAATGCCCCCTTCGTTGTGTTCTCATGAATCTGGTTCTTCCAAAGATTTTGTTTACTAGGTTGCATTTATTAAGAAATAATGCTTGTTTTGAAGAATATTATTATTATTTTTGAGACAGGGTATTGCTCCATTGCCCGGGCTGGAGTACAGTGGTGCAATCATGGTTCACTGTAGCCTTGACCTCCTGGGCTCAAGCAATCCTCCTGTCTCAGCCTCCTGAGTAGGTGAGACCACAGATATATACACCACCATGCCTAGCTAATTAATTTTTTTTTTTTTTTTTTTGGTAGAGATAGGGTCTTGCTATGTTGCCAAGGCTGGTCTCAAATTCCTGGGCTCAAGCAATCCACCTGCCTCAGCACCCCCAAAGTGCTGGTATTACAGGCATGGGCTACTGCACCCAACCAAAATTATTCTTATTAATCAAATAGGTACATCAGGCAATCGGCTCTTCCACTAGCCAGAGCTAAGCAGAGTTTTCCATGGAGTGGATCTGATTCCAGTTGAAGGAATCTAATTAGCCTCAGTATTCTAATTAGGCTGAGTGGCATCAAGCTCTGTAAAAACACAGGGGCTTCCATTAGACTTTTGGAAATACAGAGGCAAGACTAAAAGTCCCATTGCTGTCTGTATGGATGCTGGGGTGGAGCCCAGCTTGGGACAGAAGATGTTAGTGACTGTGGAAGACAGAACTCCAGAAGAAAGGCTGAAAAGCCGGAGTTATTCTGTGGTTGAGGACTTGAAACCTCCACCAGTAAGCACACCATTTTGGTACAACTGAGTGATTAAATTCTAAGGTTTAACATCCAACTTACTGGGTGCAAATCTCAGGCTTGTCCCTTATTAGTTATGTACCCGTGACCTCTCTGAACCTCAGTTTTCCCCTCTGTAAAATGAGGCTGATAATAGTGCAACCTGAACCAGCTGGGGTGCATGCGGATGCAAAGAACATAAACACTGACGCAAACGGAGACAGCACCTTGTACATTTCCATTTCTAGGCAGTATTGGCTTCTTCATCACATTAAATTATTATTATTATTTGAGACAGAGTCTTGCTCTGTCACCCAGGCTGGAGTGCAGTGGCGTGATCTCAGCTCACTGCAACCTCCGCCTCCTGGGTTCAAGCAATTCTCCTGCCTCAACCTCCTGAGTAGCTTGGATTACAGGCGCCCGCCACCACGCCCAGCTAATTTTTGTTTTTTTAGTACAGACAGGGTTTTAGTGTGTTGGCCAGGCTGGTCTGAGACTCCTGACCTCATGATCTTCCCGCCTTGGCCTCCCCAAGTGCTGGGATTACAACCGTGAGCCACCGTGCCTGGTTGACAACAAATTATAATGTGGTTGTCAACCAGTACTGAAGTGAGAAGGCAAGCATGTGTCACTTCTGGAAACCCACACAGAAGATTAAAAAAACCTCCTTTCCTAGAAGCTTCCATTAAAACCCTCCTCAGGGCTCATTGGTCTATTTTGCAAAGCTCATGTGGTCATCTCTGAATCCATCACAGTCTAGGGGATGAGACTACATTGGTCAGATTAGGCCTGAGCTATCTACCCCTTCTCTAGAGCCAGAGGTGGAGTTAGCTCCAAAGAATGTGCCTGAATGAAGGTTGGGAGACTCACAAAGATTTAGGAAGATAATACTGCAAAGCACTAGACACACAGGGAGCACTCCATAAGCGTGAGCTAATTACTGGCCATTATTGTCATCCTGGTGAAATCTGGTTAATCAAGAGTCTTATTATACTGAAAATGTTTATGTCCATATGCCTCCATCATCCTCACCATCATGATCACCATCATTATCATCATCCTCACCATCGTCTTCATCATCATCTTCACCGTCATGATCACCACCATCATCACCATCATCTTCATCATCCTCCTCACCATCATCACCACCATCATCACCATCATCATCACCATCATCTTCATCACCATCCCCCTTCATCATCATATTCATCATCATCCTCACCATCATCTTCACTATCATCACCTTCATCACCATCCCCTCCACCATCATCTTCATCATCACCATCAAGATCACCATCACCACTATCTTCATCATCCTCACCATCACCTTTATCATTACCATCACCTTCATCATCACCACCCTCTTCACCATCATCCTCACCATCATGATCACCATCATCATCATCATCAACCTCAGCATCATCTTCACCATTCTCTTCATCATCACCCTCATTATCATAATCACCATCATCATATCACTATCATCTTCATCATCATAACCATCCTCTTCACCATCATGGTCATCATTATCATCGTCATCTTCACTGGCACCATCGTTGGCCAAGTGCCTACTGTGTGCTGCTGGCACCATTTCAGACACATTGCAAACCTATATCTAATCCTTGGGACAACTTGTGAAACAGGATATCACTAGTTGCCTACCCCCAATGCATTCTCCCCCTTGTTCCTTAGAATATAAAATCCTGAGATTTCATTTAATGTGGCATGATACCAAAGATTTAAAACCTACACTAATAAAAACAAACAAAACCCACTCCTCCAGTTGGGCATGATGATGCAAAATTGTCAAACAGTTAGAAATAGATGTAAAATGTCCTATGCAATGAATAGACAAAGAAAAAAAAACCCATAAGGTATCAGCTTCCTTTGCAGTTAGTTGTGGTCATGTGACATAATCTAGCCAATGAGATAAGAGAAGTCTGCCAGAGACTTCTGAGAAAATCTCACCTCTCTGCTGCAGGCACCATCCGTTCCTCAGTGCTACTTTCCTTTTCTTCCTGCTCGCAACAAGGGCCCTCAAAGCTGTGGAAGAGAAACTCTCTCATGATCATGAAGGAGAAAGTCACCCACTAAGGAGGACAAAAAGGGGAAGTTTGGGACATTGAGGCTATCGTGGACCAATTCACCAGCCCTGGGATGCATCCTCCAGACACCTCATTATGTGTTGAGGGGAAGAAAGGCACCCTCTTTGCTGAAGTCACTGAAGCTAGGTTTCTGCTGCAGACAAGTGAATACAGCTTCTAAAAGGAGATTGCTGGACAAAATGAGCCCTGTCATAGATGAAGAAACCAAGGCACAGAGAGGGAAAGCATTTACTCCAAGTATGAAATTCAGGCTCCCAAACCAATGCTCCCACCTTAAAAAGGAGGGAAATTCTGACATGGGCTGCCAAATGGATGGATCTTGAGAACATCCATCTTGAGATGGTGCAAAGTGAAACAAGCCAGTCAGAAAAGGACATATAACGTATGATTCCACTTACGTGAGGGACTTGGAGTTGTCATATTCATAGAGACAGAAAGTGGAATGGTGGTTACCAGGAGCGGGTGGAGGGAGACCAGGAGTGAGTGGCTAATGGGTGCAGAATTTCAGTTTGAGAATATGAGAAAGTTCTGGAGATGGATGGTAGTGATGGTTGCAGAACACTGTGAATGTGCTTAGTGCCTCTGAACTGTGCCCTTAGAAATGGCTAAGATTGTAAGGTTTTTGTTATATGTATTTTATTGCAATAAAAACATATGATGTGGGAAAACTTTACTAAAAACAAAACAAGGGGCAGGGCCAAGATGGCCCAATAGGAACAGCTCCGGTCTACAGCTCCCAGCGTGAGTGAAGCAGAAGACGGGTGATTTCTGCATTTCCATCTGAGGTACTGATTCATCTCACTAGGGAGTGCCAGACAGTGGGCACAGGACAGTGGGTGCAGCACACCATGCTCAAGCTGAAGCAGGGCGAGGCATTGCCTCACTTGAGAAGTGCAAGGGGTCACGGAGTTCCCTTTCCTAGTCAAAGAAAGGGGTGACAGACGGCACCTGGAAAATTGGGTCACTCCCACCCTAATACTGCGCTTTTCCGATGGGCTTAAAAAACAGCGCACCAAGAGATTATATCCCACACCTGGCTCGGAGGGTCCTACACCCATGGAGTCTGGCTGATTGCTAGCAAAGCAGTCTGAGATCAAACTGCAAGGTGGCAGTGAGGCTGGGGGAGGGGCGCCCGCCATTGCCCAGGCTTGCTTAGGTAAACAAAGCAGGTGGGAAGCTCAAACTGGGTGGAGCCCACCACAGCTCAAGGAGGCCTGCCTGCCTCTGTAGGTTCCACCTCTGGGGGCATGGCACAGACAAACAAAAAGACAGCAGTAACCTCTGCAGACTTAAATGTCCCTGTCTGACAGCTTTGAAGAGAGCAGTGGTTCTCCCAGCACACAGCCTAACTGGGAGGCACCACCCAGAAGGGGCAGACTGACATCTCACATGGCAGGGTACTCCTCTGAGACAAAACTTCCGAAGGAACGATCAGGCAGCAGCATTTGCAGTTCACCAATATCTGCTGTTCTGCAGCCACCACTGCTGGTACCCAGGCAAACAGGGTCTGGAGTGGACCTCTAGCAAACTCCAACAGACCTGCAGCTAAGGGTCTTGTTTGTTAGTAGGAAAACTAACAAACAGAAAGGACATCCACACCAAAAACCCATCTGTACATCACCATCATCAAAGACCAAAAGACCACAAAGTTGGGGAAGAAACAGAGCAGAAAAACTGGAAACTCTAAAAAGCAGACCACCTCTCCTCCTCCAAAGGAACACAGCTCCTCACCAGCAATGGAACAAAGCTGGACGGAGAATGACTTTGACAAGTTGAGAGAAGAAGGCTTCAGACGATCAAACTACTCTGAGCTAAAGGAGGAAATTCAAACCAAAGGCAAAGAAGTTGAAAACTTTGAAAAAAATTTAGATGAATGTTTAACTAGAATAACCAATACAGAGAAGCGCTTAAAGGAGCTGATGGAGCTGAAAGCCAAGGCTCGAGAACTACGTGAAGAATGCATAAGCCTCAGGAGCTGATGCGATCAACTGGAAGAAAGGGTATCAGTGATGGAAGATGAAATGAATGAAATGAAGCGAGAAAGGAAGTTTAGAGAAAAAGGAATAAAAAGAAATGAACAAAGCCTCCAAGAAATATGGGACTATGTGAAAAGACCAAATCTATGTCTGATTGGTGTACCTGAAAGTGACAGGGAAAATGGAACCAAGTTGGAAAATACTATGCAGGATATTATCAAGGAGAACTTCCCCAACTAGCAAGGCAGGCCAACATTCAGATTCAGGAAATACAGAGAACGCCACAAAGATACTCCTTGAGAAGAGCAACTCCGAGACACATAATTGTCAGATTCACCAAAGTTGAAATGAAGGAAAAAATATTAAGGGCAGCTAGAGAGAAAGGTTGGGTTACCCACAAAGGGAAGCCCATCAGACTAACAGCTGATCTCTCGGCAGAAACTCTACAAGCCAGAAGAGAGTGGGGGCCAATATTCAACATTCTTAAAGAAAAGAATTTTCAACCCAGAATTTCATATCCAGCCAAACTAAGCTTCATAAGTGAAGGAGAAATAAAATACTTTACAGACAAGCAAATGCTGAGAGATTTTGTCACCACCAGGCTTGCCCTAAAAGAGCTCCTGAAGGAAGCACTAAACATGGAAAGGAACAACCGGTACCAGCCACTGCAAAATCATGCCAAATCGTAAAGACCATCTAGGCTAGGAAGAAACTGCATCAACTAATGAGCAAAATAACAAGCTAACATCATAATGACAGGATCAAATTCACACATAACAATATTAACTTTAAATGTAAATGGACTAAATGCTCCAATTAAAAGACACAGACTGGCAAATTGCATAAACAGTCAAGACCCATCGGTGTGCTGTATTCAGGAAACCCATCTCACGTGCACAGACACACATAGGCTCAAAATAAAAGGATGGAGGAAGATCTACCAAGCAAATGGAAAACAAAAAAAGGCAGGGGTTGCAATCCTACTCTCTGATAAAACAGACTTTAAGCCAACAAAGATCAAAAGAGACAAAGAAGGCCATTACATAATGGTAAAGGGATCAATTCAACAAGAAGAGCTAACTATCCTAAATATATATGTACCCAATACAGGAGCACCAAGATTCATAAAGCAAGTCCTGAGTGACCTACAAAGAGACTTAGACTCCCACACAATAATAATGGGACACTTTAACACCCCACTGTCAACATTAGACAGATCAATGAGACAGAAAGTTAACAAAGATACCCAGGAATTGAACTCAGCTCTGCACCAAGCAGACCTAATAGACATCTAAAGAACTCTCCACCCCAAATCAACAGAATATACATTCTTTTCAGCACCACACCACACCTATTCCAAAATTGACCACATAGCTGGAAGTAAAGCTCTCCTCAGCAAATGTAAAAGATCAGACATTATAACAAACTGTCTCTCAGACCACAGTGCAATCAAACTAGAACTCAGGATTAAGAAACTCACTGAAAACCGCCCAACTACATGGAAACTGAACAACCTGCTCCTGAATGACTACTGGGTACATAACGAAACGAAGGGAGAAATAAAGATGTTCTTTGAAACCAACGAGAACAAAGACACAACATACCAGAATCTCTGGGACACATTCAAAGCAGTGTGTAGAGGGAAATTTATAGCACTAAATGCCCACAAGAGAAAGCAGGAAAGATCCAAAATTGACACCCTAATATCACAATTAAAAGAACTAGAAAAGCAAGAGCAAACACATTCAGAAGCTAGCAGAAGGCAAGAAATAACTAAAATCAGAGCAGAACTGAAGAAAATAGAGACACAAAAAACCCTTCAAAAAATTAATGAATCCAGGAGCTGGTTTTTTGAAAGGATCAACAAAATTGATAGACCACTGGCAAGACTAATAAAGAAGAAAAGAGAGAAGAATCAAATAGACACAATAAAAAATGATGAAAGGGCTATCACCACCAATCCCACAGAAATACAAACTACCATCAGAGAATACTACAAACATCTCTATACAAATAAACTAGAAAATCTAGAACAAATGGATAAATTCCTCGACACATACACTCTCCCAAGACTAAACCAGGAAGAAGTTGAATCTCTGAACAGACCAATAACAGGCTCTGAAATTGTGGCAATAATCAATAGCTTACCAACCAAAAAGAGTCCAGGACCAGATGGATTCACAGCCAAATTCTACCAGAGGTACAAGGAGGAACTGGTACCAGTCCTTCTGAAACTATTGCAATCAATAGAAAAAGAGGGAATCCTCCCTAACTCATTTTATGAGGCCAGCATCATCCTGATACCAAAGCTGAGCAGAGACACAACAAAAAAAAGAGAATTTTAGACCAATATCCTTGATGAACATTGATGCAAAAATCCTCAATAAAATACTGGAAAACCGAATCCAGCAGCACATCAAAAAGCTTATCCACCATGATCAAGTGGGCTTCATCCCTGGGATGCAAGGCTGGTTCCATATACACAAATCAATAAATGTAATCCAGCATATAAACAGAACCAAAGACAAAAACCACATGATTATCTCAATAGATGCAGAAAAGGCCTTTGACAAAATTCAACAACCCTTCATGCTGAAAACTCTCAATAAATTAGGTATTGATGGGACATATCTCAAAATAATAAGAGCTATCTATGACAAACCCACAGCCAGTATCACAGTGAATGGGCAAAAACTGGAAGCATTCCCTTTGAAAACGGGCACAAGACAGGGATGCCCTCTCTCATCACTCCTATTCAACATAGTGTTGGAAGTTCTGGCCAGGGCAATTAGGCAGGAGAAGGAAATAAAGGGTATTCAATTAGGAAAAGAGGAAGTCAAATTGTCTCTGTTTGCAGATGACATGATTGTATATCTAGAAAACCTCATTGTCTCAGCCCAAAATCTCCTTAAGCTGATAAGCAACTTTAGCAAAGTCTCAGGATACAAAATCAATGTACAAAAATCACAAGCATCTTATACACCAATAACAGACAAACAGAGAGCCAAATCATGAGTGAACTCCCATTGACAATTGCTTCAAAGACAATAAAATACCTAGGAATCCACCTTACAAGGGACATGAAGAACCTCTTCAAGGAGAACTACAAACCACTGCTCAATGAAATAAAAGAGGATACAAACAAATGGAAGAACATTCCATGCTCATGGGTAGGAAGAATCGATATCATGAAGATGGCCATACTGCCCAAGGTAATTTATAGATTCAATGCCATCCCCATCAAGCTACCAATGACTTTCTTCACAGAATGGGAAAAAACTACTTTAAAGTTCATATGGCACCAAAAAAGAGCCCTCATCACCAAGTCAATCCTAAGCCAAAAGAACAAAGCTGGAGGCATCACACTACCTGACTTCAAACTATACTACAAGGCTACAGTAACCAAAACAGCATGGTACTGGTACCAAAACAGAGATATAGATCAATGGAACAGAACAGAGCCCTCAGAAATAATGCCGCATATCTATAACTATCTGATCTTTGACAAACCTGAGAAAAACAAGCAATGGGGAAAGGATTCCCTATTTAATAAATGGTGCTGGGAAAACTGGCTAGCCATATGTAGAAAGCTGAAACTGGATCCCTTCCTTACACCTTATACAAAAATTAATTCAAGATGGATTAAAGACTTAAATGTTAGACCTAAAACCATAAAAACCCTAGAAGAAAACCTAGGCATTACCATTCAGGACATAGGTATGGGTAAGGACTTCATGTCTAAAACACCAAAAGCAATGGCAACAAAAGCCAAAATTGACAAATGGGATCTAATTAAACTAAAGAGCTTCTGCACAGCAAAAGAAACTACCATCAGAGTGAACAGGCAACCTACACAATGGGAGAAAATTTTTGCAACCTACTCATCTGACAAAGGGCTAATATCCAGAATCTACAATGAACTCAAAGAAATTTACAAGAAAAAAAAAACAACCCTATCAAAAAGTGGGCAAAGGACATGAACAGGCACTTCTCAAAAGAAGACATTTATGCAGCCAAAAAACACATGAAAAAATGCTCACCATCACTGGCTATCAGAGAAATGCAAATCAAAACCACAATGACATACCATCTCATACCAGTTAGAATGGTGATCATTAAAAAGTCAGGAAACAACAGGTGCTGGAGAGGATGTGGAGAAATAGGAACACTTTTACACTTTTGGTGGGACTGTAAACTAGTTCAACCATTGTGGAAGTCAGTGTGGCAATTCCTCAGGGATCTAGAACTAGAAATACCATTTGACCTAGTCATCCCATTACTGGGTATATACCCAAAGGATTATAAATCATGCTGCTATAAAGACACATGCACACGTATGTTTATTGCGGCACTATTCACAATAGCAAAGACTTGGAACCAACCCAAATGTCCAACAATGATAGACTGGATTAAGAAAATGTGGCACATATACACCATGGAATACTATGCAGCCATAAAAAATGATGAGTTCATGTCCTTTGTAGGGACATGGATGCAATTGGAAATCATTATTCTCAGTAAACTATCACAAGAACAAAAAACCAAACACCACATATTCTCACTCGTAGATTGGAATTGAAGAATGAGAACACATGGACACAGGGAGGGGAACATCACACTCTGGGGACTGTTGTGGGGTAGGGGGAAGGGGGAGGGATAGCTTTAGGAGATATACCTAATGCTAAATGACGAGTTAATGGGTGCAGCACACCAGCATGGCACATGTATACATATGTAACTAACCTGCACATTGTGCACATGTACCCTAAAACTTAAAGTATAATAATAAAATTAAAAAAAAATCTGTTTGTATGGAAATAAAACGTGATTTGTGAAATTAACAAAAAAATCAATTCTTCCTTCAGTAATGCCTCAGAAAAAGTGTGTTTTGTTCTGTCTTGCCAAGGGTTTGAAACTCTTGTTTCTATCCCTGTCCTCTCATCCTAGGCTCTCTTGGATCCAGTCAACACTCAGTGTGGCTGAATGAGTGCAGTTGAAGTGGCTTCTGCTATTGGGGCATGAACCTCTCTGCCCATGGCAAGCACTTGGGACAGGTATGGCTTCTACTTATGGCAGTTGAGATAAAGGCTGAATTTCTAGAGTCTCAGGAGGTAACAGTTACAGGGTCCGAGTCATAAACTCAAAAATGAAGATAAGTAGCAGCCCCAGACTGGGAGGACTAGGTCTAACATTTCTCCGGGAATGAACTATTTCCAGAGTACATATATTAACATTCAAGACTCCCTGAAAATACTCACAGTGCTACCGAGGTCCTGACTGGGGAGATTCTCTCCCTTCCCCTATGTGAAAATGTCACTGCTCAGCTTCCTGAGCAAAGTTTGCAGCTCACATCTCCTCTGCCCCAGTATCACTGAGCATCTTAATTAGGTGAAAGCATCTACACATCTTTCCTTCTGGACTTGAGGTTGTCCTCTGTGTTGCTGTGTGTGAGGGTTCAAGCTGTGAGTCACTTATTTCCTTCTTAGCAGGCGAGGGAATTTTGTATAGAAGGCTAAACAAAGACAGTTTCTCTCCCTGGTGTTTAAAGCAAATCTCTCCAGTATGGGGACAGGTAGAGAAAGAGACCCAGGCTTATTTAGGACAGTGGTTCTCGACCCTCGCTACCTGTCCCTTAGAGTCCCTGAAGAACTTTGACAAATGCTGATGTCCAAGCCAAACCCACAACCAAATAAAGGACAACCTCTGGGGATGGAACCTAGGCATGCATATATTTTTTAAGTGCCTCAGGGGATTCCAATAAGCAGTCCAATGTGAGCACCAGTGTTTTGCAATCTGTGTCATTCCACTTGTGTTCTGTGGAGCAGCAGTGCAAGTATTACCTGGGAGCTGGCCAGGAAAACAGAATCTTAGGTCCTGCTCCAGGGCTCCTGGGTCATCCAGATCACCTGGATCACAATCTGCACGTCAGCAAGGTTCTCAGTAGAGCTGTGTGCACCTTAGAGCTTGGAAGCACTGGGTTAAGTCCCCGTTGGAAGGAATCTTCATGACTGCTGACAGTTCCAAGTCTTCTCACCCTCCACTCTTGTGAGTTGCTTTCCGACTCCTCCCACATTTAGGGAGATATAGACCAGTGATATTGTCCATCCAGGGGTGGCGTGGTGCCTAAAAGTCAACTCTGACTTCTTCACCATTACGTGACACAAAAGGGTTGATTGCAGAGCTTTACAACCATTCTAGTACCAAACGCTGCCCATCAGGCTAGCTAATGACAAGATAATAATGATTAGCAATAATTGTTGCATTTATTGATGACCTACTGTATTAGACAGGGTTCTCGAGAGGGACAGAACTAATAGGATAGATGTATATATAAAGGGGAGTTGATGAAGGGGTGACTCATAAGATCACAAGGTGAGGTCCCATAATAGGCCATCTGCGAGCCGAAGAGCAAGGAAGCCAGTCTGAATACCCAAACCTCAAAAATAGGGAAGCCGACAGCACAGCCTTCAATCTGTGGTCGAAGGTCCAAGAGTCCTAAAGCTGAAGACCTTAGGGTCTGATGGTCAAGGGCAGGAAGCATCCAGCACAGGAGAAAGACAGAGTCCAGAAGACTCAGGCAGTCTAGTCTTTTCCCATTCTTCTGCCTGCTTTTATTCTGGCCATGCTGGCAGCTAATTAGACGGTGCCCACCCAGATTGAGGATGGGTCCGCCTTTCCCAGTTCACTGACTCAAATGTTAATCTTTTTTGGCAATACCCTCACAGACACACCCAGGAACAATACTTTGACTCCTTTGATCCAATCAAGTTACTAACCATTACACCTACTATGTGCCAGGCACTTAGCATAGAGTGCTTCATTTAATTATTCTGGCAAACGTGTCAATAATATTGTCCTTAACTTACAGATGAGGTAGCAGAGACTCAGAGAATGAAGTCACTTGTCCAACAAGTTTACGCAGCTGGAAAGTAGCGGGTGGTAAGTGGCTGGTTTCCTTTTCTTCACCTCATCGTTCTTAGAAGGCTAATGGTAGGGTGGTAAGGAAGGAGAGAAGGGAAAATAGCAGAGGAAGTGAGGGGAAGGAGGAGGGAGGAAAAATGCGCTCAGATTAATTAGAAACAGTGAGAGAGGGCCAGGTGCAGTGGCTAATGCCTGTAATCCCGGCACTTTGGGAGGCCGAGGCGAGTGAATCACATAAGGCCAGGAGTTCGAGACCAGCCTGGCCCATGTGGTGAAACCCCATCCCTACTAAAAAAAAAAAAAAAAAAAAAAAAATACAAAAAAAAATACAAAAATTAGCCGGGCATGGTGGTGCATTCCTGTAATCCAAGCCACTTGGGAGGCTAAGGCACGAGAATCACTTGAGCCTGGGAAGCGGAGGTTGCAGTGAGCTGAGATCATGCCACTGAGTTAGGACTTGTGGTTGCAAGTGATGGAAACCTAACATTCCCTAATGCAATCACAAAGAGGTATTGGCTCATTGAACATGTCCGTGGGCAGGTGGACTTCAGTTTCTTCCTGTCTTTTCTTCATCTTTCAGTTCTCCTTTTCTCTGTGATGACTATCTCCCAACAGGCTTCTTCTCGTAGTGGCAAAGATATTCCCTATCAGTATCAGTCCTATGCTGTATTAGTCCATTCTCATGCAGCTATGAATAAATACCTGAGACTGGGTAATTTATCAAGAAAGAAGGTTTAATAGAGTCACAGTTCCACGTGGCTGGGGAGGCCTCAGGCAACTTATGATTATGGTGGAAGGCACCTCTTCACAGGATGGCAGGAGAGAGAATGAGTGCAAGCAGGGGAAATGCCAGACACTTATAAAGCCGTCAGATCTCGTGAGACTCACTCATTATCATGAGAACAGCATGAGGGAAACTGCCCCTATCATTCCTTTACCTCCACTTGGTCCTGTCCTTGACATGTGGGGATTATGGAACTACAACTGAAGATGAGATTTGGGTGGGGACACAGAGCCAAACCATATCATAAGCGTTGTCAGCTTAGAAACCTAGAGCAGTAACTCCCTAAACTCTCCTAAAATCCTTCAGATTGACAGTGGTTGGCCAGGCCCTGGTCATCCATTTCTGAAGGCAGGAGGTGATGAATCATATGCCGTGAGAGAGTTGGAGGGGCAGTTCCCCCAAGGACAATTGCAGTACTGTTACCAAAAAGGGGGAAAGAATGCAGGCCAGACAGGAATCCTTAAACTGGATATTCTTCGCTTTCCCCTCCAGATCTACTCTCCACCTGTCTCCTCCCTCCTCTCTGCCCCAAGAGTGATTTCTATGGCTAACACATGGCTGTTTGATATGGTTTAGGCTGTGTCCCCATCCAAATCTCACCTTGAATTGCAATAATTCCTTCGTATGAAGGGCACGGCTAGATGGAAATAACTGAATCATGGGGGTGGTTTCCCCTGTACTGTTCTCATAGTAGTGAACAAGTCTCACAAGATCTGATGGTTTTATAAATGGGAGTTCCCCTGCACAAGCTCTCTTGCCTGCCGCCATGTAAGACATCACTTTGCTCTTCCTTTATCCTCCGCCATGATTGTGAGGCCTCCCCAGCCATGTGGAATTGGGAGTCCATTAAATCTTTTTTTTTTTAATAAATTACCCAGTCTCAGGTATGTCTTTATTAGCAGCATGAGAACAGACTAATACACTATTATTTTCTTAGCTTTAAGGTATAATTTGCATACCTTAAAGTCCATCCATTACGAGTTTACAATTCAACAATTTTTAGTAATTTTATAACGTGCTGCAACCATCACCACAATCCAGTTTCAGAACACTTCTATCAACCCCCAAAATTCACTTCAGCCTGCTTGCAGTAGCTCCTGGCAATGTGCAGAATTTGCCTTTTCTGGACATTTCATAAACATGGAATCATATACCATACAGTACTCTATATAGTGTCTGGCTTCTTTCACTCAACATAATATTTTTGAGGTTTGTCCCTACTGGAACATGTGTCAGTATTTCATTCCTTTTCATTGCTGCATTATATTTCATTGTATGGATGGACCACACTTTGTTTATCCATTCACCAGCTGATGGACATTTGGGTTGTTTGCAGTTTGGGGCTATTACGAGTAAAACTGTTATGAACATTTGTTTACAAGTCTTTGTGTGGACATGTGTTTTGAATTCTCTCAGCTTTCTAGGAGTGGAATTGCTGGATCATATGGTAAGTTTATGTTTCAACTCTTGGCCATTGCTGGTGAAAATGCAAAATGGTACAATAGGTTTGGAAAATAGTTTTAAGAAACTGCCAAACTATTTTCCAAACCTATGGTACCATTTTACATTTTCACCAGCAATGGACAAGAGTTCTGATTCCTGCACATCCTCACCTATATTTAGTTATCATCTGATTTTCAAAAATTATAGCCACTTACTAGGTACATAATAATATTTCACTGTGGCTTTAATTTGCATTTCCCTAATGACTAATAATGGTGAGTGTTTTTTTTTTTTTTTTCCTGGGACGGAATTTTGCTCTATCCCCAGGCTGGAGTACAATGGTGTGATCTCGGCACACTGCAACTTCCGCCTCCCAGGTTCAAGTGATTCTCCTGCCTCAGCCTCCTGAGCAGCTGGGATTACAGGTGCCCACCCCCTGCCTGGCTAATTTTTGTATTTTTTTGTAGAGATGGGGTTTTGCCATGTTGGGCAGGCTGGTGCTTTTCAGTCATTTGTATAGATTGGATATCATATACACACACAAAAAAGTTAGGCCCTTTACTCACACGAAAAATAAAAATTATCTCAAAGTGAATCACAGACCTAAGTGTAAGAGCTACAGTTATAAAACTTCTAGGAGAAACTTTAGTGAAATGTTTGTTCAAGTCTTTTGCTTATCTTTTATTCGGGTTGTTTGTCTTATTATCAGTTGCAAGAGTTCTTTATATATTCTGGGTACAAGTTCTTCATCAGATACATGACTGGTACATATTTTCTCCCAGTCTGTAGCTTGTTCTTTCATTTTCTTCATGGTGTCTTTTAAAGTTTTTAATTTGAAATTAAAATGACATCCAGTTTATAATTGGCTCATACTTTTGGTGTAATGTCTAAGAACTCTTTGCTTAACCCAAAGCCATGAAGATTTTCTCTTGTTGGTTTCTCCTAGAAATTTTTTAATTGTAGCTCTTACATTTAGGTCTGTGATACGTTTTGAGATAATTTTTATTTTTGGTGTGAGTTAAGGGCCTAACATTGTTTTGTGTGTGTGTGTGTGTGTGTGTGTGTGTTTGGTACATGATATCCAACTGTTACAATGCCATGTTTGAAAAGACTATCCCGCCCCATTGAATTGTCTTGACATCATTATCAATTGTTTTGACATCATTGTCAAAAATCCGTTGGCCATATACATAAGCGCTTATTTCTTGGCTTTCACTTCTGTACCATTATCAATATATGCCTATCCTTACTCCAATGCCACACGGTCTTGATTACTGTAGCTTTAGAGTAAGCTTTGAAATTGGGTAGGGTAAGTCCTCCAGCTTTGTTTTTCTTTCCCCAAATTGTTTCAGCAATTGTATGTCTTTTGCATTTCTGCATTCATTTTAGAACCAGCTTGTCACTTTCTTCAAAAAATCCTGCTGGGACTTTAACAGGGATTACATTGCATCTATAGATCAATTTGATCTATGGATTGACATCTTAATAATATTTAATCTTCCAATCCATTAACAAGGAATCTCTCTCCATTTATATTTTCTCTCATTTCTCTAAGCAATCCTTTATAATGCTCAGTGTACCAATTTTTCATTTTTCTTGTTAAATTCATTCCAAACTGTTTATTTTTGATGCTATTGTGAATGAACTTTAAAAAATTCATTCTCAAATTGTTCATGACTAGTATAGAAAATTCCATTAATTTCTATATATTGATCTTGTATCCTGCAAAGTTGCTAAATTTACTAGTTGTAGGAGGATTTTTTTTTTTTTGGTGGATTCCTTAAGATTTTCTACATATAGGATGATGCCATCTGTGAATAAAAAAGTTTTACTTCTTTCTTTCCAATCTGGATGTCTTTATTTTATATATATATATTTAGCTTTATTTTACTGGCTCGAATCTTCAGTAAATTCCCGAATGGAAGTGGTGAGAATGAATGTCTTTGCTTCATTTCCAAGCTTTGGGAAAAGCATTCAGTCTTTCACCATTAAGTATAACGTTAGCTGTGGGTTTTCTGTGGTGCACTTCATCAAGTTGAGGAAGTTCCCTCTTATTCCTAGTTTGTGGATGGTTTTTGTCATGAATGGGTGTTGGATTTTGTCAATTGCTTTTTTTGTGTCTACTAATTCACTATCTGAACATGCCATCTGTTTCCCGCCAGGACCCTAAAAAATAAAAAATGCTCGCTGCAAAGTGAAAATTTATGTGATGAAGGTGGATTCCCTAGTCCCTACTCAATGAATTATTGCACTGACTTGATGCCCATTCTCTCAGCTTTTTGGCTTCAAGAGATTTGGTTTTAAAATATATCCACTAGGCCGGGCGCTGTGGCTAACGCCTGTAATCCTAGCACTTTGGGAGGCCGAGGTGGGTGGACTGCCTGAGCTCAGGAGTTCGAGACCAGCCTGAACATCACAGTGAAACCCTGTCTCTACTAAAATACAAAAAATTATCTGGGCGTGGCAGCGCATGCCTGTAATCCCAGCTACTCGGGTGGCTGAGGCAGGAGAATCCCTTGAATCCGGGAGGCAGAAGTTGTAGTGAGCCGATATTGTGCCACTGCACTCCAGCCTGGGCGTCTCCAAAAAAAAAATCTATATATCTATATATATCTCCACTAGTAATTTGATACTGCTTCCTTCCAAAATGGAGCCTAATTCTCTTCCTTCTGAGTGTGAACTAGACTCAGTGAATTGCTTCTAGCGAACAGAATATGGCAGAAATGATGGCGTATGGTTTCTAAGACTAGGTGATAGGAGGCGTTGTGGTTTCTACCTCATCATTCACTCTGAGAGAAACCAGCCGCCATGCTGTGACATCACTCAAGGAGCTCCATGGGAAGTTCCACCGAGTGAAGCCTCAGTGACTGAGTCACTTTGGAAGAGAATCCTCAAGTCTTCTGACCGTAGCCCCAGCCAACATCTGACTGCAAACCCATGAGACAAATCGAGCCAGAACCACCCAGTTAAACTGCTCCTGAATTCCTGACCCCCGGGAACCACAAGGTAATAAACGACTGTTGTTCTAAGCCACTGTGTGTTGGAGTGATTTGTTATGCAGCGTTTGACAATACAAGAGACATTGCCACCTTCTCTCAGAATTTGTTAAGCTCTAAAAATGACAAAGATGGGTCTGAAGGAACAAGGATTTCTGGACCTGGAGGCTCTTTCAGAAGTTAGATCCCATGAGGATGGGGCATTGCTCTAAGAAGAGGCTGGTGAGCGTTGTATGTGAAAACACTTCGTAGGGGATAAATACGGCATAAACACATTATTGTTACTGGGAGGTTTGTTATAGCCTTCAAGGTTACACTCGATGTCATCTTAGCCGGCATCTTTCTTTCTATCCCAACACATCAGGTCTTTGATAATTTGTGTTCTTCTAAGAAAGGACCTCCAGGGTCCTGCCCTCCCAGGACCGACATGCTGACCAGGCACTTGATGTGGACATGTCAGACCGCCCACATTCTACTTCCTTCAGTTGCTTTTTCTAGAATGCCAGCCAGGAGGGATGGGTACACTCTGAATTTTGATCTCATGTGGGTGGGTGATCTGCTTTCTAATTAGAGTTCCCTGCCCGGCCCCTTCTGCAGAACGTTTCACCCAGGAGAAAAGACCTGAAGCAATTGTGTCAAAGGGTAGGAAAGCATTTACACAGCAAGGGAGGTCTTGCTTAGCAATTGGGGGGAGAGAGAAAGATTTGCCTCCAGCTGCCATTCTGAACTGTACCGTTTGTACAAAGTGGAATGTAAGATTCTGCTTTCTGAAAAGGGGACAAGTTGCTGTTGATAAGCAGGAGGTCACATCCATCTCCATTTGCATACAAATTACTTTCTCATCTACTTTCCAAGGGGGAGAAAGAGCTGCTTTATCGTTCTGAGAGGGAGCAAACTCTCCACGGGTTGCCTTGTATATTTGTCAGAACTTTTTGGATGCAAGTGACAGACACTCAACCCAACCCTGAGTAGCTTATGCAAAACTGGTACCTTTTTTTTTTTTTTTTTGAGAGTTTCGCTCTTGTTGCCCAGGCTGGAGTGCAGTGGAGCCATCTGAATTCGCTGCAACCTCTGCCTCCTGGGTTCAAGCCATTCTCCTGTCTCAGTTTCCAGAGTAGCTGGTACTACAGGCGTGTACCACCACGCCCAGCTAATTTTTATATTTTTAGTACAGACGGGGTTTCACCATGTTGGCCAAGATGTTCTCGATCTCCTGACCTTGTGATCCACCCACCTCAGCCTCCCAAAGTGCTGGGATTACAGGCGTGAGCCACCGCACCCCGACACTAAACTGGTCATTTTTGATCTATCTCATCAAATCACAAAAGTAGAAAAGTCTTTCACTTAATAGGGGATGCAAATGCCATCTCCCATCTTATCTCCTCTTTTATCTAATCAACTGCCTTTATTCTCTCCCCAGAAGCTAAACCCATGGCCACATGGATATCTCCAAACTTGAACTCGAGCCTGCTGTATCCGGCTCTGTACGTGCTATGGCTATTTAGATATCTGGTAGGGCTGTCAAGCTGAGTGTATTGAAGCTGTTTAGGATCTTGCTCTTGTGACCTGCTCCCCCTCCTCCAGTGTTTTCCTGTCAGAGTAGATGGCTCTACTTGCCACCTCCTTGGGCAGCTGCATAAGCCAGAAACCTGAGCATCACCTCTGACCCCTCCCTCCCTCATCCCCACACAGCCAATCAGTAAATACGACTGGGGTCCAGGTGCCTCTTTCTTACCAAAATTTTTATATTTTATCTTAATTTTTATTTTTTTGAGACAGGGTCTCACTCTGTTGCCCAGGCTGGAGTGCAGTGGTGTGATCCCGGCTCACTGCAACCTCCGCCTCTCAGGCTCAAGCAATTCTCATGCCTCAGCCTCCCAAGTAGCTGAGATTACTGGAGCACACCACCACACCCTGCTAATTTCTGTATTTTTAGTGGAGACAGGGTCTCACCATGTTGGCCAGGCTGGTCTTGAACTCCTGACCTCAAGTGATCCACCCGTCTGAGCCTCCCAAAGTGCTGGGATTATATGAGCCAACGCGCCCAGCCCAGGTGGCTATTTCTAGTCCCCCTGCCACTCCCTAGTCCAGGCCATCATCCCTGCAGTGTGGACTAGGGTAACCATGTTCCAACGAGTTCCTTTCCCATCTATTCCTGCCTCCCTCTGATTTGTTCTCCACAGGATTGCCATAAATGTCCAGAAAAATGCAAATTAGATCCTGGCAAGACCCTACTGCATGCTCTCCTCTCACCATTAGGATAAATCTCCAACTCCTCACCATGACGTGATCCCAGCCCTGCCTGTCTTACGCCAGTGGCCACTTTCCTCTCTGCCGTCCGCACAGCAGCAGCTCTGCTCATGTCCACTCCATGACCTCGAAGCATACGGTTTCCCCTGCCCAAATGTTCTTTCCTCCTGCTTTACCTGCCTAGCTCCCCTTCACACTTCAGAGCTAGAATCCCCTAGGAAACTTAGGTGAGAGGATTGCTTGAAACCAGGAGTTCATCAGTCTGGGCAACACA
Source organism: Pan troglodytes (assembly GCF_028858775.2). NCBI lineage: Eukaryota > Metazoa > Chordata > Mammalia > Primates > Hominidae > Pan > Pan troglodytes. Next base: position 9,095,456 of record NC_072404.2, read on the forward strand.
GTGAGCCCTGTCCCTATAAAAACAAATAAACAAACAAAACAACAAATTCACTGGGTGTGGTGACACAGGCCTGTGGTCCCAACTACTCTGGAGGCTGAGGCAGGAGGATCCCTTGAGCCTGAGAGTTGGAGGCTGCTTTGAGTTGTGATTGCACCACTGCATTCCAGCCTAGGTGACACAGCAAGACCCCATCTCTTTAAAAAAAAAAAAAAAAAAAATTTCAGTGTTGGCTAGGCTTGGTGGCTCATGCCTGTAATCTCAGCACTTTGGGAGGCTGAGGTGGGCAGATCATTTGAGCCCAGGAGTTTGAGACCAGCCTAGACAACATGGCAAAACCTCATCTCTACAAAATATACAGAAACTAGCCAGGTGTGGTGGAACATGCCTGTAGTCCCAGCTACTTGGGAGGCTGATGTGGGATAATGACTTGAGTCCAGGAGGTGGAGGTTACAGTGAGCCAATATCGCACCATACACTCCAGCCTGGGTGACAGAGCCAGACCTTGTCTCAAATCTACAGATAGGCAATAAATTTAAAATTATTACATGAACTTGTTGACATTCCTCTCTCCAAAATGGAGCCCAATTCGCCTCCCATTAAATGGGGGTGGACTTAGTAACTTCTAATAAATAGAATACTTCTAATAAATAGAAGTGACAAGGTATGACTTCTGAAGCTAAATTATAAAAGGCATTGTGTGAATTCCTCTTTGTGTTCTCTCTTGGATCACCTGCTCTGGGAAGAGCCGGCCGCCATGTTGTGAGAACACTCAAGCAGCCCTCTGAGGAAGCCCCCATGGTGAGGAGCTGTGGCCTCCTACCAACAGCCATGCGAGTGAGTTTGGAAGTGGATCCTCTAGTCTCAGTTGAGCCTTTGGATGATACAGCCCTGGCCAGCATCTTGATTGTATCCTCCTGAGAGTCCCCAAGCCAGAACCACTCAGCTAAATCACTTGCAAATTCCTGGCCCAAAGAAACTGACATAATAAACCTGTATTTTTTTAAGCCATTAAGTTTTCTAGCAACTTGTTTATACAGAATTAGACAATATAGCAACTTCTTAGATCATTCTTACAGCATTTATGACATTTATATTAAAATAATTAACTGTGGAATGCATGGTTTGGAAATGTCTGTTGCAGTCCCTGCTGTGCCCTCAGGATCCTGACCTGGTAAATGCTTATAGAACTGAACTTCATGCTGGGAGACAGTGGTATGCCAGGCAAAACAGACACCTGAAGCCCATCGTTTCTAATATGCCTCTCCTCTATAGACAAAATCATTTTCTATCACCATGATGCAACAGATACTGTTTGAATGCAGTAAAATCTCTCTCGTATACACTAACATTTGCACATATGGAACAAAACATGACACTTCTCAGTTCTTTTGTTTTGCTGTTTTAATTGTAAAATAAAAACTCCAAGTGGTCACAAGGAAAGGCAGAATTAAAGTGATTCAAATTCTCTTTGTCTTCATAATGACTGTGCTATTGTTTATTTTGAATCTACTAAACACAGTTGAAATGTAATATGCAATGCCACAGGGGATGGGGACCTGAACTCCACACCAACTGAGCCCTAGTGATTCAGAATCTTGGCAGACTTCCTCTTCACATGAACACGTGCTGCTGGGTCCCTGAGTGTTGGGGTCGATTACACAACAGGGACGTCTCCAAATTAACCTCCGCATCGAAGAATATTTTGGAGGACAAGTCATTCAATGTGCTAATCCATAGCGATATTATTAAAACTCAACAGTAACTGTGGCAATTGTCCAGAAATTAGACCAACAAAGAGATTGAGGGGGAGGCATATGTTATCCGTGGCACTGTGTAGAATCACATGTGGTGAGAATGAAAAGCAGATTGATTTTGAGTTGGTGTTGTTTTAAAATTCTCTACAGGCCACGCACTCCCGATCACACCCTCTCTGACCCCCAAGGTGGACGGGCTCCTACTCTTTGTATGCCACTTCCGGAAGAGCAAGGAAAGATGGATCCATTTGTGAGCTATGAGCAAGACACCGTGCTGGGCACCTGCTTTTTTTTTTTTTGAGATGGAGTCTCGCTCTGTCACCCAGGCCGGAGTGCAGTGGCGCGATCTTGGCTTACTGCAAGCTCCGCCTCCCGGGTTCACGCCATTCTCCTGCCTCAGCCTCCTGAATAGCTGGGACCACAGGCATCCAACACCGTGCCTGGCTAATTTTTTATTTTTTATTTTTAATAGAGACGGGGTGGGCACTTGCTTTTAATCGAACAGGGCTAGCATCCGCCATCTAGTGATTTCTGTGGCATGCTTACAGACATACTCAAGGACAGTGGTCCAGGTAGCAGTTCCTCTGGGATAACACTGGGCCCCCCAGTGACAGCCCAAGGTGGGGTAGGTCCATCCCCCGATCCAGCTGTAGTTCTGCAGCTCCTGCTGCTCTGATGGAGCCTGGGTCCCGAACGGCAGAGCCCTCCCGGAGCAGAGCACGGGCTTGTGAAAGACACTTTGGATCTTGTGAGGTTATAGCTCCATTTCCCACGCACAGGCTTTAAAATGCATTTAAATATTTCAAATAGTCTCTAAATTTTTTAGTATTCATAAATCTGGAATAGTAACAAGATCATAAAAAAGCCTACTCCCAACCAATAGGAAACAGAATCGATGTATTCGTATGTTTATCATTTATTTCCATTTCCCACCTGGATAGTCCCCGGAGATTTGATTTCTTGTTTCCTAGAGAATCTAAAGACTGAAAACAGAACTTGGTGTTAAATAATCTTTAACCTACACCTGTTCAAACTACGGGCAAGACACTAGTTATTTGTCCTGATGCACAAACATCAATCCAGGGCACATGAAATTTTAACTATCAATAAATATTCCGACATCTGCACACATGCAGCATCTAATTCCAACATCAAAATGCAGATAAGTACGAATAGATATTTGGATTTATGGCAAAACGAGTCTCATCTGGAAACCCCTCCCAGGAAGGTCTGGCAGGCTGGGTGTAAGGAATTTGGGACGGTGCCTGTATTTCCTCTGCCCGTTTCTACCAAGTCGGTCCTGTAATCCTGTTTAATTAATAATAAACATTGCAGGATTTTTTCCCCCATTTGAATTATGTTTGAAATGTGATGGCTGGATGCTTCTTATAAAAATGCTTTGAAAAATAAACCGTGTCAGAAATGAGTGATTTATCATCACTCAGAATGCTGGCAGGGAAATCTCAGAAGAGGAGAGAACTGATGTTGCTTCCTGCCGGCATTTCTACTACAGAGCCGGTCCAATTTGCTTTCTTCCTGTGCCCATGCATGGGGCAGCTTTTGGCATGAGGCACTCCCCTCACTCGTTTCGTGTCTTTTTTTTTCTTTTTTTTCCTCTCCCCCAAGATCTGCCCAGGCCTTTGGAGGCCAGACCTCCTTGATGGCACAGTGGCAGGCATCTGGATCCTTGGGGAACTCCCCACGATGCACACCAGGCACCAGCCAACGTCAAAGGTCAGGAGAAAGGAGCTCTTGAGGTCTGGATGACTTCAAATGAGCTGCATCACACTGAAGCGTTCAGTCTGCCGAGCTTTCAGGCCAAGGTTGCTGATCAGATTCTGTTCAATCAGAAGCTACAGCTCTGCCGTCCATAATCTGCTCTGTTAGGAATACAGCAATTATTGAGCACTTACTATGGATCACGCCTTTTTTTTTTTTTTTTTTTTTTTTGAGAGGGAGTCTCGCTCTGTCACCCAGGCTGGAGTACAGTGGCACGATCTCCGCTCACTGCAACCTCTGCCTCCTGGACTCAGGAAATTCTCCTGCCTCAGTCTCCTGAGTAGCTGGGATTACAGGTGCCCGCCACCACACCTGGACAATTTTTGCATTTTTAGTAGAGACAGGGTTTCACCATGTCGCCCAAGCTGGTCTCGAACTCCTTACTTCAAGTGATCCACCTGCCTCGGTCTCCCGAAGTGCTGGGATTTACAGGCCTGAGCCACTGCACCCAGCCCTGGATAATGCCCTGTTCTAAGACCTTTATATGCACAATTGCACTTGATCTTCACAAAAGCTGGTATTCATTGCATCCCCATTTGGCAGATGACACAACCAAGATACACACACAACAAGCAAGAGGCCAAAGCCAGGAAAGTAACCCAAACAGTCCGATTTCAGAAGCCAGACTCTTAATCATTTCACTGTGTTATTTATTATTATTAATAATAGAACTAGGTGTGGTGGCTCCTGCCTGTAATTGCGGCACTTTGAGAGGCCGACACAGGAGGATCACTTGAGTTCAGGAGCTCGAGTCCAGCCTGGGCAGTGTGAAATCCCATCGCTACAAAAAATAAAAAACTTAACCAAGGATCGCATGCCTGTGGTCCCAGCCTCAGGAGGCTGAGGTGGGAGGATCACCTGAGCCCAGGAGGTTGAAGCTGCAGTAAGTCATGATCGTGCCACTGCACTATAGCCTGGGCAACAGAGGAAGGGCCTGTCTCAAAAATAATAGTCTTTCTCAGCACTCTATACCAAGCGATATGCCGGGCCCTGCGTAGATACTATGTCTTTACTCTTATATGATTGAGATCATTGTCCTTGTTTGACTATTGAGGAAACTGAGGTTACCAGAGTGAAGTGAATTGTCTAAAGAAAGTCTTGAACCAACACCAGGACCCAGGTCCTCCCAGATCCATAGCTCATTTTCAAAGTAGTTACTTGGTGTCAGTCTGCTTGGGTGGTGGGGGCTGCGGTCTTGGTGGGGAGCTCTCTGGAGATCCACCCTTTGGAACAACATAGATGCTCCAGTTTCAGATTTCTCACGTCCAGTGTCTGTTCTGTTTTTTTGTTTTTTTCCTTTGCTGAATTTAAGCAGCCCCAGCAGAGAAAGCCAACAAATGGTGATGTGAAAAAAAGCCGTGTGGACCCATTCCTCTCCATCACCCATCAGATGGTTTCCAATCAGGAAGCAAAGCTGGGCCAGAGTAAATGTTGGAGAGTATGTGGAGCAGAGGGAGTGCTCAGGCCCTGCTGATGCGAATGCAGATTGATCCGGCCTTGGAGCAACTGGGCAGTACCCAGTGAAGTTGAACCTGTGCGCCCCCATGACCCAGAAATTCCAAGGGTACATGTAGACCAGGAGACATGCATGGCAGACTCATGGTTTGTAAATGGGAAACAGTGGGAGACAACACCATGTCCACCAGTGGGGGAAGGTGGACCAGACGTGGTGCATCCATAAGATAGACTTCTACAGGCAATTGAAATGGAGAGACTAGATGTGCATCGATAACACAGGTAATTATAAAAAAATTCAATGTCGAGTGACACAAAACAAGTTCTAGGAACCTCAAAGCAGCCCAAACTTTATTATAATATTATAGATTGTTCATGGGTACACCTATAAGAGGGTAGAGGCACATCCCCGATTTGAGAGAGAGGGGGAGAGGGGCTGACCTTGCAGGTGGGGCTGAAAGGGACTTCACTTGATCTGTGATGTTTTGTTCAATACACATTTTTTATTTTCTATTTATTTTGAGATGGAGTCTTGCTCTGTTGCCAGGCTACAGTGCAGTGATACAATCTCGGCTCACAGCAACCTCCACCTCCTGGGTTCAAGCGATTCTCCTGCCTCAGCCTCCCCAGTAGCTGGAACTACAGGCACGTACCACCACGCCCAGCTAATTTTTTATTTTTAGTAGAGATGGGGTTTCACCATGTTGGCCAGGATAGTCTTGATCTCTTGCCCTCATGATCCACCTGCCTCGGCCTCCCAAAGTGTTGGGATTACAGATGTGAACCACTGTATCTGGCCCACTTTATATTTTTATAAATATAAAAACATGAAATACTGGGTATGGTGGCTCCTGCCTGTAATCCCAGCACTTTGGGAGGCTGAGGCATGAGGATCACTTGAGCCCTGGAGTTTAAGACCAGCCTAAGCAACAAAGAAGACCCTATCTCTACAAAAACACAAACAAAAAAACAACAACAAAAAACAAACAAAAAAAACCACCACCACCACCACCACCACAAACAAAACTTAGCCAGGCATGGTGGCATGCACTTGTGGTCCCAGCTACTTGGGAGGATTGCTTGAGCCCAGGAGACTCATGTTGCAGTGAGCTGTGATCGCATCGCTGCACTCCAGCCTGAGTGACAGAGCAAGACCCTATCTCAAAAACAAAAACAAAAACCGAAGGACAGAAAACGTTGGCATTTGTCAATTTTGGGTGGTGAGAACCTGGGAACATGTTCTGTTATTCTCTGCACTTTTCTGTGTTTTGAACATTTCTAAAAATAATAATAAAATAACCCATGTGAAACTACATACTGAATTTCTATGGTCCTCTTCTTCCGTGAATAGTGAATGTGTTTTGGAGTGGGTCGGGTGGCAGAAGGAGGCTGAAGCCAGCTCCTTAAACAAGTGAATTTCCTGCCAACAGGCTTTCCTCAGCTGTGGCACAGAGGGAAAGCAGAGAGCTGGCTGTGTTTGCAGCTTCATCTAGGAGACCTTTTAAAAAAAATCTGGACATTGTAGGCAATATTGATTAACATATACATAGAGGCATGGGGTGGGGGGAGCAAATCAATCAATAAACGCATTTCTTCTGTTCCTGACCTTAGATAATGTGTGCTGATTAAGGGGCATGTTACTTGTTTTTAAAACCGGTGTTAAATATTAATTACAAATCATATGGCTTGACCCCAGGAGGGGCCACTGTCCCCCCTCCCTCGGGGCTCTCCCAGAGCTCTGAAAGCGGCCCACCCTCCTCTGCCACCGAGAAACCAGGCGGATTTACATTAGGAATCACCATGATTCTTGTTCTTTCTATGGTGGCTACTGTGGACAAGACAATTATGGAAACAGAATTCACTGTTCAAACAGGCTGAGCTCATAATATTACTGTGGATTTTTAAAAAATCATTTCTTGGCCAGGAATTAAAAATAGCTCATTCTCTCCCCCCCATCCCTCTCTTTCTCTTGCCAGATTTAGAATCTGAGGGAACCTTGATGGTTTCCCTCCTAGTTAATATTCCTGAGGCAACTTGCATTTGCAACACGGTTGAGAATCATTTTATTTTAAACACCAGTTCCTCCCACTATTCCTGTGAGGGAGTTCCAAGTTATTAGCTCGGTTTTAAATACAAGGAGATGGGAATGGAGAGGCTTGGGGCCTCTCCCGGGTACCAGGTCAGAGAAGTCTGCATGCTCAAGGAGAGCGGAATCTCAGTCCCTTCTCATCAGCTGCCTTTTCATCTGTCCTCAATGTGTTCTCTGCCACTTTAGCATGTAAGATTTCAATGACCAGCCAGGCACGGTGGCTCACGCCTGTAATCCCAGCACGTTGGGAGGCAGAGGCAGGCAGATCACAAGGTCAGGAGTTCGAGACCAGCCTGACCAACATGGTGAAACACTGTCTCCACTAAATATATAAAAATTAGCCAGACATGGAATACACCTGTAATTTCAGCTACTCTAGAGGCTGAGGCACAACAATCATTTGAACCCGGGAGGCAGAGATTGCAATAAGCCGAGATCATGCCACCGCACTCCAGCCGGGGTGACAGAGCGAGACTCCATCTCAAAAAAAAAAAAAAAAAAAAGATTTCAATGACAATTTTTTTTTAAAAAATGCACATGGAAACAGAAGCCCCTGGAGTAGCCCCAGCCAGGAGCAGAACTCAGGAGTCCTGATGCCCTGTCTACGGTTCTTGCAGATCTTCTCCTCTGCACTGGGTTAAATGCTGTCTTCTCCCAAATTCACATCTACTTGGAACCTCAGAGTAAGATCTCGTTGGACAAAAGGTTTAATTGCAGGTGCAATGAGATAAGACAAGGTCATGCTGCTCACAGCCTCACATTCCAGGGCCACCTCTTGCCTGACAATTCCTACCCCTCTCGGTTTGATTTCTTCAAAAGCTGTTTCCTAAACCTCTGCTTCTCAAACATTAACGAGCACACGGGTCACCTGTGCATCTTGTTCCTCAGCTTTTTTTTTTTGAGATGGAATCTTACTCTGGCACCAAGGCTGGAGTGCAGCGGTGCCATCTTGGCTCACTGCAAATTCTGCCTCCCAGGTTCAAGTGATTCTCCTGTTTCAGCCTCCTAAGTAGCTAGAACTACAAGTGTGTGCCACCACACCTGGCTACTTTTTGTATTTTTTAGTAGAGATGGGGTTTCACCATGTTGGCCAGGCTGGTTCAAGTGATCTGCCCACCCTGGCCTCCCAAAGTGCTGGGATTACAAATGTGAGCCACCGCACCCGGCACCCTTAGCAGTTTCTGATACTACAGGTCTGGGTGGCCTTATTCTGCACCTCTCACAAGCTCCCAGTGAGGCCAGGCAGCTGGTCTGGGGACGCTTTGAGTAGCCTGGGTCTCACCATCACCTGTGACTTTAGCCCTGGCCCATCAGTGACTTTCTGGCCTCTGGGCTCACCTCCATCTAATCGACAGGTTGCTAACACCACCTGATGTCCTCAGAGCAAAGTACCTATTGACGGCCGGTGATGCAGTAGGCAAGCACTTCAGGCTCGGGGAGTTTAAGGTCTTTTATTGGCATGGCTTTTATGTGCTCTCTGCATTTGAGAGCTTTGCAACTTCATTAGTGTACAGAGTACTGCTGAAAGAATTCCTTGGTCGCCCCTCAGACCTTTTGATAAACAAACATTGTAAATGTAATAATCAGGTTACCACCATTAAAAATTATTATAATTAAAGATGATACAAGCTGCCCGAACCCTTGATGAACCCACTGCCTTTGTTTGGAGCTGTTGTTAAATGAATACGTAGGTATTTTTCTTGCAAAGCGATGTTCTTCCTGCTTAGCTGGTTTGAGACGGAGTCTTGCTGTGTCCCCAGACTGGAGTGCAGTGGCGCTGTCTCAGCTCACCGCAACCTCCACCTCCCGGGTTCCAGCGATTCTCCTGCCTCAGCCTCCTGAGTAGCTGGGACTACAGGTGTGTGACCACACCCAGCTGATTTTTGTATTTGAGAGAGATGGGGTTTTGCCATGTTGGCCAAGATGGTCCCCATCTCCTGACCTCGTGATCCACCCGTCTCGGTCTGTAGCTGATCTTCCTATGTGCTTTCTTCCTAGACGATCTTTCTACAAGTCTGTTCTATTCTGCTGATGTCATTTGTTTTGCATGTAACATTGCTGGAGGAGTCCAGGGGAAATCTTTATGCTCAAGGGCTGGGGGACGACGTTAGAAGCCATGATACAACTCCAAAATTATAAGAGGAAATAATTAGTACAAGAGAAGAAATATCACACTTGCCTACACTAATGCACTTGACTATCAAACAAAGAGATCTTTAAGATGATGAAGCACGCACCACGCAGGAGAAAAGTGAGGAAAACGTGGCTACAATTTGTTCTGTGTCATATCTCTTATAGAAGGGATTGCATTCTGCTTTGTAATCATTTACTAAGAAAGTTGTTTGCAAATGAGAGGAAGGATTCAGGCTATGGAAACCGGCTGGAGTCAGGCGGTGTGGAGTTGCCAGGGCTGCGGTTGTTAAAAAAAAAAAAAAAGTGTCTCACCCAGTTCCCACCCATTGCGCAACAGATTCAAGGCACAATTCAGACAGAAGGTGAAAAGGAGATCCTCACTCTGGCATGAGCTGAATATTTAATACCTCCAAAGTCAAAAATAAGAACGTCTATAAGAAGAAAGACAATTATAGCCCTAGCAGAGAAATTTCACTGGGCCCTAATACACCCCGTGGGATAGTTTGCATTGTATTTTAGAGCTGGGAAAACAAGCTAAGAAAGGATATCTTCATGAGGTTGCTCAACTCGTAGGGGCAGACTTTTTTGTTTGTTTGTTTTTTTTTTTTTTTTGGAGACAGGGTCCTGCTCTGTCGCCCAGGCTGGAATGCAGTGGCACGATCTCGGCTCACTACAACCTCTGCCTCCTGGGCTCAAACAATTCTCCTGCCTCAGCCTCCAAAGTAGCTGAGACTACAGGTGCACGTGACCACACCTGGCTAATTTTTGCTTTTTTTTTTTTTTGGTAGAGACTGGGTTTGGCCATCTTGCCCAGGCTGGTCTCAAACTCCTGGGCTTAAGTGATCCTTCCACCTGGCCTCCCAAAGTGCTGGGATTACAGGCGTGAGCCACTGCACCCAGTCTCGAGCTTTATCTCTCACATGTGCCTCTATTCAGGATTCCACCCTAGTTTTGAAGAAATAGATTCACATTCTGAGTAGTAAAGTTAAAACCAAGGATCTCAATACATTTTATGTCACCTACAATTATTGCCAGGTTTTCCTTAATGTCATGTGTAGGCTGCCCAGTACTTGACGCTCAAAACAGATTTTAGGGAGCAGAAAAAAGACAGGGAGACAGAAATGGAAACACAGAGGAAGGGAGTTGTTTGATGACGTTGGCCTATATTGGTGAGAATACAGCACAGGTGTTTTCAAGCTTCCCCTTCACTAAATTCAGGATGCTTTTTTTTTTTTTTTTTTTTTTGAGATGGAGTTTTGCTCTTGTCGACCAGGCTGGAGTGGCATGATCTCGGCTCACTGCAACCTCCACCTCCCGGGTTCAAGCAATTCTTCTACCTCAGCCTCCCGAGTACCTGGGATTACAGGTGCCCGCCACCACATCCAGCTAATTGTTGTATTTTTAATAGAAACATGGTTTCACTGTGTTGGCCAGGCTGGTCTCGAACTCCTGACCTCAGGTAATCTGCCCACCTCGGCCTCCCAAAGTGCTGAGATTACAGGTGTGAGCCACCATGCCCGGATTTTTTTTTTTTTTAAATGGAGTCTCACTTTGTTGCCCAGGCTGGAGTGCAGTGGCACAACCTTGGCTCACTGCAACCTCTGCCACCCGGGTTCAAGTGATTCTCCTTCCTCAGCCTCCCAAGTGGCTGGGATTACAGTTCTCTGCCACCATGCCCAGCTGATTTTTGTATTATTAGTAGAGACAGGGTTTCACTATGTCAGCCAGGCTGGTCTTGAACTCCTGATCTCAGATGATCCACCCACCTTGGCCTCCCAAAGTGCTGGGATTCCAGGCATGAGCCACTGCACCCTGCCTTTTTGTTATTTGTTTTGAGACAGGGTCTCACTGTCACACAGGCTGGAGTGCAGTGGCTCAATCATAGCTCACTGCAGCCTTAACCTCCTGGGCTCAAGCAATCCTCCTGCCTCAAACTCCTGAGTAGCTGGAACTACAGGCATGCACCACCATGCCCAGCTTATTTTTTGTTGTTGTTATTTTGTAGAGATGTAGAGGTCTTGCTATGTTTCCTAGTGTATTAGTCTGTTTTCGCATTGTTGTAAAGAACTACCTGACACCAGGTAATTTATAAATAAAAGAGGTTTAATTGACTCACCGTTCCACAGACTATACAGGAAGCATGGCTAGGGAAGGCCTCAGGAAACTCACAATCACGGTGGAAGGCAACGGCGAAGCAGACACGTCTCACATGTCCAGAAGAGAAGGAAGAGAAAGAGTGGGGAGATGCTATATACTTTTAAACAACCAGATCTCGTGAGAACTCACTCAATATCACGAGAACAGCAAGGGAGAATTCCTCCCCCATGATCCAATCACCTCCCATCAGGCCCCACCTGCAGCACTGGGGCTAACAATTCAACACGAGATTTGGCTGGGAACACAGATGCAAACCATATCACCCAGGCTGGTATTGAACCCCTGGGCTCAAGCAATCCTCGTGCCTTGGCCTCCCGAAGTGTTGGAATTACAGGCGTGAGCAGCTGCACCGGGCCAGGATGGCTTCTTCTCACAAGGAGTATCTACTCCCAAACCCAGTGCTGACCTTGTGGCCCTGCTCCATGAAATGCTCCAACACCCACCCACCTTCCAAGCCAGCACCAGGGGAGCTGCCTGGCCCATTGCTCTCCCAACACACACACATTTCGGCCACCAAGCCCTGGCTCCAAACTTGTCCCTTCACTTTATCCCAGATGCAACACCTGCAAACGGCAGCCGTCCATTGATCCCGACAACAAAAACTGAGTGAGGCATTGACTTCTCCCAATCTGCCCCCAGCCACAGACCAGATTCAGCTGAAACTGGCATCAGCTGGGTGGGATCCTCTTGAGTGGCTCCTTTTGCCTAACGGGCAGGTTCCAGACAGCCTAGCAGGTTTCATCAGGGTTGCCACGACCAGGCCCTGTGGATATCAGAAGCCTTTCCTATTCTCACTGGCCAGTCTCTGGACCGGCCCTGGTCTCCCAGCCACAGCACTTCCTCCTGCATCACCTTTGTGGGTGCCCTTAACAGACGTCTGCACCTTTCCCACCATGTACTTGCAACCTCCCTCCTCTCAGAACCCCTCCGGTCTCTCTCTGGCTTGCAGCAGGGGGGCTGTGGCTCCTCTAGGCCCCCAGGGCTCCTGCAGCTGCCCCTCCCCTGTTGCAGTCCCCACCTCACCGCGCTCCACTTCCTCCGTTCCAAACCCGTTGTTCCCACGGCCCTGTGAGTGCCAGGAAAGATGATACACATCTCCTGTCTCTCTCCCCAGCCAAGACTCTGCCCCACAAACAGGCCTGATGTTTTCACACACCTGGGAGTTACTTTAATCTGCGATACTAAGACATGCAGACATGGGCATCCCTGCCAGGAAAAAAGGAGTTTACACTCACTGACCCCTGAAAACTGGAGGCAGCCCCCGCAGGGCTGCAGGGGGAAGCACCTGGGTAGGTTATGAGTTAGAGAGATCGGGGACTAGTGCGGCTGTCCCCTCATTCAGACAGCTCTCCAATCAGGAAACCACCGTTATTAAAAGTCCCCTTGCTTATTTCATTTTGCTAAGCCTTACTTGCATGCATCGTGTATCTTTCACATAACATTTCCCCATTTGCTTATGTCACAGCGTTCGCTAACTACAGGCGAGAAAGAAAACATTCCCAATGAGTGCAGACACACGTGCCCTCTATTGTGTTCATTCCGGGTTAAATAATTAGGTTATTGGGAGTCTCTGTTTTTGTCTTTGGTTTTTTTTTTAGAGACAGGGTCTCACTCTGTCACCCAGGCTGGAGTGCAGTGGCACAATCACAGCTCACTGCAGCCTCGACCTCCCTGATCTCAAGCGATTCTCTCACCTCAGCCTCCCAAGTAGCTGGGACTACAGGTGTGCACCACCACACTCAGCTAATTATTATTATTATTATTATTTGTAGAGACAGAGTTTCTCCATGTTGCCCAGTCTTCTGGTCTCGAACTCCTGAGCTCAAGCAATTTGCAGGCCTCGGTATTGGTGTTTTAAATGCTCGATGTTATGCAAAAATGCTTGGTGGATTCCCACCCCCCACCCCAATACAATGAAACATGGTATCTCATTCAAAAGCGTTGCCCTACTTGTGACTCGTTTCAAGGAGTGGGTTAGGTTGATTTTTCACTCAGCAATCAGCAATAGAGTTTCAATTCATTATTTTAAACTGCTATATAGTATTCTATAATAGGGATATACCTAAATGCATCCAGCTACTCTATAGATGAAAATTTACTTTGTTTCTATTTTCCCCCACTCCAAACAATACTATACCATCCTTGGGTTGCTGTTTTTTCCTCCAGTACAAACCATGCAGTAAAAGTCATTCATTTTCCGGCCAGGCTTGGTGGCTCACGCCTGTAATCCCAGCACTTTCTGAGGCTGAGGTGGGAGGATCACCTGAGGTCAGGAGCTCAAGACCAGCCTCACTAACATTAAAAATACTCTATTAAAAATACAAAAATTAGCCAGGTGTAGTGGCGCCCGCCTATAATCTCACCTACTTGGAAGGTTGAGGTAGGAGAATCTCTTGAATCTAGGAGGCAGAGGTTGCAGTGAGCTGAGATCTTGCCACTGCACTCCAGCCTGGGCGACAGAGCAAGACTCTGTCTCACACCAAAAAAAAAAAAAAAAAAAAAAAAAAAATCATTCGTTTTCCTTGTCCCAAACAGTGCTGCAATAAACATCCTCCTCTATGTTTTTCATGTGTCGTTGGTTTTACTCGTGTAGGACAGATTCCCAAAAGTGAGGTTTCTTGCTAAAGAGCATGCATTTAAAATTTTAATAGACATTGTAAGGTTAATTTGTGTAAAGTTTAAAGCAATTCACACTCATGAACAAGGAATTTGAGTACCCAGCTTCATGTATTGTTGAGGCATTGGAAGTTACTGTTCATTTTCTAGACTAAGAGATGAAAAATAGTATCCCATAATTAATTTTATTTGCACCTCCTTGAATGTGAGGTTGAGCAACTCTTTCTAAGCCTGATAGGCAATTTTGATGCCCCCTTCTGTGAATTGTCTGTTTATATCTTCTTGAACTATTTTTCTCTAAAGTCTCGGTTTTCTCATCCATAAAATGGGGAAATGAGAGTACGTATCTCGCGGGAGTCATGAAGATTTAATGAGTCAGTGGCCATAAAGAGCTTTGCGAAGCAGCTTGCAACAGAGAAAACATTATCATTTTCATTACACGCTGGGTGCCAGACACATGGTGGCTATCAAATCTTTTATCTTTTTTCTCCTTCCTTCCTTCCTTTTTATTATCATTATCATTATTATTATTATTATTTTGGTGTTCTCCATACAGAGGGTTGGGCTTGGGAAAGAAAAAGGCCCACTTAAGAGAAAGACCACATGTTGGGCTGGCTGGAGGCAGGAGCCAGACAGGACCACACAGTGGCAGTGGAAATTGTCAGGAGCTAAGGCTGGGGAACTCAAAGGGAGAGTCACTTTGACAGGAGTGGTTTCGGGGGTTGAGAAAAGGGGTCTGGGCTGGACATAGTGGCTCATGCCTGTAATCCCAGCACTTTGGGAGGCCGAGGCAGGCAGGTAGCTTGAGCTTACCAGTTCAAGACCAGCCTGGCCAACATGGCGAAACCCCATCTCTACTAAAAAATAAAAAATACAAAAATTAGCTGGGTGTGGTGGCATGTGCCTGTAGTCCCAGCTACTCGGGAGGCTGAGGCAGGAGAATTGCTTGAATCCGGGAGGTGGAGGCTGCAGTGAGCCAAGATCGCGCCACTGCACTCTAGCCTGGGTGATAGAGCGAGACTCCATCGAAAGAAAGAAGGATAAGAAAGAAAGAGAGAGAGAGAGAGAGGAAGGAAGGAAAGAGGGAAAGAGGGAAGGGAGGGAAGGAAGGAAAGTGGGTCTGATCTTGAGTCGTAACCATGGGAATAGTGAGGATGGACCACCTCCCATGTTCCCAGCACTTTGCCTGGACAACATGCCAGTGATATGGGACTGATCATTTCTCTCCATCTTATGGCTCAGAGAGGCTAAGCGATTTGCCCAAGGTTGCACAGCACGTGAACGGCAGGTCAGAAATGCGAACCCAGGATTGTCTGACCCCCAGCCCCTGCATGCTCCACTACCCCATCTTAAGAGATTGCCTGGCTTCTAAGCAGCCCTGCCCTTTGGTGGAGGAACCTCTGAACACCTGGGTCAGGCCGTGAAGCCCAACCATTGGCATTTCTAGATTCCTCTGCTAGAATTTTAGGAGGAAAGTTGGAAGCCCCCAGAGTCATTGTGCAGCCTTCTGCATTTCTATATCAAGTAGGAGATGCATTTGTTACCACGCTAATTAGGGCAGAAATTAACTGAAATGCTGAGTTTTAGCAAAGAGTGAATCGGCTGCAGGTGTCAGTAATTAGCGAAAAATGAGTCATTTGATGTTTGTAGACACACAGCCTTCTCAACTTTGATTCAAAAATAAACTTCGTGGGCACATTGTTCTGAATCACTCCTGCTAATGCATGTGTCTATCTTAATGCTGTAATTCAGTATAAATATTTTAAATAAATCAGTAACGTTGCTTTTCAGTGGCAGTACACACATGAAATTTTCTGTACAAAAATGGAGTAAGAACAAAATATTTTTAGTAAGATCGGTAGAAACCTGAAAAACAGCCATACAGAAATTACTGTTTCCTTGCTCTTGCTTTTTTTCCTCTCTCTTTCTTTTGGTTTCTTGGAATATAAATAATTCACCTCCAATATCCTGTCCTGAGCAGGGAATAAGCAAGTAAAATAAACAGCACACTGGTGAATACCTGCAGGGTTTGGAAATGGAATTAAAAATCCCCCTTAAACTAGACATTCTCCTGTTAGTTCACTGCTTGGGAACAGCCTGAGTTCTGAGGTGGGTGGAGTAAAAAGGAAACTTACACAGAGGTAGACGTAGCTGTGTCTTCTAAAGCAAAATCTATTTCCTTATCAAACTAGTTAAGTTGGCCAATTATGAGATACGAGAGCATCTGTGTGTGGAGCAGGTGGGAACAGAAGCCTGGAAATTATTTTTCCTCATGAACAGCAGTTGTGTGCACGTTTGTGTGTGTATGTGTGTGATGTGTATGTTTGTGTGTGTGCATTTTAAGGCTTAGGATCAGTGATTGCATTAACCATAGCCCAACAGGGGACGTCCCCACCATGAAAAATTGAATGCAAGTGTCTCATTGTCTCCTTTTTTTTTTTTTAGAGACAGGGTCTCACTCTGTTTCCCAGGCTGGAGTGCAGTGGTGCAATCAATCATAGCTCTCTGCAGCATCAACTTCCTGGGCTCAAGTGATTCTTCCACCTCAGCCTCCCAAGTAGCTGGGACTGTAGGGGCACACCACCATGCCCTGCTGATTTTTTACATTTTTTATAGAGATGAGGTCTTGCCTGTGTTGCCCAGGCTGGAGTGCAGTGGTGCGATCGTGGCTCATTGCAGCCTCAAACTCCTGGCCTCAAGTGATCCTCCTGCCTCAGCCTCCTAAAGGACTGGGATTACAGATATGAGCCCCTGCATCCTGCCTGGTGTCTCACTCTTGAGCAAGAGAGGTGCTGGCCCCTCCCACCCCCAGGCTCGGTTCTAGAGCGTCCTGCCGCTCTGTTTCTGAAGCACGCATCTGCACACGAGCAGGTCTTGGGTTGACCAGGGTGGGGTGTAGGAGGAGACTCTCCTATGGCCTGTGACAAGGTGAGGGGACTCTGGCCCCAGCCAGCCTGACAGCTTTTGTGGTCAGAAGTTGGCTGGTCAGTGATGTAGGAAGAGTTGACTCAACAGATTCTCTTCCATACCATGGCATCCTTGAGGTTAACTAGTTGAATGGTTTGAAACAAAGTGAATGGGTTAAAGTCGGTGAATTCATGATTCGTAAAAAAAGAAGAAAAAAGCTCTCATTGGTCACCTTTGGAGGTCAGCAGGATATCCCCTCATTATTTTGAAAACTGGTCAGTAAAAGGGAAAAAATTTAAGCATTTATCGACCTTTCTTATGGCAATGATACATCAGCGTGACCAAATGGTTGATAAGGCGAAGGTCCTTGTTATAGAAGTATTCTAGCTAATTAAGGAAGAGGAATGTAGAGTTTGAATATCAGCATTTTACATCTCATAATGAAGTAATGGATCTAAGCAATCACCATTACAAACCGTGAACAACCTCTAAAAAAGACACAAACCAAGCACTCTGTGCCCCCCAGTGGAAGGACAGGACACTACACCATGAAATATTCTTGTCAAATCCCAAAAACTGAATGTGATCAACCCTAGATCCAACTACTGATCTGTAGAAAATGAAGAGGACAGAAGAACCTGTCAAATGACACCATGGAGATGTCATCATCAAAATCCAGACTGTGGCCTGTAATCCCAGCTCTTTGGGAAGCCGAGGTGGGTGGATCGCTTGAGGCTAGGAGTTGGAGACCAGCCTGGGCAACATGGCAAAATTCCGTCTGTACAAAAAATATAAAAATTATCCAGGTGTGTTGGCATATGCCTGCAGTCCCAACTATTCTGGAGGCTGAGGTGGGAGGATAACTTGAGCCCAGGAGGTTGAGGCTGCACTGAGCCGTGATTGTGCTACTGCACTCCAGCGTGGGGCACAGGGCAAGACCCTGTCTCAATAATAATAATAATAATAATAATTCCAGATTGTGCAAGCTGTGGCTAGCTCTATAGGACAAATAATCCAATTTTTTCATTAAGTGAATTGTAAGGAAAAGAGGGAGAGGGTAATAGGTTAAAGAAGGCAGAGACCCAACAGCCCATCGCAACATACGGATCTGATTTAGATCCCCAGGCAGATGTTAGAATAATACAAGAAAAAATATCTATGAGACAAATTAGGGAACTTTGAATACTGTACATTTGATTAAGGAATTATTGTGAATATCTTTAGCTGTGATACTGGTATTGTACTTATGTTTTTGAGAGATGCCTACTGAAATATTTACATGTTAAGTGACAGAATGACTGAAATCTGCTTCAAAAGATTCCAGGGCTTATCTAAAGTGGGTAGAGGAACAGAGGAAATGAGATTGGCCCTGAACTGAAAATTATTAGGGCTGCGCGTGGTGGCTCATGCTTGTAATCCCAGCAGTTTGGGAGGTCAAGACCAGAGGATCACCTGAGCCCAGGAGTTCCAGACCAGCCTGGGCAACATAGTGAGACCCTGCCTGTACTAAAAATAATAAAAAAAAAATTAATCAGGTGTGACGGCTCGTGCCTGTAGTCTCAGCTACTGGTGGGGCTGAGGCAAGAGGATCATTTGACTATGGAAGTCTAGGAGGTCGAGGCTGCAGTGAGCCCCAATCATACCACTGCACTCCAGCCAGGGGAAAGAGTGAGACCCTGTCTCAAAAATTAAAAAAATAAAGCACTACATCTCCTTTCTAGAAACACACACACAGGCAGATGTGTTCCATGAATCCCAATAACTGGGACAAGGAGAGGTGGGATCTCTGCAGTGTGGGATGATTCTGGGCCTCTGAATGACACTGAGCGGTCTGGGTGGAAATCCGGAGATTTTCCATCTTCCAGGGCAGAAGTCGGCATGCTTTCTGTAAAGGACCGGACCGTGAATATTTTAGCTCTTTTGGGCCATATCATCTCGGTCACAACTACTCATGCTGGTTGCATGACAGGGGCCAAAGACAATATATAAAGAAATGGGTGTGTCCCTGTTCCGACAAAACTTTATTTACAAAAACAGGCAGCAGACCGCATTTGCCCTGAGGCGGCAGTTTGACCAGCCCTGTCCTGTTGCTGGACAGTAGAACTTTCCGTGATGATGGAAATGTTATTTCTATGCCATCCAATATAGGAGCCATTAGTCACACGCAGTTACTGAGCACTTTGGATGGGGCTGGTCAGACTGAGGAACTAGTTTTTAATTTTTATTTAGCTTAAATTAGTTTAACTTTAAAAAGTCACATGGAGTTAGTTGCTACCACGTTAGACAGCACAGTTCTAGAGAGCCCAGCCCAGCCACTAAAAAGGAGGAGAGGCTGCGTGCGGTGGCTCACGCTTGTAATCTCAGCACTTTGAGAGGCTGAGGCAGGAGGATTGCTTGAGGACTGGAGTTTTAGAACAGCGTGGGCAACACAGCGAGACACCGACTCTATAAAAAAAATTTAAAAATTGGAGAAGTGTAGTGGTATGAGCCTGTAGTCCCAGCTACTCAGGAAGCTGAGGTGGGAGGACTGATTGAGCCCAGGAGTTCCAGAGGAGCCTGGGCAACACAGTGAGACCCTGTCTCTACAAAAAGTCCAAAAATTAGCCATGCATGGTAGCATGCACCTGTAGTCCTAGCTACTCTGGAGGGTGAGATGGGAGGATCACTTGAGCCTGAGAGGCGGAGGTTGCAGTGAGCCAAGTCTGTGCCACTGCCCAGTGAGCCTGGGCAACACAGTGACACCCTGTCTCAAAAAAAAACAAAAAGAGGAAGAGGAGATGCAGCCCAGGGAGAAGAACTGATTTGTCTAAGACGTGGCTCCAACCTTTGGGTTCATGCTTCTCCCTGCGCCATGGTATGAAGTTGCCTGAACTCCGGAACCACTGAGCAATGAGGCAGGAGACCTGGGCTGTGATCCTCAGGCTGGGACCTGGGGAAAGCCATTCGCCTTTAGTGTTCTCCTGTGTCTCCATTTGTACAAGGACACCCCAACCTCCTCGTCCATTCACCTGCGGGGGCTGCCAGGGGGATCACAGGAGACAATGTAGGCAGAGGCCCTTTGAAAACTTCAAAGCGCCCCGGGAGTTTCCGGATGTTCTGCATTAATTTATCTAATCCAAGGTAGGAAAGTGAAACGTGGGCTATGAAAGACAGGAGGGAGGTCGGGTGATTCATCGCTCGGCTGCAACTCTCGCGGGTTAAATCTCTGTTTCAGTGAATTTCCTGGGGAGAATTCAGGGCCGTGTTCCAGCTAACAAATTCATCCCTTTGCTTTGAGTCTGAACCAAATTCTGGGATGGTATCAAAGCCAGCCTCCCAAGAGTCGCTTGGGGACTGTCTGGGCCCCGAGCTCCCTGACCCTCCTGCCTCCACTCTGCAGATGCTCCTGCTCCCATCTCCCCAGCACAGACCCCACCACAGCCTCCTGCCTGGCCCCACCTGCCATCCCTGCGGCTGAGCCCGACTGAGAGTGAAGTCCTTCATTAAATCAGTGCCTACCTCGTCCTGCGGATGGAGGTCATTCTCATCCTCATTCCCCTTGCCAGAGAAGGATGTGGGGGGAGGCGGGGAGGGCAAAGGCAGGGACACACCCTCCGGTCCAGAATTGATTCCTCTTCTGAAAGAAAGAAAAGCAAAGATGTCCCTAAAGGGGACATTAAAACTCTCAACAAGACCCTCAGGCTGGGAGTCTTCTTCCCAAGGCCACGGTCAGGCCTGAGAGGTGTTCTCAAAGACCCGGACTGAAATCCTCTTCCTAGACAAAGATGATTCCAAGTGGGAAGGGGAGAGAGGGGCCTTGCACGAGGCAAGTAACTAGGCCTGTGGGAGCAAGTTCGTACCGTCTACCCTCTGTCAAACTCTGTACTTGAAACGGTTCATGTTTTTTAAAAGGATGGGCGCTCTAAATCCCTCCATTCCGCTCTGCCCCATGATGTAATTTAGAAATCACGAGAGCTCTCAAAAAAAAAAAAAAAAAAAAAAAAAAAAACCAGCGAGATGTGCTCACAGACCTTGGTCTGCAAATGTTTTTGCCAGATGCTGAGAACCTAGGCAGAATCCAGAGCAGCTTTTATAGAGGATTTGATGTTTAACTCATCATGGAGAGGTCCCTGATCTCTCCTTGGAGAAAAAGGAAGTCGATGGGGTCGTTTGTACGGCGAAAACTACAGCATGATGTTGGAGGGATCAGGGAGCCTCCTTCAAGGGTTTAGCGGGCTCTGGGTCAGGGCGTTTCTGGACGGTTCTTCCCTTGGGAACAGGAAGCCAGGATCACAGAGGGGAAGGGTCCAGCCCAGATTTGGAGCTGGATACCCTAGTGGGTATCCCTTAAACAGGAGCAGGTGAGCCTGTGTTACAGGACCCGATCTGGACCCCAAGAGAGGGTTCTTGGATCTCATGCAAGAAAGAATTCAGGGCGAGTCCATGGAGTAAAGCGAAATCAAGTTTATTAGGAAAGGAAAGGAATAAAAGAAGGGCTACTTCACAGACACAGCAGCCCCAAGGGCTGCTGGTTGCCCATTTTTGTGGTTATTTCTTGATGATATGCTAAAGGAGAGGTGGATTATTCATGCCTCTCCCTTTTAGACCATACAGGGAACTTCCTGACGTTGCCATGGCATTTGTAAACTGTCATGATGCTGGTGGGAGCGTAGCTGTGAGGATGACCAGAGGTCACTCTGGTGGCCATCTTGGTTTTGGTGGGGTTTTACCAGATTCTTCACTGCAACCTGTTTTATCAGCAAGGTCTTTAGGACCTGTATCTAGTGCTGACCTCCTATCTCATCCTGAGACTTAGAATGCCTTAACCATCTGGGAATGCACCTAGTAGGTCTCAGCCTCATTTTACCCAGCTCCTCTTCAAGATAGAGTTGCTCTGGTTCAAATCCCTCTGACATCTGGGTGGTAGGGTTGCGCTGCCTGGCTTCTTAACTTCCTGGCTCAGAACCCAAACCTGTTGCCTCTGGCTGCCCAGCCAATGGGACTGTGACAGCTGGGACAGGTGAGCCACTGAGCTTATAAACACCTGTGAGCAGGTATCCAGTAGCCAGGGGGTAGAAGCGGTGGATAGACACAGGGCTTCCCAGCTTAGGCAGGAAAGGACTGGCTTCCCCACCCACCCTGTCCCCATGCCCCCCTACCACCACCACTTTCTGGAACTTTCCTTAAACAACTGCTGGGCTGTTGCAATTTGCTGCTTCCCTTCTTTTCTTGTTAAAACATTTTATATTTTAAATTTGTTTGCAGACCATTTCCAGAAAAAAAAAATAATATGTGTGTGGGCCACATTTGTCATCTTGCAAATTTTATTTTATTTTTTATTATTAGAGATTGCAACGTGTGCCTCACCATGCCTTTTTCTTCTTAGTAAAACTAAAGTTTAACTAGTAAAAACTTAGTAAAACTAAGTTTAGTTTAATGCGGCTAATTAAAAAACACGTAACTCACATATCTGAGGCATATAGAGTTACCAAATTCATAGAGTGTGAATAGGTTACCTATTACCTAAATAGAGTAGAAAATCGGTTACCAGGAGCTGGGAGGAGAGTGCGATGGTTAATACTGAGTGTCAACTTGACTGGATTGAAGGATACAAAGTATCAATCCTGGGTGTGTCTGTGAGGGTGCTGCCAAAAGAGATTAACATTTGAGTCAGTGGGCTGGGAAAGGCAGACCCACCCTTAATCTGCTTGGTCACCATCTAATCAGCTGCCAGCATGGCTAGAATAAAGGCAGGCAGAAAAATGCGAAAAGAGAGACTGGCCTAGCCTCCCAGCCTCCATCTTTCTCCTGGGCTGGATGCTTCCTGCCCGCCAAGTTCTTCAGTTTTGGAACTCTGACTGACTCTTCTTGCTCCTCAGCCTGCAGACAGCCTATTGTGGGAGCTTGTAATTGTGTGAGTTAACACTTAATAAACTCCCCTTTATATATATATATAAATATATATAAATATATAAATTATATATATATAAATAATATATATAAATATATAAATTATATATAAATATATATAAATAATATATATAAATATATAAATTATATATATAAATAAATATATATAAATTATATATAAATATATAAATTATATATATATAAATAAATATATATAAATTCCATTAGCTCTGTCCCTCTAGAGAACCCTGACTAATACAGAGGGGGAGATGAGAAGTTGTTGAATGGGGACAGAGTTTCAGTTTGGAAAGATGAAAACATTCTGGAGGTGGATGGTGGTGACGGTTGCCCAACACTGTGAATGTGCTTAATGCCACTCAAATGTGCACTTAGAAATGGTTACAATGGGCCAGGCACAGCGGCTTATGCCTGTAGTCCCAGCTACTCAGGAGGCCGAGGCAGGAGGATTGCTGGAACCCAGGAGTTGGAGGCTGCAGTGAGCATCACTGCACTCCAGCCTGGGTGACAGAGCTGGACCCTGTCTTTTAGAAAATGAAAATAATAATAATAACAAAGAAATTATTAAAATGGTAAATTTTATGTTCTGTATATTTTAGCACAATTAAGAGAATAAACATAACTAACAGGCATTTTGGTGCCTTATTAAGACGCTGTGTGTTTAAGCTTTTGTGAGGCTAGTGTGTGTGTGTGCGTGTGTGTGTGCCCTTGTGTGTTTGTTGTTGCTGTGTTTTATTTTCCCTGGCTGACTTGGTGAGCTCTTCATTGAAAAATCAGTCTTTCCATGCCTATTAATATATTCTTTAAGTCTGAGGGAGAAATTATCTTTTTTAACACTGTATTTTTTTAAAGGAAATTTTTCATGGCTCATGAGCTGGACAGCCAAAATTCACACAGGGGCTCTTTGGACCACTCTCCCTTATTTTTTTGAAATGGAGTCTTGCTCTGTTGCCCAGGCTGGAGTACAGTGGCATGATCTCAGCTCACTGTAACCTCCACCTGCTGGGTTCAAGTGATTCTCCCGCCTCAGCCTCCTGAGTAGCTGGGATTACAGGCACCTGCCACCACATGCGGCTAATTTTTGTATTTTTAGTAGAGGTGGGGTTTCACCATGTGGGCTTGAACTCCTGACCTCAGGTGATCCAGCTGCCTCGGCCTCCCAAAGTGCTGGGATTACAAGTGTATGCCACCGCACCTGGCCACTGGACCACTCTCCTTGAAACAATTTTGCTCAATCCCTTTTCTCCTCCTGGCAGCGGCCACAAAATGGAGTCAAAACGTTCTTTGCCGCCTGCCTTGTTGACTCACACTTGTAAACCCAGAGCTTTGGGAGGTGAGAGGATGGCTTGAGGCCAGGAATTTGAGACCAGCCTGGGCAACATAATGAGATCTTGTCTCTATAAAAAAATTAAAAAATTTTTTAAAATCCAAAAAAATAAAGACTCCAGAATAGAGTGCCTGGAACATAAGTGTCCTCAGTAAATGTTGGCTATGATGGTTAACCATAGTCTTTATTATTATTGAAATTATCACTGTGACTGGGCATGGTGGCTCACACCTGTAATCCCGGCACTTTGGTGAGGCTTAGATGGGAGGATTGCTTGAGCCCATGAGTTTGAGACCAGCCTGGGCAAGATTGGGAGACCCCCATCTCTCGAAAACAAAACAAAACAAAACAAAACAAAAACAAATTAAATCTAAAAGAAAAGAAAAGACATGCTGGCCGGGAGCAGTGGCTCACACCTGTAATCCCAGCAATTTGGGAGGCCAAGGCAGACGGATCACCTGAGGTCAGGAGTTCGAGACCAGCCTGGCCAACATGGTGAAACCCTGTCTCTGCTAAAAATACAAAAATTAGCTGGGTGTGGTGGCAGGCGCCTGTAATCCCTGCTGCTTGGGAGGCTGAGGCAGGAGAATTGCTTGAACCCAGGAGCCGGAGGTTGCAGTGAGCAGAGATTGCAGCATTGTACTCCAGCCTGGGTGACACAATGAGACTCCATCTCAAAAAATAAAAAAGAAAAGAAAAAAGAAAAGAAAAGAAATTCCGTGTGGTCACATCAGACCTGGTGATAATTTCTTTTCTTCTCCACCCACCCACCCAACCAGTTGTATTTCCCATGGAGCCCAGTAGCGGTAGAGGGTAGCAGCTTGAGCACATCCTGCATGGGTGGGAGGATGATGCAGGAGTAAGGAGCTTCTCTTTTTTCTGTCTTGTGTTCTCAACACACTTGCTTTCTCTCCTGGAGGGTGTCCTCTCTTACCCACTCTGTGGAGTACATGACTCACTTTACCCTGTAAGTAGCCCAGCTCAAAAGGCAGCCATTTCTTTCCCATGAGCAAGGGGCCTCCCCTTTCGGGAATTTTCCTTTAGATTGGGCAGACCTGGAAATTCCTCCCCTTCTGCCCTCCTTAGGAGGGAGTGCTGTTTAGCTTGGGTACATGAATCCCAGTGATATGGTTTGGCTGTGTCCCCACCCAAATCTCATCTTGAATTCTCACACGTTATGGGAGGGTCCCAGTGGGAGGTAACTGAATCATGGGGGCGGGTCCTTCCCATGCTGTTCTCATGATAGTGAATAAGTCTCACAAGATCTGATAGTTTTATAAGGGGGAGCTTGCCTGCAGAAGCCCTCTCTTTGCCTGCTGCCATCCATGTAAGATGTGACTTGCTCCTCCTTGCCTTCCACCGTGATTGTGAGGCCTCCAGCCACGTGGAACTGTGAGTCCATTAAAACTCTTTCCTGTATAAATTACCCAGTCTCATGCATGTCTTTATTAGCAGTGTGACAATGGAACAGCACACCCAGAGAAGCTCTTCTCAAGTCATGAGCAGCACGCACATCACCTGAAAGTCCCAAGGGCATATGCGGATTCTGACTCTGGAGGTGCAGGTTTTAAACTAAGTTCCAGGGAATGCTTGCTGGTGCATGGACAACCACTCCTCCAGCTGCAAGTCTAAGACCTTCAGAGTATCACTGGCCAAGACCCCACAGAACCTCGTGTGTGGGGAAGACACAAGAGTGGGTTCTGACCCCAGACGCTACCCACCGGGCCTGCTGGGGAACGTTGGCAGGCTTGTCACAGCTCCCAGTCAGCGGAGAAACCCCTCTGGCTACGAGAGCCATATGCTCTAGTTTTATGGTGAGAGAGGAGCCGGTAACTAGGGATGATGGAGTGGACTGGCTCAGAAGCATGCAGGACCAATTACGGGCACTCCTCAGATCCCATGCAACGTGAACTGCCTAGGGCATCAGTAAGGCCCCAGGTAGCACTCCGGGCAACGCAAAGTTCAGGACACCTCACAAAGGCCTGTCTGCTTTCTGTTCTTTGAAATGTTCCCTTCTAACAAGGAAACAGAAGTGACTTTTGCCTTCTCTCTGCTCAGCCCAAGTCTAACCAGAACTTTTTCTTTCTTTCTTTTTTGAGATAGGGTCTTGCTCTGTCGCCCAGGCTGGAGTACAGTGGCATAATCACAGCTCACTGCAGCCTCTACCTCCCAGGTTCGAGTGATTCTCCTGCCTCAGCCTCCCAAGTAGCTGGGACTACAGATGTGTGCTACCTCAACTGGCCAACTTTTGTATTTTATTTATTTATTTTTTTGGTAGAGATAGGGGTCTCACTATGTTGCCCAGGCTGGTCTTGAACTCCTGGGCTCAAGTGATTCTCCTGCCTCGGACTCCCAAAGTGCTGGGATTACAGGTGTGAGCCTGTAACCCAGAGTTGGGGCTGTGGCGGGCTATGATTGGCCTAACCAGGACTTCCTTGGGTTCACATACGCCTTGCTCCTGGGAGGAGTGAGGTGAATTCTTATCTGCTGTGGAATAGAGGAGGGGCACCAGAGCCTGTGTTTTTACACCAAGGACTGCATGGGGCCCTACAGACCTGCCTTTCCCTGCCCAACCTCCTTCTCTGACCAAGACAAAACTGCAGGTTCACTGTGGCAGGTGATTACAACGGACAGAGGGTTTGTTCCCATACTCCATCTACCAGTGGTGACGCTTCCTTTCCCTTCAGCTCAGCTGCTCCCCCAGCTCTTTGAAGAAATCTCAGTAATTCACTGAGATCAGAGTCTATCACACAAACATCTGAAATTGTAGCACACCGGGGAGCCTGCCAGGAAGACCTACAATCAGATAACACATTACAGCCCGGAGACCGTTCCAGAGGAAGGGTTAAGCTCCCAAGGTAGTTAGCGGAAATCAAAGAACTGCATGCTCTCATTATCTCATAACAAACATATCAGGTTAATAGCTGTTGCTGCCGCTCTAAACCACGTGTGTTGTGTTTTGTGAGTGCTGACATGGGGCGTTCTTTCTCCCACCATATCTGCAACTTGACAGTGTCATCGTGGTTGGGTGCTGGAGTCTCCTAAAGTGTTTTGCATACTGTCTCCTGCACGTTGCCTCGAAGGATTTTTAAATAATTGCTGTATTTAATGGGAACTCCTTCCCCTCTCTAATCCCCTCCAGTAGAAAAGCTGGCCAGTGTGCCAGTGTGCCCGGGGGGCATTTATTTATAGCAGGAACGAAAGTGGAGCATCCCAAAAGACTGTCTGCTTGTCCTGAGCTGGCAAGGAGCAAGGTTGGATGCCCAGCTGTCCTGGACCACCCCTTCCCATGGCTCCCCCAGCCTCCTCTCTCCTGCTTGCACCCTGGAGCTTCCTTCCAAGCAGGATGGGGGTGGGGGTGACAGAGACAGCCCCAGAAGGCTGGGACTGACTGTGGGGGACCCACAAGGCTTGTCAGGCCCCTTCCTTCCCGTTAACCCCTGAGTGATGCCAGGGCCCCTGGGCAGGTGCTGCCAGGGCTTAGGACACAAGGACCTGTGTCCTGTGTGAGTTTTGTGAATTCTGTGTGAATTTTGTGAATTCTGTGTGAATTTTGGCTGTCCATCTCAGGACCACTTTGTTCTTCGATAGGACAACGTGGTTGTGAGGACAGGTGTGAGCAAGGCAGCCAGTAGACCTGGAGGCAGGGGCTAGGCAGCCCCCTCGACAGAACCCCATGAAATTCTTGCACGTGGAGATTTATTTGCACATGCCCTGAAATCCCACAAAACAGCAATGACAAAGATGGTAGCACCTCTGTCCATGAGAGAAGGCTGGAGCGTCAGGCTCCTGGGTGTCAACCAGGTCTGGCCAGTGCCTGTCATGCTTGGTCTGGGTGGCTCTGGGCCTGCCTGATGTCCTCCTGCTGACTGGTCTTGGCTGGCTCCAGGACTGGGACCCTCCTGGGGGTGGCAGAAGCCCCTGAGCCTGAGGCCTAGAGGGCACACCTCTGACAGCAAGGCAGCAGGAGCCTGTGCTGAGGTCGGACCTGGGTGGGAAATGCAGCTCCCATTTTTACCAGCTGTGTGACCTTGAACTACCTTCCAAATCTCTCCTTGTTCTTGTTATGGGTGGCATTGCTTTGCCCAACAAGATAAGTTGGAGTCTTAACTCTAAGACCTTACTTGGAGATAGGGTCTTTACAGAGGTAATTCAGATGAGGTCATTTGGCCAGGCGCGGTGCCTTGTGCCTAGAATCCCAGCACTCAGGGAAGCCGAGGAGGGAGGATCGACTGAGCCCAGGAGTTTGAGACCAGCCTTAGCAACATAGCGAGACCTCATCTCTACACAAATTTTTTAAAAAAATACCTGGGCATGGTGGCACGCATGGCACGCACCTACAGTTCCAATTACTTGGGAGGCTGAGGCAGGAGGTTTGCTTGAACCCAGCAGTTGGGGCTGTAGTGAGCTGTGATCATGCCACTGCACTCCAGCCTGGCTCACAGAGAGAGACCCTGTCTCAAAACAATAGCAACAACAAAAAGATGAGGTCATCAGGACGGATGGACATTAATCCAACATAACCGTACTCTTACGCAAAGGAGAAATTTGGACAGAGACGGGCAGGCTTAGGGAAGAAGAGGGCGTGAAGACACCGGAAGAGCGCCATGTGGAGATCAGAGTGATGTGGCTGCAAACTAAGGAAGGTCTGCGGCTCCCAGCGGCTGGAACAAGCAAGGGAGAGTCTTTCCCCGCAGGCTTCAGAGGGAGCATGGCACTTGACTTTGGACTTTTGGCCTGCAGAACCATGAGAAAATAAGCATCTGGGTTTTTGTTTTTTTGTTTTTGTTTTTGAGACAGAGTCTTTGCTCTGTCGCCCAGGCTGCAGTGCAGTGGCATGATCTCTGCTCACTGCAATCTCCGCCTCCTGGGTTCAAGCGATTCTCCTGCCTCAGCCTCCTGAGTAACAGGGATTACAGGCACCTGCCACCATGCCCAGCTAATTTTTGTATTTTTTTGTTTCTTTGTGGTTTTTTATTGTTGTTGTTGTTGTTTCTTGAGACAGAGTCTTGCTCTGTCACCCAGGCTGGAGTGCAGTGGCGCAATCTCACTGCAACTTCCGTCTCCTGAGTTCAAGCGATTCTCCTGCCTCAGCCTCCCGAGTAGCTGGGATTACAAATGCACACCACCAAGCCTGGCTGATTTTTGTAGTTTTAGTAGAGACAGTGTTTCACCCTGTTGTCCAGGCTGGTCTCAAAATCCTGACCTCAAGTGATCCACCTGCCTTGGCCTCCCAAAGTGCTGGGATTACGGGTGTGAGCCGCCGCACCCAGCTAGTGTCTGTTGTTCTAAGCCACCAAGTTTATGGTACGTGGTGACGGGATCCCTAGGAAACGAATACAGACACAGGTGGGTAGTGCTAAGGAGATGATAATACAAACCCCAGGGTGGTTGTGGAATGATGCGAGATCACAGGACGCACGTAGCATGCTGCTGGGCACTAGAGACAGGCTCTGGAACTGACAGCGTCTATTCCCCAGGGACCAGGAGCCCTTTTTGCAACCTGCTGAATATTAGCTTGACCTTGGAGCTGCACTACTTCCATTTTATTTCATGATATTTTATTTTGCTGACTGGGAGTGAGACAAGGGCAGGGAACTCAGAGACCCTGCAAGTAAATGTATGTAAAATTTGAAACGCAATTTAGCATGTGGAGCCGAGAGCCCTGAAATGCGAAAAGCACTCCGCCCCACACCCATCCCCATCCCCACACACAGGGGTTGCCATTCTGGGTAGGAACCTGGCTGTGGCTGCCAGCCAAAGCTCATGAGAGAGGCGCGGAACAGGACCAGGTAGGTGGCTCTGATCACAGGCAGCAAAGCAGTTACAGATTCCTTTGCAAATAAGCCACCCCATCGTCTTTTGCTGTCTCCTTTCTGGTATCTCTTCCCTCCCCGACCTCATCCACCTCCCCTTCCTAACAGATCCAACTTGCAAAGGTTCCTGGCTTCTATGCACCTCTTGCAGCAATACTAATTAAATGTTTCAAATGCTTCTTATCCATGGTTAAGTGAAGATAAAATTTTAATGATTTAATTAGCAAGCTCTAGGAAAAAAAAATCATAATGAAGAAAGGCGTTTGCAACTGTCCTAGGCTTTACACATTTCTGCGTAATGCTGCACTGGAGTTGGAGGAGGCTGGGCCTGCAGTGTGCTTTGCCACACTGCCTGGAAACAGAGACACCCCCAACTTGCTCCCCAGAGAGGGAGGGTGTCTCTAGCCAGGCTGGCTCTCATCTTTTGAGGGGGAAATGGCACCCTGGAAACGAGGGACCCATTAACTCAGAAATGAAGTGGAAATGCTTGAAAACAGATGCTGTTTTCCAAAGTAGACTCTCGAAATTGGTCCATTTTTCACACGTCCTCATGACTTTTTTTCATTTTCCTTTTAGTGTGTGGCTCTCTTCGTTTCAACATGGGTAACTGATTTACTTCCAGCCACGTGAATGTTCAGAGTTTACTAAGAGAAAACTCTCATGGCGTCAGGGAGGATGGGATTTAAATGGAAAAATTAATTGTCTTGTTTGAAGACTTTTGGTGTTTGGAGCCTCGGGAGGCTCCCACCATTCAAAGTGGTTTTTTGTTTGTTTGTTTGTTTTTGTTTTTAATGCAAAGTGGTTGACATTGAGTGACCCCATGTGGAACGATCTTCTCCGAGAGGCGCTAGCCTTCCCTGGGCACCTTGACTTCCACCATCGGGATCCTCCATCCAGCCTGTTCTGTTCACTGCCAAGTGGCCTCCTGTGCAGATCCACAAGTTCCCTAAATGGCCTTGGAAGACGCAGGGTGTGCCATGTTGGTTCAGCAGAAAATATCATGTCCTGAGAAGCCAGTGGACGGCGTCACCCTGGCCAAGCTCTGGCACAGGGAGCTGCAATGTGTGTGCCAAGCTGCTTGGAGAACTGGCTCTGGAAGCAGAGCCCCTGGTGCCCAGACTGGAATGCGGGACCAGAAACACGTACTTTTCATCCTCCGGGGCGCGGATGACGCCCGCACGCACTGGGGCTCCTGCTCCACCTGCCCCGAGCTGAGACCCCGTGTTCGTGTGCCACACACCATGCAGGCAGCAACGAGTGTTTACCCCATTTCCCCTGCATGTGGGACAGGACTTTCTAAACAGGTTGCTAATAAGTAGTTGAATAAATGTGCAGCAGATGCCATCAGTGCTCGCCCCTCGAGCTCCCTCTTTGTCCCCTCTGTCCTGACTATTTGTACTCACCACGACTTTCCTTTGCTGTGTTCTGACGCTTTGATGTCTTGGGTCTTGCTGACCCTGGAGGGACTGCGCCTCCCAGGGCTAGCGGATCCCCAGAGATAGTAAATGACTCACCTGTGAGTATAGCTTTCATCTGCAAACCAACCAACCCATCTCTGACCACTTCCTCTGTAGGGCTCTTACACTCTGGTCACCCATCCAGCCTGCCCTGACCACCCCAGGGCCAGGTACTGGATAACAAGGGGCAGCTCCTGTGCCCCGGAGCCCACTGAAATGATCCAAACAGCCAACCTGAAGCCTGCTCGCCCTGCCTCACCTGTGCTTTCCCTCGGAAACCACCACAAAGGCTCTCACACGCTTCCTCCCGCCCCTCTGTCTCCGGACTGACCCCGGGGCTGCTTTGTGTGGCCCTGTGTGACACGTCCTGGAATCTGTGAGTATAAAAAGGCTTTTATCATGACCATCATTTCTGTGTCTGTGTGTCTTACCATACCTGAATTAAGACAAATCCTAAGAAGCCTTAAAACACTGGCCAGGCACGGTGGCTCACACCTGTAGTCCCAGTGCTTTGGGAGGCCAAGGTGGGGCGGACTGCTTGAGGCCAGGAGTTCAAGACCAGCCTAGGCAACATAGTGAGACCCTGTTTCTATAAAATGTTAAAAAATTAGCTGGGCATGGTGGCGCGCTCCTGTTCTAGGTACTCAGGAGGCTGAGGTAGGAGGATTGCCTGAGCCCAGGAGGTGGAAGCTGCAGTGAGCCGAGATTGCACACCACTGCACTCCAGCCTGGGCGACAGAGTAAGACCTTTTGTCAAAACAAAACAACAAAAAACCATCATCATAGTGCACTGCCCTGACTTCCAGTTGCCTGGGGGCCCTCTCTGGCCCCTAGGGTCCAAAAGAGCCTGAGAATGGATGGCCTTCTGCATTCAGTAACACTGAGCCAATGACTAACATATATAAATATATGTATGTGCAATATAACTGATATATATATATATATATATAATATAAATATAACGTGTATCAAAATACAATGTAAGGCTGGGCAAGCAATAATCCCAGCACTTTGGGAGGCCAAGATGGGTGGATTACCTGAGGTCAGGATTACCTGAGGGTGGATTATCTGAGGTGGATTACCTGAGTTTGAGATCAGCTTGGCCAACATGGTGAAACCTTGTCTCTACTAAAAATACAAAAATAAGCTAGGCATGGTGTCAGGCGCCGTAATCCCAGCTACTCTGGAAGCTGAGGCAGGAGAATCGCTTGAACATGGGAGGTGGAGGTGGCAGTGAGCTGAGATTGCGCCACTGCACTCCAGCCTGGGCGACAGAGCAAGACTCTGTCTCACAATAAAACAAAACAAAAAAATACCAATATAAATATAACTATACATATCCACATATTCCACACACCACGCCAGAGTTGGAATCACTCTGAGGACATGGTCTACACTGAGTCACTAATTCCGAACCCAGCAGGATGAAGCCCAGGTGCCATGATGGTGGTCGGCTCGGTAACACACTCTCTATTAGAGGCTCCTCCCCTCCCGCCTCACTTCTCTACTCTCCTATCTATGCTTCCCTGGGCCACCTCCCAAATAAACCACCTGCATTGGCATCAACATCTCAGGATCTGCTCCTGGGAAATTTCAAAATCAGGCAGAATGAAAGAATGAGAATACATCATTCCCAGACACGTATCCCCTCATCCCCCATGGAAGGAAGCGTGCCACCTGCCTGGCCGGAGCAGCCCAGAGGCTCTCCAGCGTCCTCTTGTATCATGTATTTTGGTTCCCAAATCTGAAATTCGGTCAATCAGATTCTCTCTTTCTTTGGAATTCAAACAAAGAAACAAGGACTTGATTTGACACTTGGTGGTGAGACCAAAGCCATGGAGAGAGGCTGAGTCATGTCCGTGGTGGTGCTGTTACCAAGACCCCTTCTCAGATCAGACTGTGTGGAGGCCGGCCCTGAGAGCTGTGTTGGGTGTGCTTAAGAGCTACAGATATCCAACCCTGTGATCCATCTGCTCCTTTCGACTCTCAGCCCATGAGGCTGATCTGCACGGACAGTATCAATGCCCTACCCTGGTTTTGGCTTCCCATTGGGCTCACCCAATGGGGATGCCCAGAAGCAATTCAGAGGGACAGAAGGAGCAAGGCCAGGGTGTTGATGTCCAGCTCTTTCCTCATGGGGTCGCCTTGGGCCTACCAACCATGGGCCCCACCAACCACAGGCTCCACCAACCATGGGCTCACCAACCATGGGGCCTGCCAACCCTAGATCAAAAATATTTAAAAGAAGAAAATACAACAATAAAAATAATACAAATTGCTAAAACAATGGAGTAAAACAACTATTTACAAAGCATTCACATTGTATCCGGTATTATAAGTAACCTAGAGATGCTTTAAAGTATACAGGAAGATGTTTGTGGGTTACAAGTAAATAATATGCCCTTTCATATCAGGAAGTTGAGCATCTGCAGATTTTGGTATCTGTGGGGGATGCTGAAACCAATCTGCCATGGGTACCGAGAAAGGACTCTAATCTCTTTCTTCAGCCCTTCTTGGACTATCTTAATCCAAATTTACCATCTTTCCTGATAGATCCTGGTGGGGACCTTTTGCTTGGGCAAGCCTGTGTGGGTCTCTGGTTTCTTGCAATCAAAGGCATGGCTTTGGGGCTCAACAGATGAGTGTCATCCCCAGAGAGCCCACATTCCAAGATAGTGTGGGAACGGGGGAGCCTCTCCAGGGGGTCTTGGCTCTTTTATGTCTGCTTTAACTCCTCAAAGAACCCCATTCCTTTTTTTCCAGAGAGGAGGACTCAAGGATAAGATATTTCTGCCAAAAACCCTTTTTCTGTCATTAATATGTTAACAAATGCTGTCAAGTAACAGTCGCGGTCGACCGAATTTGCTGTTGGCAGAGGCTGCGTGCTGCCACACAAGGCTGTGTCTATTCCACACAAGCCCGGCTCCTTCCACCAGGAGATCTTGGCATTGGAGGTCACCAGGGCCCACAGTGGGACCTACCTACCCTGTCAACAGTGACAATGTCTCATGTATGAATAATGCCTTCACAGAGCATTTCTAAATTCCTTCCTTCAAGGGTGGCAGCAGAGATTACAGGAGCAGCGCAGTGGGAGGTAGGCACCAGCCCATGCCCGGAGGCAGGGAGAAGTGGGGAGAGGAGGGAGCAAGAGTGGATATGAACACCAAGCACAGGGGAGAGGGGATGAGGGCAGGACAAGCCAGATCCAGATGCAAGAGATAACGTGGACTGAAGAAAAATTCAAAGGAGATGAAAACGTCGATACAAAGGAAATAGGTATTGAAAAATCAATGGTGGTGCTCAAGGGTCTTAAGAATCAATATTAGAATCACATGCAGAGAAACAATGGGTGGAGGTGTTGTGGGAGGTGTAGATGAGCCAGACATGTCGACCAGGGAAGACTGAACCATCCACAGGAATAGGGTGTATTAGTTAGCTACCTCTATAAAACTGCTGCATAACAAACGACCCCAAAACTCAGTGGCTTAAAACAATAGTTATATAGGCCGGGTGTGGTGGCTCACGCCTGTAATCCCAGCACTTTGGGAGGCCGAGGCGGGCGGATCACGAGGTCAGGAGATCAAGACCATCCTGGCTAACATGGTGAAACCCTGTCTCTACTAAAAATACAAAGAATTAGCCGGGCGTGGTTGTTGGCACCTGTAGTCCCAGCTACTCTGGATGGAGGCTGAGGCAGGAGAATGGTGTGAACCCAGGAGACAGAGCTTGCAGTGAGCTGAGATCGCACCACTGCACTGCAGCCTGGGTGACAGAGCGAGACTCCGTCTCAAAAAAAAAAAAAAAACCAGTAGTTATTTACTCTCATTGGTCAGAGGGCCAGCAGAGGCTTGGATGTGCTAAACTGGGCTTGGCCAGAGAGGCTCTGATCCACGCATCTCTTGTCTTCCTCCTGAGACAGTGGGCTGGCCAGGCATGCTCCGCTCATGATGATGGCAGAAGGATCAGAGAACAAGTACAAAGGCGTGGGTGCTCTTGAAGCCTAGGTGCACCATCACACCCACTTCATTCCACTGGGCAAAGTAAGTCCCATGGGTAAACACAAAGCCAGGGTATGGAGAAACAGATCCCATTCCTTTCGTGGAAGAACTGCAAAGTCAACAGCAAAGGGCATGGATACGGGGAGGGCAGAGATGCAGTCTGTAACGGTGGGCAAAGGGGAGAGAGGCAGGCAGGAAGATGACAGCTGGGGGCTCATTTGCAAGCATGGATTTGCCTGGTTAGCTCTGGTTCTCTGCTCCCTTCTTTCTGGCTCTTTCTTTTTCTGGTTACTGGGCTATAAATTCGCAGAGCAGGACTTGATGACATCCTCCTTATGGCCAGTCTTGGCACCCCAATGGGCAGCTGTTCAGGCAGTCCACAGATATTTACTGTGGACCTTCTTGGTGCTAGGTTCTGTGGAACAGGAGGACAATTCCTCATTCCTTTATTGGTTCAATTATTTAGTATTCCCTAAGTGTGTGGATGACCAAAGGAAGGAAAGATGGGGTCCTAAGTTTTAAATTCTTTTAAACACTCTCAGGGCCGGGATCGGTGGCTCATGCCTATAATCCCAGCCCTTTGGGAGGCCAAGGCAGGTGGATGACTTGAGTTCAGGAGTTGGTGATCAGCCTGGCCAAGATGGCGAAACCCCATCTCCACTAAAACTACAAAAATTAGCCAGGGGTGGTGGTGCGAGCCTGTAATCCCAGATACTTGGGAGGCTGGGCAGGAGAATCGCTTGAACATTGGAGACGGAGGTTGCAGTGAGTGGAGATCGCGTCACTGCACTCCAGCTTTGGTGAAAGAACGAGACTCTGTCTCAAAAACAAAACAAAACAAAACAAAACAAAAGAACCCCCAAACTCTCAGTATCTGAAACGCCTCTAATTTATTTATTTACTTATCTCTTTCTTTTTTTTTCATACCCTGTGACATAGAAGGCAACGGCCTCTAATTTCTAAAAACAAAAACAAATACAACCCAAAAACTTAAGTGTTTGTGGAAATTGGGAGGTGGGGAAATCAATCTACTTTCAAATTTAAACCTTCAGACTTTTCCAGGGGAGGTTAATATGGCTTCCTCAATTTACCAATTGCTCTGAGACTTTCCATCTAAAATATCCTGCCCCCGCTACTGTGCATATTCCCAGAAAACATAGTTCCAGTTTTTGTGCTTTCTCTACGATATCTCTCTGACTTGCATTTGTATTCTGAGACCCAGAATAGCTCAAGTCAGATAAGGCTCAAACCCTGGACTTCACAAGCCCAGAGCCAGGAGGTCACGGTATAAAAACGCTCTCTGCCCAGGTCCACGCTGGGTACAACACATTTGCACCAGAACCCGGCTGCAGCCCCCCAACCCGGCTGCAGCCCCCCAAATGCAATCCAAGTAACTCCCCATTCCCTACAGGGGTCCATTCAGTGTAGAGTCACGTTATCAGAAACCATCCATTACATGACAGTGAAAAATAATGCCAACGTTGGATTATTTTATCTTAAAATATTAAAGGAGAAAAAATTGTAACTAATAAGAGGACTTTAAAAAAATCAATAACAAAAACCTTCATTTTTGCTTCCCTGTGTGAAAAGAAGTCTCCTATTTTCCTACCTGTCAGCTCACCTTCCTTTCCCAGACTTGCCTGGGCTCTCAGCCGTCAGCAGTTCTTCCGCCCATCAGCAATGGTGGCTGGCTTCCCCACCCTCCCTCTGGCCTGCTGGGTAGCTCTAGGAAGGCTGGAGGACTCACTCGATGCTCCCTGCTCCTCTCCTTCCTCATCCCCGAGAGTCCTCCTGGGAAGGGTTGTTCTCCCATCACTCTGACCCACTCCACCCTCCCCACCCTGCCCCCTTGAAATCCTCCAGGTAAACTTCTGGCTAATAAAATTCCTCGCCTTGGCACATTGATCAAGGGCTGTTTGGGAGCCCTGAGTGTGTTTGGTGCTTTGGATTCACCGTAAACACCCCGCAGTAAATTCAGCTCCCGGATTTGTATCTGAGTGTTGCAAGGAGCAGGTAATGTATTCCAGGGATGACACCCTGTTTTCTGAGCATCATTCGGAAAGATTTTCACATGGCTTCCAATCTGTCCACCTCTCGCTTTGCAGCCCCATGTGGCTCCCTGGCGGGAAACTGACTGGGAGAAGTGAGTCAATAAATCGGGGATGGTGCACAACATTTGTGTTTACTCCACTTAAACCGATATTTACTGGGGAGTCCACCTCCCGGGGCCCCTGCCTCCTCTCACACAAGGGTGGGTCTTTAAATGTCACTCACATGGGGCGAAACACTTAGGATCCTCATCATGAGAAAGGATAATTGGACGGAGCAGATGGGGAAATTTCCCAAAGCAAACCTCCTCAGTCCATTACATATTTTATCGATCGGACCCAGGGGTTCTCTGCCTCTCTGCCAGAATCCTGGGAGGGGCTCGTTTTTCCTGCTTTTAGACTTCCCCAAGTCACGGTCATCATCTTTCTGGACTAGCAAGCAGGCTGACAGCCCTGTTCCTCATTTTCCTCCTCCCGAAGGCTGAGAACACAGGCCTCATTACAGGGGCTACTGGCCCACAGAAAAATTCTTTGCCCCCACTGATAGAAAATAAAAAGGGGGCTTTAGAGGCTGCCCAGATAATTGGAGGCATCCACTGTGTCCCTGGGGGTCACTGGTCGCCTCTGCACCATTCATCTTGCTGACAGACCCCAGCTAGGATGTCTATGTAGGCTGAGCCCACACGCCCAGGGAATTGTACAATTTCAGATCTGTTCACTTGCAGGCTTTGCTGCAGGGAAGAGGGAAGGCTGGGGCTGCAGAAATGGGGCCAGAGAGATTGTGCTGCCTCTTGTGAGGTAGAGTTCAGGTTCTCAGGGCTTGTCTTGGACGAGAGGGTCCTTCCCCAAGTGCAGGGGAAATGTATCCCAAAGCCCGACCACACAACACAGGGGCTGACACAGAGACCCCAAGCTAGACCTTGACCTCCGCCGCCCCTGAGAAACTCGCCCAAATGCAAAGACAAACAAAAGGAATTGATCATTGGCTTTTGAACTTCTTAAGGTCCTTTCCAAGCATCATATTGACTGTACGTGATTTTTACTTTGCAGAACTTTAGTTTTTAGAATCTGAACTCCAGTGAAATGTTGGCTGGGTGTGGTGGCTCACACCTATAATCCCAGCACTTTGGAAGGCCGAAGCAGGAGGATTGCTTGAGCCCAGGAGTTGGAGAACAGCCCGAGTAACATAGCGAAATGGCTCTCTACAAAAAGGCAAAAACAAAAGCAAAACCCACACACAAATAAATTAGCCAGATGTGGAGGCACATGCTTGTAATTCCAGCTACCTGGGTGGCTGAAATGAGAGGAATGCTGAAGCCCAGGAGTTTGAGGCTGCAGTGAGCTATGATTGCACCACTGCATTCCAGCCTGGGTGACAGAGCAAGACCCTGTCTCAAAAAAAAAATAAAAAAAAAATAGAGACAGAGAGAAAAGTGTGACTTTACTATACTGATTATTAGTTAGCATCAAAGTCGCCTCAAGCAGTGCCCTGGTTTGGGAAATGTGGGAGAATAGCTTATGATATCCCCAACCTATCCCCCACTCCCTAATCCCCCACCCCCACCAGCGAGTGTGCTTTGGAGGCCTCTGATCAGGGCTGACAAACTCCAGGTGTCAGCAACAGGGGATGAGGCAGGTGGGGGGTCTGGTGGGAGCTGCCAACTTACTGGGATTTCCACCATCAGCCTGACAACTCTGCTATGCAAAAGCCTTCAAAACGTTCGATAACACCTGTGTCGTGGGTTAAATGGTGTCCCCTCGAAGGGGAAGTTGAAGTCCTAACCTCCAGTACATGTGCATGTGATTTTATTTGGAAACAGGGTCTTGCAGATGTCATCAGGATAAGATGAGGTCACACCACATTGAGGCAGGCCCTAAATCCGATGACTGGTGTTCTTATGAGAAGAAGAAAATTTGGACACAGGGAGAATTCCAGGTAGAGAAGGAGGCAGAGATTGGAGTGATGTGTGTACAAGCCAAGGAACTCACGTGACAGCAATTACTGGAAGCCAGGAGAGAGCCATGAAACAGCTCCTCCCTCAGCCTGTAACCAGTTCCCTTTGAAGTGGTTCAAAGGTTAAAACTTCCGAGGGCTGCCAGTTATCGTCCTGGTGAGTGCCCCTTCCCGGGTCCGATTCCAAGGTCTCCACTGCAGGCTCCGGTATGTTCAGATGCAGTTCCTGGAGGAGAGGCCCTGCTGGCTCTGAGCCGGGAACCCACCACGACGCGCAAAGTCGAGATTGCAAAGACAGCGCAGGTCACACATCCTGCCTGACTCCAGATTGCACGTCACCGTTTATTTTCTGTGCTCTGTGCCAGAAAACGAGATACGTGCCATATGCTCGCTTACTTGTGAAGACTCGGGGATTCTACACACATTGCTGGCATTCGCACGCATAGGGAGGTGTGATCGTCGCTGACACTGGAGCTTCCGTGTCTGTGCGCCAGGAGGCTCCGAGATCTTTCCCGGCCACACCCAGCACTCACATATGGTGTTGAAGGTGCTGTAATTCTAGACACAGAGCATATGTCCTCGGAGCAGACAGGGTGCTAAATTAATTCTAAACGTCCGTTGTAAGTTTCTTGCCGAGATGCTCCCTCCCTGTATAAATAGCCTCTGTGCTGCACTTTCCTACAGCAGGCTCCACGGAAGCCCAGATAACCTGATTTCAGCTTTATTTTATAGTATTGAACACTCTTCAAAACAGCCCATCTCCATAAAGGGAAACTGGGGGAAATGATGATATGCTAAGCCGAGGGACATTCGCTAAGTCTAACTGGGTATTCTCTCCTCTTGTTTCAATAGTGGGCATCTCGGTCCCTGAACCCTGAAGGATGCTCTTTGGAATCTTTTTTTTTTTTTTTTGAGACAGGGTCTTGCTTTGTTGCCCAGGCTGGAGTGCGGTGGTGCAATCACAGCTGACTGTGGCCTCGACTGTGGCCTCAACCTCCTGGGGTCAAGCAATCCTCCTGCCTCAGCCTTCCAAGTAACTGGGACCACAGGTGCATGCCACCATGCCTGGCTACATTTTTGAATTTTTGTAGAGATGGGGGTCCCACTATGTTGCCCAGGCTGGTTTCTAACTCCTGGGCTCAAGCAGTCCTCCCACCCTGGCCTCCCAAATGGCCAGATCTAAGGAGCAAAATCTCATTGTGGTTCTTTCATTCTATTGTCTGGGAGAGGCTCTGTCCCCACTGAAACCTGGAGTCTGCGCTTCTCAGATGAGTCCTACCTCTTCCTCTGCTGCTGTAGGTCTGCTCCATATTTATACTGGCCCCATGAATCACACTGGGGCCTCCTCTATAAACCTGGAAGACACCAGCTTTAGGACCAGAACAAACTAGAGTTCTGGCCTGAGGGTGCCAAAATGAGATGGAAAATGACTCTGTGTGTGTGTGTGTGTGTGTGTGTGTGTGTGTGTGTGTGTTTAGAGGAGTGCGGGACTGACAGAGGGGCAGGACCGTTAGGGCTCAGCCTGAGTCTCAAGGCTTAGCCCCCCTCCTCCCCTCTTCCCACCTCCTGTTCCAGCCTCTAATTCACCACTCATCTTCCCCAGGATGGGATCAGCCAGGACCACAGTTTGTCCATGTGGATATGTTGTGGGAATTAGAAAAAGGCACTCTTCTGGTTGGACGCAGCTCTGTGGATGCTTAGCCTAGCAAGTGGTCAATGCTTTCTGCAAAGGAAAAGTCTCTCCTTCCTCTTGGAAGATGCAGCTTCATGCAGGAACAAAGAGCTCAGTGAATGGAGGACAGGCTGGATTTCAGCTCCTACTTGCCTTCTTAGCTGGATGCCTTTGTGCAGTGCACAACTTGGACAACAGTCCAAGGCGTGCCAGGGAACATATTAACTTCCTCTGAGTTTAGAAGAGACATTTCCTACTTGCTACAGACCTTTGCAGCAAATTATTTTCTCCAAGAAATGACAGCAACAGCATCTCCCATTTCGTATGACTTTACAAGGACACTCCTTTCCTGTGGAGATAGGGTCTACATTCCATGCCCTTGAATCTGGAAAGGGTGTGTGACTATGGCAGAAGTGATGTGTTGTGACTCCTGAGGCTGGGTTATAAACAGTGTAAAGCTTGCCCTTGGTTCTCTGGGGGGCTCACTCTTGGAACCCAGCTGCCATGTTTCAAGGAAGCGCAACTAGCCTGTGTGGAGAGACCATAGGGAGAGGCCACCCGTGGTGTCCCAGCTGACAGATAGCACCAACTGCCAGACAGGCAGGTAAAGAGGCTTCCGGCTCCTTCCTGCCCCAGCCATGGAGTTGGACTCACCCTTCAAGTCTACCCAACTGAGGCCCTAAATATTGTAGGGCAGAGACAAGCCAGTCTGCTGTGCTTTGTGCAAATTCCTGGCTCATGGGTCCATAAACACAATAACATGGTTCTTTTGTGACACTAAGTTCAGAGTTTTAAAAATGACGCAGCAACAGTGAACAGGACAGCCTTCAAAACTCATTGCTCCTTCCTTCAAGAAGTCCTTCCTGATGCCTAGACTATGTCAAAATATTCCTTTTTTCATTTTCTTAATTAACTTTTTTTTTAATTTTTATTTTTTGAG
Organism: Pan troglodytes; assembly: GCF_028858775.2. Taxonomy (NCBI): domain Eukaryota; kingdom Metazoa; phylum Chordata; class Mammalia; order Primates; family Hominidae; genus Pan; species Pan troglodytes. Next base: position 9,137,465 of record NC_072404.2, read on the forward strand.
ATACTATCTTGCTGTCACCCAGGCTGGAGTGCAGTGATACAATCATAGCTCACTGCAGCCTCCAACTCCTGAGCCCAAGCAATCCTCCTGCCTTAGCCTCCCGAGGAGCTGGAACTACAGACACACACCACCACACTTGGCTAATTTTTAAATTTTTTGTAGATATGAGGACTCTCTGTGTTGCCCAGGCTGGTCTTGAACTCTTGGCCTCGAGCAATCCTCTTGCCTTGGCCTCTCAAAGTGCTGGGATTATAGGTGTGAGCCACCATGCCCAGCCAAAATACCCCTTTTCTGTAGCCTCCCTAATCCCCTCAACCAGGTGACCAGCTCACAGCCCTTTTCACTGTGCACTGTCTCACTGAGTCCCCACGTCACTCTGTGAGTGGCTGTTACTATCCCACTTTACAGACGAGGGAATGGAAGCTCAGGCTGGGGGCGTTCCCAAGGTCCACAGGGGTTGAGGGGCAGGGCCGGCCTCACAGCTGCCGTGATGCAGAAAGTGAGATGCGTGAAATCCTCCAGTGCCCGAGTCCTGGCCCTTCCCACTGGTGCCTGTGGAGCTCTTGGTGAAGACCCCTGACAGAAGAGCATGAAGCCTACAGCCCCTCCTGAATGTAGCACCCCTCCCGTGAGGTTAGATCTCCTCCTGCTCCAGAGCCGCCCGATGCCAGTGAGAAGGAGAAATGGATGTGCCGCGTCAAAGCCCTCCACAAACGATCAACACAGCCAGAAGGTGGGTTTCCAGCCACGCAGCAGCAAGCCGGGAACCTGGCTCCCACATGTGGCTGAAGGGCTGGGACCTTCTGGTCTCTCGGGACAGCTGGCTCCAGGCAAGGCCAGGGTACCATGAGAGTATGAAATGAAACCCTTATTGTCTTGGAGGCTTTTCTTTGTTTTCACGGACAGCTACAAAGCTCATGCTCTTTCTAGCTCTATAGTTTTCCATAACATGATTGCACTGTGACTGATTTAACCAAATCCTCCTTGGAAACGGATTGGATGGTTTCTAGTGTTTTGCTATTACCATTGCTCCAAATCAACATCTTTCTACTTACTCCTTTGCATATTCATGCAAATGTTTCTTTTCTTTTTTTTTAGATTTTACTTTAAGTTCTGGGATACATGTGCAGAACATGCAGGTTTGTTACAGAGTTAGGAACAAATGGGGAAGGGGAACGTGGTGACGTTGGTCAGGTGCAAAGCCTGGGGCTGCTGGGCTGTCAAGGCCTTGCGGGTCCCTGAGAGACACTGCCCCATTTTCAGGCTCCTCTGGGTGCCAGGCTGAGAAATTAGAACCCTGGCCTTGGCTGGCAACTTCAGTCTCTGAGCTACTACAGGATCCTTCCTGGCTGGGAAATTCATGTATCTGTGGACTAGGCTTGGGAGCCGTAAGGTGGAGCCTCAGGCAGAACGGTCCCTTGGACAATGAAACCCTTTTTTTCCTTAACACATCCCTTTTGTTTTGTTTGTTTGTTCTGTTTCGTTTTGAGATGGAGTCTTGCTCTGTCACCCATACTGGAGTGCGATGGTGCTGTCTCTGCTCACTGCAACCTTCACCTCCCGGGGTCAAGCAATTCTTGTGCCTCAGCCTCCCGAGTAGCTGGGAATACAGGTGCCTGCCACCACGCCTGGCTAGTTTTTGTATTTTTAGTAGAGACGGGGTTTCACCATGTTGCCTAGGCTGGTCTTGAACTCCTGACCTCATGTGATCCACCCACCTCGGCCTCTCAAAGTGCTGGGATGACAGGCGTGAGCCACCATGCCCGGCCTAATGTATCTCTTGTGTATATTGACTTTCAATGTCTTAAGTGGCTTGCATGTTTTTTATAAAGTCACACAATACAGCAATACACTGTAAGAAAAAATTGCAAACAGAGTACAAAATAAAAAGTTAAGGCCAGGCCCATTGGCTCACACCTGTAATTTCAACACTTTGGGAGGCAGAGGTGGGAGGACTGCTTGAAGCCAGGAGTTCAAGGCCAGCCTAGGCAACCAAACAAGACCCCATTTCTACAAAAAAATAGAAAATTAACCAGGCATGGCAGCACACGCCTGTAGTCCCAGTTACTCGGGAGGCTGAGGCAGGAGGATTGCTTGAGCCCAGAAGGTGGAGGCTGCAGTGAGCTATAATTACACCACTGCAATCCAGCCTTGGTGACAGAGCAAGACCCTGTCTTGTAATAACAACAACAAAAACAATAAAAAGCTTAAATTCCGGCCAGGCATGGTGGCTCACACCTGTAATCCCAGCACTTTGGGAGGCCGAGGCGGGCGGATCACGAAGTCAGGAGATCGAGACCATCCTGGCTAACATAGTGAAACCCCACTACTAAAAAATACAAAAAATTAGCCGGGCGTGGTGGCGGGCGCCTGTAGTCCCAGCTACTTGGGAGGCTGAGGCAGGAGAATGGCGTGAACCCGGGAGGCGGAGCTTGCAGTGAGCTGAGATCACACCACTGCGCTCCAGCCTGGGTGACGGAGTGAGACTCTATCTCAAAAACAAAACAAAACAAACAAAACAAAACAAAAAGGCTTAAATTCCTCCCGTATTCCCACTTTCACTTTATAGAGACAATCACTGGTATTACTTTAATCTGCACCGTATAGTCTTTTTTCTACGATTTTGCATAGGTATATGCACACATATGTGTACATTCAGATAAAGGGTTTTATGTAAGTCCAATTATACTATTTGCATTCTCATAACTTTTTTTTTCACTGAACTTTTATTTGTTGTCTTGGAGGCTTTTCTTTGTTTTCACGGACAGCTACAAATCTCATTCTCGGCCGGGCACAGTGGCTCACGCCTGTAATCCCAGCACTATGGGAGGCCGAGGCGGGCGGATCACGAGGTCAGGAGATCCAGACCATCCTGGATAACACAGTGAAACCCCGTCTCTACTAAAAATACAAAAAAATAGCTGGGCGTGGTGGCGGGCGCCTGTAGTCCCAGCTACTCGGGAGGCTGAGGCAGGAGAATGGCGTGAACCCGGGAGGCGGAGCTTGCAGTGAGCCGATATCCCGCCACTGCACTCCAGTCTCTGGGCGACAGAGCGAGACTCCATCTCAAAAAAAAAAAAAAAAAAAAAAGCTCATTCTCTTTATAGCTGTACAGTTTTCCATAACATGATTGCATTGTGATTGATTTAACCAAATCATCATTGGAAATGGATTGGATGGTTTCTAGTGTTTTGCTATTACCATTGCTCCAAATCGACATGTTTCTACTTACTCCTTTGCATATTCATGCAAACGTTTCTTTTCTTTTTTTTAAATTTTACTTTATGTTCTGGGATACATGTGCAGAACATGCAGGTTTGTTACATAGGTATACACATGCCATGGTGGTTTGTTGCACCTATCAACCCGTCATCTAGATTTTAAGCCCCGCATGCATTAGGTATTTGTCCTAATGCTCTCCCTCCCTTTGCGCCCCACCCACCGACAGGCCCCAGTGTGTGATGCTCCCCTCCCTGTGTCCATGTGCTCTCATCGCTCAACTGCTACTAATGAGTGAGAACATGCGGTGTTTGGTTTTCTGTTCCTGTGTTAGTTTGCTGAGAATGATGGCTTCTAGCTTCATCCATGTCCCTGCAAAGGACATGAACTCATTCTTTTTTTATGGCTACATCATGCAAATGTTTCTACAAAAGAGGCCGAATTGGCGTCGCGAGGCTAAGGGTGTGTGCATTTACATTTTTATATAACCATAAGTTGTCCTCTCCAGACGCCGTGCTGGTGAACACCTCCTCCCGTTCCGCAGGAGAGCGCCTCGCACTCCGCACTGCCCAGCCTCACATGTTCTCAACCTTTTCACTCTTTCCGAGTCTAACGGGCCCCAGTTACGTCCCTGTTATTGCCGTTTGCAGTTCCCTATTTAACTGCTTAGGCTGAGCATAATTTCTTGTGTTTATTGGCCACTCATATCTCATCGATGACAGCACCTCTTCGTGCCTGTATTAATGAAAGTGCTTTGGAGAGCAGGGAACAAAAAACCATGACTCAACTGGCTTGGACAATAAGAAATGTGTCTCCTTTTTTTTTTGTTAGACACGAGGTCTCACTCTGTTACTCAGGCTGCCGTGCAGTGCCACGATCATAGTTCACTGCAGGCTTGACCCCCTGGGCTCAAGTGATTCTCCTGCCTCAGCCTCCCAAGTACCTGAGACTACAGGTGTGCACCACCAAGCCTGGCTAATTTTATTGGTTTTTGTAGAGATGGGGTCTCACTATGTTACCCAGGCTGGTCTGGAAGTCCAGGGTTCAAGCAATCCCTACACTTCGGCTTCCCAAAGTGCTGGGATTACAGGTGTAAGTCACCACGCACAGCCTCAGTGTCTTCATTTTTTTGGAGATGAGGTCTCGCTCTGTTGCCCAGGTTGGAGTGCAGTGGTGTGATCTCGGCTCACTGCAGCCTCTGCCTCCTGGGTTTGAGCGATTCTCCTGCCTCAGTCTCCTGAGTAGCTGGGACTACAAGCGTGCGCCACCATGCCCGGCTAATTTTTGTATTTTTAGATAGAGACAGGGTTTCATCATGTTGGCCAGGCTGGTCTTGAACTCTGGACCTCAAGTGATCCTCCTGCCTCGGCCTCCCAAAGTACTGGGATTATAGGTGTGAGCCACTGCACCCAGCATCAGTGTCTCTTTTTAAGAATGAGGACAGGCTTTCCTTGCCACCCCCTATACCCCCAGCAGATGGACAAGACAACATCACTGTCTATGACCCAACCTATCGCACTGTGGTGGCCACGGTGAACCCAGACTCCCCAGCACAGCATCTGGGCACTCCCTTGAAGCAAGCATCTGTAGCGCACTGAGGACCTGAGAAACCGGGGCTCCCCTGGGGTGGGGAGGGAGGAACGGCCACTGCCATCAGTAACAAACCTGCTCGCTACCACGGCTGTGGCACTTTTCTGTGGCATTGTTTGTCTTTTTCTTTTTGATTTGTAGGAGCTGTTTATATATATTTGAAAGGAAATATATATTCCTTTCAAAATACATATGTTGAATCATATACATTTTTCTTTGGAAAGTGCTAACAATATTTTCCTGGCCTGTTGCTTTGCTTTGAGTGAATTGTATTTATTTAAGGCCAAGCCTTAACTGGAAGGATACTTTTTTTCCTCCCCAAATCTTGACTTCATGAATAATAACAGCTGCTTCTCTCACTGAAAAACAAAACTGGAGGTGGCAGAGGGTGGGTGAGGTCATCGTTATCGGTTTGCAGGCTTTGAGGCAGAGACCATCTGTAGGTAGAGGCAGCTGCGGAGAAGATCATCCAGGGAGGCTGCAGAGAGCGGAGTGCTGCTGGAACCTGCAGCAGGGAGACTATTAAAGGGTCCAAGCCACTGCAGCCCCATGAGGAGGGGCCCACGCAGGAAAAGAAACGGTGCTGTTAGAACTTAAAGTCCCGCTGAGATGGTTTCCACCTGGGCTAACGAAGAAGGCTCCAGTGACGGGTTCGTTAGATGACAAGGCTGACTCCCAGGTGGTGATCTCAAACACGAAGACACATCTCAAGCCACAGGGGCTTCCGGGAGCCACACAGGCTGAGATTGGTGTGATGGGCACAAGATCTGCCTTTGCAGATGACGCCCTCCCTGGCGGGGGCTGAGGAAACAACCCATCACCTTCCTGAGGCTCCTGGCCTCTGCATGGCTCTGGGAGGTAGAGGGACTTAGCTGACAGTTGCGTAGTGGAACGGAGGGGATGCTTGGATCCCTCATTGGTCTCATTCAACTGGTACAGAGCTCAGGCGAGCAGGAGGGGCATTATTATTTATTTATTTAGTGGAGATGAGGTCTTGCTGTGTTGCCCAGGTAGGTCGTGAACTCCTGGGCTCCAGTGATCCTCCCTCCTAAGCCTTCTGACAAGCGATCCTCCCCAAATGTTGGGATTACAGGTGTGAGCCATCATGCCCAGCTCAAGAGGGGCATTATTTATTTAATGGGGTTTCATCTGTAACCCCAAATCCCCCTTGCCAATGCCTTGATGTCTCTGGATACAGAGGTCTCCCTTCTGGCAGCCAGGCTGGAGTCAATAACCACAGCTCCCATGTATGTGCTGGTCTCGCTGCTCCAGGTACCATGCTGTGCAGATGTAACAACTCTATGAGGCTAGAAACACCATTGCCCCCATTTTGTAGTTGGGAAAACTGAGGTAGGAGGAGGCCAAAAAATCACCAAGCAATGCTGCTGCTTTCTCTCTAATCCCTGGTCTCTCCTCCTGTTTGTGGAAGCCTTTTTAAATTTTTTTGAGATGATGTCTCACTCTGTTGCCCAGGCTGGAGTACCATGGCGCAATCTCGGCTCACTGCAACCTCTGCCTCCTGGGTTCAAGTGATTCTCCTGCCTCAGCCTCCCCAGTAGCTGGGGTAACAGGCATGTGCCACCATGCCCGGCTAATTGTTTTTGTATTTTTAGTAGAGATGGGGTTTCATCATGTTGCCCAGGCTGGTCTCGACCTCCTGACCTCAAGTGTTCCACCCACCTTGGCTTCCAAAAGTACTGGGATTACAGATGTGAGCCACTGCACCCGGCCAGCAGAGTCTTTTTGCCAAAACCCAAGGATGGTCTCCAGAGTCCCGGTTTCTCTGCAGGTGGGGGTTACTTTTCTGATTTCAGGCTGGAGTACCAGTTTTCTGAAGTGAGGACTGTATCGGCCAAATCTTAGAAGGAGAAGATCACGAAAAAGCGTCTGCAGAAAGAGAAGAAAGGGGTGGTACACTGCGGAGGAGGAGGGTCCACTCCAGAGGCTGCAGGTGACACACGGGACCCCCTCCATGGATGTTGCTATGGTTTAACTATAAATGTCCCTCCAAAATGCATACATTGGAACCTAATACCCAATGTGAAGGTATTAAGAAGTGGACCTGGCCAGGTGCCGTGGCTCACACCTGTAATCCCAACACTTTGGGAAGCTGAGTTGGGAGGATCGCTTGAGCCCAAGAATCCAAGACCACCTGGGCAACATAGGGAGTCCTCATCTTAGTAAGAAATTAAAAAGTTAGCTGAGCATGCTGCTGTGCTCCTATAGTCCCAGTTACTCGGGAGGCTGAGGTGGGAGGATCGTTGGAGTCCAGGAGGTCGAGGCTGCAGTGAGCTGTGATTGCACCACTGCACTCTACAGCCTGAGTGACAGAGTGAGGCCCTGTCTTAAAATTAAAAAAAAAAAAGAGATGGTCCTTTTGGGAAGTAGTTCAGTCGTGAGGACCCCACCCTCATGAATGCATTAATGCCCTTGTAATAAAAGATGCTTCAGAGAGCAACCCAGCCTTTCCATTCCTTCCGCCGCATGAGGACACAACATTTGTCCCCTCTCAAGGACACAACAACAAGGCACTGTCTTGGAAACAGAGAGAAGACCTTTCCCAGACACCACATCTGCCAGCACCTTTATCTTGGGCTTCCCAGCCTGTAGAACCGTGACAAAGAAATTTCTCTAATTTATCAATTATGCAGTCTAGGATATTTTGCTGTAGCATCATGAATGAACTGAGATGGTACGAGGCAGGGATGCAGACAGGTTCTAACGTGGAGGTGGGGAGGCCAGACTGGAGCCGGGGTCGTGTCTTTGGCTGGAGAACGACAGGCATATTAAACAAAGATATGACCCTTTGATTTCTTGCCCAGGGGTCTCGCTACTTCCTCTCACATCTTGATATGGTTTTGCTGTGTGCCCACTCAAAATCTCATCTTGAATTACAATCCCTATAATCCCCATGTGTCAAGGGCGGGACCAGGTGAAGGTAACCAGATTATAGGGGTGGTTCCCCCATGGTCTTCTTGTGATATTGAGCGAGTCTCACTGTCATGAGATCTGATGGTTTTATAAGCATCTGGCATTTCCCCTGCTGGCACTCACTCCACGAAGAAGGTGCCTGCTTCTCCTTTGTCTTCCACCACGATTGTAAGTTACCTGAGGCCTCCCCAGCTATGCAGAACTGTGAGTCAATTAAACCTCTTTCCTTTATAAGTTATCCAGTCTTGGGTATTTCTCCATAGCAGTGTGAGAATGCACTAATACACATCTGTCTACCAGCACTTTAGCCATGGACGTGTCAACATATTACCTTAAAATTTGTTTACAAGGTACCAGGCTGGGAAGAAAGTGCTTCACCTGTCCCTGACAGCTTTTCCTCCATTTGGGGCATCTGCAAATATCTTGAAGTTGCAGGCAGAAACGAGGTGTGAGTGAACACATGCAGGTATGTGCATTTTTTCTGCAAAAATAATCCACGGCTTTCATCAGCCTTTCAAAGGCATCCTCTGAGAGGCTAAGAAGCATTGTTCTAGGTTAATGATAGTTTCCAAAATGGGCAAGAAATGAGACTCTTAATCTAGAGATCACAGGATTCCAGGCTGGGCCTGTGTTGGGTAACAACAGGAGAAAGGTCAAAACCACCCATTGACATCCTGTGTGACTTCAGGCTAGTTTACTACCCTCTCTGAGCATTCTCATTTATAAAAATGTAAACAAACACAATACCTCCTTCCAGAGCAGGGGTGGGGAGTAAATGAAGTTATGTACTTAGAGGCCCCTGCCCAGGGCTCCATCTCTCCGCCTGCCTGCTTCCTCTGCTGTCTCCAGCAAAACCTCTCTCCTCTTTTCGGTCTGATCCTCCAGCCTGTGCATTGTTTCTGTATCTTTGGGATTTTTCCTTCCTTCCCAGTGCACCCACCCTCTGGTCAATACCACTGCTATTTCTATTTGCAACAGGGCAGGAGAAGGAAGTGGTGAAACTTTCTTTAACTTTACAACCTTGGAGCAGCCACAGTTGATATTTGGGGAGGAAGAAAGCTGAGATTATCAGCACATCCAGGTCTGTGCTTCCCAATATTCCCGATGCTTCTTCGTCTACTGACTCCTCCCTGGTCATGAATAATTAAAACTCTGGCCATGCTCAAATGGCCTAATGCAACCACTACAAGAAAACATTGGGGAAAATATCTTACAGGCTCCAGAAACACCACACCCAAGGAAGATATTTGCAAGAGCAGATGGTAACAGACACAGGTTGCCTCTTCAGCCTCATCCTGGCTTAGGGCAGCCATGACCACACGGTTCCCATCTGCGTCTGGCCCAGGGAGGTGAGAGGAGGTTAGCTCGCTAGGCCTGGGCCCATTCATCTCACTCAGGACCCTAATGCTGGAGCACATTTGTGAGCCAATCAGTCCTTGGGCCTTTTTTCCTTTGAATCTCTACTTTGTTAACATTCAGCTCCCATATTTCCTGGTGACACACGAGGTCATATATATGGCAAAGCATCCTCTGAAATCATATCGTGCTGTGTTGATATTAAGCTAAAGATATACTGATCCCGGGTTGGTTATCTGTTCTTAATTCAGATGGGAAGAACAAGACCCGAAGTGGAGATAGTTCAATCCCCTACCCCCAATTTCCCAGCCACACCGCTTAGGTACCCCCAAGTGGCAACATGTGACCGATTCTGGCTATCACGTGGTGAACCCCAAAACTGGGGTTCACCCTGAGAGGCCACATGGGTTCTTGGCTTCATGCAGGAAGGAATTTAAGAGTGAGCTGACAGAGTAAAGTGAAAGCAAATTTATTAAGAAAGCAAAGGAATAAAAGGGTGGTTGCTCCATAGGCAAAGCAGTGGCATGGGCTGCTTGACTGAGTATACTGTCAGTTCTTTGTTGCTCATATGCTAAACAAGGGGTGGATTATTCATGAGTTTTTTGGGAAGGGGGTGGGAAGTTTCCCAAACTGAAGGTTCCTCCCCTTTCTAGACCGTATAACATAATTTCTGAATGTTGCCATGGTGTTTATAAGCTAACATGGTGCTGGTGGGAGTGTTTTTTCCCAAGCTAATGCATTATAATTAGTGTATAATGAGCAGTGAGGATGACCAGAGGTCGCTTTCCTCACCATCTTCGTTTTGGTGGGTTTTGGCTGGCTTCTTGACCACATTCTGTTTTATCAGGGGGGTCTTTGTGAGTTGTACCTTGCAAAACCAGTCCTGCCTATTCTTGTCTCATTTATTCAAGATGGAGTCACTCTGGTTGGAAAGCCTCTGACATGGCCACTGAGTAGGGAGCAGACGTGGTAGGTGCCACTTCTGGGTGGAAGTATTTTAGAGCTGGTGCAAGATGTCCCTGGTCTGTGTTCCCTGCCACGACAATTGTGGGGGCCACAGGTTGAGGTGTTAGCGTTGCGAGAAACTGAGAACCAGAGAGACCGATACGGAGAACGGGAGGATTGTTTATTTTAGGTAGGCACTGGCTCAGTGGATTCGCATCCAAAAAGCTGAGCATTGAACAAAGACTGAGTGGGGTTTTTATAAGCAGACTTACAAAAGTAAAACAAAAGCATTTAATCATATAGTGTATAATTTGTGGCCTTGTAACTGCATCAAAAGAAAAACAAGAACTGGCTAAATACAGACATTTGTAAAACATAATCACGTTTAAGAAGCCTGGGAAAGGAGTAACAGTAAAGTAATTTATCTTTTTCTCTTTTTTTTTTCCTTCAACATTGCTCTGGAGGGGAGGGGTGTCTGAAGCCCATTCCTTTGGCCTTGGCTGCTCATACAGCATTATCTTATAACTGTCCTTGAAGTGTGCTTGCTAGGCAGAGGAAAACTTCTTTTTTTGTTGTTAACCCTTGCCTGTTACTTTTCTTGGAGTGAATGAATGCATATTTATTTTTAAATTTCTGCCTCATTAGAGCCACCTATGAAAGCAGACTGGATCGCTGAGTCACTCAATGGAAGCCTGTTTCAAAACATAGTGTATCAGTAGAAATTTTGAGGTATAGTGAAGCCAACAGATCAGGAGATGATTGCTATTGAAAAAGTAGTTTGTTACTCACAGTTCCCAGGAGGAGGGGACACCGCCTGCCCCGCCACACAGAGCCACACGGGGAAGCACCAAGGTCAGTTAGAAGGTGGAGGGAAAAGAAGGCTTTGTTTGGTTTGGGTGGGTTGTTTGCATCTGAAAAGTGCTGTCATGGCAAGTTGTATCTCTAGAAATTGGCTAACTCTAGGGGGTCAGTGAGGCCCCAGATGTCAGAGCATTGGAATGCAGGAAATAAAAGATGTGGTTAATACCAAGACAACTGTTCCGGAGGGCTGCACAATCTGCACTGGACTTTGTGGGAGGGGAAATTAAACTTTGTTCTGTGAAGCATTCATACTTGGGGATTCATTTACCACCGGCAGTGTGCTACTGCAGGAACACAGGAGAAGCAGGGGCACGTGAAAAAACAGCAGTCTCAGCATAGGCATAGCATCTGCCACACTTATAAAGTTCGTTCATTTATTCATTCCAATATTCAGCCAGTGGTTGTTGAGCACCAGCTGTGTGTCAGGCCCGAGGCTGGGGGCTGGATCACAGAGACCAGGCACTAACCCTGCTCCCACAGACCTCTTAGTCTCACGAGAAAGGTGACACATGTGAAAGGACAAGGATGGGCTGGATGCAGTGGCTCATGCCTATAATCCCAGCACTTTGGGAGGCTGAAGTGGGAGGTGCTTGAGGCCAGGAGTTCGAGGCCAGCCTGGGCAACATTGCAAGACCCTGTCTCTACAAAAAAGAAAAAAATTACCTGGGCATGGTGGTATGCACCTGTAGTCCCAGCTACTCTGGAGGCTGAGGAGGAAGGATCGCTTTAGCTGAGTTGGAGGCTGCAGCGAGCTGTGATCTACACTCCAGCCTGAGCGACAGAGTGAAAGCTTGACTCAAAAAAAAAAAAGAAGGAAGGACAAAGATGACAGAGTGTGAAGACTGCCATGCAGAAGTGGGTATCCAGTGGGTGGGTAAACAGAGGAGGGAGCGAATCAGGGAGGACTTCTCACAGGAAGTGACACTTAGGGTAGGTGTTCATGGAGTTACATAAGAATTCCCTGTGCAGAGACAATGGGCACAGATGTTCTGGGATGTCTAGGAAGCACATGTATAAGGGCACGTCCAGGTCTGGCAGAGTTCAGTGGGGCTGGAGCAGAGGAGCACTGGGGTATGGTCAGACATGGCTGGAAAGCCAGCTGGGTTGACATCTGCAAAGGCTTTGGGTGCACTGACAAGGGCTGCAGGTGACTGAGGGCCATGCAGGTGACATTAGGAGATTGGCAGTCACAGCCTTTCCTTCTTAAATTCCCCCCACCTCCTTCAGTGGCTGTCCTATCAGATGATTAGTGTTCATTTAACCCCTCTTGTTATAGTTGGGGAAGAACCCCATAAGCTCCTCTAATTTAAGGCAGGGATAGTAAATGCCATCCTCCCTTCCAGCACTCAGGGCAGACATCACCAATCGATCGACATTCTTTGCATCAGAGGCCAGATTGAGCCTCAGAGGCCTTTTCAACACAGCTCTTCAGGCAACAAATATCCAAGGGTCCAGATTGGTGTGCATGTCGAATTATATGTCATTTCTGTTTTAAGAGGTTAAGGACGTCGTGTTCTCTTTCTAGAAGTATTTTTATTTTAGAAAAAAGAAACTGCAGAGTGAGGGCAAAATTTAGTCAAAGAAATTAATAGCTAATGGTAGAATTTTAGTCTGCAGAAGTTTTGGGAAGGGAAGTCTGTGCAAGTCTCTCAATCCTGTCTCCGTTGTCACAAAAAAATGTTTACGTTGTTTATTTTCCAAGGCAAGGTAAACGCCATGGAGCAAGAGAGAGTTGTTTCCATGGTAAGCTCCACCCACGATGTCTCCCTTTGTATCCCCCACAATGCCCACGATCTTTCAGGCAAAGAATAGGCGCTCACTAAATGTGTATTGATTGAATCTAAATTGCAATTTTATCCAACACCCTCAGGGAAGCCAACTGGAAAGTAAACTCACCCCCATATATTGCTGAAACGCATTGATTACGAAGAAGCCAATGCTGTATGACAGCCCCAACTTGAGAGATGCGTTTTTTTCCAAAGCCACGTAAATCGCGATTTGTGCAGCCCGTTGCTCATTCTGTGTCTTGCACCGTTGCCAGCCATTTGCTCTTCTCGTTAGCTCCTTGAGGACAGGGGTCACCGTTTTCACTGCTCAGCCTCCTCCTGCTCGGCCCAGCCCAGGGAGAGCCCTCAGTCAATACCTGTGAATGAATGAGTGACACTTACTAAGCACAGCGAGATGAATAATTCATCATTCCTATCCTTCTTCCCAACCGCCTGATCCAGGATGGCATAGACGTGTGGGAGGCGCACATGCTGGGAGGGGTTTGAGTCCCCTGCCCGAGGTTGCAGAGTACCTGGGCACGGGGGTGGGGGCATGCTGGGGGCATTTGCAGAAAGGGCAGTAGGAGAGCAGTTTGGAGGGAGGTAAGGCAGGAAGCACTCAGTCCTGGGCTCAGGGACTGTGATGTGCTGCTGGAACCTGCCTGGGGAGCTCAGGAATGAGGGGAGATGGCAAATAAAGACCTGGCATGAGGCTGGGGGCAGGGACAGAAATCACCCTGGTGTCCGAGGAAGGAAAGTGGAACCCTAAAGAGGTGAGACTACCAGGGAAAGTGAAACAAGAGAGAAAGAAGGGATGTAGAATTGGATTATTGGGGTGGAAAGAGGAAGCCAGGTGGGGGAAGAGTCAGAGGAGGCTCAGGCAGAGGGCAGGAGGGGAACTGGGAGAGGACAGCGAGCCTTCGAAAAAATCCGGAGCTGGCACCTTCAACAGAAGCCGTGGAGCAACCCAAGAGGAAAGATAGGGACTTGGTGGCTGCTGAAAGACAGTTTCAGCTAAGGAGCAGGAGTGAGAGCCAGCCAGCACTGCAGAAGGTGGGGGGAAAGGCAAGCAGCCTAGATGGTTCCTTCAAGAGGTTTGTCGATAAAAGGAGCAGTCAATAGGACCCAGGACAGTAAGTTCATTCCTGCTTTTAAACTTTTCTTCTTTCTGCTTCCTTCCTCCTTTCATTTCCTTTCCTTCCTTCCTTCCTCCCTCCCTCCCTTCCTTTTCTTCCTTTACCTTCCCCTTTTCCCCCTCTCCGCTCCCGCTTCTCCCCTCCCCCCTGGAACCTTCAGGAACCCACACCAGCATGTGATCTCGACTCACTCTTTTTCCCCTGCCCTACTGAAAGCTGGCTGGGGACCTGGAGTGTTTGCAACGACGCAAGATGAGAAGCTGGGTCACTGAAACATTAACTCACAGACCAGGGTGGGTTGCAGCTGATCCAACAGGCTGGACAGCCGCATCAATGCTTCCTAGAAGAGGAGATGGGAGGAGAGAGTGAGCCCAGGAGCCTCTGCGTGGAGACCAAGGGGCCGAGGAGCACAGAAAGCCCCAGGGCTACGCATCTCGGGTCAAAAGTCGCTGAAAAGATATTGATATCTACTTTTCTTTCTTTTTTTTTTTCACTGTCTTTTTCTGGTTTTAGTATCAGGGTAATATTAGCTTCATAAAATGTGGTGGTAAGTGTTCCTTCCCGTCCTATTTTCTGGGAGAGATTATGTAAAATTATTGGTCACTATAGAGATTATGACATACATATACAACTTACCACATGCTACTGGTGTTGACACTGCCACTTTGAGTAAGTGTAGAAACCTTACTTCCATTTAGTTCTCTTTAGCTTCCCCACTTAAAAATACATGTGTCTTGAGGGTGTTCTTTATATACATTGAACATCACATAAGATGCTGTTACAATTTTTGCTTCAATCATCAAATATGATTTCAGATACTCATGAGAAGTATAGTCTGTTATATTTATTTCTATTTATATACTTCCCATAGTTTGTTTTTCTTTTCTGGAGCTCCAAGCATTCTTGAAACCAATGAGAAAAGTGGAAAAATCTCAGTACAGAAATAGAAGGTATAATTTTTAAATAAAAGCTTCTGTTCAGATAACATTCTTTACCCAATCTTTAAAGATACATTTGCCAACAATAAATGCTCTTAGTTTTTCTTCATCCAAGAATGTTTTTCTTTCTCCTTCATTTCTGAAGGATGTTTTCGCCAGATACAGTATTCACAGTTGACAGTACTTTTTCTCAGTACTTGAAAGATGCTGAGCCACTTCCTCTGGCCTCCATCATTTCAGATGGGAAATCCACTATCATTGCAATTAATTTTTCCCATGTCATAAATGTGTTATTTCTTTCTGACTGCTTTCAATATGTTTTTGTCTTTAGTTTAACTATTTAATTATGATGTGGATTTCTTTACATCTAGCCTGCTTGGAATCCACTAAACTTCTTGAATCTGTAGGTTTATGTCTTTCTCCAAATTTGAGAAGTTTTTAACCACTATTTCTTTGAATACTTTTAGTCTCACTTTCTTCTCCTTTGGGACTCAGAAGGTATGACTGTTAGCTCTTTTCTTATTGTCTCACAGGTCCCTGGGACTGTTATTTCTTCAGTCTATTTTTGGTTTTTTTTGAGACAGAGTCTCGCTCTGTCACCCAGGTTGGAGTGCAGTGGCGTGATCTTGGCTCACTGCAAGCTCCGCCTTCCGGGTTCATGCCATTCTCCTGCCTCAGCCTCCCGAATAGCTGGGACTACAGGTGCCTGGCACCACACCCAGCTAATTTTTTGTATTTTTAGTAGAGATGGGGTTTCACTGTGTTAGCCAGGATGGTCTCGATCTCCTGACCTCGTGATCTGCCTGCCTCGGCCTCCCAAAGTGCTGGGATTACAGGTGTGAGCCACCGCGCCCGGCCTATTTTCTCTCTATTATTCTGACTGAGTGAATGCTATTGGTCTGTTCTTGAGTTCACAGTTTCAATCTCTGTCATCTCTACTCTACTATCAAGCCCATCTAGTGACGTGTTTTATTTATCTTTTTCCTGGTTATTGTGTTTTTCAGTTCCTTAATTCCATTTGGTTCTTTTTATAACCTTGATTTTTATTGAAATTTTCTATTTTTCATTTGTTTCAAGAGAATTCATAACTACATTTGAAGCATTGTTATAGTGACTGCTTTTAAATTCGTGATAATCCCTCTGATTCATTTGCATTTTGGTGCCTGTTTGTTTTTTCATTCAAGTTGTAATTTTCCTTTTCCTTGACATGACAAATGATTGTCTGCTCTATCCTGGATATTTTAGGTATTATATTATGAGAGTCTGGATCCTATTCAACTTTTCTTTTTTGGCAGACTGTCTTCCTGTTAAGATGTAGCGTAACGGTTGTGTATTAGTCTGTTCTTGCACTGCTATAAAAAAAATACCTGAGACTGGGTAATCTATAAAGAAAAGATGTTTAATTGGCTCACAGTTCTATAGGCTGTACAGGAAGCATAGCAGCTTCTGCTTATGGGGAGGACTTAGGAAGCTTCCAGTAATGGTGGAAGGCAAACAGGGAGTGAGATGTCTCACATGGCCAGAGCAGGAGGCAATGAGAGGGGTGGAGGTGCCATATATTTTCAAACAACCCAATTTCATGAGAACTCACTATTGCAATGAGAACTCCAAGGGGGATGGTGCTAAACCATTCATGGCAAACCACCCCCATGATCCCAGCACCTCTCACCAGGCCCCACCTCCAACACTGGAGATTACAATTCAACATGAGATTTGGGTGAGGACACAAATCCAAACCATATCAGGTTGGATGAGTTGTATATTCAACCTCCCACTGGGCCCCACCAATGCTATCGTGGCAAAAGTGTAGCACTGATTTACCCTGCTTCATTGCAAATGGGTGGTTGGCAGTGAATTCCCATCTCTGCCTTGATGATACCTTCCCATTGAAAATGGATCATCAGCTTGCACTGTCTTATTGTATCCAAGCTACCCTGCTAGGCTCTGCTGACCCAGGGATGGGAGAACCAGAGAACTGGCTCCCACTGTTTTGTTGTGGCAGAGTGGGGCAGAAGCTCAGCTCTCCACTGGCCCCTGCTGGTAACAGGGTAAGAGAGAGGGGAACTCTTATGCTTCTTTGTTGTGTCATGTCCAGAGATTTTTTTTTTTTTAGTTGTAAGATGGTGGACTTAGGAGAAATGTGGCTACTCTATCTTGTCTAGAGTTAGAAGTTCAGCTTTCTAGCTCCTCTGTTTCTTTACCTGTAAAATGGGAATAATACTACCTACTCTACCTACACTACAGAACAATTTTCAGAATTAATGAAGTTCATGAGTATGAAAGTACACTGGGAAAATGTTATATCATGTTATGTTAGTAGACTATTATTTCTGAGACTAGGGTCTGGCAAGATGTAGCTTGAGAAGAGATAGGATAAGTGGCGGGGCACCTCCATATTCATCTATCAATTTAATGTTGGTGAAAACAAACTTGACAGCCAGAAGCCAGCCTTCTATTGTTTATTTCCATGTTTCTTTTGAGTCTGTGGTGACCTTTCTCTTGACAAGCAATAACCCTGGAGAAAGCTGGAGGAAAAACAAAGATTAGGGTCACAGCAAGGAGAGAGCAATAAAGTAGCTTTAAAGAGCCTAATAAACCAGGATAATTGAATGTAGTAAGGATTGTGGCTGGGACAAGGAGGTGTTCTAAAACACCATTTTCAGAAAAACAGTCACAAAAGAAAAATAACACTGGAGCTGGGAGGGAAGGAACTAGTTGGAAAGGGAACCCAGAGGAGATAGGAACAGCCTCTCAGAATAGTCAGCAATGACTCTGCCTTACTTAGAGGTTATGGGACAGGGCTACCAATTGGAGTGACCTCAGTATTACCAATCAGGATGACATAGATCTCGTGTGCTTTTGGCCCCTGTGTTAGTCCGCTTTTGCACTGCTATGAAGAAATACCTGAGACTGGGTAATTTATAAAGGAAAGAGGTTTAATTGACTCATATTTCCACATGGCTGGGGAGGCCTCAGGACACTTACAATCATGGCAGAAGGGGAAGCAGACATGTCTTACATGGCAGCAGGCAAGAGAGAGCGTGAAAGAGCAGGGAAAAGTGACATAAAAACCATCAGATCTCGTGAGAACTCACTATCATGAGAACAACATGGAGGAAACTGCCCCCATGATCCAATCACCTCCCTCCCTCAACACATGGGGATTACAAGTCCCTTCCTTGACAACTAGTGATTACAATTCAAGGTGAGATTTGGGTGGGGACACAGAACCAAACCATATCAGCCCTCATTCCAGGCAGGCAAAGGGCTCTGGATTAAGATTTGGGGAACCCCTTAACCCCTGTGAGCCTCAGGTTCTCCTTCTACAAGATGAAACTGGTAAAGGTGCCAACTCTGCTTGATTGTTTGAGGGTCAAAGGTGGATCACCCAACCTGTTCATGGTTGGCAATCAATATATATAGTAGTTCCCTGCCTGATCCCAGGCCCAGAAATCTTGGCCTCTGTCTAGGCTGGACACTGACTGTGGGAGGTTCCTCTCTAAGAGCTTACGTGCTCTGCCGTCATTTCCTGTGTTTTCTGGCCCATAGTTGGGAGGGGCATGCCAAGGTGACCATGCCCTAATTTCCCTTCCTAAATCGTCTTCATTGCAGTCTTCTGGTTCTTCTTTCTCTTCTTTGTCCCAGGGGTCTCCACTGAACTCACTGTAGGGGGATGGGGACTCTGGAGGCCTGGTCCTGGGGGCTGATCCTGAGGAAGGGGCATTCCTAGGCCAGAGTGAGGTCCTGGGGTGAACCACAGAGCAAGTTCCATCTCCCACCCCACTCTCCTTGTCTTGAGGAAGTTGACTTTAAATAAAGCCCAACACGCCCCGCTAAACTGCAAGCTCAGAAGACAGGGTCTGTGTCTGTCCTGTTCAAGGGTGTCTCACCCCACACCCCTTCCCCCATACTGGAGTGCTGTGCTGGAGTCAGCTCCTGCCAGCTCAGAAGAGTCAATTCTTACATTTTCAGGAATTTTGCAAATTGCTTGTTAAACATAGCCATTATTAGAAATTAGACTGGCTGGGTGCAGTGGCTCATGCTTGTAATCCCGGCACTTTGGGAGGCCAAAGCAGGAGGGTTGCCTGAGTCCAGGAGTTCAAAACCAGCCTGGGCAACATAGGGCGACCTCGTCTTTACTTTTTAAAATAAAAATAAATAAATACACATAAATAAATGAAAATACAAATTAGACTATAAAAGCCTACAATTAAATAAATTTTATTGAAAACAAAGATAATGAATATTCAAAACATATCACTCCTTAATTATTTTGCTGTTTGCTCTGCTCTGCTCTTGGGGTTTGCACCTATTATATCCATAGAGTGGAGATTCTGTACCATGATGTGCTAGCAGGCATCTCTTCCCAAGTCTGCATATAGTGACGCCATGTTGGCAGCTTGATATTGGCCATGGTGGGAGTATTCACACCACAAGAATCAGCAGACACTACAAACCAGAGCTTGCCCTATTGTTTGGTTTGTTGTCTAGATTTAAGGAAGGGATGGAGAGAAGTATTAATAATGTAGATTAAACATAAAAGCATGTCATTGTTAAAGTGTAAATAGCACAAAGAATTTTAAAACTGTTTTTCCAGTATTTGATAACTATTATCAGGGCCTGGCACGGTGGCTCATGCCTGTAATCCAAGCATTTTGGAAGTCCGAGGCGGGTGGATCACAAGGTCAGGAGATCTAGACCATCCTGGCTAACATGGTGAAACCCCGTCTCTACTAAAAAATACAAAAAATTAGCCGGGCGTTGTGGCGGGCGCCTGTAGTCCCAGCTACTCGAGAGGCTGAGGCAGGAGAATGGTGTGAACCCAGGAGGTGGAGGTTGCAGTGAGCAGAGATCACGCCACTGCTCTCCAGCCTGGGCGACAGAGCCAGACTCTGTCTCAGAAAATTAAAAAAAAAAAAAAAAAAAGGATTATCAGATCAGATTCAGCAAGGAAGTCTATTATCAGATTCAGCAAGGAAGTCTCTCATGTCATCGACAAAGGAGTCCAGTTCCAGCGTGCACTTTTGTTGTTTTACCTTTATCTTACTTGTTAACATAAATGAAAATATTAGCCACCGTAATCATGGTGAGTAATCATGGCAGGATTACTCTCATAGAGCCCGCTGTGAAATAGTTACTAGCACACTATTGTCTGGTGATTAGAATAGTACCTTGCTTAGAAGACATGCCCAGTTGTATGAGTCTGTTCTCTCACTGCTATAAAGAAATACCTGAGGCTGGATAATTTATAAAGAAAAGAGGTTTAATTGGCTCACGGTTCTGCAGGCTGTCCAGGAAGTACGGCTGGGGAGGCCTCAGGAAACTCACAATCACAGCGGAAGGTGAAGGGGAAGCAGGCATGTTTTGTGTGGCTGGAGCAGGAGGAAGAGAGAGAAGGAGGAGGTGCTATACACTTTAATAAACAACCAGAGGGCCAGGCGCAGTGGCTCATGCCTGTAATCCCAGCACTTTGGGAGGCCGAGGCGGGTGGATCACCTGAGCTCGGGAGTCCGAGACCAGCCTGACCAACATGGTGAAACCCTGTCTCTACTAAAAGTACAAAATTAGCCGGCCATGGTGGTACACACCTGTAATCCCAGCTACTCGGGAGGCTGAGGTGGGAGAATTGCTTGAACCAGGAGGCAGAGGTTGTGGTGAGCCAAGACTGTGCCCCTGCACTCCAGCCTGGGCGACGAGCAGAACTCCATCTCTAAAATAAAATAAAAAATAAAATAAAATAAAAAAACAACCAGATCTCGTGAGAACTCACTGAACATCATGAGAACAGCAAGGAAGAAATCCACCCCCATGATCCAGTCGCCTCCAACCAGGCTCCTCTTCCAACACTGGGGATTACGATTCAACGTGAAATTTGGGCAGGGCCACAAATGCAAACCCTGTTACCAATAAGTACCTTTTGAATGACTGAAACCAGTGAAAACAAGCTACAAGGGACATGTGGGGCCACCTCACCCCTTTTGCTTTAGCAGCATTGGTCTTGCACATTTTGGGTGCTGTCTGCCTCCCCATTCTTGCTCCAGGCCCCTTTGCCCTTGTTCACTTGTGCTCTGGCCCAGGGCTTCTAAGCTGTACTATTCATATGAAACACCTGGGTGTCTTGAGACAATGCAGGTTCTGGCCCAACAGGTCTATGGTGGGGACAAAGATTCTGCATTTCTAACAAGATCCCAGGTGACGTTGGTGCTTGTCATGGAGCACACATTGAGTAGCCAGGTTCCAGCCACCCTGCCCTCCTTCCCATGTGCCAAGATCAGGGTCTCCATGTGACCTTCGAACTTGCCACAACCTTTACCTGGGGCGCTGTTCTCCCTGGTCTTCACATGACCTGCTTCCATGCAACACTGGGGTCTCTGTTCAGACATCACCCTTCAAAAACAAAGATCTTTTTCCTGACTACTCATGCAAACGTAGCTCCCCATCTCAGTTCTCTGCATAATGTTACTGATAGTTTCTAGTTGATGTGTTGTCAGCTTTCCTCCCTAGAATGCAGGCTCCATGGGAGCCCCCCATTCCCACTCTGGTGACTTTACAACAGCACATGCCCAAAAAACAAGTGTTGAATGATCGTGGTGGTGATGTCACAATGCTAAGGGTGGAGAGAGCTGGCATGATACTGGGGATGGAGGCAGTGATGGAAGGGGGATGGTTATAGCTCAAATGCATGTAATTTTCTTTTCTTTTGTTTTCCTTTCTTTTCTTTTCTTTCCCTATTTGTCTTCTTTTCTCTTTTTTTGTTTTCTTTTTTAGAGACAAGACCTTATTCTGTTGCCCAGGCTGGATCACAATGGCATGATCATGGTTCACTGCAGCCTCTGACTCCTGAGCTCAAGCAACCCTCCCCACTCAGTCTCCTGAGTAGCTAGGACTACAGGTGTAAACCACCATGCTTGGCTAAGTTTCTCTTTTTGTTTTCAGAGATGGGGTCTCACTATGTCACCCAGGCTGGTCTTGAACTCCTGGCCTCAAGTGATCCTCCTGCCTTGGCCTCCCAAAGTGCTGGGATTACAGGTGTGAGCCACCACCCCTGGCCTAAGTTTTTCTTAAATAATAGACACAAGAACCTTTACTCAATCACTTTTGTTCCTCCACAGTCACGACCCACTACCAAGAGTGCCAGCCCCAGGCCGGGCGTGGTGGCTCATGCCTGTAATCCCAGCACTTTGGGAGGCCGAGGTGGGCGGATCATGAGGTCAGGAGATCGAGACCATCCTGGCTAACATGGTGAAAACCCATCTCTACTAAAAATACAAAAAATTATCCGGGCGTGGTGGTGGGTGCCTGTAGTCCCAGCTACTCGGGAGGCTGAGGCAGGAGAATGGCGTGAACCTGGGAGGCGGAGCTTGCAGTGAGCCGAGATTGAGCCACTGCACTCCAGCTGGGCGACAGAGCAAGACTCCATCTCAAAAAAAAAAAGTGCAAGCCCCACCCCTCCACTGTCCCCATTCACTTCCGTGGTGTGTGCAGAAGAAAGAGTAAAGGACCCCGACCAAGGCTCTGAGTAAGGGCTGCAGGGTGCCAGTTCTCATAATGGTTTCTCTAGAGTTTTGCACAAACAAGACGAATGGGGCCACAGACAGGCAGCACCCAGAGGTGCATTCTGGCCAGGCCTTGTGCCCAGGGCAGTTTTCTCCATCGTGTTTTATTTCCAGAACTAAGTTGAGCCATGGCTGGTGCTGCCTTCCACCTCTGACTCTGCCAAGAAGTGCCTGGAGCCCTTGTTTTCGGGGAGGAAGTATCTCTGGTGGGTTTTGAAGTTTCTGTGTGATTTCTCTTAACATTAAATCAACACTGGAAGTGTCTTTTGTTATTTTTCTGTTTACGGAGCCGATGCTTTAACTAATATCAGCAGATACCACATGCTGAATGGCCCTGTTGTATGCCAGGCCTACGTTTCATCTCATTCAATCCTCTCAACAGTTCTACGGAACCCAATCTCATGTTATCCCATTTTAGAGAGGAGGCACTTGAAGCTAAGAGAGGTTAGGTCATTGGCCTGAGGTAAAACAACAGTTGGGGTTGGTCACTACTGCAGGGGTCCCAAACACAACTGCCTAGAGCAGTTGTGCTTTGCAGGCCAGACAGTGTCTGTGCAGCTATTCAGCTCTGCTCATGAAGCACAAAAGCAGCCTTGGACCATCTACAAACAAATGAGTGTAACTGTGTTCTAATAAAACTTTATTAACAAACACAAGTGTGGGGCCAGATTGGGCCCACGGGCCATAGTTTGCTGACCTCTCGCCTAGAGAGGCCAGTAGGGAAAATCAATGGGTAAAACAGGCCAGGAGCAAAGAATACCGAGGCGCTTCCTTGTTCTGGCTTCTCTTCTTCCCAGTTTTGATGGAGGCAAGACACCGTGCAAGTGCATGATGCCTGGCTACTGGCGCAGTGACGTGTCAGCAGGTGGCGGGAGGTGAGGGTGGCCCCCAGGTGTTCCAACAACAAACAGTAGCCACACCCAACTTCAGCTGCCTGCTGCTGCCAGACACACAGCCAATGTGGCCAGTTTTTAAAAGAAGCCACAAGCCTGGATTTGGGAGTGTGTGTGTGTGTGTGTGTGTGTATGCATGTGTGTGAAATACCTCCTTTCTTTCTATGTTGGCTCAAATCAATAAAACAAAACCAGAAATCCTGTGCAAACCAAGTAGAAGACATCCAAGCATCGCCTCTGGCCCTCAGACCAGCAGTTTACAACCTCTGCACTCCGAAAACCCACCAGACAACGCTGTATTTATTAAGTAATAATTCATCTGTTTCCCATATTTTATTTATCAAAGACCTCAGTAACTGTCAAGTAGAACTTCTTATCATCAGGAACCGATCAGCAGACAAGTGTTACCTCCCAGACCGATGATCAATCTTGGCAAACCGGGAAACCCTGACATTTTAATTAGCTGGAACATTCTTATCAGCCATCAATCCTGAACCTGCCATTTCGCATTGTTTGTGAGCCCCTAATTGGGAATCCCTGATTTGGTTTCTTCAGGGCCACCTCATTCACGTGAACATATCCTCATTATTTTACTGTGGCAGCCACCCTTATATTATTCAGCACAGAGCCAACACCATCAGAGTGACAGCAACCGCCTCAAAATGTGCTCGCCGTGTAGCCTCCTGAGTTGCTGAAACTAAAAAAGGAAAAAATGGGCTTCTGTAGGCTGCAGCACCAGCAAAAACAAAAAACAAACAAACAAAAGAAACAACAATGACAACAAAAAAAACAGAAAAAAAAGTTTTTGTGCACAAAACGACGAACGATGCCAGACTCAGCAAGGTGGTAGATGAAACATCTCCTCTTATTTGGGGTCTTGGTGAAGTTTCATAACCCTGTATGGGGACTGTACTGTGTAAAGACACTTTCAGTTACTCTCAATGCACCGTGAAACCACAGATAAAGATGATACCGGCTGGGCGTGATGGTTCATGCCTGTAATCCCAACATTTTTGGAGGCTGTGTTAGGAGGATCGCTTGAGCCCAGGAGTTCAGACCAGCCTGGCAACATAGTGGGACCCTGGCTCTACTAAAAATAATTTTAAAAATTAGCTGGGCGCCGGGTGAGGTGGCTCATTCCAGTAATCCCAGTACTTTGGGAGGCTGAGGTGGGCGGATCACCTGAGGTCGGGAGTTCGAGACCAGCCTGACCTACATGGAGAAACCCCATCTCTACTAAAAATACAAAATTAGCTGGGTGTGGTGGCACATGCCTGTAATTCCAGCTACTCAGGAGGCTGAGGCAGGAGAATCGCTTGAACCCGGGAAGCGGAGGCTGCAGTAAGCCAAGATTGCACCATTGCACTCCAGCCTGGGTGACAAGAGTGAAACTCCATCGCAAAAAAAAAAAAAAAAAAATTAGCTGGCCATGGTGGCACATGCCTGTAGTCCTAGCTACTGGCAAGGCTGAGGAAGGAGGATCCCTTGAGCCCAGGAAATGGAGGCTGCAGTGAGCCATGATCATGCCACTGCACCCCTGCTTGGGCAACAGAGTAAGACCCTGTCTCTTAAAAAAAAAAAAAAAAAAGGCAAAGGGGTAAATGAACAATAAACAATCAGAGGTGGTTTCATACTTCTTCCGAATAGCCCATGTTTAGTTGATATGGACTTGTCACCTTCCTGAGCCTGCTAGAGGGATTGTCTCGGTCATAGCCATTTTTCGTTCCAGCTCTACCCCCTTGGGAGAGAAACAACCCACTGTTGCCTCTGTTGTCTAAGCAGCCATGGTTTCTATCATGCTGTAATTGCCCAATGAGTTCTTCCTGCCCACTGCACAGACGACCAATTCACTGAGATCTTGACATTGCAATAAGAAACAGTTTAATCGACACGGGGTCAGCCATGCCACATGAGAGAGGGAGTTATTACTCAAATCAATCTTCCCCAAAATCCAGAGGCTAGAGTTTTTCAAAGATAGCTTGACGGGCAGGGGGCTAGGAGAATGGGTGCCACAGATTAGTTGGGGATGCAATCACTGGGGTGTGGAAAATGGTCCTTGTGCACTGAGTCCAATTCTGGGTGGGGCCACAGGACCAGTTGAGCCAAGACTCGAGGGTCCAGGTAGGACCATCCGGTCATCAGAAATGCAAAAGCCTGAAAAGACATCTCAAAAGGCCAATCTTGGGCTGGGTGTGGTGGCTCAAGCCTGTAATCCCAGCACTTTTGGCAGATCACCTGAGATTGGGAGTTTGAGACCAGCCTGACCAACATGATGAAATCTTGTCTGTATTAAAAATACAAAATTAGCTGGGTATGGTGGCGCATGCCTGTAATCTCAGCTACTCCGGAGGCTGACGCGGAAGAATCACTTGAACCCAGGAGGCAGAGGTTGCGGTGAGCCAAGATGTGCCATTGCACTCCATCCTGGGCAACAAGACCGAAACTCTGTCTCAAAAAAACAAAAAACGAAACAAAACAAAAAAAGCCAACCTTAGGTTCTACAACAGAGAATTGAGGAAGTTGCAAATCTTGGGACCTCCAGAACCATGGCTGGAAATTGTTTCGTTTTTTCTTTTAACTCTTATTTTAGGTTTTGGGGGTACATGTGCAGGTTTGTTACACAGATAAACTTGTGTCATGGAGGGTTGTGGTACAGATTATTTCATTGCCCAGGTATTAATGCTGGGTGATGAAAAATAGTTATTTTTTCTGCTCCTCTCCCTCCTCCCACCCTCCACCCTCAAGTTGACCCCAGTGTCTGTTGTTCCTTTCCTTGTGTTCATGAGTTCTCATCATTTGGCTCCCACTTATAAG
Source organism: Pan troglodytes (assembly GCF_028858775.2). Taxonomy (NCBI): domain Eukaryota; kingdom Metazoa; phylum Chordata; class Mammalia; order Primates; family Hominidae; genus Pan; species Pan troglodytes. Next base: position 9,163,470 of record NC_072404.2, read on the forward strand.
CAAAAACATGTGGTATTTGGTTTTCTGTTCCTGCATTAGTTTGCTAAGGATAATGGCTTCCATAACTATGCCTATACCCTAGCAGAATTCAGGCTCCTTTCATCCTCCTAACCTGGTGGACTTTCTTTTTTTTTTTTTTTTTTTTTTTTTTTGAGATGGAGTTTCGCTCTTGTTGCCCAGGCTGGAGTGCAATGGCACAATCTTGGCTCACCACAACCTCCACCTCCCAGGTTCAAGCGATTCTCCTGCCTCAGCCTCCCAGGTAGCTGGGATTACAGGCATGCACCACCATGCCCGGCTAGTTTTGTATTTTTAGTAGAGACGGGGTTTCTCCATGTTAGGCTGGTCTCGAACTCCCGACCTCAGGTGATCCATCGGCCTCAGCCTCCCAAAGTGCTGGGATTACAGGCGTGAGCTACCGTGTCCGGCCCTTTCATTCGTTTTATAAAGGCAGTTTAGTTTTGGGGAAGGGCTGTTATCATTTAAACTATAAACTAAATTTCCCCCAAAGTTAGCTTGGCCCTAGGCCCACGAAGGACCAAGGGCAGTTTGGGGTTAAAGGCAAGATGGGGATTAGTTAGATTAGATCTCTTTCATTGTTATAATTTTCTCACTGTTAGAATTTTTGCAAAGGTGATTTCAGTGCAGCCTCACCAGGCCCAGCCCCAGAGGTGAGGGCGTGACAGTGGGCAGCCTATCCAGGGGTGACCAGCAGGCCGCAGTGCAGTGTCACTGGATGAGAGGGGCCAGGCAGAGTCCCTCTAACGGGAAAAAACTGAAAGAAGTTGGTTGGAGGTGGGCTCCAGGGCTGCCAGGCCACTGAGTGTGGGCCATCTGAGGGCCAAGTTCAAGGCGAGGTTATGGATCAGCAAAAACTTGGAGGAGACAGCTCAGTGAGAAGCTCCAGGATGGAAGGAAAGAGTCACTGATCTCCTAAAGGCCTTTTTTTTTTTTTTTTTTTTGAGATGGAGTTTTGCTCTTGGTGCCCAGGCTGAAGTGCAATGGTGCGATCTTGGCTCACCGCATCCTCTGCCTCCCAGCTTCAAGTGATTCTTCTGTCTCAGCCTCCTGAGTAGCTAGGATTACAGGCATGTGCCACCACGCCCGGCTAATTTTTGTATTTTTAGTAGAGATGGGGTTTCATCATATTGGTCAGGCTGATCTTGAACTCCTGACCTCAGATAATCTGCCCACTTTGACCTCCCAAAGTGCTGGGATTACAGGCGTGAGCCACCGCGCCCGGCCCTAAAGGCCCATTTCTAACATGCTCCTCCATGGAGTCCCTTTCCTTGAGCCCGGCTGGGTGGTGCAGGAGGGCCTCTGTTTCTTATGAATCGAGAAAGCCATCAGGAACAGGCAAACCCCAGGCGTTCCAGAGAACCACAGTTCTTGGGAGATCTTGGGAGATCTTGCACAAGGTCGTCCCCCAACCTTGTCAAGTGAAAAAGACATTTGGATGTCATAAGGAGAGACTTTATCTGAAAGGGTTATTACAAGGGGGAGGGGGATGGCTCTTGCAATGGAGGGAGGGGGATTATTCCAATAGGGGGACTGTTCTGAACATAAAATCTGCAAAAATACTTTTCCTGTTTTTTCTTTAGAGACTGGGTCTCGCTTTGTTGCCCAGGCTGGAATGCATTGATGTGTTCACAGCTCACTGCAGCTTCAACCTCCCAAGTAGCTGGGACTACAGGTACACACCACCACGCCTGGCTAATTTTTAAATGTTTTGTAGAGATAAGGGGGTGTCTCACTGTGTTTCCCAGGCTGGTCTTGAACTCCTGGTCTCAAGTGACCCTCCCACTTTGGCCTCCCAAAGTGCTGGGATTATAGGCATGAGCCACTGTGCTTGGTTTTTCTTTTGTGGGGAGTAATAAGACCAGAAAGACCCAGTGTGAGGAAGTGACATGAATGTGTCCACATGGTAGGTCAGGGTCGGTTTTATCCTAGGGCAGCCGATTCTTAAGTGTCTGCGGGCTTACCCCAAGGGCAGGCCTGAGGAAGGAGGAAGTTTCACCAAAGTTTGGTTCTCAAGCATGTTGTTCCCAGTGATCAGTGGAGACAAGCAGTTCAGCTGATCATTAGTGAGGCAAGGAGTGGGAATTTGGAGGGTCTGTGTCTGGCCTGGTTGTAAGCACACAAGGGGCACCTGTGAGCCTCATTTAAGCATCTAAGTCCTGCTGTTATAGTGGGTGGCTAGTTAGGTATGAGCGGCGCGATTAGAGGGCTCCCCACACCCCAGCGTGCACACACACACACACACACACACACACACACGGAGTGTTGGGTGACCATCAGGTGATGATCAGGCAGTTTTTTTGTTTTGTTTTGTTCTTTCAAGATGGAGCCTTGCTCTGTCGCCCAGGCTGGAGTGCAGTGGCATGATCTTGGCTCACTGCAATGTCCACTTCCTGGGTTCAAGCAATTCTCCTGCCTCAGCCTCCAGAGTAGCTGAGATTACAGGCATGTGCCACCACACCCAGCTAATTTTTTTTTTTTTTTTTGAGACAGGGTCTCACTCTGTTGCCCAGGCTGGAGTGCAGTGCTGTGATCTCGGCTCACTGCAACCTCTGCCTCCTGAGTCCAGGGATTCTCCTGCCTCAGCCTCCCGAGTAGCTGGGATTACAAGCGCCCACCACCGCATCAGGCTAATTCTTGTATTTTTAGTAGAAACAGGGTTTCACTATGTTGGCCAGGCTGGTCTCAAACACCTGGCCTCAAATGATCCGCCCCCCCTTCGGCCTCCCAAAGTGCTAGGATTACAGGCCTGAGCCACCACGCCCGGCCAGGTAGTTGTTAACTGTTTCTGTAAAGTAATAATTGGTCACAGCTGGTGCCAGGGAAAGGCAAGTTCCTAATAGAAAACACCTGAAACTGATCAGCAGCTTCCCAGTAAGATCCCAGGAGCAGGGAGAAGTAACGTAAGGTTGTGGAAGTGTTCCAATGTGTAAAATCCCCAGTCAAGGCCAGGCACTCTGGCTCACGCCTGTAATCCCAGCACTTTGGGAGGCCGAGGCGGGCGGATCATGAGGTCAGGAGATTGAGACCATCCTGGCCAACATGGTGAAAACCCATCTCTACTAAAAATACAAAAAAAAAAAAAAAAAAAAATAGCCAGGCGTAGTAGCACATGCCTTAGTCCCAGCTACTCAGGAGGCTGAGGCAGGGGAATCGCTTGAACCCGGGAGGCGGAGGTGGCAGTGAGCCGAGATCGTGCCATTGCACTCCAGCCTGGTGACAGAGCAAGACTCCATCTCAAAAAAAAAAAAAAAAAAAAAACAAGAGAAAAAGAAAAAAATTCCCCAGTTAAGAGGCCGAGCTGCATACTTGGTTTCTCAGGGCACCTGCTGGACCCTCTTCCGAGTCTTACTTTCCTTCTTTTCTTGTCTTCCTTTCCTTTCTCTTCTAAAGCTTTGTAATACATTTTCACTCCTGCTCTGAAACTTGCCTCGGTCTCTCCTTCTACCTTATGCCCCTCAGTCGAATTCTTTCTTCTTTTTCTTCTTCTTTTTTTTTTTTTTTTTGAGACAGAGTGTTGCTCTGACACCCAGACTGGAGTGCAGTGGCATGATCTCGGCTTACTGCAACCTCCGCCTGCCAGGTTCAAGCAATTGTCTGCCTCAGCCTCCTGAGTAGCTGGGATTACAGGCCCCTGCCATCATGCCTGGTTAATTTTTGTATTTTTAGTAGAGACAGGGTTTCACCATCTTGGCCAGGCTGGTCTGAAACTCCTGATCTCCTGATCCACCTGCCTCGGGCTCCCAAAGTGCTGGGATTACAGGAGTGAGCTACCTCGCCCGGCCTCGAGCTCTTTCTTCTAAGGAGGTGAGAATTGAGGTTGCTGAGATCTGTACGGATTCGCCACCAGTAACTCAGCTATGTCACACCAGTAACACTGCAGACAAGGGAGTTCCTTGCCATGAGCCGTTTTCCAGAACACAAAAGGATGGGTGGCGGGGAGTTCCTGTCCACGCTGCCTCCCAGGAGCCCGGGGCTCAGGTAAAATTCAACATTGTCTATGGGCATGGTGACCCATTTGTAATCTCAGCACTTTAGGACGCTGATGGGGGAGGATCACTTGGAGCCCAGAGTTCAAGACCAGCCTGGGTAACAAAGCAAGACCCCATCTCTATAAAAAATTTAAAAATTACTCAGGCATGGTGGCAAGCACCTGCGGTCCTAGCTTACTTGAGAGGCTGAGGCAGAAGGATCACTTGAGATCAGGAGGTCAAAGCTGTGAAGAGCTGTGGTCGCGCAACTGCACTCCAGCCTGGGTTACAGAGCAAGACCCTGTCTCAAAATAAGAAACAAAAAAGACTGTCACCTCCAGGAGTCGCTAAAATATTCCATGCCTTGTGGGTATTATACAAAAACAAAATTAGCGCATTTGCCGGAAGCCATCTGTTGAATTCTTTAGGCCTGTGGTCCCAGCTACTTGGGAGGCTGAGGTGGGAACATAGCTTGAGGCCAGGAGTTTGAGGCTGCAGTGAGCTATGATGGCACCACTGCAGTCCAGCCTGGGCAACATAGTAAGACCCGATCTCAACATTTTAAAAAGTAGCTAGGCATGGTGGTACACACCTGCAGTCCTGGTACTTAGGGGGCTGAGGCAGGAGGATTGCTTGAGCTCAGGAGGTCAAGGCTGCGGTGAGTTATGATCGCACCACTGCACTTCAGCCTGGGCAACAGAGCAAGACCCTGTCTCTACAAAAAGAGGCCTTCCAATTGTTAAAGTGAACTAAATATGGCCTAAGAATGACTCTGTACTTCTATATCTGAGTCCTTGTGGACGAACTGCAACCTAGCTTAATAGGCAGACAAGATTGAAAACCTAACTTAGGAGTCTGCACCTGCAACAATAGCTGAGTCTTGGCCAATCCCAGCAGCCATAGTTCAACCACTCATACACTGCTGAGTGTTCAAACTGTGTTCAAATAAGGCAAATGCCAACCTGTAACCAATCTAGCTGTTTTGTACCTCACTTCTGATTTCTGTACATCATTTCCCTTTATCGTCTATAAATCTTCTTCTACCACGTGGCTGTGCTGGAGTCTCTGTGAATCTGCTGTGATTCTGGGGGCTGCCCATTCGCGAATCGCTCATTGTTCAATTAAACTCCTTTAAATTTAATTCAGCTGGGCCAGGCATGGTGACTCATGCCTGTAATCCCCGCATTTTGGGAGACCGAGGTGGGTGGATCACTTGAGGTCAGGAGTTTGAGACCAGCCTGGCCAACATAGTGAAACCGCGTCTCTACTAAAAATACAAAAATTAGCTGTGTGGTGGTGCGCACCTATAATCCCAGCTACTCAGGGGGCTGAGGCAGGAGAATCACTTGAACCCAGGAGGCAGAGGTTGCAGTGAGCCAAGATCACGCCACTGTACTCCAGCCTGGGTGATAGAGACTTTGTTTAAAAAAAAAAAAAAGAATTTGGCTGAAGTCTATGGAGTCCTTCTCAGGCCATATTTAGTTCAATTTAACACAGTGATACCCTGGACCCATGGCCTCTCCCCTTTTCTTGACCTCTCCCAACCAACCAACAACAGACTCTGACCCTAGACACCAGGTTGTTTTGAAAAACCCCAAATCGCTTCCATTGTGCAAGTCAGCCTGTAGACCTGGTGCCGGGAACTCTGTTGCCACAGTTGCAGAAAACTCAAACCTATTTCCAAGTGACAATAAAGTAATATGTATTATCCATCTTTTTATACCCATTGTAACTACTGAAAGTTCCATAGGCTTGACTGTGTACCGCACACTGCTCAAAGCACATTATCCATATGAATGGATTTATGGGATCTAAACAACAGCCCGTGAAGGTAGAAGGGCTTGTACCCATTTTACAGATATGAGAACTGAGGCCCAGAAAAGTTGTTATGGGCCCAAGGTGACAGAGCTGGGATTTCAACCCAGGCAGTCTTGCCCCTTGCCTGGGATATTCTTTACCCCACACTCCCCATTCTCAGGGCCATAGCGTAGCACCACCTTGCTTCCCCTAAATAATTATTTCCCACTTCTCGGCAGGTGGTGTGGAATCAGGACCTCCATCATGAAGTTAGTGACGGCTTTTGCCGTGGAGGTGAGTGGGCATGTCTGTTCTCTAAAATGCTGCAGAAAGAAGCATCAGATTACCTCCAACGCACTGTGTCTAGACCAGTATTGGGAACATAGGTGCTTTTCCTTATAAGAGGTTTTCAGAGTAAATGAACTTGAGATTTCATTAAGATAGCTATTGTGTAAGAAAACTGGCCTGTCTGGCTGGACAGGTTTTGTGTTTTTGGGTTTTTAAAGAACTACCTGTTTTAAAATAAGATTAGTATCAATTTGGTTACCCTCTCTCTGCAAAGAAATCACCAGTCTCAGAGGCTCCTACATGTGCTAGGCGGAGGCATTACTGTGGCTGCTGCCTGCAGGGGTTGTGACTTGGGCGTTCACCCTGGAGATGAAACAGTGTCAGTGTGGGGTCAGTTATCCCAACAGTGAGGTCTGCCTGCCGATAATTGAGTCCTACTGTGTGCTGGGCACTGGGTTAAGCCCCTCACATACCTCATCGCTAACTCTTACGATAATCCCAGAGTGTATCATGATTAAAAACTTGGGCATTGGAGTGGCCCAGAATTGGGCTAAATCCCCAGTTTACACTTAATAGCTGTGTGACCTATAGTAGGTTGCAGTCCCCTCTGTAGACTTCAGTTTCCTCATATAAAAGTGGGTATCCTAACGGCATCAGCCTAACAGGGCTGTTGTGAGAATAAATGAAATCATGCATGTAAATAAAGCATGCCTATAAAGCAATGACTACATAAATGTTATTCTAAAAATAGTCATCCTTATCCTCATTGTGCACAAGAGGAAACCGAGGTTCAGAGAGGTGAAATGACCTCCTCCAAACTGCAAGGCTAGTAGCTGGTGGAAATGGAATTTGCAGATCCAGATTTAAATTCTAGCATGGAGGAAACAATTAAGCAGTGGGAGTGGCCAGGCACAGTGGCTCATACCTGTAATCCCAGCGCTTTGGGAGGCCAAGGCAGGAGGATCGCTTGAACCCAGGAATCTGAGACCAGCCTGGGCAATATAGCGAGACCCCCATCTCTACAAAAAACTTAATAAGTTAGCCAGGTGTGGTGGTGTCTACCTGTAGTCCCTCTACTGAGGAGGCTGGGGCTAGAGGATTGCTTGAACCCAGAAGTTCCAGGCTGCAGTGAGCTATGATTGTGTTATTCCAGCCTGGGCAACAGAGTGAGACTGCATCTTAAAAAAATAAGTAGGAGATAGTAACAATGGTAACAGTGACTATTATTATAGGCTAATGGCTGCAGGCCCAGGAACCTGAGCTGACCCCCATCGTGACTAACAGCCTACTGCAACTGTGAGAGTCAGGCTGACTGTGATAAGGGATTGCTGAGGAGGAAGGGCTTGCAAGGTGATTATCAGAAGCAGTGGCCCCTCACCTTGGCTTTGCCCTCTTTATATGCAGGTGAAGCAGAGGGTAAGCTAAACCTTACCTGAAGCCTCGGAATTCTTCTCCATTTACAGACAGCGCTGCTACCCCAGCCTGAAATTAAAAAAAAACCCAGCACACATACTCAGGGAAACACATCAGGAATTTAAAAGATCTTCCAGGGATGATGTGCGACCCCTTGATTGATAAAAATAACAGTGACAGAGAGACCGTGTGGCGTAGTGGTTGGGCTGGGTGGGAATCCAGCTCTGCCAGTGACTGGCTGTGCAACTTCGGGCAAGTTTCTTTCTTTTTTTTTTTAATTTTCTTTTTTTTTTTTTAATTGAGATGGAGTCTTGCTCTGTTGCCCAGGCTGGAGTACAGTGGCGTGATCTTGGCTTAGTGCAACCTCGGCCTCCCAGATTCAAGCGATTCTTCTGCCTCAGCCTCCAGAGAAGCTGGGATTACAGGCGCCCACCACCACACCTGGCTAATTTTTGTATTTTTAGTAGAGACAGGGTTTCACCATGTTGGCCAGGCTGGTCTCAAACTCCTGACCTCAGGTGATCCACCTGCCTCAGCCTCCCAAAGTGCTGGGATTGTAGCCATGAGCCACTGCACCCGGCCAACTTTGGGCAAGTTTCTTAACCTTCCCAAGCCTCAGTTCCCCCATCCATAAAACGGGGATGATAGTAGTTCCTATGTCAGAGAGTTGGGGTGAGGAGGAAGTGAGATGCTTGCAAATGCCTGGCCCCTAACAAAGCCCACAACAAAATTTAGCTATTTGCAAAAGTGAGTCCCTCTTGGCTCCCAGGGAGGCTGAGGTAACACTTGTCAAGGGTGGGTGGGCTGATTCAGGGGTACTACATTCGTGTTGTCTTGTCTGTATGGTAGAAACATCAAGTCCCACTCCTAACCTCTCAGAAGAAACTGAGTAAATGAAGACCCTAAAGTTACACCAGAGAAAACCTGTCAATTCCCACCACCTTCCTTTTGCCCTGCACCCTTTCCCATCCCCCAACGTACACTTGACCCCTCTCTAAAGTGGCTGAATTCTACAATACTCTGGGGAGAAAGTCAAGTTCTTAGCTATGATGTTGGTCTTTTTCCCCCCCTTTTGTTAAAAGAAAAAATGATGAGAAATGTTCCTTTCTTGCATTCCTGCACCATCTCCTCTTTCTCTTCCTCAATTTCTTAGGAACGAAATCACCCAAGATATAAATAAAATGTTCTAAATAAAGCTCTGCCTAACTGCAGCGTAAGACATGTCTGTGTACGTTTGTGACTGTCAGCCAAAATAAGTTAACCTCCAATGGAAGTCATTTTCATGTAATTAATTATTCTTGTCTCAGCTGAAAGAGACAGGTGCATTATTGGTGTACTTTGGCAGAACTTCTGGGTGAACTTAAGAAGGCTGCATTTCAAACACACCAAACAACTGGAGTGCAGCTATGGCTTTTGTTCTGATATTGTTTCTTGACTTGGAACCTTTATTTCTCAATTACTGCAAACTGAAAAAAAATGAAAACAAAAGAACAGACATCAAAGGCATTCTGAAGTACAGGAGGTACGTGATGTGCCAATTAAGCAACAGGAATGCCGTCTATTCTGCAACAGCTGATGTTTTCATTCTCCCACTCAGAAAAGGGGTTTAGGTTGTTTGGAGTTTTACAGAAAAGCCACTTGTGATCGGGTAAGTCTGTTATTAGCAAGAGTTTTCTTTGTGTCATGGAGGTCAAAGCCCTGGCATGTTAACATTTTTGGATGAGAAAGAAACATAGCCAGAAAGAGAGCCTGGCCAGGTGAATTTGCAGCTTGTTGAATGAAACTGTTCAAATACGGACTATTACGGAGTTGAGGGTCTCTAGCGGAGTGCCTTAGGGCTCTTTCCTTAGCCTTCTGAAACTATTTGAGGCTGACCAAAGGGGGAAATGCCAGGAAGCTGAAGGAACAGTAACTGCTGGGTGACAGAATTAGATCAACCCACTCCAAAGACTAGTATGATGGGCCTATTGAACCAGCTGTTTTCCAAAATAAATGTTTTAGAAAATAGCTGTTTTCCGTTACTTTCAATGGCAAAAACTGCAATTACTTTTGCACCAACCTAATAAATTCTTGCCAAAACAAACAAACAAAAAAGCCCAAAACCGAAACCTACAGCATATGAAGAGTTAACTTGAAAGCTACCTTACAATCTTACCCTTTCTAAGACATTTGGTGTTAATTGCTCTTATAAGCAGTATGGAATTATATTTTAAATCCAATTTGATATTTAACAGGTGAGTTTGACCGAATCGCATTTATTGTAATTGCTGTTATATTGGGATTGAATTCTATCATCTTATTTTGTATTTTTCTATTGCTATGTTTGTCTCCCTCTCTTTTTTTTTCTATGAATTGATGAAATTTTTTTATTCTCATTTTTTTCTTCTACTGTTTTGGAAATGACAGCTTATCTTTCTGTTCTTTCATCAGTACCTGTACATTTTTTTAAAATGGGTAGTTTGTGGCCCTAAGAAGGATAAGACATCAGTTTGAAAAGAGACCCTATCAGAGTAGCATGAATTCTGCTAAAATTGAAGCAGGAACAAACATCAAGTTTATGATGAACTTTGGGTGAAAGAATGGTGAAATCATTGATACTTTATAAAAAGTTTATGGCAACAATGCCACAAGGAAATCAGAAGTTTACAAATGAATAAGTTGTTTTAAGAAGGGATAAGATGATATTGAAGATAAAGCTTGTACCAGCAGACCACCCACATCAATTTATCAGAAAAAAATTAATCTTGTTGATGCCCTCATTGAAAAGGACCAAAGAGTAACAGCAGAAACAATAGCCCACACCTTAGACATCTCACTTGGTTCCGCTTACACAATTCTGACTGAGGAATCAAAGTTGATCAAACTTTCCACTTCATGGATACCAAACTGTTGCACCCAGATAAGCTACGGACAAGGACAGAGTTTCAATGGAAGTTTTGAGCAAGTGGGATCAAGATCCTGAAGCATGTCTTCAAAGAAGATGAAACATGGCTTCACCAGTAAAATCCTGAAGACAAAGCACAATCAAAGCAATGGCTACCAAGAGGGGGAAGTGGTCCTGTCCAAGCAAAAGCAAGAGTGAACCACTCATAAGCAAAGGTCATGGCACCAGCTTTTTGGGATGCTGAAGGCATTTTGCTTGTTGACTTTCTGCAGGGGTAGATTACAACAGCGTCTGCTTATTGTGAGGGTGTTTTGACAAAGTTAGCCAAACTTTAGCAAAAAAACTCCCAGGAAAGCTTTATCAGAAAGTCCGTCTCCACCACGACATTGCTTCTGCTCATTCCTCTCATCAAACAAGAGCAATCTTGTGAGAGTTTTGATGGAAAATTACTAGGCATCCACCTTACAGTCCTGATTTGCCTCATTCTGACTTCTTTTTGTTTCCTAATCTAAAAATCTTGAAAGGGTACCCATTTTTTTTCAGTTAATAATATTAAATATACTGCATTGACATGGGTAAATTCCCAGGATCCTCAGTTCTTTAGGAATGGACTACATATCATCACCTACAAACACGTCTTGAACTGGATGGAGCTTGTGTTGAGAAATAAAGTTTATATTTCTTATTTTTATCTTTTAATTTCTTTTTCCCATAAAGTTTTTGAAGTTCCTTCATATTTTTATTTTGTGCTCACACTGGAGCAATAACTTATCTGGGTATAGGATTCTAGATTGACAGTTGTTATTTCTCCACAGTTTTGTGTTTTCTGGCAACTAATGATGAGCTGTCTGCCTAATTGTCTTTGCTTTGTAAGTAATCAATATATTCTCCCTGGCAGCTCTGAACCTCTTCCTGTCTATCCCTAGTAATCTGTAGTTTCACTAACATTGTCTATGTGTGAGTTTATTTGTATTTATGTTGCTTGGCACAAGATGCAAAATTTCTAACTAAGGACTTCATATGTTTTCACAAAAATAAACTTGAGCAGATAAAAAGACAACCCTTGTTCTTGGACAAGATGACTCAATACCATATAGATGTCAATTCTCCTCAAGTTACTATGTACATTTAATATAATCCATAAAGGCCAGGCACAGTGGCTCACGCCTGTAATCCCAACACTCTGGGAGGCCGAGGTAGGCGGATCACTTGAGGTCAGGAGTTTGAGACCAGCCTAGCCAACATGGTGAAACCCCGTCTCTACTAAAAGTACAAAAATTAGCCGGGCATGGTCATGGGTGCCTACAATCCCAGGTACTTAGGAGGCTGAGGCAGGAGAATTGCTTGAATCCAGGAGGCAGAGGTTGCAGTGAGCTGAGATCACACCATTGCACTCCAGCCTGGGCAACAAGAGCGAGACTCTGTCTCAAAAAAAAAAAAAAAAATCCATAAAAATACCAAGTTTTTTTTACTGGAGTTAGACAAGTTGGTTTGAATGTTCAAATGGAAAAATAAACATGCAAAAATAGAAAACCATTTAAAAAGGGCAATAAAGATTGACTAGCCTTCCAGATAGTAAAATATATTACATAGCCTCTATACTAAGAGTGTAGTCCTAGTACATAAATAGACCAATGGAACAAAATAGAAAATCCAGAAATAGGCACAAGGACATATGAGAATTTAGTATGTGATAAAAGTGACATCTCAAATCACTGGGGAAAAGATAGATTTTTTAAATAAATGATTTTGTAATACAGATTTGAAAAAAAGATAAAATCAAATTCATTGCTCAAACTGTAAACTAGAGTAAATTCAAAGTAGATTAAAAGTTTAAACGTAAATAATAAAACTACACAGCTGCTTTTTAAATTATGGATGAATTCATTTGTAATCTGGATATGCAGAAATCTGTTTTAACTATGATGAAAAATCCAGATGCAATAATTTAAAACCTTGATAAATTCTATTGCATGAAAAATATACCATGTTCATGGTTTAAAACATTAATGTAAGCAAAGTAAAAAACAAAGGAATAAGAAATGAGAAACTGTGGAACATAATTATAACCTATACTACAGATAAGGAGCTGAAAACCTTAATACATAAAAAACATTTATTTATTTATTATTTATTTATTTACTTATTTATTTATCAAGACAGGATCTCACTCTCTCACCCAGGCTGAAGTGCAGTGGTGCAATCATGGCTCACTGCAGCCTCGACCTCCCTGTGCTCAGGTGATTCTCCCACCTCAGCCTCCAAAGTAGCTGGGACTACAGGTGTGTACCACTATCCCCAGCTAATTTTTTGTATTTTTTGTAGACAGACTTTTGGCATTGATATGGTTTGGATCTGTGTCTCCGCCCAAATCTCATGTCAAATTGGAATTACCAGTGTTGGAGATGGCGCCTGGTGGGAGGTGATTAAATCATGGTTGCAAATTTCCCCTTCGGTGCTGTTCTTGCAATAGTGAGTGAGTTATTGCAAGATCTGGTTGTTTAAAAGTGCGTGGTACCTCGCCGATCTCTCTCTTCCTCCTGCTCCAGCCATGTATGAAATGCCTGCTTCTACTTAACCTTCTGCCACGATTGTAAGTTTCCTGAGGCCTCCCCAGCTATGCTTCCTGTTACAGTGTCAACCACGAATCAATTAAACCTATTTTCTTTATAAATTACTCAGTCTCAGGTATTTCTTTATAGCAGTGCGAGAATGGACTAATACAGCCATCTTGCCTAGGCTAGTATCAAACTCCTGGGCTCAAGCAATCTGCCCACCTCAGCCTCCCAAACTGCTAGGATTATATGTGTGAGCCACTATGCCCTGGCCATAAAAAGCTTTTTAAAATGGAGGGATAAAAGGCCACAGACAATTAAAAAATGAGCAAAAGACATAAACATCTAGTTTATAAAAATCAATATACAATTATCTTTTTAGACTTTAAAAAGATGTCAACTTTACTCTTAAGGGAAATAGAAATTAAAACTAGTTTACACTGTAGTACAATTTCTTACCTTTCATTTTGGCAAAAATTCAAAACCTTGATATTTTGTTGGGGGGAATGCTGTTTAAGCCCTTGTGCACGTTGCTGTTGGGGGTGCAAAATGTATAAACCCTATAGCAGGGAATCTGGCAATAGCCAACCAACTATAAAACCTTTTCTCTTTGATTCATCAATCCCACTTTTAGGAATTCACCCTGAAGATACACCTCCACAATACGAAGCAAAATATGAATAAGCCAGCTGTCACACCCTTATTTCTAATAGCAAAATACTGGAAACAACCTAAACGCCTATTCATAGGAGAAAGATTGAATAAATTATGATGAATACACACAATAGAATACTATGCAAAAACAATGAGGAATCTCTAAGAACTCTGCTGAAATGATTTCCAGGATCCATTGTTAAGTGAAGAAAGCAAAATGTAAAAGAGTATTATAATATGCTAGACTCTGTGTGTGTGTGTGTATATGTGTATATTTATTTGATTTTTCTTCTGAAATGGAACACAGGAAAGATAAAGCAGAAATTAATGAAGGCAATTATCCATGAGGTTTAAGGGACTGGAGTGGAAGTGATAGGAATAGAAATGAGACTCCTCTGAGTACAATTTTTATAGTTGGGTTAATATCTACCATATTTATAACTGTTTTCTATTCATAGCCCTGCTCTTTTTTCTTAATTTCTTTCTATCTTTTTCTTTTCTTTTCTTTTTGGCATTCCCTTCTTTTTATGTCTTCTCTGGTTTTAAGTGAGCATTTTATATGATTCAATTTTCTCTTATAGCATTTCAATTATATTTCTTTTAAGAACTATTTTAGTGTTTGCAGCATACATTTACAACTAATTCAAGACCACTTTCAAATAATATTATACTGTTTCATAGGTAGTGCAGGAACCTTAAAACGGAGTACTCCCAACTTCTTGTTCACAACCTTTGTAATATTGTTGTCATACATTTCATTTATATCCATAAGTTATAATCATCCAATACAATATTGCTGTTGTTTTTAACAAAGTTATATATTAGATCAATTAAGAATAAGACAAATAAATGATTTTTTATTTTATCTTTATTTGTTTGTTTTCTAATGCTCATTCTTTCTTCACATAGATCTGAATTTCTGACCTGTATTACTTTCCTTCTCTCTGAAGAACTTATTTTTAGATTTCTTATAAAGTAGGTCTACTGATGACAAATTCCATCAGTTTTTGTTTTTCTGAGAAAGAAGGTCTTCTTCACTTTTAAAGGTTAATTTTGCTGGATAGAGAATTACTGATTGGTGTATTGTTTTTTCTTATTTTACTCCACTCTCATTTTGCTTGAATAGTTTCTAAAGGGAAGTCTGACATAATTCTTATCCTTGTTTCTCTTCAGGTAAGGTGTTTTCTTCCTCTGACTTCTTTCAAGCTATTCTCTTTGTTTTCTAGTTTGAATATGACATGCTTAAAGGTTTTTTATTTGTTTATTTTGTTGTTGTAGTTATTTGTCCTCCCTGATATTCTCTGAAGTTACTGAAACTGTGGTTTAGTGTCTCTCGTTAATTTTGGAGAACTCTCATGCATTCATATTTCAAATGTTTTGTCTATTCCTTTCTATGTTTACTCTCCTTCTGGTAATCCCATTACATGTATTTACACCTTTTGTAATTGACCCATCATTCTTGAACATTCTGCTCTTTTATTTTCATTCTCCTGTTTTCTCTTCACATTCCAGTTTGGGAAATTTCTCTTGACATTTTTTCAAGCTTGCTGATTATTTTCATAGCCACATCCAGTTTACTGATGAACCCATTAAAAAATTATTTCTTTCTGACACAATGTTTTCAATTTCTAGTATTTCTTTTAGATTCTATATTAGCATGTTCCTATCTCTGTTTACAATTACCATGTGTTGTTGCCTGTCGTTCGCTTTTTTCCATTAAATCCTTTAGCATACTAATTGTAGTTATATTAAATGCCCAGCTTGACGATTTCAATGTCTATGAGTCTGGTTCTGATGCTTGCTTTGTCTCTTCAGACTGTGTTTTATTGTGCTTTTTAGCATGCCTGCAATTTTTTGTTGAAAGTCAAATATGATGTATTAGGTAATAGGAACTGAGGTAAATAGGCCTTTAATTTGAGGTTTTATGCTTATCTGGATGGGAGTTAGGCTGTGTTTAATGTTTGCTGTAGCTGTAGCTATAGGTGTCAGAGGCTTCCTTGTTTTTTTCTCCCCTGTTGTCTTTGTGTTTCCCTAGAAAGATTATTTTTAAATAGAGTCTGTGTCTTGAAGCTGTATCAGTTGTAATCCATTATTATTATCCTGGAACCCTGTTGACGTTGTGGTAAGATACTGAGGAGGGAAGACAGTCTATAATCTTATGATTAAATCTTAGAGTTTTTTTTTTAAAGCAAAACACTGCTGAAAGAAATAATAGATAACACAAACAAATGGAAACACATCCCATGCTCATGGATGGGAAGAATCAATATTGTGAAAATGACCATACTACCCAAAGCAATCTACAGAATCAATGCGGTTCCCATCAAAATACCATCATCATTTTTCACAGAACTGGAAAAAACAATCCTAAAATTCATATGGAACAAAAAACAAGACCACATAGCCAAATAAATTCTAAGCAAAAAGAACAAATCTGGAGGCATCACATTACCAGGATTCAAATTATACTACAAGGCTATAGTTACCAAAACAGCATGGTAGTGGTGTAAAAATAGGCACTCAGACAAATGGAACAGGTTAGAGAATTCATAAATAAAGCCAAATGCTTACAGGGAACTGATCTTCAACAAAGCATACAAAAACATAAATTGGGGAAAGGACACTAACTATTCAATAAATGCTGCTGGGAAAATTGGCAAGCCACATGTAGAAGAATGAAAATGAATCCCCATCTATTACCTTATACAAAAATCAACTCAGAATGGATGAAAGACTGAAATGTAAGGCCTGAAACCATAACAACTCTAGAAGATAACACTGGAAAAAGTCTTTTGGACATTGGTCTAGGCAAAGAATTCATGACTGAGCCCCCAAAAGCAAATGCAACTAAAACAAACAAACAAAAACAAATAAATGGAACATAATGAAGCTAAAAAATCTTCTGCACAACAAAAGCTATAGTCAGCACAACAGATAACCCACAGAGTAAGAGAGAATATTTGCAAACATGAATTTAACAAAGGACTAGTATTTAGAATCTACAAAGTACTTGAACAATTCAGCAAGAAAAAACAAATAATCCCATCAAAAAGTGGGCAAATGTCATGAATAGACATTTCTCAAAAGAAGATATGCAAACAGCCAACAAACATATGACAAAATGCTCAGCATCACTAATCATGAGGAAAATGCAAATTAAAACCACAGTGAGATACCACCTTACTCTTACAAGAATGGCCATAATTAAAAAGTCAAAAACCAATAGATGTTGTCATGAATGTGGTGAAAAGGGAACAATTTTACACTGCAGGTGGTCATGTAAATTAGTACAACCACTGTGGAAAACAGTATGGAGATTCCTTAAAGAACTAAATGTAGATCTACCATTCAATCCAGCAATCCTACTGGGTATCTACTCAAAGGAGAAGAAGTCACTATAAGAAAAAGACACAAGCACACACATGTTTATAGCAGCACATTCACAATTGCAAAGATATGAAACTAATCTAAGTGCCCACTGATCAATGAGTGGATAAAGAAAATGTGGTACACATACACCATGGAATATTAGCCATAAAGAGGAATGAAATAATGTCTTTTGCAGCAATTTGGGTAGAGCTAGAGGCCATTATTCTAAGTGAAGCAACCCAGAAATGGGAAACCATATTTCATATTCTCACTTATAAGTGGGAGATAAGTTATGAGGATGCGAAGACATACAGAGTCATATAATAGACCTTGGTTGGGGGAGAGGTTGGGAGGAGAGGTGAAGGATAAAAGACTACATACTGGGTACAGTGTACACTGCTTGAGTGACAGGTGCACTAAAATATCAGAAGTTGCCACTATAGAACTCATCCATGTAATAAAAAACCACCTGTATCCCAAAAACTAAAAACATTGAAATAAAAAAATAATAATTAAAAAAATCAGAGTTGGTTTTTTTTTTTTTTTTAGTGAGCCTGAGGCCCTGTGCTGTGACCTTCAGAAGAGTCTCTCAGGCTTTTTTTTTTTTTTTTTCTCTGCTTATGTAGGCAGGGAGCTACAGTTGGCTGCAGGTATCTAATTGCCCCTGCCTAGATTCCAGAACAGATTCTGGAAGTTTTCCTTGAGAGTAGGACTTTGTTGCTGAGAACAGAATACTCCGGGTATGTATATATATAAAGTGCTGGGATTACAGACATGAGCCACCATGCCTAGCCTGGGTATATTTTTAAATAATTACTTTTTGCTTCCTTCTGTCTGAAGAAAGAGATGTTTCTCCTGTCTTCGCTGGGAGAACCTGGGGAGTCTCCTGGATGTATAAGTCGTAAAAGTATAGGGGTTCCTAAGACTTGGACCCCAGGAGTTTGTAACTCCCCAGTTATACCATGTTCAGTGTGCATCAATTACTCAATTACATTTTAAGCGTTCCTACCAGTTACTGGCTCCAGAAGCTTCTGCTCCCCATAGGCTGTGATTTATCATATTCACCTGTGTTTCCAAATGCCAAAGCAGCATTCTGAGGCGTGACCTTAATTCTATTACAGATCTAAGAAGAGTTGTTGATTTTCAGTTTTTTCAGCTTTTTTTCTTGTTGTAAGGATGGAGGTGAAAACTTCCAGGCTCTTTATGTGTCAGAGCTAAAACTGAAAGTCTGTTTTCTGTTTTTCATTTCTGTTTTCTTATTCCTGCCTTCTTGTGGTTACTTGGTCATTTAAAAAATTTCATTTTGATTTATTTATAGTGCTTTTCAATGTATCTTCATAGATTTATTAGTTATTGTTCTAGGTATTATATTGTACATACATAACATTTCAGTCTACTGGTGTCGATATTTTAGAAGATCAAGTGAAATGTAGAAAGCTTACTTCTCAGCTGGGCGTGGTGGTTCATGCCTGTAATCCCAGCACTTTGGGAGGACAAGACCGGCAGATCACTTGAGGCCAGTGTTTTGAGACCAGCCCGGCCAACATGGCAAAACCCTGTTTCTACTAAAAAATACAAAAATTAGCCAGGCATGGTGGCACACACCTGTAATCCCAGCTACTTGGGAAGCTGAAGCACAAGAATCACTTGAACCTGAGAGGTGGAGGTTGCAGCGAGCCAAGATCACCCCACTACACTCCAGCCTGGGTGACAGAGCAAGGCCCTGTCTCAAAAAAAAAAAAAAAAAGAAGAAGAAGAAGAAGAAGAAGAAAGCTTACTTCTCTTTTGTCCCTTCATTCTCCTCATTTTATGATATAATTGTGTCTACATTGAGAATCACATCAGAGTTATAATTTTTGTTTCAACCATCAAATATAATTTAGAAAACTCAAGAAGAGAAGAAGTCTATTGTGTTCTTTCTTCTTTCCTGATGTTCCAAGATTTCTTATTTTATCATTTAGGGAAATTCCACTGGCCATTTTTTTAGCATAGGTCTACTGCTGACAAATTCTCTTAGCTTCTCTTCATTCAAAAATGTCTTGATTTCCCCTTCATTTCTGAAAGATATTTTTGCTGGATACAGAATTGTAGATGGATAGGTTTGTTTTTTATTTCAGTGCTTTAAAATGTGCCACTTCCTTCCGGCCTCTGATGAGAAATCCATTGTTAGATGAATTGTTTCTCTTTTGTAGGTAAGGTCTAATTTCTCTCTTACTGCTGTCAAGATATTTACTATTTTCTTTTTAAACCAAAGAGTTTTTATTAACTTGACTATGGTATGGATTGCTTTCAGTTTATCCTATTTGGGGTTTACTTAGCTTCTGAAATCTGCAAATTTATGTCTTTTGTCAAATTTGAGGATTTTTCAGCCATTATTCCTGTGAACATTTTTTAGCCCCACCCACTGTCTCCTCTCCTTCTTGGACTCCGATGACATAAATGTTAGATCTTTTGTAGTAGTTCTACAGAGTTTTAAAGCTCTGTCCTTTTTTTCTTCTCTTTTCTTCAGCGTATTTTCTCTGTTGCTCAGATTGGGTAATTTCTATTGTTGTATCTTCACATTTACTAATTCTTTCCTCTGTCTTCTCCATTCTGCTGTTAAGCCCATCCATTCAGGTTTAATTTTGGTGGTTGTATTAGTTTGTTCTCACACTGCTAATAAAGACATACTCTAGGTAATTTATAAAGGAAAGAGATTTAATTGACTCACAGTTCAGCATGGCTGGGGAAGCCTCAGGAAACTTACAATCATGGCAGAAGGGGAAGCAAGCATGTCCTTCTTCATATGGCAGCAGCAAGAGTGCAGAGTGGAAGCGGGAGAAGCCACTTATAAAACTATCAGATCTCATGAGAGCTTACTCACTATTACGAGAACAGCATAAGGGTATCTGCCCCATGATTAAATTACCTCTCACCGGGCGCCTCCCACATGTGTGGGGATTACGGGAACTACAATTCAAGATGAGATTTGGGTGGGGACACAGCCAAACCATATCAGTGGTTGAATTTTCCAGCTTTAAAATTTCCGTTTGATTCTTTGCTTATGCCTTCTATTTCAGTGCTGAGACGTTCTGCATTTGCCTGCATTTCAAGTGTGTTCATCACTGCTTGTTGAAGCATTTTATAATGTGTGTGTTAAAATCGTTGTCAGATAATTCTAACATCTGTGTCATCTCAATGTTGGCATCTGTCTTCGTTTGCTAGGGCTGCTGTAACAATTACCACAAACTGGTAGACATAAAACAACAGAAATTTATTGTCTCAGTGTTCTAGAGGCCAGGAGCCTATGATCAGGGTGTCGGCAGAGTTGGTTCCTTCTGGAGGCCCTGAGGAAGAAACCGTCCCTTCCAGCTCTCCTAACTTCTGGTGGCTGCTGGCATCTGTGGCTTGTAAATGCATCACTCTAGTCTCAGCTTCCATCTTCACGTGGCCTTCTTCTCTGTCTCTTCTTCTTATAGAGACACTATTCATTGAATTTAGGATCCACCCTAAATCCAGGGTGATTTCACCTTGAGATCCTTAACTAATTACATCTGCCAATACCTTGTTTCCAAGTAAAATAACATCCTGAGGTTCCAGCGGACGTGAATTTTGGGAGGATGCTATTTAACCCACTCTAGTATCTGTCGATGCTCTTTTCTCATTCAAGTGGCTATTTTTCTGGTTCTTGAAACGATGAGTCATATTTGATTGAAAATGGACATTTGGGATATTATGAGACCCTGGATTTTATTTAAGTCTTCTGTTTTAAGTAGACCTTTGCTGACACTTATTTAGCTAACAAAGGGGATGCTCCCTTGTTACTTCCAGGTGGGGTTTTCCCAAGTGGCCTCCAAGGACACCAGAGGGACAGGTGCTCTTCATTGCTGCTGGCTGAGGGTGTGGCCTCAGCTTCTCCACCAGGCTTCTGTGGACAACAAACTGGCTGACAGGCACATGGGGACTTCCTTACTCCCTTTCATGCGATGTCCACTTTCATGGCATGAAGGTGGCTTTGAACCACTGGATGGTGGTGAATATTTCGATTTTTCCACTTGTCTCTTCTGATACCAGCGCAGCAGTGGGGTGGACGGGCACGTCATCCTACCAGGCATGAGTGGAAGTCCAAGCTCCCCACATGGTCTCCAATGACACTGCTGAATTGGGCTTTATTACCACTAGGCTGGAGTGCAAGTTCTGGCTTCGCATTCAGCCTTTGCTGGTGGGAGCGTGAGTGGGGCCATGCTTGTTTCTGTGGTGCTTTTCTGGTGTGGAGTGGTTACTGTCTAAAATTCTTTCATCTTGCCAGGCTGCCTCTTTCCCGATCCTCCGGCAAGAAAAAGCAGATTTTCCTTGGTGCTTTGGTTCACTTTTGTCTTTGCCTGTTGGTGTTTCCAGCTTGCCATGTTTTCCCACACCCAATCCGGGATATGAGACACAAAAGGAAAACTTAAAGAACTCACTACTTTGTCATTTCTTGGTTCTGAGGTCCCTAGAACGTCTGCCTTCTTCTCTCCACCTCTCAGTGTCTTTCTGTTTGTTTTATACAGAACGTCCAGGGCTTTTAGGGAAAGTACATCTATGTCATCTTCCCATACGTGGAAGTTCCTATTTCTAGGATTTTAAATTTAAAAAAAAAAATCTTTCTTTTTAATTCACTCTTACCTGCCAAGCTTTTGTTCATTATCTTGGTCTCATTCTATGGGTGTTATTTTCTCCTTTATCTCTGAGGATTATACTTACACCTACTTAAAGTCCTTCTTTTGTTTTTTTGGGTGTGTGTGTGTGTGTGTGTTTGAGACAGAGTCTCGCTCTGTTGCTCGCGCTGGAGTGCAGTGGCACAATCTCGGCTCACAGCAGCCTCCGCCTCCTGGGTTCCAACAATTCTCCTGCCTCAGCCACCCAGGTAGCTGAGATTACAGGCATGCGCCACTACACCTAGCTAACTTTTGTATTTGTAGTAGAGACAAGCTTTCGCCATGTTAGCCAGGCTGGTCTCGAACTCCTGACCTCAGGTGATCCGCCCACCTCAGCCTCCCAAAGTGTTGGGATTACAGGTGTGAGCCACTGCACCTGGCCCTATTTAAAGTCCTTTTATGGCTGCTCTAACATTTGCATGTCCTTGGTAGCCATGAGTTTGTTGATCATCTTCTACAAGGTGTGCTTTGGATTTTAGTTTGAGAGCTTATCTTGAATAGAAGTTGTGTGTGTGTGTGTATGTGTGTATATGCATATGTGTGTGTGTACATATGTCTGTATATGCATATGTGTATGTGTACATGGGTGTGTGCGCGTGTGTGTTTATATGCATATGTGTGTGGGTGTACGTGTGTGTGTGCATGTGTGTGTGTGTGTGTGCATGTACATGCATGTGCGTCCCCTTCCTAGGATCACTCCTCACTGACCAGCAGTTTTTCAGTTGTCTCCATCTAGCCCACTGGATTCCTGAGTAACTAGGCCTTATATTGGAGGCTTAGGCTTTTTGTCCCAAGGGACAGGGGTAGGGTATGATTTGGCCCCAGCTCAGCTCATTCCTGCTGCCTTAGGAAACTGCCCTGGGCCACTGCTGCTATGTTCTATTTATGGGTGGAAACAGTTTCCCCAGACTGGACTAAATCGTGGATTATATGGAGACAATTCTGTCCCCCACTACCTTGCAGGATTTAACTCTCAAAGAATCTGCATATTTTTAAAGAACAGTTAAGTCTTATAATATGTTTTTATATTTTATTCATTATTTCTATGATTTTGGAGATGGAATGAGGAAAGTTTTGTGTGAACTCATGATGCCATTTTTATGGGAAGTAACGTTCTCTTCCCACCCACCGCTTTGAACGTGAAGCTCAGTTTCAGGGAGCCTGGATGGCTTTGGTATTTTGGTGACTATCTTAATTAGCTTGTATGCAGGCATTTGCTCAATAACTATATTAAGTCTGGATAATGATAGCAATCCATTTGGAAGATAATTTACTGATAACTTTAGATTTTTCAATCAAAAACCTTAAATTGCAAAATTACATATTTTGGGCATGTATTAACTTAGGTAACAAAAGTAAAGAGGCAACAAAGAATCTTTGAACAACATTGAACTTCCTGCTCTGAGGCAGAATTATAGTATTTTTGTAAAATCACAAAGAGAATAAGAGGATGTGATTTTTTTTTTCTCTCTCTCTGTCTTAAAGGCAATTTTGTTTCTCCAGCATAAAGTCGGGTCTGTAATCCCTGGAGCCACGCAGGGTTCCTGCTACCTGTTTGTCCTGATGGTTCTCATTCAGTCCAGGTGATCAGCCAAGATATGTTTTGATGAAAATAGCAATTTTGCTCACCCCCAACCCACTTCCTTTTGTGTCCCCCGTCACTACCTCAATTTGGCCATAATTATACCGTTCCCATAACAACAGACAAATAACTGGATATTTGTGGAGGGCTTATAACAGGGTTGTCCACAAAGCCACTGGCAACGCCAAACAGACCCTGTATATCAGCATCTCACAAGAGAGACAGCTATCCGGGGGAGCAATTCTTGGCAGCTCCCAATCAAACTTGCAGCTGACTGCTGATTACCTCTGCGTTTCCAATCTGAGGCACAGCACCCCATATTTCTCCCACATTTCCTCCCTTACACTCAGTCTCAGGACCATCATTCCCTCATGGCCTGCCTGGGACATTAAAACAATGCACACACAGAGGAAAACACACAACAAAAACTCTTTCTCTGCATTGAGAGCACCAAATTGCAGCAAAGATCAGGGAACCGCGCGGTCTCAGGGCTGTGCTTCAGGTTGTGTGCTAGCTATCAGCGCCAAGAATCAAAACATCTTTATGGGTATGGATACAGATTCCCTTTTTGCTGAGCCACTGTGTGATTTTGGGGAGCACGTTCGCTGATCAGGGTTATGAGAGCTGGCTGGAGGGGATGTCGCCTTTGTTCCGGCCTGCACGTCATGTCAAGCGAAGTTAGATGTTTCCCTACCGACAGCTATTTTGATCTCTCAGTACTAAAGAGAACCGCTGCAGGTAACCCTGAAGTTGAATCCCACATTCTGTCTGAGTTTAGGACTAGGACTTTGCAAATTGACAGCTCACATACTTTTGCTGGTGTGCGGCC
This sequence comes from Pan troglodytes, assembly GCF_028858775.2. Lineage (NCBI taxonomy): Eukaryota > Metazoa > Chordata > Mammalia > Primates > Hominidae > Pan > Pan troglodytes. The sequence goes on from NC_072404.2 coordinate 9,187,506, forward strand.
AACACAGAGGTGGGCTTCAGTCAAATTCGGGAGAGGGAGGGAGGGCAATGGAGGGGGAGGGAGCGGCAGGGGTGGCAAGAGGAGAAGGCAAGAGGAGAAGGCAGGAGCAAGGGATGGTGCCTCCTGCCCGTCTTCAAACACAGACTCACAGGGTTTGGAGGTGGCCGCAGTGTCACACCTGGAGCTACAGATGTAACAGCCATCAGAGGGAACTGCAAGCACAGAGCCCAGTCCTCCCACCCCTGCCCCTGAAGAAAGAGGTGGTGGACAACCACCTCTGGTGTCTCTGGCACCCAGGTGGGCTGGGCAGTGGGGTACCTGACACCTGGCAGCAAGGTGGGCCCTAAGGCCTGCAGGCCTCAGGTTGGCCCCTTAGAAATGGGTGTCAAAGGGCTGGGTGTGGTGGCTCACGCCTGTAATCCCAGCACTTTGGGAGGCCAAGGTAGGCAGATCACGAGGTCAGGAGATCAAGACCATCCTGGCTAACACGGTGAAACCCCGTCTCTACTAAAAATACAAAAGCAAAATTAGCCAGGCTTGGTGGCGGGCACCTGTAGTCCAAGCTACTCGGGAGGCTGAGGCAGGAGAATGGCGTGAACCCGGGAGGCAGAGCTTACAGTGAGCCAAGATCCGCCACTGTGCTCCAGCCTGGGCAACAGAGTGAGACTCCGTCTGAAAACAAAACAAAAAAAAAAAAAGAAAGAAAGAAATGGGTGTCAAATGTGTCCCTTTGGATGAAAATTAAGTTTTTAACCTAAACAGGGATAACGTCAATGTTTCACATTTGTAGGAACTACTGCTGTTTCCAAGCAATTGCTCGTGTTTTACTAATGATTTGATCAACTCCATGCTTTTGGCTATATGCTTTGCTGTCTGATTGTGCCAAGTGTGGACCCCAGGCCAGCAGCTTTGGTGTCCTCCAGAGCTTGGGAGAGATTTGGACTCCAAGGCCCTCCCCAGCCATCCTGAATCAGAACTTGCGTTTTAATAAGATGCCCGGGAGATCCGTGGCAGGGATGAATCATTTCCCTGTAAGATGTACTTTGGAATTTTAGTTTAAAAGCTCATCTTGAATAAGTGTGTGTGTGAAGCTAGAGGGGTAGGCTGGGCCTTGTGCACTATGATAGTTTGGCTTTCATTTTTCAAAGCACTGGAAAGCTATTGAAGAGTTTTACACAGGTTTGATGACATGATCAGACTTGGAAGTAATCTCTCTGTCTGCAGTGGAGCAATTGGACTGGAAGGGATCAGCATGGGTGCAGCCAGAAGTCATGAGGCTACTTTAGGTGAAATGGGGGTAGCTTGAACAAATGTCATGGTTGTGGTAGTGGTGGTAATGGTAGTAGTGATGGTGGTGGTAGTGGTGATGGTGATGATGATGGTGGAGGTGGTGGTGGGTTGATTGTGGAAGAGTGGTGATACTGGTATGGTGGTGATGGTGATGGTTATGGTGGTGATTGTGGTAATGGTGGTAGTGATGATAGTGGTAGGGGTGATGGTACTCGTGGTAATGATGGTGATGATCGTGGTAATGGTAGCGATGGTGATAGTAGTAATTGTGGTGGTAATGGTGGTTGTGGTAGTGGTGGTGGTTGTGGTAGTGATGGTGGTGATTGTGATGGTGGTGATGGCGATAATGATGGTGGTGGTAATGGTAGTAGTGATGGTGATGATAATGGTGGTAATAGTGGTGGTGATGATGGATAGTGGTGATGGTGATTGCGGTGGTAGTGATGTTGGTGGTGTTGATGGTAATGGGAGAGATGGTGGCAATGGAAAAAAGTAGAAATTTACACAATACTTAAAAGGTAAAGTCAACAAAAATTAGTGACTATTGGAAATGGAAGATGAAGAAAAGGTTAAGTCAAATTTATTTTGTAAAAAGCTTAGTGTTGTCTTAAGTTGCTCTTGGTTAGTTGAACATGCACATTTGTTCATCTTCTTTCTATAGACAGTTTAATACTGTGCCTCAAACAGTCACATTCAGTCTCCAAACCACCACCACCAACACACTACAAGTGTTCTTAGCTGCTGTGGTGGATTAAAGATGACTGCTCATTCTTTGACAATCCTTCCATCAAGAGATGGGGTCTATTTTCCTTTCCCTTTAATCTGGGCTGGCCTATCACTGCTTTGGCAAATCACTTATGGGAGAAGTGATGTGTAGAACTTCTGAAGCTAGGACATAAGAAGCTGTCCAGCTTCTGCTTGGGTCTCTTGGAGCACTCTCTCTGGAAGCCCTGAGCTACCATGAAAGATATCTGACCACCCTGACACCATCAAGCTTGAGGGGCCCCATGTAGGTGTTCTCTTCAATAGTCCTCATCTTTCAGCTGGACTCACCAAAGCCCCAGATAAGTGAGAAACCCCTTCTTGGAACCTCTATATTGGTTCATCTGGGAGCTGAGTAAAACTGAGTGGCTTCAGTCAAAGCCACATGGAGCAGAAGAATCACCCAGCTGAGCCCTGTTCAAATGAAGCCCACTATATTGTGAGATAGAATAAATGGATGTTGTTGAAAGCTGCTAAGTTCAAGGGTAATTTGTTAGGCAGCAGTGACTGGAACACCTGCTTTTCCATATGTGACAACAGAATTAGAGTAATAACTCCTATTCTTCCTTACCAAGGCTATTCTTCACCCACTCTGACCAGTAGCATAGCATGCATAAACAAGGGTGTATTCTGGGATGTGAGACAGAACCATTTTAGCTATTAGATGATGCAGATAGAGAAAAACAACACCCAGTGAGTGACTTAGTGGGTGAGGCCTCTCTTCCCTACCCCACCCCTACCCCTGGCATCTTGTTCCCAGCCTGAGGAGTTGAGACTCCTATAGTGGATGATCCAACTGACAGCCTGGTCCCCGGGGGATGCCATGATCCATTGCCTTGTAACTGGGGGTATTTAAATTACTCAATTGGAACAGTTCTCCCCATGGAGGAGATTAAATTCCAAGTAACAGAAGTGAGGGGTGCATGAGAAGTGAGGGGACAAAAATCTGTCAACAATGCTATTCCTCACCAAACCTCTGATCATTGAAACAATGGCTCCTCAGTGATTCTCAGACTGTGAAAGCATATCCAACTTTAGAGCTGCGCAAAATGAGGGAAATAAATTGATGACTGCACCTGGTAACTCTTAAAACCTCTGTATGGTCCAGCTATGTTATTCTTGTTAACATTTTCATTGTAAAATGGCATTTCTTCCCAGGATAAAAGCTCATTGAAACGATGCCTTCCTGGGAGCATATGTACAAACGTCACACTCTGCCAATTTTATATCTGATTAAAACCTCAATACATCAAAACATCCTTTGAAATAATTAAGAGCATTTCACCATTAGGGGCACGAAGCTAAATGTGTCCAAATATATCTGAAATCAGCAGATGGAACTAAGGGAATTAATACAGTAGTATGACATTTTGCAATCATCTAAAAGAAAACAGAATCTGGCTTGCAAAGGATATACTTTTTCATTTGGGGTAAAATAAGATGCATTTTCCACTCGGACTAAGCACCCCATTCATGCAAAGTTAATACATGAAGTACAATTTATCTCCAGGTTGTTGAAGGGAAAGCCATCATTTACAGGGGTTCTGCTGCTCCCTGGGAAGGGAGCCTCCAAGACAGTTTTGATCCATTGATGAGTGCTGTCTAATATGCTCCCTGAGGTACAGTTTCCCTAAATCTATTAGACTTTTACAGTCCTCCAGGATCTGCAGTCTGGAGATGCTCCATCATACTGTATTAACTTGACAACGTAATGTACTGCTATCTTTTATTTTCATAGGAAGTACTAGGTTTGACCTTGAAACTCTTAACCACACTTTATAATCCTCAGCCCATCCTGGCAAAAAAGAGGCCATCCTAAGAAATCCATCCTGGCTAGACTTGAGTCTGTAAAACGTTGGATTGGAATGCATAGGACTAGGGGAGGTGGGAGAGTAAGTAAGGGTCTTGACAGCTCTGTCTGAATCTTCAGGGGCAAATGAAGTGGGGGAATTGAGGAGACATGAGTTATGTTACCAGCTACAGTTCACTGAGCTCTTACCACGTGCTGAGCACTGTGCTTTACGTGGGTTATTCTAGTCACTTCTCATGAGGCTGACATTGTTCTTGTTTCATATATGAGTGTATTAATCCTTTTTCATGCTGCTGATGAAGACATACCCAAGACTGGTAATTTATAAAGAAAAAGAGGTTTAATGGACTCACAGTTCCATGTGGCTGGGGAGGCCTCACAATCATGGTGGAAGGTGGAAAGCACGTCTCACATGGTGGCAGGCAAGAGAGAATGAGAGGCAAGTGAAAGGGGTTTCCCTTTATAAAACCACCAGATCCTGTGAGACTTATTCACTACCATCAGAACAGTATTGGAGAAACCACCCCCACGATTCATTTATCTCCCACCAGCTCCCTCCCACAACATGGGGGAATTATGGGAGCTACAATTCAAGATGAGATTTGGGTGGGGACACAGCCAAACCATATCAATGAGGAAACTGAGGCTCAGAGAGGTTAAGCAACTTACCCAAGGTCACCCAGCTAGTAAATGGCAGAGCCCGGATTCAAACTCAGGTCTTTTTGACTCAAAAGCCAAAGCTCTTAAGCATGATTCTATGATGACTCATTCTGCAGTGAAATCTCTGCTCTTGAGAATAGGAAGTGGGCTTGGACTGCACTTGACTGACTTGGTGCCTTCATGGGACGTGGTTCGGTCATTCCTTTCACTTGCCATCAGCCCATAGCTGGACATTTCCTTCCTGGGTCCTTCTTGAGGAGCACAGAGTCCTTCCCTGGGGCTGGGAGTTATATGTCAGGTCTTCTTTCCTGCTCTAGAGACACCCCATGTGCCCCCAGAGTGGGAAATTAAAAGGGCCTGAAATGGTACCTTCATGCAAGTCACCTGGATGCTGAGCCTACTCAGAGGCCTTCCCTGTGTTTCCCTGGGCCATTTGGTCTATACTCAAGCACTAGGGGACATCTGAAAGGCCCTGACCTCTGCAGAGAGCAGTGTCTTTGGGTGGTTGTATGGAGACCCCAGAGACCAAGCAGAAGGTGAACAGTCGCCCACCCGATTGTAGACATGGGCACTGGCTTGGGGGATTATTGTACAGATCCATGGTGGGTGCTCCCAAATTTGCTTCTTCCTGCAAACCATAAAGGCTTTTAATTATTGAAGAATGATTCTTGCGGCTGGCCAATTTATCAGCCTCTGGCAAGAATAAAGAGTCAACCAGCCATGAATCCTATCTGATTACTAATAAGAACGACATAAAATGACACAAGTGCTGAGAAATGCTCTCGGTTGGGCTCCAGCCAAGGCAGACCTGGATCAAATGAGCCCAGGTTAAACCAGCTCCCACTTTCCCCGGTTGCCGAGTGGATGCGGAACGTTCTGTTCCGAAGGGCAGATGCTTACGTGCTCCTAGCAGCAGAGGAAAGTAGGCAAAGCTGGTTTCTGGCATGGGCCACATGGCTCTTCCCTCCCAGGAGCGTTCTCACTTCCTCCACCAACGAGCCTCCCCCGCAGCTGCCTCTGTGCATCTCTGTGCCCCAGGCCTGGGCCCCGGCATTCTGCAAGGAGAACTTGGAGCCAGGACGCCTGGGTTTAAATCACATCATAAACAGCCCCTCACGTGTCCATCCACAGATGAATGGAAAAACAAAATGTGGCATATACATATAATAGACTATTATTCATCTATAAAGAGGTATAAAGCGCTGATACATGCTACAACATGGATGAAACTTGAAAACATGCTCAGTGTGGCCAGACATAGTGGCTCACGCCTGTAATTCCAGCACTTTGGGAGGCCGAGAGGCGGGAGGATCAGTTGAAACCAGGAGTTCGAGACCAGCCTGGCAACATAGTGAGACCCTGCCTCTACAAAAAGTTTTAAAAAGAAATTAGTTAGGTGCGGTGGTGTGTGCCTGTGGTCCCAGTTACTCAGGAGGCTGAAGTGGGAGGATCGCTGGAGCCCAGGAGGTTGAGGCTGGAGTGAGCTATGATTGTGCCATTGCACTCCAGCCTGGGTGACAGAGCAAGACCTTGTCTCCTAAAAAAAAAAAAAAAAAAAAAAAAAGAGAGAGAGAGAAAACATGCTAAGGCCAGGCACAGTGGCTCACACCTGTAATCCCAGCACTTTGGGAGGCCGAGGCGGGTGGATCATGAGGTCAGAAGTTCAAGACCAGCTTGGCCAAGATGATGAAACCCCGTATCTACTAAAAATACAAAAATTAGCCAGGCATGATGGCAGACATCTGTAATCCCAGCTACTTGGGAGGCTGAGGCAGGGAATTGTGTGAACCTGGGAGGCGGAGGTTGCAGTGAGCCAAGATCGCCCCACTGCACTCCAGCCTGGGCAACAGAGGGAGACTCCATCTCAAAAAAAAAAAAAAAAAGAAAAGAAAAGAAAGAAAAAAAAGAAAGAAAGAAAAGAAAATATGCTAAGTGAAAGAAGCCAGACACAAAAGGCCACATCGTGTGCAATTCCTGTTATATGAAATGTCCAGAATGGGCAAATCCGTGAAGACAGAAAGCAGATTGGTGATTGTCAGGGGGCGGGGGTGGGGCGAAAGGAGGAACGACTGATTAAGGCGTAGGAGTTTCTCTTTGGGGTGCCGAAAATGCTTTGGTGCTAGATAGAGGCGTGGCACAACATCATGGATGTACTAAATGCCACTGAATTGTTCACTTTAAAATGGTGAATTGAATGTTATGTGAATTTCACTCCAATAAAAAACAGAAACAAGTCACATCAGGGTGCTCCTTCAACAAGCACTTCCTGGGGAAAAGCCTTGAGACCCACGAGCGGTGAGCCCTAAGGCAGGCTGGGATCTGGGAGCGCCGTCGTGTCCTGGGAGAAGTTCAGTCCCAGCGGGCTCCACCACCCACACCCGGTCCTTCCTCCCTTGAACGCAGAGGCTCTGGCGACGGTGGCAGGAGCCACGCAGAGCGGTGGAGCTTCCAGCGTGGAGAGGGGCACTACAAGGACCTGCCTCCATGCAGCTGCTGAATCCACGCCCGTTGCTTGGTGTCACCACCTCCTAAGTTTTTGTTATTGAGAAGAATAGATTCGTATTTGTTGAAGGCACACTGAGAACAAGTCGACAGAAGCAGTCATCTGCGAGAGCTTGCTGTGGGCCCCGTGGGAGACTCGCAATATGGTGGGAGACGGATTTAGAAACAAACAGTGATGATTTTTGTGCATTAAGTGCAACGCGAGAGCTGGAATCAGGCTGGGCCCGGTGGCTCACGCCTGTAATTCCAGCACTTTGGGAAGCCAAGGCAGGCAGATCACTTGAGGTCAGGAGTTCGAGACCAGCCTGGTGAACATGGGGGAAACCCTGTCTCTACTTAAAATATAAAAATTAGCCAGGCATGGTGGCGGGCATCTGTAATCCCAGCTACTCAGCAGGCTGAGGCGGGAGAATTGCTTGAACCTGGGAGGCGGAGGTTGCAGTGAGCTGAGATCGCGCCACTGCACTCCAGGCTGGGCAAAGGGATCGAAGCTCCTTCTCAAAAAAAAAAAAAAAAAAAAAAAAAGCTGGAATCAGAGGCATGTAGGAGCCCAGAGAAGGGGTCCCTGACCATCACCCAGGTGAGGGGCCCTTAAGCCATGGAAGGCTTCCCTGAGTGCCTGAGGAGAGCCTTGGGGCCCGAGGAGAAGCGGGAGGTAGCAGAGAACAGAGATGACAGTCAGAGAAATGCCTGGAGGAGAAACCCTGAGTGGCCCACACAGGAGCCCAGCCACCTATGCAGGAAACAGATAACCAGCTCGGCTTTGCAAGAGTGTAGCGTGCATGAGATTTTTAACACATTAACATCAATATCTACAATCTTCTGGCCACCCTCCGTGCTGGCCTTTGCCATGCTGACCTGGGCAAGGGGTGGAGGGGACAAGGTTGGAAAGCCAGGGCTGGCTGCATGTCTCCACCTGCGGAAGGAGAGGAGGTGGGCTTCAGGGAGAAGAGGGGGCAAGGGAGTGGCACTTGAGGATTAATGAAGAGAGACAAGGAAATGAGATGAGGGGCTCCTGTAAGGACTTGGGCTTTGAAGGAAGAGGTGTGAAAAGTGGGTTTTTAGGACAGCCCTCTGCAGCTGTAGGTCTTCCGAAAGAAGTTGTCAGTAAAGACTCTCACTAGGTCAGTGCCTTTTGGAGGGGGATTTTCTGTTGGTTGCACTGCTGGCTGTTGGAGAGAGTCCCTATTAAAATAGAAAATAGAAGGCCCAGTTTCCTTTGGGTTATGGTGACGTACAAGGCAGGGATGAAGGAGGTGAGGCAGGTGGATACACAGAGTTTCACACCTCAGAGGATCTCTTGGGCCTGGAACTTTTCTGTACACAGAAGGGAACTTTGGGATCTTGAGGAAATTTTAGCTTCTCTAATGCTCAGTTTCTTCTTCTTTTTCTTTTTTTTTCCTTCCTTCCTTCCTCTCTCTCTTTCTCTCTTTCTTTGTTTCTTTCTCTTTCTTCCTTTCTTTTCCTTCCTTCCTTCCTTCCCTCCTCTCTCTGTCTCTCTCTTTCTTTTTTCTTTCTTTCCTTCTTTCTTTCTTTTGTTTTTCAGGGTCTTGCTCTGTTGCCCAGGCTGGAGAACAGTGGTGCAATCATGGCTCACTGTAGCCAGAACCTCCCTGGCTTAAGCAATTCTCCTGTCTTGGCCTCCCAAGTAGCTGGGACTACAGGCACACGCCACTGTGCCTGGCTGATTGTTTTATTTTTGGTAGAGATGGGGTCTTGCTATGTTGCCCAGGCTGATCTTGAACTCCTGGGCTCAAGCAAGCCTCCCACCTCAGCCTCCCAAAGCACTGGGATTTCAGCGTCAGCCACCACACCCGACCAGTTCCATCTTTAAAATGAAGATCATAATGATCCCTGCACTATAGTTTTATTACAAATATTACATAAAACCACATGTGAGAATAGACCTAACCCACTTCCCGGCCCGGAGCAGGCCCTTCATTCAGGCTTATTGAATCTGGACCTGCTTTGGCCCCACCCAAACCGATCTGCCCCAGGTCCTGTTTATTTGGGGACAGCCCTCACCCTATGGAGCTGATCCAGTGTTTGCCCCACAGCATCATAATGGCATAGGCAACAGGACAGTGTCACATTTCACAGCAGCCTTTCTTCCCTGCTCTGAAGGAGGGAACCAGATGGACGTTTTAGTGGACAGAGGAGAAACACACACACGGTTTGTGTCATGACAAGGCTCTGCCATCGCACTGGCTCAAGATCAAGGGCCTAAAGTGAGGAACAAAAGGCCAAGGCACACCAATGCAATAGAACAGTAACAGCATGTACCGCTCACTCAGGTCCTCTGCCTACCCTGGGCAATGTCTCCCTCAATCTTTGCAACACCCCTATGACATGGGTCAAAAAGTGCTCCTTTTTTTTTTTTTTTTTTTTTTTTTTTTTCTGAGACGGAGTCTCGCTTTCTTGCTCAGGCTGGAATGCAGTGGCACAATCTCAGCTCACTGCAACCTCCGCCTCCCAAGTTCCAGCTATTCTCCTGCCTCAGCCTCACTAGTAGCTGGGACTACAGACATGCACCACTACGCCCAGCTAATTTTTTTTGTATTTTGAGTAGAGACGGGGTTTCACCATGTTGGCCAAACCTGTCTCGAACTCCTGACCTCAAGTGATCTGCCCACGTCAGCCTCCCAAAGTGCTGGGATTACAGGCGTGAACCACTGCGCCCAGCCTCAAAAGTGCTCCTTTTTCACCCATGGAGAAACAGCCCAGAGAGGAAAAGCGATTTGCACAAAGTCACACAGCTAAAGACTGGCAGATCCAGGCTGTTTGCTGTCAGTCTGAGCTCTCGAATTCTAAGACGAGCCACTTCTCTCGGGAAGCCAGGAAGGCTCCTCGCAAATCCTGGTGGAGAAGTGGTTACCCCAAAGCCCTTTAAGCACAGTCATAAACTTACCTTGAAGGGCCAGGTAATCCGATCATAGAGTTGGCGTTCAAAAAAAAAAAGAGGTATTGATATGTTTATCCTCACCCTCATAACCTGTGCTATTCAAATAAATTCACTGTGCTCAGTTCTGCAGGGAGCGACAGAGCTGCCCCGAATCAGATGGTGCCAGGCACATCCCATTGCTCTTGCGGGATCATTCCTGGAGGAGCTTCCTACAGCCAAATGACATCGAGTGTGACCATTTCAAAGTACAAACAGGATTAAAAGGAAAACATCTGTACCTTACTAGGCTGCACTAACTCAGTTACAAACAAGCTGTGTAGATATCCAAATGCGCAGTGACTTTTGCTGCAGAGGTGGGTGGTGACCATCTGGACTGGGCATTGATTAGAAGATAACTGGACATCCGTGTGACTGCATCCTTGGTGGGGGTCAGGGCACAGAGACATATGTTTGATTCCACAATGTCAGTGTGACTCGGAGACCCTTCTGTTGTCGTTGTTGATATTACAGTTAGTGAGTCACCCACTACACCTCCCTCCTGGGATGAAGTCCTGAGCTGTAGAATGACTGCAAAGAGGCACGACTGCTTTATTAGCAGGCCTTGACTCCCATACAGGGCTCTGAACATCAAACAAAGTTGGCCAGGATTTGATCCTCAAAAGAGAAGATGGGATCCCATCAAGACGTCCACATGCCTAACGCCTGTTGGTCCATAAGAGTCTCATTTTGTAGGGGGAAGAAACTTAATTACCAGCGCAGGAAGAGACTCTCAGAACATGTGGTTTTCAGTTTTGCCAAGATTCCAGGCCAACTTATTACTCTATTATTGTTGTTGTTAATCTTTGCTTGAAAGATGCATGAAGTCAGTAAGTCCCTTTCTTAAAGACACCAAAGCTGGGAGTCTCTGAAAAACAGGACCAAACAGTGGACCACTGGTCAGAGGCACGATGTGAGTAAAGAGTAGCAGAAACATTTTTGTCATGTATCCACATTAAAGGGTGACTATAAAGTATGTTCCATAATGGCTTTTTTTTTACCCCCTCAGCAAAGAAATAGCACTCTATTTTGTTTGGAAAACCTACTTTGATGCCTCAAAAAAATAATGTGCTTTTCTGATTCTGATTTTTCCTCTTTTCTTTCAGCAACTGTGTTCTGCCTGTCTCTAAACCAGTACTTGGAAGGAATGTCTCTCTCTCTGTTTATATTTCTATGTTTCAGAGTCAACGTCATGGCTAAAGGAGACGTGATTTGCAAAAAGGCTTGTTCTCCAATAGCCAGGGAAAATATGTTTTTTAAAAATCTTGGTAATGCATTAGTTTTGGCATCTTTAAAACTCCTTTTTCCTTTTCTTTTTTTGGGGGGTAGGAGGACAGGGTCTTGCTCTGTTGCCCAGGCTGGAGTGCAGTGGTGCAATCATAGCTCACTGAAGCCTTGCTCAAGCCTTCACTCCTGAGCTCAAGTGATTCTCTTTCCTCAGCCTCTCCAGTACCTGAGACTACAGGCATGTGCCACCACAACCACCTAATTAAAAAAAAAAAAAATTTGTAGAGATGGAGTTCTCCCTATATTGCCCAGGCTGGTCTTGAGCTGGCTCAAGCAATTCTCCCGCTTTAGCCTCCCAAAGCGCTGGGATTACAGGTGTAAGCCACTGTGCCGAGACTTGTTTTTCTCCTCTTTTTGTGATCCTTCCCAAAATTTGCTGTCAATAAACTGTGTGGTCCTGTGAGTGACCCAGGGCAGAGACAAGCATTGTAGCCCTGTCACCAACTGGCCAAAGATGGCTGCTACATGATTTCCCTTAACCAATCTAAAGGGGGCTATTGGAGTGGGACAGAGGGCCATCTGTGTCCACAAAACGAGCCCAGAGTCGAGACTGCTGGGACTATACACATGTGACCATATGTCCAGTTGAGAGTTGTCTTACATAACCAGACAGTGGAGAAGCATGGTGGTCAACCTAGAAATGATGAGTTGGGTTCTAGGGCTGACAGACTGAAGGCTTTATGAATGACCTTTTCACTTCGTTGACACATAGGTGACCCCTGTGTCCTCTAAATGGTGCAGGCCAGGCATCTTTTCCGAGACCTAATGGTTCCTTCTCTTTCATAAATGGCCAGATCGAAGGGCGCTAGTGCTCTCAGGGGGCTAACTCTTTAAATGCCTCTGGTACAATGGGCCTCAAAGGCCCCTGCCTCCTTCCTAAATGGGCCTTACTGCAAAACCCTAATGCACTTCCTCACACTGGGACCTCAGCTGGCTCTGCGCACAGGCCTCCCTGCAGCACAGGCCCTCCCTGCAACCACAGCAGTCACTAATGAATATTTTATCAGTCGCCATGCCTCTCTGTGCAGGTTGTAACTGGAAGTCATCTTTGCTGATTTGACAGCCTTTCTGCCTTAAAGGAGCCACTAGCAATGATGTGTTGCCATCTGTTTAGAAATGAGGACTCAGCCAGCCTCCCAGTTAAGCTGGAAGGCATGATCCTCCTTAGAACAGATCTTCGAAAAGAGTGCTTTGCTCTCATGAAAGCCCACAGTCTGCCCCTGCAGTTCCCTTGTCACTAACTCCAGCGGGGGAAAAAAATTAAGAAAATGTAGACCTAGAAGATCAGCAGATTGCCTCTTCAAAAGGCACTAGTTTCTAAGAGTAGTATTCCTATTCTTTTATTTTAGAACTTGGGTGAATTCATTTATTTCTACAACAAATGTTTATCTAGTTCCTACTTCATCAGGAAAAACACTGGAACTCAGCCCGGAACAGGAAGAAGCTGACTTTGCCCTCGGAGAACAGACAGCCTAGTGAGGAATTCACTGACTTGCACATTCATTTATTCAACACCTATTTACGGAGTGACTATGATGTGCCTGGCATTGCTCCGGGGACAGGGATACACAGTGAACAAAACAAACAAAAATCATTCTGCTGGAAGACAAAACATAATCACACAATGTATATAATTATTAAATGCAATAAGCACAATGACAAACATTTCCTTACAAATGCCTTTCCTGAGATTCTATATCCAGCTAAACTATCATTCAGCAGTAAAGACAAAACTGAGACATTTTCAGATATACAACAAATAAGAGAGTTTCTTATGAGCAGGTGCTCACTGTCAGAGGAAAATGAAAAAAGTGAACAAAGAAGAAAGAAACAAGAGGCAGCACAAAAATCCAGGAAATACATTAACAAATGCAATGAGTGACTGCAATTTTTATATTTTAACAGAGAAAAAAATGAACATTCCTGAAAATAGTAAAATAGAAAACCAAGATAAAGGAGAAAGGATTTTTAAAATCTGACTTTTTAGTCAAACAAAGAAAGCAAACAAGCCTCTAGCAAGATTGACTTTTAAAGAGGGGTACAAAGGCATAAATAATAGCAGGAATAGGGCCAGGCACAGTGGCTCACGCCTGTAATCCCAGCACTTTGGGAGGCCAAGGCAGGTGGATCACGAAATCAGGAGTTCGAGACCAGCCTGACAAACATGGTGAAACCCCGTCTCTACTAAAAATACAAAAATTAGCTGGGCGTGGTGGTGCGTGCCTGTAATCCCAGCTACTCAGGAGGCTGAGCCTAATCGCTTGAACCCGGGAGGCAGAGGTTGCCGTGAGCTGAGATTGCACTACTGCACTCCAGCCTGGGTGACAGAGTGAGACTCTATCTCAAAATAATAATAATAGCAATAATAAATAAAAACAGATGCAGTTGAGTTTTTTTTTAAATTAGGAGAATGCAATGAATACCTTTATGCTAACAAATTTGAAAACTTAGATGAAATGAATAATTTTATAGAAAAAGATAGACTACTAAAATGGACCCACGGCCTGGGCAACACAGTGAGACCCCCATCTCTACAAAAAATCAAAAAAGTTGCTGGGTGTGGTGGTGTACCGCTGTGTTTGGGAGGTGTCCTCAAGAGGCTGAAGTGGGAAGACCGATGGGGCCGAGGAGTTCAAGGCTGCAGTGAGCTATGATCACCCCACTGCACTCCAGCCTGGGCAACAGACCAAGACCCTGTTTCAAAAAATAAAATCTCCCAGCAGTTTGGGAGGCCAAGGCGGGTGAATCACCTTAGGTCAGGAGTTTGAGACCAGCCTGGCCAACATGGTGAAACCCTGTCTCTACTAAAAACACAAAGAAAATTAGTCAGGCATGGTGATACATGCCTGTAATCCCAGCTACTCGGGAGGCTGAGGCAGGAGAATCACTTGAACCCAGGAGGCAGAGGTTGCAGTGAGCTGAGATCAGTCAGAGGTTGCAGTGAGCTGAGATCATGCCATTGCACTCCAGCCTAGGCGACAGAGCAAAATAAAATAAAATAAAAAATAGAGCCAAGAAGATCTTTTAAATATGAAATAAATCAACAACTATTAAAGAAATTGAACTGGCAATCAAAAGTTCTCCCACAACCACTCCCACACCTGCCCCACCCCTCGCCCCCACCATACACACGGACAAAAGACAGATTGTTTTCCAGGCAAGTTACAACAAAGCTTTGAAGAATAGAAAGCCCTCATTTTATGAAAACAGTTTCAGAGACTAGAAAAAGGGGGGAAGGTATTGAAAGAACTTGATAAAGTTAGTATGATCAGGAAGCCCAAACCAGAGCCTCATGGTACCACCAGGAGAGAAGGTCCTAGCTCCTTTGTTCTATCAGCTGGGGCTCTGCCTGTCACGCTGGAAACAAAGGTTTCAATTACACAGAGTAACTGTCAGGAAAAGGCAGGTTAGCTGTTGGCTGTCTTTCACATCAAACCATGTGTTAAAGTGGCAACTTTCTTTACTCCGCACGGATCTCACACTAGACCTAGATGAGGCTGGGCCAGAAGCAGGAATTTCAAAGAGGAGCTTTACCAAATGCATCCTGGTTTATGTAAATGCAGGTGCCAATAATATCACTGGGACGGTGGCTTATGCCTGCAATCTCAGCACTTTAGGAGGCCAGGGTTGGGGAATGGCTTAAGCTCAGGAGTTCGAGACCAGTCTGGGCAACATGGCGAAACGTCATCTCCACAAAAAATACAAAAATTAGCAGGACATCATGGCCCATGCCGCTCATCCCAGCTACTCAAGATCCTGAGGTGGGAGTTTTGCTTGAGCCCAAGAGTTTGAGGCTGCAGTGTGTCAAGATTGCACCACTGCACCCTAGCCTGGGTGAGAGAGCAAGAACTTGTCTCAAAATAATAATAATAATGTCACTTCACTAAAAATGAGAAATCTGGAGCCAGACACAGTGGCTCACACCTGTAATCTTAGCACTTTGGGAGGCCAAGGTGGGAGGATCACTTGAGGTCAGGTGTTCAAGATCAGCCTGGCCAACATGATGAAACCCCATCTCTACTAAAAATACAAAAATTAGCCAGGCGTGGTGGAGGGCACCTGTAATCCCAGCTACTCAGGAGGCTGAGGCATGAGAATAGCTTAAACCTGGGAGGTGGAGTGTGCAGTGAGCCGAGATTGCGCCACTGCACTCCAGCCTGGGTGACAGAGCGAGATTAAGTCTCGAGAAAAAAAAAAAAATGCTGAGACAAATGCTAGACGAAATGGGACGCCAGGACAACCGGTAAAAGCCAGGACTCTGCTGAGCCAACCAGGAAATGAAGGTAAATCTCACACTAGCAAGAGAGTTAATGTTCTGGACGTAAAATCAAAACACCAAGTCAAAAGCATCCCTCCATAGCAATAGAAACCACTTAGAAAGTGTAATAGAAGGAAAACACACATGAAGGTATTAAAGGAAAAACACACACAACAGCCACCAAAAGTATTTATGGCCAGGTGCAGTGGTTCCCACCTGTAATCCCAGCACTTTGGGAGGGCAAGGCGAGTGGATCACTTGAGATCAGGAGTTCAAGACCAGTCTGAGCAATGTGATGAAGCCCCATCTGTACTAAAAATACAAAAATTAGCTGGGCGTGGTGGCATGGGCCTGTAATCCCAGCTACTCAGGAGGCAGAGACAGGAGAATGGCTTGAACCCAGGAGACTGGGGTTGCAGTGAGCTGAGATCATGCCACTGCACCCCAGCCTGGGCGACAAGAGTGAAATTATGTCTCAAAAGAAAAAAAAAAAAAAGTATTTACACCAACTGTGAATGTATCTACTTTAAAAGAACTTTATAAAGAACAGAATAAAACATGATCAGAAAAAAATATTTTTAAAAGCATCCAGAAATTATATCAAGCATACCTGGTCTTGTTGTACTTTGCTTTATTGTGTTTTGTGGATACTGCATTTTTACAAATTGAAGATTTGTGGCAACCCTGCATGAAGCAAGTCTATTTGAGTCACTTTTCCAACAGCATTTGCTTACTTTGTGTCTCTGTCACAGTTTGGTAATTTCCCCAAAATTTTGAACTTTTTCTTTATTAATATGTGTTATGATAATCCATGATCAGTGATTTTTTTTTTTTTTTTGAGATGGAGTCTCGCTCTGTTACCCAGGCTGGAGTGCAGTGTCACAGTCTCTGCTCACTGCAACCTCCGCATCTCGGGTTCAAGTGATTCTCCTGCCTCAGCCTCCCAAGTAGCTGGGATTACAGGTGCCCACCACCATGCCTGGCTAATTATTGTATTTTTAGTAGAGACAGGGTTTCGCCATATTGGCCAAGCTGGTCTCGAACTCTTGAGCTCAAATGATTCATCTGCCTCGGCCTCCCAAAGTGCTGGGATTACAGGTGTGAGCCACTGCATCTGGCCCGATCAGGGATCTTTGATGTTACTATTGTAATTGTTTTGGGGCACCAAAAACCACGCCCATATGACAGCAAACGTACTCTATACATGTTGTCCATGTTCTGACTGCCCCACCAACTGGCCTTTCCCTGTCTCTCTCCCTCTCATTGGGCCTCCCTCTTCCCTGAGAAAGAGCAATATTGAAATTAGGCCAATTAATAACCCTACAATGGCCTCTAAGTGCTCAAGTGAAAGGAAGAGTCACACATCTCTCACTCAAAATGAAAAGCTAGAAATGATTGAGCTCAGTGAGGAAGGCGTGTTGAATGCCAAGATAGGCTGAAAGCTTGGCCCCTTGCATGAGGTAGCCAAGTTCTGAATGCAAAGGAAAATTTCCTTCCTCCCTTGAAGGAAATTAAAAATGCCGCTCCAGTGAACACAGGAATGATAAGAAAGGGAAACAGCCTTATTGTTGATATGGAGAAAATCTGAGCGGCCTGGATAGAAGATCAAACCAGCCACAACATTCCTTTAAGACAAGTCCTAACCCAGAGCAAGGCCCTAACTGTCTTCAATTCTATGAAGACAGAGAGGTGAAGAAGCTGCAGAAAAAAAAAGCTGGAAGTGAGTAGAGGTTGGTTCATGAGGTTTAAGGAAAGAAGCTGTGTCCATAACATAAAAGTGCAAGGTGCCAGGCACGGTGGCTCACACCTGTAATCCCAGCACTTTGGGAGGTTGAGGTGGGTGGATCGAGAGGTCAGGAGTTTGAGATCAGCCTGACCAACATGGTGAAACCCTGTCTCTACTAAAAATACAAAAATTAGCCAGGTGTGGTGGCACACGCCTGTAATCCCAGCTCCTCAGGAGGCTGAGGCAGGAGAACTGCTTGAACCCAGGAGGCAGAAGTTGCAGTGAACCGAGATCACACCACTGCACTCCAGCCTGGGTGACAGAGTGAGACTCTGTCTCAAAAAAAAAAAAAAAAAAAAAGTGCAAGTTGAAGCAGCAGCAGATGCTGATGGAGAAGCTGCAGCAAGTTCTCAAGAAGATCTAGCTAGAATCACTGATTAAAGTGGCTACACCAACCAACAGATTTGCAGTGTAGAGAAAACAGCCTTTCATTGGAAGAAGATGCCATCCAGGACTTTCATAGCTACAGAGGAGGAGTCAATGACTGGCTTCAAAGTGTCAAAGGACAGGCTGGCTCTCTTGTTAGGGGCTAATGCAGCTGGGGACTTTAAGTTGAAGTCAATCCTGAAAATCCTGGGGCCCTTGAGAATGATGCTATATCTACTCTGTCTGGGCTCTGTACATGGAACAGAAAAGCCTCAAAGACAGCACATCTGTTTACAGCATTTTTTTTTTTTTCTTTTTGAGATGGAGTCTTGCTCTGTCACCCAGGCTGGAGTGCAGTGGTGCAATCCCGGCTCATTGCAAGCTCCACCTCCTGGGTTCACGCCATCGTCCTGCCTCAGCCTCCCAAGTAGCTGGGACTACAGGCGCCCACCACCACGCCCGGCTAATTTTTTGTATCTTTTAGTAGAGACGGGGTTTCACCGTGTTATCCGGGATGGTCTCAATCCCCTGACCTCGTGATCCACCCTCCTCGGCCTCCCAAAGTGCTGGGATTACAGGCGTGAGCCACTGCGCCCGGCCTACAGCATGTTTTACTGAATATGTTAAACCCGTTTTTGAGACCAATTGCTTATAAAAAAAAGATTTCTTTCAAAATATTACTGCTCATTGACAATGCACCTTGTTACCTGAGAGCTCTAATGGAGATATACAATGAGACAAATGTTGTTTTCATGCCTGCTAACACAACATCCATTCTGCAGCCCATGGATCAAGGTGTAATTTTGATTTTCAAGTCTTATTATTTAAGAAATACGTGGAGTGAGGCCATAGCTGCCATAGATGATGTTTCCTCCAATGGATCTGGGCAAAATCAACTGAAAATCTGGAAAAGGTTCATGATTCCATGGCTATTAAGTACACTCAGTATTCATGGGAAGAAATTAAAATAGCAACATCAATGGAAGTTTGGAAGAAGTTGATTCCATCCCTCATTGAGGACTTTAAATGGTTCAAGACTTTACTGGAGTAAGTATTTGGCTGGTGCAAAAGTAACTGCTGTTTTGCCATTACAAGTGCAGATGTGGTAGAAATAGCAAGACAACTAGATACAGATGTGGTAGAAATAGCAAGAGAACTAGAATTGCAGATGTGGTGGAAATAGCAAAAGAACTAGAATTAGAAATGGAGCCTAAGATGTGATGGAATTGCTGCAATCTCATGATCAAACTTTGTTACAAAAATAATTTTAGACTTTTATTTTAGATTCAGGAGGTACATGTGCAACTGCATGATGCTGGGGTTTGGGGTGTGAATGATCCTGTCACTCAGGTAGTAAGCATAGTACCCAGTAGGTAGTTCTTCAGCCCTTGCCGTCCTCCCTCTCTCCCATCTCTGGTAGTTTCCCGTGTCTGTTGTTTCCATCTTTATGCCCATGTTTACCCAATGCTTAGCTCCCACTTATAAGTGAGAACATGCAGCGTTTGGCTTTCTGTTCCTGTACATTTTGCTTAGGATAATGACCTTCAGCTGCATCCATGTTGCTGCAAAGGACATAATTTCATTCTTTTTATGGCTGGGTAGTATTCCATGGTGTAGATGCACCACGTTTTCTTTATCCAATCTGCCATTGATGGGCACCTAGGTTGACTCCATGTCTTTGCTATTGCAAATAGTGCTGCAATGAACATACAAGTATGTGTGTCTTTTTGGTAAAATGATTTATTTTCCTTTGGGTTTATATCCAGTAAAGAGATTACTAAGTTGAATGGTAGCTCGTTTTAAGTTCTTTAAGAAATCTCGTAACTGCTTTTCACAGTGGCTGAACTAATTCACCTGCCCACCAACAATGTATAAAGCGTTCTCTTTTCTGTGCAGCCTCACCAGCATCTGTTATTTTTTGACTTTTTAGTAATAGCCATTCTGACTGGTGTGAGATGGTATCTCATTGTGATTTTGATTTGCGTATATCTGATGATCAGTGACCTTAAGCATTTTTTCACGTTTGTTGGCCGTTTGTCTTCTTTTGAGAAGTGTCTGTTGGCCGGGTGTGGTGGCTCACACCTGTAATCCCAGCACTTTGGGAGGCCAAGTCAGGAGGATCACTTGAGCCTTGAACCTTGAGGAGTTTGAGACCAACCGGGGCAACATAGGGAGACCTTGCCTTTACAAAAAATGAAACATTAGCCAGGTGTGGTGGTGCGCTCCTGTGATCCGAGCTACTTACGAGACAGGGGGGAGGATCGCTTGAGCCCAGGAGGTTGAGGCTGCAGTGAGCCGTGACTGCACCACTGCACTCCAGCCTGAGCAAGAGAGTGAGGCCCAGTCTAACAAAAAATACCCAAAAAGTGTCTGTTCACATCCTTTGCCCACTTTTCAATGGTGTTGTTTGTCTTTGCTTGTTGAAATTGTTTAAATTTCTTACAAATTCTGGATACTACACCTTTGTTGGATGCATTAGTGGATGAAGAGTTGTTCCCTATGGATGAGCAAAGAAAGTGATTTCTTAAGATGGAAACTACTCCTGATGAAGACATTGCTGTAGGAGCCAAGAAGAGAGTTCTCCTTGGCTCTGTGATGGTTCCCTGAAAAAATCACCTCTCAAAAGGCAGATTAACTGGAGAAAAGACACGCACATTTATTTTAATTGTATACAAGGAAACTTTTAGAATGAAGACCTAAAGATACAGGGAAAATTGTCTGTTTTCTTTTCTTTTCTTTTTTCTTTTTTTGAGACAGAGTCTCACTCTTATCACCCAGGCTTGAGTGCAATGGCATGATCTCAGCTCACTGCAACCTCCACCTCCCGGGTTCAAGTGATTCTCCTGCCTCAGCCTCCTGAGTAGCTGGGATTATAGGCGTCTGCCACCATGCCCGGCTAACTTTAGAGACAGGATTTCACCATGTTGGCCAGGCTGGTCTCGAACTCCTAACCTCAGGTGATCCACCCGCCTTGGCCTCCCACAGTGCTGTGATTACAGGTATGAGCCAGTGCACCTGGCGTCCATTTTCATGCTTACGTTCAACAAAGTATGCACAGCCATGTAGAAACATGATTGGACAAAAAGTGTGTGATCTAATGGTAATAGACTTAGTGGAGAAAGCCAGCGAGACCTATCTGTCTAGATTCTTCTAGGCCTCTCTGAGAGTGAATTCCTTAGGGGGCAGGACACTTTCTGGAATGGGAATCTTATGACCTACAGTCAAAAAAGGTAGATCAGATAACTTCTTTATCTGATCTACCTTTTTTTACACAGATAGGGCAGAGGGAAAGTTAAGTAATCTTTTTCTGGTTTTATGGCTGGCTTGGGGGAAAAAGGGGTTCTGGTTTCTATGACCTGCTTTGGGGAAGAGGGATTCTAGTTTTTGTGGTGCCTCTGGGGAGAATGGGACTAAAAGACAGGCAGGAGGGCAGAGAAAAACCTTTTGCTTCTGAGGCCCTCATCTTGGAGTATTGTTTTCTGAGTCCCAACACTGTAAACTTTGTTGAAATGACAACAGGGGATTTATTAATAGCACAGTATCATGAATAAACTCAACATCAACTTAGTTGATAAAGCAGCAGCAGAGTTTGAGAGGATTGGCTCCAATTTTGAAAGAAGTTCGACTACAGGTAAAACACTATCAAACAGCACCATATGCTACGCAGTAATTTTTTGTGAAAGGAAGAGTCCATCAAGGCAGCAAACTTCATTGCGGTCTTATTTTAATAAATTGCCACAGCCAGCCCAGCCTTCAGCAACCACCACCCTGCTCAGTCAGCAGCCATCAACATCGAAGCCAGACTCTCCACCAGCAAAGAGATTATGACTTGATTAAGGCTCGGATGATCATTAGCACCTTTTAGCAACAAAGTTTTTGTTTGTTTGTTTGTTTGTTTGTTTGGATGGAGTCTCACTCTGTCACCCAGGCTGGAGTGCAGTGGCATGATCTTGGCTCACTGCAGCCTCCACCTCCCAGGTTCAAGCAATTCTCCTGCCTCAGCCTCCTGAGTAGCTGGCACTACAGAAGCACGTCACCATGCCCAGATAATTTTTTTTATTTTTAGTAGAGATGTGGTTTTACCATGTTGGCCAGGCTGGCCTCGAACTCCTGACCTCAAGTAATCCACCTGCCTCAGCCTCCCAAAGTGCTGGGATTACAGACATGAACCACCATACTGGGCCAACAAAATATTTTTTAATTAAGACATGTTCACTGGTTTTTTAAATATACATATATATATATTCTAAAATTCTATTGCACACTTAATAGACTATAATATAGGATAAACAAGTTTTGTCTGCACTGGGAAACCAAAACATTTGCATGACTTGTTTTATTGAGGTGGCCTGGAACTGAACCTATGATATCTCTGAGGTATGCCTGTACGAGCTTGGGAATCCTTAATATAATAAATTCTCTTCCAACATAATATGATATAATCTATAATTATACATAATAATATAATAATTATAGTAGTAGGATAGACTAATTCTCTTCCAATTAATTTATAAATTGAATTCAATCCCAAGATGGTTTATCAAGGAACTTTCAAAGCTTATTAAAAATGTTATATGTGTTTTGGAAGGCCAAAGCCAGAGGACTATTGGAACTCAAAGTTCAAGACTAGCCTGGGCAACATAGCAAGACCTGTCACTATTCAATTAAATAACAACAAAAAAAGAGTCTGGGCACAGCGGCTCACACCTGTAATCCCAGCATTTTGGAGGCCGAGGTGGGCAGATCTCTTGAGCCCAGGAGTTTGAGACCAGCCTGGGCAACATGGCGAAACCCCATCTCTACTAAAATACAAAAATTAGCCAGGCACGGTGGCATGCACCTGTAGTCCCAGCTACTTGGGAGGCTGAGGTGCAAGGATCACTTAATCCCAGGAGTTGGAGACCAGCCTAGGCAACATAGCAAGATCCCTTCTCTACAAAAGAGTAAAAAGAAATTACCTGGGCATGGTGGTGTGGGACTGTGGTCCCAGCTACTTGGGAGGCTGAGGTGGGAGGATCACTTGAGCTTGAGTGGCAGAGGCTGCAGTGAGTTATGATTATGCCACTGCACTAAAGCCTGGGCAACAGAGTGAGGCCCTGTCTGGAAAAAAAAAAAATGGATATGACTCAGAAATAGCCAAGTGGAAGAGGTGCCGAGGGTGGGGAATGGGGAGCGGCGTGGAGCTTCCAGCCCTCCTCTAGGCCCACCATCCTCCCAGCACCTCCATGTGTCCATCTACCCAGAAGCTCTCTGAACGTCATCCTTTAGGGTTTTTATGGAGGTCCCATTACACGTGCATGATAGGATAAATCTTTGGCTATCAATGATTAACTCAATCTCCAGCCCCTCTCCGCTCTCAAGGTGAGTGGGGGGCTGGGAGAGTGAGGCTGAAAGTTCCCACCCTCTAATCACAGCGTTGGCTCTTCTGACGACCAGCCCCCATCCTGAAGCTATCTAGGGGCCCACCAAGAGTCACCTTATTAGCATGAACTCAGGTATGGTTGAAAGAAGTTTGTCATAAATAACGAAAGAAGCTCCACTACTGCTATCACTCAGGAAATTGCAAGGATTTTAGAAGCTCTGTGTCAGGAACCATAGGAAGACCAAATATGTATTTCTTACCGTGTCGTCATGCGCTGTAGGAGCTCCTACACAGCTGCATAGTAACACAGGTCCAAGAAAGTCCATTGCATTATTGTTTCTAATAATTCCCAAATGCTCTGTCAGTAATGATAACATAATGTTCAGCTGCTAGTGATGGAAGTGTATCTCTAGAAAGGTTTATTCTCTCAAGTTAAAAAAAAAAAAAGTTGAGGCCTGGTGCAGTGGCTCACTCCTGTAATGCCACCCCTTTGGGAGCCCAAGGCAGGCAGATTGAGGTCAGGAGTTCGAGACCAGCCTGGCCAACATGGTGAAACCCCATCTCTACTAAAAATACAAAAATTAGCTGGGTGTGTTGGTGGGTGCCTGTAATCCAAGCTACTCAGGAGGCTGAGGCAGGAGAATTGCTTGAACCCAGCAGGTGGAGGTTGCAGTGAGCCAAGATCATGCCACTGCACTCCAGCCTGGGCAACAGAGTGAGACTCTGTCTCAAAAAAATAAATAAAATAAATAAATAAATAAATAAATAAATCCAAGGCTGGGATGACGGCTCCACGAAGTCACCAGGGACCTGGTTTCCTTCTGTCTTCCTGCTCTGTCATACTGAGGAGCGAGGCTTCATCCTCAGCATCACTGACTGCATGGTCTAATGCGGCTGCTGGAGCTCCAGCTATCAAATCCACATTCCAATCAACAGAAGAGGGCGAGGGAGGGAGGAAGAGCAAAAGTGAATGCCCCAGTCTGTCCCTCTTTGGAGAAGGGTTCTCATATATCCTCCCCTGAAAGTTCTGTTTATATTGTGGTGACCAGAATATATGTGTAGCCACACCTGGAAGCAAAAGAGGTAAAGAAATGTAGGCTTTTAGCTGGGCACATTGTTGCTTTGCGCATCTGTTACTAAAGGAGGGAAAAAGTATTTGGGAAGCAACCAGTAGTCTTTGTTACTCAACTTAAATATCTTTAGGAGAATGGATAAATAAATTACAGTGTATTTGTGCGATGGAGCACTATATAGTAGTTAAAATGAAGGAAATAGAGCTACGTGAATCCACATGGATAATTCTCAGAACAAAATCTCTTGCCCGAAAAGGCGAGTTGCTGAATTCCAACTCTACAATGCCATTCATATAAAGTTTAAAAGCCTGCAAAACAACACAATGTATCTTTGATGGCTACATAAAATATATATGTTGGGAAGGTATAAAAACATAAATGAAAATGAAAAATACTAAACGCAAGATGATGGTTACCTCTAGAGAGGGAGAGCAAACAGTGTGATCAGAAACAGAGACATCCAGGCTTTCGATTACTACCTGTAATGTTGTATTTCTTTAAAAGACAAGAAAAAATTTGGAGGAAACAGCAAAATGTTAAGGCTTGTTAAAGTTGAATTGTGAGTACGCAGCATTTAACCCACCATTCCCTATACGTTTCTGTATGTTCCACATTTGTCATTGTATATGAGCTAGTTAAAGAAGGAGATCAAGATCATCTAGAGGCATAACTTAATGAGATGTAACTCACATATGGTGAATTCCCACCTCTCAAGGATATAGCATGATGAATCTTTACAAAGTGAATTCCTCCAGAGAATGGTATAGAATCTAGCATCCCAGAAATTTCCCTCAGTGGCAGCCCCAGCAAAGAAAAAACACTATTGTGATATCTACCACCATTGATTGTATGGTTTTTTTGTTTTGTTTTGAGACAGTCTTGCTCTGTCTTGCCCAGGCTGCAGTGCAGTGGTGCAATCATAGCTCACTGCAGCTTTGAGCTCCTGGGCTCAAGTGACCCTCCGGCCTCAGCCTCCCAGGTAGCTGGGACTACATGCGTGTGCTGTGACACCTAGCTAATCTTTTATTTTTTTGCAGAGATGGGGTCTCACTATTGTGAAACCCAAAAATCTGAGACAGGTCTCAGTCCATTTAGGAAGTTTGTTTTGCCAAAGTTAAGGATGCGAGCCCATGACACGGCCTCAGGAGGTCCTGGTAACATGTGCCCAAGGTGGTCAGACCACAGCTTGGTTTTATACATTTTAGGGAGACGTGAGACATCAATCAACAAATGTAGGATAAACATTGGTTCGGTCCAGAAAAGGCCAGATGACTCAAAGTAGGGAGGGGGCTTCCAGGTACAATTGGTTGTATTCTACTGAGTTTCAGATGAGCCTCTGCAAAGGAGGCATTCAGATACGCATTCATCTCAGTGAACAGAGGAATGACATTGAGTGGAATGGGAGGCAGGTTTGCCCTAAGCAGTTCCCAGCTTGACTTTTTCCTTTAGCTTAGTGATTTGGGGGCCCCAAGATTTATTTTCCTTTCATGTTGTGTTTCCCAGGCTTGTCTGGATCTCCTGACCTTAAACCACCCTCCCTTCTTAACCTCCTAAAGTGCTGGGATTACAGGCATGAGCCAGCATGCATGGCCTGCGTTTTGTCTTTTGCAAGAAGGAATTGTCAGACGTGTGTGAATGAAAGCAACTCCATCATAAATAGGAGCTGGGTAAAATGAGGCTGAGACCAACTGGGCTGCATTCCTAGATGGTTAAGGCATTCTAACTCACAGGATGAGATAGGAGGTCAGCACAAAATATGGGCCATAAATACCTTGCTGATAAAGCAGCTTGCTGTGAAGGAGCCGGCCAAAACCCACCAAAACCAAAATGGCCACGAGAGTGACCTCTGGCCGTCCTCACTGCTACACTCCCAACAGCACCGGGACAGTTTACAAATGCCATGGCAACGTCAGGGTGCTGCCCTGTATGGTCTAAAAGGGGGAGGCATGAATAATCCACCCCTTGTTTAGCATATCATCCAGAAATAACCATAAAAATGGGCAATCAGCAGCCCTCGGGGCTGCTCTGTCTATGGAGCAGCCGTTCTTTATTCCTTTACTTTCTTAATAAACTTGCTTTCACTTTGCACTACGGACTAGCCCTGAATTCTTTCTTGCGCGAGATCCGAGAACCCTCTCTTGGGGTCTGGATCTGGACCCCTTTCCTGTAACATATTTACGGCGATCACAAAGGGATTAAAGTGCAGAAACCCTACAGAATCACGCCAAATCATACGGTATATTCTCGTGAATGGCTGACTTCATTTTCTCAGCAGTATGTCTCTGGAGTTCCTCCGAAGAAGCCGTTTTCTAATCTTCAGCACTCATCCAATCAGAAGGCTGGAGCTCTGCGCTCCACATAAGGAAGAACTTCATCCCCGAGCCCTGCAAAGCAGCTGGGAGGGAGATCTAAGTTTTTGGAGTGGATTTCAGGATACTCTGTACCCACAGCTGTTTAGGGAGCTGGCGTCCTGCTGACAGCTGTAGGTGGATTTGAAAATGTTCCCAAATTCCCTCCTGGCCCTCAGTTTCCCATTTCTCTTCCTCTCCTGATGTCGGCTCTAAATAAACAACCAAGTGTCAGGGGCTGCAGAGAGGCTCCTGAGAATGCTCACATCTCAGCTCTCAGACAGCTCACCAGGGGTGTTAAAATAATTAAAGCTGAAAAGGGAGATGTAGGTATTATTTTTAGACAAGTGTCTAAGGTTTACCTGTTATACGTGCCCTTCATTCCTGTCCCTCATTCACTGCCAGCATCTTTTTTTTTTTCATTAAATAGAACAAAAATACACTTAAATTTTATGGCATGGCTAATTAAAAAAAAATGTTTAGTTGAACTCATTTCATCAAAGATTTGTGGTGGGATGACCCACTGTAGTTTTGTTGATTTGTTTGCTTTTTTAACAGACTTTATTTTTTAGGGTGGTTTTAGGTTTACAGCAAAATTGAGCAGAAGGTACAGAGAATTCCCATATACTGTCTGCCTCTCCAACACACACACAGCCTCCCACGCTATCAACATTCCTGCCATCGTGGCACATTTGTAATGGAAACCAAGAGTCTCTGAGACAAGTCTCAATCAATTTAGAAAGTTTATTTTGTCCAGGTTAAGGACATACCCATGACCCAGCCTCAGGAGGTCCTGATGACATGTGCTCAACCTGGTCAGGGTACAATTGGTTTATACATCATAGGCAGACATGAGACATCGGTCAATACATGCAAGATATGCATTGCTTCAGGCTGCGAAGGTGAGACAACTTGGAAACAGGGGCGTCCAGGTCATAGGTAGATTTAAAATTTTTCTGATTGGCAATTGGTTGAAAGAGTTATTATCCGTAGAAAGGAATGTCTGGGTTATGATAAAGGGTTGTGGAGACCAAGGTTTTGTGTGTTTTTTTGTTTTTTTTTTTTTTTTTGAGACGGAGTCTCACTGTGTTGCCAGGCTGGAGTGCAATGGCATGATCTCAGCTCACTGCAACCTCCACCTCCTGGGTTCAAGCGATTCTCCTGCCTCAGCCTCCCAAGTTGCTGGGATTATAGGTGCGTGCCAGCACGCCCAGTTAATTTTTGTATTTTTAGTAGAGACGGGGTTTCACCATGATGGTCAGGATGGTCTCGATCTCTTGACTTTGTGATCCGCCCGCCTCGGCCTTCCAAAGTGCTGGGATTACAGGCCTGAGCCACTGCACCTGGCCCAAACCAATGTTTTATCCTGCAAATGAAGCCTCTAGATATCAGGCTTTAGAGAGAATAGATTGTAAATGTTTCTTGTCAGACTTAAAGAGTCTGTTTTATCAGCAATTCCAAAAGGTAGGAGGGGATAATGAGGCATGTCTGGCTTTCTCTTTCCAACATGGCCTGAACTAGTTTTTTCAGGTTAGCTTTGGAATGCTCTTGGCCAAGAGGAGGGGTCCATTTAGACGGCTGGAGGACTTAGAATTTTATTTTTGGTTTACAGAAATAGTTGATGAACCTTACACTGTACATCATCATCACCCAGAGTCCAGAGTTTACATTAGGGTTCACTCTTGGTGGTGGTGTGTTTTCTCTGGGTTTGGACAAATGTCTAATGACATTGTAGGATCATACAGAGAGGTTTCACTACCCTAAAAATCCTCTGTGCTCCCTGCCAGCATTTTTTAACATCATCTCTTTCATGTTGTTTTTGTCAAAAATGTTAAATTACCAAACAATGCGGCGATATGTTCTTGCAAAAGGTAAAGGCTACAGATAAGTGCTGATGGGTTCTCTCCACTGGTCTGGAAGCATGCAGCACTTACAAAGCATCCTGACATGGGATCTGTTTCCTGAGTGTGCAGTGGTTGGTGGGTTACACTCTACCTGTCTGCTTCCCCATGTGTGGGAACTACAAGGTGGGCCACAGTTCCTGGTCAGCCACCACACCTAGTCAAAGGCTTCCAGAGTCTGCTCACAGGTCCCTGGAATCCATCCGTGAAATTGTCAGAGGCATTTGAACCAGAGCACCTCCATCTTGAAGAGGAACTGAGTAAAATGCGGCTGAGACCTACTGGGCTGCATTCCTAGATGGTTAGGCATTCTAAGTCACAGGATGAGGCAGGAGGTCAGCACAAGATACAGGACATAAAGACCTTGCTGATAAAATATGTTGCAGTAAAGAAGCCAGGCAAATCCCACCAAAACCAAGATGGCAACAGGAGTGACCTCTGGTCATTCTCAGTGCTACACTCTCCCACCAGCGTCATGAGTGTTTACAAATG
Source organism: Pan troglodytes (assembly GCF_028858775.2). Classification (NCBI taxonomy): domain Eukaryota; kingdom Metazoa; phylum Chordata; class Mammalia; order Primates; family Hominidae; genus Pan; species Pan troglodytes. The sequence goes on from NC_072404.2 coordinate 9,216,341, forward strand.
CCATGGTAACGTCAGGAAGTTCCCCTATACGATCTAAAAAGGAGAGGCTTGAATAATCCACCCCTTGTTTAGCATATCTTCCAGAAATAACCATAAAAATGGGCAACCAGCCGCCCTTGGGGCTGCTCTGTCTATGGAGCAGCCGTTCTTTATTTCTTTACTTTCTTAATAAATTTGCTTTCACTTTACGGGCTCATCCTGAATTAATTAATTAATTCTTTCTTCTTCTTTTTTTTTTTTTTTTTATGGAGTCTAGCTCTGTCGCCCAGGCTAGAGTGCAGTGGCACAATCTTGACTTACTGCAACTTCTGCCTCCTGGGTTCAAGGGATTCTGCTGCCTCAGCCTCCTGAGTAGCTGGGGTTACAGGTGCAGGCCACCATGACTAGCTAATTTTTGTTTTTTTTTTTTTTTTTTTTTTTAGTATAGACAGGGTTTCACCATGTTGGCCAGCCTGGTCTTGAACTCCTGACCTCAGGTGATCCACCTGTCTCGGCCTCCCAAAGTGCTGGGATTACAGGCGTGATTACAGGCGTGAGCCACCGTGCGTGGCTCACCTAGCTAATTTTTGTATTTTTAGTAGAGATGGGGTTTCACCATGTTGGTCAGGCTGGTCTTGAACTCCTGACCTCAAGTGATCCTCGGCCTCCCAACCAGGTCCAAGAACCGTCTCTGGGGGTCTCAATCAGGACCCCTTTCCTGTAATATCTTTCTGGTGTCCACAGAAGGGACTATACTGCAGAAACACCCAACCCAAAGGCTAATTTTGGGTAAGTGGTGGGATCCAGTAACAAAATTAATGGACCGACGGAAGTCCAATCCAAACTACAAAAGTAACAGAGACTTGTATAAAACACATGCACACACAGAAACACACACTGCACGGAGCCCCACAGAGAATTCCATTTTTGAATTATTCGTTTTTCACTTCCATATTGTCATTGTTTTATCTGCAGTGGAGGGAGAATTCCCTGTTGCTGGTGAAGTTCATCAGTCTTATATACTATGATCGGTGGGAGGGTGGATCACAAAATAAGACAGTCTGAATTTGACTGCCAGATCTATTTGCCCATGCATTTAAACCCCATTCCCAACTTAGCTAAAGAAATTATCTCATAATGGTTTTGTTTTTGCATTGTGCAAAAGGACAGCACTAATTATCCAGGTAACTCAGGGCCTTCTGAAGCTCAGAAAACATTCCTGGAAAGAACACAACGAATAGTCACCTCTGCGAGAGGGGAATGCAGAGAGCTGCGATGCTGACTGGGAGAAAAGAGGAAATGCTGCTTGTCTTAGTGAAGCTGATTCACTCTCTGTGCAAGGGAGATACTGAGCTTATTTCAACAAAGAAGCAAAAATGAGATTGAGTTCATTCCCCATTCTGTGTAACCCAAACTGCATTCAAGGATAGTGTCTATTTGCTTGTAATTCCTCTTTGACTTGAGAAGGAAGAATCATGACTCTGGAGAAAGGAAGAATGGAAGAGAAGCAAGGTGCTGATTAGATGCTCGCTGAATTATGGAGAGTCTGTCCAGAAGAGGGGGGAGTTGGTGTACTTGAAGATTCAGCCAAGGAGAACGGTGGAAACCAATAAATTATTTTTGGCTTCTGAGAATAAGGACCTGTTGGTGGAAAAGGTTGGGAATGGCGTACCTGGGAAGGGAGGGAAGGGAGTGTTGTCCGATTTTGATGCAATGCCAGCATCTCTAAACTTGTAAGAGACAGCAGGCACAGTGGCCAGGACTCAGTTCCTCTGTCTGCAGCTCCCTGGGGCCACACAATGCAGTCCAGCTTTTGTCTTTGCCACCTGGAGTTAGGAGAGAAAAGCTTCGTGTTAAAACTTGAGCCACTCGTACGTTTATCAAATCTGAGATCTGCAAGTGTGTGCCTGCACCAGGGATTAGCAAACAACAAAATGCCATTAAAAGCTAAAAACAACAACAACAACAACTCTGTTTGCAGCATGTAGGTGCCTTTGCAAAGTTCTCTCTAAGCCAAAGTTCGTGGACTTCCAATCTTGTCAAAATCACTACTAATTAATACCTTTTCACTTCCCACTGAAAGAAAAACAATTCACAGTTAAGTCAGGCAGCCTACGTGTAATCACTCTAACACCTTCTATGTATGTTTTGAAACGTGCTCTCACATTTCATGATCCGTTTATTTTACAAGATGGGTAAACTGCAGACAATTATGGTGATAATACGGCTGAGGTGTTTGGTTTTTATCTGTTCGCAGTAAATTGTGGTTGTTCAAGCCTTCTCAGTAATGATTTCCATCCCTCTCTCAATGTCTTCCTATCACCTGGCGATAAATAGAATGTTTTTTAAAAAGAATGTTAGTTTATTATCATCATTATCACCTATTCAACTAGCAATATAATTAAATAATTTCTTGGTAGGTATGACTCAATTAAATTAATTACACTAACAGATATTCCATGGTACATGCCTCTAAACATATAAAGCGTATTCAGTCTGTTGTGTGTCATTTTTCTCTGTATAGGCAGGAAGAGCTATCTGGATAATTGAGCAGGCAATTTTGCTTTTGAAAGATGCTATCAAAGTACGCAAGGATTTAATTTCAGATTTTTTATTAGAAGACAGTGCCTTCTGCATGTAATTCTCCGCGACTGATGCATTTCAGGGGTTCATGAGCAGCGGACACGAAGATAAAAACTGAAAGCCAGGGCTATGGGAATAGCTGGACCATCAGTGCAGTCTTGGCATCTTAGACCTGGTCTCTTGACTACCTGTTCCTTCTGAAATGTCCTTAGGCCACTTTGGCCAGAGGCATTCTCGGACTTATGAAAAGGGGAACCTGTAGGCTGTTTGTTGAGGTCTAAAAGGATTAAGATTTGAAGGTGACACCCCTGTTGGGATAAACTCCCTCAAAACTCTTCTCTAAACAACTGAAGATAATATCCTTATACCTTTTGCCTGTGGTTCTCTCCAGGGGATGGTCTCAAAATGTTCTTGAAAATGTGTTTGAAGAAAATAGGCAATGTATTAGTGTGATTTAAAGATTCCCTCCCAAACTTTTCACTTCCACGGGGCTGAGCGGGAAAATAGGGTAATGTAGAGTGAGCCTCTCTCCCTGGTGACATAGGTGGCCTCCTATTAATTAGGTTAGGGAAATGCAGAGCTAAGTCGCCATTTGGAGAAAGTCACATGAAATAGACTTCTTTTTTTCCACCTGCAGAATTTTGAATTCATTGAACATGGCCACAGCAAGAGTCATTCTTTACAATCCTCTGACATTTGAAAGTAAGAAGCTTTAGACTTTATTCTAACGCTCTTTTACCTTCTTCCCGGTCCCCGACAACTGTCACACCAGGTCCACAGAGACAGCCACAACTCTAAAAGGGTCAGTTATATGGTAATAATGACAGCTAAGCTCCGCCAGTAGCACTCTAAATTTTGCAAAGTGGCTTTGCAAATATTAGCTCATTTGTTTATGAACCCAAGATCCCTAGCACTTGGCAGGGGTGGTGGTGGGGGTGTGAGTGGGAAGTGTGTTGGATTTCATTTATCTTTTAAAATCCTAACTGGGCTCAGTGTGGTGGCTCATGCCTGTAATCCCAATGCTTTGAGAGGTGGAGGTGGGAAGATCACTTGAGGTCAGGAGTTCGAGACCAGCCTGGCCAACATGGTGAAATGCTGTCTCTACTACAAATACAAAAATTAGCCAAGTGTGATGGCACACCCTTGTAATCCCAGCTACTCAGGAGGCAGAGGCACGAGAATTGCTTGAACCTGGGAGGCAGAGGCTGCAGTGAGCCAAGACTGGACCCCTCCACTCCAGCCTGGGCAACATAGCAAGGCTCTGTCTCTACAAAATATAAAATTAGCCAAGCATCGAGGGGGTCTTAGCATCTTAGACCTGGGATTAGTGGTGCACGCCCGTAGTCCCAGCTACTTGGGAGGCTGAGACAGGAGGATTGCTTGAATTCAGGAGTTCAAGGCTGCATTGAGCTATGATCTCACCACTGAACTCAAGCCTGGGCAACACAGTGAGACCCTGTCTCAAAAAAAAAAACTAATAAAAAATAAAAATAGGGCTGGGCTCAGTGGCTCATGTCTATAATCTTAGCACTTTGGGAGGCCACAACAGGAGGATTGCTTGAGCCCAGGAGTTCAAGACCAGCCTGGGCAACATGGTGAGATCTTGTCTCTACTAAAAATAAAAAATGAGCCAGGTGTGATGGTGCACACCTGTGGTCCCAGCTACTTGGGAGGCTGAGGTGGGAGGATTGCTTGACCCCAGGAGGTCAAAGCTGCAGTGAGCCATGATCACACCACTGCAGTCCAGCCTGGATGACAGCACAAAACCCCATCTCAAAAAAAAAAAAAAAAATGTATATATATATATATATGGCCAGGCACAGTGGCTCACACGTGTAATCCCGGCACTTTGGGTGGCTGAGGCAGGCTTATGACTTGAGGTCAGGAGTTTGAGACCAGCCTAGCCAACATGGTGAAACCCCATATCTACTGAAAATACAAAAATTAGCCTGGAATGATAGTATGTGCCTGTAATCCCAGCTACTCAGGAGGCTGAGGCAGGAGAATCGCTTGAACCTGAGGGGCAGAGGTTGCAGTGAGCCAAGATTGCACCACTGCACTCCAGCCTGGGTGACAGAGCAAGACTCCATCTCAACAAAATAAAATAAAATAAATGAATTTAATTAAATAAATAACTAATTTAAAAATAAGATCAACCATAATAGGAATCAAAGCAAAGGGAAATCTACCCATTCTTCTTTGTAGAATGTTCTCTGCCTGTCTCTCTCTCTCTGCATTAATTTCAAATCTGTATTGAGTTCCACGGGCTCTGGATGGATTTTATTTGGGTGCTGTGCTTTGGGGCCAATGTGCTCTCTGTAGTGGTGCTGAAGGTCTGTTGCAGGTAACCACGTCCTGCCTCTTTTGCAATCACCCACTCTGAAATGTGATCTAGCCCCCTTCTTCTCCCATCCTTATTACTGATGAAACAGATTTACCACTGTGAGGCCAGCACAGCTGTTTAGTGACTCACGGGAATATCATATTTAGCATGTGTTCCCTAGTGAATGTATTTATTTAGATGACACATAATATTGTTGAAAAGCCAAGTCTGCATTGCTCTTAAACCCAGCCTTATGGATGAACGCGGAGGAGTGCAAAAGGCAGAATGAGCTCATTTGGGAGAGGCAGCTGGTCAGAGAGTCCTTTTGGGCCATTCATGCAATGAGCTCACACTAGAAATCTAAACAACAGGGAAATCGACCCTGGGTGCTGAACTACGGGGCACAAGAATAGGAAGCAGCCTTACGAAGCAGCTCATCCTAAGCATTTGTGGCTCACAAACATTGCCACTAAGCATGGGGGACCGTTGATGGCACACCAGCCTTCTAAAGAGAAAACCACAGTCATCTACCACTTGAGTTGATAGAGTAGCATCTTGGGAATTGATAGCAGCATTATGGCTTTTATCCTCTCTTGAGGTCATCCTCTGGAAGGTAACAAGGCCATTAGCACTGAACAAGCCAGATGGCCCACTTAGCTGACAGCGGGCTCCCCTCTTAACGCACTACCCCCCACCCCCAATTCTTCTTCCCAGTCTTGGTGTTGCTGTGCCTCACTGAGCGAGGGCTCAGAACATCTCCCCAAACACAGGGTATTGGAGGGAAGGTGAGCTAATGAAGTTAATGTGTGAAAACATGAGCAACATTCCGGCTGGGCGTGGTGGCTCACGCCTGTAATCCCAGCACTTTGGGAGGCCGAGGCAGGCAGATCACTTGAAAGTCAGGGGTTTGAGACCAGCCTGGCCAACATGGTGAAACCCCTGTGTCTACTAAAAATATAAAAATTAGCTGGGTGTAGTGGCACATGCCTGTGATCCCAGCTACTCGGGAGGCTGAGGTGAGAGAATTGCTGGAACCTGGAAGGCGGAGGTTGCAGCGAGCCGAGATTGTGCCATTGCACTTCAGCCTGGGCGACAGAGCAGCACTCCGTTTCAAAAAAGAAAAGAGCCACCTTCCCATTGTGTTTTTAATATCCTTCTTGGTGATGTCTGGAGCCCGTGACTCTGCCGAGACAGCGTGCTCAGGGCCAGTCTCCAAGAGCTCCCATTTTCTTAAACACATCGCCTTGAACTTACTCACATTTGATCTCATCTCCCTCCTTCCTTCCCACTGATACAGAGTCTTCAGATCTTTCTGTTTTCCTGTCATCCTTTGCCCACCCCTCATCCTTTCATCTGCAAACCCAGAGCTTTCTCTGCTCCCCCCAGTCCCACCTCTTCCAGCTCTTGTAAAAGAATATTAAATAAAACCAGGGCTGGCACTGATCTTTCAGAAATCTTACTCTTGACACATCCCTATCAAAAAAAGTCTCTGTCCCTTCATCCCTGGCATTTATTTTTTGCTCTTTAGTATTCTCTGATTGTGTCACTGTAGCTCCCATTTCAATCAATTGGTAGTTCAATTATCTCCAAATTCCTCGAAGTCATGAAAGTTCAAGTAGGTATTTTTCAAACTTTTTTGCAGCAGTGAAACCCTGTTACCCTGCTGTTGTGCCACCACCAGACATCCAGAAGAGTGTGAATTTGTAGATTAAGACCAGAAAAAGTACTTGAGCATCTTGTAGCTGATTGTGAATATCAGCCCAGGGAATGTGCAACACAGAAAACAGCCCTTTCAGGCTGGGCATGCTGTTGCACACCTGTAGTCCCAGCTACTTGGGAATCTGAGGTGGGAGGATCACTTGAGCCCAAGAGGTCGAGGCTAGAGTGAGCCATGATTGTGCCACTGCACTCCAGCCTGGGCCACAGAGTGAGACCCTGAAAGAAAGAAAGAAAGAGAGAGAGAGAGAAAGAAGGAAGGAAGGAAGGAAGGAAGGAAGGAAGGAAGGAAGGAAGGAAGGAAGGAAAGAAGAAAAAAAAGGAAAGAAAAGAAAAAAAAAGGAAAGAAAAGAAAAGAAAAAAAGAAAAAAGCCCCTTCCTCCTCAGGTCGTCTTTGAGGCTTTGCAGAACTGGCCTCAGATATAGGATATAGAGGACCCTATCTTCCCCAGGCTGCCCTTCATCTTCCCTTTTCTACCCACTCCCAAACCAGGGTCTTGACCACCAACTTCTGATTTCCTGCACAGTCAAAGTCAGGGAAACTGACTTTTTCCTGACAAAGTCAGGAAACCATATATATATATATATACACATATATATGTATATACATATATATATACACATACATATGTATATACATATATATACATATACATATGTATACATATATATATACATATACATATGTGTATATATATATATTTTGTATTTTTTGAGATGGAGTTTTGTGCTGTCACCCAGTGATCATGGTTCACTACTGCTTTGACCTCCTGGGCTCAAGCAATCCTCCCACCTCAGCCTCTCTTTGTTCTATTCTGGAGAGCAAGGGAGATTGCCACAAATTTCTGTGGGTGTAGTGGTAGTGATGGTGGTGGTGATGGTGATATTGTGGTGGTGGTGGTGGTGATGATGGTGAAGATCATGATGGTTAAGATAATGATGGCAATGATGTTGATGGTGATGATGATAATGAAGATGATGATGGTGATGACGATGGTGGTGATAAGGATAGTGGTGGTGAGGATGATGATATTCATGATGATGATATTTGTGTTGGTGGTGATGATGATGATGGTAAAGATAATGATGGCAATGATGTTGTTGGTGATGATAATGAAGATGATGATGGTGATGATGATGTGGAGATAATGATGGTGGTGGTGAGGATGATGATGTTCATGATGATCATACTGATGGTGGTGGTAATGATGATGATAGTGGTGGTGAGGAAGATAATGAAGATGATTATGATGGTGGTGATAATGATGATGATGATAATGATGGTGGTGATGATGGTAGTGGTTGTGGCGACAATAAAATAGTGATGATGGTTGTGATCATAATGGTAAAGATGATGGTGATAATGATGATGGTGGTGGTAATGATAATGATGATGATGATGCTGGTGTATGTATTCGACAGGGTTCTCTATAGGGACAGAACTAATAGAATATATATATATATATATATATATATGGGAGTATATAAATACTCTTTAATATATATATTAAGGAGTATTGACTCACACAATCACAAGGTCCCACAATAGGCTATCTGCAAGCTGAGGAGCAAGGAAGCCAGGCTGAGTCTCAATGCTAAAGAACTTGGAGTCTGATGTTCAAAGGCAGGAAGCATCCTGCATGGGAGAAAGATGTAGGCTAGGAGGCTAAGCCAGTCTAGTCTTTTGACATTTTTTTCTGCCTTTTATTCTGGCCTTGCTGGCAGCTGATTAGATTGGGCCCACCCAGATTGAGGGTGTATCTGCCTTTCCCAGTCCACTGACTCAACATCCTCACAGACACACCCAGGAACAATACTTTGCATCCTTCAATCCAATCAAGTTGACTCTCAATATTATCTATCACGGTGGTGATAATGATGAAGATGATAAAGGTGGTGGTGGTGATGAAGATGATGGTGGTAGTGGTAGTGATGATGATGGTTGGGGTGATGATGAAGATGATAGTGATGGTGAAGATGATGGTGGTAGTGCTGGTGATAGTGGTTGTGGTGATGATGGTGATGATAATGAAGATGATGATGATGGTGATAATGATGGTGATGATGATGATAATCATGGTGGTGATGATGGTGGTGGTGGTGGTGGTGGTGAAGATGATGGTGGCCATGCTGGTAATGGTGGTGGTGATGATGGTAGTTGTGATAATGATGATGACAGCAGCAGTTAACAGCGTAAGGCATCATTTGTAGTGGTTTGCATGTATTAGCTCAAGAAGTCCTTATCAGCCAAGTATTATTAGGATGATCTACCCCATTCTACAGATGAAGAAACTGAGCCATAGAACCATTAAATAACTCCCTTAAGATGACACAGCTAGTATAGGCGGAACTAGGACTTAGACCCAGGCAGTCTAGCTCTAGAGCCCACACTCTCAGCCACTCACTAATGGTGCAAGTGGTTAAGAGTCTTTGGGGTGGTAAATCTAGAAGCAAATGAACTTGTATTGCATTTAAGTAGAACCATCATTAATTATGTTAAATGACCTCCACAAGCAGTAAGGATGGAATGGAAGGTGAGGGGACAGAGAATCCCACCATGATATACTTGTTCACAAAAGGAATCTTTTTTTTTTTTTTTTTTTTTTTTTGAGATGGTGTCTCGCTCTGTCACCCAGGTTGGAGTGCAGTGGCGCGATCTCGGCTCACTGCAACCTCTGCCTCCCGAGTTCAAGCAATTCTCCTGCCTTAGCCTCCTGAGTAGCTTGGATTACAGGTGCACGCCACCATGCCCGGCTAATTTTTTTGTGTATTTTCAGTAGAGATTGGGTTTCACCATGCTGGCCAGGCTGGTCTCGAACTACTGACCTCGAGTGATCCACCCTCCTCAGCCTCCCAAAGTGCTGGGATTTCAGGTGTGAGCCACCGTGCCTGGCCGAAATCTTATGAAGAAAATAATTACAAGTAGAACTGTTTGAGGGGAAACAGGTAAGGGGGCTGGACCCTTGTTTCCTGATCTCTCCAATGACCCTCTGCAGAGGCCCCAAAGGCTCTGCTTCCAGAGACCCCAGGGCTCTATAGAATTCAGCTATACTACTTATCAGTTCAGATATGGTAGATAATCCTTGCTCTCACTTATGACCCTCCTGCTAGGTACTTTTCTTATCAGTTTTAATCCTCAGAACTGCCTTTGGAGTGAGGTGTGATTATCCTAATTTTACAGGTGAGGAGAATGAAGCTCAGGCAAGGTTTGCAACCAGACCAAGTTCACAAAGTGTAAGTTGGTGGCAGAGCTGGGATTTGAGCCAGGACAGTGTGACTCAGAAAATGTACTGTTTTCCAGATAAATTGGCTGCTTGCTGTACATCTCCCATGTAGAAATTAGATCCATCAGTTTTCCTTTGTACACACACTGACTCACCCTCTTGGGCCTTGGAAGACTCTAGCACAGCCATCAAGTATGATTTCTCTGGGCAGAACCTGCGTGGCAGCTCTTTCTCCCACTCTCCATTCATTCCCTGCCCTGTAGGTTATTTTTAAGTCCACAGGCTTCTCTCTTTTATTTCAACTGCCACCAGCTTGGTCCAGATGGTGGCTGAGAGCTGACTCATCTGCGCTGTAATTCCCCAGGCCCCTCTGAGCCACTCTTATGGCCAGGGTCACATCTGTGAGCTGACATCCTCTCCACTATAGTGGCCTTCTGGGCTGACAGGTCCCACATTCCTGCCAATCAACCATCCCAGTTTCATCCATGAGCTCCTGCAGCTCTCTCAGGTGGATGCCATCTGCTTGCAGTGATTGATCTGCACTTCCTTCTTTCCAATCTGGCTTAGAACATCCTGGTATTGACCACGGTGTGATCTAGTACCTGTCTGTGTAGAGGCTATTCAAATAGCCTCTGTAGACCCAGGCTAGAAGTCCATTCATTCCATTAACTGTCTTCTTTTTATTCTTTCCTCTGCAGGGAACATCTATTAGTTACACCATCCTTTCCAAAAATGGAGTGAGCAACTGAGTTGGTGGTTTGTGCTCTCCTTGCAGGATACTGACCTTATACTATGATCAGCAGGTTGTGTTGCTTAGTGAATGAGAGTATTGGCATTAGAGTCAGGCTGACAAGAGCTGAAGTGCTGTCTCCATCACTTCCCACCTGTGAAGCTTGTCTGGCCAGTACCACTTTGTCTCTCTTTGGGGAAATGATCTCCTCCACACGCCATCATGGTAGTTGTACTGGAGATCACCAATCACGGTACACATCCTCCTTGGCCACAGAAATTAGCCCAGGGATGGGTCACTAGAAGCTTCCCTGAAATGTTTCTAAGTGGAGCCCATGGGGGATGCTGTTTCTGATCATATGGACAATTCCAGAGCTACTCCTGACCCTTTTCTCAGTTTTCCAATGGAGAGACATGTTTGAAGCACGTAAGAATGATGCCAATAAGCACAGAGAATGAGAAGCAGGAGATGGGGGGAAGAGAGACATAGGGCATGATTAGGAGAGTGTCATCCCTAGAACTCAGCATCTGTGGTTTCCCAAATCAGCTCTATCCCTTGCCTTTCCAGGCATATGAGCCAATAATTCTTTTTTTTTTTTTTTTTGCCTGAGCTAGTGTGAGTTGAGGTCCTGTAGATTGCAGCCAATGTCCAGATCAATGCAACCTCACGATGAGTTTCTTGCTGAGTCTCTAGAAGTCTTTCCTCTTCAATATCATTGAAAGGTCTTTTCTCATGCAATTGGTTTGAGAATCTCTTGCAAGCTACACAACAAAGTCTTGGCCAATTATGTCTGGCTTTGCCTCAAAGGATTCTCTACTTCTGTTTGAACAACTTGTCTTTTTTTTTTTCTTTCAGTGATCTAAACTATTTACAAAGCACTTTCACACCCTGTGCCTCAGTAAGTGCTGCCAACCACCCTTTGAGACAGGAATCTGTTCATTCAGTCAACAACCTTTCTAGTGCTACCACTGTTTTTGGCACTGAGAATATACTGGTGAATTAGACAAAGCTCCCACTTCATAAGCTTACATTTCAGTGGGCGAGACAAACAAGTGAGTGAATACATAAATAATGTAACTTCCAGAGGCAGTAAGTCCTCTGAGAACAAATGGCGTGGGGAGGTTGGGTGCCATTTTAGACAAGATGAACACAAAAGGTGATAGGTAGTCATAAGTGATTGTAAGGTGTATTAGTCTGTTCTCATGCTGCTAATAAAGACATACCTGAGACTGGGTAATTTATAAAGAAAATGAAGTTTAATGGAGGCTGGGTATGGTGGCTCACGCCTGTAATCCCAGCACGTTGGGAGGCCGAGGTAGGCAGATCACCTGAGGTCGGGAGTTCGAGACCAGCCTGATCAACACGGAGAAACCCTGTCTCTACTAAAAATGGAAAATTAGCCAGGCGTGGTGGTGCATGCCTGTAATCCTAGCTACTCGGGAGGCTGAGGCAGGAGAATTGCTTGAACCTGGGAGGCAGAGGTTGCAGTGAGCTGAGACTACGCCATTGTACTCCAGCCTGGGCAACAAGAGCAAAAACTCCATCAAAAAAATTAAAAAACAAAAGAGATTTAATGGACTCACAGTTCCACTTTGCTGAGGAGGCCTCACAATCATGGTGGAAGGCAAAAGGCATGTCTTACATGGTGGCAGACAAGAGGGAATTTTTGTGGGGAAACTCCCCCTTATAAAACCATCAGATCTCATGAGACTTATTCACTATCAGGAGAAGAGCATAGGAAAGACTCACCCCCAAGATTCAACTGCCTCCCACCAGGTCCTTCCCAGGACATGTGGGAATTGTGGGAGCTACAGCTCAAGATGAGATTCGGGTGGAGACACAGCCAAATCATATCGGGAAAGGGTTCATAGAAGGCCTTCCTTTTTTCCTTGCTTCCTTCTTTCCTTCTTAAAAATTTTTAAATGTTTTTTTGGAGACAGGGTCTCACTCTGTGGCCCAGGCTGGAGTGCAGTGGCACAATCATGGCTCACTGCAGCCTCAACCTCCCAGACTCAAGCAATCTTCCCACCTCAGCCTCCCAAGTAGCTGGGACTACAGGCATGCACCACCATGCCCAACACATTTTTAAATTTTTGTAGAGACGGGGTCTACCTATGTTATCCAGGCTGGTCTTGAACTCCTGGGCTCAAGTGATTGTCCTGCCTTGGCCTCCCAACGTGCTGGGATTCTAAGTGTGAGCCACTAAGCCTGGCAGAAGGCCTTTCTGAAGAATTGACTTTCAATCAGAGATCTACACAGAGTCAGGGAGTAAGCCCATGAAGAGTATTCCAGGGAGATGCTACAACAAGTCCAAAGGCCCTGAAGCAGGAAAGAGATTGGCGTGATCTAAGAAAGCAAGGCCAGCTGGATGGCGTGAACGTGAGGAGTGAGTCTAGGCAGCTTTTAGCCCATATGGTACAATTACGTTTGTTAGAAAAAGGTGCCCTTTCTGGGTAGACTAATTACCACTGACATCATTGTTCAGGACACACCTGGACAACTGTACCAGTTAATTGTGGAGACAGACTTAGGAGACAAGGTCAGAGAAGGACGGGAGCCAGAACATTGGATTTTACTCTAAGCTGATGCTGCCTGAGAAGAACAGAACATGATGTTCTGTATGTAACTTAAACTTTTCCAAAAGCCACATTGTGAAAAAAAACAAAAAGAAAGAGGTAAGCTTGGGTGCAGTGGCTCATGCCTGTAATCCTAGCACTTTGGGAGGCCAAGGCAGAAGGATGGCTTAAGTTTAGGAGTTCAAGACCAGCTTGGGCAACATAGTGAGACCTCCTCTCTGCTAAAAATTTAAAAAATTGGCCTGGTGTAGTAGGGCACACTCGTAATCCCAGCACTTTCGGGGGCCAAGGCAGGAGGATTGCTTGAGCCCGGGAGCTCAAGACCAGCCTGGGCAATGTAGTGAGACTCCGTCTGTAATAAAATTTTAAAAATTAGCCAGTTTCGGTGGGCCATGCCTTAGTTCCAGGTGAGGTGTGAAGATTGCTTAAGCCCAAGAGTTTGAGGCTGCAGTGAGCTATGAACGTGCCACTGCCCTCCATCTAGCCTGGGTGACAGAGCAAGCCCCGTCTCAGAAAAAAAAAAAAAAAAAGAAGAAGAAGAAGTAGAAAAACAAGAGGTAAAATAATTTAAATAATATGTTGTTTAGCCAGTATATCTAAAATGTTAACATTTCGACATGTGATCAATGTAAAAAAATTACGAGATATTTTTAACTATTTTAAAAATAAAATTTCTTCAAAATCTGGTGCATATTTTTATACTTACAGAACTTCTCAACTAAAAATAAAAATAAAGGAAAAAAAGAAAACTTCCTAACTCAGGTATTAAATTTTTTTTTTTTTTTTTTTTGAGATGAAGTCTTGCTCTGTTGCGCAGGCTGGAGTGCAGTGGCGCGATCTCGGCTCACTGCAAGCTCTGCCTCCCAGGTTCACGCCCTTCTCCTGCCTCAGCCTCCAGAGTAGCTGGGACTACAGGTGCCCACCACCACGCCCAGCTAATTTTCTGTATTTTTAGTAGAGACGGGGTTTCACTGTGTTAGCCAGGATGGTCTCGATCTCCTGACCTCTTGATCCGCCCGCCTTGGCCTCCCAAAGTGCTGGGATTACAGGATTGAGCCACCAAGGCCGGCCTACATTTTTATCAGAAATGCTTAAGCAATATTTGGATTTCTTAAGTTTATGGTGAAAAGTAGATTCACATACCCAGGTTGTTCCAATTGTAGTTAAACAGTTTCAAATAATAAAACTGGACATCAATTTTTAAATTTAAATTAATTAAAAATAAAACTAACTTAAATATTTCCTGAACTGCACCAAGCCACATTGCTTTTTTTCTTTATTTCTTCATATGTCTTGTAATAATTCATTATTTTCAGATTGATGACAATTTTTCATGATTGTTATATGTGAATTGGAAGTATTTGTCAAATTTTAAGGTGACAACATTGACATTCTTGTTTTCATTCTGCTTTGATGAGTCTGTATAGAACTTGCTTTTTGTTTTTTGTTTTTAAATTTCAACTATTATTTTAGATATGGGGGGTACACGTGCAGGTTTGTACATGGGTATATTGCACCCAGGTAGTGAGCATAGTACCCAATGGTAGTTTTTCAATGCCCCCGCATCCTTCCTCTTCCTTCTAGTAGTCCACAGTGCCTACTGTTCCCATCTTTATGTCCATGAGTGGTCAATGTTTGGCTCCCATTTATATGTGATAATAAGCAGTATTTGCTTTTCTGTTCCTGCATTAATTTGCTTAGGATTACAGCTTCCAGCTCCATCCATGTTGCTGTAAAGGACATGATTTCATTCTTTTTCATGGCTGCATACTATTCCATGGTATATATGTACCACACTTTCTTTATCCAGTCTGCCATTGATGGGAACCTAGGTTGATCCCATGTCTTTGCTATTGTGAATAACGTGGTGATGAACATATATGTGCATGCATCTTTTTGGTATAAGATCTGTTTTTCTGGGTATATACCCAGTAATTGGCTTGCTGGGTCAAATGGTAGTTCAGACACTTCTCAAAAGAAGACATACAAGCAGCCAATAATCATATGAAAAAATTCCCATCATCGCTATTCAACAGAGAAATGCAAATCAAAACCACAATGAGATACCATCTCACACCAGTCAGAACAGCTACTATTAATAAGGTCAAAAAACAACAGATGCTGGTGAGGCTGCAGAGAAAAGGGAATGCTTACACACTGTTGGTGTAAGCAGATGGGTGGTGGGGATGGAAATGAGTTCAGCCACTGTAGAAAGTCGTTTGGAGATTTCTCAAAGAACTTCAAATAGAATTTGTTTTTAAAAGCATACAAGCCATGTTTCAAGTGCTCAATAGCCACTTGTGGTTGTTATCCTCTTGCACAGAGCAGGTCTAAGTGTTCTGGGGGCCACTATACAGTTGAGAACAGGGAATGACATCATCTTGTTACCTTGTAGAACAGGGTGTCCAATCTTTTGGCGTCCGTGGGCCACAATGGAAGAAGAATTGTCTTGGGCCATACATAGAATGCACTAACACTAATGATAGCCGATGAGCTAAAAATGAAAAATGTAAAAAAAACTCATAATGTTTTTTGTTGTTGTTTTGTTTGTTTGTTTGTTTTGAAACAGAGTCTCACTCTGTCATCCAGACTGGAGTGCAGTGACGCGTTCTTGACTCACTGCAACCTCCGCCTCCCGGGTTCAAGCGATTCTCCTGCCTCAGCCTCCCGAGTAGCTGGGATTACAGGCATGCACCACCACAGCTGGCTAATTTTTGTATTTTTAGTAGAGATGGGGTTTCACCATGTTGGTTAGGCTTGAACTCCTGACTTCAAGCAATCCACCCATCTGGGCCTCCCAAAGTGCTGGGATTACAGGCGTGAGCCAACACGCCTGGCCTAAAAATCTCATAATGTTTTAAGAAAGTTTATGAATTTGTGTTGGGCTGCATTCAAAGCTGCCCTGGGCCACATGTGGCCTGTGGGCCATTGGTTGGACAAGCTCATTCTAGAAGGATTTTTCTGGAAACTGCATGAAGAACAGACTTGTACAGGGACCACAATGAAAGCAAGGAGAACGGTGGTAACAGTGCAGGTGAGAGGAGATGAGGACAGTGCCGGGTGTTAAGGTGGTGCTGAGAGTGGTCAGATTTGGGATCTATTCTGAAGGCTGGGCTCACAGCCTCTGCTACCAAAATAGACATCTCATGGAAGGCAAAGGGAGAGACTGAGAAGGGAGAAAGAGAGGGGAAGAGAGAGGGGGGAGAGGGAGAGGGGGGAGAGGGAGAGGGGGGAGAGGGAGAGAGGAGGAGGAGAGAGAAAGAGAGAGAGGAGAGAGAGAGGGAGAGAGAGGGGAAGGGAGGGAGAGAGAGAGAGAGATGGAGACAGAGATACTCAGAGTTGGGGGAGAGAGAGGGGAAGAGAGAGTGGGAAAGAGAGAGGGAGGGAAAGAGGGAGGGAGAGTGAAGAAAGGGGAGAGAGAGGAAGGAGGGAGAGAGGGAGGGAAAGAAAGAAAGGAAGAGAGAGAAGGGGAGACAGAGCAGAGGGAAAGAGAGAGGGAGGGAGAAAGAGAGGGGAAGGGAGTGGGAGAAACAGAGAGGAAGGAGAGGGAAAGATGGGGGAGGAGGGAGAGAGGGGAGAGAGAGGGAGACAGAGAAAAGGGGAGAGAGGGAGATGGTGGAGAGACAGGGAGGGGATGACCAACTGTTAACACTTAAGCACTTCGCTCTGTCAACACTGTTAAGTGTTAAACTGTTAACACTAGGAGAAAGGTATATGTGTTCATTGTACTAGTGTTTTCACTTTTCCATAAATTTGAATTTCTTTTTTTCTTAAGAGCCACTGACTTTCAAAGCCACTTGGCCTTGACTTTCTGTTCAATGAGCAATTTGTCCGGCCCATGGCCAGGCAGTGGGAAATCAATGGTCGCCATCAATCCCGGGACTCCCGTGGCCACATGGCTGCTCCCAGTTAACGTTTCTCTCCACCCTGCCATCCCGACGGGTGCCTGGCAGTGTGCGTGGAGGATGGAGGTGTGGGTGAGGAGTGCAGCAAATTCCCTCTAGGACTTGAGATAGGATGTCCAGTCCTGGGATCCCCTAGTGCATCCTTCAGTGGGGCAGGTGCAGGGGCTCCCCTGATGTTTATGTCATCCTTCTCCAAGCAGGGTTTCTCCTTCCATTTGCCTGTCCCTCTTTTTTTTTTTTTTTCCTTTCTTTTTTTTTTTTTTTTTTTTTTTTGAGACAGTCTTGCTCTGTCACCCAGGCTGGAGTGCAGTGGTGCAATCTTGGCTCACTGCAACCTCTGCCTCCCGGGTTCAAGCGATTCTCCTGCCTCAGCCTTCTGAGTAGCTGGGACTACAGGCTCATGCCACTATGCCCGGCTTATTTTTGTATTTTTAGTAGAGATGAAGTTTCGTCATGTTGGCCAAGCTGGTCTTGAACTCGAACTCCTGACCTCAGGTGATCTGCCCACCTCAGCCTCCCAAAGTGCTGGGATGACAGGCGTGAGCCACCATGCCCGGCCATGTTCCTCTTTTTCTTGGGCGGTTTTTGGCCTAGAAGCTCATCTCATCAATTGTTCTCCTGCCACCAGTTCTCTGCGATGCCAGCTATGCCAAGATCTCCATTTGCTGCCAAGGAGCTGTTCAAGCCACCCTGTTATGGAGGCTCCGGGCATTGGGATCTGCAGCCTGGCTTTGTTTAGTTTATCTGCTCTCTGGTTACCTAATGTCTCATTGAATAGGTCAGCTTCTGTCTCTTCCAATTATTTTCTTAAGAAGGCAACAAGGCTTTCCTTTTGGCCTCTCTAACAGATGCTTCATCAATCTTGATCACATACTTAACCCACACTCGCTGGCTTTCCCCCATGTTATTTTAAGTTTAGAAAATCCACAGTAATAAATGGCAGATCTTTTTAAACTCTTGTAATATATCCTCTCTTAGTTGAGCTGTGACTTCAGAAGGATCGTTTGTATCCTAATTCATTGTTTCCCTGTGTATATTCCAAGCCGTAAGTTCTCTGAGGACAGGGATTTATTCTTGTCTGATTCTCTGACCCTTAAACTGTGTCTGATGCATCGTAGAAATTCAATAAATGTTTGTGTAATGAAAGAAATGTCCCTATTGCTACAACCATAACCCCTTGTTAATTGGGCCATCATTCAGAAGGAACAAGCCATTTCCCCAGAGATATCAGATGGTTAACAATTCACAAAGACTTCTCTGGCCTCTTCAGCCTTCAATGCCATTGTTATGCAAAAAGTATTTGCAGGGGATATTTTTGGGCAGCCTACATTTACTCAGCGACTACTCATCAAGCGATTTTGCTTTCATTTCACAAATATTTTGGGGAGCCAGAGAGCCGAGTACTGTGCTGACCTCCAAGGATAAAAGATGAAGGGCAGAGGATCATTTGAGGCCAGGAGTGTAAGATCAGCCTGGGCAACATAGTGAGACTCTGCCTCTACAAAAAATTGAAAAATTAGCCAGGCATGGTGGTGTGCGCCTGTGGTCCCAGCTACTGAAGTGGCTGAGGTGGGAGGATTGCCTGAGCCTAGGAGGTTGAGGCTGCAGTGAGCTATGATCGCACCACTGCACTCCAGCCTGGGCAACAGAGCAAGACCGTGTCTGCCAAAAAAATTAAGAAGAAGGGCCACTTGTTGCTCTTAAGGTATACCCAGCATCTTAGGGGAGGAAGACCCCAACACACAAATGACAGTCAGGCAATGCAGAGAAAGATAAATGCCATGAGAAGAAAGGCAAAAACATTACCTAGACAGAGTCCCACTTCTGAAACGATCTCAAAAGCTCTCAGGAAAAGAAATTCGCAAAATAAAAGAACAATGATATTTGTCTACTTATTACGATCCAATAGCCTTTGACAAGGCAGAGATCGTCATCACCTGTAAAGCACAAAATGTACTCCTCATTCCGTAGATGATACTGAGGCTCATGGAGGGAAGGAGACCTGGCCTGGATCTCACAGCTGAGGAGGCGCTGAGCTGGGACCCTGCCCCCCCAACCTCACTTCCCCACTGGGTGGTTCTGTCTGGGGGGAATTGGTGTGAGGCACTGGTTTTCAGTATTAGTTGAACAGTAGACTCTCAAACCATCCCTAAATTCTGACTCAGTTGGCCTGGGGTCCTGCTGTTTCTAAAGCACTCTGAAAAACAGTAATGAAAATTACTGTGCATTAGTGATGTCTTTTCATTCTGTATTTAATTAATTATTAATTAATTAAGAGACAGGGTCTCGCTCTGTTGCCCAGGCTGGAGTGCAGTGGCACAATCACAGCTCACTGCAGCCTCAACCTCATGGGCATAAGTGATCCTCCTGTCTCAGCCTCAAGAGAAGCTGGGACTTAGAGACTTAAGCCATTGTATTCTACCTGGTCCTCAAATCTATTTTAAAGCCTTTAGTTAAGATATTAGGCAGTGAGCATTGTGGGCTTATTCAATGAATCTAAAAATGACTTAGAGACAGGGAATAATGAAGAGGCCACTCTGGCAGGAACAGTTTCGTCTGTGGGGACTCTGGTGTGGAGCACTGCAAGTGATCTTGTGATGTTTTTGCAAATGCTCTGGAAGAAAATGTGCCCAGTGAAGTCACTGACGCAGCACATGACCTTGGACCTTCCCAGGTGGTGGGATGTGAGGCCAGTGGAGACCAACATTAGGAGGTGTTCCGGGCCGAGCGTGTGAGCAGGGAAGTGGCGAATAAGCTTCTCTGAGGCAAACCCTGGAAATGCAGCCAGGGAAAAATAACTTGGAGATGTCAGCTGCAACCCAAGGAATGAGCGAGAAGGCGCTGTGCAGTCCTGCTGGAACATGTCAGCTGAGATGAGATCAGAATGCTGGACCTTAGCAGGCAGGGCATCAGGTCATTGGAGGATAGAGTTCATTATTCCATTGCTTTCGAAATACCTCATCTTCCATCATTTCCTCCCCAAACCCTGCACCCCAGTACTGGTGGCTCCTCTTAACTTTTTGTTTTTTTAGATGGAATCTTGCTCTGTGGCCCAGGCTGGAGTGCAGTGGCATGATCTCAGCTCACTGCAGCCTCTGCCTCCTGGGTTCAAGTGATTCTCCTGTCTAAGCCTCCTGAGCAGCTGGGATCACAGGCACCCGCCACCATGCCTGGCTAATTTTTGTATTTTTTTTTTTTTAATTTATAAAGGAAAGAGGTTTAATTGACTCACAGTTCAGCATGGCTGGGAAGGCCTCAGGAAACTTACAATCTTGGGGGAAGGGGAAGCAAACATGTCTTTCTTCACATGACAGCAGCAAGGAGAAGTATAGGTGCCCAGCTAAAGGGGAAGCCCCTTATAAAACCATCAGCTCTTTTTGTTTGTTTGTTTGTTTTTTATTGATCATTCTTGGGTGTTCCTCGCACAGGGGGATTTGGCAGGGTCATATTTTTTGTATTTTTAGTAGATAAGGTTTCACCATGTTGGCCAGGCTGGTCTTGAACTCCTGAGCTCTAGTGATCCTCCTGCCTCAGCCTCACGAAAGTGCTGGGATTACAGGTGTGAGCCACTGCTCCTGGCCATCCTCTTAACTTGTGTAACTGTGCTTCTGAATATCATCTTTCCCTCCACAGCAAGTACCTCTATCTTGCAAATTTCCAGCACCCTTTAAATCCCAACTTAAAGGCCTCCATTGAGCTGGAATTTAAAGGGTGGAATTTAAAGGTAGAATTTGCAAGATAGCAAGTAGCGCTACCTTGCAAATTCCCAGCACCCTTTACATCCCAACTCAAAGGCCCCCTTCTCTAGGAGACCTCACACAACCATGCACCGGGCCATGACTGCTCAGAATGAATCACCCCAACTCTGCTCAGACCTGTGGAAAGTGCATTAAAATGATCTGTTCAATGTTTGCGTCATGCACAGTGAGCTACTCATAAGCAAGGGGTGTGTCCTACACAGTCAGTACTCAATACTTACTTATGGGATGTATCAATGGAGAGAAGATAAACTGTGTTTCAAGACAGACACACACAGCTGGGAAAGGTCCCAAGTCAGCCACGATGACCTTGGGGAGGGAGGAGCCACCACAGAGACGCATGTCTCTTCAGGATGGAAGAAAGACGGCTAAGATAGGTGCAAGAGACGCATCCAAATCCTCGAAAGGTATGGAGAAGGTGAATAAGGCCAGCTCACCACATCACAGAGTCCTGGAAAAAGGAGGCAACTTTTGATGTTTGAAAAACACTTTAGGCTGGGCCCAGTGGCGCATGCCTGTAATCCCACCACTTCCAGAGGCGCAAGCGGGAGGATTGTTTCAGTCCAGGAGTTCAAGACCAGCCTGGGCAACATAGTGGGACCTTGTCTCTACGAAAAATTTAAAAAATTAGGTGGGTACGGTGGTGTATGCCTGTGGTCCCAGCTACTTGGGAAACTGAGGTGGGAGGACCACTCAAGCCCAAGAGGTCAAGGCTGCAGTGAGCTCTGATTACGCCACTGAACTCCAGCCTCGGCAACAGAGTGAGACCCTGTCTCAAGATGTAATAAAAGAAAAGAAAAGCTTAAAATTTGTTTTTTCAAATGAATGAAAGTGGCCATGAATCATTGTGGGTACAAAGCATGCTTTAAAAAAATCAGCTTTGTTTTTGTAAATTACATACAATTAAATGCAACTATTGTGATCATGTAGTTCCATACATTTTGACAAATGTATACACCCACGACAACCATGTAACCATCACTGCTATCAAGATAGGGACTATGTCTATCACCTCTTGTACCCCCTTTAAAGTCTTTCAGCCGCATCCCCCACTTTGGGCAACCACTGATCTGCTCTCTCTCACTCTAGATTAGCTTGTTCTACAGCCTCCTGTGTGCATTTTTGAGGCTATATTAATTCCTTCATCATTGTGTTTTTGAGATTCATCCCTTTGGTGTGTATCAGGAGTTGGATCTTTTCCATTGCTGCATATTATTCCATATGGGCCTTCGTACAGTTTATCCATTTACCTGTTGAAGGTATTTCTGTTGTTTCTAGCTTGAGTCTATTAGGTATAAAACTGCTGTGAACATTGTGTACACGTCTTGTTGTGGATGAGACACAGTGTTAATTAAAAAAAAAAAAAAAAGAATCTCAGAGCTGGGCCCGGGTGCGGTGGCTCACACCTGTAATCCTAGCACTTTGGGAGGCTGAGGTGGGTTGATTACCTGAGCTCAGGAGTTTGAGATCAGCCTGGGCAACATGGTGAGACCCCCGTCTCTACTAAAAATACAAAAAATTACCCAGGGGCATGGTAACATATGCCTGCAATCCCAGCTACTCAGGAGGCTGAGGCAGGAAAATCACTTGAACCTGGGAGGCAGAGGTTGCAGTAAGCTGGGATCATGCCACTGCACTCCCGCCTGGGTGAGAGAGCCAGCCTCTGCCTCCATAAAAAAAAGAATCTCAGAGACTCAGAGCTGGAAGGGAGAGTTAAGCAGGACGTTAACTTGCTAAATCCAACCCTCTTCCTGCTGCCTTCCCTCCTCTATCACACCCCTGAAAACTGGCTATTTGGTCTTCATTTGCCCCACTGACAGGGAACTCACTACCTCCTAAAATAGCCTATTCAGTGAATGCTTCCATTGCTAGAAGGTTTTTTTTTTTTTTCTTTTCTTTTCTTTTTTGAGGCAGAGTTTTGCTCTTGTTGCTGAGGCTGGAGTGCAGTGGCACGGTCTTGGCTCACAACAATCTCTGCCTCCCAGGTTCAAGTGATTCTCCTGCTGCAGACTCCTGAGTAGCTGAGATAACAGGCACCTGCCACCAAGCCTGGCTAATTTTTTGGATTTTTAGTAGAGACAGGTTTTCACCATGTTGGCCAGGCTGGTCTCGAACTCTTGACCTCAGGTGTTCCCCCTGCCTCACTGAATTGCAAATGGCCAGTAGACAGGGTTCGCCCTCAGTGGTGCTACAGTGAAATCTAACTTATCTACATAGTC
The DNA here is from genome assembly GCF_028858775.2 of Pan troglodytes. Lineage (NCBI taxonomy): Eukaryota > Metazoa > Chordata > Mammalia > Primates > Hominidae > Pan > Pan troglodytes. The sequence continues at coordinate 9,239,354 of NC_072404.2, forward strand.
AGATATTTGAAAACAGCCCCAAACTCACCTCCAGTCTTCCCCCGTTTAGGCTACATGTCCTTTGTTCTGCCAGCCACTGCAACCAAGACTGACTCTAGCTCGTGGCCGTTCCTTTTGCACTGCACCATCAGGAGCTGAACACATTGCTCCAGCCACAGCCAGGCCGGCTCAGTGCTGGCCAGAAATGCCTGCTTCTGCCCACCATGCAGAAGTGACTCTTGCTGGGGACCACCACCGCACATCGCTGACTCCCCCAGAGCTCACAGGCAGCATCACAGCAGCCTCCGGGCGTTTCTCACATGCGCTGCTATCAAACCATGGCCCCACACCCTGTGTTTCACACAGTGGGGAGCAGATTTATGGAAATGGAACAGGCTTGCAAATACAGATAGCTTCACAAATGACTCAGACAACTTCATGGTTGAGAGACCCGTAATGGCTTATTACGGCAAACTGGGATGTTCTGTTGTGTATTTCTTGTTTTTCCGGCTGACATCAAGATAAATAACTGTGTTGGACTGATGGTTTCTGAGGCCCCTTCCAGCTCTAAAATTTTGTGACTCTTTGTCCTCCCACCAAATGTTCTTTGGTGCCAATGTTGGCCCCAGAATGAAGACAACTGGACCAGGGACAGACTCAATTGTAACGTTCTCTGCAAGGAGAAAGTAGAGGAAAGAGAAAGGAAGGAGAGGGTAGCAAGAGGCAGCATTACTAAAAATTCCAAACACCATTCAGCATGAGTTGGACAAAGTCTGTTCTCCTGCATCTGGGGGAAGACAGTTGCCAGCACCACCCCCACATTAAAACATAACTTACTGGAATTTCCTTACTGTTTATTATAAAGTGAAGTGTATTTATCTTGGGATTTTTAGAAGCAAAGGATAATTTTAAAGAAAAAGACCACCTTCAATTCTATACAGGAATGACCACCATTAATATCTCGGTGCATTTCAGCCGGGCGTGGTGGCTCATGCCTGTAATCCCGGAACTTTGGGAGGCCGAGGTGGGCAGATCAGGAGTTTGAGACCAGCCTGGCAAACATGGTGAAACCCCGTCTCTACTAAAAACACACAAAAATTTAGCCAGGCGTTGTGGCTTGTGCTGTAATCCCAGCTACTCAGGAGGCTGAGGCAGAAGAATTGCTTGAACCCGGGAGGCGGAGGTTGCAGTGAGCTAAGATCATGCCACTGCACTCCAGCCTGGGCGACAGAGTGAGACCAGGTCTCTCTCTCTCTCTCCATGTGTGTGTGTATATATATATGCATTTCCTTCCAATTCTTTTTAAATGTTTATTTATCTTTAGATCAATCTATCCATCTGATATAGTTTGGATCTGTGTCCCCACCCAAATCCCATCTTGAATTGTAAACTCCAGTGTTGCAGGTGTGGCCTGGTGGGAGGTGATTGGATCCTGGGGGTGGGTTTCTCATGAATGGTTTAACACCATCTCTCTTGGTAGTGTCCTCACTATAGTGCGTGACTTCTCGTGAAATCTGGTCATTTAAAAGTGTGTTGCCCCTCCCCCACCCCCTTGCTCCTGATTTCACCATGTGACATGCCTGCTCTCTCTTCACCTTCTGCCATGATTGGAAGCTTCCTGAGGCCTCCCCAGAGGCTGAGCGGATGCCTGTGTTATGCTTCCTTTACAGCCTGAGAACTGTGAGCCAATTCAACCCCTTTTCTTTATAAATTACCCAGTCTCAGGTATTTTATTTATGGCAAGGCAAGAATAGCCTAATACACCATCCAACCCATCAACATATGCCCATGTATTCCAATTTTTGCAAGAGAAAAATGGTATAAATGATTTTCCCAACTAACACTGTCTTCACCATTTTCCCATGCCATTAAAAATTTTTTTTAATTTTTATTTTAAGTTCTGGGGTACATGTGCAGGATGTGCAGGTTTGTTACACAGGTAAACATGTGCCATGGTGGTTTGCTGCAGCTATCAACCTGTCACCTAGGTATTAAGCCCAGCATGCATTAGCTATTTATCCTGATGCTCTCCCTCCCCCGACCCCACTCCTGACAGGCCCCAGTGTGTGTTGTCCCCCTCCCTGTGTCCATGTGTTCTCATTGTTCAGCTCCCACTTACAAAAGAGAACATGTGGTGTTTGGTTTTCTGTTCCTACATTAGTTTGCTGAGGATGATGGCTTCTAGCTCCATCCATGTCCCTGCAAAGGACATGATCTCGTTCCTTTTTGTAGCTGCGTAGTATTCCATGATGTATATGTACCACATTTTCGTTATCCAGTCTATCACTGATGGATATTTGGGTTGATTTTGTCTTTGCTATTGTGAATAGTGTGGTAAAATATTCTTTCAAAATATAAACTATTCAATAGCATTCCATGAAGTTGATAAACTGTAATGTGTCTCATTTTTCAGCTCCCACTTATAAATGAGAGCATGCAGTGTTTGGCTTTCTGTTGCTGCATTAGTTTGCTAAAGATAATGGCTTCCAGCTTCATCCATGTCCCTGCAAAGGACATGATCTCATTCCTCTTTATGGCTGCATAATATTCCATGGTGTATATGCATCTTAGACATTCAGGTTGCTTGTAATTTTTTCCTATTACCACAGTGCAGAGACAACCATTCTTGTACATGGATCTTTGTATTTTCAGTTATTTTAAAGATACATTTGCTGAAATATAATTTGGGGCCAAATAATATGAAATTTCTTAAGACTTTTCATATGTATGTGTCACCCACTTATTCTCCATAATCCCTCTATGCCTCCGCAGTCATGTGCCTCCTTCCTCTAGTAACTTTTCAGAATAATGGAGCAGGTCAACTCTCAGTTTTATGCCCTCATTGAACAAAACCCAGAAGAGTGAAAGGTAAAAATGACATGCAAAATACTAAGTTTCTCTCCAAGGATCCTAGGCCTCATAAGTGAGGGAAAAAACACAAACAGTCAGAAAGAAAATTGGAGTTAAATTGACATAATTGAAACAACCACATACTAAATATCCTGGTGGAAGCCAGAATGCCAAAGAGCATTGTTATGTCAAGAAAATATCCCTTAAGCAAGAATGGCAGGTCCAGTACCATTAATGCCTGGCAGCTCTTAGAGACTGTGCCCACATGGCTAAAGGAACCTAGTCCCTTGCTGTGTTAGTTAGTGAGGGCTGCCATAGCAAAACACCATAGACTGGGAGGCGTAAGCAACAGACATTTATTTTCTCATAGTTCTAAAAGTTGGAAGTCTAGGCCCAAAGTGTTTGCAGCGTTGGTTTTTCTTTGGCCTCTCTCCTTGGCTTGTAGATGGCGTCTTCTCCCTGTGTTCTCACATGGTCCCTCTGTGCATGTCTCTGTCCTAATTACCTCTTCCTTTTTTGGGGGGCAGTGGGGGGAGAAGGAGTCTTGCTCTGTCGCCAGACTGGAGTGCAGTGGCATGATCTCGGCTGACTGCAACCTCCACCTCCCGGGTTCAAACAATTCTCCTGCCTCAGCCTCCTGAGTAGCTGGGACTACAGGCACATGCCGCCACGCCTGGCCAGTATTTTGTTTGTTTGTTTGTTTTTGTTGTTGTTGTTGTTGTATTTTAGTAGAGACGGGGGTTTCATCATGTTGCTCAGGCTGGTCTCGAACTCCTGAGCTCATGCAATCTGCCTGCCTTGGCCTCCCTAAGTGCTAGAATTACAGGCGTGAGCCACCGCACCCTGCCCTAATTTCCTCTTTTTATAAGGACACCAGTCAGATTGGCTTAGGGCCCACCCTAATGACCTCATTTGAACTTACCTCTTTTTGTTGAGACAGTGTCTTGCTCTGTTGCCCAGGCTGGAGTGCAGTGGGGTAACCATGGCTCACTGCAGCCTCGACTTCCCAGACTTAACCTCAACCTCCCAAGTAGCTAGGACTACAGGCATGTGCCACCATGCCTGCCTAATTTCTAAATTTCTTTTTCTGTAGAGATGGGGTCTCACTGTGTTGCCAGGTCTGATTTCAAACTCCTGGGCTCAAGTGATCCTCCAGCCTTGGCCTCCCAAAGTGCTGGGATCAGAGGTATGAGCCACCATGCCCAGCCTTAACTTACCTCTTCAAAGGCCCTGTCCCTATATAGTCATATTCTGAGGCACTGGGGATTAGGGATTCAACATATGAATTTTGGTGAGACATAATTTAGCCCATAATCCTCACCTAGTAGAAGGACTGGTTTATGTGGACAGGGCTTTGTGTTTGTAATCTGGTTTCACCAGCTTCTAATGCAGGACCCCAGGCCCTTGCAAAGTACCCTTCCTTCAAATATTTCTGGGAGTCCTTCAGGGAGTATCAAGCAGATTGTACTTTCTACGATGGCTGCAACACTATCTCGTATCTTATCTGCTCTTCTGCAGTGTGACCTTGCCTTTTCCCACATCAAGCCGTAGAGTCTAACATCCATTCCTCTGGAGTCTGGGCTGGCCTTGGTGACTGGCTTGCAACCAACAGAGAGCAGCAGAAATGATGCTCCAGGATCTGTAAGGCCAAGTTAGAAAAGGCCGTGCAGCTTCCAGATATTCCCTCTTGGAGTCCAGCTGCCATGTTGTGGGGAAGCCCAAGCCACAAGAAGCCACAAAAATGCACTCTGGCTCATAGCCCACACTGAGCCAAGATACTGAGCCAAGCTAGCAAGCCCTGAATGGATTCCTGAGCCCCACAACCTGTGAGCATAGCAAAATGACCGGTTTTTTTTTTTTTTTAATCATTTTTGGATGATGCAGCTAAAGCCTAAAGAGGTACTGCTGCTCTCTTAAAGTTATTTTGCTGATTAATGGAGCTGGATTAAAATCCAGACCTCATAAATTTTCAATCAGAGCTCCTTCCACCATTTATTCTTTCAACAAATGTTTACTGTTACTAGGGCTCCACGTGCTGTTTTGGGCACTGGGGAGGTGGCAGTGACTCCTGAATCTAGCTCCAGAGGACAGAATGAGGACCGATGGGTGATCCCTGTGGAGAGGCTGGTTACAATTCAGTGTAGACAAGACCTCTGGAGCAAGGAGAACTTTCTGCAAATGGAATGACCTTGAGGGGTGATACAGAGGAGCTGGATATCTGGGACAGATGATTGGATTTAATAAGCATTGAGATCAGCCCCAACTCTCCCTTCCTACTTGGGGAGTCTATTACTTCCAAACTTTGTTTCTAAAAGGATTTAAAGCAACTTTATTTTATTTGACTCACAACTACCTCTTTTCTTTTCTTTTTCTTTTTCTTTTTTTTTTTTTTTGAGAGATGAAGTCTCGCTCTGTTGCCCAGGCTGAAGTGCCAGTGGCACAATCTCGGCTCACTCCACCTCCTAGGTTCCAGTGATTCTCCTGCCTCAACCTCCCGGGTAGATGGGATTACAGGCACACGTCACCATGCCCAACTCATTTTTGTATTTTTAGTAGAGACTGGGTTTCACCATACCGGCCAGGCTGGTCTCGAACTCCTGACCTCAGGTAATCCATCCACCTCGGCCTCCCAAAGTGCTAGGATTACAGGCATAAGTCACCAAGCCCAGCCAAAACTACCTCTTTTAACCAAGGTGCTCTTTAAGAAAGAGTTCTTCAGTCAGTGTGGTGGCGGGCACCTATAGTCCCAGCTACTCAGGAGGCTGAAGTGAGGGGATCACTTGAGCCCAGGAGTTCGAGGCTGCAGTGAGCTATGAATGCATCACTGCACTCCAGCCTGGGTGACAGAGCGAGATCCTGTCTCAGAAAAACAAAAAGAAAAATAAACCCAAAACCAACCAAACAAAAAACATTAAAAAAAGAAAACCCTTCTACTAAATTTTATGATGTCGTCTGTACAATATTTGTCTTGCCTACCCCCAAAGTAGAAGACAGCATCAGGAGACATAGGTTCAAATCCCAGCTCCACCTCTCACTAGCTCGGTGGCCCTGGACAAATGATTTAATATCTGAGCCTCAGTAAAGTGGAAAAACACACTTCCCATCACACAGGGATTGTTGTGAGGATTAAAATACTTATGTAAAAATCAGGTGGAGAGATGTCTATTGAATCTGTTGCTAAAGCCTCTCCTTTTCACCAAGTAAATATCTCAAACTTTCTACATCTGTTCTGCCCTCAAAGGCTGCCAATTCCCTCCTTACCTCACATTGAACAGGTGACCTAGCTATTTTAGAGAGCGAAGAAAACATCAGGTGCATCTCCCTAAATTTCCCCTGATAATTCTTCTAACTAAGCTATGACCTCTCCCTGGTTCTTTCTGCAGTGGACTAGATAGTCCTCCCCCACCTAAGACTAAGCCCTCCACGTCACAGAACGTTCCAGAGATTTGAGGCCGCTGAGCTGTTGGTGACCAACCCATTCTCCTGGGTCCCCCTTTCTACAGAACACAAGCCCATGTCTTTCCTGCCATCTTCTGTCTAACCTTTGCATTAAACCTCTTGAAAATGTCATGTCCAGGCCCGGTGCAGTGGTTCATGCCTGTAATCCCAGCACTTTGGGAGGCCGAGGTGGGTGGATCACGAGGTCAGGAGATGGCGACCATCCTGGCCAACATGGTGAAACCCCATCTCTACTAAAAATACAAAAAATTAGCCAGGCGTGGTGGCATACACCTGTGTAGTCCCAGCTACTTGGGAGGCTGAGGCAGGAGAATCGCTTGAACCTGGGAGTCAGAGGTTGCAGTGAGCTGAGATCACTCTACTGCACTCCAGCCTGGGCGATAGAGCAAGACACCATTTCAAAAAAAAAAAGAAAATGTCACATCCACCTCCAGCTCATGTCTCTACCACCTGGGACTGGCTCAGGCACCCGTCAACACTGTGCTCATGGGGTCTTTGAAGGAGCTCTCTTGCTCAGCCTACAAGTCACTTTTCAGTCCTTCACTCCTTGCCTGTGTTGCCCTTTTTTTTTTTTTTTTTGAGACAGGGTCTCCCTGTGTTGCCCAGACTGGAGTGCAGTGGCGTGATCTCAGTTCGCTGCAACCTCCACCTCCTGGGTTCAAGCAACTCTCATGCCTCAGCCCCCTCCGAGTAGCTGGAATTATAGGCATGCGCCACCAAGCCCGGCTAATTTTTTGTATTTTTATTACAGACAGGGTTTCGCCATGTTGGCCAGGCTGGTCCTGAACTCCTGACCTCAAGTGATCCGCCCACCTTGGCCTCCCAAAGTGCAGGAATTAGACGTGAGCCACCGCGCCCGGCCCAGTGTTGCCTTTGAAGTCATCTTCCTCTGCTCCTTCCTTCTCTGCATTATACCCAGCATCCACATGTCTAATGATCGTATCTGCCTGCGGATGTCCTGCTGACACATCACATTTAACAGATTCAAATCAAACGTGGCACTGTCCTCCTTATCCCTCCAAACCTCCCCCTCCACCTGTGTTCTCTCCCTTCAGAAACAAAATGGCCATTTTTCCAGTTTCCTAAGCCAGAAAACAGAACGTTATCTGCAAACCTCTCTTTCTTAGCTATGGATTCTCTCTCCAAGATAGCTTTTTTGTTATTGATGTTGTTGTTGAGAGAGAGTCTTGCTCTGTGGCCCAGGCTGGAGTGCAGTGGCATGATCTTGGCTCACTGCAACCTCTGTCTCCTAGGTTCAAGCGATTCTCCTGCCTCAGCCTCCCAAGTAGCTGGGATTACAGTGTGGGCCACCATGCCCGGCTAATTTTTTTGTATTTTTAGTAGAGATGGGGGGTGTTTCACCATGTAGGCCAGGCTGGTTTTGAACTTCTGACCTCAAATGATCCGCCTGCCTCAGCCTCCCAAAGTGCTAGGATTACAGGCGTAAACCACCGCGCTTGGCCATAGATAGCTTTTTAATCTGCCACTTCTCTCTCGTCCCAACTGCCACCATTACTTCAAATTTGAATTGCTGCAACGGTCTCCTAGCAGATTTCCTGGATCCCAGTCTTGCCCAATCCCAACCTAGCCCACAACCTGAATTACTTTTCTTTTTCTTTTCTTTCTTTTTTTTTTCCAAGATGGAGTCTCACTCTGTTTCCCAGGCGGGAGTGTAGTGGCTTAATGTCAGCTCGCTGCAACCTCTGCCTCCCGGGTTCAAGTGATTCTCCTGCCCAGCCTCTGGAGTAGCTGAGATTAACAGGCGCGTGCCACCATGTCAGGCTAATTTTTGTAATTTTAGAGGAGATGGGGTTTCACTGTGTTAGCCAGGCTGGTCTTTGAATGACTTTTCTAAAAATGTTTGATTCTGTGGTTTTTCAAATCCCCATGCCTCTCCATTGTTCTCATGCTCAAGTTCAAACTTTGGGCTTCAAACTTTTGGCAGGTGCTGTTCCTTCTGCCTGGAACACACTTTCTTCTCCTGACTGTTGAGGGATGAACTCTTAACTCATTCTTCAGGTCTTAGACACTACTTCCCCTGGAATAGTTTCCCTGATTCCTCAAGGCTGTTAGATCCCTGCTCTGATATTCCCTTAGGTGATTTCACTTATCATATGAATGCAATTACTCTAATTGTTTATTTCACTCTTGCCTAGCGCTGGGGCAGGCACCAATCAGTTATCTGACAAACACTTGCTGAAAAGTAGGCATGGAAGGAATTGCTTTCCACTATGGGTATCAAGCTTGAGTGTGTATCAGAAGCACCTGGGCCGTGCATGGTGGCTAACACCTGTAATCCCAGCACTTTGGAAGGCCGAGGTGTGTGGATCATAAGGTCAGGAGATTGAGACCATCCTGACCAACATGGTGAAACCCTGTCTCTACTAAAAATAGAAAAAATTAGCTGGGCGTGGTGATGCATGCCTGTTGTCCCAGCTACTCGGGAGGCTGAGGCAGGAGAATCGCTTGAACCTGGGGAGGTGGAGGTTGCAGTGAGCCGAGATGGCACCACTGCACTCTAGCCTAGGGACAGAGCAAGACTCCGTCTCAAAAAAAAAAAAAAAAAAAAAAAAGAAGAAGAAGAAAAGAAGCACCTGGCGGGCTGGTTAAACCATAGCTTGCTGGGTTCCACCCCCCAGAGTTTCTGATTCAGTAGTGTGGGGCGATGTCCAGGTGATACTGATAACAGCTGGTCAGGAAACTCTGCTTCTTGCAATTTAAGGCACCCTGAGAGCTGAGGGACCGTTACTATTAAAGGCAGCTGGTAGGCATTTTTGGAAGCTTGGTACATTTCTGGTACCGCTCTTCTTCATAGCTTCCTTAATAAGAGCATTTAATCGGATTTTAGCTTTTGAAGATATCTCAGGAAACTAGCTAACCAAAGCACGCGCCCCATTAGGGCTCAAAGCTGCACCTGGAACTGCGCCCTGCTTGTTAATGGGTTGCCAGGCAACAGAACAAAGGTGAGGCTGAGGCGGGATCAGCAGTTGGCAGGGATCTGAGAGTGAACCACCGAGTTAACTAGAGGCTGGAGTTCTCATCAGGACAGGACCTTAGGGACCAGCCATTAGGGACCCCCGGGATGTGGACTGGGAGCCTTGCATTGCACACGGGAGAGCATCACATCCCCAGGTGGACAAGTGCATGTTGTAACTTGGCCTCTGATAGGATTGGGGATTATTTTTCTCAGAAGTAGAACCATGGGAACCCATGGGGGAGACTTCCTAACGACTTATGGGTAAGAAAAAACTTCTTAGGCTCATCACCTTCCGCTTCTTAAAAACAAGCTTTATTAGTGTTTTGGTTTTTTTTGTAAATTATGAAATACACATTCACATTTGGAAATTTAAAAAGTACAGGAAAGCACATAATTCCATGTCCCCTGAAGGAAACTATATACATTAGGCATTCATCCTTTCAAAAACAAAAAAAAACCATAAATGAGATTCTCTATATATTTGCTCCATAACTTTTAAAACACAGAACTGTATATAGCAGACATTTCTACATCAGCACTTTTAACAGTCATCCAGAAATGTATTGTGTGGATATGCCATATTGCATTTTTTTTTTTTTTGCTACTAGTGATGCTGCACTGGACAACCTTATCCATATGTCTTTTTGCATGTGTGAGGTATAATAGATCAAAGACAATTCATATTTAAAGTTTACCGGCTGGGCACAGTGGCTCATGCCTGTAATCCCAGCACTTTGGGAGGCCAAGGTGGGTAGATCACCTGAGGTCAGGAGTTCGTGACCAGCCTGGCCAACATGGTGAAACCCATCTCTACTAAAAATACAAAAATTAGCCAGGCGTGGTGGCGCGCCTCTGTAATCTGAGCTACTCGGGAGGCTGAGGCAGGAGAATCGCTTGAGCCTGGGAGGCAGAAGTTGGGGTGAGCCGAGATCACACCACTGCACTCCAGCCTGGGTGACAGAGCGAGCTCTGTCTCAAAAAACAAACAAATAAATTTTAACTATGGATTGCAGGTTTCTCTCCACGGCAGCTGTTTAGTTTGTACTTACACTAAGAATAAATGAATGCTCATTTCCTCATAGTCTTACCACACATTTGCCATTATCAGTCAGTCCTTAAACATTTTTTACAAGCCTCGTTGCTTTAATTTTTCACTGTTAAGATCAATTTCTGGCTGTGCGCGGTGGCTCACGCCTGTAATCCCAGCACTTTGGGAGGCCGAGGCAGGTGGATCACTTAAGGTCAGGATTCAAGACCAGCCTGGCCAACATGGCAAAACCCTGTCTCTGCTAAAAATACAAAAATTAGCCAGGCATGGTGGCATGAGCCTGTAATCCCAGCTACTTAGGAGGCTGAGGCAGGAGAATCGCTTGAACCTGGGAGGCAGAGGAGGTTGCAGTGAGCCGAGATCACACCACTGCCCTCCAGCCTGGGTGACAGGTGAGACTCTGTCTCAGAAAAAAAAAAAATCAATTTCTTGGTGCATCTCTTCATTTATTTTCTCTTTATATCTCTCTGCCCATTCCTATTCTTTGGTCTTTTGTTTTTTGAGATGGGGTCTCGCTCTGTGGCCTGGCTGGAGTGCAGTGGCACAATCATGGCTCACTGCAACCTCCCAGGCTCAAGTGATCTTCCCACCTTAGCCTCGAGGGTACCTGGGACTACACACACATGACTATTTATTTATTTATATATTTTTTTGACAGATGAGGGTCTCACTATGTTGCCCAGACTGGTCTCAAACTCCTAGGCTCAAGTGATCCTCCCTCCTTGGCCTCCCAAAGTGCTGGGACTACAGGCCTGAGCCATCACACCCAGCCTCTGCTCATTTTTCTATAGGGCTTGTTCATCTATTTTTCTTATTGACTCATAAAAGCTCTAAGTCTTATTGACTAACATAGATAGTAACATTTTCTCCAGTTTGTTAGTTTTTTTTCACAGTGCCATACAGATGCTTTTGGTTTTGAATTGGTATACAGTTCAAGCTACTGATGTTCTAGAAAGTTGCAAATTGTCCTTTTAAAATAAAAATATTTCTATCATTTAAAAAAGGTTCTCTTTTATGTGATGGCCCGTAAGAAAAAGGAGGAGAAAGGACAGAATGAAGCAAAAGAGGAATGAGGGCTCTATTATATTCCTCAGACTCAACGGGATTGATGAGTGATTTTCGAAATTTCATTTACACAGGAATCACTTGGAGATCTTTGAAAATGCAGAGTATGAGTCAGCAGGTCCGGGACTGTGCTTGAGATTTTGCATGTCTAACAAGCTCCCAGGTGAGGTAGATGGCCCATGGGCCATACCTGGAGCAGCAGGCTTTAAAACACAACAAGGGAAAGCACTGCTGGTTTCATGGATCATCCTAACGACGTGAAAATTATCATCTGTTTTGAAAACTCTTCCTTCTCTCTTTTTAATTAAGCAGGGAAAATTCTAACTTCTTATTCTGGAAAGTAGGAGATGGCCAGGGCTCATTGGGGGAAGGAGAAGAAGGAGAAGGAGAGGAACAGGAAGAGGAAGAGGAAGAAGACAAATAAGTGGAAGAAGAGGAGGAGGAGGAAGAGGAAGAAGAGGAAGAGGAAGAAGACGAATAAATGGAAGAAGAGGAGGAGGAGGAGGAAGAGGAAGAAGGAGGAGGAGGAGAAGAAGGGGAAATAATAATAATCAGTTTTCATGGAGTAACATCCCTCCACCTCATGGCCTTTAGCGTATATGGTTACAGTTTCTAATGGCAAGTATGCAGGTATAAAATGCTCACTTCTTGAGGCCCTCTTGTAGGGCTGGGCAAAAATGAAGTTGAGAGATTCACTGGCCTTTGGGGCAGAAATATTCCAGCCCCCTCCTGGCTGTCTCCCCTCCCCAGCATTATAAAGGGTTTTCTGTGTATTATTGTTTGGGAAAGAATAGCTGTAGTCTAAACACACGCCCCAAAATGGTAACCTAATAGGTCCTGTGAAAAGCAACATGGTCGGGGCGAGGAAAAACAAGTCTCAGAACAGGACTCAGGAGAGCTGGAGGCTTGTTCTGGCGTTAGCACGGTTGCTTCGCATGTATTAAACTTTCTAGATGGAGATTAGAGTAGAACCTTATTTCTCAAGGCTGATATTGGGATAGGAAGAAAAAAAAATTTCTTGGAGAGGTTTCCAGACCTTCTCTGGTAACAGTGAGGTCACTGATCTGTCTTTTTTTTTATTTGAGACAGAGACTCACTGGGTCACCCAGGCTGGAGTGCAGTGGCACGATCTCGGCTCACTGCAACCTCTACCTCCTGGATTCAAGCGATTCTCCTGCCTCAGCCTCCTTAGTAGCTGGGATTACAGGCGCCCGTCACCACGCCCAGCTAATTTTTTTTTTTTTTTTTTTTTTTTTAACTATAGATGGGGTTTCATCATGTTGGCCAGGCTGGTCTCATACTCCTGACCTCAAGTGATCCACCCACCTTGGCCTCCCAAAGTGCTGGGATTAAAGGCGTGAGCCACTGCACTTGGCTTGGTCACTGATCTCTTATACCCTGGTGTATACTAACTTGGCTTTCCAATTTCCAAGCAAGTTTCCACAAAGCTTTCTGCTACCTGCAAAATAAGTCATGGCAAAAGAGGCTCTGGGTAATTTTGACGTGTCCTAAAGTCAAGAAGTTGCTTGAGTTATGTTCGTGCCTATGTGGACTGGAGCGGTATATGGGCACAGGTTTCTACGTGAAAGTGGTGGACATAGATCGATATTGGAGAGGAAAAGGTTAAATGTGCACCAAACTCAAATGGCAGGCAGAGCGAGGGTAGTTTGGGACAAGGATTGCCACGTTAGTAGAGGGAAAGGAAAACCAGCATTTACTGAGTGTGAATTATCTCACTCTGTCTACTACCCTGGAGATGGGAATTATTCCTAACTTTTTACAGGAACTTGGAGTCAGCGATTTGCCCAAATTTCACAACTACAAAGGGCGGAGCTGAGTGAGACCTCAAAGCCCCATGACTCCACTCTTGGATCACCAGCCTCTATCTCCCAGCAAAGCAGAGGTGGTTGGGGTGAAGAGGAAGGGAGGTGAGCTCCCGACCTTGGGCAAAACACTTCACTTCCTTCATTTATTTATTTATTCATTTATTGAGACAGAGTCTCACTCAGTCGCCCAGGCTGGAGTGCAGTGGCAAGATATCGGCTCACTGCCACCTCCACCTCCCAGGTTCAAGCAATTCTCCTGCCTCAGCCTCCCGAGTAGCTGGGACTACAAGCGCACGCCACTACGCCTGGTTAATCATCATCTTCTTCTTTCTTTCTTCTTCCTTTTCTTCTTTCTTTTTTCTTTTCTTTTTTTTTTTTTTTTAACTGGAGACGAGGTTTCACCATGTTGGCCAGGCTGGTCTTGAACTGACCTCAAGTGATCCGCCCGCCTCGGCCTCCCAAAGTGCTGGGATTACAGGTGTGAGCTACCGCGCCCGGCCCACTTCATTTCTTTATGCCTCAGTTTCTCCATCTGTACCAGGGCCAGCACCTCTCACACATCAGGTAGTGAAGATGCTGCTGCTGCTGCTGCTGCTGCCCTGGGCTGGCCTACAGTGAGTGCTCACTGCACAGGAGGTATTGCTTCCCCCCGCCCAGCAGGTTCTCATTATAATCTTGCAAGTTTGAAGAAACCCAGCCTTGCTACCAACAGAAGATAAAAACAGACATGCCTCTCTGCCTCCAGTCTCATCCCCATGTCCTTGGGGAGCTGTCCTCTTCCGGCTCGTCCCATCTATGCGCCCTCACTATATCCTCAGAACAGGGCACCCCGTGGCTCCTTTTACTTTTTTGCCCCTCCTAGCATGGTGTGGAAAGGGGGCAGATGGGAGGCCTCTTTCTGAAACCACCTCCTGTTCGGCGGCTGTACTTGGACCTCAGTTTCCCTGTTTTGTTCACGTGGTCATTGTTAAGTCTTAGGGGACGTGTACAGAGGCTAATATTGAGCCACCAATCAGTTATTTGACAAATACCATAGGCGCTCTGTGAGCAGGAGCTGGCTCCTATCCCAGACCCCAGCACTGTGACCTGCTCTCCACTCGCCCGGGGTCTTTCTTGGCTGGGACAATAAACCTACTGCATCAGGTGCTTCCTGGGGAGTCAGCCCCGTGCTGGGCTCACACCCAGCCCCTCTGCGTTCATCTGTTAATGATCTCATGCGACCATCATCACACGTCCCCAGGCTCCTCCCGGGCCAACTCCAGAGGCAGTGCGTGTCACCTCCAGCTCTCCTCCCACAAAAATGCTGGCCTTTGAGCCTCCAGTGCGCTTAGTTCACCCCATAAACTCTGCTAATGCTTACCACATGCTGAGCGTCGGCGCCCGTCCCCACCCCCAGCCCCACAGGCTCCCGGGTCCCGCCCTGGGAGACCCTCCCACTGGCCGACCCTGCCCCAAGACTCGCCCACTCCACGGTGGGAAACCTGCAAAGTGTCCCTCCCTACCCAGCCCTCCTCCAGCCCCGGCCAAAAGTGACCTTGGACGCTTCTACAATGCCATATCCACTCCTCTGAACAGGAGGCGAGTTTGCACCCATTGGTGCCTTTGGTTGCTAGAAATTAAAAACCCGATTGCGCGTGTTTGCAATTACGGTAACTTGGCGCGTCACCCCCAAGCACTGAGCTAGCTGGTGGTAGCCGGGCGCCTCTCGGGGCGCGCCCTATTCCGCCCTCGGCCCTGGGCTGCCGCACGATCTGCGCGTCCTGCTGCACCTGAGCCCTTCCTACCCGGGCGCCCGCACCGCCGCGGGGCCGGGCGAGGATGCACCACCCCCGCCCGCGAGCCCGCCCGGGGAGCGCGTGCCGAATCGACGCCGCCTGCAGTCCCCACTACGGGTCCCTAGGGGGCGCAGCCGGCGCGGGGAGCCGCCCGAGCCAGGCGCCCGGGCCGGCACAAAATTGCAGGCGGGCGGGCGCCGCGACTTTGAAAACAAGCGAGGGCCTGGGGGGCGGGCCCTGGGAGCGGGCGCCGCCTCCCTCGGCCAATCAACGGTGGGCGGCGGGCGGCGGGCGGCGGGCGCGGGCGGCGCGTGCGGCCGGGCTGTGAATGGGGAGCGGCGGCCGCGGCGGCTGAGGGCGAGCGCGACCGCGACGTGCGGGCGGGCGCACTTTCTTCTCAGCGCCGGGCGGGGGCGGCGGCGGTGGCTCCTCAGCGCCCGGCGGACCCCTCGGAGCTAGCGCGGCGGGGCCTGGCGCCCCGGCCGCGGCGGGCTCGGGACTGCGTGAGCGCCGGACGCGAATTTCCTCCGTTGACAACTTCTTCTCGCCCGGCTCGTCCCCGGCCCGCGCCGCGCCCCTCACGCGGGGACCCGGGACGCCGCCCCTCAGCGCTGGGCGGCCGCTCACCTCGGGCCGGGGGGCGCCGCGCCTCCCGCGGAGTGGCCGCGCCCGCTCGGAGCCGTCCTGCCCGCCCGTCCGGCCGGCGCGGCGCTCGGGGTGGCGGCTGCTCGGCATGGCCCGGGGCGCCCGGCCCTCGGCGGCCGGTGGCGGCGGCGGCGGCGCGGAGCCCCCTGAGCGCGCGGGCCCCGGGCGGCCGCGGGGATCCTCGCCCGGCCGCGCCCGCCCCTCGCCGGCGCCGCGCCCCGGCCCGGAGCCCTCGCGACCCCGGGCGGCGCCGGAGACCCCCGGCGGGGACACGGCGGGCGCGGGGCGGTGCGGCGGGCGGCGGGCGGCAAAGTTGGGGCCGGGCCGCCGCGGCTGGTGGGCGCTGCTGGCGCTGCAGCTGCACTTGCTCCGGGCGCTGGCGCAAGGTAGGTGCGCGCGGGGTCGCGGGCCGGGGGCGTCGCCTCGGGGCGCGGAGGCGCGAACTTGAGCAGCGAGAGTGTGTCCGGGGTCCCCCCGCCTCCCGGCCCGGGTCGGGATGCGCCTTGCTGGGGGCTCTAGGGAGCCCAGGGGCTCCTCCACGCCAGACTCGGAGGAGAGGGAAACGGAGCCCTGTAGAGCCTGCACCCTGTCTGCTGCTTTGCGTTTTATTTTTTTTATATCGCAGTAGCACAAACAAAAATTTTTAAGTTGAGGACCCATTCCTCAGCTCCTTAAAAGGATGCCCGAGTCCCCTTCCCATTGCATGGATGAAAAAGGGGCTGGTCTGTACCTGAGTCTTCGCACCGCAGGGTCTGGTTTCCGGTGAGTGACATCCACAAGACTTGCAAATATCAAGTGCCAGTCGCTGTGAAAAGCCTTTTCCAGCCCCTCCCCAGGGCCTCGTCCTCTCCCCAGCCCCCGCCTGCTCCTGACTCCCCCAAGTCCCAAAGCCCGACCCCAAGTGGGTGCTGCGCGGCCGGTGGAGCAAAACTTTCAGTGCCCACAGCTTTTGCACTTGGCTTTGTTTTTCTCCCTCTGTTGGCTTCTGTTTAGAATACAGTGATGAGTTCTGAAATAGGGAAAGAGGATCTGCTGAATGGAAATGACCTTTTGAAACGAGAGATGGGATCTCTTGTGAAACGAGCTTTCCCTCCCAAATCTGGGCTTCGCTCCACCCCCTCCCCGCCCCCGACAAAACCCGTAACATACCCCTGCTAGCTAGCATCCTTTTCTTTTGAAGTTTGCTGGTCTTTAAACCAAAACACCCCCCTCAACCCCGAAATAACTATTTTAATACGTCCTTTGGTAACGTCTTTAAAACACGTTAGTGAACTGGTTTTGCTGATGGTAGTTGTCGGAAAATTAACTTAGTCGTATTCCAAGATACAGCTAACGAACAGTCATGGTAAGGAACTCGGTATTCTGAGATTGACGAAGATGAGAGCATTAAACTTAAATTAGCTGTGTTCTGTGTCCTGTGAAGATGATTTATGTGTAGTAACATGACTTAAATGTAGTAACATTTTAAAGGTCTGAGCTCAAAACTATCATCCAATAGCTTAACAACGAACTCATACTTTTTTTTATGAATGCTTATGTAACGTTATCTAAATTGTGCCCCTCCACCCCCCTCCAGCTTTCATAAATGCTCCCTCTTATGTTTTACTACATGAAAACAAATTGCCATATTTCTGGTTAATTTAACTCTTCCATTACTTGGAAAATTTTCATTTCACTTATTTGTGCTTTTTGCTTAATGACTTACTCTGGAAGAAAAGCATTTATTAAGTCATTTTGTACAGTGGGATCTGTAGATTGTTAGAGAAACCAGGTTCAAGTGAAGAAATCTAAATCAGGATGACTTTTAAAATAATGTGTTTATTAAGTTTTTTTTTTTTAAACAGTGACTTGCATTTTGCACTAAGACCTGTACGTTCATACATTTGAAGATTCGTGCACAGACTGAAATGGTGGGGAAAAAATCTGCCAGTGGCTTTGTTTTGAAGTATATTACATAGATTTCAAGTTTTTATCAGTTGCACTTTGAAGGCTGTGTAAAGCATTGCATTTTAACAACTGAAATGTTAATGAAAATACATTTTAAAGATATATTAAGGCAACAACTGAACTTTGTTAGGGAGGAATATTTTATTCCTTTTTGGCAGTAAAAACATTGGTACCTGTTTTACATTTATATGGCTTATGAAAGTGTACAGATCTTTTAGTGTAAAATTTCAGATAGGTTGTCACAAATTTTAAATTCATTGACGGGTTTCTGTTCTCTTTGCTCTGTGAAATGTGTAATATATCCATCTTTTTTAATATCATATTGAAAATTCATATTACAGAGGAGATGTCACCATTTGACAAAAGCTCATGTATCTTGAAAATGAAAATTCTGGTGCTGTTATAAGAGATTTCTGATGGGATGATGAGTTGGTCATATGCGCAGGAGTGCATTCTCTTGAATCTTATGAGATGTAACATTCTAAATGGAATAGTTACCACTACGTTGGAACGCCTCCTAAGTACCATATTATTACATTGTAGCTAGGTGAAGCTATGCCTAATTTCTCTGCACCTCATGTAAGTAGGCTAGGTCGTGTATCTTGAGAATAAACATGTGCGACATTGATCAGTAAAAGTTACGTTTTTATAACCTAGGTTACAGACCCTCTATGTAACTGATCATGATGTGAACCGCCAGGTTCAGGTCTTCCAAATGTAACTTTAATATGCCCTGGAGTTTCTTCTTTCTATGTGGTGATGAGAATTTCTGAGTTGTATGCTCTGCTTATTGCTGTGTGTTTAATTGCTTGTGACTTTCCCGGATTCCTAAAAAGCCAAGTCTTTAATTCTGGAAGGCAGGTGGCAACACATGCTTTCTTTATGCCATCCACCAAGGAGCCAGCTGTGAGTGGTTTGGAAGGATGACTTCTGAGGCTAAAGATGTATAAGCAGTCTTATGTGTGAAGTCCGTGGTGCCTTTAGCTTTACTGCGGGACCCTTTACAGGCTTATTGATTCTGGCAGTGTTCAGTAGACCTCCTAGATTCAGCTTGCATTCCTCAGGCCTAGAAAGGATAGGAATGTTCTTGTCCATGGGGCTGTTTGTTCATAGTCCTCAGTTTCTCATTTGAAATTGTCTCCACTTGGACCTATGGTTCTCAAGCTTTGGTATGTGTTAGAATCACCTGGGGAATTTGATGAAGCTGTAGAGTACCTACTCTTCCTCTTCCATGAGCCACATTTGCTTACCATGTGATTCTAATACACGTTGGAATTCGAGAACTACTCACTTATTACCTTGTGTTTCCCCCCATTCCAGACACCCGCTGACTTCCTGGAAACTCTCTAGCCCAGTGTTTCTCAAACTTGGTTGCACATTGGAATCACCTGGAGCTTTAAACTTCTGATGCCTGGATGTCACTCCTAGAATTGGTTTTAATGAACTTGAGGTTTGATCTGGGCATCAGGATGCTGAGACACCACCTCCTCCCTCCAGGTGATTCTCATGTTTAGCCAAGTTTGAGAACCACTGCTCTAATGCTTTTACGTGAGACCACATGGCTTGATTTCCCTTTCATGCCTTCCTGGGCTTATTGTCCTCCCCCAACAATTGCAGTGACTTTTATGGACCTTGGGCCTGTGTTCACTTATACCTGTTCCAGGTTCATGATCTGAAACTCAACAGAGTACACTAGCTTTTCACTTATGTATCGTTTATTCCTACTGAAACTGTTGAGCCCCTGCTTTGTGCTGCCTGAGGTGTACATCGGAATCACTGGTGAAAATTTAAAATACAGTTATCTGGACTCCGCCTCAGACCTGTTGGTTCTCAGAAGCATGCATTTAAAAACTCCACAAGTGATTCTTGTATGTTTGTGTTACTTTTTTTATTTTTTATTTTTAATCCTTGTGTTGGTTAATCCCATAATCTCACTCAATTTCTCTGTCATCCTTAGCCTGATTTTTCTGTGGTCTGGGTCACTTTTCTCAGGCCAATTCCCAGCCTTGGACAGGGACTACTAATTAGGCATTTCTGCCACTTGTTTGCTAGAGTGTTGAGTTCACTACAAATCTAGCTTCCTTTTGGGCCCATGTTGCTTTCCATTAATCCAGAAGTACTTTGCTTCCCCTCCTCCTAACCTACTCCCTTTACAACTTTGTAATTTGAGTTTCAACTGGAACTTGAGTTCTAGACTCCCTTACTTGAATATCATCTTAATAAAGAATCTTGCTTAGTGAGTGCTCAGATAGTTAATTAAATTTTATTAGGCCACTGGGTATTTAACAGACAACTGGTCTCTTGGTTGGTTACTGTCTTCCAAATCCAACAATAAGCAGTTATTACCCTCTATGCAGTCTGCATAGCCACCTGTAGCTGTCCTTTATTGAACCTTTACGTGCCAAGCACTAAGTGCTCATTTATTCTTCACAGCAGCTCCTGAGAGGTAGACAGCATTTTTGTTCTCATCTTACCTATGGGAAAACTGAGGCATTCAGATGTTAACTGACTTTCCTGAGGTCCCAGGACTAGGAGTGGTGATGCCAGAATGAAAAGTCTGATCCAGAGTCTGAACATAACTTGAGTTCATAACCCCTGGGCTGGAGCGTTTCCCATGTAGCCTCTGCCTTTATAAGGAGAGGGAAAAACGGGCAGCAATCAGATCTGTACCAAAGGGAAAGACGGTGGTTGATATTTTCTAAAAACAGTATTGAGTAATCTGACCTCAAGTTTTAGATAAACCTTATTTACGATTATGATTGCAAAATAAAAATTACATAATTTGGAAAATAGAGATGAGGGATGTATGTAACCCCTTCCATCTACCCATTCGTCTCCTCTAAGAAAATGACTATCACCATTTTGATGTATTCCCCTACCCCAATTTTTCTTCCATAACATAACATGAATTCCAGCTTCATGGTTGGCAGAGATTAGACCACCCCAGAATGGACTACTGGGAGTGCACCAACCATTTCTTTGAGGAACATTTGGAAAATTCTTTTATCTGCACTGAAGTGTATGAATTTGAGTTCTTTAAATAAGTAGGTGGAGTTTGTAAGGTACTGATCTTTTATTAGTTTGCCTTAGCACACATTTTATGTAAACAGTTAAGTTTAGGCTATACTGGGGTTTATACCTAACCAGAAGTTTCCTGGACCCTCAAATACTGAGATAAAACAATGTGGAAGGCTGCAAGTTAAGTGGGTAATTAAGTGATATCAGGTAAGACTGTGTAGTTTAATTCTCCCTACCAGTTGCCTTTATGTTATTTCCATCCTCAGAGCCCCTGTATTGCTTGTATTGGAATACATAGGATTTGGCGTTTAAGGTGGCAGAGGTGTGTGGCATGTAGTGTCTTTCTGCCTGCCTGCCTTACGGTGTCCCAGAGATCAGAGACTGGTAATGTCAGCTGACTGAAACTAGAGAATGGAATGGACACAAAGTGAGGATTCTGATTAGGTCACGGCTTAAATTTCTCTAAGAAGTAAAGAAAGTGGTAGTTATGAGAGTAGACCTCCAGGTCCAAATGCATTGAAAGTTGAATTAAGCTCAAGGTGGGGAATGAAAATCACATTGAAAGGTGTAGTATAAAGAAAAATTAAGGGTTATTTACAAAAGAAAGCTATTGATGTTTTGTTATTTGATTAAATACTCCTGGTACCCAATTATACATTTAACCCAAAGTAACCGAGCATTTTAATTTGCATAGTTTCTAAAATTTTATTTGACTTCATTTCTGTAAGGCATTATCTTAAATTTCCCCCTAAGTATGTACACCTCTTTTTTTTTAAAAAAGGGCATAAACGTTTGTACCCATAATCCTGAGGGAGGACATATTTTGTCAGTTGGGACAGCAAATATGGCACCTCCTGCCATCCTATGGTAGCACGTAGAAAGAAGCTATAGGTTCTTCGTGAATCCCTGAAATGCAAAAGTCTGTCACAGTTAGATACCTACCTGCCAGTTATTGATCCTATACCTGAGATCTGTTCTGGAGAGGTTACTACTCTTAGAGCTTCATTATGTGAACAGTGTTGCCACTAAATCCAAATAGAAAAATCATGATTATTATGGGAGCATTGCTGTAGGGAACCCTTGTTTATGTATGTGCAATTCTAGTATTTAGGTGGTTGGCTTCCTGACAGAAAGCTCCAAAGCCAGAAACTCATTCCATCAGCCTGGTCCCAATCTCCTGTGGGTATTGTGGGAATGAAAGCATTTTTTATAAAGCTTTCCTAGAAACATGGATATGGTAAATGGAAAGACATTGGGCTAAGGATCAGTAGGCCTCGTTTATACTTCATTCTGTAACTACTGTGCAATATGAGCAAGTCTGTTAGTCTCTCTGAGTCTGTTTTCTCACCTATAAAAGGAGGGATTAGACTAGATGTCCAAAATTGTTCTACTCTGATTCTCTGATCTTCTATATGTTGTCATCCTTTCTGCCCTTCACTAGACTCTGCATGTGTCTCCTGTCTGGGGATTCTGTAACTCCATATGTCTTAGCTTAGAACCTAATTTTCTTCATTTTACTTTTCTCAGAGTATTTACAATGTTGAAGACAACTAAGATGCAATGTAGTATTTCTCCTTAGGTCCTGCCGTCTAACACATGATATATTTACTCTAGCCTAAAAATGGTTCATGTTCAAAATTTTAGGTTCTGTAAAACAAATTGGTGACATAATTTATCAGTATAAGCCTGAAATTTGGAGAAATAAATTTTCTTAAAATGTGAGATGCTTATTTATCTACATGGCTGAAAGAAGGGGCAAGGCTAACAAATCTGGAGGTAATTAATGCAGTGAGAAACTTAAAAAGATATGAGAAAATGGCGATGGATGAGAATGTTTATATTTACTGTACAGTGACCATCAGTAATTAAAGAGATTAGTAGATGTCTGTTTTTGTGCTTAACATAATGTTATGTTGGTTTAATTGTCTTCATTAGGGGCTTTTAGTAAAACAAAGGGTCTTTAAAATTAACACAATAATTTTTCACTTTAACAGGCTTAACTGGCACTTTATTGATATACAGACAATGTCTAGTGAAGATAACAGCTATCAATTAAATAGTCCAATTTCTTGAAAACAGATATGTCAGTCAAGTAAATCTATTTCTGATTTTTGGAGATTAGCTTGATGAACATGGGCTAAGACTATAGTTTCTGCAGTGTTTTTGGCTTTGGTTCATTTTCAAACAAATTTTTTTTAAATGGATAAGGCTAGGCTTTGGAGTTGTGGGTTCAAAGAATGGGCTAGACCCTGGGGTCCATATTATTACGTAGAATTAGTCTTTGTGCAGTGTTTGGTTGCCTTTTCTCCTTTCTGTAACTCTCCATGGTATTCTAAACCTAATTCTTTACCTTGAGGGGGTTGGAAGCTCTCAAGTGTGTAAGCTTAATTTTACAACGATGAATAGTCTTTCCAATGAGAAAAAAATAGAGGGAGATAACCACGTAATGACTATGGTGATTTGGGGAGGAATATGGAAACTTGGGGAGCTCTGGTAGTTGCCTTTATTAGGAATAGTTGGTAGCAGGAATTTTAGCAACCCAAGCAGGCTAATTAGAATATATTTCAGTTTTAGAGTAAGGAGGGATTTTGTATCATAAAGGTATAACCTATCATACTTAACTAAGGGTGCTGATTTCCACAGGTGGTAGTATTTGTGAGTCCCTCTCTCTGGTGTGATCCTTAATTTATTTTGTGTGTTTGTGAGCCTGTTTTCAAAGTGAAGGTCAGTTTTATCTTCTCTCTAGGTGTTAGGCGCGATGCGAAAAGAATGAAAGAGATTTTGATAGGGTATGACCAAGCCCTTCTATACAATGGATGTCAGTGTTGATTTTTATACACAAACCACCAGATGGCAACAGAAAAAGTGTTCATATAGGATATAATCTGTGGTTTCCACAGCCAAGTTTTTTTTTTTTTTTCCTTCCATGATTCACCGCTTTTTAGTATGCTTAGGTAACATGTACAATTTCTGGCTAAGAGCAAGGCGAGTTTATAATACCCAGCTATGTGAAATCAAAACCAGGTAATAGAATAGTGGCAGAGTGTCACTAGAAAAAGATTTTTTTTTTTTTTTACATGAGTGTATAAACTGTTCCCAAAGGGAGCAAGTTGCCAGGGATGCAACTTCGATTTATATTATTGTATAGTCATGCTTTTACTTCTGATTTTTTTATTCAGCATTTATTCAGCTCTTACAGTAAGCTGTAATGATTTGCAGAACATAAAACAAAACATGGCTGTTACCCTAAAGCATTTTATGTAACACCTTTAAAAGGAAGAGATACATGAGTTTACAAACATTAAGCATATTTATGTATTTCCCGGCCAAAGGTATTTTTACTCTATGTAGAATTTGTTTTATTTTTGCCTTGTAGGCATATTCCCTTTTTCTAAGCGTGCTGTCTTGGCTCTTCTAAAACGGTTGTCTTAGCTAAAACTCCTGGTTGCAAGCTAGAAACTCAGTCTGAACTACTTAAGGAAAAAAGGATTTTATTGTAGGAGTCCTGGGGTATCACAGTATAACTAGGAGAATTTCTTTACATTTGGCAAGTTTAGTATTCACTTCCACCTAGGGAATAACTAGAGCCACATGCTCAAAAGCTCCCGGGTACTGTCCTTTTGGCCATCATCTCTCAGTTTGCTTCTATGTCTGTGCTGGCATCATTCTGGATTCACTAGAAATTGCTTTGTTTTTGTGGCTGAAACCCAGCTGTCACCACTCTTTGCATTCCTATTGCTTCAGACCCTCAAATAAAGATAGACTTAAAGCTTTGGTACTGAGTCCAAAATCTGTGAAATGATCAGATTTGTATTTTAAAATCATCTTGAGTGGGGGGAATAAAGCATTATTTTTGTTGCAAAATTGAGAATGGGTTGGAAGAAACCAGAATGAATGACTGTAGATGTGTTGGACTGTAACAACAATTGAGGTGAGAGAAAGTAGCAGCTTGGGCTAGGTGGTGGTGCTGGAGATGGAGAGAGGTAGATGCACTAGAGAGGGATTTAAGAGGCAAAAAATACATGGGATTTGGTCATGGGTTGGGTATGGAAGGTGAATGAGAAAATATCAAAGGTGACGTCCACGTTTCTGGCTTGCATGACTAGTTGGCTAGTATAACCGTTCACTGAGGTTGGACCACCTCTGGGCAGCATGATCATTAGTTTGGTTTTGAATTTATTAATGTGAGGGACCTTTGAGGCATCCAGACAGAACTGTTAAGTTGTGTGGATAGATGAATTTTGCAACCAGAGGAGGGTCTGGGCTTTTGGTATAAATATTTGTGGAGACAGTATAGCATACTGTTTAAGAGGATAGGCTTGGCATAAAATAAAACAAACTTAACCACTTGCTAGCTTTGCATCCTTGGGTTGGCTACTTAATCTTCATTAATCTCGACTTTTCTTATCCCTGAAGAATTGTGTAATGATTCTACCTGCTTCCTGTAGTTGTTGTGAGGGCTGATTGATATGATTGTAGGTAAGGTGTTTTTATCGCATTACGAAGTACATAGCATGCATCCAGTAAGTGTTAGGTGGTGTTATTTATTCTTTTGTGTAGAGGAATCCTGCCTTATTTATCTTTTTTTTTCCTGTAATATTAGGGAGTGATGAGTCACGGTAGTAGAGTGGGGAGTATGGGCAGTTGACATGACTGGAGAGGTATTATAGTAATATTAGCCTGGCTGGGATACAACCTGGATAAATTGCAGGGCGATGGGCCTGGGGGGAGAGTAGAGTGATGGAGATGAGTTAGGGAATGGTTATGATAATATAGAAATAATATTTGAACTGCAGTAGTATTGGGATGGAAAAAATGGAATGGTCAGTCTTGCTTAGAGAGGTAAATAGATGAGAACAAAAGGCCATTGGATTTGTTGATTACGTGGGTAATGGTGATCTTTTTTAGCTCAATCTCACTGGAGTTCTAGGAGTATAAAGTAGATTGAAGTTCATTATGGAATGAATGGGTAGGGAGAAAAGAGTCAACCGGTATGTTCTTGTTCTATTGAAATTCTCAAGGAAAGAGAACTATGGAGGCATTTGAAATGCATAGTGACAAAAATGATCTTAAAATACCTTGGGAATATTTTTTCCAAATTTGAAATCTATTATTGAGGCTGGGAAAAAAATTGTCATTTGGCAGAATGGTAAGTAATTATCACAATTCTCTGAAGTGATCATTTCTATTTCATATGTTGTGACTGCTGGAGGCTTCTAGCAACATTGTCACCAAAGCTGAATGTGGAGGACTCCCTTCACCACCCTGCTAAAAACACACAGAAACTGTGGACAAAATATAACAAGAACAAACAAGCATTTCTGAAGTTTAAAATACCAAGGAATCCCTAGGTGCCAGCTATGAACAGAAAATTCAGAGCTAGGGCGTTAATCAGGAGCTCAAGGCCTGTGGTGGTTTCTGATCTGAATACAGGCCCCAATGGCTTAGTCCTGAGGGTCTCATGGAGGAGTAGGAGGCATGGCCTTGGGTCTGCATAGACTTGGAAGGTGGAGTAAAGGTTCTCTAGCATCAAACCCTGAAGGGCTTTTCCATCTGTGAAAAGAGAACTAGAAAAACTTTGCCTACTGGTTTGGGAAAGTGTAGGAAACTTGCTGTCCTCCTGGGGTTGTGATCATTAGGAATAAAAAAGGGACATCTAAACTCGAAGATTGCACCTCATAATTGGGGTGGATTCAAATTTAACATTTCTTACAGTGCAACTAACCTTCAAGCTGAGACAAATTAGCACAAAATCTGGTCTAGAACTATGGAAATGAATAGAGCCCTCAAAAGTAAGTCTGAAACTGACCTGCAGAGCAAATTAAAAATCTAAGACTCTTGCAGAAGAAACAAGTCATGCTATAGATGAGCTTGCAATACAAAAATTGCCCAGCTACACAAGGAGATGAATCACCATGAAGGAGAGTTAGCAGATGAATAGTATTCCAGGAGATTGAGATGATAGGATATATGAAAGAGATTATAATCTCTTGCTTAAAATTATGAGAGATGAAAGGGGTAAGATCATAATGAAAGAGCACAGATTAGAAAAATAACATGGAGTTGGAAAAGAACCCAATAGGACTTCTAGAAATGAAAATAATGGTCATTAAGTTTTTTTTTTAAAAAAAAACCTCAATGGACAGGTTAAAGAGCCAGGTAGATATAATTGAAGATAAAAACTGTATTGAAAAATCAATAGATTTTTAAAGGAGATCTGAGGAAATTGCTTGGAATACAGTAATAAGGGATAAAGAAATGGAAAATGAGTGGTTACGATTCATGAACTTTAGAATGAGGAAGTCCCATATTACCTTCTGTGAGCTTCCAGAAAGAGGAAATAGAGTAGGAGAGACACTATTAGAAGGTAGAATGGCTGAGAATTTTTCATAATCAATACAAGTTCTGCCTGAGCTCTTAGTTTCAAGAACCGTAGTAAACCCCACACAGGTTAAATAAAAATAAATTCATACCTAGACATATTGTAGATGAAGCCTTAGAAAATAAGAGGAAAGCAGTCTGAGGAAAGTTGATGTCTAGACTGGCAGGCATTTTGTTCATAGCAGAAGATGATTGAGTAATAACATCAAAGGCTGGAAGTGGAAATCCACTACCAACCTAGAATTCCATGTCCACATAAAGTATTGTGATACTTAAGAGTAAATGAAATGGCTGGGCGCGGTGGCTCATGCCTGTAATCCCAGCACTTTGGGAGGCCGAGGTGGGCAGATCACGAGTTCAAGAGATCGAGACCATCCTGACCAACATGGTGAAATGCCATCCTTACTAAAAATACAAAAATTAGCTGGGCACAGTGGCATGCACCTGCAGTCCCAGCTACTTGGGAGGCTGAAGCAGGACAATTGCTTGAACCCTGGAGGCAGAGATTGCAGTGAGCTGAGGTTGCGCCATTGTACTCCAGCCTGGCGACGGAGTGAGACTCCATCTCAAAAGTAAGTGAAATAAAGATTGTAGATAAAAAACAAAGTTGATGATTAGTAGTTGGAACTACTAAAAAATGCACTTCAAAAAGAAAGAAATTGAACCCAGGAGTGAGGTACAGATTGTAAAGTGCTAAATGATAGGAAGCAGTGTTGCAATGTGCCCCTTAAATTTATATGTAATTGCTTTGCAGTTTGAGAAAAGTGTCAGCAGTTTCCACTACAAGTACTCATACTGCAGAGTATGAACGGATTAGCCAGAGTGTAAGCAGTAGGGACGGGTTTGGGAGATGTTGGTCAAAGGATACAAAATTTCATTTAGAAGGAATAAATTCAAGAGATGTGTTGTACAACATGGTGACTATAATTAATGATAACTCGTTTTATTCTTGAGTTGCTAGAAGTAAATTTTAAGTATTCCTACCACAAAAAAGTATGTGAAGTAATACATATAATTAGCTCTATTTAGCCATTTCACAATATATATGTGTCAAAACATGTCGTACACAATAAATATATACAAGTTTTTGTCAAAATTTTAAAAATGTGTGTGAGCAGGAGTTAATTCATCTAATGCCTCAGTGAATAAAGTGCTGTGTTAAAGGTATAGTGATCAATAACAGTTGCTTCCTTCAGAGAGCTTATAGTTTATTAGGGCATACACACCAAAAAATACAGCGCCGATGTGCACATGACCCTGGAGAGCCCTTTAAGCCATACAGGGGATTCAGCATCTGGTAGATAAGTGTTAAATAGGACCCTAGCAGGGATACATATAGGCAAGCCATGTTGGAATCTGGGGACTCAGACTGGCACGTGGAAATACAAAGATGAAGGATTCAGGTGGAGAGCTGCTGATCAACAGGAGTGAGGAACCCAACACCTAGATCAGAACAGGATTCTTGCCAAAGGACCAAACATCAAGACCTTCATATTTAGCCAGTACATTCCAAGTGACCTTTACATTCTGAATTAGGCTCTTATTGTCATAGCTGTAGGAAATGTCGACTTGGATCTTGGCCAGCAGAGAGTTAGATTAAATGTGCAGGATGAAGCACTGTTCAGAGCTGAGATAAAGCATACACAAAGAGGCAAGTGGTTGAGATGGAGCAGCTCAGTGGATGAGAGTTAGTGACAGATGAGATTGTAGCCATTTGCATTTTTGTGGCAACTTGATATGATTGGTTGATGCTCATCAATTCCTGAATTTTGAAAATTACTTAAATCTGTATCATGGAATGTTACAGTTGGAAAGACATAGGCCATCTGCATCTCTAACTTTGCTGTCTTCTGTGGAATGAAAAGCATGAAATATAACTTGTGTTATGCTTTTATATAGATGAATACTTCATAGCAATTAAAATATTATAATCTAGTGTTTTATTAGATGTAGAGATGCCTTAAGAGGTTTTATTTTAAACCCACAATTGCTTTACTTCAAAAGTTGTTCTTTCTTGGGTGAATAATGTGAATTTCATCATACATCCTATTGGCAACAAAAACTTTTTTTTTTAAAGCTAAACCTCATTTGGCCTGTGAATTGTCCCAAATCAGCCAGTGAGGAAACACTGGGAGTCCTAACCCACTCTGACTTTTTCCTTACTTTAGGGAGCAAGCTGGGTTGGCTGGAGTCCTCCATCCCTATCTGTGTTCGTCAACAGCAGGTGACCTTGACAAATGATGAGGACCTGAATGCTTCTGGTGGCTTTCACAGTGGCTGATGTGGCACATGAGAAGACTACAATGTTAGTATTAAAAAGGATGTTTAGAAGTAGCTCTAATTGACATGGAAGGATTTCTGAATATATTAGGTGAAAAATGAGGTTAGAGTTCTTTGTAGAGTGTACTAGCTTGTTTTTACGGAGTGCTTTTCTTGGCATCAGGCATTGTGCTAAGGCCTTCAAGTTATACAGTATCGTACATCCTTACAACCCTATTTTATAGTTGAGGAAATTGAGGTCCAGAGAAGTTAAGGTCACTCACTTCATAAGTGGTGGAACTGATCTTTGAATGCACCCCTGTCTCTGGAGCCCCTGTTCCTAGTCCTCTCCACATGACCAGCCTTTCCTGGGAGTCTCCAAGTACCAGCTTTCTCTGACATAGGGTCACGCATGCACATGCAAGTAGAAAAGGGTGTGGAAGTCGCATATTATAAAACAGATAAGAAATTACTGTTTTATAATATGATGCAGTGAGTATGATTAAGAAATAGACCAGCCTACTTAATGTGCTTATCTTTGTTATGGGGATTTCTCTTTTTTCCTGAATGTTCTAAGTTTTCAAACATTCAGCATTTATAACTTTTTAAAAATTATGAAAGCAATTAGAATTATTTACCATAATGTATTATTACTGGATTTTAGGAAGAATATGGTACTAAAGTTGTTTAGTGGTTCAGACTGAGGGTGCATTGATGGGAACCTGGGATTTTGTTTGTTTGTTTCCTGTTTGAGGGAACTTGAATTATTGTTTTGGGCCTTATTTTGTTCATCTGTTGGAAAAAGGCATGCCATATTTTAAGTTACAGGCTCATTATACGAATAAAAAACTTTGAAAGATGGATTGATAAACACATTTGTACCATCGATTTCTGGTTAGTGCTGTTTAATCTTTATGATTCTAGTGTCAAATTCTCCCCACAACTCTAATATAGAGTCAATTCATACATTCAAGTTAATGGTAGATAGTATGCATAAAAAATTTGAGGCATGAAGTTGTAAATGAAAATTAGGAGTAAATTTAAATTTAAATATACATAAATTTTGTATTTAAAACTTTCAGTACAGCCATGTACCCTATAATGACATTTTGGTCAATGACAGACTGCATATATAATGGTCCTGAAAGATTATAATTCTGTATGTTTATGGTACCTTGTCTCAGTTCAGATTTGTTTAGATACATAAATACTTGTGGTATAGTTGGCTCCTGTGTTCAGTACAGTAACATGCTGCACAGGTTTGTAGTCTGGGAGCAATAGGCTATATATCATATAACCTAGGTGTGTAGGAGGCCATAACATCTAGGTTTGTGTAAGTGATGTCTGTGATGTTCGCACAATGACAGAATTGCCTAGTAGTGCATTTCTTAGAGCATATCCCCATCATTAAGTGATGCATGACCTGCATATTCAATATAATATAAATGTAAATTAGAGCATTATGTATGTATGCTGTAGTGTAGTAGGCAACAATTGGGTAGTGCTTGGATCACAGAAATGTGCCACTTTCTGAGAATGCCCTAGTACATGTACACAGCAGGGGCCTCACTGGCCATTTTTCTGCCATGTCATCTCTTGGCCCTTTTTTATGGAGCTCTACAAATCACTGCAGCCTGGAACTGGTTCTTGCCCATCCCGAGGTTTGGATGTTCAGTTTCTCCTCAAGTCTACAGTATTTGTTTTCCACTGTATCCCCATTTTTTGCTTAAACTAGCCAGAATTGCTGTTTTTGGGCAAACACTATTTAAACCTTTTAAAAAGGGTCTGGGGGTCTGGGTACTGTGGCTCATGCCTATAATTCTGGCATTTTGGGAGGCTGAGGTGGGCAGATCTCTTGAGGCCAGGAGTTTGAGACCAGCCTGGGCAACATGGCAATACCCTGTCTCTACACAACGTAAAAAAACTTAGCTGAGTGTGGTGGTGTGCACTTGTCGTCCCAGCTAGTTGAGGGGCTGAGGTGGGAGAATCACTTGAGCCTGGGAGGTCAAGTCTGCAGTGAGCCATGACCGCACCACTGCATTCCAACCTGGGCAACAGAGTGAGACTCTGTCTCAAAAAAAAAAAAAAAAAGGCTAGCATGGGAGTGCTTAATAAACATTGCTAGCAATTTCAAATCCAATTTTACATAAAAGATTATAGTAATTTTTAAAGTAAGGTTTTTAAGGCAAGCAAAGGAACATGTATTGATTACTGAGTATATTGCACATTTAATTACAACAAATGAAACTGGTCATCTTGTGTTTTTATTTTTGTTTTCATCTATCTGCTTTCCAGACTAATTGGGGAGCAAGAATTCCTTTTCCTTTCCCTGTTTCCTTTAGATGATTCTGCCCCTTCATCTTCGCTCCTCATTTCTGTAGCTTGACTTTGTTCTGTAGCTGTGTGCTGTTCCCTGGGGGCCTGCCAGGAGGGGGCTTGCTTCTGCCTATTCCTCTCTCCATTCATTGACTATCTTTGAGTGGCGTTTTTTCCTTCCCTACCTGTATTAAGATTTTCTACTTGCAGACTCTTCTCGCACGTTCACAGGAGCTGGTTTTTCCTTGTTGTGCATGGAAGCGCCTTTGGTTCATGTTTAGGATATGAGCATTGTTGACAGGCACTGTTAACAGGTGAAAACATCTCAAAAGGATGCTTGATTAAAATAAGTATTTTGTTGTTCATAAGCCTCTTTATTTGGCTTTGGTAAACTAGGAGGCTAAGGCAACCTTTCATTCCAGTTTTTTAAGTTTTTGTGGTTATGTTATGCAGTTTTTATTATGCAGTGCTTATTTCTTATGACAAAATATGAGTAGGTTAAATTCATACCATATCAAAATGTAGTGAAAGTCTCTACTTTTCTGATCCTCAGCCCCCTAGT
Organism: Pan troglodytes; assembly: GCF_028858775.2. NCBI lineage: Eukaryota > Metazoa > Chordata > Mammalia > Primates > Hominidae > Pan > Pan troglodytes. Next base: position 9,271,461 of record NC_072404.2, read on the forward strand.
TCCCCCTGCTTGAGGCTATCACTGTTTCCAGTTTCATGAGTATTTGTTTGCTGGTATTTTATGCATATACAACTATATATGTCTTTCCTTGCAACCCTTTGACATTATACAGATGATAGCATACTCTTAGCTTGGAGGCTAGTCCCAGCACATTTTTCGCCTATATTGTGTCTTAGAGATCATTTCATATTAGCACACATGGGTATACCTTGTTACAAACATGCACACACAGAAAATATGCTTTAAAGCCATCTACTGTAGTGCATTGGCATTATAACATAGTGTCATGAGTCGTAGAGCTGGATTCAAATCCTGGCCCTGCCATTTAAGAGCTTGTGACCTTGGGCAAGTTGAATCACTTGTCTGTGTTTCAGGTGCTCACTTGTAAAGCAGAGTTAATCTCTCTCTCACAAGGTTTTTGTAAGGATTAGAGGAGATAATGTATGTAAAGTATTTAGCACAGTGTCTTGCTTAATAAATCATAGCTATTATTGTACTCATTAATTTATCAGATCAAATGAACCCCTAATGTGTTTCTCCTTCTCAACTAAAATACACAGAAGGCATCACTTATTACTTGTTTTGTGACCTTTTGTCTTACCTTGGTTGTCCTTTTCTTCCAATTCCATTGTTTATCTTCTCTCCCACTTCCCTCCTGAACTTATCCCCAACAAATGTTACATATTTCTTTTACTTTTTGAGTTTTCTTGGCCTGTTGATGAATATATTGACCTAGCATAGCCCTTGCCATTGCATTAGGTACCATCATTGTTGGTTTTAGTAGTAGAAAAACTCAACAGAGAAGGAATATTTTCTTGGTGATGCTCCAGAGTGTATTTAATATTGACAATCAAATTTATTCAAGTCACTAGACAGGATGATTCCTTTTGTGATTGGGATTTCAGCTGGGATAGAACTGAGATTTGGATACAGATGGTACCTGGCAGACAGGAATAAATGTGGGGCTGAAATGCCACAGAAGCAGTTAGCAGTGTGGGCCTATCTGGGGGTGGCCTGAGGAAGGACATTCATGAGGGGGGAGTAGGTGGGGATGGGAAGGACAAAAAACCGTATTGTTAAATTAATTGGCATGACAACTCCGGCAGTGGGGCCTCACAGAGAATGAATGATATGCAGGGTGTGGTGTATGTATGTGTGGAAAATAGAAAAATGTGGTGTGTAGAAACTGGAAGAACTGTCTCCCTGGGCTATTTTAACGTTCTGCTTCAGAGTACAAGCAGTTTAGCTGTGGGAAGCCCCCACCCTTTTCCACAGGAGAGGGATGGCTCTCATTTGACACAAGCTGTCGTGCTTGTAGGAGTCAGGATTGTTGCACCCAGAAATGCTTGTGGAGGGTCTTGTAAGGGGTTGAGTGCCTGTAAGAGCATCTGGGGGCTTAGACCGGTGGCGCTCAAGGTATCAATTCCTTACCAGTGTGTTCCCATCTACACCCATGGCTGGTGTGGCCTAACCAAGCTGGCTTACCTTTTAGAAGTTTCTTTTTAGTATCTCCTCAAGAGTACATGCTCTGGCTTCTTGGCCTGGCAGGCTTTCATTACTTACATGATACATATATGTACTCTTTGATAATCTTATGTTTTTGTCCCTTGTAAGTTTCTGCAATTGTATACTGCATTGATGAAGGAGGGTCTGCTCTCCTCTCCCAGGGTGTCTAGTGATGGCCTGCATGTCTCTGGTCTGTTTATTGCCAACTCAAGTACCTTTTTTGCCATTCCATCGTGAAAGAAATCAAAATGTAGCATTTTGAAATACATTTGAAATGTTCTGTTTAAGGATTTCACTTTAGTTATACTGTTTCTGCTTTATATTACAAATGTGGTTTCCTCTTCCATTTGCCTAAATCTAACCCATTCTTAGTCTTTTTTTTTTTTTTTGCATTTGCTTTTCTGAAAATTTGAGCATTGAAAGAGAGGGCAGCTTGATCATGGACCAGGGCTTTCTGAGAATGCGAAAAAATGAATTTCATCTTGCCAAATAGAATTGCCTGGATGTGGTGGAGGGATATGATGAGGCAGAATCACAATTCTTCTACACTTTTGAAATTGTTCTCCCCAATTTGTTCCCCCTTTCCTCATTCTCTTCTGATGTATGGGTTTAGGAAGCTCCGGATGACTGTTTCACACTCGCACTCCCCTCTCATTCTCTCCTGCCCGTCCTTCCCACCGCACACATGCGCTGAAGGAGGTGAGCATTCTGGAGACCTGAGTCTCATTTCCAGATATCTTTGCCATCCTTTGCAGTTACAGCTTTTTTTTTCTATTTTTTCCCCCTATCTCTTGTAAGTTCTCATATTATACATACTTTGAACTCTGGAGATAGCCACAAGTAAAATAAAAGTATATATTTTTATATTCTATGGAGTAAGAACTCATGTTACTACAGTAACATGCTGCTCTGTAGCAGTCAGAATTGTGTATTTCAGTGTCAGAGTTCCCTGTTAAAAAATTAGCCTTAATATTGATTTCCTCCTGCTCCCACCTTGGTTGGTATATGAAAATCCTAAAGATGAAGCATTTTTAACTAATTTTTGTTCTTTACACATAATCAGAAATCAAACTAAATCCATCTGTGATGCTAGCTTATGGTCTTTTTAGATTTTAGCTGAAGATCTTGTATATTTTAAGCAGTTGCCCTGTTTTAATATTAATCATGGCCATCCCAGAATAAGTCCTGCTTGACACAGGGCATTTGTTCAACTAGTTATCTTTGTTAAAAAAGAAAATACCATAAGACCAGTCATATTTTGCTGCATCTAGAGTGAGACCAAACTTTATAATATAGTGACAAGCTTGACCAAAAAAATGTTTAACAATTTTGGTATGTTTCAGGAATTGGAGAAATTAGTATGTTGGTACTGTAAGGAAAAATGTGGGTTAAAAAAAAAAAACCCAGCTAGGACTCAGCAGTCTTAATTTAAACCTTGTGCTTGACAAAAATTGAATGTTGCCTGTATACTCCAGACACAATCGTGAAGCTCAGTTTCTGTATTTTTCTTCTGAAATTTAACTTCTGCTAATATAACATAGGATATGTGGATGTCTTGCAATCCTAAAATTTTAAGATATTTCAGGGCTTATCAACTGAAGGCTCTTGAAATGAAAACTACTACATGTATTCATCATACGTGAAATAAAATCTTTTTGAAACTAAAAAAATCCTTTAAAAAATTCACAAGCAAGATGATACTATAGAATTTCTTTTGACAGATTTCTTAGAAACGTCAAAATCAAAGTGAAAACAAGTTGGAAAATCTTCTTTGATTTTGCTGGGTCACTTAATTTGAGTCGATTTCTTCAGAGCACATAACGTTTCTTAAAGTACAGTACTAATGACAGAGTCCCAGGTGGCCAGCCTTGTGAGCTGTGAACTTTGGCCTGTTGTACTACCTCTGGCTCTAGAGACTCAGCCTAGGAATGTGAATTGGGTGAGAATATGTCAGAACCTGGCTTCCTATTGTAGGAACTCAATGCACTTACTTGGTTGATACTGAGTTGCTATAAAAATCATTGACATGAATGACAAGTTGTGTTTTTTTCCCCAACAGTTAGACATTTTACATACAGTATGTGAAGTTACTTCCCAAAGAAACATTCTTCATGTTTTCACAAGTATTTTTTTAAACCTAATATTTAATGCAATGAATGTGGGTTGGTTTCTCTTCTTCCTTCTTCCTTCTCCTCCTCCTCCTCCCCCTCCCTCTCCCTCCCATCCCCTCCCCCCTTCTTCCCCTCCCTCCTTCCCTCTCTCCCTCCCTTCCTTCTTCCTTCCTTCCTTCCTTCCTTCTTTTCTTCTTTTCTCTCTCTCTCTCTCTCTCTTTCTTTCCATTGTAAACATATTTGCAGGATTCAGAGGTGAAACTGTAGCGGAATGTATACACAGAAGCTCTGCTTATACCTTTGTTCCCCCAGCCTGTTTGCCCTCTCCCTCTACAGGTCATCATTTTTATTAGCTTCTTTCTAAAGTATTTTTTTTTTTTTTTACTTAGGTGCCACACAGCATTGAGTGAACTATTTTAAAGTGAACAGTTGAGTAGTGTTGAATACATCCAGAGTGCTGTGTGATCACCACCTCTAGTTCTGGGACAGTTTCATCCCCCACCAAAGGAAGTCCCATACGTATTAAGCAGCCCCTAATGACCGTCCACCCGTGTTCTGCTTCTGTGGATTTATCTATTCTGAATATTTTATATACAGGAATAAGACTTTGTGTCTGGCTGCTTTGGCCTGGTGTGATGTTTGAGGTTCATCTGGGTTGTGTATTGTCATTACATCGTATCTTTTTATGACTGAATAATATTCCATTGTATGTATGTGCCACAGTTTGTTTATCCATTCATCTGTTAATGGATATCTGTGTTGTTTCCACCTTTTGGCTATTGTGAATAGTGTTGCTGTGAACATGTATGTGTGTTTGAACACCTGTTTTCTCTTCTTTTTGGTATATGCCTAGAAGTTGCATTACTGGGTCATATGGCAATCCTGTGTTTCACTTTTCAAGGAACCACCAAAGTCTCTCCCACAGTGGAAATGGAACAATTTCCACCAACAATGTATGAGAATTCCAGTTGGTCAGATTGTTGCCTACACTTACTTTCCTTTTTTAAAAAAAATTCAGTGGCATTCAGGGATCTTCATAATCTGAGCTTTGTTTTCCTTTGCAGTGTAATCTCTTCCTGGTTTCACATGCCACTTTCAGAATACTGGATTATGGTAATTGCACTCTTTTGCTCCCTTCTCTTCACCTAATGTGTTGTCCCCGCTTGCCCTTTCCCCCCACCCATAAGACCTTGTCTCTGTTTCTGTCGCCCAGGCTGGGGTGTGGTGGTGTGATCACAGCTCACTGCAGCGTCTACCTCCCAGGTTCAAACAGTCCTCCCACCTCAGCCTTCCAAGTAGCTGGGATCACAGGTGTGTGCCGCCACACCTGGCTCATTTTTGTTTTTGTTTTTGTTTTGCCATGTTGCCAAGGCTCGTCTCAAACTCCTGGACCCAAGCAAGCTGCCCATCTCGGCCTCCTAGAGTGCTGAAATTACAGGCGTGAACCAATGCACCAGACCAGGTTTTGCCCTTTTGTTTGCAGGTCTCTTTAACTGTGATGCTGTCTCCTAGCCCCCTTCTCCCACTCCACTGAGTGCCAGGCAAATTCCAACTCAATTTGCTGAGTTTCAGTCTTCACCAAGTCTGTGAACTTCAAAAGACGTTATTCATTGTTACATTCCCTGCATCCGGCACAGTACCTGATATCTGATGGGAACCCAATACATGGTTAAGTGAATGAATATGTTGTATAATTCTTTTTTCTTTATCACATTTGCTGCTGGTGCTGATTGAATTTCCAGAGCTTGCCGTAAAAGATAGGAAGAAAATATGTGGTAACATTGGCCAGTGTTTGGGCCATAAGATGTGTAGAGGTTCTAAGGAAAAATACACTTCCAAACTCATTCACATTGCTGGTCACGTTCAATTCCTGTGGCTGTAGGACTGAGGCTCCTGTTTTCTTGCTGGCAGTCAGATGGGGCCACACACTGCTTCTAGAGGTCAACTTGAATTCCTTTTCGTGTGCCCCACTCCATCTTCAAACCAGCAATGGTGTGTCAGGTCCTTTGTATGCTTTGAGTATTTCTGACTTACGTTTTTAGTTGGAGAAACTCTGGGTTCATGTACCTAGATCAGGTCCACCTTAATTATTTCCCTGCCTTCAGGTTAAATGTGCTGTAGAATATGACATCGTCACAGAAGTGAGATCTCATCTTTAGTTACAGGTTCCAGAGTATGGGGCAGAACACTTTTGAATTCTGCCTAGCACAGTGTTTATAGTTTATTGATCTGTAGATAGGTTGGGTAAAGGTTCCTCTTCAGCCAGTAAAATGTCATCTTCTCTGTCTTTTAATTGCAGGGTTTCTATTACCTATGTCCATTTCTTTAAGCCGTTTGGTCTTATATTCCTCTGTGTGTTACAAGAATTGTATCATGTTATCTATTTCATGTAGAAGTAAGCATGAGAGAAATGAGTATAAATGGGCTGTTGGCCCTCACAGTAAAATCTGGTATCTATTCTAGGGAGATACTCATGTTTTTCTCCTTTTTCACATTGCTGTCGTAGGGTCAGATTTTTCATGGTCATTTTTCTGGTTCTCTTTTAGCATTTGAAATTGAGTAGATTGTTTTGATTGTAAGAATGTTTTTTAAAAGTAAATTTTTATTAAAATGTATATATGGAAAGGAAGACAAATAGTATTTTGCTTGATAAATTTTCACAAAGAGACATACACATGTAGTTAATACCCAAATCAAAGCATTAGAATATTTACTGGTACCCTAGAAGCCTTACCTACTCAATAGCTCCCTTAAAGGCAGTTTTTTGCTTGCCTGTTAATTTGATGAACTTTCAGCCTTTGAAAAGTCTTTATAAAAAGCCGATGTGTAAAATGTTTGGAGGATAGGATAAGAATAGGAGGTGGCTCTTGGAAGTTTGTTTGCTCCTGAGTATGGGACCTAGTGATCAAAGATGAAGTGGAACTAGATACTTTATCTTCCCTGTAATAGGAAATACACTCCCATTGTATAACTGTAATTTTTACTTATAAAAATGGGTTTTGCACTCAAAGTAAAAGTAGGCTCTTACTTTTACTGTTAAAATAGAAACTGGAAAACTGTTCTTTAGAAAAGTCATCCTAATGGGTTCAATTTGAGGTGGTTGCTGGTTTTTATATTTTTATTTTTTTGACCAGTGCTTTCGGTTTTTCTCCTGTAATTTTATTAAACCTATGCCCAGAAAAATGTAAACGGCAAGATTTCAGAATCTGAAAGTTTCTTACGTTTGAAAGAAAGTCCTCCCATGCTTCATTTTTCCTAACAGAAGGTAAACTTTCCGTGCTGAACTTGTCTTTATTTTTAACAGAGGACAAGCTTTAGGAAACTGTATTCAAGCCACATATAGTGTGGTAGATTCTGGTGGTGGAGCAGCTATTAGTTATGTTTCTCTGGAACTGCATTTATCATCACTGTTACCAAAAGCATCCTAGGTTCCTTGGGAAGAAGATCTTAAACTTCTCTACCAAACCACTTTTTTTTTGGTGATGCTTCAGTCTCACAGGTGATGCTTAAAACACAGATTCTGATGTGGAGATTTGAGATCTTACAACCATAGACCATATGTTAAACATTGACTACACAAGGATTCGTGATCTGAGCATTAATAGCCTGTTTTTTTCCTAATTGCATGTTTTATAGTAATCCTAACCTTTAATATATAAGATCCTAACCTTTATATTTAACGTCTTAACCTATTGCTCTGTATTTCTTTAATGCCATGGATTATTGCTTACAGTTATAAATGAAATAAGTAATTTTACTTTATATTTTCATTAATATTCAACGAATACCAATTTAAGGAGAGAAACATAGATATACTTTTAAAGAATTTAAGCGTGGCACTTAAGATTCTTTTTATTATAATAAGCATGTGAAGAAGCTCTTTTTCTGTAATCCTAGTTCCCAGGGGCCAAAATGATGATTAATTACAGACAATAGGTTTATAAAAGTAACCGTTTCCATCATACAAGTGTCATAAAAGATTAAAGGGTGTATCAACAAAATGAACCAGCTTCCTGTGTAAAATTATTAATATTGCTAAATAATGTAGCCTTATATCTGTTATAAAAGTACCAGAAAAATTGCTGGAGAATGCGTTACAAATTTTTTACAAAGTCCATAGATAATCCTCAGTTCTGTTGAATTTCTCTGACATTCTGCTCAACTAGTTTTTCCTGTGCAGAAAAATCTTAACAGGTTGATGTTACAGGAAAAGTGGCATGCTTTTAGAAACCATGACTAGGCTGCCTGAATCAAACATCCTCCCTTCGAGAGGCCTAGGAAAGAACCATCTCGCTTGGTTGTATCCAGGGTACACTCTCATAGGGATAAAGAGCCAACCAAATAAAAGGGCAGACATATACTTAGCTGTATCTGTCTATCCTAATGTGTGTATATATAGTGAAGCTATTGTACAATATTTCTTAATGTAACTTAATAAGGTAGTTTTTTAGCCTCCTAATGGCTTAGTGTTTATAAAAATGATACTCGTTCACTGCAAAGTGTAGAGTATATAAAAGTGTAGAGAAAGTAGAAATCAACAGAAATCCTTTTCCCCCGAGATAACCGTTGTTAACATTTTGGTGAACATGTTTCTAGAAATCTCTATGGTTATATACATATGTAAAAGTGAACATATCTAATGGGATCAAATTATATGCTGTTTTGTATTCTCTCAGTCCACAACTTGCCAGTTTTCAAATCTGTAAATGTAGATATACGTTATTTTCAATGGATGTATGCTCTTCCACTGTGAGTCATAGTTTAGTTTACTCTCATATCACTAGACATTGAAGTTGTTTTAGTTCTTCATTATAAGCTATGCTATGATGAATACAGTTGTCTGATAATTCTGTTAGTTTAGGGTAAATACTTTGAAGTAGGATTGCTGGCTCATATAGTATGTCTTGTTTCCCGCCACAGAGCTGCCCTTTGGAAAGGTAGTGTTAGTTTACACATCCACTGAGTCCTCATTGCTACATCTTCTCACCAACACTGCTTTCTAAATTAATTATTTCAATTCATTTATTTTTTATTTAATTTTTTATCATGGAAAATGTAAATACATGCAATGGTAGAGTATGCATCTATCACTCAGTTTAAGTAATTTCAACTCATGGCTAATTTTGGTTCATCTACATCCCACCTGTTTTCCTTCTTTTCATTTTGTGAAGCAAGAGGCTTCTCAGGCTATCATTTAACCTGTGATACCTCACTTTTATTTACATCTGTTTATTACTGAAATGAGTATTTTTTAAATATACTTACCGGGTACAAAGTGGTTATAAACTTTAATAGTGAGTTAATTGATTTTCTTCCTGTGGGTTTACACCAATTGCAAAAGTGTAATTTAGCTCTTACGTTGAATAATCTTAAGCTGATTTAATCTTAAGTCAGATGTAAAGATAATGTTCAGTTCCAGAAAGGTAACCAGACTCTGAGCTGGTTAGGTAGCATCTGCAGCGTTTGGTCCTGGGTGTGACATCTTAAGAAGAATATTGACAAATGAGCATTTCCAGAAGAGAGTGACCAGCATGGTGATATTAGAGGATAGTGTCACACAGGGAATGGTTGAAGGAACCAGGTGGGGATCTTCAGTTTAGAGAAGACAGAAATTTGAGGGAAGAGGCTGATGAATGGAGACAGCTATCTGCAGATTTGTCGTGTGGAAGGTTTCAGGGATAACAAGGAAGAAGCTGCTAATTAAGTAGCAATAAATTTTATCTCCTCTCTGGCTGCTTAGCTTTTACTGATTTTATTTATATACAGCTGCTGGAAGCAAGCGACTGGTTTTGTGATTAAAATGATGCTTTTGGGTTTCTAGGAAACCCTGAGATGATCTTTGTCAGGTTTTACTTCACATACCCATCTCTCCAAACAGGGATTTAGCGTTGAGATTTAAAGCGGTTTTGCCATATAAGAAAATATTTTTCAGTAGAGAAAAATAATATTCCAACTGAAAGCTGTCCAGTATAGGCCCAGAATCCCATATCTGTAGTTCCAAAATAAAAAAAAAATCCTGACAGCAGAATGTTTCCTAACTCATGTAGAAGCAAAACTTGACCTGAATGGCTGTGTCTTTATTTATCCTACTTGATGTGAATATTCATACATTTCTTTGCAGAAATAGTAATGTGTTTGATTACGGTATGCTTTTCCATACCCCAGGAATATTATGTAATGCTGTAATTACCCATCGAAAACTCAAGTCTGAATTCTTAACACTTGTGGCACAGAGGGTGTGTATACCTGTAGTTGTCGTTCTGTCGTATGTTGAATGATATGCGGTGTATTTTGATACCCTATCACTATGCATGTGTAAGAAGGGAATGATAGTGCTTTTCCTGTTTGTCTCTCTGGAGGCTGTGAAAATTAGATTACTATGTGGAGCATATTCAGAATAGAACTGCCTAAAAATAACGTGTTACTAGTATGGTATTCTTATTCTGTGTGTGTTTAACTTTCTGCCCGAAGATAATTGGGAAGAATAATGTGGAAATCTGTAGTTGAAATATTATAACTGTTGAACAAAGAGATGTCTTCCAGAGGCAAAATGACAAATGATATTTAAAAAATATTTTCACTTTATCCAATCTGATTAGTATATTGTGGTGTTATTTTGAATTATTTGAAATGAAGTAATATATCATAAAACAGAATTAGGCTTATTTTAAGGTCTACACTTATGAGCTCTTACAATTTGCTTTTAGACATATATATTGAAGTTACTTGTAAATGATGATGATGATTTCATTTTAGATCATGCTAACATTCTAGTTCAGATGATCTGGGTTGCTTGTATTTCTGTGGCAAGACCCAAACTTCACACAGAAAGGAAACGCAGTGTGATTTCTAAAATATTTACTTATATATATAAAAAAACTTGGTTAAAATCAAACAGCAGAAAAATGTATTATATAAAAGTCTCCTTCCCCTAATCCTTGTACTCAAAGGTAACTGGTATGATTTTTTTTTGTGTATTTTTTTCATAAAATCTTTTTATGTTAGTATATATTTCAAAAATTCATACAAATAGGATGATGTGCTCTCCATTTCATCCCTCTTTTACTTATGTGCCTTAGAAATCTTTCCATGACCACACACATAGATCTATTTTCCTTTTAGTGACTGAAGTATTCCACATGGACTATACAGTTCAGTTAGTTCAGCTGATGGGCTGTTAGGTTGTTTGGTTGTCTTTTTTGTTTGTTTTAAAGTAAGTAGAAGTGATCAGGCAGTGAACAACTTTGTGCATTTTGACATATTTTTCTAAGAAAATCAAAAGGTAGATTCCTAGCATGGAAATGTAAGGAATCATTTAAATATACTAATAATGCTGGATTACCCAAACCAAAGGTCTCATCAATGTAGTCTTTTACGACGTTCACCGATGCCGTTTATCCCCTCCCTTGCTACTGCTAGACATTATTTAAGTAGGTACGTCTTTAAATGCATTTTTCATTTAAATTAATTTATATTTTGTTAATGACAAATTAAATTTGAAGAAAAGGTTATATATGTATGAGGCATATCATTTTACATTTTGCAGATAATGGTTGGTACTCATTTAAGCTCCCAACACTCTTGGTTCTAAACCACGTCCATGAGGCACTCTTTTATGACTCTGGGGAAAAGCAGATTCTTTCCTCTCTTCTCATTTTGATCTCCTTGGGAGGAAACAAGCTCCTTTTTCATATACTTTTTTAAAAACAGCTTTATTCAAGATACAATTCATCTACCATATAATTCATCTATTGAAAGTGTACAATTCAATAGTTTTTAGGATATTTAGAGTTCAGAGTTGTGCAACTCTCAGTAGTCAATTTCAGAGTATTTTCTTCTCCCTAAAAGAAGCCTCACCCTTCTTAGCCATAATCACGCCACATCTTCACACCCTACCCTAGGGGAACCATTAATCTACTTTGCGTCTCTATAGATTTGCCTTTTCTGGACATTTCATACAAGTAGAATCATCCGAGATGTCATTTTTGACTGGCTTCTTTAACTTGGTGTGCTGTTTTCCACACTCATCCATTTTGTGGTATGTATTACTACAGTTGGTTCTCTGTATTGGTGCCTTCTACATCTGGTGTTCAACCACAGATTAAGAATACTTAAAAAACTGCATCTGTACTGAACATATGCACACTTATTTTTGTCATTATTCCCTAACCAATGCAGTATAACAACTACTTATATAGCATTTATACTTTATTAGGTATTATAAGTAATCTAGCGATGACTTAATATATGAGAGGGTGTGCATAGCTTATATGCAAATACTATGCTGTTTTATATCAGCTACTTGAGCATTCATGGATTTTGGTATGCATAGGAGGTCCTGGAACCAATCCACTATGGATACCAAGTAGATGTCTATACTTCATTCCTTTTTATGGCTAAATAGTATTTCATTGTATGTATATGTCACCTTTTTTTTTCCATTTACCAGTTGATAAACAGATATTTGGGTTATTTTCACTTTCTGGTGTCTGTGAATAATGCTGGCACATACTGATTTCGTGTGGACATATGTTTTCATTTCTCTTGGGTATGTACCTACAGGTGGAATTGCTGGGTCATATAGTAACTGTTTAAGCATTTGATGAACTGCTAGTTTCCTAAGTGGCTGCATTAGTTTACATTCCCACTACCAATGTGTGAGGGTTCCAATTTCTAACACTTATTTTCCTTTTTTAAAATAATCATCTCCTGTGGTTTAAATGTGTTCCCTAAATTTTATGTGTTGGAAACTTCATCCTCAAATTCATATGTTGATTGGAGGTGGGCCTGTGGGAGGTAATTAGGATTAGATAAAGGTCATCAGGGTGAGGCCTCCATGATGAGAATGTTGGCTTTGTAAGAAGAGAAAGATTTGCACTGACATGCATGTGTTTGCATTGTTTTGTCATGTGTTGCGTCCTGCCATGTCATGATACAGCAGGAAGGCCCTCACCAGATGCCAGTGCCATGGTCTTGGACTTCATAGCCTCCAGAACCATGAGCTATGTCAACTTTTCTTTATGAATTACCCAGTCTAGGGCTAGGCACGGTGACTCATGCCTGCAATCTCAACACTTTGGGAGGCCAAGGCAAGAAGACTGCTTGAGAACAGGAATTCGAGACAATGTGGGCAACATAACAAAACCATTTTGCTTAAAAAAAAAAGAAGAAAAAACCAGGTGTGGTGGTGCACCTGTAGTCCTATCTACTTGGAAGGCTGAGTTGGGAGGATTGCTTGAGTCCAGGAGGCTGCAGTAAACTTTGATCCTGTCATTGCACTCCAGCCTGGATGACAGAGTAAGACCCTGACTCTTAAAAAACATAAAAATAGGGCCGGTTGCAGTGGCTCACGTCTGTAATCCCAGCACTTTGGGAGGCCGAGGCAGGTGGATCACGAGGTCAGGAGTTTGAGACCAGTCTGGCCAACATGGTGAAACCCCGTCTCTACTAAAAATACAAAAATTAGCTGGGTGTGGTGGTGTGCGCCTGTAATCCTAGCTACTTGGGAGGCTGAGTCAGGAGAATCACTTGAATCTGGGAGGCAGAGATTGCAGTGAGCCGAGATCGCACCACTGCACTCCAGTCTGGCAACAAAGCGAGACTCTGTCTGAAAAAAAGAAAAAAAAAAAACCAAAAAACAAAACACCCAGTCTATGGTGTTCTGTTATAGCAACAGAATATAGACCAATGCATGATCCTAGTAAGTGTGAAGTGGTATTTTGTGGTTTTTACTTGTACTTCCTCAATGGCTAATAATGTTGAGCATCTTTTCATGTGTGTATTGTCCATTTGCATATCTTCTTTGGGGAAATACATATCAGATCCTTTGCCCGTTTTTTACATTAGTTGTCTTATTGAGTTGTAATAATTCTTTTTATATTAGATATAAGTGCTTTATCAGGTATGATTTTCAAATAATTTCTCATTCTGTGGGTCCTCTTTTCACTTTCTTGATGGCATTCATTGAAGTGCAGAAGCGTTTAATTTTGATGTCCAATTTATCTTTTGTTGTGCTTTTGGTGTCATATCTGAACACAAGTCTTTAAAGGATGAATTTGCTTGGTGAAACACCTTTCCTTTGGATACCAAGTTCATAAGATTGGACACAGTCAACATTTTTTTTTTTAATCTCAATCACTTATTCCTTGAAGATAATCTCAGATGCAGCTTATTTTAAGGCAGTCCCAATTAGTTGACTTTCAGATGTGTTATTTGGAAATACTTTTAAAGGTATTTGGATAAGAAAATCTAAGTTTTACAATAAAATGTAACCTTGCAATGTAGCTTTGCATTTTATGGTAAACATTAGTTACTGCTTACTTTACAGGTACTAAAAATCAACTACTTCAATTTCAGAATGTAACTTTCTCATGCCTTATTTTATTTCGACCAGTATTAAGCCTCTTTATGCTTAGAAGATGGTGTTGAATCTGTTTCAGGTTAAAAAATACTTTATTCAAACTATTATTTTCTTAAAAGTTAATATGTCTAAAGTTTTTGAAAGACACCGATCACTGAGATGTTTGGAGATTTAAACTGGTTTATTTTTGGTTATCCCTGGAAAACTTAAAAAAATTTCTTTTCTGAATTATAGTTTTAAGTCTCCTTATTTTATTCTCGATGATTAATATACAGGGCGTGGCTTACTTATAAGTGTGACTAAAGTTGTACAAATTAATCCTAGCAGGGTTCCATCCTTTAATGTCAGTGCCGTCAGTTGTTCTCCCCTTATTCCTATTATTCTGGCATTATATCTCATCTGTATGTAAATTCTTATTCTGTGGGTGAAAAGGGATATGGTTCAACAGGATTCAAGAACTTAAAAATTGCCCTTTTTCACATTTTTCATAAGTAGTAAGTCTTCTAAAGCGAAGTCAGAGTCATTATAAAGGCATGATAATGGAGTCTGTTATCTATTTGGAAAAACAACTTTTATTGCCATTTATAATAAATGTAAATGGCCTGCCATTTATTTTAGAATTATTCTGTTTCTAGGCCCTAGAAAGGCTCTGCATTTTATAATTAAAGTTAGTAGAGGCTAGAACAACTTATAGGAATGTCATAATGTGCTGTAGGGGACAGTGATACTTTTAAAGGTTCTGACATTCAGCCAGTAAGGTGCTTCTATTTCCAGATAACTTCTTTTCCCTCCAGGAATAGATACAGAAAATATTTTTGGTAAATCTGCCAAGTTTTTTATGTGATTCTCGTTATGTTAAATTTTATTAACAGTGCCTAAATATTGCTAACATTTTAAGTTAAACAGTTATTCAGCTTACCACTTTGACATTACCGCTGATTAGAATTGAAGGCTAAGTTGAGCCTGGGGAACGAGCCTCTTTGTCCAGAAAAGGGCTCTTAGATTTTTCCCTGTCAGTGTATTGTAACCTTTTATAAGGGCAGCGCCAAGAAAGGAGAAGCTGCTACTTGGGGCAGTGTGTTTGACTTTGGTATTCTCACAGGTATGCTGTCTAGGAAAGAGTTCAGGTCTCCTGCTTAAGAAATTGGCAACTAGGTTGCTTCCTGTGGTTCTGTTGCTTTGTCGGGGGAGGGAGGGTACCTGATTTCTACTGAAGGCCAAAATGCAGAGTCAATACGGCCGGTTATTGGCAAAAATTATGATATTTAGAAACTTTTGGAATGTCTGCACTGTTTTCTAGACATTCTGGGGAGGTCACTGGTGTTTGGAAGGTACATACAAATGGTGTATGAAAGGAGTGTGCCATTTTCTGCAGAGGTGTTCGTTACATTTCATAACCTTATGTTGCCATTTAATGAGGTCAAAGAGGTTTCTTGACTGTGACTATGGAATGCTTATCTTTTGTTCTGTCTTGATCTCCTCCTGTCTGTGTGTCTCATTATCTCTGGCTACTTGTATGTTGGCAGTGGCTTTACTTCCTTTCACACTCAGCCTGGATTCCAGGCTCATCTCTAACTCCTACATCAGAACCCTGAACTGGCTTGTCTGTTTTGTAATCTGCCCTACCATGCATACCCCTAACCTAGCACAAACACCCTACCCTTCCCTTCTCTTGTGCCCATGTGGCTCACACTTCTGGATAAATTAGAACAACTTTGGCGATGGTATTGGTCAGGGTTCGATTATCGAGAACAGACGCTAATTCTTCCTACTTTAAGCAGAAAGCAGTTTATTACAGGGAATTAAATTTCTTGGTGAATTGTTGAGGGTACTTAGAAACGCTCCTAGCAGGTGGTGCTAGAGTATAATTCCCAAGGCTGCCCTGTGGAACTGGACTGCCAGGGTGGCCAGCATCCTAGCCCAGGCATGGGGCTGCTGATTTGGCTGTTGCTGCTCCACTGCTGGCCCCAGAACCACACTACCTTGGCCGCTGTCCACAAGAGTAAAGTGGCTACATCACACTTCGTTTCTCTCCCCACTTAGTTCAGTTTCATTCTTAACCCAGTTGGACCATACCATTTGTGTTTTGCATGGTTCATGTTTATCATGATCTGACAGAACCTAAATCTAGAGCAGAACCCCAATGTGGTTTTTTAGCTTTCCAGACTCTGCAGGGCTAGAAGGTGGGAGTAGATTGAAGTGAGTCAGTCTGCAGTATTTTCCACATTTATGGTTTCCGAGTATAGCTGGCTCTTCAAGATTGTTTTGTAGTCCTTTCACCTTTCCTTGATAGGTTGACTTGTTTGCTGATGAAAGCAGCAGTTCTCATTCTATGCTGGCCTCTTTCATTCTCAGTAGATGGCGGAGCCTACGCTTGAGAGAAGAAGCTGTTGGGTACGAACTCCACTTAATTGTCCTCCTGTTCTTCGCTGCCGTCCCTTTCAAATGACCACAAGTAGCTGTCATAGCCCCGTAGAGAGTGTGAGAAAGCAGAGGCAGGAGTCAGCAAGGTTGCTGGGAGGACTGAGGCTCTCGGAGGTGGATCCTGGAGGTGAGAGGGCCAGGTGTGAGGACAGGAGCACGTTCCAGAGGCCCCACGACAGCCTCGCACAGCACATGGCACCATTCTTCACTTACAATCCAGGGCACTCTACTTTCCTGTCTTGCTGGTGCCAGCTCATTCTGTTTCCTTCGTTGAATCTTCTCTTCCTGTCCTCAGGTTCAGTCCTTACTCTGTTCTTGACTTCTCTTTGTGGACAATCTCCTTAGTTTATCTCTAGCTTCAACCTTTCCCAGAAGTCTAGAGGTATATTTCCAATGGTCGGTCATCTTAGATATCTCATAGGCCTCTCACATCTAATATGTTTGAAACCACTCTTGATTTTTCTTTTTTTTCAAATCTCTCTCACTTAGTGTCTCCCATTTTAATAAATGGCTTCATCATTTACCCAGTAACTCAGGCCCCAAATCTTGGAGTTATCCTTCATTTTTTTCTTCTCTCATTTATCACCCTGAATCCCATTAGTAAATTTTGTTTTCTCTGCTTTTAAAACATACCCTGAAACCAGTCACTTAAAATCAGCCTTATTGCTGCCATTCCAGGCCGCCATCATCACTAATAAGCCTTATAAATGGTGGCCCTAACTTTTAACTTCTGTATCCAGTTGCCAGAGTGACATAAACCTAATCATGTCTTTCCACTGCTCACTTAGATTATTAATCCTATTGCACTTAGAATACAATTTAAAATCCTTGCTGTGGCCTACAAGGTTCTGTGTGGATGGTCCCAGTTATCTTTCTTTACCCCCTAAGCATTATCCACCTGGCTTACCAAGTTACTTCCAAGCTGTCTCCTGATTGTTCTCTATTTAAAACAACTGCTTTATTAACTTACTGGGATAAGATACATAATGGTACTTATCTTTTTTTTTTTTTCTGTTCCCCAGTAGATTATAAGCTTCATAGGTAGGAATGTTATTTTGCTCCTTGTCTTATCTTTTCTTCACCTGGTACATAGTAGGTGCTCAAATATTTGCCAAATGGAAGATGGGGACAGGGAAATTATTCTACAGGTCTTGTCTTAATTGGAAGATTGAAGGATAAGAGGGTCTTTGTGGAGAAAGTAGTCTGTGAGAAATAGTAGTAAAATATGGGACTGATCACTACTGCCAGGAAGAGGAAAGTAAGCACTAGAACTTTCAGATTCACAGAAGCAAAAACGAAATGAATAGTAATCCAACCAGACCAGTGGGAGTCAGGAAAGGAAAAGTAGAAACTGTGCAAGATAGAAAAGAAAGTTGAAGAAATGGGAATGGGCCAGAGATTTACTGTCTTACCAAGGTGGAGCAGCCCCATTTCTCTCTACCCTCTTAGGACTCAAAATCCCTGGACTTCATATAACAAAGAAGCATAGGAAGATGCTGAAAGGTGGAGAGAAGACTGTGGCCACTCTAGAGTCCTGGGGACTTGAGAAATAACAAGGGCGTCAGTTCCCCTCCTTACTATCTCCCACATGTCTAGTACAGGGCACTGCAGAAGCCTCCATCCCTGAACCACCAGTAGGCACAGACAGCAAAACTCTGAGAAGAGCCTGTTCCCCATAGCCAGAGGACAGGGGAAGGGAGGGTGGTCTAACAAAACAGAGCTTTTGTCATTACTCACTCTGCTCCAGCTAAACCAAGGAAACTGCCCTCCTCCCTTCCCAGGCTTTGAGAGCAGGCAGCATGCTTCGGTTCCCCACCCAGAGGCTGGAGGCATGCCTGAGCAGAGAGTTAATCTTTCATTTCTTGCCTGGCAGAAGCAGGTGGTACTTCAATTCCCCTGCCAGGTGGTGCTGACAGCACCTAGTGGGGAGCTGATCTTCCACCCTCTGCCTGGTAGGAGCAGGTGGTGCTCTGACTTCTCTGCCAGGGTAGTGTCAGCAAGGCCCAGCTTAGGGCCATTTCCAGCCCCCACCAGCCACAATTAGGTGGTGCTAGCAGGGGGCTAATTACCATTACACTTGACCTCTTCCATCCCCATCATCCCCTGGTGGGGAGGTGTGAGCCTCCACACCCACTGGTGGCAAATAAGGTACAGAGGAGTGGAGCTAGCTGGCACTCCCCACCTCCCCGCCCCTCCTTTGGTATAAATAGGGCCCCTGGGGGTCCTGAACTTCTGCTCCTGGATGCAGCAGCAAACCTGGCATGGCTTAGCCCTTGGCTTTCCCTTCCCTGTGGTAGCTTGGCCCAGAGGATAGCTGATCTTACACAGAGGCAACAGAAATAGTGAGTTGGAGCCACACTTTGGCTGGGAAAGTGTCAGTGAGCTGAACTCTCACCCCATCTGTCTGCAACAAGGCAATGTGAGTCATCACCCCACTTTTGTCAGGGTGATGGTGGGGAGTGGGGGGGCTAGTGGGTAGCTGAATGTGCATACCCACTCATCCCTGGTATTAATGCCTTTTTAGCAGGGAAGCTGCCCGCTAAAAGATTAATTTTGATCTGGGGTCTCTTAATATCAAAAACATATAGGATACAATTCATACAATTCCTACAGATCACTCATACCAAGATCCAGGAATATCACCAGTGAGTGAGAAAGGACCATCAGCAGGTGCTAACTGATTTATCTGACAAGGATTTGAAAGCTGCTATGATAAAAATGTTTCAACAAGCTATTACAAATTCTTTTGAAACAATAGAAATTCTCAGCCAAGAAATAAAAATAATTTATTAAAAACCAAAAAGAAATGATAGAACTGAAAAATAATGATAGTTTAAAAATACTGAATGGGCTCAATAGAGTGGCAATGGCAGGCTGAGAATCAGTGGACTTGAAGACAGAAAATTAGAATCTGCCCAATGTGAAAAAAGTAGACTGGAAAAAAAAAAGTCTCACAGACCTCTGGAGTGATGATAAAAGAGATAACACTTGTGTTGTTGCAGTTTCAGAAGGAAAGAATAGAGTGGAACCAAAAAACAATCTGAAGAAATAATCTGACTATAATTTCTCAAATTTGGTGAAAGACAGAAAGCTGTAGATCTAAGAAGCTGAGTGAGCCCCAGACAGGATCAACCCAAAGGAATCTGTGCCAAGACACATCCTGATTAAACTTGTGCAAGGCAGATACAGGAAAGCTACTGAAAGTAGCTGGAGTTTAACAATGTGTAATTTGTAGGGGAAAACCAGTCCAAATGAAAGGAGCCTTCTCATCTGGAATGATGGTGGCCAGAAGAAAAGCAGCACAACATTTTTCAAGTACTGGAAGAAACAACCATTAACCACCAATTCTATATGCAACAAAAATATCTTTCAGGAATGAGGGGAAAAGGAAAACTTTCTTGCATGAAGGAAAACAAGTTGTGGTTGGTTACCAAGCATACCCTTAAAAACTAGGTAAAAGTTCTTTAAATGAATGGAAATGAAAACCTAAGGTTCTGAATTTCAGAAAGGACTGGAATGGGCAAATATAGGGGCACATGTAATAGACTTTTTATGAGTTATATTTGGTTGAAGCAAAATTTTAATGTAATATGATGTACTAAATATATGCCGCGGAAATATTTAAGACATGCTTAAAAAGTGGGGAAGGGCCTTTTGGCTGGAACCAACCATTTTCTGTTAATTTGCCAAAATGATGAACGACAAAGAGAAAAGGGAGAGGCACCTGGTATGTTCTCTAGGCCTTTTAGAAAACATGGACTTGTTCTTTTGGCCACATACCTGCAAATCTATAAGAAAGATGATATTGGAGACATCAAGGGAATGGGTACTGTTCAGAAAGGAAGCCCCACAAGTGTTACCATGGCAAAACTGCAAGAGTCTACGATGTTTCTCAGCATGCTGTTGGCATTGTAAACAAACAAGGTCAGGGCACGACTCTTGCCAAGAGAACTAATGTGCGTGTTGAGCACATTAAGCACTCTTAAGAGCCAAGATAGCTTCCTGAAACACGTGAAGGAAAATGATCAGAAAAAGAAGGAAGCCAAAGAGAAATGTACCAGGGTTCAGCTGAAGAGCCAACCTGTTCCCAGAGAAGCACACTTTGTGAGAAGCAGTGGAGAGGAACCTGAGCTGCTGGGGCGTCTCTCCTATGAATCCATGGCATGATAGGTGTTAAAACAAACAAACAAACAAACAAAAAAAACACCAAAACAAAAAAATACTCTGGACTGTGTTTAAAAAAAAAAAAAAAAAAAGTGGGGAGAGTAAAGGCAACTTACATGGAAGCATGGAAGCCTGTTTTTCCTATTTTGCTTGTGCTGGTAAAAATGCTGATACCGGTAGAGTGTGATAAGCTACATATGCTTACTGTAGTCCTTAGAGCAGCCATTATGAAAACTGAGTGATATACTCGAGCACTATGAATAAATCAAGGTGGAATTATTAAAAAAATGACATAATCCACAGGAAGAAAGAAACAGAAGAAACAAAATAACAGAAATAATTAAATGGCAGGCTTAGGCTTGTCATACTAATAATTGGCTTAAATATAGATGATCTGAATACACCAATTAAAGGATAGAGATTGGCACAGTGGTTAAGAAAACATGATCCAAAACTGTGTTGTTCAAGAAATTCTCTTAAACCAATGACACAGGTAGGTTGAAAGTAAAGGATGGAAAAAGATATGCCATACAAACATGAATTTAAACTAGAGTGGCCATATTAACATTCAAAAATAATTTCAGAATAAATAATAAAGACAGAGGCATAAGGATCAAATAATGAACACATTAGGAAGACATGATGATCCTAAATATGTACACACCAAACAGAACCTCAAGATACATGAAGCAAAAACTGAGCTGAAAGGAGAAATAAATTTAACAAATACTGTATACATATAAATAAATGTAATAAATAACTGAAGTCTTAAACACCATGTTCTTAGCAATTAGTAAAACTATACACCAAATCAGCAAGAATATAGGACTTACACAATTGACCAACAGAATCTGACATTTAGAACACTTTACTCGAAAACAATAGAATACCCTACTTTTTAAGTGCCCATGGGACATTATAGACATTATTCTGGGCTATAAAATAAAAAACGTAAAAGGATTGAAATCCTACAGAATTTGTTCTGTGGCAATAATGAAATCAAACTAAAAATAGTAAAGGCAACAGGAAAATTTCTAAATAACACATTTATAAATAATTCATAGGTCAGTCTCAAAGGAAAATATTAAACATAAAAATGAAAATATGTTATTAAATATGTGGGATGTAGCTTAAAGCAGTCCGAAGAGGGAAATTTATAGCACTGTTATAAATTAAGTTGAAAAGTGGAAAGGTCTCAAGTCAATTTAAGCTCCTACCTCAAGAAACTAGAAAAGAGCAAAACAAGCCTAAGCAAGCAGAACGAAGAGCAGAAGTCAGTGAAATTGAAAAGAGGAAAAAGAAAAATCATAAGAAGCGATTTCTTTGAAAAGATCAATGAAATTGTTAAATTACTAGCAAGACTGACACAGATAAAAAGGAATAAGACCCAAATCAGTGAACAGGAATGAAATAGAGGATATCACTACAGAGGCTGCAGCCATTGAAAGGATAATTAGGAAATGCCACAGATAACTTTGTGCTCATAAATTTGACAATGTAGAGGAAATATCTTTAGTTTTAATTAGCTTTTTATTTTAGTTTTTCTCAAAAACTAAAACTTACTAAAACTCAACCAAGACAAAATAGACAATCAGAAGGTAGGCATACCTCAGAGATGTGGCGGATTTGGTTTCAGACTCCTGCAATAAACCAAATATGGCAATAAAAGGAGTCACAGAAAATGGTTTCCCAGTGTATATATATATAAAAGTTACGTTTACTCTATGAAGTGCAATAACATTTTGTCTAAAAATACACACAGTAATTGTTGCTAGAAAATGCTGACACAAAGCACATGCTGTTGGAAAAATGGTGCTGATGGACTTGCTGAAAGCAGCGTTGTCACTAATCTTCAATTTGTAAAAAAACAAGTAAAATTAAAAAAATTGGCCAGGCATGGTGGCTCACGCCTGTAATCCCAGCACTTTGGGAGGCCAAGGTGGGTGGCTCACGAGCTCAGGAGATCGAGACCATCCTGGCTAACACGGTGAAACCCCGTCTCTACTAAAAATACCAAAAAAATAGCAGGGCATGGTGGCAGGCGCCTGTAGTCCCAGCTACTCAGGAGGCTGAGGCAGGAGAATGGCATGAACCTGGGAGGTGGAGCTTGCTGTCAGCTGAGATTGGACCACTGCACTCCCTGGAGCCTGGGAAACAGAGCAAGACCCCGTCTCAAAAAAAAAAAAAAATCATCTATGAAGCACAATAAAGTGCAATAAAACAAGTTATACTGTAATGTTAAAGCCATCAAAGAAACTGAATTCTTAATTGAAATGCTCCCTTAAAAAAGAAAAAATCTCTGGGTCCAGATGGTTTCACTGGACAATTTACCAACATTTAAAGAAGAATTAACACCACTTTTATTCAGTCTCTTCTAGAAAACAGGAGAGAAGACCTAGAAAACAGGAGAGAAGACCTACAAAGTCATTTTGTGAGTCTAGTATTACCCTGACAGCAAAATCAGAGACAGTTCAGTATCGCTCATGAACTTAAAGGCAATGATCCTCAAGAAAATGTTAGCAAATCAAATAGAGTAATTAATAAAAAATATTTAACATGACCAAATGAGATTTACGCCAGCCATGCAAGACTGGTTCAACGTTCGAAAATCTATGCCACCCGCCATATCAACAGACCAAAGAAAAATCAGTATCTATCAGTTGACCTATAAAAAGTATCTGATAAAATCCAACATTCATTCATGATTAAAAATTCAGAAAACTAGCAATAAAGAACTTTCTCAACCAGGTAAAGAGCATCTAACAAAAGCCTTCTCCAGCTGAGACCATACTTCATGATGAAAGATGGAATGTCTTTCCTCTCAGGTTGGGAACAAGGCCAGGATGTTCAGTCTTACTTTTGCTGTCCAAAACAGTAGTGCTAAAAGATATCCAGACCAAAAAGGAGGAGCAAAACAGTCCCAGTTTACGGATTACATCACTGTTTATCCTAAGAAATCTAGAAAAAAACTTCTTGAACTGAGGAGTTCAACATACTTGCTGCATACAGGATCAACACAAAAACCATGTTTCTATACCCTAACAACAAATATGCAGAAACTGAAATTAAAAACACAATGCCATTTATGTTCTAAAAATTGTGAAAAAGATACAAACTTCAACATGTGTAGGATATTTGTGCTGAAAATTACAAAACTGATGAAACAAATCAGAGGACCCAAATGTTGCCACAAACCATATTGACATACTGGAATATTCAACACGGTAAATGTGTCAGTTCTCCCTGAATTATCATAGCTTTTATGCAGTTCCTATATAAAATCCCAGCAAAGATTTTTGGTAGATACATAAAAAGGTTATTGAAAAACCTGTATGGAAAGGCATAGGCCCCAGAATAACTAAAACGATCTAGTAAAAGAATAAAGCAGTTGGAATCACTCTACTGATATTAAAGCTTTCCCTTATAGTGATAGTAATCAAGATACACAGATCAATGCGGTGGAACAGAGAACTAAAAAAATACATAAATATGCCAAATTAATTTTTGACAAAGGTGAAAAAGCAATTCACTGATAGATTATTCTTCTTAACAAATGGTGTTGGAGCAGAAATTGGACATCCATAGACAAAATGATCAACCTTGATCTAAATTTTGTATTTTATACAAAATTAACTCAAAATAGATTATGGACATTAATGTAAAATTGTAAAACTCTTAGGCAAAAAAGGAGAAAGTTAGCCAGGTGCGGTGGCTCATGCCTGTAATCCCAGAACTTTGGGAGGCCGAAGTGGGTGGATCACCTGAGGTCGGGAGTTTGAGATCAGCCTGACCGACATGGAGAAACACCGTCTCTACTAAAAATACAAAATCAGCCAGGTGTGGTGGCACATGCCTGTAATCCCAGTTACTCAGGAGGCTGAGGCAGGAGACTCGCTTGAACCCAGGAGGTGGAGGTTGCGGTGAGCCGAGATCGCGTCGTTGCACTCCAGCCTAGGCAACAAGAGCGAAACTCCATCTCAAAAAAAAAAAAAAAAAAAAAAGAAAAAAAAAAAGGAAGTCTTCAGAATCCAGAACTAAGCAATAAGTTCTTAGTCTTTACACCAAAATCACAATCCATAAAAGAAAAACTTGGTAAGTTAGAACTAGTTAAAGACTTTTTCTCCATGAAAGAGCATATTAAGAGGATGGAAAGACAAGGTACATACTAGTAGAAAATATTTGCATCTATCTGCCAAGAGACTAGTATCTAGAATATGTAAAGAACTTTCAAAATTCAATAGGAAAAAACAATCCAGTTGGAAAATGGACAAAAGACATCAACAGACTTTTCACCGAAGAGGATATTTAAATGGCAAATAATCACAGAAAAAGACATTCATTCAGTATTACTAGCTATTAGGGAAATGGAAATTAAAGCCATAGGGAGAAAACTTCTGCTAAATGGCTGGAAAAAAAAAAAAAAAGCACCAAATGTTGGTGAAGATGCAGAGAAACATTGCTCATACATTGCTAGTGGGAATGTAAAATGGTACAGCCACTCTAGAAAATAGTTTGGCGGTTTCTTATAAAACTAAACGTAGAACTATGATACAACTTGGCAAGTGTACTCTTGGATAGTTATCTCAGAGAAATGAACACATAATCATGCAAAAACCTGTACACCAATGCTTAGAGAAGCTTTATTTATAATAAATACCCCTACACAGGAAACAGCCCAGATGTCCTTCAGTGAACGCATTATTGAACCACAGTACTTCTGTATCATGATTACTTCTCACAATAAAAAGGGCCAAAGTATTGATGCACCTACTGTGAATCTCCACGTCGAGTGAGAAAAAGCCTATTCTAAAAGGTTGTATGTTGTATAATTCCATTGATGTAATATTTATGAAATGACAAAATTCTAGAACTGGATTAGTGGCTTCCAGTGGCTAAAGAGCAGAAGAGAGTAGAACGGACATGGATGTGGCTAATGAAAAGGTGACATGTGGGATCCTTGTGGTGGTGGAAATACTCTATCTTGGCTGTATCAATGTCAATAATCTGTATGTGGTATTGCACTAGCTGTTCAAAGTGTCATTGTTGTGGGAAACTTGGTCAAGGGTGAATGGGATCTCTGTAGTATTTCTTACAACTGCTTGTGAATCTGTAATTATCTCTTAATAAAAAGTTTAATTAAATGTGAATGGACTGACTTCTATTAGAAGAGAAGATTGGAAAGTGCCTTAAAATACAGGTGATAACAAGTAACACTTCAATTGTTAACAGGGAAGATGAAAGTGAAGAGATGGGCAAAAAGATACCATACAAACAAAAAACAGAATGGCAGTGTTGGTAGCAGATCAGTTGAGACTAACAGTTGAAAGCAGTAAACATATTAAAGGACATATTATTGATAAAAGACATTTATGAAGAGGATAAACCGTGAAGGTGTATAGACACTAAACCATAGTTGCTAAACACATACAACCAAAAAAAAAAAAAAAAAACTAGAAATGCATGTATATTTTCACTAAGTTTAGTTAGATCTAACAAAGCAATAAAAGGAATATTTTGTACCAAAGCCTATGGACACAGTGAAAACTGTGTGCAGGGGAAAAAATCTACAGAATTAAATGTCTTCAGGATTAGAGAATACAAAGTAAAAAGTGAACAATGGAACTCCCTACATGTCCAATTTTAAAAAATGTTTTAAAAATGGTGGTAAAATATATCCTAATTTTTCATCTGAATCATTAAGTATACAGTTCAGTAGCATCAAATACATTCACATTGTCGTGCATCTAGTCTCCACAGCTGCTTTTATCTTGCAAAGCTGAAGCTCTGTACCTAGCTCAGGATCCAATTTTTTTCTCGTTAGTTGTATAAGAAAATTCCAACTTACTTAAGTAGTGGCAGTTATTAGCTTTTGAGAACAGTTTCTCTTGCAGTTTCAAGATGTGCTTTGCTTATGTTGATATGGAAGCTTAAAAGAAGAATTGTAGACAGTTTATTTGCAGGCTGAATAAAAATGTGACAGTTGCTCTTGTTATCATAAATAGAAGATACCCCAAAATTTGCAACAAATGTTAAAACTGCATTACCATTCTCAGAATAGGTGGATATCGTGTTGTTCTTTGTTGTTGCTGGACTGAACGTAATGGCATGCTGAAAGCACGTTTCAATCAGATGGGCCTGAGCCCTGTCTAGTGTATAATTTACCTTTTCATATATACTGCAGGAGTGTCCCTGGTAGTAAGTTCTGTGAGAGTGAACGTAAAAGTTCAGCAGTCCTAAATTCAGAAAATGATGAGTGGTGAGCCTTTGTAGTTAATGACATGATTACTGCCAGTCTTACTGTTGTACAGTAATAACAAGAGATGCTTCATTTCCAGGTCCACACAAGCACAAATTGACCTCCCACACAGGGTAGTGCTTTGGGGACAACTTATGTAAAAATTTGAATAGTACCCATCTGATTATGCCTGTTGTGCTTTATTACAGATTTTAAAACATATTGCAAGAAGTTAAGCGTTTATAGAAGTCTTTGAAGTCTTGTTGTAGAACTTCGGGTCTCCACGGAATGTGGTTTGATCACTGCTGCATTGAAGTACACAGAGGGCATGTTATTAGGAACTGCATTTTGGAGTTGGAGGATTTTATTTTCAGATAACTTATGGATTTTATAGTGAAAATGCTTATGCTGATACCTATTCCCTGGTTTCTCTGGGACCTGACTTCTTCCAGATAAATAATATCTTCAAAAGAATACATTGAAAAAAGATATTGGGACATGACATATGTTAGGAAACAAAAAGAGACTGAACTAACCTTTTAATATAAACGTAGTATGTCAACAAACCAAAGTAGCTGTCATTAAGAGATGAGAATTTCCTGAAAAAAATTACGTAAAATCCTACTCAGTGATATTAACACATTAAATATATTTAACTTAGACATTCTTACAATAAGCATGATTTGCAATGCCATTTTATTTAAATGGCAGAAAAACCCCACCATTCAATAACATGAGTTATCTTTTTTTCCAGGAAATTATTTCTGATTTGAAGATGGGAGTATAGTAACGTATCAGGGCTTGTAACATGTTTTCAGAAACCCAAATTCCAGGATGGTGGCACGGCTGAAAAGACCCCTCAGCGTTATCTGTTTTCCCAGGCGATGCCTTGCCGTCTCTTTCCTGTTTCACTGCTTCTCTAGAGTATTTCCTCCTCAGTAGTAAATAATGTTGTTCCATGAAATTTGAGATTTTTCATATTGAATAGCTTCTCGCAGTAATGTTTGATCCTTTAGGATGCAGGTCACCCCGTCTAGATGACACAGCTTGGGCTGCCGTGACATTGGTAGGCAGGCATTCAGTCTGTTGGAATTGCAGTGTCATCACCCACTGCAGTTATTCAGTTCTTGTTTTCTGTCTTTTAAGCATAATAATTAAAACAGTTCTTTTAGAATAACCCCATTGTTAGATGTTTCTGGCACTTGTACTCCTAGATAAAATGTTTTTGGGTCTAATTTTTAAGATTTAGAGTCTCAGTTTTTCCACATTGCAACTTGTGATACTGCATCCTCTTCTGCTTAAAATCTTTCAGGGAGGTTCCTACTGTCTTAAGAATAAATTTCAGACTCCTGTGCATGCACAAATGCTGCTCATAGTAAAGCTGATTGTGCCCTGCATGTGGGCACCAGCGAGAAGAGGAGTCCTGCCAGCTTGTCTGCAGCTCTGGGGCTGGTTTCGGTGGGTGGGGACCTTTCCCCTTCACTGAGAGGTGTCACCTGGGCTAGTGGAGCTCCTGTGAGCCTCCGTGCAAGGCTGTTCATCTAGCTTCACTTTCTTCCTAGGCTTGTCTCTCCTTCCTGCCAGCACTACAACGTACGTATGGTCCTGATCAATGAAGCTACTTCAGATTCCACAAGTGTGCTGTGCTTTCTGGTGCCCTTGTGGTAATAACAATAGAGTTAACATTCATTTATTTTTAATTTTTTTAATAGTCAAGGTCTCACTCTGTCACCCAGGCTGGAGCTCAGTGATGTGATCATGACTCAACTGCGGCCTCCAACTCGTGCTCAGGCAGTCCTCCTACCTTAGCCTTCTGAGTAGTTGGGACTACAGCCATGCACCCCCACACCTGGCTAATTTTGTTTCTTTTTTTTTTTTTGGTGTGTGTCTGTGTGTGTTTGTGTGTGTGTATATATGAATACATATATATATACACGTATATATATGTGTGTGTATATATAGTATATATATGTATACATATGTGTGTGTGTGTGTGTGTATATATATATATATATATTTTTTTTTTGTTATAGCAGTGTTTTGCTATGTTGCCCAGGCAGGTCTTGAACTCCTGGGCTCAAGTGATCCTCCTGATTCGGCCTTCCAAAGTGCTAGAATTATAGGCATGAGCTACTGCACCCAGCCCTGAGAGAATTATTTATTCTCCTCCTTCTCTACTAAACTAATTGGAGAGAGTTTCACTTCATACACCAAAGTCTGCAGTTAAATTCTTGCTGTTCCCTGAAAGACTTTGCATCTTCGTGCTTCTGTTGGTTGCCCATGCCATTCCCTCTGCTTGCTTTCACTGCCTCTTGCATCCAGACGTTAGCCGGTTAAGTGGAGTTGTACTTGATGCCACTTCTTCCAAGAACTCTTCTCCAGTTGCACAAACCAGATTTTTTTTTATATTCTTTTAGCAATTTTGTAGTACTCTGACAACACTTGGCACGTATCTTCTTATACTCTTTTGTATATGGAGCAGTATTTTTATAGGTGAAAGAGTCTAATTTTGCATTATTAGTGTATATATGATATGTTGCATACCAGTTGGAGATCTGGTGATGTCATAAAGCTGTTGGTCTTACTATGCCTTTCCCAGAAGTACCTGATGAAATTGGAACAAAATAACTTTTCACCTATTCTCTGATTACTACAGTCAAGGCTCCAGAACCCTAGCCATTGGGCTCAAATGTGCCGTTGAAGGTGATTTTCTGTCCCTAGATATTTTCAACCTCCCTGTTTCATTTCTGACCAATTTTTAGGGCCAGAGGCTAATCCACTAGAACAATATTTCCCTGTGGCATGGTTTTTAATTTTGTTCTGAATTTAGTTTATATTCCTAAGTGGCTTTACAAGTTTTTTCTCCCCATGCCCTCAGAGGAAGTTATGTTCTTCTGAACCTCCTGGGTACCATTTTAGTAAATTAAGAATTCAGTTCACTGAATGCTACCCCTGTGGCCTGAAAGAGTTAATACAAGTTTCTTAAGTACTTTATTAATTCTCAGGGAATAATTTATGCACTAGAGCGTGGCTTAGTATCTAGCCAGTTACAAACACACTAAATATGTTTTTTTTTCCTGTTGGGTAGTAAGTCTCTGAAAATAAGTGGAGGTTCACTTTAAGTGTAAGTATTTTGCTTCCTAAGTACTTAAATATGTATAATTCCACAATGAGAGAAGGAGTATTATAACAGAGAATGAGGTGGATTCAAGTCCTAGCTCAGCCCTGCACTTCTGTGAGGCCTTGGTGTGTTTACCTCCCTAAATGTCTCTCACCTCTAAAGTGGGGACGATGTTTACATCACAGACAGCAAAGCTCAATGGTGATGCACTTAGGTTTTAATGCATAGCCCAGGCTTACTGCTTGGGTTTGATTGTTGGCTTCACTACTTGGTAACTGTGTGATCCGAGGCAATTTTATTACCCTCTCTGACTCAGCTTTTTCCACTGTAAGCTGGAATAATACTAGTACCTGACTCACAGTTGTTACGAAGGTAAGTGTGCAGTAAATGTGAGCCATTCATATACATCATGGACTACTATGCAGCCATAAAAAGGAACAAAATCATGTCATTTGTAGCAAGGTGGATGCAGCTGGAGGTCGTTAGTGAATTAACACAGGAGCAGAAAACCGAAAACAACATGTTCTCCTAAGGGGGAACTAAACATCGAGTGCATATGGACATAAAGATGGGAACAGTAGAGACTTGAGACTACTAGACCGGGAGGGAGGAAGATGCAGGGCCGTGAAAACCTACCTGTTGGGTACTATGCCCACTACCTGGGCTATGGGATCGTCTGCACCCCAAACCTCAGCATCATTCAGTATCCCCATGTAACCTGTGTATGTACCCCCAAATCTGAAATAAAAGTTGAAATTGTTTTTCAAAAAGTGGGCTGTTATTTTTTAAAAATACTCATTTGGAGGACTTTCTGAGCTGATCAAGTGAAATAAAATAAAAAGTGCCAAGTACTATGCCTGGAACATGGCAGCAAACAGTGAATAGAGGATGACTTTTGCTTTTATTAACTACTTAAGGTTTATCTATAGCAAGTTCCAATCTTAAGATGCACATGTGAAAAGCTGCCTGTCACATGAAAGAGTTTGATGCCATGTAGCTTGTCATGTTGTCAGACTCTGTCCCTGGAGTGTGCCCCTCACGTTTTTATGCATGTCACTGTGGCATTTATGTGACTGGTCTGCACTTCTTTCTCCTTTTTACCCCTTTGGCTGCAGGATGTTGAAGTGCACTTCAGTTTTGTCGTTCTCATTTCCCTTCTGGATTCTTGCCCCTCTCCTACTTTTGCTGCCTCCTTCCTCAGTCCCCCATTGCCTTCAGCTGCCCTGTGGTTGCAGTTAAAAAAAAAAAAAAAACACAACAAAACAAACACACAACAAACAGCCTATTTAGATGTATACCTTTGACTTTATGAGGGCCGTGGTTTTGTGGGAAGAGCAGGGTCTCACCCTTATTAGACTGTGGTTCATAATCACTTAAAGAGAACGTCATTCTTGGAGTTACTCATCTGAAAAAGAAGCCTGCTCCTCCAACCGGAAGGGGAATGGGGCTGGGGAGGGAGGGGGTTACTGTTGGATGAAACTGTGCTTGGCTATTGGACCTGAGTGACTGAACACAGTGTCCATGAAGGAGCTGGCTAGGCATGTGTTCTGGGGGGACCAGCCTTGTGAGGGCAGAGGACTAAGAAGCGAAGGATATGGGCAAGGAAACTGTGGAAGTCATACCTGCCTTTTTGGGCCAGAGTACATGTATCTTTTATTTTTTTTGAGACGTAGTCTCGCTCGGTCGCCCAGGCTGGAGTGCAGTGGTGAGATCTCGGCTCACTGCAAGCTCCACCTCCCGGGTTCACGCCCTTCTCCTGCCTCAGCCTCCCGAGTGGCTGGGCCTACAGGCACCTGCCACCAAGCCTGGCTAATTTTTTTTTGTATTTTTAGTAGAGACGGGGTTTCACCGTGTTAGCCAGGATGGTCTCGATCTCCTGACCTCATTATCTGCCCGCCTCGGCCTCCCAAAGTGCTGGGATTACAGGCATGAGCCACCGCACCCGGCCTAAGAGTACATGTATCTTAAGACCACATCCTGGATTGGTAGATACAGAAGGTTTACTCCTTGGGCAGTGCTGGACTCTTGATGAAGTAGCAGGTAGAGGATGAAGTTTGGGGACTTTGTGCCTCTCACATTTATGCCTGCTTTTTAATGTAGCCCAATAACAAAAGGTCATGCTATTGGTGATCGGTGGGTAAGGTACCTACTAACAGTAAGTTTGGCTTAGGAGAGGTAAGCCATTTTAAGTCTATCAGTATATAATGGATCACAGAAGGAGAGAGTGGGAGACACTCAGTCTATCATAAAACAGGATGGATGTGCCACAGAGGAAGAAGTTGTCACTTAACAATGAGTGTGGAAAAAAACAAAGTTTATCAGTGTCTGTGTAGGCATTATTTATTTGGGGACAGCATCCTAAGGCAGGCATATTCCCACAGTGGAAATGGATGTGGTGTGATGCCATGAACTTCTGAAGCAAGTAAATCCCTTTGTTGTGATTCCAAATTTACTCAGCACATAACTGATTATTATCTGCTCTCCAGTGTAGTTGTAGTGGGACAGATTACATTGCCCAGAAGAGTTCAGTATTCAGTCTTCTTGGTGGTTATTTTGTTGTAAATTAATAATACTGATAGTATGTCATTTTGCTTTTTATAATTGATTGTCTTTAACTTTGCCCTGAGGCATTTTTCCTAATCAACTCTAGACCATGATAGAGCCTTTGGGCCACAAGACTAACAGTCTTACCTTGAACCGCCATTCAGTGAGGTGTTTGGGAAAACCTTTTCCTGGTGATGTCTCATCTTTTCCTTCTACAGTCACCAATGTCATATTTACTGTGTTAAGATGCTAGGCTTTGTACTGGCTTGTTTACTTCTCACGATTTATCTTGCAGTATGATAGTTTATGTGACACTGAAAAAAATTAGTAGGACTGTTAAAATAGTTTTTTCCCCCCATTAAAAGTAGAATTGCACTGTTTTGCTTCTGAAGAATTTGGCTTTAACTGGTTTATATTTTGAGCTGGGTATTAAAGGAGAATTATGGTAGGGTAAACACAATTAGTGACATCTGGTTGCCCCAAGAATCAATAATATCTGATACTACATACATAAATAGATATCTATGTTGTGATAATATATCTTAGTTTCACTGGGTAAAACTAGAAGAATAAAAAATTTGAAAACAGCTTGGTTACTGACTAAGCTGCAGCAGTTCTGAGAGCCTACTGTTGTCATTTTTAATGGGCAGCCTTGTACTTCCATAGATTGGTTAATCTTAAAGGCCAGATGGTAGTTGTATTGTAATTTCATAAAGATTTTATGTCCTGTGTTTTGCTGTCAACTAGAAGCATGAGAATTTAGGAAAGTTATATTTAGACATATAAATAATAAAAATTGGTGAATCATTTTACCTAACAATTTATTGATATTACTCAACACAAGGAGAAAAATTAGAAAATGGACCTTAACACCACTGTCTACTATGAAGACAGTATAGAGGAGGCAGGAAAAACAGAAAGCACACAATAACATGATAGCTATAAATTCAAGTGTCAGTCATTACAATAAATGTAAATAGACTAGAGGATTCTGCTAAAAGACACGTCAGATTGGATTAAAAACATCTGAGATACTGGGTTTACAAGAAGCATATCTAAAAACAAAGATACAGAAGGCAAAATAATGGAAAATTCTATTTCAGGCTCACTTTAAGCAAAATAAAGCTGGTATAACATGTTGGTATCAGACAACATAGAAATCAAGGCAAAAGGCATTAGAGATGAAGAGGATCACTGCACAGTGGTAAAAGGTTCAGTTCAGATATAGGTACATATTATATAAAGCAAAAATATACAGAAACAGAAGAAAAATAGCTGAATGCACAATCCTAGTGGGAAGTTAACATACCTTTCTGAATAGTACAACTTGCAGACAGAAATCTTAGGATATGGAAGACTTAACATGATTAATGAACAAATTTGACCTCATGGACATTCATAGAATGTTACAGTTCCTGTATAATCCATTCTTTTCAAGCACATGGAGCATCTGACATTGATTACATATAGGAATATAAAGCAAGTATTCATAAATTTCAAATGATTGAAATCATGTAGAGTATTTTTCTTATGGAATTATAGAAGGAATCAACCAAAAGATAACAGGAAAATCCTTGTATGTCAATAAATTAAGAAGTATATTTCTTATAATGTGTAATACATAATTTTATAAATATATAAATATATATTTGTAAAAGTTTCATTTACAAAGTTTTATAAAATGGAAAAACCTGTCACTTAAATACAAAATCACTGTACTTCTGACCCTAGTAACTGTAAAAATTGTCAGGATTTGGGAGGTTTTTTTTTTTGATGTCCAAATACTTGATACACGTTCCAGAGATCCCCAATATTTTTGTGAATTCTTCTTAGGAGGCTAGTGATCATGTATGTGGGATTAGGAAAGTAATTGAGCTAAATGGGGGAAGAGATCATTCCTGCTGGTAGCAGGGAGGGTGTGCCACGACGAGAGGTCTGTGGATTTACTGAAAACACGAGATTTACATCCAGAGCTTAGTTCACAGGCTGTGGCTCCTGTTTTTATTCATTTAGAGGCTGATAGACCAGCTGTGCCTGTAGTTACGTGTTCTTTGGGCGGACACCTAAGGAAATTTGAGGCTCAGACAAGCTGAAGTAGATATTTCTGTTTCCATGTTGAATAACAGAGCCACTCATGGGCTCTCACAGATAAACTGTTTGGGGTTTTACCATTCCTTCCCATTTCCATTCCTGAAGGAAAAGGAGAAGAGATTTTTCTTCTTTTTTCAGATTATTACTGATTGTTGGTGACCTAGGGAAACCCTTTTTTTTTCTCTTCTCTTTTCACAAAGTTCTGAGGAGCATGAAAAAATTGAGGTATTCACAGTGTCTGGGGAGGAAATGAGTTCTGTCCTGTATTTTCTGAAGAGTGGGAATCTAAATCAGAACAGACACCAGGTTGAAGAAATAATTTGTCACATCATGGATGCAGGAACAAGCTCTATGTGGGAATACTTTGTTGTAGTTGGGGTCTGTCTTGAGGGAAAACAAGACATAAAGGGTATGTGAAATGTTTTCTGGTGATCATATCCCACCGTGTCATTAGTTCTTTTAAAGTACTTTTTCTATATTATCCCAATTTAGCTTTTTTTCCACCCTGCAGCAATTCTATTTCTATTTTGTTTCCTGTTATCATTGTTCCCTTTTTTTGAGTAGAGGATAGATAGGTAAGTGGTGTAAGTAATGGCATGGAAAGATTCAAGAACCATTAAGTAGATTATATCCCTTTTTACTATCCTTTTCTTAAAGTGCTTGACTTAATTCTGGATAGCCACTTACAAACTTTGATGAGTATCTTTCATCTTGGGGGTTATTTTGAAAATTGATGGCATTTGGAATAAAAGTTGCTATAACCTTAGTGTACGTTTGGGTTTATAAAATATACTGAACATAGGAACTCACATGACTCCCAATTTTTGAAGCAACCATAATTTCTAAAAAAATTCAAATGAGCTGAGTTACATTTATACCACTCCTGGGAATTATTAGAATAGCATATGTTCTCTGTTTATGCTCTTTGTAAAATTGGAAAAGTAATCTGTAGCTCTTATTAGTAGTGCCCTGTGTGTGGTTTCTGTAACAGTTCTGTAACTGTAACTAACCATTCCAGTCTATTTCTGAATGGTTAGTGGAGCTGCCCGTCAAACCCAGACCTATTACAAGGGATGATATTTCCCCTGTCATGAATAGAAACTATTGATGACTCGATTAACATACAAGGATGATACAGTTCATGGTTAAAGGGAGCATGCTTCCTTTTGCTGGTGAAGGAACATTAACTGTAGATTTCATCTAGAAGATCACTAGAAAAAGCATCCTCCCATGTTTGAGCGTGTCCTGCATGTCAGTTTCCATGCAGATGCTTTCTGTACGTCTTCACGTCCTCCTCATCTCATGAGGTTGGAGGTGAAAGTTACGTAACTGACTTGCTCAGGGAACACATTTCATGTTGGAACCGGGCTCCATAGCCACATTTCAGACCATTTTTCTTTTCTTTTTTTTTTTTGGGACAGACTCTTGCTCTTTTGTCCAGGCTGGAGTGCAGTGGCGAGATCTTGGCTCACTGCAAGCTCCGCCTCCTGGGTTCACACCATTCTTTTGCCTCAGCCTCAGCCTCCCAAGTAGCTGGGACTATAGGCACCCGCCACCACACCTGGCTAATTT
Source organism: Pan troglodytes (assembly GCF_028858775.2). Classification (NCBI taxonomy): domain Eukaryota; kingdom Metazoa; phylum Chordata; class Mammalia; order Primates; family Hominidae; genus Pan; species Pan troglodytes. The sequence continues at coordinate 9,307,589 of NC_072404.2, forward strand.
TTTCTATTTTTAGTAGTGATGGGGTTTCACTGTGTTAGCTAGGATGGTCTTGATCTCCTGACCTCATGATCTGCCTGCCTTGGCCTCCCAAAGTGCTGGGATTACAGGCGTGAGCCACAGCGCCTGGCCTGACCATTTTTCATTTAACCAGCATTCAGATTATTAAGTCAAACGGAAAAAAAAAAAACAGGGATATAAACCAATTAGAAACCAATGTGACTGTTTCATGCCTTACATTTATATCTGGAAAGTTGAATATAAGGAAAAAGTTGTTTTTTGAAATAGTTTTTTATTGGTTCCAATGATTATTCGAGAGTTTTCCGTGAAAGAAGTATAGGTAACATAATAAAAGTTAAAGTTAACAGTCTTAACACTTCAATTGTAAGAATATTTTGTGGTGTCAGTGTATTAATAGCTCCTGAAAGAAAATTGTCAAATGTAATCAGTCTACATTTTTTTCATATATATCAAAGCTACCCATTTATTAAATCACAGAAGTTAATTATGTTTCATTGGGAATTAATATTGACTTTATAGGTCTCGGGTAGATTATTTAAATAGCCCTGCTAGCTAATATGTTAACCCCTGCCCTTATTACAAATACATCCTGACGGATAAGGGCAAAATATTATTGACTAGATTATGCTTGAATATCTCAAAATGAAAACAGAATGAAGCAGCTAACCAAGGAAATGATTGGACTTAAAGTGTACGTACTTGATCACGTTAAAGAGGCCTCACTGTTGTGTAACAATAGATGCTTAAAATAATCCACCAGCCAACACTCACTACATGTGAAAGTGGTTTACTTTCTTTTGTCTGTGGGGAAGCTCTAATTATATGATTATAATTAAGCTACAGTTTATTTTCTCATTTTCTCTGATTAAATTGCGGTGGGAAATATCTGGCCAAATCTAGTCTTTTCTTAGTCATGTTATTTGTTAATTCCATTGACACATCTTATTAAAATTTGCAGCAAGGTGTTTTCCTGTTAAAGTAATTGAAGATTTCAGAGTATCTTATATCTAAAAATTGTGACTATTCTCTGAAACTAGACCTAAAGTTCTTAAAATATAAATGCGTCATTCACGTAGATTACGGAGTTACTTTTAAAATGTAGCTATCCACTGAAGAAAATTGTGAAAATGTCCCATGAACGATTTGCAAATTTATTTATTTAGAGATGGGGTCTTGCTGTGTTGCCTGGGGTGGAGTGCAATGGTGCGATCATAGCTCGCCGTGGCCTCTAACTCCTGTGCTCAAGCAGTCTTCCTGCTGCCTCAGCCTCCCATGTTGCTTGGAATTACAGGCGTGAGCCACTGGGCCTGGCTGCCATTTGTAAATTTAAATCTTAACACTTACGTTGTGTTTCCAGTTAGATTTCTTCTCCGTTCTTTGCATCACCTTCTTAGATCTTCCCCATTCTTCTCAATCCCCTGTTCCCTCCATCTTCACGGTACCTTTCATGGAGGAAATAGAAGCCATCACTGGGAATACCCTCAGCTTACCACCGACAAATCTATTCCTGCAGACACCCGTCATTGCAATTTATATTTTAACAAAGGCTTCTGATCCCAATTTCAGGAAATAGCCTCTAAACTCATCTCTTAGTCCCAAATTCATTACCCATTAAATCTGCTATTTTATGCCTCCTATATTCTTACCTTCAGATGTTGAGAGGTTGGGGCATAAAACTTTGCAGCACGTCTGCAGTCTTCCCTCTAGAGTGAACTTGATCCTGCTGTTCGTTCTCTTTATTCTCTTCAAAGTTAAATCATGTTCCAGCATTCATGGTATTTCTCCAGCTTGTCCTCCGCTCTCACCCCATTGTCATGAGGACTGCACTGAACAAATAGACACCTTATAGTGCTTATAGGCCATAGTTGCTGACAGATAACACGGTTGAAAAAGGAAGTTTCACAGCCTTGTAGCTTATGAATTCCCATGTGAGCCTTATTAGCTTTTACAAGCTATTTTCTTAGCTTGTAAGAATCTTGCTAGGGATTCACAGTTAATATAAATATCTGTAGTTTTGGAAAATTGAGACAGTGCTTGCCCTTCTCTAGTCATCCTGTACATTTTAGATTTGACCTCTTTTTTGGGGGGGTGGTGGTGAAATATAACATAGTGCATAAAGCAGATGTACAGTTCAACCAACTGTAAAATAAACATCTGGGCAGTTGCCGTGCAGATCAAGAAGTAGGACGCTGCCAACTCTCGGAAGCCCTCGTGTTTGTTACCGCTCTTTAAAGATTGAGGCAGGTGTTCCATGAACTGATCCCCAAGTCTCTGTGTTATAATTCATACGAGTTGGGAGGCTGCAGTATATTTGGATAATCTAAGATCTCCTCCTTTATTTTTGCTTACCGTTGGATTTTAGTTTTCTCTTTCCAATGTTTATTTTCTGTGTGTATTCTGAAGATAATTTTATCTGACCAAGAAAGTAGGTATAGAACTAAGTGTGTTGTCTGTAATTGTTTGTTACAATATAATATAACTAAGGAAACTTTTTCAATTTTTGCAAACCTGATTTTATTCTGCCATTGTTTCCTGATAGGAATTTTGGGAATTTTAGAGATCCCTGCATTCTTTTGTACAAAAAATACATCTTTCTGAGGCCGGGCGCGGTGGCTCATGCCTGTAATCCCAGCACTTTGGGAGGCCGAGGCCGGTGGATCACGAGGTCAGGAGTTCAAGACCAGCCTGACCAACATGGTGAAACCCCATCTCTACTAAAAATACAAAATTAGCCGGGCGTGGTGGTGCGTGCTTCTAATCCCAGCTACTCAGGAGGCTGAGGCAGAAGAACCGCTTGAACCCGGGAGGCAGAGGTTGCAGTGAGCCGAGATAGTGCCACTGCACTCCAGCCTGGGTGACAGAGCGAGACTCTGTCTCGGAAAAAAAAAAAAAAAAGATACTTCTTTCTGTTAAACATTTCCTTTAAAAATCTAAACTCATCAGAAAAATACCTGCTTGACCACATTAATTTCTTGAAGTATCTCTTTCTTTTCCTGTTGGAATCATGTGTTTGTAAAGTCACATGATTTAATCTTCTAGAGACTCTGGATGCTTCTGTTGTTGATGTATATGTGCACACTCACAGTCTTAAGGAATTTGGCATTTTATATTTCACTGTCTTTTTACTCTTGCTCCCCTTCTTTTATTGTTGTTTTTTTTTTTTTGAGGCAGGGTCTCACTCTGTTGCCCAGGCTGGAGTGCAATGGTGCGATCACGGCTCACTGCAGCCTCAGTCTCCCTGGGCTCAGGTGATCTTCCCACCTCAATCTCCCTGGTTTCTGGGTTTCAGGTACATGCCACGATACCTGGCTTATTATTATTTTTTTTTTTTGTAGAGATGGGGTCTTGTTGTGTTGCCCAGGCTAGCCTTGAACACCTGTGCTCAAGCAATCCTCCTGCCTTGGCCTCCCGAAGTGCAGGGATGACAGGCATGAGCCGCACGCCCAGCCCACTCCCCTTCCTCACCAGTCTTGAGCCTCCTGTTCTGCTTTTTCCCCTGTCTAGGCCCTCACCTCCCTCCACTTTTCTCTTTTTTCCCATGACTTGGTCATGGCACAGAAACAAAGTCCCCAGTGACAGTATCTTCTCAAAAACCAAACAGTAAACTCTGAACTTTCTTTGCTATTGGATTCATGATTTGTGATTAAGCATATTTTCCCCTTTGCAGGCTCTTAGTTATGTGTGGTAGATGTAGTTCTAAATTACATTTGCTTTAAAAATATAAAAAGTATATAGTAACATAAATGATGTAGCATAATAAAACTTTAAATCATTAATGATATTCATAGATTGACATGTAAGCTATTCCCAGTCATTTTCTTTTTTTCTTTTTTTTGGGGGGATGGACGGAGTCTTACTCTGTGTCCCAGGCTGGAGTGCAGTGACAGGATCTCGGCTCACTGCAACCTCTGCCTCCTGGATTCCAGCGATTCTCCTGCGTCAGCTTCCTGAGTAGCTCAGACTACAGGCCCATGCCACCACCCCCAGCTAATTTTTGTATTTTTAGTAGAGGCAGGGTTTCACCATGTTGGCCAGGTTGGTTTCGAACTCCCGACCTCAAGTGGTCTGCCCGCCTCAGCCTCCCAAAGTGCTGGGATTAGAAGCATGGACCACCATGCCCAGCCCTCATTCATTTCTTGTACTAGAACTGGTGATCTTTGACAATTTGTTTTAATATGAAGTTGTTTTAATGAGGGGCAAATATTTGGAGCAATTAGCTAATCATTACAACTTTTTTTTTTTTCTTGTTTTGTTTTTCTCTTTTCTTTTTTTCCCCCAGCTACTGCTCCTCGCAGAGCAGGGCTAACCCATAGGTAGTGTGCCCAGAGTCAGCCATCATTACAATGTTCACGCTTACAGCATAAGTTAAGGTAGGACTCAAAAAATTTTTCTGTAAAGACAATCTCAGAATTAAGTGCTTTCAGGAATTACTATGCAGCTAGAATTTTCTGTAGGATTGAAGGTTGTAGCAGCTTTGAGCATTGATATTGATTTTGAGAATGAATCCAATTGGCAGTCATCCCCTGGAAGACTTAATTTGAGATCTTTATATGTACTTGCGCTACAGTAAATAAGAATGTGTCCTAGATGGAGGCAAAATGGGGTGGGTTTCAAGCATTTAATAAATGTGTTAAACATTTTAACTATTATTTCCTCTTTTCAATTTCAAATAGTGTTAAATGATTGTTATGGATAGGAATAGGGTAAACCCATTTCTAGGGCATGGTTTAGAACATTGGTGCAGTTTTTTTTCCCAAGAATATCTTAATCAGAGCCCTGGTTTTTAGTCTGTTTTTCTAAGAACTCCGGGAGTTATGCTGGTTTCCTCAGGGATTGTTTTTGGCATTTTCCTCATCATAGAACCTTATGGCATCACCTTGGAGACACAGCGTTAGTTTAAGGAATGGGCATGTGATCACGCAGGTCAATTGGAGTCCCATTTGGTGCTTTTCTGTAGGAGTAGCAGGGAGAGACTGCCTTTTCTGGTTGGATTGCTAGTGGTGTGTGGGCTGCCAAGTGGCCCCCTTCCTGGCACCAAGCAGAATGCAGCACACACAGGGAGTAGAGCCCGGAGGCTTGAGCCTGAAGGCACTTGAGGAATCTGGGTCCTGGAATGGTAGATGTCCTCCATGCTAGGACTACCCACTTGCATAGTGAATACATTGCCTTTTTGTCTAAGGTTAAGTTTTTTTTGTTGTTGTTTCATGCAGAATTGAGAAATACGGCCAATACCTTAGGGAAAGTGGCAAGTTAGGAACTATACTAGCAGGCTATTGAAAGAATCAGAGAGGCTAGTAGCCTTTAGTTTTTAATTTTTTGATTGTCTATTTTTGCTTGTTTGTGATGAGTATTTCTACACCTGGCCAGGGATGCATTCAGATAAACATTTTGGATACCTCCTCTAAAGTGTCTGTCCACACCACAGGATCACCGCCTGGTCCCTTAGTGCTGACATTCCACTCCAGGAGATGCTGGGCTCCTGGGTGGCGCACTGTGAGGATGCTCGAGCTGTATCAATTGTGAACCTCACTTTCAGGAGTTCAGTAATTGTGAGACGGTATCTTCAGGCATTGTGGAACTCTTTGGGGGATGCGACTATCCAGGGCATTCTGGAGAAAGGAATAATGTTCAGTAATAAAGCCCTGGAGACAGGAATTCTTACTGTACCTGTGACCCATGAAGTCTTAGGGCAAATGTAGAAGGCTCTGTTTGGCTGAATGAATCTTAAGGCATCCACCTTGCCTTGGAGTTTATTTACAGCAACAGACACACTCACAAAGAAACTTTGTAAGCAAAATATTACAACACTTTGTTTTGCTTCTGGTTCTGCCACTCTGCTGTCATCTTTGCAAGCTGCAAAACGTGAAGGACAGGAGAAGAGAAGTTTTTTTCCTCTTATCTCATGACCTTCAGCATTCTTAGACCAGAGCCTGATTTCTTTAACACTCTAACTACTTTTATTAGTTTGCTTATTCAGTGGTAGAATGTAAACTCCAAGAGGTCAGGAGTCACACTACTCACTATATTTTTGGATAGCCCCAGCCAAATACCTGACACAGCAGGTGCTTGATAGACAATCTGTTGAATTATATGCAATCTGTTGAATGAAGCTCTTAAGTTATCTAGATTTTAGGAACTACTGGGGCAGATTCTCATCAGACAGGTGCAAAGAATGAGTATTTTAAAACAATTAGATTTAACAGAACATCATTATGCAAATGTAGCTCTGGGATGTCCCACTCAGATGCCAGGCTTATAATATTAATGAAGTGTTATTTGAATTTGTGTGTGTTTGTGGGCGGAGTGGATTCTCTTGTTAATATTGGGCCTCAGGTTTATTGATATTTTCGATAGAAATAACTTGAAAATTGCTGTTGAAAGATACAAATGTTTCTTTCCCAGGTGTTTTAAATTTTCTTAGGAATATATGACAAGCTGGCGTTGGATTGCGTGTCCTAGGTTTTGTTACCTTGGCCCAGTGCTGCTGTCACTATCCCAACCACCTGGTCTGTCTGATCCTGGAGCACTGGGTGAGAAGCTGTTCATTCTGTCAGTCTGACTGTATTAGCAGTACCCCCTCCCCGCAGAGGCAGAGAAGACTCCACTCTGTTATGTAATTGTGAGTGCTGGGAGATAGTGGGGGGAGTTATAATTTAGGGAATTTCCATATTGGAGATAGTACTGCCTATGTGTCATATGATGCATTTGACATCATATGGGTTATTCATCGATGGGTTATTCAACACGTTTGAATAGTAAGGCCTCCAATTGACATTTATAGCATATGTGCTAAAGAAACAAAATGGTGTGTTGGGAGTTACATCCATCATCTTTCCCCTTTGGTTGAAATTTAAAGTGACAAACTGTTATACTTTAAAAACCGTATTGATGATCAAATCATGTTAAACACATACTAAATTCCTAGAAAAAAATCTGCAATTGATACTGTAGTTTTTTCTATATTACAGTTATTTATGGCCAGGTGTGGTGGCTCATGCCTGTAAACTCTTTGGGAGATTGAAACGGGAGGATTGCACTCGCATCTGGACAACAGAGTGAGACCGTGTCCCTTAAAAAGTTCATTTTAAAACCCGAATTGAAATTAGTAGTAAATTTTTAAACACTTATGGTGAGAACATTTGCATTTCTATCATAGGACCTCTGTGTTCCTTGTTCTTCTATTCCACTTTCTTGTCCCACCTTCTGGTAACTGTGGTTCTTGCTTTTTCTGTTTCAGCTTCTTGCTCTTGGCTTCTCTTCCCTTCCCAGCATTTCTGCCTGCCTTGGGTTTCTTTCTACTCTCTCACCTTCATTTCCCACATCTTCTCTATTTGTTCTCCGCCCTTTGATTCACTCTATATTTAAATCTACAATTTTACCCTCCCTCGTTGGTTTATTTTTTAATTATTTCTAAATCTCAGTAAGCAATTTGAAATAAGAGCAAGGTATGGTGCCTGATCAATTACCCTATGGCTGCCACCTCTTTAGAACTATTGGCTTAGAAATCACCTTTGGTCACACGAAATAGGGCATTTATTGCAGGTTTATTAGTGGGGAGAAATAACAGTTGTTCCATGCACAGTATTGGTGCGTTTCTATTCTCAATCAATCAAGAATAACCAGTGAATTTTCCAAGATGGTTATTTAAAGTGCTATACTAATAATACTGAAAGTAAGCCATATGCACAACCTGGCAATTTTTAAAAATATCTTTTAAGTACTATATATCCAAGAGCAGATTACATTTTCAGTGGCAGTCCTCATTTTCTCCACATTGAGTTATGTCTTGGTACCACGCTTTATTGCAAAACTCTCAGACCTAAAGGATTTAAAGTTTATTATTGCGATTTTAAAGCAGGATAGAAAGGAAAGGAGAGAAAAATAATTTTTCTGAGTGAAGGGACCTAGTTCTTATAATAGCATTTTGATCTGGGGACTGTGCTGTGATAAATAACTCTTACTGTAGAATCTGGATGAAATTAACCCTGGGAGAACCCTATATATCCCCGAGGCATTAGATGGCCGATTACGACAGTGTGTAATCTGTTTTCACATAGTATAGTACACAGATGTATATGTGAGCTGAGTGTAAATGCAGACTTCTTTCACCTTTTTAAAGACTATCTTTTTGAAGACTTTTCTTGGAGAGGATTTATCTAACACCTGTTTGAATCTTCTCTTTTTGTTATTGTGGTGATCTTATTTGAGTAGTATTTTGGTGATTGTGTTTGATCATAAATATATAGCAGCAGAAAATTTTTGCAGCACCAAATTCATAATTCTTGGATTTACCATATCTAAAGGAATGCCAATTTTCCATATTTTTTCCTATATCTTTACAAGCCTTATTAAAATATTAAACTTAAAAAATTTTTAAAGCATAATTGCTTTTTTCTTTTCAAACTTCTGAAGAAATATACAAGATTTAAAATTAATTTTGATAAATTAATTTGCATTTACTTTATAAGCCAGCACTTTGCAGTGTGAAATAATATTGAAAATGGGAAACAATATGTGTTGATAATTAAATGAATATACAACCAGTTTGCTTTCCAGAAGACATTTTCAAGTACCATGTAAAAGGTACTTTTTGGAATTATTTATACTTTTACAGTTTTCCATGCGTGTGTGATTAGACTTCTGAGAAAAACTTGGATAATTTTACGATGATAAACATTTATATTTCATTTCAGTGTAGTTCAGTCACTTAAAAATATCCACTTAATTTTATTTTGGGACAACTGTAGATTCACAAGCAGTTATAAGAAATAATACAGAGAAATCCTCTGCCCCCTTCATCAGTTTCCCCTTATGGTGGCATCTTGTTAAATGTGGAGCGATGCCACATCTAGGATATTGACTTTCGTATAGTCAAGAAACAGAACGTTTCCATCACCACAAGGATCTCTCATGTTGCCCTTCTGCAGCCACACCGACCTCTCCTGTCTCCTTCCATACTGCTTGGCAACCATGAATCTGTTCTCCATTTCTATAAATTTATCATTTCACAAATGTTATATAAATAGAATTATACTTTGGATATTGCTCTTTTTTCATTCAGCATAGTTCCCTGACGATTCATCTAGATAGTTTTGTATTTCAGTAATTCATTTCTTTTTTATTAAGTAGTGTTCCATGGAAACTGTGTACCACAGATTGTTTAACCATTCACCTATTAAAGACATCTGGGTTGTTTCCATGTTTTGGTGGTTACAAATAAAGTTGCTATAAACATTTGTCTATAGGTTTTATTGTGTATCCATTTTTTTCTGTGATAAGTGCCTAGCAATTCAATTGTTGGCTCATATGTTAATTGTATGTTTATTGTTTAAGACAGCGGCCCCCAACCTTTTTGGCACCAGGGACCGGTTTCTTCAAAGACAGTATTTCCATGGACCAAGGGTGGGAGGTGGTGTGGATGGTTTTGGGATGAAACTGTTCCACCTCACGTCATCAGGCATTAGGTTTTCACAAGAAGCACGCAGCCTAGATCCCTCACCTGTGCAGTTCACAGTAGGGTTTGTGCTCCTATGAGAATCTAATGCTGCTGCTGATTTGCCCGGAGGAGCTTAGGCAGGAATACTCCTTCGTCCACTGCTCCCCTCCTGCTGTGCAGCCTGGTTCCTAACAGGTCATGGACTGGTAACAGTTGGTGGCCTGGGGGTTGGGGATCCCTGGTTTAAGAAACCTTTTTTGAAGTGGTATACTATTTTACGTTGTCACCAGAAATGTGTGAATGTGATCCAGTTTCACATCCTCATCATTATTTGGTGTTACCATTATCTTTCATTTTGGCCATTCTGAGATGTATGTGGTGATACCTTATTTTGGTTTTAATTTGCATTCCCCTAATATTGAACATTGTTTTTTCATGTGCTTGTTTGTCATCTGTATATCCTCTTCAGTGAAAAGTTTATGTCTTTTATCCATTTTCTAACTGGATCGTTTTTCACTGTTGAATTTTAAGAGTTCTTTATATATTTTAGATACTAGGCATTTGTTGAACATTTGGCGTACAAATATATTCTCACTCTGTAGACTATTTCCATTCTTTTAACAGGGTCTTTTGCGTAGAAAATGTTTTTAATTTTGATGAAGTCAAATTGATAAGTTTTTTCTTTTATGGGTCATGCTTTTGCTGTCGAGACTAAGAATTCTGCCTAGACTTGGATCCTGAAAATTTTCTCCTGTGTTGGTTTCTTTTAAAAGTGGTGTAGTTTTATGTTTCACATTAAAGTCCAATGCACATTTTGAGTTAACTTTTGTATATGGTTGAGGTTCTTTTTTTGCTTTTAAACCCATGGATATGCAATTGCTCCTGCACCATTTGTTGAAAAGCCTATTTTTTCTCCATTGAATTTTTTTTGCACCTCTCTCAAAAATCACTTGGACATATCTGTTCATCTATTTTTGCATTTTCTACTCTATTTCATTGATCTGTGTATGTCCCTCAGCTGATAATATATTGTCTTGATTACTATAGCTATATAATAAGCTTTGAAATCAGGTACACTGATGATTGCCCCTTTATTTTCTTTTTCAAAATTGTTCTTGGTTATTCTAGTTCCTTTGTCTTCTCAGATAAATTTTAGTATACAATTTTCTGTATCTAGAAAAAAATCTTGCTGAGATTTTGATAGGAATTGCATCAAATCTTTGGAAGAATTGACATCTTTACTGTGTTGAGTGTTCCAATCTATGAACATGGTATGTCTCACCATTTGTTTACATCATTGATTTCTTTCATCAGCATTTTTAGTTTTCAGTATACGAGTCCTGTACATGTTTCGGTAGCTTTACACTTAAGAACTTAATTTTCTTTGGAGCGATTGTAAGTAGTATTGTATTTTAAAATTTGGTGTCAGTGTGTTCATTGCTAGCATATAGGAGTTTTTATCTTATATCCTGTGACCTTGCTGATTTGAGGCCACAACTTCTGCAGTGTAATGTAAAGCCATTGAACATGGAGAGGGCAAAACAAAAAGTAAATTGGAGTGCCTCATACAGGAGTAGATTGTTTGCTAGAGAATGGTGGTAGTGGACATGTGTCTCAATTGTATTCATTTTCAGTTTGAGTGAGTCACTTTTTATCTTGTGCTTTTCTAACACCTGGAACCTCTTTTCCAAGAAACTCTGGTTCCCTTTAGGGGAGAATAATTTGAAAACCAAGATCCTGGGTACCATTGCAATAGGAGGCCATTACTTCAGAACTCTTTCAGTGGTCGGAACTAAGAAATAAAAATAATTGAGTTTGTATCAATGTTTTCAATTCAAATTTAGCAGAAAAGTTCTTCCCCTTATTTTATTATATATTTCTATTCATTTTCTCTTACACTGAAAATAGTGATTTCTTAATGATATCAACTTATTTGCTTTATCTTACAATACACATAAATGTTTTAAAATTGCTGTATTAAAATTAAAACTATTGAATAAAATTTAAGATTTCCTTGCAGGTTTTTTTGAAGGGCGTAGTCCTTTCAATATATACTGCTGAGGATGTAGGGACAGAACACTGACTTTAGAAGTCTCTTCAAGTCTTTTTTCCAGGCTGGGCATGGTGGCTCATGCCTGTAATCCCAACACTTTGGGAGGCCGAGGTGGGTGTATCACCTGAGGTCAGTCAGGAGTTTGAGACCAGCCTGGCCAACATGGGGAATCTCTGTCTCTACTAAAAATACAAAAAAATTAGCTAGGCGTGGTGGCGGGCACCTGTAATCCCAGCCACTTGGGAGGCTGAGGCAGGAGAATTGCTTGAACCTGCGAGGCAGAGGTTGCAGTGAGCCGAGATCATGCCATTGCACTCCAGCTTGGGCGAGAAGAATGAAATTCTGTCTTAAAAAAAAAAAAAAGTCTCTTCATATATTTTTTCTGTGTAGATATTTTACCGATTTGATGTTAATAGTGGTTTATTTCTGTTTCTCTGATTCTGAGTTTTCAATTTCTGGATTAATTCTTTCTCTCCATATAAATAGGTTTGAAGTCAAAATTAAATAAAAAGTTATACATAGAGAAGCATTCTCTATTTTCAGTCTTCCCAGTATCCCCCTATAGGTAACAATTTTTATTACTTTTTTGTTGTAAAAGAAAGTACTTGCTTTTTCTTCCTTCTCATACACAATGTAGTAGTCTATGTTCTCTGGTCTCCTCCTTTCTTTTTTTTTTTTATTTCACAATATATTTTGGAGATTACTCCATTATAGCACATAGAGATCTTCCTCACTCCTTTTTACAGTTGCATTAAGTACTGGGTAATTTTGCCATGTGTACTTTTATTAGATCCTGCAAAATTCCCCTTTATGGGGATTTTATTTTGTACTTTCATCAACAGTGTTTGCGACGTTCAGTTTCTTCTGAGGCTTGTCACAAGAGCAGATTTTTGCCAGATAGGTGAGAAGTGCTATTTCAGTGTGGTTTTTATTTACATTTATGGGGATAGTTGAACATCTTTAAAAACATTTAAAGACTTTTGTCTTTTTGTCAACTGTTGGTTCATGTCTTTTGCCTATTTGTATATTGGATTTTTGATAATTACTGTTTTTATTTTATTTATTTATTTTTTTTGAGGCAGAGTCTTGCTCTGTCACCAGGCTGGAGTGCAGTGGCGTGATCTCAGCTCACTGCAACCTCTGCCTCCTGAGTTCAAGCAATTCTCCTGCCTCAGCCTCCCAAGTAACTGGGATTACAGGCATGCACCACCACGCCCAGCTACTTTTTGTATTTTTAGTAGAGACAGGGTTTTACCGTGTTGGCCAGGATGGTCTCGATCTCCTGACCTCGTGATCCACCTGCCTCAGCCTCCCAAAGTGCTGGGATTACAGGCGTGAGCTACCGCGCCCGGCCTATTGTTTTTATTTCTAAAGAGGAAGGAAGATTATTTATTTGGAAGATAAGTTGTGAAAGTTACTTCCCAGTTTGCCATTGGTCTTTTGACTTTGCCTACGATTTAATTTAATTAATTAATTTATTTATTTTTATTTTTTGCCAGGAACGAGTTTTAAAGAATGTATCTTTTTTATATTTGTAATTTGTCATTGTTGTAATTTCATGTGATCTGGATCTTTAGGTACATGTTTCACAATGGATAGAATAGAAAAGTTAGGAATTACTTTTGTATAGGAAAGAAAGGAATAGAATAGAAAATAAAATAGAAAAGTTAGGAATTACTTTTTATGTTTGCATTCTCTAGCTGCTCACTTTTTTTGACTATATTTCAAGCCAACTGTCACAGGGCATCATTCCAGGTCCTATTTTGGTTTCTTTCCTCAGTCAATACTAGAAAACCACAGAGTGCCATTCCCGGCATTTCATCTATCCCATACTTGTCATTTGTAAAACAAGTGCCTAGTGATGTTAATTATTTCTGTAGAATTGCATTTATGCTCTTTTAATTTTTCTGTATTCGTGCTGAATTTCCATAGTCTGTGGACAGATTTGCTCTGGGTGCTATAGTCTGCTGAGTTGGAGTCTAGACCATTTATAACTTAACTCTTCGACCTATTTAACTGTCTGCTTCCTTGCTCTTAGTTTGAGTTACTCAAATTCCAGTTGCCTTAGCTGTAAAATTGGCTAATAGAGCCGTGTACCTCCAGGGAATTCAGTGTATTGTTTAGATGATGATTAGGTCTTATTTATGTTTTCATATAAGCTATTATAACAAAATTGCAGTTTAAAATGAATATATAAGAAAATGTTTTATTTAGAAACTTAGAATAAACCAGAACATTCTTAAATTTCCACTTATTGCAGTTGATGCAGCTTGACTCTATTCCCTGTAAGGATGAACATTGCAGAAAGACTGTGAAAAAGTGGTGCCATCACATCATCAGATCTCTTATTGCAGAAGTTATAATTCTAAGAGAAAACAATCTGCAATAAGGAGTTCTATCATATTTTTGTAAGTATATTATTGTCTTCCAATTAAAATTAGTCCTAGTAATAATGGCATCTGTGAATAAGGAAATCTGAAACCAATAACGTGTAAAATTGAGTTAAATATTGTTGAGCCAGTTATATAAGTCACGATAATTTCTAGGTGTTACAAAGAGAAGAAAGTGTTCTCAAGCTTCTCCCTTCCCCAGACAGAATCTGCTGGGTTCCTGCTATTGACTTCAAAGATACTTGTTCTCCCATTAGGCTGCTGTTAAAATGAACACTTAAAAATCATCTTTTGTCCATCATACTTTTGTGGGAAACATTTTTCTCCAACGGATTTCAAATCCCATATCTCTTACTATGATTTTCATGGTTTTGAAGCAGAGCAATCAGTATGGAGTAGGGGGATTGAGTGAAAATGATAACTTTATAATTAAAATCGGCATGGAAGGGTTTGGATCATGGGATGGTGGGATTAAAGGGGTAACCTGTGAGGACAGTAACAGAGGAGACCCACTGGAAACATTGTAGGACTTTGAGAGCCTGTCGGGTGAGTGCCCTGTGGATCTTTATGTGCCCATTTGTCATTTTCACTTCTAGAAGTGAGAAGCATCAGGATACTGTCTGTGCCACCTCTGTCTTCCCACTCTATTCCAAACCTCCTGGGTTGGTAGGAGAGCTGAATGAGATAACGCAAAGCACTTAGAACCGTGTGTGACATGTATTAGGAACTGAAGAAGAGTTAGCTATTACATATAACATTTGATTGGTATTAAATAATATAAACATTGCTTCCTGTACTCTCTATTATATAAATAAAGAACAAGGAATGGTGTGTAATTCTGTGAAATTGTGTAGTCCCAGATTTGGATCTGTCTTTGCATGTGCTGCTTCCTCCTGCCCCAGTTAGTGTCAGTAATCATGTAAATTCTTTTTTTTCTTTCCTTTTCTTTTTTCTTTGTTTTCTTTTTGAGACAGAGTCTTGCTCTGTTGGCCAGGCTGGTGTGCGGTGGTGTGATATTGGCTCACTGCAACCTCTGCCTCCCAGGCTCAAGGAATTGTCATGCCTCAGTTTCCTTAGTAGCTGGGATTACAGGTGTGTGCTACCATGCATGGCTGATTTTTTGTATTTTTAGTAGAGACGGGGTTTCACCATGTTGGCCAGGCTGGTCTCAAACTCCTTAAGCAGTCCACCTGCCTCAGCCTCCCGAAGTGCTGGGATTACAGACGTGAGCCAGTGCACCCACCAATAATGTAAATTCTTATTGAAACAGTCATGCTTGTGTAGGTAGTGTCTGTGGTCACTTTTGCTCTACAATGACAGAGCTGTGTAGATGTGACAGAGATTATACAGCCTGCAAAACAAAATACTTAGTATCTGGCCTGTTATAGGGCAAGCTTGCCAACTCTTATATACAGAGTGTTCTGATCCAAGGAAAAAGTAATAAAAAGTACCCAATTATAGAGCAGCTTCCTGAAATCAACATTTATTCTTTCTTTTACATCTCCTATTGAAGAATAGGATGTTGTATATAAGAGGATAGCACAAAATGTTTCCTCAAGTTTTCATTTATGTCACTGAAGAGTTGACTTTAAAGAATTATTATAAATTAATAAAATGTAACCATTTGGAATAAGCTATGTAAATGAATTTGAAAGTTTGAAGTTATAGCTTTTCTTTCGTAATGAAAAACTAGCCCATGAAATGTGTGGTAGATTTTTCACTTATTAAGAGTAAATATGCGCATTTATGGCGTGCAGTGTTTCACTTAAGAGAGTGGGTATTTCAGGGCAGCACCTAGCCACTGTTGGTGTACAGTGCGGACTGGGAGCACAGTGCCCTAGGCACATGCAGCCTGTGAGTATCCGTGGCAGTTCGTTTCTAACTAGCAAGGGAAAAGGACTTCTAAAATCAATATTGGTTTTAAAATGTATCATTACTGTTATTTGGTTCAGTTGGATTCAGAGCCATAATAAATAGTATGAACATTGGCCTAAGTTAAAGTTTGCATTTAGACCTGATTGTGAATGGAAAGATGTACATATGACTTGAGAGAGCATGGTTTTGACAGAGTGGTTGTTAATGCCTCAGAACTAAAGAGGTTTCATGAATACGTAGGTTTTCAGTACAGTCTCCTTACCACCAGGGGAATATCAGACAAGTGGTGTTTTTCAGACAGTGAAGCAGATGGCTCTTTCTCTTCAGTACAGGATGTGCCAACCAAGAGAGACAGTTACACAAATGTTAACCCCTGAGGGAGAGAGAAAACAATTGCAGTCAGTTGTTCTTTATAAGTCTGTATCTTGACTTCACAGTGGTGTGAAAAAGTAATTTCTTCTTTTATAAAAAGAAGCATTAAATGCACAGGAGCAGCCTGTAATCTGAGTCCAACTAAAATGGCGGAAGATGATGTAATCACTTAAAAAGGAAACAGACTGTTATGTTTGACATTTCTGGAGTAACGTGGTGGTGGACTACTTGGGCCTGATATACCGCTTCCAAATTCTCGTTAAAACGTCCAGCAGTTGTGCTATAAAGCAAATTGCCATATGCCAAGATCTGGGCAGAATGTTCTTCAATATGGCTGGTGAAACAGATTGCGAATGGTCTTGGACTATATAGCACATGTTCTATTCTCTGAACTAGAACGAGACAAATGCCCCACGCTAGGTGGGACATGTTTTAAAATTCATGTACACAGTGTGCATAGCTTTGGGAGGCCTTGGGTCATGCTGAGTGGTCCAAGTTTGTCATTCCCAGTCTGTGGAGCCAGTCATACCTGGGTCCCTCACCTGCTCCTCCTCTGTCTCCACTGGCTCCTTTCTCTCCACTTTGACTTAAAAACCCAAAGCCCCAACATGCAGCCCCGCACCAGGAGGCAGAGGGAGGTGCTACGGGTGCCGTACAACCCTGACTGCAAATCACTTAAAAGCTTTTTGAAACGGAGGAAGAGCCGTGCATCCCCGTGTTTCATGTACAACATATGATACATGTGACAGTTGACAAGAGTGCCTGAGTCTTAGAGCAGGAAGAGTTATCCTGCCTCCACATGCATTGAAGGGAATATATGTCACACATTACTAGCCAGGCTCAGAGGAGAACACATCTCATTTACAAGTTCAAATCTGAAAGGGAGAAATGTGCTAGTATTTAGTGGATCTTGAGAAAACTAGGGATGTGTTACCCATCTGTGCAGGAACATTAGATCTAGATGGGGCTCTCCTCGTCAAAACGCTCAGCATGTGGCGTAGGAAAAAATTTCCAGGATGCAGGGGAAGGACAGAATGACTTTGAGGACACTGTATCTCTCTGAAAATGGTTACATGTGAAACACAGGTAACAAATTTAGGATAAATCTGGTATCTTAAAAAAAGAAACATGACTTTGGGAAAAGAAGAAACCAGGGGGCCCTAAGGGGGAAAAGACTGAGATGAAAACAGAAACATACAAACAAAAAAGCTGATCGAAATAAAAGAATGCGAGGAAACCAAAACTGCAATGAGACTTAAAATCCCTACTAAGATAATCAGAAGACTTGATCTCCAAAAATAGAAGAGGAGTATGGATGGCAAACTTGGACACACTCAGGATGCAGAGGAGAAAAATATAAAAATAGGTAAATATGAAAGGTAGACGTGGAGGACAGATAATGGATCCTTCACCCAGGAGGAGTTCCTGAGCAGGAAACTGAAGTCATCTGGGAAACCACGATTAAATTGACTGCACTGCAGAAGAGTGTGAGTAAATAGCATAAGAAACCCTGACAGTCGGCCAAAATTAATGAACAGAGGTTTCTACTTAGATCTATCCTCACAATTTGAATTTTTAGGATAAAACAATCCCGGGAGATAGAGCAGGTTGTGAAGAAACACAGGTTTGGTTAATCTCAGGTATCTTGTCTATTAAATGCTAGGAATCTGTAAGGCTGTGGTTCAGTAACTGTCATCAGCTACGTTGTTAACATACAGTTTACAGGCTATTCAGATGTAAAACAACAGCATTTACGTTCCATTCATCCCTTAAAAAGCTACATAAATATGAGTTTCATCCACGGAGGAGACCGCCCTTATATTTTAGGTTATGTCTCTGACTGTGAAGGGAGAGTCTGGAGCAGTGCGAAGTCTTACAGCCTCCTGAGCTTTTGGGAGGTTGGGAAATATTTATGTGTGTCCTGTGACTGGTAGTTAGCAGAAAAGGCTCCCAAGCTAGTCCAACACAACTGATCAGGAAGTTGGGTCATCCAACAGAAAATGTAGCCCACGTTACAGTTAGAGAATTAAAAATCCAGGGCTAGGCAAATGCTTTCTTAAAAATGATATGAAAAGCACAAGCAATAAAAAGAAAACGATAAATTGAACTTAATCAAAATGGAAAACTTCTGTGCTTCAGAACACGCCTTATTGCCTCTTACCCTGTGTAACTAGGAGGGAGCCCATGTGAGGACAATTCAATACCTCAGGAGGGCAGAGCGGAAGAGGGCAAGATCCTGAGCTTTGAGAACGTCACTGGGCCCCCAAAATGAACCCTGTAACTTGCTGTACGTCTGGGTTTATTGTTGTGTGAGATGGTCAGTTTCTCTGTTGTGAGAGTTGGAGTTTGTTAACTTGCAGCTGACTACATCCTTAGTGATCCATGCTGAAAGAAAAAGTTAATGCCAACCCAGGAAGACAGCACACAGTGTAGGAGAGCGTGCATTGCAGGCTTTACTGGCAGAATTGCAAATGTGTAAAGGTGATGGATTTTGTTTCAAAAGCCAGAGTTACCTAAATTCTCACATTGTAGAAACTTGCTTTAGTCTGTTTGTTATATTCCCAATTTTAAAATACTTTGTACAAGACATAGGAAAAGAAAAATGCAGGCTTTTGATGCTGAAACTTAAATTTTGTAAACTAAAATCCAGTGGTTAATTTGAAAAGTAACATCAAGTAGAGTTTATTCTATGCTCAATATTAAGAATTATTGCTTAGTATTAAGAAATTTCCTATACAGATGTACTGTGTTTTACAGTGGCGCTATGTCCGTATAAACTGATAAGCTGAAAATATTGTAAGTTGAAAATGCATACACCTAACCTACTGAACATCATAGCCTAGCCTCCCCTACCTTAAACGTGCTCAGAGCACTTACATTAGCCTAGAAGGGCAGAATCATCTAACACGAATCCTGTCTTATAATCAAGTGTTGAAAGTCTCATATAATTTATTGAACACTAAGTGAAAGTGAAGAACAGAATGGTTGTATGGGTCCCATTGCAAAGTTGAAAAATTGCAAGTCAGGTTCTCTCTGTAATTCAAATTATGAACAAGTCAATGACAGAAAACCATATGGTCTCAATAGATGTTAGGGAGGTACTTGACAAAACTTAACATCTATCCCTTCTAAAAAGAAAATCCCTTAGTAAAAGGATTGAAAGGTGTTTTCCATCTTAACATAGTCAAAGGTGTGTTGCAAATTAATAGTCAACATCATTTATGACAGTGAAACCCTAGAAACATTTAAGCTTCCCAAATAAGGTTTTTGGCAACACCCTTAAAAATGTTCTGTTCTTTTTTTTTTTTTAGATGTGCGATACTTTACTTGGCACTAAAAAGTAAATACTAAATGACAAGAGAAAGCAAAATTGTTATTTGAAGATATTATATGATTAGAAAAACAAAGGTCAACAGACAAATGGTTAGAAGCAATTTAATAAAAGTGCTTGTTCACAAATTCAGTGTACAAACTTCACTAGCTTTTGTATATATTAACCATTTATAATCAACAACAAAGAAGACCTCATTCACAATCACAAGCCCAAAAACTTGAAATAAACTTGATAAGTACATGATTTATATGAAGAAAACCATAAAACTTTAAAGAGGATCTTTAAAAAGTTTGAAAACATGAAGTCATACTTTGTTTTAACATAAGAATAGCTAACTTTGTAAAATGCCATGTTTCTTTGCTCTATAAATTAAATGTCATCTCAGTCCAAATTGTGGATTTTTCTTTTCTTTAACTTGACACTCTGATATCCACGGTAATTGGAGCAATGGAAGTCTTGGATTTGCTGCAGTGTGTTTTTCATAGCTGGAGGACTGGGGAATTGGGGGAGATCTGAGTCTGGAATCAGGAACCCACTGTTGCCTAAAGTGGCTCACTCCTTATGAGCAATACCACCCCACTTAACTAATCTGAAGTTTTCTACTTGGGATATGTTCCTTTTCTGGAAGACTTGTGACTTCTTCCCCCAAGCTGTGCACAGGAGGACTCACTGTCATCAGATGCTGTGGTTACACAAAATATTTTTTTCTACAATTGATTTTCTTCACATAAATCGTGTACTTATCAAGTCTTTGGAGCTTGGGTTGCCTTACTGTAGTGTCATAGCCAGTCACAGACCTGGCAGCAGTGCAGTGTAACTCTGAAAGCCCTTCAGTGGCTGCCACCAGAAGGTCTCTCTCCTGCATACTCCTTTGGCCACTATACAGGTCTTCCAACTTTACCTACACTATATTTTTACTGGCCTTTCTTCCAGTGCTTTGAATAAGGTACGTTTTTCCCCACCCCAGAACCTTTACGTGTTCTGTTCCCTCTGCCTAGACCAATTTCTAACCATGCTCTGCTCCTCCAGTCCGCACTACACATACCCACACCCCCACACCCCTGGTCAACTCTAATTCACCTTTCAGGTCTCAGATTCAGTAATATTTCTTCAAAGAGACTTTTAAAAATTTTTCAGAATTGATTAGGTCCCCTTGTTATGCCCATTATTTCAGATTGTATGCTTTTTTTCCCACAGCACTTAGGTGTAATCATGTATTTTATGCAGTTTCTTTATAGTCCGTCACTCCCATTGAAGGACACAGACTGTGTCTCTTTAGTTCAGTATTGTATATCTAACACCTGTAATTGTATGTGCCACATAGTAGACATTCGTTAAATATTTTTTAGTGAATTAATGTGCAGTGATTTTAAACAAGTATTAGTTGAATAACGTTTAACATGTTTAATGATGCTGCATAGGCATTTTCCGATAGTGTCTACCACAGTTTATCACAGAGGCCAGTGTGGGCTCTCACATGTAATAAAGCTAATCTGAAGTTAATTTGCAAAAAAAAAAAAAAAAAATTGTGCATTGTGAGAAAATTTTAAAAAACAAACACTAGTGGAGACTTGCCTTTACATGTCACAAACTTATGCTAAAGCTGTAATTGTTAAATCAGTATAATACTGACCCAGGACTAGACAGAAAATGAAATAAAGTCTGGAAGTAAGCCTAAGTATATATGGGGGTTTAGTGTATGTTCAATGTATTTCATTTTAAAGTAGTGTAAAATACATGGTTGGTTATCAGCCTGCAAGATGGCTCCCAGTGATCATTGCCTTGTAGTATTCTTATCCGTGTATAGACTCTTCTCATGTGTAGGGCTGACCTGTGTAACCAGTAGGATAGAATGAAGATGACAGTGTGTGACTTCCAAGGGTAAATCATACAAGACATTGTAACCTCTGTCTTGTGCTCCCTTGCATCATTTGCTCTTGGGGGAGCTGGCTACCTTTCGTGAGGACACTCACGCAACTCTGTGGAGAAGTCCTTGTGGAGAGGAACTGAGGCCTTGGTCAACCACCACCATCAACTTGCCTGCCATGTGGGTGAGCCATCTGGGAAGTGGATCCTCCAGCCCCAGGGAAGCCTTCAGATGACGGCAGCTCTGGGAGGCATCTTGCCTGCAACCTCATGTGGATACAGCTAAACCAGAGCCACAGAACTAAGCTGCTCCTGAATTTCTGACTCACAGAAATGGTGTGAGAAAATGCTGATTGCTGTTTTAAGCCATGAAGTTTTGGGGTAATTCATATACAGCAATAAGTAACTGATCAGATGGATTATTCAGTCAGTGGTGTGGGGATAGCCAGCTAGAATTGGGGAAAAAATAAGTTGGATTCTTACTGAATTCTGCATCAAGAAAATTCCAGATGTGCTGGGCATGGTCGCTTATGCCTGCAATCCTAGTGCTTTGGGAGGCTGAGGTAGGAGGATTGCTTGGGCCCAGGAGTTTGAGGCTGCAGTGAGCCATGATCATGCCTCTGCACTCCAGCCCGGGTGACAGAGTGAGACCCTGCCTTGGGGGAAAAAAAGAAAATCTCAGATGGATCAAATATTTAAATGTAAAAATGGAACTGTTAATTTATTATAAGCCTGAAAAATTTTAAACTTTTGGGGTGGAGAAGGATTTCCTAACTATGAATATGCAATCCCCAAGCCATAAATTAAAATAACAAACCTTATAAACACGGTGAAAGATAAACCACCAATTAGGAAGATTTGAGCAACCTGTATTACAAAAGGCAGTGTCTCGGAGAACTCTTAAAAATCAGTAAGAAGACTCTATGAATGGGATGGCTGAGGACACGAACAGGCAATTCACAAAGTAGAAATAAATGTATGAACAGATATTACCCAAGAAATATAATTTAGAACAATGAGAGGTCACATTGTATTTACCAGATTCGCAGAGGTGAAAAAGACCGACAAGGTTAAAGAGATTTCTTGATTGGCAGGAAGATTATACTGTGTGGGTGGGGATACAGATTTGTCTGACTTTTCTGGAGGGCAGTCTAGTAACATGTCTCAAAATGCAAATACCAAATGAGTGCACATTGATTCAGCTATTGTGTAAATTTATGCTAAGGTAATAATCGGACACACACAGAAAGATGTGTGTATACTGTTAAAAAAAATCCCGAATTTCAAAAATTTCAAATTTTCTTCCTTTTCTTTCTTTTTTTCCTCTATTTTCCCTTCTATTGTCTCTTTTTCCGGTTCCTCTTGGACTTTCCTGGATCTGTCTCCACTTCTCAACATTGTACTCATACTTTTAAAATCTTGGTTTCTTCTCAATATTAGTAATTTCTTTAATTTTAACTTCCTTGTTGCCAACTCTCTATTCTGAAATCGATTCTAACATTCAGCCCTGCTTCGAAAAGTTTATTTTGGCAATTACTTTTGCAAAACTAATTTCTGATAAATTTTCTTTTTTAGGATTCTGTTCTGTAGTGGGTGTATAGCTGTTCAGTCTCTCTGAGGATATGAATTAGAATTTTAAAAACTTGCCTCAGACACCTTGATTGTGGCTGTTTCTCCCAGGGTTTGTGGCTGTGTGTCTTCATCTTGCTCCTTCCCTCCCACGCTTTAAGATCTTCAAGTCCTGACGGTCCTCAGCTAAATATCCATGTTCAACGATAAAGGACTAGGTTAATCAATACCGCAGCTGCCGCAGGTTTTCTCTGTAGTTGTGTGGACATTCCAGCTGCCCCCTGCGCTGAATGGAGGATGGACTGCAGGCTCTGGAATGTGGTCAGGTTGCTTGGCAAGCTTCCCCGTGGGGTGCTGTTTGGGTGGGGAAAGCTGGGTTCCCCCCCACACTGCTATCATAAGCAGTACTTGGTCAGGAGGTGCAGCAGTGTACCCTGTCAGGCAGAGCTGCTGCTTTTCATCCCCCGACTCCCCGTCTCTGTGTCTGTTGTAACAGTTCTGAGTTCCCTTTGTTCTCTCTCAAGCCCTAATATCCACACCTGAAGCCCTCCACAGAGAACTCATCCATGTTGCGTTCCTTTTTCACTGCCACACAGAGGGCAGGGGGCTGTGTGTGGGGGTGCTTCCTAGCCACGCTGTTCCAAACTATATTTTTATTTTATTATTTATTTATTATATATTTATTTTTGGAGACAGAGTCTCACTCTGTTGCCCAGGCTGGAGTGCAGTGGCACGATCTCGGCTCACTGCAACCTCCGCCTCCTGGGCTCAAGCAATTCTCCTGCCTCAGCCTCCCGAGTAGCTGGGATTACAGGTGCACGCCACCATGCCCAGCTAATTTTTGTATTTTAGTAAAGATGGGGGTTTCACCATGTTGGCCAGGCTGGTCTTGAACTCCTGGGCTCAAGTGATCCGCCTGCCTCGGCTTCCCAAAGTGATGGGATTACAGGCGTGAACCACTGCGCTGGCCCCCAAACTCTATTTTTAAATCAACTTCTTGTTGAGCCACTCTTGCCTGTATTTGTTGGCTCTGAGCTTCTCTTGGATCCCTTGAGAACTGCTCTCAGTCATCTTTTGGGGGCTACAATTAACATTGTTCTGTCTTCCAAGAATCCTTCATAGTTTTGGTCTCACATATTTTGTGTTTTCTAGGCATTCCATAAAATATATGGTCTGCTGATGGCACCGGTTTTTTGTCTTGCAGGATTCTTTAATTCTACTTAAAAACAAAAGTCCTTGTTAGTTCATAAGACGTTGGGTGGGACGGGAGGTAGACATTTGTGCTCAGATGACCTGTTCTTTTTTCTGTGGGTGTTATCACTTGCGTTTCTTCGAGCATATTCACTTTGACATTTTCTTCTGCTTACTGTATCAGCCATGTACCCATGGGTCAGGAGTGTACACGTACACATGAGGAAACCTTGAGGTCGGGCAGGGATTTGGATCCAGGCTGTGACTCCAAAGCCTGCCCTCTTAACCTCTCTGCTGTCTCTTCTGTTTGTGCAGTGGGGGGCCCTCTTTCATGCTGTTTGTTTACCTCAAAGGCTTGGTGTTTCTTGTATTTCTGTTCACATTTGTAGGTAAGGATCTGCAACTCAGCGTTGCGTGAAGGTTCTCACGCAGGAGCTCAGCTTCAGGTGACTTTGCAGGGGAAGGGCAGGGAGCATATTGCGGGGCAGGGTATTCACTCAGCTGCCCTGCTCGCTGGGGGGCCGGTGGGGTGGGCTTCTGCTCCACGGAGTTGGTCACTTTGTCGGCTCTGCTGTCTTCCTCGTTAGGACCTCTCATCAGAGAGTTGCACGCATGCCCACCGACCTCCCACCCCTTCCCTGGAGCAGACCCCTGAGTCAGACAGTTCAAACGAGGACTTGCTCAGCTCTTCCAGCTTCTCGTTAATTACTTGGCCAATTATCTGTGGCCTGCTTCTCCTGGCCTGTGCTGCACTGATAATGGGATTATGCTGAGCTTCTGCTGAGGAAACTTTTCAACTGACATGGGTTCCTTCTATTTCTTTAGATTTGCCATCATTGGTCCCATCACTTTTCTAGAAATTTAATCTGTTCCACAACTCTTTATTGTGCGGGGCAATGTGCTGGGCATTAGGAAATCATGGTGAAGAGAAGGCCTGTCACAATGGAGCTTATGTATGGTCTTGTTGGGGAGACAGGCATTAAACAATTAATTTGTACACACATAGTACTTGTTCTGTGAGGAGAAGTTGCCCTGCGCTGAGGGGGCATATGAAAAGGCTAACTTACTGGGAGAGGGGTTGCCATGGAAGTCCACCTGGAGCATGTGTGACAGTTGGCCTGAGATTCCAAGGAAGGAAAGGAGTGACTCAGTGACCGGGAATGGGGATAAGAGTGTTCCAAGCCTTGGAAACAGGATGGGGAAAGACCTTTATTCGTAGATGGAGGGGAACAGGGTCTGCTAGCATCACTCCTCAAGGACATTTACTATTGCCGTGGTTCATTTTCATTCTGTATTTTTCTTCTATTTCATGGGATTTGGGAGGAAGAAAAAGATGAACTTGGTTTTGATCCAAGTAATCTCAGAGAATAATGACTTGGGAGCATTTTACAATGCAAACAATAAATGGAAAAGCATGAATTTACATACTGTATGTGAAATATATAGACACATACATACATATAGGCTGAACATCCCAAATCCGAAATTTGCAATGTTCCAAAATCCAAAACTTCTTGAGCACCTACATGATGTTCAAACTGAGTGCTCATTGGAGCATTTCAGATTTTGTATTTTTCTATTTGGGATGCTCAGCTAGTTGATATGAGGCAGATATTCCCAAATCTGAAAAAGATCCAAAACCTAATCCAAAAATCCAAAGGCTCTCTGGTCCTGAACCTTTCAGATAAGGGATTTTCCACCTGTATTTAATATTGGGAACCAATATACCAATACCAAAAACGTTGTCTATGAGAGGTGAGATGACAAATGATTTTTATTACCTTTTTAAAACTCCTAATTTGAATTTCAACTTTTCTATGACTGTGGATTGTTTTTATAATCAGAAAAAAAGTTCCTAAAATTATGTTTATCTTATGGTTTGGCTTATGTAAATGCAGAGTTTGTCACGAGGTCAATATCCGCAACATTATAAAGTTGTTACTGTGTACTTACTGGAAATGGCCTGTGATTGGTGACAAAGCTGACTTACACAAAGGAGAACATTATCCTTAGGAATTCTTGCTAGTATCTCATAATGTAATTGTTTTAATGTTGTTAAATGGTTCACAGTGATCAGAGACTTAAAATCTTTGTCTCCTACACAGCGTTTTAAGAGTTATAGAAAAGCTATCGTTTTGAGCTACCTTGAGATTGAAGTGTTTGCAGAATAGCACTTACATATTCAAGCTGACAATATGTGTTTGAGGAATTGGCGGTTCAGTTTGGCCAACTTTGGTGTTGTATCACTTGAGATTGTATTAAGCTGCAAGTAACAAATTCAGATGAACAGTTGCTTAACCAAGTAACTTAAAGGCACAAGCTTTAAGCTTTTAACGTTTTCAAGTTCAGGGCATGTAGGGGAGCTATGTCGTTAAGGAGGCTGACTCTTTCTGTCTTCTTGATTTACTGTAGAGTATGGCTTTTGACTTCATCATAACAGAGTGGCTGCTGCTCCTCTAGAAACTCCATCTGTGATTCAGGTGAAAGGGAAGGGCCTGCTAGTTGGCTTGTCCTTTTTATTTTTTATCAGAAAAATAGTAGCTTTCAAAGAAACCACCCCCATTAGACTTCCGTTTATATTTCAGTGACCAGAACTGTGAGAAAGCCATCTTTAGCTGCAAGGAAACCTGAGAAATCAAGCTTTTGTGGTTCTGTTTTTCAAACCGGAGCACATTGCTGTTCAAAACAAAATCAGAGTTCTGTTAATAAATAAGGAGAGAATGGATATTGGTAGGCAACTTGCTGTGTCAGCTGCAGGAGTTATGTGCTTAGAGATGGTAATTGAAGTCAAGAGTGTGATTAACATTACTCAGGGGGAGTATACAGAGTAAGAAGAGAATCCATGAAGGAACTGAAAGGAAGTTTAGTGTTGAAGAGACTGGCAGAAGAATAGGTATTCTCAAAGGGAACCAAGAACGAGGGGCGAGTGGGAGGAGGTGGTCACCTGGAGGGTGTGGACCAGTGGTACACAGGTTGGGAGGGGGGAAGGGCAGAGTTTACATTGCCCATATGCTGGTGAGTGAAGTCCACTAGGAACTGAGACATGAACTTGAGGCTTAGCAAAAGAGAGCGACTTAGAGAAAGCGCACCCGCACTGGTGACTGTGGGCTGCAGAGTGAAGGGGGGCAAAGCAGTGACAGCGGGAGTGAGCCCCTCTCAAAAACTGATGCCAACTACACAGGACAGAGAGGGGGCGGGGAAGGGGGAGTGACCTGAGGGAGACTGGGGCTCAAGAAAAGCCTTTTTGTGTTGGTTGTTTTAAAGGCTGGTGATACTGTAGCATGCTTAGTTCTAAGAAGAGGAAGGGCCATTAAAGACGTTTGAGAAGGATCCTAGAAGGATTGTATTTTCCAATGGAGGTGGAAGGGGTTGAGATCCAGAGCCCAGGGTATATGCTTTGAAGGAAGGAGAAAAGCACCTCTACTTCCCTAAAAGAAGGCAGGAAAGGTGTGTGGACAGAAATTCTAGAGAGCATGAAATGCGGGTAATTGGGCTGCAATAAGAATCCAGTCATGGTTAGAGAACCTGAATTTAATTAAGGTCAGTGTATGTCTGTACAGTGCCATTATCTTACATAGAAATTATTTTTGAAAATTTTAGTTGACATTTTTGAATGATACCTACTAGTACTACAGATAATAGAAGCATAAATATGCACAAAAGCAGTTAAAACTTAACCGTTCGTCTTAAAGTAATTTATAACTAATACTTATTGATGCCCTACTCTGTCTCAGTCAAAAAGCTAAACACCTTCCCTATGCACAAGAAAAACCTATGCAATAGGCGTTACTAGTTGTCCTCATTTTATTTTTATTTTTTATTTTTTTCAAACTTAAATATATTTTTTTGTAGAGACAGGGTCTACCTTTGTTTCCCAGGCTGGTCTCCAACTCCTGGGCTCAAGTGATCCTCCCGCCTCTGCCTCCCAAAGTGCTGGGATTACAGGCATGAACCATAGCACCCACCCTTTATCCCCATTTTAAAGATGACAAAACCTAGGCTCAAAGAACTTAACATGTTCTAGATCACGTGGCTAGTAAGTGGTGACACCAGAATTTGAACCACATATCTGACTCCAGAGTGGTGGTGCCAGCTGCTGTTCTGTGGATTGAGCCATATGAAATTGACTATTTAGCAAGAGAAATATTAAACATCGGCATTTTTATATGGCTCTACCTAATACACTTCCTCACCTCAATCATTGCCAGGGTCAATGGACTGCTTACTTGGTGCCAGGCATTGCCCTAAGTGTTTTGATTGCCATAATCTGTTGTAATATTTTGACATATTTGCAGTCTTAATTGTCCTGATTTAAAAAATCATGTTTTTGAATATGATAATATACTTTAAATGAGTATGTTTGATTAGTGATGTTACTTTTTCCTATGTTGGCAAAATTATATTTTGAGGAAACGATTAGAAATATTGGCAAAACATAGAGAAAAATCATTAGACATCTAGTGTCTCACAACAAGAATAGTTTTTTGGGGCATTTTTCACAACATCTGATTCATTGAGTGGTAGTCCCCCAAGAGATACCTGTGAATTGGTTTTTAATTCAGAAGATTTCTGTTTTATTGTATATTTGTTGACTTGTGATCAACATATATTCTCTTCTATTTTTGAAGCTTATTTTGGGTAAAAAGAAAGATTACCTTTCTATCTTCTCACTTTATCCCCAACTTATGAATACCATAGGTATCAACCAGTGATATTACTAGTAAATCACCCACTCTCCCACTTTACTAATAAAATGTTGTCTTGAATTCTTGCATTTCCGCTAAAAAAAATCCCATTCAAAATTATGAATTTAGGAATGGGATGAAAGCTGAGTGCAGTGGCTCAGGCCTATAATCCTGGCAATTTGAAAGGCTGAGGTGGGAGGATCAATTGAGCCAAGAGTGTGAGACCAGCCTGGGCAATAGTGAGACCCTGTCACTACCAAAATATAAAAAAAATTAGCCTGGTGTGGTGGCATGTGCCTGTGGTTCCAGCTACTAGGGAGACTGAGATGGAAGGATCACTTGAGCCCCAGAGGTCAAGATTGCAGTGAATTATGATTGTGCCACTGCACTCCAGCCTGGGTGACAGTGAGACCCTGTTTCTATTAAAAAAACACATGGGGTGATTTCCCTCTCCCCAGTTTGGAAGTCTTTAATAAAAGGATAAAAAGATGTGAAGCGGTTTTGGCCATCTCTTTTTGGCCTCCATGTAATCAGATTTTGTGCTTATTTGAGACACTTAAAAAGTATCTGGCTAATTGTGCTCTCTGTTTTGAGGACCTGATCTTAAACTGGATGGTCTTGATATTTTCGTGTAACTTTTAGTTCAGGTACAAGAATTCTTTAAAGAGGCATGGACAATTAATTACATGACTGAGAAAAATAATTTCCCCCAAGTTAATTGCACAAATTACTGTAGCCCTAAAAGGTTAATGATTATCAAACATCTTTGATGCATAGAGCCTATTAAATGCCAGTATCATTTGAATAATTTAACTAGAGTAGTCCTTTCACAAATGTGTCTCATCCAAAGGACAACAGTAAATAGTGCCTTTAAAAATATTTTCTCTTTAGAGAAACGTGTTCAAACCGTTCAGCTGGAGTCAATCTTATGGGTCACAACACATTCTTACATTTCAGAATATAAGACATTAAAACATTTTATATTTTAAATGATTTAGATCATTTATTATCCTTATACAACTACTGAGGTTTTACTTGAAGCTTGTAAGTTAAATATTTGTATTTTATACAGACTTAGCTTAGGCCGTGGTTAGGTAGAATTAATGGGCAGTTATCACTATATTTATTTGAAATGAAACTTCTTTTACAGCTATTCATGGAAGAAAACTTTAATATTGTATTAACGCTTTTATTTTATCTTTAAATGCCAAACTTTATTATTTATTTCTTAAAATTGATCTTCTAGTATTTTTTATGTATACTTTTTAGTGCTTTATAGTTATTAGCAGGTTCCACAGTAGTAACTGAAATATACTCTGATTTTCATGTTTATTTTATAAAACTTTGATTTTTAATAACATATGCCGAAGGACACTCTGAAGAGTACTAATTTTTTTCAGGGATGCTTTTCCAAAACGGATTCTGTGGTTCAATAAATTTGGGAAAGACTGCGTACTATATGCTTTTAGAAGAGTCTGTATACTCACATATTGAAGGATTTGAGAAACGCTAGAGCAAATAAATTTAACATTGTCTAATCCAGTGTTTCCCAAGCTTATCTGAAGACAGACATTTCCACTCTTGTTTTGCATGATACCCTCGAACATCCGAAGGACTTCGGTGACTTTGTGTTCTACACAACCATTTTGAGATATGCTGTTACATTAGCTGTAGCTTCCCTTGCCACATCGTGAATTTCCAGCATTCAAATGCAGCAGATATGTTTATCTGCTGCACTTATACCTACGTGTACATATGTATATAAATATACCAGTACACATCAATATGTACATTTGAAGCGTATATGCACACTTACATAGGTACACACATATATGTATACTTATATTTTTATTTTACTTACTGCAGTACCCGTAGTATATAGCAGATAGTGAAATCAGAAAATAATTGTCAAGTAAATGGATGAGAGAGTTTCACCAGTCTGTGGCATATGCCCTGCTGCCTTCTTCAGGATGCAGAAAACCCTGTCCCCTGGCTTAAAGTGTGACATTCTGGAGAAAGTAGATGTGCTCTTTCTAGAGACACCTGAAACATCAAACACAATTTGTCAGTACTGTTTCAATATTAAGTCTGTCAGAGGGAAAAGACCCTGAATTTTGGGTCAGGAGACCTGGGTTCAGGTATGGATTCTACCACTTTCCACTCACGTCATCTTAGGCAAGTTATGGGCTTTTTCTGAGCCTCAGTTTTTCTCCTCTATGAATTGATAATACCTTGTAAGACTGTTGAAATATCTATAGAAGGCATCAAAAACTTATTGTTAACCAATTGGAAGGTATGCTGTGAATGTATTATCCTGATACAGGTGAAAGCTTTATTAAAAAACAAATGTAACTTAACATTTCCATTTCATATATATAGGGGAAGAAAATTCCCATTATTTGGTGAAGATACTAATTTTCATAAGTAATGAACATAAATATATATTTTTACTGTTAGCAGGCAATAATTTTTTTTCTATTGTTTAAAAACTTCCATCCTTTTTTTCTAATAAAAAAACTCCAGAATCTTCATGGATTAGCCTCAGACCCATCGCACCTGCTGGTCTCTCTGCCTGGAATGTTCTTTAAAACAAGGTGACTTGCCATTTCTTTCCATCTTATTTCAGCTCTCAGTCAACCTCTCACTTCCCTGCCCACCAAAATACAGCCCCCGTATGTATCTCTTTATCCCTTTACCTACTTTATTTTCCTTTATAATTCTTGTCAGACATTTTATTGCACATATCTTTAGTGAGGTGAGATGGAGATCATATTTTGTGGTGATTAGTAAGGGATTGTAATATCTCTCAATAACGAAATTGCTTTAGACCAAATTTTTGTTTGCTTATATGATTTTTACACCCATTATTTCAGCACTTTAATGACTCTGTCAGATGTATAGGTTAGTTAGTAGTCACACTTCTGTAAAATTCTCTAGTAGAATCAAAATACATGTGCTCTCCCTTTCCTCTGCATGGATTTTTTTTTTTCCACATTAGGGAAGCTGTGGTAAATAATGTTATAGATTTTCACTCGTTAGTAATATTACTCAAACGATGGGAAAATGTTTCTCTTGACAGGATTGAGTAGGTAGACATAGGAATTCATGGAACCACTTACGTTAAAATTGATAACTTTAAAAAAATATTGGATAGCAGAAATAAGACTTGTTTTATGTATTAGCATCCAGCCAAATTATCATAACTGATTGTGTAATGTAAGGTTAGTGATACAAAGATGTGCAAGATTTGGTTTTATACTTTATTAGAAGTTTGGGTTTGGTGACACTTTTAATACCATGTAGATTGTAGTTTTAGCTATCATGAATTTCTGAATATTTTATGTAAAACAAAGATGTTTCCTTTAAAAGAGTTAAAGTTGAAGTTTTTTAGGCTAGAATGTGATTTAGCTTTATATAGCTTTTTGTCAGACTCTTGGAATCATTTCAAAACACACTCATATTTTGTTTAGAGTTAACAGAGCTGTCTAGAAGTAATTTCTAGTTTCTCCTAGGCTACTCATGATGTTTGAATTATTTTCCATGTTCTCTGCCGAGAGCTTCTTGTGGAAGTAGACTTTCTGAGCTTCTATAAACATTTTCCTTCTGGAACTATGCCCAGTCCACCTGTTCGCCATTTACAGGGAAATGCTGCTTTCCTAATGAAAATCAAGCCCAGATTTTCCAGTTCAGCTTCTGTAGGTAGGGAGTGCAGCTGTACTGGGCAGCCTCCAGTGAGTCCCAGGGACTTGACTTCTTGCAGGTTTTCTGCTGATGGCAGCTGCTATCACCATGTTTATCTTTTGGGGGACTGGATGCTGCTCCCTCTTCAATGTTTTGGCCCAAGAGTAGACAACATATGTCATAACTAACACAAGGCTGTCATGTTTAAAGACATCTTTACTGAATGCTGCAGAGGAATAAAGAGAGGAAAACCCAGAGAGCTCCATGAATCATGAATTCAGGCATTCTAACTTTAGAGCTATGGCACATTCATCTTCAGTTAGTTGAGATGGTTGCTTGCATGTAAGTGGCTTTTCACATTTCAAAAATGGTTTCCCAAGTGAGCATATGTTTACTCTTGGCTGACATGCCTCTGAACCAGCCCCAAGTTGGTGTGTGTGGTACTAGGGCATGATTTCAGCCCCGACTCGTACCCCCAAGCTAGACACCTTTGTGCAGAGTACATCTATATGTGTACTAGGGATTGCCTACCGAGATTTTTCCTAGTTCTCCCTTTACCTTCAGAAGGCATAGAGCACCTTTAATAGCCTTCCTGCCCTGGTCCTCATCGTCCCTCCCCACCAACCCCTGAATTCCTTTAGAGATTCCTCATCTCCTCAAAGTCCAGAGGTGGGCTGTCTTCTCCCACCTCCTTGTAGGAGCTCACCCTGATGAAGGTTATTTCATTTCTGAAGCTCTGTCTCCTTTTTGGCAACTGGCACCAGCAACAATCAGATCCTTGTAAAACTGTCTCCTGTTTATAACAATCTGACACCTCCAACATCATGTAAGATCTGCATATGCCAATCACAGTGGAGTTTTTAATCCTGTACCCAGGTCTGTTGTGAGGATAAATGGTAATTCCCATTGCATTTTTGTGTGTGATGAAGTATATTGCTTAAGAGAGTTCTGGGGATGTAAAGTGGTGATGATTACACAACGATGTGAATGTACGTAGTATCACTGAACTGTACATTTAATGTTTAAGGTGGTAATCTTTTGTTACCTGTCTATTACCACAATAAAAATGGAAAAATATATTGCTTAATAAAATAATACTTGATAAAGTCCATGCAGTGTTTACTACATGTCAGTACCATTTTGAACATTGTACACGTTGCGGATTACTTAATCCTCACAACAACCCTATTAAGTAGCTAATGTTATAATCCTTATTTGACACATGAGAAAAATGTGCTACATAGAAGTTACATAATTTGCTATTAAGTGAGAGAACGAGATTCAAACCAAAGTTGTTTAGCTCCATAGCTCATGCTGTCCACCACTATGTTAATACAAATCTACATTGTCATAATTTTATTCTATATTTATGTTCAGATAGAAGGCACTCTGGGAATCTGGAGACTGGGGTTCTCAGTTCTGGCTCTGTGACTGCACCACATTTGTGACTGTGACCAGAGTAGCTTCTCTAGTCTTCAGTTATTTTAGTTATAAAATGAGATGGGACAAGGTTCACTGTTAAATTTCTATTTATAAATGCTGTGGATGTGTATATATTTTTATGTATGTAAAGTTCTGAGGTTGAATAAGCCTTATTTTCTCTGTGGTCTAAACCAAACCTATGGAATCTCATCTGTCGAACGCTATGTGATTGAAGATTAAAAAAAAATCTCATCTGTCAAACGCTATGTGATTGAAGATTAAAAAAAAAAAAGGAAAATTTTGTTTGAAGAGACTGGGTCTCATTTTGTTGCCCAGACTTGAGTGCAGTGGCAAGATCATAGCTCATTGTATTCTCAAACTCCTAGGGTCAAGTGATCCCCCCATCTTAGCTTCCCAAAGAATTGTTATTAAATCTCATTTAGAAAAGTTGAATTTCTCAAATATTAACTTTGATGATATAATACTCACCACATAAGTAGTAGTTGTGTGTACCTTCTAGTTTGAAACGTATAAGCTGTTTCGTGCATTAGTGGAGATATTAAAAATTATTCCTTGACATTTTTAAGAGTTGATAAAGGGAGAATTTTATAAAGTATGATATATGTAACTATATAATATTATGTGATGCAATTTTAAATAAGATTTCTGTCATACTAAGTCAACGTGTATTTACTGAGTACCTACTGCGTCAGGCACATGCTTGATGCTAGAGTATACAGATGATAAAGAGAAGGTGGCCTGCCCAAGTGGAGTTTACATTCCAGTGGGAAAGCTGGTAATCAACAAGTAAACAAATGAGAGAATACGATTCATAGCAGCCGTGATACCTGCTGGAAAGGAAATAGCATTATCCTGTGATACAGAATCACTGATGGGGTCAACTTTTTGGTAGCGTAGTTTGGAAAGGCCTCTCAGGAAATGACATTTTAAGTAAAAGCTGACAGAAGGACCACAAGGAATGAGTGCTGGGAGGAATAAGGGCAGATGTAAAGGAGTGGGGGGAGAATAGGATTCTAGACAAATGTGGAAGGCTAAATAATGTTACCTCAATGATGTCCAGGTTCTAATTCCTAGAACCAGTGAATGTTACCTTCAGTGATAAAACGAGACTACAGATATGATTTAGTTAAAGATTTTGAGATGGAGATATTATCCTGGATTATCTGGGTGGGCTCCAAATGCAATTACAAGTGACCTTATAAGAGAGAGGAAACAGGATATTCAACTAAAGAGAAGACAACTATGAGACATAAACAGAGCAACGCAGAGTCAGAGAAAATGCTACACCTCTGGTATTGAAGTTGGAGGAATGGGCCATGAGCCAAGGACAAGGGAGTGCAGCTCTACCATCACCTTCACTGTCATTCCTTTAGACTCATATTTTGGACTTCTGGCCTCTAGGACTGTAAGATAATAAATGTATGTTATTTTAAGCCATAGGTCTATTGTAGTTTGTTACAGCAGCAATAGAAAACTAATACGGGATAGGTGTGGTGGCTCAAGTCTGTAGTCCCAGCTACTCAGGAGGCTGAGGCAGGAGAATTGCTTGAGCCTGGGAGGTAGAGGGAGCAGTGAGCTGTGATTGTGCCACTGCACTCCACAGCCTGGGCAACAGAAATAAAACAAACAAAAACAAAAAACTAACATGGAAGTTGGTACCTGGAGGTGGGGTGCTGTGGTAACAAATATCTGAAAATGTGGAAGCAGCTTTAGAAATGGTCAGTGAGTAGAGGCTTGAAAAATTTTGAGGTACATGATTAAAAAACCCCAGGTTGCCTTGAACAGACTGTTCAAGTGTTTAATGTAGATATTAAACACTGCTGGTGAGGGCTTAGAAGGAAATGAGCTTGTTATTGGTAAGTGGGGGAAAGTGGATCATTGTTATATAGTGGCAGAAACTGTAACTGAATTGTGTCTTAGAGCTCTACGGAAAGCAGAATTTGCAAGTGATGAAGTTGGCTATTTAGGAGGAGATTTCCAATCACATTGTTGAAGGTACTGCTTGGATTCTTCTTGCTGCTTATGGTAAAATGTGAGAAGAAATTCTAACTGTGGTCTGCAGCTTCAGCTTCATGCCAGAGGGTTCCAGGATGCCCTTTCTGACCGCCTGCCCTACAAACTATACTTTGAATAGCAGGGTTGTAGAGAATCATGTTTATTCATTTAGAATGTCAAATATATCTCTATAAAAGAGTTTAGCTTTGCTCATCAGCCTTTTAAATGTTTACCACTGACAATGACTTCACTGATCTAATTACAATTATCTAAGCCAATATTGTAAGAACTGTGCATCCTCTTATTGTGCACAGTTGATCTGGAAGCATCTTTCCCATACTGAGTTAAATAGTGTCACCCCAGAAAAGTTATTTTCACCTATGAATGTGAGTTTACTTGGAAATTGGGCTTTTGCAGATGTAATTAAATAAGATGAGGTCATACAGGATTAGACCAGACTATAATCCAATGACTGGTATCCTTATATGATGAGGGGGCTTTGGACATAGGGACACATAGGGAGAGTGCCGTGTGCAGATAGACGCAGATATTGGAGTTATGCTGCCAAAGTCAATAATGCCAAGTATTGTTGGAACCACCAGAAGCTAGGAGAGAGGTGGAACAAATTCTCCCTTTGAGCCCTCAGGAAGGAACCAAAGCTACTGAAACTTGATCTTGGACTTCTGGCCTCCAGAGCTGAGAGAATAAATATCTGTTGTTTTAGGACATTCAGTTTGTGGCATTTTGTTGTGGTAGCCCTAGGAAACGAATATGTCTTCTGACAAGTAAAAGTAAAATAGTGGACTCTAACAAATTAATTTTTAAGCACCCAACAGAAAATGTCACTCTTCCACAGAGCCAATGTCTACTATGGCTGTTTTCCAGTTTTGGAGTTCTGGAAGTTTATTAGCTACCATTGCTCTTTGAGTAATTCTTAAACCTTTTATACCAGGTCAAATTTAGAATAGAATATAAAAACCTTGGACACAAAATCAAACTTCATACCAGATGAAGAGGGGACAAAAATGGACTAGAAGGAAGGTTACATAAAGTGGTGCTATGTCTTCTGCAATTTGTTTTCTTGTAATATTTGCCCTGAGCTCACTAGAGAAATAATAGATAGACTCCATAGAAGTCAACTCTTAAAAATGACTTTTCTGTCATTCTTTACCTCCATCCTATCAACCACACATGACCTTGGTTCCATTGTGCAGGACTTAGGAACACACTTTGAATGTAAGCAGTTTCTTCTAGCATTGCTGGAAGTAAAAGGATGCCTCATCGTACGGAATAGAGTTGTTTCTGGAGGTCTTGCTTAAGCGTACATTTGGAAGTGAATTTTTTTTTTTCCTTTACGTTTTCTGTTGTAGAATAAAAAATTTCTTTACACAAAGGAATTATTATACCCAAAATATGTTTAAAAACAATTTAAAAGTATATATATGTACAGTGGCACTGGCTTTCAGAGAAAAGAATAAAAGTATATACATGTATCCTGTTAACTGTTTTTTTTTTTTTTTTTTTTTTTTTTTTGAGACCGGGTCTTGCTCTGTCTCCTGGGTTAGAGTGCAGTGGCATGATCATGGCTCACTGCAACCTCCGCTTCCCAGGTTTAAGTGATCCTCCTGTCTCATCCTCCTGAGTAGCTGGTGTGTGCTATAATGCCCGGCTAATTTTTGTATTTTTTTGCGGAGGTGAGGTTTTGCCATGTTGCCCAGGCTGGTCTCAAACTCCTGAGCTCAAGCAATGCACCTGCCTTGGGCTCCCAAAGTGATGGGATCACAGGTGTCAACCACCATGTTTGGCCAACAACTGAAATATTTTTAAAAGTATGTATATCATGTAATATATATATATATATATATATATATATATATATATATATATATATGCATGCTACCTAAGCTTAAATTCAACAAAGACCATACAAGGCTTTTACAGAGACAAATAAATGCACTTGTGTACCACATTCATGATGGAAAGTATTAGTATTATAAAGATGCCCATCATGTCCACATTAATCCATAAATGCAGTTCTAATCAGTAACTGAACGCTTAAAACCTTTGCATAACAGACATTTTCAAACTTTACCGAAGTAGAGAAAAGCATGATGAACCCCACGTACTCTAGCAAATTCCACTTGTGACCAATGATTTCTTAGAAATATATCATTATTAACTTATGAGACTTTAAAATACACTTGAGGTATTTAATTCATGTCATTCGTTTTTATTGAAACTCAAATTATCAAATCTTTGTCCAATTGTGGTGCCTTTAAGTTGGATCTTGTGACCTTTTGACATGACTCCATTAGTTTTTTTTTATATATATACTTTTATGGTGGTAAAATATATATACACACATATAGCATAGAATTTGTCATTTTAACCATTTAAAAAGTGCAGTTCAGTGACATTCATTGTATTCAATGTTGTATGGCCATCACCATTATTTATTTCCAAAACATCTTTGTCATTTCAAACAGAAACTGCAACTTTTAAGCAATAATTTCCCATTTCTTCCTCCTTCCAACCCTGGTAACTTCTAATCTCCTTTTTGTCTTTATGAATTTGTCTACTCTAGGTATTTATGTAAAATCATACAACACATATCTTTTTCTACGTAACTTATTTAATAATTTTATTTTCATGATGTTTTCAAGATTCATTCATATTATAGCATGTAACAGAACTTAATTCCTTTTTTGGCTGAATAATAATATTCCAGTGTATGCGTATATCACATTTCGTGTATTCATTCATTTGTTGATGGACACTTGGGTTGTTTCCTCCTTTTGGCTATTGCAAATATTGCTCATGATGAACATTGGCTTACAGGTATCTGTTTGAGTCCCTGTTTTAAATTTTTTTTTTTTTTTTTTTTTTTTGAGTTGGAGTTTTGCTCTTGTTCGCCAGGCTGGAGTACAGTGGCGTGATCTCAGCTCACTGCAATCTCCGCCTCCTAGGTTCAAGCGATTGTCGTGTCTCAGTCTCCTGAGTAGCTGGGATTACAGGTGCCTGCCACCACGCCTGGCTAATTTTTCGTATTTTTAGTAGAGGTGGGGTTTCATCATGTTGGCCAGCCTGGTCTTGAACTCCTGACCTCAGGTGATCCACCTACCTCAGCCTCCCACAGTGCTGGGATTACAGGTATAAGCCACCACACCCGGCCCCTATTTTCAGTTCTTTTGGATGTATACCCAGGAGTGAAGTTGTTCAATCATATGATAATTATGTGTTTAGCTTTATGAGGAAATGCCAAAATGTTTTTCATAGTGGCTGCACCATTATACATATACTTAACAGAAATGTTTGAGAGTTCCAACTTTTTTACATTCTTGCCAACATGTTATTTTTAATTTTCCTTTACTATAGCTTTGTGAAGTGGTATCTATACAGAAATGTTCATTGTAGCACAGTCAAGTGAAAAACAACTGAAGGGAATATCCGGAAAGAGTAGATAAAACTGGATTATTTGCAGATCAGAATACTACGTAGCAGTTAAAATGAATGGGCTACAAGTTAAAATGAATGTGATTCTGTTGCATTCTTCAGTACTTCAGTTACATTTTTCAGCTCCAGAGTTTCTGCTTGATTCTTTTTAATTATTTCAATCTCTGTTAAATTTATCTGATAGGATTCTGAATTTTTTCTCTGTGTTATCTTGAATTTCTTTGAGTTTCTTCAAAACAGCTATTTTGAGTTCTTGAAAGGTCATGTATATCTGTTTCTTAAGGATTGTTCCCTGTTGTCTTATTTAGTTCAGTTTGTGAGGTCGTGTTTTCCCGGATGGTCTTGATGCTTGTGGTTGTTTGTCAGTATCTGAGCTTTAAACAGTTAGGCATTTATTATAGTGTTCATCATTTGGGCTTATTTGTACCCATCCTTCTTGGGAAGGCTTTCCAGATATTCGAAAGGAGTTGGGTAAGCCATATCTGCATTAGGGGGCACCCTAAGGCCAGGAACACTGGTTCTTGCAGACTTCTATCAGTACTGTCTTGGTAGTCTTGGATAAGATCCAGAAGAATTCTCTGGATTACCAGACAGAGATCTTGTTCTCCTCCTTTTCTCCCAAACACATGGAGTCAGTCTCTCCTCTACTTATCCCCCGACCCTCATTTTGAGTTAACTTTGTGTAGAGTCTAAGATCATCTTTTTGCATGTGGATATCCAATTGTTCTGGTTTTATTTGGTGAACATATTATCTATTCCCTAGTTTATTG
The DNA here is from genome assembly GCF_028858775.2 of Pan troglodytes. Taxonomy (NCBI): domain Eukaryota; kingdom Metazoa; phylum Chordata; class Mammalia; order Primates; family Hominidae; genus Pan; species Pan troglodytes. Next base: position 9,347,720 of record NC_072404.2, read on the forward strand.
CCTTGGCATGTTTGTTAAAAATCAGTGGATAATAAATATAAGAATTTATTGCTGGATTCTTAATGATGTGCCATTGATCAATGATTTTTATTAGTACTATAATGCTTTGATCACTGTACCTTTATATAAGATTTGAAATTTAGAAAAGACCTCCAGTTTTTTTTCAAAATTGTTTTGATTATTCTAAATGTTTTGCATTTTCATTTGCATTTTAGGACCTGCTTATCAATTTCTGTGGGAATAAGCCTCCTGGAATTTGATAGGGATTATTTTGAATGTATAGATCAATTTGGGGAGAACTGCCATTTTAACAATATTGAGTCTTTCAATCCATAAATATTGAATGTCTCATCATTTTAAAAAACTTGAATTTTCTTCAAAGCTTTGTAATTTTTACAGTACAAGTCTTGTTCTTATGTTACCTTTATTTGTATGTACTTTTTTAATGCTATTGTGAATGTGTCTCTTAATTTTACTTTCAGATTGTTTATTGCTCACTTATAGAAATATAATTGATTTTTATATATTGATCTTGTATTATATCCTGTGAACTAGATGTGCTTTTTAAAAATTAGTTCTAATAGTTTTTTTGTGGACTCTTTGGGGTTTTCTATATACAGGATCATGTCATCTTCAAACAAAGACAGTTTTACCAGTTTCTTTACAAACTGAATGCCTTTTATTTGTTTTTCTTGGGTGGTTAGAGCTTCCAGTGCTGTGCTGAATAGAGGAGATGAGAGTGGACATCTGTGCCTTTTACCCTGTCTTAGAGGAACAGAATTTGGTCTTTCACCAGTATGTATTATATTCACTGTAGGTTTTTTGCACATGTTACCAGGTTCTATTCTAACATTGCTGAGACTTTTTATCTTGAATGCACATTGGATTTTGTCAAATGTTTTCTCTGTACCTGTTGAGATGTTCGTTTGGTTTTTATTCTGTATTAATATGATGCATTACTTTAATTGATTTTTAGCTGTTAAAACCTCACATTTCTGGGGTAATTAAAAAAGATGGCATATCATCTTTTTTTATATGTTGTTGAATTTGGTTCACTAATATTTTATTGAGGATTTTGGCATCTGTATTTGTGAGGGATATTGGTTTGTAGTTTTCCTTTCTGGTAATAATTTGTCTCGCTTTGCTATCAGGGTGTTATTGCATCCCATAATGAGTGGGAATATTCTAGAATGAGATGTGAGTAATATCCTTAAATCTACTTCTTATACTTCTCAGAAGAATTTGTGGAGTATTAGTATTATTTCCTCCTTAAGTGTTTGATGAAATTCCCCAGTGAAGGAATCTGAGCCTGGACTTTTCTTTGTGGGAACATATTTTAAAAGCTCATTTAATTTTTGTACTTGCTGTAGATGTATTCAGATTTTCTATTCCTTCTTTAGTCAGTTTTGGTCATTCGTGACTTTTTAGGAATTTGTCTATTAAGTTGTTGAATTTGTTGGCATAAAGTTGTTAATATTTCTTTGTCTTTCTAATTTCTGAGGGGTCAGTGGTAATCATCTCTCTTTCATTCCTGATTTTTGTGGTTTTCTTTCTCTCTCTTTTTGCCAAGGGTTTGCCAATTTTGTTTTTAAAGAACCACCTTTTAATTTTTCCTCTGTTGTTTTTCTGTTTTACATTTCTTTAATTTCTCCTGTCATCTTTATTTTCTTCATTCTGTTTTCCCTTGATATGGTTTAGTCTTCTGTTTTCTACATTTTAAAGGTGAATTCTTAGATTATTGATTTCAGATTTTTTTCTTTAATATAGGAATGTAACACTATACGTTTTTTTCTAAGTCTTGTGTTAGCTGCATCTCATACACTTTGACATGAGTTGTATTTCTATTATTCAGATTAAAATACTTGCTCATTCCCCCTTGTAATTTAAAAAAAATTTTTCTTTGACCCATATTTAGAAATAACTGCATTATTGTTGGTAAATATACTTTATACGATTTTAATGCTTTTAAATCTGCTAATGCTTTCTTTGTGGTCCAGCATATGACTTATCTTGGGTTCTGTGGTAGCTTGAAAAGAATGATTATTTTGCTGCTGTTGTGTGGAGTGTGCTTTAGATGTGTGTTAAGGTAAGTTGATTGGCAGTGTTATAAGTCTTCTGTATTTTTGTTGATCTTCTGTCTACTTGTTCTATTCATTATTGAAAATTGAAGTGTTCAACTATTGTTTCTCTTTAATTTTGTCAGTTTTAGTTTTATGTATTTTGGACCCCTGTTACTGCATACATATTTATAAATTGTTATCTTTACCTGCTGAATTGACCCTCTTATTATTATAAAATTTCCATTTCTTTCTAGTAACAATTTTTGTCTTTAAATTCATTTTGTCTGATATTAATATAGCTGTCCTTTGATTACTGTTTTCATGATATATCTTTTCCCATCCTTTTGTTTTCAACTGATTTGTATCTTTGTAACTAATGTGAATCTCTTCCAGACAGCATATGGTTGTCAAGTTTATTTTTCTCAGTCTATACTGTTAATCTGCACCTTTTGATTAGACGGTCTAATTCATTTATATTTATTTATATTTAATGTAATTATTAAGATTTAAGTATACCTTTTCATTATATGTTTTCTATAAATGTTATATATTTTTTGTTCCTTAATTCCTGCATGACTGCTTTCTTTTGTGTTAAATGGATTCTTTTTTTAAATGCATCATTCTTGTTGTTTCTTTTAGTATATATTTTGAGTTACTTTCTTAGTGGTTATCCTGGGGATCATAACAAATAACTTAAAATTCAGTTCAGGTTAATCCTGGCATAATTTCAAACATACACAGAATTTTTTCTCACTTGCATGCTTTTTTTGCCTTATAAATTACATATTTATATGTTATAAGCCTATCAACAAAGTTTTATAATTATTGCTTTATACAGTTGCCTTTTAAAACAAATAGGAGAAAAGCATTCTCAAAAACATTATATTGTATTTTATATTTACCTATTTAATTGCCTTTATTGGTACTTTCAAATTTCTTTCATATGGATTTGAATTACTTCAGCTGTAAGTAATCCTTTAGTGTTTCTTGTAGAGCAATTCTGCTGGTGACAAATTCTCTCATTTTTTCTTTATATGGGAATATCTTAATTTTCATTTTTGAAGGATAGTTTTGCTGGATATATAATTTTTGGTTCATAGTCTTTTTTTCCCCCCCCAGTGCTTTGAATATGTCACCTCAGTGCCTTCTGGTCTTTATGGTTTCTAACAAGAAGTCAGCTGTTAATCTTATAGAGGATTCCCTGTAATATGCAAGTCATTTTTTTCTGTTGTTTTACAGATTCTGTCTTTGAACATTTTGTCTTAATGTGTGTTTGACTCTTTGAGTTACCCTATTTGGAGTTCATTGAACTTCTTGGATATGTAATTTAATGTTTCTCATCAAACTAGACATTTTTGGCTATCATTTCTTTTCTGTTGTAGTGTTTTTGAGGTTTTAAAAAATTTGTTCTTAGGGTTTTTATCTCTGCTTACATTACCCACCTCTTCTGGCATGTTTTACACTTTTTTCCATTAGAGCTTTTGGCATATTAATCATAGTTATAAATTTCTGGTTTGATAATTACATAATCTCTGCCATATATGAGTCTGATTCTGATGCTTGCTTTGCCCCTTCAGATTGTGTGTTTTCTTGCCTTTCAGCATGCCTTGTAATTTTTTGTGGAAAGCCAGGCATGATGTACTGAGTAGCAGGAACTGAAGTAGTAAATAGGTCTTCATTGTGAGGTTTTGTTTATCTGGCTTGTAGGTTTAACATTTTCTATAACTGCAGGTTTAACGTTTTCTGTAACTGTAGGTTTTCTGTAGCTGTAGGTTTTTCTGTAACTGTAGGTTTCACAGGCTTTAGTTTCCCATAGTATCCTTGCTTTTTTCTCCTTTATTTTCTTTGGGCTTCCCTGGAAATACCACCTTAAGTAGAGTCTGTACCTTGCAGCTATTTTAGTTGTAATCTACTGTTGTTCTATTAGAGCCCTGTTGATGTAGTGATAAGGTGTTGTGGAGAGGAAACATTCTATAATCTTGTGATAAACTTCAGATTTGTTTAGTAGGCCTGAGTCCCTGGGCTGTGACCTTCAGAAGAGTTTCTTAGCATTTTTTTTTCTCCTCTTCTGTGAGACAGGGATGCTAGAGGGGACTGAGTTGTATAATCACCTTCCCCTAGGTCAGATAAAGTTCTGACAAAGTAGTTTCCCTTGGGAGGAGGCCTTTATTGTATAGAACAGAATGCTCTGGGCATATTTCAAAATACTTTTCCCCAGATGCATTTTGGCATGCTTACTTTTCCCCTTGCCCTTGCTGAGCACATGATTTATTTATTTATTTATTTTATTTTTATTTTTATTTATTTATTTATTTTTTTAACCTCCAGTCTTCACCAGGAGAACATAGTGGGACTTCTGGGGGTAAAACTTATGAAAGTGTATGGGTCCCCTAAGACTGAGCCCCCAGTAGTTTTTTTTTTTTTTTTTTTCCTCAAGCTAGTTTATACTCAGCCTCCGGCAAATAGTGAGTTACCACTTAAGTGTTCCTACAGTTATTTCCTCTAGTAGCGCTCCTCCTAGTAAGCTGTGATTTTGTGTCTCCAGTTTTCAGTGCAACTATTTGCCCTGAGACCTCAGTTCTCTGGTGTATCTAAGAATTGTCCATGTTCAAGTTTTCCACTATTTTTCATGTTGGGAGAGTGGGACTTTCGAGCTCTTTACATGTTGCAACAGAAACCAGCAGTATTATCTCTTCAGTTATTCTTTCTCTCTTCTTCTAGGACCCCCATTATGTGTAACTTCATGCACTTGGGGATGTCCCAGAGGTGCCAGAGATTCTTTTCATTTTTTTTTTTCATAATTTATTCTTTTCCTCAGACCACATAATCTCAATGTATCTTTGAATTTGCTGGGTCTTTTTTCTGCTCATTTTTGTCAGCTGTGGACTCCTTACATGAATATTTCCTTTCAGTTATCATACCTTTCAATTCCAGAGTTTTTATTTTGTTCCTTTTTGTGATGTCTGTCTCTTTCTTGACATTTTTTATTTTGTGAGAGTTAAAGAATTAAAGGAAAGTATGAGCATGATGGTTTCCTTTAAAGTTTTTGTCTTAAGTTCAACATCTAGGCTTCCTCAGGGACAGCTTCTATTGACTCCTTTTCCTGTGTATGGTCTGTACATTCCTATATCTTTGCATGCTTCATATTTTGGTTAAACACTATAAATTTTAAATTATTTAATGTGTAAACTTTGGAAGTTCAAATTTGTTATCCCCCCAGAGTATCATCCTGTTGATAAGGCTGCTGTTTCTTTTTATAGTGACTTTTCTGGACTAATCTCATAAAGTTTATTTTCTTCATTGTGTGGGGACACTGAAATCTCTGTTGGGTTTGATTAGTGGTCAGTTAATGATTGGACACAAATCCCTTTTACTAAGTCTCCCATCCTTATGTGAGGGGCTCTGTATATGTGTTGTGTATGGCTCTTTCCTCAGCTTGTACATGGCCCGGTACATGGGTGTGGAGTTCCAGATACCCACTGTGGACATCTCATTTCACAGATCTCCCATTTAAATTTTTGCCTGGACTCTTGGCTGCCCAACTGGTATGGCCGACTTAATAGCTGTGGTGTTAATCAATTGCAGCTGATTGTTTTTGACAAATGTCCTAGGGTAGAGGGCTTTTCCTGCTTGGTGAGCTCTGCATGACATCCAGTAATGATAATGCCTTGTGAATGGGGCTTCCCTGAGAGCTGTGAAGCAGGTCAGACAGTGACAGTGCTCCAGAGAGGGCGCTTTTGGGGAAGTCTGAACTGGGTCTGCTCCCTCTGGTGGCTACAGGACTACACATTTTCACATTGTTAGAGAGGCTGCTGGTTCTTAGGCTACTGTGAATGGAGCTTAGGAGAGAGGGATGGAGTAGACCAAGTTAAAATGCCATGAACCAAGCCTTTCTAGCCAAGATTCAGCAGCTTTCCTAAGATAATGCTTTAGATTGTTGTACAGCTTTGGTTAATTTTCAGAAGTTTCAAAAAAGTTGATTTTGAAAATTGTGGCAGCATTTTCATTGTTTTTATGGATGAGAGCATTTCCACAGATCTTCACTCCACCATTCTGAGAGTGCCCCCAACTTGGAATGGATGAATTTTTATAACAAGTGAAAAAGTAAGTCCCTGAAGGTTACATACAGCCTTTACCCATTTTGTCAACTTAGAAACAACAAAAAGAACGTATGTACTTATAAATACATAAAAATTACACAGTATTTGTATTACACAAAAATAGATAAACATAAAACTATAAAAAGTAAAGTACAGGATTCTGGATAGTGGTTACCTCAGACGGTGGCAGACCAAAGGATGGGAGTGGGGGTTACCTAGAAATATATGTGTCATAATTAAGGTCCAGTTTTATTTTGTAGTGGTGGGTTCATGGATTCTTATGGCATAATTAAAAATATATACACAGGCAAAAACATTTTATGGTTGTGTTTGCCTTCATGTTAACACATGAGATGAGGAATCTATTATGCAACAGAGCTTTATAAAGGAGCTTCAACCTCAGTTTTCAAAGCCATTCTTACGGCCAGAGGAATTGCTTATGGAGCTTATCTCTACCCAGTCTCGTGTAGGTCTGCCTCAGCTGGCCGAACTCCAGTGTCAGGACAGGACAGTGATGATGAGAAGGGAAGGGACAGCAGCCAGTGCCAGTTTGAGATGAGTAGTCATCTAATACTGCCTCTGCGTGGGTCCCTGCTGCCATCCGCAGCCTCATAGCCCTCAGCTCCGTAATGTGTCCTGATGGATTTAGAAGATACATAGGGAGCTGTCAGTGTGAGTCTGAAAAATACACAGATCACGCTTCACTTACTAAAATCCATACTTGATGATGTCAGCCTCTTACATGAGCATTCAAGAGGTCTTCTAGAATAATCACATGACAAGATTTGGGGGAATACACAGAATTCCAATCAAGATGATTTGAGCATAATATCATGGAGGCAGGATCAGAATGGAAAGGTAACTGATAACTTGGAAGTTTAAACAATTACAATTTTCCTGTTTACTGTGTGACAAGAGCATTATGGGGCCTTGAAAATGGGAGTGTCATCACTGGGTGATATGTTTTATTCAAAGACTTTTTGAGAGAGAGCATCTGTAGAGTCAAATGGTACTTCCCAAACTATTCCATGTATGGAACCCATAGAACATCATAATTTTATGGTTTGCTGGGGGAAAATAACAAGACCACTCATGGCCCAGGTGAGTCTTGAAGAGGCTGTGGCCACAATATACTGAGCCAGCCGTAGTTCACTGGATGGGAAGACCCAAGTTTGACTTCCAGATTTACTTCTTACTTGCACTTTGGGCAGTTACATTACTTCTCTGAGCCTTATTTTTTTTTTATTATGGAGATAATGCTACTGATGTGTAATAATTTTGTATCTACTAGTATTAGAATGTATGAATTACCCCTTAATTTTTCAAATACTTAAACTGTTAACATCTGAATCTTGGCCAAAATGAGCACAAATGGCATTTGTATAAATGCCTAGTTATTAAATGTTACCACTATTTAACTATCTGGATTTGAAGACCAGTGCATGGCGTTTGCTAGGAGTTTATATCATGTTCTTAGGTATGTGTGTAGCTGTCTTTACTGCATCTGTCGATTAGGAGGTAAGAACACCTGCTGAATGTGTACCTTGCGCTAGCTATTGTGAGAGATATAAAAGAAGCACAAAACTGGATCCTGTCCTCATGGAACTCAATCTGGTTTCTGAGGTTTAGCTTTTATGTGACTCATAGATAGAGCAATGTCACAAAAAATAATATGCGGAAAATAAATGCAAAAAGAACTTGAGAAAGCTTCATGTGGCTCAGTGTCCTGCACTCAGTAGGATATGTGGAGGATATATATAAAATCTAATTGAGATTCTTAGGAAAGGCTTTAATGAAGACTGGAGAATGAATGATATCTGTTATAAAGGATGGTGAAGCTTGGCTATTCAGAGAGTAATGGAGGAGGTACTTCAATAGTTTTTATTGTGTCTTCCCAAGAAATTCACTTGGAAGCACAATGTTTATTTCTGAAGAGGCAAAGACCAAGTTTTAGAAAATAAAGTTCTCCTAAATACTATTATAAAGTTTGAGTATTTCTATTATGATTTTATGACTTCCCATCTGTGGTAGGTGTTTTATTGAAATTATTTGAATGTTATCAAGCTGTGACAACAATGCTTTAAAGGTCATACACAAAGCACAATTAAATTTCCCAAGTGAAATAAGAATGTGCATTGTGAAAGGCAGAGAATTTCAAGTAGTTCAGTTTTGTTGTTGCTTTTTTTCATCTGGGCCATTTTTGAGGTGTTTAAATCAAAAAGTTGTTTTTCTTCTTGATTGCGGTTTTCCCTTAGTTATTTGTGTAGCTTAAAAATGGAAACCAATGTGTTTAAGTTGCAATGTTTTTGAGTCTATTAGTTAATATAAACTTTATTCTACACTCAACAGTAGATTGCATTATAGCTATGTGGAATGTAAAGATTATTTTGCACTTATATAAATGTGATAGCTTCTGATTGATAGATTTAATTATGCAAACTTTGGCTTATTATGAATTAGATGAAACATTTCTATTCCTCTGTTTCTTTCTTTCTTTCTTTTTTTGAGACAGAGTTTCACTCTGGAGTGCAGTGGTGCTATCTCGGCTCACTGCAACCTCTGCCTCCCGGGTTCAAGTGATTCTCCTGCCTCAGCCTTCCCAATAGCTGGGATTACAGCTGCATGCCACCACACCCAGCTAATTTTGTATTTTTAGTAGAAACAGGGTTTCTCCGTGTTGATCAGGCTGGTCTTGAACTCCTGACCTTAGGTGATCTGCCTGCCTTAGCCTCCCAAAGTGTTGGGATTACAGGTGTGAGTCACCATGCCTGACCTATACCTCTGTTTCTTATGAGCTTACTTATTAGAAGATCTCTAAGATTCCTGTAATTTAAAATTTTGTAATTTCATTTCATTTTACCCATTTACATCATTAAAGTGATGAATGGTTGCTTCTTTCAAATGGTGGGAAATGAATTTTGGAGAATTGTTAGTTATTATTGCTCATTTAAGGTTATTTGAACGTTTTGACTATTTGATGGTGTTTTTTGTTTGATTTGTGATGCTGACTCATAAATACCATGAAAAACAGATCTTTTTGTTCTAACTGAAGGAGGGATTATTTAGCAGCTTAATGACTTTGGTAAATAAAAGTTTATTTGCACCTATGAGAAAGATGACAGGTAATACCTAGATATCTGAGTAAAGAGTAAAGAGAGCACAAATACAATAAGATATGGAGACTCAGTATCCTATCAGCTTTTTGATGTAAAATGGTGCAGTAGTTACTACCTAAGAGAATAGTCTATTTCCATGCTGGTTGCTCACTTGTGTGCTCTTCTGAAAGAGTGATGGCACTGTGCGTCTGACTGGATACTGGGGTACTCTGTTTCCAAGCTGCATTACAGGGATTTGAAATATCTTACATATATATATTATATATATACATATATATATATAATATATATTTATTTATTTATATTATATATATATTTATTTATTCCATATACAGGCATACCTTGGAGATATTGCAGGTTAGGGTCCAGACCATTGCAATAAAGTGAATCACACAAATTTTGTGGTTTCCCAGTGCATATAAAAGTTGTGTTTATGCTATTTTGTAGTCTGTTAAGTGAGCAATAGCATTATGGCTAACAAGAGTACATACCTTAATTAAACATTTTCTAAAAAATGCCTGCACAGAGACGTGAAGTGAGCTCATGCTATTGGAAAAATGGCATCAATAGACTTGCTGGACATGGGCTGCTACAAACCTCCAAAATTTGTAATTTTACAAATTAAAGCCCTCAATTTGAAAAACATAATATCTGTGAAGCACAAGAAAGCTAAGTGCAGTAAGACAAGGTGTGCCTATATATGTTTGTGTGTATATTTAAATAACTTATATTAATAGCTGTAAACAATAGATTTCTTCTGGTGTATGGCTTTGTCATTGTTATCACTGATTTGTAATAATTTACCTCTTTTTTGTATGTTCTATTATTTTCTGCCATGGTTGATAAACAAGTTAATTTACTCTCAGAACAGAGAATCTGCAGTATTATTATTAATAGTGTCTGTTGACTTCTTTTGTCATCTAAACAACTTGTTAGTCTGCCCTTAGGCTTGACATTATTTTTGTTGTGCAAGAATATTCAGTAAAAAGTTTTGACATGTTTAAAATCATTAAATACTTCCAAACTGGTTTGAAAGCTTCTCTGGGCTGAAAGCCAGTTGATTCTTGTCAGTCTTTTTGCATGACTGAAGTCAATTACTTCAGAGCTTGAACAACTGCAGCCTTGGTAAATGGTCCAGTACTGTCCAGTAGTACAATATGGGAGGCTTTTAAATGCTACTGTAATGGGTAGTTTAACAGATGTGTTTTGGTTGGACAAGAATGTAAAAGCTATTTTGGAGCATTTTCAAAGGCATGAAGTTTAAAATAATGTAATGTTAATTTTGTGCTCTGTAATGTATATCGTAAGATTGAGGTCTTAATGTTTGTATTAAGTAAGTGAAAATATTTAAATGAAACTTGTGTAGAAAAGGAACTGCCTGTGTTCAGAAAGATTCTGCACAAAAACAAGTGAATTTTCAGAACTGAACTAACAGTTGCCAGAGGGTGTGGGTTCTGATGATGTCCTACCTGAGGCAGGCTTTGTGACTTTGGAAAGCCTTGGTTTTCTTATTTTTAAAGAGGATCTAGTCCAACACTGGTCTACTCAGACTTCCTCATTTGTAAAAAACAAAACAAAACAAAACAAAACAAAAAAAACTTTCCTTAATCTTGGAATGCTTTTCAAAAGAACTAAGTGTGGCATATTGGTGGCTGTATGAGTACTCTGGTATTATAGGAGTTGAAGTGTGAGGTGGAGACTAAGAGTAACTGGGGGTAAACCTTAGACCCAATGTGTCCAGAAGATTCAGAGCCTTATCACTGCACAAAGGAGCACAGATTTTAAACACTGAAGTGCCCAAGTTGCATGCAAACAGGCTGTGGGCTGACCACCGGTTTTTGTATTTATCCTGAATATAGTATGCCACAAAATTTGAATGTATATGCTTTTACAGATCTCTGTGCTCTCTCTAGCTCCCTCAAAATCTCTGCCTGTCTTTAGTTTCATGCTAGACTGTTTTATCTGTTTGTTGCCTTTGAAAGCGTTTGGGTTTACCCCATGCTGGAGTAACATGTAGATCTAGAAGGATTTTGAGCAGGAGGTAGTGTTATCAGATATGGTTATAAGGAAAGCTCACTTTAGCAACAGAGCTGACACAGTAGTAGCAGGTAGTGAATTCTGCAAGAGAATTAATTGACACTAGTCATCTTGATTGTACTTAGTTATTTACTTCTTCAGTGTAGTTCTGTTGTGCTTAATTTTCTTTTCTTTCTTTCTTTTTTTTTTTTTTTTTTTTTTGAGAGAGTCTTGCTTTGTCGCCCAGGCTATAGTCCAGTGGCATGTTCTCAGCTCACTGCAACCTCTGCCTCCCAGGTTCAAGCGATTCTCCTGCATCAGCCTCCTGAGTAGGTGGGATTACAGGCACACCTCACTATGCCCAGCTAATTTTTGTGTTTTTAGTAGAGACAGCGTTTCGCCATATTGCTCAGGCTGGTCTCAAACTCCTGACCTCAAGTGATCCACCTGCCTTGGCCTCCCAAAGTGCTGGGATTACAGGCGTGAGCCACCGCTCGTCGTCTGTTGTGCTTAATTTTCTAAACAAACTCTAGAACAAGTTAAGTGGTTAATCCACGTGATTTTTGTTCTCATTTAAAATCCTATGCATTCAAAATGTGAACTCCATTACCATCTCACTGAGCTGCCCTTGGCATAGAATTTGGATGTGTATATTACACTGGACTCTTGGCTTTAAAAACCATCTATCTATATCTGTGGGGAAGCTTTTCAGATAGCCCAGACAGTATAAATAGCCCTAGATTTACCCTTAAGTAACAAATGTGTTTCTTTCTGTGGAGTTACTCCTTGTGTCTGAGGGATCCTCCCTGGGTTATTTTTTTCCTCTCCAATGGACTGGCTTGGCATATGATTGTCAAGAACAGGCACTCTGGTTGGACAGACCTTGTTTAAATCTTCTCTCTCTCTCCAACTATGGGCTAGTTCGTTAATCTACTAGAGCTTTGGTTACTTATTCTATAGATCGTTTTGTGGATTAAGTGAAACATCATACTGAAAACACTTAGTTTTATCATCCAGACCAGGGCACTAAACGAGAATAAACCAACCTCCTAGTTTTTGGATGTGTTTGACATGAGGGGATGTTTAGGGGAAAATAATATTTGACCATCAGACTTTTTGAATGATGGAGAAAGCACGCACAATGTCCATGTAGGAACATACCCATATATACAGGAGACTTAAACATGTGCATGTATACATCCATATACACAAAATGAATTTAGAAAGTTAATTGAATCGAGGAGTTTCTATTTTATAAGATAAATGTGAACAGTACATTTGTAATGTAAGCAGTCTACTTTTTTACTCAAGCAGAAAATATCCTTTTTTAGTTTTAAACTCTTTGTAGACAAGATTGAATAAACTACAGAGTGGATGAGGCACAGAGAATTGGTTGCCAATGGGGTCAAGAATGCTAGAGGAAAGGGCAGAGATTATCCTTTCACCCAGAATTGCTCTGTCTCTCCCTTACTAGGTAGGAAAACAAACAAATAACAGAGACAAGGGCTACTGCTCTGCACTAATGATGCGTGGGGTGAAAGAAGTCCTTGCACACTGGCTCCTCTTTCCTGCTTGGTTCACAACCTATTCAGCACTTTCTGGAACTTTGCATGAAAAATTTCATAGATCCCAGCAGGAATTTTCTAAAACACATAATCTTTGCTTATAGCCATTACCCAATGTTGTGTTCTTTCAGGGGCTGATTGAAAACAAAGCTTTCACAAGCTCTCTTGCATGATGCTAGCCCTCATGGCATTTGCATCCTGCCAAGTGACACTTTTGGTGACCATCCTGCCAAGTGACACTTTTGGTGACAGTGCCTTGGTTGACTGGTCTCAGCAACCTGCTTTAATCTCTGCAATTAAAAGGTATGAATGAATGAACCAGTAAAATGAAGGAAAAAATCAACATAGTGGCGGGATACTTACATCCAGAAATATGTTTATCTAAGGGTGTGATATTGGGCAGCCAGCTCTCATTTAAGAAATTAGACTTATTTTTAGGAAACCAGCTTTCTGCTAGTGACCTACATTATAAAATATTATAAACTGCCAAGCTGGATACTATAAATTGAAGCTGAAGTTCTTTCATTTTGCAGTTACACAATGGAATATTATGTGTCAGGTACTGTTCTAGGTATTGGGTATACAAGGATAACTAAGAATTTGTCCTTCTCCTCAAGGAGTTCCCACTTTTGTGGCAGAGAGGGCCTTGAAAACAAATCATTTAACTGCCACTTACTGAGTGACTACCACAGGTGAGGCATCCTACCAGGCTCTGGAGAAAGAGGGAAATATAGCCCTGCTCTCAGCAAACACAGGTGGATGAGAAGGGTATAGGCAGGGGGCTGGGAAGCAGAGAGAACCTAAAAAGACTTAGGCAAAGGCGAGTGTGTGATAAAATGGAGAACGCCATAGTTCATTCTTTCATTTTTTTTTTTTTTTTGAAGTAGAGTCTTGCTGTCACCCAGGCTGGAGTGCAGTGGTGCGGTCTCGGCTTACTGCCACATCTGCCTCCCAGGTTCAAGCAATTCTTGTGCGTCAGTCTCCTGAGTAGCTGGGACTACAGGTATGTGCCACCATGCCTGGCCAATTTTTTTTTTTCATAATTTTAGTAGAGATGGGGTTTCACTATGTTGGCCAGGTTGATCTTGAACTCCTGACCTCAAGTGATCTGCCTGCTGTGGCCTCCCAAAGTGGCTGGGATTACAGGCAGAAGCCATGGTGCTCGGCCAGTTCATTCTTTAATTTTGGCTCTAATAAATTCACTGTATGACTAAAATGTTACTTTTTCTTGATGTTATTATTAATCCTGTTTAAAATTAGAGCATTGGCTTTAATTATTTTTAAATTTAGACACTGGTTATTATTTCTAAAGGAAGTTATAAACAAAATTTCATACAGCATGCCATTTGACAGATTAATGAAGAAATATTTAAATAATACATTTGAGTATCTCATTTGTTTTGTTATTCAAGGGGATTTTAGCTTATTGCCTTTTCTTTTTGGGCACCTGTTTGTATAAACGTATCAATTTGACCTGTACTTGAATTAACTGTTTATTTTTTATATGTTGGACAGTACTACAAATTGCTCTATTTATGAACTGTATGTTTTTCTTCAATACGCAGTTTGGAATCCTGCTTTTGGAACCTTATTTGCTTCTGTATGCTCAACCTTATTCACTAATGTTTGATAATAATGCGTTATAAAATAGCAGTGCTACTTCTTTATCAAAGGCTTGCAGTATTTATTTAGCGTTTGCAGTTTCAAAATAATTAAACAATGCTGATGTACAGTTCTTATTGCATTTCAAAGACCTAACCAGTTAATTAGCTTAAGTGGCACTCTCAGCCCTATTGACAGTTGGAGACACATAGTGCTGGCTTGTCAGGCTGCTAAAATGAAACATAAGAATAGCATAAGCGTGGTTAGCTTCTTTTCCTCCTCACCCTTGAGATATGAGTTGGCTTTCTTTTGTGTGAGATAAAAACAAAACCAGATCATATGAACTGACACTTCTGCTTCAGATTAACATGAGCCTTGTTATTCAGTTTCATGTTGGTGTTTCTACACTCCTTTGCCTCACTGAGATTTCATTAATCCTCATATCCTTAATCGCCTCCCCTTTCCCTTATGATGGTCTGTTTTAAGATTCTATTATGGTTTTTTTTTTTTTTTTGGATGCCTTTGAGGCCATCTGAACAATGCTCTTGGTTAACCTGAGAATGGATTACAATCTGATCACATACTTACTGCTGTGTTTGTGTCTCGCTGCCTGTACAGTCAGGTGGCTGTTCTGCCTCTTCACCCTTGGGTGACTTTCACCCATGGACTTTGAAGTGTTACTGCTTCTATTTTCATCAAATTTTATACATATTACACCGTTTTCCCGCAAATGTACATTTAGTGTAGTTTGGCTCCAGAATCCAGTCCTTTTGCAGGACAGGAGCAGAGGAAATGGCAGTGAAGGAGAGGGAAGTCCACGTAGGAAGAAATCCCAAGACTGGAGGTGGATTGGAGACAGCAACAGAAGAGAAGAGTGTTGGGGATGGCTCTGAGTTGAAGCTAGGTGACTGTTGACCCAGAGAAATAAGTTGAGAGGAGAACCACGCTTTGTGTTTAGGTGGGCTGGGGTGGGGTGGAGGGGATTGAGGTGTGGAGTTTGATTTTTGACATTTTTGTGTTTGTGTTGGTAAGACACCTTGTGGAACTCTCCTAGCAGAGTTTAAGCGAATGAGCATATATATTTGATGGGGTGTATATTTGAGAGTGACAGCACAGAGGTGATCATAACAGGAGCCACTATTTGTTGAGTGCATACTAGCTACAGTGATAAGTGCTTCAGGTACATGCTGTCTGTGCTTCAGTGTCCTCACCTGTAAAAGGGATTTAATAGTAGGATTCTTGTGAGGATTAAATGAAATGATATATATAAAGTCCATAACAATGTCTGGCACATAATAAGTAATACTTAAGTGTTATCATAATCACATTTTAATTCAGTATCCCTTTGGAAAGAGGTATTATTGCAGGTTGAACATCCCTAATCTGAAACTTTTTGAGCACTGACATGACACCTCAAAGTGGAAAATTCTACACCTGACCTCATTTGATGGGTCACAGTCAAAACTTCATTTCACGCACATTATTAAAAATATTATATAAAGTTAGCTTCAGGCTGTGTGTAAGGTGTTTATGAAACACCTTATGAATTGAATTTCATATTAGACCTGTGTCCCATCTTCAAGATACCTCATTATGTATATGCAAATATTCAAAAATCTGAAAATATCAGAAATCAATCACTTGTGGTTTGAGACGTTTTGGACAAAGGATACTCAATTTGTGTACACATCTTATATGGGGGAAGCTGTGACTGGAGCAATGTAACTACTCTGCCAAAGGTTGCATAACTCATAAGCGGCAGGTGAAATCATATCTTTTTTTTTTTTTTTTTTTTTTGGAGAAGGAGTCTTGCTCTGTCGCCTAGGCTGGAGTGCAGTGGCACGATCTCAGCTCACTGCAACCTCCGCCTCCCAGGTTCAAGCAATTCTCTTGCCTCAGCCTTCTAAGTAGCTGGGGTTACAGGCACACACTAACATGCCCAACTAATTTTTGTATTTTCAGTAGAGACAGGGTTTCACCATTTTGGCCAGGCTGGTCTCGAACTCCTGACCTCAGGTGATCCGCCTGCCTCGGCCTCCCACGGTGCTGGGATTACATGTTTGAGCTACCACGCCCAGCCCAAACCATATTCTTAACTCTGCTTGTCTCTCACCTGACTTTGTGGAAATAAACACCTCAACAGAGGCTTCATGGTGCAGAGGAAAGACAGGACAAAATACCTAACACACAAGGGAGCTGTTTTGCTTATTAAATGAACAATATGCTTTTAAATCGTGTAAGAAGAGCTTTGTAATGAAAATCATCATTATAAGAAAGAAAAACTTACAGAAAGGTAGGAGTGAGGCTTGGTATTTGAGCTCCTGCAGAAGACCAAGAGGGAGAAGGGAAGATCAGTGTAGGGCAAAGCAAATCCAAGAGAGCTGGGAATATACGAGGAAGAATCATGTAGTTTCTGCATTTACGGACAAAAGCCCTTCCAAAAGTACATAAGGGTTGATGCTATCAAGTGCTGCATGGAGGTCATTGAGAGTGAGAACTAAGAAAAGGCAGTTGGAGTCACATTTTGGTGTTAACCAGATTAAATTTCCTTTTGGAGCAAAAACGGTTGACTACACATACAGTTATAAGAATCAGGAACATATGATCCAATAACATAGATGAGTCAGGAACTGAAATGTGGGGTGTAGATTTATTCCTTTGACTTTCTCTCCCTTTTTCAGTTCATGTTTTACCAATAGAGTATTCTGGTAGCAGCACTGTCTGACATTTGTCAGCTTAATTAGAGATCAGTTACAAACTCGGCTATCTTATGGATCTGTGATACTTCCCAGCAAATCTGAAAAGCAATAGGTGCACTGACATGAAATGATGAAAAATATGCTAATTTTAACCTGAAAAAGCTCCCTATTAATGCAGCAATTTCTCTTATTCATACTAATTCTCATTTTTTTTTCTGCATCCTTTGTGTCTAGTCTCTCCACAATTGAAAAGCTGTTTTGACCACCACTTAAGAGCAATAGACTATAAACTCTGGGGTTTAATTTGTTTAATGTTTGTGAGGGCTTGATGGGGTTGGGACTTTGTTCACGAGGTATGAACCCATTGCCTAGAAATCTGAGGAAGGGTATATTGCAGGTTCTTACGGGTATTCCTAGGAAGAAGAAATGATTTCCAAACAGAATTAGCATGTAGAGGAGAAACGCACAAAGAAAAGGAGATTTGATTTCCACAATGTAAGGAAATGTAAAATTTCATTAGAAGAAAGGGAAAGAGGACATTCCCAGCAAAGATGGAGAGAAAGAAGGCATGTTTCAATAAGCTGGTTTCCAATTTAGCTGAAACGTTTGAAAGTAAACAGAAGTAGAGCTAGATTTAGGGGTGTAAGATGTGGGCAATTAATACATTTATATGGCTCAAAATGTGAAGAGTTGGAAAGCATCTACAGTGAAAAGCCCCTTTTCCTGCCCCATTTCCTCAGCCACTCAGGCTATTCCCCAGAGTCACTGTGCATAATTACATATATAATACAAACATGTATACTATTTCTCTTCCCTCTTATATTTTTCCAAAATGGTATCAAACTGTATATATTCTTCTGCACCTTGCCTTTTTTCTCACTCAACATGTTTCTTGGAGCTGACTCTCAAGCAGTTTGTGACTGTGTAATTAGGACATAGGCAGCTCCTGCTTTTTTTGTTAAATGGCACTGCAAAATGTTCCTTTCTGTGTTTATACCATAATTTAACCAGTCTGTTGTTCATGGACATTATAACCTTTTGCTCTTACGCAGAGTGCTGCAAAGTGAACAGTCTTTTCCACGTGTCATTTCACACATGTGCAAGTAAAGCTGTAGGATAAATTCCTAGAATGGCTGGATTAAAAGGCAGGGGCAGTTACGATTTTGAAAGATGTAGCCAGGTGGCCTTCTCCATAGGTTGCAAGTGTGTGAAAGACTTACTTCCAAGCCAGTCTCTTCTATGCTGCCTGCTATAACTACCAATTAGGAATTTATTTGGGTTAATAAGTAACCCATGCCTGGAAGATTTAAGGAATGTGACCTTCCTAATGCATATTATTTTTAATCACTGTGATTTCAACCTAATGACCAGCTGAGATTAAGCCACGTGGTACATATTTATTGCAAACCTACTATTTGGTTCTAGGGAATCAGCAAGGAGCAAGGTGTTACTTCTCTCTTGGAGTTTATATTCTGGTAAATAAACAAGATTATTCCAGAGAGTGATAAATACTATGAAGATAATACACATGACAATATAATTGTAACTTGGCAGGGGGCAGGCTAATTAGAAGGAGTATACTGGTTATGGAAGGCTCCCTGAGGAAGTGATATTTCAGCTGAACCTGGATGATGTAAAGGAGCCAGAAATGTGGAAATCTTGGGTGGCAGTAGCAGGAACAACAACTGCGAAGATCTTGAGCCAAGAATAGGCCTAGTGGTTCTAGAAACAAACAGTAGGTTAGAATAGCAAAGGGACTATCGTGAGCAGAGGGGAGCAGGGCATAGCCTGAAGCTAAAGAGGGGCAGGGGTCAGACCAAGTAGATCCTCACTGTGGTAAGGAGTTGCAAGATTTCAAATATGGACGTGATGTTGAGATTTACTTGTTAAAAAGATAACTTGGAGCCAGGTGCAGTGGCTCACATCTGTAATCCCAGCACTTTGGGAGGCCAAGGCAAGTGGATCACTTGAGGTCAACAGTTTGAGACCAGCCTGGCCAACATTGTGAAACCCCATCTCTACTAAAGGCACGAAAATTAGGCATGGCGGTGGGCACCTGTAATCCCAGCTACTCGGAGGGCTGAGACAAGAGGATCACTTGAACCCAGGGGACGGAGGTTGCCTTGAGCTGAGATCACGCCACCGCACTCCAGGGCAACAGAGCGAGACTTCATCTCAAACGAACAAACAAATAAATAAATAACTAGGAGAATGTGCATGGTGGCTCACACCTGCACTTTGGGAGGCCATGGTGGGAGGATCACTTGAGGCCAGGAGTTTGAGACAGCCTTGGCAATGTAGCAAGATCTGCCATCTCTACAAAAAATTAAAATATCAGCCAGATGTGGTGGCACGTGTTTGTGTTCCCAGCTACTTGGGAGGATTGCTTGAGCCCAGGAGTTCAAAGTTGCAGTGAGCAGTGATTGCACCATCGCACTTAAGCCTGGGTGATGGATGAGACCCTATCTCTAAAAAATAAAAAGATAACTTGGGCTGCTGAGTGGAGAATGGATTGGGAGGGGGCAAGGGATTAAATGGAGAGAGTATGTGTTGGGCTGGGCTGTAGTGGCAGCAGCAGAGATAGCTATGCCTTGGAAGACATATTTTTGCAGAGGTGGAACTGTCAGGATTTGTATGCCTTATGGGTGATAGGCAGAAAGAGGAATCAAGGACTCCTAGAATTTGGGCTTGAGCAAGCTGGGCATAGAGGCAGGAGGAGACAAGGTTGGGGTGCGGAGCAGGAGGAGAAATTTGAAGGGTCCTAGGGCATTTGCTGAGACGAGTGGCCTGGAGAATGTGACGGAATGGACTGTTTGGCCCACCCCACGGAGGAGGAGAGTGCTGGGTTTTAGAAATGGGGCATCTCAGAACCCTGACTTCTGTCATGGTGCCTGGAGTCTGAAGTGGGGAGCAGAGCATCCAGCGAAGGTGGGTAGTGTCCGAAAATCTGGAGAATGTTTGTTTCTTTGGTATGTTTTAGTTTTTTTCTTTTACATGAATATCTATAGATCTTCCTTGATCACAAAAAATGAAGTTGGCAAATTTATGGAACTGTGAAAGTAATACCTTATGTTTTTGTGAAACTTTGAGAGATAATTTGCCTACTATAAAATGTATTTAAAATTGCACAATTGTGATTTTTCACATAATTGTAAGGTTGTTCAACCATCACCACTATCTTGACTGCAGAACATTTTTATCACCCCAGAAAGCAACCCTGTGCTCACTAGCAATTCCTCCTACTCCTCCATTCCCCCAGCCCCTGGCAACCGCTAATCTACTTGCTGTATTCTGGACATTTTTACAAATGGAGTCATATAATGTGTTTTTTTTGTGTGTGATTGTGTTCTTTCACTTAAAATAACATTTTAAAGATGCATCCATGTTGTAGCATGTGTCAGATATCCATTCTTGATGGCTGAAAAAATATTTCCGTGCACGGATATACCACATTTTATTAATTTATCAGTTGATGAACTCGGTGGTGGTTTTGACTTTTCGGCTATTATGCATAACACTGCTATGAACATTTGCGTAGCAGTTTTTTTGTGGACACATTTTCTTTCTTTTGGTTATATACATAGGAGTGTAATTGCTGGGTTTTGTTAACTCAATTTTTATCTTTTGAGGTTGTATCCAACTTTATATCATTTATTTATCACAGTAACTATGAAAGGAACCTGAAGTACTGAAGGATTTGATGGGCTAGAGGAAAAAGTGCATATGTCACAAAAAATATTTAAAATGAGGTTCATTCATGCATTGGTTAAAATAGGGCAGACCTGGACACACAAACGTGTCAGGAAAAGTAAACAAAACGTGTAATACTTATATAGTGGAAGACTGTATTGCAGGTGTATGTGTGTAGAGAAGTGTGTAGAGAAGTTATATGTATATGTAATCTCAACAGAGGTAGATAAAAAGCAATGAGAGGTTAAATGAGAGGTAGATTAAAAAACAACGGTGAAAAATGATTAAAAAACAATGATGAGTGAATAAGTGAGTTGATACCATTTATGTAAGTTAAGAAAACCACAAAGTAATACTATGTATTGCTCATAGATGGAAATGCCCATATACACACACAGAAGTACAAAAAGGATTGGAAGGATACCCACAAGTCCATGATAGTAGTTGCTTTGCATCCCTACTTCTGAGCTGCAAACCCATGCCAGTTTTCCTTACCATATATTTATATATAAATTATATATAAATATATATATTTATATATAAATTATATATAAATATATATATTTATATATAAATTATATATAAATATATATATTTATATATAAATTATATATAAATATATATAATTTATATACAAATCATTTCTGTTACATGACTGTACATTTCTTCGGAGTAGGGACTATGTTTTCTTCACCAATTTCCATTGCCTAGCACTTAAGTGTGAACACACATTTTTGAATGACTAACTGAATGAATTAAATGATTTTGGGAACAAGATAGGGCAGGACTAATGAATAAGCCACTCTCCCCCATCCTGCTCATTGTCTCTGCTCCCTACCTTCATATTCTGTTAGTGTTGTCATAATATGAGGCTTGCAATTACCAGAGCAGTTCCATATGACACGACATGCTAATAAAGCAGATGGTGTGTGCAAATAAGCAGGATAAAGAGGTCTTTGTTGCAAAAGTCATTGCTGTCTCCTTTAAAGTATGAAGTATTTTATGATTTCTCAGTAGATTTTATCTTCATTGTCAAGGTAATGATTATGGATCATATAAATCTTTATGGCTTTGTTGTATCAAGTGTCAAATTACACAGCTTAGGTAGTTGTAGAAAGAAAGATGTCTATGATCAGATTAGGAAGTCATATTACTAAAAGTTTTTGCCTTTCAGGGAGGAGTTGGTCTCACTTTTTTGTGTTCAGATAGTGGAGAACTGTGCTCCCGTTCTAGGGCCCTCCCTCCTTTCTCTTTATTAACTTCTCCCCACGGGAGAAAGAATGGCAAATTGGAAAGCTCAGGGCTTGACATTAATATGAGTGAAGTCACTGTATTTCCACATGGCTTTCGTTCTTTTTTTCTTTTTTTTTTTTTTTGCGGGGGAAGCAGGGGGTGGAGTCCTGCAGAAAGGTGCCAGCTATCCTCTACTTTTTGCCTGCTGTCTTCAGGCAATAAGGAGATTAGGGAGGTATTCCCCTGGCAGGCCTAATCTGGTCTGTACTTCTTCTAGTCCAGCCTTTTCCTGGGCAGGTAAATCAGTTCAGGTTTGCTCTGTGAACCTGGCCACCTTCAGGTCAGGAAGAAGAACATAGGAAGCCCTGCTGATGTCAGGCTTAAGCTGTATTCTCCAGCACATTTACCAGAAGCCTCTGGGGTTGTGTGTGACCATGCCTCGAATAAAGCCCATGTTCTGATCCCCATCTGTCTGTCAGACGTTATTTGTGGATGTTATTTGTGGTTATGCCCAGTTGGTTAGAACCCAGAAAGTGATAAAAGTGAGCCATGCAGCCGGGCACAGTGGCTCATGCCTGTAATCCCAGCACTTTGGGAGGATGAGGTGGATGGATCACCTGAGGTCAGGAGTTCAAGACCAGCCTGGCCAACATGGTGAAACACTGTCTCTACTAAAAAATACAAAAATTAGCTGGGCGTGATGGCATGCGACTGTAATCCCAGCTACCGGGAAGGCTGAGGCAGGAGAGTCCCCTGAACCCAGGAGGTGGAGGTTGCAGGGAGCCGAGACTGCGCCACTGCACTGAAGCCTGGGCAACAAGAGCTAAACTCTGTATAAAAACAAAAAATAACAAAAAAACTAGCGAGCCCTACAGCTGCAGGCTGAGGTTGTAGTTTTGGCAATAAGCCAAAGTGTAAATAATTTTACATTTAAAACTATGGAACAAATAGACGTGGGACATGGGCTGCCCCTGCCCACCTCTCCAGCCAATTCCCTGACTCTTCATCTTCTTTCTGCTCCATGTGGTCTGACCATCTTAGTTCTCAAGTTTGCCAAACTTTTTTTCAGCCATGTGTCTTTTGCCTATGCTGTTTTCTCTGCTAACTTTGTCTTTTTTTTCTCTCTCTTACTTGCTGCTTTTATGGTCAAGTTCTAACTCTTCAAGCGTAGACTTAAATAGTACCTTCTCTGACCCCGTAGGCTAGGTTGATTGCTTCAGTGTGCTAAGGTAAAAATACCCTGAGTATCTGTGCTCATTAACCCCTGTGTTTCCCTTTTGTAAGATTTATCACAATTGTAATCAAATATTTATGCTATGATATATTTGTTGCCTTTCTAGATTTTCTAACAGTCTTCTTCGCATTGTTACATAAAGTGTTTAGTGCAGAGCTGGGCACACATATTTGGTGCCTGAGGGAGATTTGTTGAGTGAATAAAATAGCAGTGTCCAGCAGCGACATAGACTGCTGAGATATGGCATGTCAGAGTCTGAAAGGCTTCTGTCCAGTTGGCAAGTGGAATTCATTGGATGTTTTACAAAGAATAGTTTTAGTAAGGTGGTGGGGACGGAAGTGAGTTTGCAAAGTATCTTATAAAAAGCTAGACTTAATTACTCACTTACGCAACATTGGAACCCTTACAAGTGATTTCTCTACTGAGAGCAACTTTTCTTGAGTTTTACTAACTCAGTAGACACTGTCAGAATCTGCCAGATTACAATAACGGGATAAAAATTCCTGATCACTTGAGGTCAGGAATTCAAGACCAGCCTGGGCAACAAGGTGAAACCCAATCTCTACTAAAAATGCAAAAAAAAAAAAAAAAAAAAAATAGCTGAGCTGGGTGGTGCGTGCCTGTAATCCCAGCTACATGGGAGGCTGAGGCAGGAGAATTGCTTGAGCCCGGGAGGCGGAGGTTGCAGTGAGCCGAGATTGCGCCATTGCACTCCAGCCTAGGCGACAGAGCGAGACTCCATCTCAGAAACAAACAACTCCCAAGGCATTATACTATGACTCTTTTCTCAATGGGCAGTGAACAGAATGGAATATTCACTTCACTACAAAGAGTCACTGGCAGGTGGTGCAGAGCACTGTGCTCCAGAAAGAGCAAAGAGGAGCCTAGAGGTTTCTGATCTCTGCTTATCACTCAGCCAAAAGTACAGTCATTTGCTTAAAAAAAGACAGGTGGCATAAAAACAAAAGTATTCTTTAATCTCTCTGCTGTACAGGACTTGAAACATAGCCTTAAATGACTAAGTCTTCACGTGAGCATGAGATAACTTGGAAATCTTCCTATAATGGAAGTGGCCTTGTGAAGGTATTTATTGTTAAGACTTTCCAGGGTATATTTTGGGAGGTGCCATGGGCAGATACATCGGCGATACTGTACATAGTCCAGGATGTTCTACTTTTGAAAATTAACAATAATTACACTCAAGACCTTAGGCAAGTTGACTATTCTCAGCACTTTATTTATACAGTCGTCCCTCAGTATACACCGGGACCTCCCCTACCCCTCGCCTATGCTCAAATCTGCACATACTCAGTCTTACAGTCAGCCCTGAAGAACTCGTATATGTAAAAAGAGGGTATCTCTAGGCAATGAGGTAGCTTTCTGTTAGCTCTTGTAGGGACCATGTTCTTGTGGACTTGACAAAGAATGTTATATCAAAAGTCATAACTCCTTTTTCCTGATTTAAAGATGACATTTACATGGTTTTTGTGTCCCATGACTACGGTATTTTTGATCTGCATTTGATTGAAATGCATTTGACCTGCTCAGTTGAAACCTGTGTTGTTCAAGGGTCAGACTGTATTAACCTATTTAATCTTTGCAGCAAATCCTGTAAGGAATCAGTCCTTTTACAGAGGAGGAACCTGAAGCTCACAGAGCTTAAGGACTTTGCCCGAAGTGGCAGAATTGGCATTTGAACCTAGGCATTCTGGCTTCAGAATCCATGTTCTTCCCTTTTAGGTTATACTGCGTCTCTATGGCCACTTGATGATAAAGTCAGTAATTAGGATCCACTGTTGTTCCCTCCTGTGCCTCTGCCCTTTTGCTCATGTTCTCCTCCCTGACACTAGAGCACCTGCTCCCCCTTCACCTGCAGTGAGTGTCTCGGGGAAACATCAGCACAGAGGCTCTGCTTTCTCCCACCCGGCAGGTCAGCAGGGGGTTGCTGTTTCGAAAGTATTGAGTGCTCTGGACACCATGATCTGTTCTGTAGGATTCTTCTGTAACAGGAGCTTTGTCAGGGACTCAGTTGCCTTTTGAATGCTGGTCAGGTATCCTAGTCATCTTTCACAATGTCGATCATATGGGAAAATATGTTTCTAGTTCTGACAACTGAATTACATGTACACCTTTGGAACATAATCTATTTTTAGGTTGAGAACTACCTGTGTATTCATCAAGTACTGAAGTTCCCAGTGTTCAAGAAATGCCCTATGCTATTAACAGAGAATTAACAGCTTTCTCTAAAGAACAAAACTAAGCTTAGTATGGCCTGCTATTAATCCCTGTCTAGAAGTTTCACAATCAAAAGGGCAAAATGTGGAAAAGCAAAGATAAATAAGTAAAATTGGAAAATATGCAAAGCCGTTAGAGATGTACCAGTGGCTCAGAAGTATGTAATAATGAGAAATGCACCCAACCTCTGTGAGTGTGAAACATGCCACCCAAGCTTTGGCTTTTTGAAATCTGTCTCTGGCACTTGAATCTCCTTGTCAGTGGCAAACTGGAGAGCTTTCCATACTTCTGTGCAAAGGAAAGCATACCCCAGAGCAAAAACAAAATAAAATGCTACTTAATATTCAATGTGGTGTCCTTTGAATTTAAAAGTTGTAGTGATACTATTATAGCAGAATTAACATTATTGTCATATTAGCATTGGAACTTTCCCATTTATTTTTGGCTTGGTGAATTTGAAAGTGTTGTTTAACAGAAAAGATTTTAAAAGGTTAGATGCAATAGCATTTATTTTGCACAGTTTGATGGATTGCCAGCAGCAGGGAAAACTACAACTCAGATCGTTTCAACAACTTTCCGTTCTTGGATTTTTCCTTTCTCACCAATTTTTCTTTCAGAGCAATAATCATTTTACTGTATATGAAAGAGATACCTAAATATCAGGTATCTAGTTAGGTGCTAATGAACTCCTCCTGCCCATTTTTTAATTGTTTGCTTTATCATAGCTCTAAGTAGTTGTGCTAATCTTTTAGGGGGAGGGTTAAGGAAAGATTTTACTTAATTTTGGGATTTACTTTGTCTTTTACAGAGCTTGGTATGTGGCTTAACAGTAAGTAGGATTATAGCAAGTTGTTATTTCAGAGAAAGTAAATGTTATCTCATTATATTCTTTTTTAACATAAAGAGAATCTTTATGGAAGAATTTGCGACAGCTCAAGAACATTTTTTAAAATTTAATTTTACGTTCCAGGATACATGCGCAGGATGTGCAGAGTTGTTACATAGATAAACATGCACCATGGTGGTTTGCTGTACCGATTAACCCATCACCAAGTATTAAACCCCACATGCATTAGCTATTTATCCTGATGCTCTCTGTCCTTCCACACCTCCCTGATAGGCCCCAGTGTGTGTTGTTCCCCTCCCTGTGTTCATGTAAGAACAGTTCTTTTTAAAGGTTAGTACTTGGATTGTTTTATTGTTGTACTGTTTAAGCAGCTTTGTTGAGAAAGAGTAAATTAAAGCTTTTATCAATGATTTTTTTTTTTTTTTTTTTTTTTTTTTTTTTACAGCAAATCTGTACTCTCCTTTTTTTTTTTTTTTTTTTTTTTGGTGGCCCAGGCTGGAGTGCAGTGGCGTGATCTTGTCTCACTGCAACATTTGCCTCCTGGGTTCAAGTGATTCTCCTGCCTGAGCCTCCTGAGTAGCTGGGACTGCAAATGTGTGCCACCACACCCAGTTAATTTTTGTAATTTTAATAGAGACAGGGTTTCACCATGTTGGCCAAGCTGGTCTTGAATTCCTGATCTCCAGTGACCCGCCTGCCCTCCTCGGCCTCCCAAAGTGCTGGGATTACAGGTGTGAGCCACCGAGCCTGGCCTGAACTCTCACTTCTAGTTATCAATGTTAAATTTATCATTTGTCACTAAATAATTATGATATTCATAATTACCAAAGCCTTTTAAAACTGCATTTTTATAATTTTTGCTACTTGCTGATAGAAAACCTTTTGACTTAAATATCTAAGTTTTAGATTGACATTAGTTTTGATATATAAGGTTTAGTTTTCAGTATTGAGCTGCTATCTGTAAACTAATTATATTTTGAAGTGAAATTAGTGGAGAATGGACATTTTCTACATTGCGTGAGCGTCTACAGCTAGAGAGTATCTCTAGGCAGTGAGGTAGCTTTCTGTTGGCTCTTAGATGGGATCACGTTCTTTGGGCTTGACAATGGATGTTATGTCAAAAGTCATAACTCCTCTGATTTAAAGATGACATTTAGAGTACTGTAGGTTTATGAGAACCTGCTCTTAACCTTAAATAACAGAGCTGCTGCCAGGGCTGCTGCCTTCCTTCCTGGTTTTTGGGTGCGTGAGACTCTTGGAAAGTGGGCCAGATGCAGTGGCTCCTATCTGTAATCCCAGCACTTCTGGAGGCTTAGGCGGGCATATAGCTTCAGTCCAGGAGTTGTGAGATTCTTGGAAATGTAAAGCATAGTTGATGAGTGGGGAAATTAAATAGCAGACCGGATGGTTCTCAAAATAAAATAGGAAATTAGAAGATATGAGGCCTTAACAACAACAACAGCAAAAATGAGATGTATCTATCTATAATGAGATTTCTGAATGTCATAATACAGAGACAATTCTGTATCCAATTAGAATAAAACTTGTTACCTTCAAGTGGAATGAATCAAATGCAATAATTCTATATCCAGCCAAACTACTCTTACGTAGGTGGTCAAAGCATCAATATTTAAAAACCTGCTATTATTCTAACTTTGAATCCTTTCAGGAAAAAAAAAATTTAGAAAATACTTAAGGCATTGGTGAAGTCAAGAGTGAAAAACTCATAGGAAAGAATATGTGGCTTATATGCAACCGATTAACTTGAGTCAAATCTAAATAAATGTTAGTAGGTTGTGAAGCTAAGTGGATTCATTGACATGAAAAATACTATAGAATATAACCAACTTTTCTTAATACTGGAAGTCCTTTTGAAAAATCAGATTATTGCTGGATGTGGTGGCTCATGCCTGTAACCCTAGTAACTTGGGAGGCTGAGGGAGGAGGATTGCTTGAGCTCAGAAGTTCGAGACCAGCCTGGGCAACATAGCAAGACCCCATCACACACACCCAGAAAACATCAAATTATTTCTTTCTGTAGCTCTGAGTTTATATGCATATCTAATGAAATGATTGAAAACCCTACTCTGGCAACACAGGAGTTGGGCTGGCGATAAAAGGTGGGGGAAAAGCAGGAGTACTTAGGATGTGGGAGAGGAAATGATACAAATATGATAGACTGTTAATTCCTGGGAAAAATACCAGAAACAGCTGATCTGATTTTCAGAAGTAATCATAAAAATAGATAGCATTTATTGAATGTTGCAAGGCCTTTGCTAAGTACTTAATATTGTTACCTCATTTTACCCTGTATATCAGAGATATTAATGGGCTGGCTAATTTATATACCTGCAGAATGTGTAATGAACACTCATTAGCATTATAGATATGTTAGTTTTAAAGTGTATATGTGTCCTTTTAAAATATTTCCTTTTAACTCTTAAATTGAAAAGTCTAGGGAATAATCCTAATCAAGAAGGAGTTGCAGGAAACTATTGTAAATCCAGGTTGTAAAGAGAAAATAAATTGGTTGGTGAGAACTGTCACCTTTTCCATAAGATAATTTAAGCACAAATGATTACAACAATTTACGTTTTTTATTGTGGCCAATATAGTTGACTTGGTTTAAATCAGACAGGAGAGAAGAGGAAAATTTTTATTGATTAACCAGGCCCTGAATTTTCTGTCTTAGGAGGAGGAAATTATGTAGTTAAATTGTATGATTCCTGTCAAAAGAACAATGAACTTTTGAGCAGATTGGCTGAGCAGAGAGAATACAAAGCAGGGCTAATGATTGTGTTCATCAAAGAGAACTTCTTGGGATAAGCAGATTTCTATGCTTTTATAAGACAGATTTTTTTGGGGGCAGTGAGAATATAAAAACAAATTCGGGAATGAGAGGTTAATCGATAAAGAACCTGAGTTGTGTTTTAGTCATGGAAACAGTGGCTTTTTTTTTTTTCAGTTTTGTTTTTGATAAAAAGTATCCTAAATATAAAGGAGGTATATTTCCAGGTAGGACTGTGCTATGTAACTCAGTAGTCTCTAAACTGATTTTAGTTTTTCTTTTGATATCTGAATGGATTAGGAAAATTCCTTCCAAGAAACCAGAGACCAGAAGATCAGACAAATACCATACCAGTTTCTCTGCTTTGAAAATTATAATTCAACCTTGTAAAATTTTTCTAACGTTG
The DNA here is from genome assembly GCF_028858775.2 of Pan troglodytes. Taxonomy (NCBI): domain Eukaryota; kingdom Metazoa; phylum Chordata; class Mammalia; order Primates; family Hominidae; genus Pan; species Pan troglodytes. Next base: position 9,377,311 of record NC_072404.2, read on the forward strand.
TGTTCTCTGTAAATAACACAGAGTAAAAATAAGTCAAACCATTTGTTTTTTCCTCTAAATATTCTGAACATTAAGCAAATGGTTCTTGGCAAATACATACTATTTTTTTTTTTTTTTTGAGATGAGTCTCTATTGCCCAGGCTGGAGTGCAGTGGTACAATCTTGACTCACTGCAACCTCCGCCTTCCAGGTTCAAGCGATCCTCCTACCTCAAACTCCCAAATAGCTGGGACTACAGGTGCGCGCCACCACGCCTAGCTAATTTTTGTATTTTTAGTAGAGACGGGGTTTCACCATGTTGGCCAGGCTGGTCTCAAACTCCTGACCTCAGGTGATCTGCCTGCCTTGGCCTGCCTAAGTGCTGGGATTATAGGCATGAGCCACCATGCCCGGCCATACTAATTTAATTTTAGGAATTTTGTATTGTAGTTCATTTTGAACAAAATTGTAAGAAGATTATTTTGTGCCCATATGTGTGATAATCAAAATAGCTTGATGTAGATATTTGGTATCTTTTTAGAATAATTATGTTTAGATAAATCTTTTCTTTGGAAACATATTCCTAAACATTTAAGCCTAGTTATACCACCCTCAAATATAAGGGGTTTATGAACTTTGTGGGCTGATTCAGGAAATCTTTTCACACTGATATAAACAGGAGACTTTAATATTATTTTGGGAAGAAAAATGAGAAATTTGAAGATATGTCTCTTATGAATCTTGCTGCATCAGTTTGTTTTCTGCTGATAGTCTGGTTGATGCACAATTTAGTTTTCAAAGAATTTCTCTTCAAAAATATCGGCTAGGCACAGTGTTCACACTTGTAATCCCAGCACTTTGGGAGGCAGAGGTAGGAGGATTGCTTGAGGCCGGGAGTTCGAGACCAGCCTGAACAATGTAAGGAGACTCCATCTCTACAAAAAATAAAAAAACTAGCCAGGCATGGTGGCGTGCACCTGTAGTCCCAGCTACTTGGGAGACTGAGGCATGAGGATCCCTTGAGCCCAGGAAGTCAAGGCTGCAGTGAGCTATGATAGCACTACTGCACTCCAGCCTTGGTGACAGAGCAAGACCCTGTCTCAAAAAACAAATATTTTTCATCCTTGGAAAAATAAAACCTAAAATAAGAAGAGCAGCACAATATTTTTCTTTTTTTTGAAGTAGCAGGGCTGACTAAAGCCATTTCTAGCCAAATAAATTATTTATTAATCAATATCATTACCACATTCTCTATGTGGAAAAAGTATTCAAATCTTGAGGCCTATGTTTTTTCAAACTTGAGAGTCATACAGTTGCCAGCTTTTTTTTTTTTTTTTTTTAAGTAGTAGACAAATTGTAAGAACTACAAAACTAAAAATTACCTTCTGTTTTTCTTCCCCATAAGCTGCTGTTGAAGTGAAGTGAGCTCAGGGAGACGGGCCTGTTGTTATCTTCCTATGGCACTGATTTACACTTTTACAGAAGGGAAATTTATGGCCCTTATCTGTTGAGGACTTTTATGAATGACTGGTATAAATCAAGAATTGAATGAATATTTTTCCGTTTAAGCATAAATCTGTGATTGGGAGATTGATTTCTGAGTAACTCTTTGGTCACCCATTTAAATTGTCATCTTCCAATTTTCTGTATTTTGGCATAAACTGAATAACTAAAATATAACTTAATACCAGCATGATAGATTTGTTTTTCTTCTGTTAGATACTTTAGAATTCATCTAGACTTCTCACAGACCTCGATAAATAACTCAGTTAGCAGTCAGAATGGAAAACAAATTTATATAGTGGAAATCTCATTAATGGGAATGAACAATACAACTGTATTCAAGGTTTAGGCAGGAGAAGGAAAATGATAGAAATGTACTTGTTTAATTTTAAATATTCTTATGATAAAATGATCATTAATTAGGGAAGATAAGTAGAAAAAGACAGTCCTTTCTGGGACATTTGAAGACTAACAGCCTTTTATTGAAAGTCCTGGAAAAGTATGTGTAAAAAGCCAGCCATGATGATCTTTTACCTACACTTCCTTAGGAGACTTTCCCTCAGCAAGATGTGTCTTTCTAAAGACAAAAGATAAGAGACAATAGGAGCCCACATAGGATGGAAAGCTAGAAATCAGGTGGGTTAAAAATAATTTCATCTACACTATCTTCCCCTTCTCAAAAGATGTTTAATCTGTAAATGGCAACTTATACATGGAAGGATTATAAAATACATAAAATTACTTTTTATTTGTCTTCTCAGATATATGGCGTGTTCTTTATCTTCCCCTTGTTCTAAGTAATTATGTTAAGCAGTAAACAACGTGGAAGACAGGTTGGTCAGGAGATAAGCAGTTGATTCCGTGTTTTGTGAAGAGAACTTTTATGATAGTAGGAAGAGGAGGGCAGTGCTGGTCCTGTAGTGCAGTCGTGTAGTACTGTTTGCTGTGGGACAAGAGGAAGGAACAGACTGGCAGGAAGGGACTGCAGCATGGAAGGACGCTAAGTGCGTCACTGAGTGAGAAGGGTGCTAAGTGCAGGAAGGCCAACTGGATGGGCAGGGTGAGCGTGGGTTCAGGTTGTAGGTGTGGAGTTGGACAGGCTGGCTTTGTTCTAGCACCATTTACTAGCTGTGCCACCCTAGGCAAGTCACCTTCTCTGCTCCTCATTTCCCTTCTCTCTAAATGGTGATAATAAGAGAAGCTACCCTCTGAAGTTGTTAGGATTAACTGAGCTGATACACAGAATGTAAAACCCATAGGACAGTACCTAGCACGTTGCATCCAACAAGTGTCGGCAAAATATTAGCCTAGCCAGTCACCTGTAGCCATTATCAACATCTGTCTCCAGTTAGTCACCACCTTTGGTCAATTCTACATTTGAATATTTCTTAAAGATGATTTATCTTCTCTGCCCTCATGGCCATAGCCTTAGTGTAGAGACTTTTTAACTCTCAAATAAATTAATTCCGTTTATTCTGTTAGTCAAATTTTACTAAAATCCATTGTGCAGAAAATGACCTGTTAATTTTCTAAAATGCAGATCTTGCCCTGCCATTCTGCTTAAATCCCTGTCATGGTTTTCTGTCATCCTTAAGGAATTTATAATTAACTTTCAGCATTAAAGGCATGCAGAGTTCTTCAGAAGTTAGCTCTTGCTTGCCTTCCAACCTCATCTCTCATCAGATACTTTATGAACATCATATATTCTAATTCTTACTATAGCTTTCCGAAAGGCAGTCCTCATTTTGCACGGTGATGCAGGACTGTAACAGTGATGGTTCAAGCTGAACTACACACAACAATCTTAATAACAGTGGGAGCAACTCCAGTATTCCCATGACCTTTGAATGTTTTTGTTAAAACATTAAAAATTCTCTGTCAGTTATAAATATGTATGGAAATGAAAAAGTCAAACTGGTATTGATTTAGTATACTGTAATGTAAAACATTAGATGAAAGGCTCACACCTGTAATCCCACACTTTGGGAGGCCGAGACGGACGGATTGCCTGAGGTCAGGAGTTCGAGACCAGCCTGGCCAACATGATGAAACCCTGTCTGTACTAAAAATGCAAAAATTGGCTGGGTGTGGTGGCGGGCACCTGTAAATCCAGCTACTTGGGAGGCTGGAGCAGGAGAATCACTTGAACCTGGGAGAGGGAGGTTGCAGTGAGCTGAGATCGTGCCATTGGACTGCAGCCTGGGTGACAAGAGCGAAGCTCCATCTCCAAAAAAAAAAAAAAAATCAGAAGAATTGAGAATTAAAAACTTATCAAGAGTAGTTTGAACAGTGCTTGTCTTCTTCATCTTGTCATACAATATAAGATGGGCCTAGCATCTTTTCTATGCCTTGGTGAATTTCCATACTCCTTTCTAAGTTTGGATCAGTTTCCCGTATTTCATCCTTTGTGCTTTCAGTGAGTTTCATTAATGTGAAGTTTTTTTGCTGGCATCACTTCCTCTGGGACGTCTTCATTCTTTTGCTAATTTATATGAAGCTGCCTTCACCAAGCGCCTGTGGCTGCACATCCAGTGTCTCTTAGATGTCGTTAGTGTCTCTTAGATGTCGTTAGTGTCTCTTAGATGTCATTCCCATAGTCAGCTATTTCTTCTCTAAACGTCGTTTATGTTTGATTCAGATTTCACTTTGAGTTTACCAGTGTTTCAGTGCTGTACTTTCATCTTTGCTGCCCAATTCCCTCTTTGGATTACCCATTTTTGTAAAATGTCAAGTGGGTTAATCACTGTGAGACATGGTGGCAGCACAGCTATATGCTTTGCTATCTGTGTACCAACTCAGATGCACAGTGACCAATCACTGACAGGCTTTGAAAGAAGTGACGTGACTGGTCATGGATCATGATACAGATCTGTTATTTACTCAGTGATTGGTGCACTGAATAGCTAGTGGTGAAGTTTCTTTTATGTAATTATTATTGATTAATTTACCATAGTAACTGACATTTGAGTCTTATTATTGGCAGAATGATGTTAATTAAACTGTGGTAACTGACATTTATGCATCTCAGAACTGTGCAAAGCAAGGACTGCAAGTATGTTATAACCATTTTACAAAGTCTTATGGGTTAAATGGCTACATACAGCACATGGCCAAAAAGTGGCAGAATTACATTAACATAACTTTTCAAATATCTTTGATATTTATATTATAAGGAGGCACAATCTGTCTCTTAATGCTTCTGTCAAGTTAAATACTCATGGAGTTCAAATACAAATGGATTGTCTTCAGAAAAAAAATTATTAGCATGTGTATTTAGGTCCATAGCCCTATAGGAACTCTGTCTGTGCTTAGCTTTGGCTGACCATGTAAGACTGCCAAGATTTGCATAAAAATCCAATTATTGTAAAGAGCTACTCGAAGCTAGCAACATACCTGACCTTATATGAGGTTATTTTTTGGAATGAATCAAGAGTCCCCAGCCTTGGAGTGATGAAAAGACCATCATCATTTTTATTTGTTTTATTCTGGAACAAATAAAAAATCCCTGGAAAGGAAAGGAACATCCCATAGTCAAGTGGAGAAAACTGGTCTAAATAGTTAGCAGTGGAGATATTGAGATACTCTGCTTAGGATGAGAGATCAGCAGCAGTGGGTAGGGATGTTAATGACTGGACCTTAAGCTTCAGGGATTCAGAAATAAGTTCAGTTAGTTCTTTTAGGAATAAGTTAAATAGTCTCTGCTCAATTCATCTGGCCGGCTGGTAGTCAGAGTCCACACTAAGTAGTCAAATTTGAATGAATCTGTTGTAAGATACAATCCAGCTTCTGCAATAATGAGAAGGCTCAGTTTGGAGCATCTAAAATTGTTCAGGGTACAAGAGAACTGAGATACACAGATGGACTAAAATAATACTCAGTTGTGGATAGATGAAGGCTGAGAAAAAATATGATGAAAAAAAGGGCTTTTTTTAAGTGCCTCTAAAATGGCAGGTCTTCTAGATTACTTTTACTTATTTATAATGTAATTCTTATAAACATCTTGTTAGTAGGTGTTATAGTTGTTATTTAGAACTTTTCTGAGATTATAGAGCTAGTAAGTAATAGAGTTGGGTTTTTTGTTGTTTTTAATCCAGGCCCTTTTAAATATATAACTCCTAAATGAAAGATACCAGACTCAAACATTATGAAAAGAAGGATATTTGGGGAGTGCATCTTTCATTTTTGATCTTGCATGTTGTGTTGTATGGACCTTGGAATGTAATTTTCTGTAGAAATATTTGAAAATGTAATTTGATACCCAGTCCACACTGCAAAAGCCTATTTTTTTTTTTTTTTTGACAGGGTCTTGCTCTATCACCCAGGCTGTAGTGCAGTGGCACAATCTCAGTTTACTGCAGCTTCAGCCTCCTGGGCTCAAGCAATCCTCCCGCCTCAGCCTCCTGAGTAGCTGGGATTACAGGTGTGGGACACCATGTCTGGCTTTTTTTTTTTTGTAGAGACAGGTCTCACTATGTTGCCCAGGCTGGTGTTAAGCCCTGGGTTCAAGCAGTCCTCCTGCTTTGGCCTCCCAGTGAGTTGGGATTACAGGCATGAGCCACCATGACAGATATAGAGACACATATGGAGACACATAGAGATGTGCATGTAAAATAGGCCCAAAAGCCTATCCGTATGTGTCTCTCTGTCTGTATATACATCTCTTTCTGTGCTATTTAAAATACATGCAGTCACTGTGTGACATACTACATTTCAAGTGCCAACTTGGGAATGGTGGAACTCTGCCTCTCACCTTGAGGACAGCCCTTCTTTGCAGCACAGTCAATGACTAGGAGGACAGTAGGCCTGTGTTTACATCTGTGCAGGAATGGCATCTGCCTTCATCTCCGCATGCTCCTAGAGAAGGAGCCGTTTCAGCGAGTCACTTCTCAGGTATTCTAAATTTGGTAATAAAAGGACTTGATGCACTCCAGGTGCAGTTTCTCTGACCATATCAATGTTCTTAATTTTTTTTTGAGGGGAGGGGACTGTGTCCTAATTAGTAATTAAGGTTATTTTCATAGCAAGTGTTAGAAAAATGCTAATTCCAAGACTACAAGGGTATTTCACATTCTGAAATCCAGGTATCCCAAGGAACCATGGACTGGAACTCCACTAGATACTACTCAGAAGCTTCGTCCGCCTCATCTGTCTCTACTTTTACCTCTCTGACCTAGAGGTCACTTGAAACAAGCTTCCTCCTGCTCGTTAGCTTCATTCCTTTCTTTCTGATGACTGTCTTTCTCTAGCCATCTGAGCCTCCTGTCCTATGTGACAGTCTCAGCTCATGATTTTCCATCCCGTCAGTTTCAAGAGTGTGTCTGAGACCTGATTCCAGAATCCCAAAAGGCAGAGTGACGTTGACTGACCCAACTGGAGTTCGTTAGGTATCCGTGGCTTCTTAGGAATCTATCACTAGTACGAATGTCTGCTGCCCTGGGGGCCGAATCCTGCCTGTGCATGACCTGCTACGGCCCATGCCTCTGGTGGATGGAATGAAGCAAGGATGGGGGCTGCCTGCAGAGCTGTGTCACTCACTTGTATTCAGCTTTCCTGCCTCTGGCTCTCTGTCTTTTACCTTTTTTTGTTCGTTTGTGTTTTGAGATGGAATCTCGCTCTGTTGCTCAGGATGGAGTGCAGTGGCTAGATCTTGGCTTACTGCAACCTCCGCCTCTCGGGTTCAAGTGATTCTTCTGCCTCAGCCTCCTGAGTAGCTGAGACTACAGGCACATGCTGCCACGCCTGGCTAATTTTTTTATTTTTCGTAGAGACAGGGTTTCACCATGTTGGCCAGGTTGGTGTCAAACTCCTGAGCTCAAGTGATCCGCTTGCCTCAGCGTCCCAAAGTGCTGGGATTACAGGCGTGAGGCACCACGCCTGGCCTTTTATCACTTTTAAACTAAGAAAACAATGATCACCATACATGCTCTGCTTCCAAACTATACTTTCACATCCAAAGTACCCCCAGATCATAAAGTGCCACCAAAGAGCTGTGATATGAAGAAAGACCCCGGGTAGAATCACTCTGAAAATGTGGGAGGTTTTTTTTTTTTTTTTTTTTTTTTTTTTTTTTAAAGCAAATTCATTTTACTTAGCCAGAATCCTAATAGCCTGCTGATTTTTTTAGATGATTACTCTGAAAACATATGCATTGGTGTGGTCTATGAGTAAGGCTCTGCCTTTTAAGTCACATTCTTTGCTGCTTCATTGCAATGAAAAATACCAAAGGTGAATACCAAATCAATTTTTTTTAGTATTGTACTTGTAAAGACAGTCCATGAAGTGGTGAATGGGAGAATCAAACTTTTGTGGTAATCTTTTATTGTAATCTACTTTCAGCTCAGAGAAGCAGCATAGCCTGGTGGACTAAGGGAGGATGGGGAGTTTGGAGCTCTGAGATATGATCTGTTTTGCAATGACTAGTTTTGTGACCTTGAGAAAGGACCTTAACCTCTGTCTATCTCTTTATATGTAAAATGGGATCTACCTGATAGAAACATAGGTGCATTCAGATGTGAGTAAACTGAATAATTAGATCTCACATAAATCAGGAGTGATTTTTTTTTTTAAATAGCTGAAGCCTGCGGTTTATAAAAAGATTCTCCCTAGAATTCCTTTAAGACCTAACCTTTTCTCAGGTGTTTAAACTGTGATTAACAAATGTTAAATTATACATCCCAGTTTACAAAATATACCCGTTGAATAGAGTGAGACTAACATGACTTTTTGTCTCATAAAATTATGACAATAACTCAGTCTGTGTGAAATACTTCGTAAACAGAGCTTTGCAGGCTGCAGTAAAAAAAAGTATATATATATATATTTTATATTTAAAAATATATGTATATATCCCCATACCTGAAGATTTTGGGGTGAACTTTTTCCAGGTTAAGAATGACATTAGTGCCAACTGTGCTGTATTTTGGCTATCGTGATGACATCAGTATCATCAAATTGGTCGTGGCATTGGGACACTGGCAGCATGTCATCCTGCCCAGTCAAGAATGACTGTAGGCAGTTTCAGTTTATCTGTTGCTACTAGAATTTTGATGTAGCAGTGTCAAAAGGTTGATTTGTACTATGGCAGTCTTATTCCTAGATGTGAATTCTCCAGGGGGCAAAATATCCTAAAAGCTAACATGTAAACAAGCTCAAAGGATTAATGTAGTAGGAAGAAATGGTAGTTTGTTATATATTCATGTTGAATTTAGGTAACTATTTTAGTTATTTAAAAGATTACTACCGAAGGGAAGAAACATATTTTGCTAGGTTTCGCATAGAAAAACCTGTGTCTGGCTCAAGGTAGTACTTGAATTTTAATAGGAACCCAGGTTTGCTGTCTTCCCAGTGTAGACTGTAGCCTGCACTGTCAGAGAAGAGTGTTGGTTGATCCGGTTGTGAAATAGATGGATACCCACATTTAAGTTGCTTTTGAAAGAGTCAGTTTCCCTCCACAAATATGGCAACAAAATTCTTTTATAATCCACAAATAAAATTTTTCTCCATCTGAAAGAGATTTCTCCTAAACCAGCCTGAAAAATTGCTTTTCTAGGAAGAATTTCATGGCTGAGCCTCATTCTTGTACAGATTCATAGCATGTTATTACTAACTTGTAAATATTCACTTACAGAAGAGAGTGACTAGAATCTTTGAATTCTTTTATATTGGTGTTGAGGTTTCTATCCAAGTTACGCAGTTTTTCATTCATTTTAGAGGAAGATTTTCTCAAATAAGGATTCTTCGTGGTTGCAAAACCTATCCCCAGAGATTCCAGTCAACATAATTCAAATTGACCAGTGGATTCTAAGTGTGACATTACGGTGTTTAGCAAGTCCAAGTGAAACCAGATGGAAGTCAGAGAATATGCCTGGCTTCGTCCACATTATCTAGTTATCTGCCTCAACCCTCAGTTTCAACCAGCTTCAAGTGAATGTTAAACCAGACTGCTGTAATCTACACATGCTCTCACACTTCAAAAGGTGTGTGTTAGTTGATATTTGGTTTAGTCATTTCGTCTCTTGAGAGGAGGGGTTGAAGTTTTTATTTCCAGTAGTAGTTTATTTTATTTTATTGGATGAAGTTGTTTTTATTTCTTTTCTCCAGAAGAGGTAAGGAAGGTTCCTGGATTATTGTATTTGGTTGGTAAACTCTCCTCTTTTTCTTTCTGTTTCTGTGTCTGCATCTCCTCCTTTTTCTCTTTCCCTATTTCTTCTTCCTCTTCCTTAGGTTTATATGAAATAGAAACAATTTTCTAGCACAATGACTAAGTGAATTGCTACATTAAAGACTGGCTGGCCAAGAAATGATTAATCTTTGTATGGCAGGCTTTAGGGACCAACATCAAATACAAACATGTTGGAAATCTTTTTGTCATTCCAGCTCAATTGATTCAGAAAAATTTTAAGAGCAATAGTCAGTGCTTGGAGGAAAAAAGAATACTATTGTAAATTTGAGACGTTCTCATCTTGAACATGGCTCTTGTATATCACAAGCTTGACAACCTTACAGAGTACATACATGCCGTGGTTGACTTCAGAAATATGTGTTTTAGACACAGTTTTACATGAAAGTCATGATATTGTAAATGTAATGATTTATTAATAAGTTTAACTTTTGTTAGGATACTTTGCGCATAACTACCGCAATGCATTAAGAAGGAAGTGTTAAGAATTTTCATCCCACAGATCTGATGATTTAAAGTAGTGTTCCATTTGTGCAGTCAATAGAAGGAGGTGCAACAATGAAACAGAAACAAGGCAAAATCTATCCATATGGGCCCATCTTATGACCTGTTCTTGCTGGTAATTTTGGCGTATTTTGTGATGATTTTTTTTTCCCTCTCTTTTTGAAGACTCAGTAGCTGTACTACTCACTCTACCAGGCCAAAGAGTCAGCGTGATGGAGAGAAGATTAGGAAATCATGTTTTAAAATTCTTCTAATGCAGATGGACATGTCAACATGATTTTTCTTTCATCAGGAGCCTGTAAGAGAATTTCCACCTTGTTCGCCTTGGTTCTGGTATATGAGGTGGACTTTTTACTTAGGTGTCCTCCCTGTTGTTTTGAGGCTATGTGCCCTACGCCACTGTGGTTTACCCTGAGGAAGTTTGCGTAGCTCGCGTGCCAACCACTTGTCTTGGAGAAGACGGAGTGTCATAACTACAGCTAACATTTATTAAGGATCTTGCATGTTTTTCATTTTAATCCTCACAGCTCCTTAAGTATTATCTCCATTTTGTAGATGGGACATCTCTGGCTCAGGCTCAAAGATGTTAAGTAGCTCACCTAAGGTCATTTTGCCAGCTAAGTAACCAAGCTGGGGTTCCAGCCCAAGCCAACTTTACTGAGTGTGGATGGTTTTAACCAGTTCTCTCGATTTGCCTCCCTGTGAGATGTGAGTTGTTGCCATCATTAACCCAGGCCTATCTGCTTTTGGGGTTCAGAGTTGGAACCATCTGCAGGGAGTGTAGATAGAATCATGGGGGGGACAGAGCACACCCTAGTGGAGCCTGCCAAGACTCCTCATTGAGCCCAGAAAACTGAGATACAGATCAGAATTGGCCATTTCATCGCAGTGGTTATTTCATGTTTTCTCATCTCACAGGTGATTTTTCTAGAGGAAAGATGATGAACTAAAATTTTACAACAACTTTTGAATACTTTTCCTAACTGTCAAATATCCGTCTGGATCCCATTAATAAGATACAAAGTTATATCCCAAAAGTACCAAATTATGTAATTCTTATTCTGATTAGTTCATTGCAACTTGTTCAGCTTCAAATAAATTAAAGATTTCTTAGTTATTGTGATTCTTAATAATTTTACAAAAGTCTCTATATATTTTTTGAAATAAATCTTTTTCTCATTATTTATGGAAGATAGTGATTGGGAGAAAGCAAAATATTAGGCATTAAAACAGATTATACTGGAGAGATCTATTCCAGTGTGATCACCAAATCCACCTATTTTGATACTTGACTTATGAAAGGGACTGCCTTTTTTTTTTTTTGGAGACGGAGTCTCGCTTTGTTGCCCAGGCTGGAGTGCAGTGACATGATCTCAGCTTACTGCAACCTCTGCCTCCCGGGTTCAAGCAATTATCCTGCCTCAGGCTCCTGAGTAGCTGGGACTACAGGCACAGACAGTCACGCCCAGCTAATTATTATTATTATTATTATTATTATTTTGTATTTTAGTAGAGATGGGGTTTCACCGTGTTGTCCAGGCTGGTTTCGAACTCCTGAGCTCAGGCAATCCGCCCGCTTCGGCCTCCCAAACTGCTGGGATTACAGGAGTGAGCCACTGCACCCTGTGGGGGCTTTTAAAGAGGAAGTGAAGGGTAACTCATCTCTATCCTACTTTACATGCCCCACCCAAGTCCAACTCCCACTGCCTGTCTTCTAAGGGACATCTTGTGGCTTGTTCTCTGCTCTGCTCGTATTCAGTCTCTACGTCCCTCATGCTTTCTCATGGATTTACAATGATTACTTACTCTCAAACTTATATTTCCAGCCCTAACCTCTCCTGTGATCATTTGTTAACAAGATTGTGTTAAAGGAACCAACAAAGGTTCTTCTATTGGATGTAGTTGAAAAAGCAGAACTGTTGCTCTGGCCTAAACATTAACTTTGGAGAGGTTTAAATTCTGTTTAGAAGTTATAAATGAGCTTAATATCATGTGATTTGCATGATAAGTTATTTTAAAGAGTTTAAATCCATGATTGTTCAAAATATGTTGTTTTATTTTCAATATAATATGGTTCTTAATTGTAACACTAATGAACACTGAAGACATTTTTAAGATTCATTTATGTAAAGTGATTTGATGAAGTAAGCTGACATTTGATGGACTTAGTGGAAGTTTAGACCCAATTTGCATTTCAGTGGTATTTTATGGCTTACTTTAGAAAACTTTTTAGATAGGATTTCTCGGTAAATTAAAGGATTTAGAGGGATGATTATGAAATAATTGATTAAAAAGTGTGCAATATTGGTTTTCATTGAACTTAAGCTTGTATGGGTTCAATTTAAAACCTAATTCAATACATTTTAGATTTTATATTTCCCTGAACCTCTTTTGCTGTATTAATTTTGTCATGCTTGTCATTCTAATCTAATGATGATTTAATGTTTGCAAACCTGAATAAATCTGTATGCAAGGAGTTTTGCTGTGTTTTTAATCAATGAAGATTGAAATTTGGCAACTGAGGTGATAAAAAATGAAAAATTTTAAATAGAAAATGAAAATAATGATTATACGTTAGAAAGTACCCTTATTAATGTTCTTGGCTATGAACCATGTAATATTTTTCTCTTATTTTTATCGTGTAATATTTTGAAGGTGACTGAACCTTAAAAGAAGTAATTGCCACTAAATCGTGAAGAATGTTTAAATTAGAGCAGATTCTTTGTCCTCACTGTCTTCCCCTTTCCCTGAAATCTGTAGTCTAGAGTTGTAAATAAGAGCCAGAAGAATGTTAAACTGCCTTTTAAAAACTCATCTACCCTCCCCAAGAACCTACGTAGACAATAGAATGTTCTGTAATGAAAGTGTATCTTTACCTCATTATTTATTTATTTTATTGAGCAAAAAATGTAGAACATAGAATGTCTAACGGATTAGTCACAATAAAAAAAATTTCCTGGGTTATATATGTAAGCGGCAGCGGCTCCTCCTCTATCAGTCCAGGAGAGCCTGGTCTGATTTCACGTTGCTTTTCTTTCCACATGATCTCATGACGCTAAAAGACGATTAATACATCCTTTAAAAATCAGTACGGGACATTTTACTGTAGTCCTTCACCTTTATTGTTCAGTACCCTTCAGGGGTGAAAGGAGATATTCCAATGCAAAAAATATGTCTGAAAACCTGAGTGGTAAGTAATGAAAGTTTTTTTTCTTTTAAAAAGTCTTACAAGATTGTTATTTCCCAGATTTGAGGGGTGGGCCTTGGGGTGGAATAAAAAAATCAGTGTAATCATTTGTAAGGACAAAATATGAGTTTTTATAAAGAATGTTTTAGCATAATATCACAAATGTTTTGTAGTGTGTAGAGAACAAACTTTAAAAAAAGATGTGAAAATTTACAAACCAGTAATCCTCTATTTCATGTGCCAGCAGTCAAAATTACGTGTGATTGGCTGGGTGCAGTGGCTCACACTTGTAATCTCAGAGCTTTGGGAAGCTGAGGTGGGAAGATTGCTTGAGGTCAGGAGTTTGAGATCAGCCTGGGCAACAGCAAGACCCCTTCTCTACAAAAAATAAAGTTAGCTGGATGTGATGGTGCGCGCCTGTAGTCCCACCTATTTCAGGGGGCAGGGCTAGGAGTTTCAGGTTGCAGTGAGCTGTGATCGTGCCACTGCACTCCAGCCTGGGTGACAGAGTCGGATCCTGTCTCTGCCAAAAAAATAATAATAATAAAAAAATTACATATGATTAAGGATACCAAAAAATTATTCAGATACCTTAGTAGAAGCTTTGGCTGAATAGAAGTTCCATCTTTTGTAGTACTGAAACCAAGTGAAGGGATTACGTAGTTGACATCTCTGAAAGAGAGAACGCAGTGGTAATGAGAATACTCCCCCTGCGTTTGTGTATGAGCCTTGGCAGTTTCTTTTACACTCTCTCATTTAATCCTCTAAGACCTGAGACATTGTTGGGGCAAGTGGAATTATTCTGCATTTTATAGATGAAGAAATGGACTTGGAATAATTAAGTTATTTACAGCTAACCTGCACCCCAGATCTCTTGACCTAGCCCCCTGCATCCTGCCTTTGCCCCAGAGTGCTTTTAATGTTCTGCATTGCATGGTCTTTTTGTTCATTTTATTTTATGTATCATAGTTAATACTAAACTGAAAGTTTGCTGCTAAGACCTATATTATTTTATATTCCCAATGAATATGACTTCTGCATGAAAACATTTAACTAGGGTAATCATTTTATAGTATGTGCCTGTCGTCTCTGCTATATCTATCACCTTCATGTGAAGACAGAGAAAATAGAATATGCTGTGTATTAGAAATAATTTCTTCTTTACAATGATGTATTCTAGATTCTAACATTTACATATGAGAGAGGCTTCATAAATGTTACGTTTTCTGTGGCCGCTATTTCTGTCTTATCTGTGCTGTCTGCACAGTGAGGACAGCTGCAGAGACACTGCCAGTCTCATGAAGTGTCCATTGTGAAGGCCCATGTGTCAGTGCTGCTGATGGCATGCAGGAGTTGGTCAGTAGGATGGTTAAGAATATGGGCTCTGGAGTGGATGGTGTCTGGCTTCCAATCTGGGGCTGTCACTTATTTGGTGTGGGACCTCTCATCTCCATTGCCAACCCAAGTTTTTGATTCTTTCTTTCCTCAGTAAACTCTTAATCTTTCTGTCCTTGGAATCTTCTCCTTTCACTTCAAACAACTCATCTGTCTTTATCCTGAAAAGTTTATACTTAACTAAGTTCCATCATTGGCAGCAACCCTGTTTTCCCCTTTCTATTAATTTTTTTTTTTTTGAGATGGAGTTTCACTCTTGTTGCCCAGGCTGGAGTGCAGTGGTGCGATCTTGGCTCACTGCAACCTCTGCCTCCTGGGTTGAAGTGATTCTCCTGCCTCAGCCTCCCGAGTAGTTGGGATTACAGTTGCCTGCTACCACGCCCAGCTCACTTTTGTATTTTTAGTAGAGATGGGGTTTTATCACGTTGGCCAGGCTGGTCTTGAACTCCTGACCTCTGGTGATCAGCCTGCCTCAGCCTCCCAAAGTGCTGGGATTACGGGTGTGAGTCACCATGCCCGGACCCCCTTTCTATTAATTATCCAACATCTCAAATGTGCAGTTCATCACATTTTTGGGGTGGTGGTTAGACACAATATAGTTAACCTATTTAGATAAATAAACCCTTTTATTTCCCCTGAGTGAACATTTCATCCAAAACGTGTGTCGCTTTCTTGCTTAAAAACCAATAAAGCTAATGTTTCTCAAGTCATCATATATGAGTAGCATGCAAGCTCTGGATGCAGCTGTTCCTCTAGAGACTACTGTTGCGCTCCTTACAAGCCTCTAGAGCACTAGTGAAGAGTAATGTTAGATTGTTTCGGGTTTGGTCAACCTTTCCTAAGACTCAGTGGACAGCAATCAGTTAATGTGCCAAGAAGCATAAGCTAAATCCAGATTGCAATATACTACTCGTTCTGAATCTGTAAGGGAATGCCTCTGTGAGTCAGTGTTGTGGGAATGTCCTGGGATGGCATAGTTAATATTTTCTAATGGGATTTAAAAAGTCAGTACGTTTCTCTTTTTGAATTTGTTTCTTAATGATCTGATGCACTTTTGGATAAGATACAGCTTGCTTTATAGAACAGAAAAAACATTGTCATTCATACATGATTTAGCTTTATGATCATGATTTAAAGCCACCAGCTTTGTGGGAGGAAGATAGTGAGAATGGCCATGACAGCTTTAACTACACCCTTGAAGACCTCCTTGCTTACTAGAGGGCACTGTGCTGTCCTCAGATGCCCTGAGGCAGGTCAGATTGGGATAATAATTACATTAACTCCCAAACTACCCTGTGCTGGACTTTTTTTTTTTTTTTTAAGTTATAGCTCTATGGAGCTATAATTGAAATATAGTAAATGGGAAATATTTAAGATATATAATTTGATATGCTTTGACATATTCACAGTAGTCCCCTCTCACCTGCATATTCATTTTTTGTAGTTTCAGTCACCTGTGATCCGAAAACATTAAATGGAAATCCGGAAGTAAATAATTCATCAATTTTAAATTGTGCACCGTTCTGAGTAGTGTGATGGAATCTCGCACCATCCCTTGTGCCCTGTAAAATGAAGGTGTATTCCAGAGAACAAAGGAAGGATGGAGCTTTTATAGAGCATCTTTCTGCCCAGGTTCGCATTCAGGTATATTTTTTCGAATGAAGGAGTCCACCTTGCTTAGTTCAGGTTGCTCAGTGCAAGTGATTTCTGATTGGTTGGTGCAGGCTATACAGTCTGTTGGTTCAGGTGGCCTGAACAGGAATGGTCAGCTGCGAAGGTTCGGAGTTAAGCAGATGTGTAGGTTTTCTGGAAACTTGGGGTACATGTGTGACCATTAGACCCAGTTAGCCCCTCAGGATTCATCTTGAGGGATTTGCTCTTTGAGGTTCACAGTGATCAGATCAACTGTTGCAGTATCTCAGTGCTTGTGTTCAAGTAACCCTTATTTTAATTAATAATGACCACAAAGTATAGGAGTAGTGTTGTTGGCAATTTGGATGTGCCAGAGAGAAGATAGAAAGTGCTTCCTTTAAATGAAAAGGTGAACGTTCTTGACTTAAGAAGGAAAGAGAAAAATATGCTGAGGTTGCTAAGATTAAGAACAAATCTATCCATGAAATTGTGAAACAGGACAAGTAAATTTATGCTGGTCTTGCTGTTGCACCTCAAACTGCAAAAGTTATGGCCACAATGTGTATTAAGTGCTTAGTTAAGGTGGAAAGGTAAATTTGTGGGTGGAAGATATGAACCAAAAAGATGTTCCAATTGACAGCAACGTGTTGTGCCAGAATCATTCAGCCTATATGACGACTTGAGCAAGGATCCCTTGAAATGAGTTACACCAAGTGAGGGATAGTTACACAGATTCAAGAATACAGATAATCAGTAGTAGCCTAATGCTGCGTCAAAATGCATACGTCATTCACCCTACTTCATCTCATTACATAGTCATTGTACCATGTCACATCATTACAAGAAGAAAGGTGAGTATAGTACAGTAAAATATTTTGAGACAGCCCATGTTCACATAACTATTATTACAGTATGTTATAATTCTATTTTGTTACTAGTTATTGTTAATATTTTATTTTCTGATTTATAAATTAAACTGTGTCATAGGTAAATATGAATAGGAAAAAACAGTGTATATAGGGTTCAGTACTATCTGGTTTCAGGCACTGACTGGGGCCTTTGAATGTATCTCTTGCAGATAAGGAGGACTCTTGTACATCATGAAATATGTGGATCCAAAATCTCTTTTTGTGTGTGTACATGAATTGTTTCAGCACCATTTGTTGAAAAGGCTTCCCTTCCTTCACTGAATTGCCTATTCACTTTCTTGGAAATCACTTGTCCATGTATGCGTGGATCTATTTTTGGACTCTGTTTTGTTCCGTTGATGTATTTGTGTCTCTTTGCAACCACTCCATTTTGATTGCTGTCACTTCATCATAATTCCTGAAGTCAGGTATCATTAGCCTCCCAACTTTGTTTTCCTTTTTAGAAACAGCTTAGTTTCTACCAAAAGGTATCCTGAGATTTTGATTGGGATTGCATTGGATCTTGTAAATCAATTTGGGTAGAATAGACATCTTAACAACATTGAGTCATTTCTGAGTCTCTCACATGTAAAACCATTATCTGTGTTTAAAATGTAAACCACTCAGTGTCACCGATCATAAAGCAAAAGTGATACTTAGGGTACCTTGCAATTACATTAAGCAGGACACTGGGAATTGGTCTTTTTGCGTGATTTGCCTGAGTGATTCTCCACAAAATCCCCACTTAATATGATAGGTCTGAATACGGGATGCCTTATCCAAAGCAGCTCTCCACAAGCATCCTCAAGCCACAGATGCCAGTTGACCGTTACGTGTACTCACCTAGCCTGCTGGTACCTGCCAGATGGTGGGCATTTTGGGTGAGATTATGATAGATTTAAGCCAGAGGTTCAGGAATATCCACATTCTCCAAAAAAGAAGATTAAGCCATTATTATTGGGAGCAGCCTAATTCTAGTTATGAAGGAAAGAGATCAGGGTGCCATATGTACTTAGATAGCCATGTCTTTTATAGCACATAGCCTTTCATGTTAAAGCTCCGCATTTTTCTAAAGGAGTATTGATTATAGTAAGGAAGCCAAGGTTCAATTCGTGTATGTGTCAGGTAGCTGGATGATTCATTACTACCATAGGTGACACCCATGTTGATCATTTACATAAAGACCACAAATGGAATGGTAACTGGGTCATTGCAAATTAACCCTTTCTGAAAGACAGTTCAGGACATATTTATCCTTGAGAGTGAGCCTACACTATCCTCCTAAGGCCTCTCTTTTAAGTGGAGAATATACATTTTGGAAACAAGGTTGTGTTGTGGTTGAGGGCATGAAGTCAACCTGCCTGAGTTCAAATCACCACTCTGCCCTTTTCTAACTTTTCAAATTTAGGGATTTACTTAGTTTCTCTAAGCCTATTTTCTTTGAGAATATGGAAGATTATTATAGTAACATGGGGAAATTAAAAGTGAGTAATTGTACAAGTTTAGTGCACTTGATATGTTTTGTTTTTAGCATATTTTCTCCATTTTTACTTTTTCCTTTTGTGTGTTCTTGTTGCCAGTGACTACCTGTGAAATGTAAACTGTTCAGTGAACTGCTTTTGCTTTACTTTCTGTGAATTACTTCTTCTACTCACTGTGTTCTGTCTCTTCCATTCCCTCTGAACACTTCTGATCTTTTCTTTTTGCCCCAGTCTTCTTTCATTTAAAAACTAATTTCTCCCAAGAAGCCTGCTCTACAAATGATGTGTAGATTAGACTAGGTGTGGGAAGCATGTTTACTTATAAAGCAACACAGTACCCTATCCATATCCAGCCTGTAAAAATAAAAATCCAAGTGCTTTTTTTTTTCCCCTCCCAAGTAAAGAGAAAAGTTTCAGGGTTATATCCTTAACATGTAATTAAGAGAGTTCAGGATATTTTATGTTCTATATAGCAATGCTGAGAATATTTAATAAGCATTAACAAAAAAACTTAACCTTATGGTAGATAGCATTGTACTAATTAACAGTTTATTTTATTTAGCTACAAGAACTATGTCAGCATGAGAGCTAACACTACTTATGTCTGACAATTTTAGAATAGGAATAAGATAAAAATACTCAACAGAGATAATGGTAGCTTGCAAACCGTTTATGTCAAATATATTAAAATTTGGAATAGTTGAAGGCTAGAATCCAAATTCAAGAGTAATTAACCAAAATAGTTGACAGATGTCAGCCATGCTAATAAAATTTGTATACCCTGAATATTTTCCAGCTTGTAATTAACTGCACAGATGATGTGATCTGATTTTGTCACTAACTGCTTATTAATGAAGGAGATGATGACTAGTTACAAAATCCATAGTGCTAGCTGAATTCCAAGTTTAAATGTTTCTCATACAGCCGGCATTAATCGGAGCCACACTAGCCTCCATGCTGGTTTGATTTGTGCTTACTTCCTTCATTTGTAATTGCGAAGGGGAAACTGAATTTGTTAAATTCAGCTCTGAGTGACCTTGAAGATAGTAAATCTGTTTTTATTTGGTGGTCAGCAGCATAATGGCTTTTATTTTTAGATTCTTTCATATAAATGTATTGTCATCAGGCTAGTGATATCACCATTGGAAGTTGTATAATAAAGTGCAAACTGATTATTTCAAGTTCAGCTAAACCAAAGCAGAACATGATGTCAATATGACTGAAGACGTGAACACAGAATGCTATTAACAAATGGTTTAATAACAAAAGAGCATTATTTATTTCTATCATATACATAGCACGGAAGCCTGAGAAGAAGCAAAAGGATTCAAGAGAGGCGGTTGTGCAGCCTTCCTGCCTGCGCCAGCTCTCTCCCAAACAGACTCCTATATTGCTCTTCCTTTACCTTACGATGCTGTTTCCCTTTTTACTTCTTTCCCTGGAAAGGGCGGGTTTAATTCTGTCCTTATTTATAAGACAGAGATGGTTGCTACCTCCTGAGCCCAAGTCTGCCAGCTGTTGGCCTTCTTCTTTGGGTGGTCTCCCTGGCAGTGTGGTCTTACAGTATTTATGTCTGCCTGCTAGCTGGTTTTGCCTGTTGGACATCTCCACTTGGATGTCTACCAGACATCCCCAACTTCCATGTTCTTAGTGTCACTTTAATTTTCCTTTCCCCAAATTATTTTCTCTACTGTAGTCTCTTCTTTCTTATTTTTGTATTTCTGTGTTTAGGAGTGCTTAATGAATATTTATTGAGTCAATGGGTGATTTCATGATACAATTATAGTAGCAGGTAGTACTAAAAAGAGGAACTATTTTCTCCTTATTTAAGAACTTTTTATAAGAGAAGTCTAGTTTTTCAAAATTCTGTTTAAAATGGGCCACCCAGAACTGGACACACTCTTCTGTTGTTCGTTAGTGTTCTCCTTAGATGGCCCCACCTCTCTGTCCCCTCTCTCTAGCTATGTATATTTCTTTTCAACAGTCAGTTGTTAGATTGCTGTCCTTGATTGGTTTTCTGTTTTCAGTAGGCCAGTCCCCAGCTAAATTGGGTGACCAACTTGGCTAATGTCCAGTTTTATCTAAAGTGATGTTCCCTGTTTGCACAGATGACTTTTTAAAATCTCCTGCAAATGTGATCCCCTTTAGAGCCCATACCTGCATGGTTTGAATAGCCTCAGTAGCCAGTTTCACAAACAAAAATATAAGGTCTATATGATGTAGAGTAATAAGATAAGAAACTATTTCCTACTTACAAACTACTTTGAAAAATTTTGAAAGATGAGTTTAAAATGTTTAAAACATTGGTAATACCAGCAGAGTCAGTATGCATATTTGTAGGATACGTAGTATAAATTTTGGTGTATTTATTTTCTTAAAATCACAGTGAAATCATATTATTGTATCTTATAAAATGCCTTACTCTGTTGAAAAGGCAGATTTATATTAAAAACCTACTAGCTGCATTTATATTAAAATTGTTCACCTTATTAACAGGTCAAACAATATATTCTTTTAAGAATTCACATTTTAACACTTGGGTTTCAGCTGATAAAACTTATATGCATTTGGGTATAATCTTAGATACCTACAAAACAGCACCAAGACAAAAATGGGCTCAATAATAATGGGAGAGCAAGTATTTTAAAAAAAACAGAATTTACTGACTTTTAGCATGGTTAGGTTAAGTTAGGTTAAACTGTGGAAGGAAATTGTGCTGTCTCCCCCCTAAAAAGTTTAAGAGCAAATTATCATCTTGAATGGTTTAGTTATTCACATGACTGAAGTTAGGAACTATTCCTTTTAACTTTTTATTTTGAAATAATTATAGATGTGTAAGGACTTGCAAAGATAGTACAGAGAGCTCTTTGTGCTCCTCACCTGGTTGCTCCTAATGGATATTGCTTATATAATTTAGTACACATCAAAATCAGAAAACTGACATTGGTACAATGTATATGTGTGGTTCTATGTCATTTTATGAACCTTCCTTGAACTCTTCTTACCCCACACTGTTTATAACTGTCTTACATATTTCTTCTACACACATTAAGAATCACGTTAGACAATATTTTTGTTTCAGCCATCAAACATAATTTAGAAAACTCAAGAGGAGAAAGTCTATTGTGTTTACCCATATTTTTGCTTATGTTTTTTCTTCCTACCTTTCCTTCCTGATGTTCTAATATTCTTTTATCACTTTCTGTTTTTTTGAACTTTCTTTACATATTCTTTAGGGTCAGTCTACTGGAGACAAATTCTCTTTATTATTTCAACTGAGAATGTCTTAATTTTTATCTTCATTTGCCAAGGATAATTTTGCTGGATATAGAATTTGCAGTTGACAGCTCTTTTCTTTCAGCACTTGAAAAATGTTCTATTGCTCCCTTCTGGTCCTCTTTAGTTTCTAATGAGAAATTCTGTCATTTGAGTTGGTTTCCCTGTTAGGTAAGATCTCATTTCTTTCTGAAGACATGCTAATAATCATAATAATAGTTATTGTAATTCAAGCAGCTCCTATGTGCTTGGCATGGTGTATGCTCTCTCTAACCTTGAAACCCTCTATTATCTCTATTTTGTGGATAAAGAATCTGAAACTCATGCAAGTACATTAACTTAGCTAAGGTCACGCAATTTAGAAATGTTTGAGTTAAGGTATGAACCAAGGCTTGTGTGCATCTAAAATATTTGCACTTTGACTTTATCATACAATTGCGGAAAGTTGGAGACAATCTTATAGTTGATAACTTTTCTACCAGCACCTTACAGCAAAAATTATAATTTTTCTGCCAGTCCTTTCTTTGACTTTGAGTAGAATCTTAAAAAGACACTGTGTAAGAGCCACGAAACTTCCTTGCAGAAGCTGTATCATGCGAAATGTTTTGGATCAGTTCAACTCAATTTAATAAGTCTCTGCTTTTAATTTCATTTTCTCTATTAGATTCCTCACAGTGTATTATAAAATAGCATTTGTAGAATAAGTTAATAATAATTTTAAGCAATACCTATTTTCAAGCAAGACAAAATTATTATTCTATTTGAATTCAATCCCTGACAAATAACTAGTATCAAATCAGTGGTACTGCAAAGAATAGTTAATATCCAGGGTATTGTTTTAGCTGCAAGTGTTTGTGGATTACTGGACAGTCAAGTGGGTTTGCTTTGAGATTATTGCTTTCCCATGTGTTTATTCTCTTCAAAATCTTTTTCAGTTGTTGGCTGGTTCATCTTTTTAGACATCATGTAATTGGTAGGACAACAGTCAAGAAAAAGGTTGAAAAAAAATACAGATGAGTTCTCTGGAGATACAATGAAGCAATCTGAGTGAATCATGATGTGCAGTGGGCTTTAGGTTTCTATTTTTGTGCAAGGGACCGATTATAGAGCTCTGAACTTGAAATCTTACTAAAATCTCTGAAGATGCAGTAGAATATATCTCATTTAAGAAGTGTTCTCTAAGAGATTTATAATTCAGTATTGTTTATATATGTCTTAGTATATTAGATATTATTCATTAACCTATATTAGAGGAGACAATATTTTACTTAATATTTTCTTTTGTTACAAAAGTAAAATAACTTAATAGTAACAATTGGAATGATTAACGTATTATGAAGCGAAACTTATCTTTACCCTAGCTGATTGTGTACCATCTCTTCTCAAATAATGTGACATTAATCCCCAACTGATGTTAACATTGTAGGGTGTATCTCTTCATACTCTTGCCCATGCTCAAACAAGTACACACACACACACACTTACTCTTCACATGTGTTGGACTTCAGTAATAATAAATGTATGCTTCATAAATTGGACCATTCGCTAAGTTGCCCCCCACCCCATTCTTCTAAGACAGTATGTATAGAACAGAATCACTTAAAATTAACTAGAGTGTATTCTATAGTATGAATGTACTAATTAATTCAGTTATTGCATATTGATGTACATTTGGGTGGCTTCCTGTGAGATATTGTTTTTTGTTTCTGTTATAAACAATGAGACGATAAATATCTTTGCTTATATATCTTTTTTTTTTTTTTTTGAGATAGGGTTTCACTCTCGTTGCCCAGGCTGGAGTGCAATGGCGTGATCTCGGCTCACCATAACCTCTGCCTCCCGGGTTCAAGCGATTCTCCTGCCTCAGCCTCTCGAGTAGCTGGGATTATAAGCATGCGCCACCATGCCTGGCTAATTTCATATTTTTAGTAGAGACAGGGTTTCTCCATGTTAGTCAGGCTGGTCTCGAATTCCCGACCTCAGGTGATCCACCCACCTCAGCCTCCCAAAGTGCTGGGATTGCAGGTGTGAGCCACCACACCCGGCCTATATATCTTTATTCTTATACAACAGTGCTTTGATTTCCAGAGGGTAGGTTTCTGATAATGGGACTGACAGTTCAAGGGATATGTATACTTAACATTGTATAGATATTAGTAGATTTCTTTCCTAAATGATTACTGCAGTCTTGTATAAGGTTGTTCATTTTATCACATCTTTAACAGCACTAGGTGTTATCACTCTTTAAGCAAATGTGATGGGTGAAAACTGCTATCTCATTGTTGCTTTAAGTTGCATTTTCTGAATATTGGTGAAGTTGAATGGCTTATGTTTATTGGCCATTTCAGTTTTGTCTTGTGTGAATTTCTGCTCATATTATCTGGCCATTTTTCTATTGAGTTGCCTTTTACTTATCAGTTTATGGGAGTATTTTTTATATTAGGGATATTAACTCTTTGGTTATTTATTTTGGGAGTTTTCCCAGTCTATATATTTTTGAAGTGGTTTAGGGTATTTTTTTTTGCTATAGAATAAATTAAAATATGTGTAATCACATTGATCTATCTTTGTTTAGGTTTTCCATCTTAGTTCTACAAATATTTGCCTAAATTCTCTTATGAATGTTATTGTCTTATTTTTTATATGAATATCTTTTAATTCATCTGGATTTTACTTCTATATATGGTGAGATATGTGAGTCAAGCTTCGCATTTTTGTAGCTATCTAGCCACTTATTATGCTAATGCCATTTAGTAAATAAACCACCCTTTCTTTCTGAATTTAAATGCCATGAGTACTTTAAAAAAATATTTAAATGGTTACATTTTTCCCCAGCTTAACCCATTTTCAGTAAGGTAATGACTTTTTAAAAGCAGGATTTAGTAAGTTGAAAAGGTTATTTCTCTTTGCTCAAATGTCAAATGCTACCTGTTACTCTTTATTGTTTCTGGCTAAAATTGCGAGCACAGGAAGGATTATTCCTGTGAACAAATTCACTAATCAGCATTGCAACCTAACAATTTTAAGACCCTGGGGAAAAAAGGGAAAGTTTGGGATATGTATTCATTTCTTCTGTAAAAGCAATAACATGTAAACATAGTGAAGAAAGGCATTTATGGAATCTAAGAAGGAAAGCTCTTTGCTTTTCACATACAGAGAAATTTGGATTCATTGAGTCCTTTCTTTACAACATAAGCTCTGTAGGAATGGTTCTCCAAGTAAGGCTGTGTGTCACATTTTGGGGCTAGGGATACCTCAAAGCTGCACCTACAGAGAGATCTGAAGGCAAATTGCCTATTTCACACTTTTATTTTGGGCTCATCCTTTATGCCCTGCACAGAGAGATCAGATCCATACACATCTTACTTTCATTCATTGTGGAAATAGTGTCCTCAGGCTTGGTGGTACAAAGTCATGCTTTCTACAGTCTTCTGCTAGGAAATGTTTATTGGATTTAGCTGCCATTATACAAATGATGAAGGAGAGACAAAGTAACTCCAGTATCTCTAGCCAGGAGTGGCTTGAAGAATTGTATCAGTTACAGATTTGAGAAGATTTGACTATATGTTGAATTAGGTTAGATCATCTTTATAATTAGAAGTAGGCTTTTGGAGTACAAAGAATTCTTCTGTAAACACCTTGAATATTTAACAGGAAGGCCATAAGGAAATATAATGTGCTACATTCCTAGGATAGAATAACATGCAGCTATTAAGTAGCACGTTTTGTGAATATTTAATAGTAGCATTTAAACCCAAAAGACACTGAGCGGCAGAGACCTGTGTAACTAGTTTGTTCGTTCATTTCTTCATTCAGCCAATATTTACTGAACATCAGCTGTGCTTTCAGCATTTTGTGAGGCTCTGGGGAATAAAGATGAAGGGTGTAGTCTTTGCCCTCCTATAGCTTAGGAGCTAGTGGATACTCAGGTTACATCATTGCAGAACTGTTTATTAACAATTCGCCGCGTGTCCAGGATGCCATGAAAACGTAGAGGGGAACACACAAATCAGACTGGCTGTTGGGGGGTCGACGAGACTTCATGGAAGTGGTCACATCGGAGCTGCGCTCCAGAGGAAGAAAGGAATTAACCAGGCATAAAGGTTGAGGGTGGTTGGAGGGAGAGGAGCTTTCAACTAGGGGTGCATAGTAAATGTAGACACTGAAGAAAAACGGAAATGTGTGTGGTAAAGTCCATTATTGTGTATAATTGGATCATATGTATGTGCACATGTGTTCGTATTTATCGATGTGTGAGAGATGATGTATAGAGTTTGGTAATAGTGAGGAAGACCTCTTACCCCAAACTAAGGTGACTGGTTTTGTCTTGAAAGTGGGTTATAGTAAGTAGGGGAGTGGTCTCTTCACTGCTGTTTAGAAGGACTTCTCTGGACAAATGCGTGGATGAGGTATTATTAAGCCCAGGATCTTGAAGATGAGTAGAATGGTAGCATAATAATCTGGGTGAGAAATGTTTGGGGCAGATAATAAAGTGGGATGTTTGAGAGAGATTTTAATAAGTAGCAGTGCTAGCATTTGGGATATAAAGGAAGGGAAGGGGTCTAGGATGATACCTAGATTTCTAGTTTGGAGCAAGTAGACTTGCAGGGATTTGGTTTATGAAAACGAGGGGAGGAATGAGTTTGGGAATGGGAAGCTAGTGAGTTCTGTTTTAGACTTAAACATTTGGAGGCTTTTAGGGTTTTGTGGGGACAAATGAAGATCTTTATTGGTTGGCTGAATAGATCTGACCTTAGCTCATGAAAAGAGTTGGAGATTTTGACATTATCAGTGTATATAGGTGGTATTTTAGTCATGGGAGTATATGAAATTGCATAGATGGAATAATTGCATGAAGAGAGAAGAGGGATAAAGATGGAGACATCTAAGATGTAGGCAAAGGATCGCAAGAAGACACTGAGAAGGAATGGCTGGAGACATAGGAAGAAAATAGGAAGAGAGGAGTTTCGCGGAAGCCAAAGGGGGAGAAAGTTTCCTAAAGGAAGCGATAGTCATTGCAGTCAGATGGCACAGAGATTCCACATCAGCTCATCCTCACACCTGTCTCCTGGCTTTGGCAATAAAGAGGTCGTCAGTGGCTCAGGCAAGAGAATGGGAGGCAAAGTGAGACGAATTCATAGGTTGGCTGCTAAGTGGATGATACAGTAGCTGGGAGATGATGTAGGGCTGAGCAAGGGTGTCTGTATGTAAGATGAACAAGACGTGAGCAATGTCCTAAATCTAGGGATGGGAGAGAGGGTGAAAATATAGGAGAAAGGGGTAATTGATATGAAGTTCCAAGAGACAAGCCTGGAGTTCCAGGAAAAATAGGGACCGCTTTCCCACTGAGTCTGGAGAGAGGAAGGAACATTTTAGGATTTAAGGCACAGGCAAGTTTGAGGTAGGGCAGAGTAGGCCAGGGAAGAATGCGAATAGCTGCGTTTTTGTTTGTGAATTAAAGGGTACATTCTGAGGAAACGGAGGGAAGAGAGAGGGTCAGGGGACTTGGACACGGGGAAGGGAGCTGCCTTGCACTGAGGCCTCTGCAGATGATCACACTGCATCAGTGTGATCAAAATGACATCAGTGTTATCAGCAGTAGAATCAGGAACAAGTCGATTTCATCTGATTTCCATTATCTTTCACTATGTGAGATATTTTTATCCTGAGGATTTACATGTAACATAGGACTGAATGATTTACTGAAATTTAAGCTACAGTCAATATTTGATTAACATTACAGGTATGAAATTAAACAGTACTGTCGGCCACCAGGGGTTCTGCTCTGCGTGATCACTTTCCATTTTGCTCTCCTTCAAAACGTCCACATTTTTTCTGTCAGCCATAAACATTTAAAAACCAACTGTACTGGGCCAATCAAACTAGTGTAGTAAGTGAAAGACTTAGAGAAGTGTATGCAGGTGGTGTTGGGCAATTGCAAAGAGACTAGCCTCCAAATGGGAGTGTTAGCATAGTACACAGGCTTCTCTCCTTATGAGCTCTGACTCCAATATTGACTCTCTTTTGTATACAGAAAACATAATCTGTTCAGAACTCATTACAGTGAAGGAACTTGTATTTTAAAAACAGAGATAGAGAACTAAATTTTTATTGAGTTAAATTGTATAAATTCTTTAAGGATTTCAAGGGTAAGCCGACTCACATGATTAAAGTAAGTTACGAGCATTTTTGTTTATCTGTTCAGTGTGTTTGGGGCCTTTGTCGTGTCAGCTTTCTTTAGGACAGGTAGAATTTTATCTAACCTCTTCAGAACAAGTGGTTATTTTCTCAAGGACTCTAAGATGGTGCTAGATACCCCAGATTCTTAGGTGCTGGCTATATGTGTTGCCTTTGCTAAGCACTTGGTTGCTTTCTGCCACTCTTTGGAAGCAGGTGATTGATACTAGAAACTGACAGGTTGTGAGTGATGTACCCTTCCATTAAAAACAGATATACTAATTTGCTTTTCAATTGTAGAGAGCCTCTTACTATAAACATCCCTGTAATAAAGGTAACCTTATAATTGTTATGTCAAAAAAGCAAGAAAGTTATGATGAACATGCATTAATAACAAATCAAAACCTTTACTAATAAAATGTCACATTGAGAGGACTTAATTTTGTGCACACTTTCATACTAATATAAGGCACTCTTGCTAATAGTGAAAGATGGAAATACTTGCCAACCAGCTATGTTATAGAAGAATTTCCTACAATATTGTCCTATGTACGGTGACATTTAGAATTCAAGGAAATATACATAGTCATTGACTTTGTGTGGAATCTCCCTCCCCTCCTCCACCACCCTGTTAGAAATCCCCGCTGTTGACTGTTTCCAGAAGTCTTGCAGGGTGTTGTGATAAAAGTCCAATTCCTCTTCCCATTCCTGCCTAGGTCATCTCTTTCTTCCCTCCCTCCTTTTGTTCTGTGATTCTTTGTTTTATTTTTCACCACAGAACATACTTCATTATGCTGCTCCTGTTAAAATCAGTTACCCTATTCCACCGGATTCATCCTTGAGAAAACTACTCATGGCCATTGTGGGTTTTAATGCCACTGCCATCCCTGTCCTGCCATTGCCTCCTCAGCTCTGTCCTGCTACCACGATAGAGTGGACCCTGTGTCACAGCACCATTGGTACCCATCCTGCCACTGGTGTCTAGAACTTTGAGCAGTTTAACCCCCCCCGGTTTTCCAACTCTTACCCTCACCAACTTGTGAAGCCTCTGAACTGGTATCTGAGCAGAGCCAGTGCCTTGCACTGTGGGAGTTTCCTGTCCTAATGCTTAAACAATGGCTCTAGAACTTGGCTGGGCATGAGGAACATCACTGGCTTGTAAGGGATGCAGAGCCCTGGTCCCCTGAATAAGTTGCCCTGGTGGGCCAAATAATGTTATTCCTCACATTTGGTATCCACATCAAATCCCTGGAACCTGTGAATGTGACCATTTGGACAAAGGGTCTTTGCAGATGTAATTAAATTCAGGATCTTGAGATGAAGAGATTATCCTGGATTATCTGGGTGGACCCTAAATGCCAGTACAAGTATCCATATGAGAGAGAGAGACAGAGGGAGGGGAAGAAAGGAGAGGAGGCACTGTGACTGCAGGCAGAGATTGCAGTGGCGACCACACAGGAAGGAATGCCGACAGCTGCCTACTGGAAGAGGCAAGGAGCAGATTTCCCCTTAGAGCCTCCAGAGGGAGAGCAGCCTGGAACTTCTGGGCTCAAACCATCCTCTTGCCACAGTCTCTCCACTCACTGGCACTACAGGTGCACCACCATGTCTGGCTAATTTTTTTTTACTTTTCACAGAAACAGGGTCTTGCTATATTGCCCAGGCTGGTCTCAAGCGATCCTCCTGGTCTCAAATGATCTCCTGGACTCAAGTGATCCTCCTGCCTTGGCAGTATTTTTTTTAATGGCACTGAGAGACAGTATTATTTCCTCCTGGCACATTTGGATTAACTGTTAAGTAATCACATTCATTTCCTGATTCTGGTACAATGTATGACTGGTTTTGTAGGAGAAAAAGAATTGGGAAGTTTTAGGAATTAGAAGTTAAGTAGATTTTTAAACATTGAGAACTTTGTCATTTTCATTAAAAGGCTAACTTTTTCGTTATAACATTTCCTATTCACAGTACATCACCAGCTGCTTTTTTACTTATATAAACTTGGACCCGAGATCAATTGGTTGCCTGTTTACTCATTCTGTAAAAATTTGGAGGCACCATGCAGTAAGAATACATAATTTACATAAAGGAAAACCAGGTCCACAAATAAAATCGATACAGCTAGATTATGAAAATCAACTAACTTTCTAGAGTTTCATCTTTATCATTCATTTTAATGTTATGTTTTTTTCAATTTTCCCATTTAAAAATGAACTTTTATTAATGCATTTCGATTTTTTCGTGTTCCCCAAGATTTGTGTGTGTGTGTGTGTTGTGTACATTTAAGTCTATGCAATTCTGTTACAGGTGTGGGTTTGTGTTTCCACAGTCAAGATACAAAATAGTTCCATTACTGCGAGGGTCCCTTGGGTTGTCCTTTCATAACCATCCCTTCCCAATCTCTGATCAGCTGCAATAACAAATTTGTTTTCTGTTTCTTTAATACGGTATATAACCTTTTGGGATTTGCTGCTTTACTCAGCATAATTCCCTTGGAAATAATCTGATTTGTTGTGTTTATCAACAGTTAATTCATTTTTATTGCTCAGGAGTATTTCATGCTATGGAATATACCATGGTTTGACTGTTAGCCCTTTGGAGGACATCTAGGTTACTTTCATTTGTTGAGCTGCTGTGAAAATTTACGTGCAGGTTTTTGTGCAGACATCACTTTCCATTTCTCTAGGATCTGTGCCCAAGTGTGTAATTGCTGGGTTGTATAGTAATTGTGTTCAGTATTATAAGAAACTGCCAAACTATTTTCCGGAGTGATTGTACCATTTTACTATTTCACCAGTGCTTGAGTGGTACCGTTTCTCTGTATCCTTGCCTGTATTTGGTGTTATCATTATTTTTTTATTTTAGATATTCTGATAGGTATGCAGTGATACCTTGTGGCTTTAATTCACATTTTTGTAATGGCTACTGGTGTTGGATATCATATGATATCTGTTCGTGTCATTTGTCTATTTTGTAATTGGATTTTTGGTTTTTTTTACTGTTGAGTTTTAAAAATATATATTCTAGATACTTGTTCTTTGCTGGATATGTGGGTTGCAGATATTTTCTCTCAGTCTGTAGCTTGTCTTTTCATCATCTTACGAGGGTTTTCACAAAGCAAAATTTTAAGTTTTGATAGATCTAATCAATTTTTTCTATATGGATTTGCTTTTAGAGTCAAGTCTAAGAACTCTTTACCTACCATTAGTTCCTGAAGATTTTCTTTCCTTTTTGTTTTTTTTCCTAAAAGTTCTATAGTTTTAAGCATTACATAAAAGTAACTCATTTCAAGTTCATTTTCTATAAATGTGAGACTTGGGTGGAGATTCACTTTTCTTTTTTATTGTTCAATGGATGCCTATTATGCCAGCACTGTATGTTGAAAAGACTGTTCTTGCCCTGAATTGCTTTTGCATCCGTGTAAAAAATTAGCTGGGCATCTTAGTGTGTGTCTTTCTGGGTTCTCTACTCTGTTCCATTGATCTGTGTGACTCTTCCTCCACCGATACCACACAGTTTTGATTATGGAGCTATATGGTAGGCCTTAGTATTGGATAGAGTGATTCTTCTCACTTTATTCTCTGTCAAGATTGTTTTAGCTATTCTAGGTTCTTTGCCTTTTCATATAAATTTTTAAATAGTCTTATCTGTGTCTATAAAAAACTTTGCTGAGATTTTGATAGGAATTGTGTTAAGCCAGTAGATCAATTTGGCGAGGAGTTGACATTCTATAAGGTGACATTCTATGCATATAAGTTGACATTCTATGCTTAGTCACAAATTCTTTTAGTTTTCCTTGTCTTAGAATGTTCTTATTTGTTGTTCATTCCTCAAGGGTAATTTCACTGATGTAGAATTCATGGTTGACAGTCCTTTTCTTTCAGCACTTGAAAAATGTGTTGAAAACCTTCTGGCCTCCATGGTTTCTGTTGAGAAGTCTGCTATTATTTGAATTGTTATTCCTCTATAAGTACAGTGTTGTTTCTCTCACTGATTTCAAGATCTTTTTCTTCAGTTTTTATTAATTTGTCTTGCTATGTTTTTCCTTGAGTTTATTTTGTTTGGGCTTCACTCAACTTCTTGAATCTGTAGATTTATGTCTTTTGCTAAATTTGGGAAATATGTAGCCATTATTTCTTTAAATATTCTTTCAGCCCCAGCAACTTTCTCCTCTGCTTTTGAAGCTCTACTGGCATAAATGTTGGAGCTTTTGCTTTTGTATTACAGGCTCTGAGGTTCAGTCATTTTTCTCCCAGTCTGTTTTCTCTCTGTTGTTGCTGGTCAGTTCCATTGCTTTATCTTCAAGTTCACTGATTTTATGCTTTGTTATCTGCATTCTCTTATTGAGCTCATTCAGTGAGTTTATCTTTTAGTTATTGTATTTTTCAGTTCTTTAACTTTCATTTGTTTTTAAAAAAATAACTTCTAGTTCTAGATTTTTTTGTTTTATTTTTTTCCGAGAGAATACATAGTTGCTTGTTGATGTATTTTTGTGATGGCTGTTTTAAAATCCTTGTCAGATAATTCCAACATATGTGTCTTCTTGGTGCTGGCATCAGCTGCTAGCTTTTTCTCACTCAAGTTGTGATTCCCCTAGGTTTGGTTGTGATGTGTGACTTTGAAGTGTCTCTTGGACATTTTGGCTGTCATGTTAGGAGACTCTTGGTCCTACTTAAACCTTTTATTAGCTGACAGCCCCCTTAGTTAGGTTTAGCACTCAGGTTCTGGCCTGCTTTTGTGGGTGGTTCCAATGAGACCTCAATTTTAGAGCGTTTGTCTTGCTGTTTGGGTCTCTTTTGTTCATCTGCTGCCGATAGGACTCCCCCGATCCTTGCAGGTGCCTCTCAAGGGTGCACAAGGTGCTTTCTGAGTCCTGGCTGCCTGGGAACTTTAATGGGGGAAGGGAGTGTGGAAAGAAGTGCTTCTGACCACTGTTGTCAGTGCGGTTCTCTGTTGTCCGCTTTTCTGGTGCCACTGTGCTTACTTGGGTGTCGTTACTGGGATTCTGTTTGGTCCGGGCGAGGAGTGAACCTGCCTTAGCTGCTGCCTTTGGTCGTTTGGAGGTCAGGAAACATGGGGCCTGGTTTGCTTTCTTCCCTTAGGTGGGGTTCATAAGATGCCCTGCCATTACGTTGTCCCTTCAGTCTTGGCCTTCCTAACTAACCAGTTAGTTTGCCTCTTTCCACCTTTCTTCTTGCAGGAAGAAAATTTAGCTTTTTTCTCTGATTCTTGTGCCTTTCCCGAGCCGATCCCCACAGACACTATACACTATGTCTTCTTATCTCCCTTTACCTTCCCACTCTCACAACTTGTGGTTAAATCAGAATGTGGTGTGTACATCCTTATGACTATTAATTATTGGTCATAGCTGACCCATACAGCATATGATGAGGATAGCTCCTCTCTTTCCAGGTTTCTGTTTTGCCTGGTTGGATTCTATGTATTTATGATTAGCTCATCTCTAAACTGTGTGAATTTCAGCTTAATATGGCCAAACTTGTTGACTGGCTTATTATTTCCTTTTCCTTTTCTTCCTGGAGATCTTCCTCTAAGAGCTCCACATCAGTATGAGCTGATTGTTCTCTGGGCCTTCCGGACAGCTCTCATCTTGGCACCTCACACCACCACCTTCTGTCTGTCTCCTTTGTTGTTACCCTGATTCCTTGGACTCCATGTCTCTCTCTCTTTCTGGTTTTACTTGTTTATTGGAGCACACCTTCTGGGAGTTTCCTGAGAATGCGTGTGTAAGAAGTAAACATTTAGACACTTTTGGTCTTTGGAAATGTCTATATTTTACTTTCACACTTGTCTAGGTAAAAAGTTCTTGGTTGAAAACCATTTTCCTTGAGAATTTTATATTGCCCTTTGCCTTATAACCTCCAGTGATTCTCTTGACAATGGAAGTGACACTTGGATTCTTTTTTGTGTGTGTGTGTTTTTCCCTGTTGGAATACTCTTACTTGTCTTTTTCTTTTATGGTTTGAAATTTTGCATTGATATTCGTTGATGTGGCATGGTGGCCTTGATCTGGGTCTTGGTGGGTTATTTAATCTGGAAACTAATGTTTTTCTTTTGTGGGAAAATGTATTATTTTCCCAGAAAGAAGTAATAAAATTATTTCTTTCCCCTGTTGTCTCTCTTTTCTCTTTCTGAAATTCAGTTAGGATATAAGCTCTAAAAGTAGAGGGATTTTTGTCTATCCTAAGTGCCTAGAGCACTGTTTCCATAGAGTAGGTCCATATAATACATGTATTGCACAGATGAATAAATGAACTCATTCTATGTGGCTGTTAAGTCTCCTGGATTTATCTTCAAATTTGTTTCCCTCTTTTATTGCTCAGTTCTTTTTCAGGCCATCTACCCCCTTTTTTCTTCAGCATTTTTTTTTTTTGTACCTTTTTGTACCTTTTCTAAGGTAACAGTTGTGGCAAGAAACAGAACCATCTACAAGTATACAACCTACCTGGAATTGATTTTTACAATTCCAGAGTAGGAGGTAGAGGTCATGATTTATTGTTTTCTATATAAATGTCTGTTTGATGCAGCATCATTGTAATTAACATAATCATCCTTTCTCCAATGCAGTGCAGTGTCACATTTGTCCTAAATTGAGTGACTTTGTAGGACTCTTTCTACTTGCTCCAGGAAATACAGATTACGTTTCATTGGTCTATTTCGTCTACCTATGCACCATTATCACTGTATCTTAATTACCGTAGTTTTACAAATAGTCTTTATGTTTGGTAATGAAAGTGCTCTAAATTCATTGTTCAAGATTGTCTTGATCATTATTTAATGGGGGAAAGAGTTTTAAGTTTCCATGTAAAGTTTCCATGTAAACTTGTAGAATTAATTGTCAAATGACATACACGTAAACACAGACCAAAAAACTCTGCTCAGATTTCAAATGAGATTGCATTAAATCTATAGATTGACCTGGGACAATTGACATCGTTATAGTATTGTATCTTCTAACCTATGATTTTTGTGTATTCTTTTTGTTGTAACTCTTGCATTTTATCTGAAATTGCATGAGAAGTTTTGTCTATTCTTTGAAGTACCTTGTTCATTTCATAGGAATTTGGTACTGTATTTGTAGTACATTTTTACACTCCTCTTTATGTAAGGTATGCTTTCAGTTGTCATACTTTTTGTATGGCTCATCACTTTTAAATGTTTCTGGTTTCAAATGACTTGAAATGCACAAATCATTTGCTGTTTATGTATTAGTTTTTAACATTATCTGATGTTTACAGGCAGCCGATATAGTGCTGGATATAGCCACTCCCCAGTGCCATGAAGAACCCAGTTTCTGCCTGCCTTTCTGCTTCTCCTTCCTTAATGTGTTAATTTTTGCTCTGTGCTTTTGCCTTATAGTTGAAGCATCACTTTCCTGTTTCAAGAAGGAAGTGGGGAGGAGGACAAAGGGACAAAGGAGATGTCTGTGGAATGTATTTGCTCTCTTTTTTAAAATCAGGGAAGAAAATGCTTTTCTAAGTCCCCACCCCATAAATTGCTTCGTCGCATATTGTTGGGAAGACCTTGGTCACATGAACCTCCTGGTCGATCATGAATCAAGGGTAGTGAGATGGCTCCACTTGGTTTAGACCAGTTGTGATCCATGTCCTTGGCCTGGGGTAGGGGCCTTCCCTTCCTCTCCAGTACTGTTTGAACTGATTGGGATTCCTTGAACATAAAAGGAGAGAGAAATAATGTGTAGGTAAGAGAAGGTATCTGTCGTGTTTACTGAGGCTTTTCAATGTGTAATTTGCTTTTAATTTTAAGAAACTTGCCTGCCTCTTGGATAGCAAAGAAAGTGATTTTCATTTGTATTGGCTTTGCTTTTGCCAAAGATTTTAAAATTAAGTGATTTGGGGATAAGTGTTTATTTTGAAGTCTATTTTATTGTTTATTAAAATATATTTCAAGGGGGTATAATAAATGACACTATTATTTTCATAAACTATTGCTTCCTGAAGTGTTTCAAGCCAAATAAACATTTATCTTTTTGATGGGAAAATGCTTTCTAAATTTCCCTCAGCCAAGTTATAGAATGGGGCCAACTACAGTACATGTGGGTCACAACCTGCTTGCCATAGTTGTATTTTGGGATGATTGATTAATTTATGCCTTTCATAAGGATGCTCTGAGAAAGAAATGAGAAGATTTAATTACTGAATTATTAACTTTTAGGAGCTCCACTTTGGAATGCGAGTCAATATCTGTTACAGACTGTACGTGTTTATGCTATTGAAAATATGAATTAAGGATTGCCTTTGGTTATTTGACAACTCAAAAGATTTTATAACTTTTTGTGCAGCTTAAAAAGGAATTTAGAAATGTACTTTTAGAAGGGAAGGGATTCGGATAATTTATATGTCAGTGTGTCATAATAATTTATTTACACCAAAATCTCATTCACAGATTCCAGATTTAATGACCTGAATCTTGCCATTTCTTTTCTTTAGGCCTACCCTTATTTTATAGGTTCTATTATCTGCCTAATGTCATAATTGGAAAGGAATTAGAAATAGTTTTGTGTGTGGTGTCAAGTGGCTTTGTTTAATCACTGGGAATGAATCAGTTAAAAACTTATTTTGGGGCTAAAAACAGCCAGCCCAATTGTTATAAATTGGAGAATGAATGAATATGAAAATCTACTTACAGAAACCATTTTAGGTTATTCATATTTCCTGCTTGCTCTGTTTCTTGTCATTTGGTATTTTAAAATAAGTCTTAGACTAGATTCTTGACTAAATAGCAACCTTTTTATCTTTGACAGAGACACGTTTCTTACATTATAAAAACATGAACATTCAAGAATAAATCACAGCCAACTTGAGGACCATACATATCTGACTTGGAAATTTGCTAATATATACAGATTTAACGGGGTTTTACACATTTTCTTGTTTTTGAGGGCTTGTAAGGTTTCAATTTGACTCTCATATATGATGGTTGGTGTGTTGTACAAACCAATTAGGAGAGCAATCTAGCAATCCCTCGTTGAGTTAGAAGTGTGCAGACCCTAGGACCCAGCATTTACCTTAGGCGGTCTTACTGTTGTTGCATCTTGGCTTTGTCTAGTTTCTCTTGATTCCTGTCCATTTTTGGAACCTTGTTTTCTAGTCACTGTGACAATTCTGTGAGCGACATGGTCTGTTTCCCATAAATTCTTTGTCTGTTTGATATAGCTGAAGTTTTGTTACTTCAAACCGTAACTCTGAGTGGTATAACAAACATATCAAATTTTAGATAACACCCACATCTTCCTGAGCATCGTGTGATTTTAGTAGCTAGAATTTCTTTGTACAGAAGTCATTGTGGAGGGAAATGATGTGAAGAAAAGAAAGAAAATCCTGAGAACAGAGCAACAGTTGCTGTGGAGTGGCATGAGGGCCGAATTCAAGTATAAAAATCTGGATTAGAATCCTCCGGTCACTTAGTAGTTGTGTGACTTTGGTCATTGTTGAACTGTTGTGAGGTTTCCTTTTCAGATCAAAACTTTCCCTTTTCCTTCTCTCATTCCCATCTTTTCAACAGATGACATCACCTTATATGTTACAGAGAAACAGAAGCCATTAGATGGAAAAAACCTCAATATCCAACTTATAGAAATGACTGACCTGCATTTATTTTCAGCATTTCCTCCTTTTATTAAATATCTGAGGTCAGTATCTCCACTTGGGTTTTGAGTTCCATCTTTTTCTGTCTTCCTAGGGAACATGTACTATCAATTTATCTTTTCCCTTTCTTGAAAACCCAACTTGTTGCTCTTAACCAGATCAGTTTCATCGGCATTTAAGCATGTTCAAGACTCTTCTATATTAAAAAAGAACCACGGCCTCCCCTAACCCTTCCCTAATCTAACTACTGCACCCTACCTCTTCTCTTTGCATTTACAGCAAAGCTCCCGGAAAGAGTTGTCTGCTCGCTGCCTCAGCCCACACCTTTTTCATGTGGTTTCCGCTTCTGTCATTCTATCAGAATTGCTCTGCAGAGGCTGATCAGTGACTTCAATGAAACCAGGCCTAAAAGATGCTCTTCAGTTCACATCTCACTCCTCAGCAGCATTCTTCACCACTTGCCGCTCTATCCTTTTGAAATACCTGTAACAAGCATGCTGCCTTGGTTTCCCTCCTAAATGACCTCTGCTCCCTCTCCTCTCAATATCTTTCTCTCTTCCCCCCTGCCCCGCCCAGGTTGAGTATCATTATAATATCATTGTCTACCTATTATTGAATGTTAGCATTTCCCAAAGCTAGACCTAGTTCTGTTCCATTCTCAACCTACAATCTTTTCCTAAGCTATTTCATTCATGTACATAGTTTGAATTGTCCTTTTATGTAATATTATAGATGATTCAAAAATTTATCTGAGCTCCCAGTCTATCTACCTGTTAACTTGATATTTCTACTTATATCTTTCCAAGACATCTCAAACTCAACTCGAACTAGACCAAACTTACCTATCTACCTAGTCCAGCTGTACCGTAAACTTTGATACCTTATTCTTCTTGATGCCTCATCCACATTAACTCCACTTATCACCATATTTTCACCTCAAACACCTCTGTGATCTCTCCCCTCCTCTCTCTATTGCCGCCATCCTAATGCAAGCTGTCATCATCTCTTTCTTGGCCAACTGTAGTAGATTTAGTAGTCTCATCCATTGTGGTTCTTTCCAGTCTGTCTGGGACTCATGACATCGTGCTTTTGGGAAACAGAAGTGATATCATGTTACCCCCACCAGGTTATCCTTGCGTGCCTTCTCATTGCTGTAAGGATAAAGACCACAGACCCTCACATGGATTTTACCTCCATGGGCTACCCCATTTGGCAGCTCCCCCGTGTGTTTTCCCTTCCTTTCCTCTGAGAGGTGAATTGTGCCTTGTTCCCTCCTGCTATGGGGCTTTGCACTTGTTTCTTGCCCTTCCTTCATCAACTTGTTATCTAACTCTATCCTATGCTTTAGATCTTAACACAAGTGTCATTTCCCTGACTCCATGGAGATGGGGTCGAGATTTGTAGGCTTTGCTTATTCTTCATAGTCCTTTAGGTTTACATTTAATTTTGTGAGGATTTGATTAATATCTCAGTACCCATGATAGCAAGGAGAATATCTTTTTGTTTTTGTTTTTGTTTTTTCACCATTTTAACTTTGGTGCTGAAAAATACTTGTCATATAGTTAGGACTCACTTATTCATGAATGAATGAATGAATGAATGAATGAACATAGATTGAGTTTTGAGCCCTGCACTTAACACGTTCTTTTTGTGTGACCTTGGACAAGCTTTTATAGAGGTCAGTTTTGCTAAAAGCCTTGCTTCCTCATCTGTTAAATAGGGATAATAATTATATACAATAGTATAATTGAATGAAAAGTGCATAATTTAGTGCCAGCCCATGGGAAGTGCCAGTAAATGGGATCATTTAGCCATGGGATCATGGCTATCACTACTGGAGTATTTACAACTTCTGTTTTGCTAAAGTAGGTGAGTTTTCTGTGCCTATTTAAACTACTTTATATCCCTCAGGAAAAAACGATGGAGCCAGGGCTTAGGCCTTGTGAGGAGCCTCATTCATTGCCCCCTCTCTGCTGGTCTCACTCCTTGAATGCTGGTCTCTCCATACATTTCTCTGCCTTAGTGTCTGATGGCTTTTAACATGTTCCCTCCAGGGCAGGCCATAGGAGGAGGGTCTAATGCAATGGTGACTTTGGAACCTGAATTGGCTTCTTGGACACATTCCAGGCATAAGGGCCCCAAAGTTCTTTTGTTCTGCCTTAGGCATGTGTAACCTCAGGGCTTTTTCTCCCAGCTCTGGAGCTTCATTACCCGGAGGACCAGGCAGATGTCAAATGTTTCTCTTACAGTTCATTTATATTTCTCTGATAGCTTTAATCTAAAAATAATCAAAATCGTTGTATATTTTTACTGTGACTTAACCAATTGTAAAAATTATTCTAAAAATACGCACTTATTTCTGAGAACAATTACATTGACGCATCGTTCCCTGAGTGAAACCTATACATACATGTTTCAAGTATATGAAGCAGTTTTTTGGGGACAGAGTAACTTTTTTTCCCCCTCTGTTGAAATAAGGTATTGGGCCAGGCATGGTGGCTCACGCCTATAATCCTAACACTTTGGGAGGCCAAGGCGGGAGCATTGCTTGAGGCTAGGAGTTCTAGGCCAGCCTGAGTAACATAGCAAGACCCCATCTTTACAAAAATTTAAAAATTGGCCCAGTGTAGTGGCATGCCTGTAGCCCCAGCTACACAGGAGACTGAGGTGGGAGGATCATTTGAGCCGAAGGGCTCAAGGCTACAGTGAACTACGATTTCGCCACTGCACTCCAGCCTGGGTGATAGAGTGAGACCCTGTCTCTAAAAATACAAAGGTATTAAAGTTAACACTTGAAATGCCTTTCATTCTGTCAGTGGCTCTTTTTTTTGTTTGTTTTTGAGAAAAGCTGTTTTTTCAAGTCAACATTTAAAACAAGGATAATAAATGAAGCATGAAGCAAATATGTATAATACATTATTCCCGTTCATTGTGTATGTATGTATGTATGTGTGTATATATATATATATATATATATATATATATATACACACACACACACACACACATATAAAGTACTTTGGCAGAAATATATTTCAATTTTGACTTATTTTTCAGTTCAGTTTAACAGGACACACTAATGTCGGGACAATCTTTAAAAATTTGGACAAATTTTTAAAGAGTAAGTTGTGACAATGATATTATATGTTAAATTTGTCCTTGGGAAACATAGACATTTATGTGATTTTTTTTTCCCTTTAGTATTTGACATCAAACTATAGCTTCCACTGAGTAGTTTTAAAATAATGTACTTCGTGCTGCTAAGGCTAACACTGTTGCTAAGCAGAGGAACCACAGAGGAAGACTTTTGAAAGAGAGGGCACAAACTCTTACAGATGTCAAGAGTCAGAATTTACATGTGGTGGGGCTAACACTGTTTCTAACCAGAGGAACCACAGAGGAAGACTTTTGAAAGAGAGGGCACAAACTCTTACAGATGTCAAGAGTCAGAATTTACATGTGGTGGGGCTAATCCGTAAGTGAGATTACCGTTAGGGAGCTCCTTGACGCAAATTGGCATTGTGCCTGCACTTCCGTGTGACAAGTGGGATTCTCAGGGTGAACCCTAGAGTGTGCTTTTTGACTTGTAGCATCTCTGGATTCTGGGCTCAAGCAGAGGCCCTCCTGCCCAGTTGGCCAACTGCGACAATGAATGGTATCGTCTAGAGGTGATCATAATTCTCCCCAGCATTTGCATAACACATACAAATTAAACTATGAGTAAAAAATACTTAAACCAAAAATAAAAATGAGAAGAAATAGGCATATGAAACATAATGAGTAACGTCAGCATAATTTGAGATTTTGGCAATGGAAGACTGAAGTTGAGAAGTGTTTCCAGTAGGGATACTCTCTTGTGCCTCACATTAGTGTGTCGTGTTATTTAATACCCACAGAAGCTTCCTTTTCTTCCTTAAATGGCTTTG
Source organism: Pan troglodytes (assembly GCF_028858775.2). NCBI lineage: Eukaryota > Metazoa > Chordata > Mammalia > Primates > Hominidae > Pan > Pan troglodytes. The sequence continues at coordinate 9,419,081 of NC_072404.2, forward strand.
CACTGCTCTCATTGCTAGGTTCATATACTGTTGGGTGATGGGTGGGATCAAGTCCCCTGTGTGCTGTGAACACACGCATCCTGATTCATCACTTTCCTGAGGGTGGGAAATGACAGAGGTTGGGCCTGTGTTCTCTTGTCACCTCCGTATATGATCATTCAGGCGCGTGTCTGGGAAGGTGTGAAGGAGTGTCCTGTCAGCCAGTTGAGACCACTGTGTTGGTGTTCTCTGAAGGGCTTTGCAGCCTATGATGGAGTACTTTAGGGAGTCACCTTTTGGGTTGGCCATCAGTCTAACACTCCAAGCAGCCATAGGGACGTGCAGAGGATAAATTCATATAAACTACACTTAAGGCGTTCACACATGGCCCAAGTCGTCTCTGAATGAAAAGTGTTGCTGTAATTTTCCATCACTCTTTTTGTTTGTTTGTTTTTCTGGAGTGATAAAGATGGACATGGAACCCTTTGAATGGTGCTTCAGGAGGGGCTGGTTTTTCTCTTCTCAGATGGGCAACTCAGCTAGGGGAGGTGAGGTTTTGTTACAGGATATGCCTTGACTTCTACCGTGTGGAGCAGGACTGCTGGACATGTTGCCAGCCATGACCGAGCACCTGAAAACCCTGTGGGAAACTACCTACCTTTCATCGAGTTATTGGAATAGGGAGAGCCTTAGAGTCCTAAGGCAGATTTTCAGCTTTATATGCTAGTTCTGGGAGCCGTGTTCTGCAGGCTTTGCCAAAAGACTTTGACCTCACAAGTGAGATGTTCCATCCTGAAGTCCTGGATGCTGCTTCTCAAAACATTAATAGGAAGCGTGACATCAAGCCATGCTGGCTCTCTGAAGTTGGAGAAATGCTGCATGCTCACTTGGCTAACAAGGTGAACATTACTCTGTCACCACATTTTTATCTAGTATGCGTCCTAACCTCAAGGATCCAGCTAAGTTGTGTGTTGTCAGTTGGAGACACTAGCTTGGGTGGTAAGCTCAGCCTTGCACTGCTTCTGGCAGGTTTACTCATCTTCATCCACTCTTATCTCGATATGAGGATATCTGTTTTTTGAGCATGTTCCACATCCATGTTTCATGTGAAATTGCTTGTCATTCTTGCTTATCACTTAAAATAATAACTGGCTCCCTTCTTTTGTAGCATTTGCTAATAGTGGCAGAACTATTCATACGATTATGATAATCTGTCAAGAGGATTATGCAAAGCATCTCCCCCCACCCCTTCTCTAAAGCAGAGTTAAATTGAACACTGTAAAGGACATTTTCATAACCAAGGATTTTTACCAATTATTTACTGTGGATTTAAATTGATACTGAATGACTGGAGGCATTGATTTTTAAAGCTGGAAATATTTACAAACCATCCAATTCTTTTTCCTTAGTATTTTGTCTCTAGTTACTTCGAAATCTCTCTCCTCTCTCTCTCTACACACACACACACACACACACACACACACACACACACACACACACACACACACACAGAGAGAGAGATGTAAAACATACACATAGAAAGACTTTAAGGAAAGACATCAACATGGTAAAAGTCATTATACCTGGTTGGTTGAATTGAAGTTATTTTATACTTCTTTATACTTGCTTTCTTCATGGGGAACATATAGTATTTTTATGATCAATAAAAATATTTTTCTGTAATATGTATGTACTATTTTACAATATTAAAGCACTTTCACATTTTTCCAAAAATTAAAAGCACAGTGAAATTTGCACATAGAGAAACATTTGGAGCCAATTAAATGCCACTTATGTTTCTCTGAAAAAAAGGAAACTACTTTTATTCATGTAATTAAGAGCCCCACTCATGAACATTAAAGAATTGTTGCCCACTGTACTTTTGGTATATGTAGAAATATAAAACCAAAAATGTATAGTATAAAAATAAAAAATATACAAAAAGTAAAAATATACCAATAACCCAGTAAAACAGGATTTTGATTGGTATTTGGAGAAATTAGCTAGATGTTTATCTGAATAGATTTTTTTGCTTTTTAGATATTTAATAATTATAGTAAATTATTTTAAAGTCAGTATCTGTACTAAAGTATGATAGAAGTTGGAATTTATCTTTTGCAGCTATTAAATTTTCTTAAGAACAAAGTTTGTTTAAACCTTACATTCAATTTCTTCGTTTGTGATTTCTTTCCATAGTTTCTTTGTATTACAAATTGAGATAAAATTAAAGATAAACTTAATTTTTTTAGTAAAGCGTTTGACATTGGATGGTGTTCAATTAAAATTTGTTCTCTAAATGGAAATTTAGTCTTTTTCCCTTAGCATTAGACTTTATTAGCTTGTTTGCTGATAAATGCTTGGAGGAATCTGAAAATGCATCACAAGTTTATTAGAGATCTTGCTTTTATGTAGTTATTAGGTTTTCTGGCTTTCTAATTATCATATATAGGTGATGTAATCATTGTTGTCATTTTTTTTAATGAAGATTTTAAATCGTTTTCCACTGTAGACATTTATAATGTAATCTATGCAAGAAATGAATATTTATCTCAGTATTTTAAAATGGAAAAAATAAAGCAGAGAGAAATCATAAAGCAGAGAGAAATCATTCATTTCAGTTGTGAAAAGTTCAGAGATATGTGTGACATTCCTTTAGTCTTAACTGCATCTGTTATTCATGCTTTTCTAGATAACTGTATAATATTTTCTTTTACTACTAATGAAATGTGATTCTCTCATGTCCAGTGATGTGTTTTCTGAAATGATATAAACAAAAAGTGGTTAATATGATTTTATTAACTGTGTTGGGACTCAGAAAATATCCCAAAATGAGGGCCTCAGAAGAAGCCTCAGAAGCAAGGCTTTCTCTGACCTTCTCCTGCCCTCCTGTCTCAGTCGCATTCTCCCCCGAATCTACCCATAGAAACTAGAATTTGTCTTCCCCAAGGCAGATCATAGAAACCAGAACCCCTTTCCCCATAGCCAGCCATAAAACCTAAAAGTATTACTCTAACTTTTCCTCTGCCTCTCTGTGAAAAAACTAGCCAGAAGGACATTGTCTGACCTACGGTGTTTGACTGTGGGTCATAACACCCTCATTCCACAGAGTGTCCTCCCTTATACCCAGAAGGAAGGAGGAATACATGCCCAGAGAGGCCAGGAAGAATCCTGCTGGCTTTCCGAACTCAGTCTGTTAGCATTAGATCGTACTGTCTCTGTTCAATCGTATTTCTTGAGTGTTGTCCATATTTTGTTAATCTTAAGCATAAAAGTGGACAACTTCCCTAGTATCTTTGGGTCTTCATTATGAAGGCCTCTGTGTACATGTTAATAAATTGGGATGCCATTTCTCCTATTCATTGTCCTCTCATCAGTGATTTTTAGCATACCTTCAGAGGGTGAAGGGGGTAGGTTTCCCTTGACTCCTACAACTTTTAACACAATTTAGGTTTTTCCCTAATTGCTGAAGTTACCATATGAAATATTCTTATTAACAACGTGTTAGGCTTAAAGGCCAGTTTTTGCTGATCATGTCATTATGTACTGGCTGATTTTATTTATTTATTTTTAGAGACAGAGTCTGTTGTGATTTGAAATTTCGAATTTCGTGTCAATTATGTAATTCCATCAGAAATTCCCCAGAGGACACACCTGTAATCCCAGCACCTTGGGAGGCCAAGGTGGGAGAATTGCTTCAAGCCAGAAGTTAGAGACCAGCCTGGGAAACAAAGCAAGGCCCTTTCTCTACAAAAAATAAAACAAATGAAACATTAGTCAGGGGTGGTAGCACACACTTGTCGTCCCAGATACTTGGGAGTCTGAGGCAGGAGGATTGCTTGAGCCCAGGAGTTCAAGGCTGAAGTGAGCCATGATTGTGCCACTGTACTCCAGCCTGGGTGACAGCAAGACCTTGTCTCTTAAAAATGAATAAGAAATTCCTTGGAAGGAATTAAGACCTGCAGTAAATAGCATGAGGTGATGTACACTTCTTTAGTATTTTTTAATATTTGCAGAGAGCTTGTCTAAATTGTGACTTAGTTTTCCAGTTAGGGCCTATTCCTAGGTTGTTTTTGCAAAGAAAGTTTTGTGTATGTATGCCTAGCTTTTCCTTATCCATTGACCTTTGTAAAGACTTTGTATTTTCCATCTAACGTCTAATTACTTAAGGATTTTCTGAGCAGTTTGCTCGAAGTCTGTTTTTCCTTCCTAGCCATTGACAGAAAACACATCTGCCTTAGTGAGGCCCCTTTGATCTTCAGAGAGCTTTATCTAAAGAGAGATTAAGAATAAATCTGTCAGGCATTTTCCCAAAGAAATTGAAAATGCTTCCTAAGATTTCAGATCAGGTAGGTAAAGTGTTTCTCTGAATTAAGACATACGAAAATAAGTATGCTAGTCAATGGTTTCATCCTAAGTTATAGATTGCAGAGATTTGCTTCTGGCATGAAGGAATATTTTTTATTTCACCCGAGGCACAAAATGCATGCAGTAATATCAATGGCCAGAAGCAACTGCTTTTCTTTCATTCATTTATCCATATTTAACACTAGCAGGGTCTGTGGAGAAGATACTAGAGAGGGTCCATTTGTTCTCAGCCTTTTTGGGGCTTAGCATCACAGGAAGAATTTTCAGCTGGTCTAGTTTGAATCTACATACTAAAAATTTCCAAGATCCGTATGCCAACCTCCTTTCTCCCTTCTTCTCTCCCTCCTTTAAACAAATATGCATAGAATGCTTATTTTCTACCAAACTCTGGGTTCATACTATTTACTAGGAGCAAACCTAACAGATAGGTATAGGATCTGATACACTGTGTGCCTCAGAGATAGTCAAGGTACTACCCTGAAAACGTGTACAACTATTTAAAGATCTCATGAACACCCTCAGTTTTAGTATAGAAATATAAAATTTGTAATCAAACAATTTTTGATACACTATTTTGACCTTTTAAAGAGTTACAGCTAAGAACAGCTAATGAGCTATTAATTTAGAAAATAAAATATATACAGAAGTCTGCTTTGAGGTTCTTAGTCAGTAAGAAAACCTTGGGGAGAGAGGTTAAACTACGTACGCTGGAGACTTACGACTTTGGCAATATGAAAGGACAGGAAACAAAAGGAAAATCTTACAAAGAGTTATAGTCTGATTTCTGAAATGAATGTTTACTTGAAAGGACACAGAAAATAGGGTGCCAGCAGGAGAATCCAGTTTTCCAAATTCCTTTTCCGAAATCCCAGGCTTTTTATGAAATTTTGAGAGAATGGCTTAGGCTTATGTTTTCCATTTTGAGCTGCTTAGAAGCAAATATCATATAAATGCAAATTTCTACTATCATCATTTACTCACCTTGTATTATGTGCTTAAGGAGTTGGAGAATTCAGAAGCTGTTTAATATACAAGGCATTGCCTATAAAATGTTTCTTTGTGACATAATTTGCTTATTTGATAAACAACTATCTTTCTTTCCTCCTCCTTATAAACACCCCAAATTAGTTTCTGAGTTGACCAACAAGATTCCATCAGCATCTGGCAATTATTTTATCTGTTTGAGGACTATTGGTATATGGGACATGAGTTGCTATTATTTGATAACATTTTGATGTCCTTCATTTCCTTAATTAGTTTAGGAAAACTATTTGGATTTTATGTACAAGTGCTTGCTAATTACTTGAGTCATGAGAAGACTGAGTGAGGTCCAAGTGTCCTATTAATCCCTTTGAGTCTGAACATTTTCTTATAATTGGTTTGGCAAGAGGAATAAGTGAGATTAGTTGCTAATGAGGAGATAAGTATGTAATTTTACCATGATATAAAGCTGTGATTGTCAGTAAGTGGTATTAGGAATCTAGATTATTTTTATTAGAACTTATTTCTTTCTGCAAAATCATTATCATCTCCTGATATTGTAAATTGGGTTATTTCACACCATTATTTTTAATATGTGTTAATCCTCAAACTACAGGTACTTAAAACCTTGCTAATTAAGGAGTCATTAATAAAGTTAGCAATATGAGCAGTCAGTTTCGATTCTTCACACCATTTAGACGCAATTCAGTTTTGCGTATTTACACTATGTTTTCAGTTTGGCTCAGATGTTTGAAGTAAGTCATGAGTAAGAAGTGTTGTCAACTTCAGATCCATAGGCCAGCTTAGCTTGTTTTCAAGATGAAGGACTGATAACATTGTAAAGAAACAGATAAAATACTGCTTTTCTTAGCCAAGAACAGAGTAAGCTTTGTATGGTTTTACTTTTTATAGTCTACTCGGCTTTTCTGTTCTTAAAACTTGCCTGGTTATAGTAGTTTAAAACACTCTTTGGGACTTTATCCATTGAACTTCAATTGTAGTGTGCACTTTCTCTGAAACAAATATTGAAGTGTTTTGCATTTGATTTTGAGGAAAGGTTTATTTTCCTTTTGAAAATAATCAAACTCTTTAAGTTGTTCCTAACCATAGTCACTTTTACTTGAAGGATGCATTATAGTCTTGAGCATTTTTTCACTTTTGTAATCGGTATGACCCTCTTGTGTTTTTGCTGATGAGACGGTAGCAGTGCTGTGGTATTGTTTGCAGGTCCTTTCTTATCCTTTATCTGTGTCTCCTTCCCACTGTGTTGTGGGTTGGTAAATGCATAGTTCCCTCCATTACTTTTCCATGGCTGAAGGGATTGTAAATATTGTTTTGCATTTCTAGTTTTTTTAGATGTCCATAGAATTCCATCTTTAGCCATAGTGCTTTTATAATTTTGTAATGCCTTTGACTAGCTGGGGAGGGGGTATAGATAACAGTTTAGTTTCCACATATTACTCATTTTGTGCAATTTTATTGTGCTTCTGATATATGCCCAGTATGCTATTAGGTGCTGTGAAGGAAATGGAAAAAAAATTAGTAATTTTTCCTGCCTGAAGAGGTTTACGATCTAATTAGAGGGACAAGGCTAACTAAAAAGTTAGAAAACAATACATGGTGAAGATAATGTGTTAAGATATGTTTTAAAAGAACAAATTTATGAGGTTATTATGGGTGTATCTTAATAGAATAATTATAACTGATAATAGCTGGTTCTACATTTAGATAAAAATGATTACTTCCCTATGTCAAGGCCTGAAATACACAGGATGTTACATTTTGAATTATAAAACAAATCAGTATCTCATTAAACTTTATGGAACACCATGAAACTTTCAAAATTTAGACCTTTAACCTAGATTACTGAATTTGCATTTGAAGGCACTGAGGCCAGTGATGTCCTGGAGTTTCAGGTCTGGCTAACAGTACCAGCATGAGAACATAGGGTAACAGCAAGTTGCTTGCTGTAGTTTTAGGTCTGGCTTACAGTACCAGCATGAGAACATGGGGTAACAGTCAGGGGCTTCTGAGTACTTGGCCGCAGGAGGTAGAGCTAGTAAGCACTGCTAACACAATAAAATGAAAGGCATTGCACACAGACCAGTGGTCTGCTATTTGACCCTTTCCCTTCCTCCTCTTCTTTTTCCCCATTTTCCTTTTGCTGCTCTTCTTCCGCCATCATCATCAGCATCATGACATTTGCATGGCTTCTTACGATTTTGAAATTGTTTTCATATGTACACATTTACCGGAGCATCACAACAGCCTTGTGAGGAAGGTCAGCGTTGACTCTGATTGAAGATGAGAAAACACACTGCAAACCAGTGAACTAATTTACACGAGTAAATGGAGCAGGACCTCAAACCCAAGTTTCCTACTCCAAGCCTTTCACTGTACACACTGCCTCTTAGAAGGCTGGTTCCACCTCAAATCCTTTCCCAAACTGGGGAATCAATTAGAAGAACAGGTAGAAAACAAGGAGTGAAGTTGTGTTCAAATGCTTACAATAATTACTTGGCTTGTACCTTTTAAAATACTTTATAGATTTACTTCTTCAATAATCCTTGTAGATGTGTGTTTAGTGTATTGTTGGGAATTGTATAGCATTTACAAAAGTCTAGGCTGGTTTAAACCAGTAGTTTGTGGAGCTTTTAAACCCTGAGAGACCAGCCTCTAGATAGGACTCTTGCAGTATGTGGGACGTTGGCTGTCCTAAATGACCTCCAAAAAGGCCTTTTAAATCTACTCCTTGCTTCCATGTGCTTTATTCATGACTACCTTTTATTTCCTGGGTCCAGGTACTAATACATCTTGAATTATTGGGTTTTTTTTTTCCATTTTATCTTTCTAGTTACCTTCCTTCTACTTCTTGCTGCTGCCTCCTACACAGAGCCCTGGCTCCCACAGTAGGTTAATATGTGTAATAATGTTCAGGGAGTGTGATGAACATGAGCTGAAAATTTTAGACCACCGTATGGTCTGCCTGTATCTTTCTAATTTTTTTTTTCCTCTCCAAATTCGCATATGTTCCTAGCTACCACAGCAGTGAAGGGTAGTGGAAGGAATGTGGACTTTGGAGCCCAAATAGTTTGGGCTGAAAGACCAATCCTTTCAGGCTCAAATGCCTCGATATTTTTGGACATCCACCTTTAACCTGTAAAATGAGGGTAGCTGCCTGCCATGTGGTATCATGCGCCTGTCCCTTTAGCTGTCAACTTGACATCTCTACCAGATGGTGTTTTTTTTTTTTTTTTTTTGAGACTGTGTCTCTCTGTTGCCCAGGCTGGGGTGCGGTGGCTCAATCTCAGCTCACTGCAACCTCTGCCTCCTGGGTTCAAGCAGTTCTCCTGCCTCAGCCTCCCAAGTAGTGGTGGTGCGCGCCACCACGACCAGCTAATTTTTGTATTTTTAGTAGAGACGGGGTTTCACCATGTTGGCCAGGATGGTCTCGATCTCTTGACCTCGTTGTCCGCCTGCCTCAGCCTCCCAAAGTACTGTGAGTACAGGTGTGAGCTACTGTGCCCGGCCATCTCTACCAGATATTTTAAAGATACCTCACATCCCTCCTGTCCAGTACCAACCCCAGTATCTCACCACTCAGTCTCTCCCTCCAGTCCCTTGGCCTACCCTTGACATGTTCAGTGTTCTTTAATTCCTTTAACAGTCTTCTATCACATTGCACATTTACCTCTCCCTCACACTTTGTGTCTTACCTGTTACCGTTTTGCCACCTCTACTTCCTACATTTCTCTGTAACCCATCCATGTCTTTCCACCTCTAATGTCATCATATTCAAATTATTGCCATCTCGCACCTGGGTCATTGCTTCTATTTTTATTTTTTGAGACAGGGTCTTACTCTGTCACCCAGGCTGCAGTGCAGTGGCATGATCATAGCTCACTGCAGGCTGGAACTCCTGGGTTCAAGCGATCTTCCTACCACAACCTCTTCAATGGTGGGGACTATATAGGTGTGCATCATCATACCTGGCTAATGTTTTAATTTTTGTAGAGACAGGGTCTCCTTATGTTGTCCAAGCAGGTATTGAACTCCTGGGCTCAAGTGAGCCTCCCTCCTGGGCTACCAAAATTCTGGAATTGCAGGTGTGAGCCACCGTGTCCAGCCCTGACCCACTGTATCATCCTAACTGATACCCCTGCATTCATTTGGTACTCTCCCGTCCATTTTCCACATGGCAACCAGGATGATAATTTTAAAACACATTTAATCATGATATCCTCTTGCTTAAAGCTCTTTGATTCCTTCCCCTTGTTCCATTCTCTCCCTTATGTAAAAGCTGATGACTAGTTAGTTCCAGGGTCTGGAACCTGAACTCGCCCTCCTGCTCTTTAGTGTCACTTGCTTCTTGTTGTCTTGAAGGCCTGGCTCTTCCCTGGATACTTGTTCTCCCCTCTGTCTGGAAGTGCTGCTTTTTGCTCTCTGGAGCCCTCCCCAGCCCTGCCCCTTTACTGCCCCACCTATTCACACTGGTTCATAGCAGCTCATTCTCCAGTCTTCCTCCTTTGAGCCCCCTCGGGTGTGGGGCTCCTCCAGAGCAGCGTTTCCACCCTTGGAGCATGTCTCTCTCACTTGGTGCTGTGATGACTTGATTTCGCAAGAATCAAGCAGGACAAAGGAGATGCTTCACATCCTAGTTTTCTTTTCCCTCTAACGTCTTTTCTAATTGTGAAGTTTATTTTGATTATTAATGTTTCATTGGAAAGAAATTATTTCTCATTGATTGTATAAAAATCAAATGACATGATTATGTTATGGCCAGGTTTTCCCCCTCCAGATGAAAGTCCATGGGAGAATGGTATTAAAAGTAAATAAATTTACTTAACTCTCAAGTCAAGATTTATGAATCATTGACTCCAAAGAATGAAGTATATTATATTTGTACAAGACAGTCTTCCACAGATGCACGGTTTCATAGTGGAACTGCATTTAAAAATCACCTGAGCTGCCTCTGTGGCTCTCTGTGGCATCATGCGGTACTTCTTATTCATTGCGCCATGGGATTCCTGCCCAAACCGTTAATTAAACATTTTGACTTTCCCTTTAAAATTCTGTTAGCATTTAGTAGCTTTAATTTAGTTTTAAATGCTGTTTATACTTCCTGCTTATTGTCTTTTGGTAATTAAAACTTTTCCTATTCATCATCAAAAAGTCTGTATTTTTAAAACCCATATTTTAAAACTCAATTTAAAACCTATTTTCAAACAATTTCTCTCCGTTTTAGATTAAGTGACTAATTTTCTTTATATTCCGTTTCACTCATGAAAGGTTTTGGAGAGCTTCCTAAAAGGTACGATATGCATATGAAAACTGTTCCTGTGCTCTTACTGTTCTGATCTGCTTTCACCTTTTATGGCTTTCTTTAATGCCAGTGACTTGAACATTACACAGGATTCCATGACCCACAGCTGTTTGCTGTTTATAAATAGACAATATTTTTCAGTTGCCGTTACCGCTCCTGGTCGCATCCAACACTACCAGGGCTATGTCTTCAGCAAAAGGTGAGTGGTAGTTCCAGTACTTCTTTTCCTTTAACCAGACATTACTTTTTCCTAGATTATTATGCCATTGTTCTCATTGTAATCTATTTCTACATTTCTGCCGAATGATACAACTTAGTGAAATCTTCTAATACCTTATTACCAAAAAGTTTGGGGTCATGTAGGACTTTATCATTATTTTGTTTCAGAATACATATGTGTTTTCTACCTATGCCATTGTTTTCTGATTCTGTTAATGGTAGATTTATTTTATATGTTGAAATTTAGTATTTTTATATAGTTAATTTTGTCAGTCACTTTGTAGTGAACTTTTCCAACCTCGAATTTTTTCCTCTGTAACCGTTCACTGAGGCTGGAGTTTGGTTTGGATGACCTCATCCCCAGGCCCAACGATTGACCCTAGTCATACACCCAGCAAGGTGGCTGGCTGGGAACTCAGGCCTAATCTAACTAGCGGGTGGTATTCGTGACTATTAAGAGATGGGTGTATAACTAGGGCTTTTGGCAGTAAGTGGGGAGAGAGGAACTCCTCTAAGTGGCGAGGCATGCAGGCCTAAGGACGGAGACTCTGTAGGCGTGTTGGAAGCCATATGGCTGAAGAAGGTAGCATGTGCAAGAAGAGGGCAGATTTGAGAGAATGGCAGAGAAATGGAACAAGACTGATCAAAGGAGTCTGATTGTGACCTTCCTCTGTACTTTGGAATTACATGAGCCATTAAAGTACTTCCTTGTTTAAGCTAGTTGAGATTTCCTATTTGTAGCTTGAAATATCCTAACACTTCATTTTTGCTTTATGGTTTTCTCCTTTTTTTTTTTGAGCCAGAGTCTTGCTCTGTCGCTCAGGCTGGAGTGCAGCGGCGCAATCTTGGCTCAGTGCAGTCTCCACCTCCTGGCTTCAAGCCATTCTCCTGCCTCAGCCTCCTGAGTAGCTGGGATTACAGGAGTGTGCCACCACACCTGGTGAATTTTTGTATTTTTAGTAGAGATGGGGTTTCACCTTGTTGGCCAGGCGGGTCTTGAACTCCCGACCTCAGGTGATCCACTTTGGCCTCCCAAAGTGTTGGGATTACACGTGTGAGCCACCATGCTCGGCCTATGGTTTTGTTTCTTTTTTCTTTTTTTTTTTTTTAAGAGATGGGGGTCTCACTCTGTCCACCAGGCTGGAGTGCAGTGGTGCAGTCATAGCTCGCTGCAACCTCAAACTCTTGGGCTTAAGGGATTCTCCTGCCTCAGCCTCCTTAGTAGCTGGGACTTCAGCACACACTACCACACCCAGCTAATTTTTAATTTTTTTGTGGAGATAGAGTCTCACTATGTTGTTCAGGCTTGTCTCGAACCTCTAGCTTAAAGTGAACCTCCCACCTCAGACTCCCAAAGCACAGGGATTACAGGTGTGAGGTACCACACCCGGCCTGCTTTATGGTTTTTTATATATAAAATGTGTCCTGAGAAGTTGGATGGAAATTTTATCTGTATTTCCTCTTACTCATTTGTTCGTTTCACAGGTGTTTGAATCCTTACATATAGTGTTTTGTCCTATGGTGTGTGTTAGAGATCTGCCTTTACTTTTTTTCCTAAACAGTTTCCCATATGTATTGAATTATATCCTTCCTATTGATTTGCAACATACTCCTTAGGAAACTTTAGGCTGTTGGTGAATTTTCTGTTTTGTTCCACTAATCTGTCTTTAAATCACTGTATCAGTAAAAAATTATAAAGTATTATCCTTTTGTAATATATTTTAATGTTTTCAGGGAAAATATCCCTCATTATTTTCCTGAAGTTTCATGGCCATTACCTCCCCTTTATTCTTTGGGATTAATTTGGGAGTTATTGTATGTTTTATGAAATAACTTCTTGGAGTTTTGATTAGAAGTTTATAAATTTTATAAATGATGAGAGTGTTGACTTATTTTTTGAGATAGATTCACTCCATCCCTTTTAATGTATTTTAGGCATAATATATTATTAGTGCTCTTATAAATGAGAGCTTCATTTTCTTATTTTTCAATTTGAGGAAAATTTTTGAGAACATAACTATGGTAATTATTAGAAAAATAACTTAGGAGTATCATATTTACATATTCTCTTTAAATATATTCAACTTTAAAAATAACTTTATTTTTAAAGTTGCATATTCAGTTATCACAAATTTTATGTGTATCTATAAGTCTTTTTGCATTTGTGTGGGCCTTTTTCTTTGTTCTTGATCAATGTTGCTGGAGGTTTATTGATTTTATTAGACTTTCCAAAGAATCAAAGGTTTTATTGAATTATTGAATCTTTATTTATTTTTGCTCTTTTATTATTTCCTTGATTCTACCTGATTCATGTTTATACTGTCGTTCCTTTCCTAATTGTTAAATTTGTTGAATTTGATGCTTAGCTTGTTTTTTTTCAGCCTATATTCTTTTATCATTTGAACATTTAAATGTGTACTTTTTTTCTAATCACTTGCTGCTTAGTTCCAATATATGGTGTTTTTATTATTTTTCATGTATACTTTAGCTTTATGATTTCTTCTTTAATCAGTGGATTATTTAGAAATGTGTTTTTATGTGAAAAATGTCATAATGTTTTTTGAAATACTGATTTCTAACTTGATTGCATTGTGCTTAGAGGACTTGAGGTGTATTAAACTGATTGTTCAGAACTTGTTGAGACTGACTTTATGGTCCAGTATGTGGTCACTTTTCATAAATGTTTCACATTTGTATAAGAATATCTATTGTTCAGGCTGGGTGCGGCGGCTCACACCTGTAATCCTAGCACTTTGGGAGGCTGAGGCGGGCGGATCACTTGAGGTCAGGAGTTCGAGACCATCCTGGCCAACGTGGCAAAACCCCGTCTCTACCAAAAACATAAAAATTAGCCAGGCCTGGTGGTGTGTGCCTGTAGTCCCACCTACTTGGGAGGCTGAGGCAGGAGAATCGCTTGAACCCAGGAGGTAGAGGTTGCAGTAAGCCGATATTGTGCCACTGCACTCCAGCCTGGGTGACAGAGTGAGACTCTGTCTCAAAAAAAAAAAAAAAAAAAAAAAAAAAAAAAAAATATCTATTGTCCAATTGTTGGATACAGGGCTCTAAAAATATCTGTTAATCATATTGTCTAAATTGTCAATATATTTAATGATTGTTTTTGCTCTGATTAGCAATTAGTGAGATATGTTAAAATTACTTCACTAAGGCCAGGCGTGGTGGCTCACGCCTGTAATCCCAGCACTTTGGGAGGTCGAAGTGGGGGGATCATGAGGTCAGGAGTTCGAGACCAGCCTGGCCAACATAGTGAAACCCTATTTCTACTAAAAATACAAAATTTAGCTGGGCATGGTGGTGTGTGCATGTAGTCCCAGCTACTCAGGAAGTTGAGGCAGGAGAATTGCTTGAAACTGGGAGGCAGAGGTTGAAGTGAGCCAAGATCGTGCCACTGCACTCTGGCTTGGGCATCAGAGCGAGAGTCCATCTCAAAAAAAAAAAAAAAATTTTTTTTTTTCATTAAATGAGAGACCTCTAATTTTCTCCTAGTTCTTTCAATTTTTTCTTTATATGCTTTGAAGCTATGTTATTAGGTACTGTGATAGGCAGAATAATGCCCCCCTCACCTGTCCACGCCCAAAGTAAAGATGTCTACATCCCAATCGTCAGAACCTGTGAATATGTCCCTTTACATGGCAAAGGGGAATTAAGATAGCAGAAGGAATTAAGCTTGCTGATCATTTCGTTTTCAAATACAGAGCTAATCTTGGATTATCCAGGTGGGTCCAGTATAATCACAAGTCCTTAATGTGAAAGAAGTAGGCAGAAGAAGAGTGGTGTGACATGAGAAGGATTCAGCAGGTCGTTGCTGGCTGTGAAGATGGAAGGGGGCGTGAAAGCTAGCGGTATCAACACAGAGTGGCTCATGTGAAAACCTAAGGAAATGGAGCCGTGAGGCCATGAAGTAGGCGCCCTCGTGCACATACGCTCATGTAGGAACTACTGGAAGAACTTCCGTGTTCCGGATAAGCTGCCTGCCTCGTGCACATACGCTCATGTAGGAACTACTGGAAGAACTTCCGTGTTCCGGATAAGCTGCCTGCCTTGTGCACATACGCTCATGTAGGAACTACCTGAGAACTTCGGTGTTCCCGATAAGCTGCCTGCCCACGGACACTTGCCTCGTTCCAGCTCCTGCAACCAGAGAGCTTTGTCTCAAGACAGCTCATGTGGACTTCTCATTGTTTCCTTTTAAAAGCTTCTCTTGTCTCAGCCTGTTTGGATATACCTATGGGTCTTGCCATAGCGTGCATATGGATTGTAGTCCCCTGCTATTCCTGAATAAACTGTTTTGGAAAGCCAGTCTCTCGTTTATTTTACGTTGACAGGGGCTACGAGTCAAAGGATGCAGGGAGCCTCTAGAAGCTTGAAAAGGTGAGGAAATGGATTCATCTCTAGAGCTTCTGGAAAGAAAGGCAGCTTTGTTGGTTGTAGCCAGTGACGCTGGCATCGGACTTCCAGTTAGTGTTTCTCTGGTACATCTTTCTTCCTTCTTTTAACCTTCTTTCTATTGGTATCCTTGTGTTTTAAGTGTGTCTCTGGTAAGCATTATGTATGTGCATTATGTATATAGATTTTGAATTTTTTACCTATTCTGACAATACTTGTTTTAAATCAGAGAATTTCAAAGAGTTATACTTACTATGATTACTAATACATTTGGAATTATTTGAATTATTTTTACCATTTTATTTTGTCCTTTCACTTTTTAAAACTATTTTACTTAAAAAAATTTTAAGAGGCAATTTAAAAAGTTGTTTTTTGGGCAATAATCCTTTACAGTAGGTATTTTTATTCCACTTTGCAGCTGAGAAAACTAAGACACAGAGGGTTAAATAACTTGTTCAAGATCACACAATTAGTGTGTGGCAGAAGCTGGACTTGAACTCTGTTTATCTGACTGTAGTGACTGCATATCATCCTGGTACAGTTTCATTTATCGAGTTTGATAGATTAAAAAAAGGCAGAATTGTCAGTCAAGGATGTGCCGATGTCTTCGATGTACTCCTCTAGATATGCCCTCTGCACGCTGTTCTGTGCTCCCAGAATCTGACCTCTTTGGACTGTTAGTGAGCCTCCTGCCTTGTGGCTACCAACTGGGTCCAGCCAGTGAGAAACGAGGGCAAAGAATTAGGTCAAGGTATTTATTCTGACCCTTGAACCACCCTTCCTTCCCACATACAAGCCCTTCCTTTGTACAGGGTTACCTCAGGGCTCACTGTGTCCCTTGGGAAAGGTCACGGCTCATGTCAGGGACCCTGTCCACTCTGTCCTCTCAGCATCTAGTTTCTGCTTCCCTGCTCTTATGCCTTAAGGCCTAGGGGTGGAAACAGCAGTTGTCATTTGCTCCAGGGCATGGCATTATTTGGTTTTACCAAACAGTCCTACCTTTTGTGAAATTCCCTTTATTAAATGCTTTCCAAATTATCCCTGTTGATTGCACAGTCTGTTTTCTGCCAGGACTCTGACTGATACAGTGAGAAAGGAATGCTTAATCAAATCAGCCGTCCTTTGTGGAAATAAATTATTAAAGCCCTCCCTCACATCAAAAAGCAAAGCTTGAAAAAAATATAATAAGGGATTAATAATCAAAACGTATAAAAATGTCAAACATCTATTAAAGAAAAAAGGCAAGCCATGCAAAAGTAAAGTTCAGGGACATACCCTACCAGACATTGTAAAGCTATAGGAATAAAATAGGGTAATACTGGTGTGTAAAAAACACATAGTTTTACAGTCTATTCATCGATCAGATACCTTAAACTATCTACCTACTAACAACAATTAAAAATATTAGAGGAGAGATGTAAAAAACTATTGAAAATGTATTTCTGACCAGGCAAGAGAAGAAGGAATTGGCAGGGTGAAAAAGGGCAAGCCAGACTCTAGGGAGGGCAGCGAGCTCTTAGACTGCCTTCACCGTCTCTCTGAACTCAAGGGCTGGGAGTGTCTGCTTTGATGGCTGCATGGGACTCCGGAGATAGGCAATAAAGCCCATGGTTTCTACAAAGTGGGAAGCTCCAAGATTTATTGCTGAATAAATCTGGAACTTAAAGTCCGTAATGTAAAAGGTGAATGAGAAAGAAATCTCTGCGCAGAAGAGAGAAGGAAACAAGCCTTAACTCATTGAAGTAGCAAGGAAAGCGCTTCTCTGAGAATTGATGACCACCAGAGGGCCTCCCACAGGTCTTCCCTGCACATTCCTGCTATCCTACTGGGGAGGTCCAAAACAACCTCCAGCAAACAATTCAACGTGGTCTTCAAGTAGTTGTGTACCCAGGCAACTGGCAAAAACAAATACAACTCCTCTCTGGAGGAAAGCAGCTTCCACCCAATATTCAAAGCATTACTGAAGGCAACAAAACAGGAAAACAGGTAAAGGATTCTCAGGCAACTCACAGGACATAAAATGTACATCTTGATTACGAAATAATCTGTGTAATAAGCTTAGAAAATTGCCTGATACGTAATAAGTGCTAAGTAAATGTTAGCTATGATGATGCTGATGACAACAATGATGATTTCAAGTCTTTTTAATTCTCTCCTATTAATTGATTTCTCTTGCTTTATTAATATCACACGATTTTAATTAACACTGTTGTCATATTGTAAACTTTTTAAAATGTTCAAATTTTTTCATTGTTCTTTTTAGAAGTTTTCTTACATATTTTATGTGAGTTTTAGGATTGGCTTGTCAAGTTCCTGAAAAATCATGTCTGAATTTTGATGAGGATAGGGGTTACCTTTATAGATTACTTTGTTAAAAACTGACATCTTTACAGTATTGAGTCCTAGCATTTCTGAACAGAGTATATCTTTTCGTTTATTCAGGCTTCTTTTATGTCCTTTAGTCAAGTTTTATAGTTGTCTTCATAAAGATCTTGCCACCTTTTTTTAGTTTTATACCCACTTTTCCGTTTATGTTGCTCTTTCCTATTAAATGCTTAAGTTGGCTATTTTGAAGATGTAAGAAAGCTGTTGAGTTTTGTGTTCACCTTGTATGTTTTCCGCTTGCCGTAATCCCTTACTTTTTCTGATTGCCTCTGATTTTCTAGGTGAATAATCATATTGTTTGTAAATTGTGATAATCATTTCCTTGTGAATATTTCTGTCTCTAAATTTTTATCTTATTGCAATCCCTGAACCACTACAATGTGGGATTTTAACAAGTGGAACAGATATCCTTGTTTTCTTCTTCATTTTAATGGATGCTTCTAATATTTTACCATTAAATGTAATATTTTCTCTAAATTTTTTTTTTTTTTTTGAGACGGAGTCTCGCTCTGTCGCCCAGGCTGGAGTGCAGTGGCGCGATCTCGGCTCACTGCAAGCTCCGCCTCCCGGATTCCCACCATTCTCCTGCCTCAGCCTCCCGAGTAGCTGGGACTACAGGCGCCTGCTACCACGCCTGGCTAATTTTTTGTATTTTTAGTAGAGACGGGGTTTCACCATGTTAGCCAGGATGGTCTCGATCTCCTGACCTCGTGATCCGCCCGCCTCGGCCTCCCAAAGTGCTGGGATTACAGGCGTGAGCCACTGCGCCCGGCCCTAAATGTTTGATATATACCTTTTATCAGAATTTGCTAAGCATTTTTGTTAGGAATGGGTGTTGAGTACTGTTAGATGATACTTATTTCAGTCTCTGATAGTTACATGATGTTTCTCCTTTAATACATGACTATAGTAAATTCATTGGAACATTTCTTTTTTCTCCTCTTTATCATTAAAATGTTTATATATACCTTGGATAAGCTCTACATGGCCACAATACTTGTCTAACATTTTAAAATTTATTTTTAGTTTTTAACTAATACATAATAGTTGGACATATTTATGGGGTACATGTGATATTTTGATATACGCATATGATGTGTAATAAATCAGGGTAATTGGGATATCTGTCACCTCAAACATTTATCATTTCTGTGTGTTGGGCATACTCCAAATATTCTCTTGCAGCTATTTAAAAAATACCTTACTTCAGTATATGTGAGGGGTTGGTTCCAGGGTCCCCTGTATAACCAAAATCGAAGCATGCTCCAGTCCACAGGTGGCCCTGCCAAACCCACGGATACAAAATTTAACCTTCTGTATCCATGAATTCACATCCCTGGAATACTGTACAGTTTTGTAGGATTTGAACTGCATGGGTCCATTTATACACACATTTTTTTTCAACCAAACATAGATCGAAAATACATATTCACTGGATGTGAAACCTACATATATGGGGGCTGACTTGTTGAATATGAGGTTCCACAAGGCCGACTTCGGGACATGAGTATGTGAGGATTTCGGTAAACATGAGGGTCCTGGAACCAGTTCCCCATGTAGACCGAGGAACGGCTATATTTTCAGTTTGGTTGGAAAAATATCCTTGTATAAGTGGATCCTGGCAGTTCAAACCAGAGTTGTTCAAGGATTAACTGTACAATAGTTAACTATGTTCTCCTGCCAGTGCTGTTGAACACTAGAACTTATTCCTTTCCTCTGACTGTGGTTTTGTATCCATAACCAACCTCGCCTCACACTGTCCTCTCCCCTGCCCTTCCTAGCCTCTGGGAAACACTGTTGCACTCACTACCTCCACAAGATCAGTTTTTTTTAGCTCCTACATAGGAGTGAGAACATGGGATATTTGTCTTTCTGTGCCTGACTACTTTCGCTTAATGTCCTCCAGTTCTAAATGTGTTGCTGCAAATGACAGCATTTCATTTTTTCAGTGGCTGAATAGTATTCCTTTGTGGAAGTATAACATATTTTGTTTGTTCATTCATCTGTTGATGAGCATTTAGCTTGATTCCATATCTTGGCTATTGTGAATGGAGCTGTAGTAAATGTGGGACTGCAGGTCATCTATTTGATAGACTAATTTCCTTTCTTTTGGGTATATACCCAGCAGCGGAATTGCTAGATCATATGGCAGTTCTATTTTCCATTTCCGGAGGACCCTCCATACTGTTTTCCATAATAGTTCTGCCAATTTACATTCTCACCAAGACCATATGAACATTCTTTTTCTCTGCATCCTAGCCAGCATTTGTTATTTTCTGTCTTTTTGATAATAACTATCATATCTGGGGTGAGATGAAATCTCACTGTGGTTTTGATTTGCGTTTCTTAATGACTAGTGATATTGAGCATTTTTTCCCTAGACGTGGTGGCCATTTGCAGGTCTTCTTTTGAGAAATGTCTCTTCAGATATTTTGCCCATTTAAAAATCAGATTATTTGCTTATTTGCTATTGAGTTGTTTGAGTTCAGTGCTGGGTTCCACCGTGGCAGGGCTAACACCTAGTTCCAATGCCAAGTCCCACACTCACTTTGCTTTCCCTACCCCAAGCACAGGTGTTTTCCCTCCAGGCTGTGCTGCCTGGGGATGAGGTACCAGGGTGTAGGTAATGTGAGACTGTCTTTCCTACCCCTTTAAATGCATCTTTTCTTGTTATGCTAAAACCAGGTCCTGTCATCTCCCATCTGATTTTTAGCTGTTATGAAAATGCTTTCTTGTATGGATAGTTGTTCATTTTGATGTTTGTGCTGAGGGGATGATGTTTGGAGGGGTTTTTTTTTTTTTTTTTTTGAGCCATCTTGCTCCACCTTTCTCTCTGGTAATTTTTAAACTTTATTTAAAAATGTTCCATCTATATTCATAACACATACGTGCTATTCCCACGTAAGTGTGTTTTCTTATTATATTTATGAATCCAACTATGGTGGCTTTCTAAAACGTCTTAGGTAGGTTTTTAAAAAATCTTTTTCTTTGTACTATTAGGACAGTTTATATAATACTGGTTTTATCTATTTTTTGAAGATTTGAAAAAAACTTCATTAAATCTATCTATGCCTAGTGCTTTTAGGACACTATTAGGACAGTTTATATAATATTGGACAGTTTATATAATATTGGTTTTATCTATTTTTTGAAGATCTGAAAAACTCTTCACTAAAATCATCTATGCTTAGTGCTTTTTTTCCCCGAGTTAAATTATTACCTGTAATTTTGATTTCTTCTATGGTTATTTGGTCTTTTCTTTTTTCTTATGAAAATTTTAGAACATTCTTCTAGTATCTGTTTTGCTTAGCTTATAATATTAATTAAAATTATATGGAGTTAAATTTTAAATCTTTAATATCTGAAGTTGTTTTCTTTTCCATTTCTATTGTACTTTATTTGGATCTTCTTTCTTTTTTCTTAGTTAGATTTGGCAAAACTTAGCCAGTTTTATGGGTCATTTCAAAGAACCTGGGTTTCAAATGTCCTGGTATTTTTGTTTGGTTTTCTAATTCATTTCTTCTTTTATCTCTAATAATTTATTCTACTTTCCTGTTTGGTTTTGTTTTTACTCCCCTAATTTTGTAAGCTATAAACTAAGTTTACTTATTTTCAATCTCTTGTGTTTTCTGGTGAATGCATTTTATGCTATGATTTTTTCTGACCCTGCTGTGGCTGTTTCCCAGTCTTTATTTTGTGCGCTTTATTTGTTACGTATGTATGATGAAAATGGAAATTTTTCTTCAGTTTTTTTTCTTCATCCCAAAGCACAAGTAAGGCGTTAAATTTCAATAGGTAGGTAGATGTAGAGATAGTAGATTTTTAGCCACGTTTTAATTTTATCCTATTTCATTTATTTTAAAAGATTTGGAAGACTTGTATTTTTTTAATTTTTAAATATATCCTTTTGTCCTAAAACTTGGTAATTTTTATGAACATTCCACATGTTTGATAAGAGGGTGCATTATTCTCTGCCTCCCTTAACTGTCTTATTCTCTACCAGTTTATCTTATATAAATATTAAAATTATTATTACATGCATAAAGGTTATATTTGCTTTACTAAGATTGTATTAGCTATCTTTTTATGGTCTGGAACAGAGGTTGGCAATTTTTTCTTGTAATGGGCCAGATGGCTTCTGTCAAAACCACTCAGCTCTGCCATTGTGTTGTGAAAGTAGCCTTACACAATATGTAAATGCAAGTGCAGCTCTGTTCCAATAAAATTTTATTTACAAAAACATGTGGCAGGCTAGAATTGGCCCACTGGTCTTAGTGTGCCAGCTCCTGGTCAGCATAAGCCTTATGACACTCTGAAATTTAGATATTAAGTTTATGTAATATCGTATATGTCTGTTAACCTTTTGGGTAGTAATTTGTTGAAAAACATACAACTTTACCCATTATTTTGGTATTTCTGGTATTCTCCCTTTTGAATCACTATGGAAAATCCTTATTTTTCTAAACCATCATACTTAACATTAATGCTTATATTCTCAACAAGCACGATATTGTGAAAATTGGTTTGGGTCAGGAGGAGGAAAAAAAAATCTTAGAAATTGCAATGGCTGTGCATGGTGGCTCATTCTGGTAATCCCAGCACTTTAGGAGGCCAAGGCAAACAGATCACCTGAGCCCAGGAGTTCGAGACCAGCTTGGGCAACATGGTGAAGCCCTGTTGCTACAAAACAAACAAACAAACACCCAAAAAATTAGCCAGGCATGGTAGCATGCACCTGTAGTCCCAGCTATTCGGAAGACTGAGGTGGGAGGATCAGTTGATCCCAGGAAGTTGAGGCTGCAGTGAGCTGTGATCATGCCCCTGCATTGCAGCCTGGGCAACAGAGCAAGACTGCATCTCAAAAAAAAAAAAAGAAAAGAAAAGAAAAGGAATTACAATGTCCTGTGGCTCTCCAAAGCTCAGCCCAACAAAATCATGCCTTAGCATTTATTTAGAAGCGGAGGGTGTTGAGCAAGGCAGGTTCCTTTGGGGGTTGATAATGAAAAATAGGTAAGGTATTCAAATTTATTAATGTAATGCTCTTTTAAGTGTTTGTAGCATCTGTGTCTGTGGTACTGTTGCTACACATTTTGCTTACTCCTACTTTTGCAATTTGTATTTTCTGTAATTCTTATTAGACTAGAGGCTTGTCTCCCCCACACCTTTCAAAGAAGTCTCTTGGTCTAATTTTTCAGTTCAACTCTTGTCCAGATTCATTTCTTTACCTTTTCTCTTTACTTTGCCATTGCTGTGTGTTTTCCGATGCCTTTAATTGAATGACTAATTTGTTTTCTGCTTCCCGTTCCCTCTGCCACCCCTCCTCCCCAATTTTATGCTGTGTCTTTTCCTCTAATTATAAATCTGGGTTTATTTGCTTTTTTCTTTTCTTTTCTGTGCTTTCTCTTTCTTTAACTTCTTTTCTTGATATGCAGCGTCCTTACTGTCATTATTTTCTAAAGATTTTGTAATTGCTTGTTTGGCTTCTTTGAGACACGATTTAATATTAGTGGAGGATTTTTAAAATATTTCCCTTCTTTAGCTATTTTTGCTTTATATTTTTGTCCTGAATTTCAGTTTTTATTGCATTATCTTCAGAGGCTGTGATCCTTATAATTAATCTTCTTTTGACTTGGGGCTTAGTTTGTGGCATCATATGTCATCAAGTTTTCTAAGTGTTCCATGATCACAAAATGATAGTTGAAATCACTTACAGTGCTCATCAGTTAGGATGCTTTCAGCTTCAGGTAATGAAAAATCAACTGAAAATGGCTTGAATAGAAAGAACATTTATTATCTACATAAGAAGTCCTGGAGTAGGGTAATTTTAGAGATTGTTAACTGCTGGGGGCCTCAGTAGCATCATCAAAAACCTACATTCAATTCTTCCCTACTCAATCTGACAGCTTGGACTTGTCTCATAGGCTGGCTGTCCTCAGAGTCTCAGGATGACACTCACATGAGAGGTTGCATGTCCCCTTTCTAGCACTTCTCTCTTTCCCTTCATTCCTCCCTCCGTGTGTGTGTGTGTGTGTGTGTGTGTGTGTGTGTGTGTGTCATTCACAGAAGTTTCTCTTAGATCCACAGCTCTTTCAATGAGTGGAATGGTGTTACATGTCCATTCCTAAACCAGTCGTTGGGAATGGTATCACCAGGGGTAGTAGAGTGCAATGTTGATTCATGGCTTGAGGGCCAGTCCAGGCTAGCGATACAGAGTGGGTAATATTCTCTCCCTGCAGACATAGCCCCTGGACCCAAGTGAACAGAATCAGAGTTCTCACTGAATTTAAGGCTAGGGGTGGGGCAGGCAGGTACAGGGAGGGCAGTTAGGCAGGCACCAGTAGTATCATCTGCACAGTTGAATACTTTATTAGCCATAACAATGTGCAAACAATCCACACACTTCATTTGGGATATTTATTCCTTCAGGTGTAACTTAAGCATCTTTTTCGACTCTAAACAATTGAGCCTATCGTGGAAATTTTCCGGTGATTTTTGTCTTAAATAAGTAATTGCTGCAGCGCTGAGAAATGATTACTATAAAATTCTATTCCTGTTAGTATATCAGATATATATATATATATATATATTTACCATTTTCTTTATAATTCAGAATTTTAGGATTTTGAGCAGCCAGACATTGTGTTGTCTTTATTGTTTTTCCAGCACTGAGTCCTGAATTTCCAGAAACGAATGGTAATAATGAAAGGTGCATATCTGGAGATAGATGGAAGTGTAACTCAAGATGTGATTAGCTACCCAGTTTGTTTTTATTAAAATGTTATTTTTTTCTGCATATTTGTAATCCAGGGAAAGTTTCTAATGTGAAAAATAAAGTAGCTTTTTTTAAGGCAACGTATAAAAAATAATTGGTTTAACAGCATTGTGTGAATACAGATGACATGGTCCTATTAAAATTTGATCACAAAGTATACATGGTAAGTGCAGCAGAGTCATGCTAACTAATTACTATTTCAAGTTTGGAGTAAAATGCTGAATTATGGGATGCTGTAATGTCACTAATG
Organism: Pan troglodytes; assembly: GCF_028858775.2. Classification (NCBI taxonomy): domain Eukaryota; kingdom Metazoa; phylum Chordata; class Mammalia; order Primates; family Hominidae; genus Pan; species Pan troglodytes. The sequence goes on from NC_072404.2 coordinate 9,443,759, forward strand.
AGTCCTGTCATGAAGAAATGATATTGCCAATTACACATAAAATAGTCAAAGGCTAATACATTTGGAGAATTGTCAAGATGGTTTTTTTTTTTCCCCCTCGTGCTTACTGGTTATGTGTTTGTATTTTTGTTGAGAGAATACACAGAAATGATCTACTGTCACTTGCTTTCAAGCTGGAATTATTCTCTTCGTGTTTAGGCGTAGGTACCAATTAAGTGAAAAGAAATCTGTCTTAAGTGAAACTGTGGACTACTAGTATAGTGTATCTTGTAGCTGTTTAATGTTGTAACTGCTAGGTTCTTTACTTTGCATCCAGGTAATGCAACGTGAATGATGGATTATTAAGTTCTTTTCACAGGAAATAGGCATATTTTAAGTTAATAGTCCTTATCACTGATACCAATTAGCCGAAGAGAAATGAATTCCCTGGATTTACATTTCTTAATAGTTCTTTCAGGATTGCTTTGTTACTTTTGAGGAAGGTGTATGAAATTTGGCCTAGGCAGTGTATCTGGTGTGAAATAAATTTATGCATTCAATAAGTATTTATTGAGTGCCTGTGATATGCCAATCATTTCTGTGTTCTGTATATCATTTTAAAGATCGCCATTCGTTTTCTTCTGATATTTCTTTAAATACCTTATTTTTTGTGTCAAGAACTTACCATATAGAATTCTGTGACTTCCCGCCACTTCCATTTAGCTTTATATAAAGGATAGAATTCCATATGAACACATGAAGACCTGCATGCTTAAACAGACTAATTGAAATGGTTGAATGGGTAAGAAAATGCTCCCTTGAATCCACATCCTTAAATGAGGCCAGGCAGACTTGGAGGGGTCTGTGAGCCCCTGCGCTCCTGTCTTACAGTCTCAGGCTATTGGACGGGGCTGCACATCCCACATTTGGGTAGATGCCCAAATTCTCCTTTTAGTATATACTCTCCCTTTTCTTGGGTGTTCTTGGAACTCTGGTAGAAGACAGGGAGAATGATAGATTTTCCTTGCCCTCCACAGACACAGGCAAACTAGTTTCTGTTAGGCATTCACTCTGTGTAACATTCATCCCAATTGCAATGGTGATACAGCTACCATCAACAGACTGATCACCTTGCCTATGCCATGTGCCCTGTGCACATTTACTCTAGTCTTCACAGTAACCTCCAGAGAGGTGTTATCCCATTTTATAGATTACAGCCGAAAAAGGTTAAGTATCTTGTCATTGAACAGCCCAGTAGAAGTTCAAGCATATGCTCATGGAATTTGATTTTACGGAAGTATGTACCCTTTAGGGATCTACAGTTAGGTGCCCTCTAGGGTGTCTAGAATTGCTGAGGAGCCCATGTTTCCTTAAGCACCTGTGCTGTGTTGTATTGTAATCACCTGAGGGTGCTTTAAAGACTATGAATAATACTCAGACTTTCTTCTCCAACCATTTACATCAGAACATCTTGGGGTGGAACCCAGGCATCAGTATTTTGCAAAGTTCCCAAACAATGTCAGTGTTTAGCCAAATATGACACCCACTGGTTTAGAGCTGTAAACAGTGCAGTTGCTACTGTTTTATGGTAGATGTTACAGAAATATGTCATTGAATTGCCTATAAAATGAATTAAAGATTCGAGCATTTCTTTTTCCCCATTCATAAACCATCGTGATCGCAGTCTTCTATAGAAATTACCTATTTTGCCTGATGAGATTTACTTAGAAAGGGAAATAAACACATAGCTATATCTCTCCTGAAGTCTTTTTGCAGTTACTAATTAAGGCAGTACACACATTCTCAGTTGAGCTAGAACTTTAGCTATTGTCTCTTAGCTCTACTGAAGGTAACCCGAGTGTTACGGCTTTTTAAATGAGCTGGAACAATAAATTCAAATTTTGTTGGCAAGACAAATACTTTTTCTCATATGCCAACGATTATGTAATCAAAGTATAAAGTAGCCATATAAAGCCTTGCTTTTGAAAATAATTTCAATTTAAAAATTAAAAATAGTAATTAACATTGGTAACAGTATCTTGATGACCACTGTTTAGCTGATACAGTGAATACGGGTGTTCATATAAAACATCATTTAAAATCCTCTATCCATATGGAACACATTATGTTTTCTTCCAATTTACATTGACTTCCTGTTGGTTTCTGAATACAACTCAAGGTGTTAATTTCGTTTTCAAAGCCAGATGTTATTTGGCAGGATAAAACTTAAATTTCCTCTAATAGATATTTTTAGGCACTTAGGATGCTAGGGAACTTAGTAAGTGCTTTTTAAAATGTAGAGCATTTTCAAAATGCTCCTTTCTGTTCAGTCTTTCTTCTCTGCTAAAATTGTTATGTGCTAGGGGAGATTTGTGAATTTTAGAGTAATGTCTTTAAGAAGCCTGACAGAGTAGATCGAGACCATCCTGGCTAACACGGTGAAACCCCGTCTCTACTAAAAATACAAAAAATTAGCCAGGCGTGGTGGCGGGCACCTGTAGTCCCAGCTACTCAGGAGGGCTGAGGCAGGAGAATGGCGTGAACCGGCAAGGTGGAGCTTGCGGTGAGCCGAGATCATGCCACCACACTCCAACCTGGGCGACGGAGCGAGACTCCGTCTCAAAAAAATACAAAAACAAAAACAACAAAAAAACCTGACGGATGTCAGTGAAATTGGGGGATAGTAAATAAAGAGTGGACAGCAGTGGCGGGGCAACAAGCAGTTCTTCAGTGTTCCTGTTCCTCAACGTAGCCAACTTGGTCCTGTATCTCCACAGTTCACAGGTAACAAGTGCCTTGTTGCTTACTGGTTGACTGATGCTCTCTCTGTTACATAACATTCCTGACATCCTGTTAAGTTTGTAATTGTTCAACAAAGTCCCAACTCATTGGCAGTAATGGCAAACAGAATGATGCAGCTGTTTAGCTTGCTCTTGATTGAACAGAGGACATAATTTGGCTGTTAGTTGACTAATGACTAAAATTTTCATAAAGTTAAGAAAATACTAGGCATTTGAGATTCATGTAATAAGTAGCTTATGCATGTACTGTATTCAAAGAGAAGATTTATTTTATTTTTTTATTTTTCTATTTTTTGAGACGGAGTCTTGCTCTCTCGCCCAGGCTGGAGTGCAGTGGCGCGATCTCTGCTCACTGCAAGGTCTGCCTCCCGGGTTCACACCATTCTCCTGCCTCAGCCTCCCCAGTAGCTGGGACTACAGGTGCCCGCCACCAAATCCAGCTAATTTTTTTGTATTTTTACTAGAGACGGGGTTTCACCGTGTTAGCCAGGATGGTCTCGATCTCCTGATCTCATGATCCTCACACCTCGGCCTCCCAAAATACTGAGATTACAGGCGTCAGGCACCATGCCTGGCTCAAGAGAAGATTTAAATATATATCTGTCTGTCCATCTATCTCCCTATCTTTCATCTAACTGTCCATTCAGGACATTTCTTCACAGCTAAACTGTACCTCAGTTTTTAATCTTTAAATCCAGAGCTCAGTCCATTGATTTACTGTATTCATCAGATTTTAATGGATGCTTATAGTTTTGTTCTCAAAGAAAATTAAAAATATTACTTCTAGTGTGGTGTGCTGTTCTCACTGCAGAGTACTGTTTCTTTTGTTTTTAATTTACATATATTTACTAGGAAGTGCCCACACTGATAAAACAGTCAGTAGTAATCAAGAAATGTGACTTTCTTGCACTATTATTTAACTAAAGAAAAGCAGAATTATAGAAAAGAATGTTAGGAATGTTATCTTCATGAGTCAGGGCTTTTGCAATGCTAGGCCTTCTCGCTTTCAATTTCTCTCTTGCAAGGTTAAAAGAATTATTCTTGTGTTAACTCACAATTACTGCATTTGATCATCCTTTCTCACTTATGACATAGCTTCTATGACTTAAGGAACATTGGATTTGCTATGGTAGATCAGTCTGAATCTGTCTCTACATGGAATTACCAGATTGAATTGGCACCAAAGTTCCACTACAAATCCTTCATCCAGTCTTCCAGTTTGAATTGGAAATATCAATTCAAGCAGCTCACAAGTCATCAAATGTTTCAGTGGTTTTGTATAGCCAGAACAGGCAGAAGAATACGTTCCTGTATAGACAGTTCACTGAAACAGTTTATTCTGTATTATACCTAGGTGAGTTCTGAAAAGTCAGATTTTTTTTTTTTAAGGTAAACTCTGATCTCATTTATTTAGAAGTCAGACATGTTCCAAGAACCTAGAGGAAAGCAAAGTGAAACCTCCCTCCTCCCCGCTGCCCCAACATTCAAAATAGCTATTATAAAGCCATTTTTTATTTCATTAGGAAAACTTTTAGGGGCTTTTATTTTGAATCAGTGTTTCTATTTTATATACAGTTTTAATAACTTTTGTTATATGTTATTTTAATCCAGATTAAAGATAGCAATTTAGAGATGGGTAGAGCAGGTCATTAGAAATGATACGGGTATCCTACCTGGAACAGAGTGAAGAAATTTTAATTAGTCTTGGGACATTTAGGGTGGTGGCAAATAACTCTGCAGTGTAACAGTGCTTGAATACAATGAAGACTTGTAAGGGTATCAACATTACGGGAAGACAGTGTTAGAAATTATAGATTTGTGAAAGAATTTTTTTTTTCATTTTTTGAGAAATAGATATGGGGTGCACAGTGATGTTATGTATAAAGTGTGGAATGATTGAATTAGCTCATTAACATATTCATCGCCTTAAGTACTTAGCATTTATTCTTCCTGTCTAACTGCAACTACCAACCCTTCATCATCTCCCAACAATTATGTTTTATATACTCTGTTAAAGAAGTCAGAGAATATATTGGGAAAACACTGAAGTGGTTCCAATTTTAACATTGTGTTTGAGAGCAAATGTTTGTTAAGTTTTGGCTAATTAAGTCACCTCACTGGTTGATTATGCTGTGTAACTGAGGGATTTCTACACACGGTTTATTTGTTAAAAACTTAATGTGTATAAGAAGTGATGTGAGGATTTCTTCACACTTCTGCTCCCATGGTTTCAAATGTGTCTCCTTCTCTCTATCTGCAACCATGACCTCCCTCTTGAGTTACAAGCCATTATTTCTTATGGGTTAACAGTGTAGTTGTTATCTCCTGTCAGAACCATAAACCTGGTGTTGATTCCTTCATCTAATTTCTTCAATTTGTTTCTCTAAAAAGTGCTGTTACTCTGGGGTATTCCCTGTCTTGGTTAATGACAGATGCCACCATCTGTCAGTCTCTGAAGCTTGAAACTGCAGTGTAACAGCGCTTTTCTTAGTTGCACATCCTCCTGATCATACATTGTCATGAATCCCTCAGAACTGTCATTTCAGCGAGGCCCCTTCCTGTTCTGAGCTGGAAAGCATAATGGTTCTTTTTTTTTTTTTGAAGCGGAGTCTTGCTCTGCCACCCAGGCTGGAGTGCAGTGTTGCAATCTCGGCTCATTGCAGCCTCTGCCTCTCAGGCTCAGGTGATTCTCCTGCCTCAGCCTCCTGAGTAGCTGGGATTACAGCCTGTGTGACACCACACTGGAGTAATTTTTGTATTTTTAGTAGAGATGAAGTTTTGCCATATTGCCCAGGCAAGTCTCGAACACCCAGCCTCAAGAGATCCTCCCGCCTCAGCCTCCCAAAGTGCTGGGATTACAGGTGTGAGCCACTGCTCTGGGCTGGAAAACTTGGCTCTGATGCTGTCCCTGCGTTCAGGCTCTTTGCAACATTGATGAAATTACTCTTCTTAAAAACAAAAGTAATGATGTCATGCTTCCCATAAAGACTGTCACCAACTACTCCGTGTGGTTCCTGCGTCAGTCTTCAGTGTTAGCTCCCTCCCTGCCCTCTCCACATGCCACGAGGCGAGACAGCAAGTGCTCCTTTGTCCTCGTGGACCAAGTTCTACCACAGCTCTCTGCCTTTGCACGAGCTGGTCCCGTGGCCTGGATGCTCTTACAAAACGCTAGAGCCAGGAAGAGAGATGCCAGCTGTCTCCTGAGTTAATGTCGTATTCTAACGAAGATCTGTTTCACACTTTTCAAAGTTTCAGTTCACAAATTCCAGAAGAATTTTGCATACAACTAGAACATACTTATCTTTTCTCAGTGGCCTGTCACTATAACATTAAATAAGATCTTAATTGTAAAACACACTTAAGTGATACACTTTTTCCCAGGAGAGAGCTGATAACGGTGTTTAAGAGCTTAGACCCTGGAGATGCGTGGTGTGGTCTTGAATTCCTGCTCTGGTGCTGAGCAGCTGTATGCCTTTAACTTGTCTGTCACTGCTGCCTCCTCATTGAAATGGGGCTAGCAGTGGGACCTGTCTCGTGGGATCGCTGGAGGGTCAGATAAGTTAGCATATCTGAGGCTCCCAGGATAGTGTCTGGTGTGGAAGCATGTGTATGTTTTAGCTGCTGTTATTATCATCAGTTTCAGTTCCCTGGCAATAGCACTGTTTGGAGTCTCACTGTGTATTATTTAACAGATTCTGAATAAAGCCATTTTATCTTCTTTTTATTCTTTATAGATGATAAATAATGTTCCTACAACTCGAGGTATCACGCTGTGTTTTTAACTTTTTTTTTTTTTTAGCATTACTGAAAGAAGTTGTATGTACTTTATCTTATTTTGCTCCCTAATTATAAAATACAGGGAAAATCATATTCTTTTGCATGAACAAATGAGCTATTTGAAACAGGTTGCTTGGTGAAAGTGAAAATTTAAAACAGGATTCAGGTCAAGTATAATACATTGGTTTACACTTAACAGGGTTCATAGTGATTTTTTTATGTCTCCTTTCTTTGATGAAGAATGTCTGTGTTCCGACTACTTTACTTCTCCGTTCATTTTCATTTGTTACATTCTGAAAGCATAAAACGTGCCATTGGTTAATCAATTTAGTCTAGTGGGGGTACACAAATTCAAGGTAAACTTGGCTAATTTCTCCTGCAGGCTAGAAGATAAAATCCTTTCCCCCCACCACAGTTAGGTTAGTAGTGCTTGACGTGATCAGACGCCTCTTCAGAGGTCACCTGATTTAATTGTGGTTGTGAAGCAGCCAATCCAAATCCGCACATTTTAATTTCTGTCCCTCCACATTCTCAGCACAGAATAATTAAGAGTATAGTTTTTGCTTATGTCATTTATCCAATGAAAAATGTTCCTAATAGATACGTGACAGTTAAAATCGTTCTAGAGAAGAATGTTTATTAACAGACAAGACAGTGCTTATTGCCACAGCATCATTTTAATCTAAGACTTAACAAAAAAGAGAAACTCTTTTTAGTTAGAAGAATGCTCCAACAAGGCTGTTACCACTCAGCGAAGGCAATGGTTACTCTTTTATTTTTTAAATTGGTTTGCCCCTAAGGTAGGCATTCCCAGGGCTAAAACTGTGAAATAAAATGTACGCAAGGGGACTGGTGCTTATAGATTTGTGTGTATAAATGTAGTATTTGTGGGAAATGTCAAGCTACGTACTCTTCTTTACATTTTATTTTCTCCTAGATGATGTTTATCAGTCTTTTTGTAGCTGTCTGCTGCAGACATCATTGCATCTTTATTATGAAAGTGCTATGTGTAGCTTTCCAGTCATTGCTATTCGAGAGTGAGTTTGTGAAGCAGCAGGAGAGAGATGATTTTGCAAATTGCAATATAATACCATATATGATCTTGTCTCAACCTGTAACACACACATCTTCACAGAAATAACATTTAATTATGGTAATATCCTCCCTGATAACAGACACAGTATGGCGCCTGTTAAGATTATATTGTTTGTAGTAAGATGGAGTAAAAGAGGTTTAAAAATGAAAGAATAAAATCACATACCTTGATAAACCCCTTAGATGCTATTTAGGCCATGGAGAGCTTTTGATTTTGTTTCCTTTCTTTCTTCCCAAAATAAAAATGCAAACAATAATTTGACAGACAAACACTGTCACACACTGTAACCCCATCTAATCCCCTCACTGCACATCTTAATCCCTGATGGACTTTTCTCAGCTATGTGGGCTATGAGGTTAGGGAGTTTCTGGATGTGATACTTTTTCCAAAGTTACTCAGTGACAGATGCAGTGACCTTATCATGCAGACAGCTTTATGCAGTTTGACAGTTCAGCCATCTGGCTTGTATCGATCATAATTGATTTAAAGAAACTAACACTCCAAAAGTTGGCCACTTAAAACCCTAAGGCTAAATTGGTCTACATTTAATTTGAAGTTTCAAAACTTTATTCTTAAAACTAATTTGGGCCTATTTGTAAAATTTAGCCAACTTCTTGTCTGTGTGGGGTTTTGGGGTGAAAACACTCAAAGCCTGCCTTGAAAAAAGTCAACTTTTATGAGAACTAAAGACTACATGTGTACTCATAGACACAGATTTTATCTCTTCTTAGATTTTGCTAGAGTTTAAAACTTAGGTAGACTTCGGTTCTAGGACTTCAAAAAGTTTAGAAACTTTTAGGCTAGTTTCTTTATTTACCAGCCTTCTAGACGTGAGCTCATTACCTGACCTTTTAGAGTCTTGGTTTTCTCATCTATAAAATGAATGATGATAGTAGCTTTCTCATTGCATTTTTGGGAGTATTAAATGGTACATGTTAAGTGCTTAACACACTGCCTAGTATATTGTGGGTGATAAAGATTTATTTTACTAATGATTACTGCTACAAATTAGTAGCTACCATTGATAGCTATTACTTCTTCCTTTCTTGTTTTTCCATCTTTCGGCTTCCTCATGTTTTCCTCCAATATCACAGACACGGTTGCTCAGTCTTGTATGTGTTTCTTCAGCTCTCTGCATATTTGTTACCGGAATGTCTCAGAATGTTGCCTGTAGGCCTCATCTTTTTTTTTTTCCCCTTTACTCCCTCCATATGTATTCTCATCCACAATCAAGACTTCAGCATGTTCTTGTATGCTGATGAGTTCCACATGGTCATTTCCAACTGAAGTCTCTCTTTTGGGCTCATCTGAAAGGCATTTCCTATCCTGCTACATGACACTTTAGGGGACCCAGTGGGCATAAGGGCAAGTAAGCATCAATTTGGGAATGAATACTATTGATCTGGCACTAACTTTTATTGGTTGATTGATAAGAATTTGCGGAAATCTAAAGTTTAATTAAAATTTTGTCTTATACTTTGTGTTTTAAAATCTGATGTTGCATATCACACTGTAATACAAATGCATTCAGTAAAGTGTGCCCTTTCTACAACTCTTGATTTTAATGTAGTTACTGGAATTATTTGTTTGGAAAAACCTGGCTTTCTGAATAGCTGAAATTTTACGCATTTCAGCAGTAATGGTGTCCTTAAGATCGACATCTTTCCGGATTCGTTTTTTGTGTTGATTTAATTCAACAATCGTTTGTGCAACAGTAACTTGCTTACAATGCCTTCTCAGGCACTAACTTGCTATATTAAAATAGAATTTATTAACTGACCATTCCTTAATGACTTAGCCATTTTTTTTGTGTGTTTTTTTTAATTGTCAGATGTATGCCACATAAAGAAAAGTATTAATAATGTGTAGTATGGTGTAAAGAATAGCAAAGTTGAGCTCCAAACTACCCAACTTCAGGTTAACAACATTACCAGTGTCTTAGAAGCCCCATGTGTTCCTCTCTCATTGTTTCTGTCTCTCTCACCCTCAGAGGTAAACACATCAGGTTTGCTAGCTCTTCTTTATGGACTAACCACCCCATTGTTGTTTTGCATAAAGCAGTGTGTTGTTGTTTTAAAAATGGAGTAACTTGTATACCCATCGCTGTGTAAGGGCACGGCAGTGTTGCCTCTGCAGGCTACTATAAGAAGAGAAACTGAGCTGAGTCTGGGTCATAGCCGGGCCTCTTTTTCCCTGGAGTTTACCAAAGCCCCTTCTGTGGAAGTTAGTGGCCAAGGGCAAGAATGGGTCCTGGGAAACACAGGGCTTAGCATAGTCCGAACAACTAACAGGGCTGTTTTGAGGGTCATGTGTCACATGTCTGACAGAAGTATGTTTGTAAGTTCACTATGAGTACATCAAAGTGGGCCATTATAGGGTGAAAGGAATGTCCTCAGCTGATAGTGACATCAAGGCAGGGCTGGGAGTTGACGGAGATAGAGTCCATTAACAGGTGATTAGGACAAGTAGCCATAGGAGTCCTGGTCAGGCTCACTGGAGTGTCTTGTCTTCAGGTTAAAAAGGTGGTTGGGTGGGTGAGTGGGGTTTGGGGGGGTGTCTGGTGACAGCCCTCAACTTGTCTATCGAGTCACATTGCCGAAATGTGGGCCTATTCTCTCTATATCCGTTGTTTAGCTCTGATCCTGTGATCACATTTCTCTGTGTTTTGAGGATTCCATTTGCTTCTTATTTGTACTGAGTCTCCTTTCTTACATCCCCTATTTTCTCCTTCTTGGACTACTCTTGTGTTGGTGGAACATGTCATCTGGTATCTTAAAACTTCATGAGAAATGCATTCTTTGAGATCTTATAAATTCAAAAGTGTAGACATTTTTTCTACCCTCTTTTTTAGATTTACTGGATAGAGAATTCTTGGTGGAAAATAATTTTCCTCACTTATTTGAAAGTATTGCTCCATTGACTTCTTGCTTCCCGTGTTGCTGTTGAGAAGTTAAGAGTCATTCTGCTTTCTCATTATTCTTATGTGATCTTGCTGTTTTTCTCTGATTATTTGTAAGAATTTCTGTTTTCTCCAGTGTTTTGAAATTTCACAATGATACAGCTAATTGTGATCTCGTTTTCCTTTGTGCTCAGTACTTAGTGGATTCTTTAAACTTGGAAACAAATTTCTTTTATTTCTGAGAAGGTTTCTAGAGTCATTTCATTAATGACTTCATCGTTTAATTTTTTCCTCTTCTTTCTTTCTAAGACTCCTGTTTGGAAGTTTTGCCTCCTATACTAGTCCTCTGTTTTTTATCTTTTTTTTTCATTTTTTATTTTTTGACATTTTACTTTCTGGGAGATTTCTTTTCATTTTCCAACTCATATTATTTTCTTCTATCATGTTAATTATTAAGAATTCTTTTTCTTCTTGCAGCATCCTATTCTTATTTAATAGATGTAGCATTTTTTAATATCTGATAATTTTAATGATAGATTTTTTGAAGTTTTCTCTGCATACTTTCTTCTTTATTACTGTTTTGATTTCTAACTTCTCTGTTAAAGGCTTTTCTTAGATGACTGTTCATTGTATATGTGCTTATAATGCAAAGTGGCAGACTACAACATTTAAAGTCTTGAGCATGCAGATTAAAGATCTGGGCATATTATTTCATCGCAGGGTGATCTGCTTGAGCTCTTTTTTTGGGGTAACTTTTGTCGGTATCTTTTGTTAGTATCTTTAGAGAATTCCTCTTGGACTGATTAGATTCCCTAGGGAAGACTCCTTCAGTTTTCTGCTTGGCTATTAACTGTTTTTACTATTCTTTCCTCTGTTTTCTTCAACTTGCTCTTTCCAACTTGCTATGGGCTAGGGAATCAGGAAAAAGAAAAAAAAAAACAAAACTGATCAGGACAGTTTCAAAGTAGACCAGTTAGGTTCCGAGTGACAGCCTGAGGGATTGGCCTGTGCGTAAAATGCTTTACTGTGTGGAATTTATGGCATTGATTTTGATGACCCAGGAGCATGTTTTTATTTCGTGCTCCTCATTATATTGTGGAAAGGTGATTTAGTCATACAACAGAATTCTAAGTAGATGAAGTATTAATGCAAACTGTTATAGCGTATTTGTTTTTCTTAATCCATTTCATTTGATCCACTGTGTGTACTTTTCCAGTTGATTATAAATTGATTTGTTCATTAATTTGTTCTAGTTACTGGTCCATAATTATCATAATCTTTTTATTTTTTGTTGAAGTATGTGCAGTATTTTGGACTTTTTCCAGTTATGATGGACTATCAGTATGTTCTCCCAAGTAATGCGACACTGTATTTTACAAATATTTATTACTCTTGATGTTCTCTAAGATTCTGTATTATGAGCTCTTGTTGATTTACAGACATTTGGAAATGTAACTATTTGATTCTTATTCTTGGTTAATGTTTTATCCTCCTAGACCAAAGGTGTTTATTCTTTAGAACTTTATATGTTTGTTTTAACAGCTGGATTTCTAGTGATAGGCAAACTTTTAACAAAAATTCCAATTACATATAAGCTTACTGCCATTTGATTTCTATAATTAAAAATATTAATATTATAAGTGGGGTTTAGTCAGTCACTATATTAGACAAACGTGTCAGTTAGAAATTCAGGTGTACACAGGATTATTAATTGGGGCTTCTTCAAAGAATTTTGACATTAGTAAAATTTTTCTTTTTTTCAAAATGTTTCAAAGATTTTTTAAAATTAATTAATTTATTTATTTTTAGACGAAGTCTTGCTTAAAGTCTTGCTCTTGGCCACCAGGCTGGAGTGCAGTGGCACAATCTCGGCTCACTGCAACCTCTGCCTCCTGGGTTCAAGCTATTCTCTTGCCTCAGCCTCCCGAGTAGCTGGGATTACAGGTGCCTACCACCATGCCTGGCTAATTTTTGTATTTTTTGTAGAGATGGGGTTTCCCTATGTTGGCCAGGCTGATCTTGAACTCCTGACCTCAGGTGATCCACGGCCTTGGCCTCCCAAAGTGCTGGGATTACAGGCGTGAACCACCATTCTCAGCCAGGATGATTTATTTTTAATAGTACCCCTAATGTATTTAAATTAGCATGATTGCATGTACAAAATTTGGGTTTACATACATTTTCAGAACTACCTGTTTTGTGTAAGTATACACTTGTATTTTTTAATTTTAAAAATATTAAAATTTTGACAATTTTATGTGTTATTGGGGTACTGTGTGGTATTTTGCTGTGTGTTTACAATGTGGAATGATTATATCAGGCTAATTAACAACACATTTCTTACACGTGAGAGGGCTGTTTTTTAGAAATCAGCCTCAGCTTTTGATTTTCTGAATGACCTGGAGCAAATTGTTTTCTTGTTCTGTAACATACTTTTCTTGGCCATAAAATTGAGATGAAGATGTTAATGCTGATCTAACCAAATGATTTTGATATTATAGGGATTAATGAACTGTTTGTAAAATATTTTGTTGTTCTTGGAATTACTTACACTGGTGATGTTATTAATATTATGTACTATGTTCACAGTGGACTAATGATGCCATTGTATTAGCTAATGTTTTAGATTACTTTTAATTAAAATTGTATGGAGACATTGATGTGCTTGCTGCAATCTTGTCCTCCTCTGCAAATGGCAAGGGAGTATTATCACAAAATATTTAAATTATACATAAATTCAAGGTTTTTAAGAATTTGTCAACTCCCTGGAAGAAGAAGAAGTAAGAAATTACTCATTAAGACTCAGGAATCTCAGCATCCCTATTTGGAAGAATTGGATTCTTTGGCTTATTTATAAATTTCAAAATGATTCATTTTCAGCTAATGATGATTGAATCTTGTCAGACACCTTACACAACTGTGAACATTCCACAAGTTAAGAAAACAACTTCAGGTGGGGTGTGATGGCTCATGCCCATAATTTCAACAAGTTTTGAGGCCAAGCAGGAGGATTGCTTGAGCCCAGGAGTTTGAGATCAGCCGGGCAATATAGTGAGACCCTTCCTCTATAAAAAGTTAGAAAATTAGCCAGTTGTGATGGTGTTACTTATAGTCCTAGCTACTCAGTAGGCTGAGGTGGGAGGAACACTAGAGACCAGGGGTTTGAGGCTGCAGTACGCTATGACCATGCCACTGCACTCCAGCCTGGGTGATAGAGCCAGACCTTCATATCTTAAAAAAACAAAACAAACAAAATGCATTTATAGTACCATTAATAAGAATAATATACTTAAGAATAAACTTTAAAAAGTTCAAGACTAGTACACTGAAAATTTTAAAATATTGTTAAATTGAAGCTGTAAGTAAATGGAAAGGCGTGATGTGTTTATGGATTGGAAGACTTAATAATGTTAAAATATGTAGATAAAGGCAAGGCATGGTGGCTCATGCCCGTAATCCCAGCACTTTGGGAGGCCGAGGTGGGCGGATCACGAGGTCAGGAGTTTGAGACCAGCTTGACCAACATGGTGAAACCCTGTCTCTACTAAAAATACAAAAATTAGCCGGGCATGGTGGCACGTGCCTGTAGTCTCAGCTACTCGGGAGGCTGAGGCAGGAGAATTGCTTGAACCCGGGAGGCAGAGGTTGCAGTGAGCCAAGATCGCGCCATTGCACTCCAGCCTGGGCAACAGAGCGAGACTCCTTCTCAAAAAAAAAACCAAAAAAATTATATATATATATATGTGTGTGTGTGTGTGTGTGTGTGTAGATAAAACACAATTCATATCAAAATCCCAGCTGGATTCTGTTGTTGTTGTTGTTGTTGTTGTTGTTGCAGAATTTGACCAGCTGATCTTAAAACCACACAGTGATAATACAAGGGACGCAGAATGGCCAAACAGTATTGAAAAAGAAGATCAAAGTTGGAGGACTCATATTTTCCAATTTCAAACTTAATTTAAAGCTACTATAATCAAGATGCTGTGGTACTGGCATAAAGAAAGACATATATTGGTGGAATAGAATTGAGAATCTAGAAATCTTTACATTTAATAGTCAATTGATTTTCCAGAAGAATGCTATTAAGACGGTTAAACTGGGTAAGAATAGTCTTGTCAGCAAATTGTGCTGGGACAACTGGATATCTACAAGAAAAGAATGTTTAGATCCCTACCTCACAGCATATGCAGAAATTAACTCAAAGTGCATTATAGCTAAAACTATGAAACTCTCAGAGGAAAACATTGGAGTAAATCTTCATTACCTTGGGTTAGGCAGTTGTTTCTTAGACATTACACTAAAAGCACAAACAACAGAAGGGAAAAAAAAAAAAAACCTCATACTTGGCTGGTGGGGGATGTAAAATGGTGCAACCACTTTGGAAAACAGCCTGGCAGTTCCTGAAAATGTTAAAATACAATTAATATATGACCTAGCAATTCTACTCCTAGTTATGTACCCAAGAAAAATGAAAACATAAATCCCTGCAAAAACTAGTTTCCAAATTTAATGGAGATAGGCAGTCAGTAAACAAAATATATAAAATGCCCGGTGGTGATACAACTCCTGATGTTTCATTTCATTCTTTTTCTATATGGTAAGCCCCCTTGACTATTAGAAAAATTGTACTTAAAAAATATAGCTTGTACATACTTTGTCAGAATAAAGTAGGAATGTTACTTTTTTCATAATCTCTTTTAGGTCAATTGAATATTTTAAAATATGATACCTGTTTTTGTTTTGCTAATTAAACCTATTTTTTTGATCTAGTGTTTACAATACACATCTTTAATTTATTGTTCAACTGACTGAGACTGGGTTTCACTCTGTCACCCAGTTTAGAGTGCAGTTGCATGATGAGAGGTAACTGCAGTCTCAAACCCCTTGGCTCAAGCAATCCAATCCTCCTGCCTCTGCCTCCCAAGTAGCTAGGACTACAGGTGCATGCCACATCTGGCCAGTTTTTGAAATCTTTTTGCAGGGATGGGGTCTCACTCTGTTGGTTCAGCTGGTCTCAAACTCCTAGGCTCAAGCAAACCTCCCACCTAGGTCTCCCATAGTGCTATGGTGATAGGCATGAGCCACTGCACTTGGCTTATTGTTTATCTTAATATATCTCTTCACATAAAATATAGTATGCTTAAAATAGTATATAGTTGGCCCTTGAAAACATGGGTTTGAATTGCATGAGTCCACTTGTATGCTGATTTTTTTCAATAAATAAACTCGGCCCTCTATGTCTGTGAATTCTGCATCCACAATGAAAAGTGGCTCAAAAATACAGTATTCCTGGGATGCAAAACCTGTAGATGTGGAGAACTGACCTTTTGAGTATGCACATTCTGCAGGGACAACTGTAGGACTTGAGTATACTTGGATTTAGTAGCCATGGGAGGTCCTGGAACCAATCCCCTTTGAATACCAAGGGAAGACTGTTGCTTTTATTTCCTTCCTGCCCCTTGTGCAATTACTGTTATGCATTTTATATTTATTTTTATGTTTGTTATAAGCTCTGCAATACATTTTTATTTTTGCTTTTAACTGTCAGTTTTCTCTTAAATTTAAAAATAAGAAAAAAATTCATTTGTAGACACCCACATTTACCATTCATCATATTCTTTATTTCTTTTTGTAGATGCAAGTTTTCATCTGACAACACTTTCTCTTTGCCAAAAGAACTTCTTGTAGCTTTTCTTGCAGTTCACATCTTCTGACAAGTAGTTCTCTCAGATTTTGTTTGCTTGAAAAAAATTTTGGTTCTATTTTTGAATGACATTTTCATTGTATGTAGGATTCCAGGGTGATAGTTTTATTTATTTTTTCCTGAACTTTGAAGATGTTCTTCCATTGTCTTCTGGCTTATATTGTGTCTGATGAAAAGTCAGTAATCACTCGTACCTATTCTCTGTGTAATTTGTATTTTTTCCCTTTGTTTGCTTCTATTTATCACTAGTTATCAGGAATTTCATTATGTGTTGTTATATTTTCTTTGTTATTATTCTCTTTTGGGTTTCGTCTTTTAAATATATGGTTTCATGCTTTCATAAAATATAATTTGCCAAATTTTTAACGTTGTATTTTCAAATGCTTTACTCTCTCTTGACTCTGATGACTCTGATGTACTTTGATGACATGCATATTATATTATCATATTATATTGTTTGCTGTTTTCCCTTTTTACTGAGAGTGTTTATTTCTTACAGTCTTCCTCCCCCTGCTCCCCAAGCTTCAGTTTATGTAGCTGCTCTTGTGTTGTATTCAGATTCACTGATCTTTTCTTCTCCTATGTTTATATGCATTTAAGTATATCCAGGGAGTATTCCAGTTCAGGTGTTGTATTTTTCAACTCCAGATGTTTGATTTTTTCCGATACTTTATTTAAATACATTACATGTCTTGTTTTTTTTTTTTTAAATAAACACACACATTTATTCATTTGAATTCCTTATTAATTCCATCATCTCTATCATTGCTATATCTGTTTATATAGTCTAATTTTTCTCTTGGTTAAGGGCTGCATTTTCCTTTAGAGGGTATTTGTTTTTATTTTTGTGGGAAGCTACCTTACAAGTATGTCATCTTAGTCTCTTCAAGCCTGGGTTTTGAGTTTTGTTTGGTGGGTGAACTGTGTATTATCATACGGTTTGTTTAGCCCTAATCCCGATACCTGGTCTTCTAGGGTGTCTGCTGAATGCCCTAGGTGTTTACTGAAGTTCCAGTGGGACTCTAATGTCTTCAACACTGTGTGTACTTCAGCAGTTACCCAGCTTAGTTCTCTCTAGTAGTTGTCGTTTTTTGTGTTGTCTCTTGAAATCTCACCCTACACATGTGCAGCGTAGTATTCAGACAAAAACCAAGGGGACCTGTATGCGGATTTCTGGACCTCTTTCTTTGTAGAACTCCTTCTGTTTTTGTATTCTCCCTTCAAATTGCTCTGATCTCTGTGTTCTTATGTAACAAGACCATTGTGCTTTTTTCGGGTAGCCAGTACCTACAGCATGGTGCAGTAAATGCTCGGGATAGTAGTCTAGTGTCAGGAAACCATTGTTTCCCATATTCTGCTTTCTGATTATTGACTGCAGGAAGGAGTGATCTAGTGCTAGTTACTCCTCAATGGCTGACAGTCCCCTCTGTATTATTATTTAACCTGTTATTTTTTAGTCCATTAATGCAGAAATGTTTCCATCCTTGCTGTACTCTCATGTCCACAACAAAGCCTGACACGTTCTAAGTGCTTAGTAGCCATTTACTGAGTGCTGTATGCAGTAGATTATCTCTCCCTTTCTCCTGCATGGTCAAATTTCTCCTTCAGTGCGGGACTCCCTCCAATTAGCATTGGAATATGTGTTAGTCTCCCTTTGTCTTAAACCGCCATATCTGGACCTGCCCTTATCTAATTCCCAACCTGCTTCAGTGTTGCTTTCATCCAGCAGTTCCATTGCAGTAACATTCACAAGTGTTATTCATGACTCCCCTATGGTTTAGACCTATCTCGGTCTTAATCTCCCTTGATTCCTGGTGGCATTTGACACTGCTGACTGTCCTGGAATCATCTTTTCCCTTACTTTCCTGACCCCATATTTTCTACTTATTTTCCTTCTGGCTGTCCCTTTGTCTGTCTGGCTTCTGTTTCTCTGACCAGGCATAAACTGCTACTGATAGTCGGGGTGTTGTCCATTGTCCTTGTTGTTCTACATACTGTTTCCTTGTAATCTCGTAATTACCATCCAGAAGCTGGTGTTTTCTGAATATTTTTTTTTTCTGGTTTCAGATTCATGTGGACAGTTGGCTGTTGACTTCTCTGTCCCTGAAGCTCTCAAAAGTATGCCCCAAATTAAGCTAATCATTACTCTTTCCTCTCTGACATCATCATTCTTCTTCTTCTTCTTCTTCTTCTTTTTTTTTTTTTTGAGACAGAATCTTGCCCTGTTGCCCTGGCTGGAGTGCAATGGTGTGTGATCTTGGCTTACTGTAACCTCTGCCTCCTCGGTTCAAACAGTTCTCCTGCCTCAGCCTCCTGAGTAGCTGGGATTACAGCTGCCCACCACCATGCCTGACTAATTGTTGTATTTTTAGTAGAGATGGGGTTTTACCATGTTGGCCAGGCTGGTCTCGAACTCCTGACCTCAAATGATATACCCGCCTGGGCCTCCCAAAGTGTTGGGATTACAGGTGTGAGCCACCCCGCCCAGCCTTACATCATCATTCTTGAGATTGCAATTTAGATAGCTCTAATTTCAAGAGACCTTTCCTGATTCTTCAAAGTGTTCTGTACCTTTTCCATCTTGACACTTCCAACCCTAGTATTGAAATTGCCTTGTAGTGCATTGGCATTGCCCCAAACCTGTTTATTTCCCTCACTAGGTGTGAAATTCTTTGAAGGCAGGAATGGCTGCTATCAGTAGGTGCTCAATAAGTATTTGGGGATGGATAAATGAAGGAATGAATGATATTATAAGAAGTGAGTATTTTATTCAGTGCAGGATTTAGTTTGTTTTTCTGCTCTTAAAGGATAAACATATCTGCACTGTTTTAATAGAATGTTCTAGTCATATCTGTGGCAGTGATGGTGGGTCATAGCAGGCAGGCAGCAGTTGTGAACTCAGCATATCAGGGCAGCCTAAGGAAGGTGGGGTGTGTGTGTGTGTGTGCATGTGTGTGTGTGTATGTACGTACATGCGTGTGATACTCAGACACACAGACATCCATCCATCTTAAGGTGTCAGAATATTAAGTAAGATTAAGTTGTGTTAGACAATGGAGTCTTACACAGTGACTTGACCCCCAGAATACCACTTTTGTTACAGATGCATGGGGTGGGGTCCTCTGGTTTTTCTGTTTGTGCTGGATTTCTAATATTCATGATAGGAGCTTCTCAACCTAATCCTGGAGCCGGAGCTGCTTGGGTTTGAATCCCAGCTCTGCCAACATGTGACCTCAGGCAAATACCGTTACTTTTCTGTGTGTGTTTCCTCAGTTGTAAGACAGGGTGATGATAATACACACCTTCTTAGAGGTAATGTCTGTAAAGCAATTAAAGGGTGCCTGGCATGTGATAATTGCTATGTAGGGGCTTATTAAATACAACCACAATGTTTGGGGCCGTTCTGTTACCTCCATTTTACAGTTCCCAAAGTGAGACCCAAATAGCTGAGTGTTACGAAGTGTCCCTCCAGTAGCACAGCTGGTCTTTCTGTCTCTGGGCCCCTCTTCCTCAGCTGTGCTTACCTGCATCTTCACTCAACACTTCACTTCTGTTTAATGTCACAGGGCAGGCTCAGAGAGCAGCAGCCAGACCTGGGTGTTTTCTACCTTCGGCCCTGCAGAGGATTTCTGTAAGAAAAGCAGCATGACAGAGAGAGCCCCCCAGGACATATAGAAAATGAGTACTTAGAGTCTAAATTATAGAGAATGGAATGTTAAGTCAGTGGTTCTCAGTTCAGACTGCACATTAGAATCACCTAGTGGGCTTTTGAAATATACAGATGCCAGGGCTTCACCCCAGACTCATTAAATGAAGGTCTCCGAGTCATGAATAACATCGGTGGGTGGGGGCCAAAGACTTTCCAGAGCTCCCCAGGTAGTTCAGATATGCAGCCGTGGTTGACAACCATTGACTTAGAACTGGGAGGGGGCTCCCTTATTCTCTTGTTCCTCCAGGGTTTGCTAAGCGTCGACCTTATCAGAAGTAGGTCTGACAGTGTGTTCCCAGTGCCTGGACCTGGATATTTTTTACTTCAGCTTTAATTCAAGCCATTATGTGCTGCTGGTCACTGTGGTATGGGAGCAGCAGTGCACAAGGTGGTGAGGAAGCCAGCCTGCCTCAAGGAGTTTCGCATTTCCTAGGAAAGCAGTGTCTGAATACTTGGATGATTCTATAACTGACTTGCACAGACGTTCTGCTGGCACAGTAGGTATTACTGAATAATGTGGCTGCTCCAAGTTTTTTAGTTATGTTCCATGTAGTTGTGAGTCACTGCCAAGGCACTCGGTCTCCTAAAGGTTCTCTGAAAAATCACTGACGTGAGGCGGATTAATAGGCAAAAAGGCATGGGATTTATTTAATGTGTGTACATGGGAGCCCTCAGAATGAAGACCCAAACCCCAAATGAGGAACAGAAACTTCTATGCCCTTTTGAGGTTACAGAAAGAATACAGGCTCAGAGAATGGCCCAAGACAGGTTTTAGTTGCAAGACAAATAATGGGAGGGAAGAAAGGGGAGGCTTGGCTAGCAAAGGTGATCTTATTATACAGATGAAACCTCAGAGATAGCAGCTCTCAGAGAGAACAGATGATAGATGTTTCTTTTCAGACGTTTAAAGGCTGCAGACTCTCAGTCTCTCCTAGATCCAAGAAAGGCCTGGATACATTCATGGAGATTCTCTGTAGATGTAAATTACCCCAACAAAAGATGGCATTCCAGAGGTGTTTCTGTCTGCTGGCCCTGCAGCAGCCATTTCAAACTATGTCAAATTAAAATATTTTGATTTCCTTCCGTGGGAAGCCATCAGAACAAGAAGAGATGAGATCAAACAGCAAAGAATTGTCCTGGCTGCTGTCTTGAAGAGTGTAGGGGGACGAGGGTGAAAATGGAGGCTGTCACAGCAGTCTAGACAAATGGTGACAGTGGCTTGGGCCAGGGTGGCAGGGGCATCTTTGAGAGTAGAGCCAGCAGGATTAGGATTCCACGGTCTGAGAAAGGAACCAAGGACGACTCCATGTTACACTTGTTTCTGCTCACCATAGTCTGTGTGAATAGGTGATTTAGAATTTCATATTTTCCTTCTTGGGTACTTACAAGATAATTTAGTACTTCTGAAAACTTTTCTATAGTTAGATTATTTTTGCTTTCTTTTTAGATGCAGAATAATATCTTTACCTATTTACGTGTGTTGAGATTTTGCATTTGATTTCAGTGCTTAAGATTTTAGATAAAGCTCCAATTCAAAAATAACCTGAATTCTTGGAAGTTTAAATTACTTAAAGTTCAATAAGTTGATTATCTTGGTCATTTTACTTACTTTAGTGCTTTACATTAAAATTTTCCTGTTTAATGAACATTTAACTAATTAGGAAAATTTATTAGTCAAATTGTCAGACTCTGTTAAATGGCTTGTCAAAATGTTTGTTTAGCAGTTATTCCTGTCTTCTTAACATTGTGGATCTTTCTAACCCTCTAGTTCAGTTTTTTTCTGGGTGATTGTGTTAAGTGGTAGTATTTAGCAATTATTTTAAAAATCCTTTATTATGAAAATAAGTCACTGTGGACAGTTAAAGCATAAAAAGTTTAAAGAAGCAAAAAATAAGCATACAAAATCAACCATTATTTTACCATTCTTAGGCAGCCACTGTTTTTTTTGTTTTTTGTTTTTTTAACTTTTTAGAGCAATTTTAGGTTCACAGCAAAATTGAGTAGCTGGTACACTGATATCTCGTATGTCTCCTGCCCCTGCACGTGCACAGCCTCCTCCATGATCACCATCCCCCACTGGAGTGGTATGTTGCAACCATTGATGAACCTGTATTGACACCAGTATCACCTGAAGTCCATACTTTACATTAGAATTCACTCTTGATATTGTACATTCTCTGGGTGTGGGTGAATTTATGAGGTGTGTATTCATCATTACAGTTTCCTACAGAGTCCTTTCACTGCCCTTAAAATCCTCTGACCTCTGCATAGTTATCTCTTCCCTCTAACCCCTGGCAACCACACGTCTTTTAACTGCCTCTGTAGTTTTGCCTTTTGCAGAATGTCGTATCATTGGGATCATACAGAATATAGACTTTTCAGACTGATAACTTTCACATAGTAATATTTATTGTTTCCTCCCTGTGTTTTCATAGCTCATTTGTTTGATAACTCATTTGTTTTCAGTGCTGAGTAATATTCCATTGTGTGGCTATATCAAAGTTTATGTATTCACCTAATGAAGAATATCTTGGTTGCTTCCAAGTTTTGGCAATTATGAATAAAACTGGCATAAACATCTGTGTGCAGGTTTTTGTATGTGGAAATAAGTTTTCCATTTCTTTGGGTGAATACCAAGGAGTGTGGATCATATGGTACGGGTATGTTTCGTTTTGTAAGAAGCCACCAGGCTGTCCTCAGAAGTGACTGTAACATTTTACATCCCCAGCGGCAATGACTGAGAATTCCCATTGCTCCGCATCCTCTTTAGCATTTGTTGTTGTCTGGATTTTGGCCATTCTAGTGATATGTTGTTGTTGTTGATGAAGTGTCTATTAAGATCTTTGGCTCATTTTTTAATTGGTTGTTTGAAGCAACTACTTTTAAAGGTATTATTTCCTTCCTGTCTTTTTGTTTTTATGCTTTTTTATGTGAGTGGTTGAGATTTGGGGTAAATATTCCATCTTTTTTTTTTCCATTTAACATCACGATGAAATCTTTTTCTGTTTTGTTAAAGTGCATTATGTCATTGTAACAGGTATGTAATTATAATGAGATTTGACATTCACCTATTCTTAGAAATTTTGGTTCTTTCTACCTTTGCAAAATTATAAATAATATTGCTATTGAGATGATTGTGCCTGAAAACCTCCCCTGTGTTTTGTGTTGTTTTCTTAGAGCATATCCTAGAAGCTAAGTGACTGGTTTGGAGAACAGAGACATTTTTGAGGGTCTTTAAACATATTATGAGATTACTTTCCAATGTTTATATTAATAAAAATACTAGCAGCTAACAGTTACTGAGCTCTATATCTGTGACAGACACTAGATTTAGTCTTTCAGATGTTGTTCAGTTCTCCCAGCACCACTGTGGGTGGACTTAGGACAGTTCTTGTTTTATGGGTGGAGAAACTGAAGCCTAGAAAGATGGTAAAAGTGGCCAATAAGAGACAGTAATAATGACAGAGTCGAATAAAGAGATATGCTATATAGAGGAAGACTATTTTTTAAATTTCGGTTATTCTCAAATTGATTTACAGTGTTAACAGAGTTCCAAACAAAATCCCTTAATTAAGGTAAAATATAGACGTTAATATTTATCAACTTTTTGGATGATGTTTTTAAATTTCAGTGCAATAGAAGAAATCATATAAGACACAAAGAAGAATTAAGACTGATGTGGCCAACAGATGAAGGAATGGCAAACAATATAAAGAAAATATCCATATTTAAATTGTTTTAAATTATTAGTGGGCATTTTTATTCTATACAGTTCGTAATAGTTTTAAAATAATTTCAACTTTTATTTTAGATTAAAGGTATACATGTGCAAATTTGTTATGTGGGTCTATTGCGTGATCCTGAGGTTTAGGGTACAGATGAGCCCATCACCCAGGTAGTGAGTGTGGTGCCCAGCAGGTTTTATAATTTTTCAGTCTAGTCCCACCCACCCTTAGTAGTCCCCAGTGTCTGTTGTTCGCATCTTTATATCCATGTGTACTCAGTATCTAGCTCTCATTTATACATAAGGATATGTGGTATTTGTTTTTCTGTTCTTGCGCTAATTTGCCTAGGATAGTGGCCTCTAGCTGCAACCATCTTGCTGCAAAAGACAAGATTTTATTCTCTTTTATGGCTGTGTAATATTCCATGGTGTGTTCCTACCATGTTCTCTTTATTCAGTCCACTATTGATAGGCACCTAGGTTGATTCCATTTCTGTACTGTTGTGATGGAAAATATTCATATTTCAGAAGTAAGGAAAGAAGAGAGGGACGACAAGACAGGTTATCAGTGTTTCAGAGCAAATGTCTTTAGACTGCCTGTCTCATGGAGTTTGTATGTTTTTACTCTAAATCTCCAGTCTGATTTTTGTGTATAGGAGATTTACAATGGACGTTTCTGCATTTTAGAAGTAGACTATGTTGTACAGTCTCCTGTTATTTTTTGGGTGTGTCTTTATGTGTGAATTTGTGTTTTCTGTTGATGAAACAAGGAAAAATATATACTTAAAACACCCAAATATATCTGTAGATAATTTACATATCAGTTAGATGAACTGTTACTGTTTTTGATAGAAAATCCATGTGGCTTAAGCAAGGGAAAGGTTTGTTTCTCTCTTAAATGTGGAGAGGTAGATAGTCCAGGGTTGGTTTGACGGCCCCACAGCCATTAGGACTTGGGCGTCTTTGTCAGTCACTGCTCGCCATTCACGTCGTGTGTCTCCTCACTGTCCTAGGTCAACGCTCTAGTCTGACTATGATGCATTTCAGCATGCACGAAGGAGGAGAGTAGTAGATGAAAATGGGCGGGGGTGGAAGGGAGCATATGCTTAGCTGTCTTTTAAGGAGGTTTCTGAATGTTGCCAAGTAGTACTTACACCCCGTCTCCTTGACCAGAACTGTAGGTACGTGGAACAAGGTACATTGTTTTATGCCCAGCTGAAAATCAGGATTTGTATTACTAAAGAGAAATGAGAGAATGGATATTGGGCAGTGTAACAATCTTTGCCCCATCACACGTGCATGCGTGCATGCGCGCACTCTCTCTTCTTTCTCTCTTTCTCTCATTTAAGTGTGACAAGAGCAAAAGAAACATTTCTAATACAAATCAGAACAATAATCACTTGGGCCCTTTTCTCCGCTGAATGTAGAGTTTTCATAATGAGGCATTATCAGGCTTGGAGGGTGCCTTTGGCACTAGAGTTCCCTTGACATCATCCAAGATATTCTGCGGGTAGAAGGAGCAGGTGGGAGAAGCAGGGAGGCTGGTCTTGGTGGGGAGGAGACAAGACCTGGAGGTGCAGTCAATTCTCATTCTGCTGTTTTGAGCAACCTTCTGAAGAAGAGCGGGGCTGTGCAACTGAATACTGACTCTGAGCCCATTGTGACCATGCTGAGAGAACACCTCTAGGAGGAAAGAGTCCTGTATTTTAGAAAAAGAAGAAAATTCATTCTTCTTTTGTTGTGTCTATATTAAATTCAGAAAGAAGGCTGACCAGCAAGACTTGGGAGGGCACAAATTACATCCTTCTGAATTGCTAAGCACAGGTCCAATGTGATAGGCACTTAGTAATTACTTTAATGACAGTGATGAGATGGTGCTAAAACTATCATAATTTCTAACTCTGTAACTTCATGAATGATTTTATTTAAAAACACATACTGTCCTTTTTAATTTATGCTTACAGTTGTATTTGTGATCAAATCAAGTGTTCTCTATAATCTAGAATGTACTCTTAAAATAGTAGACTTCTCTTATGCTCCAAAATTTAAAACTGAAAGAACAAGTAACTTTCTTGTTTTAGTATTTGGAAGTCATTTCAGAATCATATAAGGAGGTTAGCCAAAGAGAAATGTTGATGTAAATTTTGCTTTGTACATTTTGTGCCATTTTTCAACTCGATTTTACTGCTGAAATTACACATGCATTATTTAAAAATCCCAGTGGTACAGTCTCAAAGACATAAATCACCTTATTTTGATCAGTTTTTGAAGATTGAAACAAAACTAATGAAAAATATTCTTCACTAATGAAAAATATTCTTCACTATGTGGAAGAGACTTAGCTGAAATTTTTCGTTTTTGACCTTTGAAAATGTTCATGTAGTATAATTAGGGCTTTCTGCACATGTCATTTCTTTGCTAATTGTTTTATACTTACAGTTCATCAGATGAGAGCTAAAGTGTTAAATCTTCAATGCATGAAGTTGAAAATGTAAGAAAATTGTAGAACTCACCTTTGTTCCTATTCTTTAATTCAGAAGATATTTTCTTTTTTTTTTTTTGGTATACTCAAAAATATACATTTGCATGTATATAAACATATATACATGCACATACATTTACACATCTATATAATGTATAACATATATAGGTTATATATTATGTGATATATACATAGTATGTATACCATCAATTTATAATACACATATATACTATGTTTACTTATACATGCAGCTGTAGATCATAGGATACACAGACAAACCCCAGGAATGGCAGCTACCTATGTCATACCATCCTGCTGGGTGATGCTTTTCGTATTCTTTTAACCAACAACTAACTTTTATAATTTGAATTAATTTGTCACAGGCTAATTATTGAAAGTATAGGTAATTTTTAGGTGTTCTACTTAAAGAGATATTTTTTACTGAGTATATTTTAAAAAATTATTATCAAATCTTTTATGAAACTATTCTCCTGATTACTAAATGAAATATTTTTAGAGCTTCCATGACCTCTTAAGGAATTCATTTTCTGGTGTGCTACTAACAATATTTTCACAAAATGCTTTAAGCATACATTAATTAGGTTGTAATAGTCTTTTGGATGAATTATGTGTTTGTATAAATGATAATTTGGAAAAGTTCATGGAAGTCTGATGTGAAGAACTCTATTGTTTGACAACAGTTTGAAAGATACTGAGTATTAGACATTTTTACTTTAAAAGAAATGGAGACAAAATCATTCAAAGGAAAGCACTCACTTAAGAATTCATTAACTGCAATAGACTTTATCACCCATTATTTGGGGACATGAAAAAGTGCTCATTTCAAGGGTATCAAGTGCCATGTTGGGTCAGATCTGCCTGCTGTTCTCAGATGTTGATAACCAGATACTTTATCTTTTTGGTGAGGTGATGAGTGTGTGTGCCTTTTATTGTGTTATCTCAGAAGATTAGGGTTATAAGCAAACATTCCTGATTTTTCTCTGTAGTCTGTATTTTATACATTATTCATAAATGTACGAAAACCATTACTGAACCTAGTTACATTTTTAGTCTGAACCATTTCTGGAAGGAATTTCCTAAGCTTTCTGAAAAAAGTAGCAGCATGTGGTGTGATAGGAAGCTGTATTATTAGGTTCATAAGAGTGCCCAGTAATTCACGCATGTTCATCATTATGTAAAAATTTCAATTATTCCCTATTTATTATTCCATTTTGTAGAGCACTAATGTTTAATCTGTTTTCATGTTGAATGCATATCCTCTTAATTATTTTAGCTGATTTTTGTCTAGTGTACTTCATTTCCTCTTGAGTTGTACCTTTGTAAATTCTGTAGAGTATTAGAGAGAGAGATGCATCATGGTTCTACAGAACAGGAACTCAAGTAGTGTTTTGTGTTTTTACTCCTCTTCCTGGCAATACTCAACACTTTTGCTTGCTTCCTGCAGGAATGTATTGACCTGTTTCATAAGGAAATAGCCCACAACGACTTAGGGAGCCAGGCACATATCACTTTTCATGACTTGCAGCTCAGAGCCTGTCCCGCCTAGAGTAAGGTGGAGATATAATTTTGGATGTGTTGCTGCAGGTTGTCCATGTTGATGCCCACCATTGTTCTGCTAAGGCTTTCAGCTGTTCTGTGTTGTATCATCTGTTCGCCTTGAATTGTATTGCCACTAGTGTTTCCTTTTTCCAGCCCAGGTAAAGAATTGCCTGTGCATTTCCTCTCCTAGGTCATCATTACATAAGACCATTTTAATACCTCACACTATAGTTAAAATTGCTCTTTCTGGAAAACAAATTCCTTTTTATTATGGTATCTTTAGCCCATTCTCAGTGACTAAGTCTTTTTTCTCAGTTTAATGGTAATTCATTTGATGTTTTTTGTGTTTGTTTTTGTGACTTCTCTCTCTTTGGTGGAGAAGCTTACCAGAAGTACTTAAAGAGCCAATTAAGTTACAGTTTTAGGCCCTTACTTTGTCAAAGCATTTATTTTTCAAAGTGTTTTAGTAAGATATTTATAGTTTTTATGTTTGTTTCCCCCAGAAGATAGGATGAGCTTATATAGCATACCCAGTTTGAGTATGAGGCAGGAAAATACATTGTTTAGAGGTGAATAATTTATTTTGTACTATTCTTTTCTGCAGATAAAATTAGTAATACGTATTAAAAATTTTAAAGCATGAGCCTTTTCGCTTCAGGACATTGATCTGGGAAATAATTTTATGAATAAGATCTCAAAAACACAGGCAACAAAAGTAAAAATAAATGGGATTATTTCAAACTTAAAAGCTTCTGCACAGCAAAGGAAACAACAGAATGAAAAGACAACCTACAGAATGGGAGAAAATATTTGCAAACTGTTCATCTCAAAGGGAACTAATATCCAGAATGCACTAGGAACTTAAACATCTGAACAGGAAAAAAAAAAAGATTAAAAAATGAGCAAATGATCTGAACACACATTTCTCAAAATAATACATATACATGAGCAACAAATATATGAAAAGTATGCTCAACATCACTAATCAGGGAAATGCAAATAAAAAACCACAATAAGATATCATCTCATCCCAGATAGGATGGCCATTATTAAAAAGACAAAAAAAAAAATCATGCTGGCAATGATACAGAGAAAAGGGAACTCTTACACACTATGCAGGAATGTAAACTAGTATGGTCACTATGGAGAGCAGAGTGGAAGCTCCTCCAGCAATCCCACTACTGGGCATTTATCCAGAGGAAAGGAAATCAGTTTATCAAAGAGATACCTGCACTTCTGCGTTTATTGTAGCACTGTTCACAATATACAAGATATGGAATTAACCCATGTCCAACAACAGATGAATGGATAAAAAATGTGCTATATATACGCAATGGAATACGCTATTCAGCCATTAAAAAAAAAAAAGGAAGTCCTGTCATTTGAGACAACAGGGATGGAACTGGAGGGCATTATGTTTCTTGAAATAAGCCAGGAACAGAAAGTTAAACACCACATATGTTCTCATATGCAGAAGCTAAAAAGAAGTTGATTTCATAGAAGTCAAAAGTAGAACAGAGAATAGGAGGGTTGAAGGAAGAGTGGGGGATAAGGAGAGAGTTGTTAAAGGATATGAAACTCCAGCTAGATAGGAAGAATCAGTTCAAGTCTTCCATAGCACTGTAGGGTGGCTATCATTAACAGTGATTATGGTTTAAATATGTAGGAGGGTATTGACTGTTTCCAACACAAAGAAGTGATAAATGTTTGAGATGATTAATTATGCTAATTACCCATTACTATACATTGTAATGTATCAAAACATTACTGTGTACCCCATACATATATATGATTATTATGTGTCAAATAAAAATAAAAGTGTGAGCCTTGCTACCCAATAATTACACTTTTGGGGATTTGTTGTATGAAATAAGAGTAACAACAATAATAGTCAACATTTCTGTATTGCTTGCTATGTTTTGGGCATGATTTAAAGCATTTGACATACATGTACTTACCTAACTCATTGAAATCCTGTGAAGTAGGTACTGTTACACCAGTTTTATAAAGAAATTGAGGCACCGAAGATTAAGTGATTTGTCCAGTTTTAGTCTGTCTCTGTTACATCCAGAGATACGCATAAAAAATATGTAGAGGATTAGTAATTTTAAATCCATTTATATTTCCACAATAGAGGTTATCATTAAATAAGAGGAGACTCATATAGTAGAATTCTATGAGGAGATAAAAACGGCAAGTCTAGCCTTCTGTAATGCTAAACTTATAAGAAGTATAATTCTATTTTAGTAAAAAGGATGTTAGTATACATATATTGAATGCAAATATTGTGTGTATAAACTAGAAAGCCATGCAACAGAATATTAATAGTACTGATGAACTCTGGATATTGGGATTAGGGGTGATTTTATTTGTGCATGTGTTTTTCTATTTTACAGTGCTTTTTCATTGAGCACATTCTGCATTTGGGAAAGAAAGGTTATTTAAAGTTCTTATTAAAGTTACTGCATTTAATTCTGTTTTTGCCGTTGTGTCAGGCAAGTAAAAATGCTAGATATCAAGTTACCAGAATCTTCTCTGGAGCCCTTCCTCTGGGGGTTGCATGTATATCCTGCCTGTCTTTTGGCACAGTGATTTGTAAGTGACATGGTTTAAGGATTTGGACTAACAGGTTCATAGTTTCACCCTGCTTTCTTCTAGAGCTCCTGGATAAATTCTGTCCGGTTTCAATGATTTATCTATATTTAGTTTGTCAACCTAGGTAAGAATATCCTGTGCAGCTCTCTGTTTGCTCTATTGAGTCCTTGTATGGTTATCTTGTTAGTATAGTGCTAATGATAACAGGCTGTGTGTAAAAGCTCTCTGTACACAGCTGTCGAACTCTGCTGTTTTTGGTGGTGCAGACTACACCCTGAATCCTGTTAAAGAAAACCTTTGAGATCATAAAAGGATGTTTGGAAGTTTTAATATAAATCTCTTACTTATATCAAAAGCAGTTGAAGCAAATAGTCTTAAAATGTACTAGAATTCTGATGTATCTGACCTGCTTCCTTAACAATTCAGTTTGGCTTTGGTAATCTCTGCAATCTTCTCCTTACTAAAAACTGAAACATTAAGTCTGCCCCTTTTCTTTAATCCCTGTTCAAGAGGGTATGTCGATACTTGAACCCATTTACCAGCATTTAAAGAGCCAGCTGCTGTTGGCATGGCATGTCTGAGATTGCATTTTGTCCTGCCTACCTTTTTATTAGACCTTGCACAGCCATATTTGTGAGTGGGTTAGTTTCCTGTTTTTGCCATAATAAATTACCACAAATTGACCAGTTTAGAACAACACTCATTTATCATTTCCCAGTTTTGTAGGTCATAAGTCTAGGTAAGGTATGGCTGCACTAAGCCTCTGCCCTCTCACAAGGCCAAAATCAAGGTGCTGGTAGGGCTGTCTATGTTCCTTTCTGGAATCTCTGAGGATGAGTCTTCTTCCAAACTTATTAGAATTGCCTGAGTTCAGTTTCTTTGATTGTCGGATGGAAGCCTCCGTCTTCTGCCAGCTCTTGGCCAGGGGCTGGTCTTTGCCCATGAGGCTGCTCACATCCCTTCGTGTTTTCCATGTGACCCTGTCCAGCAACAGCAGCTTGAGTGCCATTCAAGGGAATCTTTTACTTCCCTTCTGCTACATCTTTCTGCTTTAAGAGATCATGTGATTAGATTGGGGCCAGCCAAGTAATCCAGAGGAAGCTCCCTACTACATTTGAAAGTCCCTTTTGCTTTGTAAAGTAACAGATTCATGGGTTCCAGGGATCCGGAACATGGACATCTTTTGGGGGCCACTCTGCCTACCACAGTGAGCCTGTTAGTTCTCATGTATACCAAACATACTCTTTCTATGTGTTTAGCACTACAGTGGATACCCAGACCATAAGCGTCATAGTCCTGACACACGAGTTGGTAAAAAACTAACTGGGAACTTGTGATAAGCACTTATGTTAGTGTTTTAGGAGTTTAAAGGAAAGAAAAATTAGTGAAGATGGAAAATAGCAAAGGCCTTATAGAGGAGGAAGCACGTGAATTTCGCCCTTGAAGACTACTGTGGATTCGATAGTCTAAGGATTGAGGAGTTACAGAAGTGGGGCAAGAACTTGATCAACTTGAACAAATAGGATGTAGGATTGGGCCTGATGTGTTTAACGTGATAGCAGAGAGGCGATATTAATTAGGAGGAAGTAGTAAGGAATAAAATATACAGTTGTACAAGGTTTGGAGAGGCATGCAGTGGAATTTCAATTTGAATTCCTCAAAAGGGATTTTATTTCACCAAGATTTGAGCGAGATAGTAATATAGGAAATAAGTGTTTCATAAAGATGAGTCTGGGAGTGATCTGCAGGACAGAGAAGGTGGAGAAGATGGAGTTAGCCAGGTGAGCATACGATATGGGGTTTGGGCCACCACAATCAAGCATCTTCTTATTTAGATCATCTTAAATCTTGACTTCATAGGATTGTTACCATTTCAAAACATAGGCTTTAAGTGACTACTTCATTAACTCCTTCATTCACCGTACTATCTTTTGGTTTTATTGTATACAATAACTTTTTTTTTTGAGGCCCTGGTGTTAATCAGAATGATGCATCTTTCTCCTCTGTCAGGCTTTCAGTGCTTCACATACTTTTCAGATAGTCTTCAGAACTCCTTCAGGACAGAGAGAACTGCTTTTTCTATATTAATACGGAGAGCTAAAAATTCAGAAATTTGAAGTGATTATATGAGGATCACCCAGCATGTCAGTGTCTCCAGTAGAAGTGAAATTCCAGTCTTTAATTCGGAGACAATGCCCAATCACTGTGGCTACTCTTAGAAACAATTTAAGAGAATCTTCAGACCCACAGCTTAAAATAACTCACGTACGTGGCATAAAATAAATACTTGGGAGTTCCTTGGATGCGGGGTTTGTCTTGATTATCTTGGGTGCCCCTTCAGCTTATTATGGGTCCTGGCTCATAGAAGGAGCCCTGAGATGTTTATTAAATCAGTGATTGATGATTGGGACCACCTGGGCTGACCTTTGAACGACTTCTTACTTCCTATAGTCTTCAAAACTGCCAGAGGCTGGGGGGATAGTTGAGAAACCGGGGAGGTGCTATCCTAATCTGCAGAGATGCTATCCTAAATCACTGACCAATTCCAGCTTTAAGGTTCACAGAACCTTTTGAAAAACATGATCTGGTTTTAAAGTTGTTTCCATGTTGATCCATTTTGATGGGGGGTGAGGTTTGCTATTCACATCAGTGAGTATGGCCAGCCTTTGTCTGCGGAGATCTGATTAGTTTGTTAAATTCAAAGTAGCATTTTAGACATGATTTCAGTAAAGGTTAGGGGCACTCTTTGGCTCTTAAATTTTATTTCAAAGTAAGAGTTCCCTAAGGGCTAGTTTGACTTATTTAATTAAACTGTACAGGACTTGGCTAATAGTTTTATAAAAACCCTCTTCAAGGCAAAGTTGTAATTTAATACAAAATCGTAAATTGGTAAACCTGTAACATTTGTATCATGAAACAGGTGATGTAACTGAAGATTAAATAAATGTAAAAAATTTAGATATTGCTTTTGAATTGGAAATGGCAATATTTGTATATTTTTGACAAAGCTTGAAGGAGCAAAATCTCATGATAAACACTATATGCAATTGACCTGAATGATCTAATGTTAAAGAGCCACTGCAGAAGCATTTGCAAATCATAAATTAAAGAGCTCTTTCTCAATTAACAGTTACAGATGTCTTCTCAGTGCAGGGAAGTGTGCTAGGGACTGCATCCTAGAGATAGTCTGTGCTGGCATAGGGCTTCTAACCTAGTGGAGGTGACACAGATACAGGATGTAGTTTCCAAAGTAGTCTACCACGGGTCCAGCGAGAGCATGCAAACATTCTTAACACAGGGTAGGTTACCACTGAGTGCTAGATTAGTGGATTAAAATGACCTTTCTACCCCTCTCTGTCTGGTGAACGGCTGCTAATCTTTCAATGTTAGGTAAAGCGCCTAAGACTCCTGTAGACGGTCTTTTTCGACCCCATACAGCCTTTATTCTCTGCGGTACTCAATGTGCGCTGCTTTCCAAGCATTTGTGATACCTCAATGGGCATAGTCTACCAGAATGAGTGCAGGATGGGGAAGTCTGGGACTCCCAGCCTCCCAGAGCACAAGAAAAACTTGTAACTGTCAGAAATCAGAATTAATCGATTAATAATAGCAAATATTAAGTAACAAATATTAAGGTTAATTTTTTAAATATTCTACCAGCCAATTTGGTCTCTTTGTTCTAATTTCATCTTCACCAAGCAGTCTTATGGTTGTACATTTGGTTTTCTACCCCCTTATGTGGCATAAATATTGCTGTGATTGTGGTTATAGCCCCTGCTGTCAGCTCGAGACTTGATGTCTGTACATTCTGCTTTGAGTCTGGATCCTTGATCCTGGCCTGTGGTTCCATCTCAGGAGTTAGAAGCCTGTGGTGCCTGGCCTGAGTCAGCTCAGTAGCTTCATTGACAACATTGGTTCGTTTAACAAATATTGCCTGAGAAGAAGACATTTAAGCAAAGACCTGCAGGAAGGAAGGGAGTTAACTAAGTGGATATGTGGGGCAAGAACTTCCCAGAATGAAGAAACACCAATATTAATTGCTTGAGGTATGAGAGGTGAGGTCAGGGGCACCAGTTTGTATAGGGCTTTCTAAAACATGATTTGGAGTGAGATGACAAGCTATAGAGGATGCTGAGTCAAGGTGGAAATAACAAAATCCTACTTAGGTTTTAACAAAATTACTGTGGTTGCGGTGTTGAGAACAGTGAGATGGTGGCAAGGATGGAAGCGGGGAGATCAATTAGGGGGCTGTTTAAATGATCCAAAGAAAAGATAATGAGGTAATTGGATAAGGTGATAGCAGTACAGATGGCAGGAAGTATAGGATTGGGGAATATATTTTAAAGGCTATGCCAAACAGGCCTTACTGACAGATGGGTTATGGAGTGTGTGTGTGTATGTGCGCGCTCACGTACACGTGTACATGTACCTGTAAATAAAGGAGAGAAAGAACAAAGGATAACCCCAACGTTTTTAGCTGAGAAATTGTGTTTTCACACACACTGAGATGGGGAAACTGAGAGCAGCATGTTTGATAGTCAACGTTAGGAGCTCACCTTTAGACATCTTCACTTCGAGAAGTCTGTTAGGTAGCCAGAAGGAACTGTTGCACAGGCATTTCGATGTACAAATCTGGAGTTATACTCTGTAGAGGTCCAGATTAGAAAAAAATTGGAGGGTCATCAATCTAACAAAAGGTTTAAAAACTGTGGGAATGTACTGGGTGCAGTGAGTCACATCTGTAATCCCAGCAGAAATGAAGATCATGCTGTAAGAGAGTGGGATTACAATTGACCTCCCCATGTCTCAGGTTCCACATGCACAGATTCAACCAACTGTGGATCAGAAATAGGTGGAAAAAAACCAATACAACAATAGAAATAATACAAAACAAAATATAACTATTTACGTAGCATTTACACTGTATTAGGTACTATAAGTAACCCAGTGATGATTGGAAGTGTACAGGAGGATGTGCCTGGGTTATTTGTAAATACTATGCCATTTCCTATCTGGGACTTGAGCATCTGAGGTTTTGGGTATTCTTGGTGGGCCCTGGAACCAATGCCTGTGGATCCCGAGGGATGACTGTATGCCTGTATGTGATGATGGGCCTCTCTCCATGAATTTAAGTCACCAGGAGTGGGTTTGGGGAGTGTCAGCTCATTTTCTGCCTGTTTATCAGCAGACACAGATGGGGTAGTTTTGTCACTTGCACCTACGGAAAATCCTCCTTGCTCCTGAGGTTGTTTGACTCAGTGTCTCCCTTTTCTTGTGTCTGGGAGGTTGATGGCGTAGTACATTTACTCCCCAAGTAGTCTGTGAGTGTGGTTGGTTAAGGTGGCTGAAATGAACTCGGCATCTCCCAGCACCACCAACCTGGAAAGTGTTTTTGGTAGGTGCCGTGTGTATAACATCCTTCTGATTGCAAAGGCCTGTATTCTAGCATTAGGTCGGGTTAATTCCTATCAGGTCTTTTTTTTCTCTTAGAGCCCCATTTCTAATGAAGGGATTAATTTGGCAGGTGACATCAACTTGCAAGCCAAATTTAGAGTTGATTTTCCAAATGACTTCCCCCAAATGCCCTATTATTTCCTGTCTCCATTGTAAAATATTTCTTCTTCCTGGAATTCTCTAACTCCCTCTTCTTTGAGAAATAAAAAAATATCAATTTTAGTGTAATAATTTGTCTTATTTAATTTTGTTACTTAAATATGATTCACATTTTACCAAGGACTTAAAATTTGGATAGGAATAGAGATTGAGATAATATAGCTCTACTCTCAGGTAATTCACATTGTGGGCCGGGCACGGTGGCTCACACCTGTAATCTTAGCACTTTGGGAGGCTGAGGTAGGTGGAATCACCTGAGGTCGGGAGTTTGAGACCAGCCTAACCAACATGCAGAAACCCTGTCTCTACTAAAAATACAAAATTAGTGGGGTGTGATGGTGCATGCCTGTAATCCCAGCTATTCAGGAACTGAGGCAGGAGAATTGCTTGAACCCAGGAGGTGGAGGTTGCCGTGAGCTGAGATCGCATCACTGAACTCCAGCCTGGGCGACAGAGCGAGACTCCGTCGCAAAAAAAGAAAAAAAAAATCACACTGTGGCCTTTATAGGATATCTTTTTACTGTCCAGTTTTACATATAATTTACCATGGATTTTTTAATTAGGATACCTATTTTACTGTAAACTGGCAATATTTTTCACATATTGGAGATAATTTTTGAAGTCAGTTCTTTGTCTATGATATAACTTCCATTTAATAATCATTGTTTTTAGATTGGAATTGTGTCAGCTCCCTTTCTATAACGTATAGTTTCCATATATAAAGTAATCTGAGTATATATCTTGTGTGTGTGTGTGTGTCTCTGAATTTTTTTCATCGCAGATAGTTTGGTGGAATTCTAATTTTAGTTATGTTTTTTCTCCATCACTTTGCTTGGGAACGCTGGATGAAGTGGTTACTTTCATTTCTCTTTTTCACCATCATGATTGTTTCCTGCAGTCCCATTTATTTTTGTCAAGTTTTTCTTCATGCCATCAATCTGTCTCATTTGTGTATCTGTTCTGTTTCTTTTTCTTTTTTCACAGCTGCGAAGAGCCACGGATGGTCTTTTATTTGGTTGGTTTTCATTCCTGATGCATATACAAACCACTAGAGTATGCATTTTTGAATCTTATATATATCTTCCAGATTTAGCTTTATATTATGAAGATATTTATCATTTGGGCAGCTCAGAAAGGCTTTTTCCTTGAGACACTCTCTGCTTACCTTTTATAATGTTCAGACAGGAGGTTGTCAGTTAACTTGCTATAAATCTACCTTCAGCTTCAGTGTGCTATAATTATATAAGTTCTATTATTAATGATGCATTTCTGGTTTGGTCTGCTCTTGATAGTGCTAGCACCAGCCCTGCTATTTTGGCATTTATAGTGAGCACATATCTCCTGATAATTATATTTCTCTTTTATAAAATGTTTTATATACACATTTCTTTTAATGTATCAGCATAGCAAATATTTTCCAAATGTCCACAACGTCTGAGGCATTGTTGTAAGCAATGGGAATGCTATGGTAAATAAGATGCCATATACAAATTACATTCTAGTGTGGGAGAGAGACAGCAAGTAAGAAAGACACTTGATAGAGCTGCAGAGTGTTGAGTACTGTGAGGAACACGAAGCGGGATGTGACCGTGGAGATGAAGGCACGTGCTGTGGTCATGGAAGGCCTTTTGGGGGAAGTGACTTTCAAGCAGAGACCTGATTGATATGATGCCATGAAGGGCAGTTTAGGGAAGGGAGCAGCAAGTCAATAGGCCCTGAGGCTGGAGTGTCTCAGGGCCAGCAAGAAGGTCAGAGTGCCTGGATGATAGTTGGCTAGGGGGTGAGTGGTAGGAGTTGAGGCTGGATCATAGCCAGTTAGAGGGTGAGTGGTAGGAGATGAGGTTGGATGATAGTCAGCTAGGGGGTGAGTGGTGGGAGGTGAGGTTGGAAGGATAGCTGGTTAGCAGGTGAGTGGTGGGAGGTGAGGCTGGATGATAGCTAGAGGGTGAATGGTAGGAGGTGAGGTTGGATCATGGCCAGCTAGGGGGTGAATGGTAGGAGGTAAGGTTGGATGATAGCTAGCGGGTGAGTGGTGGGAGGTGAGGCTGGGTGTCAGTTAGCTAGGGGTTGAGTGGTGGGAAGTAATGTTGGATGATAGTCAGCTAGGGGTTGAGTGGTGGGAAGT
Source organism: Pan troglodytes (assembly GCF_028858775.2). NCBI lineage: Eukaryota > Metazoa > Chordata > Mammalia > Primates > Hominidae > Pan > Pan troglodytes. The sequence continues at coordinate 9,481,823 of NC_072404.2, forward strand.
GAGGTTGGATCATAGCCAGCTAGGGGGTGAACGGTAGGAGGTAAGGTTGGATGACAGTCAGCTAGGGGGTGAGTGGTGGGAGGTGAGGCTGGGTGTCAGTTAGCTAGGGGGTGGGTGGTGGGAGGTAATGTTGGATGATAGTTAGCTAGGGGGTGAGTGGTGGGAGGTGAGGTTGGATCATAGCCAGCTAGGGGGTGAATGGTAGGAGGTAAGGTTGGATGATCATCAGCTGGGGGTTGAGTGGTGGGAGGTGAGGCTGGGTGTCAGTCAGCTAGGGGGTGAGTGGTGGGAGGTGAGCCTGGAAAGGTAGCAGAAGTGATCCAGGATCCTAAGATGTGAGAAAGTGCTTAGATTTTATTGATTCTATTTTAGGCATAAGAGAAGGCCATGGAGGATTTTGAGTAGGGTTGGGCTGTAAGCATGTTTGCATTTATTTACAAAAAGATTACTCTGCTTGCTGTCTGGAGAATCAGTCATAGGATTGCAAGAGAGATCACGTAGGAGATTCTCGTAACAATCTTTGTAAGTGATGAAGGCAGCTTGGACTGTAGGATCACCCTGAAAATGGTGAGAAGTGGCAGGGCTTGGGTTTTATTTTGAAGGCGTAATATACAGGACTTGATAATGGATTAGATCTGCAGAATGAGGGAAAGAGGTGAACCTACATTTTGCCCTGAGCAATGGGGTGAATTGTGATATTTATCAAAAAGTGGAAGACTCAGAGAGAGAGGTAGGTTTGGGGCTGAAAATGAGCCCCATTTGGGCTTTTTATGGGCTCTTCCTGATCTCCTTCTCTCCCCTTGCTTTTGAGGTATTACCAGCTACAGGGGCTGAAGAAGGAGCAATCAGGCCAGGGTTTAAAGGGGCGCTGGGACTGATCTAGGGAGGTAGCTAGCATGAGTGGTAAGTTGGTTACATGCAGGGGATTGAACAAATAAGTAAATATATTGAGGGTAAAGGGAACTAGGTTTATCATCAACAGATAAGGGATTTATAAATGTGGAAAGGGGAAAGATTAAAAAGAACCTTGAGGTGTTACACTAGAATTGGAAGTATTAATGTAAACTCATGGTTTTGGAAACATGTATATATAGGTGATAATATAGAGACACACTCATATACACACCCAGAAGGCCTAGGAGCAGTCAGTCACTTATCAGCAGTGAGTCTGCCAACTGCCTAGATTCTGGTTTGTAAATTCCATCCTCTACTAAAAGGGAAGGGAACCAAGGCTCCTTGAAGGAATAGTTAATTCCAGGATAAGTACAAAATGACCTTGGAAAACTATCTGTGCTAGAAAGTAAGGAAACACTCAGAATGATGGGAGCCTTTCAAGTTACAGGTCCCAGCTTGAAGGGACTCTCACTGGCCAAATTTTGGACAATTTGAGCAAGAGAGTAAATGATGGCGGTGGATATACATTAAATAAATGGGAGAGAAGCAAAGTTTTTTTGTTGTTGTTGTTGTTTACGGTAGAATGGCTGAGAAAGGAAGGAATAATGGAGTGAAAAAAATCACCATTTGGCAACCACTGTGGTGGTGGTTGGTTCAAGTGGTAGTTATTAATAGACGCTAACGTTGGTGTGAGGATGTTTGATGAGAAACAGAATATTGATGTAGTCTTGAGATATCTCCCCCAAAATGTGTATTAATTACAGAGGGAGAGCTGGTGACCAGGTGATCGAGGGGTTGGCTATGCTCACATCACGTGCCTCCCAAGGAGAAATACTGAGATGGGCACCACATCCTTGCTGACAAAACTGTATTCCTGATGACATCCCAGCCTGAGTCTGGGTACGAGAAAACACGGACAGACTCTGGTTAGGGGACGTGGTAGAGAGGGACAGGCCTGAACTCTTATTATTATGTGATAAATACCTTTGTGGATACAATTCTGTATTTAAGAGTATTCCTTAGAATAGAGTTCTAAGAATGTAGTAACTAGATCAAAGAACAAGAAATTTTAACGGCTCTCAAAAAGTATAATCAAATTATGTCCCTAAACCTAGCACCAATTTACATCCACACTAGTCATACATAAAAAGGACCCATTATATTAGCTCAAAATAGCAGTGAGTTTATTTGCATGCATTTTAAAATAAAGATACAATAAACCATAGAGCCTTAGAAACGACCCATTTCAACTTGCCTGAGAGCAGGAATTAGATATTTCTGATGCAAGAATATCATCTGTGGTATCCTACACAGATGTTCCTCCCACCCCCGCATAAACATTTTCAATGAAAGTTTATGGATTTTATGTGTTTCATGGTAGCTAAATGATTATTAAAATTTTAGGGCTTCCCAAATTACTAAAGGAAAATTTGTCTTTTATAATGTTATTAACCTGTGCAGTAACCTACAGAAGACATCTACTGATAATGGGTTCTCAAAATGTAAGGAATTGATAGAACTTAAAAATTCACTCATGCTTTGTAAAAGAAAAATATATTGATAGAATGAACAACAGAAGGAGTAAATAGCATTTCTGTTGTTTATTTGTGATAACATTAAAAATACTTATTTTCACATAGATAGGCATGTGAAATATATTATGTATTAACATTTCAGAATTATTGTGAATATGAAGTTAGCTTATGTACATAAATAAGGAAAATGTAGGCCAAGGTAGCTAAATGCAAACACAGAATATCAGCATTCATTTACCTCATGAGAAGTTACTAGTGAGTCTTTGAATTTCATCTGTGAAACAATTTGTGTGATAACATATTTTCTGAAAGAATTAATCACTTATTTCCCTATGCATAAAAACATTGTCCACAACTATCCATAGGTCAAGTCTAAATATCATTAAAATTTGTTTTGCAATGAGAAGTCTTTATCGTATAGTTGATAACGTCTGTTGAATTTTCATTGATTTGGAAATGATGTGGCTGGTGTTTGGAATTAAGCTATTAGAATATTCTGTCAATATAACTCTGCTTCATATACCAGTGAAGAAATCATCATTCATTTAAGAGTCTAACAAGATTTGGCTAATATGAACTCTGCTTTGAATTTTGGATATGTTCCTGATTGTCAGACCACAATACCACCCTCAAACTACATAGGGTTTGCAGTTGATCTTCAGTGTGGAACTTTTGATAAGTTTACGTTTTTACTTGATCACATCGAGCATATTTGGGGTTGATCTTTATCTGTACGCTATGCTAATGCTTAACATAAGTCCTTTATTTACCCTTGGTTTTGTATTGAAATGTTCACGCTTATTTCGACTTAGGTTACTTAGTAGTAAGAAATATGACAGACGTTATCTTCATTTGAAAAACAAGCATTTGAAAATTTAAATTTTTTATTTTCTTAAATTTTGAATATTGAATTTAGCTACAATGTCCTTTGGACTTTTTCACTGAGACCCCAATTTCCCCAGCCATATTCCAAGTCCAGCCCAGTAGAGAATGTAGTTTGGTTAGATCATAGTGTGTAAGTAATTAAATTTGTGCCACTACCTAAGTATGTCTCAGATAGTCAAAAATAAGTGATACAATGTATTCATTATTTGCTATCAGCCATACTATTTTTTCCCACATTAGTGTAGGTTATTGATTCCATTATCTATTTTTGTCGCCTCACCTAGGTAATGACAATAAAGTGATACATGGGAGGGTTTATTCTTCGAAAAGGAATGATTTTGGGTTACTATTTATGATGCTTATCTGAACAATGTAAAGTGTTACAGAGTCATATTTTAAATATACAAAGAGTTCATAAGGAATACTTTGCGGTTCAGGTAAAAATAAGCTGTCTAGAAATTAAATAGGCTTTTGTTTTAAACTTGATTCATTTATTTGTACTAAAGTAGCAGGTTCAGTAACACGCCATTTATCTGGTCATTTTCCAGAATAAGATGGAATTTTCCGGGTAACTGATCATAAATTAGTTTTCCAGGTAACTGAATCTTAAACCTTCAAGGACTGAAATCCTATAAGTTTAACTATTTTTGATGGAAATTTTTATAGAACATACTTTCTACCTTCTTACTTTTCTGTATCTTTTTAATCAGAGGATACTCAATATAATTTGATCTGTTTTCTGGCTCAGGACTACTGTTTTTTCCACCTCCAGTACCTCTTCTTTCTCCCTTAATGAGTTTGCTTTTTATTCCCTGTGGCTTGTGAACCCAAAGTTGTTAGGAATTGTTGTTTTTGGTAAGCCAGGATCCAGGGAGGCTCAGAGTGAGGGTGTAGGGAAGAAAGGGTATTCTTTAATGTTGGTCTTTTTTATTAGTTGTTATCAGGCATTCACATCTTCCCACTTTGGTTCTGGCTTTGGCGCTTTGCTCTGGAAGGCTGCTTAATGGGAGGTCACTGACTCATGGTACGTTAGGTCTCACCTGGTAGCTTTGCCTCCTCTTCATGGTGGAGTAAATTGAGCCCTGAGAGTATCATGGGAATCACTCAAGCTCACACACACTAAGTAGTGATAGAACCCTGGGTTTAAGACCCAAGTCTTCTGTCTCCAAGTCTAGTGTTTTCCTACTATAACTGTCATGTTAACTCCAGGTCATTATTAGGAACATAGTTAGTAGTCTTGATAAATAAAAAAGGCTCTGTTATTTCTTAGTGGGATTCTTGCCTCTCACTTTCTTACCTATGTTGGAAACTAGAGTCATCCTAGACTCCTCTGCACTCTGCATTCGAAGGGTGACTAAAGCCTTGTCTAGTTTACAGCCTATGCAGCCTCTAGCATCTTACCTCCTCTGCGTTCTTGTCACATGGCCCTCTTTCAGGCCCTTTTCGTCTTTAGCCCTCTTTCCCTCCTTGTTCTGCTCCCTGCCTCTGGACTCATTGTCAAACACACCATGCATCAGCACTTAGAAAAAAATTGCAAAAATATGGTAGTGGAGAGGAGAGACTGTACAAACATGAACAGCTGAAGGGCAGAGAATAAGTACCAATGAGTAGAAAAATCAAAACAGTCCAATTATTCTATCAAATTATGCATGTATTAGATCAGAAAGAAAATGATTCCAGCACTGTAGCCAACCTAAACCATGTGATTCAGGTGGAGTTTGGTACAATGCAAACCCTGAGTGCATGTGGTGTGTAACAGAGACATCTCTCTTACCACTCTCTGAAGATTAATGTCACTGCTGGTAAGACTCTGATTAGAATCCTATTTCCAACATGTGGTGATGCTAAGTAAACAGTACTGACAAGGCTGAAGGATGTGAGCTCTACTAAGTGAATTGAAAAGTTGGATAAAAAGACCCGCTGATAAAGATGAGAGGACACTGATTACTCATGAAAAGGAAAGACCAAGGGAGGACTTCCATTTGACTTCAAAATACATGAATTTTATTATTCTGACAGTGCCACCAAAATAAATCCTATGTATTCTCCAGGCAGTAAGGGCTTATGTTATAGGCAGTGTTTTAAATGTAAATATTTTTATCAACCAAATATATTTAAGATGTGAAATCAGTTATCCCTATAAGTCTGTAATGAAAAATGGCAGTACTGGGTACTCTGTTTATCCTTAAAATTTAGAAATTCATGTTCTCAGAACTTTTTTTGGTATTATTTCTTTGATAAATTTCTTCTCTTTTTGTCTTTTATCTCTTTTAAGAACTCTTGCTAGTTTCCTGTTGAATTTGCTGGATTGATCTTCCTGTTTTCATCTATTTTTCTTTCATCCATCTCTTTGGCTGCTTCCCCCGCCCCCCATTCCTTGTTTCATAATAATTTTTTCTTAGTTATGTGAATATATTCAATATATTTCCTTTTGCTTTCTTTGTTGCCTGTTTCATCTTCCATTTATTAAAAAAACTTTTATTTTCTTGTAAAAACCCTTAACATGAGATCTACCCTCTTAGCAGATTTTTTAAGGTGTACAATACAGTATTGTGAATATAGGCACAATGCTGTATAGCAGATCTCTGGAACTTGCTCATGTTGCTTTATTGGAACTTTTTACCTTTTGATTAGCAAATCCCTGCATTTGGCCTCCCTGCCTGACATTGTTCTGTTCTCTCCTTCTATGAGTTTGACTATTTTAGGAAGCTCATCGAAGTGAAATCATGCAGTATTTGTTCTCTTTGACTAGGTCATTTATCTCCCTAAGCATAAGTCTCAACCATCTTGTCACATATTGCAGGATTTCGCTTTTTTTTAAGTTAATATTCCATTATATGTATATACTACATTTTCTTTACCCATTCATCTGTCACTAGGCATTTAGGTGCTTCTGTGTCTTGGCTATTGTGGATAGTGCTGCAGTGAACATGGGAGTACAGATGTCTCTTTGACCTCTCAGTTCCTTTGGGTACATATCTGGAAGTGAGATTGCTGGATCATATAGTAATTATATTTTTAATTTTTTGAGAAACCTCCATACCATTTTCCATAACGGTTGTACAGTTTTGCATTCCTAGAAACAATATATAGCATTCAAATTTCTCCACATCCTCCCCAGCACTTGTCTTTTTTTTTGGTGGTCCCATCCCAACAGGTGTGAGGTGGTGTTGCACTGTGGCTTAGCTTTGCATGTTCCTGCTTCCTTTTTTGTTTCTCTCGGTCTCTGCCTTTCACACTAGAGGCTTTCCTCGGTTGTTTGTGATACAGGTGTTAAGAAATTACATAGGTAGATAGTGAGGGTATGGAAGTCCTCAGTAAGGTTTTCCTTTTAATGAAAAGCAGCCCCAAATCATTTTCCTTTCTAACAGAAAAATCTGTGAAATCAAGCTGGAAATAGATGCAGACATAGATGCCGGCAGTTGTGCCAATCATGTTCAAAATGGTGGCCCCATCTTCCCTTCTCTTTATCAGCCACGTGTACATACATGTACAGTAAGGAGCAGACAAGACAGCACCAGTCAATGGAGAGCTCATTTGCATAATAAGATTAGGGTGGGGTGGCCAGCCTTCCCCGTGGGCTGTGTAAATGTCATGCAGTGGCTCACTCCTGTAATCCCAGCACTTTGGGAGGCCAAGGTGGGCGGATCACCTGAGGTCAGGAGTTCGAGACCAGCCTGGCCAACATGGTGAAACCCCGTCTCTACTTAAAAATACAAAAAATTAGCTGGGCATGGTGATACGCACCTGTAATCCCAGCTACTCAGGAGACTGAGGCAGGAGAATTGCTCGAACCTGGGAGGCGGAGGTTGGAGTGAGCCAAGATCACATCATTGCACTCCAAGAGTGAGACTTTGTCTCCAAAAAAATAATAAAGAAAAAGAAAACTGTTAGGCTATAAAGAGTCCCTTTGTTTATCTGTTAGCTTAATTTAAAAGTAAAACATATATTATTCTAACTACATGCATTAATGTTGAATGTTACCTTCATAAGTTTATAGCTCTTATCCCTAATGCCAACAACATCTGATTACTTTGCACCATATGGCTGCAGTGTGGTGTATGGAAAGAAAGCTGGCTGGGGACCCAGCCAGGCTCACTCATACTATTCTTTAGTAGTGTGACCTTATGCAGGCTTCTTAACTTCTTTGCTTGAAAGTTTTCTCAGCTGTAAAGCGCGGGCCTTCTATAACATGGTCCCTTAGCATCCTTCTATTTGTAATATTCCCTCATTGTATGACAAACTATGTCTATATTGGTCGTTCTTTTTCAGTTAGTAAACAAGAGTTTTCTGTGTATGTATATCTCCATACACAATGTGGTTGAAAATACATAAATACATGTAGTTAAAACACCACCCCCAGTCAAAATAGATTTAGGCTACATTTGCTAATGGATCCTCATAAGTTCTTGCAGATATTCTCATCCATGTGTCAATATTTGCACATAAATCATTATCCAGGCACTATATCATTTTTTTCTCACATCTTAGAAATACTTTTATGTAAACATATTCCTGAACATATTTATTACTAGTCAATATCTAGTACTATAATTTATAAATTAATAAGAAATTTAAGTTTTTATTTTTTTACCTTTTTTCTTAAATCTAATTCCCCCCCTGCATGTTTGACTTGTGCTGGCAGAATAATAGTCCCCCCTGCATGTTTGACTTGTGCTGGCAGAATAATTTTTTTTTTTTCTTAGACGGAGTCTCACTCTGTCGCCCAGGCTGGAGTGCAGTGGCGCGATCTCGGCTCACTGCAAGCTCCGCCTCCCGGGTCCACACCATTCTCCAGCCTTATCCTCCCAAGTAGCTGGGACTACAGGCGCCCGCCACCATGCCCAGCTAATTTTTTTTTTTTTTGTATTTTTACTAGAGATGGGGTTGCACCATGTTAGCCAGGATGGTGTCGATCTCCTGACCTTATGATCTGCCTTCCTCAGCCTCCCAAAGTGTTGGGATTATAGGTGTGAGCCACTGCGCCCGGCCACTAGCAGAATAATTTTTTAAAAAATCTATGCATGGGGCTTGGCTCGGTGGCTCATGCCTGTAATCTTAGCACTTTGGGAGGCCAAGGTGGGCAGATCACTTGAGGCCAGGAGTTGAGACCAGCCTGGCCAACTTGGCGAAACCCTGTTTCTACTTAAAACAAAACAAAAAAACCACACAAAAATTAGCTAGGCATGGTGGCTCACCCCTGTGATCCCAGCTACTTGGGAGGCTGAGGCACAAGAATTGCTCGAACGTGGGAGATGGAGGTTGCAGTAGGCTGAGATTGTGCCACTCCACTCCAGCCTGGGCAACAGAGTGGGACTCTGTCTCAAAAAAAAAAAAACAAAAAACAAACCTGTGCATTGAAAAATGTCTGAAAGTAAATAAAGCAAATGTTAACAATACTTGTATTCGTTGGAATTTGAAGTGATTTTTCTGCGTATTTAATATTTTTAACAATTGATATTTTATTGGGAAAAATCCATTTTAATAAAAGTACCATGCTATTATGAAGTAATTATGAATCAGTAGTTGTTTAATTGAATTATAAAACCATATTCTTTATTGACTATTAAATCACACATCATTAAAAATATTTTTTTCTTCAATCTCTCTTTTTTTAATTGAAGTATAATTTACACATATTAAAATGCACAGATTTTAACTGTACCCTCTGAGTCTTTTACCCACTGTACTTAAAATATAAAACATTCCAGTAATCTCATAAAATTCCCTTAAATCCCTGTTATCCCTCTTAAATCAGTCCATTCCGTCTTCGCAGACAACTACCGATCTGATACCTATCATCATGGATTAGTGTTTTCTGTTTAGAACATTGAATAAATGGAACTATGCACTCTTGTGTCTGACTATCCCATTATCCATTTGATCACTGCTTACAGGTCTTATGACTGTCTTAAAATACCCATTGTTCTTCTTTTCTTAATGTCTATGTAACTGGCCCTAAGTCACACAGCTGGAAAGTGCTAGAGCCAGGGCCGGGCCTCAGGTCCATGTGCCCCTGAGCTCTTTCCCCTAATCCTGTGTGTGCCGCTTTCCAAGGCCCCCGACAGGAAATCCGCTTGCTGGGGAGGGTGAGGTTGCACTGTAAATCACATTGTCACTCTAAGGAATTTGTTCCTTATTCCTCATATATGGATTCTCCATTGTGGCACCATGACTCTTTGGGGTTGAAAAGAATAACAAATTGCAAGCTTGTTTAAAAAATAATCCAGTTTTTCTTCAGCGAGTATTCATCAGACAGCAGCTGTGAGTCAGATACTGTTCTAAGCAGGCTGCCGACTGCGCCCTGGATGTGGGATGATCTGTCTGTGCTGTGGAGTCCAGGAACTTGACTCTTGATGTGTCGGCATTTTGAGGTGTTTCCCCTTGAGCTGGTCAGGTTCCCTGGAGAAGATTTTATTCCTCTTCTGCCTAGAAGGTGATAGCCTGGCTGCAAGTGTTCAGGAAGCAGAGCTGGGGCCTCCGTGCACAAATCCAGGTAATCTCCCTGTTTTCAGTGAGGCATCCTGGTGGCAGATACCCCAGAGTCTCCCTCTGCAAAGAGTAAACCTCCAGTGCTCCTCCAGGGTGGAGAGGGCAGTCACCTAGTTTGCATGTGGGGAAAGGGATCCAGGCACTGATGGTTTTTTTTACTGCCTTTCATGGAGTCTTTCTTATTTTGGCTCCCCTGGGTGGGAAGACATGACAGACCATGTGGCCTTAGTCCCCACATTATAAGGAATAAAATCCAGATTTCTTAGCATGACATCCAGGATGTCATGGGTGGGTGGGTGGGTGGATGGGGTGGGGCAGATTTTGCATTGGCAATTACATTGGCCATTTGTTTGTCCCATTGCCAACTGCGGCTTTGGGCCTCTTGGGTCAGCTATCACACCTCCCACTGCTGTGATGTTTTCCAGCTGTCCGCATTTTGTCTTTTCTTGTGTTTCCACCTTTAAAAGAAAATCCTGTCTTTTTTTTGTTTTTAAATCTTGTAAGGCCTTTTTGAAAAAAAAAATCAGTTCAGGTATAAATTTCTTTTCATTAATTTTGCCTTTTAATGTATCCTCTTCACTCTGAGGCAAGTTCAGAAATCTGAATTTCCTTATTTACTGTGAATCAATGTCATTTCGACTCCAACACTTTCCTATTTCCCTGTCAGCAAATTATCCTTATTTATGCTTAAGGTAAGTCTCCCCACTTACCTAGACAGGCCGATGCTGTCCATATCTTGGATTCCATGTTAAGGAATTTGTATTTTATTCCTTCTAATGGGAGAACTGACCAAGTCCACATGGTTTCCTCGTGTCTGCCCACCCGGCTACTTCTGTGCCAGGCTTAGGGCACAGGAGTTTATACTCTCTATGCAAACCCCAGAACTTCATGAACCTGGAGTGGGGGCAGAAAGGCCCATTCAGGCCCAGATCAAGAGGAAATCACTCTGGTGGCTGGATGACATTTTAAGTAATAGAAGAGGGCCAAAGAAAGTGTTCCAAAAGCACACTTATGCTGTTGGCATGATTTTATGGTTGTCCACACAGAGGCAGACGGAATCTTCTTGAAAGCTTTTTGCTGGATTCCTTTTCCTGTTCCTGTCCCATCCCCCAAATTGGCATGTCTCTTCAAGGCAGTCACTAACTAGTGTGGCTCAGTTCATAGGAAAGAGTGTGTGGTTGTTGTTTGTTGAATACTTTCTGCGATCATTATGCAGACAAGAAGACCAAAAGCAGACAGATTATATTAGCTCTGTCTTCTTTCCTCATGCCACCTGTTTGCCAGGTTGGTCATATTTTCTATCCCCAAGTTAGGGGCTGTGGGGAGATGGAGGCCAGGGGATCTCACTTGGACCTATCAAGGAGTTGGAGCATGGCTATAAATACTTTTTCCAGTTGCTGCTTAGTTTTTAGCAATTCCTTCAAAACTAGATATAGAGAGAGAGTTGGTGCTTAGTTTTTAGCAGTTCCTTCACAACTAGATAGATAGGTAGGTAGATAGAGCTTAAAACAATTATTAGCAAGTTTCCATGGGATTTTAATGGGAAAAGGAGAGAGGAAATGTTGGGCCTTTGCCTTTATTACCTGGAGTACTCAGAAGAGGGTTTCTTGAGGAAGTTTTAGGCTAGATCAGCTGAGTTTCTGCCCGCCTTGAAAGTCCACTATGAGAGATCCCTGCTGCCTGGAGCTCAGTGGAGATGGATGGACTTGCCTGGCTCATTAAGAGCAGGGCTGTATCACATCTGTCTTTGAAAACCTGGCATCTGACATAATTCGTGATGTGTAATAGGTGCTCAATAAAGGGTTGTAGAGTGAATGACTAAATGAGGCAGTGATCACCATGGCAGTCATCCACATCAGGGTGAGTAGTGGAAATGAATGAGGTTAGGAAGAATTATTGCATTAATTTTTAGGGCTCACCAACTCAGTACATACAGGATCCAAATGAAAGAATGAACACTGCCCATTCTAGGATGATAAATGACAGCCGAAATTTGGCCTCAGTATAGGGGCAGAGAGTGGCAGCCTGGAGGGCACATGCCTGATCTGATGGGAGCTGTTGCCAGCTGCAGCCAGTAGGCATAATGACATACCTCCTAATTTTTTTTAGATTTAAGTAAAACTCTGGATGGTAGCATGAAATATCTTTACTTTTCATTTCAAATTTATGATATTTTGAGTCAGAAATAAAACACATATGTGGATCACATTTGATTGAAGGCCTTCTCATTGTCCTCTCTGGTAAACCCAAAAGAAGAGGGAGGCCGGGTGTGGTGGCTGATGCCGGTAATCCTAGCACTTTGGAAGACCAAGGCAGGTGGATCAGCTGAGGTCAGGAGTTCAAGACCAGCCTGGCCAACATGACGAAACCCCATCACTACTAAAAATACAGAAATTAGCCAGACATGGTGGCAGTCGCCTGTAATCTCAGCTATTCGGGAGGCCGAGACAGGAGAATCGCTTGAACCCGAGAGGCAGAGGTTGCAGTGGGCCGAAATTGCCCCACTTTACTACAGTCTGGGCGAAAGAGTGATACTTCATCTCAAAAACAAAAAAAGAAGAGGCCTGGGTTGCTGGGAACCTTCATTTAAGGGGCAAGTGGAAGAAAAAGAATCCTTCATCAAGATTGAAAAGGCGCAGTGAAAGAACCAGAGAGAGAAGTGACTCTGAATCTAAGAAGAAGACTTTAAGGAAGGCTGGTCAAGGTTGATGGACATCTGCTATGATATGTGCTATGGGGAAGTCAGAGAACACAGTGAATTGCTTATGAATGCAGGGAGAATGCACATTCACATGCAGCTATTTTGGGTCTGACACAAACCTGGTGCAGTCTGTGACACTGGTATCACTTGGACCAAACTTGCTTTTAAAGTTGTTTCCATAAAGCTCCGGCAAGAAAAGAGTCCAAGATCATATAAATTTTTATGTTGAAAGCCATCATTCGTATATCTATAATAAAGGACTTTAAAGGAGTATTTAAAATATTTCAAGGAATTTACATGAAACTGTCAAGGAATCACTATTTTTATATCTTCACCATGATAGGGTGGACCTTCGTCTTGTCACTTGGGGGAAGTTATGACAGTAGATCCTATTCCAGGAAGTTTTATTTTACTGGAGGGAAGCCCAGTTAAAATCCCAGTGTTAATTTCCTGTCATGTTAACTACCAAAGAACAGATTTCCAAAGTGTCTCAAACATTTGACACAATCATTTCCGTTTTCTAAACTTGATCTGTGTTTCTTGGGTGATACATGCATTCTGATTCGAAATTGAACAAAGTATATTCTTAAGTATAACTATATCCTGTCTAAGGCAGTGGACTCACGGAGTATGTTTTCATTTTTATGTTAATTGTCGAGAGTTTATAAGTCATTGTAAATTAGTCTAACGAGTGCTTTGTGTGAGTTAGAAATTGTCTAGTAGAGCAAAACCCTTTTACTGAACTCCTCCTGTGTGCTTCCACTTGCTCAGAGCCACGCAGGCAACTTCTTACATGCAGAGGAGGGCGTAATCCAAGCCATACGCTGGTCATTGGGTGGACTTCCATGCCTCTATGCCTTTCTCATGTGTTTGCCTCTGCCTGTAATTTTCCACCCATTCCCAACCTCTTTTCCTTCTCTTCCTTCTTATGAAGTCCTAGTTATGCGTCAGGGATGATTTAATATGTCAGTCCTTCTGTAGAGATCCCTAACACCTCCTTACCACTGTACCCATGACACTTTATATATAACTATGGATATGGCACTTATCAAATAATATATTTGGTATTTATTTTTCTCTTCCACATGACTGTGTGTATCCTAAAGTCCATGTCACTAATTTCTGCATCTAGGCATGTATCTGACATAGGGGAGCTTTTCAATAACTGATGGTTGAATTAGGTGGAATTCATCCAATAAGACATCACCCCAATGCATGACGTAGGCAAATAAGCTATTAACCCTGTGTGGTGTTGAAGAACCATTAAGCTTAAGAGTATTAAGGAGCTAAATGCCCTCTTATGTTTTGTTATCTAATTTAAACAGAGGAACAAAAAATAAAATTCTTTAAGAGAAGAAGGACTAGATATGTCTGTAAGCCTTGATAAACTAATTATAAAACTTGTGGGTGCAGCACACCAACATGGCACATGTATACATATGTAACAAACCTGCACATTGTGCACATGTACCCTCAAAATTAAAGTATAATAATAAAAACTTGACACAATTATATTTTAACATATTTCACATTGATTTAAAATTTAATTGTCGATAAGACATCAGCGGCAAACCCAAACTGTAGAATTTTAATTCCCAATGATAGATTTTTCTAATCTGTAGTAGATTTCTTATTATGTTATGGCCTGATACACGTAGCTTAGTGCCTTGAGTAAAATCATGACCCTGAAATCTAGCGACTGTAGATGTTTTACATATTAGAACTTAGGGCATAATTTTTCTCCCCAACAGCAGGGCTGGAAAGGTGATTACATTTCAGAAGGGTCCTTTCAGCCTGTGCTTTGTAGTGATTTGGGGCATGACCCTTTGCTTTACACCTGCATAGCTGGTGTGGGCTTTTCTCCCAGGCTTCTGGGCTGGGCCTTTCCTCTTTCAGAGAGAAGGACCCAGGGAAGAGGGGCTGAAATGGGAGACATCGTTGTGTGCCAAGGATAGGATCATGCCTGGCCTATGGTAGGTTAGCATTTAGTAAGTGTTTATGCAATATTGCTTGATTAAAATAGCATTGATATTTTAATCAATAACATTATTAAAATAAAAATGTTTTAAAATGTTAAAAATATTTTAATATCTTTACAATAACTATTGGCTATGCCTTACAGTACTATTGTCTCTCTTTAAACCTCTCTTAGAAACTGTGTGTTAGGTTTGGTTTTATTCTTTGATTACTAGAAGTGCTTTTAAAGAAGGTACAGAGCTCTAAAAAGGGCTTCTTTCAAGTGTAGAGAGAGAAATTAGAAAAAACATCAAAGACAAAGACTTCTAAGAAGGAAAATAAAAATTGATTTACCTTCGCTTTAGAAGCTTCCCAAAAGGGGAGACTAGGAAAAATAGCAGACCAGACCATACTGAAGGCTTCCTTTATTCCCTCTGTTGTCTCATTCCCTGGTACCAAGAGCCTCTTTGGGGAGATTACACTTTATGGCAAGGTTGCATTTGTTGTTATTTTGTTCTCATCTCCATCTGGGACAAGCTTAGGCATAATTCCTATTTGTATTTCAAATTTTCCTGCCAAAAACGTGTTGACCTATGTCTCCAAAGTAACGGAGGTTATGCATCATTTCTACTCTAGTTGTGGAAATCGACAAAATAATGTTTCTACCACTAGCAAGAAAAATTGAGATGTTACTCTAGAGAACTTGCCATTGAAATGGCATTAGTGATAGGATTTGACGTTTTGAAAAAATAGATCCCATTCTTCTTGGCTTCTTGTTATACTCTTTGCTTAATTTCTGTTTCATGGACGCGATCACTATCTGTTGCAAGTGTGAGGATGAAGCCACAGATGGCAAGACTCTGACCCCATAGGGGAGCCATTCTTACTAAAGAGATGGCTCTTAAGACCAAATGGAGCACTGGTAGAATGGGTGCCAGGTGAGTGGGAGAGACTGCCTTCCTCATGGTCTGCTTGTGGCTGGTAATATCCTTGCAGGGGCCACCTCTACTCGTAGGGAATAAGGATGACACATAGCCACATAAAGGCAGGTCTGGAAACTCGCAAGATGTCCACCTGCTTACTTCTGAGAAAAAAAGTTTGGAATGGTGCACTCTGTATGTTTCTCAGCAGGCAGAGCGCTGGGTTTGTTGAGTGAGATTGTGTTACACGTACTCATAGACACAGGCAGGAGTTACCTGGACTTCATGTTTACAGTGTGTTTTAAATTCTTTTGATGTTCGTATGTTGTGAATTCCATTTTGGGTGTATTCTGTACGAAAGGATGATCTTTTCAGAGTATGTAATGAATATTAGCTTCTAAGTGACTTCAGAAGACCCATTTATTGGTTACTTGATAGTAAAAACACCAACAGCCATCTGAGTTCTGTAAATTGTTACTGAGATGAGCTTTTTTATTTTTGAAAAACGATCATTTCTCTATGCATAGATTATTATCACTGGCCATCTCTACTACCGCTCAACTGAATTCCTTCCTCAACCATAACCATTGTGTAGTTTTTATATTTGATTATTTTCCTCATATATCATTATCCTTGACTAAAGGCCTTTCTCCTTAGGAAATGCTTTAGACTACCTGGCCTTATAGCATCAATTTTTAAATGCCTGTGGAGACATGCTTGACTGCATATGAATTTTCTAGTAGAGTTCTGTAAGAATTCTTCACCTCCCAAAGACCATATGTATCCATCTTGGTTCCCAACAGTTTATAACTGCCAGAATAATTTAAAAGACATTTTCCCTTTGCAAGTTAATTTAGAATAGAACATATTTTGTCAGAGAAAGTGGTGTGGGAAACAGCATGGATCAAGCAGCCACAGACCTCCAGCGACCTCACAGGCAGCACGGGGCCTGTAGAGAGCACTGCACCAGGAGTCTGATGATGTGGCCTGGGTCCCGGCCATGCCCAAATGAGGGGCGAAATCTTTCCCAGTCACTTCTGCTTTCTTGGCTTAAGTTTCTTCACATGGAAAATCAGTCGTTGGCCTAATGATGCCCCAAAGTAGCGTTTAGATTTTAAAATGTCATTGATTCTAGATTTTAACATCTACAAGTTCAACATGAACGTCGACAGCTCATTTAGTCTTCATAATCCTCTTTGTACCAAAGCAGATTTTGTGATTGCATTCTGAAAACATCAGGAAAACTAGGATATGCTACAGCACTTATCAACCCTAAAATCAGGAAATCCAGGTTATGCTTACAGCACTTACCAACCAAGAAATCTCAGTGGCTTAAAGCAAGTTTATTTCCTGCTTAGGGTGCACAGTTAGTGTGGGTTGAGTGAGGTGTCATTGCTCATCACAGTTACCCAGGGACTCAGGCTGATGGAGCAGCTGCCATCTCAGATGCTGCTGATAGCTGTCAGAGGGAAACAGTGTGGTGGATTTGTATAAAACTCACGGACTCCTGAGCCTTGTACTGTAACTGAGTCCCTAACTTCTGCCTGCCTTTCTTTGCTGCAGCAGGTGACCATCACCGATGCAGGGGGCAGGAGAGTGTGCTCCTACCAGGACTGGGAGGAGAGCTGGTGCTATGTGGTGGGCGGCAGTATTGGCACCACATGTTACAGAGGGCTGCTTCTGACCAAAGCCAACTTTAGGAGAGAGTTTTAATTGACGCCTAACAGACCTTTGCTGGGCTCATTTCCATACTGTGCCCAATGAGAAAGAACTATGAGGAATGGGGAAAAGGCCTCAGGTAGAAAGTAGAGAAGAGTCATGGGATTGAGGCAGGGGTCAGAAAAATGGTGGGGTACACCAAATAAACATTTTGGCAGGCGGTCAAAAGGCCTAGAGTTAATGGCTAAAGTGAGGCCAAGATGATACTGAAAATGTTCATCTTTCATGTTGAAAGACTAATGTGCAGTCACTTCTAGCATGATGGGGATTGTGGTTTTCCTCATAGCTGTCCCCTGTAGAAGTCTCAGTTACTCCTCATCCTTCAAGACTTTATGCAAATATTTATCTACGTGTATTTTCTTTTCCTACTGAAATGTGAGTGTTTCCAGGACAAGGAGCCATTTCATCCTAGCACCTAGTTTACAGGCACTAAGTGAATATTACATGATTGAAATGAAACCACCTGGCAACCCTCTGCTATGGTGCCCATGTGCCTGCCATCCTCTGGCTGGTTCAGCATTTTACCAGGCCAGAGCTGGGCACAGAATTGGTTCTGTAGAAGCAGCTAAAGCAAGATGACATTTCTGAGACTTCTGGCTGCTTTTCTGTTAATTTTGGTACTGTCAAGCGAAAGGGTAATCAAATAGTACTTTGAAATCTGAAAAGTGAAAAGAGAAAAGTAAACTTGTACCTAAAATATAATTTCTGTTCTGTATATTCTAGTTTCCTTCTTTTGAGTTGCTGTACATTTAGTGTAGTGCAATCAAGAATACCTAAATCAGTATAACCTAGTCATTGAAAGAAAGACTTTAGTAACCTATTGATATTTCTGTCTTCATTATTTTATTATTATGAAATTGCTGAACATAATTATACAAGTGATATAACTTTTAATCGTTGGGATGCAAAACAGTGGTTCTCAAGCTTCAGAGTGCCTCAGGGTTGCCTGGAGGGCTTGCTGGGGCCCCACTCCCAGAGTGTGTATTTCAGGTGGTCTGGGGTGGGGCCTGGGAGTCAGCATTTCTGTGGAGTTCCCTGAGGATGATGACACCGCGGGTCTGGGAACCACACTGTAACGAACAGTGATGTACAGGAAAGGGCACTGGAAACAGTGAGAAAAGCATGGGTGTGAATCCTCCATGCTCCCTAATAACCATATGACAGTAAGTCTCTCGGCCCCTCTAATCCTCTGTTTCCACCTTGTGGAACGTGAAGGCCCTAGTTGACCTAACAGATGATCAGATGAGGTTGTACACTAAAGCCGTTTTTAAAAAAATAAGGCTCTCTGAAGGTATCTTCTTACAATATCCTACAGATTGAGAATCATGGACACTTGTTTTACATTCAGAGTATACACAGCTCTGTACCAGGTAGTGGAAAACAGGACATGGAAAGAAAAAGAGAACAGGAGAAACGTGGCACATGCCAAGCACCAAAATGAGTGATGTGAATGTTTAGAATTAAGAGAAAGACAGGCTGTGGTGGGCTGCCCGGGGGGGACATCTCCCAAACTTTACTGCGTAAAGACCATCATTTCACAAGGAACCTGTGGTCACTTTGTGTTCCAGGACGGCTTATTGCACACATAGCGTCCTGGAATCTAGAAATCTCTCATATTAGTGCATTTGGGTAGTTTATCTTTTCTTGGACTCAATCTCAGGTTACCTACCCGTTAGAGTTTATGAAGTTAAGAGTATAAAGTTCCTCATTTTGCAAGCATTTAAAAGTCATCATCTCAACAAGGAGGTGCTACTGTAAATATAAGTCAGAAAGATCTATGAAGTCATCTTTTCACACTTTTGATTTAACTAATTGAGGGAGGGGAGGAAAATCTGAAAATCTCAAGGAATTTTTAATCTTAAGATTAAAAAATGTAGCTCATACATAGTTGACCAGCACTAGTATTTTTCTTTTAAGGTGTGTGACCTTGTCTACACTTAGAGTTTTAGATAATTTTTATTATGATTTAACCCTAATGTTTTAAAATTACAATTAATAGTAGGTTTAGAAATTAATGTTGTAAGTAATATATTAACATTTTTACTCTACTTCAAGTGCTTTGATAGCCACATATTTAAGGTTGGATAAAAACTGTAATTTAACAGTCATAATTATTATAATTGATCTGAATAAAAATATGAACTAATAGTATTGGTCAAAGCAAGTTATGTGGTAAATAAAAATTAACAATAAAATTGAGGTTTTAAAACTTATCTTGGGCAAAGACTGTATCTGGGTGATAGATTGAGCTCTAGACAGTGAAGTGTACCTATGGATACTAGCTGCCATTATGATTAATAAACACATTGTTATACTTCAATTGTAATAGCATTTTATTATGTATTATTTTTCACCAAAGAATACTAACAGGCCAGTTACCACTGTACAGGTTCTGTTTAAACTCTTGGCATTAAAAAAGGAATCCTCATTCATACTTGAAAAAGATTGGAAATCCCTGACCTAGTCCATGCTAGTCCATGATATTACCCTGGCCCTTCATCTTGACTGACTCTGTAGATCACTGTTAATGTTGGTTTATGTATTTCTTACCCTTTTGGATAGATACCTTTTCTAAAGGAAGCAATGATGGAAAACTGGCTGTTAGCTAGGTTGAGATGTGTGCACACTTCATTACACTCTTAACAGGCAGATACCCGTCAGCCTTAAAGGATGACTTTTTGCCACCCTACTTTCCTTTCTGCCTGGCCATCTGCTTCTTAGAATCTTCCCTGACCATGTTGTATGTTCCAGTACCTTCTTTGTTGAAGAACGTATTGGAAAGCATAGTCAGTGTCTTTTAACCTGATTCTTCCTTCTGTTCTTTTGAAGACAGCTTTGATTGTTTCTAAAGTGCCAATGGAAAAATAAATCCAAGAATTTGTCTCCCCAGTTTTTGAAAAATTGTAGTGTAGGGCAACTGTAAAACACATACTATGTACTATAAGTTTCCCACAATTAAATCAGTATGAATAGTTGTTGAAATGCATCAGTTGAATAGATTAGAGATTCAAGTATATATGAAGATCTGAAATGTGATAGACCTGGCAAAACTCAGTTCATGGAAGGTGGTTGATTCAATAAATATCATTGATATAACTGATTATACATCTGGAAAAAATAATTTTAGGAACCCTTCCCACACTGTATACAAAAATTAATTCTAGATGAATTATTGTTCTAAATGTTCTAAAAATACACAAGTAATAGAGGTACGTCTTAAACTTGGGTCTGTCTTACTCCAAAACTACTGAGCTACATTTTAAATGTTAATAGATAATGCGAGATTACAAGTCCCAAAGATGAGAGGAGAGAAACATTTTCTTTTGCTAACATTTGACTTTTTATTTTTTGTCGTAAACAATGCTGAGATGAACATCCTAATGTCTACATTGATAAGTGGATACATGATTATTTTCTTTTTAACACATTCCTGGAAATGAAATAGCTGTGTTTGAGGGCACCCAGGCTTTTGAAATAAACTTCCAGATTGCTCTCCAGAAAGGCTGTGCTAAATTAGTGACTTTATTCTTTTGTCATGTTTAATATCCCACTATTTTTCTCTTTAGACCATCTTTTGTTATGGAGAAGGATTGTACTACCATCTTCCTTTTATATTGGCAAGTTTCTAATTAACCTAGGGCTTCCTGTGAAATAGGGAGAAGCTGATATTTTGTATCCTTTTATCATCTATATTAATAAGCTCATAAAGAAAGTATCACTTTGACCTCAGATATCTCCTTCTCTAGCATTAATCAGAGACCTCTGTTAAGATCCAGCCATATAGAACAACAACAGTAGGGTTTTACTCTCCCTACTATCAGTATATTGGCTGTGCTGGAGGTGAGGCGCCCCCCTTCCTCCTGCAGCCAGAGAGCTGCATCCCTGGGAAGAACCTGCTCTTACATGACTTTCACCACTTGCCATTCAATGTAAGTGCAGCATATTTCCAAACTGCGTAAAAAATGAGCTGTGTGAAGGCTTCCTCCTGTCTTTGTTATCTTTCATGCAAACAGTTCTTTTTGATAGAATTTGGAATTTACCGAATTCATTCCGAAGGCTGTGAAATGTGATCTCTATGAGTTCTAGTCTTCCTGTGAGGATGCATTGTTTTTGTGGAAGGCACCACCGGGTTGACACAGTATTATTTATTTTTCTTCCACATACTTCTTGTACCTTCCTCTGTAACCAATATGAGACTGTATTGAAGAGAAATAATCTTGCCAAGTATTTGATATACATAGAATTCTTTGTGAGTTGCTATCTTAACTTAAAAATTTTAATATGCTAAATATTTATGTGCCAAAGGAAAATAAAAGTAAGTTCTTTTCAGAGCAGGGAGTTTTATGTCTTACAGTATTCAGTGTGAAGTAGGATAGAGGTATATCATCGATCACAGTGCACACCAGACAGAATTTAGAGTGTTTACATCTGGGTTCAGAGTTACCTGGTCTCAGGGCAGAGCATGTTTTGTTTTTTTTTCCTACTTTTTACCAAAGACTTAGACTATTCTAAATAAGCTGAAAATTATCACAGAAATTGTTGAAGTTGGCTCTGAACAAGAATGCTTGATCTTTCTATAAACAGCTTTATTAATGCACGTCAAGGCACTGTTCTCTACCATTTCCTTCTGCTTGTTGCAGACCAGCTAATGTGTTAACAGAGATCTGAATCATGACCTTTTTTTCCCATAGGCACAGGCCGACTCTTTCCTTGAGCTAAAATTTAGCCAGAAAGGAAAAAAAAACCCATTTTGGTGCATGTGGCATGAAAATGAAACAATGCAGCTTTATTTAGGGTCTCCTTTAACCTATATCTTAAAAATATATTTTAAGTCTGTAATATGCCTATTAAACATTAGCACAGTTATCGAAATAATGATATTTGTAAAATCAATGTGAATATGTGAAATTTGTAGCTTTATATACAAATCATATACATAGGCATGCATGCATACATATTTCAACATATTAATATGTGTCTATCTCAATATATGCATATCTCAAATTTACATATGTATATCTTATACATATATAATTGAGATAGCACCAATTATAAAAGATTTCTTAAAGAGGCTGCAAATTTAGGCATTTGTCATTAAGTAATCCCATAATATTTCAGTGCCTGAAATCATTCTAGCCTTTATATTGTAGTCATTTGCATTTTTTGCCCTTTTCTAAATGTAGTCTCCAGATGAATTAATATACTCACAATCAACATATTGTGGCACGAGTAAGAACTATGTGTATTAGACAAGTTGAAAGCAGTCCTGACGCCCACTTGACTAAGGCATGTGCCTCATGTCCCCTTTACCTTCAGCTCTTCTGGGCCACTGCTGGGTGCTCATTGCTGCTCCTGTGCTGACTGTCTGCAGTGTGTGCCGTGGAATACTTCTTTGCCTATTTATCATATCTTTGGTTCCTCTCCATCCTTAATGCTGAACTTTTAGAGCATGTAGAACAAATCAGAAGTCTCTTGTGCTGATTATATCCATTTGACAGATGTGTTCAGAAATTTTCTTGCACTCATTAAAATATAAAGTAAAAATTGAAATGCTTTATATGATATTAATATGGATATTACTATGACAAGTGATGGCTTACAATGAAAAGATTTCTTTTAAGAACTCTTGCCATATTTCCTTCTATTTTCATGTTTTGATATTTCTAGAAAATGTTTTTACTGTATTCAAGATTAGGGTTTTGTAATTTTTAGCAATACTGCTCTGGAGCCTAGTTGAAATTAGTGTATTACTTTAGTTCAGACTTTCTTCTTATCATTCTTGATTGTTAAAAGAAATAAAGGTTTACACAGAATGTATAGCAGTGTTGAGTGAACTCAACCAGCTTTTAATATATTTTTTAGAAGGTTAGGAGAAAGATTAACCTATTTAAGGACCTAACCTACTTTTACATCATGCAAACTATTTTTTTTTTAAATTTTAAAACATTTTTCATTTTTGTTCTTTTGTATTTTGTTTGTTGTAACCGTAGTTTGTCAGGAGTTACAACCCGGCCAACACCGGGGGTGGGGGGCCCAACATCACACATCTGTGTTTGTAATGTAGTATTTATTAATACAGGTCATATAACATTAATGTATCAGCACCTCATGGATATGTGAATTATTTAAAATGAGCATCTGGGTACTATTTTTTGATATTTGAAATAAACTGAATTTTTAATGTTCATGTTATACGATATGCCAAGATTATCCTGGTAAAGTTTTCATATCCAACTGGGGAATCAGCAGCAATGTTTCTCCCTCATTTCTTGGGTCAAGCAAGCCTAAAGTTGGACACAACCTTTAAAATGAGCTGATTATGGACACATTTATACATCATTTTGTTAATAACTTGTGTATCAGTTAAACTGAAAGCTTGCTTTGCTTGCCTCATTGGTTTTTTTTTTAATTTTTCTGGAATTAAAACCACTGAAAAATAAGTCCAGAAACATCAATTTGGCTGACCTCAGTTTCCCCCTAAATTTAGTAGTTTTATACAGCAGAAAACTTGTAAAGTTATTTATTTACAGACAGGCTCTCAGTGTGTCACCCAGGCTGGAGTACAGCAGCACGATCACGGCTCACCGCAGCCTCAGACTCGTGGGTTCGAGCAGTGTTCCCACCCTGGCCTCCCGAAGAGTTGAGATTACAGGCATGAGCCACTGCACCTGGCCTAAATTTTTTTTTTGTTGTTGTTTTTAAGGAACAATTTTCTTTACAGAATTATTTAGAATTAGAAATTGTGAATCACATTATCAAGCTTTTAAAAACTCTTAATTTAATTGAGAAAATTAAGTGTTAATACTATGGCCTGGGTCGTTCGGGTTGTAGTGTGATA
Organism: Pan troglodytes; assembly: GCF_028858775.2. Classification (NCBI taxonomy): domain Eukaryota; kingdom Metazoa; phylum Chordata; class Mammalia; order Primates; family Hominidae; genus Pan; species Pan troglodytes. Next base: position 9,505,763 of record NC_072404.2, read on the forward strand.
CAACTCCTAAACATGAAAGATTTTACTCTTCTTCTTCTTTTTTTTTTTTTTGAGATGGAGCCTCGCTCTGTCGCCCAGGCTGGAGTGCGGTGGCGCAATCTTGGCTCACTGCAAGCTCCACCTCCTGGGTTCATGCCATTCTCTGCCTCAGCCTCCTGAGTAGCTGGGACTACAGGCGCCCACCACCAAGCCTGGCTAATTTTTTGTATTTTTAGTAGAGACAGGGTTTCACTGTATTAGCAAGGATGGTCTCGATCGATCTCCTGACCTTGTAATCCACCCACCTTGGCCTCCCAAAGTGCTGGGATTACAGGTGTGAGCCACCGCACCCGGCTGATTTTACTCTTTTGAACCCTGTGGTTCCTGGAAGTTGAAGTCCTGTCCCCCAGTAGATGCTTGTTGAATGAATGCTCACTCAGCCACTCTATTTGCCAGAGGCTACTAGTTTCTCACCTACCTCTTCTCCCTCTCATCTAGGCTGACATACTCTGAAAGCAAGGCAGAATTTGCTCATATATTCATTTATGATCCATATTTTTTCCTTGGAAATAATTATTTTCATTTTGCTGGACCACGTTTTAGAGAGCCTCACTTCTGTTGATTTGATTCTGAGCAATGTTTCTGAGCTGGACTGACCACAGAGTAAGATCTTACCTTATTCATGGCTGTGAATCATATTGAGCCATTTGTCTTAGCTGTCATGCAATTTGCTAATTAGGTCATTCTAGGGGTTGAGGGAAATGAAAGACTTTGAAATAATCATTACCTTCTCAGAACAAAGCAGCAGCAGTTAAATGCTTTTGCCCAGTCATTTTACTCTGATGTTCAATAAATTCAGAAGTGGAAGGTAAGTTAGGATCTTACTGTTGCATAATTATGCTTTCCAGTTTATCTGAAGATTGTGCAGAAGATATTTAAATCGGTGTCTTACACAGTTGTAAGTTGTATATTTCTGTTTTTCTTATTACATTTTTTATCATAAAACTAAAACCTATTAGTTGAAGAACATTTGGAAAATACAGAGAAATAGTAAATAAAAAATTTAAAAGTACTCCTCATCCTACCATCTAGTATAATTATTTGATGGATTTCTTTCTGGTCTTTCCTATTCATATATTTTTCATAAAATTTAATTATTGCCTTATATTGTACAACAATAGCTGACATTTTCTGAGTGTCTATTTCATAGCAGGCAGTGATCTAAGAGCTTTAAATGCGTTATCTACTTAATGTTCATAGCAATCTAGGAGGCAGTTATTTTCCAATGATGAATCTGAAACTTAAGATTTTGCTCTATGTCAAAAAATGAGAAAATTTAAGAGTTCTAGCTTGGACAAAATGGCACAGACCTGTTTCTCCCACTTCCTCCCAACTAAATACAATGATAGACCCCAGAAATAATGCAAGAAACAGAAGGAGAACTCTAAAACTTGGTAGGAAGAAGTCAAGATGGTTTGGGGCCCAGGACTAAAGGACTGACACAATGGCAGGGCATCTCACATTCCCTCACCCATCAGGAGAGGCAGACCTGGCCTTTCTTGACCTCTGAACTAGCAACCGAGATAGTCCAGGGAGGCTGCTTCCTTTTTTTATTCAAATGGAAGCAAGCAAGCAGCCAGGGGAAATACTCTTCTTTCTTGCTGAGATACCCTTTTCCAGTGTGTGATACCTGGGCTTCTGTGAAGCAATTGTTAGAAGGATCCCACTGCAACAAATGGTCCAGCTGAGTAGCTTCTTCGTCCTCATGCACCTAAGACCACCCTCTTCTGCCCAGAGAGGAATAGGTGGTTAGGAAAGCCTAATCCATTCTGTGGGCCTGAACACCACCACTCCTTCTACTGAGGGACACTGGGAATTAGGCCTGGGGAAGTCCCTTCACTCCCTCAGGCAGCATCAGCAGGGACCCGTGGGAGCCCCCATCAGTACCAGACAAATGAAGCGGGCCCAAAGAATGTTGCAAAGGCTCTGAAAATTAAGCTGGCCCTGGAACCATAGCCCACAAACGTAGACCAGGACCCACATGCTAAGCCTAAACATGGTGACTGCCTAGACAGGAAATCAGCAAGGATGTAGAAGGTCTGAACAACACAATCAAGCAACAGGACTAAATTGACGTTTCTGGAATACTTCACCCAGAAACCCCAGAATACATAGTCTTCCAAAGAATTCGTAGGACATTCACCAAGACGGCGCACATCCTGGGCCATAGAGCACTTTTAAACAACCAAACTCATGCAGAGTGCACTCTCTGATCGTAGTGGAGTCTATTAGAAATCAGTAACAGAAAGACAACGGGAAAATCTTCAAACAGGTAAAAATGAAACAACACACTATTAAATAATACATGATTTAAAGATCAAGTTTTAAAGGAAATAAAAATACATAAAACTGAAAGCAAAAATAGAACATACCAAAATATTTGGGATGCAGGTAAAGCAGTTCTGAGAGTGAAATTTATGGCACTAAATTACTACATTAAAAATGAGGAGAGATAGAGAAAGATAGTTCAGTAGAAGCCTCCAGAGATTGTACTCACTCCTCCATAGGATCACCAAATTACCCACAGAAAAAAGCATCTTCATAAGAACCAAGAATCAGGTGAGCAATCACAGTGCCTGGTTTTAGCATCATACTAAGGAAAGAGGCACTGAGGAGAGTAGGAGAGATAGTCTTCAATCACCTAGGCCACCTTTCCCTCATCCAAAAAATATAACTCATAAACAAATTCATTATAGTTGCTGAATACAAAATTAACATCCAAAAAGGAGTAGTATTTGTCTGTGCCAAAAACAAACAATCTGAAAAAAGAAATCAAGAAACTAATCCCATTTACAATAGCTACAAAAAAATACTAGGAATTAAGTTAACCAGAGAAGTGAAAAATCCCTGTAAGGAAAACTATAAAACTTTTTGCAAGAAATTGAAGACAACACACAAAAAAATGGAAAGATATTACATGTTTGTAGATTTGAAGAATCAATATTGTTCAAATGTCCATATTACCCAGGGCAATCTATAGATTCAATGCAATCCCTATCAAAATACTCATGAATTCTTCACAGAAATAGAAAAACAATCCTAAAATTTAAATGGAACCACAAAAAGCCCAGAATAGACAAATCTATCCTAAACAAAAAGAACATAACTTGAGGAATCACATTTACATGACTTGAAGTTATACTACAGAGCTATAGTAACCAAAACAACATGGTATGGGCATAAAAATAGGCAAGTTGACCAGTGGAACAAAATTAAAAACGCAGAAATAAATCTATACACCTACAGTGAACTCACTTTTGACAAAGGTGCCAAGAATATACACTGGGGAAAGGACACTCTCTTCAGTAAATGGTGCTGGGAAAACTGGATATCCATATACAGAAGAATGAAACTAAATCTCTATGTCTCACCATATACAAAAATCAAAATGGATTAAAAACTTTAAGATGTGAAGATTATGAAACTACTAAAAGAAAACATTGGGGAAACTCTCTAGGGCATTGGATGGGGTAAGCATTTCTTGAGTAATATCCTACAAATATGGGCAATCAAAGCAAAAATGGACAAATGAGATCACATGAAGTTAAAAAGCTTCTGCACAGCAAAGGAAAACAATCAACAAAGCAAAGAGACAATTCAGTGGGAGAAAATATTTGGAAACCATCCATCTGACAAGGGATTAGTAACCAGCATATATAAGGAGTTCAAGCAACTCTATAGGAAAATATTTAATGATCTGATTAAAAAATGGGCAAAAGATCTGAATAGATATTTTGCAAAAGAAGACATACAAATGGCAAACAGGTGTATTAAACGTCATTGATCATCAGAGAAATGCAAATCAAAACAATTATACAACGAGATATCATCTCACTCCAGTTAAAATGGCTTTTATCTTAAAGACAGGCAGTAACAAATGCTGGCAAGAATGTGGAGAAAAGGGAATCCTCATACACTATTGGTGGGAATGTAAATTAGGGAAACCACCATGGAGAGCAGTTTGGAGGTTTCTCAAAAAAGTAAAAATAGAGCTAGCATATGATCCAGCAAAGCCACTGCTAGGTATATATCCCAAAGAAAGGAATCAGTATACCGAAGAGGTATCTGTACTCCTATGTTTTTTGCAGCACTATTCACAATAGCCAACATTTGTAAGCAACCTAAGTGTTCTTCAGCAGATGAATGGATAAAGAAAATGTGGTACATATACACAATGGAGTATATTCAGCCATAAAGAAAAATGTGATCCTGTCATTTGCAACAACATGGATGGAACTGGGAGGTCGTTTTGTTAAGTGGAGTAAGTCAAGCACAGAAGGACAAACTTCATGTGTTCTCAGTCATTGATGGGAGCTAAGAAAAGTAAAACAATTGAACTCATGGAGATAAAGGGTAGAATGGTTCCCTGAGGCTGGAAAAGGTTGGTGGGGGTGGGGCAAGTAGGGATGGCTAATGGGTACAAAAATATAGTTAGAATGAATAAGATCTAGTATTTCATAGTACAACAGGGTGACTAAAGTCAATAATTTATTGTACATTTAATAACTAGAGGCCAGGTGTGGTGGCTCACACCTTGTAATCCCAGCACTTTGGGAGGCTGAGGCAGGCTGATTATCTCAGGTCAGGAGTTTGAGACCAGTCTGGCGAACCTGGTGAAACCTCGTCTCTACTAAAAATACAAAAATTTAGCCAGGTGTGGTGGTGCACACCTGTAATCCCAGCTACTCTGGAGACTGAGGCAGGAGGCAGTGAGCCAAGATCGCGCCACTGCACTCCAGCCTGGGCAGCAGAGTGAGATTCTGTTTCAAATAAATAAATAAAAATAAAATAACTAGAAGAGTATAATTGGATTGTTTGTAACACAAAGAAGGGATTAGTACTTACGTGATGGATACCCATACCCCGTTTACCCTGATGTGATTATTACACATTGTATGTCTGTATCACAATATCTCATGTACCCCTTAAATATTTACACGTACTATAGACTCACAAAAATTAAAAATATTAAAAAACAAGGAAAGGTCTCAAATCAATAATCTAAGTTAATACCTCAAGAAATTAGGAAAAGAAGAGCAAAATAAATCCAGAACAAGCAGAAGGAAAGAGATAATAAAAGCAAAAGTCGACAAAATTGAAAATAGGGAAACAGTAGAAAAAAAATCAATGTATCAAAAACCTGGTCCTTTAAAAACTAATAAAATTGATAAATCTGTAACAAAATCGAGAGGAAAAGAGGACACAAATCTGTAATATCAAGAATGAAATGGGACAACAGTACAGATCCTAAAGCCACTAAAGGACTCACAAAGGACAAGATTACACTCACACATTTTCCAACTAAGAAGAAATGAGGTCAGTTTGTCAAAAACTGCAAACTAAAACTCAACCAGGATGAAATAGATAATCGGAAGAGTCCTGTAACCATTAGGGAAATGGAGAGAGGGTAGTGGATATGGTCACAAAAGAGCAAGACCAGGGGTCCTTATGGCCATAGAAATGTTCAGTGTCTTGATGTGGTGATGGACGCAGGAACCCACACATGTGCTAACATTTTATAGAATTAAGTACACACCTACAAGTAAATATCAAACTGAGGAAATCTGAGTAAGATAATTGGATTATATCCATGTCAAAGAAATCCTGGTCCCAGCATTGTACTAAGGCTTTCAAAATGTTGCCATTGGGGATAACTCAGTAAAGGGTACTCAGAATCTCTTTGTATTACATCCTATAACTTGCATGTGAACCTGTTATTATCTCGGTTAAATTTTCGATTAAAAAAAGCTAGCAGCTTGTTACTTTAGGAGTTGAACCCTGACTGTATGACTCCAGAGACCTTGTTCTCATTCACACGTCTGCATCTCCATGTTATGTTGAGACATTGCATTCCTAGTAGTTTTACATGATCACATGTAGATCATACCATATGTAAATAGAAAAGTATGCTTGTACATTGTCTTTAACAGCAATTATCAGTATTAGACAAAGCATAGTTTTGTTTCCCTCCCCCACCCCCCGACCCTGTTCCTGTCTCATAGTTTGAAGTTTCCCTTAAGTATTCACAGTTATAGTCCCCAAAGACTTTAGATGCACGTGGCATGCGTAAAGCCAGCATATTCTATTGAAATGGCCGGTATAGTTGCCGAATCAGATGTTTTTAGCTTACAGAAATGACAATTTCATATGCCATTTCTTTTCATATGTTCAAAGAAATTACTTGAGCAAAATGGGAGATTTCTGGAGTAGGCCATAGGATCAAAGGAGTTGCTGGAGGGGACAGGAGAGCTCTAGTATCCTCAGAGTTTGGAACCTAGGACACATTCTTTTTATTTCCATCTCATACTTTCTTCTCCCTGGATTTTGGCACATACTGCCTGCAATGGAATCATTGGTGGTTTCCAGTATCTTCTTCTACCAGTCCTGCAGTCTGAAGGAAATAACTTCTCTATTCCAGGATTTGTTTGAAAAGATCATAGAGAAGATTAGAATTAGCCTGGCTTGGATCACAGCCCTACACTTTTCCAGTCACTGGGCAAGAGGCAGTGATTGGCCTGGTACAGGCCATGTGGACAGGGAGGGAGAGGTTATTGCTCTGTGAAGGGAGTAAGAGCTGGGAGGGGGCAGAGGGGCAATGCAGACACAGCTGTTAGAGCGACCTCTGGGATCCAGCAGCTGCTGAAGCCTGTGTCTGAGATTATCAAGTCAAGATATCTAAATGGCAGTTAAATCATGAACATAAAAATAATTTTCAAAGTATGCTTAATTGTTCAGTTTTTTAATTCAGCAGAATTTTTCTCCTTTGCTAATGACAAGGCAGTCTATATTAGAGACTGTCAAAATTATTTCATAAGAAGCATTTAAACAAGGAATAATTTTTGTAGACTTCTATATGCATTTCATTAGACAAATGTATATTCTGCTACAAATTCGCATAATCATTTTTCCCTCGCTCTACTCAAGACCACTTAGATTGTTTGAAAGAAGGCTTTGGCTAATGGGTATTGGAAGGAATGGCTGATTGTTTTAAAATATCCTGTTGCATACAGGATGTATTTTTTTGAAGGGTTAAGAATGAAAATAGGAAGCAAGCATGTTCCCTCTGACTGAAATTACTTTCCTTGAAGCCATTAGTGTGTAAGTCAGATGCTGAACTTACGATATATAGATATTATAATATATAATGTGTTGCATATATACTTGAAAATAAAATTCCAAACAGAATAGTGACTGTTGCATGGATATATAATGGAGTAATTTACTGTGATGAAGTCTAACTTGATAGCACATCAACACAGTAAGCCTCAGTTTGAACAGTTCTCCTGTTTCCTTTGTGAAATGGTAGTTGGAAGTATTGTCCACGGTTATGCAGCATGGTGTTTATGAAGACCTGTGTGGACTCTGCTTGGATCCATTTCCAGGAAAAAAATTTTCTCTGCCAGTGAACTTTTATGTTTCTTTTGCCAGAAAACGAAGAAAGATGCATGTTTCAAAATTTTTTTTTAAGTGCCAGGATACTTAGAAGCAGCCTGGTTCAGTGCCGAGCTGTAGTAATCAGCTTCCTCAGATGTAGTCATTCATTGACACTCTTTTCTGATTCACCACCAGTGTCTTGCAAGAGCTTTCACTTGATCTGCCTGCAGCCCTGTTGTAACAGTAGTGTTGACACAACTCACCTGCTCCATTTGTGATTTCTAAATAGTTTTTAAATCATAAATATTTGAACCTCAAGGTAACCCTGTAAAGTATAAATAGAGATGACATTGTATTTTTTCAAAAAAAAAAAAACACAAAAATCTAAACGGAAACAAGCACAGATGAACTTAATGTCAGTGTAAATTGTAGATTGTAGACTTCACAAGCCTGGTCTATGTTTTGTTCACTGTATCCCTCGCTCCTAGTATAGTGCTTGACAATAAATGTTTCAGGATGATTGATGTTGAATAAACTTAAAAAGTACTGAGCACCTCAGAACTTTGAAGAACATTGGAATACTTGTATTGGCAGAAGACATAAATGTGTAGCCCCAGGAGACAGGAGATAGCTCAAAGCAACCTGTCATGAGCACATTTCTTTGAAGCCTGATGTTTTATCTTAATAACCCATACAAAATTGAATTCTTCTTTATATTAGGAATGTTTCTTTTATCATAGAGATTGTTTTAAATGTTACTTGTCATAAAATATTATGCTTCCGCAAAATACACTGTTTATCCTGAATACCCTAGCGTATCTTTAGAAGTACGTACTTTTATTGCTTTTGAGAAATACAAATGTCCAATTAATTACATTTTATTGATGTACTGTCTATATGCTGATGATATCCAAATGTATGTCTTTTATCTTTATTTCATCCCTGTAATTACCATTTTAGTTAATGGCAAGTGTGTTTTTCCAGTTGATTGAGAAAAAAAATTCTAAGTCATCCTTGATGTGTGTTTTGTTTTTTTTTTAACCTTATATCCAGTGTATTGGATAGTCTCATTGGGTTTGACTTGAGAATATATCTGGAATTTGGTCATTTTTAACCATTCCTACTACTGCTACCAATCTGCCGCCATTGTCTCTTAGCTGGATTCCTGCACTGGGCTTTTAGCTGGCCTGTGGGTTTTCCCTTGCCCCCCACAGCCCAGTCTCCACACAGCATTGGCACGATCCTGTAAAAACATCAGAGCAGGTGGCACCCTTCTCAGCACTCTCCAGTGGCCAGCCATTTAAACAGAGTTAGGACCCACGTCTCCACTGGGCCTGGCAGAGCCCGCTCTGTATCCTCCTCTCCTACTACCCCTCCCCAGCTCTGCTCTGGCCTCTTTCCTGTTCCTCCAACCTGCCTGAGTTGCTGCTGCTTCTGGGGTCTGCATTTGCTCTTCCCGAAGGTGTCCAGATGGCTGTCTCCTACACTTTCTTTTGAGTCTTTTCTCACAACATTTCAATGAGGTCTTCCCCATTCCTTCCACCTACAATTTCACACCAACCCCCAAACATAATGTCCTTTCTCACATTTTTTTTCTTTTGGCACTTATCACATCTAACATACTATATGTTTTATGTGGTGAAGATATTGAATTTCTTTCCTTCCCTTCCCCCTCCCCCACCCCTAGTGCAATGCTAGATTGCAAGCTTGATGAGGGTAGGGGAGAAAGGCACCTGTTACCTAAGAGACCTGCCAGGAAATCTTTGCTTCATCCTGATCTTTCTCCACAGTTCTATTAGAATCCTTCCTTTTTACTCTCCTTGTTTTTCTTCAAGGGCAGGGGTTTGATCCCTAACACCCTCAAAAGACTGCCTCTTGGCTTTCAGATATTAAGCCAACTTTTTGACAAAAACATCTGAGCTGCTTTCCTTGGGCGTCAGGGATGGAGCTTTTATTGAAAAAAAGAAAGACACTGTCTCCTCTATGGTCACTTGTTTGTTCCTGGGTTTCATAGGTGTGTTTCTACGTGTTAGACTCCAGAAGCAGTGAAACTCGGAGATCTCTGAGAACATAAGCTTTCTCATGAGCACTGTTTTCCCTTGGGTAGACCACCCCTAAGGTGGTGGTGGTGGTGGTTGTTTCCCTAAATGGTAGTTACGGGTCAGGTGTGATTCCTGGCACATGGTAAATGCTCAGTAAATAATTTCTGAATCAAGACTGGTTCCCTCAATTTTAATCTGATGACTTATTTTCTCCTTACATGGATTATACTTGGCCTTCCCATTTTAACATTCTGAAGCTGCAGGAGATATTATTAAAGGCCAGGCTACAAAGAGCTCACGTTCCCTTCCAGAATACACTGTTTCTAACAAGCAAGCTAAATAAATTTCTCTGAATCTGGATTTAAACAAAATTCGTTATAAGACTGGCCTTGCATTTGGAACATGTTTTTATAAGGAACCTGTAAGTCATGAATATTTCACTTTCTTTTCTAAGTTTTCTTTTCAAATGCACATTTGCTTTCATTTTCTTGTTAAAATGGATTGAGAAAGATTAACACAAATGCTAGTGGGAAAAAATATAGAGGAAATATGCAATCATAAATATTTTAGGCCTCCATTTTTCAACAACCCACAGCTGTGTGTACATAGTTGATCTGGGACAGAATGCCACGCCTTGTGTCTACAATGTGTTGCCTCAGAGCCAGTGTTCACCTGGGGAATAGAACTTGGATGTTTTGGAAATTGCATAGCACCCTAGTGAAAAATGCTTCCAAGTGCAAGACAGACTCTATCTCCAAGGATTCCAGACCATACTCTACCGTTTCCAAAAATAACCTGCCATCATCAGCTTTGATCCCTACCTTTAAGGTAACATTTTATTTTCTATTTGTTCAAGTAAAACATGTTCATAAAAAGTACTTTGGCCTTTTCTTCCATAGATTGTAAGTGTAAAAAGTTGCCTAGGTTTCAGTCTCAGCCAAGATGGTCAACTGCATATACTACTGAGTTCTGAATACCATGTTAGCTATTGAGAAAGAATAAAAGCTAGAGGGACTCATGGGTGCTAAAAACAAACAACAAAAATGCTAGGAACCCCTTGGGAGACTGAAGTGGGCTTTAGCTTCTGTATAGTGGCTAAGTAGACGAATAGCTGCAGCCTGTGGATGAGGCAGCCAGAGGTGTCTGGAGAGTCTGGAGGAAACTGGTTTTTAAAACTATTTTTTCTAAGTTATGATAAAGTATACGTAACATAAACTTACCATTTTTAAGTGTACTGTTTGGTGGCACTAAGTGCAATCACATTAAGTTCTGCTTTTGCCTCTCCTATTGCCTTCCTTGAATTTTATTTCCAGCCCAATTGTCACTCACACGTGAGGATATAAGAAGTATCTTCAGCTATACAAGATTTTATAAAACTTTCTATATAAAGAGCGACACTGAAACATGCTGGGAGGAAATACTTAAATATGAAGGGAAGCAAATACACGGGCAGCTACAAGAGACAGGGGAGGTAAGGGGGATCAAGTCCCCTGGCAAAGTTCATTGATGTCTTGAAAAAGAAGGCTAGGACATAAGAAAACAGAAAATACATGCAAGTAACCCAGAGCTAAACTTCTAGATGTTACCGTTATTGAGTGGAGGAGAACCCAAAAATGGTAGGGATGAAGAAACATACAGATGGATCTGCTGGGGAGACATTGTGAAAATGAAAAGCAAGAGGTGCAGCTTTTAAACCAGCAGAAGAAAATTGGATCTAGCCAGTCAAAAATAGGAAAGGGGAAGTGGAATGGAAAGAATAAAACAAAAATAAAATACAGTAAATGGAAAATACGAAAAAAAGCTGGAAAAGTTCAAGTTTTAGAGTAATTACAATGTATGTTCCTGGATTATCCATCATAAAGATGTATTCTCAGATGGGGCGGAAAAACAAGATACAAAACATAGGTTATAAGAGACACACTTCAAAAGAAGTTGGAAATAAAAGGATGGAAGAGAGAGTACACAAATATGAACCAACAGAAAGCAGTGGTAACTTAAATATATTATTAAAGATGAAGAGGAATGCTATATATTGATAAAGGGAATATGACAAGAAGATGTAACCATAAAAAATGGTAATCTGCAATATAGTTTGAAAATATATCCAGCAACAATTGACAGAATTGCAGAGAGACATCAACAGTTGTAGCTGAAATTTTTAACACACTGCTCTCAGAAATTAGTAAATCCTACAGTTGAAAAGCAAGCAGAGGTGGAGAAAACCTGAAAAATATAATTAATAAGCCTGAGCTGTTAGGAATACACCTAAAACTGCATACTTGAGACAATGTGTATCTTTTTAGCTCGTTTGGAGTGATAATAAAAATAAACCGTGTATTATGCCATATAAGAAGCCTCAATTTCCCAGGAATGAAAGCAATAGCAAATTAGGTTCACTCAGTATAATGCAATAAAATAAGAAATTACTAATAAAATGATAGTCCCTAACTCCCAAAAAACCCCTTGTGGTTACAAATTAAATAACATATTTCTAAATAGCTATTGAATTAAAAAAATGAAATTATGATATATTTAGAACTGAAAGACAGTGAAAACATGACATTTCAGAATTGTAGGATGTAGTTCAAGCAGTACCTAAAAGGACTTTATAGTTTAAATAAACATATAGTTTATTAAACATATAGTTTATTAAACATTAGGAAACAAGAAAGATAAAAAATGAGACAAAAAGTTGGTAAAAAGAACACAAAGCAAATTTCAAGGAAACAAAATAGAAAAATAAAGGTAAGTACAGAAAGCAATGAAATACAGAATAATAATAACACCTGACATGATAGAGAAGGTTAAAATCAAAACTTGGTTCTTTGAAAGATAAGATAGACCTCTGACAGACTCAAAAAAAGGAAAAGAGAAGCTAAAAATAAAATACAGGACAGTGCTGGCACCTGTAGTCCCAGCTGCTTTGGGAGGCCGAGACAGGATAATTGCTTGAACCCAGGAGGCTGAGATTGCAGTGAGCCGAGATTGCGCAACTACTTTCCATCTTGGGTGACAGAGGGAGACTCTCAAAAAAAAATTTATTTTAATAAAAAATACAGGACAATGACAAAAAAGGAAATAGCTGTAGACCAAAGAAATTTTCAAATGATTGTACTGGAACAAAATGTATACTTAATAAATTTGGGGGAAAAGCTAAATAAAATGAATAAATTCTCAGAAAAAATATAAAATGTAAAAATTATCCTAAGAAATACAGAACATGATTTCACCAATATATGGTAAAGAAATGGAGAAAGTAGTCAAAAGCTTTCCTCCCAGAAAGCACCTGGGAGAATTTTATGGTTGAGTTCTACTAAACTTTAGAAAGTTGGTTCTTTTATGAACTAATCCAGAAAACAGTGAAGAGAGAGATGTTCAGCAATTTTCTGAAGTTAATGAAACCTCGATTACAGTACCTGTGAATGTAATAGTGTACATTAAAAGAGTGAAGGCAAAAATGTGATTATCTCAAGCAGTCACTGTTTAGGAGACAAATCTGGATTTCCAAGCAGAAGGAGATATAATATAGGGGATCAGGTACTTTAAAAGTTGTAAGCGTTGGAGAAGCAGTTTTGGGTTGTGGGGTCGGTGGTAAGATCACATGACAATCCAGGAGACAGGAAGTTGCTACTACTGTCACTTTTATTACTTTTTTTTTTTTTTTTTAAACCTCACAAGGGGATAACTAGACACTGGAATGTAGCTGGGCCCAGCAAACACATCTCTCCAGTCTTGCTTTCTTCCATCCGCTGTAGCAGGAAAATGGCCTCTACTTCACCTCCCTCTTCCAGAGGTCATGATAAAGCATCTAAATTGCATCCAGAACCTTAGCTACAAAGGAATCTGGGAAATATGGTTGTTATCTGTCAGACCTATTCAACAGAGGGAGATTGAAATGGAGTTTGAGAGATGCACTATAAAGTATGTACCACAAATGCTCATTACCTCTGCTGCTACTTAACATAGCGTTTTCATTTTATGTCCTGATCAGTGCTATCCAGGAAGTAAAGCAAGAGGCATATGGATCTAAAGGAATAGATAAAATTGTCATTACTTATAGAAAGTATGGTCATCTTAACAGAATTTAATAAACTGATTACTAGAACTAAAGAGTGCAATGACATTACTGTGTATAAACAGTCGTCTCTTGGTATCTGGAGGGGAGTGGTTCTGGAACGTCCCTCAGATACCACAATTCACAGATGCTCAAATCCCTGACATAAAACGGCTTAGTATTTGGATATAACCTGTGCATATTCTCCTGTGTACTTTAAATCACATCTAGATAACTTATACAACTTGATATAATGTAAATGCTATGTAAGTACTTGTTATATTGTTTAGGGAATAATGACAGGAAAAAGAAGTGTGTACATATTCAGTACAAATGCAATTTTTTCCGAGTATTTTCCATCCACAGTTGATCAGATCCATAGATGTGGAACCCACAGATGCAGAGGATCAACTGTACATATGATCAAACTATAAGAGTCAATTTATTCTAGTAATATCCAATTAAAAATGAATAAAAACATAAGATACCACTTACAGCAATGAAAGCAATATAATATCTATGAATTAATAAGAATGCATAAAAATCTCTTCAGGGTAAAATTTAAAATGCTAATAAAAGACCAAGATTATCTGAGTAAATAGAGTTTTTATTCTCTTGGAGGTAGTCGTAAAAAGGTAGTCAGTTCTTCACAAAATATTTAAAATTAAACCCCAGCATTTTTATTGTATGTTTTTGGGAACTTGATAAACTTCTTCTTTTTTTTTTTTTATGAGATGGAGTCTCGCTCTGTCGCCCAGGCTGGAGTGCAGTGGCGCGATCTCGGCTCACTGCAAGCTCCCCCTCCCGGGTTCACGCCATTCTCCTGCGTCAGACTCCTGAGTGACTGGGACTACAGGCACCCGCCATCACGCCCAGCTAATTTTTTTGTATTTTCAGTAGAGACGGGGTTTCACTGTGTTAGCCAGGATGGTCTCGATCACCTGACCTCGTGATCTGCCTGCCTCGGCCTCCCAAAGTGCTGGGATTACAGGCGTGAGCCACCACGCCCGGCCGATAAACTTCTTAAAAACAAAAAGCTATAGAGGAAAATTGATCCACTTGATTTTATCACAATTACAGATTCTGTTCAATGAAGGTATCTGTAGACAGATGGGCAGATGACAGAATGGAAAATGATGTAGGTGTATGGAATGTCCACAACTTAGATTAACAGGAAATCTTTGTCTAGAATTGCAAGAAACTACTGCCAAAAAAAAAAAAAAAAAAAAAAGTGATTGCAATCCAAGGAGAAAAATAAGAGATATGACCACACACTTCACAAAACAGTGAACGCAAAAGGCTAACCAGCATAGGAAGAAATCTTCAAGCTCATTATTACCGAGAGAAATAAGAATCGAAGCAGTAAAATGATATCCTTATTACACTAGCAAGAGTTGGCTGAGAATGGTAGATACAAGTGGGGATGTGTGAACATAGGAATTGTCATGCACTGGTGGTGGGAGTGTAGACTTGGCACCTATACTGGAGAGCAGAAGTTGCTAAATTAGGCCCAGAAATACTGATCCCACATTTATTTCCCCGGGTACGCATCCTAGGAACACTTTTAGATAATTGAATAAGGGATATGCCTGAGGTATAGTATCATTAAGGCAAGCTGCCCTTGTCGTGAAGTATTTACATTGTTAGGTTTTTTAAAAACACTGAGGATTTGGTCACTTTTCAGGTTATCTACTTAGGGAGAACAGTGCTTTGATGTTTGTTTATTAGCTTTGCAACCTCGACAGGTATTTATCCTCCGTTCCTCAGCGGCTTCATGGGTTGTTGTGAGAATGAAATGGCTTGATACCTGTAACAGGATTAGAAGTGCTTGTGAGAGTAAATGCCTAGTCAGTAGCAGCTATTATTGTAGAATTATTCCTAGAAGCTGAAGCACTGAGTTGATTGGTATGGACTTTCCAAAGGCTCATCTTACTTTGACTATTTATTGTGTGCTACTATGTGTCTTGACGTTTAGACTAAGTCGTCAAAAATTCTTGTCCTGGTGCTAGCAAACTACCACAGTAAATGGAAAAAAGGTAAATGAGGTACATGCTAGTCATTGCTAACAGATGAAGCTGCAGTTGGAGTTAATGGTAAATGTGCTTAACTTTTGGGTTATCTGATCTGTTTTAATTCTTCGTTTGTATCATTCCAGAAGTGTCAGGAGGAGATGGTAAACCTCTGAGGGTTTTCTTTGGTTCTTTTTTGGTTCCTAATTGAGACAGGCTAGAGGGCTGTGCCTTAGATGGCTGCATAACATTCTCCATGGTTCTTTTTATTTTCTATTTTATTTATCTTTTATTTATTTATTTTTCTTCTAAGGCAGGGTCTTGCCCTGTTGCACAGGCTGCAGTGCAGTGGTGCGGTCATAGCTCATTGGAGCCTCGAACTCGTGGGCCCAAGTGGGCTGATTTTCCCACCTCAGCCTCCTGAGTAGCTGGGACCACAGGTATGCACTACCATGCCTGGCTGATTTTTTGATTGTTTTTTTTGCAGAGACGAGGTCTCACTATGTTGTCCAGGCTGGTCTCAAACTCCTGAGCTCAAGCAATCCTCCCACCTTAGCCTCACAAAGTGCTGGGATTACAGGCATGAACCACTGTGTCCAACCTCCGTGGTTCTTTGAACAATGATCATTAAGAGATTTGTTGTTTGAACCAGTGTCATTATTGATAATGGATAAATGCATTTAATATGTAGTTTAATATGCATTTAATTTAATATGCATTTAATAAATGCATAATTTCATATGCATTTAATTGTAGTCAGCTACTTTAGGTAACTCTGATATACTCTAATGTCCCAGCCTCCCTCCAGATGAAAATAATGTTGTTCTTCTCAGTGTTCCCACTGCTCTTTGTGCCTCTATTACCGCAGTAATCACTGTTCTTCTTTATATTGTGGTATATGTATATTTTTTTCTCACTAGATTTTAGTTTCTTCTGGCCAGAGACCATGGGTGATTCACCTTTGAATCCCTAAAATGATTAACATTCAAGAAGTTTTTGTCAAATTGAATTCCCTCCTTCCCCCTTGGTATCCTTTGTGCTCTCTTCTGGGAAATATTTAGAATGTCCCCAAGGTTATTGATCACTACGTTCTAGGGGACCTCAGAAATGGTTCTCACCAGCCACCCATGTTAAAGGGCAGACCTGTGGCAGACAGAGCCATTATAATTTATGACTCTTTCTTTGGTGACAGATAGATGTGGCCTTTGGCAGGCTACCTGATTCAAAATGGTTTATCCTGAGCTGATGTCATCTTTGGGAGTACCTGTAATGGATCTGATCACCGGCTCCCTTCAGGCACCACACAAATTCCAGCAAGTTTTGCCCCTAGCTAGGAGCATATATTTATTCTACATTGCTAATAGACAGAAAATATTTTCCCAAAGGAATTATAGGCAATTTGCTTTAGTATCTTATTTACTATGCAAATAAACATTTATTTTTAGTTTAAGTTCTCTAATTTATTGCCAAATATTTAGTGTGGCATATGTTTTTTTTCTTTTTTTCTAGTAACTCATTACCATGAGTGGTTCTTGGGCCTTAATTTTCTCATGTGAAAAATTAACGAGTCTGTATTTTTTTATATTTACTCATTTAAAATTTATATCTTGCTTTAGTTTTAAATGTTTTAAGAAGTGTTTAAAGTTAGTGAAAAGAGTACAGAGAATACAAAAACAAATACTATATCCAATAAGTTAGAAGCGAGAAAAACAAGGAAAAACAGAAGTGGGCATTCAAACGAGAACCAGAAGTAAGGCAGATAGACAAATGCTGAGAGCCTGGTTCATCTGCCAGGACCGTGCATGATTTGAGTGATCTGCTCTCTAGCAACTACCAGGGAAAAGGAATCCCAGTCAGTCACCTGGTTCCCAAGGTTCATGAGATAATCTCTGAGAAGTACAACTAATCATGGTGCTGGGAGGAGAAGGATATTTCTCTTGAGAAGTCTGGAGGAGAGCACTGTGATTGAATGAGCCCTGAGGCTCTGCACTTCACGGCCCCTCAGGCCTGGCAGTATTTGGAGATCCTCTGCTGCTGAGGCCAGGGTGTCTGTGCCCACGGTTCATCATTGGTGTCTGCTTTGCATTCTTCAAGGCAATTTTCACTTCCAGCGTCATCTACAGAAGTGCTCACAAGAGTAGACCCTCAGGAAGTGGCAGCCATGACTATAGAATTATTCCTGGAAATCAAAGCACTGGGTTAATTGGTATGGATTTTTTTTTAAGGCTCATCTTACTTTGTTTGAATGTTTATTGAGTGCTACTAATGTGCTTGCCTTTTGTTAACTTTCGGAGGAAAAATTTGACCTCAGGCTTGTTAGAGTCTGTCCTTTGTGACACACAGTTGGTATGTTGTTTATTTTATGGTTAATGTGTCCACTTGGTGCAGCTTGTGTTTGATAAACCACCATCTCCTTTTCCTCTGTCTCCCAGAGGTTCAGAGTGTTTTTCTCTCACTTTGGCCTTAGGACCATTATTTTCTCTTACCAGTCTGTTTTCTTTACAATTCTAAATCACGCACACCAGCTCCATCATTTGAGAGAGGTGGGTACAGAAACAACTGGCTCCCACTTTTCTGTGTCACCACCAGTGTCCAGTTGGTTTGGGCCAAGCCTTGGACTGCATGTTTCCTGGCTTTTTAAGTATCCCTTGACTCAACCTTTTTGGCATCAGGACTGGTTTCCTGGAAGATAGTTTTTCCACAGCCCAGCGGGCAGGGAGGTGATGATTTGGGGATGAAACTGTTCAGATCATCAGGCATTAGTTAGATTCTCATAAGGAGTGTGCACCCTAGATCCCTCACGTGCACAGTTCACAGTGGGGTTTATGCCCCTATGAAAATCAAACGCCGCCTCTGACCTGACGGGAGGAGTTGCTCAGGCAGTAATGCTTGCTTGCCCACTGCTCACCTCCTGCTGTGCAGCTGGTTACTAACAGGCTATGGACCGGTACCCGTCCACAGCCCGGAGTTAGGGATCCCTGCCTTAACTAAGGGATCCCTTTCCCCTAACTCTTCTCTGCATCTTGCTGGATGAGGAGGTTTCCCATTTACTCCATTACTCTTTCAAGAAAGTCTCCAATTCTGTCTTATCTGGAAATACTTCTTCTTTTCTAATGATAGGTTAATTCATAACAACATGATCATTAACTTATGTCACAATCGCAGATGGCAGTGGCCCGGCCATATCCTGCAGTCTCACGTAACGAGGCCTGTGAGAGTCGGTGCAATTTACTGCACTGATGGGTCCCTAAAGGCATTTCAGGCTTTGCTCCACAAAGTACTCTCTTTTAGCACAAATTAATGTTCTTTGTTTTGTTCAGTGACTTTTGTCAATATATAAATGCTTAGAATTTATTATAATCACAGTTTGCTTGCTTACTTTTCATGCATGCTTCTTTAATCCAGGGTGATTTATGTGTTTACCATCTGTAGCATGAATTTTTCTGTCAGAATATGAACTGAGATATTTGCACTTAAAGAACACACGTTTGTTTTACATTTTCTCACAGAGCTAATACTTTGTTTTCCCAAAATACATTTACTTAATGAAATTAGGATCTTCATGTTGAGATGTTCATTTTTAAAATTTGACTTTAGTTATGTTAACCAAGTCTGCGTTACTTAATTTAATTTGGAGTTGACTTATTGAAGCTGGTAATTTACTTAAATGTAATAGCTGAACTGCATAAATTTTAAAAACTTATCCTAGCTATTTGATATTACCAATCTATAAAATCTTGATTTTGATGTTGTTGTTCTTATTGTAGATTATCTTTGTTATTAAGAGAGCAGCTTTTTAATTTTTAATTTTTTTTGAGGTGGGGATCCTACATTGTCATGCATGTGGGGGTGCAGTGGGAGAATCACAGTTCACTGTAACCTCAAATTCCTGGATTCAAGTGATCCTGCCACCTCAGCCTCCCAAGTAGCCGGAACTACAGGCCCGTATCACCATGCCCAGCTAATTAAAAAATTTTTTTTGTACAGACAGGGTCTTGCTGTGTTGCCCAAGCTGGTCTTAAACTCCTGAGCTCAAGTGATCTTCCTGCCTTAGCCTCCCAAAGTGTGAGATTACAGGTGTGAGCCACGACATCTGGCCTGAAAGCAGCTTTTTGTTTTGCAGTTTGTTCTAAGGGAATTCAAAGCTCCACATCTTTTAACAATTATTACTATTTGATCTAAAACGTTTTTGAAGTAATCTGCTTTGAATCATGTGAGGAGCTCAATGAATACAACATTCTTGGTAATCAGAGAATGGGATTAAATTTTTGACTTGGATGGAGCAGTTCTAGCATGAGTTACAAGGAAGTGTCAAGTGACCTGTTTTCCAAATGTTGAATTAAATCTGCTATCTGTATTTTAAAAGCTAATCGGTATATTTCTACCTAGCCCTTAAAAAGCCATCACTCATACTCTCTTTCCATCCCATCCCATTCCCTTCTCTTACCTAAGTTACTTACTTGCTATCTCCTATTAGGAAAAATTTTAAAATCCACTTATTGAACCTGTAAGTACACAAATTACTTGGCTAACTATCAATGCCTAACAGTCAGTGAAAGGACACCCTTTAAAATAAGACTTTTACATCAGCAAGAAATGACTAGTATATTTTATTCAACTCAACAAACATCCGCTGGGCACTTATGTTCAAAGTACTGTGGGTGATAGAACTAATAAGTTAGTAGTTTCTACTTGGAAGTAACTCACATTCTTTTTAAAATTTTTTTGGTCTGTTTCTTTGTCAGACCTTTAGTTTGTTTAATGGAATGTCACAAATTTCGGTCAAGTAAGGTCTTTTTAATTGATGGCAATTCTAGGCAAAAACGCCTCAGTGAAGATGGAGAGCCCATTTGGGATCAGGATCATCCAGCCCCTCAGAGCAAGAGTATGGAGATCATATTCACAGTGGGTACCAAGACCTAGGCTTGGCGTAGGCATCACGTCTGACTGGGGAATTTCCTATAAACTGCGCAGACCAATGAATGACCACAGAGGAGATAGCTGGCATATGCGAGAAAGAGCAAAGATTAAGTGAGCCCAACATAACAGTGCCTAGCAAATCGTCTGACTGTGTGTGAGCCCAATGCATGGTGGCTTCTATTATTATTATTTTATTCTGATGAGCTTAACTCAGTGAAGATAGGCAACTATTCAGTCATCTATTCATCAAGTGCCTGTAATGTGACAGGCGTGATACTAGGTATAGAGGATTTAACTGTGAGCTAGGCAAATCCAGTCATTGCCTTCACAGGACTTTAACTTAGCAGGGGCTTCAGACAAGTGCGTGGGCTAAACAGTTGAGTAAACGTAACCATGGTGAAAAATAGAGGGTGCTATTGAAATGTATTCCCCTGAAGAAGGGAGGAAGAGATTCCTGGAAGAATTCCATTGGAAGACGTGTTTCAGTTGAAAAGTAAGTAGGAATTGATTAGAATAGGAGGTGGAGAGAGAGGTGGACAGTGTTCTAGGCAGACGGAGCATCTGGGGTGACCACCCAAAAGTGAGGGACAGTGCCAGGCCCCAGGAACTCCTTTATGCAGCCCAGGCACAGCCAAGTGGGGCTTGGTGTGGGCCCTGCCTCTCATTTTGCTATGAAAATGTCTGGGCTTTATCCCAGAGCAGTGGGGTGCTATAGTTGAGTTTTAAATGGGGTGCTTATCTGATGAAATACTTAAGAAGATTACCCTGGTCTCAGAGTGGAGACTGTGCTGGGAAGGTGGAGGAAGAGTGGCAGAATGAAGGCATTGGTGGGACGATGGCTGGAGCTGAGCAAGGGACTGACACTATGGCCTGCACAGGCAGAAGAACACATGTGATTACGCCGAGGCGGGGCCGGTGGGGCCAGAGACAGCCTCAGGGGGCTGAGCAGAGCACCCTTCACTGCTGGGCCAGCCTTGGGATGATTTATCAGCAGAAAACTGGATGGATCTGTTTGTTCAAGGGCCCAGGGAAGACAGGCTTTGGGGAGCCCCCATCACAGGCTGAGGACAACAGATGCAGCTGCCCCCTGAGAAACAACAGCCTCCACGTGTGCACCTCGGGAAGAAGTGAGTCACAGTCTTCTCAGTCACACCCAGCACCTGCTTAATGACCACTTCTTCCAGAGCCAGCCTTTGAATATGAAAAAACAATAATCAAATGATCTTCTTCCCAGGAGTTGAGTCGGTACTCGTGATTACCTCAGGGCCAACACTAAAACTAGAAAGCTGGAGGCTTTCTGGGAGCCAGGCTGCCTGGTGGCTGATGTGGCCACATAACATTATGAGTTTGACCCTTCCTTTTCTAAGTCATGCTGAGAACCCTTGAAGCCCCCTGCCATTCTTCTGTTTTCCATTTTCTCCTTCCAGTACTCATTAAAAAATAAGTAAATAAACTGAATGTGTAATTAAGCACTATGTTTTGTGTCTTTTTATGACAGGTTCATCAATTGTACATGCGTTTACTGAATGCTTACTAAAGGCAGGGCTGTATTTTACATATCATTCTTTGTGAAGCTACTGTTTTCACTTCGGTTCTGCAGATAGGTTGTGTGTTGAAGAATTTGTAGCTGAGGATAGACTTTGCCTCTGCAGCTATCCTTCCTGATCAGACTAGACATATACCTGATTTTTTTTTTTTTTTTTTTTTTTTTTTTTTTTTGAGATGGAGCCTCACTCTGTCACCTGGGCTAGAGTGCAGTGGCACAATCTCGGCTCACTGCAACCTCCACCTCCTAGATTCAAGCAATTCTCCTGTCTCAGCCTCCCGAGCAGCTGGGATTGCAGGCGCCTGCCACCATGCCCAGCTAATTTTTTGTATTTTTAGTAGAGACAGGGTTTCACCATGTTGGCCAGGCTGGTCTCGAACTCCTGACCTCATGATTCGCCTGCCTCAGCTTCCCAAAGTGCTGGGATTACAGGCATGAGCCACCGTGCCCGGCTCACATACCTCATTTGACCCTGTGGTGTGAAGTTGCTATTCCTACTGTTGTTAACTGATGGCAGAACGTAGGTTTAAGGTAACCAACGGGGCTAGCATGCTTGTTGCTGAAGTATATGAATGCGGGAAAAACTCCTGGCCTCCCCCCTATGCCCTTGGCTCTGGTCAGTGCTGGGTGCAGCGTGCCTGCCATTTGCAAAGCAGAACCTGTAATCCCAGTCCGCATCATTCCCCTCCACGCATACATTTCATGCAGCTAAAGTAGTGTATAAAGTAGCTGATGGAATACTGTACTGCCTGGCTTCTTGAAATTTAGAAGGAAAACATTTCATTTAAAGTTATGAAACAAACCAACTACTCAAAGGCAGAAATAAGGAGACAGATGATGAAAGGTGACAGAAACTTGACTGATATGACCATGTTAGAATTACAGGATTAAGAAGAGAAGTACCAATTTTACAAATTACACGAAAGGCATTTTCTCTGAGTTGTAGAAAGTGAGTGTGAGCTGTTGTGTGGGAG
The DNA here is from genome assembly GCF_028858775.2 of Pan troglodytes. Classification (NCBI taxonomy): domain Eukaryota; kingdom Metazoa; phylum Chordata; class Mammalia; order Primates; family Hominidae; genus Pan; species Pan troglodytes. The sequence continues at coordinate 9,528,721 of NC_072404.2, forward strand.
CCTCTTGGTAGCTGTGAAGTACGGGGTAGTCATGTCCGGAGTTACCCTTTCTGCCCCACTTCGAGTTGCTGGAATCATCACAGCCTCACATTCCTGTGCAGCCTAAAGAATGCCTCCTTTGCCTCTTAGAAGACAGATTCTTACGTTGAAGTTGACATCTGCCACCTGACTGCCATAACCAAATACCCTAGACTGGGTGGTTTAAGGCTGGGAAATCAGAGTTGAAAGTGCCACCAGCTGAGTTTCTGGTGAGGGCTCCCTTCTTGGCTTTTGTAGGTGGCTGCCTTCTTTCTGTGTCCTCACATGCCTTTGCTTGGTGCATGCATGTGGGAAAAGGGAGACAGCACGCATGAATTCTCTGGTGTCTCTTCTTGTAAGGGCACCAATTCCATCATGAGGGCCCCTCCCTTAGGACTTCTTCTAACCCTTATTATAATGCCTCCCAAAGGTCCTATCTCCAAAGGCCGTCACATTAGGGGTTAGGGCATCAAACGAATGAATTTTGGGGGGACACAAACATCAGTCCCTAAGAACATCTAATTTGATGTTTTTATTTAAGCTAAAAGAAGGCATTTTAACATTTTCGGGGTGGGGTGAGGGGGGACACCCACATTGGCTGTAGACAGTACTTTTGGCTGGGTTTTGATTTTTCAGGATGAGGGAAAATCCGATCTAGAGAGAAACAATAAAATTTCGTTAAGAACTTCAAAGGGACTGTCTTCATAAAGGCAATAGGTCTGTTTAGAGAAGGTTTGGGGGATCAACTTATAAAGAGCATTCAAACTCTTCATTTTCTTTGTTCTCCCAGATTTATGGGAATGAAGTAGAAACAGGCTTCCCAGTCTATCATGTGTCATTGAAACGCAAAACACAATAGCGTTTGTCTTGTTACAAACCAGGAGGCTGTAAATCTATTATTTATTTTTTATTAAAGGTGCAAGTTCCAGAGTGAGGCTCGTGAATAGCTCAGAGAAATAGGAGATGAAGCCTTTCATCTCTGTTCCGTTCTTCCCCATGTGAGCCAGGTCACCAGTGATTCAATGGGCTTTCTGCTCTTGTGAAATATGTTTGTTTACCTGGACTATGTTCAAAAGGTAAAGAAACAAGAAAAGGGAAAGATGAGGAAAATCACAAACCTGACTTTACATTTCAGATCCAGTTTCAAATTGTAATTAGAAAAAGCAACATTATTTCCAGCTGTCATCAAAATTTTCTACTAGATCAGGTGTGCTTTGGATCTCTTAAGGGATATTATAAATAATGTAGAATAATAATGCTGTGCCATTCAGACTTCTCTTTTATGCTCATCACCCCGAAATAGGCTCCTTGGCGTCACCATTGTTTACGGAGTGCTGACAGTGGCCACACCCAGGTGAAAGCTTCTGGAGTTACACTGTGTACCTCTGTGTGACTCTGAGCTAGGTGGGGCCATCTGCAAGTGAGATAAGCTGTGTGTTACCTGGTTAGAGAAAGCCTGTGACTTCCTCAGGGGAGTCACAGGTACACAAAACATTGAGCAAAGAAGTCCCCGTTTGCAGTGGTCCAGTTAGAGATGTCTTGCTCCTTGCTATGTTTGCCTTTTGAGGAACTGATCTAGTTCATGGCTATCCAGAAAATAATTGGATTTTTTGGTTGTACTGTAGTAAATCTGCCAGTATCTTTAATTTCCTAGAAAAATGTAAGTCATAATATATTCTGTCATTTTTCTCCAGTGTAGGCAACGTTATCGATACCCATGTGACTTATGCATGGTGTGTATGTGGCTGCATTTTGCCTGTGTTGAGCCACGTGCACAAACTAAGAAGTGTTTCTTATTTGCTAGAAACAGGAGCTTCAGCATTTTGTTCCTGATGCTTCCTTGATTCAGGCAGAAGGTATTTACTTGTAAATTATATACAGTGCATAGTCTCTGCAAAGCAGAAGTTGGTTGCTATTTGCCGGGACTGCTTAAACCTGCCCTTTAGAGTAGCAGTTTAGTTTCCTCATAGCTGGTCGGGCACCTGAAGAAATAGTAGACTTTTGATGTGTATCCTTTTGCACTTCACCATTGTGGATGGACTTCCATCATTTTTCATCGATGCCCTTGTGGCCACCCCCTGACATGACTCCTTATGCCCAATCCTCCTTGCAAAGAGAGGACAGCACACAAATCCTCCTGGAGCCTGGCCATACTGGAAGATTTCGCCTGCCTCTGGGCCCCATTCTAAATGAAATCCACACACACTCCTCCATCTGGAATCGCAGACCTACTGCAAGACCCCCATAGCCCACCTTTTTATTCCCTTTCCTTACACTACTCTACAGATCATCACATGGTCCCAGTAACAATGAGAATAGCTAATAGCAGCGCTCTGAGATTGGTTCTGTTATTTACACCATTTTACAGACAAGGAAACAGAGACTTGAAGGATAGGTATCCAGGCCAAGGTTTTACGGCCTGAGAGTCATATCATCAGAGTGGCCCATGATGTCTGACCATGGAGGTCTTCACTGAGACGTGCTTCCTTTACTGTTGCACTGGACTTCATGGGCTTTCATGCCCTACAGGATGGCTCTTTTCATGCTCTTCCCTCTTTCTTCATTGTTTGTGCCTCCATCTCAAGGGTAACCTTCTGTGCAGTAGGTCCGTGATGGAACCTCCCTCCAGGTAATCCTCATGGAACTCACTTTTGCTTCTGCTCTTTACTGAACCTGGTTTGTGTCAGATACTGTGCTAGGAGCTGTCGATGTCTGTTAGGTTAAATTACAAGGACATAAACTGAGAACTGAGCCCTTGAAGTGCTGTGAGGAAGGCATTTTCTGTGTTACTAACGAGTGCACTGGCTTGCATTCAGCTTTTGTATGGTCATATTGTCCCCCAACCATGTTAGAAGCTTCCTGAGGGCAGAAACTCTAACTTCCTCATCTCCTGCATTGCCTGGCAGCTCCTGTCATGTCCGTACGCCTTAGAGGTGTGCGGTGACTGCATTGCTGATGTGGTTTAAAGGAACCTGGAGCTCTTAGAGAAATGATTAGAAGGAGCAAGAGCTGAGAGACTAGTGAAATTTATTCTTTCCACTCAACTTATAGTGAGAGAGGTGGCAGTGTTTCTTTCTTTTCCTCCTTCCCCTGTTTTTTTGTATTCATCTTGTATATTTTCTCTCTCTAATTTGCATTACTTTTTTATCAGGGGAACCCACCCCCAATATTTCAACATAGGTTCTTTCTATTTTCCATTAGCATACAAAGAGAGGAATTTTACAGTTGGGCCGCCGGGGGTGACATCACATATCGGTAGGACTGTGATGCCCACCTGAGCCGCAAAACCAGCAAGTTTTATTAAGGATTTCAAAAGGGGAGGGGGTGCAAGAACAGGGAGTAGGTCACAAAGATCACATGCTTCAAAGGGCAAAAAGGAGAACTAAGATCACATGCTTCTGCGGAAACAGGACAAGGCAAAACAGAACTACTGATAAGGGTCTATGTTCAGCTGTGCACGTATTGTCTTAACAAACATCTTAACAGAAAACAGGATTCGAGAGCAGAAAACCAGTCTGACCTCGAATTTACTAGTGCAGGGTTTCCCAGTCCTAGTAAGCCTGAGGGTACTGCAGGAGACCAGGGTGTATTTCAGTCCTTATCTCAACCGCATAAGACAGACACTCCCACAGCAGCCGTTTATAGACCACCCCCCAGGAATGCAATTCTTTTCTTAGGGTCTTAATATTCCTTGCTAGGAAAAGAATTTAGCAACACCTCTCCTGCTTGCACATCCGTTTATAGGCTCTCTGCAGGAAGACAAATACGGCTCTTTTTGCCTCACCCCACAGGCAGTCAGACCTTACGGTTGTCTTCCCTTGTTCCCTAAAATCGCTGTTATTCTGTTCTTTTTCAAGGTGCACTGATTTCATATTGTTCAAACACACATGTTTTACAATCAATTTGTACAGTTAACCCAATCAAAGTGGACCTGAGGTGACATACATCCTCAGTTTATGAAAATAACAGGATTAAGAGATTAAAGTAAGACAGGTGTAAGAAATTATAAGAGTATTATTAGGGAAGTGATAAGTGTCCATGAAATCTTCACAATTTATGTTCCTCTGCCGCAGCTCCAGCTGGTCCCTCTGTTTGGTGTCCCTGACTTCCTGCAACAACTTTTCCTATATAAAGGGGGCTTATGAGAGTACTATCTTCTACTGAAACTATTCCAATAAATTGAGGAGGAGGGATTCCTCCCCAAGTCATTCTATAAGGCAGCATCATCCTGATACCAAAACCTGGCAGAGATGCAGAAAAAAATGACTTTAGGCCAATATCCTTGATGAACGTTGATGGAAATATCTGCAACAAAATACCTGCAAACCAAGTCCAGCAGCACAAAAGGAATCCACCATGATCAGGTAGGCGTTATCCCTGGGATGCAAGGTTGGTTCAACATATGCAAATCAGTAAATGTGATTCATTACATAAACAGAACTAAAGACAAAAATCATGTGATTATCTCAATAGGTGCAGAAAAGGCTTTTGATAAAACTCAATATCCCTTCAAGTTAAAAACTATCAATAAACTAGGTGTTGAAGGAAAACCTCAAAATAATAAGAGCCATCTATGACAAACCCACAGCCAACATCATATTGAATGGGCAAAAGCTGGAAGCATTCCCTTTGAAAACTGGCTGAAGACAAGGATGCCCTGTCTCACCAATCCTATTCAAGATGGTGTTGGAAGTCCTGGCCAGTCCTGGTTGTGGAGACAAGGGAACACTTACACCCTGTCAGTTGGAATGTAAATTAAACCATTTGGAAAGCAGTGTTGCAATTCCCCAAAGAGGTAAAAACAGGCAAAGAAAGGGCATCCAAAGAGAGAGGAAGTCAAAGTATCCTTTGTTTGCAGGTGACATGATTCTACATAAAAAAACTGGGTAAAGTCTGCCACACCCAGAGGTGCCTTGGGTGAGTCGTCATCTTGGCCCAAAGTGTTCTTCAGCTGATAAACAATTTCAGCGAAGTTTCAGGATACAAAATCAGTGTATGAAAATCATTAGCATTCCTATACACCAACAACATCCAAGCTGAGAGCCAAGTAGGGAATGCAATCCCATTCTCAATAGCCACAAACATAATGTAATACCTAGAAGTACAGCTAACCAGGGAGCCAAGAGATCTCTACAAGGAGAATTACAAAACACTGTTCAAAGAATTCAGAGATGACACAAACAAATAGAAAAATATTTCATAGTCATGGTTAGGAAGAATCAGTATCATTAAAATGGCCATAATACCCAAAGCAATATACAGATTCAATGCTATTCCTATCAAACTACCAATAACATTCTTCACAAAACTAGAAATAACTATTTTAAAATTCACATGGAACCAAAAAAGAACCTGAATAGCCAAGGCAATCCTAAACAAAAAGAGCAAAGCTGGAGGCATCATGTTACCTGACTTCAAATTATACTACAGGGCTACAGTAACCAGAACAGTATGGTACTTGTACAAAGACAGACACATAGAACAATGGAACAGAATAGAGTACCCAGAAATAAGGCCATCACACCTAGAACCATCTGATCTTTGACAAAGCTGACAAAAACAAGAAATGGGGAGAGGATTCCCTATTCAATAAATGGTGCTGGGATAACTGACTAGGCATATGCAGGGGATTTTTTTACACCATGTAAAAAAATCAACTCAAGGTGGATTAAAGACTTAAATGTAAAACCCAAAACTATAAAAACTCTGGAAGATGGGCTGGGCGTGGTGGCTCACGCCTGTAATCCCAGCATTTTGGGAGACTGAGGCAGGCGGAGCATGAGGTCAAGAGATTGAGACGATCTTGGCTAACACCATGAAACCCCATCTCCACTAAAAATACAAAAAATAGGCTGGATGTGGTGGTATGCGCCTGTAGTCCCAGCTACTCGGGAGGCTGAGGCAGGAGAATCACTTGAACTGGAGAGGCAGAAGTTGCAGATGAGCCGAGATTGCACCACCACATTCCAGCCTAGGTTATAGAGCAAGACTCCATCTCAAAAAACAAACAAACAAACAAAAAAACCCAAAACAAAACCCTGGAAGACAATCTATGCATTACCATTCTGGACATAAGAACTGGCGTTAATTGTATGATGAAGATGCTGAAAACAATTGCACCAAAAGCAAAAGTTGACAAATGGGATCTAATTAAACTTAATAGCTTTTGCGGAGCAAATTAAACTATCAACAGAGTATGCAGACAATCTGTAGAATAGGAGAAAATATTGGCTAACTATGTATCTGACAAAGGTATATCCAGTGTCTATAAGGAACTTAAATTTACAAAAAAAACCTATTAATGGAATATGATAAATCAGTGCTATGAACTAGACAGATGCTAATCACTATTATCAATTAGTGGGCAAAGGACATGAACAGAAACTTTTCAAAAGAAGACATATGCAGCCAACAAGCATATGATAAAAGCTCAATATCACTGATCACTAGGGAAATGCAAATCAAAACTACAATGAGATGCCATCTCACATTAGTCAGAATGGTTATCATTAAAACTCAAAAAATAACGGATGTGGACCAGGTTGTGGGGAAAGGGGAGCACTTACACACTGTTGTGGGGAGGGTAAATTAGTTAAACCATTGTGGAAAGCAGTGTGGTGATTCCTCAAAGAGCTAAAAACAGAACTGCCATTCAACCCAGGAATCCCATTAATGGGTATATACCCAAAGGAATGTAAATCGTTCTACGACAAAGACACATATACATGTATATTCATTGCAGCAGTATTCACAATAGCAAAGACATGGAATCAACCTAAATGCTCATCAATGTTAGACTGGATAAAGAAAATGTGGTACATATACACCACAGAATATTATGCGGCCATAAAATAGAATGAGATTGTATCCTTTGCAGGGACATGGGTGAAGCTGGAGGCCATCTTCCTTAGCAAACTAACACAGGAACAGAAAACCAAATATCACATATTCTCGTAAGTGGGAGCTAAATGGTGAGAACACATGGACACATAGAGGGGAACAGACACCGGGGCCTACTTGAGGGTGGAAGCCTCCCTCAGGTACATCTCCCTCAGGTAGGTCTCCCTCAGGTAGGTCTGTCTCAGGTAGGTCTGTCTCAGGTAGGTCTCCCTCAGGTAGGCCTCCACTCTCAAGTAGGCCCCAGTGTCGTGGAAGGTGGAGGGTGGGAGGAGGGAAATGATAAGAAAAATAACTGTTGGGTACTAGGCTTTGTACCTGGGTAACAAAGTAATCTATGTAATGAACCCTCGTGACATGAGCTTACATAACAAACCTGCACATGTAGCCCTGAACCTAAACTAAAGTTAAAAAAAAAAAAAAAAGGTACCATCAGGGCTAGTCTGAGACTTCAGGGACTTAATTCCTCATTGTAATTTTCCGAATAAAGGAAATAGAGTTCCCTTTCACGTTCTCCAGGCTCTCCAGCCTTTAGTCTTCCCCAGCACCCCCTCCCTGCTATTTTCCAACTCAGAGCATGGCAACAACTTTATCATTAAGACCTCAGAGATGCTGAGTGGAAGAGAACTGTGTGTAGGGAAAGGGGGGCAGATAACCAAGCCATCGCAGAGGTAATGATCATGCATCTAGAACTCCGAAGTGTGCTGCAGAGTGCATTCCCAAGGTCCTTCCTTCTGTGACCCAGGCCTAGTCCTAAACGCAGAGAGCAGGGGTAGGGATGGGAGTAAAAGCATTTGGACGAGGAAACTGATGTTGGAGACCGGAGGTATCGGTGTCAACACTCTGCAGGCCTCCAGCTGGTTCCTGCGTGTAGGCCATGCAGCAGCTCGACCTTGTTTACAGCTCTCGGGCTAATGAGGATTATCATTTATGCCTGAGAGTATGTAAATTTGGCAGTTCCTGCTCTAAAATAACATTCTCCATCTTTCTGGGAGTAAACTGCTTTCTTAGTAAACAAATTTTCAGTGCATTATGTTACCATTTAGAAACTTTCCTCTTCTGGTGCCAAATTGCTCTTAAAGGTGAGTGATTCATAAAGGATATTTTATTTACCTTGAACTCAGCTTCTGTTTGGAACAGTATTAGAACACAAGGAGAGTCAGTAAACCATCGCTGGAAATATGTGAGGAGCTAAGACATTGGAATCCACATCTGTATTTAGATCTTGAGAGGTTGCATCTGTCTAGTTCATAGCACTGATTTCTTTATCATTCACTGAGTAACTAGTAAGTACAAAACCCTCTACTTGGGGAGTTCTTTGAGATACAGAAATGAATAACATATCAGTCTCTGGCATCTGTGCTTCTACACTTTGGAGAGGGAAATAAAGCAAGTAGTAAGAGGCAGGAGTCCCAGGTGCCCCCTGAGAGGCGTGGCATGCCACAGAAGGCATGGTCAGGAAGACTGCGTCCACCTGCTTGCAGGGTCCTGTGAATGCCACCGAGAGGGCGGCATCTGCAACAGTAGAATTTATTTCACCGGAGAAAGAAGGTGGCAGGCATTTCAAGTGGAGGGAACAATAACAGCAGAAGAAAGCATGGGACCTTGTGGAGCACAGAGAGGCCTTGTTTGCTTGGAGTGAAGGTCCCGTATCAGCAGACCAGGAAGGAATAAGGCTGGAACCCCAGTTTGGGGTCAGACTCCACCCCCACTCCACACCATTCCGGGAGGGAACGGAATGCCAATGTAAGGTGCCAGGGAGAAGTGTTTGAAGTTTGTACAGCAGGGGAAAGAAATCGATTTGAATACTTATTCCCTTAGTATGTTTTTGCAAACCTATTTTGGGGTATTGTAAAAAGATTCTGTGCTTATATGAATTTGGGAATAAACAGGTGCTTGCTGTAAGGCTTCTTAGGGCCTTTAATATGCTTTGTGAATGTAGGAGGGGCTATGTTGTGTTATCTCCAAACGTATTTGACCATGAGATCTAGTTGAATACAAACCTAATGCACCTCTTTGGATTTCCTTGGCTGCTTCATCCTTGCCTGGCGTTCCCTGCCTAGTTTCACGTGAAACCCCATCCCTTCAAGCCCCACATGACCCCTCATTCTGGACCCTATTCTGATTGAGCTTTCCCTTCGTTTCTGGACTTGGATAAAGTGCTGCAAACAGGGTTGTTGAGCGGCCACCAAGGGCTGCCTGGCCCCACCTGGAAGTCCCCTGTGGGGCAGCTCCTTGAGAGTTGAACGTTTATCAATGGGAACCAGGAAGGATCCTGGCCAGGTGCTTTCCCATTCTTTCTTGTTCCACGGACTGCTCCAAGGTATGCTGCCTTCTGAGAACTTTGCAGAGAAGTCGCACGTGCTTGGGCGTGTCCGCTGAGTGAGCTGGTGTGTTTTTGGGTCTGTGCCCTTTCTGAAATTGGGATGACCCATGACTTCACGTTTTTTTTTTTTTTTTTGAGATGGAGTCTCGCTGTCCCCCAGGCTGGAGTGCAGTGGCGCGATCTGGGCTCACTTCAAGCTCCGCCTCCCGGGTTCACGCCGTTCTGCTGCCTCAGCCTCCCGAGTAGCTGGGACTACAGGTGCCTGCCATTGCACCTGGATAATTTTTTTGTATTTTTAGCGGAGACGGAGTTTCGCCGTGTTAGCCAGGATGGTCTCGATCTCCTGACCTCGTAATCTGCCCTCCTTGGCCTCCCAAAGTGCTGGGATTACAGACGTGAGCCACCGCGCCCAGCCAACTTCACGTTTTGAGTGATCCACTACCTCACATTTTTCCTTGCTTCCTGGGCCTGTTTCCCTACATCCTGCTGCCCTAGTTTTGTACTTCCGAAATAAAACATCAGCATGTAATCCTTGCCTCAGCCTCTGTTTTCCACAGGATCTGAGCAAAAATAGACTCTGATTGAGTGCTAGAGACGGGTGTTTCACAGACTAACTTTGGAAAATGGCTACGTAGGCTGAACTCAGACATTGAGCTTTAAGAGTGGCCGGTTTTGTAATAGACCAGACAAGAAATAAAATAAGGAGAGGAAACAGGTAGTTGATGAAGTGAATCAGAACTTGTAATAAAGCTAGAGTAATGGATTTAAGAGTAGGTCTCATAGAGATAATTGATGAAAGAATGAGCGTATAGGCTGCATAAGTTGAGGGGATAGGTAGAAAAAAGAGATGACAACATTAAGCATGGAAAGAGAGAAGGAAGCGCTCTTGATAAAGGACTGATGGTAGCTGGAGGAGTGGAGTGCCAGGGCACAGAGCTGCAAGAACCCTGAAGAAGAAGAGGAAGAGGAAGAGGGTCATGAAGAAGGAAATTGATCAGGGTCCTGGATTCCTGAGGTACATGGTCAGTGGTAACAGAGAACAGAGGGGGCATACAGCAGGTGTGCTGAGGTGGCTCTAAGAGACGGGAGTTTGGTAGGGGAGGGAAGAAGGGTGGTTGCTAGACAGTACATCAGGATTGAGCACAGCATAAGAGATGAAATGGGGGAGAAATCTAAAGACAGGTGTGCCACTTTTGCCTCTAAACGTGGTATAATTTTTGTCAGCGAGGAAATAAATCTGTTTCTCTTTTCCATTTTCCAAGAAGGGAGGGAAAGAGATTAGAAGTAAGACTGACATCTCAGGGCCTCTACCATTTCTTTGTTGCTAAAGGAGACACAGTATGTGGCTCTTTGTGTCAGCAAAACACTAATGAGCTTTCGGATATGCAAATGTGGGCTGCAGAGCTGATTGAGTGGAAGAGAGCTACATTGCTGTGCTAAGTAAAGGAAGAGGAATTGCCTTTGATGGTGGGGCTGGCCCAGGAGAGAAGCAGGGAGGTGTGTAGAGTCGCTGGGGGAGAGAGCGCTGAGGGCTTCACCATTGCCTAACTCTCAGTGTAGTGTGCCACACCCAGAGGTGCCTTGGGTGAGTGTCTTGGTGGAAAGGAAGAGAGGTAGGATTTAAGTCATACAAAATGGGCTAAGTTACTGGGTCAACATAGACCTCCGAAAGAGCCCGCCCTAGGCCAGGAGTCATGAGTGGGAGGAAGTGCACCCAGTGGAGGTGACCTTGAGAATGTGTTTCTTAGGAATTCACAGCAAATTGAGGAGGGCTCGAGACCCCCCATGATATATAGAAATAGAGGACAGGGCCGGGCGCGGTGGTTCACGCCTGTAATCCCAGCACTTTGGGAGGCCGAGGTGGGTGGATCACGAGGTCAGGAGATCGAGACCATCCTGGCTAACACTGTGAAACCCTGTCTCTACAAAAAATACAAAAAAAAAAAAAAAAAAAGCTGGGCATTGTGGCGGGCGCCTGTAGTCCTAGCTACTCGGGAGGCTGAGGCAGGAGAATGACATGAACCCGGGAGGTGGAGGTTGCAGTGAGCTGAGATCGTGCCACTGCACTCCAGCCTGGGCGACTGAGCAAGTCTCCGTCTCAAAAAAAAAAAAAAAAAAAGAAATAGAGGACAGAAGCAATTTTGTTACAGTGTCTAAGGACAGAGTAGCCTTAACTGTCATCTGGGTATCATGTGGGATGTCTTTATGTTTTGGGGGCAAGGGGAAAGCACTCACTGAAGACAGAAGCTGCCACTTGAGCAGGGAGGTGACATGTGCTGGAGCTGTTGTGAGAGCCAGCGTATTAAGGGTTCTGTAAGAGATTTTTTTGGTAAGCATTGAGAGTGCATACAGAGTTAGCAGGCATTGTGGTGAAGCAGACAGCATAGTGCTAACTTGAGGTGGAGGAGGAGGAAGAAGGACCCTGGGCACAGTGCAGACATCTGGGCTTTGGGCTGAGGCCCTGTCAGAGAGTGATTCTTGGGCATGTGTGAAAACCTTTGTTGAAAGGGTCCAGAAACAGTGGCTAAGTCCTAACAGAACTTTGCTGTGGACCTAGGGAAAAGGAAAGAACTAAGAATTTAGCAGTCAATTTGAGGCCAAAGACAGAGGAGAAATTGAGGGTCAGAGGGGATTTAGAGTTTGAGATTTTAAACATTTGCTGTTTGTATTAGTCAAGATTCTCCAGAGAAACAGAACGTGTGTGTGTGTGTGTGTGTGTGTGTGTGTGTGTGTGTGTGTGTGTGTCTAAAGAGATTTATTAGAAGGTGTTGGCTTATGTGATTATGGAGGCTGAGAAGGCCCATGATCTATCAGCTGCAAAGTGGAGACCCAGGCAAGCTGGTGGTGTAGTTCAGGAGTGTTAGAGCCAGAGAGCCAAGGGTACAGATTCCAGTATGAGTCTAAAGGCCTAAGAACCAGGAGTGCCAAGTACAGGAGAAGATTGATGTTCCCGATTGAGCTGTCAAGAAGAGAGAAGGCAGTGTGAATCCAACCTTCGTCCGCTTTTTCTGCCCCCAATGGACTGGACGATCCCCACCTACATCGGGGATGGCCGTCTGTTTTACTCAGTTCACCAATTCAGATGCTGATCTCCTCCGGAAATATCTTCACAGACACACCCAAGGATGATGTTTAATTAAGTATCTGGGCACCCCGTGGCCCACTCAAGTTGACAAAAGTACACTGCCCCTTGGCCTTTGTTGAGTGTTATCCAGCTTTCCATGGGTAGACATCAGCTCTCCACATCTAAATTGTAAGCTACTCCAGGGCAGGGGCCAGATCTTCTCCTGTGTGTTCTCAGTAGCTGACACAATTGCTTTCCATGTACTAAATGTTCAGTAAACATGTGTTGGATGGTTCATTGATCCAATAGACTTGTGTCTATGCCAATATAGGCTTGCTCTTGAAAAGCTGCGGGTAAATCAATTCTTTGTAAATTGAATCTTATTTCAAATGTAGTAGGGATGTTCAGCATTTCAAGGAACCCTAGGTCAATCTTTTGTGGATCTACGAGTCCTGTATTCTGCCATTCTCATTTTACAGGTAAGGGAGCTGAGTTACAGAGAAATTAAGTGACTTATTACAATTTGATTTGTCAGTCAAATATAAGGTTTCTTCAAGCAAAGCATACCTGTTACTTAGGTCAAGAGGGATTTGGTGAAAAGCCTAGCTATGAAATTTATAACATCAGATTAATAACGTCATATTTTCAGAAGCATTTATTTTTAGTCTGCAGATATTTATTAAGTTTGTTTACGACAGTCTTTTAGTTGTATACTAACGAGTAAAGGCTATGCTAAATTGTGTTGCAGTTTATGTCAGATTAGAAACAAAAAACAGCAGACACAAAGTTTCTGGTTCAGAAAATTCACCTCTGAAAGCCCCCTAGCTTGAAGCATTTAGTTTTTCTTCTGTGAGGTGTGAGAGGATGTTGAATGTGCTGGACAGGTGCCAGGTCCTGCGATCCTGCAGGGTGCGTTCCTAGATTCATTGTTGAGGTGATGAAAGTCTCTTCAGTCAGTGGCTTAATGTTAAGTGTGAGAAAGATGTTGGAAAAGATTTAGGGAGACCTTTTGGGCACCTCACTGATGGAATTATTTTAAATTGAACAGGTTTTATCAACATCTGTATTGGGTTGATTTAGTTTCTCCTTGCTATCAGTTCTAGAATAAAATAGTTTATTATATGTGAGAAAATTGATAAAAGCGTAAAGCTACTTTGCATCACTACTTTGGATGATGCAAATAAAAGAAATCAAAGAATCAAAGCATTTTATTTACTCTGCTTTCCTTTCTCTTCATAGTCATTTTTATGTGTTTTGGCTTATCAAAAATGAGATCGAAGTTGTTATATACTACAAAAGAAGCTGCTTTTTTATTTAGGATTTTAGTATCTTGACATGGAGCAGTGAATCAGATGTGGGGACAGGAGATAATTTGTATTCATATTAGATCAATATTAGCTAACAGCTGTTTTACGGACATCAAGTCAATTCTGCAACTCAGCAGGGAGAAATTATTACCCCCTTTTTAGAGATTTGGAAACTGATTTCACAGTTAATGTGGGCCTTTTGACGTCAGTACTGATCTCACAGTTGGCGTGGAGCTTTTGACGTTGGTACTGATCTCACAGTTGGTGTGGACTCTTTGATGTCAGTACTGATCTCACAGGTGGTGTTGGCCTTTTGACGTCAGTACTGATCTCACAGTAGGCGTGGGCCTGTTGACGTCAGTACTGATCTCCCAGTTGTCATGGGCCTTTTGACATCGATCGGTACTTATCTCACAGGTGGTGTGGGTCTTTTGATGTCAGTGCACAGACTCTTCCTGTGCACCAGCACCACCTCCATGGCGCCTCCCCATGTCTTTTAGGTTTTGTGTATATTACTATTGGCTGCTGTGAGCACCATTTTTGGAAGTACATTTTCATATTGCATGAAGAAATACCTGAGACTGGGTAATTTATAAAGAAAAGAAGTTTAATGGACTCATAGTTCCACATGGCTGGGGAGGCCTCACAATCATGGTGGAAGGCAAAGGAGGAATACAGACACGTCTTAAATGGAGGCAGGCAAGAGAGCATGTGCAGAGGAACTGCCCTTTATAAAACCATCAGATCTTTGAGGACTCACTGTCATGAGAACAGCATGGGAAAAAACCACCCACATGATTCGATTGCCTCCCACTGGGTCCCTCATGACACATGGGGATTATGGGAGCTGCAATCCAAGATGAGATTTGGGTGGGGACACAGACAAACCATATCAGAAGACAGTTATAATATTTGCATAATACCCAGACTGTGAGGAATAAGCCAAGTAATAAGCAATAACAAATGGAATGTTGAGGTTATGCAGAGTCTGTGCTGTGCATGTCACAGCCTGCACTTGACCTGAGTCATGTGCTTCCTGAGCTCTTTACAGGGTGCTAGGCCAGGATATACGTGAGAGTTACAGTGATTGGAAAATTAGTTTTCCTATTAGTGTAAATACATATGTGTTAGGGGATAGATGATACACGATTACAGACTTATAAAATTGAAAACTAAAATTGGAATGTAAAGCTTATAGCAGGTAGCCTCAGGCTGTGCTCCCAAACCTTTGGGATCAGTTTCTTTATGTTTCTTCAGTTTTCTGTTATGGATACTGGAGTAGAAGTTGAATTTTAGTGGATTTGATGTAAAGAAATGGATATATTTCAACTTTCACCTCCTTTCCTGTTCCCATTTTTTTTTTTTTTTGCTTTGAAGTGTGAATGAATAATACTATAGACAAAATACAATAGCAAAGACAAATTATGGATAAATTGGAAAATCACACTCTGCAGAACAAAGATTTTTTAGTTTTACATCACGTAACAAATTTAATGACAAACTATACCAACAAGTAAATTGACGATTTAAGATATTTCATTTAGCTTCTAAAATGTGAATGCTAATAAGTTTGAAATCACTAAATCACAGTAATTCCTTGCATTGGGCAACAGAAATCTATTAATTAAAATGAAAAGTCTAAAGATATTTTGGGGAAGATTGAAAATTTCAAATAAATGTATGTGGTATCCTCCAGTTCCTTTTAATAGTCTCATCCTTAGCTGCACATTTAATTCACAAGGGAAACCTTAAAAATACTGATACCAGAGCCTCACTGCTGGACCTTTAGATTTAATGGGTCTGCAGTGAGAGCTGGGTATAGCACTTTTTTTTTTTTTTTTTTTTTTTTTTTTTTTAAGGACTGGTCTTGCTCTGTCCCCCAGGCTGGAGTGCAGTGGCATGATCGTAGATTACTGTGGCCTTGACCTCCCAGGCTCAAGCGATCCTCCTGCCTCAGCCTCCCAAGTAGGTGAGACTACTGGCATGTGCCACCACACGTGGCTAATTTTTGTATTTTTTGCAGACATGGAGTTTTGCCATGTTGCCCAGGCTGGTAGAGCATTTAAAAAACTCCTCAGGAGATCCTAATGTGCAAAGTTAAGAACAACGGTTTATATTATAATCATTCTTTAATCATATTATTTGTTTAAAGGTAGATTCCTGTATTTTAACATTTTAACTTTAAGGTTGTGATACTCTGATGAAGGCAGCTCATATCAACCTGTAGGCAGTTCAAGGTGTTAACCTTTATCTTTAATGTTTTTATGTGTCAGATGGCAGTTAGTATAAGGATTACCTTTTTCCTTTTGCAGTGTCATAATACTGAGTGCCAGGACCTAAGTTTTTGAAACCTCCCAGTAGCCCCTTTTTAAACTGCTCTGAGCCTGCAGGGCACAGCATGACCTCGCTGTTAATTTAGTACTTTCATCTGATTGACCTGGGAAGGATCACTGGCCGCCTAGGGGAGATCTTCCCATTATTAATTCCTGCCTGGATGTCCTTTATGTGTCTGCACAGAGGTTTCGGCTTTGGCCACGTTGTGAAAGTCATAAAATTAAAGAAATATTTTGCACTGGCTGTTCACATTGACATTCAGAAAAACAAATTGCAGTAATCACTGGGGCCTCTTCCTTTGAAAGAACATGTGACCAGTGCCTTTTTAGTTTATATCTTGGTAGATTTGCAGTGGGTCTGCTGTACGTTGATGGGTGGGAAGTGTTAATGGTCACTGTGGGCCCATGGCCGCTGGAAGCTATTTGTATTCTTTGCACTCGTGTGGGGCATGTGTGTATATGTGCAGAGGTGTTCATATATTGCTTTTGTTTGCATTTTAAACATGAAGCTCATTTTTAAAGTACTTGCAAAATTTATCCAATGGGAGGCAAACCTTTAAATTAGTGATTCTCAAACTTTGAGTGCATCAGGATCAGATATAGGGAACCTGGGGTGGTGTCTGAAGTTTGAGAGGACTGGGGTCAATAAATTTCCACAAAAGGTGACTTCTCTTAGATGCCCGGATACAGATGACAAAGAAGGCTACAGATAGTTCTATACAGAAACAAATGAATATATTTTTACCATTTGTGGAAATTACAGTTTTGAAACTGGGAAGCCCTTTGTATCACTATCAGCTCTATTTTTGGAAGTAATGGAGGAAGTATTTCAACCTGATTACTGCGTGTGGAGTGAGGAATTTCTTAGTGTTTGACTGACCGCCTGCTGATACTTTATTTCTTTAGAGCTCCTCAAGTCATTATAAGAATCACCCAACAGTTTGAAATCATAATGATTTCTTACTATAAAATGTCAGCTATCTATCGTAAAAGATTATGTGCCATTTAAAAATATAATTGCCGTTTCTCCCCTCTCCCCCACCTTACATTCAGATGTTCCAGAATAACAGAATCCCTGCAAAATGGGAAGGAATCCCTGCAAAATGCAAGGATCTAGCCTGTGCAAATTTCAGAAATGGCTTTCTACTTTAAGTCTTTTAATAGTCCAGATAATTATCACTCCGCTCACTGCCCTTTTCTTTCTCTCTACCTCCTCGTCATTCTTGCGACATTTTAATGATGCTGTTTGTGTATTGCTGCTGATGAATTCTGCCCAGTGAAGGTTATTTATTTATTTTTCCCTGAGCTGGATTTTACCCTCTGTTTACTTATGTTGGTGTTCTGTTTCCTTCCCTAACTGCTACCAGACATTCGTTTCCATGCCTTTGTATAATGCACAGCAGGCTGATGAAGCGTGGGGACTCACGCTGTGGGAATCCTGCTTGGGTAAATGTCACTGCTTTATATAAAGAACTTTGCTCTATCTTAGCAGCTCCAGAATCTGCTCAGATTGCCACACCTTAACATATGATCTGATTATTAAGAAGTATATGTTTGTTGTGTTTTGAAACACTGATGGGTTTTTAATGCACTGCTGATTAATATGTGAAAATGAAAACCAGCCAGTGAATAACCTGGAGTCCTTGTCCTCCTGCCCTCTGCAGGCTTGCAGGGCATTGGGCAGCTGGGACTTGTACCTAGACAAGATTACCCATCTGTGGAAACGCATTGCTGACACCTGGACAAAACGAGTGTTGCAAGTGGAAATCAGTGGAGGTGCAGATGAGAATTTTGCCTCTGTCCTGCTAATGGGGAACATATTTAACTTGGTGCAGTATCTGCAGTAGTAAGCTAGTGTGTTAGGTACTATTTGAAGGAGTCTTACTCACCATAAAGTTAATTTCTTGACTTTAAGAATGTATTTATGCAGCAGCCCTTTTCTCAGCACCTCTGGACTTTTGAAAAGTGGCCTTTGTCTTATTTCTACATAGAAGCACTGCCCCTGTGCTTCCCTTTCTGGTGTAGGGCACATGGGGCACTGGGGACAAGGTGGGGCTGTTTCTGAAATCTCTTGCCCCCCAGGTCTGGGGATAGTATGTGATGCAGATGAGCTTCACCATGCATCAGCTGCCCCGTTCTCCAAACCTAGCTTTACTCAAAGAAAGACCTTGGTGGTTTGGAAGTGCTCAGCTCATCTTTGTCTACTTCTACTTGTTTTGAAACATCATTCATTTGAAGAAAACTTTGAAGACAGCTTCTCAAGATGTTTGTCTTTCCTATTGCCGTACTGCATTGACTAGCCTCAGCTAAGGACCTGGTCTAAAAGATAGGCACCAATGCTTACTGGGGAACCTCTTGAGTCTTTAAGAATGTATATGCAAGCTTCAGTCAACTGATGGATGATTCCCCTCCAAACTCCCTTCCCTTCCTCCTGCTCACTGGCCACTGGCGACACCCCCAAACAAAAAGCTGTGTATACTCAAGAGGGCATATGGCACAGTGGGTGAGAACATAAGCTCTTGAGACAGGTTCCGGGTTCTGGCTTTGCCACTTCGCAGCTGTGTTCTCTTTCTGAACCCCTGTGTGCCCGTTTTCTCATTTGTAAAAGAATGAAGATAATAGCACTTACCATGCCTAGCATAAACTGTTGTTTCCTAAATATATCATTTTAACAACTTTATTGATATATAATTTACAGCCATAGGGTTCACCATTTTAAAGTGTGTAATTCAAGATTTTTAACATGTTTAGGGAGTTGTGCAGCCATCATCATAATCTAATTTTAGAACATCCCCAAAAGAAACCATGTACCTACTAGGAGTCACTCTCTATCTCCTCCTCCCTCTCTGCCCTGCTTCCCTATTTCCCAGGTAATCACTCACCTACTTTGTATAGATTTGCCTACTAGGGACATTTATGTTAATGTAATCATACATAGATGGTTTTTGTCACTGACTTGTTTCACTCAACATAGTGTTTTCAAGGCTCATCCATGTTGCAACATGTGTCAACACCTGAATTCCTTTTTATTGCAGATTAGTAAAGTGTGCGGATATACCACATATTGCTTATCCATTTATCAGTTGATAGACATTTGGGTTGTTTCTGCTTTTTTGGCTATCATGAATAATGCTGCTATGAGCATTGATAATACAAGTTTTTGTGTGGATGTATGTTTTCATTTCTCTTGAGTATATACCTAAGGATGGAATTGCTGGGTCGTATGGTAACTTGATAGCTAACATTTTGAGAGACCGCCAAACCATTTCCATTTTACATTGCCGCCTGTCATGTATGAGGGTTCTGATTTCTCCACATCCTTGCCAACACTTGTAATTGTTTGTCTTTTTGATTCTAGTCATTTTACTGGGTGGTTTGGGTGGGTTACCTCATTAATTGTGACTTTGATTTTAATTTTCCCAGTGACTAATGACATTGAACATTTTTCCTGTGCTTATTAGTCTAAATATACTATTGATTGTAAGAAAAATTGCTTACTGTTTTAGAGATAATACTGATATAAGAACCATCAGTCCCTGCTTTCATTTAGAGGGGCAAGAGTGAGGATAGTTTTAAAATCAAGCATACTTAAAGAATCATACCTGCATCTCATTAAAATAAAATGTTACTTCTAGGTAAAGCTAAATCATCATTAATGTATAGGGTTTACTGTTTTCCTAGTAAGTTTATGTGTAGAGCACTCATTTTGTTTGGTTTAATCTCTACTAGCTTTTATGTTTTAATTTAACAAAAATGGGTGATTGGAAAGATGGAAAATACCCTTGTTGCCACCACAGTGAGTTCCAATTTGTTTTCAGCAACGCGTAGAAGATTGAAGTCAGATGCAGCCAATTTTCTCCCGATTACGTTTTTTTTTAAATCTTGCCTGAATAATGTGAGCTTTTTCAGCTAGCTAATTAACACTGTTTTTTCTGCCATACTGGTGACTTTATGATATTTTGCTTGTAATAAATTATATATATATTCATTTATATACTTCTACTCTATTCATAACTTTATATTTTGCTTGTAAAAAATTATATATAAATTCATTTATATATTTCTACCCTATTCATTAAATGTCCCCTGCATGAAATATATATTAATAGCTACTCCATGGATTATCGTTGATTGGTTTTCTAATAACAGTTATCTGGACTTTGCTTGGTCTTGGGTAAGAGGCATATTTGTATGTATATTTTCTCATTTTTGAAACAGAAACATAAACTGTTCCCTTCGATATATTTAATAAAACTCACCAGCACTACTGATAATATTTAATTATGCAACTATAATTCTATTCATTTTTACTTTGCATTCTGAATCTTAGGGGCAGTGAGGCAGAGTGACATGATCATGGAAGTATTTGTACCACAGGGGTTTGATCTTGACTCTGCCACTTCCTGCATGACTTTGAACTAGTCAAAGTTACGAGTTCAAAGTTAGACTTTGAACGAGTCTAATTGTTAGAGAATGGTGTGAACCCGGGAGGCGGAGCTTGCAGTGAGCCCAGATAGCGCCACTGCACTCCAGCCTGGTCGACAGAGTTAAGACTTCATCTCAAAAAAAAAAAAAAAAAAAAAAAAAAAAAAAAGGAGGTTACAGTCTGTTTATATTATCTAGTTACTAGTCAACACTAACCACTCTGGCTCAGTGTTTTAACCTGTCTAATGGGTATTTTTTTTTTTTTTTTTAAGTCATACCATCTACCTGATGCGGTCGTTGTAGGAACATTTCAGATAGTATTTATTAAAATATTTCCTCCTTGGTATGAAGTAGATGCTCAATAATTGTTAGGTAGCACAGATTAATTATCCTTTATCCAAAAATCCCAAATCTGAAATGCTCCAGTGAGCATTTCCTTTGTTGGTGCTCAAAAAGTTCCACGTTTTGGAGCGTTTCAGTCTATTGTTCCAGGGGTAGTAACAGAAGCTGTCATCTTGCTGTCTCTTCCGTCTGGCTGGGATGCATGAGAGTTAAACAGTAATAGGAGAAATGAAATTTCAGTAATAGGCAGTCTCCTCAGCACAATAATTGGTACAAGAGAGTAAGTCTGACAGTGCCAGTGACCATCAGAACAGACCACAGTCATTGTGGTAAAGTTGCTCGAGGCAGTGACTGAGGAAGGTGTGTCTCCATTTCTGTAACAATGGATAGATGTCTGCTCTAAGGATTTTTAATTGAGGTAAAATTTACAGGAAGTCTGAAAACAACTTCATGGATGTTAAGTGCATAAGCTGGTGAGTTTTGACAAATGCATAGACTTTGTAACCACCTCCTCACTCCAGATGAACATCTCCATCACCCCTGCAAGTTCCCTCATGCCCTTCCAATTAATCTCCATCCCTGTAGGCAGTCGTTTTTCTGATTTCTTTTCAAATAGATAAATATTACCTGTGCTTGAATTTCACATGAAGGAAATCAAAATGTTAAAAGAAGAACTTCAGACAAAGAAAATTTAGCAGTGTTTAATTGAGCAAAGACTAATTCTGGAATCAGAAGTCCCCAGGCTAGCCTAAGTTCAGAGTGACTCATGCTGCCACATCATCAGATAACACTTATGAACAGAAAAAGGAAAGCACATAAAAGATAGAAGTGAAGTACAGGTACAGAAACAGCTAGATTGGTTACAGCTTAGCGTCTGCCTTACTTGAACACAGTTTGAACACTGGCCGCCTGTGATTGACCAACACTGGTATAAGAGTAGGTTACAGGCTGAGCGCGGTGGCTCACACCTGTAATCCCAGCACTTTGGGAGGCCGAGGCAGGCGGATCACGAGGTCAGGAGATCGAGACCATCCTGGCTAACATGGCGAAACCCTGTCTCTACTAAAAATACAAAAAAAATTAGCTGAATGTGGTGGCGGGTACCTGTAGTCCCAGCTACTTGGGAGGCTGAGGCAGGAGAATGGCGTGAACCCGGGAGGCGGAGCTTGCAGTGAGCCCAGATCGCACCACTGCACTCCACCCTGGTCGACAGAGTAAGACTTGGTCTCAAAAAAAAAAAAAAAAGAGGATGTTACAGTCTGTTTATGTTATCTAGTTACAGTTCACTTTGTACTGAGAAAACTGCTCCCCTTTTGGTCAGCTTCTCCATTTTCATATCACTCTTTCAGCGTCATAAAGAGACTGAAACCTCAAACCCCACTGGGAAATAGCAGAACAGTGGGTTTTGTAAGATAGAAACAGGACACAGAACACCGGCGGCGGGGAGGCCACCTGTTGGTTACTTCAGGTTGCTTTTTCGAAAGTGTTAGAGAGAACTTCCTTATTATGCTGGAGTGTCCCATTTTAGGAGGAAAATAACCTGCTCTGTTTTGAGACCCATCTGTTTCCTTACAGTCTTAGTTTGATTAGGTTGCCTTTAGCTCAGTGACTTCATTTTGGTTTGGTCTGGTCTGTCGGGGCCTAGGGGAGAGGGGCTCAGTACAGTGCAATGGCTTCCCATAATTTTGTTGGACAATACAGTACAGACAGTTTTGTTTTTGACTTTTTTCACCCATCAAAATGTCTATGAGATTCCTCCATGGTGCTGAGTTTACCAGTTTGTTTCTTTTTATTGATGTACGTCTCTGTCGTTTTCCATGTAGGGCACTATAAATAACACTACTTTGACTATTTATAAAAAATTACTCGTGTGGATGTATGCTTTTTTCCTCTTGGGGAAAATATCCAGGCCTGGAACTTCTGGATCATTGTGTAGGTATTTAATTTTATGACAAATTGTAAAGCCTTTTTCTAAAGTGGTTGTACCATTTTTACATGTTCACCAGTAATGTATGAGTTGCAGTTGCTACACCTATTTGCCTACATTTAGTGTTGTTTGTATTATTCAATTTAGCCACTTATAGTTTCTGATGTCAAATGATGTTGAGCAGCTTCCCATGTGCTCGTGGGCTGTTTGTAGATCTTCCTTTAGGAAGTGCATGTTCAAGCCTTTTGCTCGTTTTATTTACATATTTCCATTTGTCTTTTCTATCATTGATGAGTAGGCATTCTTTATAGACTCTGGATATAAATTCTTGCAAGATATGCATTATCAGAATATTTTCTCTTACTCTGTGGCTTTCTTATTCAACTCAACAGTGTATTTGTTCTAAATTAAGTTTTTTATTTTTATTTTATTTTGCGATCATTGTAGACTCAAATGCAATTGTTAGAAGTAATACACAGAGATCCCATGTACCCATGTAGACTCTCCCAATGGTAACATGTTAGAAAAGTATAGTACAGTATTACAGCCAGGACACCAGCATCAGGGCAGTCCAGACCAGAATATTTCTGTCAGCACAAGGTCCCTGCATTGCCCTTTAATTGTCACACCTTCCTCATTTCCCTTGTCCCCATCCCTGGCCCTGGCAAACCCTAATCCCTTCTCTATTTCTATACTTTTGTCATTTCAAGAATATTATATAAAAGTAATCACACTGTATGTGACCTTTTGGGATCATATTTTTGTCACTCAGCAAAATTCACTGCAAATTTATGGAGGTTACTGCAGGTACCTCCTGCAGTACAGGAACAAACACTAGTTTGTTCCATTTTATTACTGAGTAGTAAACCGTGGTGTGGACGTGTAACAGTTTGTATACCATTCACCTTTTGAAGGACATGTGGGCTGTATTTAGCTTTTGACTGTCACGACTAAAGCTGTTATCTAGGAAGGTTTCCGTGTGAACATATGTCTTCATTTCTTTGGGATAAATGCCCAAGAGAACAGTTGCTGGGTTGCATGGTAGTTGCATGCTTGCTTTTATCAGAAACCACCAGTCTGGTTTCCAGAGTGTCTATAGTACTCTGTGTAGCCATCAGCACTGTGGGACTAATCCTCCCTTTTTTTTTTTTTTTTTTTTAACATCCTCACCAGCATCTGGCGTTCTCGCTGTTTTTTACTGTAGCCATTCCGATAGATGTGCAGTGATATCTCATGGTGGTTTAATTTGCGATTTTCTAATCGTTAATGATATTGAACATCTTTTCATGTGCTGATTTGCCATCTGTAGATTCTCTTCAGTGAAATGTCTGTTTATATCTTTTGCTCATTTTCTATTTGGATTGTTTGTTTCCTGCTACTGATTTTTGAGGATTCTTTGTATATTCTAGATGCTAGTTCTTTTTCAGATAGTGTGGTTTGCCTGTATTTTCTCCTAATCTGTGTCTGTCTTCTCATCTCTCCGTAGAGTCTGTTGAAGAGCAGAAGGTTTTTATATTGATAAGGTTTAATTTGTCATTTTTCTTTTGTGCATCATGCTTTTTATGTCAGGTCTAAGAGTCTTTGCCTAGCCCCACATTACAAATATTTTCTCCCATTTTTTTGAAATGTTTTATGGTTCTACGTTTTAAGTTCCTGGTCCATTTTGATTTAATTTGTATAGAAGGTGTGAAGATTAGGTAAATGTTTAATTTTTTGCCTTCTAGGTATTCAGTTGCCCAGCATCATTTGTTTAAAAGTCTGTCCCTCCTCCACTGAATTTTTCACTTTTCTCAAAAGTCAGTTGGCTGCCTTGTGTTGAGTGTTTGCCAGCTCTCTATTTTATGTCTTTGATCCCTCTATGAATACCATACTGTCCTTATTACTGTAGCTAGATAGTAACTTTGAAATCAGGAAGAGTGATTCCTCATATTATTTTGCAAAATTGTTTTAGATATTCTAGTTCCTTTTTTCATATAAATCTTAGAATTATCTTGTATATATCTATAATTAAATGTGCTGGTATTTGGACAATAACTCCATTACACCTGTGTCTCTGGTTGCATAGATTTTACATTTTTGCTATGTTGAGTCTAATTCTATGCACATGGTATGTCTCCTCATTTAATTCAGTCTTTTTGATTTCTGTTACCAGCATTTTATAATTTTCAGCATACAGGTCATAATTTCTAAAGTTTATAGCTAAGTATATCATTCTCTTTGGAGTGATTGTAAATGGTATTATGTGTTTCGTTTTGGTTTCTAAATGTTCATCGTTTATAGAAATGTGATTGATTTTGTGTGTTGATCTTGTATCATGTGGCCTTGTTAAACACATTAGTTCTAGAAGGGCCGTGTGAGTGTGAGTGTTTAGCTTCTTTGGGATTTCCTACATAGACAGTAACATCATCTACAAATAATAACAATTTTAGTTCTTTCCTTCCAGTATGTACATCTTTTATTTTTATTCAGTGGCAAGACCTTCATATACTATGTTGAATAGGAGTGATGAGAGCAGACATCCTTGATTCATTACCAAGTTTAGGGAAAAATCATTTTGTCTTTAACTGTGTTAAGTGTGATATTAGATATAGTTTTTTTTTTTTTTTGAGATGGAGTCTCGCCCTGTTGCCTAGGCTGGAGTGCAGCAGCGCAATCTTGGCTCACTGCAAGCTCCCGGGTTCATGCCATTCTCCTGCCTCAACCTCCCATGTAGCTGGGATTACAGGCGCCCACCACCACGCACAGCTAATTTTTTGTCTTTTTAGTAGAGACAGGGTTTCACCGTGTTAGCCAGGATGGTCTCGATCTCCTGACCTCATGATCCGCCCATCTCAGCCTCCCAAAGTGCTGGAATTACAGGCATTAGCCACCGTGCCTGGCCAATGTAGGTTTTTAAAAATTGATTTTTAAATAAGATTGACAAAACTCCTCTCTATTCCTAATTCGGTGAATAGTTTTTAAGATCATGAATGTTGTATTTTGTCAAATGCTTTTTCTGCCTCAATTGATAGCTCACCTAATTTTTTTCCTTATCCCATTGATGTGGTAGATTCTTTCTTTCTTTTTTTTTTTTGGAATGTTGAACCAGCCTTACATACCTAGAAGACACTCTACTTAGTTGCATATATGTTATTTTAATACATTACTGTATTTGATTTGCTAATATTTTGTTGAAGATTTTTGGGTCTAAGTTTATGAGAGATACTTGTCTATAGTTTACTTTTTTGTATTTGTCAAGATTTTATATCAAGGTAGTAATAGCCTTCAATAAATGAATTGGGAGATGTTTCTTTCTCTTCTGTTTTCTGGACAAAATTGTGTACATTGGTGTTAATTCTTCTTTAAATGTTTGGTAGAATTCTCCAGTGAAATCATCTGGGTCTGGAGAATTTTTATTGAGAAGCTTTTAAATTATAAATTCAGTTTCTTTAATTGCTTATGGGACTATTTGGACTATCTATTAATATTTCATTTTGGCTGAATTTTAGTAGTTTGTAGTTTTCTAGGAATGGGTTTCTATCTTCCAAGCTGTTAAATTTGTGAGCTTAAAGTTGTTCATAGTATTCTTTTTTTAATGACTTCAAGATCTGCAGTGATACCATTGTTGGTGTTGATGATTTGTGTCTTCTCTCTTTTTATTTATTTTAGTCTTGCTAGAGGTTTATCAGTTTTTTTCTCAAAGATCCAGCTTTCTTATCAATTTATTTATTTATTTATTTATTTAAATTTTATTTTATTATTATACTTTAAGTTTTAGGGTACATGTGCACAACGTGCAGGTTTGTTACGTATGTATACATGTGCCATGTTGGTGTGCTGCAGCCATTAACTCATCTTTTAGCATTAGGTATATCTCCTAATGCTATCCCTCCCCCCTCCCCCCACCCCACAACAGTCCCCAGTGTGTGATGTTCCCCTTCCTGTGTCCATGTGTTACCATTGTTCAATTCCCACCTATGAGTGAGAACATGGGGTGTTTGGTTTTTTGTCCTTGTGATATTTTGCTGAGAATGATGGTTTCCAGTTTCATCCATGTCCCTACAAAGGACATGAACTCATCCTTTTTTATGGCTGCATAGTATTCCATGGTGTATATGTGCCACATTTTCTTAATCCAGTCTATCGTTGTTGGACATTTAGGTTGGTTCCAAGTCTTTGCTGTTGTGAATAGTGCCGCAATAAACATACGTGTGCATGTGTCTTTATAGCAGCATGATTTATAATCCTTTGGGTATATACCCAGTAATGGGATGGCTGGGTCAAATGGTATTTCTAGTTCTAGATCCCTGAGGAATCGCCACACTGACTTCCACAATGGTTGAACTAGTTTACAGTCTTACCAACAGTGTAAAAGTGTTCCTATTTCCCCACATCCTCTCCAGCACCTGTTGTTTCCTGACTTTCTAATGATCGCCATTCTAACTGGTGTGAGATGATATCTCATAGTGGTTTTGATTTGCATTTCTCTGATGGCCAGTGATGATGAGCATTTTTTCATGTGTGTTTTGGCTGCATAAATGTCTTCTTTTGAGAAGTGTCTGTTCATATACTTCGCCCACTTTTTGATGGGGTTGTTTGTTTTTTTCTTGTAAATTTGTTTGAGTTCATTGTAGATTCTGGATAGTAGCCCTTTGTCAGATGAGTAGGTTGCAAAAATTTTCTCCCATTCTGTAGGTTGCCTGTTCAGTCTGATGGCAGTTTCTTTGCTGTGCAGAAGCTCTTTAGTTTAATTAGATCTCATTTGTCAATTTTGGCTTTTGTTGCCATTGCTTTTGGTGTTTTAGACACGAGGTCCTTGCCTATGCCTATATCCTGAATGGTATTGCCTAGGTTTTCTTCTAGGGTTTTTATAGTTTTAGGTCTAACATTTAAGTCTTTAATCCATCTTGAATTAATTTTTGTATAAGGTGTAAGGAAGGGAAGCCAGTTTCAGCTTTCTACATATGGCTAGCCAGTTTTCCCAGCACCATTTATTAAATAGGGAATCCTTTCCCCATTGCTTGTTTTTCTCAGGTTTGTCAAAGATCAGATAGTTGTAGATATACATGCAGCATTATTTCTGAGGGCTCTGTTCTGTTCCATTGATCTATATCTCTGTTTTGGTACCAGTACCATACTGTTTTGGTTACTGTAGCCTTGTAGTATAGTTTGAAGTCAGGTAGCATGATGCCTCCAGCTTTGTTCTTTTGGCTTAGGATTGACTTGGCGATGCGGGCTCTTTTTTGGTTCCATATGAACTTTAAAGTAGTTTTTTCCAATTCTGTGAAGAAAGTCATTGGTAGCTTGATGGGGATGGCATTGAATCTATAAATTACCTTGGGCAGTATGGCCATTTTCACGATATTGATTCTTCCTACCCATGAGCATGGAATGTTCTTCCATTTGTTTGTATCCTCTTTTATTTCATTGAGCAGTGGTTTGTAGTTCTCCTGAAGAAGTCCTTCACGTCCCTTGTAAGGTGGATTCCTAGGTATTTTATTCTCTTTGAAGCAATTGTGAATGGGAGTTCACTCATGATTTTGCTCTCTGTTTGTCTGTTATTGGTGTATAAGAATGCTTGTGATTTTTGTACATTGATTTTGTATCCTGAGACTTTGCTGAAGTTGCTTATCAGCTTGAGGAGATTTTGGGCTGAGATGATGGGGTTTTCTAGATATACATTTGTGTCATCTGCAAACAGGGACAATTTGACTTCCTTTTTTCCTAATTGAATACCCTTTGTTTCCTTCTCCTGCCTGATCGCCCTAGCCAGAACTTCCAACACTGTGTTGAATAGGAGTGCTGAGAGAGGGCATACCTGTCTTGTGCCTGTTTTTAAAGGGAATGCTTCCAGTTTTTGCCCATTCAGTATGATATTGGCTGTGGGTTTGCCATAGATAGCTCTTATTATTTTGAGATATGTCCCATCAATACCTAATTTATTGAGAGTTTTTAGCATGAAGGTTGTTGAATTTTGTCAAAGGCCTTTTCTGCATCTATTGAGATAATCATGTGGTTTTTGTCTTTGGTTCTGTTTATATGCTGGATTACCTTTATTGATTTGCGTATGTTGAACCAGCCTTGCATCCCAGGGATGAAGCCCACTTGATCATGGTGGATAAGCTTTTTGATGTGCTGCTGGATTCCGTTTGCCAGTATTTTATTGAGGATTTTTGCATCGATGTTCATCAAGGATATTGGTCTAAAATTCTCTTTTTTGGTTGTGTCTCTGCCAGGCTTTGGTATCAGGATGATGTTGGCCTCATAAAATGAGTTAGGGAGGATTCCCTCTTTTTCTATTGATTGGAATAGTTTCAGAAGGATTGGTACCAGCTCCTCTTTGTACCTCTGGTAGAATTCGGCTGTGAATCCATCTGGTCCTTGTATTACTTTTCTCTGTCCCTTTTTACTGATTCTGGTCTTACCTTTATTATTTTCTTCCTTAAATTTATTTTAATTTTCCTTTTTTTGAGGTAGGAAGGTGGGTTATTGACTTCAGGCTTTTCCTCTTTCTAATGTAAGCATTTTAGTGCTATAAATTGTCCTCTCAACACTTCTTTAGCTGCATCTCACACATATTTTGATATGCTTTATTTTCATTGTTTTGTATATTTTCATTGTTTTATATATTTTTTATTTAATTCCAGACTTTTTCTTTTTCTTTTCTTTCTTTTTTTTTTTTTTTTTTTTTTTTGAGACAGAGTTTTGCTCTTGTTGCCCAGGCTGGAGTGCAATGGTGTGATCTCGGCTCACTGCAACCTCTACCTCCTGGGTTCAAGTGATTCTCCTGCCTCAGCCTCCAGAGTAGCTGGGATTACAGGCATGTGCCACTACGGCAGGCTAATTTTGTATTTTTAGGTGAGACAGGGTTTCTCCATGTTGGTCAGGCTGGTCTTGAACTCCCGACTTCAGGTGATCTGCCCACCTTGGCCTCCCAAAGTGCTAGGATTACAGGCATGAGCCACCGTGTCCAGCCCCAAACACTTTTTCTCTGACTTGTTTATTTTTAAAAATTCTGTCATTCAGTTTCCAGGTCTTTGGAGATTTTCCTGTTGTCTTTTGGTTTTTGTTTTCTAGTTTTATTCTATTAATACTATGGCCAGAGGATACACTCTGTATAAATTTAGTTCTTTTAATTTTGTTTAGGTTTGTTTACTAGTCTAGGATGTTTTCTATCTTGATTAATGGCCTATAGCAGTTGAGGAAAAAAAAAACAAGAAACACACACACACACACACACACACACACTAGGTGTGATGTCTACTGTATAATGTAATTTTTTTCCACCTTGTGGTTTTGGCATTTGAAAGAACAGTTAAATAATCTAAAGGGATATATTGTGGAATTTTAGGCTGTCCGGAAGTTTTTACTGTAGAATTCTATCTGTAAGGAGAAAGCATACATAGCTCAGTGCTTATAAGATTGTTTTATGCTTTGAAGAAATAATGTTTCACTTAAGGAAAAATATTCTCAAGGAAAAAATGCCCACAGTCGTCAGTGAACTGCTGAGTCTCATCTACTTCATTGCTCAGGCATGGAAGACCTTCCTGTTTACTAATAATGTTGACTTTTCCTTCTTATTGGAAGGAAGCTAAAGAACAGCTTAATGGTTTAAAATGTTGCACCTAAATTATTGATTCCATTATATATTTAGGCAGTACGTTTTTCTCTCTTGAATAATAGAAATGTCACCCACTATTTAATTTTCCTTTTTTTTTCCAGAGTAATTTTCACTATGTGTGATTACGTAATTAGATTTGACATACCAACTGGGTATGCTTGATAAGAAAATGAGAATTAAAATGTTTCAGAGTAAAATTATTTCATAGCTTTTGCAAATCTTTATTTTAGATAAGGTGATTTCTATTTTTAGGTTTGTTTTTGAAATAGTCTAGGACATTTAAATTTTAACTTCTGATCAAATTAAGTTGTTTTGGTTCACTTAATTTGTATGTTTCATGTCTTTGACAAAAGTTTATTTTTTTAAATTGATGATTTTTTAAGATAAAATTTATGATTTGGAATGATCCAATTATCTAATTCCAGATGTTACTTTTGAAAGATATTAATTTCTAAGGTGTTAATTTTGCATTTTTGTGAAAATAACATATACTGCATGAATCTAACTGCTAATTTAACAGCTCTGTGTGGATGTCTAGTGCGTATTTCAAACATCCTAAGTTCAACACTGAGCTCTTGTTCTTTTCCTCTGAGCCAGCTCCTTCCATCATGAGTTCCCATTTCGGGAAATGACAACTACATCTTTCTGGTTTTTCTGGCCAGAAATCTTGGTATCATCATTGATTCTTATTTTTCTGTTATGCTTCACCCTTAGGCCCCAGGTCTGATCAACTATTGCCACCTTTACTGCAACCAGTTTACCAAATGACTGTCCTTTCTCATGTGGATTAACAAGATGGCCTCCTGAGTGGTCTCCCAGCTTCAGCACTTGTAGCCCAATTGCATCAGGGTTGAGTGTGGAGTGAGGTAGTGAAGTCAGAACTTATCCAACTTTTGCTAAAATTTCCCAATTGGCTTCCATTGTCCCTTATAAGTCCAGGGTCCCATAAGACTTCTTGCTCTTACTTTTTACCCTCATCTGTCATCCCCCGCACTCACTGCACTTCATCCACCCTGGTCTCACTACTGGTCTTAGAACACACTGGACTGACTCCCACATCAGCGACTTTGTACTTGCTTTTCCTGCTGTCAGGAAAACTGAGTGCATGAGTCCCTTCATCAGCTCCTTCCCTTTCTTACTCAGATAACCCGTTCTCAACGAGGCCTTTTTAAAACAATCTTCCTTGTTGAAAATTGCCACTTCTTCCCCAGATTTCTTTTTTCCTCTTCTTCCTTTTATTTTTTCTATAGCATTATCATTACATTATATAAAGGTGTTTCTGTTATTATTCTGTATGTGTCTTCCTGGAAAAGAAATCTGTGAAATCATAAACCAAAATAACACAACTTATGAAAAAAGTGTTATGTACAAACCTTCAAAAATCTATGGAATTTTGCAATCAGGACACTAATAAAGAAATAATACTACTAGTAACTTTCTTCATTGATTTGCTGTTTTGAGAAAAAGAGAAAGGGCTTCCAAGATGCACCTTCAACTTCTCTCAATAGTGTAATGTCGTAGACAGTGAAGTGGTTTGTGAAGCCCCTAAACTGGCCACTAGTCACTACCTGCACTACACAAAGGAAGGCACTTTTTTTTTTTTTAGTTTTTAAAATTGTTATTTGTTGTGCTGCTGCTACTGATCATTTCCTTTTATTTTAAGGCTCACCTTTGGGTTCAGTGATAAAGCTTTTTCATAAGCACCTTAGATCCTTAATATTCCAGGGGGAAATCATACATAAATCACTACAACTTCTGTGTTATACAAATATCAGTTCCTATCTCTCAACCACGTATGAAGTAATTTGAATAAAAGAAATATGTGCATTAGTAAAACCGACTATACTATATATTTTCTTTGTTTCCTGTTTATCTCCCTGAACTAGAAGATAAGCTCCATGAAGGTGTGATCGTATTCTGTGTTCCTTTTTCAAAATTCTCATTTGTGTTTCCATTTCATAGACGTTTACTAGGTATTTAAGATATATTTGTTGAATGACAGAGCAAATAATTAAATCAATATCTAGACTTCTCCAGAATTCTGAAGTAATTGAAAATATGAATGCTTTCTTTTCTTTAAATTGAACAACTTCTTTGGCTTAATAGTTATTGACATTTAAGACGGTAGCCTGATTTATGTGTGTTATTTAGAAAGCCAAAAGTAAATGTGTTGTGGATGAAGTTCAAGATTCAGCATTCTGTAGGAAGATTCAATTTCATTCTGTGACAACATGTTTTAATGGGAACTAACACGTAGATTGTGCTTTTTTAGCAGGTGCTGGCATAAGCATTCTGCACACATTGGATAATTTAATCCTTGAGACAAGTCTAGAGCAGCAGTTCTCAAAGTGTGGTTCAAGAACCTGTGGCAGACCCTGAGCCCCTTTGCAGGGGGCGGCCACAAGGCCAAAATCATTTCATCAGAATAGACCTTTGTACTTTCTCCCCTTGTTGAGCTTTTGGCAATGATTTAAAAGCAGTCGTGAGAAAACTTCTGGCACCTGAGCGCGTACCCCGAGGCAGTGGTGCCAAACTACCCCAGCTGGCATGTTACTCATCCGTGCCACACACCTATGAGTAAAAACCAAAATCTAGCTCTCTCAAAGATAGCCTTAAAGTAGTAAAAATTATTAATTCTATTAAGCTTTGACTCAAATAAAATTATTAAAATATTCTGTGTCGAAATGTGAATTCCATATAAACTCTTCTGCTGTACCCCAAAATGTGCTAGTTGTCTCAAGGCAAAGGATTTGGGAGGTTGTCCGAGCTGGGAGCCGAACTGGCTGCTTTTTTGCATGGCACCCTATTTTTACTTGAAGTAGTGACTGACAGAAAAACTATAGTAATTTAGACTTGGGTATTTTGCAGGATTTTCTTGAAAATGAAGAAAATAAGCTTGTCACATCGATGAAAACAACTGACAGTATTTGTGGCTAAAGATAAAAATTGAGCTCATAAGTAAAAATTAGCGTTTTGGAAACCTTGAATATGCCCACCATGAGCTTGACACTTTCGCATTGTTTAAGGAGGTGTCTGATGAGTTAGGTAGCTGTATTAATTTGTGATATTTTTTACATTGTATAATGAAACGTGTCAACGTTTGGAAGGTCTGCGTCGCTCAGCGAACCAGGAAAGCCATGCGTATGGAAAAGATCCATTCCAAGTGCAGGACAGTCTAAAAGATGTTAATGTAACAAAGCACCAAAGTGTCATTTATGGGGTTTCAGAGTCCGCGTTGCAACTAAGCTTTATGAAACTGACACTTGTTTAGTTTTACTACAGTATTAACAAAAATATTCACAGCTATTTGAAAAGGCAATTAAAATACTCCCCTCCTTTCCAGCCATGTATCTGGGAGGCTGTATTTTATTAATATCCTTTAACTGAAACAACATATTACAAGAGACTAAATGCAGAAGCAGGTGTGAGAATCTAGTTGTCCTTTATTACGCTAGACACTGGAAAAATTTGAAAAAGGGTTAAACAGTGCCAGTCTTAAGAATTTTTAGTTTTCTTTTGGATAATATAGTTATTTTTCATAAATGTCTTTTGTATTAATAATGTAATGACTTTTATTTTTTAAGGAATTAATAACTTTTTAAAGTTCACAGGTTTACTCTCTAATATGATAAATACGGAAAGAAATAAGTCACATAAACAAGAATTTAGGTGTCCTTAATTTTTTTGTATGTTGCAAAGGGATCCTGAGGCCAAAAACTTTGAGAACTGCTGCTCTTGAAGAAGTTGGTGCTATTGCTTTGTTGATTGAGAAACCCAGACATAGGGGTTAAGTAGGCTGTCCAGGATCACAGAGCTAGTCAGGGGAGAGCTGGGATTTTTCTTTTTTCTTTTTTTTTTTTTTTTTTTGAGACAGAGTCTCACTCTGTTGCCCAGGCTGGAGCGCAGTGGTGTGATCTCTGCCCACTGCAGTCTCTGCTTCCCGGGTTCAAACGATTCTCCTGCCTCAGCCTCCCAAGTAGCTGGGATTACAGGCACGTGCCACCATAGCCGGCTAATTTTTTGTATTTTCAGTAGAGACGGGGTTTCACTGTGTTAGCCAGGATGGTCTCGATTTCCTGACCTTATGATCTGCCCACCTCAGCCTCCCAAAGTGCTGGGATTATAGGCATGAGCTACGGTGCCCAGCCTTCCCCCCCACCCCCCCGGCAAGACAGAGTCTCACTCCCTCACCCAGGCTAGAGTGCAGTGGCACGATCTTGGCTCACTGCAACCTTTGCCTCCTGGGTTCAAGCGATTCTCCTGCCTCAGACTCACAGGTAGCTGGGACTACACGCACATACCATCATGCCCAGCTAATTTTTGTGTTTTTAGTAGAGATGGGGTCTTGCCATGTTGGCCAGACTGGTCTCAAACTCCTGACCTCAGGTGATCCGCCCACCTCAGCCTCCCAAAGTGCTGGGATCATAGGCAGGAGCCATCACACCTGGCATAGAGCTGGGATTTGAACCCAGGGCTCCAAAGTACTTGCTCTAAAATCAAATCACATATTATTACTTCTTGAGAAACCTCCATGGTTTGTAACTTTGCTAAAATCAATAAGCTTTGGTTGAACTTAGATGTCCTTTCAAGTTCTTTTCTCATGTAATTTCTTGATGTAAAATTAAACCTTCACCATGTGGATATCTGTTACATCTCAGTTTTTATGGCAGTATGTATTTGCCATAAACTCACCAGCAAAAAGATAAGCAGGAGAAGCTAAATCATATTTGAGTTTCTTTTCTTGGACCTTTCAGTTTTTTATTTAATCAGGGTTGATTTCTTAAGATTATTCGAAAGAATCTTTGAAAGAAATATTGTGCCATATTGGTTATTTCTGATAACTTTACTCTTATTTTGGTTGGTCATAGTTTTTCACTAC
Organism: Pan troglodytes; assembly: GCF_028858775.2. Lineage (NCBI taxonomy): Eukaryota > Metazoa > Chordata > Mammalia > Primates > Hominidae > Pan > Pan troglodytes. Next base: position 9,563,839 of record NC_072404.2, read on the forward strand.
AAACCATAGAAATGACAGTTCAATATACTTCTACTTTGAAGTAAAATATTGGAGAACTGGAAGCTTATTTCAGTTTGGAGAAACAGGGGAATTGTATTTATCCCACTGTGTCTTATTAATTTATATACTGAAATAGATTAGCACAGTGCGAGATAAAACTAGTACATAAATATAGCCATTTATGTTTCTACCATCAGCTTCAGTTGTGGATTAATCTCACTGGAAGCTTGAATGGTTTCTTAGGGGAAAATATTGGAAGTGTAGGTTTACCCCAAGAGTTCCCTTAAATATGCTGTTAATTCGCATTGATTTCAGAGAAAACAGAGAGAATCAGTTTGACTTCCCCACTGGCTGACTGCATAGGCAAACTATTCACAGTGCTGTTTAATAGAAATCTCAGGGACCCTCCTGCTTTCTCTGTTTTCACATGGACTGACTCAAATATGGAGAGGACACCAGGGACAAATTACTTGGAGAAAATCCCACACTTGTTAGTCAAATTTTTGAGTACAAAATGATGACTTTATGGTGAGATCAAGGAATACGCAGCACAATCTTTGACTTGTGTTAGTTTTTATGTTTGAAATAAGAGATATATTCTTTCAATTGTAGCTACCTTTCATCCTGAAATGTCTGATATTTATTTTACAAGGCAGTAGTAGAGAGAGATAAGGTGAAATACAGAGAAGTTGGGTAGGTGATTTATTTATTTATTTTTTAGATCGACAGAAGATGATGGTACATCTAAGTATATTTGAAAGTCTACCACTGGGAAGTATTTAGAAATATTTATGATAAGCTAAGGAAACAAAGCCTGGGAATTTGCTGTGATAATAGAGCCAACTCCTCATTGGAGGGAGAATTACGTAGTTTGGGAATTAGTATGTACCATTCGTTTATGTCCTTTTTCTCCTTTCTCCTCCGGCTCTTCCTCCTCTTGCACCGCCGCCTCTAGTTCACATTTAATAACCGAACGATTTACTTGGGTGGTGACAGAAAGGGCAGCCGGAACTGCCCTGTCCTCACTGCCTTTTCTCAGCTTAGCAGATAGAGGACTTTGTCCTAAAACAGTCATAGGTCTCTTTTTCGTGTAATGCCTTCTTTTCCTCTGGGTAGATACCCAGGAGTGGGATCGCTGGATGAAAGGGTAGTTCTACTTTCAGTTCTTTAGGGAATCTTCACACTGTTTTCCATAGTGGTCGTGCTAGTTTACATTCCCAGCAGCAGTGTAAAAGTGTTCCCTTTTCACCATGTCCCTGCCAACATCTACTATTTTTTGATTTTTTAAAAATTATGGCTATCGATCAGGAAAATGCAAATCGAAACCACAATACGATGCCTCCTTACTCCTGCAAAAGTGGCCATAATGAAAAAATTAAAAAAAAAACAGATGATTGTGGTGATGCGGTGAAAAGGGAACACTTTTACACTGGTGGTGAGAATGTAAATTAGTACGACCATGGAATACTATTCAGCTCTGAAAAGGAGTGAAATAATGGCATTCACAGCTACCTGGCTGGAACTGGAGACCATTATTCTAAGTGAAGTAATTGGGGAATGGAAAACCAAACATTGTATCTTCTCACTCCTAAGTGGGAGCTAAGCTGTGAGGATGCAAAGGCCTAAGAATGATACAATGGACTTTGGGGACTTGTGGGAAAGGGTGGGACGGGGGTGAGGGATAAGACTACACATTGGGTACAGTGTACACTGCTCAGGTGATGAGTGTACCAAAATCTCACAAATCACCACTAAAGAACTTACTCATGTAACCAAACACCACCTATTCCCCAAATACCTATGGAAATAAAAAAATTAAATTAAAAATCCAGTCATAGGATCTTCTTACAGCATCATAATGTGGACCTGTCTATATTTGCATATTTAACTAGAGTGGCACATATCTAGTTATCTATTTAAACCTCACCCCAGAAGTACATTTGAAAATCATAATTGTTGTCTTTCAAAAGATTGATATTACTATTATGAAGAAAGCACATTGCACTGTGAGATTAAATTCCTGGCTTCAATAGGTATACATAATGAACTGCCAGCAGCTGAAATTTGAATGACTACACTTACCAGAAAAGGATCTTCTACCCACATTTCTCAGAATAGTTGTTCACAAATGATACATTCTGCCCTGTGCTTTTGTTTCTCCCTGGAATTTGAAAAATAAAACTTTTCGCTCATGGTAAATTCATAAGCTTGGGGCACGAAAATGTTTGAATTTGATATAAAAGAAGTTTTGAAAGGAAGATTAGTGGTTTAAACTGAAAGATTAGTCGCCCTGGGAAATTGAGCTGTGGCAAAAGCGGAGTTCAGTAATAACCTGCCCTGGCTGATTGCTCCATTCATGCTGGCATTCTGATCCTCCCGGCTGGACTCGCACCTGATTGACGGTGCTGATTATGATGGCTTAATACAGCTCATCGTCACTTTACCAGGACACGTGGACTTTGTGGGCTTCACAGACTCCCCCCCACCCCCCTTGTTTGTGGTACAGTTGATTCTTCTGCTAAGTGGAGGTTATTTCTTTATTCATTATCTCTTTAAAATGGAGGAGAAAAGGGCAAATTATCAAATAGGTGATGATTATCCTAGTGGAAGCTGTCTTGGGCAGAGTCAAAAGAAGAACTTGCGGTTCAACTTGCTTGATACCTCATAGTTGATTCCTATTCATTCTGCCCTTGAAGGGTTTCAGGTGATACGACTTAATTTTAGCTGTTGTGGAATAGCAATGAAAATCCATGGCAAGACCCCCTTTCTTGATGTTAGGGAAGCCGGGAGAGGCAGGATGAGGTAGTAGGCTCCAGCTGCTGCCCATGTGAATGATTTTTCCTTTGCAGATAGATGGGTCATGGTCCCTTTCTAGATGAGCAGAAGATTATTCTCACATTGGAGAGGTAACATTAAATACATTTACATTGGATCTGAAAACCTTAAATGTTTACTTAGGGAAGTGTCATCTTCACATAAAATTATGATGTTGTGCAAGCCTTCCTTTTTCTCCACAACCTCTTCAGCACCTCTTATTTTTTGGCTTTTGAGTTACAGGCATTCTAACTGGTAGCTTATTTTGGTTTTGATTTGCATTTCTCTAATGGTGGGAGTGTAAATTAGTTCAGCCATTGTGGAAGACAGTGTGGTGATTCCTCAAAGACCTAAAGACAGAAATACCGTTTGACCCCACAATTACATCACTGGGTGTACACCCAGAGGAATATAAATCGTTCTATTATAGAGACACATAGACACATATGTTCCCAATAGCAATGACATGGAGTCAACCCAAATACCCATCAATGATAGACTGGATAAAGAAAATGTGGTACATATACACCATGGAATACTACGCAGCCATAAAAACTAGGCAGATCATGTCCTTTGCAGGGAGATGGATAGAGCTGGAGGCCATCATTAGCAAACTAACACAGGAACAGAAAACCAAATACCACATGTTCTCCTCTTATAAGTGGGAGGTAAATGATGAGAACACATGGACACAGAGAGGGGAACAACACACATTGAGTCCTATTGGAGCGTGGAGGATGAGAGCGGGGAGAGGATCAGGAAGAGTAACAATGGATACTAGGCTTAATACCTGGGTGATGAAATAATCTTTACAACAAACCCCCATAGCACAAGTTTACCTGTGTAACAAACCTGCACATCCTGCTGAACCTGAACTTAAAAGTTAAAAATTATGATGATGTCTTGAGACAATGTTAAGTCTATTCCTGTCCTTTGGGCAGACCTTAAACCTATGTTATCCACACAGATGAGACTCTCTCTTTCATAAATGATTTATGTTCTATTTTAAGAATAGAACACTTTCTATATGAAAATGGAAATTTTACTTTTCCTTAGTAATTTATTCTAGGGTCTTCTAATGTTCGTTGTTAGAATGCAGAAGTATTCCTAACGTCTGCTGATTTTCTTGAGGAAGGGAATGTCTGTTATTATTTGAAATACACACATACCCTTCAAAGATTAATATGTGGGCCATTGGCTTTTCCCCAGGTCAAAGTTTTATAACTTTACCTTAGAGGCAACTCAGTCATTTTCTTTATGAATCATTTCAGGATGTTCTCTTTCCCATTTAAAGTATGTAAAGATCAAATGCTTTTGCAGGGGATCTGTGCAGACTTGAATACTGATCCTTCTTTCTCCCTTTCTGTCCCCAAAGTTTTGTGTTTTGTTACCTTAATGCCCTCTTTTAACTTGATGACCTACTGTATGTATTTCAATGGTAAATAGTGCTGGGCTCAGAGAAGTGCTATTCCCCACCTTGGCTAATCTATGTCAAAATACGTGTCGTTATGATTTTAATTTGAACGCTTAAAATTCCAGGGTGTTGACATATTTTCCCTTCCCTTCTCCTTATAATGAATGTTAGTGTCTTTGCTAACCATAATTTTACGGCCATTTGGATCTCAAGATATTTGCTTGCCAGCTATATGAAACTATTCTTTAAAATGAGCATTTTTTTCCTACCAGCTCACAGTACCCAGCCTTATAATTTGTACATGGTATAGGCATGTTTGGCTAACTATAAAGTCCATGAAAAATTGAGTTGTAGTATCATTTTAATTCAAATCTGTTGTATACTATATTAAAATGATGATGCTCTATCAATTGCAAAACCAAATTCAAATTTTTGAGTTTCTATCTCAAAGCTTTTCCCTTTCGAAAAGGACAGCGACTGTGTCTTACACTTTGTATTCTCAATGCTGATTACAGAGGCTGGTACATAGAATCAGTGCATGTTTATCGAACATAAAGTTGTACAAGTCAGAGACATAAGAATCCTTCTTGACATCTCCCTCTCCCTCACATCCATAACCAATCTATCACTGAATCTTTTTCCCACCTAACTATTGCTTTACAGCGGATCACTGCAGTGGCCTCTGGACTGGTGTCCTCCCACTATTCCACGCCCTCGTTTTTTCCTTCTCACATTACAGCCAGAATGTTCTTTTAACAACACAATCACACAACCTCTTCAAAGGCTTTTTGCTGTCTTTCTTTTTTTTCTGAGACAGGGTCTTGGTCTGTCACCCAGGCTGCCAGGCTGGAGTGCAGTGGCACAATCACGGCTCACTGCAGCCTTGACTTCCTAGGGTCAAGTAATCCCTCCACCTCAGCCTCCTTAGTAGCTGGGACTGCAGGTGTATATCACCACACTGGCTAATTTTTTAAAAAACTTTTTGTGGAGATGGGGTCTCATTGTGTTGTCCAAGCTGGTCTTGCACTCGAGCTCAAGCAATCCTTCCGCCTCAGCCTCCCAAAGTGTTGGGATTATAGGCATAAGCCACCACAACTGGCTGTCCTTTTGTAGTAAGAGCTAATCATCATTATCATCATCATCATCATATTGACAGTGCTTTTTACAAGGTTATAAATAGGGTGATCACACACGTTGTTAATACTCGAACACTTGAATGTGAGGTGTGGGCAGCATGGACAATCACGCAACGATGGGGTGGGAACCAGAACACGTGCTGGCCCTGCCTGCAAGGCCCTGCACAACCTGGCCCTGCTCATCCCACTTCCAGTCACTCTCTTTGCACCTGCAGCAAGGCTTGCTGTTCACTCTTTCATACTGCCCAAGGGTACTCGCCATGTTTGCTCCCACCAGAGGGCCTGCTTAACGGTTTGGAGTGCTGCCAACACTTTTGTTCTCAGCTCCTGCATTTCATCTCATTGACTAGGTTAAATCTCCTACTGTAAGTTCTTGCCATACTCATAGATGTAATGTAATATTTATTTATTTGAGTGAATAAATGAATAAATACTTCTGAGAGGTTGGTAATATTGTATTACTAATATACCAATTATGATGGAATATAGTGATCAACAAAATGACAAAATAACCTATGTATTTATATTATAAATTCTATATATTCAGTTTATGCACTATAGTTTAATGTGCAACTAGTTTCAGTGTTAACATTTCTAATGTGCTACTTGATGTTTATTAAATGTACAGTAGTTTATAAGAACAGCTTAGTAATGTCACAAATAAATTACCAAAAATTTAAAGTTGAGTATGACTTCTTGAAAAGAAATTTTCCGTATTAAGGAAATATGTGACATTTGGAGTCAAAATATATAGAATTGGTAGATTCTGGAGCTAGATTGTCTGGATTTAAATCATGACTTCACTGCCTACTGACTGGGTAGCATTGAGCAAGTTATTTAACTTCTCCATGCTTCTGTTTATTCATTCTTAAAATGGGTATAATGATGACATCTATGTTGTAGGGCTTTTGTGAGAAATAAGTTAATATATATAAGGCATTTAGAATGGTTTCCAGCACAAAGTAAATAATAAATACTAGCTATTGCTGATATTAGTGTTATTATATTTATTCATTCAACAGATATTTATTAGCTATCCCCTTAGTTCCTGGCATTGTTCTAGGTGCTGGGAATTCAGAAGTGATCAAGACTAATGTACTGTAGAGTAACCTACAAACACTTTAATTTCAGAATCTGATAACTATTGTAAATGGAATAAACATAATGACTTGTTAGGGCATATTGTGCAGGAGGAGCTTTAGTTAACCTGAAGGATGAGCAAAGATGAGCATGCACAGAGCATCCTAGGTAGAGGAAAGACCAAGTGCGAAGGCCCCACAGTAGGTGTCTCAGTCCGTTTTCTGCTGCTGTAACAGACTGGGTGATTCAAAAATGATGGAAGTATATTTGACTCTTGGTTCTAGAGGCTGGACAGTTCAACAACATGGCAGTTCATCTGGGGAGGCCCTTTGTGCTATATCATCCTGTCATGGAAGTCAGAAGGTCAAGGGAGTGCATGAGACAGAGGATGGGGGCCCAACTTACCCTTTTTATTAGGACCCCTCTCCCTTGATAACTAACTCCCTCCCACAGTATCAGCATTAATCCATTCCTGAAGGTAGAGCCTGCATGACCTAATCATATCCTCAAGGTCCTGCCTCTTATTACTGTTAGAATGGCCATCACATTTCATCATGAGTTTTGGAGGGGACATTCAGACCGTAACTCTAGGAAAGAGCTTGGCTTGGCTTTAAATGTGCAAGAAGTGAAGTGTGCCTGGAGTGCTCGGTGTGAGCAGAGAGGGGAGGAGGCCTGAATGAAAGTTAGAAAGCTGATTATGCAGGTGGATCTTGGGGACTTTTGTAGAAAAATGAGGAGTCATATAATCCTGTTTATTTTGCTGATAAAGAAACAAAAACCTGTAAGTCCTGATGAGGATCAGGTAGCTAATTAGTGATGCTACAGCTAGAAGCCAAGTGTGCTGCATCCATATTAAAAAATGTCGTTGAAACAGATCTACAAAACATTGACAAATCATATCTAGTATTCTATCCATTTTCACAAAGTAAATGTACCTTTGTAACCACATCAGAAAATAAATTTTGACCTGCTTTTCATAAGCCATCCCATTACCTTCACCCCCGTCGCTATCCCATCCCTCAGAGGTAACCCTTATCCTTAACCTCTGACACCATAGATTAGTTTTATCTGGCTGTGAACTTTTATGAACTTTTGAATAGTAGCACATGCTATAAGCTTTTTTGAAAATTCTGTCTGGCTTCTTTCACTCGACTTGATGTGTGTGGGATTTACCTGTGTTGCTATGTGTAGCAATTGTTGCTGCATTCTTGCTGCGGTGCGCTGTTCCATTATGTGAATATACCATGAGTTTCCTGTGTTGTATCCCATTGAAAGTCACCAGGAGAGACCATTTCCGCGTGTGTATGAAAGGAAAGCTAGGTTGTGATTCATGTCGTTTATGTATGTATGTCAATCTTGCTTATCCTACTTTTTTAAAACCAATTGAAGGTTATAGAGGAAACTTCTCTTTTATAGCCTGCATACACTTGACTGTTTTCTCGCAAATAGATTGCCTAGTTAAAACCAAAAGCTTGTATGTACAGGGATTGTCCGATGTGTCCCTTCAATAAGCTATTAACCATAAGTGGAAATAACTTGGATGAACCTGTCAGATGCTTTCAAATGCGGGTATCATTGAGCTTTCAGCTTTTTGAAATATTATCTGGGGTATTGCATGTTTCCAGGGTTTGGTAAAGGATTATTTACTTCTTAGTTGGGCCAAACAGCCATCACTTTCATTTTAATATTAGGTTTGTTTAAATAATAGATTTATTAAATTAGATGAGTGCCACTTTCATGCGTACTTCAGTTTTGTTTTGTTTTGTTTTTTTATATTTCAGATGATGTTGCTCCATATTTTAAAACGGAGCCAGGCCTACCACAGATCCACCTGGAAGGGAACCGCCTTGTTCTCACCTGCCTTGCCGAAGGGAGCTGGCCTTTGGAGTTCAAGTGGATGCGCGATGACAGTGAGCTCACCACCTACAGCAGCGAATATAAGTAATTGATCGCTTGAAAAAATAAGATCCCATTTCAGTTGATGTGTTTGGAATACTTGCCTTACTGGTCATAATAGCACAATGAGTGAAAATATTGGATTGAATTTCTAATGCATTCAAGATTAGAGGAATAGATTTGAATATGTAATTAGAATGTGATTTACTATTCTGATATAAGTTGTGCTTACACCTAGGAAGTCTATCATTATATTTGCAAAAGTAAGCCCATTAGTGAAATTATCAGTCAACAAAAACCTATGGTTACAGAGCAATGCCAATGACAGCTTTAGTATGATACATTTACTTTCCAAGGGCAACGGCCCTACCCACAAGTATCGCTCCTGTCTAGGCACAAATGTTTAAACAGATCTTTAGTTTGGTAGCTTCTGGAGCTCTGAGTAGTCAGCAAAAGTCTTTCCTAGCTGTTTTCAAGTGGAGATAGGGATGGATGGAATCATGGAGAATGGGCATGCATACAGCCTCTATATTCAGCAGCATAAAAACAGTATATATGGAAGTCCTGCCATGTGCCCGGCACTGTGCCAGGCACCAGGGATCTGATGCACGTGGGGTGGACATGATGTGGGGACAGAGGGCCTGAAGCTATGGCAGAGCACGAGATCAGGGTAAGACTGAGGTGTAGATTCACCTGGAGGCAGTGGCACAGCCTTTGGAGCCTCAGGGTCTTACCACGCTTCAGAGCTTTCCAGGGCTATACTTTTGAGGATGATAATATTACATGCTGCAGTTCTGTGCAGGATGGAGAACTAGCATGCCAGAAAAGTCCAGGAGGCCTCACCATCAGCAAATCAGCAAAATCAGCGCTGCCCTGTTCTTCTTTAGATGAAATAGGAAAGAGTGGGCTGTACAGAGGCATTTTAAGTGGAATAACAAGCTTCTCAGATGGGGAATAGCCCACCCACTCACTCTCTTTACCTCTGAGGTTGTGATACGGTGGTCCGTGCAACCAACTCAGCCTGCCCAGAATTTATGTGTGTGTCAGTTGTGTGTGTGTTTGTATTTTAAAAATCAATTAAAAAAATATATGGGAATGCTTACAGCATTTTTTTTTTTTTAATTTGAGATGGAGTTTCACTGTTGTTGCCCAGGCTGGAGTGCAGTGGCGCGATCTTGGCTCACTGCAACCTCCACCTCCTGGGTTCAAATGATTCTCCTGCCTCAGCCTCCCAAGTAGCTGGGACTACAGGCGTGAGCCACCACACCTGGCTAATTTTTGTATTTCTAGTAGAGACGGGGTTTCACCGTGTTGACCAGGCTGGTCTCAAACTCCTGACCTCAGGTGATCTGCCTGCCTTGGCCTCCCAGATTGCTGGGATTACAGGTGTGAGCCACAGCATATTTTTTTATTAGCTGCCAACATTTGACAGTTCTAAGATTTTCTGTAAAAACCTTGCTTCCCAGCCTCTGTAGACCAGTCAGAAGGCCTGGCTGCCTGGTCTGCAGCCCCAATCAGGAGCAGGCGGCTGAGCAGAGCTGCCCCCAGCAAAGGCATGGACACTCCCTGGTTCTCCTCGGTGCTCTCTGGCAGCCCCCTCCCTTGTAGCACCTCACTTGCTCTCCCCATTCCCATTACCCACCCACACTTGAGACAAGTGAGTGTGTGACTGCTTACATTATTGGGCCTACCCTGTTGGAGGATCTACACTCGAGGAAAAGTTTATCATAGTAGATCATAGCATGTTGAAATCAAACAGTCCTGAATCCTAGGACTGGCAGAATTCAGCTCCACCGCACCTGAGCAATGGTGTTATAACTTGAGGCAGGTGGCCCATGAGCCCTCCCGTAAGTGAAAAGAGAGTAACGTAAGCGTTTGCAAAATGGGAAAGATCCCTCCTCATTTGCAGTGTTGTGAGCATTGAAGGCTCTAGTGATCGTAGGCAGCATTATACATTATTACCATGTGATATCGTAAGGCTCAGTTTGTTAGAAGGGGTGTAAGAAAGCAAAAACAGAAAAAGTGAACTTAGAGTTCAGAACCATGTTTGAGTAGTGACTGATAACAGAAGACTGGAGTTCAGGGACTTGCTCTTCAACTTACCGGTGTGACTTTGGACAAGTTATCTAATGTTGATCTTTTTCCATTGGAAAAATAAGTACAGTAAAGCCCACATCACCCTCATTTTTATGAGGGTTCTCATAAAAATTAAATTACATAGTGCTTTGTATGCCCCATAAAAAAAGGAATGGAGTTTCAAAGAACCCAGATTGTTCTTCCTAATAAGAAGTAGGCATGATGTGGACAGTGTGTGACAGTGGCTTGGTGGCCAGGCTACACGCCTTGGATGGAGGGAAAGGAATTGTTTCCTAGATCTTCAGTTTCCACATGGATGTTTTCTGAAACTGAATTCCCCAAGAACAGGCCTTTGTGTAGGCACCAAGCCATTTCTCTTCTCCGACCACCTGTAATAGTGGTTTCTCCTCCATCCCAGGAGAAAGCGCACCTGTCCCTTATCTGAGTCTTCCTGTGGAACTCTCTCTGGGGGGTGCAAGAGTAAGACAGAATAATATCAAAGTTTCCACTATTAAAGAATTCTTTTGATTTTTAAATGGATAATATGGGTCTCAAACTATTATTTGCATATCGTTGAATATACAGAGTGTCCCCAACTTACGATGGTTCAACTTAACAATTTTTTGACTTGACGCAGTTGAGGAACCATTCTGTTTTTTACTTTATAGTATTTAATAAGTCACATGAGATATTCAACAGTTTATTATAAAGCAGGCTTTGTGTTGGATGATTTTGCCCATTTGTAGGCTGATATTAGTGTTCGGAGCATGCTTAATATAGGCTAGGCTAAACCATGGTGTCTATGAGGGTAGGTATGTTAAATGCATTTTTGACCTAGGGTATTTTCAACATATGATAAGTTTATTGGGACATAACACCTTCATAAGGCAAGCAGCATTTCAATTTAAAACAATTGTGTAGGCCTGGCGCGGTGGCTCACACCTGTAATCTCAGCACTTTGGGAGGCTGAGGCAGGCGGATCATTTGAGTTCAGGAGTTCGACACCACCAGCCTGGCAAACATGGTGAAACCCCATCTCTACTAAAAATACAAAAATTAGCCAGGCATGGTGGTGCATGCCTGTAATCCCAGCTACTTGGGAGGCTGAGGCAGGAGAATTGCTTGAGCCCAGGAGGCAGAGGTTGCAGTGAGCCAGGATCACGCCACTGCACTCCAGCCTGGGCTACAGAGTGAGACTCCATCTCCAAAAATAAAATTTTAAAAAAATGGTGTAACAGTTTTATTTTAAATGCCAAAATGTACAAAAAACTATTATATATGCAACCTTTCAGACGTATAAGACAATTTGCAGTCAACTTAAAACTACAGAAGAGGTGGAACACTGTTTGCATTCTTAAGAGCCCTTGCATATGTATTTGTTCATTGGAAACATAAGAAGACAAAACGTTGTTGGTTGTATTGAAGCAAGATTGAGGGAGTGACTCGTTATATGTGGACTATTAAAATAAGCTATGTGCTTCACTACTATGACACGGGAAACATAAGGAGGAATGGGTGATTCTGAAGCAAGAATTGTTTGGGGTATTTGTGATAAATTATATTACGTTCCACGAGGGCCTCAGACACTTAGATGGGTTATCAGGAATCTATCATAGCTTGCTATCTTTTTTTTTTTCCCACGATATAAAACCTGCCTAAAAATCTCATGCTATTTTTTCAAATTACTCTTTCATCTACTTCCTTCCAGTAAGCACGTTCATTTATCATATGTTAGCTTTCATGAGACCTTTCTAAGTTTCAAATGAAAAAAACATGGATACTTTATGAAAATGGTGGCTGTTTCCCACCTTAACAGGACCCTTGTTTTTCCCCAGTTTGGTGTCAGTTATGAAAATGCTAACCCTATAAAGAGCAAATGCTATACATTTACTTTTTCTAGCTTTGACTTAAAATAGCATTTTCTTTGCTGTGTGCATTACACACTGCACAGTGAATTTCAAGTGTTGTATTCCTTTTTCTTTTCTTTTCTTTTTTTTTTTTTTTGAGGTGGAATCTCACTCTGTTGCCCAGGCTGATGTGCAGTGGAGCGATCTCGGCTCACTGCAACCTTCGTCTCCTGGTCTCAAGCGATTGTCAGCCTCCTGCGTAGCTGGGACTACAGGCATGTGTCACCACGCCCGGCTAATTTTTTTATTATTAGTAGAGAAGGGGTTTCACCATGATGGCCAGGCTGGTCTCAAACTCCTGACCTCAAGTGATCTGCCTGTCTCGGCCTCCCAAAGTGCTGGGATTACAGGCGTGAGCCGCTGCACCCGGCCTCAAATGTTACATTTCATATTGATGCTCATGTCTACATTTTGGTGGCACAGGTGACTACATTAGCAAGTTGACAGTAATTCAGCAATTAAACTAAGTTTGCATAGATATCTTAGGTGGATTTGTATTCTTTCCAGAAAGCATTTACTCTAAATTATTTTCTACTTTGGAATGAAAAAATCTTTTCTAATTATATTCAACATATACATACACCTAAGCCAAGAATTTCTTAATGCTAGGCACAATATTTATTATTGTAACAGAAGGAATAATTGTATACTCTAAACTCCTAAAAATTTTATAGTTTTCTTATGTAACCTGCCTCTGTGGTTCAATTTCTATGACAATATAAAAATAGAAATTTGATGGATGTTTATTCTTGCTTTATTCCAGGGAAAATAAGAATGGTTAAGGGAAAGGTTATTTTCTTGTTTTGTTTTATAAAAAGGCAAACATTTCACAGTATCAATAAAAATTATGAAATTCCTGGGAATAAGTTTTATAAGAAATGAGTAGAACCCACGTGGAAAGTGTGTAATGAGATATAAAAGAAGATACTTATGTAGGAAACCCACATGCTATAAAAATCACAGTTCCTTTGAGGCCATCGTAGAATTTTAGCCTAACATCAGTAGAACTTTTCAGAAACCTAATATCAATAGCTGATTTTATTTTGCTGAGATAGGGTCTCACTCTGTTGCCCAGGCTGGAGTGCAAGCGGCCTGATCATGGCTCACTTCAGATTCAGCCTCCTGGGCTCAAGCAATCCTCCTGCCTCAGCCTCTCAAGTAGCTGGGACCATGGGACCCACCAGCACACCTGGCTAAGTTTTCTATTTTTTGTGCAGATGGGGTTGCACTGTGTTGCCTAGGCTGGTCTCAAACTCCTGGCCTCAAGTGATCTGCCAGCCTTGACCTCCCAAAGTACTGGGATTACAGGTGTAAGCCACTGCACCTGGCCTGGATATTTTAATAAAAAATGCCAATGGGATTTTCTGGGGAAGTAACTGATGAAGTTTTTCTAAAGCTCATCTAGAAATATAAACAGAAGAATACAAACAAATTTTCACAACATTAAGTGAATAATGGCGAGGAATTTTTTTTTCTAAAACCCAAGGCATATTAGAATGCCATAATAAGTAACATGTTAATAGTATAAAATTAAACAATATGCCAGAGGAGCATTTTGAACCAGACCATTATATTTATAAAAAATATATAATCAAGGCCAGGCATGGTGGCTCACACCCGTAATCCCAGCACTTTGGGAGGCCGAGGCAGGCGCATCACCTGAGGTCAGGAGTTTGAGACCAGCCTGACCAACATGGAGAAACCCCATCTCTACTAAAAATACAAAATTAGCTGGTTGTGGTGGCGCATGCCTGTAATCCCAGCTACTCGGGAGGCAGGAGAATCCCTTGAACCCGGGAGGCGGAGGTTGCAGTAAGCCGAGATCGTGCCATTGCACTCCAGCCTGGGCAACAAGAGCAAAACTCTGTCTAAAAAATAAAAATTAAATTATATATATATTCAAATGAGTTCTCAAACCAATGCTAAAAACAACTTTTTGCAAACATTCAAAATAGATCCTTATTAAACATCAAAATAAATTTTAGATACAATGAACAATTAAATATAAAAAAATGGAAACAGAAACAAAGGGAATATTTGAATGATCTCAGATTATACCAGGAGAAAGTACAAAAGCATTGAGAAACTTCATCACAAACAGATCACAGATAAATTTACAAATATTTACAAGTTTTGTATAAAAGATACAAAATTTTTAATTGCCCATTTGCTTAATCTTATAAGTTAAAAGGTAAGCAACAAACTGGGACAATATTTGCAAGGAATCAGACAGTTCTGTCTCTAATAACTTGGGATCTCCTGATGACAGTGGTGGAGACAAAGCTTGGGTCTCCTTCTGTGTTTGTGAATGTCATCCCAGGAAGCAGGTGTAAAGGCAGGGGAATGAAGCAGGGAGGAAGGAAGCACCAGTGCAGGGATCCCTTATCAAGTTGGCAGTCACTCTAAGTGGCTGGAGCTCAATCTTGTTTGGAACGTCTGTGGAGTCTTATGAAATGCATCTCAGAAGTGCCCACCCTAATGGGTGAAAGAGGAAATTATTTATCAGCTCCTGTACTTGGCTGATAAATATGGGCCCCATGGTTATTAGCCTTCATTTCTAATTAGCTCAAGCATTGGTAAGCAGCTAAACCTGCTGGCTGTGGTGCCAGAGAATCCCCAGGACAGGAAGCAAGAAATAAGAGGCATGGGTTGAGGCAAAGTGATGTCAGCTGCGCCACCATAAAGGTACTCAGGGCTGCCTGGAAGTGTTGACCACAGCAGCAGCTCAAGTAAAAGGTAGAGCCAGAAGGATTTTTCTTTCTTTCTTTCTTTCTTTTTTTTTTTTTTTTTTTTTTTTTTTTAAGGGAGAGGGTCTCACTCTGTCACCCAGGCTGGACTGCAGTAGTGTAATCATAGCTCATTGCAGCCTCAAACTCCTAGGCTCAAGTGATCCTTCTGCACCAGCCTCCCTAGTAGCTGGGATCGCAAATGGGTGCCACCACAACCAGCTATTTTTTTTTTAGACACAGGGTCTTGCTATGTTGCCCAGCCTGGTCTCGAACTCCTGGTCTCAAGCAATCCTCCTGCCTTGGTCTCCCAAAGTGCTGAGGTTACAGGTGTGAGCCACCACTTCCAGACCGAAAGGATTTTTAAAATGGAGTGTAAGAGGACGAAATTGAGTCTATTCCTTGAACCCCTCTTTGTAACTTGTACCTGCTATTAAGTCTAATTCATGAAAGAGTCCCTTCTAAGAAGATAGTCAGCTGTAGTTTCTAGCAAGGACTTTATTCAAGAGAGTTAGTAGAACAAGCTATTTTTCCTACCGGACCAAGTCTCAAGGCTATAATTGGTATTTATGTTCTCCTGCCCATTTTAGGTATGCATAACTCTCAGCCTGCTCTTCAGCTAGTCGAATTTGCTTGGTGCTGGGTGGCCCAGGCCCTCATCTCAGCTTTTATTTGCCTTGCCTTTGTAGGGCCATGGATTCTCTAATTGCAACTGGTCTTGCGAGTACTAAGAGATACCCCATTGACTTCTCTCCTCCTCACCTCTGCTGTGTGGCACCAGCCCTAGTGTCTTAGGGTAATTAGAGTCATTTACCTCCATCAGTGTAGTAACGCCTTTCTTTTTCACCAGCCCACTGGCATGAAGTTCACAAAATGAGTAGGATGAATTAGAGTCAAATTCTCTGGGTCCCTTTTTCTTCTATAGGAAATCTCCCCCACTGAGAACTCAGATCTGTAATCCAAAAGAGCCGAAAGTTGGGAAAAAAACAAATAGATGGCCAGAATAGGGGCCAATCATATCTTGGCCTCAGGTTCAACAATTTTTTTTTTTTTATTTTGAGACGGGGTCTTGCTTTGTTGCCCACGCTGGAGTACAGTGGCACAGTCACAGTTCATTGCAGCCTCGACCTCCCGGGCTCAGTTCATACTCCCACCTCAGCTTCCCACGTAGCTAGCTATGTGGCACACACCACCATGCCCAGCTAATTCTTTTATTTTTTTGTAGACACAGGGTTTCACCATGTTGCCCAGGCTGGTCTCAAACTCCTGGGCTCAAGTGATTCACCCAGCTTGGCCTCCCCAAGTGCTGAGATTACAGGCGTGAGCCGCCATGTCCAGCCAACACTACCAGGCATTGTTCCGAATCCTATTATCCTATTACTGTGGCTACTTCCAGGTGATGTAATAGCTACAAGGACTACCGGATCCTCTGGGGAAAGTGCCTGTTTTCATACCTCCTTCAATAAGTACAATGAGTCCCTGATCTGGGACAATTGTGTGCAGGCTGCCACGTGTATAGGAGGTATTCATGCTTCCAGATTGTGGTGCTGGCCTAGTCAATGAGCAGAGAAGGCAGATCCATATCCAGAGGAGATACTGAGTTTGATTAGGAAGAGTCACTGCATGTTTCCATGGTAGAAAGGTCAGATATAAGCATCCAGTCACAAGTGGCCAGCTTGAAGAATTGTGTCGCACTGAGGGCTCAGCATCAGTCTCTGCCGTTGCCAGGTTTGGCATCTGGCATTGGCAAAAGCTAGATTTGCTTTGGTGAGGAGGAGCTGTTGCTGTTGGATTCATTCATAGCCTCAGTCCTTGCCAACATGACCGATTGATGTCCCATTTTATTAGTTGAGAAGAAATCTAAATGACACCCACAGTTGAGTCATCCTCTTCAATTGATCGATCAGTGCCTTATCTGAAGTGGATGGTCTCTAGTGATATAAAAAATCCACATATTACACCCACCCCCATTGGGCTGTTAACATATGACTTTCTTGTTTCTGAATTTCCAGTCCTGTTTCTCCCAGGCCTCTTTCCCATCAGCCAAGCCATTTGTCACTGCCCAACTGTCTCTTTATATCCATTCTCAAGCCATTTCTTTCTCAAATCTCTCCCTATTCAAAGTTAAGGACCAAAGGTACTACTTGCAGCTCCGTCTGCTTGCAAGGCTCTTCCTTCACTGCGCTCCCTTTGGCCACGCATGAGTAAGGCCATAGTGTGACATCTTCACTTTCCTGATCAGGTTGACCCATGTATAATCCCAGGCCTGAGTGTTTAACTGTTCTATCAATTGGTGAGGCCTGTGTATAACTGAGACAGTAGTCTTACTCTTATGGCTACATAGTTCTGTTAATAATTCCCTCATAATGCTTATCTCCAGTTGCATATTTTCTTTCTTTCAAGATAGAGTCTTGCTCTGTTGCTTAGGCTAGAGTATATATATATGTATATACAAAATATATATATTTTGTAGAGATGGGATCTCAGTGTGTTCCCAGGCTGGCATATTTTCTTAATACCTATGGGGTCAGGACTTCAGTTTGTCCTAAGGACATCAGTGTATGTAGTTCCCTTCTGTAGAAGGCATGATCTTATTCCAGCACCTTATGGATGCATGCTTGACTCTTCTTTGGGGCTACTAGAGACTCCCCACAACATCCTTATCCACAACAGTTATCTCTGGCAACATTCTATATGCTGGGATACGTGGCTTATGTGAAAGGGCAGCTTCTAGAACTGTTGTCTAATTCTATGGCTGAGTCCTGGGTCAAGATAAAGTCATTGGGATCTGATTTACTGCCTCATTTGAAACAACTGTAAAACTGGACAAAAATATGAACAGTTGTTTTCAAGACATTGGATATCAGGCAGTGAAAGAATGTGATCGCTGAGAGATGGAAGACAAACAAGGTGAGCCCTATGTTTGCCCTCTGCTTACTGCCTTGAGGGGATTTCTAGGCTGTGGCACAGAGAAGGAAAACCCAGGCAGAACCTAGAGGACCTTCTGAGTTGAAGAGAGCTGAGAGTTTGGAAGGATCAAGGCAGCTAGATTTCTGAGGGCAGGGTACTGGATAAGAGAGCACTACAGGCCAAGCGCAGTGGGTCACGCCTATAATCCCAGCACTTTGGGAGGCTGAGGCGGGCAGATCACAAGGTCAGGAGATTGAGACCATCCTGGCTAACATGGTGAAACCCCGTCTCTACTAAAAATACAAAAAAAAAAAAAAAAATAGCCGGGCATGATGGCGGGCGCCTGTAGTCCCAGCTACTCGGGAGGCTGAGGCAGGAGAATGGTGTGACCCCAGGAGGCAGAGCTTGCAGTGAGCTGAGATCTCATCACTGCACTCCAGCCTGGGCGACAGTACAATTCTCGGTCTCAAAAAAAAAAAAAAAAAAAAAAAGAAAGAAAGAAAAAAGCACTACACAGAGAAAGAATGCTGGAATCCTCCAGAGGGTCCCCCTTTAGTATTTGGCAGAATATTCATCAGCACATTCATGTGAGAAAACTACCCCAGGTGAGGGAAAGGACTATCCAAGAAGATTAGAGGCAGTAGTTCCCTGTGCTTACACAGGACTCGGCGGAGTGTCTGTTCTCGCCAGCCAAACTGTAAAACCTCATATTCATGAGTTTATCAGATAGCCTGCCAGAGTTGTCTTGGGTCAGGAGAATGATTAGCCGTAGACCAAATACTGCTCTGGTTCTGCCTAACAAGTCTTGAAAAGCAAGATCCAAAAGGATCAAACTGTTGCTCAATATCTTCACAGTATCAGAGAGCAAAGTTAATGAATATTTATAGGAATGCAAAAATTTCCAGTACCCAACAAGGGAAAATTCACAGTGTCTAGAATCTAATCAAAGATCATCAAGCATATACAGATGCAGGAAAGCATGACCCATAATCAGGAGAAAAATCAGTTGATTGAAACCAAGCCAGAACTGACACAATTATTAGAATTAACAGAGAAAGATAATGAAACAGTTATAACTGTATTGCATATGATCAAAGTAGAGACACGAAAAACACAAAAAAGGCAGAAATCTAACTTATAAGGATGAAAACTATAATGTGTGAGATAAACATTGGATGGGACCATTAGTAGACTAGACATCACAGAAGAAGATATTAATAAAGATATAGCAATAGAACTATCCAAAATAAAAGGCAGATAGAAAAAAAAATCAAACATAATGAAACGGGCAGAAATGAGTTGTGGGAAAGCTTCAGATGGCCTAATAGATGTGTAATTGGAATCCCCAAAGGAGGCAGTTGGAGGAAAAATATTTGAAGAAATAATTTTTTCAAATTTGCAAATCCCAATTACTGGAGTTACCAGCCAGTGCAATAAGGCAAGAAAAAGAAATAAAAGGCATCCAGATTGTAAAGAAAGAAGTAAAACTGTATTTTCAAGTTACATGATCATTTATGTAGAAAATATATACTTTTAAAAAGCTGCTGATAAGTGAGTTTAGCAACATTACAAGATAGAACATCAACATATAAGAATTAATTATATTTCTGTGTACTAGCAAACAAATCTGAAAATTATATATTTAAAAATTTAAGGTAGGATGGGCATGGTGGTGCATGCCTATAATCCCAGTTAGTTGGGAGGTTGAGGCAGGAGAATCCCGTGAACCCAGGAGGCAGAGGTTGCAGTGAGCTGAGATTGTGCCATTGCCTTCCAGCTTGGGTGACAGAGCAAGACTCCATCTCAAGAAGAAAAAAATTTAAGATAGTACAAAAAAATCTGAAGTAAGGATAAATCTGACAAAGGGTCTGTAAGGTCTTTACACTGAAAACTACAAAACAATGCTGAAAGAAGAAAAAGAAGACCTAAATCAATGGGCAGATACACTATGTTTATATATCTGAAGGCTTAGTATTATTAACAGGTCCATTTTTTCCAAACTTATCCCTTGGTGATATTCTTTAGGCTCAAGACCCTGAGACAAATTACATAACTAAAATCTAAAATTCATCACTAAGCTGTGGGGAAGATTTCTCTACAAGATTTTTTTTTCGTTTTTGGAGACAGGGTGTCACTTTGTTGCCCAGGTTGGAGTGCAGTGGTGCAGTGGTTCACTCCAACTTCCGCCACCCCAGCTCAAGTGATCCTCCCGTCTCAGCCTCCCAAGTAGCTGGGACTACAGGCACATGCTGCCACGCCTAGTTAATTTTTGTATTTTTAATAGAGACAAGGTTTCACTATGTTGCCCAGGCTGGTCTCGAACTTCTGGGCTCAAGCGATCCACCCACCTTGGCCTCCGAAAGTGCTGGGATTACAGATGTGAGCCACCACATTCAGCTTCTAATGCTTTCTGTTTTATTTTATTTTAATCTATTGAGCTCTCTCTATACTCACCAAGAAGAAAGTCTATTATATTTAATTGAGAACTCTTTCCTCAGTTGGTTTCCTCATCACCCAACCTAATTGTGTAACTCCCACCTACATCTTCCTGAAAAGGGCTTAATTTCTCTTGTTGTCCATCTTGATGTTCAGCTTTCATTTTCCTAAGCTTGGTTTATGTCACCTCTCTTCTTCTAGTTAACTCCTCTTTGCTCCTGTCCTCTATGAATTGCCTACCTTTCAACAGCAGGGACAGCAGGTGCTATCTTATTTAATTTAGATCCATAATATTAATGTGGTGTGACCTCATGTTCATATTCTCCCTACAAAGTTGAGTGTTTTTGTATTTATTTCTGGCTTCAGTTTGACTGCTTTTTGGAACTCTGTATGGTCATAACAGATATGAATGTTTATGGAGAATCTCTGAGGCAGAATTAGCATTAGGCTTTTTAAGGTTCTCATTGGACATGATTTGGATTTAGATAATTATTGGTTCTTTGTTTAGGGACCATTGTGGAAGCTAAGTGAAGACCTTGCCAGAATTGACCAAACTACTCTGTAACATAATTCATTGTTGACAAATACTCCCAAGTGAGACAAGTGGGTGCTTTTAAAATTTATGTTTTTAATTTGCTCATGCTTATAATGTTTAATAGAGTGGTTTAGGTCTTTTTTCCATTATGCGTTGGAATGGATTTTTTTGATTATGTAGAAACTAACATTTGCCTTCATACTTTAATCCTTGATATAATGGTCCCCAACTTTTATGTTCATAGAGAACCTGGCATTATAAAGAATTAAGTCAACAGACATGCAATAAAAGATTTTTATCCCTAAGAAAAGGCAATGTCCTCTTTCCTGAAGGTTTTCTGAAATTCCTTTTTTACCGACTTGAGAGAGCAATTAATGCTCACAGTAGATTTGACAGATGGTTGTAGTCATCTGTGCTTCACTAGATATGGATTGCACATTTTCTGCCCCTGATTTAATAAGGAAAAGTAGGAATGAATGAAGAATGAATGATCCCCAAAGCATTGTTTATTTTAGAGAAAATCACATAAACGGGAATCCCAGAGGAGGAGTCTTGGGAACATTTCAACACTAATTCTTAAGTCTTTGGATTGGCTTTCATAACTATTAATGAAGATAAAGTTTAAATGTAGTCATTCATGGTATGGCATCAATAAAAAGTTATCGAAGATTAACATCTAATTGATACCAGGAGAGCTTATATTCATTCACCAGATTTATATTCCCAAAACCAGTGCTACAGATTCCATAGACCCTCCCACACAGGGACCTGTTTATTGCCCTTCTCAAGTTAATATGAATTTTGAAATAAATAATATACAGATTAAATAACTTTTACAAATATTGTGTTCCCTTTGTATAGCTTCCATCATTACCATACTGTTTAATTTAACTTCATATTGATTACTTCAGTTCTTTTGAAAGAACTAAAGACATAACCTCATCTTGCCTGATGCCTAGGGCCTATTAGTGAGCTGTATACACCATCAAAGTCACATATATATCTCTCTCTTAACAAATTTCAGTTTGAATTGTCCTTGTGTTTTTCTGAGACAGCTTGTTATGGCACAGTCTGGGTTTTTCATTTCATTATTTTGCTTTAGAAGAAAACCTGCTATAGACTCATCCCACTTTGGATTTTTTAAATTTCATCTAGAAAATTTATAAAAATAAAATTGAAAACAATTATTTATCATGCCATTCCAAAAAGAGAATTGATGTATTTCCAAGAAGGACATAAATGGCTTACAGTTATTTTTACCTTAACCCATATATTTTTTTCATTTTAAGGATAAGAATAGGCTTTGGTCCAAGGTATGAAAGCTTATTATAGAACTTGGTTGCTTATTTTCATGCAAAATAGATATTTTCATACCAGCATAAAAATTACAGTTGTGGAGAATAGTCTTATCTAAAGTGACATAAAATGGATTTTGACAGTCCCCCCACCATTGAAAGAGAAAAATCTTACATCTAATTTTAACAAATATGCAGATTTTTTTCTTATGAATCAAATTAGGTTCCCTGACCACCTAGGGGAAGTATAAATGTTCTCCTCTGCACTGACGCTGTGGTTTTGGCCTGTAACAGGTAGATTCGGTCATAGCATCTGGCAGTGCTTGGAAAGGACTGCTGAACAGTATTCTAAAATAGTATTTTGTTAGATGTTTTCTAAAATTTTAGTGGCTCATACTCAAGAGAACTTCTTATAACAGGTAAATGTGTCCCAGTTTGAGGGGATTCTTTATCTTCCCATGATTTTTAGTTGTTTACTAAGAGCTATGTTTTTTTTTTCTTTTTTCAGAAAAAAAGAAATGATTCTACGATATATTATTTAGGTTTTGCTATGACCGTGGTGAGCAGCTAGTAACTTTAGAATATATTTCAGCCAAAATTATTTTGGCTATGCTTTAGGGTGTGGAATTTTGAAGGGTTCTAAAGCCACAGAAACTAACTTTCTCTTGTGTGAGCTGTTGCATGGATGGATATTGGGGTGCCCTTAGAATCAGTCACTGGGCAGCCTGGAGATTGGGCAGGAACAGAGTGAGCCACTGTCACTCTTGAACTGGTCCCATGAGGGTCCTGCTGCTGGCCCCACCAAATACTGGCCATCACTGCTTGAGCCACTGCCCTAGTTGGCACTAGACACTCCCCTGGACTAGGGCTCCACTGTGCCCCCACCACCGCTGCTGTCAGATGAGTTCTCCTTTAGCCCTCTTCCTGGGCAGCACCAACCCCAGATTTAAAAATCCAGAGCAAATGTGTCTAATTGGCCATGCTGTGTCTCAGACCTGGTACCTGTAGAGGCAGGTGAGTGGTCTGGGAATATCCAGATGTGGTCTTTTCAGCCTTTAATTTGAGATAAGCCCCATCTCCACAAAAGCTCATAGGGTGGCAGATTCTCCAAATATAGGGAAGTGGTTCAGATCCTAGGTAGACTGAAATTGTCAGATGACTAGTCCAAGCAGTTGTTCCTGGGCTGAGATGTACCCAATGCTGCCTCCTAAAGAAATTCTAGGGTTGGTCCAGTGGTCCACTCAGAGATGCAGGTCACAACTGAGGCTTTGTCCTATTAGCAGAAATGGACATTTAAGCCTTTGGTTTTTGTTTGGATTTTGTGTTTTATTTTCTTTGCCATTCCTGATAATGAACTGGTCCTGGAAAACACTGTGTTAGTTGAATAGAATTCTGCCTTGATAGAGTGAATGCAAACATTCCCTGCTGTGTTGATTTGAAATAGGAACAGGCATTTTCTATATTTTAGTGGCATATGGTGCTAAGATTTTATCATACTTTCTTATAAAGAGCCAGGAAACTTTGCCTGCTTAAAAATGTGTGTTTATAAACAATAGACTTACAATGAATATTCCCATCTGTTAGGTGAACATAATTTGTGTAGGAATTCCCATAATAGGTGGAGGACTTTGCAACTTTTTTCATATTTTTTCCCTGGTGAGACATTAGACTAAAGAGATGGTACAAAACAGCATATGCTTAATATTCAATTTTGTCTCTATTTCTGCCTCTTGTTTGAAAGCAGTTCTATTTTTGGGCATTAGTACGGAGGATTACTATAGAAATTCATAAGAATTTAAGAGCTATTTAGGTACTGAAAAACAGGAAAAAGTAGAATGAGCAATCATATAAATACGGTTGTGTTGCAATGATAAAACTGTCTTTGTAGTGTTTCAAATACATACTGCAATGACTTGTGCTATTTCTTCCCAAAAACTTTTGTTGACTTTGTTTTAAGCTAATCTCACAACTCCCCTCTGTTGTAATCACAGCATGTAATAATCAAAGCCGCACATACTCCTGGTCTGGATTTGTAATTTAAATAAATGGCATTGGCTGTTTGCATTCAATTTGACATTATTGTGATTGTATTCAATAATTAATTTTGTTTTAGATGAACCATTCCACATAAAAGAATAAAAATTTTAAGATTAAAATTCAGCAATATTTTTTCTCTTTATAAAAGATTTTATTAATCCTTCCCTAGGAGCTCAAGAAGATTATCAGAGGGGAAAACATAGTTTGATTAATTTTTGTTTAATCTTGAATTACCTGTGTTGTCCAAATGTTTTAGTCGCTTAAAATTATGCCTATCAGTTCCTTTTTCAGGTTGCCTAATTGCACATACTTGAATAAAAACATGAGCAATTAGTTGAATATAAGTGATTCAAGATATGCTTGGGAACTGAGCAAATACAGCGTAGCATACACTTTGTCTTTTTCTCGATTTTGAAAAAGTTTCTCTGGTTATACTTTGTAAAAGGAAATACTTTTAAATTGTAGACAAGTATTACTGGAACATCTTTTTGGGTGGGTAAAGTGTACCGTCACTCTGTTTTCTTCTCCCCTTTTTGGAAAATAGTCTATTCCTATTTGAGCTCCTTTTCTTTTCTTTTTTTTGAGACAGGATCTGGGTCTGTCACCCAGGCTGGAGTGCAGTGGCACGATTTTGACTCACTGCAACCTCCACCTCCCGGGCTCAGGTGATCTTCCCACCTCAGCCCCTAAGTGGCTGGGATTACAGGCTCACACCACCACACTTGGCTAATTTTTGTATTTTTTGTAGAGAGAGGGTTCCGCCATATTGCCCAGGCTGGTTCCTTTTCTTTCTTATGGTAGACACCTTCCCATATGTGAAAAGCATCCAATCCTCATGTCTTAGTCTTTTGTTTTTTGTTCAAATATGATGTACCTTATTCAACTGCAATGTGCATATATTCATTTTTATTTTTTAATACAATCAACATAGAAAAAGCTGTACATATCTAATGTATACAGCTTGATGAGTTGGGAGATAATTATACGCCCATGAAACTTTCACCACTATATATGGTATAAATCTCTCCATCACCTCCAGAAGTTTCCTTCTGCCCTCTTCGTTATTATTTTTGTGTGATTAAAACACATAAAACTTGCCCTCTTAGTAAACTTTAAAATATGTAATACAGTATGATTCCTATAAATGCTATGCTGCACAGAAGCTCTGCAGGACTCACTCATCTCATGGCTGAAACTTCCTGCCCTGGGATTCCTCCCTGCTTCCCCTCCCCTGTACTCACTAGTGGCCACCATTTCACACTCTGCTTCTATGAACTGGACTATTTTAGATTCCTCTTATAAGTGGTATCAGGTAGGATTTGTCCTTCTGTGTCTGGTTTACTTCACTTAGATGAACCTGCAGGACGTCATGCTATGTAGCAAATGCCAGGATTTCCCTCTTTTTAAGGCTGAATAATATTCCATTGTGTGTATATACCACCTTTTCTTTCTACATTCCTCAGCAGACACCTGGGTTGTTTCCATGTCTTGGCTTATTGGGGATAATGCTGCAGTAGACGTGGGAGGGCAGACATCTGAGATCCTTCTTTCAGTTCTTGGGAAATATACTCAGAAGTGGGATTTGGGGATCATGTGGTCATTGTGTGTGTAATTTTGTAAGAAACAATTTTTCCATAGTGGCTACACCAACTTACACTCCCATGTACGGTAGTTCCTTTTTCTCCACGTTGTCAGCAACATGTGTTTTTCATTTTTTGATAGTAGCCATCCTAACAGGAGGAAGATGACATCTCATTATGGTTTGGGTTTGCATTTCCCTGATGATTAGGGACATTGAGCCCTTTTTCATATACCTGTTCACCATTTGTGTGGCTTTGGAGAAATGTCTGTCTAGTGTCTTTGCCTTATTAAAATTAAGGTGTTTTTTTAAGCTGTTTTTTCCTGATGCAGAGAGAGAGTGCATGCGCGCGCGCGCGTGTGTGTGTGTGTGTATTTTGAGACAGTGTCTTGCTCTGTCACCCAGGCTGGAGTGCAGTGGTGCAATCTTAGCTCACCGCAACCTCCGCCTCCCGAGTTCAAGTGATTCGCCTGTTTCAGCCCCCCAGGTAGCTGGGATTACAGGCGTGTGCCACCACACCGGCTAATTTTTGTATTTTTAGTACAGACTGGGTTTCACCATGTTGGCTAAGCTGGTGTCAAACTCCTGGCCTCAAGTAATCTGCCTGCCTCGGCCTCCCAAATTGCTGGGATTACAGGCAAGAGCCACCACGTCTGGCCTCTCCTGTATTTTGGATATTAACTCTTAGCTATATAGTTTGCTCACGCCTTACTCTTAATTTGTCTGTGAACGTGGCCGAGAACTCAATTGCTGTACCATCTTTGGCAGCTTAGAAGGTGTGGGCTCCGGAGTTGTAAGACGCATTTTGAGTGGCGGTTGGTTACCTATCTTTACTTGCTGGTGGATTTTAAAACATCCTAATTTACAAAACCAGCAGTAAACCTAAGGCAAGGCTTTTATAGAAACTGTATCTTTTAATTATTTTTTCCTTTGAAATTGTACTAAAAAGTGTAGACAGGCATGGATTTGAAGGATGATTACTTACAGTTACAGAAGTGGAAAATCCAAAGGAAATGACTTTTTAACCTCTGAAATAGTTATTAAAGTTAACATCAGGGCATATGTGGAGAAGTAAGGAAAGGAAGTGAATACATTATGCTGAGAGATGTTCACATTGGTGACTGGAGAGAGACGCCCTGATGGCATTGCTTTCTCTGCCTTGACGAGTTCTGTATCTCATCCTGAAAGTGTTGTTTGCCCCTTCCTGTGGAGTGACACAAGACATCGTGTTAAGACTGTTGCTAGTTCTAGGAATCTTTGGAAATTCTGGTGTTCTACAGAGAGAGAATTATAAACGATTTTTGATTGAGAGGGCTAGTTTAAATGCAGTGACTTTTAATTATTTAACCTTTCTCATTCAACCAGTTGTGAGTTATATCTCCTGTGTGCATGGCACTGTGCTAGATACCATGGTTACAATGATGAATAAGACAGAAGTAGATCCTAGCTTTGGGTGATATATAAAGCCCAGTTGGGGAGACAGGTATCAGTGCGATAATCTCAGAAATAAAGAAATACCATTTGACCCAGCCATCCCATTACTGGGTATATACCCAAAGGATTATAAATCATGCTGCTATAAAGACACGTGCACACATATGTTTATTGCGGCACTATTCACAATAGCAAAGACTTGGAACCAACCCAAATGTCCCACAATGATAGACTGGATTAAGAAAATGTGGCACATATACCCCATGGAATACTATGCAGCCATAAAAAGGATGAGTTCATGTCCTTTGTAGGGACATGGATGAAGCTGGAAACCATCATTCTCAGCAAACTATCGCAAGGACAAAAAACCAAACACCCCACGTTCTCACTCATAGGTGGGAATTGAACAATGAGAACACACGGACACAGGAAGGGGAACATCACACACCAGGGCCTGCTGTGGGGTGGGGGGAGGGGGGAGGGATAGCATTAGGAGATATACCTAATGTAAATGATGAGTTAATGGGTGCAGCACACCAACATGGCATATGTATACATATGTGACAAACCTGCACGTTGTGCACATGTACCCTAAAACTTAAAGTATAATAGTAATAAAATTAAAAAAAAAAAAGAAATAAATGGTGGTTCTAGTTAGTGTCATGGTTAGGGAAGGATTGCACAGATACTAGGTTACCAAAAATAAAATATTTATTGAGCATATACTAGATGAGATGCCAGTGCTGTTTGATAAAATAGCTTCTGATGGTTAGATATAACCGTTAAACACTGGATATAAGCATTAACACTTCTTTTTGCTATTCAACAGGTACATTATTCCATCTTTGCAGAAGCTCGATGCTGGGTTTTACCGCTGCGTGGTGCGAAACAGAATGGGAGCACTCCTGCAAAGAAAATCAGAAGTTCAAGTCGCATGTACGTGTACAGTAAGGAGATGTCCAAATGTTAAAGAACAAAGTGTCGCTGGGGAGTCAATCAGAATCGCTTTTCACCATTGTAGGAACTGAGAGTTTATCTTTGGTTCTATTTTGAGTAGAATAATTGCGAAACTCAATGAGAGATAAGTAAGCAGCCAGAGTGGCTGGCCAGGTGAGGGCCTGATGAGGCAAAGGGCACTTTTCTTCATTTGAAAAGACTCAGGACCCTATGAGGCCCTGGGGAGGATGAAAAAGTGAATGGGGTGCCTTCTGTTTAGGAATCAGCTGCTCTTAGCTTGTACTATGTTTGGATTCAAAATGTTTTTAAAGTATAAAGTTCAACCCAATTAGGTCAAAGTTCGTCATTGTCAGATCTTTCCAGTGACGATTTGTTTAGAAATCTTCATGCTGCACCACAAAAGGTACATGGATAGTGAGCGTCCCCGATGGCATTCATGCGATAGTGATTTATTAATTCTTTATTCAGCAGATCCATTTTGGAGAAGAAACTTTTAAAAGTAAACGAAGGAGATATCAAGAATGCAGGAAGCTTAAATTTTCATGTAGTCTTGAGGAGAAACAGGAGAGCGAACTTGGCCTATGAAAGTATTTAGTCCTTTTTCTAATTCAAAATCTATGAAGAGTAAAACTGGACTGTCTGCTTTATTTTATATACATATGTGTATATATAATAGACACATAACATATAATTATGTGTCATATATATGTAATATATATATAAATAAATATATGTTTGAGATAGGGTCTATGTCTGTCTCTCAGGCTGGAGTGCAGTGGCACAAACATAGCTCACTGCAAGCTTGAACTGGGCTCGAGTGATCCTCCCCCCTCAGCCTCCCGAGTAGCTAGGACCACAGGTGTGTGCCACCATGCCTGGCTAATCTGGCTAATTTCTTTTGTTTTTGGTAGAGGAGGGATCGCACTGCATTGCCCAGGTTGGTCTCTAATGCCTGGCCTCAAGTGATCCTCCTGCTCCAGCCTTCCAGAGTGCTGGGATTACAAGAGTGAGCCTGGCTTGTTTTACTGTATCTTGAATGTATTACCAAAATTTCTCTTTGTTTAAAAGTAAGCAAAAAAATGTTATAAGATGTTAAATTACATTTTAATGTATCATTATAAA
This sequence comes from Pan troglodytes, assembly GCF_028858775.2. Classification (NCBI taxonomy): domain Eukaryota; kingdom Metazoa; phylum Chordata; class Mammalia; order Primates; family Hominidae; genus Pan; species Pan troglodytes. The sequence continues at coordinate 9,593,193 of NC_072404.2, forward strand.
CTTTAGAGAACAAAAGAGCTCCTGAGTTGGGCTGTACTATTTGGTGATGACAGAATTTCCTCATTTGTCATTTTAACCCCAATTAAGGCTTGTAGCTTTCAGTGTGAGTAGATGAAATAAAATAATATCTAGTTATTCTACCATAAGCCTAATGACTGAGTGAAGTGGAGATGCTATACATGTTTGATGCTTTTTAAAATCACTAGGAAGGCTTAAATTTTTCTAAATTGTGATGCCGAAGAATGTTGCAGAGTAATTCAGAACTTTTATTCAATCGAATGATTGAAAATGTAATCATTAAATAGAGTGAAGACGAATACCTAAATTATATTTTAAGAAGAGCTTCAAAATTATTAAACTCTGTTTTATAAAACTGAATTTTGCTTAATTATATTTTTGTTTCTGTTCTGTATCTCTAGCTCTTCAATTTTTTTTTTTTCTTTTTTGAGACGGAGTCTGGCTCTGTCACCTAGGCTGGAGTGCAATGGTGCAATCTTGACTCACCGCAACCTCCGCCTCCTAGGTTCAAGTGATTCTCCTGCTTCAGCCTCCTGAGCAGCTGGGATTACAGGCACCCGCCACCACACCCAGCTAATTTTTGTATTTTTAGTAGAGATGGGGTTTCACCATGTTGGCCAGGCTGGTGTCGAATTCCTGACCTCGTGATCCACCTGCCTCGGCCTCCCAAAGTGCTGGGATGACAGGCGTGAGCCACTGTGCTCTGCGTTTAGATTATTTTTTTAGTCTTTCTTTTCTCCTTTGCTTTAATAACAAATTTCATTTTCTTTTGAAAAAACTATGAGTATTTTTCGAATCTGTTTTGTTGGTTTGTTTCATCTTTTCCCTCAAGTATTAGACACTGTCACATAGAAAATGTCTTTTGACTGAAGAAGACATTGATAATAGAGCCCTTCTATGGACTATTTCAAACTTATGTTTAAATAAAAATACACTATTTTGCCATATCTATTTGTATATATATTTGCATCTGACCATAATATGGAATTTTATTCAAAATTTTCAAATGTTACAAGTTTTAAAATTAGCCTTTTATACCTACATTCTAATAGCTATGTTTTGTCCTATGACCCCATTTTTTAAATGTTTTTTACCAGTAGAACAAATACTGGAACAAAAGCTAGTTGCCCCAGATTAAGTCAGCAGTATGAGAGTGGGAGAATGGTATATAGACTCTTCAGTGGTTAGGAAATATTGCTCCCAAAAGATCTGTGCGGGAGACAGTGACCTCACAAATGAAGGAAACAAGCTGAAGAGAGCAAGGGCCGGTGCCGAGCTGGAACGAGTTTGAAAGATTTAGGAGCTAGGAGATGTCCGGACACATTTTCTGACAGTTTCTGAGAAGACTGCTTCACGTGGCTCTAGGATGGCTTCAGCATTTCATTTCAGTGTCACAGACAGTTGCAGACATTTCCTTGTATTGTCAGGTAGGACAAAGACCATGTGGCTTTGCTGAGGAATGTGCAGCCTGGGCGCTTTGGAGGCGCGTGGCTTGCCCGGTGCTTCACTCGCAAGCAGATCCGCGTTGGTCAGCGCTGCCGTGCAGTCTCGCTCGTCCTGGTGTGAAATGTGGCAGCATCAGTGACTTTACTGTAACACTTACCTGTTTCCATCTGTGACCCCTTCCCTCCCCCAAAAATGTTTTCTAGAACTTGAAAGCACTTCTTTTTCTCTGCAGATATGGGAAGTTTCATGGATACGGACCAGAGGAAAACAGTTTCTCAAGGACGTGCAGCGATTCTAAACCTGCTGCCCATCACCAGCTACCCCAGACCTCAAGTGACTTGGTTTAGAGAAGGGCACAAGATTATTCCAAGCAACAGAATGTAAGTTGCTCCAAAGATTAAAGCTTCAAATACAATTGTAATGTCACTTGCTGGCACCATCTACACAGTAAGTGTACCAATTAAGGTTACCGATGATTTAAAAAGAGCAAACTAGTCTAGGAGTCCTATCCTAATCTTTAATAAACAGCTATTTGAGGACTGGCTTGAATGTTTTTAACCAGTTTAAGCAAATAACCGTCTAATATTATTCTTCAGAATGTTGCATGCCCTAAAACTAAAGCAGCCTTACCCAGCTTTGCAGTCCATTTTTTTCTTTTCTGAATGTACTTTTTAAGATGTCATTGTCATCCCTGAGTTGGGTTTGGCTCCTAGTACTAATTTAATGAGTGCTGGTATTTACTTACAGTGCTGTGGGGTTTTTTTTCCCCCTCCTTTTATTGAGCCGTGTTTGATACTACTTTCTCTGATGATAAAACAGTAATTACTGCTTATTTCTCTTTATCCTTTTATCCTACCATGACAGTTTTATTTCTCTTCATCTAATTAGTGGTTCACCCATCTATTGCAGAATAGTTGCTTTGTGATTAGTTAAGCATTATTTCAAGGTGTTCTTGCCTATCTCACATTCAAGGTATTTATCTAATGCCCGACAGGTTTTCTTCACTTGGAGCTTTAAGTGATTAAAAAGAACACTTGGTATATATTTCGTAACTGGACATTTTATAACCTAATTTAAAGACAATATTCCAAACATAAAGGTTTCAAGGCTGAACATTTCCAGAAGAGTCATGAAATGCTATAAGCTTAGGCCAGAAGTCAGGTATTTATGCCATCCAGTGGTTGCACTCAGATAAAAATTCATCAGGAGCAAATACCATTGTTGTGCTTTTTCAGAAAGAATATGTGTGAGGTCATTTGCCAAACAGATTTTACATCTAACTGTGAAAGTCAGTGTGGGAACCCACCTGCTCTCTCCCCTACCTGAGCATCTGTGGAATCCCTTCCCGAAGCCTTGTGATTCTCGTCTCCCAGCCCCACCTGAGCATCTGTGGAACCCCTTCCCTAAGCCTTGTGATTCTCATCTCCAACCCTACCTGAGCATCTGTGGAATCCTTTCCCTAAACCTCATGATTCTCCTCTCCCACCCCTACCTGAGCATCTGTGGAATCCCTTCCCTAAACCTCATGATTCTCATCTCCACCCCAACCTGAGCATCTGTGGAATCCCTTCCCTAAACCTCATGATTCTCATCTCCCACCCCCACCTGAACATCTGTGGAATCCCTTCCCTAAACCTCATGATTCTCATCTCCCACCCCTACCTGAGCATCTGTGGAATCCCTTCCCTAAACCTCATGATTCTCGTCTCCCACCCCCACCTGAGCATCTGTGCAATCCCTTCCCTAAACCTCGTGATTCTCATCTCCCACCCCTACCTGAGCATCTGTGGAATCCCTTCCCTAAACCTCCTGATTCTCTTCTCCCACCCCCACCTGAGCATCTGTGGAATCCCTTCCCTAAACCTCATGATTCTCCTCTCCCACCCCCACCTGAGCATCTGTGGAATCCCTTCCCTAAACCTCATGATTCTCCTCTCCCACCCCCACCTGAGCATCTGTGGAATCCCTTCCCTAAACCTCATGATTCTCCTCTCCCACCCCTACCTGAGCATCTGTGGAATCCCTTCCCTAAACCTCATGATTCTCCTCTCCCACCCCTACCTGAGCATCTGTGGAATCCCTTCCCTAAACCTCATGATTCTCGTCTCCCACCCCCACCTGAGCATCTGTGCAATCCCTTCCCTAAACCTCATGATTCTCATCTCCCACCCCCACCTGAGCATCTGTGGAATCCGGTCCCTAAACCTCGTGATTCTCGTCTCCACCCCCACCTGAGAGTCTGTGGAATCCTTTCCCTAAACCTCATGATTCTCCTCTCCCACCCCTACCTGAGCATCTGTGGAATCCCTTCCCTAAACCTCATGATTCTCATCTCCCACCCCCATCTGAGCATCTGTGGAATCCCTTCCCTAAACCTCGTGATTCTCGTCTCCACCCCCACCTGAGCATCTGTGGAATCCCTTCCCTAAACCTCATGATTCTCATCTCCCACCCCTACCTGAGCATCTGTGGAATCCCTTCCCTAAACCTCATGATTCTCATCTCCCACCCCCACCTGAGCATCTGTGGAATCCCTTCCCTAAACCTCATGATTCTCATCTCCCACCCCCACCTGAGCATCTGTGGAATCCCGTCCCTAAACCTCGTGATTCTCATCTCCCACCCCCACCTGAGCATCTGTGGAATCCCGTCCCTAAACCTCGTGATTCTCATCTCCCACCCCTACCTGAGCATCTGTGGAATCCCTTCCCTAAACCTCCTGATTCTCTTCTCCCACCCCCACCTGAGCATCTGTGGAATCCCTTCCCTAAACCTCATGATTCTCCTCTCCCACCCCCACCTGAGCATCTGTGGAATCCCTTCCCTAAACCTCATGATTCTCCTCTCCCACCCCCACCTGAGCATCTGTGGAATCCCTTCCCTAAACCTCATGATTCTCCTCTCCCACCCCTACCTGAGCATCTGTGGAATCCCTTCCCTAAACCTCATGATTCTCCTCTCCCACCCCTACCTGAGCATCTGTGGAATCCCTTCCCTAAACCTCATGATTCTCGTCTCCCACCCCCACCTGAGCATCTGTGCAATCCCTTCCCTAAACCTCATGATTCTCATCTCCCACCCCCACCTGAGCATCTGTGGAATCCGGTCCCTAAACCTCGTGATTCTCGTCTCCACCCCCACCTGAGCGTCTGTGGAATCCTTTCCCTAAACCTCATGATTCTCATCTCCCACCCCTACCTGAGCATCTGTGGAATCCCTTCCCTAAACCTCATGATTCTCATCTCCCACCCCCACCTGAGCATCTGTGGAATCCCTTCCCTAAACCTCGTGATTCTCGTCTCCACCCCCACCTGAGCATCTGTGGAATCCCTTCCCTAAACCTCATGATTCTCATCTCCCACCCCTACCTGAGCATCTGTGGAATCCCTTCCCTAAACCTCATGATTCTCATCTCCCACCCCCACCTGAGCATCTGTGGAATCCCTTCCCTAAACCTCATGATTCTCATCTCCCACCCCCACCTGAGCATCTGTGGAATCCCTTCCCTAAACCTCATGATTCTCATCTCCCACCCCCACCTGAGCATCTGTGGAATCCCTTCCCTAAACCTCATGATTCTTGTGTTCACCCCTACCTGAGCATCTGTGGAATCCCTTCCCTAAACCTCATGATTCTCATCTCCCACCCCCACCTGAGCATCTGTGGAATCCCGTCCCTAAACCTCGTGATTCTCATCTCCCACCCCCACCTGAGCATCTGTGGAATCCCGTCCCTAAACCTCGTGATTCTCATCTCCCACCCCTACCTGAGCATCTGTGGAATCCCTTCCCTAAACCTCGTGATTCTCATCTCCCACCCCTACCTGAGCATCCGTGGAATCCCTTCCCTAAACCTCATGATTCTCGTCTCCCACCCCCACCTGAGCATCTGTGGAATCCCTTCCCTAAACCTCATGATTCTCATCTCCCACCCCTACCTGAGCATCTGTGGAATCCCTTCCCTAAACCTCGTGATTCTCCTCTCCACCCCTACCTGAGCATCTGTGGAATCCCTTCCCTAAACCTCGTGATTCTCATCTCCCACCCCTACCTGAGCATCTGTGGAATCCCTTCCATAAACCTCGTGATTCTCGTCTCCACCCCCACCTGAGCATCTGTGGAATCCCTTCCCTAAACCTCATGATTCTCTTCTCCCACCCCCACCTGAGCATCTGTGGAATCCCTTCCCTAAACCTCATGATTCTCTTCTCCCACCCCCACCTGAGCATCTGTGGAATCCCGTCCCTAAGCCCCATGTCTCCAGTCTTCTACTTCTGGACCAGGATCTGGCTGGAACCTAAATAATAATAATAATTATTATTACTATTAATAATTATATAATACTTATAATTAATAATTATTATTTTGAGACAGAGTCCCTCTGTCACCCAGGCTGAGGTACAGTGGCGTGATCTCAGCTCACTGCAACCTCTGCCTCCCAGGTTCAAGCGATTCTCCTGCCTCAGCCTCCTGAGTAGCTGGGACTGCAGGTGTGTGTCACCATCCCCGGCTAATTTTTGTGTTTTTAGCAGAGGTGAGGTTTTACCATGTGTCCAGGCTGGTCTCGAAGTCCTTACCTCAAATGATCCACCTGCCTCGGCCTCCCAAAGTGCTGGGATTACAGGCATGAGCCACCACTTAAGCTTATTTCACAAATGTTTCTATTTTGGTTATTGGGAACAAAAATTTATATATATATATATATATATATATATATATATATATATATGCATGCAGCATATTTTAAAATTCTAGTAAAAATACCAGTTACCTTAGAAGATGGGATAATTGCTATCCTTTTTTCTTTATTTAATTACAAGTTACTTAGGTATCCACCTTTATATTGATTCCAATAATAAAAGATGCCTCGGGTTTGGATGAAACAAAAATGAAGGATCAGTTTTTCATTCTTAGTAGACTGTTAGGCTTTAAAAAGGCAGGTAAGGGCCATTTGCGGTGGCTTGTTCCTGTAATCTCGGCACTTTAGGATGCTGATTGCTTGAGTTTAAAGCAATCTGGAGTTTAAAAACAGCCTGGGCAACATAGTGAAACCTTATCTCTACTGAAAATTAAAAAAAAAAAATAGCTGGGTGTGGTGGCACGAACCTGTATTTCTAGCTATTTGCTACTTGGGAGGCTGAGGTAGGAAGATAGCTTGAGGCCAGAAGTTGGAGGTTGCAGTGAGCTACGATGGTGCCACTGTACTCCAGCCTGGGTGACAGAGCAAGACCCTGTCTCAAAAAAAAAAAAAAAAAAACAACGGTGGGGTGGCAGGCAAGATACATTCTTGTATAAATATTCTAGAAGTTTCCAGTGCTGACCACAGTATGACCAGGCAAACTTAGGATAAATGTTGGGGGATAATTGGTACCAGGGATGGGGAGTTAGATTGAATTAGGCTTTCCTCTCAAACACTGGAGCTTTTAATTAATGTCAGTGGCAGCAAAATTCATGGTGGAAGAATTCTTTGAACTTAGCAGCAAATAAGTCTGTATTAATCTACCTGTTAACCTGTGTTCTCACTATATGCATGAGACAGCACTTATTCACGAGTATGACAGGGTATAGAATGAAAGAACTTAATTTCATAAATTTTTTAAACTTGCAAATGCATGCTAAAGCCTGTTTAATTCCTGGTGAGCTAATAAAGTAAAGACGCTAGAAGGGCTTTAACTTGGTGTAATATCAAACAAATGGTCTGCTCACAAGAGTGAAGCTGTTGATAAATCTCTAATCTCAGGAAAATAATGCAGTATACCATTTTTTAAAGAGATGAGATGAGGCTGATTATGGATATTTACACTTTTACAAGGCCCTTTAGTTCCATATTTTCCACCTCATCATCACCCCAAATCTATTAAGTACCTGCTGTGCAAGATTACATAAATCAGTATGGGTATGTGTTTTTCTCCACAAATTTATACATCATCCAAAGACATATAGCTTTCACATCCCAAGTACACTGATTTGATCTTTACAAATTATATGAATATTAAATGATCACATGTACCCTGAAACTATGTACATCTATTATGCACTAATAAAAAGTTTACCTGTTTAAAAATTTAAAAATCTAGATACGAAAACCCAATATATTGCTTTCCATGTCTAAGAAAGTACAGCTTTTGACTGAAGATGGGAGGGTATCTCTGCGTTCTTCGCACCCACGGGATTGGTAGCACAAGTCAGATGGCATCATATTTGTTATATATCCACAGATATGCCATTTAAAAACTAGAGCATTTGACTCAAGGTGCTTCCCACATATTGAAATGCAGGTCAAGTTTCTGCACCTATTTTTTTTTATTTTTATTTTTTGAGATGGAGTCTTGTTCTGTTGCCCAGGCTGGAGTGCAGTGGCCCAATGTAGGCTCACTGCAACCTCTGCCTCCCGAGGTCAAGTGATGTTCCTACCTCAGCCTCCTGAGTAGCTGAGATTACAGGCGCACCCCACTATGCCCAGCTGATTTTTGTCTTTTTAGTAGAGATGGGGTTTCACCATGCTGGCCAGGCTGGTCTCAAACTCCTGACCTTGTGATCCACCTGCCTCGGCCTCCCAGAGTGCTGGGATTATAGGCGTGAGCCACCACACCCAGCCTTTCTGCACCTATTTTTAACCTCCTTGTGTGAGTTTGGTTCCCTAGTACGTGCACCTTTGTCATGTGGTGAAAGAAGCTCATTTTCTCTCCCCACCTCTATGTTTAAACATTACCTCATTATCTGCCTTTAAAATGTGAGCTTTAGGCTTATAATTAAATGATTTTTTTTTCATTTTCAAGGGAAACAGTAAGTCTAATGTTTTCTAACTTGAAAAATTAGTTGAATATCCTATTAATAATCTTAACAGGAGCTATTATTTATTGAGTACCTACTTTAAACGTATCTTCTCTAATCCTCACAATTGCCTTCTGAGGCAGGTATAATTAGCTCTATGTGTAGTTATCAGAATGGAAGATTATGGATGTTAAATTACTTACCCCAGGGCCCACAGCCAATACACACAGAGCCAGGGTTCACACCTGGGTCTGCCTGACACTCAGTCTCATGCTCACTTCTGGATCAGCCTGATTCTTTCCGCTTTATTGGCTGATAATTTTTTATATTTTTGATTATTTTTTCCATACATTGCTCTAGTCTTTCTCATCATTTAGAAGACCACCTTTCAACTTGAAATGACATGGATTAACCTGGGTTTGCATAGAGGGGTTGAAAAGTGTCAGAGACTGGTATGTTGTGAAAGTAGAGACAATCTGCAATTATCTCAGATACTATGTTTAATTAAAAATAGGTGGAAAAGGATAAATACCATATGATTCCACTCACACAAGATAATTAGAGTAGTCAAATTCATAGAGACAGAAAGCAGAACAGTGGTTGCCAGGGACTTGGGGGAAGGAGGGAGTGGGGAGTTATGTTTAACGGGTACAGAGTTTCACAAGATGAAAAGATGTGCTGAAGATGGACGATGGTGATGATCGCACAATGCACTTAATGCCACTAACTGTACTTAAAAGTGGTTAAAATGATTAATCTTAGGCCAGGGATGGTGGCTCACACCTGTACTCCCAGCGCTCTGGGATGCCAAAGCAGGAGGATGGCTTGAGCCCAGTACCTTGAAGCTGCATTGAGCTGTGATCACGCTATGGCAGTCTAGCCTGGATGGTAAAGTGAGACCCTCTCTCTATTTTTTAAATTATATTTTACCACAATTTTAATTGTCTTTTTTTTTCCAAAACAAAAAATAACCTCTTCCAAAGACTTCCCACTGTGTGCAGATTAAAATCCAGATTCCTTCCCACATTCTGGGGCTACAGGGCCAGAGTCTCTTTCAGTTTAGCAAATACATCAAGCTCTTTTCTGTTTTGAAAGTTGGAGACAGTCTTGCTCCGTCTCCCGTGCTGGAGTGAAGTTGAAGTGGCATGATCTCAGCTCACTGCAACCTCCAACTCCAGGGCTCAAATGATTTTCATGCTTCAGCCTCCAGAGCAGCTGGGATTACAGGCGTGCGCCACTATGCCTGGCTGTTTTTTTTTTTTTTGTATTTTTAGTGGAGACTTTGTTTCACCATGTTGCCCAGGCTGGTCTCGAACTCCTGACTTCAGGCAATCCACCCGCCTCTGCCTCCCAAAGTGCTGGGATTACAGACCACCGTGCCCGGCCAGTTTTAGGTGGTTTTGACCACCTAAAATGTTTTTGTTTTTCTACCTACATTTGGCCTCTTGATATGCATAGGAGATACACAGTGCTGGAATGGCTGGATGAATGAATGTGAAGAAAAGTCGTGTAATGTCCACAGACATCTTCAGCAGAAGGGGAGAAAAAAATGAGAACAAACCTCAAGGAAAAAGGCTGTTGATGAGGCAGAAAAAATATCTTGGAAAGACGAACAGTATATTGAGAGAATTGAAAATAAGTTATACTCAGAATTTGAGTAGGTAATTACAGGTTTTATCTGAGAAGTTGAAAACCCCATACATTTATTTTTCTGATTTACTGAGTCCAAAGTTTGCTATCTTTGCATATCAAAGATGAGCTTAGCTTTGTCATATAAATACAGTCTAATTTGATAATAAAATTGTTCTGTGTTATTTTGGTTTAGATATATTTTCTTTATTTCCATTTATTTCTCAAAATATGAAATGTGAATATCGATGCCATGCTGTATTTCTCTTTCCTCCACGACGTAATTTATGTTGGTAGTTATCAGATTAGAACACAGAAACTTAACTCTGTACAGTGCCATTCTTCTGCTTAATTGCAGGGTCTTGTGGTCAGATTGCATCCTGTAGCCTACCTGACAGGAATGTGCAAGCACAAGTATTCTTGAATGTTTTTTTCCTGGAAATGCAAAGTTTATAGATGAATGTTTCAAACCTTCAGTCAGCTTTGCAATAGACAATTGCCAGTAATGATCTGGATTGTGAAGTATGGGCAGTAAACAGCATCCCAGGTGACTCAGAAACAGTCTGACTCATAATTGTCCATGCTTAAATACTTGAACATCCATTAACTTATTACCATTTCATTTCAATTTCTTCAAGAAAGATTTGTTTAAATTAGCGCTTGCATTGGAAGTCACAACTTAATGCTCGAATGAAGTAGATCTGGTTGTAATAATGTTTTTATAGTTAACTAGGCTTTCAAAATAATGTGCTTTAAAAATTTTATATTTTATAGGCATTTTGTGAATGTTTATAGAGTATATGTGTGAACTGAGCCATATTTGGTATAAGTAAAACAGACGAGTAGATACAGGTTCCAGGCCTGCTTTTACCGTAATTCTGACCTTGGGAAAATTACTTATTCTCCCTTTGCCTCCGTTTTGCCATGTCAATGAAAAGGGTTTTCTAATCACTTCTGCAATCCTTTCTGGTATTAATGTTCAGTGCTGCTGTTAAGGAAGGGGGTGCCATGGCAGTTGTTCTTCCCCTCCCTCTCTTCCTTCCTTCATGCATCCATGGACATTTCCTGAGCACTTAATTAGTGCCAGCCACTGTTCTGTTTGCTAGGGACAGAAAGGGGAATTGAGGCATCCCACGTGTGCCCCTCAGTGGGTGTGTTCTGATATGAAGCAGGTAATACACAGGACACTTTGGGGTGAGGGTCGTGCTGCCACGCTGAGAAGACATGGATGGGTGGGAAGAGAGTCCCAAGCTGGAGGGGGTTGAATTGAGTGACTAACGACAGGCCCTCTGTGGAGGTGACATTTTAAAAAAACACCTTATAGAGTTATAATTTATATATAACAAAATGCGCATTTTCAAAGTTCATAGGTGGATGAATTTCAATAAATATGTACACAGAAGAAATTGCCATCCCAATCAAGAGAGTTCCTGGGCCCCTCCTGCTGTTGGTATGCATTCCTGCAGCCCTGCCCCACTGCTTGTCTAATTTCTATTACTGCAGGCTAGATTACCTGCTCTAGAATTTCACACAAATGACATCATTGAATATGAAATCCTTTTTCTAGCTTCATTCATTCAACATCATTTCTGTGATATTCTCAATGTGATCCTTAATAATAATAATAATTAATGATTTTTGAGTGCCAGGCACTGTTTTAAGGATTTTATTTATAACAATTCACTTAATCTTCACAGCAGCCCAGCGGTTTAGTACTGTTATTATCGTGGCTTTCCTGATGAGAACTAAGGGAGAGAGAGGCCAGCAGTTGGCCGGCGTGGGAGCCGCTTGACTCCCAAGTCCACACCGCTCCCCTGTGTATATGAGGCTGTTCTCCCAGGTTAATGTCTGCAAGATGGGAAGGAGCCAGCCGTGTAGAGCCCCAGAGGATGAATGTTCTAGGCACAGAGGCCAGAAACAGAAAAGAGCTTGATGTATTTGCTAAACTGAAAGAGACTCTGACCCTGTATCCCCTGAATCTGGGAAGGAATCTGGATTTTATTCTGTACACAGTGGGAAGTCTTTGGAAGAGGTTGCTATTTTTTGTTTTGAAAAAAAAAAAGACAATTAAAATTACGGTAAAACATAGTTTAAAAAATTAGAGATAGGGTCTCACTTTATCATCCAGGCTAGACTGCCATGGCAGGATCATAGCTCGCTGCAGTTTCAAGCTCCTGGGCTCAACCCATACTCCTGCTTTGGCCTCCCAGAGCGCTGGGAGTACAGGTGTGAGCCACCATCCCTGGCCTAAGATTAATTATTTTAACCACTTTTAAGTATAGTTAGTGGCACTAAGTCCATTCACATTGTTGTGCAATCATCACCATCATCCATCTTCAGCACATCTTTTCATCTTGTGAAACTCTGTACCCGTTAAACATAACTCCCCACTCCCTCCTTCCCCCAAGTCCCTGGCAACCACTGTTCTGCTTTCTGTCTCTATGAATTTGACTACTCTAATTATCTTGTGTGAATGGAATCATATGGCATTTATCCTTTTCCACCTATTTTTAATTAAACATAGTATCTGATAATTGTAGATTCACATACAGTCAAAAGAAATAACGTAGGGTGATTTTATGTACCTTGTAGCTAGTTTTCCTGAGTGTTGAGATCGTGTTAAACTCTATTACAGTATCACAACCAGGATACTGACTTTGATACATCAACAAACAGAAGGTTTCTGTCAATACTAGGATTCCTCTTGTTAACCTTTTATGGCCATAACTACTTTCCTCTTGCCCTCATCCCCTTCTTAAGCCCTAATAATCAGTAATCTGCTTTTCCTTTCTAAAGTTTTGTCCTCTCAAGAATGTTGTGTAGACAGAATCATGCAGTATGTGACCTGTGGGGATTGGCTTTTTTTTTTTAACCTAGTATAATTCCCTGATTCATCCAGGTTATTGTCTGAAGCCTAGTTGGTTTCCTGTTGTTGTTGTCTAGTGTTTCTTGGTGTGGCCATAATGTGTAGTTTATAATCATTCACCTGTTGAAAGCAATCTGGATTGTATCCAGTTTTTGGCCATGATGAATAAAGTTGCTATAAACATTCTATTTCCTTTTTTCTGTGCATGAACATAAGACTTCATTGTGTTCATACACACAAATGCCCAGGAGTGGAATGACTGGGCTGTATGGTAGTTGCATGTTTAGTTTTAGTTTTTTTTTTTAATGCCTAACTGTTTGTTCCAGAGTGGCTGTACCATTTTGTAATCCCACCAGCAATTTACGAATGATTGCGTTTCCCTGCTTCCTCACTAGCATTTGGTGTTGTCGTGATTTTTTATTTTAGTCATTCTGATAGGTGTATAATGATACCTTCTTGTGTTTTTAAATTTTCACTTCTCTAATGGCTAATGATGTTGAACATCTCTTAATGTACTGATTTTAAAAAGAATGAAATTAGAAAAAAACAAACTTCTTGCTGTGAGAAATGTGTTCATTTATTTGAAAAGTCAGTTGAATGGGTGAAAGAGCAGACAATATGCAGCTAAAGTGAGACTTATTGTTCTGATCTGAAGAAATTACTCAGAATAAAACACAGAGGAAAAAATATGGAAAATCTAGAAGGAAGGCCAAGAGATCTAGAGGACAGAGTAATCAATAGACGTCCGATGGAGAAAATGAGGGATAGATACTATGCAGAGACCATTGCTATGACGTTTCCTAAGATGATGACTCTTCACAGTCCAGAAGCAGAATGAGCTCCAAGTAAGATAAATAAAGTAAATCCACATCTATATATATTATGGTGTAACTGCAGAACATCAAAGACAAAGAAGAAACCTTAAGACAACCATACATGTAATTCAGATTGCCTCAGAGGAACGGCAATCAGAAGATAGCTGAGAGCAGTAATGGAGAACAGAGGGGAATGATGTCTTCGAACGCCAAGGCATGGAACTGCTGCCATGGAGTTCTGTGTCAGCTAAGCCAACGATCCCAAGTGGGGGAGACAGGACGGTATTTTCAGACAAGCCTGAGAATTTATATTTCTGAGAAGATCGCTGAAGGATCTATGAATGAGTTTGAGGAAGAAGGATACTGAATCTAGAAGGCAATGCAGGGTTAGAAATATTGGCCTCCGTTTTATGTTCTCTACTTAGGAAATGTTTAGTAATTGGAGTGTTTAAATATTTAGATATTAGATGAGGAAGTGGAGACAGCAAGTTGAGACAACTCTTTGGACATTTTTCTTGTGAGCGGCTGCAGAGAAACCGCGCAGTGTTCTTAGTGAGGACACGAAGTCAAGAGAGCTGGTTTTTTCTTACCGTGGGGGATCCCAGCTATTATTTATGTATTAATGGAAGTTCTCCAGTAGAGAAGGAGAATGTGAAGAGCCAGGGTAGAGAGAGGATGCCGGGGGAACAAAGTCCTGGCAAATGTGACCTGGACATGCACAGACAAGCCTGGGAAGGAGGGCCTGGAGTCATGTGGCATGGCCTTCATGGTGGCATGGGGTGGCCCCTCATGGCCTCACAGCTTCCACTCTAACAGGACGGAGCCAGAATATGCGCACGGATGCATGTGGTTTGGTAAACGTGCTTGTGGAAAATTGAGAGATTTCTCGTGGATTTTTATTTTCTCTATGAATATTGGGATGAGTTTAGAAGTTTAGAGTGAGGGCTGGTGTGAGAAGAGAGGGTATTAGCTTATCATTCAGACAGTCAGAAGCGAACTAGGGAAACATGCCAGACTTAGGGGGACTTTTGAGAGCAAGGGCACAGTTGCAGTTTGTGGTGATGGATATCTTCAGTAAAGTTTGGAAGTTCTGATGCCACTGTAGAGAAGGCAGCTGATTGGGTTCACACAAGGTTGAAGTGTAGCCTAACTACCATGTGGAATTCAGAAGCGAGGGTCATGTTGAGGCTGTCTGCAAGGGAGTGATGAGTCTCGATTGTCTCCGAGCTTTATAAGGGAGGAGGTGAAGGATGTTCCAGTAGGATAGAATCAGAAGACTGCAGGAGTCTATTGACTGGAAGAATAATTGCAGTGGGCAAAGAAGTGGGTGGACTGAGCACCTCACGTTCCTCTCTTCCTCACTTTGGCTATTCCATTCACTGCCAAACAGTGGACTTCTCCCCCGCTTGGAAGGAATCTGGTGATGCAGATGAGAAAAGTCGCAGGCTTAAACTTGTGTGGGGTGAGCTTGAATCCTTAGGGAATCAGAGAATGCTTGAGTGCAGGTGGATCAGCAGACAGATTACTGACGCCACCCCAGCTGACTGTTAGGTGACACATAGCTTTGTGCAGCCTCTCTGAAGTCATCCTGTGGGTCACCCCTCCTTCCTCTGTGCTTTCCCCTTTCCTCACTCCAGGGTCCACGTGTAAGCTGTTGTAGGCGTTCTGTTTTCTTGAAAAACTCTGTCGTCACCTGGGGTATTTGAAATCTAGGCTTAGAATGGCACTTTTGTTGGGATTGACAAGGTTTAGGGAGAGACCATGAGAATGGGGGCCAAGATTGCATGGAGGGGCAGATCAGTGGTGGTAAGTGTAAGACTCCAAGGCCACAGTGTTAGAGTGGATGGTAGCATGGATGTAAAGCCACCAGGGAGGGTGGCAGGAGAAGCCAGTGGAGGAAGGTAGGGATTCCAGGGCTACAGTCCTCAGTAAATGGAGAGGGAAGGAGGAATTAGAACCTCAGTAGGGAACAGCTTTGAGAATAAACGCATCCCGATCACATGGGCCTCAGAGGAACTGGGATTTGGAAGGTGGAAGAGGAGAAACGGGTTGGGAGTGCCGGCTCACAGCTGTGATGAGGGTTTGCTCTAGGTAGACTAGACAAAGTGAAGGCCTTCTGGAGCTGCTCCTGTGGGTATTTGGCTGCAGGACCTTGCAGCTTAGAATCTCACCTAGTGGGTTTCTGCTGTGATGCACTTCAGCTTCACTTATGAAGCAGAGAGGATGATCTCTTCCTCCTGGAGCAGTTGTGAGATTTAACAGAAGAGAATGAGCAAGAAAGTGGTTTGCCAACTAATGTTCAGTTAAGAGACGGAGAGTATATGCTATACGCCACCCCTCAAAAAAGGTATGCAGGGGTGTTCAGGTAAAAAACGTTCATCTTTCCGTGGCTCTCTGGCTGGCTGTGCACATAGCTGTCTCTGTAACTTAGAGAGGACGTGGGAGGAAGGACCCTGGTGTAGAGAATATGCTGGAGCCATGGGCAGCCCCTGTGCCCCACCGTGCTCCCGTAAGTGTCACACTGCTCCTCCAAATGCTGGTTTCTAAAATCTAGAAAGTTCTTTTCGTTGTTGTTCTCACCACATCCAGGAAGATGGGGCACAGCGGGAGTCCCCTTGTCTGAACTGCTATTATCCTGGGGCAAATTAGCATCCCTCAATGTGAGTAAGAAGATGGAAAGCGCCACATTGCTTTCATGAATAGTCTGCAGACTGCTGATGAGTTCCCTGTCACCGCGCTTTATTCCAGAGCCTCACCGTGCAGAGGGAGAGGTGGACTCAGATGCTTGCGAGGATTTCGTGTTTTCTTTCAGATTGTCAGGTAGTGCGATGAAGGGTTACCTTATAAGCAATAATAGATCAGGATATGGGCTGTTGCTCGCAGTAAGTTTGACATCTACACCATCACATGATGCAGTTGGACTTAATGAAGGTCACTCAAGTGTCTTCTCTTTTGGTGATGCTTGTTGGGCACCTGTCTGCAGGTAGATGACACTGTCCCTGCTGCTTCAGGAGAAAGGGCACATCACAGATAGAGAAACGTTTCTGTGCCAAGTGAATAGCCCAAGAGCATGGGGGATGGGGCTCCTAGAATTGCTTGGTTCCATTCGAGTTGGCCATGTAGTATCTAACTTTAATG
The DNA here is from genome assembly GCF_028858775.2 of Pan troglodytes. Taxonomy (NCBI): domain Eukaryota; kingdom Metazoa; phylum Chordata; class Mammalia; order Primates; family Hominidae; genus Pan; species Pan troglodytes. The sequence continues at coordinate 9,609,878 of NC_072404.2, forward strand.
ACAGGAGTTTAATATTCTATGTACCAATTTTTCACTGGAAATAAAATACTTCATTTCACATGAGCAGATCTTGTGACAATAATGCATTTCTTTACAAATATTAGTCCATTATACATCTGAAGTCAGTTGCACATAATTGCATTTCACCAACTCTACATAATACTTTAATTAAAACTAGGATAATTAAAATACAGTTTTAATGAACAATAAATTCTGAAGTTGCCAGGCCTGGAATGTGTTAGTTGAATCATACCTTGCTTTTTTTTTTTTTTGGCTCTTAAATCTGTACCCACATTATATTTTGAAATGGCAATGATCACAATCAAGAGGCATTTTAAATGCATATAATAGTATGTACTAAAGGCCGGGCAGGTGACTCACACCTGTAATCCCAGCACTTTGGGAGGCCGAGGCGGGCAGATCATCTGAGGTTGGGAGTTCAAGACCAGCCTGACCAACATGGAGAAACACTGTCTCTACTAAAAATACAAAATTAGCCAGACGTGGTGGCGGGTGCCTGTAATCCCAGCTACTCGGGAGGCTGAGGCAGGAGAATCACTTGAACCCAGGAGGTGGAGGTTGCGGTGAGCCGAGATTGCACCATTGCAGTCCAGCCTGGGCAACAAGAGCGAAACTGCCTAAAAACAAAACATGTATATAAAATGTGCTAGTAAATCATATCTTTCCTATGGCTGTCTTATATATCTGTCTATCCCTCTTACATGCACTTGCTTATTTGCTGCTAATTGTAATCCCAGAAATGAGGAAAAGGTTTTATTTTGAAGGCCCAGCAACTTAAAAAAGCACCTGGTCATACTAAGTAGTGAATATTTATTGAACGAATAGATAAGTGTTTCTTGGATGAATATATAAATAATAGCACATGGTTTGTTCTGGGGAGATGGTGTGAGACTAAGTACACTAGACCGAGACTCAGAAAACAGGTTTCAGTCCCGGCTCTGCCACTTGGTCGCTGTGTGACCTTGGGAAGGTCAGTTAGCTATTCTCAAGGACGTTGAGATAAGGTTATATATCAAATGGAAATAATGCTGGCCACCTCACCAGTGTCTGAGAAATAGGATTGGGTGCATTTATTTGATAAATTGAATATACATGTGGAAACCCTGTCTAAACTGTAAAGTACGCATGGTGTAGTGGGATTGTGACCCCACCTCTGCTCACGGTGTTCTCTGATTGTCTCTGTGAGCACACGTTAGTATTCACAGCCAGCTGTTTCTCAGCTCATTTGGAACTTTGTATGTTTTAGGTAGTTTTTGCATAATGAATTTTCAGCCCTTGGTTGGTGATACCTTGTAAGTAGATATGCCCCCTCCATCCTTCCCTTCTCCTTTCCTTCCATCCCGTTTGTAATGTCCTTGGGAAACTCAAGTGAGTCCCAGTGCTGTTGGGTCCTAAGAGAGACATTTTTGCTGCCTGCGTATCGGCTAGATAGTTTGTTTCACAGTCAAATATAAGTGACTTTTATTAGCTTTTTTCTGGACTATTAGTGTCAGTGCTACTCTCCCCAAACACAGGTCATTTGTTCCTCTGACAAATACCTCCTTGCACTGACATTTTCTTCTGAAAGTCACTCCCGAAGTGCAAAATTCCCTCAAAAGCAAATGTACTTTGGACTCTAAGGGGATACTGCTGGAGTCAAAAATCAAGAAAACTTTGTAATGCTGTTTAATTCATGACCCAGACCCAGGGAAGGGTCCTTAAGAGCTGCTTCTGGTGACACTGCAGGATGCATCTCACCTGTACCCCTGTGGAAAGCCAAGGGTCAGTGGGACTCAACCCATACATGCTCCTTGGGAACTCTCTCTCATGACAAGCCTGGTCTTATCTGGTCTTATCTCAGGGTATTTTGGTGGAAATCTCGACTGTCAAAGTTACCTTCTCCCCCACAAAGGAGGAGGGGGAAAGCTGCCCTCTAGAAGGAACCCTAGGGTGAAAGGGATGTGCTCGGAGGTCAAGAAGAGTCACAGGGTGTGTGTCCCACCCAGGACATTCGTGCACCTTAGGGCTGGGGCCATGAGGAGGCTGTAAACTGGAAAGATCAAGGCAGTCAGACAAAGACAGGGCAAAACATGTTAAACAGATGAGAGGCGGACAGCTGCAGCTGGCTGGAGGTGCTGTCACAGTTGGCACCCAGTGTCTACAGGGTGGGTTCCCTCTTTGTGGAAAGGGAGGTAGCATTCCCGGGTGGGGCACAGCACACCCTGCCGAGTCCTGGAAAGAGGGTGAGGAGCGTCACTGTCTGGAAATTCAGGGTCCTACCCAAATGTGAAGTGTGTGGAGGCAGGGTGGTGTGGAAGTCACACTGGATTTAAAGCAGGAAGAGGGACTGTGAGAGCCAGCTGTGCTCTCTCGTCACTTTCTGCCTGTGAGCAAGCCTGACTTAATGTTTAGGGGACTTGGGGTTTTTTTCCACCTGTGAAATGGGGTCAAGCCATCTGTTTGGCCTCTGAGGAGGTGTGGAAGGAGCTGGCCATCCTCAGGAGGGCGACATTCCTGGAGGCAGGGCCAGGCAGCGTGCAGCCCATGCAGATGTGGAGGCACGTACGTTTTTCTTATCTTTCTGCGAGACTGCTGTAAATCTTCACGGCATGCTAGTAAAGAAAGCAGAGGAAGTCTTATCACACCAATTTTGTGGATGACTGCAGGGGGAAAGAAAGTGGCTAAATGATATAAGGTCAAGTCATCTGTCAGGGATAGAGCCGAGGATGGAGGTTGGCATTTGAATGATACCTTTGTCATCATTTTCGTGAATGTTTATGACAAAGTGAGTCTCAGCCTGCGCATGAGGGTGGTGAAATGGCCAAAGGGTCCTGCACAGGCCTTGGGCCCCGTGATGCTTGGTGTCTAAAGGCAAGTGCCCGACTTCGGTGGGGCTCCTTCTCTTCATCTGTAGAGTGCAGGTGATAACACCCTGGCTTGCCCGCCTCACAGGACTTTTACTTTGGTGCGTGATGATCGCATCCCCTCACCGGTGTAAGAGCCCTTTGTGAATCATGAGCTGTCGTACCTGTGAGGTGGAATCACTTTCTCATGAGGGCCCATTCTTTGCTGTAATGAGATCTGACCAAGCCTGGTTCTGTCTAATTCCTACAGCATTTGCTTCCAAGTGACAGCCCCTAATATCAATCTCATCCTTCATTTATTCTTTCCTCCAGTCAATCAGTCAGCACTGTGGTAGGCTCCGGGGATAAAAAGATCAACACAACGAGTCTGGCTTCTGAAGGGCTCACATTCTGCTGAGTGGGATACAGCCGTCTTTTAGTTCATCTCATGTAGTCTTAAGAAAAAAAAAAAAAACTTTATTGAGATGTAATTTACCTACCGTAATGTTCACCTTTTCACAAAAGCACCTAATTCAGTGGTTTTTAGTATATTCACAGGGTGGTAGAGCTATCACTACTATCTTCTTTTTTTTTTTTTTTTTTTTTTTTTGAGACAGACTCACACTCTGTCTTCCAGGCTGGAGTGCAGTGGATCGATCTCCACTCACTGCAACCTCCACCTCCCAGGTTCAAGAAATCCTCATGTCTCAGCCTCCTGAGTAGCAGCGACTACAGGTGCCTGCCACCACACCTGACTAATGTTTTTTGTATTTTTCGTAGAGATGTGGTTTCGCCATGTTGGCCAGGCTGGTCTCAAATTCTTGACCTCAGGTGATCCGCCCACTTCAGCCTCCCAAAGTGCTGGGATTACGGGTGTGAGCCACCATGCCCGGCCCATCACCACTATCTAACAGAATATTTCCATCACCCCAGAAGAAAACCCTGTACCCCTTGGCAGTCGCTCATCTTTCTTCCCACTTCTCAGGCCTGGCAACCACACATCTACTTCTCGTCTGTATGAATTTGCCTATTCTGTCACTACCTAACGTGTGACCTTTTGACACCTTAAATAGCCGTTACCCGGCTGTCTTTTTCGCTTTCTTTTCCTCTTGTCCTTTACTGATCATCATTAAATATTTCACTGGGTTCTTTTTTGGTGCCTTTCCTGGACTGTGTTCTGTGGGGGTAAAGAAGGGACATTCCTTCTTTCCTTGGATGTATGCTTCCTGAATGTCAGCTGCCCTGGTCGGTACTGGTGTGATATCACATAGTTTCCTGTTCTCAGAATTTCCAGCCTGGTAAGGATAAACTGAGCAAAAAATGGACAAAAACCAAACACATAAAGAAAGTCAGGTGATGAAAGAAAACCCTGTCTACAGATATAATATTTATACCAAAATTTGAAGAAAGGGAAGGAGCCAGCGACTTGAAGAAATGGGGCTGGACATCTGCGTGTAGTGTTTGCAAAGGAGCTCAGGTGGCAGAGAGCCTGGTGTGTTCCAAGGCCGAAAGGGGGCCTGTGTGGTACATGCTCCGAGGAGAGTGGCCCAAAATGAGGTCGGCAGGAACTAGATTGTGCTGGGTTTTGTCTGTGGAAACGAGTGAATTTTCTCTGCGTGTAGTGGGGTGGATTTAAACCAGGAGAAGGCCATGATCTGATTGGCTTTAAGAAAACCAGGCTGCTTTGTGAAGAATAGAGAGTAAGGGGCAGAAGGGGAAGCGGAGAGAATACGTAGGAAGCTTCTGCAAATGCCCTGGCAAGGGGGGCTGACAGCCCAGATGAAGACAGGGCAGACGACGTGGAGAAAAGTGGGTGAATGAGAGTATAGGTTAAATGTAGAATCCACAGGGCCAAAAGAGGGATTTGGGATATAGTGGAGTTAAGCTTCTTGCTTCTGATTAGAGCCCTTGGGGGAATCTGTTTACAGAAATGATGACAAGTGGATTCAGATCGGATATGGGGCTTGTTCAGTTTGAGATGCCCGTGAAGTGTCTGGTGACGACAATTAACCAGATGTTTGTAAACACACAAGTCTTTAGCTTAAAGGAAAGATCAGACCGGATATAGAATATTGGGGACCATTTGTATGTAGGTGATATTTAAGACCTTGGAAATGGCGAGTTCTTGCCTGCAGAGAGATTTCAAACACAGCAAAGAAGAGAAGCAACCACTGAGGAGCTCTACCATGCAGAGCAGGGTAGAGAAATAAGACACCCACGAAAATAGGGAAAGGGACAGCCAGAAAGGGACGGGGTAGCCAGCAGGGCCCAATGCCATGGACCACCAAGAAGAGAGCTTTTCACCTGATTCTACATAAGCAGCTTGAGAAAAGCTTGAGTCAACAGGACTTGAATTCCAGCACTAAATAAGTAAACAAGCAAACACATAAATAAAGTAAGAGATCAACAAAGCATAGAGAATGGGGAAATAGGAGGGAGACAGAAGTGGAGAGAGAGAGAGAGAGAGATGGGAGAGCCTATCTTTCCATATCTTTTGTCACCTTTTGAGTAAAACCTGCACATAATGGGCTCAGCTCTGCAGCCAGGTTGAGAAAAGGTCCTGTTTCACTCCCCAACGTAACCATAAATTAGAAAGCCTTCTGGAAAAAAATGTGTTGTGGACAGATGAGAAAGTTTAGGATCAAACAACCATAGCAGCACTAGCTCATGCTTCACCCAGGATGATTTTTCCTCATGTTTTAGTGCTTGGTGTTTGTCATCGCTGACGGAACTGCACTGTTTTACCTTGGAAGGTTACAAATGGGGAGGCATCCTTAGAACTTATTTATCTTTGAGAGCATGAATCTTTTCTTCTTCAATCTAGACTTGCCCATTCATTATTAGATGAGGTAAATTATTATATCTGAGAGATACATTATGTCCTTTGGTGATATGTGTATACTTTAATAGTCAGGGTCTGTAGTTTAATGAATGAAGCAATTTTGAGAATTACCTCTGCTGAGTAATTTTTGGTATTTAGAAATTACTTATGTGAAGCCTGTCCATGTTCATGGTCATTTCAACACCTATCTCTCACTCTCTAAAATCATTGAGAATCCATTATTGCCTACTCCAGTGATCTGGATACCCATTTACCTGAGCTTTGTTGAGTTTAGTATTCTAGCTAAAATCCTGTATCACACCAAGTACTTTGAACAACTAATTGACTATACATAACTTTATTAACTTTTTTCATATATTTTTAAATAATGGTTATATGCAGAGAAACCATGGTTTGGTTTGAATCTGCTATGTATGGATTAACATTGCTGGATTAAATTTTAGTTAAATGTAAGAATTTTGTCTATGGAAATGCATGCAAAACAGTGCTTGTGCTAATTAAAGTTGGAGAGAAAGGGGACATTAGCAACCTGCCGTTGGCTTATCTCTGATCCTCTGTTGTGAGTGGAATGTCTAGTTGTGTAGTACCCCGCCTTCATCTATCACACGCTATATGAATTTAAATAAGTTGTAAATGCCCTGGATTTGATTTAGTAATTTCTTTGATCTAGTGATGAAATAAGGAATTGTGGCTATCATTGAATTTTTGAAAAGCATCTACTGATTAAAAATTTTAAAAACTGTTTCTAAATTCTTAGTGTGAAATGCCCTCGGTTTAGCATTTTCCATTATTTTGCTGTTTTTAACATCTTCAGGAATACATGTGATTTGGAAAAATGCAGTATAAAATGGTGGCGAAGAATGTAAACTCGGAAACCAGGCTGTCTGGGTTCAGACCCTGGCTCTGACACCTAATAGTTGTGTGGCCTCGGGCAAGCCACTCGGCTTCCGTGCACCACACTTTCCTCTTGTGTAAAGCTGGTGTAGTAATAATGCCTGCCTCATAGCATGGCTGGGGGGTTACCTGTCTAAGCACTTGCAACTCTAGAGGGCTTAGACTAGTACTTGAGTGTAGTAAGACGGTCATTACCATTAGTGGTTCTGACAGCTCTCATTATTATTACCACTTACTCAAATGTTCCAAATAGAGGAAGAGGCAATGGTTGTTTTTTTTTTTTTTTTTTTTTTTGGTGTTCCCTTCAAGGAAATCTTGCAGAGAAAATTGCATTCTGTATATCTGGTTACTTTCATCCCATCTGGAGGCACAACAGTTATTTTCTTAATCCCTTATTCAAACAAAAGTCCAAATTCTCAATAACAATAGGTAAAATGGAACTGATGGATCAGTACTGAAATGGGTCCTATGGGGAAAGTTGTAACTAAGTTATGCAGGTTTGAAAGGTATCATCATCTGAACATCTCACAATACTCTTCAAAAAGACATCCTATCTGGTTACACAAAAGATGGAGCATGAGCATTTTTCACAGCTCAGCACTGGGAGCCAGGGACACATCTTTGCCTCGTCCCCTGTCCTTGCCTGATACATTAGTCCTGAAAGTAGCAAACCCATGACTGTAGACGACTCTCCTAGATTCTGTTTGTCCTTTGAAAAGCCCCATTTAGCAAGGCAGAGAAGGCAATGAGGACCCAGGCTGTCTTTCTGGAGGTCCAGAGAGAAGAAGGGTGCCGACAAGGGCCGCTGCGGGGACGACTGGGAGCTCACAGGCTTGGGCTTGGAGAAATGGTTCGTCTATTAAGAGCACAACAGCAACAACAGATGTTTAGGGTTCTTTGTCTTCTAAATGTGTCTCACAGATGTGCAGTGTTTATATACGTATATACAAATTATATACAGGTTGAGCATCCCACATCTGAAAATCTGAAATTTCAAATGCTTCAAAATCTAAAGCTTTTTGAACATCAACATGATGCTCAAAGGAAGTGCTCATTGAAGCATTTTGGATTCGGATTTCAGACCCCTTTGGGATCTGAGATGCTTAACCCAGTATGCATTATGCAGATACTTGAAATCTGAAAAAATGTGAAATACGAAGCACTTCTGGTTCCAAGCATTTTGGATAAGGTATGCTCAACCTGTAATATGTATTATGTATATGCAAGTATGCATGCATGCATAGATGTGTATGCATATATGTGTGTACATATCAGTCAGATAGTACACATATTTGATCTCATTTTGGACTTTGAAGGAGTGCATTATTAGATTATTTTGTTTCCATATTTGAAAACAAAATCTGTTTTCAACGGTAAGCAGAAAAATTGTTGAAACATCTGTTACAGTGGCAAAAGGCTCTGACTCTTGTTTAAAGTGAGTAAAATTGTGATACTGACTTTTAGAGTAAGATATATAATGATAATAGTACAGTGTCCTACATCAGAGAAATGAACATCCATGTTTTTGTTTTCAAGTGGGATAATTGTAGGTGGAGTGTGTAAAAACTGAAGCTTATTTCATGCACACATAGTATCTGTTCCCTTCTGGTGTTTTTAACTAAATGAAATATATAGGGAAGTGGGATTCATGCTTGCGATGTATCTTCTCGACTTGGGGCTTGTTCTCAGGGCCTTGCTTGTTTGCGTTCTGTGATGTTGTCCGCTTAGAGGTTTGTTCTTCAGCTGAGGGACCTGAACAACACAATGATGGATAAGATGAGAGAGATTGCTGTTTAGACCAGGTGGCCAGAGAGGGGGACAGTGTGTGTGACATGCAGGGTAATCACCTCATTCTGGTTTGTCCAGAACTGTCCCGGTTTTAGCACTGAGAGTCCCCTCAGTCCCTGGGCAGACCGAGATGGCTGGCCACCCTACTTGTTTATAGCTACTGTGGGTATAAAACTTGCCACGCTAGAATTATGTCTTGTCCCTACCACTGTCAAAGGCTCTACATCTAAAAGGAAGCGTGGAAAGTAGAAAAGTCAATCTAAGATTAGCTAACCATCCTGTAAAGGCGAAGCAAGGCAGAAAGGTTTCATGGACAGAACTGAGTTTCTTTTCAAAGCATTTTTCTTAGGAATGTATCATTGTCACTGTAGGAAGAAGTTGATATGCTTCCATGGTATGCTAGGCTTATAAATTTGAGAAAAATTAACCACAAGATATTTCCGGACCCCTAACATCTCATTTTGGGTACATTGTACCTTCACTCTAATTTATTTCCCCTTTGTTCTTTTTCTGGACAACATTCAATGCTTGTTGAAACACACCTGTTGGAATTAGCCCAGTGAGCATTTCTCAGTTTGCCACTGGGAGATATTTTTCTTTCTTCTTGGTGGAATGCTTGACAAAAACATACATACCTTGAAGGGAGTGTAAAGCGTGAGGCAAGTCAGAGGTGTGCCGAGGAGCTCCATCACTGGGAGGCTCTTGACCATGGCAAATGTTGCAATGAAAAACACCAGGCTGTTAATTGCCCCACAACTCAGGGCAACTCCAGCTAAAATGCCATTGCTTTGTGGCAAAGTATAACAAGAAGCTCGAATCTGTGTACTCTGGTCCCTGTATGTATATTTTCTTCTGGAATATTACAGCCTTTTTCATTGTGCTTATAAATTTGAGAACTAGCATCCGGGCGCGGTGGCTCACACCTGTAAACCCAGCACTTAGGGAGGCCGAGGTGGGTGGATCACTTGAGGTTAGGAGATCGAGATCAGCCTGGCCAACATGGTGAAACCATGTCTTCTACTAAAAATACAAAAATTGGCTGGGCATGGTGGCGGGCATCTGTAATCTCAGCTGCTTGGAAGGCTGAGGCACAAGAATTGCTTGAACCCAGGAGGCAGAGGTTGCAGTGAGCCGAGATTGTGCCACTGCACTCCAGCCTGGGCAACAGAGTGAGACTCGGTCTCAAAAAAAAAAAAATTGAGAACTAGCAGTGGTCTGATAGAGCTTTTGGTCTGCTTTCAAATCTGCATGTGTTCTAATAACTTGGCATCTTTCTTACGGCTCTCAGATGAAGAAACATTGCCTCCAAGAAACAGAAACTGTTACTTTCATATCTTATTTGAAAAATGGCAATGATTTTGGAGGACAGTCTGTCATTTTCCAGAGGAACAGATGTGACCCATATCCACAGCAGGATGATTTAGACCGTTATAAACTTTGAGTGGGCTCTTCTGAATAACTCAGAGATCCTTGAGTTTACCTGAAAGTAGAGAAATGAATTAATGATGTAAGTCTGATGTAAGAAAGAGTGGACTCTCTGGCTGTTGTTTTTCTGAAGCCTATGAAACCTCGTAGATGGGCCCTTCCTATGTGAAGTAGGTCCCAGGTGTGAATTCCCTCTGTGCTTCCTCAACAGGAGACCCACACATGGGGACCACCCTGTGCACGCAGAGCAGTCCACTATCATCCCCACCTACAGTGATGCCTTGAGCCCCCTCTTTCACCATATTTTCCCGTGGTCTCACCTACGGGAACAGTTTGAGCAGATTCTGCAGGTTCTTAACATTAGAGAAAACTTGCATGAATCTACATATCAGTTAAAATAATGAATAGTTCTTTTAGTCCTGCTCTAGCCTCTGCTGCCTTAAATCAGATTTTGCAGTTCTTTGAGGGCAGGGATGATTGATTTTTGTTCACCTTTGCATCTCTTGTATACAACACACCATAGCACACCACACATATTGATGTTCAAGAAGTATTTGTTGGTTGAATGAATGGAGCTTTGTCTTGTGCCTGACGAGTTAATAAATATTTTTATGTTTGTTTCCTTGTCCTTCTCTTTTTTGCATGGGGAGGGAGTGCCACAGCAAGAGGCAAGTAGAAGTAGTATTTCGTGGTGACTGCAGGACATGGCGTGCCATTCATTGAGCATTGGTGCTTTCTCTCACGTGGATCCTGCGGCCGTCTGCAGTCTTTGTTTATGCTCCCCTTGCCCTCCAGAGTCTGGAGACAAAAGTGATAAAGTTGATTCATGCTGGGAATATCCAGGGTTCCTTGTGTTGCTTTTCTCTCTTTATTGACAGATGAGATTGACTTAGTGAAGAAGATGTTTCCTCAGTTGGTTCCATTTATGAAGGGCAGGGAAACTCAGAACACCTTCTACCATCTTCCCACAATTTCTCGGTTGGCTCACCCTTCCTATTCCAATTAGTCAGGGAGTTCACTCTTTCTCCCTGCCACCACCTTTGTTCTGGCCATTGGCATAATTCTGCTTAGATTCCTGCAAGAAATCTCAGCTGATCTCCAAGTCTCCAGCTTTGTCCTTTATTCACCTCCTAATCCAGTTAACCAGATGTTTCTGAAGGTGGCATATGACACCGCCACCCCACTCACCTTTAAAATCCTTTTAGTAGTTTCCGGGCCTCAAGATGAAGTTCGAGCGCTGGTCCTCCTGGCCTTGTGCCACCTGCCTCTGGCCTTGTCTGGCAGGCTTGTTTCTCCTTTTGCCTTCACAAGGCAGCCACGCTCAGCCTTGTACACTGTCCCAGCTGCCCCAGGTCTCTTGTCATGGGACTTTGCACATGCCGTCCCCTGCCTGGAATGCCATCACCATGCTGTATTTTACTTTTAGCTTCAGATTTTATGTTACATTTCAGATCTCATCACTTTCTCTGAGACCATTTCCCAGGCTACTGCCCTCACCCTGCTGCCGACACAGAGCAGGTTCAGTGTGGTTTCCCTGGGGTCTGGCGACACCTCTCCCTGTTGCAGGTCTTGTCTGCCGTGTGCTGCCATGGCTTGGGCCTTGCTTCTCTCTATATCATAAGCTCCTGAGGACAGACACTCTGTATCTCAGGCCCTAAAATAGTGCCTGGTACATCGTTGGTGATTGGTATTTGTTTGAATAAATTAATTGTTTTAGCCTAATATTAATTTTCTTTTCATACTTACCTGCCAAAGTACATTTGTGAAAACAAAAAAAATCAAAGGAGAGACATCCTTTAATGATGTCAGTGGTGAGATCAGGTTGTCCATGCCTTCCTATCTCAGGTCTTGCAGGGTGGAAATGAGGGATAAATGCCTCACGTTTCCCCTTGTCTGCATCTGCTATCCGTCACAAGAGGTGTTGGCTGGTGCAGTCACATCACACTTTTCTAAACTCAGAATTGAAGTGGGTTTTTTATTTACTTTTTTTTTTAAGGACTTGTGTTTGGTGTTTTGGGGTGTTCTTACGGTTTGGGAAATTTTATGGTAAGGACTTGTTCTTTCCATTAAGTGCTCCTAGAAGAAAAATAAATGATAAAAGAAATAAAAATCCCAATGAATTGTGACATATTGTAATATGTCTTGTGCGTATCTGTGTACCTTGGCAGATTATTCTGACCTAACTGTAGCTAATTTTCATTTGAGAAATACATGTCCATGAAGTTTATATAGTGTGTTCAAATGTAATTTTATTATAACCATATTATTATAAAAAACACACATTTGTATAGAGAACACTGCAGCATCTACTTATTCCATTATTACAATGGTAACACCATTTATTTTTTATGAGTCACTTGTAGAATGACATTTTGGCAATAAGTCAATGAGTTTATCATGGAAAAGTCTTCCTCCCAACCTCCTCCTACCCTGAGGCTTTTCTATTCAGAGGGAATATCTTTTTCACCCTCATGCTTAAGATTCAAGGATAGAATTCACCCTTTTTGATATATAGCTTAATGAATTTTGACAAACATACAGTGTTGATCCACTACCACAATCATAAAATATAAAATAGTTCTGTCACCGCCCAAATTCTCCCACACTCCATTGTGATCAACTCTTCCTCCACCAGGAGACCCTGGCAGTCACAGATCTGTTTTCTGTCCCTGTAGTTTTGCATTTTCTAAAATATTTTATGAATGGGATCCTAAAGTATTTAGCCTTTGAATCTGACTTGTTTCAGTTCTCATAATGCATCTGGTACTCATCTCTTTTTTGCACATATCAGTACTTTGTTCTTCTTTATTCATAAGTAGTATTTTATTGTGTGCATGTACCACAGCTTGTTATTCTGTTCCCCAGTTGAAGGGCATTTGGGATTGTTCCAGTTTTGGCCATTTGCAAATAAAGATGCTAGAAACATTCACAAATACATTTGCCCATGAACATAAGCCTTTATTTTGCCCAGTTACATGCTTGGAGTAGACTTTCTGGTAAGTGTATGTTTATTTAACTTTATAAGAAACTTACAAGAAACCTCAAAGTCCTCAGGGAAATAATCAGAAACTTAGCTTGCTATACCTAACAAAACTATCACTTGAGGTAGGGGACAGAGGGATAATGGCAGTTTTAGACATGCAAGCCATTCTCATTGTCTTTTACTGCTTAATAAGCTGCCCTGAAACCCATCTTAGAACAAAATAATCAGGTGTTTTGTACACAAATCTGCAATTTGAGCAGGAGTGGGAAGGCTTATCTTTGCTCCACATGGTGTCAGCTAGGGTGGTTCCACTGATGGCATTAGATTCCTCTTCCAACACGACTCACTTTCATGGCAAAAGTTGGTATTGACTGTTAACTGAGAGTTCATCAGAGTTAAGGACCAGAGACCCCAGTTCCTTTCTACATGGACCTCTCCATGGGCATGGACTTCCTTCAAAGACTATATGCTGGGTTCCAAGGACAGACATACAGAGAGAAACTGTCACATAAAAACTATATTGCCTTGGGCCTGGTGCAGTGGCTTACGCTTGTGATCCCAGCACTTTGGGAGGTTGAGGCAGGCAGATCACATGGTCAAAAGTTCGAGACCAGCCTGGGCAAGAGACCAGCCTGGCCAATATGGTGAAACCCCATCTCTACTAAAAATACAAAAATTAGCCGAGTGTGGTGATATGCACCTGTAATCCCATCTACTCGGGAGGCTGAGGCAGGAGAATCACTTGGACCTGGGAGGTGGAGTTTGCAGTGAGCCAAGATGGCACCATTGCACTCCAGCGTGAGCGACAGAGTGAAACTCCGACTCAAACAAAACAAAACAAAATACTATATTGCCTTTTATGATGAGCCTTGGGAGTCACAAAGTGTCATTTTCACAATTGTGTCACTAGCTGAAAGAGTCACAAAGGCCTGCCCAGGTTCAGGAGAAGGAGCCGTAGACCTGTCCCTGTGTGACGTCATGGGAGGCTCTGGCAGAGCATGTCTGGTAAGGAATGTTGCCGTGCCCCATTTGAAAATGTTAATTGGCCACATAAGGGCTCAAGAAGTTTACCACTTACCAAAGCTCTTTGAGAGAATCTAAAAAGGACACCTTCCAGGGAGAAAAGTAAATCTGAGAAGAAGTAGAATATTAGGAGTGATAATGAACAAATAAGGTGGTAAAACATATTGGTTAGTGTAAATGAATGTTGAATATTTTGAAAAGCAAAGAAATGTGGAATTGAAATCCCAAATTATAAGAGCATGGAAAGCAGTGTAGGAGCAGAGGGGATTAAAAACCTAAGTTCCCGCTTTGTCTCATAAACAGATATAGAAACGTATTAACTACAGACCTTGTTGCAGAATTTTTATATTTGGAACATGTTCAGGTTTTACAGCACCTTCTCACCCCCTTGTCATTGAACTCTTGAAGATCTACTTCTGCTCCCACCAAAACAGAATCATCTTTGAGTTCTTACCCTCCTTGAACTTAGCTGGTATTGACTGTTCGGTTTACTTCCACCTTCTTTAACCACTCTCTTCTTTCGAATTCAATAACACAACACACTCCTGCTTATTTTTTCTGGCTCTCTTCTTCTTAGACCTCTTTGCCAACTTGCCTTCCTCCACCTGTCTTTAAACCTTGGATTTCCTCAATACTTGGTCCTAGCACTTCACTACCTCCCACCTTATTCTCCCTCCTTAGGTAAGTTCATCCAAGCTCATCAGCTCACATACCAACTATAGCACTTGCAGATGACTCACAATTTTACATCTCCCGCCCACATCACTCCTTTGAGCTTCAAACCTATGTATTCAACAGCCTATTCATTGTATTTTCCTGGAGTTTTTTCAAAGGTGCTTCATACTCAGTAGGTTGAAAACAGAACCCTTTTTTCTTCATTGACCCTATTTTCCCTGCCTTACTCCTGGCTCTCCTTTCTTAACATAAATGACACTGCCATCCAACAGTTGCCCAAGCAAGAACCAAGGAATTATCCTTGATAATTCTTTTTCTCTTCCACCACATCCAGTCAATCACCACTTTCTCTTATTGTACCACCTGTTATCCCACAAATCTACTCACATCGTTGTGTGTCCACCTCTGCCACCATTCCTGACCAAACTCTTGCTTCTCATTGGTCTCTACCTTGTTTCCCTATGTTTAATTTTGTCTTCTCTCTCCGTTCCCCATGCTGTGGTCAGAATGATATATTAATATGAACCTGATCTTGTTACTCTGTTCCTTCAAATCCATTAGTATATTAGTCTGAGTAACCAAATCCTTAATATAAACAGCAGGGTTTCTGTAATTCAGTTCCTTCCCTTATCTACCTAAATTTTTTGTTCCATCTCTTTCCCTCTGACGTCCAGCCACAGCCACTTTGGTATATTGGTTACGTTCTTAGTTTCCAGGATCAGATACCTGAGTTTGAATCTTAACTTTTCACTTACTAGGTATGATCTTAGACAAGTTCTTAAACAAAACAAAACTTTTATTAATGGACAAGTTCTTGAACCTATGCATCAGTGTTCTCATCTCTGAAATGCAGTTATTAGTCTCAGCTTCTTAGGGGATTTGTGTGAATTAAATGAGATGAAACGTGTGTGGTGGTAGCACAGTGACTGACAGTTAATAAGCCCCCAGTAAATGTTAGATTATTTGCTTAACGAACCACACCTCCCTTCTCGTCTCTGGGAATTCTCATTGCTCTCCCCGCTTATACAGGATACCCACCCGCTTGCTTCCCTTGCTTAGTACTGACTTATCCTTCTGTAGCAAAGGACCTTACATCCCAGCTGGCTCAGGTCAGACCTAGTTTATGTCCGTTGTAGATCAGTTAACATTTACTGTTTTTAGGTATCCCCTTTTACTACTGGTTTGTGAAATAAATTAGATGATCACTCTTTTGTGCTCAGTTCAAGAGTAACCGTTTTTAGGAAACCTTCTTTGATTCCTGCAAGGACAGGTCGTCTACTATTTGTTCTTACAACACATCCTGTAACTTTTTTTTTGCCATAGTTAACACGATTACAGTTAAAACAGGTCATTGCATAACTAGTTCCTTGAGGTTTGTTTCTCCTATTGGGCTCTAGGCCCTTGGAGGACTGGGACCTCAGGGCGGGGGGTGTCTTGCCTTACCCCTGAGTTCTCAGCATTGGTCTTATCCAAGTCATTACTCAGTATATTTAGAGGAGACAAGAAACACTGAACAGGATCTGGTTTGGATTTCGTGTCTGTTTCTGACTTTAAATGTCGAGTCACTTCCTCTCACTGTCTCTTCATTTCTTCATCTTGTAAATTCAGAAAATTAAGCTTAATGTTCTCTAGAATTCCATCGGCCTCTACATTGTATGAGTCTAGCCCATCAGGGACATTTTTTAAACCAATTTTTAAATATTTATAGTCATAAATTTAAGAAGGAAATGGAATCAATTTACATCTCCCCAAAGACAGAGTAAAATACTTTGTTGCTCAGTGAATGAAGCTCTGGTCATTACCCTTTTTGTTATTATGATTCCTAATTTGTAAGCTCTGATGTTATCCCTTCTTTCTCAATATAGCTGAGACAAATGTGTAGTCTGTATGATCATATCATTACTGTTATACCTATTTACAAGTTTAAGACTGAGTCAATTGAAAAAAATCCAAGTGAAGATTGTTTAAAATAAACTTGTGTTTCTCCAGGAAGTTAACTAATCAAACACTTTTCGTTGTAGATGTTGTCATTCAGTACAAAATAATCCCTGAGACAGTCTCATGAAAAACCTAATGCATTTTTTGGTGAGTTTTATAATGAGATTAAAAAGAAATTAAGAGCAGGAAATGAAATTATAACGCCAGTGGGAAATCTTTGAAACAATTTTATCGTTTTTTCCTTCTTATGTAATATGTCTGTGAGATTGGGCAGGTTTTTGTTTGCTTGCTTGCTTATCGTTTGTGTTTATAATGTGGAGGAATCAGCTGAACTTGACTTATCCCTTTACAACTGATGCATGCCTACATAGTAGTTGCTTGGAGCTAAAAGCAGGAACACATGGACCCTGAGGCATAGCTGCTCTGAAGTCCTGGCGGCCTCTGGGAGGGCTTATCCATGATATGGGACACAGGGTCTCCTGAGGTCTTGGAGGAGTTTTCCTGGTGACTCTGAGGAGTGGCGGGTCATGGTGTGGTGACCATTGGTCTGACCTGAAGGACTGTAGGAATGAGGGCAGGGAGAATTGTAGGGAGGCAGCCGATACTGCTGGTGAGAGTGAAAACATCCTCAGAGGGGCTTCCATACCCATCCTGTTTCTCTAGTGCCCAGTTATTGTGAATACCCATCACATGTTATTCTATCACAGCAAGCAGCTCATCTACCCTCCTGCACCCCCAAGTTCTTGAAGTGTCTCTCTGTTTCTTGGCCTTACTGGAGGTAAGCCAACATGAAAGATGAAAGCTGTGTTTATACTTCTACTGCAAACTCTTGAGGAAAAAAACAGAGGCATTAGCCAAAAGAGATAGGACATACAGGCAAAGAAGAAAGATGAGCTGGAAACCAGTACCTAAATAAGTCCAAAAGCAATCTATTTATAGATCCCAGAGTGAGATTGATAAAGGAGATGATGTGGAGAAATATATATATAATATATATATTTATATAATATAATATATATAATATTAATATATATTAAATATATATTAAATTTATATATAAATTTGTTATTAAATAAAATTTATATTAAATAAAAATTAAATTTATATTTAAAAATGTAATATATATATTTATATATATAATTATATATATATATAATTTTATATATATATATATAAAATAGAGAAAGCTCTAAGTATGCACAGATCACACTTTTGCCAAAATAGGCGCCTACAGTGAGGGCCCCATCCCCACCTTGAGGGTTTGGAGTGATCTTTGGGTAAAAGCTCTGTTCTGACTCTAGAAATGGTTAAACTTTTTCTAGATGCATCTTTTAATATTACTTCCTCTTTTATTCCTTTTTTCTATTTTTTTAAATAAGCATCTTTGCTTTACTTCTTTTAGCTATGAAGCAGCTCTTGCTGATAGTAAATAAATACTTAAAGTATGAAGATACTTCCTTGTAGCATTTGACCAATTTGTAAGGCAGCGGTTCCTCAATTTCAGTGATGCACCAAGCTTTTCCGAAAATGAGTTCCAAAGGGAATTGATTTTTATCTGCAATGCTCTCATCCTACAGACAGGATATTGACTACACTTGATAGAATGGAAGTGTAAATCCAGAATGAAACATTGCAGGAACAAATCCCATGGGGGCGGTTCATGATCAACAGAATCATTCATTGGATGGAAAGATCGGAGAGCTAGACAGTGTCAATAGAGACAAAAGGGGAAATAAAAGCATTCATTTCCTGAAAGAGTCTTTCCCTGGAAGGTTTTTGTTGACTGGTTCTTCCTTTTAGTATGCTCTCTATTCCTAGTTGTTCATCAGCTTATGTGAGAACCTTAAAACTCGTAATCATTTATAATCAATGTTTAAACATGGCAAAATAAAAGTACATACCATAGGCCCCGCTGGCCTGTTATTACATGAGTTTATTAACATTCACTGTGAGATGCCTTGGTATAGACTTACCCCTTTTTATTTCTGTCTCATGTTGTTTTGGATATTCTGCTTTGCTAATGCATTAGGTAGTTTCGTCTTCCTCTGCAAAGACAAAAGCTCAGTCATTGACCTGGAGGGCCCAAAACTGCGCCCGCTGCTGCCTTGTGTATTTGGTGGCTGGCATAGTCAGTTCATTATGTGGCAGGCAATAGTTTGCATTCCAAGGGCGGAAAACATACACATTGGTTTTGTTTGAGAATTATATCATAAAACTGAGTTCTAAGTACTTCTTGAACATTGAGATTATTATTGATGAACTGATTATAAAGTATTCTTAAATATAAACCCAAAGCAAATTTTATTAAAACTAAATAGAAATTTGATTAAGAATAAGAGATTATTTCTAATAACTTTTTGGTAGGTGACAGCAGGGAGATTTGTTTGATCATGGAGTTTTTAAATGCTTTTAAGTCTTGAAGTCCATTAAGGCATAGAAGAGCGAATAGGAGAAAAAAAACATCTCTGAATGGCACAGACCGATCACATGTTGATTGAAGCACAGTCAATGTGTATACTGAAATTGTGAGTCAAGAGCTATATCACTAAAAGATAAGGGAAAGACAGCATCAGAAATTGACTACAAGAACGAAGGTGTAGTGGGAAATAAAGTTAGACGACATGAGATTCAGTGTTACAGATGGAGGCAGTTTGAGAAGAGGCGGGTGGAGTGTAGTGAGCATGGTAATGAGAAGGAAGGAGGGCATCTACCCCACGTCCAAGTCCAAAGCAGGGTGGGAGAGACCTAGAGAGGGCTGCTGGGGCATGAGTGTCAGCAGGGGAGGACCAGCCTTCCTGTTGAGCAAGAAGAAGAAACATTTAGAGGAGAGGGTGACAATACAGGGGCCTTTGCTGAGGCTGGTCTTTGAGTCCCAGAAGGCACAGTGGAAGTGGTTAAGGAGTTTTGGTTTGGTGAGGGATGTAGTGTGGAGTAAGAGCTGTTCATGGCTGTCTGGGGATTCACATACAGGAGATGAGGGATGAATTGAGATTCTGAGACTTTATTCCATAAATAGGGACAAAGGGCAGTGATGTGTTGTTCAGTGTTTGATAACTATAACTGGCTCTTGGCAGGGAAGTGCCCTGATGTGTAGCTTTTGCCGATTTTCATGGTGTGAATACTCCCACCACAGTGTGTTCCAGGTGACCAACATGACGTCTTTCTATAAGGAGTTGGACAGAGATCCACAAGATTGGCTCTGTGTTCAGCACGCATTGGGTAAAGGGCATGGCTGGATTAATGCTGGTAGACTCAAACCGATCATTAGGCAAGGCTGTGAGTGGTAGGGAGTAGAGGGCATTTGGTATCCTTCCTGACCCCTGTGGATAGAAGCATAGTGACCTGAGGAACAATAGTCTTCTTGGTGTGTGGGCCATATAAAAACAAGCCTGCATCAAATTCTGTACATGGGTTAGAGTTTGCTAGCCACTGCTGTAAACCTTCTCATGCCCGTGAGCCATCTCCACGTGTGAATCTGACAGATATCTCCAATGTTGATCTCCCTCCATGCCCCAAACCTGCTCCACCCATAGTCTATATCATATCATTTCATGGCAGCTTTATCTTTCAAATGGTTCAGGCCAAAAACTTGCTCTTTCACCCATAGCCACAGAAAAACCTGTTAGCTTTCCTTTCAAAAGCTATTCAAAATCCAACATTTAGCTGTTTTCACTGCTACCACTTTGGACCAAGTGATGGTCGTCTACAACTGGAATTATTATAACAGCCTCTGGTCTGTGGTCTAGTCTTCTTGCTTCCTTGTATTCAACACTTAGCTAATCTTTTTTTAGAATATAAGTTAGATCATGTCAGTCTTCAAAATCAGAAATTTCCAGTTTCCTGTTTCATTCACATTAAATGCTGGAGTACTTACAGTGGCCTACAAAAGTCTACATAATATGCTCCCCATTACCTTTCTTCCTCCCCCTACTCCTTTTTGTTTGTTTGTTTGTTTGTTTGTAAAGAGATGAGGTCTTGTTCTGTCACCCAGGCTGGAGTACAGTAGCATGGTCATAGCTCACTGCGGCCTGGAACTCCTGGTCTCAAGCCATCCTCTTACCTCAGCCACTACAGGCATTTTTGTAGAAACTGAGTCTCACTGTATTGCCCAGGCTGGTTATGAATTCCTGGCCTCAAGTGATCCTCCCACCTTGGCCTCCCAAAGTTCTGGGATTACAGGTATGCCATGCCCTGTATGTCTTCTTTTGAGAAGTATCTGTTCATGCCCTTTGCCTACTTTTTAGTTGGGTTGTTTTTGCTTGCTGATTTATCTAACTTCCTTTTATACGTTCCTTATATGTTCTGAATATTAGACATTTGTTGAATGCATAGTTCATGAATATTTTCTCCCATTCTGTAGGTTGTCTGTTTGCTCTATTGAGTTTCTTTTTTTGTGGCACTATCACAGCTGACTGCAGCCACAAACTCCCAGGCTCAAGCGATTCTTCCATGTCAGCCTCCCAAGTAGCTGGGACTACAGGTGCATGCCATCACACCTGGCTAAATTTTGTATTTTTTTGTAGAGACGGGGTCTCACTATGTTGCCCAGACTGGTCTCAAACTCTTGGGCTCAAGTTATCCTCCTGCCTTGGCCTCCCAAAGTGCTGGAATTACACGTACCACACCTGGCCTCTTCTAGTACTTTTTTTTTTTTTGAGATGGAGTCTTGCTCTGTTGCCCAGGCTGGAGTGCAGTGGCGCAGTCTCGGCTCACTGCAAGCTCCACCTCCTAGGTTCACACCATTCTCCTGCCTCAGCCTCCCAAGTAGCTGGGACTACAGGCGCCCGCCACCATGCCCAGCTAATTTTTTATATTGTTAGTAGAGACGGAGTTTCACCGTGTTAGCTGGGATGGTCTCAATCTCCTGACCTTGTGATCCACCCGCCTCAGCCCCTAAAGTGCTGGGATTACAGGCGTGAGCCACCACGCCTGGCCCTCTTCTAATATTTTTTAAGCTTGAGGTCTTATATTTAAGTCTTTAAACCATCTTGAGTAAATTTTTGTATATGATGATAGAAAGGAGTTCAGTTTTATTCTTCTGCATATGGATATCCCATTATCCTAGCAACATTTATTGAATAGGGAATCTTTACTCAATTGCTTATTTTTGTTGACTTTGTTGATCAGATGGTTGTAGGTGTGTGGCTTTATTTCTGGGTTCTGCTCCATTGGTCTGTCTGTCTACTTTTGTATTCATACCATGCTATTTTAGTTTCTGTGGCCTTGTAGTATAGTTTGAAGTTGGGTAATGTGATGCTTCAACTTTGTTCTTTTTGCTTCTCTAACCTCATCTTTTACCTACTTCTGTTCCCTGGACATACCAAGGATTCCTGCACCTCTTGGCCTCTGGGATGTCTGTTTCTTACGACTTCTTCAAGAAATGTGGGTGGCTAATTTTGTACTTTTTTCAAATATCCTTTTCTTAGGGAAGACTTTTCTGGCCACCCTACTTAAACCCTTGGAATTTCCAACTCTCCCACAGAGATTCTGCTGTGTGTGTGAAGGGGTGTGTGTGTATGTGTGTGTGTGTGTACTTGCATGTAGGTGTGTAGACTATTTTTGTTTAACATACGATATGCATCTTTGGCCCTGGATTCTTCTTTTCTAGAAGTTAATATTGTTGTGTTAGTCTGTTCTAACACTGCTAGTAAAGACATACCCAAGACTGGGTAATTTATAAAGGAAAGAGTTTTAATGGACTCACAGTTCCACATGGCTGGGGAGGCCTCACAAGCATGGCTGAAGGCGAATGAGGAGCAAAGTCAGGTCTTACATGCTGGCAGACAAGAGAGCTTGTGCAAGGGAATTCCCATTTATAAAAGCATCAGATCTCGTGAGACTTATTCACTACCACAAGAATGGTATGGGGGAAACCACCCTCGTGATTCAATTATCTCCACCTGGCCCTGCCCTTGACACATGGGGATTATTAAAATTCAAGGTGAGATTTGGGTAGGGACACAGCCAAACCATATCAGTTGTTAAATGTAAAGACAGTGTTTATGAATTGAAAGATTCAATATGTGAATATATATTTTATATCTTAATGTGATCTTAAGACTTACTATGTTGCTGTGGTAAACAAGACAGTGTGGTATTAGTGGAGGGATAGACACATAGTTCAGTGGATGGAGTAGAGAACCCAGAAATATATTCACACATGGATAACCAGCTGATTTTTTGACAAGGGTACAAAACTCCATAGAATCTGATCAGAGGCTGATGTCCAGAATGTGTAAAGAACCCCTGCAACTCAACAACAACAGAACAAACAAAATATTTCCCCAGAGAAGATATACAAAAGGTCAGTAGGCTCATGAAGAGATGTTCAGTGTCATTAGTCATTAGTGGTCAAACCACAGCAGGTCATGACATTAACAGGTCAAAACCACAATTAGACACAACTTCACACCCCTTGGAACAGCTAATATAAAAAGTAGAAAATTAACAAGTGTTGGTGAGGATGTGGAAACAGTGGGGTCCTTGTGCATTGCTGGTGGAAATGTAAAATGGTTTAGCCACCGTGGAAGACAGTTGGTTCCTCAGAAAGTTAAAAATACAATTAACAGCAATTTCACATCTAGGTATATACCCCAAATAATTGAAAGCAGAGACCTAAGCAGACCTTGTACACCAATGTTTATAGCAGCATTATTCGCAACAGCAAAAATGTAGAAATAATCTAAGTGTCCATCAGCAGGTGGATTAACAAAATATGGTCTGTAGGTACCATGGACTATTATGTGCCCATAAAAGGAAGGAGCTTTGAAAAATGCTGCATCACGTGGACGAACTTTGAAAACTAATTCACTATGCTAAGTGAAACAAGCCAGACATAAAAGAACACCCATTGTGTGGTTTCACTTACATGAGGTCTCTAGAATAGGCAAATTCATAAAGTCGGAAAGTAGAATAGAAGTCATCATGGCCCCGGGGGGAGGGAGAGATGGGAGTTACTGTGTCACAGGTACAGAGTTTCTGTTTGGGATGAAGAAAAAGTTCTGGATAGAAATAGTGGTGATATGCACAACACTGTGAATGTACTTAACACTATGAAATTGTAGACTTTAAAATCATTAAAATGATAGATTTCATGCATATTTTACCACAGTTTTTTAAAAAGCAATTCAGGGGAGGAAAGGTAATCTTTTCAACAAATTGTGCTGGAGCAATTAGGTATCAACAGGCAAAATAATGAACCTGACCTAAACCTCACATTTTATATCTTTAAAAAAACTTAAATGAACAACAACAACAAAATGACAAAACATACGATAGATTTAAATGTAAAATGTAAGGTTATAAAACTTTTTGGAAAACACAGGAGGAAATCTTCAGAGCCTACGAATTAGTGAACAATTTTTAGCTATGGCACCAAAAACATGATCAATACATGAAAACAAAATAAATTGAATTTGATCAAAAGTGAAAACTTGCTCTGGGACAGATGCTGCAAAGAGGAATGAAAAAACAGGCTGCAAACTAGGGGAAAATATTTGCCAGCCACATGTCTTTCAAAGGACTTTTATCTGAAATCTATGAAGAAGTCCTAAAATTCAATAGTAAAAATTCCTATTAGAAAATGGGCAAAGGAGGCCAGGTGCGGTGGCTCATGCCTGTAATCCCAGCACTTTGGGAGGCCGAGGTGGGCGGATCACGAGGTCGGGAGATCGAGACCATCCTGGCTAACATGGTGAAACCCCGTCTCTACTAAAAATACAAAAAAATTAGCCGGGCGCGGTGGCGGGCGCCTGTAGTCCCAGGTACTCGGGAGGCTGAGCCAGGAGAATGGCGTGAACCCGGGAGGTGGAGCTTGCAGTGAGCCGAGATCGTGCCACTGCACTCCAGCCTGGGCGACAGAGCAAGACTCCATCTCAAAAAAGAAAAGAAAATGGGCAAAGGAGATTAATAGACATTTCATGGAAGAGGATATACAGATGTCAAACAGGTATATGAAAATACGTTTGCCATCATTGGCCATTAGGAAAGCTCACCTTCAAACCACAATGAGATTTCACTTCCTACCTATCAGAATAGCTAAAATAAAGAGACAGTAACAACATCAAATACATCGAGATGTAAAGAAATGGGATCAGTCCTGTATTGCTAGCTGCTGTGTAAACTGGCACATAGCCACTCTGAGAAACAGTGTGGCAGTTTGTCTAAAAACAAAACATACGCTTACCATATGACCCTATCGGTCACACTTCTTAGCATTTATCCACAGAAATGAAGACCTGTATTGACACAAAAATGCACACGCAAATGTTCACAGAGGCTTTATTTGTAATAGTCAAATTTTAGAGATTTATTTGAGATTAGTAAAATATCAGAAACCACTCAGATGTTCCTCAGTGGGTGAAAGAGTAAACAAGCCGTGGTGCATCTGCAGCATGGAATCCTTTGTGGCAATAAAAGGAATGAATGAATGAATGAACCAGGCAACGACTTGGCTGGATCTCAGGGGCATCATGCTTAGGGAAAAACCCAATCTCCAATCTCAAAAGGCTTTAGACTGTGTGAGTCCATTTATATTGCATTCTCAAAATGACTCAATTACGGAGATGCAGAAAATATTAATGGTCGCAGGGAGTTAGAGACGTAGGAGAGCTTGAGAGGGGAGGTGAGGGGAGACGGCTGGATGTGAATTTAGGTGGACAGCACGGGGGATCTTTGTCGTGGTAGGACAGTTCTGTGTGTTGATTGTAATGATGGTTGTATAAATGCGCACGTGATAAAACTGCATAAAACAATATGATTGTGCACACACAAATGAGTACATGGAAAAATGATGAAATCTAAGTGAGGTCTGCGTATTGTTCCAATGACTATGCAGGTTTTGATATAGTACCACAGTTACATAAGGTTTTACTTTTGGGGAAATTAGATGAAGAGTACGTAAGACCTTTCTGTACAATTTTGGCATCTTCTTATGAATTATTATTTAAAATCTACTGATTTTAAAATACAGTTTTGCAGCTTTTAATTATTGTCAAGTAACTATTTGCATATGAATGTCAAGAAATGGAACCTGTGGCATCTGAGAATCCCTAGGTTTGTTGTCTCCTGATGCAACTCCTCTTCCTCTTAAAGGCAACAGCTATCCTGACTTCTGCGTTAGCCACTTTGTATTTCTTATTATTTATTTATTTATGTATTTTTTGAGACGGAGTCTTGCTCTGTTGCCAGGCTGGAGTTCAGTGATGCTATCTCGGCTCACTGCAACCTCCACCTCCCAGGTTCAAGCGATTCTCCTGCCTCAGCCTCTGGAGTAGCTCGGACTACAGGTGCACCCCATCAGGTCCAGCTAATTTTGTGTATTTTTTAGTAGAGATGGGGTTTCGCCATGTTGGCCAGGATGATCTCGATCTCCTGACCTTGTGATCCACTGCGTCAGCCTCCCAGAGTGCTGGGATTACAGGCGTGAGCCACCGCGCCCAGCTGCCACTTTGTATTTCTTTATAGTTTTACCATCTGAGTATGCCCCCGAGTGCTATAGTTTAGTTTTTTGACTTTATGTAAATGAAATCTGACTGTGTGTATCCTTGTGTTTCTAACTTCTTTGAACATAGTTTTTGTAGCATTCGTATTTGTTCTGGAAAGCATTCGTTTTCATTGCTGTTTAAGATTCTATTGTGTGTACACCCCAGTGAGTTCATTCATTTTAATGTTAGACTTTTCCTGATGAGATGATTATAAACTGCTGCTCTGACCTTTCCTGTACACATCCCTGGTGTACTTGTGGACATCTTTCTGTTGAGTTTTACCTCAGAATGGAATTACTGGGTCATAAAGGTAGGCAAGTCTTCAAATTTATTTTTCAAAATGCCAATTTTTCAAAATGATTTTCTTAACTGTCCATTTCTTTCAATAACACTTAATGTCTTTTGACATATCATACTTACTTACAGTGTATATTATGTGTCTCCCATCACTAAAATATAAGCTCCAAAGATCATGTGCTTTTTTTTTATATTTTTATCCCAAGTATCTGGAACAGAACATGGGACATAGTAGGCACATAATAATTACTTGTTGAATGAATAAATTGAATCTATGAATGCTGCAGCCAAAAGATAGCTTTCTATTTATTGATTAACTTTCCTTTCACATGAATTGGATTAGAACAAACAGAGGTATAACATTTTTTTCCGAACCTCTTGGGACCAGATATGTTTTAGAATTCTGAGTTTTTATTTTTCATATTTTGGAAAGATTATACAGTCCCTATACTGTATGTAGCCCAATATCACAAGAATGGTCTCTGAGAGCATAACATAATCAAATGTTTTAATGTTCTGCAGTGAAAAGTAAATGGGAGAAGAACAGACTCTAAACAGCCTTATATCAGTTAAAGTAGTTGTTTAGTTGGTAGAATTTTGAAGTATCTGCCTGTCAGACCACCAGTGAAGATTATGATGCTAAAAATTACACATCAGCATTTACAAAAATGGTTTACCTCTCTCTACCACTCTGTGAGATGATAGGCAACCCAGGTATTATTATACCCATTTCACAGATGATATTATGGAGGCACCAGAAAATGGGACTCTCACCCCATGGCTTACTAAACAGCAGAGCTGACACACAAACCTTGTCTTTCGATTCTGTCCAGTGCTTTTCAACTATGCCACAGTTGCTTCTTATTGAGGAAAGCAGCAATTTTTGAGATTTGTAAATTAACATTTCCAGAGGGGAAGAAAACTCCTCTATAATGAAGCTGTCACAAATCATGCACTGTTGTCCTGGTATCTGGAACAAAGCTAATGGCAGCGTTCCCACGGAGGCGCTCGTATGCACTGAACTGTCCAGGGTCAGAACTCACGTGTCTGCTGCAGAGACAGTGCCGAGCCCGCAAGCACAGGGCAGTCCAGCGTCAGAACTCATGTGTCTGCTGCAGAGACAGTGCTGAGCCCCCATGCATGGGGCAGTGGGCCTTCAGCACGGCTGGCCTCTCCTTCCTGTGTTCTTCCTTTCTTGAGAATTTTTTTCGTCTTACATCAGCTTCATAGAGCTTCCTGTTATACTCCAACCTGCTCTACTCTCTCAGAAGGGGGGATCTCAAATCAAGCGTTTGGATTTACAATTTTTTTTTTTTGAGACAGAGTTTTGCTCTGTCACTCGATCTGATGGAATTTTGCAGTGCCAGATCATGCAGTGGCGCAATCTCGGCTCACTGCAACCTCCAATTCCCAGGTTCAAGTGATTCTCCTGCCTCAGCCTCCTGAGTAGCTGGGACTACAGGCGCCTGCCACCACGGTAATTTTTGTATTTTTAGTAGAGACGGGGTTTCACCATGTTGTCCAGGCTGGTCTGAAACTCCTGACCTCAAGTAATCCACCTGTCTCGGCCTCCGAAAGTGTTGTGATCACAAGTATGAGCTACCACGCGCGGCCTGGATTTATAAATTCAATAGCAAATATTTCTGAGAGTGATTTTCAGGCACAGTATTACCGAGCAAGGCATTTATGCTGAGTGGATTGATTGGGAGTGAATGCAGTGTGTGCAGTCTTCTTTCATATGACATTTATTGCTTTTTCGTCTGTCTTTTCCACAGGTAAGCTACATGAGTGTATAGCTTTGTATCTGTGGTGTTTTCTGACGCTTCCCCAATGTTGATAACAGGACCCAGCACACACTATGCACTTGCCACATACTTGCTTAATAAATGAATAATTATTTAAGCCTTTTATCTTTTAAAGATAATGCCTTTCAGCTCTGCTAACAAAACTGGTTTAGACAATAGGAAGCCGACAGGGAGATTTTTGAGGCGAGTAGGTAGTTTTAAACATGCCCTGTGAGAATACTCATCAGAGGTTACTGTAATGATTTTTATGTAATCTTCTGTTAAGATTTTGTTCACTTCATGAGGACAAGAAACTCACGTATACCTGGTGCATAGTAGGTGTTCAGAAACTATTTACTGAGCTCACGTTCCATCCAGGTGGAACAGCCCCGTTCCTCCCAGGTCCTCCACCTCACAGCTAACATTACCTGTGCATAACACGGCAAGCGTGGAAGACTCTGGAGGGTGAAAGGAGAGGCAGCTGCCTGGGGACCTTGGGACTTGAGGCGTGAGGTGCTGGTGGTTCTCTGAGTTTCCTTGTTGCCTTGTTGCCTTAGACACATGCATTACACGGCACGTGTCCTAACAAGGAGCTGTAAAAACCTCTAATCTGGAACTAGCAATGGACACAGACACAAAATGCTCCAAGAACAGTCCTGTTTCCTCCAGGCATGGGGCTGGGCAAATTGTGGCCTAGTAACAAAAAATGTGTTGGCCACTCCTGTCCCATTGCAGCCACACAGGAATGAGAAAAGCACCCCCTTCATCACCTGGCCCACCAGCTGGCTTCAGCGGGCAGAATGAAAGGTAATGTGCACCTCCACCGCTGCTCCACTCAAGCGTTCAGGTGCTCAAGTTCCGCTGTGGGGTGGTGGTGGCAGGCCTGAGTAGGAGCTGATCCTCCATTCCCTGCTCAGCAGTGACAGGTGGTACACTGATCCCTGCAACCCCTGCAGTCTCAGCAGGTCTAGCGTGGAGCTAAGCCTCTACCCCAACTCAGCATCAGGTACTTAAGGAGGGTGAGAGAAGCTGTGCAAGTTACTATTAAGCATCACCCCACACACCCTTTCAGTCAGGCACAGGGAGGAAGTGACCTTCAGTCCCAAGCTGCAGCTACAAAGCAATGGGAGTCAGCCTCCCCTCCCCCTTCCTGGTGGTTGTAAAGTGCATACTGAAGCTCACCCCTCACTGAGAGGCAGCAAGGGGAGAGGAGTCAGTGCTTCCCTTTTGCCATGATAGTGTTGGAGAAGCCCAGCACAAAGGTGAACACACATACACAGCTGGCCTTTATGCTCCACATCCACAATGGGTAAGCCCACTAAAAAGAGGTGCATAGGATGCAAAGGTCTTATTATATCATACCCAAAATATGTGGGATATACCTGAAGACCATTTATCATACTTAGAACCAGCAGAATCACAACTTGAATGAGAAAAGCCAATTATCAGATGCTAAATCAGAGATGAATGTGATGTTGGAATAATCTGGAAAATATTTTAACGCAGCTAGTCATAAAAATGCTTCGGTAAGTAATTTTGAATTCTCTTGAAATAAATGAAAAAAAAAATAGAAAATCTTAGCACAGAAATAAAAGAGCCAATGGAAAGCAGAGAACTGAAAAATAGAATAACCAAAATAAAAGACTCATTAGATGGGCTCAATAGTAGAATAGAGATGACACAGAGGACCGAATCCGTGAACTTGAGGACAGGTCAAGAATGTAGCCAATCTGAACAACTAAGAAAAAATAGATTGGACACAACAACAGTGGACCCAAAGGGACCTGTGGGACAAGACTGAGAGCTAACATTGGTATCATCAGAATTCATAAGGAGATGAGAAGGAAGGTTGGGCTGAAAAGTGTTTGAAGAATTAATGTTTGACAGCATCTCCGATTTGGTAAAAAGCCTAAACCTATAAATTTAGGAAGCTGAGTGGGAACCTCAAATAGGATAAATGCAAGTAAATTTATACCAAGACACATCATAAATAAACTTGTGAACATTAAGTTAAAAAAAAAAAAAGAGAGAAATCAGGGAATACTTATAAGGGCAGGTGAAAATGACAGCAGTCATTCGAAACTATGGAGGCTGGGAGGAAGTAGCACATTTTTCAATCACCAAAAGAAAAGAACTGTGTTCAGCAAATTTTGCATCTGGTAAAAACATCCTTCAAAAATGAAAGGAAAATCAAGACGTTCCTAAATGACAGAAAGGTAGGAAAAGATGTTAGCAAACCTGTCCTATTAGGGAAGAGCTGCATAAAATATTCTGAACAGAAATAATAGAATAAAAACCCAGACTTTAGAAAGAAAAGAATGTTGGAGTGCAGAAAAATAGGGGCAAATATAATAGACAATCAAACTTCTGTTGAGGTTCATATGTGATGGTTGATGCAAAAATTGTAACTTTATGTGCTACTCAGTGAATGTAGAAGAAATATGTAAAACAATTACATTTTAGAAGTAGAAAAGGAAAGGAACCTAAATGGAAGTAAGGTTTCTACACTTCAAAGTGTCATATATGTACATTGTGATACCCATATAACCACTAAGAAAACTATCCAAAATGAGATACAGAAAAACGTTAGAAATAAATCACAATGGACTTCTAAAAAATACTCAACCTATAGGAAGATAAGAAAAGAGAGAATAATAAGAATATAGGAAAATAATAAAATGGCACATTTAACATGCATATCAACAATTATGTTAAATGTAACAGATCTAAATATACCAATTAAAATACCTAGATTTATAGAATGAATGAAAAAATGACCTAATAATATACTGTCTACAAGAAGCTCACTTAAAGTGCAATGACATAAGAGGACAGAAAGTAAAAGACTAGAAAATGACATATGAGGCAAACTTTTTTTTATTTTATTTTTTGAGATGGAGTTTTGCTCTTGTTGCCCAGGCTGGAGTACAGTGGCATGGTCTCGGCCCACTGCAACCTCCACCTACTGGGTTCAAGTGATTCTCCTGCCTCAGCCTCCCGAGTAGCTGGGATTACAGGCACCTGCCACCATTCCCAGCTTATTTTTGTATTTTTAGTAGAGACGGGGTATCACCATGTTGGTCAGGCTGGTCTCGAACTCTTGACCTCAGGTGATCCACCTGCCTTGGCCTGCCAAACTGCTGGGATTACATGCATAAGCCACCATGCCTGGCCAAGGCAAACGTTACTTTTTTAAAAATGCAGGAGCGTCTACATTAACATCAGACAAAGCATACTTGTATTAGGTGCCCAGGGCTGCAGTAAGAAAGTATACTCATGGGCTGTACAAGGACACATATGCCTCTCACTCACGCATACATACATTGCCAGTGATAATGTAAAACGGGACAGTCAATGTGGGAAAGAATTTGGCAGTTTTTCATAAATCTAAATATGCAAGTACTATATGCTGTGTTCTAAAATTGAAAGATTGGTTGGGTGACAGGACGCAGCGCACTGACCCTGAGTTAGGAAGAAGCTACAACTCTGTTGCTGACAGCTCTGAAGGAGAAGGCCAGGCCACCAGCAGGACCACATGGGATCAGGTAATGGCAGGCAGGAGCTGCAGGGGAGGAGGTCAGCTTATGTATGGAAAGCAATTAGTTAATTTTCTCAGGATCCCTGTGGATTGGAGAGTTGGAATAATTTCAGTAGGTTCCAGGGCACTGGGGCAGTCCCTTGTTGTCTGGTGCCTGGCCCTGGAGCAATTGGGGTAGGCAGGTAGTGGCCCTGGAGTGTGAGTGCCCAGTAAGGGAAGTGGTTGGGATGGGAACTTCAGCTTGATCTGCAGCTCAAGAAGGGAGATCTGAGTGGCCTCTAGCCAGAATCTTCAAACTGGGTTGGGACAGCATCAAAACACACACACACACACACACACACACACACACACACACACACACACACACACACACCCCGACACCACCCTGTATCACATGGGCATTGTTTCCAAGACAAAGGAAAAATTATGTTCACACAAAAGTCTGTACACAAATGTTCTTTTTTTTTTTTTTTGAGATAGAGTCTCTCTCTGTCGCCAGGCTGGAATGCAGTGGTGCGATCTCAGCTCAGCCTCCCAAGGAGCTGGGACTACAGGCACGCGTCACCACACCCAGCTAATTTTTGTATTTTTATTAGAGATGGGGTTTCACTATGTTGGCCAGGATAGTCTCCATCTCTTGACCTCGTGATCCACCCGCCTCAGCCTCCCAAAGTGCTGGGATTACAGGCGTGAGCCACCCCGCCCAGCCCCATAGCATTTTTATTCATAATCACCCCAAACTGAAAACATGGCAAATGTCCCTCAGTTGGTAACAGATATCGAACCACAGTCCATCTGTAACGTGGGACACTGCTTTGCACTGAAAAGGTGTGAACTGTCGATGCACACGGCAACTTGGATGCATCTGCAAGAAATGGCGGTGATGAAAAAAATTCAGTCCCAAGAGATCGCGTATGGTACGGCTCCATTTATATGGCATTGTGGGAATGACAGAATTATCAGAGTGGAGAACAGACTAGAAGTCTACAGGGGTCAGCAAAGCAGCGGAGAGAAGATAGAGCTGGATGTGATCATCAGAAAGTAACACAAGAAGTCCTTGCGGTGATGGAAACGCTGTGTGTCTTGACTGTGTTAATGTCGTATCCTGCTCACAATGCTGTTCTATAGTTCCGTAAGCTATCGTCATTGCAGGAACCTGGATAAAGGTACCCAGGATCGCTGTATTTTTCTCACAGCTGCGTGTGAATCTGTGTTATCTCGAGAGCTTAGAGTAACGGAATGAGAGGAGAAACATGGTACCCTCAAAGATTATTAGAGAAGGTTCTATTTCCAAAGATTAGAGGATTTCCGAGAGGAAACTACTCTGGAAAGGATTTTTAATTGCATTTAGGGAAGCCAGTGTATTAAGAGCTGAGACAATCAGTGCTCAGTGTAGTAATGATACAGCCACTTCCTAACTCCTTTCTGGGTGCTATAAAGACAAAGTTAATTGTATCATTACTATTTCAAAACAACTGAGGCTTTTAAAGTGTTTCTTAGGAGTGTTACAAGCCTGTCTGAAGTCCTGGAGAGCAATGAAGTATAGATCCAGGAGGCTGCAGTCAATGCAGTGTGGTGGTTGAGAGACCAGGCCCTGAAATCAGACCTGGGTCAAATTTCAGCTCTACCAGTTTCTGGTCTTACGCCCTTTGGCAAGTTAGTTAATCTTTTGAGCTTTAATTCTTACATGTAGTATGAGAACTGAGAAGTAATAACTGTATCGATACTGAAGGAGTGTTATAAAGAATAAATGAGATAATTAACACAGAGCACTTCATAAATGCTCTGCAAATGCCAGCTTTGCTGCCGTTATTATTATAATTAGAAGCAGGAGCAGTAGTGGTGCAGAGGAATCCAGAGACAAATTTTGCCTTTGTTTCTAACAGCATGATTTCTAGAAAGTCACTTAGCTTTGCAGACCTCAGTTTCCTCATCTAGAGTTTTGGTATGTTGGAGTAGATAGTATGTAAAGTATCCTCCAGTGTTTATCATCTTGGATGCTACAGTGAACTTTTTAGAGGGAAAATACTACAGCGGCTGAAAGCACAGGCTGAAGAGTCTTTCAGGCCTCAGTTTGGATCCTGCCTCCGTTCTGAGGCACACACCGCTCATGGCCAATCCATGTCCTGTGTCCTCTGCCTTCCTTAGAGTTTGCCATTTTGTTCAGAACAGCACTGTGAGCTCCCTCCCACCTCCCCGACCCTATGATGAATCATGATTGCTCTAGGACAGGTCAGCAGACTACTGCCCAAGGGGCCAATCCATCCATGTTCCCACCCTCTGCTATGCTTGCGTTCCTGTAAATAAAGTTTTATTGTAACACTGCCACCTATTCATTTATGTGTTACCTGTGGTGGTTTTTCCAGTTCTACAGGTGGAGTTGAGTAGTTGTGACAGGGATGGACCATATGGCCTGCAAACCCTAACTGTTTGCTATCTGGCCCTGTACGGAAAATGCTTGCCACCCTCTTTCCTAAGAACGTTATGATAACCCTGCCTCTGTCAGGTTTCCAGCTTCCCTTGCAGCTGTGGGGACCTGATGATTCACCTCTCCCACAAAGATGTCAGCCCGAGCCATTGGAGCCTGCTGTTCTCCCTCCTCCCTGTTCCTGTTGGATTGTGTGCAGTTGTTTCTAGGTCTGGTGCTTATAGGTGTAGTTACCATCCTGCCGTTATAAGACAGTAAACCTGATACAAGCTAAGCAGGGTGGAACAGAGAGAGGGAGGGGCCTGGATTCTTGACAGACATTATCGAGTTCTTGTACTGGCTCTGGATTCCCTACCTGTAGTCTTTTTTGTTATATGAGAAAATAATCTCTTCTTTTTTAAAAAAGACTTTTAAAATTATTTGTTGTGGCTGCCTGTAACTAAATGCAATCCACCTATTACAGACTTTTTACTACTGGTGAAATTTTGAACAAATTATTTAATTTTACTAGGCCTCAGATTTCCTCTCTGTTTCTTACTTTAGTAATGAGGATTAGGTTAGATGAAAAATATAAGGCTTTTGCTCAGTTCCTACTACAGAGGAAGCAAATAATTGGAAGTTATTTTTATTTCCCAATGAATCCATTCATAATTCTAAATTATTTTGAGTCTATGTCTACACAGGCACATATCTGCCAAATTACCTTTTGCAAAAAACCATGTTTTATTTAGAAATGCTTTGACAGCCAGAACACGTTTCTATTGCAAACAAAAATATTTTCAGTTTAGAAATACTTGTTTTGATCATCCGTGTGGAAATGAATGTTTTGTATTTGAGTTGTTAAGCTACAAAATATATTTGCTAAATGTTTTTGCAAAAATATTCATCCATTTCTTAGAATATTGCCTTAGAGAAGCACCCAGCGGTAATTATGTTCTTAGGCATGTTTATGACACAGAACAGATCGAACCTTTTGGAAAAATCTGGAATGGAAGCTGGGACTAACAGCCCAGTGACTCTAGATGCAGGGCGTCACCTACCTCATCACGACGCTAATGTTTCCAGGGCTTGCTAGTTGAATTTCCACATGACGATTAGCACAAATCCAGAACTAAATGACAGGTTATACTTCTGTCTCAAGCATCATATGATATTGATTTTTTTTTTTACTGTAACTAGAAATTTTTTTCCTTGAGGGTCATGAGAAAAATTGTGTTTTTTGACAAAAGTTTAATAATTTACTTGAGACTTATTGTTAAGGTTCAGTGATAGTGGCAGGGATTTATCCTTTTATAATCCTTATATTGTTTCTCTTTCAAATTTTTCATGTAGGGAATGTAAAAATAAACCCACTGGATAGCTTGTACCTTTTGCTGGCATTTAGGATAAAGAGAAACCCAATAAATTTTGCGTCGAGTGGCCTCACTGATATTGATTGAATTATAAGATCATAGTATAGCTTTTACAGATAAATCACCAGGAAGACATCACACAATGTTGTTCATAGAAAGTAAGAAAGCAGGTCTTCTTTTGTAAGATTCCATATTAATCTTAACCCCCGTAACATTATACTAATATATTTTTCAAGTTGATTATAACTCTCTACTACAAGGTCAAAATAAACCTTATATTAATAAAAACCATATGACTTGTCTTTAGACATCCAAGAAAATTTAAAAGTAATACTTTGCGTGTATATAAGAACTTTCATAATAGACAGTCTCAGAACACTTCAGAAATAAAATACACTCATATTATAGCCTGGATGTCTATAGGCATTCACTGGGCTAATGTTTCCTTCCAGGACTCTGTGACCTTCTAGAATTACTCAAAGACAGTGTGTTTGCCCTCACTGGTTGATTTTGTCCTTCAAAGAAAATTATTTGGAAGAAAAAATTTTCAACTTACTAGAGAAAAATACTCATTTCTGATTTTCTTATCATTTGACAGGAAGCTTACCAATTTATTGTAGATAATTACACCAATGTTTCATACCTTAGAATCACCTTTCAACGTGAATTCAAATGTATACGAAAAGCAATAGAGAATTCTGGACTTTAGATTTGCAAGAGATAAAAAGGCTCCAGTTTTCTTAAGTTGT
Source organism: Pan troglodytes (assembly GCF_028858775.2). Lineage (NCBI taxonomy): Eukaryota > Metazoa > Chordata > Mammalia > Primates > Hominidae > Pan > Pan troglodytes. Next base: position 9,645,922 of record NC_072404.2, read on the forward strand.
TATGATTACCACAGAGTAAAAAATGCCATAGAGTGAAAACGTCTTATGTTGATAGGAAGAGGTCAGGGCTCTTACTCGAAGTACAAGATAAATCACAGGCTTAATTTTGGACCACAGTGGACCCCTCCCTCCACTTCAGCTGTGGAAATACAAAGAAAAGAGTTGCATTGAAGAAACAACTGGAGTCCAAGTAGCACTTTGCTTCCGTTACAGGACTTGGAGCATGTTATAAATGGCTCAAAAAGTAGGATACTCTCCTCTTTTCAGGGATCTGTATAAGGAGGCAGTCATACTCAAAATACGAAGTAGAAGATAAATGTTTTCTGCCGGCATGATATTTTAAAAGGAAAAATATGATTATCTACCATGATGCATTGTGAACTGATATTATTGATCTTTCCTGTTGTGACCTTGGTTGTACAGCACCAACACAAACGCACACCCCTTGCTGGAAGGTCTAGTTTCAGGTGTGAATGCATAGAAGTCAGAGATTTAAAAAATAGGGGGCTTGTAGTATTTGTTTTTGCCTTAATTAAGAGTTAATACTTGGCTTATCTACTTACTCATTCAGACAGCATGGGTTGAAAATGTATTATAAGGCAGGTAATGTGAGGCAATGGGGGTGTCTTTAAGAAGATAATAGCTTATCTGAGCCTTTTATCCTGCAGGATTCACTATGACCTTGCTTTTCCACTCCCCTCCCGCTGGGTCCTTCAGTCTGTCCCCCTTTATTTTTGCTTACTCATTCATGAGTATTCATTAAACTCCTACAATGTACCAGGCACTCAGAATATAGCTGTGAGCAAGACGGTTATGCTTCCTACTCTCACTTAGCTTATAATTGAGTTGGAAGACAGACATTAAGTAAATACTTATATTAATAATTTTATTGTAATTATAATTTCTGTTCAGAGACCCAACATAATTTCAAGTTTCCACTTTTTCTTAAAAAATTCTTTCTGATTCTAAAACTTTATAGACAACTAAGAAAAAATAGGAATAAATCAGGAAAAAGTAACCTAAGATATCCCACCAGCCCAAAATAACTTGTTACTGTTTAAAATACTTTTTCTTGCACTTTTCTTTAGTGTGTATATGTGTGTGTGTGTGTGTGTGTGTGCGCACCTGTGCCCATGTGTATTTACAGTTTGGGATCATACTATATAGTTAGTTTTGCTATTCTCTTTCAATGATCATTAAACAGGATTTCTTATATTACATATTTTCCAATAACATATTTTAAGCTTGTTGAATAATTTGTATTTTAGTTATGTAGCATAAATTATTTGTTTACTTGGGTACATTTCAGTTATGTCCTTCAATTTTTGTGCTTATTTAAACTGATGTGATAAAAATATAAACTCTTGTCTACATGTTTTATTTAGTCTACTAGATAATCTAGAATTGGAATTACTTGGTCAAAGGGTATAAATATTTTTGAGGTGATTCATATATTTTATGAAACATTATAGAATATTTATACTCTTTGATCTATTCAATGTAATATACAATATGAAACATTCCCCTGTATTCTAGAATCGCATCGAGTTATACATGCCTTCAAGTGGTATTTGTGTCGAGTTTACGTATCCTTGGCGCCGTCGAGTATTGCACTGGCAGATACATTTCTATTTTAATTATATATTAATATGATAGATAAAGGTAGCATCTTGGTAATTTAATATTTTCATTTATATATCATCCAGTTGTATTTCACATGTGTACCTGTAATATTTGCCAGTTTTCTGTTGAGATGATAGCCTTTTTTGCAAAATAAATGAACATATTTTAGACATATAATAAAATTTTAGATGCCATGTTATATATTAATATGACTTAATATCTTATGTAATAGTATAGACATATTTCTTAAAGATATTAATAATTTTTGTTTTTTTACAAATAAAATGTTGTATACTCATTTATAATGCTACTTTGAGACTGTGTGGTTATATAAACACCAAATTTTTTTCTTCATTATCTCTGTTCTTTTGTAAACCTGTTTTTCTTTTACTAATTTCCCTTTTTGCATAAAAATGTCATAATATTCATTATTCCAAATCCCTCTCGTTATTTGGTTTGTATTGTTTCATAGTGTTACTTCCTCATTCTTTTGACCAGTTTCAAAATCACAATGGACAGTTCAAAAAACATGTTAAGGATTTTGATTGGAATTACATTAAAAGTATAAATCAATTTGAGGAGAACTGACATCTTTACAACATTGCCCCATCTCCTCCAGAAATATTATCTGTCCCTCAGCTGATCCATGCTTTTCTTTGTATCTTCCTGTGACCTTTGATATGTTTTTTTCATAGATGCCATGTTTTTTGTGTGGCTAGATATTTTATATTTTTGTTGCTATTATGAATAGTTTCTTTTTATTGTTTTTTTTCTGGCTGTAATTGTTATCTTTCTCTCTTGGAGACCATCTTCAACTAAGTGCAAGATAGTGACAGGAGGTCTAGTTTCAGATCCCTGGAGTATCTGGGAATCTACTGTTATAGCCTCTAGATTCTGGCACTGGCCTATAATTTTTACCAGCCTAATCTCTGCTATCCCCTAGCTACGTATACTGAAGCTGCAGTGAACACCTGGTCCCCGCAGCCATCTCATTTTCTCCTTCCCGCACATTTGTCTCCGCCCTGACCCTGACCTCTGCCCCAGGACTGTGTCCATGCTCTGACACTCAGCTGCGTGCTGCCTTGCTCCCTCACTCGTCCCACCTGCATGTGACTGCCTCTTCCTCCAGACCTTTGTGGTGTTTTGTTTGTATCTTTCTTGGGATTATTTGTCATAGTTCACCTTTTATGATTTATGATTATACCTGTCTTGCCCAAAAGTGTGCCAGAGTGGAAAGCAAATTGTAAAAGACTAAGCACTGTGACAATGGGAAAGTAATTTAGATTGCTCTTTGCCTCAGTCTCCAAACTCGTATAGGAATACTAAGTTATGCCCTGCCCACTGCGTAAGACTTCGTGAAAGCTCTTTGAGATGTGAGAAAGGCGAATCTAAGAGATGGCGACCGGGAGGTCACTTCCCCTCCTAGGTTGGGCAGTGCATGAAGGCAAGGCCTGGCTTTCACAGTACTTCATGCAGGTTTCATTTAGCTCAACACCCTCCTCTCATAGACACTCACAGTTAGATTGAATCAGAGGGTGGCCACGCTTGGCAAGCGGGGAACAGCAGCCAAGTTGTAGTGGACTTGGCCGTGTACAGAGAAGGATGGATTCCAGGTAGTGAAATTAGAAATTACACCTCAGTCGGGGACCTCTGGTTACCTCTGGCACTTACATTGTTCTGGAAAGAATGTATTTATGTTGGTGAGGGGGAGAAAAGCATATGAAATTGAGACAGTAGGTGATCCAATGGATGTTCTAAGACATTCCCTGGAAAACAATGCCACTGTCTTGGTGTGTCTGATGTTCTGGGGAACACTTGAAAAACATCCGTCTCTGGGCCACATCTCGAGTTTCTGATTCCATAGTTTGAGCCCAGGAACCTACGTTTTTACAAATATCCCTGGTAATTCCTATCATAAGTTTGTGAACCATTGCACTAGAACAGGATTCTTAATAGTGACATGCAGGCCTTACTGAAAATGATTTGTTCTGTGGAATGAGAAGCTAACAAACACACGTAGAAACACACAAGCACATTTCGTAGAATAGGCATTTCTGTTCTGTAGAATTTCTTCAAGTGTCTTCTTATTGATCTACCAAACATGAAAATATTTCCAGGATACAAATGCTTTCCCAGAAAGCAGGTATAAAGGTGTTTCATTGGGAAACATATTAGAGACTCTAATTATTAGAGACTAAGAGTTGTTATGATGTGAATTTTTTCTGTATTACTACATAAGTGACTCTTTCTTAATTGCTAAAAATATTTATCAGTACCTGATCACAGAATTCTTACAAGACAGCATGGTCTACTTACACTAGGCGCCTCACACAGCAAATTAAATAAGTATTTCCATCTAAGAATTTGCATCCTAAACACTTGCAGGAGGATAGGAAATGGATTCTGTCATTATAATAGGATTTAATTATTCCTTTCCATGATTTTAAACATTATGCAAAATAGATGCTCATCGTAGGATACAAGTGCTGAAGAATATGAGTAGATTAAAATCACTCATAATCCTGTTTTCTATAGGCACCCATAAGCATTTTCTCATGTCTTTTCTTTCTCTTACATATGTTTTTTGTTATGGAGTTCCTCCTTGATAAGCTGCTTTGTAAAGATTTTAAAATTCAGATTATATCATAGGTGTTTTCATTTATCAAAAACTTTGTTAAATGTCCTTTTAATGGGTGCATAATAGTTTATTATATTGGAGGTACCATACTTCGATATGAATATCCTTGGAGTCAGAACTATAAAACATGGAGAATTACATTGTTAGTGCATTAAGCATTTCAACTCAACACAGTTAATTGAGACATTTATATCATGTGTACATTTTCCTTATAACATGCACTTATTATTCCGGTGACATAAATCTTCGGAAGTAAACAGAGAAGGCAACCACGAGACGTAGCCTGTATGTGCAGTAGAGGACAGAGGAAGACCAGCAGTGTAATCACCTGGAAGTCACCACCCAAATTACCTTCTTTCATTCTGCAGTGATGACACAATCAAAGCTAATGAGCAATTTTACTTTTCACTTATTTCGGGTTTTGCAGCATTTGGAGTTGCTGACGCTCATTGGCTTCCTGGCATCTTCTTTTTTGCTTTCCTCCCACCGTTCTTCCCTGTTTCTTCCTTCGTTCCTCTCAGCCTCTTCTACATGTTCCGCTTTTCCCACTTGTCCCTTGTTCTTATGCAATACTTGATCCTCTTCTCACTCTAAACTATCTCCTGGCTGATTTCCTCTTGCTCCCATGTCTTTAACTTCCTCCTAGAGATGATGTCCTGCCAACTTACATCTTATTGCCACTCTCTCCACTGTGAGACTCCGCTAAGCTCTTGTTCAGATCCATGCTCCACTGTGTGATCTTGGTCATCCTCCACTCCTTGGATCCCCCAATCACATGATCTCTGCTTGTACACATTGCACCGTATATGTTTGCTGTGCCCTGACGTCCAAGGGACATGTTGCATATGTGGAGAGCAGTGGCAAGGAATGATTGATTGCTTGATTGACCAGTAACTGATTGGATCACTAACTGATAGGCATGAAAAATCCTCCCTCGCTAATTCCTATATAATCCTCATCTTAGCCCAGGATTTGGTGATGGTGTTCTGTAATATGTAGTCCAACTTTCTCTTTCTCACAGAGCTTACATTTCTCTGTGTTTGTGTGTGTGTGTGTGTGTGTGTTGTTACCTACATTTAAGGTTACTCAAAAAGCAGCAATAATTGTATCTTATATAATTATTGTCTAAATTTCTAATCCTTTGGTGCCGATTTCTGAAACAGTGTTAACAAAAGTAATCAAAGGATGAAATAATATATATTTAATTATTTTTGAGTTTTGTCAGTTCTTATATTAAATAGTGTATTGAATTTAGGGACTAAAATGTAATTATAACAAAGCAATTCACTCTAAGAACATTTAATTGTTTATAATACTGTAGGGTGTCTAACAGTAGATAGGAGACCTCTGATATTTACCATAGAAGTTCCTTTAAAAAAAAAACCTCATAAGTAATACGGTTTATGGAAAAATTCATTTTGTTTATGGAATGGTAGTGCGAAATAGAACTTGTATTTTAGAAATGCTTTTAAAGATCTTGAATGAGATATACTCTCTCAGGTTCTTAAACATAAGAATCAGAATATGAAAGGCATCTTTTATTTTCTAGATTTTCCTTCTCTCGCTATTTGACTAATTCTTATAGTAAAACTAGGGAAAGTGAATGAAGTTAACATCAACCATCCCTTGCTAGGTTTGTTCATCTTACTTTTGGAAAACAATGATAATGATTCTGTGTAGGGCTGTGGTTTTTAAATTGCTTGTCTGCTAATTATAAGAAAAGCCAAGATATTGAAATTTGTCTAGTGCTAATTACTCATCCCTTTCTTTCCCACTGCAATTTACAGTGTGTCTTCAGGGTGTCAGTCACTGATTTGGAGCTTCTGCCTCTGCTTCTTCTCAGCAATTAGGTCTCATCTTCAGCTAATGGAATTGAGTGACGTTTAGCTAGTAATATGGGGAATCTGTCTTCAGCTCTGCTTCATTAGAAGTTGGTGTGAGGCCTTGAAAAAGGTTTCCTGTTTGTTGCTAAGACAATGTGATTTGAACTTACTCTAATACCCCTTTTTTTGAGTCATTTTTGTCTCACTGTCTTCTTACTGCTTGCCCCACATGATTCTTTGACCATCTTCATCCCCAAATCTGAATTTTGCCTTAAGCAAGATGTGCAAAAAGTACTTGGTTTTACTTCTAAAGCTGATGTAGTTTATAACTTACTCATTTCCTCTCCCCACTTCACTCCTACAGTAGGTTTTGCTGCTGTTATTGTTGTCACCAGTATTTCTATGTGGTAATGATCCTTGAATCTTATTTTGCTGATCATCAATCTGTGGAAGAGAAAGACTGTTAAAAGAGGCTTCTTAACTCGCTCTTTCAGAAAGATGGAATTAGATGGACTTTTCCCTTTTTGTCCTGAGTACAGCTAAAAACTGTGAACATTATATGAAAAGCATAGGAAGATTGTGAACAGTGGAGAGAAGAAGGCAGACAGACTGAGGACCTTGAGACCTGATGAATGGCACAGTGCTGGCATCTCTGAGCTTTCTGTTTCTCTCATTTAGCTTGCACTGGGTGTTGAGAAGCTAACAGTCCAGTTGCCAGTGGGCACAGACAAGAAAAGCACCCCCAAACCCTCCCCTTTCTGCCAAAGGACCACAAAGGGGGCAGCTTAGAATGACAGAAAACTTTTAGACAATAACCCCTCTGCTATAGCCAAATACTACAGAAGAAAACTGTGGCCATATTCACAAACCCCCAAGCAAAGGCTGAGCAGGGAGCTTAGACTTTCAGCGTGACCCCCATCAGAATGGTAAGAAAGAAGGATGGGTGTGGGGCCAAGGCTTGTGTCTCCTCGGTGTGGTCATGCGTTCCATCTCACGGTATTGGAGAGAGCACCTGAGGCGCCTGAACTTCCACCTTACCTGATGCTGTCAGGGTGTCCCTTGTCCTCCCCACTGGGGTGATATCAGAAGAGGCCTAGTGAAGAATCAGGATTTTCCCATCTTCTCAGTGGTAACAAGGGCCCTCCTCACTCACAGTGTCAGTGGAGGCTTATAAGGAGCAGTAACAGAACCCTCTGCACCTCTGTCTTAGCTCAGGCTGCTATAGTAAAACACCACAAATGCTGGGGCTTAGACAGCAGACGTCTGTTTCCTCACAGTTCTGGAGACTAAAAGTTCAAGGTCAAGGTGCTGGCCAGCTCATTTCTTGGTGAGGGCTTTCTTCCTGGCTTGTAAACAACCACCTTCTTGCTGTGTCCTCACATGGCAGGTAGAGAGAGAGAACAAACTCTCTGGTGTCTCTTCTTATAAGGGAACCAGTTTCATCATGAGTGCCCTGTGCTCATAACCTCATGTAACCCTAATTAGTTCCCAAATGTCCTATCTCTAAATGCCATCTCATTAGAGTGTAAGGCTTCAAAATACGAATCAGTTAGGGAGGACACAAAGGATCAGTCTATAATAACCTCCTACCCAGGAGAGACATCAGCAGAGAGGCCCAGGGGACTCTGGAGCTTTCACCCAAACCTGAGAGGAACAAGGAATCAACTTCCCACTCCCAGGTGTCAAGAGAGGCCAAGTGGGGCTCCTGGATGTCCACCTGCCACCTGGCAGAAATGAAGGGCAGCACTTCTCTTGGATTCCTACTAGTGCAGTGTCAGAAGAGGCCTGATAGAATAGAAGGCTAAAGTAACATACACAATCTCATAACATGATATCCCCTAATGTCCAGGTTTCTAGTGAAAATCATTGATCATAACAAGAACCAAGAATATCTCAACTTGAATGAGGAAAGACAACAAACACCGCAACAAAATGACACAGATGTTAGAGATGTCTGACCAGCATTTTAAAGCCAGTCATAAAAATGCAATCAATGAGGAATTACAAACATGCTGGAAATAAATGAGAAAGAAAAAAGAGGCCATTTCATCAAAGCAATAGAAAGTCTCAGCAAAGAAATAGAAGAGATAATAGAGTACTGAATGGAAATTTTAGAACTAGAAAATTCAATAAATTCAATTAATCTTGATGATGTACTCAACAGCAGAATGGAGAGGACAGGGAAAAGAATCCGTGAACTTGAAGATAAAAAAAAAATAGAAAATACTTGATCTGAACAACAGAGAAAACAGACTAAACAAACAAAAACCTCAGAGCCTCAGAGATTTCTGGGACTACAATAAAAGATTTCGTGTTTGTATAGTCAGTATCCAAGAAGAAGAGAAAGAGGGTAGAGTTGAAGAATTATTCAAAGAAATAACGGTTAAAGATTTCCTGAATATGGCATTTTAAAATATGGCAAATTCGTTGAAGAATTGTTCAAAGAAATAATGGTTAAAGATTTCCTGAATATGGCATTTTAAAACACATAACCTTTCAAGAAGCTGAGAGAACCCCAAGATCAAAGAAATGCACATCAAGAAACATAGTAGTTAAACTTCTAGAACTAAGGACAAAGAAAAAAATTTCTAAATGCAGCCAAAGAAAACAGTACCTGACATATAGGGGGAAACAATTTGAATGTCATCAGATCTCTCATCAGAAATTGTAGTGACCACAAGAAGGTGGCAAACATTTTTCACGTACTGAAAGACAAGAACTGTCAACCGCTAATTTTAAAGCTGGTGAAACTACCCTTCAGGAATGAAGGGGAAATTCAGACATTCTCAAATGAAGGAAAACTAAAGGAATGTGTTTCTATAATACCTACCCTTAAGGAACAGGTAAAGGAAGCACTCCATAAACGATTTTTTATTTTTATTAAGATGAGAGTTATCTTGGGACATCAAGAAAGAAAAAAGAACAGAAAAAGCAGAAATGTAGATAAATAGACTTTTCTTTTCCTTTTGAGTTTTCTAAATTATGTTTGTTGGTTGATGTAAACAGTATAACATTGTCAAATGTAGTTCACAGTGACATAGAGGAGATGTTTATGACAATCATAGTTGGTGTAGGATAAGGGACCTAAAGAATGGTAAGGTTTTTATACTTAAACTGGTAAACGTTGATACTAACACACCATAAGCCTTGTGGATATAATGCAATAATTAAAGCAACCACTAAAAAGCTATCCAGAGAGACACAAAAATGCCATAGGTATGTCAAAATAGAATTTCAATAAAATGTTCAAGTAACAGAAAAGGAAAAAAGAAATCAGAGAAACAAGAAAACAGAGAACACCCACAACAAACAAAAAAAAATGGTGGACTTAAGCCCCAGAATGCCCATAATTATAGTAAGTGTAAATGGTTTAAATACACCAATGAAAATGCAGAGACAATAGAGAAAAGTCGATTCATCTATACTTTTGCACTTTTTGTTCTTTCTTCTTTCCTTCCAGATGACCCCAAATACCTCCCACCTTTTTTCCCCTTATTTCTATTTTTTTGGTGTGCTTCCATCAGCTATTCCTTAAAGGTGGGTATTATAGGAACCCATTCTCTTGGTTTTTCTTCACTGATAGGAGATTGGTAGAGTAGATTAAAGAAAAAAAATGTGGAGAGCGGACATCTTGTGGCTGTGTCGTGCGTGTGAGCCCCATAGGGCTGGGGAGGAACCAGCTGCCACGCAGGGAGGAGGCTGAGGCTATCTACCTAGAAAATTCCAAGGAATCTATTTAAAAAAAACTCAGAATAAGTTCAGTAAGATCAACATACAAAAATCAATCACATTTCTATACAGTAGCAGTAAGCGTGGAAATTGACAGAGAATACAATACTGTTTAAAATTGCTTTAAAAAACACTTAGGTATAAATCCAACAGAACATATACAGCACTTCATGTTGAAAACTACAAAATACCGATGACAGAAATCAAAGTGCTAAATTTATGGCCAACATGCCGTGTTCAACATGTCCATGTCTATAAAAAGTGGACTATGTGTCTATAAAAAGTGAATTTTTCCCAAATTGATGTATAGGTTTAATGTAATTCATATCAAAATCGTAGCAAGACTTTGTGTAGGTACAGAAAAGATTGTTCTAGTTGGGAGTGGTAGCACGTGCCTGTAGTCCCAGCTACTTGGGACCCTGGGGCAGGTGGATTGCTTGATTCCAGGATTTGGGGTTGTAGTGAGCTATGATCGTGCTACAGTGCCCTAGCTTGGGTGATAGAGCGAGACCCTGTCTCAAAAAAACCCAAAAATATAAAAGATTATTCTAAAATTTATGTGGTTAAGCAAAGGAGCTGGAATAGGTGAACAGTTTTGGAAAAGACGGATAAGATACAAAGGATCACTCTATTCAATCTGAATTCTTACAATATAGGTAATGTAGTAAAAACTGTGATATTGTTGTAGGGATAGACACATGAATCAATGGAACAGAATGGGGAACACAGAAATAGGCCCACATAAGTACAGCCAAGAGATTTTTGACAAAAGCATAAAAGCAATTCAATGGAGGAAGAATAGTCTTTTCAACAAATGCTGCTAGAATGGTTGGACGTGCATAAGCAAAAAAAAAAAAAAAAGAAAAAAGAAAGAAAAATTGTATCTTGACCTACACCCTAATCTTTATATAAAAATTTACTTAAAGTGTGTTGGATTAAGTGTGAAATGTAAAACTGTTAAACTTTCAGAAGAATAAACTTCTGGGGTTTAGAACTTAGTGAAGTGTTCTTAGACATGACACCAGAGACACAGTCCATAAATGTAAAAATTCAATAAGTTGGAATTCATTAAAATTTAAAACATCTGCTCTGCAAGGGGATGAAAAGACAAACCATAGACTGTAATAAACTATTTCTAAGCTACACATTTGAGAAAGTGGCCATATTTGGAATACATAAAGATTTCTCAAAATTCTACAATTAAAAAAATCTAATGATAAAATGGGCAAAAGACGAGACATTTTACTATTGTACGTTTTCTTGTGGGAGCAAAGTAAATCTTTTTAAAAAGCAACTGTGTCTTTTTCAACCCACTTCTTGGAAGTGATGATGGAAGTGTGTCTTCGTGGCTCCTGCAGAGGTTTTAGCTGGACTTTCCATACTGGAGATGAATAAGCACCCCTCTCCCCCTCCACATTATGGCCGGATAGCATTCACCACTCTCACCTGCTTAGTCTTCTGCCCCAAACTGCTTCATTCATACCTGCTTCTGGAACATTTTCTCGTACACTGACTCCAGCACAGAGGCTGTTCTTTCTAAGTTCTCCCTGAATTAGCAGTGATGAAATGCCTCATGACCCGAGAGACCTGGCCTTGGCTGTTCCCCATGTTGGACTAGTATTGGAGATCACATAGTTTATTGTTTCACTTGTCATTGACTAGAAAATAAATTAGAAAGATGGTTCAAGTTCAGCATTTTTACTCATGGTACTCCTTGACTTCTGCCTGTTTTGCAAAAGAGGGTCTGTAGATGACAAAAACATGAAAAAGACATTCAGTGGAAATGCAGATTGAAACCAAAATAAGAGATCACTAGCTATTAAAACAGCTAAAATAAAAAGTAGTGACAGTACCAAATACTCAGGAAGATGCAAAGAAATTGGATCTTTCATGCGTTGCTGGTGGAGATATAAATTGGTGCATCTAGAAAATATTGGAAAATAGTAGTTTCTTTAAAAACTAAATGTATGCCGACGATACGACTTAGTTCTCCTGAACGTTTGTCCCAGAGAAATGAAAACCTGTGTCTACACAAAATATGCTTCTGGACATTCTAGAAGCTTTCATTGCAATGGCCACAAATTGGAAATAACCCACGTATTTTTCAATGAGTGAATAATTTTACAAATTATGGTGCATTCATGTCATAGAACACTACTCTGCATCTTAAAGGAGTGAGCCGTTAATAATGTAACACTTGGGTGAATGAGTCTGAGGGGAATTACACTGAAAAAAAGCCTGACTTGAAAGGTCACATGTTGTATGATTACATTTATGTAACATTCTCAAAATGAGAAAATTATATAGTTGAACTAACTAGTGGATGCCAGGTTGGGATGAATGGGAGGATTAGATGTGTCTGTAAGAGTAGCAAGAGGGAGGTGTGTATGGTGATGGCAGTTTTGTGGCTGGACTGTAGTGGTGGTGAAGTCAGCTACACATGTGATAAAGTGACAGAGCTATACTCACACATTGCACTAATTTCAATTTCCTGATTTTTCAATGCATTGTATTTCCTTAAGCAGTATCCATTAAGAGAATCAGCGTAAAGGGCACCTGATTTTCTCTGTTCTATTTTTCCAATTTCCTATGAATCTATAATTATTTCAAAGTAAAATACTGTTTTTTTCCTTGAAAAAGGAGACTTCTCCAATGTCCTTCAAAAATATCTGTCATTGGCTTCCCAAGACGTGTGAATTTGTTGTTGTTTTATTGTGTTTTCGTTTTGTGTTTGTTGGCATCAACAAATATTTTCTTTCCTTTATTTCTCCACATTTTACTTTTGTTTTTCATCTTTTTATTTCGATAACTTTTGGAGTACAAATGGCTTTTGGTTACATGGATGAATTGTATGGTGGTGAAGTCTGAGATTTTAGTGTACCCATCACCTGAGTATTGTACATTGCACCCAGTATGTCGTTTTTTCTTCCTCCCCTTTCTGAGTTTCCATAGTCCATTATATTGCACTGTATGCCTTTGCGTATCCAGAGCTTCGCTTCCACTTATAAGTGAGAACATATGGTATTTAGTTTTCTATTCCTGAGTTACTTCACTTGGAATAAGGGCCTTCAGCTCCATTCAAGTTTCCGCCAAAGTCGTTATTTTGTTCTTTTTTTTATGGATGAGTAGTATTCTATGGTGTATATATACCATTTTTTCTTTATCTACTCATTGTTTGATGCCACATTTTCTTTATCCACGCATTGTTCGATGGGCACTTAGGATGAGGATCCATGCCAATATCGATTTTTTTTTTTTTACTTTTTAATAATGGCCATTCTTGCAGGAGTAAGGTGGCATCTCACTGTAGTTTTAATTTGCATTTCCCTGATGATTAGTGATGTTAAGTATTTTGTTCATATGTCTCTTGTATATCTTCTTTTGAGAGATGTCTATTTATGTCCTTTGTCCACTGTTTGATGATGATATTTGTGGTTTTCTTACTGATTTGTTTGAGTTCCTTGTGTTTTCTGGATATCAGTGCTTTGCTGGATTCATAGTTTGCAAATACTTTCCCCCATTCTGTGGGTTGTCTGTTTACTCTTGATGATTGTTTCTTTTGCTGTACAGAAGCTTTTTGGTTTAATTAGATCCCATTTATTTATTTTCATTTTTGTTGCATTTGCTTTTGAGGTCTCAGTCATGAATTCTTTGCCTAGGCCAATGTCCAAAAGAGTTTATCCTAGGATATCTAATAGAGTTTTATGGTTTCAGGTCATAGATTTAAGTCTTTCACCATCTTGAGTTGATTTTTGAATAAGGTAAGAGACAGGGATTCAGTTTCATTCAGTTGATTTTAAGTATTTGGCTTTATTTCTAGGCTCTCTACTCTGTTCCATTGGTCTATGTGTCTACTTTTATATCAGTACCATGCTGTTTTGGTAACTGTAGTTTTGTAGTATAATTTGAAGTCTGGTAATGTGATGCTTCCAGATTTGTTCTTTTTGCTTAGGATTGCTTTGGCTATTAGGGCTCTGTTTTGGATCCATATGAATTTTAGTATTTTTTTCTAATTCTGTTAAAAATGATGTTGGTATTTTGATAGGAATTGCATTGAATTTGTAGATTGTTTTGGACAGTATGGTCATTTTCATGATATTGATTCTTTGAATCCATGAGCATGGGATGTGTTTCCATTTATTTGTCATCTGTGATTTTTTTCAGCCATGGTTCGTAGTTCTCTGAAGAGATTTTTCACCTGCTTGGTTAAGTATATTCCTAGTGATTTTATTTTATTTTATTTTATTTTATTTTATTTTATTTTATTTTATTTTTGCAGCTTTTGTAAAAGGGATTGAGTTCATGATTTGAGTCTCAGTTTGGTGGTTGTTGGCATGTAGCAATGCTACTGATTGGTATACATTGATTTTTGTGACCTGAAACTTTACTAAATTCATTTATCAAATCAAGGAGTCCTTTAGAGGAGTCTTTAGGGTTTTCTAGTTATGTGACCATGGCATTGGCAGACAGCAATAATTTGACTCTCTCTTTTCCAATTTGGGTGCCCTTTAATTTTTTTATCTTGCCTGATTCCTCTGGCTAGGACTTCCAGTACTGTGTTGAATAGAAGTGGTGAAAGTGGGCATCCTTGTCCTATTTCAGTTCTCAGGGAGAATACTTGCAGCTTTGTGCCATTCATGATGCAACTGTCATGATGTTGGATGTGGGTTTGCCACAGATGGCTTTTATTTTGAGGTAAGTCCCATCTATGCCTAGTTTGTTGAGGGTTTTTATAATAAAGGGATGCTAGATTTTATTGAATGTCTTTTCTGCATCTATTGAAATGATTATATGGTTTTTGTTTTTAATTCTATTTATGTGATATATCACATTTATTGATTCATGTATGTTAAACCTCCCTGCATTTCTGGAATGAAACCCACTTGAGCATGGTTATTATTTTTTTTGATGTGCTGTTGGATTCAGTTAGCTCATATTTTGTTGAGGATTTTTGCATCTATATTCATCAAGGATATTGATCTGTAGTTTTATTTTTTGTTGCTGTTATGTCTTTCCTGGCTTGGTATCAGGGTGATACTGGCTTCACAGATGAGTTAGGGAGTATTCCCTCTTTCTCAGTCTTTTGGAATAGTTTCAGTAGGATTGGCACCAATTCTTTGAATGTCTAGTAGAATTCAGCTGTAAATCCATCTGGTCCTGGGCTTTTTTGTTGGCATTTTTCTTTTTTATGGAGTCTTGCTCTGTCACCCAGGCTGGAGTGCAGTGGCATGATCTCAGCTCACTACAAGCTCCACCTCCTAGGTTCACACCATTCTCCTGCCTCGGCCTCCCAAGTAGCTGGGACTACAGGTGCCCGCCACCACACCCGGCTAATTTTTTTGTATTTTTAGTAGAGATGGGGTTTCACCATGTTAGCCAGGATGGTTTCGATCTCCTGACCTCGTGATCCACCCACTTTGGCCTCCCAAAGTGCTGGGATTATAGGCGTGAGCCACTGAGCTCGGCCAGCAACTTTTTTTTAAATTACTCATTCAGTCTCACTGCTTGTTACTGGTCTGTTTAGAGTTTCTATTTCTTCTTGATTTAATCAAGGAGGGTTATATGTTTCCAGGAATTTATTCATTTCCTCCAGATTTTCTAATTTGTGTGCATAAAGGTGTTCATAGTAGTATCAAATGATCTTTTGTATTTCTGTGCTGTCAGTTGTAATGTCTCTAGTTTTATTACTAATTGAGTTTATTTGAATCTTTTCTTCTCTTGGTTAGTCTAGCTAATGGTCTATCAACTTTGTCTTTTCAAAGAACAAGATTTTTGTTTCATTGATATTTTGTTTTTTGTTTCAAGTTTATTTCATTTTGCTCTGGATCTTTGTTATTTATTTTCTTCTGCTAGCTTTGGGGTTAGTTTGTTCTTGTTTCTCTAGTTCCTTGAGATGTGACATTAGGTTGTCAATTTATGATCTTTCAGAATTTTTTGTGGAGGCACTTTATGCTATAAACTTTTCTCTTAGCATTGCTTTTGCTGTATCCAAGTAGTTTTGATAACTTGTGTCACTGTTATTTATTTCAAAGAATTTTTAAATTTCCATCTTGATTTCATTGTCAATTCAAAAATCATTCAGGAACAGATTGTTTAATTTACATGTGTTTGTAGTTTTCAAGGTTCCTTTTGTAGTTCATTTCTCATTTTATTCTATTCTGATCAGAGAAAATACTTGAAGTGATTTTGATTTTTAAAACATTTATTGAGACTTGTTTTGTAATCCATTATATGGTCTATCTTGGAGACTGTTCCATGTGCTGATGAGAAGAATGTATATCTGCAGTACTTGGGTAGAATGTTCTGTAAATATCTGTTAGGTCCATTTGTTCTAGAGGAGTTAAAGTCCATTGTTTCTTCGTTGACTTTCTCTCTTGATTGTCTGTCTAGTGCTGTCAGTGGGGAGCTGAAGGCCCCCCCTATTATCGTGTTTCTGTTTATCTCATCTCTTAGGTCTAATAGTAAATGTTTCATGAATCTGTGATCTCTAGTGTTAAATGCATAGAAGCTTAGGAATGTAATTCTTCTTGTTGGATTCATCCTCTTATCATTACATAATGACCTTTTGTGTATCTTTTTTTCTTTACTGTTGTTGCTTTAAAGTCTGTTTTATGTGATATAAGAATAGCTACTTCTGCTCACTTTTGATTTCTATTTGCATGGAATATCTTTTTCCATCCCCTTACCTTGAGTTTTTATGAATCCTCATGTATTAGTCTCATTGCTATAAAGAAATACCTGAAGACTGAGTAATTTTTTTTTTAAGAAAAGAAGTTTAGATAGCTCATGGTACTGTAGGTTGTACAGGAAGCATGATGCTACTCAGCTTCTGGGGAGGCCTCAGGAAACTTACAGTCATGGCAGAAGGGAAAGAGGAGCAGGCACATCTTACGTGACAGGAACAGGAGCAAGAGAGAGTGAGAGGGGAGATGCCACACACTTTAAAATGACCAGATCTCATGAGAACTCACTCACTATCACAAGGACAGTACCAAGAGGGGTGGTGCTAAACCATTCATGAGAAACCCACCTCCAAGATCCAATTACCTCCCACCAGGCCCTCCATTCAACATTGGAAATTACAATTTGAAATGAGGTTTGGGCAGGGGCACATATCCAAACTCTATCACCTTACATGTCAAGCGAGTCTCTTGAAGACATCAGATATTTGGTTTGTAGTTTCTATCTATTCTGCCCATCTGTATCTTTTAAGTGGAGCATTTAGGCCATTTACATTCAGTGTTAATATTTAAGTGAAGCACTTAGGCCATTTACATTCAATGTTAATACTGCATTCATGATACTATTCCAGCCATCATGTTAATTGTTGCCTAGATACTTTATTTTATTTATTGCGTTATTGTTTTATAGGCCCTGTGGATTTTATGCTTTCAAGAAGTTCTATTATGGTGCATGTCAACCTTTTGTTTCAGAATTCAGAACTCCTTTTAGCATTTCTTGTATGGCTGGCCTGGTAGTGACAAATTCTCTCAGCATTTATTTGTCTGAAAATTACTTTATTTCTCCTTCAATTATGAAACTTAGTTCTGCTGGATACAAAATTCTTGGCTGACAGTTATTCTGTTTAAGGAGCCTCAAGATAGGACCCCAAATCCTTCGGGCTTGTAAGGTTTCTCCTGAGAAGTCTGCTGATAGAAGTCAGGAATGGCTTCCCTCCATCCATGCTGGAGACTGGGCATGCATGCAAGGCCCTTCCTTCTGCTGCTCCTACTTAATATTCCCCACCCCTCCCTGTATCAGGTTCAGCACTAGGTAGGGTTAAGGCTTTCTCTTTGGACTGGATTGCCAGGTTCCCTGGAGGCAGTCTCTCCCACTGTCACACTCACAGTTCTTCACCTGGCTCATGGTGTAGGCTGCAGCCTGCTGCTTCTTTCAAAGGGCCTGTGGTTTCTTTCCATTTTTCTGTTAAATTCCTTCATTGTTTCTTGGAAGAAAGTTAATGGTGTGTCTCTGCACACTATTTTTTCTTTCCAAGGGGGAGATGCATGCTAACACTGCCTCCAATCCACCATATTGAAAAAAAGAAGTTTTCCTATTTTTAAAGTAAAATCCTTTTCTTGAAATTGGGCTTTTGAAACATTTGCTTAGGTACTTTGCAAGATGAACCAAACTTCTAATATCAAAGGAGAACTTGGCCCACCAAAGGGTAGAAACTGTAGGCTCTCTCCTCCTGCTGTTTGTCATCAAGGCCCACACAGGGGTCCTGGCCCCAGCTGCCGGATGGGCTTTGTGTGAGCTCACAGGAGCAAAGCACGTGCCAGGTGCCCCGAGACTTAAATGTTCTCTCTGCTCTTATATCTTTTCATCATTTCATAGTTTTTGAAATTATTTGATGTATTACTTGACTATAAAGGAAAAAAAATCAGAGATTTTATTAAAACTCTGTAAACATTCCTAATTAAACTTTGCATGTTGTTCACAAACCTTTTATGTTTTAAGCTGCTTCAGGACAGAGAATTGATTCTCCTCTCAATTTTCAGTGACAGATCTGGTGGTACTTAGAGCCAGTAACATGCAGCAGTTAATTATGCTGCTGTCCCACATGTGTACATTTTGTTTTCTTGCCTGTATTTGTTATAAAGAGGGTTCATGTTACATTCCTCTGCACCCTCCAGAATGATTAGGTTGGCATGAGATCCTCACATACTGAACACACACTTAGTAACTTTCTTGTTGACTGGTTATTCTGTTGTTTCATGTTATTTTAATGAGACTGGGAAAAAAGCCATTGCTCAAATCTGATTATTCTTTATTAAAGTTCTCATATTGGAATTATTAAGGACTAATGTCATTAGGGACATTTCTACTTTTGATATAGAAACAAGCTGCTTTGGGAAAAATCTCCTGTTTTCATGCTTGACAGTGTACTTTCTCTTAGTTAAAACAAGTCTTTATGTATTTACTGTTTTATCGCCTGTGCTAAAACAGAACACTGAAATCTAAGGCAAAGATTGGGCATGTGCTTCGACTCCCTCGTAAATTACCCTTGCCATTAATTTAACCACAGTTGTGTTATCACTTGACCTAAAGGGGCTCCTGGATGATTGGGAAACCAGCAGAGAGGCTAATGGGCCAACAATCTTGGCAGCCAACCTCCGTGTATGTCTTGGAAAATTCCTTCAGGATGTTTGCTTTGGCATTTGATTGTTCCTATCTTCAGATTACCTTATTTTGTAGTATATTGAATGTTGCATCATTAACAAATACCTGGTTGATATCTTTATTACTGTGGCTTCAGGCAGTAATATAAAGATTTTTCTCTAAAATACAAAGTGTATTTGAAAGCTTTTCCTTTACATGTATATCAGTTTCAAACTTTACAATTAAATTTTATTCCCAGGAAACTCTCAGGAGGTTCTTTTGTGTATTCATAAGGTATAATTTGATGGCAACTTACATTATTTTTCAGAAAGGAAAATAGTTTCATATCCAAAAGTTTGAATTATTTAAGAAAGTTGACACACTTTAATCACAGGAAGCAGTATGATTTGACTTTTCTAAACCACATAAAAGTATTTCTAAATATTTTTGCAGATCTCTTCTTCTCTTTAAAGTGAGAATAATCTTCTTTAATTTTGGAGACTGTGCTAACCATTATCTTTGCTATTAAGGATTAATTTTGTAACTAAATATGTGTTGAGTCCTGGGCTCACACTTCAGGGATACATCAGGAGACAAGTAAGGCCTCTGACCTCGTAAAATTTACCTGGGAGAGACAGGTAGTTCCAAGTAAACAAATGAATAAACAAGATGATGATAGATGGCTGTGAATTCTATGAAGGAAACAGTGACTCAGGTCATGGAGGTGATAGTTTGCTTTGGTGGGTGATCGGGAAGGCTGCTCTAGGGAGGTGACATTTGCATAGCTTCCTAAGTATAAGAATGAGCCAGAGATGCTGCGGGTACCAGGGCTCAGAGCATTTCAGGCCATGGAGTTGACATGCTCAAAGAGCCCAAAGCAGAAAAGCTGTTTGGTCAAGAAACAGGAAGAAAATGAGTGTGGCTGTAGTATCATAAGCCAGGCAAAGGGTCAAGGCAGGGAGGGAGAGTTAGGCAGGAACCAGATCCTGCAGGCCCTGGAGGCCATCGAGGTTCTTCCCATTCTGAGTACAGTGGGGAGCCTCTGCATGCCTGGAAGCTGGGGGCGTTGTGATCTTTCGATTTAACTCCTGGGAGACCAGGGAGGAGCCCTGCCATGGTAGACCTCCAGGGGAAACATCTCTGTGGCTGTTTTCCTGTGCGGGCAAGTTACTTTGTCTAAAGCCCAGTTTCCACATTAGTGAACAAGATTAATGATGGCATCTACACAGTAGGGTTGGTGTGACCGTTCCATAAGAACATGCATGTGAAAGGGTTAATCCAGTGCTTGGAGAAAAGCAAATGCTCTACAGCAGAGGTCCGCAACCCTTGGGTAGGAACCAGGCCAGTCCATGGCCTGTTAGGAACCAGGCTGCACAGCAGGAGGTGAGGGGTGGGCAAGGGAGCGAAGTCTCATCTGTATTTACAGCCATTCCCCATCACTTGCATTCCTGCCTGAGCCCCACCTCCTGTCAGATCAGTGGCAGCATATGATTCTCATAGGACCGTGAACCCTATTGTGAACTGTGCGTGTGAGGGTCCTAGGTTGCACGCTACTTATGAGAATCTAATGCCTGATGATCTGTCACTGTCTCCCATCACCCCCAGATGGGACTGTCTAGTTGTAAGAAAACAAGTTCAGAGCTCCCACTGATTCTACATTATGGCGAGTTGTATAACGATTTCATTATGTATTACAGTGTAATAATAATAGAATTAAAGTACACAATAAATGTAATGCACTTGAAACATTCCAAAACCATCCCCCAACCCTCTGGTCTGTGGATAAATTGTTTTTCATGAAACTGGTCCCTGGTGCCAAGAAGGTTGGGGACTGCTGCTCTACAGCATTATAACGATATTGTCATGTTGTTTTAAAGATGGATAGGACATTTCACTGCCTTCCTGAAGCGCATGGCAGTGGGCATATGAACAGACATTCACTGGGCAGTAGTTACCTTGTTAGAGAAATGGGTACAAGAGTATACCTGTTCACCTAGGAAAGAAGTTCATTCTGAGGAAAGGGTCAGAAAAGTCTTCCTAAAGGAGCAGAGTCTAAATGTGGCTAAATAAACAAGGAATGGCCCTGCGACTTGGCCCAGGTGCCCCCACAATATCGACCCCTTGGACCTTCAGTGATGCCATTGGATTCTCTCCTTTGGTTAGCGCACTGTTCCCTGAAAGCTTCTGTGAGCTGCAAACCCATATGCCTGACACCCAGGAATGCTGATTGCTGTTGGCCACAAGCTTGTCTTAAGGGGATGGGCACCAAGGTGTGCCCATGTGGCTGGGGCATGGCAGGGTGACAGGAGGCAGGTGCTGCGTCCCTGGAAAAGCAGATCTTGCACAGCGGGGAGCAGGCTGAAGGCACCAGGAACCCTCTGCCAGCACACCCCTGAGATAAGCACTTCCTTCAAAGCTGAGTCCGGCTGCTCAGCGAATTGATGGATGATGAAGACATTGTCTTCCTCTGTTAGGCTAAGAAAGATAATGATCTTTCTCTTTCCAAGTCGTCTGGGAGCTCAGGCTCTGTGTTGTGTTAAAGTACAATTGGGGTTGTTTGTGTTTCCATGCTTACAGAAATCCTATTCCTCAAGAAAAGAAAGAAAGAGCCTACAAAGAACTTAAAACTAAGAAAGGACTTTAAAAAAGAAAGGTGGAGAGAGGGGAAAAGATGACTGCTACGCATTTTCCCTTTGCTTCCCACGGGAATGGCTCCATTCTTGCCTTGAGTGTCTTAGATATGTCTCTCCCCCACCCGCAGCACTGGCTTTTCTGTCTTTTACCATTGAATTAGGCCTGGTCTGGACTTCAGTATTTATCCCTGAGAGTACAGAAAAGAGGCTTTTCAAGAATACGTCAGTTCTGTTAGAATAAGATCCCATCCGTCATCAGATACCTTCCTACAGCTTTCTGTCACAGTATTTGGTCACTGATCATAGAACCTGGACTAGAGCTTTCCTGTGGAGAATGTACCCCCTTCAGAAGGAAAAGCATTCAACAATTTAATATTTAATTGATTAAATACGTGTGATTTGCTAATGTTAAGGTATTACAGTCAGCCCCTCACTTGTTGACAAGTCCTATATCAAGTAATCATGGTGATTAAAAACAAAACCGAGAGTCAGGAATCAGCAAATCAGGCTTTCCACTGCCAAAATAAACATCATATTAATTCATGACTTTATTTAAAAGAGAGAGCACCTCAGACCCTAATTCAAAGACTTTTTCATCTCAGCCCACAAACATCGAAATATCAGATGAGAAACATTTTGAGAGGCAGGTGTGCAGACGGCAGCAAGTCGTGAGCCGGCTGCCTGACAGCAAAGGAGGAAGCATTTAAAGTACGGAGCCAGGAATTCAAAACAACAACACGTTGACGCCATGGTGCACATCCAGGGCAACAGAAAGAGCTCTGGACTTAGACTCAGAGGGACGGGAAAAACTCAGAGGCTGCAGATAGACCAGGAGGTAGAGGCCTTGATCACTCCTTGTGTAGCCAGACCCGTTGCTTAAAATCTCTGAACTTCCTTATTGTAAAATATGAAGGAAAATCATTATTCTTCTTAGAATTAAATATTTGTGAAAGGAGCTTTAGAATGATAGAAGTACCATAGGGATGTTATTATCTTTTTTACTCTCTTTTCAACCTGTCAATTACCTGTTTAAATATGAACTAGTTATTCGCCCTTCCAGAGTCTCAGTTTCCTCTTAAATTAAGAATAATAAGTTTATCTCATTTGCTCATTTCACATCAGTCCTTTAAGTGCTTTGCATTTTGTTACATCTTATGTAAGTGGTGATATTAGCATTACTACATTGTAACACAGTACACAACATCTGAAAATGGTCCTGAGGCCTTCAAATTTTAAATGTCGTTTAATACACTTTATTGAAGCAGGTACAGAACTGCTGTGTAATTAATTTCAAGACATTTATTTTCTCTCAAAAGTGATTCTAAAACAAGTTTCCATGCTTGAAGCGTTGAGTGTCAAGTATCCGGGAGATTTGCTTTTGTAGGACGGTTCATTTCCCACTTGTGCCAGAATGAGTCATTTTGTGTGTAAGTGTCAAGCTTGGAGAGGTTCTAATTAAGTGCAAATTACAATGAAATTAATAAATGACACCAATTTTTAGATTTTAAAATGTGCTTTGAGAGAATGCAATATGGGCTTAGATTGATGGTAATTCTCATATTTTAAGTTGTGATTCAATATTATGTAGCATTAAAACTCAATTAAGTAAAAAATAAATGAAGAATCAAGTAGAGAGAATACTCATCTCTCAGATGTCTCAGCTTCTCCAATGATGGCTTAAAATCTGTTAAATGCTAAGGTTGTAATTGTCCTTATTGTTCACTATATTCCAAAATAATTGCACATATAATTAGCTCATTTAGTGAGAGATACTAAATCACCCTGTTCACAAATATACTAGATCGTCATAAATTGTACAAATGTAATTGCAAATTTAAGGTTTTATTTTACTTTTTGCAGATGAGCTGCAGACTATATATAAATTCATGTATGTAACCACTTACCAGAAATTTTATTAAATCAAAATATATTTGACCCAGCATTTTCTGATCCGTTTACAGTGGGAGAAGGTAGACTATGTAGGTTCTTCCCTCCTCAGGTGGCACTAGTCAAGACTGACAGAGCCACCAGCAACTGATAGCCCAAAGATATCCTCTCAGCCTACTGAACCAGACACCCCTCACCTTCTACCTGGTGATGCAGGGAAGCCCAGGGAAGTGCGTTCTGTCCCACAGGAGGCAATAGCAGGGATAGAGAAGGATACCCAGACCCTACAGAACAAAGGAAACCAGGACAGCTCTGAAAAACACATTATCATTGGAACTACAGCCCAAAAAAGTAGGCAAAGTCCTATACCCTAAACCCATCAGGCAACTGCCATCTAAAATAAAAGATTTAAATAGGACAAGGAGTCTTAACATAATATCGAAAACGTCCACAGAGAATGGAAAATTACTGAACATACAAAGAACAAGGAAAAATCACAACTTGAATGAGAAGACACAATCAACTGAGGCCAAAATTGAAGTGAGTCAGCTGTTGCAATTACCAGACAAGGATTTTAAAGCAGCCATCATAAAAGGGCGTCAGCAGCAAACTATTCATTGTCCTTGAACAAATGAAGAAATAGAAAAATCTCAGCAAAGAAGAAGAAATTATTTAAAAAGTGAAAGTGAGTGAATTGAAACATTCCATAACCAGAATTAAAAACTAGCAGGATTAGCTCAGTAATAAAGTGGAGAAGACAAAGATAGATCGGTGAATATGAGGATAGATCAATAGAATTTGCTCAGTCTGACCAACAATGAAAAAGGTAGACAAAAAAAAAAAAAAAAGAACAGAGGCTCCTGGGAGGCTGTAACCAAAGATCTAACTTTAATTTTATTGGAGTTCTAGTAGGAGATGAGAAAGAAAATTGGGACTGAAAAAGCATTCAAAGAAATAATGGGTGAAAGCTTTCTAAATTGGGGGGGAAAAAGAACCCCACAAGCCTACAGATTCAAGAAGCTGAATGAATCACAATAGACCCTAAGAAATCAATTTGAAGACACTTAAACTTCTGTGTTGAAAATAAGTAATTTCTGAAAGCTAAGGAAAAATTAGAACTCTGAAAAAAATCTGTCAACCATGAATTCTGTATTTGGCAAAAATATCATTCAAGTATGAGGGGAGGCCACGTGTTATCACGTGTAATATCAGACCTGTAATCCCACCAGTTTGAGGGACATTGATGAGGGAGGATTGCTTGAGGCCAGGAGTTTGAGGCCAGCCTGGGCAAGGTAGTGAGACCCCATTGCTACAAACAAATAAAAAAATTAGCCAGGCATGGTGCACACCCCTATAGTCCCAGCTACTCAGGAGGCTGAGGTGGAGAACTGCTTGAGCCCAGGAGGTCAGTGCTGCAGTGAGCTATTACGGTGCCATTGCACTTCAGCCTGGGTGACAAAGTGAGACCCTGTCTCACCAAAAAAAGAAAAAAAAAAAAAAAAAAGAAAGAAAAAGGAAAAATCAAACTAAGGAAAAACCAGATAATGTGTTGCTATAATAGTTAAATGAGGTCCTCCAAACAGAAAGAAGAAAATGATCAGAGAAGAAGGCTTGCAACTACAGAAAGGAAAGAATAACAAATAAGTGGATAATAGGGGTAAATAAAATACACTACTTTTCACTTCATGAGTTTCCTAAATTATATTTGAAGTTTGAAGAAAAAAATTTAATTCCATCTCAAGCAGTGTTAAATCTATGTAGCAGAAATACTTAAGACTAT
Organism: Pan troglodytes; assembly: GCF_028858775.2. NCBI lineage: Eukaryota > Metazoa > Chordata > Mammalia > Primates > Hominidae > Pan > Pan troglodytes. Next base: position 9,671,137 of record NC_072404.2, read on the forward strand.
TAGATTTTAAAAGTGGGGAAGGGAAAAAGATTTCAGTCCTTCCTTTGAAGGAGTGGAATGAGGATACAAGTAGGCTGTGATAGGTTATAGATGCTTCTTATAGCAATTAGAGGAACTAATTGACCGAAATAGACCATATCCTGGTTCATAAAATCTCAATGAATTTTAAAGAATAGAAATGCGTAGTATGTTCTTTAAAAATAAAGGAATCAAACTAGAAATTAACAGAGAGATAACAGGAAAACTTTAAACATGTGGATATTAAACAACTTCTAAATAATCCGTGTGTCAAAGAAAGTATCTTAAAGGGAATAAAGGAAACACTGAACTGAATGAAAAATCAAAATGGAAAACACCATAATTTGGCAGATGCAACTAAGGGCATGCTAAGAGGAAAATTTATAGCATTAAATGTGTATATTAGAAAGAGGAAAGTCTCAAATCAATAATTTAAGCTCCCACCTAAGAACCTAGAAAAAGCAGATAATAAGAGAAAAGACACAAATCACTAATGTTGTAAATGAAATGACCTATCACTATGGTTACTGTAGCTTTTAAAAGAATGATAGGAAAATACTACAGCAGGTTTATGCCCATAAAGTTGAAAACTTAGATTAGCTGGACCAAATGCTCAAAAACTACAAAGTACCAAAAACTCAACCTATATAAGATATATAACCTGAATAGTCTTAAAGCCCTTAGAGAAACTTAATTTGCAGTTAAACCCTCCCCACTTGATATCCTGGCAGAGATCATTTGACTTGAGAAATTTGCCACACATTTAAAGAAGAATTTAAATCAGTTTTACAGGGTTTTATTTATTAAATTAAGAGTAGGAAACACTTCCCAATTCATGTTGTGAGGCCAGTATTATTCTGATACCTGGAACAGCCAAAGACAGCATTAAAAAAAAAGAAAAACTGTAAACCTTTATGTCTCATGAATATAGGTGCAAAAATTCTCAACACAGTAATGGCAAACTGAATCCAGCAAAGTACAGGAAGAATTAGACACCGTAACCAAGTGGGTGTTATTCCAGGCATGCAAGGCTGGCTTCATATTTGAAAATAAACTCATGTAAGTCGTACTAACAGCAGTCCAGAGAAGACTCTTTATGAGCATATCCATTGACACAGAAAAAGTGTTTGATAAATTCCAACACTCAGCTGGTCGCGGTGACTCATCCCTGTGATCCTAGCACTTTCAAAGGCCAAGATGGGTGGAATCACTTGGGCTCAGAAGTTGGAGACCAGCCTGGGCGACATGGTGAAACCCTATCTCAAAAAAATAATAAAAATAATAAATTGGCCAGCTGTGGTGCCAGGTGCCTGTAGTTCCAGATACATGGTGGGCCTAAGGTGGGAGGATCGCTTGAGCCCCGGAGGTTGAGGCTGCAGTGAGCCATGTTTGCACCACTGCACTCCAGCCTGGGTGACAAAGCAAAACTGTATCTCAATAAATAAATAAATAAATAAATAAATAAATAAATAAATAAATATCTAACACTCATTCATGCTAAAAATTCTCAGCAATCTAGTTATAGGGAGTAGCTTCGTCAACTTCGTAAAGAGTATGTACAGAAACTTACAACTAATATACTTAGTGGTGAGAAGGTGAATGCTTTTTCCCCAAAGTTGGGAACCATGCAAGAATGACCGCTCTCCCACTCTTAACAGAGTACCTAACCAGTACAATAAGGTAGGAAAAAAAAAGGCATCCAAGTTTGAAAGGGGGAATAAAACTGTTCTTATTTGTGGATGACATTATTGTCTTCATTGAAAATCCAAAGGAATTTACAAAAAAGTCCCAGGCTAATAAGTGATTCCAGCAAGCTTGCAGTATACAAAATCAATACACAAAAATCCATCACACTTCTATATAATAATGCGTGGAAACCAAATTAAAAATACAATAATACAATGCCATTTACAATTGTTCCTTGCTTTTCATCCTAATGCCTAACTCCTGGGAACAAATCTTGTTTGTAGATATACCCAAATCTATGTTATAGGTATACCCCAGTCTGTATTTCATTTGGGGATAAATCTAACAAGAATAGAAACTGTTTTGAAATTCACAAAATGCTGAGAAATAGAAGAAATCAAAGACCTAAAAAATCAGAGAGACTTTGTGGATCAGAAAACCCAGCAAGGTTTTTTTTTTTAAATATAGGTACTAGACCTAGACAGTCTCATTCTAAAATGTATATGGCATAGCACAGGACCTATAATAACTAAAACAACTCTGAAAAAGAAGAAAAAAGTAGGAGGAATCACTCTTTCCAATGTTAACGCTTACTGTATCCTGACAGTAATTGTGACTGTGTGGTACTGGCAAAGGAAAAGAGACATAGGTCAGTAGGACAAGACAGAGAACCCAGAAACAGACCCACACGAATATGCCCAACTAATTTTTGACAAAGGTGCAGAAGTGACTCAGTGAAGAAAAGGTGGCCTTTACAATAATTGTAGCTGGAGCACTTGGACATTTAGGACAGAAGTGGGTGGAACCTTGACCTAAAGTTCATATTTCATTAAAAAGAAAACTCAAAAAAGTATCACATAAAATAAAAACTGTAAAACTTTAAAACTTTTAGGAGTCCGGGTGTGGTGGCTCATGCCTGTAATCCCAGCACTCTGGGAGGCCGAGGCGGGTGGATCATGAGGTCAAGAGATTGAGACCATCCTGGCCAACATGGTGAAACCCCGTCTCTACTAAAACTACAAAAATTAGCTGGGTGTGGTGGTACGTGCCTGAAGTCCAAGCTACTCAGGAGGCTGAGGCAAGAGAATTGCTTGAACCTGGGAGGCGGAAGTTGCAGTGAGCCGAGATCGTGCCACTGCACCCCAGTCTGGTGACAGAACGAGACTCCATCTCTTAAAAAAAAAAAAAAAAAAAAGGAAAACTCAGAGTATCTTTGGGATCTAAGGCTAAGAGAAGAGTTTTTAAATTTGATGATACCAAAGGTACGATTTACAAAAATAAAATCTTATCACAATTAAAAACTTTTATGAATGACCTTATTAAGAGTATTAAAACCAGCTACTCGGGAGGCTGAGGAAGGGGAATTGCTTGAACCAGCGAGGTGGAGGTTGCATTGAGGCAAGATCGTGCCATTGCACTCCAGCCTGGGCGACAGAGCGAGACTCCGTCTCAAAACAACAACAACAACAAAAGTATAAAAACAAAAACTGCAGACATGGAAAAAAAATTGTAAACCATGTACCTGATGAAGAACTAGAATATACTAGAATATATTGAATATATAGACTACTCTTAGAACTCAACATTAAAAACCTATTAGAAAATGTGCAAAATACATACACAGACATTTCACCAAAGAGGATATACAAATGGCAAACAACCATGTATTAAGATATTCAACTTTACTAGCCACCAGGAAAATATAAACTGAAACCACAAGGAGATATCACTACAAACCTATCAGAATGGATAAAATAAAAAAATTGATAACACCAGATAATGGCGTGAGAATGCAGAGAAACTGGATCACTCATATATTGTTAGTGGGAATGTAACCTGGTACAGCCACTCTAGAAAATAGGGAGTTGAGAATTTCTTCCCAACTTACTCTGTGACCCATGGGTGCTTACTCTATGACCCTTTGCAAGCTACTGCATTCTTGGGCATATCCCAGAGAATGAAAACTACGTTCACACAAAAACCTGTACATGAATGTTTCTAGCACCTTTGTTTGTAATAGCCCAAACCTAGGAAAAGTTCACATATCTTGCAATAGACAAATATTTAAAACACAGCGTAGTATTTCCATTCCATCACACATCGCTCATAATAAGAAGTGATGGACTTCTGATACACACAACTGGGATAGACCTCAAGAGAGTTATATTGAGTGAGAAAAGCCAATCTCAAATGGTCACAGACTGCATGAGTCCATTTAGATTCCATTTATTTAAGATCCCTCAAGTTACACAGTTACAGCAATGGAGAAGAGATCTTTTGTTGCCAGGAGTTAGGCTTTGGGATGGAGAGCAAGGGCATGGGTGGGGCTTAAAAAGGGAGCTGGAGGGAGCTTGGAGGTGATGGAACGGTTCCCTCTCTTGGTTGTGGTGGTAGTTACATAAAGCTACGCGTGTGATAAAATTGCACAGAGTGTATTTACACCCATCCATGAGTGCAGGCACTGCTGGTGTCATCTGAATTCTCTCTGTGAATTCTCCCAACGTCAGATTCCTGGTTTTGATGTTGTTTGGTAAACTGTAGTTACTCAGAAAGATGTTGGCACTGGGGCAGGTTGGGTGAAGGATGAATGGGTTTCACTGTACATTTCTTTGAACTCCTCGTAAATCTAATTATTTCAAAATAAAATGAATTAAAGACAATATGAATGTGAGAACATCAAATAATAAGGCTTTCACAATACAGCGTAGGCTTCTAAAGTTTGGGAGGAGGGCCTTGAGATGATTTGGTAACACCTCTGTGGGTGCACCCTTCTGACGCAAATGACCCTCTGTTGTCTGTTCTGCTCTAACCAGGCATCAGCTATGTGGGTGTCTGGTGTTTCCAAAGGAGGGTAGGATGAGATCAGAGAGTGCATCGTGTGCTCACTGAGGAAGGGGGAGGAATAATGATCTGTCCTCAGGATTAAGAAAGAGGAAGAGGAGATACAGGACCATAAGAAAAGAGAATCCAGAGCTGAGAGCTTGTAGGAATGTCTCTGCTCCATTCTACTAGGGCTTACACCGGTTGGCATAACAACTTCATGAACTGTCGGCCATCCTTAAGCTCTCCTTTAGGTACCAATTATCCCCTGATTTTCTCTTCATTATTAGCAGTAAATTCTTTTCCTTTCCTCTTTCCTTTCCTTTCCTTTCCTTTCTGACAAAGTCTCTCTTTATCACCCAGTCTGGAAGGCAGTGGCAACCATCATGGCTCACTGCAGCCTTGACCTCTTGTTTTTTTTGTTTTTTTGAGGTTATTTTTGTAGAGCCAGGGTTTCACCATGTTACCCAGGCTGGTCTTGAACTCCTGAGCTCTAGTGATCTTCCTGCCTTGGACTCCCAAAGTGCTGGAATTACAGATGTGAGCCACCAGGCCAGCCCAGGTTAGCAGTAAATCTTGCTAAGATTGGCCCATAAAGAATACCCTGGCTTGGTAGACTGTACAGAAGAAGGGGAGACTCGGAGACCACGTCCTATGCCATAGCCACTATTAGAGAGACAGGAGCCCCAAGAACAGTCGAAGAGGAGTGGAGTTTAGGAAACAATCAGAACAATCTCTCTCCCCTGGTATGGCAGCCACAAGGAAGGGGCACCCTGGGGAGTCAGCCCAGCGTAGAGAAGTACATTTGGAGCCTTTAATCAGGGAAGCTTGCAGGGCTGCAGCACTCACCGCAGGGGACACCACCAGAGGGAAAGCAGGCAGGAACCATTTGCCTTCCCTCTTCTTCAATCCTGTATCTGTGTCCCTGTGCTGCTCAGATCCAGGAGCTCCTTAGGGATGCACTGTGTGTGCGCGCCGTAGCACGCTGCACAATTCCGGACACACGGGGTGCTTGTAAAGCGCTGTGGTGTATTTCGCAGCATCCTGTAGCCACCACATGGTGCCCAGACACCTGCAGGCTGAACTCAAGTGCCCCACCCCCTGGTGCAGAATCCTCAGATCCGGGGACTCGCCCGGGTGGCTCAGCACTGCCCTCTGTCTGTTCTTAGGTCTTGCTCAGAGGCTGAAGCAGGGTGGGCTTTCTGGCTCACAGGGCCATCCCACCACTCCCCTCCTGGCCATTCCCCCTCCTCTCTCAGGACATACGCTTTCCCCAAGATGGAGAGGAGAGCCAGCCTGAATCCTTGGTGTTTGTAAACTCCTTTCACCTGGAAATTGCTTTACATGTTTAAACTTCACATTACTCTTTGGGAGAAGAAAAGAAGTAACAAGTAATATTCAGTTTCACACTTGGGAAACAAACAGTGAAGTTAAGTAACTTTCTTAATGCCAGGTAGCATATCTGTGTTAGGAAAGAATGTGTGAGTCCATATAAAATTCTGTCCTCAGACCTTTCTCAAGTGTGTTCTAAAATAAAAGGCTTCTGTACTCAAAATTGAGCTTTGTCCCTGTTGAATAGTAAATTAAGAGTTCAAAATGAGACAGTAAATAAGTTAGACCAAGTGAGTAAGCTGCCTTTGAGTACGGAGGTAGAGACATAAATTTGTATGATTACCATAGAAATCAGGCAGCACTTTCCTGAAAGAAGAGCAATTTTTATATCTTAAATATAAGCCTTTGAAAAATACGGTATTTGTTGATAAAAGGAGACTTCTAAGGGCTGCTACTGTATCTTGATGACTTAATAAGGGGATCTCCCTGTGGATGGGGTAAGTTAAAAGAGGTTATTTCTTCAGTTTTTCTTTATTCACACACTAGTAGCAAAATTAGAAAAATCAGTGAGAAAATTATATCTGATTTGTTGATATAAGCTTATGAACTTTCCATTATAAAACCTGAAATTAAAGTATATGTTGTTTTCTTTAATGAAGTTTAAAGAATTGGAAGAAGGCAATTCTTGCAGTTAGTAAGTAAAAGTTGTGTGTGTGTGTGTACGTGTATATATACACGTGTATATATACACGTATATATACCCGTGTATATATACACACACGTATATATACACGTACATATATATATATATATACGTGTGTGTGTATATATGTGTATATATATATATAGAGAGAGAGAGAGAGAGTCTCACCTGTTGCCTAGGCTGGAGTACAGTGATGTGATCTCCGCTCACTGCAACCTCCGCCTCCTGGGTTCAAGCGATTCTCCTGCCTCAGCCTCCCAAGTAGCTGGGATTACAGGCGTGTGCCACCATGCTCAGCTAATTTGTTGTATTTGTAGTAGAGACAGGGTTTCATCATGTTGGCCAGGCTGGTCTCGAACTCCTGACCTCAGGTGATCCACCCACCTCGGCCTCCCAAATTGCTGGGATTACAGGTATGAACCACTGCGCCCAGCCAAAAATTGCTGTATTAAATAGTTATCAGTCAGGAGCAGGAGCTCACACCTGTAATCCCAGCACTTTGGGAGACTGAGGCAGGAGGATTGCTTGAGCCCAGGAGTTTGAGACCAGCCTGGGCAACATAGTGAGACCCTGTCTGTACAAAACATAAATAAAATAAAATAAATAGTTGTTATTCTATTGTACCATCACCTTATTATGTCTGAGTAGTATTTGTTTGATGCAGGCTAAAAGGTGAGAAGAGAGAAACAGAAAACTGTGATCATGATTATGCCTTCCAAGGGGCCTAATATTGAACTGTATTAGGTCGACTATTAACAGACTAAAAATGTTTGAAAGCGCAAATGCAACAAAAGTGGTTTTTATCCCAAGAAAAGCCCTGGATAGGCTGCCTGGTCCTTGGGTTGCTGTCTTCCATGAGGTGATTCAGAGACACGGGCTCCTTGGGTCCTGCAGTTGTACTGTCTACCAGCTCGCCTGCAGCCAGCTTTCGGAAGGAAAAAGGAATGAGGAGGAAGCCCACCTACCTCTTGCAACCCTGGACTGGCCTGGCCCAGAAGCAGCCCATGTCATTTCCACCACCCTTCCACCGAAGAGAACTTGTCACATGGCCATGTGGCCATGCCTACCTGGAAAGAGGGTTGGAAATACAATTTCTGGCTGGGGTTTAAATGTGTATTTTAGAAATGAAAATAGATTTTGGTGGACAGCCAGCTCAGCTGCCTCAGAGGCCTTCTTAAGCTGCATTAGCGTAGGCTTTCTTATTTAGCCACATCCTGATTCAATGTGAATGGGCATAGTTGTTACTTTTAAGAGAAAGATAGATCTACAGAGCTGAATCCATTTTCAGTAGATAGAGGAATTAACTTTCTGAATAGAGTTCAGTTAAGAAGGAATTGCTAGGGACTTTCCTGCCAGAAGAAAATCTGCCCTCATTTGTACTAGAGAGGTATAAGAATGCAGGGTTCAAGGAAGACGGACTTTCACATGGTACTCCCAGCAATTTCATGAGATCCAAAGCACATGGATCCCAGGACTTTGAGTGAGGAAGGAACTGTCCTTCTCAAAGCATTGCAGCCTGATAAGGGCTGAAAAGGAGGAGGGGCTTGGGAGAAGACCTGTTAAATAATCCTCTGGCTGTTCACCTTGCAATCAGAACATTGTATAGGTTTGATAAATATCATGTTTTTCAAAAAAATTCTCTATTCATAGTTACACAAGAAACTGCGATGAGATCCCCTTAAGAGAATATTAATGCTATCAATACAGTTACTATTATTCCAACACCTTTAGCTCACTCTTGCCACTCTTTGGCGCTCTACTTTTTAATATAAACCATACATAGAGAGACAGGAGCCCCAAGAACAGGGAGGCTGGCCAAGCTGGAAAAATAATCAAAGCATTCTCTGTCCCTGGAGCCCCAGCCGTAAGTGGACAAACTTCAGTTGCCCGAAGCCAAGACCACTGGAGAGAAGAAAATTGCTAGTACCAGTGTGGGAGTTATACTGTCGTCTTCTCTTTTATAAGCATGGTCACGAATGACATGTGATCTGAAACCACAATTTACTACCGTAATAAAGTTTCTAAAATTACTGCAGTCGGAATCCAATCGTATTGAACAGTCAATTGATTCTGGGTTAAAACATGCTTACATCACAAAATAATGACCGGTTTGAGAAAAATAAGGTTGTGTTCAGGAGCCAATATCTCAGTGCAAGACGGACACTATTAAAATTCTTTAGGGGAAAATAAATTGCTGATTTGCTAAGTGTGCTTGAAGCAATATCACCTTACATTTGCCTAATGTTCTTTCCTCACAGCCTCCCAGTGAAATAGGTAAAGCAGGAATTTCCACTTTATAGAGAAGGATCTAGGGATATGAGAATCCATCATGTGAGAACATTTTAGATAAGTAGCGGAACCCAGTTCATAAAACTCTTTACACTACTCCAAGTAAAACAGGGCAGCCAGTGGATTGACACACACTGTTTTTAAAGACCAGATTTAGAGGTATGCTCACTCAAATCTATTAATTCTGATCAGTGCGAAGAACAAAGTTAGTGCTTTTGGATATTAAGGTAGTTGGTATAGGCAAACAATGAAATTTAAAAGCAGTCACTCGACTGTGAGTATTTCTTTCTTACAGGAAACTGTTTTTGCAGTCTTATGGCAAATTTTGAGGCCCAACTGTCACCCTTTTGCGTGTTTTCCTGTAGGAAGTAAATGAATTCTTTGTTTTGTATTTTGTTAGCACTTTCTAAAGTATTTGTTTTCATTTGGTTTTATCCATTGCAAGGCATTTGTTTCTGATTTTATTCTTTGTCATTGAATCATCTCCAAGGTTATAAGTTATGTTAAAAAACAACTTAGCCTTTAATGCTTCAAAAACTTTAAAAGGTGCGTAGCGGGAACATCAACCACTGTGTTCTCTCATATAATCGGGAGCTGGGAGAAATCACAGCAGATTTTGACAGTGTCCTCAGTACCAGCAGACTTTCCTGCAGAAGGGTGTCCAAACTTCCTGGGCTTTATTCCTCTATTAAATGTTCTACCAACTCCCCCAACTCTTCTCTTTACTCAACCCTTGACATGAAACACCTTTCTACTGTGTAGTCCATTAGGGTGTAAATCACACCAAAGAATTTTTGTTCAACCACTTTGCTAGATAGATTGGAAAGAAACACCATTTATTGCATACTAATCAAACTCTAATTGCCTGTCTCCCTGATAAATTGACCATGAATAAGGTAGGTCTCTTTGACTGACAGTCTTGGGAATGTGCATTGCAGTCTTTATAGGCATGACATGCTTGTGATAAGAAAGCAGGCTTGCTGTGAGGAAGGAAACAATGTTTCCCTCTTTTGAAGGGACTGATTTTCACAATTTTCACTTGCATCATAAATAGGTGTTGGCAAAAGTATCACTCACTGATTTTGTACATGGCAGATAGAGAAGCATGTTACTTTTAGTTTAAAAAACAACCTTGTTGCCATGTTGATTTAATCAGAGTTCTGTTCGTTTGTGTCTGCTCATCTAATGTGTAATCAGAATCCCTTAATAGGAAGTGGTTTCATTCCGTTGCTCTGTATTCTGGAGAGAAAGTCTGATGTTGGATTTATCATTAACGTTTGCCGTTAGCTTGTCACCACCAAAGCCCTCTGCATTATTTTCTGTGCTCTCTATAAGGCTGGTTCTGCTCTGCCATCCTCTTTTTGCCAGGGAGAGAATTTTCTTTTTTTTTTGAGACGGAGCCTCACTCTGACACTCAGGCTGGAGTGCAGTGGCGCCATCTTGGCTCACAGCAACCTCCACCTCCTGGGTTCAAGCAATTCTCCAGCCTCAGCCTCCGGAGTAGGTGGGATTATAGGCACACGCCAGCGCGTCCGGCTAAATTTTGTATTTTTAGTAGAGACGGGGTTTCACCATGTTGGCCGGGCTGGTCTCGAACTCCTGACCTCGGGTGATCCACCCGCCTCAGCCTAACCAAAGTGCTGGGATTGCAGACATGAGCCACCGCGCCCGGCCGAGAAATTTTAAAATGAGTCACCAGGAATAAAATATATTAACCAAGGGAGGTCCACTGTTTATTCAGATTTTCCTAGTTTTTGCTCAGTGCCTCCTTTCTGTTTCAGGATCCCATCCAGGATACCACATTACATTTAGTCACTGTATTTCCTTAGGTTTTTCCAGTCTCTGGCAGTTTCTCCAACTTTGCTCGTTCTTGATGATCTTGACAGTTTGAAGGGGCACTGGTTAGGTGTTTTGTAATATGTTCTTCAGTTGGATGTTTCTGATGTTTTTCTCATGGTTAGACTGATGATGAGTTTGAGGAGGAAGACAGCAGAAGTGAAGCCCCACTCTCATACCGTGTGAAGGGCCCATGCCATCAGCATGGCGTGTCACTGTTGATGCTGAACTTGATCACCGCTGAGGTAGTACTTATCAGCTATCGCCACTGTAGAGTTACTCCGTTTCTCTTTGTTTTTGTACTACTTCTACCTATTTTAACTCTAGCTGTCCTGCAAGTGCTATCTCAGGGTTCACTCCTTCTGGGTATCTTCTCTTAAATCTGACCAACTTAGTGGAATATTTCACCACAGACATAATTTCAAATAGCCCAGTTATTGAGAATTGCATTAGGAAGGAAAAAGGGATGTGCTCACCACCTCTTAGCTGAGTGACTCCCTCTGATTCCATCACACATCACAACTGTAGTCTTTTACACATGAATAAATCCCCAAAACTCTTCCCAGCATTGCTTTCTGGTCAACAGTGGAGAAAGGCCTTGTGACATTGAGAAGAGAAGATGGCCATGTACTCATGAGTTAGCAAATTCCAGTGGCTGTTTCTTTTTTTGAGACAGAGTCTCACTCTGTCGGCCTGACTGGAGTACAGTGGCACGATCTCGGCTTACTGTAACCTCCACCTCCTGGGGTCAAGCAGTTCTCCTGCCTCAGCCTCCCAAGTAGCTGGGATTACAGGCATGTGCCACCATACCTGGCTAATTTTTGTATTTTTAGTAGAGGCGGGGTTTCACCATGTTGGTCAGGCTGGTCTCAAACTCCTGACCTCAGGTAACCCGCCCACTTTGGCCTCCCAAAGTGCTGTGGGTCCGTGAGCCACCGCACCGGACCAACAGTGGCTATTTCTAAGAGACCTATCTCTCTAAAAAAAAAAATCTCTAGAAAAACTTGTATTTAAAAATTATGAAGGCAACTCGAGGGAGAATATAGGATGCCAACGGTGTCTCCTGACCTTAGCCTTTGCGATTAGGTGCTGATTGTGTGAAATCCGGCTTGATCATTTGCTTTAACCATACTGGGCAACATTGTCCTTGCCTGGAGGATGTTTATATTTATTTTACCATGGCATCAAACTTTTTAGGATATTAATAAAGTTTGGATGTAAGATCTAATGAAATTAAGTGTTCTTTATCTTAGGAAAACATCATTTTGTTTTGCATTTGCAGGCGGAGTTAGCATTTAGATATTCAGGTTTGGGACTATGAAGGTCTATTCTCATTCTGGCTAATATATAATTCCTTAACTTAATGGTTCTGTTGTTGAAAGTGCTTGCTCTAGCGCTGTATTCCTACACAGTAGCCTAGACTATTGGTCGAAGGGGAGGATTTATCCCTTAGGAAACACTTAACAATTTCTGGAGACATTTGTGGTTGTCACAGCTGGGTGGGGGCCACATCTGGCATCTTGTGAGTGAAGGCCAGGGATGCTGCTAAACATCCTGTAATTCACAACCTCTCACAGCAAAGAGTTATCTGACCCACAATGCCAACAGTGCTAGGTATGGGAAGGTTAATTGGTTGGCCACATTACCTTTGCTTCTTGTCTGGGGCAGCTTTCCCTAGACCCTGAGGCATGTTGCATATATACTTAATTTTGTTAGATCATCCCAGAGAACATCTGCGGCCCTAGGTCAGCTTCACAATGAGTCTAACTTCTAGATCAGTGGTTTCCACTGAGCCCGTGTGAACACGAAGGTCTTTTTTAATGACCAGAATTTTTAGTCTCATAATTTTTGAGCTTTTATTATTTAAGAACCGAGAAAATCCTCGGTTCTCGGCCTTTTGGCTAAGATCAAGTGAAGAACTGAGAAAATGTGTAATGACGCTAACATACGTGCTATCTCGCATGCAGTGGCTGTGGATTTAGTAACATATCTCGAGTAATTTTCATTTTGTTGAACATAACATTTGGAAAACAGTAGTACATATATATATATGTGTGTGAGAGACCCATTAGTTCATTATTCATTCTACAGATAGTACTTGGGTACACATGGATTTGATGGCCCCTAGCAGGAAATATTTGTCCTCATAGAGAAAACAGCCCACAGCTTAGGGACCATTGCTGATGAGGATCCCTTTGAAACACAGATGACCTGGAGAACACTCACATCTGTAGCTGAAACGAACAGTCTAGGAGATAGGGAAGGGCATCTCAGCCTCACATACAGTGCCCACTTATTAAATTTCTGCAAATGATGGGAGGTGCTCTGTTGTGGTTTTCATGCCTGTTGTTAAAGGAATATGACAGCCGAGGCATCCGGCTGCTTTCTTCAGCCCTGGTGAGAGTAGGAGCTCTGGAGTGAAGCCAGTGAATAGAACTTTGCCAAGACTCTGAATCTTCTGGGACCATCTGTGTCTACTTTTTCAAAAAGCAGATTGTGTGAAATGACAGGCGGGTAGGACACAGAAGGTAATAGAGATGTGAATGAGAAGACTCTAGGAAGGGAGAGAGCAAGAACGGGTGCCAGCGGGAAGAGCCCAGCAGAAGATTGAGTGTCCTGGCAGCAGGACTGAGAGGATGAGGTGACAAATGGCTTTTTTCTCTGGGAAGGAAGCCAGTGGTGTGTGAGTTGTGGCTTGGGTTCCAGATCTTAGATCAGTTTTCCTTACAGACAATATTAAGGTTCATATTCCTTCCAGGAAACTATCAAGAGTAAATGGATCAACAGGCAGCCAATTGGAAGAGCCTCAGACATAGCAAGAGGGTGGCGTGGAGGGAGAGGACATATAACCCTCTCTTTGGCAGCTGTGCTTACCACACTCTGGCCTTGAAGATTCTGCTTTGGCTCCCAGACTAGAGACCCTTTTGCATCTTTGCCATCAGTCTTTTTGGAATACAGCATCAGGCCTAAGGTCCCAGATGAACCTTAGGACAGCTTTCATTTTGAAAATTTTGGTTCTCAGTTCACATTTTCTAGCTTTCCACTGAGTGGTGTATCAGTTAGCTGTTGCTGTGTAACAAAAGCCCTCTCAAATTTAGTGACTTCAAAGAATAACGTTTTGTGATTTCTCCCAAGCCTCTGGGTTGGCTAGGTGTTTCTGCTGGTCTGGACTCACTCATGCATCCATCAGTGCAGTGGCAGGGGGACGGGCGGAGAGCTGGTCAAGGATGGCCTCCAACAGATCCCTCATGTTCTTCCTTCCACTTCTTTACATCCTTCTGTAAGGTTCACATGGGCATGTTTTCCTGGCAGTGGGTCCAGGAGAGAAAGAAAAAACATACAAGTGCTTTTACAAGCTGCTGCTTATGTCCAGTTTGCTGCTGAACTATTAGGAGGCGAGCCCCAGGACCGTGCCCCGAGTCAGCGTGGGAGGGCACTGTCACACTGTGGAGCCACTGATCCCATCACTCTGCCATTGCTGGTGAAATACAAGGAAGCCAGCTGACAGCTTCCGACGAGTTGCCAGATGACGTTTCTTCTGCTATTCTTTCATGTTTAGTAGTGTTGCTTTGTAGCAACACGTTATGTCTTAATCTGTTTTGTGGTTGAGATGCACCTGAGCAGGCATCTGGACTAGGTGTTTTAAGTAGCTAATTTTTCTATCTCTTGGTCATTTTGTCGTCTCACCTATGTGATGGTGATAGAGCCCCAGGAATACAAACACCATATTCCGATACAGCATGTTCAGAAGAACTGAATAAAAGGCATACAGATTTAGGAAGAAGGAGAAAAAAAATCTCCATGGAGAAGAACCTCCTGCTTATTTTAGGTTTTATTTTATTTTATTTTTTTGAGACAGAGTCTTGCTCTGTCACCAGGCTGGAGTGCAGTGGCGTGATCTTGGCTCACTGCAGCCTCCACTTCCCAGGTTCAAGCGATTATCCTGCCTCAGCCTCCTGAGTAGCTGGGACTACAGGTGCCCACCACCAGGCCTAGCTAATTTTTGTATTTTTAGTAGAGATGGGGTTTCACCGTGTTGGTCAGGGTGGTCTCGATCTCCTGATCTCGTGATCCACCTGCCTCAGCCTCCCAGAGTGCTGGGATTACAGGCATGAGCCACCACACCCAGCAGTAATTTTATTTTTAAGATGGAAGGGTGAATGAAGGAATATTTGTTAGCAGTGACTACACAGAGTTCCAATGGGCTTTCTCTGTGTTGAAGTAGGTAGGAAGGTGTAGGGAATTGGTAAACTCCAACTATTTTTTGTTTTGTCAGTAGAGCGTGGGAAAACGGCTGATTTTCAAATTGTTACGATGAAACGAATGCTGGGGTATTTATAGGCATGTGTAAATAAGAAGAATATATCTTTGTCAGAAAACAGCCACCATGTTATTTGGAGCTTTTTTAGGTAGAATAAAGTAGAACTTTCTAAAAGTCCGAGGAAAGATAGAGGAAGATTTTTTAAAAACTTGACACCATTAATTTCTGCTTTGTCCAATTCATATTTATAGCATTTCCATCCGTCATCTCTTTAATAGTTCGGTTCGGTCTGAGCTAGTTATTTCTTTCACATATTTCCTTTTTTGTTCAGTGCTAATAATTACACTTTTGTTCTCTTACTGGCAAAACATTGCATTCTCCTCGGGAAGCATTCAAAGAGACTGAGCAGCAAACACTAATTAATACTCGCAGTGTGTCTCCTTCATTCCTTTAACTGAGGCAATGAAATGTCTAGCCACACATTCAATGAAATATAATTTGGTGACAGAGAGGGTACGAAAACTTTAAGTCAAGATGCCATAGCAGCTTCAATAAGCCTCATATGGCCATGGTTGTGAGGCAGTTCAAGGCTTTAAATATCCTTGAGATGCAGGTATGGTGACTAGATTATCTTTCTGTGTTATTCTCCCTTTCTGACAGCAGTCATCCTGAGTTGCTGTGGAGAATGAGTTTATCTTGAGTGGAAGTTATCCTGGAGTCTAGGGAGGCAACCTAGTTTATAGCAGGTAATCTTGGGAGTTACAGGCTTGTGTGTTGTTTCCATTTTTGTCATTTGTCTACACATTGACAAGTGACTTCATCCCTGGGAATCATCATTGCTTATCACCAATTAAACACAATGGACATTAGGTAGTTCAGTGATGAGCTTAAAAGAGTTTGACAAGTTTCTTGGAAAGAACGTTAGGTAACTACGGATGGCTCCCTGTGCAATGTCTTAAGTCTTTAAAGAATATTTTAATTTATTACCTTATGTCCTTAAATAGGTCCCTTGAACCAAATTTAGTATCCCAGAATATGCCTTGTCCTAAGAACTTTTGCAGGATGACATGGAAACAGACGCTATAATTGGGAAGCCTCCTAAATATGTGCAGGTAGGTAGTGGTTATAAATTATCTGTAGTGTCTCATTCGTTAGAGACTATCTTATGACTTAGTTTGCATGATTGATTTGTAGAAACTACAGATAATAAGAATGCTGTCTTTGCTTTAACCGGATTCATACAGTCTTCTCTCCAGGGCTGGAAGTTACAAGTTTCCCTGCTCTGGAGGTCCAAGTGCTGAGCAGTGAGTGACTGTAGACGTGTGTCAGGCATTTCTCCCTCCTTGAATCCCATGTTTAAGGTCTGTGTTTACCTCTAGCCCGCGAGTTCCAAAAGCTGTCTGTCTTACTTGGTTTTGTTTTTGTAGCCCTTACTACAGTGACTAGTAATGAAATAAGTGTCCAAACACAGATGTATGAAATAAAGAGAGAAATGAAAGGGCAAATAGGGAAACTGGAAGTTGCTTCTCTCTGTTGTACTTAAGGCCTGTTGCTTCACAGCCCTTCCCTACAGGAGGCTGTAACACTCATAACACCTATTATGACTGTTGTGAGAACAAATTGGCTTCCAGATCTGAATCAGAATCACACATAAGAATCACCTAGGAAGCCTGTTCTGGAGTCTGCCCAGAGCTACTGACCGAGATCTCCAAAGACTGAGCCCGGAGAGCTTTTTATTTTCAAAAGGCTCCCAAGATGATTCAGATGCAAATGCTCTGAGGATTCATGCTGGGAACAGATCCAGATCTGCGGTAAGCCCTGGCTGTGCCCTGCACCCACAGCTCCTTTCCTTGCCCAGGCTCCCCGTGAGATGAAGGCTCGTGGAACACATCTCATCTTCTTCATGGCAGGTAATTGGAATCAAGGAGCTATAGTTCCCTTACCTATAGTAACATGCTGAAAATTAAAACCATAGTTGTTCTTACATTTCTTTGTATCATTAGGTACCCCACTGCCAGGCCTATTAGCAGAGACCTAATACATAATTGGTGTTCTGGAAGAAATGGAAGGATGGATACATGAATTCTGTGACTTAAGAATGAAATCCACATGGACATACCTAGATCAGGAAGAATGTTGAATTTGTCTTTACGCAAATTAGCATGAGGAAATACTTCTACCCCAAATTAATAATAGGTCCTGAAATCCATTTTTAGACTTTAATCCACTTATAGATGGTGTTTAGAATGATCCTTGAAAAGGGATGTACTTTAGTATTTGTCTGTTGTAGAATTGTTCTTTAACTATCAAGTCAGTACTTCAGGGTTAAACATTACAAGTTCAAGATACTATCTAAGATTAGTTACCATCTACAGCTTAAATAATGTGTCCCTTCCCAAACTCCATCAAATGAAATAACCATTAATTAAACCCCAGTTATTTTCCAATTGGAGGAAGGCTGCAGGCCAAATTATTTTTGTGATGTATGGGACATCTGTAATGAGTGCCGCTCAAGTGTACCTGAAGCCCTTCCTCCTCACTGCATAGGGCTGGAGCAGTTGAACAGCCTCTGTCTTATAAACAGATTATAGTATTGTTAGGATTAGCCTGCTTTTCGTTGGCAATTATTTTCATCTCAAGTAGTCCATATTTTCCAAGTTCAGCACGTAGCAAGCAGTCAGTCCTGTTCTTGGCTGAAGTAAGCAGTCTGCCTTGAGTGCCCTGTGTCCCTCATTCTCCCGACATGCACATCCCCTATGTGTTCCTCATTCTCCCCATGGGTCAGTTAAGACCTCTGTAATTACAGAACGCTCCCTCAAGCTAGTGGAGAATGTATAATTTGGAATGTAGAGGTATCTCCAGAATCATAGGGCAGGAGTCCAGCTCCATTAATTGCTTTTACTACATAGCAGCTTGTTTCTTCTCAACTTAAAAAAAAAATTAATTGTGATAGAATGTTCATAACATAAAATTTATCATCCTAACCATTTTATATATAATTCAGTAGTGTTAAGTATGTTCCCATTGTTGTGCAACCCATCTTTAGAACTTTTTTACCTTGCGAAACTGAAAATCTGTACTTGCTAAGCAATCACTCTCTGATTCCCCTTCCCCCACAGCCCCAGGCAGCCATCATTGTACTTTGTCTCTATGAGTTTGACTACTCTAGGTACCTCATATAAGTGAAGGCAGAGAGTATTTTGACTTTGTGTGACAGACTTATTTCACTTGGTATAATGTCTCCAAGGTTCACACATGTGGTAGCGTGTGTCAGAACTTCCCATTTAAGACTGAAGAATATTTCACTGGATGCATAGGGCACGGTGTGTTTACCTGTTTATCCCTCCACAGACACTAAAGTTGTTCCCACCTTTTTGCTATTGTGAATGATGCCATTATGAACATGGGTGTACAAGTATCTCTTCAAGACCCTGTCTTCAATTCTTTTAGATAGATACTGAGAAGTATTGTTAGATCATATGATAATTCTATTTTTAATTTTTTAAGGAACCTCCATACTGTTTTCCGTAGTGGCTGCACCATTTTACATTTTACTTTCCCACTGACAGTGCACAAGATCTCCAGTTTCCCCATATCCATGTCAACGTTTGTTATTTTGTTATTTATTTATTTATTTTTTAAATAATGGCCATCCTAATGTGTGAAGATGAACCTACTCTCTCATTGCGGTTTTAATTCCATTTTCCTGATCATTGGTGCAACTTAGCATCTTCTCATATGCTTTTTGCTCTTTTGTAAACCTTCTTTGGAGAAATGTCCATTCAAGTCCTTTGCCTGTTTTTTAATGAGGTTATTTGTTTTTCTGTTGTTGAATTGTAAGAGTTCTTTATATATTCTGAATATTAACCCCTTATAAAATATATAATTTGCCAATGTCTTTTTCTTATTCCATAGGTTGCATTTTGACCCTGTTAGTTTTGTCCTTTGATGGCACAGAATTTTTAAATTTTCATCTGGTACATTTTATCTACTTTTATTCTCACACTTAATATATAATCTAGTTACTTCTTTTATTTTCTGTTCTTTTAAAAACTTTATAATGAGACATTAAGGTTTTGTTTTGTTTTGTTTTGTTTTTTGAGACAGAGTCTTGCTCTGTCGCCCAGGCTGGAGTGCAGTGGCACGTCTCGGCTCACTGCAAGCTCTGCCTCCCGGGTTCACGCCCTTCTCCTGCCTCAGCCTCCCAAGTAGCTGGGACTACAGGCATCTGCTGCCATGCCCAGCTAATTTGTTGTGTTTTTAGTAAAGACGGGTTTCACCGTGTTAGCCAGGATGGTCTTGATCTCCTGCCCTGGTGATCCACCCACCTCGGCCTCCCAAAGTGCTGGGATTACAGGCGTGAGCCACCATGCCCGGCCACATTAGGGGTTCTTTTTAGCTGCTATCCCCAGTTTAATTCCTCTCTTCCCCACTACTGTGGGAGTTTTTCTAAGCTTTACTGAGGTATAATTATATATATGATTATATATATAAGGTATACAGCGTGATGCTTTGATATACGTATGTATTGGGATATTATTATCAAAATTAAGTAGGCACATTCATCACCTCACATAGTTACCATTCTTGTGTGTGTCTGATGAGAACCACTAAGATCTACTTTTCTAACAAACTTCAAATGTACAATACAGTATTATTAACTGTAGTCACCACGCTGTAGCTTAGATCCTCAGAACTTTCGCATCTTATAACTGAAAGTTTGTACCCTTTGACGAACATCTGTGCCTCAGCCTTGGCAACCACCATTCTACCCTCTGTTTCTAAGAGTTGTACTTTTTTAGATTTCACATATAAGTGAGATCATACAGTATTTGTCTCTGTCTGATTCCACTCACGAGAATGCCCTCAGGTTACATCCATGTTATCACAAATGGAGGGATGTCTTTCTTTCCTTATGGCGGAATAGTATTCTAGGTGTGCTCTGCAGCCTGGTGGAGTGGCAGGCTGTGCCCTGCAGTCGGGTGGGGGAACTCTGACAGGACCCCCTGCTGGTCAGGGCCATAGGCTGGGCTCCGCAGTTGGACCGGACTGCTGTCTGGGCCCTCTGGTCAGGTGGTCAGTGGGGTTGCTGGTTGATCTCCCTGTTTGGGGGTGTCTGCAGGCTGTGCTCTGCCGCTAGGCAGTGCTGTGGTCTGAACTCTGTGCCCTGGGTGGTGCAGGGGGGCATCCACTGTGTTCCATAGCTGGTCAGGGTCTCTGGCTGATTTCAGGCTATGCTGCTCTGCTAGGTGGGGCCTGGCTTTCTGCCTGAGGAGAGCTGTAGGCTGGGCCCCAGGGCTGAGCCAGACTGCTGGCTGGGGACTGATGGTGGGCAGAGCTGTTGACTGCCCTCCCTGGCCAGATGGTGACACTGGTTCAGCTCTGTGGGTGCAGTGCCACTGGCTGTGCCTTCTGGTCAGGCAACTCCACTGGCAGGGATTTCGTGCCACCACTGAGATACACGAGCTAGTTGCTTTGAACCCCATCCTTCTTTGTTCCTAGCCAACCCCAGGTGGTCTAATTTTCCCAGTGTTCCTGTGAGACAAGACAGAAGGAGGCATCCTGGGAAGTACCCTGCAATGCTAGGGAAGCTGGATGTCCACCCTAGGCTCTCTTTTTCCCTACTGGAAAAACATAGCTTAGGGGAAGTCTCTTTGTCTAGTGCTCTGCCAGACTGGGGAGGGGCAGCATGACCAAACCAAATCCCTCCACTCCTCTTACCCTTCTAATGAAACTTTTCTTGGTTTCTGTGGTCCAAGGGGTTGGTTCTGCCTCATCCCCTTATTCTGGGATTTCCACAAAGGTGTTTTGTCTATAGATAGTTTTGCTAGTTGGTTGTTTTGTGAGGGGATGAAAGCTGGGGACCTCCTCTTCTGCCGTCTTTCTTTTGTTGCCTGTCCTTTTCTTGTTACATCCAAGAAATCACTGCTAAATCCAACATCATGAATCTTCTCTCTTATGTTTTATTCTAACTGCTTTCAATTTTAGGTCTTAGGTTTAAATCTTTGTTCTGTTTTGAGTTAATTTTTGTATGTGGCATAAGATAAGGGTCCACCTTCATTCTTTTGCATGTGGATGTGCAGTTTTCCCAATGCCATTTATTAGAGACTGTCCTTTATCCATTGAATGGTCTTGGCACCTTTGTCAAAAATCATTTGGCCCTATTTGCCAGGGTTTATTTCTGGGCTTTCTAATCTATTACATTGGTTTGTATGCCTCTCTCTGTGCCACTACTATGCTGCTTTGGTTACTGTAGCTTTATAATTCATTTTGATATCAGGAAGTGTGGGACTTCCTATCTTGTTATTCTTTTGCAAGATTGTTTTGGCTTTTTGAGGTAACTTTAAATTCCATATGGCTTTTTTATTTCTGCAAAAGAAAATGCCATTAGGAATTTTAGCAGGATTGTATTAAATCTGTAAATCATTTTGGGAAGTATTGACATCGTAATAATAAGTCATCTGATTTGTGAAATGGGATGTCTTTCCATTTGTGTCTTCTTTTATTTCTTTCAGAAATCTTTTGTAGTTTTCATAGTATGAGTCGTTTGCCTCCTTTGTTAAGTTTATTTTTAAGTATTTTGCTCTTTTTAATGCTATTGTAATGAAATTGTTTTCTTAATTTCCTTTGATTTGTTGTTAATGTGTAGAAACACAACTGTTGTTCATTGTGTTGATTTTGTTCCCTATCATTTTGCTAAATGTGTTTATTCTAACAGGTTTTTTGTGGCATCTTTAGTGTGTTCTATGTATAAGATCAATTATTTTTGTTTTTTTGTTTTTTTTTAATATTTCCTTATTTTTTTCTTATATAAGATCATTTATCTAAGAATAGAGATAATTTTACTTCTTCCTTTCTGATTTGCATGCCTGCATAGCTAATCCTTGGTTGACTGTTTTTATTTCTGAACTTTAAATAGATCATCCCATTGCCTTCTGGATTCCATAGTTTCTGATGAGAAGTCATTCATTCATCTTATTTGCTGTTCTTTTCTTGGCAAGTAATTGTTTTCTTACTGCTTTCAAGATTTTGTTCTTTGCCATTTAACAGTTTTACTTTTATGTAGCTGGGTGTTGATATCTTTGCATTTATCCTTCTTAGAGTTTTTGAGCCGCTTACATATACAGACCATTGTTTTATATTAAATTTGGTAAGTTTACTTCATTATTTCTTCAAATACTTTTCCAGTATTCTTTCTGTTACTTTCCCTTCCATCTTCTATTTCTATTAGTTGTGTGTTGGCACACCTGTTGGCATCTCATATTTTTCTGAGACTCTTCCTTTTATTTCTCTTTGTTCTTAGGATTGAGTAATTGCTATTAGCCTGTCTTCAAGTTCAGTGATTCTTTTTCTGCAGATTAAAATAACTGTTGAGTCCCTCCAGTGAATTTATTTGTTATTTTACCTTTTAAACAAAAATTAATACTTTTAAAATAATTTTCATCTTTTAATATTGTTTGTTGAGACATAGTTCTCATACTTTAATTCTTTAGAAATTATTTATCTTTTAAAATATAATTAGAATAGCTAATTTCAAGGTTTTTTTCTGTAAAGTCTAGCATACCTTAGGGACAGTTTCTATTGATTGCTTTTTTTCTCCTGTGTATGCTCCATACCTTCCTATTTCTTTGCATATTTCATAAATGTTTTTTAAGAACTGGGCATTTGAATGATATAATATGGCAATTTTGGAAATCAGATTTCCTACCCTATGCAGAATTTACTTTTTATATTGCTTCTGTCTGTTAAGTGACCTTCTTAAGATAATTCTGTAAGATATATATTCTATGTATGTTTAGCCTCTGAAGTCTCTTGTCAGTTAGCTAAGTGGTCATCTAATAACTGGATACAGGTTTCTTTAAATTATTTGAGGGATAAATCTCCAAGCCTTTGGGAAGGGACTTGTGTGTGTGTGTTGAGGCTTGCCTGCTATGTGCTGGCAGGCAGTTTACAACCCTCCACTTGCTTGCGTAGAGCCAGAGGTCAGCCAGAGGTGACGTACACTGTACGTCAAATTGTGTGTCAGTCTGTCATGGCAGAGGTGAGATATTAGAGCCTTTTCCAGTGCTTTTTCTGGACATGTGCTTAGCCCTGTACATGTGTGTGACCTTCTGAATTTCCAGGAATAAGTCAGAGTAGTTCAGAATCCCCTATGGCCATGTCATTCTCCAGTTTTTCCATTTAAGGTTTTTGGTCTGTTGCTTGTTAGCCCCAGTTCATATTGCTGCCTCAGGGAACTGCGATATTGAGCATGTGTCACAGATTGTTTGCCCTAGGGATAGGGCTTTTTGCACAGATACAGGTCAGATTTAGGTCAGATACAGGCAAGCCTAAGAATGGAGCTTTTTAAGGCAGCTTCTTGACAGATAAAATAGTAAGAATTATCTGTTCTATCCCCCTTAGTGGCTTCAAGGCTATTGTTTTTCACAGCTCCTGTAGTTGCAAGACTGTTGGTTTTCAAGGGTCCTGTGGAACTAGGGGAAGGGGTATGGGAATAGGGCAAGTTAAAACACTTTATAGTTTGCTTATTCTTAACAAGATTCGTCTGTTTTTCTTGAATAAACAGTACTTAGATTGTTGCAAGCCTTTGATTAATTTTCAGAGTTCCAAAAATGTTGATTTCACAATTTTTGTCCATGCTCTTATTGATTTTATGAAGGAGATGATTTTCAGAGACTTTTATTCTGCCATTCCTGAGGTCCTTCTTTTCTCAGATGACACTTTGTGGTTCATAGCAACCATAGAAACATTCTGTAGTTCATCAGGTGTGGACACAGGGAAGGGTCACTTTGTATAGAAAGGCTATCAGGGACCTATCCTTGTGATTAATGTACCTGTTGCCTCCCTCTGGAGCCTCATGGAATGTGGTGTCTGTGGATTATAGAAAACTTGGCTTCCTTGGCCACATCTCCTTGAAAATTCCATCCTGCCACCTCCTGTATACCAAGTGGATGTGCTGAGCACTCTCTGAAGTGCTAAGAAATATGTCAGAGAGCTTGCTGGGACAGTCTTTCCCTCTAACCATGGGACTGGCCAGTGCGTTTTGAGTTTTTCCAGCCAATTTTTGGAGTAACCAAAACTTTAGGAAGGCCCTGTCGGCCCACCTCCCTCACTGGCACACTAAGCAGGAATCCCCAGCCCCCTGTTCTCCCAGCTCCCAGGGGATGCTCTTCATCTTTGCTCTGTGATCCTGCAGTGGTCTCCTTGTGTGGGAATCGTGCACCCCACTGGCCATGCCATATCTGTGTGAAGCTTATTTTAGCTGTCCTAATCAGAACATGATTAAAACAATTGATTTTTAAAACTGTTGTGTATGTATTTTATCTGTGTTATTCTTGAATATTGGATTCATATTAAATAGTAGTTTGCCCTAATTAACTTTAATACTACAGATTTGTGCTTTTTGAACTCAGCATGCAGATTTATGTAAATTGCATAAAGCTTTTAAGCTAGGAGTGTATCATTTACATTTACAATCCCATTTATCCCATGTCTCCATATCACTGACTCTTCAAAGAAAGACAGGAACTATTGGGATGGACGTACTTGATTGTTTCAGTTTCACTCCTGTGCAAACCAAAGAACAAGTAGTAAATGACTTTTCCACATACACACACACATTCACACACACACACATTCACACACACACACATTCACACACACACACATTCACACACATACACATAGATGCTTGTGTGTATATACGTGTGTGTGGACCTATCTTTGGATGCTCATATATGTGCATTTAGAGAATCAAAAGCAATATCCAGGTATCTTGACCATAAGCCCAATACCCTGTCTATTTTTTTGAGTGGCAATTTGTGTTCCCATATTGTAGTGCGTATATATATATATATATATATATATATATATATATATATGCTGTATTTTTAAACTGATTTTAGAATTAGTGCTTAAAATAGAAAAGACAGAGCACAAATTTGGGGGGGGAGCAGTTTAAATTTTGTTTTCATACATCTGATTGTATTAAATTCTCTGTTCCTCTTTTTTTTTTTTACCCCCATTTCTTCGCCCTTCTTTCTTCCCTTTCCTCCCCAATGTTTTCCGTATCTCTGGCAAAGTTCATGACATAAAGGGCTGTAAGAGATCAGATTATGTTACCCCAAAACACACCACTCTGGCATACAGATTACATTGAGCTGAAAACAGTTAAGAAAAAGACACAAGATGAGCTCTGTGCCTTTTCCTGTCTGCCTGAAACATAAAATTTTCCTTGTGAAGGTGTTCCTCCCAGCTCTACTTCCAGTAAGGAGAATTTCCCAGAAAAGGAGTAACAGCCTCATTACTGGAGATGAGAGGACACCAGAAAGGGCTTACACAAACCAGCCCTAGGAACCAGCCATCATCTCCCATCAGTTTCTCCCGACATTTGCATATTTGCCTTCATACAGTCTGCCACCCCTAGAAGCTCAAAGTCCATTTCCTTTGCCATGTCACTTCTCTTTAGCAGTTTTGTCTTTTTTCCAAATAGTATAAAAGCTTCCAAGCACAGCCATTCTTATGAAGTCCTCCTCCCACCCCTTTCTGTGTAAAACTTTTAACAGCAAATAAAATTATGTACTTTTTATTCCCTGTTTGTCTGCCTGTTGTCAGTTTATTTCACAGACCCAGTCACACAACCAAAGAGGGTGGAGGAAAGTTTTTCGTTCCCTGCAAGGTCAGTGTCCTTTTGGATAGAGGTCGAATGGATCGGTTATTGGAAAAGAAACCCACAGAGAAATATGTTAGAAAGGAATTTTTGCAAGCAAAGAACCAAACAAACAAATCGCAAATTGTACGTCATCAATGGAGACTGGTTTTCTACCAGATGAATGACCCTCATCAACATGAGGAAGCATGTATGGATATTCAGTACACATGATCCTACTTACTGATAGGCATAAATTTGATTGTACAGAACTTTCCTGGAGCAATGTACGTGTTGTGTGTCAGGAAAGGCTCTGTTCACGAATGCGATAGGCCTTGGGTGCCTTGAATGGGAGAGTAATACGTAAGCAGACCAACTGATGGGAAAAGTCTCAATATAGAGGTAAGGGAGGGTGGGGAGACTCATGTGAGGGGTAGTTTAAAAGAGGCAGTCTGTTAAGCTTATGCCTGGAGGTAAATAGCAGATGAATTTGGAGTTAGAAGAAGTTTCTTGGCTTTCTTGGTGAGGTTTGAGACTCGGCTTCTGTGGCGGTACAGTCTTGCTAAGTCACAGATTTTTGAACCCAAAACATTCAGCCCATTCTCCTTGTCACAACTCTCTTACCTGTTTTCTCATGTAGGCTTCTGTGTACAGAGCTAGAACTGGCAAGTTAGAGTGGACCTTTTACTTTAATTGTGGAAGGAGGGCAAGCAGCCCCTGAGAAAATAAGAGTCTCTAACAAAATGCACTTATACCCTCCAGACCTGTCTACTTTACCAGAATGGGTGTGCCGGGATACAGAATACCCTAGTACCACAAAATAACTTCAACTGCAAACAATTAAACTAGTAAGTATTTAAGGAACATTTGCTATGTGCCAGAAACTGCTTAGTGCTGGATACGTATTAGTCGTTGTAAGTAGATGTCGGAGGAGGAGGAAGAGGGTATATATCACCACTGTGTGTACGAAAAAAATGATATAAAGAGTTGAACCGAGTGGCATGATGAGAAAAACTTCTGCTTGGATATCATTGTATGAAAGGGCGATGCCTGGACCTTACTGGCCACAAGTTAGCAGCTATCTGCCCCCATGAATGGATCATAAAAGATGTCTTCCAATGTGCTGACATCATGTAGCCACAGGACCAATGCTGGAAGAATTTCCTGTGGCCTTATTATCCTGTGTAATTAATAAGACACTATTAATCAACAGCTTGACTCACAGATTCTGTGACTTGCATCCAAAGCCCACTACTGGATGTCTCAAGTCTTTGCCATCTCTCACTTTATTTCAATAGCCTCCTAGTTTGTTCTTGCCTCAGGATCCTTCCGCTTGCTGTTCATCTGCCTTGAATGCTATTCGTAAGATTTTTCCATGGCCTGGTGCCCCACTTTATTTAGTTGGTTTCTCAAATGCCATCTCCCAAGAAAGGTCCTCTTCATCCAAAATAGCCCCCCTTCCCCCATCTGTCCAATTACTGCCAAACGCCTTACGCTGCTTTGACTTTCTGCATAGCACGTATCACTACCTTTCTTTCCATATATACATTTAGCTTGTTTGTCTGTTCATTGTTTGTAATGTCTATTTTATTATAATATAAGCGTCATTTTGGGCACAGACTTCATCTGCCAAACATATACTAGGTATCCAGTAAATCCGATCAATGGATTCATACAGTATAACCTAGCAAGGAATATCATCAATGAAAAAAAGAAAAGACACAAAAGACCTAAAAGAAATAAGAAGACAGGCCAGGCATGGTGGCTCACGCCTGTAATCTCAGCACTTTGGGAGGCCGAGATGGGTGGATCACAAGGTCAGGAGATCGAGACCATCCTGGCTAACACGGTGAAACCCCGTCTCTACTACAAATACAAAAAAATTAGCCAGGCGTGGTGGCGGGTGCCTGTAGTCCCAGCTACTCGGGAGGCTGAGGCAGGAGTATGGCGTGAACCCGGGAGGTGGAGGTTGCAGTGAGCGGAGATCACACCACTGCACTCCAGCCTGGGCGACAGAGCGAGACTCCATCTCAAAAAAAAGCAAAAAGAAAAAGAAAAAGAAAACAATTTAAAAATAGAAAACCAACAAAAATGTATAGTATATCCAAAATAAAGAACTGCTTTTTTTGTGGTTATGCTATTCTTTTCCCCTCACAAAGGCCAAATCTCCTGTGTGCTTCAATAGAAATCAGTGATGAGAAAAAAGTAGCAGGTATCAGATTAAACGGGCCTCCATGTGATGATCATCTGTTAGCTTTAGTATTGTCTCAAATGAAAAACTCACAAAACACTCCAAGTTCCCTCCCATTGCTGAATTTAATCTTTGGAATGTTTTGAACCCCGTGCATGAATTATATCAATTTTACTTAGGGAAGGTCCTGTGGTATCTCAAAGTCACTTAGCTCAGTTTCTCTAGGTTTTGTGGGAATATTACCCTTTAGGTATGTAAATAATATTTATCTCAAATCAAAATCATAAGTGAAATCCCAAAGCATTGCTATTAAATGTCTAGGCTAAAATGAAGATACCTGCTTTTGCCACTACTATTTTGAAATGTAGACTCACAAGAAGTTGTAAAAATAATGCACAGAATCCTATAAAACCTTCACCCCACTTCTGCCAGTGGTGAAATGTTGCATAACTGGAGTGTGGCATAAAGACTGAGAAACTGACATTTATATAATACTGTTAACTAGAATAGAAACATTACTCAGTTTTCACTGTTTTCAGTATGCCGTCATTTGCATGTATGTGTGTAAATAATTCTAAATTCTATACAATTTGATCCTACTCATAGATTCATTTAATCGCCTCCACAATCAAGATGTGCAACTGATCCGCCATGACAGAGGAACTCCCTCCAGCGACCCCTATAAAACTCCCCCCTGTTGCACCCCCTCCCACCTCATTGCCCCTGCCGTTTAACATTGTTTTCAAATGTCTAGCCAATATAATTAGCCAAGATAAGTAGTAGTAACACTATTGGCAAAGAAAAGTGAGAATGAAAACATATCATTATTTGCAAATGATATGTTTATCTCCTGAGAAAAATCCAAAATAATGGATTGAAACTATTAATTTGAGATTTTCTGTATAATTATGATTAAGAACATACACTCTGAAGCCTGCTATGTAGGTTTGGATCCCAGCTCCACCACGGACTAGCTGTCAGTCCTCTGGGAAATCACTTAACCTCTCTGTAGAGGTTTTCCTCATCTGTAAAGCAGGGCTAGTAAGAGTACCTACCTTACTGAGTTGAGAGGATTAGAGAATATAATACAGGCATACCTCGAAGATATTGTGGGTTTGCTCCAGACTACCCCAATTTGCGAATATTGCAATAAGTGAGTCACATGATTTTTTTGGTTTCCAGTGCATATAAAAGTTATGTTTATACTATAATTTATTAAGTGTGCAATAGCATTATGTCTAAAAATTTACATACCTTAATTCAAAAATACTTTATTGTAAAATATAGTAGCAATCACCTGAGCCTTCAGCAAGTCTTTTTGATGGTACAGGGTCTTACCTCATTGGTGATGGCTGCTGACTGATCAGTCTGATGGTTGCTGAAGGGTGGGGTGACTGTGGCAACTTCTTAAAATAAGACAACAGTGAAGTTTTCCCCATCAGTTGATGTCTTCCTTTCACAAAAGATTTCTCTGTAATGTGCACTGCTTGCTGCTCTTTTACCCATAGTAGAACTTCTTCCAAAATTGGAGTCACTCCTCTCACATCCTGGTGCTGCTTTATCAACTAAGAGTATGTCATGTTCTAAATCCTTTGTTGTCAGGTGAGCAAAGTTCAGCGTGCCTCCACCAGGGGTAGGTTCCATCTTAAGACATCGTTTTCTTTGCTTATCCTTAAGAAATACCTCATCATTGGTTACAGTTTATTATGAGATTGTAGCAATTCAGTCATGTCTTCGGACTCCACTGCTAATTCTAGTTCTCTTGCTGTTTCTACCACATCTGCAGTTACTTCTTCCACTGCAGTGCTGAACCCCTCAAACTCACCCATGAGGGGTGGAATCAGCTTCTTCCAAACTCCTGTTAATGTTGATATTTTGACCTCCTCTCATGAATCCCAAATGTTCTTGATGGCATCTAGAATGATGAATCCTTTTCAGAAGGTTTTTGATTGACTTTTCCGAGACCATCAGAGGAGTCATCATCTGTGGCAGCTATAGACTTACAAAATGCATTTCTTAAATAGTAAGACATGAAAGTCAAATTTACTCCTTGATTCATAGGCTGCAGAATGGATGCTGTCGCATGAAACCAACATTCATCTCCATGAGAACTCTTGGGTAACCAGGTGCATGATGTAATATATAAATTAGGAAACTAGGAGAGAAAAATCCAGGCATGATAATAGAAAATTTTGCAAACTGTGTGTCACAGAACTACCTAGGTAAATAGATGGAAAAAGTCATTCTCACTGGTAATTAGAAATGTATTTTATACCATCACCAACATTTAGTTTCTACTACCCAATAGGCAAGTCTTTAGAAAATACTGACAAAACAACCACTGTCTGTGTGTACTTGTAAGGGTGGAGTAACATGTTTGTGCTATTTTCTTGCAATATTTATTGAAGGCATTCAAAGTGTATGTAACTTCTGACAGTTAAATTTTAAAGAATTCTGAGAATTGATTAGATGCACTGTGGCTTTTGTTTACTAAGATTTTATTTATAGTCATTCTTTTATTTAGCAAATGCTGTCGTGGGCCTTGTCTATGCAGGACAGCATGCTAAGCACTAGGAATAGAGTAGTGATGAAAACAGGAAGACAAGCATTAAATAAATCATGGGGCAAAGGGAAATAATCACTAGTGTTGAAAGAGGAAGTATTTGTACTAGGTAGATGAGGGCCTGTAACTAGAGGATTTAACTTAGCCTGGGGTGTGTGTGTGTGTGTGTGTATGGTGAGGGGTTTTCACTGAGGAGTTGATGAATGTTGAAACGCAGAGGAGTGGTAAGAGGCAGGGAGGAGGGAAGGGAGGATTAAGGTGTGAGGTAACCAGCAGCAGACCCTGTACAGGGAGGCTGGAGGCTGGAGCAGAGAGAGGACACGACGGGGTGAATGGTAACTCTGGAGATACAGGAAGGGGTCACAGCACCTTTTAGGAAAATCTAAGATTTTAGCCAGGAAACTGATATGAAAAATAATGTTTTCAAGGGAGATTTAGTAATACAATTATAATGATAGAATATTAGTATATATTTGATTATACTGTATATCACAGTTACTATATGTGTTATAGTATGTATCATGATCATTATATACTATATAACCATTAAATGATATTTTAATGATAAATGATGACACAATAGTTAATGCTATAATATTAAACGTTGAAAGCAGGGTACAAAACAGCATGTTTGGTTTAATCCTAATTTTGAAAAGGAAAAATGATGTATCTAACATACACTGAACTCTAAATTGTTTTTACGGTGATTTTTCTGTGTAGCAGGATAGAGGCTGCTTTTTTATAGTTCCTTTATTTCCCGGATTCTCTAAAAATGAATAGGTGTTACTGTTTACTTAGAAAAATTGTACTATTTGAGAAAAACAGATTTAGTTTATCTTGGAACATTTCATTGAATAGCCTGTATATATTATAACGGGCTTATGGAATAATACTGAAAAATATCCATTAAATGGCGAGTAGTCAGGTCCAGTGTTGGCTTTTGTCCCTGTGAGGTCTCCTTCACTGTGTATGTTTCCATTAAGGACTCTTAAGGTTCAGAGTTTTTGTTGAAATACACTATTCAGTCACATGGATCTGGGAGGAAAACTGAAACCAGCTGGCCTTGGGCAGTTGCTTTAGAAATTCTAATACATGTTCAGTTTCCTCATGCTTCATGTATTGAACTGTAAAAATTCTCTTTTGGTTACCATAACACAATCACAGGGCACATTAAATCTCATCCCTGTTTCATTTGACTGGGAACAAAAAACAAATCTTAAAATTTAAGAGTACTTGGTACAACCATATAATTACTATACATAAATCCAAGGTTTCAGGTACCGAATGCTTTTGTTTTGAGATTACAGCATCACCGTTGTTCAGGTAAATATGATTCATCCTGTCCAGACAATTTTTTGTTGTTGTTCTACAGGAATTCATTGACAATAATAACATTCTAGTTTGTGGTAGGTTTCAGTATACTAGGAAAAAAAATCAACCAACCAAC
Organism: Pan troglodytes; assembly: GCF_028858775.2. Taxonomy (NCBI): domain Eukaryota; kingdom Metazoa; phylum Chordata; class Mammalia; order Primates; family Hominidae; genus Pan; species Pan troglodytes. The sequence continues at coordinate 9,702,931 of NC_072404.2, forward strand.
CAACCCAACTCACACTTAGATGGAGACATGCCAGTAATGCAAATATTTTCAACAGAGCATATTCTCACTATTCTTTGCCTTCAGAATTTAATCAGATGATATAATAGATAAGTACATGAAAGAAGGTTAAGGAGAACATCACCTCTTTTTTTTTTTCTCTTGAGAGGGAGTCTCGCTCTGTCACCTAGGCTGGAGTGCAGTGGCGTAATCTCTGCTCACTGCAACCTCCGCCTCCTGGTTTCAAGCAATTCTCCTGCCTCAGCCTTCTGAGTAGCTGGGACTACAGGTGTGTGCCACCACGCCCAGCTAATTTTTTTTTTTTTTGAAATGGAGTCTCGTCCTGTCGCCCAGGCTGGAGTGCAATGGCACGACCTCAGCTCACTGCAACCTCTGCCTCCCAGGTTCAAGCAATTCCCCTGCCTCAGCCTCCTGAGTAGCTGGGATTATAGGCGTGTACCACCACGCCTGGCTAATTTTTTGTATCTTTAGTAGAGACGGGGTTTCACCATGTTGTCCAGGCTGGTCTCGAACTCCTGACCTCGTGATCTGCCCGCCTTGGCCTCCCAAAGTGCTGGGATTAGAGGTGTGAGCCACCGCGCCCAGCCGAACATCACCTCTTAATCTGATGTAAGAAAAGTAATCAAAGTTCTGATACAAGATAGAAGTGACTCTGCTGCCCTTCAGCCTCTTTCCCCTGTGTCAGCTTGCTCATAGTTAAACCTTGGTGCAGAGAGAGGGAGAAAACACCTTGTGGACTGGCATTCTAGTGTTCTGGTCTCCTGTATTCTAATGGTAGTCATGGACCCTACAAATCCCAAGGCAGAAGCTGTCTTGGTGTAAAATAGCAGCAATAAAAATTAATTTAGACTGAGTCAGTACTGTAAAGAAGAAACAAAAATGAAAACAAAATCTCACATTTCCCAGCTGTGTAAATCAATATAAATTGGTTGAACATGAGCTCTTGTTAGAATCTGGGCGTTTTTCACACTTTGTAATAGAAAGCTCACATAGGCACATAGGCTTTATAGACGATGGTTAAAACATGTGTGTCAGGGACCAATAAGTGACATCTTTGCCTAGCAGAAAATTCACCTCATTTATTGAACAAAATTGGCAAAAAATGTTTTACTCTGAATGTTTGGTTATTTTGACTGCTTCAATTAAAAATCACTTCTTAGTATTTGTTTATCATTGCAAAAGAGGACTGGAGAGTTAGGACTTACATCTCTAAAAGAAGGTGCTTGATTTAATCAGAAAAGTGACTATTTGGAGAACAAGGACTGGGAAAGAGGTGTTAATTGCATTGGAGCAGAGTGGCAAGGAAACTAAACCATTTAATTTCGAAGTCTACTATCGTGTGCTCAATCCACAAGCATGTAAAGAATTTAAATTTATAATTTATATGCACTGCCTTCTCTAAGTAATGTTAGAGAGTAAACTATTCAATGATTCTTCTTAAAGACCAGTAAGGAAGACTTTATTTAGGACCATTGCAATAGGTATAGGAACAGTGGGATTTTGCAGTGGGCGAGAGAGATTGAGAGAGATTGCAGAGAGAGATTGAGTTCAACTCCAAAAACAGCATAGGCCAGTGGGAATTCATAGCCAAGGGGTAGTGTGTGGGTCAGCGCATGGAAAATGAGCAAGAGGAAGCATCAGCGCTCTGACTAAACTGATTTAACTGAGTTCTTTGCTCAAATTGGATTTTCCAAAGAAGTATGCAGATAAGTCTAGGAGAAGGTTCAGAAGCCCCACTGAAGTTTGGCCATGCAAAGAATCTTTGTCAGTAAATACTAGTGAAATAAATGAAATCTGATAGAGACAAATAGGATAAGACAATCTCTAATCCTGCCATCTCTTTACACCTTTCTCTTTTGCACTGATCCTCCTTCAGTTGTGAAACTGTGCCTGGATGTGGCGCTAACAGCACAGAAGAGGTATATGTCAAGCCTGTCCTCTTTATGCGACTGTTTTACCTCCCTGCGGGTGCAGAATCTTTACCTTTTGAGAACTGTCTTTTTCCTTCCCAAGAGTGGGCCTGCCCCCCCCCCCCCATCAGCAATACCTTCGAGCTCCACCCTGCAGCCACTGTCACAAAGGAAGGCTGGGGACCTTCTTGCTGTTGTTGGTCCCACTCTTCCTCCAGTCGCTGTGTGGCTACCAGCCTGAGGGCTCGTGCTCCTGGCATTACAGGACATTCAAGCCCTTACTAAAATAAAACTGACATTTTAGCTTGTGTTTTTTATGAGTATTTCAGTCTTCTGAAGGTCTGATGATCCTTCTCAAGGTATTAAATAAGAGAGCTAATAAACTAGGATGATGCCCCTCTTTACTTCCTGTCCTGTAAACCTTGAAGTCAGCGCCTCCCTTCATGAATCCTTACTGCTGCGTCGCCCTCTCCAAGATGCTGCCTATGGCAAACTAAATGTGAGAGATAGAACCAGAGGACAAGATAGAAGAACTTCCGGGGGGGTGGGGGGAGGAGGGAGGAAGGGGGAGCAGGGACAGCACTCTGGAGAGTGGTCCAGTGCCTCCAATGCTTCAAAGCCTGGCCATCCCGTCATTGCCCAGTAAGGATGCTTTTCACAGGCCTGGATCATGGTCAGGGACAATTCTGATAGCCACACCGACTTCCTCTTCAAAGGTCCTTTTTCTCAAAAGAAACCATTTAGCCTTTCAGGGACTGCAGTACCGAGCTCTGTGATCCAGCACAGCTGACAGATGCGGAAGGGGGTTCCAGTCAAGGAGGCTTCCAACCAGCGCCCTGAGGTCACCTTGCCCGGTGATTGACACCCTTGGGCTCCAGATAGCCCTCCCCTTCTATTTCCTCTGAGGACCACTCCCTTCTGAAAGCCCTGGGAAACTGGTTTTCTGCTTCCTTTCTTTTTCTTGTTCCGTGATGAAATTTGTGTGGTTATATCTAATATTTTGAAACATTACAAACAATGGGGAAGAGACGAAAGATAGTGTTTCATGGGAGGTGTATTTGAGATAGGCAGAAGACGAAACAAGCTTTCAACCAATGGGAAAAGTACTCCTTTGGCCTTCTATGATTGACATTTCAGAACAAGCTTTTGGGAGAAAGTTAACCAATAAACACTTTCTAAGTTACGGCCTGTATTATTGAACGTATATTGCACTCTTCGTTTTCATCTTGCACAACCTGATAGGTGAGCCTGAAATTGGCTCTGTTAACTGTTCTCCATTAGCTTTTATTCACTCTTATTAGGGACTGCAGTGTATGTAATGAATTTATTGGATCAATTATTTTTATCTTAATGCATGTTTAGGACTTCAAAGACCCCTTTCTTTTGATTTTTTTCCTCATTTAAATAGTTTTCTGAACATCACAGTTTTGGTGCCTTCACTTTGATACATAATTACTATTCTGCAAGAGAGCCTAATACTTTTAATGCCATCCGACCTCAAGATTTTAATAGAATTAAATGCAAACACGATGAGGAAAGAAGAGTCATGGGGAAACTTGAGTTGTTACTGAGCTTTGGGAAAAGCTTTAAACTCTTGGTCAAAGTGATTTTCTGTTAAGAAATAAAAAACGTGCCAGCAGATGCCTTTAAAGACAACATTTATAGAAATTATTTTTTTTTGAGAGTTTGATTTTAGTATTCTAGCATGGATTTACGTCATCTGATACTGGATAGTATAATCTTTTTTCCTCATCCTCTAACCCTCAATTCTTAAAACTCCGTGAATCCATTTCTTTCTTTGCATTTTTATTATTATGAATCATGAGACTCATCTTCAAAGGCAAGAGCCTTATTATTGGGAAACAATTGTGTAGTAAATGCTTATTTGTTATTTCTCTCTATAGTTTTTTCTCTATATAGTATAGTAGTATCTCTATTATCTTAACACAGTCTTGGAAATACCCACAGTATTTGTAATAAATGTATAATAAGTATGTCAAATTTATTTTCTATCTAAATTTTGTTGTTATCTCAGTCTTAAATTCCATCCCTCCCAAATTGCTATTTCTCCACCCTGAAAGATAAAGGGTAGCCCACGTTGATACTACTCGGTGTCTGCCTAATCACAGGAAGGCACTGAAATCTTTCAGTGTACTGCCATCACATCACTAAGATGGGTGAGGTGGGGATCAAAAATTGAGAGAACTAGGATGGTGGCAATATTTTCAGGAATGGTCATTAATAAGCTAGTTATGAGATTGTCATATTTAAATTTCATGACTGTTTTTCAACCTGAATGTGTGGAAATAAAAATTATAAACCCTCTTTATTTTATGAACCTTATTTCTGAATTTCCCTGGAATCTATTGCTATTAAAGCCATTAATTCCTTACTGTAAAACGTCACTATCAAGAAAAAGCTAAAAACATCACCATCAGTATTAGAGATGCAAGCATGCAGGTTTCCTAAACTGAAGAGACATTGCCACTTAATGAGCCTTTACAAAACAATAGAAGATCATTTTTGAGCTTAATATTAGAACCAAAAAGAGAAATGCAAGGCAGTAGCCCTTTGCAAGAAAGAAAACAGGAATGCACTCAGCCAGGTTGCAATCACCCCCAGACAGGAAGGTTCTTGCCTTTTATTGCAGTTGCCTCTGATTCCTCCCTCGAAGGCTGGGAGCCTTAAGGGTGAACAGCCTACAACCAAGCCACGTTCTCCCGACAATTCTGTAAACCTGTTTATCACAGGCAAATTTTCAGGTGTCTGACTATAGTGGGATTTTTTATTATCAATGAAATGCATGAAGTGACAGGCCTTGGTTGGTGAAGTGGCTTTTGTAGACTGAATATGGCTGAGTATGTACAGCCAATAATACATTTTAAAAGGCATGTTTCCACGTAGCTAGGATTGAATACTTGGTATTACTGTCCTTATTTTCTTCTTTTTACTGTATTTGATAAAATATGTCCATGAGAATTCAGCATTCTCTATAAAATAAAATTTTGAAGGAAAGTAGAATGAAAAATAATTAATGATTTGATGAGGAAAATCTTTCTAAAAGAAATGTGTTATTTCTAGGCAGGTCCTCTTGGCTTTCCATTCAGGACTTCTGCCCAAACCATGAAAGCAAATGACTAGGCCATATGGAAATTGGTTGTAAAAGATGTTTTAGATTAGCCAGTCACTCCAGGAGCCTTTGATGTTATGCAGGCTAATGAAGTTGGCTCTTGGAGAGGTTTTTATTCAGCTGAACTGAATTTCTGAGAAATTCATATTACATTTTCATACAATTGTCTTGCTTCATACCCCAGGGATTTATTAAGTTATAATTGAATACTGTATTTTTAAGAAAGTTTCTTAATGTATTACACCCTTCAGCAAATTTTGCTTGGTATTGTTTTGTCAAGATAATTTAATTTTACATTGGCTAATTTAGCCCATATTAATATTTCCCCTGAAATTCAGGTAACTTAGCAAACTGTTACAGGTGGTGAGAAAGAAAACTCTTTTATTGAAGCATTAAAATGTTACATTATTGTGAGGTGAAATCTTTTATCAGCCTTTGGAGATATTCTATCAAGGTCAGTAATATTGTATCTGTCGAAGAAAAGTTAAGTTTTACTCCAAAAGCTGATTCTCCTTTCCTCAGTATCCCCTGTTCCCTGCATTCTCCAGTGTTCCTCCTTCCTCCCATCTCTTCCTGTCCCAGGGAAGTTCTTCCAGGATTGCTGACTGGAGAAACAGCATGACGTGGTTTCTAAGTAAGGGGAAGGGGGGTGGGGGGCGGAGTACTCCCTTGTCAGTGGTAACAATAGGCTGTGAATAATTCAGACGTGATGAAAGAAAGTCTCATTTGACAAGATAGTACCCGATTCACTAAACAGCTAGTGTGGAAATAATGATGGCGTTAGTTAGGGGAATACAAGAAGTTCAAAAGTTTTGGTGGTTTTGAAAGGGAATCGCAGCACAGGGGCCTTCACCAGCTTCCCTTCTAATGTTCGTTTGTTACGCCTGGAGTTTCTTACATTACTGATTACGTCTCACTTGGGCGATGTTTTATCTAATTTCTGGAAAGGCTTTGTTTTATAAAGTGGGCTTGCTTCTGTGGAAATAAACAAAGACCAAATGAGAACAAACAGAGGCTATTTATTCAGAGCTTGCTATACCAAGGGAGCCATCCTTTGCTCTTGGCAGAGACTCAAAGGCAGCCAGAGGGGTGGGAAAGCTTCCAAGTGAAAGAAGGAGGCTTCCAGCTCACTCTGATTGGAGGCTGTTGGCCTGGGGAAGCCGGAAGTGGGCTCACTAGAAAGGGGGCGTGTTGTGTGGTTGGTGTGGGGAGCATATTTGGCTTCCTCTGGTTGGCCTTGAGTTGGAAAGGGTTGGGGGGTGAAAATAGGGACGACTCAGTCACTGGCCAAGTGCTGACTGTTCGGTACCCATGATTGCAGAGGTTGTGTTTTGGCTTCCTGGGTTTCTCACGCGGGTGGGAGTTGTCATACACGGTCTGGCCATTGTCTGTCTGCATAGTCCGCCTCACTGGATACTGAGAAATTTGCCTGGCAGTGTATGAACTGGATAAACTTGAGTGGGAAGTCTAAAATTATGAAGGATATTTGGACAGAATACTTTATTTTTTTAATTCGTACCCCACACTATTCACTCTTTATGAGGAACAGAGTCTGATAACCACCTCCACAGCCAAAATACAGAACGTCATCTCAAAAAAGTTCTCCGTGTCGTTCATTTGTAACTAACTCCTTCCCCCCAACCCCTCACCCCAAACAAACGCTGATAGGTTTGTTTGCCCCTGTAATTTTGTTATTTTCAGAATATCACATAAATGGCTACATGCAGTATGGAGCTTTTTGAACCTGACTCCTTTCACGTGGTATAGTGCATCTGACACATGCATGTTGTTGCATGTTTTGAATCTGACTCCTTTCACATGGCATAGTGTGTGTGACACATGCATGTTGTTGCATGTTTTGAATCTAACTCACATGGCATAGCACGTGTGACACATGTATATCGTTTTAACTCTGACTCCTTTCACATGGCATAGCACGTGTGACACATGCATATCTTTGATGTTTTGACCCTGACTCCTTTCACATGGCATAGCACATGTGACATATGTATATCGTGGTTTTAAATCTGACTCCTTTCACATGGCATAGCACATGTGACATATGCATTTCATTGATGTTTTGAACCTGACTCCTTTCACATGGCATAGCACGTGTGACACATGCATATCTTTGATGTTTTGACCCTGACTCCTTTCACATGGCATAGCACGTGTGACACATGCATATCATTGATGTTTTGAACCTGATTCCTTTCACATGGCATAGCACGTGTGACACATGAATATCATTGATGTTTTGAACCTGACTCCTTTCACATGGCTTAGCACGTGTGACACGTGCATATCTTTGATGTTTTGACCCTGACTCCTTTCACATGGCATAGCACATGTGACATATGTATATCGTTGTTTTAAATCTGACTCCTTTCACATGGCATAGCACGTGTGACACATGCATATCTTTGATGTTTTGAACCTGACTCCTTTCACATAGCATAGCACGTGTGACACATGCATATCTTTGATGTTTTGAACCTGACTCCTTTCACATGGCATAGCACGTGTGACACATGCATATCACTGATGTTTTGAACCTGACTCCTTTCACGTGGCATAGCACATGTGACACATGCATATCTTTGATGTTTTGAACCTGACTCCTTTCACATGGCATAGCACGTGTGACACATGCATATCATTGATGTTTTGAACCTTACTCCTTTCACATGGCATAGCACGTGTGACACATGTATATCGTTGTTTTAAATCTGACTCCTTTCACATGGCATTGTGCGTGTGAGACATGTGTATCATTGCATGTGTGTCAATACCATCACTAGTTTATTCCTTTTTTTTTTTTTTTTTTTTTTTAAAGAAAATGCTCAACTTTATATTTCATTTCAACAATTTGCTCCTAATGCCCTTTTCCTGCCCCAGGATCCAATCTAAGACCTTGTGCGTGTAGTCATGTCTTCTTGGTCTCCTCCAATCTGTGACCATTTTTACTCTTTCTGTACTGTCTACAACTTTGACCCTTTTGAAGAGTCCTCGTCAGGCATCTTTGGGTCGTGTCCCTATATTTGGGTGTATCTGTTGTTTCCTCATGCTTAGACTGGGTTTATGGATTTTGGGGAAGAATCTCACAGGGGTAAAGGACCCTTTCGATGATATCATATCGGGGGCACCGGACATCACCATGACTTATTCCTGGCGATGCAAACCTTGACCCTTTGGTGAGGGTGGTGTCAGTTAGGGTTTTCCACTGTAAAGTTACCATTTTTTTTTCCGTATCCTATTCTTGAAAGGTTTTCTTTTTTCACCAACTGAATACGTGGTGTTTTTCCATACTGATTCTCCAACTCTCTGACACCAACTGGGTGTCCTGCAATTCAACTGAATTACAAAACCAACTCCCAGCGCTAGCACAGACCCCACACATTGAGGGCTCAAAACTACCCCCACTTCAGATCCCAGGTGTCCTCATATACATCTGACAGACTTTGAATCGGGGTTCCCAAAACCCCCTCCTTGGGCTCAGTAACTCACTAGAACAGCTCACAGAACTACTCAGGAAGTCACTTTACTTACTTCCTTTTTTTGAGACAAGGTCTCTCTCTGTCACTCAACTCCTGGTCTCAAGCGATCCTCCCTTGTCAGCCTCCTGAGTAGCTGGGACCTAAGATGCTACCATGCCTGGTTAATTTTATTTAAAATTATTTTTAATAGAGATGGGGTCTCACTGTGTTGCCTAGGCTGGTCTGAAACTCCTGGCCTCAAGCAGTCCTCCCACTTTGGCCTCCCAAAGTGCTGGGACTACAGGTGTGAGTCACTAGGCATGACCAGGAAGTCACTTTACTTTCTATGACCAATTTATTATAAAGGATACAACTCAGGAAGAGCCAAATTGAGGAGATGCATAGGGCAGGTGTCGGGGAGGGTGCAGTACTCCCAAGCTCTCTCCAGGCGCCAGGTGCCCCGTCCTCCCCGTACCTCTGTGTGTCCAACACCCCAGAGGCTCTTCCAACCCCATTGCTGGAGGGTTTTCATGGAAGGTTCATTATAGAAGCATGACTGATTAAATCGTTGGTCCTAGGTGATTGAACTCAACCTTCAGGCCCTCTCCCCTCCCAGGAGATTGGGGAGTGGGGCTGAAAGTTCCAAGTTTCTAATCAAGGCTTGGTCTTTCTGGTGACCAGCACCCATCCTGAAGCTATCTAGGGGCCTGCCAAGAGTTGCCTTGTTAGAACAAAAGACTCCTATAACCCTTATCACTCATGAAATTCCAAACGTTTTAGTAGCTCTGTGCCAGGAACTGGGCACAAAGACCAAACGTATCTTTCTCATTATACCACAGTTCCTTAGAAGCAAGTTGCCAAGTCCAGCCCACAATCAAGCAGAGGGCAGTTAAGTTCCACTCTGCAGGGAAGAGTATCAAAGAATTCGTGGGCATATGTTAAAACCGCCACTGTACTTAATAAATATTCTGAGGGATATACTTTGAGGCAATGCAAATATCTGTTTTTCCTAAACTTTCAGCCACCCATTTTAGCATTCGGCAGTGGCTCTTGCTTACAGCAGTTCTATCGTAATGTTCTAACGGTGATTTTTCTCATTTCCCTCATTCTTCCTACATTTGTTTTTTGGAATTTTTCTGTAAAGGAAATCTGTCCCATCTCCCATTTATATATTCAATCATTTATTTATATCATTTTGGATACATGAATATTTATGTTATTCTCTGGGTTATAATCTTCTATTTAGGTTGGTGCAAAAATAATGGTAGTTTTTGTCATTAACACTAATGCAAAACTGTAATTATTTTTGCACCAACCTAATAGATTTAATTTGTAGCTCAAATGGCTCCTACTGTGGCCTTGAGAGCTTTCTCCAGTTGGCCACTGTGTTTGTTTGACGTGCTCTTATCTTTTTCTTTTCTTGGCACTTACTCTGCACTGTGAGATCCTCTAGCCTTGTTCTGTATGTCACCTGCACCAGCCCAGAGTCAGCCATTTCTTTAAGAACCCTGGTGCCTTTTATGGGGAAATAGGATTAGAAACCAAGACTGAAGCATGGAGTGTGCTTGTAGCCCCTGTGCTGTCACATCCTCTAGGCCTCTCAGTGGACCCGGCTAGGAAACAGATGTATGTATTCCAACCCATGTATACACACAAGTTTCTGTTCCTCTCTGTATCCATCTGTATCTATTTAAAAATAACCATGAGTTTCTACAAGTATTTCTGAGTCTAATCCAGTACCATGGGGTTCATTCTGTTTTCCTCCCTTGGTTACTTGTAATTTATTTCTCTGACAGGGAGAAACCTGACTCGCATTATCCACAGTTTATTTAGGTGTTCAATGGTAGCATTTGTGTAAACTACCCTTAGGATTGCTGAAGTGTATCCTGCGAGAAACAAATTTACCAACCAAAATACAGGCTTTACCTATGGCTCATTTTTCCTTTATCCTGCAATAATCAGTCAAATCACTATTTCCCAAGGGGGTTTGGATCATAATTCTGAAAGAAATGGTCTAAAATGCTGTACTTTCTGAAGTCTAAATCCCAAAAGATCAATCTCTAAATAGAAAGTGGGAATGTTTAATAGGGAATGCTCATGTTGGTGGCTATTGAATCATAGAAACATTTTAGAAGAGCAGTGCTATATAGAAAATAAATGTGTATGTATTTTCTGAGGAGAGCCATGTCCTATAAGAAAAAAAGTAGCTGTGCATCCTGATGCATGACTTTAAAGTATTAGTTAATGATGGTGAAAGCCAGCGATTGTGGACTGTCTCCCTGCAGTTACCCATAATCTGTCCTTGAAATATGCTTTTATCATATGTTGAATTTTCTTTTTAGTTTGCTCTGTTTTTTCTTTTTAAATTTTTTTCATTATTATTATTATTATTTGGAGGCAGAATTTTGCTCTTGTCGCCCAGGCTGGAGTGCAGCCTTAGCTCATTGCAACCTCCACCTCCTGGGTTCAGGTGATTCTTCTGCCTCAGCCTCCTGAGTAGCTGGGACTACAGGGGCATGCCACCATGCCTGGCTACTTTTTTGTATTTTTAGCAGAGACGGGGTTTCACCATGTTGGCCAGGCTGGTCTCGAACTCATGACCTCAGGTGATCCACCCACCTGGGCCTCCCAAAGTGCTGGGATTACAGGTGTGAGCCACTGTGCCCAGGCTTTTCCCCATTATTTTAAGTTGTCCACATTCTTTTGTTTTACAATTTGCTGTGCTATATATTTCATTTTCACATCATTTCCAATACTGGGGGTATAAATTTTGTAGAGACCTTGAGAGGGCTCTGATTTGTTTTATGTATTTTTTTTTCAAATTTGACTCCACAAAAGAGCATTATCATGACCTTGACTGTTTACGCATTGTGCATGTATGTAAAAACATGGAAAATTCCTCCATAAATAAAGAGATGTCTTTTTTGCTTATCTGCATTTGTGAAAGATAAAATTTCTCGAGGTCTCGGCCATTTGGGTGGCTGCATATGCAGTGATGATCCAGTGCAGTTTTTGATCAATTTCAACAGAAGACTCAGGTTGTCCGTCATGGTATTTCAGATGACCACAGTTACAAAGCTGGGTGCACACAATTACCAACCACAGCAATGTGCATGCATACATTCCCCTTGTTGACCTGTTACCTATTTCTTTCTGAATACAATTTGCTCATAGCTCTTATGCTTGTGTGACTGTCATTAGTATACCTGAATGTATATCCTTGCAAAAAAGTATGTTATTATTGTTCATTTTATTGCACAAAGTGGCCTATGAAGTGTTCGGTCACGTTTTTATGTTTGTCAAATAAATCTCTTTTTATACATGTAAATAAGTGTCTTTTAAGGAATTAAAACATTTTCCTCAGAATAATAGTTTTGGAATAATTTTGATCTTTCAGGATCGTGATTTGGGGGACTTTTAGACTTCAGGGATTTTGATCTTTTGGGATTTCTGCATTTGGATGTGGTGTTTGGGATTGTGTCTTTTGGGATGATAACCGGCTCCTGGCAACCACTGATCTGTTTCTGACTCTTCCGTTTTTGCCTTTCTCAGTAGGCAATATAATTAGGATCATACGGCATGTAGCCATCTGGGTCTTTAACTTAGCAGAAAGCATTTAAGATCTATTTATGCTGTTGTGTGAATCAACAGTTCATTCCTTTTAATGCTGAGTAGTGAAGTATTTCATTGTCTGGAATGTATCACAATTTGTTTAACTCTTCATCTGTTGAAGAATGTTTCGGTTGTTGGGATGGTTATGAATTAAGCTGCTATGAGCATTTGCCTACATGTAATTTTTTGGGAACTTAGATTTTCAATTCACTTGAGTTAGATACGTAGGAGTGGGTCGGATAAGTATGTGTGTAATTTTTATGTAAAGATCTGTAAATATGTTGTGAATCTGTAACATAATGAGTAGCACTTTTTCCAGGTGAGTGTGTGGGTTGCCAAGTTGCATAGAGCTTTTTAAGTTGACTGATTTTTTTCTAATTTCATTGAAAAATCCAGTAGTTTTTTTTTTTATCAAGCCCCCCCCCCCTTTTTTTTTTTTTTTTTTTTTTTGCTGTTGCTGATGATCTATTTAGTTATTGGGTGGCAACTCATGTCAACAAGTGAATTCACATGCCATTTCATCTTTTCTTGCCTTAACACGGTGAAACCCCATCTCTACTAAAAATACAAAAACTTAGCCAGGCGTGGTGGCGGGCACCTGTAGTCCCGGTTACTCGGAAGGCTGAGGCAGGAGAATGGCCTGAACCCGGGAGGCAGAGCTGCAGCGAGCCGAGATCATGCCACTGCACTCCAGCCTGCGTGACAGAGTGGGACTCCATCTCAAAAAAAAAAAAAAAATAGGCCTAATCATTGTACAAGGATGAAGGTAGGGAAAAAAAGAAATAGGAAGAAGCAAAGGCAGAAAACATCTAGGATGCTGGAGCACAGAGAACACAGGAATGACTCAGGAGTTTTGATACAAGTTTGATTAGAGAAAATATGCAAGTACTGCAGTGACTAGCAGATTATAGTTATGAAATCATGCAGGACAGGAACACTGAGGTTAAATACAAACTGACAACAAAAATCATAAGAATAATATGTAAAAGCAAGTATGAAGCCTTTGTATTTGCTTGCGACTTGCAGTTTGAATAGCAAAATGATCTTTCACATCAGGCTCAGTGTGTTAAATCCAGCCTTAGGCAAGAATAAGCAAATATTGTTTCCATATGACAAGCCTTTAGCTGCTAGTGAAATGCTTTCTTTGTAGTGAACTGTAGGCACAAACTATCAGCAGATGACTGTGTATCTGAGCATATCTTTAACCACAGTTAGCTACAGATTATTTATAGAGGTTAAATAAATGTTTACACTGAATGATTTAGGAATGAGCACATAACAGTGGTTTGGGGGATTATATTTCTGCTATTGAAATCTAAATACTCCTACAACAATCCTTTCAGCTTAGATCTGTGGTTTCTAGTTGAGGAAGCAGTACCTCCTATGGGACATTCTGGGTCTCCTATGGGACGTACTGCGTGTTCTGTGGGCATTTTTGGTGGTCCTGATGATGGCATTTGTGGAGAGGACAGAAGCTAGACTGCACCTGCTGCAGCGCTAAGATAGTCCTGCAGGATGAAGGGCGGCTCTGCGCCCTCATAGATCTCCTGCACGACCCTCCAGATTAGGTAAAAGCAAAAAACAACAACAAAAAACTAGTACTTCATTTTTCTTATACATGCATGGTATTTTTGTGGTATTTTTAACTTTCACCAATATTTGCTGCAAATGCAATTACTGAGTAAATTGAGGGGAAATTGTGCTTTGGTTGGTTGGGTACTTTTACCGATAGCCATTCTCCATTTCAGCAATGCCCTTGTGGTGTTTGAGCGGCCAGTGCAACACCTGTGAATCAGTCTTCATTTGTAGCTGTGGCATGCAAATATTTAACAGAGGGGATGTAACATTCACTGTAATAGACTTAAAACCAAATATTTTTTAATTAGATGATGACCATGAAGTGTGAAGAGACCACTGACTTTTACTAATAGTTTTAAAAAATATCACTGTCATCTATGTAGTTTTTGTTTCCGTAGTATGACAGTATGAATATGTTGTAAAATCACACATTTAAATGATTGATTTTTGAGGTTGCCTACAGGTTTTTAGTCTTACGCTGATGTGTGCACAAGTCTACAACATAACTGTGTTCTAGCCTCCTGGTTCTTTCCCTCTTAAGCATCAGAGACTGGATCTTTTGCTTGGCACGTGATAGGAATTCAAGATAGGAGAGTATTTTTCTGGGATCCTTTTTCAGTACCCTATCCTGTGTCAACATAGGACATTATTTTGACACTTCACTTAAAAATAAGCCTCCTTATTCCTGAGAAAGCCATAAATTTCTTTTTCTTTAATAATGAGTAACTTGTCTTGGATAAACTGTCTTTAATAAATTTTTTTGTCTTGTCATTTACAAATAAGCATAGTCTTATTTTTTCTAATCTTAGTACTTTTGATTGTTTAATATTTCAGTTTTTAAAATCAAGGCATAACTTACATGTAGCAAAATACAGAAGTCTTAAGCATACAACTCGATCATTTTTTTCAACATTTTATTATAAACATTTTCAAACGTACAGAAAAGCCAAAAGAATTGTAAAGTGAACATCCGTATGCTCACCACCTAGATTCTGCAATGAACATTTTGCTACATTTACTTCATCGCATCTATACATCTTCATGTCCCTCCATTCTTCCACCAGTCCATCTTATTTGATACATTTCAAAGCTGCAGGCATCAGTACACCTTGCCCCTAAACACTTCACCATGCATATCATTAGAGTTTCATGTGTTTACTTGTTAAGCTAAAATTTGCACACAATAAAATGCATAAATATTAAACATAAAATATTGAACATAAAACATATATTTTTATTATTCCTTTCACATGAGATTCATAGATGCCAGAATAACAGTTACCTTTTTAGGGGTGGTGTTAAGAATGCGAATATTTTATATCTCTATCTAGGTGGTGTTTTCATGAGTGTATAGTTTAAAATTCATTCATGACATATTCATACATTAGAATAGTATTTACTGATAATAAGGAACAAACTAACATATAAATGCTCCTCACATGATTTTACGAATGTATGCATCCGTGTCCTATAAGTCCATTAAGGTATGAAATATCACTGCCACTGTTACCTCAGACAGTTCTCTCATGCCCCTTCCCAGTCAAACCTAACCCTAACCCAAAAGGAAACCACAATTTTGAAAATTTTTGCCATAGAAAATACAGCCTTGGTATGGGGATTTGTGGATGGTCTGGAAACCCTTCAGGGGACCCTGGGGGTCAAAGCTATGAGTAGTATTGTTATAATACTCGTATTTTTATAATTCTACTTTGGTATTTTCCCTTTTCTATCTCATTCTCTTGTGAATGGGGATTTTCAGATGCTACAGTAATTTCTTGCATTGTAGTATTATTGCTCCTAGGTTCTGTATTTAAGGGCGACTGATGAGCTGAGGAAAGAATGAATACTTTCAAACTTGATCTAAGGCGGTATTCTCCATCCTACTGGACAAAATACCCCCTTTTTTTACAACAAATATTTAATCATGGCCCTATTATTCTCCTGCGATGAAATTCATAGATTAAAATAACCATCCTAGGCCGGGCACAGTGACTCATGCCTGTAATCCCAACACTTTGGGAGGCCGAGGCGGGTGGATCACCTGAGCTCAGGAGTTCGAGACCAGCCTGACCAACATGGTGAAATCCCGCCTCTACTAATAATACAAAAGTTAGCTGGGCATGGTGGCGCTTGTAATCCCAGCTACTTGGGAGGCTGAGGCAAGAGAATTGCTGGAATCCGAGAAGCAGAGGTTGCAGTGAGCTGAGATTGCACCACCGCAGTCTAGCCTGGGCGACAGAGTGAGACTCTGTCTCAAAAAATAAAAAAATTAAAAAAAAAAATCATCCTAAACATACAATTTAAAAAAAAACAATATAATGTTCTAGCTTTGGTATAAAGGAGACATAAAAGTAATTCATAATGAATATGTATTTTAATATGTAAATTGAATTCAGAAACAGATATGAAAATCCAGCTGTCTTTTATTAAGCTAAACATTAAAGGCATTTTTAAAAATAAAAAGTGCCATTCTTTTACTTTGTTTTGGAAAGTATTATTTTTCATAAAACATGTTATATAGTCTAATATGTAAGGTTTATTGTCATTTTTAATGAATTATGAATCTCAAGTATCTCAGTATAAAATGTAATATGGTAAGTGTACATATATAACAACATAAAACTTTTTGGTTTTCTTTTAATAATTATAGTTTTTAAACTGTATAAGGATACTGAGACCAAAAAATTTGAGAATCACTGGTTTAGCTTGTACTAGAACAATACAAGTGAATTATATAGTGTGTGGCTTTAAAAAAAATCTAGTGCTTATTTTACTCAGGATAATGTTTCTGAGATGCATCCATATATTAGTAGTTTGTTCCTTATTATCAATAAACAATATTCCATTGTATGAATATACCACCAATGAATTTTAAAATATATGCCCATGAAAATACCATCCAGATAGGGAAATACAGTATTTGCATCCTTACCACCTTGCCCCTAAAGGTAACTGTTATTCTCCATCTAAGAATCTCACATGCAAGGAAACAGTTTGTTCTTTTATGTCTGACTTCCTTGGCTCAGCGTTATGCTTGTAAGATTCACCTGTGCTGTGGTGAATGGTTTGTTTTCTTTCCTTCTAACGCTAGTTCTTGTTGTAGTGTCCACCTGTATCTGTGCTCTTTTGTTCTCCTGTATTTTCACATGGAATAGCTTTTAATCTTCTACTATTTCTACGTCCAGACATACTCATTATACGAAGGTGGAAGTATCTAACAACTTCATTATGCTTTCCGTGTAGTCAGCCATCAGAATTTACATATTGAAATGCAAAGTCATTATGAATTGCCTTCTTTGGTTTCTCCTTTACATCACTGTTAGGGCATTATATTGATTTTTTAAAAAAATTCTATGTAAAAGGCTGGCTGTTTTATCTGGATTCTATTTCAGGGGATTAAAGGAGGCATTATTAAATATTAGCTGTTAAAAAGCAAGGGAACATTGAGTCCAGCAGGATTCAGACTACCTCCTTAGATCATGTTTTAGAGTATTTATTCCCTTCTGATGTCATCATCCTCGATGAGATACAGAACCTAGGAGCAATAACATTGTAATACAAAGAATTGATCACTTGTTTCGCAAGAACATGCTTTTAATAAGTGTTTCATATATTTTACAAATGGCATTTTCCCAAGAGATGACATTTCTGGCCGGATGACCAAAATTTTTGGTGATGAGTAGAAACTTCATGTTTGAGGATTGACATCTTGAATTTTTGTGCAAAATTTGAATATTAATTTATAGAGGACATTATTCTTATCTCCACAGTATCTCATTTGCGTTAGTTAATATTAAATAAGTAAAGTAGTTGTCCATTTTTCTCAGTCTTAACACTTTCTAAATTCATGCCTCAAGAAGTTCTTTTATTCCAAGAAAATGATCCAAACGTTATTAATTGCAAAGTGTACTCACTTATTTTTCACTTTGGGGAAAAAAGCAGAATGATAAGTAAAAATGAGGTCTCTGAAGTTAGACTACCTTGATTTTTAATCGGGCTCCCCCACACCAGTCGCTTCCTTGTATGCCTCAGTTTTCTCATCTAGCAAATGGGGTAATTGTACCTACTTAATACTACTAAGTGTACCTGGTTAATATGGTTTTTGTAGTTATTAGAGGGAATAATATGACGTGAGATACTTAGAGCAGTACTTTTAGTAAGGATTTAGTAAGTAAGCTTTAGTAAGGACATGCAAGATCTGTAAAGAATAGCTTTTGGTTATTATGGGCTATTATGACTTCAGAAATAATAAATATAAAGCTAATATTAATACTAGCTGTTACAACTTGAGAAATAGGAACAAATGATGAGATTAGGACTTGTTCCTCTGAATTTTTTGGAATTAGTTTTCTTAGCAGTCAACAACTATATATGGACTATTAGATGTGGATACTTCGGAATTAAAGATACAAATGAGTAATTAATATTCCTTAGAGTGAGCTCATGGCATTGTCACTTTAACAATATGCCCAAAAGTGGTTCTATTTAAATTCCACACAAGAGAAGTAGCAATGTTGTATAGAGCATTGGGTTTTCGTAGCTATTTGGATTTGGAAATTAGGAGCATACTAGTAATCTTAGTAGGACAAGCCAGAGGAATGAAGAGATAGGAAGGAAGTAGGGATTGTGCATCCAGCTGGGAGAAGTTTGAATGAGCATGGAATAGAATGAGCATCTTGGAGGCGATCCTTCTGTAAGGCATCTAGAGGAGAAGGCAGTGAACTTCACACACTGGAGGGCTGACTCCTGGAGGTGACTGTGGAGGGAGGGGTAGGCCCTCAGGTAGAGTCAGAAGACCAGTCGTGGCTGCAGAGGGACACCTGGACTCTGGGACTGCCTTTGGTGGGTTGACCCAGGGACTAAGGGGAGAAAGTTTGAAATTGTGTCTAAGGGGATTGAGCAAAGCAGCCTGGGAATGTGTAAAAAAGAACACACAAATAAACAAAAAAGTGCCGAGTGGTCCTGAAAGCCCACGGGATGAGAGAGTTTACAGTGTGAGAACATGGTAAGGCTTTTTAAAAAATTGTTTTTTCTCTTTCATATTTTTCTTGTAATTGCTTATTTTAACACAAAATGAAATTCATGATAGCTAACAGTTACATAGACTTACTCTATGCCAGGCACTGATCTGGTGTGAATACATGTGCCAGCTCATTCCATTCTCCCACTAATTTTCGGAGCTAGGTAATATCCTTCTCATCACTTTACAGATGAAGAAACAGAAGCACTGAGACATGAGGTAATGTAGTTAGGAGGGGAAAATAGAATCTGAACCCAGGCTGTCTGAATACCAAGTCTATGTTCTTAATTATCTAATGATGGTATTTTGCCTCAAAAAACAAACAAACAAAAAACAACTTAGGAATCGTTTGGAAGGAAACAAAAAAAATAGCACAACAAAGTATTTGCAGGTCATTGATTATCATAAAATGACTGTCTCCCAAAGCAAGGAGAGATGATTATTGAACACTTACTTTGAGCCAGTTACTATCTTAAGCCATTTACTTTACCATCCCCATTTTAATCCTCATAACTCTAATACGTAGGTGCTGTTACTTTCATCCCTGTTCACACATGTGGAAAGCAGCAGGGCATTAATCATTCTAAGGCCACACAGCCAATAAGAGGCAAAAACATGGCACAATCCCAGGCTCTTGATTGTCTTAGGGATGGTCATTAACGTGCCATTTATTATTCTGGTTGGTAGTTTAGCAACCAGCTTTCTAATTGCATTTACTATTCTCTTTAAAGCAGCGTTGAATATAATAGACTGCAAACATACCTCTCCTCTACCACCTAAGTTTCAACAGAAAAACTGTTGATTTGAAGGACATGCAAGAGCATAGACATGGCCCGCATAAAGCAGAGTGTGAAGGTCCCCAAAACTCAAGGACAGTATTGTCATGGATAAATACAGCCGATTGAGCATGCTGATGAAATGTTGCATTATCATCTTGAACCTTAAACTTTAAGGAAAATAAATAAAAATCAGGAACTTCAAAGAGCATTGCATTAAATAGACAAGTCTTTATTATTAAGCCCTCAGCATTTCTCGGCTCAGCAGCAGTTCCTGAGACTGTGTCTGATAATCTGAATGGATAGTGCAGGCATGTGCTTTACATTTGGAATGTCTTAGAATTGCTTCTTGGAAGCTCCAGTGCCACCAGCTGACTGGAGTAAATTACATGCCTAGTCTCACATATTGTCAGAAGTTTTCACACTGTGCATCGGGTACAGCCTAAAGCTTTGGCACAGAGCTGTAGGTACACGTTTATGCTCAACAGTGAGAAATTGACCAGAAATAGTCACCAATGCTTCACACTTTCTGAAACCCCCATGTGTATTCCTCTGAAGTCCCTTTCTCATTCTACCCTCTCCATGACCCAAATTGTCATTTTCCATTCAGTTTTCCCTCCCCACTCCTTTAGATCCTGTTTGGTAGACTTGCCGTAGGAATACAGAACAAAATGAAATATTTTCTTATGAATATTCGTAAATTTCTGATGGTTTTGCCCTGTTATGACCAAAATCTATAGGTGTGCCGGGCAACATCTGTAAAATGGTTGTAATTATGCCACGTTCTCTTGGTGCCCTAAAACCTTTGTTGAATTTTGTACAGTAGAGCTTTTTAAATAAGATTTTTTATTTGGAAACGATTATTGAATTGCATGCACTTTTAAGAAGTAATATGGAGAGATCTCATGTACCCCTTTACCTAGTTTCCCACCATGGTGATTGTCTTTGTCCATTTCCTGTTGCTTAGAATAACTGAAGCTGGGTAATGTATGAAGAAAAGGAATGTATTTCTTAACAGCTGTGGAGGCTGAAAGGTCCAAGGTCAAGGGTCTGCATTTGGTGAGAGCCCTTTTGTTGGTGGGGACTCTTCAGAGTCCTGAGGTGTAGTGCAGGGCATTATATAGTGAGGGGGACTGAGCCTGGAACCTCAGGTCTCTCTTCTTCTTACAAAGCCACAAGTCCCACTCCTATGATAACCCATTAATCCATCCACTCATTAATATATTAATCCATGGATAGATTAATCCACTCATGAGGTCAGCGTCCTTATGACCCAGTTGCCCCTAAGGTCCCATCTCTGAATACTATCACATTGGGTATTAATTAAATTTCAATATGAGTTTTGGAGGGGACACATATTCAAGCCATAGTGGTGACATCTTGCAGAATTGCACTGGAATATCAGGACCAGGATATGGACATTGATAAAATCTACCATGTCAGTGGGACTCCTGTTCAACTCAGATGAGGGATGAGCCTGCCTGGACTGCCTTCTATGGTAGGTTAGGGGTTAGGAGTTACCAGGCCTAGCTTACTTTCTTCTGTTGGTCAGGGAAGGAAGGTAACGTTCTTTGTTGCCATCTTCCTCCAGTCCTGGGGTCCCTAGCCAGTTTTCCTGCTTGTTCACAATAGGTACTAATTGATGCTCAGCTGAAAGTCAAACACTCAGATTTTCTCAGTGTTATTTGTACTTACTGTCTCTGTGTGTGTGTGTGTGTGTGTGTGTGTGTGTGTGTGTGTGTATTTACGTCTATGGAATTTTACCACATGTGTAAATTCACGTATCCCTACTACAGTCTCCATTCATGGAGAATAGGTTACTGGTTATGAGGAGCTGAGGGAGATGAGACGGGGCCGAAAGTGGTGAATGTATTTATAAAAGGGCAACAGAAGGGATCCTTGTGGTGATGGAACTGTTCTGTATCTGGACTGTATCCGTTTCTATAATTATGTCATTTCAAGAATATTCTGTAAATGGAGTCATACAATATGTAATCATTTGAGATTATTTTTCCCTCTCAGTGTAATTCCCTTAAAGTCCATACAAATCGCTATACGTATTAATAACTCATTCATTTGTATTGCTAAGTAATATGTCATAGTGTGGATGTACCACAGTTTGTTTCGCCATTCACCTATTGAAGGACACCTGGGATATTTACAGTTTTGGGCTTCTGTGAACATTCATGCACAGGTTTTTACATAAACATAAGTTTTCATTTATCTGAGATAAAAATCTCAGAGTATAGTTGCTGCGTTGTGTGGTAGCTATATGTTTAGTTTCCTAAGAAATTGTAAAATTGCTTTCCACAGTGCCTGTAGCATTTTACATTCTCACCAGCAACGTCTGAGTGGAGTAGAGAGGCTTCCCAGCCTGGGCACTTGTTGTGGAGAGATTCCCCCTTGCTGCGGCTGCCCAGCTGCCTTGTGTGTGTTGGTGAGAAAGGAGTCTCATGTCTAGTGGGGAAGGAACATCCTTCTGTCTCCTGATTCTCAGTGGGCTGCCAGTTGGTTGATCCCTTGCCTGTGCTGCCAGGCTTACCTTCTGTTGTCAGTGGGACTCCTGTTCAACTCAGGTAAGGGATGAGCCTGCCTGGACTGCCTTCTATGGTAGGTTAGGGGTTAGGAGTTACCAGTCCTGGCTTACTTTCTTCTGTTGGTGAGGGAAGGAAGGTAACATTCTTTGTTGCCATCTTCCTCCAGTCCTGGGGTCCCTAGCCAGTTTTTCTGCTTATTCACAATAGGCAGGTATTATTGCTCATGAGCCTCTGAATTGGCTGGGTGTTTTTTCTGGTCTTGGCTTTGTTTATCCCTTGCACTAATTGATGCTCAGCTGAAAGTCAAATAGGTGGCTCTGCTGATCTGGACTCAGCTGCCTCACATGTTTGGAGATCAACTGGCTATGGGCTCATCTAGCATGGCCTCAGCTTGCACAGTCATGCTCTTCTCTCTGTGGTCTCTGATTCTTCAGCAAGCCCACCTAGGCTTGTGCACGTGATGGTTGCAGGGATCCAGGAGAGTGTGGAAGTGCACAAGTCCTCTTGGAATTGGAGCTTGGAGTTGGCAAGCCATCACCTCACTTGCGTCGTGTGAACCAAAGCAAGTCACAGGATCAGCCCAGAGTCAAGAGGAGAGGAAAGATGTGCTTCCTGAAGGCAGGAATTTCACATTCATATTGCAAAGAGCAGAGGTACAGGGGAGCATAAAGAATCGAGGCCGTTTTTATAATAAACTTAACTCACCCTCATTGTCACTCATATGTATGACTGAGTTCATCTCTTGGGGTTCTGAATACCTTTAACCTGTCTGTACGTTGGTTACAGGGACTGACATCTGAGTCATTTCTCTTTGATTCATAGGATGGATTTAATTTTTGAAGCCATCCATCATGGAAAGAATATGCTTTGTCTTCTCAGAAATTGGTATTTTTTCCAGATTATTTCTTGACATGTTTCTGCATTTTTCAAATGTCCTTTTAAAAGTATGTAGCTTTGTTTTCCAATTTTTTTTTACTGTGGTAAAATACAGATAATCAAAAATTTACTGTCTTAACCATATTTGAATGTATACTTCACTGCCATTGAGTACGTTCATATTGTTGTACAACCGTCACCCCCCATCCATCTCCAGAACTCTTTTCATCTTGCAGAACTGAAATGCTAATCCATTAAACAATAACTACTAATTCCCTTCTTCCTTGAGCCCTTGGCTGGCACCCTTCTACTTTTTGTCTTATGAGTTTGTCTACTCCGTGTACTTCATATAAATGGGATCATACAGTATTTCTCTTTTTCTGACTGGCTTCTTTCACCTAATGTAATGTCCTCAAAATTTGTTTGTACTGAAGCCTGTGTCAGACTTTCCTTCCTTTTTATGGCTGACTGATAAAGAGGGACCTGCTTCCATAATGTTGCTGTTTTTTTTCCTATATTTCTTATCACTTTTTTGGTTCTCCATTTCCTGCATGTGTCTGCTTTTGTGTTTAGTTGATTTTGTGTAGTGACATGTTTGAATTTTTTTCTTTTTTTTTATATTCTACATCTGTTTTTCTTGTAGTTACTATGCAGATGACATTTACTATCCTAAAGTCAAATACTCTTAATTTGGATTTATATCAGCTGAACTTCAATATTATACAAAGTGCTGCTCTTTTATATCTTCATTCCCACTGTTTTCAGTTGTTGATGTCACAAAATCACATACACGATACTTCCAAAAACATCAATAATTTTAAAAAATGCATTAGCCTTTTAAATAACATAGAAATCAAAATGTGAGGTTACAAACCAAAGTTACAATGATACTAGCTTTTAGACTAATAATTGCTTTTAAAAAATGTATTAGCATCTTACATCATATAGAAAAAAGTGGAGTTACAAACTAGTGCTAAAATAATACTAGCTTTTACAATTGCTTATGTATTTACCTTTACTGAAATCTTTATTTCTTCATACAGCTCCAAGTTACTATCCAGTGTCTTTTCATTTCATCCAGAAGGGCTCCTTTTAGCATTTTTTGCAGAGCAGTCTACAAGTAACAAACTCCCTCAACTTTTGTTTATCTGGGAAATCTTAATTCCACCCTCACATTTGAAGTCCCATTTTCCTACATGTAGGATTCTTGGTTACAGGGTTTTGTTTTTGTTTTTTCAAATTTTCTGATAAGAAATCTGCTGATAATTTTATTGAGGATCCCATGTATCGTGATGAGTCACTGCTATTTCACTGATTTCAAGATTCTGTCTTTATATTTGGCTGTGGGAAGTTTAATTACAACGTGTCTCAATGTGGATATCTTAAAGTTCTTCCTACTTAGAGATTGTTAAACTTCTTAGATGTTTGTATTCACATCTTTCCTCAAATTTGGGAAGTTTTCAGCCCTTATTTCTTCAAGTATACTTTCTGTTCTTCTTTCTCCCTCTCTTCCTTTTCTAGGACTCCCATAACACATATGTTTGTCCTCTTTATTGTGTCCCTCAAGTCCCTTATGCTCTGTTCACTTTTTTTCAATCTTTTTTCTTTCTATTCCTGAGAATATTTTCCTTTGCCCTATCTTCACATTCACTGATTCTTTCTTCCACCTCATTAAAATTGCTTTTGCATCCCTCTAGTAAATTTATCATTTCAGTTTTTTTTTCTGCTCCAGAATTTCTTTTTGGTTTCTTTTTTGGTTTTCTGTCTTTATTTATATTTCCATTTTGTTCAAACATTGTTTTCTTGGCTTTCTTCGCATCTGCCTTTATTTCTTTGAGAATCTTCAAGACAGTTGTTTTAAAGTCTTTGTCTAGTATATTTGCCATCAGGGCTTTTTCAGGGACAGTTACTGTTGTTTTATTTTTTTTCTTTAAATGAGTGATACTTTCTTATTTCTTTGTATGCCTCGTGATTTTTTGTTGTTGTTGGAAAGTGGACATTTGAATCTAATGAGGTAATATGGAAATCAGATTTCCCCCTTACCCAAAGTTTGCTGTTTTTGTTTTTTGTTTTGCTGGTTGTTGTAGGCTGTTTCTGTGCCATGGATCAGCCTAAGGTGTATACTTAAGTTCTTCTCAGGTCTTTTCTGAGCCTCTGCCTTTTGGTGGGCATGCACAGGCACTTCCTAATTTTCCTCATATATGCAGTTGCTGTTGAATATCCTAATCTTCAATGTCTGCTTCCTAAAAGAAGAGAAAGAGAAAAATTAGGGGATAAAAGAATACTGGCCTTTGGCCGGTCACGGTGGCTCATGCCTGTAATCCCAGCACTTTGGGAGGCCAAGGCAGGTGGATCACGAGGTCAGGAGATCGAGACCATTCTGGCTAACATGGTGAAACCCTGTCTCTACTAAAAATACAAAAAAATTAGCCAGGCATGGTGGCGGGTGCCTGTAGTCCCAGCTACTTGGGAGGCTGAGGCAGGAGAATGGCATGAACCCAGGAGGCGGAGGTTGCAGTGAGCCAAGATAGCACCACTGCACTCCAGCCTGGGCAACAGAGCGAGACTCCGTCTCAAAAAAAAAAAAAAAAAAAAAAAAAAAGAATACTGGCCTTTTAAATCTCATGGAAGTCACTTTAGGTGGTTGGTAGAGGCCTACAACAGTGTTGGAAGGTGCAGCAACAGTGGCCACTGACCTCTTTGTCTGCACCTCTGTGATCAAAAGCAGCAATCAGTGATAAGAACATATGTCTGGTTTTTGGAGGACAGTGTCCTTTTTGCCTACCAAGGCTCCTGCAAACCGTATGCCAAGCTGCTCCAGGAACATGTGCACAGCTGCCTGCCATGGGACTGGGGCGTGGGATAGGTAGCTCTATTATGCCAAGAGCTGAAATTAACTGAAAATAACTTCAATTTACTGTCCAAGCCTTCTTCTGGAAGTTGCAAGCCTTAAGTAGCCTCCAGAGTTCCAAAATAGTTATACTGGACAGATTCTGCCAGTGCAATTGTTGTCCAGGTGAGAATACAGACTCCTGGTTCTCTCTCCTCTGCCATCTTCCCAGAATCATCCTCTGTATCATTTTTATAATCTGAAAAAAATAGTTGTGGAATTTGGAGGTATTTTTCTAGGTTTTATGATCTTCTCCTGAATGTTACTCTTTGTCCAGCCTTATAAATTTTTGGTATTATTATCCAGACAACCATGATCCTACAAGTCTGACAAGCCATGCTGTGACTACTTCTAATTGGGACTGTTAAATTATCAGACTCATGCATTCCTGTGAGGGAAGCCTTTTGCTTCTGTGGTGGGTCCTATGTGGAAGGTGCGTCTGCCGGGGACCTGTGAAGGCTGGGCATTGCCCCAGGGAACTGTGAAGGCTGGACAGTGCTCGGCGCTGATCGGTGGCAGGGTCAGCTTTTTGAGAGCCCTGTTTGTGTTGTCCCACTCCTGTTCCTGGAGAAAATCACCTTTACAAAGGCTCAACTGGCAATTTTGGAATTACTTGGGTCATTGTTCTGAATGTGCTATTGGTTTTCAGTAAATAAAGTTCAAATTAGAAGCTTAGAAATAGTTTAAGGTGTTTGGTTTTTGAGCTCCTAATAGTCTTTCTTCACTATTTTGGCCCTCTTGGTTTCTATTAAGTTGGACCATATGTAATTGTCATTTTGTAAGTCAAAAGCAATGGAATAGTGGCAACTGCCTATGGTTCAACCTAATACTTTACATTTTACCTGTAGCAGATTGTGGCTTTGTTTTGTTGCCTTCTCAACTTTCAAAGAAAGCCTTTTTTTTTTTTTTTTCTTCTATTTGAAGGCTGTTTCCAAGACCACATGTATCTCCAGTTCTGACACATATGTGCTTGACCTGGTCATTCACACTGATGTTTCTAAATCAGCCTTTCATAACATTTTTATTTATTAGTACCTCTTTAAATGAAATAATTATTTGATAAAGTGTTGACTCTCTTTCCCACAGTTGTTTGTGACCAGTATTTGCACTGATTCTCAAAACAAGTGAATCTTCCACCAGTCCCTAACTGTGATCCTAATCACGTGTAACGTATTTCCCACCCTGCATTGTCCACAGGATTCTTCATTCATCACCTACCATGCATCAAAGTGCCAGACACTGGAGTCAGAAATATGATAGCAACTCATGTATGCTGTGTGATCAGTAACTATCTGTTGAATGAATACATGACTGAGTGTAAGTTAATGAACGAATGAGTTGCATTTGCTTTGGAGGAGCTGTCTGTCTTCAGGAGAGAGAAACTTGTAAGCAGACATTGTCAATTTGGTGTGCAAAGGACAATCATAGATGTGTATGCAGAGGGCCATGGGAACACTGCAGAGATGTTTGTTTTTCATATGCACTGTACCCACATTCTGCTTCCCAGTTGCACGCTGAAAATCTATTCTGTTAGATTTGTGTTTTGATCACTTAAGGCTTCTGTTACTATCACCTGAACAAATTATGCAGATTTCTCAATCACATTTGACATTTCTGGTTCAATATTATGAACCCGATCAGATCCCATTGTTGTGTAACATTTTCTGGATATATGTCTTCGTCACCTATCTCACAGGTTTGTTGTGAGGCGTAAATGAAAATAGTATGTGAATATGTATAAACCACTACGCAGAAAACATGGAGGTTAAGCTGTCACTCTGGATGATAGTTGTTCATCACTGCCTACAGTAACTGACCTATAAAACAACCACTAGGAAAAAGAAAAGAAGATACTTTGCTTTTTTTTTTTTTTCTGGAAGAAATACAGTAGATAGTCAAATTGCCTGCCAATAGAATAGTTTCCTGGACAAGGATGAATCTAGAAAGGACATTTAACAGAGATTGACCTTGGTTTTGTTACAGTGACCTGACAATATCAGGCAGTAGTCTTGCATAACCACCATATAGTGAAACGTCTCAAAATCTCCATGGTAACATGCAGAGAACTGTATCATAGAGCACGGTGTATACCCACACGGACTGTGATCCAGGAAAAAAGATCTGTTTCCACCCCCACACACACTTGCTCACGTTTACCTCTCTTCTGCCCCAGCGCCTCAGATACCTGCTTCCTCACTGGTAATTGTGATGATATTTTTGTCTAAAATCTATTTTGTAACTCATTCTTTCTGATTTTACTCTCAAACCCCTTGGCGCTTACATTGAATGAGATAAAGGTGTCACTGTAGGGCTGTAAACTTTGTTGTGATGAAGACTCTTGAGACGTAAAATGTATGCTCTAACTGCAGACCTGTGCAGAACGTGAGTTTGATCTTCAAGTGACTTTCGTTCCAGCCTTGATATTCAATGCAGTGCACTAATTTGCCCTTATTGGCATCCTGTTTAATAGATATTCCTAAGCCTTTTTCCAAATAGTCGAATGTTTGAGGAAGACTTTATGGCTGTCAAAGTGTTTACTCATATAATCCAGTTTGATCCTCACCTTGTGAGATGGTCAGGGCCGGTAGGATGGTTGTCATTTTACAGATGAGGAAACATTTTCTGATGGGAATTAGCCAACCTGTGGCTGAGCTGGAACCAGAACCCAGGCCTGTGTCCTTGTACTCAGGTTGCCACAGCATTCCTCCTGATGTGCCCAGCAGCAGGCTTCTAAAGGACCTGAGCCCCCTCTGCCAACAGTGTCCCCTCTTAGCTACTGGTGTGATATGTAGCTGTGAGTCCAGGGTGGGTATTCACGTACTTTTGATTGACCACCAGCTTAAAACTTCCCATGCCACACCACACTGCCCATCTATATATTACTTTGCAATCATTATCATAAGCTTAAAACTTCCCATGCCACACCACACCACACATCTATATATTACTTTGCAATCATTATCATAAGCTTAGAGACTTTACAGAAAGTCGTCCTTAAAGTGTTGCTAAAAAATATATGTCAATTACAAAAGGAGACATGGTGCTTTTCTTTTTTCTTCTCCCCTAATTATAAACAATAAAAGCCACAGCTTCATGCTGAGAAAGGATCAGCAGGGAATGATGGACATTGTGATTTGGCAGCTGACATTTTCTAACATGATTTTGTTTTATATAAGTAGTTCAAAGTTTTCCTTGATTATTGTCTTGCCTTCCTTTCTGACAAAGTAACATTTTTTTTTTGCCCATAAAAGTCAAGTAGAGCAATGCATTTCCCATGCCGTCATGTCTCCCATCTTGTAGCAACCAGTAGTGTATAAAATGAAAGTCTTCCCACCTTTAAGCAAATGTTTGTTTTCCTTATTAAGAAAGAAGTTTCATTTGAAGCTGGAAGTTTTTTTTTTCCCCTAACTTATATTAGTCCATACTTTAATAGTAGTTTCCTAAAGAAAATATGTCAGCATGAAAAAGCAAGGTGATACTATATTTTAGAAAATGCCCTCATGGCTTAGATTTTAAAACTAATGCTTTTGTTAAATGTTTTGGCTTTGAACAAAAAGCCTCCTTGAGAAATGCTATTTCCCATTGCACGGTTTCTTAACTCTCTGGGTTAAAGTTCGTATTTTCTATCTTTTTACATCTGGCAAATAGACCCAGAGAATGTTTTTGTTTCATCTAACAGTTATTTCTACAGATCTGACCAGGCTGCCTGCACACATCTAGATTTTTGCACTGACAGCATAAGTGTAAGTTTTGTATTTCATTGTAGCGAAAGCACTTCACATATGCTTATAGTAGGTTGAAGTATTTTTAGATCAAACGTGAATCCACCATGTTCCGTAAACTAAAATATATTTAATCTTAACAGAGTAGACTTGGCGGAATGGCTGACTTTAAACATAAGCTTAAACAAAATGATGAGTTCATAATTATTTAATGTAAACTGAATAAGGTTGAAGGGCCCTGCAGGGTCGATTTCAAAGTGCTTCAATGATTACACATTATAGACCGCCTTTCCAGTAAAACACTACTCAGGTGGGAGACTAGCTGGCAGCACTATAAAGTACCTAAATGGTTTCAGACTAAAGAATCTGTTAGTTTTGTAGGTTTAACATCCTTGACACTTAATAGGATTTGAGATTCCATTGTAGCAGCAGCTTTTATTGCATGACACTTTAATTGAATGCCTTAGAGTAAAATGAAATTAACAAAGGCAGTATTAAATTATGGATGTTCCTTTTTTATCATTTGGCTAAGAATTCTGCAGAGTTTCTTTTCTGATTATATTATGTTAAATTGATTGATATGAAAAAATAAACACACTATCTTTAGGACTAGGTATACCATCTGGTCCAAGAAATTCTGAATAAAATGTAAACAGAGCTGGAGTTGGCCAACTTGTCTCTCCTACGCTTCAGAAAGCAATTACGTTAGAGCTAGAGTAGTTTAAAAATGGCCTGCAATAAATCCCCATTCTTGAGTGGATAAGAGCAAGGCAGCTCTGTCTTTTGCATTGTAGCTACCAGAATGACAACGTATTCTGAGACAGATGGGAGACATCGAACAGTAGTTGATTTTTGTTTGTGAAGTAGTGTGGCAAAGCCAGTAACCTATTTTAAAAAAAAAAAAAACAAGGACCAATTTAACCAAATCTGACCTGTTTATATTTAAACATCCATGAATGGAAAACCATTTTCATATTTGGATATTGATGATCTTTATATTGCTTCTCCTTTTCTCTAATACTATTTAAAATAAGAATCTGCAACTAAACTAAAATCTTCAAAAAATAATAAAGTTAAGATGATGAGCATGATGTCAGCAAGATAGTGGAATCAGAAGCCTCAGTCTCTACTCCCCTGACCCCCACACACCAAAAGGTGAACTTGCAGCTGTCCACAGACTAGAATATCTTTTTGAAAATGTCAACACTTGGAAACAAGCCTGAGATACCTGTGTGATCTGCATAATTGAATGAAATCTGAATTAGGAGAGTGAGAAGAATGGTCTCACTCTGACCACACTGCCCCTTCCCATCTCCCAAGTTGGCAGTGCCAGACTGAGAGGATTTCCCTGGACCAACAGTTTCTGCCACAGGGAAAGAGAACCAGAGGCAGTCATCTAGTGATGCTAACGTTCCAGGATGCTTCACAATAAGCCCACTCTAGTCTCACCTCTTAGGAAACACTAGGAGAAACAGCATGGCCACAGTGCCTAGGGTCAGGTAGAAACAAAGAAAGGAGGCAGAGGTCATGGTTACCAGCACATGGATCTTAGAGGTACCTCTGTGTTTCTGGCAGCTGTGGCTCCCAATAGCAGATACCAGTCAACTTCATAACCCACATTTAAAGCTAAGCTGGTTGCCTTCATTAACATGGTAGGAATTTCTACCTAGCCTGAGTTCCTAGAATGCTATTCTCCCTGGCTAGCTTCAGAGCCCACCCAACAAGCCTGCACAGGCAGGAAGACATTCACCTCCTCCCATTTCAGGGAAGCAAAGGGGCTAGATCAGCTTGACCCAGGAAGTCGAGCTGTGGCTCCACCTAGCTAGAAAGCCCACCCAACCACCCTGTGCAGGCAGAGACTCCCACCTCCTGGCATTTTGGATAAATGCAGGGGCTAGTCTTGCTTGATCTAGAAAGTCAAGCAGCAGCACTACTCAGCCAAAAAGCCTGCCCAATGACCCCACCCTAGCAGGGAGACTCCCAGCTCCACAGATTTCAGAGAAATGAAGGGGTTAGATCAGCTTTACCTAGGAAGCCAAGCAGTAGTTCCACTCAGCCCAAAAGCCCACCCAATGACCCGACGTAAGCAGGGAGACTCCCACCTTCATGGATTTCAGAAAAGCATAGAGGCTAGACCTGCCTGACCAGGAGGTCAAACAGTCACTCAACTCAGTCAAAAGCCCACCTCATAGCTCCACCGTGACAGGGAGGAAATCCTGAATCATGAATTTCCTAAGGAACATAGCCTCTGGTCTGCTTGTCCCAAGCAATGACTTCACTAACCTCAGAGAACAGCCTATAGCCCTGCCTGACTGTAGATCTCAGTAGTGGCCAAGGAATACATCCTGTAACTGGCCTGACCAGAAGTCATTGCAGTACTTAGCCAGCAATCTCATCAAACAGGGAAGCCAAGCCCACAGCCCCACCTGACATCAGAGCAAAAGCAGCAGCCCAACTAAGTTGTGAACTCTCATGAAGCTCTGCCTGCCCAGGATTATCACCAGATGGCCCTTCCAGAATCACAGTCTAGATCAGATAGTGGAAATCTATTCCTGTCAAAGAATACCTATAAAGGCCAGAAAAGGGGACTGTGTTCTCAAATGTGCAGATAACACAAGGATTACAATGACTGAAGGGAATCATGACACCTGCAAAGAAAACTAATAAAGCTTCAATAGTAGACCCCAAAGAAATGGAGATCTATAAAATGGTTGACAAAGAATTCAGAATAGTACTCATAAAGAAGTTCAGTGAACTACAAGAGTCTATGGATAGAAAATTGAATAAAATTTGGAAAACAGTACACAAAGAAAGCAAGAAATTTGACCAAAAATAGAAACAATTAAAAAACAGAAATCTTAGAGATGAAAAATACAGTGGCTGAATTGAAAAATTCAGTAGAAAGCTTCAGCAGAAGACACTGTCAAGCAGAAGAAAGAATTAGTGATCTGGAAGACAGAACATTTGAAATAATCCAGAAGAGCAGAAAGATAAAAGAATGATAAAGAATGAAGAAAGCCTATGAGAGTTATGAACACTGTCAAGAGATGACACCTTTGTATAATGTGAATTAAGGACAGCAGAGAGAAAAAAGCACCAGAAACTATATTTAAAGAAATAATAGCTGAAAACTTTTCTAATATAGGAACAGATGCCAATACCCATGTTTTAGGCTGTTCTTGCATTGCTGTAAAGGAATACCCAAGACTGGGTAATTTATGAAGAAAAGATGTTTCATGGGCTCATGGTTCTGCAGACAGTACAGGAAGCATGGTGCCAGCATGTGCTTCTGGTGAGGGCCTCAGGAAGCTTACAATCCTGGCAGAAGGCAAAGGGGAAGCACTTGTCTCACATCGCTAGAGCAGGAACAAGAGGTGATGGGAAAAGGTCTCCAACTCCTTCTAACAACCAGATCTTGTGTGAACTCATTACCATGGGTAGGGCAGCAAGCCACTCATGAGGGATCTGTCCCCATGACCCACACACCTCCCATCAGGCCTCACCTCCAAGAACGTGGATCACAGTTTACCGTGAGATTTAGAGGATAAATGTCAAATCATATCAACCCAAGTACAGGAAGCAGAGTTCTCCAATCAAATTCAACCCATAGAAGAGTTTACCAAGGCACATAGTAATACAATTATCAAAAATCAAAGACAAAAATTCCGAGAGCAGCAAGAGATAAGAAACACTTCATATACAAAGGAGTACCAATACTACCATCAGTGGATTTCTCAGCAGAAGCCATGCAGACACGGAAAGAACAAGATGGTATATTCAAAGTGCTGAATTTATATTTATATTTTACAATAAAGTGTTGAATATCTCACGCAAGGGTATCATACTGCATATTAGTAGTTGAGAAAAATATTAAAATTCAAAATTTGAATTTAATATGTACTGCTTTTGCATTATTGTAAAGTTGAAAAATTCTAAGTTGAACTTTTATAAGTCAGGAATTGTCTGTACTTCCAAAAATCTTTTTACAAAGCCAACATTACCTTGGTACCAAAGCCAAACAAGAACATTATAAGAAAGAGAGTTAAAGGTCACTGTTCTTGATGAATATAGATGCAAATTTCTCAACAAAATACTAACAAACTGAATTCAACAACACATTAAAGGGATCATTCATCATGATCAAGTGGGATTTATTCTTCGATACAAGGATGGTTCACCATACACAAATCAATAAATGTGATATATCACATTAACGGAATGAAGGACAAAAGCCATGTGCTCATTTTGTTAGATGCCGAAAAAGCATTTGACAAAAATTCATCTTTTTATAAAAATTCTCAGCAAATTAGTTGTAGAAGGAGTGGACTTCAACACAATAAAGCCCGTGTGAGAGAATCCCACAATTAAAATTATACTCAATGGTGAAAAATTGAAAGCCTTTCCTCTGACATAGACAAACATGCCTATTCTTGCCACTTATATTTAACATAGCATTGGAAGTCCTCACCAGAGTAGTTAGGCAAGAAAAATAAATACAAAGCATCATAATAGGAAAGGAAGAGCTGAAGTTGTCACTGTTTGCTGATAACATGATCTTATATATATAGAAAATGCTACAGACCCCACCAAAAAAAAAAAACCCTGTTGGAACTAATAAACGAATATATTACAGTTGCAGGATACAAAATCAACACACAAAAATCAGAGGCATTTCTATATGCAAACAATGAACTATCTAAAAGGTTATCAAGAGAA
The DNA here is from genome assembly GCF_028858775.2 of Pan troglodytes. NCBI lineage: Eukaryota > Metazoa > Chordata > Mammalia > Primates > Hominidae > Pan > Pan troglodytes. The sequence goes on from NC_072404.2 coordinate 9,737,192, forward strand.
CAATTTCATTTACAACAGCTACGAAAATTACTTAGGAATAAATTCAAACAAAGGAGTGAAGACCTTTACACTGAAAACTAGAAAATGTTGATAAAAAAGTTGAAGATACAAATAAATGGAAAAATATTTTATGTTGATGGATTGGAAGAATTAATATTGTTAAATGGCCATACTACCAAAACCAACCCTACCAATTCAGTGCAGTTCTTATCAAAACTACATCATTTTTCATAGGAATAGAAGAAACAATTCTAAAATTTATGTAGAAACAAAAATACCCCCAAATAGCCAAGGCAATCATGAGCAAAAGAATAAAGCTGAAGGCATCACACTACCTGGTTTCAAACTATACTACAGAGCTATAGTAATTAAAACAGCATGGGACTGGCTGAAAGAAACATCAACAGATGAAACAGACTAGAGATCCCAGAAATGAACACATGCATATGATTTAAATTTATTTTCTTTTTCTTTTTTCTTTTTTTTTTGGTTAGAGAAAGGGTCTCCCTATGTTGCCCAGGCTAGTCTCAAACTCCTGGCCTGAAAGGACTCATCCCTGAGCCTGTCAAAGTGTTGGTATTACAGGCATGACCCCCATGCCTGGCCTATTCAACTGATTTTCAACAAAGATATTATGCCAAGAATATGCAATAAGAAAAGGATATCCTCTTCAATAAATGACTTTGGGAAAAGTAGATATCCATACACAAAAGAATGAAGTTAGATTCTTACTTTACACCATATATTAATATAAAAATCAACTCAAAATGGATTAAAGTCTTAAATATAAGATGAGAAACTATAAAACTAATCTACAGAGTAAGAAAAAATATTTAGAAACCATACTTTGGATAAGGGGTTAATATCCAAAATATATAAGAAGCTCAAACAACTCAATAGAAAGAATACAAAAAATTCTAATTAAAAAAATGGACAAGGGACTGGAATAGACATTTCTCAAAAGAAGACATACAAATGGCTGACAGATACATGAAGAAATGGTCACATCAGAAATCACTAAGGAAATGCAAATTGGAATCACAATGAGAAACTACATCTCACACCTGTCAGAATAGCTGTTTTCAGAAAGACAGTATAACATGTGTTGGCCAGGATGTGAAGGAAAGGGAACCCTGTTGGTGGAAATGTAAATTAGTGCAGCCATTGTGGAAAACTGTGTGGAGATTCCTCAAAAAAAATGAAAAATAGAACTGCCATATGATCTGGCAATCCCACCTCTGGGCATTTACCGAAAAGATTTGAAATCAGTGTGTTGAAGACATGTGTGCACACCAATGTTCACTGCAGCATTATTCACAGTAGCTGAGCTGTGGAATCAACCTAAGAGTCCATCAGCAGATAACTGGGTAAAGAAAACGTGGTACTTACACGTAATGGAATACTATTCATCCTTAAAAATGAAGGAAATGCTTTCATTTGCAGCAGCATGGATGGAATCAGAGAACGTTATCCTCAGTGGGAGAAGCCAGGCACAGAAAGACAAATATCACACAATCTCACTCATCTGTGAATCTGAAACAATAACTCATAGCAGCAGAGAGTAAAATAATGGTTATCAAGGCTGGAGGGTGGGGGGAATAGGGAGGTGATGGTCCAAGAGTTAAAAAATCTCAGGCAAGAGGAATTTTTTTTTAGTTTTGTTGCTGAGCATGGTGAATATAGTTAATAATAGAGAATTGTACACTTCAAAATGTCTGAGAGTAAATTTTAAAAGTTCTCACCATAAGAATCATTAAATATGTGAGCTGATGGATATGTTAACGAGATTGATTTAATTATTCCACATTTTATTAATCAATCATAACATTACTTTGTACCCCATACATTTATGCAATTGTGAATTGTCAATTTACAATTAAGAAGTATTTTCAAAGATTTTAAAAAGTGGAGGCTGGACTGCTTAGGACATGTGAAAACAGAAGACAAAATATAAGAAAACATTACAAATTAAATAATTATTTTCTTAACAGACTATTGGTGTAAATGCTTTATAAGTAACTGTCTACTGGATGGAAAGGGGGAAGAAATTTGAACATATCTGGGAAATTACTTAGTAAATTTAGGCATTTAATTTAAAAAAATACACTTGCTCATGATTATAAGACTTCTAAGCTCAGAGTGTGAGTGTGAGGAAAGAGGAGACAGCCTCTTAAAAAGGTCCCAAGTATGACAAATGCAGATCTTGATTGAGAGTTGTTGCTTCTGCTGTCAGTCACATCACCATCCTGTAAAATGTGAATTTATCTTTTTTCCCCCGTGCAAAATAGTGAGAGAAATATTCCTTAAGCAAATGTGGTCTTTATTTCAAATTAACAGTTTTAGCGATTGCTTGCTTTTATTAGGTCATGCATCTTGTTTTCTGGATTTGTCATATAATGCAGTTGTGGTCATGTAGGTAACACAAATGTGGTCTCTTTGAACATAGAAGCTGGGATTGCAGTGAAGTAGAGAGAGCGAAAGTGCTCTCCTTAAGTCCTCCTTGTTTGTTCTCTTTCTTTTGGGTTCTGTCTGTTAATTTCTCTCTTTTACTCTTTCCCTTCTTTCTTCCATCCTTGTCAAAAGCATTTATATACTGGACAGAAGCATGTCTTGGATGACTTAAAGTGCAGCCCTGTTTTGTAGTTATTATCTTCCTGCATAATCAGTAATCTCTGTTTTCCACTTGTTGCAGAGTTAAACACAGCTTTCTAGTGAATCCTCACCCTAGAGTAGAGGAATACGTGATATTAATTGAAATAGACTTCCTACAGGGCATTTTGTAGCTTTTCTCCTCTTTCTCACCTAAAAAACATACCAGATAGTTTTGTGTTCAGGACCTTAAATCCTAGCCTAGCAACGGTCATACATTGTGAAACAAATAATGAGAGAGAAGGTTATAGTTAATACTCTTATAAGCCTCTCCATGTACAAGGATACAGACAAAAATGCAAAGAACAGCACTGGATGTCTTCTGATTAATCAAATTATTTCTGTGTCTCAGTGAATGGACTGAAATACAGCACAGCCTATTTGCCTTAATACCGATGAATTTTTACACAGTGAGTACATTCTCTGGTCTTTTTCTCGCTGATGCAATGGATGTTTGTGTTAGGGCTAGAGGGAGAAAAGAGGTGTGATTTAACTGTTACCTGTGCCTGTGCTTTACAGTTTTCCTTTTTAAAACAAGTTTTGGGGAGTACACCTCGGTAGTACTACTCTACAGCTGGCACCCTACAACTCCCTTTGGCTCCTCCAGCTCCCCCACACCCCCACCAACACACTAATCCATATAAAAGTCATATTACTGGAGGTCCACCTCATCTTTTTCAGATATCAAAGCAAATAGAAGAAATAGAGTATAAACATTGTTCTCTTACTCTGACAAGCAGAATCAATAGACATCTTTCCCCATACACTTTAATGGTGGTTGACATAAACATTGTTTTTGTTTTCAGGTTGGAAATAGGAAATGAGACTTGACAATATATTCGTATCATTAAAATTCTTTATTCCAGAAAAGACTTAGTATTGAAATCACACACACACACACACACACACACACACACACACACACACTCCCATACAGAAAACTTTTCTCAGTGGACTATTGCCGTTAGTCTTTCTCCTTTTTCCCACCTAATTACCTGACGTTGTTTGAAAGATAATTATAATTGACAAAATTATTTTTTCTATACATAAGCATCTAAACTCTGATTAACTCAGGAAAACACAAAGAAAATACTTACTTCATTTGCAGAAAAGCAAAGGTGACAGAGCGTAGCAACATGATGCAGCTGATCACACTGGAGCCTTGTGCACACGCTGTGTTCCTCCCATTTGAGCTTACCCTAGAGATGAACCTGTGTAAAAAGAGGTAAATACCAACAGGAACTGAGAGCAATTCTAGAAAAACTAATGGCATTGGTTAAAAAAAAAAAAATCCCTTCTCCTCAATTTCTGTGTCTAAGTGATTCCTAAAGTACCATTTTATAAATACGAAGTATCATTCCTCTGGAAGACCATTCCTTTTTGTTTTTTTCAGCTGGCCCGAGCCCTACCTGTCCTTTCCTTATAAAATACTGGCCAGGTCATCAGAAAACAGTTAACTCAGAGATGCTCTGTAAAAAACTCTCTGAAGTTGACCTGCATGGCAGAAGTGTAGCAAGTCAACTCTCTCTGCTGTCCCTCACCTGTTCTGTAGCTTTGTGAAGTCCTGCATGAAAGCATTTCAACATAAGACGTGGTTTCATTGGGGCCCTTCTACCTCAGGACCGCTGGAGTTTGTATGGCTGTCAGTGTCACATGCGGTTGCACAGAAGCCACTCTCAGAAGTCTGAAGAGAAAGGAACTGAATAGGAGAGTTAGTTTCTTAGAGAGCCCGTGGGAGGACCGGAGGGCAGGCTCTTGGAAGTGACTCTGAGAATCGTGCCAAACAGCTCGTGTGCTCCGGGGAGTGGACAGTCTCAAAGCTGCAGCCCCACCTCCCGGCCTGGGACCTCACTCCCTCTGCTTCGATTGAAGCAGGAAGCCACTCTGCACCCACTGGCTCCGGGAGAGAGTGCTCGGGCACCAGCTTCTTCAGCAGTGTCCCCGCCTCTCAACAGTCATGAGTGGCTACTGCTGCCGGACACCAGACACCCTCATACGCGTGCTTGTCAGAACAGCAGAAACCTGGTGTCACCTTGCGTCTCCCTCCATCGCCCATAACAGGGTGTGCGGTCAGTGTGTGAAACTCCACAAGGAGTCTGAGAAATGCAGTCTCGTGCTTTCTAGCTTCTGCCAGGCCGGAGAGTCTGTGCAGAGGGGATAAGGTGGGGTAGAACAAGTCTGTCTGTGAATATCTCCCACCCAGTCTGCATTTGAAGTGGAATTATCTCCCGAAGGCAAAGAAATCACATGTCCTATTAGAATTCTGCATGCTGTGTGATTCTGATGCCATGGTTCCTACACCTTTTGGTCAGGGGTGTCCAATCTTTTGGCTTCCCTGGGCCATGTTGGAAAAAGAATTGTCTTGGACCACACATAAAATATACTAACACTACCGATGGCTGATGTGCTAGGAAAAAAATCTCATAATGTTTTAATTAAGTTTATGAATTTGTGTTGGGCTGTGTTCAAAGCAGTCCGCGGGTTGGGCAAGCTTGCTTTAAGTCATTTGTGTGGTGTGTCAAGCAGTGCTACCCAAAGGTCCCTCAAAAAGCATTATTCGCCCTTGCCTCTCCCAGTTCCGAGAGAGGAGACAGAATTCAGGGCTGAGCCTGTAGGCTGCGTGAGTCTCCTGCTCAGTCCTGAGAAGAAGACCTGGGCATGGGGTGGGATTTAGATGTAGAATAGAACTGTTTACGGGGGCTCCTCTCTGTTTCCTGAGCATGGGTTGTCATTGGTTGGCACAAGTGCCACAGCTGACAAGCTCCTTTCTGAGGGAGGAGAGCTTGACCATATACAAGATATGATAATACTGTTTTTCAAGAATACAGCCTGAAAGAATGAAATAGATTGACCCTAGGGAAGGCCAGTAACTGGGGAAAGTAATTCCACTTGTAGCTGCTTTTTTTTTTGGACGGAGTTTCACTCCGGTTACCCAGGCTGGAGTGCAATGGCACGATCTCAGCTCACCGCAACCTCCACCTCCCAGGTTCAAGCGATTCTCCTGCCTCAGCCTCCCAAGTAGCTGGGATTACAGGCATGCGCCACCATGCCCGGCTACTTTTTGTATTTTTAGTAGAGATAGGGCTTCTCCATGTTGGTCAGGCTGGTCTCCAACCCCCGACCTCAGGTGATCCACTCGCCTCGGCCTCCCAAAGTGCTGGGATTACAGGCGTGAGCCACTCCGCCCAGCCTGTAACTGCTTTTGCTACTTTACAGATATAAATAAGTGTTCCTAAGCAACCCTTCTTAAAATTAGTTATTTTAATGGGACTTTTCGTGTTAGGTTATTTTAGAAACATTGGTCACGTGTATATACTTTGGGAATTAAAAAAGAAAAGTGGTGACAGGTTGGAAAAACGTATCATCCAACTTCTGATCAAACATGGAGCATTAACTCTACACTTATATCATCTCTTCCTCCTGAAACCCCACGAAGATGATAGAAAGACAAGAAGATCAAGTGTGAGGTACGAGGGAAAAGGGATTGGAGAGGAGGCAGCAGGAGGCTGTAGATGAGATGGCTTGTGAGACCTTTGCAGGATAGAAAGCACTTGGAGACACAGGAGCTGACCAGCGGAACGGGGACTGTTGCAGTCAGAGAGCCTGCAGATCAGTTTACCCGCGCACCCTGGACAGGCTCGAGGACAGGCTGTGTGGGGGGGTGGGGGGCGGGTTGGGGGCAAGTGGCAGGAGTGGTGGGAAGTTTACACACAGCATGGTCGCCAGCTAACTCTGCACCATTTCCTGCCACCACCTCTCCCCCTTCCCCAGGACCAAATAGTTATTCAGCGGAGAAGTTGAGAAAGACCCCGTAGTCCAAATGCCAGGTGTAGCAGAGTGGGAGGTGAGGACCTGAGAGGAGAAGTCTGCAGACTGAATGGTGGGGCCACTATCCTATTTTCTGCTGTCCTTCCTCAGACACCAGCAACTGATGTTTATGTCACAGTTTAGAAGCCAGGGGGCTGTCTCTGAAGAAATGGAATGGGTTCAGAGAGAGGACTTTCAGATATTTATATCTGAAAACAGAAACTATACTAGGTGTTTCAACAGAGGGATTTAACACATGGTAAAGCCCCTCTCCCTTTTCCCGCCCTCCAGTCTCCTGTGGCTGCTCAATGGCAGGTTCTAACGAGGAGCCAGCTGGCAAAGGGGCCTGCAAAACCAGTCTGCAGAGAATAGTGTGGAAAGGTGGGTTTGGAGCTGAGAAATCAGAAGTGAATGGCCCACACAGAGGCAAATACCAGATCACATGGTTAAAAAGTCTAACAGTCAGCCAGGCGTGGTGGTCACACCTGTAATCCCAGCACTTTGGGAGGCTGAGGTGGGTGGATCACTTGAGGACGGGAGTTCGAGATAACCCTGACCAACATGGTGAAACCCCATCTCACTAAAAATACAAAATTATCTGGGCATGGTGACGCATGCCTGTGATCCCAGCTGCTCGGGAGACTGAGGCAGGAGAATTGCTTGAACCCGGGAGGCAGAGGTTACAGTGAGCTGAGATCATGCTATTGCCTGGGAAACAAGAGTGAACCTGTCGCAAAAAACACACACACAAAACCAAGTCTGGTAGTGGTTGCTTTTGGGCCGTGGAACTTGGGGCTAGGGAGGTTGGGACAGGGGAATATTCATTTTGGGGGCAGAAGCTAAAGTGTGTAGAAATTAACTTGACAGTAATCAAAGAGGTAGCCACCCTGCTTGGTTTGAATCACAGCTCCGTCACTCACTTGCTGTGTGACCTTGGGCAAGTTACTTAACCTCTCTGTGCTTCAGTGTCCTCATCGGTAAATTGGATCTAACAGCAGTGCCTAGTTCCTGGGGAGTTACAGAAATTATTTAATACTCTTAAAGCTCTTAGAACAGTGACTGGTATGTAGTAAATATTACATAAGTGGTAGTTTAAAAACAAACAAAAAAAAACACCTGTACCATTAAGGGCTGAGATGGCAGGCAAAACCTGAGCTTAGGTGAAGAGGAGTGTAACCTAGCAACATTGTGCTGGACTAGATCAATCCGCCTCGTGGAACTACAGCCAGTGAGTAGGAGTTGTGGAAACAGATTTAATCTTTGGGAACTGTTTTGAATTATTTAGGTATCGGGGCTCCATATTTTACAAGAAGCTGAGGCAGAAGCCATGTCATATGGACCAGCTCATCATGGTGTGAGCATAAGGAAAGACTGACTTCGTGGCAGATGGTCATTCTAAGGTTCCCTCAGGGTCATCAGTCATGAGCCCAAAATAGCACGATGCTGCAGAGGCTGCCATCCTGAGGGATGCGGCTGCCGATGTGGTTGCTGCCTGGCCTTCACCCCCTCAGTACCCAGGCGGAGACCGAGTGGGATGGTACCACTTGCTCCCTTGGGTGGGGAGGACGATTGGAGAAGGATGAGTGGGCTCACAACAGGTGCCTACTCAGCGGGATCCAATTTCCTGTCTCTGAAAGGAGAATCAGTTGGTGAAATTGACCTTAATCAAGGGTGATCTGTCTGGAGAGTGCTCTATGGATGCCATTCTTTTCTGGGTCTTTTGGCCAGATATGGAACAAAGCTCCTCAGTACCTGGCATTGCTTTGACACTTGCATGGAGTCAGGCGTGGTGGCTCATGCATGTAATCTCAGCGCTTAGGGAGGGTGAAGCGGGAGGGTCACCTGAGCCCAGGAGTTTGAAACCAGCCTGGGCAACACAGGGAGAGTTTGTCTTTCCAAAAAATGCAAAAAAAAATTAGGCAGATGTAGTGGTTCATGCCTGTAGTCCCAGCTACTCAAGAGGCTGAGGCATGAGGATTGCTTGAACCCGGGAGTTCAAGGCTGCAGTGAGTTATGAGTGCACCACTGCACTCCCGCCTGGGCAACAGGACGAGACCCCCTTCCTAAAAAACAAAACAAAATAACAAAAAAAAACCCTTGCATTGACCTTAAACTGGGCCTCTCAGAACTGCCTGGCTCCAGACCATTCCAGCCCCCGACTTCCATGCCCTAAAATGTCCAGATCCTGACCTGCAATTGCCTGAGGCCACGGGTCCTGAACCCCTTCACCCCTTCACCACAGACTCAACTGCATGTGCCTTTCCTCCTCCCTCTTTGCTTTCCTCTTCTCTTTCTTCTTCCATCATTTCTAGTGAACATTAGATAATTAATTTTGTTGTTTTCCTAAGTTCTACGTTCTTGAGGGCATGCACCGTGACTTATATAACTTTATATTCACTGTTCCCCTGCCCAGGCAGACCCAGCAGAAAACTAACCTGTGTCATTCATGTTAGTTGATGAATAAGCGAATAATGCAAATCAGGCTTTTATGCTCTCACTCTCTAACCCACTGTCATCAGGTGCCTGAATATTGCCTTCTCTCCCTTTCTCCCTCCCATCCATCCATCCATCCATCTGTCCATCCATCCATCTAACTACTACCCCCTCCTCCTGCAGTCTCCCATCCATCCATCCATCCATCCATCCGTCTGTCCATACATCCATCCAACTACTACCCCCTCCCCCTCCAGTCTCCCATCCACCCATCCATCCAACCCATTTGCTTCTCTGTACCTCTCACTCTTGAGCTTGTTGACTTAACATCAGGACCATTGATGGTTCCTGCCTACAGTCCCCATAACCTTCCTCTAGCACTGGCGTTTTAACATAGAAAGCTTAATGAGTGCATTCAGTTCTGCTTTGGAACAGTGAAATGTTAACTTTGTAATAACTCAAGCCTTTCACATAAGGGGGAGGAAAAGATTCATTTCACAATGATACTGAGAATTGTGTAGGAGCTAATGGAAAAAAGGTCAAAGGATTTTAGATCCTACAAATGGGACAATGACAAAAATTAGTACTATTAAGAAGAGTGATGTGCTGTTATGAAAAATACCTACCCAAATGTCCCTTTAAAAAGTTATATTTCCATGTAAGGGTTATAATTTTAATATTTTGGTCTGTTTCTGTAAAAGACATTACATTTCTAAATTTGAAGGCAAATTTCCAGTATTAAAAGATCCTGTCAATGATTCATTTACTCAGCTTTAAATCTTGTCTTCCATTCCTCTTTGAAAAGACCTGATTATTATTAATAATCAGCTCTGCCTAAGTTGTATTCTTCATGGATAGAAAAGCTATGTATTTGAAGTTCTTTATGCTCTACAAGAAAATCCTGCCCAGCGATTGACGTGACAAACGCTGAATATTTCAGTGCACAATGACGGTGGCTTTCAGCTCATGAAAGGCTTCCTTGTGCCTTAGATAGTCTTCAGGTTTCTTTCTTAGTGCAAACTTTTAAGTGGACCCGTGATCCTCTGCCCTTTACAGCTTTTGTATCCTTCTTGTGTCGATTCTATAGCTGTTGTCAGCAACTAAGCAATCTTGTTTTTTCTTTAGATTTGGGAAGCTACAAACTGTATCTTTCTAAACCTTCCACTCCTCTGCCACTTACTGAGCTGTTGGAAGCAAGGTTTAAAGTGTAAATGGAGTGTCCACATTCGCAGTACTGGATTTTTTAATGGCAGTGAGTGTGGTTATTCTGGCATCACAGAAAGGGAGTGGACTTACGCAGGGGTGGGGGTGGAGAGCCATATTTCTGCACAATGGCAGTTACCTTGGAAGATGTAGGTGGATCTACCTAAGCCTGATGAGGACCTCATTGGTGTCTGGGAGCAGGGTGCTCCCTGCCCTGTTCTGGGGAATGTGAAAATCCTCTGCTACTGAAGGCCTTTTGTTCTAAGGGCACCTCCAACCCCCACATCCTAGTAGTCGGCTGCCCTCAGACTTACCACATGCCAAGTATGTTTCATCTTTAAGAAGCATGCTATCTTTATACAATTGAATACACTCTTTGAATCTGTTTTATATTTTATGATTTTACCTTTTTAAAAAAAAGTATCATGAAGTATTTCAGATATGCAAAGCAAGTGTAAAGGAGAATGGCGTGAATGTGGACATACCCAGCTGACCCCTTGAAGGTGTAAAAGATCAGCAGCATGGCTGAATGTCTCTTCCCACATCTCCTGTCCCTCAAGACACAGACACTGACCTGAACTTGCTATTTAACATTCCCCTTTTAGCTTCTTTTTAAATTTTTATAATGATTTTAAAAATAGGAAGAAAAAAAGGCATATATGGCAAGGGCATAGCTTTGGGACATGCTGTGGTTTGAATGTTTATTCCCTCTGAATCTGATATGGAAACCTAATCCCCAATGTGGCAGTATTGATATGTGGGGCTCTTAAGAAGTGACTGGGTCATGAAGGCTCATGGATTAATGGAATAATGGGTTCATGGATTAATGGTTATCATGGGAGTGAGACCAATGGCTTTGTAAGAAGAGGAAGAGGGACCTGAGTTCGCACCCTCAACCCCCTTGCCATGTCAGGCCCTCTACTGCCTGGATTCTGCAGAGTCCTCACAGCAAGAAGGCCCTCCCCAGATATAGTCCCTCGACCTTGGACTTCTCAGACCCCATAACTGTAAGATATACATTCATTTTCTGTATAGATCACCCAATTTCAGAAACAGAAAATGGATCAACACAGGATGCATCCATGCTCTACGTGGACATCATCCTCTTTCCTCCATTTCATTGGCCCTGAAGACATCTGTTCTAGATCCTCTGTCTCTTGCCCTTCGTGAATTTTTGGACACTAAACTTGGCCTTTAAGAAAATATTAATGAGCTTTTTATTTTAAAAAAAAGATCCCTATTCATATTGTTGTTTCTGTTACAGTATTAAGGACGAACTCTGTGCCAGGCACTCTGCTAGAAACTTTGCAGATGTCGCTCCCTTTCTTTCTTGCAGCACTCCTGCAAGGCATCGTTCTTCCTGTTCTCAGGGTGACAGAGCCTCAGTGAGGGCAAGTAGCTTGTCCATGGTTAGTGGCACAACTGACTCTAAAATCTTTTAACCACGTCAAGTTTCCCTAGCACACTAGACGACATGTGTTAGGACTCAGACATGTCTGTTTTACATGATACTTAGATGGGACCATGTGCTGTGGCTGTGATTTTTTTTCCCCCTTGGAGACATGTTGGATAGGGTGTCTTGTAAATTAATGCCACTTGGCATGGCAGGCCCCACGAGACTTGGCTTTCAGTACACCCTGGCACCTCCTGCAGTATTGCTGGAAGGAGTCTGATTCAGGCCTTGTAGATCATTTATATTACAGAGAAAGGCATTTGAGAGTCTGGAAGCAAATATAAAGTGCACAGAACTCCTTCAGAAATGGGCTCTGAAAGGAATCTTGGTGACTTTAAAGAGCAAAGCTAGGAGGATTGGCTGCGCTCGTGGAAATTTTCCTTTTACCCCTCACTGTATCTGGCTGTTAAATGCCTGTCTTCCAGCTGGCATTCTCTTTCTTATTTATCGTGAAGAGTTAGATTATGTTAAATTGAAAAGTGACACTGATGTATTAGAACCCATCACGTTAGATTGAGGACAGATACCTGACTTAAAATGTGCCCTTTCTGAAGCATCAACTCTGAAAGTATTTGGTGTTCTTCCCATATTATACAGTTATACAATAAAGTCACAAGAATGGGTTTATACCCATTTGTATTCTACTTCGAGTCAAGTAGTAAAAATCTGTGAAATTGACTGATTATGCTCAGAATAATATCAGTGAGGGCAATAAATCTAAACTTTGGCTCTCATAAAATGTGTTTCTGGGAAGGTAATGATTCATGATCAGATGCACACACAGACATCATGAGAGTGATAAGAAATAGATTCATAATCTTTGGCTTTAAAAATCGTAGACTGTTTTTTGAGCTCAACCAGCCTGCTCTGGAGTTCGACAATTCTGTGTAGTCTTTCTCTTTCTTTGGCTGTCTTGATTTGCTTACAGGCATAGGTTCAGCCTCTTGTGATGTGTTGAAGAGGAAGAAATAATGATTAAAGTGATAGAAAACAGTTCTGCAAAATGAAAGGGAGAATTGAGTTTGTGTAGGTTAATAAAGGCAAGACTAATGTAATGCGGTCTTTAAGTATAAGTGAAAGCTATGCTAAAGCATTTATCCTCCGTGTCCACGGATGGTCAGAGGAAATGGAAGGGGCTTAAATAGAAATGGAGAGGTTTCTTTGGCTGTGAGAAAGAATTTCTTAATCAGGAAGGTAAAGGGCATAGCAGTGGATCTCAGAATGATACTCTGAAGCTGTTTCGCTGTTGCTTCCCTTTGCTGGAAGCAGAGCTCCTCAAGGGCAGGGCGGCCCCTGCACATTCCCTGCCCAGAGTAGTGCTGGTCCCATTCATCAGTAACGCCCCTCTCTCCCCCAGCCTACAACCCATTCCAGGACCCCACCTGCCGGCTCCACTTTCAATACATAGCCAGGCACAACCACTTCTTACCATCTCCCTCATGACCACCTTGGTTCAAGCCAACATCTCCGGGCACTGGGTTCCTTTGGCTGCCCCCAGGTTTGATAACAAAAATGGCTTTCATTGTTTTTGATTTGTTTCTTTTGATTATTAAGGCTGAGTATTTTTCAAATATGTATTATTCATTTTTAATTTTAAATGAATGTGTTGTTTGCTGTACACATTTTTGCCCATTGGACTTTCAGTTTTCTTGTTTTTTAAAGAGACTAAAGTTATCAATGTTATATAGTCAAGTATATTACATAAATTTTACATTTAGAAAGTAAGTTCAAATGTAGCAATTAGATATATACTTAACTAAGTTTTATTTTAGATACACATAAATGTGATCATATATTTTCTTTTTTTTCCTTTTCTTTTTCTTTCTTTCTTTCTTTTTTTTTTTTTTTTTTTTCTTTAGAGACAGGGTCTTGCTCTGTCTCCCGGGCTCTAGAGTGCAGTGGTGCAGTCATAGCTCACTGCAGCCTTGACCTCCTGGCCTCAAGTGATCCTACTGCCTCAGTCTCCCAAGTACCTGGGACTACAGATGTGTGCCATTGTACCTGGCTAGTTTTTAAATTTTCGTAGAGATGGGGTCTCTAACCCCTAGCCCCAAGCATTCCTCCTGCCTCGGCCTCCCAAAGTGCTGGGATTATAGGTGTGAGCTGCCACACCCGTCCCATATACACCTTTTAAAAAGGTTCATCTTTTCCTGTTTTCCCTTTTCGCTTCTTTCACCTTTTCTTTTTTTCTCTTTCCCTCCACATATATAAATAACCTAATGTATATTTTCTTATTTTTCTGTATAGTCATTTAGCCCCATACAGCCATGTACATGTACAAGAGGGGTGTGTATACACACACACAGACACACACACACACACACAGTTTTTATTGCCAATGTTTTAAAAAATTAGATCATATTTTATATGCTTTACTCTATCTTTTCATACTTAATACTACAAAAAATCATGGAACCCCATTTACATAGATCTAATTTATTCTTTTAAATATGTATAATCTCCCATGCTATGTATGTCATAATTGATGAAGTTTTTCCACAATTTCTTTTCCTTTGGAACAGCCCCCTGGAATTTTATTTTGCTGTATGGCATGAGTTAAGGATCTAAATTTTTTTAATGGCTAGTGAATGTTTCCTTGATGTTTTCAGAATTATCTGGTTCTCTCCTATTGATTTCTAGCTCTTCCTTTATTATATATTAATGATTTATATCCACTATGGTCTTTCAGCTCACTTTTCTGTACAGATGTCAACTTTTTGTTGTTGCTTTTGAGATCATTCAAATCACTTTTTTATGTTGAAATAACTTGAGACTTATAAAAGAGTTGCAAGAGAGTTCTGGTATTCCCTTCACCCAGATTTCTGTAATGTTAACATCTTACATGACCCTAGTCCATTCGTCAAAACTAAGAAATTTGCATTGGTGCAGTACCATTTACTAGAGCCTTTTTTCCAGTTTTTTTTCCTAATTATCTTTTCCTGTTCTGGGATCCTTTCTGCACTCCCGTGTTTCATTTAGTCACCATGTCTCTGTAGACTTCTCCAATCTGTGACCTTGTCTTCCATGACCTTGGCGCTCTTTTTTTCTTTTTTTTTTTTTTTTTGAGACAGAGTCTGTCTCTTTTGCCCAGGCTGGAGTGCAGTGGCGTGATCTCGGCTCACTGCAAGCTCTGCCTCCTGGGTTCACACCATTCTCCTGCCTCAGCCTCCCGAGTAGCTGGGACTACAGGCGCCCGCCACCACGCCCGGCTAATTTTTTGTGTTTTTAGTAGAGACAGGGTTTCACCGTGTTAGCCATGATGGTCTTGATCTCCTGACCTAGTGATCTGCCCACCTTGGCCTCCCAAAGTGCTGGGATTACAGGTGTGAACCACTGCACCCGGCCAAACTTGACACTCTTGATGAGTGCTGACCCATTGCTTTTTAAAACGTCCCTCGATTTGGACTTGTCTGATGTTTTCTCACGATCAAGCTGACTCATCATCTCAGGGCACTTGGCATCAACATGACTTGTCACTGGCAGCGACAGGGTGGTCACTCGGCTAAGGCGGTGTCAGCCAGTATTGTTCCCTTTCCACATTCTGTTCTTAGAAGCAAGTCTCTTAGCCCGGCCCACATGCAAGGGGAGAGTAGTTAAGCCCCCTCCTACTAGAGGGAGAAGTGTCAGTGACTTTGTGGACACACATTAAAACCACCACAAAAAATTAATTAAATTTTGCTTAGATGCTTGGAGGTTATGCACATACTCTGCTTTTCTTTGAAGTTGTGCCCACTAATTTTAGCGTTCACCAGTGGATCTTGCCTGCAGTAACTGTTTCTGTGGATTTCTAATGGTCATTTTTCTCTTCCCCTCATTCTCCTACATTTATTAATTTGAATTCTCCTGCAAGGAAGATTTGTCTCTTCGCCTTCAATTATTTATTATTCAATCATTATTTGTAATAGTATGGATTTAATGTCATTGGATAACCAGTAGAATAAGTCCCTCATGTTTCTTCTCCTCTTTAAAAAATCTTGGGCCTTTTTATTACTTTTTTATTTCTTCTTATAAACTTCAAAATACTTATTTTTCATTTTCAGAACATTCAGTTGGTATGTCCTTTGAAATTGTGTTAAATCTTCCAACTGAATCTGGAAAGAAATAGTATCTTTAGGATCCAGTAATTCTTCTATCTCAAATTGTGGCATGTTCTTTCCATTTTCCCAGTTACTCATTTAGGCCCCTTCTAAGTTATTCACTTAGGCTTCTCGGTGTTGAAGGCATATGAATATGTTAGACCCTGTTTATCCTGGCCGGGCGCGGTGGCTCACACCTGTAATCCCAGCAGTTTGGGAGGCCGAGGCAGGTGGATCACGAGGTCAGGAGATCGAGACCATCCTGGCTAACATGGTGAAACCCCGTCTCTACTAAAAAATACAAAAAATTAGCCAGGCGTGGTGGCGGGCACCTGTAGTCCCAGCTACTCGGGAGGCTGAGGCAGGAGAATGGCGTGAACCTGGGAGGCGGGGTTTGCAGTGAGCCAAAATCGCGCCACTGCACTCCAACCTGGGCGACAGAGTGAGACTCCATCTCAAAAAAAAAAAAAAAAAAAAAAAAAAAGACCTCGTTTATCCTAAAATTGCCATACTGGGCTCGTGACTTCTCTCTACCCTTGCCTGAGTTTACTTGCTCCTCCAAATGCTAAATTTGGAACTAGGTGCTTTTGATTTGTATGTCTAAATTTGACTAAATTACTGTAAAGTGAATACTTAGTTCATGGGTTTTTTTAAAATTTATTCTATGCTTTTCTTTCTTTGTCTCCTGGGTGAAGTTTTGGGTCCTTGTCTCCATGAGATGGAAAAATATTCCTTTCCCAGAACTTTGTTACTGTTTGGATTACTACGCAGGTTCTATGATAACCTTCAAGTATACGTGATTTTATAAAACAGATGTTTTTGGTGAGATTGTAGCAGGGTTGTGGGTTGGGCTCTCAGTCTCCAACCTTTCTGTTGGGCAGGATTTGCATTTCATATCCTGCCATACTGTATTAGGAAGCTTCCAGCCTGTGTGTCTAATATTATGGGGGAACACAACACTTCCATTTCCTTATTTTTAATCCCTTGTTCTCTCAATTCTTAGCCAGCTGGCACTGGAGTAATGGCATGTAAGGATCTTAGTTCCCATTATTCATTGGTGAGCATTTCTACCCGGACTGATGTGTGCTCAGCTACACTAATCGCCATCTTTTACTTACTTACTTACTTATTTATTGAGACAGAGTCTCACTCTGTCACCCAGGCTGGAGTGCAATGGCACAATCTTGGCTCAGTGCAACTTCTGCCTCCTGGGTTTAAGAGATTCTCCTGCCTCAGCCTTCCAAGTAGCTTGGATTACAGGTGCCTACCACCACACCCGGCTAATTTTTTGTATTTTTAGTAGAGACGGGTTAACCAGGATGTTCTTGATCTCCTGACCTCATGATCCACCCGCCTCAGCTTCCCAAAGTGCTGGGATTACAGGTGTGAGCTGCCTCGCTCGGCTGCCGTCTTTTATTTTTTTAAAGTCAAGTACTGTTTTCTCTGCCATCACATACCAAATGATTCAGAGTTTTTCATCTGAATCACTCCTAAATATACACACACCCAATCCCTGAATCAAAAGACCAAAGTCCTTCATACCTTTTGAGATAGCTTATTGACCTGTAGAAACTGTGGTGCGTTGGAAGCCCGGGTATACCAGCAGCCTGGCCCAGTTTTTGTCTTGGCCTAGTGGACTTGTCCTTGTTACAGTTCTTGGTTCTAGTTGAACACTCTTTAACTTTCTTTTTTACACTTTTTTACACCCTTTGTCCTTCCCACCCTAACAGAAATGTCCTGAACTCAGACATTTGCACAACAAATTGAAATTTTTGGCAAATTCCTTTTATTTTCCTAGTATATTCCAAAGCACAGTTAAACTAGCCAGACCAACCTGACGGTTTTTGAGCAAGGGAAGACATAGATGCGGATGATTAAATAAGACACATCACTATTTCATTTATGAGACATTATTGTGTAATTAGCTATTTCATATAACTGGGTTTTAAAAATAGCTGAATATAATATTTCATCAATATAACCTTTCCCCCATTCCTTGTGGTTGGGTTAATGAAAACTTTTCTAATATGTCTTCACTTCTCTTTGGAGCATAGTGCATATAATTTATTCTCTTTCCAATGTCATTGCAAGGTTATAATTAAAAGCATGAATTCCCTGTTTCACGACCCTAGAGTCTCCTGAATGTTTAATCCTTTTTTAAAAAATTCACTAACTGACCTCAGCTTTGCATTCTGAGTTCTTACGGCTACATTTATATAATTTACTTATGACCATTGTAGATTGTCAATGTGCTCTCTCTCTATTATCCTCTCTCCTTAGCCTTAAGGGTTGAGCAACCAGATCATCAGGTTTGATGAAAACAGGAAGGAGGGCCTGGGAGGGATGGATTGATGATGAGTCCTTCTTATTGATAAGGACCCTGAGCAAGGCCTGGTGAGTTCCAGACGCTGTGGCTGCTCCCAGCTCGCATCTCTGTCTGTCCGGTTCCTTCTCCTCTTGCTTCCTTGGCCTCCTTTGGCCCTTGGAACACGCCCAGCCTGTCCCATTGCAGGGCCTTTGCACTTGGAGCTCTCTTCTGGGTTTTCTCACCTCCGTCTTCATGTGGTTCTCCCTGTTTCGTGATTCGATTCTCAAACTCCAACATTTGTGTCTCCCTGAAAACTCCAGTGAGAACTCTCTGCTGACCAGCTGGAGGATGAAATAGCTTGTTAGTTTTAGTTTAGACTTTCTGCTCTGGTGGATTGAGTAGGGGTATTCCTTTTTCTTTTCTTTAGCAGAGCTGTTCTCTTTTACTTTTTAACTTTTTACTGTGAAATTGTACTTAATTATACATTCACAGAAGGTTGCAAAAACTATTCAGAGAAGTCCCATGTACCCTTCACCCAAAGTTTATATTTTACACCACTGTAGTACAATATCAAAACCAGGAGATTGACACTAGTACAATGTGTGTGTGTAGTTCTTTGTCATTGTACTACATGTGCAGATGTGTGTAACTACCAATACAACCACAATACAGTGCTGGGCTGGTCTCACGCCTATAATCCCAGCGCTTTGGGAGGCCGAGGGAGGAGGATCACTTGAGCCTGGAAGTTCAAGACCGGCCTGGGCAACATACCAAGACCTTATTTCTAAAAAAATAAAAATAAATAAATAAAAATTAGCCAGGCATGGTGGCACGCACCTGTAGGCCCAGCTACTCAGCAGGCTGAGGTGGGAGGATCACTTGAGCCAGGGAGGTCAAGGCTGCAGTGGGCCATGATCATGCCGCTGCACTCCAACCTGGGGGACAGAATGAGACCCTATATCAAAAAAAAAAAAAGTGCTACAGAGCTGTTCTGTCACCACAGACATCCATCCCCCTTGTGCTGCCCTGTAATTGTCATACCTTCCCTGGCAGCTTCCCAACCTGGCAGCCGCTAATCTGTTTTCCATCTCTACAGTTTTCTCATCTTGAGAATGTTATGTAAGTGGACCCTACATTAGGTGACCTTTTGGGATTGGCTTTTCCCCCCACTTAACCTAATACTCTTGAGACCCATCCAAGTTGCATGTATCAATGGCTTGTTTCTTTTTATTGTGATGCCGGATTCTGTGCAATGGAGGTAGCGGTTTAACTCTTCACCGATTGAGGAACATTTGTTGTTGTTTTTGTTTTTGTTTTATCCCAAGGTTTTGGTTGTTACAAATAAAGCTGCTATGAACATTTCTATTCAGGTTTTTGTGTAGATGTAAATTTTCATTTCTCTGGGATGAACGTTCAGGATTATAATCGGTGGGTCGAATGTAAGTATATGTTTGGCTTTTTAGAAACTACCAAAGTATTTTCCATTGTGGCTATACTATTTTTTATTCTCTCAGCAACATATGAGAGCTCCAGTTTCTCTGCATTACTGTTTTTGTACATTAGCCATTTTAATAGGTGTGGAGGGATAGGTCATCATGGTTTTAATTTGCATTTCCCTAATGGCTAGTGATGCTCAACACTTTTTATGTGCTTATTTGCTGTTTACGTATTCTCTTTGGTCAAATGCTTCTTCTTGTACTTTGCCCGTTTTCTTTTCTTTTCCTTTCTTTTCTTTTCTTTTTTTTTTTTGGAAACACAGTCTTACAGTTTGCAACTGGTATTTTCCTCTTTTTTTTTTTTTTTTTTTTGAGACAGAGTCTGGCCTGTTGCCCAGGCTGGAGTGCAGTGGTGGCTGGAATGCAGTGGCGTGATCTCAGCTCACTGCAAGCTCCGCCTCCCATGTTCACGCCATTCTCCTGCCTCAGCCACCTGAGTAGCTGGGACTACAGGCACCCGCCACCACGCCTGGCTAATTTTTTGTATTTTTAGTAGAGACGGGGTTTCACCATGTTAGCCAGGATGGTCTCGATCTCCTGACCTCGTGATCCGCCTGCCTTGGCCTCCCAAAGTGCTGGGATTACAGGCATGAGCCACCCTGCCCAGCAGTATTTTCCTCTTAATAGTCTTTCACAGAACAAAACTTTTTAATGTTGATGAAGTCCAATTGACTGAATTTTTTAACTCATGAATTATGCTTTTGCTGTCATATCTAAGAACTCTGCAATTTCTCTGATATCTTCTAAAAATTTTACAGTTTTACAAATATATTTATGATGTTTTATGGGTTTATTTTTGTATTCAGTTATATGAGGGTTTGGCTGAGGTCAGTTTTCTTTTTTCTTATGAATCTCCAGTTGCTTTGGTACCATTGTTGAAAAGACTTTCCTTCCTTCACAGATTGGTTTTTGCCCTTTGTAAAAAATCTTTTGGCCCTACTGTTATGGGTCTCTTTCTGAGTTCTTTATTTTGCCCCATTGGCCTATTTGTCTTTTCCTTTGCCAATACCACGCTGGATATAGCTGTATATCTGGTAGACTTATTCCTCCCACTTTTTCCTTCTTTTTCAAAATCATTTTTGCTATTCTAATTCTTCTGCCTTTACATATTATTTTTAGAATATTTTCTCTATAGGAAAATCTTACTGAGATTTTGAAGGAATCACATTAAACACGTAGGCCTGTTCGGACAAAACCAGTATCTTTACTTTGTTGTGTTTTCCAATCCATGAACTCTTTATCACTCTCCATTTGTGTAGAACTTTGATTTCTTTCTTTAGTATTTTTGTAGTTTTCAGCATACAAGTTCTGTACGTATTTGCTAGGTTCTCACCTATTTCTGTTGAGTGATTGTCAGTGGCATTATATTTTAATTTTGGCTTTCACATGTTCATTGCTATTATAGATAAATACAATTGGGGGTGGAAGGATTGGTGAGATATTGGTGGAAGGACACAAAATTTTAGTTAGAAGGAATAAGTTCAGGAGATCTATTAAACGGCATGGTGACTATAGTTAATAACAGAGTGCATACTTGAAAGTTACTAAGAGAGTAGATTTTAAATGTTCTTACCACAAAAAGAAAAAAAATATATGAGGTAATGTATGGTTAATTAGTTTGATTTCACCATTTCACAAGGCACTCATATATCATGTTGGACACCATAAGTATATACAATTTTTATTCATCCATTAAAAAGAAATTTGTGCTATTTTATGCTACTAAAAAATACAGTTGTTTTTTGTATGTGTATCTTGTATTCTGAAACCCTTGCTGAACTTACTTATTAGTTCAATGAGTGTTGTTGTTACTGTTGCTTTGTAGATTCCTTGGTGTTTCCTGTGTAGACCACGTCATCTGCAAATAGAGGCAGTTCACTTTTTCCTTTCTGACTTGAATGCCTTTGTATTGATGCTCAAATTGCCCCTTTCTTGGGTAGCGGGAGCCTCTTCAGGTTGATTCTTGAGTTCTTGTGACATGACGTAGTCTTTGCTTTCTTGCTATATGGTATAAGATGTTCTGGGTTCCTCTTGTACTTTTTCTGCCCTGACCTATAATTAACCATTTCTCTAAAATGCGCTGGTTCTTTTTTGTGGCAAATGGTATTTTGAGACCATAGCAGTTCCCCCTGTGGAAACTGTAGACTGTAGACTTATAGAGCCTTGATAGTCTCTTATATATTAGTAAATTCCCCAGTAAGTGATCAATAATTGTTTGTCAGAAGAGTAAGTGAATTAGTGAACAAATGTATGAAACACATCTAGTGCTAGTCTTTGCTTGGTGGCCAAGCCAAAACAAGAAAAACATCATTCAGTATATCCAAAAAAGAAATATTGTCAAGGCAATTCAGATCATTAGTGATCTGTCAAAGAATGACCAAATTAATGGGGAACCAAAACCCTTCTCTTTAAACCCTTTTTCTCCTTCCAAGTCACCTCCTTGTAGCTGGCCTGGCTCCTTTGCCCCCTCTTCTTCCTTTATGGAGCTATTCTAGTTTTCGTGCTTCTGTCCTCAGTGTGAATTTTCAAGGTGCTCCTCCTCCTATAGATCTCTGTTGCTACCACAAACTGCATGATAAGGCCGTGAGGTCAAAGACAAGGAAAGACTGCAAATGCTTGGCTTGTAGCCCTCCCACCATCTTCAAAGTCAGCAGCATAAACTTTCTCCTCTGCCGGTGACTCTTCTGACTTCTCTCTCACTTCTGGGACTTTGTCTTACATGGACTCACCCAAATAATCCAAGACAGTCTTCCCATCTTTAGATCCTTAACCTCACCGTATCTGCAAAGTCCCTTTGCCATGTGAGGTAACATATCTCTAGGATGTGGATGTCCACATTAGGACGTGGATGTCCTTGGGGGCCCTTATTCGGCCCACCACGAGAAGGCTCATGTGACCCAACAGACAGCTAAAGAGTTGGGCCCCGGAGCTCTGTGATGCTCACCCTTCCCTGCCTTCTCCACCCAGCAGAGACCGTTACCTTTACAGACCCTAGCGAAGAATTTTCTGTGGCCTTTGGTCCTTTGCAGAACTTCGCACCTGTTCATTTGAATCATTTTGCACCAGTTACATACTGCTTGTGGCAAACCTAAAACGCCTGTGGAGAAATGTGACGAGGACTAAGAACAAATACATCACAACCTATGAAACCACGTCGCAGTTCTCTGAGGAGATGAATGGAGCAATTACGTTTTATGTTATTGTGTTGTGTTTGTCATGGAAATGAACTGCACGATCATTAACTGGCAGGTGGTGGAGACAGTTGGGAAAAGTAGCTGCTGCCCCTTTTTCTATTTTTATCCAGTTTTTTCCCGTTTTTATTTTTGTGTGGGGTTGTCTGGGAACTAAGAGTGATATTACCTAAATTTGCTTCCTGCTTGTATCTTACGTGTGTATTGTTGTGGTTAATAATGTTTTCAATTTACTCAGACTTTCTCAAAACGGCCCTTTTTGAGTTATTGATAGCTGTATTTCACCCAGGCAAATCTGAAGTTGTCATCTTATTTTCTCATTTTAGACATATCCTAGTGTTAAATAAAAAGGAATTTATAAAGCCTTACCTGGGAAAGTCCAAAGTTCTTACCTCTTGAGAAAAAAAAATCTACCCCATCCCCAAAGGAAACTGCTTTCATTAGTCTTCACGGACGGAACCCAGGGCTCATAGCTCTGCCTCTTATTAGCGGGACTGACAGCTGCCTAGTGGAGAAGGTAACCTCCAGAACAGTCCCAAAGAAGGCCAAGAAGGCCTGCCTAGGAGGGTTCTATCCGGATAGGAAGGGGAAGTGCTTAACGCCGACACACATAACTCGGGTGGTGTGGGGGCTCCCTCTTGAGACCCGGCATGCTGTGGTATAGTCGCGCTCCCGGTAGATGGTAATGCCAGGGGCTGCCTCAAGCCCAAAGATTCAGAGAGTCTACCCCTGCATTTCGTCACCAGTTTTGTGATCCCCTCTACCATAGGCCAGGCCTTTCTTAGGCAGTGGGGGTATCTGATGGGAGACGTAGAGAAAGGGGGAGGCAGAGACGGACAAAGAGACACGAAGACAGAGGCACACAGAGAGAAACAGAGAGAGTGGGCCAAGGTGCAGAACTGTTAACCTCACAACAAAGGTTTGCGCAGATTCCTCTCCCTGGCATGTTGTCTCACTGGGTCTGGGGCCAGGGAGATGACAGAGACAACCGTTAAAGGACTTGATGAGAGAATACATTTGGGATGGGCACAGGCTGGGAGGCTGGGTTAGAGTCTTGATTCTTCATGTTCTTTGGCAAAATTATTTGACCTCTGGTAGCCTCTGCTTCCTTTCTGTAACATGGAGATAATAACAGCAGCTAAGCATTTCTGAGTTTTAAGTGTATGCCAACTGTATGTACCAATCACCTTTTAATATCTCATTTAATTCTCCTGCCAACACTAAGGGACGGATACAATTATTATCCCCATCTGACCTGAGCATTGGTGCTGTCCGTCAAGCAGCTGGCCCGTTGTCAAAGCGTCACCAGCTAGGAAGTGTCAGAGAAGGGACTCCCATGCAGTCATCTCTGGATCCAAACCTTGATGTTAACCCCTGGTTGCTGCAAGGGAATTTGAATCCCTGTGGGATGACTGTGAGGGCTAGGTGAGATGCATGCAGAGCGCACAGCAGTTGCCAGGCCCGTGGAATGTGCCCTCCTCATCATGACGGCGAGGAGGGCAGAGCAGAAGCTTTGTAGAGAAGAAGAGTTGACGGGGAGCATGGTGCCCCTTCTGAGAAGTGACAAGCAACTCCAGGTGGTGGTTGAGTGAGGAGCAGATGGAGGGTCGGTCCCTAGGGAGGTATGTCCAAAGCCAGCAGGTTCACTCCCTCTGAAATCCTACACAGAAAAATCTCAGAATGCTGAAAGGATGCCAGTGTCTGTCTCCCAACTGTGGCTAATGGTTCAGTGGGATTTGCTTACTGGCAACTTCTGAATAATTCCCAGCACAGGTGTAAATAATGCAAGGCCTCAATCCCAGCCCGACCTGCACAGTGAGGCAGAAGAGACATGTGTGTCACAGTTAACCAAGGGTGCAGTAAGCCCTCCTGAAAGCTCAGTTTAGGGGACCAGGATTTTAAAGAGCTCCCAGCCTTGTTGATAAATCAGTTTCCACCTGATGGCTGTTTGACCATTTCCCTGTACTTGTTTTCCAGAGCAGTGTCCATAGTCACAGAGAGTGATGGCACTGGCGGGCTGCCTGATAAAGCAAAGAACCCGACAGATGTTGTTTACACACAAATGCCATACCTATCGTAGTAGCGTTCAGAAAGAAAAAAAATCATTAAAAATTGGATTTTCATATTGATTTATTTTCATCTTCATTGTTGATGGCGTTTGTGCGTGAGCATGATCTATCCCTGTAGTTAGGGGAGCATGTGTTTTGAGTCGTGCACTGAGGATCCAGCATCACCAAGGGTTATTAGGCTGTTCTTGCATTGTTATAAGAGAATACCCAAGACGGGGTAATTTATAAAGAAAAGGGGTTGAATTGGCTCGTAGATCTGCAGGCTGTACAGGAAGCATGGTGGCATCTGCACCTGGGGAGGCCTCAGGAAGCTTCTAATCATGGCAGAAGGCAAAGGGGGAGGAGACGCGCTACATGGCGAGAGCAGGAGCAAGAGGGACCGAGAGAAGGGGGTGGTGCCACACACTTTTAAACAGCCAGATCTCACAAGAAGTCACTATCATGAGGACAGCACCAAGAGGATGGTGCTAAATATTCATGAGAAATCCACCCTCATGACTCTGATCCAGTCACCTCCCACCAGGCCCCACCTCCCATACTAGGAATTACAGTTCAACATGAGATTTGGATGGAACACAGATCCAGACCGTATCCCTGAGATCAGCTGTGCTCGAGGTACTGTGAGTCTGCCTTAGCCATCGCAGGTGCTCCCGTCTCTGCTGGACACAGCTTTGTCACTCGGCAATCGAAAAGAGTCTTAACACGAGAGTGGAACCCCTTGGTCATAATTATGCTCCTTCAAAGAGGAACAAATGTGGTGACAGACTGGAAAGGTGATGGAAAGCATTTCAAAAAGCAGTTCACTCTGCTCATAATTTTCTAGTATTCCTCTGCTATTATTTGCTTTTAAACAAGAGCCCTCTGCTTCCTAGCAGCTGCTGCGTATGCTTGGTCCAGCCACGAAGACATAATCCTCTGCGGGCAGCATCACGTGGAGCGAGGGTCAAGTCCTCTGCCTGGTGCCCCTTTATCTGCACAAGGGAAGAAAGACTCCTGAGTGCCTCGTTCCGCAGAAAGTGAGATACAGAAAGCATTTGACTTGTCAGGAAGCGAGAATTACCAGACCCAGGCTTCCCCAACTCAGCCCACGAAGTAAGAATGGCTGGGCCAACGCTTCTCTGCAGAGGCTGCAGGTGCGGACGCCGACAGCCATGCACAGTCCTCCCAGGAATATTCTTGTATCTGCTGTGTCTTGCTTAGCCATGGCCATATTTATTTAATTTTTGATGGAATTATTTATTGTGTTTTATTCTGTTGCTATATAAACTGAGCTGATTTCAGAATTGACTGCTGTTTGCAGAGTATCCTGGGGAGAGGAGGATTCCTCATGAGGAGCCCCCCCACATCTGGAGCAGTTTTAGTTGGTCCTCATCTACTTTTTAGATGCCTTTCTGTCCTCACTTTTCATGGTTTCCAATTTGACTGGATTTTACACTCTTGGGAAGTTCCACTGTTTAAGGATCTAAAGACTAAAAACATGTATTCCGCACATTTTGTTTAAATCATGTTTCTTCTTTTTTTTCCTGGAATTTTTATTTTAGCAGAAAAAGTCTTGGCTGGAAATGTTTCTGCCTAAACCTGGGCTTTGTAAAAACTCCTCCTTCATGCCGTTCCTCTGCATATGACCACACCAGGAATTTGGCATAGCCATTTATTTGTGCCTAGTGCTGAAACAATTAGTTAAAATAACAAAAGGCCCCTGGATAAGTACAAATTGACTGAAGTGCTTTTGAAGATAAGCAAGGAAATTTAAGAAACACTGCTATAAATAAAAAATATATTTATTCTGGGCAAAAATCCCTGATGAAATAAATCCTTCACTAGTTACATCAACAGTTACCCTGTAATCTCTTCATTTCTTTTCTGTCCCTCCTACTAGATAGCATCTTTCCTAAAGGAAAAGAATCAATTCTATTTATGACACATAAACACATGTGGAGAAAAGGCCAGGGATTTTCCAGCACTAAAGTCTTGTAAAGTGGGTTTTAACGTTCGTGGCATCTGGGTGGAAGTATCTGAAGACAAGTTGTTTCTAGGCCTCTTTGCTAAATTATTACATGTACACTCTTGAGCAGATGGGCTTTGTTTTAGGTAATAGAGGCTTCTGGTCATTTTATGACTCTAATCTGATAATTCAGTGACCTAGCTGTGTTTTTACAGAAGTCTATTAACTAAAACTCTAGGAAGTATTTGATATTTAGCCCCTAGAAGAGGACAGTAGATGACATTTACTGTTTTCTTACTTGCCAGTCACATTCTACACCTGAGGAACCAGATTCAGACTTAGCATACATGGAATTCGTAGCTTCTGAGCCAGCCTCATTCACCTCACTACCTGATTTGCACTTCATCAGTGTCCTTTTGATGTCAGAATTGTTATCCCCATTTTACAGATGAGAAAGCCAAGTGATGAGCCTGTGGGAGTAAAATCAGGGCCAGATCCAGTTCCACTTCTCTTGCCCCACCCAGGTCACAGTTGCCTGATCGCGTTAAGGGCCTCTCTATATTAAGACAGAATATCATGGTGTCATTGATGATGTTACTTCCTGTCAACTGTGATCATCTTGTTCTGGTAGAAAAATAAGGTGTCTTCTCTGCAGACCACGTTAGATTTTAACTTTAAGTCAAGTTCGACGCTACTTCTGGTTCCAGGAAACTCAGGGAGCTTGGTTGGGAGAAGATGCAAGAGCTGTGAGCTCACATCTTCTTTGGGCTTTAATTCAGAGACCAACAATGTGCACCCAGGCAGATGTCCCTCTCTGCCTCTTTTCTGACCACCCACCAAAGCCCCTCTCTGCTGCTGCTGTTGGCCATGGTGCTGGGAGCAGTCAGGGAGCCCCAGGCCAGCCCCGCAGTTCAGGAGGGAGTTGGATGTGCCGCCTGGCCGTGCAGAAGCACCCGGCCAGAGCTCCAGTGGAAGGCACGTGGGTAGATGGTCAGCAGGGATGGCATTTCCTCCCACGCCACCTGCAGAAGCAGCCATTCTGTTCCTGAGTTATTAATACTTTGTAGGCTAGAGAACTGGGTCTGTCTTGCTAATGTGATATCCCATCAGATTTTTACACTTTCAGAAGCTATCACTAGGGAAACAGATGTGGTTGGACCTGCGTGCTTTGTGGTGACTTTGCTGCCTGTGTGGCGTATCTACTTTTCCTCTAAAACTCTGTAAAATGAACAGACTGGCTTCACACATTTGGCACTTCATACTGCCATCACTTATCTTTTTATGCCTTTGCAGCTCTTGCCAGTAAGATATCCCCTTGTGTTCAACAACCATATTTTCCAGTATGTCTTCCCTGGACAGTGTTAACACACACAGTAGGCATTGCAAAGATATTTAGAAAGTGGTTAAATTACTCCTGTATTTGCTTGGGTTCCGGGTGCCTGAATGTGCAAGCTCAGAAAGGAATAGTCAGAGTAAAAATGCAAATACAAATACTTAGAGATTCCCTTCTTTTTCTTCATTAATTTAACCCACATTTATCGACTACGCACTGTTTGGCTCTGTGATTAAATACTGGAGGATCCTTGTGTACAGGGAAAACAAAGGTGTATCTGAACGTATTTCAAATCCAAAGGATTTTAAAGGAGTTACCATTTTAGAAATTCCACCCTGCAACTTACCACACTTGGGTCTATATTTCAGAGTTGAGAGACAGTCAATACAGAAGAGTTGGACAGAAGGTGAATTCACGTAAATTCAATGGAATTTTTCCATATACTTGCCATTATGAGATTAACAATGACTCTCCTAGAAAAGGATGCCCGCGTAGACTAACTTGAAATGTTTTTCAAGGCATGGGCCATTATGGTAACTAAACTGGTGGAGGCTTGACTGGTCTTTTCCTGCCTCTAGTTTCTTCCCTCTCTGGTCATCTTTTGGTCTTTCTCCTACTGCAGAAGTATAACTTACCCTTTCTTGAAGAATCACAGTTCTCAAGTTTAATGGCTTTCTCCTCTGAGCGAGCCTGCCTGCCTGAATGCAGTTGTGCTGAGCTGCAATTCCATTTGCCCAGGACTTCTTGGTCTGTGCTAGGGATTCATGCATTCTATTAATGAACACAACTCAGCTAGTGGTTTCTGTTGGTTTGAAATCACGAGAAACAGGTTTCCCAAATTCTTTCTTCTTTTGCTTTTAAGATGTTTTTCTTACACCCAGAGCAAATGGTCAGCAGCAAGTGTTTGCTCTTGATGGAATAAACATATCACTCTGGCGACTTAACATGTACTGAGCATTCAGGGACTCATTAGTGCCAAAACTACTTGAAAGCAATTTTAGTTCTTGTCATTGTATAGCTAAGGAAAGTTCATCAGTTTCTAAGTTGTCTGCCTTGAACTTGCTTAAATTGTGAGGCATGAGATCCAGATTATAGTCAGAACACTAAGCCTTGGAATCAACCCTTTTAAAAGTTGCTTAATTAAAGTGGAGAATATTTTGAAGTGTTTTTTTTTTTTAAGGTTTTACAAACTAATATTCTGCGTCTTCCTGCACGCTGACCTTCTGTTAATGTACTTGAAGGTCAATTGAAACTAGTCAAATGTTACTTTAACATTCGTAGTGGTAAAACTATAGACTCAAATTATGCTTCTATGTTTAATGGGCAAAGTTATTATTTTACTAAACATTTTACTGAATTTTCATCATAATGTATAAATTGATGTGGATATTACCACCCTAGTTTGTGGTAAGTGTTAAAGAGCAAAATACTTATTGATAACCAAAGACAATTTATATTTTCATGGAAGCCAATGGATGGGTTACAGTGCAAGTTTTGGGAGCGCATCATGAAAATGTTCACATCATGAAAATATTTCTGGACACCTCCTGGAACTCTTCCCCTTGGGTCCATAGATACTCTTAAGGGAAAGTTGTTAAAGTGCCCCCTGTTACTTCTTACAGCTTGTAAGTACACCCAATCGAAGCTCTATGGGACATGAACAGTGTGTCCTGGTTCAGGTTAGTGTCTCCTCCACTCTGAGCAGGGAGTGGGGTTTCCAATAGTTGCTGATTAAATAGTGAAACAGTTACTTGATTCTGTTCCAGTGGTGATCAGGGTGAATGTATACTCTTACTCTTCCTTCCTGGTCTTCAGGCACCTATGCAGTGCCCAGTGGGCTGTTTTCACCATCCATAAATCCTGTGCTTCCAGGATTCCGACGTCAGTATCATGTCCCTGAAGGCAGCTGATCTGGTGTGGCCTGGGGAAGGCCACACCCCCTGGCCATGCAAACATAGCAGGGAGCTTCCCAGTCGATGCCTAGCAAGGTGGCCCTCCCTCCCCCATGCCCAAGGGGTGGGTCTAGCCATCATCTCAATGCTGGTGGTCAGAGACCCAGCTAGCTACTCTCTTCCTCAGATTTCACCTTTTCTGAAATAGAGAACTATGATTTTGCCTAGTACCTCAGGAGAGTGTTGGAGAATCAAGTGAAGAATGGCCAGAAGCACTTAGCAAGTGCTCACTGGAAATGGTCTTCCTTTACTGAACTGCACAGATACTTTGCTCATCAGTCTCAGCAATGAAAAACAACAGATTGATTTCTCTCTTGTGAAAACCCTTCCTGTGCTTATAATTCGTACCTCACGACCGGTTAGCTTGTTCTTTATGATGTAGCAGTGTCTTCTCTCGAGCGGCAGCTCATCTCATCCATATTGTACTCAGTTATTTTTGTTCCTCTTCTCTTTACTACTGTCCCATGGAATTGGGAGTTAAAATGACGAGGTTTCATTTTTAAATGTACAAAGATGGGGGAAGACTAAGGAAGTAATTTTATTTAAAGCCACACATACATTTGTTTCAATAAAGTTAAAGGAAAATCTCTCAGGCCAAATATTATAATTTTTCTATGAAGTCAGTGTAAGTTTTAAATGTGTAATCTGGAGCTATGTTATAATAAGGCCAGGTAATTCATATTATGGGCAAAGTATTCAACTTTGCTACCATAATTACTTAGCATGCCCCTGTGTTCTTTTCATTACCTTCTGATAGCAAAAGTGATATTTATTGTGGAAAAACTGGAAAATATTTTAAAAGGTAGAATCAAAAGGAAATAGCCTGTAATTGTACCAGTCAGACTAACCACTGGTAACATTTTGTGTGTACACACATATGTAGAAACAGATACATAGGACTTATTTGCAGTGCATAGAACCCTTAAATCCAAAAAAGATGTTATCGCATGTGCTGTTGTGAATCTGTATTGGCGTGTTTTGACTTCTAGTGACAGCAGCCCTAACTTATCAAGGTTAAACAGGAAGTATCTGAGCTCATGAACCAGGAAGTCCCCAGACAGGACAGGCTGCTGGATGGTTGGTTCATTGGCTCTATGAGATCATGAAGGACCCAAGTGCTTTCCGTTCTCTCTATTCTGCTGCCACAATTATCAGCTTCATGTGAAGGTCATTTCTATCATGGCCATAAAATCACCACCATGAACATGTGGGACAAAATGATCAAGACCCACACCTGATGCTGGGAATGGGGCCAGCTCTCTTGTGTTGCATGGCTGGATTGCAGGGGTAAGGCATTGTTGCCACGACAAAATCAGGGCCGCTAAGAAAGAAGACAGGATGGGCACACGATACTTGCTTTACTGTCTTTAAACATGGTTTTCTTCTTAAGGTTTACAGCAGTTATCAGAGTTTAAAATTAAGATGAATGGTTTTGGATGTTTTATTTTCATTTAAAAAGTCAGTCTCTTGTAGAAATGCTCTGTTCAGAAAGATTTGGATAGGAACAAAGACTTGGTTTCTGGGAAATTAATCTTCATGATCTCCAAAGATGTAGCATTTTCATGGTGTCTTTTTGGCAGCAGCAGTTTTTTTTTTTTTCATGAATTTTGACTTAAACCTTTATAGAAATTAAAAACTAAAAGAAAAAGATAAGCTTAAAGATAAAAGTTATAATAGATGGAAACTTTAATATTTTTATCTTTATGTACCTTTTTATTTTCAATACTCTTGAAATAATGCCGTAAATAATTTCGAGAATTCATGGATATTTTATAAGGATAATTCTGAGAAACAATAGGCATATTTGAAATTACTATGGTAAAAATCAGATGTCAAAGAAAAAGTTATATATTCAGTTTTTAAATTGTACTATTAAATGTGTAACTTCATGTGTAGTAAATATTCATATTTAATTTTAGCTGCCAGTGTAACATATACTAAAATAAAATGGAACAATTTCTATGGTTCTATAAAAGAATCTATAAAGTAGTCATAAATAATTATAATAAAACTCTATTGAAATATTTTTATGAGACTAAAAATTGAAAACTTCCTAATAGGGAAATTTTCATAAATGAGACATGAAGTAAGTTAGTCATAGAGACCTCAAACAGTAATATATCCTATGGGAACCCTGAATAAACAATAACTTCTTAAGATAATTTTATATAATGTGTAAAAATCAAGAGTTTTTGAAAAAGCTCTGCAAAAGGTAGCAGGAAGAAAAAGGATTATTATAATGCTAAAATTCCTCATGAGAGATTACTCATTTTGCATGCTTATAATGTTACCAGAATACAGATTTTAGATGATCTGAATCTGAAAGTGCTGTAACTATTCCCTATAGAGTACCACAATTGTGGTGGGTAACACAACTCACTCTAGAGACCTAAGATGTTTCTCTTGTTTTTGAAATAAGAGCTTAGACTAAATGATATTTTGGTGCTCAGAATGCATCTTACCTTCTATGCCAAATTCACCAGCCAATGAATAGTTTACTCACATTCATATTTATTTTTCTTTCTTTTTTGAGACAGAGTCTTGCTCTGTCACCAGGCTGGGGTGCAGCGGCGCAATCTCAGCTCAGTTCAGCCTCCGCCTCCCAGGTTCAAGCGATTCTCCTGCCTCGGCCTCTGTAGTAGCTGGGACTACAGGCGTGTGCCACCACGCCGAACTAATTTTTGTATTTTCAGTAGAGACGAGGTTTCACCATGTTGGCCAGGATGGTCTCGATCTCTTGACATCACAATCTGTCCACCTCGCCCTCCTGAAGTGCTGGGATCACAGATGTGAGCCACTGCGCTCAGCCCATACTTTTTTAAACAAATTTTACCACCCTCATCCACCTCTTTAACTGGCAAAAAGAATACGGAATTATAAGTGAAGGATACCATAAAACACCCATTTCAAATAAAAGTTCCTTGAATGAATGGAAGTTGTGTCTTTCTTGTTTTTATTCTTTTTTAAAAATTAAGTAGTATAATGAGAGTCTTTCTATGGCATGATTGGATGAGTATTAATCTGTATGTGAAAACACCTAGTCCCTTCTCTGCTGTTAAGTTGCTGTGTTACCTAGGACAAGCAACTTAACTTCTGTGAGCCTCAGTGGTGCAGAGAAAGGGCAGGTGCATTAAATGAGTCTCAGAGATGCCTTTCCCACTAGAATCAGGATGAATGAGAAGGTCTTGGTCACGATCAAGAAGACTGTTTACTCATCCTTTGCACTTCTAAGACATGGGGAGATAGTACAGGTGAAAAAGACGTGGCCTGGAGTTAATAATGATGGGAGAAGTTAAGTTGAAGGGGAGCAGCACTGTGCCCATTGGCGACTTTCCTTCTATGCACCAGTGTAGATATCCATACACAAAGCCTCTGATGAGGCTCCCCTGAGGTGGAGAAAACCACAACTAATTCACTTGCCCTGGGTCCGGGTTGTGGTGGTCCAGCCTTCTAATTGAAGGGATTCCTTCTAACTGGTCTTGTTATGCATTCTCAGAGGAGGAACCTCTGAGTTGTAATGAACTCTGGATGTCTATGTTCCAGAACATTGTCTTCTTCACAGTCAAGTGCTGGCGCAGATGTGGAGCACCCGGTAGGCTCAGACACTGGGGCTGCAGTGTGCCAGCTGGATCAGAAGAGGCTCTCTCTGGCATTGTCGTATTCTTAAAGTCAGCCTGTGTATTGTTTTTGTCCTTCCAGCTCTTCTTTTAAACTCTAGGCATTCCTTTATAGTTGGCCTAATTAATTGTCTTACAAGTAAGAAGTTCCCTGGAGTAGCTTTGACACTGTCCTCTTCTTTTCTGAAACAGAGCCATCACATTGGAGAATCAGCTGGTGATCCTTGCCACTACCACCAGTGATGCCGGGGCATACTACGTGCAGGCCGTGAATGAGAAAAATGGAGAAAACAAGACAAGCCCATTCATTCATTTGAGCATAGCAAGTGAGTTTTGAAATCCCAAAGGGTAATTCTGCAAGCAATAAAATCTTGCTTTAATCAATAACCACTGTCTGACGGGACATTTTGCCATAAATTTTATCTCTCTAGTGTAGTAGTTATGGTTTAATATTGATCCAGTGCCAATAGTTTGGAGAGCTTTAGGGCTCTTGCTTTCTTCAAAATGATATGCGGAAAAATGTGAATCTAAGTGGTACTTCTGAATGCCAGATCTTTTTTGGGAATTAAAAAAAAAGTATTTGCTTTTTATACACAGTCAATGCATATTGTTCCTAACAACAAGAAACTTTCAATTTAAATGAATTGTATCCATGAACCTAAATCAGGACTAGATTAGGTATAGATTATATTCTTTTAATCTAACAAGAAAATCTTTGAGAAATTCTACATATTAAGTTGTACCAAAATTAGCAGTATTTAAGCATAATCAGTTGATCATTTTTTCCACCTAATTTAACTGAAAGCCTGATTCTTGAAGACAATGCACACAAATCATCGGTATTTGTCAATTTTATTTGAGGGGACTTTAGTTTGAGTAAACTTAGTTTTACATGTTTGGACTTTAAATTCTACCAGCAAGAGTTAATTGCTAAAGAAGGGAAAATCACCCAAAGCAGGAACTCTGAACTAAACTAGATTCAGACATCCATATCAGAAGGCTTGTCATCAGATGTTTGCAGCATGAAGCTTCATGGTATGAAATGAAATTGTCATGCGGTTGAGAAAATAGGGTTGAAACTAGTCATGGCGGATGGTAAATTTCAAAATATTATTATCATATCATATGAGTGAATTATATTGATTTGTTTGTATAGTAGTGGATTTTATCTTTTTAAAAATTGTCTTGAAGGAATCGTTTCACCTGCAAGTGGTTTGAAAAGTATGTGGGGCTAGGCGTGGTAGCTCACACCTGTGATCCCAGCAATTTGGGAGGCCAAGGCAGGCAGATTACTTGAGGTCAAGAGTTCGAGACCAGCCTGGTCAACATGGTGAAACCCTGACTCTACAAAAAATGCAAAATTAGCAGACATGGTGGTGTGCACCTGTAATTCCAGCTACAGGGGAGGCTGAGGCAGGAGAGTCACTTGCAACTAGGAGGTGGAGGTTGCAGTGAGCTGAGATCATGCCATTACACTCCAGCCTGGGCAAAAAGAATGAAACTCCGTCTCAAAAAGAAAAAAAAAATGAAAAGAAAAGTATGTGGGATGGAGTGATAGTATTTGCCTCACATGGCCCTCGAGGGGTACAATTGCCTTAGGCCCAGTAGAATTTCCTGGGTGAATCTTTGTAGCAAACTCTGGGTGCAGGTGTCTGTGGGAGTTAACTGAGTGGGGTCTCAGATGCCTGCCTAATTGGTCGCAAGTGGCCATGATGTGCTGTCATCCTGCCTTGAGCTCCTTAATTTGAGGAATTGAATCTTGCTCTGCAGAACGTAGACTTGGCACAGATTTAGGATGAGTGGGGTCTTTGCGATGCCTTGGAGAATGATGCACGTGGATTAGGGGTGGGGTTCACAAAACCCAGTGCATGCTGTACTATGATGTAAAGGAGGGTCTGCATTGAGAATTACAGTAGAAATGAGGATGATTTATTAAGATTTTTTCCAAGGGTTATGATAAAGAATGGAAATTGTATTATCAAATCGATTGTTATTATTTTAATGATTCCAAACTTTACAAGTAGAGCCATTTATCTTGTTTAGCAAATATGAATCTGTACTCAATTGTAATATAACTACCAGGATAATAATGAGTCAAAGGGGGTGAAATTCTGCATCAGAAACAAGGAAATTGGCCTTCCTCTATTAGAAGAATTATTCCACAGAAACTGGTTAACATCACAAAGTTATAAAACAGTCCTTACCTAGTACTTGCCTACCTCCCTACTCTGTAAGGGCCAGCAGAAAATAAAGCGAGTACAGTGAATTTGCAAACTGCTGTACTAACGTAATACCATGGTGTTAGATAATTGGAATATGTAAATTTTTTTCAGTAATTTCAGTTTCTACCCTGACCGAAAAGTATATTGAAAGCTGCTCATAAATATTATAATTAACTGGCTTGCATTTTGTTCCTTTGTATGTATTTTTTAACTTTTCATTGGCACCAGGTAAAAATGTGTAAAAAGTGAGATACAAGGCAGTTGATGATACGGACTTATTTTAAATCTTAGGACAAAACCTACATTTTGTTCCTTTATGAATTCTTTTCTTTTTATGAGGGCCAGGTAAAATGGGAGAAGTAAGGAGATTGAGGAAACTGCCTTATTTTAATTCTTAGGAGAACCTTCCTGGTGACAAACGGGATTTAGCTAAATGTTAAATGGCAACCAATTATGCTTTTTTGTTTGTTCGTTTGTTTGTTTTTTTGCTAAAAGTTTTATTTTGAAAACCTCTAAAAGTCAGAAGTCTTGATTAATCTGCAGAATCCCCTAGAATTGTTTTAATTGTGCTTCTTTCTGGCATGCAGTGAGGGCTCTAAGCAGTGAACACTGCAGTTCAGGACCTGGCCACCCTGCTCCTGGTAAGGGTGTGAAGTATTGAAGGATGCGTCTCTTCACCAGATTTATTATGAAATTAGATATTCTCAAGACCTATTGATACTGGGAGTAAGATAGAGTGTGTTCTGCAGACTTAGATATCTTTTTCTTCTGATGTAGGCTTTTGTGGAAACACCACACAAGATTGAGGAAAATTTGTAAAAACTTTCCAGCCAGCGTTTCTGAAAAATCAAAAGATATTACAGCCAATTATCATTTAATGAAGATACATTTTTCCTTGCTGTCGGGAGAATAAAGCAGGGAACCTTTATGTAGTGAACACCGTAGGGATGATCGGGTACTGGTAATTAACTTCCTGGTGGATTGTGCTGTAATTAGTTTAAAATCGGAGTGTCATGCAGCCCCGCCTCTTGTTTGCTGTTGTGGTAATAATCCGTTCCTTCCTTGAGGACAGCACCGTGTTAGAGTGGAGCGGCAACCAGGCCTAGCCCTGTCTCAAAACATCTAAATAAGTGATGCGCTGTCACCCAGCTAACAGGAGGAAATAATACATTTCCATCAACAACCTTGTACTTGAGAGTTCAAAAACGTCACCCCTTTTCCATTGCTAGATACTGTGGCTACACCTGAAGCTTATGGGAAGCAAAAGATAAAGAGGTTTTAGATTTAAATATTTTTTTTAAAGAAAGCATGACTGTTAGAACTGAGATGCAGTCCCATAATGGTACTGCCTGCTGTTTAGTGCATATTTAGTAGATGGCATTATTATCTCTCAACATTTCTCCCCTTTTGCGTGGTTAAGAAGATAAATTCCAGCATGTTCTGAACCGATACTCCTGTAGGGAAGGAGAGGATTTCCCTGAACTCTCCACCCTGCTGCCCTGGTGAGAGCTTGCTGCCATCCCAGGGGTGGATCCACTTTGAAGTTTTAATGTGATGTGAAGCCAGCAGATGTTAAGGACATAGGTGGGACTGTTGAAGCATCCTGCATGAATTTTTCATGGCCAGCTCCCACTGCTCAGGTGCACACCAGAAAAAGAAGG
Organism: Pan troglodytes; assembly: GCF_028858775.2. Classification (NCBI taxonomy): domain Eukaryota; kingdom Metazoa; phylum Chordata; class Mammalia; order Primates; family Hominidae; genus Pan; species Pan troglodytes. Next base: position 9,774,607 of record NC_072404.2, read on the forward strand.
GTTTGGGCCTGCCTGAGAGTAGATGTGTCTGTTCCGAGGTCAGACCCGGGAAAGCTTTATGAACCTGTCAACCTATTTTTGGCTTTTGCTTTGAAGATTTTACATTGAGTTAACCTTTGTGGAACAGAACTTCTGAACTGAATTACTATGTGAATAAGAGTTTCTTCCTTTAATAAAAAAAAAAAAGCCACAGTTAGGCGATGAGACGAATTCTATACAGTGGTTAATCAGTCATTGTTTATACGCCATTGTACATGCCTTAGACATACCATGAGTTCTGATCCAATATTCAAAATGTCCAATGTAATGAGATTCTCTACTAGGGATGAAGCTTGGATTAAAAAGAAATGACTGCCTCTCTCCTTCCTGTTTTTTTCACCTCTTTCATTTTAATGTCTCCTCTTCAAACAACATTTGCAGATAGGGTATCATTTCAGCTGATCCTCCTTCAGGCTGACAAACCCTTGCTTTTAATTCTGAAGACCACTTAACATTCTTTTGTCCTCTATAATGCTAATTTAACTGCAGACTCATGTAGGGTTAGTAGTTGAAAGTGGATTCCTGAGAATGTCCATGAACAGTCATTTGAGAGGACTGCCCTGTAAAACATGGCTTTTGTGTGCCCAGGTACAACTCTCTCCTATTTTCCTTGCACCGTTAACATTAAAGGGAGAGAGGGGAACAGGCAGACGCCTTCCAGATGGCCTCTGACTTGGCTCGGGTTCCTAAAACAATAGGAACTGTTTGAAATATTACTAAAAACCAATCTGGGGCCTAGCCCCACATCACAGATGAGCAATTTAGAACCAAGCATAGTTTTATAGATTGTATGACACTTTACTGCCAGAATTTTTCAGAAACATAAATAAGAAGTCTATTTTATAGTCAAGTCATGAGTTTAATCATTTAGCCATGCATCGAGCCTGCTGTATGGAGTGAAGCGTGAGGCATGCTCTGCCCTGGCCTCCTGAACTGGTGTTGGACAGAACTAAGTCTAGGCCATGGTCCCTAATGCTTTTCCGTAAACACACCATCAGGAAACAAGCCTTGAGCATTTACTCCTTATGCATGAACACCTAGTTACTTATCAATTCTAAGCATTAACCATCAGACAGAAGAGAGGACAGGAATCGGCAGTGCTAATCACGAAGGTTCCGTTCCGTCTTTACTTGACGTCTCATGGCGCAATATGCACTTTGTTAATGGAAATCCATATTTTACTTGATTTTCTTGATACAATCTAGTTTTTTGGAAAAATTCTTATGACATCTGGTTATAGATAATTGTTTCTTCTTGGCGACGTGGCTTCTGCTAACGACACAAGTGTTCCTGCTGCCGTTTGTTGCCATCTGATTGTGCTGGTGTTGTGAGTGACTCAGATCTGTGGTTTCTTCCCAGAAATGCCGTCGCCTTCAGTTGTCCACTTTGTGAGAGTTAGTTTAGATAAAACGAAATACACAAATACATAAATCCACCTCTCCGGGCAAAGGTGAAACTGCATCCCATGCCTATGAGGGCATCCTGTCCACTTCTCTGACAATGAGAATTTTCAGACCCTTCCTTGGGATAGCTTGCGTACAGAGTGTCACCTGGGGCCACCCGACCAACAGACTCAACCTGCATAATAAATAACATTGAAACTTAGTTTCCTTCTTGGGCTTTCGGTGAGAAAACATAAGTTAAAATACCAGGTCTAATATTTCGTTTCTGTGCCCCAAATGGATGGATTGGGGAATGAGTTTTAGAAGAGAAGTGTAGCTGGTGGCTCCCAGCAAGACTTCCCTCACCACAACAAAGACCATCATTCTCTCCTCACCCCACAAGGCAAAACCGGATTGTTTCTGTTGCCCACTCATGCCTCCTTCACCATATCCCCATCTCTTCCCATCCCAAGGTGTCCTCTTTTCCCCTGTGTGATTTATTTCAACCTGATTTCACTGTTGTTAAATCTTAGGAAATCTAATCTGTCTTAAATCTTAGGTTAAGCTATGATCATTTGCCCTCAAAGTTTGAACACATTTGGGGTAGCTCAATACGCCCAGTTTCCCAAAGCAGCAGTCACTGGTCTGAGTATCACTCAGGATATATATAGATTTCCAAGGCGTAGACAGGAATGTAAAATTTCCAAAGAACCTATTTTCAGTCCTTTCATATTCACATTATAAAACTGGATCTGAGGATGCCTGAGGTCAAATTTCGCAACTGCTCCTTTCTTTCCGAACGAGATGGAAGGCTCGTGTCTTACTCATCCTGAATCTTTAACACGGGCAATTATCTGAGGGTGTAAATGCCCAGGTGCCAAACAAAGGGAGAATTCTAAATATCAGGGGCAGAATTGAGAAAGTGAAAGACTCTGATAACTGAGAAATAAATGATTTTATAAATCAGGTGTTTTCAATCTTTTGCTGTCTCCAAAACGAGGTGGGACCTACCTGTGTTGTCAGCTGACACTTCATTACAAATAACTTGATAATTGCTAACTGTAACACAGTCCACTTGTTCTCAGGACGGAAGAGATTTCTAGCCCCTTTGCAGGTGCAGGGCCATGTCAGTGGAATAAAGTGTCACTTTCAGGCCATGTGTTTAAGAGCCAATGTGTTACCTTCATGCTCTCCCTCCCCTTTGGGGACAACCATGGCCAGGCCACATGTTGAGCCACAAGATGGAAGCTGTCTGGATATTTGAATCAGTACAGGGGAAGAATAGCCCGGGAGGGCCACCCAAGCAGAACTGGACTCGTTATGAGTAAGAAACAAACCTTGGTATGATAAGCACTGAGATTTCAGCATTTATTTGTTATTAGAACAAAGCACGTCTGTCCTAACTAATAAATTACTGTATGACAACAGGGCGCATTGCCTCACGCCTGTAATCCCAGCACTTTGGGAGGCCAAGGTGGGCGGATCACCTGAGGTCAGGAGTTTGAGACCAGCCTAACCAATATGGAAACTCCATCTCTATTAAAAATACAAAAATTATAACTGGGTGTGCTGGTGGGCTCCTGTAATCCCAGCTACTCAGGAGGCTGAGGCAGAAAAATGAATTGAACCTGGGAAGTGAAGGCTGCAGTGAGCCGAGATCACTCCACTGCACTCCAACCAAGGCGACGGAGCAAGACTCTCAAAAAAACAAAAATAATAATAATAAATAAATAAATTACTATATGACTTTTGGCATATAACTTAGAAGGAATTTAAAGAATTGAGAGATATTCTATAACAAAATTTCTTCCATTTTCGTCTATTGCTTTATATGAACGAAATTTTATCTATGAAAAAGAAAAGATTAGAATTAAACTTTATTCCTCATGTCATTGAGAGATGCATTTCTAGTTTTTTAAAATATAAAACCTATTCATCAAAATTTGTAATACTTTAAAAAATTAATTGAATGTCAATAATAATTGTAACAATAACTCAATCCAAGAGAAGGTTTGTTTTGTTTTGGTTTGCCCCCGAGTCATATGGTTAAAAATATTTTTTTAAGAATTTTTTGTTCTATTTTTTTTTTTTTTATTTGGACACAAGGACTCTGTCACATGGACTGGAGTGCAGTAGTAAGATCATGGCTCACTGCAGCCTCTAACTTCTGGGCTCAAGCAGTCTTGCTGCCTCAGCCTTTTGAGTAGCTGGGACTACAGGCATGAACCACCATACCTGGCTAATTTTTTCATTTCTTTTTTTTTGTAGAGACAGTCTGGCTATGTTACCCAGGCTGGTCTCAAACTTCTGGCCTCAAATAATCCTCCCACCTTGGCCTCCCAAACCACTGGGATTACAGGTGTGAGCTACTGAACCCCACCAAGATTGAAATTTATACGCATAGTTTTTTCAGAGGCTGTGATATGGTGATTAATACAATTCTTTGAATCATGTGTTTTTTAAATGGGTGATGCTGTGTATCAAATCTTTAGACCTGCTTATCAAATATTTAGATTCCTTTGAATACATATAGATGTGCTGCAGTAGTTTTATTAAAATATACCGAAATAGTAAAACATTAAAATATACCAGAAATTATGTTCTTTTTAGTCCTTCAAGTTTATGATGAAAAAATGGTAGATGTCAGCTTAAAATGTAAGAAAGATACACAGTTTTACAAAATTGTTTTAGGTGATCTAGGAACAACAACTGTTTGAAGCTATATGCAGATGTGATTATAAATCACACATGAGAGTACTGTTGATGACCCTCTAAGGGCATACAGAGAGGAGAAGGCCATAGCATGTCTTGAGACCTGACAAATATCGTCATGTATATTTTCCTTCTTAGATTCCACGACAGCCCTGTGAGTTGACAATCAACTCTGTTTCAAAGCTGAGGACACTGAGGCTCTAAGAGGTTAGATTATTGACCCGGATCCCAAGAATAGTCAATGGGAAGTTTGAGGATTCAAGCCAAAGTTTATTTGCCCCCTCCCAAAACCCTCGTTTCTCCTATGAAAGCAGAACAGCATATACCGTGGAGGCTGGGTGTGCTCTTGAGGTCAAAACGTGTCCAAGAGAGAAGCCCAAGGAGAAGGCAAAACTTGGGAGGCCATCCAGCAGGAAGGCTCTCTGCGAAGAGCTCTGTGTGTGCAGACCTCAGGGGAGCTTGGTTCTGTTTTAAAAAAGGAAGTCTTCTGTTCTGATATCAAAACCACTCCCGATCAACATTCATTCCAGAGAACAGCAGTGTGCTGTGGCTCAGCAGCTTTGAGGCTGGCACCCTTTTGCAACCCCAGTGAGGCACGTTTGGGCGGACAGCAAACACAGGTTTGGCTCAAGGGTGCAGTGGGAGATGCGCTGGAGTCAGTGCTTACTAATGGAGCATCAGAACAATAAGTCACAATTTCTGATAACAAAGTGGTTGTTTTGTTATCAGTAATGCCTTAGACAGCACATAGGATATAAAGTAAGACATGATCTGTCCCAGTGGATTTATATGACTGATGTGCGTGATTACACTCCCTAATTCCCAGATATTGACATCGAACTGTTGTGGCAGATTTTGCACAGTGAGTAAACTTCACCCAGGGAGTAAGGCGAGCACTTGGAGAATTAATTCACCAAGCAGAACTGACCAGTTGGATTCAGCAGAGGGACGATGAGTATTCATTTACTTCTCCCAGTTATGCTGCGATTATTGAAAGATACAAATTATTCAGTAGTGATTTGCCTAATCGGATTTTTTACAAACTCCTCCACATAGCTCATTGTTAGTAATTCCTCCAATCTACCTTCCCTTCTGTCCCCTTGTTAAATGTCTCAATTTAAATTATTATATTCAGATATTTAAGCATAAGAGTTCTTTAATTTTAGCAGTTTGGGGGCTAGAACTTAAAGTAACCCTAGTTTTGTTTTGTTTTGTTTTGTTTTGTTTTGTTTTGTTTTTGGAGACAGGGTCTTGCTCTGTCTCCCAGGCTGGAGTGCAGTGGCACAATCATGGCTCACCACAGTCTCAACCTCCTGGGCTCAAGCGATCCTCCCACCCCAGCCTCCTGATTAGCTGGGACTACAGGTGTACACCACCACACTTGGCTAATTTTTAAAAAATGTTTGTGGAGACAGGATCTGCCCATTGTTGCCCACGCTGGTCTTGAACTCTGGGGCTCAAGCAGTCCTCCTGTCTCCCTCCCAAAGTGCTGGGATTACAAGAGTGAGCCACTGCACCTGGCCTAACAATTTTTACCTTTGATTCTGGAACCTAATTTCTTAGACTTAGCCAGCAGCGAATGCCTGAATTCAGTTTATAGGGAATTGAAGATAATTTCATTGTAGAATCATATTATGTAAACATAACATTTCAGAGTATGTAATATATTGAGAGTGACCCAAGATTATAACTTATGCATTTTCTTTCTAGCTGTGATCACTCTAGATGTATAGTCATTGAAGTACTTTGTCTACTCTCCTTGTCTCTGTAATTGATATGAAAGTTAAGGAATTTTTGGAGGGCACAAACAAGGGGGATGGAAAATTGAATTTTTCCTGCAGTCATTTTACAATCTCTGACATACATCCATTACACAGCTTGTCTGGAAAAATCCTAAGCAAAGTAATGGTTATTGGCCGAGATGAGACCACATAGAACAAGTTGCTAGTTGTAAATGTACTTTTCTTAGAAAAACTGTATTTACTCAGTAGTTGAATACAGCGATGATTCTGGTGAATTTCCTGGGGTTCAGCTTTTAGTTACTTTCTAGACTAGATGGTTCTACTCGTACCTTCCCAGTATGATTTTTCCTTTTACGAATGAGTTCAGTATTCTGAAGCTGCTAATTAAGAAACACCTGTTTAATTTCCCTTCCTTCAGAATTCTTAAGGTTTTCAAAATCCAGATTGTGTGAGTTGCTAGGCTAAATTGTCTTTTCATATCTCCTCTTTCAGAAAAATGAAAATATATTATTTTCTGATTCAAAGGGAACATCTAGAGTGGTACCAACCTCTTCAATCATAACATGGTATTTTTGCTGAGTGTAGGCCTGATATCCTATGGTTTAACTTCAGTTTCCAATTTTAAGGACAGAAAGATGTGATTTGGTTCAAAGCATAATGAAGGCTTATTGTAGTAATAGTAAAAACAGCTGTTCATTGGATGTCTGCTGTATGCCCTGTATGTAAATATCGTATCTCATTAAAAAAAAATTAATCACCCGGGCATGTTGACTCATGCCCAGTGCTTTGGGAGGCTGAGGCAGGAGCATAGCTCGAGCCCAGGAGTTCAAGACCAGTCTGGGCAACACAGGGAGACTCTGTCTTTAACAACAAAAACAAAAAAAACCCTGCGAGGTGTGGTAGTGCATACCTGTGGTCCCAGCTGCTCAGAAGGGTGAGGTAGGAGGATCACTTGAGCCAGGGAGGTCAAGGCTGCAGTGAGCTGAGATCACACCACTGTACTCCAGCCTGGGCAACACAGCAAGACCCTGTCTCTTAAAATAATAATATAATAATCATAATAACCACCATTTAATCATCGTTTTTAATAAACAAGAGGCCATAAGGTCAGTATTATCCCCTTTTTGCAGATGAGGTAACAAATCAAAGCAACAAGTTACTTTCACTAATCTTATGCAGTTGATTACGTGGGTTAGTTTTGAACCCAGGTTTGTCTTTTCCCCAAAGAGACTTTCACCATTTTACTTATTGAGATGATTTATATTGCAGAACTGTTTTTGATTTTTAAAATCATGTTGTAATTTCTTAATCTGGCTGCTGCTTGTGGTGAATGCAGCCTAACAATTGGTCACCTTTTGATAACAGTTCGACTCCACCTTTACCACTTAGTCATAATGTTTTATTACTGTTCATTGTAAACGATGTTCTTTTGGCTCTTATAGAAGGCAATTACAGCAGGTAATTAAAATTGTAGATCTTTACAATGTGTTTGAGAATATTAAATCAAGCCCACAGAAAATCAGGTAAAGTGTCTGTTAAAGTGAAAGGCCACTTAACAATGCTGAAGACCATTAGCAAATCCAGAGTGCTATATTCCCTGCTTTTCCAAGAATACTTTGTATCTGAGATGTAAAGAAATGGAATTTATATCAGAAATAATAGGAACCAGAAATTTATCTGGAGATGTAGATTCTTTCTGTGTGTTCTAATTAGTGAGTTCTTCGCAATAGTTTCTCTCTCTGATTCTTTGTTATTTCAGGTAATTATTCTGCCTGCACCCCTTTACCTTTTATGATCTTGAAGAATACCCTGTTTAGCACAAAATTAGTTCCTTCAAATCTAGTATACCTCTATGTTTGGCTGAGAGGGTCTTAGGAAAGTATAAGAAAGCCTGTGACCTCTGCTTGTCAGTGTAAACTGTTATTTTGCCCAGGAATGACTAGCAAGTGTAGCTTTTTGAGACGGATACCAAAGATATTATTTTATGTATTTTAGAGCATCATAAAAATGTGAGCTGGGAATTCCCTAGCTCACCTCAGTATTAGGCCTGCATGACCATCTGGGAAGTGTGAAGGCTATAACGGTTTTGTGATTTTTCTAGGGAGGAAGATACAGATGTCAAAACTGGAAGTGCAGAACTCTAGAGAAGCTCTTAAAAGAATGAAGGCTTTTCCATTTTAGTTCCTAACTCGAACTTAAAGAGTAGGAGTCAGCGCTGACATAAGTCAGTAATGGCGAGCATCCGGCTGGCCCCGAGCGGTTGTTTGCTGTTTCACTGATGATGTATTTTGTTGAGGTGTGTCCCATCTGACATTAACGGCCATGTCTGGTATTAAATGCCCTTCTCTTTCTCCAACAGGATGTCACTCAGTGGTTCTATTAATTCAGACAGGGTTGAATTTCACAAAGGCTTGCTTTCATTTGGGAAAGTTTTCAGCACAAGTGTACTCCAGAATTCAAACTTCTTCCTTTCTAATCCTTAAAACATTGGGATGTAAAGAAATGGAATTTATATCAGATTTATATATGTCAGAGACTTATATCCTCATTAGTCAGAATGATGTAGGAATAGAAACCATATGCATAGGTTGCCCTTTGGTGATTGGTTCATTTCCGAAAGCTTAAGGAGTTTCATACTTCGTTAGCCTACTCAAGAAAACTTCACTTCTCTAGAACTGAGAAAATGCCACATGCAAAAATGGTACCATCATATTTGAAAATGTATGAAGCGAATAGGCAGTATTCTGAGTCTTTTGTTTCTTTGTTCATTTTACTTACAGTGTTTGTAAAAACCATGACAGCATGTTCTTGATGAAAATCTAGGAAGCAGTTCTACTTGAACCCTAGCCTGGCATTAGATTACCTGGATCCTATTCACCTCTTCAGTTTGCACTTGAAGGATGGATATTAAGCCATGTTGCCCCCACTGGCCTCCATTTTGATTGGCTAGCGACCCTGCCATGTTAATACATATTTTGAATATCATCTCAACCTGGAAGGATACTGAGGGATGCATAAAAGAGTAAACTTATTATAGAGGGAAACAGCTGGCATACTGGCATCAGCCTACACCATTTTCAGTGTCTATGTAGAAGAACCAAGGGAAGGGTTGAAGTATGATTTTCTTTGGCTTTTAGAGTCTCTGTCTCACTTCTGTCCCTAAGTGTATGATTCTCCCCAACTCTCTGCCCTTTAAACACTCAGACTACAGTTCTGCTATTCCGCTCAGAAAACGCTGAGCGTCTGATACTTATCAGGCATTACGCTTGATGCCGAGGACACTTGGTGAATACGACATGTGGTTCCTGCCTTCCCTGAGCTCACTTTTGCCAGGAGAGGCTGGCGCACCAGCAAATGACAGGAACACAGTGTGTTAAATGCCACACGAAAGGGAGTTGTGTAGAAGAAGCTTCCGAAGCACAGGCAAGGGAACGATGAATTCTACTTCCGATGCTGGAACAGCTTTGTTAGCAGAACTCTGAAAATCTTTTCTTTCACGTATGGTGGGATGCACCAGCAGTGAGATGATTAGGAAAAGGGGGCTTGGAGTAGAACAGCACTGTCTATGACCGGGAACTGCCATAACCACCATCCTTTCATTTGCTCCCTTGTTATAAATATCAGTGTCCCCCAGGAAGACTCTGCATTTAATACAACCCCATTCCAAGAGAATCCTTATTGATAATTGTTTTTCATCACCCACTAGAACGTAAGTTCCGCGAGGATAGGGATTTTTGCTTATTTCCGCAAGCCACAGGAAGAGTGCATGACGAGTAATAAGGGCTCAGTAAATACTTGTCCAGTGAGTGCATGGAAGCCTGTGAAGTCAGGCCTTTTTACCCTCCCTTTCCTGGTCCCCTCTCCGTCCCTGGCATCTGAGGATGCTGCTCACCGGCTTGTTCTTCCTGTAGCTCCTTTTCTTTTGGTGTTTATTGCTCCTTTTGGCTCTCCTCGTCCCAAGATGTGAGGATTCTCCAGCCTTTAGTCCTTTGGTGCAATGTTTTCCTTTGTTTTTCTGCCTCTTCTTTTTCTCCTTGGAGATCGCACTCAAGACTCTTGAGACTTAACATATCACAGTTGATCAAATGTTATCTCTAGGCCTGAATGCCAGCCTGGGCATTCAATCTTTGGTAAGTAGAAAGTAGGACAAGTGACTTGAAGGTCACTCTGACTCTAAAATTCTGATATCTTCTGATGTTTGAGCTTCTTTGTCTGACTTAGTAAGGTGCCCGAAGATAGAAGGCATGTCCACATGCATTTCCTCAATTATCGACTCATGTTTCTTCTGTTTTATGACTGCATTTGACCTGCTGGTTGCAGGCGTCCCTCTTTGTCTCAGTCTTACTCATCAAATTAATCATGCTGCTTCTGGATACAGTGGCTAAACTGTATTAAGTTGCCCTGTTGAACCTAATATCAGGGACACTGTGCCGTGAGATGGGATTTACTATGTTGTTGGACACTTTCACTTGGAAATTAAATTAACCTGCCTCCATATACTTTCTATCCCAAAGCTATTTTTTCTCCTAAGTTCCCTAGGAAGTCCTCTCACCCCCCTTCTATGTTTTCAGCTCTTACCTATCCTATCCTGAACTCTTAGCATAAGTCCCTGCTTCTGGAAGAATATTCATCTCTCTGTCCATCTGTCCATTCAGAAATGCGTTCATTAATTCATTGACTCAAGATGTATTTACTGAGTGTTCACTAAGCATCATAGGCATTGAGGATATCATGTTTGAAGCAGACTGGTTTCTACTCTCAGAGCTTTTGTTGGTGGAAGCAAAAGACAAACAAGCAATTTCAATATGGTTTGGGATGTTCTAAGTCAGGGAATAGTAATTTTCCCACACATCCTGAGTTTCTGCCACTTACATTTTCAAACCTTTGCCTGTTTTAAAGACAGGATTGATAAAGACAAAGTAAGGTCAAGACACACAAGATTGTAGGCTGAAGAAATGCTTCCTTGGAAAGACTTCACAGTAGCTCTTATTTATATGAGTATTGGTACAGGCTTATATAGAGAAAATATGGGAGATTTCTCAGAGATGGACTGTGTTATAAATAGAACAAATCAGTCAAATTACAGCTTTCAAGCCACAGGCCTCATTAGTCTCATGAGCAGGGCCCTTTGTGGGCAAACTGACTGAGCCACGTGGAGTAACACTCGTGTTCATGTTTTGCAAGCTCAACATGTCAAACTATAGTGTTAAAAATGAGTTGCTTTACAAATGAGCTATAAATATTAGTTCTGCATCTCCAAGCCATTCAATAAGCAATTGTGAAAAATGATATCCTTATAACTTATGTATAAGTCATGTATATAACTTATAAACATATACATAACTTCAATGTACGAGTGAGTAAAAAGTATGGCATTAGTCAGCTTGGGTTGCCGTACAAGATACCCATTCATTAATTCATTGACTCAAGATGTATTTACTGAGTGTTCACTAAGCATCATAGGCATTGAGGATATCATGATTGAGGCAGACTGGTTTCTACTCTCAGAGCTTTGGTTGGTGGAAACAAAAGACAAACAAGCACTTTCAGTATGGTTTGGGATGTTCCAAGGGAACATGTAGAAGCAACAGGCTAAGATTCAGAAACATTTCTCTCCAAATGGGAAGTTTTCTAACACAAACACCCAACTTAAGAACAAAGAGGCAACTTCTCATCCAAAAACATCTGCCCCTCACGTTGCTTTCAATATGCAATACCTTAAAATTCCACAATGAGTATTTTCCTAAAACAAAGAATAGAGCCTCCACAGGAAAACTCAAGTCTCTTCCTCAGGAGACTGGGTGACTTAAACAACAGACGTTCATTTTCTCAGTTCTGAAAACTGGAAATCCAAGATGAAACCAGCTTTGCCAGCCAGGTTGGTGTCTCGTTGGGGCCTCCCTTCCTGGCTCTTAGAGAGCCACGTTTCCACTGGTCCTCACGTGGCCTCTCTGGGCATTGGGGGTGCAGGAAGGGAGGCGAGCTTTAGAGAGCTCTGGTGTCTCTTCCGCTTCTTACAAGGACCCCTGTCCTGTTGGGTTAGAGACACCGTATGACCTCATTTAACCTGAGTCACTTCCTTAAGGGCCCTGTCTTCAAATACAGTCACAATACAGGTTAGGGCTTTAACATAGTAATTTTTTTACAGCTCACTCCATAACAACTTACACATCTCTTCTTCCTGTTGCGTTTTCTTTCCTAAAGTACCCTATTTCTCTAGATCAGAAGTCCCGACTAGACATTTGTGGCCTGGATTTGCTCCTTGTGTTTTATTTAGCCCACACAGTATCTTAAAAATACATGAGCCAATATTTAACAGCTGGGAGAACATTTTCCAGCTTCTCTTAAAATGTGTGGCCATGCTAGGACCCCTTTCCCCAGTTTAAACAGTCTGTGCATTCTCCTAAGGAAGAGACTTGAGTTTTCCTGTGGAGGGCTCTATTCTTTGTTTTGGGAAAATACTCACTGTGGAATCTTAAGGTATTGCATATTGAAAGCAACTCTAGGGGCAGATGTTTTTGGATGAGAGGTTGCCTCTCTGTTCTTGAGGTAAGTTGGGTGTTTGTGTTAGAAAACTTCCCATTTGGAGAGAAATGTTTCTGAATCTTGGCCTGTTGCTTCTACATTAGCTGGCTCTGGAAGCATTTGAGGTATGACCCATGATCCAATAGGAGTTGCTCTGATGATGGAAATGTTCTCTGTTTTTACATGGAGCTATTGAATACTTGAAATGTTACCGTTGTGACTGAGGAAGTGAATTTATAATTTAATTTAAACTATTTTTAATTTTAGTAACCTCATGTGGCTGGATGCTACTGTATTGAGCAGGACAGTTTTATAAAAATGCATAGCATTTTGCATGCAAAAGGGATTCCTAGTCAAACTGGCCGCACGACCCATCATTGAGCTTTATTTGCTCCTGGAGTGACCTAACAGTGGTAAGAGCTTGTCCTGACCAGGAAGACTTGGACTCCCAGGTCCCCTTGAGAGCCCTTGCACATATGAGCAGGATACCTCCCTGTATTTCGTATACCGAAGATCCGTGGCTGGGGAGCCCTGTGTGCTGGGAGACACTCCCTTAGCAAGTATAGCCGCTTAGTCATTTGCTGGGCTGTTGCATTGCATGCATTCGTGGTCTATAGTAGTCTGTATTAATGAGACCCCGAAGAGATGGTTGGTACATAGCCTGCATGGCTGTACACAGCAATCCGGATTAATTCATCAGTTATTACAGGATATCTCCTGTGCAGCAAGCCTAGTGCCAGGCATGGAAGTTAGGGAAGTCAAGGGTGAGATGGTCATCTAAATGGGTGACTAAAGCGAAAGTACCTGAGCCACGGTTGAGAGAAGCACAGTTTGCTCTGGAAAACCCAGCATGGGGCACCCAGACACATCAGTGGGAATTGGAAGGTTTCCCCTGAGAGACGATGTTTAACTGAGACCTAAAGGTTGAGTAAGAGGCAGTCAGCTGAGGCATTGGGAAGAGGTCATCCTGGCAAAGGGGACCACAAGGCTGGAGTCAGCCGGCGCCTCTCTGTTCACAGACTTGCAGCTCACCTGCTACCTTAGATAGAAACAAAGCCCTGCTTGACAGAGGCTGCAAACAGAACTGTCTATGACAGGCCTCTGGAAGTTCAGGGTTCCACATGAACACTGATGGTCCGGTGTTGCCAGCCCCCGTTCCTGAACACAGCGATCTGAGGGAGCTGATGGGATGCTGCTCTCGACTGGGGCATCACCTCATCCTGCTCAGGTCTCAGCGGTTCCAAGCTGTGTCCCTCACCAGGAGACCATGCAGTGGGTGTTGATCAAAATGTTTGCACTCTTGTCTTTCTTATAGTAGAGAAATCCTTTAATATAACCAAGTCTCTATCAAAAACAGGGAAATATAAGTTAGACAATGAAGGAGGAGAGTGTCTGTGACTGCCCCATCAAGTTATTGATGTTACCTATCTGCTCGGGCCGTGAAGGCATTAGTTTGGGCAGAGGCACGTCCTGTCTGCTCCCTACTAATAGATGGTGTTCATCTAGAGCAGGGATCTTCACATCAGGCCCCAGTGACTCCAGGGGATATTCAGCAGTGGATGGTTCTCAGGGAATCCACATCCTCCATTTCCATGTGTACTCTTTCCCCGGATTGATCCGCCTGAGAACACGCCTGGGGTCTTCCCTCTCAGCTCTCCTTTCACGCTTGCTTTTCTCCCTCCTTGCAAGGGAAAGGCATTCCTCCCAGCAAACCCTCCTCTTCCTTGTTGCATGGCTCTGGCCTGTAGAACCCTTTGCTTTCCAGACAGAGGAGAATTTCAAACATTAGGGTCGGTATTGAGAAAGTGGATGGCTTTCATAAGTGGGTAAGAAATCCCCTTTCAAGCCAGAGAGCTTACAATTCTTGGTTTTCAACAGAATTGAAGGTGAACCCAATCAAGTTGTCAGCCAATAGATCGTTAAAAATAATGTTTGATGATAAATCACTGAGTGACGATGGGCATAACAGAATGCTGTCGAGGAATTGGGTGAAATTGTTAAAACTCCTTCCTTCCCATCTGTTTATTTATGAAGATAAGTTTTCTCCGTGCATACATTTATAAAAACAAAAAAATAGAAATAAAATTGATGCTGAACACTTTTTCAATTTACCTAGAAGTAATATCCATCCCTGAATATATGAACTAATTAAAAAAAGAACATTCCCATTTATCTCATTGAGATGTATTTCCAGTAAATTTTACTTTTCTTATTCAATAATTATTTGTCACAATGTATAATGATGTGTGATGGTTTGATTAATTGTGAATAGCAATTATGATGGATAATCAAGCCAGTTTTTTTAACATTTAGTTTTAGAGTCACAGGAGATTTTGAAAATTATTGTAATATCTGTCTTTTTGCTATAAAGAAGTGCAGTACAGTGATAAAGCTTTCAAGCTTAATATATATTACCTCAAATAAAACTCTGAATTTAACGAGAAGAAGGAATGATGTAAAATTTGCAGTTGTTAAAAAGGAGATTTTTAAATGGTCATTGGTAGGTATCAAATCACAGTGGTCTCTGGGTCCCTCCGTATAATAGAAAAGAGTGACCTAAAATTTTACAGTACACTAGAAATTAAAACACTTAAATGTAAACTTAAAATATGTGAGAGGGACATCATTTTTCAAAATTTTTATGGAGTACCTGGGCAAAAATATCTGAAGGCCATGTTCAGTGAAAGTGGTAATAAGACGCATATGCGTCGTTTAAAACCGAAAGTTGAAACAGAGTGGGAGGAGCGGAAGAGGAGGGGGAGAAGAGAACATGTTGGGCCAGTATATTTAACAATAATCATCAAGAAATAGGAAAAGACAAAACAAAAATATTTTAAATATCTAACACTGTTTTTTCTAATGCTACATGCCCATGAAAATCACCTGGGCTGGGTCAGGACTTTGTTTTAGTCCTCAGGTGATTTTAATACACAGCCAGGGTTGTGAATTATCGGACTAAACTCACAGAGTGGTCCTTGGACTAGTACTATCAGCATCATCCTGGGAACTTGTTAGAAATGCAGAATTTGGGGCTCCGTCTCAGCCCTCCTGAATCAAATCCTGCATCTTAACAAGATATTTAGGTGATTCATATGCACGTTAAAGTTTTAAAAAACCAAGATTTCTAACAAGCTCCCAGGTGATGCTGATACTGCGGTTCACGGACAACTCTGGTCACGGACTACGCTGGGTAGCAGAGTTCTCGAGTTGTGCTACTCAGAAGGTTTATGGCAGAGCTACTCGCAGTATGATCCGAGAATCGCGAGCCTCGCCTGACTTGGATTCACATTAGACATGAAAAGTCTTAGGACCCATGCCAGACCTAGGGATCAGGACCTCTGGGAGTGGGGTCCAGGAATCTGTGTTTTATCAAGCTCTCCCTCACTAAAATTTGAGAAGGACCACCCTAGAGAGAATCCACATCGACTTCAGATGGCTCTGAGCCTCCAGTTAATTTAGGGAATGGCTGGGGATGTGTTATTACCAAGAGGCCCTGCTTCATGAGAGAGCTGCTGCATGTGATGAGCTCCCTCATCACAGCCTCACTTGTCTCCAATCCCAGGGATGCCCGTTTTGCAGTGGGTCCCAAATGTGTGACCAGTTTTACACAGGAGTGAGCTGACAGTGCCTTGCCTCTTTCCTTGTGCCACATGCATGTACAGCCCTTGGGCACTGCACCTACCTATGTATCGGGTGATCCAGAAGGCTGTTAGTGTTGAGGGGGGCCGAGACCCAGAGAGGGCTGTCAGGTGGATCCAAGGACAACTTCGCAGCTGTTTGCATTGTTTGATCCAGCAGAACGGATGGTGCTGCAGGCATCCTTTGGATAATGATTCTGTGTGAGTCAGTGCAAGCCCGGTTGGAGAGTTGCAGCTCAGGACCCACGAGTTCTGGAGCAAAACCATTTGCTTGGCAGCACAGAACTGCGTATTATTTGAGAAGGACTAACATCTTGCCCTAATGAGTTTCTGGGCCCCAATAGACACTGAGCCCCAAGTGGCTAGAACCAGAACTGCCCATCTTAGGTCAAGTATTATCAGATTATTTTTTTCTCTTTTTCTTTTTTTTTTTTTGAGATGGAGTTTTGCTCTGTCACCCAGGCTAGAGTGCAGTGGCGCATTCTTGGCTCACTGCAACCTTCGCCTCCTGGGTTCAAGCGATTCTTCTCAGCCTCCCAAGTAGCTGGGATTATAGGTGCCCGCCACCATGCCTGGCTAATTTTTGTATTCTTAGTAGAGATGGGGTTTCACTATGTTGGTCAGGCTGGTCTCGAACTCCTGACCTCAGGTAATCCACCTGCCTCAGCCTCCCAAAGTGCTGGAATTGCAGGAGTGAGCCACTGCACCAGGTGTTATCAGATTCTCCAAGTCATAAGGATGGCCAGATGCAAGACCGACCCATTGGGTGGTGGAAATAAAGAAGCAAATTACATGACAGGTGGCCTCAGACTACTCCCATGTCACCCACCTCTTTAGTACTGACACCTCTCCTCCACCTCCATGGCTGTAGCCTCAGGGGTAAGGGATCCTTTCAACCAAGTGGCAGAAAACTAAAAACTTGGGACTAACTCACAGATGGGTCAGAATGACATGTTGGTGGCAGCTAAAAATGTAGTTGTTCAATACTGTCCTTCCCAGGGCTGGCCTGAATCACCAGGGGTAATGGAAGTCCCTTCAGTGGGCAGAGCTGTGAGCAGTACTTGCACCACCATCCCCACTGGCCCAGTTGTGGAGTTATCCTTCCTCTCCCCAGACCTTAACCTCTGCTGTGTTAGAGTCCTGCATCCTGGGAGATGATGCCTCCACTGGAGAATACCCAAGGGTGCCCTGGACCAACAGTCAAAGAAGTCACTGTACTGGCCTGGGTACTGGGCCACTGTGCTGGTATGGGTAGTAGATCACTGTATTGGCATGGGTACTGGGTCACTGTACTGGCATGAGTAGTGGATCACTGTGCTGGCATGGGTACTGGGTGACTGTGCTGGCGTGGGTACTGGGTCACTGTACTGGCATGGGTACTAGGTCGCTGTACTGGCATGGTGAATTGGTGCCAGTGACCACGAGGTGCCTGGGTTGCTGCTATACAGTGGAGCAGGAGAAATCTGTCTGGAACCCAGGTGACTCGCCAGGTGTCCCATGGTGCTCCCAGACTGGTATACTGTCAGTGGACAGTTGTGACGAACAATCGTGAGTCCACTAAACACTTTAAGAAGGGTCTGGAGTACCATGACACCAGCACCCTAGACCAGCTAAAATGCTGGCTAAGAGTGGGAGGGTTGTGCTCCTTTTCTCCCTCACTTCTGCTTCACGGGAATTCCGCTTCCTGATAACGCTGAACCCAGGCTAGGGCAGAGCTATCTGAATCTGTATAGCAAAGAGAAGACAGTGTCCCCACAGAGTCAAGACATTTACTATGACATCTGTGGCTCCAGCGTTTACCACAGTGGTCTCTTTAGGAAAGGATTCCCAGAAGAACATGTATCGGCCAAGGAGAAGACGGTGGCTCAATGCACATTCTCATTTGGCGAAAGTGCATTGAACAACTGCCTAACGCCCGTCAGTCAGTCTGGACTTAGGAAAACCCAGGTGTAATGAAGAGCCTGTGGCCGCTTAGTATTAGAGGAATGTCAGCGGCTCAGGGCAGCACAGCTCTTTCTCGGGGCCCTGATTTATGGAACCCTGGGCTTTGCTGAACTCAAAGGCATGAACACCAATCTTAAGATGTAGCATGAAGCCTGGTGGTAACTCAAAAGGGAAAACAAGAACCACTTTCCTCAACTTTTTGTAAACTTATATTAGCTTCAGAATTCTGCATAACGTAGACTCACATGGCTTTGTCTATGTGAGTGGGATTTGAAGCCAAGTTGAATCTCCTGGCTTCAGATTCTCTATTTTGTAACTGCAGATGGGATATGATTTATTAACTTTGTCGCTAGCTATTTGAAAAAGGAGCTCTTATTATGGAGAAGAAATTGTTACATTCCTATCACCCGCAAAATAGGACTTGACTCTTTCTTCCTCAAATTAACTAAAGTCAACCTGTTTTCAATTGGTGATATTCCTTCATTAGTTTTAATTCATTTTTCAGCACACCTGATTTTTTAATTCATTATGCTTTTGATGGAAATTAATTAGTTTCTTTTAGATCTAAAACAATATTATTGTGGGCACTCAGACATTGTTACACAAAAGGGCCTTATTATGAAGCTGGTCTCAGGATGAAAGCCTGGGTCTGTTTCGTAGGAAACTCGCCTGACGATGAAGCCATCGGGACGCTGAGGTTGGCTGCCTGGTTCTGAGCCTCAGTTTTCCCATCTGTGAAATGAGGAGCTTGAGCCAGATGAACTCTAAACTTTTGTTTGATGAGCACAACAAAATGAAATAAAATCTTCTAAAATAGATATGTGAAGATGTATATGAAGGTTTATGGTAATATTATGTTGATCAAACATTTTCTTAGCCCAAGAGAGAATGACAATTAATATCCTACTACACCTTTGCAGAAATCCTATTTATTTATTTATGAGACAGAGTCTCACCGTGTTGCCCAGGCTGGAGTACAGTGGCGTGATCTCTGCTCACTGCAACCTCCACCTCCCGGGTTCAAGCGATTCTCCTGCCTCAGCTTCTCAAGTAGCTGGGATTACAGGTGCCCACCACCATGCTCAGCTGGTTTTTGTATTTTTAGTTGAGGTGGAATTTCACCACGTTGGCCAGACTGGTCTTGAGCTCCTGACCTCAGGTGATCTGCCCACCTCAGCTTCCCAAAATGCTGGGATTACAGGCCATGAGCCACCGCCCCTGGCCCAGTTTAATAACTTTAGACCGTATTGCCAATTATTTAAAGGAGAAGGGTGAGTTTGTATTTCTCTAGTTAGGTTTAGGTAAGGGCCTAGGGAAAACGGGAATTACTCACACAGACAGGTGAGGAGGAGAGTACTCCATCAGACCCACCCTAAATTGAATTAAGACTCAGGACCCTCGATGTGCTCAGCTGGATGGGCCTTGGATGTGCTAACCTGGCTCCCAGGGAACCGTGGAGCTGGGCACCCACAGTGTTGCTCATCTGCCCCAGATGGACAACTGCCTGTAATTTAATGTCTTTTCCAACAGGGAGCTATGAAACTGAATTTTACTACACCAAAGAAAAACCCGCTTCCCTAACTATAATTTCAACAAGGAAGAGTTTAGACAGAAAAATCCCATTTAAAAAGTGCCACTTAATGTAATACAGACAGCAGCTCTCCAGCCCGAGTGCCACACAGAGTACCTCGCTGTTTGCCCAAGGCCTTGGAGACAGAAGTCAGACCTGTGAGCCTCTCGTGCTGCTGATTCAGCCTGATTAAACAAGAGCCCTAATTTTTATCAAATGTGCAGTTTGGTATTCACAATCCTTTATGAGTAGAACCTCCTGAATTAATCAAATGACTGGTTACCAAATAAAATTTTTTTCAAGAAAAGAGCTTATGACATCATACTTTATTAGCTAGGATGTATGTTTCAGCAGAACATCTGTCATCACACAAGAGACAGAGAATGGGCTACCTGAAAAATCTACGCTTAACTACCTGGAGCAGAGAGGCAAAATGGGTCAGCTGCCCAAAGGTGCAGCTTCGGAGAGGGGAGGTCGTGAGAGCCAGGTTGGTGGGGAGGGATGCTGGGTGGTGAGGCTGGGCCACTTCAGCCTGGAGGGTGAGGGCAGAGCCAAAATCTTAATTGTAGGTTGTTAACCAAACCCATTGAAAGAGAGGCCAGGTGCGGTGGCTCACACCTTCCCAGCACTTTGAGAAGCCCAGGTGGGTGGATCACAAGGTCAGGAGTTCAAGACTAGCCTGACCAGCATGGTGAAACCCTGTCTCTACTAAAAATACAAAACTTAGCTGGGCGTGGTGGTGCATGCCTGTAATCCCAGCTACTTAGGAGGCAGAGGCAGGAGAATCGCTTGAACCCGGGTGGCAGAGGTTGCAGTGAGCCGAGATCGCGCCACTGCACTCCAGCCTGGTGACAGAGTGAGACTCCGTCTCAAAAAAAAAAAAAAAAAAAAAAAAGGTAGAGAAAAGAGCAAGATGTGGAGTGGCCAGGCCTGAAATTTGGGTACGTTAGGCAGGCCAGCGAGACTGGAAACCAGGTAACAAAAGTGCCCTAAAAGCCACTCTTGGCTCAGGGTCCCTTCAGCAGTGGGCTCCCTTTAGCATTCAGAGAGAATTCTCTCCATGCGCTTCTCCTTTTTTTTTTTTTTTTAAACAAATGCAGCCTAGTCTATTAAAAAGAAATTCCATTTGCAGTGTTTATTTAACACTGAACAGGTTGCTTGCTGTATGAAACCAAAATAATAAAAGTAAAATAACATTTGAGTGAATAAATTACTGGTACATTTAGAAAGCGGATGAATTGGTAGCATAAACAGATTGAAATTGTGGTTTCTAGAATAAATTCAGTAGAAATGAAATTTTATTTGAGCTGCTCCGCTACCTACAACTTTGCAGAAATCCAATTTAATAATTTTAGACCGTATTCCCAATTATTTGAAGCAGAAGGGTGAGTTTGTATTTCTTGATAACACATATGTATTTCTGTTTGAAGTAAATGAGAGTAACTTGCACATACCAGAAGGAAAGTGCATCCCAGGAATTTTATTAACTATATGTTTAGGTTGCTGAGAAATGACATTCTCTCTTAATTTCATGAACTGAATAGTAAAAGAGCTCACTGGGGATGTGTGCCCAACACATGCATGTACACACACACACAGGCAAGGAAAAATGTGCTGGCATATCCCTTTGGGTATGCAGTTAATATACTGTTTAAAGAGATCTCAATAAAGATTTCCTATAAATTATGTGTATTGCATGAAAATAAGTAGAGTCTAAGGTGTGCATTCTAAATGTGCTTGGGGAATTCCAGCCTTTGATTTTAAAAGGAGAAGGACATTTGTTTAAGGAATTTGATTATCTACTGATAGGTCATTTCTGAAAAGAATATGGCACATTCATCTTGGATCCCAGTGGAGGCTTTACTGCGGACTGCCTTCCCCAAGGCCCTGCTCCCTGCACACCTCACTCTCAACAGCCTCCTGGTTCTTTGCGAAAAGGAAGCCATCCACCACTCTATAAATCCTCTCTAAATATATGTTTGTGGACTCATTCTTATTTACCTCCCTCCTGTCCTAAAGAGTATTACTGCTTCCGTTGAAGCCTAAAATTTCCCCCACTTCTCTGAACTCATCTTTTCCACAAGCTTGGCTCTGTTCTTGCCTTTATCTGGAACCCTGTGAGCACACTCAGCACATTTCCTAGACATCCGTGTCTTTACCGCTGGTTCCTATCAGGAGATCCCCTTCTCCTCCCGCTACGAGGGGCAGCAGCAGCCCTCTCCCCTCTCCACGACCCTCTTTAGTCTGGCTGCTGCTTGTCAGGTCCGCACTGGAACTGCCCCCAGCAGGTGAAAGGTGACCTGTCCATCTCCACCTGTAGAGGTCTATGTTGGTCCTCATCGCCTTGGCCCTACTGCGGGGCTGGCTGTCCCCAGTGCCACCCTGGTGTTCTCAGGTTTTCTAGTCTCTGACAGCTGCCGCTTAGTGTAATCACGCTTCTTTTTTTTCTGCTTTCCCATTAAGCATTGTTCTTGTGGAGAGCTGCAATGCCTCCAGCTCTTCTCCGTTCATGCCTCTCACTTACACCTGAAACCTCCAAACCCTGCCTTTGCGATTTCAATCTTTACTCCTGGAACTCACATGTGTGCCCTGCTGTCTAGATGCCCCATGGACTCCTCGATGTACCATCGACTTCATCAAATTCGTTATTTCTTGCCCAGACCAGTTCCTCTGTCACTATCGACTTGGTCGCCATAAACCTAGAAATCCTGGGATGGTCTTAAATTCTTTCCTTCTTCCATTCAATGGCCAGATTTTCCTGATTCTATTTCTAAAAATAATTGTAGTTTTATTTAGTATTTACCGAGGCCTTTAACAAGCTATGCTGAGGCAGCTGTCTGACAGAGGAGACTCCTTATGGCCGTGGCCACAAGAGTAGTAAGTGACAGAAGGAGGATTGGAAGCAAGCGTGTGGGATTGCAAAGCCAGCCTTCCTCCCCTTGCCTGCCTCTCACGCTGGTCTTTGTTGACGCTGTCATGCTCTCATTATCTCTCACTGGATTAATGCTCTCAGATGTTTTTGCTACTGTTTATCCTAAAGGAATTTTTGAAAGCCGTGTGTCCCCTTGCACATTTTAAAAAGGATATTAAATTCATTTTGTACCTGCAAATAGTTGCAAGGAATATTTATTGTAAGTAATCACATTTTAAAACAAAACCATGACATCATTCTTCTGAATGGAGCAACTAGAATATCCCTTAGATGACACCATTATCTATTTCAAAAGTATGTGGAAAACATTTTCTTTGACAGTTGGAGGTGGTGCTGATACACTATTGCACTCCGCTGCACCCCTCCGAGAATTAGACCCTAATATAATGTTCTTTTATGCTTGAAAAACTGTGATTAATCATACTATCGTACTTTCCTGCAACATACGTATCAAATCTACCCATACACACATGTGCATATGTGCACAAGCACATATACACCTACACATCGTATTTGAAATGTGCTTATTTCCAGTGACCATAAACTTAAAAAACAAATTCCATCTCGAGCTGTTATGATGATAGTTCTTATGACACAGTTGATCAGGATTCTCTAATATATTACAAACTTCATAGGTAATTATTAAACCTATAAAATGTTAATTGGAAACGCATCTCTTAACAAGATGGATTCAGGGGCATTTATATTTTGGTGTCCTGATGAAAGGAATTCCAATCGTTCCTTTGTTTTGGTACCCAGAAGGATGTTATTTTAAAAATCCCTTATCGGAACTCTCCAAGCATCTTCAGCACTTTTCCTGACAGTCCTGTCTTCCTCAAGGTGCCCTTACGTCCTTCAGATGCAGGATGACAGGAGCCTTCTCTTGTTAAAGTAGGAGGAGGGTGATCGTGAAAGGGAAGGTGAGAGGGAGTAGCTGGAGTCGGGGAGGCTTCTTGAGCAGGCAGTTTTCAGAAGGAGGACGCATGGAAGGTGGATATCTACCAATAGAAGTTGATTCCCTTAAAACTGCCTGTGTTTGAAAAGTTCATAGAGTACACACGTAGCCCCAGGGGAACAGGGAACATAGAAGACCACCACCCAGGCCACTTTCTGCAATGACTATAGAGTTGTCTTTTCTTTTTTTCTGAGACAGTGTATTGCTCTTGTCACCCAGGCTGGAGTACAGTGGCGCGATCTCGGCTCACTGCAACCTCCGCCTCCCGAGTTCAAGCAGTTCTCCTGCCTCAGCTTCCCGAGTAGCTGGGATTACAGGCGTGCGCCACCACGCCCAGCAAATTTTTGTATTTTTAATAGAGACAGGGTTTCGCCATGTTGACCAGGCTGGTCTCGAACTCCTGACCTCATGATCGATCCACCACCTCGGCCTCCCAAAGTGCCGGGATTACAGGCGTGAGCCGCCGTGCCCGGCCTGGAGTTTTCTTTTCTAAATATGCCACTTCTCTTCTTCCGGACCCCCTTGAGGCCCAGCGAATCAGATCTTCACTTCCTGGCCTGGTATTTAAGACTTTTCATACCCGTCCTTTCTCTGTTTAGAGTTTCCATTTGCCATCCGAACTTTCCCTGTCAAAGGTTTCCTTTTCTCTCCAAATGAATGCACCCCTCCCCTGCTGGACTGTTCTTGAACAAATCCCCTGGCCTGGAATGCGCTTGTACTACATGTCTTCAGGATGCTCCAGCATCATGTCTTCCCCGGAGATGCACCCACTCCTGGCTCATTCACTCTTTATCTTCACCACTCAGCATTGCTGCTCCTGCCCTGCCTGCTGAGGTTTGAGCTCCTTTCCTGGCAACGCTCCCCTTTCGACCTTGTATCCTTGAGTAGCGCAAAGTCCAGGACACAGAGTTTAGAATGGAATTTGTATAGTTTCTAATGGCAAGTAATTAGACTTCCTGGACATTTGTGGGAACATGGATTTATTAGTCTTTAGGAAGGTAATTTTTAAGGAAAATTTGTTTAACCAGTTCAGTATATGTTCATTGGTTGAGGGGGTAATTTTTGACTTCAGAGAATATTACAAGGAAATACCATGAATTTGGAAGATCCTGTGAGCCTTATTCTGACTAGTGAATTTCAATTTAGAGCAGGCCAGAGAATTCATTTTGATGGATGATTCTTAGAGGGCGGCGTATTTTGATAATAGATTGGAATGTTGCTGATAGCTGGCCATTGCCTGTGTTACAACAAGTAGTCTTTTAGATAGCAGGATCATTTGTTTATTTTCTTTTTACTGTACCTATCTGTGTACCTTTCAAAAAATCATAAATAGGTCTTTCTTAAAAAAGCTGTTCCAAAGCTCACATGGAGAGTTTGTGATAGAAGAGTTGACAGACCTTTAATTATGAAGGCAGTGCTTGGCCTCACAATAAAATATTAGCTTGGCTAGAGAGAGAATTCAGAAGTTTGGAAGAATAATATGTATTTTCATAAGTCGAAATGACCAATCATTCACAAGTTGAGAAAGGACTTAAGGCTCAGTAGAGTTTCTTGGAGTTATGTAACATCAGTCAAAACTTGGAGAATGTAGCCTTCTATACTTATAAGTTATTTTCTTTCACATTGCTGTCCTGTGACAAAAGCCAGGTAGGAGAATGAAGAGCACCTGCCCTGGGAATGGACCCACCCCCTTTCGAGTCTGGCCCTGCCACTCATCAGGCACATGGCTTTGGCAAGCTAAGAAGCCTTCTTCTCTGTATCCAATCCTCATCTGTCAAAGGGGGCAGCAATGCTATGTATCTCATGAGAACATTTAAAGTACTAAGTAAATATATGGAAAGCATGTGTAACGTTGCTTGGCATGCAGTAAGGGGTGACTTATTTTACTCTTTTCTGGAATGAAAATAAGATGCCTTTTACACTGTTGGTGGGACTGTAAACTAGTTCAGCCACTGTGGAAGACAGTGTGGCGATTCCTCAAGGATCTAGAACTAGAAATACCATTTGACCTAGCTATCCCATTACTGGGTATATACCCAAATGATTATAAATCATGCTGCTATAAAGACACGTGCACACGTATGTTTATTGCAGCACTATTCACAATAGCAAAGACTTGGAACCAACCCAAATGTCCATCAATGATAGACTGGATTAAGAAAATGTGGCACATATACACCATGGAATACTATGCGGCCATAAAAGAGGATGAGTTCATGTCTTTTGTAGGGACATGGATGAAGCTGGAAACCATCATTCTCAGCAAACTATCGCAAGAACAAAAAAACCAAACACCGCATGTTCTCACTCATAGGTGGGAAATGAACAGTGAGAACACTTGGACACAGGAAGGGGAACATCACACACCGGGGCCTGTTGTGGGGTGGGGGTGGGGAGGGAAAGAATTAAGAGATATACCTAATGTAAATGACGACTTAATAGGTGCAGCACACCAACATGGCACATGTATACATATGTAACAAACCTGCACATTGTGCACGTGTACCCTAGAACTTAAAGTATAATAAAAAAAAAAAAGAAGACGCGTTTTATTATTTCTAAGCATCCTCGAGTTCTTGACCAAACCTGATGGTGCAACTAAATAAACCCCGTGCATGCATGATTAGTAATTCAAAATTATACCCTACGTGTTGGCATTTTCACTTGTTGGAGTGAAAATTATCATTTTATTAAAATTCGCTTAAAGCTTGTTGAAAGCAGGCAGAGATGCTATCTGCCCCGAATAATAAGCTTTTAGAGACAATGTCTTTCTTGAAGACATGATATAGTCTTTTTTAATTGAATTATTTGGCGTTATTAACATTTTAATGAAGGAATTATTCTATTTTCATATTTCTTAGAAACTAATATTTAATTTCCTTTTTATGTTAATAATATTATAAGTATTTGGCATATTTAAAATCTCAGTTAAAACTAATTTATACTTATATTTTCATAAAGATAGAAGCGTAATGTGCTTCTTTGCATTGCGTGTTTATGTTCTTGCTTTGCCCAAGTTTTCCCTTTTCCTTAGCTATATTTTGAAGATACGATTCTCAAGGGAATAACAATTGAGATCAGTAATATCTTGGATGAAAAAACTTGCCAATCATGCCGGTGTTATGAGGATGTGTATTTTTAAGAGGAGACTTACTAAGTAAGATTCACTGGCATTGGGCGGCTTGATATATGTGATTTATGGGAACGCCTTTCAGTGATTTTACACAGTCCACCAGAAAACCTTCCTCATAGGTAGAAATGAGGTTGAACCCAGAAGAAACGGCCTTTGGAAAAGAATTGGACATTGAAGCTAAGCGGCTAAATAGCTTCAGACATCCCTAGAGGAAGAAAAATAAGATTTAAAGTGTTATTATTAAAGGATATGATCTATAAATAAAATGGTATATTTTCATACCCCTGACAGATTTTGACAAATAAGAGAAAAATGTGTACCTAATAGGAAAAATGTGTTTGAAGTATGTTTTACACCATTTAATGCCGCTGGTGCACTGAGAGGTTGCTGGTGGACTTGATGTTGAGTTAATCTTGGTGAACAAATAGAGAAGGAAGGATTGCTTGGCGCTGGAGGTCTGCTTTGCGCAGAGCAGCTTTGTTGACAGTCAAATGAGAGGACCGGCCTCAGTGCCAGTTCTCAGCACCTTGCGGATAATGTGCTGTGGACGAGAGTGTGGGTCTAGGCTTTTTTTTTTTTTTTTTTAACTTGAGATTCTTTAAATCATTTTGAAATTTTGATTTTAAAAATAGTTCTGGCTAATATTCCGTAGAAGTATAGAAAACTGGCCAGCCGAGAGCGACGGATGGCACCAGGCCTTTGAAGGGTAGCTTGTGTGTTTGGAAGAAACGTGGCTGCATTGCTATGGGTACCGTGCTGTCACTAGCCATCACCACTGCCAACACATCAGTTTCACGAGTCTTGCAAAAAATGAGATTTAAAAGTTTATTTAAATCTCATTTATTTAAAAGGTTTTTTTTGGCCGGGCACGGTGGCTCACACCTGTAATCCCAGCACTTTGGGAGGCCGAGGCGGGCGGATCACGAGGTCAGGAGATCGAGACCATCCTGGCTAACACGGTGAAACCCCGTCTCTACTAAAAAATACAAAAAAAAATTAGCCGGGCTTGGTGGCGGGCACCTGTAGTCCCAGCTACTCGGGAGGCTGAAGCAGGAGAATGGCGGGAACCCGGGAGGCAGAGCTTGCAGTGAGCCGAGGTCACGCCATTGCACTCCAGCCTGGGAGACACAGCAAGACTCCATCTCAAAAAAAAAAAAAAAAAAAAAAAAATGTTTTTTTTTCCTTGAAATTTGCTTTTAAAAGCATGCCATTTCAGGAAAGAAAAATATGTTTCTTTATTCTTTAAATTCCATGTACTTTTGCCATAATAGTCACCCACCCCCAGAGTTTTTCTGCGAGAATCATCTCATATGGGTGCAGAATGTTACCTTATGGTCAAACTAATTAGCTCTGTTTTCCTACCTGACCATGTGGATAAGGGAGCATTTGTCATTTGGATGATGCTAAGTGTATATAGTCATCCCTCCATTCCAGGACCCCTGCATGAACCAAA
Organism: Pan troglodytes; assembly: GCF_028858775.2. Classification (NCBI taxonomy): domain Eukaryota; kingdom Metazoa; phylum Chordata; class Mammalia; order Primates; family Hominidae; genus Pan; species Pan troglodytes. The sequence continues at coordinate 9,802,632 of NC_072404.2, forward strand.
ACCCACATGTGGGAAAAGTTAGTTCTCCACATACACAGGCTTCACATCCTGTGAATACTGCATTTTCAATCCACATTTGGTTGAAAAAAAAATGTGCATAGAAATGGACCCATATTGTTCAAGGGTCATCTGTACATTGACTTTCCATTGCAAAGATGGAAAGTAACCTATTGCTCAGCCTCGTCTTGGACATGGTTTGTAGTCCTAAGTGGATTCTGGAGTTCATTTAGTAAACCATTTTGGAGGGCATCTATTAAGTACCAGCTGCTGGCAAATATAGCCATAAACATAACTGTCCTCAAGGATGTCACAATCCGATCTGGCCTGTGTTTTAAAATTATTGTGTGTGTGTGTGTGTATGTGTTTAATCAAGTGATTTTAATATTTAAAACTCTGTTAGAAAATTTTATAATTAAATTATATATATGCATTTGTATGCATTAAAATAAGAGTTGTATATCCCTTATTCAAAATTCTTGGGACCAGAAGTGTTTCCAGTCTCAGATTTTTTTGGATTTTGGAATATTTGCAGAATACATACCAGTTGAGCACCGCTAATCTGGAAATCCAAAATCCAAAATCTGAGATGCCCCAGTGAGCTTTCCTTTGAGCATCATGTTGGTGCCCAAAAAGTTTTGGATTTTGGCCCGGCACAGTGGCTCAGGTCTGTCATCCCAGCACTCTGGGAGGCTGAGGTGGGCAGATCACGAGGTCAAGACGTTGAGACCATCCTGGCCAACATGGTGAAACCTCCTCTTTACTAAAAATACAAAAATTAGCTAGGCTTGGTGGCGCACCCCTGTAGTCCCAGCTACTCGGGAAGCTGAGGCAGGAGAATTGCTTGAACTCGAGAGGCAAAGGTTGCAGTGAGCCGAGATTGCACCACTGCACTCCAGCCTGTCAACAGAGCAAGACTGTGTCTCAAAAAAAAAAAATTTTGGATTTCAGAGCATTTTTTGATTTTTAGATTAGGGTTGCTCAACCTGTATTTTTTAAAAATGCTTTACACATTTTTAAATTTGAGAGTATGGAATAGGGGTTATAGCTTCTAGAGACAGAATACTTGAGAAGGATATTGTAGATCTCACTTCCTTAGAAAACTTTTAGCAGCCAAAGGTTATATATGGTATGGTAGAGGAACAGAGGTTTTGAAATCATCTGACTTCATTTCATATCTCAACTCTGTTCCATCCTAGTTTTGTGAGTGAGAGAAGACTACCTAAGCTCTTCAGACCTTAGATGCCTTATCTGAAAATATAAATAATTAATGTAACAGTACATACCTTATAGAGTATGTGTGCAGAGTAAATCAGATAATGTAACTCCTGCAACACAGTAGATGCTTGCTAAATGTTAATGATTGCCCCCTGTCTCATTTCCTTACCCGAAATCTCAATACTAATTACTGGTGTTTGTTGTTAAGTGCTAAAGGTGATCTGATTATTATAGGGTCACAGAGCAACCATATTCCGTAATGCCAACACGAAGATCTTTCAGTGAGAATGAAATGCAATTTTTATATTTTTGTTCATGAAATTTTAGAGTCACATAACTACACTTGAATGCCTTTGTTCATGAGAAAACATAGAAATGACAATTTAGTGTTTCTCTGCAATATCTTCTGTAAACATTGAAAGAATATTTGAGGGATTTTCGATCAGATGTCAGACTAAAGTACCTTCTGCAGCCACTCCTTCTCACTCCAAATAATAGAAACAACAAAAAAGATAGGTACATAGATAACAGAAAAGATGGGAAGGGATGTATTATGAGGAATCGCTATAGAGAACAGACAAAGTTGGGTTGAAAAGAAACCTACAAAAGATGGGAGGAACACTAGAGTTAGGAGACACTGGGAGCAGGGTGGACCCAGGTGCACACGCAGGGTGGCTCAGTGAACTCTAACTGCTTCATCTACAGTATCCTCCAAACCGTATACTTCCTAATCCAGCCCTGCTGTGGCAACAGATTTGCCTGCCCACAGGTGACAGCTATCAGTATCAGGACTTAGGCCTAAGAGAGAGGTCAGTTTTCTAGTGAGCTGGGAGGACAGAAGAGCCCTTCACTCCCAGAAGATGATCTAGATAAGATCCTCAAGAGCACATCCAGGTCCTTCTCTCACTGCAGGGGATAGACACAGCAGATATTCTTACCTGGAATCTCAAATAGAAAGATGAGCACCACACCAAGAATCACTAGACAGCTGGGGAATGACAACACCATGAAAGAGAGACACCCACTCAACAAAGAATGCTTATGCAAGGAAATGCTGAATAGAACAACCAGAAGAGAACTACAGAAAAGGTACATTTACTATTTTAGGAGAGGTGCAAGAACATATTGCATCCATTAGAAATGGATGAACCTGTAAATTAAACATTGATTGTTGCAATAAAAATTAAGCAGGCTGAAGACAAAAGTGAATTCAACTTGAGAACAAGCTTAGAAATTCTCCTAGGATGTATCAACAGAAGACTAGGAGAAATAATGTATGTAAAAAAAAGTAAATGGACATAGAAGATAGAGCCAGCAGTGCCAATATTCATCAAATGACAGGAGTTTCATAATAAGGGAATGTGGGGGAGGTAATGTACAAAGAAGCCCTAGGCAATTTTACATAGCTGCAGAAAGACAAAGAGGCCATTGGGTGCCAATAAAATAGAAACAAACAAAAAACTTACAACACAATATACTAAAAGATCCTGGGGTGGATGTGGAGGCTCTTTTAGTCAAAGTTCTGAGGGGAAAACTTAAGAATGTGGAAATCTGTGCTGCCTTTGAAGGGTCAAAATGAAGTGAAGACTAAGACTTTTTCAGATATTCAGAGTCTCTAAAGCTTCAATTAATGAATGGTGAAAGAATTAATAAATGGTGTACTCCAGCAGTAAAAAAGCTGCATAAAAATGAAGTAATAATAAAGAATTTACTGAAACTTACTGTTAAATCTAAATGTTTATTATTGATAGCATTAATACAGAACTAACATTCCAAGAGTTATCAAGCAGAGATTTTGGAAGACTGGGGAGAAGAGAGATGTGGAGTAAGGGAGGAATAAAGAAAATGCATACTAATTTCCTTATCTTGCTCAAGGGAAGGATATGCTTATTGATTCAGTCTAGATACAAGGAAAAAGTAAGTTTCTGTAAATGTTAAAAATTTAAGGGTAGCTAGTAGAAGAATAGAAACTGAATTCATGACTTCCCAACTACTGGAGAAAAAAATAATGTATATCTGATCAAGAAAATATATGAAAAGAGGGTTTAAAAAATGAAACAACCTAGAATTTTGGCAAAATAAATGCATAAAATATCAGGTAGTTCAAATAGATTAATAATCTCAGTAAATGTGACTAATTTTGACTAACAAGACTAATTTCAACCCAACTCTAAAGGACAGAGCCTTTCAGGTAATGTTAAAACAAACAAACAAACAAACAAACCAAAAAAACAATAAAAAGCAGCTGGCCGGGCATGGTGGCTCACGCTTGCAATCCCAGTACTTTGGGAGGCCGAGGCAGGTGGATCACCTGAGATCAGGAGTTCAAGACCAGCCTGGCCAACATGGTGAAACCCCATGTCTCCTAAAAGTACAAAAATTAGCCGGGCATGGTGGCGGGCACCTGTAATCCCAGGTAGTCAGGAGGCTGAGGCAGGAGTGTCACTTGAACACAGGAGGCGGAGATTGCAGTGAGCCGAGATCACACCACTGCACTCTAGCCTGGGCAACAAGAGCGAAACTCCACCTCAAAAAACAGCTATGTTATATGCTACTTATAGGATATAAATTTTTTAATTGCATAGTATGAAAACATGTCAAACATTAACCATGTTGATTAGGTTGAGCAACATTAATATAAGAAAACTTAGAATTCAAGGTAAACTGTTAAAATGGACAAAGAGGGATATTTCCTGCTGAAAAGGAAGGCTCTACCAAGACATTACAAGTCATAATCAATATACCATAACCAAGTAGATTGAATCCCTGAAAATGTAAGGATGGTTCAGAATTACACTATGAAAAAATCAACTCCTATTAACTGAAAAAAATTACTCTTAGTCACCTGGGTATAGAGGGAAAACATCTAAATAGAGGGAATCTAACAAAAATCTACTGGAAACAACATAATGATAAATTATTGGAAGCATTAAGTTTGAAGTCTGAATCTGGGGAAAGATGTCTCCTGTTAACATTGTACTCAGGACACAGTCAGTGCAGCGGGACAAAATGGAAGGGGAGAGGGGAGAAAGGGGAAAAAGCAACTGAAAAGAAAAAGGTATAGATATTAGAAAAAGAGCAAACTGTCATTATTTCAGGCGATATGATTACTTGCGTAGAAAACCTAAGACAGGCTGGGTGTGACGGCTCACACCTGTAATCCCAGCACTTTGGGAGGACAAGGCAGGGGGATTGTTTGTGCCCAGGAGTTCAAGACCAGCCTTGGCAACATGGTGAGACCCCATTTCTACAAAAAATAATTTAAAAAATTAACCAGGTGTGGTGGTGCATGCCTGTAGTTCCAGCTTCTTGAGACGGTGAGGTGGGAGGATTGCTTGAGCCCAGAAGGTCAAGGCTGCAGTGATCTATGATGGCACCACTGCACTCCAGCCTGGCCGACAGAGTAAGACCCTGTCTCAAAAAAAAAAAATGAAAGAAAACCTAAGATAATAAACTGAATATTAGGATTAATGAGAGAGTTCTGAAGGGTGGCTACATATAAGATAGATATGGAAAAATTCTTTTTCCTGTTCATCAGGAATAAGAGAAATTTAATAGAAATACAGTAAAATAGGAACATACCATTCACTGTAGCAAGCAAGCTATTAAATATTTTTGAATAAACTGATCAAGAAATAGTTAAGAATCTATAGAACTTTAATGATGATTTTTAAAAGGAACAAATAGTGTGATATACCATATACATGGATGGAAAGACTCAATTATGTAAAGTTGTCACCTCTCCCCAAATCTATAAATTCGGTAAATCATGAAACTTGTCAAGATGATTCTGAAGTTAATATGGAAGCCTTAATAATGAATGGTTTAAACCATAGTATATTCATGCTATGGAATACAGTGGATTAGTTAAGGATAATGAGGTAAATTTGTACATATGAGAATGGCTACACCTGCAAGATACGTTTTTGTGTGGAGAAAAAAGAAAATTGCTAAACAGTACATATAATACGATATCTTTTTTTAAAAAAACACAAAACATAAGTCAGCCACCGTGGCACATGCCTGTAATCCCAGCTACTCAGGAGGCTAAGAGCGGGAGGATTGCTGAGCCCAGGAGTTCAAAACCACCCTGGGCCCATCTCAAAAAAACAAAACTGCAAAACAATACTTTATATATTTTATTACTACATGTATATACATCTAAGTGAATTCAAAAAATACCCAGGAAAAAAAATCACAAGAAGCTTAACTTCCTTTCTGGAAAGGAAGGATGAAGGCTGAATGTAGAAAAATTTTCAAAAGGGTATTTGACCCACCTTTCCAAGTCGTCTATGTTTGGTTTGTGTATAAGACCCAGGGTTTTTTGTTGTTGTGTAGCAGGGGGAATAGGGAATGGTATATCTATACCATCCTTCTAGGAAGCACAAGTCCCAGTACAAGCTTTAAAAGTAAGCAAAAAATGAAGGAAGAATTTCCCTATCAGGTGTCAAAGTGTATTTGCAAACATCAAGTAATAAATTTGTGATACTACAATAAGAATGAACAATAGTGTTGTTTTTGGTTATCTAGTATAACAGTTGTCCCAAAATTTAGTTGTCTAAAACCTCATATTTTTCTTTTTTCTTTTTTTTTTTTTTTGAGACGGAGTCTCACTCTGTCACCCAGGCTGGAATGCAGTGGCGTGATCTCGGCTCGCTGCAAGCTCCACCCCCCAGGTCCACGGCATTCTCCTGCCTCAGCCTCCCGAGTAGCTGGGACCACAGGCGCCCACCACCATGCCCGGCTAATTTTTTGTACTTTTAGTAGAGACGGGGTTTCACCGTGTTAGCCAGGATGGTCTTAAACTCCTGACCTCATGATCCGCCCGCCGCGGCCTCCCAAAGTGCTGGGATTACAGGCGTGAGCCACCAAGCCCGGCCCATATTTTTCTTTTGCTCAAGATTTTGTGGGTCATGAATTGGAAAAGGGCTCGGCAGGTGATGGTGGGGGGCTCAACTTTGATCCACCTGCCTAGCTGGGAGGCTGGGCTGGAGGTCTCCTTCCAAGGTAGCTCCTCCTGGGGGGCCTTTGCTCATGGCTTGAGGCTGTCATTGCATGATGGCATCAGGGTAGTTGCAGTTCTTCCATAGTGAAATCCACTTATCAGGCACTTTGAACTTCAGTAACAGAAAACCTCAACTCACGCTGTTTTTGTTTTTTTTTTTCAGTAAGGTAATTAAAAGCAGGCTGTAGGTGCCCACTGTGGCTCATGATGTTGTAAAGACCTGAGTTTTTTCTGTCTTTCTGCTCTACCATTCTCAGCATTGGCTTCATCCCAAACCAAGATGGCAGCTGGCGGCAGTTTGGACATGGTGCGTCCTGTAACATTATCAACCGACAAAGAAAGTCACGCCATAAAAATTCCTTCTCTTTTGTCTTATAAGGCCAACTTCCATTACCATCCCCAGGGGACAGCCAGATGCTCATTGGCTGAAAGTGATTTTCAGGGGTTAAGTCAACACTGAGTTACCACACTGCCCACCACACCTGTGTCACTCACATCACACTTCTCCAGATCCATTGCAAATAGGTTAAACATATACATGCAAAATACAAAACTACATCCTTAGAAAATAATGACTCTGTGGGGAAGATCTTTTTTAAGAAACAAAGTTTTAAAGCAACAAAAGAACTGATAGAAATTTTTTTTTTTTTTTTTTGAGACAGAGTCTTACTCTGTCGCCCAGGCTAGAGTGCAGTGGCATGATCTCGGCTCACTGCGAGCTCCACCTCCCAGGTTCACGCCCTTCTCCTGCCTCAGCCTCCCGAGTAGCTGGGACTACAGGTGCCCGCCACCACTCCTGGCTAAGTTTTTTGTATTTTTAGTAGGGTCGGGGTTTCATCAAGTTAGCCAGGATGGTCTCACTCTCCTGACCTCGTGATCCGCCTGCCTCAGCCTCCCAGAGTGATAGAAATATTTTATTGCATCAAAATTTAAAACCTTTATGTAACAAAGGGGCCCTATAACAAAATTGAGACAAAAGACAGACTGGAAGAAAATATTTGCAACATAGTCAATCTACAAAGTCTTTTTAGAGGTAATCACTCGAAAAAAGACAGTGAAAAAAAGATGGGCAAAGGATTTGACAAGAAGGTTGATAGGTGATGAAAACATATTGCCAGTAAATGCATGAAAAGATGGTCAAGTTGACTTTTCATCTAGGAAATCCAAATTAAGGCAAACTATAAATTTTCACTCAAGTTGTCAAACATTTAAGAAGTTTGATAATATCAAGTGTTGAGCAGGGCAAAAGGATAATGGAATTTTCAAAATGCAATTGATGTGTAAATTAATACAGCCATTTTTGGGAGCAATTTGGTGATATCTATTGAGAAAATAACTTTTATTTGAGGGATGTGAGTCCTTTTAAATTATCAGGCCCAGAGAGACATTAAAATGACGTAGCAATCATGTCCTCCTCTCCCCTTGGAGGCCTGTATTCATCTCTTGAAACTGCTGTTTTTTGCCACAAGTAGCTATAAATTAACTTGATAATGCCGCACCTGACACTGTAACCCACACCCTATAGTTTAACAATATGCAGCCAATCACTAATCAATGTGATTCCTGTAAACCAATGAGAATTGCTGACCAAAAAAAACTTGATCAGCCCACTCCCTGTCCCCCGCTTTTTGCCTTTAAAAACCTGCTTGCAACAAAGGCCGAATGAAGCTCACATCCAAGGTTAGCGGGGTCTCAGTCTTCTGGGCAGCTGTCCCCACTTTGGCTCAAGTAAACTCTCTATATTTTGTGTCTCAGCCACTTCCTTTTAGGCCGACATGATTATAATGATGAATGTCCAAGCTCTGTAACCCTTCAGTCTACTGCTGTGAAAAATAGTTGCACATGATCGCAGGGAGACACGCGTAAGGGTGTTTGTCCTCGTGTCAACTGGAAACAGTCCTAATGTTCCTGAGAAGGATGATTGAAGAGCCTATTATGTAGCTAGGATGCAATATTATATGCAAAGGTAAATGCAGCGCCGTGCAAAAAGATCAGGAAAGACAGTGCTGTCATTTTACTCTCCACTAGTTATTTAAGTCATCTATGTATTTGTTTAAGCAAAATTCGCTTGTAGTTCCATTCGGTATCTTTAAAGTTGAAGCATCTTCTTGCTTGATTGTTTTGGTGCTTGCAGGAGGGTAGTAATCACTGTGCAGGCATTTTTGGGCTTGGGGAGTGCTTGGGTGCTTCAAACTGAACAGTTTCCACTGACCCCCTGCTGCTTGGGTGCCACCAAAAACAAATGGAATGAGTAATTTGAACACAAATGGGAGAAAGCAAGACTCATTTCCATACTATGGAGAACTTGAATGTCTTCACCAGAAGGGATGTCTGTTAACTTGGTGCTCATTCAAAACCTTATTTGGGGCTAACACTTCTTTATAAGCTGTCTTCATGAGCCTGAAGTAATTCACCAAGATTGATTTGTAAAACATTCTGAATCAATTAAGGCTTTAATCAGCAAAGTAGCAAACTTCACATGGCTTGTGGACTAATTTTACCCTCTCCCATCAATGTGAACCTAAGCTGAAAAAAGAAAACAATTAAGAGGATGTAATTATCTGTCCTGATTACTGAATTAAAAGAGTTTGTGTTTATCTGTCCCATTGTAAAGGTGGTAAACAATGCCAGGAGCTGTGGCACTCCAGAGCTCCTACACAAAAACCTGCAGAGCGTCCTGGAGACTCTAGTGACCCTGCCTTAAGTGACCTGGCAGCAAACAAAGGCTGCCGAGTATTATTGTGTATAAATGTTTCCCAGAGCACGGTTTGAAAAAGCTCCTTGCCAATGGTGGGTGGGGGAGTTTCCTGCACAAACATCTCATTTGAATTACTACATGGACAGATCCATCTACTTACGCAATGCTTAGGAAATTGCTTTCCTTTATTTAGACCAGTTCTCAGCAGTGGCTGCATATTTGAACCACATGGGGGAGCTTTGGAAAGTCCCAGAAAACACTCAGACCAATTACATCAGAATGTCTGGGGGAGGAAGCAGGGCGCTAGTACCTTTTAAAGTTCCCCAGGTAATTTCTGTCTGCAGCCAGGATTGACAGATCCCTGGTTCAGACAGCATTTCCAGGCTGGTGCAGTCTCGGTCTGTGTTGTTGTGGCACAGCGAGCAAATCTTGTGGGAATAGAATGATTTTTGACCATGTCTTCTTTTTGGTAAAGGGTATGTGTTAATGCATAACATAACTAGGATAACTTTTGTAACTTTGTCAGACTTTTTAATGTTTATGCATCAGAAAGATTCCTTTCTCAGATAATGCTTCCTAATTCCTGAGTTGGAAAAAGTGGTTATCTGAATTACTTGTTAGGCAAAGCTTGAATAGTCAGTGACTTTCACTTAGTCTCTTCCTTATTTTCACTTGAAATGTCAGGCTTTTTAATACGTCAGGCTTTTTCTGAAAAAAATTTGAGCTTGAGTTACTAGTGGTTTATTTGGGACCTCTCTTAGTTCCACACTCCAGTGCTCCTTAGAGCAGCCGTCCCCAACCTTTCTGGTACCAGGGAGCAGTTTTGTGGAAGACATAAAACATTTTTCATGGTGGGTAGGGATGGTTTCAGGGTGTTCAGGCATTAGATTCTCATAAGGAGCATGCAACCCACATGGATCCCTGGCGTGCACACTTCACAATAGGGTTTGTGCTTCTATGGGAATCCAATGCCACCGCTGATCTGACAGGAGGGGGAGCTCAGGCGGTAATGCTCACTCACCAGCAGCTCGCCTCCTGCTGTGCAGCCCAGTTCCTAAGAGGCCTGGAACCCATACCAGTCTGCGGCCTGGAGGTTGGGGACCCCTGCCTTAGAGGATGAGCAGAGGACTGCTGGTGCAAACCCTCAGCCTGGTTCCTGTCCTCCTGAGCCATTCACTTCTGTTCCAGGCTGGATTATCTACTTAGCAAGATGACCCAGACTCCTTAAAGGAACACAGGGAATGAATAGTGTTAGCCTTGCTTGCCTCCTGGGTTCCTTACCTCTCCCACCATTGAATTATCAGAGACCTTTCCAGTGAGGGAAATTCTGCCTGAAACTTTTCTCCACTTGTCAGCATTTCCACTGTTGCCTTACTGCCCTTTTGAGATTGGCACCCCATTGCCTGGCTGGCCCATTTTATTTTAACTGTGGCAAAATATATATATTGCATAAATGTTACCATTTTAACTATGTTTGCATGTACAACTTCATATTATTAAGCACATTCATATTGTTGCACCACCAATTACCACCATCCATTTCCAGAACTTTTCCATCGTGCCAAACAGAAACGCTGCACTCATTACAGCATAACTCTTCATCATCCTCCCTCTTCAGCATCCTCACTCTCTCTATAACTTTTGTTCTACTTTCTCTCTCTGAATGTTCCTACTCTGTGAAGGTCATAGAAGCAGAATGATACAGTATGAGTCCTTTTATGACCGGCTTCTTTCACTCAGCGCAATGTCTTCAAGGTTCATCCATGTTGTAGCAGTTGTCAGAATTCCTTCCTTGTTAAGGCTGAAGAATATTCCATCGTACGGATGGACCCCATTGGTTTATCCACTTATTCCTGGACGGGCGCTTGGGTTGTTTCTGCCTTTTGGCTGTTGTGAATCTGCTGCTATGAACATGGGTATACAGATACTTGTTCAAGTCTGCTTACAGTTTCTTTGGGTATATACCTGGGAGTGGAATTGCTGGGTTGCATGGTAAGTCGATGTTTAGCTTTTTGGGGACACATCATACTGTTTTCCACATTGACCACAGTGGTCACATTCCCATCCACAGTGCACACAGGTTCCAATTTTTTCGTATCCTTGCCAGCACTTAATTTCTGTTTTTTGTTTTTGTTTTTGTTTGTTTTCATAATAAACATTCTACTTAGTACAAAGAGATAGGCTGGTCTATTTTTCATTCACCGTGCCTGGAACTGGCTCACTTCTAATATGTTTACACATACAATAAAAATTGTGTTTATGTCAATTTGGGCAGGGATCAAGTTTACTTCTCTTCTCCTTACGTTTCCCATTCTGTTCACTTTGTTTTTATAGTCAATCATTTTTACATATCTTTTGCTGTCATTTTAATGGGGCTTTGGGAGGGAAAGAAGGTCAGTATATGTTGATAGTTGTTGTGGGCAGAGATTCAGTAAACTGTCCCTTCTCTTTCCTGCCTGACATCTCCATCTGTTGAAGAATAAGACAAAAGGGTAAAGCAGATAGGAAGTTAAAATATTGTCTTTATAACTAATACATGGATATTAGAGATGTGGCTAATATCTCTGCAAGAAAGTAAGTTTCCAGACAACAAAACCAGAGCTGAACTTGGCCACCCAGTCTTAGACAGCCCCAAGGACATGAGGGGCACAGCTGACCTTGGCAACCCAGTCTCAGACAGCCCTGGGGATGTGAGGGGCAGAGCTGGTGTGCCTCCTGGTCTAGCCTGCTTAGTAACGTGAAAGAGGAAGGAGCCCCAGGGAATACACCCTGTTTATTGCTCCCAAATTCACCAATTAGCTCAGTCACACTTCTTTCCCCAGTGAGGGAAAGAATGAGGGAGCAGAGAAAGAGGGAATGACAATAGTGGATCACTAATACCAGTAGTGATGATAGTGCATTCTCTCCACAAAGAAGAAAACAGTTGTGAGTAAGAAGCATTTTCCCCCGGCACAAATCCTCCATGTTTAACAGACTGTCCCATTTGAGCTTGCTCTCTGACCACTGGTCTCTCAGGGGTGCTAACTCTGAGCACATTTCCTATACATTTCTTCAGTCTCCTAACCACTCAGACGTCTTGGCTGTGGCATGAGGTCCCTGTGCTCTCCAGCACGTTTTACTGACAGGAATAGAAAGGAAGGACATGTCATACCCCCGTCTTGGGAAGTGATGAACGTTCACAGAGATGAGATTCATAGGAAGCCCCATCTGAGCCACAGCAGATGGAGCAGGAGGGCCCAAGGAGCTGGAGGTTGTGGAAGCAGGGAGTGTGGGAGGCTTGGTGATCCTCCTGAAGAAGTGAGAGTGGGTTGGCCTAAAGGGTGAGTTGGTGGGAGAAAGGAGAGAATGCAGAAGGGCATTTCATCCCACTCCCTTTGGAGGGATGTGGGAATGTGGAGAGGAGTAAGACCGACAGACTCAAAATGTTTTGACATGTGACACACCATTTACAAATATGTATGCCTTGTAGGCAGAAATGAAAGAATAGCTACCAGATAGAAACCAGGTGTCTATTTCGCCTCAGTTCTTTTATTTTGTTTTATTTTATTTTGGAGACAAGGTCTCGCTCTGTCGCCCAGGTTGGAGCGCAGTGGTGTAATCACAGCTCACCGCAGCTTCAAACTCCTGGGCTCAAGTGATCCTCCCACCTCAGCCCCTCAAGTAACTGGGACTACAGGTGTGTACCACCACGTCTGGCTATTTTTTTTTTTTTTTTTTAGAAATGAGGTCTCACTATGTTGCCCAGGCTGGTCTGAAACTCCTGGCCTCAAGCCTCCCAAAACGCTGGGATTACAGGCATGAGCCACTATGTCTGGCTTCACCTCCATTCTTAACCCATCAGTTTTATGGATTTTTCTTCTAAATAACCCAAGATCACTAGCACCAACATCTTTTCAGAAGTTATTTTGAGCTCCACAGGGAAAAGAAGCCCTCGTAGTCCTACATAAACACACTTTAAGTGTGTATTTGAAAAGCAGAGAGAGCAGCAGCGGACCCGCTGGTACACAGATCAGAAAGGAGATGGGGATGCGAAGGATGAGATGGGATTGAAAGGAAAAGGAGGCAGAGTGACAGAAGACAGAATAAAACATTATGAATATATTTTGTTAGTTGACTTTTTAGCTATTTTAGAATACATGCATAAAGTCCTTTCAGTTCTTGGGAGGCTGAATTCTCTCATTCACAACCACCATATTGAGCCTTACTTTGGTCTCAGATCACACTGAAGAGCTGATTCACTTATGCATTCATTACTTCAATAAATACTGATTGTGCATCTCTCACTGGAGAGGCCCCATTCCAGGCTCAGGGAATTCTAGGACAAGGAGAACAAAGATGACCCTGCTCTTCTGAGTTCTGATTCCAGTGGGGAAAGGCAACAAGCAAGTCAACAAGCACATAACTGTGATCATTCCAGAGAGTGATCTGTGCTTTGAACGATGAAAGGGGGCCAAGTAATTCTCTCAGCAGAGAGAACAAGTACACAGGCCTTAGGAAGGCAGGACTTTTTTGTGTGTAGGGAAAGAAGGCCAGAATAGCTGGGTTACAGCTCCCAAGGGGAGGGCAGGATGAGATGATGAATTTTGAGAAGAGGCTCTCCAGAACAGTGCATGCACGCAGAAGTTTTCATGCAATTCCAGGGAGGTCGGGGACTCCCCTGCCCCTGCCCATAATCCATGGACCACAGATTAATTGAAAAGAGAGACTGAGCATTGATGGTGAGGCATACAGACACTAGGCTGGTTAGAGTGGGGAAGCGTACTTTTCCCAGGGCACAGGAATGGCATGCTGTGTTTAGGGATACTGGCTGTGGAGGAACCACTTGAGAGGAAGCGTAAGGACAGACTGTGAAGGACTTTGATGTCCAGGCTGAAGAGTTTGACCTTGAACCCATTAGCCTTGGAAGCTGGACTGCTGAGAGAACACATGGCATCCATCCACAGCCCTCAGCTCAGTCTCCTTGGTAGACCTTTGGCTGGTGAAATGCACCAGCTCTGCCATCCTCTGTTCTTCTGGCAGGTTAACAACAAAGTGGCTCCCATGTGGAGATAAACGTGGCTGGTATGAGTGGGCACAGGCCTTCATTCCCCGAGCTAATGGAAAAGCCGTATTTTTCCAAGTGGTGCTGTAAAAGCTAAGAAAAATTAAGCTTCAATCAAACACAGAAAAAGCTTGATTTTAAGTTGGATTGAAATGAAATTAAAATTGACCTTGGCCAGTTTTGTTCTGAGTTCAAACTGGCCAAAGAAAAAAATAGGCCCCTAACACAGGAGAGAAAAAGAGTGGACTCTTCATTGAAAGCATGTTTTTCTCAAGCACGTGAAGAAACTAGAATTTGATTATTTTGGTGTGAGGGTATATAAAAATGCAGCCCTTTTGATTAAGCCATTTTTAAAAACCTAATGTATTAGTCCATTTTCACGCTGCTGATGAAGACATACCCGAGACTGGGAAGAAAAAGAGGTTTAATGGACTCACAATGTCATATGGCTGGGGTGGCCTCACAATCATGGTGGAAGGCAAGGAGGGACCAGTCACTTCTTACATGGGTGGCTGCAGGCAAAGAGAGAGAGCTTGTGCAGGGGAGCTTCTCTTTATAAAACCGTCAGAACTCGTGAGACTTACTCACTATCACAACAGCAGCATGAGAAAGACCTGCTTCCATGATTTGGTTACCTCCCACCAGGTCCCTCCCACAATACATGGGAATTCAAGATGAGATTTGGGTGGGGACAAAGCCAAACCACATCACCTAAAATATGGTTTTTGATCTCTGGCTTATTTTCTGGCTTTGAGGTAGCGTGCTTGTTTCTTAAATCAGAATTTTCTTTAGAAATAACTGTGTTTTATTTCTTTGCTATCATTCCTTGACTATGCATGGATCTCTGCTGCATGAACATGTTCTTTTTTTTTCCATGGAAGAAATAAATATCATTTCTGGCAGACCATGACTTATCCTTTCTTTCTTTCTCGAGATGATCAGACTCCACAGATTGTGTAAAACTTCTTGGAAAAACCCTATTTCATAACTCGAGAGTCATTTTGGTTTGAATGTTTCACGGAATGTTAATCCTGGCATATTTGGCTGCCATCATGAAGGACTGCAGCTGTGTGGCGTGGAAAGTTCAAAAGAAATTACCCAAAGGAATGAGTCATAGGTCAGCCTTATAAATTGGGAAGAAATATAATCAGGTAACCTGACATCACCTGCTAGAAGTGTTATTGTTTATTGTTTATTGGTAAAAAAATAAATCTGTCACCAATCATTGATTCTGAAAAATGTGCCGCTTAGTTTATTCCAATGATTGGTACATGAGCTGGGAGGATTTGTCTCAGGGAAGCACTGTAGTTATTAAATACCATCAAGCGGACCCTTGATATAATGAGGTTAAAACTGTCTGTGTGGAGGAACTCTACTTTATTAAAGAAGGAATAGGAAAAGAAAGCCACCTTATTAAAGTCGGCTTTACAGACTAGGTGACAACTGGTTAATGAATTTGCTATTTTAGTTGAAAACATAATTTGCATTACTGTTAGATAAAATAGATGGGGGGCCTTTACAATCAGATAATGTAATTTGCTCTAGTATTATGGTCCAACCCTGTTCTTTCATCTATCATTTTCTCCCACAATAATATACTACTATTTTAATGCTGCATTCTGCCCTGATAAACAGTCTAGACTTGCATCCCAATTCCAAACATCAGCATAAATGTACATATGCACCTTTTATTGTGTGTCTTCATAAACCAAGGGCACTTCCAGGGGTACATCTGTTACCTGTAATTTGCACACATAGGTCCCGGGTCATGGGCTGCTGTTTATAAAAAGGGGTTTCATTGGCATCATTTCAGCCTTCAGAGTGAGAAACATTGACCCTGCTTGCTTTTGTTACCTAATATTCTGAGCTGAATAAATGATGTGTACAGTATCATTGCTCCGTATGAGAAAATGTAAATGACTACATTACATTGTTGGAAGGCAATAATACAAAAGGGAAATATGAAGTCAGCCGACATTTCTCATTCGGGAAAAACAAAGCTGATTCTGGTGATTCTGTGTGGGAGATTGTACTGGGCTGCAGAGCGTTGTCAGTTGAAGATTTTTTTTTTCCCCAAAAAAGTGGAAACTAACAGTGTGCTTTTTGGCACAGTTGTATTTTTCATTTCTTTTTTTTCTTTGAGGCAGGGTCTCACTCTGTTGCCCAGGCTGGAGTGCAGTGATGCAGTCTCGGCCCACTGCAATCTCCACCTCCCGGGTTCAAGTGATTCTCCTGCCTCAGCCTTCCGGGTAGATGGGATTACAGGCGTCCATCACCAGGCCCAGCTAATTTTTGTATTTTTAGTGGAGACGGGGTTTCACCATGTTAGCCAGGCTGGTCTCAAACTCCTGGCCTCAGGTGATCTGCCTGCCTCGGCCTCCCAAAGTGCTGGGATTACAGGTGTGAGCCACCACGCCTGGCCTGTATTTTTCATTCCTCTAAGATTTCAGTCAGGTGTGCAAGCCCAGAGGGAAGCAGGATAGCTGGGCTTCGGGGTCAGCTCCAGGCTTCCTGCAGCGGCCACCCTGTGCCCCCAGCCCGCTGCGTCCTCTTCCCAGCAGCTCCTCCCCTCCCTGCTTGCTCAGCACTCGGCTTCCACGGGCCACATCTATTTTTCTTGCAAATCAGAAAATGTGGGTACACTGTTTTTAACTTCTGAAATTTTAGATTTTGAGATCTCACCTGACATTGAGAGACACTGGCTCTCTCAGGCAGTCCACTGCACATGGAGATGTCTTGCTACTCAGCAAAAAGGAGGAGGGGGCTACAGTGTACACTTAAATTAAAAACCAACCTAACACGTTGCTTGCAAACTCTAATAAATAATACATTGGTTCCTTTGGTTCCCACAGGGTAGGAAAAGAAAATGCTGTTGAAATTATTATATTTGAAATAAATGCCATGTTGTATTTATTGTTACCTCAGTATTGCAAGTTAAAAATCTCATGGATTTATTTAGGATCATCCATCTAAGTGCAGTGCAAAAGGTTCTGCATAAATGGAGTTCTGTCATTGCATCATTAAAAGTAAAAATGATGAAAATAATAAAAGGCATTTAAAAATGCATCATTCTTTAATACAAAGCCTTGGTCAGCATTCAGGGAAGTTTATGTAAAGCTATATAATATTTTGCTTTTAAGACTCCATAAAGATATTATAAACTAGGGGCCATAGTTTCCATGGATTTTTGATATATTCAACTTAATTTTCTCATTCTATAAATTTATTCTAATATATAAAGTGATTGCTACTTCTCGTTATTTTTACAGCGACTTGGCCCCTTTTAAGCTGAGGGAACTGACCTTATGTGTCAATTTCCAGGGGAAGATGATGGCCATCAGGAGTAAAAGGAGTGCTCAATGAGGATGTAGCTGTTATACTGAACAAGAAGGACTTAGCGGGTGTCATAATTTTAAAGTAAATAGTTTTTATTCCTGTCTCCCACTGCTCCTTCAAGATGCTCTCGTTATGCTAGTCCTTCCCTGACCTTTTGAGGGAAGTCTCTAGCAGGTACCATTTACGTTTTTGTAAAAAAGAAAAAAAAAGTAAACTTTTAATTTTAAATAATTTTAGATTTACAGAAGAGTTGCAAAGTTAGCACAGAGGGTTCCCATATACCCTTCATCCAGTTTCCTGTAACATTAACTTTGTATATAACCATAATAAATTTATCAAAATGAACAAATTAACATTGGTACATTACCATTAACCAAACTACAGAGTTTATGTAGATTTTACCCATTTTTCCACTAATGTTTTTTGTCTGTTGCAGTATCCACTCCAAGGCATCATGTTGCATTTAGTTGTTTTATGTTCTTAGTCTCCTCCAAAATGCATAATAACAGTTTCTCATCCCTTCCTTGTTTTTTATGACCTTGATACTTTGGAAGGGTACTGGTCAGTTATTTTGCAGAGATTATTTGATTGGTATTGTATTAAACTATAGATCAAATTGGACGAAGTTGACATCTTCATAACATTGATCTACCAATCCACAAACATGCTCTACCTCTCTGTTTATTTCGGTCATCTGATCTTTTTCATCAGCATTTTGTAGTGTTTAGCAGATAGATCCTGCACATATGTCGATAGATTTATACCTAAGTATTTCTTGACTTTTTTTTTTTGGTGCTAGTGTAAATGGTAGTTTTGGGTTTTTTAATCTTTCCCCCAAATTCCCATTGTTCATTGCTGGTATATAATACAATTGGTCCTTATATATTGACCTTTTATCTCGCCATCTTGCTAAACTCATTTATTATTTACAGAAGCTTTTTTCACAGATTCTGTGGGAGTTTCTACATAGACAATCATTTCATCTGTGAATAGAGAGAATTGTGTTTCTTCCTCTCGAATCTGTATGGCCTTGTTGCACTGGTTAGGACTGAATAGACTGTAGTACAGGGGATGTGTCTTAGTCCATTTGTGTTACCGTAAGGGAATACGTGAGGCTGGGTAATGTATAAAGAAAAGAGGTTTATTTGGCTCATGGTTCTGTAGGCTGTGCAGGAAGCACGGTGCCAGCATCTGCTCTGCTTTTGGAGAAGACCTCAGGCTGCTTCCATTCATTGTGGAAAGTAAAGGAGAGGCTGTGTGCAGAGATCACAGGGCGAGAGCAGAAGCAAGTGCGGGGGGAGGCGCCAGACTCCTTTTAGCAATCAGCCCTCCCGGGAACTAAGTAAAGTGAGTGACCAACCCTTTCATGAGGGATCTGCCCCCATGACCCCAACGCCACCCACCAGGCCCCACCTCCAACACTAGGGATCAAATTACAGCATGGGATTTGGAGGGGACAAATGTCCAGATTTTATCAGAGTGGTTAGAAAAAACCACCTCTCCTTATTCCTGATCTTAAGGGAAAAAGCCATTATCTTTTACCATTAAATCTGATGTTAGCTATATGTATTTTGTGGATGTCCCATATTTGGTTAAGGAAGTTCCCTTCAATTTCTCATTTTCTGGGAGTTTTTGTTATGAACTTTGTCAAATCTTTTCTTGCATCTATTGAGATGATCATTTGTTTTGTTTTTTCTTATTTAGTCTGTTAATTTGGTGAATTGCATAGATTGGTGAACTTACCTTACAGTCCTTGGATGAATCCCAATTGGTAATAATATATTATTCTTTTGTGTACTTTTATATATTTCTGGATTCAATTTACTAACATTTTGGTGAGAATGTTTAATTCTGTATTCATGAGAGTTATTCATCCATAGTTACGTTTGCTTGTGATGTGTTTATCTAGCTTTGGTATTAGGGTAAATGCTAGTCTCATAAAATGAGTTGAGAAGTGTTCCCTTCTCTTTTATTTTCTGTAAGATATTGTATAGAGTTGTTATGTTCGGAAGGTTTAACTAGTGACACTGAGTCTGGAGTTTTATTTCATTTTGTTTTTAAAGGTTTCAACTATAAATATAATTTTGTTAATACATATAAGACTATTCAGGTTGTTTTTCTTCTTAAGTGAGTTTTTGTAGCTTTTTTTCCCAAGGAATTAGTTCATGTCATCTAAGTTGTTGAATTTATGGTCATAGGATTGTTTTTGGTATCTTTTTTTTTTTTTTACATATGTGATATCAGCAGTGATACCATATTCCACTCAAATATTTTAGTTGTGCCTTCTCTTTTTTCTTAATTAGCCTGCCTAGAAATTTATTGCTTTTATTGAAATTTTCAAAGAGTAGCTTTTGGTTTCACTGATTTAATACCTTTTTTCTGAAAACTTTCATCATGGATGCTATAGAGTTTACAATATACATTTAAAAATCTGAATCTACCTCCACATAATGCTATGCTGCTTCACATGTAGTATAAGGACCTTATAACAGTATATTTCTAATTCCCCTCTCCCATTCCTTCTACTATTATTGTCATACATTTTACTTTTACATATACTATCAACACACCAGATATTTTTACTATTACAGCTCTAACCAGTCAGTAATCTTTTAGAGAACTTAAAAATAAATAATTTTAATTTACCTTCATTTATTCCATTTATGATGCTTTTCATGTCTTCGTATTTATCCCAGTCTCTGACCTATATCATACTCCTTTTGCCTGAAGAATTTTATTTAATGTTTCATGAAGAGTATGTGTACTGGCAGTAAATTCCATGAGATTTGTTTTTGTCTGAAAAGTCTTTCTTTCTCCTTCACTTTTGGAGGATATTTTTACTGGGTGTAGAATCCTGTATTGAGATGTTTTTCTTTCAACATTTGATGTAATTCCACTGTTTTCTTGTTTGCATGAGTTCTGCGAAGAAGTCTGCTATATTTCTTATCTTGCTCCTCTGTAGGCAATATGTCTTTTTTTCCTCTGGCTTCCTTAAATATTTTTTATTTGTCCCTTCTTTTTCAGTAGTTTGAATATCATAACTAGATGTAGAGTTTGTGTTTTGTTTTGTTTTGCTGCTTGATGTCCTCTAAGCTTTGATGATTTGGTGTCTGTCATCTAATTTTGGAAAATCCTAGCCCATTATTTTTTCAGCCATTTCTTCTGTCCCTTCTGTTTTTCTTTCTGATTTTATAATTCCAATTATGTGTATGTTAGGCTGTTTTATATTCTTCCACAGTGCTTGCATGCTCCATTTAGTTTTGTTTGCCTTGTTTTTTCTCTTGGCATTTCAGATTGATTAATTTCTATTGACCCATCTTCAAGTTCAGTAGTCTTTTCAAGTCTGCTCATGAGCCCATCAAAAGCATTTTTAATCTAAATACTGTTTTTCTGATTTCTATCATTTCCATTTAATTCTTTTTCACTTAATTATTTTTATAGTTTCCATTTTTGTGTGAAATTACCCATCTGATCCTATATGTTATTTACCATTAGAGCCTTTAACATATTAGCTATAGTTGTTTTAAATTCTTTGTCTGATAGGTCCAAGATCCATGTCATGTCTGAGTCTTCTTCTGATCATTGTTTTGTCTCTTCGTGGAGTATTTTTCCTTGCTTTTTTTCATATGCCTCATAATAGTTTTGTTGTTGTTGAAAGCCTGTTATGTCATATAATAGGACAGTAGACACTGAGGTCAATATTTTGTGTGCTTGGAGATGAGCATGCTTTTATTTCCACTGGGCCATTAATACGAAGGTTTTTGTTCATTTGGTCAGAGATTTGGCTAGGTTTAAAGTTTATCATTGCCATGGTTACCCTCATTCTACTCGAGGCTTAAGTTTCTCTAGTGGAATCATGTGTTCATAGCATGGGATAATTTTTCAGACTTGTCTCAGTGTCTGCTCCCCATTTGTCTTTTGAGTTTCCCTGACTTGACTTTGAGTCTTCTCTTCGCACTGGTCCCCTCAGGGAATCTGCTTCTTGCAGCTCCCCTGCTGTATCCTTCAATTATGTTTGCTTAGTGCTTTTGAGTGTGTGCAGGTCATGTGTGTGCAGGGATTGAGGACATTCTTTTCTGTTCTGATTAAGCCTCAGGCTTAGGCAGGTCCCTGTGAACCTGGGGCCTGAGGCTGTAGTCCTGACAAGTGTTCCTGCTCCTTCCCTACCTGTCATGCTGGGCCTAGCATATATTCCCGCCTCCCTTCCAGGGGTAGAACTCCTTCTCCACCCCCGTTCCCCTGCCCTGTCTGCAGTGCGATCCCACCCTTGCCCTCATGCTATAGTTTTTGTTTTGTTTTTTGCTCTTTCTCCTGCATAGTAAGGCTTTCATTCCTTAGGGAAGATGGGGGTGATGAGTGTGTGCAGAGTTTGGTGGTAGCTACCATTTCTTTCTGACCACAGTAAGATTCTAGCAGTGCCTTAAAGCTTTAGTTTTTTGTCCTTCACCCTATAGATTAAAGCTTTTGTTCTTCCAGGAACATAGGGGAGATACATCTCAGGAGAGTTTTGGCAGAGGTGCCTGTTCTTCCCCCGCATCCAGCACCAAGTGGGGGAAGCTGTCTTAGGTTTCTCATTGAGCTGCCCTGAGAGCACCCTTTAGGGTTCCTGGAGGAAAATCCTACTCTAGGCTCTTAACCCCTTTATGTCCTGGTCCCTGGGGCTTTACACACGCTCACTAGCCCATACTTGGCCTTAGGCAGTTCATTCAGACTTCTAGTTGAATCTTCCTATGGGCTTATAGTGAGTTCAAGGTGTCTGTCCCAGATAAGCAAATGGTTGGGTCTGTTTCTCCCAGGAAATGTCTATCTCTTTCTGGATTTTCTAGGTTTTGAGTTAGTTTTTTCCCCTGCACCCTTGGTTCTCTGACAGAGTCAAGAAAAGTCATTAGTCTGCACTTCGTTCAGCATTTTTCCTGTGGTAAGAGTGAGAGCAATGTTCTTTCCAGCTCTCTACCTCTAGGAGCTGAAAGCACAAGTTTGCTGTAGCCAGTTTCTGCCACTTACCTTTTAAGTCACTCTCAGAAAACCAAATCGTTCTTTAGTTCCTTTAATACCCAAGATAATCCCCAGATCAGAAATTAAACTGTTTAGTCCCACATAGAGGAAAGGCTCTCGGAGCGAGTTTTTCCCTCTCCTATGCAATCGTGTGTCAAACTGGCTCTCTGCAGTGGGAAAGGGGCTGTGGTAGGCGTCCCCTCTTTATCCCCACTTCAGCTTCTTCTCCATCTCTCCCAGCTCTGTGGGTTCCACAGAACCCTCCCAGTTTGTAGATGTAGAGACTCGGGTAGGAAAGATTGGCAAAAACTGGGGTGTGGGCAGGGATCTAAAGGAAGGAGACAGAAAGTTCAGACTTGACCAGTACTTTCTGGAACTAGCAGAGGTGGTTATAGTTGCTGTTCTCTTGTTAGACTCTTTGTGGATACCCCTGAAACCCCTACATCCTTGGGAATCTCCACCTTCAGGCCCCTTAATATGTAAGAGTGTACCACCTGCAGCTGGTAGGTCCTGGTGTCCCCTTCTTAACTCCTACCATCAGGGGCTACACTTCCAGCTTCTTCGTTCTCTCACTTGCCTGGCAGTTCTCTTGAGCAAAGTCTAAGACACTGTTTCTCACACAATCTGGGGGAAAGTTTTGCTTGGTAGCCTCTTGCCATAGGTGGTGGAAGTATGTCATTCCAATCCACCGCTCTTCCACTGCAGGTGCTCTGGCCAGAACTGCTGTGGTGTGAGTCAGGCACTAGTCTGCCGTTTCCCTCCAAATTGCCGGGGACACATCCAGACTCTCCCAGTGTCCTCCTGAAGTCCTCACGCTTGGCTTGAAGTGAAGTAGGGTAGGGGCTGAACTCCCAGCATCCTGGCAACTTTCTTCAAAGTATTT
Source organism: Pan troglodytes (assembly GCF_028858775.2). Lineage (NCBI taxonomy): Eukaryota > Metazoa > Chordata > Mammalia > Primates > Hominidae > Pan > Pan troglodytes. The sequence goes on from NC_072404.2 coordinate 9,825,805, forward strand.
CTCCTAATTTCCAGCTTTTTGGGCAGCATTTTCCCCAGTCTTCTTTGGGGTAGAAATGTGTGACCAGCTAAAGTTTGCAAAACAAGTTTTTGACATCCAGTGCTGCAGGTCCTGTTTTGAGGACCTTCTACCAAGGGATGTGGAAAGAATCATCACATCAACTTCTTGGGACCTCAATATAAACTAAGCCAGGAAGAATTCAATATTTAAATCTTTTTGTCCTCATTCTCCTAAAATGAACAGATGCTTTTAGAAACTGGTTCTGGGAAGTACTTTTTCTCTGGGTATTATTTTTATAATTTTAAAATGTAAAAACAGGCATTGAGAACTCATAACATCTTAAGATATTTAGAGTTTAAGATATTGAAAATTACATTTCATATTTCAAAACCTAAAATACAATACTATAGTAGACCTTAAGTGGCCAAATGAAAGATGTTTTTGGAGAGGAATGAATACTTACTGTCTTTTCTTTTGACACAGTGGCACTTTTAATCAAGATAAGTGACCAGGCTTCCATGTGAAGTCTCTAGAGCTAAGGTAGGAGATACTAGTTGGACTGGATTCACCAGATCTTAGCATTTTAACACAGCTCTATCAGACTTCACCCAGGGGCCCCAAAATAATTTTTGTGAAATTGAATTATGTCCATTTTAATAGGGATTTTCTTTTTAAACGAATTCTACTTTGTTCTTTTCTTAAAGCAAAGACTTTTATGCTAAAATAAATACCTTCTGTCCCTCCGCCCCTCTCCCATATTTCCTTTGTATAAATCTTCATTCTTACATTCAGAGGTGACGTGGGCATAGTTGAAAGGTCACAGTTAAAAGCTCTAGCTTCAGAACCAGAGAGTCATGGATACAAATTCTGGCTAGGAACAGACCCCAATCCATTGGAATGAATAAACAACTCATCAGAATGGCCACTTGGTCTTTCAGTCCCTAAACCCTCCTGGCCCATGGCAGCTGAGCGTTGCCCCTGTTTTGTCCATGCATTGGAGAGTCAGCCTCTCTGAGCTGTGTTTCCTCCACACTTGAGGCCAATACTCATCTTGCAGAGTTGTTAGGAGGATCAACTGAGGGACCAACTGAGGTTCCTTGCACATAGTAGGCCCTCAGCAGAAAGTAGCTGCTATGACATTGTTAAACGTTCGACATCTCAAAGAGAGAACAACCGTGTTCCCTCTCCACCCCACAGTTCAGTGTGCCCAGCTTGGAAACTCACATCTTTTTGGGGATTAGTTAATTGATTGGAGATATGAACTATATCTAGTGGAGGCATGTCTTTATCTTCTAGAGAAAAATCTTTAGATGGTTTATCCCTTTTAACTTTGGTTATAAAAGTATTAAAAAAGAATACACAAAAGATCTGAAAAAGAAACAAAATCATCTGTAATCCCATCACACAGAGTTAACTACTGTTAACTTTTAAAGCATATCTTTTCAAACTTTTTTTTCTATGAAAATATAGAGATTCGTATAAGACGGGGTATCATCCTAAAGTCAATGTGGATAACCCCTTTCACTCAGTGCTCTATCACAGACATGTTTTCATGTCAGCAAATAACGTCTTCATAGAATGCCATGATATGGATTTTCTAAATGTATTTAGCCATCAATGGAATTTAGGTTACTTGCAGTGAACTGCAGTGAACTGCCTTACACATAAGTCTTTTAATACATACACAGCTGTTTCCTTAGAGTACATTCGTAGAAGTAAATTTGCTGGAACAGAGGGAATGCCTATTTTAAATAATGAGACATATCACCACATTCACTTTGGAAAGGCTGTTCTAAGTTGTACATACTCCCATTAAAGCATATGTAATGTCCCTGTCTCTGCATTGAAAAGCTCTTGAATAAAACATTTTTATAGTCTTTGATAAACGAGAGAATTTTCTCCCCAAAATCAAACAGTATCTTTTCAATATTTTTTTTCATATTAAAAGAGAAAAACTCAGTTGTTTAAAAAATAAATAAAGGCTTTTGGCCGGGCGCGGTGGCTCACGCCTGTAATCCCAGCCCTTTGGGAGGCTGAGACGGGTGGATCACGAGGTCAGCAGATCAAGACCATCCTGGCTAACACGGTGAAACCCCGTCTCTACTAAAAATACAAAAAAATTAGCTGGGCATGGTGGCGGGCGCCTGTAGTCCCACTTGGGAGGCTGAGGCAGGAGAATGGCATGAACCCAGGAGGCAGAGCTTGCAGTGAGCCGAGATGGCACCACTGCACTCCAGCCTGGGCAACAGAGCAAGACTCTGTCTCAAAAAAATAAAATAAAATGAAATAAATAAATAAATAAAGGCTTTTTAACCACAAACGAAGTTCTCTTGTCATGACAACTATTAACACTGTATTTATCGGAATCGGTGAAATCTTAAATATCTCATATAATCCTCTCTCTTTGTAGATGAGCAAAGTTAGATCAGCACTTAGAGGGTTCGAAGAGGAAGAGTCTCCTCTGTTTCTGTTATCTCTTTTCTTCTCACCCACCTTCTCATATTCAAATAATCATCTTTTTTTAATTCCTAGAGGAAATATTATTTTTCTCCTAATATCAGGGTAGCCCTGTGACATTTAAAATTCTTTTATTGGAAGTCTAACATGCATACACAAAAGTATACAAATCTCAACTGAATGAACTATCACAAAGTAAAAGCCTGTGTAATCGTCACTCAGGTCAAGATAAAAAAAAATTTTAATTAACATTTGCTAATACAGATGATCATAATGAAAAATGTAAAATTGCTGTGACAGTCTCTTGGACTACAACTTCTATATCCGACAGTCAGTAATTTCTTGGGAGAAGGTACCCGGTTGGTCTCCCCATTTTTACGATTATACTTCTCTGGGGGACAATCGGCAATATTCTGTGTGCAGTAACTTGCATAGTTTTAAAACGATCCACACCACTGAAAATTCTTACTATTCGTGAAGCCAAACCAAGCAGTTGTAAGGACAAAACATGGCAGCTGCAGGAGTGTGTGATTAGGATGACACCACTGTGGCCTAAAACCAAATGCTTTGGTACAAGTCAAAAACAAATGGTTTGGTTTCAAGTCACAATTTGGTATTACCCTTGCAGTTACTAGATGAAGGTGGAGGCGAACAACTGGGCGCTCTGCATCTGAGAAGTCTGCAGAGAGTGAGAAGTATTTGCTGCAGCCGCTGGGCTCAGCCACTTGCCCCTGACGTCAGAACTCCCTGGAGGCAGAGACCGCAGCACCCTGACTCCTGGACCCCACGCCCTTTTCAAGGGGCCAGGCTGTGCTTCAGAACCTTGGCAGAGAAGGTTCCAATTCTGTACCGGCTCCTGGCAGCCAGCCGCGCTCCCGGTACTCAGCCTCACTCAGCCATTCGCTGCGTGTCCAGGATGGACACCCAGTTTAATCTTGTTGTTCAGTCAATAGCTTTTGCATTATCTTTCTTTTTGTGGTTAATGTACCATTTTTCTTCTTTTCTTCCCCTACACAAACACTGCCATGCCTGAAGTACTTCCCCTGCTTGTAGAGAAGTTATAGCCTGGGCTGTAGTGGAACAGTGCTCTGATTAAAGTGATTAAAACTATATACAGCATGCATAATTAACCTTTGCGCGGCTGTCACAGCAAGCTGATGCATGCAGCTGATACCATATCTGTCTGTGGCAGGCGGCGTATGCTACATGACCATTTTTTTTTTCCTGCAGAATTTTAATCACTTGAGATAAAGAGCCAGGAGAGAGAGATCAAGGCTGTATTAATCCTCTCAATGGCTTTATAATTTCCCTTCTATTCTGCTGCTGGTAATCAAGAAAAATAATGCCACCTTAATCCTGGATGCCAAGGTCAATCATCTCTGTGCCCTTTGATAGTAAGGATGTCATTATGGAAGGGTTTTTAATGAACATAACGCTCGCCGCACTCCTGAGGGAGAGGGATGCATTCTGCAACTTCGGGATGGGCAGGCGGGCCTCCATTGCTGACAAAAATGATTTTAAAACATTAGCTCTATTAGAAATAAATCCCGAACAGCTGGTTGAGGTTGCAGACCAGCCGTACCCAGCAGTGATTGAGAAATTCAGGCATGAGCTGCAGCAGGTCAACAGGTGAGAAGGGCCCAAGCCCTGATTAGCGGTTGGGCAACACAGCGAGAACCAAAACGGGGCGGGGGCCTTGGGCAGCCCCAGCAGCAGGAGCCCAGCCCGCGGCGCCAACACCAGCGCCTCTCTGGAGGGCTGCCAAGATCAAAAAAGTGCAGCGATGCGCAGATGCGTGGTGGCATTTTAAAACAATGCCCTGGTCTTTTTTTTTTTTTTTTTTAAGAACATGCAGACAGGTGAAAAACAAAATCCTTTCAGCTCAAACGCACCTGAACTAAATCCCAGAGGGCTGAGTGCTGCTGTACCACTCCCTCCCGCTCTTACTTGGTTTTCCCAAAAACACATTCCCCAGGTCGAGGTGGTGGAGCTGACCCAGCCTTCACTTCACTGAAAGACAAACCAGACGGGCTGAGAGCAGTTCCCGGGCCTCCAGAGGCTGCGGCTCGCACAGCTTTGCCGGCTGTGGTTATGAACTGTGATCTGACAGTGGAAGGCAGCACTTGTTAGGAAATCTTTATGTAGCATGGGTCACTTACCCTGGTGAAGGAAAGGCTGAGGAAGGCCTCGAGTTCAGACTTCAAACACACATGAGGTTCCTGGGATTAGGGGAAAGAAATGAGTAACTAGCCGCCCACTCACCCTTGAGAACAAAAGAAAAGAGAGACCTTCATCTCTGGTAGACAGGATTTTAATAAGATTTGGGAAAACACACAAACATTCTTTTTTTTTTAATCTTTATTTTTCATTTATTTTCTTCAGCTTTTAAGTTCCGGAGTGCTTGTGCATGAGGTGCAGGTTTGTTACACAGGTAAACCTGTGCCATGGTGGTTTGCTACACAAATCAACCCACCACCTAGGTATTAAGCCCAGCATGCATTATTCTTCCTGATGCTCTCCCTCCCCCACCCATGCAACAGGACCCCCAGTGTGTGTGGTTCCCCCGCCACGTGTCCATGTGTTCTTATCGTTCAGCTCCCACTTAGAAGTGAGAACATGCAGTGTTTGGTTTTCTGTTCCTGCGTTGGTTTTCTGAATATAACGTCTTCCAGCTCCTTCTGCGTCCCTGCAAACGACAAGATTTCATTCCTTTTTGTGGCTGCATGGTATTCCATGGTGTATACATACCACATTTTCTTCATCCATTCTATCATTGATGGACATTTGGGTTGACTCCATGTCTTTGCTATTGTGACTAGTGCTGCAATGAACATATGCATATGCGTGCATACATCTTTATAACAGCATGATTTATATTCATTTGGTTATATAACCAGTAATAGGATTGCTGGGTCAAATGGTATTTCTGCTTCTAGATCTTTCAGGAATTACCACACTGTCTTCTACAATGGTTGAACTAATTTACATTCCCATCAACAGGAAAACACACAGACATTCTAAAGTGAGCCCTCACACCAGAATGGTTCCTATAAATGGTTCTTCTTTGTATGTCTTTTAAAATGCATTAGATTTTCTTTCTCTCAAGTGGTTCATGGTACAGCTTCCCTTCACATTGAGGGATGGGCTACGGAAGCTTGGAGCTCTGTTTCCGGGAGGCTCCTGAATTACCAGCTATATTAGTCCATTTTCACGCTGCTGATAAAGACATACCTGAGACTGGGTAATTTATAAAGAAAAAGAGGTTTAATGGACTCAGTTCCACATGGCTGGGGAGGCCTCGCAATCATGGCGGAAGGCAAAAGGCACGTCTTACCTGGTGGCAGACAAGAGAGAAATGAGAGCCAAGTGAAAGGGGAAACTCCTATAAAATCATCAGATCTTGTGAGACTTACTCACAACCACGAGAACAGTATGGGGGAAACTGCTCCATGATTCAGTTATCTCCCAGCTGGTCCCTCCACAACACGTGGGAATTCTGGGAGCTACAATTCAAGATGAGATTTGGGTGGGGACACAGCCCAACCATTTCACCAGGTGGAGGGTGGCTGTAGAGGCCCACTTGAAATGCCTTTCACTCCTGAGAATGCTGCAGGGAGGGTGACCTTGGATGGGCAGAGTCAAGGTCAATGCCATATGAGCCAGGAGACCCTGATGCGGGAGGCCCCTCTTTCTCTTCAAGGGCTTTGCTCATTCTTCTCTCTTTTATCATCTGACCCCAAACACTGATTCTTTCCTTCTAGAATTTGTGTTTGGACTCAGTAAATACCTCCATTTAGATTCTACTCATTTAGAATGTATGATGATCTGACCTAGTCTGGGATGAAATTTACTCTTGTACCATCTTTGAGAGAAGTGTACATGGAGCCAGTGTAGAATGTAAATAGCATTGTTGGAGCGTGTTTCACCTCCTTCCATGAACAAACTGTTTTTAAGGACTTAGACACCACTGTTGTCACTATTTACACATGAGCCTTCTTTTTTTTTTTTTAAAGCCAACTTGGCAGGGTCTCTCCTGGAAACCACTTTGTTAGCAATTCTCTTCACCAGTTAAAATGAAAACTGAATTATAAAAAATTCTATAATTTAGACATTCTCTGCTTCCTCTGAGTTACTCTATTGACGCAGAAAACAATTTAGTCATGCATACCTAAGAGATTGTTCTGGCTTTTTTCCCCTTCAAATGTAATTTAGGTAATGGAACATTTGCCCCGTTTCCATAGATCAGTTGAAGTGCTGGCTGGAAGGGCCGCCCAGATGTGATCCTCATAAGAAATTGGAACATAGGAACTGCCACACTGAGTTATTGGTGCAGTTTATGGAGCTCAGAGGTTTTCTACTGGTTTCTGCAGAGCCCACGGGTTCCAGGGAGGTGCCTAGAGGTCTTCTGAGGATGAAGCAGGAGATTCACGGGGTGGTCAGTGGGCAGGACCCCAAACACACAGGCTTCGACCAGAGAAGCCTGCTTTCCTCTGTTTTCTACATTGGGGTTCTCCTAGGATTTGTTGGGGGAAAAGAGGTTTCTTAAAAGCTTAAGGCCTTGTATATAGCCCTTTGCTCTGTCTCAATAGAATTTATAAAGACAAGATTGATCTCCTTGATAAGTCTTAAGCGAGGAACGTGCCTGAACGGCTAAGTGCTTGTTGCAGACATTATGAGCCTGTCTGCCCCACGTGAATCCAGCTGTGTGTGTGCACATGCAGGTGTGTGTATGTGTGCGGCCCTTCATTATTTGAGGCTCCTAAAAAATCACGTCGTTGCCAAAATGAGTTCCAGAAATTCATCCAGTAACCAGGGCACATGGGGACCAACAGAAGACTTTGAGCTTAAATAGTCCTGGACCCCAGATCGTGCAGGCCTTTGACCTCTGTTCGAAGAAATCAAAACTGTGCCATGAAGACAGAACCAGAAACCTAGAGTCCTCCTCTGGACCTCGCTCCCTGGCTCCCTCTCTCCCTCCCTCCCTTCCCCCCTCCATCCCATTGTCTAGCAGAGGGATCATCACTCTTCCTCCACGGTGGTTCCTGAATACAGTCCTTCCTCCGTTCCTCTTGCCCTAGTTCTAGTCTCATCATTTTGGCCTAAATGACTTGGTATCTTAATTGTTCTGTCTCCAGCGTTTTCTCCTTCACTCAAACGTCCACATGGCCTCAATATTCCTACTTTTAAAACATCAATATGATGAAGTCACCAAACTTAAAAATAATCTTTAGTTGTTTCTCATTGCCAGAGGATGAAAGTCCAAAGTCCAACCCCCTTAGGAAGATATTTAAAACTTTACACAAGCTCATTCTAAGTGATTGGTTTTTTGGTTTGTTTGTTTTTTGTTTGTTTGTTTGTTTGTTTTTTTGAGACAAGGTCTCGCTGTGTCACCCAGGCTGGAGGGCAGTTGCAGAATCATAGCTCGCTGCAGCCTCGACCTCCTGGGCTCAAGCGATCCTCCCACCTCAGCCTCCGAAAGCGTGGGGATTACAGGCATGAGCCACTGCACCCGGCCGCCTTTCTTCCCTTGTAGCTTTTTGATGGCTGTGCATTATTTCATGTCCCACTAGACTGAGGCTCAGTGAGGGCCTCTTGGGTTTGAAATCCTTGTGTCTGGCGCATAAAAGGAGTTCCATGGGTTTGAACTCAGTGCGCGGGAAGTTGTGCTTTGTTGTTTGATACTGTTGGTTTGTGAGTATCACTGCATGCCAGGCCTCTAATGTTTGCCCCTTTCTACCTCCTCACAACTACTTTACTCAGTGAGAGCAGTTAGCGCCGTTTCTCAGATGAGGACACTGAGTCTCAGGGAGATTAGGCACCTGGGTTAACTTTATTATTATTTACCATCCTTTGCATCCCCCATCTTTGAGCACATATTGTGTGCCAGGCTTGTTCTAGGTGCTGGGAACACACTCACTGGAGGCTGAGGGCAAGTGCACAGGCCAGTGTGGGGACCGGCCCCTCCAGCTCCAGCTCCCAGGAACCACAGCTATGGGCAGAGCCCATGAAGCAAGCGTGGTTAGATCTCTATAAATAGTTACATCTCTGGTGTGGCTCCTTCCAACTTGTGAAGGACAAGGTAACTCCCCAGCGTGAGTCATTACCGAGTTACAGATTAGCTGATGGGGCCTTCTCTGCTACAGAGTGGGCCTGGGCTTTAAGGCCTGGGACTAGGGGAGGTGGAAGCTTATCCCCTTCTCGCCATAAGCGCTGTCACTCCAGAGCGGTGCTGCGCAAATTGGAAAGGAGATAGGAAGGTGATGTCCTTTCACCCTTGACCTCCTAGTGTGTCTGCCCCCACCCCCACCCCGCCCCATCTCTGCCAATAGCCCCTGGGGACTATGGCTAAGGGGTCAGGTGCACCTGAGCCTAAACCTGCCCATACCTAAGGCTGTTTTAGTAATTCGGGAATGAGGGATGTCCACAACGCGAGGGCTGTGGGTCCGAGCGGCCTTCCCTGCTGGCCGTGGCAGTCCCTAGTGGCTGGTTTTGAGCGAGTGCTATAAGTGCACTGGCAGTGACTCTAGGCCGGCTGCTTTGGGAATAACGTCTGTAAACTGACTGATGCCCGGTGGCAACAGAGTTCCTTGAATTTGGTAACTTGGGGGTGGGCTGCGTGGGCTGTGGGGGCTGAAGCCACCTATGACACACACTCATCACATTCCACAGAGAATGCAGTGCAGCCCTCTCTGATGATTTATTTGCTCTGTTTTCTGTTTATTGTACGTTATTATCCTTGTGCTTTCGGTACACGTGTCACTTACTAAGAACCCACCATGGCTTTGTCCTATCAAGTCGGCCCCGTCTAGCACCTCAGGCCTGTACCACCTGGCTGCGGCTCCCAGCCCTGCCTTCCTCCCTCTTGATGGTGTGGGAGAATTTCGTGTGTCTCTGTTTTCTTTCCTAAGTTGATAAACGCTGTGGTATCAATTATCATATCTTTCAATAAATAGGTTAGATGTTGCTTAATTGTTTAGTTAATTCCTGGCCTACTTTATTTCCCGTGATGCCGCCATGCCAAGCTGCATTAGTTGTACAGTTCCACTGAAGCCTTTCCCTTCTCTTGTTTCCTCCCAAAGTTCAAAATAAGTAACAATGGTGATGACAAATGCTAACACTCATTTAGCACTTTCTGGAGATGCCGGAGAAAAGTATGCATTCTGCTGTTGTTTTATTGCGAATTCTCCCACTTACTCCTAAGCTGAGTTCTGAGTTTGGATGGTCTCAGAGGCATCCCGTGAGAAAAGGATTTCAGTGCAAGGGGTTTATCGAGGCGGTGATCCTAGGAGGCCGTGCCGTGCCACAGGGAAGGGAAGGCAGCAGATCGGAGGTTATCAGGCATGGTGGCCCCGCAGAGACCTGCAGCTCGGCCCCTCAGGAACAAAGGGAGCTGGTGCAAAACACGGACTGTACAGTTATCCCACGTCAGGGATGAAGGACGGATCTGGGCCTTCTACGGCAACTCCCAGCAGTCACCTTTGTTCACTGCTGCACATCAGGGATTCTAATTCTCTGGAACATCTGGTCATTGTGGAAGAAAGCAGAGTGGACTCCAGCCACCAGAGAGAGAAAGCTGTTAGGCAAAGAGATAGAGATGCCGAGCATAGGAAGTCAGCCAGCATGCACTGTACGGCTGGAGAGGACACAGGCAGCAGCAGCATGGCTGCACCAGACCATCTGGGTATTTTTACTTTACAGATAATGAAGCTGAGTCTTAGAGGACTAAGTAGCTTGCCTCCAGTAACACTTGGAAGTCTTTTGTGTTCTTTACTCTCTGAAAAATTCTGACAATACAAATATTTAACTTGCAGTTGAGTTCACCAGTTGTTCAGTGAGCTTGGTTTCTGCCTATATTTGGGTTGGGTATATTTTCCACCTGACCCTGCCTCAAAAGTTGGCTGTTGGCCAGACATGGTGGTAACACCTGTAGTCCCAGCACTTTGGGAGGCTGGGGCAAGAGGATTACTTAAAGCTACGAGTTCGAGACCAGCCTGGGAAACAAAGCAAGGACCTGTCTCTACAAAAAATATTAAAAATTAGCTAAGCATGGTGGTATGATCCTGTAGTCTCAACTACTTGGGAGGCTGAGGCAAGAGGATCACTTGAGCCCAGAAGTTTGAGGTTGCAATGAGCTGTAATCACACTACTGCACACCAACCTGGGCAACAGAATGAGATCTCAATTCAAAAAACTTTGCTCTTGAAGTGCCAAGCCTACTTGCGTCCATGAAAGATTATGTTGCAGCCTACTCTGAAGAGAAACCAATGAGGCTACGTTAATATTTTTTTTGAATGATATATTTTTAATTCAAACTTGGAGTAATTGATGGGCTAGGTTATGCCGCTGTTGCAAACAACTCGGTAATCTCAGTGGTTTGACACAGCCTGGGTTCATTTCTCACCTATACAGCGTCCACAGCAGGTCCATGTGGGGACTCAGGGATCCAGGCTGCTTTATCTAGTGGCTCCCCTATCTGAAGCTCAGCAGTAGCCCTGGCGAATCACAAGGATGACTGGAGACTTGTGCTTGGAGCTTTCACTAATTCACTCCAGAAATGATAATGACATTTCTATTTCCATGTCATTAGCCAAAAAAATGGCCCCAACTAATTACATGAAAGCTGAGAAGTACAATCCTCCTTGTGCCTCGAACAGGCAGGGGAGGAACCATGGAGTATTAGTGAACATGGAAAACATGTTTCCCAGTAGAGAAGTAATAATAATTGAGCAATCATGATCAAGGCCCGCCTAGGGCATTTCCTGGGGATTTCTGAAAGGCTGGAAGAATTTTGCCTTGGGCTGTAAATGTCAATTGCTCATTAATTCCTCAGAAATGCCCACAGCCAAGGTTGCTATTGCTAATAAAATACATTTGTTTGGTTATTTAACAAAACAAAAAAAGCATGTTGTCATTTTCCCCTGGCCTGATGATTCCTGAAGCAGATGATTATTCTCTATTTTCTACATCATATGAGTTTGTATCATCTTTTTCTTTTCTACCTCTCCAAGTGGGTAGGGAGTAAATCTCATTGGCCTGAAATATCATCACGGGCAGTACTCAGCCATTGTTCTCACAGCTGTTTTGAAATATAAATAACAGAAAAATGCATTTTAACGTTAATTTCAATAATTCTTTCCGCCTTAGCAACTGACGTAAGATTTGCTGGTACTGGGTTTTCTGCAAATTTTTATTCACATGTGTTGTCTTGTATTTCTTTTCTCTGTCTGACTGTTTTACAGAAAAAGTGACCACTATGTAGTTCTTGTCACCTTAACAATAAAGGTGCTTTTCAAGTGGTCTATATTTCTTTTAAATATGTTTCAGTCAAAAGGAGACCAAAAGAGTTAGTAAAGAATTGGGTCAGCCTTACTGAAACGAACGGTTGAAGTTTGACTTCTCTCATCAGTGAATGATAGATGCCGCGCCTTCTGCCTGGCTGGTACAGACTCCATTTGATGTAGGAGGAACTCATACCCTTGTAGCTTTTCCCACGTTGTTGTGAAAACTGCGGAAACAATTCCTTGTTCCACGTGAGAACGAGTCATCACTTAACTTGATGCTGTTTTCATCATATTGTCCCATCCCACAGTCTGGCCCACAGCCTGGCCCACAGCATTGGGGTGGAACCAGAAATGGCTCCTGCGGAGAGCAAAGCAGGACATAAACCGTACCCCGCCTCTGCAAGGCTTATGCTGTTATTTGTCCTGATGTACAGAGTGGATTCACAAAGGCCTTTGAGGACCCAAAGAGAAAATATATTCAGTAAATCAATGGTGATGCGTTAATAGACTGCTACTGTATTTGTTGTTCACAGAATGTAATTCCTTGATAATGGCATTTTCTACAGTATATCATCACAAAACAATAGCAATATCACCACAACAGGAGTGACTTTGATAAATTATACAAGAATAGGATCTTAGAATTTAGTACAGATCTAATTTAGGTTAAAAGTATTGGTGGAGAAGGAGATTTCATTTTTAACATTGTTCAGAGGTACAAAAAATCCTGGGAGAAAAAATTCACACATATTGTGAGAAGCCAATGCACATATTAAGTTACTGGTGCAGAATTCGCAAGGTTTTCACATCTTTTGACTCATTCTCGTATTCTATATGTTATGCTATATGTTATTTTAATGTTTCATTTTACTAGAAGTTAATCTATGTGTCTAAAAATTGCAAGAGTGTTAAAAAGGAACTATGGCTCTTTATTATTTTAAAAGTGGAGATCTAGGAATAGCATAATTTTGTTGCTATTGAGTTTTTAACTAGATGTGTTGATATTCCTTGGTAATGTTTCAAGGATCCTGACATAATCAACCATGGCTCTTGCTTCCTCTGGGATCTTGAAGCTCAAAAACCCACTAGCAGCTCTTAGCACTCTTAAGGCTGATAAAAATTGAGACTGAAAGTGATATCTAATCAATGCTTCTGAGATTCAATCAAATATTAAGATCCTTGAGGCCATCACACTATTTAATTGGATTCCTAGTACTTCTTTATAGTCAGATAGACACCTTTGTCCAAAGGCGCTCACATTGGTGAAGCTGGCAGCACATCGTGAGGGAGGCCATTCTCCCTGTCCTGGCCCCTGGCATCCCAGAGTCAGGCCTACAGTTGGGCTCTCCCAGGACAGTGAATGAAGTGCAGGTGGCAGAAAGACAAAAAGAGGGTCCAGTTCCTTCATGGTAGCTGTAGCTGCATTGGAATCTACTGTGGTGGTGTCCAGAGGTGGCATGCCCTACAGTGGTGCCAGTGGCATTCTGGCTAGATGATTCTTTTTTTTTTTTAGAGATGGTGTCTTGCTCTGTCGCCCAGGCTGGAATGCAGAGGAGCGATCTCAGCTCGCTGCAAGCTCTGCCTCCTGGCTTCATGCCATTCTCCTGCCTCAGCCTCCCAAGTAGCTGGGACTACAGGTGCCCGCCACCTCGCCCAGCTAATTTTTTTGTATTTTTAGTAGAGACAGGGTTTCACCATGTTAGCCAGGATGGTCTCAATCTCCTGACCTCGTGATCCACCCTCCTCCACCTCCCAAAGTGCTGGGATTACAGGCATGAGCCATCGTGCCTGGCCTATATGATTCTTACTAGAAGGCGGAGGTTGTGTTTCAGAGGTAACTAGTCTCCTGCTGGTCTGTCTTCCAAGGCCAGTCAACCTCTTCCAGCCTTTGTGAACTCTTGAGAACCTTCCAGGAAACTCCCCACTCCTCCTCCTCACTTTTGCATAAGTTAACCTGATTGGTTTCTATCGTTTGCAACCAAGAACCTCTGACTGGTTCATTGGTCAGTATTGGCTCAACATGTCCTAAATGCTCAAATCAGACAGAGCCTTGGGAGACCATCTGTCCCTCATTTTACAGATGGATTTCAGACATGGCCCTAGCTCAGAGTCCTGCAGACAGTTGGTAGCTGAGCAGGGACTAGAACTCTGTCCTCTTGATTCCAGATACAGTGCTCTTTTCACCTGTGGCCTTTCTAGTCTAGAGAATTACTCTGCAGACCTGCACTACATGGTAGGCGCTAGCCACATGGAGTTGTTGAGCACTTACAATATGGTACAATCCAAATTGATACGTGCTATGTGTAAAATACACAGCAGATTGCGAAGACTTTGTGCCGGGAAAAATGTCAATGATCTCACATTTATGTTTTTATGTTGATCGCATGTTGAAATTGTAGATGTGTTGGGTGAGATAAACAGCATCATTAAGCTTGTTTTTTACCTTTTTCTTTGTACTTTATTCAACATGGCTGTCAGAAAAATTAAAGTTGCATGTGTAACATGGACTATGCACACATTGAACCAAGCTGCTGTATGCAATTATAAGAAAAGATAACACTTGAGTCTCTATGGGTAATGTTGGGCCTGTGGTTTTTGTGCTGGGATATTGTATTTGTTTTTGCTGTGGTTAAAAAAAAAAAAAAAAAGTAGCGGGTGCGGTAGCTCGTGCCTGTAATCCCAGCACTTTGGGAGGCTGAGGCAGTCGGATCACCTGAGGTCAGGAGTTCGAGACGAGCCTGGGCAACATGGTGAAACCCTGTCTCTACTAAAAATACAAAAATTAGCCAGGTGTTGTGGTGGGTGCCTGTAATCCCACTTACTTGGGAGGTTGAGGCAGGAGAATCGCTTGAACCCAGGAGGGGGAGGTTGCAGTGAGCCGAAAGCACTCCAGCTAGATATAGCTAGACTCCATCTCAAAACACCATTTATTTTTCACTATGGGTCTACCAGTTGGCTGTGGCTTCACTGGGCTCAACCAGGCCAGCCTAACCTTAGCTGGGCTCTATGTGTTTTACATTTTGGGACCCAGGCTCTGGTGGAGCCATCACTGTCTAGAGCACATCCTTCAAGCACCAGAATAGAACCGGAAACACAGTAGAGACTCAAAGACAGGATAAGCCCAGTGGTACTTCCATTGGGAAAGAGGATGGGGGAGGCCCCAACAGTCCACAGCAGTCCTAGTGTCCTGCTGGGCAAATATTTCAAGGACCCGTAGGCTGGGAGTAGGGGGTGTCGACTGGGCCTCAGTCGTGCTCCCGGGGAGGACTTTCCAGGCCGTGGTTTTCGTGGCTCTGAATCTGCCCTCTGCCAGGTGCACTCTTCTGTCATCCTCCGTGGCTACCTCTGAGGAAGGTGCTGGAAGACATGCCCTCCTTCATGGCTGAGCAGATTTCTTAACCTGCTTCCTGCCCATAGGAAGGATGAATGCCAAGGATCGTTTTAGATCTCAAATAGCCACAGTCTATGTTAATCCAGCTGAAAGTGTAGTTATCTATTTGTCCCTTTTGAAGCCATCCTGTTTGTTTTTAATCTCTTTGATTCCAGTCAACCCCGTGTGCCTACAGTCATTTTTCGTGCATGTCCTCCTTTCTCTAAACTCAATTCCAAGTACACTGAGCACATCATGCTTCCAACAGGCCAAATTCTGGGTCTCTTTCTCTAGGCCATTTTGTGCAGTTGAAAGATTTCATTGGGGACCTTGATAATCCAACTAAAGGTTTCGGCGCAAGAGCCAATGATTGCATCTTTGATTTGGTCTTTACCCGTAGGCTGTGCTTTCATGGCCAACCTTAATTTGGTGAGAAATTGCTTCACTTTAAAATCCTGAAAATGTTGTATTTTCTCTCTTCCCTTTCAACTGTATTTGCAAAGCAGTGAGTTTTTTGGGAGGGGGGCGAGGTGCATTTTTTTTCCCTATAGCACGGTGTCAAAGGCATTCTATAACACCAGTTCACACAGGCAAGGTTCTGTTTTGAAAACAAGTTTAGTTAGGCCAATTTTCTAAGTTATCACAGGTAATTTCTTTTTTCTTTTTCTTTTTTTGCCAGGTGTTTCAACACTGCATATCTTGGGTTGCCATTTTTCCAACTTCCTTTAACAGCTTTCCAGCTTGCCATCACCTAAACCCAAAACCAATGACCCATATTTCAGGTTTTTGTAATGGCAGCCCTACTTCTGTGTACCAATTTCTGTATTAGCTTTTGCTGCAGTAACTAGCAATTCTCAAATCTCCATGGTTTCCAACAACAAACATTTATTTTTCACTTAAGAATCCTGCGAGTCAGCTGCAGCTCTGCCGAGCTTGGCTGTGTTCTCCACGTCTCCTCATGCCAGGCTGAGGCTGAATGAGCAGCTGCCATCTGGGCCCTGCTCTTCTCATGCTGGAGGGCAGGAGCTCCGGAGGGGAAGCGGGAACCCCCAGGATCTCATAAAGCCTCTGCTGGGACCTGGCAGCCGTCCCCTCCTCCCACAAGTCATATGGCAAGCCCAAGGTTAACGGGGTGAGCCTGTACCCTTCACCTCCTGGCAAGTCACGATGAGGAGAGGGCGGAGACAAATCATTTTGAACAAGTGATACAGTCTCTCACAGGCATAGATTCCAAAAAGAAACCCAGGAGAGAGTCACCATGCCTCAAATCAAGAACAGCCATATTGCATTTCTATCAAGGCAGAAGCACAGGTGTGACAGTGTGACAATGAACCCTGAGACCGGAGGCCCTCCAGCCCAGGTGGACGTCCAGCTATGCAGCCAGCTCAGTGCAGCCGAAAGAACCTGGGAGGCAGTCCGGAAAGCTGAGTTCCTCTTACCCGTATCCCCGCAGCAAGCCACTTTCCCTCTGTGGATCTCAAGTTCCTCTTCAGTATTAACCAAGAGTTAAGCACAATCGTGGGTTGCTTTCGAGGATGCTGTTCTGATCTCTGCCAGTGCACTTCACATGGCAGGGAACAGGCTGCCTTCCCAGGAGGCCGAGCTGCAGTAGAAGGAGCATGAGTTTAGGAATCAGGCCAATTTGAGCTGGAAGCCCAGGCAGCCGTTTACCAGGTGTGGGCCTATCATATACCCTCTGACTCTGTTTCCTCATCTGTGAAGTGAACATCACAGCATCTAACTCTCAGGGCTGTGGGTAGGATAATTATTTTATACAGTGCCTTTTGCTAGGAAATTTTTTGTTGTGTTGAGTCAAAATCTGATGCCCTTAACCAGTGAACTCCGGCCCCGGTTCTGCCTCTGCCTGGGGCAGCAAAACAGTGATTAGGAATATGGGCACGGGGGTCAGCCCACCTGGGTCTGAATCGCATTGTCTGCTCCTGGTCAGGATGGCCGGGGGGAGGATCCTTAATGCCCCTGCGGTTGGCTTGCTATGCTTATCTGTAAATGAGCTGCTGATAATATCAACTTCATAGTTTTGTTGTGGGGATAAATGAGCCCGTGCATGCAAACTCAAGTAGCTGTTATTATTTCAGTTGGCAGCTCCTCAGGTACCTGAGCCTGCTTTCCATACCTTCTGGGTCATCCCGTATTACTTCAGGCTAAGCAACCTCACATTTCTCCAGCATTCTGTAGATGTCAAGCTTTCTGCAATCCTCCCCCGTCTAGCTGTCCTCTTGAGAATCTCCTTCAGGAGCTCTGGTTAAGAGATAAAGAAACAGTGAGGGCATTCGAGTTCATTATCCCAGCCACGATGGCATTCTAGAGTCTCCACAGACACTCAGGATCGGCCCAGGGTCCCACATCTGTCTCTTCTCCATGTCTTACCCTGCCTTCTCCAGATGATGGTGATTTTATGATCCCAGTCACCTGCCCCCACCCTCACCTTATCTGACCCTGTTTCCTGGGCCACCCACTTGCCACTTGGAATATTTATTGTCTAACTGTGATTTTCCAGTGTTAAGGATTTTACAGGTTTACACTGGAATTAGAGGTTCATCTGAACTGCCTGTGATGTCCCTGCTGGTTTCCCAATGTCCAGGCACTGCAGAGATGTATAAGATACGAGAATACAGTCACCTAAAGACATGGGAAGTTTTGTAAGCAATGTCTCCCGAGATTCCCCATTCTAAATATGGCAAGGAGTGTTTTAAGTACTTCATGCTTGAAGCTTTTCATGCATTTCCATTGTTGCAGTTGGACCAGTTTTAAAATATATATATCATAAATAATCTTCAGAACATTTTAATGTACTACCGATGGTATTAAAAGTCAAAGCTTTCACAAAATTTAATTTACTTCTCCCTGTAACTTAAGAACAGTTTTAAAATGTGCATGGCTCCTGCTAAATTTAACAGCTTCCCCTTTTGCCTTCTCGACTGGAGGCTGCAACAACCTGAGCCAGGAGGTCTGGCGACTACAATGTTTGAGTGAAGCTGTGAGATCCATGCCTGTACTGGAAGCTCCTGACAGCCTCTGCAGGGCCTTGGTGCCAGGCTCCGGGGGTGGTGGGGGAGTGGGCTTTCCTTCTTAGAAAGCCTCTAGGCTTTCCAGGTTCAGGAAGAAGCTCCCCAGCTGGGCCTGGCCACTGAAAGGAACCCTGAGCCTCAGTTTGCAGCCCAGAGATGCTCCAGGGTCTCCCCCAGTGCATCTTCCTGGAGAGCTACAACATCAGGGCATCAGATCCACAGAAGATACATGTGCTTCACTATACACCAGGTATGTATTGAAACTAAAGCACAGTAATACAATTTTTTCTTTTTTTTTTTTTTGAGACGGAGTCTCACTCTGTCCCCCTGGTTGGAGTGCAGTGGTGCAATCTCGGTTCACTGCAACCTCTGCCTCCCAAGTTCAAGCGATTTGTACTTCAGCCTCCCGAGTAGCTGGTATTACAGGCACGCGCCACCATGCCTGGCTAATTTTTTGTGTCTTTTAGTAGAGAAGGGGTTTCACCATGTCGGCCAACTCCTGACCTCAGGTGATCCGCCTGCTTTGGCCTCCTGAAGTGCTGGGATTACAAGTGTGAGCCACTGAGCCCTGCCAAGACTCTCATTTCCTAACTCTTGATTACAAGCATGTCTCTAATGTACATTTTACTGATTCATTCCTCTAAAAATATTGTTGCTTTTACTCAATATGGTAAAAGTTTCTATTATAGGGTAAGAAGAATAGCACAAAATATTCACCAGGCATGGAGGATATCATTGCAGTTCAAGAAAGAAATCATAAGTAGTAACTAAGGGGCTTCGTACCCATAGAGTCATCTCATCATCACTGTAATACATTCTTGTATTTATTTATTGGAGCCTGAGGATGTTAAACCCTTACTTTTGTATGACTATTCATAGCTTATTGGTGCTTTCATCTTTATAGAAACACATTAGAGTCTGGCTGCCTCAGGGCCCATTCCCTAGTCACTTCCAGCCAGACATCCATGTATCAAAGCTCTAGCCAATCAACATGTAGTGGACGTCTGCTAAGTAGGGCTTCCAAGGATGTTTTCTGTTTAGGATAAAAAGGGGGAAATGTGGCTAGCCACATTTGACCACTATGCCTTCTTCTTCTGGAACATGGATGTAAAGCTGGAGACAGTGTAGCCATCTCGTGACCACGCAGCAGTGATGAGGAGGACAAGAAGCAACTCACGGAAGGACCCATGCCCCCTTTCTCTTTCCACTCCGCTGTCCTGAGGCTTCTTCTTCTTCCTCTTCTTTTTAAGTTGCGTAAAGTGGATACTTAGATCCCTGAAGTCAGACCTTTCTTCTTTTCTAGTGTAAGTGCTTGATGCCATCAGTATCCCCAAGCACTGCTTTAGGCTCATCTCCCCATTTTTATGTTGGGTCTTCATTTTCTTTCATGACAAAATATCTTCTAATTCCCTTTGCATTTTCTCCTTTCACCCATGGATTATTTATAAGTGTGTTGTTAAGTTCTAACTCTTTGGCGATTTTCCAGATAATTTTCTGTTACTGATTTCTGATTTAATTCTGCGGTGGCCAGAAAACATACTCTGCATGATTTCAATCCTTTTAAATTTATTGAGATTTGTTTTATGGCCCAGAATATCTTGGCAAATGTTCTGTGTGCACTTAAAAAGAATTTGTGTTTTGCTGTTGTTGGGTGGAGTGTTCTGTAAATATCAATTAGGTCAAGCTGGTTGATAGTCCTGTTCAAGTCTTCTGTTTACTGATTTTCTAAGTTTTAAAGACATTTTAAAAAATGAAAAACGAAATGTTTATATATTTACTCACATGTTGACCATTTCTGCTGTTCTTTATCCCCTGTGTACATTCAGCTTTTGGTTTGGCATCTTCCTTCTCCCTGAAGGCATGTCCTTAACACTTCTTGAAGTGCTGGCCTGATGGTTTAAATTCCACCCAGTGCCCTATGCATGAGCGCTGGTAGGAGCACACCCTCTTCCTGGCCTTGTGTGGGCTGTCAGGATTATGTTGCCTCCTCCTGTTATTTCCTGGCCTTGGTAGTTTCCTTACCTGTATGCACAGATCAGCACTCAGCAAAAGACCCTGAAGCTCCATCTGCCACAGCTGCCTCTTCTGTGGCATTTTTCTACACTAGCTTTAGCCTCCTGGGCCTCCCCAGACTCTAAACTCCCGGCTTGTTAACTTAGCAAGCCCACTGGGATCTGTTTGGCTTCCCTCAGCCTGGATTGGGAACTCTTCCAAGGCAGTGAGCTGGACACTCTTTTGTTTTCCTTCACCCAGGAATCACTGTCCCGTGCTGCCGGTGGTCCAGTGTCAGAAATCGCTGCTGCACATATTTTGTCTGGTTTTCAAGTTGTTTAAGGTGGGGGAATAAATCTGATTCCTGTTACTGTATCATGGCTGAAAGCTAAAGTCCTCTTCATCTACTTAAAAAAACTTAATTGTAGCAAAATATACATGTATTAGTTTATTTTCACACTGCTATAAATAACTACCTGAGACTGGGTAATTTATAAAGAGAAGAGGTAGAATTGACTCACAGTCCTGCATGGCTGGGGAGGCCTCAGGAAAGTTACAATCATGGCAGAAGGGCGAAGGGGAAGAAGGTATGTCTTACATGGCAGCAGGAGAGAGAGAGCAGAGGGGAAGAACTGCACACTTACCAAACAACCAGATTTCGTGAGAATTCTATCATGAAAGCAGCAAGAGGGAAATTCACCCCTTAATTCAATCACCTCCCACTAGGCCACTGCCACAACACATGGGGATTACAATTTGAGATGACATTTGGGAGGGGACCAGAGCCAAACCATATCAATACGTAACATAAAATTTAGCATCTTCTCCATTTTAAGTCTCCCGTTCAGTAAGAAGTATTATGCACATTAACATTTCTGCACACTCATCACCATCATGCATTTCCAGAACATTTCCAGCTTGCTCAACTGGAAGCTCTTTCCCCATCAAACAATGATTCTCATTCTCCCCTTCCCCAGCCCCTGGCACCCACCATTGTACTTCCTGTCTCCTTGAATTCTACTACTCTAGAGGCCTCATGTAAGTGGAGACACACAGTGTCTGCCCTTTTGTGTGTGACTTATCTCAGCATAATGTCTTTGAGGCTATCCATATTGTAGTATGTGTTGGAATTTCCTTCTTTTTTAAGGTAAAATAATATGACCTTATATGTATAGACCATATTATGTCTTTCCTTTCATGTGACGAACACTTGGGCTGCTCCCCCTTGTGGCTGTTATGAACAGTGCTCCCATTTGCCACGTTCTTCTTAATGTTCAACAACTTTGTTAAAATTATTTAAATGCAATGATAGTCATCTCACCATGTAGTTCAACTTGTTTTTACAGCTGTGTGTGTGTGCGTGTGTGTGTGTGTGTATGTGTGTTATAATGGGAAGAAGATGAAATAAATGGTTATAGTTAATTTGGGAACTTTGATCAAATCCCCTTTCTTGCCATATTCCTTTCCTTTTTTCTTTCCTTAAATTTTCCTTTTCTCACCTTTTCTCCCTTCTTTTACTCTTCTCTTTGCTCTTTCTTTCCTCTCACTCTTTTCTCTCACTCTTTTCTTCTCCTTTCCTTTTCTGCTCTTATTCCATTTCTTGCCCTCCTTTCCTTCCATGTGTGCACAGTACACTGACCCAGGAAGCCGCCGTGTGCACACACACCCCAATCAACATGATTGAGGTGCTGCGGTATTAGCATGAAGCAACTCATATTCCAGGGGCAGAGAGAAGATGTGAACATCCATGAATGTAACCTGAGTTGAAGTGGCCTGAATAGAAGAACAGAAGTGCAGATACGGTGCTTTAATTACTCAGTGACAGAGGTTATTTTTGGTTAGGGAGAATCTGGAAAGTCTTCATTGTAGGGCCGACAGTTGACCTGAAACCTGAGAGTCGGGCACAGTTGGGGTTTCCAACAGGTGCAAAGATTTTCTAGGTTACAGAACCACTAGAGCAAAAAGCGCAGACATGGGACAAGCCTGCTGTCCGGTACAATGTCACATCATGATGCCATTCAGACCTCTTTTCCCAAAGATTCTAACTAGCTTTTTTAAACTTCACAGTGATATACAGAAAATGATAAATACAAGTCATCATTAAAATGGAACAATGAAAATTACTCACTTTTCATGCACTTTGCCCTTTTCTGATTGGTTTTAGACATGGTACATTGCAAATATTTTTCCAATTTTATCATTTGTCTTTTGTATTTTACATCCTGTTGTCCTTAAGGAAATAATTGCAACAAAAGAGCAACATCTCAGGAATTCTCACTAATGAAAATGAGTCATCCGAATTAACAAAAAGTTTGAATTACTAACTTATTAATAGAATTTTGGTTTTATTATGTCACGGCCCTTGTGTCATCCTTGATTGCCAAACTAAGTCTTAGTAATTAGAGCTCGTTGGGAACATGTTTTAATAAATAGATGGTGATTGTTTCATTTTTAAGTGCCAAGAAGTTCATTCTTTACTAGGCTAAATTCATCTGTAACATCTTATGTTGTTAATCAGTTTAAGGAAATATTTTACCTTTAAATAAATGTATTTTTAGCCTAATTTGTAAACAAATTATCATAAATTCTAAGTTAATGGTTTCCCAATTCTATAGTAAAGTAAAACAGTCCATGTCTACCTCATTTTATTATCGTATCAGCTCAATTTTAGGCCTCCTTTTGGTTTCCATTTAAGTCATGAGAAATTTACTAAAATATCATATTTCCTGTGATCCTGTCAGTCTTACTGGTGACTTTAAGTGAAACAATGTGTGAGAATTGTCTTTGGAAAGCAAAGTTGTTCACCCTCCCTGATCTGCTGTTGAGGAACCTCCATGCTCTTCTTAATATATGAGTATGTATCACCCTCAGTCTCCCTACAGAAATACTGCGCTTTGACACTTCCACTTTTTCCATGACACATCTGTCCTTGCCCCTCCTTGGCTTGGAGTTCTTTCATATCTCCCCATCATCTACAGGCTAAAGTCTGTTTGAGAGCAGAACTTTGTAGCCAAAAGGCCCATTTAAATCCTATGTCTACCACGTGAGATGCAAGTTACGGGATAATCACTCATTTTCTCTCGGCATCAGCTTCCTTGTGTAGGAAGGGGGAGCAGTGTGGCTGCCCTACAGCATTGTTGGGAAGACTAATGAGAAAAGGCTCAGAAAGCCCTCAGCTGTCCCCGGGTGCAGAGTGGGCCCTCCTTAGGTGGCACACTGCCTTGACCTCCTGAGCAGTGGACAGGTTCCTCCTCCCTCCCAGGCCTGCTCAGCCAGGTCCACGCTGCACCAGCTCCACAGGCACGCCTGCCACGCAGCCCCGTGGAAGCACCTCCTCTGTCGGCCGTCAGCATGTGGGCCATGCTGCATCTCTCTCCCCAGATGTCCTTGCCCACCCTCAGATATCTCCACGCATCCCTGCAGGCTGACACTCCTCTATAGGGGGCGTTACCAGGCCCCTGCCACCCCAGGCACACTGAGAAGTGCTTTGTCCCTGCTTCCCGGACCTGGCACACAGCTCTGCTGCAGGCATTGTGTGGAAATCACAGTTCTTACCTCACACATTCCCTTGACCGCATGCATTTTAAAGCATTTGAATGAATTTTTAAAAATTCTAACTGTGAAATATTTCAGCCATGTGGAAAGCTGTAATCGGATACCAGTGTATGACACTAACATTTAACAAATATGAACATTTTAAAGAGAAAGCAGTTTTACAAAAAAACCTAACCCTCCTCCCAGTTTCCTCTTTGCTGAAGAAACCATGAACCTGAAGTTGGTGCTACTCCTTCTAATCTGTGTCTTTATATTTTATTACATATTTTCATCCCCATAATTCTCTGGAATAGCATTTGTATATTTTTAAAATTTACATAAATATTTTCACCTTTAAAGTGGTTCCCCTCAAATATTTAACACGCGTAATTGAACAGAGTCTAAAATTTACCAACATGTTCTGCCTGAACAGGCTTCAATTTCTCTTGCATCGTTCATGTTTTGTGGTCTGCTGTTTAGGTTTTATCTGGTTTTTCATCCCCAGGTTGGTTATAATAACAACACAACGTCATTTTTTCCTGGTTGGTGCTGATTTAGCCTTTCCAGTGTGTTTAACTCATCATTGCTTCTCTCGTCCTGCCCATCCTTCTTGGCTTCATATCCTTATAGAATTTCTCCTTCAGAAATCATTTCCCATTGGAAGGCTGGAAATAGCTTTATTTACCCTCCCTCTCTTTTTCTCCCACCTTTATTTTGGAAGATTTCAACCTGCAGAAATGTAAGGTGAATTAACTGAGTACCTGACACCCTTCACCTAGATTCACCCACCATGAGCATTTGGCCGCTTCGAGTCCCCTCTCTCCCCCTCTCCATTTCCCTCCCCTCTTTCCCTCTTTGCATGCTCTGTCACACACTCGTTTTAGACTGACACATTTGCAGATTTGTTGCAGACAGTCCTCCCTAATACTCCAGCGATCTTCAACATAACCACCATAAAATCATTGCTCTTGAAAATTTCGCATTGATTTATGTGTAGTTCTGTTATCTAATATATCATTCAAATTGAAATGTGCCTAATTGTAGCAAAAAAAGACCTTTATGGCTTTTCTTTTTCAATTCTAGCATCCAATTAAGGATTATTTACTGTCTTTAGTAAAAACATCTCCTTACCCATAATCTAATCATTCCCTGACCTTTCATTTTTTCTCAACATTGACATCTTTGAAAACTCCAGACCTGTTGTTTGGCAGAATGTCCTTCAGTCTTGAATTTGGCTGACTGTGTATTCTTTGTTAGATTCAAGTTAACTGTCTTTTTTTTTTTTTTTTCTTTTCCCGACAGAGTCTTGCTCTGTCACCAAGCTGGAGTGTGGTGGCACGATCTCAGCTCACTGCAACCTCCGCCTCCCGGGTTCAAGCGATTCTCCTGCCTCAGCCTCCCGAGTAGCTGGGACTACAGGCATGTGCCACCACGCCCGGTTAATTTTTTGTTTTTTTAATAGAGACGGGGTTTCACCGTGCTAGCCAGGATGGTCTCGATCTCTTGACTTTGTAATCTGCTTGCCTTGGCCTCCCAAAGTGTTGGGATTACAGGTGTGAGCCAAGTTAACTATCGTAATGACCGCATGTCCTTCTCAGTGCACCACATCAGAGGCCACCTGATGTCAACTTGTCCCATTATTGATTATTTTGAGTGTGATTATTAAGCTAAATGGGGACCAACAGGTTTGTCCAAAGGGAAAGGTGCATTTTTCCTTTGTGAGTTATCAATAATCTGTGTGGTAATACCTTGAAACTATGGGACTGTTCTGTTTCTTAACGCTCTTTACTCACTCATGGGTGACTCTTGCCTCAGTCAACTATTACCACGATGTTTGTGTCCTAACTTCTACCATCCTTTCTGTGTTTATTAGGTTAGTCTTCTTCTGTAAGGAACTCCTTTTCCTTCTTCACATTTCCATTCCTTTTTTTAGGAAGAGACTCTTGTTCTTTGTGTTAATTGAATATGTTATAATATCCCGTTACTCATTTAGGTGTTAACATTGTTTCAGATTTGGCTGCTGGGCATGGTTTCAGAGTATCTCCTCTATCTTTTCCGGATGTTCTCCTCTGTCTTTGAGTATTTCTCACTTTCTAGCACAACAAGCTGCTCCAGGCTCACCTATATTTTTCCTGCCCCAGCCCTGGAATCAGCCATTGCTCCAAGAAGCTTTGGTGCCTTTGAGTGCAATATGATATTTACGAACCAAGATCTGGCTGCTAAGTGTGCTTATTACTTCCTTGGTATTCTTACTCCCAGACTCTTCAGTGGCTAGAAATGTGTGTGTGTGCATGTGTGTGTGTGTGTATTTTAAATCATGAGTTTACGCTGGCATCTCTAATTCCAGTTCACCATCACAGGGTTCTTTCTCTCCTCCCATTCCATGTTGGTGTCTCCCTTCTCCCACAGTAAGAACCCTGATTCCCCATCACATTAATGTATTTACTCACTTATTCAATCCTACAATTCACACAAAATTGTTTTTGGAATTGCTATACCGATACTACTGCTCACTACAAATTCAGTAAGAGAGATTTAATATTTCCTTCTGGTTCTTCTTGTGCCTGGAAGATGTCTCATTAAGGGTTACAGTCAGATATTGAGTTCTAAACTTTCTTGCCTTAATTTTTTTTTCCTCTTCCATTTGTTATATTACCTATTTGATGTATAGTTAGGTTTACTGGTTTCTTTGGAGGAAAACTTTCCTGTGTCTTAATTGAATAATATACTTGTGGATATATAAACTGTTAGTATAGTTCAAAATTCTAAATTACATGAAAAGATGTGGTCAGAGAAGCCTCATCGCCTTCCCTGTCCATACCTTGTACTCTATTCTCAACAATGCTTCATAAAGAGCTGTTTTCAAAGTTCCTGGTATATCCTTTCTATGTTTTATTGTTTGCTTGTTTTTGTTTGTTTTGCTGAAATAATATAGCACAGAATGACAGAAAAAAATTGCAAACCATGTATCTGATAAAGGTCATTGTCCATAACACATAAAGAATTTTTACCACTCAACAATAAAAAGACAAATGGCCTAATTTTAAAATGGACAAAGGATTTTAATAGGCAGTTTTCCAAAGAAGATAAAAAAACGGGCAATAAACACATGAGAAAATGCTTAACATAATTAGCCATCAGGGAAATGCAAATCAATACCACAATGGGGTACCTCTTTACTCTCACTAGGATGACAGGTTTTTTAGTTTGTTTGTTTGTGGTTTTGTTTTTTGTTTTGTTTTGTTTTGTTTTTTGAGACGGACGAGACTCCGTCGCTCAGGCTAGAGTGCAGTGGTGTAATCTCGGCTCACTGCAAGCTCCACCTCCTGGGTTCACTCCATTCTCCTGCCTCAGCCTCCCGAGTAGCTGGGACTACAGGTGCCCGCCACCATGGCCGGCTAATTTTTTGTGTTTTTAGTAGAGACGAGGTTTCACCGTGTTAGCCAGGATGGTCTCGATCATCTGCTGACCTTGTGATCCGCCCACCTCGGCCTCCCAAAGTGCTTGGATTACAGGCACGAGCCACCGCGCCTGGCCGACAGTTTTTTTCTTAATGGAAAATTGGAAGTGTTGGCAAGAAGTAGATACATTTTAACCCTTATACATTGTTTATAGGATTGTAAAAGGGTACAGCTGCTGTGGAAAAGAGTTTGGCATTTCCTCAAAAAGTTAAATACAGAGTTACTATATGACCTAGCAATTCCACTCCTAGGTATGTATGCAAGAGAACTGAAAGCATATGTTCACTCAAAAAATGGTACACACATGTTTTTTAGCAGTCATGAAATACTGCTATGTGGTATGTGATGGTTTGGATGTTTGTCCCTTCCAAGCCTCACGTTGAAATTTGATCTCCCGTGTTGGAGGTGGGGCCTCATGGAAGGTGTTTGGGTCACGGAAGTGGGTCCCTCAGGAGTAGATTAGTACTCTCCCTTGAGAGTGAGTTCTTGCCCTATTGGTTCCTGAGAGAGCTGGTTGTTAAAAAAGAGCCTTGCACCTCCTAGACTCTCTATTGCTTTCTCTCTGGCCATGTAATCTTCGCACACGAGACACCCCTTCCCCTTCCGCCATGAGTGGAAGCAGCCTGAGGCCCTCACCACATGCAGACGTCCAATCTTGAACTTTCCAGCCATCAGAATTGTGAGCCAACTACACCTCTTTTCTTTATAAACCACCCAGTCTCAGGTATTCTGTTAAAGTAACACAAAACAGACTGAGATGTGGTACAAGATAGATGAACCTTGAAAACATTATGCTGAGTGAAAGAAGCTAGACACAAAGAACCACATACTTCATGAATCAGTTTATATGAAATGTGCAAAATACACAAATCTATAGAGACAGAAAGTAGAGTAGTAGTTCCCAGGGGCTATGGGGAGAGGGGCAATGGAAAGTGAGTGCTGAAGAGTATAGGATTTCCTTTTGGAGTGGAAAAAATACTCTGGAACTAGGAAGTGCTACACAACCTGGTGAATATAATATAATATAAATATTATGTAATGAAACTAGCCTGGTGCAGTGACTCACACCTGTAATGCACTTTGGGAGGCTGAGGTGGGAGGATCGCTTGAGTCCAGGAGTTCAAGAGCAGCCTGAGCAGCATAGCAAGACCCTATCTCTACGAGAAATGTATAAAAATTAGCAGACATGGTGGTGCACACTTGTAGTCACAGCTACTCAGAAGGCTGATGTGGAGGGTGGCTTCAGCCCGGAAGATCAAGGCTGCAGTGAGCTACGATAACACCACTTCACTCCAGCCTGAGAGGCAGAGTGAAACCATGTATCTAAAAAAAATTAATAATAGGCCGGGCGCGGTGGCTCACGCCTGTAATCCCAGCACTTTGGGAGGCCTAGGAGGGGGGATCACAAGGTCAGGAGATCGAGACCATCCTGGAGAACACAACAGAACCCCATCTCTACTGAAAATACAAAAGATTAGCCGGGTGTGGCGGTGGGCGCCTGTAGTCCCAGCTACTCCGGAGACTGAGGCAGGAGAATGGCGTGAACCCGGGAGGTGGAGCTTTCGGTGAGTGGAGATCACGCCACTGCACTCCAGCCTGGGTGACAGAGCGAGACTCCGTCTCAAAAAAAAATAATAATGATAATAATAATAATAAAACCTACTTAACTGTGTATTTTACAGTCGTAACTTTTATGATATGTGAATTATATCTCAATAAAAATACAAGCATTTTTAAAGTACAATCAGCACCTTTTTTTTTTTCCAATTCATATCCTGGAAATCAGCCCACATCAGTTCATAGATAACTTCACCATTTTTTTTTATTTTTTAAATAGCTACTACGTGTTTGTTATACCACGGTTTATTCTGTCAGTCTCCTATATGGACATTTAAACGACTTTCAATATTTTTCTATTATAAGTAATGCTGCAATGAATATTTGTGCATTATTTTTGTATCACTGGAGGTAATGTTACTCTCATTCTTGAATGATAGTCTGGATGTATATAAAACTCTAGGTTGATATTTCACTTTCTTTCAATCCTTTGACACTTTTGTTACATTTTATTTTAGGCTTTTTATTTTTCTGGCAAGAAATCTGCTTTCAGTATAATTATTCTATTGTGGATAATCTTTCCCTATGGTTTTTAGGGTTGTTTTTTCCTTATCTTTGCTGTCTGCAGTTTCACTAGGTAGTTATTTTCTCCTGTTTAAGAATCATTATGTTTCTCGTTTCTTTACAATCATGTCCTTTATCAATTCCAAAGTTTTTTTTTTAGAGGAACGTTCTTGCTCTGTTGTCCAGGCTGGAGTGCAGTGGCACAATCACTCACTGTAACCCCGAACTCCTGGGTTCAAGCAATCTTCTAGACTCAGCCTCCTGAGTAGCAAGGACCACAAACACATGCCACTATCCCTGGCTAATTAAAAAAAAAATGTGGAGATAAGTGTCTTGCTATGTTGCCCAGGCTGGTCTTGAACTCTTGGCCTCAAGCGATCCTCTCACCTCAGCCTCCCAAAGTGCTGAGATTGCAGGTATGAGCCACTGTACCTGGCCTCAGTTTCAAAATTCTTAGCCTTATTTTTTCTGAATATTTCTTTTTTTCACTTGTTTTGGTCTCCTTCTAGAACTCCGATTTAAGCATATTTGCATCTTCTCATTTTGGCTTATTTTCTCTTCCCATTCATCGTTTCTGTCTCTCTTTGCTACATTCTGGAAAATTTCCTCAATCTCTTTTTCATTCAGTTATTTTCTCTTTAGCTTTGTCTTACCTGATGTTTGTCCTCACCTTTGAGTTTTTAATTCCAATGACTATATTTTTCATTTGTGTTTCCATTTGCTACTCTTCAAATCCACCTTTTCATCGTGTTCTATTATTTTGTTAGAACTTTAATTATTTTATGTTTAATCATTTTTAACTTATTTTGTAGTGTCTCCCAAATTATTGTAGTAAGTTCAGGGGTGGAAATTCTGTTTCAGAACATACTAATCTTTACAATGGTGGCTGTATGCGTGTGTGTGTGTGAGAGAGAGAGAGAGAGAGAGAGAGAGACAGACAGAGAGCGCGCGAGTGCAGGAGCTCATCTTCATTAATTGTTATATTCATGGAACACTCATGCTCCCTGAACTGTGCCTTACCATCAAATGGTTTCACCTCTGCTTGTGCTGTTGTCCTGCTGGTTTCAATGGTTTAGAGCTGGTTTAAATTAATTTTTCAGATTAAGGAGCCCTCCAAGACACAGGTAGCATTTCAGTGTCTTTTTTTTTTTTTTTTTTTTTTGAGACAGAGTCTTGTTCTGTCGCCCAGGCTGGAGTGCAGTGGCATGATCTCGGCTCACTGCAACCTCTGCCTCCCAGGTTCAAGCAATTATCCTGCCTCAGCCTCCTGAGTAGTTGGGACTACAGGTGCACGCCACCATGTCCAGCTAAGTTTTTGTATTTTTTAGTAGAGACGGGGTTTCACCATGTTGCCTAGGCTGGTCGCAAACTCCTGAGCTCAGGCAATCTGCCCACCTCGGCCTTCCAAAGTGCTGGGATGGCAGGCATGAGCCACCGTACCCGGCCTCTGTGTCTTTTTTGATCTCCTTTCTAGCACATGCTGTCTTCTTTTCTCCATCAAGCTTACCTTTTCATTTAAAATTTCCTTCTTATATTTCACCTAGAATCTTACATCCTTGTAGCAGGAATAGGGTCTGAGCCAGTGTATTCTGATATGTTGCTAAAATCAGATATATTTAAATATATTCTCTCTTTTTTTATTATGAAGATTTGTCTCTATCTGTAAAACTTAAAACTTGCCATTTTAGCCATGCAACTTAGTAGCATTAATTACATGCACATTGTTGTGTAAACATCCTGCATATCTATTTCAAAAATGTTTTATCACCCAAACAGAAGCTCTGTACCTATTAACTCCTCTATTCCCACCTCCCCTTTCGCCACTGGTAGCTGCTTTTGTGCCTAGTGTCTCTGTGAATTTGCATATTCGAAATATTTCACATATTCGTCCTTTTGTGTCTGGCTTATTTTACTTACCGTAATGTTTGTAAGGATTGTCTACATTGTAGCATGTGTCAAAAACTCATTGCTTTTTGTGGCTGAACACTATTTCATTATCTGACATACCACACTCTATGTATCCACTTGCCCGTTCATGTACATATAGGTTGTTTCTGCCTATTGGCTCTTGTGAATAATGCTGCAGTGAACATTCGTGTACAAGTATCTGTTCGAGTCTCTATGTTCAGTTCCCTGGGATATATCCCTAAGAGTGCGATTACTGAATCTTATAGCAACTTTGTGTTTTTAAAACAGACTCTTACCAAAATGAAATAAATCACAAAGGTGTAGCACCGCAACAGCAGAGGTGGTGAGGGTCTTACATCATCCCTCATCTGTTTAGGTTAACATATATGATATTCAAAATTAAGAGCAAACTGCTTAGTCCTAGAACTGCCCAGTTCTTGTTTCTTATTGCTCAGCTGTGTACACCATGTCTACCCAGTGTGAGTTTCAGTGTAACCAAAATACTTTGATTGAGCAAGGGCTTGTGTGTGTGTTGTTTACTTTTAAAAACATTGTTTCAAGAGGGCTTGTTGTTGTTGTTGTTGGCTTGGGGCTTGGGGGTGATACTGAACCAATACTCATTCCTGCTTTGATACATTGTTTCCTGAGCCTTCTCATCCCTTCTCTGCGGCTTAGCTTTCATTATTTAACAAACATTTATTGAGTGCCCGTAATGTGCTGGCTTCTGTGATACACACAGAGAAAATTAACCCTGGAGTAACGTGCTGAGGGCTGCGGTATAGGAAAGCACAGAATGGGCCGTGCGCATAACCCGGATGAGCGCCTTGTGTCCCGCTCACTTTGCGCGTTGGGCTGCAAACAGTGAACACTCATTGAAGTTCTGTCATGGGATGGAAAATTCATTGCACAAATGTACGTGGAAGCAGGGAGGGCAGGATTCTTGGGAATGACGCCAGATCCAGGAGACAATCAGCTTGGTCTCATTCCCCACCACGAACCTCGTGTCCCGACAGCGTCGACACATCCCTTCATACACGGCTGGCCAGATGCTCACCCGCAGTCCACTCAGCGGTCCACTCAGCTGCATCCAGGATTGCTGGGTCATTTGGAAACTGCATAGAGATTCATAGGCAGCTTCCCCTAAAAAGGGTGATATTCTGATGCTTAGCCCATCTGGTACAGCCACCATTCATCTCTTCCTTCCTTCCTTTAAATATTCCGCAAGTACTCATCTCAAACTCTTCTCACACCTAAGCCTATCCTGATAATTGTCTTTTCCTCCAAATCCCCTTTAATATATTTTTCATGTCAAAGGGGAAATCATCTTCTTTTGTAAGAGAATACATGATAAATTTATTTTCCCTGTGTCTCCCGGATGTCTAGAGCGGGAGTCAGGAAAAGGAAGCATTCTTTGGGGGACTTAGGAGGAAAGAATTAATTTTTTTTTTTTTTTGGTACCTTAGAATACAGAGACAGTGATCCACATTAGAAAGGTATGGGTTGGACTCTCCTACTTCCGTAGGATGTTTCTTCTACCAGTGTAGGTGACACTGGAGTTGGGGTGGGCTACCAGGAGATGAAGGTGAGCCTGCCCTGGATGGCTGCCCCCTGCTCAAGTGAGCCAGGGTGGGAGGAGATGAGGAAGACAGCCCCTCTGGCTGTGCCTTTTGGCCCCCTTTTCTCTCAGTTGGCCTAAAAGTTATTTATTCCTGGAGTTGGCTTTAGAAATAAATAGGAAGTATCTTGGCATAAGTCAGAGAAGGGTCCAAGGCAGACCGTCTTCAGATGCAGCGAGACCCTCATCCTCTACTCCATCAGACACCTGTTTTCCATTACGGAGTTCTGCTGTCCTCTAGTTCAGCTCTGCTCTCCAGCAGGCTCTCTCGGGTGGTGACCAGATGGCCGCCAATAACTCCAGACTTAAATCCTGCCTGGGCTGCGGGGCGGACACCCCATCTACTGTGCAGGCACTGCTGTTGGCTGCTGTGGAGCAGCTGTGGAGCAGGGGTGGGTGGCGTAGCCTCTGCCCATCCTGAGGGACCTCCTCCGTCCTCCAGTTGTGGCCTCTGCTCAGGTTCATATGGCCACACAGCAACACTGTCTACCTTTTATGCTTCTGCTGATCCCTACCTCTCCCAAAGACAGTAAGCTCGGGAAAAGGGGACAGTGACGGTGTTCGTGACCCCACCACACCCACTACAGTGTTGAGCACTCATCACATGTGTGTCCATGGAGCTGGCCTGTATGCGCTCTCCAGTATGAGGCTGTATTATGTCTAAGGATACACAAATACACGGCTTTAAAGTAGGAATATTTTTTAATTTACTACAAAGAAGCTCAGGGCTCAAAGAACCGTCCGTCTCTTAGTTCTCATGGTCGATGGCTTTATCTTTTTGCATAGCGTGCTTGCCTAAAGCGAGGCACCTCTTCATATATAAATCAGCCTTTTTTTGAATAAAAGTTAAATACAACAGGATGGAAATGCAGCTTTGAAAACCTATAATGAGCAGGAGGGATTATTATGCATCTACACCTCGGGGAAGTGAATATTTCATGTTAGAAAAAGTAGAGGCCAAGGGCAAGGTTCATTTAAAATGTATAAAGATAATAAAAGCGCTCATGGATGGAAAGGCCATCTGAAAGGACTGTTCACTTTTTGGAGAGGCTGATGTGGAATCATTGTGTTTCTTTGCAGGGGAAAAAAAAAAAAAGTCCTGTGTGCGAATGGCCCCCTGCGTGGTGCTGCGTCAGCAGACAGGAGCATTATTTTCCCCTGGAATGTGCAGCGCTTGGTGCCTCTGTTCTCTCTGTAGTGCACAGAGCCAAGCAGAGAGAGAAGCTGAGTGTTTCAAAGAGAGACAAAACAAAAACAGATTATTCTGCTGTGCTGCCACATCTCCACAGCACAATACTCTGTTCAAAATTGTCTCTTGTCAGGCACATTCTTCAAACAGTATTATGTGTACAAAGGCTCTCTGTGTTGGAGAATTTGCATGTGTAGGGAAAATAGCTGCATAGTGCGGAATATTTCCTGAAGAGGCCAGATTTCTGTGTGTGTATGTGTGTCCCGGGCATCTGTGTCCTTAGCATTTTGGAAGGTGCCTGAGCTTTCGGAGGTCACCAAAAAGTACTGAGTCGTCGTGCCATTCGGTTACCTTCGGCGCTACCATCCTGGTCTGAAGCTTTTACAGGCCTCTAAGAAGGTCTTCCTGAGACCCCAGTCTTGTTTTTTGCATAAGTACGCTGCCCAGGCTCAGGTGATTGACAGGTGTAGAATGGGGCATCCTCCTTTCCCAGTTGCATGATACGTAGTCTTCAGTGTTAATTTCTGGAATTCAGGTCACCTGAAAGGCCAATTCTTGGGCCTTTCTGCCTGAATGGCTGATGATTCCTCTCCTTGCATCCCTCGTGATCAATTATCCAGAAAAACTGATTATTTAGATTGTTAAATCCCCAGTTAGTCCGGATAATCGGCATTCTGTTGTATCCCATAAATGTGGCCCATGCTGTGGAGCAGGGTGGGCCTCTTCCTGGGGCCCTGTGGCTCCTCTCTCCCCAAGCTCAGGCGTGCTGCTCTGTCTCCCGCTGCCTGCTCTTCTGGGCATTCCGCTCTCCTCCAGCGCCACTGATGCACAGCCTTTCCAAGAGGGTGGCCTTGCCTCTGGGTCACCTCTCCGTTTTGGGGGGACTAGGGTGGCCCGGCTGGAGGCCTCTGCAGTCTTTGTAACTGGGACAAAAGTTGAAAAGACACACAAAAAAAATCACAGATAAACCTGAAGGCACATGTGCTCACATGGCTGCTGTGGCTGTGGGATTGTTCCTTCTGCCTGTGAAATGGCTGAATTTCAAACCCATGCTTCTTTGTCCTCTAGATCCTGTACCCCCACTTTAGGAAGGGGCAACAATCAGAATTAGGCAGCCTACTGTCTTTGTTGGGGGGCTGTAACAAAGTGCCATAGACAGAGTGGCTTGTCAGCAACAGAAACTTAATGCTCACAGTTCTGGAGGCTGTGAAGTCCAAGACCAAGGCGCCAGCACATTTGGTGTCTGGTGAGGGCTCATTTCTTGGTTTGCTGTGTCCTCACATGGCGGAAAGGGCAGACGGGCTTCCTCAGGCTACCTGAGGAAGGGCACTAATCCCATTCACAAGGGCTCTGCCCTCCTGATCCATTCTCCTCCCCAGAGCTCCACCTCTTAATGCTATGACCTTGGGTAGCAGGTTTCAACATGAATTTTGGGAGGACACATTCAGACCACATCACCTGCCCAAGGTCTTACAGCCGGTGGTAGCCCAGGCCAGCCATCTCTTTACTGTACCCATTTTGTCTCTAGTTCTGTATTAGGTGTTGGAGGAGGGAGGTCATACAGATGTGAAAATGAGTCAGCTGAACAAGGAGCAGGCCCTGCCCTGGAGGAGCTTAAGGGGAAATCATAAATTTCCCTCAGTAGTGAATCATGCTATAATCTAGTGCAGGGTGCAAATATGTGACCTGAGGGAGCTGGATAAAGCGCTCACCTTGCTGTGGAGACGTTTGACTTGCACCTGGAAGGATGACTCAGAGCAGAGATGAGGTGGGGGAGGGCATTCTAGGGAAGGGGCCAACTTGAGCAAGAGCTTGTAGGTGCGGGGGCGTGCAGGGCAAGGGGGCCCTGTTCACTTAGAACAAAGGGTCGGCCAAGGAAGTCTGGGAAACAAACCAAACTACAGAGGAGCTTGAGCAGAGTCGAAGTTTATTTTGTTCCCTCGTTGAAGGTTTAAAGCCGAGGAGCTACGTGATGAGCGCTGTGTTTTAGGAAGAGGACTCCGAATAGAGAGGATGAGCCAGCGGATCCATTTCTAAATGTGTTTCTTAGGCTATAGGAGGAGGAGCTTGCTTTATTTATTCCAGAATTTGCTTTCAGATGCTAATGCGTGTATTGTGAACTCTGAGAAGAGAGAGTGCCAAAATGTATTTGACCACAAAACCTCTTTTTCACGGTAACTGGTGCACGGTAGGCCCTCAGTGTTTTTGCATGAACAAATAAGCAAGTACAACACCAGCGTGCCACAGAGCGTGGTTCAAGAAACATTGCATTCTGTGAGGCGCTGAAGCAAGAAGAAAGGCCAGTGAGAGGCTTTGATATTTATCCGGGGAAGAGGTACTGATTGCTCAAGCTAAGCTTCAGTGGACTGAAGACAGGGAAGCCAACCACCCACATCTCCTCCAAACACCTCCCTCTCCCAGGCAGGCATGGCTGGGGCACCCGCTTCTGGGCTCTCCTGCCCCCTGGGCCCACCCCATGGATGGCTTTTCATGCATTTACTTATCATTCTCCTCTGGCAGAGACTGGCACGGTCTGGCCCGTGGGGGCTCAAGACAGTTGACAGAAGGAAGAGGAAGGACCCCTAAGGGACTTGGCAGCTGGGTGGAGAAGACCCGATTTCTTTATTTATACATGGACTTGCTTGAAAAAGATTTCTAGTCCTTAACCAAAAAAAAAGTGCAGTGACCTTTCCACTACGACATCTGTTCCCACGAGATGCAAGTCACAGTTTTCATGTAAGGGCTCAAAGCAACCGTGGAGGGCCGAAGGCAAGCAAGATGTGGATCAGGCTCTTGTTTTTCTCTTCTCTTCATCTTCCCCTCCCCTTCTAAAGTGAGAGCTTGTGTTTAAGGAGGGTTTAATGACAGGGAAAACAGTTAAAATGAAGAAGGAGTTGCCTGAAGGAAGCACCTGGGGGGTGGGCAGAGCAAGGGGTACCGGGGGCCCTGCCATGAAGCCTTCAGGGCATTGGTATGGAAATGCCTCCAGCTCCTGGCTCAGGCGAAGCGTACCTGGTTCTCTAAATGGCTCCCGGTCCTCTTGCCTCCTGGCCCTTCCCTCTCCCCTCCTCTGACCTTTCTCTTACAGTTATCTTTTTTTTTTTTTTTTTTTTTTGAGACGGAGTCTCGCTCTGTTGCCCAGACTGGAGTGCAGTGGCGCTATCTCTGCTCACTGCAACCTCCGCCTCCCAGGTTCACGCCATTCTCCTGCCTCAGCCTCTCGAGTAGCTGGGACTACAGGCACTCGCCACCACGCCCGGCTAATTTTTTGTATTTTTAGTAGAGATGGGGTTTCACCATGTCAGCCAGGATGGTCTCGATCTCCTGACCTCGTGATCCACCCACCTCGGCCTCCCAAAGTGCTGAGATTACAGGCGTGAGCCACCGTGCCCGGCCCTCTTACACTTATCTTTATTCCCCTTATCCATTCTTTTCTCTGGAATATGTTACTGCTCTGGTAACATCCTTTCCCTCATTCAATCCCAACTCTCCTAAACCCCCTTGAGTATGTTCATCAGTGGTTTATTGACATCCATCTGTTCTTGTTCTCTCCAAGCACAGCAAAAATAAGAAAACATATTTTGGGGTAGACAGATGCTGACCCCTGACAATTTCTCTTTGATTTTCCTCCACATTTTCTCTTTATTTTTTGCTTCGCTAACCTTTAAGCCAGAGTAAATAAAAATGACTGGAGATGACTGATTTGCCCCAGATTACACATTAAGTTAGTGGTGATACTAGCACCAGGGCCCAGGGCTGACTCTACTATACCATACTCCCTTCCCTGATGGTGCCTGCTTTTCTGAAAGCTTCTTGCCCTATTATAAAGGAAGAAGCATCTACTCCAGATGTTGAAAAAGGTAAGGAGCGGTTATGAAGGCCCAGCCCTGGGGATAGCTTAGCATTTTGCATTTAGTGCAAACCCATTTGCAGCTTTTCCTCATATTTGGTTGAAAGCATTTGCATTATACAGTTCATTTATGCCTTTATCATAATAGGTGCAAGTTGCTGCTGCAATATGCTTGTCTGCATTATTACCGTACTTGCCTTTTTTCATTCCTCCTCATCCTACGTTATTGTGTCTTACTGGCTTCATGTCAAATCTTTTCAATGTGTATAATATTCTGCTTTCGGAAATCAGGAGGGGTCAAAGATTGTTATGTCAAAAATTCAGAGAAAATGAAGAAATGTGTGTACATGTGCACATATAGAGAGAAACTGCATTGAAATCACAGCGAGATTGTGGCAGAAATGAGAAAACCTAAGATTAACGGCTTAGAGGGTTTTTATGCTCCTGGAACTCAGAAATGGTATGTTTGCAGTTGCTGCACAAACGTGGTCTAATTGCTGAAGCTATTTTTAAAAAGCACGCTGAAACCATGAAGCTAGGGAAGTTCAAAGGCTTGCTCTTGCACGTGCTCAGTCATCTTTCCCAACTCTTATTGCAAAATGATTTTTTGCTTGAGGACAGAGTGTTGGGTATCTGTGACAGCCACAGTGACATGGGCTGGGAGGTGTCTCCAGAGCAGCTCCAGCGGATCCCTGATGGCCCACTGGGTAATTAAAAGCTAAGTGGAATGTTGAAAAAACGTCCATACAATTTGATCGGTCAATTTGCTTGCTTTTTTGAGAATTTAAATGAGACCTTCAGAATCATTTGAACTTTTAAAAGGAAATCATTTCAAAAGTCGTCGAAAGCGAGTGTGTTTGATGTGTCTTAAGTGACGGGCAAGACTGAACTCATTTTAGGTGGTTGTTGATAGTATGGATGCAGCTGTGAAACTTGAATCAGAATCATGCGCCATCCTTCAGTCAACTTTGTAAGGCACATTTCTCCCGGAAATCCCGCATCTGCTGATTATTCTCTTATATGGCCGTGGAATCTGAGAGCTTTCAGTTAGCCCCTAAGGGCACGAGAAGTTTAGGGTATTTTCCAAATAACAGGGTCTACATGCAAATGACCTGGTAGGAGCAGTGGTAGGATGAGCCAGAGAAAGCTGGAGCCTGGCTTCTGCCCCATTCTCTGCAGCTCACTCGCTGTAGAAAGCCAGTGGCTAAAGGCCCTTGTTGGAGCCAGGGGAGTCTTTGGTAGGAGACCCCTGAAGAGCGTGTACCCTGATGTGGTTTGGCTGTGTCCCCACCCAAATCTCATCTTGAATTGTAGCTCCCATAATTCCCACGTGTTGTGGGAGGGACCCGGGGGGAGGTAATTGAATCATAGGGGTGGGTTTTTCCCATGCTGTTCTTGTGGTAGTGAACAAGTCTCATGAGATCCGATGGTTTTCTGAGGGGTTTCCCCTTTCGCTTGGCCCTCATTCTGTCTTGCCCACCTCCATGTAAGGCATCCTTTTGCTCTTCCTTCATCTTACACCATGATGGTGGGGCCTCCCCAGTCATGTGGCACTGTGAGTCCATTAAGCCTCTTTTTCTTTATGAATTGCCCAGTCATGGGTGTGTCTTTATTAGCAGCGTGAGAATGAACTAATACATACCCTAACCAAGCACCCTCTGTGGCTGACTCCAAGTTGTCATGGAAGTTGATAAAGTACCCTTGAGAGCTTAGTACCAAGTCACGTGCTGACTGACTGGGTTTTACACGCCCTAGCCACCTTCCACCCAGACCACTCTATCCAAAACCTGGCCTGGCCACATTTTGGATAACTTTTTACTTACTTTTTTATTTAGTAAACTACAGTTTAATTGATCATTCTTCATCACTTTATTAAGCGGAAGGAGATGTTAATCTCTGAAAAGTCTATCCTTTTACTTCCCTAAACCAAAAAGTGACTGGAGCAGATCTCAATAGATTAGAAGTTTATTTTGTCAAGGTTGAGGGCACACCCAGGAAAAAGAAACACAAGTCATAGTAGGATCTATGGCCTGTGCTTTTTCCAAAGAGGGTTTTTGGAACTTCAGTATTTAGAGAAAAGAACAAGCAAGAGTAGCGGGGGGTGGGAAAGAGGGAGGGAGAGTAGGCAGTGAGGCCAGTGGTCACATTCCTGTGAAGCCCTGACCAGCCCTCAGTGAATCTACATTTTACATGTGAAGAAAGGGAATGAGGGAGAGTCAATTATGATTCTCTCTCTGCTTAGTAAATCTACACTTTACATGAGATAAAGTAAACATGTGACATCATAGCTGTCTGTTTGGGAACAAAAGGAAGGCAGTGTTTTGCATGACTCAGTTCCCAGCCCTAACTTCCCCTTTGGCACAGTGAGTTTGGGGTCCTGAGTTTCTATTTTCCTTGCACACGTCTTAGTGCTGTGATAGAAAAGGGGTTTATATGAACTCTTGCCATCTTTGTCTTAAAAGATGATGGAAAGTCAACTGTCTGTGGATGTGATAGGCAAATCAGTTGTTTTAAGCAATTCTTAGGTAAGATTTAACATGGCCTCAACTAATTACTTAAGAGACCAGCTAGGAATTATTTCTGTTTGCCTGTACTTTGCCTCTGTATGTGTGTGTGTGCATTGCATTTCTAGGGAAAATATTGAATAGCAGTTTCTTTTTTGAATAATTATGTATTAGAGAAATTTAGCAATATTCTTCCCAAATTCTATATACTTTACATTACCCTTCATTTTACCTTCCAGCTGATAGAAGAGGGAAAATTGTAGATTATTAATTGATAGATAGATAGACAGACAGATTGTCAGGGAGTTGGATGGATGGATAGATAGATAATAGAGGATTTTAGCTTATATAGCAATTCCTGATACAGGCACAGATGCAGACTCATAGTATAAAGTTGCTTATCATGGCAAGTGCCTGACATTTCACCATTTTGATGACTATTCTAGGCCCAAAAGCTCACAGACTGGGGGCAAATCTTTTCCATCTAAAAACACTCCCATCATCCCTTAACAAACTGATGACAACATAATTGTTTTCTATCAAATGAATCCTGAAATAGTATAAAACATACAAAAATTCAGTCTGTTTCATGGAGCATACACCTTCAAAATTCTTTTCAGGCTTATTTTTGTCACTAAATAAAAATCAATCACTTGAAAGCATACGTCTCTGATTTCTATCCCTTGTCTTATAGGCAGGTGTCTCTATATCCAACTCAGCGTTCATTATGCACTTAGCTAATATTTATTGAACCTCTGTGTTCTGTTGGTAGTTATGAGTGTGATACAGGGGTGGCTGGGATATCAGGTGTCCTCTTTGAGGGTTTCTCTCCAGGGTAGACGGGAAGCCTCATTGCAACCAGGGTACAGAAAGGTGTGACAGATTCCCCAAGACACGGGCTGCACTTTGGGGCACTGTGGAACTCACAGGTGAGCCCCTCCCTGTGCTCAGGGGCATCAGGTTGTCCTTCAGGGGCCAGCAGGTAAAACGGACTCTGAGAGCAGGGGGCTGCTAAGAAGGAAGTGGGGGTGTGGACGGTCAGGAAGTCATGGCTTCTGTTTGAGTAAAGCCTGATAAACCACACTCCTTAACCAGGGTTAGAGGAACGTCTATGGGACCAGCTGTCAAATTAAAAGCATAAGTCACACATTCTATTTCCAGAGCCCACAAGGAGGAAAAACTGAGACTTCCTAGACATGAATTTCATTTCTGACAGGCTTCTCTCCTGCTACATACATGCACATTATCTACACACATGCACATGTATGTAGATAGCGTGGCAAGTGCATGCACACAACAATTGTGCACACACACCTCCTCCTGCACTCAAGGTTTCTGGTCTCCATACAAAGATGGGAAGATTTGGGGCTCACGGATTTTGATCAAACCCTCGGTAAAGCAGAAACCACCTCTGTTGTACTTCTAGTTTTCTGTTTCAGGGCCCAAGAAAGTCCATTTCAAGGGCCTTATGTGTAATTCACAGTTTTGTTGGAGTCCCCTTCTAGGTAGACAAAACAGAGGAACCTTTCTTAGACTGGGTCTCAGTTCAGCCATCCCAGGGGCTACCCTCTCACCTCAAACTCAACAGAAGATCAGGAATCTGGGGGTAGCATGGGCCATGTGTCCTCCCTCTCAACACTGCGGTACCCTGGAGCAGGGGTTCCCAACCCCCCGGCCACAGACTGGTATCGGTCCATGGCCTATTAGGAACCAGGCTGCACAGCAGCAGGGGAGCAGCGAGTGAGCAAGTAAAGCTTCATGTGTATTTACAGCTGCTCCCATCGCTGGCATTACCACCAGAGCTCTGCCCCCTGTCAGATCAGCGGCTGCATTAGATTCTCGTAATAGCACGAACCCTATTGTGAACTGTGCCCGTGAGGCATCTAGGTTACACACGCCTTATGAGAATCTAATGCCTGATGATCTGTCCCTGTCTCCCATCACCCCCGGATAGGACCGTAATTGCAGGAAAACAAGCTCAAGGCTCCCACTGATTCTACGTGATGGTGAGTTGTATAATTATTTCATTCTGTATTACAATGTAATAATCATAGAAATAAAGGGCACAATAAATGGAATGCACTTGAATCATCCTGAAACCATCCCCCCGACATTGGTAGAAAAACTGTCTTCCGTGAAACCAGTCCCTGTGCCAAAAAGGCTGGGACCACTGCCCTGAAGCACTCAGGAGACACCTGCATGCCACTCAGGTCTCTGCAGGAAATGACGCTGGACCGGCGGTTCTACCGAGAGACTTCCTGTCTTAGTTGGCCCCATTTATCCTCTGACGGTTTCCCACATACATGGCTTCTCACACTCTATTCTTCTCATGGACATATTCATGCCACTTGCAGTTCCACATTTCACTGCTTTTCAGATTGATGTGTTACCGGAGAATTATTCTTCTATCTATTATTATTATAACATTCACCATAATCATCATTAGCCCATTAACTCATAACTATTACTATCATTGCTAATATAATGACTGTTAACTAAATATGAATAATGTATGCTATCACTAATATAATTACTATTATTAACTATATTCCATCTCACATAATCTATCTCAGCTGCTTCATCTCCCTCTGCCTCCTTTCACCTTCCCCCTGCCTGATGTTACAAACTGAACAACTTAGAGTTCCTTGAATATTCCATGAGCCCGGCTTCTCCCCCAGGCCATAATGAGGGTATGTCAGTGTGCAGTGCACAATTAGTTCCTCTGCCAAGGCAAGATCTGGGGTGCATGGCCGGCCTTGCAGCCCGTGTGGGTGTCCCAGTCTTGCTCTTGCTCTTTAAGTCAGGTGTTTGCCTCTGCTGCTGCCATGGGAACCATCTACTGCTGCAGGTCAGGCATCAGAAACAAGTTGTGTGTCCTGCCCTACACCCGTCAAGTGATGACAGATGACAATTGGAGGGGAAGGAGAGGAGGTCAGAGGAACTGGAGTTGCACTCGTACCCTCCCTGGTGAACTGAAAGAGCTCATAGACAATATCCATAATGTCGAGGCATTGACCAAAATCTTACCACGTGTTTTGTGCTCCATAGAATCTATTTCAATGGGGCACCGGCTCTTAGAGCGCTTAAAGATTCTGCTTTATTAACTGACTCCATGTTGCTCTACTGGGCCCTGTGGAGTAGTTAACAGCTGTTAGCTTGAAAGAACGTATGGTTTTGTTGGGAACTGTAAGGTGTAATTAATTCATTAGGACCTGCTACATGTCAGAGGCTGCGTGAGACACCGGGCTGCACTCATACCTCACGTCTCAGACACAGACTTGGACCTCAGGGAGGTCACATCCCTCTGAGGAAGAGACCAGCAAAACACCAATCAGATGTGACCAGTGGCACTGGCCACTAGAGTAAGCACCCGGGCTCTGGGGTCACAGCAGAGGGGGCACCACCAGCTCTGGGAAGGCTTTAGGGAGTGGATGGCAATTAGAACTTTCAGGATGAAAGGATGTGGTTAAGAGGACTGGGGGAGAGGGCAGCACAGACAGACGAAGCCACGTGCAGGGGCACTGAGACAGCTCAGGAATGGCGGTGAGTTCACCCCCACCGGGTTGTGTCCGGGAAAATGATGGAGAGCAGCACTGAGGATCAGCAGGGGAAGATCACGCTGTGCGTCGTGAGTCTTCTGGGCTTCATGCTGTGGGTCGGGGTGATTCGTTGAAAGATCTTAAGCCTAGGGGTGTTTTAGGAAGATGGCACAGGCTGCGGCATGTAGACCAATCTGAAGGAAAGATTTGCAGTCTTGCAGGTGAGATGTCATTAGGCCTTGGACTGAGACAGGAGTGGTAAGAGGGGAACATACTTGGGAGTCTGGGGGGGAAGGTCAAGATCAAGGTCAGCGGGATTTATGACATGGTCATCTACGGGGAGAAAGAGCCAGGGAGTAGCTTCTAAGACTGTGTTTCTAGCTGGAGTGACTAGAGGAGTGAGGGTGATCTTTTCAGAGCTCAGAAGTTTGTAAGGAACAGATTAAGGTGGGAGGGCAGGAAAAAAGACAAAACAGAAGTTCTTCTTGGATTCGTTGCATTCTAGCTGCCAAGATGGAACTATCCGGAGGCAAGGCGGCACTTAAACTGCAAGCTGGGGCTGCAGGTGGAGATTCGGGAGTGACTGTTTTAGGATTAATTTCTAATGGCCTCAGATAAGATGACCTAGGGTAAAGGGAGACTATGCAGAGGGCTAAGCAGTGAGAGTGAAGAGGAGGATAAATAACAATAGATGGCATTGCATGGGACATAAAGTGACTGCTCGGAGGTTATTTACGGGAAGATGGATCTCGCAATTGAGTGCTGAAAGAAGGCGTTTGGTAACAACTGGAGCCCCTTCTCTGTGCCAGGAGCGGGCACTGAGGGGCACAAGTGATTAAATACCACCCCTGCC
This sequence comes from Pan troglodytes, assembly GCF_028858775.2. NCBI lineage: Eukaryota > Metazoa > Chordata > Mammalia > Primates > Hominidae > Pan > Pan troglodytes. The sequence continues at coordinate 9,870,508 of NC_072404.2, forward strand.
CTCAAATGAAAGCCAACATAGAAACAGATAAACTATAGATCAAGTTTCCAATTCCTAGAGTTGAGATATAAACTAGGTACTATGGGAACACAGAGCTCATTTTTCTTTTTTATTAGACGAGCAATAAGTGTTAAATATAGAAAAATTAGAAAATACAGAGAAACAGAAAGGACATATATGTAACTCATAATTCTACAACCCAGACATGTGGCTATGAACATTTTCATTCATGTTTCATACAAATAAAAAATACATTTTTTAGCAAAACGAGATCATACAGCACAGACTGTTTTGTAAACATTTTTACTTCATATTTTATTATTTCTGTAGTATTAACTATGTTATCATTTTCAATAACTGCCTAGTTTCTTTTGTTAGCAAATGTATCATAATTTATTAACCTGTCTCCATCATTGGACATTTAGATTGGTTCCTGGCTTTCACCACATTAGACGGAATGGCAAATATTCTTGTAGCTGCATCTATGCAAACATCAACATTATTTCTTTACAATAAATTCCCAGAAGTGGAATTGTTGTGTTACACGGTGTTCTAGTTAAGCTCTTTAGCTACAAGAACTAGACCTCTCTTCTCTATAGACTTGCTAGCTCCAGCTTAAAAGTAGAGGGAGGGGATTTTTATGAACAAAAGGAAATGAGGGAATCTAAAGACGCCAAGAAGCTGATTCCTGCAGGCCTGTTGAGAGACTAGAAATTAAAACTCCCCGGGCCAGGCACGGTGGCTCACGCCTGTAATCCCAGCACTTTGGGAGGCCGAGGCAGGAGGATCACTTGAGCCCAGGACCTCAAGAGCAGCCTGGGCAATATTATCAGACCCCATCTCTATAAAAATAAAAAAAATCAGCTGGACATGGTGGTGCGTGCCTGTGGTCCCAGCTACTTGGGAGGCTGAGGTGGGAGGATCACCTGAGCCCAGGAGGTCAAGGCTGTGGTGAACCGAGATCACACCAGTGCATTCCAGCCTGGGCAACAGAATTAGACCCTGTCTCCAAAATAAGTAAATAAGCAATGAAGCTCCCTGGATTCCAGCCCCTGTTACTCAGGAGCCGCAGGGCCTCTCACCCATGCTCCTCTGTGCCTCTCTGCCACCCTTCTCTTCTTTACCAGCCTGGTTTGCTTACTTCTTTTGCTATAAGACTCAATTTTATGTCATGGCCCCTCAGCTTCAGTGGCTGACGGTAGTCTCTGCCTTTTAGTTAAGATGCCAGAGAAGGTGAGTCTGATTGGCAGATTCCCACCAGTCCTGAGTCCTGGCCAGCTAAGCTCGGGCAGCCATGGATCTGGGGGCTGGGAGCAGGATTCAGTCGGGATGTGCTGGAGCCCACTTACCCCAGCTAGTGAGAGCTGACCCTGGGCACCTCCTCCCAGCTCCAAGTTCACTGACGTCATATTGGGAGCTTGAAATCGGCTGTGCCGGATTTACTTACAGCAAGAAAACCAGTAAGTGCTGAGTCAGGGCTGGTTGTGAGATGTTCCTCCGAATACCACTGGGTGTCACATGGAACAAAACTCTCTGACTCCTTGAGAAATGGGTATGGCCAGTGACTGACATCTTTAGAATATTTCTGAAACAATGTAACCTCATTAACATTCCGTAGATATTACTTCATTCTGTTCTTGTGTTTAATGTCCCAGAGAAGAAATCTAGTTTTGGGATTTTCATTTCTTTTCTTTAGATTGATATGTTGTTTTATCTGTCTGCACTCTTGTCAGTTTGATTTGCTTACAAAGCGTGCACGTTTTACTGGGCTGCAGCTGTGGTGGGGCGCTCCCTTTGCTGGTTCTCAGTAAGCCCATTTTATTTGAAGATGCATATCTTTTTCCAAGTCGGGGAAGTTTTTCCACGTTGTTAATTTGATTAATGTGTTTCTTTCACTTACAGTGTATTCACCTTCTGGAATTCCTACTGTGCTTATATTTGATCTTTTGGGTCAATCTTCCATTTTGCTTATCTTTTCCTCGTCATAGCTCACTTAATCTATTTTCTTTGAATTCTGGAGAAAACTCTTGATTCCAGCCAGGTTCACTGATTTGATTGTATGCACTATCCAGTCTGTTCTTTCGAGCTTCTATTGCATTGTTAATTTTGGCAATTGTATTCTCATCTGAAAGTAGTCTTTTCTGATCTCAGATGATTCCATTTTCATATTTACAGTGTGTTATTGACTCCTCTCAATGAGTTATTTGATTCAGATTCTCTGGTTGATCTCAAGCAGTGTAATTCAGAAATTTCCTAAATGTTCTGTTTCATAAGGGTGATGTTTCTTTATGTTCTTTAAATTGATCCCATTATTATGGACTTTTTTTTTATTATGAGCTTTATTATCAGGGCTACTTCACTTTTATTTTGCCACATTAATGAATGTGCAGGCTGTATTGAGAGCCTACAGTTCACTACAATTGAATGAAGGGAGGTTTGTTACAGGGCTAAAGGAATTCCTTTCCCTGTTTGTTTTAATAATCGAGAAGTTGCCCGGGCTCTACACTTCTCTCACCAGCACTTAGTGTGCTCAAGAGGTTGTCTCAATGGAGCCCGGGACTGGCAGTGTGGGCATCCCCTGAGTACCTGCCAGAAATGCCTGGTCCAGAGGCACCAGCTCAGAAACTCTGGTATGGGGCCTGGGAATGTGTGTCTTCACAAGTCCTCCAGGTTGGTGCCATCAAAGTTTGCGAAGTGCCTATTTGCTCACCACTGGGCTTCCAGCCACAGCAAGGGTGAGCCAGGTCCAAGTTCACGTTTAGTCCCCTCATGGCAACATCTGTGCACTTTCACAAGGCATTTGCAGATTTGCCCAGCCTGTACCTCAGCCCTCAAGCTGCTCCTACCCGGAATTCTGACCTCTGTGGAGTTTGCAGGGTTCCTCAGGGGTTCCTTTCACTTCGTGTCCAGGTGGACTTGTCTTTTGCAGGTGGGGAATTTCAGGTTGGGCAGCCTCTCCCTTAGACAGGGCTTGCTCATGCTGTCTTGCAAGAGCTCCTGTGTGGGTGGTCGTGGTTTTGATTCTCAGCAGAAATGCAGACTATTTCCCTACTATTTTTTCTTTGGATATTTCTATAGAGATTTAGGAAGAGGTGCAGAATGGGGGGTTCAAATCACCTGGAGGCAGAAATTCCTCTTTTTTTTTTTTTTTTTGGATGACCTAAGGGAGATTTACAGAGTAAAGGGGACGCTGTTGTAACCATCCAGGTGGGGATGAGGAGGGTCTGGCATTGGGGATGGGGAGAAGGTGGACTCCTGAGTATTTCTGAGATCCAGTGGATCAGCCTGAGGAGCAGTTCCGTGGAAGGAGAGGATGAGTTAGGGTGGCTCAGTTCATTCAGTTACAGTGAACTGTAGGCTCTCATTTTCTAGCGCAGCTGCCCTGATGACTTCTTGGAAGACATCAAATTGTGTTTGACTTGGGCAGAAGGATGGCACTGGATGAGTGAATGGATGGGGTGGCCATTCCCAACCACAGCTGAGCACGTCGTGGTGACGGGGTGTGATCTCCCCCACCCCTGCTGCACCCGGAGCTGTCCTGGTCACTTGCACATTCACTGTCAGACGACAAACAGGGAGAGTGACCGATGCTGCCAGGAATTCTGTTTGGGTCTCGTACGTTATCATCTGTTACCAGTGACAGTAGTGTTCGGGACATTTCGCCAGCTTCCCGGAGAAACAGCCCTTTTTCCTCGGCCTCCCGGCACCTGCAGTCCGTCCGTAGCTTTCCCACAACCCATCCCTCAGAGAGTTCTGGCGTGTTAATTTTCAAGTTTACCAAGTGGCATGAAAGATACTAATGAATTTCTTTACCCGTCGCCCTCCTCCTAGCTGTCATAGCTCTTCCCACTTGAAGTGTTTGTTTTCCTTGTTCCTGTGTGTGTGACAGAGGTGAGGGGTCTGCTGCCTTCGTGGTGGACGACTCACTTGTCTGGTGCTTCAAGCCTGGGGTCTGCCTTCCTAATAATGGCCACTGTCATTTTCCCCCAGCTGGAGGCCTGAGGACATCAGCTTAAGCCTCTCCGGGGCTCTGGGACCTGCGAGGTCCAGCCTCTTAATGTGACTCTTGACAACTGATTTGTCAGCTCATTTTCCCCTTTTCTCCATGTCCTGTTGTAGCTCAGTCTGTCTGCTTGTCCTCAGCGTGTAATAAAACAACCCCAGACACCCCACTCCAGGAACCAGAGCCCCAGAGCTGTCCCACAGCCTAGTTTAGGACTGAAGCCCCAGATGGCACCCCCTGCCATTGGGAACTCTAAGAAGACTGAACAGGAAGAAACACAGAGCACATCTTCCAGGAAGAACCTTTGATAAGCTGAGAACTCTTTGCCTTTTATTTAAAAAGTAAAAAGAAGCGAGGAGGAGAAGCTGCGTGGAAGCCCTGCCCTCTGAGTTTGCTTAGAAAAAGCACATTCAAGTTTGCATTTAGGAATCGCAGTCAGTGACGCATGCTTGGGTTCCCTGCTCGAGCTGTTAGGGCAAAAGCGACGGCGTTTCTACCCTCATCAGGAGAAACTGCCTCTATGAATCTCTCGTCGCCAAACTAAGCAGTTTTAATCCAGATACAGAGTGGAGACAAATGAACGCATGCAGGATGCTTCTCCAGAGACGGCGTGTTCTCGCTGTTGTCAGCCATCCAGACAGGGTGCTCAGAGGGCAGCCTTGGGGCACCCTGCAGTGGGCAGGCAGCGTGAGGCACACGGATCCTTCCTTCTCTTTTCAGCTGAAGAAATGCTAAAGAGAAGTTTGTAAAATTCAGAGCCATCTCGGAGGGAAAGATGAGTTAATGATCTGCTGCAGAAGGGCTTGGCGGGTGTGTGCTCCAGCCAGCTGAGGAGACACCCACGCAGCCCTCCCACCATGCTGAAAAACACAGGGTCAGCCACTGGCACTCCCCCTTTTCCCATTGATGAAACAGAAGTTATCTTTTGGAATTGTGCTGTTAACAATACTCTGTATTGCCACAAGTAGGTTTTTGCAATATGTTGAACAAATGTGTTGTCCCTTTTCAGGTCCTAAAGTAAAGAGGGGCTCAGGAGGGTGTAAGGGCAGCACGTGAGAGTGTGGCCTGTGAGGAGGATGTTGAGTGACTTCAGGGAAATCAGTGTCACCTATGCAGAGTCACAAGCTGGCATTCCTAGTCTTCCAGCACCTGGATAAATCCCTTTTTGTGCAACAAGCACTAATGGAGTCTACAGAAGCATGCATTCCCGTGGGAAGGGCATGGCTTTGGTGCTGAGCCTCTAGATGGTACAGCCAGTCATCAGGGGCCCTTTGGCCACTCATTTAAACTCTCAGCCAGAAGGAGTGAAATCACTGGGGCTGTCATGAGCAATGAAAATGACAATCTGCACTTTATAGACACTTAGCATAGTGTCTGGCATACAGTAGGTGCCCAACATACCTTCAGTTTGTTATGTTTTGTCTATCAGCTGTTACATTTGTTTCTATTGTCTTTTCTCCAGTTTTCTCTGGGATTGGTTAGAGTGAAACGTCATGAAATTGTTTTTATTTTATTTTAAAGACAGGATCTCGCTCTTTCACCCAGTCTGGAGTGCAGTGGTGTGATCTCCGCCCACTGCAGCCCTGACTTCTTTGGGCGCAGGTGATCCTTCTGCCTCAGGCTCCCAGGCTGGTCTCGAACTCCTGGGCTCAAGCTGTCTGCCCACCTTGGCCTTCTACAGTGCTGGGATTGCAGGTGTGAGCCACCGTGACATCCTGTTTTGATTTTAGACTCATCCCTTAAAGCCCAGGCTGTCACATACCAGCCACCACTTTCTATGACTCCGTAAGGCATGGTGGTTCAGAACATAGGCTGTGGCATCTGCAGACCTGGCTTTGTGTTCAGTCTCAACCACTTAGCAACTGTGTGACCCAGGCCACATCAGGCTTCTTACCTGTAAAACAGGAACCACAGGCCTTTTGCATTTAGGGGCAAGGGTAGGCAGATGCCACATTTCCAGCAGGACTTGTGGGACATGACCTTAATAAAAGTCTGCTCCAGTAGCCTGAGCACCTTTAGGGCTTAACTTGGGGGCCCCTCAATGCCTCCACCGCACTCTCAGCCACAGAGGAATTCCTGAACTGTCCACCAGTGGGGTTCCGTTATTTCCTGTGATGGGCAGGTAGGGCTGACACTCTGTTCTCCAGTGTAGATTTCATAGTTTGGATTTGGGCGGCCCAGAAATAGCCTGCGAGATCTTACTGCACCAGGTCTGACGTCATCATACTAAATGGAAAAAAGTTAGGCACGTGCTGGTATTCCAGAATTCTTTTCTTAAAAAAGTAAGGTTCCAAAGCAACCATATTGCTAATTGAAATAGAATTTTTTTTTTTTTTAATTCAGGAAATGTTGGGCCCTTTAGTTTCCCTCCTATTTTTCATTAGGTATTTTGGAGCATTTCATTTATTGAGCACCTACCGTGTGCTGGCTGCTGTGTTATATGCATCGTACATATTTTGTTCTCACAACTCTGGAAAATAAGCATAACCCCTTTTCTCCTGTAGTAAAGGGGAACTTGGAAGGAAACAGAAGCCTGCCAGGGTCGGAGAGCTCATGGGCAGCCAAGGCAGGACTTAGACTTCACAGTCAGAGGCCTCGAAGCCTGGACTTCTCCCATGACACTGTCATTTCAGAGGGTGATGGTCCACCATGGCTGAAGACCAAATTCAGCCAACAGCTGCTGCAGCCAAGAGTCCATCTGTCTCCTCTGACACTATTATGTCCAGCCTGTTTGCCTGAACATACTTTGGCCACTTTGGAGTATTCTGCTCAGAAGTAAAAATAATGTCATCAAATTTCATAGATAGATAGCTTTCTGAGGTATATACTTCTCCGCAGGAATCTGGCTCACTTACTGTCTTTAGATAATGGAAATCGTGGTTGCAACTGAGGTTCTTTCCTAAGTTAACAAATGGTTGTTCCTCACCGCAGAACTACAGGAATGACCCTTACAAATGAGCAGATTCTTTGTTTTCTCTTGATTGCTGGCAGCAGCTGCTGTGGGTGCTCAGTAGAGGAATGTTTAGTGAGAGAAACTGAGCTAGTGTTGCAGCAGAGGAAAAACACTAGGAAATTGACGACTTATCTTTCCATTTGCACCTTCAGAAATAGGTTAATTGGTTTAGTGACTGCCTCTGTCTTGATTAGGAAGCATTAATAGCAATTAATGATATAACTTCAAAAAAGGTATAGGAAAATTAATAGAATTCTCCGTTAACATAAATTATACTCATTATCTACTGTATCCAGAACCATCAGGCCTGCCAAGCTCGTTGATTAAAGTACAAGTGGAGTTTTTTTGGTCTGAATTCTCTAGATAGTTAAACCTTTATTTATTTATTTTTTTTGCAGTATAAAATTCCCCACAGTGAGTCAATAGTATTATTTAGTTTAAAATCCCTCAATTCTACAACTTAAAAACCTTTCATAAGTTAATTTTATTAATATACACACATTTTATCTACATGTACAAATATTATTTGATGGTAATGATGAACCTTTGTTAATAAAGGATGGTGAAGAAAAGTTCAGGTCAAAAAAATATGAAATTGTAGGACTGATTTTATCTAGCTTTAATTCTACTCTGCAGTAGAAACAGAAGGCTTTTTTTGGTAGGCAGACGCCACATTTCCAGCAAGACTTGTGGGACTTGAACTCAATAAAAGTTTTTTTGGTGGGGGTGGGTGGAATGCCAATAATGCTAAGAATAACAATAGCAACAATGATAGCAAAGGCAATAACCAACATCCCCTAATCTGCCCCTAGGACCAGGATCAGTACCTCACATGCATTCTCACTAATCTTCACACTTACAGGAATCTTCAAGGTACAGGGTGTTACCCCGCTTTACAGATGAGGAAACTAAGTCCCAGAGGTGGTCAGGAACTGGCTCAAATTCAAACAGCAAAGTGGCAGAGCTGAGATTCATGCCCAGGTGGGGAAATCCCACGCGTGCATCTGTCACTCGGCTGAACTGCAGCACAGCCGTGGGCTTCTTTTAAGAACATAAAACCTGTCTTAAACAGGGCACAGACCAAACTCTGTGCCCTGTTCCTTATTCTTTCTCAGTGTCACCAGAGGACACATCAGACGCGGTTATCCTTCCTGATGTCAACTCTAGATGGAGAGGAATGCCCCTCGAAGGAGTCTAGGCTGCCTTAGGATTTTATTATGGGTGGGAAACCAACGCATTTGTCCTTGCCCTTGGTTAAACGGTTATCTGAAGTTGGCTTATATTCATCCTCTTACCATCCTTAACAGCAAGCTTGCTGCCAAATTCCGTCACTGATTATTTTGACTTGATGAAGCGTTGCTATTGATCTTCTACAGATTCCTCGGTGGGTTGTGGACTTTGATCACTTGGCCAGCTGTAATCTGCCAGCTTGAACACGATTGATCTTCATGCACCAGGCACTCACACCTGCCCAGTTGGTGGGGTTGCTTATGTCGTTCTCACACCTTCTAGCTTGTTCTTTCTTTTCTGGAGATCCAACAACCAGAAAAGCATTCCGTATTTATTCCTTAACTTATAAGGAACCTATAAATAGGGCTCCTGTGTTTCTTTTCTTTTCCCCAAGACTGTGTTTGAAGGTTAATTTCAGGATTTTCTTGGCATCCTTAAAGCGGTGGGACTGTTCTAAACTCCTTTGAACAAAATGTTGATTGAAGTGTTATCTTTTGTAATAGACTGCTTGAGGGTTGCAGGGATTTGGAGGAAAGGTCAGAGTGATAGGGAGTATTTTGGTGGAGGTGAGATTTGATCCAGCCCTTGAAGGATGGTGGGGTTTGTGGTGCTGGATGGCTGATGAGGTCATTTGTAGATAGGTGGAGAGGTGTATTAGCTGGTTTTGCATTGATAGAAAGGAATACCTGAGGCTGGTAATTTATAAAGAAACTGGCTCACAGTCATGCAGGCTGTACATGGTGCCAGCATTGCTCAGCTTCTCTTGAGGCCTCAGGAAGCTTTTACCCGTGGTGGGAGGTGAGGGGAGCCGGCGTGTCACGTTCCTGAAAGCATGGTGTTTTTATTTTTTATTTATTTATTTTCGTTACCTAATTGGTAAACAGGTGAATGTAATTCAGTTGGTAAACAGGTGAATGTAATTCTACTTGGAGACTAAGCCCACGCAGCACAGAACTTCTCACACTGAATGAGAAGGCGCTGAGGTGATGTATGTGTAACCCAGGCAGCTCGTTAACATTTAGGTCCTGATTCGATGTGTCTGGAGTGACACCCACTGAGACTTCGCCTTTATAACCAGCTCCCAGGAGAGGTCTGTGGTGCTGGTTGTTGCTCCACTTTCAGGAACAAGGAGCTGAGTAACTCACCACGTGCTGGCAAACATGCCCTTTTCTTTGAATAACTCAGAACTAGACTCCCAGAGCATGGCCAGAGCCCTGGCTTCACCTGGGTGTGGAGTGGAAATGCAGGGTCTTGATTCCACCCTGGCCCTGCCGAGGCAGAATCTGCACTTGAACACGATCCCCAGCTGAATCACGTACACACACAAGTTTGAGAAGCACTGACATGGAAGAGGCAGGTCTCAAGAATACCAGTAAAGCCAGACTTGGCTTCCAGTAATGAAAGATACAGGTCTCAAGAACACCAGTAAAGCCAGATGTGGTTTCCAGTGCTCAGAGACTGAAAATCCTGGCATCAAATTAAGCTAATTCGTAAGTGGGTTGAAATTAATTAATTAGAAAGGACAAAATACAAAAAAATTAGCCACACATGGTGGCACACACCTGTAATCCCAGCTGTTTGGGAGGCTGAGGCAAGAGAATCACTTAAAACTGGGAGGCGGAGGCTGCAGTGGGCTGAGATCGCACCACTTCACTCCAGCCTGGGTGGCAGAGTGACACTCTGTCTCACCGAAAAGAAAAGAAAAAAGAAAAGTCTCTCTGAGTAAAATAAGGGTTGTACTAGGTTTGGAACAAGAAAAGATATTTATAAATGCATTTAAGATTTGTATTTTCAGCGTCAGTTAGAACATCTTATCTATAGCCATTTCTTAGAAAAGTCTAGTTGTAAAAGAACAGTGATTTTTGCACATCTTGCTGAATTATTTTTATTTATGTAAATAATAGCAGATGGACATGTATAATCATTTCTTTTCTAAATAAGTGTGAATAAAAATGAAGACGTTGGAGAGCACTTCTAATCCGAGAGACGTTATAAGGATTCAGCCAAAGACAGGATTCTTGGGGCTTCGGTTCCTAACCAGATGGGCACCCCATGGACGAGTAGATCACCCCATTTTAATTTTTTCATGTCTTAAGTAAAACCAGAGCTTCTCAAATGAGAAATTCACAACCAAACACTTAAAAGTGGTAGTACCCAGAATGGAAGAAATATTCTATCAGTCTGGGGCATTTTCTTTCCTCACATATTCCTACCCTAAGTGCAAACGTTCATACAACTATATTGATGAACACTTCCTCTGCCATGGTTTTAGCTGATCAATTTCTTATTTGTATCATCTTTGAGAATGACAGACTCTGAGGTTCAAAACCTTATGGGGCTTCTGTCCTAACCAACATCAAGGAACTATAAGTATTCAACGTCCCAAAACAATAAAGAGTAAGTAAACAACTGCGTAGCTAACCAAGTCCCTCCTTTGTTCTGGAAGAATAATTTTGGGGGAAATCCTTGCTTTCTATTCAGGCATGTGGGGTACACCCTAAGCTGCTTAAACTCCCCGCCATCTTCCTCAGTGATATTTGCTCATCATCCCTAGGTTGATTGGTCTATGCTGTGGATTTGAGCTATGCTGGTTACCAAAGTGCCTAGTTTTTTTCTCTTTCCCTCTCCACGCTGACTTATGGGGCGTTTTACTTCTTATGTATGAGTTTTTCCATAGATTGAACAGAGACCAAGTGAAATTTTTAAAGAAACAAATGACGCTTTCCTATTAGAAGCTTTGGGAGAGGTTTGGTAGAAGCGCCTATTGTAATTGACTTGCCATAATTACTTTTGGAATTTCTATAAATTTGCTATACAGCTGTTATTCATGCTGGGCATCACCCTGCTTTAAAACGGCATGAATTGCTGGGTGCCTGAGCCACTCTTACTGTTCATTGGTTTGGACTGATAGTTTGCACAGTCCAGATTTGCTGAGTAATCATTGACCTGCCACGTTTTTAATAGGCCCTCACTGACCAGCTTGGTTCTTAATATATTTGAACAATCACATAAATGGAATTAGGACTTCATTTTTTATTCACCTGCCTTCCAGTCTATGTGAACAGACTACTTATGTTTCTAGCAGCAGTAGCTCCCCCCTCACTAATGCTTGTGATAATATGCCTGTAAGTGAGTATCTTAGGAGGGATCCTAGCTGTGCTTTTGTGCACTTCACTCCACACATACAGCCTCCGCCTGGTGCTCCCTCCCTCTCTCTGTCGTCAACCTTAGATTTATTGTCAGTGTTGATTTTCAGCCAAAATATAGATGAGATTGTGTTGACATTTAGGAAAAAAACCTTGCTTCATAGCAGATTGAGCAGAGAACCAGTTGGTTTAAATAGATAACCTTGGGTCATATCAGAAAATGCCTTGTTCTAGCAGAGTACTCTATTCTTGCACCATGGGACTGACTTTATTCATTTAAAGGAAGCTGGGGCAGACGGGAAAAGAAATATTTTCTTCTCTGAAGACTTCCTGATTTGTTTGTACCTCTGTTGTGACACCCAAGGGTAATTCTGATATAGCGGCTTCTAACAAAATGAAAAGAGATGGGAAAACAGAAGAGGAAATTCCTCTCCAGTTGTGAATTACCGTTCTTCACTATCAAAGCATCCCTGTGCCTGGCTCGTTCTGTGGCCTTGTTTTCTCTGCTCCTGGTCCAAAACAATGACCCACCCATTCCCAGAGATAGACAGGAGAGAACAATGTGTACACAAAAGAGAGGGACAGAGAGACCCCCAAAAGAAGCCAACACCCACCTCTGTCTCACCTGTGTGTTCAGATAGGGTGTGGCTGATTGTGCTGAGCCTGATTATTTACGCTTCTCGGAATCAGGGCTCTCCACTCAGGACAGTGAATCCCCAAAGAGGCTGAGCCCAGAACCTGCCCTGGGGGCAGCTGGTCCCACCGTGCTGGTAGAGGACACAGCCCAGCCAAAGCCACCTGGAGATGAGGGTAGCACAGATCCTCTCTCCATCCTCCGGCGGGAAATGCTCCTGGATCTTTTTTTTTTTTTTTTTGAGACAGGCTGGAGTACAGTGGCTTGATCATAGCTCACTACAGCCTTGACCTCCTGGGCTCAAGTGATCCTCCTGTCTCAGACTCCTGAGTAGCTGGGACTACAGGCTTGCACCACCACTCCCAGCTAATTTTAAAAAAATGTTTCTAGATGCAGAGTTTTACCATGTTGCCATGGCTGGTCTCAAACTTCTGGGCTCAAGTAATCTTCCTGCCTCAGCCTCCCATAATGCTGGGATTACAGGTGTGAGCCGCTGCACCCAGCTGATCCTGGTGTTCGGACACGGGATGCTGTTCCATTCCTGGAGCTGTTTTGGAATGAACGCTATCAAAGGATGTGGTTAGCTTCAGTTGTTTACTGCTCCTCATCATTTTGGAACATTGAGTAGTCTGTCACTTGATGTTGGTTAGGATAGAAACCCTGCAAGATTTTCTTCCTCAGAGTTCATGCTCCTCAAACTTGAAATAAACAAGACACTGATTATCTGAAAGCACGGCAGAGGAAGTGTTCATTGATATATTTGTATAAACCTTTGCATTTAAGGTGGGAATACGTGAGAAAAAAAGTGCCCTATGACTGATAAAAATATTTCTTCTGTCCCAGGTACTACTGCCTTTCAGCATTTGGTTGTGAATTTCTAACTTGAGAAGGTCTGGTTTTACTTAAGATATGAAAAAATAAAAAGGGGGGTGACCTATTGGTCCATGGAGTGCCCTTTGTGGTTAGAAACTGAAGCCCTAAGAAACCTGTCTCTCAAAAGGTTGGCACTTGATTCTGTGTGTTTTTCCCATGGCTAGGGGAAGGTGTGGAAGAGAAAGCTTTCTGTTTGGTGTTGTTCCTGTTAAGAAAGTCTTCAAAATGTAACAAACAGTCCTGGGGGCATTCACCAGCCGCACGGCATCCAGGCAGGCCTCTTTGTAACTAGACAGTGAATTTACCTTCTGCCTGAATAGCAGTAATTTCTAGTCTGTGAGTTGAACAGTGGTATCTGTAGCAAGAGAAAATAACTTCAATTGAGTCAGGTTTTCTAAAGATCTTTCTTGTATTTTAAGGAGGGGGCATAATTGTGAATTTCCAGATACACTTTCTGAACAGACTGTGACCCCCTTCCCTCTTATTTATCTCCTTTTTTCTTTCTCTCCTGTGTTCAAAGCATTTGTTAAGACAATTTTCTGTTTTCTCCAGGGACTCGGGATTGAATGTCTTTGTTCTTGGTTTATCTATTAAAGACACTTTTCTAGTTACAGATACTGTTTGTGAATCACAGGCTATGCAAAGAACATCTGATTATCAGCGGACTGGAGCCCAGCAAACAGTCACAAACATCCCAGAGCTTTCCTGCCTTTCTGAAAATGTGCATGCAAAATTCTTGACATGAGGAAGTTGTAGGAACAGGTGTTGATGTCTATTTGGAAAGTGTAAAGTTACACTTATGCAATTTTAGCAAACATCTATTAGGCACTTACTGTTTTCCAGATGCTCTGAAGCATACAGGGATCCACAAGTATCACGTGCCTTCCAGGAATTTGCAAGGAGTGGGGCCAATAAGCACGTGTCCAAATGCACAAGGCTGAAAGAGATGGGCTCTTGTCCTACTTTCCCCAGAAGTAGAGCCTGTGAGCTCAACAAAGATGTACGTGCAATAGTGCACTGAGCGCTGACCCCAGAAAGTGTGAGTAGAGGAGTGTGCAAAGGACACAGCATGGAAAGGCACTGGTGAGCTCTCATCAGTGAGCATTCATCAGTGTGGTGAGCAGCGAGGTTCAGCCCCGAGGCAACCCCAGGGAGACTGTGCAAAGAAAGCCCCTTCGGTGTTGCTTACCCAAGGAGGGGAGGAAGCCTGGGTATTTATGCATCAACTCCCCTCCTGTATTGGCAAGAACAACTTTGAGAACATTCTTTTCTGTCTGTCTGCCTCACCTTTGTAAGCCGGTCATATCTCTGGCCACAGAATGGCCTTTGGTAGGAACTGATGGGTACTTGCAAAAAGCCCTGGGCCTGTTGGTGAATGGTGAGTGCCAGGGACGATGGGCAGGGCACAGGCAGCACCTGCCACAAAGCCATATTAACAGAGTATAGCAGGTGCACCCCACACCTGACACCATGTACAAAACTTAATGCAAAATGGGTCAAAAACCTAAATGTGAGACCTAGAACTATGAAACTCCTAGAAGAAAACTTTATGCCACTAGATTTAGAAATGATATTGATAACACTAAAAGCACAGGCAACAAAAGAAAAAATCAAAATTGAAAACTCTTCTGTATCAAAGGACACTCAACAGTGAAAAGGCAACCCACGGAATGGGAGGAAATATTTGCAAATCACATATATAATAAGGGATTAAAATCGAGACTATACACAGAATTCCTACAACTCAACAACAGAAAAAATAAGCTGATTTAAAAATGGGCAAAGAACTGGAATAGGCATTTCTCCAAAGAAGAGATACAAATGACTAGTAAGCACATGAAAAAATACTCAACATCACTAATCATGAGGGAAATGCAAATTAAAACTGCAATTAAAGACCACCCCACTCCCTTTAGGATGGCTGTAATTCAAAACAGAAAACACAACAAAAACAGAAAGTAGCAAGTGTTGACAAGGATGTGGAGAAACTGGAACGCTTACGTACTGCTAGGAGGAATGTATGACGAAGTAGCCTTTGGAAAACAGCATGGTAGTTCCTCCAAAAATTAAACATCAGGTTACCGTATGGTCTAGCAATTCCACTTCTGGATATATACCCAAAAGAGCTGAAAGCAGAGAGTTGAACAGATGTTTGTATGCCTGTTTATAGCAGCACTATTCATGCTAATTAGAAGGTGAGAACAACCCAAGTGTTCATGGACACATCAGTGGATTAACTCAATAGAGTCCACCCACACAGTGGAATATGATTCATTCTTGAAAAGGAAGGACATTCTGACACATGCTGTATCAATGAACCTTGGGGATGTTATGGTAAGTGAATTAAGGCAGTCAGCAGAAGACAAATACTTTGTGATTCCACTTCCATGAGGTATCTAGAATCAAGTTCACAGAGACAGAAAGTAGGATGGTGGGTGCCAGGGGCTGGGGAGGAGGAAGTGGGGAGTGAGTGTTTAATGGGGTGCAGAGTTTCAGTTTGGGAAAATAAAAGTGTTTTGGGCCAGGCACGGTGGCTCACGCCTGTAATCCCAGCACTTTGGGAGGCCGAGGCAGGCGGATCACAAGGTCAGGAGATCGAGAACATCCTGGCTAACACGGTGAAACCCCATCTATACTAAAAATAGGAAAAAAAAAATTAGCCAGGCATGGTGGCAGGTGTCTATAGTCCCAGCTGCTCCGGAGGCTGAGGCAGGAGAAACACGTGAACCCGTGAGGTGGAGGTTGCAATGAGCCAAGATCACGCCACAGCACTCCAGCCTGTGTGACAGAGCGAGACTCCATCTCAAAAAAAAAAAAAGAATTTTGGAGATGTATAGTGGTGATGGCTACATCACAGCTTGAGCGTCCTTAACGCCAATGAACTGTTCACTTAGAAATGGTTAAGGTGGTATTTTATGTTTTGTGTATTTAACCCCAATGGGGGGAAAAAAAGAAGTGTACCAAAAGTACAAAGAGGAAAGGCCACTTTAATCAAGGGTACTGGGAAGCCTGCCTGGAGGAGGCGCTGTGTCCTCTGGGCCCTGCTGGATGGGTGGGATTTCAGGAGGCAGCAGTAGGGGTGGGGACGAGTTAGGAATGGAGAGAGCTGTTACAGGTGGGGACACTCAGGTCCGAGGAGGGCAGAGGGGAATGTTTCAGAGAATGCCACACGGTCAGGTGTAGCCGAAGCTCAGGAATGTTGGAACTCGGAGAGGCTGTGAAAGAGAAGCCCTGGCTGCCTGGCCATGATCATCATGTGCCTGGTCTTGACTGGCATGTCAAGAAAACTGTCCGTGCAGTGGCGTGTGCCTCAGGAGCACGGCAGTTCTCAATAAGACTGCACCAAGATCTGGAGATGACACTTCTCAGCTCTCTTACATTTGGCCATGCGGAGGTCTACCCAGGAAGGACAGCCTTGTCCCAAGGACCTCACTCTGTTCACTCAACAGGTATTTATGAGGCCCCTATGACATGTCAGGCACTGTTCTAGGCCCTGGGAATGTGGGCAGAACAGGGCAGATGAAAATGCCTGTGCTCATGGTCATGCGTTCCAGTGGGGAGAGACAGACATGAACAAAACCAGCACAAGTCATTCTTCAGATGGAGCTGAGAACCACGGGGAAGACCGAAGGCCATGCGGCAGAACCACCCAGCCTGCAGAGGCGGGATCATCAGGGCAGTGTCCTCACCGTTCTTCTTAAACACTGGGCTTAACAGGAGGCTTTTGTGGACATTAAAAACAAAATCGCAGGTCCGTTTGGATCCCTCCATTCCAAGGTTTAAACACAATGGTGTTCGCTGGACGGATCTAAGAATCTTAGCCACTCTGCCTAGCAGCCTCTCAATGTTTTGTGTCTCTCGTTTCAACTTTGAAAAGAGCTTTGTGCCAGGGAGCTCCTGCAGTTTGGGTCGAGGAGGACCAAGGCTTCAAAGGCCCCTGCCCACGCGTACTGCAGGTTCCCATTGTCCGTGTTAATAGCCTCAGATGGGCATCAGTTGCCCTGATGGGCTTGGGCTCCACGCCTGGGCTTGCATGCTTGGCAAAATTACTCAAGAGCATTTCTTTTTTTTTTCTTTGAGACAGAGTCTCACTCTGTCACCCAGACTGGAGTGCAGTGAGGTAATCTCGGCTCACTGCAACCTCCGCCTCCCAGGTTCAAGCAGTTCTCCTGCCTCAGCCTTCTGAGTAACTGGGATTACAGGCACCTACCACCACGCCCGGCTAATTTTGTATATTTAGTAGAAACGGGATTTCACCATGTTGCCCACACTGGTCTTGAACTCTTGACCTCAGGCGATCCACCTGCCTTGACCTCCCAAAGTGCTGGGATTACAGGCATAAGCTACCGCACCTGGCTTCCAGGCCATTTCTTATCACAGCTAAAAGTGATCTGTTACGTGGCTGGTTACATTCTCAGCAACTTTAGAACTGTATTCAGAAGTGGACCTAATCTTGAGACAAATACCCTCTTACCCCTTGGTCCACTGAAAAGACTTATGATTCCAGTCTTTCTTTGGTGATGGTTCTTCTATTCAGTGGGAGATTATGCATTTATGTGTTTGGATAAAAAGCAGATCCTCAGCCTGGCACGGTGGCTCATGCCTGTAATCCCAGCACTTTGGGAGGCTGAGGCGGGCGGATCACAAGGTCAGGAGATCGTGACTAACCTGGCAAACACGGTGAAACCCTGCCTCTACTAAAAATACAAAAACAAAATTAGCCGGGCGTGGTGGCGGGCACCAGTAGTCCCAGCTACTTGGGAGGCTGAGGCAGGAGAATGGCGTGAACCTGGGAGGCGGAGCTTGCAGTGAGCCAAGATCGCGACACTGCACTCCAGCCTGGGCGACAGAGTGAGACTCCGTCTCAAAAAAAAAAAAAAAAAAAAGAGATCCTCAGCTGTTGTTTCTTGAATCAGATATTTGGATTACTCTAGCGTCCAGTCATGCAGCTCCTAAATACACGCACCTGTTTTACGGTTTATCAATTTGTGCTCATCCTGAACTAAATAAACAAATCCATGAGCCAACTGCAGCACTGTCTTTTATCACCTTCGTTTTTCTCTGCCCAGTAAAAAGCTGAAGAAGATACATTCTTTGTTACCTTCTATTCATTTCCAAATGTGTAAGTTTTCAAATATGTTATAAATGAGAAGAAAAGAAACTGCTGGATTGTCAAACTGTCATTTTATTTATCATCTCTCGTCAGTAGAAAAGTCCAGAAGCAGTGCGTTGAGATGAAAATGAAGGTGCGTGAAAGAGAGAATTGGAAATGGGATATACGACC
This sequence comes from Pan troglodytes, assembly GCF_028858775.2. Classification (NCBI taxonomy): domain Eukaryota; kingdom Metazoa; phylum Chordata; class Mammalia; order Primates; family Hominidae; genus Pan; species Pan troglodytes. Next base: position 9,888,631 of record NC_072404.2, read on the forward strand.
GTATTTCCTCTCTTTCCCTTTCCCTCCCTCCTGCTGGGCAGGAAACGAGAAGAATCTAGTCAGCAGGGAATACCTGTCTCCAGGGAATTTTTTGGGATTAGATCTTTTGGGGTTGGGTTTGTGAGGGGGCCTGCCCTGTCCCCACACGTGTGATTCCTCTCACTGCACAATCCTGATGCCTTTGGCATTCGTGATTGCCTTCTGGATGATGAACTATAAAGGAGGCAGCTCTTAAAAGAATAGAAAATGTCTTCCAGGCACAACAAAATATACACTCAGAAATGTATAAACCAGCTTCCCACGTCCAGGGGCTGGGCAAGTACAGATTAAGAAGGTGAACGTGTGGAAGGTAAAGGGTGGGAGGAATTTTCTATTTCGTGAACGTGTTTTTTTCTTGTTAGAAAGGAAATCACAGTGTATTTCAGTTTCCACAATACAGTGCATCTCAGAATTGCCCAGGTTCTGCCACAAGAGACTTACCTCTTGGTGGGCTGGGGATGACCTGGATCTCCCTGCTGCCTGCACGTCTTTAAAGCACTTTGGACATTTTAAGAAAAAAATAATAATGTATCTGGGTTCTTGGAGATATATACATATATATGTGTATGTATATCTGAGTCTCTTTAAAAATAGGTATCCCGGGAGCAGTCACAGCCTGAGCTATCCAGATGCCTGCTCCCTTTGGTGGAAAGATATCCGACACACCTGTTGCTCTGAGATGCTTTTGCAGACAGGAAAGCTCTTAATTCCTTTGCTAGGCCATTTTAACAATGCAGAGAAAGGTGACAGTCTTCACGTAGTTCCAAAGGCAATTAATAAGCAAAAAATTTACCTGATTTTAAGTGAAGTGTCACGGAGCTGTCTTCACCCAGCCCATGAAAAACCACCAGTGCACCTTGAGACGTGTAGGCAATGTTCAAGGCCAGGAAAGACTCACCAGTTCCTGTGCTTCCCATTGTCAGAAAGCAGGTGGAGGATGGCCGGAGCCACCCTGGCTGCAGAAACTGACCTACAGAACTTCTCATTGTCGGAAAGCAGGTGGAGGATGGCCGGAGCCACCCTGGCTGCAGAAACTGACCTACAGAACTTCTCATTGTCAGAAAGCAGGTGGAGGATGGCCGGAGCCACCCTGGCTGCAGAAACTGACCTACAGAACTGAACAGAATAGTGATTCAGGTTGGATATTTAGAATATCTAAACGTGCTTTGCGGGACAGTGAAACCCTGCTTGGTGGAGGTCAGGACTTCTGCTTCTGTATAGCTCTCCATTCCTTAGCCACCGTCCTGCAAGGCAAACGCGAAAACGCATCTTAAAACTCGAGCAGAAGTAGCCTTGGTTGTATACATGAAAAGGCCTGTTCGTTTGGAAAAAGACAATAGCTTCCCGTTTGATGGCATCTTCTTCTTCCTTCCCAGCCCTGGCCATCGTGCTCACTGTCCTCAGCAGACTCCCTGGGCCTCCTCTTTAAAGGTCAGTGCTGACCGGGTGTGGTGGCTCACGCCTGTAATCCCAGCACTTTGGGAGGCTGAGGCACTTTGGGAGACCAGCCTGGGCAACACGATGAAACCCCGTCTCTACTAGAAATACAAAAATTAGCTGGGTGTGGTGGCAGGCGCTTGTAATCCCAGCTACTCCGGAGGCCGAGGCAGGAGAATCGCTTGAACCTGGGAGGCGGAGGTTGCAGTGAGCCGAGATCATGCCGCTGCACTCCAGCCTGGGTAACAAAAATAATAATAATAATAAATTAATTAATTAAAAAAATAAAGGTCAGTGCTCCCTGGCTTCTCTGCAGGCCATCTCCTGTGCTCACTCCTCACACTCTCATGGAGTGGCCTCTTGATCTCCTACTTTCAATCACCGCCCATGTACCCTCTGAACCTGCACACCTGGGTACCCCGCAGGCACTTCTTCGGAAGCTTGGGCAGCTTCTGCAGAACGCCTTCCTTTCTCCTCCCTCCTGACCCACCAGCACTGCCACTCCCAGCCCCCCGTCTGTCTCCTGAGCTTTCTCCCTTATAAGCTGCCCAGCCACCCACCAAGCAGCTCAAGCGAGAAACCTGGAGAGAAGCAAGGGGTCTTAGACGCCTCTGTCTCTCCCTTCTCTCCCTTTGCCCCCTTCTGTCTGTCATACTCACCCCCGTCTTTCTTCCTCCTCTTAGCAACACCCTTGACCCATTGGACTTTGCAGCCTTTTCCCAAACCGTGTGGTAGGCTTTGGCTGTGGCTCCCTGACCGTGCTCCCACCCGCTCTAGACAGTGTGCAAGCCTGGCCATGGCTTTCCTCCTTGACGCCCTTGGCTGCCTCTCCATTCCCTGATGGATCAAGTCCACACTCCTGAGTGTAGCGCTCCTGCCTCCTCCGTGGCCAGCTGTGGCCACGCCCCTGCCCCCCCACTGCCCCTCAACCACCAAGAACTGCTTCCTTTTTCCCAAATGGGCCAAACGGGTTCCCTCCTTTTCTCCTATTCCTGAAATGCCTTTCCTTCCATTGTCTGACTGGGGGATACCTATCCATCTTCCCTGCTCAAACCTTTCCCAATTTCCCCTGGAAGAACTGACCTCAACGCCACACCCACCCTCCACGGCCTGCCATCTCCCTTCTCTTTGGCTTTCATAGCTCCGCCACAATGTGCTTGCTCTGTTCATGTGGCTGCCATCCTCCACCAAACTCGAACCTCTTTGACGAAGTGGACGTTAGCCAGTTCAACTTTGTATCCCCAGCACCTGCCACCATGCTCCTGAAATAAGAGGCAGTTGTTACAGTTGCAGTCATCCTGTAGCAGTCGTGATCTGCTGGTGATAACCAGCCGTGGTATATTTGGACAAGACTTCATTTTTTTTTTTTTTTTTTTTTTTTGAGACACAGTCTTGCTCTGTCGCCCAAGCTGGAGTGCAGTGGCGTGATCTCGGCTCACCGCAAGCTCCGCCTCCCAGGTTCATGCCATTCTCCTGCCTCAGCCTCCCGTAGCTGGGACTACAGGCGCCCGCCACCATGCCCAGCTAATTTTTTGTATTTTTAGTAGAGACGGGGTTTCACCGTGTTAGCTAGGATGGTCTCGATCTCCTGACCTCATGATCCGCCCACCCCAGCCTCCCAAAGTGCTGGGATTACAGGCGTGAGCCACTGCACCCGGCCAAGACTTCAGTCTTCTCTCAGCAAGTGCTTATAGTCAGGCTGTTGTCATCTAGGCACTTTGCTGGGTACAGAGATAAATAAGACGTGCGTCCCTCCTTATTTCACATGGACCAGCCCACCAGCAGGTAATGACTCTGCAGAGACGGGGCAGTGTCAGAGGAGCAGGGGTCCCCAAGGCAGCAGCTTGAGAGGGATCCCTTCATCTTCTCTCCAGATAACCAGTTGGCAAAATTCTAAAGCATTTTTCTAACTGTTATCTTATCTGGACAACACGATCAAAAAATACTATGATAGGATGTTGGAAAAAGATTTAAAAGAAGCCAAAGAACATATTGCTCAACATTGAGCTTTTAAAATAGGGTCTTTTTCCGTGTGTGTGTGTGTTTTAAAAAAATGTTTTCTCTTGTTTCTACAAGTTTTAGACCAATTATTTTTGGAGCAGGAAGATACCGAGTTTTCAGATGGTCCTGTAGACCCCCTTACCTGCTGGTTTTTTGGTGGAATCCTGTTTCTACAAAAAGAAAACCCCATAGATGTAGACACACTAAAAAGGAAAACCCTGGAGATTGTTTTTAATCTTAGAATTTGTGGCACTTGTACTACGGTTTTTCTCGTAACAAAGCCGCTTCTCGTTGGAAATGTCTGTCTATGTGGTTCATGTTGCCCATGTCCACTTGGAGGTTATGCCTGAGTCTCATGGCTCAGGGAAAATATGACTCAGCATCTTTTGGTTGAGGGCAGCTTTGACCTCATTGTTTTCTGGTGTGGCACAGGGAGCAGCCTGGCCACGTGCGGGGAATGGCCCATGGCCTGTCCCTGTTCGAGCTGGCTGCTGCGAAAGTTTCAAGAGGTGTATTCGCCAGGAGCACTCGGCTGTGAATCCAGACACGGAAGACAGTGGTTTTAATAGAGTAAACCAAAACGTAGGATTTGCTCTCTCCGGTATTCTGGAAAATCCCACTGCTTTAGGGCATAGACTTTTCCTGAAAATAGAAGGCTGTGTTTTTTAATGAGGTGCTGAGATCTTTGTAACAAAAGTGGGGGAGCAACTGTGCTTAGAGCCCTGAGGGCAGGATGTTCCCGCTGAGCTGTGGCCGGACTTCCCGCCTTCCCACCAGGCTCAAGGTTCAGCAGCCACCTTGGCCTCTGCCTCCCCCTCCCCTCCCCCTCCCTTCCCCTCTCCCCCCCTTCCCCTCTCCCCTCCCCCTCCCCATCCCCCTCCCCCTTCTCCTCCTTCCCTCTTCCGTTCTTCCCCTTCCCTCCTCCCTGCCTTCCTTCCCTCCCCCCTCTTCCTTCCTTCCATTACCTCCTCCCCCTCCCCCCTCCTCCCCTCCCTTCCCCTCCCTTCTTTCCCCTTCTCCCCCCACTTCCTCCTCCTCCGTCCTCCCCATTTGTGCATCAGGGTCTTGCATATTCTGGTCTCCCTGCCTGGAAAGCTGTGTGCCCAGCTGCCTACAGGGCTGCTTACTTTCCTCTCCTCCTTCAGGGCAGAGTCCATTTCCCCCACCCCACCCCTGCCTCCTGGTTGTGTTCCTAGCGCGGAGGCTCCCTGACCGGCTCTTGCTCATTCGACCGCTCGCCAACCCGGCGCACGGTGCGGGGCTGCCGTGGAAGGGGTGTTCTCCATTCATCCGACTTTATCTGCAGTAATTCCACAGCTTAGCAGTTCGGGTTAACTTTGAACTTTATTTTTTTTTCTGTTTCAGAGACTTGATATTCTTTAAACGTACTTTTTAATTAAATGCGACCTAGACAGCTTCTCCCTCCTCAGCCTCTTCTCTGAGTAAAGAGGTTCATGTGGGGGAAATTGACTAGGATTAGGCTTCGTTTCCCTCTGCTGCGTGTTCTTTATTCCTGTAACTACAAAGAGGCGTCATCTGAAGTGTTTGCCTTTCTGCCTCTGAAGCTACCTGGCGCCCGTTGGTTGCTGACTTCTGCAGAAATCCTCTTTTGACTCAGTGTCTTCACCTCCAGCCACCTAAAACCAGCCTGGGAAACGTTCAGTTGAGAACACTACTGTAAAGTCTCAAGGAAGTGCTTGAGGGAAGGAGTGTTCTAGTTCATTTTTGCTTAACAGAGCACAACCAGTGTTTTTGTTAGGAGGAGGCAGCATTATGTAAAAGAAAGATTATCAACTTTGGATGAAGACATTCCATGATTTAAAGCTTTTCTCTATCACTTGAAACCATGGGACTTAGGGCCTCAATTTTCTCATCTGTAAAAGAGGGATAACAATCATTATCTTACTGGGTTGTCAGTGTATTAAATGGGCAACATGTGTAAATCATTTACCAAGATGTTTTGTGGCTACATGGCAGCTTGGCAAAATAGAATTCTTTTCTCTACTTTTGTTTTCGTTCTTGGAACTGAGGCCTTATTCGTTGGTATATGGCATTTTAAAAATGTTTTGTTAATGTAGGACGTTGAAGCAGCAGGTAATAGTAGCGGTGGCTCTTAATTTTAGAATATTTATGATAAATTAATCATTGAGTATTTGATGAGTGTTTATTATATCTCAGATATTATGCAAATAACAGAAATAAAGAGTTTGTTTCATTTTTTAAAAATGCTTAGATATTCTTTGCATCTTCTAAAAATTGAACTTGGAAAACCTTTTGGTAGAAAAGCCATCATGGCAGGTAAAAAATGTCGAAGTCCATCTGTTGACCTCTTCTTGCTTACAAAAGGAGCAAAAAACCCACTCAAAAGCAGTAAAAGAGGAAGAGACTTAGGTCCACAATGACAAAAAGAAAGGGAGAGGAGCCAGTACCAGTGAAGGATGAGAAGAAACACCCGGAAAGCGAATCTCAGAGGGAGGCATCACAACCACTTGGGGAGAGGGCCTGAGCCTGAGGACACTTGGGGCAGACTTGGTCATGGAGGGGCTGGTTATGACAGAGAGCTAAAAACAGGGGAGCCATTGCTAGTTTGTATAAAGAACAGTCTATGTTGTAATCCCAGCTACTCAGGAGGCTGAGGCAGGAGAATCACTTGAGCTTCGGAGGCAGAGTTTGCAGTGAGCTGAGATTGTGCCACTGCACTCCAGCCTGGGTGACAAAGTGAGACTATGTCTCAAAAACAAACAACAAAAACAGTCTACTTGTAACCCCTCAAACTGTAAGCAGAATACTTAAGCTAGATTAAAAAGGTAGATGAACAGACAAACAGAAAGTTATAAATAATGAACAGCCCCAGAGAAAAGACATCCACACTCGGGGATTTAGCGTCCCTTCGGAATAATAGTGAGTGTTTCACTTTATTAAAGTGAAGTCGTCAGTTGACATCTCCTGGTTCATTCATATGTATAAAAGGACACAGGGATCATTTGAAGAAAGCCCTTCCTATAAAAAGTATATCAAATTAACAAAGAGGGAGAAAAAAGATCCCAGAGGAACACAAAACAGAACTTCAGAAAGTTTTTATACTCTCTGAGACATTTAGAAATGTATTTCACCCATGAAACAAGAACAGGATGCAATGAAAAATGAACAGAGGACAAAAAGTTAGTATTGGGAGTCACAATATGGTTACTGAAATAAACATCCAAAAGACCAGTTAGAAGATAAAGTTGAGGGCCAGGCTCGGTGGGTCACACCTGTAATCCTAGCACTTCGGGAGGCCAAGGTGGGCGGATCACGAAGGAAGTCAGGAGATCGAGACCATCCTGGCTAAGATGGTGAAACCCCGTCTCTACTAAAAATACAAAAAATAAGCCAGGCGTGATGGCAGGAGCCTGTAGTCCCAGCTACCCAGGAGGCTGAGGTAGGAGAATGGCGTGAACCTGGGGAGTGGAGCTTGCAGTGAGCTGAGATCGTGCCACTGCACTCCAGCCTGGGCAACAGAGCAAGACTCCGTCTCAAAAAAAAAAAAAAAAAAAAAGATAAAGTTTGAGGTGCTCTTTCCAAAATTAAAAAAAGGAAAATATTGGAAAAAAGTAAGAAGCATGTGAATCAGTCCAGAGTCCTAAAATCCAACCAATAAGAGCCCTAGAAAGAAAAAACACAGAAAACAGAGGGGAGAAAATTATGAAGGAACTAACGCTATTAGGTGTGCATGTCTAGAGTGAAAGGACCTTTCAGTTACCTGGCACAATGTATAAACCCCCCTACATTTAGATACGTTTTATTTTATTTATTTTTTTTAGACAAGGTCTTGCTCTGTTGCCCAGGCTGGAGTGCAGTGGTATGATCATAGCTCACTGCAGCCTCAACCTCCTGGGCTCAAGTGATCCTCCCACCTCAGCCTCCCAAGTAGATGGGACCACAGGCACAGACCACTAAACCTGGCTAATAAAAAAATTATTTTTGTAGACATGGGGTTTCACTATGTTGTCCAGGCTGGTCTCAAACTCCTGAATTGAAGTGATCCTCCCACCTCAGCCTCCTGAGTAGCTGGGACGACATGCATGTGCCACCACACCTGCTAATTTTTTTTTTTTTTTCTTGGATAGAGACAGGGTTTTGCCATATTGCCTAGGCTCATCTCAAACTCTTGGGCTCAAGAGAGCCACTCACCTTGGCCTCCCAAAGTGCTGGGATTACAGATATAAGCCACTAAGCCTTGCCAAAAATCATTTTTTACCTCATTCAAGAACTTTGAAAACTTACTTTCTCTTAAGTTATTTAAGGATACTCTAGCTAAGTGAGGACATATGCCAAGAATAAGGAGACAGTGAGGTCCAGGGAACGGCAGGTGTTACCCAAGAATGCAGCGGAGGAGAGTCTCAGAGTGACGAGTCCACACCAAACAGGAAAGGGAGAGAGTCTTACAGTGACGAGTCCACACCAAACAGGAAAGGGAGAGAGTCTTACAGTGACGAGTCCACACCAAACAGGAAAGGGAATGTGTGTTTAAAGGGAGCTGGGTAGATTGCCTTCATGTGGGTAAAAGAGAACAGTACAAAAGGCTTTAAACAGAAGGCAGCCGTTTTTGCCACTCTCACACCAGAGGCATGCTTTTCTCTATTTAGCCCTTTGTGCTAATATTTAACTCCGTGTGTTAACAATATGTGTCTATTGCTAGTTCTTGATTTGCCAATTTTAGACGTTACCTGTTGACCTTCTGCTGTGATGGATGAGCTTTTTACCTCATGCCTCTTCACACATCCTTCTCAAAATATAGTCCAAACAGTATGTGTAGGCCTTTTGTTATTTACCATTGTAACTCTAAGATATATACATGAGCATGCATGCATGCACACACACACACGAGTTTCTTTATTTCTTGTAAACTGGAAACAGTAGCTTTTCACTCCCTGTTGTGTAATGAGAAGCCACCCTCACCCCCAATTCTCTTCTGCTCTTCCACCTCACTCCGTCTTCTGCAGTTTCATATCATCCAGGTTAAAAACATTTACATTCTGTTTCCTAGGCACAATTACATCTGGCATTTCAGACTATGGATTAATTCTAAAGTTGAAATAAATATACACTGTTTATATTATATTTACTATGTAAAGATTATCTACTGCACAGCTAGACAGTATAGAGAGATTATATTTCTTTCTTCTACAGATTTTTTTCACCGGGATTTCTAATTGCCTTTCCTTTTAAAAAGAAGTATTTGCTTGTGTGTGTGTGTGTGTGTGTGTGTATTTTTTTGTAAACATGGGGTTTCACTATGTATATCTTTTAAAAATACATATATATCTATATATGTATCTATATCTGTTGCTTAAAAATATCTGTATCTATATATCTTTTTAAAATATACACATATATATTTTTATATATATTTAAATTACACAGGTAAATAACAGAAGAAGTAAAAATCCTGTTTGAGAGTATCATGAAGTGGTGTGAGCTAAAAGCTCATCTGTTGTAGCAGAAAGTCAATAGATAATGTCTAAAATTGGCTAAAAACAAGACATAGCAATAGATGCCTATAATTTAAAGACATGGAGCTCAAAACTAAGATAAAACACTAACAGATTTAGGGGAGATTGCCTTAGGGAGAGGGGGTATGGTTTTGTTTCATTTTAAGCCTCTCCGTAATGTTCTTTTTAATTTATGTGCACATATGAATTTGACTGAAATTTAAAACAGTTTTTTAAAGGAAGAAAATATACCAGGATCATGTACTACAATGAGCACTGTCCTTGCTATTGGAATATCTGGATTCAGGTCACGTAATATTCTACTGAAATGTTTTTGTGCAGTCTCAACAGAAAATGCATAGCTTTGCCATCAGAAGACCTGTATAACCTTGACCTTGCTGTGGTGGTTTCCATAAGTCAGATTCACCTTGCAGGTGACCTTGTGTGTGTATCACCATTGCTTTTTTTTTTTTTTTTTTTTTTTGAGACGGAGTCTCGCTCTGTCACCCAGGCTGGACTGCAGTGATGCCATCTCGGCTCACTGCAACCTCCACCTCCCGGGTTCCAGCGATTCTCCTGCCTCAGTCTCCCGAGTAGCTGGGACTACAAGCATGTGCCACCACGCCCAGCTAATTTGTTTTTTTGTATTTTTAGTAGAGATGGGGTTTCACCGTGTTAGCCAGGATGGTCTCGATCTCCTGACCTGGTGATCCACCCGTCTCGGCCTCCCAAAGTGCTGGGATGACAGGCGTGAGCCACCGCGCCCGGCCACCACTGCTCTTTTAAGGCTGTAGGTGAATCAACACGAAGGACGGCTTCCTCCTCCTGTGGTGGAGCTGAGCCCCGTGATGGACGGATGTGTGCGGTGCCTGCGGCACTTGGCCCTGCGGGGCTGCGAACTCAGCCTTGGGGCTCATCTGCCCACAGCACAGCCCCTTGGAGTCTGCCAGGAGCTGAGCCCCCACCAGTCTGGGGAGGAGGAACTCAGTGGCCCAAGGACCATTCTCCTCAGGCGTCCTCCCCAGTCCTGAACTCAGGCTTCCTCATCTGCCACCGTGGCTGAGCAGTGATTAATGCCAAATTAGCACCCTGTTCAGTGCCCTTTCAGCATTAGCCACTGCCTCCCTTCACTTCTCATAACTATTTGCAAATATTAGCTTCTCCGGCCGTTTCTCCTCATCAGCCACTTTCACAGATGACAGGCAGGCCGTTAGTCTGACTGGCATTCCATTCCTGTCCTTTGCCCCATCGTGAGTGCATCCGGACTCTGCCATCTTCTCAGAAATCTGATAACCAGCCCAGGAATCTTGGCAATTTTACAAAGCGAAGGCGTCAGCAGGAAGGTTTCCGGAGAAGCTTCGAGGGTCCGCTGCAGAGTTGGAGAGTCTAGAGATGGGGAAGGCTGCCTCAGCCCCCCAGGGACCCAGGGCTGGGTGAGAGTCACCCTCACATTGTTCAATCAACATATAGATTTTAAAACATTCATTACTTGTCTCTGTCTGCATCAGGCTTCTGTTTTTCTTTTAGAATTCACATGCACGTTTAATAAAAAAATCTCATACTGCTTAGGCAGTGCAAGGCAGAGCACAGAGCTGTGGGAAATCAGAGCTGATGAGAAGCCCGTCCTCTGTTTCCCGTTGTTCTCTCTCCGCGGCCCTCACCCCACCGCCAGCCCGGCAGTCTAGAACCTTTCAGTTGCCAGAATCCTCCGCTGCCGCTCACGATGGTGGCGAGTCCCTTCAGCGTGAAGCCCAGATGAAGCGTTTTGCGTTTGCAGTCATTTCCATTTATTTTTATTTCCAGCCTCTTACATCTCCGCCCTTTATTGAAATCCCTGTTCTAGAAATGTTGGATTGGTCTTCATTTTCTCTAAATAAACAGTAGTAAAGTGTACTGTGGGTAGTTTAATTTTGATGTTAAATGTATTTTAGAGAAAAGTGGCAAAAAATATGTCCTATTTTTTTTTCTCCCTTGTCACCAGAAGTACGAGCTAAATTATTTATAGTTTGATACTCAAAAAACATAGATTCAGGATATTTACTTTTCAGAAAGGAAAAAAGGATTGAAACTGCAGTAACAGAACTGAACACTTTGTTAATTGAATATATTGGCTCCAGGGAAGCATATTTGGACAGGAGTAAGAATGCCCACTGCTTTCCAGTGACACCCATGCCTAACGTAGTGGCTGATACATGAAATATTTGTGGAATTGAACAGATTTGGAAATAGCAGGTAGACTAGGTAACTCAGTAAGCAAACTCTTAAATCAATAAAAGAAAAATAAAGCCAGCAAGCATTTTGGAAAATGCCAAACAGTTTAAATAAAGCCCCTCAGCCACACAACACACAGAGCAGCAGCGTAAGGCCCGGTAACCATGCCCTGTAGGACAGGCTGTGGATTGTGCCTGAGGACACTGGCTGTGCTTGGACCCCATCTCATGTGGTCTGAGAAAGGCCAGGGACAGTGACCCTGCCCCAGGGCTTCTCATGGGAGTTCAGGTAGGGGCCATGAAATTTGGGTTTCCTATTAGCCTGGCTCTGACAATAGTCTTCATTTGTCATGCTCCGATCATCCCATCTTCTATCTGCCGTTTCACTTTCTGTGGTTTCCATTACCCTCCGTCAACCATGGTCCGAAAATAGGAGAGTACAGCACAGTAAGATATTTTGAGAGATAGAGAGGGACCACATTCGCATAACTTTCATTACATTATGTTATCATTGTTCTGTTTCATTATTAGTTGTAGTCAGTCTCTTAGTGTGCCTAATTTACACATTTATGACAGGTGTGTATGCAGAGGGAGAAAGTTTGAACAGATGCCCTTCCACTCACAATGGGGTTATGTTCCAATAAACCCACCGGAAGTTGAAAATATCGGAAGTCAAAACGCGCTTTTGTAGCCCTGTTGTAAGTTGAGGACTGGACTGAATGTGTATGGCTTTTGCACCATCATAAAGTTGAAAAGTCCTGTGTGGAGCCATCATACATCAGGGACAATTTGTATCTGTAGGGATTGGTACTCTCTTTGGTTTTAGGTATCCCCAGGGGTCTTGGAACGTGTCCCCTCAGATAACGGCGGGGGGTGCTCCTGTACTTAGAGTTTCATGGACATTTCTCTTTTCTCTGCCACAGGAGATGTTGGCACACCTGAAACCATGGCCCCCACCATTGTGGTTCCCCCGGGCAACAGAAGTGTGGTGGCTGGATCCAGTGAGACCACCTTGGAATGCATAGCCAGTGCCAGGTACGAGGCGCGTCTCCTGTGAGACTCTAGTAAATATTCCACGACCTGTGACAAGCCGACGATAGAAGGATACACTGGAGCGTGAGGTTCAGCCTTCTAGCGACAGTGGTCTTGTTTGGCCAGGTGGGCCGTGAATACGAGATATGGGTAGATAAGGAAATGGACACACTGATGTCTTCCAGAGTCCCCCACTGCAACAGGGCGGTGCTTTCAATGTAGCTCTGGGTGGTAGTGGGGGGCTCCTCTGAGATCCTCTCTAGGGAAGAGAGAGGAGTTGAGGCAGAGGAAAAAGTTCATTGCTCTTCTCCTCTTAGTCAGCCAAGGTGTTCTCTGCCTACTTAGCGGTCGCTCCAGAATCAAGCTCGGATGATCTCGCCTTCCATGTCGTTGTGTCCCCTCACAGTATTTATTTTAAACATTCATTTCCTGAGCAAATGGGATCATTAGCACTTATGGTCCATTGCTGCGGCAATTAGATATCCTTGCTTAATAGCCCTTGAGCAGAATGCATCGTCGGTGCGTGCTGGGAGGGAGTAGAGTTACATCTAGATTGATTTTTCAGTGACCGTTGTTCAACCCGCCATGCACCCTGGTAGCATTAGCTTCGTCCAGCCTGTGCCGAGTGCCTGAGATGATGACCGTTGCCACCTCCCTGAGTCACAATCGTCGTCATGAATGCCTTTCATTCCCACAGGCCTGTGGAGGACCTGAGTGTGACCTGGAAGAGGAATGGAGTGAGAATCACCAGTGGCCTCCACAGCTTTGGAAGACGCCTCACCATCAGCAACCCGACGTCCGCGGACACCGGGCCGTACGTCTGCGAGGCGGCGCTGCGGGGGAGCGCCTTTGAACCGGCCAGGGCGACGGCCTTTCTTTTCATCATAGGTAATGCGCGAGCCTCTAAGTGGTGTTGCCAGCATCTCAGATAGCATCCGACACTGACTCTTCCGCAGAAACAAAATAGCGTATTTCAGTGGCTTTATTTGTAACTCGGCAAATGAAGGTGAGGTTGAGTTTACCTTCCAAATCCTTCCTAGCCTTCTTTCCCAAGAATATAAGTCCATTAAATCCAAAGTGTTGATGTTCTCAATCCTTCCAAGAAACGTCCTTCTGAATACTCCAGTCACAAAGCTCGGGAAATAGAGCGGTGAAACTCCTGTCATATAGATCCCTCTCCTATTCTAGCTTTAGGCTGCTAAGCTTTTCTGTAACTCTTATTTGGCTATCGTGATCGGTGTTCAGAAACTATTCTATTATTGCTGTCCAGGCATGGTGGCTTATGCCTGTAATCCCAGCACTTTGGGAGGCCAACGTGGGCAGATCACTTGAGGCAAGGAGTTCGAGACCAGCCTGGCCAACATGGTGAAACCCCGCCCATCTCTACTAAAAATACAAACATCAGCTGGGCGCAGTGGCAGGCGCCTATGATCCCAGCCACTCAGGAGGCGGAGGCACGAGAATCACTTGAACCCAGGAGGCAGAGGTTGCAGTGAGCCAAGATCGCATCATTGCAACCCAATCTGGGCCGCAGGAGCAAAACTCCAACTCAAAAAAAAAAAAATTATTAATTTAGAAATTATTCTATTAATTATTAATTTAGCTGTTATTTTTTGACCTAGCAGAAAATGTAAAACTATCGGATGTTACCTTTTGTTAAACCTAAAAAAAAAAAGAGAACGGAGATGCTTCCTCAAACTGGGCGACATATTATCCCTGAACCAAGGAGAAAGAGAACATAAGATTAAGTACCTGGAGTTGCCCAGCTCTAAATGCTGGGAGCTATTAGTGTTTAGGGTGTGCATTGTACAGTGGCTAAGAAAATACAAAACCTACTATCAGTTTATGATGAGGTTAAGTTGTGAGGCAGGTGACTTTATCTCTCTCATTTTTCCAGCTACTGTCATGCATTTATTCTTCATAAGTGGCCGTGATGACTATGAGAGCAGCCTGTGTTCCGCAGTGGTATCCGCTGTTGATAAGACGTAGCCTTAGAGGCCGCCTCTAGGAAGGAGAATCTCGACTTCCTCTCTCCTCTTTGGGAATAAGGGGAATTGAGAACAGGAAAATTCAAATAAGAAAACCCTCAGAGAGCCCCTTAAATAAAAAAATTTGCAATCTGCCACTTTGCAAAATAAGGAAAAAAAAAAAAGCTTGTGTTTTCCTATGAAATTAGCAAGAAAAGGAATACTGCACAAAAGGTGGTTTACCTTGATCACGTCCCATTCCTTTAATCATTAGGAAATGACTCCGTGTCCTGACCTTGACTCTTCTAAATACAATGCAGTGCAAACCTGTCGGTCCCTCTGAAAGAAGCGAAAGGCTGTTAAAAGCATCCGAGGAAGCCGGCTTTGAGTCACCAATCACTGTTGATTCTACATGAGAGGCCTGAGCTGGTATTGCTACCTTCCCCATCCATGCTTCCACTACAGATGTAAATATCACATCCTATTCTCCGCAAAGACTTTTTCATCAAGGTTGATCTATAGTTCTAGGAGCACAGCACATTATAGATTGAGCCAAAATTAAAATTTGCGACGTGTAAATCTCTAGTAGACAGAACTATACCGTGTTCAAACATTTTAAGGTAATTTAAACAAGAGAAGAAATTTATCTCCCTTTAAACGAGAATGTTTGTTTCGATCATCATTCCTTTTTAAAATATTTAAATCTATCTTAAGAACTTTGGTTTTGCATTTATATCTGATTGTTTTTGTGTTCTCTCGAGTTAGCACCTCTCCGTGTTCTGACTTTTAAAGGTACACGAACACACTTCACTTCTTTATGATGTTGATTTAAATCCCCTTTTATTCATAAGAATTTGCTGTAGCAGGTAGGATTTTTGTGGTTGGCACATGCTGCAAAAACCCTGAAGAGAGTGTCTGTGTCAATTCTGAGGGATTTGGATGAGATTATAATCCCACGCCCTGTGGCCAGAGCATTACTGGTTTCACGGGGCTGTCACCATGTACCTGTCAAAAGAGCCACCCTTAGGAGCACACAGGCCAAAGGGAGAGAAACAAATGGGCTCCTATTACTTGTATTTTATACTGATGACACAGGACAGGCTAGTTGTGCTGTTTGCCCCACCTGCCTGTCTATGTTGCTTAATTTCTGTGGCTTGAATGGGAGCACAGAGGTCGGCTTCCAGGCACCACCCCGCCACTGGCTGCCCAGTCCTGTGGAGCAGCCCCTCTACGCCCTCCACCCTCCCCTCCTGCCTCCCCTCTACACCCTCCGCCCTCCCCTCCTGCCTCCCCTCTACACCCTCCCCTCCCGCCTCCCCTGTACGCCCTCCACCCTCCCCTCCCGCCTCCCCTCTACACCCTCCCTTCCCCTCCTGCCTCCCCTCTATGCCCTCCACCCTGCCCCCTCCCCTCCTGCTTCACCTCTACACCCTCCTCTCCCCTCCCACCTCCCCTCTACAACCTCCCGTCTACACCCTCCCTTCCCGCCTCCCCTCTACACTCTCCGCCCTCCGTTCCCACCTCCCCTCTACACCTTCCCCTCTGGCCTCCCCTCTACACCCTCCGCTTCCGTCCCACCTCCCCTCTACACCCTCCCTTCCCGCCTCTCCTCTACACTCCCCGCCCTCCCCTCCCCTCCCACCTCCCCTCTACACCCTCCACCCTCCCCTCCTGCCTCCCCTCTACGCCCTCCACCCTCCCCCCCTGCTTCCCCTCTATGCCCTCTCCTCCCCTCCCACCTCCCCTCTATGCCCTCCCCTCCCGCCTCCCCTCTACACTCTCCACCCTCCCCTCCCGCCTCCCCTCTACACCCTCCCCTCCCGCCTCCCCTCTATGCCCTCTGCCCTCCCCTCCCACCTCCCCTCCCGCCTCCCCTCTATGCTCTCAGCCCTCCCCTCCTGCTTCCACTCTATACCCTCCCCTCCCACCTCCCCTCTATGCCCTCCCCTCCCTTCACCTCCTGCCTCCCCTCCCCTCCTACATCCCCTCTACACCCTCCCCTCCCCTCCCACTTCTCCTCTAAACCCTCCACCCTCCCCTCCCGCTTCCCCTCTACACTTTCTGCTATCCCCTCCCGCTTCCCCCACACCACATACAACCCGACACACTCCACGCCATAGCTGTTACCAGAACACAGGGAGGCAGCGGCCAAGCAGGGCCCCCACCTTTCCCGCTTCCATGTGTGACTTCCAACTGCAGGTGCCCCCATGTCCTTCCTGGCAGTGTCCTCAGTCTGGAGCCAGCTTTGCCCCCTGCAGCAGGCAGAAGTGCTGGGGACTGACACCCCCAGGAATAGTCTCACCCAGCATCTGAGGGGAGCTGGTGAGTGGATACCCAGGCCCTTAGCTACCTGTCCTCATGAGGTTGTGTTCTATACTGGCTCCCAGAGTGTCCCCGGGCATGAGGCTGCAGCCTCCTGCCCTGGGAGCTGGTGGATAACAGGCTCTTTGCGGCCAACCCCACACTCTCCCAGTGGGGTTTCCCTCACCACCCAAGAAACTGTCAGCAACAAACCTGTCTCAGGTCCTGCTTCATGGGGGAAGCCAACCCAAGCCTGGGTCGTGTTCCTACAGATCCCTGTGTCCCTGCTAATGCCTGTGCCTGGAAGGAATGTGCCTCCAGCCCCAGTGCCATCTCAACTGGTTGGTGAGGGCTGTGCATCCATGATCCACCTGGTTGGCGAGGGCTGCGTGTCTGCGACTCCCCTGGTTGGTGAGAGCTGTGTGTCCACGACTCGCCTCAAGCATCCCCTCTGCTGTGCAGCCCTTGGATGTTTCGCCCCGGGGGAGACTACTGCGGTCTCAGCCGGGCCCTTGCGGCCTTGGGCACGTGCTGGGGGCAGCGCTGCATGATGTAAAACAGAGTGGGCTCTGGGGACACAGCGGGGGCAGCATAGCATGACGTAAAACAGTGCGGGCTCTGGAGTCAGAAACAGGGTCTAGTTCTCACTGCACCATTCATGGGCTTGAATGAATGTTGGCCTCAGTTTCCACATCCATAAAATGGAGGAGATGGCTGTAGATGGTGCCAGCTCATATTGTGAAGGTTAAATGCAAAAACGTCTGTCACAGAGGCTCTGAAATAGTGGCTTTAGTTGCTGTTGGCATAACTCTGTTATCCTATATGTCCCATTGTACTAGCTATTTAGCAATAATCAGTTATGTGACACACATTTTTCATGTTTACCGTCTCTGGAATCAGGATGTGCCTCACCACCTATGAAACCATTTTTTTTTTCCTTGGGGCTAAGACAAGGATGCCCCTTACCTCTGACTGCAGCACCTTAGTGCCTGTGAGATGCATCTTCCCTCCGAGCCACGCCTTCCACACGGTCTCCTCATCACACACGAAGCCGACTGCTCCCACATGTGCCCTGCTCCTGCTGAGCACGATGGCTCGGAAACTCGGACAGCAAGTTTTCACTGGGATGGACTCTTACCTGGTGGGGCATCTGCTGCCAGCCCCTTCAAGTTGTTCGTGGAGTTCAGTGCTTGTGGCTTGGGGACTGGCTCCTGGCCAGGGGTCCCCTCAGGTTCCAGAGTCCCCTGCATCCCTGGCTCATCTCCAGAGCCAGCAGCTGCGGCTGAGTTCTTGTCACACATGGAAGCTCTCTGCTGTCCCCTGTGCCTCCAGCTTCAGAAAGTCCTCTCGTTTTAGGGGCTCACATGATTAAATTGGGCCCACCCAGCGAATCCAAGAAAGTCTCCCTATTTTAAGGTGGGATACCTAATCCCACCTGCAGAGTCCCTCTTGCCAAGTGAGACAGCATATTCATAGGTTCCAGGGGTGTGGGTGTGGACACCTCCAGGAACCGTTCTGTCCACCTCGGTGGACTAGCGTGCAGTGCAGGCCAGCTGAGGGCATGCATACATGCTGCTCCCTGAGAGGGGCGACCTGGAAGGAACAGGGAGGCAGCACAGGAAACATCTTTGGGTCTTGCAGTGATCCCTACACAGAAGAAGCTTTGCAACTCAGAAGCCAAAACCCAGCAGCACTGGGGATGGGAGAGCAGGAAAAATGCATGGTGTTGTGGGGGGGGCCTTCTCCACTGCGGTTGCCTCCATCGGGCCTGAGCCTGCACTTTGTCACACTGGCATTTTGGAGAGTGAGGTCATTTGACAGAGGCCCTTGGTTTGGGGGCAGTCTGGGAGGTCTCCCCACCTCCTCTCCTGAGACTGGGGAGCTAGAAGCTTGCGCTGCCCCTGGAGGCAGCTGCCATGGGCTCTGGGCCATGTGGAAGGCGGAAAATCTGTGCTGGCCTTTTCCTAACACCCTGACTTCACACAGGGCATGAGAACCTTTCCCTGATGTCTTCATATTGTTTCAAAAGAGGGAGAAGTGTTTGTTTCCATCCCCTGTTTTGTTGGCTGCAGTCAGGATCAATTTTCAGAAGTCCAGGGTGGACCCATGTTGGCAGAGTACCCTTTCTAGACAGAGTTGCCACTGATTGGCTAAGACATGCCCTCGCCCTCTTGCCCTCTGAAGAGTAAGTGGTTGAGAGTCTATGCAGAGGATGACTCATTTACAATGGGTTTTCCCCAGTGTTTAACTCACGGGCTTTTCACGGTCCATAGGCTTGGCATTTCCTCCGCTTCTTTGCCTTAGAGCAGACTGTGTGTAAAACCGTAGCTGGAAATGGGGAGAAACTCCATCTGAGCAGCCGCTGGGTTAGAATACTAGGAAGGGTTGGCAGGGAGAGAACTCGTACCCTTACACGGTTCGGAAGTACTAAGGGAAGCTCAGAGGCCACGCAGGGCGTGGGTAGCTCTGCACCTGCTCCCCAGGCACAGCTAGCTGGAAGGCTTTCCAGAACAAGCTAAGAGCATCCGCAATGAACAGCCAGATGTTTTCCACCCATGCCTAGCACTGAGCTACTAAAACCGCCCAGGACATTGGCCCCTGCAGGCGGTGGCAGGCTGCCCCCACTAGACCTTGCCCAGGCCACAGTACTATGGAGAGTGTGGAGTGGGATGAGTTTTCTCACCAGGTGGCATGCTGTGTGCCAAACACAGGTGGTCACTGGCTGGGGTGGAGAGAGGTCACCACTTGGAGAGGAGCAGCACCGTCTGGGCCTGGAGGTCCCCAGAGCCACGCACTTGCTCAGCCGAGCCAGCTTCGGGTCACTGTGTGGAGTGCCCTTCTCCCTGACCCCAGCGAGGTCCCTTCCTGGCACTCGAGGGAAGCCTCGGGGGACTGTACCAGGCGACAACGGTAATCAGTACCTTGGGGAAGGCACCCTGGGCCCGTAGGTGCTGATCATTCATATATATGGATTTTGTATCATGAAAGCACAGGTCATCTTGGGTGAATCTCAAGGGAATCATGAAGAGTGAAAAAAATAGTTGCAAAGGTTACACTCAATGACCTCCTTTCTGTAATGTTCTTGAAATGACAAACCTACAGAAACAGAGAACGGATTAGTGGTTGTGAGGGATGGGGGTTTGGGGTGCTCCTGGTCATGGAAGGCAACACCCTTGTGCTGATGAACACGTGGACCTACACACGTAATAATGTTGCATGGGACGTGCATGTGCCCTCTTTTCACACGCACACCTGAGCGCAGGAAACACTGGCAAGAGCTGCATAAACTAGGTTGATTGTATCAGTAGCAGTATCCTGGTCGTGATGTTATGCTATCGTTTTTTGCAAGATGTTACCATTGCGGGAAGCCGAGTGAAGGGTCCATGAGCTCTTTCAGTGTTACAGTGTTACTTCTCACAACTGCACGGACTCGACAGTTTTCTAAAAAGAAAACGCTCAACTAAGAAGAGGAAAACTATAATTAATCATAAGCAAATGTTGATGTCGAATGTATGTTTTTTTCCTTTTTCCCTTCCTTGCTTTTAATCAGATCATGACGGTAGATATTGACTTAGCTTCCCTGATGAATACGGGTCAGGACCTGCACACAAGGGCCCTGACAGCAGGCAGCTACTGTATGTATAGTTGGAATATAAATAATACTGCCTTCATGATTATTGATTGAGGAAACGTGATCAAATGGGGGATGTATGAGTTGTGCAATGAAGATGAGCTTGAAAAAGGTAGACATTAAATGCTGGCAATATTTCTTCAGGCTTGGTCTGTACACATGAAAACTTAAGTAGAGGAATCTGCTTCCTTCTAATGAATCTGCAGCCATCTCCTCAGCCAGGGTGGTTAATTCAGGCAGATTCTTTCTGCTTGAGTGGTGCAGGTAATCGCAGAAGTGAAACCTCACTTTGCCTCCTTCCAGAAACCTTCAGCCGCTTCCCCCTTAATCGTTTCTTTGAAATGCTTAGTTTTCATTTCTCTTTTTCATCTTTTAGGTCCCACCTTGTTTTAAAGATACAGTCGATATAGGAGGCATGCCAAGCTATCTTATCCACATTCAACACAATCATAATGAAAGTAAACCAGCTCTGGAAGACAGTTCCCAGAAATTAATTATCGCACAGAAAGTGAACACAACAGCCTTTTGTCATCATGATAATGAAATCACCACCACCTTAATACTTGACAAACTTGGCCATGCCTCTGTTGAATTTCTGCTGAATAAACTGGAAAAATATTGCAATTGGCTCTCCAAGGAAATTCATTGTTTAATACAACCACTGTTTTTTTCCTGTGGAACGGGCAAGTGGAGTATCTAGAGATTGCAAGTGCCTAGGAGTTTCCTTTGCTACTAAAGATAGATGAGCGCTCCCTTATATTTTTTCTCTTAGTTATTATTTGGTATTCCATTGAAGTATTAAATCTCTATTTTGGAGAAGAACTGGTAAGAATTTTAAAAATATGTTAATAGGCTGTTCCCCAATACAGGCTGCACACCTTCCTCAGGCACTTGACAAGCTTCACGAGCTCGTGTTTAGTTTAGATACTGAAGCAAACTAGCCCATAAAATATGGTGCTGTAAATATAAACCTTTATGAACCTCTTGGGGTAGTCCTTCTAAAATGTGAATTAAGATATTCCATGATTCAAGCCCATAAACTGAAAAGTAGCCATCACCCTGAGTAGTAATTTGCTTTCTGAAACCCCAGACTGTAAATTGCCTTTGGCCTGTGCTCACTGAGTTCTGAGTTTGTATGCACGATGCTAACTAATGATGAAATTTTCAAGAATGCTTTTTAAGAGGAGCCCAAACTGTTTTAGGTTATATGGTCTCTGACATATCCTTCTTTGGCTTAGGGGCTTTCTTTTATTTTCTTGTTTGAAGAGCCACCATATTTTACTGCTGAGCCTGAGAGTCGGATTTCAGCTGAAGTAGAAGAAACTGTGGACATCGGATGTCAAGCCATGGGTGAGTGCACCGTGGCTGCTGGACAAGGAGCAGTGACTGGGAGGAAGGGAAACAACCTTTTTCCATAGCAGAATTGCCATCATTCTAGGGAGACATTGAGTGTGATGGCGAAGAGCAGACTTCAGAGAGTAGATCGGTCTTGGGGCGGTGACCGTGGGTAAGGCATTTGACTTTGCCAAGCTTTTGCTTCCTCCCCTGCAAAACAGAGATGATACTATTTACCCAGCAGAGCAAAAAGGAAGCCCACATCTACCCCAGACAGAGAGGGGACTCCATCATATCCTGTGGACTCCCATTCCAAGGCCCTGACTCCACAAGTGTGTGACCCCCCCGAGATTCGGGGCAGAAAATTCTTTTTTATCCATGGGGTGACTAGGACTGGTGACCACAGCCACTCTAGAAAGGGAGATGGGTGTACATGTATTTGTAGTAGGTACGTGAGGTACAAGGCAATTTTGTTCCACTGATGTATTGCACAGTGGTGAACCCAAAGCTGGGAGTGCGTCCGTCACTGGAGTGATGTACCCTGTACCCGTTAAGTAATTTCTCATCGCCCACCCCACACCCTTGTGAGTCCCCATTGTCTGTCCTTCCACACTCTGCATCCATGTGCATATGTGACTTAGCACCCACTTATTAGTGAGAACAGGCAGTCTTTGTCTTTCTGTGTCTGAGTTCTCTCACATAACTCAGTGGCCTCCGGTGCCATCCAGGTTGCTGCAAAAGACACCCTTTTATTCTTTTTTGTGGCCGAATAGTGTTTGAATAGGAAATGTTACCTTTTTTTTTTTTTTTTGCCTTTTCAGCTCTGGGTCCCCTTTTCCTTTGCCATTCAGGTCATCCCAGCCCTCATCCCCATGCTTCAATTACAAGCAGCCCACTGTCACCGTCTCATGTTGGGCAGCACAGGTGATTACACAAAACCTTCTAGCAGAGACAGGCTTGTCAAGGCAGTTTCGTTAAGAAAACCTGTGTTTGTATTCTGGCAACTATCAGGAAACGAAAAGGATCTTTTCTCTTTTGTTTGTACCCATCCGTCCTAAGGATAGTATTTTCTCCTACTCCCTAAGAGCTCAGAGGGTAAGAATGACTACCAGTTTTGCAAATCTTCAAAACAGCTCCTAAAAGAGAGATGATTTTTACTGTACCACAGGAAAACCAAGCCCTGGAAAGCATGGTTAAGTACAGTGCCAAAGGCACTGGGCCACGTGATGAAATGGGATCCTTCTCTGGTGAAGTCATTGCCCAGTGTGTGGCCTGTGGGAGTTACTCATTAAATGCTGGGTACCTAACTTACCTAGGTCCACATGGTAATGGAGGCAGGACCCAAACGCAAATCTGTCAGCCACCAAAGCAGCCACCTGGCTCTTGCCAGAACACTAGCTTCCCCCAGGACCTGAAGCCCTGGACTTAGAACAAATGCCGTTTGTCCATACCTGCAACTGTGTGGATGCCATTTCTTATTCCTGAAAATGGTGTGTCACCCTTCCGGTGCTGTGCCACCCTTCCGGTGCAGCGGCGTGTCACCCTTCCAGTCCTGGTGGTAGAGGGAAAGATCAGCCTCTGCCCACAGACCCCCTCCCGACCCGCTGTGCTTTGTAACCACTGCTCCTGGCCCGGGACTTGGTTCAGTAGGAGTTCTGGTCCTCGGCTCCTGACCAGCTCACAGCGGCTGCTGTCCACGGCTCTGTTCTGTTTCTGTTCTTCTCTGTTCCAGCTCTACTGATTCAGCATAGGGGAGGGGGAAAAAGTGTGAGAGAAGAGTAAGACCAATTTTACGTGGAATTATCTTTCTTACGGTGGTTTACGGTGGTTGCATCGTTCTTTCTTGTGTAGGTGCCAGCTTCTTAAGGCCAACAACTCTGTGAATGTGAAGCTGTAAAATATTTAGAGAGCTTATATTTCAGAAATAAGAGTATACAATACTGCGGGGGATAAGATTTCTGTTATGACATTAAATTGCCCCAAAATAGAAATACTCCCAGTTCCCTATGTACTAACAATTATTTTTCAGCAAATGACAATCTTAAACTCCCTTTGACAAGAGAAAGCTCTGTTTTTTTGCACGACTTCTGCAGGGTAAACTGCTTGTTAAGTGTAGACTTACAAATACAGAGAGAACAGATCTTCCGACATTGCACTGCTGTCGTATAATTTACTGCTTTCTTTTCATTTTGACAGTGAAACTATAGCAGCATGTGAAGTGGTTATTCCTTATGAAAGCAACATCATGTAACTGCTATTATGAGATATTACATGAATTGGTTATGCTTTTACCTTGAAATGGATTTTTTAAGATTTCCTGACTTAATGAAAAGTGACAGGAAACATAATTAAGGCAAAGAAGAGAATCTAGGAAGACATTATCTTGAGTTATTCCATGGCATTAACTTTATTTATTAAAGTCGACATCTCACACCTACCCACACACCATCTTAAATCAAGGGATTCTGGTGTGCTTTGCACTGAAGCATGTCAAGATATGTTTTTTATTTAAATCCACTTTCTCTTTAGGGAAACTGAGGTACAGAACCATCTGAGATCCAGAGCTAAGTGTAGATATGCCTCATGGAGCGAGGCAGCTTTTCCTGTATCCACAATGGAATACCTCTTGTGCCTCCTCGACCCTTAACAAGGTTACTTAACCTAACAAATTGCTCCTCTGAGACAGTAGAACTCCATGAAGGCCCATGATATCCAACCCCTTTGATGGGGGGTGTTAAAAGATGGCACTCATTTTCATTGTTAGCTGTTGGGATGAATAGTGATACTGCCATTGAGCACTCACCAGGTGTCGGGCATGAGTTTTATAAATACATATGTAAATGTACACACATGCACATATATGCACCAACTCACACAGACACACAAACACATGTACACATATATATGCAGGTGCACATATACATACACAGATGTACACACATATATACATGCACATGTATACACATACATAAACATGCACATATATGCACACATGCACACACACGTAAACACGTACACACATGCACATATATACACACATGCACACACGTGCACACACTCGCATGAACACATGCACATACATATACACACACATGCACAGACACACAAACACACCCAATCTTCAACCTTCTGAAGTCACAATTATCACTCACCTGCATGTGAGGAAACAGACAAAGAAAGGGGCAGGTAATGTATTCTGCCCAAGGTGACACTGTCCGCGAGGCATGGACCTGGGATGTGGCCTGTGTCCTGTCCTCTGCCCCTATGACCCTGTGCCCAAGCCCTCCCGCGGTGGCTGAGTAGGGCACTGCAGAGCAGAGAGGGCTTCATCTCCATCTGAACCTTAAGCTGACTCTCAGCTGGAATCTCCTTTCCAAACAAGAGCATGAGCCTGTGTGGGTTCTGAGTGGAGCCTGGAAGGCACCGCAGCCAGGGCGGCCACAGTTCATGCCAGCTGTTCCTCTCAACACCCCTCCGTGTCGATGGCTTCATCTACAACGAGAAAAATAGCTCCTTATAGGGTGGTTGAAAGCACGAATACACAAGAAAATGCCTATTAAAAGATTGCCATTCTAGCCTTTGAAACAGATGTGCCTCAGTTCTCACGTCAGGAATTATTTTTAAAATCCTATTTATTCCCATTTCTACGCAGGGGTCCCCCTTCCCACCCTCCAGTGGTACAAGGATGCCATCTCCATCAGTAGGCTCCAGAATCCTCGATACAAAGTGCTCGCCAGCGGAGGCCTGCGCATCCAGAAGCTGCGTCCAGAGGACTCCGGAATCTTCCAGTGCTTCGCCAGCAATGAAGGAGGGGAGATCCAGACCCACACCTACCTGGATGTAACCAGTGAGTACACCCAGGCTCACAGCTACCTGACCTGGACGTATCCAGTGAGTACATTCAGCCCCATGGCTACCTGGATGTAACCAGTGCGTACACCCAGGCTCACAGCTACCTGACCTGGACGTATCCAGTGAGTACATTCAGCCCCATGGCTACCTGGATGTAACCAGTGGGTACACCCAGGCTCACAGCTACCTGACCTGGACGTATCCAGTGAGTACATTCAGCCCCATGGCTATCTGGATGTAACCAGTGGGTACACCCAGGCTCACAGCTACCTGACCTGGACGTATCCAGTGAGTACACTCAGCCCCATGGCTATCTGGATGTAACCAGTGGGTACACCCAGGCTCACAGCTACCTGACCTGGACGTATCCAGTGAGTACACTCAGCCCCATGGCTATCTGGATGTAACCAGTGGGTACACCCAGGCTCACAGCTACCTGACCTGGACGTATCCAGTGAGCACACCCAGG
Source organism: Pan troglodytes (assembly GCF_028858775.2). NCBI lineage: Eukaryota > Metazoa > Chordata > Mammalia > Primates > Hominidae > Pan > Pan troglodytes. The sequence goes on from NC_072404.2 coordinate 9,914,379, forward strand.
CCGACAGCTACCCAGATGTATCCAGTGGGTACACCTAAGCTCACGGCTACCCGGACGTATCCGGTGGGTACGCCCAGGCCCACGGCTACCCGGATGTATCCAGTGGGTACACCTTGGCCCACAGCTACCTGGATGTATCCAGTGGGTACACCTATCAGCAAAGCCAGACCTGCTAGACTGGGCCTTCAAGGTAGAACTTCCCAAAATTTGCTCCATGTACTACACACAGAAAATGGTAGTATCTGTTCAGCCCCCTGAGGTAAACAGAAAGGGTAATGTGGCCAGAAGTGGGCAGACCAGGAGAGCCGGCTCTCAAGCACACCTGAAGCCTTTGTGGGTCCTGTGGGGAAACTGCTGAGGCCCACAAGCAGCACTGACGGCTGTCACTCCCCGGCCCTAGTGCCCTCCTCTTCTCAGGGCAGCCTTGCCTCTTCCCGCACTAAGCCCTCCTCTTTCTTGAGGAGAAGTAGAAAAAACTCCCTTATTTTCTGGGCAGAATTGGAAAGACTATTGAGTGAATAGATCACTCCTAATCTTTTTCTTTTGATCTTTTTTTTCCTATTTTTTACATTCATTCTCTATTTTACTTTTATTGAACAATTGTAGTTCTTTTGTGAGTTTCTTTTATTATCCCATTAACAGAAATACCTTGGCTCTCTGTCTTTGAAAAATAAACTCAAGGTAAAGGTTTTCATTGTTTCTGTAGGTTTTCTTTTTAATCTCCCATGGTTGTATAATACTGTTCTTCTAAAATGAAGTAGAATCTAGTGATTATGGAATTATACCTTTCGTGTTTGCCCTTTTGGGAGCAAAATGCTGATATCCTCAGGGGTGAGAGCTGTTGGAGAGAGCAAATCAGTGTCACTGTGTGCACAGCCAAGGGCTGTTCCCATCCACAGCCTGCAAAGAGACTGACAAGGTGTGTAGCAAGCTGTGCATGTGTTTTGGTGAACTAGGAGTCCCTTCCTTGAATCTTGCCCTCGGGTCAAATTTGTCTTTCATTTTGGAGCTTAGGAAACCAATATTGCTTCAAGCAGTAGAAATAATATTGAATGCTCAAGTCAGAAGATGAGTCTTGATCGATTAGAGTTATTTGAAGCCTATCTTGCAGTCGTGAGCTGGGACGTTCTTGAGCAGGGATTGACAAGCTTTTTCTGCGAAGGGCCTAATGGTAGACATTTTTGGCTTTGAAGGATGTGGCCTACTCAGCATTGCTGTAGTAACCTAAGAGCAGCCACAGTTCTCAGCACATGCGAGTGGCTGTGTTCCAATAAAACTTTATTTATGAACAAAGGGTGCAGGCTGAATTTGGCCCCCAGGTTGTAGTTTGCCAATCTCCATTCCAGCGAGAGACTTAGGAATGAGAACAAAGGAGAACCCAGAGAACATCTCTGGGTTTCTCTCAGCCTCAGTTTTCTCATCCATTAAAATGGAGCTAACCAAACCCAGATGATAGGATTCTCATGAGGGTCAGATTGGAAATGTAAGTGAAAGTGCCACCTGCACTGTTACCACGGCAGTGAGTGAGTGAACAAACAAATCAATGATTGTGATCATGTTATCTGCTTTGTAGTAGGAGGTTTTTTGCAAAATGAGTTTTTAAATTAAAATACCCTTAATGAAAGGAAAACGTGCTTTAAAAAATCGATATTGATTTGCTCATTTAGCAAGCGGCTGCTGAGCATCTGTGTCGGGCACTCTGTATGAGGCTCTGGGGACACGGCTGTGAGGAAAACAGGCGAGGTTCCTGTGCTTCCAGGACAGAGGGTCTGCAGGGAGGAGAAAGGCAGTGAAGGACGAGATGACTCCAGCCAGCCAGGCGTGCTGCAGAAAAGGGGAGCAGGTGCGGTGGCATAGTGAGCCGGGGGCCTCCCCCAGACAGTGTGGCTGCCGGGTGGGGCTTCTCTAGGAGAGATTTAGAAAGAGCAGGAGTGTGAACTCTTGGGGACATGCGCATTGCATGGGCTGGAGGGGACAGCAGGTGCCTTGGAGGAACAAGCTCGGCATGTGTGCAGGTGAAGGGAGGCAGATAGGATGGGGCTCAGTGACAAGCAGGGTGGCCATGACGGGCTGGAGGGTGGAGGGATAGGCAGGGGCAGAGGCCGAGAACAGGAGGAGCCTCAGGAGCTGCGAGCAAGCAGAGAAGGGACATGAAAGCCTTTGTAGCTTTCAAAGGGCAGCCCAAGGCTGGCTGCCTCAGGGACCCTGACACAGGCACAGAAGTGCTGAGACCTGTTAGGGGACCTGCAGCATCTGGCAAGACCTGGACTCGGGTGGTTGCCTGCGAGGTGGAGAGACAAGGTCAGCTTCAGGAAGGGCCTTGGCAGTGAAGTTTCTGGGACTTGCCATGGTCCATGGGATTCTCAGCAGGTGCAGGCAGAGGCGGCGGCTGTGCCCTGGGTCCCGTGAGGTCTACTCACTTCTTTCCTTGAGGGGTATCAGCCCAGGGACCCTCACAGAAGACTTGAGAGACACAGATCACTGTTGTATGGGGGGTTCCGGTTAATCGTTATTGGGTAGCACAGAGTTAGGCGAGCCCTCGCTGAAGCCATCAGGAGCTCCTCCTGTCTTTCCTTGGTCTGACTCAGGGCTGCTGGGGGCCCTGACCATCCCCCATGAACAAGAAGAAACCCAGCACTTGGGGATCATGACACCTCCCAGAAATGTATCTTTACGGAGGTCTTTGAAACCTGGTTATTTTAACTCTCAGAACAGATCCTAGAAAGGATCCTAGAAAGTGTCATCTTGTGGATGACATTTTGTATTCACTAATTAGCTTTTTTTTTGTTTTTGTTTTTGAGATAAGGTCTCACTCTGTCACCCAGGCTGTAGTACAGTGGCACGATCATCGCTCACTGCAGCCTCAGCCTCCTGGGCTCAAGCGATCCTCCTGCCTCCACCTCCCAAGTACGTGGGACTATAGGCCTGCACCACCATGCCTGGCTAATTTTTCATTTTTGGTAGAGACAGGGATCTCACTGTGTTGCCCAGGCTGGTCTCAAACTCCTGAACTCAAGCAGTCCTCTTGCCTCAGCCTCCTGAAGTGCTGGGAATATAGTCATGGGCTACCTTTCATTTAAAGAACAAAAGCAGTCTTTTGGCTGATCTAAATAAATGCCTCTCCTCTCTTTAACATTCATCTAAAACTGTTCTTCCTGGGCCCCTGCACGTTTCCACTTGTGTATCTATTACATCGTGACGCTGTATTTTCTCTCCAGGTTGTAAACAAAGATGGGTAACTCCTGGGAGAGGAACAGTGGAGGGCTGCCGTCCCTCCTGAACAGTATTCCTTTTGTATTGCTACAGTTACCTCTGTGATTGGCTCTCTAAAGCCCGTGCAGGATACTCTGCCAGGCTGATGTGAGCCTCTCAGGAACAAGGCCCTGATCATTTCATTTACTCTTCTTCTCAGATATCGCTCCAGTGTTCACCCAGCGGCCAGTGGACACCACAGTTACTGACGGGATGACAGCCATTCTAAGGTGTGAGGTGTCCGGGGCTCCCAAACCCGCCATCACCTGGAAAAGAGGTGGGTAGCATCCACTGCCCACAACAGCGTGGCCCATGTAGAACATAACCTATCGGGCCAGTGCTTGCTTCTTATTCACTCTCTTGTTTATTCACTTATGCATTCACTCAATGAAGATTAAATAACTCTTATGGCAGCAGTCCCCAACCTTTTTGGCACCAGGGACCTGTTTCTTGGAAGAGAATTTCTCCATGGTCTCCAGTGGGGGCTGATGGTCTAAGGATGAAACTGTTCCATCTCAGATCATTAGATTCTTCTAGGGAGTGTGCAGCCTAGATCCTTGGCATGCATAGTTCACTGGAGGGTGTGCGTTCCTATGAGAATCTAATGCTGCTGCCGAGCTGACAGGAGGGGGAGCTCAGGCAGTCATGCACGGTGGCCACCGCTCACCTCCTGCTGCGCAGCCCAGTTCCAAACAGGTCTGCAGCCCAGGGCTTGGGGACCCCTGATTTACAGAATGCCTACCAGGTGCAAGATACCATGGGCACAAGGATAAATAGGACAGACAAGATCCCTGCCTTCTAGAAAGGGAAACACACATTAGAAAAAGAGAAGGATTGTGCAAATGTCACTCTTCTCTATCCACGCCCTTCAGAGAGTGCCTCAGGCCTCCTCGGGCCTTACCGTGTCAAGGATTGGATGTGAAGTCACTCTGCTAGCACTCACTTTTCCCACTGTTAAGTGGAGCTCTTCCTTATGACATTCAGAATTAAGGATCACGGCCTTTGTTTTGTTGAAGAAAGATGCTTCCAGGGCCACATCGTTCCGTGCCTTCCGCAGTCAACCCGGGACACTTCAGCCCACTATGGGTTCAGTTCCTGGGAAGGCTGCCTTTGCAGTTCCCATAGCCCGTTCCATGAGGGCCACTGAAGGAACAGCACACAGAGTCCATCCTGAACAAGTCTGTGCTGAGCCTTGTTGATTCACATGGATGAACTCCTCATACTTGCCGGGCTGTATCGGGCTGACATGCCAAAAGCCTTATCTTTCTCTTCCTGCTGGAAAACCGCCTGGCAGCTTCTCGACTCTCAGAGGTACAATCCCTGCACTCAGACACAGCTCCTAAAGATCTGGGACACTACAGATCAATAACAGGGCTGGGCTTTTATTCTCTCTTGTTTTCCTGCCTAATTTTGAACATAATAGCTTTATATAAAAATGTTTCAAATAATGCAGATATAAAGAAAACTAAAAACCGATCACCCAAACATAGCAATCATGTTCATGGATCATAATTTGTTTTACCAAATCTCTAAATATTGAGCAAGTAGGATGTTCTTGGTTTTTGTTATTCTAAACAGTGCTAGCAGATACTGCTTCAGTTATTTCTTTTCCTACAATTTTCACTTTATTCTGATTATTTCCTTAAGTTATTTCTTTGTTGTATTAGTCCACTCTCACACTGATATAAACACATACCTGAGACTGGGCAATTTACAAAGAAAAGAGGTTGAATTGACTCACAGTTCTGCATAGCTGGGGAGGCCTCAGGAAATCATGGTGGAAGGTGAAGAGGAAGCAGGCGCATCTCACGAGGCTGCAGGAGAGAGAAGGAGCAAAGGGGGAAGTGCCAAACAGTTTTAAACCATCAGATCTCGTGAGAACTCCCTCACTATCAGGAGAACATCACGGGGGAACCACCCTCAGGATCCAGTCACCTCCCACCAGATTCCTCCCCCGACGTGGGGATTGCAATTTGAGACGAGACTTGGGTGGGGACACGGAGCCGAACCATATTACTTGCTTATGGCTCTAACCACTATCTTCATTTCCTTCAAGTGTTACGACTGTAACATGCCTCTTTTCTCCACTGTTCTTTAGAAAACCACATTCTGGCCAGTGGCTCTGTCCGGATTCCTAGGTTCATGCTTCTTGAATCGGGGGGTCTACAGATCGCGCCTGTCTTCATCCAGGATGCCGGCAACTACACCTGCTATGCGGCCAACACGGAGGGCTCCCTGAATGCATCGGCCACGCTCACTGTGTGGAGTAAGGAGCAGCCCTCGCACGTCGGCCTTCTATTAGCCACGGTTTAATCATCATGTCATCATGTGCTTTGGGGATGTCAGCATGCCCTTGGGCTTGCTAATTTAATCAAAAGAGAATGATTATTTTTACAACTAATTTATAGAAATCTGTTGAGAAATTAAATTTTCAATGTCTAAAAGAATAACTAGAAAATGTATTCAGAGATTTAATAGGGGCATTGCAGGAGAGACAAAAGATTGACTTTGTAAAGTCAGTGGAGATATTACACAAAACTAGCTCAAATCACAAAATTGATAGGTTGGTTAATTTTATAAGCATTTTATAAGAAAATTAAGAATTAAAATCCTAAAGAAGTAATATTTTGCTAAACAATTGTTAGGAACAACTAAGACACTTCTAATACACTAACTATCAATGTTTCTTGTATATTAGGAGTGAACTGAAAGGAAATCTTCAGCTTTTGCACTTTTTAAAATCAAGACACATTTTGGAAATGCAGAGTAGTTTTCTGGAGCTTAAGGATTGGACCAAATGGTCCCCCATTGCCACTTTTTAACTTCAATTGCCAATATACTTTCTCCTCTCTGTCTCATCTCAATCTGTACTACTAAAAACTCATATTCAAAAAGCAAAAGAATGCTCACTCAGATTTTTACAAATCTATCTACATGAGGAGAGAAAGTTTTAACTTGCTTGAGGGAGTAATTTGTTGAAACGTTATTCTTCCAGAAAAAGTAAATCATTGTGCTTCATTTCATATTTGTCTAGCATTTTCTATTATATGGTTGGTGTCCACTTTGATAAACGGCTCTTTCTAATTTGTAAAATGATCATGCGTTTAAAGGAAATTAATCCAAGTTCCCACTATTCTGTCAAGTACTAAAAAGGAGCTTTTGTTCCATTTGGTGGATGACTCTGTCAGCCACTTCGTTCATTCTGTATCCCTAAATAGTAACCATACATTTAACCCATTTATGCCTGAGGTTGCAGTTTTTTGAACTTTTGCAATCAGAACTTGGCGATGACCTTGAGCAGTAGGATATTAAAAAGCTTATGAAAAAGTGGTATCTGAATCTCTGTAGATCATTCGCCAGAAAATTTTGTGGATCTGCTGAGATTCAACATTATAGCGACACTAGCCTGACTGGGATAACGCTTTGGTGGCTTTACAGAACATTTTCACACACTCTGCCCACTTTAACCTGTACAACTATTAGTGACGTAAGCATTCCCTGCCATAGCCAGGAAAACTAAGATGCAGAGATGTTTTTCTGGACTCACCATTAGCAGAGGTCAGGCTTGGCCTCGAACTTAGCCTTGTGACTCCGAAGTTCTGGGCTCTGTTCCTGGAAGCAGAGCAGGTCCCCCTTAGAGGTATGGGTGCTACAGTGACCCATCGCACAGGCAAGCTGCAGGTCCCCACCCCGTACTGGCTTGGGGGAGGTGGGCAAGTCACTGCATCTCTGAGCATCCATCTTCCTTCCTGAAAACTGAGAATAGTAATATTTAGCCCTCACAAGAGTGTCTTAAGGAATAAACACAACTCAAACAAAAACACTTGGCAGACTCACAAAGTACCATGTAGACGCTAGAAGTGACTAGAAAGATGGTCATCTAGGGAGAGAATCTAGGTTTTATTTTAGAGCCTAGAACCTCATCCACACCTGCATGGGGTGGTCTGCATTCAATTACTTCCATGGTGTTTGAGGTTAAAGCTGATTTAGGAGGGGTGGGTGGGTTGACAGACTGCTGCAGTGGTTGACTTATTTGCTTGTTTTTAACTCCCCTAGCATTTCTGAGAGCGATCCATTTACACTCATTCTGCCAAGATGAGAGAAAACTCGGAGGTTGTGATGTCACATGACCAGGGCATTATCCCCCCTGAGGGCAGAAACTCTCAAACTTGTCATCTCGTCTGACTCGTGACTTGTGTTTTTTTCAGATCGGACGTCCATCGTCCACCCTCCTGAGGACCACGTGGTGATTAAGGGGACCACGGCCACGCTGCACTGTGGAGCCACACATGACCCCCGAGTTTCACTCCGGTCAGCACAATCAGTTACAATGCTTTGGGGCTTGTTGATATTCTGTGAGTTTCTGAAGTGAGGTTGAGATGAGGAGGAAGAATTTTGGGGGAACTTTTGATTTCATCGGCAGGTCCCTGATTACGGCATCTTCTGGTTGTGGGCGCCGTCATTAATCACACAAATCCCATTTTCCACTCCAGCCTTATGTATTATTGACAGTGAGCTCTGTTCCACTTCATGACGTTAATGCTGCTTTTCATGATATTTCCTGCCAAGGTTAATACACTATCTGTAAAACATACTTGTCAGAGGCTGATACTCAATGAGAGAAAAATCCAGGGGGATCGACTAGGATTCAGCATTGTTTACACAGGGGCTGTGCCACTCCCGGGAGAGTTCTTTACTCTCGGGATAGTTTCATTGTGAAATGGAGGGGGAGGGAGGCCTGTACATGGGACAAGTCAGCCACAGCCCCCAGTGCACTCATGGGAAGGTGTGTGCCAAGAGGGAGGCCAGATATGAGGGTTCTCTTTTTTTTTTTTGAGACAGAGCCTTGCTCTGTCGCCCAAGCTGGAGTACAGTGGCATTATCTCGGCTCACTGCAAGCTCCACCTCCCGGGTTCACACCATTCTCCTGCCTCAGCCTCCCGAGTAGCTGGGACTACAGGCGCCCACCACCACGCCCGGCTATTTTTTTGTATTTTTAGTAGAGACGGCGTTTCACCATGTTTGCCAGGATGGTCTCGAACTCCTGACCCCATGATCCGCCTGTCTCGGCCTCCCAAAGTGCTGGGATTCCAGGCGTGAGCTGCCGTGCCCGGCCAAGGGTTCTCTAAAGGAATGCCAACATCCTGTCTTTGTTTAAATTCAGGCCAGGAAAGTAACTGCAAAATATGAGACTCCAGGTGAAGTTGTGGTGGCAGACAGGTGGGCGTCAGTGGGGAGCTGTTCCCTGAAGAGCAGCCACCTTCAGGATAATTTTAAATTTTTGGAATCAGCCTTGAAAATAAAAAAGGAAATATCCAGTCATCAGAGTATTTCCACTCTGGCCTTAGCCCAGAAGGGGCACAGTGCAAGAGTCGAATGGGCAGACTACTCAAGATGCCCTGCTGCTTTCTGGGGCCTCTCACCCCGAGCAGAGGGGACGGCTGTGGGTGCACAGTCAGCAGCGGGACGCGGAGACTTGGCTGTTCTCTCACGCTTCTTGGGCGGGTGTTTGGCCATTTGTAAATTTCCATGTCTCCACCCATCTCCCTGGGGTTTCCCAGGGCTCAGAATCCAAATTTGGTTAGTACGAGGGTGCCGAATGCAAAACAAAACAAACAAAACAAAAACCAGCAAGTGAAAGACGACCTAGAACATCCCTGGTGGCCATTCTGGAGACGGTCGTCAGGCCTGGGAAAGAGCTCCTTCCTAAATGATTTGGAGTATGACTTCAAGGAAGTCTGCTTTTCTGCTACTCTGACAGCTCAAAAAGAACCCCCTCGGATCCCTGTGGTTTCCTTGTAGCTTGTTATATGTGATTAAATTGGAGGCCCCTTCCTGAGATGGAACTGGGTTACTCACTCTCGGGGTGCCCCTCGTCCCAGGGTTGCTCTGCCCTGAGGAGCGCCAGGCTGTAAGTGACCAGCCAGCCGGATGCGATGCCCCGGCGTGAGCAGTCTATCCATCTCCCTCTTGTGGAATCAGCCCTGTTCTATCTCAGGGTAGTTGCTGATAAGGTAGTTTGTAAATGTCTGTGCTTATGACTATGAAGGTTTTAAAGAACTGGGCACATTTGCAAAACCCGATCAAATTATTGTGGAAAAGAAAAACAGCACTTTCATTCCATATAGCAATGAGTGCTGCCCCTGCCCATGGTCATCTAAAGACTGGGCAGGCTCTCAATTGATTCTGTATTTGAAAAGAAAAATGTGCTCAAATTGCTACAGATAGATTAAATGAGAAAGAAATGCAATTTTAAGGACCATCTGCCAGAATGGCCACATTTTAAGAAAGTGTGTTTTTGAAGGGTGATTTTTTTTTTTTTCATGAGTTGGGCAATTCCACTCTGCAGATTTTTTTAAACAGCCGTTGCCTCCTGTCCAGACAACACTCTTGTCCTCCAGGAGCATTTACCGGGGCAGGAATGTTGGGTGCAGTTTTCATAGGTGACAGATATGCCCTTGGTTCTACAGACTTCTCATCTCTAAAACACAAGGTCAGACAGGCAGGGCCAGTCATTTTCATTGCCCTGTTTGTAACCTCAGCATCTGTTTTTGTATTATGACCAAGATATCTGGTTGCTTTTCTTTTTTTTATTATTTTTTGGTTTAATTCATATGCCATAAAATTCACTCTTTTAGGCCAAGTGCGGTGACTCAGGCCTGTAATCCCAGCAGTTTGGGAGGCCGAGGCGGGCAGATCACTTGAGGCCAGGAGTTTGAGACTAGCCTGGGCCACATGGCAAAACCTCATCTCTATTAAAAATACAAAAAAATTAGCCAAGCATGGTGGCATACACCTGTGGTCCCAGCTACTCAGGAGGCTGAGGCACAAGAATTGCTTGAACCCAGGAGGCGGAGGCTGCAGTGAGCCATGATCATGCCACTGCACTCCAGCCTGGGCCACACAGCAAGACTCTGTCTCAAAAAAAAAAAAAGAAAGAAAGAAAGAAAGAAAAAGAAAAGAAAAGAAAAATCACTCTTTTAAAGAGCACAGTTCAGTGGTTTTTATAGTCCATTCGCAAGATTGTTAGTTGCTTGCTTTTTAAGAGACAGGGAAGGACCAGTGATTCTGTCCCTGTGGGGTTTGTAACTCAAGACCCTTTGCTTGGCCCACAGCTACGTTTGGAAGAAGGACAACGTGGCCCTGACTCCATCGAGCACGTCTAGGATCGTGGTGGAGAAGGACGGGTCCCTTCTCATCAGCCAGACGTGGTCGGGCGACATCGGTGACTACAGCTGCGAGATTGTTTCTGAAGGAGGGAACGACTCCAGGATGGCCCGGCTGGAAGTGATGTGAGTACTGAGACGTTTGGTGTTAGCCAGTCTGCGGTTTTCTCCGTTACTGTGCCCCTGTTAGTGACTGCCAGTTCACAAGTGTCACGCCCGGCTTGTGTCCTAAGTCAGCAGTCAGAGGCCAGCGCATCATGCTACATAACTACATATATGGACAAGGTTTTTTTGTGGTTTCTTTAAACTTCGGAATTGAGAAGTTTTGTTTTTGGTGTAGATGGTGTGATCATTGGTTTTTATTTCAGTTGATCCTTTTTGTCATATTTTTCCCGTGGACACCTTATCCTGATAGGCCCTGTTTACCACTCTGTGCTTAAGTAGCAAGTTCATTTTTCCACATAATACCCTTGAGAGCCTCCAGTCCATGAGAGATGCTGGAGTGGGACTGCTGAGGCGAGGTCGTTCCCGTGGAACCCACCTAGACTTGGGGTTTCAGTGAGTCCCACCTGCCTCTCCGTGGGTAAATAGAGACTTTCCGTTAAGTCTTGTGAAATCTTGAAAACAGAAAGCAACTGCCCGTTACTTCCAATCTGGACCTTCCTTGAGGGGTCCAAAGAGCCCAGGCGGGAAACTGTCAATCTCACCCGTCTCTGCTCTCTCTCTCCCTCCACTCCCCTCTCTATTCATGGAGCAGGAAACCGAAATACCTGCTGACACATTTTATTTTTCTGACATGTATTTATTTGCTTTTTAAAAGTTGTGCCCTCTCAATATTCCGTGAGTGCATGAGTACAAAAATAAAACCTGAAAATAAAGAATCCCAACCGAGCACTCATCAAGGCAGTGGCCAGCTCCAGGGACACACCCAGCGCATCCGTCCCTGGCCGCCGTTTGACATGCTGGGCCTTTCGACAAAGGCAATCTTGAGAGATTTTTCCTCACTGGACCCTGCCCCCTTTGATCCAGGAAGGATTCTGTATTCAAAATCATTCCCCAAAAATAAAATTTGAACACTCCGAGTATAGGAGCCGTGACTCATTGATCCCTGAATCCCAAGACTCCAGCTGAGGGGATTAAAAATGAAAAGAATGCTTGCTAAGTGCTGAGCATGTGGCTTCTGTGTCTGCCACACGCATGTGGAAATGAGTGAACTCACAAACAGCTTTCCTCTAGCCCCTATTTGTGGATGTAAAAGGTTCACGATGTGTAGCAGCCAGTCCGGAAGGCCCTGTGGTGTCATCAGTACCTGAAAAAAATCCCATCCCAACTCCTGTTCTGTCTCCTTCCAGGATGACCCCTTGTTCTCTTTAGACAGCAGAGGTCATTCTGGTTAGTTAGGAAGCGGCAGGAGTCCCCATGGCTCTATAGAATCAGCCGGCGACAGCGGGGTGGGGGTCCTGGGGCTGCACCTGTGAGGCTGCTACACAGAGGGTCCTCCAGAGAATCACTGGGGGTCCCGGGGCTGAGGCTGCGAGGCTGCCACACAGAGGGTCCTCCAGAGAATCACTGGGGGTCCCGGGGCTGAGGCTGCGAGGCTGCCACACAGAGGGTCCTCCAGAGAATCACTGGGGGTCCCGGGGCTGAGGCTGCGAGGCTGCCACACAGAGGGTCCTCCAGAGAATCACTGGGGGTCCCGGGGCTGAGGCTGCGAGGCTGCCACACAGAGGGCCCTCCAGAGAATCACTGAGGGTCCCGGGGCTGAGGCTGCGAGGCTGCCACACAGAGGGTCCTCCAGAGAATCACTGAGGGTCCCAGGGCTGAGGCTGCCACACAGAGGGTCCTCCAGAGAATCACTGAGGGTCCCGGGGCTGAGGCTGCCGCACAGAGAGTCCTCCAGAGAATCACTGAGGGTCCCAGGGCTGAGGCTGCCACACAGAGGGTCCTCCAGAGAATCACTGAGGGTCCCGGGGCTGAGGCTGCCACACAGAGGGTCCTCCAGAGAATCACTGGGGGTCCCGGGGCTGAGGCTGCGAGGCTGCCACACAGAGGGCCCTCCAGAGAATCACTGAGGGTCCCGGGGCTGAGGCTGCCGCACAGAGAGTCCTCCAGAGAATCACTGAGGGTCCCAGGGCTGAGGCTGCCACACAGAGGGTCCTCCAGAGAATCACTGAGGGTCCCGGGGCTGAGGCTGCGAGGCTGCCACATAGAGGGTCCTCCAGAGAATCACTGGGGGTCCCGGGGCTGAGGCTGCGAGGCTGCCACACAGAGGGTCCTCCAGAGAATCACTGGGGGTCCCGAGGCTGAGGCTGCGAGGCTGCCACACAGAGGGTCCTCCAGAGAATCACTGGGGGTCCCGGGGCTGAGGCTGCGAGGCTGCCACACAGAGGGTCCTCCAGAGAATCACTGAGGGTCCCAGGGCTGAGGCTGCCACACAGAGGGTCCTCCAGAGAATCACTGGGGGTCCCGGGGCTGAGGCTGTGAGGCTGCCACACAGAGGGTCCTCCAGAGAATCACTGGGGATACCGGGGCTGCACCTGCGAGACTGCCACACAGAGGGTCCTCCAGCTTTTGTGTACGCATGGGGCAGCCAGGTCTCCCCCAGCCCCTGCCTTCAGGCATTGGAGCCTACAACCCTGGGCTCTTTGTGCCGTTCATGAGCCCCAGCCATCCACTGTCTCTGGGGTTGGGTGCTGTCATCCATGGGCTTCCCCGGAGGTCTGCTGATCATACACCCCTTAGCATTCAACGACAGTAGCACTTCCTGCCATTCAGTTACCAGGATGCTGCTTGCAGTTCTTCCCTGCGCGCAGCTGATCCTCCTGGTAGCACTGATCACGCTGCAGAGGACGACCATATCTTCATGGCTCCCACTCCTCCTGGAACACAAGCACCTTGGTGGCACTGTTTTGAATTTTGAGTGCCTGATGTAGTGTTGGTTACATAACAGGTGTTCAATAAATATATGTTGGTTGGTTGCTGCCTGCATGCATGCATGAAGGAATGAATGAATGTGTGTCTGCCTTGGCGGCCCATTGGCGTGCCTCCTTCTGTTCCCTACTCGTACCTTGATGCTTACATGCCCTGGTTTCCCCACCGTGGGTAAACAAGTAAGCTCAGGTCGTTCTACCAAAACCCAAACAGTGAGTACCCAAAGCCCTCATCCAGCCCTGCTCCTGTCTCTTTCCTCCTTCCTTTCGGGTCTCAGACGGAGGATTTTTTTTTTTTTTCATTTGGATAATATAGGAGGATATGGCCAGTGAGTTCCTAGGAGCTGTTGTACTATGCACATTTTTAAAGCTACCTTTGAGAACCTTAGGTCATCCATCGTTGGTATCAAATAAATAAGTGTTAGCAGTTCATAAAGACTCTGTCAGCAGAAGCCAAATTGCATGCTTCCAATATAGCCCATTCTTTTTATTCTGCACAATTTTATGTTCTACTGATTTACATATCTTCCCTACTATTTGCTTATTTGATTTCCTCTAAGTAAAATACATTTTTCAGCAAATGTTGCTGTATGTATAAAATAATCGGGTTTCTGTAACGGTAAAACATCTCATCTCTAAATATAGAAATATCTGCAAATTTGTGATTCAAACTAATTTAAGTACAAACTTGTTACAGAACTGATTTGGAAGACAGTTGTTCCTCGTGAATTGTTAGTGTCACAAAGGCTCCTCTATCCCAAACCTGGATGAATTGGGAAAGGTGTTCCTTCATGGGGTGTCTTTAGATCCAACAGGGCTTGACTCTACAACAATAATGGCAATAGAATGATAATAATAATAACCCATGATTGCAGGGCATTCTGTCCTTCTTGGGTAACTTTCTAACTGAGCTCTGTAACGTTTCCATCATTTACTCAGATAACCAAAAAAAAGCAAGAGAAAAATCTCATACTGCCAAAGGGAAGGGACTGAGAGGTACTTAGGACTAAACAATGTCCTTCAGAGGAGCCTGAAAGCCTGTTTTCTCCTTGCCTCTCCACTTCAGTTAAAAGCTACTTCGTTAAATATAGAAATTAGGAGCATCTGAAGTGAGCTTTTCAAAAATAGACCAGCCGTTGGCCTCTTCTCATGTCTGTTTGCCCCGAGTTTTACACTTAGCACTAAGCTTCACCTCATTAAGGCTGAGTGGAGGGGCGGCCCCCGCACCCACGTCACACCCACAGCAGTCCTGATGGGGCTGCTGGACAGCAGTGGGGCCAATAGGAGCAAAGGGCTGCACAGGAGGCCCTGCTCACCTTTCACTACTTGTGTGACTTTGGACAAATCCCCTCACTTCTCAGCTTCTGCCTCTCACCTTGTAGACTGGGCATGGTATCATTCATCTCAAAGGATGGCTGTGAGGGCGGCACCCACCCGGGTTTGTAAGATCCTGGTGTGGAAGCCAGTTGGGGAGGGATGCTCTAAGTCCTAGCTCTTCGTGCTTTCTTACCATCTTATACTAGAATGCTGTTCCCCCCTTTCCTAACAGCACCCTGCCTCCTGGGGCTGGGAACTTTCTAGCCCTTTACCCTGCATTATTCTGACCACATTCTATGACCTTCTGACACTAGACTCGAGATGTGTCTGTTTGCTGTTGAGCCCTCAATGCCTGGACCAGTGCCAGGTATACAGTAGGAACCTAATAAATGTCTGGGTAAGCCTCACTCCACCTACTGAGCTGAAATGAGACGGTGTCTTTTGCCCTACTGAGGAGGACCAATTTAGGAGGGCTCTGCCTTCATCCCCCCACTGAGAGAAGAGGCTTCTAAACTCCAGATGGTTCTATGAGGCAGCCTGTAAATTAACAAGACAAGTCATCATTAAATGCTGGTCACCCCTTGTTTTAGTAGCGTCTTTGGTCTAGTTTTCTAGTGCCATGGGGACAGGAGCCAGTTTCCAGGATGACTTCATATTCCCCAAAGCATCTTCCTGTATTGAGCACACCAGAGGGACCAGGCTCCTAAGGCCTTATGGATTGATTAATTGTTAAATCATTTAAAGACCCAATTAGCATTTCATCTCTCCTCCTGAAATCAGAGTCTAATTCTCATGGGCCTGGAGTACAGAGAAAACCCAATTTACGGAGCTGACTTGGAGACCCTGAGGCACTGGGAGAGGTTTCTTTCTATAAAACCAGTTCTGACAGAGCCCTCATAAGGAGTGAAGAATTTAATACTGTTTCCCCCAGAGTTATCAAGCCCCGTCATCTTCATCCTCAGAGTGAAGTCAAAGAAGATGGGTTTGACCAAGTCATCATTTGTGCATTAAAGGGCCAATGCTTTTTATGTAGAAAAAAAGTACTTATCTGATCCTCTTCTGCCAGAGCAATTCCCCCTACAGCCACAATTTCACCAATTGCTTTCTTTCGAGTCTTTTTCAAAACTGTTTTTCTCACACATACCTTGCTTCATCTCTCTCCCGTACTCTTGGGTTTCCGTTACTGTTGTTGTTAATTTCTGATATTCCTGAGGTGTCCTGTGCCTGACGGTGGTTTTCCCCCTATTCTCTTTAAATTACAAAGTGACTCAGCACTGGGCTTCGCTTCCATTGTTCTCTGGGACCTCTTCCATTTATCAGCCTCTGTGCTTATCACTGTCTGTGAGTCACTCTACTGATCATTTATCTCCTTTCAAAGCTGGCAGAGTAATGCTTCGACCGCAATCTATCCCCATTAGATAAGATTTTATGAAATGGATTCAGAATATATTAAAGCCTCATTTATCTGTTATTGATGGGTTAGTCAAGGATCTCACAAAGCTTCATTTTCCAAATAACCAAAACTTATCATTTAAAGAAATAGTGGCTGGCCGCAGAGGCTCACGCCTGTAATCGCAGCACTTTGGGAGGCCGAGGCAGGTAGATCACGAGGTCAAGATTTCAAGACCAGCCTAGCCAAGATGACGAAAACCTGTCTCTACTAAAAATACAAAAATTAGCCGGGCGTGGTGGTGGGCACCTGTAATCCCAGCTACTCAGGAGGCTGAGACAGAGAATTGCTCGAACTCAGGAGGCGGAGGTTGCAGTGAGCCGATTTGCACCATTGCACTCCAGCTTGAGCTACAGAGCGAGACTCCATCTCAAAAAAAAAAAAAAGAAAGAAAAAAAGAAATAGTTTATATTTCCAGAATAAGGCACGCCATCTTCTATTGCATGGCTCAGGTATTGCACGTTTGTTTTTGTTATTTACACCCTGGAGGTTTGCAGCAACCCTGTGTTAAGTAAGTCTATTGATGCAATTTTTCCAACGGCACCTGCTCACTTAGTGTCTCTGGTCACATTTTGGGAATTCTCACAATGTTTCAAACTTTGTCACTATGATTGTATCTGTGATGGCACTCCCTGATCACTGATCTTGAATGTTACTATTGTAATTGTTTTGGGACACCATGAGCCACGCCGATGTTAAGATGGCAAACTTAAGCTATAAATGCGTTGTGTGTTCTGACTGCTCCACCAACAGGCCATTCCCTGTCTCCCACCCTCTCCTTGGGCCCCTGTATTCCTTGAGCCCCACAGTGTGAAATTTGGCCAGTTAATAACCCTGCAAAGGCCTCTGAGTGTCCACGTGAAAGAGAGGGTTGTACGTCTCTCACTAGAAAGCAGACTGGAAATGATGAAGCTTAGTAAGGAAGGCATATCGAAAGCCAAGACAAGACAAAAGCCAGGCCTCTTGCCCCAGTTAGCCAAGCTGTGAATGCAAAGGGAAAGTTATTCAAGGACATTTAAAGTGCTCCAGGGAACACACAAATGATAAGAAAGTGAAACAGTCTTATTGCTGATGTGGAGTAAGTTTGAGTGGTCTGGAGAGAAAAATCAAACCAGCCTCAACATTCCCTTAGGCCAAAGCCTAACCCAGAACAAGGCCATAGCTCTCTTCAGTTTTGTGAAGACAGAGAGGTGAGGAAGCTGCAGAAGAAAAATTGGAAGCTAGCAGGGGTTGGTTTGTGAGATTTAAGGAAAGATGCCATCCCCATAACATAAAAGTACAAGATAAAGCAGCAGGTGCTGATGGAGAAACTTGGTAAGTTATTCAGAAGACCTAGCTAGGAACAGTGACGAGGGTGGCTACACTAACAAGAAATTTGCAGTGTAGACGAAACAGCCTTTTATGGGAAGAAGATACCATCTAGGACTTTCCTAGCTACGGAGGAGAAGTCAATGTCTGGTTTCAAAGCTTCAAAGGGCAGGCTGACTCTCTTGTTAGGGGCTAATGGAGCTGGTGACTTTAAGTTGAAGCCAACACTCATTTACTGTGCTGAAAATCTTAGGGCTCTTAAGAACGATGCTAAATCTACTTTGCCTGTGCTCTGTAAATGGAACAGCAAAGCCTGGATGACAGCTCATCTGTTTACAGCATGTTTTACTGAATATTTCAAGCCTACTTTTGAGACCTGCAGCTCAGAAAAGAAAAATTCCTTTGAAAATATTACTGCTTATGGACAGTGCACCTTGTCATGCTAGAGCTTTGATGGGAATGTACAAGGAGATGAATGTGGGTTTCATGCCTGCTAGCACAACATCCGTTCTGCAGACTGTGGATGAAGGTGGACTTTTGACCATCAAGTCTCATTATTTAAGGAATATATTTCATAAGACTATAGTTGCCATGGATGATAATTCCTCTGATGGATCTGGGCAAAGTAAATGGAAAACCTTCTGGAAAGGATTCACCATTCTAGATGCCATTAAGAATGTTTGTGGGCTGGGCGCGGTGGCTCACGCCTGTAATCCCAGCACTTTGGGAGGCTGAGGTGGGCGGATCACAAGGTCAGGAGATCGAGACCATCCTGGCTAACACGGTGCAACCCCATCTCCACTAAAATTACAAAAAATTAGCCGGGCTTGGTGGCGGGTGCCTGTAGTCGCAGCTACTCGGGGGGCTGAGTCAGGAGAAGGGCATGAACCCAGGAGGCGGAGCTTGCAGTGAGCTGAGATCGTGCCACTGCACTCCAGCGTGGGCGACAGAGCGAGACAACATCTCAAAAAAAAAAGAGAATGTTTGTGATTCATGGGAGGAGATCACAATATCAATATTAACAGGAGTTGGGAAGAAGTTGATTCCAGCCCTCATGGATGAGGCTGGAGGGGTTCAAGGCATCCACGGAGGAAGTTGTTGCTGATGTGGTGGAAACAGCAAGAGAACTAGAATTAGAGGTGGATCCTGAAGATGTAGCTGAACTGCTGCAATCTCATGATCAAACTTGTCCAGATGAGGATTTGCTTCTTATAGATGAGCAAAGCAAGTGGTGTGGGACAGCATCTACTTTTGGCAAAGATACCGTGAACATTGTTGAAATGGCAACAAGGCCTTAGAATATTGCATGAACTTAGCTGGTAAAGCTGTGGCAGGGTTTGGGAGGATTGACTCCAATTTTGAAAGAAGTTCTACTGTGGGTAAAATGTTATCAAACAGCATCGCATGCTACAGAGAAGTCTTTCATGAGAGGAAGAGTCCGTTGACGCGGCAGGCTTCACTGCTGTCTCGTTTGAAGAAATTGCCACAGTCCCCCCAGCCTATAGCCCCACCACTCCGATCAGTCCACAGCCATCAACATCCAAGCAGGACCCTCCACCAGCAAAAAGATTGTGACTCACTGAAGGCTCAGATGATCACCTTTTTTAGCATGAAGTATTTTTAAATTAAGGTGTGTACATGT
This sequence comes from Pan troglodytes, assembly GCF_028858775.2. Classification (NCBI taxonomy): domain Eukaryota; kingdom Metazoa; phylum Chordata; class Mammalia; order Primates; family Hominidae; genus Pan; species Pan troglodytes. The sequence goes on from NC_072404.2 coordinate 9,933,444, forward strand.
TTTTTAGACATAATGCTATTGCACACTTAATAGACTGCAGTAGAGTATAAACAGAACTTTTATATGCACTGGGAAACCAAAAAGTCTGTGACTTGCAAATTGCAATATTCTCTTCATTGTGGTGGTCGGGAACTGAACGTGCAGTATCTCTGAGACATGCCTCTATCACAAGGCCCTTCACATTATGAAACAGGGGATATTGAACACAAGAGATATTATCAAGGGGATTTTCACAGAGGGGAGAGACTGAAACTGGGAAAAATCGATATTTCCTTCCAATGCTTGAGTCCTGTGATTTACCAAAATATCACACTTTGCCCTGGGCCATCACACTGAGTGTGACTTTGAGCCAATGGAGTGACTTCGGGGGACAGTCACAGAGAAGGACGTGTGTGTCTCTGCACATCACGGGCACTCAGGTCCTCGGGCACTGCCAGGCGGGTGGCTCTTGCTGCCTACACTAAACGCCTCAAGACTAGTTTGCTTTCTAAGTTTTTAAGTATTTGTTTTTAATCTTTTAAAAAATCTTTTTACATCCCTCAATCTCAGGCTGTTGCGACCATTTTTGCTGTTGGGTGTGCCTGCTTCGGGTAGATCCTTCTCATCTGTTGCTTGTGGTCTGCTGGCAGGGGGAAAATCTGAAACCACTCTGTCTAGAATCACATCCTAGCTGAGAGGGGGCAGAGGGATGGAGGGACATGTGTGAGCATATTCCAGGGACTGTGAGAGCTGACCCCTGGAGGACAGAAGCTGCCCCGTGAGTAGCCTCCATTTAAGTGAGTGTCTGCAAAGCACTGCAGCCTCAAGAGAAAGGCAGTCCACCCACCTGGAAGATGGGTTGTTTCTGTGTGCACTCTCACCTCGGGCTAAGAGAAGCATGATTTGAAATCAAGTGCAAGAGGCCGCATTTTCACCTCTGTGGGAAAGACAGACTTTTAGAATTTAGAATTCGATCAAACATAACCCCCTTGAGGTCATCAGAGAAAGTGTGCAGAGACACAGCAGCTTGTCAGGGGCCACAGGTCACCCATTTCTATTGTCTCCCAGGAGCCTGTTCACATCTTATAGCATATGGTCACCTGGCCCGAGAATGTCTGTTTTGCAAGGTTTGTCCTGAGCTGGCTGTACACCCTCTCCTGCCCTGGCTTCTCTCCGACTCCTACTGTGTGTGTCTGCAGAGCTGCCTGGCTCCTCGAGCCTCTAACCCACCTTTAGTTTCACGGCCTATCTCCCATCCTGACGATTACAGATGATCATCTGACATTGTGTCCAGTCTGTGAGAACGGCTTCCAATGAGCTGCCCTTGGGGTCCCAGAACCAATGTCAAAAAGGCATCCCAGAAATTGTGAACATAAGCTCGTTGCTGGTCTCTCTGTGCAGGCCAGTGCATTTTCCCTCGACCCTGTCTGGCCTCTCTGCCACCCAGGGCAAATCCTGCATTCCTACCACTCTCACTGACCCCAAGCCTCCCAGAGTTGAATCACTGGCTGCATGGTTGAACCTAGTCCCCAGTCCCCTCCACTCCCCAGAGGTCAGAAGGCTGAGCCGTCAGCACTGGCTCAAAGCCCCAACCCTCTAATCCCCATGACTGGCCTTCCCAGCATGGCCAGACCCATCCTGGAAGGATCTTGGGGCCCACCATGAGTCCCCCCAAGAAGCATAAGCTCAGCTGGGGTGTGAGAGGTGCACCATGGTGACAAAAACCGTCCCAGTCACTCAGGAAACTAAAACAGTCTGGAAGTTCCATCTCAGATCAGATACATTCTTTATGATAAGCTATCTTATTTGGCTATATCTGTCAGATTTATTCATATTTTCTTTTCAGGTGGGACTTTTTCAACAACTTTGGTTTGGTTTCAGACCACACCGATTCAGATTGCAGCAGGGGGAATAGGAAGTGGGGCTTGGGAGGAGTAGAATTGATAACTGGCATTTCCGCCTCTAATGGAGATTCGGTTATTGGAGAACTCAAATAGAAATGACAGCTCCGCCCAGGTGCAGTGGCTCATGCTTATAATCCCAGCACTTCGAGAGGCTGAGGTGGGGGAGGATCGCCCAAGGCCAGGAGTTTGAGACCAGCCTGGACAGTATAGTGAGGCCCTGTCTATACAAAAAATAAATAAAAGAAACAAACTATTCCTTTTCTGATTCAAAACTTAATTCACAATTAAAGGGAAAACAAGACGACATCCTGGGCTCGCATTTATTCTTTATCGCACTAATGTACAATGTAGTTGCAGTCTACATTAGAAATATTAGTATGCTTATAAATGGTGCGTATGGGTTAGAGCTGTTTCTTGGGGAACTGAAAGCTCAAAACAGCTTGATAAATTTCAAAATGTAATGAGTACATTTTTAAAATTAAAAATATCAAGTATAATTATGGCTTTGTGTTCTGACCTGTGTGGGTCAGCAGTACCTGACGTCTGAGAGACCAAAAGCTGGTTAGCGGTGACCCGGGTCACACTCAGCATCCCCTCTCCCCGGCACTGCCTGGCAGCGTTTATGCAGGGGCAGCCATCCAGGACAGCCCCGGAACAGGGTCCTGCTCCGGATTCAGGAGACGTGAAGGTTCAGTACAGGGCCCGGGCAGCTCATGGTTTTAAGGTTGTCGACTCAGCCTTGGTAGAAACCATGTGGTAGGGTTTTGCAGCTTTGTCACCGGTTAAGTCCCAGTAAAAACTTTTTTTTTTTTTTTAACTAGTAACTTATTTAAAGAATTTATTCGCTTTAATTGCATTTCCATTTCATAGCCTTGCTGATGTGTTCTTTACCATTTCCACGGGATTTTAGTGAGTGGTTTCACCACACTTCCTTTTAAGTGCTTCTTCCAAATCCCCGTAACTCCAGCAGAAGACATAATGACAGTGTAACCTCATGCTGTCAATAAATGCGGCAACTGTGTGGTCTAAGAATACATGCAGGCATTTTCGCTCATAACTCCAAATGGCTAGTGTTGGAAACATTCCCGTTACATGTATCGGGCCTTTTCCTGCGTATGTGGCATTTCCATGACCAGCTTCTAGTTGTAAAAAACAAATTGTTGACCACGTTTTCTCAATTAAATAATGTATGTGTAGGCCGGGCACGGTGGCTCACGCCTGTAATCCCAGCAGTTTGGGAGGCCGAGGCGGGTGAATCACGAGGTCAGGAGTTCAAGACCAACCTGGCCAAGATGGTGTGAAACCCCGTCTCTACTAAAAATACAAAAATTAGCCGGGCGTGGTGGCAGGCACCTGTAATCCCACCTACTAGGGAGACTGAGGCAGAGAATTGCTTGAACCCAGGAGGCGGAGGTTGCAGTGAGCCGAGATTGCATCACAGCACTCCAGGCTGGGCGACAGAGTGAGACTTGGTCTTATAAAAAATAGAAAATAATAATGTATGTGTAAACATCTGCATCCCCTCCCCCTATTTATGTGACAGCATCAGTACTTGTTTTGGTAGCTAGCCTAAGGGTTCAATGAAATTATGACCAGAAAACAAAGTAACACTGTGAATAATGAAGCTGGGTTTTGTGTGTCCTTTTCTGGGGGGAAGAGAGTTAATATTTGTGTTTGGGCATATTTTATGTTATTCATTTCCCAAACATGACACAGCAGGACGGTCTGCTGTAAGAGCTCAGGCTCACCATGGATTCTGACGTGTGTTTTCTTCTTTTTCCTTTTCATCCCATTCAATTCAAGTGAACTGCCTCATTCACCTCAGAACCTCCTGGCCAGCCCTAATTCTTCCCACAGCCATGCCGTGGTGCTCTCTTGGGTCCGGCCCTTTGACGGAAACAGTCCTATTCTTTATTACATCGTGGAGCTGTCTGAAAACAGTAAGTAGCAAAATGAAACTGTCACCATGGACGATAATCAGATTTTTGTGTGTGCTCTTAATGTCCTTAACCTTTACTTCTGGGTCAGACCCAAAACAACTAGTAAAATGCTGTAATGCTTTACAGGGTTTCAAACACAGCCTGCCCTTTAGGAAAGAGAAAAAACCGTGCAGGACCTGAGAGAGGGAAGGGAAGAAGTCCTTAGTTAGAGGGGCTCTTGGGGGAGAGTGGATTTGGGGCCCCATGGGAGGGCTGTGCACACAGGGCTGCCCCGCACAGTGTCACTCCCAGGGCGAGCTGGAAATGGGTTAACAATGCCTGCCACCTGGGTGACTTGAGAGTTAACCGTCACCGCCACTGCTCATGTCTGTGGGAGGTTTTCTCCGGTGTAGACGTGGTGTCAAGTGTTCAGCACCCTCTTCCTGACTCACCTTCCAGGACCCCTCTGCCCATTTACCGCCATCCTTGGAACTCTTCTACATGAAACGTGCTCCTTCGTGGGCCACTCACAGCCTTGGCTCTCCTCCAGCCGCCAAGCCCTCCTTCCCTTCTCTTCCCAGCTGGCTGGGTGACGTGTCCCCTGCCGTGTGCACCCACTCACGCCTCTCCGCTCTCCCTGGAATCTCTTCCTGGGAAATCGCATGCGCTCCTGTGATTTTAAGCGGCATATTTTCCTTCATGACTCAAACATTTGTATCCTTCACCCAGGCTTCCAGGATCACTTATGGGGCCCAGCAACTTGACATCTGTATCGGGTTGTCTCACGGCCTCTCCAGCTTAACTTCTTCCCACTGCATCCATCTTTTTAATGTTTTTTGTTTTTTTTTTTTTACCTCACTCCTGCAGCCACCCAAATCTCTGCTCCCAGCACCCTGCGTTTCTATATTCCTCTGCCAGAACCCTAGGAATGGTCCATAATTCCTTTCCCTGGACCCCAGCCCCCACCTCCACACCTCCTGCATCAGCAGTCCTATCAGTCTGTTAACTAGGATTCTGATCCCTTTCCTCTCTGCCTCGGACCACTGGTACCTCTTGCCAGGACCACTGCAGCAGCCTTCCAGCTGGCCCTGTTTCCTCTTCCAAACCATTCACCTGCCAGCAGCAACACTGATCTTCCTAAGATATACCCAGACCAGGCCACTCCCCTGTCCACGTCCTGCAGGGGTTCCTGCTGTGTGCAATATAGAAGCCAAATGCCTCGCTCGCTGTGCAGCCTCGGGTCACCCTGGGCTACTGTGCTCTTTCTCCACACCAGTCAGCCACACGGGACACATGAAACTCAACACGGATTTTATGTTGACTCCCTGAATGGGCCAAATATCTCATCTCATGGCCTGTTCCTTCCCCTGGAAACCCATAGAGCTAGATTGTCACGCTTCATGATAGGTAATCCATTACCTCCACAAAGAAGCTCTCCAGCATGCCAGCCCGATTTCACCTTTTGTTTTTTGTTTGTTTGTTTATTTTGAGATGGAGTCTTGCTCTGTCGCCCAGGCTGGAGTGCAGTGGCATGATCTCGGCTCACAACAGCCTCTGCCTCCCGGGTTCAAGCGATTCTTCTGCCTCAGCCTCCCGAGTAGCTGGGACTACAGGCACCCGCCACCACGCCCAGCTAATTTTTGTATTTTTAGTAGAGATAGAGTTTCACCATATTGGCCAGGCTGGTCTCAAACTCCTGGCCTTGTGATCTGCCCACCTTGGCCTCCCAAAGTGCTGGGATTACAGGCGTGAGCCACCGCACCCGGCCTCCAGTTTAACCTTTTATTACGTAAGCTGGCGGCCTCCCTCTGTTATCCTATCTGTATTAGTACGTTTTCACACTGCCAATAAAGACACACCGAAGACTGGGCAATTTACAGAGGAAAGAGGTTTAATGGAGAACTCACAGTTCCACGTGGCTAGGAAAGCCTCACAATCGTGGTGGAAGGTGAAAGTCACGTCTCACATGGCGGCAGACAAGAGAAGAGAACTTGTGCAGGAAAACTCCCCTTGTACTAACCCTCAGACCTCGTGAGACTTGCTGTCAGGGGAACAGCACAGGAGAGACCTGCCCCCATGATCCAGTTACCTCCCACAGGGTCCCTCCCACAACTCATGGGAGTTCAAGATGAGATTTGGGTGGGGACACAAGTGACCCACATCACCCATCATTTATTCCAGATGAGGGTCTCTTTTCCTGAGCCTCCCCCAGGCAGAGCCAGATGCAGGTATTGTGGCTGTTACCACGATCCACTGTATTCGGCCTGTGGTTGTCTCCAGATGATACTGGTGTTCTAAACGGGTCCCTGTTTTCAGGACACCTAGGAGTGGTGCACTCTCGGGTACCCTCCCCTGAAACCCAGCTCCCCGTGGGTCCCTGGTGCTGCTCACTTCTCTGGGCAGATTCAGCCTGAGTTCTGCCGTGGCTCTTCCCAGCTGATGTCAGCCTGTACACGCCCCCTGCAATTATTGACATAACTCACTTTGTTTCTCCTAATTACCTTTTCTACACCCTTGCCCTCCCCTGGGGGTTCCCTTCTGATAATACTGCATGCTCACACCACAGCCACACCGTTTGATCCCCATTTCATAGCTACGGGAATGGATGTGCAGAGGCTGTAAGTCACTGTCACCTGCCCAGGGTCACATGGTGATGGGAGGGGAAGATGGGATCCCTGTGCTGTCTGACTCCAGAGCCGGTGCTCATCACGAGTGTCAGGCATCCGCAGAGGAGTCTTCGGAAGCAGAGTGTGCTGTCCTGCACTACAGCGGGGCTTCAGGGAAAGGCCACACTTGGGCGTTGGTCTGTGTGGACGTGGAGGAAGCCACTCTGTGAATCTGAAGAACCATTATTTGAGTTCTGCACCACGCAAACCAGTTCACCGAGGGAAGGCCCAGAGGCAGTATGTTATTCCGGGTCTTGGGCTTCTAAGGTTACACCCTCCAGTCCTGGGCACCACCTCGGAGTGAGGCCAGAGTCCAGGCCCTTCTCCCCCTTGCAGGGGCATCTCTGAGGCCGGAGTCCAGGCCCTTCTTCCCCTGCGGGGGGCCTCTGCAACTCCCACTCGGGCCTCTTTCCTCCCAGAGATGGGGCAGGATAGAAACCAGCCTGTGTGCAGATGGCCATCTTAGCTTCCATTCAACGGCTCTGACCGAATGGGGAAGGCCAGGGTGTTACTGATTCAGATAACTTCTGAGAGTACAGAAGAGTTTCCTGAGGATGGCGTGGCCATGCTGCCTCTAGGTAAAACAGGACTTGACAGTGATCTGGACGGAGAGAATGGGACAGAGGAGAGCTCGTGCCGTCTGAATTCTGGTTCGCATCCACCCTAAGGACAGCCCCCATCGGGCGCTGTCGCCTCGGGCTTCAGGACTGTGTCTCCTTTGTCTTCGTGCTCCTCATTCCCTGCACTTAGTACGTACTCAGCAAACGAGGTGAAATTCATCTCTCCAGTGGAGTCCTCTTGTGATGGACTGAAAATTACAGTCATGGACCATCTTCCAAAACAGAGGCATTCTACCTTCCCCCGTTTCCATGAAAGAAGGCATGGTTTTGAGATGCCTGGCCAGCACTCTTCTCAGCTGATGGCATGACTGGCTCCTCCAGCCAGTCAGCTTGCCTCCATGAGAAGCAGGTTTCGTGTGTAACTATCCAGCCAGCCACCTACCTGTTACAGCGGTGAATCCGGGCTGGGCATCTGCTCTGCCCTCTGCTGGGTGCTGGGTGCTGGGTGCAGAGCTGACATGATCAGTCTCCACTGTGAACAGCAAGGAGACGGTCACAGGCATCGATGCAGCCTCCACATCGCATGTTCCTGGCGAGGTACGTACATAGTGATGTGACTGTATAGAAGGCAAGTCAGAGAAAGTCTTCAAAGAAGACGTGACATGAGACCTGGGCCAGACGGGCGACGAGGGACAGCATCAGCAAGGGCCCCTCAGTGCCAGGCCCCCAGGCTCGGTGGGTAACAGCTGCCCGTGAGATGGGGCTGGGGCATTGCTGGCGGCGTGTATTGGCGTTACCTGGGAAAGTTCTTCCTCCTTCTTGGTGGCTTGGATCAAATATCACTTCTGCAAGTCCCATTACGCCCAGGCAGAAATGGCTTTTCCCTCCTGAGGGCTCCCTTGCTGTTCTACGTGCTTCCTTTTGAGCATGTGCGACATAATTCCTGGCTTGTGTCAGTCTCCTGGCAAGACTGGGAACCCCTTCAGGGCAGGTGGGGTCCGTGTGTTGGTCCTCTGTGCTGAGACACCAGTAGAGTGCCTGGCACACACAAGATGGCTCTGTAGGTGTCCAGCTGCTTAATTTCACTCAGAAGGGGACAGAGAACGTCAGTCACCCGTATTAGCCTCTGGCTCTCCTGAAGCTGGCCGACGTTCCCAGCTGTCTTTCCTTCAGAGCCTGGAGTGTGGGTATTGTGGCATGCAGAATCTAGAGTGGATACCATGGTTGCCTCCTGCCTGTTCTGATTTCCACTGTGTGAAGGAAGCCCGTGACCTTGGCTGAAGCAGCCTGTGCTGCTACCAGCTGGTTGGTCCATGTCTTCCTGCTGTGGCAAATAGGAAGAGTACCACCATCATCTGGGCCAGTGGTCTGGTTTTTATTTTTATTAGCAACAAATGCCCTTAAGAAGCAGCTGAACATGCTGGCTAATTAGAGCCAGAAAGAACAGCTTAGCAGCAAGTGCACTAAAATGGAAATTGCACTTGGCCTGCACTCAGCATGTGCAAGTGGTCAGCACTAAATAGCGCCATCTACTAGGTCTATCCCTCTGGCTGCTTGGGAGACACTCCACAGCCAGCTCCTCCTGGCAGGCTGACTGGGATGCCATTCTCCTGGAAGCCAGGGATCCTGCAGGGGCCAAACCCGCATGGTTTAGTGGCTGAGGCAGGCACTTGATAGCCTCTGCCCTGACGACATTCCTGCCACTGGAGAAGGGCCTCTTCCGAGCTCTATGGAGCAGAGCCTGGGGCTTGAACTGAGCCTGCACCCATGTACGGGACTCAAGGTGCATCTCTGGATGGGAGATACACGTGGCCCTCTGCAGGCATGCCAGGGTTTGCCTCTCTGAGAAGTTTGATGGTTCTCCTGTCCCATGTGCCTGTTTAGTAAGCCTGGGGCTCAGAGAGGGGCAGTAGTGTCCTAGGCCTGGGTCAAGGCACCCACCTGGTGGATTGAGGAGGGCAGAGGGTCAGGCCAGGTGGCGGATGAGGGAAGCCTGGGGGATCCCTGCATTGAGAGAGTGCAGGGATTCTTGATGGCTTGACAGTGGGGACCCTGTGACCAGGCTGAGAATTCTGTTGAATAATGAAAGCATTTGGCCCACTCTCTAAAATGCTTATCAATTATGATCAAAAATGATCTTTCTTTGAGATTATTATGATCCTGTGGAGGGAGACTGTCAGGTAAGAATTGTGAAAGACTTTGCAGTGTGCCATAAAAAGGATTACTGGGTGTCTCATCTAGCACCCTTCAGGGTTATCTGATTCGATAGGGACCCGCGCTTTCCATCATCTTTGGGCTACTTATCTCTGTAAATTGTAGAAATCTTATAGTAGTGCACTTTGAGTAATGCAAATTTCTTTTCCAAAGAAATGCAAATAAATGCAAATTTTATCCTGTAGAATATAAATATGGCTATTGCTCTGCAGATACTGACCCGTTTTGCATCTATTTATAAATTCATTTTTGCACTATCAATATGTTGTGGGCTGTTCGCTTTCTCTTTTGATACAGTTGAAACATCATACTGGTTCCCTCATAAATTAATGACAACTAAAATCTTTGATACATGTTGATTCTATCGTTGCATTAGAGCCGTTATTTTACCTTCTTAAAAATTTATTCTTTAACATGAGTGACTCGGCATTGCACAGTGTTAGAAATGCAAATTTTCATTTAATGCAACAGTTGCCACCAGTTTCCACGGCAACCTTGATATTTGGGAGAGGCCATCCTAGTTCTCAAACTGAGCCTCTGCGTGTTTTCCTTGGGCTGGACAAAGGCGTCCCATGGCTGAAACAGAAGAATGGTGGCCTTCTACCAGTTATCAAGGAAAATTAAGTCTTTTTCTTATAATTTTTTTTTCAACCTTAACACCTGCTGTTGTACGTCTTGTGGTAAATGCTTGCAGGTAACAAACATATTAAACATTCAGAATCCTTCATTCTACTCAGTCCTACGGTTCGTTTTTTAATAGGATGAGTGTTCATAATTGTGATTCCCTATTATACCTTGTAATATTTAAATTTAATTAAAATGTAAAATACATTTGTACTTTTTATTATTCTAGTTATGCATGCTGATTAATAAAAATTTAGAAATCCCTTAAAGCACAAAGATTTTTCACTACAGTCCCACATATGTTGAAAGCCAGCCCTGCACCCAAGCCCTTGGTCCCTCCTCCAGCCCTTCCTCCAGGACTTGGCTCCCTCTTTATTTCCTCTCTGTGTTCTGTCTTCAAAGCTCTCCCTCTCTCCTGGCTTCTTCTGCCTCAAAGGACTGAGCTCTGCTAATTACCTGCACCTCCTCACTTCTCATGTGTTCTATCTACTCTTCTCTCCTGAGGCCGTATTGTCGTTGTTCTAAAGGACAGAGCCCGTGAGCTCCACTGAGTCCACATCCCCTCAGCTTCTCTGCAAGCAATGCTCTTGATCACTCTCCCCACACAGACCTCCTTGTTCCCAGGACTTGGCTTAAGTCTTTCTCTTCATTCTTCCTTCTTATTCTCTCCTCTCTTTCCATTTTCTCTGACTCATTGAAGACTCTATTTCCCCTCCTGCCCCTAAAATGTTGGCATTCCCTGCTTTGTCTCACTCATACACTGGTCTTCTTATCACACATGCTTTTCTAGGGATCTCATGTTAGTCCATGGTTCACCTTTGACCCACACTCCATAAGTCCCTCATGTGTATTTCTAACCTAGACCTCTCTGCTAAGCCTCAGATTCTTGTAACCAAATGTCTTCCACACATCTACACCTCCATGTCCCAGGGCTTATCAGACTCCAACTCTAGAATAGAACTCATCATCTGACCCCAAAGTTGTTCCTCTTCCAAGTTAGAGATAATGTCCAGGCTGGGCGCAGTGGCTCACATCTGTGTTCTCAATACTTTGGGAGGCCGAGTCAGGAGGATCACTTGAGGCCAGGAGTTTGAGACCAGCCTGGGCAACATAGCAAGACCCCATATCTACAAAAAATTAAAAAATTAGCCAGGTGTGGTGGCTCATGCCTATAATCCCAGCTACTCAGGAGGCTAAGGTGGGAGGATCACTTGAACCCAGGAGTTCAAGGCTGCAGTGAGCCGCGATCGCACCAAGGCACTCCAGCCTGGGAGACAGAATGAGACTTCATCTGAAAAAAAGAAAAAAAGAGAGAAAAACATAATGTAATTCTTGACTCCTTCACCATTAATTCTCTCCAACAAATCAATCAATAAATTTTATGGGGTTTACCTCATGCATTTTTATCAAATCCACTGCCATGCCCTTCTTTGTTCCTGCCACCACTGACCCTAACTGGCTGTTGCCCATCACTGTGATCCACGGATCTGGGATCCTCAAATCCATCCTCCCTTGAGCCACCAGAGCGAGCTCAGTAGTACAGGAACCTGACTGAGTGGTTTCCCCTGCCTGAAGCCTTCCAGACGATCTGCAGAGAAGCCACCGCTGGGACTGGGCAGGAAGGCTTCAGGAAGCCTGGTACTGTAGACATGGCCCATGTCCTCCCTAGGTTGCCAGCCCTATTTCTTCCGTATAGAGGTTCTCGTTCCCTGAAGAGGGGATTCTAGGCTTCTTAGCATGGTAGCAGCACTGTTTACTATCTGACCACCCCCTGCCTCTCCGATTTATCTCCAGCCACTCACCACTCTGCTTTCCTTACTTCAGCAACAAGGCATTCCTCCGGATTCCCTGGGCACACCAGATATTCAGTGCCACTGCACCTTTGCTCACCGAATCTGGGAATTCTCGCCCTGATCCTGCCCCGCTCTGCCTTTGCCTGATCAGCTGTTACTCAGCATCTCCTTTTAGGCATTGCCTCTGGTCTCAAGGTGCTACCCCATCTCCTCCCCTAGGGGTGCCACACCCACCCCCTCCCCTGGGAGCGCTGTCCCCATCCCCTCCCTTGGGGGCACTGTCCTTATCTCTTCCTCTACTTGCGTTGTCCCCATCCCCTCCCCTGGGGGCGCTGACCCCAACACCTCCCTCCTGAGTTGCCTCAGCAGTGCTGAATCAACCAATGGGCAAACAGCCTTTACGGCACCAGCAAAGGCAAGACAGCAACACTAATGCAACTATCTAGAAGGCAATCATTTGAATAATCTTTCTACTCCAACTACGCGAAGATACCCTCCTGTGTCTTCATTCAGGAGGTTAAGGGTTCTGAGTTTCAGGTCTTCTGAGGGTTGTTTTAGTTTGTGTTTCGACTACTAGTATTCTTGAACCCATTCTGCCAAGTCAGTTGGCTTTGAGCACTTTCTCTGCTATGATCTGTTCATTTTCTTTGCCCCATTTATCTATCCAAGGCCTTAGGGATTTTTTTTTTATGTCATTTGTGACAAGGATTTTTTCAGTTTGTTTTTACCATTAGTGTTTGTATATTACTTTTTGACATACAGAAGTGTTTGACTTTTACATAGTTAAATCTGTTGATGTTTTCCTTTGTCACTTCATTACTTTTGTGTTTGGATATTTCAACACTCTCAAGCCTAAAATGAGTATTCTTATAGGTTTTTGCCTTGTTTATAAAGGTTTAATTTTTAATATATTTAACTCTCTAATTTTTCTGGAATTTAGGTGTGTTATATACTCTGGCACACTACTTTTCCTTTCTTTCAAATGATCCATTTTCCCAACATGATTTATTGAATAATCTATTTATTTATGGTGTCTCCTTCTTTTTATATTCAGAGGACCTGTTTATACAAAAGTCTGCTTGTGGATTATTTAGTTCCATTGATTCATTATTTCTTTTTCTGCCAGTTTTATAGTATTTTAATTGCTTTACTTCCAAAATGTGTTTTAATAACTGATAAAACAACTCTCTTCAACTTTTCAGAATTTTGTTATTACTTGTCATCATTTATTCTTCCAGAAAAAACTGAAATTATTTTGTTTCAAAAGTAGTCTCATTGCATTTTTAATCATGTTAAACCTATAAATTGTTTTATGAGAAGTGACTTCTTAGTAATTCTGGTTTTCCATCCAGAAAATAATATGCATCTCTATTTATTCAGCTGTTTAGTGAGGTTTGCAAGTTTATACCCATAGGCTGTATACTTTTTTGTCAAGGTTGTCCTGAGATTTTCTCTCATTGCTACTGTAAATAGCAATTTTTCCCCATTTGGTCTTCTAATTAGTTATTGTAGGAACATAGGAAAACCACTGATGTTTAGATATTTATTTTCCATTCAGCCATATTCCATATTCTTTTATTATTCTAACGACTTTTCCATTGCTCTTCTTTGCTTTCAAGGTAGACGATCATATCTTTTCCAAATAATAAAAATGTATTGTTTTCTTTTTGTTTTTCCTATCTTGCTGTGTTGGTCGGAATAATTTTAAATAATTGGCATAGTAATGTCTCTTGTGTTTTTCCTGATCTCAGTGGAATGTCTACTAGGATTTTACTGTTATGTGTAATATAGATTGTTTTTTATTGAGATATAATTTGTATGTAACAAAATGCAGAGAGCTTAAGGGAGTTTTGACAAATATATACAGCCATATAGCCCACACCTCAAACAAAATACAAGTCATTTACAATATTCCAGAAAGTTCTTCATGGCCCTTTCTAGTCAGTCTAACCCCTTCTTCTGACTTCTGTCACCATAGATTAGGTTTTCTTGTTTTTGAACTTATTGGAAAATGTTACGGGATCTTTGGAGTGTTGCTTTTCTAGCCAGAAACCTCTGTGGCTGGTGGCGGTTTTGTCCGAGTTCTCATCTTGTATCCAGGAAGAATGAGGTTCACAGACAAATGGAGGGTGAGGAAGATGAAGAGGAGCTTTATTGAGTGTCAGGACAGCCCAGAGGAGCCCCGCAGTGGGTGGCTGCTCTCTGTAGGCAAGTCGTCCCATCGTCTCTGCAGCTGTCAGCAGAGAGGAGTCCTGGAGTGGAATTTAGGTGTGTTATATACACCTCTGCTGGCAGCTCATCCCGACAAGTGTTCAGCTGTCAGCAGAGAGAAGGCCCTGGAGAGGATAGTAGCTTCTCTCTGCGGCTGGTCGTCCCAGCATCTGCAGCTCTCAGCAGAGAGAAGGCCTTGGAGAGGTTGTTCAATGTCTGCAGCTCTCAGCAGAGGGTAGCTCCTCTTTACAGCTGGTCCTCCCATCATCTGCTCAGCTCTGGCTGAGCCCAGGGTTTTTATGGCCTTCAGAGGGGAGGAAGTGCATGCGGATTGGTCAATGGGTGACCATGAGTGGGCCTGGAAAAGGCACCACAAGTTCCCACTCCAGCCAGGGGGACTGGCAGCCCTGCCCCCAGCCTCCAGGCCCTCACTGGCCTGAAGGTGGGGCCTCACCGGAGACCCACCTTCTTCTGCCCAGGAGTCTGTCTGCCTCCTGCTGCCATTCATGGCACTCATGCTCGCCCTGACTTTGCCCCCAGATCAGAGTGGGCGCCAACAGCAGGGAGCAGCCAAGCAGTGAGAGCAGGCACTTCCAAGCCTGTGAGGGCAGGGGGTCTTCCTAGGTCCCCAAGAGTGCAAGAATGCCTGAGTCTGCAGCCGCGGGTTTTGGCAGCTGCAGCTGTGCCCAAGAGGGCAGGGATCCTGCCTGCTCCCAGCCCGCCAAGAGCACAAGGAGGCTTGGATCTGCAGCCACGACTTGGGCAGAGCTCCTGCCTGCTCCATGGAGTGGGAGGCCCAGGTCTGCAGCCACGGTTTGGGCATCTGCAGCGGCACCCAGGGAGCTCCCGCCCCAACTCGTAAGGGGCAGAGCTTCCACTTGTCCCCGGCTCCTATGGGCTCCTTGGAGCAAGCGGCCCCGGCAGCGCCTCCCTGCAACAGCTGGGATGATGGCAGCGGCAGGCTGTCTAGAGCAGCTGGCTGCTGTCATCAAAAGGAACATGATACTGACTTGAATGAGCAGTTTTTTTTATCATGTAATACATTCCTTCCATTCCCACTTCTTAGGATTTTTTAAAATTATGTAGGAAAATGTTTTATTTCTAAGCAAATTATTCTTAAAATAACAAAATATTACATTTAGAAATACCCCTACGTTTATGTGAGAGAATTCAGAAGATCAGTACGCTTCAGCTTTTGGGAATTCATGCATTCCCAAGGCCCTGCCCCCTGGACAGGTTTCAGAGCTGATGCTCTGAGGGACGTGGTCTTCATCTATGACTCTAGGTTCCCAAGCCTCCAACCTGACATAATGTACTTTTCCTTAACTCAGAAAGAAGCCCTGTGTTCTATGAATTAGGAGTTAATCCCATATCTTCGTGTTTTCTAACAACGTGCAGGAGGAACGACACCTCCGTATCTTCCGCGTCGCTCTCTGTCTTCCACATGGAGTTCCGTGCAGTCGGCGTCTCCGCTGCCTAGGGAGTGCTGGCTTCTCTGGGTGAACGTGGGAGCTTCCTTTTGCAAGTGTGCCATCCATGTGTCCCTTTATGCCTTGGCTACCAGGAAGCCCAAAGCTAACCTGAGTGTCTAACTGAAGTACCTCAGTCATTCCAACTGCTTAGAACATCTCCATCTCTTTGCATTCTTCTCCTTTATGAGTTTGATTTTGTTTTTGTTTGTATTTATGTCATTGTATCACCCAATTTTATGCAGATTTTCACTTTAGAATATCCTTAAGCTCTCTTTAAAAATAGGAGATATCTCTCCCCAAACACACACACACACACACACGCACACACACGTATCATGTCACCATACTTTAAGGGCAGGCTCATGTGAAATGAGCCATCGACCTTCTTTCTCTCCTTTATTTTCTTTCTCCCCATTCCCTTGGGTACAGAGCACAGTCACTTCAGGCAAGTCTGCAAATCGTGCATCCACTCCCTCCTGAGAGCATTAGACACCAGGAGGTACCAGGAAGAGCGTGAGGTCCATTTTCGAGGCAAAGAACACTCACAAAATTAAATCACAAATCCAAGAATATACGAGGGGGCGTCGGGTAGTATGTGATCGCTTGCCAGCAAAGTGGATCTGAGAATCAAGACCCTCAGGGAAGGGGGGTTCCCTGTGGGCAGGTGTGGGCATGGAGGCCCTTGGAGGTGGGCCTTGAGCAGAATGTTCAAACGGGCAGTATTCAGATACCCTGGTGCCTCGGGGCAGGGGGGGCTGGTGGCCAAGGACTCCGAGGCTTGGATGCAGGGCAGCAAAATGGGAGTTCAGGAAATTTCCCAGTGAGTGAATTAGTAAGAGCAGAAGGATCTTTGAGCAGGAGAAGCTGGAGGCTGGAGGCTGAAATGGACTGCTTTATAAAAAACCATTTTCTAACTAATAATGTATTTTTAAGTACAAAGTAATACTTGCTCATTGAAGCTGGAGAAATAGTAGATGATGTATAAAGGGAGAGTTCTTATCTCCCCCCACCATGAGGGAGCACTGCTAGTAGCCTCAGGTGCATCATTCCTGGCTGAAAAGGGATGCCTGCGAGGGACAGAGAGGGACCAAATGATTCCAGACCCGAGTCTTGTACAACAAAGAGCTGCACAAAGCCGGGAGCTAGGGAAGGTGGTGTGAAAGCAAGTTTTTAGCAAGATTAACCTGGCAGTGGCCTACAGGGAGCTGTCTGTGAGACTCAGAGAATGGAGGGCAGCAGGAGGCTGAGGGCCTGGAGCAGGAAGGTGGTCATTCCCGAATTGCTGATGGGGTTTCCCTGGGAAGGAGGGGGCCCAAGATGGCCTAGCGCCCCAGGCCTGGACGTGGAAGCAGGAAGCCTGCTGAGGAAACCGGTCTGGGAAGAGCATCTGTGAGCTTGACTAGAGCATGCTGAGGCTGAGATGATGTTCTGGGGTTCAGGTTGCAATATCCTCCAGGCAGCTTGTCCTTCCTCCAGCATGGAACGTTCTGGTGCCCCCAGTGGCCTGATGCTTTTTTGTGCCTCTCCGCCTCTGCTTTCTGAAGCACGGCTTGGTTTTGTCAGCTGCTGGGCCAAGACTAGCTTTTGGAGCACGTTCTCTGAGTCCCAGTGCCTCTCCTGAGCCCCTCCCCAGCATCTTTGCAGGAGAGATTCTTCCTCCACAAAGAGAATCTCTGAGCTGCACGGCTGGGTTGGTTCTTCCCCTGCCACAGGTGCCTTTTCATGTAGGGAACCCGTCAGCCATCTCCACGCCGCTCTCCATGAAAGCTGCTCCTGGCTGTCACCGCACAATCTGTTTGACTTCTCCATCCCATGTTGCTATTATGGACTTAAAAGCTGATGGGCGTTGTGCTGTTTTGCTTGCCAAAATGGCGAAGAGACTTTGTTCGTCATGCTTCAAATATTTTAATACTGTCTTTGAAACACACCTCACACAGGCGTTTTCTAATGGCCTCGGACTTTTCGGGGAGCATTTCATATTTTAGCTCGTCTTTCTTTGGGCTTTTGCTTTTTAAGCCTCCCATGCATAGCATTTGTCCGCATTTTAATAAATGCATATCTGGGGAGACAGTACCTGTCAGAGGTGTTTATGAAGGGGGGACCATGGCTGTGTTGGGGGCCCAGAGGGGGCTGAGGTCTGCTTCTGCGTTCACTTCCTGTTAGCTTCCTGCCCTCACCAAGACGAGGTGGGGGTCAGAGAGCCCAGGGTGGCTCCCACATCCTTGGTTGGTCCTTACCTTCTGGAATCCTCTGACCCAGGCTGTCCCACAGGATGGCGTAACTTCCTGCGTGGGAGTGCCAGTGGTGACTGCACGGTGAGGAATACAGCATGGCTTCCATAGCTTGAGCTCCAGGAGGTCAGGCCAGCTTCCATCTGGAGAGGGGCCCCTGCTCTACCCACTGCCTGCCAGCTATCTCCAGCCTGTTGCAGGGATTTGCCACCATTAGAATTGGTCTCCCACACAAGATCGAGTTCCCCAAGCTTCTGGATGTATCCAGTCACCATTTCCAACCTCCTGCTCCTTCTCTGGAGGGAATGGCTTCTCCAGCACATCGGCCCACATCTCCCGGTGGGCATGTGTCTCCCCTTGGGTCCAGGTCAAAGTCTGGCCTCGGTGGGCCACCTTTGGTGTCTTGACCTGAGGCTCTGGAGGCCACAGTGCCCTGGATGTAAGCAGTCTACGGCCTCAAAGCCTGTTGTGGGATCATTTGGGCTGCATCCATTAGCTGGGGGTTTCATGTATTTCTAAATATCTCAGCTCTTTAGTTCTTAACTTTTTAAGACAAAAACTTGGTGCATTTTAATCCTGAGCTTGTAGACCTTTATGGTTTCTCTAAAGATATATACAACAGAGAAAGTCTTCCCAAAGGGAAGGATATCAAAATGTATTTATACTGTCCACTCTGTGGTGTTTTGTTTTAGGTAGAAAGTATCCATCTACTTCCTACTCTTTCTTCCCCCTGTTCTATGAAGTCTTTGTCTGGCCTAAGCCTCTTCCTTTCTCAAGCATCCTTAGTGGTTTATCCCTGTCACTCCTGTGGCCTCTGTCTTCTCTTCCAGGGTTGCCACCACAAACAGGTCTGTTTCACAATGTTCTTTTCAAATTGTGTTTGTCTTAGATGTGTTTCATGCCTGAATAGAGTCACATTCATCTGGGGGCCCTTGCAGTCCCCTGCAGGAGTACAGTCTGTTCTACAAATGTATTTACCAGCTTAAGCTTGGAATTCTACAGTGCCACTAAAAATTATGTTCCTTTTGTCATTGTCAGAGTTTTTAACTAGAATCCTGCAGAAAACACTTTATATAACCTTTGCATAACTAGTTATTATCTATGCTTCTCTCTTAACGCCCAGATGAGCTCTGACTAGACCAAGAGAAGCTTTTTCGTAGCCCTGGCTGTGCCCGTCTCTGAGCCTGGGCTCCAGCCTGGAGGGGTGAGTGGCTCAGAGTAGGAGTGGGTTCCGAAGCCTCACCCCAAGCAGTTTAACTGCATGGAGGCTGAAATTCTTTGTTGTCTGGGCTTTCCAAACTATGTTATTTCTGTTCATGTGATGACAGTAATTTAAGGGCACTTTAATAGAGAGGAGGAAATGTCATTCCTTCCACCAAACTAATCTCAGTAACTCACTGAGCTGAACACTAAGATACAGGTCGGAGTCTCCAAAAACGTGAAAGTAATTACCCAAAGCATTGAACAACAATGAGAATGGTTTAAAAAACAAGAACTGCAGTATGGACCTATGCCTGTTTCATTTCAGTTCCTTCCCATACTCTTTATTTTCCAAAAATTGTAAGTGAACTTCTATCATTTTTTATGGTATAAATAATGTACATACACAAACATATATATACAAATACATATACACACAAAATATACATAAAATTTACCATTTTTTACCCCTTTAAGGCGGAAAAAAATGTGGTTGGGAGATGGATATCTGGTTCTCAGGGGTGGATCCAGGTTTTGTTGTGTAATTTTGGAGCTCTTGTTAAGAAAAATAATACAAAATTGAAAGAGCCTCTGCTGGGACCCGGGGAGGGCCCGATATGATGGGAGCCAAGAGCTCCAGGTCGCTCTGTTCATCTTTCTTCTGGGGTTGGCATGAGCTTCCTTCCCAGAGGGCACTGGGCAGTGCTGTTTGCAGCTCATGGAGCCCTAGCCCTTTGCTACTGCTCCAACCCATGGGCATCAGGCCCCGCAACACTGAGGAGTTCAGCATGAGCCATGTCTGGGACACCTCATTCTCCAGGCTGTAGCCTCAGGAGGAATCCCAGTGGCTTTAACCCCAGCTGTCTGACAGCCCTCACTCTTGTGTGCCTGGGCACACGCATGTGGACACATACACACGGATCTGCTCTTCTCATGCAAAACACATGACCTTCCACTGCAGGTTCCACGCAGGGCCTCCTAACCTGCCCCTCCCCTGCCTGCTCCGGACCAACCACTCATGGTAGGTCTTTCTTTTTTCTTACTAAACTTGGTATTTTAGAGCAGTTTGGAGCTTAC
Organism: Pan troglodytes; assembly: GCF_028858775.2. Taxonomy (NCBI): domain Eukaryota; kingdom Metazoa; phylum Chordata; class Mammalia; order Primates; family Hominidae; genus Pan; species Pan troglodytes. Next base: position 9,953,294 of record NC_072404.2, read on the forward strand.
AGAGCTGTTTCAAAGATGGACCCGCCACCCAGCTTCCCCTATGACACTAGTGTGGTGCCTTTGTCCATTCAGTGAGCCCACAGTGACACCTTATTGTTCACTGCAGTCACTGCCCCCTTCCGAGCTCCGAAGTCTCTCCCTGATGACGTCTTTCCCGCTCTGTTGCAGGATCCCGTCCAGGATCTGTTTTGTAGAACGTCACTCAATCGGGATTTGTCTGATGTTCTTCTCTTAGCTAGACCGGGATTATGGGGCTTTGGGAAGAAGACCAGGGAGGTAAAGCGCCATTCTCATCACATCACATCAAGGGTGAACCCTGTCAACGTGACTCATCACTGCTGATGCTTGCTAGACCTTCCAGACACGGGGAATTTAACCTGATCTGTGCCTAGGGCTAGACTCTCAGCAGCACCTGTCTTGAGTGTGCAGTGCCACCCTAAGGAATGCAGCCTGCTTATACTCAGTGTCTAGAGAGACAGTCTGTTGTGGTGGAGGGGAGCGTCTGATTAGCGTGAAGCCTCCCCACTTAGCTCCATGCTGGGGGCCTTCGCGGGCATTGCTCCAAGACAAGCTCATCTTCTCCTTCATCTCTGTGACCAAGCCCTTAACTTTGCAGCTTTAAATCCTAGGCAACAATGAGATGTGGAGTTTGCACAAGGAGCATTAATGGAGAGTGGAGAGACCCTGAGCCTTCACTCCATCCATTTCTCATGTGGAAATGAAGATCATTTTATCCCCCTCAAGGTTACTGTGAAAGTTGAACGTGGACACAGGCATCAACAGTAGCTCCAAGAGTGGGTGCTTTTGTTCCACAAACACATATTGAGCTCCTACTGTGTGTCAGGCACTCTTCTAGTTGCTGAGGACCAAACAGGGAATAAAATAGATCCCAAGGGAGCTCAGCCAGTGGATAACTCTTTTCATGGATCACCATGATTATTATGAGCTAATACTTATATTTCAGGAGATTCAACATGCAGACTGTTATAGCAAAAACAGTAGTAGAATTCAAATTAGAAAAATAATAAATTTGCACCTAATTTTTCCACTTAACTGTAACCTGGGGGGAACTATCCTTATTTTAATGAAAGCATGCTCATTCTCATTCATATAAAAATGCAAAGTAAAGCATCAACCAAATTACATTTTTCACCCACCAATAGACAATTACAACAGTTATAAAATGCTCCATGCTGGCAATGCTATGACAAAAGTAGACACTTTCTAAGAACTTTTTATTATTAGAAGTACTAAATACACACAAAAATATAGCTCCAACAACCAGTAACATTTTAACCATATTTATTTCATCTGTTCCTCACTTTCCTTTTGCTAGAGTGTTTTAAAGGAAATTCCAGAAATTATGTCATTTCATCCCTAAGTGATCAGTAAGCAGCTCAAAAAGTTTACACCTAACAAAATTAATAGTAGTCCTTAATATCACCTGCTATTCAGTCTATATTTAATTTTCCCTAAGTGTCTAAAAAGAAAGGTCTTTTTATACTTGCATCAGGATCCAAACAAGGTCCATCCGTCGTACTGGTTGTTTTGTGTCTCACTGTCTCTTCATCCACAAAAACCCCCTCCTACCTCCCCGCTTCCTGCCTGGGCAGAGTCCATGACAGTTGTCCTGTAGAAGGCCCCAAGTCCTAGATTAGGATTCTGGTAATTCTGGTGCTTAATTGGTTCCTGCATCTTTTTTTTTTTTTTTTTTTTTCTGAGACGGAGTCTTGCTCTGTCACCAGGCTGGAGTGCAGTGGCTTGATCTTGGCTCACTGCAACCTCCACCTCCTGGGTTCAAGCAATTCTCCTGCCTCAGCCTCCCAAGTAGCTGGGAATACAGGTGCATGACACCACGCCCGGCTAATTTTTTGTATTTTTAGTAGAGACAGGGTTTTACCATGTTGGCCAGGATGGTCTTGATCTCTTGACCTGGTGATCCACCTGCCTCGGCCTCCCAAAGTGCTGGGATTACTGCACCTTCTTTATTGCCTGGAGACTGGATTTGAGCTGCCTTCCGTTTCCGGGTAGTTTCTTTTCTTATGTGAGTGTGTGTGTGTGTGTGTGTGTGTGTGTGTGTGTGTGTGTTAATACTTCTTGGGTATTGCAGGTTCTTCCTGCTGCATAACCCAAGGAGGCACATGACACCAGCTGCTCCGCTTCTGGTGATATTGAGATGGAGCCACTCTAGGTAGCCGCCACCTGTGAAATTCAGCAGAAGTTATTTAAACTTCCCTGAGTCTTGGTTTCCTGGAGTGAAAAAGAGGCGCGGTAAGACCTCCTCCCCAAGCGGGTTTCTGTGGCTACAGACCCGAAAGCACTTCCAGGCGGCAAACTGCCACAGAAATGTTATGTATTAATAATATGATGATGCTTTTGGCAATTAAGGAAAATCTCCCTGCTGGGCTTGGTGGTTCACTCCTGTAATCTCAACACTTTGGGAGGCCAAGGCAGACAGATTGCTTGAGTCCAGGTGTTCAAGACAAGCCTGAGCCACGTGGCGAAATCCCGTCTCTACAAAAAATACACAAATTAGCCGGGCACGGTGGCGCACACCTGTGGTCCCAGCCTGGGGGATGGAATGCATTGTGGGGGGTAGGGGTGGAAAGGAACATGACTGAGGCAGGAGGATCGCTTGAACCCGGGAGCGGAGGTTGCAGTGAGCCGAGATTGCGCCACTGCACTCCAGCCTGGTTGACAAAGCGGGACCCTGTCTCAAAAAAGAAAAGAAAAAAAATACCTTCTTTCAAAATATATGTTCCTTCTTCAGACACCTTTAATTGAGAAACTGATAATGCTCTTTTTTATTGGAAAAAGCTTCCAGTACATTTTCAAAGATTGGAAACCACCAGCTTTTTAAACCAACAGCTAAAGCGGGGTTGTGATTCATTCCTCGTGATTCTCGGCCTTACCACTAAGAAAACGAAAGTGTAGTGATGCTCTCTGTAGAACGGAGCCTGGCTGGGGAAGTGTAAAATCCCTCAGTCTTCTAGATCTGAGAGTCCCTGAAGGGGAGGAAAAAAGGTATTAAACGTTTATGGGATGGTTTCCTTTTTCAAAAGATTCTTCTACCTCCCAGCCTCCAAGACAAGCATCCTGTGGCCCTCTTCTGTGAGGACCGGCTGGGAGCGAACCCTTTTAAAGGGATGTTGCTTATTGATTGTCAGGAACAGACGTGCTATTTAAATTTTAACAGTTCTCAGCAAGCTTGCAATTCCAGAGCTTGAGAATGAGCAAATCCTTCCCAAAACAATTTTTTTTTTGTACAAATCAGGGTGCCCAGAGATGGATCAGTTCATTTGTATTAGTTTTCACTTTAATCTCTCTTCCAGCCAGACCTTTTATTTTCTAGTGAAAGAGGAAAAAGAATAAAGAAAGAATTCCTATAGTTGCAGCAGGACTGAGCAGGCCCCGAGATGCAGAGTAATTAATAGGCCCTGTTGTCAAATCAAACCAGGCAGCAGACTTTGAACTCTGAGGCTGGGGTTCTGGACTTTCAGGAGCTGTTTACACTCGGAGTGAACAAACAGCCAGGATCAGGCAGGGCCAGGCTGGCGGGATGGGGCCGAGGGCAGGAAAGCGGCATCTCCAGGCTTGCTCTGCCTCTCCCGCAGTCTGATTAATCGCCTCAGTCACCTGGTTACAACAGTTGTCCTCTTGACTGTCTCTTTCTGAAACGATGTTTGTTCACTGTGCCTGACGGAGCGGGTGAATGGCTGACTGCTAGACACTGTGATGTCTGAAGGAAGAAAGGGGTGGACGAAGAGCTTTACTGAGTCCGGTATCAGTCAAGCTTCCTGAGGGAAAAGATGGCGTTCCTGAATGAGAGCAATCAAGGAGGAAGTTTTAGAAGGGGAATGTTTGCAGAGGTGCGGGTGGAGGGGAACCACTGTTACCGGGGGCTGGTAGCCTCAGAGCGGGTTTCACTCTAAGGTTCAAGAGCCCGAGGCAGTTGCAGAACCCCAGAAGGAGAGATTATGTAGGGTGGCTGCTTGGAAAAGAGGGGGACCCAGGTAGCCCCAGGCAGCCTCCCAGTGAGGAAGGAAGAGCCTTACATTTGCTCCCCTCATCTACAGGAAGCCTCGGGGCAGGAGTCCCCAGGACAGAGCTGTATAGGGAGGGCGGAGCTTGACAGCTAGATGCTTTCAATGTATGTGATTTCATACTCGAGGAGTCTTGGGGGTTATATATTACCACCCCATCTTTTCATTATTTCCTTTAATTTGTTTTTTGAGACAGAGTCTTGCTCTGTCGCCCAGGCTGGAGTCCAGTGGCGCGATCTCGACTCCCTACAACCTCCGCCTCCCGGGTTTCAGCAATTCTCTGTCTCAGCCGCCTGAGTAGCTGCGATTACAGGCACCTGCCACCACACCCGGCTAATTTTTTGTATTTTTAGTAGAGACGGGGTTTCACCGTCTTGGCCAGGCTGGTCTTGAACTCCTGACCTTGTGATCCACCTGCCTCAGCCTCCAAAAGTGCAGGGATTACAGGCATTGTTTTAATCTTTAATGGCAGCAAAACACACATAAAAAATCCATCATGTTCACCGTTTGTAAGTGCACGGCTCAGCAGCATTAAACACATTCACGCTATTCTGCCACCGTCACCACCATCCTTCTCTAGAGCTCTTTTCATGTTGCAAAACTTCTGCACCACTAAACAGTCACTCCCCGTTGCCCTTTCCCCTGCTCCTCCTACTTTCTGTCTCTGTGAATTTGTTCTAGATGTCTCATGCAAGTGGAATCATACAGTATTTGTCTTTTTGTGACTTATTTCACGTAGTATACTGTCCTCAAGGTTCATCCACGTTCCGCCATGTGTCCTAATTTCCTTCCTTTAAAAAGCTGAATAGTAGACATTGTATGGACAGATCGTATTTGTTTACCCATTCATCCATCGGTGGGCAGTTGGGTTTGTTAGGAATAACGCTCAAAATCCTAAGGAAATTGAACACTCGAGCAAAGGATTCTTAGCAAAGCAATTTTACTTCTGTGCAGAGGGGTGCCTCCGTGGCCAGTCGCCATGACAGCACACCTGAACAAAGGGGCACGAGAGCCTTTATTCCTGACGCAAGTCCTGCCCCTGTACCCTTTCCCCATTGGCCGGGGTCGGGTCGTACAATCTAAACTAATCCCAGTTGGCTGAACATTTGATTTTTTTTAGATAAGGTGGGCACGTAGAAGAAAGCGAAGAGGAAAGGGGAAGGGGTGTTCTGTAATGAACTAGAAAGTTAGTCCTCTTTCCAAATAAAGGAAGGAATGTGAGCTGCTACTGATAACGCCTGGTACTGTGGCGTGCCTGGGCATCTAACAAAGGCAAAAAGGAAAAAAAAGGGAAAAGGCAGCAGGGGGAAGGGTACTATAAATTAAAGAATAAAAGATTGATTGGGTTCTTTGAAGAGAAACCTCATCATATCCCTCAGGTTGCTTCTACCTTTTGGCTACTGTGAATGAAGCTGCTTTGAACACAGGCATGCACATATCTCTTCGAACCCCTCCTTTCTGTTCCTTTGAGTGTATACTGAGAAGCAGAATTGCTGGATTCTATGGTAATTCTGTCTTAATTTTTTGAAGAGCCACCATACTGTTGTCTGTAGCAGCTACACCATTTCATATTCAGAACAACCGCGAAATGGGGCGGAATTTCTTCACATCCTTCCCAACACCTGTTATTTTCTGTTTGTGTGTATGTGTTTTCTTTTAATAATAGCCACCCTAGTGGGTATTAGATGCAATATCATTGTGGTTCTGATTTGTCCACTGTTTTCACGGAAGTTCAAACAAAACGGAACACCCTTAAGTGGGAGAGCTCGTAGTCAGCTGTGTTCTCCATGCTTCTTTCTTCTACATACCAGTTCTCTTCAGAATGAGAACGGTATTTCCATGGAAGCTGGACTTGGCACGAAGGGGCCCTGCCTTCTACCAGCCGAGTCTGGTTGCCCTGATACTGGGAATGGCCTTTCGTCTTCCACATTGACAAATGGCTGTTTTCTGTAAGGGAGACTGCTTAGCAAACCAGATCACCATGAGCTGCATGATACTAGTGGAAGGGTTTTAGGCTCCCAGAGTGAAAAGGGAAGTTGCTGTGAGTTCTTCTGTAGGTAACTGGGAATGCGCACATTTTGTTTTTAAAGAAGACACACAGAGAGGGGGATCCTCATCAGCTGCCCATTATCCATGTCACTGGAAATCAAAAGCCCAGAACGCTGAAATGCCCAGCTGGTGGCGAAGACTGCGTTCCCAGAAAGCCATTTTTGGAAGCAGCTTGATTTGAAATAATTAAGAAGATTCCATCTTCATCGCCAACTGGCTTCATGCTTCAGAGCAGCTTAACTTTGTGTTAAGGAATCCAGTGAGCAGATTCTGAATTAGTGATAGACACCTCCGTGTGAGGCAACAGAAGTTTCCTTTGAGAGTCTCATTTTCATTTTGGAGCAATTTATGGCCACTGCTTGGTGATGGGTAAGGAGCTGGAGTGCATTTCCAATGAGCTCGCAGGCGCAGACTTACAAATCCCCGTGGTTGGGGCTGCAGGTTTTTGGAGAAGCGGCTGGGGTTTTATGTGTGGATGCTGACACGCAGCTGGTACTGTCTGCAGGCTCTGCCTAGCCCAGCACTATGGTGGAAAGCATGTGCCACCTCTTTCTGACCATCTCTAATGTGGGTGAAAGGGACCTCAGCGCCACTTCAGGTCAGCGAGACAGCTTGATTTCCAGAAGAATTTCCCCCACCCAGGTTTTACTTCGCTAGTAACTTGAAAATTCAGTTCAGGCATCATCACAATTCAGAATGGGAACCGACAGCGGATGCTGGAAGTCACTGCCAAGACTTTGTTCATTCCAGGGCATCACTCTACAAAATGACTGGGCTGAAAAGCCTGTTAAAACTCTGCAAAAAATCCACGCAAGGGTGTAGGATCTCCAGCAGAACCTTCGGAAGCCTTGCCGGCGAGAGCGCATTTGGCTGGCCGAGTCCCTCTTGCACACCTGCTGGAAAGCTGGGCGGGAAGATATTCTAAGCTCGCTGTGAATTTCATTACGCCTCTCTGCAGCCAAAGCCACTCAAGGGTGTGGTGGTGTAATGGGCCTGCCACGCAGATGGGCTGCGAAATACACAGCCCATCTGTCTTTATCATGCTCATTTCCTCTTTTATTAAAATGTTAATGAATATAGTTTTTATTTATCATTCAGTGACATGTGCAGCATCCTTTTCTGGGAGACAAATCTGCAATCTGCCTAACCATGTGAGCCGACAGAGAACTTTCTCCCCTTACATACTGAACACAGGAATTAGGGACATTTTGGTTCCTTTTAAACCGCCGTATGCAGGTTGCACAAAAAAATCCCTTTGCTCGTTGATGGCGGCATGGGGGGAAGTTGCCTTTCTGGCTTGCAAGTTACTAGCCACATGGCCAGAGCCTCAGTTTCCACACCTGCTAAATGGGATAAGCTTTCCTTCTCCTAGAGCTGTCCTGCTAAGCAAATGAGATGTTCCCTGAGAAAGCCTTTGCATTCACCTCTTATTATTCAGACATGATAAGTCTGTGGGCTTGAATTCGTTTTCTTCATTCTTTCAGACTCTCCGTGGAAGGTGCATCTGTCAAACGTTGGCCCTGAGATGACAGGCATCACCGTGAGTGGCCTGACTCCGGCTCGTACCTATCAATTCCGGGTGTGCGCGGTGAATGAAGTGGGCAGGGGCCAGTACAGCGCCGAGACAAGCAGGTGCGTGAATCCCGCCCCAGGTGGGGGTGTGGAACAGATGGGGGCCTGAACGCCAAAGAGAAGCATCACATTATGTGGTGGAATTGATCACAGCAACCCGCTGGCTTCCCTCAGGGAGACTGGACAAACCGTGAGCAGAAAAGCCTGTCGCAAAGAGGGAAAGACAGGCCCACGCAGACTTAGCTGGGCCTTCCTTCATTGCTGTGAGGCAGGTTCCTTGGATTTTTCCTGTGGCGATCTGGCTGTGCCTACATAAATCGCTCCTGACAGCACAGCCCTCTGTGTACAGGAAATTAAGAGCTCACACGTTTTCCATGTCCTTTGTCCACCCCACTGCCGGGTGGACCCTGATGCCACAGTCTTAGCAAGTCAACGCCTAGCGTGCCGTTAAGGGAAGCTGTCTCTGCAGAGGCGTCGCATTCCTGAGCGGTCTTCATGTTCTCCCATCCCTGCGAGGGCCGCCTCTGAAAAATCTCGTTCGGAGGTGACATGGGAAAATGGCTTCATCACATTTCAGCACACCTTCCCCAACCAACCTGAGCTTTCAGTGGGCTTGACTTGTAGAACAGCTGAGCTCTAAATGCCTTTCTTTTTTTTTCTTCAAAATATGGGAGTTTGATATGAGAAATATTGAAAGAGCCGGAGAAAACAGTTTGGGAGGAGTCTGAGACGGCAGGCCGACGAGCGGACGCGTTCAGGCTTGCAGTCTTTCTAAAGGGCTGAGGTGCTGGGGTTATTCACACAGAACAAAGTCACCTCCACGCCTTCCTCGTTGCTTGGTTAACTGATTTTCTATTATGTTGATTTGTGGTAACTGTTTCTCATGTCCTTTCAGTTTCATTGGCTGTGTGTTTTGCTTTTCCTGAAACCCGATTTTTGTGAATAGTCAGGCTCAAGATTCAGCAAGATAGATGAAATGCAAATGGGCCCCCACTGTTTCTGGTACTCATCTCTCTTGTTCCTACCCGTCTTTTATTTATAGGTTGATGCTACCTGAAGAACCACCCAGTGCTCCCCCGAAAAATATAGTGGCCAGTGGGCGGACTAATCAGTCCATTATGGTCCAGTGGCAGCCACCCCCAGAAACAGAGCACAACGGAGTGTTGCGTGGATACATCCTCAGGCAAGTGCCCTGTGATTGGCCATCTTTAGGCCGCCATTAGAGTTGAGCATCGATTTCACAGAGGGTTGCAAACTCTAATGTCTGTAAGAGCCAAACAGGAACCAAAGGAGTCAGGCCAGGTGTGAGATGTTAGGGAGTGGTGGAGACTGTGGCAAACTGGAGTGCACAGGCCAACGTGGGCAGCCTTGCAGAGACATTCTGTGCATATCCGACCATAAATGACACACACAAAACTGGTGTCAGGGTAGCATTTTGGCAGGAGAATGGAGGGGGTATTAGGGGTTGGAAGCAAGGTATATTATTCAATGTGAAGCTTTTTTTTTTTTTTTTTTTTTTTTTGTTGGAGTTTTGCTCTTGTCGCCCAGGCTGGAGTAAGTGGCAGAATCTTGGCTCACTGCAACTTCCGCTGCCTGGGTTCAAGCAATTCTCCTGCCTCAGGCTCCCGAGTAGCTGGGATTACAGGCATGTGCCACCACACCTGGCTAATTTTTGTATTTTTGGTAGAGACAGGGTTTCACCATGGTGACCAAGCTGGTCTCAGACTCCTGACCTCAGGTGATCTGTCCTCCTCAGCCTCCCAATCCTCAGCTGGGATTACAGGCATGAGCCACTGCACCTGGCCTCATTGTAGGTCTTTTGATTCCATTTAAGTTTTCAACTAAGGGCTTGTGTTGTTCAATACAGCAATTTTAAATTAAGAATAATTAATTTCATGTAATTATTAGCCAGTTGTCACCATGCTGGTATGTTGCTTGCTATTTCCAGAAATCCAAAGATCTAGCTTTGTACCTGAAACCTCACAACTTTTAGATGTTGGAAATGAAATCAATATATTTGGAAACAAAGGGAAGGGCTAACACACACTTCTGCAGGCCAGATGTGGCTGAAGGGTAGCCAGTGTGCTATCTTTGCTTTATAAAGGAGAGTTAGGCTTCTAGAATTATTGGGAACACTGTATCTGAACTTGTCTGTGTTTGAGAGAAGAAACCTCCTTTGCCAAAACTGCTAATTTTAAAATTGCACTGAACGCGATCATTGCAGTAGCCTGTTGACACAAGTAAAAGCAAAAGTAAAGCAGAATTGCATAATAATTATTAAATCTCTTCTAATAGATTGCACCACTGTGGACATATTTGTTCATTTTACCAGTGATATTGGGACAAGAACAGTGGGTATCTGCTTATTCCCTTCCTGGGCTCGTTCCAAGTGTGTGATCATTAAATAGCGGCTAACAAAGGTCTTCAGCAGACAGATGTAATTTCTTAGATAAATGTGAGAAATTGGGAAATGCTGCATCTTCAGCTTCATTATCCTTGTGTATGAAGGGCAACGCCTTCCCTGTGTATATGTGTATAGCCATCCATTCATCATTTAATATGTGTTTTTCTATGTGCCTGGACTATTTGCCTGTCAAAACCAATTTGCCGCTGTTTTCAAGTTTTTCCTCCAGCGTCGGGATTCTCTTCTAAATGTAAGCCAGACGGTGACCCACCTGAAGTGGTTTAAATGGGCCATCCCCAGGGGTACACAAGGAGCTCCAATCAATAGCAAGGCCCCTTTTGTCTCAAGGCTCCAACTGTCCTTCCTCATTTCAAAGAAGGGGGAAGAGGAGCTTGCAGTTCTGTCCCCTCGGGGTGGGGGCCGCAGGCTCTGGTTCCTGTTGATCCCCTGGGACATTGCCTGACCACCTCCACTCCAGAAAACAGCCCCGTGTCCCCGCCGCCTGCGGCCAAGGGCTCCTGTGGCACTGCTGCTCTTGCCCCTGCCTTAGCCATTACCTCTCATTCTGCACCCATCCACTAATGAGAATAATTGGCTGCCCTCTGTACCCAGCAGCACAGGCCTGTCATCCCTCTGCCTCTGCCTTTCTTCAGCACGTGCAGGAAGAGTTTCCTTAGGCTGAAGCCGCAAGTAAGGACTTTAAAAGTCATCCCACAGAACCAGGCCCGGGGCACAGAGTTTAATAATGAAATCTCTCTGATGTTACGAGGCCACTTCGGGGACTGCACATTTCTCTATTTTGTGGGATTACTACTGTTAAAAGGATTTTCTGTGATGGGGTCAGTAGAGTTGGGTGCTGGAGATGAGGGCATCGTCTGTATTTGCAGGAGCTTAAATCCAGAAAGCTCCAAGATGAGGGTGCAGTACCCTAGGCCTGTGAATATCAAAGTTTTCAGAAATAAAAGAGCCATGCCAAAGTGAATTTGCTTAGAAACATTTCCACATAATCCTCCGGTCTGCACATCAGCTCTCTGTTTGCGAGTGTGTATCCTCCAGGGCACAGTCTCTGTGTCAGATCCGAGGCACAATGCAAGGAAAGCAAAGAGAAATAAATCACTTCCGTGGCTCCAGCCATAAGAAGTAGTTAGGATGCGTGTGCGGTAATAAAATATTTATAATAATAGGCAGGGTGTTTCTTCGAGGGGAGCATAGGGGTTATGTCCTTTAAAAACGTTCTCCTGTTTATTTCTGTACAAAAAAATCATCTTGTTCTGGCTGAGATGGTCTCCTGGGCAACATATCCTACCAGCAAGAGGAGGCTGCCCTGCACTTCCGTTATTGATTGTGACCTTCTTAGACATCCTGTGACTATCACAAAAGCACCCGGAGCCACTGGTCAGAATGGGCCAACGTGACTGTTCCGGAGGGGCGCGCAGGCTCTTTGGAAGATGTAGCCACTGGTCAGAATGGGCCAACGTGACTGTCCCGGAGGGGAGCGCAGGCTCTTTGGAAGATGTAGCCACTGGTCAGAATGGGCCAACGTGACTGTCCCGGAGGGGAGCGCAGGCTCTTTGGAAGATGTAGCCACTGGTCAGAATGGGCCAACGTGACTGTCCCGGAGGGGAGCGTAGGCTCTTTGGAAGATGTAGCCACTGGTCAGAATGGGCCAACGTGACTGTCCCGGAGGGGAGCGCAGGCTCTTTGGAAGATGTAGCCCCTGGTCAGAATGGGCCAACGTGACTGTTCCGGAGGGGAGCGCAGGCTCTTTGGAAGATGTAGCCACTGGTCAGAATGGGCCAACGTGACTGTTCCGGAGGGGAGCGCAGGCTCTTTGGAAGATGTAGCCCCTGGTCAGAATGGGCCAACCTGACTGTTCCGGAGGGGAGCGCAGGCTCTTTGCAAGATGTAAATTCTGCAGTTTGTTTTTCACAGTGCTGTTAAGAGTGGCCCCAGAGAAGATGGGTGGCTCATGCAGGTGTAGTTCCTTGTAACTCAGTTATGTCTACCATACTTCTCAGTAGAAGAGCAGTGTTTAAAAATCTATATATATTTAGGCAGTGCTTTACACCTTCACATCTCTTTTACATTTAGTGTCTCCTTTGACTCTTGCAACAAGAATGGAAATGCTACTGTCATTCCCACCTTAAAGAGGTGGAAACCAAGGCTCAGAGAAGTTTGGAATTTTCCCAACACCACCCAGCTTCTGAGTGGCCGTTGAGCAAAGTCTTCCGATGCTGGTTCCTCAGCTCTTCCCTGGAATGTGCATTGTGTAGCGTTGGGTCCACACGAGGAATCCTTCTTAAAGGGCATCCTCATTCCGTCATAGTGATTGCAGATGGTGCTTGGTGCCAGCATGCCCAGGCTACTCAGGTGCATGGTGTGGGCACAGAGCCAGTTTCTACCTTTTCCCAAATGGCTGTCTCAGTCCCATTTATTTTAAGCGTTCATCTTTTGTAGATGCTGAATGTAAGTGGAAATACCTGTCACACAGGTGAATCCATGCCAAGCCTTTCTCCCAGTGGCCCACTACCTTGAGGACCATCATGCTACGTCGGTGATCCGAACACCGCCTGGGAATTGCACGTGTACTTGGTTGGTGCAGATCGTTCAGTAAAGGAGTCAGAGATGGACACACTAGGAAGCCAAAACGTGGTTTGATAACTTGACTTTCATTTTTGCCCATCACGGAATAACGCTGTCCCTTCCCTGAGTCTCCCACCAGGCAAGCCCAGAGGCCACTTGTTCCTTTCAGGCAAGAGACAGAAGGAGACCTGGTACCTTCTTGCTACTCAAGGGCCGTCTGCTTATCATCATTTGTTTTCTATCAAACAGGCCCCACCAAGCGTACATGGTCGGCGGCAAGAGGGAACGAGAGAATGCTCTCGGAAACTCCTGATTTTTGTGAAGAACCTTGTGTGACCATTTCTCGATTTCCTCACTTCATTTTCAACCCCTCCTTTTCTTGGGAAAGTTGTTTTACATTTTAGGGCCTGAATTTCTGGGTTTCTTCTCTGCTTCGATGTCAGCAGCCTTACTGATGTTCCGGTCCACGCGTGTCTGTCTCAGCTCCTTCCCCTTCGTGCTCAGGTGCCCTGCCCGCGTGGGACCACACAGGTAATGGACATGGAATCTGCAGAGCCACAGAGCTTAGAGATCAGCGTCCTGGAGGAGCCTGAAGATTTCCACACGCCGTGAAAAGCCAGCGGATTTGCTGCCACTCAAGTGTGGGACTGTGAGGCAGGAGCCACTTCTGGGATAGAAATTAGAGGCTTTTGGAAGCTGCAGGATGACAGGGCAGTCACTCCTACTGGGCATGCCCCTGGCTTTACCCAGAGGGGCTGATCCAGGAAAGCTCAATAAATTACCTGAGTCAGTTCAGTGCATTAACTTCTATAGACTGAATCATGGAGAAACATATGCTAATCAAAATAATACAATGCAAATCTTCTCATAGTACACACAGCAATTTCCTAATTTATACACCCTAAGTCCTGAGTTGTGTGCATTATCTTTTTCATAAACACTACTTTAAATTTCCACCTTTAGTATGCTGAGAACATAGTACCCAAGCACTCACAGAGGTCTTCTACAAAGCAATTCGTCATAGTTAGTACTGGACTAGTATTTTAGAAATTTCAACACCTTTTCAAAGCCGCTGATTCTTGTTCTGGGATACACTTGGACAAACCTGCAATTCCTAAATGGAGCTCTGTCCCTGGACACCACAAGGCCGTGTGCTGCTTGCTTCTGGAAGTCTCCCCACGTTTCAGACTCACAAGAGGAAAGTGTTTCTCAAACTGATTTACAGCAACTCCCCGATGGAAATCATGTCTGGAATTTTTGGTTCTAAGTCACTGTAGTCCCTAGACGAGTTACATGTAAAAAGCTGTGATTTTTTCTTAACCATTATGTAGTTGAAATGTCAGTACCATTTTGCCTTGAGCTTATAATCACTGTGAGATTAGAACACACTTTTCAAAATCATCGAATTGGGAAATAGTATTGTTTAGGGCTGACCTCTCAGCTCTGCTCTTGATTATTTACTTCCATTTCCCCCTAACCCTGCAGAATAACTGCGGGTAAACACCGTTCCTGGGTCCAGTTATTTCCTTATCGTGATGGCCTTCCTTCATGGCGCAGGTACCGCCTGGCTGGCCTTCCCGGAGAGTACCAGCAGCGGAACATCACCAGCCCGGAGGTGAACTACTGCCTGGTGACAGACCTGATCATCTGGACACAGTATGAGATACAGGTGGCGGCGTACAACGGGGCCGGCCTGGGCGTCTTCAGCAGGGCAGTGACCGAGTACACCTTGCAAGGAGGTAAGCTTGTCTCCAAAACCACGAGGTGGTGGGATCTTTGCCAGGGAATGGGATTTGCAAGGTTTGACTGGAGTATGTTAGAAAGAAAAACAGAATTCGGTCCCCTAGGGAGCGTTCACAAGAAAATTCATCACGTATTTAATGGGATCTCTCCAGCTATTCCTCAATGAAAGCAGAACCGTAGACAGGAGACAAATAATATTCTGACTGCTTTTTCAGTGACTAAGGAAGGTTCTGTACACGCCTTTTGACGGGTGCATCTAGTCTTGAAAAGTCTGTGGAACTGGATTTTTCTAACTGGAATGATTGTACGTTTTCACAGGAAAGCTGGCTGTGGAGTTCTGTGTGCTACTGTGAGTGTTTTTCAAAGAGCATGATGATTATTCACAGTTTTATTTTTAACGACCTAACGTGATTATTGGTAATCGAATTTGCAACGTGGTACTTTTTTTGGTTGCGCTTTTCAGTTATACAAGCAAACAATCTACTAGGTCAATAAAAACCGCCCCCGACCCCTGGAAAAATTGACCAGACCTAAACGTCATGAAGCCAGTGGTTCTTAAATATCCGTGGTGAGATCTGGGCGCGGCGTGGCAGGCTTTCCACAGCATCTGGTTCCTCCGCTGTTTTCTGAAAGATTCAGATCTCAGCCCCAGGAGGAGCGAGCATTGGGAGATCTCCTCCACATCTGCATTTCACTGTTACTGCTCTTAGCAGGAATAAACAGACCCTGTCCCAACACAGCCTCATTTGTCCTACAGCAGCCCAAATCCTTGCCCAGGGAAGTGATTTTTCTGCCGAGTCTAAAATCCTTTTTCACTCTGCGATTTATGCCCTCGCCCGATTCACAGGTGTGGTTTTATTTGCTTAGGCATTTTTATTGCTACCAGACCTTGACCTTTTTCAAATGATAAGGTTTCTGACTGCCTGCTTCTCTCCCCAAATCATGCCTGAGACCTAATGTTCCTTGATATTACATGCTGTTATTATCATCCCGTATTGATTGGCTGTCTGTTGTCATCTGTAAGTCCATAAATCCTCCTTTATAAATTAAGTGCAGTCAGTTCTGCCTGCACAGCGACTAGAAGAAATATTTAAAATGCAGGACAGCCAGGAAGGACCTGTCCATCTGCAAGTAATTCTTTTTTTTTTTTTTTTTTTGAGATGGAGTCTCGCTCTGTCGCCCAGGCTGGAGTGCAGTGGCGCGATCTCGGCTCACTGCAAGCTCCGCCTCCCGGGTTCACGCCATTCTCCTGTCTCAGCCTCCCGAGTAGCTGGGACTACAGGCGCCCGCTACCACGCCCGGCTAATTTTTTGTATTTTTAGTAGAGACGGGGTTTCACCGTGTTAGCCAGGATGGTCTCGATCTCCTGACCTCGTGATCCGCCCGCCTCGGCCTCCCAAAGTGCTGGGATTACAGGCGTGAGCCACCGCGCCCGGCCTGCAAGTAATTCTTGATTACTCATTTGAAAAGGAAAATGGCTGAAAACCTGGACAGTTAACGTTTGCTTTAATTAGTCTATTTAATAAAATAATAATAAACTTAGAAACACTTAAAAAGTCTCATATTGCTATTAGTAATCCCTTATTACTATTAACTGTGACTGTTTCATTTTATTTCCGGTGCATTTGAGTTCTGCATGGGGCAGAGGGAAGTGGATCTCCACCTAATTGAGAAGGGCTTTGAGGCTTTGGACTCTGGCTTTTATTCAGTTGGTATTGGGGAACCATGAAAGACTTAAGATCTGTGAGTGACGTGAGCAAAATGCTGCATTAGGGGTGGAATCTGTGCGTGGGTGTGCAGGGAAGGTGGGAGGCGGGGAGCAGAGAATGGCAGCAGGGACTCCAGAGACAAAAAAAAATGAATTGATGAGTGTCCTCTAGCTCCAAAGGCTGGCAATGAGAAGAGATAGGGATGTAAGTTTAGGTGGGACCCCATTGTTTTCAAAACAGCTCTCATGGATTCCAGGGTTGTGCCTTCCAGCAACTCTGTAAACGAATGCAGTTTTGGCCCCACAAGCACCTCCCAGTGCCTCCTGTACAACAGAGCTGGGTATAAAAACAGGAACAGGCTCAGTGCCTCCTGTACAATGGGACTGGGTATAAAAACAGGAACAGAGCCCAGACCCTTCCTCAAAGTGCAGACAGTTTATAGGATAGAGCAGGGCAAGTTTCATTTTCAGACACCTGTTCATAGGAAGCTGAACATTAGCTAACTGGAATTTAGTTGGTCAGAAATCACACAGGCCACAAAGGCAGAACCAGCACTGACACCCAGGCTTCCAAGACAAGACTGCTGTTCTCTGAGTGACATCAGCTGCCTCTGACGTCAGTAGGACTTGAGATTTCGGAGGAGATTTGGCGAGGGACTGTGCTTAGGCTAGTGGGCTGGGGTGCAGGGTTCCCCCTAAGATAGTGGCACAGTGGGTGGGGTCCCGCCTCCATGTCCAAGTAGTCTTCTGGATGGGGAAATTACTAAATTCTGCGTTGCTCTGGGAATGAACTTTTTCCCATATGTGATGAGAACCTGACTCCGATTGGTCCAAATCTGGTTCATCATCTATACTTAAAAAAAAAAAAATGCTCTCCATGAGTGAACGTTTGTGGATAATGCTGCACGTGCAGTTTCCCATCTGCAGCTCGGCTTCTGTAGCAGCACCATCCTTCCCTCACTTGGGTGTTTGACATTGGGGTTTGGTATACAGAGCCCCTCATGGGTCTCGGAGGGCCCAGCAGACACAGTCGTAATTCCTGTCTTCGTGTCTTCTTCATGTCTTCCGCCTCGGCACTCCCGGGAGCACCCTCATACAGATGTGGATGGCCCTCCCTTGTTCCCTTTTAAGCCTGGTGTGGAAACACAGGTGGCCCCGTTCTCCCTTTGAGGGACTCAGCCCTCCCTCTCTGGATGTCTCGGACTCCCGTGTGCTCAGTGGGATGGTAAATGCCTCTGGGGAATCTCCCTGGAGCTTGCTGGGATTGGGCAGGTCATGTCATGCTTTTCTTCCAGACCCTGACTCCAACCCTAAACCTATTCCTGGGCCACGAGGACGAACATCTCAGGCTTGTGACAGTCTCGGAGACGCCAGGCACCACCCACCTGACCCTTCTTTGTTCGAGGGACATGCTTGAGTCCCAGGATAAATTGGGGGGTGATAACAGTTACTGACCAGAGAGTTAGGACACTATCCCTTGGACGTGGCTGGGGTCAGGCACGTGGCAGGCAGCAGGAAGGGTGGTCCATGGCCTGGGGGACATGGCTGGCTTGGCTGGCTGCAGAGCCTTGATGCCTCAGTGTAGTCAAATGCACTTATCCCTCTGTGCTATTCAAGGACCTCCCAGCCAGCCACGCTGCCGCTGAACAGAATGAAGCAAGCATATGAATTCTGTCCTGAATCCACGTTCCCCTCTGTGACAGTACATTGCTAGGAGATGACATCAGACCACCAGTCTAGAAAGAGCTGGGGAGGTGAAGGGAAGACGGGGGCAATGCTTGCCTGGCTCTGGAGGGGAAGACGCAATGAATGGGACAGAAAGGGATCTGCCTAGAAGGTGGCACATGAGGAAGCAGAGTGACAAGAGGGACTGTGAATGCATCAGGGGGACAGTGGTGGGGGCGCAGTGAGCGTGACGTTTCACACACACGTGTATATTCACACATCTTTCTGGATATGTGACCCCCAGAAAGAGCCCTTCCCGGGAGTCCATCCAGGCCTCACTCCATATTTACTACTAATGTGCCTTCAAGAAGCACCTGTGCCCGTTCTGAGCCTGCAGTTTTCATTTGTGAAACTGTGGCATTTACACCTGTCCTGACTCAAAGGGCACTGTGAAGAGGAGATGAGATACTACGTGTGAAAAGGCTTTGAAAACAAGGAGACCTCACACACATGCCAGCAGTGTGGCTTTGTCTGTATTCGTTTTTCCACTGTGATGAAGAGTGTCTACTAGGGTATTTGAATGCTTCCATAGGGGCCATTACACTGGAAGAGATCTGGGGGTCATCTCCCTACTGACAGTAACATCAAACAGAGACACTCAAGAATTGATGTGAGCACCTGCGGTGTGTGCAGAGTTGTGGGACGGGCCCTGACCCTGAGGGTAGGGAAGATATCTGGTGTGTCATCATCCTTGGGGACCTGCAGTCTGGCCCTGGAGGTGAGACTGACATTCATGAAATAAGAGCAGGAAATAGAAAAGAAATCAGCCTCACTCATGCACGGTCACCCCTCATCTATCCACAGATCGGGGTACTGGGTGTGCTTTGAAGAGTCCTCAGTCAGCACCCAGAGGAACGGGCTATGGACACGAGGGTTGTGATCCACGTGGCGGGGACACCTCAGAGTTTGCAGCTATCTGTGTTGTTTAGGAATAGTGTCTGGCTGCTAGAAACAGACCCACAGTGACAGGAGCTTAAACAAGATAGAGCTGTGTTTTTACTTTTCTCACTTCAGGGGTTTGGGCAGTGGGTGGGGCAGTCATAGCGGCAGCTCCGAGGTCATCAGAGATTCACGGTTCTTTGTCTTTTTGGCTGCCACCTTAGCACGTGCCTCAGGTCACAAGCCTGCTGCTGCAGTGCCAGCCATCGCATCCCCACTCTAGAAGGCAACAAGGAGGAAGGCTCAGGGTTGTGCCTCGGGAACGAGTATGCCCACTTTTAAGGAACTTTCTTAGAAGTTCCATTTGCTGCTGACTCTGCTTACAATTCCTGGAATTCTCTCCGTGTGGCAGAGGCTGGCAACGTGGCCTTCCAGCTGGACACATATCTGTCCCTTGTTAAGGAAGTAAGGGGAAGCTCACAGCTTCTGCCTCACTTTCTAAGTGAGATGAAATCTCCTGACAATGGGCTCCTGGCTTGCCTCACACAGAGTGAAAACTGCAAAAGCACAGGTCCTCCAGGCCACGACTTCCCACCCATACCCTGAGGGCTCCTCAGCCTCAGGCCCCCAGCTCCGTGGGGCTGTTTGGGCATTAAGTGCTAAATGCTTATTTGCTGCTGGGAGCCCCACTTAGGGGCTTGAAGTACCCCCCAGCTATTAGCACTGATTGTCAAGGCAGCCTAGGGGCCTGAGTAGGTCCTTGAAGCTGAAAAGGGAGTAATTAAAACGCCTGTAAACTGAAAGGGAAAGCATAACTCATAAAATTAATTATTTGTCGGCATAATTTGGGAAATTATTGGAATGTCTACAAACAGAATTCGACAGCATGTCAGAGATCATGCAGAAGGCAGGAAATGCCCAGCCAGGAGAAGAAGGAAGCCCTAGGCCAGCCAGCCTCATTTCTCCTCCTCCCTTCAGTGAGTGGCAGCTTGAGGTATCCGGGGAAATGAGATATAATTCATCTTGACTTTAATAAGGCCCTTGGATTGAGCTCCTCCTGAGAAAGTATCCGAATGCCCGGGAAAGATGGTGCAGCGTGCGCTACCATTAGGCAGGTGTGGAACTTGCTAGGCTGCCGTCTCAAAGAGAACTCAGCAGTGACACAGCATATGCCTGGGCTGAGGGAGGGAAGGGCATGCAGGCTGCCCTGGTTGGCACCAGCAGCAGGCAGGGAGCAATGGAGAAGCTGTCTGCTGCAGGGGGAGGTAGCAGCTCATTCTTCTAGAGCATAGATTTTTGGTCTCAAATGTGTTTCCTTCCAGGCAACTCCTTAAGGAAGATCAGCAGCATGTAGAGAGCACAGTGCGATGTTGACCCCACCACTCACTGGCCACACGCCTCGTTTTTCTTTTCTTTCTTTCTTTTTTTTTTTTTTGAGACAGAGTCTTGCTCTGTCTCCCAGGCTGGAGTGCAGTGGCGCGATCTCGGCTCACTGCAAGCTCCACCTTCTGGGTTCACGCCATTCTCCTGCCTCAGCCTCCCAAGTAGCTGGGACCACAGGCGCCCACCAACACGCCCCGCTAATTTTTTTTTTTTTTTGTATTTTATTAGAGACGGGGTTTCGCCATGTTACCCAGGATGGTCTCGATCTCCTGACCTCGTGATCCGCCTTCCTCGGCCTCCCAAAGTGCTGGGATTACAGGCGTGAGCCACCACGCCCGGCCCTTGTTTTTCTTTTCAATCCCGTTTATGGCTGAGATATATTTACAATGCATGGTTTGTTCACTCCAGTTCTTCGCAAGCTCTCGGCATGGGCTAGCACCTTGGACACATGGGGATTACTTAATATAAACTTTCTAACTTCCCTGACTTTTCTTATCCCCCTTCATCCACCATCCCCCATTATCTTGTCGGCCAATCCCATTTAATAGATTTTATTAACGGTGACTCCATGACCTTTTCAGCTCAAGGCATTTTAAAATGGGACATATTAACTTACAAATTGAGCAGCAAAGCTCTAATACAGTTTCAGCCAAGTGAACTTTCTGAGGGGTGACAGGAAAGGTTGGTGCTCTCACAGAAGCTGTGGCCTGAAACTCCAACAGACTCAGTTCCGCATGTCAAATTTCCATGATGATTACCCACGATGAAATGGAAAATAACTGAAATTTACTTGAGAATTTTAAATTTAAATAACCGAAATGAACTCAGAAATCAATACGCTTTTGGTGTCGAGTGGAAAAAATTCCGCAGAGTGTAAGTTGTGTATAACCGAGTGCCCAGTATAATTAGAAACATTTTTCTTACTGCCAATGTTTACTTCAGCAACTTTCTAATAGTGTAGCTTGGGAGGGAGAGTACTATAGTCATTTGAAGCAATCAGTAGTTCATATCAATGCTGACTCGCTGTTTGGCTCACAAATTCAGTTTTTGTTAGAAATTGTTCAAATAATGATGAAAGACACAGGAAGAAAGAATGTGGCTGTGAAGTTTTCAGGTGAACCTGAGTGTGGAACACTAGACACTGCCAGGATATAAAATGTAATCGATTACAGTTTTGTCCTAAAACAAGCCTGTATGGATTAGCAAACTCCTTCTATACATTTTTTGAATTCATCCATTAAGACGCAGATGTTGGTTTTTCTAGAAGGGGTCCAGAGACAAATTATGCTATAAATCATCATTCTCAGCACACCAAGATTTTCCTTTTTTTCTGGTTTTATTTCTTTATCATTTTTCTTCTTGTAACAGGTATATTTGTGCTGTAATGATTTATTCTGGTTTCAGAACATTACCTTATAATGAAAGAGAAATATTTCATATTTTAAAAGAAATGGAAAAAACATTTGGTTATCCACATTTCTAAAACATTAGTAAAAGCTCCTAAATGTTCACTTGGGCTTTGAAAGGTTTTCTAAAGTAAGGATTATAAATGAGCACTCTGTTTGCAAGCCCCATTCTTATCTCCTCTTGGGAAATTCTCAGTGTGGCATTAAATGACATTGCACAAAAGATTTGTTTCTCAAGCCCTACAACTTTCTAGACCTCAGGCTGTACCTGCAGAATAGGATAATGTTCCAGATTCTCCCAGTGTTGCCTAAAACACTAAGTAAAAACTGAACAAAATAGATATGGAATATTCCATTAGGGGTGGGCTTCCTTTGGTCTTTTAGAACCTACAGGAAGAGAAAGGACAGGAAGCTCACGCTTTAGGGGAAGCCACTGTGTACCAGCCTTCACCATGCTGTGCCACGTCCTTACATTCACTGTCTTACTCCATTCATCCCTGGGGGTCACATAAGATAAGCATCATATCCCTATTGGACAGAGGCAAAGATGGAATCTCAGCGAGGTAACTCACTTTCCCCAGGTGATAGAGCTGGACAATGCTGAGAAATGCCAGAGCCGAAACTTAAGTCTGCTGGGCTCCCAAGCCCAGGCTATCATCTGCCATCACTACAGTTTATGTTTTTTGTTTTTGTTTTTGTTTTTCATTCTGTGTATATCAGCCCTGGTGAAAAATGACTTCCAGATTCCCACAGCCGCATGTATGTGGAATAGAAAAGACATGGGCGCGCTTCTCACTCTGCCGCCGTGGAGGGTGGGTTTGCAGTGGTTTCTGGGCACTTTGGACTGCAGTGCACAATGAGAACTCTATTTTGCATTCACACACACACACACACACACACACAAACAGAGCATCCATGGAACAATAGTGACTCTCCCAGTGTATGTGTACTTTGGTATTTTCTGTTCTATGCCATTCTGTTTCATTCTTTAAAACAATGCTGCTATGACCACGGAGTTGATTTCCCTATCCACGAGTGTATTCGTGACCTACAGTTTGAAAAATCCTGAATTCCAGCAATACAGCAACACTGTTTGGTTTGACTGATTCTTGCCTCCCTTTCGGAAAAAGCTTCCGCCGAACAGAGGATTCATCAGGGTCTCGGCTATGAAGCCTGTCTTATCCCTCCAACTGTAAAGACAGACAGGGGTCTGAGTGAGGGCGTGAGCAGGGCCGCCAGCCGAGGCACATAGCGGAGGACTGGGGTGGAGCAGGGCAGGTAGGGTTTAGCATCTGTATCGGTGCAGATCACCTCTGTGCACACAGAGAAGGGGTTCCTGGGACTTACCCTTCACCTGCCACTAGAGGACATGTGGAAAAATAAACCAATCTAAGTTACTGTGAGCATCACCTTATTCTGTGATTCGCAGGCCTGTCTTTCCTGCTAGCCTAGGAATCCTGTGAGGGCAGGGGCTGTGTCTGATTTGTCTTTTTCATATCTGTATCCCCATATCCAAGCACAATGCCTGACCTATAAGTAAACGAAGCATAAAATAGATGTCTGATTGAAAACACAGGGCTTATTGTTCCTGTTTCAACACCCAGTGCTGCACCAGTTTAATCTCCATCTTCAGCACCACAGTCTGCCTTCTGCCCTGACTCTTGCTGTCTCGAAGTCTCGGAAGAAAGCAGTCCTGAGCCCTATCACATGTGGGTTAGGCCTTCCTGTCTTTCAGCCTTGTGATGTCCAACAGCAACCCTTCCTGGGTGCCGCCCACACTGAGCCTGGCTTTGCTCAGGAGCCTAAATGCAGAATCTTTCCTCCTCCCCCTCCCCTGCTGGAAATGCTGAATCCGGGACTGCAGCCCAGAAGGCGCATGGGGAAATTAGGTCCACGAACGCATGCCCAGCGTTGGGGAGGTATGCCGCTCAGCACCCTGGACACGCCGGGCCGCAGCGCTGGTCTTCAGGGCCTCAGTCCCCATGCTGTATGGAAAGGCCCCTTGCCCCACGGCTGGAGAGGGGAGCTGGTCGTGGGAAGAGCGGAAGAGAAACCACAAACATGCAGTTTTCAGAAGTGGAGAATGCATCGACAGGTGCATAGGAAGCGGGGGTCGGGAGAGGAAGAGGAGGAGACACCAAGTCGGCAGGAGCCCAAGTGAGTGGCCAGAGCTTCCACCCTCGGCGGCCTTGGGCCTGTGTTTTAGAAGCTCAGCATTTGGCATGGGCGAAGATATATTTTAGGAATGAAACTGGTATTTTGTGAATAGAAATAACATCTTGTTCCTAACTGACTTCAGAGTCAGAGGACTGGGTTCACGAGGGCCCGGTGTGCAGACAGCCTGCCAGGGCCTGCGGGCTCTCCCCACGTGCTGTGCCCCCACCCCGGCCTAAACACTGGCCCCAAATGCTTCTCTTCAATGCCTGGCAAATAAAGATTTGGAAAAAAAATAAGTTCAGAAAGGAACACACAAAACTTTTTAAGTGTTATTTTCTTCTGAAGGCCATCAGAAAAGATACTTGAGCTTATTTGTCAAAGGTTTGCTAACCTAATAATGCGGTAGAAATGTTTAATGCAGTGAGAACCTTCAGGTCTATCAAAACTGCAAGCACCATAACAACGCGAGAACTCAGCCGTGGCCCATAACAATCTGGAATTAACGATAACACCCGGCACACAAACGGCAATATGTACACCCACCCAGCGGTGTGCGGCCGGTGACTCTACCAGGTAACGAACTCACCGCTCCCTGGTTTCAAAGGCGTATACATTTAATTCTATGCGGTAACCTGGAGAAATGGACACCTGTGAATCCCTGCTGTGTTCTGGATAGATGCATCAGTCCCTTATAGTTTAAACCATGTACATTTGGGATCATGAAAAACGGCGTGTGCCGTTGTGCAGGACGTGAAGATTTGTGCTTCTTGCATCGTGGGGTAGAAGCAGCTCCCCCACTGGCTGCTCAGCTCCCAGCCCCTGGCTTGCTAGAGGAGATCGGAGCCAGCAGGTGGTCCCTGAATAGTCCAGTGAAGGCTGCCCAGCACCCAGGAGAACTGATACTGCACCTGAGGGTCATGGACGATGAAATTTCACTGTGTAGAGAAACTGAGATTTCACAGTTTATGTGTAACAGGGAAGGTAGTGTTGCTTTAGTAAATAGAACTGGGCGTGTTAGAATATTGGACAGTGCACTCTAATTTCCTCCTGTGCCAAATCCAGCTGATTTTACAGCATTCTCAGTGGGCTCCTTAGCATGTGTAGGTGGGGTTTGCACAGTCCCGTAGGGATACTAAGTAAGATGTAGAAATTGCTCATTCCTTACCGCAGAGGCCTGGATATTCACATCCACCTGGCCCAGGAGGGCCTATGAATTGCTCTCCCAGCACCTCCTAATATCAGTTTATTAATTTTATTTGACATGTTGCAAATCTCCAAAACATCCTAGAGCTCCATGCTCAGCATGAGTTTCCTCGGATTAACCATCATTTTCTACTATTTCTCCGTTTACGTAGATGGAAGAGAAGATGAATAGTAATAATCTTTACTCAGGGGTGTTGCAAATAAGCTTTATATTAATTTCATCACATTATTTGACTTAAATATCAAAAATAAAAATGTGTGTCTCTCTCTTCAGCAGCAGGGAAAATGCCTGCTGGACGTAGTCACAGACTCTGTGGGCTTTAACCGGCAGCACACGGTCCTGGTAGAGGAGAGGAGAAGGGGGAGAAGGGGCTTGTGGGAACGAGAGTAGGGGCTTTCTATCAACCAATTAATTAGGATCTAGATAGAATAAAAGCAACAAGCAGGGGAAGAATGGAGGAGGGGAGGGAGAGAGGGAAGAAAGAAAGGAGCAGAGAGGAAGGTAGGCAATTAGGTAAGAAGGGAGGGGAAGGAAGGGAGGAGAAAATAAGTAGAAAAGCAAATTGACAGTGGTGGTTCTCAGAGATGGTCTATGGACCCACAGAATCAACATCTCCTAGGAACTTGTTAGAAATACAAATTCTCGGGCCTTACTCCAGACCCACTGAATCAGAAACTCTTACCATATGTGTTTCGACATGCCCTCCAGGTGACTCTAACGCCCACTCTTCTTTAGGAACCTTCTTTAGGCATTGATAGGTAGAAGAATGTAATACCAAGGACTAATAACCATGAGCCCCACCAGCTGTCATAGCAGAGGGCTTGTACCCACGGAGGATCAGTCCAGGCTCCTGGAGAGAAACAATAAGCAACAGTCCCCGTGAACCACAGCATGTGACATGTGACATCACCACGTGTGCAGGCAAATCTCTCAGAAGAAACCTCAACTGTGTCTCAAGAAACTCTGGTGGTTGGGTGGGAGGCTGGAGTCTCCTTAAAATAAAGGTCATGGCTTTGGGAAAAAGGTGGATATGGGTGATGACACATTGTCTACATAAGAGGACTGAGCTGTTGGGACCAAGGTGAACCAGTGAAAACACACGTTTGGAAGAGGCTAGAATTTCATAACACTTTATGTCCCACATTTCCACCTCCAGCCCTTTGGAGGACAGGCTGGGAAGGTCTCATTGGCCACACTGACTTCCAGTCAAGTATCCCTTTTCTTCTGGTTTTGATCGGCTCCCTGTCAAGATGAATGAGATTTTTGTTAAACACGGGATTTTGTTGTGACTTGGGATGGGGTTCATCTCAAAAAGGAGAGGAAGAGCCCATTCAGCGGAAAACCCATTGGAAGATGAGGAGTGGAGAGGAAATACTTGGACGGAGCTCTGCAACACTTGATGGGGACAGGACTCCAGGTTCATGTAAAAGGAAGACGCCAAGAGAAGCACAACCCTGTAATTCCTGTAATTCCCAGGAAGCCATCACCAGGGGTCATGTCGGGTCTGCTCAAAGTGCGGCACATTCTACCAACCCCGTTTGCTTTTCCGAGGGGGGTGGGGGTCACTGAATTGATAGACCTAAATACCATATTCATCCTATAGCTTGATTTTCTTTCTTTTATTCTTTCTTTTTTTTTTTTTTTTTTTTTTTGTGAAGAAGTCTCACTCTGTCATCCAGGCTGGAGTGCAGTGGCACAATCTCAGCTCACTGCATCGTCCACTTCTTGGGTAAAGCAATTCTTGTGCCTCAGCCTCCTGAGTAGCTGGGATTACGGGCACGTGCCACCACACCTGGCTAATTTTTGTATTTTTAGTGGAGACAGGATTTCACCATGTTGGGCAGCCTGGTCTTGAACTTTTGACCTCAGGTAATCTGCCCACCTGGGCCTCCCAAAGTGCTGAGATTACAGGTGTTAGCCACTATGCCTTGCTGATTTTCTTTCATTCACTCATTCATTCATTCATTCATTCAGTAAGCACTTTGTAGATAAGATGAGAAATATGGATTGGGTAATAGGTCATTAGATGGACTCCCACTCACATCACCCAAGCAGGGTGGGGATTGAGCTATGCCCAAAGAGTGTGATCTACTTGATCAGCCACCACTTGGAGGGTGACCTCAACAAACTCTAGCATGCTGGGCTTCTCCTGGGCAGTACCGTCTGTGACTTGGAGCAAATGGAGATGGCATCCCTGTCAAATATGCAGGTGTCACAGCTAAGGGGGTAATTCATCGATTCTGCCCCAGAATCAGAAATCAAAAATAAATTGCTTTGTTAGATTGGTGGTTGGAATCAACACACTGAAATGTAGAAAGGATAAGCCAACATGCTGCACTCGGATACAACAACCACTAACGTGGCAGCAGGATGGGGAGACGTGACTTGTCACCAGTTATAACACTTGGGGTTTACACCCAGAGAGAGCTGTGACCGTAACTTAAACTCTCTGTGGATGACAGGTTTCCAGATCGAGGTAAATGGCAGCACCATACAACCCTGTACTGGCTAGATGCGCGTCAAGCATCGACTCCGGGTGCCTGGCCACCAGGGGAAGCAGGAAAACTCAGGCCCCTCCGAGGAGCAGAGCCAGAGGGGCAGTGCTCCATCTGTCTCATCGTGTGAGCCACACAGAGAGAACCAAGGCATTTGTTCCTCCTATCATAGTCAAGTCCAGTTGGATATCTTTGTGACATTCAAATAGTGTGACAGCTATATATGTGTACGAAAACAGCTTACGCAGAAGACAGAGGGGAACCAATGGGCAGAAGTTGCTCAAAGAAAGATTTCAGCTCAGCATAAGGGAAATCCTCCTTATGATGTACACCCTGCACGAGTCGACGTAAGGAGCAGGAAGGTTGGGTCGTAAGGAGCAGGAAGGTTGGGTCCAAGAAGTTTTGCTGGCGGCAGTTGACAGGTCGCAGGCTTGGGTGAGGTGACAGGACTCCTGCCCAGCAAGTTGGCACATGCCATGACCTAGGAGGGCCCCTGGGGCACCTTCTCCTCCAGTCTGCATAACTCTATCTGGACATCATCAACGGGCTTTTCATACGCGCCTTGGTGCTATGAAGCTTCACAGAAGAAGCGTTCGGCACCAACACTCAGGTGATTTTAATTTCATATAACAAAACCATGATGCTGAATGGAGCGTATGTATTCCAGCTTGCGTCCATGCCTTGGCATGTTCCCAGGTTGCACTAGCCTTCCCGCTGTGTTTCATCTGGCAATTCTCACTTATATTTAAAGCTTTGGCCCAGGAACTGTCTCCTCCGTAGGGCCTCCTTTAAAGAATTCCATGCTGACCTGCACTGTAGCACTATTACACAGAAGTGTAAATGGCTGCTTCCCCTACTACACTATGAGCTCCATTAAGGCAGAGACATCAAACTTAGATTTGTTACATAAACACAAAGGAAGGACCAGGTTTCATAACAGTAGGCCCTCATACATACACATTCACATACATGCGCAAACAGAGACAAGTATACATATACATGTATACATACACATCTGCATCTATATATACACATGCATACACATGCATGTGGACACGTATATATACATGGACACAGATGAGTCTATATACACATATTTAAGTGTACATAGATATGTTCTTGTACATGTATATATGCACGTACATCTGTACATCCTCACACATACACATATGCATGCAGTTATCAGATAAAATCGGCTTTTGTGTAATTGAAAATCTAAAGCCAAAATAATTATTTCAGCAAATTATAATATTTATAAATTGAACTTGTATATTTTGCCATATTATTAGTCTGTAATCTTTTATCACAGAATTTTTAGGGAGGAAAGGAAAAGTTTACTAGCCAGTGGTAATGTTACTCATAACAGATAATCAATAGATTGTATCCAGAGAAAGAGAGGACTAAGGTTCTATGTAAACATCTGAATTATGTGTGTATAAACATTAGAGCAAAAGTACAAAAACCTTCCCGATTACTAAAACATATCAAAAAAGAGAGAAGATAAAACAGACCAAATAAAGACACACACACTTACATATGTCAAGAAGTGTACATGTAATTATATGTATGTAGAGAAATATATGTAGATATAGCAACTATCTACATATAAATATATGTAGATATAGCAAATATATGTAGATATATGAGAGAACTGAAGTGAAATTTATTGATTATATCAATAAATATACTGGACTTAATTAGCTTTATAAAAATAAATACATTTCCCCAGCACTTTGGGAGGCCGAGGTGGGCGGATCACCTGAGGTCAAGAGTTCTAGATCAGCCTGGCCAACATGGTGAAACTCTGTCTCTACTGAAAATACAAAAATTAGCCGGGCATGGTGGTGCATGCCTATAATCCCAGCTACTCAGGAGGCTGAGTCAGGAGAATCGCTTGAACCTGAGAGGCGGAGGTTGCAGTGAGTTGAGATAGCGCCACTGCACTCCAGCCTGGGTAACAGAGTGAGACTCTGCCTCAAAAAAAAAAAAAAAGTATATAGATAGATAGATCGATTGATTGATCATGTCCTAGGCCACAGAAAACCCAAACAGGTCCAAAGAATGCAGAGAAATGCACCAGATAAGAAAGTTGCAGATTAGTTTTATCTTAAGAGTGTTGATGGGAAAAGCTAAAATGGTAAAAATTATCAAAATCCAACAGTACATTTAAAACAGTAGATCATATTCAAGTGGGATTTATTCCAAGAATGCAGTTTTGATATTTGCCAATATTCAATGCCCATCTGGAGTACAAGCATATGATAAAATAGAAATGTATTGACATTTATTTGATACGGTAAACTGTGCATGTACCTC
Organism: Pan troglodytes; assembly: GCF_028858775.2. Classification (NCBI taxonomy): domain Eukaryota; kingdom Metazoa; phylum Chordata; class Mammalia; order Primates; family Hominidae; genus Pan; species Pan troglodytes. The sequence goes on from NC_072404.2 coordinate 9,982,961, forward strand.
AAGCTCTCAAATCTGCATTCCCCATCTACTTGACTGGGAAACCCTACAGGCATTCCTGCTGAAGGCAGAAGCGTAAGGTAGTCCACAGTCTCCTCTGCTCTTTAATATTGAAATCGACACATTTGCCACAGCCGTAGACACGAGAAAGCAAGGCAAGGTATAAATCCCCAAAGGGAAGTGATTAAACTATCTTTATTTGCAGATAATAATATTTGATATCTGGAAACTACTATGAACAATAAAGAATTTAGCAAACTAGCAAGCTATAAAATCAGCATGTAAAAACAAACCGACTTCATATGCACAAGCAAAACACAGCTTGAAGTTGTAATCAGAGAGAAGATCCCATTTACAATAACAGAATAACATTAGAAAAGAAAGCTGGGGATAAACTTAAGAAATAGCAAACACATACGAAGAAAAGTACAAATGCTGCTGGAAATTACTAGAGAAGGTGTAAACAAACGGACCATGTTTTTGAACAGGAAGACTCAACATCACAGGGAAATTAGTGCTCCTTGTGTGAATTTAGAATTGTCACATGATCCCCAATAAAATAATATCAGATTTTTTTCTGGAGCTAGAAAAGTTAATTTAAAATTCATTCATAAAAATAAATGAGCAAAAATAGCCAGGAAACTTCTGAAATAAAAGTAATGAGGGTGGACTAGTCTTCTTTAGGTATTAAAACATATTGTAAAGTGCTATAACTAAAATGGTGTGTCTACTGGTGGATGACTAGAAGATGCCCGGAACAGAACAGAAAGCCCAGAAATGGACCCCATTCGATATGGAAATTTAGTATATAATAAAAGGACATCTTGAATAACTGAATAAAATAGACTTTTTGATAAGCATTATTGAAATAAGTGGATACCTGTATGGAAAAAATACAAAACTGTATCCATTCCCTACCCCCATATACAAGGATACATTCCAAGTGGATCGGAGATATCAATATTAGAAAACAATATTAAAAATATGAAACTGTACAAGTACTAGAATAAAACACTAGTTTTAGTCTCTCTAACCTGGAAGTGGGGAAAACTTGTCTAACAATGACTCAAAATCTAGAAGCAATAATGAAAAGATTGATGAATTGACTATTTACAAGCTTTAAAAAGCTAAAATATTCCATATGCAAAAAAATACAATGAGCAAAGGAAAACAAGACAAATAGCAAATTGGGGGAAATCTTTGCAGTTTATATCCCAGAGAAATGGTTAATATCTCTATATTAAGAGCTTCTAAAACAGAGAAGAAGAAGAAAATTAGAAGAAAAATGGGCAAGCTATATGAAACAAGAGTTCACAGAAGTGCAAATGGCCCATAACCACAGGAGAATATCAAAGTAACACATAAACACAACCTTATCAAAGTAACACATAAAAAGTGATGGTACACAGAGACACAGAGATTAATGTGATAAAAATGCAAAAGTCTGACAATACTCTGATGAGGCTCGGGGGAGGGGGAAGAGGCATTGCTGCTAGGAATGCAATGATACAACCCCTAATTAATTCAATCCAAACACATCAGTGGGTGCTAGAATTAGTGGGAGAAGTTTGATGAGGAACAGGATAGACTCCTCACAAAGTATGTATACATCACAAAGGAAAAAAAATGGAGTAACTCGACCCTGGAGAAACCTGGCAGTGAGTGGTTGCAATTAACACCACCAGTAATGGGGCACCTCAGAACTGTGTACCACTGGATAGGATGCGATGAAAAGAACACAGCCTCGCCTCTGTGCTATTCGTGCCTACGATGCAAGCCTGAATCAAGTTAAAAAGAAACATGAGATGGACTCAAACTAGGAACATATTGCACAAGAAATTGGACTGCAGCCTCCAAAAGTGACAAGGTCATGAAAGTCAAGAACTACTCCAGATTGAAGAAGACGAAAGAGACATGATTCCTAAATGCAGCATACGATCAAAATTGGATTCTGTCACCACAGAAGACGTTGTGGGAAAACAGGAGAAACCGTAGATTAGATGGCAGTCATGTGTCAATGCCGATGTCCCGGCTTTGATGGCAATATTGTGGTTACCTGGTGAGTGCCCTTGGAAGTACATACTCCAGTATTTGGGGGTGATGGGGCTCATGTTAGCAGCTCACTCTCAAACAGTTTTTAATGTCTTTATACAATTCAAAATTCTTTGTAAATTTGAAATATTTCAAAATGAAAATTATCTTTGGCGTTTAAAAATGTTTCTCATTCTTTTTCATTTAAAACACAAACTGATGCAGCCCCTGAAGCAGGACAAGTTAGCAGTAACTAGTTAACCTGTTTACCTTCTCACTCACAAACTCGACTTTTAGGAGTTTATTCCAAAAATGAACTTGCAGACAAATGAAAAGAGACAGGTACAAGCCTATTTGCTGCAACACCATTTGTTATAGCAAAAGACTGGAATCTACCAAAATGCCCATCATTAAGAGACCGACTGAGTAGACCATGGTATATCCACAAGATGGCGTATTATATATCATAACAGAAAGAGGACGAATTCGAGAACTAGAGCTATGGGGAAAAAGAAGGTACCAAAATAGAAATCAGGATTCTCTGAATATATTTGCTTATAGAATTGGCTTTGAAAGCATGTAAATATATTTTATCTATTCATAGCACTAAATTAATTTTTTTTGGAGACGGAGTCTTGCTCTGTTGCCCAGGCTGGAGTGCAGTGACACAGTCTTGGCTCACCGCAACTTCCACCTCCTGGGTTCAAGCAATTCTCCTGCCTTAGCCTCCCGAGTAGCTGGGATTACAAGCACACACCACCATGCCCAGCTATTTTTTTTTTTCTTATCTTTAGTAGAGATGGGGTTTCACCATGTTGGTGAGGCTGGTCTTGAACTCCTGACCTCAAGCAATCCATCCACCTTGGCCTCTCAAAGTGCTGGGATTACAGGTGTGAGCCACCATGCCCAGCCAGCACTAAATTAATTTTTAAGCCTTTGGAAAAGAAATTCTAAAAAATTGAAGGCAAAATTAAGCAAAGGGACAGAATTGTATACTGAGTTGGTGGCATAACAGTATGGAAAGTAACTATTTCACATAACTTTGAAAGATGGAAATTTGTACATCCTACTGGGATGTACTCTAAGGACAAAGAAAAAAAGATTTTCAACTGTTTTCAGCCATTGGAATGTTGGTGGGAGTGGCATGGCAGATTTGTGTCTTTAAGACAGTTGTATGAGTATTGTGGGGCTAAAGCAACTAAGTGATTATGTTGATGTCTTTGGGAAATGAGATTTTTAGCCCAGTCTTAACTTTAAGTCTGAATTGGGACTATAATGATTTTACCTTTTAAAACTTAACCTAGTGGCACTGAGCTTCCTAGTAACAGAAAAATAGCAAGTTTCTTGGATAAAAACATGATTGCAGGTCAGAAGCAGATAATGTGTAAGATGAGCTTGGAACATCTCATCATTCCAAAAAGCAAAGATGGTACGCTGTCAGCTATCAACATGGGCTTGTCAAAAAGACTCTTAGGCCAACTTGAAGAGGCTCCTGCTAGTTAAAGATGGGAAAATTTACAAATCCATAATAATAATAATAACTGCAATGGACTGAAATGCTTCAAGTACATTTCAATCCATAACTATTCAATACTGAATTTGTATGAAACTTCCAAATCAAAAATCTCTTTTAAGATTTTTAGTAAGAAACTTGAGCTTCATCGGTGAACATAACATTTTCTACACCTGATTTTATTCTTGTGATGACTTCATTTAAGACTTTTAATGATAACCTCTTCAAATATTTGAAAGCCACAATTGACAAGAAAGCCTCTGCCAAAGTAGGTCACATTTGCTGGGAAATTATTTATTGCTTTTTCCTTAGTTGAGAGCAACTTTTTTCTTGACATTAACTAGAATTCAGATAATTAAGTCTCTTTAAATTATACTATAAGGGTACAGTGTTTCTTTAGGTCGACAGTTCTTCTTTTTATTTCTTTGACAAAAGTAATGAATGGTTTTGTGATCATGTAAATGGATTTGGAATCTGATCAAATGTTTTTAATATCAGGTATTTCAAAATAATGGGCATTTCTGTAGACCTACATGGATGCCGCTCTACCAGTCTTCATTATTTTTCTTTAGGGCATAAACACTGACTTCTTTAGGATTACAAAACTGATTACATCTCACAGTTTTTAACACCGTAACGTAGTTGAAATTTTGCTTTGAATCCATACATTTTACACGTACATGTTAGTATATGCCATGGTCTAAATATTAGTGTCCCTCCAAAATGTGTATGAAAATTGTAACCCCCAGGGGATGGTGTTAGGAGATGGTGCCTTTGAGGGGATTAGATTGTGAGGGCTGGTTGGGATTAGCACCCTTATGAAAGAGACCTCTGAGAGCTAGCTAGTCCCTTCTGTCATATGAGATTACAGTTAGAAGGCACCATCTCTAAGAAAACAGGCCCTCACCAGACACTGAATCTGCCTCAGTCTTGGCCATCCCAGCTTGCAGAACTGTGAGACATAAATGTTTGTTGTTTATGTGCTACACAGTCTATGATATTTTTGTTATAGCAGAGCCTGAACTAAGATGGTATACTTTTCACAGGTTCTTGCAGCTGTCTATTGCATTCACTCAGGTGCCCAAAGATGTCATTTAAGAGGCCGTTTTTGATACCAATAACCTCTGCTTTAACCAATCTTCAAAGTGAGACCCCTTCACCAAAAGTAATAACAATGATGATGGTAATGATGCATTGTTCATAGATTCTTGCAAAACTCTTTGGACAGCCAATGCTTGTCAATTTGAAATTGCAATAGGAAATTTAAAAGTTTCTGCTTTTGAATAATATTGTTTGAAGATGCATGGATGACAGGTCAGATGACCAAAGACGAACTTCATCTAGAAGATCATTAAATCGAACAAGCTTCGACTGCACACTGGGAGAACTGATGTTAGTAACAACACTTGATGTGTAGTGTGAGTCTGAATCTCTCAAAAGAAATTCTTGGGCTAGGCATGGTGGCTCATTACCTGTAATCCCAATACTTTGGGAGGATGAGGTGGGAGGATCAGTGGAAGCCAGGGGCTTGAGACCAGCTTGGGCCACATAGTGAGACCCATCTCTACAAAAAATGCAAAAAATTAGCTGATTGTGATGACTCACCTGTAATTGCAGCTACTCGGGAGGCTGAGTTGGGAGGATCGCCTGAGCCTGGGAGGTTGAGGTTGCTGCAATGGGCCATGATTGAACCATTGCATCCCAGCCTGGGCGACAGTGCAAGAACACATCTCAAAAATAAAAATAAAATAGCTTCTTTTGTCAAAAATGACATTCTGATTCCATATTTTTCACAAAGCAAAAAGCAAGTGGGACCATAGCATCTTGGATTTTATTAGATGTGCCATTCTGATAACATCACTTAATGAGGAATACAGCTTTATAGGCCATCTTTTACCTAGAGACTTTCTCTGCGAATACAACAATGGATTTCTTGATTCCCAGGCTCTTCAGATTGAATTTTGCTATAAAGTGTTTATACCTTTTTACCATCATTGGTATCCAAAACTTACAATTTTTTTCTCTATTGTGTATTCCAAAGTGTTTGTGTAACCTTTGACCATTTCATCCCCAGCAGTTTGTCTGGTATATGATAGATACTGTAGTGCTGCCACCCAGGTCGGTTCTTCAGGGTGACACAGCTGTCCCCAGTGCTGGCACATAGGCTGCCCAGCTCACAGCTGTGACCTTCACTGAGAACTGCCTGACCAAGGTGAGACCCCTCCCGTGGGTCATCCTGTGGCTAACGGCTGGCTGCCATGGCCACAGGAAAGCCCAGTCCCCTTTGAATCAGTTGAGGACAACTTAAGACCCCTCTATTCCAGAGCTCCCCAGAGGATCGACTGAGGCCTCAGCTACTGCCGTCCTGTGGGACAGCTTCTCCTTCTGCCCTGTCCTGGCCTCCCCACTTCCTGGCAGATGTCTCTGTTGAGTCCCACTGAAACTTAAACTCCAAACTCTTCACGCCCAGAGTCTATGACCGGGGCAAACAGTTGAAGACAGGGAATTTTTTTTTTTTTTTTGTACCTTAAATAGTGTTCAAAGCATTTATTTTGAGGGATTCAAACTCATGCTATACACCAAGTGCCGTTACTAACATCAGCACTTATCAATCTGCAGTGGAAGCTTATTTGACGTAATAATCCTCTAGACTGGGTTTCTCTGGGTCATTTGACCTGTCATCCATGCATCTTCTAATAGTATTATTCGAAAGCGGTACTTTTCTTATTTCCTGTGCTTCACTGGTCCCAAACATGTTGCTGACAGTTTCTAATGCACCTTGGCAAAGTGAGTGATTCTGCAATTGCAGGAGGAATTTTGGCTTTGGCTGTTAAATGCAGGACATTGGAACTAGCATCTTGTATTCAGTCTGACACAGTTGTGGTCCACTCATCAATACTCCCGCTTCTTATTGTGTAACTGCAGACAATTTTCCCAGTTCTGATCTTTTTCTGTATGAGATCAATGCTTTAGGGAAAGGTGCTGGCATAATTTGCCTGACGTCATTGCATCTTCTGATTCCTTTTTCATTAAATACGACATTGAGACAGAAGAAGACAGGATTATTGGAAAATGCAAATCTGAATTTGAGATCATTTTCATTATAATTTCCTGAGTAGCAACTTTTTTTACCACTCTACTTGGTACACTTGATGACTTTCTTTAATTAAAAAACGTGAGGACAAAAAAACCAAACACCGCATGTTCTCACTCATAGGTGGGAATTGAACAATGAGAACACATGGACACAGGAAGGGGAACATCACACACTGGGGCCTGTTGTGGGGTGGGGGGAGGGGGGAGGGATAGCATTAGGAGATATACCTAATGTTAAATGACGAGTTAATGGGTTCAGCACACCAACATGGCACATGTATACATATGTAACTAACCAGCACGTTGTGCACATGTACCGGAAAACTTAAAGTATAATAAAAAAAAAGTTTCCTATTATGATGGGAAAATATCTCTTTATAAATATGCAATAGTATTAAAAATATCAACCTAAGTAATTTTACTAAATATATACATATTTAAATATAAAAGTATATAAAGTGGCCTGTAGGCCTTAATGGCTTCAAAAATTAACTTTTCAAAATATTTTGATTGCATACATCCTCAAGAATGTTTCAAAATAAATCAAGATGAAAAATTCAAAAAGCAAAGCTTGCATTAACCAAAATGAGCAATATTGACATTCCTTTTTATTTGATTGGACAATTAAAGTTCTGAAAAACTCATGAATATAAATGTCAGTGATGTCATCTCTGATCCAAAATATTTTGAAAACTCAATTATTTGAAGATATAAAACCCTACAGTCCTCTTTACTGAGTTGATTTAATTATGGAACTTATTATAACATTTTTAAAAATGTGTAAAAACAGTAATTTATTTTGAGATTCCATCAATAATCAGATCTTGCTAAATTTACATCATCACTAGCCAGTAACGAAGGGAAGGGGGTGGGGGAGAAGAAAATTTTAAAAATCATTTTTATTTTAATAAGGAACACCTAATACCAGATAATAATTATAAACATAATCATACATTTTACTTAGTCACATAGGTAAAAATACTAGGAAATTAATTGAATAAGAAGCGCCCTCACATGCTGAGCATGTTACTGAACCAAACTGGGTTTGTCTGTCCCTGCATGAGAGGAAGATGCTGAAGCACTGGGTTTTTGCAGCGAGAAAGCTTTATTGCAAGTCAAGTGGTGAGGAGCAGGAGGAAAGACTCAAATCTGTCTCACCACACTGGGGGCTGTACCGGGCTTTATAAGCATAGGGTAATGAGGCGTGTTCTGATTGGATCTTGCAGTGGGGTAACGCCAGAGCTGAATCTGATTGGATCCTGCTTCAGCTTTGCCATGTCCATTTCTTAATCCAGTCCCTGCTCCTCTGCCTGAGCACTTAGGTTCCCCCACCGTGGTTGCATGCTTGGTTCATCTGGGTGTGCTCAGAGTATGTAGCCTTCAACCCGGGGATCCGTGGCAACGGAAAAACAACTCACAACCTACTTACACACAAGTCAAACCACATTGTGAAGCGGCATTTTTGTCTAGGGTAATACCCAAAGTTTGTTGTCTCATGCTGACGAAATCAAGGACACGGACACACAAGGAGTGAGGTTAAGAGTGGAGGTTTAATAGGCGAAAGAGAGAAGAGCTCTCTCCTGCAGAGGGGTCTGGAGTGGGTTTTTCCAGTCCGCCACAAAATGCAAAGGATTTTACAGATGAGCTGGAGGAGGCAATGTCTGATTTACATAGGGCATGAAAGATTGGTCAGACCAGGTGTGCCATTTGCATAAGGCACAAAAAAACCAGGACTAGATGCGCCATTTGCATAGCCTCCAAAAATCTGGCCACCCACACCCTAATCTTTTATTATGCAGATGGGTTATCTCCCCCGCTGGTGCCTTGTTGCCTGCATTTTTACTGTACACGTGGTGACAAAGAAAAGGGAAGATGGAGCCTCCATGTTGAATGTGTCTGGTCCTCAGGTAGCCCTTTTCTGTTGGCACAGCTGCCGGCATTCACCTGTGCAAGTTTCTAGCTTGCTTATCTATGTCTGCAGCTCAGTTTTTCAGGCTGCTCTTTGTTAGAAAAGAAATGATTTGGGAGCTGCTTTTTGTTAAAAGGGAAGCCTTGCCAAAGACTCTCTTACCCTCACTGTCTGCCTAAATAATTTCTTTCTAGCTCCTGTATCAATTGGTCCTGTGCCTGGTACAGACAAACAGATTCACAGATGAGAAGCAACCTGCAAGTGAAATAAAACAGCTTGATAAGAGGGGTCCATGGGGGTGTCAGGGAAGTGCCATGTGGCTCAGCCACCCTGTGCCTCTCCGCAGCAGATCCTCTCAAGAGAGTTACCGGGTTCACAAAGTTTACAGGAACCACGTGCATAGTTTTGTTTTACTTTTTTTTTTGGAATACTTTCAGATTCATAGGACAGTTGAGTAGAAAGTTCAAAGAGTTTTGATATACTCTCTGCCCAACATGTACAAAGCCTCTCCCACTATCAGCATCCCCCACCAGAGTGGTACCTTTCTTATGAGCAGTGAACCTACCTTGATACATCACTACTCAAAATCCATAGTTTACGTGAGGGTAAACTGTGCTTGGCACTGTGCATTCTGTGTGCTTTGAGAAGCGTATGGTGACATGTATCCCCCGTTATAGCCTACAGAAGAGTTTCCTTGCCCTCAAAACCCCCGTGCTCCTCCTGTTCACCCCTCCTGACTGCCAACCCCCAGCGCCACTGGTCCTTTTGCTGTCTCCATAATTTGACCTTTTCCAAAATGTCATATGTAGTTGGAATCACACAACACATGGCTTTTCCAGAATGACATCTTTCACTGAGGAATGTTTAATGCATGCGTGTCGTGAAAACACAGCATATATATAGTGAAAACAGCATGAAATATAATTTCACCAGCTGCAATTTTTTTTTCTTTTTCGTCACGGAGTCTCGCTCCGTTGCCAGGCTGGAGTGCAGTGGTGAGATCTCGGCTCACTGCAACCTCTGCCTCCCAGGTTCGAGCAATACTCCTGCCTCATCCTCCTGAGTAGCTGGGACTACAGGCCCGCGCCACCACGCCCAGCTAATTTTTGTGTTTTTAGTAGAGGTGGGGTTTCATCATGTTGGCCAGGATGGTCTCTATCTCTTGACCTCGTGATCCACCCACCTTGGCCTCCCAAAGTGCTGGGATTACAGTCATGAGCCACCGTGCCCGGCCAACAGTTGCAAATGTTTGAATGGCTGTATACAGTGGTTTATGGCTATGAAAACTAACAGATATACCTGTCTCTGGGTCCCTGTATAACCTATCCGAGGCACAGTGAGAGACCACTGCACTGTCCCACCTCCTTCTTCCCCACCCACTCCCAGAAATCGTCTCTTCAGGTAGGAGAAACTGCTACTCTCTGATCCAGGTTTCACATATTTCCATGACATATAAAACCCCTAGTGCCTGAAACTGCTCTTCTGGTTTCTCCTTTCACCTGTGATTATTCCCTGAGTGTCGGGGGCTTCAGGACAGAAGACTTTGTCATTGGCTGTGAGCATCAAGACAGTGTCCAATGGGTTTAGGCTGAGAGCCAGCTCAGGCAGGTGCCTGTGTAGGGGGAATTATCCAGTGAAAAGATATTTTTCTGCTCAGTGAAAACCAGAAAGGAGCATAACACCTGTCACGTCACCAGCCTGCCTCCAGGCCTGCCATTGGAGGCACAGCAAGGGCCTAATGCTAATCATCCGGCGAGGAAGTGTCCTTTGAAGCTTAGTCTGAGCAGCGGGAGGCCACGCTGCACACTTGAAACCCCTTTTGCCTTGACTTTTCTGCAGCATAGTTGGACTAAGCCCTTGTCATTGGCTTAAGAAGGGGCAGGGTTATGTAACCCTCAATAATTAAGACCTTTCCAGCCATAACCACTCTTTTATTTTCAACACTGTCAAGAAGGATTTGCCGGCTGTAACTCTTTCTCGCTTGAGGGCATTTTTAATTCCATTGTCCACAAATTTCTGAGTCATTTCTGATGGCAGTAATCAGGACAAAGAGAAGCCGAAGACCTGGGAATAAAAGCAAGCTTGGCGATTTTTTGAATTAAACCTAGGGTATTGGGAGAAAGGAAACTGAGGCTTTAGAACCTCCCTTGTCCTGTGACTGGGGAAGGAGAGTGTGTGCCCACAGGTCAGGCTCCGAATCTGACACCAGGGAGCCCAGGTAGAGTGAGTGTCACAGCCAGAGACCCAGGTAGAGTGAGTATCATAGCCAGGAGCTCAAGTAGAGTGAGTGTCACAGCCAGGGGCCCAGGTAGAGTGAGTGTCACAGCCAGGGGCTCAGGTAGAGTGAGTGTCACAGCCAGGGGCTCAGGTAGAGTGAGTGTCACAGCCAGGGGCCCAGGTAGAGTGAGTGTCACAGCCAGGGGCCCAGGTAGAGTGAGTGTCACAGCCAGGGGCCCAGGTAGAGTGAGTGTCACAGCCAGGGACCCAGGCAGAGTGAGTGTCACAGCCAGGGACTCAGGCAGAGTGAGTGTCACAGCCAGGGGCTCAGGTAGAGTGAGTGTCAAACCCAGGGCCTCAGGTAGAATGAGTGTCACAGCCAGGGGCTCAGGTAGAGTGAGTGTGAGAGCTCGTGATTTTAGGTAGCCCACATAATGAGAAGGGAGGGGAAAATGCCTTGTTAAATGGGTGAACTCAGGAATTTGTTTTTCTGTAAACATGGTGTGCCCCAGAGAGGCACTGCCTCCAGGATGCAGGACCAGAACTTGACGTGAGGATTGTGCTGCAGCCAAGCAAAGGTACAGACGTCCTCTTGAATCTGCAGGAAACGACTACTTATTTAAATTATGCAAATTTTTTTGTTGCATATGATCCTCATAGCCCTACTTTAGCGAATTTAACAACATTTGATATTTGGTATTCTGGCATTCCAGAGTCAGTAATTGGGCTTCGTGAAACCCCAGAGCTAAACCTACCGAGAATGAGATGCCGTCCTCAACCCCAGAGGTTGTGGGTTCTAAGAGAAAACGTCACAACAAATGTTGGTCTTTTCCCAATAGCTCCTGGCGTTTATTCTTTCTTTTCCCTTTTCTTCCTTTTTCTCCCTCCTCTTGTGTTTTCTTTTCTTTCTTTCAGCAGAGATTGTTCTGGTCATCTATTGCTGCCTAACTGACTACCCCAAAACTTAAGAGATTAAAAGCAACACCTGTTTATATGTCATGATTTTGCGGGTCAGGAGTTGGAGCAGGCCTTGGATATGTGACCGTCTGTGCCTCTCATTCAGTTGGGAAGATGGCTTCGTGCACACGTTGGCGCCGTGGCTAGGAAAGCGGAAAGGCTGGCTCCATGGGCTGTCCACTGGGCAGCTGCCCCTGGCCTCGCCAGCCTGCAGCCTCAGGATCCCCACACTCCTACCGCTGCTCAGGGCTCCCGGAAGGCAGCAGAAGCTGCTAGTTTATTAGGACCTGGATCATACTCTATTGGTCAAGCAGTCTCAGAGCCTACATTGAAGAGTTTCAGACATAGACACCACCTCTTCATGGGAAAAGTATCAAAGAATATGCAGCATTTTGCTTTGCTTTATTTTTTTAGGGACAGGGCCTTACTCTGTTGCTTGGAGTGCAGTGGCAGGAGCATAGCTCACAGTAACCTCAAACTCCTGGGCTCAAACCATCCTCCCACCTCAGCCTCCCAAGTAGCTAGGACTACAGGTGCATGCCACCATGCCTGGCTACTTTTTTTACTTTTGTAGAGACAGATTATCTCACCCTGTTGCCCAGGCTGGTCTCAAACTCCTGGCCTCAAGCGATCCTCCCACCCCAGACTCCCAAAGTGTTGGGATTACAGGCATCAGTCACCATGCCCTGCCTGCAGCATGTTTGAAAAGTGAGATTTATTGTGGTTTCATAATTTACATACAGTAAAACTCACCCTTTCTGGAGTACAGTTATATATACATTTTCACAAACATCTTTAGCCCACATTCACCAGCATAACGGAGATATGACTATTTCTGTCACCTCCCCCAAAAGTCTTTGTGCTTTTATATTCACCCCTTTACCCCCGCCCCAGCACTTGGCAAGCACTGCTGTTTTTTCTTCTTACATCTTTGCCTATTTCAGAACATCATATAAATGGAGCATGCAGTGTGCAGTCTTCAGAACCTGGCTTCCTTCCCTTAGTGTCATGCATTTGAGATTCACCTGTGTGTTCATATGTATAAGTATTTTGTTCCCTTCTACTACTGAGCAGCATCCCATTCCATAGACACACTACAGTTTGTTTCCCATCCATTGGTTTAAAAACATTTAGGATGTTTGCAGTTTGGGGTGATTATTAAAGCTGCTATGAATATCACATATAGATTTTATTTATTTATTTATTTAGAGACAGGGTCTCACTCTGTTGCCCAGGCTGGAGTGCAGTGGTGTAATCACAGCTCACTGCAGCCTCAACCTCCTGAGCTCTAGTGATCCCCCCATCTCAGCCTCCCAAGTAGCTGGGACTATAGGTGTGCGCCATCACGCCCAGCTCATTTTGATTTTTTTTGTGGGGACGGGGTCTCTCTGTGTTACCCAGACTGGTTTCAACCTCCTGGGCTCAAGCGATACTCCCACCTCGGCCTCCCAAAATGCTGGGATTACAAGTGTGAGCCACTATGCCCCGCTTCGTATAGATTTTTATGTGAACTTTTACATGTCTTGTGCACAGTTACCCGGGGGCAGGATTACCGGGTCACGTGGCTCGCACATGTTTAACTTTGTAAGAAAGCACCAAACGGTCCCACCAGGTGGCCGTGCCATGGGCATCCCCATCTCAAACTGCGAGGGCCTCGGGCACTCCACATCTTCATGGACGTGGGTTGTTATTGCTGTTGGTTTGTGATGTTTGAGTCCTTCTAATAGGGGTCCAGGGCATCCCATCATGGTAAATGGGATGGTGAGGTTCTCTTCACTCGTGGATTTCCTGTTGTTCTATTGGCTTTGGTGAAGTAACTATTCTTTTTGCATACATTTTTGGTTTTCTTACAGTTGAATTTTGAAAATTCTTTTTTCTGCATAATAGGTTTTTGTTCTTTTTTTTTTTGTTTTTTTCTTTTTAAGAGACAAAGTCTTACTTGGTTGCTCACTGCAGCCTCACACTCCTGGGCTCAAGGGATCCTCCTGCCTCAGCCTCCCGAGTAGCAGGGACTACAGGTATGCACTACCACACCCAGCTAATTTTTTTTTAATTTTGTAATTCTTTGTAGCGGTGGGGTCTCACTATGTTGCCCAGGCTGGCCTCAAAGTCCTGTCCTCAAGCGATCCTCCTACCTCAACCTCCCAAAGTTCTGGCATTCCAGCCGTCAGCCATGAGCCACAGCACCCGGCCTGGATAAACGTTCTTTATTGGGTATCTGTCTTGCACACGTTGTCTCCCAGTCTGTGGCCTGTCTTTTCATGAAGTCAGCTTTATTCATTTTTTTTCTTTTATGGATTATGTCCTTGATATTCTATCTGAGAAATTTTTGCCTAACCCAATGTCATAACTATTTTTTCCTAGAAGTATTAATAATTATAGGTTTACATTTATGCCTCTGATCCATTTTGAGTTAGGTTTTATAAATGGTAAGAGATACAGATCCAGATTTTGTCTTATTTTGTGAATGAATGTCTAATATTTCCAGCATCATTTGTTGAGATTACTATCTTTTCTTTGTGCTTTTATTGAAAACCAGTGATATATGTGTGAGTAATTTCTTGCCTGTCTTCTCTGATCAATGTGTCCACCCCTTCTCCAGTAACACCCGTTTTAATTACTATTGATTTCTAGTTAGTCTTGAAATCATACAGTAAAGGTTATCCAAATTTTTTTCAGACTTGCTTTGGCTATTCTAGTTACCTTGCTTTTCCATATAGATTTTAGAATCACCTTTTCAATGTCTAGGAGATATCTAGCTGTGATTTTTTTCTTTTCTTTTTTGAGAGCGGGTCTTGCTCTGTAACCCAGGCTGGAGTGCAGTGTAGCTGGGATTTAGATTGGGGTTTTATTCACTATATTGATTGGTTTGGGGAGAATTGACCTCTTTACTGTGTTTTCTTCCAATGCACCCATGTGATATGATTCTGTATTGACTTAGGTGTTTGGTTTCCTTCATTCGTGTTTTGTAGTTTTCCGTGCACAGCTATTGCACGTAGTTTGTTAAACTTGTATCTATTTTATGTTTTTAGAGCTTAAATGAGATATTAGCTGTAGGCGTTTTATAGGTGCCCTTTTTAAAATTTAGAATGTTCCTTTAAATTCCTACTTTGCTGAGAGGGTTTTTTCTTTTTTAAAAAATCACAATTGATTATTAAATTTTGCCGAATGCTTTTCCTAAATCTATTAAGATGTTCATATGTTTTTCTATTTTATTCTGTTGATGTGATGAATTACTTTGATTGTTATTCACATCTTGAGCCAGCCTTCCATGTATAAGATACACCTCGCTTGATCAGGCTAGACTATGGCTGTTATATATTGTTGAATTTTATTTTCTAATATTTTGTTGAGGATTTTTTGAATTTGTGTTCATGATGGATATTGGTCTATAGTTTTCCTTCAGAGGCTTTTTCTGATTTTGGTATCAGGGTAATGCTTTAGAATTGGTTTAATTTATTCTTCAAATGCTTGGTGGAATTCATGCATGAAATATGCGTAGTTC
This sequence comes from Pan troglodytes, assembly GCF_028858775.2. Lineage (NCBI taxonomy): Eukaryota > Metazoa > Chordata > Mammalia > Primates > Hominidae > Pan > Pan troglodytes. The sequence goes on from NC_072404.2 coordinate 9,998,186, forward strand.
TCACCTTTGTTCCTCTGGATGCTGTGTGTCTGCGCTCCCAAAGCTTCTGTCCTCTCTTGTAGCCCAAATTCAGCCTTCGGCCATTCACTGAGGGTTTTGGGTGAATTGCAGAATTTCCGTTGTCTCCTCCTCCCGCGCTCTGTGACTGGTGAGCAGGACCCATCCTGACTCCTTGGACAGGCCCATCTTTCCTTGTGTTTCCGACCACCTGGCTGGTATGCAACCTAAGCTGTCTTATGGGCTCAGGAAAAGTGATTGTTTTGTACTTTGTTCAGCTTTTCTTGTTCTTAGGTGGATGTGATGTTCTTTCCAACGCTCGGCATCCCAGGCACAGCAAGCCCTGTGTCCATTTTTAACCCACACATTTTACAGGATGGCAAGTAGGGCAGCTTCCTGGTGACTTAGAGAGGGGGCCGAGGGGCATCACAGCCATGACCAGCAGTGGATGGGGACAGAGGGTCCTCCTGCATGCCTGGGAATAGAAGACTTCAGGGGCTTGGCCAAGTTTATGTTTGTTTCATCTCTGCCTGAGACGGGCTTTTGGGGAAGGGAGCCGAGAAGAGTGTAGCGATTTTCACCAGGACCACATGGGATCCCGTGTGTTCCGGCCGAGAAGACCCTCGTTTTTGTTTCTGTGCGTGGATCCACAGGATCCCTTAGGCTTCTGTGCCTCACTTTTAGAACAAGGACCTGAAGAACCAGGACTTTCCTTCCACCCAGTAGAAGCCTCGATGGTGCAGCCGGAGGCTTGGCTCCTCTCTGCAGGCCACTGGGGTTCCCATCCTGAAGAAGCTAGCCCTGCCCACTGCCCTTTCCGGAATGCCTTCAGTTCCCCATTGCCTTATGTATGTGTCATCAGCCATGCTGCTGGGCATGGTAGACAATCCCAGCGAGACCCGTGCACTGTCAGCACCCTGCTTCCCCCCACCCCTCGTCCAGCCGTGCTCCCTGTGCACCCATCCTCGCCAGGCTCCTTGGCAACACTTTGCCTTTTCCCACGGCTCTCCCAGCTGAGAGTGCCCTTCTCAAGAACTTACCCCTCACAAGCCACCCTTCCTCCCAAACACAGTCCAGATGAGGCCCTCCAGCCCTCCCAGGCCAGAGGCAGGCATCTGCCCTTCACGAGTTTGCTGCTCTGCAGAGCATCTGCCTCTTACAGTTACACGAGCATGTCCCCTAGAAAGGGCATGCCTTGAAGGCAGTCATTTGGCAGGTATATAATTGGGTTCAATAGCTGTTCTGTAAAAGAGAGAAACAAACTGTGGAAAATCCAAAAATGATTGTCCCCATTGACAGACAAAGAGAAATTTAACCTCCAACAGTATATATGGGAGGAGGGTGATGATTTTGTTTGCTTGTTCCCCCCCCCCCCCCGCCTCAATGTAATGAACAATTTAGCTTGAAACATAGTGGTATATATTGAGGGAGGATTTCTAGATGAAACCTTGCCTTGATCTCAAATATCTGTTCATTGAAAAAGAGATTAGAGAAAGCTTTGCTTGCCGTCCGTCTTGGAACCACAGGAAAGGCCCATCTGTGGAATGAGAGGATGGTCTGGTCCACCTTTCTGCCTATGCCTTAAAGAATTCTGCAAGAGAAAATGAAAAATAGCCCAATTCTCTTTCTTGGTAATGCCACTGTAAGCTTCCCGAAACATTCATCACACTTCCTCGGTCTCAGTGCAGTAATTGCCTGTGAGCATGATGGCAGCTAAGGGTTTCCTTTCTGTCTCTCCACCCCATGGTCCCTCCTGCCATTTGTTCTGCTGTCGTCAATGACTGCCCTGCCACAGTGCCCACCGCGCCCCCGCAGAACGTGCAGACGGAAGCCGTGAACTCCACCACCATTCAGTTCCTGTGGAACCCTCCGCCTCAGCAGTTTATCAACGGCATCAACCAGGGATACAAGGTACGTGGCCTGGGTTCAGGGCCTGTGGGCAGCTGTCATTGTCTGGAGCCACAGTGTGACGCAGCTGGAGGCAGCCCCTCTTGTGTATCAAGAGCTGGTTGCATTAAGATACAGGGCGTCTTGACCTTGGTGAGACCACCATTTATCCAAAGTCTTGGCATCAGCTCTGCAGGTTCAGAAATTCAAATTCCTAGTTATCAAGAGGATGGTTCATACATCAGTGAGCAATTTCTTATGAGAAAGGCGGGTGGGAGACGTGTCTCAGTGATTAGAATGAATATTTGCACAAACTACTTCTTCCCAGAAGGAGGTCCTCTCAGGAGAACACAGGACCCGAGCAAAGGGAATTGTGTGAGTGATATTTCCATGGAGAAAGGATAGTTTTCTCTCCTCCCTTTCTACTTCAGGGAGAGTTCTGTTTAAAGAACTGAGACCAGTTGATTCCAGCTACCCGCCCGTACTGAATGAGACACATAAACAAATTTCCATCATCCGACTTCTTGTGTCTTTAGCTACCAGAGTGCGTTAACTTCACTGATGTACCAGGATACACCATCACAAAGCACAGCTGATCCTCCCTTTCAGATCAGCTTCTCCTGATTGGATTTGGGAGCCCACCTTGATTTTAGCTACAATAGGTCCACTAATCGTCTTTAATAGACGATAGACGGGGGAAGCTCTATACAGTGAAGGGATTCCATCTAGTTTCCTCAATACCTGGTAATTTCACATTCAGAGGGTGAGTTTCCTCAGACACAAGGTTCGGTTTTCTTTTCCCCCAATTTGGATTCAACTTGCTAAACACTGATTTGTCTGCCAGAAAGGCAGAAGTAGCTGGAAATTTTCCCTGCCTTTCGTTTATCCTCAGAAGTATCCAAAGCCAGAAGCTTTTGTGAAAGAAAATCATATTGATCAAGAAAGATGCTTTTGCCTTCTTGCCTCTCCTGTCGAGTCTCGTTGGCAAGGCTGCAGTGTTCGTTTGATGACTTCGTTGTCAGTTTGATCTGTGTAAATACGCTTTGCGTCCTGCAGCATGTCAACTTTCAGACCCAATTAGTCCTAGAAATGTTTGGTGCCAAAGGAATTAAAAGTCACACACCTACGTAATGCTGCCAAAACATGAACACGCTTTCCTTAGGTTGTGGATATAGACTGTATTTCCTTAAAATTGTAAGCAGTCTCCTAAAATCCTTTTCGCGAAACTAGTGTGATATAAATTATAAATAATTAAGATTATTGCTGTTGAATCATGGATGTCTTTTTTGAGACAGAGTAGGTGCTTTCTAGAAAAATATTTGTATTTGTTTCATTGTGCTGTTTCAGCTGAATTAACAGATGGTTTCATCTTTATTCTTTACTGTTAAAATATATATTATATATGGTATATATTATATATACTATATAGTATATATTATATATGTATATATAATGTATTATATATACATATATACTATATGTATATATTATATATGTATATGTATTATATATACTATATATGTTATATATATGCTATATATGTTATATATAGTATACTATATGTGTATATGTTATGTATGTTATATATAGTATACTATATGTATATATATGTTATGTATGTTATATATAGTATACTATATGTGTATATATATTATATATAATATGTATAATATATACATATTATATATAATATATACATATAGTATATATGTATATATTATATGTTATATGTGTATATATTATATATGTATACATAACATATACTATATGTTATATAGTATATAGGTTGTATATAATATATGTATATATAATATATACTATATATGTGTATATGTTATATATGGATATATGTAATATATATTATATATATGTTTTTTAACCTTCTTAAGTGAAGAGAGGGTGAAGATTTGAGGGAGTGTCCGTTATTCTAATATGAGTTAAGTAGTTATTTACATATACAAGTATAAAATACATGTAAATATACATGCTTGTATACAAAAACCTATAAAATATATTTTTATCTCAACTTTTCTCAAGCGTGATTATAAAATGCAGGATTTATGGACTTTCTTAATTATGACTTTACATTTTAAAAGACAAAATAAAATTCTGCTGCAGACATGAGTGTGGAGAAATGCCATTGAAAACAGGCTGTCTTTTTCACCCTGTTCCATCTCAGCTTCTGGCATGGCCGGCAGATGCCCCCGAGGCTGTCACTGTGGTCACTATTGCCCCAGATTTCCACGGAGTCCACCATGGACACATAACGAACCTGAAGAAGTTTACCGCCTACTTCACTTCTGTTCTGTGCTTCACCACCCCTGGGGACGGGCCTCCCAGCACACCTCAGCTCGTCTGGACTCAGGAAGACAGTGAGTATTCCTTTCTGCGTGTCTCTTAAGTCAGTTGTCAAAGAGGTGTATACCGCTGCGACTTTCAGAATCAGGCAAGGGCAGAGGTGGATCACGAGGAGGCCCCGGATTTTTGGGGTGCTTGCAGTCAGCTCACCTAGGGAGATCAGGCATCAGTACTGATAATGCCTCGCAGAGGATGGCACGTGGACAGTGGAGGGTGGCCTTGGCTCAAGGAAGGAGCTCTGGGGACAGGGGGTGGAGAATCAGGTTCCAGCTGTGTGGCCACAGCTTTGGTCTTGCTGAACTTGCTCTTCACCTAGAGTTCAATTTCTGATTCCCTCACCTGCTTCCATGATTCCCCCCTGACGCCCCCCAGCCCATTCTTCCCTGACCATCGCTCCCAGGGTCCTTTTCCCCACACCCTTCTAAGCTCCCTGAGTTTGCATTACCTCCATCTGGTCAGTTCGAAGCCACTCCTTCTCTGCTCGCAGGCCAGCTGACGCATCTGGAAAACGTTAGCTAATGAAGTTACCCCGAGAAAATAGTCACAGATGCACACAAAGATTTATATATATACAAGGCGGCTCGTTACAGTTATTTGTAGTTGGAAAAAATGTGAAAAGCATTCAGATGTTCCAGATGAGGAGAATTGGGAAAAAGTGTAGAATGACAACATAAGAAATATTTTGTAGTTGTTGAGAAAACAAAACTCTGAAGATCAAAAATTGTGTGCAAAAATGGTCATGATATAACATTGTGAAATAATAGTATACAAAACTATGAGATCCAAATTTTATAAAAATACACTGTATGAAATATGAACAGAGAAAAGACCTTGGAAGAAATAAGTCACACAAATTTAAGACTTGTTATCCCTATGTGGTATCATTATGAGTAGTTTTGGCATATTTCGTTGTATTTTTTTGCATTTTCTAATTTCTACCACGAGTCTGTACTCCCTCTATAATGAAAGTTAAAACTAGAATAATTAGGGCCATGCAGTGGTTCATGCCTGTAATCCCAGCACTTTGGGAGGCTGAGGCAGTTGGATCACGAAGTCAGGAGTTCAAGACGAGCCTCGCCAAGATGGTGAAACCCCGTCGTTACGAAAAATACAAAAATTAGCTGGGCGTGGTGGCAGGCGCCTGTAATCCCAGCTACTCGGGAGGCTGAGGCAGGAGAATCACTTGAACCCAGGAGGCGACGTTGCAGTGAGCCATGATCATGCCACTGCACTCCAGCCTGGGTGACAGAGTGAGACTCTGTCTCAAAAAAAAAAAAAAAAAAAAACTAGGAAAATTATTTTTTAAGTCACCCTGGGCTGCTGCTTGTCTCTCCCCCAGTGCTGGATGGGCTCAGCCTTCTGAACTTGTCTCTACTAGAGTTTGGCCGTCGCCACCTCCACCCCGTGCTGCTCCCATTTTTGGACTCCCAGCCTTACCGCACTCCCAGCAGGTGACATTTGCAGAGGGCAAGGCCACCAAGACGGATTCCTTGCCTTCCTACTTCACCCTTTATTTCCATGTCCTTACGCTTGCCTCTCTCCTCTTTCCTCTCAAACGATGCAGTATAGCCTTTCTAAGGGTCCTCCGTCATCCTGTTCCCTTCTTCCCCTCTCTGTCTTCATGGCGCTATTACTTCTTCCAATCTTTTTACTATTGGATCCTTTCCCTCCTCCCTCCCACAAATATGTTCAGGTCTCCCTCACTCAAAATCGGCAGCTCCCTGACTGTGCTGCCCCTGGAGCTGCCGGGATGGCTCCCCACTCCCTTTTAGTCTAACCATTGCTTTGACCTTGAACGCCTTATGTTCTCCCTGACCCTTGGCAGCCTAGCTTTCTCCTTGCCACTCTCCTGGAACAATCTCACCATTGACTCAAGGTCTATGTCAAATGAGTGACACGGGAGGAATAGAACACGGATTTCTTGACCCTCTGAGACCAACAATCAATCCCTCCTCACAAAAAAGATGAAATGAAAAGTAGCCCTGCTGCTGCTGTGAACTGATCCCAGAAGTTGTTCCCATACTCTGCCTTTGCTCTGCTTTCTACTTTTGTTTAACTGATTTTGGGTTTTTTTTGTTTGTTTTTTGGGTTTTTTGTTGTTGGTGGTGGTGGTGGTTTTTTGTTGTTGTTGTTGTTGTTTTTGAGACAGAATCTTGCTCTGTTGCCCAGGCTGGAGTGCAGTGGTGCAATCTTGGCTCACTGCAACCTCTGCCTCCAGGGTTCAAGCAATTCTCCTGCCTTGGCCTCTCAAGTAGCTGGGATTACAGGTACCGGCCACCATGTGTGGCCAATTTTTTTGTATTTTTAATAGAGATGGGGTTTCACCATGTTGGCCAGGCTGCTCTGGAACTCCTGACCTCAGGTGATCCGCACGCCTCAGCCTCCCAAAGTGCTGGGATTACAGGCATGAGCCACCACACTCACCAAAGTTAACTGAAATTTTTATTGAGAGCATTACAGATTAACATGCAATTATATGAAATAATATTGAGACCGTGTACATTTAGCCCAGTTTCTGCCAAGCTGACATTTGCGAAACTATGGTATTGCATCACGTCCAGGATATTGACACTGATGATACAATTCACAGATCCGATTTGGGTTTCTCCAGTTTTGTTTTTTCTCTTTTGTGCGTATGTGTGTGTTTAGTCCTGTACAATTTGTCACATGTGTAGGTTTGTGTATCTACCACGATAATCAAGATCTTGAATGTTTCTAAGGCCACAAAAATCATCTGGGTTCCTTTATAGCCACACCCACCTTCCTCCGGCTCTTCCTTTCTAACCTGTATGCCTTTCATTTCCTTTTCTTGCATGATTTGCAGTGTCTAGGATTTCTAGTACTATGCTGTAAGAGTGATGAGACCAGACATCCTTGCCTGCTTCTCACCTGAGACGGAAAACACTCAGTCGTTCACTGTTAAGGATTTTTTTTTTAATCAAGTTGAAGTTATTCCTCACTATTGCTAATTGGTTCAGAGTTTTTGACATAAATAAATCTTACTTTTTTTCACGTGCTCTTACTGCATCATTTGACATGATCATCTGGTTTTTCTTCTTAGCTTGTTGATCTGTTAGATTACATTGACTGATTTGCAAATGTCAAACCAGCTTTGTGTACTTAAATTCAACTTGGTCACCATGTGTAATTCTTTTCATATGCTGTTGGATTGACTTTGCTAGCACTTGGCGAAGGACTTTTGCATGTAAGTTCATGAGAGATATTAATCTGTAGTTGTCTTTTTTTGTGTGTTATCTTTGTCTGGTGTTGGTATCAGAGTAATATGGTCCTATGAAATATGTTTAGAAGTATTCCCACTTCTACGTTCTGGAAGAGATTGTGTAAAATTGGTGTCAATTTCTCTTTAAATGTTTGGTAGAATTTTCCAGTGAAACTCTCCGGGACTGAAGAATTTTTTCTAGGAATATTTTTAATATAAATGCAATTTATAAATGGTTTTAGGACTATCCAGGTTGTCTGTTTCATCTTGGCTGAGTTTTGGGAGTTGATGGTTTTCAAGGAGTTGATCCTCTAAGAGTTCAGATTTGTATGAAAATGTTTGCAGCACCACCTTCTTAACCGTTGCAGGATCTGTAGTGATGTCCTGTTTTTTATTCCTGATATTGATGATTGGTTCTTCTGGCTTTTTAATGTTGTCATTCTTCCTGGAGATTCTTCAGTTTTGCTTGTTATTTTTTGTTTGTTTTTGTTGTTGTTGTTGTTGTTGTTGTTTGTTTTTTTAGAACCAGCCTCTTGTTCCAGGTCTCCTCTTCTTCATGGTCTCCTTCATTTTCAACTTTATTGGTTTCTGCTCTTTATAATTTCCTTCCTCTGCTTGCTTTGAGTGTATTTTGCTCTCCCTTTTCTGCTTTCTTGAGGTAGCCATGTTGGTTATTGGTTGAAGGCCTTTCCTTGTTTCCAGTGTGAGCGTTTAGTGCTGTACATTTCTGCTTCCATGATGCTTTAGCTGCATCCCAGATGTTTTGACACTCTGTGCTTTCATTTTCATCCAATTCTCTGTATTTTTATTTCCTTTGAGATACTCTCTGTGACCCATGAATTAATTGGAAGTGTGCTGTTCATTTTCCATGTGTTTGGAGATTCTATTGTCTTTCTGCTACTGATAATCTAATTTGATTCCATTATGATCAGAGAACACACTTCATATAATTTTAGTTATTTTATATTTGTTGAAGTTTGTTTAATGGCCTACGATATGGTCAATCTTGGTGAATGTTCAATGAATGATTTTTTAAAAATGTCTATTTCTGCTTTTCAATTGTAAATTTTATGTCTCAGAGAAAACTGGAAATAATCTCAATTTTTTTTTTTTTTTTTTTTTTTTTAGAATTTTCTGACTGAATCATTTTTTGGTAGGCAGGGAGCCTGTTTATCCTATTTAGGATAATAACACATCTTCGTAAATGTCAAATATCACATTAAAAGACTGAAGGTAGGGTTGAAGTCACCTCTGGGGGGTGTAGCTTTTAAAAGGAAAGTTTGGAGCCTGAATGAGAGGGGCTTCAGGGGCCAGCTGACCACAGTCACCTGGTGCTGGCCTCCTTCATAAAGAAGAACAAGAACAGCAAGTAGGTAACCACACTTCAAATAGATCCAAGAGAGAAGCTGGAATTCAATAGAGAAGTGACAGGAAGCACCTATGGCAAGGAGGAAGGTGAAGTGCAGCAGCTCCTCCGGGACTGAGATCGGCTGGGAACCCAGAGAGGTTCCCCACTGTGGTAAAAGGGACAGCGAGAGACCCCCGTGGTCCACATTCCCACCACAGACTCCTGCAATCCGAGCCACGGGAAAGCCCCTCAAAACTCACAGGCCCAAGACTCAGGTAGGGAGACTCTCACAGGGAGACCGTGTGATGTCTTGCTCCAGAGAGGGAGCCCACACTGCACCCACACGCCCGAGCCCAGAGCAGCTGCTGTGCAGTGCTGCTCAAAGAGCCCAGCCCCACCAGAATATTCCGCCGTGAGTCCCACCAGACCATTCCGCCCCGGGTCCCGACAGACCATTCTGCCCCGGGTCACGACAGACCATTCCGCCCCGGCTCCCGACAGCCTCTGCATCTCCATATTCTGCAGCCCCACTGACATCCCCTGCCCCCAACCACCACCACTGCTGGCTGCTGCCACCAGAGGCAAAGCACAAGCCATTGGCAGTCACCCCCAGTGGTGGGGCTGCTGGGCATTTTCACTCGTCTTGAGGACAGACTTCGCTTCCAGGCACCCTGAGGTCAGACTCTCCCACCCACAGTTGCCACCTGGGTCTGAAGCACACCTCCCCAGCAGCAGGGCCACAGTGCAGCCATTGCCAGCCCTACCAAGTGTTCTGCCAGGAACCTGGGGGTCACCCCACCCCTGCTGACCACAGCCAGCAACTGCACACACCACCAGGGGTCCTGAGGACAGGCCTGCTCGGCTTGGTCCACCTCCCCCAGTATGAGCAACACTATCCAGGGCCCTGGGCTCACCCTGCCCTGTCCACCACTATGAGCACCTGAGTACTTCTCCTGGGGACCTGAAGTCGGGCCCACCCAACCTGCTGCACCATCACAGCTGGCACCCATTCCTACACACCACCCCTGGGCCTGGGGACTGGCCTGCTCAGCCTGTCACAGCCACCAGCAATACCAGTGCAGACTGCTAAGGAGCCAGGGGATTGTCCCACCACTGCTACTGTCACTGCCTATAGCATGCCTGCTGTCCAGGGCCTTGAGAACCCACCCACCTGCTTGGCCCCCTGCAGCCATTGCCAGCACCTGAGCAACCCACCTAGAATGCCAAGAATGAGCCTGTCTGGATCACTCTGGGATGTAAGGACAGGCACACTCAGCCCACTGCTGCCACCACTGGGGCCCAAGGATTGGCCCACCTGGTGTCCCTGTCCCCAGCAAAACTTTACCACAGCCTCTACTAACAACCACACCCTAAGCCGCTGAGGAAATCACAGACACCACTGATGCTGTTTACAGCCAAATAAATTATATGGAGACTACACTACTGCTTCATCCAGAATCAAAGCCAAAGTACCCTATCCAATCAACACCATAGATACATCTTCAGGAAAAAACCCTCCTTTATGAAAGCAAATCCAAAAAATTAGAAGAAGCAACTGTTACACCAGATGTGCAGATATCAACATAAGGACACAAGAAATATGAAAATGCAAGGAAGTATAACACTTCCAAAGGAACATGGTAATTCTCTAGCAACAGATTCCAATGAAAAAGAAATTATGAAATCCCAGAAAAAAATAAAAAATAATGATATTAAGGAAAGTCAGATAAAAGAGACACAGATAAATAATACAAAATAATCCAAAAAACATTTCAATACATGAATGAGAAATTTACCAAAGAGATAAATATTATAAAAAAGAACCGAACAGATATCCAGGAACTAACTAATTCATTGACTGAAATTTAAAAATACAATAGTAAGCTTCAGCAGTAGACTAGATGAGACAGCAGAAGGAATTTCAGAATTTAAAGTTGAATAAAGACTATGTGATATATGAGTCACCATAAAGGAATGAGTATTTGAATTTTTGATGTCCCAGAAGTTGAAAAGAAAACCAAAGGGATACAAACCTGATTTAACAAAATAATGGCTGAAACCCAAGTCTAGCAAGAGATTTAGACATCCAGATATGGGAGGCTCAGAGATCCACAAATAAATAGATACTATTCAGAAAGGTCTTCTCCATGGCACATTATAGTCAAATTATCAAAAGTTGAAGACAGAATTCCAAAAACACCAAAAGAAAAGCACCTACTCACTTATAAGAGAACCCCCATCAGACTAACAGTGGATTTATCAGCAGAAACCTTACAAGCCAAGAGAAAAATGGGATGATATATTCAAAGTACTGGGGAAAAAAAATAACTTGTCAGCCAAGAGTACTATATGCATAAAAGTTATCCTTCACAAATGAAAGAGAAATAAAGTATTTCCTAGATAAGTAAAAGCTGAGGGAATTCATCTCCACTGGACTGGCCCTACAAGAAATGCTTAATGAATTCCCACACCTGAAGTGAAAGAACAATATCTACCATCATGAAAATGTACAAACGTATAAAACCCATTGGTAGAGCAAACACACAAATAAGGAAGAGAAAGGACCCAAATGTTACCACTACAGAAAACCACCAAACCTCAAAAATAAACAAAAAGAAAGAAGGGAACAAAGGATATATAAACCAACCAGAAATCAATTAATAATTACTAGAATAAGCCCTGACATATCAATAGTAACCTTAAATTTAAATGGATTAAAGTATCCAAAAAGATAGACTGGCTGAATGGATGAAAACAAAAACAAAAACAAACCATGACCCAACTATAGGCTGTGTACAGGAAACTCAGCTCACTTGTAAAGACACATGTAGACTGAAAGTAAAGAGATGGAAAAAGAGATTTTGTGCAAACAGAAAGCAAAAGTGAACAGGAGTAGGTACGCTTAGATAAAATACTTTAAGTAAAAAACAGTAAAAAGAGACAAAGAAGGTTATTGTGTAATGATAAAGTTATGAATTCAACAAGAGGATATAACAATTCTAAACATATATAGACCAAACACTGGAGCACTCAGATATATAAAGCAAATATTATTAGATCTACAGGGAGAGACAGCAATACAGTAATACTTGGGGACTTTAACATCCCCCTCTCAGCATTAGACAGGTCATCTTGACAGAAAAATAACAAAGAAACATTGGATTTAAACTGCGCTTTAGACTAAATGGACCTAACAGACATTTACAGAACATTTCATCTAATAGCTACAGAATGCACATTCTTTTCATCAGTACATGTAACATTCTCCAAGATAGACCATATGTTAGGACACAAAGCAAATCTCAACAACTTTTAAAAGACTAAAATTCTATTGATATCTTCTTAGACCACAATGGAATAAAACTGGAAATCAATAATGAGGAACTTTGGAATCTGTACAAATACATGGAAATTAAATAGCATGCTCCCGAATGACCTTTGGGTCAAGGAAGAAATCAAGGAGGAAATTTAAAAATTTCTTTTTTTTTTTTTTTGAGACGGAGTCTCGCTCTGTCACCCAGGCTGGAGCGCAGTGGCGCAGTCTCGGCTCACTGCAAGCTCCGCCTCCCAGGTTCACTCCATTCTCCTGCTTCAGCCTCCTCAGTAGCTGGGATTACAGGCGCCCACCACCACACCTAGCTAACTTTTTTGTATTTTTTAGTAGAGACGGGGTTTCACCATGTTAGCCAGGATGGTCTCGATCTCCTGACCTCGTGATCCGCCCGCCTCAGCCTTCCAAAGTGCTGGGATTACAGGTGTGAGCCACCGCGCCCGGCCAGAAATTTCTTGAAACAAATGAAAATTGAAATACGACATACAGAAACCTACAGGATACAGCGATGCTAAGAGCCTACAATAAATGCCTACATCAGAAAAAAGTAGAAAGATTTCAAACAATCTAGTGATACACCTCAAAGAAAAACCAAACCCAAAATTAGTAGAAGGAAAGAAATAATAAAGATCAGAGCAGACCTAATGAAACACAGACTGAAAAACAATAAATGTGTTTTTTGGCTGCATAAATGTCTTCTTTTGAGAAGTGTCTGTTCGTGTCCTTCGCCCACTTTTTGATGGGGTTGTTTGTTTTTTTCTTGTAAATTTGTTGGAGTTCATTGTAGATTCTGGATATTAGCCCTTTGTCAGACTAGTAGGTTGCAAAAATTTTCTCCCATTTTGTAGGTTGCCTGTTCACTCTGATGGTAGTTTCTTTTGCTGTGCAGAAGCTCTTTAGTTTAATTAGATCCCATTTGTCAATTTTGGCTTTTGTTGCCATTGCTTTTGGTGTTTTAGACATGAAGTCCTTGCCCATGCCTATGTCCTGAATGGTAATGCCTAGGTTTTCTTCTAGGGTTTTTATGGTTTTAGGTCTAACGTTTAAGTCTTTAATCCATCTTGAATTAATTTTTGTATAAGGTGTAAGGAGGGGATCCAGTTTCAGCTTTCTACATATGGCTAGCCAGTTTTCCCAGCACCATTTATTAAATAGGGAATCCTTTCCCCATTGCTTGTTTTTGTCAGGTTTGTCAAAGATCAGATAGTTGTAGATATGCGGCATTATTTCGGAGGGCTCTGGTCTGTTCCGTTGATCTATATCTCTGTTTTGGTACCAGTACCATGCTGTTTTGGTTACTGTAGCATTGTAGTATAGTTTGAAGTCAGGTAGTGTGATGCCTCCAGCTTTGTTCTTTTGGCTTAGGATTGACTTGGCGATGTGGGCTCTTTTTTGGTTCCATATGAACTTTAAAGTAGTTTTTTCCCATTCTGTGAAGAAAGTCATTGGTAGCTTGATGGGGATGGCATTGAATCTATAAATTACCTTGGGCAGTATGGCCATTTTCACGATATTGATTCTTCCTACCCATGAGCATGGAATGTTCTTCCATTTGTTTGTATCCTCTTTTATTTCCTTGAGCAGTGGTTTGTAGTTCTCCTTGAAGAGGTCCTTCACGTCCCTTGAAAACACATGAAAAAATGCTCACCATCACTGGCCATCAGAGAAATGCAAATCAAAACCACAATGAGATACCATCTCACACCAGTTAGAATGGCAATCATTAAAAAGTCAGGAAACAACAGGTGCTGGAGAGGATATGGAGAAATAGGAACACTTTTACACTGTTGGTGGGACTGTAAACTAGTTCAACCATTGTGGAAGTCAGTGTGGCAATTCCTCAGGGATCTAGAACTAGAAATACCATTTGACCCAGCCATCCCATTACTGGGTATATACCCAAAGGACTATAAATCATGCTGCTATAAAGACACATGCACACGTATGTTTATTGCGGCACTATTCACAATAGCAAAGACTTGGAACCAACCCAAATGTCAAACAATGATAGACTGGATTAAGAAAATGTGGCACATATACACCATGGAATACTATGCGGCCATAAAAAATGATGAATTTATGTCCTTTGTAGGGACATGGATGAAATTGGAAATCATCATTCTCAGTAAACTATCACAAGAACAAAAAACCAAACACCGCATATTCTCACTCATAGGTGGGAATTGAACAATGAGAACACATGGACATAGGAAGGGGAACATCACACTCTGGGGACTGTTGTGGGGTGGGGGGAGGGGGGGAGGGATAGCACTAGGAGATATACCTAATGCTAAATGACAAGTTAATGGATGCAGCACACCAGCATGGCACATGTATACATATGTAACTAACCTGCACATTGTGCACATGTACCCTAAAACTTAAAGTATAATAATAATAATAAAAACAATACAAATGGTTAAACAAAACTCAGTTTTAGGGAAGATACACAAAATCAATAAACTCCTAGCTAGACTTAAGAAGAATAAAAGACAGATTACCTAAGGAAACAAAATCAGAAATGCAAAAGGAGACATTATAACTGACACCACAGAAATACAAAATATCATTTGAGACTCTTACTAACAACTATACACTAACAAATTGGAAAACCTAGGAGAAATGGATAAATTCCTGAACACATACAACCTACCAAGATTGAATCAGAAAGAAACATAAAATCTGAACAGACTAATAATGGGTAATGAGATTGAATCAGTAATAACTCTCCCAACAAAGAAAAACCCAGGGCCAAGTGGTTTCACTGACAAATTCTACCAAACTTTCAAGGAAGAACTAATACCAATTCTCCTCAAACTATTCCAAAAAATTAAAGAAGAGGAAATTCTTTCTAATTCATTTTATGAGGTCAGTGTTGCCCAGATACCAAAACCAGACAAGGACATAACAACAAAAAACTACAGTCCATTATCCCTGATGAATATAGACACAAAAATCCTCAACAAAAATACTAGCAAACTGAATCCAACAGCACGTCAGAAATATAATACACCATGCTCATGTGAGATTTATCCCAGGGATGCAAGGATGGTTCAACATATACATATCCATAAATGTGATACATCACTCCAACATAATAAAAGACAAAAACCATGTGATCATCTCAACAGATGCATAAAAAGCATTTAATAAAATGTAACATCCCTTTATAATAAAAACTCTCAACAAACTAGGCATAGTAGAAACATACCTCAATATGATAAAGTCTATATATGAAAAACCCACAGCTAACATCACACTGAATGGGGAAAAGCTGAAATCCTTTCCTCTGATAACTGGAACAAGACAAAGATGCCCACTTTCATCACACCTATTTGTAGTACTGGAAGTCCTAGCCACAGCAGTCAGGCAAAAGAAAGGAATAAAAGGCATCTAAATTGGAAAAGAGGAAGTCAGATTGTTCTCTTTGCAGATGACATGATCTTGTGTCTAAACAAACCTAGACTCCACCAAAAAACTCTTATATCTGATAAATAAATTCGGTGAGGTTGCAGGATACAATAGCAACACACAAAAATCAGTAGCATTTCTATAAACCAATAATGAACTAGCTGAGAAAGAAATCAAGAAGTTGATTCCATTTACAATAGCTATAAAAGAAAAACATATCTAGGAATTAATTTAACCAAGGAGGTGAAAGATCTCTACAAAGAAAAATACAAAACATTGATGAAAGAAACTAAGAAACTGAAGAAGACACAAATAAATAGAAAGACATCCCATGCTCATGGATCAGAAGAATAAGCATTATTAAAATGACCATACTCCCCAAATGAATCTAATGACTCAATGCAATCTCTATCAAAATACCAGTGTCATTTTCACAGAAATAGCAAAAAAAAAAAAAAAAAAAAAAAACCCATAAAATCTTGTGGAACCCAAAAAGAGCCTAAATAGCCAAAGCAATCCATAGCAAAAATAATGAAACTGGAGGAATCACACTACCTATCTTTGAAATATATGACAAGTCTATAATAACCAAAACAGCATGGCATAGTATTGGCGTTAACAACAGACACATAGACCAATGGAACAGAATAGAGCACCCAGAAATATATCCATATATTTACAACCAACTGATTTTCGATAAAGGTGCCAGGATACCTTCAATAATTTTGGTGCTAGGAAAATTGGATATCCATATGCAGAAGATCGAAATTAAAAAATAACTCAAGATGGATTAAAGACTTAAATGTAACACTTGAAATTATAAAACTACTAAAATAAAACACAGGGGAAACACTTCAGGACATTAGTGTAGGCAAAGATTTTATGGCTAAGATCTCAAAAGCACAGGCAACAAAACCAAAAATAGACAAATGGGACTATATCAAACTTAAAAACTCCTGTACAGCAAAGGAAATGGTAAACAGAGTGAAGACACAGCCTGTTGAATGGGAGAAAATATTTGCAAACTATTCATCTGGTAAGGGATTAATATCTAAAATATACAAAGAACTCAGCTCAACAGTTAAAAAAATCTCATTTAAAAAGTGGGCAAGGGACATGAATAAACCCTTGTCAAAAGCAGACATACAGATGGTCAACATGTCTATGAAAAAATGCCCAGTATCACTAATCATCAAGGAAATGCTAATCAAAACCACAATGAGGTACCATTTTATCCCAGTCAGAATCACTAGAATTAAAAAGACGTAAAAAATGCTGACAATCATGTGGAGAACAGGGAACTCTAATACACTGTTGGTGATGATGTAAATTAGTACAGCCACAATGGAAAACAGTATAAGTTTTCAAAAAACTAAAAATAGAACTACCCTGTGAGCCAGCAATCCCACTATTGGGTATTTATCCATACGAAAGGAGTCAGTACATCAAAGGATACCCATACCCCATGCTTACTTCAGCACCATTCACAGTAGCCAAGATACGGAATCAACCCAAGCATCCATCAGTAGACCAACGGATAAGAAAATGTGGTGTATATACACAGTGGAATACTATTCAGCCACAAGAAAGAATGAAATCCTGTCATTTGCAGCAACATGCAGGGAACTGGAGAGCATTACAACAATGCCCTCAGGAAAACAAATATCACAAGTTCTCACTCATAAGTAGTAGCTTAAAAGGCCAATCTCATGGAGATAAGAGAGTAGAATGAAAGATACTAGAGGCTGGGAGGGGGTGTGTCGGTGGAGCAGGGTGGTGGGGAGAAAGAGAGGTTAGTTGATGGGCATAAACATTCAGTTAAACAGAAGGAGTAAGTTCCAATGCTCCGTGGCACAGTAGAGTGACTACAGCTAACAATGATGTATATTTCAAAATACCAAGGAAAGAGGATTTCGAATGTTCACAACACATAGAAATGATAAATACTCCAGGCCATAGGCACTCGGAACACCCTAACTTGGCCGTTACACAGTCAGTGCCTGTAACAAAACGTCACCTGTACCATAGAAATGTGTACAAGTATTATGTATCAATAAAAAAGAAAGTAAAGAAAGCTTCAGACTCTTGGGTGCTGGAGAAACGGCCTCCTTTTCTCTCTAGCTGATGGTGCTGTAGTTAGTTCCACACCCAGCAGGACTTCTTTCCCAAAGCTCCGAGGAAATGAGAAGTTGTTGGGAGAGGGTAGCAGTAAAGAGGAAATAGAATATAAATTTTAAGCTGAGACATCGCCAGCTGATTCCAGCAGAGCTAGAGGACAGCATCTTTGGGCAGGAATCCAGGAAGCAGAAACACTGAGAATATAAAAGGAGCAAAAAGGTTTCTTTCCTTCTCCATCGATTGAAAAAAGAACAAGTCAGTGCAAAAATCTGTCAGAATGTCTTTCTGGAGGCTCACAATTGTGGGAGGATGAGATGGTCTTGACAGCCATTCTATTTTACCATCTTCCACACTAGAAAAGTGAAATTTGTCAGAGCATTTGAGCTTATCTGTGAAAAGTCTTTTCAAAGTTTCACCCAGATGAGTGGTTGTTTTTTTTTTTTTTTTTTTTTTTTTTGAGGCTGTTACCATTTTTTTAAAATTACGACTTGTGTTAGAAGGCTTTGTCCAAGTACCAACTCAGTGCTCGGTATGGAATTCACCCTAAAAATCTAATGTTTGTGCAAGTGAGGCTGGCAGTAACCAGAACAGGGACTTTGCAGGGGTGAGACTTCTCTGTAGGAATCCTGGATACTCTTTCAGGACAACTGACACCCTTGACTTCATGCTCTCCTATTTTAAGCTGAAAGACTTGCATTTTTTATTGCTAAAAAGATTTGAATGTGGCGCCATCCAGCAGGTTCACTAGGGGAGTCATGTGGCGTGGAGCTTTCAGTAGGAACCAGGGTTCCCTGCCTGGCATGGAGGGTGTACTCAACTGATACATACAGAAACGGAGGGATGTCTCGTCTCTTCTCCATCATTCTTTTCCTCCCTTTTCCCCAGTTCTGCCTTTGAACTACTCTTTCCTCCTGCCCTTTTCTCCTCCCTGGCTTTGTCGCTATGTTTCTCCTGAACGGGTATCTGGAGGGGTAAGCATGGGGGCATTGTCAGAGAGGAGGTAGGGCTCTCAATGGCAAGCGGGGAAGCAGGGCCAACCCGGGCAGCTGTGTTTGTGTTTGCTGCTGAGAGCAGTGGATGGAGGGGCACTTTCAGGCACCACACAGGTGCCTTTGGTGCCTGACTTAGGGAATGGGAGTGCACTGTCTCTCTTCCCCTCATCCTTCCCTCCATTTGCTCGTAAGACGCCAGCCTCCCCAAAAGCGTTTCCATTTCCATCTGCTCCTCATGCCTTGCACAGCAGCTATGGCTATAGGGAGACCATGGCAGGCACATGGCAGGGCTTGGGAGTAACGGCATCCGGGAGAACATCACCATCACGACATCCACCTATCTCCTCCAGATAGCCAGGCATCCTCTCCTCCCTCCCCATCACCACAGAGTGTGGGCTGGCCCTGATGGGACCGATGGGACCTGGTATGGGAACACTAAAAGGCTCTAGACCTGGGTGAGCTGGTGCAAGAGATGTGGGTCAGAACTGCCAAATGTCCCTGCTGTCCGGCCAGCAGCGACTTGCTGTGGGCCCTGCTGTCCCTGAGTCGCGGGCAGGTGGTCCATCTGCATGTGGGGCGGAGCTCTGCGCCTGTGGCCGCCCTTCCTCAAGCAGTTTGCTTTGCTGAGCTGCACCTGCATCTTGGATTTTTAACTCATGTTTTAGACTCTCAGGTCTTTTCTCTGGGGTGGCATCCTCTGATCCTAGGAATGAATGAGTTTATGTTCTGATGAGAGGTTCATCATCATGACAGCGGCTGATGATCATGGAACATTTTCATGGTGCCCGGGACATCCTCGTGTTTTCGTGTTTTATTACATTTTATTCTCATAATTGTCTCGCTGAGTTATTTTTATTTTCCCTGTTTCACACATTAACAGACTAAGGTGTTGAGAGTGTAATTTCATAGGCAGCAAGTAGCTCAGCCAGGTCTGACACCCAGCTTGGACGCCAGCGTTCAAGCGTAACTCTGCGGCTCTGCCTGCCCGTGTTAGCAAGGGGGCCGCAGGGCACAGAAGCTCCTGGGAAAGGAATTTGTTTTTGCTGGGACTTTCTCAGGCCACTGCCTCACCCCTCTGGAATCCTTCAGGATACCGATTGGGTTTGGAGCCTGGAGTTCTGGACCAGGTTGGCAGGTGAGCCTGCCTCTGGGCCCAGGGTCCTTTTCTGGTTTGCACAAGGTTCCAGATGGCCCCCACACAAGCCAGACACGGGGCTGCATACACCATGGAGGAACACTCAGAGGAGGCAGTTGCTCTTGAGAATCCAGCCAGCCTGATTGTTCTAATCAGATTAGATCAAGGAGAAAGACAGAGAATGGTTTGTGTATAAATCTCCTGCCACCAGTAGCTCCAGTGCCCTGTGTGGCTGGGATGAAGCTGGAGAAAATAATGTGTGTGATGATAGCCAGGATGCCTTGAACACCCTCCTTCCTTCTGCATTCCACTGATGTCTCCTGCAGGGTTTTGCAGCCCCAGCTCACCACTTTCCTTCCATAGTTAGAACCTCCCCCACACATCTGATCAAAAGAAAATTTGGGCTACTGTGTTAACAGATGACTTTGCTTTTAATTGGTAGAACCAGGAGCTGTGGGACATCTGAGTTTCACGGAGATCTTGGACACATCTCTCAAGGTCAGCTGGCAGGAGCCCCTGGAGAAAAATGGCATCATTACTGGTAAGTAGGCCCGTCCTTCAAAAAAGGAAAAGATAAGTTTGTCCTCACAAAAAGAAGTGTCTGTCTCTTCAAACCAAACTGCTGACAGCATGGACCCGTGCCCACGGCCTTCTCGAGAGGAACTGAAATGTCTTCCTGGCCGTGTGGCAGAGTCCCAGCACTGGGACTGCCCCAGTGAGAGCCAGCCTGGTCTGGGGGCCTTTACTGTGTGGGCAGCAGCCGTAGTTTGAGATCTGTTCTCCTCGCATGATCTTAGTAGGTGTCCAGAGTCTCTGACCAATGAGAGTCAGTCATGACACATTTGTTCACATGCGTGTGTCTTGCTTAATTCTCATAGCAGCATGGTAAGGTCAATATCGATATTATGACCATTTTACAGATGAGGAAACTGAGGCCCCGAGAGGGTGGGTGACCTTTCCTTCATTCAGCAGATGGCACTGAGCGCTCCTGTGGGCAGCCAGCCTTCTCAGACACAGCCAGGCGGTGTGACTGTGAGGCTCACGTGCCTGGCTCAGCCCTCGTCCCACAGCTGTGAGCCGCAAGGGTGAGATCTGGGTCTTCTGACTCCAGATCCCATGTTCTGTCCCCTCCCCACCCTGCCCTCCAGTGAGAGCCCTGAGGAGACTGTGAGGCAGGTACTTTGGAGGAGGTTCTGAGCTGTACCAGGGATGGGGGCTGAGCCTTAGAGGCCCCTGGGCAGTGAGATCTCCTCTCCTGGTTTGAGGGGGTCTCTGTGGGAGACAGCTCACCTTTTTTAGGGTTTTTAATGATTTTATTTGTTTATTTATTTATTTATGAGACAGGGTCTTGCTCTTTCGCCCAGGCTGGAGTGCAGTGGCGCGATCTCGGCTCACTGCAACCTCCACCTCCCGGGTTCAAGCAGTTTTCCTGCCTCAGCCTCCTGAGTAGCTGGGATTACAGGTGTGTGCCACCATACCTGGCTAATTTTTGTATTTTTAGTAGAAATGGGGTTTTGCCATGTCGGCCAGGCTGGTCTCGAACTCCTGACCTCAAGTGATCCACCTGCCTCAGCCTCCCAAAGTGCTGGGATTACAGGCGTGAGCCACTGCGCCTGGCCAAATTTTTATAATGTCTCTGAAAAACCTTTTAGGTTAAGCTTAATTTAAATCTTAGTTCAAAAAAAAAATCTTGGTTTGACAAAAGCAACATAGGCTCTAGCCTCAGATGAGGTTGGGCAGGGCCCCCTGTTCTACTGTTTTAGTCACTCTAAGAGCCTCAGCAGACCTCTGGGATCCTCAGTTACAACTGAGGGGCTGTCAGGAGGACGAGTTGAGAGAAGTTGTATCAGTGGCTGCCCGCTGCCTGGCCCAGAACAACTCAGCCTCCAACAGACATCTGTTTTTTTTTCTAAACATTACCGAGGATTTCTAGCAAGCCACTTAATCTTCTTCTCTGTCAGCCATATATAGGACACTTCTGTGTCAGCCCTCTGTGGGGGCTTTGCCTGTGGCATCTCATGTCCCGGCAGGGGCTCCTGCATGGGTATTCTGCAGCCGCACCCCCAAGGTTGAGTGAGTTGCCCGTCCTGACGCGAGTGGTCAGTTTGGAGCTGAGCTGCGTCTCCGCTCCGTGGTGGCAGCGTTCTCAGCTGCCTGCGGGAGCCATGGAATTCAAGTGCCTGATTGTTCTGTGAAGCAAGCTTATGCTCTCTGGGTGTGTCCTAGAAGCCTGTGCTGGGACTGTGCTGCCCAGAGACCAAGAGCCTCAGGTGGTCTCTCCCTCCTGCCAGGCTGCAGAGTTGGGGGCCGTTTCTTCTCCACACTGGCGTCCCGGATGACAGCGGCAATGATGACCCTGGCCACTTCCCCTGTGCTTGGCACCTTAGCCTTGTGGGATCTCATTTTGCTTTCTCAGCAACCACACAAGGGGTGTCTTATAACCCCGGCCTGGTGATGACAAGGCTGAGGTTTAGGGTGGTGACGTCCCTCCATCACAGCCCATGGGCATGTGCGCATTCTCTCCTCTGCAGCGTTGATGTGCTGGGGGTGAGGTTTGAACCATGCTCTGAACCCCACAGCATGGGATGCTCACTTTCCCCATCCACAGTCCTCTTAGCATCTCCATAATTTCTCAAAGCACCCTGAGGCCACAGAAATGCCTGACGGTTCTGTTTATTAAGTAGTTAGGTCCAAACAACGAAAGTGTTAATATGCGCTAACAATTATAATTGCCATTTAAAAAATACTAAACAGTAGTTGAAAGAAATAATACTTGCATTTCTTTTTTCAGTGACCACAGTTAGTTCCTAATGGGATGTCTGCACCCGCCTGGGACTGCCCACCTTCTCAGACCTTGGGACCAGATGGTCCCTCGTCACCCTCATTTCCCGGTTCACTTTGGTTTCCAGGCAGTACTTGTTTCCTTATCACAACATCCACCAAAAACTCTGCTTTGCAAAGACAGGATATATCCAAGGACTCGTGGCATGCTCTGACCCGGAAATGGAGCCACCTCCGGCTGGAGGCTCACGTGTGTCCCACTGGCATTGAGTGTCCTGTGCTTCCCTGCAGTGCTCCTGGGAGGTCACTGCAGCATCCCAGGTGCCCTGGGGCACAGTGGGAGACTGTGTTCCTACAGTGACCTCTTTCTACACAGAACTCCAGCTACATAGCAAACCCAGTGCCAACCCCACCCCTACTCATCAGTAGACTCTCCTGTAATCATCTGTGCCAACCAGATCCCCTGATAGAGCGGTGTGCCCACAGCCCATACGCAGGGTCACCTTGGAGCCAGTGCCACCTCTCAAAATTTTTTTTTTTTTTGAGATGGAGTCTCACTCTGCAGCCCAGGTTGGAGTACAGTGGCACAATCTCAGCTCACTGCAACCTCTGCCTCCTGGGTTCAAGCAATTATCCTGCCTCAGCCTCCCGAGTAGTTGGAACTACAGGCGTGAGCCACCACGCCTGGCTAATTGTTTGTATTTTTAGTGAAGACGGGGGTTTCACCATGTTAGCCAGGATGGTCTCGATCTCCTGACCTCGTGATCCACCCACTTTGGCCTCCCAAAGTGTGCTGTGCCTCTTATAAGCATATAGCTGGACTTTGTGGGGTTTTTAATTTTTTGTTTATTTATTTTTTGAAATGGAGTCTCTCTCTGTCACCCAGGTTGGAGTGCAGTGGTGTGATCTTGGCTCACTGGAACATCCGCCTCCCGGTTCAAATGATTCTCCTGCCTTAGCCTCCCAAGTAGCTGGGATTACAGGTGTGCGCCACCACACCCAGCTAATTTTTGTATTTTTAGTAGAGACAGGGTTTTACCATATTGGTAAGGCTGGTCTCGAACTCCTGACCTCAGGTGATCCACCCACTTCGGCCTCCCAAAGTGCTGGGATTACTGGCATGAGCCACCACGCCTGGCCTCACCTTAACTTTTAAAAAAAGTAAATTAATGAATCTGGCTCTGCCTTCCAGAAGCTTATCTTTTGAAGTGCCCACTTTAAACAGTGTGAAAACTCCAGGAATGGGGGGAAGTCACTACTAGAATTGGACACAATCTGTTGCACATTCTGAAGTCGTCTGAGAATCGCAAGTGCTGAGTGTGTACAATTAAAAGGGCCTCCTGTTGCCTGGAGTCGAAGGAATTAAGCAAAGGCAGGGGGAACTGAGCAGGGGAGGGCACTATAGACTGCAGGAACCTAGTTTAATCTTGCTTTAAACCATTCAAAGAAAGGAAAAACAAACTAGTGTGAGGAGGGATTTTTAAAAGCTGAGCAGGAGGCTACCATTCCGAAGAAGAAGACTTTCCAGTTCAGACCCTTCAGGGACCAGTTCGGTGGCTGGAATTAGAGCTCTCCTTACCACTGATCCCAGAAACGGGGCTGCCCGGGTAGGAAAGAAAGAATTCTGCCCTACCATCTGCCCAGTCGCCTTTCAGGTCCGCAGTCGGCCATGTTTTGGAAATCTGGCAGAGACTCCTTGGTAGACGTGTGTACACAGAAGGAATTCCCTTTTTACAGATACACACGTTAGCCCCTGCCCTGCCCTTTGTGAACACAGCACACACTTCTTTCCTGTTTAAAGCCGAAAGAAAAAAATCCATGGGCATAATAATTCACGTTGAGCCAACATTTCACGGCTAAGCAGTGGTTGCCAATACTTCCAATTTATGATCGTCTGTTTCACCAGCTAATGGGGCTTCATGAACTCATTTTCATGTTTTATTTAAACAAATACCTGTAGTTACAAGCAGCAGTCTGTTGTTTATGGTGGAGCTTGACTTCGAAGCTCGAGCTTTCCTGGGCAGGGTGTATGTAGCCTGACGTCGAAGCTCGAGCTTTCCTGGGCTGGGTGTAGCCAGAGGCCTGGGTTTGGAGGTGCCTGTGCTATCAGGGCCAGCAAAGTTGCAGTGCGAGCACCAGGCATACTGTCTGCAGGTTCCTCTCGGCAGCCACGTTGTCCCCTTCTGTGTGTGGCCTGTGTGTTTTCCCTTCCTGCTCACTGTAATGTGCACCTTGTGTCACAGAAGCTGCAGTGGATGCCTGCAGCTCTTTGGAGGAGAAGGTCCTAGAGGAGATGAGGTCGGATGTTATCACCTTACCAGCCCAGCATCACCCTGTGCCCCCAGTGATGCCCGCATCAGGGGAGCTTGCCCCAGCACCCACCATGTAGACATAGTTTTCCAGTGGAACATGCTGGCAGCACCATGAAATTCTATTCTGTGCTGAAGGCAGAGTGTTTCATTGAGAAGAGCAAAAGAAAAACTGTGTTCGTGGGCAAACCTGGCTGCCGGTTTCTGGAAGTGTTGGTGCGGCACCACCATGCTCTCGCAGGCTTCCTGCAAAGGCTGCACCTGCTATTAAAGGCAGCTGCAGGAGCCCAGGATGACTGACGGCTTGGGCCTGGGCTCGGCACCACTTTACGGGCCAGAGGCGCTGTTGGAAACGTAGGTTTATTAGCCCTGGTCTGTGGTGAGCACCCCCAGCTTCCATTTTAATTCGAGACCTGGAATGAGAGGGAAGCACGGAGCAGGGGGCGGCTGCGCCTGCCCGAGTAAATTGCCCATTGCGCGCTCATTGTAAATTTCAGCGTCCTCCACTCTCCTTCCGTAAACTCTGATTTATGAGGGCCAGAATGCAGACAGACAGTTTGTGATTGGATGCACTGCTCTTTTCTAGAGAATTTACTTCAGATCAACAGAAAATTATTTCTGAAGCTCCTCTGGCCATTAGTCTCAGTTAGGCAGCCATTGGGAGCAGGTAGGATGCCAAGCGGGAGGTACCCCCGCTCCTGGCTCCGGGCGCCTCCCTCCTCTCTCCTCTGGGAGCTGGAAGCAGAGGATGCATCCCCTGGCCAGCAATGCCCGAGCTCTCCACGCATCTCCCCCAAAAGCTGTTGTTCATAAATTAGGGGACGTCTTTCCCACCTCGCGCCCACCACTCTGTCTGTGCTCACGGGCATCACACGTCTTGGGCCTGCGCCGTCTCTGCTGGCGTTTCTCTGCAGATCAGCCTCTCTAGCTGTCCGTTTGGTTTTTGTTTGTATCTACAACCATTTGAGCACACTATATTATCAATGTTGATCCTAATAAATTCTATCAACACTGCTCTTCCTGAAGACGCTGGAATTGCCGTGTTTCAGCTCTAGGTCGACATGACAAACATGACACTGTGTTTCAGTAAATTCTGATGAAAAACAGCTTTTAAACAAATAAAATTTTCTGGCAGACAAGTTGTAATATTAAACAAAGACTGCTCTTCCCATAGGTTCAGAGTAGACCCCGAGGATCAAATTATTTAGCGATTGACCAGGCGTGACCCACCAAGGTCAGGGATGTCTTTCGGTTCCCTTGCACACGTCAGGAGGAGGTGCTGGAGGAGGAGGCGCTTTGAGAGCAGGGTCTCATCCACCATGAGAAACAAACTCACCCGTCCAAACCCAAAGAATGGACTCAGAGACCCGGAGAACAGCGAAAGTGAGACTTTTAATGACGGTCTTGCAAGATCGAGTGTCTGGTGGGCAGGCACACTCAGCACGGTCACAACAAGCGATTTATCCCCTAGTGCTCAGGCCCCTCTCCCGGTTCCTCATAGGCTGAGCAGTATGGGGGTTGGGGGGTGGGGGGGTCACAATCTTCCCGGACATCGCCTATTGGTTGTTGGGCAGGGGCTGTAGGTGTTTTTTTAGGGTTGTCTTGTTGCATTTTGTTGCAGCCCACAATGCATTGCAATTCTAGTCAGCTCAGGGGGTCTTCAGGTATTTGACTTACGACCTAAGTAGCTGGGCAGGCTGATAAGAACAGACGAAACGAGATATTCTGCAGGATAGTAAACTTTCATCTTAGACTAAACTTCTTTGGTTGGGGTGGGGACAACTGAGGGGTGGGGGGAAGCTGAGAAGTAGGCGTTTGCGATTGAAGCAGGGGCTTAGTGTATCCTGTTTCTTCTGTAGTTTGCTGACCTAAGCTGATTCAAGGTACTTTGTCTTGGAAATGGACCATGTATCCATTATTTCCTTCATCCACTGAGGGCTGTCTGGGGTTCCAGCAAGTCCACGAAGCTTTCTGTGGCTTGGTTTCTTCCTTTATGAAATAGGATAACAATGGCTCCAATTTCAAAGGTGTGTTGTGAGGGTTACATGAATGAATGGGGCAGGCTAGATGTCTTAGATGTCAGGGTGGGCAGATGAGGGAAATGCTAAGATGTAAAGTGAGGGCAGGGCCCAGGCTGGGCGTGGTGGCTGACGGCTGTAATCCTAGCATTTTGGGAGGCCGCGGTGGGAGGATCGCTTGATACCAGGAGTTTGGGACCAGCCTGGGCAACACAGTGAGACCCTCATCTCTACAAAAAATTTTAAAAACTTGCCAGGCATGGTGGCATATGCCTATAGTACCAGCTACTTGAGAGACTGAGGTGGGAGGATCGCTTGAGTTGAGTGGTTCAAGGCTGCAGTGAGCCGTGATCACCCCACTGCACTCCAGCCTGGGCAACAGAGCAAGACTTACTTTCTCTCTCTCTCTCTCTCTCTCTATATATATATATGTAATATATATATAATTATATATATTATTTATATATATTATATTAATATATATATTATATAATATATATTATATATTATATATATAATATATATTATTTATATATATTATTTATATATTATATATATATAATTATATATATTATTTATATATATATATTTTTTTTTAAAAAATAAAGTTAGGAAGGAAATGGGAGAAGGCAATGATGAGTGGTTGGCCTGGGTAGTCAGACTTCTCCCCTCTCCCTGGGAGGAGGAAAAGGAGACCAGGACCTGAGAAGCAGCCAGGCGCCTTTGATGAAGACACCACAGAGGATGGTTTAGTGACCCTCCTGGGCCCAGGCAGAGACCCCAAAGGCAGGGAGGCAGCACCACTTGGTGACAACTCACAGAATGGCAGGTGCTACAAGTGCTCTGGAGGCACCCAGCAGCCAGGCCGCCCCTCTGGTGGCCCTTGTTCCTTGGAGCTCCCCACTGCGTCAGCCCACACGGGAGTCCCCTCAGCCCGCACACAGAAGCTGCCAGGCTGTACGGGGCCTGTGGCACGGCCAAGGGGAGCAGTTTCCGACATTAAATTTTTTTCAAAATATAAAGTCTCAAGATGCTGTCCTCTAAATTCTTGTTTACCTGCAAGTGCAACTCCTAGCTTTATTTATTGCTTTCATCAGAGTGAGGAGGAAGTTTCAGGTGCGTCCTAGCGCTTCTATATCCCTGAGGTTATTGACTAGAAATAGGGAAGAGCAAGCGTTTTCAGCTGTTTTCTTTTGCCTGTGGACCTATGAGCTCTTTCCACCACTGTCTCCCTCTTTAAAAGACACTTTTAAGTGCTCTCTGATCACATAAACTCCCCTCCACGCGGGTTGATTGATTCAGGAGCTAGTTGGGTCTTATTTCTCCTTTTTTTTTTTTTTTTTTTTTTTTTAAGACAAAGTCTCGCTCTGTCACCCAGGCTGGAGTGCAGTGGCGCAATCTCGGCTCACTGCAACCTCCGCCTCCCAGGTTCGAGTGATTCTCGTGCCTCAGCCTTCCGAGTAGCTAGGATTACAGGCGCCCGCCACCATGCATGGCTAATTTTTGTATTTTAGTAGAGACGGGGTTTCACATGTTGGCCAGGCTGGTCTCCAACTCCTGACCTCAGGTGATCCACCCGCCTTGGCCTCCCCAAGTGCTGGGATTACAGGTGTGAGCCAACGTGCCCCGCAGGTCTTTTTTCTCTAAGCCCCAAGTCACAGTGGAATCCCAGGTTGAATAAATTTTCATCGTGAGGCCCCACTGGCCTGAAGAGAGTATAGGGGGAAATCAAATTTATTAGAAAACAGGATATGTGAAAAGGGGAGAGAGAGCTTGAAGCAAAACTCACACACTCAGGTGAAAATAAATGTTTCCAGTACATTGCAAAATGGAAGAGTGATCTATCAGTCATTTCGTGAAGGAAAAAGTAGAAGTGTTTCCGTGAATTAGTTGCAACCGAAGAGCGAGCCATTGATTCAAGGTACAAAAAATATCGGCTTCCAAAAATGAAATGATTGGCCGGGTACAGTGGCTGTAATCCCAACACTAAGGGAGGCCGAGGCGGGAGGATCTCTTGAGCCTAGGAATTCCAGACCAGCCTGGGCAACAGGGGGAAACCCCATTTCTCCAAAAAAATACAAAAAATTAGCCAGGCATGGTGGTTCACGCCTGTGGTCCCAGCTACTCAGGACGCTGAGGTGGGAGGATGGATTGAGCCCAGGAGGTTGAGGCTGCAGTGAGCTATGATTGCACCATTGCACTTCAGCCTGGGCAACAGACTCAAAAATAAATAGATACATACATACATACATATATACATACATAACATTTTTTAGTGGGATTATTGGTGAAATGCATTCATAATTTGACAAGAGAAGGTTGAATTGAGCACAGCAGGCTGGCAGCTGTCGTCATGTTTCAGTTCACGCACCTGGTGCTGAGGTTACCAGAGCATCCCAGAGTCCCTGTCCTTGTGAAGCTCGCCCTGGTAGGGAGGGATGGTCCCCTGTGGTGGGACCGTCACTCCCATAAGCAAGTTTATGAGATCGCATTGGGCACACAGAGGAAGGAGCCTTGACCTGTGTCTCATGTCAGTAGCACAGTGGCTCTAAGGTGCCTTCAGCACATCCAGCCAAGCTCTCCATAGCTTCAAGCCTGCCACGATGGTGCTGTGGAATCCAGGTGAGCCCTTGGCCTTCAGGAGACCAACGCTGGTCTGGTCCTGTTGCTTTCTAGGCTATCAGATCTCTTGGGAGGTGTACGGCAGGAACGACTCTCGTCTCACGCACACCCTGAACAGCACGACGCACGAGTACAAGATCCAAGGCCTCTCATCTCTCACCACCTACACCATCGACGTGGCTGCTGTGACCGCCGTGGGCGCTGGCCTGGTGACTTCATCCACCATTTCTTCTGGAGTGCCCCCAGGTCAGTAGAATCGTGTGTGGTCCTCCTGCTGTCACCTTTCTCTTGGAGATTCCTGAGGCTAGAAGTTGATTGGCACTTTGGTGTGGAAGCCACTGAGTGCCTTGAAAAGGAGTAGTGGCCTCCTGCCAAGATGCTGGAGGGTAAATGGGTGTTGACCCCACTTCAGCCCCATTCTCCAGAGCATTCCACCACGGCCTCACGTCCCTTCTGTCTTCCCCTCCTGCTTTGGCCTCAGCCAGTTCCCAGAACACGCGTTGAAAGTGTTTAAAGCCAGTTCCCAATGCATATCTAAAATGCCATGAATACTTTCAAAACAGTAGCGATGATTGTATTAGTCCATTTTCATGCTGCTGATAAAGACATACCCGAGACTGGGCCATTTACAAAAGAAACAGGTTTAATGGACTTACAGTTCCATATGGTTGGGGAGGCCTCACAATCATGGCGGAAGGCAAGGAGGAGCAAGTCATGTATTACATGGATGGCAGCAGTCAAAGAGAGAGCCCGTGCAAGGAAACTCCCGTTTTTAAAACCCATAGATCTTGTGAGACTTACTCACTATCATGAGAACAGCACAGGAAAGACCTGCCCCCATGATTCAGTTACCTCCCACCGGGTTCCTCTCATGACACATGGGAATTGTGGGAGTTACAATTCAAGATGAGATTTGAGTGGGGACACAGCCAAACCATATCAATGATGATGGCGTGTGGTTTAATTGGGTAAAAATTGGTATATACAGCTACCAAGGTTAACACTAGAAGCACATCTGGGTGCAAGTTACCAGGGTTTTCCTGAGATGTCTTGGACATTGTTTATCCAGGGCAGGGAAATGGGTTAGCTGACCTCCAGAAGGCTGTGCTTCCAGAAACACTCTGATGCACACTACGTCTGGAGCCACAGAGTGGAGTGTTAGAGGGGAAACTGAGGCCTGGCTGCTTTGGCCAAACCCCTGATAACCAAGGTGCAGGGGGGCACTGGAGTTGCTGTTCTGTCATTGCCAAGGCTGAATGCTTGTAGCTGGAGAGGGGTCTTAAAGCCTTACCCACTCATCCTGGGTAGTGGCTGGAGGCAAATCAAATGGCGAGGACTGCTTTGGGGACACCATGTTCTGTTTACTGTGCTTGAAGTTTATCGCCATTAATGATTGAAGAACCATTTAAAAATCCAGAGAGCTGAGAAATAGGAAAGAGTCCACTTGTCCTTCAATTTAAACATTTTCTATTTCAAATTCATTAAAAACTAGATGTGGAAAGGACCCTTGAGATCCTACAGACCCTGCCCATGCCAATACTGAATTGATCACCAAAATAGTTTCATTGTCCCTGTGCAAGACCTGGTTTCAAACACCCCAAGCAACAGCAAATGAAGAAAGCATTCCTCAGAGATAGTGCGGTCTGAAAGCTGCACTAGCCTTGCATTTTTCTTTTCTTTTTCTTCCCCATTTTATCCCCTTATCTTTCTCTAGAGTATTTTGCATGGCACAGTAACACAAAAGCTCTCATTTTGAACTCATAGTGCTACAATTCCGGGTGGGAGATGCTCTTTGGGGAGCGGCATCTGAAGGGTCTCTCATCTAGGAGTAGGCTTGAGCCACGGGCACCCTCAACAGGAGGCTCATTCAGAACCCACCTTCCACCTTATCCAGTTGCCCGAGCAACTGAATAGAAGCAGAGGAAGGAGAGTTCTGCACTTGCACGAGAATTTGTTCGTCTTGGAAACGAAATCCAAGAAGCCTAAGGCTCAAGACCTGATCCTGACCAGGTGTCACGCCGCCTGGGAGCAACCCTGGGCCTGTGCACTCTTCCCTCCATCCCTCCGAGGCCACGGTAATTATGAAAGGAAGTATGGCCCGCTCGTTCTCTGTGTGGCTTGAGGAGCCAGGAAGAATTACATTCATTCATCCTTTCCTCATTCAGCCAGCATCTGTTAATTACCTACGAAGTACAGAGATGCGTAAGACATGACGTGTGCCTGCAGAGTTTCTCATCAGGGAGGCCATGTTAGCGACGTGTCTCCTAAAGCCCACTGGGTCACCCCATTAAAGCAAAAACCATGCACTGATCATGCCCCTGGGGAAGCTGTGCTGCTTCTCACCTTCATGGTTTTGAGAGCAAATCCTTTTTTGGTATAGAATCGTTTTGAAACTGTTTACTTTTGAAGCTGACACGTTTGATACCTTTCCTAAGCTGTGACGGACTGTAAATCTCTCCCTTTCCTCCCTGGTTCCTCTCTAGACCTTCCTGGTGCCCCATCCAACCTGGTCATTTCCAACATCAGCCCTCGCTCCGCCACCCTTCAGTTCCGGCCAGGCTATGACGGGAAAACGTCCATCTCCAGGTGGATTGTTGAGGGGCAGGTACGTGTGTCGTTAGACCGGGAGCTGGCATTTCCGAAGAGCAGTGTTGGGGCCTGTGAATGAGTGGTGCCCCTGCAGATGATGGCTTGGGGTGTCGGGGAGATGGGTGTGCTTGGAGAGGGAGAACCAGGGGCTGGAGATAGCCCAGATACCAGCGCAGGATGTAGGAAGACAAAGAACAAGATGTCAGGCTGGGGTCCTACCAGGTGATAAGACAAGGATAAGAAGGGTTAAAATGGAAGTTGTGATTCAAAATAGGTACCCAAAATTGGATAGCATCGTTGATTGAGTTTTTAAAAATTCTGTATCACAATTAGCTACTAAATATACTAATAGGATTAATTGCTTGGTACAGCTTGTGTGTCATTAGCTATGCATTCATTCAACAATATTTTTAGAGACGATTGTTCTATCAGCAGGCACTATTCTGGGCACGGGGGCTATTGCAGTAGACAAAGCTGGCTGAGTTTCTGCTGTCGAGGAGAAAAGTGCTGTCTGGGAAAGAAAGACCTCCAGCTGTGGGAAAGCTGTTATATTTGAGGGACAGCGAGGAGGGTGGGTGCTGGAGGGAGGGGAGCAAGCCCTGCGGTGGCAGGGAGTGAGTCTGGGGAGAGCTGGGGGCGGGTTCCACAGGACTTGAGAGAGTGGACTCCGCTGAGAGACTTCCGGTCCGACTCCAGCTGTGCAAGTGCTGGAGCACGCAGGGGTCCGGGACAGTGCCAGGCTTGAATAGGATCATGCTGGCATTGGCGAAGCCGTGCAATCTGCCACTTCCATGTTCCAATAAAAGCAGGAGGAAAAAGATAAAGGGCCAAATTATGAGGAGTAGTAAAGTTTCAAAATAGTTATTATCTGTAGTAAAATCCTTGTGGTTTTCATGACTGTACTTATGCTATACTGCAAGACGATCCACTCCTGGAAATTGGCGATAAATTAGGGAACAAATCCTATCTACCTCTTCAAAAGTTTCATTAAGCAAACATTTCTGGAAGTCTAAGGAGGATCCTGAAGGCGCAAACCATCTGGATGGGACTGACCCACAAATGGGGCTGGAACAATTATTTACTTAGGAAAAATAGCAGTAGAGCCCTACCTCACATCATCACACACCAGGGACTGTTGTGGCGTTGGGGGAGGTGGGGAGGGATAGCATTAGGAGATACACCTAATGCTAAAAGACGAGTTAATGGGTGCAGCACACCAACATGGCACATGTATACATGTGTAACAAACCTGCACATTGTGCACATGTACCCTAAAACTTAAAGTATAATAATAATAAAATTACAATAAAAAAAGAAAAAAGAAAATCAGTCTTCAGCAAATGAAGACTAAATTGATGAAAGCAAACTTTAAAACGCTTAAGATTAAATATAGGACAAGAATCACGATGTCTCATGAAAACCAATTCTAGTATTAAAATCCATCTGCAGAAGTAGCCAGGCAATACTTTTAGGCCTGCAGAAGCACGCGCTGTGGTCTTTGGTGTCTGACGATGCCACATAGCTGAGGCCAGGAGGCAGTGCTCTCTGCAGGCTTTAGAATGTGGTGTTACGCTAGGGCTAGGCAGGCCACAGCGACAGAAATGCCAGCGTCTTCAGGGCTCATAATACAAAAGCTCATCTGTGCATCCAGGCAGGCCTAGGAGTGGATGACGCTCCTTTGGCCCATGTTCCGTCACCCAGAACTTGGTGGCGTGGCCCTGTGTCACTGCAGGAGAGTCTGAGAGTGTTGCATTTCAGCTCATCTGGGAGGGAAAGCCATGGAGTGATGTGGGGACCCTCACCACAGTTTCTTGGCCATAGCATCCTAGCTTTATGTCATACAACCTGTTTCTTTAATTTTTTTTTTTTTTTTTTGAGACAGAATCTTGCTCTGTCACCAAGCTGGAGTGCAGTGGCGACTTCTCGGCTCACTGCAAGCTCTGCCTCCCAGGTTCAAGTGATTCCCCTGCCTCAGCCTCCCGAGTAGCTGGGGCTACAGGCACCCGCCACCTACCCAGCCAATTTTTTGTATTTTAGTAGAGACGGGGTTTCACCATGTTAGCCAGGATGGTCTGGATCTCCTGACCTCGTGATCCGCCTGCCTCAGCCTCCCAGATCGCTGGGATTACAGGCGTGAGCCACCGCACCTGACCTCTAAAGAGGTTTTACATTTTTAATGTAAAACATCTTAAATATATGCAAAAGGAAGAATAGAGTAAGCCCTCTTATACCCATCAGCAAAAGTCAATGATCCTCAAGATTTTGCTGCATCCATCCATCCATCCCCGCTTTTTTATTGGCGTATTTTGAAGCGTATTTCAGAACACGTCACTTTTCCCCCATACACGTCACACATGTGTCTAAAATACCTGTTCACATGCCAATGTGGATGAATTTCACGGGCATAATGTTTAACAAAAGGAAAACCAGACCCCTGCTTGGAGCATATACTGTGTGATTCCATTTATAGAATGTTCCAAAACAGGAAGAAGTAATCTTTGGTGTTGGAATAACAGGTTTTCCTGGGACCCTTGTGGTTACTTACCGTGGGGGTGACAGTGACTAGGAGGGGTCCACCTGAGGAGGGGGCGTCTGGAATGGCAGGAGTGCTGTCTTTTGATCTGGGTGCTTGTTTTTTGTATACACCAGTGGTCTGTGAGCTTGCCTGTATGTCTTACTTCAGTGAAAACTTTGGCCAGGCGTGATGGCTCACACCTGTAATCCACACTTCAGGAGACCAAGGCAGGTGGATCACTTGAGGTTGGGAGTTCGAGGCCAGCCTGGCCAACGTGTGAAACCCCATCTCTGCTAAAAATACAAAAATTAGCCAGGCATGGTGGCGCACGTCTGTAATCCCAGCTATTCAGGAAGCTGAAGCAGGAGAATCACTTGAACCTGGGAGGTGGAGGTTGCAGTGAGCCAAGATCATGCCACTGTACTTCAGCGTGGGCGACAGAGTGAGATTCTGTCTCAAAAAAATAAAAAAGAAAAGAAAAGAAATTTTTACATGAAAATATGGATGTCTTTTCTCATGATACCATTGTCACACCTGATAAAATTATTATTATTTTTTTGAGATAGAATCTCACTCTGTCACCCAGACAGGAGTGAAGTGGTGTGATCTCAGCTCACTACAACTTCTGCCTCCTGGGCTCAAGCAATCCTCCCATCTCAGCCTCCTGAGTAGCTAGGACCACAGGCGTGTGCCACCACGCCAGCTAACTTTTTATATTTTTGGTAGAGACAGGGTTTTGCTGTGTTGCCCAGGCTGGTCTCAAACTCCTGAGTTCAAGCAATCTGTCAGCCTCGGCCTCCCAAAGTGCTGTTATTATAGGCATGAGCCACCGCACCTGGCAATTTGAACATTTTAATATCATCTAATAGTTCACACTCAGATTCCCCCAAATTTTCCAAAACACCTCTTTACGGTGGTTTTGATAAAAGTAGGATTCACGCAGGGTTCACACTATTCATTTTGTTGTCATG
Organism: Pan troglodytes; assembly: GCF_028858775.2. Taxonomy (NCBI): domain Eukaryota; kingdom Metazoa; phylum Chordata; class Mammalia; order Primates; family Hominidae; genus Pan; species Pan troglodytes. The sequence goes on from NC_072404.2 coordinate 10,033,788, forward strand.
TCTCTCAAATTGTTAAAAAAAAAATGTAAACAGCTTTATTGAGTTGCAGTTGACATACAGGTTTAAACTGCATATATTTAAGATGGACAGTTTGACAGCTTTTGACTTAGCTACACATATACGCACACCTGGGAAGCTGTGACCACAGTTGAGATAATGAACAGGTTCCTCACCCTCAAAGGTGTCCTTGCAGCCCCCACTATCCCTCCCTACCGACCCTCCCCATCCCCACAACCACTCATCTGCTTCCTGTCACTATAGGTTACAGCTCTGTTAATCTAGTGGAATCCCCCACTCTTTTCCCCCATGCAGTTGCCTCGTTGAGAAAACCCAGCCAGTCATCCCATGGGACGTCTGCATTGGAGATGCACCTGGTTACATCATTGTGGGGTCACTTGACCTGTTCCTCTACCCCGTTTGCCCTGTAAACTGGAAGTTCATTGCAAAGAACTGGTAGATTCCATTTCCACTCCTCCCTCCCTCCCTCCCTTCTTTCCTTTCTGCCTCCCTCCTCCCTTCTTTCCTTCTTCCCTCCCTCCCTTCTCTCGTCCCTCCCTCCTTTCCTTCCTTCCTTCCTCCATCCCTCCCTCCTTTCTTCCCTCCCTCCCTCCTTTACTTCCTCCCTCCCTCCCTTCTTTACTTCCTCCCTCCCTCCTTTACTTCCTCCATCCCTCCCTCCTTTCTTCCCTCCCTCCTTTACTTCCTCCATCCCTCGTTTACTTCCTCCTTCCCTCCCTTCTTTACTTCCTCCCTCCCTCCCTTCTTTACTTTCTGTCTCCCTCCCTCCCTTCTTTCCTCCCTCCTTTCCTCTCTCCCTCCCTCCCTCCCTCCCTTCCTCCCTTCATCCCTCCCTCCCTTCTTTCCTTTCTGCCTCCCTCCTCCCTTCTTTCCTTCTTCTCTCCCTCCCTTCTCTCGTCCCTCCCTCCCTCCTTTCCTTCCTTCCTCCATCCCTCCCTCCTTTCTTCCCTCCCTCCCTTCTTTACTTCCTCCCTCCCTCCTTTACTTCCTCCCTCCCTTCTTTACTTCCTGTCTCCCTCCCTCCCTTCTTTCCTCCCTCCTTTCCTCTCTCCCTCCCTTCCTTCCTTTCTTCCTCTCTCCCTTCCTCTCTCTCTCTGTCTGTCTCCCTCCCTCCCTAAGACTGCTTCCCCGTTACTGCAGCAGGGTGGAGGCATGTAGGTCTAGTCGCCCCACTCAGGGATGCTAAGTTGGGTGGCAGAGCGTAGCAGCCTGATCCCTGCCTTGTGCATTTCGCCATCAGCTTTTTATCTAATGGTCTCATCCATCCATGATCTTTGCCTGAATTAATTATGTTCTTAGGATATTCAGGATGATAATTTTATACTTCTATCAATCTTTCCTCAGTTAGCTCTTGGAACTCTAAAAAGAAGCATCTCCGCTCATCCCTCAGACTATTTACTTACTCTCAAATACAGGAAGGCAGAATAAATGCTTAATTCTTTTCCCTTAATTACCAATTTCCAGGGTGAGGAATTGGTCCCCTGGTTACTTCCAATGTTAAATAGATTTTTCTTTCTTTTTCTGTCTTGTGATCTCTTTTGCTGAGTATCATCATGAAAGCATAGGTTCTTACCTGTTCAGTGGGTTTCAGTCACCTGCAGTCATTATTCTTCTTGAACCTAGAATTGGCCTGTCTTTGGCCTAGGGAGGCTTTCGTATCCTGGGGCTCCAGCATGAGGCTGCACTCTTTGATGACTTCCGTCCTCAAGCTGAGATGGACCCATGCCTGCAGGGCCTTGGTTTCATGAGTGTCAAATGCTGTTTAAAGACGATAACCTGAGCACCAAGGTGGATCTCATTGCTCCCAGCTGGTCCCTGCTTCGACACCTTCCCAGTAGACAGAACATATTTTCTGAAGCATCATGAGTTCATACTGACGTTTCCAGTGAAATTTCAGGTTACTGACCTTAAATGTATATGTTATGTTATGTTATGTTATGTTATGTTATGTTATGTTATGTTATGTTATGTTATTTTACTTAAATGTATATTTTATTTTATTTTATTTATTTGTTTATTTATTTGAGATGGAGTTTCATTCTTGTCACCCAGGCTGGAGTGCAATGGCACGATCTCACTGCAACCTCCGCCTCCTGGGTTCAAGTGATTCTCCTGCCTCCGCCTCCCGAGTAGCTGGGATTACAGGCGCCCGCCACCACGCCCAGCTAATTTTTATATTTTTAGTAGAGATGGGGTTTCACCATGTTGGACCAGGCTGGTCTTGAACACCTTACCTCAAGTGATCCACCCGCCTTGGCCTCCCAAAGTGCTGGGATTACAGGTGTGAGCCCACTGCGCCCGGCCTAAATGTATATTTTAAATATATTTTCCCTTACTCTAAGACTGTGCTTTTTAGGACTCCTAACTTGATTATCTTCTTTATTCTCCTATTGTATTAAGAGGTTCAACCTGTGGTCTGTGAATTTGCCTGTGTATCTTACTTATATGAAAACTTTATGTTAAAACACAAATACTATTAGGAGTTTCAAAATTATAATCTCAGTGATATGACTAACAGAGACTACTGAATGAAATTTAAGTATTTGTCCTTAGAATGTGTTATACCATGGAAGTGTAATATATTCAGTTTATACCTACAGTTTATATTCAGTTTATAATATATTTAGTTTATACTTACAGTATACAAGTACAGTTGCAGTACTGTTCTAAAGCCACACTGTTCTTTTCTCGTTGTGGTTATCTCGATACAGATTTAAGTGCATTCATTTCAGGACTTGTTTTGTTTTTTTGCTTCAATTTTTAGCACTGACTTTCTTTAAAAATCATTTTACATTTTATTTATTTATTTATTTTGAGATGGAGTCTCACTCTGTCACCCAGGCTGGAGTGCAGTGGCATGATCTCAGATCACTGCAACCTCCACCTCCCGGGTTCAAGCTATTCTCCTGCCTCAGCCTCCTGAGTAGCTGGGATTACAGGTGCTCGCCACCACGCCTGGCTAATTTTTGTATTTTTAGTAGAGATGGGGTTTCACCATGTTGGCCAGGCTGGTCTTGAACTCCTAACCTCAAGTGATCCACCCGCCTCAGCCTCCCAGAGTGCTGGGATTACAGGTGTGAGCCACCGCGCCTAGCTCATTTTACATTTTAAAAAATTGTTGGAGGATTTTAAACTAATTTTTGAGGATATAACTCATTTACATGATCTCAAAGTCAAAACAATTTAAAAAGTGATATTCAGAGAAGTTTCTGTTCATTTGTCTCCTTACCCTGTTGCCTGTCTGCCACATAGATAACCATATTTATTAGACTTTTGGTTTATCCTTTTTCTTTTTCTTTCTGGCAACATAAACAGCTCTACGTATATGTGTACTTCCTCTTTCTTCCATGGAAGGTGGCATATTGCGCCTTGCTGTGACAGCACACCCTGAACACCCCTGGGCATCATGTTTGCAATTGTCCTTTCTTCTCACACCTGCACAGGTCTGCCAGGTGTACATGAGCTGGGGTTTGTTTATGTAGCTAGTCCTCTGCTGACACGCGTTGGGATGTGTATTAGTTTTATATCACTGCCATAACAAATCACCAAAAACTGAGTGGCTGATACAACATAAATGTGTCATCTTCTAGTTCTGCAGGTCAGAAGTCCAGCATGGGTCTCACCAGAGCCATGTTTCTTCCGGAAGCTCTGGGAATGAGTCAGCTTCCAGGCTCATTCGGGTTGCAGCAGAATTCAGTCCTTGCGGTTGTAGGACTGAGGTCCCCATACTGTGCTGTCAGCCATGGTCATTCCCAGCTCCTGGAGGTCACCACGGTCTGTGGCTCGGGATCCCCTTCCTTCATCTTCAGAGCAGCCGGGGCAGGTCGAGTCCTCTCAGACTCTGGCTTTTTCCTCCTCCTTCCTTCTCATCTCTCTGGCCCACTCTTCAGCCTCCCACTTCCACTTTTAGGGACTCGTGATTACCTTGTATTCACCTGCATAACCTCCCTGATTTAAGGTTCTTACCCTTAATCACATCTGCAGAGCCTCTCCTGCCACATAAGGCTGCGTACTCATGGGTTCCAGGAATTAGGGTATGGGCATCTCCAGGGGGCCTCATTCAGCCTTAAGCTTGTTTTCAGCCTTTTGCATAGTCATTCTGTATTTTTGCCACTGTATCTTTAGGGGAGATTCCCAGGCATGGGTTGGCTGGATCACAAGGCAAATGCACATGTAAACTTCCCAGACATTGCCAAATCCCTCTTCTGCAGATGGTAACATGTTGCATTCCCAGCAGCAACATGTATATATTTTTTGCCATGCAAAAAAAAAAATTGAAGTCTAATTTATGACTCCTTTCTTGCATGCCTCTGGTTTTTGAATCATAGGCAGAAAGGTTTTCCCCACTTTCAGGTTCTAAAGGAACCCAACCAATTTTCTGGTGCCAATTTTCTGGTTTCATTTTTACATTTAGAACTCCATCCATTTGGAACTGGTTCTTGTATATGGAGTGAGGTATGAATCCATTTTCATCATTTTGCAAATAGCTACATAATTGCCTCAGTGCCATTTATTAAAATGACCATTTTTTTTTCCTGATTTGTAACATTAAATTCTCATACGCACTTAGGTCTATTTCTGAACTTTTCATTCTGTTCTATTAGCCTGGTTATTCATGCACTAATTCCACATTGTTTACTTAGAGAGGCTTTAAACTATGCTTTAATATCTGGTGAGGCCTGCTTCCCCATAACCAATGTGTGCGCACAGACACACGCACACACACACACACACACACACACACACACGCATTGCTTGACTTTCTTAGGATTTTCCCGGCCACTCTTGTGGACATCTGATGGTGTTGAATCTTTCTGTCCAGGATCATGCTACCTCTTTTCACTTGTTTAAATCTACTTTTCTCAGCTGTTTTCTCTTGGCAAAGCACTGGGCTCTCTAATCCTGCCTTCACCTGCTCTCAGAAAGGCAGGAAAATGAGGGGCGATCAATATACCTCAAAAGCTGTAATGTGAAGAATATGGGCTTAGAATCAGACAGACCTGGTTCCCCCCTTTTTTAGCACCCCTGTTTCCCAGCTCTGTAGACGTGCTTCTTAACTTCTTTGTGAGCCTGAATTTCCATCTGGAGAATGGGGTCAATAGTACCATCTGCAAGGTTGTCATGAGGATTAACTCATGTGTGGCTATTTTAAATGATATTTTCTGCCTGTGTTGTTAGCATAGGGGAACGCAATTGATTTTTAAATATTTTTGTTTCTTTAATAAACTCTTCTGTGTTCTAAGTGCTTTCACAACTATGAACATGTTTAATTCTCATAATGGCTCTCTGGTGGCTGTTATAACCCCGTGTCACAGATGAGACATGAAGGTGTTGGGTTACCTGCCCAGGTCACACAGCCAAGCCATGAAGCCGGATTGGAGCCTGCAAACCTCGGAAGTCTGTGGCTGCTCAGCCTGGTGTATTGGTGTTACAGCCAGAAACTTTGGGAATTCTCTTGTTAGTTGGTTAGTTTTACTGTAATTTTCTATAAAGAATTCATATCATCTGTTAATGGCGACAGTTTTTGTTTCTTCCTTTGAATTTTTTATATCCTTTCTTTCTCTTTTTTGTTTCTTCTTCTTTGAGTATTTTGTAATCTTACTGGGAGGGCTAAAGCGTCTTCTATCATATTGAATTGGGACAGTGATCGAAGACAATCTTTGTTTTGTTACTTTAAAGAAATTATTGTAAGATTTTATCATCAGGTATGACATTTACACCATTGATGTAGGCTTTTTAAAAAATATATCCAGCCTGTATTGGGTTAAGATGATTCTTTTCTGATCCTGATTTCCTAGGAGTTGGGTTTTTTTTTTTTTAAGCATAAATAAATTTAATTGCATCAGACTATTTTCTCATCTATTGAGCTGCTCATTTGGTTTTTCTGATTTCATCTGTTGGTAAGGCGGTTCACACTGCCCTTCTGTTTCACCATTCCGGAGCTCCTGAGACAGAAGCAATTTGGTCATGATGTTTGTTTTGTTTGGGGTTAAGATTGTTGTATGCATTTTCATAAGTGAACTTGGCCTTTTCTGGTTGTAGGTTTGGCCTGGGTTTTAAGATCGATAGTGTATTTTCTCACCAGTTTTCATAAACAAAGTTTGGATTGAGCTTGTGTTCCTTAGCCCTCAGGCAGAGGACCCTTGTGGGCATCTGCACAGTGAGGTCCCTCAGGCGGAGGTGAGACCCTCCCTCAGGTGGAGGTGAGACCCCTGTGGGCATCTGCACAATGAGGCCCCTCAGAGGGAGGTGAGACTCTCCCTCAGGTGGAGGTGAGACCCTTGTGGGCATCTGCACAATGAGGCCCCTCAGATGGAGGTGAGACTCTCCCTCAGGTGGAGGTGAGACCCTCCCTCAGGCGGAGGTGAGACCCTCCCTCAGGCGGAGGTGAGTCCCTCCTTCAGGTGGAGGTGAGACCCTCCCTCAAGTGGAGGTGAGACCCTCGTGGGCATCTGCAGGATGAGGTCTCTCAGGTGGAGGTGAGACCCTCCCTCAAGTGGAGGTGAGACCCTCGTGGGCATCTGCAGGATGAGGTCTCTCAGGTGGAGGTGAGACCCTCCCTCAAGTGGAGGTGAGACCCTCGTGGGCATCTGCAGGATGAGGTCTCTCAGGTGGAGGTGAGACCCTCATGGGCATCTGCACAGGGTGCTCAGTGCTCCCAATCCTGCCACACGTTGTGGGTGTGGAGGCGCCCAGACCCACGACTCAGTTCACCAGAACCCCTGGGGCAGGGGCTGCAGCACTCTTCCATTTGTGAGGCTTGGAAATGACAGATCTGCGTCTCCGCTGAGGGTCTTGCCTCAGGGGGCCTCTGTGCTGGGCCTTGGAGGCAAGATGTGCTCAGGCAGCCTGTCCCGGGCTGCTATTCTCCAGCAGTTCAGAGGTTTTAGTGCTCCAGGGAAGAATGAACGGGGCAAGCTTCCTGCCTTCCCCATTGTGGCCTTGCCCCTTCCCCAGGCCTGTGTTGGTTGCACACCTCCCTGGGCTGTCTCTGAGTGTCCAGGGCAGGGAAGCTCCGTCACGTGGAGCCCACGTGCGGGTGACTCCCTGGGGCTGCCTGACTCCTGGGCCAGCTCACAGCCTGCAGCCAATGGTTAAACAGTTCATGTGGAATTTCCAATTCCCTTGAAGGGTAATCTTTCCCTTTGATTTCAAAAGTGTTTTAGAAACTACAGACAAGCCTTAAGAATCCTACAGAGAATTCCCCTCCACCCAAAGGCCTCATCCATGATTTGCCCAGTTTTCCCCAAAAGCCCTTGGTAACAAAAGGCTCCACTCCAGGACATGGGCTGCACCCAGTAGTCTCCTGTGATCTCAGTTATTTCTTGACTTCTGTGACCTTGACAATTTTGAAGACTACAGGCCGGTTATTTCCCTGATTCCCCTCAATTTGGATTTATCCCAGTGTCTTTAGGAGTCGTCCTAGGTGACGCATTTTTGGCCAGAATGTGGGGGAAGTGATGCTGGGCGCCTCCTGCTACACCTTGTTGGGTTTGACTTGGCCTTGGCATGTCCTGTTGTTAGTCCAGTTATTTTGCTAACTTGACTGAGATTTCTCCACTCTAAAATTACCACCACCTCTGCACCACCCACTTTACAATTAATCAGTATTTTGTGAGAAGATACTTTGAGATTCTTTAAAAACCTCATTTCCCTTTCCAGTCTCATCCACCAGTTTGTCATCCATTAATATTTCTTGCTGGAATTAATTAGGGCAACGAGGGCACCAGTGATTTTTTAAAAATTCAATCATTTCTTCTACATTTATCCATTGGCCTATTCCTGAAAGCAAAAGCTTTCTCCTCATTTATTTTTCCATTAACTATCATCAGTGTGGACTCGTGACTTTTTATTTTGGGTAACAGATTTTAACCCATTGCTATCATTGCTAATTTTGATGCTCAAACTTCCCTCCATTTGGCCATTTGGGGGTGGTGGGGAGCCCATCCAGCTGGCTTCTGTATTCTTTTGATGTCTCCATCATTGTTTGAGCACTTCCTTATCTTCTGGCACAAGATGTTCCCAACTCATCTTGTTCTTTCTCTCTTCTTTCCCAGCCATTTCTCCAGGGAACCTTGGGTTAGTGCAGTGGAGAGTGGGATTTAGAAAGCAAGATCCAGGCAGTAGTGTGCTTATTGCTACTGGGGCATCACTGCTCCCAGCTAGGAAATGTACATATATCTATAGCTAGGTCAGTTTCTATATCTAGCCACATATACTGAAAAGCATTATTTCACACTATCACCTCCAAATACAATGCAAAACCCTCAGTTTATGTGAGCTTCCCCTTTTCTACATCTATCCGAGCCCTTCTCTGGCTCCCAGTATGCTCAGTATATTTATTTTTTTGCTGAATTCCACTCTATGTGGCCAGTCTTATGATCAAAGTGGGCTGCTGCCCTGCTTGGACACCATTCTGCTTGGATGCCTTCTTTGCCCAGATCCTGACCCCTGACTGGATTCTTTCACTGCTGCCCTTAAAATTTTTGCATATAAACTGAAGTTATCAAAGTCTAACATGACTGCACTATCTTCTTTCCAGGACTTAAGTACAGGACTTAAAAATTCCTGAAGTCCAGTCAAGTCATACTTGTTATATGTCCAGCACATCAACTCTGCCTCACTTTTCTATATCTACAAAGGCAATGATCCTTATTGGGGCATTCTGTCTCACAGTGAGTGCTGGCTTAGATTTCTCCACATTTGCCATTTTCTTTTCTTTTCTTTTCTTTTCTTTCTTTCTTTTTTTTTTTTTTTTTTTTTTTGAGACAGAGTCTCACTCTGTCACCCAGGCTGGAGTGCAGCATCAGGATCTGGGCTCACTGCAACCTCCACCTCCCAGGTTCAAATGGTTCTCATGCCTCAGCTTCCTGAGTAACTGGGATGATAGGCACATACCACCACACCTGGCTAATTTTTGTATTTTTGGTAGAGATGGGGTTTTACCATGTTGGCCAGGCTGGTCTCAAACTCCTGACCTCAGGAGATCCACCCACCTCAGCCTCCAAAGTGCTAGGATTACAGGCGTGAGCCACTGCACCCTGCCAACAGCAAGGTATGCTTTTAACAATGACGAATGAGCAGGCATCTCTTTAAACACCTTCTGAGGGTGTTTCACTGGCAGGCCAGTGTAGATAAGAGCTGCTGTTCAGCCTTCTACAGACTCAAGCAGAATATACTCCAACCCTCCACATCACCACCCAACACCTTTACAGCTCCGTCCAGGGAAAGAACAGTTCTGCAGCCCCCTCTTCTCATTCTTAATGCCGGAATTCTGGCCACACGTTCTTTTGGGGAACTCCACACTGCTTCTCTCCACGTGCCACCTTCCTGGCCTTCATCACATTCCACGGATCATCTCTGACTCATCCCCCAGGAAAGACACTGTGACAAGCAGCAAGCAGAACAAAACCGTCCGGGGTGTAGACACAAACAGCACAGGCTTTGGGATCACAGCGACAGGGCCCGGAATCCCAGCTCCATCGCTTTCTAGCTGTGAGGCTTTAGGGAAGTCTTTTAGGTCATGTTCTTTAGCCGTAAAGCCCGAATAACAGTGCCTGTCTCACGGGTGACTGAGACAACTAGAACATGGTGTTACATTGACTTCTGCTTTCTGTCGAGCTTGAGCAACTTTACGAATACATCTCCTCTGAGAAACCTGCCAGCCCCTGAGGCTGTCTGTGGCTCTGTCCCAGCCTCCCTCTGTGCTCGCCCACCCCCTGTCCCGTGGTCCTCCCAGGACACCTGGCTCTCATTCCCCAGCCACTTCTCTGAGAATGTCCCATGGGCTCCCTGGTCCAGGCAGGCTCCAGAGGCACCCATGAAGCCCAGCTGTCCTAAACTCCAGGCAGCGGGGCCCTTGAGGCTGTGACTAGTGTAGATGAGGCCTCTGGGGCCTCCTATACCTCACCCCCTTTGAATGGGATGCCAGACAAACCCAGGCCTTCTCCGCTGTAGGGAGACTCCAGGGCTGCCTCTCACAGCCTCTCACCTGGGAAGCCGTTGTTGACTCCTAGTCTGTGCCTGGCCCTGGGCTAGAATTTGGGGAGGAGAAAGACTCCGGAGCACATGGTCTAGATACAAAGTCATTAATCACATAGAAGCCAGGGAGGTGAAGTCAGAGAGGTCTGCTGGGGCGCCGGGAGGACACTGAGGAAGGAACAATAGAACCCATCAGTTGGGTGTGGAGGGCCCAGGAAGGTCCTAACAGCCAAGCCCCGTCTCGAGGCTCTGTGAACGTGAGCCCTGGCGGAGAGCAGCAGAGCAGGGCAGGGGTGAAAGCTCCCACCACAACACTCTCTGCCAGAAGAGCGTTCACGTTTCTTCCCTTTCATCCACTTTTCAGTCGTATCTTCTTTGCAGAAACGTTTCCTTTAGATGCTAACCATTTTTAAAAGTGCACCAAGAAGGTTTTATTACTTAGAGTTACCTTCAGTGAATTATGGAATGGAGGATCCTAATCATTGGAGGAACCCATTGAAAGGCCCTATAATAAGTTGATGCTCAGATGTGGGTTGCAAAAAAAAAAAGCAGCAGCTTTTATAGGTATTTCTGGCTCAGTAATGCTTTGCTTAATTAGTAACCTCTGACTGTAGAGTGAGCAAAACATCTCTTTGAGCATTTTTATGGTGCACCATAAAAGGGAGAATGCAAATGTTATATGTTTTCATTTGCCACTCCTGTTTGTCTGCTCAGTTAGCTCTGTAAACCCCTGCCATTCGCAGCCATTTGCTGTGCTCTAATAGCCAAAATAACGTCTAGTCTTCTCAAAAGCCTGCCCTGAGCAGAGTTTTCCATAATGAAGATGCTAGTGGTAACACTTTAGGTACAGCTAAAACTGTTTTCATTCTGAAAATGGAAAGCAAAAAAAAAAAAAAAAAGTCCCACTTAGTGCTTATTTGTGCATAATAGTAGCCATTTTCTTAGAAGAAACTGTTTTAGAAAGTGTTATGGGCTAATAAAGCACAAGTCTGTTTAGTGCTGGTCTCTTTGTAACTAAAGAGTAGTGGAGATGGAGCAGCCGGGTGCCCAGGTGTCCCCAGGACACTTAGAGACGCCGAGGCTGCCGGCGGCGTCGACAGCGACAGCGTTTGGAATGACGCATGCCTCGGTGAAGTCGGGGGCGTGAAGCAACACTGTCTCTCTCCTAAGCACACGCTGTGCCGAGGGACCGGATCCTGGGCTGATGGATGGGAGGCCACGGGCTGTGTTTCATTTTGCTGTTTGCTGAGGCACTCACCTGCGAGGACATCTTGCAGGATGTATGGGGCTTTCTGTTTCTCTAGCACGCCCTTGATCCAAAGCCTCTTGCAATACACCTCTCCCAGAGGTGAATCCTGGTGAAAATGTCATCTCAGCAGATGAGTGTATCTGCTTTCCCTAGTCAGAAGTTGAAGCCCATACAATCCGGGGGAAGTCCCCTTTTTGCCTAAATGGCCAGGGTGTTTTTTTGGTGCTTTTTGCGACGGACTCTAACTCTGTTGCCCAGGCTGGAGTGCAGTGACGTGATCTCAGCTCACTGAAACCTCAGCCTTGCAGATTCAAGCGATTCTCCTGCCTCAGCCTCCGGAGTAGAGTGGCTGGGATTACAGGCACCTGCCACCACACCCAGCTAATTTTTGTATTTGTAGTAGAGAGGGGGTTTTGCCATGTTGTCTAGGCTGGTCTCAAACTCCTGACCTCAAATGATCCGCCCACCTCGGCCTCCCAAAGTGCTGGTATTATAGGTGTGAGCCACCGCGCCCAGCCCAGCCAGGGGTTTGAAAGCCAAATGGATTGCCCTGGAATTCCAGGGTGGGATTGCCCTTCCACAGAACTTGCTTCTGCTCTACTCGCCCCTCCAATCCCCATGTGCTGACACTCGCTGTGGTCCAGTGCTGTGCTAAACGCAGGGGCCTCTGAGGCAAGTACAAAGAGAACCTGCCTTCAGTGAGTAGGAAAGAGAGACGCAGGAAAGAAGCAAGATACCAAGACCTCATGGCAGGTGGCCGTGCCTCAGAGGGAGAAGCAAAGGACCGGGACCTCAGAGGAGGTTTCCTTTATTGTTATCAAACCGGACTTGTGGACCTGCCTGGCACAGCAAAGCCAAACCATTGACATCGGGATTGCAGCGAGAGAAAGTGAGGTGTGTCTTTCAGGGCACCAGGCCAGGAGAATCGGGTCACTCATGCCTAAGACCTGACCTCTCCTATGGCTTACAGTAAGGATCTATAAAGGCAGAGAGGCAGAGGCTTCAGGCAGAGTCAAGCATCAGGACACAGAGGTGACACATTGGTTTTACCTAAAAGGACATCTTAAAGCAGGAACCCACAGGTTATAGGTAAATTCAAAGATTTTCTGATCTGTGATCGGTTAAGGGGGTGAAGCTTTGTCGAAACATTTTGGACCAGCAGAAAAGAACATTAGCTCTGGCCTGAGGGTGTGACTTCCTCCAGGCTCCTTAGGAAGAAATTTAGCAAACAGCAGAGGTCAGAGTTCCATCCTCAGCTCCCCCATATCTGAGCTCTTCCTCAGCTCCCCCATATCTGAGCTCTTCCTCAGCTCCCCCATATCTGAGCTCTTCCTCAGCTCCCCCATATCTGAGCTCTTCCTCAGCTCCCCCATATCTGAGCTCTTCCTCAGCTCCCCCATATCTGAGGTCTATGTGTAGCGGACCTGCATAGCCAACCAGTTTGGTGGGAGTCCGGGTTTCTGAAAAACAACTCAGGGACATATGGTAAGATGTCACTTTAGTTTCTATTGGGAACCAAGCATCTAGCTTCCTTGGCTATTGTTTTCAGCTACTTTTACCTTCTTGTTTGTCAGGTTGCTCCTTTATTTATTTATTTTTAATTTTTATTTATTATTTATTTTTTTCCGAGATGGAGTCTCACTCTGTCTCACAGGCTGGAGTGCAGTGGCGCGATCTCAGCTCACTGCAACCTCCACCTCCCGGGTTCAAGCGATTCTGCTGCCTCAGCCTCCCAAGTAGCTGGAATTACAGGCGCCCGCCACCACACCTGGCTAATTTTTTGTATTTTTAGTAGAGATGGGATTTCGCCATGTTGGCCAGGCTGGTCTGGAACTTCTGACCTCAGGTGATCTGCCTGCCTTGGCCTCCCAAAGTGCTGGGATTACAGGTGTGAGCCACCGCACCCAGCCTTGCTCATTTACTTCTCAGGGCTAGCTAGGTGCCTGGAATTTCCCTTGAAGGAACTCAAGATTTTTCTTTATTTCCATGTTTGGGGGCCCACCAGTCCCTAAGAGGGGTTCCTGCTCCATCTCATTATGAGGATCTTCCTTTGAAAAATAGGCAGTGTGGACATGTGGGTAGAGACCTGTCCTGAAATGTAGCTGTAAAGCGTCCACTTTCCCGTGTGTGTCTTTTCTGTGATTTGCTTTCCTCTCTTCAAAAGTCCACAGTGTTTATAAGCACATCAGGCAATGTCAAGGCTTAGAAATCCCAGAGGCTCCTAGAATAAGACACTCAGATCCCCTCACTCTACCTTTAATGCTGCTAGCATTCCGTCTGGAACCAGGCCTGGCTGTGGCAGGGCAGAGCCAGCTCTGGGACCTGCATGGATTTGTGTGGCCACAGGCAAGGCCAGGGGAAGGTGAGGTTATTACCTGGTAAAACCAGCAAAAGAGAGGAACTTTACGCACCTTAGCAACGAGCCACCCTCCCGGCAATGGTTGTTAGGGGTGTGGGGGATGGTCCCTGAGAGCTGGCTGGTTGGCAGAGGATGGAGAACAGAGGCTGGGGGCCAACCATACCGGGATGGGTTGTGGGACCTCTGTAAGCCTCAGTTTCTTCATCATAAAATTCAGAGACCAGCAGTTCATTTAACGCTTTAGCATGGGACTAGCACATATTCGACATTTAATAAATGGAGTTTCCTAATAATAAAAATAATGAAGTTAAGGCAAGTGTTTAGCATCCAAGAAGGCTGCTTGAGACACTGTGACCTTCAGAGGAAAGACCTCCTTCCCCAGAGGGAGGCCTGTGGAGTGTGCAGGGCCCTGTCCTAGAAAATACCTGGGAAACCAAGCAGAGGCCAGCAGGGCAGGTTCAGGCAGGATGAGCGCCACACAGGAGCTGAGATTCAGGGGCCGGGGACACTGAAACCCCCATGGGGGTCGCCGTGGTCAGAGAACCCAGGTCTGCGAAGTCCCCAGTGACCGTAAGGATCTGTAGCCCAGGAAGAGACAGCCTGGGCTCGAACACCCACAGTGGCAGTGGAGAGTCAGGCTGGTGCTACTCACAGTGCACTCAAGCAGAACCATGAACTCACACAGCTTGAAAATGGCAAATCCAGCAGTCCCCATCTCTTTTTCCTGGTAGAAACTGACTTTAGGAACAGCAAGGAGGCTTCTCACCCAGGACACTGGGTTCCCAGGCTTCACCCAGCTGGGCAGAGGGTCAGGAGCAGCCCGTCTCTGCAGAGGCATTGGCCTGTTCCTGCCCCACCCCACCTCGCAGCAAACAAAGATGGCAAGACGGCCTGGGCCGGCTCTGGGTGAGGGGCTCACCTGGGTCAGGAAGCAGACAGCTCCTGTATGGCCAGGGGCTCTCAGGTTGCTGTGTTTGGTACAGTAACGTCCTGTATTTATTTATTATGTGGTTACCATCTTTGTCCTCCCAGGAACACAAGCTCAGTGAGAGCAGGGACTTTGACCAGTGCCGCATCTCCCCTTGGCACCCAGAACAGGGCCTGCTGCATAGAAGGAAGGCATCATGCCAGGAAGCACCTGTGAGCAGGTGGACAGGGCATCGCACACATGCCATCCGGGACAGACATAGCCCCAGACAGACATATTGGGCCACCCAAGGCCCAATAAAGTTTCCAACCTTGATTGACTTCACTGTCCACCCGGCCACCTGTTACCTCTGCAGGAAGAAATTCTAGTGTGCCCGTCTCCTGCAGGTTCATAAGCCAAATGCTTTTATCTCATCACTTCAAGATCTGGGGCTGGGGGTTTCTCATCACTACTTCTGTCTCCTCCTTCCCTCATTATGGAAGGATGTGAGACCTGTCTGTGGCCCTTTGGATAAGTATCTGTCAGCATTTCGGTCGTAATAAACCCTGACTGTAGTTGAATTTCTTTTTCATAATAGGAGGAACAAGAGTGACATTATCTCTGAATAGTCGCACATGCACAGGAGAGCTGTCATCGGCCCTAATGACTCCTTCCGTAATCCCACGGTCATCTGGGTAAATTTGCCGAGACAGGCCTCATTTTTTGTTTTGGTGTAATGTCTCTGCCTAAGCGTTTAGGTGCTGGGGAGACAGGTGACAATGACATACATACTCAGAAATCTCAGAATGTTTCTTGGTTGCTCGACTGTCCATAATAATACCCTCACAGTGGCTTTTCTCTCTTATTTCTCAACCAGCATACAAAATCTGTATGAGATGAATGGTGGAAAAGGGGCCTTTTTGTTCATTCGTCTGTCAGATCCGTTGAGGTCCTATTATGGGACCTTTGAAACTACCACAGGAGAGGAAAATACTGCAGCATAAGTGACAACTCAAGTGGGACCGAAGGAAGTGTTTTACCACAAATGTCATTTTCGAAAAATAGAGGTCGACGTATATATAAATCACAACCGTCAAAGCAAATTAAATTTTATGAGACTCACATTTCCCCGTTCTTTCCCAGGACCATTCCCTGCTCCGATTCCTTCATCCTAATTCTCTTGTTGGTTTTTTTAGATTTGCCTGTGTGTTTCATTTTTCCAGCCATTAGGTTTTATATTTCTTTCCTTCATTCGCCCATTCACCCAGCAAACACTTATTAAGCACCTACTGTTTTATAGATTTTATTGTTCCAGGTATCATGCTACAGATTAGATTACTAAGGTCAAAACCTTTTAGTTTCTCCCTCCGAGAATTCACAATTTTCAGGAGGAGGGATGTGAGAGGAGGATGGAAATGTACTCGGTTTTTTCTTTTTTTTGTTTTGAGATAGGGTCTCACTCTGTCACCCAGGCTGGAGTGCAGTGGCACAATCTTGGCTCACTGCAGCCTCAACCTCCCAGGCTCAAGCAATTCTCCCACCTCAGCCTCCTGAGTAGCTGGGATTACAGGAGCACACCACCATGCCCTTTTTTTTTTTTTTTTTGGTAGAGATGGGGTCTCCCTATGTGGCCCTGGCTGGTCTCAAATTCCTGAGCTCAAGCGATCCTCCTGCCCCAGCCTCCCAAAGTGCTGGGATTACAGGTGTGAGCCACTGTGCCCGGCCACAAATATAGTCTAAATTTTGGTACACATGAGACTCGTGAGAATTGTTGTAATGATCTATGGCCAGGGGAGTATGTGAAAGCAAATGAGTGAGCAGGGTCAGCCAGGAAGGCTCTGCAGAGGAGGTGAGACTCAGGTTGGACCTTGAAGGGGACACAGTCTTTCGATGGGAAGGAAGACATTCCAGGCACAGAGAAGAGAGGAATGAAAGGCTCAGAGTTAGAAAGTTGCACAGCACCTGTCGTTTTAAAGTGTAGATCTTGTTTTTATTCGGGAACGGTGATGCCAACAGATCGAGAGACAAATGGCATTGGAAAGACGGCTTATTGCTGACAGATCCCAAGGGGAGGGGGCAGGGAATGCCACGCAGGGCCATGTGCAGAAGCACCGGGTGGGTCAGGAGGCAGAGGAGGAGGGGACTGTGGCAGGAGCCTCTCCTGTGGCTTCTGAGGGAAGGGCCGGGCCAGGCAAGGTTAGGACTGCCTGGTATCACAGTCTCAGCGGGCTCCGGGGCTGGGGGCTGTTCCTGCTATCAGATGCCCAGCCCCAGTGACAGGACAGAGGCATGAAGCCCTGAGTGTGAGCGCTCACAGAGGACGAGGTGGGACTGGGCTCTAGGTACAAAAGGTACTACCTCCAGGTGAGCTGCTTGCTGTCTCTGGGAACTGGCTCACCCTGGGAGGGCCATGTCTCCAGGGCCAGCCAGGCCCAGGTGTGCTAGGTCCAGTGGAAGTGGTGGCTAATGCACCGTGGGCAGGGCCAAGCAGGCACAGAGTGGGGCGTGTGTGAGCAGGATGTGATGGGAGATGGCCCAAGGGGAGCCACAGCTGGTGGGAAAGGCCGTGCTTGGGGGCTGGCTTGTTTTTGTCTAAAAGCACCCCTAAGAAACCATGGCTGCTGGTCACCAAGCTCGCTGGCATGTGCCGGAGTGTCCGGGGCTGACCTCGTCCCACTGGGGGCTCTTGACAGCCCTTTAGGGTGACCACTGTGGTCCTTGCTATGTGGACAGGAAGTCTGAGGAGCTCAGTGTCTCTCGGACGTAGGCCCAGCCAGGCCTCATGCCCCAGAGATTTTGGCCCAGGAGCTGCTGCTGCTCTCCTCACGCCCCTTCCTGGGCAACGGAGCAGAAGTCCTCACCAGCCTTTCAGGAATTTAGAAATATTAGCAGGGAATCACCCAACGTGTGGCACAGGGAGTGTCAACGTCCCTGTTTCCCCTTGAGAGGGATCAGATCTGATGGGAGGGAGGGACAGATGCGGATGGGGAGGTTGCAGGGCTCAGCTCAGACACGGCCCTGGGCTCCTAGGTCAGGGGCCATAGGGGGCAGACATGGCCTCCAGGAGAAGGGCTTTATGAAGGAGCTGGTTCCTTCAGGGCATGGGGTTGAGCGGGAATGCTGTTTCGGGGGACACACTTGGGAGATGTGAACAAACTGGCCAGAATGCAGAGAGCACAGGGGGAGCTAAGGCAGGCACCAGGCGCTGTGGACTGAGTGTGCCCCCAATTCCTGTGCTGAAATCCTCACCCCCAAGGCGAGGGTGTCAGCAGGCCTTTAGGAGGGGATGGGGTCATGGGGTGGAGCCCTCACCAATGCGATGAGTGCCCCTCTCCTTCCACCACGTGAGGACACAGGGGCACTTGGCCGTCCCCAGCCTGGAAGGGAGTCCTCACCGGGACCCACCCAGGCTGATCCCCTGGTCCCTTCAGTCCCAGCGCTGTGAGGAAATGAACTCCCATTGCTTGTAAGCCGCCCAGTCTGTGGAGGGTCATCACAGTCGCCTAGTGGGGAAGGTGGTGTAGGAGGGCACCAGGCACCCCTGGGCCTGGAGAGGGAGGCCGGACCGCTCGGCACAGCAAGAGCCGTGAATTGGAGTCGGGTGAGATGGATGAGCTGGGGGCCTGTGGGTTAACAAGGACCCCAGACTCATCTGCCCCTCCTTCCCTGTGGCTGTGAGCCTCAAGGTCCACAACACCCTGAGGCCTGCCCCAGGCTGAACCCTGCAGGGTGCGTGACGGGGGAAGGGAGGCCTATGCAGAGGTGCACATAGGGGTCTCCTTTAGGCCAGTGCTCTCCGCACTGGTTGCCAGAGAGGCCGCCTTGCCTGGGCCCCGAAAACCAACAGCTGGGCAGCCCTGACCCTTTGGTTGGTTTGTTTTAAGGTAGCAAGGACACTTGCTTTTTTTTTTTTTTTTTTTTTTGAGACGGAGTCTCGCTCTGTCGCCCAGGCTGGAGTGCAGTGGCGCGATCTCGGCAAGCTCCGCCTCCCGGGTTCACGCCATTCTCCTGCCTCAGCCTCCTGAATAGCTGGGACTACAGGCGCCCGCCACCACGCCACGCCCGGCTAATTTTTTGTGTTTTTAGTAGAGACGGGAGTTTCACCATGTTAGCCAGGATGGTCTCGATCTCCTGACCTCATGATCCACCCGCCTCGGCCTCCCAAAGTGCTGGGATTACAGGCGTGAGCCACCGCGCCCGGCCGAAAAATTTGCATTTTTTAAAACTCACCGATCTGTCAAAATAGTTCAAGCAAGAGGTTGGGAGCTTCTACATCAGGGTCCTACCACTGAAATCAAGCAAATGTAAGAGAGGCTGTGGAGGAGACCCCACCATGTGCAGCAGGGGAGGGGTGACAGAAGGAGCACTGACCCTTGATGACAGAGGACGATGGTGTCGTGACCAGAAAGAGAGCCTTCCACAGGCGGAGCCCGTCTTGGGAGGAAGATCGCGGTTCTGGGGTGAGGCTCTCACATGTGAGCTGCTGGAGCCCAGAAGCATCTGCCTGTGGTCGGTAGGAACGAGGTCCCGCACCCAGGTCTCTGTCTTCTTGTGGAGGGACAGGAAGGGCCCTAGGAAGGAGGCCATGCAAGAGAGAAGAAAGAGGAGGCAAGGACACACTCAGGAGGGGCAGAGAAAGGGCCAGATGGGGAGTGGAGGGAGAGCGAGAGAGCCAGCACCCCGGGAACCCAAGCATGGAGCTCAGGATCAGGGGACAAAGCCCATCACTCCACAGCCCTTCTGCCTCTGAAGATCCAAAGAATATTAAACAGTAAAGACAAAACAATGACAACCCGGAAAGACAGAAGTCCCAAGGGAAGGGCTGGGAATCTAGAGCTTGGCTGATTCAAAGCCTGAAGCTTCCTTGGGAGTGAAGATAAACGCAGCACAGCGTCGAGTCCCCTGCCGGCTCATCAGGTGTGCAAACTCTGCGATTTGTTTGAGGGAACCGTCCTCTGGGCCTTCCTGGGCCTTCCTGGTTTCCTGTGCCTTTACCAGAAGCCCCCATCTGTCCCTCCCTCTGCAGGGGCCCTCCAGCCACCTCCTCTCGGGAGGTTTCATTTGGCTGTGGTGGGCACGGGGAGCAGCCCTCAGAAGCAGGGGTACTCGGTGTCTGTGGAAGTTGCTAGACGTGCAAGTTTTCCTGCTGACACCAGAGTTTCAGCCGGGCAGGGTGCGCTTGGCTTGGCAGCTTTCCATGGAAGGGGTTCTGGAGCATCTTTTTCTCCTCCTCTTAGCTCTGGATGGAGGGGGGCCACCTCCTCACGTCCCTCCTCCCCTCCCCATACGCAGCTGCACCTTGTCTGCTTCCTCTCCATGTGCAAAATTACCTTTGGGATGAGGTTAATGACTGTCCTCTGAGCAGCCATTGACCCTGGCCTCCGGAGTGCTGAGCTCATCATGGCCACCAGAGCCTCCCAGCAGGGGTGTTCCTGGTCCTGCCCTGCCCACCAGTTTCCACCAGTTTTTCCAGAGGCCGGATCTCATATGCACAAACAGACCAAGCCTCCTGGCCCGCTGGCGCCAAACCCCGGCCAGACCTGGGAGTGGGCAAGCCGGGGGTGCGTGGCGGGCGGCAGCATCCCCGTGGGTATAACAGACAGACAGCGCCCCTAATGGGCCTGAAGGACCGCCCCTACCGGGTGGCATTTGAAATAGATGCCATTTCTGCCTTTGTCCGAAGTATCGTAAAGTACTGTTTATTAACCTTAAAAAAAGTTTTTAAAAAAAAAAAGCCGTTCAAAATCCCAGCTTCCCCACAGAGCTTTTTTTTTTTTTTTTTTTTTTTTTTTGGAGACAGAGCCTCGCTCTGTCACCCAGGCTGGAGTGCAGTGGCGCGATCTCGGCAACTCCGCCTCCCGGGTTCACTCCATTCTCCTGCCTCAGCCTCCGGAGTAGCTGGGACTACAGGCGCCCGCCACCACGTCCAGAGAATTTTTTGTATTTTTAGTGGAGACTGGGTTTCACCATGTCAGCCAGGATGGTCTCAATCTCCTGACCTCATGATCCACCCGCCTCGCCCTCCCAAAGTGCTGGGATTACAGGCGTGAGCCACCGTGCCCGGCCGGCCCCCGTTTCTGACCTTGCAGTGGTTTCCCAGCATCTCTGCAGAGGGAGCCGCACGCCCGGCGTTCTCAGAGAAACCCGATGAGCCTGGCTGCCTCTTGCTGTGCTTTCCCCCACTCTCCTGCTCTCTCAACGCGGCGCGTGCCTTTCTCTCCCGGGCAGCCTCCCAGGCCTTACTGGTTCTCTTTTGTTCCTCTTGGTCGTGGGGGTGGAACAGCCCTGAATCCCAGAGCTACTGCCCTGACCACCGCTGACCCCGCAGCAGCCCCTGTGGCCGAGAGCCTGCCCTGAGTGCCCAGTGCCTGAACAAGATGAGGGAGCCCACAGGGTCAGGAAGCCCCCAGGCCTCAGGTGAATGCTTCTGGGGCCAGGAAAGCAGCCAGACAGACTGAATCCATACATGCCGAGCATCCAGGCCAGAGGAGGGCAGGGAGCTCTAGGCAGAGCCCCCACCCAGGACCCCAGCGTTCCTCAGTCTTGTTTATTTCTCCCTCAGGCAGCCGAAAACACACATCCAGGGAGGGGAGGGTGGGGCTGCAGGGGCCAACCAGAGGAAGGAGACTTGGAGTCACTTAGCAAAGGTGAATGAGCGTCCGCAGTGCAGCTTGGGGTCTTGGAGAGTAAGTTGAACCTGCCAGGCGTCTGTTTCCCCCTCACACATGCACAGACCAGGCAAGGACCCGGAAGGCAGGAGGCTGCCGGGAAAAGCGCCCACCGGTCCCTTGGCACCGTGAGCTACGCACGTGAGCCACGTGCGCCCTGACTGCTGGCTCTTTCCTTAGTGCTTATACGTGATTGATAAAAGGTGCTAAATTGACGGCCTGAAATGGAAGTCATCCCTTTTTCTTCCTTTCTTCTTTTTTTTTTTTTAACAAACAAACAAAACGTATTTTCCATGAAATCGCCCAGTGCTTTGGTTTAACACCCAGAGGACTGGTTTCACTAAGAGGAGCCCACCTAAGTCACCGAGGACTCTGAAACCGCTAAACCATGCCACAGGGCCAGCATTCAACAGGGAGGCACTTTGCACCCAGTAAAATCCAACTGAAAAAATGCGGGGCTGGGTCCTCCGCACTCCCCAGTATCTGGTCCCAGCCCGCCCACGACCCCCATCTCCCCTGAGACATTGCCCAGGCAGCCGGGGGCCTCCCACGGAAGCCTGAGCAGCTCGTCTTGCTTGCCCTTCCCTCTGTGCTGTGGTGCGTGTTCTCCATTACCTGGAGTCCTGTAAGGTGTCGTGAGCTGTGCTGATGTGTGACAAACATTTGGTGACCTTGAATGAATCACACTTTTTCTGGGCCTCAGCTTCTTTCATCGTAACATAGGCTGGAATAATATCCTCCGGCTTCCTAGCTTATGGGTGGGCCCATTTATGCATCAGTTGCATAGATAAATACCGCACGGCCCCTCTCCACTAGACACTGTGCCGGGGCCAGAGCTTTCAAGCCAACCTGAGTGAGCTCCTCTGAGATCCCCGGATCGTGAAGTTCATTCTCTTTTGCCCATTAGGATTGGATGGTTCCAGTCTCAGCATTGTGCTCCTGGGTCCTTTCCCTCTTCACAGACGCGATGGAGGAAGGCAGCTGCCATGGGCCCTGATGGGGGATAGGGAGGCCTCAGTCCTGTCTGACTCAAGAGCTAGTCCAACCCCAGGTTCGCCTAGACCCTTCCCTTCTCCAAGATGAGTGTTCTGTGGAACCTTAATCTATCCACATAACTCTTGTTTTCTGTGTCTCTGAAGTGAGGATTTGAGGGTTTCGATGGCTACCCCAGTGCTGAGAACTGGCTCACTTTGGCTGAAGTGAGGATTTGAGGGGTTTCGATGTCTACCCCAGTGCTGAGAACTGGCTCACTTTGGTGCCAGGGGACTTGCCCCCTTTGCCTCTGGCTGTGCAAGGTGCACAGTCTTTTCCTAATTACACCACCCTGTGGTTTTGCCGACTTCCGGGCTATTCATTATCTACGCTGACCTCCAGCTCGTTCTCTACCAAATATTTTTGGCCAGTCATTCACATTTCATTTTATTGTTTCTTTTTTTCATTGAGGTGAAATTCACCTCACATAAAATTAACCATTTTAAAGAATACCATTCACAACTTAGTAGATTCCCAGTGCTGTGCAACCACCACGTCTGTCTAGTTCCAAAACATTTTTATCATGCCACAAAGAGACCTCATACCCAATAGCAGTCACTTCCCATCCCCTCCTCTCCCCATCCCCTGGCAACCACCAACCTGCATTCTGTCTCAATGGATTGAAAGATCCTGGACATTTCGTAAACTGGAATCGTGCGGTGCATGGACTTTGGGTCTGGCTTGCTTAGCTTTGCATCAATCATGTTTTGAGATTTGTCCATGTGGTAGCAGGTGTGGGTGCTTTGTTCCTTTCTATGGCTGAATCCTGTTCCATGATGCAGAGAGTCCTTTTGTTTATCCACTCAGTGCTGGGCGTTTGCCTTGTTCACGGCTTTGACTGTCATGACTAGTGCACTAGGAGCATGTGCCTGCAGGTATCTGTTAAGACACCTGTTGTCTGTTCTCTTGGGTCAGTGGCTGGGGGCGGAGTTGCTGGCTTATGCGGTGACTGTGTGTAACTTTTGGAGGAGCCACTGACCATGTGGATGTTTTCAGCTGAGAGCGTTGAGAGTTTTGCGCTTTGCCTTTCGAGTTCTCTAGGAAGCAAGCCACCAGCACGCCTGCTTACACAGTCTCCTCTGCATCCGTGTCGCCAGTTTACCAAGGTCATTTTGAATTCTCCTGCCACCCTCCCAAGACTTGGCCACCCACCACCTTGGTTTCCTTTGCACACTTAGTGAGCACGTTTCCTATCCTGTCATTTAAGCCACTTACGAAGTGTTAAATGCACCAGGCCCCAGGCCAATCCCACTCCAGCAGCCAGTTTGTCCTGACATGCTCTCCATGCTTGCAGCCGGCCTTCTCTGTGTCCCTTGGGTCCCCCAGAGCCACACGGCCACACGAAACCAGAGTTTGCTTGTGATGGGGCTGCAGAGATCTCCAAAGATGAGCTCCAGGGCTCTCCTGGTGGGCACAAGGCCGTGACTGTCTCTCCCGTGGCTCCCTAGCTGGCACAGCTTGTGTGGCACCATCAAGGGTGAGAGAGGGACCTGGTCAGCTTGGGGCAGTGGCAGTAGAAGCGGCACTGGCACTCGGGTTTCTCAAAAGCACAAGGATGAGTGAGAGGTGGGGCTC
Source organism: Pan troglodytes (assembly GCF_028858775.2). NCBI lineage: Eukaryota > Metazoa > Chordata > Mammalia > Primates > Hominidae > Pan > Pan troglodytes. The sequence continues at coordinate 10,057,577 of NC_072404.2, forward strand.
GGGGTCAGATTAGGGGAAATGAAAATGCTACTGAGCAGGGCGATGGTGTGGAGCTCCCAGACAGGGAGTAAAATTAGCACGAGACAGACCATGGGGCAGGAGCAAAGACTCGGGAGAGGAAGAAGCTGGGGAACTCGGAGGGCACCCTGCAGGCATCGCCAGCAGACCCGGAAAAGGCAAGTCTCTGTTGAAGGGAGTGGCTCTTCCCTCGTCAACACTGCCAGGAGGCAGTTTCTTTAAATCTTAAGGGGACTGGGCCTGCCGATCTGGCTTCCAGGGCAGAAGACTCGTCCTTCCCTGCCTAAGGACCTTCCTTATGCCGTGGGCCAGCAATGGTGTCTGTTTGGTGTGTGTTTGCGGCAGAAAGGGTTGGGGTCGAAGCTGGACCCCCAGCCTGTGCCCACAGCTCTGTCACTGCTTACCATGGTCCTGGCCAAGTCTTCCTTTCCAGGCTTTCTCTGAGCCCTCACTTGTCAAACAGGAGGAAGGATGAGATGGTATGGAAGGTCCCCTCCATCACTGATGGCCTCCAAGCCCTCAGAGGTTTGTTCCCAGGGGTTTCACTATTTGGGTCCAGTCCTTCTGTGGCCCAGTTCTTGACTGTGAGCTTTTGACTAAAACTCACCCAGACTTGATGGTGGGCATAGCAAGAGCCTGTATCTCCAAGGCACAAGAGGGGGTTGTGCAGGACTCAACTTGTCCCAGGTGTGGGGACGTCTTGCAGCCCTGCCCAGCTCACCAGGTACCAGCAGGTGCACATGGTCTACATGGCAGCCTCAATCCCTAAGGCATGTCCAGCCCATCTCAGTGTCTCCCTCTGCACAGGTGGGAGCTATCGGCGACGAGGAGGAGTGGGTCACCCTCTATGAAGAGGAGAATGAGCCTGATGCCCAGACGCTGGAGATCCCAAACCTCACACCCTACACTCACTACAGGTGAGAACAGCAGTGATAAGCTGTTACAGGAGGAAACACTGGCAGCCCAGGCAGGTGCCTTCTGTTGGCAATAGTAAAACCCAGTCATACGTATGCAAATCAGATGTTTCCTAGTGGCAATAACAGTACATAAAAGCCTTAAGGAGCAGGCAGGATGCATAGCTTGGTGTTATTCCAAGGAAGATGATAGGCAGATGTTAGACTCATGAGGCTCCTTCTATCAGTACCAGCTGGCAAAACACCCCATAGAAATGGCCCACTGTTATTATATTAGGCTGAATAACCAAGAACCACAGGCAGCAGAGATGTGGCATTTTACCAAACTCCACAACCTCTTGGGACTATTAACGTGCCGTGTGCAAACAAAGCAGATGTCCTAGGAAGATCTTTCTGCTCCCCTTCCCAAGCAGGGCCCAGGAGCTGCTAGTCTCACTTATCAAGCAATTAACATGCCATTTAACCTTTAGCTTCTTGAACCCCGAAACTGATCCGGGCAGTAAATCCTTGGCCTTAACAAAGGTTAGGGTGATTATGAGCTGTTAGTACTGTGATCACTTCCCGTAAGGCCTTTGAAGGAGATGGAATTTCCAGTTATCACCAGATGTTGAGTTTGATAATGTCATTGTTCTGCCAGGATGGAACATTTCATAAGATTGGAGAATGAAAGAATAGGAATTACTAATTCAGGGACTAAAAGGTGAAATTACATCATTGTGAAGAATTTTTCTTTCCGGCACAAAACCAAAGTTAGAGTTAAAAAAAAAAAAAAAAAACCTAATGAGAGATGCTATTTAGCTTCTATTCATTTTAACATCCTTCAGAAGCTTAGAACAGACAAATCAGGACACAATACACTGGGTTTTAAAGAAAAACATTTAGCTTAAAATGAGCTGTTGGGATTCAAGACTTACCATGTGAAATTAACTGAAGCTATATAATTATTTCAAAGAACAGAAACTGTAAGTAGAGATCAGTGTCCCTGTCTGAAACCCAGGTACATTTGGGGAAACCTCTATAGTAAATGTATATGTGCATACTTGGGATATTTTTCTTGTATGTAAATTGAATTCAAATAATTGTTTATGTATATGTAAAGAAGAGACAGAACTGAAAGCATTCCTGTAGATTTTAGAGAACATTGAACTCCACCCTCATTTTATAGTTAAGGAAACGGAGATTATCTGATTTGCTGTAGGTCTCACAGTTACTCATTGGATGGAATCACAGAGTGTGGTGTGAGCTGATAGAGGCCTCAGTTACCTGACAAAGTTTATTCTGCCAATGTTGAGGATGCACCCGTGACCCAGCATCAGGAGATCCTGGCAACATGTGCCCAAGGTGGTCAGGGCACAGCTTGCTTTTATACATTTTAGGGAGACATGAGACATCAATCAATATATGCAAGGTGAACATTGGTTCAGTCTGGAAAGGCAGGAAAGCTTGAAGCAAAGGCAGGAAGACTTCAAGCAGGGAGGGGGCTTGCAGGTCACAGATAGGTGAGAGACAAAGGATCCCATTCTTCTGAGTTTCTGATGAGCCTTTCCAAAGGAGGCTATCAGATCTGCATTGATCTCAGTGAGCAGAGGGATGACTTTGAAGAGAATGAGAAGCAGGTTTGCCCTAACGCAGCTTGTGTTTTCCTTGTAGCTTAGTGATTTGGGGTTCAAGATATTTTCCTTTCACCCCTCATTCTTCTCCTGAACCAACAGAAAAAGAGATGCAGAGTGCCGTTGATCATTTAAAAGGCTGGACTTCAAAACTGCCCTTTGGTAGTGACATCCTGACATTCCAATTCTGTCCCATAGCTACTTGCACTTTAACCCCTCGAGGTTATCCTAAACTTGAATCAGGGCAACTGATGACATCAATTTCTGGACACCCAATCCATCCAACTAGATTTCACTTGCAAATTTAAAATTGTTGAGTTGCAACTGATGTACCTTTACCTTTCTTTGAAGGCTTTTAGGGGAAAAAGGGCACATATGCAATTTGCATTTTTTTTTTTTTTTCTGAGGCAGAGTCTCGCTCTGTCACCCAGGCTGGAGTGCAGTGACACCATCTCAGCTTGTGCAACCTCTGCTTCCCTGGTTCAAGTGATTCTCCTGCATCAGCCTCTTGAGTAGCTGGGATTCCAGGCACCCGCCACCACGCCTGGCTAATTTTTGTATTTTTAGTAGAGACGAGATTTTGCCATGTTGGCCAGGCTGATCTGGAACTCTTGACCTCAGGTGATCCCCCACTGCCTCCTGCCTCAGCCTCCCTAAGTGCTGGGATTTGATTCCCCGCCACCGCTTGCCTTGGCCTCCCTTAGTGCTAGCATTACAGGTGTGAGCCACCACACCTGGCCACAATTTGCACTTTTAATGAAACCAGGTGAAAAGAGGGTGTCCTTGAGCAATAGCCTTTATGATATGAGTAGACACCTATCTGAGCCCTCCCTTGAGAAACAGTCAGTGCCTTTGTGGTTTCGTTCTTTTCCTTCTTACCTTTGCTTTGCCTTGACTCTCATCAGTGGTTTTTCCTTTAGATTTCGAATGAAGCAAGTGAACATTGTTGGGCCGAGCCCCTACAGTCAGTCTTCCCGGGTCATCCAGACCCTACAGGCCCCACCTGACGTGGCTCCAACCAGCGTCACGGTCCGTACTGCCAGTGAGACCAGCCTGCGGCTTCGCTGGGTGGTGAGTGGGGGTGAGAAGGGAGGCTGGAGGCAAAGGGGTCCTGAGTTAGCCAGGGCACACACTAATCCAGGGCTTAGGAGTTTCTTAGTCACGCCTTTGTCCTAGTCAAAACTAATCTCATCGTCAAACCAAAAAGTATTGCATTTTACAATTAGTGTTGGATCTCAGGCCAGCCCAGGAGATCTGATTAATTAGTAGCATTACTCACTCTCTTCTTGGAACTGAGGAATATTCCTTGGGGCAGGAAAGCTGGGGGTGCCTCACGCCAGAACTCTAAGTCCTTAAGCTAGGTCAACATGGAACCAATACTCAATATTTGTAAGAGAGCCAGCCTGATATTTAATCAGAACGTTTGCCCACAAAATTAAGCCAAAATGTATTAAAAGAAATTATATGCAGCCAAAGTTACTGACAGGGTTTCATTTAATTCACAGAACAAAAGTTTCAGGGAAGAATAAAGTAGATGCTTCTAAGACTATCTCCCCCAGGAACACCTCCACGGAGCTGGCCTCACAGGACACGCCCATCCCTTACAACCCGTGAGGGTGGCAGTTCTGAGATGTCAGCTCATCGCGACCCCTCGTTCCTTCCTAGCCCCTGCCGGATTCTCAGTACAACGGGAACCCTGAGTCCGTGGGCTACAGGATTAAGTACTGGCGCTCAGACCTCCAGTCCTCAGCAGTGGCCCAAGTCGTCAGTGACCGGCTGGAGAGAGAATTCACCATCGAGGAGCTGGAGGAGTGGATGGAATACGAGCTGCAGATGCAGGCCTTCAACGCCGTCGGGGCCGGGCCGTGGAGCGAGGTGGTGCGGGGCCGGACGCGGGAGTCAGGTGAGGGGAAGGCGATTCCCATCCTGGAGACACCGCATTAGAGATGGGGCTGAGTGCCCCTGAGCCTCCAGATCCCAGGCTAGTGGCGTCTCATTGGCCTGTCCCACTTGTGTCTGTCTTGGAGCTTTCCTAATCCCGGGTTTGGCCAGACTCGGCAGGAATTTCTGTCTGATTTCATTAGGGCCCCAAGCCATTCACTGGAAACTGGTGATGATTTCCAACAGGGGCTCGACTCACATTACTATTTTCTGAATTAGGGATAATTTTCGCTAACGATGAAAAGCAAAAGTGTGTAAAGTTCCTATGGGGAATCTTTAAAATACAAGGTATTCAGGACCTTCTTGTCACAAATTAATAGAGGTAGTATGTTAAGTAATCTAGCCTGTGGTAATAAATAGGCCTCCAAAAGTTTAATTGCTTGAACATAATAGGAGTTTACTTCTCACTCATATTGTGGTCTAAGGTGGGCATTCCTGTTTGGCGGGTGGCTCTCTTCCACGAGGTGATTCAGGGACCCAGGCTTTACCGTTCTGTGGGACTAATCTCCTTCTGCACCCAGCTGCCAGCAGGGAAAAGAAGGCAAAGAATGGACCTCTTCAGACCTGTTCAGGAGTGGAACGTCACTCTGTTCATCTTCTTGGGGCTCAGTCATGGGGCTCTGCCACTTGCCAGGAAGAAATGGAGCAGTGTTTTTGGCCAACCTTGAGCAGACCTCTGCTGCACTGTGCTAATGCTGAAAGTGGCTGCCTAATCTTCTAGGCTTTGTGGACTAACTTCCGCTCGCCAACTGTGGGTCAGAGGAGCTTTTCTTGCCCCCCTCCTTAAATTTTTAGAAACCCAAGGGAAGGACGGCAATTAACGCTCATGAAGGACTCACTGTCACCTGACCCCGGTCCCTTCAGTCTGATCTGAATTAGTGAGGTTCTGTCTGGAGAAGGAATGAACCAGCTGCACCTCTGCCCCAGGCTTCTTGGATGAGAGTCACAGCTTGTGCTTGATAGATGGAGGGGCTGTTCATTCTGGACTAACCTAGGCTGTTAGAAATACAACTTAAATTCCTGACCTTTGTCCAGACATGGGATGAGGAGGAGGTATGAAGGGTTGAGATGGTGAACTGGGTCAGTGGCCAGAGGAAAAGAACAAGACTCCCCCACTCCTTCCCCCAGGGAGCCTAGATCCATTTTGCTTATTGATGTCAAACCCTCTTATTCGCTCTCTTTTGCTTCTCTTCTCTGACTCTCTGCGTTAATGAGAATATTTGGCTCCATTGTTTTTGCTGTCGTAGACATGGCTCTGTTTCCTGGAGACAGCTCCTGAGCCCAGCATGAGTCCTCCTTTCCTTGGGGCTCCCAGGGCACAGAATCGCCCTTGAAGCTGGGGAGTCAAGAGATGGCCAGGGCCTGCCCACAGCTGTTTCCACCCCAGAGTCCTCGGAAATGCCCCGGATCTGCCCTCTCTGCAACCCAGAGCCTCCCTGCTTCTGTCCCTGTACTACAATGCCGTGCAAAGAGACGGCATTGTTGTTGTTTTCAATAGAAAAATTAATTAACTTGCTAGATGCTGGAAACTGCCTTAGGAGACACCGTTGGAACTCAGAGTGACTTTGATGGGAAATGGACAGAAAGATGAGCTAGGAAGCCAAGTGCGTGACGGGTATCAGAGAAAACCTCGCACAGTCAGCAGGAGGAGGCAGAGGACGTGGGGGCACAAGGCCTGTTGGCATGGCTGGAGGTGGCTTTGGGGGGCTGCCATCCTCAGGACAGAGGAGTTTAAAAGGGAGGAAAGCATAGACACTTGGGGGGCCCAGGGCTCCCGGGCCTGGCCTGTCTGCTCTAAAGATGAAGAGGGAAACATAGAAGGTGGTGCCGAGGTGGGAGGGCAGCCTCTGAGGACAGCTGGAGTGAGGACGCAGATCAGCTCCCAGCAATAAGGAAAGGGGCCTTGGAGCCCTGGGCGGTGCTGCCCCCTCACCTCTTCCTAATGCTCATCTTATCCGTGCCAGGTGCTGCAATGGGTGCAGGTGTTCCCAACACCACCCCTCCACCCTCGAGACAGCCAGGCCGGGGTGAGGAGTCTGCACCCTGGACTTGGGTCCAGCAGCGCCCAGCACACCGAGGGCACCAGCACGTGCCCAGTGCATCTGCAGGTGCCACCCACTCTGTGTGCCACAGCATGGAAGGGCCTGGGAAGCTCTGGATAAAGGCTCATCTCATCCTTTCTTGCTCATTCCCCAGGTCCCGCTGGTGACAGGTCTCAACCTGCTGCCACCCTTGTAGGTTACTGTAATGCACAGTGGGTTGCAACGCACAGAAGCCCCCTGGGTTTCCTCAACACTGGTCCACTTTCAGCCACCAGCACCAAGCCAAAGCTCCTGTGCCACTTTGTGGCTTTATTTCTTCCTACTCTTCTCAGAGGGCAGGAGGTGAGGGTAGACAGGAGGACTCTTAAGCAGTAGCAGGGAGAAGCAGAACAATGGCCTTGTGGGAATGCTGTTAGGGCGTGGCATGAACCCTGGAGCCCACCAATGAGAGCCCCGGAAGAGCAGCCGTGGTGACAACCAGTGTGCTTCTGAGGGGACCAGTGTTTCAGGATGGAACTGCCCAAGCAGCAGGGCTGGGCCCAGTGTCCCTCGGCTCTCCTTCAGACTGAAGCTTTCATTACGTTCCAAAGGAAAGGTGGAGACACACCCACATGCAGCCTGGGATTGTGGTCACGTGGATTTCAAAAATCTCTGTTATCTTCACTGTCTGAGTCTTTGTGACAAAGGAGAGAACTTGAGAAGTTCAGAGGGACAGTTCTAAATCCAGTAAAAGGCAGGCCAAGAAAATAGTTTTTCAGAATTAAAACTTCTGCCATAACCAACAAAAACTTATGGATAAAATATAACTTTCTGGAATCTTAAATGTATTGGCCAGGCAGGGTCCTCACATCTATAATCCCAGCACTTTGGGAAGCTGAGTCTGGAGGATAGCTTGAGTCCAGGAGTTCAAGACCAGCCTAGGCAACATGGTGAGACCCCATCTCTACAAAAAATACAAAAATTAGCCAGGTGTGGTGGCATGCACCTGTAGCCCCAGCTACTTGGGAGGCTGAGGCAGGAAGATGGCTTGGGCCTGGGAGTTTGAGGCTGCACTGAGCTATGATCACACCACTGCATTCCAGCCTGGCCAACAGAGCAGGTTATTATGCCTCTAAAAAATAAGTAAATAAATGAATTCATCAACACACTCATAAGAAAAACAGGGAAATCCTCAGGTGTCAGAGGCATAACAGGAACTAGGAAGAATTCAGCAGGAAGTGCTGGGCTGGTGCCGCAGCTGCCCTGGGTGGGATAGGATCAGGTTGGATCTTTGCTGGTGGTTTCAGGACCTGGGGTAAGGAGTCTGCACCCTGGTCCTGGGCCCAGCAGTGCCCAGCACACTGTGGGCACCAGCACGCATCCAGTGTGTCTGCAGGTGCCACCGGGAACTGTAGATACACTGGGCAGGCCATGCAGTAACATGAGAGTCAGCTTTGAATCTGTGTAAGGGGAGAGTTAGGGCCTAAACTCCTGCAGTTGAGACACGGCTCTTGAAGGCCTTTCCCTCCTTCCTAGGAGAGGCTGAAACTCTGCCTGCAGAGGTTTGACTGTATGTCTACCTGGACTCTGAGTAGAGAATGGAAAGTCAGTCTGAGCCCTGTGCCCAGCTCAGGACTGGGTTTTGAATTTGCATTATATGGATGGCCCAGGAACTCCCAGAACAGAAATTAATGTAACATTTGGTTCCAGAAACCAAAAGCACAAGCAACTAAAGAAAAAGTAGATACATTAGACCTCATCAGAATGAAAACCTTTATGCTTCAAAGAATGTCATAAAGGAAATGAAAAAAACTCCCCAAATGGAAGAAAATATTTGCAAATTATGTATCTCATGAGGGATTTATATCTAGAATATATAAAGACTTCACAACAAAAAGACAAATGACCCAATTAAAAACTGGGCAAAGGATCGGCATAGACATTCCTCCCAAGGAGATTTACAAATGGCCAGCAAGCACATGAAAACATGCTCAACATCATTAACTGTTAGGGAAATGCAAATCTAAGCTGCAATGAGATATCACTTCACACTCCTAAAATAAGATGGCTAAAATAAGAAAAGTTGGACAATAACAGGTATTGGTGGGCATAGAGAAATTGGAATGCTTGTACGTTGCTGGTGGGAATATTAAATGATTCAGAAATGTTGGAAAACAGTTGGCATTCCTCAGGAGGTTGAGCAGGGAATCACCATACGACAAAGCAACTCTACTCTAGGTATGTACCCAAGAGAACAGAAAACATATGTCTACACAAAATCTTGCACATAAATGTTCATAGCAGCTTTATCCATAGTAGCCAAAAAGTGGAAACAACCAAAATATCCCTCATTTGACAAATGGATAAATAAAATGTGGTCTATGCATTCAATGGATGATTCAGCAATAAAAAGGAATGGAATTCTGATATATGCTACAGTGTGGGTGAACCTTGAAAACATTAGGCTAAGTGAAAGAGACCAGGCACAAGAGACCACATATTGTGTGATTCTATTTGTAGGAAACATCTAGAATAGGCAAATCTAGAGAGGCAGAAAGTAAATTCATGGTTTCCTAGACTAAGAGAGAGCATTTGAGAGGAATGGGAAGTGACGGGTGATGGAAACAGAGCTTCTTTTGGGGATGATGAGATGTTCCAAAGTTCATCATGATGATGGTTACACAACTCTGAATCCACTAAAAAATGTTGAATTGTACAATTTAGGGGAATTGTATGATATATTAATAATCTCACAATAAGGCTTGAAAAAAAAGCTCAGCCTTCCTGAGATTAATTTTATACAGATAAAATGTTATTAAAATAAGTATGGGCTGGGGGCTGTGATTCGTACCTATAATCCCAACACTTTGAGAGGCAGAGGCAGGAGGATTACCAGGAGCTTGAGACCAGCCTGGGCAACATAGCAAGACCCCATCTCTACAAAATAAAAATAAAAACTATAGAAAATTAGCCAGGCATGGTAGCACATGCCTGTAGTCCCAGCTACTTGGGAGGCTGAGGCAGGAGAACTGCTTCAGCCCAGGAGGTCGAGCCTGCCATGAACTACGATCACACCCCTGCACTGCAGCCTGGGTGGCAGAGCAAGACCCTGTCTCTAAAAAAAATAATAAGTATGGCTTATAGATTGTACACTTTGCCTATGGTCGGAAGGCCCAGAAAATCTTTGTATAATATCTTCTTACCCTCAGGGAAAACAGTGATCAACTCTTCCTGAAATAGTTACATATCATACCCCAATAAAGGATTTCACTCTCCTCCAAAAATAAAACAAAAAGAAAATACACAAAAAACTAAAGAAACATGGTTTCAGGCCAGACCATCTGGGCAATCAACAGAAGCAAAAATGATTCCTCTCTGGAGAGATATTGCCAAAGCCAAATTATCCAAAATAAAAAGACTTTTTAAAGATGAATCACAATTGTCAAGCACACAGGCAATGATTTGCCATGAGTAAAAATGACCAGTTTTAAAAAAGAGAGAAAGATAGAGGGCTTCAATTACATTAACATACATACAAGTCTGAGAGAAATATATAATAACTACATTTAAAATTATTAAAGTCTTAGTAAAATAAAGCATTAACATTTTAAGTAAAGATTAAGGTACCATTTCTTAAAGCAGATTTGTTTTTAGAAAAAATAAATGGGACACAGTCATTGAAAATGAAAGCAGTTTAGACACTGCCAAAAAGAGAATTACCAAATTAAAAGCTAGATTTGAGTAAATAACTATTAAAACAACATAAAGACATAAGATTGAAAATAGAGAGATTAAAAGACATGAAGAACAGAATGAGATCTACCACATAGCTAATAGGACTCGAAAGAGGAAGCAAATGAGAGTTACAAAATACACAGAGATAATAGCCGAGAAATTCCAGGGTTGATGGAAAGCATTATTTACAATACTGAAGAAACACCAATCCCGAGTGGAGTAAATAAAACTGAATTCATACCAAGATGTATTTGCTACAACTGTAAAATGCCAAAGAGAAAATCTTAAAAACAATTGGAGTGAAAGGCAGATAATCACAAAGGCGAGACCATTTGACTGAGGTGACTATTCAGGAGCAACAGAGGCCAGAAGACAATGGGATAATAATCTTGAAGGAGCTAAAAGCAAATAACTGCCAACCTCAAATTTTATACCCAGATAAACTAATCTTCCAGGATTTTATTCAGAAAACAGCAAAGTAAATGCTATATAAAAATGAAGACAATTTAATCAAAATAGAAATATTGTTTTGATAATTTTTCAAATAATACTCTTTTTTTTTGAGGTGGAGTCTCACTCTGTCAGCTGGAGTGCAGTGGCATGATCTTGGCTCACTACAACCTCTGCCTCCTGGGTGCAAGCGATTCTCCTGCCTTAGCCTCCCAAGTAGCTGGGATTACAGGTGCCCACCACCATGACCAGCTAATTTTGTATTTTTAGTAGAGATGGGGTTTCACCATGTTGGCCAGGCTGGTCTTGAACTCCTGACCTCAAGTGATCTGCCCACCTTGGTTTCCCAAGGTGCTGGGATTACAGGCATAAGCCATCACACCCGGCCAAGAACACTCTTTAAAAAAAAAAAAAAAAAAGGAAACCTATGGCAAAACTGCTGATTTGAGACTCTTTTTTTTTTTAAACAAACATTTCCAGCTGTTGAAAACCTATCTTTATAGTAGTCAAGAGAATGCAGAGGATAATATTTTATGTGTAAATGTATTCCAGGGTTTTTCTTCTGACTTTGTTTTTTTCAGACAATCTTGTATCATCTTTTACACAAGAACCCTGAGGAGACTTTCTCTAGCAATGTTGTTTATTTTTGTAGATGCTGCTGTGTTTTAATTAATATTGAGATATAGATTTTGTATCAAAAGAAGCAAGTGGATTTACCTTTGTCCTAGCTGATTGTAGCATGTATGGTGATACGGTTTGGCTCCGTGTCCCCACCCAAATCTCATCTCAAATTGTAATCTCCACATGTCAAGGGAGGGACCTGGTGGGAGGTGATTGGATCATGGGGGCAATTTCCACCATGCTGTTCTCATGATAGTGAGTGAGTTCTCACAAGATCTGATGGTTTTATAAGGGGCTCTTCCTCCTTTACTCTCTCTTTTCTCTCCTGCTGGCATGTGAGGAAGTTCCTTGCTTCCCCTTCACCTTCCACCATGATTGTAATCCTGAGGCCTCTCCAGCCATGTGTAACTCTGAGTCAGTTAAACCTCTTTCCTTTATAAACTACCCAGTCTTGGGTATTTATTTATCACAGTGTGAAAATGGACTGATACATATGGCTAGAGGGGAATCACATAGAGCCCTTGCAGAATCCACTGTATCAGCCTCACTGTTTTTCTGTTCATAGTTCATGTTCTGTTCACTTGTTCAGAGGATTGTGATCAAGAGTAGGAATTGTTCTTGCAACTGAAGCTTTGTTTTGTCAGTTATTACATTCTTTCTTATTTTGAGGGTTATAGCTTACGGAAAGGTATTTTTTAGTTTTTAATTGAATTTGTGTTTAATTAGAAACTTTGGTGCAACACATATTGCTCTGGGAAAAAAAGTTTTGGTTCACGTGTTTCCATCAAAAATTTTATAATTGGGTTATTGATCTTCATTTCAAGATGTGGATGATTCAGATTTTGGACATGTTGAATGCTGGAATAACGAGCTCCCAGGGACCCCTCTTAGACCAGTCTCTCTTCTGGTTGGTGCTGGTGCTCCATCTCTGCCCCTCCTCCCACCTGGGGAATCTCAGGGGCCCAGATGCTGCAGGACTTCAGCTCCCCCTCCTTGTGTTTAGCTCATCAGAACGGAGATTTCACAGCCTTCTTCTCTGGGACTCTCCCCACCTCTGACTGGCAAGGCCCTCCCAGGTGCAGCAGTTTTGACTTTGGGCCTTCCCTGGCCCTACTAACATCTGAAACTTACCCTCCCCAGCAGAAAACTTGATCCTATTTTGAGATGGGGGGAGGCAGGGATGAGATGGGGAGGTGAAGGGGTTGCCAGGGCTGAATGGTGAGTGGACCTGATGGAGAGGGAGAAAGATTGGAGAGAGAATAAAACAACTGCCCTTTGTCTGAAATAAGTCTCCCCTCAATGGAAATAGCAGCTCCTGGGAGCTTAGGAATTGCCCAGTGTGCAGGAATGCTGAAAACACGCAGAGAACACACAGCAGAATGCTCGGAGCCACATTTCAATGAAGTTTACTGTTTTGAAGTGCAGTTTAACAGGTTCTGTGACATCTTATGATATATTATGATATATTCTAAGGATAAATGAGGCCTTAAAAACCAAGAGAGACCACATGAGGAGGAACAGCGAGCTGCATAGTGTGAAATCCTACAGAGGGGAGAGAAAAAAATGAAGGAGAAAAGAAGCCATAGAATGGCTTTGTTTTTAATGAAAGGGGAATTCCCAAGAACATCTCAAAACGTAAGATGTCAGGTTGGAAAGGGAGTTGAATCTACTTCAAAATAGATGATGGGTAAGAGGTTTCTTTTTCAATTCTTGAAAACTTTGCAACTCCATGGCAGATCTTGTCCTCGTAGGATTTAAATGCGCTGAAATTTCCATCCTGAACTCTGCCATTTTCTTTGCTTTAGCTGCCTCACCTCCCTATCTCCACGTGAGAAGTTCAGCTGCGTTCAAAGCCCCGTTGGTGTCCGAATTGCTGCAATCCCCAGGTTGCCCTCATTCTCCAAGGAGGGGGTTGGCTCTCCAGTAAATACCTGCTCATCCCACCACATCTTAGAAAAACAGCTGTGATTTGTAGGTCTATAGGGAGAATTGGGCACTCACAGTTTCCCACAGGAAGCAGTTAAAGATTATAGAAGTGGACCATTTGTGTTGCGATGACAATGGCCTCTCTTTTTGCAGACAGGGACGGAGGTTTTAGAACCTGGTACCAACATCTTGGGCATACAGTGTTTGGTGTTCTTACCTTATTCTAAATATATTCGGATACGTTGTAGGTTTACATTTTTTTTTAATGTTAGTGCCCCCTTTAGCTCATAGTTGATTCAAGGTCCCAGTTTATCAAACTTTTGTATAAAATGAGCAATGTGCAAGCCATTTCCTGGTAACAGCCATGGTGGCATTTAAGACACCCTATGGGAGCTCTGTGCAGGCCCAGGGAGCAGGAGTGAGCCGGGTGGAGCCATAGCTGGAAGGCACCAGGGACTTGGGGCTGCATCTGTGACAAGCCCCCTTCCTCTTTGGAGAACTGAGCAGACTTCACATTGCAAGTATTCCCTTTCCGTGACACCTCTCTACTCAAATAAATGGATAGTATTTCATAGAAGCACTGAGTAACTGAATGAATGACTCTCAACTGACATATTTGGGAAGATTGGACTGGCTGGCATTATCTCCCTCCAAAAATAGAACGGGGCTCACAGTGGTTTTATAGTGACAGGCATCACTGGGGGTTTTCTATTTTGTGGACACATTCACTGACCTACATCCAGCAGCCGATCTAATGTCCATGCAGGGAAGGTGCTCAGCATGGTAGGGAGAGAAGGGAAGGGAGAGATGTTGCCTCCCAGGGCTCTCAGGATCAGGGAGTGTGCCCCTACCTGGGGGCAGGCATCCCAGGCCTTTGCTCTGCAGGTTCCTCTGTGGTTTCGGAGACCCCACAGGGTGTGGTGAGGGTGCGGTGTGGCCACTGACTCGCATCCTGAGGCTTAGTCATCCTCAGCCGCTGGCCCTGTTAGGCTATGGCCTGCCTTGGGGCTGTCCTTTCTTGCCCCTCCCTTGTCTAGGGAAACACCTGTTTGTGGTGGTGAGGGGAGAAGCTTCACACACAGCATGGGAACAGCTCTTCTAGGATGCACATGAACCCTGGCATTGTCTTAAAGACTGTGTTCGTGTCATAGCAGAATGCCCCAAACGGGGTGGCTTAAATGACAGAAATGTTTTCTGTTACCATTCTGGAAGGTGGAATCTGAGCTGGAGGTGTTGGCAGGGCCATGATCCCCCTGAAAGCTTGGGAAGGATCTGTCCTGGGCCCCTCTCCAGCATCTGGTGGTTCCGTGGCTCGGACAACCTCTCTCCCATGTCCCCACAGAGTTCTCCCTGTGTGTGTCTGTCTCCTCCCATGGCACTCTCCATGTTGTGTGTCTGTGGACAAATTCCTTTTTTCATATGGGCACTAGTCATACTGGATCAGGGGCCCACCCTATGCAGTATGACCGCATCTTAACGAGTTACATCTGCAACAACTGTGTCTCCAAATAAGGTCACCTTCTGAGATACCGGAGGTTAGGATCACAAAATAAGGATTCAGGGGGCACAAGTTCAAGCCATAACAAGGATCAAACTACTCTCGTATAGAAAATCTTGCAATTAAATGTCATAGGTTGCATTATTGTGCAAGCCCCCCACCATGTTACTTTCTGTCTTCAGACTAACTAACAGTGCTACCCTCTCAGTCTCTGTGTAATGAGGAAGTCTGAATGTCTGAAGGAATAGATGAGTGAATGGATGGATGGATAGGTGATGGGCGAATGGATGGATGGGTGGATGGTAGATGAATGAATGAGTAGATGGATGGGTGGATGGATGGATGGATGGATGGATGGGCAGATGGATGGATGGATGGATGGGTGATGGGTGGATGATTGGATGTATGGATGGATGATAGATGGATGAGTGAATGGATGGATGGGTAAATGGATGGATGAATGAATAGATGGATGGATGGATGGGTAATGGGTGGATGGATGGATGGATGGATGATGGATGGATGAGTGAATGGATGGATGGGTAAATGGATGGATGAATGAATAGATGGATGGATGGATGGGTAATGGGTGGATGGATGGATGGATGGATGGATGATGGATGGATGAGTGAATGGATGGATGGGTGAATGGATGGATGGAAAGATGGAATGATCGATTTATGGATGGATGGATGGGTGGATGGATGGATGGATGGATGGATGGGTAGATGGATAGATGGATGATGGATGGAGGAATGAATGGATGGATGGGTGATGGATGGATGGATATGTAGATGGATAGATGGATGGAGGAATGAATCGATGGATGGGTGAATGGATGGATGAATGAATAGATGGATGGATGGATGGATGGATGGATGGGTGATGGTTGGGTGGATGGATGGATAGATGGATGATGGATGGATGAGTGAATGGATGAATGGGTGAATGGATGAATGGATGGATGGATTGATTTATGGATGGATGGATGGATGGATGGAGATGGATGGATGGTTGGATGGATAGATGAGTGGGTCTATGAAAGAGCAGAGGAAGTCCTCGCAAGTGTTCCTGCTACAGAGGTGCATGCGTGCATCCTGCTGTTCTTGGAGCCCTAGTAGGGCTTGTGAAGGAGAAGGAAACAGATGCTTCTACTCACCTCTGTGTGCCAGTGCCCTACCAGGCACCTCAGTGTTTGCTTTCATTCTCACTCTAAAGGCTAGGACTGGTCATAGCATCCTCCTTTCACTTTCTTCAAAACAACTAGCTATTGATCACCTGCTGACCAACAAGTGCTGACCACCAGGAGGGGAGAGTGAGAAGACTCTTAAGTAAGGAAGGTAGGCCAGGCTTAGCCTTTCACAAATGGGACAACTGAGGCACAGGTGATCAGAGCAGCATCTCCAGCTCCCACCCTGAGTCCGGCCTTACTCCATCACTCCAGGCTACTTCCCTGGGTATCCTGGAGACCACCTGAGTTCAAAAGGAGACTTTGCCACCAAACAGTAACCTCCCAGAACCTCCGTTGCTTCATCTGCAGAGTGAACCCCCCCATGGGATATGGTGGACTTGAAGTGTCTCTCCTCCTTTTTCAACCATGGAGGCCCTGAAGTATGGCGGGATCTTCAGGCCCAGCTGAGAGCAACTCCTCCATGCTGTTTATAAACAGTGCCTTCCCTGACTGCTAGGGGCTAGCTCAGGTCCAGGTTTTCCTATCTGAATGGTGTTTGAAGTTTAAATCGGTCCACAAGAAAATTAACAAAGCAAATGGAGATTGTCTAGAATATAGTGCCCTTGTTTTTAAAGTTTCACTGCTTTTATACGTATTATATCTGAATCAGTGCAAACATATCAAGACAAATTAGTTCAGTGATGTTGTACACAGAAGAGAGATTGCATGAAAGTAAGAAAATGATCTTACATGTGGGCCGGGAGTGGTGGCTTACGCCTGTCATCCCAGCACTTGGGAGGCCGAGGCGGACAAATCACTTGAGGTCAGGCATTCGAGACCAGCCTGGCCAACATGGCAAAACCCCATCTCTAGTAAAAACTCAAAAATCAGCCAGGCGTGGTGGCGCATGCCTGTAATCCCAGCTACTTGGGAGGCTGAGACAGGAGAATGGCTTGAACCCAGGAGGCGAATTTGCAGTGAGCCAAGATTGCACCACTGCGTTCCAGTCTCAAATAAAGAAAAGAAAATTTTCTTACATGTGTATGGGTCAAGAATGGCATGGCTGGCCTCGGCTGCCCATCTCCTTGTAGAAAAGCATTCATTGAAATGGATGAATGCGATTTTCTCAGCTTTAGTTTTCTGATCGGTAGAAAAGGGGTAATGATACCTACTTCATTGGGATCATTGTGGGATGAGATGCAATTATGTAACTGAAGGCAGTTGGCACAGACAGGCACTGGATAAGCACCTAGTCAACCTACCCTCCTTTCCCCTTCTTTTGTGTAAATCCTCACGCCCCCTTCTCTCTTCAGCCTCTCCTGTCCCTATCACAGAATACCACGTTTAGAGCTGTCAGTGAACTGGCATGTGTCTGAAAGTCAGGATTTCCTATTTGAGATAAAAGTCTGCAGTTTCCACAAGTTAATACAGCAAACAGACCAAGCATCTTTTTTTTCTTGCTGGGTGGACTCAGGTAAAATTGAGCTGCTAAGTACCCAGGATTTATGGAATTTGTTGCTAATATTAAAGAGATTTACATGTCCGTTATACTCCTGCAGGTTTAATCTGATCACTACAAAATGCTCAGAATACGTTGCTATTTCAAGGACAACTTGATTATTTGGGTGAAAGCTGGATCTTTATATGTAGACGCTCTAGATTTTGGATGCTAATCTACTTCATTGGTTCTTTGCAGTTCCTTCAGCCGCCCCTGAGAACGTGTCAGCCGAGGCTGTCAGCTCGACCCAGATTTTACTGACATGGGCATCCGTGCCGGAACAGGACCAGAATGGGCTCATACTGGGCTACAAGGTGTGTGATCACGGGAAGACCTCCCTTTGCTTAAAGAGTGGGCTGGGGAAATGGGAGCATGTGCTATTCCCCCAAAGCAACGAGCTTCCTCTTCTCCTACAGATCTGCAGCGCCAGCCAGTTTGTGATTTTTATTAAGATATCCAGTTGTCTTATCTAAGCCTCATTGCAGCCTGGGAATTAGGCATCAGTATAACTACAACACAAACACCAAAACAGGGCACCAGAAGAAAAGCACAGCCGGAATGGAACTGACCTCCGGGCCTGCGCCTGACTGCCCTCGCTGGCCTCAGTGCCGCGGGCCAGTTACTGAAGCCCTGAGCTTGTGTCTCCCCACTTGTAAAACGGGAATAACAATGGTAGCTTTGTCCCAGGGTTGGTGTGAGAATTCAGTGGGTCTTTTACACAGCACGCCTTGCTCATGTGAAGGGCTGGGTGAGGTGGATCGCTGTGTGCATGTTTCTATGTGTGTCGTCACGGTCCTAGCAATGGCATCCGCTGGCAGGGTTGAATCTGTCCCAGCTTCTCTGGGGAGCCATTTCTGGGTTCCATCTTCCATGCATCCACCCCACCCCTTTAAAACCCCCTTCTGTTCCTCGTCCCATCACTCGGGGCGACAGGCTCTGTCTCCCCATCTGCTCCTTGGCTCAGCAATGCCAAGCATCAGAATGAGCTTTTTCGGACCCGGCCAGCGAGGCCACGCTTGTCTCAGTGCTGCTCCCTGGGTTTTGAGCGAGCCTCCTTCACCTTTCCATAGTTCACATCCCTATTCTTTGTTTTCCCCGCCTGCTCTCCCATGTCTTCTCCCTTCCCCGGGCGTTCTAAGTGCGCCCTGCTGGCTCTGTGACACATGGCAGTCCCGTTGAGGGGATTCAGTGACCAAAACTTCACACCACATTCCTGGGGCCCCGAGAAACACGCTTGCTGTGCTGTTTTCAAACACCTCCCTGCTGATGCTATCCTTTATGGCCTTCCAGGTCCCCGATCTCAGGGAGCAGTTCAGAGAAGGTGGGCATTGAGTGAGGTCTTAGCAGGAGGCCCTGGAGCAGAGCAGCTTGGGGTGGGGTGCCCTGGAGGAGAGCAGCTTGGGGTTGGGTGCCCTGGAATAGAGAAGCTTGGGGTGGGGTGCCCTGGAGGAGAGCAGCTTGGGGTTGGGTGCCCTGGAATAGAGCAGCTTGGGGTGGGGTCCCCTGGAGGAGAGCAGCTTGGGGTGGGGTGCCTACAGCATGCACAGCTGCAGATGGCCCAAGGAGGCCAGAGCTCCCAGTCTGTGTGAGGACAGCAGGTCTTCTGGGGCAGGAACCCAGCTTCCATGGCTGGAAAACCCAGGGGGCTGCTGGCTCCTGTGGCAGGAAGCAGAGTGTGTCTGTATTCATAATCGAGTGTTTGTTTTAGTGGCTGTGGTTGGCATGGCTGCAGTTGGGCCCTCAGATCTTGCAGATTACGACCAGGCAGCAGGCTCGCCAAACCGTGGGCACTAACTCAAGCTCCCCTGGAGCGCAGTCACTTTACCACCACCTTCCTCCCCAAATGCCAGCATGGACAAATTAGATCCACAAGCCCTGCACACAGCCATCCTCAGGGAGAAAGCACAGTTGGCTGGGCCTTGATTCACGAAGGGGGCCTGCCCCATGCCACGGCGGTCCCTCCTGGCACCCGCCTCCTCGTAACCCTCGTGCTGTGTCGATACCACAGATCCTGTTCCGGGCCAAAGACCTGGATCCCGAGCCCAGGAGCCACATCGTGCGAGGCAACCACACGCAGTCGGCCCTGCTGGCAGGCCTGCGCAAGTTCGTGCTCTACGAGCTCCAGGTGCTGGCGTTCACCCGCATCGGGAACGGGGTCCCCAGCACGCCCCTCATCCTGGAGCGCACCAAAGATGATGGTAGGTCCAGGGTTCGCGCCTTCGGGAGCCTTGCTGCCTCCCAGGTTGGCCTTTCCAATGCAAATAGTTTGGATTGTTGTCGCTTTTAACTTAATTTTCAAACCACTTTCTTTTGCAGTTGAGGGAAACAAAACAAAATTGTTTTTCAGTCACTGAGCACTTATATGGCCAATTTCAGGCTGGAGTGGATTTTTACAGCCTAATTATGAACCTGTGCTGAGTTTCCCTCATAACTCTGCCGTGGGCAGTGCTGGGGAGAGGCAGCAGAGGCTGGGGCAGGGCCGAGCTGTGGACGCTGCTCTTGACAGGGGCTCCACACACCTCGTGTAGCGCCCCCTTACCCGGCAACACATCCCAGGACCCCAGGGAATGCCTGAAACTGCAGATAAGAGGAGACTACTATAGTTTAAAAAATCCAGAGTGGACCTCATACCTTACTTCCCTCGGTACTGCCCCGTCTCACTGTTTGCATTGTGGGAGGTAATTAGAGGTTATAGAAAGCCCCGTGCTGGATGGCCCAGGGTCCCCAGCTCCCTGAGTTTCTGGACCTGAATCACAAGCATGCCTTGCCAGCTTTGTTTTCATGGAACTCTAAATCATCGGTAAATATGTTTTCCCACTCTGCAGATGTCAAACACGTAAAGGTTAGCGCCTTTACATTTTCATTATTAAACAGACTGTAATGAATACATCAGGGAGAGAAATGTGGATCTCTCCCGCCAGAACACCCACCCTGGGGATCGGAGTGGCTGAAGAAGTGAAACACCTGTAGGTTTTCTTAAGCATCTTTGCTGAGTAACTAAATGAGCCCGAAAGTCCTCTTAACTGCTGAGTGGAAAGCACTCTCTCCATGTTGCTGAGAGAGTGCCACCCCTGATCCTCGCCTCGCCTCGCCTCAGGGAGAGACGGGAACCCTGCAGAAGGCTTTGTCCATCCTTCCCTGACACAAGGTCTCAGGCTAGAGGGAGATCCAGGAGGGAATGGGAATGTGGATGTTGTTTCCTTGCAAAACTATCTCCTGCTCCAGTGTATTCCAGGTTTCCCAGATGAAAGTAAAAAGGGGCCTATTAGAAACTGTGTGTAACAGCAGGCCCACCGTCCAGCTCCAGTGTATTCCAGGTTTCCCAAATGAAAGTAAAAAGGGGCATATTAGAAACTGTGTGTAACAGCAGGCCCACTGCAACTGTTCCCTCCTGAAGCAGGCGCTGGTGAGTCCTGGAATGCCGCTGCTTCCTCTCCCACAGCGCTCCTGTAGACATGCCTTCCTCCTCTGCTTTCCAGCATAATCCCCATAAACAGCCTGGGAGAGGGCTCAGGGGAGCAACGCTACTTAAGACTGAAGTCAGCGTTTGCATATCTGTGACTTAGTCCTAGTTGGGAGCCTGTGGCCTCCTACAGACATTTATTTCACCCCAAAATAGGCGTCATAACACACGTTCAGAATTTAAAATACTGTTCCCAGCTTCATAGCCAGGGACAGACGTCAGCGGCCCAGAACGACGAACATACATCCTTTTATTTTCATATTGATTGTTTCATGCCCATTGCCTCTTACCTGGGAATCGGTCAGTTATTAATTCCAACAAGAAGCTCTCATACTGGCCACACACTTACTTGCCTGTTCGTTTAAGTAAAAGTATTTTATGAGGGCCACGACCCTATTATTCAGCAGTTCCACCACACCTAGCTGCTTTTTGAATTATTGGTGCACCGAACCACACACAAGAATTATTATATGCATTTGTGCACATCAACTCTTAATTATCTAGGATGATGCAGGAGAGAGGTGGCATGCCTACGAGAGAAATGATTGAGGAAAAACATGTTATTTCATCAGAAATTGTAACCTCCGTTAGAGTTGGGAGGAACTTCAGGCCGCCTCATCTACCACCTGCTTTGCAGATGTCAAACCCAGTAAGGGAATCCGAGCTCAGATGAGGGAAATCCTTCCTCTCAACCTGATGTTTGCTCTCAGAGTCATTTAGTGACTGGTCTGCTTGTGTCCTGGTAGGCTGGTTACACTCACACTATTCCTGGCATAGTTCGTGAACCCTGCTTTTGAGTCTTGGAAAGCAGACGGGCAGGGTTTAAAGGGAAGTGTTTGCTCAAGATCCTTAGGGAGCCACACTACCAGTGACGTTCCAAAAGTCATCAGTCCAAAACTTTAGGGGGTTCTAAACCCACGACAGGGTAGCCTGTGGTAGTTACTGCAGCCAGCTGACCCTCGGAATCCTGTGTAACCTGTCACGCACCCAAGGAACATTGTCTTGACATCTGAATCCCTGTGGTTTTCCCTTCAGCCCCAGGCCCACCAGTGAGGCTCGTGTTCCCTGAAGTGAGACTCACCTCCGTGCGGATTGTGTGGCAACCTCCGGAGGAGCCCAACGGCATCATCCTGGGTAAGGGAGCAGCGGTGGCCGGGCGTGGTGGCTCAGGCCTGTCATCCCAGCACTTTGGGAGACCGAGGCAGGTGGATTGCTTGAGCCCAGGAGTTCAAGACCAGCCTGGGCAACATTGTGAGACCCCATCTCTCCAAAGAAAAAATTCAAACTATTAGCCGGGCATAATGGCATGCACCTGTTGGTCCCAGCTACTTGGGAGGCTGAGGTGGGAGGATCGCTTGAGCCCAGGAGGTTGAGGCTGCAGTGAGCCAAGATTGCATCACTGCACTCCAGCTTGGGAGAGAGTGCAAGACCCTATCCCCAAAATAAGAATTAAGAAAAAAAAGGAGTGATGGTATTTAAAAGGAGAGAAATAACAATCAAGTTGATGTCTTCCCTGTTTGTTAGATGTTTATGAGGTTAAACAGAAGCCTGTCTCCAGCAGCCTAGCATTTCCTGAACCGAGATGATCATGGGCCTCTTGACTGTTTTCTGAGCTATGTACTAAAGGTTTTTCGTATGGAATGAAATTCACATTTTGTTAACCTGGAATTTCTTCCATTCGTTTGCGGCTCATGGCGATACCGTTTGTAACCGACCTTCCCTTCCTCTCTGAAATATCAGGCTATGTTGATGTGTGTTTGAGAAACAACAGGCTAGTTTTTCAGAGAAGATGCAGACCTAGCCTTGGTTACCATGTTCCTGGAAACATCTTTCTGCTGCAGCACTTGCACCGAATCCTTGTAAGAAGCCGCTGAGATAAAGCGCATGCCCTGGGTCCCGGGGAACGTGTTTACTTCTGACTTTTCAGCATTACAGCCAGCATACCAACTCTGGTAACACTGATGAAAAGCCTGAATTTTTCCCAGTTCCCCAAAGCAGCAAATTCTATTTTAAAACATCCCAGTTCCTTGACTCATCCACCCTTTCACAGAGACAAAATAAGGACTTTCCCTGTGCAGGTGTCGTACGTACAGTGGGGGGTGAGGAATGAATGAGGCTTGCCTGTCCTCAAGTTGCCCACAGTCCCGTAAGGGAGACACACGTTGAGAGTACAGTGAGATAAGCCATCTGAAAGAGGTTTCATTCAGTGCCTCACACACAGCTCCTTCTGGGTGGGGTCTCTGTGGGTGGAAGTCTCCTTTTGAGAGGGATCTGGAGATAGGTGGCTGCTAAAGCCTCGGAAGAGGGGAAGAGGGCTGTCCACTCAGCCAAGACCGAATGCTTTCAGCCTGTGGGAGCACTGACAGCTCCAAGGCTGGGGATGGAGGCTGCGCCGGGTCTTGAGCTACTGTGAGCTCCCTGCTGTGTCCTGGAGAATGTGGCCCTGAGACCTGGGCGTTTTAAACTGGCCTGTTAGAGGCAAGTGCAGCAGCCACAGAACATTGCCCCAGCCCCAGGTTAGCTCTTGGGATATTGCCATACCAGACACCCCGACTCGGCTAGCCTGTGTTCTAGGTGATTTACGGTAAAGTTGTAAACCCAGACTTACAAACAGGTGGTAAAATTCACCACTTTTGCCTGCATTTGATCTTAGGATTCTAAGACTTGGTTTGAAGAAAGAGTTTCACATCACTAAAAAAACAGTTTGGAGGCCTGTGTTGAACGGCAGCAGGAATTCATCCAAGGTCTTTGAGTGGGAAAGCTGCGCGATCAGATTTGCCTTTTAGGTAATCACTCCGGCAGCCTGAGAAGGGTGGATTGGAAAGTCAGATATTTATTGAGCCCTTGCTTCCCTGAGAGGGGGCCTGGAGCTTCCTAAGTCTTCTGCACAAGGAGGCTGTGACCTATTTTCGCTTTGCCTCTTTCTTTATGTGATTTCTGGAGTTGCTAGACAGAAGTGTTTGGCTTTGAGTACGGCATTTCTCTATCAGGCGACCTTTGGAATTACGGGTTCCTGCTACTAAAATCTCAGTTGAGCAGCCACCGTGGAGGTGAGCATTTCAGGGCCTGGCCCGGCGGAGAGGGAGCTACGAGCCACATCTGGTGCCTACGCAGTCAGCCCAGTCTTGGGTAGGAAGTGGTCTGCCCAGCAGACAGCTGTGGCGAGGAGATTTGCAGGAGCCCCACCCAGGCAGGCCCTAACCTCAGCACAGCACCCAGGCATCAGCCAGGGCTAATATCTGATTACCCGGGAGCTGTCCCCAGCATGCTGTGAAACAAGAAACATTGACAGAGTCACAGGAGTCCACAACAACAGTGTTCCCCGTGAAGAAGCAGGCTCGCCCCAGCCCCACCTCCACCCTGGCAGGGCCGCTGGCTCCCACTGCCAGCCTCGATAGACCCTCCCGGCAAGTCCTCACTCTGTGGTCACCTCCGTCCACTCACTGTCAGCTTACCGGGCTGCCAAGGATCAGTTCTGGAGTGCGAAGGCGTGGGAGCGGTGCAGGAGCAAAGCATGTGCTTCATCTGTGCTTCTGTCTTGCCACAGACGGACACGTGCTCAGATTCCAGTGCTGTGACTTTGACCCAGGGCGTCCTTGCCCACACGTGGGGAGGCTCTGGCCTCAGCCGGCTCTAGGCCCCGCCCTCTGCCTGACACGCCCACTTCAGGGCATCTGCCCTTTCTGAGGACTCACGCCGATGTCCTCTGTAGCCCCGGGTCCTCACTGCCCGCTCCCTGCACGTGTCTACCTGGTGAGGCTTCTCTTCAGCACGCCTGTCGGCACAGCGTGATGCCCACTGTCCAGTGAGCCCATCAGCTGGTTTTATCATCTGTCATTACTTTCCAGACTGTCTCTGACATTTCTTTTTCCGATGACAAGAGCACTATAAAATGGTAATTGAGGCCACAGTGAAATCCCATTTCACATTCAGCAGATTTGGCACCATAAGTAGCTGTGATTATGCCAAGTTTACATGAGGATCTGGAGAAACAAGACCCCTACACCCTTGCCAGGAGCGGGAGTTTGTGCGTCCACTTTGGGGAGTGCTCAACAGGAAAGGTGAGCGCGTTCACACCGCACCCCAGACGCTCTGCACTTCCAGGCCTTCGCCCTAGAGAAATTCTTGCCTGTGTGCACAAGGAGAAACGTACAAGGATGTTCATTACGGATTCACTGAAATAGCAAGAAAGAAAGCAGCTGTCGTCTGCACAAGTCAGATGGCACGAACCTTGGGGCTGCCTGCTTTTCCTTTCCCCTGTGTTTTCAACACTGCATCACTGACAAGTAGGCCGGCAGCCTGGGTAACGTTTTGGACTCAGATCTCAGCCTATGCTTATTAGCTGAGTGAATTTATGCGTGTTTCTTAGCATTCCCATGCCTCAGTTTCCCCATCCCTCAAAGGGGAAGCACATTCGTGCCTCCCTCACTGGTCAGAGTTGCACTTAGAACAATGCCTGCCACATAGTGAGTGCTGAGTAAACATTAGCTTCCATATCACATCGAATATTTCATCGTTTCCCTAGCACCAGAGGAGGCTGGAGGCTCCCTGGACTTGAGAGCTCCTCCTGGGCCACTGGGGGCTCAGCCTGGTCCTAGTATTCCCGTTGCATGCAGCAGTGGTGTGCTGCCTTGATTTGTCCTCCATAACTCTGGTTATGGCTGAAGCAGAGGCTTCTTGCCGACAAGAGAAAGAAAACTTAGAAGGCTGCTTGGGTTACAGAGTGTTCCTGATGTGCGTCGGGAGGTATGGGTCTTGATTTGTGGTCACTGAAAGCCACTGAAGCCCAGGGAAGGAGAAGGATAATCATTGAAATACTTTGAGCACTCCAACCGTGCTGAACGCTGCTGAATCACACAGCACCGTGTCTACCTGCGAGGCGGACAACCTCACTGCCGAGCCTCCTCTGTCATGCAGCATTGGCTTGTAATTGTAATGCATGTTGTCCGGGTAACCTGTCACCCGTGGGTCATTACAGCCGGCACACCACACGGCGGAGGCTGCAGAAAGACAGGAAGACAATTCCTGCAAATTCAGATGGGTGTTCACAGGGGAGAAAGCAAAACATCTTTTCGTCTGACTCACTTTACATCCAGAGACCTTGAATCAATGTTCCCACTCTGGCAGCTTGGCCTTCTGAGTACATAAACGCCTCTGCCGCCCGAGCTTTTGTAATCTATATCAAAACATGTTCTTGCATTTCCAAAAGAGATTAACAGCGTCAACCACAGCAGGCGCCTAGAGGAGAAAACACTTGCTTATTTGCGTAAATATTTTACTGTGGAGTGCTTTTAGCATTTAGAACTTTTCTTTGGGGGTATGGGGTTGGAACCCCCTGAGTACAGACGTCCCTCCCTCACCCACCAGCTGACACCACATGGCCTTGACTGGTATTACGCTAACGTGATGATGCGTGAGCTCTTCAGACCCACATGGGCCTGCCCTGGCCAGACACGCGGGATCCCGCCCTGCCAGCAGGAGGGCCTAACATTTACCTTTAAGCTTATTACGAAGGGTGTGCGGGAACTCTGCTGAGAATCAGGAGCTCCAGCAAATATGATCCCTGTTGGCAGATTCAGCGTTTTGATCCCCAGCCCTTGGATGGATAAGCTGCAAAACCCACACAGGCCACGGCATCTAGGCTCGGCCAGCGTGGGCCTCCTGGGGCGATTCAGTGGCTTGCGGGTTCTCTGACCCACTCGCCCACCAACAGCAGCTGCAGAGAGATCGGCAGCACGTGCCCCTGATGGTCGTGCTTTGGGGTCCTGAGCGCTGGGGCCCCAGTGATGCTCACTGAATAGCAACTCTCAGACAATGCCTTTTGTT
The DNA here is from genome assembly GCF_028858775.2 of Pan troglodytes. Lineage (NCBI taxonomy): Eukaryota > Metazoa > Chordata > Mammalia > Primates > Hominidae > Pan > Pan troglodytes. The sequence goes on from NC_072404.2 coordinate 10,084,269, forward strand.
TCCCAGGGAAGTGCACAATTTATTAAAGGTTTGCAACTAGCTGGGCACGGTGGCACACACCTGTAATCCCAGCTACTCAGGGGGCTGAGGCATGAGAATGGCTTGAACCCGGGAGGTGGAGGTTGCAGTGAGCCAAGATCGTGCCACTGCACTCTAGCCTGGGTGACAGAGCGAGACGCTATCTCAAAGGCTTTGCAGCCACCTAAAACGTCTGGATAGAAGTCTCCAAATTGCTCTGTGTATAGCTGTCCGGCATCAGTCTTCAGGCTGACCTGGAGCTGAGATGCCTGCAAGGCTTCCAGTATCCAGCCTCAGCTCCTTAGTGCCACCTTCTTGTGTCTCGAGCAGTGGACGGTTCTGGAACTTGTTTCAGGCCCGTGGCGCAGTCCCTTTCTGGATTCTGATTGTCTAAATGCGCAGTGCCACCTCCGTCTTCCAGGTGTATTCAGAAACCCACTCAGGCCTCTCACTTGATGTTTTTAATCTTCCATTTGGATCAATGTGTCTCGTACTTGGCCTTGCTCCTTTTAATGCCCGTATTATCATAATTCACCCATACCCTTAAAAATAGGGCTCCTCGTAAGCCGCATTTTACTGCTGCTATTGATTCGGCCTGTTCATTCCTCCCTCGCACACGCCGCCGTCTTCTGGCCTTGCGTCGCTGAAGTGCAGCACGCCGATGTTTCTGATCTCGCTGTAACCGTAATTACATAACTAGCCTTTTCCACAGAAACGCTCTTATCGCTGAACACCATCTATCATTATTCTCTAAAAATGCAAGGACTGTTACTCTGCTGCTCCTTTGTGCCATTTATGTACAGAAAAAAAGCTGTCTTCTATTGTCCATCGAGTCTAGGACTTTTTAAACGTGTCAAGGTGAGCTATAGGCATTCATCTTTATGTTCAGCAGACCGTGGTGTGGCGACCAGCTGATATTATCTTTATTTTAGGGCAAATAATAGGAAGGTACAAATAGAACCCACAGGCCAAGGAATTTTCTTCCAGTGCCTAGGGAACCAGATCAGAGAGAGAAGAAGAACCCAGATTTCTGCAATTAGCAGGGATGGCGTCGTGCTTTGCAATCTGCATACATTATCTCACTGGGGCTTTGCCAGGCCTGCATCCTAAAGGTCAGGGGAGGGGAGGGCGACCCCACTGCAAACTCCCCCCTTCCTACTTGGGTCCAGCGGCACTGCCACACAGTGCACTGTTAAGCAGTCATTAAAATTCATGCTTCTAAAGGGAAAACATGCTTTTGTTATGTTGTGCAGAAATCGCAGAATGAAAAACTCGTACTGAGTGTGGAAATCCGGGTTTGTTGAGTACTCATATGCGTAGAAAAATGATTACCAAAGGCCGGGCGTGGTGGCTCGTGCCTGTAATCCCAGCACTTTGGGAGGCTGAGAAGGGTGGATCCACGTGAGGTCAGGAGTTCGAGACCAGCCTGGCCAACATGGTGAAACCCCGTTTCTACTAAAAATACAAAAATTAGCTGGGCATGGTGGCACACACCTGTAATCCCACCTACTTGGGAGGCTGAGGCAGGAGAAGCATTTGAACCTGGGAGGCCGAGGTTGCAGTATAGCCGAGATCATACCATTACACTCCAGCCTGGGCAACAATAGTGAAACTCTGTCTCAAAAAAAAAAAAAAAAAAAGAGAGAAAAAGAGAAAGAAGAAGGAAGGAGGGAAGGAAAAGAAAAGAAAAGAAAATTGATGAGTAAAAAAAGTCCCAAGACAGCTACAGTTATCTCTGAGTGGCAGCATGGTCCTGCTGCAGACCAGCATACCACCACCCCAGCTTCCAGGCCATCACCTGGGACTCTGCCCAAGGGCTTTCTGTGGCTGCCGGAGCCTGCAAGGTTTTGAGGACTGGGCCATACATTCAAGGGGTGCCCCCAACAGCCCTCAGCCAACCGCTGAGAGGCAGTGGGCGCGCACTGCAGCTCCCCCCGTGTCGTGTGTTGGGGACGAGGCTAACAGGTTCTCCACCGGCCCCCACAGTGGGAGGAGCCCAGCCCCACGGCCCCTGCCTTAATGGACACACACGTTCATCAGCTTCTTCTCCGTCTCACTTCTCTACCCACCCCCCCTTTCCTGGAGTGACCTCCCAAATCGCCACTTGCACTCCAGTCCTGGCCTCAGGGTCTGTTCGTGGGGCACCCACCCTAGGGCCAAAGGTGATTTCATGGGTTTTTTTTTTCCTGCTTTTTTTGGATGGCTTTTATACAAAAGAAGCATCTATCTATCTATCTATATGTATAAACAACTATATATGTGTGTATATATGTACGTGTGTGTGTATATGTGTGTGTATATATGTATATGTGTGTATGTGTGTGTATGTGTGTGTGTATATATGTATATATGTGTGTGTATGTCTGTGTGTGTATATGTGTGTGTATGTGTGTGTGTATATATGTATATATGTGTGTGTATATGTGTGTGTGTATGTGTGTGTGTGTGTCTATATAATCTTGAAAAGCTGAAGCCCCAGGAGCGCTATGGGACTGAGGGGCTGAGAGCTTCAGCACCGCATCAGAGGGCCTCGCCCTGCGCTGTCTGGGCTGTCTTGGAGCTGGGTGGAGCCCTCGGGACTCAGGCAGGGAGAGTCCATTGATGGGAAGGATCTGGTAATGGGGCAGGGCCCCAGGCCTCCCTGAACAACAAGACCCCGCTGTTCTCCCATGAGCCTATTCATTGTGCACCTCTGGGCCAGCTCTGCAAACGGTGATTCCTGCCAGGCCCACACTCTGGAAGTGTGACCTCCAGAGTGCCTTGTCCCCCTGTCACCACCTCCCCAGGAGCACACAGGTTCCCTTCTTTGTGCTCCGGCTGCTGCAGACAGTGGCGCTGCTCCTGCGGGCCGTCTCTGCCGCCCCGCTCCACCGCAGCCTGCACCTCACAGGCTGCTCGTCCCCCTCTCAGATCTGGTGGCTTTGCCTCTGGCCCCCACTGCATAGCGCTCTCCCTGGGCCCACCTCAGCTGACCTCTTTCCTGATGCTACTCCCCAAGGCTCTTCCCGAGGACTCTCTTTCTTTGGCACTTTCTGGAACAATTCAGCCTCCCCAGATGGGAGCCCTCACATGCTGGAGGCGTGGCTCTGGAGCTGGGCCCAGGTGGGACCCCCGGCCCCACGATGAGGGGCTGTTTCTAGATGTTTTGCAGTTTCCCCCACTCTGTGACGGTCACCTTCAGAATATCCTGCTGAGTGACTCTCTCTGAATTGTTTTCTGTTTTTTTCTCCCTTTTCTTTAATCATCAGAATCCCATCATACTGCAGCAGGAGGGCGCTGAGGCCAACAGCAGGGTATCCTGGGAAGAGCTGGAGCTCGATGCCGAGGGACCCCAGCCCTGCCCTGTTTACTGTGTGCTCGTGGGCACCCAGCCCCTCCTTGCCTGCAAATGTGAAATGGAAGCAGGAATATCTGCCTGGGGAATGTTATGAGGTCTTAATATGGTAGCTATGCAGTGCCTGGAATATAGAGGCCCCTAATAAGCTGTGTCTCCATTTTAAAAAATGATTAATAGAGGCCGGACACAGTGGCTCACACCTGCAATCCCAGCACTTTGAGAGGCTGAGGCAGAAGGATTGCTTGAGCCCAGGAGTTCAAGACCAGCCTGTGCAACATAGTGAGACCCCATCTCTATTTTAAATTTTTAAAAAAATGATTAATAGCAAGAGATGAGAATTGAGAGTCAGGCAGAGATTAGAACTTGCCTGAGGGCTGGGTCAGGAGCCAGGTCTCCCGGCTGCCTGCTGTCTAGTCAGGAGCTTCTGAGAGAGAGGGAAGGACCACACACGAAAAACAATCCACAAACCCGAGGCAGTGTATCCTCCAAGGCAGGTGAGGTGAGGCCCACGTGAGGCAGTGAAGGGGCAAGTGCATAACCACATGATGGAAGCCTGTGTAGTCTGCGGCATGGCCAAAGGCAGGGCTCACCTTGGAGGACAGAAGAGTCAGGTGGGGCCATTGATAGAAAGGAGGGTCTGTAAGCAAACCTCAGACAGCTTGGCAGGAAGAAACCGGTTCCCACATAATCCCCAAATCCTGTGATCCACAAGGAGTGCCTTTGAACAACATCTTCATTTCATCTCAGGATTATTACCTCTAGCAATGGAATAATCTGGGCAGAGATAAAACATGGTGAAACAGTAAAGATTAAACAATAATGAAAACACGTCTGTAACCATGCCCTGCTCCTGAAAGTAAATAATACCTCATTAATTCAGACATAGTCACTGAAAGGCAATTTGGATTTTGAGCGAGAAGTCTTAATCACACACAACTCTCCAACATATTAAGTAACAAATCAAGAGAACTCAGGTAGGCTGGTGGGATCCATAGGAAAGGCACATTCCGGGCCATCGGGGATGCTGGGTAAGGCCCTCGTTAGTCGTCTATCGGGGCCAGGCCTCCAAGCATCTTCCACGCAGGGCTTTCTCTTTCTCTTTTAGGGATAGGCATGTTTTTGTTGTTGTTTTTGAGACAGAGTCTTGCTCAGTCACCCAGGCTGGAGTGCAGTGGCGTGATCTTGGCTCACTGCAACCTCCGCCTCCCGGGTTCAAGTGATTCTCCTGCCTCAGCCTCCCGAGCAGTTGGCATTACAGGCACCTGCCACCACGCCTGGCTAATTTTTGTATTTTTAGTAGAGGCGGGGTTTCACCATCTTGGCCAGGGTGGTCTTGAACTCCTGACCTTTTGATCCACCTGCCTCGGCCTCCCAAAGTGCTGGGATCATAGGTGTGAGCCACTGCGCCCGGCCGGGATAGGCATGTTTTTTCACACGGTGAAGAAGAAATCTCTTTAGCCACTGTGCAAAATCAGTGAGGTGATCCCACCTCGACAGTATGGAGGGAGCATGCTGAACCCTATGCATACATACATGAGTCTGTTTTTAATGCAAACTTGATTTCTGCTGCTTTAGGGAAAGATTCGTATCTCTTCATCTCTAGGAACGATATTCAAATGCCTGAACTTAACACCGGGCTACACATCATTCTTGATGGTTTTGGTTTTGTGTTTTTATTTTTTGTTTTGTTTTCTGTTTTTGCTGGAGACAGTCTTGCTCTGTCACCCAGGCTGGAGTGCAGTGACGCGATCTCGGCTCACTGCAAACTGCGCATCCCAGGTTCAAGCGATTCTCCTGCCTCAGCCTCCTGAGTAGCTGAGATTACAAGCACCCACCACCATGCCTAGCTAATTTTTGTATTTTTAGTAGAGACAGGGTTTCACCATGTTGGCCAGGCTGGTCTCAAAGTCTTGACCTCAAGTCATCCACCCTCCTTGGCCTCCCAAAATGCTGGGATTACAGGCATGAGCCACTGTGCCCGGCTGCTTTGCACTCTTTACCTGGCACAGTTGCATGGTTTTTGAGCCACGTGAATATTACACATCTCAAGAAATCATAACAATATTGAATGTCTTTAGACAAAAGGCAGCTTAAGCCTAGAAGGTCTCCAAGATGAACATTGATTCTGTGGCCAGAGATGCTTTTTCCAGGCAGAACACAGCCGCCCAGAGACCTCAGAATTAGGGTCATTCTCCCATTCCCGAGGAAGCAGGACACTTTTGGGGAATTTACATTTCAAGGGCGAACTCCGGCCCAGGGAGTCCTGCTCTGTGGCCCGCTCAATGCTGAGCACACGCCGTAGGTAGTTAACTCAATCAGGCATTGCAAAGTTGGGGGTGTCACTCCTCAGGGCCGGGCTGGGGGCTTGGCCATGTCTGTTCTGGGCCCCTGTGCTGCCTCCGGTGGGCATTCACCACCCTGTCCTGGAGCTGCAGGGGCCTGAGGCGCCACGCCCGCATCAGTGCCTGTGGACAGGTCCGGGGAATAAGGTTCCATGGAGGCTGTGAGGAATGATAACTCTGTGGTCATACCGGCCACCACAGGGTGAGGAACTGCTAGGGAAGGGGTCCTGCCAGCTGGAGGAGGGAGGAGAAGTCGTGACTGCAATTGTTTTATAATAATATTAAAGCCAGGAGCAACCAGGCATGGCTGTGCCAGCCAGGTCATTACCACCGTGAGCCCCCAGAGCCCTCCTGGCACCCCATGAGGTGTCCTGCCATATCCTTGCACCATGTAGTCCAGCAAACTGAGGCTGGGAGAGGCTGCGTGGCTTATCCACGGTCACACAGTGAATGATTGGCAGAGCGGGATTCCAGCCCAGAGGTGCACCCCCAAAGGTGTGTCCTTCCTTTGAGAGGCCCGCTAGCTTCTATTGGAGAGGATGCTTCTGCGTGGTGGGCCCTGGGGTCCGTGGTTCCGAGCAACTGGGACCTGGCGAGGGGATGCTCTCCCTTTGCTCACAGATCGGCGTGGGTGTTTGCTTCTCCCAGGAAGAGTAGGCACCCATGGGGCTCCAGCCCGACTCTCTCGTCACTTTCTCGCTGGGGACCCCTCTTGGAGTTTCACAGCCTCGTCCTCGTCCTCGTCTCGTCTCGTATGCTTCCTGACAGGCCTGCAGCGAGGGTCTGGCATGGGAAGCGTTGCAGGGATGCAGCACGGTCCCTGGATATGCCCAGCAGTGTAGCCGCCGTGGTCACGCTCTCCTCACCATCAGGGTGCGGGGCGGCCAGGAGCCCCGAAGCCTCAGACTGAGCTTCCATTGTGTGTGCACGGCCGACTCCCTTTTCTCACTGTGCAAGGGTGGGGGAAACGGGAGGGCTGTGGGAAGAGCTGGCCCTCTCCCTACTCTCACTACACAGGGGTGTGGGGGAAGGGGAGGCGTGGGGGAAGGGGAGGCCGGGGGGAAGAGCTGGCCGCTGTCTCTAGGCTGCCCTTGGTCGGTCAGTGACTGGGAAGGAACAGGAGTCTAGCAGGGACACCCTTGCCAGAGGCCTGAGGCCAGCAGGGCCACATCCAGGAAGTCTCAGGACTCCCGGTCCCCATTGTGGGGAAGACAACCCGTCCACTGGAGGTGGGGCAGCAGCTGCGACAGCCACTCTGGGGGCCTAAGTTCAGGGTCCTGCAGACACCTGGGCCTAGAGGTGGCGGCATCATGGACAGGGCAGGGCGTGTGTCCCTGTCTGTGTGGTGGTGATGACGATGCTGGTGGTGAGCGGTGATGCCTGGGGCCTGATGTGAGGATGCACTTGAAGGCTGATCTCCGTGTAATTGTCCTCCCACCTCCCAGATGGCGGGCTGGGGAGGGGCTCGTTAAACCCTTGGATGAGCGACAAGGCGCAGGAGCTGGGAGGATGCCTGTGAGCTGGGTCGTTCATGAACCAGAGACCTGAGAGCAGGAAGAGCTGAGAGAGGGAGGGGTTCACCCGGAGCAGAGGCTGAGGGCAGGGGGCAAGCAGCGTGGGGTCGCCCGGCAGCTCCTCCCCACAGAGGGTGAGCCACCAATGCAGAGGCCACTCCACGAAGAGGCAGCACTGACGAGACCAGAGCGCGGCTCTGTTCCCCCTCTGCGTCCTCCCTTGTTTAACTCCAACAGTTGATTTTTTTGGAAGCCACAGCGCCCCATCATATCTGGTTTTAATCAGCGCAGGAGCTCAGCCGCTGGACCACACATTGTCTGTGAGCCAGGCAGGGTGCGGACTGGAGCTGCAGAGTTAACAAGGTTCCTCCAGATGCCAGCGGGGGAGGCCTGGGGCGGCCAGTGGAGAGAAGTGATCGTTAGTAAGGAACGTCTGGTCAACCCCAAGCCCCTCCCAGTGGAGGAACTTAGCAAGCCAGGAGCCCTCCCTCAACTGGGCAGCACAGGGGGATTCTGTAAGCAGAGCTGCCCTGGCGGAGCTGCTCGGGAGGGGTGGGGCCAAAGAAGGGGCCGGATGGACGTTGCTGGGGTCCCTGGAGGGAGCTGGGGGGTCAGAGGTACAGGCAGACAGGGAAGACAAAGGAGGGAAGGAGGAGTGGCAGCTGTGGAGCTGCTGTCCTGCCTGGGCAGGCCATGCTGTCATTTGCAAGAATTAAACGACTTACTAAGAGAGCGAGGGGGAGAGCTGGACTGCAGGAGGGAGGGAGAGGCAGAGACTGAGAAGCCACAGCCCTCTGGGGAGCAGGGAGGGACTGGGTCCCTGTGGCATGCTCGCCTCGTGCCCGCGTCCTAAGGAAAGATGAACCCGTGTTCACACCTTGTTCTGGTGAAGCATGGAGCAGGAAACAAGCTTCACAGGGAAATCCACGTGGGGCCCCACCATTCATCACAGCCATGAGACCACCCTTTCAGTGCACAGGCAGTGACCTCCAGAGACGGGGAAGAGACAGATGGCCTTCCAGGGGTCAGCACAGGGTGTGGGCACAGGGCTTCCCTGTGCCGTGGGTGATGACTGGCTCAGCAGCTGTCTCCCATGTCACCTGCCTGCAGGGTACCAGATTGCCTACCGCCTGGCCAGCAGCAGCCCCCACACCTTCACCACTGTGGAGGTCGGCGCCACAGTGAGGCAGTTCACAGCCACCGACCTGGCTCCGGAGTCCGCATACATCTTCAGGCTGTCCGCCAAGACGAGGCAGGGCTGGGGGGAGCCACTGGAGGCCACCGTCATCACCACCGAGAAGAGAGGTAAGACCTTGGGGGACCCGGGGGTACTGCAGACGTGGTGGGCGCCGCTTCCTCAATCAGGCCCTCTGGGGTCTGCGGGGTACCTGGGAGGCTTCGGCCTTCCCTTCGGAGAAAGAGAAGGGATGTGAGCATTTACGAAGCACCCACTGAGCCCGACATGGAGCTGGACACACTAACACACAGCATTGCATTCACACCTTCTGCCTCACACCTGCTCTCTCAGACATGTGAGCACTGCGTTCACACCTTCAGCTTCACACCTGCTCTCTCCGACACGTGAGCATTGTATTCACACCTTCTACCTCACACCTGCTCTCTCAGACATGTGAGCATTTCGTGACACACTTTCAGCCTCACACCTGCTCTCTCAGACATGTGAGCATTGCATAACACACTTTCAGCCTCACACCTGCTCTCTCAGACACGTGAGCATTGCATTCACACCTTCAGCCTCACACCTGCTCTCTCAGACATGTGAGCACTGCGTTCACACCTTCAGCCTCACACCTGCTCTCTCAGACACGTGAGCATTGCATTCACACCTTCTGCCTCACACCTGCTCTCTCAGACACGTGAGCATTGCATGACACACTTTCAGCCTCACACCTGCTCTCTCAGACACGTGAGCATTGCATTCACACCTTCTGCCTCACACCTGCTCTCTCAGACACGTGAGCATTGCATTCACACCTTCTGCCTCACACCTGCTCTCTCAGACACGTGAGCATTGCATGACACACTTTCAGCCTCACACCTGCTCTCTCAGACACGTGAGCATTGCATTCACACCTTCTGCCGCACACCTGCTCTCTCAGACACGTGAGCATTGCATTCACACCTTCTGCCTCACACCTGCTCTCTCAGACATGTGAGCATTGCATTCACACCTTCTGCCTCACACCTGCTCTCTCAGACATGTGAGCATTGCATTCACACCTTCTGCCTCACACCTGCTCTCTCAGACACGTGAGCATTGCATGACACACTTTCAGCCTCACACCTGCTCTCTCAGACACCTGAGCATTGCATTCACACCTTCAGCCTCACACCTGCTCTCTTAGATATGTGAGACGGTCTCAGGTTTAAAGAGAGCAACATTGCTCGCAGAGGCTGAGTACCTGGGGCAAGGCTGCAGAGTCACCACATTTGAGGTTGAGCTGCCCGAAAGCAGCCCCCAGTCTCTGATGTTAAACCCACGTCCTCTGTGGAGCAAGTGCTCAGTAAGTAAGTTTTCCAAATAACTGCCTTCCCAATGAGAACTGTCGGGTGAGCAGGGCTCTGCTCCACGCACGGAGACAGGTGCTCCGTGCACTGCACTTGGCCTATCCTTCCTGCAGCCCACGGAGTAGCATGGCGTTAGCTCTGATTTTTACCAAAGAAGAGACAGAGGAAACTGAGAGAGTTTTATTAATTTGCCCAGACACACAACTGCAGAGCTGAGATTTGGACTCACCTCTGACACCATGAGGCCAACTCTTCCCATGAAAGTCTATAGTGGGCGCCCTTCTCAGTGGGCTCCGCGCATGTCCTCGGGCCTTGCAGCGCCCAGGGTTGGTGCCACAGGACCCTCACCTCAGCAGCCCCAGCTCCCACTCCAGGTCCTGACGTCATGGCCAGACCCAGGGACCCTGTGGGAATGAGGACGGGAGGGAGCTTGCAGGCACCACTGCAGGGATACTTGGAGCACACAGTTCTGGCCATGCTCCTATTTTTGTTTTTTTATTTTTGAAACAAGTCTTGCTCTGTCGCCCAGGCTGGAGTGCAGTTATGTAATCATAGGTCACCGCACCCTGGAATGCCTGGGCTCAAGCAATGCTCCCACCTCAGCCTCCCCAGTAGCGGGGACTACAGGCACACACCACCCACCTAATTATGTTCTGAAGAGACAGAGTCTTGCTATGATACCCATCTTGGCCGCCCAAAGTGCTGGGGTTACAGGCATGAGCCACTGTGCCCAGCTAATATTTTAATTTTTGTAGAGATGGGGGTCTTACTACGTTGCCCAGGCTGGTCTCCAGCTCCTGGTCTCAAGCGATCCTCCTGCCTCAGCATCCCAAAGCTCTGGGATTGCAGGTGTGAGCCCCTGCCTTTGGTTCTCCCATAGCATTCAGTGAAAGCACATCCCCTCCGTGACCATTACCACTATCATTATTATTGTTATTAGCTGGAGGGATGGAAGCCCTCAGTCGCCACAGACACCCAAGGTGCTTCTGCAATGTAAAGCACATGGAAGGGATGCCCTGTGAAAGGAGCCCCCCATTCCCCTGCTGCCACCCTGGGTATCAGCACTCAGGGCTGTCGGCTTCTCAGGAAGATGGTAATGGCTCCCAAGCAAACGTTTTTACTTCATTCTCTAATGTATTCGTGTGGTTTTATGGTTCATTTATCTTAAACATTGACTGTGCCCCTCCCACGAGCCAGGCACGTGTGCAGGTGCATCACAGACCCGTAGGGTCTCACAGCAGGTCCTCTTATTTCCCTGTGTCCCGCCCCGCAGCCCCGCCCCACAGCCCCGCCCCACACTATGCCACCTGATTATCCGGACCAGAGATTTCGGAGATTTTCCATTGGGGCCCCCATCCTCCATCCTCGTGGCTCAGGGAGAGGGAGTCCAAGAGACTTGCTAGTTACCACTAAGTCCAAGAGAGCCTTTGAAATGGGATACGCTGGGCCACCTCCCCTCCGGAGACCAGCTGAAATCACAACGGCCGGAATGTGCGCTTACGGAGGCAAGTGCTGATGAAGTGAGACGGGAACCCTCCTCCCACACCCGCCACTGCGGGCCGACAATCAATTGCCGCTTTACACACGCCACGCATTCTAATCAGAATCAATAATCTTCATGATAAACAATTAAACAATTATTCCTCCCGCCGCAGAACTTCTCTGCTGAAATCGATGGGGTGCAGAGGCACAGCAGCGGCAGACGATGGGCACTCCAGGCCGGGCCTGGCCCCAGGCAGCCCGCGTCCCCCATCCAAGCTACTGCACACACCAGAGGCAGTGACAGCCCAGAGGTGCCCTCACCTACAGCAGCACTGAGTAGATGCCGTAGATGCTTTAGGCCCTGGGTGACTGCGAGAAGGAGGAAATTCAGCGTTAAAGGTGGACTGAGCACAACATCAGAAAAAGAGAGACCAAAGGGACCACAGGGCTTGGAACAGCCCCCAAGACCCTGCGACCCCAGCTGTCATCACAGACACAGTGCCTGGTGGTCTGGCAGCCCAGGGACTCCTGTGTGGCTTTGTTCCTGTCTGTTGGTCTCTATGAGTAGTGCATCCGAAGTCAGCCTCAAGATAGCTGCTCAGCTGGGTGTAGTGGCTCACCCCTGTAATCCCAGCTCTTTGGGAGGCCGAGGCAGGCGGATCACGAGGTCAAGAGATCAGGACCATCCTGGCCAACATGGTGAAACCCTGTCTCTACTAAAAATACAAAAATTAGCTGGGCGTGGTGGTGCACACCTGTAGTCCCAGCTACTCAGGAAGCTGAGGCAGGAGAATCCCTTGAACCCAGGAGACAGAGGTTGCAGTGAGCTGAGATCACGCCACTGCACTCCAACCTGGTGACAGAGTGAGACTCTGTCTCAAAAACAAAACAAAACAAAACAAAACAAAAAACAGAGCCTCTCATCTCCCTGACCCAAGGAAGGGACTGGCTTCAGACTGTCCAAGGCATGCAGGCAGCTCTCATGGGCAAGCAGTCAGCCCTGTACAGCAGCCTAGCCTCCTGGGGATCCTCCTTGGGAAGGGCAGCCTCTCACATGTCCCTGGTCTGTCCTCATTTGGTTGCAGAGCGGCCGGCACCCCCCAGAGAGCTCCTGGTGCCCCAGGCGGAAGTGACCGCACGCAGCCTCCGGCTCCAGTGGGTCCCGGGCAGCGACGGGGCCTCCCCCATCCGGTACTTCACCGTGCAGGTGCGAGAGCTGCCTCGGGGTGAGTGGCAGACCTACTCCTCGTCCATCAGCCACGAGGCCACTGCGTGCGTCGTTGACAGGTACCGAGAGAGCAGGAGCACCTCCCCGGGGAACGGGGCCCTGGCCGCCTCCAGCCAGCTCCTGTCCAGATAGTGGGGAGGCTGTGTGGGCCAAGCAGGTGCACCCCTGAGAGCACAGGCCCCCTTTCTTTTTGACACTCCCCATGCTGGGAATCCCAGAACTCCTGGCTCCTGGAGCTACTTCCAAGGGCCCACCCCCAGCCGCTTCCCGGAGTCTGCTCTTCCAGGTGTGCAGGGCTGGTTTGGTCACCCCAGGACCCAGGGATTGGCGAGGCAGGGGTGATGGGGGGCAGGCTGGACATGTGGGCTGGAGTCCTAGCCCCTCCCAAGGCTGGCAAGGGGGAGGGGACCATGTGGAGGAGGGCTGGGCTGGCCTCGGGTGTCCAGGGCTGGAGGGACGTTGCGTCCCCTTGCGTTCTCGAAAGCAGCAGGGAGATGGATGGCACCGCGAGTACTGTGCTTCCTTAGTGATGGCTGGGGAAGATGGGAGGGCATGCCTAGGACACGACTAGAATCCGTCCACTCAGTTGTTTACTGGACCTCTGGGCTCAGCATGGGTGAGGGTTGCATTGACAATAGCAGTGGCGTTCTGTGGGTCCCCCAGGGTCCTCACAACTGCGGTTTACAGACCCACCCACTCTTTACAGACAAGGAAACTGCCACAGTCACACAGATGGGCATCCCAGGGCTTAGAAGCCACCCCAGGAGTCCACACCTTCACCACATGCCCTGCCCGGGCCCTCCTGGGGCCTGTCGGGTTTGCAGGCCCTGCCTGGGCAGGGCCACCCGGGACACCTGCCTTGTGCTTCTCATCGGCCCAGAGTTTGGTCACTTGTTACTGAGCTCACACTCCAGGCTGTGGAGCGGGGGTCTTGGAGTGAGTCCCTCCATGTCGCAGGGCTCTGGAGCCTGCACCAATGACTAAGAGGGTAGAGGGGCCAAGACGGTTGTCTCCAGGCTGGCCGAGCTTCCTCTGTCTCTCAGATGGTTACATAGGTCAGCTCTGCATCCCTACAGTCACCCAGTAAGGGGAGACCATGATCCCACTCTACAGAGGAAGGCCAAGGCCAGAAAAGTCGGTCATTTGCTCATATCCCCCACCCAGCCTCCGTGGCGCCCAGCCTTCCTCGTCTTCAAGGCTGCCCATCTCAGCCCTGCCTGACTGAAACTGAATGTAGGGAGGGAGGCAGGTCCCAGGTGAAGCCCCTGGCAGCTCCTCAGAACACCACCCTGGCCCCGCTCTGCCCTGGGGGCAAAGTTCAGGCTTTGGAGTGAGGGCTGATTGGAGTGTGGGTGTCACTGGTCCTAGATGTGACAACAGGGGGTTTCAAAGAGAAGAGAAACCTCCAAAACCCCCATCCCTGGCTTGAGGACCAGGCCCATGACAGAGGCGAAGCACTTGCCCGGGAAGGGGTGGCCGACCGGGCGTCTCGGTACAGAGCTGTGAAGCTGGAACTGTGCAGGCTCAGCCTGGCTTCTGCCACTTGCCGTTGAGTGATCTGGGGCAAGTGACGGGCTCTCAGGTGTCTCCAGCTCCCTGGCCTTTGAGTTGCGAGGCTTGGAGGTGATAAGGCCCTTTGGATGGTCATGGCCATGGATGCCAGTATCGCCTTTGCCACCCCCACACAGTGTCCCCAGGAGGCACAGCTGGGTGTCAAATGCAAATCCTGACCAGAGTCCCTGAGCAGTCCAAGGAGGGTCACACGGACCATCGGGAACCCATGCTGCGGCTCCCAGGCCCCCATTGCAGACCACAGACCAGCAAGGAAGCCAGCGGCCCAGTGCACAGCTCCAGCTCTCTGTGGCCCCAGAGGACGCACCCTGGCACAGTCACCCTCTGCAGTCTCATGGTCCAAGCAGCCCTCTGCTCTTCTGAAAATCGAGGTGGAATGGTCCCTGCGCACAGGGTTTCTTTCCAGCAGGGCCAGAGCCATTGCCTGGCCTCCCCTCTTACAGGGCACAACATCTGGTGAGGTCCGTATGCTGGCGGGTTGGAATTTAGAAAAGCTGTTCCGTCCCCACAACTGTGGTTATGCCCCTCATGTTAGGAAAACGAGGCTGCAGCAGCTCCGGCTTGATGTCCCCTCTGAGGTGTTTTCCCTGGTGATCTAGTCACTCAGCTTCCAGACAGTTAAAGCTCTGACAGGACTTCACCACCACCGCCGCCATCCTCATCGCCATCATCATTTCCGGAATCCCCTCATCCTGTCCAGCACCTGTCATTTTCAACACCACTTCCGTGTGTCATTTCATACGATCTTTGTAACAACCATGTGGACATACAGCCCAGACTTCTCACTCTTCCCAATTTACACACGCAGACATTGAGGCAGAGATATCTTAAGTAACGCATATGCGGGTACCTCGACGTCTCTAAACGGAAGGGATATTTCCTGAGGTTTTTGTAGTTGTCACATTCCATGAGCCAGAGGTCAAGGCTCCATAGACACAGTCCACGTCCTACAGTTAATTTACAAGGGTCTGCGACATCCAAAAACCCAGTGCGTGTGCATCTGAACACCAAACTTTCCACAGTCAGTCTCCCCTTAGTAGCTGCGTGGCCTTGGAAAAGTCCAACTCTTGGCTGCCTGCTAGGACTCTGTCTTCTCATCTGTGAAAGGCAGGGCTGGAGCGGGGATCCTGCTGTTCCCTCCAGCTCTGTGAGTTCAAGGTTTGCCTCCTTGCTGACCGCCAGCGAACTGGCAGCCAAGAAATAAGGCGATCGGAAGAATCAGACTGTCCGCCAGGTTCCTGCCAGCATCTCACTGTGCCCTTTGAGCTACAGCAACAGAACTCAAGAGGCACAGCTCTCTCCCCTCCAGAGGAAGGCACTCCTAGTGGCAGATACCATCCTCCCAGAGCCCTGGAATTCTCCTGGCACAGCCCCGAGAGTCAGGGGAGTATGGCCAGGTGCGCCCAGCCTGACTTAATAAAGTACACAGGATGCTTAGCTTAATTGGCAGTGTGCTCACATATATAAATAACCTCACCCTTTGTGTAACCATCTAAAAGAAGGAAAAAAAATATCCAGCCACTATTCCTGAAGGCTTCTGAAACCAAACAGACTAATTGTGTGCCCGGGACTTCATGCTGGAAAGGAGAGGTCCATGTTTCAGGACAGACAGTTTAATTTGGTATGGGAGAGACCAATGTCAATTTCCTAATGGGCCAGAACTAGGACAGATGCTTCCTCTGCCTATCAGTAGAGAACATGTCACAGGAGAATCCCAGGAAAGTGATATTTTGTACACTGCCACAGTATAATCTCCCTTCCTGTTTAATAATCCTGACAGCTGCATTTTACTTTCACCAGTTGTGTGACATCTGCCAGTATCCAGAAAACATTAAGAGTTTAACTGTCTCAATTTGGTGACTGTGACTACGTCCAGGGAATATGGGTCGAGACCCCCAGGGAGAGGGGTTGGGTCTGAGACGTGTTCAGGTGTTGCCAGTGTCTGGTTGGTGGTTGAAGTTGTGAGATGGGGTAGCCACCCACAGAAATGCAGTAGAGAGGAAGAAGGGAAGGGCTCTGAGCCCAGTGTGACTTGGAGGTTCTGGATGTCACTTTAGGACAGAGCAGTGGCTGTGCGGGCTCAGCGGGTGGCTGTGCATCTGGCTGTGATGGGCTCAGCTCCTCCTCTGAGCTCTGTCGTGGGATAGGTGCAGGGGGTCCAAACAGAAGACAGAAAGGCGCAGAGGGAATGAGCATGGAAAACAGCAGGGATTCAACGAATGTCAGCACCACGGCCCTAGCTCCATTCTACTGATTTCTTTTTTTTTCTTTTTCCGTATAATGTAATTTTTTAAAAATATCATTATTTAAGGATCAGATGAGCTGGGCATGGTGGCTCATGCCTGTAATCCCAGCACTTTGGGAGGCCGAGGCGGGTGGATCACCTGAGGTCAGGAGTTCGAGCCCAGCCTGGCCGATATGGTGAAACCGTGTCTCTACTAAAAATGTAAAAATTAGCCAGGCATGGTGGCATGCGCCTGTAATCCCAGCTACTCAGGAGGTTGAGGCAGGAGAATTGCTTGAACCTGAGCGGCGGAGATTGCAGTGAGCTGAGATCATACCACTTAACTCCAGCCTGGGCAACAGAGTGAGACTCCATCTCAAAAGAAAAAAGAATCAGATGAACTTGACCAAGGATATGATACATGAGCTTGATATTCTTTGTGATACAATAGTGAGGTCTAAGTGTTTGTGTTTGTTTGGTTGGTTGTTTTGTTTTTGTCTGTCACCCGGGCTGGAGTGCAGTAGCTCCGTCATCATTCACTGCAGCCTTCAACTCCCAGGCTCAAGATACCCTCCTGTCTCAGCCTCCCGGGTAGCTAAGACTACAGGCATATGCTATCATGCCTGGCTAATGTTTAAATTTTTTTTTTTTAGAAATAGGGTCTCACTATGTTGCCCAGGCTGGTCTCAAACTCCTGGCCTCAAGTGATCCTCTCACCTCAGCCTCCCAAAGTACTGGGATTACAGGCATGAGCTAACATGCCCGGCCAATAGTGAATTCTTAAGAAACATTTTTAGTGCCTTCCAGAGAAGTAAATAAAGACAGCAGTGAATCGCTTTAAAAAGATGCTCAGCACTCATCCATTTTATAATAGAACCAAAATGAATGAATGGAGCTCCTCCTATTTAAATGACTCTGCATTTAGCTCTGAGGCAGGAACATGGAGCTTAAGCTATGCCCTTCCCCGACGCCCATTCCAGAACACTTTGGCTGTGGAGGTCAAGTTTGTGTATGTGATTAGCCGTCCGAGGCAGTACGAGTACAAACTGGCTTTCTAAATATATCGGTTATTGATTTGGGGTAGCAAGAGTTCTGATAGGAAGTTCAGATAGTGAGGGTCCTGTATTATCCAAATTATTTATTTCCTGAGTTTGGGATGATTAGAAAAAAGAGATTAGATGGCAGATGTTATCTCAGAAATATCCCTAAATCTATCCAGCTTCTGAGTTTGTATGTGGAGGTTTGGGAGGTGAGGCATGTGGAATGAGCAAAGGCCTGGGGAGGCACCAGGCAGCATCAGTGGCTTCCTGGGGACAAGTGAGGGCTCCGGGGTGGGGGAGCCAGAGAAAGCTTTCTGGCTTCCTGAGAAGACAGGAAAGAGCACATCACATTTATTCATTGCCTGCTGTGTGCCACGATCCTCCCGACTCCATGAGGATGGGTGATGCGATGTCATTTTCACGACAGCCCTGGAAGCCCCGGTGCTGCTATCTCCATGTCCATGCCGAATACAGCGAGGCTCTGAGACACTGACTTGCTCCAGTGAGTAGTGGCAGAGCCAGCATTGGAATTCTGCTTAGCCCACTGCAAAGCAGAGGTTTGGGCTGGCTTGGAAGTGTGAACAGAGTGCAGAATTGGGAGGAGTTAGAAGGGTTACAGGAGGGTGTTCTTGCATCCTGCGTGCATTTGTCCCTTCATCATGGAGTCACCAAAATCCATGCTCTGCCACAGGAGGGAGCATGGCAGGAGCAACGGGGGTAGGGGACTTGAGGATCAAACATTTGGCCTAGGAGGTAGACCAGTCATCCACAGGAGCAGCGCTGCAGGGAGGTGAGGCAGGTTGGGGTGAGTGCACAGAGGATGCTACCATCTCTAGTACTGCAGAGCCAGGAGAGGGGTTGATAGCACTGCCCTCTGCCTGTCTCATTTGGGCAGTAGGGCTGCTGCTCCCATCGGCTGCCTGCCGGAGCTGCTTTCTGCCTGGTTTCGGGGCCACTGGCGTGGCTTCCGCCGAGAGGGTTAACTCCCCCAGATCTGCATTTAGTGTTCCCTGCAGCTCACAGAGACACTTAATCAATCCTTGTTGAATGAAGTGAGTCCGGCAAAACACAGGCCTCACGCTAAGAACCCTGCTCTCTGTCCTCCTTTGCACCCAAACCCATTTGTCTGGGAGCCAGGCTGATTTGTCCAGCCACCTGACATGCACTTATGGCACACCACGTGTGCCCGGCTCAGTGCCAGACCCAGGCAGGACAGTGGAGAAAGAGGGGTTTCAAGGAGCTTGCAGTGTGGCTGCAAACCCCCAAATCATAGCAAAGCGTGAAGTACTAAACAGTGGAGTGCTGAGTATAATTATAGTTCAATGCCAGAGGCCAGTGAGAAAACAAATACATCAATAAGTAAGCATAATCGCAAATAAATAAATAAGTAAACAAATCATTTCTGCAACACCTACTGTGTGCCAGATACAACGCTGGTATTTACGTGTCCTCATAGGCAACCCCCCACCCCAGCCTGAGAAACTTCGCAGATGGGGAATAGCATCCTTATTCAATCCTTCCACCCATAGATCTGAGCACCTCCTGGGTGTTCTTGGCTCTTGGGGTACAGCAGGAAAGGAGGCCGACTCGGTCCCTGTCCTTGTGGATGTTGAGTCTTGTAAAGACAGACAGTCATCAAGGAAATGTCACCCATCATGATGCAGAAGATGAAGGGAAGGAACAGGGCACGGGGGACAGCAGGCAGGGCCATCTGAGCGGATACTTGCAGATCCATAGGAACAGCTGATCCTTAGCAAGCGTGCCCCACACCACACACCTGACTCTGCTGAGGGTCTCACCTGAGTTTAAGCCTCACCTCAGTTTCACCATGCCTGTGCTATTAGCCCAGATAAGGAAACTGAGGCAAAGTATGCTGTCCAAGGTTACCTGGGAGGTAGAAGCCAGGCAGTTTGACTTTGGGGTCCACATTCCTGATGCCCACTCTGCTGCCTCCTGGTACAGGAGCCAGTGGGGCTATGGTGGGTGGCGCAGGGGGATGAGGCAGGGAGGTCGTGGGAGAAAACACGTGGTTATCACCCAGATGAGACAAAGTAACTCCTAGGATGCTAGGAACAGAGGGGAAATTGTTTGTTTTAACTTAGCAAAGGCTATCTACCAGAACTCTGGAGCAAAGGTCATTTTTATGGTCGGACTTCAGAATCATCTCCATTAAAGCTGGGACCAAGTCCAGCTGCCTCCTGTGGCTGTTTTTCCAGTTGTGGACGCTGAGTGCAGAGGGGCTGAGATGTGCCTGCAGTCAGGGACTGGGAGGTAGCAAGACCAGACCAGGTTCTGGAGGGCTGCAGTGGAAAAGCAGGCCTTGAGGTGTGAGCTGGTAGAGAAACAGTGTCACCTGGTCTTAAGCTGGACGGGGCCCTGAAAGCAGGAATAGAATCTGATCATGGTTTCCAAAAATGGTTATCAGTTTTCTAAAAAGCAGAATCCTTCCTTTAAACCAAATATGACCCAGGCCGAATGCATAAACCTGATGGGCATGGAGCTCTTGTTGGCTGATGGGGGCTGTATGGGGCTCTGGACTTCAGAGGCTTCAGAGTCCTGGGGGTCCACAGGGCTCCGTTTGAAAGCCACTGGTTTACAGATTCCACTGGGAGTGAGGACAGAAGACTGGTTTTCAGGTGATGAGGGCTTCGGTTTAGAGTGATAGTTGAGACTTTTAGCCATGGGTAACAGAGGTTAAGAGTCCTGAGGCACCCCGAGTTTTCTGGTCTGGAAACTGAGGAGGATGGAGCCCTCATCTATGAAGAGCCGCTGCCCGCCAGGGAGGAGAACAGAGCAGTTTCCTCACTTGCTCATTCGGAAGTCGAATGAAGGGTATCTGAGAGGAACCAGCCAGTGACTGGGTTGCAGGGCGGGTCCCTGACCGGCTGGGGCTTCACCAAGATCCCAGCATTGTCTGCACGGAAGAGTTTGGCTGAAGTCTTCATCTCAGGCATGGCATGGGGCTTGGCACAGGAGACCCATTGCATGTGGAATAGCTGGACGGACGGACGGAAGGAAGGAAGGAAGAATGATGGAGGGGAAGGAAGAAAGGGAAGGGAAAAGGAAGGAGGGAAGGGAGGTGGAAGGGAGAGAAGGAAGGAGAGAAGGGAAGAAGGAAGGAAAGTGGGAAGGGAGGAAGAAGGGAGAGAAAGAAGGAATGAGGGGATGGAGGAATGAAGAAAAGAAGGGAAGGAAGGAGGGAAGGGAAAAGGAGGGAGGGAAGGGAGGCAAGAGAAAAGGAGGGAAGGGAGGTGGAAGGGAGAGAAGGAAGGAGGGAAGGAGGGCAAGAGAAAAGGAGGGAAGGGAGGGGGAAGGGAGAGAAGGAAGGAGGGAAGGGAAAAGGAGGGAAGGGAGGTGGAAGGGAGAGAAGGAAGGAGGGAAGGGAGGTGGAAGGGAGAGAAGGAAGGAAGGAAGGAGGGCAAGAGAAAAGGAGGGAAGGGAGGGGGAAGGGAGAGAAGGAAGGAGGGAAGGGAAAAGGAGGGAAGGGAGGTGGAAGGGAGAGAAGGAAGGAAGGAAGGAGGGCAAGAGAAAAGGAGGGAAGGGAGGGGGAAGGGAGAGAAGGAAGGAGGGAAGGGAAGAAGGAAGGAAGGAAAGCAGGAAGGGAGGAAGAGGGGAGAGAAGGCAGCGGGGGGGGAGGGAGGGAGGAAGAAAGGGAGGAAGGAAGGTGGGTGGGCAGATGGAAGCAGGCCTGAAGTGCTAACAACAGAAGGCACCTCAGGGAAACATTAGTCCCGTTAAAATCTCCATCGACGGGCTGGGGGCATTTTTCACTTGGATGCTTGACAGGGATGTGGTCTTTTGTAAAGTGACATGTGAATATTGCCATTTACTAGTCTTGTAGCAGTGGGCCTCAGTTTTATCATCCTTGAAATGGGAATAATGATGCCTCCTCTCCCAGAGCTCGTGTGAGTTCAAAGGGGTTGCACTTGCCAAGCGCCTGGCACCGTGTCAGCCCCAGTGAATGGTAGGGATGCGGGGCTGGTGGGTCTCTGCCTGCAGCCGGCCAGGAAGTGGACCTTAGAGAATGCTGCAAGGCTGGGTCTGGCCCAGTAAAGAGCTCCAGGAGGACGGAGCGTGAGAATCAGGCAGGAACTCATTTTATACTCCGGATCAGCACAAGGGCCCGGGGAATTAGCTCTTCCTGAGGAATTCTCTGGATCCCTTGGAGAGCAGTGATGTGCCGACTAGAGTGCAGGGGTGGCTCCAGTGAGGGGTTGGCACTGCCTCCCCGAGGAGCCCCGAGCAGAATCTTCCCCCTGGCCAGGACGCCCTGCACTCCCTGCCCTCTGTGCAGCTCCTTTCTCCCTGAGGATTTCGACCGTCCAGGTGTTCAAAGGCTTCTCCCAGGACAGGTCCAGGGTCCCCTTCAAGCCTCTGCTCATTGCACCTAGGAAGTGATTGGGTCCGACCCAAGAACAGCCTCCTTGCTAAGCTGTCTCGGGCCCACACAGGAGCCCAGAGCTCTCAGGGCAGGGGAGGGATTTGCCCCTCTTCCCAGGGCTTCACCAGGAATGCCTGAGGGCAGGACAGGGTGGCAGGGCCCCGGCAGTCACGGTCTCTTCCACATTGCAGACTGAGGCCCTTCACCTCCTACAAGCTGCGCCTGAAAGCCACCAACGACATTGGGGACAGTGACTTCAGTTCAGAGACAGAGGCGGTGACCACGCTGCAGGATGGTGAGCAACCCGGGGCCCAGACAGCGTTCCTGGCCGCTGCCCCTGGAGCCCGAGATACTTAGGCCACACTTTCGTCTTGAGCCAGAAAGGGGTCACCAGGGAGTGGTGGCAAGCAGTAGAATTCCATTAGTGACAGACAGCTCGGAGGGTTTCCGCACAGCCTGTGGTCATAAATCAAGGTTTCAAGGGCTTCCAAATGGAATGGAAGTTTCTTTGATTGGCTTCCAAAGCCCCTACTATCCATTAGCATCCCAGAAATTGAATAATTGATAGGGTCATTAAAAATAAATGTCAGCGGGTAGCTGGGTTTTAAGAGATTTTCCCAATTTTTGTCATTCACGAGCCACTCTTTGACAACAGCGCAGGTAAGTGATGGGAAGTGAGGTCTCCTCAGAGCTCCAGGTGGCGTTTTCAGCCACTCCGTCCTACCTCGGCGGCGGCGGGCCTGAAGATGGATTGTTATTCTGTGTGGCCCAGGCCTGTGGCGAGCCCAGGAGGCAGCTCTATCAGCCGCGTCCAGCGGTGATCACAGGACGGGTGGGATGGAAAAGAGTGGATGGTGGGTAATAGCTCAGCTCCCAGGCTGGAAACCCAGTACTTAGTTCACCCAGCAGCGTTTCATCATCATTCCCGCAACCTATCCCCAAAGCACTGTCTTTTCCATTTAACGCTCCAGTGGAAGAATTTTCCAATAAACCAATTTCCAACTGGCTCACCCTGTGACCTCACATCTCCACTTCTGCTCTCTCGATGACCTGGAAGTGTGGTTTCTCCCACATAGACCTCCCTTGTCCTCAGGGACCAGCAGAGGGTTTGAGCAAACCATTCCCAGCTTCTCAGCAACTCACAGAGGCTGTTTTGCTGCAAACCCTGCACTCCCAGCAGAGCAGAACCTGCAAGAGCCTCCGACAGGCCCCAGCTGTGCTCCCAGGAAAAGCACACTTGCCCCTGGAAAAGCACTGGGTGGCTTCTGTGGCTCCTGCCTCTCATCCAGCTCTTTTCTGAGCACAAATCCTGGGAGTTTATTGGAGCTTTGGGGAAAGCCAGTGAGAAAGAGAGGAGCCGTCCCGGGTATATGGGGTGGTCCAGGGCCTTAGTGAGCCCTGCTGGGCCCTGAGGAGCCGGGCTCAGCCCCAGGAGCTCACTGTCCAAGGGTCCCACATCCTGAGATTCAACCAACTGTGGATTGAAATGTTCAGAAAAAAAGTTAAAAATACAAATTAAAGATATACAGTGTAACAACTGTGTATTTGTTTGGAGAGTGTTATGACCTTGTACAATTTCTGGATTACTCATGAGAGCTCCTACAATTATAACATTGTAACATTGTTATGTAACAGTATTACAAATTATAACGTTGTAGGAGGACTGATGAGTAACCTAGAAATGATTTAAAGTATGCGGGAGGATGTGTGCAGGTTACACCTAGAAATGATCTAAAGTATTCAGGAGGATGTGTGCAGGTTACATGCAAATACTGCACCACTTTATTGTAGCAAACCTGGAGGCAAAAGCTACTTGTAACTGGAAAAGCCTTTCCGGTTAATCTACTTAAAGTGGGGACCAATTTCACACTAAACCACAAGGGAAAGGCTTTGCAGGAACTAAATTACAAAACAAAAACTATATAAATGCATTCATTTTAACCTTACCTTTAACACAGTTGAGGTAATGTTTGCAACTAAGCACTAAATCTTAGAATAAAGAACAAAAACCCACACAAGCTGATGTCATTGTCGTAATCTCTCTGACAGATTGTGTGAAAGCAAAGTGCAACAGCCTCCTTTGACCTCCAGGGCAGCATCCAAAAGGACCATTTTTGAAAAAAATATTCAAGGGCCTCTTCAGACTCCAGACTCCTTTCTTACCCTTTGATATTCAGATTGGGCTTTGATGCACCTATCTTGTCATCGCCTTCCCTGGGATGTGCAGTTTCTCTTTGCAATGGAGTTGCATTGTATTTGTGTTGTATTGTCTTACACTATCTAGAGATTGACAGGCACAGACTCTCTCCAGGGGTTGGGGAACCCTCGGTAAGATAGGGAGAGTCCTCTGAGTATGTGGAAGGTTTACTGATGAACAGTTTCTTTTTATAGTGATTTCTATTTCCCTGCACAACCTCACAACTCGAGGACATTGAGAACTCCCTATAATGGCACTGCTGTATCACCAGGGCTGTCAGGAAGCTGGCTAGAGGGCCCACCATTAAGCTGGAACCACAGGAGGTTAAGGGGGTTGTAGGGAGACCCATCCCTAAAACAGAACGGGGAAGGTGGAGGTGTGACTGATGCAGGCACTGCCAGGGCTGAGGAGGGGGTGTCTGGCAGGTCCAGAGGAAAATCACAGAGCCGGTGACCCCGGGACCCAATCTTGGGTTCTAAGTGGAGAGGCATCTGCTAGATGCACAAGTGTGCCTGTGGGAAGAACATTGTCATTCCGTTCAGTGAATATGGACTGGATACAGAATGCATGTCACACTTCTGCTGGGCCCCCGGGATCTTACAGCTGGGAGGCATAAGAGTTCAGCTCAATATGCCAAGACAGGACCACACAGATTTGGAGGGAGCAGAGGAGGCAGGGAAGAGGGGCACAGAAGACCTCTTGGATGTGGCAGATGACAAGAAGTTTAGTTTGGCTAGAGTGCAGGGCATGGCCATAGGCAGAGGTCAAACCAGCCTTGTCCCTCCAGAGAACAGAGCAGAACCGTGGCAGACTCCCCTTCACTTCACCCTGCTGTCCCAGCCAGCTGCAACCTCACCAGAAATCAATCTCCTTTCCTGACAGCCCTTTAGTGTTTCAAACCAAGTGACCTGGAGTGATCATGTGTCCTATTCAGGAAAAGTAGCTCTCACCTAGGTATCTTTAAAAAAAGAGAAAAAGATAAGTTCCCCTGCTCTCCCAGAAGACCTGAGCCCTGCAGGGAGGGTCTCGAGCCAGAGAGCTCCAGGACAGCCTCACTGGAGGGGTGGCTCTCGGAATGTCCACCACAGGGAGAGCCCAGTCTGGGTCTGTTTCTCGGGGCCATTGTTAAGGTTGGCTCCCTCCTATCCCGAGGACAGGCTTTGAAGGAGAAGCTCTGGGAAGCCCCGAGGAAGGGCAGGAGAAGGGGACCCCTGGAGAAGGAAGGAGGCAGGGCTCACCAGCCTCCCACACTCACTGAGGGTGGCCCTGGGAAGGGCGGCAGAACATAACAACCACCCTGACCCCCGCTTTCCTCTCCTGTGTGTTTCAGTTCCAGGAGAGCCCCCGGGATCTGTCTCAGCGACGCCACACACCACGTCCTCTGTCCTGATACAGTGGCAGGTAAGAGCGCGGGGAATCACGCGCGTTTTGTCAAATGTGTTCTCATTTCCCTGCGCATTCGGCCACGACGGCTGGACATGGACTGCAAGCTGAGCCCTGAGCTAAGCGTTTGAGAGTAGAACCAAGGAGACACACCCTCAGACTCAAAAACGCGAGGGGGAGATGGTGTCAATTATCATCTCGGTGTAATTTCCAAAACATTAGAAGCAGGACTGTGATGCATGTAGAGAATGAACTTGACTCCCCTTATTCAGGAGAGACCGGCAGGATGGGGAGGCCAGTCTGAGAGCGTTGGAGGAACTGGGTATGTCTTGGCATTTCACCGAGGACGTTGGAGCAAGGCTTCTGTGTATACACAAATTGGTTATCGCCCTACAAGGCAGTAAAACTGCAACCGCTGGAGTTAGCTTTTCTAGAGAAGTCATCTGCAACCAGACAAAATATCTACTGGATTGTACATATTTTCCCAAAGTCTGGGTGGTGGTGGTGGTGGTGGTGGTGGTGGTGGTGGTGGTGGTGGTGGTGGTGGTGGTTATTATTATTATTATTATTATTATTATTATTATTATTTTGGGACAGAGTCTCACTCTGTCACCAGGCTGGAGTGCAGTGGCACAATCTAGGCTCCCTGCAACCTCTGCCTCCCGTGTTCAAGCGATTCTCCTGCCTCAGCCTCCCAAGTAACTGGGATTATAGGCGCATGCCCCTACACCCAACTAACTTTTGTATTTTTAGTAGAGATGGGGTTTCACCATGTTGACCAGGCTGATCTTGAACTCCTGACCTCAGGTGATCCACCCACCTCAGCCTCCCAAAGTGCTGGGATTACAGACATGAGCCACTGTGCCCAGCCAAGTCTAGGCCTTTAATCTCCAATGTGCAGTGAGTTAAATGAAGGCATATTCTTCCCGATAATCACACACTCCTTGTTGGGCCTGCTCAGCAATGCTCCAGTAAGGCATTGAAGGACACGCTGCCATCTCTTTCCCTTAGTTTCAATTTTGGGCAATGCTTACTAACAAGTACATTGATGACAAATATAACAGAGGGACAAAACTGCCCAAGGAAGGGCTGCAGGCCCCAGGGAGATCCCAGCTGAAGAGTGGGGCAGGGAGCTCTGCAGAGGACTCAGCCCAGGGCCTGTGTAGCCCGGATCCGGGGCAGGCAGATGTTGAGTTTCCCCAGGGCTAGAGCTTGGCCTGGCAGCAGACACAACAGATGGACAGGCAGGGGGCCAAGCACGAGGGCAGAGTCAAAGTTTCTGGCCCACAGGGAGGTTCCTGAGGCCAGAATGGGGGCTGCTGTGCCAGGGAGCTGGGAACACAGTGGGAGGGGCCAGCATGGGGTGGGTACGGCATGAGGACAGGTCAGCCTAGGAGTGGCTGCTGGGAGCTGGGGTCAGGAGGGCAGTCTAGTGGGCACGAGATTCTTCCTTGGGGCTGAAGCTGTCCTCAAGGACAATGGCAGGGTGCCCGAGGCAGCAGGTGGGAATGATGATTCGGGAAGTCAGGAGAAAATCAAGAGGGGAACAGTGGTCTAGACATGGCCTTGGAGAGCGAGGGGATGCCCCGGCCACATGCCCTCCACTGGTGCAGGGGAGGCAGGAAGGGGTCCTGTGGAAAGGAGGGGCTGCGGGAAACGGAAGGGATGCTGGGAAACACAGCCGAGGCCACCAGCAGGTGTCCCAGACAGAGCATCTCCCAGGGCCCTGCAGAAGGGCCACTCCAAGGGACAGTGGCTTCACTTTGCAGCGCAGAGGATGAGGCCCAGGACCAGGCTAGGACAGGAGGTGCCAGAGATGCCTGCTGGGCCGGGAGAGAGACGTGCTGAGTGAGCAGCGCCAGCCGCAGCCTTCCTGGGCATGGGCTTGAGGTGCGTAGTGCTAGAGATGCCAGAGAGGAACCCGGTGAGCAGAGCCAGGCTGGGCTGTGGGTGGGGCCAGCCAGGGGGAGCTTGGGAGGGGCTCCGCTTTCACCCTCTTGCTGTATGATCCTATGAAATATGACCATGTTTGAGGTATGAAAGTGGCAATTTATGTGATTCAACCTGATATCACTTGCTACTGCCACTTATCTGAGGGATGGAGAGTGGGTGTTTAACAAGCTGGGTTCTGTGAAGAGTGTGTCATCTCCTTCAAGTGTCCATGGAGGTGTGCGGGGCTGCGTCTCGGCTGCCTTTCTCTTGCTAAGGGATCCAGCTTCTCTGGGTAGGATAGGAACCTTTCCAGGCAATGAAAGAATGTCCCAGTGTCTCCTGGTGGAACTGGAAGAGCACTTCTGTGGCACTCAGCCCTACTGAGCTTACCAGAGCATAGCGGGGCCAGAGTGGGAACCACGAAAACAGCCTGGGCCCCACCTCTGCCCCTGGGAAGCCACAGCCCCTGATCTGTCTGGGAGCCACTGGAAAAGTGACGAAGGACCCACTTGCAACTTGCCATCGTGTGACTGTGGCCCTGAGAGGCCCCTCTGACCCCAGGTTCCTCCTTTGTAAGAACAGAAGGTCACAAAGGTGAGCTCAGGTCTCACACAACATCTCCAGTCTTTGGGGGCCGCTAGACCCCCAGACCCGAGCTTCAGCCCTGACTCCCGTGAGGGTCTCCGGTGGGAGGTCAGAGACATTCAAAATGGAAACGCAAAATCCCAAGTGCTCGTTTCCCAGCCTGCACCAACACAGTCAATCACAAGAACATTGGCACTTTGTACCATGCTGAATCCTACCAGAAAATTCACATTTGCTTTGTAGACGTGGTGGCAGCCTGCCAATACCTTACCTAGGTAAGCTCCTTTCCTATAAAGGCAGTGAGCATCAGGGCTGGGATGCGTCACCTCCTCCAAACAATGGTTGTGAAGGCATCACTTGCTGTCAGCCCCAGTGGACGGTGCAGCCTCAAGCTCCCCTTGGTGCTGCTGGACAGCTCAGGGACGTGCCTAGTGCCGCCTGGAGGAGCTGGGCTGGTGTGTGCATCAGCCGTCCCCCTCCAGAGCCCGACAGAACAAACTAATTGCAAGAAGACCAGAGCAGGAGTTGGTCAATACAACGTCCTGTAGAAATAAATGCTTGTCAGCTGCCAGGCAATTGAAGTATAATTAAAATTATGAGTAATTTACTGCATTAGAACAAACAGAACAAAGAAAAAGAAACTAGGTTTAAATATAGATTTGCATTCCAAATAAAATGTTTCACCTGTAAACCTTTTGTGTTTTTTGTTTTGTTTTGTTTTTTTAGTAATTTCTTTAGAAATGCAAACACAGGGCCAGCACTTTTGGAGGCTGAGGCAGGTGGATCACCTGAGGTCAGGAGTTCAAGACCAGTCTGGCCAACATGGTGAAATTCTGTCTTTACTAAAAATACAAAAATTAGCCGGGCGTGGTGGTGGGCGCCTGTAATCCCAGCTACTCGGGAGGCTCAGGCAGGAGAACTGCTTAAACCCGGGAGGTGGAGGTTGCAGTGAGCCGAGATGGCACCATTGCACTCCAGCCTGGGCAACAACAGCAAAACCTTGTCTCAAAACAAACAAACAAACAAACACGGGCTGTGATTTCAAGGCTTATAGACCCATTTAAATGCCTCCCTTAGTAGACTGTCACGCTTGATTATTCTTAGTAGGACAGTCAATCCTTGCCTTTCATGGGATCCAGTTCTGTTTGAAAGCTAAGAATTAGAACTCCCTCTGTCTTCCAGGGTGGAGTGCAGTGGTACGATCTCGGCTCACTGCAACCTCTGCCTCCCGAGTTCAAGTGATTCTTCTGCCTCAGCCTTCTAAGTAGCTGGGATTACAGGCCTGCACCACCATGCCTGGCTAATTTTTGTGTTTTCAGTAGAGACAGGATTTCACCGTGTTGGCCAGGCTGGTCTCAAACCCCTGACCTCAGGTGATCCACCCACCTTGGCCTCCCAAAGTGCTGGGATTACAGGCATGAGCCACCATGCCCAGCCTTGTGTTTTCTTTTAAAGACAGGGTCTTTCCCTGTCACCCAGGTTGGAGTGCAGTGGCGCAATCATAGCTCACTGTAGCCTCAAACTCCTGGGCTCAAGCGATCCTCCCACCTCAGCCTCCCCAGCGTCTAGGACTACAGGTGTGCACCACCATGCTTGGTACTTCTTCAAAAAATTTCATAGAGATGGAGTCTCACTGTATTTCCCAGGCTGGTCTTAAACTCCTGGGCTCAAGCGATCCTCCTTCCTTGACCTCCCAAAGTGCTGGGATTACAGGTATGAGCCACTGCCCAGCCTGTAAGTGGGTTTTGTGACTGTTTTCTAGCAAAGAAAAAAATCCCAAGCAATTGATCACACCATGCGGGAGGCTCTCAGTGAAACAGGCACCTTCCCAGAGGAGGGTTACATCTGCCTGGGCAAAGGCGGGGAGGCATCCCGCCGCTTCAGAACACATCTTGGGGTTGTTTCTTTTTCTCTTCACTTGTGCCACCCACAGAGGACCAACGCCTGCATGGGGTGCTGAGTTCCAGAGGGGACCGAGGCAGGCCACAGAATGTGAAGAGCTTTCATTAAGTGCAGTGGGCTCTTTAAGGCATTGCTAAGAAGACAGCAGAAGGAACGAAACTAACTCTGGCCGGAGGGGCACCTGAATGCACTTGGCAGGACTGCCAGGCCCCTGCAGTGAAAGGCTGGAGAAGCGCGTGGCCCCCGGCACAGCCTGAGGAAAGGCTCACGGGTGACGTCACTGGTGTTTGATGTTGTGTCTCATGGGTATTGCGTGTTGAGCCTCCTGTGCTCTCAGAACCATCAGGACCAAACTCCGGAGAGAATCCCTGTTCTACTCTCCACAAAGCAGAAGGCACAGGATGGAAAGTGAAAGCTCAGATTGTTTCACTGAGCTTCCAGCCCGGGGGACCACAGTGGCCGTATCAGATTTGGATTTGGGCACCTGCTCTGCCTGAACTCACAGGAGACAGTGGCATGTGGTTGAGCCTCCCTCAGCCCAGCTCTCTGTCTCTAGAACTAGGAGAGTTAGGCCCTGCCCTGCTGCTCCCCTACCTCAGCAGAGAGAGCTGGGTGGGAGGTTCCACAGAGGCCAGCAACGGCAGAGGGTCCGAGGTCACCGTTCAGGCAGCTGGAAGGAGAGAGGCTTTCCCTGCAGGTCTTGCCTCCTCCCACCCCCAGGCCTTCCCTCCACTCAACTGTGTGGCCTCCAAGGTGCCCACCCTCCCGGGTCTTCCCCAGAGCATTGACTTCTTCCTGCCTCCCCTACCTGGTGATAAAACCCAGGCACACTCCTACCAGGTCATTTGCATTTAAACATGCTCTTTTGCTCTGGCACGCCTGTAATCCCAGCACTTTGGTAGGCTGAGGCGGGCAGATCACGAGGTCAAGAGATTGAGACCATCCTGGCCAACATGGTGAAACCCCGTCTCTACCAAAAATACAAAAATTAGCCGGGCGTGGTGGCGGGCACCTATAGTCCCAGCTACTCAGGCTGAGGTAGGAGAATTGCTTGAACCCGAGAGGCTGCAGTGAGCAACCCAGGAGGTTGCAGTGAGCCAAGATCACACCACTGCACTCCAGCCTGGCGACAGAGCAAGACTCCGTCTTGAAAAAAAAACAAAAACAACAACAGCAACAACAAAAAAACGGGCTTTTGAAAAATGAAGAACCTCCAGGAGGCTGCTGGCGAATTTCTGAGGCGTGGCAGGCACAGGGAAGGTGTTTTGAGGCAGGACTCCCAGTTCCCTTCAAGCTTCTCTCCACACAGATGGCCAAGCCAGGGTGCAGTGACACACAGATGAGGCCATGTTGAACTCCGGCAAGTCCCACTCCACCCCAGGGCTCTGACTGAGCATCCGCTATGGCTGAGGCCTGGCCCAGGTGCTCTGGGCGTTTAAACATGAACAAGACCCGAACGTGGCCTGCCCCTGGGCATATGCAGAGTCAGAGACATGCGAAGGGCTTGGGGACACGGGTCTGTGGTGCAAAGCGAACCTTTTGTTTCAAGTCATATAATACTCTGGAGACCATCTGGCCAGACTTCTGCCTGTCTTGGGCACAGGGTTGAGCCTGGGAGTTTGAGCAGCCAGCCCAAGCTTATACTGCAAGGTGGCTGCAAGGCCAGGACCCAAATCTAGAGCCTGACCTTGACTTCATGGGTTCCATGGAGCTGCCCTGCTGATGCCTCCAAGCACCTCCGGAGTTGGAGAGCCTCTTTCACAGGTTACAGACAGGTTAATCCCAAAGTCCAGGAATGGAAAATATGGTTGAACCCAGTTCAGAACCCCATGCAGGCAGGCCCGGGCATCTCTGTGAAGCCACCGGACCCTTTGTAAGTGAGGCTCCCACTGGGAAGATGACACTTGCTAACAGTGTGGCCTCCGCCAGCTGCTGCCTTCAAGGAAGCCACCCTCTGGGGGTACGGCCGCCTGTACCCCCTCCCCAGGCCTGGAAGACTCCTGCCAGGAGGGGATGCATTTTGACTCTTCAGTGATTTCTGGTGCAAACAGCATCAGTTAGCCTGTTGGCCAAATGTGGCCCCAGCCCGGTGGCTGATGGACACTGTGTCTGTTGGGCGAGGCGGATTGGCCATTTCTTATACCTCTAAATCATCTCATTCGCCTTGGCTGGAAATATCTGTGAGTCCAAGATCAGTAATCTTCGGCCCCTTCCCCTCCATCTTCCAGCCCCAGAGGCTGGGAAACCACACTTGGGCCCAGGGAGAACATTTTTATTTTCCCAACCTCCTAACTTCCTGCTTAGTTGATAGTTTTGGTGAATTGAATCCAGCCTTCCTCACCCCACCCGAGCTTCCCTCCTCCCCCAGAAGTAAATTGCACTCTCTGTAATCCTGTCTTGTCTGTGCATCTGCAGAGCTGGCTGAAGGCCTCTGCAGTCTTCCTTCTGAGGTACCAGTTCCTCGAGCTGCCGCGGGTCTATTCTGGGGCGAGAGGGAGGCTTTGAAGGTGACCTCAGGGCGAGGTTGCTTGGCTGGTACTTACAGAGCCCCTGCTGTAAGCTTTTGATCTGTCTGCTCGCCTCTTCGTCATGCTGATAGTCAGTCCAGAGCCCAGAAATGGAAGCTGAGGTCTCTCATCTTCACTGCCCAGACTCCAGCCACTCCCACCCCACCACCAGTGTGAACAGCAAGGACAGGACTCCCAGCAGGACCGCCTGGGACCATCTGGGTGGACCAGGAGCCTTGGGCAAAACAGTCCGGCTCTCTGGGTGCGCAGGCGTGTGCTGGGTGAGAGCCGTTAGCGGGGACCTGTTGCTGTGTGGTTGTCAGGGGCCCAGGAGAGGAAAGTCAGAAGCCCCCAGGGTCTTGGAAGTCACTGCCATCTCTCATTCAGCAAAGGGCTCCTGTCTGTGCATTTTTGCAAGACTGGTTGTTACCGGGAGTAGCAGTAACCCAGGAACCCACCAAGCCCATCCATGGCTCCGGTGGATTGGAGGAAGCTCCGTTCTGGCCAGTCTCCTTCTGGGGAGCCCACCCAAGTGGGGAATGACCCGGCACCTGGGCTAGTCCTGGCTCAGGCACTGGGAACTGTACCTGTAGCCTGGCTGCTGCTCCTAGACCCACCCAGACCTGCCCCTGCCCTTCATGCCCCTCGCTCCCGTCTAGTGGGGCTACACCAGGCACTGTGCCCGCCTCGCAGAGGGCCAGCCCTTCTCCCCTCATCAAAAGCCGCCTCCTCCTCCAAGGGCAGCTCAAACGCCATTCCCTGCAGTTATCCTCCAGTTCTTCCCGGCAGTGAGCTCGCCCTCTCTGAGGCTTCAGAGCCGCTTTCCTCACTCAGTCTCTGGCACCCGGTGCACTATAGCTCAGGAGATCTCCTAGATGCAATGAGACGGCAAGGCTGGAATACATTCCCCAAGGGGCGGAGCTCAGTGTTTGCGTGCATTCCCCCAGTAACATGCCCTGAGCTCTTGGTGAGTCAGTGTGAGGAGACAGGTGCAGCTTTTCAAGGAGCCACAGCACCAGGCCTTCCTGGTGGCTCTGGCACTGCCCTCCCTCCCTGCGGGAGGGCCCCTGGGCACAGAGCTCTCCTGCCTCCCTTAGAGCCACCTCTTTGCAGTGGCCCGAGTCACACAGGACAGATGCGCTGTATTCTTTAGGGTCAGCAGAATGACCATGGAAAGCAAACGGCCATGGAGAACACTTCCTTGGGGCTCAGTGCAGAAACCACTCTGTCTCCTCTTTCTGAAATCCAGATGGCCTGCGGAGAATCGCCTCTCTTCAGTCTCACATACCAACTTTTCCAACTTTTCCATCCATTGTATTTCTTCTAAGAAGGAGGTTAAGTAAACCTTCTATTTCATTGTGGCTAACAGTTGTGTTTGAAGAAGGATGCCTTACAGAATAAGGGTTTTAATTTCAGTCTCAGCTGTGGCCCATGAGATAACCAGGGCTAGAGTTTGAAAGAGCAAACTGCAGGATCACTTAAGCCCAGGAGTTCGAGACCAGCCTGGGCAACATGGTGAGACCTCATCTCTACAGAAAATTTAAAAATTAGCCGGGTGTGGTGGTGCAGGTCTGTAGTCCCAGCTACTCAGGAGGCTGAGGCAGGAGGATCGCTTGAGCCCAGGAGGTCGAGGCTGCAGTGAGCTCTGATCGCACCCCTGCACTCCAGCCTGGGTGACAGGGTGAGATCCTGTCTCAAAAAAAAAGAACAGAACAGACTACCCGGAGCCCCCTTGTGTGGTGATGTGAGTGGATGTGCAAGTGTGTGTGTGTTATGCACACACAGGATTTTCACCACGCCCCCACATCTCTGGTGGTGCTTTCATCACGACACTGTCGGGAGCCAGATTGCAGTTGCGTATAATACTGACCGGTGCCCACTCCTAGCACAAGGGACTAATTTTTAAAGACTAAGAGTGAAACAACTGAAAACCTAAAAGCTGCTTTGAATGTGATTCTATAGACTCCACAGGGAGGAAACCGAACATGAACCCCATCAGCACCCCCAGTGTTTAGGAGACTGTCTGACATGCCCAGCCCTAGGGGATGGGGTGCAGAGCAGGACTGGGGGCCCGGCATGGGGGAGCTGGAGAAAGAGCAAATGAGCAGCCCAGGACACCTGTGAGTGACTGTTGCCGGCGTCCCAGCCACTGCTTTGTCGTCAAAATCATAGAAAAGGAAAAGAGCATTTAGTAAAATCAGCAGGCACTGTAGCCTCCCCCACCTGTTCCCCTATCCAGCCTCGACTGTACCTGTAATTCTCACTCCTTCCTTTTCTGCCAGCTCTCAGCTTCCCAAACTCATAGCTCCCTGGTCAGGTTTGGATTTTATTGTTTTCCTGGCAAGTTGAGTAGTGCTGGGAACTCCTTGAGCCGGTGAAGGGGTGCCTGCTGGAGAAAGGGGTCAGTGGCCACAGGGTGTGGACGGATGGGGTGGCCACGTGCCCCAGGGACCCTGCCGTGCCTTGCTGATCGTCTGCCACCGCCTCGGGTACACCGCACCCTGGAGAGACCCTCATCTGTGCTGGCTCACTTTCTGCTTTGTTTCTCTCGCTCTATTACTGGAGGCGCTTTGAAAAGCTTTTCCATCTGTAGATTGTCCCGATAGAAGGCAAGCAGCGCCGGGGAGGGAGCGGGTATCCAGAGAAAACCTGGGATGCCCAGTTACATCTGAATTCCAGAACAATCATTTTCAGATTCTGATTTAGCTGGGTGTCTTGTTTTTTTATAGCTTTAAAAAAAGCAAAAAAACAAGAGAGCCTCATTTGACATTGAAGTCCCGGGCTCTGGTTCGGCGGTTCTGGCCTGGTAGCTGAGCATGCCCCAGCCCCGTGAAGGCGGCCAGCCAGGGCCAGAGTAGAGAGGCTGGAGCAGAGCCAGCACCAAGGTCCCCTCATCCGCTGGTGGTGGCCAGTGAAGGGTAAAGAGAGAAAAGGAAAAGCCAGCAGAAAAAAAGTCCCTCCCAGATAATAGCCCAACTCCACCGTCCATTTGAGAATTTGGAGCCAAATGCCGGGCAGTGCCATTTCCCCGTCTCTGGTCTGTGGTGGGCAGCGGGAGTCCTCGGACCTGGGGCTGCAAGCCCGCAGGATGGGTACGTGACCCTTGTAACTTTCTGCAAAATTGAAGAGGGCTGTGGGGCATTGACAAGCACACCGTGGGGGGAACACAGGGGACTCAGACGCGCCCCCACCCGCAGACGACAGCTCTCTCAGCCCCTGGGTTTGCTCACTGGGGTCTGACACCCCTGGGCCAGGAGCGGAGCTGTGTCCAGGCTGGAGTAGTGTCTAAGGGTGTGGGTTTGCAGGGCCTCTCAGACACGGATCGCAAAGACCCAGCAAGGCCACTCAGTTGTTCCCGTTATGCTTTTCTGCGTCTGAGGGGGGATTATATCCCGTCGTGCTGTTCCTGAATTGGGAGCATCACAGCGGTGTCAGAAAGTCTGCAGAGAGGGACAGCTGCTGGCAGCCCTGCATGGCAGTGGCCTGGGGGCTGCTTGAGCTAACGTGGTAGCAGGCCTCATTTTGGAAAACCTCCTGAGTCTGCCGGGTACACACGGTGCCCCTCTGGCTTGTGCGTGTCGCATGCTGCATGCGTGAGTGTTGAACGCGTGAGTGTTGTTCCTCGTTGCTACCACAGTGCAAGCCCCCCTCACTATCCAAGCCATTCTGTCGGAGAGCCTGGGGAGCAAAGAACACCACTTCCTCCACGTTTGGGTTTTGCCTCGTGAGTAGCAAGAGTCCAAAGAGAAAGCGATTTCTCTAAACATCCAACCCCTTCTGGTGCCTGGGTTCAGATAGTGAGGACCAGAGAGAGTTTGGATTGCAAGGATGTGTTATTTACCGGGGGCTGCAAAACAAGTTACTACGCATTAGGTGGTTGGAAAGGGCAGAGCCTTATTCTCTCACAGCTCTGGGGGCCAAAAGTCCAAATTCAAGGTGTCGGCAGGGTCCTATTCCCTCTGAGGGCTCCAGGGAGGATCCTTCCTGCCTCTTCCAGCTTCCGGTGGCCGATGACAACTCTTGGCGTTTTTCACTTATGGACGCATTACTCCAGTCTCTGTCCCCGTCTTCATCGGGTGTTCCCCCTGTGTGTCCTGTGTCCAAACTTCCCTCTTCTCATAATTTCCCTCCACTCATCAAATTAGGAGCCTCCCCTAATCCAGTATGACCCTGTCAGAACCAATTGCACGTGCAAAGACCCTATTTCCAAATAAGGTCAGGTTCACAGGCAACAGGGCTCAGACTTGATCGTGTCTTTTAGGGGGACACAGTTCAACCCACAGCAAAGGGGCTCTCGTGCGGCAAAGCTGTGGCTCCGCCCGGGGAGCAGGATGGTGCTGCGGTGTGGGTGCCTCACAGTGAGCCTGACACCGGAGGTTCTGTGCACATCCGTCCTCTGATGAGGCTTCATGGCCTCGTCTTCAGCCATCTTCTGGTCACAGCTTAGAAGGTTCCTGTTCCTTATCCCTCATCTGAGTATCCCAAGAAGAGACCAGATGCTCGGAGGCTCAGCACCCAGATGAGTACAGAAGTCACTGAGGCTTTCCAGGGCATCCGCCTGGAGTGGGAGGACCCTTCTCAGTCTCAGATTTGTCTCCTGCCTGGAAACATCCTCCCCAAATGTACTTATAAACAGAAACCGACTGAAGGAAGAGGCAAGCCTTGCGCTGGGTCTCGAGTGGTGAACAGCCACATCCTAAAGTGGACAGGTCTTGAGGTCTCATAACCCTGTGTTTAGATTCCAGCAAGACCTGAAACTCCACTTCCTTATCTGCCTATGCTTCCTATTCCGTGGGAGTCTGATGTGTGTCTAATGAGCAGCTGGCCATGGCTTGGTAAGAACTGCAGGGTGAGAGCTGGATGGCAAGGGTGTATTGTTTGCCTGGGGCAGCTGAAGCAGATCACCGGACCGCAAGATGATAGGCCAGGCCAGCCATCATGCGAGGGGCCATGGGGATTCCAGCCTGAGGACTGCGTCCGGCACAGTGGGGTGGCCTGGCATGGGGAGGCATCAGTGAGGGGTACAGTATGGCAGCCACAGCCTGGGTGGCCAGGGGAGTGAGAGAGGGTGGGGTCAGCTGGTGGGTGCTTCAGAGCAGGCCACCTCTCGAGATTCCACCCTGCTCTGGGCTCACCACCCAGCACGCAGCCTCCTCGCCATCTGTGTCTGTCCCCAGCCTCCTGCCCCGGCCTGGGGGCTCATTTGAGGATTTGAGCTGGACAGGGGACAAAATGCTCATGTCCCCACACACATGCACATGAAAACCGGGATTCTGAGAGTATCTCCACAGCTTGGTGCTGTGCCGTGGGAGCTGCCTGGGTTCGTCTTGATGAATCTGACACCTGTCGCTGGAACCCATGACGTCCTTCTGTGCAGCTGGCTAGTTAAACAGGGGTGGAGGTGAGCCCTGCTGCAGGCCAACTGGGTTGACTCCCATGGTGTGGCTGAGTCGGTGTGATGTCTTTGCAGCCTCCGAGGGACGAAAGCCTGAACGGCCTTCTTCAGGGATACAGGATCTACTACAGGGAGCTGGAGTATGAAGCCGGGTCAGGCACCGAGGCCAAGATGCTCAAAAGCCCTATAGCTTTACGTGCTGAGCTCACAGGTGAGACTGTCCCCTCTGTCCTGGTGCAGGGAGGGAGGTTCCCAGGGGACCCTCGGCATCTGCTCAGTGCACATCATGGTGGGAAACGCTGTGGAAGAGGCTGAGAGAAGAGGCAGCCCTGCCCTCAGGAACAGGGAGCAGGCGGGTTTACCCACCAGGGGCACGCAGAGTGCAGGTGTGCGGCAGGTGGGTGCAGCTGCGGAGGCAGAGGGGCCTTGTCTGCCACAGACTGTGTTAAGGGGAGAGCAGTTGCCAGGCCTCCAGGGACTGCACTCTACCGGCGTCAGAGGGGAAGGGCTTTGGGACCTGAGATGGAGGCAGGGGGCCAGTAGGAACCTGTTGCAAAACCCAGGTCCAGGGACAGGCCCCGCCTGTCTGTACCAGACACAGCCTCAGTGTGGAGCCCTTGGTGCTCACCCCCGGGCTGATTTTGGCTCTGCCTGCACTGCGCCATGATCGTTGCTCTGACGAGGGCCCAGCTGCCTTCAAGACAGCTTCTAGAACCCTGGAGAGGGACGGCTGCCCTGCCCGTTCCCACCCCTCCTCTGTTGGATGGAGGTTAGAGGGGGTTCATTTCCTGGCACCCACCAAACGGTGTCACAAAAATACTCTTTGCCCCTTGACATCCTCGTGCTGGGGACAGAGTGAAGAAGCAGCTCCAGAACACGCCGTGTGGACGGTGCCCTCCCGCTTTCTGCCATCCCTGTGGCACCAGGGCTGCCTACCTCACGCGCCAGCGCCAGCCGCGGGGCCTTCCACGCACCCAGTTCCCTCCATAAGGCCGCGTGCGCAGACGGCAGCAGCTCCTATGCTCACACAGCTTGACCCCAGTATAGCGCCAGGCGTGATGTTGATGAATGTTGAAGACGGGAAATTGCAGCACTGGTGTCTGCACTGTTGGCACACCCCAAAGGTGGCCCTTGCTGACCACCAGACAGTTGGCATCTCCCTGGGCTCTGTCGCAAAATCAAAACAGCACAGTAGAAGGGCCCCGGGATGCGGCTGGGCTTACGCACCTGGTCGCGCAGCTCTCCCTGAGGTGGTTTGCTCGGCTCCTCCAGCCGGGGCCCCCTGCGTGAGCATGAGTCAGCTGCACCTGCCCCGGGGTGACCGGAAGAAAAGGTGTCCTGCCACTCAGTGCTCAGTTGTGCCAAAAACTAACATGTTTCACTGAATCAGAGTGGTGAGCACACCCCGCCTGTCCGGGACTGGGGTGCCTTGTTGTTTACGAGGAGGTGCGGCAGCCCCCCCAACCGGGAGCTGGTGGAAAGCTTGGGCGGCAGCGGGGTCTTTATTGCCTGGGAGGCGCAGCGTGGGAAGCGGCTGGCATCCCAGTAAGGCACCTGTCTCCCTTGTTCCTGCCGCACATCACCTGCGATGGCCGTGTCCCTGCGTGCTAACCACCTTTCTGCTTTGCTTACCCCAATAGCCCAAAGCAGCTTCAAGACGGTGAACAGCAGCTCCACATCGACGATGTGTGAACTAACACGTAAGTGCGCTCTCAGCGGGAGGCCCATGCCGCGAGGCGCACACACTGTGCCCAGAGCCAGCTGGTCTCTCAGTGCAAGGGAAAACCAGCCTGGATTAATGGCTCCAGTTCTGGAATCGCCTCTCAAACGCTGCATCTCCACATACCAAACCACCAGGGAGATAGGAAAGGAAGCTTCTAGAAACAGAGGCTGGGGAAATTTACTAATATCTGGTCTTCAAGTTTGGGACAGAGAGGAAAGCCAGATAGAACAAGATCTCTGATCTCTCCAACTTCCTTCTTCCTTTTTTTTTTTTTTTTTTAAAGAAACACTCTTTTTTCTTTTCTTTTCTTTTCTTTTCTTTTCTTTTTTTTTTTAGAGACAGAGTCTCACTCTGTTGCCGAGGCTGGAGTGCAGTGGCACGATCACAGCTCACTGCAGCCTTGAACTGCTGGCTCAAGTGATCCTCCTGCCTCAGCCCCCCAAGTAGCTGGGACTATAGGCTCATGCAACCATGCCTGGCTAATTGTGTTTTGTTGTTGTTTTTTAAGAGATGGGGTCTTGCTATGTTGTACAGGCCGGTCTTGAATGCCTGGACTCAAACGATCCTCTTGTCTCAGCCTCCCAAGATGCTAGGGCTATAGGAGTGAGCCACTGCACCCAGCATCTTTCTTTTTTTATTGTGGTAAAATACATATAACAGAAAATGGACCTTCTTAACCATTTTTAGGTGTACAGTTCAGTGGCATTAAGCACATTCACACTGTTATGCAGCCGTCACCATCATTCTCCAGAACTTTCTCATCTTCCCAAACTGAAACTCTGTCCCCGTTAAATACTAACTCGTTATACCCCTCCCCACCAGCATCCACATTCAACTTTCTGTCTCGACGGATTTGACGACTCTGGGGACCTCATAGAAGGGAAATCATGTAGTATTTGTCTTTTTGTGGCTGGCTTGTTTCATGAGCTTAACGTCTTCAAGGTCCAAGCATGTTAGAGCAGGCATCAGAACCTCAGTCAAGACTGAATAATATCCCATCGAATGAAAGACCACGTTTTGTTTCTCCGCTCAGCCTCCCTTCACCCTTTCAACAAACCACGTTGTTTCTCCTTTGATTCCCAGCTAGGGAGGAGTTTCAAAATCCAACTCAGGGGCTAGATGTGGAGCCATAATGTGATCAACTTCAACACACAGAACTTGGCTGGTTTGGGAAGTGGACCAGGCAGGAGGGAGGGGCTGGCCCTCCCCGAGCCTCTGCTGTGTTCAGGCATTCTGTAGGGGTGGGAGTGATTTGCAGGGCAGCACAGCTCCAGCATGTTGAGATACTGACTTCACAGCATGGGCGGACCCTGTAAGCATCTCTTTGAAGGCAGCCGTCCAAGGACGGGGGCCTGAGTCACGGAAGCTTTGCTGGGCTGGTAGCTGGCAGGAGGCACAATTTGCAGGCCCAAGCACACCACCATCCACACCAGCACACAGGTGCCAGGCACACACATGGGACCTCGGAAAAGCCAAGCCACCCACAGAGCAGTGTTAACCAGTGGGAGAACCTTCCAGAATGTTTTGGCTTAAAGGTCAATTATTCTCACCCTGTCACTTAGTGCGGAGCTGGTGCTTGGCCCCCTGCCCTGAGGAGTTCTCTGTGTGCAGCAGCCCACGCCTGTTCTTTCCCCGGACACGGCCGCTAAGGTCTCAGAGGCGTTTGGTTACCAGCGTCCTACATTCTATTTTCAATGCCACAGTCTTAATCTATCCGTTCATAATTTCAAGGAGAGATTCTGAACCAAAAGGCAGGCCCAGGTTATGTTATGTATTCTAAATCAGGGGTCTCCAACCACTTTGACACCAGGGGTGGGTTTTGTGGGAGACAATTTTTCCATAGACCAGGTGGTAGGGGATGGTTTTGGGAGGATTGAAGCGCATCCCATTTATTGTGTACTTTATTTCTATTATTAGTACATCATAATATAGAATAGAGTGAAATAATTCTACAACTCACCATCATGTAGAATCAGTGGGAGCCCTGAGCTTGTTTTCATGCAACTAGACGGTCCCATCTTGGGGGGAGGGGAGACAGCGACAGATCATCAGGCATTAGATTCTCATAAGAGTGCAAACCCTATTGGGAACTGCACGTGCAAGAGAGCCAGGTTGTGGCAAGGCATAAGGAGCACGTAACCTAGATCCCTCGCAGGTGCAGTTCCCAATAGGGTTTGCGCTTCTGTGAGAATCTAAGCTGATCTGACAGGAGGCAGAACTCAGGCAGTAATGCGAGGGATGGGGAGCAACTGTCAATACCATTGAAGCTTTGCTCACTTACCCGCCACTCACCTCCTGCTTTGCGACCTGATTCTTAACAGCCCATGGCTAGTGGCCCAGGGGTTGGGGACCCTGTTCTAAATCCTTTACTTTAGAGGAGGGAACTCCATGCTGCCTCTTACCTGAACACAGGATAGGATGGGTACGTCTTTTGCTTAATGGTGGTGGGTGCTTAATTAATAGGGAGGAGAGAAGGAGGGTGCCCCGGTCACAGAGGATGCAG
Organism: Pan troglodytes; assembly: GCF_028858775.2. Lineage (NCBI taxonomy): Eukaryota > Metazoa > Chordata > Mammalia > Primates > Hominidae > Pan > Pan troglodytes. Next base: position 10,126,063 of record NC_072404.2, read on the forward strand.
GTATTTCACAGATTTCTAACAACCCCGCCTCCTCTCCTTGGAGGGTGCTCCTTGCTTCATTGTGGTTCATAGGGGGAAATTTGGAGAAAGAGAAGGTGGTCCTGGTGGAAGCTGATCCATGTTTCCTTCAACCCTGCAGATTTAAAGAAGTACCGGCGCTATGAAGTAATAATGACCGCCTATAACATCATCGGTGAGAGCCCAGCCAGCGCGCCCGTGGAGGTCTTTGTCGGCGAGGCTGGTAAGCTCCGTGCACCCCCAACCCCACTGCCAGAGAGGGCCACAGTGGTGGGGACAGCCAGGCTCGCTGCGGCCAAGCCCCTCAGGTGTCCAGCAGCATTCTTCCTCCTTGAACACATTGCTGTCGGGGCTGAGGTCTCCATGCCACTGGCAGGGAAAGATGGGCTCAGCTGAGAGCTGGAATTTCCTGACAGCTCCAGTGAATGGTCAAGTCTTGCTTTTGAGACCTAAAGGGTTTGTTCGGTACCTGGGGCCATCATATTTACTGTGGCTTTGCTCTACGAAAGTGGTATTAAGTCAGTGGTGATGTAGGTGTGTGGGAAATGGAACCTCGTTATCTGGAGGGGCAGACGTTTGTATCTGCATCGGTCCTTCAGTGGGCTTCGGCAGTGGCCTGGTGACAGCCCATTCTCTAGGTCTGGGAAAGCCATGTGGGCCATTGTCTCCACCCCTTTTAGATAAGTGTGACTGTTGGGTCTGATTCAAGGGACCTTGCCTTCTGTGGGGCTCACAGTGGGAAGCAACGTCTATTTTTAGATCAGATCCCGTCCCTATCCCTCTCCGGGCCCAGCGTGCCGCAGGTAATGAGAGCAACGCCATTCCTTCGGCCAAGGAGACCACAGAACCTCACCCTCCTCGCTGGCTGGTGACTTTAAAGAGTTCCCTGACTTCACATAGAGCCTGGTGTTTCTGCTCTGTTCCGCTGGTGCAGATTTAGACGGGTGTTGTTTCAGGCCCGAAATAATTAGAGTGTCCCTGAGGACAGAGGCTCGGCCTAGCAGGAGCTGCTGCATAGTGGGGAGGGTGAGATGGGGGGGCAGGGGCGGCTCGGACTGCGGGGGCCAGAGGAGGGAAACACATCAGGTGACCTTTTGCAATTGGGAAGGGTTATTGTTATGAACCAATCAATAGCACCAAGGGTCAAGCCCAGTGGATTTTTTCCGGAATGGTCAAGCGGTATTTGCATACAAATGAGGATGCGTGGAGAGAGGCATCAAGAGCATATGGTATTTCTGCCTCTCTTTGCACGAAAATATGTTCAAAGGGGTCACTCAGAGCCACCGAGGTATGGCTCAGCTTTCCCTCAGGGATGGACCTGGCTGTAGAGGAGCCCATTGAGGGCCATGGTGGGGCCGCCAAGGGTGCTGTCAGAGAGGGGTGTCAGGGTGCCATCAGTAAAGGGTGGGTGCCACTGCGGACGGCGGCCATGGCAGATTCTGTGGTCTCCAGTTGTATTCAGGTGACTGGGCCCCAGTTGGCTCCCATGGCTGGGGGTGGGTCAGCCTGTGGCATGGGGGGAGCACAGGAAAGGAGGGCCGGGAACTGCAGTGTCTGAACTGCAAGCAGCAGGTGTGGGTGTCAGAGCTCTGCCTGAGGGTCTGCCTGCGCCCGGGCATAGGACACCAGGAACCAGGGGGCTCAGGGCACTTGGGCAGGCCCTGAGACCGAGGCAGACGTCCAGAGAAAAGAGCTTCAGCAAGCGGTAGGGAAGCCAGGGGTGGTGCGGGAAACTGGGGAGTCGCGCCAGGGCCAGCCAAGCGGCAACAGGACTGGATGCCCAGAACCCGGCTCCAGCTCTATGCCCAGCGCCCGGCTCCAGCTCTATGCCCAGCGCCCGGCTCCAGCTCTATGCCCAGCGCCCGGCTCTAGCTCTATGCCCAGTGCCCGGCTCCAGCTCTATGCCCAGCACCCGGCTCCAGCTCTATGCCCTGTGCCTGGCTCCAGCTTTATGCCCAGTGCCCGGCTCCAGCTCTATGTCCAGCACCCGGCTCCAGCTCTGTGACCAGTGCCCATCTCCAGCTCTATGCCCTGTGCCCGGCTCCAGCTCTATGCCCAGCGCCCGGCTTCAGCTCTATGCCCAGCGCCTGGCTCCAGCTCTATGCCCAGTGCCCAGCTCCAGTTCTAGGGTCTGCGCTGTTGGTGTCTTAGTTCCTTCTCACACTGCTGTAAAGGGACGGGGTAATTTATAAGAAAAGACGTTTACTTGGCTCACAATTCTGCAGGCTGCGCAGGAAGCATGGTGGTCTCTGCTTCTGGGGCGGCCTCAGGAAGCTTCCAATCATGGTGGAAGGCGAAGGGGGAGCAGGCATCCCACACGGCACAAACAGGAGCAAGAGAGCGCAAGGGGGAGGTGCCACACATTTAATGACCAGATCTCATGAGAACTAAGCCATTCATGAGAAACCCACCCCCACGTCCCCATCCCCTCCCGCCAGGCCCCACCTGCACGTTGGGGATTATAGCTCAACATGAGACTTGGGCAGGGACACATCCGGGCCGTATAAGTCTGTCATCGTAGTAAGATGCGTATAACATGGAAAGCATTCTCCGTGTGCAGTTCAGCGGCATTCAGGATGGTGAGCAGCCATCACCAACATCCATCGCTGGCGCTGTCTCTTCTTCCCAAACAGAAATCCCATACCTATTAAGCAGGCCCCCTTTTCCCTCTTTTCCCATCCTGGGCAGCCTCTCACTTACTCTCTGTCACTGCAAGTTCACCTCTCGATACTTGGTACAAATGGAGTCGTGCGGTGCTTGTCCTTCTGTGTCCAGATCCTTGCCCTCGGTGTGAGGTTTTTGAGGTTCACCCGGGTTGTAGCAGATGTCGGAATTTCCTTCCTTTTCGTGGCTGAGTAATATCCCATTGCATGCATTTACCACATTTGGTGTGTCTGCTCCTCCAGGGATGGACACTCGGGGGCCTTCCCCCTTTTAGACTTGTGAGTGTGCTGCTGTGAGTGTGGGAGAGCGAAGAGCTTTTCAGCAGTGCGGAGCTGAGACAGCCCAGGTGTGGGGAGGCAGCTGCAGAGGCTATAGGTGAGCCCGGCCTCTGAGGTTAGCATCACGGTGTGATGTGGCTTCTCCCTTCCCCGCTGGGCCGCCATCTCCCTCCCCTCCCAACATGTGCATCCCTGCTCCAGCCCTCCTTTCCAGAGGCCTGCCCTCCTGCCCCACCTCCTCCTCAACACCCCCACACCCTCCACGCGACTCACCTCTGCCCAGAGGCCTGGGCTCTGCCACCTGCACCCTTTGCAGTCCCACAGAAGGGAAAGGAAAGCCTACTTGCTGTGCCCATGCCACCAAGGCCTTTTCCATGCACACACACAAACTCCACGTGGCCACACTGCACTGCTCACAGAGCTCGAAGGCGGGTGCTGAGAGTCAGCAGAGCCGGTTCCCACAGCATCACACCCACCCGGAGTGCCCTGTGCAGCCCCTCCAGTTTAACTTGGCTGAGGCCTGAAGCACCCTTTATGCATCTTTTTTTTCTTTTTTTGAGACAGCATCTTGCTCTGTCACCCAGGCTGGAGTGCAATGGCATGATCTCAGCTCACTGCAATCTCCATCTCCCAGGTTCAAGCGATTCTCCTGCCTCAGCCTCCTGAGTAGCTGGGATTACAGGCGCCCGACACCACGCCCAGCTAATTTTTTGTACTTTTAGTAGAGACGGGGTTTCACCGTGTTAGCCAGGATGGTCTCAATCTCCTGACCTCACGATCTGCTCACCTCGGCCTCCCAAAGTGCCGTTTAGGCTTTTATCCCCTGAGGAGCGGCTGCCGCTGCCCCACGACACCCTCTCTGTCCCCCTCCCTCTAGGCGGGGCTCAGATTTCCCCTCTGTGCGGTATCCTGGGTGCTTTGTGCACAGCTCTGCCTTCCCCCCAGCAGCGGGGCTGCCTTCTCTCTAATGCTGCTCCTCCCCATTAGACCAAGGCTGCTTCATCCGGAACAGCTCCTTGCCCCAGGGGTATTGCCAGAGGGGCTCAGAATACCTTTGTCATTCGGGCAAATTGAGGTTCCCAAACTTCCACAGGGCAGGAGAGCAGCTGGGGAAACCCTGCACCCAGGGACGTGTCCTGGAGACAGGGCCTCCCAGATGTGCGGAGATGAAGGCAGGTGGAATCAGTGTCTCATAGCAGGGCTGCAGGGAAGGCTAATCAGAAGCTCCTCATCCTGAGGAAGGGGAGGGAGAAGGAACGGATGGTCTCTGTCCCTGTAACAGCAGATAACACAGTCACCATCTGCCGCCCAGGCACTCATGTTCTAAGCTGGTCTTTCCATGGGGCTCCTTCCTGAGGCTCCTGGCAGTAGGGAGGGAGAGGCAGAGCTGGTAAGGGTGCACAGGCTGGCAGAGGCTGTGCGGCCACTTTAGGGCCCTGGCAGATGGGGAGCAGTGCCAGGAGCCGGGGTTCACACAAGGGAATGTAACTGCCCAGCAGGCTCCTCCTGCCTGCAGCACAGACAAAACCAGTTCACTGAGCCCATGGTATTGCAGTAAAGACAGAGGTTAATTAGAGCCCAGCCACATGGGGGAACCAGAGTTATCACTGGTCAGTCTCCCTGAGGGCTCAGAGGTTAGTTTTTTCCAGGATAGTTTGGTGGGCGTGGGGGCTAGGGAGTGGGTGCTGCTGATTGGCTGGGGATGCCGTCACGGGGTGTGGAAAACGGTCCTCATGTGCTGAGTCCACCTCTGAGCGGGGCCACAGGACCACCTAAGCCGTGAGTCGTGAGTCATGAGTCCAGGTGGGGTCAGTCCATTTTCAGAATGCAAAAGTCTGAAAAGCATCTCAAAAGATCAATCGTAGTTTCTGTAATAGTGATGTTATCTTTAGAAGCAACTGGGAAAGTCACTAATTTTGTGACCTCTGGTCACATGCCTCCTGAGCAGTGAGGGATTACTTACCCAGCTTACAGGCTGGGTGCCGTGGTTCATGCCTGTCATCCCAGCACTTTGGGAGGCTGAGGTGGGTGGATCGCCAGGTCAGGAGTTCAAGACCAGCCTGGCCAACATGGTGAAACCCCATCTCTACTAAAAATACAAAAAATTAGCTGGGCATGGTGGTGCATGCCTGTAACCCCAGCTACTCGGGAGGCGGAGGCAGGAGAATCGCTTGAACCGGAACCCGGGAGGCAGAGGTTGCAGTAAGCCAAAATCGCACCACTGCACTCCAGCCTGGGCTACAGAGCAAGACTCCGTCTCAAAAAAAAAAAAAAAAAGAAAAGAAAGTATGCTTATATTTTAGCCAAGTTCAGGCTTCTCCCATACTCCTAATCTCTCAGCCTTTTATTAGCTTTACAAAGGCAGTTTCCACCCCCAAACAAGGAGGGGGATTGGCTTTAGGGAAGGACCATTATCAGCCTTGCTCTAAGTTAAACTAAAAAGTAAATTCCTAGACACGGCCCCTGCATCCAGGTCTCTGCTCCACCCCACCCATCAGATGTGGCTTGGCTCTTGCACACCCAAAACAACTCACACATCTCCTGTGCCAGGCCTGGCAGTGCCAACCCTGCAAGTGGACATCTCAGTTGTTTGGCCTCAGCACACTCCTCCGGGTTCTGTGTTTACACTGCAGAGAGTTTTCTGGAAGGAGAAAGCCAGTTCGCCATTCCCTTTCTAGCCTCTGCTTCTCGCAGCCCAAGTACCTGCATTGTAACAACCCTAATCTGCTGAGCAGAGGCACTGCTAACGTATTGACTTAGAGCAAGTAGGCCTTCAGAAGAGGAAATTAAATTGGGCCAGCTTCCGTCCCCTCGGCTGGAAGCTTCAGAGCACCACAAACTCGTGGGCCCGAAATGCTCAAAGGCTTTTAGGAAAGCTAAGACTTTGCTGTGGTCCCATAGGTAAGCGTGCACGTCCAAGCGTCGGCTCTACTGTTTGCTGCCTGTGTGACCACGGGCAAGTCACTTAACCCCTCTGAGTCTGGCCTTGAGACCTTGTGCTGCTGTGGGGAGACCTGTGAGTGAGGAGACTCAGGTACTGGCTTCATTGCTGCCACTAAGGCACCAGTCCTGCTCATAAGATGAGTGTCCAGAATGTACCTGGCCCGGGGTCAGCCCCCAGTCAGTATTTGGTGAATGAGGGGGACCCTGGGTGAGTGACTCGGTTTGTCTGGCCTCATCTGTAAAATGATGAAATGTTCAGAATAGATGATCTCTGGGTCCCCTGAAGTTCAAATACGTGATACTTAAATCTGTTTAACCTCAGAGAGGAAGGATAATTTTTAGATTTTTAGCTGAGATTGATGCACAAGCCCAGGCACTACAAATTGGTAAAAATAATCCATCGGTAAGGACTCCAGTGTGCAGGAGGTAGGACCCAACGCCAACAAGCTTAAGCTGAAAGAATCATTATTAACTCCTGCACTGGAAGAGTTGCAGAGCCTGGGACAGCTTCAGGCATGGCTGGATCCAGCGCCCCAGCAAGCTGCTCCATGTGGCCTCTTGGATCCACTTTCCTCCTAGTTGGCTCCTTCCTTGGTCAGGCTCTTCATCAAGGTGGCCATACAGCCCCGGGCACAGAGAGCTTCCCTTTTCTGCAGTGGAAGTCCACTGGCTGTCTTCAGCCTGCCTTTAGTTGCATATCTATCCCCAAACTAGTTGCTGCAGCCAACGTCCTGAGGTGCCCAAAGCCAGGGAGATGTCATCTCTACCTGGACCACCTGGGCCAACTGTGAGGCGAGAGGGTCCCTAGAGGAGATCCAGTGCGACAGTCAGAAGAAGGGGACTCGGGCATTCACCACCACAGCTGTCCTGCAGTGCTGATGGGCAGAGTTTGACTAGGTGGCCAGAACTTTTTCTGGTGGAGGTATGGACAGTGTCTATGGGTTCCTCAGCAGGAGAGCTCTTCAGATGACCCAGCCAGAGTTCTGGGCCCAGCTCCACATTCCACAGCGTTCCGGGCACTGTGGGACCACGCTCCAGCCTTCAAGACACTCACTATTCATGGACGGGCCCTGGTCTCAGGTTAAGCCTGCACTCCTGCCCAGACCCCAAGCAGGCATCTCAGCCCCTGCCTGTATTTCCAGAGCCCCCAGGCTTCCCCCTCCTTAAGTATGTGCCCCCTCATCCGTACCAAGCTGTGTCCGCCTGGGATGACTGCTCCCTACTCCCGTCCCTGGGAGGACACACAGTCCTCCCTCCCATGCAGCCCTGCGTCCACGTGAGCCCTTGGATGGGGCGGCTGTCTTCTCTTTCCCGGGCAGGATTAGCTGTTTCTTCCTCTGCTCCAGAACATGCCACATATGCAGCTCTTTGCATATCCACCTGAGGACAGGTCTTTTTCTCTCTGAGTTCCACGAGGGCAGGGACCCCTCTTATCCCCAGAACATTAGCATAAGGCCAGAACATAGAAAACATTCTGAAGATGTTAGAGGAAGGGTGGGAGGGAGAGAAACACATTTAGACAGGAAGGAAGGAAAGAAGGGAGGGAGGGAGGGAGGGGGGGAGGGGAGTAACAAACATAGCCCAGGCCACCGGCCCAGAAGCACAAGTGACTGAGTGACCCCTGAGCTCTAAGGGGGGATGGAGCGGCTCCGGGGCCCAGGGAGCTCAGAGAGGGCCTAAAGCAAGGCTTCCTGTCCAGAGGTGCCCGGCCCAGCTCTCCTGTTTGCCCTGCAACTACTGTCCTTTCCCAGGAGCTCTAAAACAGTTAAAGCTTTAAAACAAAACGAAACAAAATAGCAAAGCTGGCCTCACACACCAAACAAAGCCTGTGGTTTTCTGTTCATTTCTGAATCCACGCTGACCGAAAACTGATCCAGCCCCAGATGTGTCGTGGGGACACTAGGGGCAGGCAGGTTCTACCCACTCTGCCCTGGGGGTCCTGGCGCAGACAAGCATGGCCGCCAGCCCAGCTCCCAGGAACTGCAAGAGCAGGACCTCCTCTCCTGGAGCAGGGCCCTCCGACACCCACCCCGGCTGCTGGGACCCCTCGTGCACCTTTGTTATCCCCAGGGTCGCTCTTTAGCCAGAGTTAGTGGCAGCTGCCCCAGGACAGAGCCTCCAAATAAAAAGAGGTGCTGTGTCCCCACGCAGGCCGTCTCCTTGGAGCCTGTGGCCTCGTGGTTCCCTCGACCCTTAGCTCGTCCCCGGAGCCGGCTCGCCTTCCCCACCTGCTGAGCCCTGCCACTGATGGTTCAGGTCACTCGGCGGTCCTGGGGGCTTCTGGGGCTTACATCTGGGAAGCTGGGTTGGGGTGAATCAGGAGGAAGGGCTGCCATCAATGAGTAGAGCCCCCCACTGCTCCAGCTTCCTAGGGAGAGACCAGAAGCCCCCAGCCCACCTCACCAAGCCCGCAAATGCTGTGAGCATGCCTGCTGTCTGCCCAGTGAGTCTAGGAGGCGCCTCAGAATCTCCTGGGCCCCTACAGACAGTGCAGGTGCAGGCATGGCCCTTCTTTGGGAAGGAAGGCGCCCCTCCTAGCCTTCTCCTCCACGGGCTTTCTCCAGTTCTTGCCCTGTGCTTTGGGGTCTAGTAGTAGCCAGACCTGGGATTGCCACCCCTGGCATCTGTAGCCTCCTTCTGGGGGCTGCAAGTAGTAGGGGCTCCAGCATGTCTACCTAGGAGGGGCTCAAGAGCCACCCTGTGGTTCGGAGTGGGGCTTGGGACCCATCTTGACTGTGTTTGCAGCGTGGGTTGTGTGCATGTCGGGTGCGTTATGTCTGTGTGAGGGGCTGTGGGAGAGGACAGGTGGGCTCGCTGCTACATGAGGCACGGGGGGCCAAGGCCAGGGATGAGGCAGGGGGCACCTGAGGCAGTGGGCAGGGCTGGGTCCCATGTGGGGGTAAACCTCCATATATAACCCACGGCATTATTACCATTATTTTCCATCATCCAATACATTTGCACTAGACTATGGGTCCAGCACCTTGCTATTAGAAATGAAGGTACTCTGTACACTGTTACAAATCTTTTCCAATGTCTCCAGTGCCTGCCTTGGGATAAAACGCTAGAAGCAGAACTTCTGGTCCAATGACATGAACATTTTTCACCTTTGAAATACTTCAGCTAATTGACACCCTGCAGCGGTGACCAGATACAGGGCTCAGGATGCATTCCTCTTTCCTCCTGCTTTTAAATCTTTCCTAGTTTATTAGGCAAGAAGGTATCTCATTATTATTTTCCTAGATGGGCTTTTAAATGACTGGTCTGTGATTAAATGCCTGCAGAGCTCATGGCTATTTTTCTCATGGGGGTCTGTTACAAGGTAAACTGAGACACAAAATGTTAGAAGAGTTTATTCAAGCAGACAGCAATTCATGAATCAGGTAGTACCAATCCAAAGGTGGTTTGGGGTTCTGCGAAGGGAACACAAGGGGAAAGTTTTTATGGTGTGAGTGTGGGAGCTGGACAAAGAAAATACTTGATTTAAGAGTGTGTTGTTGCCTTCTTCAGTCTCAACTGTTAGAAAATCCCTAGTTGTATTGGTTTTCATGCTGCTGATAAAGACATAGCCAAGACTGGGTAATTTATAAAGAAAAAGAGGTTGAACGGACTCACAGTTCTACGTGGCTGGGGAGGCCTCACAATCATGGTGGAAGGTGAAAGGCATGTCTTATATGGTGGCAGGCAAGAGAGAGTGAGAGCCAACCCCTTATAAAATCATCAGCTCTTGTGAGACGTATTCACTACCATGAGAACAGCATGGGGAAAACCACTCCCATGATTCCATTCTCTCGCGCTGGGCCTCTTCCACAACACGTGAGAATTATGGGAGCTACAATTCAAGGTGAGATTTGGGTGGGGGCACAGCCCAACCATATCACTAGCTGTATATCTGCCTTTAGTTGCATATCTGTCCCCAAGCTAGTTGCTACAGCCAACGTCCTGAGGTGCCCTCAGTAAGCTGTTGGCAGCTTCTGATTGGTTGGGCTTAAGTTTTATTTTTCTTTAATATGGGCATTTACAAGAAATAGCCCAGGTTAAGTTTTGTTTAGGTTTGCAGAACCAGCAAGTTCAAGGTTGTCTCCACAGCTTAATGGGCTTTGCTCAGGGGATTCTCAAGCCTGGTCTCCATTTTATTTTATTTTAATGGGTCTTAGTGTTTTGTGTTGATTTCTTAGAGCTTCTTATATATTAGGGATATCATGTTTGATCATGTCTATGGCAAATACTTTGTCTTTAATTTTATTGTGTTTAAGTGGTTGTGTGCTCAAACCTCCATATCTGAGGCATCTCTCCTTCCCATTTTGAGACCAAGTAAATATTCATCCAGATTTTTTTCATAATTTTCATGGTTTTATGTTTTCCATTAAACTCTTTGGTGAAAAAAAAAAAAAAAAAAAAGATACTCTTTCGTCCTCCTGGAATTAATTCTGGAGCCTGGCATGAAGTGAGCTTCTAAATAGATCATTTGTTTCCAGAGAAGTTTTTTCCCCGAAACCATCTATTGATTTTTAATTGCTTTGTGATGCGTCTCAATCATGGTTTAAATTCTTACACACAGTCAAGTCTGTCTGAGGACATTCCTTCGTTCCACAGACATCTTTACTGTTGCCCTGGTACTTCTAAAGCTTCCATTTACATCAGTTTATTACACATTTTTTTCATGTTTAGGAGAGCTCGTCTTATTCCTCTTTGTTTTCTAAAATTTCTCAGCCATTCTATGAATTTTACAATCATTTTGGCAAGTTCTCAAAAAAAAAGCAAATGCTCCTGGGATTTTGATGGAAAGGTATTAAATAGTAAAGGGCTTTGGAAATCCTCGCCGTCCTCTCCTTTTCGTCTATTCGTGCTTGCTCCCGGGAGCTGGCTGTCCCTCCGGCACTGTGCTGCTGGGCTGGCAGCGCTCCTGGGGCAGGTCCTGCTGTTGCTTGTCAAGTCATTCCTGGCAGTTTTATTGCGGCGGTTGCTGTGAGTCTGGATATTGTAATGGCTCGTCCCTGCTCTGCCCACCACCAATCGCAGCTCAAGGCTGAGGCTCCCATGGTTACTCAGGCATGTTAAATATTAGTCCAGCAAAAAGAGCAACATAGGTTTTCCCCAAAAAGGGAGCCAGGACTTGCCTTTTTTCCACACCCAATGGGGAGTGGCTGCCAAGCTCAGATGAGAGCCGAGTGTCCAGCACTGTGGCCTTTAGCCCCGCAACTTTCACCAAAAACAGAAGACAGACAGATACCCACGCTCAGCATTTAAAATCACTCGGCGGGCCAGGCATGGTGGCTCATGCCTGTAATCCTAGCACTTTGAGAGGCCAAGGCGGGTGGATTACTTGAGGTCAGGAGTTCGAAACCAGCCTGGTGAAACCCCATCTCTACTAAAAATAAAAAAGTTAGCTGGATATCGCTTGAACCCAGGAGGCGGAGGTTGTAGTGAGCCGAGATTGTGCCACTGCACTCCAGCCATGGCAATTGAGTGAGACTCCGTCTCAAAAAATAAATAAAATAAAATCACTTGGTGGCTTTAGGTGGTGTTTGGTTGCTCCTGGTGTACATGTGGCTGTGAAAGACAGAAAAGTGTCTTGAAAATATTTGTTTGCTGTTTTTAAGAATGAAAAAATTGTCGTACAATATGGGTCCTACCTTTCTTCTAAGTGCTCCAAGTTTTTAATTACTGTTGGTTGGAATGAGAGAAAAAAAAAAAAAGCACAGCTTCTAGCTGTTTCAGCTCCCCCTAGTGACAAATAAAGCCAGTCCTAGTGCCTATTAAGTGAAATTAAAAGGCTTCAGTGACGCCAGTTTGAAAACATGTGTTTGTAGGGAAGAGTGAATGGCACCTGTTTACAGGGTAATTAACGTCGCAACCCCGACTCCACAGGCTGCACTGTCTCATCATCGACGTTCCCAGGGCTCCCTGGGTAATTATTAACATATCACGCGATAATGACATTGTGCAAACCACAGGCCGCACCTGTCATTTCTGCGGCCACAGTCTCTCCAACTGATGCCGGTGGGCTGTGCTGCGTACAGGGCTGTCTACACGGTCCTGGATGATGGATAAACATCTGCCGAGAGCTTACTGTGCTGGGCACAGATGGTCACCATCCCCTGGGTGGGAACCGTTGCTCCGATTCACAGATGAGAGTGATGAGTCAGCTTTATCCGGAGTCCGCAGGGGGCTCCCCAAGCGCTATCCCACCCTCTGGGCTCCAGCTCGTGTTGTTTCAGACGTTCCCTTCAGGCACAAATGCACTAACAAGCCCTCGCCAAGAAGTGCAGAGTGGAGAGATTGTGGGATGCAGGTGCCTCCGCCATGGGGGATTCTCCAGTGCGCTGCACCCGGCCCACAGCGGGCTGTGCACAGGCACTGCTGACTGACTGGGAGCTTGGCCCACCCCTTCCCCATGCCAGGGAGTATTTCAGGACTCACGGCTTCCTTTAGGCTCTCTGCAGCATATGCTATCCCGGGACAGCCTCTTGCCGAAGGGCGGGTGATAGGAGCAGCTTCTCAGAGAGCTCCCAGGACGGAGCTGTGGTGCCCCTAGGCAGACACAGCCCCCGAGGGAGGATGGGCTTGACACCAGCCTCATCAATGCTGGGCCGGAGGGTGGAGGGCGGGGAGGCTCCTTGCCTACAGGTGCGAGCCTAGCCAGGCTTCTCTGGGCGGGGGCTCTCAGGGAAGCCTCTGGGGCCTGTGTCCACCCATCCTCTACACTTCTGCTGGGGTGACCCTTGTGAAATGCAAATCCTATCCCCTCACTTTCTGTTTCCACCCTTCAGGGGATCCCTGTTATGTATGCGGGAAAAATCAAGCTCACTCCTGAGACTGGCCCCAGGGACTCTGAGGTCCTGCCAGGCCAACCCCGCGGCGGTCACAGTGGGTGTCCTCCTGGCCCCCAGGCCCTGCCCCGCCGCGGTCATGGTGGGTGTCCTCCTGGCCCCCAGGCCCTCCCCTGCCATGGTCACATGGGCGTCCTCCTGGCCCCCAGGCCAGGGTTCCCTTTCGTGCTCAGGCTTCACACGCACAGCCCGGCAGATGCCCAGGAGGCCTTGGTGGCGGGCTGGTAGTATTACTCATCTGACGTCCATCACTGTAGACAAAGGTTGTGGAGCATCGCGCAGTGCCCGCTGCTGCATTTGGAAAGGCTCCCGCACCTCTCACCATCCTGAGTTTCACTCCTTAGCCAGCTTCTCTGGGATCCCTCCAGGTCGCCACGCTGGCAGCCAGTGGAGGCCTTTCTTCAGCACCCACTTGCTCAGCAACTTGCTGGCACCGAAGGGAGCGAGAGAGCCCCGAGGTACTGGCCTGCCCTTCAGCTGCTCCGCCAGGGAGAGGGAGGATCACCGGCCTGGGCCTTTGCGACCTTCTCTGGGGTTGAGTCTGCAAGGGTTAGGGTCTCCTGTGAGTGGCAGAGCTCAGGGTGGATGGGGGGCTGCAGGTGGGCTCTGCACCATAGGAGAAGCTGGGCTATCCCCACAGAGGAGGGAAGCGCCATCTCCACAGGTGTGGCCAGGCAGACCACCCCTCCCAGGGCCGCGCATCACGCACAAAAGTGGGGTTCACATCCAACCCACTGTTGAGAGTGCACCAGAACAGCAGATTTGAAAGGGCTTTGACGGCAGTTTCTCACCCCACCCCCAGGCCTCTCTCAAACCCTCGCCCTGCTCCTCCTCTCTAGCCACACTCTCTTCCGAGAGAACTCTTCCCCTCTTTGCCTGTTTCTCTGTTGTTTAACTTCTAGATAGGGAAATCTCAAGCATACACAGAAGGAGACAGACAAGTGCAGGTGCATCACACTCCTCACAGTTGGCCTTAGTGTGCTTCGTAGATACTGTGTCAGTTACAGATGGAAGGTTTGGGGCAGCCCTGCTGTCAGTGCCATTTTCCCAACAGTACGTGCTCACTTTGCGTCTCTGTGACAGCATCTTTTTTGCGGTAAATTTTTTGTTTGTTTGTTTTTTGTTTGTTTGTTTGTTTATTGAGATGGAGTCTCACTCTGTCGCCCAGGCTGGAGTGCAGTGGCGCTATCTTGGCTCACTGCAAGCTCTGCCTCCCGGGTTCACGCCATTCTCCTGCCTCAGCCTCCCAAGTAGCTGGGACTACAGGTGCCTGCCACCACTCCCAGCTAATTCCTTGTATTTTTAGTAGAGACAGGGTTTCACTGTGTTAGCCAGGATGGTCTCGATCTCCTGAATTCATGATCCACCCGCCAAAGTGCTGGGATTACAGGTGTGAGCCACCGCACCCAGCCAATAAAGTATTTTTTAACTGAGGTATGTACCGTGTTTTTTCAGAGAATGCTTTGCACATTGAACAGATTATGGTATAGTAGAAGCATAGCTTTTATATGCACTAGGAAGCCAAAACATGTACATGACTCCCTTTTTCAATGATCTGGAACCAAACCCACAATATCTCCAAGACCCGCCTGTGTGGAGAACACTCCTGCACTCACCACCAGCTCAACCACAAGGCACCATGGCCAGTCTGGCTTCATCCAAACATCCACCTCCTCCCCTCCCGTGTGAGCCTCAAGCAGCTCTCAGACATCATATATAGAGGTTTACAACATCCTATCATTTTATTCACAAATACTTTTACTATATATCCCTATAATGACTCTTTAACATATGTATTAGGATTCTCTAGAGGGACAGAACCAATAGGCTATATATAAATATATAATATATAAAAATATATTATATAATATATTATATATAAATTTATATATTATATATAAATATATTAAAATATATATAGTATATAAATATATTAAAATATTTATATATAAATATATTAAAATATTTATATATAAATATATATTAAAATATTTATATATAAATATATATTAAAATACATATAAATATATATTAAAATACATATAAATATATATTAAAATACATATAAATATATATTAAAATACATATAAATATATATTAAAATACATATAAATATATATTAAAATACATATAAATATATATTAAAATACATATAAATATATATTAAAATACATATAAATATATATTAAAATATTTATATATAAATATATATTAAAATATTTATATATAAATATATATTAAAATATTTATATATAAATATATATTAAAATATTTATATATAAATATATATTAAAATATTTATATATATATATAAAGGGGAGTTTATTAAATATTAACTTACCTGATCACAAGGACCAACAATAGGCTGGGATATTGCCACTACTGGGGATGAGGAAGCTGTTCCTTCTGGCAAAAAAGGTTCATTAGAGTTTACAAGCTCAGTGTCCCCAGCTTCATCAGGGTCCTCCCACACATCCCCATTCCAAGTTGCAGAGTCCCATTCTTTTTCAGTCAATGCCCTCACTTTAATAGTAGACACCTGGCAAGGCTGTGCATGCACCTTAACTTGCAGGTCAGCCACTCACATGGTAAGAGCTTGTGTCTGTTTTTCCACAATTTCAGCTCTTTCTCTACAGGAGTGAAGACTGTCACTCAAGGCAATCTTAGCAGATTTGAGACTCAGTGTCTGCTTCTGAAGCTGGGAGACAGAATCCCTGAGTTCATCATTTTCTTTCATCACTTTGTGCATTGAACTTAGGAGCAACCAACCAGCTTCATTATGTTTCTTGGTTCTCCACACATGGTCAAAGGTATTATGTATAGAGTCCCTAAACCCCTTGCCTCTCATGAGCGGTGAATCAGGAGTGTCAGATGCATTTATTTTGCATAACTCTCTAAACAAGTCATGCCAAGGACTATCAGCATTCTCCATACTACTAGAAGTAGAGTCCTTAGCATTTTTGGATCTAATCATATTAAGCAGCCAACTCCAGAAACCCCAAAACCAACAGAAGAACTCCATCCTGAATATTCTGTCTCTCTAGAACCACTCCTGGTACCAAAATCTGTATTAGTCAGGGTTCCCTAGAGGGAAAGAACTTACAGGAGAGAGAGATATATATATTTGTGTATGTATATATGTATATATGTATATATATGTGTATATATAGGTATATATGTATATATGTATATATATATGTATATATACATATATGTGTGACTATATGTATATATGTATGTGTGTGTATATATGTGTATATATATGTATATATGTGTGTATATATGTATATATGTATATGTATATATGTACATATGTATATGTATATATGTATATGTATATATGTACATATGTATATATGTATATGTATATGTATATATGTATATGTATATATGTATATGTATATGTATATATGTATATGTATATATGTATATGTATATGTATATATGTATATGTATATATGTATATGTATATATGTATATATGTATATATATGTGTGTATATATACTCCCATATATATGGGAGTTTATTAAATATTAACTTACACGATCATAAGGTCCCACAATAGGCTATCTGCAAGCTCGAGGAGCAAGCAAGGAGATCCAGTCCGAGCCTCAAAACTGAACAACCTGGAGTCTGATATTCAAAGGCAGGAAGCTTCCAGTATGGGAGAAGGATGTTGGCTGGGAGGCTAGGCCAGTCTCACTCATTTCACGTTTTTTCTGCCTGCTTTATATTAACTGGCAGCTGATGAGATGGTGCATGCCAGATTAAGGGTGGGTCTGCTTTTCCCAGCCCACTGACTCGAATGTTAATCTCTTTTGGCAACACCCTCACAGACACACCCAGGATTAATACTTTGAATCCTTCAATCCAATCAAGTTGACACTCAGTATTAACCATCACAATGTATAACTACAAAGTCATTCTTACACCTAAGAAAATTATAATAATCGCTTAGTGTAATCGGTTAGCTAGTCAGCATTTGAATTCCCCTGGAATTTTCTGCTCTGACAGCCCACAGTTCTGTCCTTCTAGACTTGCCAGCCCTAACCCATGCCATTGAAACCATGATGCAAATCAATGAGCTGCTTTAGAAAAAAAAAATTTGTATTTTTAATTGACATATAATAATCATATACATTTATGGAGCACAAAGTAATGTTTACCATGTGGAATGATTAAATCAGGCTAATTAGCATCTGCATCACATCACATTCTATCACATTTTTGTGGTGAAAACATTTAAAACCTACTCTTCTAGCAACTCTGAAATGGTGCACCGTGATTTCTTATAGTCACGCAATGCGCTGCTTGTTGCAGAGTCCAGTGGGTGCTCGCGTCCCCGGTCTTGCCCTGGCCTTTGATTTGAGGCCGACTCCTTGCCTGGTTTCCAGAACACTCTGCCCTGGCTGCTGCAGCTCTGCTTCTCTCTGGGGTTCCTTGGGGCTCAGCTTTTCCCCGGTCCCTCCCCCACGTCACTCTCCATCCTCAGCTGCCTCTGGAGCCACAGCTCCCAAATGAGTCCCCTCCCGCCTGGGAGTCTCTTGGGGAACCCAGGCCTGTGATTCCCACTGTCTGCCTGGCATCTCTGCCGGGTGGACCCACAAGTTCCTTGACCCAACTTGTCCAAAATTGAGTTTCTGTGTAGTAGCCAAGAGCAAGCACTTAGAAGCCAGAATGCCCAGGTCTGGCTCCTGGCTCCGTCCCCATAACCCTGGGTAAATTACTCCACCTCCCTGGGGCTCAATCTCCTTGCCTGCAGGGCTGCAGAGAAGACCAGATCCACAGAGGGCCCTCGAAGCAGTGCCGCAGGAGCTCTGCCTGGGGATGAAGCTGTCGCTGCTCCTCCCCAGCCTCTCGGCAGCAGCAGCCACGGTGGCAACAAGCCTGCTCACATGTGCCCTTGGGAGGGTGCCTCCACCCACCCCAAAATCCATGACAGAAACCCCAACCTCAGCCCAAGTCTCTCCACCACACCCACGCATTACATATTGTCAGAGGCTGCTTTTGCCCTAGGAAAGCAGCTTTGAATAGTTACAGTGAAGCCCTTCAGTCCCTCAAAGCTTACCACCCTTACTGTCCGGACCTTTACTGGAAGTATCGTTACGTCCAAGCCTAGAGAAGCGGCGTGGACCTTAGAGCAAGGCAGATTCAGGTTTGAATCTAGCTCATTATGGGGGATGTGACTTAACCCCTCGAGGCCTCGGCTTGCTTGGTCCCCTGGTCACTGCAACTGGTGGATTCCAGGCCCTTGCCAACAGGTCCGCCTCTGTCACTCTTCTCCCTGTTGCAGCCCCGCCCTCACTCAGACCACCCTCTGCAGCCTGTGTCCTTGCAGGAGCTCCTCCGGGCTGGGTCCCCACACCCTGTGCACTCCCTAGCTACAGCCAAAGCCATCTCTCTCATGTACAGCTTTGACTGTCTCACTCTCTGCTTTCAAACCTTCCCAGAGAAACCTCTGATCTCTAAAGCCATTCAGTCCCCTGGACGTGCTGTGCCATGTCTTCCGGGCCTTTGAACACACAGCCTCTTCCACCTCAGCTGCTGGCCCCTCCCTGCCCCTTGCTCTCCACGCCGTAACTCTCCTCTCCACTGTTCAAGTCTCTGCCTGGATGCACCTGGCCAGGGGAGCCCTCCTAGGCCCAGGCACTGCCTGGGGAGCTCTGCTGCTCACGCCCACAGTGCTCTGGGCTCATTCCCAGCACAGAGCCCACCCTGAGGGCTGGAATTGCCTGCTGACCTGCCCGTGGCCTGCTCTAGACCATGCACCACGTGAGGACAAGTGGCTGATGCCATCCCAGGCACACAGATCCTACCTCATGAGCCAGTGCTTCTCACGGTACCTAGCGGAGAAGCATTCGGAGAGGATTTATCCGATGGATGTTGACTCTTGGCTAACAAGGGCTGCCTCTCTCCATCCCCTGACTCTTTAGGACAAGACCAGAGATGCTAAGGCCATAGCTAGGAAAGTCAGGCCCTGGAATGAGACCGTCTAGGCTTGAACTCCAGCCTTGCTTCCTGTTGGAGCATGCTATTTAACTTTTCATCTTATTAAACAGAAATAATGGGAGTGGCCTCCAACGATCTGCTGTGCAATCCACACGGGTAAACATGAAACCTTGGCCTCCTCTCCCACCTGGGGTTAGAGCAGCGAGGAGACCCAGGCTGGCCAGGACAGAGACTGGTGGTACTTTGCCCTTGTTAAGAGTTCTTGGGGCCAGCCGTGGTGGCTCATGCCTGCAATCCCAGCACTTTGGGAGGCCGAGGTGGAAGGATCGCTTGAGCTCAGGATTTGAGACCAGCCTGAGCAACGTAGCAAGACCTCATCTCTGGAAAAAAAAAAAGAAAAGAAAGAAACAATTAGATGGGTATAGTGATGCATGCCTTTAGTTGCAGCTACTTGGGAGGCTGAGGTGGGAGGATTGCTTGAGCCCGGAAGGTTGAGGCTGCAGTGAGCTGTGATCGTGCCCTGCACTCCAGTCTGGGAGACAGAGCAAGACCCCATCTCAGAAAAAAAAAAAGTTATTTGAAAACATTCTCCCGCAAGGAGAAAAAGAATGGATGCTTCGCGGTCAAGGCCTAATAGCCAGCCGGGCCGGGCTTGTGTGAGGCTGCAAAACCCCATCCGCAGCTTCTGCGATGGTGGACAGGGGAGCGGAATGCCTGGTGCTGGCGTCAGGCTCACTGTCCTGCAGCTCTTTGCTGGCCTGGCCTGTTCTCCACCCCCGTTTGCTCCTGGGTCTTGTAAACAGTGTTCCTTTGACCTTCCCCTCGAGGACCAGAGATCACCTGGTGTCTGGCGCAGGCGCTCCTGGCCTTCAGATGTGGGAGGACTGTAAGAATCTCAGGGAGACCCCCACCCACTGCTTGCGGTGGTCTCCTTTGTCATAGACGACAGGTGCTTGCCACACGCAAGCAGAGGCAGGGCTTAAAGGTTACTCTCATTTCTCAGGTGAGAAAAAGCAAAGTGCAGGTGGTTTCAGAGGGTCCTCCAGGAATGCTCAGCTCATCCGTGGGACCAGGACGCACAGGCCTGCCCACTGCATCCAACGCAGCGAGGCCCTGTGGAATCAAATCAGCACTGAGACAGAGGGCTGCAGGACATGGGCACTGAGGGCGTGAAGCCAGCCTGTGCCCTCCTGGCCTCACTTGCCCCGTAGGGCCTCTCATGTCACATTACCTGCCTCTGCGGAAATGTCCTGTAGCTCCTGTTTCCTGCAGGGTGTCACAGAAGCGCCACCTTCTGCTAGTGGCCCAAACCCATCACACACTCCCCTCATTTGCCCCTCACAGAGTGGTCAGAACCTACTGCCAGTTCCCACTGCACCCCTGACAGCTCTAGGGTTAAAGGATGGGGACAAAGTCACAAGGGTTTTGGCTGGGACACCTGGGCCAGGTGCTTTGAATTCTGCCCCAGGGCTCTTTGCACTTGGTGCACCAGCTCCCAGTCAAGGCCTCTGCTCTCATCGCAGCCCTCCTGCACTTCCTTCCTCTGCCTCGGAGCAGGATCTGCAAACAGCTCAGGGGCCAAGCCTAGCCCATTACCTGTTCTTGTAAATAAAGTTTTATTGGAACACCGCCACACCCATGCATGTTGTTGGAGGCTGCTTTTGCCATAGAAGGTGGAGTTGAATAGTTGCAACAAAGCCCTTACATCCCTCAAAGCTTAACATCCTTTTACTATCTGGGCCTTTACCTAAAGTTGTGCAACTCCCACCTTAGAGAAGCAGCTTGGACCTTAGGGTTAGGCAGATCCAAGTTCATATCGAGCTCATTCTGAGGCCTCTGACTTAACCCCTCGAAGCCTCAGCTTTCTTTTTCTTTCTTTTTTCTTTGCTTTTTTTTTTTTCCTTTGAGACAGAGTCTTGCTTTGTCGCCCAGGCTGGAGTGCAGTGGCGTGATCTCGGCTCACTGCAACCTCCGCCTCCCTGGTTCCTGCCATTCTCCTGCCTCAGCCTCCAGAGTAGCTGAAATTACAGGCACGCACCAGCACGCCTGGCTAATTTTTGTGTTTTTAGTAGAGACAGGGGTTTCACCATGTTGGCCAGGCTTGTCTCGACCTCCTGACTTCAGGTGATCCACCCTCCTCGGCCTCCCAAAGTGCTGGGATTATGGGTGTGAGCCAGCGTACCCTGCCTCAGTTTTCTAAAAGGAGAATACAGTCTTTCTCCAACAGGTTGAATTTTGTGTGTACAAACTGCATATAATGCAGTTAATGAGTTAGGGGCTGTGGGTTGCACCGTGGAGGAACACCACCGCTTGTGATGCCGTCATCATCTGTGAGGACCCGGATCTTCCTGTGATGGGGACTCACTCTGCGGGCCAGGAAGCACACACAGTCCACAAGCCGCAGAGCCGGTTGGCTCAAGTGTCTTTTAACTTTGTTTATCATAACAGTGCATGATGATGGCTATTGAGCTGATAAGAAGGTGGAAGCACTATTTCCTGATGATGGGAAGCAAAGATCATTACTGGACGAAATCAAACGCCAGAGTTGTCTAGCAGTATTGAGGGTTCAGAGCTAACCTTTAAAATGGAAATATCTATAGGACAAATATGTTTGTTATCATGAGTCTGAAGCTCTCTGGCCTCATCCTCCTTTTCCTATGGAAACAACTGCTTTTAAAACACAGTCTTTAAAGCTACTCGGTTTGTTAGGATTGCAGCTGCCATGTCACAGCAGAGCAGACTAAGGCCATCCCCTGGGGCTATGGAAGGAGAGTGTCCCCTGTCCCAGCCGCCACACCTGTGCTGCTCTCAGCCCCTCACCTGGAGTGCTCTGCCTTTCTCTCCACACATCCCTGTGCTCAGTCGGAACTTAGAGCACACAGCAACTCCTCCTCTTCTGTGTTCTTGAGGCACCTGTACTCAGCGAACCACTCAAATTAACCCATGCACAGTTCTAGAATTCTGTCATCCTCACTGACACACCTGCCAATAAAAACCCCATCTCTACTAAAAATACAAAAATTAGCTGGGTGTGGTGGCGGGTGCCTGTAATCCCAGCTACTCAGGAGGCTGAGGCAGGAGAAGAGCTTGAACCCGGGAGGCAGAGGTTGCAGTGAGCTGAGACTATGCCATTGCACTCCAGCCTCTGCAACAGAGTGAGACTCCATCCCCCCACCCCACAAAAAAAGGCCAGGAGCATCTCTTAGATTTCCTCTGCGTACCTGTAGTGCCCTGCGTACCTGTAGAGCCGGGTCTGGCTGTGTGTAAAGACATGTGGACCCTGACAATGGGTTATCACCTGCACACCCACACCATGAAATCCAACATTCATGGCAAGGGCTGCACCAAACTCCAGGTGGTCTTGGAGACTTCAAAATGTGCAGAGGCTTGGCTGAGGCCGGCACCTTCCTAGAGGAGCTGGAGCTACAGCTGGGATGTATCAGTCATCTGTTACCACGCAGCAAATGATCCCAGTATAGTAACCTAAAACAACACACATCTCCTACCTTGGTTTCTGTGGGCCAGAAATCTGGGCATAACTTAGGTAGGTCCTTTGCCTTAGGGTCTCTGGCACAGTGTCAACCAGGCCTGTGGTCTTCTCTGAAAGTTCGACCGGGGAAGGATGCATTTCCAGGCTCACCCATGCAGTTGCTAGTGGGATTCCATTGTTCGTGGACTTTTGGACTTGAGTTCCTTGCCATGAAGGGCCTCTCCATGGGCCCTCTCACAACATGGCAGCTGGCTTCCTTAGCATGGGCTGGCCAGACCACAAGAGCAGGTGAGCAGGAGAGATGGCACAGGCTCTTGTTGCTGAGTCACAGCAGTGCCACATTCTACTCCTTAGAAGCAAGCCACGTATTCAGCCCACATTCAAGGGAAGGAGATTCCCAAGGGTGTAAGTACCAGGAGGTGGATCTGCAAACAGCTCAGGGGCCAAGTCCAGCCCATTACCTGTTCTTGTAAATAAAGTTTTATTGGAACATTGCCACGCCCATGCATTACAGATTGTTGGAGGCTTCTTTTGCCATAGGAAGGCAGAGTTGAATAGTTGCAATAAAGCCCTTACGTCCCTCAGCTCATGTAGGGACCTGAAGCTCCTGGTGGGCAGGGCAGATGGCGCTCAGACGTCTGGGGTGCACTGGGCACCATGTCCTTTGTTCCTAGGGCTATGCACTTGCCCAGACACAGGGCTCTGCGTTTCCTGGGTTGCCTGCTCAGGCTCTGCTGCTGGCTTTCTTGCACTTCTGCCTTGAGTCATTGCTGTCTGTCTTCAACTCTCACTTGTCCCCACCTGAGTAGAAGCAGGGTGATCCCTTCAAACCTCCTGATTCATTGAGAAGGCCTCCCGAGCTGCAGAGTCACCCAGAATGGAGCCTGTCTCCAGGTCCCCCTGCTCAGGGGAGCAGATTGCTAGCAAGATTTGCCGAGAAGGTAAATTAGATCAGAGAATTCTATTTCCCATAGTTCCTTAGGAAATCAGAAAGAGAATCTCACCAGGAAAATGTTGATGTCATTAAAGTAAACTGAGGAATATACAATTTTTTAAAAATCATATAAAGAAAATTATTTCATTGTATTAAAACATTAACACTGATTCTCAAATTATCCATTAAAACCTTGCTTTACCCAAACAGTCAGTCAGTGGGCTACAGAAACTGGAAGTAGAAATCTGGCATGGTCTATCCTGGTCCAATACTGCTCTAGCCACAGCAGATGCTTGGCATGGCACAGGGAGGCTCCGGTGACACGAGGCGCCTGGCGTGGCACAGGGTGGCTCTAGTGACAGCAGACACCCAGCATGGCACAGGGTGGCTTTGGCAACAACAGATGACTGGCGTGGCACAGGGTGGCTTTGGCAACAGCAGACGCCTAGCATGGCACAGGGTGGTTCTGGCAAGAGTAGACACCTGGCACGGCACAGAGTGGCTCTAGCAGTAGGATGACCACCTGTCTGGTGTGAACCTAACATGCACCCCGTGTTCCCACCCCTCTACTCTTTCTCCTTCCATCTCTATAGTCAGCAGTGCCCTTGCTCCCTGGCCCACTGTCACGTCTCAAATCTTCCCTGTTATTTAAGGACCAGCCAGATGTTCTTTCCAGGAAACATCCACATCCCTAGCTGGACATGCTCTCTGGGCCCCGACCCTGTCCCCACACTCCGCCTGGCACCGTGATTATTGTGATGCGTGTCTCTCTCTGATGAAACTTGTCTTTCACATCTGGTGTCCACCTGTCCCTCAGCCCAAGGCCTAGACCCTGGTTAATATTCAGGAGGATTTTGGCAGCGTTAGGCTGGGATAACAAACAACCTCCAAGGGCTGGTCCCACCAGTAGTGCTGGTCCCTCCTGCTGCCACCCTCCGAGTGCCGGCATCTTCTCTTCTGCTACCTGCCATTTTCATCCCAAGACTCTGGTTGGGGGAGCAGCCCCCGTGTGACTGGCCAGCCTCAGGGCTGCTGGAAGAGAAGGTTGCAGGCCATGTGACTCTCCAGAAAGTGAGTTGTTTGGTCACGTGGGGCCAGAGGGGAAAATGTGCAGTCCTCCCTCAGTTGGAGCGACTGCCAGTCACAGGGCCATGTCGCTGTCCCCATATCAAATGGATGACCTTCCGCCTGGTGGACGGTGAATGTTTTGAATGAGTGGGCGGAGGCTGAATGAATGAGCATCATTCTCCCTGCAGAGTTAATTCCTACAGCTCTGAAACCTTTCCCTCACTCTCTGAAGCCTCCACTCCTCCACCAAATGCCATGTAGAACCGTTTTGTTTTGTTTTTTTTCTCCTGAGATTTGAGTCACACCGGTGCCTGTCCAGCTGCCTCACCTTGCAGCAGAGGTTCCTAAACCCTGAGGTGAGAGGGCTGCAGCCCAGGCCTGCCATGCAGGGCTCAGGTTCACCCTGGGTCTGGTGGGACATGGAGTTAGAACCATGAGCTGCTGGTGCTCTCCACCCACCAGCAAATTAAGACTAAGTCAGGGCAGCCACTGTGTCCCAGCGGCTGCTTTTGATCCAGCTGAAGCTCGCTGGCCACTTAGGGACAGCGAGCCCAGGGAGGTTGGGCGAGGCTACAGAATGCCGTCCTTGCTGCCTTTTGGGGCTTGGCTGTAGCCTCCAGCCCACCCCTTCCCGCAGAGGCAGGAGGCCACGCCATAACCCGGCTCAGCCCCCAGCGCCCAGCCACGCAAGGCCATCCAAGCAACCAGCCAGAATTCCAGAACATTTCAGAAATGTCAGGAATTCCACGATGGCTGTCAGGTGAGGGTCCCTCCGGAAGTCCTGAAAGCTTGTCTCTCATTGCCTCGGCAAGATCCCTCTCCCAGGCCGCAGAGGCCCCCTGGCGAGGGTACAGGACCCATCACACCAAGAACCTGAGTCACTCAGCTCTGCGATGGCATCGTAGCCTTAGCGTGAGACCCCAGAGAAAACCCCAGCTTTGCACCTTTCCCTTTAAATGCCGGTTGCAGGCAATCTCCCTAGCAGCAGACGCCAGCAATTGCCGGTCTAAAATGCTTTTTAAAAATAATTTCATGTATTAAAAAAAAGCTTCCAAGCTGGTATGTATGTCATCCTTACACCGCAAATGCTAAGGTGGGAAAACAAAAAACGAACGACAATCAGATGCTCCGTGTCTCCCAAACCGCACACGCTTTACGGAGAATGAGAGTTGCACCGGGGCTTGTCAGTGGCAGAGCCTTCCTGAAAGTCAGGTTCTCCTGTCAGGGTGGAGACCCAGAGGCTTTCAGGAGCAAAAAAGAAGTCTCCAAACCGACGCGCTTTGCTCAGTGTTGACATATATTTCTCTCTTCCCTGCTGGTGTCAACAAAAAATGCTTTGTTGCCTGCAGTAATTTTACGGTCCAGAAGTGCCTTGCTGTAGCATTGCTGGTAGGCACGGCAGTGCGGCTCAGCTGCCTGAGACAGGGCCATGGGCCTTTGCCCAGCTCGTCTCCACCCCAGAGAAAGGGGCATGCGGGCCCGTAATTTATGGGGGTTCACCTGGCGCTCACAGACCCCACCAGTTCCTACAGGCGGATATCCAAGTCCAGAGCTGTCGTGGGCGCGCTGAGTTGGGCCGTCTTTGGAAAGAAACCCTGGGGCTATCGCGGGGGGAGGGCGATGTCTCACCGACTAGCAGGGTAATGGCCGCGCTCAATTTTGCCTTTCACATTTTAATTGTACAACAGTAATTTTGCAATGGAATTGCCGATGGCAAACATGCAAAAGACATTAACTTTATTTATGTTTTGGATTATTAATGCGGCTGTTAAAATTCCTCCAGTTAGTTTTGATTGAATTGTTTTTTTGTGTGATTCTGTTGTTTAATGGGGCGGTAAATAAGAATTTCTGATAATGAGGCTGAGCATCTGTCGCAACAACCTGGTGTGGGCTATTAACATTTCCATTAACGGCAGGGTGGGCAGTGATAATACGGATACCACACAGTTAGAACAAAATAAATAGTTGGTGTCAGGCTGAGTGGGTGTTAATTACTATTTTATTCTGCGTTGGGGGGAGAGAGCAGAAAGTGGGGAGGGGGTGATGGGGAAGGGGCGAGTCCTGAGGTCAGTCTTTCCCAAGAAGGCCTCTCCAGAGAGCCGGGTGCTGGGCCATCTCCCTCGGACAGCGACTGTTTTATCGTCTCCATCGATGGTCCGTAAAGACACTCGGTCAAAAGGCTGCACTCCTGGGCCGCAGCCCCGGCGGCAGGCGGAGAGGAGTGCTCGGCTGGCCTCTGCCTCCGGGAGCCAGGCCCCCTGCACAGCTGCCCTGGAGCTCCCCAGGGCCCAGCTCATGGACAGCCGGGAGAGCCCCAGTGGGAGGAGGGAGTAGCAGAGAATAGGCCGTCAAGAGAAAGTGCGCAGCGTGGAATTCAAAGATAGTGTGAAGCTGGCATGGGGCAGACAGGACGGAGACGTTCTGGAACGCAGGCGTGGGCTCCCAACTCCCTAAATGGCTGTGTGGTGAGGTGCGGAGGTGCGGCCACACCCCTAATGGCGGTGTGGTGAGGCGCGGAGGAGGTGCGGCCACACCCCTAATGGCGGTGTGGTGAGGCGCGGAGGAGGTGCGGCCACATCCTTAATGGCGGTGTGGTGAGGCGCGGAGGAGGTGCGGCCACACCCCTAATGGCGGTGTGGTAACGCGCGGAGGTGCGGCCGCACCATCCTCATGTGTCCTTTGGTTTGCGTGTGCCATGCAGCCCTGCAGACGCAGACAGCACCCCAGTGAGCTCCTCCCCAGGGGGAGCGAGGGGGCTGGAGGGGAAGACTGGATCCTCAGAATTTGAAGCCAGAGCTGGCCTCAGAGAGCAAAGTGCAGCCATGTTCTCAAACATCGGAGCTTCCTGTCCCTCTTAGAGGGGCAACTCTGTGTATCTGGACGAACTTCATCTAGATCAGGGCTTCATAGCCAGGGATGCCTGAACCTGTCATGGGAACACAGCTATCTTTTCTCTAATCTCAATCAGTAATATTAGTGACAAAAACCACAGCAGTCAGGGGTCCTGTGACTCCCTCGCCGATAGAGCCGCAGTGACCCTGTCACATCCCAGGCATTGCTGGGACCTCAAGTTAACCTCCTCACCCACCAATGCTTTGATCTCACAGCAACCATCAGACCAGCCCCTAAGCCTGGTCAGGTATTAACCAAGAAGCACGTGGATTACGATCTCATACCTTTGGTTTCAAATACTCTGCTAACTGTATCTCGGTATAATTATTTTTCTGTGCAACTCTGTATATTTTATTGTATGCATTTAAGAACATCGTATGGGAAGGATTTGTGGTCTTCCCTGGCATAAAAGGGCTGAGAGCTCTTAGGGGGACACAGAGCCACGGATCCCAGGACATAACTGTCTAAGGTGTCCCAAGCCGGGGCGACGGCCCAGGGCAGAATCTCTCACGTGGTTCCCAGCGGAATTAGGGCATGCTCGAGCCCCATGGGCGTGTGGGCGAGGGTCCAGGCCGGCTGTGAATGAATGTCTCAGCTTCTCTCCACATTGCTCTTTCTTCAGCCCCGGCCATGGCCCCGCAGAACGTGCAGGTGACCCCACTCACGGCCAGCCAGCTGGAGGTCACGTGGGACCCACCACCCCCGGAGAGCCAGAATGGGAACATCCAAGGCTACAAGGCAAGGCCCTCCCGTGCGGTTGCCTCCCCTGGCTCGCTCGGGCACCCCTCGTTCACGTGGTCCTGCCTACTGCGTTGCCAGCAGCAGACCCCGCAGGCGCTCCACCTGGAGAGCTGGGGCCCAAGCGTCGGAGCTTGGCTAGACCTGGCCTGTTAACTGTGGTCACAGCTGCTTGTGGGTGGGAGGCAGCACAGGGGCCAGGCTCACTGCACACCTGGCTGTGCCCACCACAAAACAACCCAGGTTGGGGGCCCTTGTTTGTCCAGTGGCTTCTCCCCACTCTGGACGCATGGCCTGGCTGGGGAACCCTTCCGTTTCCTGGGCCCATTCTGGAGCCCCCAGTACATTGGCTGACAATAAAAGAACATGGGTTGCCTGGAAGAGACCAGGCTCCCCATCCCAGCTCCCCCCTTGGTCACAGTTGGACACTGAGTGAGTCCCTTGATTCAGTCGGTCCAGGGTGGGGCCCACCAGTCTCATTCCTCACAAGGTCCCAGATGTGAGGTCCCTGGGAACCCTGCTTTGAGAACCGCCACGGTAACACGTGAGAAGCCCATTGTCACTGGAGGGTCTAGAGATGGGGAGAAAGGAAGGCAGCAGGCCATGACAGGAGAGCGTCGAGTGAGGAATCATTATGCGGGGCTGGATTATCCAGGGGGCGGGAAGCACCTCTCCACGTCCCATCCCTGAGGCCTGGCCTCCTTAGAGAGTACAGGGCCCATAAGCATCCGGGGTCTTTGCCATGAAAACGCCCCCATCCTTCTCCTGAATAAATTCCCCTGTCTGTTCTGCTGGGACCCAAGTCGATCAGTCATCAGATTCTGGGGGCTAGCCTCCCCTAATGACTATTGGACCAATTAAATGTCCATTTAAAGATGATTTTTGCAGGTGTGTTATGAAAATTAATACCTTCCTCCATGGCAGGGCTGTTACAGTGATGAATGAGCTAATGGTGAGCCCCATGAGCTTGGAGGCATGGTGCTATTTATGTATGTCCAAAATATGTTTTCTAATTTCCTTAATGATAAAGACACTGAACTTGGATATTGATCTCAAATTAGCAAGGCCTGGGCGAGCGGAAGATCTTAGACGGTCAATTCAGTGAGCAGAAGCCCGCTACATCCTGCAGGTGGAAATGAACGATGCTCACCAGCCAGGGCCTGCCCAGCAGGAGCGAGGCGGGTGGGTGTGCGAGGCAGGCGTGCCAGCCCTGGGGCGCTCCAGGCTGCCTCCCCGAAGCCTGCGTGCTGCCTGTTCACATGGGCAAGCCGCTCTAGCAGCCTGGCCCTGGTTTACACCCACAGAGCCAAGGTGGGTCTTCTGATTGGTGTTGTCTCTGGGCAGCCTGGCTGGCACTGGCCGGAGGCAGCAGTGGTTTCCGGCCAGCTGTCTAGGGAAGCAATTCTGGCAACCTCTTTAAACCTTTGTGCTTGGGCGTCAAGTTCAACTACAAGCACATAAAAGCTAGACAAGAGGAAATGGCACCCCAGAGGAATGAGGCCTTCCTAGCAGCCCTGAGCCCAACATAGTTCTCCTGCCTGTTGTTTTTGATTGCTTTAATCTCCAAAGTATATTGCCATATTGAGGAAAACTTAGATGTCGGCTCTGAATAAAATGTGGGAACACATCGTAGGAGTTGAGGGTTTGTTGTCTCCATAGCTCGGAGCAGGGGGTGGACACGGGGCGGCTTCCCTTCTCTCCAGAAGATGGGGGAGAGGGAGAGGCCAAAAATCAAAACACCAACAGAGCTAGGTCTGCAAGGAAAGGCACGTCATCAGCAGCTGAAGGGCAGCTTCCCTTCCATCCTCAGACCTCATCTTCAACAGCGCTTTGTTTAACGAGGCAATGCTCATACCCTAGGTGAGCAACAGGAAAATGTTAAACATCGTCTCCCAAACAACATTAGCAGCCAGGGGTCCCCGTCCATGCACAGTAGCCTCAGCTTCTCCCTGATTCCTCCAGGAGGGAGCCTTTCCACCTTCCCACCCAGGACAGCTCGCCCCAGAACTCAGCTCACCCCCTCGCTCTGACGTTACATTCAGTGGCCCCCCCTTACTGGAAGGCTTCCCCAAGGCCCACCCCAACCTCTTGCTGTTCCTAACAGATTTACTACTGGGAGGCAGACAGCCAGAACGAAACAGAGAAAATGAAGGTCCTGTTCCTCCCCGAGCCCGTGGTGAGGCTGAAGAACCTGACCAGCCATACCAAGTACCTGGTCAGCATATCAGCCTTCAACGCTGCCGGAGATGGACCCAGGAGTGACCCCCAGCAGGGGCGCACCCACCAGGCCGGTAGGAGGAAGGCGGGTTTCCTTTGGGCAGGCCTCCTTGGACACGTGTTTTGAGAGCGCCAGCTCAGGTTCCCTCACACAGTGCTTCCCGGCCCGCCCAGGCGGAAGGCAACACCTTTTGTGTAGCTGGGAGTTTCTGGATGGGCAGGACTGGGTTTGGCTCATTTGTTCTCCCTGTGCCTTGCCTCTGACTGGTACACAGTGGCGCTAAATAAATGTTAGGTGGGTTGGAGCAATGCATGCTTTTTTCCAGAGCCCTGGAGATTCAGAGGGGAGGAAGGGCTTTGAGTCTGCAGCGGGGCCTCGTTCATAACTGACAGCATCCATTCCAGTTCCTCCAAGAAATGGAACTTCTCATCAGGGTCGCCTGATAGCATGTCCAGATCCTTGGGGGTAGGCTCCTCGGGCAGCAAATCCAGGCCACAGCGACGGGAATTCCCCTGGGTCTCAGGGCCACAGACCACCCCTGGAGACTGCTCACTACATGCATGCCACGGGCCAGTCCCGAGGGCTCAGACAGGTGCTGCGCTGCTATGGCCTCATCTCCACGCACAGGGCGCAGCACCTGTTCTCAGCCGACCCCTCTTCCAGCGCATCTCAGTTTCCTAGCAGCCTGGAGGATGCTGTGAAGCTGCTTGGCCTTGGGCTCTGAGGAGCTCTCCAAGGCCCTCTGTAGGATTCTGGAAGTCTGAGAGACTGGGAGAGTGAGGTCTGGGAACCATGGGCAGAGACGCAGGGCTCAGGGCCTTCCGACATCCCATGGGCTCAGCTGACCCACAGACAATGGACTCCGGGAATCAGGGCCCCTTGGCATCAAACTCCCATGTGCTGACCACAACCAGGTTGCAAGGACCACTTCCTCTGGCTTCATCCAGTGCCCGCATCTGAGCTGGAAGGATGCGGGCAGATCTGTGGGCAGAGATGAGGGTAGAGCCATGTTGAGCACTGCCGGTCTGGCAGGTCACAGCTGTGGGTCCCAGAGACTGGAGGGAGGGCAGAGAGGGAGGAGGGTGGGTGCCACTTCACAGGCACTTCTGAGCAGCGAGGGGCACCAGGGCGAGGAGAGTAGGTCCCCCACCTAGGCTGTCTGGTAGGGGCAGCCCCGGTACACGCCCACCTTACACGGCGCCCGGGCAGAGGGGGAGCTGCCAGCAGGCTCCACATCACCCCGGCCACACACCTGACCTTCAGTAGCTCTAGATATTTCCACCAGCTCCCTCCCCGCTCCAGACCCAGGGGGACACTCAGCCTGGAGAGTGTGGTGGGAGATTTCACGTGCAGGAGCCAGGGGTGTCCCCCAAAACCCCCAGGCCTCTGAGGGAGAGGCGAGGAGGGGTCAAGAGAGGCTTCGTCCATCACAGAGCTCCGTCTCTCCGGCAAAGAGCAGGACTAGAGCCTCTGGAATCCTCCAGCAGTTGCTAGAAAATGGAGCTCCCTGCGTTTCATTTTCTGTTTCCATCTATTATTCATTTTTATGCCTTTGCCGTTTTGTCTCTCAAGCCCCTTTGTGTTTAAACACTGTCATTTTCTCCGCTCCTCTCAGGAGGGTCTGCGTGTCTGATTGATCCTCGGAAGTTCTGAGGTGATCAATAAATCTTTTCATTTTATGACATTTAGACTTTTACTGAGTTGAAAATAACATTGAATAACATTTTTTATTCTATACGGAGGCACAGACATGTATGTATATGATCTATGTAGGAGCCCCCGTAAAAGTCACTTTGTGTTCTATTCTCCCAGCCCCTGGGGCCCCCAGCTTTCTGGCGTTCTCAGAAATAACCTCCACCACGCTCAACGTGTCCTGGGGCGAGCCTGCGGCGGCCAACGGCATCCTGCAGGGCTATCGGGTGGTGTACGAGCCCTTGGCCCCTGTGCAAGGTAAGACCCAGGGTTGGGGAGATGGGAGCGCGGGCCACACCAGTGCCCAGCCCTCTGCAGTCTACACAGTGAGCCGCACCTGACCGCTTCTGTGGGCCAGGAGCCTTCTGGCGCCTGAAGTGGGGGGTTTTGGAATCTCAGCTGGACGGGGCTGGAGCTGAGTGCGTGGGGAGCGGGGACTCGCGGGGAAAGGCCTGTGAGGAAAAGCTGAGCCAAGACCAGACCTCTGTGTTCTGAGACCAGAACGGC
Source organism: Pan troglodytes (assembly GCF_028858775.2). Lineage (NCBI taxonomy): Eukaryota > Metazoa > Chordata > Mammalia > Primates > Hominidae > Pan > Pan troglodytes. The sequence continues at coordinate 10,158,288 of NC_072404.2, forward strand.
ACTCTCCCTATGAAGCCGTGTCATATATGCCCTTGACCCTGTCTCTGTCACACTCAAGACATTCCTCTCCTATTCCTCCCGAGATGTTTGTCCTGTGGTCGCCGACAGAGACCACCCAGGGTTCCACTTGAAGCCACGCCTCACAACACAGGCCTTTGGCTACCCTCAGCATCCTAGGAGGGATGCTGGCATCCCCGTGTCTTAGCACCCTGGTGCTCCCCTCGCTTATCCGTCCCCTCAGCGGACATCTATGAAGCTCCTGTTCTACATGCTGGAAAAGCCAAGACGTGCTCCAGATGCTGGAATCGAGGACCTGGGAAAGCCAGGATTTTGACTGGCTTATTTATCAGGACCCTGGCTTTCCTGCGTCCAGGCAGTTCCTATTCCAGGGCAGAGGTAACACACAGGTAATTAAATCAGCAAACAACAGCCCGAGCGTGATCAGTGCTTTGGAGGAAAGAGAGGAGGGCTAACACAAGAGGCTTAGGGAAGAGACTGGAGTGACAAGGGCCCGGACACACAAGAATCCCGGGGAAGATCTTCCGAAGGGAGGATCCGCCAATCTAGGGGCCCACGGTGGGCAGAGCTTGGGTGGTGCTGGTGGCTGGAGCTTGGTGAGTGGGGTGCAGGCACTGCAGGCCACAGCACACGGGGCTATGGCATATCCCACTGGAGAGTGACACAGGAGCAGGAGGACCTGACCTCCCCAAGACCAGGATCCCTCGGGCCGAATCCCCCGTCTCAGTGTCACGATGGAAAGAAGCTATCGTTCATCTCCACACTTCCTAGATCAACTGGAAACAGCTTCCAGAGAAGAGCAGGGAAGGTGTTGCCAACACAGAGGACTTTGAAAGAGGAAATGTCAGGGGCTTGACAATGAGTGACAGGTGAAAACGGAAGGTGGAATGCAGATGGCTCGGAGGAGAACGGGTGGCAGAGATTCTGTAGACCAGGGAGTGAGGAGGCCGGCTGGGGCTGTGGCATCATCCTACAGGAGAGCGGCGAGAAGGGGAACGGTGCGGGGGCAGGGGAGGAGGGCTCAGATCAGGGGTGTGTGTTGAAGGTGGAGCTGGTGGGGTATTGGCGTGAAGCGGAGGAATGGGGGTTGCGGGCAGGTGGCTCTGCCCTGCTGTGCATGCGGCCGTGGCTCTGCACCTGCTGAGTCAGTGCACACCCTGGTCAGGTATTTGTTCTTGTTTTTGTTTTTGTTTTTTTTTGAGACGGAGTCTTGCTCTGTCTCCCAGGCTGAAGTGCAGTGGCACGATTTCTGCTCACTGCAAGCTCCGCCTCCCGGGTTCGCACCATTCTCCTGCCTCAGCCTCCCGAGTAGCTGGGACTACAGGCACCCACCACCATGCCCAGCTAACTTTTTGTATTTTTAGTAGAGACAGGGTTTCACCATGTTAGCCAGGATGGTCTCGATCTCCTAACCTCGTGATCCACCTGCCTCGGCCTCCCAAAGTGCTGGGATTACAGGCGTGAGCCACCTGTAATCTGCCCGGCCCCTGCTTAGGTGTTATTCCAGTGCCTTCTGTGTCCCTCTGTCCTGCCATCCAGACACCAATGTGTCCACCAAAGATTCCGGTCTGGGAGGCACGTCTTTCCCACCACACTGGGGTGAAATACAAGTCCAGCTGTCTCTGCCTTATGGTCCAGGGCAAGTTTCCCCCTGTAATATACACAGACAGACTGTAAAAATTATAGATTATTTAATGTCTGCGAGGAAAAAATACAACGAGCACATCAAAGAATATCGGCGCTCCATTTAAAGCCGTGATAAAAGTTTCCTTTAAAAATAAGCACATTTAGATGAAACAGGGAGTTGATTTGATGAAGAAAATTTAAGCACTAGTTTTTTATTTCACTGAATCTCAGATGCCATTCACTGTAAGATTCATCGTTATTTTATGAAGTGCTCAGAAAGAAAAAATGCTCCCAATAAACCAGGGCCCAATACTTTTGTATCATCAATTCTGAGCTGCATCCCAAATCGGAGATGTGAAAATCTGAGAAAGAAAAAAAAAATCACGTCTTAGACAATCGATGGACTTTGGTAAATAACAGTAGAGGTGAGATGTGGGCGTGGTTTTTGAACCAGCAGAGAGGGCACGGGAGGGACGTGGATTTAGTGTGGCCACTTCGAGGGGCGGCCGGGATCTGTTGTGACCTTCCGAGTGCCCAGCACCTGCCTGGGAGCCAGGGGGCCTGGACGAGGCTGCCTTCGAGGTCCCACAGCAGAGGCCCAGAAGCAGGCATGCCATTTGCTCTTGCTTGTCCTGCAGGGAGAAACAGTAGAGAATTTTGGAGACACACACGGGTTCCATGAGCCTGTGTTACAAATGCCTTTTCAAGGGTCATAACCAACGAGGACCATTTAAATGAGAATTGACTGTGAAAGCTTCATAGTTCTGATTGACCTATGAGTCCTTCCTAATCAAAGGCAGCTCAGGTTTTCCCATTCTTCCTCAAGTAAGTGACTGGTTCTGCTCCCCAGTCTTCTGTGTTAATGGATTTGCAGAATCTCCGTGGAAACTCCATGGTGTGTGCCTCTGGGCTTCTCTCCTGGGCTACTGCTGTTAGTCTTGTGAGAAAGTGCTTCATGGGCTGGGCGTGGGGGCCTGTAATCCCAGCACTTTGGGAGGCCGAGGTGGGCGGATCACAAGGTCAAGAGATCGAGACCATCCTGGCCAACATGGTGAAACCCCGTTTCTACTAAAAATACAAAAATTGGCTGGGTGCGGTGGCTCACACCTGTAATCCCAGCACTTTGGGAAGACGAGGCAAGTGGATCACGAGGTCAGGAGTTCAAGACCAGCCTGGCCAAGATGGTGAAACCCCATCTCTACTAAAAATACAAAAAATTAGCTGGGCATGGTGGCACGCACCTGTAATCCCAGCTACTCCAGAGGCTGAGGCAGAAAATTGCTTAATCCTGGGAGGCGGAGGTGGCAGTGAGCCGAGATCGCGCCACTGCACTCCAGCCTGGGCGACAGAGCAAGACTCCGTCTCAAAAAAAAAAAAAAAAGAAAACAAAAATTAGCTGGGCATGGCGGCATGTGCCTGTAGTCCCAGTTACTCGGGAGGCTGAGGCAGGAGAATGGGTTGAACCCGGGAGGTGGAGGCTGCAGTGAGCTGAGATCGCACCACTGCACTCCAGCCTGGTGACAGAGCGAGATTCTGTCTCAAAACAAAAAACAAAAAAAAACAAAACCAGTACTTCATTCCAAGCAAGGCCATTCCATGGGTCATTACCCAGTCGGAAGTGCCGCACAGGGGCCTCGAGGTGTTGGGTCCTCTTCTCTCTGTAGTTTCACTCCCCTAGAATTGTTTCTTGGCTTCTACCAAACCTTCCCCCTAGCCCAGTCTCCCAGACACAAGACCCTGCACATCTGGCTTCCCTTGTGTTTTCAGTGTTGCCGTTTCTTGTTCGTTTCATGACAGTTTTTGCATCACTGGGAAACTCAAAGCATTCGGAAGATTTTTAGACAATCCTTTCAGCATGTCCCGCTCATGTGGGCATTCTGTGTTCTCGCTATACACAGGCACCCCCCAGGTATAATCACAGCGATAAGTGATGTCTGTTGAGCTCGAGTCCGGCACTGTGCTCAGCACTTAATATCCGCTATCTCCAAATCCTCAGAACGGCGCTACCTTGTGGCTGCAGCTTTTCTTCTCCTCCCGCAGACAGAGAGATTGGGCTCAGAGCCACGAAGACATTTGCCCAAGGCCTGCATTTTGAAAATAATGAGGAGGGTTGGGATCTGAACCCAGGTGTTCTGAGTCCAGAGCCAAGGCCTAAACTGCTCCATGATGGGCAGAAAGCGTCTGGAGCACTTGTGTTTCTGAAAGTAAATGTGAAGGTGAACTTCAGAGATGGGGCTTGAGGAGGATTCACTAAAGCGTTTTATATTCTAGACAAACCGCTGGCTGCATAGCCGAGTAGGGGGCCTGTCTCGCCCCTGGATGGCAACAGGTGGAGTCACTTTAGTCACAGCCGTTTTCGCCTCTTTTCACAAATAGCAAGACCGTCCGTCACCAGCCTTGTCTCTTTTGTCTGTTGCGAAGGGCTGGTTCCTTCATCCTGGATTTTCCTGGCTTTGCAACCGAGGCAATGTGCTCTGAGATTAGAGCGAGAGGGGAGCAGCACTGTCTTGCTTTGCAGCTCCTTCCTTGGCTCTGCAGGCTGAGGGGCGGCCAGGATCTCAGCAGAAAAAGCTCCATCAGGCCTCCCCGGGTGTCAGGAAGAACAAGCCATGCAGACCCCCCACGTTTGGGCTTGCTGGGGGCTTGGGCACGTTCCAGACTTCCGATTCCTGCACATCAGTCAAGCAGCGGATCCAGGTGTGGATTGCCCAGTGGTGCTGGTGACATGAGGCATCCAGCCCCCACCCAATGGCCTTATAGAGCTTCCTCTAGACACGACACCTGGCTCTGACTAAGCCATGGGGCCCCCGCCGGGGTCTTTCCCGCCACAACACCGTCAGGCTGCAGGCACCATCAGCCGTGGTCCGGCTCCAGCCGGGATGAGCCTGAGTCTGGCTATAGGTTCCAGATCCCTCCTGGCTTCTCCCTCTGGCAGGACTCAGCAACCCTGCCCCCCAGTGCCACCCAGGTGGACCTCATGGCTGCCTGGGGAAGGCCCTCCTCACCATGAATGCCAGCAGAGCCTCGGGACCCTGGTGTTCGCCTGCCTCCCCTGATGGTATTGGCCAGAACCCTGGCTCGCCGAGACACTAACCCCAGGCCTGTCTGACGAGCCACATCCCATAGCCACATACACCAAAAGAAGAATGTGGACCAAGAGAGGATGGCAGATCAGACTCACTGAGTCAGCTTATATCTCATCGGGGGCCAGAGCACTGGTATCTGATGAAGATTCCCAACTGGCAGGTGGTGAAGGTGGAGGTGGCAGAGGCAGAGGGGCCCATCGCTCCCTTCTCCTGAATCCAGGCCTTGGGCAGAGTCCCCCTACACCGACGCTGCGCTGGGCCACGGGACTCGCTTCAGCCAGTGGGACAATAGCTGTCATGAGGCAAGCGGATTCAAAAGCATTTGCACGTGGGAGGCACCCTGGTCCTCCTGCTGCCCTTGGAACCCAGCCACCATATGAACACACCTGGGCTGGCCTGTGGGGTGACAGTCACGCACGGCCCAGCATGGGAGAGGGGCCACCTGGGCCAGCCAACCCCCAGTGAGACTCAATGTGTGACCGCAGACATGCTGAGTCCAGCGCAGGCCAGCCCGGCCAAAGGACTGCCCCGCGGTACGGGAGCTGGTTTGGTGGTGGTGGTTTTGAGCCACTCGGTTTTGGAGTGGTTTGGTTCACAGCCGTGCACGAGAGAGGTACAGCAGGTGAGGAGTCCATGTTGATTGTGGAGCACCTAGTACTTGATGCGTTCTTAGACAATAGTCAGAGTTGGGGTCCTGACTATCGGCTGGGCACTCCCACTCATCCCCCCTGCCCTGCTGCACTCCTCACCGTGGCCCTGTGAGGTAAGCGCTGCCAACCTCAGAGCAGAGGGAGAAACTGAGGACTCTGCAGAGACCACATGTCCTGCCCAGCCTCACACAGGGAGCAAGCAGTGGGCTTCAGACCACTCCCATCCCCGTTCCTGCATTCTCTCTTCCTCCCAGCTGACTCTGCAGATACCACAACCGGCCTTGGCAGGAACGTGGTTCAGGAAGCACTCATCCTGGCGGCTGCTCTCTGCCTGCAGGCATTTCTGAGTGTCTTGGCCTCCTGAGGCTGGGGAAGGGAGGACGTGAACTCTCTGTTGAATGTGGGAGGATGCCGGGATAGCTTGAAAAGGAAGACGACGCCACACGGTGGAGCGTGGCCAAGGGCAGGGTGGTTGACAGAAGGCAACGACTGGGAAAAAGCAAAGCAGCTTCGTGCACCCCGTGGAGGTTACACCATCCAGCCCTCACTGCCCTGCACCTCCACACCCAGCCTGGCCTCGCCCCACGGCCGCTGCTCCCACTCTCACCCGGAGGGGCTGCACTCCTGTCTGCTCCTCCCCGAGGCCCCCAGGAGACAACTGTGCCTGCGTGGGGGACTCTGAAAAATCCAGACTCTAACCCTTTCACTATTGCATCAGGATTCCCAACGGGGAACCACAAAAGCGGTAACTGGACCTCCACGTGACTTTCAATATTTTGCTCATGGAGTCTGTGCGTGTCCCAGGGAAACGGTTGCAAACGCAGTGAAACATCAGGCATCCTTGAAGTATATTGTGATGACAAAATATTTTAAAATACGGTAAAGATAGTTAAAAAGTAAACAGTGATCTCACCTGGTAGGGGCTCTGTGGGGTCTTCTGACCTCTTTCCACACCTCCTCACCCAGAACCAGGGCTGTGCCTGACATCTGCAAACTCCTGGCCGGGCATTGACCAGTCGGGCCAAGGCAAATAGAGGGTACAGCGTTTACCCGGTATGGGCAGCTCCTCTAGTCACTCCACTGTGAACACAGTCGTGGCTCATCCTGTGTGCTGGGCAGAGCCCAGGGCCATCCCCAGCCATCCCTGTCACTCTAGGGAACACTCCTGGAACCCCTGGGACATCACATTGTCCAGAGCACCAGGCCACCTGGAGCACCACACCACCCGGAGCACCACACCACCCGGAGCAACAGGCCACCTGGAGCACCACACCACCTGGAGCACCAGGCCACCTGGAGCACCACACCACCTGGAGCACCAGGCCACCCGGAGCACCACACCACCTGGAGCATCACACCACCCGGAGCAACAGGCCACCCGGAGCACCACACCACCCGGAGCACCAGGCCACCCGGAGCACCACACCACCCAGAGCACCAGGCCACCCGGAGAACCACGCCACCCGGAGCACCAGGCCACCCGGAGAACCACGCCACCCGGAGCACCAGGCCACCCGGAGCACCACGCCACCCGGAGCACCAGGCCACCCGGAGCACCACGCCACCCGGAGCACCAGGCCACCCGGAGAACCACGCCACCAGGAGCACCAGGCCACCCGGAGAACCACGCCACCCGGAGCACCAGGCCACCCGGAGAACCACGCCACCCGGAGCACCAGGCCACCCGGAGAACCACGCCACCCGGAGCCCCAGGCCACCCGGAGAACCACGCCACCCGGAGCCCCAGGCCACCCGGAGAACCACGCCACCCGGAGCACCAGGCCACCCGGAGAACCACGCCACCCGGAGCACCAGGCCACCCGGAGAACCACGCCACCCGGAGCACCAGGCCACCCGGAGAACCACACCACCCGGAGCACCAGGCCACCCGGAGAACCAGGCCACCCGGAGAACCACACTACCTGGAGCACCAGGCCACCCGGAGCACCAGGCCACCCGGAGCACCACACCACCCGGAGCACCAGGCCACCCGGAGAACCACACCACCCGGAGCACCAGGCCACCCGGAGAACCACACCACCCGGAGCACCAGGCCACCCGGAGCATCACACCACCCGGAGCACCAGGCCACCCGGAGCACCACACCACCCGGAGCACCAGGCCACCCGGAGCACCACAACACCCAGAGCACCAGGCCACTGGAACGCCACACCACTTGGAGCACCAGGCCACCCTGAGCACCAGGCTACCTAGAGCACCAGGTCACCTAGAGCACTAGGCCACCGGAGCGCCAGGCTACCCGCAGCACCACACCACCCTGAGCGCCAGGCCACCCGCAGCACCACACCACCCGGAGCACCACACCACCTGGAGCACCAGGCCACTGGAACGCCACACCACTTGGAGCACCAGGCCACCCTGAGCACCAGGCTACCTAGAGCACCAGGTCACCTGGAGCAGCATAACACCTAGAGTGCCAGGTCACCTAGAGCACTAGGCCACCGGAGCGCCAGGCCACCCGCAGCACCACACCACCCTGAGCACCAGGCCACCTGGAGCGCCAGGCCACTTGAGCACTCAGCCATGTGCTTGGGAATCCAATTTTATGGCAGAGCTATTTTTACATTTTTTAAAATGTTTTTAATGGTGATGGTTTATGGGATTGTACCCTGAGGCTTTGTAGTGCTGGGCATGGTTTAAAAATTGATTAAATAAATAAAATTCTGACACACCTGAGATGGGGAGAAGGCCAGGCTGGCTCTGCCTCCTGTGGGATAGAATTTACAAAATCTGTACCTGGGTTTGTTTTTGCTCCAGGGAGAAGGAAGGCATTTTTAACAATGAAAAAAAAAGTTGCTCTCTAGAATCACTTTACATTGGACAGGACCCAGTTTGTGTGTTGATGACAGTCACTATGTGCACAAACTGCCATCCTCATCACCTCTCTGAGCAATGGAAGGTCAGTGCTCACACATGCCCCATTCCTCTACAGGAAAACCCAGATTTGGAGGGTCACTCAAAAGTAGCCAAAATTGGCCCCGGGCACGGTGGCTCATGTCTGTAATCCCAGCACGTTGGGAGGCCGAGGTGGGCAGATCACTTGAGGTCAGGAGTTTAAGACCAGCTGGGCCAACATGGTGAAACTAAAAATACAAAAATTAGCCAGGCATGGTGGCATGCACCTGTAATCCCAGCTACTCATGAGGCTAAGGCAGGAGAATCGTTTGAACTCAGGAGGTGGAGGTTGCAGTGAGCTGGGATCGCACCACTGCACTCCAGCCTGGATGACAGAGCGAGACTCCATCTCAAAAAAAAAAAAAAAAAAAAAAGCCAAAATTGCTCTGAAATAATTCGGAAGAAAATAATTTAGCTGAATATATGTTTGATAAAAGGCATAATATATGAAAACACTGAACCAGCTAGAAGATATGTTGGAGATTTTTAGGATAAGAGAAATTTGCTTTGATGGCTTTGAAAGATGGACTCATTTTGTAGTAGGAAGGCGCTTTGTTCTGTTCTGAAGTGGAGATGACTGGGATATTCCAGGTGCTGACTAGCAGCGCACAACCCTCCCGCACCAAGGGCAGCCATTACTTAGGGCTGACAGCAGGAGGGCAGGGCTGGGCAGGTGGACTCAGGACGGTGGGTGCCACTCACCAAGGGCAGCTCTTCTCAGGGATGCTCCTTGGAAAATGAGCTCTGTCAGTCGGTCCATCCTGGAAGTACCACACCTTGATATCCTCCTCCAAGAGCTGCCTGGTGGAGATTAATCTATTGAAAGTTCTGAGAAGTCCAGCAGTTGAGAACTTATCTGTTTTTTTTTAATGCATCATTTTCAAACTTGTTTAACCAAAGAACTTGATTTTTCCTTCTGGAAAATGCTGCATATGTGTAATTTTCAATATTTATTCTCTCCCCTAAAATGTGAAATCTCCATTTTCTATTTCTAGGTAATCCCACCAGCAAGACTTTTGCATGATCACTTGTTTATAACATCCCATAGGTTTGAGGACGTTTGTCTCTGTTGCCATCATCCTCTGAATCGAGGCATCAATACTTGCAGTGAAATTAATTAATTTTTTAAATCCTGGCTTCAGAGTCCACAGATGAAGTTCTTATGACTCATTTGAGGCCTGTAGGCTGCAAGTTGGCCAACCCAGGCAGGCTGCAGCCTCCTCGTGGGGTCTAACTAGATGGAGTATCTTCCTACATCTTGTATACGCTCCCTGTATTAATCTGTTCTCACACTGCTAATAAAGACATACTTGAGACTGGGTAATTTATAAAGGAAGGAGGTTTAATGGACTCACAGTTCCACATGGCTGGGGAGGCCTCACAATCATAGTGGAAGGCAAAGGAGAAGCAAAGTCACATCTTACATGGTGGCAGGCAAGAGAGCATGTGCGGAGAACCTCCCATTTATAAAACCATCAGATCTCATGAGACGTATTCACTACCACGAGAACAGAATGGGAGAAACAGCCCTCATGATTCAATTATCTCCCCCAGGCCCCACCTTGACAAGTGGGGATTATTACAATTCAAGGTGAGATTTGGGTGGGGCACAGCCAAATCCTATCACTCCCCTCCCTCGTGACTATGTCAGGAAGCTTGCAGTCACCTTACAAGTGACACCAGACTTTGCACAGCTCAGAGCCAAGTGGGAAGGGACATTCCCCGGAGTGTCCAACCTGGAGAATGGCAGGACCGCCCCCCTTCCCCCGCCCCCGCCCCCCCCTCCCCTCCCCGCTCCTCCCTCATATCATTCCTGAGACGGCAGCCTCCCCCTTTTGTGTTGTCAGCCTCAGTTGTTTTCTTTGTCAGCACCCACTTACCAAGCTTAAGCTCTAATTACACTTATCTGTGCTGAAAATTGGCTATTATCACCATATAAACTCCTAATAGTAAGAAATACTTCCTTAGCAAACTGCAGGGACCACTTTCCTTGTTATCGCAACAGAACAGACAGTGGACAGTTGCTTCTCCAGGCTGAACCCCCTTGTTTCCTTTGCTTCTGGTGGCTGCAGGCGTGAGCAAGGTGGTGACCGTGGAAGTGAGAGGGAACTGGCAGCGCTGGCTGAAGGTGCGGGACCTCACCAAGGGAGTGACCTATTTCTTCCGTGTCCAAGCGCGGACCATCACATACGGGCCCGAGCTCCAAGCCAATATCACAGCCGGGCCAGCCGAGGGTAAGTGGAACTCCGGGGGCAGACAATGTCAATTGCAACTTTAGCCTCCCGCCTCCTGCTTCACTGAGCTGAGATCCGTCTACATGCTCAGCAAGGCGATGTTAGCGGCCGAGAGCTGGCATCAACTTGGGGATGTCTGGGCAACATGGATGTCTTCAAAAGCACGTGTCAACATGGACTTTGATGGTGGACTTGTTACATCCATGAGCACATTGTTAAATATTAAGCATGGAAAGTTTTAGTTGTTTTTTTTTTTGAGAAATCTTAAGAGGAGAATAACTGAATTTGGCATTTGAAATAAATCAGAAAATTTTAAAGTTTTCCAGGTCATAGGGAAGAAGCATGTACCTTCCCACTTATCCAACTGTTCTGCCCTTTGTTTAAAGACAGGAAGGCGTGGGCTGCAGAACCGGCATTCAGGGAGTGCTGCTTAGTCCCAGGCACAGTGCGGGGTGCCCTGCACGTGCCAGCTCTTTCAGGCCCTCTTCAGGTTTTTTTGTTGTTGTTTGTTTTTTGAGACAGGGTCTCAGTCTGTCACCCAAGCTGGAGTGCAGCGGCATGATCATAGCTCACTGCAGCCTCAACCTCCCCCGGCTCAAGCAATACCCCCGCCTCACCCTCCTGAGTAGCTGGGCTACAGGTGCAAGCCACCACACCTGGCTACTTTTTTTTTGTATTTTGTAGAGACAAGTTTTTGCAATGTTGCACAGGCTGGTCTCAAACTCCTGGGCTCAAGCGATCCACCTATCTCAGCCTCCCAAAGTGGCTTATAGGCGTGAGCCACCACGCCCGGCCTTGCCTCCCTGTTATTAAGATGAAGAACCATGGGTGCGTGAGGTTAAGTAACCTGCCCAGACACTCTGCAGCCTCGACCGGTCTGACCCCCAGTGTGAAATCTCACAGGGTGGGATGTGAGCCCCCCAGGGCTGATGCCTCACCTCTCTTTTCTTCTTTATCCCGCAGGATCCCCGGGCTCCCCTAGAGATGTCCTGGTCACCAAGTCCGCCTCTGAACTGACGCTGCAGTGGACTGAGGGACACTCTGGTGACACACCTACCACGGGCTATGTGATCGAGGCCCGGCCCTCAGGTAGGGTGGCCGGCCCCACAAACGGGGGTCTCAGCCCAGCGGACGGCAGTGCTTCTAAGACTGTGTCGGGGGCTTCCGTCACTTTCTCTTTTAGCATTTTCTCCCCACAAAGCTGAGACCAAGAGGGCGGTTTTGGTGAAAGAAGACTTCCATGGCTCACTCAGCTCCTCCCAGTCTTCATAGTCACAACTGTGCCGTTCACCTTAAGGGCATACGCTTTGGGATGTTTTAGCCCCAGAACACTTAGGATGATAATGGTTATTCCTAGAAACAGGTGAATGAGAACTTAGGGACACCAAAAGGCATTTGTGAACTCATCCATGAATGTTTTCAGGGACTCATGTCAGGGTTCTAAATGTTTGCTGCCGAGACGGAAAACATCAGGCTTGTTTCTGATAATACGAAGATTCTTATTAATAGTGAAACCGACACATCGTTTGCTTCATTTTTTAGGCTTCTGAAAATGAGGTCTGAGATCCATTTCCAGCCTTATTCACCAGAATAATTTTTTTCACCCTTCCTTCCATTTGCCTTTAATAACTAAGGATGGGCATTATTGGGAAATGAGTTTCTGATCGGGTGCGTCGGATATGACTGCTTGGAGCTAGTGGGTATCACCTAACACAGAAAGCACGGAACAGCTCTAATATGACCTTCAGACGGTTGCACAGTTAATCGTGAACATCTGAGCATGAAAATATGTGATGTGTCAGGGACGCTATTCAGGAAGCAAACCATCAAACCCCGCCTGCCAATCTGGCAGGACCGCGGTGCTAGGAACTGCTTTAGTCTAATACTTAAACAGGCTATTAGACCAAGAGGAAAGACCCCAAGGCTACATCTGTCACTGTGTCAGGACACTCGTTCCCTCCTCCCCCACCAAATTGCTTTTGAAAGATTATTAGTTACAAGTGCCTTCTAGAAACTTCTTTATTTTATTTTTTTTTTTGAGACAGAGTCTCTTTCTGTCACCCAGGCTGGAGTGCAGTGGTGCAATCTCAGCTCCCTGCAACCTCTGCCTCCCGGGTTCAAGCAATTCTCCTGCCTCAGCCTCCCGAGTAGCTGGGATTACAGGCACCCGCCATCACTCCCAGCTAATTTTTATATTTTTAGTAGAGAGGGGGTTTCACCATGTTGGCCAGGCTGGTCTCAAACTCCTGACCTCAAGTGATCTACCCTCCTCGGCCTCCCAAAGTGACGGGATTACAGGCCTGAGCCACCACGCCCAGCCACCTTCTAGAAACTTCTAAGGAGAAACCTAGTGCATCAGCATGAAAAAGCCGAAGGCAACATAAACATTTCTTTGGCTCAGTAACTCAGAAATCCAGACGTGCTTGCCTGGGGGACCCTGAGAGTATGTTTTGAGCAGGGCGTCTGTCCTGTTGTGGAAACAGAGGGTCCTGAGTTGGTAAAGGATGTGAGTTTGGCAGGGGCCTCCTGTGGTCACTGCCTGTGAAAGCCCATGGCCCCTCACACAGCCAGCTGGCCCTTTGCTAATGACTTTGATTCAAGAGCACTTTCCGAGATTGACAGGAGCTGAGACGTGTGGGTTCTGGGGCCAAATTGAGGCTTTGTGGAGGCCAAGGGGGAGGGAGCTGGTGGCAGGGAGCAGCCCAGACTTAAGAAACCACTTCAGACACTTTCCTCCCCATATCCAGGGAGAGCACCGATTTCTTCCTCAACTCTTCCAGCCTGGGTGACAGAGCAAGACTCCGTCTCAAAAAAAAAAAAAAAAAAAAAAAAGTTTCTAGAAGGCACTTGTAACTAATAATCTTTCAAAAGCAGGTTGGTGGGGGAGGAGGGAACGAATGTCCTGACACAGTGACAGATATAACAAATAGGATCCAGGCGTTCACAAATAGAATTCAGGAGATCCGTGAGCTTGGATGGGGAAAATACACATTTTATTTTCACTGACCTCTAACTAGAATTTGGCATTTCCTGTAATTATGGATGCAGGCACATTCGTTATCCAGGGCTGCCTTAGCAAAGTCCCACAAACTAGGCAGCCTCCACAACAGACATGGGTTGTCTCACAGTTCTGGAGGCCGGAAGCCCACAGTCAAGGTGGCAGCAGGGCAGGCTCCTCCTGAGGCTGTGAGGGAGGATCTGTTTCCTGTAACCTCTCCCCCAGCTTCTGGTGGTTACAGGCCATCCTGGGTGATCTGGGGCTAACAGGTGCTTCACCCATCTCTGCCTTCATCTTCCCATGGTGATCTCCCTGTATGTGTGTCTGCATCTTGGTTTTATCTTTTATGAGGACTCCAGTCATACTAGACTGGGGACCCACTCTACTCCGGCAGGACTTCATCCTAACTAATTACATCCGCAACTACCCTATTTCCAAATAAGCTCATTGGAAGGTATTGGGGGTTCGGACTTCAACGTATGAATTTGCAGTTGGGGGCAGAGACAATTCAATGCATAATATTAGCTAAGAAACCACATAACTCATAGCAGGACCTGTGACACTTCCAGGAGTACTTTCGTATGACTTCCCCGCCATTGCAGATATTTCACAATGCTGTTTAGATGTGTCCTTACGTTGAAATCACAGTCATTTGTAGACTCTCTGCTGGACCTTGTTGGCTAATGAGTCCATGAAGCGTAGACTTTTGAGTTGTGCTGGGATAACGGTGGCCGCAGGTCACCTAAACCCAACTCTTCATATGTCTTCCAAGGAACCACGTCGCTAAACAAGTTGGTGCAAAGAAAACCACCCATAATCCATGCCTCCAGCATTACCTGGAGACACGAGTTCCCAGGAACCTGCAGGTGCCTCCAGGTGATCGTAGGCATTACCAGTTCTATGACTCCGTTCTCACATTGCCATAAAGAAATGTCTGAGACTGAGTAATTTATAAAGAAAAAAAGTTTAGTTGGCTCGCGGTTCTGCAGGCTGTACAGGAAGCATGGTGGCTTTGCTTCTGGGGAGGCCCCAGGAAATCATGGGGAGACCCCAGGAAGCTTCCAATCATGGCAGAAAGCCAACAGGTAGCCGGCACGCCACATGGCTGGGGCAGGAGGAAGAGAGTGAGTGGGGAGGTGCCACACATTTTTAAACAACCAGATCTCATGAGAACTCACTCCCTATTGTGAGAACAGCACCAACGGGGTGGTCCTAAAGCCATTCATGAGAAACCCACTGCTGTGATCCAAACACCTCCCACCAGGCCCCTCCCCCAGCACCGGGGACGATCATTCAACCTGAGATTTGGGTGGGGACACAGAGCCAAACAATATCACCAGTAGAATTGGTTTCCTTCTCAATTTTACTTTATATATCTACAACCATTCTGAGAAAGTGTCCTTGAGCCAACAGATTGCCACAGGGACCCACGGTGCCGAGAGCAGATTAAAACGCCTGTAATCCCAGCACTTTGGGAGGCCGAGGTGGGCGGATCACTTGAGGTCAGGAGTTTAAGACCAGCCTGACCAACATGGTGAAACCCAGTCTCTACTACAAATAGAAAAAAATTAGCTGGGTGTGGTGGCATGCACCTATAGTCCCAGCTAGTCGGGAAGCTGAGGCAGGAGAATCGCTTGAACCCAGAAGGCAGAAGTTGCAGTGAGCTGAGATGATGCCACTGCACTCTAGCCTGGGCAACAGAGTGAGACTGTGTCTCAAAAAAAAAAAAAAAAAAAAAAGACACCTGCACTAGAAAACTACAGAAGGGCCTGGCTACGAAACTTCCTCCTCCCTGAACGCCTGCCTCCCTGACTACAGATTAAGGATCCCAGCAGATGGGTGGCTGTCACAGGGTCACAGAAGGAGGCATTCTGGATCTCGACCGCATCCCTGCCCATGTCCCAGTTGTGAGATTGCAGCACAGTTTTGCAGGATGTTACCACTGGGGGACACTGGGTAAAGGATACACAGACTTGCTCTCCGTTGTTTCTTACAACCGCTTGGGACTCTTCAGCTACCTCAAAATGATATGTTTAGCGTCAAGTAACCATTGAAAAAGCCATGGTGTCCGTCCTCCCCAGCCTGCTCAGACAAGCACACCAATGTGTCTTTGAGCACTCGTGTGTGGGAGAGCAGCCTGTGGGATGGGGTGGCACCAGCCAGACACGGGTGCCTGGGCTCAGCCTCTTAACACTGTGAACACATCTCAGCATTTTCCAGGCAGCGATAAGGCATTGGTTCTCAGGCTTGCCGAGAGAGCCCTTGACTTTCTCCTCAGGTTCTCATATGCTGCTCCGCCGGCTGCACGAAGGGAACAGGACGCCTGTTGGTTACTGGTGCGGCCCAGGGAGCCTGGCAGGCCGTGCGGATTAGAAGTAATTGGCGTGTCGGCGAGGGCTTCACACTGGGCCCACGCCTCAGAGTGGCTTGCCTAACATGGAGAAGCTTCTGAAGTCAGCTGAGTCTGAGCTCAGCAGGGTTGGGGCCAGTGTGTGGAAACTGACCCACAGGGGACCAAGATGTGACAACAGACTTATCAAGAAGACCCCAGCTTTTTCGGCGAGGGCTGAAGATCCTGCACTTACTTCTGCTTGGCTGCTCAACATTCAAAAGCAGGTCGCCAACGATCTCCCCTTTCGGATCATGAAGGGAACCCAAGCAGGCCGCGGGACCCGTGTTCTTTCATGGGAAGTTGAGACGCCCGCTCCCTTCTATGACTAAGGCCAGCAGCAGCTCAGGCAAATGAAATGCTTTATGGATTGTGAACATTTAAGCACCTTGCTGGTACCTGAGGGCTTTGGATCTCAGCTGTCATCCATTACAGGCCTCATTACACAAAACATTAAATGCTGTATCATCTCACTTTCCCACCGAAGCTCCCTGGCAAGACGTTCTCCAGGTGGGGTGTGGTTTGCTCCAGGTGCAATGAATGGGCCCCGTTTTGTATTGGGAGGGGCCACACAGGGGCCCTCACCGCTGGGTATCTGGGAGACGGGCACTCGGTGCCAGGCAGCCCCTCTGGCCCACGTGGTCGGCTCGGCCTGATGTCTCTCTATCCAGCTGAGTCTCTACCTTGCCCCTGGGAGACAAGACACTCATCAGCTTTGTTGCTGCTTTGCAGAGGGCGGCCAGCGGGCCTGGGCAGCCCGGGCAGATGGCAGTGGAGCGTGCTGCCCTCCCATCCCCATCCTTCCTTCCACCCCCGCACATTCTACTGCATAGCCCCTGTTGCCGTGACCATGTGGAGACGCAGAACTGAGCAGCACCTAATGAAATTAGCACCAGGCTAGAACACAGATCCCCTCTTATTCCTGGAGAGGGCGCTCCATGAGTGTGAGCCCAAGGACACCGCCACCAGCTTCCGCCAGCATGGCCTGGCCCACACATTCCTTTCTCTGGCTGTGCATAAGTTTCCTCCAAATTGGTGTTGCAAAACTCCCTGGAAGGCACTGGAAACTATGCACTGGGCATATGCAGATGATCTATTTACACAGATTATTCTAAGGCATTTTACTGGGTAGATCATGAAGCCTAATTTACATATTTACACAATAGACTGGAATGACACTAAAGGAACTATAAATATATTTTCCTCTCCAAAGCAGCCATGAAATACATATTTAGAATGTGCCCAATGCAGGCAGATATTGTATTGCTTTTTTTTTTTTTTTTCTTAAATAATGTGTGTAGCCCAGAGACGAGGGCAGGTGGCTGGAGGACAGGTCCCGTGCCTGATGGGGACACCCCCCAGCCGGAGGCCTGGACTGCTGTCCACTGGTAGTCCCCTGGGGCTTTCCAGTTCCCTCCCCATTGATTTTGTTCAATTTCAGTCTTTGGCAACGGGAGTTTTCAAGTGAGTAAGGAAGAAAATCAGTATTTCTCTGAAGGTTTGACATCCATAGAAGTTCCAAGTCAGCAGGTTCAGCAAGAGGGGGCTGCTGCCATGGCTCTGATGGTGCCCGGTCCCCTCATGTGCTGCTTGTCTTTCTCATAAGCGCGTTTCTGACAGCTTGTCAGCCTGGCTTCCCACCCCTTCCTGGGGTCAGCCTGCAACACGGGCTGTCTTTCTTCGTCATCTTAACATGCAATGCATTTTGCCTCCTGCCTTGAATGAGGATCCGATGGAAGGTAACTGTCTTTTTTTTAAATCGGATGTATTTAGCCTCGTGTTTAAGCCCCACCAGCTTCAGTAAAGTTTCTAACCTGGATTGACCATTCATACAAAAAGAAATGGCAGTATTTAAGAAATAAACAACTGACAGGCTTGCATTTGCTCTGAGCTGCAGGCTGACAGTCAAGCGGTTGGTTGTGTGAGTGCGTGGAACCAGAAATCTCAGGCGGTGAATGACGGTTTCATTCAGCATGGAGACCCTGTTTAATTGTCCATGAAATCAAACTTTTGTATTGGCATGACGTCGGCCCTCATACCTGCAGCACGCAGCTCCGTTCTGGGCGTTGGAGGGATAAATTGAGTGCAGACCCTTGGACGTGCTGCGCTGGGCTCCAGCTCAATTCAGAAAAGAGGTGATCATGTTTCTGGGTGTATTAGGACATCGTCTGGGAACAGATGTGCCTCCTACCGCTTGGGCGGGGGGAGATGCTGGCACCAGAAGCTAACAGCTGACTCATTCTGTCGGCTGGAGACAAGCATGGATGGATAGCAGAACCTATTTATACAGAAAAGATTTCTTTTTTCAAGGATCTTCAATATTAGCCACTTACTTCCCTTGTTTAACTGGACAAATCACGCAATAAAAAATGAAGATGCATAGTTCATATTCTTTAAAGAAAAGCCGCCTCAATGGGAAGCTGAACTGGCTCTTGCTTTTTCTCACTCAGCCTTCCTTCTGAGGTGGACAGGATTGGAGGTTGTGGTGACAGCGTGGCTTCTTCAGGAATATTTTGCAAAGTCTCTTTCTCAGTGGCTTCCCACTTTCTTAGTGGTATTTCTCCAATGGCGTTTCAGTAACAAGAGTCCAGGAAGGTGCTCTTTCGGGCAGCCAGGAAGGAAAGACCAAGCACGATAGACAGGTGTGATTTGCAGTCACACCACCATGAGGGCGCCTCCGCCTTCCACAGACATGAAGTTGCAGGTCCAGCCCAGAGGTGGACATTACCCACAGGAAGTTCAAACCCTGGGCCTCAGCAGGGGACTTGATGCCTGCATCAGTCATTTTGGGGGATCAGTGATCTGGGGATGTGGCTTTTTAGGGGACATGACTGTCCTCTTCCAGCCGGGCATTGCTTTTCTCTTTTCTTTTTTAAACAGAGTCTCACTCTGTTGCCCAGGCTGGAGTGCAGTGGTGCAATCTCGGCTCACTGCAACCTTCACCTCCCGGGATCAAGCGATTCTCCTGCCTCAGTCTCCTGAGTAGCTGGGATTACAGGAGCGTGCCATCATACCCAGCTAATTTTTGTATTTTTAGTAGAGACGGGGTTTCACCATGTTGATCAGGCTGGTCTTGAACTTCTGACCTCATGATCTGTCTACCTCAGTCTCCCAAAGTGCTGGGATTACAGGCGGGAGCCACTGCACCCGGCCCTTGCTTTTCCTACAACGGCAACACAGCTCGTTCATTGGGGAAGAGAAACCAGGCTGGCTCTTCCGGACAACCCAGAGAGCTGACCCTAGCCTGGGTGATTGACAAGTGGCTGACTGTGTGCCCAGAATTGCCTTTAAAAAGGATGAGGCCCTGCTGTCCTCTCGAGTGTTGACTGAGATGGAAATCCAGGCGCTGGGGACTGTCCAGAACATGGAAAAATCGGTTGCATAAATCTCATTTTTGCTAATAGTTCTGTAATGTTATTTTCCCCCTAATTTGTAGAGATACTTTTCTCCATCATTGATTTATTGAGATATTTAACAGCATAATACAAATGAGAAAAACAATCCACAGTTGAGAAATAGAGTGGACGCCTTACCAGCTGCCAAATTTTTTTCTTACCCACTCGTGATCGTGGTGTAAATATTAGTACGAGATAAGTAGCCCGGTGAATTATAGCTAGAGTGGAAAATATGCTAATTTGGGAAAGGCAGAATTAGGCAGAATAAAAATGGGAACATTTTCTTCTGTTAATTCAGAAGGAAATTATCTCGGTATGACATTCCCCCTCACCCAACATTTTTTAGTGTAAATGGATTGCTAAATAAATCGTTCTGCGTTAAGATTCTGTATCAATATTTTAAAATGTTATTATGAAAAATGCACACAATTCCTGGAGCTATGACGGAGTGCTTAAAATAAAATGTGGCCTTTAGGTGATGGTACAGGAAGAGAGAATCATTTTTTTTTTTTCCTCAGGAGCAGGAAAGCATTACAGAAACATTAATGCAAAAGACATTCAGAGAATCCACTCCGGAGGTGTTCAGACCTTCTCAGAACAGTCTGAAGAAATCCTTCACTTTCTTAGTCCCTTAATTTCAATGGCTTTAAGCAACACCCAGTTTATAAGAGTCTGTATTTGGTCTTTAGTGTCGATTACAACATAAAATTGTCTATCTTTTTAGAGGAAAAATACAATTCATTCAATATATAAAGCCCTTAAAATAGTGACTTGCTCACAGTAAGCAGTAAATAAAATAGTGGTGGTTATTATTTATTGAAAGCCTGCTGTACTAGGCCCTGAGAAAGCCCATGGGATACAAAGAGGAATGCAGGGGTTGGGGGTGGGACAGATGGGTGGATGGGTGGAAGGAAGAATGGATGGATAATGGATGGATGGATGGATGGATGGAAGGAGGGGGACCCAGAAGGAAGGAAGGAAGGGTGGGTGGGCAGGCAGATGGATGGGAGGTGGATGAGTGGGTGGCTGGTGGGTGAGTGGATGGATAGATGAATGGAAGGAAGGAAGGAAGGGTGGGTGGGTGGGTGGGTGGATTGATGGGTAGGTAGATGAGTAGATGTGTGGATGGATGGATGAATGGATAGATGGATAGGTGGATGGGTGAGTGGGTGGATGAATGGATGAATGGATGGGTGGGTGGATGAATGAATTGATGAAGGAAGGATGAATGGATGGATGGATGAATGAATGGATGGATGCCTGGATGGATAGATGGATGGATGGCTAGAGGGAAGGGAAGGGAGGGCAGGGGAGGGAAGGGGAGGAAAGGGAAGGGAAGGGAGGGCACAGGAGGAGAGGGAAGGGGAGTGGAGGGCAGGGGGAAGGAAGGAGGGAGGGAAGGAAGGAAAGAAGGTTGGTTACATGGATGAATGGAAGGAAGGAAGGAAAAATGGATGGATGGATAGAAGGAAGGAAGAATGGATGGATAATGAATGGATGGATGATGGATGGATGGATGATTACATAGGAAGATGGATCATGGAAAGATGGACGGAAGGATGGATGGATAGATGATAGCTAGAGGGAAGCAAGGAAGAATGGAATGGATGGATGGTTACATGGATGGATGGGTGGATGGATGATGCTAAGCCTGATGGTGTGAACAGGCAGGTAAATGTGCTGATGTGATTTAGAAGCCCATTGGTGGAAGCAGTCATCCCTTCCTGGAACGTGGGGTGGGGTCAAGGTTGCCATCAAAAAGATGAGTCTGAGGGGGCAAAAGGACTCTTGATTTTCCTCCATCCCCTGTCCACAGGCTGTGGGTAAGTCATTAGAACAGCAATCTCATCTGATTCCCTGATGGATGGCACAGGGTCTGATCAAAGAGTAGACCACATTTGTGGATGAATAAGGGAGTGAGGCAGGGGAGGAGGGGGCAACAGTTCTCCAGGTCAAGAGGAGGCCTGGACAGAGTAAATGCACAAGTCTTCCCTGACCATTCTTAAGCCAAACTCACATACGACAATATAAACCACATACAACCAGCATAAACTACATACAGCCAGCAATCTGTGTGTGAACCTCAGCATCCTAGGAGAAAGAAGGTAGGCTTAGGCTCTGGCTTGCCATTCTGACATTATTAGTGGTGATGAGTGTCTTGGTGAGAAATGGCTGTAAATGAGAATATTTAGAAATAATGGCCAGGCATAGTGGCTCATGCCTATAATTCCAGCACTTTGAGAGGCCAAGGCAGGCAGATGGCTTGAGCTCGGCAGTTCGAGCCCAGCCTGGGCAACATAGGGAGACCCTGTCACTACAAAAAAAAAAAAAAAATTAACAACTTAGCCAGGCGTGGTGGTGCACGCCTGTAGACCCAGCTATCCAGGAGACTGAGGCAGGAGGATAACTTGAGTCCAGTAGTTTGAGGCTGCAGTGAGCTATGATTGCACCACTGCACTCCAGCCTGTGTGGACAGAGGAGGGCCCGGTCTCAAAAAAAAAAAAAAGAAAGGAAGAAGAAAGAAAGAGCAAGAGAGAAAGCAATCAGAGAGGGAGGGAGGGAAGATCAGTATTATACTACCTTTCTGCCGGTGGAGAGATTTGTACCTTTAAAATCTCATTCACGTCTATTCCTCATTAACCTGTGACTGTAAGGACTTAAGTCGGTGCACATTCTAAATCCTCTGCAAATACAGACAGATACAATAGCAATTTTCTGCCTATTTACTGTTGGGCTAATCCATCTGAGTGTACCTGGTGATTCCAGGTGGGTGATAAGGTTGGTTTCTGGAGCAGTCTCAGTGCCCATAAAGTAGTCAGCACGGGTACACACATATCCAAATGGGTTTTCCCTCACCAGATTCCCTGCTTTGTAAAAGATCTCATAGCTGCGCCTAGAAAAGCAAATACAGTTCATGAAGGATTGCTACTTCAAATGAACACTTTGGCCTCTGAGCCTACTTTTTTTTTTTTTTTTTTTTTTTTTTTTTTTTTTACCAAACAGCCTCCTTAGAATTGAATTTATATTTTATCTTACAAACACACGTACAGCACTTACTATGTGTGAGGCACTGTCCTAAGCACTTTATAAATATTAGCTTACTTAATCCTCAAAGCAAATCTATGATGAAGATGCCTTTGTTATCACCATTCTACAGACAGGGGTCAGAGAGGTTCTGTTCTTTGTCTAAAGCCACACAGCTAATTGAATTGGTGGGGCCGGGCTTTGCAAAGAGGCTGTCTAGCTCCAGGCTCCAGCACCCCTTTCAGCCGTGATGCTATAGTGTCATAAGTTTTTTTCTTTCTTTTTTTTTCCCCTTTTTCCTTTTTTCTTTTCTTTTCTTTTTTTTTTTTTTTTTTTTTTTGTTATAATGTGAAGTCATAAAAATTGCAAAGTTCTTTGTTTGTTTTTTGAGATAGAGTCTCACTCTGTTACCCAGGCTGTAGTGCAATGGCACAATCTCAGCTCAGCTCACTGCAACCTCAACCTCCCAGGCTCAAGCAATCCTCCTGCTTCAGCCTCTTGAGTAGTAGTAGGGACCACAGGTGCATGCCACCATGCCTGGCTAATTTTTAAAATTGTGCGTATATATGTTTCCCTGTGTTGCCCAGGCTGGTCTCCAGTTCTGGGCTCAAGCAGTCCTGTAACCGCAGCCTCTCAAAGTACTGGGATAACAGGCATGAGCCACCATGCCTGGCTCATCGTGATTCTTTACAACAAATCTCACTGATCACATTTCTTTTGCTCTGTGGCTGGAGAGATGCCTCAGAACCCAACTCATATGCCTCTAACTTCCTCTCTATGTCTGATTTTAATTTTAAATTTATTAATGGCTTTAATTTCAAGTTTATTCATGTTTTCTTATATGTGAGGTTTATAATAAATCATACATACATATATTTACTGTGGTGAGATATGCATAACCTAACATTTCCCACTATGACCATTTCAAGTGTCCAGTTCAGTAGCATTGAGCACGTTGTTCTACAACCATCACACCATTCATCTCCAGAACGCTCTTCGACTTGCAAAACTGAGACTCCGTCCCCATTCAGCACTCACTCCGCATCCAGTGCCCCTGATGCCTCATCCAGGGCTGCTGCAAGCCGACCCACCAGGCAGGTGCATGGGGCTCGCACCTGGGACTTCGCACTTCTAACCTCTGCTCTCGCCTCCCCATCCCTCTTGCAGATGAAGGCTTATGGGACATGTTTGTGAAGGACATCCCGCGGAGCGCCACATCCTACACTCTCAGCCTGGATAAGCTCCGGCAAGGAGTGACTTACGAGTTCCGGGTGGTGGCTGTGAATGAGGCGGGCTACGGGGAGCCCAGCAACCCCTCCACGGCCGTGTCAGGTAGGCCCTCCCAGGGAGGTCTGTCTTCTTCTGGAGGACTAGAGGGAGAAATGGGGTCGAGGGGGACCCAGGGAGGTCTGTCTTCTCCTGAAGGATGGGAGGGAGAAATGGGGTCGAGGGGGACCCTGGGAGGTCTGTCTTCTCCTGGAGGATGGGAGGGAGAAATGGGGTCGAGGGGGACCCTGGGAGGTCTGTCTTCTCCTGAAGGATGGGAGGGAGAAATGGGGTCGAGGGGGACCCTGGGAGGTCTGTCTTCTCCTGAAGGATGGGAGGGAGAAATGGGGTCGAGGGGGACCCAGGGAGGTCTGTCTTCTCCTGAAGGATGGGAGGGAGAAATGGGGTCGAGGGGGACCCTGGGAGGTCTGTCTTCTCCTGAAGGATGGGAGGGAGAAATGGGGTCGGGGGGGACCCTGGGAGGTCTGTCTTCTCCTGAAGGATGGGAGGGAGAAATGGGGTCGGGGGGGACCCAGGGAGGTCTGTCTTCTCCTGAAGGATGGGAGGGAGAAATGGGGTCGAGGGGGACCCTGGGAGGTCTGTCTTCTCCTGAAGGATGGGAGGGAGAAATGGGGTCGAGGGGGACCCTAGGAGGTCTGTCTTCTCCTGAAGGATGGGAGGGAGAAATGGGGTCGAGGGGGACCCTGGGAGGTCTGTCTTCTCCTGAAGGATGGGAGGGAGAAATGGGGTCGAGGGGGACCCTGGGAGGTCTGTCTTCTCCTGGAGGATGGGAGGGAGAAATGGGGTCGAGGGGGACCCAGGGAGGTCTGTCTTCTGAAGGATGGGAGGGAGAAATGGGGTCGAGGGGGACCCAGGGAGGTCTGTCTTCTGAAGGATGGGAGGGAGAAATGGGGTCGAGGGGGACCCTGGGAGGTCTGTCTTCTCCTGAAGGATGGGAGGGAGAAATGGGGTCGAGGGGGACCCTGGGAGGTCTGTCTTCTCCTGGAGGACGGGAGAGAGAAATGAAGTCAAGCGGAATGAAAGGGACACATATCTGCTGCTGTAGGTGTCTCCAGCTTAGTTGAGGTTCTGCCCAGGGAACATGTGGGTGGGGAGAGCAGTGCCAGTCTCCGGGTGCCTCCCCAGTGCCACCCGTCCTCCTGGGCTGCTCCCTGCTTCCCTCTGGCAGGACCCCAGGCCCCAGAGCCTCCCCCAGCACCACCAGCAAGGCCCCTTATGGGCTTTGTGTCCACGCTGTGCACCAGCAATTCCTAATGTGTTTCCTCATAGTTTTAAAAATCAGAGACACATGGAAGTGTCAGAGGTGTGAGCATGAGCCACGTGGTGTCCCCTCCACAGCAAAATCATTTGCAAGGAAAGCAGAGCCCCGATCCCGTGTTAGCTGACGCATCCTTGCCGGGGAGCATGTGTGATTTTGGAGGGGCAAGAACCACCCCGGCAGCTATGGGGGAGCCCACGAGTGCCTGACAAGAGGTCACGTCTTCCTGGGGCCTCCCAGAAAGCCAGCGGAGGGGCCGGGGATAGTAGCTGCTCTGGGCTCAGGGTGAGCAGTATTGCCGTCCCTGAGGATGGCGTGCAGGTGAAGGTACTGCCGATCCCAGGCTGGGCATTTCTTCATGTGCACACCTTTGCTGTGAGGTACCGCAGGCTCCAGAGGCCACCCTGGGTCCAGCTCCAGGTCTGCTCTCGGGGGAGTGGCAGAGAAGGCCAGGGCAGGGCTTCCTCCCCAAGAGCACCCGTGTTAGATGACAGACATATCTGCAGTCAGCAGTCATGGCAGGGGCTACGACACACAGGGTGGGGGCCGTGACCTCGCCTGGGAATCAGGAAGGTGCCCAAAGCCTACCACAGGGGAAGGGAAACCTGCAGGAGGCAGAAGGTGGCGGAGAAAAAGTCCTGGTCACTGAAGAGCCATGGGTTGGGGAGCTGGAGAGGGAGGGCCGGCAAAGCTGGTCCCTGGTTGTGGCCCCCCAGCCCCCCATGTGCCTGTGAGGGACTCAACCCTGGCCGCACCTTAGGGTTGCTTGAGAAAGTTAAACACACACCCTCGCCGGCCCCTCACCCCAGACAGTGACTTCCGTGGCTCCAGGCGTGACTTTCTTTACCCCGCGATGATTCTGTCGTGCAGACCGGCTGCAAGCCAGGGCGCTGGGGGGTTCAGAGAGGGCTGGGCTGTGTTTGAGGAGAGGGGATCTCAGCAGCATGAAGGGCAGGGAGGCCTCGGCGTTGGGGCAGCAGAGCCTCAGCCAGAAGCCCCAGGTAGGGCCAGCTCCGTTGGTCCTCTTCCTGGGATTAGGAAGAAGCTGTTCCTCTCTTCTGCGTTAGAGCTGCTTGAGCTACTGACTGCACTTGTTGAAATTGAACTTAGCCTTCGTCCTTTATGTGCTATGAGTTTGGAGGAACGACCCTGTGCTCATCTGTGGGTGAGCGTGGGCCCTAAGCCTGGTACCCTGGCCTGGGAACATCCTTGAATTCCGGGATTGCTCTGTGAGAGGGGCTGTGAGGAAGGGACCCAGAGGACCACCTGATTTTATTTTTTTTGAGATGGAGTCTCACTCTGTTGCCCAGGCTGGAGTGCAGTGGCGCGATCTTAGCTCACTGCAACCGCCATCTCCCGGGTTCAAGTGATTCTCCTGCCTCAGCTCGCAAGCAGCTGAGATTACAAGCATATGCCACCACGCCCGGCTAATTTTTGTATTTTTAGTACAGACAGGGTTTCACCCTGTTGGCCAGGCTGGTCTCGAACTCCTGACCTCAAGTGATCCGCCTGCCTTGGCCTCCCAAAGTGCTGGGATTATAGGAGTGAGTCACGGCGCCCAGCTGACCACTTGATTTTTTAATGAGTAAGATTTAGAAAAAGCACAGATTTCTCATTTCCCTAATTTTAATTATGAATATTTTAAATGTACCCCAAAGTATAGAGAATGAGGAACCCTCAGCACCCCTCATCCTAATTCAGGGATCCAAGATTTACTGCCTGAGTTTTATCTGTGGAAAATTGGTACAGAGCAATTAACACACGCACAGAAAGCCGGTTCCTCATGCGGAACGTGCACTTTGACCCCACTTCCCAGGGCCTGTGGTTCAGGCCTCTCTGAAACTCCATCAGACGCAGAGCTGGCCTTGCCATGAGCTGGACCGCACTGAGCTCATCAATCCTTCAGGGAAGCCAGCAACCATCACCTGCTGGCGTCAGGACCAGGCCAGGCCCGCAGCCAGGGTGTCCTGCCCCGTATGAGAGTCCTCCAGGACAGCCCGGCCTTCCTTTCCTACCAGGTGCTAGGGTCAGGCCCACTCCAGGCCACTTGCCCGGTGGTGTAAGTGTGGCATGCGTCAGACTTGCCGCATGGAGTACCAAATGCGCAGCCCACAAACCTACTTCTGTCTTTTGGATTTAAAGCACCGTCACCTCCTAAGGAACCCTGTGAACCTGCATTAGCCAAAGCCGATTCCCTGCTCTTCTTCCCGGTGTGCACACATCCCCTATTCATGAGATATAGGATAGAAGCTTCGGGTGGCTGTGTTTGGAAGGCTTCTGGCTGCCGTGAGCCAATGCCTGGGTTTTGCCTGTGAGAGGCTTTCTGTTCTGGGGGGCTTCCAGTGCCACAGAACCTACTCCCCTTCCAGGCCCATGGAAGGCCCTGAATGGGACGCCGGGACCACCCAGCACCCATCAAGATACAATTTCCCGGTTTTCTGTTCTGAGCGAGCAGAACGAGACAGAAGGACGAAGAGCGTCCTTCAAAGCCGCCTTTACATGCATTTTTTTCTATTGATTTCTCAAAAACACATCTAAAGACAGGGCCAGTCGTTCAGCTTGGTTTTGCTAGAGGCAGAAAATAAATAAAACACAGCCCCAGGCTTTAGGGGTCCGTGGCCTGTGGAGGGGCCAACAGGTAGAGAAGCAAATACACACAGTGCGTGTTTGCGGCGGGGGCTTCCACACACGTGCAGACGGCAGGTCCTGGGGTGCTCTGTGGGCTCAGGGTTCACCCCGTGGCTGTTGGGAACCACTGAGGATTTTAGGGGGGACAACTGATTTCTATCGGAGGAAGACCTCTCTTGGGTGATGTAAAGGATGGATCTGAGCAAGACAGGAGGAGGCGTAACAGGTGGAATGTGAGTGCTGTGCGCAGGCAGGAGGTGGTGACGGAGAAGGCAGGGGACCTGGAGCTGTCTTGGGGGGTGTCCCAGCACCAGGAGAGAGAAGGACGTCTGGGCGCTTTGTTCCATCCTCACTTTAACCCAGACAACGTTTTTGTTTGCTGCCTTGCTTGTTTTGTGGAGACAGGGTCTTGTTCTGTCACCCAGGCTGGAGTGCAGTGCTGTGATCGTGGCTCACTACAGCCTCGACCTCCTGGGCTCAAGCGATCCTCCCACCTCAGCCTCCTGAGTAGCTGGGACTACAGGTGTGCCACCATACCTGGCTAATATTTTTAATGTTTTGTAGAGAAAGGGGTCTTGCTATGTTGCCCAGGCTGGTCTTGAACTCCTGGGCTTAAGCCATCCTCCCACCTCAGCCTTCCACAGTGCTGGGACTTCAGGCACACACCTCTGTGCCTGGCTGTTGTTTTGTTTTGTTTTGTTTTGTTTTGTTTTGTTTTGTTTGTTTTTTGTTTTTTTAGAGATGAGATCTCACTACATTGCACTGGATCAGGCAGTGTTTTTAAACAGATGAAATTAGGAGAAAGCAAGCAGGAAGGGCAGTTTTGATGGGCAAGGTCAGGGCAAGGACAAAGATACTGAAGTCTCCGGGGCAGGGGGCAGCTTGGAGGACAGAGGAGCCCTGAGCCTGATCCCACAGAAAAGGTGGCAAATGGGGGCTGTTGAATTCCCAAAGCCTGCTGAGGACCATGGGAGCCTCCTGAGCTTGTCCCATGGGAAAAGTCCACCCGCCCGGCTGGACATTGGTTTCATCTCACCTGTAACTGGGAGTTATCTACCCCAGCCTTCCCTGCCAACCACCTGACTCGCGGGAGGTGACTGCAGCTGGAGCATCTGCCCCATGTCATTGTGTGTCCGTGTCTTTTCCACAGCTCAAGTGGAAGCCCCGTTCTATGAGGAGTGGTGGTTCCTGCTGGTAATGGCTCTGTCCAGCCTGATCGTCATCCTGCTGGTGGTGTTCGCCCTCGTCCTGCACGGGCAGAATAAGAAGTATAAGAACTGCAGCACAGGTGCAGGTCCAGCCCCTTCCTCGCGTGTCCCACGATGCCACTCAGCCAAAACATAGTGTTCGTTCTCTCGTGGATCTGCCGGGCCCGTGTCCGCTTTTCCATTTCATTTGCTTGTAGGTGCTGAGAGAAATGCAATAGGTTTTCTTTCTGGGGGCAGACAGGCACAGCGCAGCAAACGCTCTATGCCTCGGGACCCAGATGCTGACCCTGCCTGCCCTCAGATTAGCTATGTGTCTTGGATAAGGGTGTATGAGTCATCCAGCCTCAGAGATCCCCACTCTGTACCTTTGTTCAAATGCAATTGCTTTTTTTTTTTTTTTTTTTTTTTACAGTCTCACTCTGTCACCCAGGTTGGAGTGCACTGGCACAATCTCGGCTCCCAGCAACCTCTGTCTCCTGCATTCAAGTGATTCTCCTGCCTCAGCCTCCTGAGTAGCTGGGATTACAGGCGCCTACCACTACGCCCGGCTAATTTTTGTATTTTTAGTAGAGGCGGGGTTTCACCATGTTGGCCAGGCTGGTCTCGAAATCCTGACCTCAGGTGATCTGCCCGCCTCAGCCTCCCAAAGTGTTGGGATTACAGACATGAGCCACGGTGCCCAACCTAATCGCATTTTTTAATACTATTAGAAAGTAAGGTGTGTCTGGGAATGGTGGCTTATGCCTGTAATCCTAGCGCTTTTGGAGGCTAAGGCTGAGGATCACCTGAGCCTAGGAGATCCAGGTTGCAGTAAGCTGTGATCACACCACTGTACTCCAGCCTGGGCAACAAAGCGAGATCCTGTCTCTTTTTTTTTTAATTTGAGATGGAGTTTCACTCTTGTTGCCATGGTGCAGTCTAGGCTTACTGCAACCTCCGCCTCCTGGGTTCAAGCAATTCGCCTGCCTCAGCCTCCCCAGTTGCTAGGATTACAGGCATGCATCTCCACGCCCGGCTAATTTTGTATTTTTAATAGGGATGGGGTTTCTCCATGTTGGTCAGGCTGGTCTCGAACTCCTGACCTCAGGTGATCCACCTGCCTCAGCCTCCCAAAGTACTGGGATTGCAGGTGTGAGCCACCGCGCCCTGCCGAGATCCTGTCTCTTACAAAAAAAAAAGTATAAAGCATTAAACAGGTGGCATATTGTACTATGCAATATTATAAACACAGTGACCTGGGGCACTGCTCAGATGTTGATGTTTTGCTGTGGCTCAGAGACTGTCACAGAAGCATCTCCATGGCATAGCTCTTCTCACCCACTGCAGCTTGAACCTTGCCTGTGTCCGTGGTCTAGCTCTGAGCCGTCTGAGGGCCAGGTCACTACTGTGTTTCCAGCAGAAACTCCACGCCAGGCATAGAGCAAGCATTCAGTCAATAAGCATTTATTGCTGAATGACTCACTATCATTAGAGAAAGGAGCAAATGAACGTAGGGTAAAGCCAGCCACAGAGAGCACAGACCTTGTGACTCCATTTACATGAAGGCCAGGAATACCCACAGTGAATGGAAGTTTCCAGAAGGCAGAATCCTGCTTGCCTCTTGGTGGAGAGGTATAAACAGGGAAGATGCATGAGACCACCTCACAGGTGCTAAACGTGCTCTGTCTCTCTACGTGGACGGTGGTTACATTCACAATCATAAAGCATCATTCTGGACACTTAAGATTAGCATCGCTTGTGCATTTGATTATCCTCAATTTTAAAAACCTCATAATTATCAATGAGACCACTTGTCTGGATAACCAGAATGCTACTGAGTGCTAGACCGCAGCCTGTTTTTTGTTTTTTAAATAGAGACGGGGTTTCGCCATGTTGGCCAGGCTGGTCTCGAACTGCAGGGCTCCGGTGATCCTCCCACCTCAGCCTCCCAAAGTACTGGGATTACAGGAGTGAGCCACACACGGCACCCGGCCTATGGCCTGTTTTGATCCCACGGAGCATCCACCAGAGCTGTAGCTGAGCCCAGGAACGTGGTCACTTCTGTGATATCACCACAACCGCTGGGCCAGACCTCTTCCTGAGCCCAGCTCATTTGTTGGAGGCTTTCCCATCAACTGGGTCTTCTCTTTTTGGAAAGGCAGATTCCTGATGAGCTGTTCTTAAAAAGAGGAGCCGGCTACATTAGCCCTCTGGGCCAAGGAGCCGGGCAGAGTAGATTCCTGACCCTGACCACAAGTCCTACCATCCTTGTGCCAAAGGGGTTAAAAAAACCAGGCACCTAAAATGCCTCCCTATTTGCTTCTATAATGTTAAGCAATTCATCCTTCAAAGAAAGGATTTATTTTTTTCTGTATAAATTCACTTCTAACAAGTGTTCGTAAATCAGATTTTATTCCTGAGGGATTTACAATGTATGAATGGCGTGTCATTTTCCCGAGTTAATGCTATTACAGAATCCTGTGTCTGGTGCATAGAAAAATCTCCCTGCTTTTCACTGTCCTCCTCCATCTGGAAAACAGACTTGAAAAGGCAGATCGGACCTGCAGCTTCCGATGCTCAGCCGCACCCTGGAGTGTTAATTTAACATCATAATTGAAGCCGGGAAAAAATAATACTTATCTACCAGAATGTCTCCCGTCCTGCCCAGGAGACCTTGCAGAACTTAAACCTCTGTTGTGACAGCCTCACTCGACACCCCTCCCTGCGTGCACTCCTTATCCTCCCATCCTCGTCTGAATTCCTTTCTGATCTTGGTTTCCACCTGCTCACCTCCCATCAGCCCAAATCCTCTCTCCCAGGCAAGCCCATCTTTCATTTTCTGCTCTGTGTTCTTCCGTTAAACACAGAGCATTAAGGTTTAAAGCACGTCAAAGGGGGGCCAGGTCCCAGCAGAGAGGAGCCTCTTGGGGTTTAGAAATGCCAACGCACTTAGCAAATACCTGCCAAGCCCCTGGTATGTGTGTAGGCGCTGTCCTGGGGGCTGGCGGGACACTGGGGAGTGTGATGGACTTAAGTCTGTACCTCAAAGAGCAAATATGTACATGGGCCTGAGAAACAGAGGTCACTTTATGTGGTCAGGGAGGTCGCCTCTGGTCTCAGGGCGTTTGAGCTGTGATCTGCAGGAAGGGGAGAGAAACCCGGGAAATACTGGGAGAAGGAGCTTCCAGCAAGAGGGAGAGCCCCAGGGGGAGAAACCCGCGTTAAGGAGGGGCTGAGGGCTGGAAGATGACGCGGGGGTTTGCAGGGTGGACAGACCAGGCCAAGCTTGGGGGCAGTTTGGAGGCCTTGGTCTTTCCTGCAGAATGAGCCGGGAAAACCCAGTGCAATTATTTTTTATGTTGTTCGGTTTTTCAAAACTTTATTTTTATTCATTTGATCTGTTAATATATTTTAGAATGTGTTTTGCTATGTATTTGTAAATTTACTCTTTTTTGAAGTGTGTGGTTCAGTGGTGAACGCACAGGTACGTGCAGTCATGACCACAGTCAGTTCTAGAACGTTCATGTCACCTCAAAAGGAAGCTCTGTACCCTTTCTTTAGCCGTCACACTCCCACACATTTATTTTTACTTCCTGTTTTGTTAAATGAGTGTGAGTTTTTATTTTGAAATTTATTAAATATTTAATTTCCCGGAATTTTTAGAAGCTTATGCATTCTTGGCCAGGTGCAGTGGCTCACGCTTGCCATCCCAGCACTTTGAGAGGCCGAGGTGGAAGGATCACTTGAGCCCAGGAACTCGAAACCAGCCTGGGCAACGTAGCGAGACCCCATCTCTACCAAAACAAACAAACAAAAAATCAAAAAAAGTTTATGCGTTTTGAGTCTATTTTCATAAAACACTGGCAAGAATACTGGTATTTTGGGATCAGACAGAACAAATATGAAAATGCTAATATTGTCACTTTGCTCCAACACTGTGATCAGTACCTAGCTCTTCTCCCCAGCTCAGCCCTAAGCAGAGCTGAAGCAGGTATCCCCAGCTCTGGGCTCTGCGTGCAGCAGGACTCAGGAGCTGCCCCGCTGGCCAGCTCTGGCTTGGCGTGACTGCAGTGGCCACACCAGTAACACGTCTGTTCTCACTCTCCTGCTGGGCTTTAGGAAAGGGGATCTCCACCATGGAGGAGTCTGTGACCCTGGACAACGGAGGATTTGCTGCCCTGGAGCTCAGCAGCCGCCACCTCAATGTCAAGAGCACCTTCTCCAAGAAGAACGGGACCAGGTAGGCAGGCAGTGCTGTGCTGCGCCCACCTGGGGATCTGAGCTGCCAGGGCCGGGGTGGCAGCCCACGCCCACTGGCACCTCCTGCATCCCGCCCTGTGGTTCCAGGAAGCAAAACCCAACCTACCGCCAAGTGCGATCCCAAACCACCAGGGGCAGCCCTGAGTTTAGGAGGGACGGGGTCGGCAGAGCGGCTGGAAATATTTTCAGGACATCTCCGGAGATTTAGAAAGAGGGTCTCAGGTGTGTGGGAAGGGCCTGGAACACCCAGGGGCTGCCAGGCTGGCCTTCTGTGTCAATCGCATGCACCTTGGATCTGGGCGTTCCTAGTTCATGGAGGTGTCACCTGGGCTGCCACAGGCCCGACCAGGTGTCCTCGCAAGCAAGCCTGGTGCTTGTTGCTGATTTCATTGCTCTGTGTATTCCAAAGT
Source organism: Pan troglodytes (assembly GCF_028858775.2). NCBI lineage: Eukaryota > Metazoa > Chordata > Mammalia > Primates > Hominidae > Pan > Pan troglodytes. The sequence continues at coordinate 10,191,654 of NC_072404.2, forward strand.
TTTCCTGTGCCGATACACATTGCCATTCCATACACGGATTGAGTGCAGGCGAGAAGGATTTTCATCACCATAGCCTCCTTAGCTTATAATCCTTTTCCTAAATCCAGCAGGAAGCAGGGTTTCCCAAACAAGAGAGGGGTTGACCTGGGTTTGCCTTTTTGATGTACAGAGTGCCATCCTCTGATTTGAGTACCCTTGACCAAGGAGAAGGGCCAGGAATGGGGAGGGGTCTTGAGTGTCTGGAAGGAAAAACCCAAACACCTGAGGACGCTTCATCTGGAGAACAGACAGCTCCGGGCTTTCCCAGGGTGCCCCAGCATTGGGGTGGAGGAGGCTCCTCTCCCTCAGCCAGACTCACCTTGGATTAGACTCAGCTGCAAGGGTGTGGAAATCACACACATCATCCAGACCCAGACAGACCCCAGGGTTTCCTCTTCCCTTCACAGTTTACAAAGCTGCAGGGGCCAGCAGTGTCTGGAGATTCCCTGGGCTGCCCCCGCCCTCCACTGAATTTGGGAATCTTAGATCACTCAGGTGGTGCCGAGGCACGGGTGGGCCTTCTCCCAGCCACTGACGCTCTGCCAGCCCCACAGGTGCCAGTCCAAAGCACCGCAGGCCACCACCCCACAAGGCCTTCCCTAGGGCTGGAGGTGGATGCTGGTGGTGACATCTGGTCACACCTTTCATTTCATTTGTCTACTGGGAGGCAAGTTTTTCCTGCCGTGTAATAGAAACATGAAAAAGCAACCACATGTAGTTTCAAGGCCAGGAGGAACTTGTCATAGAGAATTTTAAGATATTACATGCCCTGCTTCCTTGCTGCAAATCTGTCTTCTGAGTTCTGAGAAGAGACACAGCCTTGAAGCACATTGCCCAAGAACAGACAGTCGCTCAGTTTGTTAAGTCCATCTGCTTCCTAGAAAAGAGAAACATCATTTGATGGTGAGGTTGGAGGTTCTCAGCCCACAAAGACCCAAGGACAAAATAAAATTAAGATGGAAAAGAAAATGGACCCTTCCCTTAGGTTTTTAAATAAGCCATTACCTTTTCAGTCCTAGCAATAGGACCCTGTATTCATCTGTCCTCACGCTGCTAATAAAGACATACCCAAGACTGGGTAGTTTATACAGGAAAGAGGTTTAATGGACTCACAGTTCCACATGGCTGGGGAGACCTCACAATCATGGCGGAAGGCAAGGAGGAGCAAAGTCACGTCTTACGTGGTGGCAGGCAATGAGAGAGTTTGTGTAGGGAAACTCCCCTTTATAAAACCATCAGATCGTGTGAGACTTATTCACTCTCACGAGAACAGCACGGGAAAGACCTGCCCCCATGATTCAAGTACCTCCCACCAGGTCCCTCCCACGTCACATGGGAATGATGGGAGCCACAAATCAAGATGAGATTTGGGTGGGGACACAGCCAAACCGTATCAGACCCCACATGTGATTGAAGGAAAGGATTCTCTGCTGAGAGGGGAAGGGTCTGGGCAGGGACACCTGAGCATCATCCCCAAAATATCTTAGAAATAGGGGCACAGTTGATTTATGTCTCCCCCGTGCATGTTTGTGCTTCCAATTTCTTTTTGGGGAAGACACCATTTTAGCTCCTTAGATAAAAAGATTTACCCAAATGTTTAGATAAGAAATGGCATCTTTCCCAAAGTAAATTACCTTTGAGATAGAGAAAGAAAGGCCCTTGAGCCTTCACTGGGCCTTTCCAGGAGAAACTGAGGCACACCCTGGGGGAGACAACACCCACGACACAAAACCAGAGGTCTCCATCCCCTCCAGCCTTCCCAGCAGAGTCTCCACCCAAGGCCTGGTTTCCTGGCCTGTAGCCTCTCCTTGATCACCCAGTGTTACTTCTCCCATTGAGGGATGAGAAGACACTTCCTCTGTCGCTGCCACTCAGTTCTGCACTCACTCCTCACAGCATGAGGGAGGGCTTGCTGGGTTGCTGGGGGTCCTGGACACGGTCCCTTTGAGCACACAGCTGCCTGTCTGACTGCCCACAGGCTGCTCTCACTATCAAGTCCCTGCACACCCTTCGGAGGACTAAGGAGCACTCAGTCCTGCCTGATGTGAAAATTCAGCAATGTTGTACTCAGAGTTTTTCCCCAAGTTCTAAGTTCTCCATCTGAAAAACAGAAGCTGGGCTTTTACTCAGCTCAGATAGTCTCCAGGAAGTGGGGAGCAGAAGAGGGTACTCATTTTCTATCGCTGCATGGCAAATGATCACAAGTTCAGCAGCTTAAACCAACACCCATTTAGCACCACGCGGTCTCCCTGGGGCAGGAGTCTGGGCACAGCTCAGCTGGGTCCTCTGCTCAGGGCCTTGCATGGGTGTAATCCAGGTGTAGATGGGCTGTGTTCTCATCTGGAGGCTCAACTGGGCAAGAATCTTCTTCCCAGCTCGTTCAGGCTGCTGGCAGCATGCATTTCCTTGTGGCTGCATGACTGAGGGCCCCAGCCTCTTCTTGGCCCTCCTCTGGAGGCCGCCCTCATGTCCTGGAAGCCACTCATGGTCCCCTGCCATGGGGTCCTCTCCAGGGGCTGTTCACAACATACTGTTGGCTTCTGTGAGGCCAGCAAGAGCATCTCTGTCTCCAGTCCGCCAAGATGGGGTCTCCTAATGTCATGTGATCATGGGCGTGATGGGAGTAGCTGTCCTTCACCCATTCCATTTAATGTAACCAAGTCTTCAGTCTGCCATGTTCCACTGGTTAGAAGCACGTCACAGGCCCTTCCCACATTCAAAGGATGGGATGATGGGGGTGGGGGCAGTGATGGAGCCATCTTAGAATTCCACCAGCCAGAGAGGACGAATGCTCCCCCACCAGACAGGGAGACCAGGCCTGGTGCAAACTTCCCCAATTCCCTCTCATCCGTAGGAGACAATTCCCACTCCTTAGCATGGCAGATCAGACTGTTCCTCATGACTCCATCCTCATCTCTCTCCACTGCACTCCCCTGCCTGCATCTGGCAAGCACCTAAGCTCCCCGGCCTCCTATCTGTCCCTACCTCAGGGTGCTGTTTGTACGTGAGTGTCTCACTGCCCCTCCTGGCACAGACCAGCTCTTCCTCCATGCCTGCAGGCCTAGCACAGTCTCCACAACTGACAGGCACAGGTACACAGAGGCTGTTGACTCACCAGGTAGCCAGTGCTCAGAATTTTTTGCTTCAGTTGCCAAAGTGATGTCAAAGGCTGTGGGTTTCCTCTTAGTCCAACGCAATAAAGGCCAAATGCCAGGTTAGGAGTCCTCCGGGGGAGGGTGTCTTTTGCCCAGAGGGTAATTGCAGCATGGGTCCTCATCCTAGGTCCCCACCCCGGCCTAGCCCCGGTGGCCTGCACTACTCAGACGAGGACATCTGCAACAAGTACAACGGCGCCGTGCTGACCGAGAGCGTGAGCCTCAAGGAGAAGTCGGCAGATGCATCAGAATCTGAGGTCAGTGTTGGTGCCTACTTCCGGGCAGTGACCATCAGCCCCTACTTCTGCAGTGAGACTTCTGCCCCCTCAGGCTGTCTTGTCCTATTTGAGTCTCATAACATCCCCACAGGCAGAGCCAAGGACAAAGGGCTTCATTTTGCAGATGAGAAAAGAGCCGAAATTCAACCCCACGGCCTGCTCTGGGCCCCGCAGAGCTCACATAGCCTCGAGCAGTCTAGACACTCCAAGGCCGATTCATGGAGGAGCAGGCTGTGACTCCTAAGTCCTGGGATCTGCTTTAGGCCCAGCAGAGCTCACACAGCTTCGAGCAGTCTAGATGCTCCAAGGCTGATTGATGGAAGCGCAGGTTCCGACTCCTAAGTCCCAGAGACTGCAGTGAGAGATAGGCAAGGCTGGTGCCCTCTGTGAGAGGTTCCTTGCAGAGCAGAGTGTGGGTGTTGCCTGGGTGCCAGCAGGCTGAGTGTCAGATGGTCGCTTTCACGTGCTGCATCTCATGTAGTCCCGGGGTAACTGGGCCTAGACCACCTCTTACAGATGGAGCCTGCAGGGCTCAGGGAAGATCAGTAACTTTCCCAGTGTGGACTCCTGCCTCGGAGGCCCATTCTCTCTCCATTTTACTTTCATAGATAAACATAGGCTGCCATAAAAATTGGTGGTCTGTAGACCCCAGTTAGAGTGGCAGCGGGTCTGATCCTGCAGGGCGGATAGAAAATGTGACCCCTTTACCAGATAGGAGCTTCCTGCTCACCCCTGGACATTCGTTTCCCCCTACACCCTGCCAGCCTCCCACCCTGCCCAGGAGGCTTCTGTCCTAGCTCCCTCCCTTGCGCTGAAGAAGAGGGATTTGCTCACAGCAGTTCCGGGTCACGTATCGGGCTCAGGGTGAATCCAGACTTGGGATGTGTTCCTCTCCTCACCAAGCAGCTGGACCGGGGAGATGGCTTCCCCAAGGGAGTGTCAGCCTCCACGTGCTCCCTCCAGGACCCCAGGGCCTACCCGCCTCAGGCCTCTCTGCGCCTGGGTGTGCAGCAGTTCAGACGTGGAGTGTTTTTCCTGTGCGAGGTCCTGTGCGGCGTGACCCAAAGGGACTTTAACCAGCAAGGCAGCCACGAGGGGGCTCCAAGCAGGGGGCTCAACACACCTTCCCTACAGGTGCACCATCTCCGTTTCTCATACTTACCAGCAAAAGCAGCAGAAGCAGCAATTGGAGAGGTTGCCCCTTCGGTCCTGAACTTTTTTCTTTTGGATATGCCAGGCCTGGAGAGGGGTGAAAATCACCAACCATTGGCTGTACACATAGGCCTGCCCCGCCTCCTGGCATTCAGGTTCTAAATCAATATTTAATCTAAAATAAGTCTCACCTTCATTTTAACCTGAATTCAGGCCTTATTGAGCCCCGGGGCTCTATCAAATGGCTTCTTTTCAACTGTGGGTTGTAGATGAACTCCCGGCGGGAAGGGCCAGCAGGTGGGTGTGGTGAGGCCGATTCTGCTTTGCTTTGCGTGTTCTGTTTACAGAGGATGCCGGGTTCGCTGTCGGCACCATAGCCCTGGGCTTGGCAGAAACAGCAGGCAGCAAAGCAGGTGCTCGGAAAGGGACATTTGTCTAAAACTCAGGGGCTGTCAAGTGAAATCCTGTAAAACTACCTGCCTTTTTGTGATAAAGGAAAAGTTTATCACAAGCTCGCTGCATGTACGAAAGCAGCACGTTGTGCGGAGCAGGGCAGCCTTCGAGCAGGACAGTCTGTGTCAGCAAAGAGGCTCATCTCACAGCACCGGCCTTCTGGCCTGTCCCTGCTGCCGCTGCCGGGCCGCTGCTCTTTCGAGAATCCAGGCACCGTGGGGGTGTCATCGCTGTGGGTGGTTCCTGTGTGCTGAGCACTCGCTGCTGTGTGTTTCCAGCGCTCACTGTGGGCCTGGCCCAGGGTGAACGTGCACTCCTCTGCTGCCCACCCCAGCCCCATGAGGTGGGGCCAGTCTCCTTATTGGTCAGAGGCTGAGGTCATCCAGCAGGCGGCTGTTGAAGCTGACACCCAGCCAGACCCCCGTGTCTCCAGAGCTCAGTGTACCCCTCCCCTCCCCATTGGTCTCCTCCAGCCCCACACCAGAGGAAGGGGAGGGAGGCATCCAGGGATGGTGTGTCCTAGAGCAGGCGGGCACGATTGGATCTGTGAACTCTGAATATTTGTTCCTAAAAGCATTTTCAACATGGGCTAATGGAACGCATTTGGTCTGTTTCTCCCCCCAACATATGTGGCGTGTTTGGAGATTTCACATCGGCAAGTGTTTATGGAAGATTATTGAGCACACCCGTGAACTGAGCAAAGCATATACATTCACGTATGCATGCACACATGAACACATATGTACATGTACACACGTGCACAGACACATACCTACACACCTGAATACATGCACACACCTGCATACACACATGCATACCTAAGTACAACACACAACACACACACCTAAATACACACACACATGCACACATATCTATACATACACACATGCACACACATATACATATACCTATACACCTGAATACATGCACACACATGCACACACACATGCTTACCTAAATACAACATACACACACCTAAATACACATATGCACACACACATGCAAACACATATGTATACCTATACACCTGAATACATGCACACACATGCATACACACATGCTTACCTAAATACACACAACATATACACACCTAAATACATATATGCACACATACATACACATACACACATGCAAACACATACATATACCTATACACCTGAATACATGCACACACATGCATACTTAAATACACACAAACATGCACATACCTAAATACACACACATGTACACATACCTGTGCACATGTACAAATAACTACACACCTGAATACATGCACACACATACATGCACACATGTACACACACCCACACGCACATACCTAAATATGTACATGCAAAAATATGCATGTACACACATAGATCATATACTCATACATATACCTACATACCTAAACACATGCACACAGGCACATGGCTCACACATACTACATGCATGTACGCATGCATATATACACATGCATACATACCTAAATACAAGTACAAGCACACATGCATACCACCATGCACACATACACATATGTACATACATGCACAACACATACATACGTAAATACGCACATACACATATGTACATACATGCACAACACATACATACCTAAATACACACATGCACACATGCCTGCACATATGCATATACACCTAAATACAAACACATACACAGAGGTGGCCTGAGGGAGGGAGGTGAGTGTGGGGATGGGGGAAGAAGGGTGGAGGGCAGGACCTGGAACCCACACTAAATGGAATTCTGCACAGAGGGTGTTATCATCCTTATGTAACAGGCAGAAAGCCGAGACTGAGAGTTTTTGAATGTCTTCCCTGAGACACGCACTGATGAGCTGGACTGGAGAGGCAGACCTCAGCATCTAACTGGAAATCCCACCTTCCCACCAGTCCTGCTCTCAGAGCTGAGTCTCAGGAAGTATAGCTGGGAGGCAAGGGGTCCTGCTCTCAGAGCTGAGTCTCGGGAAGTGTAGCTGGGAGGCAAGGGGTCCTGCTCTCAGAGCTGAGTCTCGGGCAGCGTGACTGGGAGGCCAGGGTCCTGCTCTCAGAGCTGAGTCTCAGGCAGCGTGACTGGGAGGCCGGGGTCCTGCTCTCAGAGCTGAGTCTCAGGCAGCGTGACTGGGAGGCCGGGGTTCTGTTCTCAGAGCTGAGTCTCAGGCAGCGTGGCTGGGAGGCCGGGGTCGTGTTCTCAGAGCTGAGTCTCAGGCAGCGTGGCTGGGAGGCCGGGGTCCTGTTCTCAGAGCTGAGTCTCAGGCAGCGTGGCTGGGAGGCCGGGGTCCTGTTCTCAGAGCTGAGTCTCGGGCAGCGTGGCTGGGAGGCCGGGGCCCTGTTCTCAGACCTGAGTCTCGGGCAGCGTGACTGGGAGGCCGGGGTCGTGTTCTCAGAGCTGAGTCTCGGGCAGCGTGGCTGAGGTGGCGAGGGGCCCGGGAGCCAGGCCACACTGCTCCCACATGGCAAGCCCTGTGCTGGAGGAAAGCGTTCCTGCAAACGCACCTCATGGTTCCTAGTGCCTTTTGGGTGACAGGCTGCTTCTGGAGGCTGATGAAAGGTGCAGACATGCTCTCCACCTACATACAGGCAGAATTTCACCTAGGATTTGGGGGCCCAAGGCACCCCGGAAGTCTCTTACAGACCCCACCACCTAGCATCCCATGGAGTCCCAGCTAAGAATCCCCACACCTGGACCATCCTGTGCTCCCCAGGTTTTTGAGTGGATAAAGCATAGCCTCCCTTGTCTGTAGAGCTCTTTGCTATGTAACCTTGCTGCATCCTGCTTTTGAAGCTTATGAATTTGGGGGATTTGAAGGCACTCCATATTCATGGGATCCCAACAGAGGGAACTGGGGACTTAGATCGTTTTGGAAGTGCCAGCTCACATGGTAACATTCACTTTGAACCACTGTTTGAAACAGCTGGATTAACACCTAACTCACATGTCATACAATTCACTCACTTGAAGTACACAATTCAGTGGGTTTCAGTACATTCACAGAGTTGTGCAGCCATCACCACAGTCAATGTTAGAACATTTCCATCAGCCCCCAAAACACCCTGTACCGATTAGCAGTCACTCCTCAATCTCCCCAAACCGCCCACATACACCTGCAGCCAACCCCAGCTCTTGGCAACCAGTAAGCTACTTTCTACCTCTCTAGGTGTGCCTATGTGGACATTTCATCTAAATAAATCGTACAGTATGATGTCTTTTGTGACTGGCTTCTTTCACTTAGCATGATGATTGCAATGCATTTGAACCACTTTTACTAAGTAATCAATTTGTATGTTTCATCAGTTCTCTTTCACATTGTTTGCTTTAAAATCTGACTTCAGAACTTCTCCCTTTATAGGAAACAAACATGTTGTATTTTGCCCATGTGGTTTCTTGGAACAGAAGTGTAATTTTTTTGTTTTAGATGGAGTTTTGCTCTGTCGCTCAGGCTGGAGTGCAGTGGCATGATCTCAGCTCACTGTAACCTCCGCCTCCTGGGTTCAAGCAATTCTCATGCCTCGGCTTCCCAAGTAGCTGGGATTACAGGCACCTGCCACTATGCCCGGCTGATTTTTGGTATTTTTATTAGAGACGGGGTTTTGCCATATTGGCCAGGCTGGTCTCGAACTCCTGATCTCAAGTGATCCGCCCACCTCGGCCTCCCAAAATGCTGGGATTACAGGCATGAGCCACTGTGCCCAGCCGGGAAGTGTATTTTCCTGTGTAGGGTCTAATGGAACACAGGCCACATGTCACAAGGGGATTTGGAAAGGCTGCCATCTTGACAATTATGTCCCTCCTAGTCCCCAACCCCACTCTAGTCAGAATCTTCTTTTTAAAAAATGCTTTATTGAGTTATAATTCACATATCATATAATTTGCCCACCAAACCCTGGCAGCCACTTTCTGTCTCTATAGATTTGCCTATCCTGAGCATTTCATATAACAGACTCATGCAATATGTGGTTTTGTGATTGGCTTATTTCATTCAGCATAATGTTTTCAGAGTTCATCAGGGTCACTGATATATGTTGTAGCACATATCAGTACTTCATTTCTATATTGTATGGGGGAAAATTCCATTGTATGGATATACCACATTTAAAAATGCATTCATCAGTTGATGAACATTTGAGTTTGTTGTGTCTGGGATCCCCAGGAGCACTCCCAAGTCCAGTGATTCACTAGAAGGACTCACAGAATTCAGCACACAACATCCTCATGACTAAGATTTATTACAGCAAAAGAATACAGAGCAAAATCACAAAGGGAAAATGTGCACAGAGCAAAGTCCAGAGGAGACCAGGTTCACGCTTCTAAGACTCTTCTGTAGAGGCACACAGGACACACTTAGTCCTCCACCAGAGAGCTGTGAGGAGACATAGGAATTGTTGTCTACCACGGCTTTACCATAGCCTTGCACTTATAGCAAACTGCAACTGCATTGTAGGTACTGCTGATTAGAAACTCACTGCCCAGGGTTTTTATCGGAAGCTGGTCTCATAGGCATCCTCTGCCAAGCATGTACCAAAACTCCAGACTCCAGAAAGAAAGCAGGTGTTTGGCATAAACCATATTATTTGTACAGTTTAGACACTGCAGTCTTATAATTTAGGGAAAACATTTTATCAATGAAAGGAATTTTTTACCAGTCAAGTTCCCAGATGCCAACCAAGGGTAATCTTTGAAAGCAGGTCTTTTTAAGGCTAGTGGTCTCAGACCTGCTCTGTTAACTTTCTTCTGCACCAGATTGTTTCTACTTTTTGGTTACTGTGAACAATATGCCCTTTATCTGGTTGAGTTTGGTGAGTGTTTTTATTATCGAAAGGTTTGGAGTTTTGTCAGATGTTTTCTCTGTGTCTGTCTGGATGTTTTTTGTCCTTTGTTCTATTTATATGGTACATTACATTAACTAATGTTTGGATGTTAAAGCAACCTTGCATTCCTGCAATAAATGCCCATTGTTCATAGTGTATAATCCTTTCTCTTTTTTTTATTATACGTTAAGTTTTAGGGTACATGTGCACAACGTGCAGGTTTGTTACATATATATACATGTGCCATGTTGGTGTGCTGCACCCATTAACTTGTCATTTAACATTAGGTATATCTCCTAATGCTATCCCTCCCACCTCCCCCCACCCCACAACAGGCCCCGGTGTGTGATGTTCCCCTTCCTGTGTCCATGTGTTCTCATTGTTCAATTCCCACCTATGAGTGAGAACATGCGGTGTTTGGTTTTTTGTCCTTGAGATAGTTTGCTGAGAATGATGGTTTCCAGCTTCATCCATGACCCTACAAAGGACATGAATTCATCATTTTTTATGGCTGCATAGTATTCCATGGTGTATATGTGCCACATTTTCTTAATCCAGTCTATCATTGTTGGACATTTGGGTTGGTTCCAAGTCTTTGCTATTGTGAATAGTGCCGCAATAAACATACGTGTGTATAATCCTTTCTATATGTTGCTGGATTCAGTTTTCAATATTGCTGAGCATTTTTGTATCTATACTTATAAGGGATATAGGTCTGTAGTTTACTTGTCTTATTTATCTTCGTGTGATTTTTATGTAGGGTAATATTGGGCTTATTGAATGATTTGGGAAGTATTTCTTCCACAACTGGTATTCTTTAAATGTTTGATAGATTTCATCAGTGAAGTCCTCTGGTCTCGGGCTTTTGTGTGTGGGAAATTGTTAATTACTAGTTCTATCTGTTTATTGGCTATAGATTTATTCCGTTCCCCCCCCCTCTTTTTTTTTGTTAAGTCAGTGTCACTCATTTGTGTCTTTCTAAGGATTTTTAATGCTATCTCACTAATCTAATTTATTAAGATACAGTTGCTTATAGTTGTTTACAGTTGTTTATAATCCTTCATTTCTGTAAAGGCAGTGGTAATTAATATCAATAATTCATTCCTGATTTTAATAATTTGAGTCCTCTCTCCTATTTCTGGTTAAAGTTTTGTCAATTTTGTTCATCTTTGCAAAGAACCAACTTGTAGTTTGATTGATTTTCTCTATTATTTTTCTACTTTCTATTTCATTTATTTCTACTCTAATCTTTATGACTTTCTTCTGCTTAATTTGGAGTTAATTTGCTCTTCTTCTTTCAATTTCCTAAGTTGGAAGTTTATGTTGTTGATTTGAGATCTTTCTTTTTTTGTAAATACAGGACTTTATGGCTAAAAATTCCCCTCTAAGCACTGTGTTAGCTGAATCTCATAAGTTTTAATATGTTGTGTTTTTGTTTTCACTCATCTCAAAATATTTTTTAAATTTTCTGTGTAATTTCTTCTTTGACACATTCGTTATTTAGGAGTGTGTTTTACATTTCCTCATATTTGTGAATTTCCCACATTTTCTTCTGTTATTTATTTCTAATTATATCCTATTTTGGTCAGAGAAACCATAATTGATATATTTTCAGTCCTTTAAAATTCATTGGGTCTTATTTTAAGGCCTGGCATATGGTCTATACTGGAGAATGTTTCCTATCCACTTGAGAAGAATGTGTTATTCTGCTGTTTTGGGGTGGAGTGTTCTGTATGTGTCTGTAGGTCTAGCTGATTTATCATGTTGTTTCCATCTTCTGTATGTATGATCTTCTTCCCAGTTCTGCCATTTGTCAATGCACTGAAATCTCTATTTGTATTGAATTGTCTGTGTCTCCCTTCAAATCTATTCATTTAATTTCATGTATTTTGAGGCTCTGTTACGTGCATGTGTGTTTATAGTTATATCTTCTTGATATATTTACCATTTTATCAGATATTTGCTTTCTAATAAAGTTATGTCTCGTATCTTTATTCCCTATTTTCCACTATCAGCTTCTTTTTGTTAAATGAATTTTCCAAATATATCATTTTGACTTCCTTGTTTTTGCTTTTGCTCTATATTTTTGGATATTTTTGTTAGTGTCTTACTCTAGTATTATTATCTACCTCAGATTTATAGTACATTTTCATAACTTATGGGAACTTTACTCCTATAGCTGTATTTCTTCCTTTTCTTTTTGTGCTATTACTATACATATTTTACCGGTAGATTAATGATTTTTATCAAATTTGGGAAACTTTAAGTCATTATTACTTTGAGTGTTTTTGTTTTTGTTTTTGTTTTGCTTTTTTCTCTTTCTCCTCTAATTCTGATAGTCTTATTATACGTATGTTGGTGCTGTTAGTCCTGTCTTATATTTATCAAAGGCTCTGTCCATTTTTAAAGGTCTTTTTTTCAGACTGCGTAATCTCTATCAATCTATCTTTAAGTGAACTGATTCTTTCTTCTGCCAGCTCAAGTCTACTATTGAGCCTATCTAATGAATTTTAAATTTCAGTTATTGTATTTTTCAACTCAAGAACTTCCCATTTGTGTTTTTAAAATAATTTCTATCACTTTATTGATACTCTTCAATTGTCATCATACCTTTAATTTTTTAAACATGGTCTCCTTTAGTTCTTTGAACATAATTATAATAGCTACCTTTGAAGTCTTTGCCTGCTTAGTCCAATGTTTGAGCACCCTCAGAAGCTACCTTCTTTTTTTTTTTTTTTTTTTCCTGTGTATGCATTATACTTTCCTGGGTTTTTTTGAAAACAGATCATTTTTGATCATATATTGCAGCAACTCTGAATAATGATATTCATGCCTCATTGAGGGTTATTGTTGCTTGCTTGTTTGTTCAGTGATTTGGCTAGATTCATTCAGTGAAGTCCATTTCCCCTGCACTGTGTGTGCTCTCATGTTGCTCCTCAGTCTTGGGCAATGCACGGAGTCTTGCTGCCTACCAGGGATGACTGTGGTTTTAGCTGGGCTCCCTTTGCCTGTCCCCATTAAGATTCTGGATGGTTTACCATGATCGGCGTCATACCCAGCAGTTAACCTCCACTACTTGCTAGCTCTGGTTTTCTCAGCAATGCCTTAGTGCGTAGATTGCTCCTCACTTTCTGATCCAGTTGAAGTCCAGCTTTTCTGCAGTTGCCAGATGCTGTCAGTCTTTGAAGCTTGCTCTGACACTAAGAGGCCTCTTCTTAGCTTCAGAAGTCTCTTTTCCTGGTTCTGTCTGTCAAACTGCTAGCTGGTTTTACCGCTTCCATTGTTGCTGACATGGAACTACCAGCTTCCTCTTCATTCCTCACCCCCAAAGGCTCCACAGTTTTCAACAATGTCCTTAGGTATGCTCTGTTCCAAATAAAGTCATTTTCCTCAGTCAGAGCTGGAAGCTCTCTGTTCTTACAGAATAACTCTCCACTCTGCGCAGGACCTCTGTGTCACTGCATCAAAGTGGAGGTGAGGACAATAGCCTTCTTCTTCCATAGTGACATACCTGCTACACAAGTGGGGCACTGGGTTGAGAGGGCAGTCCCTGGACTTTTGGGCCTGCTCCTCCCAGCGTGGGACTTCTTCCTACAAACAAGCTGGGGTGGGAGCACTCGGGGCCCAGTATTCTTGGCGTACCATACCTGGTACAGGCTCCCAGCTTACAAGCAAAGGCTGGATGGGGGACAGGAGCCCCAGTACTCTTGGCCATCTCTGCCTAGAATAGAGCTTCTTCAACATGGAGTTGGGTTGGGGGAAAGGGGAAGCTGGATAAGAGATGCCAGAACTTTCCTCTCCAAGTTAAATTCCTAAACCAGCAGCCCTGCCTTGTTGCCACATCTGCCCAGGGTGGAGTTTCTGTCACACTGAGCTGGGGGTATTGGATAGGGAGAGCAGGCCATGGTTCAAGCACCACAGACTCTCACTGTCGAGTGAGATTTAGCAGATCTTGTATCAATCTATCTTTCTCCATTTGCTATCTACTCTGAGCACCATTTCCAAAAACTTTTTTTTTTTTTTTTTTTTTTTTTTGAGAGGGAGTCTTGCTCTGTCACCCGGGCTGGAGTGCAGTGGTGCGATCTCAGCTCACTGCAACCTCTGCCTTCTCAGTTCAAACAATTCTCCCACCTCAGCCTCCCGAGTAGCTGTGATCACAGGTGTGTGCCACCACACCCAGCTAATTTTTGTATTTTTAGTAGAGACGGGGTTTCACCATGTTGGCCAGGCTGGTCTCGAACTCCTGACCTCAAGTGATCCGCCTGCCTGGTCCTGTCAGAAGGCTGGGATTACAGGCGTGAGCCACTGCACCCAGCCTTCAGAGATTTTAGATGGTTATTTATAAAATACTTTTCACCAGTTAAATCATTGTTCCGCTGGGGAGAGGGTCTGCTGACCTCCTCACATTGCCATTCCAGAAATATCCTGGCCTTCATGGCTAGTAACTCTGATATTCAGAGGGGACTGGGAAGAAATGTGGGCTTTGGTCTGGTGCCTTAACTCCAAGTTTACAGAAACAGAATCCAGTCCCAGAACTGCAGAAAAGGCTGTTAGAGAAGAAAGCATTGCAGGGAAAGCAGACCGAGGGTTGCTCAGCAATGGAATAAACCCAAAAGCTGTAACATTGGTTTTCAAATAGGATTATCAAGAAAGTGGCTTGGATTTCGATGAGGGTTTAAGACGTTTATCCTCTCTACTAGAGACAGCTTGTAGATTTGAATACAATATAAACCGAAATGTTAGGAATAAAGAGTAATGTACGTCCTTGGCCCTGGCTTCAAGCCAGTGTTTTGACACAGCATTTTTGTTGGTGAAAGCCGTGGACAGAGGCAGGCTTCTGCTCACCCTCTTCTCCAGGGCCCAGGGGATAAGGAGTGAGAAGCCCTGTGTGGTCTCTGCTAGAAAAACTCTCCTGAGAAGCAAAGATTTCACTAACAAAACAGTGAGGCCATCCTTTTATCCCTCAGGACATTTTTAAACCACTCTCAGAACTATTGCTAAAGTGAAAATTCTGCAGATCCGTTCCCAGGTGCTCAGGAGCCTTCCTGATCGGAGGTGCTCCTCTGAATTATGCCCTAAGTGTCACACGACGCATGCTGTGGCTATTTCTGTTTTTCTGTTTAGAAACAAGAGGGTTTGTCATGGTTTTATCACATAGCTGCTTCTGAATGATATCTGCCGTTCAATCACATGTTAAAGATTGTTTTCGAAATCCAAAGAAACTGTTTTCAAAATCCCTCCTGCTCCCACCAGCTTAGACCAACCCCATCGTACCCAGTTAATTCCTTAATAATATTTGAGTCTTTCATCTTGCCAACATAATACCCAAAGTGTTGAGATTATCTTGATTAGCTGCTTTCCAGGCATCTGTGCACCTTTAGAAACTCTCGCAGTCGGTCTGATACCGCATCCAATCACATTCTGTCCTTCTACAGTTTCCCGGGAAACCGACACACGTTGCTACTTCACATCACACAGGAAACTTACCAAAAACAGACTCTGCAGCATTTCCATTTTGTCAATAATTCTAACTCACTAAAATACATCCCCATTAAAAAATAATAATGTCATATAAATAATAAACAGAGCAGGCAGCAGGAGGAAGAATGACATTTTAAGATTGTGCTTTCTCAAAGAGGCAATGACAGGGGCTGAGCAGGAGCCAGGAAACCCAGCTTTTAGCTTCAGCTCTGCCTGACATTTATTGGTCATGTGGCCCTGGGTGTATTCTCACTTCTCCTCCCTAAATAGAGAGCAAGAAGGAAAAGCCTCTTGGAGCCTCTTGTCTCTGCTTCTTTCTGTACAATGGTTACGTTCTGTCCGATTAGCTGTTATTATAGAATCACTTGGCTGGGTCTGTGGGCACTGGCCACTCAGAACTCACGGGCCTTCCAGCTTTCCTCCCCAGAACAAAGCACTCTTCCCTTCCAGCTGCAGTGTGAAAAATCCCAAGGCAAGACTCTGATTGGCTGAGCTGAAGCCACATGCCCAGCCATTAGCCAATCACGGTTTTCTGAGAGGCAAGCTAGCCTATCCATGTGGTGGGGAAGAACTGCTTCCTTCAAAGAAGGGGTTGAGGCCTAGACTCAAACAACAGGAATCACTGTGAGTTGGACAACCAAGCACTCCCAATTTATGTCTCCTGCCAGGCCCCCTTCTTGGCACCCACATGTGTCACAGACCCTTCTCTTGAGACTATAGGACTTTTAGATCTTTGGCTGAGGAAACATCAGGATACATAGCAACATATATATAAGCCGTGAAGGAAATGGTATAAACACGCGGATGGGTGTGGGCCGTGTGCTACACTCATTCTCTAAGCAGTTCTGGACATGCTCTTGGAAATGTGGACTCCAGTGAGAGCTCAGCAGTCCCTTCCGAACCACCCCTAGGCCCCACCCAGTGTGAACCCTGCTTCCCTACAGCCTGGCAGCTGCAGGAGGAGGGGTGGGCAGGAGTGTACACAGGGCAAAGAGATGCCCAAAGGGTCACCGAGTGGGTGCAAGACAGACTAACTGAATTCGTAGCACGCCCTCCCACTGAAATTGCTGATTTCCCCACCATGCAGAGACGCTTTCCATATAAGACTCACCCATATAAATAGCGTTTCTCTATCTTTTCTACAACCGGGGTTGAAGGTATCTCCTCCCTGCTGCTAAAAGGACTTTATTTCTGCCACCTTTGGCTGAGAAACCAGGCTGGTTCTGGCCCCGGTCTGGCCCTGGCCAGTATGACCCTAAGAAGGTCACTTGCATTTGTGGATGTTGATTCTTTCAGACCAAAGACGAGGAAATTGAATCCAGTCACCACTTATTGTTTTTCCACACTAGGATCCCTTGTGGTAGGGAAGTTGAATGGGGAAGACCCCGGGACCTGGGAATATAGTCAAAAGAGGGTGAAAGTCTTGAACCTCATATTTGACCTTCAGATGATAATGAACCCTAACCCCAGTTCGTGAAACCTAGCACTAAATTTCTGTCATTCGTTCCTAAATATTTTGTGAATTTCTCGTGAGAAAAGTGATTCCTTCACTATATTTCAATACATGTGATTTTCCCTAAGTTTCAGGAAGTTTAGATTCCAAGTTGGTCTCTAAAGAAGTAACAAACCCAATTCGGAGGCTAATCATGGAGATTCCTTTGGCTTCCTTCAGATGATCTTTGTTCTCTTTTCTTCCGTTTTAGTTTACGCAGAGCTTAACCTTGTAAGCCACCTCAAGGCCCCTAGAAAACAGATGAAGAATAAATCTTAAACAGGCCAGGTGCAGGGGCTCACACCTGTAATCTCGGCACTTTGGGAGGCCAAGGTGGGCAGATCACTTGAGGTCAGGAGTTCGAGACCAGCCTGGCCAACACGGTGAAACTCCATCTCTACTAAAAATACAAAAATTAGCCAGGTGTGGTGGCGGGCACCTGTAATCCCAGATACTCAGGAGGCTGAGGCACGAGAATAGCTTGAACCCAGGAGGCAGAGGTTGCAGTGAGCCAAGATCGTACCACTGCACTCTAGCCTGGGCTACAAGAGTGAAACTCCGTCTCAAAAATAAATAAATCTTAAACAGCCACAAATACAGATCCCTGATCTCTTAGCTGAAACCCTTGAGGCCAGATATATTTAAGAATTCAGTGTTTCTCAAGTTTGGGAGTACATCATATATTAGGGAACTGCTCCAGTAGGGCCGGGCC
Source organism: Pan troglodytes (assembly GCF_028858775.2). Taxonomy (NCBI): domain Eukaryota; kingdom Metazoa; phylum Chordata; class Mammalia; order Primates; family Hominidae; genus Pan; species Pan troglodytes. Next base: position 10,209,221 of record NC_072404.2, read on the forward strand.
AGCGCTTGGCGACCAAACACATTGGTCTTCTTGTAGCAGAATATGAGAATATTCACACTGAACAGCCCTACATCAGTTCAGCTAGGGGTAAGCTGCCAGGTTAGCTCAAGTCAGCTCAGCCTTCGCCACCAAATGAGTTATAAAAAAACCTTTTGAGTTTCAGAGCGTTGTGGGTTTTGGAATTTGGAATGGGGGGTTGTACACCTGTTCCGCGGATCCTAGAGAGAAGCCTGGAACTGGGAGTCAGTTACAGGATCTGCGGAGGTGGGTGAACCCTAGGGGTTTGGGAGCTCAGGTGCAGGCTCCCACCCAGCCTCTCTCGCTGAGCCTTGCTTCTTTATTCATAAAGTGGGAATTGTAACATCTGCATCATAGGATCCTCAGCCAGTTGCAGAGATCATGCCCGGGCATTAATCTGGTATGTAATCGGTGTTCCCGAAAAAGAAGCCACTGCCACGTTTATCATCGTCACCCGATGAAGGAGAAGCTGGCTGCTCCAGGGTCTGGTGTGTGTGGGAAGATGTGTTCATTGTCACCTGATGGAGAAGCTGGCTGCTCCGGGGTCTCTGTGTGTGTGGGAAGATGTGTTCGTCGTCACCTGATGGAGAAGCTGGCTGCTCCGGGGCCTCTGTGTGTGTGGGAAGATGTGTTCATCGTCACCTGATGGAGAAGCTGGCTGCTCCGGGGTCTCAGTGTGTGTGGGAAGATGTGTCTTACGTCTGCAATTCTCCTAAATGCAGAGGAGCCACAGATGGATTCAGCTGTTCTGTGTATTGTACCATAAGCCAAACAGTTTACACTTAATGTTCGGAAAAGTCCCAAATCTGTGACTCGCTGTTAGTTTCATGTAAATATTCCAGTTGGAGGTAGATTTTCAGCCTGTGTCCCCAAATCCCAGGAACCTCTGGCTCCCTGCTATGCCTCCATGGGGTTTCTGCACAGCCTGGAGGCTGACCGCTCTCACAGGGCTCCGGGACAGATCCAAGTCCCTAGGTGCGGGACGGTGTCGGCTCATGGATCAGAGCTTCCTGCCCGGGTGCTGATGTGGGTAATTCACTCTGACTCTCAGATGAGGGAGCAGCCGGCAGGAACATCACTCACCGCACCCAGGGACGCTTTTGTTTTCCTGGGTCTCGGTGTGGACTCCCTGCAAAATTAGGGGAGCTGGCAACTCTCCCATCCCCTGCCCACCCCAGCCTCCAGCTGCAAGGACGCGGCTCACGCACCCTGGGGAAACCGGATTGGCAGTTTTCCTTCTAGAGTGTTTACTTCTGAAAGAGCTGCTGTGGCTGGCAATGGGGCCCACATCTGGGGCCACAGCCGTCTGTCTTAACACCCACAAGGCGCAGCTCCCAGCCTGGCCGCTGATCAGAAACCTCAGAGAGCCTGTAAAAGAATGCACATTGCCCGGCCTCCAACAAACCCACAGAGTCAGGATAGCTGGAGCCACTCCCAGGAGTCTGCTGCCTCAATGCACAGCTGATGATCATCAGATGGCATTTCAAGGCCGCTCACTCTTTTACCCCCTCCCCAGTTCCCTTGATACCCTCTGGGGAGAGGAAGAGGTCAGGTCTGCCTGACCCCTGTGAGAGACGGGGGCCCTGGGAAGCGTCTTAGCGTTAGTTCCGCAGCAGCGCCTTGGTCTCTGTGCCACCAGGTGGATCCCCTAGGAGCCCGGGAAGCTGTTAGGACGCACAGGTGAGGGTCCCAGGATGCCTCCGTGCATCTGGGAGGATGTGGCACTTATCAGCAAAACCGAGAAACCTCCACCTTCTTAGGGGAAAAAAAAATCAGTTTCACTCTCTGCTTTCTCTGTTTTTTGTTGTTGTTGTTGTTGTTTTTGAGATGGAGTCTGGCTCTGTCGCCCAGGCTGGAGTGCAGTGGTGAGATCTCGGCTCACTGCAACCTCAAGAATCCCTTGAACCCGGGTTCAAGGGATTCTCCTGCCTCAGCCTCCCAAGTAGCTGGTATTACAGGCACCCACCACCATGCCCAGCTAATTTTCGCATTTTTAGTACAGACAGGTTTCACCGTGTTGGACAGGCTGGTCTCGAACTCCTGACCTCAGGTGATCTGCCGACCTCAGGTGATCTGCCCGCCTCAGCCTCCCAAAGTCCACTTTCTCCTTTAACAGTCCTTCCAATGACTTCACATCAAACCGAAAGACCATAAAATAGAAGTTTGCTTTCAGAAAATGAACATAGAAAACATGCAGGGTCCATGTTCTTAATGGAAGCTGCTGATTTATTTTATAAAAAGGAAAAAAAAAAAAGCCTCAAAGGGACTGATCTTCAAACATCAGTGGGAGGCCTCAGGCCACTTTTCTGTGTGTTTGAGGGGCCAGGCCATTCAGTACCTGGCCGGGGAGACATATTAGACACCCTGGCTTATTCAGGCAGCTTCATTTCTCGGCCCCCTCCCCACCCTCGGAGGTCTCTGTGGATGTGATGTCACACGATCACTTGCAAGGGGAGGATGCACCCCCCAATCCTCTCCCCTCATCACCTCCCCCATCCCCTCCCTTCTACTTCATCACACCCCACCCCCTCCCCTCCCCTCTACCTCATCACCCCCCACCCCCTCCCCTCCCTTCTACCTCATCACCCCCCACCCCCTCCCCTCCCTTCTACCTCATCACCACCACCCCCTCTCCTCCCCTCCCTTCTACTTCATCACCCCCCACCCCCTCCCCTCCCTTCTACCTCATCACCCACCACCCCCTCCCCTCCCCTCTACCTAATCACCTCCCTACCCCCTCCCTTCTACCTCATCAGCCCCCACCCCCTCCGCTCCCTTCCCTCCTACTTCATCACCCCCCACCCCTTCCCTCCCCTCCACCTCATCACCCCCCACACCCACCCTCCCCTCTACCTCATCACCTCCCCACCCCTCCCCTCCACCTCATCACCTCCCACCCCCTCCCCCCACCTCATCACCCCCCACCCCCTCCCCCCCACCTCATCACCCCCACACCCACCCTCCCCTCTACCTCATCACCTCCCCACCCCTCCCCTCCACCTCATCACCCCCCACCCCCTCCCCCCCACCTCATCACCCCCACACCCACCCTCCCCTCTACCTCATCACCTCCCTCACCCACTCTTTTCCCTCTACCTCATCACCCCCCCACCCCCTCCTTCCCCTCTACCTCATCACCTTGCCCACCCGCTTCCCTGTACCTGGTCACCTCCAGAATCCTTTTGTTTTGGTCTGTAGCAGCCCACATCTTAGTCTCAGGCAAGCCAAAGACCCAGATCTTCCCCACCCCTGGGGCTCTTCTATGTTCTGCCCTGTAGGGGCAGGCAGAGTCCCCTGGGGCCTGTGTGGGGAGGCTGTGTAGACCTCTGCTGGGTGGGGAGGCCACCTAGATCTTTGCTGGGGTGGGAAGCCCATGTAGACCTCTCCTGGGGTGAGAAAGGCTGTGTAGACCTCTCCTGGGGTGAGGAGACCATGTAGATTGCTCCTGAGTGGGGAGGCCGCATAGACCTCTCCTGGGTGGAGGCCCAGCTCTTCTCGGAAACCTGGTACAGAGTGAGGGGCTGGATGCAGCTGAGAAAATGCAGTGTCGGTCACACCTGGATCAGGGAGGGGGACCTGGGGGCTGCCTGCTCTCCTGTGTGGAGGGTGGAAGGGCCTGGCATTGGGTGGGGGTGGGGAGAGGGCTGGAGACCGCGACACACGCCCCTGGGGAGGTGCCCCCACCGCCAGGCCTTCTGCCCAGCACGCTCCGGGCCCTGCGCCCTGCCCTGCGCTCACACCTTCTCTCCCGCTCCCCGCAGGCCACGGACTCTGACTACGAGGACGCGCTGCCCAAGCACTCCTTCGTGAACCACTACATGAGCGACCCCACCTACTACAACTCATGGAAGCGCAGGGCCCAGGGCCGCGCACCTGCGCCGCACAGGTACGAGGCGGTGGCGGGCTCCGAGGCGGGCGCGCAGCTGCACCCGGTCATCACCACGCAGAGCGCTGGCGGCGTCTACACCCCCGCCGGCCCCGGCGCGCGGACTCCGCTCACCGGCTTCTCCTCCTTCGTGTGAGCAAAGCGCCGCGCCTCCCTCAGGGCGGAACGGAGGCAACTTTCCGGAGTCTATTTTTGTTAAGACAATCAACTCCAATAACTGAGCTGAAGTTTTTGTTTAAAAAGAAAAAAATCTGATAAGTGATGATTTTACCTACTTGTGGACACTAGATTTCAATTAGGAAGGTTTTTTTAAACGGCTTTTTGTAACTTCGCTGCAGGAAGCAGGTTTGTTTCTTTTTCTTTTCTTTTTAAGAGAAGGTGTATTTCACTGGTGCAATGGCTTGGCACCTCTGGGGCCTGGGAGGACCTCAGACCTCCCCAGCCCTGGGTTTCTCCGTCTTCAAGACCAACTCGGAAGGCTCAAGCGGGGAGAGGGAGTGGAGGGTCAGGTGAGATCTCAGAGCTGCCCCGGCCGGCCCCCGTCTCTTTCTACCTCCTCTTCCAGAGAACCAGCGGCTCACACCCTTCTCAACACAGGGCATCCTCGGCGGCTCCTGGGGTTTGAAGAGCAAACGTTTTTCCCTGGGCTCAGTGCGTTTTGTCCCAGCTTCATCTGTTTCTGAAATGTTCTCACTTGGCAGTGTCTAGTCAAGGAGTCGGCTTTCGGGTTCCTGACGGCCGGGCAGGGATGCTAAGGTGTGGCTCAGCCGTCACTGTCTGTGTCACTGCAGTGGTGCGGTCCTCAGGCTTTTCTGCCTGTCTTTCCCCCTTCCTTCCCACCTGACAGCGAGGGAGAGGGAAGCCTCTTAGGGCTGGAAGCCACCACGCTGGCCCTCTCCTTCCCCGAACACAGCACACGGTCAACTCCGCGGGACACGAGGACACGGGACGGCATCTCCAGAATTGCTTGTTACGTAGGAAGCGTGCATTGTTAACCAGAGTATTTTTTAAATCTTTTTATCTCTTTTTAAACTGTGTCACATGAAATGAATGCGTCTTTGCTGTCTCCAGGTGCCTTTTTATTAATTGTTCAGCTTTGTACATGGGAAAGATGAAAAGCAACAGTGTCTGCAAATAAAGCAAAACAGCTCTGAGAACACACGCTCCCGACTCGCCTCGTGCACACCAGGCCGTCCCCTCCCTCTGTCCTGGCTTCTGCCGGCTGCTCCCAGCAGCCACCGCTTCTCCACCACTGGCGCTGCTGCTGCCCCCTCTCCCAGTCCGAGGCCAGCTTTTAGCCTTAACAGGTTTTCTGGAAACATTTCCTTTTTTTATTTAAAATTGTCATTGTTTGGTTTAAATTTTTCAGCTAGATGAAAAGAGTATGAACTACTTTGGAAAACTTAACAGCTCAGAGATGGCCATGCCTCCAGCCCCTCACGTCATCTTTGCAACAGACGACTGGGCTGCCATGGTCCACCCCTCAGCCCGGGTCCCGGGTCTGGATGGAACGGGAGCACTGCTGGTGCCCACTGGCGTGTGTGCCCCGGGTCCCTGTAAGTGCCCCCTCACCAGCAGCAGCGTGACACACACAAGACTCAAGACCACCCTGTCAGTGCCCCCCAGTGCACGGCAAACGGGCAGGTGCCGTTCCCCCAGTGACCTGAGGGTAGGGGACAACTGAGCAGTATCTGACCAGTGCCACCCAGGAGCCAGTCTCCTGGCCACGTGCAGAAAGTGTGGCCCCTGCTTGCCTAGATGTTTTGTGCACCTCCATGGGCAGAGGGTGTGGATATTGCCTGGATTCTGTGCTGTCAGCGTTGCTGAGTATGGCCCCAGGAGACCAAGGAGACTTTTGTATAGGCTGGAAAACCCCTTTTCAGTCTTTCCAAAATTAGAGGGTATGGCAAGTTTCCTTTTTTCTCTCCTCCCTTCCTTCCCCTCCTTCCTTTCCTTTACCCCTCCTTTCCTTCCTTCCTCCCTTCCTCTCTTCTTTCCTCCCTCCCTCCCTTCCTTCCTTCCTCCCTCCCTCCCTCCCTCCCTCCCTTCCTTCCTCTCTTTCCTCCTTCTTTCCCTCCCTCCCTCCCTCTCTCCCCTATTCCTTCTTCCTTTTCTCCTCCTTCTTCTGAGTGGAGGGGGAAATACTCTGAACCGAAAATCCTAGATGCTTTGCCCAAAGCCACTTCTGCATGAGAATCGCCACCCACAGTTCCCCAGACAAGACTCGCCACAGTGGACAGCGCCACCTCCTTCCCCTCGGCCCCGGAGAGGGCGAGGTGGGCGGGAAGCCAGGATGTGAGCACTGGAATTTCTTGGAAGAGAAGCGATAAATGGAGACCACGGCCAACGCTGCTTTCTGTGCACTCTGATGACTGCTCTCTGCAGCCGTGAGGACGTGGCTTTACATGCCAGGGAGAGTGTTGAGATGTCTTAGGTTGAGGATGAGCAGATTCGAGATATGTTTGTTGCTCTCGGGTTTTCGATACAACATCATGACACTTCTGTTTCAAGCTCGTGTTTTCTGTCTCCCCTCCACTCTTAGTAAAACTTGATATGTACGGAGCGGCCTGTCCGAGGCTACGCCGGCCTCCTGGCTGCTGCTGGACTGTGCTTAGGACAGCGCCCATACCTCGGAGGGACTCTGTCCCATGAGAACCACCTGTGCAAAGGAACAGAGTTGGATGTTTCCAGGTAGATTTTGGCCTCCCAGAGCAATGCGGCATTTGAGAAGCAACAGTTCCTAACTCCTTATCTTCAGGGAAGGAAAAGAAAATCACAGCCTAGGAAGATGGAGATTGGATTTTAATCTCGGTTTTAAAAAGAGGACAAACAAAATGTCTCTAAGCCAGGCTAGATGGCATGTGCTCCCGCTCTCTCCTGCCGTGCTGAAAGTCACGCCTTGCAGATGCCTCATGACAGCAGTGGCTGAGTCTCCCCACCCACCCCCAACGTGGCTCATTTCAGATTGCTTCGGCCCCGGCCTGCAAGGATGTGGTCACGGAGTGGCCAGGAGGCTCCGTCTGAGCCACAGGGTTGGGTGTGCAGAGCTCCGTCCTCCTGGGGTGCCAGGGCAGAGATTCCAGGCAGGTGAGCCGAGAGAGAGCTGCCAGGCCACACCCCCTCGGCCTCCTGCACAGCCACCTTCTGGGTGAATCGGTCCAGCCTAAGCCCCTCTCCCCAGCCTCCCCTTCAGCCTCTCTCCCGGCCTGCTTTTATAAGGCGCACTTCACTCAATGCTGTAGCAAAAAAACAAGGGTCCCCAGGGAGAGGGGACCCAGATGGCCACACACGGAACGCGCCTCCACAGCCCCGGGAGGTGGCTCACTCTGTACAGGTCTTTGGAGGCCGTGCTTGTATCTGACTGTGACTGGGCTGAAGCATGATGTTTGCCTAACGGTTCGTAGCATGGTTTTTATTTCTTGCGCATTCTTGGCACACAGTGTAGCTATCCTCCTGACGAGCAACCCGTCTCCGTACGTAAGTGTGGCTCCCCGTGGGTCAGCGTCCTGGTAGCATGGATCCAGTCTGAAAGGTGAGGACAACGTGGAAACTCATGAGCTGAGCCTGCCCGCTGGGACACGTCTCCTTCCCGCGTCACCTTCTGGTTTAGGGAGCCGTCAGGTCCCTAAACGTTCCCTACAACTTTTTCTGAAATTGTGCAGAAAAACAGATCTCATTAAAAGAAAAAAAGAAACAACTTGTAGGAAGACAGAGAGGTGCTATGGGTACAATTTTTAATAAAAACATTATTTTGTTCCTTAAACGCTTGTGATTTTTCTTCAAGTATTGATGCAATTATTCGGGAGACCTTAGGAACCTTCTGGAATTGAAAAGCTGTAAATATGAACCACTGGGACTTCACCCCAGTGCCGTGCTGGACCCCCGGCACCCCCAACACCCTTACCTTTATCCTGTTGACATGCAGGTGTGTACAGGCAGCATCCCCCCAAATTGGAGTTGAGGTCAGGGGTAAAGCCACTCCACACCCTGGCCGGGTGACCTGGGGCAGGCAGCATGGAGCCTCAGCCAGTGAGACCCCCCTGCATGGACCAGCAGCCATTCCCAGGGCCAGCCCAACTCCACCCACCACCTGGCTGGACCACCAGAGACTTCACAGGTGTCCGGAGGAAAAGAACAGCTCATAGCCAAACTTAGCCTTGGTTGGGGGGAAGTGGAGCTGTGAGCAAGACGGCCTTTCCCTCCTAAGGGGTCTGTCCGCACCACGGCTTTTCACGCCCCAGGCGTGCTCTGGGTCGAGGGAATGAGATGAGGCCATTCCCTTCCCTTTCAGAAGTGGAATTTTGCTTGTTTCTTTCTTTTTAAGAGACAGGGTCTCACCCTGTTGCTTAGGATGGAGTGCAGTGGTGTGATCATAGCTCACTGCAACGTTAGCCTCCTGGGCTCAAGTGATCCTCCCACCTCGGCCTCCCTAAGTGCTGGGACTGCAGGGTGCCTAAAGTGGAATTTTCAAAGGCATCTGCCAGTCACTGCAGGTACCCTGGGCTTCTATGAAACACGGGGCCACTGAGGCAGCCACATGCCGGGGCCAGCAGGAGGAAGCATGGCTGCCCCCTTATCACCCATCTTGCAGGCCTTTGGGCCTCAGTGGCCCCAAGATCGTTAAAAATCTCAGTGTCCAGGCCACACCCAGGCCAATTAAATCAGAGTCTCTGGGGATCGGGTGCAGACGTTTGTTTTGAAAGCTCCCCAGGTGATTCCAACGCAGCAAGGAAGCTACGCTGCCGGGAGGAGGGGCCAGGGTGGGGCCAGTGTTCTGACCTTGAATGAAGGGACAGGGTTCTGACTTTGCCAACGTTACCTTTTGCTCCGGAAGCAGTCGCTGCCACTGATAAGCCCCAGGTAAGAACCCTTTCATTTTCTCTGTTTTCCCACCGTGTTCAGCCCACATCCCACCACCCTCCATAATACGACATGTAAGTCTGCAGATTTCCCAGCATCTCCAATATTTCAGAAGTTGCAGCTGCGGTGGAAAAGGCCCCTGACATTTACTGAACGCACGCCATGTGCCTGATGGTGCTCTGTGTTCTCGTTAATCCACAGAACTCCCACTAGGACCCTGTGAGGTAGGTACAGTCAGGGGGGTCCCATTGTGTAGATGAGGAAACGTGCCCAGAGAGGTGGAGCCATTTGCCCAGGGGTAGCCAGCTGACCAAGGCAGATCAGCTCCAAACCTGGGCAGCTGGGGGCTCCGGAGCCTGGTGACTAGGCCTGACCACTGCACTGCACTGCCTCCCACGAGGCTGTCTGCAGTCACCCTCAGATCCATGGGCTGTTATCCTGTGAGGAGGCATGTACCTCTCCCTACAGCTTCTGCAGTCACCCTCAGATCCGTGGGCTGTTATCCTGTGAGGAGGCATGTACCTCTCCCTACAGCTCGGAGCCTGGCGTCATTACTGCAGCGTCACGGGCTGAATGCACAGGCGGCTTAGAAGATTTTATTTTCTCCACACCATCCTCTCCTGTTAGAAAGAAGAAAGGCATGAGTTAAGTTGGGATAGGTGATGCAAAGCCCTGCCGTTACTAATATTGTTGAAGAGTTCATGGGAGAAAGTTGTAAACGCAACTAGTTAGCCCGGAGAAAAGAACTGCCCTGTCTTGTTGGATGACGATTCCATAAGAATAACTCCACAAGAAGGAAAAGCAGCCCAGGTGAGATGCCAGCCACATCGGAAGGGAGAGGAGTTGAGTGCAGGAGCCCTGATACGGCCTCTGGGACTCTGGCATCAGCATTTGGTTCCCCGTGGGTGAGAAAACAGGGAGGAAGGAGGACGGGGAGGGAGCCTCCAGCTTGATCACTCCTGGGAGGAGCCTGTGGATTTCTGGGCTTGGGGGTCCCACAGAGCCCAGTGCCCATCTTCCTCCAGCCTCTGTGCCATCTAAAGTGGGCACTCCATAGGTGCAGAACCAGGAGGGACCCGCATCTTCCTGAGTTCAGGTCTCCTCTGAAAGGAACTGAATCTGGGTCCTCCTCTCCCTCACAGAGAGCCCCATCCACAGGAGGTGAAGCCCCAGGCCCTGCTACGACTCTTGAACCAATGGGCACCACCCTTACCAAAGCATCTCTGAGCTGAGCTGGGTTCCCAAGGGCCAAACTCAAGGGCGGAGCAGGTTTGCCTGTGCTGTGGCTGCCACAGCCCATTTCTCCTGCCCGACAGCAGCCTCACTGCCTCTGGGAAATCGCCTCTTCCCCCAACAGATCCTGCATGGCACAACCAGTCTTTGGGGCCATCCTTCCAGGCCAAGAGGCAACGTGTGTCCCGAGCCAGGTGGAATGGGGCAGGGCAGGCGCTGCTCCCTCCTGGGGATGTGAACAATTTGAATTCCCCAGCAGGGAATGAACAATCTGCAGGCTCCTCTGAGATTCTTCTCTCAGAGCCCCTGGCTTCCAGAGCCCCCTTTTCTTCCTGCCAGTTTCCAAGCTGGGCTCCTGTCCACGTGTCCAGCTCTTGACATCCCCTAAGTTCCTTTTGCTGAACTTAGCCTGAGTCAGTTCATTCACCTTCTTGTAACCGAAGAACCTGCTCACGAACCTGGGGGAGCCCCCACAGGCCCGAGCTCTGGCAGCAAAGCTCCTGGGAAGGCCCTCCAGCTCTCAGAGTGGCAGCCGTGTCCCTGCTGTGTGGGCTCAGGCGGGAAATGCTACCTACATCATGGTGCACACGCTCTGCAGCCACAACACACTCATGTCCCCAGTCTGCGTGAAAAGATTCACCCACCTGGGCTGAGGCCTCACTTACAGGGTGCCGGGGACACAGGCTGGAGCAACCAGCCTGGCATGCTTTCCACAAAACAAGGTACTTCCAGCGGGGGAAAAAAAAAAAGTGCTCTGTGAGAGTCATGAACTAATTTACCCTTAGATGAAGTGACCTTCTCTGCAGGTCACCATCCCCATGCCCACCAGCAAGAAGGTGTAGGGTTGACTCAGATTGAAGAGTGCAGAGCCGTTGCACCCCTGCAGTGCGGGCCCCTGGCTCCACCCCAACCTCATGCTCTGACCCTAAGGAGAGGCAGGGGTGACCTCTGGTGTCCTTCACAGATGCAGGATCCTTACTTCCCCGCACTTAGACCCTGTGGAAAGGAGAAGCCAGATTTCACAAGATGTGGGGGCCTAACCATGGGAAGCACCAGCATGCACTGAGCGGGCTGCAGGTGCCCTGGCGGACTCAGCACCCCCATGGCCTCCACCATGGGCTCGAGGGTGACTGCAGGGTAGGACTCTCCTGTGTACCACGGTTCATACCACGGCCAGGCAAGACCCACAGTGCTAAGAAAATGGCAAACCAGGCCGAGCTTGGTGGCTCATGCTTGTAATCCCAGCACTTTGGGAGGCCGAGGCGGGCAGATCACCTGAGGTCAGGAGTTCGAGACCAGCCTGACCAACATGGAGAAACCCCATCTCTACTAAAAATACAAAAAATTAGCTGGGCGTGGTGGCACATGCCTGTAATCCCAGCCACTCGGGAGGCTGAGGCAGGAGAATCGCTTGAACCCAGGAGGTGGAGGTTGCGGTGAGCAGAGATCGCACCACTGCACTCCAGCCTGGACAACAACAGCGAAACTCCATCTCAAAAAAAAAAAAAAAAGAAAATGGCAAACCAAGCCATGGTTCTGAGGTTGGTGACAAGGTCTTTCCATATTTCCCAAGAAAATCAAAATTCCGCATGGTCACGCCAGTGTCTGTGAAATTCACAGTTATATTTTAGAAGTTTGGTCTTAGTAAGTGGAACCATGTGCAGATACTGTATTCGGGAACCACAGAAGCCTTTGCAAACCTTCCGGTTAAGCAGCCTATTTTTCTGAAATGGTTGGCTCACCGGATGCTTATTTTAAAAGGATTTGAACGTGTCCATGGATTTGCACAAGTACCTCAGGATTTGCCAAAAATTCTTTCCCTTTAATGGCTTATGTCAATTAACAGCCAGCATGGGTGAAAATTCCAAGCTGTGAATTCAGGACTCTGTGGTCTTAAAATGTCCTGCTTCTCCTCAGATAAGACAATACTCTGCAGTCAGTAAGCAAACCACTCTATTATGGGGCTGAATTTCAAATAAATTTCAAATAAAATTTCAAATATTTTAATTACAATAAAAAGTCGTATTTCTGAGGCATCCCGAAAATGCATCCGTTTCTGTGGGATTCTCCAGCCGCCACCAATATGTTTGGCCTGCAGAGCTGGTGGGTCCAGAGAGCCCCATGGGGTCCCCGAAGAGAGGTCGAGAGGAAAATCCCATTCCCCTGGTGGAGTCCCAGGTTTACAGGGATGGGTCCCTTGCCTCTCTCTGTCTTAGGGAACATTTTGCAAGGACGTTGAGTGCCAGAGAATTGGAGAATCTGGGAGTCGCTTGCCGCAGAGGCGAGGTATGGCAGAAACTAGGTGGAGATCCAACAAGCCCCTGGGTAGGGGCATCTCTCATGGAGACGGGCCGCTCAGCCTCACAGTGAGCCCCCTGCAGAGCCCTCAGCACAAGTGTGGCCTGGCCTGGGCTCTCTCACTCCACCCTCCCCCACCCATTGCTCATACCTTCTCCACCACTGATGTCTTTCTGTCCTCTGCACTTCAGCCCATGCTCAGTCTCTTCCCCAGGAACCACCCCTCCCCACCCCCAGCGGTTCCAGCCAGCCTGGTCCCCCCATCTCTGGCCACCCACTGTCTCAGGAAGGCCACACCCTGGGACCTTGTTCATTATTTTTACATCCTCCCCATGACTAGGACATGAGTCCCATGAGGTTAGAGTTTGTCCTTTCTTCTTTGTTTGCACACCCCAATACCAACTCTAGCGTGCAATACCAACTCTAGCGTGCAATCCCCACATGCTGAGTGCTCCGGGGAGACAGGAGCACATCAGATGCTGCCTGCCTTTCAGCCTGCCTGTAACCAAACGCTGGGCCCATGGTAGGGGCACAGCAATCTCCAAGCTATACCATTAAGTGCAAAATAAGCATGGTTCCATTTGTGTGTGTGTATGTATATGTGTATGTGGGTTGTATATGTGTATACACCATGCATGTGGGGTGGACACACGTGCACACCCCCCAAACCCCTGTCAAGAAAGGGCATAATACCGTGTTGCAGAGAAAGCCTCTAGTGCCTTCAGGATTTGCCTCAGGTGCAGAGAGTTGCCTCCCCCAAGGACTCATTCTTCCAGGAACAGCTACATCTCTGGCTGATGGAAGTGGGCATATCAAGGAAGGTTTGGCCATTTCAGCTGGACAGGGAATAACTCTGGTGGGACACGTTTACCCTGAAGCTCCCAGGGAGTTGGGCCAAGGCTCTGCCAGGCACACAGCATGGCTAAACTCCACCCAATCCTGCCCTTACTCCCTCCACAAGTGTGGACCCTGATGCAAACCCTGCCTTCCCCATTCACTCTGAGGGCCACTTTTGGAGACCTGCTCTGTAACACATGGAAAGAGCTGCCTGGGAAACCAGGCCAGACAACCTCAGGGAACTCCTCTCCCCTGGACTTGCCTGCCCTGCCAGTGAAGCCAGCACTTCTGGATTTTGGGGATCTGCTGAAATGTCTACCACATGTGCAAAGTCATATGAGAAAGGAAATGTCTTCATAGTACACTACATGGCTCAGTTGTGGGTGGTATTTAAGTAGCTATTATATATTGAACTTTGTGTATTGACTTGTTAACAAACTGTGATATAATTATGTTGGGAAGTGAGGGAGGGTAATGTTTGTGATGATGTTTGTGAGCAGGGTGAGGGCTAAGACTTATGATTCCTGAGTGAGGAGTCATAAAATGTAAAAAAAAAAAAAAAAAAATGATCAAAGTCACAGCATAAGCACAGCACAGTACTTAGAAAGATGAGGGCCAGGCATGGTGGCTCACACCTGTAAGCCCAGCACTTTGGGAGGCCAAAGTGGGAGGATCACGAGGTCAGGAGTTTGAGACCAGCCTGGCGGACATGGCAAAACCCCATCTCTACTAAAAATACAAAACTTAGCCAGGCATGGTGGCACGTGCCTGTAATCCCAGCCACTCCAGAGGCTGAGGCAGGAGAATTGCTTAAACCCAGGGGTCGGAGGTTGCAGTGAGCCGAGATTGTGCCACTGCACTCCAGGCTGGGTGACAGAGCAAGACTGCATCTTGGAAAAAACAAAAGAAGAAGAAAAAGAAAGATGAGGGTAGATAGGATAAATACAAGATTCAACAGTTAAAGGAATTGCAAATGACAGCCTGGGATGGAGAGTCAGGGCTGCAAGGCTGTGGCAGAGTAAGCAGACCTGGAGCAGAGACCACACAAGGGACCGTCAGCTTTTATGATATGCTTTATTATACTATTTGACTTTTACATATGTTACTTTCATTTAAAAAAGAATTAAAAGGGAAAAAATTAGACATTGTGTTGTTTTTCATTATGTAAGACTTTAAACAACCCAAATGTCCATCGGAAGGGGATTTGGAAAATGAATTATGCCAATCCACACATGGGAACCCATGCAGCTGTTTAAAAGAATGAGATGAGGCCGGGCGCGGTGGCTCACGCCTGTAATCCCAGCACTTTGGGAGGCCGAGGCGTGTGGATCACAAAGTCAGGAGATCGAGACCACGGTGAAACCCCATATCTACTAAAAATACAAACAAAATTAGCCAGGCACGGTGGTGGGTGCCTGTAGTCCCAGCTACTTGGGAGGCTGAGGCTGGAGAATGGCATGAACCTGGGAGGCTGAGGCCAGAGGATGGCATGAACCCTGGAGGCAGAGCTTGCAGTGAGCCGAGATCGCGCCACTGCACTCCAGCCTGGGCAACAGAGTGAGACTCCATCTCAAAAAAAAAAAAGAATGAGATGGGATCACATGCATGAAGATAGCCATCTGCATATGTGCGTGTAAACACACACACGCTAGAAGGTGTAGAAACTATCTCTGGAAAGATGAACAAGAAATTGGTAACAGTGGTTGCCTCTAGAAAGAACAAAAGGAGGGCAGGCGCGGTGGCTCACGCCTGTAATCCCAGCACTTTGGGAGGCCAAGGCAGGTGGATCACAAGGTCAGGAGTTCGAGACCAGCCTGGCCAATATGGTGAAACCCCATCTCTACTAAAAATACAAAAATTAGTCTGGTGTGGTGGTGCGTGTCTGTAGTCCCAGCTACTCGGGAGGCTGAGGCAAAAGAATCACTTGAATCTGGGAGGCCAAGCTCGCAGTGAGCCGAGATCACGCCATTGCACTCCAGCCTGGGCGACAGAGCAAGACTCTGTCTCAAAACAAAAACAAAAACAAAAACGAACGAAAGGAAAGGAACCAGAGTGGAGAGAGACTAACCTTCACACTGCATTTCTCACCATGGACATGTGTTATCTTTCCCAATAAAAAAGAGAAAACCTAAAATGTGAAGGCATCCACGCCGGGTGATCCACCCTCGCCAGCCCTCAGTGTCTGTCCTCTCTTGGCCTCCTAGGCAAATGGGCACAGTCCTCAAATGGAGACAATGAGCCACCTCCTAGCTGTGTGGTCTAGGGAAAATCACAACCCTCTCCCTTCCTTTCCTCTCTTTCTCTTTCCCTTTTTCCTTTCCCTTTCATTTTCCCTTTCCTCTCCTCTCCTTTTCCTTTCCTTTCTTTTCTTTCCTTTTTTATGGAGTTTTGCTCTTGTTGCCCAGGCTGGAGTGTAGTGGTGCAATCTCGGCTCACCACAACCTCCGCCTCCTGGGTTCAAGCGATTCTCCTGCCTCAGCCTCCCGAGTAGCTGGGATCACAGGCATGCGCCACCATGCCTAGCTAGTTTTGTATTTTTAGTAGAGACGGGGTTTCTCCATGTTGGTCAGGCTGGTCTCGAACTCCCGACCTCAGGTGATCTGCCCGCCTCAGCCTCCCAAAGTGCTGGGATTACAGGCATGTGTCACCACACCCAGCCATTCTTTTCCATAATATCACACCAGGTTATTTTGAGGATTACATGGGAAGTTAGTGGGAAAGCAGTGTGAAGACTCCAAAGATATATTATATATATTAGTGTTTGTTAGTTTATTCCCATTGTCAGCATTGCTTCCACCACCACCATCTCAGGGCACTTCAGGTAAGAAACAGGGTCCACCAGTCAATGTGTGAGCCATCCCACCCTGGCCGCCCAGGTGTCCACAGGAAAACCAGGGACAGAAGACCAGGACACCTGTCCTCACAAGTAGGTCAGAGATGACTCAAGCCAACCACTCCAAGGTTTCACCATCAACCCATTCACACAGGTAGAGTTTTAAGTAAATTAAAAAAAATAGCCACTTTTTTTTTTTTTTTTTTTTTTTTTTTTTTTTTTTTTTGAGAGGGAGTCTCATTCTGTCACCAGGCTGGATTGCAGTGGGGCGATCACAGCTCACTGCAGCCTCTGCCTCCCAGGTTCAAGTGATTCTCCTGCTTCAGCCTCCCGAGTAGCTGGGACTACAGGTATGCACCACCGCACCTGGCTAATTTTTTGTGTTTTTAGTAAAGACGGGGTTTCACTGCATTAGCCAGGATGGTCTCGATCTCCTGACCTTCATGATCCACCTGTCTCGGCCTCCCAAAGTGCTGGGATTACAGGCATGAGCCACCATGCTCGGCCTAAAATAGCCCCTCTTAAAATTCATAACCCTGGTTTTAACCAGCCCAAACTGAAGCTGGACTGTAGTCAGCATTTCATTCGGGGGCAACTTACGATCTTTTGGGTAAGAAATTGTACCTTGGGTCTGTCCATTCAGAATTATTCTTCCATTCAGAATTATCTGTACTGAAAAGTGTCATACATTTTTAAAATATATTTTGAAGTTTCAGAAATATTAACTTACTTAACCCTTGACTTAAAAGCTTAGCCAGCTAAGGCTCACTCTTCCACACCCACATGCTACATCCCAGCCTCTGTGTCTTCCCTTCTAGAGTAGCCTCTAATTCTGATTGTCTTTTATCATACCCAGGACAATCACCACTAAATCTGGCATCTGGATGTTCTGTTGCCTTCCGAATGAATCAGCATCCAGCTCAGACTTAAAGTGGAAACCCACTGGAATCTCAATTAGACCACCAAGAATCCTGGTCGCTCTTAGCAGAGATTATTGGAAAACAAGAAGATTAATGGCACAAGGAAGCACAGGTTAGCCAAGGTGGAGGTCAATGTGGTCAGAACCCCCAATGCCCCTGTCTGCTCTCAGGGAGGTTGTTTCACCAAATCTACCACCAGCCAATTTGTCTGCCCTCTGTTGACAAGCTGCTCCCATCTAGCTAACGGGAAGAGAAATTCATCACCATGGCTGGGCTGAGGGAAGAGCCAGTTGAGCCAGGTTGAGCCGGAGGCAGCTAAACCAAGGACATTACAGGAAGTCAAGGATCAAGAGGGTTGTGTGACTGTGACTGTGTCCCCTAGAGGCAGGCCATGAACGGCTGTCTTCCCAGTGTGTGCAGGAAGCACAAATTCTGCATCAGACGCTGTCAAAACCCTGCTCCTTCTCTCGCTTGCACCAGTTGGTGGTATGTTGTGTGCAGTACTCACATTGATGACCTATTTACATTTTTCTAAATCAAAATGCACCTGTTGGTTTCTGTTTCCTGGAGTCTTACACTCTCAGTTTCCATGAGCATCTTCCAACCTGGCCAGCCCATTCCCCTGGGAGGTTTCCTTCGGCTGTGCGAGTTTCTTTGCTTTTAGCCAGAATAATATCCTGCAAGTGTCACCCAGGTAGGCCCCATAACAACTGCCCAACGAGGCCTCTGTAGATAGTTGGTCGAGATCAGAGGTTCAGAAACTGCAGCCAGAGGCCAAATGTAACCCACTGCCTGTTACTTATTTATATTTTTGAGGTGGAGTCTCAGTCTGTCACCCAGGCTGGAGTGCAGTGGTACAATCTCAGCTCACTGCAACCTCCTCCTCCCAGGTTCAAGTGATTCTCCTGCTTCAGCCTCCCAAGTAGCTGAGGTTACAGATGCCTGCCACCACACCTGGCTAATTTTTGTATTTTTTTGTAATTTTAATAATTTTGTAATTTTAGTAGAGATGGGGTTTCACAATGTTGGCCAGGCTGGTCTGGAAATCCTGACCTCAGGTGGTCGACCCACCTGGGCCTCCCAAAGTGCTGGGATTACAGGCGTGAGCCACCACACCAAGCCCTGTTATTATTTTTTTTCTAACAGTTTTATTTACCAAGATGTAATTTACATGCCACACCACACAGTCACCCATTAAAAGTGTACAAGTCAGGAGTTCTGAGCACATTTACAGAGTTGTGTAATCATTACCCTGTTCCAATTTTAGAGTGTTATCATCCCCAAAGCAGACCTTGTACCCATTACTAGTCACTCACATTTCCTCACCACATCTGCAAACCCTGACCCAGGCCTACGCAATCACAAATCTACTGTCTGTCTCTCCAGTTTGCCTTTTTTGAACATCTTACATAAATTAAATCATATAATGTGAAGCTTTTGTGACTAAAACAATGAAAATTCACCCAATGTAAGACAGAGATTGACAGAAGGGTAAAATGACCCATCTCTATGCCTTCTACGGTAATATTGCTTCAAATATGGTGATATAGGTAAGCTGAAAGAAAAGAATAGAAAAACATTAATCAATAGAAAGGAGAAGTAGATGCATATAAATCAGATAAAGTAAACTGCAGAGCAAAGAAAAATTACAGAGACAGAAAGGGAAGTTAAAGAATGATAAAAGGGTCAAATCACTATTAAAGCATGGCAATCCTAAATGTGTATATGCCAAAAATAAGAACTGAAATATGTCAAGAAAAAACTGATAGACCTTAAAGAAGAAATAGACAAGTCTACAATTATAGCTGTAGATTTCAACACATATAGTTGTACACTCTCAGCAATTGATAGAATGACTAGACAAAAAGTAAGTTTATACAAAAGCTTAACACTACCATCAACCAACAGAGTGAATACATTTTTTTTTTTTTTTTTGAGACGGAGTCTCGCTCTGTCACCCAGGCTGGAGTGCAGTGGCGCGATCTCCGCTCACTGCAAGCTCCACCTCCCGGGTTCATGCCATTCTCCTGCCTCAGCCTCCCAAGTAGCTGGGACTACAGGCGCCCGCCACCACGCCTGGCTAATTTTTTAAAATATTTTTAGTAGAGACGGGGTTTCACCATGTTAGGCAGGATGGTCTCAATCTCCTGACCTTGTGATCTGCCCACCTCGCCCTCCCAAAGTGCTGGGATTACAGGCGTGCCCAGCCCAGAGTGAATACATTTATTTACAGAAAACTCCATTCAACAACAGCAGAACACACATTATTTTCAAGTACCCATGGAACATTATTGTATTAGTCCATTTTCATACTGCTATAAAGAACTACCCGAGACTGGGTAATTTATAAAGGAGAGAGGTTTAAGTGGCTCACAGTTTAGCATCGCTGAGGAGGCCTCAGGAAACTTACAGTCACGGCAGAAGGCGAAGCGGGAACAAGGTAACAGGAAGGAGAAGTGCCGAGGAGCCTAGAGGGAAGAATCCCTTATAAAACCATCAGATCTCATGAAAACTCAATCACTATCAAGAGAACAGCCTGGGGGAAACGGTCTCCATAATTCAATTTTCTCCACTGTGTCTCTCTCTTGACAAGTGGGGATTATGGGGGTTACAATTCAAGATGAGATTTGGGTGGGGACACAAAGCCTAACCATATCAATCATTCAAGATAGAACATATCCTGAACTATAAAACATGCCTCAACATGTTTAAAAGAATTGAAAGTGAAATTGATTTTAGCCAGAATAATATCCTGCAAGAGGCAAGAATATGGAGTCTGACCACAATGGAATCAAACCTCAAATCAATAACAGAAAAATAAAAGGAAATTCTCCAAACATTAAAAATCTGGAAAACAAAATTCTAAATAAACGATGGGTCAAAGAGAAAGTCTTCAGGGAATTAAATATATATATATATATATGTGTGTGTGTGTACATTGCTAGACTAATATATATATATTACTGAACTAAAATGAAAATACAAATCAATTGGTGGGTTGAAGCTGAAATAGTTCTGAGAAGGAAATTTGTAGCACTAAATATATTAGAAAAGAAGGAAAGTTTTAATCATAAAAACTCCCACCTTAAAAAATTAGAAAAGATCGTGCCATTGCACTCCAGCCTGGGTGACAGAGCAAGACAGTCTAAAAAAACTAAAAATAAAAAAAAAACAGACTGCAGTGAACCCCCAACCCCTTTTGCCACATGAGGATACAGCAAGAAGGCACCATCTGTGAGCCAAGAAGGGGGTCTCCCGAGACGCAGAATCTGTCAGCTTATTCATATTCTTGCCTCCAGAACGATGAGAAATAAACTTCTGTTGTTTGCCAGCTGCCCAGTCTATGTTATTCTGTGGTAGCATCCTGAACAGGACTAAGACAGTAGGAGACAGACAGGAGAGCATGTTTAGGTGCAAAAATCTTGACTTTACCCTCACAGACCCTTGGTGATGCCAAAGGAAACCTCTAAAGGGAGAGAAGGAACCCAGAAAGCAAGAGGGAGAATAAGTGGTTGTAAAATGTCCTCTTTCTTTTTAGAAGGGAGGATCTTGCAAGAGATTGGGCTGCTGGGGTGGAGAGGGGAACACACGACCAGCAGCCAACTGAATATCCCAGAGGGAGCTTTGTGGGTGCCCCTGCGTCTCAGTGTTCTTCTCCAGGCCCAGAACATGAACATCTTGTCAAGCCTGTCCACAGAGACATGGGCACTCCTGGTGGCCTGTGTCACACCCTTGCTGCTGAGATAAGCAACAATTGCAGCTCACTCGCCACCAGATGCTGACTAACCAACCTCTGCTCCACCAGAGACATCTACAGCTTTGATCGGACAAGAAGCTAATTTCAGTAACTTTCTCCAGGTAAGAGACCATGGTCATGGGCTGGTTCTGGCTGGTTTACAGAGGCTGTGCACTGAGTGGCTTTGTGTCTCTGTGTCACCTTTCGATATATAGGGCTACCTGTAGAGCATTTAAATGTTAAGTCTCAGCCAGGCGCGGTGGCTCAGGCCTGGAATCCCAGCACTTTGGAGGCCAAGGCAGGTGGATCACCTGAGGTCAGGAGTTCAAGACCATCCTGGCCAATATGGTGAAACCCCATCTCTACTAAAAATACAAAAATTAGCCGGGTGTGGTGGTGGGCGCCTGTAATCCCAGCTATTTGGGAGGCTGAGGCAGGAGAATCGCTTGAACCCGGCAGGCGGAGGTTGCAGTGAGCCGAGATCGGACCACTGCACTTCAGCCTCGGTGACGAGAGTGAAACTCTGCCTCACAAAAAAAAAATGAAGTCTCCACTTGCATGTTCCATTTCATGTTTGTCTAGTTTGCATGTGTCAGGACCCCCTGCATGAACAGTCGCAGCTCCTCCTGTAACCTATTGAAAATATGCCCCTGGCCAGCCCATTCAGCTTGATTTCTATTCTCCCTTCCCTCTCTCCAAGTGTCTGCTCCCAGGCTGTAGCTGGAGTCTACACTTCCCCACCTGCCAGAATGGCCACCCGCAGGCTGTGGCTCTTTATAAGAACTAAAGTCTCCTTTCCAAATTTCTGGATCTTGTGATTTTTTTAAGTTAACACTGGCCTGCTGCAGGGTGGTGTGGGGGGCAGGTGGTTCCCACCTCCATCAGGGGGTTAATCGGAGATGGGGAGGCAGGGGGCTTCCCCTGGGATGCTGAATGAGATGAGGACAAGGGTGGGAAAGAAGCAGCTGCTGGATGAAGAGGAGGAATCTCAGGGCCTGGAGACAACACAAAGCTGGGCTCTGGGCATGGCGGGAGGGAGCTGCAGCTGACCCCCATACCGTCCGTGCCGCTCAGGGCCCGGCAGCTGACTTGAATTCCCCACACAGGGTTAGGCCTCAGGCAAAGTCAGGAAGACATTCCCTGCCTGTCCCACCCCTGAGTCACTGGACACACCAGGCCATCGCCCAGGGGTTGCAGAGAAGGATAAGACATGACTCGACCTGGCAGATGCCAAGTTCCAGATGCCAAGTGACGTCTTGGCCACATCACAACTGTAGACCCAGGTGCCTCAGATGCACGTGGACGTCTGAACAGTCCTGGCTGCTTTTCATAGTTCCACAGACATGTAGCTCACGCCTGTAATCCCAGCACTTTGGGAGGCCGAGGCGGGTGGATCACTTGAAGTCAGGAGTTTGAGACCAGCCTGGCCAACATGGCAAAACCCCGTCTCTACTAAAAATACAAAAATTGGCTGGGTGTGGTGGTGCGTGCCTCTAATCCCAGCTACTCGGGAGGCTGAGGCAGGAGAATTGCTTGAACCCGGCAGGCGGAGGTTGCAGTGAGTCGAAATCATGCCACTGCACTCCAGCCTGGGCGACAGAGCAAGACTCAGTCTCAAAATAATAATAATAATAATAAATAAATACAAATAGTTCACAGATGTTCGCTCCTTCCTGCGGCTGCCACTGCTGCTGTTGTTAAGTGTCCAGGGCAAGTGGAGCTCATGGCAGGCAGGAGGAAGCCAGGGATGCCTTATGATGCGGGAAGGATCAATGGATCGTGAGACAGAGGGGCGGGACATTCTGGGGACAGACAAAAATGGAAAGGGGGGAAATAGAGCTTTCCAATCATTAGAAATAAGGCAGAAATTCCCCAGCCGGAGGCGACTGGACCCAGCTTTCCCTGTCATCAAGGAGTCTCCGAGGAACAACTTTTGTGACCAAGTGAAAGTCAGTGAGTGGCTGAGAATCTTGTCCCGTCTCCCGAGGGTGACTGCAGGACTCCTACCCATGCGTAGGTGCCCTGCCTCCTCCAAGGTGGCAGCAGCTCCCCTAAAAATCCTGACTTGTGTTTAACTAAAATGGCTACAACTCGGCCGGGCATGGTGGCTCACACCTGTAATCCCAGCACTTTGGGAGGCCGAGGAGGGTGGATCATTTAAGGTCAGGAGTTCGAGACCAGCCTGAACAACATGGTGAAACCCCATCTCTACTAAAAATACAAAAATTAGCTGGGTGGGCCAGTCATGGTGGCTCACGCCTGTAATCCCAGCACTTCGGGAGGCAGAGGCGGGTGGATCATTTGAGGTCAAGAGTTCGAGACAAGCCTGGCCAACATGGTAAAACTCCATCTCTAATAAAAATAGAAAAAGTAGCCGGGCATGATAGCACACGCCTGTGATCCCAGCTACTCGGGAGGCTGAGGCAAGAGAATTGCTTGAACCCAGGAGGTGGAGGTTGCAGTAAGCCGATATCGTGCCACTGCACTCCAGCGTGGGCAACAGAGCAAGACTCGGTCTCAAAAAAAAAAAAAAAAAAAAATGGCTACAACTTGAGGACAGAGAGCCTTCCGGATCTCTATGATGTAAACCCTGGAGGGGAATCTTAAGCTCTCTGGAACCTTCCCCAGGGTCTGCCAGAAGCTCAGCCACTTCTACATTCTAGGGACAGGTAAGACAGATGAGGTCATTGTCTTCACTCACAGAGCTGATATTCTGGGGAAATGGACAGACAGAAACCAATAAGTAAGGTTATTTCAAATAACAAGGTCCCTGCCAGACAGAACAGGGTTCAATAATGGGGAGACCCATGCTGAAGGCTGGTCTCTTCCCTGCAAGGAGCTCAGATCACACACCAAGGAATTGGCCCCCAGGACATGAACACCGGTCAGTCAGAGGCCAGGGGAAGCCTTAGGCTTTACATCTTACTTTTTCCTCCATCGCATCATAGAAGACATGATTGAACCTTAGCACGCTGCAGCCCTCCCTGCCCCATACGCAGCAGCTGCACCATCCTGTGGAAAAACCGTCATAACCAGTTACTGCCGGGATCTCAGGAAGAAGAGCACAGAGATAAAAGGAGACCCTTTGCTTCCACGGCAACTGCATTTGGTCCAGACTCAAAAGTTCAGCCTCGATTTGTACAAAATTGCACAAAAGGAGAAAGCCTTTCCTGGTCTAGAGAGCTTCAAGATCTTCCAAGCAACTCTGCAGAAAAAAGATTCTATCTGAGGCCGGGTGCGGTGGCTCACGCCTGTAATCCCAGCACTTTGGGAGGCCGAGGTGAGTGGATCACGAGGTCAGGAGTTCAAGACCAGCCTGGCCAACATGGTGAAACCCCGTCTCCACAAAAGTGCAAAAATTAGCCAGCCATGATGGCGAGTGCCTGTAGTCCCAGCTACTCGGGAGGCTGACGCAGGAGAATCATTTGAACCCGGGAGGTGGAGGTTGCAGTGAGCTGAGATTGCATCATTGCACTCCAGCCTGGGCAACAGAGCGAGCCTTCATCTCAAAAAACAGAAAAAGCAGAGATTCTATCTGACACATTGGCGTGGATTCAGGCAAATCCAGAAATTGGATTTGTCCGAATACAGTAAATGGCTGCATTAAATATATTAATTCATTAAATGCATTAAGTTGCTGCAGAGATTTCCACTGTTTCGTTATTACACCGTTTATTTATGCAGTCTCCTACAAATGGACAATTAAAAGCTATCGGCTCTTACAGGCAAGGGAAGGTCACCCAGGGGTTCTCATGGTCCACATTCTCAAAAAAATAATATAAATAAATAGTTCCACAGACGTTAGCTCCTTCCTGCTGCTGCCACTGCTGCTGTGCCCTTTACTCAAATTCTCCCAATGGTTACATTTCACATAACTACAGCGCAAGAGAAAAACCAGAAAACTGAGGTGAGCACAATTGGTATATGGTGTGTCTAGAGCTCTATGCCATTTCCCCACTGGTGCAGATTCAAGTAAAACCTACTGTCATCAAGATACAGAACTGTCCACCCCCAGAAAGGTCACCAAGCTGCCCTTCTGTGGTCACAGCCACCTGCCCCATCTGTGACATTCTTACCTGGCAACTGCTCATCTGTTTTCCATCACTATAATTTTGTCATTTTGAGAATCTTATATAGATATGACTTTCAGAGATTGGCATTTTTTTTTCAACTCAGTCCAACATACTCCATCTAAGTGGCTGCATGTTCCTTTTTATGTGGAAACGGTATTCCACGGTACGGAGGTAGCATTGTTTATTTTAACCCTTCCCCTGTTTCCAGATTTTGGTTTATGTAAATCAAGCTGCTGTGAACATTTGCATGTAGGCTTCTGTGCCTATGTAAGTTTTCCCTCCAGAGGGAGCAATCCCCAGGAATGTGGGTGCTAGGTCATCCGGTGAAGTGTGTTTCTTTTTGTAAGAAACTGCCAGACTGTTTTTCAGAGCAATTGTACCCTTTTACATCCCACCAGCAATGTGGGAGGAAACCATTTTCTGCACCTCCTCAACAGCATTTAGTCCTGTCACTAGTTTTTATTTTAGCCAACTTGATAGGTGTGTGGCAACGTCTCATTGTGCTTTTAATCTGCATTTCCCTGCTAGGTAGCGACGCCGAACATCTTTTCATGGACGTATTTGCCATCAAATATCCTTTTCAGTAAAATGTCTTGTCCTTGGCCCATTTTCTAATTGGATTGTTTGTTTTTTTAGCTGTTCGGTTTCAGAATTCTTTATAT
Source organism: Pan troglodytes (assembly GCF_028858775.2). Taxonomy (NCBI): domain Eukaryota; kingdom Metazoa; phylum Chordata; class Mammalia; order Primates; family Hominidae; genus Pan; species Pan troglodytes. The sequence continues at coordinate 10,234,577 of NC_072404.2, forward strand.
ATTCTGGGTGAGTACTTTCTTAGAGGCATAATTTGCAAATATTTGCTCATAGTCTGTAGTGTGGCTTTTCTTCGTTCACAGGGTCATTACAGAGCGCATACTTTTAATTTTGATTAAGTTCAATTTATTGATTTTTTTTGTGTGTGGATCATACTTCGGCATCATGCCTAATGCATGCTTTACCAGGCCCGACGTCCTAAAGATTTTCTATGCTTTTCTTTTCTCTTTTTTTTTTCTCTCTCTCTCTTTTTTTTTTTTTTTTTTTTTTTTTTTTTTTGAGATAGTCTCACTCTGTCGCCCAGGCTGGAGTGCAGTGGCACGATCTCGGCTCACGGCAACCTCCACCTCCCAGGTTCAAGCGATTCTTCTGCCTCAGCCTCCCAAGTAGCTGGGATTACAGGCGCACAACGCCACGCCTGGCTAATTTTGTATTTTTGGTACAGACAGCCTCACCATGTTGGCCAGGCTGGTCTTGAACTCCTGACCTCAGGTGATCCACCCGCCTCGGCCTCCCAAAGTGCTGGGATTACAGGTATGAGCCACTGCACCTGGCCTGTTTTTTCTAAAAGTTTTAGTTTTATGTTTTATATTAAGTCCATGATCCCTTTGGGGTTAGTTTTTGTGTAAGTATAACATTTACACGGAGGTTTCTATTCTAGCCTGCGGATATTGACTTGCTGGGGCAATAATCACACAGCAATTCAATACCCATTTTGGGTTTTTTGTTTTTAATTTGTTAGCAATTTGTTTTCAATTTGTTATTTGTTGAAAAGGCTTTCTCTCCTCCATTGGACTGCTTCCACACTTTTGTCAAAAAACCGTTGGCCATACACGTGTGGGGCTATTTCTGGGTCTTCTATTCGATTATTTTAATCTATGTCTCTTACTCTCTGCCAATGGCACGCAGTCTTGATTACTCTAGCTAGGTCAGTCTTGATATCAGATAGATTCTTCCCACTTCACTCTTCTTTTTCAGAATGGTTTTAGCTATTCTGGTTTCTTTACCTTTCCATGTAAATTTTAGAATAATCTGGTCCATATCTACAAAAAAAAAAAAAAAAAAAGTCCTGGCTGGCGTTTTGATAGGAATTGTGTTAAGTCCAAAATTCTTGGGGGAGAGTTGACATCTTTCCTACGATGAGCCTTATCCATGAACATGGACTATCTCTCCTTTTTTAAAAGTGCTTCTTTTATTTATTTAATAACCATTTTGTAGCTTTCAGCATGCAAGTCAGGTGCATACTTTGTTAGATTTTCACCTAAGTAATTCTTTCTTTCTCTTTTTTTTTTTTAGTGATTATAGATGGTATTGTATTTTTTTATTTTGAGATTTATTATTATTATTATTATTATTATTATTATTATACTTTAAGTTTTAGGGTACATGTGCACAATGTGCAGGTTAGTTACATATGTATACACGTGCCATGCTGGTGTGCTGCACCCACTAACTCGTCATCTAGCATTAGGTATATCTCCCAATGCTATCCCTCCCCGCTCCCCCCACCCCACAACAGTCCCCAGAGTGTGATGTTCCCCTTCCTGTGTCCATGTGTTCTCACTGTTCAATTCCCACCTATGAGTGAGAGTGTGTTCATGGGTAGAATAGAGAAAAAACTACTTTTTGTGTGTTCCTCTTATGTACTGCACCTTACTGAATTCACTTATGAGTTCTAGGATGTATTTTGTGTAATTCCTTGGGATTTTCTAAGTAGACGATTATGCCATCTGCATATACAGACAGTTTTAATTCTTCATTTCTGATCCATATGTCTTTCATTCCCTTTTCTTTACTTTTCATGCTGGCTAGAACTTTTGATACTATGTCAAATAGCAGTACTGAAGGCAGACATCCTTGCCTTGGCCCTTATCTTGGGGGAAAAGCATTCAGTCTTTTGCCATTAAGTATGATGCTAGCTGTAGGTTTTTGTAGATTTTAAAAATCAAGTTAAAGAAGTTGCCCTCTAGTCCTAGTTTTCTGAGAGTTTTTATATAAATGGCTGTTGCATTTGTCAAATAGTTTTTCTGCATCAATTGATGTGATTATGTGATTTTTCTTCTTTAGCATATTAAGGTGATCGATTACATTTAATGATTTTCAAATGTTTAACCAGCCTGTATCCTTAGGACAAATTCCACTTAATTATGGTATGTAATGATTTTCAAATGTTTAACCAGCCTGTATCCTTAGGACAAATTCCACTTAATCATGGTATGTAATGATTTTCAAATGTTTAACCAGCCTGTATCCTTAGGACAAATTCCACTGAATCATGGTATGTAATGCTTTTTATGTATTGTTGAATTCTATTTGCTAATATTTTGTTCATAATTTTTTTGTCTGTATTCATGCATAACATTGTTCTGCACTTTTCTGTACTGTCTGGTTTTGGTATCAGGGTAGTACTGGCTTCATAGAATGAGTTAGGAAGTGTTCTTGCCTCTTCTGTTTTCTGGAGAGATTGTGTAATTAGTATCAATTCCTCTTTAAGTATTTGGTAGAGTTCTCCAGTGAGTCCATCTGGAAATTTCTTTTTCTGTAGATTTTCAATTATGAATTCATTTTTCTCAATAGTTATAGGGATATTCAGATAATCTGTTTCATACTGGGTGAGTTCTGGTAGTTGGTACTTTTCAAGGAATTCATCCATGTCATCTAACATCAAATTTACGTGTGCAGAGCTGTTTGTAATAGTCCCTTCTTTTAATGTTTACAGAATCTGTGGGGGATCTCCCTGGCCCATTCATTATATTAATAATTTGTATCTTTTTTTTTTGTCAGTTTGACTAGAAGTTTTCAATTTTCTTGAATATTTCGAAGAAATAGCTTTGGTTTCACTGATTCTCACTCTTTTTATATTTTCAGTTTTATTGATTTCTGCTTTTCATTTTATCTTTCCTTCTGCTGTTTTGGTTTATTTTGCTATTCTTTTTTTCTAGTTTCTGGAAGCAGGAGTTTCGATCATTGATTTCAGACTTTTCCGCTCTTCTAATATAAACATTTTGCTATAACCTTCCCTCTCAACACTATTTTAGCTTCATTTCACAAATTATTATATGTTGCATTTTCATTTCCATTTGGTTCAATGTGTTTTTATTTCTGTAATACATCCAATCTGACAGGTGGAAATGTAGAAGTGTGTCATTTTGTTTCCAGTATCTTTGAAGATATTCTTGTTATCTGTTACTGATTTTTAGTTTGATACCATTCTGGTCAGAGAACACTGTATGGTTTCAATTACTTTAAATTCAGTACTTTCATTTTCAACCTATGTATGTCATTCTACATGAATTGTGTTACTTATAGTTAGATCATGTTTCTTATCCACTCTGCCAACCTTTGTCTTGAAGTGGTATATTTAGACCATTTACATTTAATATAGTTATTGATATGTTAAGACTTAAATTTGCCATTTTATTATTTTGTTTTCTCTTTGTTCTGTTTTTTGTTTTGTTTTCTTTTTTCTTGCATTCTTCTAGGCTGCTTTATCACTTGTTTTTAACTTTTTTTATAGTGTACTTGTCACACAAAAGTTTCAAACTTTACATAATTTGCTCGAAATGTATCTTGCTACCTAGTGCTGCATACTTTCAGTAAACTGGAAGCCTCTAGCACTTGAGCATTTTCATTCCTGCTGCATTTTATGCAATATTAAGACCTCTACAAAGCCCAAGTCACCATCCACTCTTGCCCAACTCCATGCTCCAGGCCCAGGAGGAATCATGGAAATTACATGACATTTTCAAGAGTCCTGTGACCCACCTCCAGAGACGCAGACTGGATTATTACCTGCCAGAGGAAAATAGAGGAAGACTAAGCCTAGGAGGTCTAAAAGAATCCCCTTTTCTTTCAACATGTTACAAGTAAATTTCTAGTTTTTTATTGATAGAGCTAAAAACTCAGTTGAAGGCAGAGTGCCTCCTTCTTTAGAACAACACTTGAGATGCAATTCAATGTGAAAGACTGGGCACATTTGGTCTTTGAAATAGAAAAGATGACAAAAATTTTAATATGTCTATATATATGCAAGAAGACTGTTGACTCTTGGGGGCTTATATGGTTTGGCTGTGTCTCCACCCAAATCTCATCTTGAACTGTAGCTCCCATAATCCCCATGTGTTGTGGGAGTTACCCGGTGGGAGGTAATCGAATCACGGGGGCAGGTTTTTCCCATGTTGTTCTCGTGATAGTGAATAAGTCTCATGACATCTGATGGTTTTCTAAAGGGCAGTTCTCCTGGACGTGCCCTCTTGCCTGCCACCATGTAAGATGTGCCTTCTTTCTTCCTTCACTTTATGCCATGATTGTGAGGCCTCCCCAGCCATATGGAACTGTCAGCCCATTAAACCTCTTTTATTTACAAATTACCCAGTCTTGGGTATGTCTTTATTAGCAGCAGCATCTGTCCTCTGTGCCCTGGGAAGACAACATTTTATTTTCATCTCCCAATGTTCTTTTAGCCTCAGGAACATGGAGCCACACCCAGTGGCTTGGAGATTGTGTCTGTACTAAACCCATCCATGAAGCTCAGTTGCACTTCTTAGACAAATTTTCAAATGCAGATGCCAGTGAGTGCAAACTCTTCGGGTTGAAAAGGGGCTGAACCACACAAGCCAGGGCAACAGAGTGCTGCATCTCAAGATTTTGTTTCCTTGACTCTGGGTGGGAATTTTAATAGGTAAAGGGCTAGTGATTTCAATCAATGCCTTGTCTCCTCTGTACATGGTCAGCATGTTGGGCTGGCCCAGTGATTTCCAAAGTTTTAACATTCAGTATCATCTTCACTATTTTTTCCCATATCCAATCACCCCCCATGCTATTATTCACGGTTTTCTTTAAGTCCATTTCTCTCTCTTTTTATCTTAAATCCATATAGCTTTATCTTATGAAATAGTATCTTAAAAATTCTGAATTACAGGTACCAGTTATAATTTTTTCTGATTTACCATAAGATGGTTGATATTAACCTAATGAATCTCTCCATGTACCACCCAAACCATCTCGTGTGCAACTTTGGGAAACAATGTAGTGGGAGATGGAGAGGTCCTGAGTGTCTGAGCAGTGAGGATACAGCAGTGGAACATCTAATGGGACTTTCTTCTTCTACAGGGGATTCTGGAATTTTGAACTGTAATGTTTTAAGCAATACAACAAAATAAGAGGGTAAGGCTCTCCTCATTAATCCCCTTCCCTTCACACAGCAAAGTGAGGCAGGTCAGGGCTGTGCTCTCTAAAAGGCCAGGCCAGTGAGCCTGTCTGGGAATAATGTCAGGGAGGACATGGTATCCTCTGTGATCTTTGCTGTCTTAACACCCCAGGCTCTCAATATCAATCGCACTTACACAGTAGACGTGGATACATTGTAGGATCCTATCCAGTTGAAAATTAATCAGCCAATATTTGGGTTGCAATCGTATTCAGGCCCTGAATCAGGTACAAGGCAGGGACTCCCCCTTCCAGGATCTTCTTGGAGTAGCTGGTATCTGGGTGGAGTCTTGAAAAACATAGGAGAGCAAGTAGAAGTTGGCTAAAGAGAGACTATTAGAGCTCAGTGGGGGTAGACTTAGACCGATGCAGATTCAACACTCTGAACTCAAGGATGGTAGCGATCACCATGAAGATGGAACAGAAGCTGCTGCCACCACCCCCCAGCCAAAGCCACCCTCCTCCAGTGTGCATGCTCAGGTCCTTGCGGGAATGTCATTATGGGGGTTAAGTTTTTCTTTGAAATGATTCCATATAAAAGCCACAACTAGCCAGTGTTTTATGTGCTGTGGACACAGCTACCAAGTTTCATTTTCTCCTCTTTTCTTTTCAGGATTCAAACAAAACAAATTTTAAAGCTGTGGTCAATGTTGTTTGCTAAAATATTTGAGGACCAGGGTAGACATCAAATCTATGCAAGGTGGTATTGGACACCATTGATCAATATACTGATCACATTTTTATACAGCTTAACCTAAATGTCTCTTGAAATTCCCATTTTAAAAGAATCAGAAATGCCAATATTTCAATACCAACAACCAACTACTACCTCCATCTCTACCCCTCATTCATTTATCAGTCTTTTTTGGTGCTTTTACCCATAGATCAGGCACTATGATAGGCACAGAGGGAACAAAGATATTTAAAGAACATGCCCTTGTGTTCATGGTTCATGGTTCTGTGAAGGAGGGAGACAGTTTAACAGATGTTGCAAGTTCAACACAAAACTAAGGTCAGGTACAGTGGCTCACACCTATAATCCCAACACTTTGGGAGGCCAAACTTGGAGGATCACTTGAGCTCAGGAGTTCAAGACTAGCCTGGGAAACAAGAGACCCTGCTTCTACAAAAAATGTAAAATTAGCCGGGCATGGTAGTGCACACCTATAGTCCCAACTACTCAGGAGGCTAAGGCTGGAGGATCACTTGAGCCCAGAAAGTTGAGTCTGCAGTTAGCTATGATCTCACCACTGCACTCCAGCCTGGGTAACAGTGAGAACTTGTCTCAAAAAAAAAAAAAAAAATCAACGCAAAGGCTTGAGAGTTCTATAGGGAACACAAAGTAAATCTAGAAAGCTACCTAGAAAAGATGGTTTCTGAGCAGGCTTGAAGGATGAATAGGAGTTGGCAAATAGAAAAGGAGAAAAGCCATTTCACACCCACCAGAATGGCTACAAATATAAAAGACTGACATTACCAAATGTTGATGAGGCTGTAGAGAAACTGGAACTCTCATACATTGCTGGTGAGAGTGGAAATGGCTTAACCACCTTGAAGAATGGTTTGCCAGTTCCTTATAAAATTAAACATACATTTACCCTATAACTCAGCAATTATTTACCTAGGTACTTATCCAAAAGAAATGAAAACATGTATCCCCAAACCAAAAACTTGTACAAGAATGTTCACAGCAGCCTCAATCATAATCCAAGTGTTCATCAACAGAAAATGGACAAACAAATCTTTGCACATCCATATCATGGACTACTTCTTGGCAATAAGAACAAACTATTGATATGCACACCAGTGTGTGTGAATCTCACAAGCATTATGTTGTGCAAAGGAGGCTATACACGAAGGAATACTTATAGGATGATGCTATCTGTATGACATCCAAGAACAGACAAAAGCAAATCTATGGAGACAGAAATGAAAAGGTGGTTTGAGGGGTTAGGAAAAAGGGTAGGGAATTGACTGTCGCTTTCTAGATGGTGAGAATGTCTATGTTTTATTTTGACTATTGGTGACTTGAATTGAAACTGAACTCTTAAAAATGATTTGTGTCAAAACAGAATGGGGCAAAGGGCCCTGTAATATTCTGTATACAGTAGAGACTAAAGATTTCAACATGGCAAGAGCACATAGGATGCCTGATAAAAAGCTGGGAGGTAGATGGGAATGAGATAGTAAAAGAAATCATATTAGGAAGTGCTCCCCTGCAAACTCATGTTGAAATTTAATTACCAACATAACGGTATTGGGAAGTGGGGTCTTTAACAGGTGATTAGATTAATGCTGTTATCTCAGGAGTGGGTGAGTTATTGGGAGAGTGTTCTAGTTATCTCAGGAGTGGGTTAATTACTAAGGCAATGGGCTCCTATGAAAGGATGAAACTCGACCCCTCTTTCTGTCTCGGGTGCTCACTTGCCCTTCTGCCACGTGCTGATGCAGCATGCAGGCCCTCACCAAATGCAGCCCCTTGGTCTTGTACTGCCCAGCCTCCAGAACCATGAGCCAAATAGATCTCTGTTCTTTACAAATTACCCATCAATGGTATTCTATTAGAGCAATACAAAGTGGACTAAGACAGGCCGTATCCTTGAAATCAAATACTCAGATTTTAATTTATGCAGTATTCCTGTGCCCCTTATCTGTGGAGGATATGTTACAAGACCCTCAGTGGATGCCTGAAATCTTGGATAGTACTAAACCCTATACATATTATGCTTTTTCCTATCTATACATACCTATGATCAAGTTTGAGTTGCAACAGCAAAAATAGCACAAATCTCTTTTTCGTCCCTCACAATTTCATGGGTAGCAGTCTGCTCTTACCATGGATCTTAGCATCCTCAGCATACATATTTTTTTCTTTTTAAGTCAACAACTTTCATCTTTTCACTTAAAGGAGGTACTTTATGGCTTCTCTGTGGCATCTCTGCATTGCCATTATCACCACTCTTGCACTGTAGGGCCATTATAAAGTAAGGGCTGCTTGCACCTACGCACTTCAATACCCCGTCAGTTGATCTCATAACCAACTGGCTACTAGTAGCTTATTTGTGGATAATCTAGACAGAGAGGGTGCACTGGATAAAGGGATGATTCACATCCCAGGCAGGATGGAGGGGATCAGTGCAAGATTTTATCATGCTACTCAGAACAGTGTACCATTTAAAACTTATGAATTGTTTATTTCTGGAATTTTCCATGTAATATTTTAAAACCGTATGTTTTAGTCTGTTTTCACACTGCTGATAAAGACATATCCAAGACTGAGAAGAAAAAGAGGTTTAATTGGACTTACAGTTCCACATGGCTAGGGAGGCCTCAGAATCATGGCAGGAGGCAAAAGGCACTTCTAACATGGCAACAGCAAGAGAAAATGAGGAAGACGCATAAGAGGAAACCCCTGATAAAACCATCAGATCTCATGAGATTTATTCACTACCATGAGAACAGTATGGGGGAATCCACCCGCCATGATTCGAATTATCTCTCACAAGGTCCCTCCCACAACACATGGGAATTATGGCAGGACAATTCCAGATGAGATTTGGGTGGGGACACAGAGCCAAACCATATCACCGTGGTTGACTCAGGGTATCTGAAACTTTGGAAAGTGAAGCTTTGGATAAAGTGGAACTACTGTACCCTAAGTGGGGGAAAATAATACGGAGGTTACATGATAATAAGGTTTTAGGAAATAATCGGAAAGTTAGGCTTGCCAACCAGGATACTTTGGCTTGAAGAATATTTTTTAAGAGTCATTTACCATTTTGTTTTGTTTTGGGTCTTAGTGTCTGCAGCAGCGTCTATGAAGGCAAACAACCCATGCTGGCCATTCTGGGTCCTGTTCTCATTAAGTCCATCTGTCCAGCTTCTAGAAGGAGGTCTAAACCCTTTTTTACCAACCAAAGTGTAGGTTGCTTCTTCCATTGGTTTTCTTGAACAGAAGCAAGTTAAACTTGGGCTTTTGGAGATGGCAATTTTCTTTTCCCCCCTCTAACCAGATATAAGAATTAATCATCAGCTAGTAAGCTTGAAGCCTCTTTTCTTTTTCTTTTTTTTTTTTTTAATTATACTTTAAGTTCTGGAGTACATGTGCAGAAAGTGCAGTTTTGTTACATAAGTGTACACATGCTATTGTGGTTTGCTGCACACATCAACCCAACCCTTACATTAGGTATTTCTCCTAATGCTATCCCTCCCCTAGCCCCCCACCCCCTGACAGGCCTCAGTGTGTGATGTTCCCCTCCCTGTGTCCACGTGTTCTCATTGTTCAGCTCCCACTTATGAATGAGAACATGCGGTGTTTTGTTTTCTCTTCTTGTGTTAGTTTGCTGAGAATGATGGTTTCCAGCTTCATCCATGTCCCTGCAAAGGACATGAACTCATCCTTCTTTATGACTGCATAGTATTCCATGTTGTATATGTGCCACGTTTTCTTTATCCAGTCTATCACTGATGGACATGTGGGTTGGGTTGGTTCCAAGTCTTTGCTATTGTGAATAGTGCTGCAATAAACATATGTGTGCATGTGTCTTTATAGTAGAATGATCTATAATCCTTTGGGTGTATACTCAGTAATGGGATGGCTGGGTCAAATGGTATTTCTAGTTCTAGATCCTTGAGGAATCACCACATGGTCTTCCACAATGGTTGAACTAATTGATACTCCCACCAACAGTGTAAAAGCGTTCCTGTTTCTCCACATCCTCTCCAGCATCTGTTGTTTCCTGACTTAATAATCACCATTCTAACTGGCGTGAGATGGTATCTCACTGTGGTTTTGATTTGCATTTCTCTAATGATCAGTGATGAGCTTTTTTTTTTCATGTTTGTTGGCTGCATAAATGTCTTCTCAAAAGAAGCCCCTTTTCATATTCATATATTCATTTCATACTCTGACGGCTTTGAAAATTTGGTCTGGCTCTTCATAATCTTGCATCTAAGATGCGGGAATTTGCTTGGAATGGGTGATAGCTTTTGTGAAATAAAGACGGGCTCATGTGGAGATGACTCAATGGGGGCACCTAAACCAACATGATTTATCCACTGGCTGAAGCTAAAATACCCATAGATCAAGGCATCTAGGATCCCAGCACTCGCCATCATACATTGCAGGCCTTTGTCAAGTGGCGGTCAATGCTTCAGGGCAACTGGGAGATCTTGGGAAGGCCAAGTGGTTAAGTTGTTGGGATCTTTAGGGCCGGGATTGCATTTTAATAGATTTCATAGTGACCCTTCTCTCACTTTTAACTCAGTAGTACAAACATTAAATGGTGCCAAAACATGCTGGACGGTTGGTTTTGGGAAAAGTTTCTTCCCTACACTTTTCAGTTTATTGTTAGTGGCAAATGCCCCAGACCTGGTCTCTGGTCCCAGTTTGGGCTCACATCAGCCACGTGGCCCTGGCAAGTCACAGGCCCTTCAGGTACCTGAGCGTCTTCACTTTTGGGAGAGAGAGGGTGGTGGCGGGTGCAGGAGAGGTCTATCCTTTCTTCAGGCGAGATTTCCACAGTCTACCCTCAGGCTGAAAAAAAAAATGGGTCTGAAAGATACATGCCTAATTCTTTCCCCAGCTTAACTCCCAGCAAAGACAGAGTTCAGCTAGTTCTGCAGAGGAATCTTCTTTGAGACCCCCAACGCTAGTGATAGAGGTGCCCCCACTCCAGGAGTGGTTTCCAGGGTTAGCTCTCTGCTTATGGCTCCCAAATCTGCCAAAATGTCACCCGCCTTCCCGCCCCCCACAGTCTACCTTGGCGTCACGCTCCTTCTGAATGCTCTGGGAAGAAGGCAATGTCACATATGATCTGACTCCTTTAAAAAAAGAAATCTTTTTGGCAGTGCATCCATCTAATCCTTCCTTGGAGAAACTCCCAAGCTACACTCTGTAACCCAAGCTGTACCTGTTCCCATTTGCTTGATCTGCTTTAGAAGCTGGGTTGAAACAGAATTTTGGAATCGGGCCTTATCATCATGATGATCATGTTTGATCATCATCACACATGAGAAATGGAAATGGCCCAGATCTGTCATCTCCCCAGCCTTCCCCAGCGGAGAGCTCCAGGAGGTAAAGGTTGGTTGGTGAGCCAGCCCCGAGGGCAGGCAGAGAGGAAGCTGGGCCCTCCAGCTCAGAGCCCCCACCCGGGGGTCAGGAAGATGCCTGAGCTGGTGGGAGGTGGCAGGTCCTGGGTCTTGAAGCTCTTTCCATCTCCCGTGGTTGGTTTTTCTTCTTCCTGCCCTCTTCTTTCCTCCTGCCCTTCCTTCCTCTCTCCCATTCCTTCTTCTTGCCTTCCTTCTCCCTTTTCTCCCTTCCTTTATTCCTTCCCCTCACTTTCTCCCTCTCCCATCCTTCCCTTCTTTCTTCAATGCAGATCCCCTGGGCTCCAGTCACCGAGAGTAAAGCGGTGCCCATAACCCTCCTCCCTTCCATCCTAGGGACAGAGGCAGACATTCATCTGTGAATCTGCTGGCTCTGATGGTGCTAAAGGAAAGACACCCAATTCCGTGAGTGCATGTAACCAAGGAAGCCAACCTGGATTGGGGTCCAGGGCCCCCCTGAGGATGGACACACCCCTCTTCCTAATTTCTCTTAGCAGGAGAAACTAAATATCTGAGAACATTCTCCGTCTGGTACAAATTCTTGCATTATACGTAAGTTTGGGCATCACCTTTGTATTAATAATGTGTGTAAGAAAATAGTTGAGCCATACCTAAATCAGCATTTTTTTTTTGAGACAGAGTCTTGCTCAGTCACCCGGGCTGGAGTGCAGTGGCGCGATCTCGGCTCACTGCAACTTCTGCCTCCCAGGTTCAAGCGATTCTCCTGCCTCAGCCTCCTGAGTAGCTGAGATGACAGGCGCACGCCACCACACCCAGCTAATTTTTGTATTTTTAGTAGAGATGGGGTTTCACCATGTTGGCCAGGATGGTCTCGATCTCTTGATCTTGTGATCCACCCGCCTCAGCCTCCCAAAGTGCTAGGATTACAGGTATCAGCCACCTCCCCCGGCCCCCCTAAATCAGCATTTTATTTTTTTTAGACAGAGGGTCTCACAGTGTTGCCGAGGCTAGAGTGCAGTGGCGCGATCATAGCTCACTGCAGCCTCAAACTACTGGGCACAAGCAATCCTCCTGCCTCAGTCTCCCAAGTAGCTGGGACTTCAGGCATGTGCCATAATGCCTGGATAATTTTTTAAGTCTTCTTTGGAGTGACAGGGTCTTGCTATGTTGCCCAGGCTGGTCTTGAACTCCTGGGCTCAAGTGATCCTCCGGCCTTGGCCTCCCAAGTAGCTGGGACTACAGGTGCATGCCACCATACCTGGCTAATTTTTAATTTTTTGTAGAGACAGAGTCTTGCTATGTTGCCCAGGCTGTCAATCATTATTTTTTAAGCAGCAGAGGGTGGGAGGTGAGGGAGGATGCAGGATTCAAATTTTGAAACCTAGGTCTAGCAACAGCACGCTGTCTCCTGTGAGCCTCTCCTGCTCCCTTCCTCCCAGCGACCTGGGGAAGGTTCATCTTGGGATCCCTACATTCAGGTCCCAGTGATGTAGGGCTTCCCTCCTCTTTGCCTGGAGCTGGGGAGGAGGGGGCTCTTTGGACCTCACCATACTGGGAAGAAGGTCCCTGTGCTGGGTTCACGGAACCTCATGGGAAGTGCCTCAGAGCTCAGTTCCCCTCATGAGAAAGGAGTTAAGGTAGAAACAGAGGAGAATCCAGGTTTCTCAACCTGGGCGAGAAACAGAATGCTTCTCGGGGAACGAGGCATGGGGCTGAATGCAGCAACCTTCTCCAGTCCAAACCAGTCTCAAGGCAGAGAGAAACTGCAACCCCAAGCTCCACAGTTAGCTTCATGGGACTAGTATGTATTAAAACAACATCTTGGCTGGGTGCCATGGCTCACACCTGTAATCCCAGCACTTTGGGAGACCAAGGCAGGAGGATCATTTGAGACCAAGAGTTCAAGACCAACCTAGGCAACATAGCAAGACCTCTTCTCTAAAAAAAATAAAATTAACCAGGCATGGTGGCACATGCCTGTGGTCCCAGCTACTTGGGAGGCTGAGGTGGGAGGATCGCTTGAGCCTGGGAGTTGGAGGCTTCAGTGAGCCATGATCACACCACTGCACTCCAGCCTGGGCAATAGAGTGAGATTCTGTCTCAAAAAAAAAGTAATACAATTAAAAAACAACAACATCTTGAAGAAAAGGACGGAGACTGTATTGTTGGAAATTTTCATTAACCAGCAAGGAACTCAAACCCTCAATTTGGCCAGATTTTCTTTCTTTTCCTGTCTTTCTTTCTTTTGTTTTTTTTTTTTTTTTTTTTTTTTGAGATGGAGTTTCGCTCTTGTCACCCAGGCTGGAGTGCAATGGCACGATCTCACTGCAACCTTCGCCTCCCAGGTTCAAGTGATTCTCCTGCCTCAGCCTCCCAAGTAGCTGGGATTACAGGCACCTGCCGCCATGCCTGGCTAATTTTTGTATTTTTAGTAGAGACGGGGTTTTGCCTCATTGGTCAGGCTGGTCTCAAACTCCTGACCTCAGGTGATCTGCACACCTCGGCCTCCCAAAGTGCTGGGATTACAGGCGTGAGCCATAGTACCCAGCCAATTTGGCCAGATTTTCTATCTGCATTTGACATTTAGGCACAGGGAGCGGGATGATAGCAGAGTAAACTTGTAGCTGGAATAGAAACAAATTTAAAAAGACAAAGATCTGCAGCTGGGAGAAGCACACCTAGCTGTGGGCTGGAGCCTGCACCTGCTACGCGTGAGAGCCTATTCTGCACATTTTGTCCCAACTTCATGTTCAGGTCTGTGGCTGTGGTAGCTTCAAGTTGACCTCAGCAGTTGTTTTTTTGTTTGTTTGTTTTTTGTTTTTGTTTTTGAGATGGCGTCTCGCTCTGTCACCCAGGCTGGAGTGCAGTGGCACAATCTCGGCTCACTGCAAGCCCCGCCTCCCAGGCTCACGCCATTCTCCTGCCTCAGCCTCCCAAGTAGCTGGGACTACAGGCACCCACCATCTCGTCCAGCTAATTTTTTGTATTTTTAGTAGAGATGGGGTTTCACCGTGTTAGCCAGGATGGTCTCGATCTCCTGACCTCGGGATCCGCCCACCTCAGCCTCCCAAAGTGCGGGGATTACAGGCGTGAGCCACCACGCCCGGCCCAGCAGGGGTTTTTAACCCCACAGGCACTCATAAAGACGGGTGCCTGTTCTCTTGGCCAGCCGGTTGTTGCACATTGACCAACATTGCACCGATAACCCTCCATCTAGAATTTGGGCCAGTTTCCTCTCCTGCTTGGGGATTGCAAACACAAACAACATCCTTAAGTCCCAGAGAGACTGATTTTCAGAGACTAGACTTAACAGAAGCAGGAAACTCAATTCAAACTTCAAACATTTAAAAAAATCATCATGTTTTCACTAACCTGATGCTTTTTAAAAGGATGAAATGAAAGCCTTTTTCTTGTTCAAGCAAGACTTTTTCTTGTAACAAGAAAAGTCTTTTTCTTATTAATCAGGGCATCTCATTCCTCCTTTTAAAAAAAAAAAAAAAAGGACAGGGTCTCACTCTGTCACCCAGGCTGGAGTGCAGTAGCACCCTCATAGCTCACTGCAGCCTCCAACTTTTGGGCTCAAGCGATCCTCCCACCTCAGCCTCCCGAGTAGCTGGGACTACAGGTGTGTGTCACCGTGCCTTGCTATTTTACATGTTTTGTAGAAATGGATCTCACTGTGACCCCAAACACCTGGGCTCAAACGATCTTCCTGCCTTGGCCTCCCAAAGTGCGGGGATTACAGGTGTGAGCCACCGCACCCGGCCCTTATTTCTCTTTAATGAATCTGACTCCCCCTTGGTTTCAGCAATTCCGGCTAATGGAGGTTTCACCAGAGACCTGCACTGACCCACCCAAGTGTCTTTCTCAGTGCTGGTGACCTGTGGATGCGTCCAGGGCAAAATGCTGGACTGTTATCCTTGTGCTCCGGCCGTTTCCCTCCTCAAACTTCACGGAGACCTTCTGGTGCAAAACATTGGCAAGAACGTGAAGGAGCAAGTGGGACCATCGGGGAGGGGTGAGCAGAGGAGCAGCTGGCTCTTTTTGTTGTTGTTGTTGTTGTTGTTTTTGAGACGGAGTCTCGCTCTGTCACCCAGGCTGGAGGCAGTGGCGCAATCTCGGCTCACTGCAAGCTCCGCCTCCCGGGTTCAGGCCATTCTCCTGCCTCAGCCTCCCGAGTAGCTGGGACTACAGGCGACCGCCGCCACGCCTAACTAATTGTTTGTATTTTTAGTAGAGACGGGGTTTCACCATGTTAGCCAGGATCGTCTCGATCTCCTGACCTCGTGATCCACCCGCCTCGGCCTCCCAAAGTGCTGGAATTACAGGCATGAGCCACTGCGCCCGGCCTGGAGCAGCTGGCTCTTTACGGCATCTGGGAATTGGAGCCGAGGGGAGGTGGGGTTGTGGCTCTGAAGCCCAGCCATGAACAGCCAGGATTCTCTCTCCTTCTTATAGCTGATGCGGCAAAGTGAGACAAGCCCCAGGTGCCTTTCCTGGCCCTGCACTTTATTGGCACAGGCTACAAGGCCCAGAGCACAAATGAATTTAGAAAAGGGATTTAAAAATGTGAAGATTTTACTAGAGTTAGAAATGGTGAGCTCAGGCCTCGCTCACTGCCTGGCCCCATGCACCTGTGGTCCAGGCCAGGGAGCATGCAGGCAGGTCTGTCTGTGTCACTGTGAATCCTGTGCACCTGTCCAGGGCTGAGGTTCCCAGGGGACTAGAGATTCAGGCACCGGCTCCAGCCTGGGTCCCTACTTTTTTTTGGGGGGGGGTGGACAGAGTCTTGCTCTGTAACTCAGGCTAGAGTGCAGTGGCACAATCTCAGCTCACTGCAGCCTCCGCCTCCCAGGTTTAAGCAATTCTCCTGCCACGGCCTCCTGAGTAGCTGGGATTACAGGTACCTGCCACCACGCCCAGCTATTTTTTATATTTTTTAGCAGAGACAGGGTTTCATCATGTTGGTCAGGCTAGTCTTGTACTCCTGACCTTAAGTGATCCGCCTGCCTCGGCCTCCCAAAGTGCTGGGATTACAGGCGTGAGCCACCACACCCAGCCCTGCCTGGGCCCTTTCAACCCACTGTGTCTCTGCTCTTCTGTGCAAACAATCCCAGCACCAGGAAAGAGCCAGCCCTGCCCCCCGCTGCGGCCCTCTCCATGGGGAACCGTCAGGCCTCTCTGCCCACGCGGTCTCTGCAGATACCTGATGGGTGTGGAACGCCTCTGCCCATGGTTTTCTAACTATTAAAACAGCTGTAAATGCTTCCCTGGGCAGGCTCGCTTGGCGGCCCCCAAGTACAGGGTGTTGCTTTTAGAAAGTAAATACATCTACATACATTCAATCTCCAAAACACATTCTGTTCAACGAAGCTTCAAGAATAGGACAATTTTGCTTTGGAATACAGATGCACTTCACAGCATTTCCTCTGCAGCCCAGGACCGATGAGGATGTTGCAGCCTTCAGTGCTGGGGAAACGGGTGAGGGGTGAGGTGGCAGATAAGGACTTGGACAAATGTTTTTGCAGAGATGTACGTTTCTGCCTCAGGAAGCTGGTGTAAGGATAAGAATGACTCAAAGGATAAGACTTTGTTCTTTTAAACAGATGGAAGCAGTTTCCTCAGTGAATTACTGGAACCTAGTTCTGTTCATTACCTGAATTGTCCTTTTTTTTCTGTTTCATAATAGCTTTTGGTTATTTTTTTTACACACCACTTTTAGGTGGCAGGCAGTGGTTCATGCCTGTAATCCCAGCGCTTTGAGAGGCCAAGGCAGGAGGATCCCTTGAGTCCAGGAGTTTGAGACTAGCCTGGGCAACATAGCAAGACCCCATCTCCACACACACAAAATATATTTTTAAATTAGCTAAATGTGGTGGTGCATACCTATAGTTTCAGCAACTCGGGAGGCTGAGGCGAGAGATTGCTTGAGTCCAGAAGGTTGAGGCTGCAGTGAACCATGATTGTGCCACTGTATTCCAGACTGGCCAACAGAGCAAGACCCCATCTCTAAAGAAAAAAATCCGCACTTGTATTGAGCTATCCCTCATATACAGTAAACCACACACCTCTTAAATGTACAATTGAGTGCCTTTTTCCATATGTCCCTACCTGTGTGCCATCAACCAAATCACGATATAGGCTATTCCCAGCTTCCAGAAGATTCTCCCATGCTCCTCCTTAATTCTTCCTCCCCCTGCCACCCCCTGCTGGGTGACCACTCCTTAACCTCTATCACCATAGGTAAGTCTGACCTGTTTTTGAGCTTTATGTGAATGGAATGGTATACCAGTTGTCTTGTTTCTGGCCTGCTTTACTCCATGTCATGCACATTCCCTCATGCTGTGTGGATGAATTCATTCATTCATTCATTCATTTTCATTGCTATATTTCTTTCTTTCTTTCTTTCTTTCTTTTTTTTGAGACAGAGTTTTGCTCTTATTGCCCAGGCTGGAGTGCAATGGTGCGACCTCAGCTCACCGCAACCTTCGTCTCCTGGGTTTAAGCGATTCCCCTGCTTCAGCCTCCCGAGTAGCTGGGATTACAGGCATGCGGCATCACATCCGGCTAATTTTGTATTTTTAGTAGAGACGGAGTTTCTCCATGTTTGGTCAGGCTGGTCTCGAACTCCTGACCTCAGGTCATCCACCTGCCTCGGCCTCCCAAAGTGCTGGGATTACAGGCGTGAGCCACCGTGCCCAGCCTGGTTTATTATTTTGATTTGCCTGGTGAGTCCAACACTATGCTGGGCTCAGAGTGTAACACTGAAACAGCAAAAGAACTAGCACAGCCCACTCCATGTTTGCTTAAGGGGCCTTTCCCCACTCCTGCACGTAGGCTAGGGTAATTTTAGAGCACTGAAGTAATAACGCAAAAACAGCAATCATGTCCTTCTTGAAACCAACTCTGGAATGAAAGGGGAAATGTGTAAACAGCTAACTAGGTTTTATTAAAGATTTGCGGCCGGGCCTGGTGGCTTATGCCTGTAATCTCAGCACTCTGGGAAGCGGAGGCAGGCGGATCACTTGAGGTCAGGAGTTTGAGACCAGCCTGGCCAACATGGTGAAACCCTGTCTCTACTAAAACAGCAAAATTAGCCGGGCGTGGTGGTGAGCGCCTATAATCGCAGACACTCGGGAGGCTGAGGCAGGAGAATCGCTTGAACCCAGCAGGCGGAGGTTGTGGTGAGCTGAGATGGCGCCACTGCACTCCAGCCTGGGCAGAAAGAGTGAAACTCTTGTCTCAAAAAAAAAAAAAAAAAAAAAAAAAAAAATGGTTTGCCGGAGCACTATGACCTGGCCAAGGACAAAGAAGTTCACGGCCTCCTCTGACCCTCGCTGCCACCCAGGTGTCCGTGGTCATCAGCCACTTCTTGATCCCAACCCCCTCCTCTTCCTCCTGCCCTTCACATAAAAAGAGCCTGAAATTTGTACTGACTCAAGATGGTTCTTTAGAATGCTAGGGCACCGTCTTCTTGCTTTGCTGGCTCCCTGAATAAACTCGCTTCTCCCACCAACACTTAGTTATCATGTTTGGCTTTTAAGCAGTGAGTGCTGAACCTCGGTTCAGTTACAAGAGCCCAGGAGTTTGCTGGTCAGTGGGGAACGAGATTCCCAGATCTCCTTGATCTCCTTGCCTCTTCTGTGGTATTTTCTTAAGTTCCACGTCATTTCTAATGCAGGGTGTTGGGGGCCTACAGTCATCACCAGTCATGCCCTCCTTTGGTGTGGATGCTGATTCCCTCAATAACCCCAGGGAAGCTCTTCTCCACCATATTGGGAAGTTGATCGCAGTGGGTTTCCTACGCCCTGTGATCATCCTCAGTGACAATACACACTCTCCTCATCCACGTGTGGTGTGGTGCGTCCAGCCTGGGCCTGTGGCTGTCTTCAAATCACAATGGGTTCCCCGAGGGCCTTGTCCTCATCATGACTCCCCCAGAAGGAAAACCAGGAGCTGCTTCTCAGGGCTTTGGTGAGCACTGAATGAGATCAGCCGTGGGAAAGACATTTGCAAGCCCAAAGCTTACAAAGAAAGAAATATCGGGCTCATGCCTGTCATCCCAGCACTTTGGGAGGCCGAGGTGGGTGGATCACCTGAAGTCAAGAGTTAGCGACCAACCTGGCCAACATGGTAAAACCCTGTCTCTACTAAAAATACAAAAATTAGCTGGGTGTGGTGGCAGGTGCCTGTAATCCCAGCTACTCGAGAGGCTGAGGCAGGAGAATCGCTTGAACCGGGGAGGCGGAGGTTGCAGGGAGCTGAGATCACACCACTGCACTCCAGCCTGGAGCGAGACTCTGTCTGAACAGAGCGAGATTCCGTCTCAAAAAAAAAAAGAAAGAAAGAAAGAAAGAAATACCGGAGATGAACCACATCACCTGGAAAACTTCTCCACGCATCACAATGTCCTTTGTAGGAGTAGATTAAAATTAAGCAAACCCTTCATACTCGAGCCTAGTGTATGTCCCCATCCGGAGAGGATCTGCAAGAAGACAACAGAGATCCCCAGAGGGTGAGCCCCATCTGTGTTCTGCACTGTGATCCCAAGCACTGGCCCAAGCCGAAGGAGTTCTGTCCTGCACCAGGAGAGCCCTGGAGGCTCTAAGCTCTGGTCCCTTTCAGGGCTGTGTCATCGTGGAAGTTTTTCATTGCAAGGTAACATTTGCAGAGTGAAATGCTCAGGTTATCAGCGCACAGTTGCGTGAGCTTTAATAAACAAATCTACCAGCGCAAACCCTGCATCTGTCAAGATAAGGAATTTTCACCACCCCAGGAAGTTCCTTACACTCCTGCCCAGCCAGTTTCCACCGCACCATAGGGAACCACTGTTCAGATTTCTGGTGCTAGAGATTAGTCGTGCTGGTGGTTGAACTTCATAAAATGGGATCATTCAGTATGTGATTTTTGTGCTGTTTTTTTCCTTTTGATTGCTGAGCGGTGGTCCGTTGCAGAGATGTATTGCTTATCCATGCTCCAGTGACAGACACCTGCGTGGTCTCCACTTTGCAGCTAAAACCAATAATGCCACTACGATCATTCTTGTGTAAGCCTTTTATGAACATATGTCTTCATTTCTCTAGGGTAGACATTTACAGGTGGAAGCATTATAGGATTTTTTTTATTTATTCCTTTTAGAGATGAGGTCTCACTCTGTTGCCCAGGCTAGAGTGCAGTGGCGTGATCACGGCTTACTGCAGGCTCAACCTCCTGGGCTCAAGTGATCCTCCCAAATAGCTGAGACTACAGGCATGTACTACCACACCTAGCTAATTTTCTTTTTTTATTTTTGTAGAGATGAGGTCTCACTATGTTGCCCAGGCTGGTCTTGAACTCCTCGGCTCAAGGGATCCTCCCTCCTAAGCCTCCCAAAGTGCTGGGATTGCAGGCATGAGCTACTGCACCCTGCCTATAGTAGGATTTTCAAAAGGACCTTGGAAGCACCACCTGCCACTCAATCCCAGATGGCCTTCTCCCATTCTGTGTCAATGCTGTCATAAAAAGAAATACAAATGTTCGCCCAGATGCCGGTCAAGAGCGTCCAACCCCCTCTCTCCGGCCAAGGAGTTTTATAATCTCCATTCACGCACTGTGCTTGGAATTTAATTAACTCTATGGAGGAACGTGACATCAGGACCAGCTTATGGCGGCTGTAACATTGAGGGGTTTATGGCCAGATATTAAAAGCAAAGCCATAGGGAGATGGGCTCAGAGCCAGGCAAATCAGTGGCAAGAAGGATAAAGATGTGTTCAAAATAAAATCTAATTTTCCAGCGGCGGTTATGAACAAGTCATATTCCAGCTTCACTGTGGGGTCACAGCCTAACAAATGAGGCAGGCCTGGAGGATGGCGTCGGAAACCCAGGCAAGCAACAGACCGAGGACGGCTGGCCGCCCCACCTGTGGGCTGGAGCCCTCACAAGAGCACCCTCAATGAAGGGTTTTAAGTTCGTGTCCTTTTCTGCATAAATCCTCATGGCCGCAATCAAAGGAATCACCTGGAACCTATTTAACTAAATCGCTTTTCACAACAGGTCAAGCACAGCAGGGTTCCTCCTGCATAGAGTGAGATACTCACAGCCCGTCAGGCCCCGCCTCTGGGCACAGCCTGTTCCCGTCGGAACCGTCCGCAGTTGGATACGTGGCGCCCACCAGCCCCAAGTTGACCAACTCCATCCAGGTTCCTGGACTTGTCCTTCCTCCCGTTGGCTCTGCGGCCTGGACGACGTTTTATTATTATTATTTGTGCGTCTTCTCCAGCCGTGCCCTCGCCCCACGCCTTTCCCTCTCTCCACCTGCGGAAACGCCTCCATCCTGGAGGGCACCTCGGACACCGGCTCTGGCATGCACGCTTGCTGACGTGCCCGGCGTGCCGCTGCTCCTCGTGCCTGCACCAGCACCGACAGATCCAGCCCTCCGTGCCCTCCGTGCTCCTCGCCATGTTACTGTGCCAGGCCTCACACAGGAGGGCGGATCCCCTCTGCGTTCTGGAGATCCAGGTGTCTGCAGGGCTGCGCCCCTCTGAAGGTGCAGGGAAGGAATCTGGCCCGGGTCCCTCTCCAGCTTCTGGTGGTCCCCCGCCTTGTGGTAACTTCTCTCCCATCTTCCTTGAGCGTGTTTCTGTCTCTTCTTCCCATGGCGTCTTTTCATAAGGACTCCAGTCCTATTGAGTTAGGGGCCCACCCTCCTCCAGTTTAACCTCATTTTTACTAATTCCATCTTCAATGTCCCTGTTTTCAAATAAGGTCACATTCTAAGGTCCTAGGGACTAAGACTTCAACTTCTGAATTTTGGAGGGTCGGACACAATTCAATCCATAAAACCTTCAACAGCACCTTATCCACTCTATGCCAGGCCATGCGGAGGAAGTGAACAAAGAACCAAATGAATTTCTTTTTTTTGAGACAGGGTCTTGCTCTGTCACCAAGGCTGGAGTGCAGTGGTGCAATCATAGCTCACTGCAGCCTCAAACTCCTGGGCTCAAGTGATGCTGCCACCTCAGCCTCCCCAGTAGCTGGGACCACAGTGTATACCACTGCCATGCCTAGCTAATGTTTTTTATTATTATTATTTTTTATAGAGACGGGAGTCTCGTTATGTTGTCCAGGCTGATCTGGAACTCCTGGCCTCAAGACTTTCCTTTTTTTTTTTTTTTTTTTTTTTGAGACGAAGTCTCGCTCTCGCCTAGGCTGGAGTGCAGTGGCGCGATCGCGGCTCACTGCAAGCTCCGCCTTCCGGGTTCACGCCATTCTCCTGCCTCAGCCTCCCGAGTAGCTGGGACTACAGGCACCCGCTACCATGCCCAGCTAATTTTTTTGTATTTTTAGTAGAGACGGGGTTTCACCATGTTAGCCAGGATGGTCTCGATCTCCTGACCTCGTGATCCGCCCACCTCGGCCTCCCAAAGTGCTGGGATTACAGGCATGAGCCACGGCGCCCGGCCAAGACTTTCTTAAATCACTTGGATTCATGTGGATGTCCCAAAACAAAGATGCCATTATGTTCTTATCTTTGTATTCACCTCCTCATCTGTAATTAGGCTCTGGAAAGGCAATAGGAAGTCTCCAAGCTCCTGTGTTCTTCTCCCCTCTGCTTCAGGCCTCTGCTCCGTGTTGCAGTGAGGTTTGCTCTCTTCTCTCTGAAGTCGCCTCTGCCAGGCTCCAGCAGAATTTCCCCACGGAGACTTGCAAAGAGACCCCGGTGAGACAGCACTCTCTCTACTTTGAATCCAATTTATTTGATTCCGAAGTCCCCGTGGTCTTTGGGTTGTGTCTGCAAGAAGCCAGGCTACCTGGGAGATGGAGCATTCAGGAGCAGTCCACAGGACTGCCCTCACTTTTGACGCCAATTGTGAGTTCAGAGGCCCTCGAGACCACCCTTAGGTTCGATGATTTGCTGGAAAGACTCGGAACTCGCTGGAAGCTGTGATAGTCCCAGCTATGGTTTATCACAGGGAAAAGACACCGATTAAAATCAGCATGCAGGGGCAGAGCCCACGAGGGTTCCACACACTGAGCGTCTGTTGTCCTCTCCTGTGGAGCTGCGGACAGCGTTACCCCTCTGACAATGTGTGATCATACGCACAAAACACGGTCAGCCAGGAAGGCTCCTCCACACCAGGGCTTCCCTGCGGCTCCATCCCATAGGCAGGGCTGACTTCTCACCTGGCTGAGCTCAGCCTGCAGCCCATCTAGAGGTCGAGCTGATATCCTGCAGCTCAAAGCCCCTGCCCTAACTCACATGGTTAGAAGAGTTGGTGTGACCCGAGGCCCCCAGAAAAACAAAAACACTCCTGTTAGGACATTCCAGGGGCTTAGAGGTCACCCTCCTGAAATGGGGGTCCAGGGCCAGGCCTCTCTTTGGGCCAGGTGAAATTTTTTAGTGCCCACTGAGGGATTCATAGGTGTTTCCTCCAGGAATTCACCTGGACGACGCCCGTTTCATACTGTGCGTTGCAAAGTAGACCTGCCACAACATGTGGTCTGGAACCTGCACACATCATGCCCCTAATCACAGGGCTTTGAAATAAATTTGGGGAGAACTTCGGAAACCTTTTTGTTTGTTTGCTTTTTTGAGACAGGGTCTGGCTCTGTGGCCCAGGCTGGAATGCTGTGGTGTAATCATAGCTTACTGAAGCCTTGATTGCCTGGGCTCAAGGGATCCTGCCACCTCAGCCTTCCGAGTAGGTGGGACTACAGGCATGCACCACCACACCCGGCTAATTTTTTTTTTTTTATTTCTTTTTTGAGATGGAGTCTCGCCCTGTCACCCATGCTGGAGTGCAAATGGCGCGATCTCGGCTCACTGAAACCTCCACCTCACAGGTTCAAATGATTATCCTGCCTCAGCTTCCTGAGTAGCTGAGATTCCAGGCGCCCACCACCACGCCCAGCTAATTTTTGTATTTTTAGTAGAGATGGGGTTTCACTATGTTGGCCAGGCTGGTCTCAAACTCCTGACCTCGTGATCCACCCTCCTCGGCCTCCCAAAGTGCTGGGATTACAGGCGTAAGCCACTGTGCCCGGCCAATTTTTTGTATTATTTTGTAAAGACAGGGTCTCGCTAAGTTGCTCAGGCTGGTCTTGAACTCCTGGGCTCAAGCAATTAGCCTGCCTCAGCCTCTCAAAGTGCTGGGATTAAGGGCATGAACCACTGCACCTGGCCGAGAAATGGTTTTGATGGGGGCAGGGAGGAGGGAATTGAGACTTGCTTAAAACCCCAACTGCTTCTGCCTTTCCAAGGAAGAGGCCTTGTGGACTTAACTGAGAGTACAGGGAGGGGGCTTGTTGCCTGATTGACAGAGTGAGTGCTGGACACGTTGCAGTTCTGAACCACGTGCCGCTCTTTTAATCTTCCTCAGAGTCTTCTCTGCTTTTCTCTGCAGATCCCCTTAGAATTGGGAAACGGGGGCTTCATACTGCTCAGGAAATCACACTGAAACCGAGGCCCAGGGCAACAGTGGAGTGAAAAGCAAGAATCTAAGTCACGGGAAGTTCCATTGCCCTCATGCTGTACCCTGGGAACTCACTTTGGGTAATTACCAAGGAGAAATCAGAATCTTGGATCCCAGGAAGAAAGGTGCACCATGCTTGGTGCCTGGTTGGCCCCACCTCTCTTTACGACCACCTACGAAGAAAGCATGATCTGAAATTCCAAAGCTTTCTTCCTTTACTGTCAGGCTCTCTGCCCCGCCCCCAGCAATGCAGAGACATGCAATGTGAAAACCCAATCAACCCGTCAGCAAGTCCTGGTTTTACACCCCTTCTTGTTGACCTGGTGGTTGGGGCCTTCTGCAGGCTGAGTGGCAGGTGGCTCGGGAAATGAAACCCTTAATAATCACCCAAAGCTAATTCTCACCCACAATGACCAGTGTAATCTTTGCCCAACTGAGGTCCAGACACCATGGCTGTGAGGGTTAATTTTAGGGAAGTTGACTGGACTGAGGGATGCAGAGATGGCAGGTGATGGAAAGAATGTTTCTGGGGGTGTCTGTGAGGGTGTTTCTGTAACCGAGCCTGATGTGGTTTTGATCTGTGTCCCCACCCAAATCTCATGTTGAACTGGAATCCCAAGTATTGGAGGTGGGGCCTGCCGGGAGGTGATTGGAACGTAGGGGTGGATTTCCCCTAAGTGGTTTTGCACCAGGAATCCTCTGGGTGCCGTACTCCCAATAGTGAGGGAGTTCTCTTAAGATGTGGTCATTTAAAAGTGTGTGGCGCCTCCTCCCTCCCTCTGCTTCTGCTCTGGCCATGTGATGATGTGCCTGCTCCCCCTTTACCTTCTGCCACAATTGGAAGCTTCCTGAGGCCTCCCCAGAAGTCAAGCAGGAGCCAGCACTATTCTTCTTGTACAGCCTGCAAAACCATGAGCCAATTATCCCCGTCTTCTTTGTAAATTACCCAGTCTCAGGCATTTATTATTATTAAAGTTTTAGGGTACATGTGCACAATGTGCAGGTTAGTTACATATGTATACATGTGTCAGGCATTTCTTTACAGCAATGCAAGAACAGCCTAAAACAGGGCCCCTTGAGATTTCCATACCTAACATCCCTTGTCCGTACAATGTCATTATAAACTGAGAATGTGCTGTTTGTCAAGGTTGCAAGTGATTCTCCCACCTCAGCCTGCCAAATAGCTGGGATTACAGGCGTGCACCATCATGCCCGGCTACATTTTTTTAGTATTATTTTTAGTAGAGACAGGATTTCACCATGTTGTCAAGGCTGGAGATAACTTTGGGGGTCACAAAAAAAATTGAAGAAGGAATGACTGCCTTTAAGGATGTTGCAACCAGCTGCTGACACCCAGAACTCTGATTGCTCCAGGTGTTATTATTTGAGACTAAAGAAACACAGAAGTTTCCCCTCAGTTCTCTGAAATCTCTCTCCGTTACTCCCTAGCTGCATAAAAACTCCTGGGTGCGGTGGCTCACGCCTGTAATCCCAGTGTGTCCGGAATTGGTGTGTTCTTGGTCTCACTGACTTCAAGAATGAAGCCGCGGACCCTCGCGGTGAGTGTTACAGCTCTTAAGTTGGCGCGTCTGCAGTTTGCTCCTTCTGATGTTTGGTTGTGTTCAGAGTTTCTTCCTTCTGGTGGGTTTGTGGTCTCGCTGGCTCAGGAGTGAAGCTGCAGACTTTTGCGGTGAGTGTTACAGCTCTTAAGGCGGCGCGTTTGGAGTTGTTCGTTCCTCCCGGTGGGTTCATGGTCTCGCTGGCTTCAGGAGTGAAGCTGCAGATCTTCGTGGTGAGTGTTACAGCTCATAAAAGCAGTGTGGACCCAAAGAGTGAGCAGTAACAAGGTTTATTGCAGAGAGAAAGAACAGAGCTTCCACAGCCTGGAAGGGGACCCGAGTGGGTTGCCACTTCTGGCTCGGGCAGCCTGCTTTTATTCTCTTATCTGGCCCCACCTACATCCTGCTGATAGGTAGAGCCCAGTGGTCTGTTTTGACAGGGCACTGATTGGTGTGTTTACAATCCCTGAGCTAGACACAAAGTTTCTCCAGGTCCCCACCAGATTAGCTAGATACAGAGTGTGGACACAAAGGTTCTCCAAGGCCCCACCAGAGTAGCTAGATACAGAGTGTCCATTGGTGCATTCACAAACCCTGAGCTAGACACAGGGTGCTGATTGGTGTGTTTACAAACCTTGAGCTAGATACAGAGTGCTGATTGGTGTATTTACAATCCTTGAGCTAGACATAGAGGTTCTTCAAGGCCCCACCAGAGTAGCTAGATACAGAGTGTCCATTGGTGCATTCACAAACCCTGAGCTAGACAGGGTGCTGATTGGTGTGTTTATAAACCTAAACCTAGATACAGAGTGCCGATTGGTGCATTCACAGACCCTGAGCTAGACACAGGGTGCTGACTGGTATATTTACAATCCCTGAGCTATACATAAAGGTTCTCCACGTCCCCACCAGACTCAGGAGCCCAGCTGGTTTCACACAGTGGATCCTGCACCTGGGCTGCAGGTGGAGCTGCCTGCCAGTCCCGGTGCCCTGTGCCCGCACTCCTCAGCCCTTGGGTGGTCGATGGGACTGGGCGCCGTGGAGCAGGGGGCGGCGCTCGTCGGGGAGGCTCGGGCTGCACAGGAGCCCATGGAGGGGGTGGGAGGCTCAGGCATGGCGGGCTGCAGGTCCCGAGCCCTGCCCCGCGGGAAGGCAGCTAACGCCCGGTAAGAAATCAAGGGCAGCGCCGGTGGGCTGGCACTGCTGGGGGACCCAGTACACCCTCCGCAGCCACTGGCCCGGGTGCTAAGCCCCTCATTGCCCGGGGCCGGCAGGGCCGGCTGGCTGCTCCGAGTGCGGGGCTCACCAAGCCCACGCCCACCCGGAACTCCAGCTGGCCCGCAAGTGCCGCACGCAGCCCTGGTTCCTGCTCGCGCCTCTCCCTCCACACCTCCCTGCAAGCTGAGGGAGTGGGCTCTGGCCTTGGCCAGCCCAGAAAGGGGCTCCCACAGTGCAGCGGTGGGCTGAAGGGCTCCTCAAGTGCCGCCAAAGTGGGAGCCCAGGCAGAGGAGGCACTGAGAGCCAGCGAGGGCTGTGAGGACTGCCAGCACGCTGTCACCTCTCACCAGCATTTGGGAGGCCAAGGCGGGCAGGTCACGAGGTCAGGAGTTAGAGACCAGTCTGGTCAACATGGTGAAACCCCGTCTCTACTAAAAACACAAAAATTAGCCAGTTGTCATGGCGGGTGCCTGTAATGGCGGGTGCTTGTAATCCCAGCTACTCGGGAGGCTGTGGTAGTAGAATCGCTTGAACCCGGGAGGCAGAGGTTGCAGAGATCCAAGACGGTTTCACCATGTTAGGCCAGGCTGGTCTCTTAACTCCTGACCTCGTGATCTGCCCGCCTTGGCCTCCCAAAGTGCTGGGATTACAGGTGTGAGCCACCACGCCCCAGCCAGGAGTTAGGAAATATATGCAACTAAATGATAATATAAAAATTATAGATAAAAATTCTACAACATAGGTAAAGCTGTCCACAGAGGCAATTTTATAGCTTTAAATAATTTTATCAGAAGAATAAAGGTTAAAAACAGATGCGTTTTCCACACAAAAATTTACCAGGAAGTGTAGCAAGGAAATGTAGCAAGATAATTATTAACAATTAGTTGGCTAGAAATAAAGTTTTTTTCTTGCATCATCATATATCAAAATAAATTCCAAGGTTTAAAAAAGTGAAATGTACAAACCAACCCATACAACTCGCCATTGTCGGGGAGGATTACAGCAACATTACTATGGAATTTCAAATTCCAAATAGTAGAAATCTGTTCATCTATCGCCTGATTATTCATCCATTGCCTGATGAATAGATAAATAAATGTGGTATATCCATGCAATTCAATATTATTTGGCAAAAAAAAAGGCATGAAGTGCTGATACATGCTGGAACATGGAAGAACCTTGAAAACATTATAAGTGAAAGAAGCTAGTCTCAATGGACCACATATTGTAGGATTCAATTTATATGAAATGCCAGAATAAGTAACTCTATAGAGACAGAAAGTAGATTACTAGTTGCCTTGGCCTGGAGTGGAGGGGGAATTGGAAGGTGATGGCTAATGGGCATGGGGTTTTTTTTTTTCAGGTAATAAAAATTTTGTAGAATTGATTATGGTGACTGATGCACAGTTACGTGAATATACTAAAAACTATTGCATTGTACACTTTAAACAGGTGAATTGTAGGATATGTGAATTACATCTCAATAAAACTTAAAAGTAGAGCTAGGTGCAGTGGTTCATGCCTGTAGTCCCAGCTACCAGGGAGACTGAGGCAGGAGGATTGCTTGAGCCCAAGAGTTTGAGGCTGCAGTGAGCTATGATTGCACCACTGGACTACAGCCGGGGCCACAGAGCAAGACTTTGTGTATTAGCCTGTTTTTGTATTGCTGTAAGGAACTACCTGAGACTGGATAATTTATAAAGAAAAGAGGTTTAACTCACAGTTCCACCGGCTGTACAGGAAGCATGGCTGGGAGGCCTCAGGAAACTTACAATCATGGCAGAAGGCTAAGGGGAAGCAGGCACGTCTCACATGGCCAAAGAAAGAGGAAAAGGGAGAATGAGAAGGTGCTACACACTTTTAAACAACCAGGTCTCATAAGAACTCATTCAGTATCACGAGGACAGCAAGGGGGACGTCTGCCCCCATGGTCCAATCCGGCCTCTCCTTCAACACTGGGGATTACAATTCAACATGAGATTTGGGCAGGAATACCAATTCAAACCATGTCATTTTGTATCTGAAAATAAAAGTACAAATCTAATGCTAATAACAAGTCTACTGTTCTCTGCAGTTTAGGGGTGGGGAAACCCAAGCACGGAGAGGTGAAGGGACATGGAGCCCGCAGCCTGACTCCAGCCTCTGTTTCATCAGTTCTGCATCTGCAAGAGTGTCCCACCACCTGCTACTCACTCAGGAAATGTAGTGGGAGAACTAACTAATTGGATAAAAAGAAAGTTACTTTCTCTCCTTGCATCATTGTGTATCAGAGTAATTTCCAGATGGTTTAAAAGGTGAAATGTACCAGCCAAGCCACACAGCTAGAAATAAATGTAGGGAATCTCAAGGTAGAAAGGACTTTTTTGGCATAAAAATATGAAAGAAAGGGCAACATAGCTTGACCCCCATATCTACAAATAAAAAAATTAGCCAGGAGTAGTGGTGCAT
The DNA here is from genome assembly GCF_028858775.2 of Pan troglodytes. NCBI lineage: Eukaryota > Metazoa > Chordata > Mammalia > Primates > Hominidae > Pan > Pan troglodytes. Next base: position 10,264,530 of record NC_072404.2, read on the forward strand.
GCCTGTAGTCCCAGCTCCTTGGGAGGCTGAGGCAGGAGGATGGTTTGAGCCCGAGAGGTCGAGGCTGCAGTAAGCCAAGATCATTGTGCCACTGCACTCCAGCCTGGGTGACAAAGCAAAACTCGACAGAGAGAGAGAGAGAAAGAGAGAGACAGAGGAAAGAAGGAAGGGAAGGAAGGAAAGAAGGGGAAGGGAGGGAAGGGAAGGGGAGAGAAAGAAAAAGAAGAAAGAGAAAGAAAAGGAAAGAAAGAATGAAAGAAAGAACGAATGAAAGAGAAAGAAAGTTGGTTAAAAGAAAGAAGAGGCAACAGACACAAATAAAATGTACTGATATGATGTTTAAATTTGAAAAAAATGAATAAAGTAAAAATAGGAAGACAAACCACAATAAATTAAAAGTGGAAAGACAAATTAGAAAGAAATATGTATAAAAGATGATGGCTTTGAAAGCAAGCTCCAAGGCTAGAAAAATAGATATCTAGCCAACATTTAAAATATTGTACTTCTTAATAGTGAAAAATATAATAGTCAAAAATAACACAAAGTGAAATATTAAAGAATCAAATTGTCAAGGCTGTAAAGAAAAGAAAGGCAGCGCATGGTGTTAGTATAAGTACTATGAAATGACATTCCCATTCATTTCCATAGAAGAGAGAATCCCAGGAGATTGCAGAAGCACCATTTGGAAAGACGCATCCAAAGTTTGCAGAAAGCTCCTACTTTTGACTAAGGAATCCTGTTCTGCAATTCATCTTCAAACAGCCATTAAATAAACACACAAAGATTTATATGCAGATATTAATTTATAACAGCCGGAAATGAGAAAGCTCCCTAAATATGTAAGAATAAGTAAACAGTTAAACAAAGTGTAATAAATTTATATAATGAATTATATATACCAATTAAAAAGCTACTGATTGGCATCAGGAAGTGCAAGAAAGAAAACATGAGGGAATAAAAGCAGGATACAAAAAAGAAAGTACAGTGGGTCCTCATTCTGAAATAACTAAATAGCTAGACATCTGCCCATGAAGACAGTGAAAAGAACAGTGCTTGACATCTACCAAGCACTCCGTAATATCATGGAATGTCTGAAAGATGAGAATGAAAGACAAACACCAACATATGAACACTGGCTTTTGGGAGGCGTGATCTGGGATAAATGTTTTGTCTATAATTTTGTGTATTTCTTAACTTTCCTACAGTCAACGAATTATCTTTATTATCAGAAAAAAATGTAATTACATTTTAAAAGGCTGTAGATATGTCAAGTAAAATAAAGACTGAGGGCAGTGCGCGGTGGCCCACGCCTGTAATCCCAGCACTTTGGGTGGCCGAGGCAGGTGGATCACCTGAGGTCAGGAGTTCGAGACCAGCCTGACCAACATGGTGAAACCCTGTCTCTACTAAAAATACAAAAATTAACCGGGCATAGTGGGGGGCACCCGTAATCCCAGCTACTCGGGAGGCTGAGGCAGGAGAATCGCTTGAACTCAGGAGGCGGAGGTTGCAGTGAGCCAAGATTGTGCCATTGCACTCCAGCATGGGCAACAAGAGTGAAACTGTCTCAAAAAATAAAATAAAATAAAATATAAAGACTGAAAACTGCCTGTCATATTGAATAAGTAGGTAAAACTTGTTGAATAAAAAAAAAGTAAAAACAATCAATAAGCATTTGAACAAAACGAAAGCAGGACAGACAGGTTTTGGAAGGCTGACCACAGACCCAAACTCTTTGCATCTTTACTCTTTAGATTGACAACAAATGCGTGTGGAGTTAATTTTTAGTTCATTGTCCCTGGATGAAATCAAAACCACAACTGTTAGCAACAATGAAAACATTTTCATTGGTTTTCTTTACTTTTTCATTCCCAGTCAACAATTTACTATCGCTTTTATCAGAGGCTGTTACCACGACTGGCTCAGAACAGGTGGAAGATTGCAGCTGTTTTGTCAAAAATCACAAGAACAATTCGGAGGAGGGCATGGGACAGGTGCTGGTTTTTCAAAGCCCCTTGCCTCGGACAGAAGCCCCTCGCCTCGGACAGAAGCCCCTCTTCCCCACATTGCCATGTGGCTGTGCAGAATCCTGGATTACTTTTTACCCTTTGGCCACCAGCAGCATCACAGCCAATGAACACGGGCAGTGAACATCCTTAATAATGCACAAAATGACCCAATTTTCTGGAGCACGGAGACATAAAAATGTAACACTGAAATCTTACAACCCTAAAACTGGCTCTTGGTTAGGACAGGCAGGCTGTCTCATCATCTATCCATAAGAGTAGCTATAGTGTTTCTGGAGAGCAGCTGAGGCACAGATCATAAAGAAGATTTGGGATCATCTCTGAGCCAGACACAATGATATGATTCATATTAACCAGCTGCATTATAGACCCAGAGTCATTCTCTCTGGTTTATCCCAATACCTACTCCAGAAGATCCCCACCCCACTCAGATTTACATTTATGATCCTAAAACTCTGTTGTCAAATTTTCAATATTTGGAGAATTGTAAAATAGTGTAACAATCATAGCAGTCTTCCTAAGAGGGCTGTGTAAAAGTTAAACTGCAAAGAGATGGTTGATGAGATAGTTACCACCAGCATTTCAGCCCCTGTAAAGCCCCCTTTGTCCCTCCCACAGTGGCTGGTTCTTGGGTAGTGACCCCTTTGCAAAGTGGCATTTTCCCATCTCTGCAAATGTCTGTTTGTGCCCCTGGAGATCAGGACCTGAAGCCACATTTGACACAAATAAAAATATTGGTGCTGCGGGCGGTGGGGGGGTTCCCGACTTCACGTTGCAGATGTCCCCCCAAAAGGAGTCCCACATGGCTCTTGAAGCCGTCTCTCAGTGGGCACCCCCTGGAGTTGTGCACCAAGACAGTTCCAAGACATGACTTCATCCTTCAGCTCTCCGGCTCCCTCATCTCATGTCTGAACCACTTTACACATTGACATTCTTTGTCTACCTTGAAGTCTTTCGTGCGACATACCTGCCAGAGACTGGACATCACTCACACAGTGGAAAATGTATTCAGTACCTCTCATGATCTCCATGCTTCCCAAAGATGAAGAGGTTTCATGCAGCAGCCACACGTACTGTGGCGTGACAGTCACCGGAGGATGCAGGCATCATAAATTTGGAAAGGCTTCATGAGCTTAACTATAGTATCCTGTATCCCTTTTCTCAATTTGGAGTGACCACAGGAGTACCAGGGGTACATAAACGGCCCCCAGTTGCAATGGTTTATTATTGAGAATTTGTGGATTGTATGTGAGCTTTGAGCTTTGCACGACTCCAGGTGGAATTATTCATGCAGGAAGCCATCCTTTGCATAGATCGCAATGCAGATAGTTCCCCCTGGAGTTGTGCACCAAGACAGCCATAAGACATGACTTTCTCCTTCAGCGGGCATTGTTCCCATGGACCCCTCTAACCAAGGTAGAATTTGGGGTTGCTCAGGGCTTCTCAATATGTGGCATAGACCTACTGGCTCTTACTCAAACAAATTGAGCTTTCCATTACGATGAAGAGACTGGGCAAAAGCTAACATCACATCTGTCAAAATGTGAGCAAATATAACCAATAAGACCACTCCCCTGAATATCATGATCTTTCCAAACTCTAACCTGGCATCTGTGTGTCCTTATTTTTCACAGCAATATCCTTTGACTCATGTCAGGTACTGCTGTACACAGAGACGTCAAAGATCGCAGCAGTGAAGTGATTACGTGAATCAGTCAGAATCATTTTCTGATATTTTTTGACTTTATTGCTTTATTTATAGCTTTATTGAGATATAACTACATGTCATTCAATTCACCATTTAGAGTATACAAGTCAATGGTTTGTGGTGTGTTCACACAGTTTTGCAACCATCGGCAACTCTAATTTTAGGACAGTTTCACCACCCAGGAAGAGCACCCAGTCTCCATTAAGTATCACTCCCCATGTTACTCCCACCCCCAGCCCTAGGCAACCACCCACCTTCCATTTTCTGTCTCTACAGATTTGCTTGTTTTAGGCATTTCATATTAATGGAATCCTACAGTATGTATTATTTTGTGATGGGCTTTTTTCATTTAGCATAATATTTTCGAGGTTCATTCATATTACAGGATGTTTCAGTATTGCATTCCATTTTATGGCTGAAAAGTTTTCTACTGCAGGAATAGATTACATATTGTTTAACATTTCAGCAGTTGACATACATTTGGATTGTTTCCACTTTCTGGCTATTACCAATAACGCTGCTATGAGCATTCATGTACACGTTTTTATGCTTCCATTTCTACTGGCTATATATCTAGGCGTAGAATGGCTGGGCCAGTGAAAACTCTATTTGGCATTTTGAGGAAATGTTAAAGTGTTTTCCAAAGTGGCTGAACATTTTATGCTCCCACCAGCAATGCACAAGAGTTTCAATTTCTCCACATCTTTGCCAACACTTGTTATTGTTTGTCTTTTTAATTGCAGTCATCTTAGAGGGTGGGAAATGATATCTCATTGTGGTTTTAATTTACATTTCCCCGATGGTGATGATGTTAAAACATTTTTCATGTACTTTTTTCCCATTTATATATCTTTGGAGAAATGTCTATTAAGATCTTTGCCCATTTTTTCACATTGAGTTATTTTTTAAATTATTATTATTGAGTGGTAAGATTTTTTATATATTTGAATACAAGTTCCCTTATCAGGTATATATTTGCAAACATTTTCTCCCAGTTAATGAGTTGTAGTTTCACTTTCTTAATGGTTTTATTTAAAGCATAAAAATAATTATTTTAGACAGGATTGGTCACTCAAGCTGGAGTGCAGTGGTGTGATCATGGCTCATGGCAGCCTCAACCTCTTGGGCTCAAGTGATCCTCCCACCTCAGGCTCCTGAGTAGCTGGGATTACAGGCATGCACCACCACACTTAGGTAAATTTTTTTATTTGTGGAGACATGGTCTCACTATGTTGTCCAGGCTGGTCTCAAACTCCTGGGCTCAAGTGATCCACCCACCTCAGCCTCCCAAAGCACTGGGATTGCAAGTATGAGCCAAACGTTTTTAATTTTGATGAAGTCAAATTGGTCTTTTTTTTTTAATTGATTGTGATTTGGTGTCATATGTAAGAAAACATTGCCTAACCTAAGGCCATAAAGATTTATTCCTGGATCATATACCTAAATGTAAGAACTAAAACTACAATGACACTTCTAAAAGTGTCATTTAATTCAAATGGATCATACACCTAAATGTAAGAACTAAAACTATAACGACACTCTTAGAAGAGTTAATTAATTAATTCAAATAATCCACTTCAATTAATTTTTGTGTATGATGTGAGGAAGGGGTCCACTTCATTCTTTCATATGTGGCCATTCAGTTCTCCCAGCATGATTTATTTAAAGGACTGTTCTTTACCATGCAATTGTCTTGGCACCCTTTTCAAATATCAATTGGCCATAAATATAAGGTTCTATTTCTAGATTCTCAATTTTATTCCATTGACCTATATGTCTATCCTTATACCAATACAACATTGTCTTGATTACTGTAGCTTGGTAGTAAGCTTTGAAATCAGAAAGTGTTATTACTTTTTTTTTTTTTCTGAGACAGAGTCGAGCTCTGTTGCCCAGGCTGGAGTACAATGGTGCAGTCTCGGCTCACTGCCTCCTCCCCTCCCAGGTTCAAGCAATTCTCCTGCCTCAGCCTTCTGAGTAGCTGGGATTACAGGCACACACCATCATCCCCGGCTAATTTTTGTACTTCTAGTAGAGATGGGGTTTCAGCATGTTGGCCAGGCTGGTCCTGAACTCCTGACTTCAGGTGATCCACCCACCTCAGCTTCCCAAAGTGCTGGGATTACAGGCATGAGCCACCATGCCCTGCCTTATTTTTTATTATTCTCTTTTAAGTGTGTTTTGGTTATTCTGGGTCCTAGAATTCATATGCAACTTCCATATGAATTTTAGGATCAAAACAAGGTATCTGGGATTTTGATATGGATTGCATTGTGTCTGTAGAGCAATTTGGGGAGTATCCTTGTCTTGTTACTGATTCTTGGGGGGAAATCATTCAGTTTTTCTTCAAGTATGATGCTAGCTATGAGTTTTTCATGGATATGCTGTAGCAGGTTGGAAACATTCCTTCATATTCCTACTTTGTTGAGTGTCTTTATGATGAAACATGTTGGATTTTGTCAAATGCTTTTTCTATGTCTATTGAGATGATCATATGGTTTGTGTCCTTTATTCTATTAATATTTATATTATATTGATTTATTTTCAGAGGTTAAACCAACCTCACATTCCTGGAATTAATCCGTTGATCGTGGTGTATTTTTTTTTGTATGTTGCTGACTTAGTTCATTATTAGTAATATTTTGTTGAGGATTTTTGCATCTCCATCCAGTCTAGAGATATTGGTCTGTGATATTGGGATATTTTTGTTTTTGTGATGTCTTTTCCTCATTTTGGTATCAGGGTAATATTGGCCTCATAGAATGAGTTAGTAAGTATCCTTTCTCTTCTACTTTTTGTAGAGTTTGTGAAGCTTTGGTGTTCTTTCAATGTTTGATAAAATTGCTCCATGTAACTATTTCGTTATGAGATTTTCTTCATCGGAAGTTTTTTGATTGCTAATTCAATTGCTCTTTACACGTTAGAGGTCTATTCAGATTTCCTATCTCTTCCTGAGGCATTTTGGCTAGTTTATGTCTTTCTAGAAATATGGCCACTTCATCTATGTTGTTATCTATGTAATTGTTCATAGTATATTCTCATATATATATTTCTTATTTCTATAAAGTCAGTACTTATGTCTCCTCTTTCATTCTTGATTTTAGTAATTTGACTCTTCTCTCTTTTTACCATGTTCAGTCTAGCTAAAGTTTTGCCAGTTTCATTGATATAGGTGCCATGTTTGCCGAAGATAAATCTGCAGTCATTTAAATCATTGCTCTCTATAAGTTATGCTTTTTTTTTTTTTAGACGGAATCTCTCTCTGTCGCCCAGGCTGGAGTGCAATGGTACAGTCTCGGCTCACTGGAACCTCTACCTCCTGGGTTCAAGCAATTCTCCTGCCTCAGCCTCCTGAGTAGCTGGGATTACAGGCACCCGCCACAGTGCCTGGCTAATTTTTTATTTTTATTTTTTTCAAAACGGAGTTTCGCTCCTGTTGCCCAGGCTGGAGTGTAATGGTGTGATCTCCGCTCACTACAACCTCCGTATTTCGGGTTCAAGTGATTCTTCTGCTTCAGCCTCTCGAGTAGCTGGGATTACTGACATGTGGCACCACACCTAGCTAATTTTGTATTTTTAGTAGAGATGGGGTTTCTCCATGTTGGTCAGGCTGGTCTCAAACTCCTGACCTCAGGTGATCCACCTGCCTCGGCCTCCCAAAGTGCTGGGATTACAGGCATGAGCCATTGCACTTGGCCTTTCTTAGCTACTTTCAATATATTTTCTTTCTTTTTGTTTTCAGCCTCTTGATTATGATGTGTGCAAATTTCTTTGGGTTTATCCTGTCTGGGGCTCGCTTAACTTCTTGAATTGATAGGTTTTGTCTTTATCCAACCTTGGGGAGTTTTCAACCATTATTTTCTCAAGAATTTTTTCAGCACCATCCTCCTTCTCCTTTCCTTCTGGGACTCAGGTGACCTGAAAGTTAGAACTTAGGTACTGTCCCACAGGCCCCTGATGCCATGTTTATTTTTTTCATTCTTTTTTTCTCATTATTTTTCAGTGTCAGTTATTTCTATTGATCTTTCTTCAGTCAGTTCATTAACTCTTCCCCCATTCTCTCCGTTCTGCTAATGGAACCCATTGAATTTTTTATTTCAATTATTATAATTTTTTAATTTCTAAAATTTCCATTTAAAAATATGTTCTGCCAGGCATGGTGGCTCATGCCTACAATCCCAGCACTTTGTGAGGCTGAGGAGGGTGGATCCCTTGAGGTCAGGAGTTCGAGACCAGCCTGACCAAAATGGCGAAACCTTGTCTCTATTAAAACTACAAAAATTAGCCAGGCGTGGTGGCATATGGCTGTAATCCCAGCTACTCAGGAGCTGAGGCAGGAGGATCACTTGAGCCTGGGAGATCAAGGCTGCAGTGAGCTATGCTGGCCCCACTGCACTCCAGCGTGGGCAACAGGGCAAGACCCTGTCTCAAAAACTAACAAACAAAAAAGGCCCAGCACAGCGGCTCATGCCTGTAATCCCTGCATTTTGTGAGGCCGAGGTGGGTGGATCACTTGAGGTCAGGAGTTCAAGACAAGCCTGACCAATATGGTGAAACCTCATCTCTACTAAAAATACAAAAAATTAGCCAGGCATAGTGGCATGCACCTGTCGTCCCAGCCACTCAGGAGCCTGAGGCATGAGAATTGCTTGAACAGAGAAGTAGAAGTTGCAGTGAGCCGAGATCACACCAGTGCACTTCGGCCTGGGCAACAGAGCAAGATTCCATCTCAAAAAAAAAAAACTTCTATATCTTAGTAAAAAAAAAAATTATTGTAATATATGCTCCAAGACTGTTTGCAATTGCCCATTTGAATATTTATTTTAAGTTGTGAGCCAGGTGTGGTGGCTCATGCCTGTAATCTCAGCAGTCTGGGAGGCTGAGGCGGTGGATGACTTGAGGTCAGGAGTTCGAGAGCAGCCTGACTAACATGGTGAAACCCCATCTCTACCAAAATTACAAAAATTAGCCAGGCATGGTGGCACATGCCTGTAGTCCAAGCTGCTCAGGAGGCTGAGGCAGGAGAATCACTTGAACCCGGGAGGCAGAGGTTGCAGTGAGCCAAGATCGTGCCACTGCTCTGGCCTGGGCAATAGAGTGAGACTCTGTCTCCAAAATAAAGGAATAAATAAATAATTGGTGGTAAAATGCACATCACAGAATATGTACCATCTTAGCCATGTTAAGTGTACAGTTCCGGAGTGTTAAGTAAATTTATATTATTGTGCAACCCATCTCTAGAACTCCTTTCATCTTGCAAAACAGAAACTCTATACCCGTTAAACAGTAACTGCGTTCCCCTGGCCCCGCCTCCGACGATCACCACTCTACTTTCTGTTCCTATGCCTTTGACTCCTCTAGGTACCTCGTCTATGTGGCATCACACAGGATTTGTCTCTTAGTGTCTGGCATATTTCACTCAGCATAATGTCCTTGAAGTTCATCCAGGTTGTAGCGCATGTCAGAATTTCCTTCCTTTTTGTGGCTGATCATATAATCCCTATGTGTACGCCATATTTTATTTGTCGATTTATCTGTCCGTGGACACCTGGGTTGCTCCCACCTTTTGGCCTTAGTGATTAATGGAGCCATTAACATGGGTGTACAAATATCTGCCCAAGACCATACTTTCAATTCTTTGGGACACGTTACCTACAAATGAAGTTGCTGGACCATAACATAATTCTATCTATCTTTAATTTTTTGAGAAACCATCAAACTGTTTTCCATAGCAGCTACACTAGTTCATATTTCCACCAGTGATGCACAAGAGTTTCAATGTCCCCACATCCTTGCCAACACTTTATCCTAATGGGTGTATCATTTGAACATTGTTGTAATAGTTTCTTTACAGTAAAATCTATGCCGGATAATTCTGATGTCAGTATCATCTTGGTGTTGGCATCTGTTGATTATCACAGGAGTTGAACTTTTTGTTGGTTTGGATTACATCCTGGATGTTTTCAGTGGGATGTTTAGGATGCTCTAAGACTCTGGGTCTCATTGAAATCTGATGGAGACTGTTGATATTTTGCTTAGTGAACAATTAACCTCAGTAGGTTCAAGTCACAAGTTCTGAGGGCCATGGTGCCAACCTCATCTCAGTTTTCAAAACCTTTGTGGTGCCCTTTTTTGTTTTGATTTACAATTAACAGAAATTTATTTGTCACAGTTCTGAAGGCTGTGAAGTCCAAGATCAAGGTGTCAGCATCTTTTGAGAACCCTCTTGCTGCCTCATCCCATGGCTGAAGGTGAAAGGGCAAGAGAAAGAGCCCATTCCCAGAGGCCCCTCTTTTTGTGACCAAAACAAATCAAATATTTTATTCCTAGGGCTTTTTTTTTCAAATAAATATCTTATGTATCTTCTCTACTCTTTGTAACAGCTGAGGCAATGTAACAGTTAAGCAAATGAAAAAAGCTACAGTGTAACTTAAGCAGTAATATTCAAGTTATATTCAAGGTATAGACATCTACAGAATATTCACATCTCTCTTGGGCGTGTGCCAACCGGTGGTCCATCTGGGACCTGCGAAGTGGCTTCTCCATCAGTTCATCTCTGAAGTTCTTTGGTATGCTTGAGAGGGAGCACTGGAATTCATAAGGAGCTTGATGGAGACTTCCTGAGCTCCTCCCTCTCCATGATCTCCCTGCTGCGTCCCAATTCCCTGGGCCCAGTGGTGGAGGACACAGAGAAAATAGAGACCTCAGCATTGGTGCCAGCTTTTAAGACCCCTACTTCCCTGAAGGCAGGGGCAGTAACCCCTTCTCAGAGCATGGTTTCTGCTGGCCCTCACTGCCATGCCTCTGCAGGATTGCCTGAGGGCTGGGTCATAAGAGAACAGAGAAAAAAAAAAAAGAGAAAAGAAAGAAAACCTGGAAAGTGGGGTTTCTGTGCTCCCTTTGTACATTAAGAGTCTTTTTTTTTTTTTCCTCCCAAAGCCGAAACATCCCACATTCACAGGATGCCCTCTCCCTGCTCCACACTGTCTTTCTGAGCCTTTCTGCCTGGGCTCTAGGGCTCACCTCTGGATTTCCAGATGCATTATTTCCAGCTGAGAATACTGGAAGGGAAAAATGCCACTCACCACTCATTTGGTGGTTCTTTGAAATCTGGTATCCTTCCCTGATCTGCCTGCTATGGTTTATTTAATTTCTAGAGTCCTCAGGTAGCTGCCACATGCATTCTGTCCAAGTTTTATAATTATATACGGTAGAAAAAATGGCCGTGTGCTTATTCCATCTTACCCAGAACTGGAGCTTGAATTGGATTTGAGAAACTAAAACCAAAAGACTAACGCAGATTAGCACAAATGCATTCTATTTACTGGAAAGATAATTAAACCCTGAGTCTCCCGGTAACAGGTTAGTGACATCATCTTCCCCTACAATGGACAGCTTCATCACCGTAGTCTAAATGTCATGCCCTGAGCATATCTTTATCTAATTTTGCTTTATTTGAAAGGATTATTCATTGACATTTCCAACTGCTACTGGATGATGTTGCATAAATGAATAAATGACTGTTAGGGACATTACCACTTTCTAATTCTGTTTTATAACGTGCATACTCTAGGGTTTGCTGATTTCTACAGCTGGGCGTCTGCAGGGATCATCTCAGCTCACCGTTTTGAATACTGACCTCTATTATATTAATAGATGAGAAAGTTGATGGCAGTGCCAACTCCAGAAACATGAATTAAAAGATATCAGATGTGGCCTGGTACGGTGGCTCACGCCTGTAATCCCAGCCCTTTGGGAGGCTGAGGCGGGCAGATCACTAGGTCAGGAGTTTGAGACCAGCCTGGCCAACATGGTGAAACCCCGACTTTACTAAAAAAACAAAAATTAGCCGGGTGTGGTGGTGTATGCCTGTAATCCCAGCTACTCGGGAGGCCGAAGCAGGAGAATCGCTTGAACCCGGGAGGCGGAGGATGCAGTGAGCCGAGATTGCGCCACTGCACTCCACCCTGGGTGACGGAGCGAAACTCCATTACAGGAGGAAAAAAAAAAAAAAAAGGATACCAGATGATCTGCATCATATTCCCTGGTAATTCTTTAATAAGAGTTTGTCAGAAGACATAAGGAGAAGTCAGTCCAGAGGTGCCTAGTCCTCAACTCGTTCAAATGCAGAATTCTTGTAGTGGAAAGCCATGGCTCTGCCAGTCGAAACATCAGAATGTTGTTTGAGATGTTGCTATTGTCTGAATGTCTGCATCCTCTCCCTCCACCAAATTTATACTGAAATCCCCACCTCCAAGGTAATGGTATTAAGAGGTGGAGCCGGCTGGGTGCCATGGCTCACACCTGTAGTCCCAGCCCTCTGAGAGCCTGAGGCGGGAAGATCTCTTGAGCCCAGGAGTTCAAGACTAGGCTGGGCAACATGGTGAAACCCCATCTCTACAAAAAAATTTAAAAATCAGCTGGGCATGGTGGCATGCACCTGTAGTCCCAGCTACTTGGGAAGCTGAGGTGGGAGGATCACTTCAGCCCAAGAGTTCAACGCTACAGTGAGCCATGATCGCAACACTGTGCTCCAGCCTGGGCAACAGAGTGAGCCCCTAACTCTACAAAAAAATTGAACAAAGAGCCCAGCATGGTGGTTCATGCCTGTAGTCCCAGCGACTGAGGACTGTCTCAAAAAAAAGAAAAAGAGATAGAGACTTGGGAGGTGATTAGGTTGTGAGGGTGGCACTTTGATGAAGGAAAGGAAAGTGGATTCCAGACAGACCCCCTCATCTCTTCCACTGAGTGACAGCACAGGGAGAAAGTGCTGTCTGTGAACCAGAAAGCAGCCCTCACAGACGCAGAATCTGCTGGGACCTTGATTCTGGACTTCCCGGCCTCTAGAACCATGAGAATTAAATTTCTTTTCATTTATTTATTTATTTATTTATTTATTTAGAGACAGGGTCTTACTCTGGCACCTTGATTCTGGACTTCCTGGCCTCCAGAACTGTGAGAATTAAATTTCTTTTCATTTATCTATTTATTTAGAGACAGGGTCTTGCTCTGACACCTCTATTCTGAACTTCCCGGCCTCCAGAACTGTGAGAATTAAATTTCCTTTCATTTATTTATTTATTTATTTATTTAGAGACAGGGTCTTACTCTGGCACCTTGATTCTGGACTTCCCAGCCTCCAGAACTGTGAGAATTAAATTTCTTTTCATTTATCTATTTATTTAGAGACAGGGTCTTGCTCTGACACCTTGATTCTGGACTTCCCGGCCTCCAGAACTGTGATAATTTAATTTCTTTTCATTTATTTATTTAGAGACAGGTTTTTGCTCTGGCACCTTGATTCGGGACTTCCCAGCCCCCAGAACTGTGAGAATGAAATTTCTTTTCATTTATTTATGTATTTAGAGACAGGGTCTTGCTCTGGGACTCAGGCTGGACTGCAGTCACATGATCACAGCTCACTATTTTCTCAAACACCTGGGTTCAAAGCAATCTTCCCACCTCAGCCTCTCCAGTAGCTGGGACTACAGGCACACAGCACCACACCCAGCTAATTTTTTAAAAAATTTTATTCATTTATTTATTTATTTAATAGAGATGGGATCTCAATTATGTTGCCCAGGCTGGTCTCAAACTCCTGGCCTTAAGTGATTCTCCCACCTCGGCCTCCCAAAATGCTGGGACTGCAGGTGTGAGCCACTGCTCCCAACTGGAAATAAATGTCTGCTGTTCCTGGTACCCAGTTCATGACATTTTGTTATTCCAACCAAAATGGATGTAGACAAATATCTGGACTTGTTTTCCCCTTGTACTTACCTGTTTTCTCTCCTGTTGAAGCTGTTAGCCTCTGAAGATTTGGAGCAGGAAGGAAGACACGTAGTGCTTGCCAGATACTTTCTCTCCCTACCTGGTCAATATTCAAAACCTTAAGCTCATTGAGAAAGCAGAATGTGAAGAGAGAAGTGAGTTTCTGAGGAAAACGTGGAGACAGAGGGAGAGTTTGTTTCAGATAAAAAGGAATTTCTCTTGAGTGCAAGGAGCTGGGGGCTACAGTTCCCTCAACAGCTGAGACCTGTGCCAGACCTTTATCTATTTCCAAGGTGGTGCTGGGACCTCAGAGACAATAGCCACCTGATGTCCCGGGGGGTGGCCCTCAGCCCAGACTCAGCCTCACCAAAGGTTCTAGGACCTCTAAACTAGATCAGAATCAGCAAAGAGAGCTTTAGACTCAGAGGGTCCACAGGGACTGGTGATTCCAGGTCTTCAGACAACAACTTAACACTTTCAATGGATGGTCAATCAGAAAATTTTTAAATCTACTTATGACCCAGAAGCCTCCACTTCAAGTGTCCCTCCTTTCCAGATGGAATCACTGTACATCTTACAGGTATTGATTGATGTCTCATGTCTCCCTAAGATGTATAAAAGCAAGCTGTGCCCCGACCACCTTGGCCACATGTCATCCGGACCTCCTGAGGCTCGGTCGTCATCCATCTGTGATCCAAGGGGCTCCCCGGCTCTCTTGGCCCCTCCTGGAACCCCAAAACGTCAGCACAATTTCTGTAAGAGGAGATGGAGTCATAAAAACACCTGAGGTTATGTTTCCACCAGCCAAGCAGGAGAGGGACTCAGAGACAAAATTAAGTTGATTTAAAAATATTGAAGGCATAGGACACTGAAGGCATTCCGGCACATTGGAGTCTTGCCCACACCCCCAGCCCCACCTCCCAGCCCCACATGCACCATCATAAATAGAAATCAGAGGCTGGACACGGTGGCTCACCCCTGTAATCCCAGCACTTTGGGAGGCCGAGGCAGGCGGATCACCTGAGGTCAGAAGTTCGAGACCAGCCTGGCGAGTATGGTGAAACTCCCTCTCTACTAAAAATACAGAAAATTAGCCAGGTGTGGTGGCAGGCGCCTGTAATCCCAGCATTTTGGGAGGCTGAGGCAGGCGGATCACCTGAGGTCAGAAGTTTGAGACCAGCCTGGCCAACATGATGAAACTCCCTCTCTACTAAAAATACAAAAAATTAGCCGGGTGTGGTGGTGGGCACCTGTAATCCCAGCTACTCTGGAGGCCGAGGCAGGAGAATCACTTGAATCTTGGAGGCGGAGGTTGCAGTGAGCTGAGGTCACACCACAGCACTCCAGCCTGGGCAACAAAAGTGAAACTCCATCTCAAAAAGAAAATAGTAATGAGAGACAGAACCCTTATGGTTATGGATAGAGGGATTTCTACCAAATATACAAGGCTGCCAAAACCAGGGAGTCTTATTCAGCCAAATGATTACAGCTCGAGTTTTATTTCTAAGCATCTTTTTAGCATTATGTTGTCACCTTTAATAAGCAGCACTTCTTGTACAAGTGGTAGAAGATGCTAATTGGCCCTGGCGAAGGGATTTTTCATACATTTCAGGAGGCAAGGGATGAGCAGCAGATGCAGTTACACTAATGGTTTCATTTTTTAAGACACTGAGTATTGTTTATGCGCCCGTCTTTATTTTATTGTGTGCAGATTAACAATTGCAGGTCCCGGGTGGGGAGCCAAGTTCGGGAGGGTGCATTTCATCCACCGGCTGCTAGGAGCCTCCTTGATTGCTTTTTCTCTTCCCCGCTGAGGTCAATAACCAGTGCTGATATTTCTGCTGAATCAGTTTGCTGGGATTTGTCTTGTCCTCCTGACCCGTGTTAATTATATCTTCAAATGAGTGCTGGGCTAAAATACAGAGCTTCTTTCTTTCTTTCTTTTATTTTTACTTTTATTTTAAGTTCAGGGGGTACATGTGCAGGTTTGTTCCATAGGTAAACTTGTGCTATGGGGGTTTGTTGTACAGATTATTTCATCAGCCACATATTAAGCCTAATACCCATTAGTTATTTTTCCTGATCCTCTTCCTCCTCCCAACCTCCACCCTCTGAAAGACCCCAATGTGTGTTGCTGTCTTTTCTGTGCCCATGGGTTCTTATCATTCAGCTCCCATTTATAAGTGAGAACATGCAGTGTTGCATTTTCTGTTACAGAGTTAGTTTGCTGAGGATAATGGCCTCCAACTCCATCCATGTCCCTGCAAAGGACGTGATCTCGTTCTTTTTTTATGGCTGCATAGTATTCCATGGTGTATATGTACCACTGATGGGCATGTAGGTTGTTTTCATGTCTTTGCTGTTGTGAATAGTGCTGCAATGAACATACGCTTATACACTGTTGGTGGGAGTGTAAATTAGTTCAACCATCATGGTAGACAGTATGGTGATTCCTCAAAGACCTAAAGACAATGCCATTTGACCCAACAATCCCATCACTGGGTATACACCCAGAGGAATATAGATCATTCTATTATAAAGATAGGGCTTATTTCAATAGTGAGAAAATGTATTTCTCCCTATTTGATGGACCTTCACTTTGATTTTCAGCTCCGTCCCCACCTTGCCATGGTCCCTAATCAATAGCCACGTGGTTCAAGTTCTTTATCTCGGAGGCACAAGGAGACCTTGGAGGTACCTTCTTTTCTGACCTCAGAATCCAGAGTTAATACAGGGATCAAAGGACTTTCTTCTCCTTCCTTTCCAGGGAAATGCACTCTCAGCCTCTTATCTTAAAATAGTCTACCCTACTGGAAATCTGACAAATGTCTCTCTTCTATCTTCTGGAAATTCAGATGGTTCCTCTTAGGAAAGATAGTTCTGCCTCCAGATGACCAAAAGTAAACGCCGAGTTCAAACAAATAACGTAAAAAGAAAATCACGTTCTCAAAGAGGAATTAGTTTTGTCCAATTTATTTATTTATTATGTATTTATTTTTCAGAGACAGGCTCTCACTCTGTCGCCCAGGCTGGAGTGCAGTGGAGTGATCACAGCTCACTGCAGCCTCGAACTCCAGGGCTCAAGTGATTCTCCTGCCTCAGCCCCCTGGAGTAGCTGGGACCGCAGGTGTGTGCCACCACGCCCAGCTAATTTTTTTATTTTTCTGTAGATACGTGCCTCACCATATTGACCAGGCTGGTCTCAAACTCCTGGGCTCAAGTGATTCTCTCATCTTGGCTCCCCAAAGTGCTGGGATTTCAGGCATGAGCCACCACACCTGGCCTTTTGTCCAATTTAGAACGTGACTAGATGCCAGATTACCTCTGCCTATCCAGAACTCCAGACATTCATTCCACAAACCTGTTACATGGAGCTGTGGGCTCTTGGTGATCTAGAAATAAAGACGTTTTATGCCCTATCCTGGCACACGCTATATTCTCTATTAATGCTCATTAGCATAATTCAAAGGCCATTAGTTGAGTCAAAAATGCTGACAATGGAGCATAGACTACGTGGAAAGGAAGGTAAATTATCATCTTGTGAGAGGCATTTGAACCAGAGCAACTCCATCTTGAATAGGAGCTGGGTAAAATAAGGCTAGGACCTGCTGGGCTGTATTCCCAGTAAATTAAGGCATTCTTAGTCACAGGATGAGATAGGAGGTCAGCACAAGATACAGGTCATAAAGACCTTGCTGATAAAACAGTTTACAGTAAAGAAGCCGGCCCAAACCCACCAGAATCAAGACGGTGATGAGAGTGACCTTTGGTGATCCTCACGGCTACACTCCCACCTGTGCCATGACCGTTTACAAATGCCATGGCAACATCAGAAAGTTACCCTATATGGTCTAAAAGGGGGAGGCATGAATAATCCACCCCTTGTTTAGCATATCATCAAGAAATAACCATAAAAATGGGCCAGCAGCAGCCCATGCTGCTCTGCCTATGGAGTAGCCATTCTTTTATCCCTTTACTTTCCTAATAAACTTGGTTTCACTTTACTGTTCAGACTCACCGTAAATTCTTTCTTGTGCGAAATCCAAGAACCCTCTCTTGGGGTCCGGATCCCTTTCCTATAACAATCTCTGATGTGAGGACAATGCAGAACAGATGAGTTGATAAGATCTGCATGTACACAAACCACTATCTTCTCAGCATGAGTAATCAAGATACGTTCCTTTATCCCTTTTAGAGTCATATTTGCTTTTTTTTTTTTTTTTTTTTTTTGAGACGGAGTCTTGCTCTGTCACCCAGGCTTGAGTGCAGTGGTGTTATCTCTGTTCCCTGCAATCTCTGCTTCCTGGCTTCAAGCAATTCTCTGCCTCAGCCTCCTGAGTAGCTGGGATTACAGGCGCCTGCCACCACACCCAGATAATTTTTTTGTATTTTTAGTAAAGACGGGGTTTCACCATCTTGGCCAGGCTGGTCTTGAACTCCTGACCTCGTGATTGACCCACTTTGGCCCCCCAAAGTGCTGGGATTACAGGCATAAGCCACCACGCTGGCCCTCTTATTTATTTATTTATCTATTTATTTATTTTTATTTTTGAGACAGGGTCTCACTTTGTCACCCAGGCTGGAGTGAAGTGGTGCAATCTTGGATCACTGCAGCCACAATCTATTGGGCTCAAGCAATCCTCCTGCCTCAGCCCTCCAAGTAGCTTAGACTGGGATATAGGTGCACACCACCATATCCAGGTAATTTTTGTATTTTTAGGGAGACAGTGTTTGGCCATGTTACCGAGGCTGCATTCAAACTCTTGAGCTCAAGCAATCTGCCTGCCTCAGCCTCCCAAAGTGCTAGGATTATAGGCATGAGCTACCATGCCCAGCCATATTTGCATCCTTGGGGGCCCACCTTAGGTAAATTGTTAAGTAGGAGCACCCCTTAAGTATCTTGAAACTTGCCATTATTGTGTCTTACTCCCTAAAGCATCTATGGTCAGTTCTCATTATTTCCGATAATTACATCCCATAAAGTCACTGCAATACTGAATTATTGAATCTGAGCCACTGCTCCTAGGAAAACACCAAGTTAGGTTCCTGTGGGTCTCTGGTTGCGATATTTTCATCAACACATAGCCTTGTTTTGTGTGTGTTTCTGATTAAACACATTGAATTGGATACACATGGTTGACTCATTAACATTGGCCTCCCAGCCAACAGTGCTGTAATTCACGCCTGTGTTTGAAATGCTTGTTCCCTGGTGCCGTAAAGAAATAGCACTTGAACCTAAATTCAACTTACTCAGTGAGGCCATTTTTACTTCCTGCAGAAAGGTACACTCGCCAGCCGTTTTGCCACAAGAGTACACCGAACAAAGGAGACAGGGTCATTTATAACCTGATGTGCCCGCCTTACTGCTGTGTCCGGTTTCCATTGGCTGGAACGGGACCTCACATTCTGTATTTGTCCCGACTGGCGAGCAACTTAGAACTTTTTAAAAGAGGCAAAGGCGGAGAAGAACAAAGGAAGGAGGAAGTAACTTGTGGAATACTGGGAAAGGTAAAAAAAAAAAAAGAAAAGAAAAGAAAAAAAAAACACCTTCAAATAAGGAAGAGGAACAGGCTATGACCTAATGCTTGCTTGAACCAGTATAAGCATTCTGGGGCAAATATTTAGGCTAAATTGTGGGAGCTAAGAACATAAAGTATATTGATTTCTTTATCACGGCTAGCAGATATTTAAGAATGTCAGCACAGGTCTTTGAATCAATTTTGCTTCTAAGAGAAGTTACTATTTATTCCTAATTAAATGAGGAAGAAAGTCTTTGAAGAGGAGCCTCTACTTTACTTTTTACACCTGCATGAAGTGTATCTAACAGGCATTTCTTCTCCATGGGGCAAATCACTGCCTTGTTGTTCTTTGGACATCAGACAGCACTCAGCACCTCACATGGGGTGGCGGGCATTGTAAACGGCAAAATCAACAACAAAAAAAGCACAACAATGTGAAAAAGATGGCACTACCTAGACTCTGAAAAGGCCACTCATTGACTGGATGAAAGCTGGAAAACCTTAGCTGGTGTGAACCCAAAAGTATCTGAGACAGGTCTCAATCAATTTAGAAAGTTTATTTTGCCAAGGTTAAGGACACACCTGTGACCCAGCCTCAGGAGGTCCGGACGACATGTGGCCAAGGTGGTCGGGGCACAGCTTGCTTTTATACACTTTAGGGAGACATGAGACATCAATCAATACCTGTAAGATGTACAATGATTCCATCTGGAAAGGAGGGACACTTGAAGTGGAGGCTTCCAGGCCGTAAGTAGATTTAAAAATTTTTGGATTGGCCATCCACTGAAAGTGTTAAGTTGTTGTCTAAAGACCTGGAATCGATAGAAAGGACTGTCTGGGTTACGAAAAGAGGTTGTGGAGACCAATGCTTTATCACACAGATGAAGCCTCCAGGTAGCAGGCTTCTGAGAGAATTGACTGTAAATGTATCTTATCAGACTTAAGGTCTGTGTTGGTGTTAATGCTGGCTGGCTTTTCCCGAACTCCACAATGGAGGAGAGTGTATGAGGCAGGTCCGATTCCCTCTTCCTATCAAGGCCTGAACCAGTTTTTCAGGCTCACTTTGGGATATCCTTGGCGGAGAGGAGAGGTTCATTCAGATGGCTGGGGTCGGTGGGTGGGGGGTGCTTAGAATGTTATTTTTGGTTTACACTGGGAACATGTATATCAGGTGATTCAAATCTTTTACCACTCTGTGTATGTCTGTGAACGACTGTAAAAGCCCCAAATTCGCACTCAACCCAGTCTTTAGGACCGAGAGCAACCTCGGGCAGAAAGACTTAGGTGACTCCAGCCCAGCAACTCGAGACTCAAGGTCGCACGTTTTGCCTGTTAAGTTTGACCTTGTTTTACGACATTTTTGCTGTGTTCCCTTGGATTTGGGGAACTTGCCTGAGAATCTCTTGCCAAGGAGCTACCACAGTACTAGAGTGAGTCAAACAGCTCTGAAATAGTGAGGAGCAAATTCACAAATGTACAGTCCTCTAAGGATGAGGACAGACTCCACATTCTAAATTGCTTCGTCCCTGACTTGCAAAACGTCTCCTTCTTGCGTCCCTGTGTTAGTTTGTTCAGCTGCCGTAGCAAAGGACCACAGGCTGCGCCGTTTAACCAACAGAAATTTATTTTCCTGTAGTTCTGGATGCTAAAAGTCTGAGATCAAGGCATGGGCAGGGCTGGTTCCTCCTGAGGTCTCTCTCAACTGGCAGAGGGTGTCTTCTCCCTGAGTCCTCACCTGGCCATTTCTTGGTGTGTGTCTGTGTCCTGATCTCTTCTTATAAGGACCCCAGTCCTGCTGGATGAGGGCCCACTAATCTGACCTCATTTTACCTTAATCACCTCTTTAACAGTCTTAGCTCCAAACACAATCACATTCTGAGATCCTGGAGGTTAGGACTTCAACATACGAATTTTGGAGGAACACAATTTAGCCCATAATAGTCCCATTTCCTCAAATCCCCACTAAGTCACGTGGATTTACTCTTTCAATTTAAGATGTCAGGATCTTAAATATTTCCCTTGTTGGAGCTGCCATGCTAAATTTTAACTGTGAGCAGAAAAAGGTTTTCTCCTAACCAAATCTAGAATCTGGCTGCGGGTTTGGGCCCATAACATAAAGATTAAGATTGAGAGAAAAGCAGAAAAAAGGCACTGCCCAGGGAGGCATAGGTCATCCTCTTAAATGAAGGTCAGTTACCAGGGGAACAGAGAGAAAGCAACCTCCTCCAAGGCTGGACTGGGACAAAGGTCCATGAGGACTGCCTGGACCCTGAGCCCTTGGGTATCCCTGGGAATGACCTCAGATTCCCAATATCCTTGCATGAGCCTCCTGACCTCAGGCTGGGGGTGGAGGGCACCTGTCCAGGTACTGTCAGCCCAGGGCAGGGACTCTGAATGCTACCGGACCTGCACTGAACCATGGAAGATTCAAGGAGAACAATGGAACTAAATCAAGCTTCTGCCTTTCACACTTGCTCCCAAATTGCATCTGTCCATGCAACACCAGAATTATGGGTTGAACTGCAGCCCCCAAAACATACTGTGGTCCTAACCCCCATACCTGTGAATGGGACCTTATTTGGAAACAGTGTATTTGCAGACAAACGAGTCGAGATGAAGTAATTAGGGTGGGCCCTAATCCAATAGAACTGGTGTCTTTGTGTGTAGGAGATCCATCAGAGTGGTGGGAGAAACAGCACTCTGGGAAAGCAGCAGGTCTTCTGAAAGGTTGGAGGGCTCTGCATGGCACTGGGGGAGAATAGCTGAAGGCAGCTGTTCTCTGACCCCGAGGCAGAGGGCAAGGAGTACGTGCAAGGCAGTGAAGGGGAAGTTTGTTTGTTTGAAGTTGTCCAGAAACTGACCTTTGAACATCCGGATGCCCGAGATTCCCTGAAAGGGGAACAATAAATGTTAGTTTCCCACAGATTATGTTTGCTCCAGGCTTTAGGCATTGTGCCTGCGCTGAATAAAAGCAAGCAGCCCCAGCTTCTTGGGGCTGCACTCTGGCCACTTGAGCCAGGCAGTCCCCTAGCTGCTCTTGCACTGCATACCTGTGTCTGAGTACTCCTTTCATCCATTGATCCACCAGGGTCTGTGGGACAGACCCGGCACTTGTGAAAAGGAGAAATTTGAAGACAGACACACACAGAAGAACATCATGAGAAGATGAAGGCAAAGATCAGAGTGATGTACAAGACAAGTACATTAGTGACGTACTAATACAAGACAGCTGTATTAGTCCATTCTCACGCTGCTGTAAAGACGTTATCTGAGGCTGGGTAATTTATGAAGAAAAGCAGTTTAATTGATTCACAGTTCTGCAGGCCATACAGGAAGCATGGCTGGGCCTCAGGAAACTGACAGTCGTAGTGGAAGGTAAAGGGGAAGCAGGCATGTCTTCATAAGGCAGCAGGAGAGAGAGAGCGAAAGGGGAAGTGTTGCACACTTTTAAACAACCAGATCTCCTGAGAGCTCACTCACTATCACAAGAATGGCAAAGGAAACGTCTGCCCCCACGATCCAATCATCTTCCACCAGGTCCCTCCAGAGGCCTGGAACAGAAGGAACCAGCCCTGCAGACACCTTGTGATATGGTTTGGCTCTGTCCCCCCAAACCTCATCTTGAATTTCCAAGTGTTGTGGGAGGGACCGGGTGGGAGGTGAGTGAATAATGGGGCGGGTCTTTCCCATGCTGTTCTCTTGATGGTGAGTAAGTCTTACAAGATCTGATGGTTTTAAAAAGAGGAGTCTCCCTGCACCAGCTCTTCTTTTGTCTGCTGCCATGTGAGACATGCCTTTGACCTTCTGCCATGATTGTGAGGCCTCCACAGCCACGTGGAACTGTGAGTCCATTCAACCTCTTTCTTTTGTAAATTGCCCAGTCCCAGGTATGCCTTTATCAGCAGCATGAAAACAGACTAATACACCTAGATCTTGGATTTCCAGCCTCTAGAACTTGGAGACAACACATTCCTTTTGTACAAGTCACTAGGTTTGTGATACTTTATTACGGCAGACTTAGCAAACTAATACACCCAGATAGATTGCTTTTTAAATCAGCTGTCTTCTCCCCTCTGCTTAAAATTCACCACCACTCTTAGGATAAAATTCACCTCCCTACCATGGCCAACAAGCCCTGCATAGCCTGGTCTTTGCTGACATCTTCCCCATTTGTTTTTCACCTCTTCCTGAAATTCAATACACTCCAGAATTTCAGGTCCAGTGGTATCAGACCTGGTCCTACCTGCCGGCATTTGCTCCAGTTATCACCTTCATCTGCACTGCGCTCTTCCTAAGGATTTTTGTCCTTTCAGTTTTGGTAAAAACATCACCCCCCACTGAGAGGTGTTCACAACAACTTCATCCAAATCAGTGTCTCTATAACTCCAGAGCTGTCTTATCCCTTATTCTGTTTTTTGCTTCTTGCATAAAACTATCATGATCTGAAATTATTTTGGAGAAAAAAGAATTAAAAAGAAATATGCCAAAATGTGAACATGTTGATATCTCTGATGAGATTGCATATGGCATGATTTCTGCTTTCCAGAGTTTCTTCAATTAACATGCATCATTTTCTAATTGGAAGAGTCAATAGCTTCTCAAAAAGAAACGGTTAAGAATTTACTGGCATCAGCGCTTTCTGTGCAATCCCCGTGGCTGGCAGGACACTTCCCTTCCAGGCAGTTCTCCGGCTTCATTTGCTTGTGGCTTGCGCTGCATTTACAGCAGGGTGATACACTCAGGGATGACTGCAATTGAGAAACTAAACATGGCCAGGTGCAGTGGGTGGCTCACATCTGTAATCCCAGCCTGTAAGTGCAGCCTTTGAGTTCTTTGACTCTCCATCTCCTCCAGGTGAGATTAGACTGGCCTAGTAACTCACTTATAGCTGATAGAATAAGCCATAAGTGATAGGCTAGGTAGAAAAAGTTCTTCCTCCTTGGACCCTTGCCCTGAAAGCACAACTACTCTGAGATTGCCATGTGAGAGAGGACCCGGCCACCAGCTCCACCAGCCAGCCTTCTGAGCGAGCTTTGAGTGAGCCATCCGGGATGGCCAGCCCAGTTGAGTCTTCAAACAATGGAACCTCAGCCAACATCTGCCAGCAGCAGCATGAAGGAGACCCCAAGTGAGAACAGCACCAGCTATGCCTTCTTTTTTTTTTTTAACGGAGTGTCACTCTGTCGCCCAGGCTGGAGTGCAGTGGCACCATGTGGCTCCCTGCACCCTTTATCTCCTGGGTTCAAGCAATTCTCCTGCCTCAGCCTCCTGAGGAGCTGGGATTACAGGCGCCCACCACCATGCCCAGCTAATTTTTTTTTTTTTTTTTTTTTTTTTTTTTTTAGTAGATACCGGGTTTCACCATGTTGGCCAGGCTGGTCTCGAACTCCTGACCTCAGATGATCCACCCACCTCAGCCTCCCAAAGTGCTGGGATTACAGGCGTGAGCCGCTGTGCCCGGCCTTTTTTTTTTTTTTTTTTTTTGACAAGCTCTGTATTAGTCAGGGTTCTCTAGAGGGACAGAACTAATTACATGTATATGTATAATGTTTGTTTTGGTTTTTGTTTTTTTTGGAGACAGGGTGTGTATTAGTCAGAGTTCTCTAGAGGGACAGGACTAACAGGATAGATGTATATATGAAGGGGAGTTGATTAAGGAGTATTGACTCACACAATCACAAGGTGAGGTCCCACAATAGGCTGTCTGCAAGCCAAGGATCAAGGAAGCCAGTCCAAGTCCCAAAACCTCAAAAGTAGGGAAGCCGACAGTGCAGCCTTCAGTCTGTGTTCAAAGGTCCAAGAGTCCCAAAGCTAAAGAACTTGGAATCTGATGCTTGAGGTCAGGAAGCATCCAGCACAGGAGAAAGATGGAGGCCAGAAGACTCAGCCAGTCTAGTCTTTCCACATTCCTCTACCTGCTTTTATCCTAGCTGTACTGGCAGCTGATTAGATGGTGCCCACCCAGACTGAGGGTGAAGCAGCCTCTCCCAGCCCGCTGACTCAAATGTTAATCTCCTTTGGCAACACCCTCACAGACATATCCAGGTTCAATACTTTGCATCCTTCAATCCAATCAGATTGACACTCTGTATTAACTATCACAAGGTCTCACTGTTGCCCAGGCTGGTCTCGAACTCCTGGGTCCAAGAGACCCTCCCACCTTGGCCTCCCAAAGCTCTGGAATTATATGCACGAGCCCCAGCGCTGGGCCATTCCTGCATTCTGGACCCACAAAATCATGAGCAAAATAAAATGACTGTTGTTTTACATCACTAAGTTTGGGGTAATTTGCTTTGCAGACACTGGGGCAGTGGTTCTCCACAGGAAAATGAGAATGATTTCCTAGTGGTTTAAAGGACCTGGTGGTGACTTGCACAGCATTTACGTCAGGGTAATACACTCAGGGAAGACTGGAATTGAGAAACTGAACATGGCCAGGCCCAGTGGGTGGCTCAGGCCTATAATCCCAGCACTTTGGGAGGCTGAGGCGGGAGGATTGCTTGAGCAAGGAGTTTGGGACCAGCCTGGGGAACATAGTGAGACACCATCTCTTTAAAAAATACAAAAATCAGCCAGACGTGTTGGCACACACCTGTAGTTCCAGCTACTCTGGAGGCTGAGGTGGGAGGATCACTTGAGCCCAGGAGGTAGAGGCTGCAGTGAGCTATGATCGCACTACTGCACTCTAGCCTGGGCATGCAAACAAACAAGCAAGGAACTAAACACTCCATTACAATAAGGCAAGCCACTGGGGGAGATTTGGTCCTGCTGGTTCCCAGTCTTACCATATTTGCTCTGTGCATGTAACCACACCCTCCCACACACTTCAAATCACACACATGTGCAGGCCCATCCTCCACCGAGTCTTTAGGACCGAGAGCAACCTTGGGCAGAAAGGACTTAGGTGACTCCGGCCCAGCAACATGAGACTCAAGGTCTCACTTTTTGCCCCTTAAGCCTGACCTTGTTTCATGATATTTTTGCCGTGTTCCCTTGGATTTGAGGAACTTGCCTGAGAATCTTTTGCCAAGGAGCTACCATGGTAGTAGAGTGGCTACTGCGGGAACTTTGGAGTCAAACAGCACTGAAAGCATTCTATCTCTGCTCGGCCATTTTATTGGGCATGTATTTGGCTGTAATTCAGAGAAAACTTGAATAATATGGGTTTTTAAAATAGTGTGTTATTTTTCTCAAGGAATCTGCAGATAGGTAGTTGCTGACATTGTTTCAGCTGCTTTAATATCATTAGAGAAACAGGCTGTGCTCACTTTGAGTTTTCTTCCTTCCTTCCTTCTTTCCTTCCTTCCTGCCTCCCTTCCTTTCTGCCTCCCTTCCTTTCTCCTTCCCTGCCTCCCTCGCTCCTTTCCTTCCCTTTCCTTCCTCCCTTCCTTCCTCCCTCCCTCCTTCCCTTCCCTTCCCTCCTTCCTTTTTCCCTTCCTCCTTCCTTCCTTTCTCTCTTTTCTTTCTTTCTTTCTTTCTTTCTTTCTCTTTCTTCCCTTCCTTCCTTTTTTTGCCTCATGGTTACAAGATGGTTGCAGCAGCACCAGATATCACATCTGCTACCAGGCAGTGAGAAGGGAGGAAGGATGAGGAGCAGTGCTAGCCACGTCTTTCCTTTCTTTCTTCCTTTCTTTTTTACAAAAACAAATGAAAACACCAATAACTTTTCCAGAGCTCCCTGTAGCAGTCCTTTCCTTAGGCCTCATGGGTCAGAAGTGGACCACGTGACTTCCCCTAGCTGCCACAGAGTCTGGGGAATTGAGAAATAGCTTTGTCATGATTGTCTTAGACAATCGTTAAGTCATCACTTGCGGCTGAGTGCATTGCAGCTCTTAACAAGGAAGAGGGAGGTGATGAGTTTTAGGGACCTAGTTAGCAGTATCCACCCTAGCCACTAAACTAGCCTAATGGCTTAGTGACTTTGAGCTCGCCACTTGAGCCCTGTGTGCCTCAGTTATATTATCTGTATAACGGAACAACACCGTATCCTCACCTAGCAGCGTGTCTGGCTCACTAAGCATGTCCCGAAAAAAAGGAATTCCTACCAAAAGGCTGGGCTGCTTCCCCTATCTAAATACATTGCACAATGCCTATCATTAGCCTGGTGGTGGATTACGTCGTGAGAACAAAGAAATATTCAAATCTCTGGGTCGGAGTCCAGCAATCCACTTTCAGAAGGAAAAAAAACAAAAAGCACTAAAGTGGACATTCTAGAAAAAAATGTGTGCTGCAAGTCATAATCAGCTCAAATGTGAGCTGCAGTTTCTCTGTCTTTTTCAGACTGGAGACACCAGCCGGAGTCAGAGTTATGGCCCTCGAAGCACTGTCTGGCCTCTGCTCTGCCTTCATTTACGACCCATGGTTGCTATGCCTGGTAGGGAATGCGGGTGCCCTGCGAGACTCTCTTTGCATTTACTTTGTGGCTGTTACACATTCATATCTTGGAGTCTCCACTTTTTTTGTAGGATCATCACCCGCCTCCAAGGCACGTCTCAGCCCATTTCAGTCATAGAAAACTGGCTCACATTTTGCCCGGGGCAGTATCACCAGGGTTGTTCTGGGACACCAGACAATAAGACATTGCTTCCGCCCCTAAACCAGATGCATTCCCTCCTCCTCGCCTGACCTTGTTGTTGTTAATCAAGCTGATTTTCTGTCACTGGCCTAAATTGGTACTTGCTGCAGTCTCTTTGCCCTACAGAGAAATTCCTTTTACCACCGCATCCCAAGAGGGCAAGTCTTTGGCTCCTTCTAACCAGAATAAAGTGACTCGTTAAACTATTCCACCGGCTTTCGGAATGAGCATGGCTGCATGACAACATTTTTCTACGTCTCCTCCTAGAAATCATACATAAGGAGCAAGGAGAATTTAAAAACCACATAACTCCATTTTCAAGGAAACCAGAAAAGACATAGATAGAGTCCACAGACTTCAAAGTGCATGTCCAGACTTAGCAAACAGCTGGGATGGAGCAGAACTGTCAAAGGGGAGAGGAAGCGAAGAAGCAGGGGGAGGCCAGCTGCAGATGAGGAGTGCACCAACTCAAGTCACCTCCCAAAAGTGAGGGGTTCACCTTGAAGTTCAACAGCTGAACCTGCTGCCCGCAACAGCAGCTAGCATGGAAACTGGGGACAGAGGCATGAGAGAAGCTCTTGCAGACCTGGCTTGGTTCAGAGATGCAGAGAGCTGTAGAGAGGGAAGCCATATTTACCAAGAGTAGCCTAACTCTGTGGCAGGAGAGAAGAAAAATCCTTGGGGTTGTGAAGACAGCACTGATGCACTTCCTTCCACCATTCTCAACAGCTTCCCACCAGGGGCTCATTCACAAGATTGTTGCTGGATGTCTTCCCAAATTCTTTTTTTCCTTTTTTTTTTTTTTTCATATTTATGGAGTTTTCACTGGGTTCTTGGTCAACCACCTGGAAACTACATCTCCAGCCTCTCTTTCAGCCGGATGTGGTCATAGGACCGTTTGGGGCCAATGAGTTGTAAGCAGAGGGTAAGTGCACAGTTTGTGATTGACAGGAAAACCATGTGTTTTGGACTCTGGCTTTTTTCTTCATTCATCTGGAATACAGATGCAGTCATGATGCAGCTCCTAGCATGCTGGGTTTGGACAGGAATCTAGGTGATGAAGGAGCAACAATGTGGAAAGAACCTGGATCCCCGAGTGACTTCATGGAGTGTGGAGCGTCCCCAACTGCCTGGACTGAGAACCCCAGGGTTGTTAGGAGCTGTTCCGAGAGGGAAATAAGTTTCTCTCTTAAGTAAGCTGCTGTTTTCTATTGCTTTAACCTATGCCCTATATTTTATATTTTTAACATAAGTTTGCATCTGGAAGTGTGAACATAACAAAAACCTGAAATAGTGTCATTAGCTTAGTGGCCCTTGAAGGGATCCTTGGAAAAGGAATGAGCCTGAGTCCTTACTTCACCTCTTTGCTAAGTGAATCAGCCTCTCCAGGGGCCAGAGAAACCAGGTGTCTCCAGGGTCTGGGGTTATGTCCTCCCCTCTGTAGAGAGTTAAGTAAATCTCTCTGGACTTGTCTCACTGTCTATGCAGTTGCCAGTTAACTTGCAAAGCTTGTTCTTAGTCCAGGACCCCAAATTTGAGTAAAATTGGCTCAGAAAACCCCAACTGTGGAGGAACCCAATAATATTTCCTTTGCAATCCTGCAGTAAACATATTGCACATGCCTTCCAGCTCTAATCCTTTCCCCTTTCCTATTTCACAGAGCTCAAGGAGGGCTTATCAGGCTTTCTGGGTATTCTGTGAGGCATAAGCTCACAAGAAGGACTGCATCAAACTTACCTAGAACGAATGGCAAGGACTCTTGACGAATGTCTTTAACCCATCTTGCCAATTAGACCATGAATCACTGCAGGTAGTGTCTTTTCTTGAGGTCTGCAGAATCTTCAGGATTTTTAACACACTTCTTTGACCACGCTGGGCAGCAAAATGTTTGTTTGTTGACTTTCTTTTTCTTTTTTATGAGACAGAGCCTTGCTGTGTTGCCAGGCTGGAGTGCAGTGGCGCAATCTCGGCTCACTGCAACCTCCGCCTCCAGGGTTCAAGTGATTCTCCTGCCTCAGCCTCCCGAGTAGCTGGGACTACAGGTGCATGCCACCACACCTGGCTAATTTTTGTATTTTTAATACAGACGGGATTTCACCATGTTGGCCAGGATGGTCTTGAACTCCTGATCTCATGATCCGCCCACCTCAGCCTCCCAAAGTGCTGGGATTACAGGTGTCAGCCACCACTCCCAGCCTCATTGACTTCCTAAAAAACTCAAAACTCTTGACTATGAGACAGCTTCTAATTGGAGTGTGTGCTCCATTCAGAAAACAACCACTCATGAGTGCACCTGACCCATTCCCAGTCCACGTTTCTCAAATGTTGTTTAGTAGAAGAAACTTTTCTTTTTCTTCGGTCCTCAAACAAAATCTCACCCAAAGCACCCATATATAAAAAGAGACGAAAGAGGCTCTGATGGTTATAGGTTTGGAGGGTTCAATGGATCCGTTTTCTGGGCTCCTCTCAACCCCATTCCTTCTTTCTCAGTCAATCTCAGTGATCAGAATGAACTTGTCATTTGTTCAAACGAAAGCGATGAATTTCACAGCCTGTCTGTGATCCTCTGTGCCTCACTTTATCCTGTGACATTGAATTGAAATCACAGACTCATGACCAATGCATGCACCAGCAAGGATGAACCTCACACGTGCTTTGCTGAGTGAAAGAAGCTGGACACAGAAAAGCACATCACAACGTACCCTTTTATTCCGTTGATATGAAATTCCAGAACAGACAAAATAAATCTATAGTGACAGCAGATTCGTGATTGCTTCTGGGGGGCAGGCGGGCAGGGCAGGGACTTATTAAGGAGGGGCAGGAGAGAATAATCTCGGGTGATAGGAAATTCTCTATTGTGATGCTGGTTTGGTTACAAGGTGTTTGCTCTTGTCAACACATCAAGTCACACATGAGATGTGCATTTCGTTATATGTAAATTTCACCTAAAAATAAGCATAAACAAACACGAGCTTTAGCTCATGAGATGCATGCTGAAGTGTTCAGGGATGAAGTGCACTGAGATTGCCACTTGCTTTGAAATGCATCAAAAATCAGAGAGATTGATGGATGGGTTGAGAGAGAAACACAATGGAACCAATATGGCCAAATGTTCAATGTAAAGTCTAGGTGGTGCTGTATAGCTGTTGACCATACAATTCATTAAACTATGTTTGAAGACATGCATCATGAAATGTGAGGGGGAAAATATTTATAAGAATTCCGTAGTGTTGAAGGCAGAGAAGAAACAGCCAACTTGGTTTCCTGTTGCAGAATAATTTTTATTTCAGACTTTTTTTTTTTTTTTTTTTTGAGACGGAGTCTCACTCTGTCACCCAGACTAGAGTGCAGTGGCGCGATCTCGGCTCACTGCAAGCTCTGCCTCCCGGGTTCACACCCTTCTCCTGCCTCAGCCTCCGGGGTAGCTGGGACTACAGGCGCCCACCACCTTGCCCAGCTAATTTTTGTATTTTTAGTAGAGACGGGGTTTCACCGTGTTAGCCAGGATGGTCTCAATCTCCTGACCTCGTGATCTGCCCACTTCGGCCTCCCAAAGTGCTGGGATTACAGGCGTGAGCCTCTGCACCCGGCCTCGGCTTCTAAATATTCTCTTCGAAATATTTTCCAAGGCTTTCTTTTCTGCCCACTCCTTTAGAACATTTTCTTCCATTTTCTTTCACTTTTTAAAAGGTTGTTTTTGGGAGGTAAAATGTGCTTATGATAAAAATTTTACCTTTCAGTGTACAGTTCTATGAGTTTGACAAAGGCATGTAGTTGCATGACCACCACTACCATCAACCATCATTTCACATAATTCCCTTGTGTTCCCCTGTAGGCAGCCCTTGCCCCAGCCCCTAAGCTCCCAGAAAACACTGATGTACTGACTGTCCCTATGATTTTGCCCTTTTGAGAATGTCATATAAATGGAATCATGTAGTACGTAGCCTTTTGTTTTGTTTGTATTTTTTGTATCCCCTCTCTTGCTTTTTCATTTTTTATTTTTTTGGAGATGGAGTCTCTCTCTGTCACCCAGGCTGGAGCTCAGTGGCATGGGCATAGCTCACTGCAGCTTCAAACTCCTGGGCTGAAGAGATCGCCCCTATTAGCCTCCCAAGTAGCTAGGACTGCAGATGCGTGCCACCATGCTCAGCTTCACTTTCTTTTTCTTTAGAGAAAGAAACTCTCACTCTTTTCATTTACTGTCTGCTGGGAAACAAAGTCTCCAGGCTTAGTAAAATTACACGTGAACGAGACCTGCTAGGTACCTGTGGAGGCCTGCGAGCTGTCCCATAGGATTTTCTTCGAGGGCCTTGAGGTAACTGGCCTCATGAATCTTTTATTTACTTAGAATTCTGGAATGTTTTGCTTGTTGGTTAGAGGCTGTGTCCTAAAGGCTGTGGCAGAAATGTGACTCTGAGAAATCTCAATGCTGACACTTCTCTTATAATAATTTTGTTTTGTTTTGTTTTGTTTTGTTTTAAGAGATGAGTTCTTGCTCTGTCACCCAGGCTGCAGTGCAGTGGCATAATCATAGCTCACTGTAACCTCGAATTCCTGGGCTTGAGTGATCCTCCTGCCTCAGCCTCCTGTGTACCTGAGATCAGAGGTGCACACCACCACACCAGCCTAATTTTTTTGTAGAGATGGTGTCTTGCTATGTTGCCCTGACTGGTCTTGTATTCCTGGCCTCAAGCGATCTTCCAGCCTCAGCCTCCTTAGTTGCTGGGATTCAGTGTGGTGCCTTTTGAACTGGAACTTTTCCACTCTCCACAGGGCATTTGAAATCTACCCATGTTTGATGCAGCAAACCAACATGGCACGTGTATACCTACGTAACAAACCTGCACCTTGTGCACATGTACCCTAGAACTTAAAATATAATAAAAAGAAAAGAAATCTACCCCTGTTATTGCATGTATCTATACTTCATTCCTTTTTTCCAATTGTTTTATTGTGGTGAAATAAACACAAAACATAAAATTTACCATCTTAACCTTTTTAAATGTACCATTCAGCGGTACTAGACACATTCACGATGCTGTGTAACCGTCACCAGCATCCACCTTCAGAATTCTTTTCATCTTGTAAAACTGAAACTCTGCGCCCATTAACCAACAACGGTCCATTCGACTCTCCCCACAGCCTCTGGCAGTGACCAGTCTACCTTCTGTGTCTGTAATTTTCACTACGCTACGTGCCTCTTGTAAGTGGGATCACACAGTGTTCGTCTTACCTCCCTGAGCCTAACGTCCTCAAGGTTGACCCGTGCTGTAGCAGGCATCAGAATGTCCTTCCTTTTTTTTTTTTTTTTGAGATGGAGTTTCACCCTTGTTGCCCAGGATGGAGTGCAGTGGCACAATCTTGGCTCACTGCAACTTCCGCCTCCTGGGTTCAAGCGATTCTCCTGCCTCAGCCTCCCAAGTAGCTGGGATTACAGGCACCCACCACCATGCCCGGCTAATTTTTTGTATTTTTGTTAGAGATGGGGTTTCACCATGTTGGCCAGGCTGTTCTCAAACTCCTGACCTCAGATGATCCACCCACCTCAGCATCCCAAAGTGCTGGGATTATAGGCATGAGCCACTGCACCCAGCCAGACTCAGTTTTTACTATACATCTCTTTCACCAAATACTTACATGACCTACCTATTTAAGGATTAGAATTTAATACAATAAAAAAAAATGAAGTCAAGCCTTGCACAGAGGGTCACACCTGTAATACTAGCACTTTGCAAGGCCAAGGCAGGCAGATCACTTGAGGTCAGGAGTTCAAGACCAGCTTAGCCAACATGGTGAAACTCCGACTCTATGAAAAATTCAAAAATTAGCTGGGCATGGTGTTGGGCACCTGTAATCCCAGCTACTCAGAAGGCTGAAGCAGGAGAATCGCTTGAACTCAGGAGGTGAAGGTTGCAGTGAGCCAAGATTGCACCGCTGCACTCCAGCCTGGGTGACAGAGCAAGACTCTATCTAAAATAATAATAATAATAATGAAGTCAAGTCAGCCTGAAGAACCGAAGAGTTCTTTGTGAAGATTTAAGAATGCAGTAACAAAATTAAAACAGTGATGACGAAGCACTTTACATAAATATAAAGGAGATCCATATCTTTATGATTTTCAAGACGGTGCTATTTTCAGAAGAAATCTTGATAAATATTTTTTAAAATAAAAAACCAACAACTACAAATCTCAGTAAAAAACCTTGATATAACTAGGGCACCCACAGACAGGTTTCTCTCTTTTAGTTACCCTATGTTTAAAAAATATATATGCTTAGGTCAGGCGCAGTGGCTCACACCTGTAATCCCAGCACTTTTGGAGGCCGAGGCGGGTGGACCATGAGGTCAGGAGATCGAGACCGTCCTGGGTAATAGGGTGAAACCCTGTCTCTACTAAAAATACAAAAAATCAGCCAGGCATGGTGGCAGGTGCCTGTAGTGCCAGCTACTTGGGAGGCTGAGGCAGGAGAATAGCGTGAACCTGGGAGGTGGAGCTTGCAGTGAGCCGAGATTGCGCCACTGCACTCCAGCCTAGGCTGCAGAGAAAGACTCCATCTCAAAAACAAAACAAAACAAAACAAAATGCTTAGAGGAAAGGAGTCAACATTACAAAGCACCTATTATATGTGAAACATTTTACATATTTCATTGAATCATCATAATCATCTGAAAGTTTAAAAGCATTATCCCTGGGGCTTG
Source organism: Pan troglodytes (assembly GCF_028858775.2). NCBI lineage: Eukaryota > Metazoa > Chordata > Mammalia > Primates > Hominidae > Pan > Pan troglodytes. The sequence goes on from NC_072404.2 coordinate 10,298,826, forward strand.
GGCAAAGTAAGTAATTTTCCCAAAAAAACTTTGCTAAGTAGATAGGCCAGCACCATCTGGTTCCAAAGCCCAAGTTGTTTCCAATATACCAGGTGGGCTTTATTTTATAAAACAAAGTAGAATTGCAGCAGGGAAAGAAGGAAACTAAGTTTTAGAATATAGGGTGCTATGAAAAAAGAAATGTACTTCTTATAAGTGGCTTAGAAATGGTTATTTACCAAAGAACTCTTATTCCTAAATTATTTGTCAGTGACAGCATATTTTGTCATTTTTCAAGAAACTTGGAATTACCTCTGAGTTGATTCTTTTTTTTTTTTTTTTTTTTTTTTTGAGACAGAGTCTTGCTCTGTTGCCCAGGCTGGAGTGCAGTTGTGCGACCTTGGCTCACTGCAACCTCTGCCTCCTGGGTTCAAGCGATTCTCTGACCTCAGCCTCCTCAGTAGCTGAGATTTCAGGCACGTGCCACCATGACTGGCTAATTTTTGTATTTTGAGTAGAGACGGGGTTTCACCACATTGGCCAGGCTGGTCTTGAACTCCCGACCTCAGGTGATCCGCCCACCTCAGCCTCTCAAAGTGCTGGGATTGCAGACACAAGCCACTGCGCCTGGCCGTTCTATCTTTATATCCAGAATGTCATTTAATTATTTCCTCCCTTTGAAATGTTTTTCAGATTTGTCCCTTATTCTACAGTTTTAATACTATTACTACAAGTCTACAAGTCTCTCTGACCTGTTTTTTCACCTCTAAAGCATCCTTACTCCTAATGGGTGCAGCACACCAGCATGGCACATGTATACATATGTAAGTAACCTGCACATTGTACACATGTACCCTAAAACTTAAAGTATAATAATAATAAAATAATTTTTAAAAAACTTCAAAAGGAAAAAAAAATCCTTACTGATTAAATTTCCTAAAATACTTCTTTCTTCACCTGAATTTTCTACATAAGATCCTATACTGTCTCAGCAAGGATAAATTCCTCTTACAATATTCTTCATAAAGCTTATAAATCTTTGCCCACTGTTAAAATCCAGTTGTTTGTTTTATTGCTGTTGAGTTTTAGAAGTTTTAATTTTTCTGAATAGTAACCCATTATCAGATACACAATTTGCAAATATTTTATTCCATTCTGTGGGTTGCTTTTATACTCTGCTGTTAGTGTCTCTTGATGAATGAAATTTTAAAAGTTTTGTGAAGTCTAATTTGTCTGTTTTTTCTTCTGTTGCCTGCACTTTTGGTGTCACAGCCAAGAAATCATTGCTAAACGCAATGTGATGAAGCTTCTGTCCGATGTTTTCTTCTAAGAATTTTATAGTTTTGGGTCTTACATTTAGATTCATTTTGAGTTAATTTTTGTAGATGATGTTAGGTGAGAGTCTAACTTCATTCTTTTGTATGTGGACATCTGTTTTCCCCAGCACCATTTGTTGAAAAGATTATATTTTTCCCATTGAATGGTCTTGGCATTCTTGTCAAAAATCATTTGACCATATATGTGAGTGTTTATTTCTGCAGTCTCTGTTCTGTTTCTATTGGTCTGTATGCCTGTCTTTACATTAATACCATACTATTCTGATTACTATAGCTTTGCACTAAGTTTTGAAATTAGAAAATATGAGTCCTCCAAATTTGTTCTTTTTCAGGATTGTTTTGGCTACTCAGGATCCCTTGGGATTGCATATTAAGTTTAGGATGAGTTTTTATATTTCTGAAAAAAATATCATTGGGATTTTGATAGAAATTGCACTGAATCAATCCATAGATCACTCTGGGTGGCACTGACATTTTAACAATATTAAGTCTTCCAATCCATGAACATGGAATGTGTTTTCATTTATTTATATTTTTAATTTATTTCAGCAATTTTTAAAGTTTTTCTTGTGCAAGTCTTTTACCTACCTGGTTAGGTAAATTCCTAAATATTCTATTCTTTTTGATGCTGTTATAAATGGAGTTGTTTTTGTAATTTCCTTTTCAGATTGCTCATTGTAAGTATACAGAAATGCAACTAATTTTTTTGTGTCGACTTTGTATCCTGCTATTTTTCTGAATCCATTTATTAGAACTAACAATTTTTGTGTGTGGAATCTTTAGAGTTTTCTACATATAAGATCATATTATCTGTGAACAGAGATAATTTTATTTCTTCCTTCCAATTTGGATGCTTTTTGTTTATCTTTCCAAATTGTTCTGGTTAGAACTTCCAGTACTATGCTGATAGAGGTAGCAAAAACTGACTTCCTTACCTTGTTCCTGATCTTAGCAGAAAAGCTTTCAGTCTTTCACCATTGAGTATGTTGTTCACTATGTGATTTTCACACATGGCTTTTATCACATTGAGATAGTTTCTTTCTATTCTTAGTTTGTTGAGTGATTTTATCATGAAGGGGTGTTGAATTTTGTCAAATGCTTTTTCTGCATTATTCCTTTCTATTAATGTGGTGTATTACATTGATAGACTTCATAGGTGGAACCATCCTTGCACTCTTTCTATTAATGTGATAGACTTTCATAGGTTGAACCATCCTTGCAGTCTAGGAATAAATCCTACTAGTTCATGGTATATAATACTTGTAATATACTGCTAAATTCAGTTTGCTAGTATTTTGTTGAAGACTTATACACTAATGTTTATTAGTTCATTCCTTTTTTGTCCCTGAGTTTACATTTTTTGTATGTATCTACCAAGTCTATTATATATTTCACAGTTGAAGATCATCTTCCAGTTTTTGGTGATTATGAATACACATGCTATAAACATATAGGTTTTTGTGTGAACCAGAAGTTTTCATTTCTCTTGAGCCAACACCTATAATAAGATCAATGAGGCCGGACACGGTGAATCACACCTGTAATCCCAGCACTTTGGGAGGCCAAGGTGGGTGGATCACCTAAGGTCAGCAGTTCGAGACCAGCCTGGCCAACATGGTGAAACCCTGTCTCTACTAAAAATACAAAAATTAGCCAGGTGTGATGGTGTGCGCCTGTAATCCCAGCTACTTGGGAGGCTGAGGCTGGAGAATCACTTGAACTGGGAAGGTAGAGGTTGCAGAGAGCCGAGGTGGCACCACTGTACTCCAGCCAGGGTGAGACAGAGTGAGATTTGGTCTAAAGAAAAAAAAAATCAATGTGTCATATGGTGAATGTATGTATCACATTTTAAGTAACTGCTAAAATGTTTGCCAAAGCAGTTATACCATTTTATATTCCCATCAGCAATTTAGAAGAGTTTCAGTTGCATTGCTATCTGTCCTCTTCGGCATTTGGTATTGTCACTATTTTTTTTAATTTTAGCCATTCTAAAAGATGAGTAGCAGTATGTCATTGTGGTTTTAATTTGTTTCTTTATAAATTGTTAACTAACGTTGAGCACATTTCATGTCCTTATGTGCAATTGTTATTCTTCTGAAATGAAGTGTCTGTTCACATCTTTTGCATAGTTTTTAATTCAGTTATTTTGTTTTCCAATTATTGAGTTTTGAGACTTCTTACCTTCTGGATTCAAGTCCATTATCAGATATAATTTCCTTCCACTTTTCAAATCTTCTCTTATAAATAGGTAAGTGATTAACAGGATTAACAAGAAAAACTAATGAGAAAGACAGAAATAAAGATTGGATTATTTTCTAGGCACCATGGGAAGATGTTGGAGGTTTTTGAATAGGGGAATAATACAATCTTGTTTACTTTTTATAAAGGCCTCTCTGGTTGCTGAGTGAAGAATAAACTCCAGGATGGCAAAAGAGAGAGCAGGAGCTGTGGTTCAGACTAGAGATGGGATTAGCTCAGACCAAGGAGTGGTGGTAGAGGCAGCAAGAAGTGGCTTGAATTGGACATACTTTGAAAGTGAAGCTTACTATTCCATGATGTTTTGCCTGAGTGTCTGAGTGGGTGGTAGTAGTAGTTCCTGCTTTCGGGAGCACTGGGGAGGAGCAGGTTTTGGAGATGGAAGTCCAGATTCCTCTTTGGGGGTGTTAAGAATAGGATGCCAATCAGAGATCCCAGTGGAGATGCTGAGCAAAGAGATCTCCATAGCATGAATGAATGAGTGAATGTTTTAATGGCTTAATTGAGTTGTACAACTGGATACCAGGTCCCACATGATTTTGCCTCTGGACACATCTCCAGATGCACTTTATGATCTCCTGGCTACAGTCAAGAGGAACTTCTTGCTGTTCTCACACATCAAGCATATTCTCAGGCCCTTGAATATACTGTATCTTCTGCGACTATACTCAGTCTTTCTCACTTCATTCAGGTCCCTGCTTGGAGATCACCTCTGCATGAAAGCTTGCCCTGACAAACTCTCCAACCACTCTATCCTTTGCTGATATGACTTGGATGTGTGTCCCCACCAAATTTCCTGTCAAAGTGTAATCTCCAGTGTCAGAGGTGGGGTCTGGTAGGAGGTGTTTGAGTCACGGGAGTGGATCTCTCATGGCTTGGTGATGTCCTCCTGATAGTGAGTGAGTTATGATATCTGGTTGTTTAAAAGTGTGTGCACCTCCTCCCATTCTCTCTCACACTCCCACTCCCACCATGTGAGACATCTGCTACCCCTTTGCCTTCTGCCATTATTGGAAGCTTCTTGAGGCCTCCCCAGAAGGCAAACAGATGCCAGCACCGTGCTCCCTGTACAGCCTGCAGAACCGTGAGCCAATTAAACCTCTTTTCTTTTCTTTTCTTTTCTTTTTTTCTTTTTTCTTTTTTTTGAGACAGAGTCTCACTCTGTCGCCAGGCTGGAATGCAATGGCACAATCTTGGCTCACTGCAATCTCCGCCTCCCGGGTTCAAGGTATTCTCCTGCCTCAGCCTCCTGAGTAGCTGGGACTGCAGGCGTGCACCACCACACCCAGCTAATTTTTGTATTTTTAGTAGAGACAGGGTTTCACCACGTTGGCCAGGATGGCCTCGATCTCTTGACCTCGTGATCCGCCTGCCTTGGCCTCCCAAAGTGCTGGGATTACAGGGGTGAGCTGCTGTGCCCGGCCAACCTGTTTTCTTCATAAATACCTGGTCTCAAGTATTTCTTTATAGCAATACAAGAACAGCCTAATATACTTGCCATGCTTAATTTTTCTCCCCAGCATTTAAAAATATCTGATATTATACATACATAGATTTTTTATCAATGTGAAATCCATGTAACATAAAATTATCCATTTTAAAATGAACAATTCAACAACACTTAGAATATCTACAATGTTGTGAAACTCCCACCTCTATCTAGTTCCAAAACATTTTCATGATCCCAAGAGGACACCATGTACCTGTCAAACAGCCACTCTCTATTCCCTCTTAACTCTCTGCTCTGGGTAAGCACCAATCAATTTTCTGCGTCTACGGCTTTACCGATGCTGGATAGTTTGCATTAAAGGAATCATACAATATGTGATCCTTGATGTCTGGCTTCTCTCGCTTAGCATCATGCTTTTGAGTTTCATTCACATTGTAGCATATATCGGTACTGGCTATGGTTGAATTATGTTCCCCCAAAATACGTATATTGAAGCCCTAGCCCCCAGTACCTCAGAATATGACTGCATTCGAATATAGGGTCTTTAAAGAGATAATTAAGGTTAAATGAGATTGTTGGTGTGGGCCCTAATCCAATCTGACTGGTGTCCTTATAAGAAGAGAAGACTGGGACACAGACACACACAGAAGGATGACCCTGTGAAGACATAGGGAGAAGATGGTGTCTATAAGCCAAGGAGAGACACATCGGGAGACATGTACCTTGCCAACACCTTGATTTCAAACTTCCAGCCTCCAGATTGTGAGAGAATACATTTCTGTAGTATGAGCCACCCCCCAATCTACAGTACTTTACTATGGCAGCCCTAGAAAACTAACACAGCACTTCATTCCTTTTCATGGCTGACTAATATTCCATTGTATGTTCCACTGATGCATGCACCACATCGCTTATCTGCTCATCCGTTGATAGACATTGGAGTGGTTTCCACCTGTTGACTGTTGTGAATGATGCTGCTACAAACATATGCATATGTGTGCCTGTTTGGGTATTTGTTTCCTCTTCTTTTGGGTACAGACCAAGTAGTGGAATCACTGGGTCACACGGGAATTCTATGTCTAACTTGTTGAGGAGCTGCCAAATTGTTTCCCACAGAGGCTGTAACACCATTTTCCATTCCCACCAGCAATACGTGAGGGTTCCGACGTCTTCACATCCTTGCCAACACTGGCGATTTTCCATGTTTTAAAGTATAGTCATCTTGTTGAGTGTGAAGTGGCATCTGATACTATATTTTACATATATGTTTGTTGATTTGTTTGCCATTATCTCTTTTTTCTTTTCTTTTCTTTCTTTTGAGGCAGAGTTTGGCTCTGTCACCAGGCTGTAGTACAGTGGCATGATCTCGGCTCACTGCAACCCCTGACTCCCTGGTTCAAGCGATTCTCCTGCCTCAGCCTCCCAAGTAGCTGGGATTACAGGCATGCACCACCATGCCTGGCTAATTGTTGTATTTTTAGTAGAGATGGGGTTTCACCATGTTGGCCAGGATGGTCTCAATCTCCTGACCTCATGATCCACCCGCCTTGGCCTCCCAAAGTGCTGGGATTACAGACATGAGCCACTACGCCCAGCCCATTATCTCTTTTTTCTAGAATGTACACTCCACAAAGACAGGGACTTTTTCCTCACTGATATACCCCATTGCAGGTTCTTGCTAAAAATTCCTTCAGTAAATGAATGAATGAATGGTTCACTGAATCTTAAGTGGGAATGCAGGGGCAGGAGTGCCTGATTTCAACTCGAGAGATCAGAGGCAGTTTCATCATAGAGGAAATGTTTTGTCTGAACCTGGGAAGATGGGCCGGTGCTAATCTCAGAGCCGTGAGACGATGACCAAACTTTGCTTTACCACTAAGCAGGATGCACTGAAAGTTTCAGTGTATGAACAAGGCGTGGCCAAAATTATATTTTAGGAAGAGAGTTATTTTGTCGTAACTTCAAGTGGGCACATCACAGCTTCTTGCTGTGAACGTTGTTAATTCTGGCCAGCGTGCACCTGCGCCTCCTTGCTTTCTGTGTTTGGGGACTCTGCCCCTTTTCAGACAGGGCTGCCTCTGTCTCATCCAGGACAGGCTGAAAAATGCCAACTCCTCACTTTCCAACCTCCCAGGGAGCTGGGCGCAGGCTCATGGCTCAGGTTTCAGTATGACTGTCCATTCCTACAGACTAGTTTTAAAATCGGAGACAGTGAGGCAAAGGAAAAGGAACCTCCTGGCTCTCTTCTAGCCAAGAGTGGCCACGGCACAGCAGCTGTGTCCAGTGTCTGAAGCCAGCAGTAGACGCAACTGCTGGATTTGGGATGGAGGGGCCAGGCAAGCAGTTCTCTCAGATCCCCAGGGTGGCAGCTGCAGCGTCTTCACCTGTGTGACTTGGGGACATCGTTAATGGCAAAGGCAGCTTCCAAGCCTGCTTCTTAGACCTCGTGGGGACTCCATGAGGTCCCTAAAATCCTCTTCACAAATTCCCTTTCTGCTTTAATTAACCACATTCAGTTTCTGTTGCTTGTAAATAAAACCCTAACTAATAATACTTCTCTGCTTCAGGTGCTCATTCCTTACATTTGAATCCACAGTAGCACAGATCTCATGAAGAAATTTAGAATTAAAAATGTGAAGCTGCAACAGCAACAGCTCTCCTTTAAAAACAAAATACCCACTTCAAGCTGGGTATGGTGATATGCACCTGTAATCCCGGCTACTCAGGAGGCTGAGATGGGAAGATCACTTGAGCCCAGGAAATTGAGGCTGCAGTGAGCTATAATTGCACCACTGCACTGCAGCCTGGGCAACAGAGCGAGACACTGTCTCCAAAAGATAATGGGAAGAAGAATTAAAATTAACATTAAAAAAATAAAAATACTCATGTCAGAAATGATTCAAGAACTCTTTGCCTAAGGTTGTAACTTGTAAGAATGGAGGGACATACAGGGTTTCCTCCAAGGATAATCCTAGGTCAGGAGAACTGGGGTGCAGGTGACCCCAAGATAATCAAACTTCAGAGAAACCCGGGGTGGAGTCATAGAGTGGAGAGAGTTGCAATGGGAGAAATAGACTGAAATGAGGTGTATACGGGTGGAGGGGAGGAAAGGGGAGTCAATAAGAAGAAAGAGTCAAACATATGCTTACAATTTCAAGAGCCTATTGTCTTCTTTGCTACTTTAGGGACCAGAGATTGCTCTGCAGGGACTAAGGTTCCCCAGGATGGCTGAGGCAGGGAGAGACCTTTCAGCTTACTGATGCCCAGGCAGTCATGGCAGAGATGTCAAGAGGATGGAGGTGGGGATTTGAAGCCCAGCTCTCCCATTAGTGTATTGTGTCGCCATCATTACACTCTTATAGTTTAATGTCTCCGGGATGCCTCAGCCTAATAATGTGAGAAGTGTAGCAAATGATCTGAGAATCTCACTCAGCTCTGAAGGCACAATAATATGCATAATTAAAAGATATTATCCAATGTTATTTGATGTCTCCACTTGGATGAATGAACCAGGTTGAGTGGGGATGCCATTTTCCCTCTGCTGCAGCCCCTATATGGATGGAGATTGGGAACCACTGGGAGAAGCCATATTCAACCAAGAGTTCCCGTGATGAATGAAACATAGTACCGCATGTTCTCCCTCATAGGTGGGAATTGAACAATGAGAACACTTGGACACAGGAAAGGGAACATCACACACCAGGGCCTGTCGTGGGGTGGAGGGAGGGGGAAGGGATAGCATTAGGAGATATACCTAATGTAAATGACGAGTTAATGGGTGCAGCACACCAACATGGCACATGTATACATATGTAACAAACCTACACGTTGTGCACATGTACCCTAGAACTTAAAGTATAATAATAAAAAAAAAGACATGAAGGGAAAAAAAAAAAAGAATGCTGAGAATTAAGAGAGTCTGTGGAACTAGAAAAAAAAAAAAAAAGAAACCTAGGCTCTCGATTGCTGGCTTTCTCTTTTGCTTCTCTACCATGCCTCCCCTCCAAGACCTTGACCCAGGGAAGGGAGGTCAGGAGATTCATCTTGCCCCTGTGAGGCTGTCTCAATCTCTATGCACTCAGCTTAATGATTAGGACTAAGACCAGAGGGTTTCTGCTCAGGCACACAGGCTATAATGTAGTGAAGAGCTTCACTGCTTCATTCACGAACTTCTTCAAGTTCAAGTTAGCTGAACGCTACACTGCTGGGACAGACACCTTTCAGGACGTGAGATTGCTCAACAGGGCAAAGCATTTGCTTATTAAGCAACTATGTATGTATCAAAACTCACTTTTAGTTCCTCACCTCACTATGCCCCGCAAACCTAAACTATTATATCAAGAACTTCGCCCAGCCCCAGTGAGACCACCTGTTAACCCCACAATGGGTAGGCTCCGTCTCTTGGTGGGTACCAACTCAATGACCACAAACAGGGAGGATTTAACAAGGGGGATTTTATTACTTGCAACAAGTTCAGGAGAGCACAGAGGAGAGTTCCCCAGAGCATCCCCAGCTGAGTCGGGTTTTATAAGCATAGCGTAATGAGGTGTGATCTGATTGGATCCTGCAATAAGGTGATGTCAGGAGGCATGATCTGACTGGACACTGTCATGGGGTGACCCCAGAGCTTGATCTGATTGGATCCTGGATTCTGCCATGAGGTGTCAGCTTCTTAATTCAGTCGCCACTCCTCAGTTGAGTCCTTAGGTTTCCCCTATGCTAGCACACTTGGTTCATCTGGGAGCGCTCAGGTTACTTGACCATAACCATGGCAACTAACAACAAGTCTCAACTTGGTTACAAAATAGTTGAAGAAACAGATTTGGTCTGATGTGGGTACACACCCATTGAGAGACTGACCTTCAACCAGCAACAGTCCCCAACCTTTTTGGCACCAGGGACTGGTTTCATGGAAGACAATTTCCCACAGACAGGGGCAAGGGGATGGTTTCGGGATGATTCATGCACATTCCATTTATTGTGCACTTTATTTCTATTATTATTACATTGCAGTAATAATAGATGTAGATTCTACTGTAATGTAGAATCAGTGGAATCCCCAAGCTTGTTTTCCTGCAACTAGATGGTCCCATCTGGGGGTAATGGGAGACAGTGACAGATCATCAGGCATTAGATTTTCATAAGAAGCAGATGACCTAGACCCCTCCCATGGGCAGTTCACAATAAGGTTCATGCTCCTATGAGAGTCAAATGCTGCAGCTGATCTGACAGGAGGCAGAGCTCAGGCAGTAATGCAAGTGATGGGGGGTGGCTGTAAATACAGATGAAGCTTTGCTCACTTGCCAGCCACTCACCTCCTGCGTGATCTAGTTCCTAATGGAACAGTACTGGTCCATGACCTGGGGGTTGGAGACCTCTTCCTTAAGCCACTGAAGACTTGCAATGGGCTGAGAGTGCCCCACCCCCAAAAAAATATACCCACATCCGAATTCTGGCCAGCTATGAAGGTGATTATTTGGGAAAAGGGTCCTCGCAGATGTGATTGAAAGGATTTTGCAATAAGGAGATCCTGAATTATCCGGGTAGGCCTTAAATCCAGCTGTGAGTCCTTGTAAGAGACACACAAGTGGCTCACACCTGTAATCCCAGCACTTTAGGAGGCCAAGGCGGGTGGATCACGAGGTCAAGAGATCGAGACCATTCTGGCCAACATGGTGAAAGCCCATCTCTACTAAAAATACAAAATTTAGCTGGGCATAGTAGTGCGCCTGTAATCCCAGCTACTCAGGAGGCAGGAGAATCACTTGAACCCAGGAGGCAGAGCTTGCAGTGAGCCGAGATCGTGCCACTGCGCTCCAGCCTGGCAACAGAGCGAGACTCCGTCAAAAAAAAAGAGAGAGAGAGACACACACAGTGATGGAATCATGGCGGCTGTGTTTGCAGTGTTGCATCCTCGCCACCAGGAATACCACTAGCTGGAAAAGGCAAGAATAAATTCTCCCTGCATCCTCCAGGGGAAGCACGGTCCCACTAGATTCCAGACCTCTGGCTCCCAGGACTATGAGAGAACAAACTGTGTTGTTTTGAGCCACCCCATCTACAGTTGTTTGTTCTGGCAGTCCCAGGACATGAACACAACGGCTCAAGCCATCTCATGCCTGGCATGACCAGCACTGAGCTCCTTGTCTGCCTCCCGAGGCTATCGCTCTCAGGGTCTTCCCAACTGAGCTGATGTCTCTGTCCATCCCCCTGCTCAGGCTAAAACCTTGGAGACATTCTTCACTCTCCTCTGTCTCTCACATGTCACAGTCAAACCACAGCAAGATCTGCTTGCCTCCTCCTGGAAACCATGAACCTGGAATCTGGGCAGCCTCATTCACCCCCTCTGCTTTGGGTGCCAGAAGACTGTGGCGTCTTCTAAGGGGTCTCCCTGTTCCTTCTATGGTCTCTGCAACTTCTCTCCATACAGCAGGGAAAGCGATCCTGTTAAAATATTTGTCAGGCCAGGTGCATGGCTCATGCCTGTAATCCCAATGCTTTGGAAGGCCAAGGCAGGAGGATTACTTGATGCCAGGACTTTGAGCTCAGCCTGGGCAACATAGTGAGGCTCTGTCTTTATTTAAAAAATTTCAAAATTAGCCATGTAGCTACTTGGGAAGCCTAGCTGGGAGGATCGGTTGAGCCACGGATTTGGAGGCTACAGTGAGCCATGATTGCCTCATTGCACTTCAGCCTGGGTAACAGAGTGAGGCCCAAAAAGAAAAGAAACAGATCATGTCACTTCTTGGCTCTCAATTTTTCTTTGAGAAATTGGCTCTGTATTTATTTGTCTCTCAATTTCTCCTGTCTCTATGTCACCTGCACGGCAAGTCAGACACATCTTCTCTCTCCCCCTCCACCCTGTCACCCACGTTCTCATTCCATCCAGCCACACTGATCTCCTTGCTGTTCCTATAAGACCCCAGGCTTGTCCCCACCTCAGGGCCTTTGCACAGGTGATCTGATCTCTGTAGAACATACTTCCTCTGATATTTATATGACGTGCCCTCTCTCCTCCTCCTTCAATTTTTTGCCCAAATGTCACTTTCTCAATAAGTTCTCTCCAGACCATTTATTCAAAATAGCAACACATCCCCAGCCTTCCTCATCTTCCTTACTCTGCTTTTTTTTTTACTATTACTTTTTTTAAAACTTATTGGCTTCTATCATGCTGTGCCCATTACGTATGTACTGTGTTTGTCGTTTACTGCCTGTGTCTCCCTAGAATGTAAACTCTAGGCCAACAGGAATTTTTACTTCCTTCATTCCCTGATATATCACTCAGAAAAGTGCCACATGCAGAGATGGCGCTCAATAAATATTTGTTGAATAAATAAGCGAGGTAAAAAAGTGTCAGTGGTTTCTTTCATAATACAGTTCATAATACAGTTCATGTGTTGAGGTCCCAAAATAAATGAAACCATGTGGTCATCAAAACTTATTGTCTGTGGTGGAGCATTTTGAAATATGAAGGTATTTAGCTTTGCTGAAATGGTTGTCATTTTCGTGTATGTCTTATCAGCTACATTTAGAAGCTGTCCCACTTTGTAGAATGCAGTTGATCACTTACCACTAAGAACAGCAGCATTTTTCTTTCAAGTCTGGACCAAGATAATCTTTGCAAAAGGCCACTCTGAGAACATTTGTAACCTCCACACACACTCCCAGGATTAGGTGAGGTTATGCTGCAGTAATAAATGACCACAAGACTTCAGTGGCTTAACATAGTGGGGGTTTGTTTCTTGCTTGCCCCAAGTCCCCCGTGCGGCTCAGTAACTCTCTGGGCAGTCTCCTTCCAGGTAATGGCTTATCTTTGCATAGTATCTAATGTTATGCAGATACTAGCTATTTTATTATGCAGATGCTACATATTTATTATGCAGATATTTGCTATTTTATTATGCAGACATTACATATTTTATTATGCAGATATCACATATTTCATTATGCAAATATTAGTTTAATATGCAGATATTACCTATTTTATTATGCAGATATAGCCTATTTTACTATGTAAATATTAGACCTTTTATTATGCAGATTTTACATATTTTATTATGTAGATGTTACCTATTTTATGAATGCTGATATTATCTACTTTATTATGCATATATTAAATATTTCATTATGCAGATATTATATTTTATTATGTAGATAGTACCTGTTTTATTAATGCAGATATTACCTATTTTATTATGTAGATATTACCTATTTTATAAATGCAGCTATTACCTATTTATGAAGATAATACCTATTTTATTATGCAGATATTGCCTGTTTAATTATGCAAATATCACCTATTTTATTATGCAAATGTTGCCTTTCATTGTGCAGATATTACGTATTTTATTGTGCAAATATTAAATAAAATATCTAAAATGTGCTGCTGTAATCACACCTTGGCAGGGCGAGAGCATCCGGGAGGCTCTCCTACAGGGATTGAAATGCTTCCACCTGCAAGCGATGCCATTCATTTCTGCTTCATCTCATTGGCCAAAAGCAGTTGCCTGGCCACGCTGACCTCGAAGGCATGGGGGCCAGAAAGGAGCCAGTCGTTGCAAATGCTGATGAGTTAGCATCATATATTCAGTATACTTATCGCATACTCAGCCAGGGGTTGAGGGGAGGGAGGAATGAAGAGGTGGAGCACAGGGGGTTTTCAGGGCAGTGAAACTGCTCTGTATGACACCATAATGGCGGATTCATGTCGTTACACATTTGTCAAAACCCATACAGTGCACAGCACCAAGAGTGAACCATAATGTAAACTATGAACTTCAGTTGATGGTTATGCATTGCAAACAAAAAATAAAATTCTAAGCCAAGTAAAATTCCCAACCATTTGAATGGATCCCTTCTCTTGGCCAAGGGTGTTCCAAAGTTAACCAGAAAAACTAGTTCAGATCATGATGGAAAACTGGAGTCAGATGTGCCCCATTATACCCTCCTCCCACTGGAATTCAGGCACAGCTGACCAGTATTAACTTCAACACAGAAACCTTAAGGCTGGTAGAACAGACTCTTAGAGTCTGATGGGAACATATACAATCCATTTTCTCTGGAGCCTGTTACCTGGAGGCTTCATCTGCGGGATAAAACCTTGGTCTCCACAGCTCCTTATCTTAACCCAGACATTCCTTTCTATTGAGTCTAGGATTTTTTTTTTTTTTTAAAGACAGAGTTTTGCTCTTGTTGCCCAGGCTGGAGTGCAATGGCGTGATCTTGGATTCAAGTGATTCTGCAACCTCGGCCTCCTGGGTTCAAGCAATTCTCCTGCCTCAGCCTCCTGAGTAGCTGGGATTACAGGTATGTGCCCCCATGCCCGACTAATTTTGTATTTTTAGTGGAGATGGGGTTTCTCCCTGTTGGTCAGGCTGGTCTCAAACTCCCGACCTCAGGTGATCTGCCCGCCTCGGCCTCCCAAAGTGCTGGAATTACAGGCGTGAGCCACCACGCCTGGCCAAGGGAATGTGTTTTATAAACCCTATCGTTGTCTCTGCACTGGCGTGGTGAGATATAGTGCCCTAAAATAATTGATGTGGTTTTTATAGAAAATGATGGTAATGAGACATTTCTCAGCCAAACCTCGTGTCTTTACACATGCACTGGGGTATGGGCCTCTGAGACCTTGAGCTTGGCCATATGTCACGCACATAAGCTACACCGACTAAGAAGACACCTTGTCAATGGTAATTAGCAATACGATTGCCCACATGTAATTTTTCAACTCTAGTTCCAAGTGACAGGGGTCAGTGTTTTGCAGCTCACAATCATGACTTTACTCAGAATGGTTTTTATTTACTTTTTTATTTTTATTTTTTTTATTTTGAGACAGAATCTCGCTGTGTCTCACCCAGGCTGGAGTACAGTAGCACGATCTCGGCTCACTGCATCCTCTGCCTCCCAGGTTCAAGCGATTGTCCTGTCTCAGCCTCCTGAGTAGCTGGGATGACAGGCGTGTGCCACCACACCCAGCTAATGTTGTATTTTTAGTAGAGATGGGGTTTCACCATGTTGACCAGGCTGGTCTCAAACTCCTGACCTCAGGTGATCCACCCGCCTCAGCCTCCCAAAGTGCTGGGATTACAGGTGTGAGCTGCCGCGACCGGCCAGAATGCCTTTTTGCTATCTTCTAACCCCCCTCTGTTCTCCCACGCTGGGCAAATGTCCCTATCTAGGCAAATCCAAACAGCCCCTCACTGTTTATGGACCTACCTTTATTTCACAGGCAGGCATTCTAAAATGCTGACTCAATCATTCAACATTTCCTGCTACGTAATGAAAATTTATTCCCCTCAAATTTCCCAGATCATTTTTTAACAGTAAGAATTAACTGTTCAGCAAATAAATATTTATGCATATTCCTCCCAACCTCTGCCTCTCTATAAATTATGGAGGGAAATGCCGCAACAACTTGACAAAAAAATCTTATAAACAAATTTCATGGCATAAAAATCGCTGAAATAAACATTGACAGGCAGGATTGTAGTAAGGGCTGTTCTTCCTTGGTTTCTTTTAATAGAATCTCACAAATAATCAAAAGAACAAATATTACTAATGGAACAAAAATGAGTCAAAGGAGCTATTCTTTCCTATGCTTTGTTGATAATTCCCAAATATACCCCAAAACTCATATCACAGTCATGAACTAATAAAATAAGATGGCCTACAATAAATTTTTCCCTCTTTTTTTTTTTTTTAGCCTCTGTCACCCAGGCTGGAGTTCAGTGCTGCAATCATAGCTCGCTGCAGCCTTAAACTTCTGGGCTCAAGTTATCCTCCTGCCTCAGCCTCCCGTGTAGCTGGGACTATAGGTGTGCACCACTATGCCCAGATAATTTTTTTTTTTTAGAGATGGAGTCTTGGTATACTGCCCAGGCTGGACTTGAGCTCTTGAGTTGAAGCAATATCCCTGCCTCTGACTCCTCCCAGAATGCTGGGATTATAGGTGTGAGCCACCGAGCCCGGCCGCTTACAAAAATTTAATATGGAAGTCCACTGCTGTGGTGCGCACTTGTACTCCTGGCTGTCTGAGAGGCTAAGGAAGGAGAACTGCTCGAGCTCAGGAGTTTGAGTTCAGCCTGGACAACATAGCAAGACCCCACCTGTAATAAATAAAGACAAATTAAAAGACTTTAATATGGTTTCAGCCTCTTGCTCGTTTTTGATGTGTGAGTGAAGCGTTGCTAGAGAAAACAGCAATGGGGACTGGAGTGTGGTTTACCCAGATGGCGCCGTGTTCTATCACTCCACGATGCAACTACTCAACCCCAGGGGAGGCTGGTGTCAGTGAAGCCAGTGCTTCTGGGGGTGGGGGGTGTGAGTCTGGGGGACACACTGGAGCAGCCTCCCAAAACTTGGTCTCACACGAATGTAAATTTGCAGTTGTTAATTTTTATGCAGTGAATGAGGAATTTTCCCGAGTCTCTCAACTATTTCCTATCTGTTGATTGCACAAATGTTTCAGCACCTTGGGGAAGACTGAGTGATTGGTGTGAATTCTTCACTCCCTTGTGGTCATCTTGCACGTCCACACCCTGGTCATGGCTTCACAAAGGGCAAGGTATTTCTCCACCATTTGACTTTGAGCTTAGCCATATGTCATGCTTTGGCTAATGGGATGTTAGCAGGTGAGACGCCAAGGTGTAACGTATCTTCATCCAGTTGGGCTTGTGCTCTCACACTTAGGCCACCACCATGAGAAGAACATGCCTGAGGTATCCAGCTGACCCCAGAAGAATAACAGGCACAGAAGGAAGAGGTGAATGGAACCCAGGCCTGGAGACAGGCTCAACCAAACCCAGGCTCGATCAGTCACACTCCAGCCAGCCAGCAGAGGTGAACCCCAGAAACATGCCTGTCATTGTCTGCGAGTGGGTTTGGAGATGACTTGTTATGCAGCATAATTGCAGCACTCGCTGAGGAATACACATCTATCATGTGCTCAACAAGGGGTGCAAAGGTGAAAAAGTTTGATAAAAGAAGTTTCCATTGTCTAAAGAGCTCATAGTTGATTCAAGAGACAGATATGCAAATAAGTGACAAACACTGAGATAAGTGTTAGAAATGTATGAGCCCAGGGCAGTGGCGACTCCAAGGTGAAGGGGTATGGTCTGCTCCTCCTGGGAGCCAGGAACCCCTCCTGGGAAGGATGTCTTGAACTGAGAATGAATAGCAGTTCACCAGGCAGCTACAGAGGTGTGGGGACTATAAGCAAAGGAAAAACGTGTGTGCAACGTTCAGAATCTTCTGGTCATTCAGTCTGGCTGGAGCACAGGGTGTCAGGGGGAGGTCAACTGAGAAATGGAGCCCAAATTGGGGGCTTGCATCACCCTGCACCTTAGTGCAACCACGGCAGCAATCCTCCAAAATTCCCACGCAAAAACCTGATGGAGAAAACCTGAAAAATGATTAAAGAGGGACTTTGAAGTAGTGAAAGAAAAATTCAACCTGAAAGCAGTGTAATATATAAAATCACAACCTTAGAAAATGCCAGGACCGTCAGAAGAGACTCGATTTTTAGGCTATGCCTGAGATAGAACAAGGATGAAGGAAGCAGATAATATCATCTAGGCTGACAGGATCTGAACGTCAACAAAGAATTGGAGCTGGGGGGAGCCGTCAGAAGGATAAAAAGCTTGCAAGTGGGCTGAGATCTCTGAGATAGAAGAAAATGAAAAACTTTCAGCTGATGAAACTTCAGGTTCTGTACTCTGTGCAAAGAGTCTCATCCACCACAGCAGAAAGCATGTGAAGTGCTCCTGGGCTCAGGCGGCAAGACTGTGTGCTGTCTGAGCAGAACGGCTTGCAGTTCACAGTGTCTGGCACCATTGCCTGGGAAGGGCCTGCATAGTAAACTCCAAGGCCCTCAGCAGCCAGGCAGGCAGCATAAACACTGGCAGCGGGCTGAGGTTAAGACAATAGGGGGTGGTGGGGACTGGGGCTAACTGCTGTTGCTCAGCCCCGTTCACCTTTTGGTGAGTAGGTTTTGGGACCCAATCATGTTGCATCTTCTGATTGTTTTTGGTGAGGTCAGAATCAAGATTTTAATAAGAAATCATTCCATGTGTAAAAAAGTTGACTGACAGGCCGGGCGCAGTGGCTCACACCTGTAATCCCAGCACTTTGGAAGGCCAAGGCTGGCAGATCACTTGAGGCTAGGAGTTCGAGACCAGCATAGTCGACATGATGAAACCCCATCTCTACTAAAAAGAATACAAAAATTAACCAGGCGTGGTGGCAGGCACCTGTAATCTCAGCTACTAGGGAGGCTGAGGCAGGAGAATCGCTTGAACCCGGGTGGTGGAAGTTGCAGTGAGCTGAGATCGCACCACTCCACTCCAGACTGTGCAACAGAACAAGACTCCATCTCAAAAAAATAAAAAAGTTGTCAGCTAATTCAGTTTTTTATTTTTTGATTGATTGGTTGATTGTTGAGACAAGGTCTTGCTCTGTTGCCCAGGTTGGAGTGCAATGGCATGATCACCGCTCACTGTAGCCTCAACCTCCTGGGCTCAAGCAATCCTCCCATCTCAGCCTCCTGAGTGGCTGAGACTACAAACACACACCACCATGCCTGGCAAATTCTTAAAAATTTTTTCTAGAGATGGGCTCTCACTATGTTGCCCAAGCTCTTTCCAAACTCCTAGACTCAAGTGATCATCCTGCCTCTGCCTCCCAAAGTGCTGGGATTATAGGCATGAGCCACCACGCCCAGCCCTCCTTCAATTTTAAGACAAATAAACCAGAAATATAACTCATATGTCAAATTCAAGGTCTTGATAGACCAAACCTACCTACCTCCTGGCCAGCAGTGGGAAACTTCTGATTTAAATCCTAAGGGAAATGTAAGTGATCGCCTACAGGCTAGGATTCTAAAATTGGCCAGATTTTACCCAGAATCCAAAAGTCTCCATTGCTTTAAGGATCGGACCAGGACAGGTTTTTCTGAAACCGTGGGAAGAGGCACACAAAAGGCTAGGGAAGTAAACATTAGCAAACTTCACAGTCTTTGGGAAGCCTCTATGATAGGTCCTGAGAATAAAATACAGATACGGCAGCCCTAGTTTCCTTCAAATTTGAATTTGTGGGATTTGGGGGTTTGCAAGCTTTTTTTTGAGAGGGAAAAAAAATCACACAGTGAAATAGAAATGAAATCGCATTTAGGTCTTCATTGACCTGAGGGTTTTCCAATGTATCCGAATTCATAAGCCCCCTTTATAGTAATATGTAATCGTGGGACCCATCTTAGGAATTTTAACCATATTGCAATTTTTTTCTTGGTATATCTGTCAGTGTTCAACTAGGGAAGCAAAACTGCTGTGAGTATTATGGGCTAAGGGATTTATTATAGATGTTAGGTTGTGGGTAGCCTGGGGAAATGAAGGGTTGAAAGGCAGAGCTGAGGGGGTTGGAGAAAATTCACTGAGCAGCCCCCCTTAGGAGGGGTTCCTGGCTCCCAGGAGGAGCAGACCACACCACTCCACCTTGGAGTCGCCACTGCCCTGGGCTCATACATTTCTAACACTTATCTCAGTGTTTTTCATTTATTTGCATATCTGTCTCTTGAATCAACTATGAGCTCTTTAGACAATGGAAACTTCTTTTATCAAACTTTTTCACCTTTGCACCCCTTGTTTGAGCACACGATAGATGTGTATTCATCAGCGAGGGCTGCAATTATGCTGCATAACAAGTCACCTCCAAGCCCACTGGCAGACAATGACAGGCATGTATCTGGGGTTCACCTCTGCTGGTTGGCTGGAGTGTGGCTGATGGAGCCTGGGCTTGGTTGACCTGTCTCCAGGCCTGGGTTCAGTTCACATCTTCTCTCTGAGCCTGTTATTTTCTTCTGGGGTCACTGGGCAGCACGGGCGGCATGGGCAAGTTGACTCCTGCAGGGAAATTTAGGAAGCCAAGCTCAAGCTGGAGTGCAGCAGGCCATGGAGGGGACTGTGGAGCTGCCGCCCAAGTGGTCGCTGTGCCACTAGACCCACAGCCAAGGGTCTGCATGGGGAGTCAGTGGGAGGTGCCGGCCATCAGTGGAGCTGAAGGCCTGTGCACCCCCAGGTGGAGTGGGGGTCGTCGGGGACGGCTGGACCCACAAGCACCTTGGGTCCATCCTTCCCTTCACCAGACCAGGATGCTCAGGGAATAGTGGTTGCTCTTTCCTCTTCCAAATCCCCCGTGAACTCCTCTTTCCAGAAATGCTAACCAGAAGCTTATGGGGCAGGGTCCTCTGGGACATGCAGTTTTTGGTCTCAGCGACATTGCGCAGATAATCCCGTCCATCTGTGCATGATAAAGGAGGACTTTTCAGTTAAAATGCATCACTTTAGGTCAGTGTCGCTTTGAAATCATATGTGACATAATGCATTATATAGATATTTATTTCATGAGATATACCTAAAATGCTGGGGTTTTCGCATTAACTCTGTATGAAAAGCTTGATTCATGGACAAACAATTTAAAACTAAAAAAATGAATATTGAGATAGAATTGAAATTCAGCTCTCCGTTATATTCTAAAGATGGACAAAAATTGTCTTGATGTTTGAAATTCTTGAATCTCGAATTTCAAATCAATCCATTGACTTTTTTTTTTACCAGCTGCAAAGTTTTTTAAATAAAATATTGAGAGTTCCAGATTGGGAACATTTTTCTATATTGTGGTAAAATGTAATCACAAAATTTACCATTGTAACTATTGTTAAGTGCACAGTTCAGGGTTATTAAGCTCATAGTGGCTGCACAATTTTACATTTCCATCAACAGTGCACAGTCAACTGGTTAATTTTTAAAAAATAAGTATTGTGTTTTATCTTTAAGTGAAAAGATGAGGGAAGGTTTCAAGTTACTGTTTGGTTGCAAATCTTCCCAAATAGCACATGGCAGAGACAGTGGGAATAAAGCCTGCATTTGAAAGGATGGAAAGTCAAATTAGATGATTCTCTCAATGTTCTTCCTTCTTATAACACTACATTTTAAAATATAAAGAAATGTCGGCAAGCCATTTTCTATACAATGACTATAATTTAGGGATCTAGTCAAGGGCTGTGGAGAATCGTCTGGAGACAAAGTTGAAAAATCCTTATCTCTTTTTATTCTCCTATTATTTAACTTATATTTAAAATTCAAAGTTTCGTATGCTTTTCATCTTTGAACATAGTCTATTCTATAGATGCATTAAAGCAATCGCTAAAGTAGATGGACATTTAAAAGCAGACAATTAAAGACAATTTAAACCTGCATAATGGGCAAATATGTGCCTTGGTGGCCTGAGTCAGTCAATAAGTGAGAAAATGCATGGGGGAGAGATGGCCACAGCCACCCATACTCCACCCGCTAGTGGAGGGCTCACCCAGTATACACGTGGAGGCTTTGAAATGGTTCTAATTTAAGTAATAAAAACATGTAAATAACAAGCTTGATACAGGCTTTTTTTTTTAAACTGAAATGGAAATATGAGCTATAATCATTTTTAGCCATTTCAGTAACCCCAGGACATATGTTTGAACACCTGTGGGTTTATGGAAACTAGGTTGGAAATGCTGATTTAATCTTAAAGCCTGGTCCATAAAAATGATGCCAAGACTGCTCTGGAACAATCCTTAAACTTAGAATATTCTTTCTTCTACAGAATCAGGTGAAAGGAAAGATTGGTAGGACCTCCTGTTCTCAGGAAGGGGTGGGCAGGAGGGCATTTTGAAGACTCTGAAAGAGTGTCTGGTCCCAGGAGGCAGGGAGCGTGAGGGAGACCCTTGCATGCTCCAGGAGGTCTTGAAAAGAGAAGCACAGGCCATGGACCCAGAAGGTGCTTTTCTGAGCAGAAGTGATGGAGTGGCCTGCCTTGTCATTTTACGTAATGCAAAAGCAACTCAAAACGAGCTAAACCCAATTTCCAGGGGGGAAAACAATCTGTGAATTCCCTGCTTTCTTGCACCATGCTGGGATAGCTGCAGTGTAGAAAGGAGGCCTGGAACATCTCATGATCATCTTGGCTGACCTGAGAATCAAGCTCTGGCACACTTTGCCTGTGAGTTAACTCAACAGATATTCCTGAGCCACTCCACCTCTGCCTCCACTCCAGAGGCTGAAAAATCCTCCATTTCCCCAACTCCCTTGCAGCTAGGATTTGCCCTGGAGCACAGTTCTTGCCAAAGAGAAGCAAGCAAATCCTACTGTAAGCTTCTGGCAAAGGTCTTGTTTTTCCTACATATATATATATATATATAAAAAGATGTACCTGACTACTCTTTCTTCTTCTTTTTTTGTTTTTTGTAAAGACAGAGTCTTGCTATGTTGCTCAGGCTGGTCTTGAATTCTGGGCCTCAATTAATCCTCCCACCTGTCTCTCGGGTAGCTTGGACTACAGGTGTGCACCACCAGGCCCAGCTAGCTTTTGGAATCTTTGTAGAGATGGGGTTGCCCAGGCCATCTCTTCTTTTTATGAAGACACCGGTCAGATTAGATTAGGGTCCACTCTCACAGACTCATTTGAACTTAGTCACCTCTTTAAAAGCCCTGTCTCCAAATACAGTCACAATCTGAGGTACTGGGGCGGGGGTGGGGGGGATTAGGGCTTCAACATAGGAATTTGAGTGGGGCAGAATTAAGCCCGTAACAATCTCCCAGCAGGCATATTCCTTACTGAGGTTGAGCAAGGTGATGCCCCACCTTCTGTCCCAGCTCTCCTACTATAAACAGTGTCTTTTCCATGATCTAGTTAGTGTTCTGCTTTTCACGTTTCTGTGCTTTCTGTTGTGGATTTTGCTGTTGATTTTGCTGTTTAAAATGACCCAAAGCATAGTGTTGAGGGCTGTCTGGTGTTTGTAAGGACAACAGGCTGTGACGTGCCATATGGAGAAAATAGGTGTGTTAGAGAAGCTCCCTCAGGCAGGAGTCGTAGTCCCATTGGACATGAGCTTAATGTGCATTAAAAATATATACAAAATAAGGTGTCTTTAAACAGAAACACATACAAAAAAGTAATATATTGAGGCCCGGAATGGTGATTCACGCCTGTAATCCCAGCACTTTGGGAGGCTGAGGTGAGCAGATGACTTCAGTTCAGGAGTTTGAGACCAGCCTGGGTAACATCTTTCTACTAAAAATACAAAAATTGTCCAGGCATGGTGGTGCACCTGCAGTCCCAACTACTTGGGGGTCTAAGGCAGGACGATTGCTTGAGCCCAGGAAGTCGAGGCTGCAGTGAGCCGAGATCACACCACTGCACTCCAGCCTGGGTGACAAAGTGAGTCTCCAAACAAATAAAAGAAAAAAAAGTAATGTGTTGATTGTTCACAAAAATGTAACCAAAGACTCACAGGATCCTAACTTTATATGTCCCCCAGGAGCGACGGCTCGGTATTCACCAATTCAGTGTCTGCAGTGACTTCATAGAACATGGTTATAGCGAATTAGGAGAATCATCTGTAACTTGATCCCCGTTCAGTCTGGAGGGGAAGCATTGCACTGACTTTCAGCTTGTTAATTGTATTGTTTCCTTCCTCCTCAAGGTCATCCTCTTCATCACCGGGTAGCCTGGGTGTCCAAATGTTTTCCTAACTATCTAATGGAGTTTGCAAAGCTTTCTCTAAAACCATTAATGTACAGGTTGTTTCTTCAGAAGAGAGACCACCAAATAAAGAAAGGATTTAATTCTGGACATCTTGGAAATTGTTTCTTGAGCTCATTCTATGAATATATCAACTTGTTACTAAGATTAAAATATTCTCCATCCATATAGTACTTCTTTCAAATGAAAGAAATATAAATCACATAATATAATTTGAGCAAAAAAAAAAAAGAAAAAGAAACCTTGCATTTGATTAAATAATCCATAACCAAGCCCTGCTTTGCATGGAGCACTCCTAAGTAAGATTTTTCAGAGTCTTAGCACTTTTGCCTCTGAGCCCTCATGGCAAGTCTCCTCAATTTATCAGGACAACAATCCAGAAAGGCAGTTATTATTATACCTGTCTTGAGTTGTCCCTAAAGCAAATATTGAGACAGGATTTGGGTGCAAGCATTTTATTTGTGAGTGTTCCCAGCAAGGAAATGAACTGAGATGAGAAAGGGAGGAAATGAATAAAAGGTGTGATTGCATAAAGGCCACCGTGATGGGCAACCAGGGCTTAATCCTACTGAAAACTCTATGAGACACTGTGTGGAACAGTCAGAATTTCCTTCCCCATAAGGAGCGAGACAGTGGGGGATATTTCTCCATCAGCTCCCTTTCTGCATTGATTGGAGGTCTCTTTTGGGCCGTTCTTTCCTTGGTGCTTCTAGTCTGGCCTGTGTGCACAGGCTAAGGATGTTCCTATAGACCAGAGAATGAACTCAGGCAGAGGCACAGGAAGCTGCAGGTGTCTAAGAACCACCTGCAGGTGAACTCTGGGAGGGGCCCAGGTGTCAGAGGCATATGAATCAGAGAGACTTCACCTTAAATAGGGTCTGGGTAAAATAAGGCTGAGACCTACTGGGCTGCATTCCCAGGAGGGTAGGAATTCTTAGTCACAGGATGAGATAGAAGGTCAACACAAGGTACAGGTTACAAAAACCTTGCTGATTAAACAGAATGCAGGCTTGGTGCATTGGCTCACCCCTGTAATCTCAGCACTTTGGGAAGCCGAGCTGGGTGGATAATGAGGTCAAGAGATCAAGACCATCCTGACCAACGTGGTGAAACCCTGTCTCTACTAAAATTACAAAAATTAGCTGAGCATGGTGGTACGTGCCTGTTGTCCCAGCTATTCGGGAGGCTGAGGCAGGAGAATCGCTTGAATCTGGGAGGCAGAGTTTGCAGTGAGCCGAGATCATGCCACTGCACTCCAGCCTGGCAACAGAGTGAGACTCCATCTCAAGAAAAAGAAGAAAAAACAGAATGCAGTAAAGAAGCTGACCAAAACCCACCAAAGCCAAGATGGCAGTGGTCACCCTCACTGCTTATTATAATGCATTAGTGACATGGTTTGTCTCAGTGTCCCCACCCAAATCTCATCTTGTAGCTCCCATAATTCCCACCTATGGTGGGAGAGACCCCATGGGATATTATTGAATTATGGGGGTGGGTCTTCCCCATGCTATTCTTGTGACAGTGAATAAATCTCAGGAGATCCAATGGTTTTAAAAATGGGTATTTTTCTGAACAAGCTCTCTGTTTGCCTGCTGCCATCCATGTAAGACATGACTTGTTCCTCCTTGCCTTCCGCCATGATTGTGAGGCCTCCACAACCGTGTAGAACTCTAAGTCCATTAAACCTCTTTCTTTAGTAAATTGCCGAGTCTTGGGTATGTCTTTATGAGCAGTGTGAAAACAGACTAATACAATTAGCACGTTAAAAGACACTCCCACCAGCCCCATGACAGTTTACAAATGCCATGGCAACATCAAGAAGTTACCCTGTATGGTCTAAAAAGGGGAGGAACCCTCAGTTCCAGGAATAGCCCGCTCCTTTTCTGGAAACCTCACCAATAATCCACCCCTTGTTTAGCATATAATCAAGAAATACCATAAAAATGGGCAAGCAGCAGCCACACAGCTCTGTCTATGGAGTGGACAGTCTTTCATTTCTTTTCTTTCTTAATAAACTTGCTTTCACTTTATGGATTTGTCTCAAATTCTTACTTGCATGAGATCCAAGAACCCTTTCTTGGTGTCCAGTCACAAAGGGATGGAGTGAGCAGTGACTGCTATAGACCCCATTTTATAGATGAAACGTGGGAAGCAATGTACACAAGGTTACCCAACAGAAACTGGGAGAGATGATGTACTCGATGTCCTTTGCCATGCAACAGACTATCCCAAAACCTGCCAAAACCTAGCATCTTCAGGCGTTTATTGTCTCACACAGTTTCTATGGATAGTGAATCTGGGAGCAGTTTAGCTGGATTTTCTGGCGTGGGGTCTCTCGTGAGTTGCAGTCAACTAGTTGGTGAGGTCTAAGATCATCTGAAGATTTAACTGCATTGAAGATTGGCTTCCAAGCCCACACCTGTGACTGTTGTTCCTTCCCAAGCCCAGCAGGCTGGCATGCACCTGTAGACCAAGCTACTTGGGAGGCTGAAGCAGGAGGATGGCTTGAGCCCAGGAGTTCGAGGCTGCAGTGAGCTATGATTACACCACCGCACTCTAGCCTGGGTGACAGAGTGAGACCCTGTCTCAAATAATAATAATAATAAAAGAGCTATTTATGGCACAGCACCTGGCTTTCCCTAGAAGGACTGATCTGAGAGAAAGGCAAAATAAGATAGAATCAGCAGTGTCTTTTATAGCCCAATCTCAAAAGTGACCTATGATCAATGCTGCTGTGTTCTACTGGTCACCCAGACCACCCCTAGTATATTATGTGGAAGAGGTAAAACAAGGGTGTGGACATCAGCAGGGAATTCATTGGGTTGACGTCTTGGAGGCTGGCTGCTACACATAGAATTTTTTGGTTTTATAGATAGAATTTGAACTCAAATTTTCCTGGCTTCTTTGACCATATTCTTTTTGTTACACGTAGTTTATATTCATTCCTGTTTTGCAGAGTCCTCTTTCCTTTCCACCTCCCCCACTGACTCTAACTAGCTGGACTTGCATGTGCAGAGTTGGGGTCTGCAGTGGAAATAACTGGAGTGGGAGCCAGAGGATGTGTATAAGACTACGGCATGAGACTGGGCTCAGGGATGGTGTGCAGATCCACCTTCTCCCTCAGCCCCTCCATCCCACACTGAGCCACAGCTGCAATGTGCCTGGGGTGTCATTGAGGGAGGGCTCTTGACATGAGGAGTTCCTCTATTGGAAGGGTTCAGAGCTGGAGATGGAGCTTCTGGGAATCCTGGAGGTCTCTTATGAGTCTGACTCTTCCAAATCCCTCTTCCAATAAATTCCAAAAAAACTCACAGGGACTCTGAGGTTCTCAGCTCCCACCTTTACCAGAGCCACAGACTAGTGAGTCTCAAGACTGGACTGTGTTCAGCCCCATGTGTCCATCACTAAGGGCAGTCTATTACAGCCTTGCTAGTTTTTGAGTAACTATTTGTAGAGTTGGGCAAACATTGTCAAACCTAAAAATTGCAATTCAAAAAAATAAAATATAATTGTATTTCACTAAACTTAGCTTCTATTCAAACCCTGTTCCATCTGATAGTACAAAATATACCCTAGTCATATTATGGGTGTCTGTTATCATTGCAGGCTTTGCTTCAGTTTTCTATTGCTGTGTAACAAATCAATCCAAAACTTAAAAGACTTTAAAACATTTATTTATTCTCTCTCATGGTTTCTGTGGGTCATGAATTCAGGAGGAGCCTGGCTGGGTGGTCTGGCTCCAGGCCATAAAACCAGGTCATGGGTGGACCTGGAACAGCATACTTTAGGTGGGGACTGGAGAAGCTGTACCCAGCATCTCTCTCACTCCATGTAGTCTCATGGCCTTTCCAAGTGAGATAGTTGAGCTTCCTGGAAGCATGGTGGCTCCAGAGCAATCAGACTGCCTTGCATGGTGCTGAAGCCTTCAAGATCAAGTATTTCAGTAAACAAGGAGGAAGCTGCCTCATCTTCTATGCACCATGACCTAGCCTTGGAAGTCACGCAGGGTCACTTCTGCTGCATTATTTTGGTTGCAAGCAAAATGAAGCCCACTCAGATTCAAGGGGAGGGGAGGAGGAGACTTAGACTCATGTCTCTCTGGGAAAGAGGCAAGGTTCTAGAAGAGCATGTGCAAGTGTCTGTGACCTCTGTGTTCCCACCAGATCTCTGAGCTCACAGATCTCTTTACCACCATCTTCATCCTACCTCCTACAAAGGAAACCCTGGCTGACCTAGCTTCTACTCAGGGTCCATGAGAGGAACAGTGGGGCTGCCTCAGACCTTTCTGCCCTGTAGCCTGCTCAGCCATCTCTATTGTTCTGTCCCCCTACCTTGATGGTGGAAGAAACTCCTCCCAGACTGGAAGGGGTATATGTATCCCCCTGCCTCTCAGATTTGTATCTTTTTGGAATATCCCATACTTGTTGGCTGCCCTACCTTAAGCCTTCTCATTCACCTGCTTGTGTGGGATGCAGGATACAGAACTCTCACTAGTATCTAAATGTCTGCTGTTTCCAATTGTCTTCTCATCCACAAATTCAGAGAGAATTTGTTTCCTCTGCAGTGACATGAACTTTGGAGATACTGACTTCACAATATTTCTGCCAAATCCCCCTGTCTTATATCTAGCCCTTAGCTCTTCAAAACTAAAAATGCAATGATTTGATTTGATGTTCCAGTCTCCCCTGGGTGAGAAGCTGCAGGGGATAGGGGAACTCATGTTAAAAGTGGCAACATTCAGGGACTAACAAAAAGAAAAAAGAACATGTTAACAAATATCCTTCACAATGTCACCCCAAAACATGGGTGACCTCATTTACTTCTTACTAAATAGTTACCATCCCTACCGTACACAGGAGGAAATGGATTTAGTGAGATATGAAGTGACTTGCTCAGGGTCCCAGGTAGCATAGTATCTAGATCCAACCAGAGTACTCAGTGGTTGTATCCGAGTCCAACAGGAGTACCCATTGGTTGTGGTATCTGAGTCCAACAGGAATACTCAGTGGATGTAGTATCAGAGTCCAACCAGAGAACTCACCGGTTGTAGTATCTAGGTCCAACCAGAGTACCCATTGGTTGTAGTATCTGCGTCCAATAGGAATACTCAGTGGAGGTAGTAGTATCAGAGTCCAACGGGAATACTCAGTGGTTGTAGTATCTGAATCCAGCCAGAGTACTCAGCGGTTGTAATATCTGAGTCCAACAGGAGTACCCACTGGTTGTAGTATCTGAGTCCAATGGGAATACTCAGAGGATGTAGTAGTATCAGAGTCCAATGGGAATACTCAGTGGTTGTAGTATCTGAATCCAGCCAGAGTACTCAGCAGTTGTAGTATTTAAGTCCAACAGGAGTACCCACTGGTTGTAGTATCTGAGTCCAGTCAGAGTACTCAGCAGGTGTAGTATCTGAGTCCAACAGGTGTACCCATTGGTTGTAGTGTCTGAGTCCAACCAGAGTACTTCAGTGGTTGTCGTATCTGAACCCAGTCCAGCCAGCGTACTCAGTGGTTGTAGTATCTGAGTCCAACAGGAGTACCCACTGGTTGTAGTATCTGAGTCCAGCCAGAGTACTCAGCAGATGTAGTATCTGAGTCCAACAGGAGTACCCACGGGTTGTAGTGTCCAAGTCCAACAGGAGTACCCACTGGTTGTAGTGTCTGAGTCTAGCCAGAGTACGTCAGTAGTTGTAGTATCTGAGTCCAACAGGAGTACCCACTGGTTATAGTGTCTGAGTCCAACCAGAGTACTTAGTGGTTGTAGTATCTGAGTCCAACGGGAATACCTAGTGGTTGTAGTATCTGAGTCCAGCCAGAGTACTCAGTGGTTGTAGTATCTGAGTCCAACAGGAGTACTTACTTAGTGGTTGTAGTATCTGAGTCTGAAAGGAGTACCCGTCGGTTGTAGTATCTCAGTCCAAAATCTATGACTTTCCACTTGCTTCACTCCACTATTTCTTGAATAGATGGATACTTTTCACAGTTAACTGGGGCCTAATCCTACTTTCCAATCTTCAAATTATACCACAGGCTCAGACCAAAAGACAGAATGTTTACGATCAGGACTGTCATTTAAAACCTGAGGCATTTAGGTGTCCTGCTGATCCTTGTCAATACTAATACAATAGCGGGTCTTTAAGCATCCATGTTGAATGTTATTAAATGTGAGTTTTCTTCCCTTTCTATGTATTTTTAACCATGCTGTAATTCTCCTGTCGTTTGAAATAACTGCTGTTAGCAGGAACTGGCTCCATCCTGAGCAGAGCATCAATACTAATATGGTAGTAGGTCATTATCCATCTGTAATACACATTTTAGATGTGAATGTTCTACCCACTTAATCTATTTTATTTAAGTATTCTTCACTCTATATGCTACCTACTATTTTCTTTCCTATTACCTCTAGTTTCCCAAGGGTCTTGGTAAAATAGTATGTAGACCAAAAAAGATTTAGTAAATGAGTAAAGAATGGACAAATTCTAAACCAAGATACCTCAGGACAAATGCAATATATTCCGAGAAGAGAACCCTAATGAGAAAGAGCATTATTTCAGTGTGACCCACAGGTTCTCTTCTCTCTCTCTCATTTATATACATATACTATATATACCCCCTTGTGCGTATACATATATGTCTGTGTGTGTGTATATATATATATATAGATATATAGAGAGAGGTAGATAGATAAATAGATACATGAGACAAATAGAGAAAAAGATCTTTACATGATTGAGCCTTTTCTTTGTAGAGCCTTGGGAGTCAATGCAACACAGTGGTTAAGAGTAAAGGTCTGAGATAAGGGAAGAAATTTACTGACTGTCATCTCCCCAGAAGACCCCCAGAATAACCTGTTGGCCAAGCAAAGCTGAGTTTATCACCCACTGCTGTTGGGTATAGTTCCACCTCAACAGAATCTTAGTAGTGTCTCAGAAGAGGGGTTAAGAGATGCCATGTATCAGGTTTTTAGGTCTAGGTTTCTATTCGTTTCCTGGGGCTTCTGTCATGCATTAACACAAACTGCGTGGCTTAAAACAACAGAAATTTCTTCTGTCAAAGCTCTGGAGGCCAGAAGTCCAAAATCAAAATGCTGATAGGGGTATGCTCCCTCCGAAGGCTCTAGGAAAGAATCCATTATTTGGGGCGTCTAGACTAAGGGATAGTTTGCACCACCAGGATGACTGACAGAGCATTAACAGACCATTTAGGCAACTATTACCAATTGATTCCTTGAATACTGATTCCAGGGGATGGTGGGTGTTTGCAATGCAGATTGAGATGTCCAGTAAGAAACTTATTATTACTATTTATTTATATTCTTTAGAGACAGGATCTCACTCTGTTGCCCAGGCTGAAGTGCAATGGTGTGATCTTAGCTCACCACAGCCTCCACCTCCTGGGCTCTAGTGATCCTCCCACCTCAGCCTCCTGAGTAGCTGAGACTACAAGCATGCACCACCATGCCCAGCTAATTTTTTAAAAAAAAATTTTGTAGAGATGGGGATGTCACTACCTTGCCCAGGCTGGTCTTGAACTCCTGGCCTCAAGTGATCCTCCCACCTTGGCCTCCCAAAGAGCTGAGAGGACTGGCATGAACCACCGTGCCCGGCCAGGAAACTTATTTAACATTGTGTAACCTGTTCTCCTGAACATTTATTTCACCTTGGATTTTTCTTTCCTTTTTTTTCTTTTTTTGTAAAATATCCAATATCCTCAGAACAGTTAGGAAACTGCTTAACTAGAGCAAGAAGGAAAATTATCCAAGCCCCAAACCTGGGCAACATCAATGCCTACGAAATGAACTGAAGAGGAAGAAACAATAGAGGCACAAGAGGAAGGACCAACAGAAGTAATGGAAGATACAAGTGGAAGATGACATGGATAAGCCCACAGACAGGGGAGCTTCAGGGTTGCCCAAACTCACCACACACAGTGTTCTACTGAGTCTATGGATGACCTGTTGAGCAGATCATCCATACTTCTCCAGGGGTTCTGAAAGACACTCTCCTCTTGTTGGGAAGACAAAAAGCCCCACTCTGCTACTAGGTGCCTGAGTCTAGGTGCTTCTCCTCCCTGTCCTTTCACTCCCAGCTCTGTCTTCTCTACCTGTCCCTAGAAGGTTCCTGTCTTTGTCACCTCAGATATTCAAGATTCAGCTCCAAGATGCCCTCTGTCTTCGAAGCATCACAGCTTTGCTGACCCTCCCGCATCAGTTTTCTCTGCCTCATCAATGAAAGGGCTTCTTTTGGGAAATGTCAGATGGCATTAGCCCTGCCCCCTTAGCCTTCTCTGAAGACGTGGACCCTGGGGAAGCACTAACCGATCCAGGACAGCGAAAGAAGAGAATCGGTGGCATCCTTTGACCTCAGCATCCAAAGCTGGAGTGTTTTTACCTCTTCACTAAGGCTGTGCTTAAAGATGAGGTCACACTCTCCTCCTGAATCACAACCACATACTTTATGTCTCCCGAAAGCAGTGTTCTGTAGGAAAAGAAAAAAAAATGCATTATCTGCCTGGTTGCTCACCGATGTCACTGAGAAATGCAAAATACTCATAGTCCGCCGAAGCACTGTTTATGGGCACCGTCCTTATGGGATTCTCTAAGGGAGGGGAGAGATCCAAACAGAGTCAGCAGTTTGGGCTCCTGCAGGTCTCGGAGGTTTCAGATTCTCCTGCAACTTCATTTATCCTCCCCTGGTTACTCTGCAGAGTGATGGCAGCTGGAGCCCTAGGCGGGTCCTCGTTGGATTTTCCTGACAGCTGCACTGAATCATTTTTCCAGGTCACTCATTCTTCCTGAAAATGTGTTTCGTCTTCTGGCAGGTGGAGGGTGTGGCAAAACATTCTCACCGTCACTTGAGTTCGAGACCTCGAGATGCTCTCGTCTGTACTGTGGGGTCCCAACGGGGACCGACGTTTCATTTCCTTGTCTGAAGCAACCGTACGTTCCCACCTAGATTCACAGGTCCTGGGGTGGTAACCCCAGGTGATGAGTTTACCACCATGCAGCTTTGTTCATGATAATGAATTGTTCCTTCAGAGGCCACCAAAGGGGAAAACACTGTGAACTGCAGGCATTACATCCATCAGGATTTGAAGAACAGTTATCTTGCCAGTCAGGGGCGCAGTGATCCCTGATTCTTTTATTTATTTATGTATTTATTTATTTAGTGAGACAGAGTGTTGCTCTGTTGCCCAGGCTGGAGTGCAATGGCACGATCTCAGCTCACTGCAACCTCCACCTCCCAGGTTCAAGCAGTTCT
The DNA here is from genome assembly GCF_028858775.2 of Pan troglodytes. Lineage (NCBI taxonomy): Eukaryota > Metazoa > Chordata > Mammalia > Primates > Hominidae > Pan > Pan troglodytes. Next base: position 10,331,683 of record NC_072404.2, read on the forward strand.
CCTGCCTCAGCCTCCCGAGTAGCTGGGATTACAGGCAAGCGCCACCACGCCCATCTAATTTTTGTATTTTTAGTAGAGATGGGGTTTCACCATGTTGGCCAGGCTGGTCTCGAACTCCTGACCTCAAGTGATCCTCTTGCCTCGGCCTCCCAAATTGCTGGGATTACAGGCGTGAGCCACTGCACCCAGCCAGCGATCCCTGCTTCTGAATGTAATGCCGTCCTCCTGAGCCATCTGCCTCCCATTATGGCAGAAGAGAACCATGCAAAACATGGCAATTTAGGCACCAAGGATGCCTCCTCTCCCTCTTTCCCAAAGCCCAGTTAAGACGATAATAAGGGAATATTTTAAAACATAAGCTTACACTGACACAGCGACTATGAAAGGGACCGTCAGGGGTGAGAGACTGAACAGTGTAGGAAGTGGAAGGTGACAGGGAGTTGGAGAGGTGATCACTCTTGCAGGTTGGAGGAGTCAGAGCTTGGAGAGCTTTGGGAGGGAGGAGGGGAGAAGAACGGAGTCAGTGTGTTCCCGTGGAATCTGAGATAAACGAGACATCTAGTCCCCCAATATGACACAGGTAAGATAAGATCTGAGAACAAGGGGCCGAATTGAATGTCTGTGATGGGGCCACAGACCATCTGTCCTATCCCCCCACCCTCCATACAGAACCTGGCAGCCAGGCATCCAATGCCGAACGAGAGATAGGAAGTTTACCAAACAGCACATGCTCTTACTCATAAGTGGGAGCTAAGCTATGAGGATGCAAAGGCATAAGAATGACACAATGAGGCTGGGCACAGTGGCTCACGCCTGTAATCCCAGCATTTTGGGAGGCTGAGGCGGGTGAATCACGAGGTCAGGAGTTCGAGACCAGCCTGACCAACATGGTGAAACCTCATCTCTAGTAAAAATACAAAAATTAGCCGAGTGTGGTGGCAGGTGCCTATAATCCCAGATACTCAGGAGGCTGAGGCAGGAGAATCACTTGAACCCGGGAGACGGAGGTTGCAGTGAGCTGAGATTGTACCACTGCACTCCAGCCTGGGTGACAGAGTGAGACTCCTTCTCAGAAAAAAAAAAAAAAAGAATGACACAACGGACTTTGGGGACTTAGGGGGAAAGTGTGGAAAGGGGGTGAGGGATAAAAGACTACAAATTGTGTGCGATATATACCTCTCGGGCGATGGATGCATGAAAATCTCACAAATCACCACTAAAGAACTTACTCATGTAACCAAACACCACCTGTTCCCCAATAACCTATGGAAATAAAATTTAAAAAAAAAGAAAGAAAGAAAAGAAGTTTATCCTCTGGAGAAATACGGCCCCTGGAGAAGGGCCCTCATGGTGTAATCTAGCAGGCTGGAATCTCTCAGCAGGATTCCCACCCAATTTTCTGACTTAACACTTCCTTAATAAGCAGCTATCATGTTCCAGGCAAGTTCTCAGCTCTTGGGGCCTAGGAGGGAAGAGAACCAGTAACCAGGTTCCTGACGCCATGTGTATTAGTCCGTTGTCACACTGCTGATAAAGACATACCCAAGACTAGAAGAAAAATTGGTTTAATGGACTCACAGTTCCACGTGGCTGGGGAGGCCTCATAATCATGCCGGAAGGCAAAAGGCACATCTTAGATGGTGTCTGCAAGAGACATGAGAAAGAAGCAAAAGCCCTTATAAAACGATCAGATCAGCCGGGCATGGTGGCTCACACCTGTAATCCCAGCATTTTGGGAGGCTGAGGCAGGTGGACCACGAGGTTAGGAGTTCAAGACCAGCCTGGCCAAGATGGTGAAACCCCATCTCTTCTAAAAATACAAAAATTAGCTGGGCAAGGTGGCGGGCGTCTGTAATCCCAGCTACTTGGGAGGCTGAGGCAGAGAATTGCTTGAAGCCAGGAGGTAGAGATTGCAGTGAGCCGAGATCACGACACTGCACTCCAGCCTGGGCGACAGAGCCAGACTCCATCTCAAAAAAAAAAAAAAAAAAATTAGATCTCATGAGACTTATTCACTACTATGAGATACAGTATGGGGGAAACCACCTCCGTGATTCAATTATCTCCCAATGGGTCCCTCCCATAACACGTGGGAATTATGGGAGTACAATTCAAGATGAGATTTGGGCAGGGACACAGAGCCAAACCATATCACCATGCATGCCAACTAAGGGAGCTGCTATTCATTCCATAAATGTTTATTCAGCACCGCCTTTGTGTCAGGCAGTGTTTCCAGGCACTGATGATAGAGCAGAGAACAAAGCCAAGTGCCTCCTTTCCTCTCCAGCATATTTCAGTGAGATGGTAGAAAGAGACGATAAACAAATAAAACAAACACTGTTTTTTTTTAAAAAATGTGTCTTGCTCGCTCATTTTTGCTTTGCAATTTTTTAGCTGTTTTTCTTCATTTTTGCCATGGAATAAGATTTCTTTTGTAATATTCCAGTAAAACAGCTTTTTCTTGTGTTGAAATTTACCAGTGTCAACTGGACTTTGCTGGCGCCATGATATAAAGAGATAAGAAACAGAATCAACCAAGGAGATCAAACATCCAACTCCTAGGAGTTTCATAAAGAGAGAGCTGAGAATATGAGAACAGAAACATGCAATTAAAGAAGCAATCTGTCACCAGGCACAGGGGCTTATGCCTGTAATCCCACTACTTTGGGAGGCCAAGGCAGGAGAATCACTCCAGGTCAGGAGTTCAAGACCAGCCTGGGCAACATGGCAAGATCCTGTCTCTACAAAAAAATTAAAATATTACCTGGACATGGTGGCACACATCTGTAGTCCTAGTTACTCAGGAGGCTGATTGTTTGGGTCTGGGAGGTTGAGGCTGCAGTGAGCTATGATTGTGCTACTGCACTCCAGCCAGGGTGACTGAGTGAGACCCTCTCTCAAAAAAAAAAAAAAAAAGTTAAAAAAAGAAGAAACAATCTGTGACCATTTCTAGCAATGGAGAAAGGCCATAACTCACCCACTATTGTAGGATATCACTCCAGAACCCTCTGTATCAGAGAAGCTCCCAGAAGGAAAGAAAACAAATAAAACCAGGTCACCTATGCAGAACAGAGAATCGTAATGGTGTCTTACCTCCCAACAATGCTGGAGGTTAGAACACAATGGTGGATTTTGTAAAATGTCCAAGGGAACATGGTTTTCAGTTTAGAAATCTTTTTTTTCTTTTTTCTTTTTGAGACAGAGTTTCACTCTTGTTGCCCAGGCTGGAGTGCAATGGCACGATTTCAGCTCACTGCAACCTCTGCCTCCTGGGTTCAAGCGATTCTCCTGCCTCAGCCTCCCAAGTAGCTGGGATTACAGGCATGCACTGCAGCGCCCAGCTAATTTTGTATTTTTTTTTTTTTTTTTTTTTTTAGTAGAAACAGGGTTTCTCCATGTTGGTCAGGCTGGTCTCAAACTCCTGACGTCAGGTGATCCGCCTGCCTCAGCCTCCCAAAGTACTGGCAGTTTAGAATTCTTTACCATGAAAAACTATCAATATAGTGGAATGACAGACGAAAAAAGATAAAATGATAAGCCTCCCACAGATTGAACAGAGGGCTAAAGGGCCCCCCAAGAAACTTTAAAAACTTGGCTCATGCCTGTAATCCCAGCATTTTGGGAGGCCCAGGCAGGTGGATGGCTTGAGCCCAAGAGTTCGAAACCAGCCTGGGTGACACAGTGAGATTTCATCTCTGCAAAAAATACAAAATTTAGCCAGGCATGGCGGCCTATGCCTGTAGTCCCAGCTACTCAGGAGACTGAGGCAGGAGGATCGCTTGAGCCCAGGAGGTTAAGGCTGCAGTGAGCCCTGATTGTGCCACTGCACTCCAATCTGGACAACAGAGCAGGACCCTATCTCAGAAAATAAAAACTGAGCTCCCAGCCATGATGGAATGGGAGGTTGGACACAGTTCAGCATGCTATTTCCTTATTAATCCCTAGGCAGAATTCTTCCCTAAGGAAGAAACAGAACCCAAGGCTCTAGAAAACAAGAAACAGATGCCTCATTCCTTTATCGCCTTTAGACAATTGTCTGAGGCCAGGACTGGATACTTCATCCTTCTCTGCAGTCTTGGCATGAGAGCTCACCAGTTTCACAATGCATTTCTTCCTATTAAGAGACCACCAGCCGTGGAGGAGTTCTGGCCAGGCAATGGAGGCTGCACAATGAGGGGTTTCTAGCCCTGCTCCATCTTTGGATGTCAGAGAGCCCAAAACTGCACCCCTGGATCATGCTAATGCCATCATTTTTTGAACATGCACTATTTAAAAAAAATTTTTTTGTTTTATTTTATTTTAAGTTCCAGGATACATGTGCAGAACGTGCAGGTTTGTTGCATAGGTTGTGCCATGGTGGTTTGCTGCACCTATCAACCCGTCACCTAGGCATTAAACCCTGCATGCATGCATTAGCTATTTAGCCTGATGCTCTCCCTCCCCTCACCCTGCCAGCAGGGCTCAGTGTGTATTGTTCCCCTCCCTGTGTCCATGTGTTCTCATTGTTCAGCTCCTGCTTATGAGTGAGAACATGTGGTGTTTGTTTTTCTGTGCCTGTGTTAGTTTGCTGAGGATGATGGCTTCCAGCTTCATCCATGTCCCTTCAAAGGATATGACCTCACTCCTTTTTATGGCTGCATAGTATTCCATGGTGTATATGTACCATGTTTTCTTTATCCAGTCTATCATTGATGAGCATTTGGTTTGATTCCATGTTTTTGCTATCGTAAATAGTGCTGCAGTAAACATACATATGCATGTATCTTTATAAGAGACTGATTTCTATTCCTTCGGGTATATGCCCAGTAATGGGATTGCTGGGTCAAATTTTATTTCTGGTTCTAGATCCTTGAGGAATCGCCACACTGTCTTCCACAATAGTTGAACTAATTTACATTCCCACTAACAGTGTAAAAGTGTTCCTATTTCTCCACAGCCTTACCAGCATCTGTTGTTTCTTCACTTTTTTTTTTTTTCAAGACGGAGTCTCGCTCTGTCACCCAGACTGGAGTGCAGTGGCACGAGCTCAGCTCACTGCAACCTCTGCCTCCCGGGTCCAAGCGATTCTCCTGCCTCAGCCTCCCAAGTACCTGGGATTACAGGCACCCGCCACCACGCCCAGCTAATTTTTGTATTTTTAGTAGTGACGGGGTTTCATCCTCTTGGTCAGGCTGGTCTCGAACTCCTGACCTCAAGTGATCCTCCCTCCTCAGCCTCCCAAAGTGCTGGAATTGCAGGAGGGAGCCACTGCCCCTGGCCTTTCTGATTGGCATGAGATGGTATCTCATTGTGGTTTTGATTTGCATTTCTCTAATCAGTGATTTGAGCTCCTTTTCATATGTTTCTTGGCCACATAAATGTCTTCTCTTGGGAAGTGTCTGTTCATGTCCTTTCCCCACTTTTTGATTGTTTGTTTTTTTCTTGTAAATTTGTTTAAGTTCCTCGTAAATTCTGGATATGAGACTTTTGTCAGATGGGTAGATTGCAAAAATTTTCTCCAACTCTGTAGGTCGCCTGTTTGCACTGATGATAGTTTCTTTGGCTGCATGCAACCATTTTTTAAACACGCAACCCACGAAGAAACATGACGCTCAGTTGCACATGTGCACGTTTCTCCTCCTGTGCTCACTGAATATGTACACATAGCCAGCCCATTCAGCATGCACTTCATTCTTAATGCTTTCCTCTCCCGAGGGTCTTGTTCTCAGCTTGTGTAGGAGGCTACACCTCCCAGCCTGCAAGATAGCCAGGCTGTGGGCTGCAAACTTTTATGGGAAATAAAGGTCTCCCTTCCAAATTTATGAACCTGTGATTCTTCAGGTGACAGGGAGTTTAGAAAAAAGACATTATCGGCTGGGTGCCGTGGCTCACTCCTGTAATCCCAACACTCTGGGAGGCCGAGGCAGACGGATCACTTGAGGTCAGGAGTTCAAGACCTGCCTGGCCAATATGGTGAAACCCCATCTCTACTAAAAATACAAAAATTAGCCGGGCATGGTGGTGGGTGCCTGTAATCCCAGATACTCGGGAGGCTGGGGCAGAAAAATTGCTTGAACCTGGGAGGTGGAGGTTGCAGTGAGCAGAGATCATGCCACTGTGCTCCAGCCTGGGAGACAAACTGAGACCCTGTCAAAAAAAAAAAAAAAAGGAAAGAAAGAAAGAGAAAGAAAGAAAGAAAAGAAAGAAAGAAAGAAAGAAAAGAAAGAAAGAAAAAAGAAGGAAGGAAAGAAAGAAAGAAAGAGAGAGAGATAAAGAAAGAAAGAAAGAAAGAAAGAAAGAAAGAAAGAAAGAAAGAAAGAAAGAAAGAAAGAAAGGAAAGAAAGAAAGAAATGAGAAAAAAGACATTATCACACAGGCCAGAACTTAGAAAAAAGTGATTCTTGTGCATGACTTTCTTTTCAAGCTCTTGATAAGTGCTCCAGCAAAACAAGATCCCACACAGGGAGAGGAGAAGGTGTGGTTTATCAGACTGACCACAGAAGGTTCCAATAAAGAAACAACAATGGGGCAATGACTCCGGTTTTTTGTTAGTTAAGGAGACAAAAGAGAACAAGGGAAATGGAGACACCCAGAGACTAGCAGCTGTTTCTATCCTTTGGGATGAAGAAACAATTGGATGTGGCTGGGCACGGTGGCTCATGCCTGTAATCCCAGCACTTTGGGAGGCCGAGGCGGGTGGATCACGAGGTCACGAAATCGAGACCAGCCTGACCAACACGGTGAAACCCCGTCTCTACTAAAAAAATAGAAAAATTAGCTGGGCGTGGTGGCACGCGCCTGTAATCCCAGCTACTCGGGAGGCTGAGGCAGGAGAATTGCTTGAACCTGGGAAGTGGAAGTTGCAGTGAGCCGAGATCGCGCCACTGCACACTCCAGCCTGGTGATGGAACGAGACTCCGTCGCAAAAAAAAAAAAAAAAAGAAAGAAAGAAACAATTGGATGAAACAGCATCCCTGGGCACAGGGGAATTGAGAATCAAAGTCTCCTGGGAAAGGACTGTCACTGTGGAAAGAACATGTGAGTAGAGTGTGCTGTTGAGCTCTGCAGTGAACACCAGTCATGTCAGTTCCATGTATTCATTTAACTCAAAATATTGGGAGCCTGAGAAGGAAGTATGGGGGATGCAGATACACGAGCAAAGTCTTCATCTGTTGGAGCAGAGACTTAACAGAGGCCTCAAGTTTAAAAATAAAAGCACAGCTAGATCCGCACATTATTTATGGTTTTGCGAGATTCACCTGAAAAAAAAAAAAAAGAAACCTGTCAAAAGTTAAGTGGTTCTGGGTGCTGGGCACAGTGGCTTACACCTGTAATCCTACACTTTGGGAGGCTGAGGCAGGAGGATCACTTGGAGCGCAGGAGTGTGAGACCAGTCCGGCCAACCTGGCGAACTCCCCTGCCCGCCACCCCCGTCTCTACTAAAAATACAAAAATTAACTGGGCATGGTGGCATGCACCTGTCATCTCAGCTACTTGGGAGGCTGAGGCATGAGAATTGCTTGAACCTGGGACGTGGAGGCAGCAGAGAGGTGAGCTCGTGCCACTGGGCTCCAGCCTAGGCGATGGAGGGAGACCCTGTCTCAAAAAAAAAAAAAAAAAAAAAGAATTATACCAAAAATGATTCTGGGTATAGAACACAAAAGTGAAAGCAGGGACTCTACCAGCTCTTTTTACCACCGTGTTCATAGCGGCAGTATTCACTACAGCCGCAGGGAGGAAGCAACTCAAGTGTCCATCAGTGGATGAGTGGATGAACAAATAAGGTCTTTCCACCCAATGGAGAATTATTCAGGTTAAAAAATGGGGGGAATTCGGACCCACACTCAACTACATGAGTGAACCTTGTGGACTGGCTAAGTGAGATAAGTCAGACACAGAAAGACAAATACTATACGATTCCACTTATAGGAGGTTCCTAGGGGAGTCAGATTCATGCAGACACAAAGTAGAATGGCAGGTGCCAGGGGCTGGGGAGGGGGCTGGGGACTGAGTGTTTCATGGGGACACAGTTTCCGTTTGCGAAGATGAAAAGGTTTTGGAGATGATGGTGGTGACGGCTGCTCAATACTGTGAAGGTGCTTAATGCCACTCAACTGCGCATTTAAACATGATGAAAATAATAAATGTTATGTTATGTATATTTTATCACAAGAAAAACAAGTTAAAAGTGGTTTTCTGTGAATGGTAGGACTTGTGGATGGGGGGATTGATTCTCATCATAAACATGTGATACTATTTGATTTTTAAGCTATGTGGACATAATACTTCGATAAACATTTTTAAATTAAAAATCAAACACAGTAAGTGATGCCTTTCAGTGGGAAGAAAAGGAAATCTGTATAAGAATATAAACTGTCACAGCCACTCCCTGCCTTTCATCTTGCTGGAATATGAAATAATATATTTTTCTTCCCTGGTAGAACCAGCAGAAATGCAGATGCAGTTTGGAATGGCTGAGATGTTATGTTGAAGGTTTTCTCCTTATGAAAAGAGGATGCCTTTAGTTCACATTTTTCAAAGCATGCTCATAGATAGCACCTTATTTCAAATCACACTTGTGTACAATGAGCTGAAAGTGCTTTTTTCTCTTCCTTTGAAAAATAAGGGAGATGAGCCGGGCACAGCGGCTCACGCCTGCAATCCCAGCACTTTGGGATGCCGAGGCGGGTGGATCACAAGGTCAGGAGTTCAAGACCAGCCTGACCAACTTGGTGAAACTCTGTCTCTACTAAAAATACAAAAATTAGCTGGGCATGGTGGCGTGCACCTGTAGTCCCAGCTACTCAGGAGGCTGAGACAGGAGAATCGCTTGAACTGGAGAGGCGCAAGTTGCAGTGACCCAAGATTGTGCCACTGCACTCCAGCCTGAATGGCAGAGTGAGACTGCATCTCAAAAAAAAAAAAAAAAGGGAGCTGAAACTCAGAGAGATTAATTGTAAGTTCTTAGAGTAGAAGACTTCTCAGTACATGGTAAAACCACACTTGTGTTCGACCTTTCACAAAATAGTAAACGTGCCAAATATTAGTGGTTAACTGAAACACAGTTGGCTCCAAAATTGACTATTAGCGAAATTATTGTAGGCTCTGTCAATTGATCATCTATCTATGTCTATCTATCACCTATCTATATCATCTATCTATATCATCTGTCACCTATTTACCATCTAACATCTATATCTATCTAACTCATCTATTTCATCTATCTATATCATCTATCACCTGTTTATCGTCTAACATCTATATCTATCTATCATGTATATCTAACTCATCTATCTCATCTATCTCATCTATCTACATCATCTATCATCTATATCATCTATCGATGTATTTTTCTATCTATATCATTTATCCATCTATATAATCTATCTATATCATCTATCTATAGCTATCATCTCTCTATATTACCTATCATCTGTCTATCATTTATCTATCATCTATCTCTATCTCTGTTTACCTACCTACCTCTCTATCTGCCATCTATGTATAAATCTATCACCTATTCATCCATTTATTCATCTATCATCTATTTACTTACCTATGATCTATCACCTATCATTTATTTATTGTTTATCCATCACATCTCTACCTATCACCTATCCACCAATCATCTATCATTTACCTGATGATCTATTTGTCTACCTACCTATCTGCCTATTATCATTAGGATGACCAAACTTCTCAACTTTCCTGAGACAGAATCACTTTATCTCTATTGTCGCAGGTTAGCATTTGTCTTTGAGTTCTCATTTCTAACAACACGGTGTTATAAATAGGATAAGACCAGATGGGCCTCCACTTCGTGTACTGGAAGCTCCTGCCATCATCTTATCTGGTCGTGTATGAGACACTTGTGCAGGAAATGGAGTTCTCATACTCATATATGGCAAAATCTGAAAGTTGATTTATCATAATCTGTCCCCTGTTTCCCAACTATACCCAACACCAACTGATACTTCTCTTTCAAGGAGAGCATGTAGGGGACTTGCTGATAAAATAAAGCTGTCTGGCTGATAAAAATGAAGTGCACTTGGACAGAAGAGGCTAGACACAGCTCACCCCATGCAGTCCTGAGTAGCAGTGGTGATATTCAGCATAGCTGCCCCTATCAGTCCCTGTGGGGTGGACAGTTGGATGAACAGAGCCTATGCTTTACCTTCTGATATGGTTTGACTCTGTGTCCCCACCCAAATCTCATCTCCAATTGTAATCCCCATGTGTCAAGGGAGAGAAGTGATTGGATTATGGGGGTGGATTTCCCCATGCTGTTCTCATGATGGTGAGTTCTCATGAGATCTGATGGTTTTATAAATGGCATTTTTTCCTGTGCTCCACTTCTCTTTCCTGCTGGCATGTGAAGAAGGTCCTAGCTTCCCCTTCACCTTCCATCATGACTGTAAGTTTCCTGAGGCCTCCCCAGCCATGTGGAACTGTGAGTCAATTAAACCTCTGTCCTTTATAAGTCACCCAGTCTCAGGCAGTTCTTTATAGCAGTGTGAGAACAGATTAATACACACTCCAAACCCATGAAACCACAAGACCATAGGTTGTTTGGGTCACTGAGAAACACAGGAAGAGACAGATGGGTGCATGAGAAGTTTATGTGGGAAACGCTGTGCCGTAAAATCTGTTAGAATAATCTGAATGCTCTTGCCAGAGTAGAGTGGATGTTTAGTGCATGGAGCAAACCTACAACTAGATTTGTATTTTATAGTTTGGTAATGTCTTTTTAAATTTTGCAACAAACCCTTAAGGTAGTAATAAACAAAGAAAAGCAAAAGTGTGCGTTTCATGAAAATTAAGTACTGAGTTTTCATTTCTCAAGAAAGTTGATGACGAATACATAATTGACACAAAAAGCTTGCTGACATACCAGGGGGACCACGTGAAAGTAACCCTCATATAAAAACCAGAGAAAGAAAAACCTGCCTGCTGAAGAAGCTTTAGCATCTCCTTCAAGAGCTAATTGACATTTTAAGAAGACTGTGCTCAAAGATGACAATTCACCACGTGCAGCTGTGGAAGTTCATTTAGGTAGCACTCCATGAAGCATGAGTTTTCATTTAGATCAAGTGACTTTTCTTCTAAGTTAATATTGCTCATTTTCACTCTAACTTTTCCTGCATATGTGCAAAGGGTGAAGCAATAGCTTCGCTCCACTATGTGCCATCTTTGTTAACAGAGGAATTTCAGGAACAATTAAGTGATGCCAGTTTTGTATAAAGGTCAAAAGATGTTTTGAATAGAAAATCAGATAATTCCAACTCCAGTTGGATTTTTTTCATCCAATTCATATGATCAAAATAAAACCCTTGAAAATTCATGCTGTTGAAGGTGAAGCATCTAACATTATCATAAATGCTATTGACAATTCAGTTAAGTTCAATATTGAAGATAAAATAATTTTTCAACCATGATGATGACAGATTTTAACGGAGCACAGTGTCAAGGTAGAAAGATCATTGTTACCAAATTACACAACCTAAGGAACAAAAATTATACTTGGAACGTGTTGTGCTACATACATAATTATTCCCAAATATGCAGCAAATATTCCATCAATAGAAACAGAAACTATGCCTGCCGCAACTTAGAAATATTTTATTTAAGAGTGACCAAACTACAAAATTATTTAAATGATGTTTATGCTTTTTTTTTTTTGACAGAGTCTCACTCTGTCACCCAGGCTGGAGTGCAATGGCACAATCTCAGCTCACTGCAACCTCCACCTCCTGAGTTCAAGCGATTCTCCTGCTGCAGCCTCCCGAGTAGCTGGGACCACAGGCACACGCCACCACGCCCAGCTAATTTTTGTATTTTTAGTAGAGGTGGGGTTTCACTGTGTTGGCCAGGCTGGTCTCGAAATCCTGACGTCAAGTGATCTACCCACCTTGGCCTCCCAAAGTGCTGGGATTAAAGGTGTGAGCCACTGTGCCCAGCCAGATGATTTTTTTTTTTAATGAACACATTCCTTGCTTTTCACTTGCAATGCATTTTAGAAATGTTTGAGCCTTTAAGCACTTTAAAATAGAACACTATTTAAATAAGTCTCCTACAATGACAGTGACTATTATTTTTGTAAATGAGTCTTCCAAATTTTGGATGAATTTTTTTTCAAGTCAGTTGGAAATTTTTAATTAAAGTAATCATGGCATACCGAAAGATCTCCAACACTTGAAGATCTTAGCAAAATGCAATTATTGGAAATAAAGTCTGCAATCAGGAAGGTATTGAAATTTGTCCCCACAAAAGCAAGCCTGGAAGTAAACAACTTAATTGATGTGAGCTCAAGCCGTGTACAAGATTTAATTTTAAACTTCTAAAATTGTGTTTGGGAATAATCTAGATGTACAGGGAAAATCTTTTGATGCGGCTCCTATTTATAATTTGATAAATTGATACTCAGTACCTATCATTTCCCAGCAGCTCTGATTATTAGCAAAACACTCAAAAGAATCAAAACTAAAGGAAATTATTTCACAAATTTTTATTTATAAGAGTATTTGTCAACAGAGGTATTCTGAATGGAAGCAAAAAGACAAGATCTGTAAAAAATTGGACTGAAATATTTACATATTTTAACACAAAAATATTAAAAGTGATAATAACCTTCCTGTATCAGAATGGCTCTGAGATTACCAAATACCTCAGCATCTGCAGAGAGAAGCATTTTTACAATTTAGAATATTATGACTGACTGAGAAGAATCAATTGAAGGTGTCGACATTTTCGAATTCATTAACCATAAAAGCCAGTTTGAAGAAGATTGCAGGCAACTTTATGAAAAATAACATAAAACAATATTGAAAAACTTCATTTTTCAGAAAAATGCCAGTCATGTGGTGTTGGAAGTAGATATGGCTGAGAAACAGAGAGAAATATGTGAACGGCTAGCAAGCATAAATATTCTTATTTTAGTGTTTAGTGTCAGATCATTAATATAACAAATTTAAAGTTACTTTTTCTTAAGGTAGCGATAAACTGCTTATAGATTTACGCAGGTTATAAATGCATATCGATTGCAATTATTTTTTTAAGATTTACTTTTAAAAAAACAGTTTTTGAAAGGAATTATTTTATAGGTCCATTAATATAATGAAACCAATTTGTTAGCCAATAAAAATATATTTTAGATTATTTATATTTTTGCATCCCTCTTCAATCTCAAGAGTTTCCTTGTTTGTACAAAAATAAATTAAATGTTTACTTCATCTAGAACCCTTCTTGTTCCAGAAGAGATTTAAGGAAACATAAGAAGATGTAGGACCTTCCAGCTTTGAACCTCACTAAATCAGATTTTTGAGGTTTAAAGCCCTTTTTCAGGATTTGTCCTGCTTTTAGTTAAAGTGGCCAGTTTCAAACTAGGATAATTTTAACATTTGCTGTAAATAAAATTAGGGTTATTAAATCACTTTTATTTTGCTTCATAATTATTCCAATTCATCTGACTCCAAATCACTCCTGAGAAGCTTATTAGATATTGTATCTTCAGGTACACACAGTAGGCTATTTGTGCACATTTTTAATTTGAAGATCATCATCCAACAGTCATTGGGTTCCCCTCCCCAATCCGTGGTGTGGCATAACCTTCTCAAATATGATTATGAGGGAAGACAGATGTATAATAAGGTCCTTTATCAAAAGATAAGGGTTGTTTTTGCAAAATCATGTGGTTTTGTCCAGAAAAAAAATTTCTGATTGATTCAAAGGTACCTAAAAGTCTGACCGTGGCAAAGAGATTACTGTTCCTCTGTGTTCTCTGGTGTGCAGGTGTGTGATCAAGACCGCAGGACCTGGCCGAGTACGGTGGTCACACACAAGCCTTTAATCCCAGCACTTTGGGAGACCTAGGCAGGTGGATCACTTGAGCTTAGGAGTTTGAGATCAGACTGGGTGACATGGCGAGACCCCATCTCTAATACAAAAGTTATCTGGGTGTGGTGGTGCACACCTGTAGTCCCAGCTACTCCGGAGGCTGAGGTGGAAGGATCCCTTGAGCCCAGGAAATTAAGGCTGAAGTGAGCCAAGATTGTACCACTGCACTCCAGCCTGGGTGACAGAGTGAAACCCCATCTCAAAACAACAACAAAAAAGACAGCAGGACCTACAGAGATTTAGCAGATGCATTTTCTCGGGAAAGTGTTTTCTTCAGGTGGGCATAGGGTGGGGTGAGTAGGTAAGAGGAGCTGTCAGGGAACGTGGATGGCGGTGTGGGAAGGAGTCACTCTATAAAACTTGTAGTCATGGAGACCATATCCCAGAGATCAGAGCCTTCCTATTCCTGTAGGCTACAAAGAAGAGGGCACAGGGGAGTCAGCTGAGAGAAATGGATGAATTGCAGAGACAATGAATGCTTCTTGCTATGACCTGCTATGACAAGGTGGGCTTCTTGCTATGACTGGAGGTATGGCGGGCCTGCGGGAGCCTTTACCAAGGATTGCCAAGCAACAGATTTTGAGGGAATGTTCCCAAAGGGAGCTTCTTGTGAGTCAGGTGTTAGCCTGGGTTTTCCCAAAAGCCAACCTTGAGACAAAGGTTCAAGCTCCAGGGTGTTTATTTGGAGGTGATCTGAGGAGGAGGCAAAGAGAAGTTAGATGGGAAGAGAAAGCAACCAATCAACAGTGTGTAGCTGCACAGGTTATCACGGCGCACCAGCAAGCCCCCGTCCCACTGGAGAACTCTTGGAGAACATGAAGAACAGGTGTTGGAGGAATGGTGGAGCCGGGGTTATTTATCCACCAACTTCCAGCAGTCATTGTTTGAAGACTGGCAGGAGGGAGGGGGGCTGAGAAAAGGTTAATTAGGTTCCCGTGACCAAAGAAAGCACCCACAAGCACTAGCAGAGAAGAACTTTAGCATGTGCACTGTCAGACCCCAAAGATATTCCATGGTGTGGCTGTACCACTGTACGTTGCCCAAACTCCTAAAGATAGAGAGTTTGTTATTTCCATAATTTTTCCCTTTGCATACAGTGCAGCTATGAACCTTCTCAAAGGGTCTTTGTGAATGTACATGTGCGATTTTCTCTAGGATCTGGACCTAGGATTGGAATTGGAATTTGATGGAGTAGGGGGTGTTGTCAACAACACTAGATATTTCCAAATGGCCTCCCAAGGTCATTGCATCAATTTTCACCATGTCTGGTAAAATACAAATAATCCTGTTGACTCATGTTCTCACTAATATTGCCTAGAGTCAACCTTCCTAAATGTTGCCAACCTGTAAGTGTGGCTTTAATTTGCATTTCCATGGTTACTAATGAGGCTGATCATCATTTTACGTACTTATTGCTGATTATATATCTTAAAAAAAAGTCTAGTGTTGAGTGTTTAATTCCATAACCCCATGTGTGTGGCTTAGGAAGGAGTGTGTGTGTGTGTGTGTGTGTTCTTCATTTTGAGGATTTTTGTCAAGCATAACTCTTTTTGACACCTTGGGAAGGTATTTGTAACAGTTACATAGTGCTTTCTTTGGAGACTCCAATAATTATTTGAACCAATGTAATTCTCAAGTATGAATAATAACATCCTGAGAAAAAGAAAATCATATTCCCCAATAAAATCATCATAATTCCATTACATTTACTGATCTTTCATTGTATTATTAGCCTACATTTGTATTCGTTAACTCACACAAGTACCCAGGGAATCTAAACAGTACCAGTTATATGGGGTTCTGTTGGATCCTGAGAAGCTATTTATCCTTTGAGCACAATTCCACGTTTTTGAGTTATATTTAGCTAGCATTCCTTGTTGACCTGTTTTCTTGACTATGAGCACATCAGGAAGAGCATTACCATTTTCTGCCATAAATAAATCCTTCATTAGTTTCTTAATCAGATTCAAGAGCAAGGTGAGAGAAAGTGGCTGAGCAGGAGGTACTGTAAAGACACTCTTCATCTCTCATCTTCACGCTGGGCTAAGCTTCAAGTCAGTGTTAGGGATGACACAGAAATTGAAAGCAGAGTTGATGAGTAAGTAACCAGTGGTGAAAAGGGACCTGTGCAGTGAAGGGTTAACTCAGCAGGTCTTAGTTGTCCAAACCCTGCACATTAAAAGTCTAGTCCTTAACTGGCTCCTGGGAGGTAATCTCTAAGCCCTTATGTGGCAGAATAGGCAAGCCCCCAAAATGGGGGTTAGAACAGGAGGGTTCTTGGCTTCACCCAAGACAGAATTCAAGGGCAAGCCAATGGTGTTAGACAGCAATCTTTTTTGAATGGTACTTCTCCTTGTGGAGCAAGGCACAACCTATGGGCCATTGACAACTGTATTTATACTCATGTTAACCCACTTTTAATTACCTGCAAATTAAGGGGTAGGTCAATGCAAGCTGAGGGGTGCTGGTAAGAGTGTCTTATGCCAATGAGCAATGAGGGCAGGTGGGGATCACTTTTTTCACCATCTGCCAGTTTCTGTGGGTTTGTTTTGTTTTGTTTTGTTTGGGTTTTTTTATTTTTGTCCTTATAGATCTTGTTTTGGTTAGCATGGTTGTGACCAGAAAACAAGTCCTGCCAAGCTCGTACCTCACATGAAAAGCTGTACTAGCCTGTTCTCACACTGTTGTGAGGAAATAATCAGGACTGGATATTTTATAAAAGAAAGAGGTTTAATTGACTCAGTTCAGCATGGCTGGGGAGGCCTCAGGAAACTTACAATCATGGTGGAAGGGGAAGCCAATATGCCCTTCTTCACATGGCAACAGGAAGGAGAAGAATGAGAGCTAAGCAAAGGGGGAAGCCCCTTACAAAACCATCAGAACTGGTGAGAACTTACTCACTATCACAAGAACAGGATGAAGGAAACCACCCCCATAATTCAATTATCTCCACCTGGTCCTTCCCATGACACGTGGGGATTATGGGAACTACAATTCAAGATGAGATTTGAGTGGGGACACAGCCAAACCGTATCAAACGTCCTGCCTGGTAAGAGTGTCTTTGTTTACCTGGAGGCCTTGGGCCATGCCAGATAATCTAACAATGGGATTTATGGTGGGGGCTTTGGGTCACATGATATCAGCTCAACCTCTACAGGGGCTGGAGTCTAAGTTCAGCCACATGAGTGGCTGGCCATGCCTACATATCCAGCCTCCAATAAAAACTCTAGACACCAAGGCCCAGGTGAGTGTCCCTGGTTGGTAATTCTCCATTCTAGTGGTCATGCACAGTTACTAGGAGAAATAAGTGCTGTCTGCATCACTGCCCTGGGAAACGACAACTAGAAGCTTGCACCAGGTCTGTCCTGGACCCCGTCCTATGGGACTCTTCTCCTTACTAATTTTAATCTGTATCCTTTTGCTATAATAAATTGTAGCTGTGAGTGTAACATCTTTTCTGAGTTCTGGGAGCCCTTCTCATGAATCATGGGACCAGAGGAGTGGTCTGGGGGATCCTCAAACTGCAGTACTAGGCAGTGCACACTTATAATGCGTGAATGAAAGGTATGAATCCAATTAGCTCTTTTCCTTCTGTATTAGGGTTCTCTAGAGGGACAGGACTAATAGGACAGATGTGTATTTGAAGGGGAGTTTATTAAGGAGAATTGACTCACTTGATCACAAGGTGAGGTCCCACAATAGGCCATCTGCAATCTGAGGAGCAAGGAAGCCAGTCCAAGTCCCAAAACCTCAAAAGTAGGGAAGGCAACAGTGCAGCCTTCAATCTACAGCCGAAGGCCCGAGAGCCCCTGGCAAACCACTGGTGTAGGTCCAAGAGTCCAAAAGCTGAAGAACTTGAGTCCGATGTTCAAGGGCAAGAAGAGTCCAGCATGGGAGAAAGATGAAGGCCAGAAGACTCAGGCAGTCTAGTCCTTCCACATTCCTCTACCTGCTTTTATCCTAGCTGCACTGGCAGCTGATTAGATGGTGCCCACCCAGATTGAGGGTGGCTCTGCCTTTTCCAGTCCACTGACTCAAATGTTAATCTCCTTTGGCAACACCCTCACAGACACACCCAGGAACAATACTTTGCATTCTTCAATCCAATCAACTTGACACTCAGCATTAACCATCACACCCTCCTATCTAACCTCTTTGTTCACCATTGCCTTCGTTCAGGTTACATTAACAGCAATACCATAGACTGAGTGGCTTAAACAACAAACATTTCTTTCTCACAGTTCTGGGGGCCGGAAGTCAGAGATCAACGTGCCAACATGGTCAGGTCCTGGCAAGGGTCTGCTTCCTCGTTTGAAGATGCAGCCTTCTTGCTGTGTCTTCACTCGGAGAGGGCGAAAAAGAGAGAAGAGAGAGAGAAGGGGAGAGAGAGAGAGAAGGGGAGAGAGAGAGAGAGAAGGGGAGAGAGAGAGAGAGACAGAGAAGGAGAGAGAGAGAGAGAGACAGAGAGAAGGAGAGAGAGAGAGAGAGAGAACTCCCTGATGTCTCTTCTTATAAGGGCACGAATCCCATTCATGAAGGCTCCACCCTTATGACTTAATTACTCCCATCACTGAGGACCATTACAGTGAGGATTAGGGCTTCAACAGGTGAATTGGGGGCAGACACAAACATTCAGTCCACAGCAAACACTAATCATTGATATCCCCCTTCCCGACCCAAATGTCAGCGCTCTAACCCCATAGGAGCCGGCCAAAATTTTCCAAATTTTAACACAGAGACCCTGGAGACAACAACTGTAAACAAACTGTCTTTGGCTTCCATCAACCAAGCCCACAACCCTTGGTTCCCATTTCAGAGCATTGTTTATTAGGTTCGTGCAAAAGTTATTGCAGTTTTTGCCATTAGTTTTCTAAATGGCAAAAACCACAAATACTTTCTCACCAACTTAGTAGAATTGACCAAGCCACAGAGACAGACTCCTTTAGAGACACATATTGTCAATTATTTTTCTTGCTGAACTATTTAAATCCTGTAATTAATTACATCTCTTCAGGTAATATATTTGTAGCCTGCGCCCCTGACACAAGGATCCACAACTTCAAACGTTTCAATAAGCAAATAACATAAAACAGCATTGATTATTTGTCCTGTTTTTCTCAGCTCAGGTTAGAAAGTTCATTTGACTTAGAAGAAAATAAAACGTATTTTAAGTGAGAGAAACAGATCACAGGACTATATATATCATGGAATCCTAATTTTGTAAAAACTGCACAGGTATTTGCATAGAAATAAACATAGAAGGAAAACCCTTAAGATGTTAACAGCAGGCTCTCAGTAGGGAGATGGAGTTGTGGGCAACTTTCCCTCTTTATCTTTTTGTTGAGTTTGTTGTTTGGTTTCTCTGCAAACAGCATGGATTAATTGAGAAAGTAAAGGATGAAATATTGATAGATGAATTCATTATCTCTACAGTTCTAGACTGTTTACTTACCTGCTCTTCTTTACATATTCTGAAAGAAATGTTCTGCAGCAGAAACCATAGGGTATTTGGTGCTAATAGGAGTCCATGGAGTTGCCATACAGATTCTGGAGCCAGTACCAGAGAGGAGAGAGGTATGATGGGACCCAGAATCTCAGCTCCACGAGGCCAGGGATGGGTCTTTGTATCCCCAGGGCCTGGCTGGCACCTGCACATAGCTGTGCCCAGTCCTGTTTGTTGAATTGAATGAAGGGCTCGCTTTGTTTTCCTTACCAAACTTGGTTTGAGAATTGAGGGAAGAAAGAAGGAGGAGAAGGAGAAAAAGGAGGAAAGTGAGGAGGAGGAGGAGAAGGTGATGTAGTTTTTGGATCTGTGTCCCCGCCCAAATCTCATATTGAATTATAATCCCCAGCGTTGGAGGTGGGGCCTGGTCGGAGGTGATTGGATCATGGGGGATCGTTTATTCTCAAAAATGGTTTAGCACCATCCTCCTTGGTACTGTTCTTACTGCGATAATGTATTAGTCTGTTCTCATGCTACTAATAAAGACATACCCAAGACTGGGTAATTTATAAAGGAAAGAGGTTTCATGGGCTCACAATTCCACATGGCTGGGGAGGCCTCACAATCATGGCGGAAGGCAAAGGAGAAGCAAAGTCACGTCTTACATGGTGGCAGGCAAGAGAGTATGTGCAGGGGAAAGCCCCTTTATAAAACCATCAGATCTCATGAGACTTATTCACTGTCATGAGAACAGCACAGCAAATACCCACCACCATGATTCAATTACCTCCCTCTGGGTCCCTCCCATGATACATGGGGATTATTACAATTCAAGGTGAGATTTGGGTGGGGACACAGAGCCAAACCATATCAGATAAAGAGTGAGTTATTATGAGATCTGGTTGAAAGTGTGCAGCACCTCCTGCTCTCAGTCTCCTGCTCCTGCCCTGGCCATGTGATGACATGCCTGCTCCACCTTCATCTTCTGAAGCTTCCTGAGGCCTCCCTAGAAGCTGAGCAGATGCCAGCACCATGCTTCCTGTACAGCCTACAGAAAAGGGAGCCAATTAAACCTCTTTTCTTTATAAATTACCCAGTCTTGGGTATTTCTTTATAGCAACACAATAATGGCCTTATACAAGAGGAGAATGAGGAGGATGAGTAAGAGGAGGAGGAGGAAAATTAGGAGGAGGAGGAGAGGGAAGATGAAGAGGAGGAGGAGAAGGAGGAAGAGGAAAATTAGGAGGAGGAGAGAAAGGAGAAGGAGGAGAAGGAGGAAAATTAGAAGGGGGAGAAGAGGGAAGATGAGGAGGAGGAGGAGGAGAAGGAGGAAAATTAGAAGGGGGAGAAGAGGGAAGATGAGGAGGAGGAGGAGGAGAAGGAGGAAAATTAGAAGGGGGAGAAGAGGGAAGATGAGGAGGAGGAGGAGAAGGAGGAAAATTAGGAGGGGGAGGAGAAGAGGGGAGATGAGGAGAAGAGGGGAGAAGGAGAAGAAGGAAAATTAGGAGGAGGAGGAGAAAAAGGAGAAGGAGGAGAAGGAAAATTAGGAGGAGAAGGGGGAGAAGAGGGAAGATGAGGAGGAGGAGGAGAATGAGGAAAATTAGGAGGAGAAGGGGGAGAAGAGGGAAGATGAGAAGGAGGAGAAGGAGGAAAATTAGGAGGGGGAGGAGAAGAGGGGAGATGAGGAGAAGAGGGGAGATGAGGAGAAGAGGGGAGATGAGGAGAAGAGGGGAGATGAGGAGAAGAGGGGAGAAGGAGAAGGAGGAAAATTGGGAGGAGGAGGAGGAGGAAGGAGGAAGAATAGTCTAGATAAATGCATTGCATTGGCATTGAAGTCATTTGCAGCCATTGATTTTCAGAATAAAGTCTGGGGAAAGGCCCCCCAGGAAAGTTGATTCTGCAGTGTTTCTGTAAATATTCACTCTCCTGTCCCTTTCCATCTCTCAAGATTCCCAGATCCTCTGCCACTAAGTTGAATTATCCTTGCATGTAGACCTGAAATCTGGTTGAGAAGCATCTTTACTCCCTGTTTGCCTAACTGAGAGGCTTCACGGAAACTGGATGCTATTTTGATCAAAGATCAAATTCCCCCATCCCTTTCCAGGATGGTTCACCTGACAGCAACCAAGACCCAGGTTCTAAGTTTACGTGGGAAAATTGCCTCATTGACTATATGAACCCAATGACTCACTTCAGAGAACAAAGACCTTTTAAGTGTACCTAAATCCTCAAAGCAAGGCAGAATGCACCACGTAATCTTTGGTGTGTGAATTTCCCAAACAGAGCTTCAATCACAGAAGCACAGTCTTCAAGAAACCCTGCATATTTCACACACACTCCAGCTTCTGGGAGGGTCCATTGCTCAGTGCTATCAGCCCAAGCCCTCGGTGTGAAATGAAAAACACACTCAACATGTGAAACTCAAGTCGGACCACGTGCTAAAGCAGGGACAGTGAACTTTGTAAAGGGCCAGAGAGTAAATATCTTTGGTTCTGTGAGCCTCATGGTTTCTGTCCTAACCACTCAACTCTGCCTCTACAGTTCAAAGGCTGCCATAGACAGCACATGAACAAGTGAGCATGGCTGTGTTCCAATAAAACTTTATTCACTAAAACAGGCTGTAGGCCATAGTTTGAGGATCCCTGTTCGAAGGAAAAGAGTAATCTGGAAGGTTTGTGAAATATTTATTTCAATTGTCTCAGAGTATGTGTGTGTACATGTATAATGTGTATTATATATGCCCTTTGACTACATATTATGTATATATATTTTGACTATATATTGTATATCTACACTTTGAATATATCTCATGTTTGTACAATATTTAATACTTTAAATATATTTCGTGATTTATTATTTTTATTAAGTTACTATAAATCATTGTTTCTATTGTATATTGATATAACATATTTTGTTACAAACTATTTTAATTATTATATTACATGTATTAATTAAATAATAATATAATTCATATTGTATATGATATGTATGCAAAACGGGATTATATATGCACGTGTGTGTAATGTGTATATGTATATATAATAAATATACATATTTATATATAAGAAATCAAACATATAAGTAGCTTTGAATAGATTCAAATCTATAACTATAATACATATTTATATAGAGAGAAGAAATCAAACATATAAGTAGCTTTAAACATACTTGTAGGTTTGATTCCTTCTCTACCAAGTCTAGGAACTGAATATACATGAAGCACAATGGTTATTTGTTTCCTGTGTCCACACAAAGTCTATGCTTTGGGCTCTGTAAGAGTAGCACAATGTTCCAGATGTCCATAAGGGACAAAGAGTGGAGATGCTGCCCTCATCCCTGAGGCCCGGTCACCCCTTCCATCTCCGTGGTCCTGTGACCCATCCTTTCTAGACACTGGGGAGCAGTCCAAGGGTTTCAGTCACCCTCAAAATCAAACACTTCATCTTTTCCAGTTCTTTATGCCTCCCAGGTGGGCAGAAATTATTTTTCTTTATTACTCAACAAATACATATATATAGACACAACAAATATGTGTATAATATATATTTTATACATATTATACATATATAATTATATATTATAATTATATATTATATATTATATATCATATAATATATAATGTAATATATTATATATTTTATATAATATATATTTATATATCATATAAATATATATTATTTATATTTTATAAAATATATAATATATCATATTATATAATATATTGTATAATATAATATATTATATATTTTATCTTATATAAGATATAATATATTATATCTTATATAAGATAAAATATATAATATATAATATATTTTATCTTATATAAGATATAATATATTATATCTTATATAAGATAAAATATATAATATATAATATATAATATATTATATCTTCTATAAGATAAAATATATAATATATAATATATCTCATATAAGATAAATATATAATATATAATATATCTCATATAAGATAAATATATAATATATAATATATCTCATATAAGATAAATATATAATATATAATACATCTTATATAATATATAATATATCTTATATAAGATAAAATATATAATATATAATATATCTTATATAAGATAAAATATATTATATATAATATATTGTATCTTATATAAGATACAATATATTATATAATATATCTTATATAAGATACAATATATAATATATTGTATCTTATATAAGATAAAGTATATAATATATAATATATTATATCTTATATAAGATAAAATATATAATAAATAATATATCTTATATCTTATATAAGATATATTATATACATATATCTTATATGATATATATTAAAATATCTATTATGTAAAAAATATATAATATAAAATACATATATTATATATAATAAAAATATATATTATATAAAATATATATATTATATAAAATATATATGTGTGTATATATATTTTTTGAGATGGAATCTTGCTCTGACACCAGGCTGCAGTGCAGTGGTGCAATCTCGGCTCACTGCAACCTCTGCCTCCTGGGTTCAAGCGATTTTCCTGCCTGAGTCTCCCCAGTAGCTGGGACACAGGTGGGCACCACCACACCCAGCTAATTTTTGTATTTTAGTAGAGACGGGGTTTCACCATGTTGGCCAGGATGGTCTCCATCTCTTGACCTCATGATCCACCCGCCTCGGCCTCCCAAAGTGCTGGGGTGACAGGCGTGAACCACCACACAAATATAAATTTTTTAATTTCTACTTTATTTTACATATGGGGGTACAGGTGCAGACTTGTTACGTGGGAATAAATATTGCGTGATGCTGAGGTTTGGAGTACGGATCCCATCACCCAGGTGGAGTGTAGTATCAGAAAGGTATTTCATCAGCCACTTCCCTCCATCTCTGCCTAATAGTCCCTAGTGTCTATTGTTCCCATATATTTTTCTTTTTTTGAGACGGAGTCTCACTCTGTTGCCCAGGCTGGAGTGCAGTGGCATGATCTTGGCTCACTGCAACCTCCCCCTCCAGGGGTTCAAGCGATTGTCCTGCCTCAGCCTCCTGAGTAGCTGGGATTACAGGCATGCATCACCACATCCGACAAATTTTTGTATTTTTAGTAGAGACGGGGTTTCACCATATTGGCCAGGCTGGTCTTGAACTCCTGATCTCAAGTGATCCAACTGCCTCAGTCTCCCAAATTGCTGGGATTATAGGCATGAGCCACCGTGCCCAGCCTATTGTTCCCAAATTTATGGCCTTGGGCACTGAATGCTTAGCTTCCACCTATAAGTGAGAAAATGTGGTATGCAGGAATTACTAACAAAGGAAAATACAGCTACAAAAGCGTAGCTATCATAGATCTGAACTCTCTCTCCTGCCTATCAAAGTTGACTCCAAATCGACAGTTTCTTTTAACTCCACTTTTTACTTTACTTTTTTTACTCATTTTCATTCCAAACAACTGTTTTTCTAATGGCCAGATAGGCTGCATCTTAGAGAAAAAGAAATCAAATATGTTCACTTTTATTGCCCAAGAAACACCTTGGTCATAGCAGCTGCCTTACTATTTATAAAATATATGTGATTTTTATTCTACCCAAGTTGAAATTTATGTGCATTTCTATTATTGTCCAAAAGTCACCCCCCCAAAAAAAAGAATCACTTGGAAATTCTTTTAGTGGCAAATAGGGAACAAAAATGGAACAGAGACAAATGAGTGTGCAAGGCCACCTGCTGGAAAAAGGCTGGTGTATTAGTGGGTTTTCACATTGCTATAAAGAAATACCTGAGGCCGGGCACGGTGGCTCACGCCTGTAATCCTAGCACTTTGGGAGGAGGCCGAGGCAGGCAGATCACCAGAGGTCAGGAGTTCGAGACCAGCCTGGCCAACATGGTGAAACCCCGTCTCTACTAAAAATGCAGAAAAATTAGCCGAGCGTGGTGGTGCATGCCTGTAGTCCCAGCTAGTCAGGAGGCTGAGGCAGGAGAATCACTTGAACCCAGGAGGCGGAGGTTGCAGTGAGCCAAGATCGTGCCACTGCATTCCAGCCTGAGCAACAGAGCGAGACTCTGTCTCAAAAAAAAAAAAAAAAGAAGAGAGAGAGAAGAAAAAAGAAAGAAAAAGAAAAGAAGAAAAGAAAAGAAGTACCTGAGACTGGAAAATTTATAAAGGAAAGAGATTTAGTTGGCTCACAGTTCTGCAGGCTGGGCAGGAAGCATAGAAGCTTCTGTTTTTGG
Source organism: Pan troglodytes (assembly GCF_028858775.2). Lineage (NCBI taxonomy): Eukaryota > Metazoa > Chordata > Mammalia > Primates > Hominidae > Pan > Pan troglodytes. The sequence goes on from NC_072404.2 coordinate 10,357,208, forward strand.
GGAGGCTTTGGGAAGCTTCCAATCGTGGCAGAAGGCTAAGGCGAAGCCGGCGTCTTACATAGCAGGAGCGGCAGCAAGAGAAAGGGAGGGGAGAGGTGTCATGCGCCTTTAAACAACCCAATCTCAGGAGAACTCACTCACTGTTACAAGAACAGCACCGAGGGGATGGTGCTAAATCACTCAAGGGAAATCTTCCCCGGTGATCCAATCACCTCCACTGGGCCCACCTCCAACATGGGGGATTACAGTTCCACATGAGATTTGGGCAAGACACAGATCCAAACCATATCAGCCAGTATGCAAAGTTCCCAGGCACTTGGCATCCAATAAGAGGATGTTTCACACAGGAGCAAGGCAATAACCCCATTCAAGTGATTCCTGCCCCCTCCGATTCCTTTATAGTGCAAGGCAGCAGAGAATAGGGTCTTCTTCCAGGTCAATGCCCATGTGCATTCAGCCGTGCCTGATCCCCCATGCCTTTCTGCGGGGTTCCAGGTACCACTGCTGCACAATAAGCCACCCCAAAACTCGGAAAGGTGAAGCAATTTTTTTTTTTTTTTTGAGACGGAGTTTCACTCTTGTTGCCCAGGTTGGAGTGCAATGGCACAATCTTGGCTCATCACAACCTCCGCCTCCTGGGTTCAAGTGATTCTCCTGCCTCAGCCTCTGGAGTAGCTAGAATTACAGGCATGCACCACCACGCCCGGCTAATTTTGTATTTTTAGAAGAGACAGGGTTTCTCCATGTTGGTCAGGCTGGTCTCCAACTCCCAACCTCAGGTGATCTGCCTACCTTGGCCTCCCAAAGTGCTGGTATTACAGGCGTGAGCCACTGCGCCCAGCTGAACCAATTGTTTTAATATGCTCACATGTTCTGTGTGTCAGGAATTCAGACACAGATCTTCAGGGACAGCTTGTCTCGGCTCCTCCACCACATCTGGAGCCTCTGCTGGAAAGACTTGAAAGCTAGGGGTGGCTCTTTTGAGCCCTGGGCCCTGAAAACATCTAGAACAGCACCATCCAATGCAGCAGCCACTGGCCACATGTGGCCGTTGAGCACTTGAAATGTGGCTAGTGCTAATGAAGAACTGAATTTGAAACTATATTTTAACTTCAATTAATTTAAGTTCAAATAGCCATACATGGCCAATGGCTATCATATTGGATCGTGTAGATCTGGAGTCAATCTTGATTTTGTGTCTGGAAGTTGGTGCTAGCTGCTGACCTGGACCTCAGCTGGGCTGGTGGCTGGAGCACCTACATGTGATCTCTCCCTGTAGTCTCTTTGCATGGGCTAGTTGGGCTTCCTCATAGCATGGCAGCTGGGTTCCAAGAGTAAGCATCCCCTGAGACTCAAGGAGAAGCTGTATCACCTTTTTTTTTTTTTTGAGACAGTCTCACTCTGTCGCCCAGGCTGGAATGCAGTGGCGTGATCTTGGCTTACTGCAAGCTCCGCCTCCCGGGTTCGTGCCGTTCTCCTGCCTCAGCCTCCCGAGTAGCTGGGACTACAGGCGCCCGCCACCATGCCCGGCTAATTTTTTCTGTATTTTTAGTAGAGACGGGGTTTCACCACGTTAGCCAGGATGGTCTCAATCTCCTGACCTCGTGATCTGCCCGCCTCGGCCTCCCAAAGTGCTGGGATTGCAGGTGTGAGCCACAGTGCCTGGCCTGTATCACCTTTTATAACCCCAACTTTGGGAGTCCTATAGTGTCATTTATGCCAGGGTGACAAGCCTACCAAGGTTCGAGTTGAGGGAACATAGATCCTATCACTTGATGGAGGACTCTCTACATCAAATTGTAAGAAGAGTAAGTAGACTGGAAGGTGTTGCTGTGGCAAGAGGACAGTTCATATTAAAATCAGTTATTGGCAAGGCATGGTGGCTCATGTCTGTAATCCTAGCACTTTGCGAGGCTGAAGTGGGAGGATTGCTTGAAGCCAGGAGTTCAGGACCATCCTAGGCTACATAAGAAGACCTTGTCTCTACAATAAAAATTTAAAAATAAAACATTAGCCAGGCGTGGTAGCACATGCCTGCAGTCCTAGCTACTCAAGAAGCTGTGGTGGGATGATCACTTCAGCGCAAGAGCTCAAGGCTGCAGTGAATTATTATCATACCAGTGCACTCCAGTCTGGACAACAGAGCAAGACCCCATCTCTAAAATAAATTAATAAATAAAATAACACAATCAGTTCTATATTCCTGTGCAATAAACCACCCAAAACCTGGCAACTTAGCAACAATTATTGATTTTGCTCACAATCTGCAGGTTTCAAAGAAGACAGCCCACCTCTGCTCCAAACAGCATCACCTAGGGCAGTTTATCCTGGTATTGAAGAATCTACTTTCAAGATAGCGCACTCACATGTCTGGCAGGTCGGTGCTGGCTGTTGCCCAGGAGCTCAGCTGGGGCTGTGGTTCAGGGCTCTGCATTTCTCTCCATGTGGGCCAGTCTGTGGGCTGCTTGGGCTTCTTCACAGCGTGGTGGCTGTGTTCCACAAGTGAGCTTCCAAGGCAAGGTATTTTTATGACCCCACCTTGAAAGTCACATTGTATCATTTATATTGTACTCTATTGGTGGAGACAGTACCAGGGGCTGCCCAGGTCCTAGCGCAGGAGACGAACATTCATCCACTAGGTCAGAAGGGCGAAAATAACGCACTGCAAGGGAGGTACGTGGGGTGGGAGGCGTGGAGACTATCTTCAGAAAATGCAGTATACTATAACCAAGTCCAAACTCACTCTGCTCACTGTATAATAGCCAATAAGTTGAGAGACAAGGAGTTGGAAAGCAAGGAAAGTGACTTTATTTGGAGAGCCAGCAAAGCAAGAAGAAGACAGACCAGTTTCCTAAGAAACCATCTTAAGTCAGTAAAACGTTCAGCCTCCTTTTATGTTAAGAGGAGGGGAAAAGGAAGGAATTGGGATCAAGAGGTGACCGATGACTGCAGATATCTGTATGCCAACGAGGATCTGAAAAGGCCAGGAACTTCTCTGTCCTTGATCAGCTCACAGTGCTCCTGCAAATCTTTAACAAAACCTAGTTAGCTGCTTATACGCTTTTCCTTTCATCCCAGAGTTAGTTTCAAAAGCTACTGATTGCTGTTTTTGCATTATTATCTCAGTGCTCTAAAATTATCCTAGCCTACGTGCAGGGTAAAGGCTCCTTAAACAAAAATGGGGTGAGTTATACTGGTTCTTCTTCTGTTTAACTGTTACAGTACTACACATGGGAAGGTGAGAGTCTGGGGTACCCTGCTGGTCCTGTGCCTAGAAGGTTTTTTGAGCCTGCAATGCCTATTAATGGTCTTTGTCTTTCCCAACACATATTTCCCAACACACATTCACCTCTATTGTTTTGAGACAGTCTCACTCTGTCACCAGGCTGGAGTGCAGTGGCACGATCTCGGTTCACTACAACTTCTGCCTCCTGGGTTCAAGCAATTCTTCTGCCTCAGCCTTCCGAGTAGCTGGGACTACAGGTGCCCACCAACACACCCAGCTAATGTTTGTGTTTTTAGTAAAGATGGGGTTTCACCATGTTGGCCAGGATGGTCTCGATCTCTTGACCTCGTGATCCTCCCACCTCGGCCTCCCAAAGTGCTGGGATTACAGGCATGAGCCACCACACCCGGCCACATTCACCTCTATTCTTACTGTTCTCTTTGAGCCCACTTTTCGTCAGCATCCTGGAAGCTATGGTCCCAGTTTACCCTTGCATCCTCTATTTCTGATCCTGTGTCTAGTATTAGCTAACTCTTCATTTTCCCTGTGGAATACAAGCATATCCATTTTTTATTTTTTTGAGACAGGGTCTCACTCTGCCACCCAGGCTGGAGTGTAGTGTCACGATTATAGCTCACTGCGGCCTCAGCCTCATGGGCTCAATCAATCCTCCTGACTCAGCCTCTCAAGTAGTGGGATGACAAGCATATACCACCATGCCCAGCTAATTTTTTTATTTTTAGTAGAGACTGAGTTTCACCATGTTGCCCAAGCTGGTCTCAAACTCCTGGGCTCAAGCGATCCACCCACCTTGGCCTCCCAAAGTGGTAGGATGACAGGTGTGAGTCACCACACCTGGCCCATATCCATCTCTTAAATAGAAGAGTTTGGTCTATTTGAGCTGCTGCCAGAAATGTAAATCAAAGAGGGAAACTGGTAAAGATTTTCGTATACAGGTCCCGGGGGAAAAAAGACAGTGACAGTTGGCATCAATTAAAAACTGATTGTGGGGTTTTAATTACTGCTATTTCTAACCACTGCTCATTGCCTTGTCTGGCCAGGAACCTGTGTTGGCATTTAAGAAGTCCTTCTGGGCCAGGCGCAGTGGCTCAGGCCTGTAATCCCAGCACTTGGGGAGGCTGAGGCGGGTGGATCACGAGGTCAGCAGATCGAGACCATCCTGGCTAACATGGTGAAACCCCGTCTCTACTAAAAATACAAACAATTAGCCAGGCGTGGTGGTGCACACCTGTAGTCCCAGCTACTCGGGAGGCTGAGGCAGGAGAATCACTTGAATCCAGGAGGCGGAGGTTGCAGTGAGCCGAGATAGTGCCACTGCACTCTAGCCTGGGCGACAGAGCGAGACTCCGTCTCAAAAAAAAAGAAAGAAATCCTTCTGTTGCAGCGGCAGATGAGCTCAAAAATGGGGGCTCCACTCAGGAAGATAGTTGGCTTCACCCAAGAAGGAATTCAAGGGTGAGCCAGTGCTAGAAGAAAATAGCTTTATTGGCCAGGCAAGGTGGTTCATGCCTATAGTCCCAGCACTTTGGGAGGCCAAGGTGGGAAGATCACTCGAGCCCCAGAGTTCAAAACCAGCCTGGGCAACATGGAGAAACCCCATCTCTACAAAAAAAAAAAAAAAAAGAAACATTAGCTGGGCATGGTGGTGCATGCCTGTAGTCCCAGCCACTAGGGAGGCTAAGGTAGGAGGATCACCTGAGCCTGGAGAGGTCAAGGCTGCAGTGAGCCATGATCATGCCACTACATTCCAGCCTGGGTGACAGAGTGAGACCCTGTCTCAAAAAAGAAAGAAAGAAAAGAAAACAGCTGGTTTGAGGCAGCAGTGTACAGGCCAGTGACTGTTTCTGCACAGTAGGGTTACCCCCATAGGCAGTGTGTGGAGAGCAGCAGCCCCGAGGCAGTTCTGCCATCATATTTATTCTCATGTTTAATTACATACAAATTAAGGGGTTCTTCAGAAATTTCTAGAAAAAGGGCGGTAACTTCCAGGTGTTGCTATGGCAATGGTGAACTGTCATGGCACCAGTGGGAGTGTCTTGTGAGACGAAAGAGGCGCTTTCCTCTCTTCCCTGTTTCTGCCAGTCTTCAGTGTGGTCCGGAGTCAAGTCAAGCCCCGTCTCCTACCTCATTTCCATGGGTGCACTGATTCTTCTGACATACTAACTGCTTTTAGGGAGAACTTACATTTTAGGGAGGGTAGAGGGACAATAGACACATATGTAATTAAGTGCATAGGCTCATTTTAAATTGGGATATATGCTTTAAGGAAAATAAAAGTGCATAATAGGGCCAGGCACTGGGCTCATGTCTGTAATCCCAGCACTTTGGGATGCTGATACAGGAGAATTGCTTGAGGCCAGGAGTTCAAGACTAGCCTGGGCAACACAGTGAGACCCCACCTCTAAAAAAAAAAAAATTAAAATTAGCCAGGCATAATGGCACACACCTGCAGTCCCAGGTACTCAGGAGGCTGAGATGGCAGGCTCGCTTGAGCCAGGAAGGTTGAGACTGTAGTAAGCTGTGATTGCACCACTGCACTCCAGCCTGGGCAACAGAGTGAGACCCTGTCTTAAAAAAAAAAAAAAATTTAAGTACATAATGAGGTCGAAAGTAATGTCAGAAATGTGAATAACTGTAGCCAAAATCTAAAATAATATTTGAGAAAAGCTATACTGAGCTGTACTGAGCACCGAGGATTTTCTTCAAAAATCAAGTTACCTTCTAATTGAAAGTGAGAGCGTGACTTGTCTTGCCTCCTGAAGGGTGCCCCTCATGCACTACTCGAAATATTCCTTTCATTTAAACAAAGTTTTTGAGGCCCTTTGTACTCTGCATGTGAACACCAAGGGCAGCCTGATTTAGGAATGAGTTTCATTCTCATTATTCATTAAAGAACATTTGTTTCCTCTCCACCGGGGAGCTCTTGCCGACTGTGCAGGCATCTTTTTGACGATTTTCTTTCAATTCTGCTTATTGATCCAATGAAGAATCCCAGTACTTCTCTGGGAGTTGGTTTACATTCTACATTTTAAGACGAGGAGCCAGGAATGTAAGTACAACTGTAAAAAGGAAAAGAAGGCACGATGGAAACAGAGGCAGGAGCATCCGTCTGCCTCGCCGTTATCTCCGGGGCAAGGTGCATTGGCTCCCTGGGGTTCTATGACCACAATAACTGACTTTCATAAAACCCGTGGCAAAGTGAATGATAGAATCTCGGAGCTGTAAATGGTCTAATAAATCATCACATTCAAACGTCCACGCGCTGCAGATATCTCTACCGTAATGTTCCTGATAAACACGCATCCGGTTTCTGTTGGGCCAGGTCCAACGTTGCTAAGACTCCACTATGGCGGCTCCACTTGCCCGGAGCTTTTCCTCTTAAGCGTCACCCGCGGATCCTGATATTGCTTCTGGACTGTCTGCCAGCGCCCCTCCTGCCAGGATCCTTCAAGCTGACTCCAATCAGGCCTTTATAGCCACCGTTCCAACTCAATCACCCTTTGTCAATTTCACCAGGCCTTCCATGCTGTCAAAGCCAATGCTCAGTCTTCAGCTCTCATCTGATTTGTTCTAGTGGCGGCGTTCCACACAGCCGATCGCTTCCTACTCATTGAGTCATTTTCTTCATTTGGCTTCCAGGACACCAAAGCCTCTCTGTTTTCCTGCCGCCTCCCCAGCTGTGCCTTCTGCATCCCCTTTGCTTCTTCTTCCTCCCCTTCTCCTCACTTTCTAACTCCGGAGAGCACAATCTCCTCTCTACCTACGCCCCGTCCCTTGGCGACCTCATCCAGACTTGTAGCTTCAAGTCCCATCTACGTGCTGATGGTGCTACAAGTATGTCTCCAGCCCAGTCCTCTCCCAGCAATCTCAGACACAGAATCCAGCTTCCTCCACTTCACTGATGTCCTAACTGTCCTTCCAGCTGGCACCTACCCTTTAGGGTCGGTTCCAACAGAGTCCTCCATGAAGATGGAGTCAACATTTTACAAGATGCTCGTTGACCTCGGTCATCTCTTACCACTTGTGCTCTGGTTGGTCTTGGAACACTCTGGGCCATCTCAAGGCCTTTGCTCAAGCTTCTCTGTGATTGACTACTTGTCTGAATATATCCACAGGGCCCCTCACTCACCTTTCTGAGCTCAGAGTCTTTACGTTTCAATAACTAGACACGCAATTTTTTTCTTTTGTAATCTCCTGGACTATCTTGAGATTCAGTTTTGTTCTGAGTTTTCTTTTCCTTCCAGATGGAAAATCTCTCTCTTGCTGGACACCATAGGGTAGGGAAAGAAAAAGAAATGGAGGCATGAACTTGAAGATGTGGGGTGTGATCCCCATGCTGGCATGCTCTGGCTGTGTGTGTGTGTGTGTGTGTGTGTGTGTGTGTGTGCTCCTGGGAAAGTTATTATCTTTGGACAATGTTCTCTTTGTGTGTAACATGAAGATAATATCCACCTGAAGGTTTTCATGCAGATTACAGGAGAAAATACATGCGAATTTCCCTGGATGGGTTGGGGGTCACCACTATACACGAATTCTTGTTCCTTAAGTCTTCTCTTTTTGCTAAAAAAAAATAAAACAAAATACCCTTGTTCCATGTTGATCTTGTTCTTGTGATGGATGACTTGGGGTGTCAACTAGCTGAATTAAAGGATACCCAGATAGCTGGTAAAGCACTCTGTACTCCCAATCATGGCATGAATTCTTCTGAGTGCTTCTCCAGGCACAGAGACCCTCCCTCTTCTTCTGAAAGCGAAGCCTGGGCAGTTTGGCATTTGATTGGAATGATTGGGCTGCCCCAGGTGTGTCTGCGACGGTTTCTGGAGGCAATTGGCCTGTGAATGGGTGGACTGAGTGGGGAAGATTTGCCCTCAGTGTGGGCAGGCACCATCTAATCCACTTGGGGCCCACATGTAAGGGCGAATTATTGCTCTCTCTTCCAGAGCTGGGAGATCCTCTTCTCTGGTCCAGAGGCATCAGAACTCCAAGCTTTGACTCTCTGACTTTTAGACTCCAGGACATGGACCAACAGCCTCTGGGCTCTTAGACCTTTGGCCTTGAACTGAGCATTACACCATCACCTTCTTGTCTCTGAGGACGTGGACTTGGGCTGAGTCACACCACCAGCATCCCAGGGGCTCCAGATTGCAAAGAGCCTGTCATGGGACTTGCCAGCCTCCATAATTGAGGGAGCCAATGATCCTAATGCATCTCCTTCCATGTCTCTCCCTCTATATCTGATTGGTTCTGTCTCCCTGGAAAATCCCAACTAAAACAGACAACATTGTGATATTTTGCCCCAAAGAATGTCAATAACTCTTGGTCTTTTTGCTCCTGACTTAGCTTTCAAAATCCATCATGTTTAGCATTTGTGCACCTCCACCGATTCCGACCCTCGGTCATCTTGACACCATTCTTACAGGCTCAAGCCTATGTTTGATACATACTCTCAGGTACATGATGTTCTTTTCATATCCTCTGTATCTCTTAACCCATCCAAATTAATGAGCATTCTCCCATGTACCAGTGGCCCATCACACAGATTCCGTTAGATATTTTCCCATTATCATTTCATTAGGCCCGTTTATAATTGCACAGCCAGAGCTTTGTCATTCACAACTCTCCATGCCAACTGAGCTGCACTTTCATAGACTGTCACTCATAATGAAATCCTAGCAATATATGGTCTCCAAACTGTAAAAGGAAAATTTTCCAAAATCTAGGATATACCTGAGGTGGTGTGCAGCATCCACAGTTTCTTGCTTCCATCAGCTTCAAATTCCCCAGTCATGTTCTATAGTTCTTGCAATTTCATGGCATAGATTTGCAATTATTCAAAACATTTCACCCAAAGGAAAAAACTAATCCTGATAAATTCACTGGAAAATATTTCCAGACTTCCAAAAACAACCAATAACACCTCCACCACCACCAAAAAAAATTACAACATTTACATGAACGACTTTAAAATCTGAAGAATATATTATGGGACTCATTTTATGAGACAGTGTTTTTCCATTTTTAATGTTGAGTGTGTACTAGGTTTCAGGTACTCTTCTAAGCCTTTTAGTTATTATCTAATTTGATTATTTCAGAAACCATAGGAGTTAGACACTCTTTAAAATATTTTTTATTTTGAAATAATTATAGATTCACAAGATGTTGTAAAGGGAGTGCAGAGAGGTCTCACGAAAACGTCAACCAGTTTCCACCAATGGTGACATCTTCTTTTTTTTTTTTTCTTTTTCTTCTTCTTTTTTTTTTTTTTTTTTTTTTTTGTGAGATGGAGTCTCACTCTGTCACCTAGGCTGGAGTGCAGTGGTGTGATCTCAGCTCACTGCAACCTCCGCCTCCCAGGTTCAAGCAATTCTCCTGCCTCAGCCTCCTGAGTAGCTGGGATTACAGGTGCCCGCCACCACACCCAGCTAATTTGTTTTATTGTATTTTTAGTAGAGACAGGGTTTCACCATGTTGGCCAGGCTGGTCGCAAACTTCTGACCTCATGATCCGCCCGCCTCAGCCTCCCAAAGTGCTGAGATTACAAGCGTGAGCCACAGCACCCACCCAGTGACATCTTAATTATAGCAGAATATAGAAAAACAGGAGTTGACATTGGTACAACATGTGCAAGCACTTCCATGTCATCTTATCACATGTAGGTTTGTATAATCACCACTATAATCGAGACACAGAACGGATCTATCCTGACAAAGATCTGCGTCATTCCACCCCTTTCTAGCCACTCCTCAGCCTCCATCATCCCTAATGCCAGCAACCACTAATTTGTTCTCCATCTTTATGATTTTGGCATTTTGAGAATATTATAGAAATGGAATTATACAGGATGTGACCTTTTGGGATTGGCTTTTTCACTCATCATAATGCCCATGAGATCCAGCTAAGTTGTTGCCTGTGTCAATAGTTTATTTCTGGCCGGGTGCAGTGACTCACACCTGTAATCCCAACACTTTGGGAGGCCGAGGCAGGTGGATCACCTGAGGTCAGGAGTTTGAGACCAGCCTGGCCAACATGGTAAAACCTCCTCTCTACCAAAAATACAAAAATTAGCTGGTCATGGTGGTGGGTGCCTGTAGTCCTAGCTACTTGGGAGGCTGAGTCAGGAGAATTGCTTGAACCCAGAAGGCGGAGGTTGCAGTAAGCTGAGATTGTGCCATTGCACTCCAGCCTGGGCAACAAGAGTGAAACTCTGTCTCAAAAAAAAAAAAAAAAAAGTTTATTTCTTCTTAGTAGGGAGCAGTATTCCGTGGGATGGATGCACCACAAAACACCAATTAACCATTCACCTATTGAGGGACATTTTGGTTGCTTCTAGTTTGGGGCTTGATATATTTTAGATATTTGTCCCCACCAAATCTCATGTTGAATTCTAATCCCCAATGCTGGAGGTGGGGCCTGGTGGGAGGGTACTGGATCATGGGGGCAGATCCCTCATGGTTTGGTGCTATATTTGTGATAGTGAATTCTCACTAGATCTGGTCATTGAAAAGTGTATGGCACCTTTCCCCAGTACTCTCTCTCTCTTGCTCTGGCCATCTGACGTGCCTACTCTCCCTTCACTGCCCGCCATGATTGGAAGCTTCCTGAGGCCTTCCCAGAAGCTGAGCAGATGCCAGCACCATGCTTCCTATACAGGCTGCAGAAACATGAGCCAATTAAACCTCTTTTCTTTATAAATTATCCAGTCTCAGGTTTTTCTTAAAACAACACAAGAATGGCTTAATACAGGACTATTACAAATAATACTGCTATGAACATTTGATTACAAGCTTCAAGTAGACACAACTTTTCATTTTTCTGGGATAAATGCCCAGGAGTACAATTGCTGAACCTTATACTAAGCATATGTTTAGTGTGCCAATTTTCCAGAGTGCCTGTATCATTTTACAGGTACCACAAAGCAACATACGAGAGTTCCAGTTGCTCCATGTCCTCACCATCACTTGGTGTTGTCACTTTTTTAAATTTAGCTCTTCAGATAATTGTGTACTGATATCTCATTATGACCACAGATTTGCATTTCCCTAACAGCTGGTGACATTGAGCAGCTTTTCATGTGCTTATTTGCCACCCATATAAACCCTTTGGTGAGATGTTTGTTCATATCTTTGGTTCATTTTCTAAATGGATTGTTTAATTTGTTTTGCTGTTGAGTTTTGAGAGTCCTATAATATTTGCAGATATGAGTCTTTTTCCTGATATATGGTTTGTACATATTTTCTTCTAGCTCATAACTTGTCTTTTCATCCTCCTCACGTGGTCTTTCATAGAACAAATGTTCTTAATTTTAATGAAATTCAATTCATGATATTTTTCTTTTATAGATCGTGCCTCTGGTGCCATGTCTAAGAACTCATCATCAAGCTCAAGTTTCTGAAGACTTTTTCCTGTGTTTCCTTTTCAGCATTTTATAGTTTTATATTTACATTTAAGTTCATTATCCATTTGAGGTTAATTTTTGTGTAAGGTCCAACGTTTAGGTTAAGATTCGCTTTTTGAAAAGACTGTTTTTCTCCCCATTGAGTTCCTTGTTCACTGTTATAAAAATAAAATCAAATAAGAGTTTTGTTTGTTTCTGACGAGAAATTCACTGTCATTCAAAAAACTTTTTCCCCTACGATAAGGTGTCATTTCTCTCTGGCTTCTTTCAAGAGCTTTTCTTTTCTTTTGTTTTCACAAGTTTGACTATGATGTGTCTTTGGATTTATCCTGCCTAAGATCTATTCAGCCTCTTGAATCTGTACACATGTGCTCTTTTACGAAATGTGGGGATTTTTCAGCCATTATGCCTTCAAATAATTTCTCAGCTGCACTCTCTCTTCCACCTCTCCTTCTGGTAATCCAAGGATTTGAATATTATTTCTTTGGCTATAGCCCCACAGATCCCTGGAATGCTGCCTTTTCTCATTTTTTTAAGTTTATTTTCTCTGTTTGCAGAGTAGTTCATTTCTACTGTTTTATCTTAAAGTTCACTGATTCTTCCCTCTGTCTTCTTTATTCTGCTCTTGAGCCCATACTTTGAGTTTTTTTCTTTTAATTATTATATTTTTCTTTACATTATCCATATCTCTGCTGAGACACCCCCCCCCCTTTTATCTTTTGGCTTGAGCATGTTTATGATTTCTCACTGAAGCATTTTTATGATGCCTGCTTTTCAATCCTGGTGAGATCATTCTGACATCTATTTTATCTCAGCATTGGTGTCTTTGGGTTGCTTTTTCTCATTCAAGCTGAGATATTCCTGGTTCTTGGCATGACAAGTGATTTATCTTGAAACCTGGACATTCTGAGTATTGTATCAGGTGACTGTAGCTCTTACTTAAATCTTATGTTTTGGCAGGCCTCCTCTGACACAGCTCTGGTGGGTGAAGGGGGCAGCACTCTCTTACCACCAGGTGGGAGTGGAAGTCCCGTCCCCGCCTCAGCTGTCATTGGCACTATGTGGGGAGGGACTTCTCACTACTCCTGGGCAGGGTGGGAGTTCAGGATCACCCCTGGGCTCTACTGATACTGTCACTGGGAAGTGCAGGAATCCTCAGTTCTTGCCTAATGCAGGAGAAAGAATTCAGCCAAGAGACAATTCATAATCCAAGCAAAGGTCTTGCTTTTGTTTTTGTTTTGAGACAGAGTCTCGCTCAATTGCCCAGGCTGGAGTGCAGTGGTGTGATCTCATCTCACTGCAGCCTCCACCTCCCAGGTTGAAGTGATTTTCCTGCCTCAGCCTCCCAAGTAGCTGGGATTACAGGCATGCACCACCATGCGTGGCTAAGTTTTGTATTTTTGGTAGAGACAGGGTTTCACCATGTTGGCCAGGTTGGTATTGAACTCCTGACCTCAAGTGATCCGCCCACCTTGGCCTCCCATTATGCTGGGATTATAGGCGTAAGCACTGTACCCAACCTCAAAAGGTTTATTAAGGAGATACAAGCACACCCCAAGAGGGAAGCAGGCTGACCCATCTGGAAAACAGCTCCAGGCTGGTCAGGCTGGAAACATAGCAGTAGCAGCGTTTACTTAAAGGGATGGTGCACTCTGAAAGAGATGAGACAGAGCGGGCTGCTGGGGGACTGTCTTTAGAGAATCTTACATGATTTTTCCTACAGGGGCAGGAGGGGGCGTCACTTGCAATCATGTTTTGGATAGTCACCTTGGGTTTGCTCACTCTGTGGTTGTGCATGCTGGTCCACACATGTCTCATATGCATGTAAAGTCTCCACCCAAGGATGAGGTTTTTATTATCATAATGAGCAACAGGATATCCTCGGGCAAGGTTTTGGAGGAGTGGGCATGCTCGTCAGCACGGAAAGTCCCTACCATGGTTATCTCTGTCTAGGGCTTGATAAACCCCGTCAGAGCTGGAAGAGCCCAACCACAAGGCCGGAAGTAGCCAGTGCAGCCTTCATCTTTTTCTCTGTCAAAGGGCAGCATCTCCAAGACGTTTTTTCCCAGGAGCTCCTTTGCCTGTCTATTTCCGACCCTTTACCTCCTCTAACAACACCTTTCTAGCTGAGAGGGGCAAAGGCTCACCATGACTGTTCCCTGTATGGCCACGATGGACAAGCAGAGGGGGATGACCTCATTACCGCTGGGCAGTAGTGAAGGCTCTGACTCCTAATAGGCCTCCTCTGACACCAGCCGATTACCAAGCAATTGATGTGCTTGCTGCCCGATGTGCACAGAGGCCAATACCATGGCACCAGCTTTTGAGAAAAGAAAAGCTGGCTGGGCACAGTGGCTCACGCCTGTAATCCCAGCACTTTGGGAGGCTGAAGCGGTGGATCACCTGAGGTCAGGAGTTTGAGACCAGCCTGGCCAACCTGGTGAAACCCCGTCTCTACTAAAAATACAAAATTAGCTGGGCGTGGTGGTGGGCACCTGTAATCCTAGCTTCTCGGGAGACTGAGACAGGAGAATCGCTTGCACCTGGGAGGTGGAGGTTGCAGTGAGCTGAGATCCTGCCATTGCACTCCAGCCTGAGCTACAAAAGCAAAACTCCGTCTCAAAGAAAAAAAAAGTAGAAAAGCTTTATTTGAGTTGACTAGCAAGGAATAGGAGGAAACGCTCCAATCTGTCTCCCCTAGCTGGGGGCTGGGTTGGGCTTTATAAGCATAGGGCAATGAGGTGTGGTCTGATTGGATCCTACCACAGGGTGATGCCAGGGCTCAATCTCATTGGATCCTTGATCCTGCCATGTGGTGTCTGCTTCTTTTTTTTTTTTTTGAGACAGAGTCTTGGAGTCTCGCTCTGTCCCCCAGGCTGGAGTTCATAGGCGTGATCTCGGCTCACTGCAAGCTCCGCCTCCCAGGTTCACCCCATTCTCCTGCCTCAGCCTCCCTAGTAGCTGGGACTACAGGCACCCACCACCACACTGGCTAATTTTTTGTATTTTTAGCAGAGATGGGGTTTCACCATGTTAGCCAGGATAGTCTCGATCTCCAGAACTCATGATCCACCCGCTTTGGCCTCCCAAAATGCTGGGATTACAGGCGTGAACCACTGCGCCCAGCCTTGGGGTCCGCTTCTTAATCCAGTCCACGCTCCTCCTTCCGACCACTTAGGGTACCCTTGTGGCTGCACCCTTGGTTCATCTGGGCATGCTCAGGTTATGTGACCTTCAACCTGGGGCCCCATGGCAACTGAAAAACAACTCACAAGTTTGTTACATGGATGTTGAACCAGGGCCAGCATGGTGGCGCATGCTTGTAATCCCAGCACTTTGAGGTTGAGGCAGGAGGATCACTTATGTCCAGGAGTTCAAGACTAGCCTAGGCAACATAATGAGACCCCCATCTCCACACACACACACACAAAGTTGAACCAGATTGGTCTGATGTGGTTAAAACCCCAGCAAGAAAGGGGAAGAGAGGGTGTCCTGTTGCTCCTGGGTGGAGATGAAGATCCAGGCCCCCTGCGTGGTTTCTACTGACCCAGCATGGTGGAAGAGGGACATGTTGTTGCTACTCAGTGGGGACGAATGTCCTGGTTTCACTCTACGCCTTTGCTGACATCACTCAGTGGGATATGGGTCCCGTCATTACAGCCTGGTAAGGATGGGAGTCTAGGCTCCGCACTCAAGCCTTGCTGGCAGAGTGGACACAGGGGAACACACTATTTTCTGTGCTTATTGGGCTGGGGTAGAGTGATTACTATCCGAAAGTTTTCTGTCTTGACAGACTTCTCCTTTCCTGGTCCCCTGGCTAGAGAACAGACTTGTATTCAGGCTTTAAAAATTCTGTAGCTATTGGCATGTCCTGTTGCTGGCCCCTCCGATACCCAATCAGAAATAGAAAAAAAAAAAAGAAGAAAATGTAGGGAATTGACCATCAAGTCATTCTTTTTTTTTTTTTTTTTTTTTTTTTTTTTGAGACAGAGTCTCACTCCGTTGCCAGGCTGGAGATCTCGGCTCACTGCAACCTCTGCCTCCTGGGTTCAAGCGATTCTCCTGCCTCAGCCTCCTGAGTAGCTGGGACTACAGGCCCCCACCTCCACGCCCAACTAATTTTTTTGTATTTTAGTAGAGACGGGATTTCACCATGTTGGCCAGCATGGTCTCAATCTGCTGACCTCATGATCCACCTGCCTCAGCCTCCCAAAATGCTGGGATTACAGGCGTGAGCCACCACGCCCAGCCCACCATGTCATTCTTTGTATCTGGGAGTCCCTGGCCAGTCTGCCTTCTTCTCTCCCCCTTTCAGAGTCTTCTTATGTTTTGTTTTGTTTTGTTTTGTTGTCGTTGTTTGTTTGTTTGTGGCAAAATAAACATAATATAAAAGTGGCCTATTTCAATTACTTTCTTTTTGTTTTTGTTTTTTGGCTTTTGTTTGTTTCAGAGATGGTGTCTCATGCTTTTGTCCATGCTGCAGTGCAGTGGCACAATCATAGCTCACTGTAGCCTCAAATTCCTGAGCTCAAGCAATCCTCCCACCTCAGCCTCCCAAGCAGCTGGGATTACAGGTGCACACAACCACATCTGGCTAATATTTTAAATCTGTTGTAGAGGTCTTGCTATGTTGCTCAGGCTGGTCTCAAACTCCTAGCCCCAAGCCATTTCAACCATTTTTAAATGGTTTAGTAGCATTAAGTGCAGTCACCTTGTTGTCTTACGGCTGTCTTGCATTTGACATCCTGGGTTTTTCATTGTAATTGTCAAGATGAATAGGGAAAAGCACGTCTACTCCATCAAGTGGAAGTTAAAGGGATATTTTTAAGACTGCGAGCCAACAGTACACTTCATGGAGAAGCATGAGACAGTATGAAAATGTGATTAGTTCCTTTAAGTCAAAGGGTCAAGATTTGCTCATTCCTTTCCAGGATCGAGTAGATGCTAAGCAATGTGTCCTAATTCAGGTGGAGTTCTGGGCTGGGCACAGTGGCTCACACCTATAATTCCAGGACTTTGGGAGGTCGAGGTGGGTGGATCACCTGAGGTTGGGAGTTCGAGACCAGGCTGGCCAACCTGGTGAAACCCCGTCTCTACTAAAAATACAAAAATTAGCTGGGTGTGGTGGCGGGTGAATGTAATCCCAGCTACTTGGGAGGCTGAGGCAGGAGAATAGCTTGAACCCAGGAGACGGAGGTTGCAGTGAGCCAAGATCACGCCATTTCACTCCAGCCTGGGCAACAAGAGCAAAACTCCGTCTCAAAAAAAAAAAGGTGGAGTTCTGGATGAATCAATCGTTAATCTTGTGGGTGCCCTTGCTGGGTCTCCGCAGTAATTACCACTGTGGTGTGTCCTGTATCTCTTTCCTGTGAAAGGCCAGATAGCCAGAGAATCAATGCCCTCCAAATATAACCCCAAATGATGGCCAACAGCACCTGATGTACAAATGTCCCAGCTCCCCCATCCATTGGGTAGGGTAACACTGAGGTGCGTGTTCCACAGTGGCAGAGTTCTCCAGGGGGCATGAACTTCAGGTATCCACGTGGCACGTTGCTTGATAATGGACCCTGTATTGACTGTTTTGCCTTCTCCTTCCCTCCCATTGTTTTTCCAAATAAACTTGAACTTGCCTTAGGATATACCTCTGGGGAAAGCCCAACCGTGCTACATTCATGTTGGGAAAATCTAGGAGCATTTCAATGAGTTTTCAATTAAGCAAAGATCCCACATCCTGCCTCATTCTGGAAAAGTGTAGGACACCCCAGCCCTCACTCCTCCCTTCACTATTTCTCTGATAGTTCTCTTATTCACTCCTCTCTGTGCCTACTCTCCATGGCATCTGACTATATAGCAGGGATTCCACCATATGTCCTTTGGGTAAGAAACTTAAGTTGACTGTCACGGATGCCAACAACCTTTATGCCTGTCATCATCTCCAACGTACAGTGGAGTCAGGATACCTGAGCCAGTTTTCCTGCATATCTGCTTTGGCTCTTAGTCCCTTATCTTTGTTTGTTTGTTGTTTGTTTTGTTTTTGAGACAGGGTCATGCTCTGTTGCCCAGGCTGGAGGGCAGTGGTGCAATCTCAGCTCACTGCAACCTCCACCTCCTGGGTTCAAGTGATTCTCCTGCCTCAGCCTCCAGAGCAGCTGGGACTACAGGCACGCACCACCATGCCCAACTAACTTTTGTATTTTTAGTAGAGACGGGGTTTCACCATGTTGGCCAGGCTGGTCTCAAACTCCTGACCTCAGGTGATCCACCCACCTCAGCCTCCCAAAGTGTTGGGATTACAGGCATGAGCCACCACGCCCAGCCAGTTCCCTTATCTTTGCATCAGAGATATTAATAACAGTAGTTAGATGCACTGATGCTTGTGGAAGTGCTCAGCAGTGTCTGCACATGCTTGGCAACCAGTTGATCTACAAATGTTACTCTCCTTCCTTCCTCTGTAACAGCAAGGCAATCATTTCTAAGAACCCCATTTCTAAGATCAGTTTTCAAAGAATAACTAATATATGAATAAGTTTTTTTATCCAATTGCATGGATTACTCAAGGAATCAATATTTACATCTAATCATGTACTGATCATTATATCTCTGCTATAGGCACCACAGGTCCACGGGTTATGTTAAGAGGAAAAACATCGCAAGTTTCCTTTCTCTTTTTTTTAAGGCTCTAGACAATTTCATCTCATACACTAAGTAGCCTGATCTATATTCATGATCAAGGAGAGCTTGAGCGAAGGCTTAAGATTTTCAGTGTCATATTTCAAATCGGATTTTCGAAGTGTGAGTAGATATCAACTATGTGGGCCTGAAAGTTCTCATTACCATACCAGTGACAGTTCAGGGAAATTTACGAACTTGGAACTTGCTTACGAGGAGAAATAAAAGCAGTTCTGTGTACCCTACAACCTAGCCAGGAGTCTTGAAACGCCACCAATGACATGTGGTTTTCTCTAGGGTGCAACCTGGTGAATTCTCACTCTTTTACTTAAATTGGGACGGTTGCACCAGCTGCTTCATATAATGCTTTACAGTGGGAAACATCTACAAGACATTACTCTTCAATACTACGAGGAAAGATGAGATTTTATAAGTTTAACTGCTTCTTGACAGCAAAGACAAAACTTCCTCTTATTACATTACAGTAGTCAATTTCACCTCCCAGGGAGATTAAGATGGGGATACCAAGGACTCTTAGAAAATAGACTGGTTATGCTTACAGAGCATTCTCCTAATTTCTTCTTTTTTTCTTAAATGTTTTTTACCGCCTTGGTTTTCCTACTAGTGTGGGTTGTGAGAACACACAAACTCCTTCCAATTGTTCCTCATCAATGATGACATAGAGGAAGTGAGTCCCAGAGGAGTAAAGTTCTGGGAAGTAGAATTACAACTCAGCTTAAGCATTTTACCAGTTAGTGATTTTTTTCAAAATTGTAGAATATTTACTTGATGATCATGTAGAAAACACAGATTCTTGATATATTAATAAGGGATTACTGAAGAAATATGCTGCAGGAAATATACAGGCCAACCCACATTTCTGTTTTCTAATTAGATACCATCCTATTGATAATGTGCCCCTTAGTGTAATTATGTAAGAAGTGCCTCTGTATACATAAATGATGGGTATATATCTAGATGTTATCTCTGACTTCTCAAACTTCCAAAGCATTTATAGCTCTTTCATAACAATTGTTTCATACCATTTTGTATAATTGTTATTTGTGGGCGTGACTTATCTTCCCTACTAACATACAAAGTCCTTGAAGATAGAGTTTGTCTTACACAATATATGCAACTCACATGGCATAAAATTCAAAATGAGGCCCTATAAGTATGTTCTAAATAAATGGTTCTGAGTTTTACCAATAAGAACTCACTTTTAGACAAGGATACCCATTCTCACCACTTCTACTCAATATAGTACTGAAAGTCCTAGCCACAACAATTAGGCAAGAAAAAGAAATAAAAGATATCCAATCCAAAAGGAAGAAGTAAAATTATCTTTTTTTTCAGATGACATGATTTAATATGTAGAAAACCCTACGAACTCTACAGGAAAAACATCATGTTAGAACAAATAAATGCATTCAGTAAAGTTGGAGGATATGATAATAATACAAACCAACATACAAAATCAAATGCTATCAGTTGTATTTCTACATACCAACAATGAACTATGTGAAAAGTAAATTATGTAAACAATCTCACTTACAATAGCACCAAAAAGAATAAAATACTTGGAAACAAATTTAAATAAATTTCACCAAAAAGGAAAGAGTTATAAAATATTGATGAAAGAATATTAAACTATAGAACTATAAAATATTGATGAAAGAAAACAGAGCAGACACAAATAAATGAAATGACATCCCATGTTTATGAATTAGAATACCAAAACAGAGATATAGATCAATGGAACAGAACAGAGCCCTCAGAAATAACGCCGCATACCTACAACTATCTGATCTTTGACAAACCTGAGAAAAACAAGCAATGGGGAAAGGATTCCCTATTTAATAAATGGTGCTGGGAAAACTGGCTAGCCATATGTAGAAAGCTGAAACTGGATCCCTTCCTTACACCTTATACAAAAATCAATTCAAGATGGATTAAAGATTTAAATGTTAGACCTAAAACCATAAAAACCCTAGAAGAAAACCTAGGCATTACCATTCAGGACACAGGCATGGGCAAGGACTTCATGTCTAAAACACCAAAAGCAATGGCAACAAAAGCCAAAATTGACAAATGGGATCTAATTAAACTAAAGAGCTTCTGCACAGCAAAAGAAACTACCATCAGAGTGAACAGGCAACCCACAAAATCGGAGAAAATTTTTGCAACCTACTCATCTGACAAAGGGCTAATATCCAGAATCTACAATGAACTCAAACAAATTTACAAGAAAAAAACAAACAACCTCATCAAAAAGTGGGTGAAGGACATGAACAGACACTTCTCAAAAGAAGACATTTATGCAGCCAAAAAACACATGAAAAAATGCTCATCATCACTGGCCATCAGAGAAATGCAAATCAAAACCACTATGAGATATCATCTCACACCAGTTAGAATGGCAATCATTAAAAAGTCAGGAAACAACAGGTGCTGGAGAGGATGTGGAGAAATAGGAACACTTTTACACTGTTGGTGGGACTGTAAACTAGTTCAACCATTGTGGAAGTCAGTGTGGCGATTCCTCAGGGATCTAGAACTAGAAATACCATTTGACCCAGCCATCCCATTACTGGGTATATACCCAAATGACTATAAATCATGCTGCTATAAAGACACATGCACACGTATGTTTATTGCGGCATTATTCACAATAGCAAAGACTTGGAACCAACCCAAATGTCCAACAATGATAGACTGGATTAAGAAAATGTGGCACATATACACCATGGAATACTATGCAGCCATAAAAAATGATGAGTTCATGTCCTTTGTAGGGACATGGATGAAATTGGAAATCATCATTCTCAGTAAACTATCACAAGAACAAAAAACCAAACACCGCATATTCTCACTCATAGGTGGGAATTGAACAATGAGATCACATGGACACATGAAGGGGAATATCACACTCTGGGGACTGTGGTGGGGTGGGGGGAGGGGGGAGGGATAGCATTGGGAGATATACCTAAGGCTAGATGACGAGTTAGTGGGTGCAGCGCACCAGCATGGCACATGTATACATATGTAACTAACCTGCACAATGTGCACATGTACCCTAAAACTTAAAGTATAATAAAAAAAAAAAAAGAAAGAAAAAATCCAGGGATTCATGAGCTGAACTTAAAAAAAAAAAATGCCAAATGTATTAAGTTTAATTTAAAATGTTAAAAATTAATTAAGATATGTTTATATAACTCCCTTTTTATTCTGCCATCATTTTTTTCTCATTATAAAGTTAAATTGAGTGCTCAAAGGCAGCATAACTCTGTATTTAAAATCCAAATTTTAGAGTGGACTATTCTTTACTTTTAAAATGAAGGCAATAAAAAAAAATAGAATAATTAACATTGTTAAAATATCTATACTACCCATAGCAATCTACAGATTCAATGCAATCCTATCAAAATCTCAACGGCATTATTTACAGAAATAGAAAAGGCAATCCTAAAATTCATATGGAACCAGAAAAGACTCCAAATAGCCAAAGCAATTTTGAATAAGAAGAACAAAGCTGGGGGTATCACACTTCCAGATTTCAAAATATATTACAAAGCTACAGTAATCAAAACAGTATGGTACAGGCATAAAAATAGATATATAGACCAAGGGAACATAATTAAGGGCCCAGAAATAAATCCACACAGCTATAGCCAACTGATTTTTGACAAGAGTGCCAAGAATAAGTGATGGGGAAAGGGCAGTCTCTTCAATAGTGTTGAGAAAACTGGATGACTACACCCAAAAGAATAAAACTGGACCTTTGTCTTACACAATACAGAAAAAATAACTCAAAATGGATTAAAGATTTAAAAGTAAGATAAGTAAGATCTGAAACCATAAAACTCCTAGAAGAAAACATAGGAGAAAACTTCTTGACATTCTTGCACATGACACCAAAAACAAGTCAACAAAAGGAAAAATAAGCAAGTGGGACTACATCAAACTAAAAAGCTGCTGTACAGCTAAGGAAATAATCAGCAGAGTAAAATGGTAACCTATGGAATGAGAGAAAACACTTGCAAACCATACACTTAATAAGGGGATAATTTCCAAAATATATAAGGAGCTTCCCCAACTCAACAGCAAATAAGTATGTAAGTGAACGTATACATACTGATATGCTTTGGCTGCGTCCCCACCCAAATCTCATCTTGAATTCCCATGTGTTGTGGGAGGGACCCAGTGGGAGGTGATTGAATTATTGGGGTGGGTATTTCCTGCACTGTTCTCGTGATAGTGAATAAGTCTCATGAGATCTGACGGCTTTATAAGGCAGAGTTTCCCTGCACAACTCTTTTTTTTCCTGCCACCATTCACGTAAGATGTGACTTGCTCTTCCCTGCCTTCCGACGTGATTGTGAGGCCTCTCCGGCCAGGTGAAACTATAAATCCAATTAAACCTCTTTCTTCTGTACATGGCCTAGTCTTGGGTATGTCTTTATCAGCAGCATGAAAATGGACTAATAGACATACATACACATTATATATAACCCAATTTATAAATGGGTAAGTGAGCTGAACAGACATTTCTCCAGAGAGGACATGGAAATGGCCTACAAGTACATGAGAAGATGCTGAACGTCCCTAATCATCAGGGAAATGAAAATCAAAACTGCAGTTAGATATCATCTCACACCTGTTAGGATGACTATTATCAAAAAAGCAAAAGATGATAAGTGGTGAGGTTTGAAGAATTGAAACCCTTGTACATCATTGGTGGGGACTGGAAATTGATGCTGCTGCTATGGCAAACAATATGAAGCTTCCTCAAAAAAAAATTAAAATAGAACAATCATATGATTCAGCAATCCCACTTCTGGGTATCCAGCAGTAACTTTTATCCATGGTTTTGTTTTCTGCAGTTTCAGTTACCTATGGTCAATGGTAGTCTGAAAATATAAAATGGAAAATTCCAGAAAGAAACCATTCATAAATTGTAAATTGCGCACTGTCCTGAGTAGCGTGATGAAATCTTGAGCTGCCCCACTCTGTCCCTTTCAGGACGTGACTGATGCAAACTGTGAATCCGCCCTGTACAGACTGCCTGCCCACTGAGTCACAGTTATCAGATCTGACTGTTGCAGTATCATAGTATTTGTGTTCAAGAAGCCCTTCTTTTACTTAATATTGTCCCCAAAGTGCAAGAACAGAGATGCTGGCAACTTTGATATGTCAAAGAGAAGCCATAAAGTGCGTCCTTTAAGTCAAGAAGTGAAAGTTCTCAACTTAATAAGGAAAGAAAAAAAATGTATGTTGAAGCTGTTAAGATTTACAGTAAGAACAAGTCTTTCGTCTATGAAATTGTGAAGAAGAGGGAAAAAAGTGTGCTCGTTTTGCTGTCGCCTCTCAGACTACAAAAGTTTTATGGCCACAGTGTGTGATGAGTGCCTTGTTTAGACAGAAAAGCATTTAACTTTATGGGTAGAAGACATGAACGGAAGTTGCATTTGGATGGACAGCAATTGAGTTAGGTACTATCCATGGTTGCAAGCAGCCACTGGGGGTCTTGGGATGTAACCCCAGCAGATAAACAGGAATTACTATATATCCAAAAGAATTGAAATCAGGATAGGCCGGGTGTGGTGGCTCACGCCTGTAATCCCAGCACTTTGGGAGGCCAAGGTGGGTGGATCATGAGGTCAGGAATTCAAGACCAGCCTGGCCAACACAGTGAAACCCCATCTCTACTAAAAATACAAAAATTAGCCAGGTGTGGTGGTACACACCTATAGTCCCAGCTACTTGGGAGGCTGAGGTGGAAGAGTTGCTTAAACCCAGAAGGCGGAGGTTGCAGTGAGCCAAGACCATACCATTGCATTCCAGCCTGGGTGACAGAGTGAGACTCCATCTCAAAAAAAAAAAAAAAAAAGAATTGAAATCAGGTAGGTGGAGGCTGAAACAGGAGGATTGCTTAAGCCTGGGAGGTTGAGGCTGCAGTGAGCCGTGATCGCACCACTGCACTCCAGCCTGGGTGACAGAGTGAAACCATCACAAAATAAACCAAAAAATTAATAAATTGTTAAGAGGGTAGATCTCATGTTAAGCATTCTTAACACACAGACCACAAAGGGACACAAAGAAGTTTTTGAACAAGATGTATATATTTATTACCTTGAAATTTTAAAGAAAAAAAAAAGAACTCAGTCTTCAATGTGAATACATACAAGTCACTTGGCAAGGGTACTGTCCGTTTTCATGAGCTCTGTTTGAAGGAGGGCTGGACCCGTGATCACCGCCGTAAGTTCCGTGAAGAGAGAATGTATGTAGCCAAGTAGCCCCATGTTGACTCAGAAGTTGCTTATAGAGTCCACAAACCCCATTTTCTTTCTTTCTTCCTTTTTTTTTTTTTTTTTTTTTTTTGAGATGGAGTTTCACTCTTGTTGCACAGGCTGGTGTGCAATGGCATGATCTTGGCTCACCGCAACCTCTGCCTCCTGGGTTCAAGCGATTCTCCTGCCTCAGCCTCCCGAGTAGCTGGGATTACAGGCATGCACCACCACGCCCGGCTAATTTTTGTATTTTTAGTAGAAACAGGGTTTTTCCATATTGGTCAGGCTGGTCTCGAACTCCTCACCTCAGGTGATCCACCCGCCTCAGTCTCCCAAAGTGCTGGGATTACAGGCGTGAGCCACCATGCCCAGCCTTTTTTTTTTTTTCTTTTTTTTAAAGTAGAGACAAAGTCTCACTATGTTGCCCAAGCTGGCCTCAAACTCCTGGCCTCAAGCAATCCTCCCACCTCAGCCTCCCAAAGTGCTGGGCTTAAGACATGAGCCACGGCACAAGGCCACAAACCCCGTGTTCTAAGTGGTTGCCTGTGATCCTCTCTCCTCTAGAGCAGGGGCATTTCTTGTTGGACAGACAGCAGAATAAGCATCAGCAGTACTTGAGCAAAATTTAAACTTTATCACAAAGCCTTTTTTTTTTTTTTTTTTTTAGAGATCAGTTTCTCAAATGAGTTTCAGATGGCTCAATTAAATCTCCAGGAAGGAAAACTGGAAACAACCAGTCTTCAGTTTTGTATTTTTTTTCTTTTAAATGAATTTAAACCTTTTTTTAAAATCAAGGACCATGTTAATTTCTATCTTAGCCGTCTATTGGTTGATCCTTCGATGTTATAAGCTATTTAATCACAAATATGCTTAGGGAACTAATGTCATCACATTCTGTATTCTTAGCATATGCTCAATTTTTCCAGAGCTGTATCAAAAGTTGAATATATACAATAGGGAATTTTTTTTAACACTTCACTTCAGGCACAGAGAGAATCAGTGGGCTTTTCCAAAAGGAGAAAGCTGAACAGGTTATGCCCTAGTTCACAAGCAAACCGTCCAGAAAACATTCTAATTGGGGGAAACAGCCGTGAGAGTGTAATGCTCCCAGCGCAAAGCTGCCCTGACAGCTGACCCCTTTTTTTCCCCTTCCTGTTTCTGACACTTGGCGAGGAATTAAACTGGAGCTAAGGGCACAGAAGTTGAAAACGCAAAAGGCAAGCGTTCTTCTGGGTGGTCTGAGCCTCGTCCTAGGAAGGACGCTGTTTGTGAAGGTAAAATCTCTAATTGGGGAGAGAAGGGCCAGCTGGTGAGCTGTTGAGATCAGGTGAAGACCTGAATCCCAGAAGCACAGCACGGTCAGAGGCCGCTGCGCCGGCAGCAAAGCCAGAAGGTGCACGAGGAAGGTGAGGATGCTTCTCTGTTTATCGGTTTGTTGCTTTTCAAATTCTTTTATTTTCGGAAGTTGCGATTTTAGTTCTAAAAATTACAATTGTGCATGATTCGTGAGAAAGGTCCTAAGTTGAACTTTAGACTTGGTTTTCTTTAAAAGTTGGAGCGTCTTCTGAAAAGCACGTTTGAGTCAAGTTAAAGCCATACCTACAGCTTGAGGGGTTGAGATAAGCCGTAAGTTCTCATCTAGAGCCTCGAAGAGTTGGGTGACTCTCGCATTAGGAAAATGAATTTTTAATTTGGCTTAAGCTTTTTTGTACTTCCTGAAAAGCCCATGTAAGATTTATCAAAGGAGCTGGTCTCTGGGCAGCAAACACAAAGCGCCATCTTTCTTTTTGGCTATGGACTCTTCAAACCCATTTTCTTGGCTAGTTTTTCTTAGCCCTTAATGAAATTTCAGGCAGATCACGTAGATTATTTTATGTCTTCCAAAAAATATAAGTAAATAGTATCTCTTTCGGGGATTAAAACACTCTAATACTGAAACCCCCTGATTTTATTAAACCTAAGACTCCCCTCCACTGGCTTGGGCTGGCATTAGGATTACGAACCTCCAGTGGGAGGGAGAAGGATCCTTTGAACCTAAGCTGAACATGGCCCCCTGATTCTCTGGGCAAAGAAAACAAACCATGGAAGGGAAACAGATGTTCTTGGAGGACTTTGTTAGAGTAATTCTGGAAGGGAGAACACAGTTGTGGCGGACACGGAGCTGTGGAAAGGACTGTCATTCAAGGAAGGCTTTGCCGCCCAACTAGGGGGAGTGTGACCGTGTGTGCCTTCAGCCACCAGCTCCCGAAGGTGAGCCTCAGTGGCAGAGAGCCACCCTGCCCAAGGTCACCACTTCCTGGGTGGCCTACATCTGGTGGCTGAGCAAGGAAGGGCTGCAAAGGCAGGCTCTGCTGTTACGGAACCAACAGGTTCCTGTGCCCCCTGCAGAGTAACAGACCAATGCACTGAGACAGCAGAATTTGCAGGACAGACAGTTTAGCGATGGCAGGACCCCAAGCAGGGAGATGGAAGGAGACCTCCAAAGCCATCTCTCTGAGGAATTCTGGGGTTTTTAAGAGGATCATGGAGGATGAGGGGCTGTTCATTGGTGGGGTCAGGGGAATGAAATCATCAGAAGGTGAAAACCGCATTCTTTGGTAAGTCAGCTCCTGTGGGTTCCTTCAGACCAGCTGGCATCAGCAGGGTCTTTCAGATCAAACAAGTCATTACTTTCATGAGTATGCAAGACCTGAAGGAATATCTCAAAGGGAAAACGTCATGTTTCATAAGGTTCAAGCTGTTGTCTGCAGAGCAGGTGTGGAGAGCTGTAATCTTGTAACAGGGTCTACATGATTCTAAAACAATAAGCACCAAACAGCCATGAGAAAGCAGGTCAGAAAGAAAGCAGACTGCATAATGGATGCTGGATGTGCCACAAGTTTGGTTTATTTTTATTTCTCGCCGCTTCTCTCATGATTAATTTTATAAAGATGGTAGGGATGGTTTCACAACCATCTCAGCCCAGGGAGGGGTGCTGTCGTGGAGATGTTCACTCCAAGGCCCCCAGTGTGTTGCTGAGCCTATTTGGAGATTCAGTTTATTTCCTCTGCCCAATGCTGGTGGTTCCTCCCATTTTCTTTTCTTTCTTTCTTTCTTTTTTTCAACCAGATGCAAATCTCACACCTCCCATTTTCTAATCAGGTGCTGAGCCTTACTGACAGTCCTTCACGCACAACTCCTTCTCTCCACCTGCTCCTAGAGTACTCGAGCCATTCACCTGGATGCTTAGATAGAGCGTTTATTCCTTTTATCTCAAGTAGTTCATCAGGGAACCAAGGTCTAACTCAGGGGTTCTTGACTATTTTTCAGTCACAGACACTTTTGAGAAAATGAGGAAGGTTACATTCCCCCCCTCAACCCAGAAAAAAAGAAATTACATGGCGCTTACCATTTTTGCCTACAGTTTCAAAGATTTTGAAGAATCTCTGACACTCCTAGAGACATTGACCCCAGTGTTCACCTTCCCACCCTAATCTTCCCTTGAATATTGTTCTTGTATATTCCTTGAAGTCTGGATGTTATTAGACTTATGTGGTGGTAATACTGGATTTGCTGCCTAAGGTAAATATTTGAGGGGTTGAGATAAGCCGTAGTTCTCATCTAGAGCCTAGAAGAGATGATGACTCTTGCATTAGGAAAGTGAATTATTAACTTGGTTTAAGCTTCCCTGAAAAACCCATGGAAGATTTATCAAAGGAGCAGGTCTCGGTAGCAAACAGAAAGCCCCCTCTTTCTTTCTGGCTATGGACTTTTCAAACTCACTTTCTTAGCTAGTTTTTCTTAGCCCTTAATGAAGCTTCAGACAGATCACATAGATGTTTGGGTTGCTTCCAAAAAATTTGTACAAAAATTGTATCTCTTTCAGGGATTAAAACACTCTAATACTAGAATTCTCTGATTGTATTAAACCTGAAACTCTCCTGCACTGGCTTGGGCTGGCTTTAGGATTAGGAACCTCCAGTGGGAGGGAGAAGGGTCCTTTGATTCAGCCTCCTTCCACACTCCTAGCTGTTGTCATCGGCTCCTAGAGCCAGGTACCATGGGAAGGATGCTGTATGGCTGGTGCAGTGGTGCTCTGGGCTGGAGCACTCTGGTTGTTGCAGAAACTCTAAGGTGTATCTCTAAGGCTCCCCTATATATTACCCTGCTGGGAGCTCCAACTACATCTCCCTTGATATAAGTAGTGCCTTCTTTATCGGACTCATTTCAACAACCATGGCTTTCTTGCAGTCCACCACCCATCTCCTGAGTCACTTTGCCTGCAAGGACACCTTTGTATGTTGGAAGTCACTTTCTCAATAGCTCACTGCCTTGAATCTACATCCAGTCCTTCCTCTACCCCTGTCCCTACCCCATGTTGGATCCCCCATTGCCACTGTGGGAGGAGCAGGTGCCTGCAGCCCTCTTTCTTCATGCCCTGCCACCAGGGGTGCCCCACACTTTACTGTCCCCAGGAAGGAGTCTGACACCCACTCCTAGGTCCCTCAAACGCCACCAGGCTCATGGCAGTTTCTCTCAAAGGCACACCAGTACACTTGCACCCCAAAGAAACCCTCCCTTTCCAATTTCCACAACCCACACAATAGATTCTCTGCCTTCTTTTTGGTGGCCTCCTGGAAGACAGTGGGCTGATGCTGGCAGAACCACTAGACACGGTCTACCTATCCTGACAAGACTCTCAGCCAGAAAAGCTTCCATTTCAACATCCTGCACCCCAACACTACGATTTAGTCTTTAGGATAAAGTCCATCTGTATCCTTCATTTTCCTCTGAATTGCAAGCTATGTGAAATGAGGACAAGGATTTCTCTATATTAGAAATAGTAACCTATAGAAGTATGTAGCCATGAACATCTATTAACTATGTTTGGCTGGCTGGGAATGCTTTGTAATCATAAAGGAATTTTTCCATCTGTGCCATGACCCCAGCGAGAATATACATTAAGAAAATATCCATTCAAAGGGCAGAAATGACCAAAGCAGTGTGAAGATTATTTCTTTGAAATAAGCCTACATCCTGAAGAAGGCTGCCATGACTCTGAAAGGCAGCTGCAGCGAACCTATTTTTGGAAAGCCTAAAATCATAGAATTTCAAATTTCCAAAGGAAGCCTGAGTTACTGAAAACAGATGTTTTAGGAAAAGGACTAGAAACTTTTAAGCCGTAACTTTTTAATAAGCCATAATAGTTCAAAGAGTGTCAGAGGAACACAGCCCGGAGATATTCACCTTTGAAAAGTCCCAGATGGCCAAGTAACATTCCCACAAATAAAGAAAAACCCAAGAAGAGAAATTTTTTGCAAAAATACCAAAACCAACCGTATTTGCACCTCACAACATGACACCTCCCAGATCTGGAAGGTCATTTGAAGATAAAGTCCCAGATTCCATGGACCATGCAGCAGAAACTCAATCCTCTGGACTGATTAGAAAGACAGTCAGGTCCTAAAGCAGTGGGAAGTGTCATTTTGAGACATTTGGGAAGTAATGTAGTTTTATTAACCTGATATACATTTAGAAATCAACCATTGACAGGCCTCACTGAACTCTGTTTACAAAGAGATAAAAATTATTTGTAATCTACATTTATATTTAAATCCATGTTTACAAGAGTAAAGCTATAGAGAGATGATAGATAGATAGATAGATAGGTGATTTATTGATTGATTGATAGATAAATAGATGATAAATAGGTAGATAGATGATGGATAGATAGATAAGATAAATGATAGATGATAGATAGATTAGATAGATAGATAGATAGATAGATGATAGGGAGCTAGATTAGATAGATTTGATAGATGATATATAGATTAGATAAAAAGATGAAGCATAGATTAGACAGATGATAGATAGATTAGATAGATGATAGTTTAGATAGATGATATACAGATTAGATAGAAAGATAGATGATAGATAAATGATAGATAATAGGTAGATTAAATAGATGATAGATAATAGGTAGATAGATTAGATAGATGATAGATAATAGGTAGATAGATAGATTCGATAGATGATTGATAGATAGATAGATAGGATAGATATATACACAGATACATAGAGAGCATGTGTTACTTGACCGGGGGCACTTAGTAGATGGGCTCAGAGATGCTAGATGTCCTGCATTGAACAAGACACTTTTGCAAATCCTTCACAATTTTGTAATGTTCTCATTGACATTAACAAGTTAAGATGAAAAACCTATTCACAATTATCTATATATATCTA
Source organism: Pan troglodytes (assembly GCF_028858775.2). NCBI lineage: Eukaryota > Metazoa > Chordata > Mammalia > Primates > Hominidae > Pan > Pan troglodytes. The sequence continues at coordinate 10,388,034 of NC_072404.2, forward strand.
TAGCTTTTTCTCAAGCTAACTAACATTTTTCCAGTATGATTCTTACCCTTTATTTGGCTAATAATCATTCACAACGTGATTTCTGCCTTAACATTTGGTACAGCTTTGAGGGGCATAGAAAGAAGTTTCCGTCAATAGAAATCCAGCTTGTGTTTTAGACAAGATGCTGCTTAGGAATTCTGAAAGACTAGGCAGCTGGGCCATCATTCAGGCAGCTGATATGGTGCATTTCTTCCAAGAACGTGGAGTTCTAGGCTGATCCGCTGTTTTCCCGTTAGACAGGTCTCAAGAGGGATGACCCAGCTCAGTGGTTCTCTGTAGGGACCGTCCTTATCCCAGGCAGCATTTTGAAGATTGCTGGAAACACTTCTTGTCACATGATTGGAGGCACTTAGTAGGTGGGCTCAGAGACACTAGGTGCTCCGCAGTGGACAAGAGATTTCTGCAAATTTCTCATGACTTTGTAATGTTCTCACCGACATTGACATGATAAGAAGATGAAAAACCTCTTCATAATTATCTACACTTAGATGAAACTCAGATTTATGTGTAAACACAAAGTATGTTTGCATGGTTTTAATACACTTGAATTTCCAGGAAGGTAAATTCAGTGGGACGATTGTGCTACTATTTTTTGGAATTTTACCAGGAGGTTTTCTGTTTAACCTTTTCGGAAAAACCATGTCACCAGTGGCAATGCTAATCATAATAAATTGAGTTGCCAATACAATACATCTCTATTAGTTTGCATTTGTATCTGTCACAAGCGTAGTTCTACACATAGATGCATCTGACTTCTTCCTTTATCTTCTAGAATAGGCCCACCTGAGCATTTACACATTCAAATATATATTTTATCTTAATTTGTTTCCCTTAACTTCTCTGTTGTATCATAGTAAGGGCTTTAAATTGATTTTTTTAAATTATTATTATACTTTAAGTTTTAGGGTACATGTGCACAATGTGCAGGTTAGTTACATATGTATACATGTGCCATGCTGGTGCGCTGCACCCACTAACTCGTCATCTAGCATTAGGTATATCTCCCAATGCTATCCCTCCCCCCTGCAACCCAAAACAGTCCCCAGAGTGTGATGTTCCCCTTCCTGTGTCCATCTGTTCTCATTGTTCAACTCCCACCTATGAGTGAGAATATGCGGTGTTTGGTTTTTTGTTCTTGCGATAGTTTACTGAGAATGATGATTTCCAATTTCATCCATGTCCCTACAAAGGATATGAACTCATCATTTTTTATGGCTGCATAGTATTCCATGGTGTATATGTGCCACATTTTCTTAATCCAGTCTATCATTGTTGGACGTTTGGGTTGGTTCCAAGTCTTTGCTATGGTGAATTGTGCCGCAATAAACATATGTGTGCATGTGTCTTTACAGCAGCGTGATTTATAGTCCTTTGGGTATATACCCAGTAATGGGGTGGCTGGGTCAAATGGTATTTCTAGTTCTAGATCCCTGAGGAATCGCCACACTGACTTCCACAATGGTTGAACTAGTTTACAGTCCCACCAAAAGTGTAAAAGTGTTCCTATTTCTCCACAACCTCTCCAGCACCTGTTGTTTCCTGACTTTTCAATGATTGCCATTCTAACTGGTGTGAGATGATACCTCATTGTGGTTTTGATTTGCATTTCTCTGATGTCCAGTGATGGTGAGCACTTTTTCATGTGTTTTTTGGCTGCATAAATGTCTTCTTTTGAGAAGTGTCTGTTCATGTCCTTTGCCCACTTTTTGATGGGGTTGTTTGTTTTTTTCTTGTAAATTTGTTTGAGTTCATTGTAGATTCTGGATATTAGCCCTTTGTCAGATGAGTAGGTTGCAAAAATTTTCTCCGATTTTGTGGGTTGCCTGTTCACTCTGATGGTAGTTTCTTTTGCTGTGCAGAAGCTCTTTAGTTTAATTAGATCCCATTTGTCAATTTTGGCTTTTGTTGCCATTGCTTTTGGTGTTTTAGACATGAAGTCCTTGCCCATGCCTGTGTCCTGAATGGTAATGCCTGGGTTTTCTTCTAGGGTTTTTATAGTTTTAGGTCTAACGTTTAGGTCTTTAATCCATCTTGAATTGATTTTTGTATAAGGTGTAAGGAAGGGATCCAGTTTCAGCTTTCTACATATGCCTAGCCAGTTTTCCCAGCACCATTTATTAAATAGGGAGTCCTTTCCCCATTGCTTGTTTTTGTCAGGTTTGTCAAAGATCAGATAGTTGTAGATATACAGCGTTATTTCTGAGGGCTCTGTTCTGTTCCATTGATCTATATCTCTGTTTTGTTACCAGTACCATGCTGTTTTGGTTACTGTAGCCTTGTAGTATAGTTCGAAGTCAGGTAGTGTGATGCCTCCAGCTTTGTTCTTTTGGCTTAGGATTGACTTGGCGATGTGGGCTCTTTTTTGGTTCCACATGAACTTTAAAGTAGTTTTTTCCAATTCTGTGAAGAAAGTCATTCGTAGCTTGATGGGGATGGCATTGAATCTATAAATTACCTTGGGCAGTATGGCCATTTTCACGATATTGATTCTTCCTACCCATGAGCATGGAACGTTCTTCCATTTGTTTGTATCCTCTTTTATTTCCTTGGCAGTGGTTTGTAGTTCTCCTTGAAGAGCTCCTTCACATCCCTTGTAAGGTGGATTCCTAGGTATTTTATTCTCTTTGAAGCAATTGTGAATGGGAGTTCACTCATGATTTGGCTCTCTGTTTGTCTGTTATTGGTGTATAAGAATGCTTGTGGTTTTTGTACATTGATTTTGTATCCTGAGACTTTGCTGAAGTTGCTTATCAGCTTGAGGAGATTTTGGGCTGAGACAATGGGGTTTTCTAGGTATACAATCATGTCGTCTGCAAACAGGGACAATTTGACTTCCTCTTTTCCTAATTGAATACCCTTTATTTCCTTCTCCTGCCTAATTGCCCTGGCCAGAACTTCCAACACTATGTTGAATAGGAGTGGTGAGAGAGGGCATCCCTGTCTTGTGCCAGTTTTCAAAGGGAATGCATCCAGTTTTTGCCCATTCAGTATGATATTGGCTGTGGGTTTGTCATAGATAGCTCTTATTATTTTGAGATACGTCCCATCAGTACCTAATTCATTGAAAGTTTTTAGCATGAAGGGTTGTTGAATTTTGTCAAAGGCCTTTTCTGCATCTATTGAGATAATCATGTGGTTTTTGTCTTTGGTTCTGTTTATATGCTGGATTACATTTATTGATTATATTATTGAAGGAAGAAAAATGAAACTTGCTTTGGATATATATCAAATTCATCTTAAGATAACTTTTTTAAAATTACAGAATATTTGCTGTCAAAGGGGATCTGGTAGTGTAGTAAACCACTGCCTTAACTGAAACTTTGGGATACATGCTGGAATTTTTTTAAGTCCAGATTTGTACAAAGCATTCTGTATATGTTTATTATAACAAGATTGTTAATTATGTTCCTTTTATATCCTACTGATTTTCTCTTGTCTGCTTCAGAGGTAAGTTAAAAACTCCTATTTTTTTGATGGATGTGTCCATTATTAGTTGTAGATTTCTTAATCTTTGCTCTGTAGATTTTTGAAGTTGGATTATTAGGTGCATACAAATTTATAATTGACATTCATTTCAAGAGAAGAAATTTTATCATAATATAGTAATTCTCTTTGGATTTTTGTCTTAAAGCCTATTTTATTTTATTTTAAAAATTTTTAATTGATATATAATAGGTGTAGATATGTTGGGGTGTTATATTTTGGTATCTGTATACAATGTGTAATGATCAAATCAGGATAATTGGGACATTCATCACCTGAAACATGTCTTTTCTTTGGGTTGGGAACATTACAAACCTTCTCTTCTAGCTTCTGAAGTATACTATAAATTATCATTCTTTATTATTTCCCTACTGTACTATAAAATCTAAAATTTATTCCTTCTAAATGTGTTTTAGCACCCCTTAACCAACTTTTTTATCCCTCCAGTAAAATCTATTTTATCCAATATTAATATAGCAACACCACTGTTATAATTTTTTATCCTTTTACTCTCAAACTGTTATTACACATATGTAATGATACATGTATGTGTCATTACACGTATGCAATGATACATGTATGTGTCGTTACACGTATGCAATGATACATGTATGTGTCGTTACACGTATGCAATGATACATGTATGTGTCGTTACACGTATGCAATGATACATGTATGTGTCGTTGCATGTATGCGATACGTGTGTTTCATTACATGTATTCAATGTTGTGTGTATGTAATACATGTATGTGTCGTTGCATGTGTGTAATGATACATGTATGTGTCGTTATGTGTAAAAATACATACATGTATTACATACATACATAATACATGCATACATATATTATACATACATACATTATGTATGTATATACATACATTATACATACATAGATACATACATAAATACATACATGTATCTATTAAAATACATGTACGTATTTTAATAGATAACACAGTTGGATTTTGGTTTTGTATTCATTCTGACAATGTCTTTTAGCTGGAGGAGTCAAACTATATTTCTAGTAAATATGGATTTATTTGGATTTCTTTAGTATCATTCACTCATTCAACAAATACTCATTGAGCACCTGCTATGAGCCTACTTCTGTTTTAGACATTGGAGAAACAAGATAAACAAAACAGACAATGCCCCTGCTTGATGGGGCTAATGAGAGAAGGCTAGTGATAAATATTTTCTGTCTGATAAGTGCCGTGGAGAAAAGTGAGGCAGGATAAGAGAGTTAAAGAGCTAGAATGGTGGGAACAGAGAATCTTGTTATTTTATAGAGGAAAGCCTCCTGAGTAAGGTGACATTTAAGCTGAATCATGAAAGTAATGACAGAAGAAACTGTAGCTTTCTAGAGGAAGAGACTTTCAGGAAGAGAGAGCTTCAAAGTGGAAACCTGCCTGGTATTTCAAGGAACAGTAAGGTGGCCAGCGTGGCAGGGGCAAGGGGAAGAGCTGGGAGACAGGGCCAGAAAGAAAACCAGAACCAGATTACTTGGCATCATAATGTGAAAATATGTAGTTCAAAATTAAGCTGCTAGAACTTTAAAACACTTTGAGCCTTAAGGAAATGTGATCATGGGACCTGAGTCACATAAACAGGCAGCTGTAACCTAGGCAGCTGCAGCTGTAACCTTTCTTTCTCTGGTTATAGATTAGCCTTTTTTTCCTTACCTACATTGTTTTGTAAAAAAAAAAAAAAAAAAAAGTGGGGAGGCGGGGGGATCACCAGGGAGGACCCCTTCCCTCTTAATTGTTGATCTTCATTGTAGATTAATTTTCCTCTTTCCTCTCTGACATGAAGACTCCATGATTCTTACAGTACCTAAGATGGAATGTTAAATATACTGTTTGAAATTGGAAATGAAATTAAAACAAGCTATAAAGAAAAGAAACGAAGCTGTATGGAAAATAAAATAAAATGTAACTACGTGGTAACTTGTAAGACAGCCTTGTATGGGAAGCGTTATAATCTTACTAAATTTGTCTTCTGCCAATATAAGCAAGACCTTAGCTTTTAATGTCAGAGCGCTGACCCCATTCCTTTGGAGTCTGCATCACCTGAATGGCAAGTCTCAGCTTTTCACTTGAGTAAACTACTTTAAACTGTGTTCTAATCATTTCAATTATTTTGGTTTGCAAGCAAGTAAGACCTTAGCCTTTATTCTGAATGAGAAGGGGAATCACTGCAGAGTTTTGAATACAAGAGTGATGTCATCTGAATTGTGTTATAGAAGGATTTATCTGGCTGCTGTTTTGGGAATAGATGATTGAGAGGTGGGGCTAGGAGACCGGTAAGGAGACCACTGACATCATCTGAGTGAGAGGCGAGTATAGCTTCCACCGTGGTGGTAGTGGAGGAAATGGTAAAATAAGGCCAGACTTTGCAAGTTTTCTGAAGGTGGAACCAATGGAATTTAAGTCAAATTGGACATGGGTTATGAGGAAAAGACAGGGCATGAGAAAGATGGAGCTGGCATTTACAGATGTAGGAAAGGCTGAGAGAGGAACGGGTCTGTGGAGAGAAGACCAGGAGTTCACTTTGGACAGGAGAGTGTTGAGATATATCCAGGTAGAGTTGGTCGAATGTCAGCATCTGGGGCTCAGGAGAGAAATCCAGCCGAGAGACGTAAGCTGAGAGGCACCAGCATGTGGATGCTGTTTCCAGCTGCAAGCCAGGAGATGGGATGATGTGGGGAACCCAGACACAGGAGAGGGGGCCCCAGAGGCTCAGCCCTGGGGCGCAGCAACACTGAAATCTGAGAAAGTGAGGAGGAACCAGAAGGAGTTGCTGAGGAGAGGCCAGCGAGGTAGGAGGAGAGAAACAGATGTTTGAGGAGTCAAATAAAAAACATCTATTTCAAGCACGAGAAAATAAGTAACTTCCAAGCCCAGCTGATAGGACTAGAAGAAGGGGAGGAAAAATTATGGTTGTTCATGGGAGTGAGCCATGTGGACACAGACACACATACATACACAAACACAAAACAGAGACATGCAGACACACATATGCACACACACATACACACGTATGTACACACATACATCTGCACACACGCACATACACATGCACACACACACCTCTGCACACACATATACACACATGTGCACACATACATATGCACACACATACGTGCACACATATGCACATACATACATATGCATGCATACACACATACATGCACACGCATACACATGTACATGCACACATACATATGCATGCACACATACATACATGTGCACACACATGCATGCACACACATACACACATACATATGCACACACACATACATGCACATACATACATACATACACAAACACCAGGTTTGTTCTAGAATGCACAGGTGCAAGAAACATCACCTTGATTTATTTTTCTAAATCATAAAAACCTGACTCCCAATGCCCTCTTTTCAAGGTGACGAAAATTCAATCTCAGCTACCTCTTGGGATATTCCTCTCTCCCCAAAAGAGTAACAGTAATGAGAATAAACAGATCTTAAAGGGAGGAGAAAGGATGGGGGGAAAGAAACCAATTTACTTTCTTAACCCAAATGATTATGTACATTTTTGTTAATACATTATTTTCATAGCTGACATACGACCAGTTGTTGTGATAAGCTCTTTCTGGGCATTATCCCAGAGTTCAGCCAACTTTTGCCAGCCACGTGATCCCTGTGGCAGGTGCCCAACCCTACCACCGTCACACAAAGGCAGCCATTGACAACATGGAAATGAATGAGCGTGGATGTCCCAATGAAACCTTTTTCATGGACGGTGAAATTGAATTTCATCTAATTTACACATGTCACAAAATATTATCCTTCTCTTATTTTCCCCCCAAGCATTTAAAAATGTAAAAAACCACTCTTATTTGGGAGGCCGAGGAGGGCGGATCATGAGGTCAGGAGTTCGAGACCAGCCTGACCAACATGGTGAAGGCTGGTCTCTACCAAAAATACAAAAATTGGCCAGGCATAGTCACACGCACCTGTAATCCCAGCTACTCAGGAGGCTGAGGCAGGAGAATCACTTGAACCTGGAAGGTGGAGGTTGCAGTGAGGCGAGATCATGCCATTGCACTCCAGCCTGGGTGACAGAGCAAGACACTATCTCAAAAAAAAAAAAAAAAAGCCACTCTTAGCTCACGGGCTGTACAGGAACAAATGGCAGATCAGGTTCAGCCCACAGTCCCCATTATATCATATAATGTCCACCACATATCCTATAAGGTGGGTAATAGTAAAAGCTTCCCATTATGAATGAAGAAACTGAGTCATGGTCACATTGCCAAGAAGGATGGAGCAGTGATGGAAGCAAGTGTAGATGCTCTGGAGTCCACAGTCCCAATGGTACAGATGATCATCTGATCATCTCTGGCTACTTTATATACGGTGAGCATGTCCATTGATTCGCCACCTTGGCCCATGGTGTCGTTAATTATATGACATCTCTTCCCAGTGCTTTCTTTACATCTCCCATTATTGAATGAGTTAATGATAAAAACAGCGGTTTGCAGCCAAACATATGGCCCAATAACAGCCAGTATTTCATTATCACCCACCCAGGTTCAGAGGACGTTATCATTGTTACTTACTTACTCATTTACTTTCTTCAATGTACCTAAAAGGTAATGAAGAGCACCATGACCTCATACACGAACAAAGAAGTTACAAATGAGTGATGTTAAATCTTGAAATATAAACCATAAAGTTCAGGGCATGCTCCTGGAAAGCTATTCACTTGATTTTGTTCTTTTTCCAAGATCGAAACAAGAAAAATAATTCACCAGTGGAAAAAGGCACAAGTGGGCTTATCAGCCTTTCCGGTCATGCACCTCTAGTTTCTGACAACGTGTTGATAACTCCGTTCCACAAATACTTCATAATCATCACACTGTGCTCTTCTTGCTATAGCAAATTATTTGAGAAAAAAAAAAAAAAGTCACTGGACCCAGTCCTTATGTTCCGAGAACTTACAACCTCTGAAGAAATCAGTTCTAGATGAATCCACTATTTAAGCCTTATCACTGCAGCTGTGTGGGCTCCTGTCTTTAGTTTTTGGAATACATCCACTGGGCACCTGCCTTGAGACTTTTGCAGGTGCATGGACTTCCCAGCTGAGAGCAAGCTTTTCTTTTGCAAGGCCGGCTCCTTCTCAGCCTCCAGGCCTTGGCTTGTGAAGCTGTCCCAGAACACTTACATAAGGAGTTTCACTCTCATTGCTCTCTTTCTCTGCATTCTGTTTTCCTCATAGCCCTGTTCACAATCTGCAATTATGACTTACTAATTACCATATATGATTTTAATATATGATTTGTTTGCGGTTTACAACACCTTTTTACAGGGCTCCCCCTCTAAGCTGGAAGCTTTAAGGAGACTGCTGTTTTCCTGTTGCTTTGCACAGGGGGCCTGGCACATAGTATACACTCAATAAATACACATGGAATGGACACAACTGAGTGAATGAATGATGGACATGAGGCCAGAGGGGGAGCCAAGGGGGTCAGCTTCGGCACCCCCCTCTCTCACTTCAGCCCCAACCAGAGCACAACAGTGTTCAGTAGTTTAATATTTGCACTCAAGCCATTTTTTGTTTTGGTTTCTTTTTTTTTTTTTTTTTTTTTTTTTTTTTTTTTTTGAGACAGAGTCTTGCTCTGTCACCCAGGCTGGAGTGCAGTGGCGCAATCTCAGCTCACTGCAAGCTCCGCCTCCCGGGTGCACACCATTCTCCTGCCTCAGCCTCCTAAGTAGCTGGGACTACAGGCACCCGCCACCACACCCAGCTAATTTTTTTTTTTTTTGTATTTTTAGTAGAGACGGGGGTTTCACCTTGTTAGCCAGGATGGTCTCAATCTCCTGACCTCATGATCCTCCTGCCTCGGCCTCCCAAAGTGCTGGGATTACAGGCATGAGCCACTGAGCCCAGCTTGTTTTGATTTCTAAACATGAAAACAAAAAGGCAAATAAATAGGAAAACATTTAAAAAGCTGGCCTCACTAAACTAGAGAGTTTATTTTGCAGAATTGTGGGAGATGAGGTTGGCTGGATAAGGTAAGATCTGAATATAGACTTTCACTGAAGCTATGGCAAGGATCTCAGCATGCTATTGACACAAAGACAGAGAGACCAGGGAGGCTGAGCCGAGAGTCCTGACTCAGACCCACACACAGACCGTCACTTCATTAACAATGGCACCACGGCCATTCCAAACGGACAGAAGGGTCTTTGCAATAAATGACGCTGGAGTCTTTAGACATCCACATGGAAAGAAAAACAGGAATCCTGATGCCTTCCATCCTCATCGTGTTTTGAGTTTTCTGTGTCTTATCATGTTTACATCTTGAAAATCTTGCTGGCCAGGGAGAGACTGCCCTTCCCAAGAGCTAGCTGACTCCTAAAGATGGAGAACAACTGAGCTACGGACATGCCTCTCCTACCCAAGCTGACTCCTTCCGTTATCTAACACCCACACACCAAGCCACTGTTTCTCCTGCCCTAAATCACCCCAGGACCAGGTACCAGGCAACTAGCGACCACCCCTAGAGCCCAGAACCCGCCAGGATTATTCAAATAGCCAGTCCTGAACTGTGGACTCTGACCTATCTAGTCCCTCCCTCGGAAACCCCAATCAAGACTATGACCTACACGGGCCCAGTGGTTCAGGCCTGCAATCCCAGCACTTTGAGGGGGCCAAGGCAGGAAGATTACTTGAGGTCACGAGTGTGAAAGCAGCCTGGGCAACATGGCAAAACCCCATCTCTACAAAAAAAAATACAAAAACTAGCCGGGCATGGTAATTAGCCTGCCTGTCGTCCCAGTTACCTGGGAGGCTGAAGTGGGAGGATCACCTGAGCCCAGGGAAGTAGTGGCTGCAGTGAGCTGTGATCGTCCCACTGCACTCCAGCCTGGTGACAAAACGAGACTCTGCCTCAAAAAATAAATAAGTCAATGAACAGGTAAATACAAGACTGACCCAGGCCTTCCCCCTGCTCCTGCTGCTGCCCCCTGACCAAATCTGGTGCTCCCTGTGGGACCCTGCGTGGCATGGTGTGGCGTGGTACAGCATGGCATGACGTGGTGCAGGGGTGTGGCGTGGCATGCCACAGCGTGCCTCCTTCTCTTGGGAATGTAAATAATAAATACTTCTTTCAATGGCATTGCCTTCTCTAGGACATTCCCTCGCAAATTAAAATCCCCCCGGTACAAATGAGGCATATACCTACATAGCAACTCTGTTACTAGAGAAATAAGTGCATTTGCCTGCGAAAAGCACAAACTATGATGTTCAGACCAACTTTATTCATAGCAGCCCCAAACCTAAAACAACCCAAATGTCCATCAATAACTAAATGGAGGCTGGGCATGGTGGCTTGCTTACGCCTGTAATCCCAGCACTTTGGGAGGCCGAGGCGGGCGGATCACTTGAGGTCAGGAGTTCGAGACCTGCCTGGCCAACATGGTGAAACCCCGTCTCTACTAAAAATACAAAAATTAGCTGGGCATGGTGGCAAGCACCTGTAATCCCAGCTGCTTGGGAGGCTGAGGCGGGAGAATCACTTGAACCCAGGAGGCGGAGGTTGCAGTGAGCCAAGATCGTACCACTGCACTCCAGCCTGGATGACAAAGTGAGATACTGTCTCAAAAAAAAACTGAATGGTTACGTCAACTATCACATATTAGACAATGGAATATTATAGAGCAATAAAAAAGAATGCTACAAGCAGTATCATGCATGAATCTTATAAGTCAATATTCTGTTGACCAGACACAAAATAGTGCAGTGTGAGGTTTCATTCATGTAAAATGTGAGACAGGAGAACTGATCTGTGTTGATGCGAACCACCTTAGTACAGCTCCCTCTAGGGTCAGATATTGACAGGCTAAAAGCCAAGGGAGGCTTACTTTTGGGATCATGGGGATGTTGTAAATTTTTTAGTGGGGTAAGAGTTACACACACACATGCACACACGATGTACACTTTCTCTAGTACGTTTCAGTGGGTGTCTATCTTGTACCCTAATAAAAAAGGTTTTTTTAAGGAAAAGATAAACTCAAGATAGAATTTTATTTTTTATTTTTTATTTTTGAGACAGAGTCTCTCTCTGTCACCCAGGCTGGAGTGCAGTGGTACGATCATAGCTCATTGGAGCCTCCATCTCCGGGCTCAAGCGATCCTCCTGCCTTGGCCTCCAGAATAGCTGTGACCACAGGTATGCACCACCGCACTGGCTAATTATTTTATTTTTAGTAGGGTTGGAGTCCTGCTAAGTTGCCCATGCTGATCTCAAACTCCTGGGCTCAAGTGATCCTCCTGCCTCAGCCTCCCAAAGTGCTGGGATTACAGATGTGATCCACCGTGCCTGGCCTCAAGGAAGATTTTAAAAATAAAAGTTATGTTCTTGGATGTTTGAATGCACAAGTCAACAGATAGGAGAAGAGGAATCGCAAAGCCCCATGACTGAGAATAGTGGTACCCTTGATGGAAATAGATAAAAATAGTAAATGGGCTGGGAGGCTGATCTCCATTGTTTGGGACATTTTGAGTTTGAGACAAGGGAAGGGGCCCTAAGCAGAAATGCCTTGCAAATGGGTGGAGATCCAGGACGGGAACTGAGTTCACTACGGGAGCTGTAGACTTCCAAGGCTTCAACATGCAGTAGGTGAAGTATGAAGGCTGGGTGTGGTGGCTCTGTAATCCCAGCACTTTGGAGGGCTGAGGCAGGAAGATCACTTAAGGCCAGGAGTTCGAGACCAGCCTGGCCAACATGGTGAAACCCCGTTTCTACAAAAAATTAGTTGGGCATGGTGGTGCACACCTGTAGTCCCAGCTACTCTGGAGGCTGAGGTGAGAGAATTGCTTGAACCCAGGAGGCAGAGGCTGCAGTGAGCAGAGATTGCACCACTGCACTCCAGCCTGAGCGACAGGGCAAGACCTTGTCTCAAAAAAAGAAAAAAAAAAAAAAAAAAAAAAAACAGTTCTCTCTGGCTGGGTGCAGTGGCTCACCATGCCTGTAATCCCAGCACTTTGAGAGGCCAAGGAAGACGGATCATTTGAGCTCAGGAGATCGAGACCAGCCTGGTCAACATGGTGAAACCTCGTCTCTACTAAAAATACAAAAATTAACTGGGCGTGGTGGCTGCGAGCCTGTAGTCCCAGCTACTTGTGAGGCTGAGGCAGGAGGATCGTTTGAGCCTGGGAGGCGGAGGTTGCAGTGAACTGAGATCACACCACTGCACTCCAACCTGGGCAACAGAGCAAGACCCTGTCTCAAGGAAAACAAACAGTCTTAAAAACACCAGAGGTCTTCAAGGAAAAGAAGATTATCAAAAGTACTCACATTCAAGATTACTCCTTGGATAATGTTCACAATTAGGAAAGATAAGGAATGTGGGCCCCAGAGGGGAGGTGATGTTTGCAGAAGACAATGGGATCTTGCTCACAGGGGCAGAAATGGATAGCGACGCTGACAAGGGAGGCCTTGGCTTTCTTCCTTCTCTCTTTTGTGACACCTGCATGGATTCTTCATTCCTTTTCGCCATTTATCGAAGTCCTCGCCTCTAGGAGATGTTGCAGTGAAAGTTTCCCTGAGAACAGTCAGCTCCTAAGCCCCCAGCCTCACCCAGGCCTCCAGCTGTCTCCATCTACCCCCTGTCAATTCTGAGTTCCCTTCATTCAAACGGAATTCAGACACAAAACGTTTTTTTAACTGGATTGGGGAATATCGTCACTCTTCTGTACTAGCCTAGAGATGGGCTGAGAGGTCATTTCGAATAATTATCACCTGATAATAGAGCAGATGGCAGTCACCAAATCGGGCAGGCCCTACCAGTCGGCGTCTCTGCAGCTAATTCACCTTCATGCCTGGACAATTTGTTCTAACTAGATTGCATTTCATGATAGCCACTTATGTTCTCTGCTTTTCAAGGTGCCCAAGAAACTGCATTTCAAAGGATTTTAATTCTACAAGAAGCAGTTCCTCCCAAAGCTGTGACAATTGGCACGGATCCATACACCTAACACGGACCGACTGAGACATCACCATTGTCCTCAGTCATGGCTGGGTTTTTTTTTTTTTTCATTTTTACCTCTGTCTCTCTGCTTGAGCTTTGCCTCTCACCTACAACCTCCTTCTCACCTATGCCCCTCCAGTCCTCTCTGACAGTACCATATATATGCAGAGAGAGAGGGAGAGAAAGGTCTCAACAGCCCTGGCGTTATTCCATAGATAGACAGATAGATAGATAGATACATACATACATACATACATACAGATAGACAAATACATACATACATATAGATACATATATACATACATAGATACATAGAGATGGATAGATATAGATAGAAGATAGATAGATAGATAGATAGATAGATAGATAGATAGATAGATAAACAGCTACATGGAGAGAGAGAGATCTCAGTGGCTCTGACCTTATGCCAGAGAGAGAGAGATAGACAGACAGGTACATAGAGAAAGAGAGAACTCAACAGCCCTGATCTTATGCCATAGATAGATACATAGATAGATATGGAGAGAGAGAGAGATCTCAATAACCCTGACCTTATGCAATAGACATAAATAAATGATAGATGATAGATAGATAGATAGATAGATAGATAGATAGATAGATAGATATGATAGGCAGGTACATAGAGGGAAAAGAGAGAGAGAGAGAGATCTCATCAGCTCTGACCTTATGCCATAGAGATAGGTAGGTAGGTAGGTAGGTAGATAGATAGATAGATAGATGACAGATAGACAATAGATAGATAATAGATAGATAGATACATATATATATAGAGAGAGAGATACATAGATAGATACATAGAGAGAAACAAAAAGAGAGAGACAGATCTCAACAGCCCTGACCTTATGCCATAGATAGATAGAGAGAGATTATGCTGCCGTGGTAGTAAAGCTCTACATAGAATAGGTGCTCAATCACTCTCCATTTTTAATGAATCAAATTCAGCAAACAGAAAAGCAACTCGATTACAGACATCACTTTTCCTACTTTATCCTGGCAGCCATTCCCGTTATCTCTCTCTATCCTTTAGTTTGATACTTTTAATAAGAATTCTAAGGGAGCTGCCTACACTATGAAAATCCACCTCTCCCCAGGAAGCCAAACACCCAGGATGCCAGGTGTGTGTTTTTGTTGTTGTTTTGAGGTGGGGGTCTCGCCCTCTCGCCCAGGCTGGAGTGCAGTGGCACGATCTTGGCTCACTGCAACCTCTGCCTCCCAGGTTCAAGTGATTCTCCTGCCTCAGCCCCCAAGTAGCTGGGATTACAGGCAAACGCCACCATGCCCAGCTAATTTTTGTATTTTTAGTAGAGACGGGGTTTCAGCATATTGGCCAGGCTGGTCTCAAACTCCTGACCTTGTGATCTGCCTGCCTCGGCCTCCCAAAGTGCTGGGATTACAGGCGTGAGCCACCACGCCCGGCCGGCAGGTATTACCTCTGTGAATGGGTCATTACTTTTAGGAGGGGAAGTGAATAGCCTATTTACTGGAGGGAGAGTATGAAGGCAACAACATATAATCACTTAATTTGGAGCAGACCTAGGCCTGAATCTCAGCACCTTTGATTTAAAGGGAAAAAGCAATTAAACGCAGCTAGCTGAATGTTCTTTCAACTCAATGAAGTCATTCAATCAGTACATAAAAAATGACTAGCTTCTGAAAGTATAATTTAATCCCAAGTTGAGGATAGAATAAAATGCAAAGATTGGCCTAAATGCATAGAAAACACAATCCAAACAATAGATCATTTTGGAATTTCCATGATTTCATTGGTTTTCTAGCTCCATTTTGTTTTACAATCATTCTACTTCTCCAACACATTGGCCAATGTGTCATTCATCCTACATGCCCAGTATCTTTTTTTCTTTTCTTTTCTTTTTTTTTTTTTTTTTTTTTTTTTGAGACAGAGTCTTGCTCTGTTGCCCAGGCTGGAGTGCAGTGGCGCGATCTCAGCTCACTGCAGGCTTCGCCTCCTGGCTTCACGCCATTCTCCTGCCTCAGCCTCCCAAGTAGCTGGGACTACAGGCGCCCGCCACCTCGCCTGGCTAATTTTTTGTATTTTTAGTAGAGACGGGGTTTCACCATGTTAGCCAGGATGGTCTCGATCTCCTGACCTTGTGATCCACCCACCTCGGCCTCCCAAAGTGCTGGGATTACAGGTGTGAGCCACCACGCCCGGCCTTGCCCAGTATCTTAACCCCTCTTAGCATTTGACAAGTTCTCATCTTCTTGGGGAGTGGGGGGAGGGGATCCACATGGAGTGGTAAAGACTGCTCCCACGACCAGGCCTGAAAATGCTAGACCTCATTTTCCCAGCCTCCTTTGCAACTCAAGCAGAGACATGTGACCTGCCCTCTCCAATCAGTACACACCTTGTGTTGACACCTGAGCTAGTGATATAGGAGGCCGGAGACAGGGAGCTCTGTCATTCCAGTGTCCTCACCAGAACCAGAACCGGAAATGTAGGGGAATGCCTCCAACACGAGGATACTAGATATCTAGGGAAGGGGACATCAGTCAAAAAGAAAAGATCACAGAAAGGGTCAGAAAGACATCAACATCACAGAAGTGGCACAATTTCACTGGGAGGTGAATGAGTTCAACTCATAACAGAAGTGGCCTAAGATAGGGTCAGCCCTAGGAAAAATGAGAAATTTGCTTTTGATTTTTCTAGCTTATTCTGGAACTCTCCCTCCCTTCCTCTGTCATCTCCCCAAACATTCCTGAATGTCTAATATATACTTAGTGACCAGATGCCCACTAAGAGCTGCCCACCTGAGTCCCCAAGCCTCCTCAATTTTATAGGATTTTTCTTCTCCCACTGTACAAAGTCGAGCTCTCTGTTTGTAACTCAATTATAACTATATGGTGTCATGTTACAATTAGAGGCCAAGGTGTCTTATCTGAAACCCTTGGGGCCAGATGTGTTTCGGAATTCAGCATCTTGCAGCTTTCAAAAAGATAATACATTGCGTCCACAGCTGCTCTGTAGTGCGTTAAAACCCCTGAGGGATCTGGATGCAGCACCCCATGATCAAAACCATTAATATTTCTGCAGCAAAAGACATGAATATTCAGAGTAAGTGGGGAAAATAATGATTATAAATAGTCTCTCATCAGCTCAGGTCAGGTTTTGCAGCCAACAGAGCTCCAAAAACTTTCAGTTTACAAAACTTCTGAATTTTGGAGTTGCATGTAAGGACTGTGGACCTGTATTGACACATCTTTCTACCCTACCCGGCTTAGCTGGCTCCCTACCCATCCATAGAATCCGACGTCTCGGTATAATGTCCGACTAAATAAATGATGAATGAGGTCAAAAAGGAAGTGTTGAAAAATCAAAATGAATCCCATATTTTTCCCTCCAAAGTGCTGCCCTCCTAGAGGAAACTGGCTGATCTGATCAACTAATACAGAAGTGGGCAAACTTTTGTTTTGTTTTGTTTTGAGACAGAGTCTTGCTCTGTCACCCAGGCTGGAGTGCAATGGCATGATCTCAGCTCACTGGAACCTCCGACTCCCGGGTTCAAGCGATTCTCCTGCCTCAGCCTCCCAAGTAGCTGGGATTACATGCGCCCACCACCACACCTGGCTAATTTTTGTATTTTTAGTAGAGACGGGGTTTCACCATGTTGGTCAGGCTGGTCTCAAACTCCTGACCTCAGGTGATCCACCCATCTTGGCCTCCCTAAGTGCTGGGATTAAAGGCAAGAGCCACTGTGCCCGGCCTGAAGTGGGCAAGCTTTTTCAGTAAAAGGCCAGATAGTAGTTTTCAGCTTCACAGGTCAGACAGTCTCAGTTGCAACTACTTACCTCTGTCACCGTGGCGCAAAAGTAAGTTAACAGGCGTGGCTGTGTTTCAGTAAAACTTTATTTACAATAACAAGAGGAGGGCCGGAAGTTGACCCACAAGTCACATTTTCTGATCCCTGGACTATCCATGCAAATGTCTTATTTGATGATCTGGATTCATTCAGCAAACAGTTACAGGGCTTCCCCCAAGTCCTGGGCACTGTGATTGTACTGGAAATTCAGCAATAAAAAAACAAGTTTCTGCCTTCATAAAGCTTACATTTTTGTTGGGTGTGGTGGCTCACACCTATAATCCTAACACTTTGGGATGCTGAGGCAAGAAGATTGCTTGAGGCCAGGAGTTTGAGGCCAGCCTGGTCAACAAAGTGAGATCCCATCTCTACAAAAATGTTTTAAACTGAGCCAAGCACAGTGGCTCACGCATGTAGTCCTGGCTACTAGGGAGGCTGAGGCAGGAAGATCACTTGAGTCCAGCGGAACTTATTTTTTTAAAAAGAATGTGGTCAGCTGGGCGCAGTGGCTCACTCCTGTAATCCCAGCACTTTGGGAGGTCGAGGCAGGCGGATCATGAGGTCAGGAGGTCAAGACCATCCTGGCTAACACGGTGAAACCCCATGTCTACTAAAAATACAAAAAATTAGCTGGGCGTGGTGGTGGGCACCTGTGGTCCCAGCTACTCGGGAGGCTGAGGCAGGAGAATTGCTTGAACCTGGCAGGGGGGGTGGAGGTTGCAGTCTGCTGAGATCGTGCTACTGCACTCCAGCCTGGGCAACAGAGCAAGACGCTGTCTCAAAAAAGAAAAAAAAATGTGACCAAGTTCAAGACCAGTCTGGCCATCACGTCACTAACTCCAGCCTGGGGGACAGAGCAAGACTCTGCAACAGAAAAAAAAAAAAAAAATTAGCTGGGCGTGGTGGCAGGCACCTGTAATCCCAGCTACTCTGGAGGCTGAGGTAGAAGAATCACTTGAACCCAAGAAGCGGAGGTTGCAGTGAGCTGAGATCGCACCATTGCACTCCGACCTGGGTGACAGAGCGAGACTCCGTCTCAGACAAAGAAAAGGCTTGTCAATTTGCCTAAAATGATATGTTAAATAATCCAGTTTTTGCCTGTGATTTGAAAGCCAATGCCACATCATCACTCACCAGGTTCCCATGGGTACTTGAACCTATTCCTAGATTCCCAAGTCTATTCCTTGGCCTTTCTCTATTCCTGCCCCAGAGCCTTAGCCATCTCCACGAGCGCGGCTCTGTCATACATCTGAGTGTCTGCCGAGGTTAATGCTCCTTTGTTCTGATGGCTGTAACCTTAGAGGTGCCCCCTGACCTGAGATACTCGCCCCTCTCTCCGTGAGAGTTGGAAATTGTAAGATGCCAAATTGGGGAAAATAAGAGCCAGACTCCACCTGTATCATCAGAGTTTGCTCAGGAAAATAGAGACCAATTTAACATTTCCAGCTCGGAGAGACTTAATACAAAAAATTAGAGACTTAACAATAATAGCATGAGGAGGGAAGAGTTGGTGTTGGCTCAGGAAACTGGCAAAGGCTGCCAACAGTCTCAGCTGTTTTCATTTCCCCATCATGGGAAGTGCGTGGGTGTGCACTCCATCCCACACAACTGCAGGAGGGCAAGGCAGTAGGCAGGGGCTTCTGACCTTGCAGAGATGCCTCCTGCGGACCCTCGGTGGAGAAGCCATGTGAGTTAGAGATGACCTTTTGTTAGATTAAGCACCTCAGATTTGGGGCTGTTACCAAATCAAATCTATGTGAAAGCACAGCCTTTCCTGACTCACACAGTATGTTAGACTTCGAGTTTAAAAGGGAGGGATTCACTCTCTCTCTCATTCTTTCAACACACACACACACACACACACACACCGTCTGTTTTTCAAACCAGCAACTAATTACAGCTGGTTACCTATGGAGCCAGGGAGGAATGGGTGGAGGGAACAGAGATGGAATTCCAACTTCCTTGAATATTCTGTGTTACATGATTTTGCTATTGGAACCACGTAATTACTTAAAATAGCTTTCTTTAAAAACAAAATTAAATCAAAACAAAATAAGACAGGCGGTCTCCATGACTCATGCCTGTAATTCCAGCACTTTAGGAGGCTAAGGTGGGAGGATCACTTGAGCCCAGGAGTTCGAGACCAGCCTGGGCAACACAGCAACACGTCATCTCTACTAAAAAATGTAAAAGGTTAGCCGGGTGTGGTGGTACATGTCTGTAGTCCCAGCTACTCGGGAGGCTGAGGCAGGAGGAGCACTTAAGCCCAGGAGGTCAGGGCTGCAGTGAGCCAAGATCATTGTGCCACTGCACTCCAGCCTGGGTGACAGTGCAAAATTCAAGAAAGAAGAGAAAGAAAGAAGGAAAGAATGAAGGGGTGGGGGAGGGAGGGAGGGAGAAAGGAAGGAAGGAAGGAAGGAAAGAAAGAAGGAAAAAAAGGAAAGAAAGAGAAAAAAATAAATAAACAAAACAATATAAGTAAATCCCTAAAAATTTGCACCAAACTGAAATGAAGGGGCCTAATTGTGCATAAAATTGGTAGCATAAGCACACAAAGAAAAGAATTATTAAGAAATACTCCACACAATTTTAGAATATGAGACTTTGAGCATACTTTCTTAGTGGGACATATTTTGAGCACTAAAATAAAAGAAAACTGCAGCCACATTTGTTTTGCTTTAGTGTTAAGTAATATTGATATTATTATTTTGAAACAAGCCAAGGTAGATCATAGGTGAAACAAGATTTTCACTATAAAAGGAAGGAAATACAACTGTAAAATTTAGAAAGTTTTTATTTCCTGGATTTTGTTTTTAAATATTATTAAATTTTAAACATTTAAGTTAAATAAATTGATTTTTAAAATTAAACTAATATTTAAATGACTTTAAATTTAAATGTTCAATAGTAACATAAAAATATGAAATATTGAATAGTGACACTTGAATTCTCAGAATGAACTTGTGATTTTCATAAGATGCATGTATCTGGCCAGGCGCAGTGGCTCACGCCTGTAATCCCAGCTCTTTGGGAGGCTGAGGTGGGTGAATCACGAGGTCAGGAGTTTGAGACCAGCCTGGCCAAGATGGTGAAACCCCATCTCTACTAAAAATACAAAAATTAGCCAGGCGCAGTGGCAAGCGCGTGCAATCCCAGCTACTTGGGAGGCTGAGGCAGGAGAATCACTTAAACCTGGGAGGCAGAGGTTGCAGCGAGCTGAGATCGCACCTTTGCACTCCAGCCTGGGTGACAGAGTGAGACTCCATCTCAGAAAGAAAGAAAAAAAAAAAAAAAGATGCGTGTGTCTACTGAAAAGCTGTAGAAGCAAGGACAAGCCAGGCTGTCCTAGGTGCACATTACAGGGACAGCGAGCACCTTTGCACCTGTATTTTGGTATCTAAATATCAGCCTCCTCTAACAGGAACCAACATTCCTTGTAGAAACAGCTGACCCAACCTCTGAGACCAAAGGGCATGTGATAAGCCTGGGACATTTTGTTTTTGCTCAAAAAGCAAGGTCATTGTCAAAGATTCATATGGGGACCTTAAAAGGACGAAGGGTCCAGTTTGAAAGGCCGCCCACTTCACGCCTTTTGACTCTTTTTCAACTTGCATTAAGATTTCTTCGCTCATCCACAAGTTATTTAGCAGTGTGTTTTTAAATTCCCAACTTGTGAGCATTTAAAAATTGACCTTTTTGTATTAACTTTTAACTTGGCCAGGTACCAGTGGCTCACACCTATAATCCCAGCACTCTGGGAGGCCAAAGCAAGAGGATCACTGGAGGCCAGGAGTTTGAGACCAGCCTGGGCAATATAACAAGACTTCATCTCTTAAAAAAAAAAAAAAATTATCCAGGCATAGTGGCATGCACCAATGGTCCTTGCTATCTGGGAGGCTGGGGCAGGAGGATCACTTGAGCCCAGTAGGTCAAGGCCGCAGTCAGCTATGATTTGCACCACTGCACTCCAGCCTAGGTGGCAGAGCGAGAAGCTTCTAACTTCATAGCGATGTAATCAGAGAACAAAAACTGTATGAAACCTGTTCTGTAAGATTTATGGAGGCTGCTGTGTGGCCTAGCAACCACACGATTAGTGTCTGCAGGTGGTCAGGGCTCTCTGTGTATCTAGCACTGAAGGCAGAATTCCATGTGGGTCAAGGTTGTGGCTTGTGCGGATCTCCCATATCTTTGCTCATTGATCACCTGATTGGCTTATCAATAATTGAAAGAACTGTAAGAGTCTATTTATCAATTTCCCCTGCAGTTCTGTCCATTTATAGCTTCATCTGTCTAGGGATATTTTACCCAGTGTATCCCTGTATAGAATGGCTGTATCTTCTTGCTAAATAGAACCTATTACCATTATGCAGAGACCAACCCTATGCCTTCTAATGCTTTTTGTCTTAAAGTCCATTTCGTCTAATATTTACCTAAGTACCACAGTCTTTTGGGTAGTATATTATTACGGCCAGATCTTTTTCTCCATCCTTTTATTTTCGACCTTTGCGTGCCCTCTGCTTTAGATGTACCTTTTAAAACAAGAGACAGAGGTGGAAAGAGTAGTTAGGATAATAGCACCCCCCTCCTCCTCCAGAGAAAGCTGTAAAATCACTGACTTCTGCAGACGTGGCTTGGATTTAAGGGAGGGGCCCACTTCAGCCCTGCCCATCTTCTGGTTCCCTAGATGAAGTCAGAGAAATCAGATGGGGAAAGAGCAAATTCCACGTAAAAGAACCCAAGGAATCTGCGTGTCTCCGGAAATGTAGAGAATGCAGGCGCCCTCAGTTCTCTTTCCTTCTTTTCTTTTGCTATATTTGGCCTTGGTTTTCGTTGCTTTTTAACTCTCCATAAGGTCAGACACAGAACTTGGGGACCAGAAACTGAAAGAGCCTGGGGGGAAAAGAAGAACTTGGTAGAAAGAAACCCAGTGAAAAGCCACCCCATCAGGGCAGGAAGTGCCCCTTCGTGGGTCTGTTAGTTCCACACCACTCTGTGAAAGAGACTCCACATTTCAGTTACGTTGTGAGCTCCTTCCTCACGTGCAATATCCTTTTCTGCTAAATCAGAAGATCCTCAATTTAGAGCAAAACTTGTATGTCCACATTTAAGTTCCTTTATGAGCTCCTTCCTTGCGTGCAATATCGTTTTCCGCTAAATCAGAAGATCATTGATTTAGAGCAAAACTTGTCTGCCCAGAGAAGCAAACCAAGGTCAGCACGTGGGTGAAGCACCCAGCCTTAACCATCAGGGAGCGGGGGGAGTCTGGTGAGTGAGGCAGTAATGGTCCCACCTGAAGGCAGTTTTCAGATCCATGGAAACATTGGAGCCATTTGGAAGTGTCCGGTGATGGAGATGAGTGCCTGGTTGGTTGAAAGCAGTCACTGCTGTGAGGATGGCGAGCCGGGAGGAGAAACACAAGGCAAGCAGAATGAGTTAGAGTCAAAGTCTCAGGAGCAATGCCGTCGCACCTTCTGTCCCATTTTCTTTTCTGCACATGTATACCTGATCTTCCGGTGAACTACAGAGAAGGAAGGGACTTACGGACATTAAGTAGAAAGGAGCAAAACTTGAGCCGGGCGCGGTGGCTCACGCCTGTAATCCCAGCACTTTGGGAGGCCAAGGCGGGTGGATCGCCTGAGGTCAGGAGTTCCAGACCAGTCTGGCCAACATAGTAAAACCCCATCTCTACTAAAAACAGAAAAAAAAAGTAGCTGGACATAGTGGCGGGTGTCTGTAGTCCCACCTACTCGGGAGGCTGAGGCAGGAGAATCACTTGAACCCGGGAGGTAGAGATTGCAGTGAGCCAAGATCACGCCATTGCACTCCAGCCTGGGCAATACGAGCGAAACTCCGTCTCAAAAAAAAAAAAAGGAGCAAAATTCAAAGTTTTTAATTGAGTTGCAAGTACATCAGGCTTTTCAAACCAACTTATCAACTTGAGAAAATAGCCTTTGACTTCAAGAGACAGACTCAAACTCATGACATGTTTCCTTTTTTTTTTTTTTTTTTTTTGAGACAAGAGTCTCACTGTGTCACCCAGGCTGGAGGGCAGTGGTGCACTCTCCGCTCACTGCAACCTCTGCCTCCTGGGTTCAAGCGATTCTCCTGCCTCAGCCTCCCAAGTAGCTGGGACTACAAGCACCCGCCACCACGCTCAGCTAATTTTTGTATTTTTAGTAGAGACAGGGTTTCTCCACATTGGCCAGGCCACATTGGCCAGGCTGGTCTCAAACTCCTGACCTCAGGTGATCCACCCTCCTTGGCCTCCCAAAGTGCTGGGATTACAGGCGTGAGCCACAATGCCCGACCTCATGACATGTTTCAATTGAGACATGACTATCTACTCAAAATAATTTTTTTTTAGAGAAGACATTTAAAATGGAAACTTTGGAAGTCAGTTTACCCACATGGATCAAATGCTTTCTAGAAATACCACACACTTAACCTAAAAATTTCACTCATAGGAGCTTGTCCTAAGACCAGAAGGGGACCATTGGATGCAGATGAATGTATGAGGATGTTAACAGCATTGCTTTTTATAATAGAGAAAACTCAGAAAATAACCTAGATGACTATTGGTAGGAGATTGATGAAACAAATAATGGCATACCTACGCAGGGGAATACTTTACAGCCATTAAAATTATGCTACAGATCAATAATTATTAACATGGAAGATAGCCATTGCCAAAAGCAACATTGCTTTTAAAAAGAAACGTGTGTACAAAAATATGCATACCTTAAAAAATGTTTGAAAATTATTCATCACAGTGTTAACAATGCCTATCTGAATGTTAGGATTATTGGCAATCCATTTTTTCTTTGTGCTTTTTTATATTTTGTAAGTTACTTGAAAGAAACACACATTATAATGTATAAAAATTAAAAGTTATTAAAAGTCCATTGATAAAATTCTTTCAACATTTAAATGAATAATTGATCTATGTATGGCTTGTGTTTACTCTAAATTATAAATTCTCAAAGAATAGGGAGCATTTTTTCTTCTTATATTCTCTCCACAGCTCCATATGCAACACTGCATGTAATAACTCTGTAATGGCTGTTGATTGACTGGGTATTTAGACGTCAAGCATTGAGGAGATATTGGCAAAAATAGCTAAGAACTAAATTGCATGGCTGGGCCTTTGGCACTAGAATGTTAATAATTGAAAACTAAAACCTTCAAGTCATTTGTTTTTATTATAAATGAACCCACCTCTCACAACTCCCCTTCGGTTTTGAAATCCTGCCAAAGTGTTTCTTCTGATCCCATCCCTTGGCTAATGTGAAAGTTTTAAAAGCTTCTTAATGACATCATTATCCTGCAAATCATCATGAAGGAGACAAAAATGAATCAGGTTTTTGGTAAAGCCGTGCATGGACCTGTGATTTCTGATATGGGAGCAGAGATTGTCTAGGCAACTTTGAGAAGGTAATAAAGTCTTATTTGGCAATCTCAACTTTCTCACCAGCATCTTTGACCTCTGTGTCAGTCAGCTATTGCTGTGTAACAAACAGATCAAAAAGAATTCGGTGGTAAAGAAAAATAGCATGTGTTTTTTGAACTAAACTGGGCTCATCTGGGAGTCTTTGCTTCTTCAAGCTACGAGTCTGGTCGGCCCCACCCCTTCCACCTCTATGATTTGAATCTCAGTCTGCACCATGTGTACTCATTATGGGGTCCATGTTAAAGGGCCAGAATCTATTCAGGGGAAGCTCTTCTCATGTCAATAACAGAAGGGCAAGAGTGCCTGTCCAACTGTGCAAGCATACAGCAAATCTCTGCTTGTGTCATCTGTGCTCACATCCTTTTGGCCAAAGCCAATGCCCCACATCAGTACAGCAGGAAAATAGATTCTGCCTCCATAAGACTATACAGCAAGCATGCATGTTAGACAAACAAGAATTCAATTTACCACACCCTGCATTTCAGCAAATCTCATTCACCACTTCTCCTACTGAGCCATTCAGTGTCTTCATGCAGTCCCTGGCTTCTTCACACGGAGGTATTGTGAATGGAATGAAAGGAAATGAAATTTGTATTATTAGAAAGAGTATCATGTGGGAACATTACTGAACCCCAGGAAATGAACTGTAGGATTTCAGACAAGACAGCCCTCCAAGACACTTCTCCATGATCATCTATTCTGCCCAAGGGAAAAGCCAGTCTGGCCTGAAGTGGTAAACTGCACCTTCCTTTTTTTCTTTCTTTTTTCGTTTTTGTTTGTTTGTTTGTTTTTTGTTTCATATGGAGTCTCGCTCTGTCACCCAGGCTGGAGTGCAGTGGTGCAATCTCGGCTCACTGCAACCTCCGCCTCCTGGGTTCAAGCAATTCTCCTGCCTCCCAAGTAGCTGGGATTACAGACACCCACCACCATGCTCAGCTAATTTTTTTGTATTTTTAGTAGAGATGGGTTTCACCATGTTGGCCCGGCTGGTCTTGAACTCCTGACCTCAGGTGATCCAACTGCCTCAGCCTCCCAAAGTGCTGGGATTATAGGTGTGAGCCACCGCGCCCAGCCCACACATTCCTTTTGAGTAAATAAAGGCTGATGTGATGTTTTGTTGGCCCATTTCTTTTTTCCTTTGAAGATTCTTTGGAGAGGAAACACTCTTCCCCAGCAGAGGTGGGTGCAGGGTCTGGTAGATTGAATTCTTGTTTGTCTAGCATGCATGCTTGCTGTGTAGTCTTACGGAGGCAGAATCTATTTTCCTGCTGGGCTGATGTTGGGCATTGGCTTTGGCCAAAAGGATGTCCAGCATAAATGACACAAGCAGAGATTGGCTGTATGCTTGCATAGTTTTCATCTCTCTTAGTCATCTTGTAGCCACAACGGGAAAAGAGCACAGGGCAGAGGCACAGAGAGAATTGTGCCAGGCACGCAAGGAGAGTGCTTACAAGCTGAGGGAAGAATAGAGTCCACTTTGCCTCGATTTGAGAAGTTACACGGTGATTGCCGCCCCAGCGTGGGGCAGGCAGGAGGTCACCTCCACCGGCTGTTGTAATTGGCACCATCTGAGGAAGAGCATTTAGATTTCCTTCAAATTGCTGAGTGGGAACAGCATTTACGCTAATGACTCCTTGCTTTAAATCTCTAGGGAAAGCGTGTGAAATTTTCCTTTATAGAGTTGTAAATGAGGCTGTGTTTTGTGGGGGACAGTGGTGAGGTATGCGGATAAATGGGAATCCTATTAGGAATGTTGAAAGGAGGCAAGTCGTGGGTTAAAGAGGACTTCTGCAGGGTTAGCAACTAACAGAGGCTTTTAGCTTTTTCTCTCCAAATCTAGAAGCTCTTTGGCAATTTTCGTGTCTATTGTGTTCTGAATGAGAACGGGCATCCGTAGCTCTCAGGGGCTTGAACATGGCTGAGATGAGAGGAACACAGAGCAGTCTCATCACTAACACAAGGCAGTCCATGGTGAGACCTAGAGATGAGTACCAAAAAAGAGGGAGGCTTGAAAATAGGATGGTTGGGCCAGGTGCAATGGTTCACGCCTGTAATCCCAGCACTTTGGGAGGCCGAGGCAGGTGGATCACTTGAAGTCAGGAGTTCAAGACCAACTTGGCCAACATGGGGAAACCCCGTCTCTATTAAAATACAAAAAAATATATATGCACGTGTAGTGATGCACACCTGTAATTCCAGCTACTCAGGAGGCTGAGCCAGGAGAATCACTTGAGTCTGGGAGGCGGAGGTTGCAGTGAGTCGAGATTACGCCACTGCACTCCCGCCTGGGCAACGGAGTGAGACTCCAGCTCAAAAAAAAAAAAAAAAGAAAGAAAGAAAGAAAAAGAAAAGAAAATAGGATGGTTGGAGGGAGGGGTTCCTCAAAGCATGGCTCTCAGACTGGCAGCTTCAGCATCACCCAGGAGCTTGTTAGAAATGCAAGTTCTTGGTTCCTACCCAAGGCTGCTGAATCAGAAACCCTGAGGGTGGGACCCAGCAACCGTGACCTTGAGAGGTGCCCCAGCCATCTCAGGCTCCTTGACCTACCACCTAAACTAGGGAGAGAAATCAGGATCAGGCCTCCATGGATCAGGCATTCCATTCCAACCAGAGCTCAGTAGCAATATTAGTCAGTAGTAGTATTTGTGCTGAATAAGTTCACCGAAAGCTGATCACAGTGAATGAACAGGAATAGGAGTCTAAGAATGTGAGAATATAAGGAAACCAGCCTCCTCTTGGAGGCAAGTGGAGCTAAAAATAATATAGAATCTAGGCACATGTGGCTCACGTCTGTCATCCCAATCCTTTGGAAGGCTGAGACAAGAGGATCGCCTGAGCCCAGGAGTTCGAGACCAGCCTGGGCAACATGGCGAGACCTTGTCCCTACAAAAAACTTAAAAATTAGCCACATGTGCTATTACGTGCTTGCAGTCCCAGCTACTTGGGAGGCTAAGGCAGGAGGATTGTTTGAGCCAAAGCATTCAAGGCTGCAGTGAGCTGTGATTGCACCACTGCACTCCAGCCCGGGCAACAGAGTGAGACCCCATCTCTCCAGGTGACATCCTCTGAATGCCTAAAGCCAGGTCTATTCCTGGACTTTGCAATTACATGAACCAATAAATTTCTTTTTCATCAAAGTCGTTCTGAATTGTGTTTTTCTGTCCCTTGAAATTTAAAAACTTCCAACAGATACTGATGGTTTAGGGTCTAAAAGTCAAAGGTGCTGCTGACTTCATTACAGCACACACACACAAAAATGGAACCACTGGTGTCAAGATGTGAGGCTGCTCTTGGCTGGAGAGGACCAGTCTGGAAACTCCAGTCGCTTCCAGGCCCTCAAATCATAAATGTTTGAGATTATGAATAAATATGCTAATTGCTTTGATCTTATCACTATAAATTATTATGTATGGCAACATCATTATGTATTCCACAAATATGTACGATTATTATATGTTAATTTGATTTTTTTAAAAACAGGTATTAAACAA
Organism: Pan troglodytes; assembly: GCF_028858775.2. Classification (NCBI taxonomy): domain Eukaryota; kingdom Metazoa; phylum Chordata; class Mammalia; order Primates; family Hominidae; genus Pan; species Pan troglodytes. Next base: position 10,416,355 of record NC_072404.2, read on the forward strand.
AACTAGAGTTTTTGGGGGTTTTTTTCTTTGTTTTTTGGGGGGGGTTTGTTTTGTTTTGTTTTTTGAGACAGAGTTTCGCTCTTGTTGCCCAGGCTGGAGTGCAATGGTGCGATCTTGGCTCACTGCAACCTCCACCTTCTGGGTTCAAGAGATTCTTCTGCCTCAGTCTCCCAAGTAGCTGGGATTACCGGCATGTGCCACCATGCCTGGCTAATTTTGTATTTTTAGTAGAGACAGGGCTTCACCATATTGGTCAGGCTGGTCTCGAACTCCCGACTTCAAGTCACCCACCTGCCTCGGCCTCCCAAAGTCCTGGGATTACAGGTGTAAGCCACCATGCCCAGACAAGTTTTTTAAATAAAAACATTGTATAATAATTGAGAGAGATTCCTCAAGCCCTGCAACCCCTGCTCGGCCCACCAGTGTCTCCAAGCACACCACACAGGAAGATGTAGCCCCTGTCCTTTGGCATGGAGTCCATGAGCCAAAACAATCTGCATCACCTGGAAGCTGGCTAGAAATGCAGGTTCCCAGGTCCCAGCCAAGACTTTTTGAGTCAGATTCTGCATTTTAACAGGATCCCCATGTGATTCCACTGATACGCACATTAAAGCTCCAGAAGCACAGTTTCAACCTAATCAATGGGCAAAATTATGGTGGATGAAATCGCAGCTATTTTAGCAATCAAATTGGATTTCTACTCATTCAATCTGATCCAAAGCTACACCTCCAATGATCAAGATAATCAAACCACTAAGTCACCCTATGACTAGGTATGAGTCCCTCCTCACACTGCTATGAAGAACTTCCTGAGACTGGGTAATTCATAAAGGAAGGAGGCCCAACTGACTCACAGTTCCACATGGCTGGGGAGGCCTCAGGAAACTTACAATCATGACAGAAGGGTAAGGGGAAGCAAGGCACATCTTACATGGCAGCAGAGAGAGAGAGAGAGAGGGAAATGACAAACACTTTTAAACCATCAGATCTCATGGATCTCACTCAATATCATGAGAATAGCATGGGGGAACCACCCCTATGATCCAATCACCTCCCACCAGGTCCCTCCCTCAACACCTGGGGATTACAGTTGGAGATGAGATTTGAGTGGGGACACAGAGCCAAACCATATCAGACTACAATATGATTTAGTATAATGTACTATAATTAATATATAGATTAAACACACACACACACACACACGTGCGCATTTAGACAGGGTCTCACTCTGTTGCCTAGGCTGGAATGCAGTGGTCCAATCATAGCTCACTGCAGCCTCAATCTCCTGGGCTTAAGTGATCCTCCCACCTCAGCCTCCTGAGTAGCTGGGACTGCAAGCATATGCCACTATGGCTAATTATTTTATCTTATTTTTTTGTAGAGATGGGGTCTTGCTATGTGCCTAGGCTGGTCTCGAACTCCTGGGCTTATGCAGTCTTCCCAAATCAGCTTTCTAGAGTGCTGGGATTACAGGAATGAGCCACCACACCCAGCCAGGTTATATTTTTATTGTATAGATTTAACTTTGAAATGCACAGGGCCCTAGAAAGTATTTTTTATGAATGTGTGTTTATCTAATTGTGTGAATGTAATACTATAGAATATTAAGATAAAATATGTGCTTTGAATGACGGTATTACATTAACCATGACCATCAGCATTATGAACAAAAGTTGTTGAGTAGTGACTCAGCTCTTAACTTCATACATTTCCAATTGACTGAGGGTCCAGAATAGCTCATCGGATACTTGGTTGGTACCAAAAATCATTCCTTAGAAACGAAGACAGCTGAAAGGGCATCAGAAATCTCCCAGCAGTTCCTCTGCTACAGAAAGTAAATTCTGTCTTACTTCCTGAATGTCAAAGTGATTTTTTTTCTGGCTTCCTCTGTGATTAAAAAAAAGGACTGCTTGGAAGGCTTTGGAAAGTTTGCTTTCATTTCTGGTCATTGTTCATGGCACAACTTCAGGGTAGCAGGCACCAAAGGGATAAGAATAGCGTGGGTGCTACTATGCAGTGAGATCAGCCACAGTAAAGACTATGAAAGAATAAAGAAAAATGACCAGAGCTTGTTTTTAAAAAATACAGAGCTGAGTCTATTCAGATGCAAGCAAAGGAGGAAGAGCTCATGAAGAAACGCACTGAGCATAACACAACATTTACATTCTGGATAGGGGGCCCTGCTGGTTGTGCTAATGGAGGATTGATCACCAATGTTGTGGTTGCAGCAGAATGAGCTCACAGGTGTGTGCATGGGGGTTAAAACAAGCCCCGTTGTTCATTGGCATGGGAAATGTCTTCAGTTTGGTCCAGAGGGGATCAGGGGTCAGTCCAAGTGCATGCGCCTCTGTCAGCAGCAGCTGGCTGGGGCCAGGTGTGATGGAACACAAGGGGCAGTTGTGATGTGTCTTAGACAGGTGCTGCTGTGGTAGAAATTTTTATTTGCAACTCTAATTCACTTAGTCAGCACCTATGGATCCTCTGATATTGATCACTTCGTTCTGATCTTTGCTCTCATGTCATGAGATTGGAGAGGCTTTTCTTGTCCTAAAATCGCATCCCCTCTCCACTCCTGACTCTAGTTCACATCTCTGCATAACTCCTGTCCCTGTCTGTCATCCTGTGAAAGGGAGTGCAGTTATTAGACCCCAGCATCTTTGCTGCTGTCTCATCCACTTCTAGTGGAAGCTTCATCAGGAAAGGGCTTTTTTGCGTCCCCCTATGCATCCGCCTGAGTGTTCAGCACCTAGGACAGTGCCTGGCACCCAGTAAGTACTCAGTAAGTGTTTCTGAGTAAAAAGCAATACATCAGGCCGGGCGTGGTGGCTCACGCCTGTAATCCCAGAACTTTGGCAGGCAGAGGTGGGCAGATCACCTGAGGTCAGGAGTTCGAAACCAGCCTGGCCAACATGGTGAAACCCCGTCTTTACTAAAAAATATGAAAATTAGCCAGCCGTGGTAGCTCACGCCTATAATCCCAGCTACTTGGGAGGCTGAGACAGGAGAATCACTTGAACCTGGGAGGTGGAGGTTGCAGTGATGGAGATCGTGCCATTGCACTCCAGCCTGGGTGATGAGAGTGAAATTCTGTCAAAAAAAAAAAAAGCAATGCTTCAAAACAAGGGAATAGGGAGAGATTTCTGGGTTTTTGGTTTGTTTTTTGGTTTTTAAGACTTAGAGTCTCGCTCTGTCACCCAGGCTGGAGTGCAGTGGCACAATCATAGCTCCCTGCAGCCTTGAACTCCTGAACTCACACCATCCTCTTGCCTCAGCCTCCAGAGTAGCTGGAACTACAGATGCATGCCATTGCACCTGGCTAGTTTTGTTTTCAGTTTATGTTGAGACAGGGTCTTGCTATGTTACCCAGGCTGGTCTTGAACTTCTGGGCTCAAGCAATCCTTCCATCTCTGCCTCCCAAAGTGCTGGGATTACAGACAAGAGCCACTATGCCCCACCGAGATTTCTTAAAGAACACAAAATTACAGTCAGATAGGAGGAATGAGTTCTAGTGTTTATAGCATTGTAGGATGGCTACAGTTAACAATAATATATTATGTGGTTTCAAATCGCTAGAAGGAGTATACTGAATGCTCCCAACACAAAGAAATCCTAAATGTTCGAAATCATGAATATGCTAATTACTGTGATCTGAGCACTATAAATTATATGTATTGCAACATCATTATGTACCCCATAAATATGTACAATTATTATATGTTAATTGTTTTAAAGCAATGCATCGAGTATTAGACAAAACTAGAATTGGTTGTTTTTTGGGAGTTTTTTTGTTTTTGTTTTTGTTTTCGAGACAGATCTGGGTCTGTTGCCCAGGCTGGAGTGCAGTGGTGTGGCAGAGCGAGATCTGTCTCAGCTCACTGCAACCTCCCCCTCCTAGGTTCAAGCGATTCTCCTGCCTCGGCCTCCCAAGTAGCTGGGATTACAGGCACGTGCTACCATACCCGGCTAAGTTTTGTATTTTTAGTAGACGGGGTTTCACCATGTTGGCCAGGCTGATCTTCAACTCCTGACCTCAGGTGATCCACCTGCCTCATCCTCCCAAAGTCCTGGAATTACAGGCGTGAGCCACCACGCCCAGCCAAAACTAGAGTTTTTAAATAAAAACATTGTATAATAAAACATAAGTCAGGGCCAGGTGCAGTGGCTCACACCTGTAATCCCAGCACTTTGGGAAGCCCAGGCGAGTGGATCACCTGAGGTCGGGAGTTCAAGACCAGCCTGACCAACATGGAGAAACCCCCATCTCTACTAACAATACAAAAATTAGCCGGGCGTGGTGGTGCATGCCTGTAATCCCAGCTACTCAGGAGGCTGAGGAAGGAGAATCACTTGAACCCGGGAGGCGGAGGTTGCAATGAGCCAAGATTGTGCCATTACACTCCAGCCTGAGCAACAAGAGCGAAACTCCATCTCAAAAAAAAAATCATAATTCAAATGCTGTAAAAAAAATCATAATTCAAATGCTGTATACTTCAGTTAAAATATTTCTCAAATCCTACGTTAAAAAGGATAGGATCCAAGTGCAGTGGCTTACACCTGTGGTCACAGCACTTTGGGAGACTAAGGCAAGACAATTGCTTGAGTCCAGGAGTTCAAGACCAGCCTGGGCAACATAGCAAGAGCCTGTCTCAACAACAAAAAAATAAGATAAAATAATTAGCCATGATGGCATGTGCCTGTAGTCTCAGCTACTCAGGAGGCTGAGGTGGGAGGATCACTTGAGCCCAGGAGGTTGAGGCTGCAGTGAGCTATGATCGCACCACTAGACTCCAGCCTGGGTGACAGAGCAAGATCCTATCTTGATTTTTTTTAAAGCACAGGGAGATGGGAACACTCATACCCTGCTTTGGAAGACAATTTACCAGCATCTGTAAAAATAGCAAATTCTCCTACCCTTCCATCCAAGAGTTCTCCCTCTCTGACTCTACACCAGCCCCCGTACATAGGACGTCAGAGCACACATGTTCACAGCAGCCTCATTTGTGAAAAATTGAAAATGAGTTACAGTCTCTCTCAGCTGCTTGCTTCCCGTGGGCCTCATCAGAGCACACAGCAGGCACTCAGCGAATGCAGCCCTCATTGTCCTGCAGCATGCCTGCCTCTCCTCTCTCACGGCCAGTGCTGAGCCATCTGCATGAGTGACCCAGTCTGCTCCACCAGCGACCACTGTCTCTTTCCACAGTTCCCACCCCTAACAGGCTGTCTCGGATTTGCCATGGTCTAGCAGCTGAGCTCCACCTGCTGAGTGGCCATAGCCTCTACAGGTTCTGCTCGATGGAGACTGGATGGCTGGCGCAGACACCACTGGGTTTCAGCTCAGCCAGACTCAGGCATTTAGGGGAACCTTTGTGAACAAAAGGCCCCAAAAGAGCTGGTCATTTGGGCTTTGCTTCAGGAAGCAGAAAGGGAGACACAGTTTGTCTCACAGGGAGAGCTGCGACTTTGTCACGGAAGGCTGAGTTAACCTCTGGGGCTCGGCCAATGGCCGTCTTCAGTGCCCCCACATCCATCGGACAGGGAAGGCTTTGTGGACCCTTCTGCCTTGTCAGGCCTGGAGTTCAGTCCTAGAGCTCCTTGACCGATCACCTAAACTAGGTGTATCAAGCAAAGAAATTGGGATCGGGCCTCCGTGGGTCAGGCATTCCATTTCAACTGGAGCTCAAAGCTTAGTAGCAATACTAGTCAGTAGGAGAATTTGTGTTGAATGAGTTCAGTGGAAGCTGATCACAGTGAATGCAAAGATAAGCACTTACAGGCAGTACTGAGAAATTCCACAACAACAGGGATGAAGAGGAAGTCCCAAAAGATTCCAAAACAGAGAGGGAGAGAGACAGAGGCAGCGGAAAGGGAGAGAGAGAGGAGAGGAGAGAGAAGAGAGACAGAGAGAAGACAGAGAGGGAGAGAGAGAGGAGGGGAGAGGACGAAGAGGGAGGAGAGAGAGAAGACAGAGAAGAAAGAGGAGAGACAGGGAGGACAAAGGAGAGGGAGAGGAGAGAGAGACGGAGAAGAGAGAGAGGGAGAGGGAGGAGAGAGAAAGGAGGGGCCGGGCGTGGTGGCTCATGTTTGGGAGGCCGAGGCGGGTGGATCACCTGAGGTCAGGAGTTTGAGACCAGCTTGACCAATATGATGAAACCCCATCTCTACTAAAAATATGAAAATTATCTGGGTGTGGTGGCATGCGCCAGGCCACCTATACAGAACAAAGAGGAAGATTCTAGTTCCTGAATCATACCCTGAGTAATAGGAAGTTTATTTTAACTCAAAGAGACTAGAAATTGTTAGAGTTCATGCTAAGCCCTGACCCATCAGTGGTGGCAAATAGCAGCGAGCTTGTCCCACTGCATGCAGCTCTGGTTGGATCAGCATGAGCCACTGTGTCACTAAAGAGGCCACGGCACAACAAGCATTCCACACGCACAACCACTCTTAGGACGCGGTGGCTCACGCCTGTAATCCCACCACTCTGGGAGGCCGAGGCAGGTGGATCACAAGGTCAGGAGTTCAAGACCAGCCTGGCCAGCATAGTGAAACCCCATCTCTACTAAAAATACAAAAAATTAGCTGGGCATAGTGGTGCACACCTGTAGTCCCAGCTACTTGGGAAGCTGAGGCAGAAGAATTGCTTGAACCCGGCAGGCAGAGGTTGAGGTGAGCCGAGATTGCACCACTGCACTCCAGCCTGGGCAACAGAGCGAGACTCCATCTCAAAAACAAACAAACAAAACAAAACAAAAACAAAAACCAATTCTATTGCAATGTTTATTCAAACACTGTCATTTTAATTCTGGCTCTCTCTTTTTCTTTCTCTCTCTGTATATATTATGTATATATTTCTCTCTCTCTCTCTTTTCTTTCCCTCTCTCTTTCTGTATTTCTTTCTCTCTCTTTTTCTTCTTTTTTTTTTTTTTTTTGACAGAGTCTTGCTCTGTCGCCCAGGCTGGAATGCAGTGGTGCAATCTTGGCTCACTGCAACCTCTGCCTCCCAGGCTTAACCAATTCTCCTGCCTCAGCTTTCTGAGCAGCTGGGACCATAGGCACACACCACCATGCCTGGCTAATTTTTGTATGTTGTTTGTTTGTAGAGATAAGGTGTCACTATGTTGCCCAGGCTGGTCTTGAACTCCTGGGCTCAAGCCATCCTCCCACCTCGGCTTCCCAAAGTGCTGGGATTACAGGCATGGGCCACGGCACCCGGCCTCTCTTTCTTTCTCTTTCTGTCTCTTTTTTCTTTCTCCTTTTTTCTCTTTCTCTTAATAATTTAATCTTTTAAAAGTTGTCTCACATGGCAAAGCTTTGGCTTTACAAAGCGAACAAAAAAAAACTTCCCCATGAAAAGTGTCCTGATTCATTACCACTTTTTTTCATTTTTTCCTGTTTTTCAGTGCGTTTGACATATGCGTCATTGTCGTAGTAGCACGTGTATAATTTTACGTCCTGTTTTTCATGTAGCCTCCTATTAGCACTTACCATCTTGCCCCTGAGCCTTCGTAGCTGTCATTTTTGATGTCTACATAATATTCTTTGATTGAGTACCCCATGATTCATTTTCTTCTCTCCTGCTTTTGGCCACTTTGGTTGTTTCCAATTTGTGCCATTATAAATAACACTGCAATTAACGGCTTTTATTTCCTCAGATACATTTGCATCTGTTTTATGAATTAAAAGCAGCTGAACTGACTTCTGTGTCATTCCTGTTTGAACAAAAATGGAATGTCCTGGTTTCATAACAGGGGACAATCTAAATTTAGACCCACTGACAGAGCTGTGCGACAAGGGGAACGGCAGAGTAGAGGTCGTAAAGCATTTCAGAAAAAGTCTATTTAGTTCATTTGTCCCACTTTGAGGAGAAGACGAAGTCTTGTGTTGCTCCAAAGTGAGCGCAAGATTGGTAACTACCCTTGACAGGAGTTTTTTTTTTTAAATAAATAAATAAATAAATAAACAAACAGTATCATGGCCGGGCACGGTAGCTCACGCCTGTAATCCCAGCACTTTAGGAGGCCAAGGTAGGTGGATCACCTGAGGTCAGGAGTTTGGGACCAGCCTGGCCAACATGGAGAAACCCCGTCTCTACTAAAAATACAAAATTAGCTGGGCGTGGTGGCGCACACCTGTAGTCTCACCTACTCGGGAGGCTGAGGCAGGAGAATGACTTGAACCCAGAAGGTGGAGGCTGCAGTGAGCCAAGATCGCACCACTACACTGCAGCCTGGGTGACAGAGTGAGACTCTGTCACAAAACAACAAACAAACAAACAAAAACAGTATAACTTCCAGTTCTGTTCCTTTCTTCTGACCTTGCTATGCATGACCAAAGTGAAGAGCAACTATGAACGCATGATGTCCAAGTAACACTGAGAAGGTTTCTGGTCTTCGTATGTTTTGTCTCCACAGATAAAGCAATGCCTGGTGAGGGGACGGCATGTATGTTTGTGTGGAGGGTGATGAATAAAGAAAAGTAACCCATGAGGACCCTCAGAAATTTAAAATGTTGGTTCCAACATGGAGCTCAACAGACCAGGTGAAGAATAGATCAATGCACCTGAAAATTAATTATGGCCCCAATAATCAAGCTGCTCAAAAGGCATCTCATGTGAATTTCCTGTGTGGAGGATTGACAGAACAGAGGAGAGAGAGAAAATTAATAGTGAAATAAAACTACCCAGAGATAAATGAAGACACATGTATGTGCGTTGAATGAGTTCACTGGAAGCTGATCACAGTGAGTGAAACAGATAAGCACTTACAGGCAGCACTGGGAAATTTCACAACAACAGGGGTGAAGAGTAAGTTCCAAAAGATTTCAAAGCAGTCTGGGTGCAGTGGCTCACGCCTGTAATCCCAGCACTTTAGGAGACTGAGGCAGGTGGATCACCTGAGGTCAGGAGTTCAAGACAAGCCTGGCCAACATGGTGAAACCCCGTCTCTACTAAAAATACAAAAAATTAGCCAGGCGCGGTGGCAGGCACCTGTAATCCCAGCTACTCAGGAGGCTGAAGCAGGAGAATCACTTGAACCTGGCAGGCGCAGGTTGCAGTGAGCCGAGATGGCACCATTGCATTCCAGCCTGGGAAACAAGAGTGAAACTCCGTCTCAAAAAAAAAAAAAAATTCCAAGGGAGAGAGAGGGGAGCAGGGGAAAGAGAGGGAATAGGAGAGAGAGGGGAGAGGGAGGAGAGGCAGAAGAGAGGGAGGAGAGACGGAGAAGAAAGGAGAAGGAGAGGAGAGAGAGAGAGAAGGAGGGAGAAGAGAGAGAAAGGAAAGAGAGAGAAAAAGAAAACAACTTCCCGGGTGGGCGTGGTGGCTCACGCCTGTAATCTCAGCATTTAGGGAGGCTGAGGTGGGCAGATCACTTGAGGTCAGGAGTTTGAGACCAACCTGGCCAATATGGTGAAACCCCATCTCTACTAAAAATACAAAAATTAGCCGGGCGTGGTGTTGGGCACCTGTAGTCCCAGCTACTCGGGAGGCTGAGACAGGAGAATCCCTTGAACCCAGGAGGCAGAGGTTGCAGCGAGCCAAGATCACACCACTGCACTCCAGCCTGGGCAACAGAGTGAGATTCTGTCGAAAAGAAAAAAGAAAAGACAAGAAGAGAAAAGAAAAGAAATTTCCCTACAAAGAAACAAAAATTAAATTGGGTTCTGCCTCCTCACTGGGGACAATGGATGCCGGAAGACAACAGAGCAGTAACCTCAAAAGTTTTGGAGATGAAAATTATTTTGAACTTAGCATTTTAGGCCAGGCGCAGTGGCTCACACCTGTAATCCCAGCACTTTGGGAGGCTGAGGCGGGTGGATCACCTGAGGTGAGGAGTTCAAGACTAGCCTGGCCAACATGGTGAAACCTCATCTCAACTAAAAATACAAAAAAATTAGCTGGGCGTGGTGGCGGGCACCTGTAATCCCAGCTACTTGGGAGGCTAAGGCAGGAGAATCTCTTGAGCCCAGGAGGCGGAGCTTGCAGTGAGCCGAGATCACGCCACTGCACTCCAGCCTGGGCGACACAGTGAGACTCCATCTCAAAAAAAAGAAAGAAAGAAAAAAGAAAAATAGAAATAGATGTATAACTTTTTAATCTGTTAAAGGGTAGTTACTAGAAAAATAGAAACAGATGTATAACTTCTTTAATCTGTTCCTAAACTACTGGAGGAACAATAATAAAATAACCACTCCTCAAAGGACAAGAAATAAAGCATGAAACTATCCGTGGCTAGGTGTGGTGGCATACATCTGTAATCCCAGCTACTCAGGAGGCTGAGGCATGAGAATCGCTTGAATCCAGGAGGTGAAGGTTGCAGTGAGCCAAGATCGAGCTACCACATTCCATTCTGGGTGACAGAGAGAGACTCTGTCTCAAAAAAAAAAAAAAGAAAAAAGAAAATATATGTATCAGTTAGTGTCATACCAGCTGAGAGTTACAGACAACGTGATTCCCTATGGCTTACAGAAAGAAGTGACTTTACTTTCTCGTGTTACAGAAAAGTTCAGACACGCCTGGCAGCAGACAAGGCTTGGAGCAGGGGTTTAAACAGTGCTCACAGGACTGAGTCTGTCCTTGTGTGGAGGCTGCCTTCCTCCACACTGGTCTCATCCTCGGGCCTTACATGGAGGCAGGTTACCTCCATCAGCTACTTCTGTCTTCCCAGTTCCAGTCCAGTGGGAAAGGGCCACCCTTCTACTAACAGTCCCACCAAATGCTCATTGCCCCTCATCAGCCTGATGGGCTTATGCGTGCAGGGGAACACAGGCTGTGATTAGCCAAGCCCTGAGCCACCTGCCCATCCTAGAATCAGGAAGGAAGTTGCAGATGAGAGTGGCTTAAGAAGGAACATAGCAGCCAGGCGTGGTGGCTCACGCCTGTAATCCCAGCACTTTGGGAGGCTAAGGTGGGCAGATCACCTGAGGTCAGGAGTTCAAGACCAGCCTGGCCAGCATTGCAAAACTCTATCTTTACTAAAAATACAAAAGTTAGCTGGGCATGGTGGCATGTGCATGTAATCCCAGCTAGTCGTGAGGCTGGGCCCGGGAGGCAGAGGTTGCACTGAGCGGAGATCGTGCCACTGCACTCCAGCCTGGGCAACAGACCAAGACTCCATCTTAAATAAATAAATAAATAAATAAATAAAAGAATGAGCCTGGCTTTAATTACATTTTAAAATAACTTAGAGAGTGTAACTGGATTGTTTGTAACTCAAAGGATAAATGCTTGAGGGGATAGATACCCCATCCCCCTGGTGTGTTTATTTCACATTGCATGCCTGTATCAAAATATCTCATGTACCCCATAAATATATACACCTACTATGTACCCACAAAAATTAAGTTAAAATATATATATACATACATACACACATATATACATGTATATATATATACATGTATATATAAAAGAAAAAAAGAATGAGCCTGACCAAGCACGGTGGCTCACACCTGTAATCCCAGCACTTTGGGAGGCCAAGACAGGAGGATCACTTGAGCCCAGGAGTTCAAGACAAGCCTGAGTAACATGTCAAAACCTTCTCTTTACAAAAAATACAAAAATTAGCTGGCACGCTGACACACACCTGTAGTCCCGGCTACTTGGGACTAAGCAACATTGCCTAGACATCGTCAGATCCCTCTCTGATACCCTCTCCAGCAGAGGTTCTCTTGCTCTCCTCCCTCCGGTAAGTAGCTCCATCCCATAGCCTCTGAAGTTTGCATGCCATGAGGGACCGCCCCCTCCAGCAAATCTGTCAAGGCTTTGACCAAAGAAAAGGTATGCATTCTACTGCCATCTTGTGGTCATGTGTTTTTCTTTGCTCAGCCTCCAAACCCCTCAAACCCTACAATTACCTCCTGTGCTTATTGAGGAATAGAAGGACCAGAGACTTGGGTGATACTCCTCAGGCCACACAGCTAGTCAGGGTGGTGCTAGGACTAGAACTTTACTCTCTTGACTCGGTGGCATTTTACTTTCACCCGCAGGTTTTCGCTGGACTTCCTGGTTTCACTAGACCAGGGGTCAGCAAACAACAGCCCATGGGCTGAATCCGGCCCACTGCTCATTTTGTCAATAAAGTTTTATTGGCACACAGCCACACTGGTTTATGTATTGTCTGTGTCAGCTTTCTTGCTACAGCAGCACTGTTGAATAGTTGCAACGGGGACCACAGAGCCAGCAAAACCTGAAATATTTGCACTCTGGCCCTTTACAGAAAAGGTTTGCAGATCCCTGCCCCAGTAGTGGCCCCTGCTAGTCCTGAAGGTAGATTCCAGTTTATAGAATCTCAGTGTGACATGATGAGATGGACTGAGATATAGCCAAGCACCAACCACTTTGAAATTGTTGAAATAGTTGAAAATCCTTGCTCTCCATTTTTAACTCTGGATTGGCTCTGGGTTACAGACACATGGGTTTTTAGTGCTGCAATAGATGCTTCCTTAAATCCACTACCTGATGCCCCCCCGTGAGGAGATCGGAAAGGCAAGCCTAGTTGCTCTTATTAGAAAAGAAACAGGCCGGGCGTGGCTGCTCACTCCTGTAATCCCGGCACTTTGGGAGGCCAAGTTGGGCGGATTGCCTGAGGTCAGGAGTTTGAGACCAGCCTGGTCAACATGGTAAAACCCTGTCTCTACTAAAAATAAAAAAAATTAGCCAGGCGTGGTGGTGGGCACTTGTAATCCCAGCTATTTGAGAGGCTGAGGTAGGAGAATCGTTTGAATCCGGGAGGTGGAGGTTGCAGTGAGCCAAGATCATGCCACTGCACTCCAGCCTGGAAGACAGAGTGAGACTCTGTCTCAAAAAATAAAAGAAAAAGAAAAGAAAATAATAGTCGGCCCCAGTGTGTGTTGTTCCCATCTTTGTGTCCATGTATCCTCATCATTCAGGTCCCACTTGTAAGTAAGAATATGCAGTATTTGATTTTCTGTTCCCAAGTTAGTTTGCTAAGGATAACGGCCTCCAATTCCACCTAAGTCCCCGCAAAGGACATGATCTCATTCTTTTTTATGGCTGCATATTATTCTATGTTGTGTATATGTACCACATTTTCCTTATCTGGTCTATTATTAATGGGCATTTAGGTTGATTCCATGTCCTGGCTATTGTGAATAGTGCTGCAATGAACATATGCGTGACATCGCCTAGACTTCGTCAGACCCACTCTCTGATCCCCTCTCCACCAGGAGTTCCTTTGCCTCTCCTTTCTGGGAAGTGGCCCCATCCCATAGCCTCTGAAAGTTGCACACTGTGAAGGACTTTTGTGTGTCTTTATGGTATGATTTATATTCCTTTGGGTATATACACGAGTTCACTTGTGGATATGGTTTGACTGTGTCCCCATCCAAATCTCATCTTGAATTGTAGCTCCCATAATTCCCACGTGTTGTGGGAGGGACCCAGTGGGAGATAATTGAATCATGAGGGCGGTTTCCCCCATTCTGTTCTCATGGTAGTGAGTAAGTCCCACAACATATGATGATTTTATAAGGGGTCTCCCCTTTTGCTTGACTCTCATTCTCTCTTGTCTGCCACCATGTGAGACATGCCTTTCACCTCCCACCATGATTGTGAGGCCTCCATAGCCACGTGGAACTGTGAGCCCATTAAACCTCTTTTTCTTTATAAAATACTCATTCTTACATGCACATGTATGTTTATTGCAGCACTATTTACAATAGCAAAGACTTGGAACCAGCCCAAATGTCCATCAATGATAGACTCAAGAAAATGTGGCACATATACACCATGGAATACTATGCAGCCATAAAAAAGAATGAGCTCATATCCTTTGCAGGGACATGGATGAAGCTGGAAACCATCATTCTCAGCAAACTAATGCAGGAACAGAAAACCAAACACGGCTTGTTCTCACTCATAAGTGGGAGTTGAACAATGAGAACACATGGACACAGGGAGGGGAACATCACACACTGGGACCTGTTGGGGGGTGGGGGCAAGGGGAGGAAGAACATTAGGACAAATCCCTAATGCATGCAGGGCTTAAAACCTAGATGACGGGCTGATAGGTGCAGCAAACCACCATGACACATGTATACTTACGTAACAAACCTGCATGTTCTGCACATGTATCCCAGAACTTAAAGTAAAATAAATAAATAATTACCCAGTCTCGGGTACGTCTTTTTTTTTTTTTTTTTTTTTTTTTTTCCAGATGGAGTCTCACTTAGTCGCCAGGTTGGAATGCAGTGGCGTGATCTCGGCTCACTGCAACCTCCGCCTCCTGGGTTCAAGTGATTCTCCTGCCTCAGCCTCCCAAGCAGCTGGGACTACAGGTGCCCACCACCATGCCCAGCTAATTTTTGTATTTTTAGTAGAGATGGGGTTTCACCATGTTAGCCAGACTGGTCTTGAACTGTTGACCTGGTCCACTCACCTGGGCCTCCCAAAGTGCTGGGATTACAGGCATGAGCCACCGTGCCCCGCCCCCAGTCTTGGGTGTGTCTTTATCAGCAGCATGAAAATGGACGAATACACCTATACAGCAAACCTATACAAGTACGTCTGCACTGAAAATAAAAGGTTTTTTAAAAAAAGAAAAGAAAGGCCTTAGTTCTTAAGCAATGACTAAAATGTGGGGAAACTCAGGTGGAATTCTGCAACGACACTGAAGTATCACGGTTCAATTTTAGACACAAAAAGCCAGGGAGGCAAAGACACCCACCATGAGCCAAGCTTTGCTGGGTTTGGGGAGGGAAGGGGACAATTGCTGTAATCTTGAGACTGAACAGTGCTGGAGGGAGGATTCAGGACAGCTTGGTAAGGGGCTTAAAAGATATTGACATGTACCCCAAATTGTATTTAATGGCATTTTGCTAAGTAATCTGGTTTCCGGTTTTAGATTCCGATTTTAGTTAGAAAGAGCTTATGCCGGGACACTGGACTGGACAGAAGAGCCACTTTCCTGCCTCACAGGGGCACAGTTTCTTTCTAGAATTCTCTTATGCAGAGTGTCTGTCCAAGATTAAATTGAAGCAGATGGTCCAGGCACGGTGCCTCACGCCTGGAATCCCAGCATTTTGGCAGGTTGAGGCAAGAGGATTGCTTGAGTCCAAGAGTTCAAGACCAGCTTGGGCAACACAGTGAGATCCCTGTCTCTATTTCCTTTTTTTTTTTTTTTTAAGATGGAGTCTCACTCTGTGCCCCAGGCTGGAGTGCAATGGTGTGATCTTGGCTCACTGCAGCCTTTGCCTCCCAGGTTCAAGCAATTCTCCTGCCTCAGCCTCCCAAGCTGGAATTATAGGCACTGGCCACCACACCCAGCTATTTTTTTTTTTTCTGTATTTTTAGTAGACACGGGATTTCACCATGTTGGCCAGGCTGGTCTCAAACTCCTGACTTCAGGTGATCCACCCACCTTGGCCTCCCAAAGTGCTGAGATTACAGGTGTGAGCCACTGCACCCGGCCTCCCTGTCTCTATTTCTAAAAGAAATATGTATATACTAATAATAAATAATTAAATAAATAAATAAAAGAAAGGGGACAGACTTCTCTCTCCATTGCTTAAAAATCTCCTTATATAGCTGGAAAGTAGCAAATTGTAGGAAAGCAAGAGGAAAAGTCCTAGGGGAAGGAAGCCCAGCAATTCCTAAGACATGTGATGTGTCCTAATCCCCAGCTGGTTGACTTATGTGCCTGAGGAGTCTGAGGACATGGCTATCTGGATCTCTGGGCATGAGTGCCCGTCCCTGGGACACCTCTCAGAGCCCAGCTGTCTGGAAAGGCCACCTGTGGGCGTCTAATCCACAGCCCAGCTGAGCCCTCCATGTGCACCGCCTTGGACATCCAGCCCCATGCAGCCTGGAGATGCTGTAGCCCCAGCACTCTGGGCTGGTGACCCCACGAGAGGCCCTGCACAAGAACCGCCCCACCAAACCCTTCCCAAATTCCTTACCCATGAAATCAAAAGCAAAACAAAAATGGTTGTTGTGAGCTGCTAAGCTTAGGGTTGATTTGTTGGGTAGCAGTAGCAATCTGGAACAACTGCCCAGAAGAGATATGCATCTGCCTCCGCCAAGGGAACTGCCGGGGAAGAGCCCCCAGTAGGGAGTCTGTACAGAGTTGTAGAAGGTGGAGAGAGAGGGAGAAAGAGAGAAAGAGGAGAGGGAGGGAAAGAGAGAGAACAGGGAAAGATAAGAGAGAGGGGGAGAGATGTTACCAAAACACCAGGGGTTTGGTCTAGGCCCTGCTGCTCACTGCACAGAAAGCCAATCACTGAGACAATGAGTGTTGCTGAGGGAGAAGGCTTTAATCGGGTGCAGCAGCTGAGATGGGAGCTCAGTCTCAAATCCATCTTCCTGACCCACTAAAGGCCTTTCTTTAGCAGGGAAGAAATGTAACTATGTGTAAGAAAACAGGAACTCGGATAAAACAAAGCCAAGTCTGAAGCTTTAAGAACTTGATCAGATGGGTCAACTTCTATGTTTATCTAAAAAACAAAAAAACTTGTCTATGGGACTACTAGGTTGGTTTCAGAGACAGAAGTAGAGGGAGAGAGAGAAGAGGGAGAGAAGGCAGGGAGAGAGAATGGGAAGGGGGAGAGAGAAAAGGGGGAGGTAGGAGAGGAGAGAGAGAAAGGGGGGAGACAGGAGGGGAGAGAGACAGGAGAGAGAAAGAGAGCAGGGAGAAATAAGAAAAAGAGCAGGGAATGATAAGAGAGAGAGAGGAAAGGGAAAGAGGAGGGGAGAGAGAAAGAGGGGGAGGAAGAGAGAGAAGGGGGAAAGAGGAGGGGAAAAGAGGAAGAAGAGAGTGGAGAGAGAAAGGGGGAGAGGAGGGAGAGGAGAGAGAGAAAGAGGGAGAGAGGAGGAAAAGAGAGGTGAGAGAGGGGAGGGAGAAAGAGGACGGAGAGAGAAGGGGAGAGAGGAGGGAGAGAGGGAAAGAGGGAGAGGGAGAAAATGAGGAGAGAGGAGGAAGAGCGAGGAGGGAGAGGAGGAAGAGAAAGGAGGGAGAGAGGGGGAGAGAGGAGGGAGAGAGAGAGGAGGAAGAGAGAGGAAGGAGAGAGAAAGGGGAGTGAGAAGGGAGAGAGAAAGAGGGAGAGGGAGAAAGATTGGGGATAGACAGGAGAGAGGGGGAAGGTGAGGGAAGGGAGAGAAGAGAGAGAAAGAGGAGGGGAGAGAAAAAGAGGTGAGAGGAGTGAGAGAGAGAGGAGGTGGGGAGAGAGAAAAAGGGCAGAGAGAGAAGAGAGAGGGATGTCTGCACATCTGATCTCCAGGTTCAGAGAGTCAGGAGTTGGCTGACAACATCCACAATGGCATGCTGCCCTGTCCCTCCTCTCTCTAAGCTGCAGAGGGCAGGGAGGAAGCAGGACCATGGAGGGAAGACACCAGCCAGGTCTCCCCTTGCCCTCCGCAGGCTTCCAGCCCAAAGCAGCCCCAAACTAGAAGGGGGATTTAATGCTGAATCCAGCATGGAGCTTTAATTAACATCTCAAATTAGACAATCTGTTCAGTGTTGCTCAACTGGCTTGAGACTGCTTTTGCTTCTGAAACTGACCTGGGACTGTCCCTTGCATAAGAGTGAACCAAAAAACCACGGCCAATCCAGTCTCAATTTGGGGGATGGGCGAAAGTGGAAGTAGGAGAAAAAAAAGCTGCGTTTGATTGTGTCTGGAATTGTGTATCTTCAACACAGTGAAGCCAGCCCCGTGAAATTCAGGATGTTTTCATCTCACGTGCCGGTTTCTAGAAGCCTCATCCTCCTGGATCCTCTCATCTGATTACACTTCAGGTTTATCTGGGCTTTTTTCTCTTAAAAACACAACATTTTTATAGACTCATGTCTAGACTTGCACCTTTTCAAATCTGAGTCTTTTTTTTTTTTTTTTTAGACAGAATTTTCACCCTTTTTACCCAGGCTGGAGTGCAGTGACACAATCTCAGCTCACAGCAACCTCCTCTGCCTCCCGGATTCTAGCGATTCATCTGCCTAAGCCTCCCGAATAGCCGGGATTACAGGCATGCGCCACCATGCCCAGCTAACTTTTTTGTATTTTTAGTAGAGATGGGGTTTCACCATGGTGGCCAGGCAGGTCTCGAACTCCTGACCTCAGGCTATCTGCCCGCCTCGGCCTCCCACAGTGCTGGGATTACAGGAGCGAGCCACCTCACTTGGCCTCTCTAAGTCTTTGTTTGAGTGTTTGTTCAGAGACAGGGTCTCTCTCTGTCACCCAGGCTGGACTACAGTGGTGTGATCATAGCCCACTGCAGCACTCCTGGGTTCCAGGAATCCTTCAGGAACTCCTGGGCTCAATTAATCCTCTTGCCTCAGCCCCTCCAGTAGCCAGGACTACAGGCATGTGCCCCCATGCTGGGCTTTTTTTTTTTTTTGACAGGACCTCACTCTGTTGTTGCCCATGCTGGAGTGCAGTGGTGTGATCATGGTTCACTACAGCCTCAGACTCCTGGCCTCAAGCAATCCTCCTGCCTTAGCCTCCCAAAGCGCTGGGATTACAGGTGTGAGCCACCGCACCCGACATCCCTGAGTCCTTACATTGTTGCCTGGCCATGCACTCTCTGCCCACCACCACTCTCAACACTTTGGAAGCATTTAATTCACCAGAAGGGTGACGGGGTGATGGTTTTACAGGTCCTAGGAAGAACACACAATGTCACACTCACGTAAGTGTGCATGCTCACACCCAAATCAGACACACCCTAAAGCTGTTCAGTGTTGCTCAGAAACACCCTCAGGAGATCGCTGGTGGGTTTGATTCCCGCCCTGCTCACACCGGCTTCTCATTCCCATCAGGCCCACAGTGCAAACCCCTTGAGCAAGCACAGCCAGTGGGGAAAGGCCCCTCGGTGGGCAGACGCAACACAGGCCCCACAGGGACAGCTCTTCAGATTTTCACATTTTTCCTAAAATGTCAGAAACCTGGATTTTTAATTTTATTTATTTTTTGGTAACTCTCCTGATTTCTCTATGCTGGCAACAAAATAAAAATAATTTTAAAACATTCAATGAGCCAAGCAAAACAAATATATGCACCCGATTCCAAACAGGCTTACAACCTCTGATTGACAGCGAGGTCTCCTCCATCATAAATCACAAGGGCAATGATGGTATTACCTGCATTGGAGCTGGATTCAGCAGAGAAAAGGAGGTAGGGCTGAGGAGATGAGTCACAGCCGTCTCTTTGCCATGGAAACCCCAGGGGAGGAGGCTTTTTTTTTTTCTGTAGTAAGAGATCAATGAGAGATTAATAATAATCCTGTACATTGATGCAGCACTTCAAACTTGAGTGCTTGCCCATCTATAATCTCATTTGATCCCTAGAACAGCCCCGTGAGCTTGTCAAGAATGCCTGACACTCTCTAACCTGATAAAGGCAGATAAAGACCCAGGCAATTTCACACACAGAAAGAAAGAAGGTGGGGAAAGGTAATGGGAGAACCCAGGTTTTAGTGGAAGGGCTCAGAAAGAGTTCATTTTTCTTTGCTTTTATCTGATATTGCTGTCTCTCTCTCTCTCTTTCTTTCTCCCTTTCTCCCTCTTTCTCTTTAAGAGACAAGGTCTTGCTCTACTGCCCAGACTGGAATGCAGTGATGCAATCATAGCTCACTGCAGCCTCAACATCTCAGGCTCAAGTGTTCCTCCCACCTCAGCCTCCTGAGTAGCTGGGACCACAGGCACGCACCAACACATCTGGCTAATTCTTTCATTTTTTTTTTGAGATGCAGTCTTGCTGTGTTGCCCAGGCTGGAGTGCAGTGGTGCAATCTCAGCTCACTGCAAACTCTGCCTTCAAGTGATTCTCCTGCCTCAGCCTCCCGAGTAGCTGGGATTACAGGCATGCACCACCATGCCCAGCTAATTTTTGTACTTTTAGTAGAGACAGGGTTTCACCATGTTAGCCAGGCTGGTCTCAAACTCCTAACCTCAGGTGATCCACCCACCTCGGCCTCCCAAAATGCTGGGATTACAGGCGTGAGCCACCTCGCCCGGCCTAATTCTTTAATTTTGTTTAGAGATGTGATCTCACTATGTTGGCCAGGCTGGTCTCAAACTCCTGGCCTCAAGTGATTCTCCCATCTCTGCCTCCCAAAGTGCTGGGATTACAGACATGAGCCACTGCGTCCAGCCTGTCTGCTCTGTTATACCCTGTCTCTGTGAAAGACGATTTTGCTTTGCAGTTGCAGAAGGTAAGAGACAAGGGTGTTTCTGCCATGAGAGGAAAGGCAGCAGCGGGAGTGAGAACACCAGCTGGCAAAACAAGACACAGCTGGCAAGATTTGCGAAGAAAATACGGCCTGGTGGTTGAGGATCCAGAGATGACCTTCACTGACTTGTCGATGTCACAAGCATCAAACCTGGCCCAACCTCCATGGAGTCCATTCGCATAAAAATCATTAACTGGAGCCAATCTTCACAATCTGGTGACTCAGAGGTAAATGTTCTTTTATCAAAAGTGGAGTGAACATAACCATTAGGATGGTTACTCTAAAAGAAAATAACAGAAAATTACAAGTGTTGGTGAGGATGTGGAAGCATTGGAACCCTTGTGCCCTATTGGTGGGTATGTAAAAGGTGCGACCACTGTGGAAAGCTGAATGGCAGTTCCTTAGGAAAGTAAACATAGAGTAGCCAGGCGCGGTGGCTCACACCTGTAATCCCAGCACTTTGGAAGGCTGAGGCGGGCAGATCACCTGAGGTCAGGAGTTCAAAACCAGCTTGGCCAACATGGCGAAACCCCATCTCTACTAAAAATACAAAAATCAGCCAGGCATGGTGGTGCATGCCTGTAATCTCAGCTACTCAGGAGGCTACTAAAGCAGGAGAGTCAGAGGTTCTGATTCTGCCTGGAAGGCAGAGGTTTCAGTGAGCTTAGATCATGCCACTGCACTCCAGCCTGGGCAACAGAGTAACACTCCATCTCAAAAAAAGAAAAAGAAAAAGAAAAAGAAAATTAAACATAGAGTTACCCTATGACCCAGCAATTCCATGTCTGGGTATATACTCAAAAGAATTGAATGTACATGTATGTTTATTGCAGCACTGTTTACAATAGCAAAGACTTGGAATCAAACCAAATGCCCACCAATGATAGACTGGATAAAGAAAATGTGGCACATATACACCATGGAATACTATGCAGCCATAAAAAAAGGATGAGTTCATGTCCTTTGCAGGGACATGGATGAAGCTGGAAACCATCATTCTCAGCAAACTATCACAGGAACAGAAAACCAAACACCACATGTTCTCACTCATAAATGAGAGTTGAACAATGAGAACACATGGACACAGGGAGGGGAACATCACATGCCAGGGCCTGTCAGGGGGCCGGGGGTTAGGGGAGGGATAGCATTAGGAGAAATACCTAATGTAGATGCCGGGTTGATGGGTGCAGCAAACCACCGTGGCACATGTACACCTATGCAACAAACCTGCACGTTCTGCACATGTATCCCAGAACTTAAAGTATAACAATAATAAAAAATTGAAAGCAGGGTCTCAAAAAATATTTGCACACCCACGTTCATAGCAGCGTTATGTATCACAAGAGTCAAAAGGTAGACGAGACACAGGTACCCACGAACAGATGGATGAATGAACAAAATGTGGCCTGTCATACAATGGAGTATTTTTCGGCCTTTAAAAGGAGATAAATTCTGACACCTGCTCCAACATGGATGGACCCTGAGGACATTACGCAGAGTGACATAAGCCGTTCCCCGAGAGACAAATACTATACGATTCCACTTATAGGAGGCACCTAGAGTCATCAAACTCATAGGGACAGAAAGTAAAATGATGGTTGCCAGGGAGAAGGGAGGAGGGAGAGTGAGTGTTTAATGGGAACGGAGTTCAAGATCACAAGATGAGAAAGTTCTGGAGATGAATGGATGGTTGCACAACCATGTGAATTAACACTCCTGAACTCACACTCAAAAATGGTTAAGATGGGGCCGGGTGCAGTGGCTCACGCCTGTAATCCCAGCACTTTGGGAGGCCGAGACGGGTGGCTCACCTGAGGTCAGGAGTTCTAGACCTGCCTGACCAACATGGTGAAACCCCATCTCTACTAAAAATACAAAAATTAGCTGAGTGAGGTGGTGCACGCCTGTAATCCCAACTACTCGGAAGGCTGAGGCAGGTGAATCGCTTGAACCCAGGAGGCAGAGGTTGCAGTGAGCTGATATTGTGCCACTGCACCCCAGCCTGGGCGAGATAGAGCGAGACTCCATCTCAAAAAAAAAAAAGGTTAAGATGGTAAATTTTATGCTACATGTATTTTCCACAATGTTTTAAAGAATGTAAATGGCCAGATGCAGTAGCTAATGCCTGTAATCCAGCTCTTTGGGAAGCTGAGGCAGGAGGATCACTTGAGTCCAGGAGTTCAAGACCAGCCTGGACAACATAGTGAGACCTCCATAGCTACAAAAAATAAAAAATTAGCCAGGCTTGGCGGTGCACACCTGTAGTCCTGGCTACTCTGCAGGCTGAGGCAGGAGGATGGCTTGAGCCCAGGAGTTCAAGGCTGCAGTGAGCTGTGATCGTGCCACTGCACTCCAGCCTGGGCTACAGAGCGAGAATTTGTCTCTAAAAATTAACTCTTTATGTTAAAAATTAATTTTTTTAAAATTAAGGTGGGGTGAAGTCTCAAGAATAAATGCATTCTCTTGAAGCCCAGCCTCCCTCTGCTCCCAGCTTTGGCTTCAACAGTTTCACCCTCCTTCCAAACTCCTCCATTACACTCTGCTGGTCTAAACTTGGGTAGGTTTGCCAATTCTGCTTCCTCTGCCTAGAATCCTCTTCCCTCCTTTATCCTATTTTTTGGCCAAACCCAGCTCAAACACCAGGTTTTGGAAGCCTTTTCCATCCTGACCACCCAACCCGCCCTGAAAGTCACCTGCTCTCCCACTGGGCCACGGCTTTGCCTGGACTGTATTTCCATCAGCCTCCTCTCATAGAGCACTTACGGCTACTTGTGCACATGTGCATCTCCCCTATCAGCCATGGGGGGTGTTTTGGGGAAGGTGCATGAAGGATTGGTGGGAACCAAGCCTTTTCTCACCCACCCAGGACAGAGAGGAAAGACCCAAATACTAGGCCGGGCGCAGTGACTCATGCCTGTAATCCCAGCACTTTGGGAGGCTGAGGTGGGCGGATCACCTGAGGTCAGGGGTTCGAGACCAGACTGGTCAACATGATGAAACCCCATCTCTACCAAAAATACAAAAAATTAGCTGGGTGTGGTGGCACGTGCCTGTAATCCCAGCTACTAGGGAGGCTGAGGCAGGAGAATCGATTGAACCCAGGAGGTGGAGGTTACAGTGAGCTGAGATCACGCCACTGCACTCCAGCCTGGGTGACAAGAGAGAAACTCTGTCTCAAAAAACAAAGGGAAAAAAAAAAGACCCAAATACTTGGAGACTGAATTTAATTAAAATGGGATTGTAATGGCCTTAAACATGCATGCTCATGACCTCATGGTGAATCTTCCACCTCTCTAGATTGTCAGCATGCGTAGGTTCCTGAGCTGGTGTTGCTGCAATTTTGGGGCATCTCTAGGGGCCATGAGGGCCCCATGAGTCTCATGGAACAGATGAAACCAATGGGAGATGGGTTAGGTGTGCAGCATGGTCCTAGGCTTAAGATTCCTCAGTAAACTGTGCCCAGCAGGGGAGGTGCCCATTGTTAAAGAAATGTGCCTAGTGACTGTCGGGCGCAGTGGCTCACACCTGTAATCCCAGCACTTTGGGAGGCCGAGGTGAGTGGATCACAAGGTCAGGAGTTCAAGACCAGCCTGGCCAAGATGGTGAAACCCGTCTCTACTAAAAATACAAAAAAATTAGCTGGGCGTGGTGGCGGACGCCTGTAATCCCAGCTACTCAGGAGGCTGAGGCAGAGAATTGCTTGAACCCGGGAGGTGGAGGTTGCAGTGAGCTGAGATTGCACCACTGCACTCCAGCTTGGGCGACAGAGCGAGACTCCGTCTCAAAAAAAAAAAGAAATGTGCCTAGTGACACATGAGGCCTGGGAAACTGGCATGGGGAGGTACTGAATAATGAAAACACTTTCAAAAGACAACGTTGGACACCATCATGCACTTAACCTAACTCAAGCCTTCAGGGCACTGGGGCCAGATTCCCAAGAAAAAGATTATAATAAACAGTAAAAGAGATCAATAATTTTTCAAAGGGCTCTACCCCCTGGGATATTTAAAAGCCCACGGGAAGGCTAGAAGTAAAGATGGCAGGAAGAAATGAGAGTCTAGAAATAGACACACACATATATCATCAATTGATTTATTACAAAGGTGCCAAGGCCATTGGAAGGAAAAGGGATAGTCTCTTCAACAAGTGGTGCTGGAACCACTGAATATTCTTATGCCATAAATAATAAGAAACGTCCACCCTGACCTCACACTGTGTAAAATATTAACTCAAAATGGATCATAGACCCAAATGTAAGAGTTGAATTCATAAAGCATCTAGAAAAAAGCAGTGGAGAACATCTTCGTGACCTTTGGTTAGGAAGAAATTTCTTAGATATGACACCAAAAGCACAATCTATAATAGAAAAAAGAGATAAATTGGATTTCGTCTCAATTTAAAATATTTGCTTTTCAAAACCACCATTAAGAAAATGGAAAGACTGGGCTCAGTGGCTCAGTCCTGTAACCCAAGCACTTTGGGAGGCTGAGGCAGGAGGATGGCTTGAGTCCAGCAGTTTGAGACCAACCTGGGCAACATAATGAGACCTCACATCTACAAAAAAAAAAAAAAAAAAAAGAGGTGGGAGGATCGCTTGAGCCTAGGAGGTCAAGAGGCTGTAATGAGCCGTGAGTGTGCCACTGCACTCCTGCCTGGGTGACAGGAGTGAGATCCTGTCTCCCCCTGAAAAAAAAAAAAAAAAATAGACAAGTCACAGACTGAGAAAAATATTTGTAAAACATGTGTGTGATTAAAAAAAAAAAACTTTTATCTAGAATATATAAAGAACTTCTACAATTTAGTAATAGGAAGACAAACAACCCAATTTAAAAAAAAGTAAAGGGCTGGGCACAGTGGCTCATGCCTATAATTCCCAGCAATTTGGGAGGCCAAAGTGGGCCAATCTCTTGAGCCCAGGACTTCAAGACCAGGGCAATGTGGCAAAATCCCATCTCTCCAAAAAATACAAAAATTACCTGGGCATAGTAGCACATGCCTGTAGTCCCAGCTACTCAGGAGGCTGAGGTGAGAGGATCGCTTCAGCCTGGGAGGCTGAGGTTGCAGTGAGCCAAGGTCATGCCACTGCACTCCATTGTCAGTGTGGGTGACCGAGCAAGACCCTGCCTCAAAAAAGAAAAAACATAAGTAAAATATGTGAATAGACAATCTATCAAAAAGTTATATAGGTAGCTAGTATATGCACAGGCATTATTAGTCATTAGTTGGATGCCAATTTAAACCACTATGAGATACCATTAACATCTATTAGAAGAGCTATAATCAAAAAGATTGTCAATTTGCACGGATATGGAGCAACTAAAACTCTCAAACATCGTGGATGGGAATATAAAATTGAAAAGCAGTTTGGCAATTTCTTTAAATTTTAAGCATACATCTATCACATAAACCTTATCATGCGAATCAGCAGTTCCACTCCTGGGTATCTACCCAAGAGAAATGAAAACGTGTGCACACAAAGTGATGGGCACAAATGTTCATAGCAGCTTTGATCACAAGAGCCTCCAACTGGATATGGTGCTGATGTCCATCAACTAATGAACAGATAAACAGATTGTGATGTAGATACACAGTAGACTATAATCAATAATAACAAGGAATGAACTCCTGAGGCCTGGTATTAGTCTGTTCTTGCATTGTTATAAAGAAATGCCCGAGACTGGGTAATTTATAAAGAAAACAGGTTTAACGAGCTCACGGTTCCTCAGGCTGCATGGGACGCATGGCTGGGGAGGTCTCAAGAAACTTACAATCATGGCAGGAGGCGAAGGAGAAGCAGGCAGGTCTTTTTTTTTTTTTTTTTTTTTTTTTTTTTTTTTTTTTTTTTTTTTTTTTTTGAGACAGAGTGTTGCTTCGTTGCCCAGGCTGGAGTGCAGTGGCGTGATCTCGGCTCACTGCAAGCTCCACCTCCCTGGTTCACGCCATTCTCCTGCCCCAGCCTCCCGAGTAGCTGGGACTACAGGCGCCCGCTACCACACCCGGCTAATTTTTTGTATTTTTAGTAGAGACGGAGTCTCACCATGTTTGCCAGGATGGTCTGGATCTCCTGACCTCGTGATCCGCCCACCTCGGCCTCCCAGTGCTGGGATTACAGGCGTGAGCCACCGCGCCCAGCCGCAGGCAGGTCTTACATGGCCAGAGCAGGAGGAACAGAGAGGAGCGAGGCACTGTACTCTTTTAAACAACCAGATCTGGTGAGAACTCTATCACGAGAACAGCACCAAAGGGGGAAATCCAATCCCATGATCCAATCACCTCCAACCAGGCCCCACCTCCCACATTGGAGATTACAATTCGACATGAGATTTGGGCGGGGACACAAATCCAAACCATATCAGACATTAAACACTATGAATGAAACTTAAAAACATTATGCTAAGTAAAAGAAGGTCAACATGAAAACCTGCATATTGGACAATTTCCTTTATGTGATATTTCCAGAAAGGGCAGAACTTCAAAGATAGTAAACCAAGCAATAATTGCCTGAGTTTGGGGTTAGAAACAGGTACAACGGGCCAGGCACGGTGGCTCACGCCTGTAATCCCAGCACTTTGGGAGGCCGAGACCATCCTGGCTAACACGGTAAAACCCCGTCTCTACTAAAAATACAAAAAATTAGCCGGGCGAGGTGGCGGGCACCTGTAGTCCCAGCTACTTGGGAGGCTGAGGCAGGAGAATAGTGCGAACCCCGAGGGGGCGGAGCCTGCAGTGAGCCAAGATCGCGCCACTGCACTCCAGCCTGGGCGACAGCGACACTCGGTCTCAAAAAAAAAAAAAAAAAAAAGGCACAATGAAATTTTGAGGGTGGTGGAAGTGCTGTAAAGCTGGATGGTGGTCATGTTGCAGAACCGTATAAATTTACTAAAAATCATTGAACTGTACACTTAAAATAGCTGCATTTTATGGTATGTAAATTATACTTCAATAAACCTATTGTTTAATCTGCTACACGTTACTCAGAAATTCTACCCCCAAGAATCTATCCTAACTATATGTTAGCAAAAATACAAAATGACCCATGCATTAGTCTATTTATTAAAACATTTTTAAATAAACAAAAGGCTGAAAACAACCCAAATGTTCATTGATGGGGACTGATTGCATTATCTGTAGTATATCCATAAAATGGAGTACTCTCCACCTATAAAAAACATAAAGTAGATTACAACATACGTTACACAATAAATTCCAGAAAACATTGTTAAATGAAAAAAAATAAATTGGCAGAAGAGTTCCGTTAGTGAAGAGGAGTTTAAAAAAAGAATATGAGACCAGGTACAGTAGCTCACGCCTGCAAGCCCAGCAGTTGGGAGGCTGAAGCAGGATTGATTGAGGCCAGGAGTTCGAGCCCATCCTGGGCAACATAGTGAGACCTTGTCTTTACAGAAGTTTAAAAATCAGCTGGGTGTGGTGGTGCACACCTTTAGTCCCAGCTACTTGGGAGGCCGAGGTGGGAGGACTGCTTGAGCCAGGGAGTTCAAGGCTTCAGTGAGCTATGATTGCACCACTGCAGTCCAAAAAAAAAAAAAAAAAAATTGAAGGTTTTGGAGGAGGTTTTTTGTTGTATGTCTTTTCAATTTTGCTTACCAGAGATTCTCTTGCCTGTGCCCCCTTCAGTGTGGAACAGTAATGCGGCTAAGGCCTTGTCAAGCTCTACATCAACAGTTGGCACAACTCCCCTCGTTACAACTTTCAGCCACAAACAGTACTTTCATCCATCTGGTAACCCGGAAGTCATGTGAGATGAGTTCATGGGAAGAAGGTGGACTGAGGAAGCCTAATGAGTTGGCCATGGTGAGCAGGTAAATGCTTAACAACTGGCTCTCCAAGGGAAAAACCAGTTTGTAGTGTGTGCCAATTCCTGTGATGTAAATACTCCCATTGCGTCCGGAAATGGTGGGTTCTTGGTCTCACTGACTTCAAGAATGAAGCCGCGGACCCTTGCGTTGAGTGTTACAGCTCTTAAGGTGGCGCGTCTGGAGTTTGTTCCTTTTGATGTTCGGATGTGTTCGGAGTTTCTTCCTTCTGGTGTGTTCGTGGTCTCGCTGGCTCAGGAGTGAAGCTGCAGACTTTTGCGGTGAGTGTTACAGCTCTGGAAGCGGCGCGTCTGGAGTTGTTCATTCCTCCCGGTGGGCTCGTGGTCTCGCTGGCTTCAGGAGTGAAGCTGCAGATGTTCGCGGTGAGTGTTACAGCTCATAAAGGCAGTGTGGACCCAAACAGCGAGCAGTAGCAAGATTTATTGCAAAGAGCGAAAGAACGAAGCTTCCACAGTGTGGAAGGGGACCCGAGTGGGTTGCCACTGCTGGCTCGGCAGCCTGCTTTTATTCTCTTATCTGGCCCCACCCTCATCCTGCTGACTGGTAGAGCCGAGTGGTCTGTTTTGACAGGGTGCTGATTGGTGCGTTTACAATCCCTAAGCTAGACACAAAGGTTCTCCACCTCCCCACTAGATTAACTAGATACAGAGTGTTGACACAGAGGTTCTCCAAGGCCCCACCACAGCAGCTAGATAGTGTCTATTGGTGCACTCACAAACCCTGAGCTAGACACAGGGTGCTGATTGGTGTGTTTACAAACCTTGAGCTAGATACAAAGTGCCGATTGGTGTATTTACAATCCCTGAGCTAGACATAAAGGTTCTTCAAGGCCCCACCAGAGCAGCTAGATACAGAGTGTCGATTGGTGCACTCACAAACTCTGAGCTAGACACAGGGTGCTGATTGGTGTGTTTACAAACCTTGAGCTAGATACAGAGTGCCGATTGGTGTATTTACAATCCCTGAGCTAGACATAAAGGTTCTTCAAGGCCCCACCAGAGCAGCTAGATACAGAGTGTCGATTGGTGCACTCACAAACTCTGAGCTAGACACAGGGTGCTGATTGGTGTGTTTACAAACCTTGAGCTAGATACAGAGTGCTGATTGGTGTATTTACAATCCCTGAGCTAGACATAAAGACTCTCCACGTCCCCACCAGACTCAAGAGCCCAGCTGGCTTCACCCAGTGGATCCCGCACTGGGGCTGCAGGTGGAGCTGCCTGCCAGTCCTGCGCCATGCGCTCGCACTCCTCAGCCCTTGGGCGGTGGATGGGACTGGGCGCCCTGGAGCAGGGGGCGGCGCTCGTCGGGGAGGCTCGGGCTGCACAGGAACCCACGGAGGCGGGGGAAGGCTCAGGCATGGCGGGCCGCAGTCCCTAGCCCTGCCCCGCGGGAAGGTAGCTAAGGCCCGGCGAGAAATCAAGCACAGCACTGGTGGGCTGGCACTGCTGGGGGACCCAGTACACCCTCTGCAGCCGCTGGCCCGGGTGCTAAGCCCCTCACTGCCCGGGGCCGGCAGAGCCGGCCGGCTGCTCAGAGTGTGGGGCCCGCCAAGCCCACGCACACCCGGAACTCCAGCTGGCCCGCAAGCGCTGCACGCAGCCCCGGTTCCCACTCGCGCCTCTCCCTCCACACCTCCCTGCAAGCTGAGGGAGCCGGCTGCGGCCTTGGCCAGCCCATAAAGGGGCTCCCACAGTGCAATGGTGGGCTGAAGGGCTCCTCAAGTGCCGCCAAAGTGGGAGCTCAGGCAGAGGAGGCGCCAAGAGCGAGCGAGGGCTGTGAGGACTGCCAGCACGCTGTCACCTCTCACCACCACAGCCAATTTCAGACTAATCTGGTGAAGTCACTGAACCCACAGTTGGAATGAGACGCACACAACCAGCTCTTCCACGCAGTCCACACCAGTTCCAGTACACAGCTGGCGATGAGGTGCCATTTCATTGACAGACTTTCTGGCAACTCAGAAAGTCTGACGATACCAGATGTTTAATATCAAGAGGCATTAAAATGTGGTAGAAATGTGAACTGGTACAATCACTTTGGAGAGCCAAATGGCATAGTCTGGTGTTGCACATATCCAAAGTCTAAAAATGTTTGCAGTTTTCCATCAGGATATGTTATAAACAGTGCTTATTGAAGAATTGTTGGTAAAAGCCAAAAAAGAAGAGGAAAGAAAGAAAACAGCCAAAATGTCCATCAGTAGGAAAATGTATAGACTAATTCTGGAATAGTCAACTGAAAATGTTCTATAGCATTGAAAATTAATAAGTTAATATATCAACATGGCTAGATCTTGAAATCATAATGATGAATTAGAAGACAAGCTTTAGGATGCTATTCTATGCATAACATAGGACTTCTATAACCATTTAAAATGCGTAAAAGGATACTCCACAATATTGTATACAGACATATTCATTGAAGCACGTGATACAATCATTTTAAATAGAGTAGACAAACACATACCAAATTTATGATAATGTTGCCTCTGGAAAAGAAGAGATTGAAACTGGAGAGATATAGAAAAGGTACTTCATCCTTATTATATTATTCTAAGTCCTTTAAATATTAAAAAATGTATCTGAAATATTAATGGTTTAAATTCAAGCATTGAGGAATAGGGTATGCACGCTGGTTACCTTATTATTTATGGTTTTTTTGTATTTCAGAAACTCCTTCAAAACATGAAACACAATCCTTTATAATAAGAGTTTTATTTTTTTAATTTTCCAATTTTTTAGAGACAGGGTCTTGCTCTGTTACCCAGGCTGGAGTGCAGTGGCGTGATCACAGCTCACTGTAGCCTCAGCCTCCTGGGCTCAAGCCATCCTCCCACCTCAGCCTCCTGAGTAGCTGGGACTATAGGCGTGCACCACCACTCCCAGCTTAGTATTATTTTTTATAAAGATGAGATCTTGCTATGTTGCTCAGGCTGGCCTTGAACTCCTGGCCTCAAGTGATCCTCCCACCTTGGCCTCCCAAAGCACTGGGATTTATAGGCATGAGCCACCATGACCAGCCTAAAAGTTTTTATTAATTCTTCCACTGTTCACTGGTAAATTCCACTATTTGCCCAATATTCAGGTAGAGAAGTACCATTCGAATATGACCATGTGGGCACTTTCCACTCAGGTAGCCTGGGGCTGAATGAGGTCAGTTTAACATCCCCTTTTCTGGGAAGCCTCCCCTGACTCCCTCCTCTTACACACGTTCCAGTGGCATTTCATGAGCGTACACTATGACAGCTGACATGGTGTATGCACAATAATTGTGCTTCTGTCTCATCCATTAAACTATGAAATCATCCAGGCAGGAACCATAATTTATTCATTTCTTTCTTTTTTTTGAGATGGAGTCTCGCTCTGTCGCCCAGGCTGGAGTGTGGTGGCGTGATCTCGGCTCACTGCAAGCTCCGCCTCCCGGGTTCACGCCATTCTCCTGCCTCAGCCTCCTTAGTAGCTGGGAATACAGGCGCCTGCCACCGCACCCGGCTAATTTTTTGTATTTTTAGTAGAAACGGGGTTTCACCATGTTAGCCAGGATGGTCTCGATCTTCTGACCTCATGATCCGCCCGCCTCGGCCTCCCAAAGTGCTGGGATTACAAGCGTGAGCCACCGCGCCCGGCCTAATTTATTCATTTCTATATTCCTAGGGCCTAAGAGTGCTATAGCAGACATGACAACTTTTGAATGAATGCAAGAACAGAGAAAACATTTTCATTTTTCACAAGCACCTTCTTTTTCTCTCGCTTTTTTTTTTTTTTTTTTTTTTTTTTTTTTTTGAGACAGAGTCTCTCTCTGTCGCCCAGGCTGGAGTAAAACAGTGCAATCTCTGCTCGCTGCAACCTCTGCCTCCCGGGTTCAAGAGATTCTCCTGCCTCAGCCTCCTGAGTAGCTGGGATTACAGGTGCGCACCACCACGCCTGGCTAATTTTTGTATTTTTTTAGTAGAGACGGGGTTTCACCATGTTGGTCATGCTGGTCTTGAACTCCTGACCTTGTGATCCGCCCGCCTCGTCCTCCTAAAGTGCTGGAGTTACAGGCGTGAGCCACTGCATCCGGCCCCACAACCACCTTCTAAATTGAGTAAGCTGAGCAGTGCCAGGTCACTTCACTTTGTAAACGACCAATTAATGAGTCCTCACTATTGGTGTGCCCAGTCCTTAGGGCATAGCACAAAGGGTCATGGAGCACTGTGATGTAAGCGCTTGCAAGTCACTGGTAGAGGGAGGGTTGAGCACTGGGCCAGATGGCTACAGGGCCATGGGATGATTGACACCTGGGATGGCCTCCTTTAAGCCCAGCGCCTGCTACAGGCACTTCCCTTGATGTCAGTGTTAGAAATAAATTTTCAGTGCTGCAAAAGAAATAGCACTTGAGCATAAATTTTCTCTGCAAGGCAATTTTACTTCCATAGAAGGGTGCATCTCGCAGATGGAGTAATGGCGAGAGCACACCTTGAACAAGGGAGGGGAAGGGGGTTCTTATCCCTGATGCAGGCTACTGCTGTGTCATTCCCCTATTGGCTAGGGTTGGACCGCACAGTCTAAGTTAATTCTCAGTGGCTATTTTAAAGAGAGCAGGGGTACCAGCCGGAGTGGCAGGGTGAGTAGTTTGGCAGGAAGGACGGTTACAGAACAGGTGACTCAGGTTGACTCAGGTCAGAGCAGGTGACAGGGGTGACTCAGGATGGAGCAGGTGACCAGAGGTAACTCAGGACAGAGCAGGTGATAGAGGCTAGGAGCGGGTTGTTTACTGAAACTAGGAGCAAGGAGATGAAGAGAATGAGGAAGTTAAACTTTAAAATGAAGGACAAAGAACAGGGGAACTGAACATACTGATTCATTGGTTCTTTGGAGAGGATATCAGAACTCATTGTACTTAACAATTTACAGGCTAAAACCTTTGAAGAGGAATTTATCATATCCTACCTCAGTTTGAGAAAAGTCCATTCACCAAAATTGTAAGACATTGAGACTTGGGATATCCCATCCCTGCCATTTCTCTGCCATAGATGGAGGCAGAAATCCACAGAAACAAAGGAAACAGTAAAGTGGGTTTATGGAAAAGCCAACCAAGGCATGATAGAATGGGGACAGCAGCAGCAAAGAATGGGGCAATTCAGGGACGTGCGGCACATGGCAGGGTAGGACTTAAGTCCAGAAATAAAAATAGTCAAGCATGTTTACTATTTTATCCCAAAGGCTCAGCTTCCTGTGAGAGCGGAGGGGAAACCCAGCCCCCTGGCGTGGTTTTCAGCCTCTCTATCTCAGTCTTCTTTTAAATGCAAATGCCCTTTGCGGTAAGAAACCTGTTCTTCCAGTGGCATAGACAGGAACAAGACCTAGTACCTCCTCCAGGGCTGTGCAGAGTAGAAAGGGAGTGGTGACCTGGCGCGGTGGCTCAGGCCTGTAATCCTAGCACTTTGGGAAGCTGAGGCGGGTGCATTACTTGAGATCAGGAGTTCGAGACCAGCCTGGCCAACATGGTGAAACCCTGTCTCTATTAAAAATACAAAGATTAGCTGGGTGTGGTGGTGGGTGCCTGTAATCCCAGCTACTCAGGAGGCTGAGGCAGGAAAATCACTTGAACCCAGGAGGTGGAGGTTGTAGGAGCCGAGACTGTGCCTCTGCACTTTAGCCTGGGTGACAGAGCAAGACTCCA
This sequence comes from Pan troglodytes, assembly GCF_028858775.2. Classification (NCBI taxonomy): domain Eukaryota; kingdom Metazoa; phylum Chordata; class Mammalia; order Primates; family Hominidae; genus Pan; species Pan troglodytes. The sequence goes on from NC_072404.2 coordinate 10,450,032, forward strand.
TCTCAAAAAAAATAAAAAATAAAAAATATTGTTTATGATCTCTCCCAAGAAAACGAAGTGCTTAGGTATAAATGTAACAAAATATGTATGGGATCTGTATGCTAAAAGCTACAAAATGTTGATGAGAAGAATCAAAGAGACCCTAAATAAAAGAAGCACTATGCTATGTTCATGGATTGAAAGAGTTAACGTAGAGATGCAGATTTTTCCCCCAAATGGATCTATAGGTTTAAATCAATTCTTCTGAAAATCCCAGCAAGGTTTTTGTAGAAAAGCTTTTTTTACATTTTATGGAAGGGCAAAAGACTTAAAATCGCTAACACAATTTGGAAAAAATAAATAAAGTGGGCAGAACCACTCTGTACAACATAATGACTTCCTAATAGTGCAGTAATTAAGACTGTTTGGTACTGGCAAAGGGATACACACAGTGATCAATGGAGAATACTAGAGAATAAGAAATAGATCCACGCAAGTAGGGGCAACTGATTTTTACAATGATGCAGAAGCATTTCAATGGAGGAAGGATAACTGTATTAGTCTGTTCTCACCCTGCTATGAAGAAATAGCAGATCACGTGAGCCCAGGAGTTCAAGAACAGCCTAGGCAACATGGTGAAAATACTCAAGACTGGGTAATTTATAAAGAAAAGAGGTTTAATTGATTCACAGTTACTCATGGCTGGGGAGGCCTCAGGAAACTTACAATTATAGCAGAGGTCACCACTTCACAGGGCAACAGAAGACAGAATGAGTGCCAGGCAAAGGGGGATACCTCTTATAAAACCATTGGATCTCATGAGAACTCACTCAATATTATGACAACAGCATGGGAGGAAACTGGCCCCATGATTCAATTATCTCCTACAGGGTCCCTCCCACAGCACGTAGGGATTATGGGAACTACAGTTCAAGATGAGATTTGGGTGGGGACATAGCCAAACCATATCAATAAGCTTACCATAAATGGTGCTTTATACGCACTTTATACAAAAATTAACACAAAATTAGTCATAGACTTAAGTGTAAAACATAAGACTAAAAAACTTTTAGAAAAATAAACATAGAAAAAACATTCAGGACCTAGAGCTAGGTAAAGAGATTTTAGACTTGACACCAAAAGCACAATCTACAAAAGGAAAAATGGATAAATTGACCTCTTCAAAAAAAACAAAACAAAACAAAAAAAACTTGCTCAGCTAAAGACCCTTTTAAGAGGAAAAGAAAAGCTACATATGATGATCATAAAAGAATAGCAGTTCGTGTGCGGTGGTTCACTTCTGTAATCCTAACACTTTTGGGAGGACAAGGCAGGCAGATCACGTGAGCCCAGGAGTTCAAGACCAGCCTGGGCAACATGGTGAAATCTCATCTCTACAAAAAAGATACAAACATTAGCCAGGTGTGGTGGCACATGCCTGTAGTCCCAGCTACTCGGGAGGCTGAGGTGGGAGGATTACTTGAGCCTGGGAGGTCAGGCTGCAGTGAACCATGATTGCGCCCCTGCACTCCAGCCTGGGCAACATAGTGAGACCCTGTCTCAATTTTAAAAATAAATAAATAAAAGAATAGCAAGAGGGAGCCCTAGGGTGATGGGGTGATAGAATAGTTCTGTACCTTTTTTTTTTTTTTTTTTTTTTTAGATGGAGGGATAGCTCTGTTGCCAGGTTGGAGTGCAGTGGCACCATCTTGGCTCACTGCAACCTCCAACTCCCTGGTTCAAGAGATTCTCCTGCCTCAGCCTCCCAAGTAGATGGGATTACAGGCACCTGCCACCACGCCCGGCTCATTTTTTTTTTTTTTTGTATTTGTAGTAGAGACGGGATTTCACCATGTTGACCAGGATGGTCTTGATCTCTTGATCTAGTGATTCTCCCGCCTCAGCCTCCCAAAGTACTGGGATTATAGGCATGAGCCACAGTGCCCGGGCAGTTCTGTATCTTGATTGTGATGGTAGTTGCACAAATCTACACATGACAAATTTGCACAGAGATGCACACACACATGCACAAACACACACACACACAAACACACACACACATGCAAGAGTGCACATAAAACTGATAAAATGTGAATGAGCTCTGTGGATTGTACCATTGCCAATTTCCTGGTTTGATATTGCACTGTAGTTACACAAGACATTACCACTGGGGGGCACTAGATGAAGAGTACATGGGACCTCCCTGTACATTTTCCCCAACTTCCTGTGAGTCTATCATTATTTCAAAATAAAATTTTAAGTAAATAAATACATTTTTCATGTTTTAAAAATGGATGCTTACCTGCCAGTTTGTAAAGATAGCGTAACATTGTTTCGCTGGCACTGTTTGATCATGTCTGGATCTATGATAGGTGATGCAGGCTGTGGACCACCATACAATCTCTGATGGCAATCCACAGCTATTAAGCCTCATAAGCCTGATTCTCCAGCTGGAGTCACGCCCAAGAGTCCAGACTTTCATCCTAAGGTTACATCATCCATACCCCTGTTGTACAATACACAGCAAGATTAGCTTCTGGGTGAAGTTAGGGTAGGACACAGCAAGATTCTGATCACAAAAGCCACTCGAGTCTTCATAAAATGAATGAGAATATGTCAAACAAGTAAGAGGTATTTAAAGACAAAATAGCCCTTCAAAGAGATGGTTAGAAATAATAGAACATGAGTGGATCACCTGAGGTCAGGAGATCGAGCATCCTGGCCAACATGGTGAAACCCCATCTCTACTAAAAATACAAAAATTAGCTGAGTGTGGTGGTGCACACCTATAATCCCAGCTACTCAGGAGGCCGAGGCAGGAGAATCGCTTGAACCTGGGAGGTAGATGTTGCAGTGAGCCAAGATGGCGCCACTGCACTCCACCCTGGGCAACAGAGTGAGACTTTGTCTCAAAAAAGAAAAAAATGGAAAGAACTGAACATTTGTTTAAGTCTAGGTGATGAATACATGAATATTTCCTATACCATTTTTTGTCATTTTTTATAGATTTAAAATATTTCATTATACAGAAAGGACATTAGGTTAGTAAAAAATTGAAGGCAACCAAATTATCTAAGAGCAGAAAATTAATTAAGGAGAGTCCACGTGCTCAGTTATTAGAAATTATAATTTTAAAGATGAGTCAAAAACATGAAAAATGCATATGACATAATATGAGATGAAAAGTGGAGACACATTGATCCCAAATACATAAAAATGTGTGTGCAAATGCAACAAGACTTGTAATGCTCAAAAGTGATAATGAGATTATGAATCATTTCTTTGCCCTATTTTTCTAAAATTTTCTATTTTACAATTTTTGAAAGACAATATTATTTTAACTATTCAAGAGAGGTCTTTGGTAATATTAAGGCTAGAAACATTTGAAACCAAAGGACAAAGTCTATAAAGGAATACAGAGGAGCACGTATCATTTATTTTTAATTGCTTTTCATTATTTTCATTTATTCCTATATATGGGCAGTGACCTCTTACCAGCTAGGCAAGCCCATTTTTGACACATAAAACTGAGTCTTTGTATGTGACATATACCAATAGCGCCTGCTTCCCTGCTATCAGGATTCCAGTTCATGGCAATAGACTGCTGGAATGATATTTACTTTCAGTTTAATGACAACGTCTGGTATTTTGTGTTCCATTCTAAATCATTTGCACTTCCCAGGACAGACTGAAAGGTTTTCTACAAGTCACCTATTCCTTGATTTCATGGAAGAACGCCAAATAGTTTTATGATAGTATATAAAAATGGGTGAGAGGCCGGGCACAGTGGCTCACGCCTGTAATCCCAACTACTTGGGAGGCTGAGGCAGAAGAATCACTTAAACCCGGGAGGTGGAGGTTGCAGTGAGCCAATATCATGCCCCTCCTCTCTGGCCTGAGCGAGAGAGTGAGACTCCATCTCAAAAAATAAAAAATAAATAGATGAGAGGCACTGCACATATGCTGCCCACTTCCAAAAGTATTCTAAAGCTTAGAAGACTTAAGTGGGGACAGGTGCGGTGGCTCACACCTGTGGTCCCAGCACTTTGGGAGGCTAAGGAGGGTGGATCACGAGGTCAGGAGATTGAGACCATCTTGGCCAACATAGTGAAACCCCGTCTCTACTAAAATACAAAAATTAGCTGGGTGTGGTGGTGCGTGCCTGTAATCTCAGCTACTCGGGAGGCTGAGGCAGGGGAATCGCTTGAACCCAGGAGGCGGAGGTTGCAGTGAACTGAGATTGCACCACTGCACTCCAGCCTGGGCCACAAGAGTGAAATTCCATCCCAAAAAAAAAAAAAATTAGACTTAAGTGGGTACCGAGTAGATTTAGTGTTGGACCATTGATGTAACACTGATGTAAGTTATGGAGGAGGCACTTAGCTCCGATCTGCCATCAGACTGATCGCATTTCTTGGATGATTCTCGCACATATTTTTTCAAATAATTCTGGATGGAGAAGGTACAGTGTGACATTGTGGATAACAATGGTGACAAGTTGATCCCGGTGGCATCTGCATTATTTTTCTCCTCGGATTGCCTGGACTCGTCTCTTTACATTCATGATCTCACACCACCCCCAGGATTTCTGTAATCACCAGTTAAAATTCAGATTATTGGGCCCCAACCCAGATGCCTCCAGATTCGGTCTTGCTGGGGAGTGGGGCCTACGAATCTGTATTTTTAACAACTTCCCTTGGGTGGTCCTTATGTCCGCCCAAGGTCAAGAGCCATTTTCTAAAGAAGGAACTGGGGGCCGGGTGAAGTGGCTCCCGCCTGTAATCCCAGCACTTTGGGAGGCCGAGGTGGGTGGATCATCTGAGGTCAGGAGTTCGAGACCAGCCTGGCCAACATGGTGAAACCCCATCTCTACTAAAAATACAAAATTTAGCTGGGCATGGTGTCACATGCCTGTAATCCCAGCTACTCAGGAGGCTAAGGCAGAAGAATCACTTGACCCAGGAGGCGGAGGTTGCAGTGAGCCGAGATCACACCACTGTACTCCAGCCTAGGCGACAGATCTAGACTCCATCACAAAAAAAAAAAAAAAAAAAAAAAAGGAACTGGGGCTCGTGGTGATGCAGTAACTACACCCAGTGCTCATGAGGACAACACGTTTCCGGGACAGGTAGAGTCAGGCCCAGGGAGATCCAACACTGCTGGCTCTTTCTTTCTTTCTTTCTTCCTTTTTTTCCTTCTTTCTGCTTGCTTCCTTCCTTCTTTCCTTTTCTTTCTTTCTTTCTGCTTGCTTCCTTCCTTCCTTCTTTCTTTCTTTTTCTTTCTCTTTCCTTCCTTCCTTCCTTCTTTCTTTTTTTTTTTTTAGACAAAGTTTCGCTCTCGTCACGCAGGCTGGATTGCAATGGCGTAATCTCTGCTCACTGTAACCTCCACCTCCCAGGTTCAAGCGATTCTCCTGCCTCAGCTTCCTGAGTCGCTGGGATTAGAGGCACCTGCCACCATGCCCGGCTAATTTTTGTATTTTTACTAGAGACGGGGTTTCACCATTTTGGCCAGGCCAGTCTCGAACTCCTGGCCTCAAGTGATCCACCTGCCTCGGCCTCCCAAAGTGCTGGAATTACAGGCCTGAGCCACCGCGCCTGGCCTGTTGGCTCTTTCTAATCAGTTACATTGCCTATATGGGCTGTGCCAAACTCAGCAGCACCCCCCAGCCAGCGCTGTGGTTTCTGAGGATTCAGTGAGAGGGGATGAAGAGGTATGAACATGCAAAGCCTACTCCTACTTACTTGCAGCGTACAAACACCCCGTGCACCTCTTCTGCTGCTCTCGCCAAACCTCCAGCCCCTCCGAAAGGGAACAGCTGCTGCAATTGGCCAAGGCCGCCCTGCAAAATCATAAAGTCCATCCGCCCACCAGGGAACACCGTGGTTTAGGCAAACCCCACCTCTCCTCTTCCAAGTCAGCAGGATGGAGTAGACAGAGAAATACTTGTATATGTTTCTATTGAAAAGTCTTGGCTAAAATGTTAAAAAATACAAGAACTCCACACCTGCAGAGAAAGTAAAACCAAAGCTGAGCATAAATGCCTCCCCCCATCCCAATCTGTTTACCTATATCCCCAGCCCTCCTTTCAAAAGCACATATTAAGTCCAAACATTAAATACAGGATTTTTGGCTTTTAATTAAAAGTGACTCCATCTGGGAAGGAGATAATGCTATGCATGTATGAGCACATATTAGAAGGAAATAAGGCATTTCGTGCAATTACAGGGGATCTAAGGAAGGAAAAATGAAGAAGAGAGGGATAGTCAGACACTAGGAAGAAAGCGATGCTCAGAGTCCCTGGGCCATCAAAGCCTGGAGGAAAGTGATAACTGGCAATGTTCTCAGCCTAATTCAGATAATAGACTTTGATACCTGGTGACATATGGAAATCTTGGTAGGACAAGCCTTCAAAAGCTTTTTTTTTTAATTTTTAAAATTATATTTTAAGTTCTGGGATACATGTGTAGAACATGCAGGTTTGTTACACAGGTATACATGTGCCATGGTCGTTTGCTGCACCTATCAACCCGCCATCTACATTAGATATTTCTCCTAATGCTATCCCTCCCCTAGCCCCAATCCCCCCACAGGCGCCGCTGTGTGATGTTCCACTCCCTGTGTCCATATGTTCTCATTGTTCAATTCCCACTTAGGAGTGAGAACATGCAGTGTTTGGTTTTCTGTTCTTGTGTTAGTTTGCTGAGAATGATATTCTCCAGCTTCATCCATGTCCCTGCAAAGGACACGAACGCATCCTTTTTTATGGCTGCATAGTATTCCATGGTGTAGATGTGCCACATTTTCTTTATCCAATCTATCATTGATGGGCATTTGGGTTGGTTCCAAGTCTTTGCTGTTGCGAACAGTGCTGCAACAAACATATGTGTGCATGTGTCTTTATAGTAGAATGATTTATAATCCTTTGGGTATATACCCAGTATTGGGATTGCTGGGTCAAATGGTATTTCTGGTTCTTGATCCTTGAGAGATCGCCACACTGTCTTCCACAATGGTTGAACTAATTTACACTCTCACCAAGAGTGTAAAAGTGTTCCTATTTCTCCACACCCTCTCCAGCACCTGTAAGCCTTCAAAAGCTTTATGATAGATAGCTTCATCCCAAAAGGCTCTGGACTCAGACTGTCTTCTGTGCACAGGGGTACTTCATCATAGCAGTGAATCTACCCGATGGAAGTTTCCCGAATACTAACCCCCACATTTTCCCATACTTCAATGGACATACTTCCATTCTATATCTGAATCCCAAAAACACCGGGAAGAAAAACAAGATAAAATTTAACCATTATGTCCTGAACCCTACCTCTAATTGGGGCAAAAAAAAAAAAATTGAACCTGATAAAATCAGTCTAGCTGTCTTTCACTAGCAGTTAGAGGGAAACTTATTCCAAGACGTCTTAGGGGAAAAGAGAGAAAACAGAGGAGATATTTGAAATGGAGAATTTAAAGTCACTCTTGAATTTTCTCTGAGTATCATAGACAGTGAATGCCTCTCCCTTGTCTGTGAATACTAAATAACTCCTTGTCTTTCTGACTTGGTGTTGCTACTGCTGGTATTCTCTCTAAAATCTCATAGCTCTCTGAATTATTGCCTCCAGGGACACTGAGGCTGGGGGGAAGTGAGCAAGTGTCTCCAGGGAATGCACGTTGTTTTATCTCCTCGTTCAACATCCTTTTCATTTATCTCACAAGTACTCTAAAATTCTAGCGGAATTAGGAAGTTAAGGACACCAAGGACCTCTTTCAGTCTATCAGATTTACGTACATCTAAGACACATTGTTGAGTGGGAAAATGAAGAGTGAGCAAATGACAAAGTAGACTCGCTTTCCAGTTTCCAGCTCAGCACAGAAGAAATCAGGAAATGTCATCTCTACACATACACGTAGGATGTGGCAAATTAAAACACTTGCCCTGCACTATTCACAATAGCAAAAACATGGGAGCAAAATAAATGCCCATCAGTGGTAGACTAGATAAAGAAAATGTGGTACCTGGCCGGGCGTAGTGACTCACACCTGTAATCCCAGCACTTGGGAGGCTGAGGTGGGTGGATCACCTGAGGTCAGGAGTTCGCAACCAGCCTGACCCATGTGGTGAAACCCCATCTCTAGTAAAAAAAAAAATACAAAAATTAGACAGGCATGGTGGCATGCACCTGTAGTCCCAGTTACTCGGGAGGCTGAGGCAGGAGAATCACTTGAACCTGGGAGGCGGTGATTGCAGCAAGCCAAGATAGCGCCACTGCACTCAAGCCTGGATGACAGAGCAAGACTCCTTCTCAAAACAAACAAACAAACAAACAAATTAGCCAGGCATGGTGGCGCACGCCTGTAATCCCAGCTACTCAGGACGCTGAGGTAGGAGAACGGCTCAAACCTGGGAGGCAGCGATTGCAGTGAGCCAAGATCACCCCACTGCATTCCAGCCTGGGTGACAGAGCAAGACTCCATCTCAAGAAAAAAAAAAATGTGGTACCAAACACCATGGAACACTATGTAGCCATAAAAGGGAATGAGATCAAGTCCTTTTCAGGGACATAGATAGAGCCGAAGTCCATCATCCTTAGCAAACTAAAACAGGAACAGAAAACCAAATACCACACGTTGTCACTCATAAGTTTGAGCTAAATGATGAGAACACATGGACCCCTAGAGAGGAACAACAGACACTGGGACCTATCACCACCTATCAGAGGGTGAAGGGTGGGAAAACGAAGAGGATCAGAAAAAATAACTAATGGGTACTAGGCTTAACACCTGGGTGATTAAATAATCTCTATAACAAACCCCCATAACACAAGTTTACCTATGGAACAAACCTGCACGTGTACCACTGAACTTAAAAGTTAAAAAAACAAAAAAACTAATACTTGCTCTAAGTTTACACTTCTAAAACTTAAAAGTGGCCAGGTGCAGTGGCTCATGCCTGTAATCCCAGTGCTTTGGGAGGCCGAGGTGAGCATATCACTTGAGGTCAGGAGTTCAAGACCAGTCTGGCCAACATGGTGAAATCCCAACTCTACTGAAAATACAAAAATTTTCTGGACTTGGTGGCGGGCGCCTGTAATCCCACCTGCTCTGAAGGCTGAGGCAGGATAATCCCATGAACCCGGAAGGTGGAGGCTGCAATGAACCAAGATTGTGCCACTGCTCTCCAGCCTGGGTGACAGAGTGAGGCTCCATCTCAAAAATAAATAAATAAAATAAAACCTAAAAGTAAATCTTCCTGTTGCCAAGTTTTGACTGTAATGCTTTAACTATGCAAAAGAAAGTCCCAGAAATGTGGCTTTTGGGGTACACCTACTAAAGAGTTGATCTGGGAAGAGTTGAGAGGAAAAGATTGCTTTTTTAGAAAATTAAGGAAATAGAGATGGGGTCTCCCTATGTTGCCCAGGCTGGTCTTGAACTCCTAACCTCAAGCAATTCTCCCACCACAGTCTCCTAAAGTGATGGGATTACAGGTGTGAGCCACCATGCCCGGCCAGATTGCTTTTTTCAGAGGGAAAAAAGTATGGAATTTTTAGGCAGCAATTAGGCAACAGAGGCCTCAGTCTGAAAAAAGCCTTGGGTCTGAGGGAAAGGAAATCTAGGCCAGAGAGCACCTGCACAAAGGCTTTGCTGGGGCCCTGTGGACATGAGCTTGTTGCCTGGCTGTGGACAAAGCAGCGGACCACATTAGCCACAAAGGCTGGGCCAAAATTCACAGTCACTGTGGCACATATGCCATTATGTTCAGTTAAATTGAATGTTTGGTAATTTTGTCAAACATCCCCTTTCTAGGGATGGGTATACACGAGTCTGCCTTTGTTTAAAAAAAAAAACAAACTCATTTCATGGTTAAATATCTGACGTCAATAGACAGCCACCATCTTGTCTCAGTTATATTCATTTTCTGCTCAGACTCACCCACAGGGTGCCACCTTTGAAGAAAAAGAAGTAAAACAGAACCCTGTTGTTCTTTCTCGAAAATCCTCAAAGGATGTCATGGGGAGCAAAAGCTGGGATGCAGCCATGGGAATATCCACAGGGAATTTAGCAGTTATTGAGAGAATTCAACTAGGTGCAAATTACCTGATGGTGAGTACTTGGGCTGGCTAATAAACTGAAATTTCAAAGCTATTCAGGAGGAAGGGGATTGGCAAAAAAGGTTACCAAGAGCTCATGCTACAAACAGAAAAGTTTGAATCTCATGCACACAGCTAATTAGAGCCACTACTGGGTCCTCCCTTCCTGCTTTTCTCTTAGTGCTAAGTATGGCTGTACCTTCCCAGGATTTTGCACCAGGCAAAAATAAAATTCTCTTTGTGTGCTCACAAAGGCTGAACATCAAGTCCTGAACATTGGGTGCTGATCTGCCAGAGATCTGGGCTATTCGACGGAGACACATCTGAGATTGGTAGAAGTTGACAAGACAGCGATGGGATAAACTTGGCCACACTCTCTGTGGGGCCTACACACCATCTCTGAAAGTATACATCCTCATAACTTCCTGCTGAGGAGGGGCATTTTACTGATGGAACTATACTGGTGTTTGCAACCTTATGAAGCAAAAGAGGGAGCTCAAACAATTCACTTTGCAGTAAGACAAAACAGTTCTCCAAAAGGCAGAAGTGTCAGCCCAGGAATTGTCATCTTCTTAAAAAGCCCATATGAACAGGTCCCATATCGATAAAGTGAAGGAGCAACCAGATCACAGGAATGGTGACTTTATAGACACGGGGGCTGGTGAGTCTCTGACTTAGGAACTGGAACAGTCAAGAAAGAGAGGTAACATGTAGGCGATAAATAACATCAGCAACTCCAACGGCAATAATTACATTCACTCATCAGTTCCTTTCCCTCTTCCACTGTGAGACCTTCTTAAAGTAATGGTGATTAGGTAAAAGAAGGTAAGTTTTCATGGTCCCAATCCTAGAGTGAACACTTAATAAACATTTCCAAACTTGAGTACTCCTGAGGGGTTCCAGCTGGAATTCTTCCAAGGCATTTCATTCACTTATGTCTATTTAGTAAGTCAACTCTACCATGACTTGGGGATTCTCACACTAGGTAAAAACAGGGACTATCTGCTCCTGTGATAGTTAATTTGATGTCAACATGGCCAGGCCATGCTACCTAGTTTTTGGTCAAACACCAGAATAGATGTTGCAGTGAAGGTATGTTTCAGAAGGGATTAAGATTTAAATCGGTAGACTTTGAGTAAAGCAGATTACTCTCACACAATCAGTTGAAGGCCTTAAGAGAAAAGATGCTGGGTGCAGTAGCTCATGCCTGTAATCCCAGCACTTTGGGAGGCCAGCACTTTGGGAGGCCAAGGAGGGCAGATCACCTGAGGTTGAGAGTTCGAGACCAGCTGACCAACATGAAGAAACCCCTTCCCTACTAAAAATACAAAATTAGCTGGGCAAGCTGGTGGGCACCTGTAATCCCAGCTACTCAGGAGGCTGAAGCAGGAAAATCACTTGAACTCGGTAGGTGGAGGTTGTGGTAAGCCGAGATTATGCCACTGCACTCCAGCCTGGGCAACAAGAGCAAAACTCCGTCTCCAAAAAAAGAAAAGACTAAGTTCCCCCAAGAAAGAAGGAATTCTGCCTCCAGACTGCCTTCAGATTCAAGACGCAAAGTCAACTCTTCCTGGAGTCTCCAGCCTGCTGGCCTGTCCTGCAAATTTCAGACTTGCCAGCCCCCACAATCACATGAGCCAATTCCTTAAAATAAATCTCTCTCTCTCTCAACACACATACGCATCATATTGTTGGTTCTGTTTCTCTGGAGAACCCTGACTAATACTGTTCCAACAATGAGATTTTGCCAAAGTGCATCCACTCAATCACAGAGGGTCACCAAGAGCCTGTCATGACATTATTCTCACAGCTTGCTGTCTTTTATGCTTCTCCTTTCCTCTATGCCTGGACCTCATTTTAGGATCTGGCCCTTCCTAAATCTGCCTTCACAGAGAGGCCTCAGGGAAACCAGTGTTCTTATTTATATAGAATAAGAACCATGTTCAAGGATTCCACTGGCCTCATAGAAGTGTGAGCACCTTTTGGCTATAGCCAAGTCCCCGTGGTCAGGTTATCTTGTTGATTTGAGCTATAGGGAAGGATGATTGATCTGTACATTCCCTGAATCCCACTGTGCAGAGAGACCAGTGACTAAAATATCCATTTCCAGGCCATTCCTCCCCTTGTGGAATCTGGCCCTCCAACAAGTGATACTCAACCTGATAAGCACAGTGCCAGGTATGCTCATTTCTTTCAAGGTGGTCAGTCACAAAGCAGTTAGTTTATTGCCTCTGTAGATCAACTATCTCTGTTGGAAAACCCATTGAGGCTGGTGCTCCCAATAGCAGGCCTGCCTGCAATTCATCTTTGATGGGTCATGTGTGGACTCCACCAACTGGGGATTCTGGATCCTTGCAGACCTTCCCACTCTAGGGGTACTGAGGGATGGAAGACTGGAGGAAGAAGAGAGGCTTAGGCAAGAGACTGCTAGCCACTGATCAACCATGAAGCCGATAGTCCCACAGTGTTGGCTCCATAGAGGCAAATTAGGAAAGTGTGGCGGAAAAGTATGATGTGCTTTCAGCTAAAAGACAGGGGCCTTCTGGCCGGGCGCAGTGGCTCACACCAGCACTTTGGAAGGTCGAGGCGGGTGGATCACAAGGTCAGGAGATCGAGACCAACCTGGCTAACACAGTGTAACCCCGTCTCTACTAAAAAATATAAAAAAATTAGCTGGGCGTGGTGGTAGGTGCCTGTAGTCCCAGCTACTCTGGAGGCTGAGGCAGGAGAATGGCATGAACCCGGGAGGCAGAGCTTGCAGTGAGCTGAGATCATGCCACCACACTCCAGCCTGGGCAACAGAGCGAGACTCCGCCTCAAAAAAAAAAAAAAAAGACAGGGGCCTTCCAATGTTCTGGTACCTTCTTCTGTTGATAGCAAAATATGCATTATGCTAAATAACAAAAGTAACTGTAACCAAAGAATGTTCCAGAGAGTTGAGGGAAGATCTTGTCTCTTCTTTGGTGACTAGCCTTTAAGGTAATAGTCTGCACAAATCCAGGAAATCTCATCATATGTGATAAAATAAAACGGAAAAAGTGCACAAAGGCACAAGTGCTTGGAGGACCCAGCAGAGGCACCCTGGCCAGGCCCAGCTGGGCACTTGGATCCCTTCCCCAGAACAGCTGGTAGAAGTGTGTGCACCCACTGTCAAAACTAGGGTGGCTTTGGTTGTTCCCACTCCAGTTCCATACCTTGCCTTTGCAATCATGGTGTATTAGTCAGCTTGGGTTCCTATAACAAAATACTACACACTGGGTGCCTTAAACTACAAAAATTTGTTTTCTTCCAGTTCTGGAGGCTAAGAAATCAAAGTGCTGGCTGACTTTGTTCCTGGTGAGGGCTCTTTTTCTCACTTGGGGATGGCCACCTTCTTGCTGTGTCTTCACATTGTAGAAGGAGAGAGAGCAATCGAGTGCTCGCTCTCTGGTGTCTCTTCTAATAAGTGTAGTAATCCTATCAGAACAGAGCTCTGCCCCATGACCTAATTTCACTTAATTATTTCCTTATTCCAAGTTTAGTCATATAGGGGGTTAGAGCTTCAACATACGAATTTGGGAGGACAATTCAGCCTATAGTTCATGGCAGATTAATGAAACTAATTTCTACATCTGAACTTTCCATGTGTTATATGGACACTCAAATGAGGCCAAACAATTGAGTCACTATGTCAGCAACATTGGCCTCAAGGAAACATCTAGTCTAATGTCTAAACTCACATGATTTCACATAAAGACAGAAGATGGGCTTGGTGAATTCTTCAGCTTCATCCCAGCTCCCCACTACTTGGTAGAGTAATCCTGCTTTGGTGCAAATGGAGCAAACTACAAAGCCAATCATTTTTATTGAGTTTACATCATGTTGGCATAAGAAAGACACCATAGACTCAATATCCACTGACTCCTGGGCTGCACCTGCCTCTCCTGAGGCTATGGTGTTGTTCCCTAGAGGTGACAGTTTCTAGTGATAGCTCCACTGCCAGATGGACCACACAGTGTACCATAGGTGGTGTCCCTGTCTCTGGGATTCAAGCAGATGAGATACCCACTCTGTTGCCTTTTAAGTCACCTTCCTTGGAGTCAGATCAACAATTATCTCTAGGAGCTCTGCCATGGAGGGTGAGGAATATTCTCCCACTTCATCCTGACTCCTACCTGGATGCCTTTCATGTCATCACTGGCTCATGGTCTTGCTCACTCAACTTCTTTAAGAGATTAAAATAACCTTCTTCCCAGGTATATGTATATTTTAAAACATATATGCAGATGATTCTGGGAAGATGATAGAGTAAAAAGCACCAGGAATCTGTCTTCCCACCTAGACAACAATTGCACCGGCAGAATCTGTCTGATGTCATTATTTTTGAACTCTGGACTTTATTGGAGGCTTGCAACTTCCAAAGGAAGACTTGAATAGTTAAAGTTTCAGTGAATGTCACTTAATTTCAGCTCTCAGCACAGTAGCAGTTACCCATCCCACCCCACTCCCAGCCCCATGGAAGGCAGCTGAGCAGCTGAGCATGTGTTCCTGGAGCAATACGCACAGAACTTGCCGAAACTAGGGTGGGCAAAAAGTACTGCCCAAAAAGTATTGATGATCTGCGCTCTAATCATTGATCACTGCTTCTGATCACAGAAGTGAAGACAGAGGTGGATGGCCATTGTTGTTGCACCTTCCCCCATTATTGTAAGCCTCTCCCCCTCAAGCTGGTACCCCTTCCCACCCCCGCCCCTTTATTTCTCTCTTTTTACCTTTTTGGAAGCCAGATATTAAAGACCAGAACATTCCAAAGCAATTGTATATATAGGGAAAATTAGAAAGTGACCACACATGCCCAGAGAAAGGCACAAGCTCAAGAAAGACCTCAGAAGATCTTAGGTTTATATCTCAGCCTGAGCACACAGGTTTGTAGGCACAGAGAGTGCCCACAACTGTTTTAAAAACCAAAAGCAATTAAAAAGAAAAAAACCTCACAAACCCTAGAGAAGGGGGAGAATTGGATTTCCAGAGTTATTAGATTCAAGTGTCTAATGTTTAACAACAACAACAAAATGCAAGGCATACAAAGAAACAGGGAAGTATGGCCCATGCAAAGGAAAAAAAATAAATCAACAGAAGCTGTCCCTGAAAATGACCTGATGGCCGATCTACTAGACAAAGACTTTAAAACAACTGCCTTGAAGATATTCAAAGAACTAAAGAAAAATTTAGAGAAAGTCAGGAAAATAACGTATGAAAAAAATGAAAACATCAATAAAAAGAGAAAACCTTTCTTCTCAATCTCACATGGGAAGAAAAGAGAAAACTTTAAAAGAAACTAGCTTTCATTTCATAACTACAAGGAAAAATTTACTATAGGAATTCAAAGACAGATCTGAGCAAGCAGAAGAAAGAATCAGAAAACCTGAAGATAGGACAATGGAAATTACCAAGTCTGGGGAACGGAAAGAAATAATGAACAGAGCCTAAGGGATCTGTGGAACACTATTAAGCAAACCAACGTATGCACTGTGAGAGTCCCAGAAGAAGTGAGAGAAAATACTTGAAGAAATAATAGCTAAAACCTTCCCGAATTTGATGGAAGACATGAAAACAAACATCCAAGAAACAATGAACGCCAGGTAAGTTGCACTAAGACCCACACGGAGACACATTATAATCAAACTTTCTAAAGATAAAGACAAAAAGAGAATTTTGAAAGCAACAAGACAGAAGCAACTTGTCATGTACAAGGGATTCTCAATAAGATTTCTCAGCAGAAAGTTTAGAGGTGGGGAGGCAATGGGTCAATATCTTCAAAGGGCTAAAAGAAAAACGATCAACCAAGAATCTTGCATCTGGCAAAATTTTTCTTCAAAAGTGAGAAAGTAGGACACTTCTAGATAAACAAAATCTGAGGGAGATCATGACCACTAGACCTGCCCTGGAAGAAATGCTGAAGGGAGTCCTACAGCGTGACGTGAAATGAAAGGACACTAGCCAGTAACTCAAAGCTATATGAGGAAATAAAGATCTCAATAAGGGTAAATACATTGACAATTACAAATGCTAGTATATTGTAACAATGGTTTGTAATTCCATTTCTTGTTTTCTACATAATTATGAAAATAATGTACTTAAAGGAGTTTATTAGTTTATATTTAGAGGTACATGATATATAAATATATAATGTTGTGACGTCAACAACAGAAAGGGTTAGAGACAGAACTGTTAAAGGATTAGAGTTTTTGTATGTCATTGAAGTTAAGCTGGTATGAATTCAAATTAGAGTCTTATAACTTTAGGGTGTTAAAGGTAATTCTCCTGACAACTACAAAGAAAATAGTTATAGAATTATACAAAAGGGAATGAGGGGGCAATTTAAATGTTTCACTACAAAAAAATCAACTAACACAAAAGAAGACACAAATGCAAGAAGAAGGACAAAATAGCTATATGGCATATAGGGGGAACATAGCAAAATGACAGAAATAAATCCCTCCTTATCAGTAATTACCTTAAATGCAAATGGATTAAACTGTAGTAAAAGACATTGGAAAAATTGATTTTTTAATATGATTCAACTATATGTTGTCTACAAGAAACTCACTTTATATTCAAAGACACAAATAGATTGAAAGTTAAAGGATGGAGGCCAGGCATGGAGGCTCACACCTGTAATCCCAGCACTTTGGGAGGCCAAGGCGGGCAGATCACGAGGTCAGGAGATCGAGACCATGGTGAAACCCCGTCTCTACTAAAAATACAAAAAAAATTAGCCAGGTGCGGTGGCGGGTACCTGTAGGTCCCAGCTACTCAGGAGGCTGAGGCAGGAGAATGGCGTGAACCCGGGAGGCGGAGCTTGCAGTGAGCCGAGATTGCACCACTGCACTCCAGCCTGGGCGACAGAGCGAGACTCTGTCTCAAAAAAAAAAAAAAGAAAAGAAAAGAAAACAGAAAGTTAAAGGATGGAAAAAGATATTTCATGCAAATTATAGCCAAAAGAGAGCAGGGGTGGCTGTACTAATATCATACAAAATATATTTTAAATCAAAAAGTTTACAAAGGACAAAGAGGGACATTATAGACTAATGAAAGTTTTCATACAATAAAGATATAACAATTGTGAACACTTATACATCTAGTGACAGACCATCAAAATACATGAAGCAAAAACTGACAAGACTAAAGGGAGAAATAAATAGTTCTACAATAATAGAGAGTTTAATACTCCCTTCTCAATAATGGATAGAACAAATAGGCAGAAAATAAGTGAGAAAATGGAGGACTTAAACAACACAATAAACCAACTTGGCATAACAGATATATATGGACCACCACCCAACAACAACAGCATATACATTTTCCAGGATAAACCATATTTAGGACAAAAATTAAGTCTCAACAGATTAAATTTATTTTATTTTATTTATTATTATTTTTTGAGACAGCATCCTGCTCCATCTCTACAAAAAAACACCAAAACAAACAAACAAACAAAATAGCCAGGCATGGTGGCAGGCGCTTGTGGTCCCAGCTACTCAGGAGGCTGAAGTGGGAGAATTGCTTAAGCCCAGGAGGTAGAGGCTGCAGTGAGCCGTGATTGCACCACTGCACTCCACCCTGGGTGACAGAGCGGGACTCTGTCTGAAAACAAAACAACAAAATTAAAGAAGCTTCTCCTCCAAGAGACCCTCCCATGCAGCCAGGGGTGAGAATTGCTGATGGAGAGTTGGTACACATTGCATGGATTTTCTCCTTGAAAGCAGGGGGATTGCCTTGTTTTGAATCCCCGGCCCCAGCACCCAGCCTGGCATAGTACAGACACTTACTAAATGTTTGTTGAATGAATGAAAGACTGAATTAATGAATAAGGGTTACAGTATGATGATTAATGACAGTCAAGAGGAGGCTGGCAAGGAATCGCCTTGGAAAACCCAAATAATAATAAGACAGCAGCAAGCCAGAGAGTGAACATCCCCTAAGATGAAACAACATAGTAAGCTAGTATTGAGGGAAATAAATTTGGGATATGGCCAAGTGACAAGAGCAGTGACCAACAAGAATCTTACTGATGGCATGAAGCAGCCAACCAATTCGTGGTAAAATAAATATAAATCCCACTTAGGGAAGCCTGCATTTAATGGGTTTCTCACTTCATCTAGAGACAAGAGAAACCAAATAGCTTCCAATGTAAAAAAATAGACTTGGCATCACTGTGACTTGAGAATCTCAGGAGACCTCTGTTGACACCGCTGCCCAGTGAAGCAGACTCAACGGGAACTCAGTGGAAAAGGTGGAAGGCATGGCTGGTTCCAATCCCAGACACATCTGAGAGAAGCCAGCAGCTCTCAGGTCTCATTAGGAGGAAAATGCTTCTAGAGGTAATGACCATTTTCATGAAATATTGGTATTTTTAACCCTTTCATACCAACTATGCAATACACTACTAAGCAAAATATGACTGTGACATGTGACTTGGAATGTGAACTATCACACCTAGCCAGGCATGGTGGCTCACGTCTGTAATCCCAGCACTGTGGGAGGCCAAGGCAGGAAGATCACTTGAGGCCAGGAGTTCGAAAGCAGCCTGGGCAACGTAGTGAGACCCCATCTTTACAAAAAATTAAACATTACCCTGGCATGGTGACACACAACTGTGGTCCCAGATACTGAGGAGGCTAAGGGAGAAGGAACACTTGAGCCCAGGGTTGGAGGCTGCAGTGAGCTGTGATCACACCACTACACTCCAGCCTGGGCAACAGAGCTAAGAATGAACTCGAAGGAGCTCAAGGTACCCAAACAAGACTGAGAAGCTGTTAAATAAACAAATGCAGGCATGAGTGGGCAATCCATTTCCTGCTCTGGCCTGCAGAGCCCAGCTTCAGCTTTCCTGGGCTTTTACCTTTCATTGCAAGCCCCTGGGGCATCCAAAGAGGTCAGCCTTAAGCTTTAAGGAAGCATGTTAGGTGTGTGCAAAACAGGCAGGAAAGAAAGTCATTGTGAGCAATGACTAATTAATTGCTCCAGCCAGAACTTCTTGACTCCTCTCTCTCTCTCCCTCTTTCCCACCTGTAATTCGTTATCAGGGACTCTTCAATTCCACTACAAATGTGTCTCTAGTTTGTCTGCTTCTAACCACCTCCATTGCTTCTGAGAGTCCTGGATCCTTCGAGAATATCCAGTTCTCCTGCAGGGACATTCCTCTCTTCCCTCCAAAGGAGTGGGCTATTCAGCCGTTCCCAGATCTTTCATCTCTGCAAAAAAAAAGGAATAATTTTCTGCTGATTCAAAACCTATCAGTCTGCTAGGAGGGCAGCCTAACAGAAGTTGAAAAGTTTGGAGCAGTCGGGAACAGAAACCCCATGCCCACAGCCAGTCTGACCACAGCATGTGGAAATCTATACCAATAATGCTCCCTGGGAACACAGACTCAGGAATAATTCAGCAATTGCAAAACATGCCTTGGTCAACATTTACTACTCAGCAAGAACTATTTGAAATGCCTTCTGTGTTTAACACATTGAATCCTTAAACAACCCTACATGATAGATATTATTAGTATCCCCATTTTACAGATAAGGAAACTAAGGCCTAAAGGGGTGAAGTAATGGCCCCATGTCACATAGCTAATCCATGTTGGAGTGTGATTCAAACCAGAGCACTGGACTCGAGTGCAAATGCTCCAGACCCCACAGCCATAAAAATGCATAAAGTTGTTACTGCATGAAGATGTTACTCATGGCAGTATTTACAGCATCAAAAATCAGCCCTCAAGTCTCTTTCCTCCATTTTCTCTCAATTGTCTCTCCCCAAAAAATTATTGAAATGAAACCGCTGCCAAACAAACTCTTGAAGCCTTTTGACTCCTTCAAAGATATGTGGTAATCTCTTTCCAGTTGCAAAGGCTAGAGATATGTTTACCACATACACCGATTTATAACTGTCTTAGTTAGCTCAGGCTGTTGTAACAAAATATCACAGAATAGGTCGCTTGAAAACAGAAATTGATTTCTCACAGTTCTGGAGGCTGATCAAGGTGCCTCCTGATTCATTTGCTGGTGAGGACTCTTTTTCTGAGGTGCAGACTGCCACCTTCTTGCTATGTTCTTATGTGGCCTTTCCTCAGCACATTCACATGGGATAAAAGAGAGAGAAAGATCTCTTTCTCTTCTTATAGGACCACTAATCTCATTATGAAGGCCTCATTCATGGCCGGCAAATATAATTAAGATGTAAGTTAAGATGAGGCCATACTCAAGTAGGATGGACCCTTAGTCCAATATGGTTTGTGTGCTTGCAAGAAGAAGAAAAGAGACAGAGACAGACACACACAGAGGACAGAAGTTATGTGAAGACATAGTTACAGAGGGAGAAAGTCCTGCAATGAAAGAGGTGGAGATTGGAGGGATGCAGCTCCAAGCCAAGGATCGTTGGTCACCACCAGAAGCTGGGAGAGGCATGGAGAAGATTCTTCTTCTGAGCCCCCAAGAAGGAGCCAACCCTGCTAACAACTTGATTTTGGACTTCTGGCCTGCAGAACTATGAGAAAATAAATTTCTATTTTCTAAGCCACCCAGTTTGTGGTACTTTGTTATGGCAGCCTTAGGGAGCTAATGCAGGCACCACCCAACTCAGACACATCACTGACCTCTGATCTCCTATAACATGAAGATCAAAATAGCATGACACATTCCTTATAAGGCTATTGTTAAGTTAATTCAGAAAATGCATGGCCAAGACTTAGCCCAGTGACTGTCACAAATTAAGCTCTCAATAAAGATAAGCAGTCAGGTTGGCTGACAATGTCATCATCATCATCATCATCATTATCATTTTTGATAATTTCCTTGGGCCAAGTAGTGATTTGGGGTCCTGGCAGTAGAACCCAGAGTTGCAAGATCCCATGACACAAAGCAAGACAGTGTAAAATAACTCCCTGCTGCTACCACTTTTCCATATAAAGTTCATGAGCTCATTTTATTATCAGGGACCCAGAGCGGCTTTAAGAAGCAATTGACCGGGCCGGGCACGGTGGCTCACGCCTGTAATCCCAGCACTTTGGGAGGCCGCAGCGGGTGGATCACGAGGTCAGGAGATCAAGACCATCCTGGCTAACACAGTGAAACCCCATCTCTACTAAAAATACAAAAAATTAGCCAGGCGTGGTGGCGGGCACCTGTAGTTTCAGCTACTCGAGAGGCTGAGGCAGGAGAATGGCGTGAACCTGGGAGGCGGAGCTTGCAGTGAGCCAAGATTGCGCCACTGCACTCCAGCCTGGAAGAAGTAATTGACCTAGAATCCAACACAAGCTGTGCAAACAGCACGGCGAAACCTCTGCCAACACCAGCATCTATGGGAGACCTTGGTTGGTACTGTCCAACAAGAACATAGCCAACCCTGGTCCTTCCACTCAGAAAGCCAACTTGTTCAGTCCCAGGGGAGCATTTCATAGCTAAGTCACACAGGTGGATCCCCCAGGTTCCTGTCAGAAAGGAAGAAACCTTTTTTTTTTTTTTTTTTTTTTTTGAGATGGAGTCTCACTCTGTCACCCAGGCTGGAGTGCAGTGGCGCAATCTTGGCTCACTGCAACCTCTGCCTCCCAGGTTCAAGAAATTCTCATGCCTCAACCTCCCGAGTAACTGGGGTTACAGCCGCCTGCCACCACGCCCGGGTAATTTTTTGTATTTTTAGTAGAGACAGGGTTTCGTCAGGTTGCCCAGGCTGGTTTCGAACTTCTGACCTCAGGTGATCCGCCTGCTTCGGCCTCCCAAAGTGCTGAGATTACAGGCATGAGCCACCATGCCTGGCCCAGAAGTCTTTTAGATAAAATAATCTCTGCTTTGTTGCTTATCTTGCTCAGTGTCCCTTGTATGATATCCAATTGGAAAATTCCTTTTATAGTTAAAAACCAGAAAAGATCTCTCTCTAATGACAAATGGACCAGCTTTGTTCTCTATTAAATAAAGTGACTTATGCAATGTCTTAGTTTCTCTTATTGCCCAGACCAATAGGAACCCCAGTGCCAAATTTAAAATTTAATTAGAGTAACTCAGTCCTTGAGGGAGCACATTTGGTCCTTTTCATAGCTTTGATTCATTTTTCATATCCAATAATCTCATTGTATGTGCCTTTTATCCTAAGTGGCCTTAATTCTCTTTGGAAATTACCAAGCCTCGTCCGTGAATGCTTCACAACAAATGGCTTTTGAGGCCAGTTAGTAAAAATTACTAGAAAGAGTAGTCAAGCTGTGTCTAGAAAAATGGATTTAGAACTCTTACCTTCAGGGAAAGAGGAAAAGGAAGAAAAAAAATAAAATGTTCACAGCATAATAGCTGGAGCAGAGAGGCACAAGCCCAAATGAACAAAAATGATTCCAGAATAAAACCAAGAATAAGAGTCCATGATGTGAAAAAGAGGAAGGAAAGAAGAGAGATGAAAGAGGAAGGAAGGAAGGAAGGGAAGGGCAGGAAAAAGGAAGGAAGGGAGGAAGGGAGGGAGGGAGGCAAAGAGGAAGGAAGGAAAGAAGGAAGGAAGGGAGGGAAAGAGGAAGGGAGGGAGGGAAAGAGGAAGGAAGGAAGAGAAAGAGGAAGGAAGGAAGGACGGGAGGGAGGTAAAGAGGAAGGGAGGGAGGGAAAGAGGAAGGAAGGAAGAGAAAGAGGAAGGAAGGAAGGACGGGAGGGAGGTAAAGAGGGAGGGAGGGAGGGGGGAGGGAGGGAAAAAAGGAAGGTAAAAAGGTTGGAAAAAGGGAGGATAACAGGAGGGGAAAAGGGAGCGAAAGAGGGAGGGGAGGGAGGGAAAAGAGTGGAAACAATTTTTGAGATAGGTCTGTGTAATTCTAACGTATCTAAGAAATAATTGAACATTGGTGATCTCTGAGGGAAACAGAAAGAGACTGCCTGGAGATGGGAAAATAATTATAAATATGTATAGTACTTTGATATAAAGAATGGAATGTTTTCCTACTAAGCATATTTTTAGATGTATAATCTGAAAATATTCCGCCAAGTCTGAGGTTTAGATAAAGCCTTGCTTGGAATTGCAAAAACAGACAACGGGCTTGCTCAAGGTCGCTGCCCTTGAATAAGAAGTAATATCTGAATTTCATTTTTGATGAAGAATTTGAGAAATTTGATGCAGAGCCTTGGGGCTGAGCGCGGGAATTCGCAATCCACATTCTGTACACTGCATCTCACAATAAATTAAAGCTAAAAGAGGCAGAACCAGGTTGCCTATGATCTGTCCAGTCCGACTTCTGAATGAAATGCCAGGGGGGTAAATTTCCATATCAAGGCAGGGCGCAGTGGCTCATGCCTGTAATCTCAGTACTTTGGGAGGCCAAGGTGGGAAGATTGCTTGAGCCCAGGAGTTTAAGACCAGCCCTGGGCAACATAAGGAGACCCCATTTCTACAAAAAATAAAAACAAACTAGCCAGGCATAGTGGCATGTGCCTATAGTCCCAGCCTCTCAGGAGGTTGAGAAAGGAGGATCCTTTGACTCCAGAAGTTCAAGGCTGCAATGAACCATGATCATGCCACTGCACTGTAGTCTGGGCAACAGAGCAAAACCTTGTCTCAAAAACAAACAAACAAAAATGTACAAGTTCTAACCCCCAGGACTTGTGAATGTTACCTTATTTAGAATTAGAGTCTTTGTGAGGCCGGGCACGGTGGCTCACGCCTGTAATCCCAACACTTTGGGAGGCCGAGGTGGGGGAATCACGAGGTCAGGAGTTCGAGACCAGCCTGACCAACATGGTGAAAACCCATCTCTACTAAAAAAACAAAAAAATTAGCCGGGCATGGTGGCGCATGCCTGTAATCCCAGCCACTCAGGAGGTTGAGGCAGGAGAATCACTTGAACTCGGGAGACGGAGGTTGCAGTGAGCTGAGATCATGCCATTATACTCCAGCCTGGGCGACAGAGCAAGACTTTGTCTGAAAAAAAAAGAGAAAAGAAAAAAAAAGTAAAAGAGTCTTTGTGGTAAGGATCTGGGTATGAGATCATCCTGGAGTTTTGGTGAACCCTAAGTCCACTGGCTGGTTTCTTACAAGAGCAAGGAGAGGGAGGTTTGGGACAGAGATACATAAGGAAGAAGCCCTTGGAGTCAGGGATTGGCGGGAGGTACCACTAGCCGAGGAACTTCAGGAACCTCCAGAAGCTGGAAGAGGCAGGAAGGCTCCTCCCCTAAACCTTCAGAGGAAATGTGGCCCTGATGACACCTTGACTTTGAATTTGTGGCCTCCAGAACCATGAAAGGATACATTTCTTCTTCTTTTTTTTTTCTTTTCTTTTTTTAGATGGAGTCTTGCTCTGTTGCCCAGGCTGGAGTGCAGCGGCTTGATCTCGGCTCACTGCAACCTCTGCCTCCCGGGTTCAAGCGATTCTGCTTCAGCCTCCCGAGTAGCTGGGTCTACGGGCGTGCACCATCACACCCGGCTAATTTTCTATGTATTTTTAGTAGAGATGGGGTTTCACCTTGTTGGCCAGGCTAGTCTCGAACTCCTGACCTCAAGTGATCCACCCGTCTCGGCTTTTCAAAGTGCTAGGATTACAGGCATGAGCCACCATGCCCAGCCCATTTCTACTGTTTTAAGCTACTCACTTATAATGTGCTGCAGCAGCCCTAGCACACTAATATGAGTGAAATCCAAGCCAGCTATGGCAAAAAGGTGGAGGGGCCTCAGAAAAAGATTCCCTTTAGGTGGAAATCTTCGGAACTTCCTGCTAGAGTTAAGTCATCAGAGAGCCACAATTTTTAGGGGAGGGACACGTTTATCATCTCAGAAAGAGCCAGTTTACAGCAATGAGCTCCAAAAAGAAAATAAACAGAAGCAACTGCAGATGAAGTGAGCAGCGTGATTCACAAGTCACATCCACAAAACAGGGGAAGAGGAAGAAGAAAGGGGAAGGGAATTGCTCCCAGGAGAGCATGAGGGGAGGGGGGTATTCAGGAAAGGAAGAAATCATGTATTCATTTCTCAGGCACCTGCTCTTCCCTAAACAGCCCTGAGGACATTCAGGTAAAATAGTCATCAGAGGCCAAGTGCAGTGGCTCATGCCTGTAATCCCAGCACTTTGGGAGGCCGAGGCAGGCAGATCACCAGGTCAGGAAATGGACACCATCCTGGCCAACACGATGAAACCCCCTCTCCACTAAAAATACAAAAATTAGCTGGGCATGGTGGCGCGTACCTGTAGTCCCAGCTACTCGGGAGGCTGAGGCAGGAGAATCGGTTGAACCCAGGAGGCAGAAGTTGCAGTGAGTCGAGATCGCGCCACTGCACTCCAGCCTGGTGAGAGAGCGAGACTCCATCTCAAAAAAAAAAAATCATCATCAGAAAAATAGTCTTTCCTGATTAGAAATCAAAATCTAGTTACAGCCAGGTGCAGTGGCTCATGCCTGTAATCCCAGCACTTTGGGAGGCTGAGGTGGGTGAATCACTTGAGGTCAGGAGTTCAATACCAGCCTGGCTCACATGGTGAAACCCCATCTCTACTAAAAATTAAAAAATTAGTCAGGCATGGTGGCATGCACCTGTAATCCCAGCTATTCGGGAGGCTGAGGCAGAAGAATCGCTTGAACCCAGAGGATGGAGGTTGCAGTGAGCCAAGATCACGCCACTGCACTCCAGCCTGGGCAACAGAGCAAGACACCATCTCAAAAAAGAAAAAAAAGATCTAGGTAGAAAACTATGAATCCACTAACTTGATTCATGGTGTTCTTTCCTTAGAGCTGAAAATGATATTGGAAATCAGTCCTTCTTTGTCCAGATTCCTTCACTCTTCAAAGAGTGTTTATTAAGTTTCTATTCTTTGTTGTGCTCTGTTCTTGGCATCTGAAATGCAACAGTGAACACAAGCAAAAAACTGTGTCCTCTCAAAGAGCCTACATTCTAGTGGGGGGAGGTAGGTGATGAGCAAAAAGGAAAATATATGCCAGATGTGGTGGCAGGGCCTGTCACTTTCCCATGGTTTATTTTCATAATTGGTCTTCTGATCAACATAAATTTTCCTGTTTTGTTTTGTTTTGTTTTGTTTTTTCTTATTTTTTAGAGACAGGGTCTTGCTTTGTCACCTAGGCTGGAGTGCAATGGCACAATCATGGCTCACTGTAACCTCAGTCTCCTGGGCTCAAGGGATTCTCCCACTTCAGCCTCCTCAGCCTTGGGAGGCCGAGGCTGGAGGATTGCTTGAGGCCAGGAGTTCAAGACCAGCCTAGGCAACATAGCAAGACCCCCATCTCTGCAAAAAGCTTAAAAATTACCTGCACATGACAGGCACGGTGGCTGACGCCTGTAATCCCAGCACTTTGGGAGGCCAAGGCGGGCGGATCCCAATGTCAAGAAATCGAGACCATCCTGGCCAACATGGTGAAACTCTATCTCTACTAAAAATGTAAAGATTAGCTGGGCATGGTGGCGCATGCCTGTAGTCCCAGCTACTCGGGAGGCTGAGGCAGGAGAATCGCTTAAACCCGGGAGGCGGAGGTTGCAGTGAGCCGAGATCACGCCAGTGCACTCCAGCCTGGCGACAGAGCGAGACTCCATCAAAAAAAAAAAATTGCCTGGGCATTATGGTGCATTCCTATAGTCCCAGCTACTCAGGAGGCTGAAGTGGGAGGATTCCTTGAGCCCAGGAGACTAAGGTTACAGTGAGCCATGATTATGCCGTTGCACTCCAGCCTGGGTGACAGAGCAAGACCCTGTTTCTAAAAAATAAGAAAGAAAAACAGGAAAATATATGGTGATCAGAAAAGCAATTATGAAAATAAACCATGGGAAAGTGACGGAAAGTGATAGGGAGTCATTCAGGTTGCTTGGTCAACAGAGGCCCCTCTGAGGAAGCCATGTATGTGCTGAGTTTTGGTTGATAAGAAGAACCATGAGAGTGTGCAACAAGGGGTTAACTCAGCAGGCCTTTGTTGTCCAAACCCTGCACATTCCAAAGAAAGAACTGACTCTGACCAGAAGATAACCTTGAAGCCTGTGAAATATCCCACGTGATGAGTGTTTTTTGCATAACTGGGGCAGTGGGCCACAGCAGATAGTTTATGCCAACACTGTGAATGATGGCGAGGGGTCTTAGACCTCTCTGGTTTAGTTTGACCTCTGGAGGGGCTGGAGATTGAATAAGCTCAGCCACGTGGGCACTCCATGTTTATGTGACTGACCTCAATAAACACTCTGGAAACTGGCCAAGTGCAATGACTCACACCTGGAATCCTAGCGCTTTGGGAATCCGAAGCAGGCAGATTGCTTGAGTCCAAGAGTTCGAGACCAGCCTGGGCAACATAGCAAGACCTCTTCTTGCAAAAGTAAAAATAAAAAACTCTGGGAATTAAAGTTGCATGAGCTTCCGTGGTTCACAATATGCCCTACGTGTCATCACAGTTGGTGCTGTCTGTATGGCTCCACCAGGAGAGGACAACAAAAAGCTTTATCCTGGTGTCCCCTGAACTCTGTCCTATGTGCCTTTTAGTCTTGGCGGTTTTAAACTTTGGGAGGCCAAGGAGTGTGGATCACGAGATCAAGAGATTGAGCCCATTCTGGCCAACATGGCGAAACCCCATCTCTACTAAAAATACAAAAATTAGCTGGGTGTGGTGGCGGGCACCTGTAGTCCCAGCTGCTCGGGAGGCTAAGGCAGGAGAATCGCTTGAACCCGGGAGGCTGAGGTTGCAGTGAGCCGAGATCGTGCCACTGTACTCCAGCCTGGAAACAGAGCGAGACTCCGTCTCAAAAAAAAAAAAAAATCATAACTGTGAGTATAACAGGCTTTTCTGAGTCCTTCTAGCAAGTCATTGAACATGAGAGTGGTCTTGGGGTCCCTGACACAGAGGAACTGGAGGAAGAATGTTCCAGGCAAAGATAATAGCTAGTGCAAAAAAAAAAAAAATGGAGTTGGGAATGCCAATGAGCTTTAGACCAAGAACAACCAAGGGCTCTGCCTGAGGTCACATATTGAGGCAGAGGAGAATTGACCCAGAGCTTGGGTCTGCTGAGCCCCACCCAAGGGTTTTACCTGAAGTCCTGAAGTGTCCTGGAATGGTAGGTGGTAGAGATGGCCATTCTACCATCTCTAGGCTTAGGAGTCACTCACAAACATGGTCTCAAATCCTGGATCTACCCTGATTTGCTATATGCGACCCTATATCAGTCTCATTATCGCACTGCTATAAAGAAATACCTGAGACTGGGCAATTTATAAGAAAAGAGGTTTGATCGGCCTGTGGTGCTGCAGGTTGTACAGGAAGCATAGTAGCTTCTGCTTTTGGGGAGGCCTCAATCATGGTGGAAGGCAAAGAGCAAGCAGGCGTCTCACATGGCAGGAGCAGGAGCAAGAGAAAGGGAGAGGAGAGGTGCCATGCGCTTTTAAACAACCAGATCATGCAATAACTGGGTAATTTATAAAGGAAAGCAGTTTAATGGACTCACGGTTCCACATGGCTGGGGAGACCTCACAATCATGGTGGAAGACGAAGGAGCACAGAGACATCATAGCTGGTGGCCAGCAAAGAGGGAATGAGAGCCAAGCAAAAGGGGTTTCCCCTTATAAACCATCAGATCTCGCAAGACTTATTCACTACCATGAAAACAGTAAGGGGGAAACAGTCCCCATGATTCAATCATCTCCCACTGGATCCCTTCCACAACACATGAGGATTACAGGGGCTACAATTCAAGATGAGATTTGGGTGGGGACACAGCCAAACCATATCAGTAATCATACAATATCTGTCCTTTTGTGTCTGGCTTATTTCACTTAGCATAGTGTCCTTAATGTTTATCCATGTTTTGGCATGTATCAGAATATCATTTCTTTTTATGGCCAACAAATCTTCCATTGCAGGGATAGGCCACATTTTGTTTATACATTCATTCATCAATGGACATAGTAACTTTTTGGTTACTATGAATAATGCTACTGAGAGCATTAGCATACACGTATCTCTTTAAGCTCTTTAAGTTCCTGCTTTTCATTCTTCTGGATATATACCAAAGGTGCAATTGCTGGTGATTTTATGGTAATTCCATGTCCAACTACTTGAGCATGTACCAAATTTCCACAGCAGCTGCAACATTTTCCATTCCCACCAGCAATGCACAAAGTTTCCAATTTCTCCACATCCTTGCCAACACTTGTTATTTCCCATTGTTTTTAATCATAGCCAGGAGGTGGGTGTGTAGGGGTATCTCATTGTGGTTTTGATTTGCATCTCCCTGGTGAATAACGATTTTTAGCATCTTTTCATGTGCATATTGCCCATTTGTATGACTTTGGAGACACATCTATTCGAGTCCTTTGCCCATTTTTTAATTGAGTTGTCCTTTTGTTTTTGTTGCTTTGTAAGAGCTCTGTATACTCTGAATATTACTTGTCCATCAGATAGATGATTTGAAAATATTTTCTCCAATTCTATAGGCTGTCTTTTCACTCTCTTGATAGTGGTCTTTGATGCAGAAGTTTTTAACTTTGGTGAAGTCCAATGTAATAATTTTTTCTTTCGATGCTTATACTTTTGGTGTCATATCCAAGAAATCATTGCCTCCCAGCACTTTGGGAGGTCGAGGCAGATAGATCACCTAAGGTCAGGAGTTCAAGACTAGCCTGGCCAAAGTGGTAAAACCCCATCTCTACTAAAAATATAAAAATTAGTCGGGCATGGTGGCATGCACCTGTGGTGCCAGCTACTCAGGAGGATGAGGCAGGAAAATTTCTTGAACCCAGGAGGCCGAGGTTGCAGTGAGCCGAGATCGCACCACGGCAGTCCAACCTGGGTGACAGAGTGAGACTCCACCTCAAAAAAAAAAAAAGAAAGAAATCATTGCCAAATCCAACATCATGAAGATTTACCCCTATGTTTTTGATACAGGAACTAGAAAGAAATTATTTAGGCAGATAGTGAGGGTAAGAGAGTCCTTGGTAAAGTTTCGTTTTAATAAAAAGCACCCCCCAAATGATATCTTTTCTAACAAAAAGCAGCCTGAAAAATCAAGCTGCAAGCATAGATAAGCAAGCTAAAAGCTTGCATAGGTAAATGCCAGCAGCTGTGCCAATAGAAAAGGAATACTTGGAAGCCAGGTATATTCAACGTGGAGGTTCCCTCTTCCCTTTTCTTTGTCGCTATGTGTGCAGTAAAAAGCAGGTAACATGGTGCCGGCCAGGTAGAAACCTCATCTGCATAATAAAAGATTAGGGTGGGATGGCTAGCTTCTTCACGCATTATGCAAATGGCACAGCTGATCGGACCAATGTCTTGTGCCGTATGTAAATTAGACACCACCTTCTCAAGCTCATCGATAAAACCCCATGCATTTCCCCACGGAACTGGAAAACCCACTTGGAAGCCAACCTCTCTCTCTGCAGGAGAGAGAGCTTTTCTCTTTCTTGTTCTTTAGCCTACTAAACCTCTGCTCTTAAACTCACTTCTTGTGTGTCTGTGTCCTTGATTCCCTTGGCGTGAGACGACGAACCTCGGGTATTTACCCCAGACAATGACGTCGCTTCATTGTCTTCCAAGAGTTTCATAGTTTTAGCTCTTAAGTTTATGTAGAAGTTTTTCCCTTTTAAATACGAACTTAAACTATTTTAAACATTTGTAAAAACTATCACAGCTCTGGGTCTAAGGAAACAAGGGTTACACTCATAAACATTAAGGAGACACAGCTGGGTGTGGTGGCTCACTCCTGTAATCCCAGCACTTTGGGAGGCCGAGGAGGGTGGATCATCTGAGGTCAGGAGTTCAAGACCAGCCTGGCCAACAGGGTGAAACCACGTCTCTACTAAAAATACAAAAATTAGCTGGGCGGGGTGGTCCATGCCTATAATCCCAGCTACTCAGGAAGCTGAGGCAGGAGAATCACTTGAACCCATGAGGCAGAGGTTGCAGTGAGCTGAGACTGCACCACTGCACTCCAGCCTGAGTGACAGAGCAAGACTCCATCTCAAAAAAAAAAAAAAGAGAGAGACACTCTGATTACAGTTAGGGGAGCTTTAAAGGGGAAAGGACATACACAAAATCAGGAGTGTTGAGGCTATGCCAAGACAACTGACTTGATTTGGAGCTATTAAAGACTGGAAGGAGGCCAGGCACAATGGCTCATGCCTGTAATCCCAGCTCTTGAGGCCAGGGGTTTGAGACCAGCCTGAGCAACATAGCACAACCCCTGTCTCTACAAAAAAAAAAAAAGTTAAATTGGCCAGTATGGTGGCACATGCCTATAGTCCCAGCTACTTGGAAGGCTGAGGTGGGGGGATCACTTGAGCCCAGGAGTTGGAGGCTGCAATGAGCTATGATCACACCATTGCACTCCAGCCGAGGTGACAATGGGAAAAAAAAAAAAGACTGGAAGGATAGTAGAGACACCCAAAAGCAAGTCAAGGAGACTTGGTGTCAGACTAGAAAACATCTGCAATGAGAAACCATCACAGAACAGTCATTAAAGACAAAACTTCTTAAATAAAAGGCAGTCTGCAATAGAGCCCTGAAGACCCACACTAAGGCAGATAAGTGTCAAGTTAAAATGCTTTAAAGACAAAGACAGATTTCTACTGAATTCCAAGAAAAAAAAAGAAAAAGAAGGGAAAAGAGGTGTGGATATGAGAGTAATTACGACCTCTGTCACCTGCTAGGCTCTGCAGGAGAGAAAGGCTTTGGAGAAAAACTTCTGCATCAATTTAGTAAAACAGAGATTATCCCTGGATCCTCCCTGAAGACAAAGGGAGCCCATCTTAATCATTGAGTGATCTGGAACAGTTTGTCAACAGAATCCCACAGCTGCAAGATTATTACAGAACAATGAAGATCTGAGAACCAAGACAATGAAGAAAAAGAGAAAACAATTGGTCTTAGTCCATTTTCTGTTGCTCATAACAGAACAACTGAAATGAGTGATTTATTTTATTTTGTGTGTGTGTTTGTTTGTTCGTTTGTTTGTTTTTGAGACGGAGTCTCACTCTGTCGCCTAGGCTGGAGTGCAGTGGCACGATCTTGGCTCACTGCAACGTCTGCCTCCCAGGTTCAAGCGATTCTCCTGCCTCAGCCTCTCGAGTAGCTGGGATTACAGGCACCTGCCACCGTGCCCGGCTAATTTTTGTATTTTTAGTAGAGATGGGATTTCGCCACGTTGGCCAGGCTGGTCTTGAACGCCTGATCTCAAGTGATCCACCCACCTCGGCCTCCCAAAGTGCTGGGATTACAGATGTGAGCCACCGCGGCCGGCCATGAGTAATTTCTTTTAAAAGTGAATCTATTTGTTACAGTTACGGAAGCTGAGAAGTCCAAGGTGGAGGGACCATATCTGGTGAGGGCCTCCTGGCTGTGGGGACTGATATGGGTTGGCTGTGTCCCCACCCAAATCTCATCTTGAACGCCCACATGTTGTGGGAGGGACCCAGTGGGAGGTAATTGAATCATGGAGGCAGGTCTTTCCCGTGCTGTTCTCGTGACAGTGAGTAAGTCTCACGAGATCTGATGGTTTTATAAACGGGAGTTTCCCCACACCGCTCTTCTCTTGTCTGCTGCCGTCTGAGATGTGCGTTTCACCTTCCGCCGTGATTGTGAGGCCTCCCCAGCCACGTGGAACTGTGAGTCCATTAAACCTCTTTCTTTTGTAAATTGCCCCGTCTGAGGTATGTCTTTATGAGCAGCGTGAAAACGGACTGACACGCAGACTCTCTGCAGAGTCCCGAGACGGCACGGAGGATCACAAGGGGAGGGGTCGAGCGTGCTAACTCAGGTCTCTCTTCCTCTTCTAATAAATCCACCCGTCCCACTCCTGCGCTAACCCATTAATCCATTAATCTGTGAATGGATTCATCTATTCACGAGGGCACTGCCCTCCTGACCCGATCACCTCTTAAAGGCCAACTCTCAATCCTGCCACACTGGGAATTAAGTTTCAACATGAGTTTCGGAGGAGATAAACATTCAAATCATAGCCGAAATCCAAAGAGATTTGAGGAACAGAAGTTGATTCAAAGGTTAGCAAAGGCCCATATTGATTGTTTCAGAGAATAATCAATCAGAAAGTTAAGCAACGCATCGCCAGAGCTGTGAGGAACAGACGAAGAATTTCAAAAAGGCTTTAGGATGATAAAGACGCCTGGGCAGCTTTCTAATGCTGTATGCAATGCCGTCAGGCAAACATGTGTGTAAGTCAAACACACAAAAGGCAAAACAGCCACTTTCTTTTTTTTCTCTCTCTCTCTTTTTTGAGACAGGGTTTCACCCTTGTGACCCAGGCTGGAGTGTAATGGCACGATCTCAGCTCACTGCAACTTGCAACCTCCGCCTCCCGGGTTCAAGCAATTCTCCTGTTTCAGCCTCCCGAGTAGCTGGGATTACAGGCACCCGCCACCACGCCAGGCTAATTTTTGTATTTTTAATAGAGACAGGGTTTCACCATGTTGGCCAGGCTGGTCTCGAACTCCTGACCTCAGGTGATCCACCCACCTCGGCCTCCCAAAGTGCTGGGATTACAGGCGTGAGCCATCGCACCCAGCCAAATCAGCCACTTTCTGTCATCACCGGGGTTCTGCTCCTAGGGGGCCCAACAGCACCACAAAATCTCCAATTAAAGGGGAAAGCCCTTTAGCGACCGTTGTAAGGACAGGTCCCACCCATTTGCACATGTTCTTTCATTTTCTTTTCCTTCCCAGTTGGATCTGCCTGCCGTCAAGACTCACCACTTCCCACCTGTACACTGCTGTCTGTCCTCATTTCAAGTGAATCACCTTGCGGTCTTCTTATGCCAGGTAATTTATGCAAATATTATTGTGAATTACTAGGGCAAATTGCAATAGGATATTCAAATCGTTGGGCAAACATGCCCTGCTGGTGGGATGCAATGACTCACACCTGTAATCCCAGCACAGGTGGGAGGCCAAGGAGGGAGGATTGCTTGAAGCCAGGAGTTCAAGACCAGCCTGGGCAACATAGCAAGCCCCGTCTCTATTTTTTAAGAAAATGTTTTCTTTTTTAATGTTCTGCTGGTCAGAAAACAAAGAGGGCTCTACCCATACTCACTAGACTAGAAAATACCTGAAACTAGAAACCACCATTGGGCAATTATTAAAGATAAAATTTCTTAAATAAAAGACAATCCAACCCAAGACAATACAATACAATTTGAAAGACCCAACCCAGCTGGATGGGGTACCTCATGCCTGTAATTCCAGTATTGAGGTGGCCAAGGTGGGAGGATCACTTGAGTTCAAGAGTTCAAGACCAGCCTGGGCAACACAGCATGACCTTCTCTTTACTAAAAATTAAAAAAATTAGCCAGGCATGGTGGCTGGCACCTGTAGTCCCAGCTGCTTGTAAGGCTGAGGTAGGAGGATTGCTTGAGCCTGGGAGGTCAAGGCTGCAGTGAGCTATGATCATGCCACTGCACTCCAGCCTGAATGACAACGAGACCCTGTCTCAAAATATAATAATAAATAAATAAAAAATAAAGATCCACCCCAAGATAGATAAATGTCAAGTTATAAGGCTTTAAAGAGAAGGATTTCTACTGGATTCCAGGGGGAAAAAAAAGAAGAAAAATGACTTACGGATATAAGGGGAATTATGATCTCTGTCACCTACCAGGCCTCTGCAGGAGAGAAAGGCTTTGGGGAAAAACTTATGCATCAATTTAGGAGAACAAGAGTTATCCCTGGGTCCTCCCTGAAGACAAAGGGAGCCCATCGTAATTGTTGGGTGATCTGAAACACCCTTGGCAGGGGGCACCAGCATACGGTAGATCAAAATGTTCTATTATTGCATGACAGATGGACATTTGGCTCCTTGCAAGAGACGGAGGTCACTGGGAATGCCACTGAGTCACATGCAAAAGTGCAGGTGCCACAAAAGGCAAACGTACGCAAAGGTCAGGAGGGGTGAGAAGTGGAGGGTCATAGACACAGGTCAGCCAGCTCCCTGCTCTGGTCCAGGTAGGTCACCTGCCCTATCTTCCTTGGGAGGGTCTCTGGCTGCAGATGCTCCGGCCACAGATTTGTGGCACCCCTGGGTCATGCACCTTGGTCCACGCCAGCCCCTTGACTTCTGGCAGGATTACATGTGTGGAGATTGACTCTTGCTGTCAGGGAGTCAATGAACTGTCCAGCAGGTAAGAAATAGAGAGACTGGCTCTTTCTCTCACACCAGCTCAGGTTGACTTGGTTCTATGACAAGACAGCAGATTAGAGGTGTTTACTTCTTCACATTGGATCTGAATGAAGCCGCCAGAATTCTACTGGCCCGTAAGGCTTCTGGAGTCCCTGGGGCACTGATGGCTGTACAGCATCAACCTCAGCTTCCAATAAATATTTATCTCTAACCACATCAGTAATGATCATCAAAACCTTCTACAGTCCTATCCAATACAATTTGAAAGACCTGTCCTGGTTGGGCGGGGTGGCTCATGCCTGTAATTCCAGTATTGAGGAAGCCAAGGTGGGAGGATCACTTGAGTTCAAGAGTTCACGACCAGCCTGGGCAACACAGCAAGACCTCTTATTTACTAAAAATTTAAAAAATTAGCCCGGCATGGTGGCTCGCACCTGTAGTCCCACCTACTTGTAAGGCTGAGGTGGGAGCCAAGGCTGGGTGCCATGGCTCACGCCTATAATCCCAGCGTTTGGGAGGCCCAGACAGGTGGATCACTCGAGGTGAGGTGTTCAAGACCGGCCTGGGCAACATAGTGAGACCCTGTGTCTACCAAAAATTAGCCCAGCACAGTGGCGGGTGCCTGTAGTCCCAGTTACTTGGGAGGCTGAGGTGGGAGGATCTCTTGAGCCCAAGAGTCTGAAGCTGCATTGAGCTATGATCGTGCCCTGCACTCCAGCCAGGACAACAGAGCAAGACCCCATCTCAAAAAAAAGAAAAAGAAAAAGAAAAAGAATTTTTCTGCATCCAAAGAACCCAGATGAGTTTCTGCAAGGCAACCATCCATTCATTCAGCAAATATTTTCATGGTCCTTCCTGGGTGGTAGCTGCTTTTGTTAAATACCACTAGAGGATCTCAAAGAATCTGAGAACTGGAATGGTATAGAAAAGGTATGACTCCATCTTAAACTCCAAAGACTTTTTGGATTTTAAGTATTGATACCGTTCATTCAATTATTCATTAAATAATTATTTATTGAGTACTGTGCACTCTAGTCAAAGCCGGGTCTACTGGGTGCAAAAAAAGCAGCAAAGTTTCTTGCCCTCCCAGAGCTAATGAGTGAATTAATACTAATAATTACAGCTGCAAAGCTTGCAGCTACTGGGTCAGCTGTTAAACACCCTTTACCTCCGCTCATCCTCACCGAGATAGGTGATTTTATTATTCCCAATTCACTGATAAAGAAACTGAAGCACAAAGAACTTAAGTCTCTGTGACTCCCCGAAGTGTTTTTTGGTCGGTGATTAATTTTTCTAACATTTGGAAACATTTTGGAATATGATGATTTCTGATTACCCTCGTTCTTTCTTGGATGTTTCTCCGCTGGCTCTGACATTTGCTCAGGTGAGAGTTCATAGGACATAAAAGCTTAAACGTAGAAGATTGGATGATAGTCACACATTTCCTCCCGGGCTGCTGATCATAAATGAGCAATTTTTTTAAATTAAAAATCTTGCCAAGGTCACACAGCTCCTAAGTGACAGAGCCCCACCTCGGACCCAAGCCGGTCTGATCCACATCATGTCCTCTTAACCATGACATTTTCTAAATTAATCACATAAAATCAGTTTGCCGTAGCCAGAAACCTGAGTTCATTCCAATTAGCGAGGACAGAATCAAAGGTGCCCAGGTCATCCTGTCCACCTGGCTCCTGGATTACGCGATAATGCCGCGGGATAACATTTTTAAAATTATTAACTGATGCCTCTTTTTCCTTTTTTATTTAATTGAGGTGAAATTCACATAACAAAAAATAAATTGTTTTAAGTGTTCAATTAAATGACATTTAGGGCCAGGTGCGGTGGCTCACGCCTGTCATCTCAGCACTTTGGGAGGCTGAGACATGAGGATCACCTGAGGTCAGGAGTTTGAGACCAGCCTGGTCAACAGGGTGAGACCCCCGTCTCTACTAAAAATACAGAAATTAACTGGGTGTGGTGGTGGGTGCCAGTAATCCCAGCTACTCAGGAGGCTGAGGCAGGACAATTACTTGAACCCAGGAACTGGAGATTGC
This sequence comes from Pan troglodytes, assembly GCF_028858775.2. Taxonomy (NCBI): domain Eukaryota; kingdom Metazoa; phylum Chordata; class Mammalia; order Primates; family Hominidae; genus Pan; species Pan troglodytes. The sequence goes on from NC_072404.2 coordinate 10,487,244, forward strand.
AGTGAGCCGAGATCACGCCACTGGACTCCAGCCTCGGTGACAGAGTGAGACTCTGTCTCAAAAAAATAATAATAAAATAAATAAATAAATGACAGCACCTTCACCATGTTGTACAGCCACCACTACTATCTAGTTTCAAAATATAACAGATGCCTCTTTCTAATTGTGTTTTTTTTTTTTCTTGAGACGAGGCCTTACTCTGTCACTCAGGATGCAGTGCAGTGGCATGATCACAGCTCACTGCATCCTCGAACTCCTGGGCTGGAGGTGATCCTCCCACCTCAGCCTGCCGAGTAGCTGGGACTACAGGTGTGCACCACCATGCCTGGCTATTTTTAATTTTTTGTAGAGATGGGGTCTCACTATGTTGCCTAGACTGGTCTCAGACTCCTGGCCTCAAGTGATCCTCATGTCTCAGCCTCCCAAAGTGCTGAGATTACAGGCGTGAGCCACTGCACCTGGCCCTATAAGAAGTATTTTAAATTAAAAACCCTTAGAAATCAACAAGCACTGGAAGAGACTTTCCCCCGACCTATGTGGCAGGCCAGGCCTCCCTGCTGGCTGAACGGGCAGGCCTCCACAACAACTGTTTCAGCACTGACTGAGTGGTTAACTTAAATGTTAAAAGCTGAGGCCAGGCGCGGTGGCTCATGCCTGTAATCCCAGCACTTTGGGAGGCAAGGCAGGTGGATCATCTGAGGTCAGGAGTTTGAGACCAGCCTGGCCAACATGGTGAAACCCCGTCTCTACTAAAAATACAAAAATTTGCTAGGTGTGGTGGTGCATGCGTGTAATCCTAGCTATTCAGGAGGCTGGGGCAGGAGAATCGCTTGAACCTGGGAAATGGAGGTGGCAGTGAGCCGAGATCACACCATTGCACTCCAGTCTGGGTGACGAGGGAAATTCTGTCTCAAACAAATAAATAAATAGGCCGGGCATAGTGGCTCATGCCTGTAATCCCAGCACTTTGGGAGACCAAGGCGGGTGGATCACCTGAGGTCGGGAGTTCAAGACCAGCCTGACCAACTTGGAGAAACCCCATCTCTACTAAAAATACAAAATTAGCCGGGTGTGGTGGCACATGCCTGTAATCCGAGCTACTCAGGAGGCTGAGGCAGGAGAATCGCCTGAACCTGGGAGGCGGAGGTTGCAGTGAGCCGAGACTGCACCACTGCACTCCAGCCTGGGCAACAAAAGCCAACTCCATCTCAAAAAATAAACTAATTAATTAATTAATTAAAATAAAAGCTGAAAGAGCCAGTACCCTTATACAAAGGCTGGCATGTAACAAAAGCCCACCAAGAGTTTTGCCCAGGCCTTTCCTAGGCTTTGAACCATGACAAGATAACGAAGCAATTCTTAACAGGGCCTGTTTAGGATTAAACAAGTTTTACTGGGGGTCTGAAGAAACTCCCCAGGCCTCCACAGACAAGTTATTGGGGGTCTGAAGGAACCCCCCAAACCTCCGTGATTTTGCAGGAGACAAGATAAGGGTAATCGCCCCAGCACTTGGATCCATTCAGATTAAGTCAATTTACTGAGGCTCCAGAGGAAGGTCTTCAGGACTCAGATCTTAGTTATAGATGAGAAGGAGCTCATCACTGATGTCTTTAGGTGAATGCACACTTACACGTAGACATATAGCTTAGAAGGTATAGAAGCTCTGGAAGACGTTGTAATTTTGAGTTGCTCTGGTGATATTTTCCAGGCCTTCTCTCTGTAACTAATCGCAGAAATAAAAACTTTCTTCTTCCCCAGTTCATCTGTATTTCATTACTGGCCCGTGAGAATAAGCAGCCTGACCTTCAGTGTGGTCCAGGAACACCTACATGAAGATAGGACTGACCCAAGCGTTTAGAGTCTTCTACCCAGAACCACACACGTAACCTTTGTGTGAATTTTAAAAGGTGTCCCCTCATGGGAATGATCTATAAATTGATGGGGTTTGGGTTTACACCGGTGTATACCCTTGACAAAATCAATTGATAACTCACTTAAAATGTGTGCATCTTTGGCCAGGCACGGTGGCTCACGCCTGTAATCCTAGCACTTTGGGAGCCCAAGGCGGGTGGATACTTGAGGTCAGGAGTTCAAGACCAGCCTGGCCAACATGGTGAAACCCTGTCTCTACTAAAAATACAAAAATTAGCTGGGCGTGGTGGTGTGTGCCTGTAATCCCAGCTACTAGGGAGGCTGAGGTAGGTGAATCATTTGAACCCAGGAGGCAGAGGTTGCAGTGAGCCAAGAGTATACCACTGCACTCCAGCCTGGGCAACAGAGTGAGACTCCTTCTAAAAAAAAAAATGTGTGCATCTTCATCATATGCAAATTTTGCATAAATAACCGTAAACAAACAGTCTAGTTAATAATGATGTGCATGACGTATTTAGGAAGAAGCATACCAATGTTTGCAATTTGTTTGAAATGCACCTAGACATAAGATGGATGGGATGAAGAGATGATTAGATATGTGATAAAGTCAGCAGAGTCAAACATTCATTGTAGACTCTAGGTGCTGGGTGTATGGGTGTTCACTGTAATGTTCTTTCAGCTTTACTACTTGTTTCAAAGTCTTTATAATGAAATGTTGGGGAACAAAGCACTTCTCTGGTGGACCCAGCTGTGTAGGGTATAGCTTAGCAAGTCAGGTGCTGCCTGGATTTTGGGCCCATCCATCCCTTCAGCTGGGGGCCTTGTGCAGCCAAGAATGAGCCCAGCCATCCAGGGTGACCCTTCTCAGCACTTGCATGAGCTGTTCAGTTCTCTTCCAAATTCTTCTTAACATTGCAGGCATTTTAGTTTCCTCCAGAGATGAATATTTCATTTTTTGTTTTTTGTTTTTTTTTTTTTTTTTTGAGACAGAGTCTCACTCTGTTGCCTAGGCTGGAGTGCAGTGGCGCCATCTCGGCTCACTGCAAGCTCCGCCTCCTGGGTTCACACCATTCTCCTGCCTCAGCCTCCCGAGTAGCTGGGACTACAGGTGCCCGCCACCACACCCAGCTTATTTTTTTTGTATTTTTAGTAGAGACGGGGTTTCACCGTGTTAGCCAGGATGATCACTATCTCCTGACCACATGATCTGCCCGTCTCAGCCTCCCAAAGTGCTGGGATTACAGGCATGAGCCACCGCGCCTGGCCCAGAAATGAATATTTCTAGCTCAAGGCTTTTGCTTTTCTTTTAAAAGTCTTTTCAACCTTTGCCTGTCTTCTCCAAGCTATTTCCATACCATCTTCATTACTTGATTTTTGTAAGAGGTCTTGAGAGTTGGTCTTTGTTGGTAGTTCGGAGCTTTCTTCTCCTCCTTCCTTGTTTTCCTTCTTCAACATTGTCTTCACCATTCTTGGCCCCTGATATGTATGGTTTGTCTGTGTCCCCACCCAAATCTCATCTTGAATTGTAGCTCCCACAATTCCCACATGTCGTGGGAGGGACCCAGTGGGAGACGATTGAATTATGGAGACAGTTTCCCCCATAGTGTTCTCAGGGTAGTGAACAAGTCTCAGAAGATCTGATGGTTTTATAAGGGGAAACTCCTTTCTCTTGGCTCTCATTCTCTCTGTTTGCTGCCATGTAAGACATGCCTTTCACCTTCTGCCATGATTGTGAGCCTCCCCAGCCATGTGGAACCGTGAGTCCGTTAAACCTCTTTTTCTTTATAAATCACCCAGTCTCGGCTATGTCTTTATCAGCATCATGAAAACAGACTAATACAACCCGTTTGCATTTCTGTATGAATTTTAGCATAATTACTTGAGCAAACTCTTTTTTTATTGAGACAGAGTCTTGCCCTGTTGCCGAGGCTGGAGTGCAGTGGTGCAACCATAGCTCACTGCAGCCTCAACCTCCTGGGCTCAAACCTTCCTCCCATCTTGGCCTCCCAAGTAGCTGGGACTACAGGTGTGCACCACCATGCCCAGCTGATTTTTTTCTTTGGCATTTGAGGAAGCATCAGAGTCACATTCTGGAGGAGACCTTGATCAGAAACAATCACCTCTACAAAGAACATCAGCTCAGCTAAGCAGAGCAGCCTCTGTCCAGCAGAGCCAGGTAGGCCGGTCAACCTTTGTCTAGGGTTCAATTTTAATTTCACGTCTCCTCTCAGTTGACTTTGCTTCTCAGATTAATTTCCTTATGTTTTAAATTAATTTAGAGCTCAATTAGTTTGATTTTTAAAGGGCATGCAGTGGCTCCAAAGAGTCTCTTGGGATCAAAACAAGTGAAAGCTCAACCTAATAAAATTATGCCATTTATAGCAACTGTCCTCACATGCTCCTTCTCCCCAAAGAAGGAAATGGAAGAGATGGGCCTTTATTAGGAAGGCCAGAAGGCCAGGGCTCTACCAGAAACAAGAGGAAAGGCATCCCAGAAGGCCGTGTCCCCTCAGTGGAGAGACTTTTATTCTGCTCATAGATTCTGTGAGCTTGGAATTAGGACCAGGCATAGTCAGGATGGCTTCTCACTGCTCCACCATGTCTGAGGCCTCAGCGGGAGGCTGGGGGTTGAGTCCTCTAGAGATGCCTTCTCTCCCTTGCCTGGTGGTTGAGGCTGTGCATGGGCTCAGACCTCAGCAGGCTGTCAGCCAGAATGCCTACATATGGCGCCTCCATGTGGTTTCTGCATGGCTGCTTGGGCTTCCTCAGAGCATGGTGGCTGCATTCCAGGAGCAAGTTTTCCACAAGAACAAAGACCAAGTGCACCACATTGGTATGACCTAGACTCAGAAGTCACATAGCGTCACTTTGGCTGTACTCTGTGGGTCAGAGCTATCACAGAGCTCTGTCCAGGTTTGAGGAAAGGAGACCTCCATGGAGGGAGGCAGGGTTCTAGAAAAACACACAGGACAGCAGACATTGTCATGGCCATCTTGGAAAACATAATCTGCCACACCAGCTTCTACTAAAGGGTCACCTTGGCCAATCTCAACATCCCCAAAGGGACCTGTCTCTCATGCCACACCAGCTTCTACTAAAGGGCCACCTTGGCCAACCTCAGCATCCTCGAAGGGACCTGTCTCTCATCATCAGGGCCATTTCTCCACAAGCGACCGTTGGTGACTCCAGGAGGCTCAACCTCAGTCTTCCTCCTGCTCAGCCTGCTGGCTCACAGCCTGTGACGTGGAGGAGAAACCAACTTGATTACAGTAGCTGCTGAGTCTGCGGCTTGTCCATTCCAGCAGCAGAGCTTATGCTGATGAGTAAAACTGTCTAAAGACATGGCCTTCCAGCAAGTCTAAAGAGAAAACACGCGCTCCTATGAGATGCATCACCCAAAGGCACTCCTCTAATTCTCATCATGACCAATGTGTTCATTGTTCAGTTTCACCCTTTAAAAAGCACCTTCCTCATCTTCTCTCTCTTAATCCAGGTAACTATGCCCAACCCAAGACCTGCAGGTTTCTCTCTCTTCATACCTCCCAACTCCATCCATATCTCTTCACCTCTACAGCCACGTCTGGTCCAGACTCTTTTCGTCTCTCACCTGGCCCATGGCCAGAGCCTCCTCACTGGTCTCTGCACACACATTTTGTATCCACTCCCATCCTCTCACTCTCCTGCATACAACTATCCATGGCTTCCAAGGGTTTTTTGGGTTTTGGTGTGTGTGTGTGTATTTTAGAGACAGGGTCTCACTCTGTCACCCAGGCTGGAGTGCAGTGGTGTGATCATAGCTCACTGCAGCCTCAAACTCCTGAGCTCTGGCAATCCTCCCACCTCAGCCTCTTGAGTAGCTGGGACTACAGGTGCATACCACCATGCCCAGCTAATTTTTTATTTTTTGCACAGATGAGGTCTCACTACGTTGCCCAGGCTGGTCTTGAACTCCTGGCCTCAAGCAATCCTCCCTTCTCAGCCTCCCCAAGTGCTAGGATTATGCATGAGCCACTGCATCTAGCCAATGGTTTCCAGTTTTCTTAAGACAAAGTCCCAAATGCTAACCATGGCTCCCGGCCCTGCCTGCTCTGAGCACCGCCAAGATCTCAGGCTTTACCTCCTGCCACCTTCCCCTTAATGCCAGGCTCTGGCCCCTGCCACTTTCATCTTCTCTGAGCTCCTCGGTCCCACTCCCCACTTTGATATGCTCGGTAGCCACATGTGGCCAGTGGCCGCCATAGCGAATGGTCCCGCTCTCTTCTCTTCTTCATGCCCAGAGCAGCAGCAGCTCTGTACCAGGGCCACACTCTATTCCTCTTGCCCTCTTGCAGTTGCTTTTCATCAATTTCTATTTTTCTGTTTGTTCTTGTGATGCAAAAACACGTAATATGAGATGGACTCTCAATAAGTTTTTAAGTGTACAGTGCACTTTTCTTAACTGTAAGCACAGTGTTGTGCCCGAGATCTCTAGAACTTTTTCATCTTGCACAACTGAAACCGACACCCATTGCATAGCAAATCCCCGTTTCTCTCCCTCGACCAGTCCCTGGCAACCACCATTCTGCTTAGATTAGCCAGGCTCTCTATGAGTTTGACTACTTTAGATACTTCATACAAAAGAAATAATGCAGCATTTGCCCTTCTGTGACTGGCTTATTTCATTTAGCATAATGTCAGCCTAATGTCCTCGAGGTTTATCCATGTCATCCTTCCTTATGGCAGGATAGTACTCCACAGTATGTATGTTTTATATATATACACACACGTGTAAAAATAATGGATGGGTGAATGTATATACTTACATATAAATATATATTATTTTTATGTATAATGTATTTTAATATCTAAATATGTATATAATCTATAAAAACTGATACATATAAATAGTGGATAAAAAGATAAATAAAACATACATGTTATATATAAATATATAGATAAAATGTGATTTTTATATATTATAATTTATAAATAAAATGTTTTATATATTATATATGTTATATATATTACATATGTGTAACATTTTATACATCTGTTCATCCATCAGTGAACATTTAGATTGCTTCCACCTCTTGGCTATTATGAATAATGTTGCAATAGATACGGGACCGCAAACATCTCTTCAAGGTTCTGATTTCAATTATTTTGGGTATATACCCCGAGGTGGAGTTACTGGATCCTACAGTTGTTGTATTTTTAATTTTTTCAAGAGCCTCCATTCTGTTTTCCACGGTGATTCTGCCATTTCACCTTCTGATCAACGGCGTACAAGGGTCCCCATTTCTCCACATTCTTGCCAACACTCTTATTTTCAACACGTATTTTCTGGGTTTGTTGTCATTGTTACTGGTTTGTTTTATCATGATCATCTTAACAGGTATGAGGTGATACCTCATTCTGGTTTTGATTTGCCTTTCCCTAATGAATAGTGATATTGAGTATCTTCTCACACACCTGTTGGCCATCTGTATGTCTTCTATGTCTATTCAACATCTATTCATTGAAATGTCTATTCAATTCCTTTGCCCATTTGTTAAGCAAGTTCTGGGGGTTGTTGCTGTTGAGTTATAGGATTTCCTTATATATTTTAGATACTAACCCTTATCACACATTGTTTTTTTATCTCTTCATTTTCAGCCTATGTATGTTTTTAAATCTAAAGTGGGTCTTTTGGACCAGGCGCGGTGGCTCACGTCTGTAATCCCAGCACTTTGGGAAGCCGAGGCAGGCAGATCACCTGAGTTCAGGAGTTTGAGAACACCCTGGCCAACATGGTGAAACCCGTCTCTACTAAGAATAAAAAATTAGCTGCGCATCGTGGCGCATGCCTGTAGTCCCAGCTACTCAGAAGGCCGAGACAGGAGAATCGCTTGAACCCAGGAGGTGGAGGTTGCAGTGAGCCGAGATTGTGCCACTGCACTCCAGCCTGGGCAACAGAATGAGACTCTATCTTAAAAAAATAAATAAAGTGGGCCTTTTCTAGGCAACATACAGTTGGGTGTTGTTTTTTGAATTCATTCAGCCACTGTATGTTTTTTGACAGGGGAGTTTAATCTACTTGCATCTAAAGTAATTATTGATATGGTTGGATGTATGCTACGGTTTGAATGTGTCCACCAAAGTTCATGTGCGGAAACTTGTTCCCCAGTGCAGAAGTATCAGGAGGTGAGATCTTTACGATGTGCTGGATTCATGCTGTTATCGCAAGAGTGAGTTCATTATTACGGGAGTGGATTCCTCATAAAAGCACGAGTTCAGCCCCCTTTTTCCCCTCTCCTCCCACCTCTCTCTAACTCTTTTTCTCTCCCCATCCCACCCCTCACTTTGCCTCCCAACCATGGGATGACACAACAAGGAGGTTCTCACCAGATGCTGGCACCTTGATCTTGGACTTCCCAGCCTCCAAAACGGCAACAAACAGAGGTCTATTATTTATAAATTACTCTGTCTCAGATATTCTATGATAGCAGCAAAAATGGACTAAGGCAACTTAGTATTGCTATTTCATTCATTATTTTCTGTCTTGCAGCTTTTGTGTCTCTTTTCTTGCTGTCTCTTTCTGTTTGGCTGATTTTTTATGGTGGCCTGCTTTAATTCCTTTCTCATTTTTCTTTTATGTATTTTCTCTAGGTATTTTCTTTATGGTCAGCATGAGGCCTACATAAAACATGTTATAGTTGGCCAGGCATGGTGGCTCACGCCTGTAGTCCCAGCAATTTGGGAGGCTGAAGCCGGCAGATCACTCGAGGTCAGGAGTTCAAGACCAGTCTAGACAACATGGTGAAACCCTGTCTCTACTAAAAATGCAAAACTTAGCCAGGCATTATGGTGGGGGCCTGTAATCCCAGCTACTCAGGGGGCTGAGGCAGGAGAATCACTGGAACCTGGGAGGTGGAGGCTGCAGTGAGCCAAGCTCACACCACTGCACTCTTAGCCTGGGTGACAGAGCGAGACTCCATCTCAAAAAAAAAAAAAGAAAGAAAAAGAAAAAGAAAGTTATAATTATAACAATTCATTTTAAGCTGATAACAACTTAACTTCAGTCACATACAAAAACTCTACACTTCTACTTCTTCCCTCCCCAGTTTATGTTGCCAGTGTCACAAATTACATCTTTTTATATTGTGTATCCATTAGCATTTTTATAGTTATAGTTATTTTTATACTTTGTCTTTTAACTTCTATACCAGAATTAATGGTGATGTATGTACCACCATTACAGTATACATTATTCTGTATTTGTCTATATATTTTACTTCCCAGCAAACTTTATACTTTTATATGCTTTAATGTTGTGTTTAATGTCCTTCCATCTTTCAGTACTGTCCACCTCTCCAGCTTGGCCTCAGACCCCCTCCCCATTCATCACACCAAACTGACCTAGTTATAATTCCCACAGTGCACTCAGCTTTCTCTGTCCTCTGAACCTTTCCATGGGCTAGTCCTCCTCCCCGGAATACCCTTTCCCCTCCCCTTTGTCAGGCTAACTCTTTCAGGACTCTGCTCAGTCATCGCTTCTCTGAAGAGGCACCCCCTGCTCTCTGGGCTGGACGAGGAGACCGTCTTCTCTGTGCCCAGCCCCTGGTCCCCTCTCCCCTGGCAGTGAACACACTGCATCATCATCTGCTGTTTTACCCCATCTCCCTCACCAGCCTGGGAGCTCCCTGAGGGCAAGGCTTGTGTTTTAATTGTCTCTACACCCCTGCACTTAACGCAGTGTCTGGCATGCAGTAGGTGCTCAATGCATGCTTTTTTTTTTTTTTTTTTTTGAGACGGAATCTTACTCTGTCACCCAGGCTGGAGTGCAGTGGTGCAATCTCCACTCACTGCAACCTTTGGCTCCCAGGTTCAAGTGATTCTCCTTCCTCAGCCTCCTGAGTAGCTGGGATTACAGGTGCCCACCACCACGCCCGGCTAATTTTTGTATTTTTGGTAGAGGTGGGGTTTCACCATTTTGGTCAAGCTGGTCTCCAACTCCTGATCTCAGGTGATCCACCCGCCTCAGCCTCCCAAAGTGCTGGGATTACAGGTGTGAGCCACCACGCCCAGCCAATGCATGCTTGTAATAAATAAATAAATGCACAGAATACTGACTTTCCAAGAAAGCTTACTCTCTGGTCAAGGAGTATGTGATGGGTTGGGAAGAGGAAACTTGTATGCACTGAGTGCCTACTTTTTGCTAAGTGCTTTGTTAACTAGTTTACAGGCACGGAAAGCACAGAGAGGTTAAGTAACTTGCCCAAGGTCACAGAGGTAGGATGTAGAGCAAGATGCCAACCTCTCCCTCACTCTCATATTCAGCCATTTGCCATATCCAAACCCTGTCATTTTTTATCTCCAAGATAGGCCCTGCACCTCTCCGTGGCTATCTCCAAGGCCACCATGGTAACTGAGGGCACCATCCTCTCGCTCCTGGGAAAGTGTAGCAGCTTCCGTTCTGACTTCCTTGCAACCTGCTCTTTACAGAGCAGCCAAGGGACCTCCTAGAATACAAATCCAACATTGTCACTCCAACTGTGTCAGTGGCTCCTATTAGGATAAAGCCCACCTCCTTACTAAGAATCACAGGTCTAGCATGGTCTGACCATGCCACCCTCCCCAGGTTAATTCACATCACTCTTCTCCTCCTCCCTGCCTCATTCTTGCCTCAGTTTCTCTAACCTGCCAGCTCAAGCAGGCCCAGGGCCTTTGCACTTGCAGTTCTGTCTCTAGAATGATCTTCCACAGAACCCCATGTGGCTCACTCCCTAATATCACCCAGGGCTTTGCTCAAACATCACCTCCTCAGGTGACATTTCAGGTGACCGCTCTGCAACAGTTCCCCTGGGGTCACTCTCTAAACCTGCACCATTCTATGGTTCACAGAAGTAGGGATGAGCCTGGCCTGGCACACACAGCACCTGACACCCATCCCAGGTCTCCTGTCTCTTGCAGCTTCTGGCTACTTGTGGGAAACCTGTTACCTAACTAAGGTGTGGCGGCAGCAGCAACCGAGGCACAGAGCAGAGTGTGCTCAAGAACTGACCCCTGGGCCCCACAGTGTCTCACACCCATAATCCCAACACTTGGGGAGCCTGAGGCAGGAGGATTTCTTGAGCCCAGGAGCTTGAAATCAGCCAGGGCAACATAGCAAGAACCTGTCTCTACAAAAAAACATATTTAAAACTTAGCTGGGCATGGTCGTGGTATCTATAGTCCCAGCTCCTTGGGATGCCAAGGTGAGAGGATCCCTTGAGACTGGGAGGTCGAGGCTGGAGGAAGCCATGATGAAGCCACTACACCGTAGCCTGAGCAACAGAGTGAGATTCTGTTTCAAGAAAAGACAAGACAGAAAGAGAGAAAGAAAAGAGAAAGCGAGAGAGAGAGAAAGAGAAGAGGAGAGAGAGGGAGGGAGGGAAAGAAGAAGAATAGGGAGGAGGAGGAGAGAAGGAAGGAAAGAAGGAAAAAAAAAAAAAAACTCACCCTCCCCAGCCCAGCCTGCCAAGTGCTGTGGCTATAGCAGTCAGGGGCCTGTGTGTGGCCCGGTGCCCAGCCTGGGCTGGAACAGCAACTGTCCCATGCTGCGGGGAAGTTTGCCTAGATAAGAAAGCCCAGTGTCTGCCTTCCAGGCAGTTCACAGGCTTATTCACAGGGAAGATAATGAGTAAATAAACGGCCACATCAGGACATGGTTGCAGATGCCAAAGATGTGTGAGCCCAGTGGAGGAACTGGAGCCAGCTGGAGGCCATGGCAGCTTGTCTGGAGGTCAGCACAGCTGAGTCCTGAAGACCAGTGGGCTTAGCCAAGCTAAGCAAAGTCAGACAGGTTGTGTCCTGGGCCGAGAGGAGGGCATGGGGAAAGTGTAGATGCTCACCATGGCATGTCTGGGACACCAAGTGGTTCTGTGTGCCTGAAAGAATATTGGGGGAGGGGGATTAGAATGGGGTGAAACTGAGGAAGAGGAGGGAGAATGAGTTTGGACCTCTTCCAAACTCCTCCTGGTGAGGAAACACTGGGAGTTTCCGAACTGAAGAGTGGCCAGATCCCAGCCCTCCCCAGCTCACCAGGGCCTCCAGAAGGAGGGACTTTCCTCCAACTTTCACAGTCCTTCAGGGCCCAGCCTAGACCCTCTCCCTCTTACCTGCCATTTCCCATCCACAGGGGCCACTCCTTCACTCCAAGTTCTTTCTGCTCAATGGGACTAACTTTGGCCTTCATTACAGACTTGACCCAGGTGCTGAAAAGTGCTCTGCAACTATTCACAATTGCAAAGTCATGGAATCAACCCAGGTGCCCATCAACAGTGGATTGGATAAATAAAAGGTGGCACATATACACCATGGAATACTATGCAACCATAAAAAAGAACAAAATCATGTCCCTTGCAGCAACATGGATGCAGCTGGAGAGCATTATGCTAAATGAATAAACCCAGATACAGAAAACCAAATACCTCATGTTCTCACTTATAAGTGGGAGCTAAACATTGGGTAAACATGGGCACAAAGATGGAAATAACAAACACTAGGGACTCCAAAAGCAGGGAGGGAGGAGAGGGACAAGGGCTGGAAAACTACCTATTAAGTACTACGTTCACTATTTGGGCGATGGTTTTGATAAAAGGTCGAGCCTCAGCATTACTAATATATCCCTGTAACAAACCTGCACATGCACCCCCTGAATCTAAAATTTTTTAAAGCGCTCTGCAAACCTCAAGCAACTAGAGAGCGTGAGGCTTGTCATGGCTGCTTCTATTACATGCTGGTAATTCCCCTTGTTAGCTTCTACTGGGAACAAGATTGTCTGCATATTCCTGACTTATTCCTGCGTAAGAGCAGGATACTGAAAGGTGGAGAAGGTGGAGGACAGAAAAGAGAAAGGGGGTGTATTAGTCAGGAATCACCAGAGAAACAGAACCGACAGGCTGCACACACACACACACACACAGATTCATTTTGAGGAATTGGCTCATGTGATTGTGGGAGTTGACAAATACGAAATCCACAGGGCAGGCCAGCAGGTTTGAGTCCTCGGGAAGAGTTGATGCTGCAGCTCAAGTTCAAAGTCCAGAAACTTAGGCAGAATTTCTGTGCTGCAGTCTGAAGGCAGAATTCCTTCTTCCTTGAGGGAATAGCCACAGGAAACTAATACAGCATTGGACTGCGGGCAGAGAGGGAATATTCTAGAAGATAGATCCTCAGTGGTCATCAAAAGGTTCAACACTAGGTGATGCAACTATAGAAACGCCACGAAGGGGCAAGGTAGGGTCCCCATCTTGGAGAAACTCAGAGCTCAAGCATGATCTGTGGCTTTGAGCAGGGGTTCACAGCGCAGGAACACCTACTCCTGGAGGGGGTGAGGTATGTCCAAAGAGACCCTGTTAAAAGGCTCTGTTGATCCCAGGCCCTGAGCAGGTGACTTCTAGTTCATTGCAGTCAGGAATTGGACTTCTGTTTATCATTTTGTCTTACGGGCATAGTAGCCATGCCTGGCACACAGTAGGTGCTCAGTAAATGTTTATTAAATGAATAAGTTTATCTGCCCCTCTTCTGCAAATTGAAGATGGAATTGACCCCGGGAGAGTTATCCTCAGCTTAGAGACTCTCCTCATGGGGTCAGACTCCCACCTCCAGCTAAGAAACTTTTTTGACTCTTATGATGTCACCTTGATGGCTTCAAATCAACCATGGTGGGAATGTTTACACCATGGGAATTAGTAAATGCTACAAATCAGGCTATTTCCCCACCAAGCCAGTTGTTGAGCACTTTCCAGGATACCACTGTAGGATTGTCACTGCCTACATCCCCCAGCCTAAGGATTGCTTTCATAGTAACTGCCATGAGATGCAGAAGGATGTTCAGCAAGAAATATGGGGAAAGCAAGTTGTGTATCATCTTTGGCATTGGTCTTTTGTCCTGAGCCCTGGTAACATATTTTAGTTTTTTTACAAAGAGTTTTAACAGCTCAAGATACTGAAGGCAGCCACCAAGCCTGGGGCTGACACAGCCTCCTCAAGCCACCAAATTTTAGGCAGTCATAATTTCCCCATCAGGTGAAAAGCAAACATTACACCTATGAACTCATTAAAGAGGGAGATTACAGCATTTCCCAAAGCGTGAACTGGGGAACCTTGCCTCAGTGTCATCTGGAACACTGCTTAAAATGAGGATTAGTGCTTGAGCTCAGGAGTTCAAGGCCACAGTGAGCTATGATCACACCACTGCACTTCAGTCTGGGTGACGGAGCAAGACACTGTCTCAAGAATAAATAAAATGCAGATTAGACCTGCAGAAACCCAGTCTCCAAGCCAGCTGAACCACCACATGCACACTCCCCCGGCTTGAGAACCAGCTTAATGAGCCCACCCCCAGCAAAGCTGCACCAGTTTGCCGCAAACTGCCACCACCTAGGCCATTGAGGCACTTGCAAACATCACTAAGTGGATTCCAACTGAAGAAACTGCCCAGAGACTACACTACTGTGTCCACCAGGAACCACGGCCAACATACCCTACACAACTGACTCTCTACAGGACCCATCTACAAGAATAAGTCTTCCCCTATGGAAGCTACTCCATAAAATTGAGAGAGGCAAGTGTTTCACCAGATATGCAGATATCAATACAGGTACATAGAAACATGGAAAAGCAAGCTAATATAACACCTCTTAAGGAGCATGATAATTCTCTCTAACAGACACCAGAGAAAAGAAAGTGTATGAAATGCCAGAAAAGGAATTCAAAATAATGATCTTAAGTAAACTGTGAGATACAAGAGAATGTAGATAGACAATTCAACAGACTTAGGAAAACAATTAATTATCTCAATGAGAAATTCAACAAAGAGATACATGTCATAAAAAAGAACCGAACAGAAACCTGGAGCTACAGAATTCAATGAATGAAATAAAAAATACAAGAGAGATCTTCAACAACAGACTAGATTAAGCAGAAGAAAGAATTTCTGAACTTGAAGATAGGTCTTTTGGGAAAAAAAAAAGCAGAACAAAAAGAATTCAAAAAATAAAGAAAGCCTACAGAACTTAAAGGACACCATAAAGTGAACAAATATTTGCATTATGGGAGTTCAGAAGAAGAGATGAGAAAAGACATCTGATATTTAATAAAATAATAGGGGAAAACTTTCCAAGTCTTGGGAGAGATGTAAACATCCAGAAGCTCAAAGGTTCCCAAATAGATTTAACCCTAAAGGATCCTTTTTAAGGAACATTATAGTCAAATTGTCAAAAAGTTGGAAACAATGAGTTGAGGAACCTCAGGAGAAATGTCAGGAACCAAAAATCTTGCAGAATGTAGTGTCAGCTGCAGGCAAGAAAAGAGAGGTCTTCCACCCAAATGTCAGCTCTGGTTCACAGGCACCTTGGGAGATGTTTTGTGAAGTGAAGGAACATATCCACACTTCTAGATCTCCTGCCCTTTCATCACAACCTCTGTAGCAGGGAGGGGAGTTCTCCTGCAGGACATCCTAATGAAGTGGTTATAAAATGCATGGCCAGAAGAGCCTGTATTGAAGTCAGCATTCACTGGAGAAACAGGACTGATCAGATATATGTAGAGAAAGAGATTTATTATAAGGAATTGGCTCATGTGATTATGGAAGCCAATAAGTCCCAATATTTACATGATGAGTCAATAAGCTGGAGATTCTGGAGAGCTGATGTTGTGGTTTCAGTTTGGGTCTGAAGGTCTGGGAATCAGGACAACTGATGATGTAATTTCTGTCTGAATGCTGGCAGACTCAAAACCCTTGAAGAGCTGATATTTCAAGTCCAAGGACGGGGGAAAGCCCTAGCCCCGCTCAAAGGCAGTCAGGCAGGAAGAAATTCCTCTTACTCAGGGAAAAGTCAGCTTTTTTTGTTCTATCTCGGCCTTTGACGGATTAGATGAGGCCCACCCACATTAGGGAGCACAATCTGCTTTACTTAGTCCGCATAGTCAAATGTTAATCTCATCCACAAACACAGTCACAGACACACCTAGACTGGGCACCCCATGGCCCAGTCAATGTGACACATGAAATTGACTATTGCAGAGCCCACAGTACCATTGGAACAGCCCCACTGAGAAATTCTAACTCCTTGCATTACTTGTGTAGCCCTCCACAGTGTGCAAAGCACTTCGCATGTGCTTTATGTCATATCCAGGTCTTAGTTTCCCCACAGCACTCTGCCCATATTTTCTGTTGTTTTTTTTTTTTTTTACTTTAAGTTTCGGGATACATGAGTAGAATGTGCAGGTTTGTTACATACGTATACGTGTGCCATGATGGTTTGTTGCACCTATCAACCTGTCACCGAGGTTTTAAGCCTGGCATAGATTTGCTATTTGTCCTGATGCTCTCCCTCCCCTCACCACCCCCAAACAGGCCCCCGGTGTGTGATGTTCCCCTCCCTGTGTCCATGTGTTCTCACTGTTCAGCTCCCACTTATGAGTGAGAACATGCAGTGTTTGGTTTTCTGTTCCTATGTTAGTTTCCTGAGTATAATGGGTTCCAGCTTCATCCATGTCCCTGCAAAGGACATGATCTCCTTCCCTTTTGTGGCTACATAGTATTCCATGATGTATATATACCACGTTTTCTTTATCCGTCTATCATTGATGGGCATTTAGGTTGGTTCCATGTCTTTGCTATTGTGAATAGTGCTGCAATAAACATACATGTGAATGTATCTTTATAATAGGATGATTTATATTCCTTTGGGTATATACTTAGTAAGGGGATTGCTGGGTCAAATGGTATTTCTGGTTCTAGATCCTTGAGGAATTGCCACACTGTCTTACACAATGGTTGAACTAATTTACGTTCCCACCAACAATGTGAAAGCATTCCTATTTCACCACAGCCTCGCCAGCATCTGTTGTTTCTTGACTTTTCAATAATCCCCATTCTGAGTGGTGTGAGATGGTATCTCATTGTGGTTTTGAGTTGCATTTCTGTAATGATCAGTGATGTTGAGCTCTTTGTCACATGTTTGTTGGCCACATAAATGTCTTCTTTTGAGAAGTGTCTGTTCATCCTGTCCTTTGCTCACTTTTAGATGGAGTTGTTTGTTTGTTTGTTTTCATGTAAATTTGTTTAAGTTCCTTGTAAATTCTGGATACTAGACCTTTGTCAGATGAGTAGATTGCAAAAATTTTCTCCAATTCTGTAGGTTGCCTGTTCACTCTGATAATAGTTTATTTTGCTGTGAAGAAACTCTTTAGTTTAATTAGATCCTATTTGTCAATTTTAGCTTCTGTTGCAATTGCTTTTGGCAATTTCATCATAAAATCTTTGCCCATGCCTATGTCCTGAATGGTATTGCCTAGGTTTTCGTCTAAAGTTCTTATGGTTTTGGGTTTTACATTTAAGTCTTTAATCCATCTTGAGTTAATTTTTGTATAAGGTGTAAGGAAGAGGGTCCAGTTTCAGTTTTCTGCATGTGGTTAGCCAGTTTTCCCGGCACCATTTGTTAAATAGAAAATCCTTCCCCCATTGCTTGTTTTTGTCAGGTTTGTCAAAGATCAGTTGGTTGTAGATGTGTGGTCTTACTTCTGAGGTCTCTGTTCTGTTCCATTGGTCTATACATCTATTTTGGTACCAGTACCATGCTGTTTTGGTTACTGTAGCCTTGTAGTATAGTTTGAAGTCAGGTATCATGATGCCTCCAGCTTTGTTCTTTTTGCTTAGGATTGTCTTGGCTATGTGGGCTCTTTTTTGGGTCTATATGAATTTTAAAGTAGTTTTTTCCAAGTCTATGAAGAATGTTAATGGTAGTTTGGTGGAAGTAGCATTCAATCTATAAATTACTTTGGGAAGTATAGCCATTTTCACAATATTGGTTCTTCCTATCCATGAGGATGGAATGTTTTTCCATTTCTTTGCGTCCTCTCTTATTTCCTTGAGCAGTGGTTTGTAGTTCTCCTTGAAGAGGTCCTTCACATCCCTTGTTAGCTGTATTCCTAGGTATTTTATTCTTTCTGTAGCAATTGTGAATGGGAGTTCAATCATGATTTGGCTCTCTGCTTGTCTGTTGTTGGTGTATAGGAATGCTTGTGATTTTTACACATTGATTTTGTATTCTGAGACTTTGCTGAAGTTGCTTATCAGGTTAAGGAGTTTTGGCGGCTGAGACAATGGAGCTTTCTAAGTATAGGATCATGTCATCTGCAAACAGAGACAATTTGGCTTCCTCTCTTCCTATTTGAGTATGCTTCATTTCTTTCTCTTGCCTGATTGCCCTGGCCAGAACTTCCAATGCTATGTTGAATAGGAGTGGTGAGAGAGGGCATCCTTGTCTTGTGCCGGTTTTCAAAGGGAATGCTTCCAGCTTTTGCCCATTCAGTATAATATTGGCTGTGGGTTTTTCGTAAATAGCTCTTATTATTTTGAGATATGTCCCATCAGTACCTAGTTTGTTGAGGGTTTTTAACATGAAGTGATGCTGAATTTTATGGAAGGCCTTTTCTGTATCTATTGAGATAATCATGTGCTTTTTGTCATTGGTTCTGTTTATGTGATGATTACGTTTATTGATTTGCATATGTTGAACCAGCCTTGCATCCCAGGAATGAAGCCGACTTGATCGTGGTGGATAAGCTTTTTGATGTGCTGCTGGATTCGGTTTGCCAGTATTCTATTGAGGATTTTCGCATCGATGTTCATCAGGGATATTGGCCTGAAGTTTTCTTTTTTTGTTATGTCTCTGCCCAGGTTTTGGCATCAGGATGATGCTGGCCTCATAAAATGAGCACTCTGCCCACATTTTCTTTCTTTCTCTCTTTTGTGCAGTTGGCGGGCCACCATGCACACACCCGCTGTCTGGCATCTTCTTCTGTTTCCTTTAACAACACAGCTTGGCAGGTGTCCTCTGACCAGCCACATAAAACTACCTCCTTTGTTAAAGAAATTGGTCTATGGGACATTTTGAATCCCTCTGAGCCAGGTGGAAATACGGCCTCTGGGCACGACTGGAGCGGTAAGGGAGTATTACAATTATTTATACCATGTTCTCCTTTCCCCTGATATTATAATAATAACTGACACTTAATGCCTGCTCATCCCAGCTGGTTTGCATATGTTACCTCCAATGTTTACAAGATCCCTGCAAGGGAAGGAACATCATTTGCATTTTACTGAAGAAGAAACTGAAGTTCAGAGGGCTGAATCATTGGCTATGAGCCTCAGGTCTGTCCAACGTCCGTCCTCTCTCAACTGTTTCCTCCCTAACGTGGGGATCAGAAACAATCGCAGTGCCTGCCACGTTGCCAGCCCCTCTGGGGAGAAATTGCCCTCTCTGAAGCCCCCGCTGAAGCGAGCCCTCTACAGACCAAAGGACCCAGCCACTCTGGCACCCGCTGACCCACCAGGGGGCCACCCAAGCCACAGCGCATGAAACAGACTCTTAGTCTCCAGAGCTTGAGGGTGAAATAATGGAGAAATTGTCCACATAAAATCAGGGTGGGATCAGAAGCCAGGAGGTGGAGTTGGAGCCTCAATAAGCGCAGTTGGGAAGAAGCAGAAGCCGCAAAGAAGTTGAGCTGCTAAATAGAAAAAAAGATCAGCTGAGTGGAGGTGAGAATAAATCTGGAGCAGAGGCATAGAGCATGTGTAACGAACCAGGAAGCTGCCCTGGCGGTTGGGATGTGGCCAGGCCAGGATTTGGAGCCTGCGGAGCTTCCACGGAGCCACTGCATGGCCTCACCCTTTTTTCTTTGAAAGAGGGCCTCACTCTGTCCCCAAGGCTGGAGTGCAGTGGTGCAATCATAGTTCACTGCAGTCTCAAACTCCTGGGCTCAAACAATCCTCCCATCTCAGCCTCCCAAGGAGCTGGGACCACAGGTGTATGAAAAAAATTTAGCTAATTTTTTCCTATTTTGTAGAGATGGGGTCTCACTCTCTTGCCCAGGTTGGTCTCAAACTCCTGGCCTCAAGTGATCCTCCTGCCTCAGTCACCTCTGCTTAAAAACAGAGTAATTTTGTGCTTCTGTTTAAATAACACATCCAGAAGAGGTGAGCCCATGGAGGCAGAAAGCCGATGGCATTGCCAGCGGTGGAGAGAGGGGAAATGGGGAGACAGTGCTGTGGGCACGGGCTTTCCTTTTGGGGTGATGAAAACATATTGGAACTAGACAGAGGTGGCGGTGGCACAGCATTGTGAGACATTGTTCCACGGAACGGTTCAACTTAAAATGACTAATTTTATGTTACGTGAATTTAACCTTAAAACAACAACCGCAATAATAATAATAATAATTTTAAAACAGAACAACAACCTCCCCCCACAGATGAAAAGTTTCTAGCTCTGCCAGGCCTGTACAGGGAGTCCTTGCAGCGAGCTACTCCTGTGGCACCCCAGGCCCCAAGGAACAAAGTTTGAGAACCACACATTAAATCACTACAGCACATCAAGCTTCCTTATATAGTACTTTCCAGTATCATCTGCCTATAAAATGTGCATGAAAGTCTGAAGAGATTTCTCAGGCTCTTCTAACTTATTCAAAGATCATTTTAGAAGTGAAAATAGCCTTAAAGATAACTTTTGGAGAATTTCAATTTATTTGTGAGTTAATGGCAGCCGGGATATGGTAAAAGAGCATGTTGGTCAAAGGACCTGAGTATGAATTCTAACTCCAGGTACAAGAAACAGCTTCTCAGAACCTCTGTTAGCCGTATTTTCTATGCAATGGCAATAAGACTGCCTTAATAGTCATATGAGAACCAAATGAGATAGGATGCCGGGGCAGTGGCTCACATCTATAATCCCAGCACTTTGGAAGACAGAGCAGGGAGGAACGTTTGAGTCCAGGAGTTCGAGACACACCTGGGCAACATAGCGAGACCCCATCTCTACAAAAATTAAAAAATTAGCTGGGCATGGTGGTGTGCACCTGTAGCCCCAGCTACTCAGAAAGGTGAGGTGGGAGGATCATTTGAGCCCGGGAGGTCGAGGTTGCAGTGAGTTGCATGCCACTGCACTTCAGCCTGGGTGACAGAGTGAGACTCTGTCAAAAAAAAAAAAAAAAAAAAAGAACTAAGTGAGATAGGAATTGGAAACAAGCCCCAGGACATAAAGAATGCCCATGAAGCTGGGCGTGGCGGCTCACACCTATAATCCCAGCACTTTGGGAGGCCGAGGCGGGCAGATCACCTGAGGTCAGGAGTTTGAGACCAGCCTGGCCAACATGGTGAAACCCCATCTCTACTAAAACTACAAAAATTTGCTGGGGGTGTGGCATGCACCTGTAATCCCAGCTACTCAGGAGGCTGAAGCAAGAGAATCACTTGAACCCAGGAGGCGGAGGTTGCAATGAGCTGATACCACGCCACTGCACTCCCAGCCTGGGTGACAAAAGCAAAACTCTGTCTCAAAAAAAAAAAAAAAAAAAAAAAAAAAAAGAATGCACATGAAATTTTTCCTTTACAAGAAAAAAAAAAAAGGACAATTCATGCAATAGGTACAGCTATAAAAAAATAAAAACCTGATGTTGAGGAAGAGCATTTATCCATGCGAAAAGATTCATAAAATATTGCAGAGTGAAAGAAAAAGCAGACTTCAAAATACCCTGTTGAATGCACCATTAATTTTGTAAATATGTATGTCTTGTCATCTTACACAAATATATAATTTTATAATTGGATAGAATTTGGTAATTATTCATCAATTTGCAGTATGTATAATTTATGTGTGTATGTGTGGGTGTATACATACATACATACATTTAAAACCATAAGATTATTTTCAAAATATTAGGAGCGGTTATTCCTGGGTAGCAGGATGTAAGAGAGATGTTGAATTTTTGTGTTTTCTCTGGGTTTTTTTTTTTTTTCAAACTGTTTGCATCGAGTATGAATTGTTTATAATAGAAGGTGAAGGAGAATTACCCAGTGGGTACACCTGCCTTTGTCTCAGACGTTTGGCAGTATTCCTGAATCTGTGCAACCTACTTTATAGTTTAGCACTTTGAATTATATATAAACTGAACCATCTGGAAAGTGTTTTTGTATTAGATTATTCAGCTGTGAAAACTGGCTAAAGTAAAACAGACATATCTTAACACGTGTACATACAAGAAAGGTTATGCTGTCAGAGTCCGATTTGAAGAAATTTGCTTTGTTTGGTTTTTTGGTTTGGCTTAGTTTAGCTGAACCTGGTTTTTTTTTGTCTGGTCTTTTTTTTTTTTTTTTTTTTTAAGAGATGAGATCTCGATCTGTTGCCCAGGCTGGAGTGCAGTGGCACAATCATAGCTCACTGCAGCCTCAACCTCCGGGGCTCAAGAGATTCTCCCACCTCAGACTCCCAATTAGCTGGGACTACAGGCACACGCCACCCTACCCGGTTAATTTTGCTATTTGTTTTTAAAGATGGGACCTCACCATGTTGCCCAGGCTGTATAAGGCATGTTTAGACAATGATTTCAAGGACTTTTTCTGTAGAGGGAAGGTGAGAAATAGGTTGGTAGTTGGGAAAGAAAGTAAAGTCCAAAGAGGGTATTTTCCCTTCTATTTTAAAAGTAGTTAAAGACACACTTTTGTCATGGGTGTATTTTGAATTTTTTAAATTTTTGTGGGTACAAAGTAGTTGTATATATTTATGGGGTAGTGTGTATATTTATGGAGCAGTCATGGGTGTATTTTGGAGACACTTCTGGATGTAATAAGATTCTGTTACTGATAATTGATTTTCTCTCTTCCTGCACTCCTCACTAATATGTCCCAGGGTGTTATGGGTTAAATCACGTCCTTCCAGAAATTCCTAGGTTTAAGTCCTAACCCCCAGGACCTGAGAAAAGGACCATATTTGGAAACAGGGTCCTTGCAGATCTAATTAGTAAGGTGAAGCCACACTGGAGGAGGGTGAGCCCTACATCAGTATGACTGATGACCTTATAAAAAGAGGGAAGATGCTAGGCACAGTGGCTCATGCCTGTAATCCCAGCACTTTGGGAAGCCAAGGAGGGAGAATTGCTTGAGGCTGGGAGTTCGAGACCAGCCTGGGCAACATAGCCAGACCCAGTCTCTACAAAAACTAAAAATTAACCTGGCAAGGTGACACTTGCCTGTAGTCCCAACTACTCAGGAAGCTGAAGTGAGAGGGTCGCTTGATCCCAGGAGTTCAAGGTTGCAGTGTGCTACAATCATGCCACTGCACTCCAGCACGAGTAACAGAGCAAGACCCTATCTCTTTAAAACATTTAAATTAGAAAAAAAAAAAAAGGCTGGGCACGGTGGCTCATGCCTGTAGTCCCAGCACTTTGGGAGGCCAAGGCGGGCGGATCACTTGAGGCCAGGAGTCCAAACTCCGTCTCTACTAAAAATACAAAAAATTAACCAGGCGTGGTGGTGCACGCCTGTAATCTCAGCTACTCAGGAGGCTGAGGCAGGAGAATCGCTTGAACCCAGGAGACAGAGGCTGCAGTGAGCCGAGATCGTGCCATTGCACTCCAGCCTGGGCAACAGAGTGAGACTCCATCTCACAAAAAAAAAAAAAAAAAAAAGTAAAGAAAGAAAGAGAGGGAGGGAGGGAGGGAAGGAAGGAAGGAAGGGAAAAGAAGGAAAAAGAAGGAACAAGAAACAAGACAGTCCCTGGCAAACCAGGACAACTGTTCTCTCTACTTAGAAGGCAAGACCTGTTTAGAGTCCAAATTGAAACATGGATGGACAGAGAAGCCCTGCTGCAGCAGGATTGGCTCTGGAAGCCAGAAAGGATACTGCCCCCAAGAGGCTCTATTTTGAACCCTTTGTGTTAGTAACAGAGGAGGGAGCCCTTGAGACACAGCTTCTTCCGAAGGCTACCTTTGTCCACTCGCCACTGTAGCGGACTCTCTTGCTTATTTTCCAGAAAAACCATCCCATTCAACAATGAATGACAGCAAAGGAATAGGCTTGACCTCCACACAAAGGTGCCATAATAAAAAGGACATGGAAGAACAGCTTAACTTTCCAACACACGAGAAAACATCCCAGGCAAATGAAGCGCAAAGCAGCTGAAAGCCGAGACCCAAGATTTCAACGTGAGCTAAAACGAATTAAGAAAATAATTGAATTTTTGAAAGAACAACACAAACATGAAATATAAGAGCTTAGAGATTATGAAAAAGAAATTGACAGTGCTCAGAGAAAAAATTGGAAATCGTTTTAGAAACAAAGGGCAAATTACAGGGAAGACACAGGAGAACAGACAAGGAAAGCCTGGCAAAGGATGTTTCATGAAGAAAGAAGAAGGTCAAACAAAATGAAATAGTTGAAGACAAACTTTTGTTTTTGTTTTTCAGAGATGGTCTCACTCTGTTGCCCAGGCTGGAGTGTAGTGGTGCGATCATAGCTCCCTGCAGCCTCAAGTGTTAAGCCATCCTAGAGCCTCAGCCTCCCAAGCAGCTAGGACTACAAGCATGCACCACCATGCCTGGCTAATTGTTTTAATTTTTTGCAGAGATGGGGGTATCACTATGTTGCCCAGGCTGGTCTCGAACTCCTGGTTTCAAGCAATCCTCCTGCCTCAGTCTGAAGATTTTTTTTTTTCATTTTGTTTTGAGGCAGGGTCTCACTCTGTCACCCAGACTGGAATTGCAATGGTGCAATCTCGGGGCGCTGCAACCTCCACCTCTCAGGTTCAAGTGATTGTCCCACCTCAGCCTCCTGAGTAGCTGGGATTGCAGGTGTGCGCCACCATGCCCTGCTAAGTTTTTTTTTTTTTTTTTTTAAGCGATGGGGTCTTACTCTGTTGCCCAGGCTGGAGTGCAGTGGCGTGATCTCAGCTCAAGGCAGCCTCTGCCTCCTAGATTCAGGTTATTCTCCTGCCTCAGCCTCCTGAGTAGCTGGGACTTCAGGTGTGTACCATCATAACTGGCTAATTTTTGTATTTTTTTGGTAGAGACAGGGTGTTGCCACGTTGCCCAAGCTGGTCTCCAACTCCTGGGCTCAAGCGATCAGCCCACCTCGGCCTCCCAAAGTGCTGGAATTATAGGCATGGGCCACTGTGCCTGGCTTAAGACATTTTTTTGTTAAGTAGTTGAAAATAGGAGATTTGCAGTTCAGAGAAGATGGTGTAGACTCAACTCTCCCTCTTCTTCCTACCAAATACAAATATAAGTCCTGGACATAAAACAGTAGTCTATAAGTGGACTCTGGAAAGTGGAAAGAGGAAGGCAGACTGCCTAGGGATCTCAGGACTGAAGGAACAAGAGAGTGTCCCCGCATCTCACAGTGCCCCACCCAGCGACTGGTGACAACCCAGACCTCATGTGTCCCCTGACCCCCAACCTAACAGCAGAAGACAAACTAGGTAGACACGTTCCTCCCCTGGATCAAAAGGAAGTCCTGGCCAGGCGTAGAGGCTCACACCTGTAATCCCAGCACTTTGGGAGGCTGAGGCAGGTGGATCACCTGAGGTCAGGAGTTCAAGACTAGCCTGGCCAACATGGTGAAACCCCGTCTCTACTAAAAATACAAAAAAAAATAATAATAATTAGCCAGGCATGGTGGCAGATGCCTGTAGTCCCAGCTACTCTGGAGGCTGAGGCAGGAGAATCACTTGAACCTGGGAGGTGGAGGTTTCAGTGAGCCAAGGTCATGCCACGGCACTCCAGCCTGGGCAACAGAGTGAGACTCCATCTCAAAAAAAAAAAAAAAATTTCCTGCCAACAACACCACATCGCCCTAGCACCAGCAGGGGAATCCCATCTACAACAAACTGCCCAGCCTGGGAAGTGCTCTTTATCCCAGTGGAGGCTCCTTTCTCCCACTTAGGACACCAAATGGTCCAGTCAAGACTGGGAAATTATCATTCGTCCCTGCACACTCTCTTCCTCCACATAAAGATAGCTTGTGTGCCAATGGCCCCAGCGGGGTTGGGAGCCTGTCAACAACAAAAGACTCAAGCTGGAGGGGTGCCCTTCATCCCCACTGGGCAGAGAGCTCCTTCACCCATAGAGATGTGCCAGGTGACCCAACCAGGGAAAGTGCCTTCCACTTCCGCATGTGGCACCAGCAGAGATCAGTGGGAGCCCCCGCAGCACCAGATGAGCCAAGCAGGCCAAACAGTACAGCATAGGCTCTGAAAACTGAATTGTCACCGGGCAAGGTAGCCACAAAGTCGCCTAAATCTAAACAGGTTGACTCTCTGCTAAAATAGAAACTTCAAGGCCTGGTGTGATGGCTCACGTCTGTAATCCCAGCACTTTGGGAGGGTAAGGCAGGTGGATCACCAGGTCAGGAGTTTGAGACTAGCATGGCCAATATGGTGAAATCCCATCTC
Organism: Pan troglodytes; assembly: GCF_028858775.2. NCBI lineage: Eukaryota > Metazoa > Chordata > Mammalia > Primates > Hominidae > Pan > Pan troglodytes. The sequence continues at coordinate 10,513,349 of NC_072404.2, forward strand.
TACTAAAAATACAAGACAAAAAAAATTGGCCAGCCATGGTGGCGCATGCCTGTAGTCCCAGCTACTCAGGAGGCTGAGGCAGAAGAATCACTTGAACCTGGGAGGGAGAGGTTGCAGTGAGCTGAGATTGCACCACTGCACTCCAGCCTGGGTGACAGAGCGAGATTCTGTCTCAAAAAAAAAAAAAAAGAGAGAGAGAGAAAGAAATTTCAAATAAAACCCAGTGCTTCTTAATATAACAGCCAAAATTTCCAGGATAAAATTTTTAAATTATTTATCATCCCAAGAACCAGGAAAATCACAACAAGATTAAGAAAAGATCACCCACAGTTGTCAATGCTAACATGAATCAGATGTTGGAATTGTCTGATTTTAAAGATGCCATCATTAAAATGCTATAACGAGCAGTTACAAATGCCCTTCAGACAAATGAAAAAAAAATGAAACAATTAAGGCCAGTCACAGTGGCTCACACCTATAATCCAGGCACTTTGGGAAGTCAAGGCAGGCAGATCACGTGAGGTCAGGAGTTCAAGACCAGCCTGGCCAACATGGTGAAACTGAGTCTCTTCTAAAAATACAAAAATTAGCTGAGCATGGTGGCGCATGGCTGTAATCCCAATTACTCGGGAGGCTAAGTTAAGAGAATCGCTTGAACCCAGGAGGTGAAGGTTGGAGTGAGCCAGGATCATGCCACTGCACTCTAGCCTGGGCAACAGAGCAAGACTCCGTCACAAAAAAAATAAATAAAATTTAAAAAAAGAAGTTTTTACACTACACTTGAAGTGGTAGAACATTGATAGCAATAGACTGTAAGTTACATTGGCATACTGTAATACCTAGAGAATCACTAAGAAACTATACCAAGCAATACACTCAAAGCACTATAAATAAATCAAGATGGAATTCTAAAAATGTTCAAGTAGCCCAAAGGTGGACAAGAAAAGAAGCACAGAGAAACAAGAAACAGAAGAAACCAATAAAAAACAAATAACAAATTGGCAGACCTAAATCCTACCATATTAATAATTACCTTAAATATAAATGGCTTAAGAATGCCAAGTAGAAGATAAAGATTGGCAGAGTGGAATTTTTTTTAAATCACAACCCAGGTCAGGCACGGTGGCTCATGCCTGTAATCCTAGCACTTTGAAAGACTGAGGCAGGCAGATTGCTTGAGCCTAGGAATTTGAGACCACCCTGGCAACATGGCAAATCCTAGCCTCTCTGAAAAATAACAAAAAAAAATTAGCTGGGCATGGTGGCATGCACCTGCAGTCCCAGCTACTCAGGAGGCTGAGGTGAGAGGATCGCTTGAGCCCAGGAGTCTACGGTTGCAGTGAACCAAGATTGTGCCACTGCACTCTGGCCTGGGCAACAGAACAAGACCCTGTCTCAAAAAAAAAAAATCACAACCCAATGATATGCTGTCAACAAGAAATTTTCTCCAAATACAATGACACACAGACATTGAAAGTAAAAGGATAAAATCATGCAAATATTAATTTAAAAAGCAGGAGTAGCTACACTAATGTCAGATAAAGTATACTTCAAAACAAACTTACTAAAGACAAAAAGGGCCCTTACATAGTTATTTTTTTAAATCCACCAGGAAGACGTAATGATCCTAAATGTGTATGCACCAAACAACAGAGTGTCAAAATACCTGAAGCAAAAGCTGAAAGAGCTGAAAGGTAAAATAGATAAATACACAATTATAGTCAGGAACTTCAACACTAACTACACTCTCAACAATTGACAGAACCAAGAGATAGAAAATCAGCAAGATTATGGCAGAACTGAACAATACAAGCAACCAATAGAATCTAATAGGCATGTATAGAACATTCTACCCAACAACAGAATACACATATTTTTCAAACACAGTGAACCTAACAGGATAGGCCATATCCTGACCTGTGTCACAGAACAAACCCCAACAAATTTAAGAGCTGAAATGATACCAAGTATGTTCTCCAACCACAATGAGCTCAAACTAGAAATTAATAATAGAAAGGTAACAGGAAAATCTCTGAACACTTGGAAATTAAATAACATACATCTAAATAATCCATGTGTCAAAGAGAAAGTCTCAAAGGAAATAAAAAATAGAGAGAACTGAATGAAAATGAAAATGCAACATAGCAAAATATGTGAGATACAGTTAAAGCAGTCCAGCGAGGGAATTTTTAACACTAAATGCTTCCATTAGAAGAGAAAAAATCTAAAATTAATAATAGACATCCAAAAATGAAATCTCCAGCTCCAGAGAGTTTCACTACAGAATACTACCAAGCATTTAAAGGCAAATTAGCACCAATTTTATACAACATTGTCTAAAAAATAAGGAAGAAAGACTTCCAAATTCATTGTACGCTATCCAGTAGCACCGTCTGGAATTGTGCAGTGCACAGCTTGCACAACCATATATGAATGTAGACCATTGTCTACAAAGCCCAACATGATCTGGCCTTGCTTCCCAACTTCAAGTCTACTTTCCTGGTACAATGAGTTAATTTCTGTTTCTTCAAGGAGGCTATGTTTTCTCCTACCTCTGTGCCTCTGTGGTTAGAGTTATTAGTTCCATTTAACAAATGAGAAAAGTAAGGTTCCAAAAGGGTAAGTAACCTGCCCAAGTCTATATGTCTTGCTGGTCTCTGGAAGTGACCAGTGAGTAACAAACCTGCAATGTTCAAGAGTCAGAGTAGATGTCAGAATATCTGTTACTCATCTGTGATGAGAATCAAAATGGTCAGATCAGAAATATTTCTTTCTGTCTGTTGTATCTCCTTGCATGAGAGGAAAGATGCTATGGAATTGCATTGAGAAATCATTGAAGAAAGAACTGAAATTCCCAAGGCCAACATGAGCAGCATGTTCTCCCCATTGTGCAGATCAGAAGGCAATGGGGCAAGCTCCAGATCTCAACAAGAGGTCTCATTGGGTCAAAGGTCCAGCAGCCATCCTGATGTTTCCATCCCGTGATGGAGATACTCTTGCCAGTGGGACCCAGACAGCTCGGCTACCATGACCAAACCATGCACATCCATCTCCATACTACGAAGACCTTGACGCCGGGTGCGGTGGCTCATGCCTGTAATCCCAGCACTTTGAGAGGCCGAGGTGGGTGGATCACCTGAGGTCAGGAGTTCAAGACCAGCCTGGCTAACATGGTAAAACCCCGTTTCTACTAAAAATACAAAAAAATTAGCTGGGCGTGGTGGTGCACACCTGTAACTACTCTGAGGCAGGAGAATCGCTTGAACCCAGGAGGCAGAGGTTGCAGTGAGCCAAGATAGCACCATTGCACTCCAGCGTGGGTGACAGAGCAAGACTCTGTCTCAAAAAAAAAAAAAAATGCTCTTCTGACGTACTTTACCACCAGGTCAAGCTGAAGCTCCCAAGAAGACATGCCATTGCAGGTTGAGAAGCGCTCAGACAGAAGAGGTCAGACACCCTCCAATCCTGCTGTCCTGGAGCAATGTGGTGCCCTGCTGGTGACCTTGATTCTCTCTGCTCCAGCCCATCTCTAGCCCATCAGGATGATACTCTCTCTTGTCAAAAGGAAGTCTCAGCAGGGGACAGTGGCTCACACCTGTAATCCCAGTGCTTTGGGAGGCCAAGACGGGAGGATCACCAGGAGTTCAAGACCAACCTGGGCAACATACGAGACCCTCATCTCTACAAATAAATAAAAAATTAGGCAGGCATGGTGGTGCACACCTGTAGTCACAGCTACTTGGGAGGCTGAGGCAGGAGGATCGCTTGAGCCCGGGAGTGTGAGGCTGCATGCAGTGAGCCATGATTGCACCACTGCACTCCAGCCGGAGTGACAGCAGGATCCTGTCTCAAAAAAAAAAAAAAAAAAAAACCAAGAAAAAAAAAAGACAATCCCATTGCTCTCATTTTCTAATTCTAATTCTTCAAAGGTCAACGCCTCCCAACAGCTCCAAAATATCTACAGCACCTCTATAGGTCAGTGTTGTATTCTATGTTATTGAATTATTCTGTAGGTCGGTGTTGTTACTCCACACTGATTATAGTGTTTCTGTGGAGGGACATTATAATAGGAGGCTAGTTCCTGTGAATGCTTCTACTCTATAGCTGCCTGATCGATTCTCAATGAAGTCGCCACCTCCAAATGCTTTCTGAGCTTTTTTTTTTTTTTTGAATGGTTACAGACAAGGTCTTACTCTGTTGCCCAGGCTGGAGTCCAGTGGCACAATCATAGCTCACTGCAGCCTCGACTTCCCAGGCTCAGGCAATCCTCCTGCCTCAGTTTCCTGAGCAGCTGAGACTACAGGCATGTGTCATCATGCCTGGCTAATTTTAGCTCTTTTTATTTTGGTTTGGCTCTGGTTTTGGTTTTGAGACAGGGTCTCGCGCTGTCTCCCAGGCTGGAGTGCAGTGGCATAATCCTAGCTCACAACAACCTTGACCTCCTGGACTCAAGCAGTTCTCCTGCCTCAGCCCTCCAAGTAGCTAGGACTACAGGCACATACCAGCACACCCAGCTAAAGTTTCTTTTTTTTTTTTTTTCTTGAGACAGAGTCTTGCTCTGTTGCCAAGGCTAGAGTGCAGTGGCGCCATCTCGGCTCACCGCAACCTCCGCCTCCTGGGTTCAAGCAATTCTGTGCCTCAGCCTCCCAACTAGCTGGGATTACAGGCACCAGCCACCATGCCTGGCTAACGTTTGTATTTTTAGTAGAGATGGGTTTCACCATCTTGGCCAGGCTGGTCTCGAACTCCTGACCTCATGATCCACCCGCCTCGGCCTCCCAAAGTGCTGGGATTACAGGCGTGAGCCACCATGCCTGCACATGTTTTTATTTTTTTGAAGAGATGGAGTCTAGCTATGTTACCCAGACTAATCTTGAACCCCTAGATTCAAGCGATCCTCCTGCCTGGGCCTCCCAAAATGCTGGGATTACAGGTGTGAGCCACCACACCTGCCTCCTTTCTGAGCTTTATAGTCAAGAGACCACCATCATCTCCCACCCACATCCCTCCAGCACTCCTTACGCATCCGTTTGTCTTTCTATCTCAGAATGCATCTTTACACTGCATTTCACAGTTCCATTTTCCTAGCAGGTTCAGAGCTAATGCCAGACGCTGTGGAAGGATTGTTTTTTGACTCTCTAATACTGTGGAAGAAAAAGAGATCTTCCAGATATCGGAGTTCTCCTGACAGCTGAAGAAGGGATGGATGAGCTGGGGTCTCAACTCATCAGAACATCAAGGTAGGAGGCTGGTGCCTGCCACTCACTCTTCTCACCTGAGTCGTTCCGACGTGTAAGATCACGCTCCTATTTGGAAGCAGAAAACACTTGTCAAAGCTGGATGCACAGGTCCATTCATCCAAAGGTGGTATGAAAGGGTGCAGATGGAATGGTGAATTGGGCAGTTTGCTCAAGGTGAACTTGAACAGGAAACAAAAGAGGCTGTAGACAGGTGCACATGAAAATCGAAGTCTCATTCTTGCTTTTCTTCACTGTACTTAGGAGGTGTGTGGTGGTAAAAAAAAAAAAAAAAAAAATCCTGGTGGGCGCTGCAGGTGTGACACTTCACCTTCTTGTTACTTGTCGCCTGCAGTTACTCTGACGCGCACTCTGAAGCATCATTTGCAGTGCCCCCTACTCGGTCCCTACCTCCTCCCTGCCTGTGTGAGGGCTAACAGGTAGCTAAGAGCGCCTGGGACTCAGCAGGTCAGAGTTCTCACCCAAGCTCAGGTTCCAGATCCCGGGTCCTGGGAACATCACAGTCATTTATAGATTCAGTGCAATCCCAATCCAAATTCCAGCTGGATTTGTTTAAGCAGCTGTACAATTTATTTCAAAATTTACTTGGTGGAATAACAGGTCACAGAAATCTAAGTCCAATTTAAGAAAGAGGGGTAAGCCGGGCAAGGTGGCTTACACCTGTAATCCCAGCACTTTGGGAGGTCAAGGTGGGCAGATCACTTGAATCCAGGAGTTTGAGACCAGCCTGGGCAACATAGTGAAACCCTGTCTCTCCAAAATATACAAAAATTAGCCAGGCATAGTGGCACACGCCTGTTGTCCCACCTACTCTGGAGACTGAGGTGGGAGAACCGCTTAAGCTGTGGATGCAGAGGTTGCAAGTAGTTGAGATTGTGATCACACACTTGTAATGGTTAATACTGAGTGTCAACTTGATTGGATTGAAGAATGCGAAGTATCGATCCTGGGTGTATCTGTGCGGATGCTGCCAAAGGGGATTAACATTTGAGTCAGTGGGCTGGGAAAGGCAGATCCACCCTCAGTCTGGGTGGGCACCATCTAATCAGCTGCCAGCATGGCTAGAATATAAAGCAGACAGAAAAAAAAATGTGAAAAGACTAGACTGGCCTAGCCTCCCAGCCAGCATCTTTCTCCCGTGCTGGATGCTTCCTGCCCTTGGACATCGGGGCTCTAAGTTTTTCAGTTTTGGGACTCAGACTGGCTTCCTTGCTCCTCAGCCTGCAGATGGCCTATTGTGGGACCTTGTGATCATGTGAGTTAATACTTAATAACTCCCCTTTATGTGTGTATATATATACACACATATAAATATGTATATATATGTATAAATATGTATATATTTATATGTGTATATACATATGTATACATGCATATATGCATACATGCGTGTACATGCATATATGCATACATGCGTGTACATGTATATATGCATACATGCGTGTACATGTATATATGCATACATGCGTGTACATGTATATATGCATACATGCGTGTACATGTATATATGCATACATGCGTGTACATGTATATATGCATACATGCGTGTATATGTATGTGTATATGTATATACATATGTGTATACATATGTATCTGTATATACACTTATGTATGTGTATATGTATATACACGTGTATATACACTTATGTATGTGTATATGTATATACACGTGTATATACACTTATGTATGTGTATATGTATATACACGTGTATATACACTTATGTATGTGTATATGTATATACACGTGTATATACACTTATGTATGTGTATATGTATATACACGTGTATATACACTTATGTATGTGTATATGTATATACACGTGTATATACACTTATGTATGTGTATATGTATATACACGTGTATATACACTTATGTATGTGTATATGTATATACACGTGTATATACACTTATGTATGTGTATATGTATATACACGTGTATATACACTTATGTATGTGTATATGTATATACACGTGTATATACACTTATGTATGTGTATATGTATATACACGTGTATATACACTTATGTATGTGTATATGTATATACACGTGTATATACACTTATGTATGTGTATATGTATATACACGTGTATATACACTTATGTATGTGTATATGTATATACACGTGTATATACACTTATGTATGTGTATATGTATATACACGTGTATATACACTTATGTATGTGTATATGTATATACACGTGTATATACACTTATGTATGTGTATATGTATATACACGTGTATATACACTTATGTATGTGTATATGTATATACACGTGTATATACACTTATGTATGTGTATATGTATATACACGTGTATATACACTTATGTATGTGTATATGTATATACACGTGTATATACACTTATGTATGTGTATATGTATATACACGTGTATATATACATATGTATGTGTATATGTATATACACATATGTATATATACATTATATGTATATGTATATACACATATGTATATATACATATGTATGTGTATATGTATATACACATATGTATATATACATATGTATGTGTATATGTATATATACATATGTATATACACGTATATATACGTGTATATACGTATATACACGTATATATACGTATGTATGTGTATATGTATATACATATGTATATACACGTATATATACGTGTATATACGTATATACACGTATATATACGTATGTATGTGTATATGTATATATACATGTGTATGTGTATACACGTATCTGTGTACACGTGTGTACACGTATCTGTGTACACGTGTGTACACGTATCTGTGTACACGTGTGTACACGTATCTGTGTACACGTGTGTACACGGTACATATGTATATGTATATGTGTATATACACATGTATATAAGCATATGTATATTTATATGTGTATATACATGTGTATATAAGCGTATATACACATGTATATACACATATGTATATGTATACGTATATGTATATGTACATACATATGTGTGTATATACATATGTATACATATGTATGTATATGTGTGTGTATATAGTATATATGTATATATGTGTATATGTGTATATGTGTATATATACACATACACATATGTACATGTGTATATACACATACACATATGTACATGTGTATATACACATACACATATATGTACATGTGTATATACACATACACATGTGTGTACATGTGTATATACACATACACATGTGTGTACATGTGTATATACACATACACATGTGTGTACATGTGTATATACACATACACATATGTGTACATGTGTATATACACATACACATGTGTACATGTGTATATACACATACACATGTGTACATGTGTATATACACATACACATATATGTACATGCGTATATACACATACATGTATGTACATGCGTATATACACGTACATGTATGTACATGCGTATATACACACGTACATATATGTACATACGTATATACACACGTACATATATGTACATACGTATATACACACGTACATATATGTACATACGTATATACACATACATACACATATATGTGTGTACACACACATACACGTGTGTGTGTGTGTACACACATATATATATATACATCCTATTAGTTCCTATTAGTTCTGTCCCTCTAGAGAACCCTAATACACCACTGCACTCTAGCCTGGGTGACAAAGCAAGATCCTGACCTCAAAAAAAAAAAAAAAAAAAGGTTAAAGGGAACTTTCCTTAGCACACATTTAAGCCATCATAATTTTTTAAAACTCTATTGGTTGTGCTGGGCATGGTGGCATGCACCTGTAATCCCAGCACCTTGGGAGGCTAAGGCAGGCAGATCACTTGAGGTCAGGAGTTCGAGACCAGCCTGGCCAACATGGTGAAACCCATCTCTACTAAAAATACAAAAATTAGCCAGACATGGTGGCGGGCACCTGTAATCCTGGCTACTTGGGATACTGAGACAGGAGAATCACTGGAATCCAGGAAGCAGAGGATGCAGTGAGCCGAGATCATGCCACTGCACTCCAGCGTGGGTGAAAAAGTGAGACTCTGTCTCAAAAAAAAAAAAAAAAAACCAAAAAACTCTGTTGGTGCAAGATCAAAATAATGGGCCAGTGAAGCAGAAGAGAAACCCAGGAGTCATGTGTAGGACCCTATTCTATCTTAATGCACCATGAAGGGTGCATTAGGCCGTTCCTGTGTAGCTGTAAAGGAATACCTGAGACTGGGTAATTTATAAAGAAAAGAGGTTTAATTGGCTCACAGTTCTGTAGACTGTACAGGAAACATGGTGCCAGCATCTGCTTGGCTACAGGTGAGGCCTCAGGGAGCTTTCAGTCATGGTGGAAGGCAAAGTGGAAGCAGGCATCTCACATGGCGCAAAAACAGGAGCAAGAATGCAGCAAGATGCCACGTGCTTTTAAACAACCAGATCTGGTGAGAACTCACTATCACAAGGACAGCGCCAAGCCCTGAGGAATCCGCCCCCATGATTCCAACACCTCCCACCAGGCCCCACCTCCAGTATTGCGGATTACATCTCAACATAGGATTTGGAGGGGAAAACGTCTGAATTATTCATATATCCAAGAGACCTTCCCACCCATCAATGTGGAGAGGGCCGGCTATCTAGTAGATGGCATTGGGGGCCAGGCACGGTGGCTCACACCTGTAATCCCAGCACTTTGGGAGGCCAAGGCGGACGAATCACTTGAGGCCAGGAGTTCGAGACCAGCCCAGCCAACATGGCGAAACCCTGTCTATACAAAAAATAGAAAAAATTAGCCAGGCGTAGTAGCACACGCCTGTAATCCCCGCTACTCTGGAGGCTGAGGCACAAGACTCACTTGAACCTGGGAGGCAGATGTTGCAGTAAGCCGAGGTTGCACCACTGCACTCCAGTCTGGGCGACAGAGCAAGACCCACTCAAAAAAACAAAAAGGATGGCATCGAGAAGACCAGTTCTCCAACTGCATCCTGCCCGATGTTACATTCAAAGATAGACTCCAAATCACTCAGTGTCTGTTGGAAAAGACAATCAAAACCAAGAGTGGAGGAGACTATCTTTATGAACTATGCTTGGGTAAGAGCTTCTTAAAGTTTAGAAACGTAACCTATAAGAGAAATAAATTGATGGATTTAATTGTATCAAAATTAAATGTTCCTGTTCAATGAAGAATACCACACTTTTTGTTTTTTTTTTTGAGACAAAGTGTTGCTCTGTCGCCCAGGCTGGAGTGCAATGGTGCAATCTCGGCTCAGTGCAACCTCTGCTTCCCAGGTTCAAGAGTTTCTCCTGCCTCAGCCTCCTGAGTAGCTGGGTCTACAGGCGTGCACCACCACCACCAGCTAATTTTTGTATTTTTAGTAAAGACAGGGTTTCACCATGTTGACCAGGCTGGTCTTGAACTCCTGATCTCAGGTGATCTGCCCGCCTTGGCCTCCCAAAGTGCTGGGATTACAGGCATGAGCCACCATACCTGGCCTACCACAAACAATATTAATAGACAGGTGACAGAATGGGAGTAGTTATTTGCATAAAATGGACAAGAGATTGGGACCTCGAACATTCAAGTAACTCCCAGAAATCAATAAAACAAAAAGAGGCCAGGCACAGTGGGTAGCCAGGGCACAGAGCAGAGCCCATCCCAGGACTGACCCTGGACTGGGCGTGGTGGCTCAGGCATGTAATCCCAGCACTTTGGGAGGTGGAGGTGGGCGAATCACTTGAGGTCAGGAGTTCGAGACCAGCCTGGCCAACATGATGAAACCCCGTCTCTACTAAAAATACAAAAAATTAGCCGGGTGTGGTGGCGGGCACCTGTATTCCCAGCTACTCGGGAGGCTGAGGCAGGAAATTGGCTTGAACCTGGGAGGCAGAGGTTGCAGTGAGCCGAGATCCCACCACTGCACTGCAGCCTGGGAGACAGTGAGACTCTGTCTCAAAAATAAATAAATAAATAAATAAATAACCTCTTTTCTTATAAATTACCCAGTTTCGGGTATTGATTTACACCAGTGTTAGAATGGGCTAATACACACACCCTCGTGGACACGCACACATGTCCAGCAGATGATCACTTTCACACTAGCTCTGTGGTCTGACTACATGGGTCCGCTCCATCACCATCACTGTGGTTCACTGTGTCTTGCCTGGGTGCTCAGCAGCCTCTTCCCTGGCCTCCCTGCCTCCAGTCCAACCGCCCCAGAGCAACCGGAACAACTCTCCTCAAAATAAGGCGTGGCCGGACACAATGGCTCACGCCTGTAATCTCAGCACTTTGGAGGCCAAGGCAGGCGCATCACTTGAGGTCAGGAGTCTGAGACCAGCCTGACCAATATGGTGAAACCACATCCCTACTAAAAATACAAAAAATTAGCTAGCCGTGGTGGCAGGCACCGGTAATCGCAGCTAAGCAGGAGGCTGAGGCACGAGAATCGCTTGAACCTGGGAGGCAGAGGTTGCAGTGAACTGAGATTTTGCCACTGCACTCCAGCTTGGGTGACAGAGCAAGACTCTATCTCCCCTCCCCCCCCCCAAAAAAAGTGCGGTAGAGTACAGTCTGACCACATCACATATCACTCCTCTGCTGAAAACTCCCATTAGACTCATGGTGGCTTGGCAGAGGCTGGACTAAACACACAGTGAGGACAGCCACAATGTCATGGACATAAATAGATTTTATCGACATACAACAGACGGACTGTGTACATTGCTGAGCACTTTATATTTTTCATTTGCTCCATCTCGAAGATTTTTCTAAATTAGTACATATATCCTACCTTGTTGTTTTTGATGGAGATACAATACTCTACTACGTGAATGCAAATCACTTTCTTTTTACTTTTTTGTTTTTTACTTTTTCCCCCAAGGTCCAGTTTTGACTTTATGTGAATGCAAATCCCTAAGAACTTTTTCAAGCAACTTCATCAAAGCATAATTACATACAGTAAATGTGCCAATTTTCAGTAAACAGGTTAATGAGTTTTGGAAAATGTATACACCCATGTGATACTCTTACTGTCAGTGTAACATCCAGTGCCCAGCACAGTGCCTGCTGCAGAGTAGGCATGCAGTTAGACGTCTATTGAATGAATAAATGAATTGAGGGAGAAAGGAGTTAATGGTGGGTGGCTTCAGGGGCTTGTGTGTGAGTTACATGTATGGATTGAGCTGCTGAATTTTACTTGCTCTAGTGTGTCAAATCCCTGAGCTGCACCTCAATGTGGTGTCTAGGGACTAATAGCTTAGCCCTCTGCCACATTGCAACAGAAAAACCACTGATAGAGGGCAATATGGGCCAGGTGCATTGTTTCATGCTTGTAATCCCAGTGCTTTGGGAGGCCGAGGTGGGCGGATCACTTGAACCCAGGAGTTCAAGATCAGCCTGGGCAACATAGCAAGACCCTGTCTCTACCAAAAAAAAAAAAAAAAAATTAGCCAGGTGTTGTGGTGCACACCTGTAGTCCCAGCTACTCGGGAGGCTGAGGCAGGGGGATTGCTTGAGCCTGGGAGGTAGAGGTTGCAGTGAGCCATGATGTGCCACTACACTCCAGCCTGGGCAACAGAGCAGGACCCTATCAAAAACATAGGGGTTAATATGGTTGATCATTGTATTATTATAACTCTTCTGCAGAGAATTAATTTTTCCCAAAAAAACTTTAGGGGGAAATTTGGGTGGATCTGCCCACTTTGGTGGATCTGCCCGCTTTTAGAAGGATGTCCGGCCCTGAGGCCAGCAATTCCAGATCCTGACCCAAGCCCTTCCTGATTTTCGACAGCACCTCTTGCCATGAGCGCCTTGGTTGCTCAGCCAACAATAGCACGACACCTGTCGTAAGGTAGGCACTCAAAAAATATTTGTTCATTGAACAGATGAATGAGTCATGAGTAACTGATGAATGAGTAAATGAATCAGGAGGATCACGGGTTTGGGTTGTAACCCCAAAAGACAGAATCCCAAATGCTGTAATTCCCAATGTTGAAATCAAAAAAGATCAAAATCCCTACAGTCTAAAATCCCCAAAATCAAAATACCAAAAGACCAAAACCTCAAAAATATAATTCTGGAAAAGACAATCTTTTAAAAAGTCTTGGCCAGGCACCGTGGCTCACGCCTATAATCCCAGCACTTTGGGAGGCCGAGGCAGACGGATCACCTGAGGTCGGGAGTTCGAGACCAGCTTGACCAACATGGAGAAACCCCGTCTCTACTAAAAATACAAAATTATCTGGGCGTGGTGGTGCATGCCTGTAATCCCGGCTACTTGGGAGACTGAGGCAGGAGAATCGCTTGAACCCGGGAGGCAGAGGTTGCGGTGAGCCAAGATTGCACCACTGCACTCCAGCCTGGGCAACAACAGCGAAACTCCGTCTCAAAAAAAAAAAAAAAAGTCTGTAAAAGGCATTTGTTTGGCCGGGTGCAGTGGCTCACACCTGTAAGCCCAGTTCTTTGGGAAACCACGGTAGGAGCATCACTTGGGGCCAGAAGCTTGAGACCACCTTGGACAATGTAGCAAGACCCCATCTCTACAAAAAATATAAAAATTAGCCAGGTATGGTGGTGCCCACCTGCCGTCCCTGAGTCCAGGAGGTCAAGGGTGCAGTGAGCTATGATTGCACTCCAGCCTGGGTGACAAAGCAAGACCCTGTATTGAAAAGAAAAAAGAAACTTGTTTACATTTTTAAAGAGGATTTATTTGAGAAACATATAAAAACACCACAGACACTTCATCAGCCACTGTACACAATAAAATAGACATCATAACATGCATATTTTTGCAAGCATAAATACTCAGGTATAGTATAGTAATGACAGTCACACAGGTCAACAGTTATGAACAGATGAACTGTATTCTTAAAGAAATAGGTCAAAAAGCAAAATGTATGAACGCATACCACTCCGCTTTGTAACTGCGTGCAGCCAGCTGTATAACTGTGGTCATCTGAAACGCTGCGACAGACAACCTGTCTTTTGATGAGATCCATTAGAAACCACAACGGACCAGGAGCGGTGGCTCACGCCTGTAATCCCAGCACTTTGGGAGGCTGAGGTGGGTGGATCACGAGGTCAGGAGTTCAAGACCAGCCTGGCCAACATGGTGAAACCCCATCTCTACTAAAAATACAAAAACACTAGCCGGGCACGGTGGTGCATGCCTGTAATCCCAGCTACTCGGGAGGCTAAGGCAGAGAATTGCTTGAACCCAGGAGGCGGAGGTTGCAGTGAGCCAAGGTCACGCCACTGTACTCCAGCCTGGGTGACAGAGCAAGACCCCATCTCAAAAGACAAAAACAAAAACAAACAAACAAAGAAAAACCCACAATGGGTCAGCACTGCATATACAGTGGCCCAAAGAGTCACGACCTCGAGATTTCTTTCACAAATTCAGGTGTACTAAAAGAACATCTCTTCATTTACTGAGGAAGGTCCGACATTTTTATGTACACACACCACGCTTACCCATGAAGTCACTCTGATCATGCACTTTCCTGGAGTTAACTTTCCCCCAGAAGCTGCATAAAATGAATTAGAGCTCTCTAAAAGTCTTTACACAATTTATACCTCCAGTATTGGAAATGATGCAAAGGCGGAATACATAGCATAGCGAATTGGTGACTCTGTGTGAAGGGGCAGAAGTCGTACATGATTGAATAATTTGGCAGGGCAGATTTCTTGTATTTCATTTTTCACCTGCATTTTCATTTCTTCTGTAATCTTGGAAACACTGCTGCACTTGTGTTTGGAGAGTGGTTGTGGTCTACTGATTTTGTAAGCATGTGCTGGCCATTTGAAAGTCTGGTTATTGCCTGGCCCTTGCAATTAAGCAATTTTCTGCTTTTGAAGCACCAATAATAATTAGCCTTTAAACTTTTATCTTTTACCATTAAGTAGCCCCATATGTATAATACGGACTTTTATTTTCAAGGGGACAGTTTCACAGGTCTCTTCCATTGTGTCTTAAGGAATACAGGAAGAATGAATGATATTTCGCTTTTCCCAATACCAAATCTGTATTAATCAGGGTTCTCCAGGGAGACAGAACCAACAGAATATGGATATGGATGGATGAGAGGGAATTTATTGGAGGGGTTGGCTTACATGGTTATAGGGGCTGAGAAGTCTTATGATAGACCATCTGCAAGCTGGAGACCCTGGGGTGATGGCAGCTTTGTGGTCCAGTTCAAGTCTGAAGGCCTCAGAACCAGGGGAGTTGATGGTGTAACTCTCAGTCCAACGCTAAAAGCCTCAGGACCCAGTGGGGGCCACTGGTGTAAGTCCTGGAGCCCACAGACCAGTGATGCTGGGGCAGATCTGATGTCCAAGGCAGCAGCAGCAAAGTCTGTCCCAGCTCCCAGAGAGACCACTTTGACTTCTGTATTTGCTCTGTCTGGGCTCGCAGCTGATTGGATGGTGCCCACCAACACTGAAGGCACATCTTCCCCAACCAGTTCACTCAGGCCCACACACTAATCTCCTCTGGAAACACCTTTGCAGACACACCTCAAAGACAAAATGATGCTTTTTATAATAATAATAATAAATAAACTTGGTTAGGTTTCTAGGTATTCCTTAATCCAGTCAAGTTGGCCCACTAAATTAAGTCCATATATCTATCCCTGTTCAACTTGGCCTCTGGGCATCTGCTTAAGTCATACTTAATTTTCGGATAAAGACAATAACAAGATAATAGGTCCATCTCACATGATGTAACTATTATGCTACAATAGAAAATGCACAAAGTCCTTCCCCAGAATTAGGCTTTCGGGACTTCAACGTTGGAAATTTTAAGCTTTGTGGATTGTAATTTGGGGGATTTTCGATATTAGGTGGATCACCTAAAGTCAGGAGTTCAAGACCAGCCTGACCAACATGGCGAAACCCATCTCTAGTAAAAATAAAAAACTAGCCGGGCATGATGGCGCACTCCTGTAACCCTAGCTACTTGGGAGGCTGAGGCAGGAGAATCGCTTGAACCAGGAAGGCAGAGGTTGCAATGAGCCGAGACTGTGCTACTGCAGTCCAGCCTGGGCAACAGAGTGAGACTTTGTCTCAAAAAAAAAAAAAAAGAGAAAAGAAAAATCATCTGTTGGGTGCCGTGGGCATTGTGTTCACTGGGTGACAAGATGGATAGAAGCCCAAACGCCAGCACCGTTCAGTACACTCACACATGAGCCCCCTGAATCTAAATTGGTTTTTTTGAGATGGAGTTTCACTCTTGTTGCCCAGGCTGGAGTGCAATGGTGCAAGCTCGGCTCACCGCAACCTCCACCTCCCGGGTTCAAGCAATTCTCCTGCCTCAGCCTCCTGAGTAGCTGGGACTACAGGTGCACACCACCACGCCCTGCTAATGTTTTTGTATTTTTAGGAGAGACAGGGTTTCTCCATGTTGGTCAGACTGGTCTTGAACTCCCAACCTCAGGTGAGCCACCCGCCTTGACCTCCCAAAGTGCTGGGATTACAGGCGTGAGCCACTGCCCCTCGCCCTGAATCTAAAATTTTTTTTAAGAAACAACTCAGGACCGGGCACGGTGGCTCACGCCTGTAATCTCAACACTTTGGGAGGCCAAGGCAGGCCGATCACGAGGTCAGGAGATCAAGACCATCCAGGCTAACACGGTGAAATCCCGTCTCTACTAAAAATACAAAAAATTAGCCGGGCGTGATGGCGGGCGCCTGTAGTCCCAGCTACTCGGGAGGCTGAGGCAGGAGAATGGCGTGAACCCCGGAGGTGGTGCTTGCAGTGAGCCGAGATCGCACCCACTGCACTCCAGCCTGGGCAATAGAGCAAGACTCCATCTCAAAAAAAAAAAAAAGAAAGAAAGAAAGAAAGAAAAAAAAAAGAAACAACTCAGAAACAAAATCAAATATGGCATGTTCTTATTTATAAGTGGGAGCTACATCATGTGTACCCATGGACATAGGATGTGGAATAATAGACACTGGAGACTCTGAAGGGTGGGGGCAGGGGGAGAGAGGAATAAGAAATTACTCAATGGGTGCAATGTACACTATTCAAGTGATGGTTATGCTAAAAGCCCAGACTTCCCCACTGTGAAATATATCCTTGTAACAAGAAAACATATCCATGTAACAAAACTGCACTGTATCCTTTAAATTGATACGAATAAAAACTACCACCGGGAGGGTGCAGTGGCTGACGCCTGTAATCTCAGCACTTTGGGAGGCTGAGGTGGGTGGATCACCTGAGGTCAGGAGTTCAAGACCAGCATGACCAACATGGTGAAACCCCATCTCTACTAAAAATACAAAAATTAGCCAGGCATGGTAGAGCGTGTTTGTAGTCGCGGCACTTTGGGAGGCCGAGGTGGGTGGATCGCTTGAGATCAGGAGTTCAAGACCAGCCTGGCCAACATGGCAAAACCCCGCCTCTACTAAATATATAAAAATGAGCCGAGCGTAGTGGTGGGCGTCTGTAATCCCAGCTACTCAGGAGGCTAAGGCAGGAGAATCACTTGAAGCCAGGAGGTGGAGGTTGCAGTGAGCCGAGACGGTGCCACTGCACTCCAGCCTGGGCGACAGAGCAAGACTCCATCTCAAAAAAAACCCAAAAAAAGCACATGATAGAATGTGTGTTTATTGTGTTGTACATGCTCATGTGTTTATAGCTGTTTCGCTTTTATAAATGTGGATGTATTGTTTGCAAATGCCTTATATGCAAAATTAAATGTATGGAAGTTCACAAGTCAAAAAGCATGGGAGAAAAACATAATTCAGCCAGTAACATGGGGAACCACTGAGGATGAGTACCTCTTCACTGCAACCACAACACAACTTGCTGCCCTGCAGCTTCCGGAATATTCAGCATGCAGATAAAATTATGCAGTTTCTAAGATCCCTTTGACACATTCAGGATTTTATCTGGAGATGGAAGGCAATCCCAGAAAAAGAAATCATGTCTTTTCTGCAAATGAGAGTGAGAATATGGTGTGTGTCAGCATGTGCAAACCCAAATCATCTATCTTCAAGTCTTAGGGTAGTAAATCACTGACTGTAAACTTCTTTGAAAAACACCAAGCCTGTGGATTAGAAGCAGTGCTAGAATTTGTTTTTCGTGGTCTTTCTTTCTTTCTTTCTTCCTTTCTTTCTTTTTATTTTCCTAACCTAAAGCTTAGAGTTGCAGGCGTTTTTGATGCACACTGCCAACCTGCTCTCCCTCCTGGTGGGAACCATTCAAACTCCCTGGGAAAGACACAGGGACCATTGTATCCACTCCCTGGTCCCTTGTCCTCATTTCCTACTGGTTGCCTGGCCTGAGATTCTGGTCCTGACCCAACCCTTGCTTCTCCACCTTGCCTTATTTGGCTTCAGGAAGCAAGTATCTCAAGTACTAGGCTCTCCCCAGAATACCCCAGACGAGATCCCAATACGAGGCACAGCTGAGCCGGAGCACTCCCCAGCCCCATGCTGACCCAGCTTCCTGCACCTGTGTGGCCCCAGCATTCACTGCAAAGCCTTCCCCATGAGGCAGGCTAGGCCTGGGCCCCCAGTCAGCCTCCCAAGTCCCACGTCGTTGGGGGCTCCCCCTGTCAGCACGGCACCTCCTCCCTGATGAGTCTCCTGGCCCACTTCCTGGAATGCCCAGGCTAGCCTCCGCCATGCCACAGTCACTTTCTAGCAGCCCAAGCCACGGTGTCCACCGCCTGCCCTAAAACTCCAGGGCTCCCCACATCTGCAAAGATCGGACGCCATGGTTTGAAATTCAAAGTCCTCCTTGATCAGGTCCCAACCACCAGCCAGCCTTGTCTCCCTTCACACACTCCACAACACACACACACACAGCATGTGCACACACCACACATACACGTGCACACATGCATGCATACCACACAAGCACATGCACACATACACACCACTCACAAACACACATATACACACCACACGCGTGTGCTCACATACACACCACTCACAAACACACATATACACACCACACACGTGTGCTCACATACACACCACTCACAAACACATATACACACCACACACGTGTGCTCACATACACACCACTCACACACACACCACACACGTGTGCTCACATACACACCACTCACAAACACACATATACACACCACACACGTGTGCTCACATACACACCACTCACAAACACATATACACACCACACACGTGTGCTCACATACACACCACTCACACACACCCCACACGTGTGCTCACATACATATGACAAACTAACGTGCAAAATACACACATACATCACACACATGCACATACACAGCATGCATGTGCACGTACGCACATTACACATCTAAGCACACGTGCACACATGCACATATGCCCACAACACACACGTACATATATACACACACACATCACATGCATGCATGTGCTACATGCACACATACCACGCCTGCATGTGCATATATGCACACATACAACACACATGCAACACATACACACAGGTACACACATACCACACACATAAGCATGCAGAAATACATACACATACACAATCACACACACATGAGCACACATCACTCTCACACCCCCGCACACAACCACCACCCTCTGAACCAAACCCTGCCTTGCCTTTTCCCTGCAGCCTCCTCAGCCTGAGACCCCCCGCCTTGCTCCTCTTCTCCATTGTTCAAAACCCTACTCACTTCTCAAGCCCCAAGTCAAATGCCACAGCTTCCCCGAAAAGCTTCTCACTCGCCCTAGCTTGCTCTGTGCCCTAGGAGGAATAAACCCTCAAGTCGTGATCATTTGTCCTGGACATTGCCATGCAGGGCCTTCAAAACACCTTCCCACAACTGCAAGGAATTCTCCCCTTGGAAGCCAGGACTCAGCCTCCCAGACACCCTCGAGAGCCGGCACCTCGCACAGGTGCCGCCCATCAGATGCATCTCCACAAGGCCCCCACCCAAACGAGAGCACCCTGAGGAAGGACACCACCCTATGGAAAGCGATATGGGACTGAGAGGCAGCCGTAACAGAGCCCTGGTGGGGCATCCCCCACGTGGGGGGCCGTGGGGAGAAAGTGGTGGGAGGAGCGTCTCCATGGGGTGGCCTGTGGGGTCACACGGGTGTTACGCTGGCTCAACTGATCCTCCTGCCTCAACCTCCCGAGCAGCTGGGACTACAGGCACACGCTACCATGCCCAGGTAATTTCTTTAAATTTTGTGTAGAAATGGGGTCTCACTATGTTACCCAGGCTGGTCTTGAACTCCTAGGCTCAATCAATTCTCCCACCTCAGCCTCCCAAAGTGCTGGGGTTACAGGCGTGAGCCACTGTGCCCAGCCCATAGCCTTCAATTCTGATCTCTGATCTCTGTCCCAACCCCTTCCCACCCAACACGTCACTAAGCTACCTAAATTCCTTTCTATCCAGAGTGGCCTGTGTTGTTTGCAACTATGAATCCTGCCCAAAATGCCTGCTCCCTCTGGGTTCCAACTTGTGCCTCTGCTAGGGTGTCCTGCTTTGGGGCGCCATACATCGTGTCAGGGTTGTGTCTGTGGATTCCCAGCTATGCTGCCTATGCCTCAAAGAGAGGCTGTCTTCATTTGCCAGCTCTGCTCCTCTCCACCTACCTTCCCTTTCTTACCTGGTATATCAGTAAGGCAAGCCACTGTAACAAACAAGCCTCAAACACTCAACAGCTTAAATGCCAGGCATGGTTGTTCACGGTTTGCCATCCCAGCACTTTGGGAGGCCAAGGTGGGAAGATCACTTGAAGCGAGGAGTTTGAGACCAGCCTGGGCAATACAGCAAGATCCCATCTCTACAAAAAAAAAATAAAAATTTAGCCAGGCATGGTGGCATGTGTCTGTAGCCCCAGTTACCCAAGAGGCTGAGGCAGGAGGATTGCTTGAGCCAGGTCAAGGCTACAGTGAGCCATGATCACACCACTGTACGCTAGCCTTGGCAACAGTGGGACCCTGTATCTAAAATTTTAAATAAAATAAAAATGTACTTCTCACTCACGGAACAGGCCAAGGTGGGGGTGCTCTGCTCCACTCGGTCATGCAGGGATCCAGTTTCCTTCAAGTCCACATCTGAGGAGTTTGTCTGCTGTGTATGTGTGTGGGTGTCCAATGCCTCCCAGCTGGCCATGGGGAGGCTCATGGGACTGCAGGACACAGGGCAAGCATGTGTGCTGTGACTCTGAGCATGTGGGGATGACTCTGGCAGTAGGAAAACAGGTCCCACGGAGGAAGACACGCGTGTTAGCAGTGAATTTTAGCCCAGCCTGTCAATCAGAAGAGCCAACCTCCTTCTGAAAGGACAAGAGAGTCCCCCTTTAATGGTATTTTTCCCCTCCTGGAGATAGATAGCCCCTTTTTAATGAAAATATAAAGAGGCCGGTGGGTGGCTCACGCCTGTAATCCCAGCACTTTGGAAGGCCGAGGCAGGCGGATCACCTGAGGTCGGGAGTTCAAGACCAACCTGACCAACATAGAGAAACCCCGTCCCTACTAAAAATACAAAATTAGCCGGGCATGGTGGCACATGCCTGTAATCCCAGCTACTCGGGAGGCTGAGGCAGGAGAATCGCTTGAATCTGGAAGGCGGAGGTTTCAGTGAGCTGAGAGCGCACCATTGCACTCCAGCCTGGGCAACAAGAGTGAAACTCTGTCTCGAAAAAATATGTATATATATATAAAGAAACAGCCATAAGGTCCCCTGCAGTGTCAGAGGCTCTCACAGCCTGATTTCAGCTCCTGTTCCCCAAGTGCCTGGTGCTCCACCCACTCCAGGCCATCCCTCATGCCCCCAAACCTCCTACAGTTTCCAGCCTCTGAGCCTTTGCATGTACCGTTCCATCATCATCAATGCCTATCCCTTCCTTGTCTAACTGGAAAATTCATACGCACCCTTTAAGACCTAGTGCAAGTGTTACGTCGTCTCCAGGACATTCCCTGGCACCCAGCTCCCCTGCAGCATTGAGTTATCCCACATCTGTGCCCCCACAGGACATCATCAGCCATGTGGGTATCCATTTCTGCCTACACGTTGGACCCTAGAGGCCTGGGTCAATGCACAGGCCAAGGTGTGTATTTCATAAATGGTTGTTTAATGAGGAAATAGGTGAATGAACACATCCAACCTGTTTCGACTTCTACCCTCTGGAAAGATTTCACGTCCATAGTCACCCCTGCACCACCCCAGACCCCCTTCCTTCCAAAGGCGTCACCCTCCCCGTGAGTCATGGTGTTGACAGAATCCAGCCAGCCTCTCTTTATTTTATTCTTAAGAGGGAAATTTTTCATTCTCATGGATGACTACTCCCACGTAATGCAAATAATCACCTTTCCGTGGCCCAAGAAAAGCTTTATTTAATCTCGCTGGCAGATGTCTTCAATGGAAAGATCCAGTGCAAATAAAAGTGCGGAGCTGAAATGTCAGGAAACTGAGCCACTCTCTGATCCAGCACGCGCGTGACCCAGGAGCCCCCGCAAGGTCACAGCGGCATGAGAAGCAGGGAAGCTTCCACCCTAGGACCAAGTCCAGAGGAAGAAATAAAAAGCCCTCCCGTCCGCCTCCTCCTCTTGCTTCTCCTCCGCTGTCATCATCATGCTCTGTGTGTGCCCAGCATTTTCTCTTTCTCTAAACACTTTCATACGCACATCACGTTGGATCCTCACCACGCCCCTGTGCGGGCGTCGTGCAGGGCTGGCTATCCCACAATAGCCTGGTTAAGCCCTCTCAGCGACGCAAGACTGAACTCATTCCAGCAAGAGTGCAGGAACCACGGCCTCTGTGCCGTGGCTGGAATCAAAGATGAGCCGAGCTCCCTGCAAGCAGGAGGAAGACTTCAAAACCCCAGGCATGAATCAGGGCTGCTGACACCTGCCAATTTGAGAAAGGTCTCTCCAGGAGAGGAGGCAGCTGCATTCTGCTAGTCGCCATGTAAACTGGCTCAACCTTTCTCAACAGCAATGAGATCTGACACCTCCCAGACCCGGGAACTCTAAGACCCAGCGGTGGGTGGAGAAAATCCACAACACAGACTTCCAACCTGCCGCAGATGGGCCACCGTATGACCTTGTGAAAACATCAGGTCACTCTGGAGACCCCTGGAAGATGATGGAGTAGGACTTTAGTAGTTTTCAGCCTTTAGGGTCTGAAAGCATGTAACATCAAAGACCAAAAAGACCCACATTTCCTAGAAAGATGTTATGCGTTTAGCGGTATTGCACTGACACATGGGATATTACAAAGCACAGGTGTTGAATCTAGATTGTACCTGGTGCTACCCGTGAAGGGCTTCTGGTTCTGAACCAGATGATATCTGGGCAGAGGAGAAGAGAGACCCAAGAGAGCTCTGCAATTAGTGTGATCTTGGACAAACTGCAACCTCTTTAGCCTTCCATTTGCTTCCTTGTAAAAATACTTCTATAATTGGAGCTAATCATAGTGTCTACATTAGGGCAGATAGTCATTGTGAAGATTAAATTAGATGACACAGCACCAGACATATAGTACGTGCCCAATATACGGTGGTATTATTATTAATAGGATCATTCTCTTTTTTTTCTTTCTTTCTTTTTTTTTGAGATGGACTCTCACTCTGTCGCCCAGGCTGGAGTGCAGTAGCTTGATCTCAGCTCGCTCACTGCAACCTCCGCCTCCTGGGTTCAAGCGATTCTGCTGCCTCAGCCTCACCAGTAGCTGGGACTACAAGCACACACCTCCACGCCCAGCTAATTTTTGTATTTTTAGTAGAGACAGGGTTTTGTTATGTTAGTCAGGCTGGTCTTGAACTCCCGAGCTCAGGTGACCCGCCCACCTCGGCCTCCCAAAGTGATTACCGGCGTGAGCCACCACGCCCAGCCTGATCATTCTCATTTAACAATAATGATAAATGGCCAAGCGTGGTGGCTCACACCTATAATCCCAACACTTTGAGAGGCTGAGGAGGGAGGATTTCTTGAGGTCAGGAGTTGGAGACCAGCCTGGGCAACATAATGAGACCCCATCTCTACAAAAATTACAAAAATTAGCCAGAGACATGGACACAGGAAGGGGAACATCAGACACCAGGGACTGTTGTGGGGTGGGGGGAGTGGGGAGGGATAGCATTAGGAGATATACCTAATGCTAAATGACGAGTTAATGGGTGCAGCACGCCAACATGGCAGATGTATACATATGTAACAAACCTGCACGTTGTGCACATGTACCCTAAAACTTAAAGTGTAATAATAATATTAAATAAATAAAATAAAATAAAATGGTAAAAAAAAAAAAAAAAGATTAGCCAGACATGCTGGTACGTACCTATAGTCCCAGCTACTCGGGAGGCTAAGGCAGAAGGATGGTTTGAGCCGGGGAGGTGGAGGCTGCAGTGAGCCATGGTGGCACCACCGCACTCCAGCCTGGGCCACAGAGCAAGGCTCTATCTCAAAAACTAATAATAATAAGTATAAATAAATGTAGAAATGAAATTATCCTAGCCTACATGCAAGGATGGGTAAAGGTCCCTTAAATAAAAACGGAATGTGTCATGTCGGTTCTTCCATGCTGTTTCACTGCTGCGCTTCCGCAGAGTCTCAT
Source organism: Pan troglodytes (assembly GCF_028858775.2). Classification (NCBI taxonomy): domain Eukaryota; kingdom Metazoa; phylum Chordata; class Mammalia; order Primates; family Hominidae; genus Pan; species Pan troglodytes. The sequence continues at coordinate 10,538,108 of NC_072404.2, forward strand.
CAGCTGAGTGTCTCACTCCAGCACAAAACAGGCAGGAGTTACTTTATTTTGCAATTGAATGATCGCTTTGAGTTGTTTTTGTTTTTTTGTTTTTTTGGGGGTTTTTTGGTTTTGTTTTTGTTTTTGTCCCTGATCAATGTCAAGACCGGCGATCACAAATGTTCATGCCTATAGCGCAAGGCCAGTACCACCAACAGGTTAAGAGACTGGTGGCGGGGCCAGGGTGGGGGCAGGGGGGCTGGTGCTGCACTGTCCTCATGTTGTACTTTTCCTATTGTTCTTGACAGAGGCATTGGGGATGGGAGACAATAGAGAGTGGTGGAGACTGAGGCTAACTGGGGACACATATGCAGATCAGGCGCTGTATTTTAATATGGGGGCCGGACGTGGTGGTTCATGCCTCTAATCCCAACACTTTGGGAGGCTGAGGCAGGCGGATCACTTGAGGTCAGGAGTTTGAGACCAGCCTGGCAACATAATGAGATCCTGTCTCTACCAAAAATAATTTTGTAATTAGCCAGTCGGCCAGGCGCGGTGGTTCACACCTATAATTGCAGCACTTTGGGAGGCTGAGGCGGGCAGGTCACTTGAGGCCAGGAGTTTGAGACCAGCCTGAGCAACATGCCAAAATCTCGTCTCTGCTAAAAATACAAAAATTAGCTGGATATGGTGGTACACTCCTGTAACTCCAGCTACTTGGGAGGCTGAGGCACGAGAATCACTTGAACCCGAGAGTAGAGGTTGCAGTGAGCCCAGATTGCACCACTGTACTCCAGCCTGGGTAACAGAGTGAGACTCTGTCTCAAAAAAAAAAGAAGAAGAAGAAGAAGAATTAGCTGGGTGTGGTGGTGTGCACCTGTAGTCCCAGCCACTTGGGAGGCTGAGGTGGGAGAATCACTTGAGCCCAGGAGGTTGAGGCTGCAGTGAGCTCTGATCATGCCACCACACTCCAGGCTGACAGAGCAAGACCCTGTCTCAAAAAATTAAAAGTATAAAATATATATTTTATATACATATATAAATTTGGGGATGGCGGCCCAATTTCTTTAGTTCTGCCTCTGGTTTTTCTGATTTTTCTTTTTTTTTTTTTCTTTTTTTTTTATGAGATGGAGTTTCTTATTTGTTGCCCAGGCTGGAGTCCAATGACACGGTCTCGGCTCACTGCAACCTCCACCTCCCAGGTTCAAGCAATTCTCCTGCCTCAGCCTCCTGAGTAGCTGGGATACAGGCATGCGCCACCACGCCTGGCTAATTTTGTATTTTTAGTAGAGACGGTGTTTCTCCATGTTGAGGTTGGTCTCGAACTCCTGACCTCTGGTGATCCGCCCGCCTCAGCCTCCCAAAGTGCTGGGATTACAGGCGTGAGCCACTGCACCCGGCCAATTTTTCTGTGTTTTTAGGCAACCACCATCCTCTAGTTTTAAAATGTTGGCCCAATATTTTTTGTTAACACTGTGAGTCAAATAAAACATAACTGCAGGCCAGATTCAACCCTGGGCCACCATTTTGTGAACTTTCACTGGGCTTCCTCCGCCACAGTCCTCGCCGTTACCTCCAGTATGTGTTGACAAGAGTAGAGAACAGCCAGGGTCACCATGCATGGTTGTCTAGAGTGTGCACTGCCCAAGGGCACCACACCTAAGAGGGCACCGTTTCTATCACAGGCATCTAAGATTTGTACTAAGAATTTCCCCAGTTTTCCAGCAGAGGGCAGTCACATGTCATGCTCCAACGAAATTGGCACATCACAAAAATGTTCAGCAGTTGGAATAATCTGTCCTTCTGTAATCCACACAAAGGTGTTACAAGAATTAACAGCAGGCCAGGTGTGGTGGCTCACACCTGTAATCCCAGCACTTTGGGAGTACGAGGAAGGAAGATCACTTCAGCTCAGGAGTTCAAGACCAGCCTGGGCAACATAGTAAGACCCTGTCTCTAAAAAAATTTTAAAAATTAGCCAGGCATGGTATTGCATACCTGTGGTCCCTGCTACTCGAAAGGCTGAGGCAGGAGAATCACTTGAGTCTAGGAGATGGAGGCTGCAGTAAGCTATGATCACACCACTGCACTACAGCCTGGACAACAGAGCAAGACCCTGTCTCAAAAAAATAAAAAATTTTTAAACCTAGCAGCAGCCCTGAGGGTGGAGAATATTGAAATTAATGATCCTACTCTTTTGAGTTATAAAAATGGAAGTTCCAAATAGCAAGCATTGGTGAGGTTGGAGAGGAACTGGGGTGCCTACATTGCTGGTAGAAGTTAAATAGGTACACCTCCATTTGGAACTTTTCCGCAGCCCTTAATCAAGTTGAACATACAAATACTCATGACCCAGCAATTCCACTCGGTGTATATCCAGCAGCACCCATACCGGGTGCACCCAAAACATGTTCCAGACCATTCATAGGCACACTGTCTGCAATGGCCCACACTGCAATGAGCTCCACTGTCCATCAGTAATGGAAAGGGTAACTTGTGCTATATTCACATGGGAAATATATTCCGCTGTGCAAATGCACCAACTGCTACTATGCATAGTAATATATGAGGACAAATCTCATAAAAGTCACCTTAAGTCAGTGAAGAGAACATCCCATGTGATTTTTGTTTCCATAAAGCGTAAACAGCAGGCAAAGCTAATCTCTGGTGTTTGATGTTGCGATAGCAGTTTCCCTTAGAGGTAAATGGGTAGTGGCTGAAAAGAGACACAAGGGGCCAGGCACAGGGGCTCACACCTGTAATCCCAGCACTTTGAGAGGTTGAGGCAAGTCAGGACTTCGAGACCAGCCTGGCCAACATGGCAAAACCCCGTCTCTACTAAAAATTAAAAAAAAAATTAGCCGGGCATCATAACACACGCCTGTAATCCCAGCTACTCAGGAGGCTGAGGCAAGAGAATCACTTGAACCCAGGAAGTGGAGGTTGCAGTGAGCCAAGATCATACCACTGCACTCCAGACTGGGCAATAGAGTGAGACTCCATCTCAAAAAAAAAAAAAAAAAATAGACACAAGGGAACCTGCTAAGGCAACTCCTGGTACCAGTTACCAGTTCTTGGCCTGTTAGGAACTGGGAGGTTCAGCAGGAAGTGAGCAGCAGGCAGGAAGGTGAAGCTTCGTCTGTATTTACAGCCACTCCCCATCGCTCGCATTACCGCCTGAGCTCCGTCTCCTGTCAGATCAACTGCGCAAACCCTATTGTGAACCGCGCATGCGAGGGATCTAGGTTGTTTGCTCCTTATGAGAATCTAATGCCTGATGATCTGCCACTGTCTCCCATAGCCCCCAGACAGGACCCTCTAGTTGCAGGAAAACAGGCTCAGGGTTCCCACTGATTCTACATTATGAAAGTTGTAGAATTATTTCATTCTATGTTATAATGTAATAATAATAGAAATATAACGCACAATAAATGTAATCTGCTTGAATCATCCCGAAACCATCTCCCCGACCCGGGCCCACAGAGAAATTATCTTCCACGAAACTGGTCCATGGTTCCAAAAAGCTTAGGGACCGCTGTTCTAAGGGGCTAGGGAGGTTCTGTTTCTTGACCTGAGCGGTAGGCACGTGGGTGAGTTCACTTTCATCCTTTCACACTCCTGCTTTGCACGTTTTTCTGTCTACATGCTATACTCCAATACACATCTCAAAAGACAATTACATATATGTGTGTTAGACAGAAAGAAGGAAGAGTGGAGGGAGAGAAAACCACCACATTCAAGCATCGCCGCCTCTAGGTGTAAGGTTCATTCCAGGACTGCCTGGAGTTGGTGACTTTGCATTCCTGCAGAGGAAACCCACTTCCTTTGATTGCCTGTGTTCTCGGGCCGACTTCCCATATCTGCTAACCAGAAATCTTTCCTTGCAGCCGCCCCTGTAACGGGGCTGGCATTTGCAATTCGAAAGTGTCTTTGGCCTTGTTTTTCCGAGGAAATGAAAACGCTATGCGTTATCAGCATATCATCCAACAATTTATCATCACGTTGGCACCTGACAATGTTGATTTATGATTCCAGCAGGAAGAGCAGCCCCCCAACCCCCCACCAGTTCAGAAATGGAGACATCGAGGAGTCCTGAGCAACAGGCAGGAGAGACTATGAAGTTATCGTAGACTCGATGTCCACAAGTGCCGGTGAGAATGACTGTGCAGAGACCGTCTGAGCTCCCTGCAGATCTCACGACTCTTTTCCTCCTCCCCTTGCTCCCAGGTGCTTTGTCTCTCACACTCGGCCCCTGTGGAGCTGTTCTGCCTATGCAAGCAGAAATTGAGAGGTGCCTGGGGTTCCTGTCCCCCCAGCCAGCTCTTAGCCAATGGCGAGCAGATTCCAGAAAGTGAAAGCCCTGCACCCTTTGCCTGAGTCTGGACAGACCCTGGGGCATAACTTACGCTGCAGTGCCTTCCTGCAGGATTGGGCCAAAGCCACCCCAGGGGGATTTTGCCAAAGGATCTTACTCTGGCTTGGCTCCTGGGTCCCCTCCTCCTACTCCCTTCCAGACCTCCTGGGACCATGGCATTCCTACGTGGCTTGCACACAATTCCTTACCACAGAGTTTGTTTCTGGGGAACCTGACCTAAAACCGAGGGGAAAATGGATTCTAGCATTTTTCAGATTCAGAAACGGGAGACCCAAATGGCCCGGGCCTCCCGCCTCCCGAACACAGGCCTGTGTATCAAGTTTCTGCAAGCACAAGCAAGAGGCTTGCAACGTGTTTGCAAGCAGTCGTCATCATTTCCAGGATTGGCTATGACTCGGGTTGCAATGTTTTATTTCAGTTCACAGACAGACACGGGCCACACTCCAGGGCTCATGCCCACATCCGTAGCTTGGAACTCGAGATGCACTGTCTAGGATGACCAACATCAGGACGGCACCCACCAGCAGACAAGCCTGTTCCCAGAATAGCCTTCTTTTTTATTTTTTTGAGACAGGGTCTGGCTCTGTGGCCCAGGCTGGAGTGCAGTGGTGCAATCATAGCTCACTGCAGCCTTGACCTCCTGGGTTCAAGTGATCCTCCCACCTCAGCCCCCCAGCCCCAGTAGCTGGGACCACAGGCATGCACCACCACGCCTGGCTAATTTTTTTTTTTTTTTTTTGTAGAGACCAGGTTTCACCATGTTGCCCAGGCGGGTCTCAAACTCCTGGACTCACGTTATTCACCCGCCTTGGCTTCCTCAAGTTCTGGCATTACAGACGTGAGCCACTACACCCAACCAGAAAAACCTTCTTAACCCATGTGTTTCTGAACCTTGATTTTGTTTTATTTTAATTTTTTATTTTTGAGACAGAGTCTCACTCTGTCACCCAGGCTGGAGTACAGTGGCATGATCTTGTCTCACTACAACCTCCACCTCCCAGGTTCAAGTGATTCTCCTGCCTCAGGCTTCTGAGTGGGTGGGATTACAGGTGCCTGCCACCACACCCGGCTAATTTTTGCATTTTAGTAGAGACTAGGTTTCACTGTGTTGGCCAGGATGGTCTCGAACTCCTGACCTCAGGTGATCCACTCGCCTCGGCCTCCCAAAGTGTTGGAATTACAGGCGTGAGCCACTGCGCCAACCTGAACCTTGATTTTAAATAAACTAATCTAAGTTCCAGTGGTCTTCCCTTAGTTTGAAGTGGAAGATAGATTTTCTTCTCCTGGAATCAAGTCTGCTATGCAGTACAGCAGGTGGAAGCTCTGGGAGCTCAAAGACCTGGGAAGGTCTGGGAGCTCAAAGACCTGGGAGCTCTGCCACTCACTAACCACGCACCCTGGGATAGGCCACTGGCCCTCTCTGCCCTCCAGATGTCCCATCTGTGCAATGGACACAAGAACGCCAACGTCTCAGGACTAGAGTGAGAATTGTCCAATAATATTAGGCCAGGTATGGTGGCTCACACCTGTAATCCCAGCACTTTGGGAGGCCTAGGTGGGTGGATCATTTGAGGTCAGAAGTTTAAGACCAGCCTGGCCAGTATGGTGAGACCCCATGTCTACTGAAAATACAAAAATTAGCCAGATGTGGTGGCACTCACTTGTAGTCCCAGCTACTTGGGAGGCTGAAGCAGGAGAATCGCTTGAATCTGGGAGGCGGAGGTTGCAGTGAGCTGAAATTGGGCCACTGCACTTCAGCCTGGGTGACAGAGTGAGACTCTGTCTCAAAAATAATAAAAGTAATAATATTATTATTACTAAATGGAACTGGGCACGGTGGCTCACACCTGTCACCCCAACACTTGGTTGAGGGCTCCACCTGGAGGATCGCTTGAGGCCAGGAGTTCGAGAGCAGCCTAGGCAGCATAACAAGACCCTGTCTCTACAGAAAAAAAAAAAATTGTAATTAGCTGGGCATGGTGGCACACGCCTGTGGTGGCAACTAGTCAGGTGGCTGAGATGGAGGACCGCTTGAGCCCAGGAGGTGGAGGCTGCGGTAAGCTATAATCACACCACTGCACTCCAGCCTGGGCAACAGAATGAGACTTTGTCTCAAAAAAAAAAAAAACAATAGAGATGCATTGCTTCACAGTTCCAGAGGCTAGACGCCTGAAACCAAGGTGTTGGCAGGGCCCTGCTCACCCTGACCCTGTAGGAGAGGACCTTCCTGGCCTTGGCGCATGGCTGCATGACTCCAACCTCTGCCTCTCTTATCACATGGCCTCTTGTCTTTTCTCTGTGCATCTTGTATGGACATCAGTCATGATGGATTAAAGGTTCACCTCCCTCTAGGGGGACTTCATCTTCACCAATGACAACTGCAACAACTCCATTTGCAAATAAGGTCCCAATCACAGGTTCTGGGGGCTAGGACTGCCAAGTTTGCTTTGGTGGGAAACACAGTCCAACTGATACCAATGGATAGACAAATAAATGGTGGTATTCCATACAATGGAAGGTTGTTCAGTCATAAAAGGGAATGAAATTCTGATACATGCTACGGCACAGATCAAACTCGAAAACGTCATGCTAAATGAATGATGCCAGACACAAAAGGCCACATATTGTACAATTCCACTTATGGGAAATAGGCTGAACAGGCAAATCCATAGAGACAAAAAGTAGATTATAGGGGCTGGAGGGAAGGGAAGAATGGGAAGTGATTGCTCATGGGCGTGGCGTTATTTTTAGAATAAGAAAAAATGTCCTGGAATTAAACAGCAGTGACAGCACAATTTCGTAAATATACTAAAAACTACTGAATTGTACACTTTAAAAGGGTGAATTTATGGTATGTAAATCGCATCTTGATTTTCAAAAAAAAAAGACCCTGTTTAAGAGGATGAAAAGACAAGCTACACACTGGCAGAAAATGTTTGCAAACCACATGCACCCCAAAGGACTGGTATTTGGAGTATATTTTTTAAAAAGGAACTCTTCAAAAATCAACAGTAAAAAACAATCTAATTAGAAAATGGGCAAAAGAAATGAAGAGGCATGGTTGGGTGCAGTGGCTCACGCCTGTAATCCCAGCACTTTGACAGGCCAAGGCGGGTGGATCACCTGAAGTCAGGAGTTCAAGACCAGCCTGGCCAACATGGCAAAACCCCACCTCTACAAAAATGCAAAAATTAGCCAGGCCTGATGGCGGGTCCCTGTAATCCCAGCTACTTGGGAGGCTAAGGCAGGAGAATCGCTTGAACCCAGGAGGTGGAGGTTGCAGCAAGCCAAGATAGTGCCATTGTACTCCAGCCTGGGCTACAGAGCGAGACTCTGTCTCAAAAAAAAAAAAAAAAAGAAGAAACATTTCACTGAAAAACATACACAGATGGAAAATAAACACATGAAAAGATGTTCGATATCATTACCTACTGGAGAGATGCCCATTAAAACCACAATGAGATATCATGAGACACTTACCACAACAGCTAAAGTAAAAAATAAAATAAAAATAGTAACGCTGGGCGTGGTGGCTCACGCCTGTAATCCCATCACTTTGGGAGGCCGAGGCAGGCCGATCACAAGGTCAAGAGATCGAGACCATCCTGGCCAACGTGGTGAAACCCCGTCTCTACTAAAAAAAAAATTACAAAAATTAGTTCGGTGTGGTGTCGCGCGCCTAAGTCCCAGCTACTCAGGAGGCTGAGGCAGGAGAATTGCTTCCACCCGGGAGGCAGGGGTTGCTGTGAGCCGAGATCGTGCCACTGCACTCCAGCCTGGGCGACAGATGGAGACTCTATCTCAACAACAACAAAAATAGTAACAACACAAAATGCTGGTGAGGATGCAGGGAAACTAGATCCCTCATATGTTGCTGGTGAGAATGTAAACTGGTACAGATACTCTGGAAAAGAGTTTGACTGTTTTTTCAAAAACTAAACATGTACGTATCATACAACCTAGCGATTGCACTCTTGGGCATTTAAACGAGAGAAATGGAAAGTTATGATGACACAAAAACCTATACATGATTGTTTGGAGCTGCTTTATTCATAATAACCAAAAACGGAAAACAACTCTGAATTGTAATCCCCATGATTCCATTAATTCCCACATATCAAGGGCAGGACCACGTGGAGGTAATTGGATGATGAGGCCATTTCCCCCAGGCTGTTCTCGTGATAGTGAGTTAGTCTCACGAGATCTGATGGGGTTTTTTTGTTTTTGTTTCTGTTTTTGTTTTTTTTTGAGACAGAGTCTCGCTCTGTCACCTGGGCTGGAGTGCAGTGGTGCAATCTTGGCTCACTGCAACCTCCACCTCCTGAGTTCAAGCGATTCTCCTGCCTCAGCCTCCCAAGTAGGTGGCATTACAGGCGCCTGCCATTATGCCCAGCTAATTTTTGCGTATTTTTAGTAGAGACAGGGTTTCGCCATGTTGGCCAGGCGGTCTCGAACTCCTGACCTCGTGATCCGCCCACCTCGGCCTCCCAAAGTGCTGGGATTACAGGCGTGAGCCACTGCACCCCGGCCGAGATCTGATGGTTTTATAAGCATCTGGCATTTCCCCTGCTTGAGCTCACTCCATCCTGCCACCCTGGGAAGAAGGTGCCTGCTTCTCCTTTGCCTTCAGCCACGATTGTAAGTTTCCTGAGGCCTCCCCAGCAGTGCAGAACTGTGAGTCGATTAAATCTCTTTCCTTTATAAATTACCCAGTCTCAGGGGGTATTTCTCCATAGCAGTGTGACAACGGACTAGTATAAACCCCTTGCCCTTCAATAAAACAGTAACATCCTCACCCCGAACACTTCTAATTTTATTCATTTATAATTATATAATTAATTTATAATTAATATAAAGGAACAGACCATAGATACCCATAATAACTTTTATGGTTCTCAAGGGAGTTATGCTGAGTGAGGAAAAAAAGCCAGTCTCAAAAGGTTACATACTATAGGAATCCGTTTATAAAACATTCTTTAAATGTAAATGACAACATTACAGAGAGGAAGAACAGATTAGTGGTGGCCAGGGATTAGGAACTGGGGTGAGTGGGTGGGTGTGACTGTAAGGAGTAGTGATGGAATAGTTCTGTATCTTGATTGTGGTGGCCGTCACACAAATCTGCACAGGTGATAAAATTACATCACACACACACACACACACACACACACACACAGAGCCAGGCGTGGTGGTTCATGCCTATAATCCAGCACGTTGGGAGGCTAAGGTGGGAGGATCACTGGAGGCCAGGAGTTCAAGACCATCCTGGGCAACATAGTGAGACTCTGTCTGTACAAAAATTTTAAAAATAGCCAGGCATGGTGGTGCATGCCTGTAGTCCCAACTCCTCAGGAGGATGAGGCAGGGGGATCACTTGAGCCTAGGAGGTCAAGGCTGCAGTGAGCCATGATCTCGCTACTGCACTCCAGCCCGGGCAATGGAGGGATACCCTGTCTAAACACACACACACACACACACACACACACACAAATGTATGTATATTGCTTGCTGTTAAAATCAGAATTAGGTCTGTGGATTGTACCAATGTCAATTTCCTGGTTTTGATGTTGTGCTACAGATATGCAAAATGTTACCCTTGGAGGAAACAGAATGACGAGTACGTGGGACTTCTCTGTACTTTTTTTCTTCAATTTCCTATAAACAGAATTATTTCAAAATAAAGAGTGTGCTGTTGTTGTTTTTAGAGACAGGGTCTCACTCTGTTTCCCAGGCTGTAGTGCAGTGGTGCGATCATGGCTCTCTGGGCGGAGAATGCATTGTTGTGATGAAAAATAAGACAGAAGTGGAAGTCACTGGGTTGGAACTCTGGGAAAGATTTTTTTTTTTAAGTGGCTGACTATGCCTTTTTTTTTTTTTTTTCTTGAGATGGAGTCTTGCTCTGTCATCCAGGCTGAAGTGCAGTGGTGTGATCATAGCTCACTGCAGCCTCAAACTCCTGGGCTCAAGCCATCCTCCTGCCTCAGCCTCCCAAGTAGCTGAGACTACGGGTGCTTACCATTATGCTCAGCTAAATTTTTAATTTTTCTAGAGATAGGAAGTCTCACTATGTTGCCCAGGCTGGTCTCGAACTCCTGGCCTCAAGTGATCCTCCCACCTCAGCCCCCAATTACAGACTTGAGCCACGGTGCCACAGACAATGCCCTTTAAACCACTCTTCTTCCTCCTATCTGGAATATGGATGTGATGGCTGGTGCTGCAGCAGCAGTTGAGACCATGAGGTAACCTTGAGAATGGAAGCCCAGAGAATGCAGAGGATGGCGGGGACAGAAAGACAAGGAGAGCCTGGGACATGGGGACTCCACAGAGCAGGAGACCTGACCTGGGCTGAGCTGCCAACTTCTGATATTTAAGCCACTGTTTTTCTGCTACTTGCAAACTCATCCCTCAGTCCCCACCCAGGGCTCAAAAGACCAGTGAGAATCTGGAGAACCAGGCTGGAACAGGAACAGGAGCAAAGGCATCCCGAGACTTAAGAAGCAAGGGGCCGGGCACGGTGGCTCACGCCTGTAATCCCAGCACTTTGGGAGGCTGAAGTGGGCAGATCACCAGGTCAGGAGATCAAGACCATCCTGGCTAACACGGTGAAACCCCATCTCTACTAAAAATACAAAAAATTAGCTGGGCGTGGTGGCGGGCGCCTGTAGTCCCAGCTACTCAGGAGGCTGAGGCAAGAGAATGGCGTGAACCCAGGAGGCGGAGCTTGCAGTGAGCCGAGATCGCGCCACTGCACTCTAGCCTGGGCGACAGAGCGAGACTCTGTCTCAAAACAAACAAACAAAGAAAAAAGCAAGAACCATACCCAGGAAGGTACGGGTGGCCCCATCATTGTCACAAGGCGAGTCCTCACCTTGCAGGAGCAGCTGGGACTATAAACAGTCACTGGCAGGCAGAAGCAAGCCACACCCTTTCCTGGAAGCCAAGTCACGGGTTGGGACAAGAAAAGAGACTCTATAAGTCTGTACATTTTCCTTCTAAAAGTCTCTCTTTGACCCAGGCATGGTGACTCATGCCTGTTAATCCCAGCACTTTGGGGGGCCAAGGCTTCAGGATGGCTTGAGCCCAGGAGATTGATACCAGCCTGGGCCACAGAGCGAGACCTTGTCTCTATATTTTTTAATTTTAGAAATAACTAAAAATAAACAAAAGTCCCTCTTGGGAGATTTTGCTTGTTTATTTTATTTATTTATTTATTTATTTATTTTGAGACAGAATCTCACTGTCACCCAGGCTGGAGTGCAGTGACACGATCTCAGCTCACTGCAACCTCTACCTCCTGGGTTCAAGCCATTCTCATGCCTTAGCCTCCCAAGTATCTGGAATCACAGGCGCCCACCACCACACTCGGATAATTTTTTTGTATTGTTAGTAGAGACAGGGTTTCACCATGTTAGCCAGGCCGGTCTCCAAATCCCAACCTCAGGTGATCTGCCTGCCTCGGCCTCCCAAAGTGCTGGGATTACAGGCATGAGCCATCGTGCCTGGCCGATTTTGCTTGCTTATAGTTATGATGTTTCCAGAGAGAAACATACCCACTCAGTGTTGCAAATAAAACAAGAGTTACAAATAGATGTTTCCACCATCCCTCCAGTCAGGAAGGCTTTCTCCACCATGCTGACCTGGAGATGGTGGACGATCTCTTGTGCCCACATCAGATAAGCCTTGCCAGGTCAGAAGCCCAGTTGTTTAGACAAGCAACGAAGCCTGTCTCAGCAGAGAATTAGAAGCACCAAGGGAATATCTCCATATGGCTTCATATACTGTTGTTCCCCCTTGACCACGGTTTTGCTTTCTGCAGTTTCAGTCACTCATGGTCAACTATGACCCAAAAATATGACATGAAAAATTCCAGAAATAACCAGTCATAAGTTTTAAATTGCATGCTGTTCTGAGCAGCATGATTAAGTCTTGCAACACTCGGCTCCATCCCACTTGGGACATAGGTACCTTTGTCCAGGGAACCCACACTGCACATACTATCCACCTGTTGTCACTTAGTAGCCATCACGGTTATCAGATCGAGAGATCACAAGAAAAGGATTAGTACAGTATAAGATATTGAGTAGGCTGAGCATGGTGGCTCATGCCTGTAATCCTAGCACTTTGGGAGGCCAAGGCAGGTGGATTGCTTGAGGCCAGGAGTTCAAGATTGGCCTTGCCAACATGGAGAAACCACATCTCTACTAAAAATACAAAAATTAGTTGGACATGATGGAACATGCCTGTAATCCCAGCTATTTGGGAGGCTGAGGCAAGAGAATCGCTTGAACCCGGGAGGCAGAGGTTGCAGTGAGCTGAGATCACGCCTATGAACTCCAGCCTGGGAGATAGAGCAAGACTGTATCTCAAAACAAACAAACAAACAAAGATATTGTGAGAGAGAGAAAGAGGGAGAGAGAGAGAGAGACCACATTCGCTTAACTTTAGAGAGAGACCACATTCACTTAACTTTCATTACAGTGCATTGTTATAATTGTTCTACTTTATTATTAGTTGTTTTTAATCTCTTACTGTGCCTAATTTAGAAATTAAGCTTTATTATTGGAATGTACACATAGGATAAAACATAGTATATTAGGGTTTGGTACTATCTGAGGTTTCAGGCATCCACTGGGGTTCTTGGAACATAATCCCCACAGATAAAGGGGGACTCCTGCAGTGTTTATGAGGGAATAAAAGGATAGTAAAGCCCTTTGAAGTCCTAGAATTTCCCTCTCATTGTAATTTTCAAAAATTTAAGGGGGCTCTGACCTCACAAGGGGAGTCATATGGTTTGGCTCTGTGTCCCCACCCAAATCTCATCTTGAATTGTAATCCCCAGGTGTTGAGGGAGGGAGGGACCTGGTGGGAGGTGACTGGATCATGAGGGTGGTTTCTCCCATGCTGTTCTCATGGTAGTGAGTGAGTTCTCACGAGATCCGATGGCTTTATGAATGGCAGTTTCCCCTGCGCTTTCACTCTTCTCTCTCCTGCTGGCATGTGAAGAAGGTCCTTGCTTCCTCTTTGCCTTCCGCCATGATTGTAAATTTCCTGAGGCCTCCCCAGCCATGCGGAACTGTGACTCAATTAAACCTCTTTCCTTTATATTAGGTTGGTGCAAAAGTAATAGTGGTTTTTGCCATTGTAAGTAATGGCAAAAACCACACTTCTGTACCAACCTAATAAATTACCCAGTATTGAGTAGGTCTTTATATTGTGAGAATGGACTAATATAGGGAGGAAAGCCCTAATTTTGACACATTCTAAAACAAAGGACCCCACAACAGGGACTGGGGAAGAAAGGCAGGAAAAAACCCCACTGACTTTTAGAATCTTTCTTCTTTTGCTGCTGATTCAGTTTCTAGAGGAAGAGCAACCAGTTGGGTCTACCTTGGTTCACGTGACACCATTTGGCTTCTGGAGGGGAGCCCTGCTTACAAACCTCAACCCAACACCACTGGGTGACATCCAGGGGGAAAGGGATGGACACTTCCTCAAGAGGAAACCAAGGGGAATGGAGAACTGGGGAACAAAGAAAAAATAATGTCCATTCCAGTTAATTTAAACTTTTTTTAAAAAGAAAACTGAAGCTCCAGATATGCAAGGTGATACTAAGATAGCATATTTGTGCTTTAAAAGAGTTTGAGGCCGGACAGAGTGGCTCATACCTGTATCCTTAACACTTTGGGAGTCTGAGGTGAGAGGCTCACTTGAGGACAGGAGTTTGAGACCATCCTGGGCAACACATCTAGACCCTGTCTCTACCAAAAATCTTAAATTAGCCAGGCATGGTGGCATGCACCTGTAGACACAGCTACTCCCAGAGGCTGAGATGCAAGAATCGTTTGAGCCCAGAAGGTCAAGGCTGCAGTGAGCTATGATGGCACCACTGCACTCCAGCCTGGGTGACAGATCAAGACTCCATCTCTTTATTTATTTATTTATTTATTTATTTATTTATTTGAAATAAGGTCTTGCTCTGCTGCCCAGACTGGAGTGCAGTGGCGTGATCTCGGCTCACCACAACCTCCACCTCCCAGGTTCAAGCATTTCTCCTTCCTCAGCCTCTGAAGTAGCTGTGATCACAGGCATGCCTCACCACACCCAGCTAATTTTTCTGTTTTTAGTAGAGACAGGATTTCTCCATGTTGGCCAAACTGGTCTCAAACTCCTGACCTCAGGTGATCTGCCTGCTTCAGCCTCCCAAAGTGCTGGGATTACAGGCATGAGCCACCATGCCCAGCCCCCATCTCTTTAAAAAAAAAAAAAAAGAGAGAGAGAGAGAGTTTCCATGTCCAAATGGAGTCTATACTTAAATCAACCTGGACAATTATGTGGGTCTCTCCAATCACACAAAGAGAAGTGAAACAGTCCCTGACATCAACAAGTTCCCAGTCTAGAAAGGGAGCAAGATATACATGCCACAGAGCAAAAAATGATTGGTAAGAACTGTTAAAGATAATCTATCCAAGCACCATGGGAGAACAGAGACCGGGGTCGTTAATTCTTCAAAATCAGAGTACGCTTCCTGTTGGCGGTGGCATTTGAGTAGGAGATGAGAATAGAGAACAGAAATTTGGAACAAATGATGTAGAGCTTTGAATGTCCTGCCGAATTTTTCTGTAACAGTATTGTTGAAGTTTTTGAGCAGAGGAATAAACATGATCTTATCTCAGCAACAATGTAGAGATTAGATTGCCCCAGCGGGAGAGATTAAAGGTTAGAAAACCAGTAAGAATGTTGTTGCAATAAGGCAGATGAGAGATAAGGGCCTGCTTTAGAGGACTGGGAAGTGAGGGTAATGATGGGAAACCACATTTCAGGGAGCTGGACTGGGCAGGTCCTGATGAATAATTGGATGGTGGGGGTCAAACAGAAGATAATGCAAGACTTCTGTCTTGGGTGATTTGGCGAATGGTGATGCTATTATTCAATCCGGGAAACTCAGGAGCAGTGTGCAAGGGGAAGAAGGTGAGGTTGATTGGGGTCAGATAGAGCTTGAGATATTTCAGAGATACACTGGTGGAAATATTCTGCAGGCTGCTGGAATTTTTCTTCTTTTTTTGAGACAGGGTCTTGCTCCGTTGCCCAGGCTGGAGTGCAGTGGCACCATCTTGGCTTACTGCAGCCTCAACCTGGCGGGCTCCAGAGATCCTCCCACCTCAGTCTCTCGAGTAGCTGGGACCACAGGCACTCATCACCACACCTGGATAATTGTGTTTATTTTTTATAGAGACGGTATCTCACTATATTGCCTAGACTAGTCTCCAGCTACTGGCCTCAAGCGATCCTCCCACCTCAGCCACCCAAAGGGCTGGGCTGGGATTACAGGCATGAACCACCAGGCCCAGCCCAGGGTGTTGAAAATCTTGAGTCCAAAACTCAGGAAGAAGCCAGGTGTGGTGGCATGCATCTGTAATCCCAGCTACTCAGGAGGCTTAGGTGGGAGGATCACTTGAGCCTGGGAGTCCGAAACCAGCCTGTGTAACATAGGGAGGCACCATCTTTAAAAATTAATTAACTAATTAATTAAAATTCAGGAAGACTGGTCACTGGTCATCATTATCTTTGAACAATGAAATTATGGATGATTTTTATTTGATTATTTTTAGGGTTCTTGATAGGCACATGTTACTTTTATAGTTACCAAAAAGAATTTTTTTGAAGAATAACTAAAGGGGGAGACAGGTTAGGATAAGAGAAATCAAGATGATCGCAGACATGGCAGAACATGCGGACGCAGCTGCAGAATTAGAGTTTGTTCAGTTCAGATCCACAGTTACTGTACATTTCTGCTTTGTCAGGCTCCAGAGCCACTGCCATAAACAGGACAGTGAGTGACAGATGTGGTCTCCATCCTCAGAGAACCCCAAGGAGTAGGAAGGTGCAAGGAGAGGAGAGATGAACAGATGTCCCACTTTGCAAAAAAGAAAAAAAAAAGGAAGGGCAGATTCTGGAAGCTGCAGAGCTCTACGTCTTGCAGCTAGGCAAAAACTCTAAAATCTTGCAAATCCTATGGGAACAAGGCACAGACGGGTGGTCCTTAGGAGACAGCCAGGACCCACCAGGAATATTCGAGCCAAAGGAAGCTCATTTTCCTTCTGGAGAAGGGAAGACTAAAGAGATTGCATATCAGGATTTCAGCCAGAGATTTGACAAAGGTCTCATGACAATCCCATGGGCGAGTTAGACGAATATGGGCTGGAGGAGAGTGGAGTTGAGTGTGGGTTCAGATGCAGTAGAATGACCCACCGCATGCAAAGATTTGATTAATGAGCTGATGTCAATCCAGAGAAAGGTCCTGAGACCTCACAGTTCTCCTCTTGGCTCTGTCCTGTTTATCATTTTCTTGACCAGAAAAACAGATACTGGCTGAGAATGAAGAGCTTAATGACACCTCTTGGAAAAAAAGAGCTGGTTTGTCTTTTGTGATGGGAAATTACCACCACCGCGTGCATTTCTGCGGGTCCCAGACGACCAACCACCTCCCATGAAGATGAAGAAGAGTCCAGCCAGGATGAAAGATCTTAGTGGTGTCCTCCACTGTCCTTCCCAAATCCAAGATCCTTCCAGTCCGCAAGCGTCCTTTGGACACTGTCACCCAAAAGTCCGCCATCTTTGCAAAGCCAGTGTGTCCACCCCACAGCCCATCCTCTTAGGCTGAAGGCAGTTTGGTTTTAAGGGAGGCACAGGGTCTGTGCAGCCAGTGACACCTGAGTTCCCATCGCCAACCATGCTGTCCAGGTGTGTGCATTAAGACAAGTGACTCCACCTCTCTTTCGGCCTCAGTTTCTTTTTTTTTTTTGAGACGGAGTCTCGCTCTGTCACCCAGGCTGGAGTGCAGTGGTGCGCGGTCTCTGCTTACTGCAAGCCCTGCCTCCTGGGTTCACGCCATTCTCCTGCCTCAGCCTCCCGAGTAGCTGGGACTACAGGTGCCCGCCACCACGCCCGGCTAATTTTTTTTTTTGTATTTTTTTTTTCAGTAGAGACGGGGTTTCACCGTATTAGCCAGGATGGTCTCGATCTCCTGACCTCGTGATCCACCTGCCTCAGCCTCCCAAAATGCTGGGATTACAGGCGTCAGCCATCGCGCCCGGCCTCAGTTTCTTTATCTGTAAAAGAGGTAGGTTCTACCTACCTCTTGGAGTTTGTGGGGCTTAAATAAGGACATGCTGTATACATCGAGCGTTTGGATTGACCAACACAAAAACAAATCACTAGTGAACATCTCTCAAGTGCTAAGTACTGTACAGGGTGTGGGCGTACAAGAGACACAACCCCGGCCTTCACAGCAGTGTTTACTATCCAGGGCAGAGATGGATGCTAAATGAACAGACATTTACAACAGGCAAACAGGGCCAGAAGCAGTGGCTCACACCTGTAATCTTAGCACTTTAGGAGACCAAGGCAGGTGGATTACTTGAGGCCACGAGTTCAAGACCAGCCTGAGCAACATGGTGAATGCTGTCTCTACTAAAAATAGAAAAATTAGCCAGGTGTGGTGATGCGCACCTGTAATCTCAGCTACTTTGGAGGCTGAGGCATGAGAATCACTTGAACCTGGAAAGTGGAGGTTGCAGTGAGCTGAGATCGTGCCACTGCACTCCAGCCTGGGTGACAGAGCAAGACCCTGTCTCAAAACTAAACTAAAATAAATCGGCTAATAGGCTGGGTGCAGTGGCTTACACTTGTAATCCCAGCACTTTGGGAGACTAAGGGGGGAGGATCACTTGAGCCCAGGAGTTGGAGACCAGCCTGGGCAACATAGTGAGACCCTGTCTCTATTACATAATATATATTATATATTACATATTATATAATATGTAATATATAATTTTAATGGGTAAATAAGCCAAAGAATATATAATAACAATCTGAGGAAGAGACCTCGAGGAAAAGGAGGGTGAGAAGATGCCTTTCTGTGGTGAGAAAAAAAAATCATCCCTGGAATCTGATAAATGGCGATCCATTTCCACACCACCAGGTCAGGGTGCTCAAGTCTGCTGGCTTTGAATGGGCATCTGTCTTGCACAATTCCAAGCCGATTTTCACTGGTACATCAGCAAGCTGCTGCTGCTGCCAGGGTCCCCTTCACAGGGCCACCTCCCAGCCAGCCCGTTCCTTCCCCTTGACCCCCCTCCCTTCCCCTCAACCCCCCTCCCTGGGCCAGTGCCAACCAGGTTCTTACCCCTGATCATATGCTTCTACACCCACCAACAGTGAGTGAAACTCTGAGGACCCAAGTCTTCCACCCCCACCCAGGCATGGGTTTTGAAGTGTGGGCCATTCAAGGCCCTCTGTGATCTGTTCCAGATGTCTGTCACATCCAGCATTTGCTAGAGATTTATTATGTGCTATGCTGAGTCTTTTGCAGGCATTTACTCATTCAATACTCACCCCCACTCAGGTGATTCATCCCCCCTGATGATTTTGGGGAGCTCAGTCAGGCACCGAGAGGAGAAGGAGCCCCCACCAGGTCACATGGGTAGGTCTCATGGGATTTGAACCAAGGCTCCAATGCACCCAGGGAAGAAAACCGCGCCCATCCCATCCATCTGTCGAGTTTAGTGGGCGGCCTGCACCTAAAACGCCTGCCTCTTCCTGAAGCCCCCATTTGTCTTGAGAAATAGAAAGAGAGAGAGAGAGAGAGAGAGAAAAACAATAATTGAATGAGCAATTCAAAACAGTATTTTAATGCTAAACGTGCTTATATCACGGAGTAGAATGCAAACTATGTAGGAGCATATTTAAGACAAAGCTGACAGTTTCAGGGAGAAGTGGGCCCTGGAGCCCTTCAATCTGAGTCTCAGGATACCGGGTGGGTGCAGAGAGGAGGCCTGGCCTCTCCCCTCCTGACTCCTGCTCTGCCATCAGCCTTGCCCACCCACTCCTCAGTCTCTTTGTCCACACTGTGCTCCCCTCAGCCCCCACCCTACTGTGTACGAGACCCCCACTCTTCCCCAGGAACCCCCTTCTTTCCTCTGAACTCCCCGACTCTCTCCTCCACCCCTAGCATGTGTTGGCCATTTAATAAACCATGGTGCGCTGTACGTTTCCTTTTCATGGGCACTTTTCAATGTCTCCAATAAAAGCAGCATCTCCTGGTGGCTAAGAGGTGGCCATTGCTTCTCCAAATGGCCCAGAGCCACATCTTGCCCATGGTACACGCTCTCAGGGACCACAAGCTGAGAGCTTCAAGGGCAGGTATTTCCCTGTAATTTGGGGCCATCCCTACCAAAAAGCTATAGCACCCTTGGAGTAACACCATGTTCCATGAATTCCAGCTTTTTTTGGGTTTTTTTGTTTGTTGTTTGAGATGGAGTCTCACTCTGTTGCCCAGGCTAGAGTGCAGTGGCACGATCTCGGCTCACTGCAACCTCCGCCTCCTGGGTTCAAGCAATTCTCCTGCCTCAGCCTCCTGAGTAGCTGGGATTACAGGCATGTGCCACCATGCCTGGCTAATTTTTGTATTTTTAGTAGAGATGGGGTTTCGCCATGTTGGTCAGGCTGGTCTCAAACTCCTGACCTCAGGCAATCCACCCACCTCGGCCTCTCAAAGTGCTAGGATTACAGGCATGAGTCACTGCACCCAGCCTATAAATTCCAGCTTTGACTGCCTAAGCCTAGTTCATTACCAGCAAGAAGGGGAAACTATCAAGAACTTTTTTTTTTTTTTTTTTTTTGAGACAAGGTCTTACTCTGTTACCCAGGCTGGAGTGCAATAGTGCAATCATAGCTCACTGCAGCCCGGACCTCCGGGGCTCAAGCCATCCTCCTGCTTCAGCCTCCCGAGTAGCTGGGAATACAGGTGCACACCGCCACACCCAGCTAATTTTTTGTATTTTTGGTAAAGACAGGGTCTCGCCATGTTACCCAGGATGGTCTCAAACTCCCAGGCTCAAGTGATCCTCCCGCCTCAACCTCCCAAAGTGTTGGGATGACAGGCATGAGCCACCCGCCTGGCCCAAGAACTCTGTGTTTTGTGCAAACATGCATAGCTGTGTTTTCGCTTTAAAGCCACTAAACATGCTTCCTGCCCAGTGCCTGCTGCTGCCCCCTAGGATCTCGCCTCCAGAAGAGGTCAAAGCCTTTCTTAGGGCTGTTCTCAGCTCCCCCAGGTAGCACGTCTGCATAGTTCACGGGCATTGCTTTAGGGTGATGCTTAATTGCTATTTGTTTCCTTTGCATGGAATCTGCGTCTCTAGCACTCAGCAGGCTGCCTGTCACACAGTAGGTGATCAATAAACGTGGGTAGGATAATTAAAGGAATGCTCTCCCACTCCAGCTGACACATGCCAGCCTCCCAACCATGTCCCACGTTGTGCTGTTGAGAGCTGCTCAGGGCGGCGCTGCTCTAACTGGTGCTTTGGATGTATTCTAAGAGCTACAGCTCAGACCAGGAGCCCCGGAGAACAACAGGCCAGTTCAGACGATTACAGCAGGACCGATGGCGTGAAGTCGGGGAGAAGCCGCTGCGGGTTTTCTGTTCAATTCCCGTCCTGCACTGCCATCTCCAGGACACAGGAGCCCTCGCCAGGATGATCAAAGCGGCAGCCAACTCAGCGGGAAAACGTGCAACATCACCCTCGTGACCAGGGCTTTTGATCCGGGAAGGTCGGAGCGGATTGGGAACATTTGCTCATCATTCCTCTCCCTTTGCTGTGCAGCGGTGAGAAAATGGGGAAAGCCAGTTGTTCAAAGAACATCTCCTACGCTATTAGCTGGTGAGACCACAGGACCAAGACAGGGAGTGCCCCGCCCAGCGCTCACACCCCATGGCAATGTTCCTAGCCGGCTACAGGGATCTTGCACAATACGGATTCCAAGGCAGTAGCCTGGGGTGGGGCCTGAGAGCAGGCATTTCTAGCAAATCCCAGATGCAGCTCATGGTGCAGGTCTGAGCCATGGTCAATCCGTGAGGGGCAAAATGTGGTGCGAGGGCCAGCAGCAGCAGCGCCTGGATGATTTTTTTTTTTTTTCTTTTTGAGACAGAGTCTCACTCACTCTGTCACCCAGGCTGGAGTGCGGTGTCGCGATCTCGGCTCACTGCAACCTCAGCCTCCCGGGTTCAAGCAATTCTCCTGCCTCAGCCTCCCGAGTAGCTGGGATTACAGGTGCCCGCCCACCACCACGCCCAGCTAATTTTGTATTTTTAGTAGAGACGGGGTTTCAGCATGCTGGTCAGGCTGGTCTCCAACTCTTGACCTCTGGTGATCCGCCTGCCTTGACAAATGTCTCTAAGTGTCCTTTGGCGTGCAGATTATTTTGTCACCACGAGGACACTTTAAAGATACATTGGTGGTGCAACGTTCCTGGTGCTGGTAGGAAGACATTCATTTCTTTCTTTATTTGAGTCACGGACACCAGACCCCTGTGACATGCAATTTACCTGCATAATAAACCTGCACATGTACCCTTGAACCTAAAATAGAAGTTTTAAAAAGCATAAACAATAATAATAATAAATATATTTTTCGACTGTGTAAAAAAAAAGTGTCTTTTTGTGGGGGGAAGGTGGCAGGACAGGGTCTCACTCTGTCACCCAGGCTGGAGTGCAATGGCATGATTTTGGCTCACTGTAACCTCCGCCTCCCAGGTTCAAGCAATTCTGCTGCCTCAGCCTCCCGAGCAGCTGGGATTACAGGCGCACACCACCACGCCCAGCTAATTTTTGTATTTTTAGTAGAGATGGGGTTCCACCATGTTGGCCAGGCTGGTCTCAGACTCCTGACCTCTAGAGATCCTCTCACCTCGACCTCCCAAAGTGCTGGGATTACAAGTGTGAGCCACCATGCCAGGCCAACACCTGGAAGATTTTTGTTCCACAAAATGTAAAATGCCTTATCCAGGCAGTATCGCCATCAGCTGGGGGCTTGTTAAAAATACACAGTCTCAGGCCCCATGTAGACCTGCTGAGTCACAGCCTTGGTGATTCATAGACACAAGAAAGTTTGAGGCCAGGTGTGGGGATAATCCCATGCCTTTGTCTCAGCACTTTGGGAGGCCAAGGCAGGAGGATCACTTGAGGCCAGGGGTTTGAGACCAGCTTGGAGATGCGAGACCCCATCTCTACAAAAAACTTAAAAATCTAGTTCTTCAATGTAAATAAAGTTTTGGAAAAAAGAAAATTTTTAAAAATTAAAATTAAAAAATTAATTTAATTTAATTTAATTTAAAAATTAGCTGGGTGTGGTGGCACACACCTGTAGTCCCAGCTACTAGAAGGCTGAGACAGGAGGATCGCTTGAACCCAGGAGTTGGAGGCTGCAGTGAGCTATGATCGCACCACTGCACTCCAGCCTGGGCTACAGAGCAAGGCTCTGTCTCAAAAAATAAAAGGAACAAAACCAACCAGTGACATTTCTGTATGCCTCCCACCTCTGTCCCCGCCCACCTCCCCTACCCAGGAACGACTGTTACCAGTTTCCCCAGCATCCTACGGGAATGTCCACGCTCATGCAGACACATGTGTCTGCCATCGTTCTCATAAATGCTCATGGAAAACAGGACAGTCTTGTCCCCGGTTTCCTTCCCAGGCAGATTCTAACCCCTGAGTCACGGACTTCGCAGCTAGCTTCTGAGCTTCTGCCCAATCTCAGATGCTCTGGACTCCACCTTCATTTTATGAACCCAGAATCAGCCGCCGAGGCTCTCCAAGAAGCCATGAGTTGCAGGGACCACACCTTGGCTTTCCAGGACACTCACCTGTCCTATTTCAAAGTGAGTCAGGATCCTTTTTTTGTTTTTGTTTTTGTTTTTGGTGACAAGAGTCTTGCTCTGTCACCCAGGCTGGAGTGCAATGGCGCAATCTTAGCTCACTGCAACCTCCGTCTCCCGGGTTTAAGCAATTCTCCTGCCTCAGTCTCCCCAGTAGTTGGAATTACTGGCATGTGCCACCAAGCCTGGCTAATTTTTATATTTTTAGTACAGACGGGGTTTCTCCATAGTGGCCAGGCTGGCCTCGAACTCCTGACCTCAAGTGATCCACCCACCTTGGCCTCCCAAAGTGCTGGGATTACAAGCATGAGCAACCCCACCCAGCCTGTGAGTCAGGAGCTTTCTTAACAAGCTAAAGCACCTCCGTTTCCTCAAGAGGATTTCTTGCGTCTTTCAGATCTCAAAGGGAGAAAATCATGCCAAAAGATTTTGCATACTTCTTAGTTTATTCTTGGGTATTTTCATTTTAGCATCTATCATAAGAGGGACATTTTCTAAAGAGCTGTTATTTGTATATTGGAATTCTATTTTTTTTTTTTTTTTTTGAGATGGAGTTTCACTCTTGTTGCCCAGGCTGGAGTACAATGGCGCAATCTTGGCTCACCACAACCTCTGCCTCCCAGGTTCAAGCAATTCTCCTGCCTCAGCCTCCCAAGTAGCTAGGATTACAGGCATGCGCCACCATGCCCAGCTAATTTTGTATTTTTAGTAGAGACGGGTTTTCTCCATGTTGGTTAGGCTGGTCTCGAACTCCCGACCTCAGGTGATCTGCCTGCCTCAGCCTCCCAAAGTGCTGGGATTACAGGCATGAGCCACCACACCCGGTGGAATTCTATTGTTTTTTTAAAAAAATATTCACTGTGTACCCAGTCATCTTATTGAATTTTCTTTTTGTTGTTGTTTTTGGTTTGTTTTGTTTTGAGACGGAGTTTCACTCTTGTTGCCCAGGCTGGAGTGCAATGGTGCGATCTCGGCTCACCGCAACCTCTGCCTCCCAGGTTCAAGCGATTCTTCTGCCTCAGCCTCCCGAGGAGCTGGGATTACAGGCATGCGCTACCACGCCCGGCTACTTTTGTATTTTTAGTAGAGACAGGGTTTCTCCATGTTGGTCAGGCTGGTCTTGAACCCCCAAACTCAGGTGATCCACCCACCTCGGCCTCCGAAAGTGCTGAGATTACAGGCGTGAACCACCACACCCAGACCAAATTTTCTTATTGTTCATGGCAGTTTTCTAGTCAATTGCTGGATTTCTAGGCATAGGTCATGTTATACACAAAAAGTTTTTGATCAGTTCTTTATTTCGGCTCTTCCGAAACTATCTGTGGTGAAGGATCATGTTTTGGTTTCCTAAAATAGGTGACAGCCAGGCATGGTGGCTCACGCCTGTAATCCCAGCACTTTGGGAGGCTGAGGCGGGTGGATCACCTGAGGTCAGGAGTTCAAGACCACCTGACCAACATGGAGAAACCCCGTCTCTACAAAAATACAAAAATTAGCTGGGCACGATGGTGGGTGCCTGTAATCCCAGCTACTCAGGAGGCTGAGGTGGGAGAATCACTTGAACCCGGGAGGTGGAGGTTGCAGTCAGCCGAGATCGTGCCATTGCACTCCAGCCTGGGCAAAGGAGTGAGACTCCATCCCAAAAATAAAATAGGTGAGAAGTTCATGAAACCCACTTTTGGCTAATTTCTTTTTTTTCTTTTTTCTTTTTTAGACAGGGTCTCGCTCTGTCGCCCAGGCTGGAGTGCAGCGGCCCAATCACGGTCTGCATCCTCACAACCTCTCAGGCCCAGGGGATCCTCCCGTCTCAGCCTTCCAAGGAACTAGGACTACAGGAGTGCTGATTTTTGTGTTTTTTGTAAAGACAGGGTTTCATCATGTTGCCTAGGCTGGTATCAAACCTCTAGGCTCAAGTCACCCTCCCTTTTTGGCCTCCCAGAGCACTGGGATTACAGGCACGAGCCACCAAGTCCGGACTCTAAATGCTTAGCATCTATTTCTGTACTTGTCATAGACAAGTAAACAATTGGCAGACGACAGTGGTCCATAGATCTCATTTTGAGTGTTATTGTTTCAGACCTGTCTCGCTCTAATGTTATTAGATGATGTTAGATTCCAAACCAATAGTGCATTATCTTTATTCTCTCTCTTTTTTTTTTTTTTTTTTGAGACGGAGTTTTGCTTGTCACCCAGGCTGGGGTGCAATGGCGCAACCTCGGCTCACCTGCAACCTCTGCCTCCGGGTTCAAGTGATTCTCCTGCCTCAGCCTCCCGAGTAGCTAGGATTAACAGTGCCCGCCACCACACCCGGGTAATTTTTCTATTTTTAGTAGAGACAGGGTTTTGTCATGTTGCCCAGGCTGGTCTCGAACTCCTGGCCTCAAGTGATCCGCCTGCCTTTGCCTCCAAAACTGCTAGGATTCCAGGCGTGATCTCAAATGTTGAGTTACCAAGCTCTGTTTCCTGCTGCAAGATCATTAACAAGGATTATGCAAAGTACAGAAACCTGGATCCATGAGTTTCCTAGTACTTGGTTTGTACATGTGTTTAATATACTTTTTATATCTAAAGCCAGGAAAAAAGGAAAAGAGAGAAGGATATATATCTCCAGGGAGATACATATATATATACACATACATACATACATATATATACACATACATACATATATATACACACATACATATATATACACATACATACATACATATATATACACATACATACATATATACACACATACATATATACACATACATACATACATATATACACATATATACACATACATATATATACACACATACATATATATACACATACATACATACATATATACACATATATACACATACATACATATATATACACACATACATATATATACACATACATACATATACACATATATATATACACATACATACATATATACACACACACACACATATATATATATATATATATATATATATATATATTTTTTTTTTAGATGGAGTCTTGCTCTGTTGCCCAGGCTGGAGTGCAGTGGTGCGATCTCAGCTCACTGCAACCTCCACCTCCCAGGTTCACACCATTCTCCTGCCTCAGCCTCCCGAGTAGCTGGGACTACAGGCACCCGCCACCACGCCCAGCTAATTTTTGTAATTTTTAGTAGAGATGGGGTTTCACCGTGTTAGCCAGGATGGTCTCGATCTCCTGACCTCGTGATCCACCCGCCTTGTGATCCACCCGCCTCAGCCTCCTAAAGTGCTAGGATTATAGGCGTGAGCCACCACGCCCAGCCGGCATATTTATATTGATATTGAAAAAGTTCATGGGTTTTCTCCAAGCTGGGGAGTAGAGAGGGGCGTAAGAGGAACTTGAGCCAAAAATAAGTTTTAGAACTTCTAACCATACTACAATTTGGTGGGGAGGAAAAACTACATCTTCAAAAACAGATGCTTCAATTAATACATCTCTTTTACTATTAACTAGTGTCACAAGTGACATTAATGGCCTAATCGTTCCTGCTGCAGTGGAACTGTCTCCAAGTCTGAGATCCCGTAATTATACGTTGGACTGCACATGTTTTACAAGATCTTTGCGGTACCCTGCGGAGGAACGGTGTCTGGGATTTCGCCAGTTCTAGGGTTCTGCTGGCAGAGGAACATGACATGTGCAGCTCAGGGGTCAGGGAATTTTACCTGGGGGTCTTCAGGACCTACAGTCCTGGCCGGGCCTCCCAACCCTGCCGGCCAGCGGTGAAGACCACTGTGAACTCTGTGCAGGTCTATTTTCCAAGGGTCTTCATTCTAAAATCAACCATTGGTGCCACTGAGGGAAGGGGGATGCCGCCAGAGGGTGTGGCTACCCTGTCCCCAGGCTGTACCCCACGGCAGTATCCTCACTGCCAAGCAACAGCGCCTCTGCTTCCCCCAGACCACGGTCATCATAAAGTTGCCTCTTTACTTTTATTCTTATTTCCCTTTAGTCTCCAACCTCCATTCTCACACCCAGTTATTGTGTTTCATTCTGACACGCTTTGCTATCCATTGCTATGGGCCTGTTTAGCAACTTTTAGAAATGAGATGTGAGGCCAGGCGTGGTGGCTCATTGCCTGTAATCCCAGCACTTTGGGAGGCCGAGGTGGGTGGATCACCTGGGTCAGGAGTTCGAGACCAGCCTGGCCAACATGGTGAAACCCCATCTCTACTAAAAACACACACACACACAAACACAAATTAGCTGGGCGTGGTGGTGTTCACCTGTAGTCCCAGCTACAAGGGAGGCTGAGGCGGGAGGATGGCTTAAACCCAGGATGCTGTTGCAGTGAGCTGAGATCATGCCACTGCACTCCAGCCTGGGCCACAGAGTGAGACTCTGTGCCCGCCAAAAAAAGAGAGAAGAAAAAAAGAAACGAGATGTGATATAAACAAACTTTTTTTTTGAGACAAGGTCTTGCTCTATCACCCACGCTGGAGTGCAGTCACCCAGGCTGGAGGTCCTAGCTCACTGCAGCCTCAAACCCCTGGGCTCAAGCAATCCTCCTACCTCAGCCTCCCAAAATGCTGAGATTACAGGCATGAGCCAGTGTTCCAGCCTCTGCCTTCTTCTTTACCTTAAAACTCCCCCTTGGCCAGGCGCAGTGGCTCACGCCTGTAATCCCAGCACTTTGGGAAGCCGAGGCAGGCAGATCACGAGGTCAGGAGATCGAGACAAGCCTGGCCAACACGGTGAAACCCCGTATCTACTAGAAATGCAAAAAATTATCGGGGCGTGGTGGCACGCGCCTATAGTCCCATCTACTCTGGAGGCTGAGGCAGGAGAATTGCTTGAACCCTGGAGGTGGAGGTTGCAGTGAGCCGAGATCGCGCCACTGCACTCCAGCATGGGCAACAGAGTAAGGCTTGGTCTCAAAAAAAAAAAAAAAAAAAAAAAACTCCCCCTCACCCCTTACTCACGTGCTCCCACTACCTGGTCTGGTCTTTCTATTCCACCAAAATAGTCCTGGCCTCAGGGCTTTTTGCACTTGCTTTTCTCTGTCCCTGGAAAGTCCCTTTTGATCCCTCCCAATCTCCCCATTGCTATCTCCTTGTCAAAGAGGCCTCAGGTCAAAGGGCCACTGCCAGAGAGTTCTTCAGGATCACCTGATCCAGATCATGGTATTTTCCTAACCACCAATGCTTACCGCCAACCACCTGATAGTTTTGTTTGTGTTTACTGACCACATCCTCTGTAGGAATATAAGGTCCACGAGAGGGGAGTCCTTACCCGTTTTCATCACTTGCGTCTCCCCTGCTCCTTTTATAATGCTTGGCATCTACCAAGCAAGGACGCCTGTTTATGCTAAACGAGGGCTCTACCATTTGAGCTAGTTCCCCAGCTCGAAGGATGCACGTTTACGAAACGAACAAATACACCAGGGGGACATGCTCATGAGAAGATAAGAAGCAGCATTTCCACCAGAGAGAACATCAGAGCAGCCCTGAGGCAGGGTGTTCGAGGTCAGAAAGGCAGCCAGGTGGGGCCGGAGGGGTTCAAGATGATGACACGGGCAGGGGCGAGACCCATCGGGGAGCAGGGCTGAGCCTCTTGGATCACAGAGAGGATATGGCCACGGGACAGACAGAATGTGATCTGATCTGCACCGCGAGTGGTAAAATAGGCTTAGCATAGAATTTAAAAGCTTAACCTTTTTTTTTAATTTTTTTGAGATGGAGTCTCGCTCTGTCACCCAGGCTGGAGTACAGTGGCGCGATCTCGGCTCACTGCAACCTCCGCCTCCCGGGTTCACGCCATTCTCCTGCCTCAGCCTCCCGAGTAGCTGGGATTACAGGCACCTGCCACCACGCCCAGCTAATTTTTGTATTTTTAGTAGAGACGAGGTTTCATCATGTTGCCCAGGCTGGTCTCCAACTCCTGACCTCAGGTGATCCACCCTCCTCGGCCTCCCAAAGTGCTGGGATTACAGGCGTGAGCCACCGCACCCGGCCAAGCTTAACCATTTTCAAGCGTGCAGTTCAGGGGCATTAAGCACATCCACACTGTTGTGTGATCACCACCACCCATCTCCAGAACTCTTTCATCTTCCCAAACTCAAACTCTGTCCCTATCAAACACTCACACCCCTCTCCCTCGGCCCGCAGCCTCTGGTAAGGACCATTCTACTTTCTGTACCTATGAATCTGATGGCTCTAGGAACCCCATATAAGCAGAATCATGCGTGGTCTGTCCTTCTGTGTCTGGCTTATTTCACTCAGCACCATGTCCTCAAGGTTCATCCATGTTGAAATGGGTGTCAGAATCTCCTTCCTTTTTAAAATTGTGATCACGCCTGTAATCCCAGCACTTTGGGAGGCCAAAGCAGGTGGATCACCTGAAGTCAGGAGTTCAAGACCAGCCTGGCCAAGATGGTGAAACCCCGTCTCTACTAAAAATACAAAAATTAGCCTCGCGTGGCCTGTAATCCAGCTCCTTGGGACGCTGAGACATGGGAATCGCTTGAACCCAGGGGGCAGAGGTTGCAGTGAGCTGAGATCAGGCCATTGCACTTCAGCCTGGGCAACACAGCAAAACTCTGTCTCAAAAAATAATAATAATAAAATAAAGTTGTGATAAAATATACAAAACATTAGGGTAGTGGGGGGGACTGGGAAAAGGGGATGGTTGCTGGGTACAAAAATATAGTTAGATACATAAGTAAGATCTAGAATTTTCTAGCACAGCAGGGTGACCACAGTCAGCACTAATTTGCTGTACATTTTAGAATAACCAAGAGAGTGCAATTGGAATGTTCATCACACAGAAATGATGAATGCTGGGGGTGATGGAAACCCCATTTACCCTAATGTGATTATAATACAAAGATCTCATGTGTCCCATAAATCTATACACCTACTATGTACCCATAAAAATTAACAATTAAAAATTTTTAAATTAAAAATATAGGTCAGGCAAGGTGGCTCACATCTGTAATCCCAAAACTTTGGGAGGCTAAGGTGAGAAGATCGCTTAAGCCCAGGTGTTCAAGACCAGCCTGGGCAACATAGCAAGACCTAATCTCTGCCAAAAATAGAAACAAACATAGCCAGGCATGGTGGCTTACGCCTATAATCCCAGCACTTTGGGAGGCCGAGGCAGGCGGATCACCTGAGGTTAGAAGTTCGAGATTAGCCTGGCCAACATGGTGAAACCCCGTCTCTACTAAAAATACAAAAAAATTAGCTGGGCGTGTTAGTGCACGCCTGTAATCCTAGCTCCTCAGGAGGCTGAGGCAGGAGAATCGCTTGAACCCATGAGGCAGAGGCTGCAGTCAGCCGAGATCGCACCACTGCACTCCAGCCTGGGCGACAAAGCAAGACTGCGTCTCAAAAAAGAAAAAAAAAATTAGCTGGGTGTGGTGATGCCTGCCTGTGGTCTCAGCTATTTGGGAGGCTGAGGTAGGACGAACGCCTGAGTCCGGGAGGTGGAGACTGCAGTGAGCTGTAACGCCACCATTGCACTCCAGCCTGGGCAACAGAACAAGACCCTGTCTGAAAAATAAAAATTTAAAATTAGAGATATATAGATATACACAACATAAACTGCACTCCACCCCTTTTAAGGCTAAATCGTACTGCATGGTATGCTCCCTCCCTAGGACTGATGTGTCTCGAGGGGGCCTCTTAGCTGCTGGGTGCAGCTGCCCAAGGGGGCACTGCGGGGCCCGATGCCGCCGTCCATCCAGGTCACCACTGCACCTCCACGACCACCCACAGGGGCCCCACTTTGCAGGCGAGAGCCCCGGGCTCAGAGGCCAGTGGCCGGCCTGCGCAAGGACACGCAGCAGGTGAACCCTCCGCAAGGCGAGGAGCAGGGCTGGGACGGGCCGGGGGCGCCTCTCCGCCCCCCTCCCCTGCCCGGCCGCAGAGCCCGGCCCCGCCCCGGGCCCTGCTCGCGGCCCGCCCTGTGCCGCCACTGCGCAAGCGCAGGAGGAGCAGCGCGGCGCAGCCTTAAGGCGCATGCGCGGGCGGCGCAGAATTGCGGAAGACTCCGTTCCCCTGGCGTGAATCCGCCGATCCGGGCTTTGGGGCCCGCCGGGAGCTCTGTTTATAAACACACCGCGCGGCTGCCGGCGAGGGGTAACCCTAAGGGGAGTGGGGTCAGAGGTCAGCGGGCGCGGGGTCGCCGGCCGTGAGACCGGCCCCGCAACCCTCGGGGACTCCTGGCTGCGCAGCGTGGCCAGCCGGACCGCCCTACCGCGGACCGGGGCTGCCGGGGCGCCACGTGGTGCGCACGTGGTCCGGCCCCGGCGCGGCAGCTCCCCTCCCCCACCGCGCGAGCCTGGCCGCGGCGCCCGCTGGCGGCGCGGCGTTGCATATTGCGCGTGCGCACGACTCGTCTCGAGGCGCCTTCCGGTGGCGCGGCGGGGTCGGTTGCCTCCTCGCGACGGCTGCGCCGGGATATTCCGGGGCGGTGGGGTCGCCTGCCCAATGTCGGGTGCGCGAGTGACGGGTGGAAGCCGGATTAGTGCGCGTTCTTCAAGGCTCCAAAGGGAGGAGGGAGCCTCCGAGAGTCCACGTGGGGCCGGTGGGATTCGCAGGGTCCGTTTTCTAAACATTGGGTGTCCTCGAACCTGGGGGCGCGGGCTGTGTCCGCCTCCAGCAGGGATGACCATGCCTGGGTCAGTGGCTGCGTAAATAAATAAACGAATGGGGGAGGAAATTGATAAAATATTAAGAGTGTTGTTTCAGATTTTTTACTATGTCACCTCTTACAGATTTATGAGAGTTTGTTGTTGTTTTTTGGAGAAGAGGGGTCTCCCTATGTTACCCAGGCTGGTCTCAAACTCCTGGGCTCAATCCATCCGTCCGCCTCAGCCTCCTGAAGTGCTGGGATTACAGGCGTGAGCCATGATGCCCGGCCTGTTGATGAGATTCTACGTGAAATATATTGGGCGTTACCTAAGCACTCAGTCAGTGGTAGTTCTTATAGTTCTTGCTTAAAAACAGAAAGAAATGTCATACCCTATTCTAAAAGGATTTGAGAAAGGTTTGCAAAGACTAAAAAGCAAGTGGCAGGGAAAAATAAAAACATAACGCAAACTTCCTCCTGACTTTTTCTGCCATTTTATAGCAAAGGCTCAGAATTGCATTGCCATTGTCGGTTGTTTCGGTAAAATTAGTGTTCCTCAAGTTATCTACTCCAGGGACATTTTTTTTTTCTTGAGACAGTGTCTTACTCTGTTGCCCAGGCTCGAGTGCAGTGGCACAACCATGGCTCACTGCAGTCTCAGCCTCCGGGGCTCAAGTGATTCTCCTGCTTCAGTCTCCCGAGTAGCCGGGATTATAGGCGCGAGCCTCCATGCCCAGCTAATTTTTGTATTAATGTATTTGATAGGAGACAGGGTTTTGCCATGTTACCCAGGCTGGTTTCGAACTCCTGGCTTCAAGTAATCCTCCCACCTTAGCCTCCCAAAGTGCTGAGATTACAGGCGTGAGTCACCACACCCAGCTCAGCAATATCCTTTATTATTTTATTTTTTATTTTTGTAGAAACGAGTCTCACTGTATTGCGCAGGCTGGTTTCAAACGCCTGGCCTCAAGCAATCCTCCCACCTCAGCCTCCCAAAGGGCTCGGATTACAGGTCTGAGCCACCGCTGCCAGCGCATCTTGAATACAGTCATGCATCGCTTGGGAAAGGGGATACCTTCTGAGAAATACATTGTTAGGCAATTTCATCCTTGTGTGAACATCATAGTGTGTAATTCCACAAACCTGGATGGTACAGCCTGTTGCTCTTAAGCTACAAACCTTTAACAGCATGTTAATGTGCTGAATAATATGAGCAATTGTAACACAATGGTAAGTATTTACGTATGTAAACGTAGAAAAGAGAAGGTAGGCCGGGCGCGGTGGCTCACGCCTGTAATCCCAGCACTTTGGGAGGCCGAGGCTGGCGGATCACGAGGTCAGGAGATCGAGACCATCCTGGCTAACACGGTGAAACCCCCGTCTCTACTAAAAATACAAAAAAAATAGCCGGGCGTGGTGGCGGGCGCCTGTAGTCCCAGCTACTCGGGAGGCTGAGGTAGGAGAATGGAGTGAACCCAGGAGGCGGAGCTTGCAGTGAGCTGAGATCACGCCACTGCACTCCAGCCTGGGCAACAGAGTGAGACTCCATCTCAAAAAAAAAAAAAAGTAAAGATATAGTATTATAATCTTACGGTATTATAATCTTAGAGGACCACTATCATATATGGCGTGGATGGTTGGCTTATTGCATGATAGTAAATACCTACTATGTGCCAGATACTGCTCTGGACTCTGAGGTGCCTGGGTAACCTCTATTTAGGTCAACGGAAAATCTAAACGTGGTTACATTATAAAGCAAAGCCAGGAAGTACATATCCTAATGGTCAGGCTGATGGTACATGTTTAACAATCGGCTTGGGAAGGACTGCATATATACACACACATTTATTATAAATGTTACTGGTATGAAGCGTGTGTATCGTATCAATTGCAAATAATGATAAAACACACAATGCTCTTTTTGTTTGTAAATTCCATAGTCAGTTGATTCTCAGAGAATGCTTTCCTTTAGCATTGCTGAACTCCCGTGTCCATAGCCAACCTGTGCTTGAAACTGAATTGTAATATGCAAGGTTGAGTTGCTACCCAACCCACCATTTTCCCAGTAAATAATGTTTGGTCTGGTGGGGTGGCTCATGCCTACAATCCCAGCACTTTGAGATTGTATGGGAAGCCAAGGCAGGAGGGTCACTTGAGCCCAGGAGTTTTTGTTGTTCTTGTTTTTGTTTGTTTGTTTGTTTGTTTGTTTGTTTTGAAACAGAGTTTCGCTCTTATTGCCCAGGCAGGAGTGCAGATGTGATCTCGGCACACCACAACCTCTGCCTCTTGGATTCAAGCGATTCTCCTGCCTCAGCCTCCCAAGTAGCTGGGATTACAGGCATGCGCCACCACGCCCAGGTAATTTTGTATTTTTAGTAGAGAAGGGGTTTCTCCATGTTGGTCAGGCTGGTCTCAAACTCCCGACCTCAGGTGATCCTCCCGCCTCAGCCTCCCAAAGTGCTGGGATTACAGGCATGAGCCATCACACCCGGCCAAGCCCAGGAGTTTGAGACCAGCCTGGGCAACATAGCAAGATCCTGTCTCTACAAAAAATAAAACAATTGGCCAAGCATGGTAGCATGCACCTGTGGTCTCAGCTACTTGGGAGGCTGAGGCTGAAGGATTGCTTGAGCCCAGGAGTTGGAGGCTGTGGTGAGCCGTGATCACACCACTACGCTCCATCCTGGGCAACAGTGAGACCCTGTCTCAAAAAAAAAAAAGTAAAATAAATGTAATGTTTGACAGGAGTGTTGATATTTTCACTTATATTAACAGGTAAGAAATGAAGCAAAACACATATAGATCCAAACTTTATTTGTTCCTCAATGATGTCAGCAACTTCTTTGCTGTATTGGAGCATGGTTTTCTATTACTGGGTGAATAGTTCCTCAACATTTTGTGCTATTCACAATATAATGGCTGCAGACATCACAGAATTTGAAGTTTAACCACATTGTTAATTTTCTGTATTACTTTCTTATGTCTAGGGTTTGGCAAATGGATTCTGCAGAGTCAGATGGTAAGTGTTTTCCACTTTTCCAGACACTTAGAGTCTTTGGCGCAGTCTCTTTTGTTTTGCTTTGTTTTGTTTTAACCACCCTTTAACAATGTAAAAAAAATTTTTTTTAGCTCAAGCAAGAGCCAGATTTTGCCTCCAAGCCCTGAACTGTAGCATTTTCAGATTTTCACAGTGTACATATCTCTGCAATAGTTGTTCCAAGCTGCAAAGTGGAGTATCTGAACCAATGCGGAGTATCTGAACTTGGAGTTGGGAAGATAATTTCCAGTATACAGATGGAGTAGAGTAACCTTAAAAGCATAGATTACAGTAAAATAATTAGGACATGATAAGTGTTGAGACCCTTTCAATAGAGTTTATTTCACTGCAAGTTTAATGTAGGGTAATTTTTTTTTTTTTTGAGATGAAATCTCTCTCTGTTGCCCAGGCTGGAGTGCAGTGGCATGATCTCGGCTTATTGCAACCTCCACCTCCTGGGTTCAAGCAGTTCTCCTGCCTCAGCCTCCCTAGTAGCTGGGAGTACAGGCATGCACCACTATGCCTGGCTAATTTTTGTATTTTTGTAGAAATGAGGTTTTGCCATGTCACCCAGGCTGCTCGCAAACTCCTGAGCTCAAGTGATCCACCCGCCTCACCCTCCCAAAGTGCTGGGATTACAAGTGTGAGCCACTGTGGCCAGCTTAATGTAATTTAATTTTTAATAATGACTGTGTTTAACAGCCAATTAACCGAAATCCTGAAAGTTCAACAATCGGCTCTCGTGAACAGCTCCAACTCAGCATTAGTCTTATCTGTAAGTGGAGATGGGCTTTGGGGATGGTAGACAGAGTTCCATTTCTTAGCATGGGTTACCCTTAGATACACCTGAAAGTGACCTCCCCCAAGGAGCCACACCCCTGTATCACCCCCTCCCTTGAGTGTGTGCAGGGCTTGTGATGGGCTTCTAACCAGTGGAACATGGCAGAGGGGGCAGGTGCCATTGCTCAGATCTGGTTATGTTATATGGAAGGGGCAAGGGGCTCCTATTCCCATCGCTCCCATGATCACATGACATTATAGGAGACCCCATCTTGGTCCACTGGAGACAGAGACGCTCTTGCTGGCCTTGCAGAAGCAAACAGCATGTTGTGAACAGTCCCTGGAGAGGACCCCATGGCAGGGGACTATGAGTAGCCTCCAGGACCTGAGGGTGGCCTCCAGCAGAAGGCCAGAAAGAAGCTGAGGCCATCAGTCATATGGCCACAAGGAAATGCGTGCTGCCAGCAGGCTGAGTGACCTTGGGAGAGGATTCTTGCCCAGTTGAGTCTCTGGATGAGAATGCAGCCCAACTCACCCAGGATTACAGCCATGCAAGGCTCTGAGCAGAGGACCCAGCTGAGCTGTGCCCAGACTCCTGCCCCAGGGAGACCGTGTGGTGCTAGATGGATGTTGGTTTAAGCTGCTGAACCTGTGGTCATTTGTTACACAGGAATAGCAAACAAATACATAATTATTCAACATATGGATGCACCTTTCTGTATGTGTGTTACATTTCCCTTTTTTTTTTTTTTTTTTTTTGAGACAGAGTCTCACTCTGTCGCCCAGGGTGGAGTGCAATGGCATGATCTCATCTCACTGCAACCTCTGCCTCCCAGGTTCAAGTGATTCTCCGGCCTCAGCCTCCGGAGTAGCTGGAATTACAGGCGCCCACCACCACACCTGGCTAATTTTTGTATTTTTAGTGGAGAGAGGGTTTCATTATGTTGGTCAGGCTGGTCTTGAACTCCTGACCTCAAGCAATCCACCTGCTTCAGCCTCCCAAAGTGCTGGGATTACAGGCATGAGTCACTGCACCCAGCCCATTTCCCAATTTTTAAAGGTTAAGAGACAAAACATAAACATTAAAAAGGGCAGAGAACTGTACCAGAATGTTGGCAAGAGTGCCCTCAGATGGTCTAACAATGGGGAAAAAACTGGTGGGTTTTGGTGGGCTTGTTTGCCCCTACAGAGCTTACTGTCCCAACTCCATCTCCACGGCCTTGGGACTGAAATGGTTGTGAAGTTGGGAGCTAGAATCTAGTGCCTGAGTTTTGACCTCAGCTCCGACACTTCCTAACTATCTATGTGTCTCCATGACCCTCTATCCACTTATCTTTAAAATGAGATGATGGTAGTACCTGACTCATGGAATAGCTGTCACGATTTGGTGAGCCAATTATTTTCACTGTAGCCTTCATCCACTATGGGGCCATCAGGGGCAGGGGCTGACTCCAGCTTCTGGTGGACCTGGATATTTCTACACCATGGGTGATGAGCCCATCCCTTTGCCAGTGAGTGGTTCAAGAATCAAAGTCAGGCCTGGCGTGGTGGCTCATTCCTGTAATCCCAGCACTTTGGGAGGCCAAGATGGGCAGATTGCTTGAGGCCAGGAGTTTGAGACCAGCCTGGCAAACATGGTGAAACCCCGTCTGTACTAATAATACAAAAATTAGCTGGGCATGGTGGCGTGCACCTGTAATCCCAGCTACTTGGGAGGCTGAGGCATGAGACTTGCCTGAACCCAGGAGGCAGAGGTTGCAGTAAGCCTAGGTCGTGCCACTGCACTCCAGCCTGGGCAACAGAGCAAGACTCTGTCTTCAAAAAAAAAAGAGTCGAAGTCAGTCAATATCCGCCATTCCCTGAGCCATTTGAGGAGGACCAGGCATCCAATTTGCAGGGGCCTATGGTCAGAGATTCCAGAAAAGGGTTCCTATCTTCCAAGAGGCATCTGTGGGAAGAGATGGCCTTTCCCTCTCTGGACACCATGGGAGAGGATGACCTATGGACAGCGTGGGGCGATGCGGAGCCTGCTTCTGCAGGAGAGCAGCACAGACCCCACCGTCCATGGAGGGAGCTGGAGCCCCAGGTCAACTCACCTCAAAACTCCTCCAACATCCAGATCCCAGTGATGATATGGACAGAAACATTTCAGCATTGTTTGGACCGTTTTCAGTTGGGTTTTCTGGTACTTGATGAACTAAACTTGCATCCCTTCCACCAGGGCTCTCCACTGTGGGGACAGGATAAGGGACGATTGACATTGGATCTGGTTTTCCCCCTGGAGTTGGGCAAGGTGAGAGTGGCACAGCAGCTGGCATTTGATCACAGCCAAATGCCACGGAGGCTCCCTGTGGGCTCCTGCAGTTGCCTTCATGATGGCATTAGTTCCCCCACTAGTAGATCATTGTATTAGTTCCCTGATAAGACAAAGCACCAAAGAACTCGCTCTCCCCTCTCAGCCATGTGAGGACCCAGCAAGAGAGGAGCTGTCTGCAAACCAGGAAGTGGGGCCCACTGGACATCAGATCTTGGACTTCCTAACTGCAGAACCGTGAGAAATAAATGTTTGAGCTCCTGCTTGGATTCCCAGCACTTTGGGAGACCAAGGTGGGAGGATCACTTGAGCCCAGGAGTTCAAGACCAGCCTGAGCAAAAAGTGAGACCCCTTCTCTACAAAAAAAAAAAAAAAGAAAAAAGAAAAAATTAGCTCAGTGTGGTTGCTTGTGCCTACAGTCCCAGCTACTCAGGAGGCTGAGGCGGGAGGATCATTTGAGCCTGGGAGATGGAGGCTGCAGTGAACTATGATCATGCCACGGCACTCCAGCCTGGGTGATAGAGTGAGACCGTGTCTCAAAAAATTTTTTTAATGGTTAAGCTGTCCAGTCTATGGTATTTTTGTTATAGTAGCCCAAGCTGACTGAGGCAGTCCTCCACATGAACTGCTGTATGCTACTGCCTCTGATAACTTGTCATGAAACAGTTATGTGCTGGTGTGAAATTGCTGTTAGCCATGTTACTTGCTCTCCATATTGTAACTAATGATATATTTGGAGCTGAGCAAAGGCTCCATAAGTCCTGCTGAGCATCTGACTTTTTAATTTGCATCAGATGCTACCGTCATAGGCACTCAGCAAGCAATTGTTCTTATTATTTCTTTTTTTGGAGACAGGGTCTTGCTCTGCTGCCCAGGCTGAAGTGTGGTGGTGTGATCATGGCTCACTGCAGCGTCGACCTCCTGGGTTCAAGCAATCCTTGAACCTCAGCCTCCCAAGTAGCTGAGACTACAGGCGCACATCACCAGCCATATTTTTAAAATTTTTTTCTTTTTTTTTAATTTTTGAGATGGCGTTTCTCTCTTGTTGCCCAGGCTGGAGTGCAATGGTGCAATCTTGGCTCACTGCAACCTCCACCTCCGCCTCTGCCTCCTGGTTTCAAGTGATTCTCCTGCCTCAGCCTCCTGTGTAGCTGGGATTTTTATTTTTTATTTTATTTTATTTTTATTTTTTTTTTGGGAGACGGAGTCTCGCTCTGTCGCCAGGCTGGAGTGCAGTGGTGCGATCTGGGCTCACCACAACCTCCGCCTCCTGGGTTCAAGCAATTCTCCTGCCTCAGCCTCCCAAGTAGCTGGGATTACAGGCACGCACCATCATGCCTGGCTACTTTTTGTATTTTTAGTAGAGACGGGGTTTCACCATGTTGGCCGGGATGGTCTCGATCTCTTGACCTCGTGATCCACCCACCTCAGTCTCCCGAAGTGCTGGGATTACAGGCGTGAGCCACCGCACCCGGCCATTTTTAAAAAAAGTTTTGTAGAGATTGGGGTGGGGTGTGGGGGGGGGTCTCCCTATGTTGCCCAGACTGGTCTTGAACTCCTGGCCTCAAGTGATCCTCCCACCTCAACCTCCTAAAGCATTGGGATTACAGGCATGAGCCATTGTGCTTGGCCTCCGGTGATTGTTAAATGAATGAAGGAAAGGCACCTGGGCTCTGAGAAAGAGAAGCACCCTGATTTGATCCTCACTCTAATGCGACCAAAACAACATGATCATTCCCGCCATCCAACCTCCGGGACAAACGCAAGCCAAGGAAGCACCAAGCCAGCATGAGATCCACACCAGCGAGGGTTTCCAGGCCTGGGCCTGCTGACTGCTGCCTTCCTCCCTCTTTAACTCTGCTGTACCTTGTCACCCTCCTCTCACTTCCAGAGCTCCCCCTCGCTTCTGCTGTGATATTAAGAGGCCCACAGAGCCTGCTCAAAGCTCAGTCAAGGCTAACCAAAAGCCATCTTCCCGTTCACAAACCCGCATCTTCTCTCCACCACCCCAGCCTCAGAGTCTCCTGTCCCGTCCCCCTTCCCTGGAAGCCAAAACATCACGGCCCTGCTATTGCACATTTGCTCTCATCTGCAGAATTTCACAAAAGAAACCAAGGGCCTCTGGGCCCCCACTCCAGCCCCAAGCGCTCTGCCAAGCAGGGAGGCCCCTGCTGTTCATGCTGCCCCGTGTGCAGGCAGACGGATCTTCCCAGGCCGGCTTAGGTCGTGAGGTTGGCCTGGCAGGGATGAAACGGGGCCGGATGAGGACTGGATTGCAGCAGGCAGCCCGTGGGGCTTTATCGCCGTTTTCTGCAGAACAAAGGCCCGGCTGGCCCTGGGAGCTGATGCTGCTGCTCTATTGAAATCTCGAGGTGGTTCTCTATTAATCACTCCCCCTGGCGCCTCAGAGGCCCAAAAAGGAGTCAAACAAAAACCTCTTTTCTAAGCAGGATGAGGTTTGCAGAGGCCTGAGCAGAAAGATTCCCCCGGCCCCTCTCACCAGCTTAACACACAAGAAAAGCCTGCCTGGGTGCATTGAGGAGGGGAGGTTGGAACGTGACCAATTCCACTGGGGACCCCAAAGAGCTCCGTGCAGGGAGCAGGGTGGGTGAGCGAGAGGTCTCGCCTTCCTGCAGCCCCTCCCTTGTTTTATTTTAGAAACTGCAAAGACCCGATCAAATGATTTTTTTTTAGTAGACATTTACTAGGAGCAGGGTAGAAAAAAAACAAAACTTCCATTTTCTTTCCTCCTTAGACGTAACCTTGAATCACAGCTTCTTGGTTTCTCTTTTTTTTTTAACCTGATGTTGCTGTTCTGCATTAACCAATAACTGATCCTGCATTATTCATTAACCCATAAATATGAAGTGTGGCCTCTCTTTTTAAACAGACTAAAACACCAAGCAATCTTTTCCCCTGATAAGGCCTCACAGCCCCTGGGGGCCAGGCCTGCTGCTCCTGGGTGTGCGTTTGTCTGTTACTGAGAAACAGCTCCCTAATTTTTTTTTTTTTTTTTTGAGACAGAGTCTCACTCTGTTGCCCAGACTGAAGAGCACGATCACTGGCATGATCACAGCTCAAACTCCTAGGTTCAAGCAATTCTTCCACCTCAGCCTCCCAAGGAACTGGGACTACGGGTGCATGCCACCATGCCCAACAAATTTTCCTTTTTTTTTTTTTTCTTGAGATGGAGTCTCGCTCTGTTGCCCAGGCTGGAGTGCAATGGCGCGATCTCAGCTCACTGCAACCTCCGCCTCCAGGGTTCAAGTGATTCTCCTGCCTCAGCCTCCTGGGTAGCTGGGATTACAGGCACGGGCCACCACACGCAGCTAATTTTTTGTATTTTTAGTAGAAATGGGGTTTCACCATGTTAGTCAGGCTGGTCTTGAACTCCTGACCTCAAGTGATTCCCCCAACCTCGGCCTCCCAAAGTGTTGGGATTATAGGCATGAGCCACCGGACCCAGCCTAAAGTTTTTTTGTTTGTTTGTTTTGTTTTGTTTTGTTTTGTTAATAGATAGAGACAGTGTCTCGCTATGTTGCCCAAGCTGCTGTCAAACTCTTGGCTTCAAGTAATCCTCCCACCTCAGCCTCCCAAAGTACTGTGATTACAGGCGTGAGCCACCACACCTGGCTGCAACCAAGTTTTATTTCATAACTTACTTGATGACACTTTGCTGTCTCCTTCCCTCCCTCCTGCTCACTCCTTTCCTCCCTTCCTTTACTTCTCATTCTGTGTTCTTCTGCTTTTGTTTCATTTTTGGCTTAAAACAACAGATGTTTGTTTTCTCACGGTT
Organism: Pan troglodytes; assembly: GCF_028858775.2. Taxonomy (NCBI): domain Eukaryota; kingdom Metazoa; phylum Chordata; class Mammalia; order Primates; family Hominidae; genus Pan; species Pan troglodytes. Next base: position 10,579,698 of record NC_072404.2, read on the forward strand.
CTGCAGGCCTGAATTCTGAAATCACGGTGTTAGCAGGGCCACGATTCCCCTCAAGGCCCTTGGGAGGAACGTGCTTCAGGCCTCTGTCCCAGCTCCTGGCAGCCATGGGCGTTTCTTGGCCCACAGATGCATCATTTCTTCAATCCTTGGATCCTTCCATCCTTTACCTTTACAAGGCCATCTTCTCCCTGTCTTTTCATGTCATCTTCCCTCTATGCGTATCTGTTTCTGTGTCCAAATTTCCTTTGTATTTTCATTTATTTACTTATTTTTAGAGACGGGATCACTCTGTTGCCCAGGCTGGAGGGCAGTGGTGCAATCACAGCTCACAGCAGCCTCAAACTCCTGGGCTCAAGCAATCCTCCCACCTCAGCCCCCTTAGCAGCTGGGACTACAGGTGTGCACCACCATGCCTGGCTAATTTTTTTTTTTTTTTTTTTGTAGAGATAGTGGTCTTGCTATGTTGCCCCAGGCTGGCCTCGAACTCCCTGGCTCAAGAGATCCTCCCCTCTCAGCCTCCCAAAAGTGCTGGAATTACAAGGCGTGAGCCACAGTGCCCAGCGGGAAAAGGATTTATCATGCGAGATTGGCTCCCATGATCATGGAGGTCGTGAAGACCTGCAGTCGGCCATCTGCAAGGTGGTGGCCCAGGAAAGCAGTGGTGCAAATCCCAGTCTGTGTCAGAAGGCCTGAGAACCAGGAGCACCAATGTCCAAGGGCCAGCAAAGGTGGATGTCTCTGCCCAGAGAGTGCCAAGTTTGCTGTTGCTCCACCTGTTTGCTCTATCTGGGCCCTCAAGGAATTGAACGATGCCCATCCACACTGGTGAGGACGGATCTTCTTTTTTTTTTTTTTTTTTTTTTTTTGAGACTGTGTCTCACTTTGTCACCATGCTGTAGTGCAGTGGAGCCATCTCGGCTCACCACAACCTCCGCGACCCGGGATCAAGTGATTCTCCTGCCTCAGCCTCCCGAGTAGCTGGGACTACAGGCGTGTGCCACCACACCCAGCTAATTTTTGAATTTTCAGTAGAGACGGGGTTTTACCATGTTGGCCAGGATGGTCTCAATCTCTTGACCTCGTGATCCGCCCACCTCGGCCTCCCAAAGTGCTGGGATTACAGGCGTGAGCCACCGCGCCTGCAGAGGAGGGGTCTTCTTTAATCAGACCTACTGATTCAAATGCTAATCACTCCTGAAAACACCCTCACAGACACACCCAGCAATAATGTTTTACTAGCTACCTGAGTGGCCCTTAGCTCAGACAAGTTAATACATGAAATTAACCATCACAGGTGCATGGATAGCCTAGCCCGCCATGTGCTGTGATCAGATCACAGAGGGAAATCTACCATGGTCGTCAAAACCACTTCTACTATTGTGAGATTTTTTTTTTTTAACTAAAAAAAAAAAAAAAAAAAAAAAGACACTCTAATTAGAGAGATGATTATAATAATGCCTTTACGGTGCTGCCTAAGGATTAGACCTATAAAAGTGAAAAATTTACAGTACAGCTGAGGGTCTACTCTGTTATTTGTCAGGAAGAATTCAAAGAACTCTCAGCTGATCTTTCTGGTTTGTTTTTGTTTGTTTTAGACAGAGTCTCGCTCTGTCGTCCAGGCTGGAGTGTGGCAGCACGATCATAGCTCACTGCAACCTGGAACTCCTGGCCTCAAGCGATCCTCCCACCTCAGCTTCCCAAGTAGCTCAGACCACAGGTGCATACCACCATGCTCGGCTAAGTTTTTTATTTTTTTGTAGAGATGGAGTCTCACTATGTTTCACAGGCTGGTCCCAAACTCCTGGCCTCAATTGATCCTCCAGCCTTGGCCTTCCAAAATGCTGGGATTGCAGGTGTGAGCCACTGTACCCAACCCTCAGCTGATTTTTTTTTAATGCCAGTAATGATTGGAAAATTTCATATTTTGCTTTATGGTTTGCAGCACAAATCAATGCACAGGATTTTACAAAAAAAAAAAAAATTCAGATATGCCGGGCGCGGTGGCTCACGCCTGTAATCCCAGCACTTTGGGAGGCCGAGGCAGGCGGATCACCTGAGGTCGGGAGTTCGAGACCAGTCTGACCAACGTGGAGAAACCCCATCTCTACTAAAAATACAAAATTAGCCAGGTGTGGTGGCGCATGCTTGTAATCCCAGCTACTTGGGAGGCTGAGGCGGGAGAATCGCTTGAACCCGGGAAGCGGAGGTTGCTGTGAGCTGAGATCGCGCCATTGCACTCCAGCCTGGGTGACAAGAGCAAAACCCCGTCTCAAAAAAAAAAAAAAATTCAGAGATGTTTCTCTTGCTCCATCCTCCACACAGGCTTTTGTTTTCCCCAGAGTGAAAAAAAACATTAGAAAAATGCTAAACCTTTGCCTAACTTCAAAGTTCAACAAATAAGAATAGCGAGGCAAAGGTTTAGCATTCTTCTAATGTCTCCTTCACTCTGGGGAAAACAAAAGCCTGTGTTGAGGATGGAGCAAGAGAAACATCTCTGAGGTTTTTTTTTTTTTCTTTTTTTTTTTTGAGGCGGAGTTTTGTTCTGGTCGCCCAGACTGGAGTGCAAGGGTGCGATCTCGGCTCACCGCAACCTCTGCCTTCTAGGTTCAAGCCATTGTCCCACCTCAGCCTTCTGAGTAGCTGGGATTACAGGCACCCGCCATCATGCCTGGCTAATTTGGTATTTTTAGTAGAGAGGGGTTTCTCCATGTTGGTCAAGCTGGTCTCGAACTCCCAACCTCAGGTGATCCACCTGCCTCGGCCTCCCAAAGTGCTGGGATTACAGGCATGAGCCATCGCACCCGGCCTATCTGAATTTTTTTTTTTTTTGTAAGATCCCGTTCATTGATTTGTGCTGCAAACGATAAAGCAAAATACGAAACTTTCCAATCATTACTGGCATTTTTTTACAGATCAGCTGAGGGCTGGGTACAGTGGCTCACACCTGCAATCCCAGCACTTTGGGAGGCTTTGTTCTCTTTTTCCCCTTCGGTATTCCTCCCAAAGCACAAATTTGTAGTGTTTTGCAAAGAGTACTTGATTAATGCATGTACTATACAGTTATTTAAAATGATGTTGGCCCAGTGCAGTGACTCACACCTGTAATCCCAACACTTTGCCGGGGGGGTGTGGGGGGGGGCCCAAGGCAGGAGGATCACTTGAGGCCAGGAGTTTGAAACAAGTCTGGGCAAGATAGCAAGGCCCTGTCCCTACAAAGAATAAAAAAATTAACCAGGCATGGTGATGCACACCTGTGTCCCAATTCCTCAGGAGGCTGAGGCCAGAGGATCACTTGAGCCCACAAAATTGAGGCTGCAAGTGAGCCATGATCCTGCCAGACAAGGTGACAGAGCGAGCTCTTGTCTATTAAAAAAAAAAATTTAATTATGTCAACTAAGAATTTTTAAGAACATGGGGAAATACCACATAAAGTGAAAGAAAAAAAAAAAGGAAGAAAAGCTGAAAATAGCCAGCTGTAAGGTTAGGCATAAGATTTGTTTCTTTTATGTATATATTTCCTAATTCCCTACAATGAATGCATGCTGCAGTTCTAATTGAGAGAAATATCATTTTTTAAACGAGATGTAACAGAAACGGGAACAACGCTCTAATATTCCTTTTCTCCCAGATGCTACCTTTTTCTGACGATTGACTTTTGTAGTCCATTTAAGTTCCTTGTATGCAATTCTTGAGATGCTAGCTTGTTGCTTGGTAACAGTCATTTCTAATGAGGCCTTTTTCTCACTGGTCCCCTTCAGCAGGGCTGAGCTGCAGAGCAATCTGCTGTGAAATGATTTCAGGCCAGGGCCACAATGAAACTACCTGGCCTTCTGAATTACCAAGTGGACATTGGTACCATTGGCAATTTCCCAAAACATTACATTGAACAAATGTACTGGAAAGAATAACACCTTCAAGATTCATGGTTCCCTGTTTTTGCTTCAACTTGCAGGTGTGCAAATCTCTCCTTCTATCTGTCCCTCGCATACTGCTGGTCCCCAGAGTTCTGTCTCTGTCCTGCTGCAGCACATACCTTTTGGTTGCCTACCTATCCGCCCCTTCCCCCTTTTCCTATCCAGAGAACCCAGATTTTGTCCAGATACTCATTTTCCATCAGCTTCAGGGGAGGTGAACCCCAGTTCCTAAGAGAGAATCACGGCAGAGCCAAGAAAAGCAAGGTGATCCCAGACACCTCTCCAGGAATTGGGTCCAAGCATGGACACATGATGTCATTGTGGCAAGTGAGACGAGGGGAAACATGCTAGGGGAGAGGAGCACCTGAAAAAAAGGGTGTTTGTTCGTAAAAAGAGATGAATAAAGCAAAAATGGTATCTGGATCCTGCATTGTGGATGGAAGGCCTGCAGTCCCTGCAGCCATCTTGAAATATCAGAGCCAACGTACCAGGATAGAGGGGATGAATGGCAGAAAGAAATGGAGTCCTTGGCCGGGCGCAGTGGCTCACGCCTATAACCCCAGCACTTTGGGAGGCCGAGGCAGGCAGATCATGAGGTCAAGAGATTGACACCATCCTGGCCAATATGGTGAAACCCTGTCTCTACTAAAAACACAAAAAATTAGCTGGATGTGGTGGCGTGCACCTGTAATCCCAGCTACTCAGGAGGCTGAGGCAGGAGGATCGCTTGACCCTGGGAGACAGAAGTTGCAGTGAGCCGAGATCACGCCACTGCACTCCAGCCTGGCGACAGAGCAAGACTCCGTCTCAAAAAAAAAAAAAAGAGAGAGAGAATTTGGGCTCATGCTTGTAATCCCAGCACTTTGAGAGGCCGAGGTGGGTAGATTGCTTGAGCCCAGGAGTTCAAGACCAGCCTGGGCAACATGGCAAAACCCCCATCTCTACCAAAAAAATCCAAAAAAAAATTAGCCAGGTGTGGTGGTGCACACCTGTAGTACCAGCTACTTGGGAGGCTGAGGTGGGAGCATTGCTTGAGCCCGGGAGGTAGAGGTTGCAGTGAGCCTCAATCTCTCAGGCTCAAGCAATCCTCCTAACTCAGCCTCCCTGAGTAGCTGAGGCTACAGGTGGGTGCCACCAAGCCCGGCTAATTTTTTTCATTTTTTTAAGAGATGGGGTCCCACTATGTTGCCCAGTTTGGTCTCAAACTCCTGGGCTCAAGTGATCCTCTTGCCTCGGTCTCCCAAAGTTTTGAGATTACAGGCATGAGCCACCATGCCCAGCCATTAAACAAGTTATTAAAAACATTAATCTCAAAGGAAAATAGTGATATATTTGACTGAATTAAAATTAAGAAGATGTTCATCAATGTACAGCCACAAAAAGAAAATGAAAATCAAAAGACCAGTCACAGAGAGTAGTAGGAGATACCTGCAACACATATAGCCAGCCAGGACCAGTAATTTTCCTACTGTTCAAAGAACTTCAAACCAATAAGGACAAAACAGATGACCCTATTAGAAAATGGGCAAAAGACTGGAATAGGCACTTCACAAAATAGAAATATCATTTCTTAAATGAGATGTAACAGAAACGGGAACAGTGCTCTAATATTCCTTTTCTCCCATATGCTTTCTTGATGGTTGACTTTTGTAGTCCATTGAAGTTCCTTGTATTCACAAAGGGGGGCAGTCCAAATGGCCAATAAACATTTGAAAAGGCACTCAATCTCATTAGACGTCATTCAAGTGCCTATTAAAACAGTAGTGAGATACATTTATACCCTTTAGGCTGGCAGAAATTTTAAAGCCAAGTGATAACAAAGATGTAAAGCAATGGGAACTCTTAGACACTACAGGTGGGAGTGTAGATTGGTGCAATCGCTTTGGAAAATAGCTTGGCATTACCTAAAACATTTGAACTTTGCATATCCTATGACTCAGCAAATCTGCTTCTAGACTCAAAACCTAGAACAATTATTCTCAAACCTTAGCCTGCATCAGAATCTCATGGAAGACTTTAAGCTCCCCTCCCAGAGTTTGAATCAGTGGATCAGGGGTGGGACCTGAGAATGTGTATTTCTAACAAGTTCCTAGGTGATGCTGATGCTGCTGGTGTGAGGATCACACTTTGAGAAACATGCACACCACCCAGATATACACACAAGACCTGCTATTGGAGTAACAACTGAAAATGTCCAACACCAGTTGAATGAATAAAGTATGGCAGTGGTCCCCAACCTTTTTGGTACCAGGGACCAGTTTCGTGGAAGACAATTTTTCCACAAACCAGAGTAGGGGGGATGGTTTTGGGATGATTCAAGCACATTCCATTTATTGTGCACCTTACTTCTATTATTATTACACTGTAATATAGAATGAAATAATTATACAACTCATCATAATGCAGAATCAGTAGGCACTTGTTTTCCTGCAACGAGACAGTCCCATCTGGGGGTGATGGGAGATCATCAGGCATTAGATTCTCATGAGGAGTTGTGCAACCTGGATCTCTTGAATGTGCAGTTTGCAATAGGGTTCACCCTCCTATGAGAATCTGATACTGCCGCTGATCTGACAGGAGGCGGAGCTCAGGTAGTAATGTGAGTGAGGGGGAGCAGCTGTAAATACAGATGAAGCTTCACTTGCTAGTCTGCCTCTTACCTCCTGCTGTGTGGCCTGATTCCCGGTCTGGGGCCTGGGGATTGGGGACCCTTGAAGAATGGGATATTTCTGTAATGGAGTACTGCAAAGCATTGGAAATGAATGGACTGTAGCTAGGATCAAAATATAGATGCATCTCCAAACAATTCCCAAAGCCCAAAGATAAAAGACCATACACAATAGGAACCCAATCATAAAAATAAAAAGAGCTGGCTGGGGGCAGTAGCTCACGCCTGTAATCCCAGCACTTTGGGAGGCCGAGGCGGGTGGATCACGAGGTCAGGAGTTCGAGATCAGCCCTGACCAACATGGTGAAACCCTGTCTCTACTAAAAATACAAAAATTAGCTGGGCATGGTGGCACGTGCCTGTAATCCCAGCTACTCAGGAGGCTGAGGCAGGAGAATCACTTGAACCTGAAAGACGGAGGTTGCAGTGAGCCAAGATTGTGCCACTGCACTCCAGCCTGGGCAACAGAGTGAGAACATGTCTCAAAATAATAATAATAAATAAAAATAAAAAGAGCTCAAATCAAACCACATTATTTAGGGTTGCATGCGTGTGTGCTAAAAGTCTAAGGAAAGGCAAGGAAACGATAATCAAAGTCATTGGCATAGCATTTTCCTCTCAGGGAAAAGGGATAGAACACATGCCAGTTATTAAGTTGTGACCCTTTTGGGAATAGGCTTTGTGATGTTGGGGCTGGGATCTGCAGCACCCTTTTCCCTTTACCCAGCACGCTCCTTCTCAGGCTCTTGCCATAGGTGGCGCCAGAGAAAGACTTCAAGGCTGGAACAGGAAGGAAGAATTTCCTCCTTCCTGTTTCTCCCCTTTGGGTCTCCACCTGTTTCCTGCCCCTTTTTAAGGTTCCCAGCAAAACTTCTTCACCCTTGCACCATCACTTCCTTTGGCAGCAGCAGCTAAATCCTGCCTGCCATTTTTCCAACACTTCACAAAAATAGCCTCATTGTGACGCTTCACCATCACCAGCACCTGCCAGCCCACTCTTCAGAAATCAGAGTTTCAGCTTCCCTAAGTTCCTAAATTTCAATAATTCCAACCTCTTCACATGGTGCCTTCCCTCCACTCATCCCTACCAGGTAATAGCTACTTCATCCAGTTGCTACCTCCAAGATACATTTAGAATTCTGTTTTTACTGTGTCAGTTACAGAGGTCACAATTTTATACCTAGCTAATGGTTCTTTAGATCAAGTTCTTTCTGTTAAAATAACTTGGTGGCCCTTGAGTTCATGCTTGTTGCTTCATAGTCACCTCCAGCATTGAGCCGACATCCCATGCAGTAAGAGAGGGAAATGGTGTTTGAGAGCCACATATGCCCCTTTCAAAGAGCTTTCCGCTGGGATGACCAGTTGTCCCTGATTGTGCAGGACTGAAGAGTTCCCCAGGATGCAGGACTTTTGTGGCTGAAACCAAGAAAGTCTGGGCAAACAGGGATGAGTTGGTCACCCTAAACTCTGTGACTTCTGCTTAAACACATTGACTGTAGCTATTTCTATGGTCACTTTGCTCACCTCTGGCTTCAAGGAAGGCTGGGATACGTAGATGTAGGTTTTAAGCAGGGCTCATTATCACCCCAGTCAAAAACAGAGTCCTGTTAATTAGAAGGAAGGGCAGAATGGATATTGGAAAGGCAGCTGGTGGTCCTGCCCTTTAACTCCAGATAGCAATCATTAACCACCCTGCAACATTGCCTGAGATCACATGGCTATCATTAGAGATGTGACAAGAAGCCAGGTCTTCTGCTGGTGGCCCCCATAGGATACACTGCCTGTTTCTCTCTTTCAAACTCATTTCTGGCACCCAAGAAAGAAAACCATTTCCATATGTTAGCATTTTCAATCTTCAATGACTAATTATATTCCAAAGGTGAGAGGTTTATGCAGGAAAACTTCCCAGCATGTCTTGGCCAGTTACTGGGTGAAAATGGTCACCAAATGGAACCATGGCTATTTTACATATGCACTATTTTTATTTCTGTGTTTGCAGTCATGTTTGGCTCTTTCTTAGTGGGAATTTTGGTTGTAAGATTTTAGTTTTGGGCCGGGGGCGGTGGCTTGCGCCTGTAATCCCAGCATTTTGGGAGGCCGGAGTGGGTAGATTGCTTGAGCTCAGGAGTTTGAGACCAGCCTGGGCAACATGGCAAAACTCTGCCTCTAAAACCAATACAAAAATTGGCAGAGCATGGTGGAATGTGCCTGTAGTCCCACTTGCTTGGGCCCAGGAAGCAAAGGTTGTGGTGAGCCGAGATCGTGTCACTGAACTCCATCCTGGGTAACAGAGTGAGACTCTGTCTCACACACACACACACACACACACACACACACACACACTTTAGCGCAGATTTTAGTTTTGGCCGGGCATGGTGGCTCACACCTGTAATCCCATCACTTTGAGAGGCCACGATGGGCAGATCACTTGAGCTCAGGAGTTTGAGACCAGCCTGGACAACGTAGCAAGGCCCCATCTCAATTTAAAAAACAAAACAAGACCAGCCTGGAAAACATAGCAAGACCCCATTGCAATTTTTAAAAATTTTTTAGTTTTGTAATGGGTTCAAGAATCCTGTGTCCTGTACTCTTTTTTTATTTGGTGTTTATCTGGTTTTTTTTTCTCAAGCATTAAGTATTGTTTTATCCTAGATGTCTTTATTCTTGGTTCCCTTTGGTACCTGCATTTACTCGTATTGACTTGGTAAGAAAATGCTTGTTTGGGAGGATTCCAAATCCGTTAAATCCATATGCTGGCTCACTTTCATTTCAACAGCCAGGTGCTTCGGCAGTATGGCATTAATATACATAAAAAGAGGGAGGCAAACTTATGTCTCACAGATTGAATCTTTTTTACTAACTTTGGAAGACTCTCTTGGCCAGCTTGGTTTGTTCCTTTGAATCATGAATACGATAAACTGCAGAGGGAAAAATATGATCAATAGGTATCAGCCAAGGGATGCTCGGCCTTGTAGATTTCATGTATATTTTGTGACCTCCCCATAACACATCATCATTGGAGGCTGTATATCTGCAAGGTACACACAAAATAGGCTGCATCTCATCTGCTTTCAGTCACCACAGCACCGTGTATGTTTAGTACAGCCACAATTTTTATAAACGGCCGAACAACGGGCTGGAAGCCAGGGCTTCTCAAATTCCATTTCCTTCTCTAGGATACGAATTTCCTCATAGATGTTGGAAGCTACGTTTCCTCTTTCCTTTCCTCTCACTTCAAAACAGTGAACATGTGAATATATATATTTAGAGTAGCATGAGAAACAAGCATTTCCTACATCTTGCATGTAATTCACTAATGTCCAATTTCATTGTCTCTCCTTGTCTCCATGTAATTCCTTCTTTCCTGTTCAGAGCTCTGAAGATTTGTAATTAAACTCCCACACTTGGTTTTTTTTTTACTTCAGCTTTGATTATAATTTTAGGTTGAGCCATATGAAAGTAATGACAATTAACATGTGACCTTTTTTTTTTTTTTTTTGAGATGGAGTCTCGCTCTGTTGCCCAGGCTGGAGTGCAGTAGCTCCATCTCGGCCCACTGCAACCTCCAACTCCCGGTTCAAGCGATTCTCCTGCCTCAGCCTACCGAGTAGCTGGGATTACAGGTACCCGCCACCATACCTGGCTAATTTTTTTGTAATTTTAGTAGAGACAAGGTTTCACCACGCTGGCCTGTCTGATCTCCATCTCCTGACTTCAGGTGATCCACTCACCTCAACCTCCCAAAGTGCTGAGATGACAGGTGTGAGCCACCACGCCCGGCCCTCACATTTGACCATATTTGAATGGCAGTTGTATCTGGTTCAACCTAATTATAAGCTGCATACATTGAGATTGTGCTTATATTCACAGCACTGCACCAAGTTTTTACACATATAACGCCCAGTTAGACTGCAGATTCACATAAAGTGGGGAAACTGAGGCACGCGTGAAGATGAAGTGATTTGACCAGGGTTTGCAGTTAGTAAGTGTTGGAGCTGCAGTTAAAACTCAGAGGTCTGGCCAAGTACGGTGGCTCACACCTGTATCCCAGCACTTTGGGAGGCCAAGGCAGGCGAATCACTTGAGGTCAGGAGTATGAGAACAGTCTGGCCAACATGGCAAAACCCCATCTCTACTAAAAATACAAAAATTAGCTGGGAGGGGTGGCGTGCACCTGTAATCCCAGCTACTCAGGAGGCTGAGGCACAAGAGTCATTTGAACCTGGGAGGCAGAGGTTGCAGTGAGCCGAGATCACACCACTGCACTTCAGCCTGGGCAACAGAGTGAGACTCTGTCTCCAAAAACAAAACAAAACAAAAGAGACGGAGTTCTCCCTATGTTGCCCAGGCTGATCTTGAACTCCTGGCCTCAAGCAATCCTATGGCTTCGGCCGCCCAAAGTGCTGGGATTACAGGTGTGAGCCACCATGCGTGGAAACTGGTTTCTTTGGAGAAGGGTCTGACTTCCTTATCGCTGTTCTCACACCTCTCAAACACGTGGCTATTTGTCACTTCGGGGTAAGAGGATGTGACATACGGCAGGACCTTACGATCTACATTAAAAAGCTGCTTACCATGAATCCACTTAAAATGGAAACCAAAACGTTTTAATTCTGTGAAATTTTGTGAGATTTGTGGGGGAAAAAAAAAACGTATGAATCAGACTTTACCTAGAAAGATGATTCCAATAAGTTGGTTTAACTTATGCTTCACTGAATTTAGTTCCTACAAAATTTTTGCTAACTTTTAACAGCTGAGACAAAATGCGCATATCATATAAATCACCCATTTTAAATATACAATGCATTGGCTTTTGGTATATTCACAGATCTGCGCATCCATCAACACAGTTTATTTTAGAACATTTTCTTTTTTGTTGTTGTTGAGACAGAGTCTCACTCTGTCACCCAAGCTGGAGTGCGGTAGTATGATCATGGCTCACTGCAACCTCCGCCTCCTGGGCTGAAGCGATCCTCCTGCTTCAGCGTCCCAAGTAAACAGGACTACAGGTGAGCACCACCAGGCTCGGCTAATTTTTCTGGAGATGAGGGTCTCGCCATGTCACCCGGGCTGGTCTCGAACTCCTCGACTCAAGCAATCTGCCCGCCTCAGCCCCGTAAAGTGCTGGATTACAGGCGTGAGCCACCATGCCTAGCCTTACAACGTTTTCATTATACCAAAAGGAAATTCCTCGCTCTTTAGTTATCACCTTTGTCTCCCACATCCCCATCCCAGCCAGCCCTAAGAAACCACTAATCTGCTGTCTTTATGGATTTGCCTGTTCTGGACATTTCACATAAATGGAACCACACACTAGGTGGTCCTTTGTGATTGGCTTACTTCACTTAGCATAATATTTTCAAGGTTCATTCATACTGTAGCATGCATCAGAACTTCAATCCTGTTAATTGCCAAATAATATGCCACTGTAGCCAGGTGCAGTGGCTCACGCCTGTAATCCCAGCACTTTGGGAGGCCGAGGCGGGTGGATCCCTTAAGGTTAGGAGTTCGAGACCAGCCTGGCCAACGTGGTGAAACTTTGTCTCTACTAAAAATACAAAAATTGGCCAAGTGTGGAGGTGGGTGCCTGTAATCCCAGCTACTTGGGAGGCTGAGGCAGGAGAATCTCTTGAATCCAGGAGGCAGGGGTTGCAGTGAGCCAAGATCGTGCCACTGCACTCCAGCCTGGGTGACAGAGCAAAACTCCATCTCAAAAAATAAATAAAATACAATAAATAAAATTGCCTTCTTTGACTTGGAATCGGAAGCCCGGCTTTTTAGGTTCTTTCATCAGATCCCAAAGAAACCAACTGCCATTTCCACTGCTGAAGTCTCTCAACAAACATCACTGTGCATTGGTCTGGTCACCAATGGGGGTGTCTTTCCCACGAGTTCCTCCCACATCCTCAATAAAGAAGCAGGAATAATGATTCAAATTTTTCTTTTGGCCAGGCACGGTGGCTCATCCCTGTAATCCCAGCACTTTGGCAGGTTCAGAGGGGAAAAGTGCTTGAGCCAAGGAGTTCAAGACCAGCATGGGCAACATAGCAAGACCCTGCCTCTATTATTAAAAATTAAATTAGGTCAGGTGAGGTGGCTCATACCTGTAATCCCAGCACTTTGGGAGGCCAAGTCGGGTGGATCACAAAGTCAGGAGTTTGAGACCAGCCTGGCCAACATAGTGAAACCCCGTCTGTAGTAAAAATACAAAAATTAGCCGGGCGTGGTGGTGCGTGCCTGTAATCCCAGCTACTCGAAAGGCTGATGCAGGAGAATCACTTGAACCTGGGAGGTGGAAGTTGCGGTGAGCCGAGATTGCTCCACTGTACTCCAGCCTAGGCAACAGAGCGAGACTTCTACCTCAAAAAAAAAATTAATTAATTAACTAAATTACATTAAAAAAGGAAAAACAAATTTTTATTTGGTCTCTGCCAGGAAAAAAAAGTAGCTTCCACTTAGCAATCAGCTTGTTTTTATCTTACGGAGAGTTAACCTCATAAGTGAACATGTGTCCTTCCTTGTCTGGGCTGCTAGTTAGCTCAGAACCGAAATTGGAATCCATCTCTCCCAACTACATTAAACTTTACGGTTTGTATTTTGTGTACTCACTATATGCATGGCTTAGTCTTACGTTTTTGGTCAGTATTTCTCTGTTTTTCTGTTTTCTCATTTACTGATCTACTTTTATATTGTTGTATGTATATATCTGAGTAAGCAGTCAGAAATGCATTTTTTAAAATTTGAGTTCAGATGAACTTAACCACCATGATGCAATCAGCAAAAGTCAGACTGTGGGAAACTCTAATGAGCAAATGACCCAGTTTCTTGAAAGGGGAAGAAAAGGAAATGGACAGGGAAGCCGAGACTAAAAGCAATTACAAGAACCCTCATACATTGTTCTTGGGAATGTGAAATTCCACAGCCGCTTGGGAAAGCAGTCTGGTAATTTCTTCAAAAGGTAAACATATACTTAGTATGTAACCCAGCACTTCCATCCCTAGGAATCTAACTGGAGAGAAATGAAAACACACGTCAAAGACTAGTCTATGAATGTTCATAGCAACTGCATTATTCATAGGGCCAAAAACTGGAAGCAATCCATGTGTCCATCGAGTCGTGGATTTATTCTTTTTTTTTTATTTTTTACTATTAAAAAAAATTTTTTTTTTGAGACAGATTCTCACTCTGTCGCCCAGGCTGGAGTGCAATGGCATGATCTCAGCTCACTGCAACCTCCGCGTCCCAGGTTCAAGCAATTCTCCTGCCTCAGCCTCCTGAGTAGCTGGGATTACAGGCATGTGCTACTACACCCAGCTAATTTTTGTATTTTTAGTAGAGGTGGGGTTTCACCATGTTGGTCAGGCTAGTCCTGAACTCCTGACCTCAAGCAATCCACCTATCTCGGCCTCCTGAAGTGCTGGGATTACAGGCATGAGATACCTGAAGTGCTGGGATTACAGGCATGAGCCTGGGCCATTTCTACTTTTCTACAAATTTACCAAAATTTCTACCAATTCTACCAAAATTTGCTGGGCGTGATGGTGGGCGCCTGTAATCTCAGCTACTCGGGAGGCTGGAGAATGGCTTGAACCTGGAAGATGGCGGTTGCAGTGAGCTGAGATCCAGCCATTGCACTCTAGCCTGGGGACAGAGTGAGATTCCATCTCCAAAAAAAAAAGTAGAAATAGTCAAGGAGAAAGCAGATGCTGGAGTGAGGATCGACTTCAATTGGAGAAAATTTTTAGGATGATGGAGGTATTCTTTTTTTCTTTTTTTTTTTTTTTTTTTTTTGGTGAGACAGGGTCTCCACCCAGGCTGGAGTGCAGTGGTGCGATCACAACTCACTGCAGCCTTGAACTCCAGGGCTCCACTGATCCTCCCACCTCAGCCTCCCAAGTAGCTGGGACTACAGGCACACACCACCAGACCCAACTAATTTTTTTAAATTTTATTTATTTATTTATTTTGAGCTGGAGTCTCACTTTGTTCCCCAGGCTGGAGTGCAGTGGCACAATCCTGGCTCACTGCAGCCTCTGCCTCCCAGGTTCAAGCCATTCTCCTGCCTCAGCCTCCCCAGGAGCTGAGATTATAGGCACTTGATATCACCCCCTGCTGATTTTTGTATTTTTAGTAGAAACAGGGTTTCACCATGTTGGCCAGGATGGTCTCGAACTCCCAACTTCAGGTGATCCGCCCCCTACCCTAGCCTCTCAAAGTTCTGGGATTATAGGCATAAGCCACCACACCCAGCTTAATTTTTTTATTTTTTGTAGAGAGGCAGAGGTTGCAGTGAGCAGAGATTGCACCACTGCACTCCAGCCTGGGCAACAGAGTAAGACTCTGTCTCAAAAAAAAAAAAAAAAAAAAAAAAGTTTTAAAAGACAAACTGCCAGACATGGTGGCTCACACCTATAATCTCACCATTTGGGGAGGCCAAGGAAGGATTGATTGCTTGAGGCCAGAGGTTCGAGACCAGCCTGGGCAACATAGGGAGATGCCCTATCTCTACAAAAAATACAAAAATTAGGCCAGGCACGGTGGCTTACGCCTGTTAATCCCAGCACTTTGGGAAGGCTGAGGCAGGCAGGTCACCTGAGGTCAGGAGTTCAAGACCAGCCTGGCCAACATGGCAAAACCTTGTCTCTACTAAAAATACAAAAATTAGCCGGGCATGGCTATAATTCCAGCTACTAGGGAGGCTGAGGCAGGCGAATCACTTGAACTCAGCAGGCAGAGGTTGCAGTGAGCCGAGATCGTGCCACTGCACTCCAGCCTGGGCAACAGAGTGAAACTCTGTCTCAAAAAACGAAACAAAACAAAACAAATTAGCGGGCCTGGTGGCACATGCCTGTAGTCAGGAGGACCACTAGCACCCAGGAGTTCAAGGCTGCAGTGAGCTATGATTGCAGCACTGTGCTCCAGCCTGGGTGAGAGAGTGGGACCCCATCTCTAAAATAAATAAATAAAGATAAACTAAAGAGTCTTTTAAAAAACAAAAATGAAGCTCGGGAGCACAGGTCACTGACGACATCTGGCTGGAATGAGGCAGTGAACATCTAGTTTTCGCCTGCTCAGCATTCATTTCCCCTTCTGCTAACAGGAGTCAGGCTTTGCTTTAAGGAGCGGCCAGCCCTTCACATGCAGCCTTCCAGAGTCTGCCCCTCAAGGTAATAGACACCGGTCCACCCTTAGCCCAGGCCTGGGCACAGAACCTCTGCTAAGCCGATCGCTGCTTGGGGTCCCTCGGGGATTCCAGATTCCAGTCTCGTATAGAATGATGCAAGAAGGGAAGAGCTCAGAGCGGATTGATCCCCGTGGGGCATCCTGAGACACCAGCGTTGGGTTTTTGTTGCTGAATCCCACAGCAACCCTGACTCCTGTCTTTTCTGAAGCCTGAATCTTGGCATTCTTCTGTTATGTGAACTACAGGCTAATACATTCCCTTTTTGTTTAAGTTGGCTGGGGTTGGTTTCTGTGGCTCAAAACCACAGCACCCCATGGCAGAGCCTCTGTGGATCGTCAGCTATTCTGTATGCTTCTTTTCCTGGCCTGTCTTGGGCTGATACAGCTACACTCCCAGAACCCCTTGGACATTAAGACTTACACAAGCCATGAGCAGGGCATGGTGGAGTGAGCCTGTGGTCCCAGCTACTCAGGAGGCTGAGATGGGAGGATCATTTGGGCCCAGGAGGTGGAGGCTGCAGTGAGTTATCATTGCACCACTGCACTACAACCTGGGCGACAGAGCAAGACCCTGTCTCAAAAAAAAAAAAAAAATTCAGCCGGGCGTAGTGCCTCACGCCTATAATCCCAGCATTTTGGGAGGCCAAGGTGGGTGGATGGGTGGATTATTTGTGGTCAGGAGTTCAAGACCAGCCTGGCTAACACGGGGAAACTCCGTCTCTACTAAAAATACAAAAATTAGGCCAGGTGGGGTGGCGCACACCTGTAATTCCAGCACTTTGGGAGGCTGAGGCAGGCGGATGACAAGGTCAAGAGTTCAAGACCAGCCTGACCAACATGGTGAAACCCCGTCTCTACTAAAAATACAAAAATTAGCTGGACGTGGTGGTGCGTGCCTGTAGTACATCTACTTGGGAGGCTGAGGCAGGAGAATCGCTTGAACCCGAAAGGCAGAGGTTGCAGTGAGCCAAGATCGCGCCACTGCACTCCAGCCTGGGCGACAGAGTGAGACTCCATATATATATATATATATATATATATATATATATATATATATATATATGCCGAGTGTGGAGGCGGGTGCCTCTAATCCCAGCTGCTCGGGAGGCTGAGGCAGGAGAATCGCTTGAACCTGGGAGCGGGAGGTTGCAGTGAGCCGAGATCTCGCCACTGCACTCCAGCTTGTGTGACAGACCAAGACTCTGTCTGGAAAAAAACAAAAAAAAATTCCATGGGAACCAGTAGCAGGGTAGGAAAACGTAAGCAGTAACAAATGAATTCCTGGAGGCTCCGGATGGACAAGTCTGAGTGTTAAAATCTCCAAGGGGACCCAGCCCTAGAGGGCTCTCATACTTTTGTGTTTTTCTCTTGAAGTCCTACCAGATTTTCACAGTAAAGATCAGAGAAAAACAAAGCCAAACCCTCATGCTTCAGCAGAGGGAAGCGGAACACAGACATTTTGAAATACACCAGAGCGCTCTGCTATTCTTTCCAAGGCCTGCCCTCAAGGAAAACTATCTTACCAGAGCTGGATGGATGGACTGGGGGCGTACCAGAGACTAACCAGTTATTAATCTTGAATATGCCTTATTGTCCTCATTTATAAAACCGGGGTAATAGCTATAACCTCATAACGGTGTTGTGAGGATGAAATGATGAATGCTTGCAAAATGCTCTGAGCGGTGCCTTGGTACACAGCACCTGCTTGATATACGCGTGTCTGCCATCATCATTATTATCATCATCCCCTGCCCCCAGACAGGGCAGAGATGTGGACATCGGAGCAACTCTGGATACCAATGGACGTCCAGTCCTCAAACTCAGTCCAGTCCTAGGGTTCCCAGTTGAGCAGCTTTTGGGAGCTCCTGTGAATCTGGTGTTTGGGCTACGATGATTCTTGCTTTTCTCGTCTCCAAATCCATTCTTGCCAAATAAGCTGCATGTCTTGAGGTAACATGAGTGAGTTTCTAAGTGTCTCACACCCTCACTGACATTCTCTCTCTCTCTCTCCCTCCCCCCCGCCCCTCTCTCCCCTCTCTCTGAGACAGCATTTGTCTCTGTCATCCAGGCTGGAGTGTACTGGCGCTGTCACAACTCATGGCAGCCTCGACTGCCTGGGCTCAACTGATCCTCCTGCCTCAGCCTCCAGAGTACCTGGGCCCACAGGCACACACCACCACACCTGGCCAATTTTTAAAATTATTTGTAGAGACGAGATCTCCTTATGTTGCCCACGATGGTCTCAAACTCCTGGGTTCAAACAATCCCCCTGCCACAGCCTCCCAAAGTGCTGGGATTACAAGCATGAGCCACTGCACCCAGCCAACATCATCCATTTTAGTCCTCATTTTATAGTAAGGGAAACTGAAGCCCAGAGAGGCCAATAACTTGTCTGAGGTCACACAGCTTGTTAATCATGAAGCTGCCTCCAAAATTTACACCCCTCCCATGGCACCATCATGCTGCTTTGATTTAAGATAGTGATGCAAGCATCTCAGTCTGCTTTGGTTAACTTCTCCATCCAGGTTAGGGATGGACTGACTCAAATTGCTTCCATTGTTATCAGTAGTATTTTGTATGGCTGTTGAATAAATGTATGGAACATCAACTGCCCTCATTAACTCTCCTGCTGGTATCCACACCCCTGTGTAGTCCCCTCCCATACTGAATTAGGCTGACTTGTGTAAACACTAGGCAGAACTAGACTTCCGGGGCCAGATCATAAAAGACCCTGTGGCTTCTCTTTGCTCTTTCACGAAGTCCTTGCTGCAAGGGAAGCCATGTTGTGAGGATGCTCAAGCAGCCCAGTGGACAGGTCACATGACCTCCCGCCAATAACAGCACCAACTTCCCAGGTGTATAAGGGGCCACCTCAGAAGTGGAGCCTCCAGGCTCAGGTAAATTTCAGCTCCAGCTAACATCTTGATGCCACCTTACAAGAGACCCCTGAGCCAGACCCACCCAGGTGAGTTATTCCCAAATTTCTGAGCCACAGAAACTGTGAGATGATAAATGTTTACCATTTAAAGGCACTAGGTGAGGAGTCGTTTGCCATGAAGCAATAAATGAGTAACATACAACACTTCTATCTTTTTTCCAAGTCCCAACGCCAGTATATTTCATCAGGAATATTTTTCCCCATGCTTTGGTTTGAACATGTTTCCTGTGGTGTCAGAGTCAGATGTATATTTTCCTGAATTGGTGTTTAAGAAATATGTATGAGTTCCAAATGACAGGGTGGCTGTGAAAGAAAAGCAAGTTCGCCTGTTGGAAGCAAGCTGAGGAAACAGGGTTCATCTCTCTTAGATTTTTAGGCTATGGTTTTGAATGGGTAAGGAAGTGTTTCCACAGAAGATAATTCTGTGCCTTACACACAGGCACACACATGCCTGCACATACACACATACACGTGTGCACACATGCATGCACACACACACGCACACATGCACACACACACACTTTTGGTCTCCTTGCTTTTGCAATGATAGCAAAGTGCAGTACTTTTCAGGAATGGTCAGAGTTTTCATCACTGTGTGATGAGAAATTCTAGAGACTCAGTGAACAGGCAGAAAGCAAGACTGGGGACACAGGAAGGATCCTCGGAGGATACAGAAGCCGTAGGAGGTGACATTCAGTGGACAGGAAAAGGAAGAGGGTGAGAAGACAGAAGAATGGTCCAAGTTCCCCAATCATTCGCCAAATAGCTACTGAGCTCCAGGTCTTCAAAGATTTCAGATTCTGAGACTTCTGCTTTGCTTCATCAGCCTGCTTTCAGACTCAGCCAGTGCTGGGTTCAGGGAATTCCATAAAGACCCTTTCTTGTGATGGGGCTGTATTCTGCTGCCTTGCACATGTCCACCTGGGAGCAATGGTCAAACCAAGGACCCTTTGGGCTTAAGGCAGAAGAGTGACCCCATCATCGCTTCTTCGTGGGTCTTGTACAGCTACTGTGTGCCCAGCACATGGTGCATGGTGTGATTCCTAGATTTTGGAAGAAAAAGGAAAGACAAGGTGGAGGAATAGCCCAGCTATACCTCATTTTCTAGAGCAGCACCTTCCAACAGAACTTTCTGCAGTGATGGAAGTGTTCTTCCTCTGCACTGATCAATACGGTAGCCATTAGCCACCTGAGCCTAGAGGCTCTGCTTCCAAGGTGGCCCCTTATACACCTGGTGCTGTTATTGGCAGGAGGTCATGTGACCTCTCTACTGAGCTGCTTAAGCATCCTAACAGCGTAGCTTCCCTTGCAGCTAGGACTCCATGAGAGAGCAAAGAGAAGCCACAAGGGTCTACTAAGCACTTGAAATGTGGTGCCTGCCATGGAGGAGTGGAATGTTTAATTTTATCTAATTTTAATTAGAGTATAAGTTTAGGTAGTCATATATGGCTAGTGGCTTCTGAATTGCATGGCATAGCTCTTAGGCCTTGCTTTGGGTTTATAAACACAGTCTCTGTAAAGATTTATAAAAACTTTTGACAGGGCATGGTGGCTCACACCTGTAATCCTAGCACTTTGGGAGGTCAAGGCGGGCAGATCACCTGAAGTCAGGAGTTCGAGACCAGCCTGGCCAACATGGTGAAACCCCGTCTCTACTAAAAATACAAAAATTAGCCAGGCATGGTGGCAGGCGCCTGTAATCCCAGCTACTCGAGAAGCTGAGGCAGGAGAATCACTTGAACCCAGGAGGTGGAGGTTGCAGTGAGCCAAGATCCCACCACTGCACTCCAGCCTGGGCAGCAGAGCAAGACTGCGTCTCAAACAACAACAACAACAATAACAAACAACAACAACAAGCTTTTAAATTGGCCAGGCACTGCGATTCACTGAGTGTAATCTCAGTACTTTGGGATGCCGAGGTGAGAGGATTGCTTGAGCCCAGGAGTTCAAGACCAGCCTGGACAATATAGTGAGACCCTGTCTCTACAAAAAACAAATGTTTTTAAAACTAGCTGCAGCTGGGTGTGGTGGCTCAAGCCTGTAATCCCAGAACTTTGGAAGGCCCAGGCGAGCAGATTACTTGAGGCCAGGAGTTTGAGACCAGCCTGGCCAACATGTTGAAACCCCGTCTCTACTAAAAATACAAAAATTAGCTGGGCATGATGGCGAGTGCCTGTAATACCAGCTACGTGGGAGGCTGAGGCGGGAGAATTGCTTGAACCTGGGAGGCAGAGGTTGCAGTAAGCTGAGATCACTCAGACTCTGTCTCAGAAAAAAAAAAAGAAAAAAAGTAGCTGGGCATGGTGGCATGTGCCTGTGGTCTCAGCTACTCAGGAGACTGAGGTGGGAGGATTGCTTGGGCCTGGGAGGTCGAAGCTCCGGTGAGCTATGATCACGCTACTGCACTCCAACCTGGGTGACAGAGTGAGAACCTGTCTCAAGAAAAAGAAAAGTGGCCGGGCGTGGTGGCTCACGCCTGTAATCCCAGCACTTTGGGAGGCCGAGGCGGGCAGATCACGAGGTCAGGAGATCGAGACCATCCTGGCTAACACGGTGGAACCCGTCTCTACTAAAAATACAAAAAAGTAGCTGGACAAGGTGGCGGGCGCCTGTAGTCCCAGCTACTTGGGAGGCTGAGGCAGGAGAATGGCATGAACCCCGGGGGGCGGAGCCTGCAGTGAGCTGAGATCGCGCCACTGCACTCCAGCCTGGGTGACAGCGAGACTCTGTCTCAGAAGAAAAAAAAAAGAAAAGAAAAGAAAAGAAAAAGAATAAATCCACTATTACATTTTTGTACAAGTTTTTGTGTCAACATGAAGTTTTCAGTTCACTTGGGTAAACAGCTAGGAATGAGATCGGGGGATGCTGTGGTAAGTGTAGCTTAACATTATAAGAAACTGCCAAGCTGTTTTTCAAAGCTGCTGTGCCATTTTTTTTTAATCTTTCGAAAAATATTTATTTATTTATTTTCAGGCAGGGTCTTGCTGTGTTCCCCAGGCGGGAGTACAGTGGCAAGATATAGCTTATTACAGCTTCTACCTCCTGGGCTCAAGGGGTCCTCCTGCCTCAGTCTCCCACATTGCTGGGACTACAGGCATGTTCCACCACATTCTGATAATTTTTCATTTTTTGTAGGGATGGGGGTCTCACTATGTTGCCCAGGCTGGTGTCAAACTCCTGGCCTCAAGCAATCCTCCTGCCTCGGCCTCCCAAAGTGCTGGGATGACAGGCACAAGCCCCCACACCCTTCTAGCTGTACCATTTTGCATGCCATTGGCAACATAAGAGAGTTCCAGTTGCTCCACATTCTCACCAACAGTTGCTATTGTCAGTTTTGTTTTCTAAGGAATGTGAATAGGTGTGTAGTGATAGCTCGTTGTGGTTTTAAGTTGCTCCCTAATAATAACATTGATCATCTTTTCG
Organism: Pan troglodytes; assembly: GCF_028858775.2. Classification (NCBI taxonomy): domain Eukaryota; kingdom Metazoa; phylum Chordata; class Mammalia; order Primates; family Hominidae; genus Pan; species Pan troglodytes. The sequence goes on from NC_072404.2 coordinate 10,601,824, forward strand.
TATGCTTGCTTGTCACCCATACTTTTTTTTTTTTTTTTTTTTGAGACAGAGTCTTGTTCTGTTGCCCAGGCTGGAGTGCAGTGGCACGATCTCGGCTCACCACAACCTCCGCCTCCTGGGTTCCAGCGATTCTCCTGCCTCAGCCTCCTGAGTAGCTGGGACTACAGGGGCCTGCCACCATGCCCAGCTAATCTGTGTGTGTGTGTATTTTTAGTAGAGATGGGGTTTCACCATGTCGGCTAGGCTGGTGTCAAACTCCCGATCTCAGGTGATCCGCCCATCTCAGCCTCCCAGAGTGCAGGCGTGAGCCACCGTGCCTGGTCCCATATACCTTCTTTGGAGAAGTATCTGTTCACATCTTTTGCCTAATTTTTAAATTAATTAATGTATTTTTAGAGGCAGGGTCTCGCTCTTGTTGCTCAGGCTGGAGTACAGTGGCACAATCATGGCTCACTGAAGCCTCGACCTCCCAGGCTCAAGCAATCCCCCCACCTCAGTCCCCTGAGGAGCTGGGACTACAGGCATGCGCCACCACACCCAGCTAATTTTTGTATTGTTGTAGAGATGGGGTTTCACTATGTTGGCCAGGCTGGATTTGCCAATTTTTTAATGGACTGTTTCTCTAGATATTTTATTGCCTCTTTAACAATAAAATTAAATAAACTCCCTCTTTCACACAGCCTTAACTTCGTGTAGTGGTCTTGTGGATGGCTTACGGCCTTGGAGTTAATTTTGTTCCTTCTCGTTTCTGCTACCAGCTTCACAGGCTTCTGCTAAGGTAAGAGCCTGGGTATGGTGGAGCCTGAAAAGGTTAACTCACTCTTCCTTTGCAACTTTTTTTTTTTTTTAATGGAGTCTTACTCTGTCACCCAGGCTGGAGTGCAATGGCACAATCTCAGTTCACTGCAACCTCCACTTCCTGGGTTCAAGTGATTCTCCAGCCTTGCCTCCTGAGTAGCTGGGATTACAGACGCATGCCACCACGCCTGACTAATTTTGTATTTTAGTAGAGATGGGGTCTCACCATGTTGGCCAGGCTGGTCTCAAACTTCTGACCTCAGGTAATCCACCCTCCTCAGCCTCCCAAAGTGCTGGGATTACAGGCGTGAGCCACCACGCCAGGCTGCAACCTTTTTACTTTTCTTTTTTTGCTTTGTTTTTGTTTTGAGACAGAATCTCATTCTGTCACCCAGGCTGGAATGCAGTGGTGTGATCATAGCTCACTGCAGCCTTGACCTCCCAGGCTCAGCCTCTTGAGTAGCTAGGACTACAGGTGTGCGCCACCATGCTTGGCCAATTTTTGTATTTTTTTGTAGAGATGGGGGGGTCTCGCTATGTTGCCCAGGCTGGTCTCCAACTCACGGACTCAAGCAATCCTCCTGCCTCAGCCTCCCAAAGTACTGGTGTGAGCCACCGGGCCAGCTATGCTTCTTTTTTTGAGGGCATGCTTTGTGAGACAGCTTTCACATGCCCTCTGGACCTGGAGAGAGTGAGAAGAATTCAGTTTCTAACATCTTGGTTGGTCAATGCCTTTTTACTGGTCCTTTTTAAACCTTCCCTGTGGAAGCTACCAATATATCCAATGACTGACTGCGTAAGGAAAAAGGAATGGCAAATGATTAAACCCATGCCTGGACTTGCCAAGGTCACAGGGAGTTGGCCTCATGAACTCCTTGCAGTATTATTGTACAGTGTTTTGCTCCTTGGGGAAAACATCATCTAGGTTTGTCAGTTTGTGCACAATTCTTTCTTTCTTCCTTTCTTTTTTTGAGACGGAGTCTTGCTCTGTCGCCAGGCTGGAGTGCAGTGGCACGATCTCACCTCACTGCAACCTCTGCCTCCCCGGTTCAAGGGATTCTCCTGCCTCAGCCTCCCAAGTAGCTAGGACTACAGGTGCACGGCACCATGCCTGGCTAATTTTTTTGTATTTTAGTAGAGACAGGGTTTCACCATGTTGGTCAGGCTGGTCTTGATCTCCTGACCTCGTGATCTGTCCCCCCTCACCCTCCCAAAGTGCTGGGATTACAGGCCTGAGCCACCATGCCCAGCCTCTTTCTTTTCTTTTCTTTTTTCTTTTTTTTTTTTTTTTTGAGACAGGGTCTCATTCTGTCCCCCAGGCTGGAGTGCAGTGGTATGGTGATCTTGCTCACCGCAGCCTCGACCTCCGGAGCTCAAGTGATCCTCCAGCCTCTGTCCCGTAAGTAGCTGGGATTACAGTCATGCGCCACCACACCTGGCTAATTTTTTGTATTTTTTTGTAGAGACAGGGTTTCACTGTGTTGCTCAGGCTGGTGTCAAACTCCCGACTTCAAATGATCTATCCACCTCGGCCTCCCAAAGTGCTGGGATTACAGGCATGGGCCGCCTCGCCTAGTCTACAATTTTTTTTTTTTGAGATGGAGTCTGGCTGTGTTGCCTAGGCTGGAGTGCAGTGGCGCAATCTCAGCTCACTACAACCTCTGCTTCCTAGGTTCAAGTGATTCTCCTGCCTCAGCCTCCTGAGTAGCTGAGATTACAGGTGCCAACCACCATGCCCGACTAATTTTTATATTTTAGTAGAGACGCGGTTTCACCCTGTTGGCCAGGCTGATCTCAAATTTCTGACCTCAGGTGATCCACCTGCCTCGGCCTCTCAAAGTGCTGGGATTACAGGCATGAGCCACCACGCCCAGCCTACAATTATTTACATTTAATATTGTTAGGCTTATGGTGCCTGGAAGTACATACATGCCTCTTGTCATTAAATAAATCTGTCATTAAAAAGTCAGAAGTCATCTCAATGAGTCCAAAGGAAGAGACCGTATGAGGAGGTTGTATGTAAATCTCTCTCTTTACAATTGTGGTAAAATACACATAACATAACATTTAACGTCTTAACCGTATTTTTTTTTTTTTGAGACCGAGTCTCACTCTGTCTCCAAGGCCGGAGTACAGTGGCGCAATCTTGGCTTACTAAAACCTCTGCTTCCTGGGTTCAAGTGATTCTCCTGCCTCAGCCTCCTGAGTAGCTGAGATTACAGGCGCACACCACCACGCCCGGCTAATTTTTGTATTTTAGTAGGGATGGGGTTTCACCATGTTGGTCAGGCTAGTCTCAAACTCTTGAGCTCAAGTGATCTGCCTGCCTCGGCCTCTCAAAGTGCTGGGATTACAGGCATGTGCCACCGCGCCCGGCCGTCGGAACCATTTTCAAGTGCACAGATCAGTGGCATGAAGCACATTCCCAGTGCTGTGCAATCAACACCATCAGCCACCTCCACAATGTTCTCATCTTGCCCAACAGAAACTCTGTCCCTATTCCACAGTAACTCCCGGTCTCCCCTCTCCCAGTCCTCGGCACCCAGCATTCTACCCTCTGTCTCTATGAATCTTACTGCCCAAGGGACCCCATAGAAGTGGAATCACATCACATTTGTCTTTCTGTGACCAGCTTATTACACTGAGCATAATGTCCTCAAAGCTCATCACTTCCCATGTCACGTATGTTAGAGTTTCCTTCCTTTTCAAGTCTGAATCATACCCCACTGTATGTGGTACCACAGGGGTAAACGCACACTTGGATTGCTTCCACCTTCTGGCTCTCGTGAATAAATAATGCTGCTGTGAACAGAGCATGCAAGTATCTCTTGAAGACCCTGCTTGCAATTCTTTGGGGGTATAAACCCAGAAGTGGAAGTCTGCATTGCATCTTATGGGAACTCTAGTTTATTTATTTATTTATTTATTTATTCGTTTATTTATTGAGACAGAGCTTCGCTCTGTCACCCAGGCTGGAGTGCAATGGCATGATCTCGGCTCACTGCAACCTCTGCCTTCCAGGTTCAAGCAATCCTCATGCCTTAGCCTCCCGAGCGGCTGGGACAGGTGCACACCACCACGCCTGGCTCATTTTTTTGTATTTTTGGTAGTGACAGGGTTTCGCCGTGTTGGCCAGGCTGGTCTGAAACTCCTAACCTCAGGTGATCACCCATCTGAGCCTCTCAAAGTGCTGGGATTACAGGTGAGAGCCACTGGGCCCGGCCTCGTTTTAACTTTTTGAGGGCCCTCCATGCTGTTTCCCACAGAGGCTGCCCTGTCTTCCATTCCCACCAACAGTATGTGTAAATGCCTTTGCAGGAAATCAGTATCTCCTGCATCCCTCTGCTTCTCTGCACCTCTCTCCTTTCACCTCTCTCGCTGGTCTCCAGCTTCCTGAGCAACCTCCGCCATCACTCTGACCTATTTCCAGTTCAGGATCCCCATGGCCGCTAGAGTGATTGCATTTCAGATACTGCATGTCGGTGTGCCTGCTGTCTTGCACGTAAAGCCCCTCAGTGGCTTCCCATTGCTCTCGGATCAGCCCCAGATCCTACAGGACCAGCCCCAGATCGTACAGGACCCACCTCAGCCCTTCTTCCCTCCTGGTTCAGCTGAACATGGCCACTCGGTTCCACACGCAGTGACCACCTGCCTACCCCTCCACGGCCCATACTTCCTTCTGTATCACGCACAGTTCCCTGGCAGGGGCACTACCCTCACAGTCTCACACCACTTCCCTAATCAGGCATCCCTTAGACCTCAAGGAGGAGCCCCCTGACTCTGTTTACCATCCCCCTCACCTCAATCAAGCAGGTACTCAAGTTACTGCTCCTGCTAAAAATGCGTTCCTTGGCCGGTCACGGTGGCTCACGCCTGTAACCCCAGCACTTTGGGAGTCCGAGGCAGGCGGATCATGAGGTCAAGAGATCGAGACAACCCTGGCCAACCTGGTGAAACCCCATCTCTACTAAAAATACAAAAATTACCTGGGCATGGTGGCGCACACCTGTAGTACCAGTTACTTGGGAGGCTGAGGCAGGAGGATTGCTTGAACCCTGGAGGCAGAGGTTGCAGTGAGCCGAGATCGCACCACTGCACTCCAGCTTGGCAACAGAGCAAGACTCTGTCTCAAAAAAAAAAAAAAAAAAAAAGCTTTCCTTGCCTCCCAAACACTTATCTCTGCATGCACATATTCAAGGCTGAGAGATGAGATTAATACCTATTTCAGCCCCAGACTGGAGCGTGGGTGTGCAGGTCAGGGAAGCTCCTGCCTTAGACAGGCCCAGTCTCTCGTTTACACTTGCACGTCACCATGCACCAGTCCCTCACCGGATGTATCACAGCTGTGACTTGATTTTACTTTTTCTAGGATGTGTCTTTGATTTATGTCTGCATCTCCCCCTCAACTATAAGCTCCACTAGGGAGGGAACTGTGTCTCCTTTCCCACCCTTAATAATTCGTAAATGAGGGAAATGTGGAAACTGCACCGCCTTTTTAGGGGAACCTGAACTGGCAATGGAGGACCAGGCTACTGAAGTCCCAAAGGGATCCCAATGATGCCCACGTTTGCCACTCCCTGTTTTCAGCTAAGATTTCTCTCTGGGGCATTCTCTCAGATCTGTCTTAGCTGGATCTAGCATATTGAATGAGTGAAGGGCTCCAGAAAGAAAGAGAGATAGGCTGGGCGTGGTGGCTCACGCCTGTAACCCAGCATTTGGGGAGGCTGAGGTGGCAGATTGCTTGAGCCCCAAAGTTGAACACCAACTTGGGCAATATAATGAGACCCTGTCTCTATAAAAAAATTGGAAAAGGCCAGGTGAGGCGGCTCCCGCCTGCAGCCCCAGCACTTTAGGAGGTCGAGGCAGGTGGATCACCTGAGGTCAGGAGTTTGAGACCAGCTTCACCAACATGGTTGAAACCCCGTCTCTACTAAAAATACAAAAATTAGCTGGGTGTGGTGGCAGATGCCTGTAATCCCAGCGACTTGGGAGGCTGAGGCAGGACAATCGGTTGCAGTGAGCCGAGACTGCACCATTACACTCCAGCCTGGGTGACAGATTAAGACTCTGCCTTAAAAAAAAAAAAAATTAAAAATTAGTCGGGCATGGTGGCTCATAGTCCCAGCTACTTGGGAGGGTGAGGTGGGAAAATCACCTGAGCCCTGAAGGTTGAGGCTGCAGTGAGCTATTATTGTACCACTGCACTCCAGCCTGGGTGACAGAGTGAGACCCTGTCTCAAAAGAAAAAGACAAGAAAGAGAGAGAAGGAAGAAAGGGAGGGAGGGAGGGAAAGAAAGGAAGGAAGAAAGGAAGGAAGGAAGGAAGGAAGGAAGGAAGGAAGGAAGGAAGGAAGGAAGGAAGGAAGGCAGGCAGGCAGGCAGGCAGGCAGGCAGGCAGGCAGGCAGGCGGCTGGGCACGGTGGCTCCCGCCTGTAATCCCAGGACTTTGGGAGGCTGAGGCGGGCAGATCACCTGAGGTCGGGTGTTCAGGACTAGTCTGACCAACACGGAGAAACCCCGTCTCTACTAAAAAAATACAAAATGAGCCGGGCCTGGTGGTACATGACTGTAATCCCAGCTACTTGGGAGGCTGAGGCAGGAGAATTGCTTGAATCCAGGGGGTGGAGGTTGCGTTGAGTCGAGATCGCGCCATTGCACTACACCCTGGGCAACAAGAGCGAAACTCCGTCTCAAAAAAAAAAAAAAAAGAAGGAAGGAAGGAAGGGAAGAAAGAAAGGAAGGAAGGAAAGGAAAGGAAGGAAGGAAAGGAGGAAGGAAGGAAGGAAAGGAAAGGAAGGAAGGAAAGGGAGGGAGGAAGGAAAGGGAGGGAGGAAGGAAAGGGAGGGAGGAAGGAAGGGAGGGAGGGAAGGAAGGAAAGGAAGGAAGGAAGGAAAGGAAGGAAAGGAAAGGAAGGAAGGAAAGGAAGGAAAGGAAAGGAAGGAAGGGAAGGGAGGGAGGAAGGGAAGGAAGGAAGGAAGGAAAGAAGGGAGGGAAGGAAGGAAAGGAAAGGAAAGGAAGGAAGGAAAGGGAGGGAGGAAGGAAGGGAGGGAGGGAAGGAAGGAAGGAAAGGGAGGGAGGAAGGAAGGGAGGGAGGGAAGGAAGGAAGGAAAGGGAGGGAGGAAGGAAGGGAGGGAGGGAAGGAAGGAAGGAAAGGGAGGGAGGAAGGAAGGGAGGGAGGGAAGGAAGGAAGGAAGGAAAGAAGGGAGGGAAGGAAGGAATGAAGGGAAGGGAAGGAATGAAGGGAAGGAAGGGAAGGAAGGAAAGAAGGAAGGAAGGATGGATCAGGGATTCAGGGATGGATCTCAAGTGGTCTTCAGTTACAGTAGAGTATGATGACCTTTAATCTGAGGGCTTAAGAATGATCAGGCCTGGCACTGTGGCTCACACGGGTAATCCCAGTGCTTTGGGAGGTCGAGATAGATAGATCACTTGAGACCAGGAGTTTGAGACTAGCCTGGCCAACATAGCAAGACCCTGTCTCTATAAGAAGTAAAAAAATTAGCTGGGCGTGGTGGCACTTGTGAGGCAGAGGCAGGAGGGTGACTTGGGCACAGGAGGTGGAAGCTGCAGTGAGCTATGATTTTGCCACCGCACTGCAGCCTGGGCGACAGAGCGAGGTTAGAATATAAACATATGTATTGTATATAATACACATATATTTTATCTTCTGTCTATCTTACACTTTAGGGTTGGGGGCCTGGAGTGTCTGGGGCGGGGAGACTGCTGAGGTCATCCGTCCCTTTCTCCAATGACCCAGGCTCAAAACTTTCCGGCTGGGCATTTCAGGGGTCCCCTCTTCCCCCCGGATGGAGGAAAGGGCGCCCGCCGCCTGCAGCCCCGCGGGGAGGGGACGAGGTGCGCCGGGCCCAGCTCTACTGGGGGCCCGCCGGCCCTCCCGGCAGAGGCCTCGCCCCCAGCCCCCCGCTGGCGCGCGCCACGTGGGCTGCGCTGGGCGGGACCGGCGGGCGGGCGGGCGAGGCGAGGCGCACGGTGGGCTGGGAGGCTCCGCTCCGCGCCGGCGCGATCTGGCCCGGGTTTCCGCGCCCGCCCAGCGCCCCGACCTCCCCGCCCCCCGCGCCGCCGCTGCAGCCGCCGCCGCCGGAGGCCGCTCGGAGCCGCGCGAACATGGCCGAAGTCGGCGAGGACAGCGGCGCCCGCGCCCTGCTCGCGCTGCGCTCGGCGCCCTGCAGCCCAGTGCTGTGCGCCGCAGCCGCCGCCGCCGCCTTCCCCGCGGCCGCACCCCCGCCGGCCCCCGCGCAGCCCCAGCCTCCGCCCGGGCCGCCGCCGCCGCCGCCACCGCCGCTGCCTCCGGGCGCGATCGCGGGCGCGGGCTCCTCCGGGGGCTCCTCCGGGGTATCCGGGGACTCCGCGGTCGCGGGCGCGGCGCCGGCCCTGGTGGCCGCGGCGGCCGCCTCGGTACGGCAGAGCCCGGGGCCGGCGCTGGCGCGGCTGGAGGGCCGCGAGTTCGAGTTCCTCATGCGCCAGCCCAGCGTCACCATCGGCCGCAACTCGTCGCAGGGCTCGGTGGACTTGAGCATGGGCCTGTCCAGCTTCATCTCGCGGCGCCACCTGCAGCTCAGCTTCCAGGAGCCGCACTTCTACCTGCGCTGCCTCGGCAAGAACGGCGTCTTCGTGGACGGGGCCTTCCAGAGACGCGGCGCGCCCGCCCTGCAGCTGCCCAAGCAGTGAGTGGCCCCGCGACCCCCGCCGCCCGCACCCGGGGCTCGCCCACGACCTCGATCTCTGAGGCCCGGGCCTGGGGATCCCCCTCCAGCTTCCTCGGCCTCGACCCCCACCCCCCGGCCCACCCCCGGTAACTCCCGACCGGCCTGGACTCCGGGGTCAACCCCGACCCCCGCCTCCTGGGTCCCTAGGGTCACCCCGACCCCGATTCTGGAGGCTCCAGCCTGAGGATCTCCTCCACTTTCCCCGGTCTGGATACCCCGTCGCTCCCGACCCCCACCGGCCTGGACTCTGGGGTCAACCCTGACCCACACCTTGCGGCTCCTGGGGTCACCCCTGACCTCATCTCCCACCGGCCTGGGCTCCTGGAGCCACCCATACCCCAAGCCCATCTGGCTGGGCCTCTTAGACCCCTGACCCAGATCCCTGCTGCGCCCCAGCTCCCATCGGCCTGGACTCCGGGGTCATTCTGAACTCCCACTGGCCTGGATCCCTGGGGTCATCTACGTCCCTACCCTGCCTAAACACGCAAGGTCAACCGCGACCCCCACTTCCTAGGGCCCCCGGAGTCACCCCTGACCACTAACCCCACAAGCCTGGGCTCGCAGGGCCACTCCCACCCCAGCTCCACCCAGCTGGGTTACTGAGGTCACCCTGACCCCAGTCCCTGCTGCCTGGGCCTGGGGATCACCCTCAACCCTTCCAGGTCACCCTGGACCCCCACCAGCTTGGACTCCAGGGTCACCCCAGCCTGACCTGGTTCTCAGGACCACCCCCGACCCCCACCAGCCAGGGCCTCAAGTCACCCCAGTGCCTGATCCCTGCCGTCCTGGACCCCAGTGGCCACCCCTGACCCTGTCTGGTCTGGACCCTTGGGCCACCCCCACCCCATCCAGTCTGGGTCCTGGGGGACCCCAACACACTCACCCAGGACAGTGGGAGGGTGTTGCTCCGGGAAGTGCGAGGTCCCTAGGAGTGTGGGCTGTGCTGAAGGAGCAGAGGCCTGGCGGGGAGGGGCGAGGACAGGAAGCCTGTGCCTCAGTTTACCTCCCCAACTAGTGTTCCTTGGATGGAACACTAGCGGGACCCCAAGATCAAATTAGATTCCCCCGGGCCCGAGGTCGCCAGGGCAGAGAGACCCAGCTGGGCCTGGACGGCTGCCCAGGCCTGTCGGTGCCTTTTCGTAGCATCCCGTGGTCACCTCCCGCCCATTCCGGTTCCCTCCTTTCCAGCTCCACTGCCCTCCGCACCCTCTGCTCTGCCCCGGACCTCAAGGTCTGTTGATCAGGAGAAAGCCTGTTTAATTACTCATTTCCTCTGGAGCCACTTTCTTTTTCTATTTAGTGATTGCCTCTAACTCATCACCAGTGTTTATATTTCTTCAATGTGGTTCTTGTTCAGGGTTGTCTGTCTAATTACTCCCTTTTATAAACGCCTTGCGTCTGGGGAATTTTTGCTGGGGTAATTCCCAGGGCCCAAAGTTTGTGTCTGTAAACTTCTCCCCTTTTTTAGTCTTGGCATGTTTGGTTACAAATATCGCATTGAATAATTTAAAATGCAACATCAACAATGACTCACTCCCTCTTGGGGCGTGAGAGGGGAAGTGTACCTTTTTCTAACAGTGCTGAAAGGTGTGCATTTTGGTAAAATCAGAACTCAGGAGATAACAAATTTGTTCTTTGCCTCAGATATTAGTGTGTTCTCTCTCTTCCATAACCAATACACTCTCTCCGTTTGGGGCCATTAAATGCATTTCCTGGCCACTCTCCCCTCCAGTAAGAAAATGACAGGTAGGCTCCCCAGGCCCCCCTTAGAGGCCTGCTTTACAGACGCACCTTTATATAACTCAGGTTCACTAAGTACTTCCATTAAAGTCTTGTTTTCAGGTTTCCTGCCCCTGCCGTGGAAACAGGTACACTCCTGAGTCAGACCCAGCTTTAGTGAATCTTGAAGGAGGCTTTCACGGTATTTTTTTTTTCTAACTCAAGGGGAAAAAATTTCAACCTCAGATCGTCTACGAATAGGCCAGTAGCAAGCCTGTTATTTATGAAATGTTATCGGTGTATACAGTCCTTGCACATTTATGCTCCAGGGAGCTCGTGTTCTCAGTGGGTGCATTACCAGGCATCGTGGTGGAGCTGTCAGGCTACACAGATGCCCGCCCGCTGACTTGGTGCATTAGATGTGCGTGAAGTGCTTGGCCCACTGCGCCTGTCTGTTTTTATTTGACTTCACCTGCACATGTGAGCAATATCTATGTAGGCAGCAATGTAAAATTTACAAGAACAAAGCAAATGTGCAGAAGGAAAAACATTAAGTGGATGTCCATGTCCACCCTCCTAGAAAAGAGCTATTTGCTTTTTTTTTTTTTTTTTTTTTCTGTCATGGAGTCTCGCTCTGTTGTCCAGACTGGAGTGCAGTGGCTCGCTGCAAACTCTACCTCCCGGGTTCAAGAGATTCTCCTGCCTCAGCCTCCTGAGTGGCTGGGACTACAGGCGCACAACACCACGCCCAGCTAATTCTTTGTATTTTTAGTAGAGATGGGGTTTCACCGTGTTAGCCAAGATGGTCTCGATCTCCTGACCTCGTGATCTGCCTGCCTTAGCTTCCCAAAGTGCTGGGATTACAGGCGTACAGGCGTGAGCCCCTGCGCCCGGCCTCACTTTTTTTTTTTTTTTTTTTTAAATTTTAGAAAACTTAACACCTAAGTAGTCACATATGTAGAACAGGCTGTCATAAACTTTTTTGGTTAGGTAAAGATTCTTAAGCCTGGACTACATTTGGTTAGGTAAAGATTCTTAAGCCTGGACTACAGGCTCACGCCTGTAATCTCAGCACTTTGGGAGGCCAAGGCGGGTGGATCACTTGAGTTCAGGAGTTCAAGACCACCCTGGCCAATGTGGCAAAACCCTGTTTCTACTAAAAATACAAAAATTAGCTGGGCGTGGTAGATCACGCCTGTAGTCCCAGCTACTTGGGAGGCTGAGACAGAAGAATCGCTTGAACCCGGGAGGTGGAGGTTGCAGTGAGCTGAGATCACGCCACTGCACTCCAGCCTGGGCAACAGAGCAAGACTCCATCTCAATAAAAAACAAAATGAAAAAAAACCCAAAAAACGATTCTTAAGCCTATTATGTTGAAAGTCATTAAGAAATTTTAAGGATTTCAGCGCAAGGAAGTTAGATGCGTAAGTTTTTGTCACCCTGAATGGGAAATTCATCACCGAATGTCAGGAATTACTGTGTCTGTTTTCTCTCCGGCTTTGATACCTGGTATTGCCACTGCTACTGGAAATTGTGAATTTCTTTACTGTAAACTACAGATTCTCTTGCTGTGTTGGAATGTGATTGCCTTGGACGTGCTTGGATTTGGTGGGAGGTCTATGTTGTGTTGGTGCCCACACCATTTTCCAAAGCTATGTTGTCCGGGGCCACCCTCTTCACCTTGGGACAGGTACATGCCACACACACTTCCAGTAGAGCTCCCACTCAGGAAGGATGCCAGAATTCAACCCCTATTTGTTACTGGAAGTATGTAATTCCAAATCTTCAATATTTTTAATTATTGGTGGGGGAAAAAAAAGACTTGTGACCCAGCTTAGAGCTGATCTTGCTCTACTGGGTGACACTACGCCTGGTGGGTAAGCATCTCGCCAGAGCTCCCAGGCACAGGGGGAGTGTGTGTGGATTCTGATTCAGCTTTGCTTGGTGTTGACTTGGAGGAACTGCCCGGGTCTCCGTGATAGCGTTTCTTCTAGACCATAAGCTCCCTGTGGCTGGGGCCGAGAATTTATGATCTTTCACCAGAGACCTAGTGCAGGCACTGGCTCCTATTAGGTATGCAACAACTGGGTTCTGTTTGTTGAGTGAACAAATTAATGAGTACATGAATTTGCAGCTTCTGTAGGAGAAAAACGGCATCATCGATTTAGTCTGGTGTCCTAAAAGGACCATGAGCCTGTCACGGGGGGGAATTCAGACAGCCTTCGGTTATGGGGAGGGGGGTGAGGTGTGTGTGTGCACATGTGTGTGTGTGCTGTCATTCTTGATGCCACTTAATTTTTTTTCTTTTTTTTTTTTTTTTTTTGAGACAGAGTCTTGCTCTGTCACCCAGGCTGGAGTGCAGTGGCGCGAACTTGGCTCACCGCAAGCTCCGCCTCCCGGGTTCACACCATTCTCCTGCCTCAGCCTCCCGAGTACCTGGGACTACGGGCACCTGCCAGCATGCCCAGCTAATTTTTTGTATTTTTAGTAGAGACGGGGTTTCACCGTGTTAGCCAGGATGGTCTCGATCTCCTGACCTCATGATCCACCCGCCTCGGCCTTCCAAAGTGCTGGGATTACAGGCGTGAGCCACCACGCCCGGCCTTTTTTTTCCTTTTTACATAGTTAATGTATCCAACTGAATTCTTGGTTTGTTTGTTTTCGTTTTCGTTTTTGTTTTTTTGCAACGGAGTCTCACTCTGTTGCCCAGGCTGGAGTGCAGGGGTGTGATCTCAGCTCACTGAAACCTCCGCCTCCCAGGTTCAAGCGATTCTCCTGCCTCAGCCACCTGAGTAGCTGGGATTACAGGCGCACGTCACCACGCCCGGCTAATTTTTGTATTTCTAGGAGAGACGGGGTTTCACCACGTTGGCCAGGCTGGTCTGGAACTCCTGACCTCAGGTGATCCACCCGCCTTGGCCTCTCAAAAGTGCTAGGATGACAGGCGTGAGCTACTACGCCCGGCCCCAACTGAATTCTTGATGCCACTTAATTTTGAATTTCATTTACCCAATTCAAAATTCAAAATATTTGTTTTCCTCATGAACCTGAGACCCTGTGCGTATCCCATACTTGCTCTTCCCTCTTTCTCTAAAGGCTTTTCGCCCAGTATTTTTATAGTAAATGTGGGTGGCTTGAATAATCACAATGAGAACAAGACTTCTGTTTGTGGTAACTTTGAGTGGTAAGATTCATATGGGTGTCTTTTTCTTTATACTTTTCTGTGTTTTCCATGTTTTCTGAAGTGAATGTGGTTACTTTTTAAAATTATTTTTTAATTTTGTAGAGACAGGGTCTCACCATGTTGCCCAGGTTAGTCTGGAACTCCTGCTCTCAAACGATCCTCCCACCTTGGCCTCCTAAAGTGTTGGGATTACAGGCATGAGCCACCATGCCCAGCTGCTTTTTTAAATACATACTTTTTATCATGGACAATTTCAAACATAGACACAGAGTAACAAGCTTCCACATGGCTGCGGCCGGCTTCAGCAGCTATCATCTTGTGGCCAGGCTTGTTTTATCTTCACCCTCATTCACCTTTCCCCCTCGCCCCAGTTCTTTAGAAGCAAATCACAGATGTCATCTTACTTTGTCTATAAATATTTCAACCAAAATTTCTAGAAGATAAGAATTCTTAAAAAAAAAAAAAAACCACAGTGTCATTATCACACCTAAAAAATGAATAATAATTTCTTACTGTCCTCAAATAATCAGTGCGTAGGTTTCTCTTACTGTCAGCATGGTTGTTTTTTCTTTTCTTTTTTTTATTTTTATTTTTTTTGAGACGGAGTCTCGCTCTGTCGCCCAGGCTGGAGTGCAGTGGCACTATCTTGGCTCACTGCAACCTCCCAGGTTCAAGCGATTCCGCCTGCCTCAGCCTCCCAAGTAGCTGGGATTACAGGCGCTCGCCACCACACCTGGCTAATTTTTAGTAGAGATATGGTTTCACCATGTTGGCCAGGCTGGTCTCGAAGTCCTGTCTCCAGTGATCTGCCCGCCTCAGCCTCTCAAAGTGTTGAGATTGCAGCCCCCACGCCCGGCACCCTCTGCTTTTTTCTCATGGAGTCATTTGTCCTGTGTAGTTCCCCACACCTGCCTTTACAGATTGGATTCTGCCACCATGCATTCACTATGTCCCTCCCCCTTGTCATTCCTGTAAACTGGTTACTAGACCCGGGGATTCCATCAGACTCAAGTGTTTTGTTTTGCTTTTTTGCCAGAACTGCCTTCTAGGTGGTGGTGCACGCAGAGGTGAAAATGTCTGGGTGTCCCCCCCAATTTGTAACATTAGCAGCTTTTGGTGGTCATTGCGTTGGATCCCTTAATTTGTTCTCACCTGCACTTTTTTTTTTTTTTTTGAGATGGAGTTTCACTCTTGTCACCCAGGCTGGAGTGCAGTGGCACCATCTTGGCTCATTGCAACCCCCTGCCTCCCAGGTTCAAGCAATTCTCCTGCCTCAGCCTCCCAAGTAGCTGGGATTACAGGCATCCACCCCCACGCCTGGCTAATTTTTGTATTTTTAGTAGAGAGGGGGTTTCGCCGTGTTGCCCAGGCCAGTCTTGAACTCCTGACCTCGGGTGATCCGCCCACCTCAGCCTCCCAGAGTGCTGGGATTGCAGATGTGAGCCACTGCACCCGGCCACCTGTACTTTTTTGTGGTTCATTTTGGCTGCCAGCATCGGATACGTGGCTGGGTTGCCATGCTCCACCTGCTGAGAGGCGTATTGTGAGTGGCAGGTGTTATGGATCACAGCCTCTGCATATGTGCCAGCAGAAAAAGTAATTGTAACCAGCAAAGCATTTTACTACATAAACGTTTTAGCCCCTATAAAAACATCCGGAGATCCTTTTGTTGTTCATGAGCATGACAATTGGGTGTTTTCATGCAGCGAGTGAGATGTGCCACCCTGGAACCTTGTTAACGACGTCGCACGTTACCTGTCTGACCTGAAAAATAATTAATAAGTAAAACATACGGAAGCCAGTTTCTCATGGCTATTTCCAACTAGTCACTTGAAGAATATGGAATTAGTTATACAATTAGTTATACATTGTATAACCATCATAAAATTAGTTACAGATTGATGTGACATTATCTTGAAATTAATGGGAAAAGTGCCCCAGACCTGGGGAAGTCGAATGCCCAACTACATGGCATCAAGGACGGTGACGGCATTCCTCTTCTCCTGGGGTTTTCCCATCCTTGTCACTGCCCTCACCCAGTCCCCTTAGGTGACCCAGCGCCTGGGTGGGTCACGCTTGGCTGGTGCAGGAGTGGGCGTATGTGCTGAGCTGTGCTTTGCACTTGGGACAAGAAAGGGTGTCAGATCAGTCTCTTTCCAGCGAGTAGACGTGAAAACTCAGGTGGTGCTGTCTTGCTTCTCCACGTGAAGGATCAGCCTGCAGTGCCAAAGGCGAAGGGAAGAGCTGTGATTAGGGAGGGTTGGTCTGTTAGTGAAGGAAGCCACAGAGGAGACAAAGACGGGCATCAGGTCCGACTCCTGAGACCTGGTGGCCCCAGGACTGGAGAGGAGCAGATCCAGGTGCAGGATCTGCTGAAGGAAGGAACGTTCCCGTTGGGTGATGGTTTTGAACCGGAGCTGGGGAGAACAATCACTGCTGCAGAGGTTGGAGGGGGAGCCGCTTCGCGGAACGGGGTGAAGCTTTAGTTTCAGTCCGGTTGTATCTTGATAGCCAAGAAATGAAATGCGGCATCTCCAAATAAAGGCTTTATTCTTAGTGTTTTGCTAGTTGGCAGTTTTTGTGTATCACATAAATTTGTTCCAAGTTAGACTGTCAACTGGTTAAAGTTACTTTAAAAAGCTTTGTGGGCAAGTAGCAAGTACATTGGGTCGATGTTAAAAATATGAGCCACTTTCTAGTATTTGGTGTATGCTGAATTTTTTGGGCTTGCCGCCCATTTAAGAAAACTTACATAGAATTTTAAAAGTCAGTCTATGAGGAGGGTGTTGTCGTGTAGTATTATTGAACTGAATTTAGAATATTTGCATGAAAGCCTTTGTCATACTGATGGAGAAAAAGGGTTTGTGGGTGCTAAAAGTGTAGGATGTAGTGGTGTTCATATTTAGTACTTTTGAAAAAGACGCAGCTATGTTTAAAATTATGTGCTGAAATGAGACTAAAGCATTTGATTTGGAGATAGAGTAATTTACGATTTGCTGTTTTTGCATCTTGTGAATGTCAGAGGATAAACTTGCTAAATTAATGACAACTCAAATTGCAGCAATGCCTCATTTCCATAATTACCCTACATTTAAAGCATTTCATATTAAAATGAGAGGATTATATAAAATGCTTTTAGTTTGATTTCCTGGAAATAGGCCCCTGCATCGTGACTTGTTGGGCGATCTTGTACTTAATTTTCATTGCGACTATTACTTTTCACGAGTTTCTAGTTTCCTGGTAAAATGTTGCCGGGTAATTAAAAAGGGTAAAAAACAGAGTGTGCGTAACCAGGAAGGCGTGCGGCGTGCTGCCAGGAATCGGAGGAACCAGGGTTCAAGAACTCGCCTCACCTGACCCATTTCTACAGTGTTGATGATGTATGTTTTCCTCGGATGCTGTGAAGATGAGTTTGGGCATGTTTTGCTTTACTTAAACATAACAGTTTCATCATTAAATCATGAACTGCTCGCAAAGCGTAGCTTTTCTCTCCTAAGAATACTTTTCAGGAAGTAGACAAACTGATCAATAGACATACAGAGAGCCTCCCTCTGTCTCCCAGGCTGGAGTGCAGTGGTGCAATCTCAGCTCACTGCAGCCTCCGCCTCCTGGGTTCAGGTGATTCTCCTGCCCCAGCCTCCCGAGTAGCTGGAGTTACAGGTGCCTGCCACCACGCCCAGCTAATTTTTGTATTTTTAGTGGAGACGGGGGTTTTACTATGTTGGCCAGGCTGGTCTTGAACTCTTGACCTCAAATGATCTACCCACCTTGGCCTCCCAAAGTGCTGGGATTTCAGGCATGAGCCACCACGCCCGGCCCAGGCCGTTATACATGATTTGATTAAGAAGAATCTCGTCTGCCCTCAGTACTGCATTTAACCTTGCTGGGAAAGGGGTGAACTGTCTTCCATCTGTTTCCTCAGAGGACGCTGAGCTCTGATCATGTTGCCTCTCTGCCCAGAAACCTCAGTGGCTCCCATGTACCCAGGGTGAGAGGCCCTGCCCCTCAGCAGAGACCCTGTTATTATGAAGCTGTCCTCTAACCTGTTCCCCTAAGTGTCAAAGGGCATGGTTCTCTTTGGGCAGAATGGCTGCTGGACATTCTCTGCTTATACCAGCAATTCCCAGATTTGTTTTAGTCTCAAGGCCCTTTTATACTCTTATACTCCTACACATTACTGGGGACCCCAAAGAGCTTTGGTTTATATGAGCTATATCTGTTGACACTGACCGTATTAGAAATTAAAATATACATATTTATTTATCTACTCAAAAATGGTAATAATAACTCTATTTCAAAAATATTTTTATGAAAAAAAAACTATATACCCCCACCCCAAGAAAAGAATAAGAGTTTTTTGGTAGAACTCTGTAATGTCTGGCTTAATAGAAGACAGCTGGAATCCATGGCTGCCTCCGCTTTTAGTCGGCTGTGATGCGTGTTCAGGCTGAAGTACATGGAGAAAAGCCAGCCTCCTGCAGATACGTAGTTGGAAAAGGGAGTATTTTTGTAGCCTTTTCAGATATTGTGGATGTTCCTTGAGACCTCACTAAAACCTGACAAGGGGTAGTTTCTTTTTTTGTTGTTTTGTTTGGAGACGGAGTTTTGCTCTGTTGCCCAGGCTGGAGGGGCAGTGGCACGATCTCAGCTCACTGCAACATCCGCCTCCTGGGTTCAAGCAATTCTCCTGCCTCAGCCTCCCGAGTAGCTGGGATAAACAGGCATGTGCCACCATGCCCAGCTAATTTTGTATTTTTAGTAGAGACAGGGTTTCATCATGTAAGCCAGCTGGTCTCGAACTCCTGACCTCAGGTCATCCTTCTGACCTCAGGTGATCCGCCTGCCTCAGCCACCCAAAGTGCTGGGATTACAGGCTTGAGCCACCGCGCCCGGCTGGGTAGTTTCTTTTTATTTATTTATTTTTTTGAGACAGCATCTTGCTCTGTCACCCAGGCTAGAGTGCAGTGGTGCAATCATAGCTCACTGCAGCCTTGACCTCCTGGGCTCAAGCAGTCCTCCTGCCTCAGCCTCCCAAGTAGCTGGGACCACAGGTGAGCACCACCAGACCAGCTAATTTCTTTTATTTATTTATTTATTTTTGGTTGAGATGGGGTCTTGCCGCGTTTCCCTGACTGGTCTCAAACTCCTGGCCTTAAGTCATCCTCTGCTATAATATCCTTAAGTCATCCTCTGCTATAATATCCGTAGATGTTTTATACTGTGTTACATTAAAACCTATTGCTCTTTCATTTTGAATGAGTCCTTTGCCACCCCTGTGTGATTTTGTAACATCATACATTGGCCATTGGCAAGAATATTGATTGAGTTATGCAGATCTTCTAATGTTAATTATACAAAACAAAGTCTGTTTTATCCTGAGGTTCAGCTGATAGTTAAACTTGATCCCTTCGAACCCAATAAACTCTGTTTTTAAAAACAGAAATCTTTTATAGGAACAGGCTTTTTGTAGTCAGTTAATTTTTAAAGCTGTTTTAAAAGTTGAGTGACACAGCATATTTTAAATGGACTTTTTATAGAGCAGTTTTAGGTTCACAGCAAAAGCATATTTTTATAGAAATAAAGTTATATAATTTAGTCATTGGCCTTATTAGCATGTTGTGATATGACTTGGCTACAGTTAGTATATTTTTTTAAATGTACAGTAATTTTTTGATGATTTAGAGTGGCACGATTCATCCTGTTAGTTACTGCCATTATTTTCCCTGGGGGCCTCTGTCGCCCAAGCCGCTCTCTGATGGTGCCCTTGGCCTTTCAGCCACGGATGTGGGTGTCCCTTCCCCTGGAGAACAGCAGAGTGATGGGGGAGGTGGGACAGGGTTGGGGTGTCCCAGGTGAGTCCTGGAGTAAAGTCAGTAACAGAATTTGTCTTGGTTTTTTGTTTGTTTGTTTGTTTGATTTTGAGACGGTCTTGTTCTGTTGCCCAGGCTGGCCTCGAACTCCTAGGCTCAAGTGATCCTCTAGCCTCTGCCTCCCAGTGTGCTCAGGTGTGAGCCACCTCATCTGGCTTCAAATAATCTCTTTAATAAAATAACAAAAGTTATTTTTCTGTAGAGACAAGGGGTTGTTGCCCAGGCTGGAGTACAGTGGCATGATCACAGCTCACTGTAGCCTCTAATTCTTGGGCTCAAACGATCCTCCTGCCTCAGCCTTCTGAGTAGCTGATACTACAGTGCCTACTTCCATGCCTGGCTAATTTTCTTTTTATTATTTTTTATAGAGACCAGTGTCTCACTATGTTGCCCAGGCTGGTCTTGAACTCCTGGGCTCACATGATCCTCCCACCTGGGCTTCCCAAAATGTTGGGATTATAGGCCTGAGCCACGCGCCCAGCCAGAATGTGTTTGTATGGAGACATTGTTGTGTGGGATTTTTCATGAAACTTTTCTAGGTTTTTTTTTTGTTTTATTTTATTTTTTACTTTGGAACATTTACATCAAAATAAGCAGACTTTCTGAAAAACTATGCCACTTTGGATAAACATAAAAATTCATTTTCTCCCTCCCCAGTCTGATAGGAACTCTTGGAGGAAATTTCTCTCTCTTTCCCTTCTCACTATAAATCACAGCAAATCAGCAGTACACAGAGAATAAAAGCAATCTTCTGCCTGTTGTGAAAAAGCTTTGCTTCTTGTGATTTGTATCACGAGGGGGAAAGGTCATTACTGTTTTTCCAGACCTACAGTTGTGATAGAGGCTCCTCCCAGCCCCGCCCACAGACCCCAACAGTGCCCTCTCTCACAAATGGATTCTGGGGCTTGGTCTTTATTTTTGTTTTTGTTGGGGGCAGCATATGGAACCCAAAAATAGTATCATAGCCTAGATTTGGAGCTTTGTGCCAGCCTTGTCTGTAGGATGGCCCGTGTGGGTCTCACCTGGTGACTGGGAGTCCACAGGGGTCAGTTAGTAGCAGGGAGCTGCAGGGCGTCTGTCAGCAGAGACCGTCTCATTCCCCAAACCCAGGAGCCAAAGGGACTGACGCCCGGATAAATGCCCAAGCCGCCCCGGGTGGGATTAGTCGTCTATAGAAAACCTTCCCAGAAATACACCCTCCCATCCTGTGACTTGGATACAGTTTACTGATGAAATTAGGGAACCTCCTGCGCCTTACCAAGAAGCTGTGGCTGGAACTTAGTCAATGAAAAATGATTTGTAAACTTAGTAACTCTTTGGAGCTGGCTTTGAAAGAATGTTTAAAATGATAGCTGATACTGCCAGACAACAGAACAGGCCGGCCTTAGCCATGAGGCTCCAGAAGAAGGAGAACTGCAAAGTTTGTGTCCGCTACCTCTGCCCTTGGGATGGAGCCATTCTGTCTGCTTGGCCGTACAGCCCTGGCATTGGGAACAGTGATTCATCGCTGCTTGATGAAAACATCTTTCCCTTAAGAACACCCACCTCCCTCGGGTTGGAGTCCATATTAACCAGGGAACACTTGCAGCCCTAATTTGGTTCCTAACCTGCAAGAAGATTTTGCTAGAATATCCAGCTTCCTTTGCAATTCTCTTTTTCTCCGTAAATTGTGGTGTGGACAGATTTTACAGGCCTGCCTACCTTTGGATTGGCCAATCAGGGATGCCATGGCGAGTGTAGAACTTTCTGTGGTGGTAGAAATGTTTTATATCTGTGCTGTCCAACATGGCCACCGCTAGGCATGTGTGGCTGTTGAGTGTTTGAAATGTGGCTCAAGGCGGGGCGCGGTGGCTCATGCCTGTAATCACAGCACTTTGGGAGGCCAGGGTGAGAGGATCACAGGTCAGGAGTTCGACACCACCCTGGCCAACATGGCGAAGCCCCGTCTCTACTAAAAATACAAAAATTAGCCAGGCGTGGTGGCTCACGCCTGTAATCCCAGCACTTTGGGAGGCCAATGTGGGAGGATCACCTGAGGTCGGGAGTTCGAGACCAGCCTGACCAACATGGAGAAACCCCGTCTCTACTAAAAATACAAAATTAGCCGGGTGTGGTGGCGCATGCCTGTAATCCCAGCTACTTGGGAGGCTGAGGCAGGAGAATTGCTTGAATCCAGGAGGGAGAGATTGCGGTGAGCCGAGATGGCGCCATTGCACTCCAGTCTGGGCAACAAGAGCGAAACTCCGTCTCAAAAAAAAAAAAAAATTTCCCACAAAAATTAGCTGGGTGTGGTGGCGTGCACCTGCAATCCCAGCTACTTAGGAACCTGAGGCAGGAGAATCTCTTGAACCCAGGAGGTGGAGGCTGTAGTGAGCTAAGGATGCACCACTGCACTCCAGGCTGGGCGACAGAGCAAGACTCTGTCTCAAAAAAAAAAAAAAAAAAAAGAATCTTGTGCTGAGTCTGACCCCTGACATACATTAGGAGGGGAGGCTTCCATTTGTCCCTGTCTTAACTCTCCTTCTTGAAGCCAAAGGAAAGACGCAAATCATCTAGGAGATTCTGATGGATAATAAAGAAGAGGGACAAGCTTGCTGATGTAGGGGAAATAAATCGCCGAGGCTCTGTCTAGCTTGGATTTACTGTGTGTATTGGCTGTGGGTGGATTACAGGTGAGCTCATAAATATTAGTATTTTGCTCATGTCCTTGCAGATTTGTAATTTCCTTGATAAGCAGGTGTGTGCGCGTGACATGTCTGTCGTCTACCCGTCACACGGTTGTACCAGGTAGCCTTTGCTTAATAAGCCCTCGGAGTACTCGTGCTTTGAGCTGGTGGGACTTGCGAGGTGGTCATTCAGCGTTGGTGTGAATACCGGGTGTCTCCGTCTCCCAGAAGCTGCGAGTCCCTCGTGGGCAGGGGCTGGTTCTGTCGGGAGGCATTTTGTTCTCAGTGCCTCGCCCAGTGCCAGTGAAGACACACTTCCAGGTGTCATCTGCTATAACCTGCTAGCCCTTCTAATAGATAAACCCCAAAACCTTGCCTATGGAAAGTCCACAGTAGATGTTTCTGAATGGTGGGCAGAAAATGCCTCCTTCGGGCCAGGTGCTGTGGCTCACGCCTGTAATCCTAACACTTTGGGAGGCTGAGGTGGGTGGATCACTTGAGGCCAGGAGTTCGAGACCAGCCTGGCCAACATGGTGAAACCCCATCTCTACTAAAAATACAAAAATTAGCCAGGCATGGTGGTGTGCTCCTGTAGTCCCAGCTACGTGGGAGACGGAGGCAGGAGAATCCCTTGAACCCGGGAGGCGGAGGTTGCAGTGAGCCGAGATCATCCTGCCACCGCACTCCAGCCTGGGCGACAGAGCGAGACTGTCTCAATAAGCAAAAAAAAGAAAATGCCTCCCTTAAGGTGTGATTCAGGGACCCAGGCTGGCACTGTCTGGAGTCCGGCGGCCTGGGCATGGCTGCACCTGCTGCAGTGCTGTCTGCATCTGGAGGAAAAGAGGGAGGCTCAGGGGAGGCCAGGCCCAGAAGTAGCAGATCTCACTTCCACTCAAGCCAGTGCCCAGAGCTCAGTCTCCGGCCACTCCAAGGGAAGGCAACGTGCTCAGGAAGAAGATGACAGTGGCCCACTGAACAGCTAGCCGGTATTCACGGCCAACTTTTCAGATCAGGGTAGCCAGCTGCAGCCTGTGGGCCAGACCCTGCCAGCTGCCTGTGTTTGTAAATAAAGTTTTATTGGAACACACCAGGCACATTTGTTAAGTGCTGTCTGTGGCTGCTGAGCTGAGCTGGAGACCATGTGGACCCCAGAGCCTGTGTTATTTCCTTCTGGCCATGCCTGGTGGCCCGTCTGCACACCCCTGCCTTAGGCCACAGACTTCTACCCTTCCACATCAGTGCGTTTACCTGGGTTCATCAGCACCTTTTATTACCAATTTCTCTCCACATCGAACCGCCTGTGTTTCTTGTCAGGTTGAATCCTGGGTTTTGGGAATATGAATAGGATCTTTTTTTCTTATTATTTTCTAAAGGTTAGTGTTTACATACAGGAAAGATAGGCTGTGTGTGTGTGTGTGTGTGTGTGTGTGTGTGTGTGTCTTTGGTATGAGTTTTATAGTAACTAAGTTTTTTTTCTTTTTTTTATTTTGAGATGGAGTCTCTCTCTGTCATCCAGACTGGAGTGCAGTGGCGTGATCTCAGCTCACTGTAACCTCCACTTCCTGGGTTCAAGCGATTCTCTTGCCTCAGCCTCCCGAGTAGCTGGGATTACAAGGGTGCGCTATCATGCCCGGCTAATTTTTGTATTTTTAGTAGAGATGGGGTTTCACCATGTTGGCCAGGCTGGCCTTGAACTCCTGACCTCAAGTGATCCTCCTGCCTTGGCCTCCCAAAGTGCTGGGACTACAGGCGAGAGCCACTGTGCCCAGCCCTAATTTGTTATTAAAATTTTACGTTTTGAAAAAGTTGCACGCCTCCAAAAATGTTGCAAGATGAGTCCAAATAACTCCTGCATGTCCTCTGCCCAGATTTGTTCATTTTTAGTGCTCTGCCATGTTTAGCGTTTTCTCTATATATGTATGTTATCTGAGAGTGCGATTTTATATATGTGTGTGTGTATATATATATATATAGTACCCTTTTTCTTAATACCACAACATGCATTTCCTAAGAATAAGGATTTTTTTTTTCTCGCTTCATCATATGCAAGAATAAAGATATTTTATTCACACCTACCCCAGGACACCCAAAAATGGGGTGGAGGATATTTTACATAATCACAGTCTGTTATTAAATTTAGGAACATTAACGATGATCCCATATGATTAGCTCATGTGCAGTCCACGTACCTCTTTGTTGTTGTTGTTGTTTGAGATAGGGACTCCCTGTGCCACCCAGGCCGGAGTACAGTGGCACAGTCATAGCTCACTGCAGCCTCGACCTCCCAGGCTCAAGTGATCCTCCCACCTCAGCCTCCTGAGTGGCTGGGACTACAGGCACGTGCCACCACGCCCTGCTAATTTTTTTGTGTGTTTCTAGAAATGGGGTTTCACCATGTTACCCAGGCTGGTCTCAAACTCCTGAGCTCAGGTGATCCTCCCACCTTAGTCTTCCAAGTAACTGGAACTATAGGCCTGCGTTACCATGCCCAGCTAGCTTTTTATTTTTTATGGAGATGGGGTCTTGCTGTGTTGCCCAGGCTGGTCTCAAACTCCTAGGCTCAAATGATCCACCCACCTCGGCCTCTCAAAGTGCTGGTGTTACAGGCGTGCACCACTGTGCCCGGCCCACATACCATTTTTGCCATTTGTCCCAGTATCGCCCAGTGCAGTGCTTTGTCGCCTGCTGGGGCTCCAGCCCAGGATGGAGTTTGGCATGCTGTTGTCCTGCGTTTTTAGTCATCTGAATCTGGGACAGTTCATCAGCCCTTCTTTGTCATTACTGACCTTGACATTTTTAAAAACAGGCCAGTTATGTTCTGGGCTGGCTCTCCACGTACATTTGTCCGATTTGACAAAATCCCAACTTCACTCAGGTCGAGCATCTTTGGCCGTGGGACTCGTGGGGTCCTTATCCACAGGGTTAGTTTTTTTTTTTTTTTTTTGAGACAGTCTCACTCTGTCACCCAGGCTGGAGTGCAGTGACACGACTCGTGGGGTCCTTATCCACAGGGTTAGGTTTTCTTTTTTTGAGACATCTCACTCTGTCACCCAGGCTGGAGTGCAGTGACACGATCTCGGCTCACTGCAGCGTCTGCCTCCCAGGTCAAGCGATTGTCCTGTGTCAGCCTCCCGAGTAGCTGGGATTACAGGTGCCCGCCACCATGCTGGGCTAATTTTTGTATTTTTAGTAGAGACAGGGTTTCACCATGTTGGCCAGGCTGGTCTCGAACTCCTGGCCTCAAGTGATCCACCCACCTCAGGCTTCCACAGTGCTGGGATTACAGGCATGAGCCACCGCACCTGGCCTCACAGGGTTAGTTTTGATCACTTGGTTTAGGTGTTGTCTGGCCGGCTTTTCCACCAAAGAGTTGCTGTGTTTTTTCTTTTGTAATTAAGTAATTTTTGAGATTCAGTACAAGTGTTAAAATATTAATTTTCTGTCTAGTCACATTTACATTTCTGGTAACAGTTTTTTAATTCATGTGCTTGCGTTTCCTGGGCCATAATCCTCATGTGCAGATAATACTTCTTCTCTTTGTTCCAGTATCTTAGATCTCATTTCTTTGTGTTGTCTGGTTGAATCGGCTAGGACCTCCAAATAACATTGACCGAGTACCATGATAATGGGCTCCTTCTTGTTCCTAGCTTGGAAAGAAACGCCTGTGAAGCGTTTCAGAGTAAATATTGCTCTGCCTGCCTGAGAGCCATTTCCGTCAGGAGGCCTTCCCCGGTGCCTGGCTGAGCTTAGGCCCCACTGGCGTGCACTGCAGCACCCCACGGCACCCTGTGTGGCCTGTCGTTGTTTGTGGTTATATTTATCCGAGACACCCTGAGTTTTGTGGGGGCAGGACCACGTTTTTCTTGTTTATTGCATAACCTCAGTACATACCAATATGCTTGGCACATAGTTGGCACTTTGTAAATATTTGTTGGCAAAATGAATAAACAAATAGGAGAGATCTGAATGCAAAAATAACCTGGTGTAAGAAAGTGATCAGAAGTTCCATTAGCTTAGCTTCTAAAGGTCTGGCTTTTGCTGAGTGCCCTTGGGCAAGTGGATTGACCCCGAGCTCCTGTTTGCCCATCTGTAAAGTAGGCACACTTCCTTTTTCATAAGTAATTGTGAGAATTACTAGAGATACATTAGAAGTATTTACTGGGCCAGATGTGGTGGCTCAGTGGGATTACACCTGTAATCCCCTCCCAGCACTTTGGGAGGCCGAGGTGGGAGGATCGCTTGAAGCCAGGTGTTGAAGACCAGCCTGGGCAACATGGTGAAACCCCGTCTCTACAAAAATTACAAAAATTAGCCAGGCGTGGTATCATGCACCTGTGGTACGAGCTACTCGGGAGGCTGAGGGGGAAGGATCCCTTGAGCCCCAGAAGGTCAAGGCTGCAGTGAGCTATAATCGCACCACCACACTGCAGCCTGGGCAACACAGCAAGACCCTGTCTCAAAAAACAAACAAACAAGTACTTACCTCAGTGCCTGGCACATAGACAGTGCTGATAGATAAACATCCCACATACATGCGTCTGTGCTGCCATCATCGCTGCTGTTACTGTCAAGGATGTATTATTCATCCTGTGATGTCAGAAGCGGAGTTTGTTGCAGGGCAGTGGGAAATGGCTGCAGTGCTTTGAGCTGCTCACAGTGGAGCAGACTGGCCCTCAGGTCTGCTGAGCTCCCTGCCCCAGCCTGTTCCAGCAGGGGCAGCCGCTCACCAGCAAGGCTGTCATTCCTAGGCAGCATCTTGCACTGGCTGGAGAACGGGCTTCCTATCTCCAAGCTCCCTGCGGCTGTGAAGGCTGCACGATCAGAGCTAAACAGCAGGGGTTTGTTTTCTTGTGTTTTTCTGAGCTGCTTATCTAGAGAATGGGAGCTCAAGGACAGGGGGGCTAGAAGAGACAAACTCAGGTTTTACCTTGAATTAGTTTGAGTAACGTTTGTTGGGTACAGAGACTGGCCAAAACTTAGGGAGGACACTGAGATAAGAAGGTTTGATCTCAAAACAGTTCCCAGTTTTAGCCACCGTGCCCAGCCAATTCGTATGTGTTTTAAGGTATTTTTTTAAATGTGGAAAAGTACAAAGGATATGTAACAAGTACTATTGACCGGGCGTGGTGGCTCACACCAGTAATCCCAACACTTTGGGAGACTGAGGTGGGAGGATCCCTTGAGCTCAGGAGTTCGGGACCAGTCTGGGCGACATAGCAAGATTCTGTCCCTGCAAAAAATAAAAAGTAAAAGGCCAGGCGCAGTGGCTCACGCCTGTAATCCCAGCACTTTGGGAGGTCGAGGCGGGCGGATCATGAGGGTCAGGAGATCAAGACCATCCTGGCTAACACGGTGAAACCCTGTCTCTACTAAAAATACAAAAAATCAGCCAGGCATGGTGGTGGGCGCTGTAGTCCCAGCTACTCAGGAGGCTGAGGCAGGAGAATGGTGGGAACCCGGGAGGCGGAGTTTGCAGTGAGCGGAAATCGCGCCACTGCACTCCAGCCTGGGCGATAAGCGAGACTCCGTCTCAAAAAATAAATAAATAAATAAATAAAAAGTAAAAAATTATCTGGGCATGGTGGTGCTTGCCTGTACTCGCAGCTACTTGGGAGGCTGAGGTGAGAAGATCGCCTGAGCCTGGGAGGTTGAGGCTGCGGTGAGCTGTGACTGCACCACTGCACTCCAGCCTAGGCAACAGAGCAAGACCCTGTCTCAAAAAAAACCCCAAAAAGCAACAACAACAAAACCAAATCGTATTGTACCCACTAAGAATCCGTGCTTTTCATATTTTGTCATGTTTTTAAGCCCTTTTTAAAGAGACACATGACAGATAAAATTGAGGTCCCCTGTCCTCCACCTTCCCCTCCTGTTCCTGTCCCTTCTCCAGAGGCAGCTCCTGGAGGAATTTAACCCTAGACCTCCCGCGTATGTCACATACACACGTAGACATCTAAGAGGCATTTGTTGTTTGTGGGGTTTTTTTATTTATTTTTATTTTTTTGAGATAGAGTCTCACTCTGTCGCCCAGGCTGTAGTGCAATGGTGCAATCTTGGCTCGCTGCAACCTCTACCTCCCTGGTTCAAGTGATTCTCCTGCCTCAGCCTCCGGAGTAGCTGGGATTACAGGCACGCGCCACCATGCCTGGCTAATTTTTTTGTATTTTTAGTAGAGACAGGGTTTCACCATGTTGGCCAGGCTGGTCTCAAACTCCTGACCTCAGGTGATCCCACCGGCCTTGGCCTCCCAAAGTGCTGGGATTACAGGCATGAGCCACCGCACCTGGCCAGCATTCATTGTTTAGTTCACGTGAGTTTTCAGGTTCGCGTTAGTGGTGTCGTGACATCTTCTTCATGATCCTGTTTGTGTTTTCCACTTCTCTGGAAAGACCGCTTCATAGGTTGGTGCCATCAGACATGCGTAACCCTAGTGGGTGTATCCCCCCATCCTGGACGGGGCCTTGACGGGGCCTCTGCCCTCCTCCCCTGCCTTCCTCTTCTCAGCTCTGACCAGAGGGGATGGAAGCTTGTGTCCCTCTGGGTGACAGACCCAGCCTGCCCGCCCTACCCAGCTCGGGTTCTGGGTTCCTTTGTCCTCGTCCCCAGGGCTGCGTGTCCTGCTCGTCCTCCTGAGCTCCTGGCCTGTGTCTCCACCTAAAAGGCCGTCCTCAGCTCCCCCTGCCAGGTCCGGTTGGGGACCGAGACCCCTGGTTGCTTGCACTGCTGGGTGAGAGCGCCTCTGTGTCGGGGGCTGGGCTGGGCTGGGCTGGACTGGGAAGACTGGCTCTCTCAGGGGATTCCAGGGCAGGCGGCTGGGAGGGCGTTTCTGAGGAAGCGCTGTTTTAGCCGAGGTCTAAGTTACAGGCAGGAGCTGGCAATGAGGAGTCAGGGAGACAGACCTCCAGCCATTGGGCCTCTCAGCTCTGGGGTGAGGGGAGGGAGGGGGAGGACCCGAGGGGGCAGAGCATTTAGGACATGGAGTGGGTAGGGCGTGGTGACAGCCTGGCTTTCAGGGGATGGGAGGACAACTCCCTGAAGTTCGTGGCCCCAAGCCATGCGGAGAACCCGCGTCTGCAGGGCTGGTGGCGTCCGGCACAGGGCAGGGTCCTGGTGTCCTCGCTCCGCAAGGCTCCCCCAGGGTGGCCCGACCCTGCTGCACGGGAGGGAAAGAGCCACAGCAAGTTGAAGGTGCCCAGGAGACTTGGGTACATTTTGCTCATCTTAGGGTTGGGGACAGAACATCATTAAGAATTGTTTTTATATCTGGCCAAACTAAAAGCTTGAATATTAAGACCAAATGATCCCGGGTAGAGCTGCAGCGGGGGACTGGTGCGCCATGCAATTGACATAGCGCTGCTCGGGCGACCAGGAGGCCCTTCAGTGCTCAGGAGGCACTTTCAGAGCATCGTGACTAGATAAAAGTAGGTGAAAAGGGACTCGCAGCCTGCCGAGAGCTTTAGAGAGACTCCCCTAACCATGATTTAATCTGGGGAAGGGAGAAAAGTAACATATGGCAGTCACATTACATTATGACCATGAAGGCTAAATACTCCCAGTCACTATAAATACAGAAAACCAAACCTGGTGGGAAAAAATGCGTGTATACGTACCCCTACGTGTGGAAAACTGGCTACCGCATGCTTAACAAAATAACTTGGGAATGAATTACTCATGGTGAGGCTTCCGATCAGTGTCTAACCCTGGTAGCGTCTGCCAGTAGCCACACCGAAAGGGTCTACCAAGGGTACACTATGGACATTTTTCATTTAAAGGTGAAAGATTTTTTAAAATGCATTGCTAAGAAACATCCCTGGCCGGGCGTGGTGGCGCACACCTGTAATTCCAGCACTTTGGGAGGCTGAGGCAGGTGGATCACTTGAGGTCAGGAGTTTGAGACCAGCCTGGCCAATGTGGTAAAACCTCGTTTCTACTAAAAACACAAAAATTAGTCGGGCGTAGTGGGGCACGCCTGTAATCCCAGCTACTCGGGTGGCTGAGGCAGGAGAATCACTTGAACTCAGAAGGTGGAGATTGTAGTGAGCTGAGATCACGCCACTGCACTCCAGCCTGGGCAACAGAGTGAGACTCTGTCTCAAAAAAAAAAAAAAAAAGAAAAGAAAAGGAAACATTCCTTTCATCAAAACAGAAATAAATATTTTTCAAAAATTAAAAAAAAATGCTCAAAGGATTACCGGGTACTTTGTGAATAAATGTTTTCCCTATTTCGGAAGTGGATAAGCTAAGCTGGGATCCACGCAGCAGGAGGGATTGCCCTGTGTGCTAGGCAAGGCTGACATCAGTGACAGCAGCGTCAGGCTGTGCTCGGATCACGGGCCCATCTGTAGTTATACTTTTTAAATTTTTTTTCTTCTGTTGTTTCTGTAGAGATAGAACCTCACTGTGTTGCCCAGGCTGGTCTCAAACTCCTGGCCTCCAGCCAGCCTCCTAAACCAATCTATGTTTTATTCTTTTTTTTTTTTTTGAGAAAAAGTCTGGCTCTGTCACCCAGGCTGGAGTGCAGTGGCATGAACTCAGCTCACTGCAATCTCCACCTCCCTGGTTCAAGTGATTCTCCTGCCTCAGCCTCCCGAGTAGCTGGGACTACAGGCACATGCCACCACGCCCGGCTAACTTTTGTATTTTTAGTAGAGACAGGGTTTCACCCTGTTGGCCAGGCTAGTCTCGAACTCCTGACCTCAGGCGATCTGCCCGCAGCAGCCTCCCAAAGTACTGGGATTACAGGCATGAGCCACTGCACCTGGCCTAAAAGTTTATTTTTCATCAGTCTACATTCTCCAATTTTTTAAAGTCAGAATTTTATTGTTTTGTTGCCGTTATTAGAGACAAGATCTCACTCTGTTACCCAGGCTGGGGGCAGTGGCATGATCACAGCTCACTGCAGCCTCAAACTCCTGGGCTCAAGCCATCTTCCCACCTCAGCCTCCCCAGTAGCTGGGACTACAGGCGCATGCCATCACCCTGGCCAACTTTTTTTTTGTAAAGACAGGGTCTTGGTATGTTGCCCAGGCTGGTCTTGAACTCCTAGGCTCAAGCGATCCTCCCACCTTGGCCTCCCGCAGTGCTGGGATTACAGGCATAAGCAATCATGCCTGGCCTTAAGTGAGAATTCTTATGTGTCATTTCCTTCTCTTTTTCTTTCTCTCTCTCTCTCTCGCTCTCGCTCTCGCTCTCTCGTCGCCAGGCTGGAGTACACTGGCGCAATGTCTGTTCACGGCAACCTCTGCTTCCCGGATTGAAGCAATTCTCCTGCCTCAGCCTCCCAAGCAGCTGGGACTATACAGGCTTGTGCCACCACGCCCGGCTAATTTTTGTATTTTTAGTAGAGAGGGGGTTTCACCACATTGGCCAGGATGGTCTCGATCTCCTGACCTCGTGACCCCCCCCCGCCTCAGCCTCTCAAAGTGGGATTACATGTGTGAGCCACCGCCACGGCCTTCACATGTCATTTCTTTTTGTAGGAACCAATTTTAAAAGAAAGCCAATTTTAAGAGCTCAGCTTTTAGGTTATATATCTATATAAACTATATCGTTTCAGACTTTCAAAATTATATATATATATATATATATATGCAATCCATGCTTATAGAAAATTGAAAAATACAGAAATGCGAGCAGGAGAAAAGCCACATAGAACTCTCCACAAAGGTAACAGCGAACGTCATTTCAGCGTGTTTTCCTCCTGTTTCCATTTAAAGAGATCTATAGCAGGGACTTGGCTGAAACCTTGTATTTGCATATTCACAACGGCTGCTGATCAGAATCACAACTGGTTAGGGACTTAAATACTTAAAATAAAATACCCCTTTTCTGTGAATGATCTGTTTAAGTGGGTAAAGTGCTCTGGCACCCTAAGTTAGGAGTTTATATCTGTGACACTCCTTCCCTCCAGCTAAACAGCAAGGGGAGGTGGTCAGGGAAGTTCCAGGAATGCAGGCCTCTGGCCCTAGAGTGGGGTGGGGCTGTGGATGCTGACAGTTGGGGGCCCAGCGGAGACAGTCCCAAGCAGCATGGCTGGGTGTCTGTGGTTCCCTCCTATCAAGAAGGAACCTCTCCACCCTTCCTCAATGTGGGCAGAATCCTGACACCCACCCCACCAGCTGGATGAGGTAATGCCAACAGTCACCAAAAAGCAAAATGTGATTTACAGTTCTGTCTGAATTGTTTTCGGAGTGCAGAAATGTAAAGGAGGTCTGCATCATCCTCGTGAAAGACACGTACAGGGTGAAACGTTCGCAAGCTTTGTGAATGAGGCATGATTTCCTTTGTCAGTATCAGCCAGGTCATCGCTGACCCCGGAGTTGGGCTGACCTTCCTTGGCCGCCCGGATGCCGACCCCCAATGCCCCTATAGCCTGGAACTGCTGGGTCGGCCTGTGCCTTCTCCCTCTCACCTCCCCCCGGGACTTCTGAGTTCCTTCTCCAAGGAGGGCTGTGCCCTAGACTTCCGGGCCACTTCCCTCTACCCTTGTCCAGGAAATAACTTATCTACTTCATGCCCTAATTGAATTCCATTGCATTTTCTTCTTAAAATAAAAGACTAAAAACTAACGGTTGCTTCCTGCCTTTGTCCGTAATGGCCACCTTCCAATCTTAGAGAAGCAGCGATGTCTCCCCTCCGGGTTTCCCATGATGTTACCTTGCCCTCTTTGTTACCACCCCTGGTGCGGTGGACACAGACATTGCCCAAACGCTAACGGAGAGGGAAGAGGCGCGGGGAGCTCAGGGCGTTCAGGGTGGTGTTCTGGTGGAGGGGACGCTGGTAAAGAGCAGGTCTGGCTCAGTGCTTATTTCAGGGAAAACTCTTGTGATGAATGGGCCATCCGGGATAAACAGATGGGACGGAGAGTGCAATTTACATAACAATTAAGCTAGTTTAGTACATCCTGCAATGCTGCTGAAACCAGGCCTCTCCCTGGGCAGGCTTTCCGTGTTATTAATCTACTTTATGACCCAGTTTCCCCAAATGGGTAATTTCGCCTTGGTAGTGTTAAGATGTATTTAGCGACTCAAGTATCTGCAGCAGCGAGAGGGTGGGTGTGGGAGTCGGTGAATTGTCTCTTACGCCTTCCTTTCCGGGTTTGCGTGGAGAAGGCTGCCTCACTGGGTCTTTGCAGTTGGCGTGTTCCCCGGTGCCATTCGTATCTGATTCATGCGTGTGCGACCAGTACTCCATTTCACTTTTTTTTTTTTTTTGAGACGGACTCTCTCTCCGTTGCCCAGGCTGGAGTGCAGTGGCGCGATCGTGGCTCTCTGCAACCTCCGCCTCCTGGGTTCAAGCAATTCTCCTACCTCAGCCCCCCAAGTAGCTGGGATGACAGGGCCCGCCACCATGTCCGGCTAATTTTTGTATTTTTAGTAGAGATGGGGTTTCACCATGTTGGCCAGGCTGGTCACGAACTCCTGCCCCAAGTGATCCACCCTCCTCAGCCTCCCAAAGTGCTGGGATTACACCCATGAGCCACTGCGCTCAGCCTGTTTTCACCTGTTTTCTGAAATCTGAGTAAATGTGGAGGGAGAGAGTGCCCTGGTGCTGGGGTACCGCCTAGTAACTGGTGGGGAATGAACTGGAAGGATGAGACCAGTTCCTTTTCCCAGCCTGGAACCCGCCCCGCCCTCCAGGAGTGCTTGGAATGTGCTCTTTGAAGGGCCCGAGTCTTCCACCAAATAAAGGCTTTTTCAGATGCTGATTTTGGTGCTGATGCTGTGTGGCTTTGTTTGGGTTCAGTTTTTATCCTGGCTGGCAGAGAGGTCTCTAAAAATGAGTCCCCGATGCTTTGTAAACATGACCTAGTTGCCGCAGTGACCCCAGCCGCCCTTCGGAAAACTGGAAGCCCCCGTGGATCGGGATCCGGCCTCCTTCATCCAGGGCTGCTGGTCGGGGGAAGCTCACCCGAAGGTAAATAAGAGTGGATCTTGGGAAGAGACCACTTCCTTGGGAAAGGTTGATTAGGTTAACTCTAACTTGACCTTCAGTTATCCAAAGTCTCTCTCCAGGGTTAGGGTGGAATTTTACATGGCAGAACAAGAACTAAAGATGACCAGGTTTAAGAAATTGATATCATAAAAGTATAGCAATTTGCCCCCAATGGTATAAACTTGTGTGTGGCCTGGTAAGGAGAGTTCTCCCTGGTGTTTTTGTGGCTGCAGCGCGCGGGAGGCTGTTCCCTTCCCGGGGCTCCCAGCCTGGGGTGAACTTCATTCCTGACAACTTCTCGGAGCCTGGTTGGATATCGGTGGCCGTCAAGTGCTGCTTTTAGAAAAGAGGCTGGTGAGGCCGGGCTTGGTGGCTCACGCCTGTAATCCCAGCACTTTGGGAGGCTGAGGCGGGCGGATCACCTGAGGTCAGGAGTTCAAGACCATCGTGGCCAACATAGTGAAACCCCGTTTCTACTAAAAATACAGAAATTAGCTGGGCGTGGTGGCGTGTGCCTGTAGTCCCAGCTACTCGGGAGACTGAGGCAGGAGAATTACCTGAATCCGAGAGGTGGAGGTTGCAGTGAGCCAAGATCGCCCCACTGCACTCCAGCCTGGGCAATGAGCGAGACTCTGTCTCAAAAAAAAAAAAAAAAAAAAAAAAGAAAAGAAAAGAAAAAGAAAAACAAGGAAAAAAGAAAAGAGGCTGGTGGGAAAATGTAGTTCCTGGAAGCCTCGCCTAGCTGTTGCTGTGCACACTGGGGGCCCGAGGCCCCAGGATCCCCCCGTGCCTTACCCACGCTATTTGCTGCCTGGCATCCCCACCCTGTCATCCCGAGAATCCCCACTGCATGTTTTGGATCCGTCCGGGATCCCTCCTTGTTAGGCCAGGTCAGCGTGAGGCCGCCTGCTGTGCCTCCTTCCCAGTGTCACGTTGCTGCGTCCACGAGCCTGGCTTCCGCTTCCATTCTCAGGGTCTGGACAGGGCCAGGCTCTTCCCAAGCGCACAGTCCACGTAGGCTGCTCATCTGGACTCGATGTCTCCGAGCAGATCGAGGCTGGCCCACCACTGCTGGCCCGCGACCCCTGCTGGTGGATCGAGGCTGGCCCGTGACCGGGGCAGGCGGACCTTCTCTGGGAGCCCTGTCTGTGCACAGTTGGCTTTGCAGCAGGCCCGTGTGGTCTGCTAGAAAAGGGGAGGTTGCAGAAGATTTTAACTTTGTTAAACTCATGAACTGATTTTGCCGCAGTAAAGCGTAATTCACATGATAAAAAACGTCAAATTGCATTTTACGCCATTGGTTTGAACCCTGGAGCAGTGAAGTTCCACAGTGTCATGATAATTCTTGGCGTTGAGTGACCTCACGATGTGCTGTCCGTCTTCTCGCTGTTCAGCCAGCAATTCACTGTCTGTAAAATAGGTCCAAAAGCCATCCCCACCTCCAAGGAGGGAGAGAGGATCGAATGAGTTCACTTAGAACAACGCGTGACACGTTTGAACACGGAAGAACACGGAAGCCTGTGTGTTAGGCGTTAACATTGTTCCCGCGTGAAGGGGTAGAAAAACAGGCAAAATCCATGATTTTTAAACGTTAAATTGTGTGGCGGTCAGTTAGTTCAGCACCACTTCTTCTTACGGTTTTAATTGTATTGTCAAAAAATTTCACAAAATTCAGTTTCTTGGTTTCCTCATCTGAATGAGAAGGTTGGCACTTAAATAGAATCTGTGACTGACTGTTTTGATGACTTTGGACGAGTAGTTCATCTGCTCTAAGCCTCAGTTTCCTCAGTCGCAAACAACACAAATGCCTGCTTCCTTTCTAAGATAACAGAGGTCTCAGAAAGTACAGGATAGGCCAGTGTACTGGCTCACGCCTGTAATCCCAGCACCTTGGGAGGCTGAGGCAGGAGGATTGCTTGAGCCCAGGAGTTTGCAGGCAGATCACCTGAGGTCAGGAGTCTGAGACCAGCCTGGCCAACACGGTGAAACCCTGTCTCCACTAAAAATACAAAAATTAGCTGGGCGTGGTGACGGGCGCCTGTAATCCCAGCTCCTCCGGAGGCCGAGGCAGGAGGATCGCTTGAACCCAGGAGGTGGAGGTTGCAGTGACCCTCAATCGCGCCACTGCACTCCAGCTTGGGCAACAGAGTGAGACTCCATCTCAAAAATAAATAAATAAATACATAATAATGATAATAAATAGCTGTGTATTTTGGAGAAATGGGTGCAGCCGGGTGTATGGCCTTCTGCTCCTTGTGGGACCAAAAGGGCATGTTCTTGCTTTGGAAGGGAGGGTCACATTCAGGGCGAGGGTGCGGTGGTGGCTCTGCAGCCCCAGCGGTGCAGGTTCTGGGCTGGTCTGCACGGGCCACGATGCTGTTCATAGAAGCTGAGCTCAGTTGGAGCCACCGGTTCCCACCACTGAGAATTACAGCCATTCCCCGTCGTGGATTTTTCCCATTTGTTTTCAGCTTGTTGTGACTCTTGTTCCTTCTCCTCGTCTGTGTAGTTCCTTCTGGGTAGAGATGTGTCTGTCAGCATTACCTGTCGACACCGTCCTAGCCACTGGGTTCTGGGAAACCCCATCATGGTGCCTGAGCTTCACGGAGTTGCAGAGCCGCCTGGCTTTAGAGAACGCTTAGAGAAGATGGAGATGGATGGAGACGGCTGTCCATCAGCTGTGCAGGGCCAAGCTGGGCCTGGATCCTACTTAGTCTCTCTGACTTCTTCTACTCAAGCAGGATGTCCGTTCCTGATGCCTTGCCCTGGGCAGCATGTGCTCAGCTCTGTTCAGGAAGCGTTGTGCTTGTGTGCCCTCCTGGGTCCCGACACCTGGGGGTGTTTGCACAGGGTGGGAAGGCTGAGTGTCCTGGGAAGTGTCCATGGGATGTATCAGTCAGGGAGGCTGGGCGCAGTAATAAACACGCCCAGCGTGGAAGGGCTTCCTGTGAGAGGGTGTGGCAGTCCGGGGGTGGGTCCCAGCCAGCCGCCAGCTCTCCCTGGAGTGATTCCTGGATGTTGAGGAGGGAGAGATCTGGAGTTAAGGAAGATGTGACTTTCTCAGTGGCCCTCAGACGTCTTGGCAAGTGAAGAGTGTGAAGAGGTGTGCCCCATCCCATGGCCACTGGAGAACTGGCAGAAGCTCCTAGAGCAGTTGGATGGGGAGATCAGAGTGGGTCTCAAGAGTGCCACTCCTCGGCATTGTGTGGATGGGCGGTAGTGAGAATAATTACTAAGGGCATCATACCCTCTCGTATCTGCATCACCCATAAGGGGTGGGCAGTGGTGCTGCTGTGTCTTGTCAGGAGGCCAGCTCTGTGTCACCCACCAGGCTGGGCTCAGCCACAAGTCGGCAACGTACTGCCTCCAGGGCAGATGCCATGGACCGTGGAGAAGCAACGCAAGGTCAGAGAGAAAAGATTGCGGCCGGCCGGTGTCAAGGCGGGGGACCTGTGAGCTGGGCCTGGAGCTGAGGCAGAACTTGATGGACTATGACTCAAGGTTGAGATGGGGCAGGGACTCCGGGGTAGGGGCAGAGGGCAGGTGCCGCCGAGCAGGAGGGAGGACGCGGCAGGTCACAGAGCCCACCAAGTCCGAAGCTGGAAGTTCAGATTCTTTGATATTCAGAGGTGGATCATCTGTGCTTTTTTTTTTTTTTTTAATCAGTCTCTCACTTTTTATCCATCATCTAATTGTGACAGCTTATTTGCCTTTATACCATAAGATGGGGAGTAGGGTTGAGATGAAATCCAAGCATCGCTTCCCTTCCCCGATGGTCGCCTCCCTGGGGTGAGACGTTCGATGTGTCAGACTTCACCAAGAGCATCTCCCGCCTCGGTGCAGTAATGGACTTGGAAACGATTTACTCCGGCACTTGGTTCCTGTCTCCATAAATGCGGCTGCTTTAAAGAGAATGTAAAAAGGGCTGTAAATTGGTATTGATTGCCGGTGGTCTTGAAGAACCCCAACTGAGGATTGACCGTTCCTTGGAGTGAAGGCTCCGCATTCAGACGCCTTTCGCCTTACATCATCATAATTGAGAAGGGAAAGGAGACGTGTTAGTTTCAGTTTGATTATTTACCATCAAGGCATAAACACTTCTCAGAGGCAGCTGAACCCATTTGTCCTGCCCCGCGCGCTTACTTGAGAAGGAACACGGAGAGTTGTTAGAATCAAACCGCCGCTCTCTGAATTCTGGGTGTATTATTGCAGTCTCGAAAAGACTGGTCATGTTTGTCTTTAAGTGTACCAGCGATCAGGCTTCTCATTTTACACCTCAAGGGTTTCCGATCCTCTTACCTCGCTCATCTGTTGCTCTCTCAGATAGGAGATACTTGGTTCTGTTTATGCTGCAGAGTGTGTTCAAATCCGTTTATGATTAAACACTGCTCAAACAGCCAGGGCAGGGTTTATTGACACACAGCGGCGTGATGAGGATGGAGTGGTAGGGGATGAATCATTGCTCTCTGTTCTGTTTATTTCCAATTGACAAGAGGTGACATTTATTTTTAAATCGTGCTCAGAGCTCTGTGACTTCTGCAGAACTCCAAAGGAGATTTCATTTTTAAAATACATTAAAGAGGAGCGATAATGACCCATGCCGGCAAAGGGGGCATGCCTTCTTCCTGGCCCCCTTAGGCCGATAACTCCACATCTGGAGCTCATAGATAACTTTGGTTCAGGTCATTTAATCCAAGTACATTTGTGGCTTGAAAAAAGAATTCTTTTCCTGCCCTATTAATTTGCTAGTTACTTACATTTTGAAATAGTCAACAAAGTTCATAGCTCTGGTCACAGCCCATTGTGTAATTTTAAAGTCGTTGAAAATTATTATTTCTTTTCTGTACTGATCGTAACAGTGCTCTGTGCCAGGCCCCAAGCTAGGCTCTGGGGTTGGGGCGGGCTGGAATTCCCGCTCACTGGGATTCCCACTCACTGGGATTCCCGCTCACTGGGCTTGGTGTCGCGGAAAAAACGAAGGCAGAGAAAGAATTAGACCACGGTGCAGCCACCGCAGCTTCTGGGCCAGGAAAGCCCTGCGAGGTCAGCTCCTTAAACAAGAGAATTTGCATAACCACCGTGTTTTTTTGTTTTGTTTTTTTTTTTTTTTTTTTGAGGCGGAGTCTTGCTTTGTCGCCAGGCTGGAGTGCAGTGGCACGATCTCGGCTCACCACAACCTCCCCCTCCCGGGTGCAAGTGATTCTCCTGCCTTAGCCTCCCGAGTTGCTGGGATTACAAGCACGTGCCACCACGCCCAGCTAATTTTTGTAATGTTAGTAGAGACAGGGTTTCACCGTGTTGGTCAGGCTGGTCTCCGACTCCTGACCTCGTGATCTGCCCGCCTTGGCCGCTCAAAGTGCTGGGATTACAGGCGTGAGCGACCGCACCCAGCCCCATGTTTTCTTTTGAGTTCTTTTTTCTTTTTTTCTTTTCTTTTTTTGGAGACAGAGTTTTGCTCTTGTTGCCCAGGCTGGAGTGCAATGGGTAGTCTTGGCTCACTGCAACCTCCACCTCCTGAGTTCAAGTGATTTCTCCTGCCTCAGCCTCCCAAGTAGCTGGGATTACAAGCATGCGCCACCACGTCCGGCTAATTTTTTGTATTTAGTAGAGACGAGGTTTCACTATGTTGGTCAGGCTGGTCTTGAACTCCTGACCTCGGGTGATCCACCCACCTCAGCTTCCCAAAGTGCTGGGATTACAGATGGGAGCCACTGTGCCCAGCCTCTTGATTTGTTACCCATCTTTAAGATGGTTTTTAAAGTCATCTATTCTTGAGCTCTGAAAACTGGCCCGTAACTCCCAAATCTTGTCACCTTTACAAGACAGAACAAGGAGAGAACAGAGATCATCTTTTCATGTTGACCCTATTTTCACTGTGTGTGTGTGTTTGTTGAGACAGTCTCGCTATGTCACCCAGGCTGGAGTGCAATGGCGCGATCTCGGCTCACTGCAGCCTCCACTTCTGGGGTTCAAGTGATTCTCTTGCCTCAGCCTCCCAAGTAGCTGGGATTACAGGCGTGTGCCCCCATGCCCGGCTAATTTTTGTTTAGTAGAGACAGGGTTTCGCCACATTGCCCTAGCTGGTCTCCAACTCCTGAGCTCAAGCTATCCGCCCACCTCCGCCTCCCAGAATGCTGGGATTACAGGCGTGAGCCACCAGCCTGGCCCCTCTTTTCACTTTGAAAGGAAAAGTTTAGGTTTAAAGACATTACTTTTGTATGTGAAAGTAGGAGTGCGTGCTTGCTTTGCTTTGTTTTTTCAAGGCTCATCTTAAGGATTTTGGCTTACGTATTTTCTAAGTAGGCGTTACATTCCCGCAGTTCAAAACTCAAAAGGTATGCGGTTAAAAAATTTGTTTTGGTTTTTTTTCCTCTCTCTCATCTCAGTTTCCCTCCTTAGAGAATCAGTTCCCAGCGTCTTGCACAGGAAGGGCATAAAACCCAGATGCTTTGTCCACCTGAGTCCGATTTCTCCAGAGAGCTGCGATGAGCATCATGCTTTTGTGTGCTTTTGGGAAGTCTGCGTGCACGTGGAGTTGTGTGTATTCAGGGAGCGTCTTGTTGTAACGTGGTTCTGCATCTTTTCCTTGGTACAGAACAGAAGCCACACACCAGCGACAATCAGAGGTTACATAGGCTTGGGGCGTAGCTTTTCTGATCAGATGAGTTTCACGGCTTTAGTACAGAAAATATTCAAAGCCAGTGCAGCTGGAATTGTGATATAGTGCACGGTGGAATTGTGATACGGGGCACGGTGGAACTGTGACGATACGGGGCACGGTGGAGCTGTGGCGATACTGGGCACGGTGGAGCTGTGGCGATACTGGGCACGGTGGAGCTGTGGCGATACGGGGCACGGTGGAGCTGTGGCGATACGGGGCACGGTGGAGCTGTGGCGATACGGGGCACGGTGGAGCTGTGGCGATACGGGGCACGGTGGAGCTGTGGCGATATGGGGCACGGTGGAGCTGTGGCGATACGGGGCACGGTGGAACTGTGATGATATCGGGCATGGCGAAATTGTGATACGGTGCATGGTGTTTTGTTTCAAGGAGAGATCGTAAGTCATGGCTTCAGTTTGCTGGCAAAGTGTGTCTCAGAGTGAAGCCGATAGGATCAAGCCCAAGTATTCAGGGGGCTCAGCTGTGGGCGGCCCGTGTACAGGAATGGGATCGCATGGTGGTCCAGATCGTCTGTGCACCCATCCTTGCCCTGCCTCCCTCCTTCTAGGGGGTTGGCTGGAACTCGGGCCCCGCTGGCCGGCGGTAGGAGCTGGAATGCCCGAGCTCTGAGAAGCTCTTCATCTATCAGCAGTCAGCTTTCCACTTAAGCAGAGCCAAGTTTAGAATGAATGAATAGGATATTTTGAAATGCTCTGGTGTTGTGAAATACGGAACTTTGCGAGTTCTTGCGGCCATCCCTTTTGTTCCCTGCTGTGACTGACTGGCAGGAACCAGGGCTTGCCAAGTCAGTCTGTAGTGCACGCTGTTAGATTGGTTGTCATTGGCCAAGCCAGCTCCGGGCACCCTGAGGTTCCCTCTCAGCGAATCCACCAAAGAGCACTCCCATCCACAGCCGGCTCTTTGAATATTTAAAGAAATGTAGGAAAAGCAAAACTCACAAGACAATCCTTCCAGCCACTGGTCACAGGATGGCCGTTGCTGAACTTCAACATTGGCCACCAATATCTGCTGTCTGTGCTTAAAGGATCAAAAATGCAGACCTCAGTCAGGCGCAGTGGTTCACGCCTGTAATCCCAGCACTTTGGGAGGCCAAGGTGGGCAGATCACTTGAGGTAAGGAGTTCAAGACCAGTTTGGCCAATATGATGAAACCCTGTCTCTACAAATTAGGCATGGTGGTGGGTGCCTGAAATCCCAGCTACTTGGGAGGCTGAGGCAGGAGAATTGCTTGAATCCAGAAGGCAGAGGCTGCAGTGAGTTGAGATTGCGCCTCTGCACTCCAGCCTGTGCAACATGTGCAACAGAACAAGACCCTATCTACAAAAAAAAAAAAAAAAGAAAGAAAGAAATACAGACTTCAAGGTGAAGGTTCACTTGAAGCCAGGAGTTCAAGACCAGCCTGGGTAACATAGCAAGACCCTGTTTCTACAAAAAAAAATTTTGTTGTGGTCAGCTGGATGTGGTGGCATGCACCCATAGCCCCAACTACTTGGGAGGCTAAGGCAGGAGGATCACTTGAGCCTGGGAGTTCAGGGCTGCCATAAGCTATGATGGCACCACTGCTCTCTAGCCTGCGTGACACAGCAAGGCCCTGTGTCCAAAAAAAAAAAGAGAAAAGAAATACAAACCAGCAGAATGGGCCACCTCCAAAAAGCCAGTACAGTGGGAGGGGCCCCAGACATGTCACTGTGGCCCGCTGTGGCCACGGGCAGGGCCAGAGCCTGAGCCTGGGTCCTTCTCAAGACCCAGTGCTGCTCTTGGAAGCGGGTGAGTACAGAGGCCAGTGAGGGCACAGCAGGTTCCGGGTGGAGGTGCTCCTTGGAAGCTGTGTGAGAGGGGCTGTGGGTATCTCCATTTTACTGGTTTGGAGCTGGCTTACATAGGCGTCACAAAACAGGTGTCTACAAGTTTTCATTTTATGAACTATTTTAAGCTGATTGCTTGATTTTTCTTTATCTTAATAGAGATTAAAATTGGTTGGTTTGTGTCTGGCTTGTATGTGCAGCACATCCCCAGGTGAAGGGCAAGTTGTACGTGGTGGGAGGCGCATGGCTGGGAGGCGTGTGGCTGAGAGGTGGTGGCTGGGAGGCGCGTGGCTGGAAGGTAGTGGTGGGAGGCGTGTGGCTGGGAGGCATGTGGCTGGGAGGTGGCTGGGAGGCGTGTGACTGGAATGTGGTGGCGGGAGGCACGTGGTTGGGAGGTGCGTGGCTGGGAAGGCATATGGCTGGAAGGTGGTAGCGGGAGGCGTGTGGATGGAAGGTGATGGTGGGAGGTGCATGACTGGGAGGTGTGTGGCTGGGAGGCATATGGCTGGAAGGTGGTAGCGGGAGGCCTGTGGATGGAAGGTGATGGTGGGAGGTGCATGACTGGGAGGTGTGTGGCGAGAGGCATGTGGCTGGAAGGTGGTGGCAGGAGGCGTATGGCTGGAAGGTGGTGGCGGGAGGCATATGGCTGGAAGGTGGTAGCAGGAGGCGTGTGGATGGAAGGTGGTGGCGGGAGGTGCGTGACTGGGGAGGTGTGTGGCTGGGAGGCATGTGGCTGGAAGATGGTGGCAGGAGGCATAAAGCTGGAAGGTGGTAGCGGGAGGTGTGTGGATGGAAGGTGGTGGTGGGAGGTGCATGACTGGGAGGTGTGTGGCTGGGAGGCATGTGGCTGGGGGGCGTATGGCTGGGAGGTGCCTGGCTGGGAGGCACGTGGCTGGGAGGCAGTGGCGGGAGGTGCATGGCTGGGAAGCAAATGTCTGGGCTGCGTAGCTGTAAGGCAAGTGTCTGTGAAGCGCGTGACGGGAGGTACTCCACCCTAGCCCCAGAGGCAGGGCCCTTCCCTGCACCTGACCTCACTGCCCGCCTGGTCCTGGTGGCCTCCTTGTCTCTCTGAGCATTGCAGCTTCATCTGCACGAGGAGGCGCTTGAACCCTGCCTCTAAATGCTGTTTCTTCTGAAGCTTTGCTGCACCGTGTATGTTTAGTTACAAACACACTAGTCCATGCTCCAGGTGAAGACCGACCACCGCCGTGTGTTGCCCGCGTCTTTGGGCTCTGGTCTCAGATTGGGTGATGGTTTTCTATTGTAAAAGTGGGAGAATATTAAGCATTTTTGCCTCGTCACGTTTTCTTCCTGATAAATGTCCACAGACCCTGGTTTATGTTTTTTTACTCCCCCTGTGTGCCATTTCAGTGTTGAAGGAAAGGAAAGTGGGGGTCGCTACCTCTGGGGGCCCTGTTGCCCGTGTTCCCACCAGCTCCATGGACACACTTTCCATTTGGAAACAATCACAGATTCACAAGGAGCAGCAGACGTGTTGCAGAGGTCCCTGCACAGCCCACCAGCCTCCTCCGACGCGTCCATCAGCATCACAACCGGGAAGTTGGCATCGGTGCGCTGTGTGTGGTTCCGTCATCTCATCCCGTGTGGCTCTGCGTGACCGCCACCTCGGTCACCACGCAGAGCCATCCCCACCGTGGCGGTCACGCAGCCATTGTAACCCTGGCAACCAGTAAATGCGTCTCCATGGCTGCAGGCCTGTCGTTATGAGAAGGTTTCAGAAGCGGGCTCGTCCGCAGCTCAGGGCCGTCTTTTCTGAGTTGTGGGCCTCAGGAGTGGATTCCTTTTTATTGCTGAGATGCCACTGGGTGGAGGTTCCCCTGTTTGTTTGACCCCCTGTCTACTGAAGTACATTAGTTTTTCCATTTTTCGACCTACTACAAATACAATAGCTGCTATGAGCAACCATGTTTAGGTTTTGAGCGGACCTAGGTTTCGCTTGTCAGGGTGAGTACCCGGGAGTGCAGTGGCTAAGGCCTGTCCTTGGCATAGGTTTTGTTTTTAAAGAAACTGCCGACCTCGCTTTCAGAGTGGCTGCCATATTTTACCTTCCTTCCACCCATGTATGAGAAGCCCAGTGTCTCTGCAGCCTCACCAGCATTTGCTGTATTTGTTTTAATTTTAGCCATTCTGATAGGTATGTAGCTTTTGTTTTTTTGTTTGTTTGTTTGAGACGGAGTTTCACTCTTGTCACCCAGGCTGGAGTGCAGTGGCACAATCTCGGTTCCCCACAGCCTCCGCCTCCGGGGTTCAAGCGATTCTCCTGCCTCAGCCTCCCGAGTAGTTAGGATTA
Source organism: Pan troglodytes (assembly GCF_028858775.2). NCBI lineage: Eukaryota > Metazoa > Chordata > Mammalia > Primates > Hominidae > Pan > Pan troglodytes. The sequence goes on from NC_072404.2 coordinate 10,646,518, forward strand.
GAGGGACCCACCACCACGCCCGGCTAATTTTGTATTTTTAGTAGAGACGGGGTTTCACCATGTTGGTCAGTCTGATCTCGAACTCGAACCTCAGGTGCTCCACCCACCTTGGCCTCCCAAAGTGCTGGGATTACAGGCATGAGCCACCACAGCCAACCTTGTTTTTTTTGTTTTGTTTGTTTGTTTTGTTTGTTTGTTTTTGAGACAGGGTCTCACTCTGTTGCCCGGCTGGAGTGCGATGGCACAATCATGGCTCACTGCCGCCTTGAAATCCTGGGCTCAAGTGTTCCTCCCGACTCAGCCTCCCGAGTAGCTGGGACTACAAGCGTGCACCACTATGCCTGGCTAATTTTAAAAAAAGATTCTTTTAATAGAGATGAGGTCTTGCTGTGTTGTCCAGGCTGGTTGCAAACTCAGCCTCAAATGATCCTCCCGCCTCTGCCTCCCAACGTGCTGGGATTACAGGTGTGAGCCACGGTGCCTAGGGAGTAGGTAGCTGTCTTAGCTTTGTGTTTCCCTAATAGCTAACTACACTGCACATTTTTTTTTTGACAGAATCTCACTCCATCACCCAGGCTGGAGTGCAGTGGCGAGACCTTGCCTCACTGCAACCTTTGCCTCCTGGGTTCAAGCAATTCTCCTGCCTCAGCTTCCTGAGTAGTTGGGACTACAGGCACACGCCACCATGCCCATCTAATTTTTGTATTTTTAGTAGAGATGGGGTTTCACCATGTTGGCCAGGCTGGTCTCGAACTCCTGACCTCAGGTGATCTGCCCGCTTTGGCCTCTCAAGGTGCTGGGATTACAGGTTTGAGCCACCGCGCCCGGCCTGCATTGAACATCTCTTCATGTGCTTATTTACCATCTGCAGAGCCTCTTCAGTGAAATACCTCCTCGTGTGTTTTGTCCTCGTTCTAATTGAATTGTTTGGTTTTTATACTGAATTTTGAGTTTTTCCTGTATTCTAGATAGGAGTCTCTTCTCCCAGCTTGTGACCTCTTTATCCTCTCATTGGACACCTGCGCCCATCCAGAGCTTTACGTTTTGATGACATCCGATGTGTTGAGTTTTTTTTTTTTCTTTTATAGATCCTGTTTTTGGTGTCATGGCTAAGAACTCTTCACCAAGCCCCAGGTCCTGAAGGATTTTTTGAAATTTGAATAGTTTTTCCCTCATTGGTTTCTCCCTGGCTGCCTTGTTTCTGGTTTTCAGAAGCCTGGTTGAGTTTCTTCGGGTTCATCCTGCATGGGGCTCACTCATCTTCAGTCTGTAGGTTTATCATTCTGGCCAAATCTGTACATTTTTCAGCCATTATTTCTTTGAGGGTTTTTTGCCTCATCTGCTTTCTGTTCTTCTTCTGGGATTCAGTGACATGCATGGGAGAGCTTTTGTTATGTATGGTCTAGTGTGTCCCTGAGACTGTTAAGATTTTATTTTCAGCCTCTTTTTCTCTGTTGTTCAGGTTGGGTAATCTTTACTGTTTCAGCTTCAAGCTCGCTGATTTCTTTCCTATGGCTTTTTCATTCTGTGTGAGCCCATTCATTGAGGTTTCATTTCAGCTGCTGTACTTTTTAGATGTAAAATTTCCCCTGTGCCTCAGTGGGGATGGGCAGCCTGTGGCCAACTTCGATGCTGGCAGAGCCAGGCCGGGGAGACTCCAGCCTCAGCCCCATCTCTCCCGAGCAGGCAGATGCTTCCTGAGAATTAGGCAGACCTGTTGGAAACTGGCTTTGTATGCTGCGTGCCTAGCTTTTTGCTTTTTTTTTTTTTTGAGACAGAGTCTCTGTTGCCCAGGGTGGAGTGCAATGGCGCGATCTCGGTGCAATGGCGCGATCTTGGCTCACTGCAACCTCTACCTCCTGGGTTCAAGCGATTCTCCTGCCTCAGCCTCCTGAGCAGCTGGAATTAGAGACATGCATCACCACGCCCACTTAATTTTTGTGTTTTTAGTATAGACGGGGATCCATAAAAGAAAGAAAAAACTCAACACACGTGTTAGTCAGGCTGGTCTCGAACTCCTGACCTTATGTGATCCGCCCACCTCGGCCTCCCAAATTTAGCTTTTTACCTAGGTCTTTTTTGTCTTTCAGTTAAGTTTTGTAGTTTTCTCTGCACGGGCCCTCCGTGCCCCGTCCCTTTCTTGCTTTACTCTGTCACTGTTGCCGTAAGTGCTTTCCCGAGTCAGCAGCCTCCCTCTGCGCATCAGGGCCCTGGAGGAGGTTCTCCGTTGAGTCTGCACGCTTGGCTCAGTGCAGCAGCTCAGACTGGAGCTTGGATCCTGGACATCGTGGGGGCTTTGCCTGTGTGTGGCAGTGCACAGGGGCCTTGGGAACCCCCCGGAGCTCCCCAGCCTTGAGCTGCCGGCCTAGCCCTGTGTCGCTGCAGCCCACAATGGTGCAACCTTCTGATTACCTTGGTGAGAAGCGACCATTCCCTGCGACCTCCAGCCTGTTTCCTGCAGGTGACAGTGGCTCAGTAAAATGCCTTGAATTCTAATCTCCAGGCGTCGGCTGTCAGTTAACTTCAGAAAGAACTTTTTCTGAAACTTTGAGAATAAGAATAATTCCAGCTCTCCAATGATAAGAGCTCACAGATGGCAGCCTAAGAAGGACTTTTCTCTTTTCTTTTTCTTTTTTTTCTTTTTTTTTTTTTTTTGAGTCAGAGTCTTGTTGTGTCACCCAGGCTGGAGTGCAGTGGTGCGATCTTGGCTCACTGCAACCTCTCCCTCCTGGATTCAAGCAGTTCTTCTGCCTCAGCCTCCCAAGCAGCTGGGATTACAGGCGTGAGACACCACGCCCAGCTAATTCTTGCATTTTTAGTATAGACAGAGTTTCACTGTATTGACCAGGCTGGTCTTGAACTCCTGACCTCATGTGATCCTCCTGCCTCGGCCTCCCAAAGTGCTGAGATTACAGGCGTGAGCCACCACGCCCGGCCTGTTTTCATTTTAATATTTGAGTTTTGTTTTTCCAAATTAGATTTCTCAAATGTAAATGCATCCCTTTCTCGTGCAGGAGTAACGGGGACACGCACAGCCGTGTTACTTTCTCCCAGAGGAGGCAGCCGGGGTGAGACTGGTGACCCTGCTGCATCCCATACCCTCCACCCATCCCAGCAGCCTCCTGACTGTGGGCGGGACGTGCTTGAGGAGGGGACTTTGGTGGGGCCTTGGGCTCTTGGTCACATCCTGCCCTGATTCAGAAGATGGCGGGGCAGGAGGTGTCTGTGTCTCAGCAGATGCTGGATTTCACGTCCACGGCCGCCTGGAAATAAATGCCAGCACCGTGCAAGCTGACTTTGCATTCTCTGCCTTTCCCAAGCGTCCCTGCCTCAGATTCCAAAATCTGTTGTTCTACAAACTCTCTAAGGTTTTACCCAGATTCCCATTGTTGCCTCTTATGTACTTTGGTCGTTCGTATTTCCTAGGCTTAGAAACCATTCTCCTGTGAAGAGGCCTTCCCTGAGATCCTGGCCAGAGGAGGTCCCGTGGCCAAGTGGCAGCGGTGCCGGACATACACGGCAGGGCAGTGCGCTGCTCAGCACCAGTGGCCTCAGCCCGGTGCCAGCGTGCTGGGACGGGTACACTCGTGCCTGTTAACCGCACACCTGCGTGCAGCACGGGCACACTCGTATACAACGGGCACACATGCACGTCAGGCGCACACTCATGCACATTCATGTGCTGTCTCTAGTGTTTTCTGAGAAACGGGATTTTCCTTGGGTGAAACGAGGAAGTTGTAGGAGACCCACCTCAGATGCTCGGCTGCACATCTGGGGAGAGTCAACCGCCCAGCATGGCTTTTGGCTTTGAGGGATTCCGTTCCTTTGCTGCTGCCTTGGCCACAGGCCTCCACAGCCCTCTGCTGTGTCTGTACACGTTCTCCATCCCTCTCTCGTTTGGGCTCCGGTTCCCGCAGAATTGGCATCCAGGTGAGGTGCCTGTGGGCAGAGCTGTTGATGGAAGAGGGTGTGGTCAGAGGCAGGGCAGTCATTGTAGGAAGAACCCCCAGGAGCAGGTGGCCGACGCAGGCACCCTCAGACCTGAGATCCAGGCAAGAGGCAGCGCTGGGTTCAGATCACCACACAACCTGTATCAGCTTGTGATCCCGAACAAAAACCCGTCTTCCCAAGCCTGTTGACGATGATGGTAACGGCACCGTGCTCACTCCAACGCCGTGGCTGTGAGCGGAGCAAGCTTCAAAGCACTGGGTGCAGGGCGCCTGCTCGCGGTCACCCATAGGGTGGGTGGACACCCAGGGCGGCTTGCACGTTGCACGTCCCCCGGCTCTGCACCGAGCAAGTGGGCCTGGACCCTGAAGGATGTGGCTGCTGCCCGACTCCAGAGTGACAAATATAGCAAAAGAGCTTGTTGGTAAATACTGCCTGAAAACATTGGCTTAATTTGTCTTCTCAAAGCTGTTTTTGTTTTCTGTGGGGTTTTTTTTTTGGACGTTCCCAGCTGACTAAATTTGCATTCTTCCTTCAGGGACCATCTTGGAATAATCTTGCTCAGCTGAATAATGTTGCAGACTAAAAATAGCAAATGCAGCCCCGAGCCTTCCTGTCGCCTCTCGGGCCTGTCCATCCCGTCAGCCCACGGTGCCTCTACAAACACAGGTCCCTCCTTGCTGTGGTACAATCAACACGGCACAGGACCGAGCGTGGAGACTTGCAGCAGTGCAGGAAGCTTTTCCTTTCTCTCAAAACCGTTACTACCAATGTTTGTTTATTTGAGATAGGGTCTTGCTCTGTCTCCCAGGCTGGAGTGCAGTGGTGCAATCGTAGCTCACTGCAGCCTCAACCTCCTGGGCTCAAGCAATCCTCCCGCCTCAGCCTCCCAAATAGCTGAGACTACCAGTGTGCACCACCACACCTGGCTGACTTCTTTGTATTTTTGGTAAAGATGGGGGTCTCACTATGTTGCCCAGGCCGGTCTCGACCTCCTAGGCTCAAGCGATCCTCCTACCTCAGCTTCCCAAAGTGCTGGGATTACAGGCGTGCGCCTCTGTGCTCAGCCCATTCGATTTTTAAAACCTTAAATGACCCTGCGTCTTCTGCTGCCTACTTTTTCGAGGGCTTTTGGTACTTTGGATTATTAAGTTGTGTGAGTGAACATGGTAATGACCTTGCCATAGCAGCTCTTGGTGCTCTGAATGGCTGCGCACCAGGCAGCGCCCAAGACCTCCGTGCTCCCAGCTGGGATTCTGTGCACATCCAGAGTTTGTGTTTTGGGGATTGTTGTTGTTGTTTTTTTCTTTTTGAGATGGAGTCTTCCTCTGTCACCCAGGCTGGAGTGCAGTGGTGCAATCTCGGCTCACTGCAACCTCCGCCTCCCGGGTTCCGGCGATTCTCCTGCCTCAACCTCTCGGGTAGCTGGGATTACAGGCACCCACCACCACGCCCGGCTAATTTATGTATTTTTTTGTAGAGACGGATTTCACCATGTTGGCCAGGTTGGTCTCGAACTCCTGTTCTCAAGTGATCTGCGTGTCTTGGCCTCCCAAAGTGCTGGGATTACAAGCGTGAGCCACTGTGCCTGGCCCAGAGTTCGCTTTTTCTTTGGTTGGGGAGCTCTGACTTAATTTCTCTCTGAAGCCAAGCATTTCTATTTTGTCCAAATGTGTGAATCAGGGGTCTGTGCCTCGTTGTGTGTGTGTGTGTGTGCGCTGCGTGGCTCCACGGCCCCCATCCTAGACTGTGGTCCAGGCCAGGGCTCTGGGCTCAGCAGACAGCCAGGCTGCTTCCACTGGTCTGTGAAGCTTCTGTCTCAGTGCTCAAGGTGGCCTCAGTGTTCAGCATGGTTGCCAGTGCCCCGGTCATTATGTTTCCATTCCAGAGGGGAGAGAGGAGGGAGGGATGGTGGGCGGTGATCCTCTGGGTAGCTCTCTGCCCACCTCTTCAGAGACTCCCACGAGGGCTGTGCCGTAGACCACACCCACTTTGCATTGCTGGCCCCCAGCTGCAAGGGGAGCAGGAAAGTCATCTTTTAGCTGAGTGCGTGGCCACACAGAAAAATAGTGGGGACAGGGAGAGGAGAAGTGGGTTTGGGGGGAGCCCCGCCCTCCTAACCCTGCCTGCTGCCCTCTGTCCCCAGCAGGAGCTCCCCCGAGCCCATCCAAGCGCGGTGCACCCGCCACCCCCAGCGTCCTCCGCGCCCACCTTGCCCTAAACCCCACTGTGCTGTGCTCGCTCGCAGTTCCTGCAGGCGCGTGTTCTCTCTCTGAATTTGTTTCATTTCACTGCAAGTTAGGGTCGCGGGGGTAGATCGGAGCTGCCTCTTGAGAATAGCAGTGCCCAGGCTTTGGCCCAAGTGGCCAGAACGCCCCTTGGAGCACCGACGCCATCGGCTCCGGGAAATGCAGCGAGCACAGAGCCCAGTCCCTTGGTCTGACCGGGGGCGCTGCTTTTGTTCAGAAATAGGTGGGGGTGATGTCATCGGATTTTTTTTCACTGCTGTTGCCCAAAGTGAAACCGGGCTTAGTTGTTGTCTCAGGAGCCCAGCCAGCCAGGGGGACACGGCCTTCTGCCCACAGGCAGAGGCCCGGGGCCAGATGTCCGCTTTCTCTTTCGCTCCGCAGGAGTGAGAAGCAAGGACCTCACTGCCTTTGCGCGGCCGGGCCCCTCCGGCCAGTCTGTGTGAACGGACTCTCCGGGCCTCGCCCATGCTCTGGGCGTGTGGCTGTGTTGGGAGGACGGGAGCTCTACTGCTTGGCAGTGGACACACCCAGGCTGCCGACTGGCCCAGTGGGTGGCGATGCCACTTACATGTGATTTCTCAATCTCCGTCAACTGCCGTGGCTGCCCGGGCTGGGCTGCCCCGTAGGTTTCAGTTCTTCAGGGCAACAGGCTGGGATCCAGGCAAGGTGCCCGCGCTCAGAGGGGTAGGGAGCCAGGGGCACATGTGCTGGGCGTGGGCTGGGGCTTCTGGCTGGCGGGGGTGTGGGTTTGGGCCTGGTGGGATTCCCCATATTAGGAAGGTGAGCTGAGCTCGGCTGCAGTGGCTGAAGCAAGGAAGTGATTTGTCAAGCCATTTAGACACTGTCCCTGTTTTCTTTCAACAAACAGAACTTTTTTTTTTTTTTAAGCAGCGAAGACCTTTTGCTCTCTGTTGGGGTGTGATTGGGGTTTGCATTTGTGGGCTCTCTTGAGCTTTGCCGATGTCTTCAAGGATGGTATCTAAAGGGAAAGTCTTAAAATAAATAACTTTGAATTTGGATAGGAATGTCTATGCAGTGAGGGACAGGAGGCTTCCGTGTGTTTCACCAGAACGTTCTTGTTCTTGGCCAACGAATGCTTTTACTTAGGAAGCACGAGACGTGTGCTGCAAACCGTCTGTTGGAGCTGGCCGCGGCAGGACGGCGATCACCTTCCTGGCAGGCCCCTCCTGGACTCTGCCCTCTGCTTCTGAAAGCGTTTCCTCCACCAGCTTTAGCAAAACTGGGCCTGGCAGATCATTTGAAGTCAGGAGTTCGAGACCAGCCTGACCAACATGATGAAACCTTGTCTCTACTAAAAATACAAAAAAGTTAGCCGGGCACAGTGGCACGTGCCTGTAGTCTCAGCTACTCAGGAGGCTGAGGCAGGAGAATCGCTTGAACCCGAGAGGTGGAGGTTGCAGTGAGCCAAGATTGTGACATTGCACTCCAGCCTGGACGACAGAGCGAGACTCCGTCTCAAAAAAAAAAAAAAACAGTGCCTGGGCCTTGGAGGTGCCTGGGTCCAGAAGACAGACAGCGGGAGCTCACGCCTGTCATGTCGCTCTTGTTTCTTCTCCCCTTTGCAGGGCGGCAGCTGCTTTGCCCTCAAGTCTTCTCTTTTCGCCCACTCTATTCATAGGGGGAAATGACAACACAGGCGCTTTCCCTCAAACTCTGTGTATTCATACATCACCAGAGTGTTCAGAGAAGTGGGATATTTTGGTGAGTTAATTTACTTAATGTGCTTAGCACACAGTACCTGGTATATATAATAATAGCAGATATTAGTTGTCAACTACTAATTTTAATTTTTTTTTTACAAACGGGGTCTTGCTCTGTCACTCAGGTTGGAGTGCAGTGGCACAATCATAACTCATTGCAGCCTTGAATTCCTGGGCTCAAGTGATCCTCCTGCCTCAGTCTCCTGGAGTAGCTGGGGCTAGAGGCATGCACCACTATGCCAGGCTAATTTTTTTATTTTTATTTTTTGTTGAGATGGGGTCTCACTCTATTGCCCAGGCTGGTTTTGCCCTCCTGGCCTCAAGTGATCCTCCCACTTTGGCCTCTCAAAGTGTTGGGATTACAGGCATGAGCCACTGCTCCCAGCCTATTATTATTATAGAATTTCATGTTAAGGTTTGCAGGTTATTCTTTTACTTTATTTTTAAATTTTATTTATTTATTTTTTTGGCAAGGGCGTCTTACTCTGTTACCCAGGCTGGAGTGTGATGGCGTGATCTCAGCTCACTTCAACCTTCGCCTCCCGGGTTCAAGTGATTCTTGTGCCTCAGCCTCTGGAGTAGCTGGGATTACAGGCGTGCAGCACCACGCCCAGCTAGTTTTTATATATTTAGTAGAGACCCGTTTCACCATGTTGGCCAGGCTGGTCTTGAACTCCTGACCTCAGGTGATCCTCCTGCCTTGGCCTCCCAAAGTACTGGGATTACAGGCTTGAGCCACGGCGCCCGGCCTGATTTTGCAGGTTGTTCTAAAGCGCGGTGTTTCTCCATTTAGGCTTCAGTGCTGAGGGCGGCCTGCTGTCCGTCCCTGCGGCAGACTGGGCCCTGTCCCACCTGCCCGTCACTCCTCGATGTCACATCAGAGTGCTCGCTCCTGGGTGGGAACCCGCGCACGGAGGAAACACTTTACCAGAGTAAACGAGATTATAACTTGTTTGCCAGAGAACCTCTCCTGTGGCCACGCCTGAACCTCTCCTGGGTCTGTCCGTCGTCTTCACGTTGGTGCTTGGACACCCGTCCTTCGGGAGGGGAGGAAAAGCGGCCTGTAAAATGGAGACAGTCGGTGGCGTGTGTTTGCCGATTGGACTGGCATTGGTATAGACAGATACCGATCACTGCACAGATATTTCCAGGGGCCCTTCCCCAGCCATGTTTAGTGGCACTGACCTCAGGCAGCTGGGCCCCCGGGACAGCAACCAGGGGACTGCCCTGGCCCTGGATGGCAGCCGGGACCGGCTCACAAGCTTCTGTTTGGAGCAGTTCTGTTGGCAGCCCCCCGCCTCCAGTGGAGATGTGACACGACTCTTTCTTGCCTGCCAAACGTTCTCTGATTCTTTGGATCATCGATCCTAACACAGCAAAGGCGGTATTGTTGCTGTCCTTTCAAGGTTAATCCAGGATCAGAAAAGTCTAATCATTTCTCTGTGGTTTTTGGAATTTCCAAAGAGCACCCAGATTTTAACCCTCAGTCCTCGGGGTTGTCCGGCTGCGGCTGTGCCGCTGTTGAGCATTAAGCTCATTCCACCTCACATATAAACTTGTTTATATGCATTTACCTCCTGGGAGACTCCACATTCCTGAGAGAACTGCATGGTTATGAACTCTTCCTCGTGTGCACTAAAGTGCACGTGCTGTGTGTGTACTGACCCTCTGCCCTGTGGGAGCCACGTGCTGTGGGGAGAACAGACCAGCAGCAGATAGGACTCCTCCTCCAGGAACCTGCTACCAGCTAGGCGTGGTGGTGCAAGCCTATACTTCTAGCACTTTGGGAGGCTGTGGCAGGAGGATCACTTGAGGCCAGGAATTTGAGGCCAGCCTGGGCAACATAGTGAGACCACGTCTCTTTTTGAAAAAAAAAAAAAGAAAGAAAGAAAAGAAAACGTATTCTTCTTAAGTCGGGCATGAGAGTGAGCCAGGGAATTCAAGGAAGGCTGCCTAGATAGAGAAGGGGACCCTGGGGAGCAGTCTTAGAGGACGCAAAGTCTATGCAGATAAACCAGCGTCTGGTACTTGGTATCAGTCAGGTGGCCAGTGAATAATGACTACGTGGAATTACTGTGGACAGCATTTTGAGATCTGCAGATTAAGCCATTTTGACTTCCCAGAAGCATTTTCTTAAACCAGCGTAGAGACAGAAGATGAAAGATAACCTGAACTGCTCGTCGCGAGCAAGCTCTGCCCGGGTCAGCCCCAGAGGGTTGCAGAACACTGTGTCTGTGTCCACTGTCTTAAAGAGCCCAGTCCATCTTTACGCGGTCTTTTTATGTCTGTTTAAGCCACACAGCATGGTGGGGAGCGGAGGTCGTTTCGGAGCCTACTCTCCGATCCTCAGGATCCTCTTCGGGAGCAGCGGGCAGTGGCTTTCTCCTGGGCCAGGCAGGGTTGTCTGGGGAGTGGAACGTCTGCTAGAAATGCAGATTGCTGGGGCCACCGCCGTTTGGCCGTGTCAGTCATCTGGGGGTCCCTTAGACTCTGCAGAGTAAAGCTGTGGGAGTCACCGCGGGTCCCCATGGCGGGATTGGGAAGCAGTCACCTACCGATGAGCGTTCCTTCCGCGAAGGGAAGGTGGGGGGATTTTGAAGGAGCTGTGAACACCGAGGGTGCCGTCCTCGCCCGTGCTGCCATGGGGTGCTCAGGACTGCCGGGCCCCGGGAGCCCCACCCGGCAGGACACACACCTGAGCCCCAGGGAGGGTCGGTGGCCATGGCTGTGCTTGGCCGCCTCTGTGGGGCTCCATCCTAATTCAGTGAGGTCTCTCGCCACCTTCCTCCAGGGTCTTCCTGAGACAGAGACGGAGACTTCAGCTTCAAAAAGAAACCCTGGCCGGGTGCGGCAGCTCACGCCTGTAATCCCAGCACTTTGGGAGGCCGAGGCAGGTGGATCACCTGAGCTCAGGAGTTTGAGACCAGCCTGGCCAACATGGTGAAACCCCGTCTATACTAACAATACAAAAACTAGCCAGGCCTGGTAGTGGGTACCAGTAATCCCAGCTACTCGGGAGGCCGAGGCAGGCGAATCACTTGAACCCGGAAGGCGGAGTTTGCAATGAGCTGAGATCCAGCCACTGCCCTCCAGCCTGGGCGACAGAGCGAGACTCTGTCGAAAAAATTTAAATAAAAAAAAGAAAAGGAAAAAGAAAGCCCGGCTTCGGTCAGACCGTTGTCTGCGGTTTTCACCGCGTGTCACCAACTCAGCATATGGGCTTGAGTATCTCGCTGTCTTTTCTTTTTCCAAATAGGACGTGCTTATTTGCCTGATTACAAAAATAGATGCATTCTCCCTATTTAAAAAAATTAGGCCCTATGAACACATAAGAACTTACAAACACTAAAACTGCTACCGTGTTTTAATTCACACACCCCACGCACACCCCCACATTGTTGTCACTACGAGAACGGAGGGCCCAGAGCCGAGTACACTCGGCCAGGGTGAGTGATGGGCAGGCACAGAGCTGTGTCCCTGACCACCCTGCTACCCAGCTTGCCACCGCTGTCAGCCGTGGGGTTCAGGAGAACAAGGCTGCGGCATGGACCAAAAGTGGAGTCACGGTGGCAGCTCTGGTTCCTGGAGGAGGGACGCAGGCCCAGTGGAGAGGGCGTGGTTTGCAGGCACCAGTGCTGGTTCCGTGTCTGTCGGGGAGGGGCTGGACGTTTGTGTTGCTGTCAGGGACCTTGCCGACCCAGCCCCTGCCCCGCCTTCAAGTTTGTGCCTTATATTCCAAAGCCGCCACACTTGAGACGTCCTTGCTGCGGGTTCTTCTGTAACCTGTGTCCCTTCACTGCCTTGCACTGCTCTTAGCACGCTGGCAAAGACGTGGTCTCTGCAATAGAGAGGCGCCTATGGCTGCAGCCACCTGTGTTCGTTTTGGGGTTGTCATAAATAAATGCCTTCCATTTTTAATAGAAAGACAGTATTTTAGGTTAAAAAATTTAAGGTTGTCAGAATTCTCTGATTTGGGGATTTTATATGTTAACGTTTCTTTCAAAACCATTTCCTGAGGATGGGCGCGGTGGCTCACTCCTGTAATCCCAGCACTTTGGGAGGCCGAGGCAGGAGGATCCCTTGAGGCCAGGAGTTGGAGACTAGCCTGGGCAACATAACAAGACCCTGTCTCTACAAAGAATCAAAACCATTTGCTGAACAGTCTTATTTCTCGGAGGAGTTTAAGCAAACACTGCAGGGCCTCCGGCATTCCAGTTTCAGGCCTTATCTGACGTGGCCCACCCTGGGACCGTCACCTGACTTCCTGTCCCTGCACAGAGAACTTGCTGGTAGGGGGTGGTGAGGGGCCCCCGAGGTGGTGGGTGAGCATCCCTGCAAGTCAAGCTCTGCTGTTCCCCGGCCTTCCCTTGAGACTCTTGGGGGCCTGGGCCCTGCGGGACGTTTTCCCCCTGCCTCAGAGCCAAACCACTTAACAGAACCAGGCGAGCCAGGTTTAATACTTTATCGGGTATCCTAAAGCCACGTTGCAGCCTGCAAAATTCGAAAAGTACCTGTTATGGAGTATATAACAGCTTTTGCCTCCCATTCTTGAGTCTTTCATTTCTTCAAGGACATGGTAGCAACATTTAAAGAACCTTTTGAAAAGAGAGAGGCGGCCGGGCACAGTGGCTCACGCCTGTAATCCCAGCACTTTGGGAGGCCAAAGCGGGTGCATCACCTGAGGTCAGGAGTTCAAGACCAGCCTGGCCAACATGGTGAAACCCCGTCTCTACTAAAAATACAAAAATTAGCCGGGCATGGTGGTGGGCACCTGTAATCCCAGCTACTCGGGAGGCTGAGGCAGGAGAATCGCTTGGACCTGGAGGCGGAGGTTGCAGTGAGCTGAGATTGCACCTCTGCACTCCAGCCTGGGCAACAAAGCGAAACTCTGCCTCAAAAAAAAAAAAAGAAAAGAAAAGAGAGAGGCCTCCTTATAACACCATCCTTATCCTGGGCTGTTTTCCTTTCTCCTTCCAGTCCTTGTCTAATAACAAGAATAACTGAAGCACATTTTCAGTAACCGCTTGCTACATGCCAGCCGTCCGGTCAGGACTGATGTTCACGGCATGGAGACCTGAGGCCACACAGAGGCCGGGCTGGCCAGGGCGGGGCTCAGATTCAGTGACTTGCCCAGGTGCCCCCAGGGCATCCGAGCAGCCCAGGCTCCAGCCAGGCAGGTCTGACTTCACCTCCCTTGCCGTGAGCCGCTGCACTGTTCCACTTGGGCTTCTGCTACATTTATCAAGCTGTTGTAAACGTTTCCATATTCCCCCACGCCTCAGTATTTAGCGAGGGCTCCTTATGTGTGACACGCCCTGTGTGCGTCTGATGACGTTGCTTGGAATCATTTGTTCAGTCCTCACAAGAACTCTGATTATGCACCATCATTACCCCAGTTTCGCTGATGAGGGAAACCAGGCCAGTGTATGAAGAGACTGACCAAAGATCCCAGTGCTGACAGTTCTCCATTCATTCATTCATTCATTCATTCACCATCATAGCCCACTGCGGCCTCCGCTGCCCAGGCTCAAGCCATCTTCCCTCCTCAGCCTCCCAAGTAGTTGGGACTATAGGTGTGTGCCACCACACCTGGCTAATTTCTTAAACAATTTTTAGAGACAGGATCTCACTGTGTTGCCCAGGCTGATCTCGAACTCCTAGGCTCAAGCGATCGTCCCACCTCGGCCTTCCAAAGCGCTGGGATTACAGGCGTGAACCACCGTGGGATTACGGGCATGAGCCACCGCTCCAGCCAATATGCATAGTTTTAAATGGCCATAGTAACGCAAGGCTTCAAACAGAAGTCCTCAGGTCTCACTTCGCAGAGGCAGTGGCTTTTAAAGCATCCTGATTAACAGTCTGAGCTGCTATTCACTGAGTTTTCGCCCTGTTGTAGACACACATGGCTTTCTGTTAGAGAAGACAGGGTCTGGCTCTCCTGCTGCCCTCCTCATCTGGAGCCGCAGGTCTGCGCCGCACGCCCCTTACACGTGTGCCTCTTTCCCGTAGCGCAGAGTTTCTTTATCTTCTTACTCGTCCAGCGTTCTCTGTACCTATTGTGAATTGATGTCTGGACGCTGACACAACTCTAGAACTCCGCTCAGCAGTTGGGTAACACAACATTCCTGTCCTTCATTTCTCCTGGGAACTTTCTCCTGAGAGCCCTGGCTCTCTCCTGCACAGCTCTGGGCTCCTGCACAGCTCTGGGCTCCTGCACAGCTTCTGTTCTGGGGCTTTTCACCCTCTTCCTGGATTCTTTCAGTTAGGACATAGTTTTGATTTTGCAACAAAGGTCAAAAATAACAAGGGCCAAGTTTGTTTCTTTTATACGTGACGGTCTTTTTTTTTTTTTTAATTTTATTATTTTTTTATTTCAAGCTGGGTTCTTGCTGTGTTGCCCAGGCTGGTTTCAAACTCCTGGGCTCAAGCAATCCTCCAACCTCATCCTCCCAGAGTGCTGGGATTATAGATGTAAGCCACCATACCCAGCCACACATGACCATCTTAATGTCAGCTATGACCTGGAGGCACCAGACTTTTTCTATTACGTTGCTTGTTGCTCCGTTATGCAGTGTGCCTTTATGGCCCACTGTGGCTGCTCGGCTCCTGCCATCACAGCAGTATCTGGCCGTTGGGAAGGGAAGGAGTGAAGAAGGCCCTTGGTTCCTCATATAGACATGACCCATTTGTATCCCGTTGACCAGCTCATAGTCTCATGGTTGCAAGAGGGGCAGAGAAACATGGTCTTCAGTTGGGTGGGCGTTTCTCTGTCTCCATGTTTGCTATAGAAGCAGGAGAGAAGGTGCTCTGGGAACTACAGTCTCAGCCACAGTCCAGGAAGCTGCCCAGTGCCCACATGGGAACTGCATCCTGCAGGTATCGCTCGTGAAAACCGGCCTGGCGTCTTCTGGCCCTTGCTCTTGGGTCTGCTGTTTCTCTCACGGGAGTGGCTGCTCTGAGGTCCCCGAAGCTGCAGGCTGGGTGGGACGGTGGGAGCCTTTCCCTGGTCTTTAGTCCGGCTGACGTCCTCTCTCTGGCCGTCATAGCCAGCCCCACGGGATTGTGGAAGCCACAGGGACCTCCCGGCACGCGCCAACCCTGGACTTCCCCCAGAGCTCATCTGGGTGGCAGGTGCTGGCCACGTGGAGTCTGCCCTCCATGTGCCGCGGGTGAAGCTTCACCTGGCGCAGGGAAGGCCATCAGACTTCCAGCTCATCACCCGTGTCCTCAACCCCTAACCACTGAAGCGATGCCTGTGTTTTAACCTTAGTGACCGCGCTGCTCAGCTCCTAGAAGACACGCGACTCCACAGCAGTTAGGAGACAGCAGATGCATTCCCAGAGCTCCTGAGAAGGAGCGGCTTGTGTGAGGTGACTCTAACTCAAGCCGTAGGCCTCCCAGACAGAGCCTCTGAAGCTCCTGTTTTCTTTGTCCTTCCTGAGACAGGTCTCATCCAGCCTCTTCCTTTTGACGTTTTCTGAGTCACTTTAAACTGTGCAAGATTTCCCGTTTCCCCTGGATGTGGCTCTTGTGGTCCTGGCCTGGCCTTGGTGGGCAGGTGCAGGGCCCGCTCCCTCCTTGGGAGGATGAGATGCTCTGTGGCTTCCACCACTCCCCAGATCATCTGCTTCCTCCTTGCCCCTCAAACTCCTTTGCCTCAGTCCCTGTCTTCCTTGATGGGGACTTTCCCCAAGTGTCTGTTCTTGTGGAAGGGGAGGTGCCCCCCGGCCCACCCCCCCGCTGCCCAAGTGTGCGTGGGCATCGGTGCACGGGGCTCCCTCCCTGGGGCTTCATGGGAGGCTCAGGAAGGCTGGGTCTCAGGCTTTTCTCCTGGGCCATCGTCTGCTGATAGCTGGGCTCAGCTCTGGAAGCTTGGGGGGCTGAGAGCCTCCGGTCCTCCTGCAGAATTTCAGGTCGCAAGGCTATTTTTGGCGTGAGATGTCACCGTCTGCTGCTTCTGTGTTGGGTGCCCTCGTCCAGGCCTCGGGTTCACCCCCTCCAGAAAGTAAACCCGTCCTTCTGCTGGGAGAGACAGGGCGAGGGGACAGCGGTGGACAGGAGCGATCTGTCACATTCATTTTAAAAATCGCCTCCGGAAGTTTTCACGGGTTCTTCCTTCCCTCTCTGATTATTTCTCTGTGTCTGAAATGATGACAATTGTATTTATATTTATGTCATCGAGAATTAAGTGAGCTATTTTTATTTTCCTGACAGCTTTCTGTTTGGCCGGGCAGGTGGTAGGATTTGTGGCCTAAGGAGGGGATGGGAATGAAGGCACATGACATGCCCCAAGTCACTCGGGCTCAGCACTGGTGGAGCGGTGGCCAGTTCCAGCTCGCTGTGTAGAGACGGCTCTGTGGTCTGAGGCTGAGCCAGGCAGTGTCATCTCCAACCAAGTCACCAGTTTGGCCCAACTTCCAGGAGCCATCAGCTTCTGGGTGGACCTGGGAAAAACCCAGGGCTGGAGTAGACCCTCAGTGTGGGAGCTTTTGGGCAAGAATTCTCCCCAAACACAGCTTGCCTGAGATCGACTGCACATACCTTACAACCCTTTCCATTGTTCCAGTCCGTGGTTTTCAGCGCATTCGCAGAGTTGCACGGCCAAGTCAACCTCGGAACATTTTCCTGACTCTAGAAAGAACCCCCTAGCTCTTAGTCATTTTCCATCCCCCCTGCCTGTCCCACCCGTCACTCCAGCCATAGGCAACCACTAAGCTCCTTTCTAAGTCGGGCAAGAATGTTCTGGAGAGATGTCCTCCACAGATGGGCACTTGCTCGTACAGGAACCTTTCCGCCGGGCTGGTGGACGGAGATTTCTACTCTGTGGACACACTTAACCTTAGCAGAATCTCCACCGGTCAAAACCGGCAGTGTGTGTGGCTGGGTTTAAACCACCGTGCAGCACCTTCACGATGCAAAACGTGCTCGTTCAGACTCCAGCTAGAGCCCTGCACCTCCATCAAGATATTACAGGGAGAGATGTAACTGGCAAACTCCGTGAGCACGCTGGGGAAACATCTATTTAAAAATCAAGCCGGGTGCAGCGGCTCACACCTATAATCCCAGCACTTTGAGAGGCTGATGCGGGTGGATCACTTGAGGTCAGGAGTTCAAGACCAGCCTGGCCAACATGACCCCGTCTCTACTAAAAATACAAAACTTAGCTGGGCGTTGTGGCGCATGCCTGTAATCCCAGCTACTCAGGAGGCTGAGGCAGGAGAATCCCTTGAACCTGGGAGGCGGAGGTTGCAGTGAGCCAAGATCGCACCACTGCACTCCAGCCTGAGTGACAGAGTGAGACTCTGTTTCAAAAAATAAATAAAATCAAATAGCATGCTTCATAGCATTTTCTCCTCCTCCTAGTAACGAGGCCACCTGCCTCAGGACAGTCACTCTTACGGCAGATACTGTGAAAATATTTATTGTTAAACTTCAATTGGAAAGCTACTATTACAGTAGGAAATTGTCATCTATAGATGGCATTAGATCCCTAGATCCCTGCCTGTCCTATAAAACATCGTTTTGTTTTACTGAAAACTCAGTATACATGTACATATCATCTAGAATCAGTTTTTTTTTTTTTTTTTTTAAAGACAGAGTCTTGCTCTGTTGCCCAGGCTGGAGTGCAGTGGCGCGTTCTCAGCTCACTGACATGGCCGCCTCCTGGGTTCAAGCAATTCTCCTGCCTCAGCCTCCCGAGTAGCTGGGATTACATGTGTGTGCCACCATGCCTGGTTCATTTTTTGTATTTTTAGTAGAGAGGGGGATTTTGCCTTTTGGCCAGGCTGGTCTCGAACTCCTGACCTCAGGTGATCCGCCCACGTTGGCCACTCAGAGTGCTCGGATTACAAGCCTGAGCCTCCGTGCCCAGCCCATAATCAGGTTTTGAACTGGAAAGCACCTTTGAGATGGTGTCTTCTATTCCAACCATTCTGTTTTATTAGCAAAGATCACAGAAGCGCAGAGAGGTTAGGTCGAGTGGTTCTAAACCAATTTTCTCTTTTGGTGGCGTTCACCTTTGTCTCAAATCCGCACACCTTACGGCTTTCATTCCTGCCACAATTTGCTCTTTGAAGGGGAGAAGTCAAGCCTGGGAAGGCCTTTCCACCCCACTGGAGTTGGGGAGTGATTTAGCCCAAGGTCAGATGGGCTCTGGCTAGTACCTGGCTTTCAGGTGCCAGTCCAGAGGGGGACCATGCTCCTCTTCTGTGCATGTGTGTGCATGTGCGTGTGCAAATGTCTTACGAAAAAACACCTCTTCATGTCTTAATATCCAAACCCCGATCTCCAGGATCCCCTTCTTCTTGTGACCTCAGTCATGGGCCAGAAGCCACATCTTCTTTCTACTTGGCCTTGATGGCTGCAGCGTGATCCGATCCCATATTAACATAGGGACTTTCACAACACAGAAAGTCAGAGGTCTCAACTGTGCCCTTCTGACAAATAGGAGAACATGGTTTGTTTCGTTGATGTGCAGTGGTTGAGGGAACTGGAGAAAAAGAGACAAATGGCAAGGGCCATAGAAGCTATCTTTAAACATTTGTCATCATGACTGCCATCGTGTCCAGCACTGGTGGAACGGGTAGGTGTGTGTGCGTGCATGTGCGTGTGTGTGTGGGTGTGTGGGTGTGTCCGTGCATGCATGTGTGCGTTCATGCGCATGTGTGCGTGCATGTGTGTGTGTGTGTGTGCATGTGTTGATATAGACATGGACACTGTGTTCATTCAGCACCGTTGTTCACAGCTGGAGTTCACCTTAGGTCCCCTGCCTGGACCCTTAGCCAGATGCTGGCCCCAAACCTCTTTCCTTGCTTCCCTAGGTCAGGGACACCAGTCCCATCCTCAGACACCAGCTTGGGTGGATGTCAGCTCTGGGACCCACAAAAGCTAACAGCCCCCAGGACTGAAGAGCCCTTGGGCTTCATAGAGCATCTTAGAAAATGGGTGATGCAAGGCCGGGTGCGGTGGCTCACGCCTGTAATCCCAGCATTTTAGGAGGCCACGGCAGGAGGATCACCTGAGGTCGGGAGTTCCAGACCAGCCTGACCAACATGGAGAAACCCTGTCTCTACTAAAAATACAAAATTAGCCGGGCGTGTTGGCACATGCCTGTAGTCCCAGCTACTCGGGAGGCTGAGGCGGGAGAATCGCTTGAATCCAGGAGGCTGAGGTTGCGGTGAGCCAAGATTGCGCCATTGCACTCCACCCTGGGCAATAAGAGCCAAACTCTGCCTCAAAAAGAGAAAAAAAAAAAAAAGGGTGATGTGGCCAGTCACGGTGGCTCATGCCTATAATCCCAGCACTTTGAGAAGCCGAGGTGATTGGGTCACCTGAGGTCAGGAGTTCAAGACCAGCCTGGCCAACATGGTGAAACCCCATCTCTACTAAAAATACAAAAATTAGCCGGGCGTGGTGGTGCGTGCCTGTAATCCCAGCTACTCGGGAGGCTGAGACAGGAGAATCGCTTGAACCCAGGAGGTGGAGGTTGCAGTGAGCCAAGCTTGCGCCATTGTATTCCAGCCCGGATGACAGAGCAAGACTCCGTCTCAAAAAAAAAAAAGAAAAAAGAAAATGGGTGATGGAGCTTTCTAGTCAAAATACTGATGCGGGAAATCTCCATTGGGCTGGACTGAAGAAAGTGTAAAGGACATCAGACGTTCCTCTCAATGTGACTTAAGAGGACAGAATTCTGGAGTATTTTCAAATAGCCTTGGGCTGCCCTTCTGAACCTCAGGGGTGACCGACCAACCACCCTTACCGCCAAGATTCACTCGCTGGGCCGTGCCTCCCAGACAGCTTCTCATCTTGGAAACAGTCTCAGAGTCCCTTTTGTGTTTGGAAATAGAAACCTGGTGCCCACAGGCCTGACAGCGCCTGGCACTGAATGATGCGGCCCAGCCTCCTCTGACCAGTATCTCGGGGAGAATCAGGACTGGCCCAGTTGAGCCAGCTTAAGTGCCTGATTTTCTCTCTTCCATGTGGGCAGCCTGGCTAGCAGACCTATGGGAGGAGCCGCACATTTTTAATGCTGAGTCACTTCCTTTGAAGCGGGTCCCTGGGAAGAAGACTCAAGAGGACCCCCTGCCGACAGCCAGGCACCCTTCGTCACCCTCTGACCTGCTCCTCAGTCCTGTCTTTCAAAAACGCTTTGACGAAGAGCAAAGGGACTTTCATATGAAAGAGGGGTGTCTGCGCACGTCCATGCAGGATTTTACGTAGATTCACTATTTAAACATTGCTGCAGATTTAAAAACACAGTCAGGCATAGACCCAGCAGCCTGGTGCTTCATGCAGGTTCCACTACAAGAGACCTTAGCGTCTCTCAAGTGTTGAGTACTTTGCCTGTCCTGAATGCCTTCGGGAACTCTGAAAAGCGCATTATCACTGGTGGCTTATGTACATTCTTTCTTACCCCCCTCCCACAATTTTAAACAAGAGCCTTTTCCAAACAGCTGCGCAGGCGGCCAGCGTTCCTTATCTCTGTGTGGGCAGGCTGCTGCTTTACATTGTTTTTGTTTTTGTTTTGTTTTGTTTTTAACTGAGTCCCGCAGTTAGCAACTTGATAGTTGCTGCCTCTTCAGTTTAGAAATTGAAAGGTGAGCTGGATAAGTAATGCTCAGCTTTGTAAAAAGTGGCAGTTTCTTCAAGCCAGATGAACCTTGGATACTGTTCACAGCACACTGGTGTTGACCCTGACGCTTGCGGCTGGCTTTGTTTGCACTTGGTCGTCTCCAGTAGAAAAACCGAGGCTCACGGTTTTAAGCCCAGAACTGATCGTGAAGCCGGTCCATTAAGCTCTGGGTGGATAATGCACGCTCTCTGCGACTCCCGCCTGCCGGAGCAGGGGTGGAATTGCTCCTTCCGTTGTCAGATCTTCTAGGCAGTGGCAGGGAATCATCTTGAAAATGTCTGCATAGGTGGCTGCCGTGCTATTTCAGTCTTCCAGTGTGTCCTTTGAGAGGTGGCAGATCCCACCTGGGTGCCACAGCAGTTGCCCTGGCAGACAGGAAGTAGCCGTGTCTGTCTGGAGCCTGCGTGGGAGATGGCATCAGCGGCACTTGTCTGGGGATATTTATATCTCTTCTGTTCTCACGCACAGTAGAAAGACAACGGACGGCTGGGCACAATGGCTCTTGCCTGTAATCCCAGCATTTTGGGAGGCTGAGGCAGGTGGATCACCTGAGGTCAGGAGTTCGAGATCAGCCTGGCCAACGTGGTGAAACCCCGTCTCTACTAAAAATGCAAAAAATTGGCCAGGCGCGGTGGCTCACGCCTGTAATCCCAGCGCTTTGGGAGGTCAAGGCGGGCGGATTACGAGGTCAGGAGATCGAGACCATCCTGGCTAACCCAGTGAAACCCCGTCTCTACTAAAAATACAAAAAATTAGCCGGGCGTGGTGGCGGGCGCCTGTAGTCCCAGCTACTCGGGAGGCTGAGGCAGGAGAATGGTGTGAACCCAGGAGGCGGAGCTTGCAGTGAGCTGAGATCGTGTCACTGCACTCCAGCCTGGGCGACAGAGTGAGACTCCCTCTCAAAAAAAAAAAAAAAAAAAAAAAAAGCAAAAAATTAGCCGGGCGTGGTGGTGGGCGCTCGTAATCCCAGCTACTCAGGAGGCTGAGACAGGAGAATTGCTTGAACCCAGGAGGCTGAGGTTGCGGTGAGCTGAGATCGCGCCATTGCACTCCAGCCTGGGTGACAGAGCGAGACTCCCTCTCAAAAAGTAAAATAAAATAAAATAAAGAAATAGAAAGACAAGTGACTTCCAAATAAGCCAAAGTCTCAGTTCCTAAGTGTCCTGATAAAAGCATCGAAACTGCTCTCTGGGGCCCAGGTTTGAGAGTTACGGTCCAGTTACTTAGACACACAGACACGCACCTTCCCTGGGTGTTGGCGTCTTCTTGAGTCTCCTCCTGCACCTCACACCCGCTCCTCCTCCTGTTGCAGGTGTACCTTCCGGTTTCCCAGCACGGCCATCAAGATCCAGTTCACGTCGCTCTACCACAAAGAAGAGGCCCCAGCCTCCCCGCTGCGGCCACTGTACCCACAGATCTCCCCTCTGAAGATCCACATCCCGGAGCCAGACCTCCGGAGCATGGTCAGCCCCGTCCCCTCCCCGACGGGCACCATCAGGTGAGCAGCCCCCCAGCCTGCCCTTGGGCCCCCAGGAGAGAGGGGGATGATGCGAGCGTGCCTGTCGTACGCAGCACCGGGTTCCAAATCTCTCTGGAAAGTTGCACGTGCATGGAAATACAGAAAGTGTTGTACGTCCATCCGGGACCTGGCTGAAATTTCTGTGAATTCTCTTACAAAGGGAAAAATCACTGCCTGATCATCACTTTTCCCACTGGAAATTTTACATATTAGGGCTTGTTAAAGCAAGCACAGGTTTTTTTGTTGTTTTTTGTTTTTTTTAAAGGACATTGAAAATGGTTTTGTTTGTTTTGAGATGGAGTTTCGCTCTGTCACCCAGGCTAGAGAGCAGTGGCGCGATCTCGGCTCACTGCAACCTCCACCTCCCGGGTTCAAGGGATTCTCTTGCCTCAGCCTCCCGAGTAGCTGGGATGACAGGCGCCTGCTACCACGCCTGGCTAAATTTTTTGTATTTTTAGTAGAGACGGGGGTTCACGATGTTGGCCATGCTGGTCTCGAACTCCCAACCTCAAATGATCCACCCGCTTTGGCCTCCCAAAGTGCTGGGATTACAGGCGTGAGCCACCACGCACGGCTGAAAATGTTTTAAAGTAATATTTGTCCACCAGGATTTGGTGAACTTTGTTTCTTTAAGCTTCATTTGTGAAAATTCTCTATGACCTTTTAGAAATTAATCTAGATTTTGAAGAAAGTCCTCAAACTTCCTCATCTCTGGCATGTTATACAATGATGAGCCCCTGAGTAGGGGTTGCAGGGTGAAAAGTATAAACAGAGCTTTGTGTAGGGAGTGCCGGTGAGCCCTGGACTGAGTCACACACGAACCTCAGGCAACAGCCTGGATGCGTGGCACACAGCCCTGGCCCTGGTCCTGTCATACAGGGATGCAAAAACAGACGTGTACTTGAGGCTGGAGGGTTCATACATTCTTTAATGATTTACCTCTTCATTGCGGACATTTCTAAACGTGGCTGGCTTTTCTCTCCCAACCGCACGTCTGTGGCCCTGCAGATGCGTGGCTGCGCGTGGTTTGGTGCCGGAGCTGTGGCTCCTCCGCGGCACCAGCAGTTTCTGCGTCGCTCGTGCGTCACCAGCAAAGGTCACCCCAGTGGAAAAAGCAGATCACATCTTAGGGCTGTTGTGAACATGGTGTTGACCTCACATATACCCTGAAAGGGGTTCAGGGCCCTTGGGGACATCTGTGAAGCACACTCTGGGCATGCTGATCTGTTGGAGCGAGCGCTGTGGCAATCCCGGGCTGGTCACGTCAGTCCCTCCCTGCTGATCTGCGCACTCTGCTGAACCCCGGCCGCACCTTGGCTTGCTTTTTTCTTTTTTTCCTCTTGCAGCTGTAGGAGAAGAAAGGGCTTTTGTTTGTATTTCAGAGACAGCGTCTTACTCTGTCGTCCAGGCTAGAGTGCAGTGGCGCAATCATAGCTCGCTGCAGCCTCCAACTCCTGGGCTCAAGTGGTCTCCCCACCTCAGCCTCCCAAGTTGCTGGGACCACAGGCATGCACCACCACACCCAGTTAATTTTCTTATCTTTTGTAGAGACAGGGTCTTGCTATGTTGCCCAGGCTGGTCTGAAACCCCTGGGCTCAAGAGATCCTCCCTCCTCCACCTCCCAAAGTGCTGAGGTTACAGGTGTGAGCCAACACACCCAGCCCGTACGTGGCCTGCACCTTTTCAGGGTCCACAGTTAGAACTACACACTGGCTTCTCTTGGAACGCAGCCATCAGGGGCGCAGCTCCTCTACCTGCTTTGCCGACAAGTGACTGACCACAAGTCACCAGGTGGGAGTCACCAGGTGGGAGTCATCTCCACTTGAGTTGCCTGGAGTAGGTCTCCTTTTTTCCAGAGCCAGTGGGTGGGAGTGTCTCTCGTGGAGAGAGAAGTTCAGGGACAGTGCCGCTGCGGAAAGGCGAGGCCCCGGGCTCAGGCCGGGCATGGTCACCTGTGTGACTCTGTGCGGTCACTTCAGCCCCCCACCTTCCCGGGCTCGGTTCCCGTCTGAGCCAGTGCTGTGACGTCATGACCCTCTGGGATGACGATGATGGTGAATCCTAAGTGACCGAAAGCCTGGTGTGTGCCCGCCTGGCCCTGTGCTGAGCAGTGCACATGCAGTATTTTATGCAGTCCATACAGCTTTGAGAATGTTCCAGAAGTAGATAGTGGTGATGGTTATTCAATTTTGTGAATATCCTAAAAGTCACTTTAAAGAGTGAACTGGCCCGGCGCGGTGGCTCACACCGGTAATGCCAGCACTGTGGGAGGCCAAGGCGGGTGGATCACTTGAAGCCAGGAGTTTGAGATCAGCCTGGGCAACATGGTGAAACCCCGTCTCTACTAAAAATACAAAAATCAGCCAGGCATGGTGCCACATGTCTGTAATCCCAGCTACTCGGGAGGCTGAGGCAGGAGACTGGCTTGAACCCAGGAGGTGAAGGTTGCAGTGAGCTGAGATCACGCGACTGCACTCCAGCCTGGGCGATAGAGCGAGACTCCATTTCTAAGTAAATAAATAAATGGTGAATTGTATGTTATGGGAATTGCATCTGAAGAAAGCAGTTGAGCACAGTATATGTACTTAAGTCTTCACCTAGTACCACCTTAAAGGCGCTGTAGAAATGGTGGCCAAGACCAGCTCACGTGCTAGTGGAAGCTCACACCAGAAGATGCTGGTCCTGCTGCTTTTGGGGTGGGTAGCAAAGGCCTCAGGTCCAGAGAGAAGCAGGCCAGGCAGCGATCCGGGGCTCCTGAGGAAGGGCTAGGCCAGCGCCCCCGCCTTAGCCTGGCAGTGGGTTATAAATCAGCAGGTTGTAATCCAGCTAAACAGAAGCTTTTTTTTTTTTTTTTTTTTTTTTTTTTTTTTTTTGAGACGGAGTCTTGCTCTGTCGCCCAGGCTGGAGTGCAGTGGCGTAATCTCGGCTCAGTGCAACCTCCACCTCCCTGGTTCAAGCAATTCCCCTGTCTCAGCCTTGAGAGTAGGTGGGAATACAGGCACATGCCACCACGCCCAGCTAATTTTTGTGTATTTTTAGTAGAGATGGGGTTTCACTGTATTGAAAGAAAAATGTTTTGGTTTGCTCCGGGAGGGGGCTTAAAAAAATAAAACTATTTCCCAGTGTTAATCCAAATTTGCATAGTAAAGTCGCTTTTATTACAAGAGAGGTCGTGGTTTGCGAAGGACTTAAGTGATACCTGTGTTTTAAATTACGGCAGGGAAAATACTGTTTATTTTTATTTTATCTTAGCTTCAGGGGGTACACGTGCATATTTGTGACATGGGTATATTACATACTGGTGGGGATTGCGCTTCTGGGGTTCCCGTTACCTAAAGGGTGAACCGCGTACCCCGTAGGTCATCTTTCACCCCTCGCCCTCTCCCGCCTCCCTTCCTGCTTAGGAGTCCCAGTTTCTCATTGTTTCGATCTTCCTGTTCCCGGGTACTCACTGTTCAGCCACTGCTTGTAAGCAAGAGCAGGCGCTGTGAGGTATTGTTTCTGAGTTAGTTCACTTGGGACAAGGGCCTCCAGCTCCATCGCGTTGCTGCCCAGGTCAAGATTTCATTCTTTTTTATAGCTGGGAGTAAAGAAATTGTGTACTGAGCACCTGAAGCTCTTGCAGCTGGAGCTGTTCTGGGAAGCTGGGTGGCGGCCTCCTGTGACTGCGAGTCCCCGTCAGGGGGTGCGAGCAGCTCCCTGGGCCTGCACCCGCCCTGCTCTTGCTGCGGGAGCCAGGAAGGTGGGGGGCCACCCCTTTCCCCTCCTTCCGCCCAGTCCTGTTCTTTGAAACCGCCCTGTGCAAAGACCGGATTCTTGTTAGGGAGAATTCTGCGCGGAGAAAGCAGTAAGTTAGGGACTGGCTGTCTGGCTTTTTGGCCTTCCATTGTTACAATAAAAGCCTCTCTGTTTACATCCGTTTATCTTAGCACCGTGGAATTCAATTGAGTGTTTAGAAACCTCAGAGGCCCTTGAGGTTTTCCCTGCCAAGATACTTTTCAGTTTGAGTTTCTGCTGTAGGGTGGAGCCGGTGTGTTTACAAACACTCCCTGCCCTTCCCTGCCACCTCCCCACTCTCCTCCTCTCTGGCTGCGCTCCCTAACAGATCGGGAGGTGGGAGCGGGGCCAGGCCAGAAGAGCTGGCTGCCTGCAAGGCTGTCCCCTCCCGGTGCCGCCCCGCCTCCGCGGTGCCTGCCTTCCTAATTTGGTGTGCATTCGCCTCGCCAGTCCTCATTGGCCGTGGAGTGGCTGGCTCGGTGTAGGCCGGGCTCGCCCAGGGCCCCTCATTCCCAGGAGTCGGGAGTGGCTTGGGAGCGGCTTTTTCCTGGGGGAGCCTCCCTGATCAGCTGCCCCTGCCCCCGCCCGCCGCCCCACCCTCCTGCCTTCCTTTCCGTTTCTCGCAGGCCCTCGCTCCTTTTCCCAGGGTGGGTGGGTATGGGTGTGGGTGTGTGGTTGTGTGTGTGTGTGTGTGTGTGTGTGTGTGTGTGTGTTTCTGATTTATTTTTTTCTGCCCTGAAGTACTCCACCCAGAAAATGAATGAACTCTCTTTGAAATAAATTCTGCTATCTTTAGCAGAAGTTTGACCTTTTCTTTCCTTTTTGCAAAGAAGGGTTTTTACAGGCCAGGCGCGCGGTGGCTTAGGCCTGTAATCCCAGCACTTTGGGAGGCTGAGGCAGGCGGATCACCTGAGATCAGGAGTTCGAGACCAGCCTGGTCAACACTGTGAAACCCCATCTCTACTAAAAATACAAAAATTAGCCAGGTGTGTAATCCAAGCTACTCGGGAGGCTGAGGCAGGAGAATTGCTTGAACCTAGGAGGCAGAGGTTGCAGTGAACCAAGGTTGCACCACTCCAGACTGGGCGGCAGAGCGAGACTCCATCTCAAAAAAAAAAAAAAAGTGTTTTTAGGAAGGAATTAAAGTATTTAATGAAAGAATTAAAGTAGTTAATCATTTTCTAGGTTCCATCAGACAGACACCAGTCTAAAAAGTGTTCCTTAGAGGTAGAGTTTTAAGAAAACTGCTGAAATTCAGTGAAAGGACATTGCACAGAGAGTGACTGTTTTTGCTCATGAGGGCAAGACTTCAGGAGCTGTTTCTCTTAAGGCTTTTCCTGATTTCTCCAACGTGGAGATCAAAAATGAAAGTAACTCGTACAATTCGGCGAAGGTCAGCCGTATGTAAATATACAGTAAAAATGCAGCAACTGACTTCAAAATCTTTCCCTTTTAATCATGATTTTTAAACAGTTCTGTCTTATTGCTAGATAACATTCAGTCCTAACTTGGTTTATGTTGTTTTGTAAAGTTAGAGGTCTTTTGAGTTTGGAGGTTATTGGATCTACGTTAGAAATACTCTTTTTCTGACAACTTTGGTTCCTTCCTGCAGGGTGATTCATCTCTTTCAAAGTTTCTGGTTGGCTGGGCGTGGTGACGCACTTTGGGAAGCTGAGGCAGGAGGATTGCTTGAGGCCAGGAGTTCCAGACAAGCCTGGGCAATATAGTGAGACCCCATCTCTAAAAAAAAAAAAATTTTGTTAATTAGCCAGGTGCAGTGGCTCATGTCTTTAGACCCAGCTACTCGGGAGGCTGAGGCAGGAGGATCGCTTGAGCCCAGCAGTTGGAGGCTGTGGCGAGCTATCATGTCACCACTGCACTCCAACCTGGGCAACAGAGCAAGACCCTGTCTCAAAAAAATAATAATTAAAAAACACAAGTTTGTGGCTGCAGCCTTCCGTGTGTTTTCAGCAGGGCTGCAGGAGGATTGTGGTGCGAATGTGTGAATCACCCCTAGCGGGAATCCTGCCTGGCTGATCTGGGCTGGCTGTGCCAGCATTTGCAAATCCAGTGAGGGTCCCTCTTCCCTTGTCTGCCTGTCCGTGTCCCTGTAGGCCTTGCTGCCCCTCCCCACCCCACCACACCCTCTTATGTCTTTTCCCAGCTGAGAACTCTGGGGAAGTAACTATTGCTTCGTCCACATGGGAAGGTTGGGACTTTCTGTCTTCCTTTTATTTTTCCCTCCTGCCTAGATCCCTTCGAGGGGCGACTTTGGCGCTAAAGTGTTGGGAGTTCGGAATGAAGCTTGGTAGGGAAGTCCTTGTGTTTGTCCGAATCTGTTGAAAGGACATCCCCACACCCACGTTTCCTGTAATCTGAGGGAGGGTCCTAGCGCCCGACTTCTCAGGTCAACCTCGGCTGACAAGCGGCTTGTGTGGAGTAGGCCTGTTGCATGGCTTCTGTGCAGGCACGTTACGCACGAAGACAGCCCTTCCCGGGTTCCATGAGCCTCAGGGGAAGCAGGAGGCGCCTGCAGACACGGAGCTGACCCCGGAACCTGCCTAGCTGCGGGGCCGCCTCTCCGCTCAAGCACCCACTCAGCTCTATGAGGTCTATGCCTCACATGAGAGCAGCTCCTGTTGAAGCCACCATGCTGGTTATTCTCACCAGGGCAAAGTGCACTTCAGAAACAAGTTAGTTTTATTTTCTAAATTATTATTTTTAATGCTGGTTCCAATTTGGGTTTGGGGGGTTGATTTTGTTTTTGTTTGTTTTTTGAGACAGGGTCTCACTCTATTGCCCAGGCTGGAGTGCAGTGGCACAGTCACAGCTCACTGCAACCTCAACCTCCCGGGCTCAAGCGATCCTCCCACTTCAGCCTCCTGAGTAGCTAGGACTACAGGCACCCACCACCACACACACCCAGCTCATTTTTTATTTTTGTTGAGATGGTATCTTGCCCAGGCTGGTCCTGAACTCCTGGCCTCAAGCAGTCTTCCCACCTTGACCTCCCAAAGTGCCAAGATTACAAGCCTGGGCCTGTTTTTGTTGTTGTTGTTGTTGCCTTTGTTGTTTTGTTTTGTTTTGAAGCAGGGTCTTGTTCTGACACCCAGGCCGGAGTGCAGTGGTCCGGTCACGGCTCGCTGCAGCCTCGACCTCCTGGACTCAAGCGATCCTCCCACCTCAGCCGTGACTACAGGAGCGATCCGCTAGTTAATTTTTAAAAACAGCTTCCCAGCATTTTACAATGTCGGATTTATCTTAAAGGAACACATTCTTTAAGATCATTCTAAGAAATCTGCCTCTGAAAATTTTCTTTCCCTATTTGTTTATTTTTCCTTTTTCAGATTACGAAGAGACTATCTATCTATCTATATGCATCTTACAAAATGCAAACATTTCAGAAAGTGAAAATTCCCCCACACAACGCTCCCCAGAGCTGAGCCCTTCTCTCTCACTTCTGTGTCTCTGAGTCGTATTCGTACGTGACTGTCTCTTGGTTTTTCCGTTTTAGATATTACACATGAGGTTCCTCTATGGAAATTAAGGATTTAGCTTCCCCCCTCCCCATCCCAGTAAAGTTACGTCATCATGTCTGGTTTACCTTGCATGAGCGTTTTCTGTATTAGAACCGTGTAGTGATTGTAGCGCTTAGCCATTTCCTTCCTTGTACTTTTGGCTTATTTCCGCCACACTCCCCCCGCTCTTGGGGTTAATAATGGCCTCTTCTCCCTTTACTGTGAAGGCCTTCCTCTGGGCCCCTCTGACCACGGGATCATCTTCTCCACCATCCCGGGAATCCCCTCAGGAGGTGGTGGTGGAGAGAGGGCTGTTTCCTGATTCCCACGTCTTCCTCTTTCCTGATTTGTTCCTTTGTTTTACTAGAGTCCATCCCCCAGTCGCTTCCTGGGAAAGGGCACAGGAGACAGACTTTTCATTTATTTACTGATTTAAGAGACAAGGTCTCACTTTGTTGCCCAGGCTGGTACTTCTGGGTTTAAGCGAGCCTCCTGCCTCAGCCTCCCGAGTAGTAGGGACTACAGGTGTGCACCACTATGCCCGGCTAATTTTTGTATTTTTTGTAGAGGTGGGGTCTCCCCATGTTGCCCAGGCTGGTCTTGAACTCCTGTGCTCAAGTTATCTGCCCACCTCAGCCTCCCAAAGCGCTGGGATTACAGGTGTGAGCCACCTCGCCTGGACCCCCAGGTTCCTGTCCACGCTTCTGGGACTGGCTGTGCCCGGCGGGCCTCTGAGCTGAGTCCCTCATGCCTCTCCTTTCCTTTCTCTCTCTACTTTCTGAGAGATTTTCTCCAGTCTCTCCTTCTACCCTTTCTTGGATTTGTATTTCTCTTCTTTTGAATTCTTATTTTTTAATTTGAAGAGCGTGTTCTTGCTCTGCAGGTGTGCTTTGCATGCTGTTCTTACTGTCCTACAGAGACGGCATCGTTACCTCCCTAGGGACGGGAACCATGTCTCATCTCCTCCCGAGCTCCCGTAGGCTTCCCTGGGTCCCTCTTCTCTTCTGTTTTGTACCATGTCCCACCTGGTAGAAGCTTCCTCAAACCACAGATATGCCTTGGCCGGTTGTTGTGTTTAACAGTGAGGTCCTAAAAACCCTCTTAGAGCGGCTGGTGTTGGAGCAGGGGCTGGGGCAGAGACCCCAAGCGTCCTCCTCTGCAGGGAGGTTCCCCCAGGAGGCTTCAGGCGCCGCCTTGGGACGCAAAGAACATCGCAGACCCCGGCAGCCTTCTCGCCCCTCCACTGCCCACAAGGCTCCGTCGCAGCTCCTTCCTCCAGCCCCTCCAGGCGGGTCCCTCTGTGTCTCTAGGGCTTCAGGAGGGATCAGGTCCCTTCTGACAGAGCACTGCCCTCCCTGGGCCTGCTGGAAGCGATAACCGTCTCGACCCTAGGCCTCTCAGGGTGGCCTTCTCAGCCTCAGAGCAGAGCCAAGGGCATTGAGGGTGGACTGGAAGGACCGCAGCCCTGTGCCCTGGGGAAGGCTTGTCTTAGGCTCTGCGGACGGAGCCCAGCTGGCGGCTCCAGAGGTGGCTTTAGGTCTGTTGTTGGATTTGCCTTTCTCAGCATGACTTCTCATCATAACGTGACCCAGCGACCCATGTGTCCCACAGCCCGTCCGTCCCTCTCCAGTCTCCCTGCACTGGCATGTCCTGGGTGGTCCCAGTGGCACCTTCTAGGCCCGGCCCCTGGATGCGGTGGAGGCTGCCCGGGGTGGGTCAGCATGGGGTTGTCCCTGCGAGCACAGCTCCGGGAGACCCCTACTCAGAATCCTCCAGCTCTCTCGCCTGAGGCGGAAATGTGACTTGGGAATTGTCCTCCATATAAAGGAAGCAAAATCAGGGCCTAGGGGTGAGCTGCTTACTGTGCTTCTTCCCTCTCTCAGCCTCCAATCGGGGGGCACAGGCGTTTGATTCCCGCGACGTCTGTGGGCTGTCACTGTCCAGCCTCTGCGTCCCACACCCGGGCAGCTAGGGACTGGGGGGGCCTGACCGAGGCCTGGGGTACTTACCCCAGAAGGAGTGATTCCCTGTTTCCTGGAATTGAGCTGGGGGTCCCTGTCAGGGAGCAGTGGGGTCCCCTCAGCTTCCTGCTCTTTCTCATTCCCGCAGGAGGAAATGGGTGCACGTGTATGCCGTCGTTTTCAGCGTTTTTTTTTTTTTTTTTGAGACAGAATCTCGCTCTGTCGCCCAGGCTGGAGTGCAGTGGCACGATCTCTGCTCACTGCAAGCTCCGCCTCCCAGGTTCACGCCATTCTCCTGCCTCAGCCTCCCAAGTAGCTGGGACTACAAGTACCCGCCACCACACCCAGCTAATTTTGTTTTTTGTATTTTTTAGTAGAGACAGGATTTCACCGTGTTAGCCAGGATGGTCTCGATCTCCTAACCTCGTCATCCACATGCCTCGGTCTCCCATCTTTTTTTTTTTTTGAGACAGAGTTTCACTCTTGTTGCCCAGGCTGGAGTACAATGGCATAATCTCGGCTCACTGCAACCTCTGCCTCCCGGGTTCAAGCAATTCTCCTTCCTCAGCCTCCCGAGTAGCTGGGATTACAGGCATGCACCACCACGTCTGGCTGATTTTGCATTTTCAGTAGAGACGGGATTTCTCTAAATCGGGCAGGCTGGTCTCAAACTCCTGACCTTAGGTGATCTGCCCACCTTGGCCCCCCCAAAGTGCTGGGAGTACAGGCGTGAGCCACCGTGCCTGGCCTTCAGCACTTTTTTTTTTTTTTTTTGAGATGGAGTCTTGCTCTGTCGCCCAGGCTGGAGTGCAGTGGTGCAATCTCGACTCACTGCAAACTCCACCTCCCAGGTTCATGCCATTCTTCTGCCTCAGCCTCCAGAGTAGCTGGTACTACAGGCACCTGCCACCATGCCCGGCTAATTTTTTGTATTTTTTTTTTAGTAGAAACGGGGTTTCACTGTGTTAGCCAGGATGGTCTCGCTCTCCTGACCTTGTGATCCACCCTCCTCGGGTAATCCCAAAAGCATTGGGATTACCAATCCCAAAGCACTGGGATTACAAGCGTGAGCCACCGTGCCCGGCCCAGCATTTTCTTTAGATTGCTAAGGGAATGTTTCCGTGGACTCCCAGCATCAGACACGGGATGTCTTGATTAGTTTTCCAGACGGCTCCAAGGCCTCTGGCTTTGGAGCTGGGTGTCCCATCCCACCTTGGCTGGGCGCCCTCAGACCTGTCTTCCCCCAGAGCACTTTACAGCTCTTAGCGGCTGTGAGGCTCGAGCAGCCTCTGCTTCCCGCCTCCCTCAGCTGCAGGCCTGGTATCGGGGGCCTTGGTATCAGGAGCCTGGTACCAGGCACAGCCCCATGGCCAAGGCCCGCCTGCGGAGGACAGTTGAATGGGGCTTATTGAGAGACGGGCTGCTCCGAGGGCTGGAGGAGCCATGTGAACAAACACATGTGGTCCCTCAGCCCAGGTGGCTGGAAAACCTCAGAAGCTGCGGTGTCGTACCTGTCCCAGCTGGAGTGACACCAGGATCCGGCAGCCCAGGCCAGGTCCAGTGCTGGGGAAAGTGGCAGAGAAACCACCCTCCTCTCTCCCCCGTGTTGGAGCCAGGCTTCGCCAATCTTTCTTATTTCCACTTGAAATCATTCTCTGTGGAGTGACAACCTTTCCTGTGGGTTTTACTCCATGAGGTTTTTTGTTTGTTTTTTGAGATAAGGTCTCACTCTGTTGCCCAGGCAAGAGTGCCGTGGTGTGATCATAGCTCACTGCAGCCTCGACCTCCCAGGCTCAAGCCATCTTCCTGCCTCAGCCTCCTGAACAGCTGGAAATGCAGGTGTGCATTACCACGCCCAGCTAATTTTTAAAATGTTAAAACTTTGTTTGTTTGTTTATTTATTTATTTATTTTTAGAGACAGGGTCTTGCTCCGCCAGAGTGCAGTGGCACAATTATAGCTCACTGTAGCCTCAAACTCCTGGGCTCAAGCAATCCTCCTGCCTCAGCCTCCTGAGTAGCTGAGACTACAGGTGCACACCACCACACCTAACTAATGTTGATTTTTTTGTAGAGATGGGGGTGTCACTATGTTGCCCAGGCTAGTTTCGACCATGTGGGCTCAAGCGATCCTCCCGCCTCGGCCTCCCAAATTGCTGGGCTTACAGGCATGAGCCACCGCACCCGGCAGACATGAATTTTCTATGATCTTTTGCAAAATAACTGCTGGGAACAGGAGCAGGTCCCTGCCACACGTGCTGGGCCATCACTGTTTGTTGTGGAGTGCGGGGGGGTGCCCCTCATTGGTCCTCAGGAAGGATCCAGGAGCCCGCCTGCCACCTCATGGGCCTCGGACGAGATTTTCGAGCTGAGTGGCCATTCCCCAGCCTGTGGCCGGAGATCAGAGTGTATGTGAGTGACACCTCGGCTCAGTGGTCCCCAGCAAGGACTGACATTTCAGTTCTTCCTGCTGAGTCCAAGGGGGACGTCCAGTGGCTTTGGGTCTGGGACCGGGTGCACAGGCGCGTGCTGGCCCCATTGTCTGCAGCCCCTCTGGCCACGAGGCCATCCTGCCTCAGCAGGGAGGTGTTTGGTTCCCAGAGGCCTTTGACAAAGCCGATTTTGGGGGCTCTGTGCTGTTATCAGTCAAAACCTTTCTCTCCCCTTCTCATCTTACTTGTAAACTTGGGTTTTGTATTTTGGATTCAGAACTAAATTCAGAAAAGGTTTCCTTTTGACTGTTTCCTACCTCGATCGAGCCATTTGTGGGTGTTCATTTAAGTTTCGACACGTGTGGAACTTACCTATCTCTGCCATATTTGGGGAGTCCGTTGTAAGAGAGAATGGGAATTCCAGATCAGGGTCCTTAACGTTCCGTGTGGGTGACACTGAGTCCTTCCTGAAAATGCCCCAGACCTGAACTGATCATTAACGTCAGCTGTCAGGTTTTTTTCAGCCACAGGATTTTTTTTCATTCATTCCTCTGCTCCATCCAAAAAATGTTTCTTGAGCCCCGCCTGCACCCAAGGGGGTTCCTACTTAACCTAAGTTTTGGAGATCTAGGAGTCTTGTGCCTGGACAGTTAGGGAAGGATGTTCCTGGCAGAGGAAGGGGCAGCAAGGCGGGAGGAGGAGAATGGACCTTCTGGATGGTTCTGGATGGTTCTGGGTGGTTCTGGATGGTTCTGGGTGGCCTGCAGGGCAGTGCAGCAGGGAGCATCCTGCCCGCCACGGGGGCTCTAAGTCAGCTGAGAGGGGGGATGTCAGCATCACAGGTGGGCAGGGTCCATCTCAGGACGGGGCCAGGTGGGTGCCCGTGAGCTCAGGACAGTGGGATCTCTTTCTCTCGGGAGGTTCTGTACCCACTCTTCGTGTCTTCATTGGCTTTCTCTGAATACCTGTAATAGAAATCATTTTCAGAAGCAAAACATCACCGTGGTTTGCTAACGGAAGCCTGCCTTAGTGAGTTAGGGAAGCAGGCCAGAGCACACCCCTCAGCCGGACGGACGCAGCCTCCTGCCCATGGTCCCAGCCTCAACCCAGAGCCTCACCTGCAGCCGGGGGTGTAGGTCACTCCCAGCCATCTGTGGTTGCTCCAGCCTGGGAGGGAGAGGGGATGAGGGCAGGGGCATCTCAGCGGTTCAGGGCAAAACTGCAGGGGTCATCTCTTCCTGAGGGCGGTGTCTCCAGGAGAGCCACCTGCCACGCCTTCATCCTGCGGGGCAATGGCACCTCCACAGCCTCTTTCCAGCATCTGCTTCTGTGACCACACGGGATTGTCCTGGGCCCGAGCCTTTTCCCACAGCGCCGCCTTGTGGACACCTGTGCAGGAGCCAGCAGCCCGCGGAGGCTACCTGCTCCGGGTGCACATCCTGTAGGGTGCAAGTCCTGTAGGGGTGTGGGGGGGGGGGACCTGAGGAGGGGCCCCACAGAGCTGCCTGACCAGGTGCTGCCCTGGGCCCTGCATAATGGCAGGAGGAGGGCCCGCGGTGCTCTCAGCCCCCGAGCAGAAGTCACCACTGGAAGGAAACTTGCCTGCCGTTTCCAGCATCTTGTCCCCGACGCTGCGTGACCTTGGCCGGGCAGTGTGGTGGCGCTTACAATTGGAAAGTGTGAGCTTCTTCCCCACAGCCCCACCCTCTGGGTAGGTCCTGAAGTCCTGAGCCCCACAGGGGCCCCCTCTTCAGAGCCATGAACTTACAGTGTCCTTCTCTCTCCTCAGCGTCCCCAACTCCTGCCCAGCCAGTCCACGCGGTGCCGGCTCCTCCAGTTACCGCTTTGTGCAGAACGTGACCTCGGACCTGCAGCTGGCAGCAGAGTTTGCAGCAAAGGCCGCGTCGGAGCAGCAGGCAGACACGTCTGGAGGAGACAGCCCCAAGGTCTGAGCCCACCCGGCGCCGTGGTGCACCTGGTGACCCAGGATCGGGCCATAGTGACCCGGCGCGGGCGGCACAGACAGCCCAGGGCCCGCGGGCGTGTGCTCGAGGTGGTCTCAGCCCACAGGGAATGGAGCCGCAGCTGGCGGTAGAGCCGTCGGCCCTTTCTCCTTTTCGTGCCCAAATCATCCCCGTTGGTCATTTGCTGGTGACAGGGGTGGCGCCGTCACCGAGGGCCCCTCCCGCCACGCTCCTTGTTCATCTGCCGCTGGCAGCCCGGCGTCAAAGCCTTCATACAGCCCTTGAGCAGGATGGCGTTCTCCTTATAACTTTGTCTTAGTTCATTTCTGTCCAACAGCTGTTTTCAAATTGATTTGTGGAAGAGGTGAGAAATTTCAGAATTAAATTATAATAAAACCGAAGTTTTCCTTCCCACGAGGCAAAAATGGTTGTTCCTAGTTGAATGCAAGCACATTAATGGGATAGTTGGAGGGCACTGGGACGGGTGCCGGCAAGACGCGCACATTCTCGTGGGAAGGTTCCTCCCCATCAGCTGTGACGGGTGGGTGGGGTGGACTCGGGGACCTTGCTGGAGCTCATCCCGTGAGCCGTGTCTCTCCGCAGGATGAGTCAAAGCCGCCGTTCTCCTACGCGCAGCTGATCGTGCAGGCCATCTCCTCCGCCCAGGACCGGCAGCTGACCCTGAGCGGGATCTACGCCCACATCACCAAGCATTACCCCTACTACCGGACAGCCGACAAAGGCTGGCAGGTGAAGCCGAGTCCCCGGGGGCCGGATCGCCTCTGAAGGCCCTTAGAACATGGAACTCACAGGCGTATCGCTTCCCTTAAAACAGAAGAGGGCCAGTGAGGGGGCTCACGCCTGGAACCCTAGCATTTTGCGAGGCCGAGGCAGGAGGAGGATCAAGACCAGCCTGTGCAACATAGAGAGAACCTCTTTTCTACTAAAAATGTAGCTGAGTGTGGTGGTGCACGCCTGTGGTCCCAGCTACTTGGAGGCTGAGGTGGGAGGATCACTTGAGCCCAGGAGGTGGAGGCTGCAGTGAGCTATGGTCACACCACTGCACTCCAGCCTGGGAGACAGAGAAAGACCCTGTGTCTACAAAGAAAAAAATATTTTTTTAACTAAGAAGATAAATATAAAAGAGGGATGTTTTCACGGATGGCATATGGTACACCTGAAAGGCATTAGCACTGTGATACCATTGTGTCTAAATACTCTTTTTTATTAGTTTCCTTCTTCTGAGCCCCAGAACTGAGAAGATGGATGTACACCTGGTTAGATTTTTGTGCTTGCTGTACCTTACAATCCCACGTTAAGTTGGAAAAATGTACCATATACTGTTATTCAAACAATCCACATATCTGAATTGTGGTTGGGATTTTAAGAGCTTTGTCCACACCAGCCATGACTGATGCGTGTTGCATTTGCCTGTATTTTCTCCAAAGTCAGTGTAGGCCATCCACTAGCTTTGGTTTTTTTTGTTTGTTTGTTTGTTTTTTGAGACAGGATCTCGCTCTGCCGTCCTGGCTGGAGTGCGGTGGCACGATCTCGGCTCACTGCAACCTTTGCCTCCCAGGTTCAAGCGATTCTTCTGCTTCAGCCTCCCAAGTAGCTGGGGTACAGGCGCCCACCACCACACCTGGCTATTTTTTGTATTTTTAATAGAGATGGGGTTTCACCATGTTGCCCAGGCTGGTCTCAAACTCCTGACCTCAGGTAATGCAGCCAGCCTCGGCCTCCCAAAGTGCTGGGATTACAGGCGTGAGCCACTGTGCCCGGCCAAGACCCAGTGTTTTCTTTCTCCCAGATGTGCTCCTAGACCAGGATCTGTCTTTCTGTTTCACTTTTTCTGTAAAGAGTGGTAATGGCAGCCAGGCACAGTAGCTCACGCCTGTAATCCCAGCACTTTGGGAGGCCGAGGTGGAAGGATTGGTTAAGCCCAAGAGTGTGAGACCCCATCTCAACTAAAAATACAAAAAAATCAACCCAGCATGGTGGCCCACGCCCATAGTCCCAGCTACTCAGGAGGCTGAGGTAGGAGAATCCCTTGAACCCGGGAGGCGGAACTTGCAGTGAGCCGAGATCGTGCCACCGCACTCCAGCCTGGGTGACAGAATGAGACTCCGTCAAAAAAAAAAAAAGGTAAAATGGTAATTATGCGGTGTCAAATTTTGATAGGAATGACCTGCCCTGTGCCTCGGTGCTGCTCCCGTGAGGCCCAGCCAGCACAGCACTCTGCACAGTGGGACGGCCTCCCCTCACCCTGGTCCCACATCTGTTGCAGATTTGAGGTGGGTGGGACTCGTTTTCTGATTTGCTGGTGACGGGTGAATATCTCTGCTTCCCTGCAGAATTCTATCCGGCACAACCTCTCTTTGAACCGTTACTTTATCAAAGTCCCACGTTCCCAGGAGGAGCCTGGGAAGGGGTCTTTTTGGCGAATAGACCCTGCCTCTGAAGCCAAGCTCGTGGAACAGGCATTCCGGAAACGGAGGCAGAGGGGTGTCTCCTGCTTCCGCACCCCCTTCGGGCCTCTGTCCTCAAGGTAAAGCTCTCTGGGCGCCCGTCCTCCAGCTGTTAGGAAAGCTGAGCTGCCCTGGAGTTTAGAGATACGTGGCGCAGTCAGCCCTCCGGATCCGTGGGCTCAGGCTCAGTGTGCGGGCATGCAACTGATCACAGGTCAAAAATATTCCAAAAAAAAAAAGGCCGGCGCGGTGGCTCACGCCTGTAATCCCAGCACTCTGGGAGGCCGAGGCAAGTGGATCACCTGAGGTCAGGGGTTTGAGACCAGCCTAGCCAACATGGTGAAACCCCTGCCTCTACTAAAAAAATTCAAAATTAGCCGGGCGTGGTGGCAGGTGCCTGTAATCCCAGCTACTGGGGAGGCTGAGGTAGGAGAATCGCTTGAATCTCGGAGGCAGAAGTTGCAGTGAGCCGAGATTTTATGTACACTGCACTCCAGCCTGGGCGACAAGAGCAAAACTCCGTCTCAAAAAAAAAAAAAAAAAATACAAATGAAACAATACACACTACAACAGCTGTTTACATAGCAGGTACATTGTGTTAGGGATTATAAATGACCTGGCGATGATTTAAAGCTTACAGGAGAATGTGCACAGGTTGTATGCAAATGAGACACCATTTCTATGAGGAACTTGGGTAAGCATCTGCAGATTTGGTACCCACAACCCTCTCCCCTCAAGTACCGAGGGGTGACTGCTCGTTTCGGCACTTCAAGACTGCACCATTTTCTGTTTTTGTTTTGAGAGAATATCTCAGGACCAAGAACTCCTAAAATAGGTTACTAAGTAAGCCACTGACTGTTGTATTAAAAATAAGATTTTAGTTCTTAGAAGTGGAAATGTGTGTAGCAATGGGAACGGTTCCTAAGGCCAAGAATAAATGGATTGCGGTTGTGGGTCTTTTGGTAGCACTTAAGCTTTCTGTTGCAGTGTGTGAGAGGACCCGGGGAGAGCCAAATCTTCGAAGGGACAGATGAGGGGTATGACCTGGGGAGCCCACAACCGCCTTTGCTTTTCGCAGATGCTGGGAACGCAGCTCTGCTGCAGGCGGGGTGGACAGACCCTCCTCCAGCCATTGCTGCCCACCTGCTGCGTCAGGGCCTCCCCTGCCCAGCTCAGTCTTGGCCAAGCCCAGTCTGGAGGAGCATGCACCGCCTGTGAGCGGTCTGGGCAGCGCTTCCCAGCTTGCCCATCAGATGAGGCCGTCCCAGGTGTCCAGGAGGAGATCTCCTGAGCGGCAGTCTCGGAAATCCTTCCCCGTGGAAGGACACGTTAGCCTCTCGTGCTTCCCATTTCAAAATTCTGTTTCCAACACGATTTGATGAAAGATTGAAATATCTGAAAATTCATTTCGAGCACAGGGTCTGGCATTGTTATTCTCAGGTGAACTGGGCGTATGGTTGAGGTAGGACTTCAAAAAAGTGTTCGAACGTCATTTGCAGCATTTCAACTGAGCTCCAAATGATGTTCAAACACCCCTCTCAGGGGTAGAGTTTTCATGGTGGGACGGTTGCGCCCACCAAACAGAAGCTTATGTTTTTGGCACAGAAGGCCCGGGCCATTTTCATGGACACCTGGCTGGACCTCGGTGGAAGTGAACTGCGTAGGTTGTTGCGTTCACTGCAGCACCTCACGTGATACCGTCCCCTCCCATGGAACGGAGCCTCCCCCGATGCAGCCCCCACTCAAATGGAGTTTTAAAGGCTGGGTGCAGGTTACGGGGGCGTTTCTCACCGTCTGAATGCGGAGGACAGAGACGAGCTTCAGGGAGCATGGGCGGGTGACGGCGCTGAGATGTGTGATGTCTCGGAAACGTCCTCGCATCCCTCAGCGCGGGCGCTGACTGCCGCGGCCCTTGCCTGTCTTCCAGGAGCGCTCCAGCTTCGCCCACACACCCCGGGCTGATGTCCCCTCGCTCCAGCGGCCTGCAGACCCCAGAGTGCCTGTCTCGGGAGGGCTCCCCCATTCCACACGACCCTGAGTTTGGGTCCAAGTTAGCTTCTGTCCCAGAGTACCGGTATTCCCAAAGCGCACCCGGTAAGGAGCGGGCGGCCCTCTTGCGGGGCAGGGCGGGGTGGGGCGGGGCGGGACTCGTGGGGGTGCGGGAGGGGTCACCGTCCGCTCTCCGCCCTCCGTGCAGGCTCCCCCGTCAGCGCCCAGCCAGTGATCATGGCCGTGCCTCCCCGACCGTCCAGCCTCGTGGCCAAGCCCGTGGCCTACATGCCCGCCTCCATCGTAACCTCACAGCAGCCCGCGGGCCACGCCATCCACGTCGTGCAGCAGGCCCCCACCGTCACCATGGTCAGGGTGGTCACCACATCTGCCAACTCGGCCAACGGATACATCCTCACCAGCCAGGGCGCGGCGGGGGGCTCCCATGATGCGGCGGGCGCAGCCGTGCTGGACCTGGGCGGCGAGGCCAGAGGTAATGCAGCCGCGGCTGGCAGCCTTCGCAAGACCCTTTGTGGTGGTCCCGGCCGGCAAGTCCCCAAGGCAGCGCCATTGGCCTGGGCCTGGGGCTTGAGGAGGATGATTCTCTGCTTCTGCCTCTCGCTGCCTTGTCCCTTTAAATCAGCATGAGCTGGGCAGGTGGCTCATGCTTATAATCCCAGTGCTTTGGGAGGCCAAAGCGGGTGGATTACTTGAGGTCCAGAGTTCGAGGTCAGCCTGGCCAACATACTGAAACCCCGTCTCTACTGAAAATACAAAAATTAGCCAGGCATGATGGTGCGCTCCTGTAGTCCCAGCTACTCAGGAGGCTGAGGGAAGAGAATCGCTTGAAGCCTGGAGGCAGAGGTTGCAGTGAGCTAGACTGCACCACTGCACTCCAGCCTGGGCGACAGAGCAAAACCCTGTCTCAAAAAAAAAACCGCATGAATCTCCGCAGATGCGTCCTTCCTTGTTGAATAGGGCCCTCGGATGCCCATAGCTGTGTCCTTGCCCTAAGGTAACGTTAAATTGAGTTGTGTTGCGGCCTTGCATGCATTTGGAATTTAGTGTTTTCTGCAGGAGAAAGAATGAGCCTGGGAAGACTGTTCTTTTCGACTCCCTCGTAAGTTAAAGACTTTAGAAGTCATTTAGGGAAAAAGTAGTTCTGAATTGCTAAAAGAAATCCGATCCCAGGGCTTGACGGGGTACACACTGAACATGCAGCTGACCCCAGAAGCTCCTCTCCGGAATGCCTGCAGTTAGGCAGCGCCCTCCTACGCCACTCTCCACCCTGGACTTCCTTTCCGCGGTGGCGTTTGTTTCAATGCTGCCGTAATGAAACTGCAGTTTGGTGAGGGAAGGCCAAGTTACAGCTGTAATCAGGATCATTTCATTCTAAGTAATACATTTTCTTTCTCAGACTAAATTTGGGTTGGTTAAAGCTAAGGTATTTAAAATGCTGTTCTAGGCCGGGTGCGGTGGCTCACGCCTGTAATCCCAGCACTTTGGGAGGCTGAGGCAGGCAGATCACTTGAGGTCAGAAGTTCAAGACCAGCCTGGCCAACATGGTGAAACCCCATCTCTACTGAAAATACAAAAATTAGCTGGGTGTGGTGGCAGGCGCCTGTAGTCCCAGCTACTCAGGAGGCTGAGGCAGGAGAATCGCTTGAACCTGGGAGGCGGAGATTGCAGTGAGCCGAGATCGCACCACTGCACTCCAGCCTGGGCGACAGAGCAACAAAATTCTGTTCTGTCTCAAAAAATAAATAAGTAAAATATTGTTCTAAAACCCTAGTAATTTTCTTCCCAAACCTATTTCACCCATAGGATTTTCCTCTAGCAAACCAATTTTTTCCCAGTGCTGACCTCACTTTCCCCACTTGGCCGACCTGCTGCCCAGGCGTCGAGGAAATTGATTGTTTCGTTGGCCGAGTGTGGTGCTGACTTGGTTCCTGTCCCGCAGGCCTGGAGGAGAAACCCACCATTGCGTTTGCCACAATCCCCGCGGCTGGTGGAGTCATCCAGACGGTGGCCAGCCAGATGGCCCCCGGGGTCCCCGGACACACGGTCACCATCCTGCAGCCCGCCACACCCGTGACCCTCGGGCAGCACCACCTTCCAGTCCGGGCCGTGACTCAGAACGGAAAGCATGCGGTTCCCACGAACAGTTTAGCCGGCAACGCTTACGGTGAGGCCCTGGCCCTGTTCTCCACGCCACATCCCAAGCTCTGTGGCTCCCGGTAGTCAGTGCGGCACGAGAATGTTCTCCCAGTATCTCCTGATCCTCCACTCAGTTCAATTTATTGAGCACCTGCTATACTCCAGGCACTGGGGTAATGCAAAGAAAAAGAGGGTGGAAGGGGCCAGGCACTGTGGCTTACACCTATCATCCCAGCACCTTGGGAGGCCAAGGCAGGCAGATCGCTTGAGCTCAGGAGTTCGACACCAGCCCAGGCAACATAGCAAGACCCCATCTCTACATAAGGTTCAAAAACTTAGCCAGGTGTGGTGTTGCACACTCATGGTCCCAGCTGCTCGGGAGAGTGAGGCTGTAGTCAGCTGTGATTGCTCCGCTACCTGCCAGCCTGGGTGACTGAGCGAGACCCTGTCCCTTAAAAAAAAAGGGAGGGGAAGAAAACAGGGTGGAAGGAAAACCCAGATCTGCCCACTCTCTGGAGCTCACACTCCATGGGGTGAGGCAAGAGGTCGAAGGAAGGAGGAGAGTTGGGGTGCAAGGGTGCTGGGCGGGGGTGCAGGGTGCCAGGGCACCGGGCGGGGTGTCAGTGGGGTGGCTCAGGGCAGTGCATCTGTGTAAAGGAGTGAGGCAAGCCGTCGATGTCCAGCAGGATCTAGACAGCAACGAGAGGGGCCTCCACCCAACAGGCTGGAGCCAGCAGAGACAGGGCAGATGAGGTGGGGAGGGGACGGCGGGGCCCGCAGGGAGCAGAGCAAGGGGAGCTGTCCTGCCTGGCAGGGGTGCACTGACCTCCGGTTCCGGCTTAGTGGCTTAGCCCCTGTATAGGGGACTTGAAAAAAGCAGCTGGGTCCTAACCAGACCCCAGAGTAACCCTCTTCT
Organism: Pan troglodytes; assembly: GCF_028858775.2. NCBI lineage: Eukaryota > Metazoa > Chordata > Mammalia > Primates > Hominidae > Pan > Pan troglodytes. The sequence goes on from NC_072404.2 coordinate 10,689,766, forward strand.
TCCTCCACTCCAGCCCTCACCAGCCCTTTGCAGCTCCTTGCGACCCAAGCGAGTTCATCCGCGCCGGTGGTGGTCACCCGGGTGTGCGAGGTGGGGCCCAAGGAGCCGGCAGCAGCCGTCGCAGCCACGGCCACCACCACCCCAGCCACTGCCACCACCGCCTCTGCCTCCGCCTCTTCCACTGGAGAGCCCGAGGTCAAAAGGTCCCGGGTGGAGGAGCCCAGTGGGGCTGTGACCACACCAGCCGGAGTGATCGCAGCCGCCGGCCCCCAGGGGCCAGGCACTGGGGAGTGAGGTCACCTGCAACGCGGGGGAGTGGGACTCACCCAGCGGCGACCCCGAAGCTGGACCCGGCAGCTCAGGCGGCCGCACCCACAGACGGAGGAGAACAGCCCGCGGCGGCCTGCGGGCATCAGCGGCACCTGGACACACCCAGCCCTTTCCATTTGATCACCTGCCTTCCCGTGGTTTAAAACAAAAACACATAAACAAGTTCAGACAACTGATTGTATGATTCTGGGAATTCTTTGCTTTCCTTTCCTTCTCCCTCGGCACCACCTCCTCTTCCCAGGCCTCCCTGTCGGGCATGGGGAGGAGGTTGGAGCTCAGCATCTTGAGGAATGTGTCAAGACAGCCCCTCTGCTCCGCGCTGCATGGCCAGCCGCCTTTGTCCGGGAGGACAGACAGAAACGCAGCAAGGCACACACCAAGGCTGCCGGGGAGGCCTGGGCACCGGACAGATGCCTGTTGGGAAGCCAGGAGCTGCCGAGCCACGGACCGCCTAACAGCCTCTCCGCCCGGAACGTGACATAGAGAGTGTTGGCATTAACTCGGGGGGTGTGCGATTTCACTTCAGACCCCAAGTTTTTCTTTGTTTGTTTAAACATGGAATTCAGACTTCATTGTACACCTGAGACAGACACAAAAGGGATCATGTATTTTTGAGGATTTTACCTGTTGACGGTCTGATGACTGGCCGTAGGTCCAGGGTTCCCGCTGGGTTTAATCCCCTCGAAGAGTAAACCTGCCGCTCTGTCTGATAACTTCAAGTAAGAGCGGCGGCTTCCTGGGTTGGCGTTCGCGGTGGAAGGCTCCTAGGATGAAAGGTGAGCCTGGATCCGCCGGCCGCAGACATCGCGCTGCTGGGGACGATCGGGGCCGCTGCTCTGCAGACCAGACCTTCCCGAATTCTCCGTGGCTCCGATGTCCGGGTGCTGACGGCCACACGGGGACCTAACAGTGCCAAACGCCATCTGCTCCAGCTGCTTTTTCACCCAGTTACAGAGTCCTCACCACTCCCACATTGATCTGCTCTTTTCAATTGGAACCATTTCTCCTGCCTGAAACTCCAGGGCCCCTCCCTGGGCTGTCCGTGAGCAGGAGACCCCACCCCAGCAGCAGTGGTGAGCAGGCCTGTGCCTCCACGCCCAGCCCCCGCCAACACGACTGGTTTTGTTTGCCACACGGTGAGAACCGGAGGACGGGATGCTCCAGCCAGTTGGGTGGTTCTGGGGTCCCTGAGGAAGCCCCCTCCTGCACTTCCATTAAGACAGCCAGTGGTGCCTGGATCTTTGTCACCAAGCGGCGTTGAGCCAGAGCTGTCTAATGCTGAGCCCAGCTCGGGAAGGAGAGAGGAGTCCTTCAGTGTGTCTTGGAGATGCGAAGTGCGTCCTCGTAAAGGTCAGCTGTCAGTTTTGCTGGCCGCTCTGGCGCTGGCTCTCCTGTCCGGGACCACAACGAGAAACAGCGACAGATTCGACGCAGAGCTCCGGAAGTGCCTGAGGAGCAGTGGTTCTTGGAAATCGCCCGTCCTCCGCATCACAGCCTCTCACCAGCAAAGCAGCCTCTGCCCGGGCCCTGGCGGGAGAGCTGCAGAGGGACCCAGGTGCCTGGAGGGCGTTTGAGGGAGGTGGCTGGACAGGTGTCTCCCTGAAGAAGAAGGGAGAACACTTTTCAAAGTGATTCCGAGGCAGTGCGGGAGGACACACGTGCTGTGCAGTGGAGTGGGGTCGCCCGTGGCCCCCATCAGAGTCCCCGTCCCCCAGGACAAGTGCAGAACCTCTGTGGGCCCCCTCCTTCCACCTAGATAGAGAAAACCCCTTGTTCGGTTTCCTTCCCCTGTTCCGTTGTTTTTCTAAGCCCCCCAAATTGAGTCGTTTCTATGGCACTAACCTTTCCATGGGAAATAAGCTCTTTGTGGAAGTCCGTACCTGTTGCCCTGGGTGAGGTTTCAGAGAAACGGGGGCAGGATGAACACAGCCGGCTGTCCTGGGTGCAGTTACGTCCGTGGAGGGTGAGAGATTGCGCCCCGTTTCACGCTTGTGTCGCCTGCTGTCGTCTGTGGGCCTTTTCTTTCCGTGGTGCCTGGTGTGTGCGTGCATGGCGTGAGAGAACGGGGGGTGGGGGTTGGAGGTGGCTCCCCGACACCGGTGCCTGTGTGGCCTGAGCCGGCGCCCTCCCGGGAGCGCCCGTCACGGGGGGCCTCTGTGATTACCTGCTGCTGCTCTCTCCCCCGTGGTGACTGTATGTCCTCAGGGCTGCCTGTGGCCACCCTGATGGGAGACCTCTCTTTGCTTCTGGGCCACTGCAGGTTGGCCTCCTCATACAAGCTGATGTCTGCAGGGAGCGCCGTGTGCTGGGATTGCACCACGTGTTGGTCACAAATCGAGGTCGCCTTTTGGCCTGGTCTGCTCAGGCTGGCCCTGACCCACTTGCTTTCCTGGCTTCTGAGACGCAGCGCATTCTTCCTGTTAGCGGTAGCGTTCTCTGATTTCACTGCTTCATTGCCAAGGGCGTGGAAAGGGGGTGGCGGATGGAGCTGGGAGGTGGCGAGCACAGGACTCCTGGGCTGCATTCTGCCGTGTGGGGTTCTGCACTGTCTAGCTTCTGCGGGGACTGCAAAGAGGGATGAAGGGACGTGGTCCTAGGGGTCGGCTCAGACTCGGAGCAGGGCAGGGAGAGGAGGGCAAGGAGAGGAGGCCTGGGTCCTGGATCCACTGCTCTGGGCTCATAACCATGAGATTTTGAAAGAGTTTTTGGTCATCTGAGCAGGTACCATGCCTGGCTCATGCCGGAACTTGTCTTGGAACCGGTAGCCAGAGGCCCAGGAAGGGACAGGGCCCAAAAGGGTTGCATGTCCCGGCCACAAAGCCCTCCCTGTGTGCCCTGAGCCAGCCCAGCAAGCGCCTCCCAGCCAGGCGCTTTCGCAGAAGCAAGAGCACAGGCTAGGGGGACCGGGAGAGCCTCAGCCCCCAGCCTGGGCGGCCTGTGACCCTGAGCCGTGTGGAGCCGGGACTAAGAACCTTCTCTAGGTTCTCAAGGGTGAGCTGACCCGAGCAATGTGCAGGAATGTGGGGAGCAAAAGTAGCTGATTCCAGCCCCGTTCTGGGGTCACTGGGGAGGCAGAGGCTGAGGGCCTGCTCTCTGGTCACCAGGGACTGGGGGCACGGTCCACAGCGGATGAGAACAGCAGGTCACAGTAGTGGCTTTGGGAAGGGCCCCTCCTGCTTTGCCCTGTTCGGAAAGGGGCTCCCTCAGAGCCCCTGGGCCCAGTAACCCGCTTCTGTCTCCTGATTCCTGGTGGATAAATTGCCAGGTTTATCAAATACAAGAAAACACCCGCTTTGGCTAGGAGGTAAGTCCCAAAAAGAACGTCTTAAGTAGAGCACAGGCATCCACCGAGGCCATTTGGTGGCCCCTGGGAAGTGGGGAAGCAGGGCCTGAGCGTCCCCAGGCTGCTAGGGCAGCAGCTGGCTCAGGGCACACTCTCTCGTGCCAGCTTCTGCCACCAGCCCAGTGTCCACGGAGCAGCGGGGCCAGAGGAGCTCAGGGAGACCTGGCTGTCTAGGGCATGGTGCCCAGTATCCCGGTGTGTGCCCGTCCTCAGCCACTTGTGTCTTTCTTTCCATGTGGGAGTTGTCCCGGTGACACCTGCCCTCCGTTGAGGGTGGAATCTGTCACTCATGCCTTTGAGGGACCCAGGTGGACCATCCCTCTTCTGCTTGCTTTCTACATTCCTAAAAACCTCAACGTTAATCCCTCACCAGTTGGGCCGAGTATGGCCTCATGGTTCTGCCGCGCCCCAGTCTTCTCCCACTGGCTTCACGCTAGAGGGCGCCATGCGCTCTGGGTGAAATGAGACACTGGTGTGGGGTCCCCATGCAGAGACCCTCAGGTCCCTATCCAGAGACCCTCCAGGCAGTGCTGGGAAGACACTGGTGGCGGGGACCATGACCAGGCGGGTGGAGCCATGTGTGTCTCACACCTGCCGCCCCTCACTTTCCTTCCCGAGGTCTGCTAGGTCCTCTTTGGGATTTGCTGTTTATTTGTATTTCCCTTTTCTTTGATTTAAGAACAATGCCAAGTGAAAAAGCTGGGAATGAGTTTCTGAGTTGCTGAGTGTTCCCTGCTCCTAGGTACCGCACTCTGTGCTTCTCAGGCAGGGAGGAGATGGATTCGGTGGAGTTGGGCCAGGACGGGGGCTTCACCCTGCCCCCTCCAGACTGCCGAAGCCCCCAAGAAGTTTTGAGCCCAGCTGGGCCTCGCCTCCCCGGCTCCTGGGTCCGTTTTCTGTACTGGTTTGAGATCACAGGCATCATTCAGCGAATGCTCTTGTGTCCTCTGCATAAAGAGGGCCCTCCCTGGAGCACCCCCGGGGAGCTGGGACTCTCCAGAAAGCCCCGGGTGAGGGCTCCATCTTGAGAGAGAGAGAAATCCCTTCTTTGGGCGATTCAGTGAGTTCAGGAGGAGGAGGAAGCTTTTCCTTGGCTTTGAAATGAGTGTTTTTATGGAGACAAAGAACAGACCTCAGTGGGAAAAATGAAAACGTAATGGAACACGGGGAGGCGTCGGAGAAGAAAGGATTTTCCCCTTCGCTTTCAGAGCCGGCGGGAGTGCAGGTCTGTTTTGCTTCAGAAGCCTCACATTCTGCTTTGCCCTTGAGTGACTTCATGCGGGATGAGGAACTGTTGACCTCTCTAGAGAGGACACCCCAAGTCCATCCTGGGCTCCTCCTCACCGCCCTGAGAAAGTCCCCCTAAAAAAGGCTTCAGAGTCATCGGCATGCCGCCTCACGTTGCAGGACGGAATCGCGCGCTCCTCACGCTGGAATAAGTTACAAAACATGATCGTAAGGCTCTTTGCAAACGCAGAGCCCCAGGATGCTGGATGGAGGCCTCCTCGGCCCTGCGGGCGGCCTGGCTGCAGTAGGTCTGCTGCAAGGAGCCACGACGGGGACTGCGCCACACTCCTGATGAAAACGTGTTTACCCACGGCCTCGCCTCGAGCCTCCTTGACAATACCGCTGCTTCAAAGCAATATTATTTAATGAGAATACTTTACATTGCTCACATGTGCTGCTATGAAGACAGGATTAGTCTGTAGACGGGACTCAGCTCCGGAGGTTCCTGGGTAATGTATTTTGGCTCTTGGAAATGAGGGTAGAATTTAAAATATAACAAATGGTCTCTCGCCCGGTTCTGTCCCTTATTTTTAGATTGTTTTCCTGCATCTTACAATTTCCTTTTCTTTTCAAAGTTCCTTTCTCCAGGCCTGTTTTTCAGTGCTCAGGACACGGTTTTCATCACATACTTACTGTTTTTTTGGTTGGGTTTTGATACGAAAAGCTGCTACATTTGGTGACCAGAGGGAGGGTTTGGAATCTGTGCTTTGCAGGGGATCTCGGTGGGTACCGCGGCCCCTCGCAGGGTGGCGAGTGGGGTCCGTGCCTCGAGAAGGGGGCCCTTACCCACACCGTGCGGCTTGAATTCTGTCGGAGTTGAATCTGTGGAAAGGATTGTCCCATTAGAGCTGCCGCGTCCTTTCCTCTGTCCTCCCTGTCACCCAAACCCCGAAGTCACAGCTGCTTGGAAGAATGGGATTTTGGGGCTACAACCACACACATTTCCCTCTGGACTGAAATTTTAAAAATAGACCCATTTCACTGACTTCTTTAGGGAAAATAGTTTCAGTCTTGGGTTGTCTTGTGAGCCCACGGGCATGGGACCCTGTCTCTGCTGGGCTTTTCCGGCCCCGTCCCAACTCCTCCTCAGGCAGAGGCTGCAGCCCTCAGCTCTGCTGCTGGATGGAACATTTCAACCCTCTCCGGGAAGGTGGGCAGGGTGGAGGGCCCAGGGCTAGGCCTGCCATGCACCATGAGCAGGGGTGCTACCTGGGGGTGTGAAGCTGGGCTGGCTTTTCCTGGAGGTGGGTGAGAAGGCTCTCCGGGCAAATCAGAAGGCCACGAGAGAGGGGGGAGCGGGGAGAGTGGTGAGGAGGATTCGTCTCTGACTGATGAACCTCGCCGTGCCTGTCTGTCACATCCAAGTCTGTGCCAGCTGCTGGGAGGTCAGACTCCTGCCCTGAGAAACAGCCCAGTCCTTGGAGAATGAAACCCTGAGGGTCAGTGAGTGGAGGCCTTCCCTCGGGGCCAGCCATTCCCGGGAGGCCTGAGTGTGACCCGGAAGCTCTGCGGGTCACCAAGACTGGCATTTTCCTTGTATTTTTGTGCAGGACTGAAGTGAGCGTTCCTCCTCTGAATTGGTGAGCCTTTGGGATTTTTTTTTTCTTTTACTCATCCTAATGGCTGGTTTTGGCTGCTTGGAGTATCAGAGAATATCACTAAGAGGGCAGTCAGTTTATTTTTAGGCATCTTTCTTTCTGTCCAGGGAGAAACCCCTCGGAAGAATCTTAGTCACTCTTTGCACCTGCCCTGTCATTCTCGCCATGGGGAAAATGCGTTGAAAAGAAAAATCCCGGGGCCAGGGAGAAGCCGTGAATGTATTTATTTGCTTTGGTGAAGCTGCCGAACACTGGCTGCGGGGGACCCCCCGCCCCCATCCCGCTCCAGGCCCCAGTGACCCAGTTGCGTCTTAAGTTCCATCGTCCAGATTTCAGGCCACCAGAGGCTGCCAAAGGTGACTGAAGCGGTCTCCAAGTCACTCTGTCACCACTTTTTTTTTTTTTGAGATGGAGTCTTGCTCTATCGCCCAGGCTGGAGTGCAGTGGCCCAATCTCGGCTCACTGCAACCTCCGCCTCCCAGGTTCAAGCGAATTCTCCTGCCTCAACCTCCCAAGTAGCTGGGATTACGGGCACCTGCCACCACACCCGGCTAATTTTTGTATTTCTAATAGAGATGAGAGTGTTTACCATGTTGGTCAGGCTGGTCTTGAACTCCTGACCTCAGGTGATCCGCCCACCTCAACCTCCCAAAGTGCTGGGATTATAGGCATGAGCCACCGCGCCTGGCCTCTGTCACTTTTTTTGCTCCTTACCCAGTTTTTGTTTTTTGTTGTTTTGTTTTGTTTTGTTTTTAGCGTGAGACTACAATGGAAAGACTCCTAGTTGGTTATTCTTTATCTCGGATTCTTTTTTCTGGAATTGTTTGCTCATTTGAGTGGTTGGTGGTTTGCCCTGTGTCAGACACGGTGAAAAGAGTGCAGGAAAGCTGGGGCCAGGGGAAGCGAAGTGGCTTCAATCCGGGCTGATAGCCAAGAAGAGTTTTCCTCCCTTCGGTGACAGGACCTGCCCCTCCGAGTCTAGAGTTAAAAGCAGCTTCTAGAACTGGCCCCTAAGTCTCCAAATGTGTTGGCTAAGCTGAAATGAGAGACTCTGAATTAGAGTTTCTGTTTGTTTGTTCTCTGCATGAAGTTCACAGGCCTGTATGGATGTTAAATTGTGTCTGTAGCCTCTAAATCTCCAGGTTAACTGGTCCAGATTTTTTTTTTTAATCAGTAACAATGGGAATTTAAAATCAAATATTTGGCCAGGTGCGGTGGCTCATGCCCGTAATCCCAGCACTTTGGGAGGCCGAGGCGGGCGCATCACCTGAGGAGTTTGAGACCAGCCTGACCAACATGGTGAAATCCTGTCTCTACTAAAAATACAAAAAATTAGCCAGGCGTGGTGGCGTGTGCCTGTAATCCCAGCTACCAGGGAGGCTGAGGCATGAGAATCGCTTGAACCTGGGAGATGGAGGTTGCAGTGAGCCGAGATCATGCCACTGCACTCCAGCCTGGGCAACAGAGGGAGATTCTGTCTCAAAAATAATAATCAAATCAAGTATTTTAAGTTTGGCTCTTCTTTCTTTCAAGAAAGGCTTTTTGGATACCTAGAATACCTTCATGTATGTGGCTTGATTTCTGTTTCAGGAAAAGGGGGGTGGGAGGAGAGACAACAGCCGTGTTCCAGAGTCTGTCCTGAGATGTCGCTGAGTCCAGACACTTGGGCTGCACGTGCCCTGCAGATGACAAAGGCCGGCAGCTCAGCACACGTGCAGGAGGGGTTAAAGCCAATATTGAGTTTTTGTTCTTGTTGTTTTAATCTGAACGATTATTCTCCTGTAAAAATAACTTGGGAGGGGCAGGTGTTGTTCGGTGTGTGTGTGTGTGTGTGTGTGTGTGTGTGTATGTGAGTGTTTTTTTTTTTTTTACAGTGGCTGCCTGTCTAAAGTATTTTTCACAACATGTTTGATAATCAGTGCTTTTAAAAGCAGCAGTGTCCTATGAAGTGGAAATGTCAGTTCTAGAGCATTGGATGTGAAGTTCTGGTCATGTCACCTTGCGTGTCTCACCCTGGAGGAGTGAAGGTGGGCGCCCGGTGGGGGGGGTGTGGCTGTACCCCAGCACCGGGAGGGGGCACGCACGACACCAGAGGAAGGGACAGCCCCACCCATGTCAACAGCAGGCGACCTGTGTTTTCATTTCAAATGGGATACAGTATTTTTTTAATAAGGAGCCATACTTTTTTTTAAGAGTTTGAGATCTGAATGTGATTTCTAATTGTATCAGACGTTAATGTTTTAAAGCTATAACAAAGTTTAAAATTTCTACTTTTTGTTTTTCATTTATTTTAACTGTTCTTTTATCTATTAAATTGTTGTATGTGGATGGGGAAGTTTTGTTTCTCCTCTTAGCATTTGTTTCTATAACCAGAAATAAAATTCTATATTAAAGAAATGACCCTGCGGCTCCGGCATGGTCCTTCTGCGCAGGTGGCTACTGAAGGTGGCGGACAGACAGACGGCCTGGACACACAGACACCAGACCCCTGGACACATAGGCTCCCGACCCCCTGGATACACAAACACCTGACCCCCTGGACACACAGGCTCCCGGCCCCCTGGACACACAGGCCCCTGACCCCCTGGACACACAGGCCCCTGACCCCCTGGACACACAGACCCCTGACCCCCTGGACACACAGACCCCTGATCCCCTGGACACACAGACTCCTGACCCCCTGGACACACAGACCCCTGACCCCCTGGACACACAGACCCCTGACCCCCTGGACACACAGACCCCTGACCCCTGGACACACAGACCCCTGAGCCCCTGGACATACAGGCTCCCGGCCCCCTGGACACACAGGCTCCTGACCCCCTGGACACACAGGCACTGGGCCCCCCTGCTCCAGAGGCTGAAGGGCGGCTGCTGCTAAGGGAAGTCGCCCATAGGTCCCTGGTATCCCGTTCCTGGCTCACACAGGAGATGCTTCTGCAGGTGCCTGTGGCTCCTGGACTCGGTGACCGCCACCCACTGAGAGTGCTCTAAGCGAGGATGTTTGCAGCTCCAGGAATGTGAAGACAACGTGTGTCTCCCCTCAGACGTGGCAAAGGCAGAAACCAGCCGAGCCAACCCCCTGCCCCTGGCACACGCCCACATCCTGGCTGGGGGGCACTTGCAGGTACTCATTGCTGCCCCAGTGGCTCCTGGGCAACTGTGGGTCCTTCCTGCTGGCCCTTGGCTAGATGAGAATTTCTATCCATGTCCAAGATGGGTAGAAATGTACGTGGGTAGAAATTGTCTCAGGCCTTACTTATTGTAGGTGTGGGGCCTGGGGGGTGGGGATGGCATTGACTTTGGAACTACACAGACCTGGGTTCAAGTTCCTACTGTGTCCTTACCAGCTGTGGGACTTCAGCTTGCAATGCGCCCCACTTCTTCACGTGCGGCACAGGCACCCCCACCCCACAGGCCTGGCGCCCCGAAGCTCAGCTGCAATGCCATCAGTCACTGTCTCTTCTGAGAGTCCCCCAGACTTATGAGACCCTTGGGTGTGTCTGTGTGACTGCCTCCGACAGACTTGAGAGTGGTGCGTGCTTGTCACATGTCTCTCTTCTGTCAAGGTTCTGTAGTGTTTGCATATGACTCCCTCAGTTCAATAACTTGCATTTTTCCAATGGCACAGTTACCCACCGTTGCAGGTAAGGTTTCACTGCTTCTCTGTCTTCCTTCAAGTTACTCCATTTCCATTGTAAGAGGCTAACATAACTTTAACAGATCAGTTCTAGTTTAAGATGTCAGCCCAGGCTGGGCGCGGTGGCTCACGCCTGTAATCCCAGCACTTTGGGAGGCCAAGGCGGGTGGATCATTTGAGGTCAGCAGTTCAAGACCAGCCTGGACAACATGGTAAAACCCCGTCTCTACTAAAAAAAAAATACAAAAAATTAACTAGGCATGGTGGCTTGCACCTGTAATCCCAGTTACCTGGGAGACTGAGGCAGGAGAATTGCTTGAACCCAGGAGGTGGACATTGCAGTGAGCTGAGATCACGCCACTGCACTCCAGCCTGGGGGACAGAGCAAGACTCAGTCTCAAAAAAAGAAAAAAAAGAAAAACATTTTAGCCCAATAGCAAACATAAGTGAGAAGCGTATGTAGGCTTCCTCCAGGGATCTGCGTTGGCTAATTATTAATTGCATCTTTCCTTTTTAAGATGTTGTCGTTGTGTTTGTTTGTTTGCTTGCTTGTTTAGAGACAGGGCCTTGCCATGTTGCCCAGGCTGGTCTTGAACTGGGCTCAAGCAATCCTCCTGCCTCGACCTCCTAGTGTTTGGATTACAGGCGTGAGCCACCGTGCCTGGCCTTTTTTGCTTTTGATTAGCACAACCATTTTTCACTAGTGAGACCTTAAAATAATATTTTACACTAATGTAAATATTTTGTAAGAAACAAGTCAAATATTACCCCTGGTAAAATTGCTTAAGGTCGTGTCTGTGTGAAGAGAGAGAGGGAGAGAGAGATTGAGATTCCTGGCACACAGTTGGAATCTCAGTTAAAGTTAGCTGCCCTGTGAACCTGGTATCTATACAACAAAGAGGGGTGCATCTCTCAGAACCCCAGAAGACATACAATTGTGCACTGCAGCTCTATTCGTTATTGTCAAAATCTGGAAACCAACCAAATATTCATGGACGAACAAGAAAAGCTAAGTACGGTAGGATTCCATTTGCATGAAGTATAAAAAGACGCAAAACTAATCTCTGGTGATAAGAGAGACTAGCAGTTACTTGTGGGGGAGGGGAGTGGGCGTTGACTGGGAGGGGGCCACAGCGGGGAACCTCTGGGGAGCTGGAAATGGTCTAGGTCTTGAACTCAAACCATGGCAGGAAAATTTACACCACAGAAATTATCAAACACAAATCAACCCCCGGCTCCCCACCGTCGCCAATGGAGCCGAGGCTTAAGATATTTGCCAATTTACCACCGATTTCTAGAAATGTAAAAAGTGGAGTTCATTTAAGATTTGTGCGCTTTGGTGTGGACGTTTTACCCTAGTAAACGTTAAACACTGGCAGTAGGCTTTCCATAGACTACCTGTCACCAGCTTTCCTTTGCCAGTCTTCAACCTGCGGCTCCAGGGGCACCCGCCGCACTCCACCGACTCCCATCCACCGCTCACCATCCACCGATTCCCATCTCTTCATTCTCTGCACCAGGTGCCCTCAGACATCACTGGGCGCCCTAGGGCATCTCAAAGCCATGTTTGGAACTCCTGCAGGAAGCCCTCCCTCCTCCTCCTCCTTCCTTCCATCCAGGGGTCTTCTCGGAGCTTATCCCTTCAAGGCCTAACCTTGACCCACCCTATCTACGCAACATTGATTCCCACCCCCTACCCTGTTCCCCAGAACCTTCAGCAGTGCCTAGCGCAGCTAGGATTCAATCATCGCTTGTCCACTTAATGAATGACTCTTGGCACAAATTTTCTCGTCCTTTTCTGCCCCAGACAGACACCCCACAAACATGAAGTTACCCTTGATTTTTCCACTTTCTTCCTCCTGCCTGCAAATTCCTCAATCACAGGTCGTGCAAATCCTACCTCTAAATGGTACTGAATCTGCCTACTTTCGGGGCGACCTCCCTTCCCTGGACAACTGCACCAGCCTCCTTTCTCCCTCGGGAGCTTCCCAATCCATTATCTTCCCTGTGGCCAGAGGTCAGTTTCCCCCTGGGGTGCATTTAAGCCATAGGAAGCAGATCGCTGCCCTAGGCCCGCCCCTCCCCACCCCTTGGTCTGGACACCCTCTGGGCTCATCTTAGGCCGCAGTCGCCGAAGCCTTCCTCCTCCGGTTGGACCCCCAACCAGGTCAGGCTGTGACAGCGTTTATCATGACGCTGGCGTGTCGCCCTGTGTCCCTCGGCCGTCTGCAGGATGGCAAACTTATGGCCAGGGCCCAGCACATTTGGGCACCCAACACATCCGTTAGAATGAACAGAAACTTCCCCTCTCCGAGCCTGTGGCCTCATCTGTACAACAGAGATCGCGAGATCCCATGAATACCGTGGGGATTGAATAAGGGATTTTTTCGTTTCAAGCAGCAGGAACAGCGCGGGATGGGTGCTCAATAAATGGGAGCTCAAAAAATCCCCAAAACTGCCCAGAGCCGCGGCTATTCCTTGCAAACTGCTGGACGCTGCTGGGCTCAGCCCACAAGTGTCGGAGTTTGCATCAGATTTTCAGGTCGTACTTAGCAAGGGGACTCCCGCACGACAAAGCTGTTTACGAAACAGAAACCAGAACTGGGGCAGTGACACTTTGGGGCCAGCAATGCCCTCTTCCAAAGCCCCAGGCGCCCAATTTCCGCCGAAATGCTTTCCGGGGTCGAAGGGCGCCGGGGCTCCAGAGTGCCGAGGTTCCGGGGTCGCAAGATTCCGCAACTCCCAGGCGCCCACCCGGACCCCCGGCCGCGGCACCTACGCCCCGCCCCAGTCGCTCCACGCCAAAGCCCATTGGTCGGCAACCTGTCCCTCCTGCTCATGTGATGCGGCACGTGACGCAGCCACGTAAGGCCGCTGCGCTCACGTGATGCGGTCCCGGAAGTTGACCGGGCTGCGGAGCTTCTGGGCTGCAGCTCCTGGAGTTTTCGAGGTTCGTGCGTGTCTGGTGGCGGCGGCGTGATGTTCTCGGCAGGAGCGGAGAGTTTGCTCCACCAGGCCAGGTACGGGGGAGCTGCGGCCCCGGCCCTCCTTCCTGCATCTCTCCCTAGGGGCACACGGGGGTGGGTCTCACAGGGCAGGGGCTCGGGCGCCAGCCTTGCAGGAACCCGACTGGACTCGCCCTCGAGACTTGGGGATCGGGGAAGGCAACACGGCGGCCAGGCTTGGGGTGAGGAGGTCGGGGAGGGTCATGGTGGGTCCCCGGAGGAGGTGACACCTGAACAGAGTCTTGGTGAGTGAAAGCAAGTGGGGTGGGACCCAGTCGACAGTTTAGTCAAAGGCTTGGCGGTGAGAACTCCGCGTCTGGCAGGAAATCGGGCAGCCGGGAGATTTCAGTGCCTCACAGTCAAGAACGCAAAGTCAGAGTGTCCGGAGGCCTGCTAAGGAATAAGGCTGTGTGCCAGGCTGGGGAGCTGGAGGCCATCCGAGGGCTTTACGGAACCGTGGGAGGATTTTGTGACTTAAAAAGATCTCTCTTGCGCGGATGTATTAGCTAGGCTGAGAAATCACCCTCCAGGCTGGTTTCAGGCTGTGTCTGGACTCCCAGTAACGAGTGAGTAGCTCCTTTCTCACCAACTAATCAGTCATGGGGGAAAACAGTGTAAGCCAGGACTGAACAGACTCACGGTCCACCAAACAGGCAAAGACTTCATACTACATGTTTAAAAGAAGAAAATGCTGACCGGGCGTGGTGGCTCACGCCTGTAATCCCACCACTTTGGGAGGCCAAGGCAGGCGGATCACCTGAGGTCAGGAGTTCGAGACCAGCCTGCCCAACGTGAGGAAACCACGTCTCTACTGAAAATACAAAAAAAAAAAAAAAAAAAAAAATTAGCCGGGCGTGGTGGTGGGTGCCTGTAATCCCAGCTCCTCGGGAGGCTGAGGCAGGAGGATTGCTTGAACCTGTGAGGTGGAGGTTACAGTGAGCTGAGATGGCGCCACTGCACTCCAGGCTGGGGGACAGAGCGAAACTCCGTCTCAAAAGAAAAAAGAAAAAAAGTAAAGAAAATACAGCCAGCACTACAGCCCCTTGGTAAACGTAAACAAACTTGGTGAGGTGAGAGGCCGAAGCAGGAGAAGTGCATGAACCCAGGAGGTCGAGGGTGCAGTGAGCCAAGATCGCACCACTGGACTCCAGTCTGGGTGACAGAACGAGACTCCATGTCAAAACAAACAAGCAAACCTGGATTCAGAGCTAGACCAATTGGTGGGAAAGATTCGGGTGGTTGAAATTGCTGTGATTATAGTGAGTGAGGTCTTGAAGGCAGGTTAAGTTCTAAAGACTGAACAGGACAAAAATCTCTGATCAAAATAACCCTTAAGAGTCCACTCATTAGGAAGAGGCTTGGTGAATATGCAGCACCATCTCCCAGCAGCTCAACATAGGCAACCTTCCCTTCAATCCTGGACAGATATGTCATTCATGTGAATGTGGGGACTATATGAAAATGAAAAATACTGGCATCTCAGCATGTAACATGTTAATCCCAAGGTCCTTGCCAAGAGACAAGGAAAAACACCCACTGAGAACTTCATTCCCAGTCACATTCTGCTCAAGGTCATAAACTTGTGACATGAAAGACAAAAGGAAGAGCCCTCACTATTTATTTATTTATTTATTTATTTATTTTTATTAGAGTCTTTTTTCAGACAGAGTCTCCCTCTGTCACCCAGGCTGGAGTACAGTGGCGCAATCTCAGTTCACTGCAACCTCCGCCTCCTGGGTTCAAGCAATTCTCCTGCCTCAGCCTCCCAAGTAGCTGGGATTACAGGTGCCCGCCACCACACCCGGCTGATTTTTTGTATCTTTAGTAGAGATGGGATTTCACCACATTGTCCAGGCTGGTCTCGAATTCCTGACCTCAGGTGATCCGCCTGACTCGGCCCCTCGAAGTGCCGGGATTACAGGCGTGAGCCACCATACCCGGCTGAGCCCTCACTATTTAGATACCTGTTTCTCTGCCTCCCTGGCTCGGGTGGGCAGCCGTTTTTGAGGACAGAGTGTGGTTGAATTTCCCTATGTAACATACATGAGTTCTGCAGTTGCCCTCTGTTAGGGTTTCAAGAAGGCTAATCTATTAGGGCTTACCGGTTTTCACAATATTCTTAAGCCTGTGATTTCTGATGATATTTTAAAATAAATGACTGTAGTTTGAGGGTTAAGGTTTGGAGCCGGCCAGGCGCAGTGACTGGCCCACGCCTGTAATCCGAACACTTTGGGAGGCCGAGTTAGGAGGATCGCTTGAGGCTAGGACTTTGAGACCAGCCTGGACAACATAGCGAGACCCGTCTCTACAAAACAGAATTTTAAAAAAACTTAGCCAGGTGTGGTGGCACGTACCCGTAGTCACAGCTACTCAGGAGGCTGAGGCAGGAGGATCACTTGAGCCAAGGAGGTTGAGGCTGTGGTAAGCTATGATGGTGCCACTGCACTCCAGCTCAGGTGACAGAGGGAGACCCTGTCTCCAAAGAAAGCCAAAAAGATTTGGAGTGAACTTTAGTTTCTCTCTAAATGTGTCAGAGATACGGAAAGCAAGGGTGGAAAAAGTGATCAAAGATAGCTCTGTAAGCTGAAGGATAAATGGAGAGAGCGGGAAGCGAGTAAAGGATGGGAGCATGGAGGGGTGCCCCGCAAGGTTGGGGATTTCCAGGAGGAAGAGCCTCAGCCCACTAGCTCGGGAGCTAGTGGGGCATGTTTCAGGCACAGGGTCTGTGCGAAGGGACAGAAGCAAGAGAAACAGGACATGGAGTCTGGAGAAGGAAGGCAGGGCCGGGGTCTTGTAGGCAGCGTTAGGGTCTGTAGGAGTTTGGATTTGAAAGCAGTGGGGAGCTATTGAAGGGTTTGGGTGGGTTGGATTTTAGAGAGAAGCTTGAGACTTGGAGGATATGCTGAAGGGAATTAAATCGGGATGAGGGGTTCCACCTTTCTGGGAAAGATTTTCCGTTGTGTGTATATATGTATATGTGTGTATATATAATTTATATATAACATTTTATATATTATGTATTACATATATATTTAGTACATATATAATATATATAATTATATATTATATATTATATAATTATATATTATATATATAATATAATCAAAAAAAGAAAAAAAATTCACTGGGCTTAGTGTAGTCCCAGCTACTTGAAAGGCTGAGGTGGGAGAACTGCTTGAGCTAGAAGATCAGGCTGCAGTGAGCTGAGATTATGCCACTGCACTCCAGCCTGGGTGACAGCGTGTAAGACTCTATCTCAAAAAATATATAGATAGATAGATAGATATAAAAATATATTTTTATATGTAATATATATAAAATATATATTATATACATTTTTGAGATAGAGCATATTATATATAACATGTTATATATAACATAACTATATATAACATATATTATATATAACATAACATATATAACATAATATATAACATATAACATATATATTAGATATAACGTATATAACGTTAGAAATAATGTATATATACATTATATATAATAATATATAACGTATATAACATGTTATGTCATATGTCATATATAACATGTTATATATCATACATGTTATAGATCACATACAACACGTTATATATCATATGTAACACATGTTATATATCATATAACACGTTATATATCACATATAACATGTTATATATCATATATAACGTGTTATATATCACATATAACATGTTATATGTGATATATAACACGTGTTATATATCATATATAACACGTGTTATATCGTATATAACACGTGTTATATCGTATATAACACGTGTTATATACGATATATAACATGTTATATATCGTATATAACATTATTATATCATATATGACATAACATATCATATATAACATATATAACTATATATAACATATATATTATATTATATATATATATTTTTTGAAGTAGAGTCTTACTCTGTCACCCAGGCTGGAGTGCAGTGGCACAATCTCAGCTCACTGCAGCCTGATCTTCCAGCTCAAGCAGTTCTCCCACCTCAGCTTTTCAAGTGGCTGGGACTACACCATGCCCAGTGAATTTTTTTTATTTTTATTTTTGTTTGTTTTTGAGACGGAGTTTTGCTCTTGTTGCCCAAGCTGGGGTGCAATGGCATGATCTCAGCTCACTGCAACCTCCTCCTCCCGGGTTCAAGTGATTCTCCTGCCTCAGCCTCCTGAGTAGCTGGGATTACAGGCTTGTGCCACCACGCCCAGCTATTTTTTTTGTATTTTTAGTAGAAACGGGGTTTCTCCATGTTAGCCAGCTGGTCTTGAACTCCTGACCTCAGGTGATCAGCCCGCCTCGGCCTCCCAAAATGCTAGGATTACAGGTGTGAGCCACCGTGCGCGGCCGAATTTTTTAAATTCTTTTGTAGAGATGGGGTCTCACTGTTTTGCCCAGGATGGTCTCAGACATCTGGGCTCAACTCATCTTCCCACCTCAGCGTCCCAAAGTGCTGGGATTACAGGTGGCCTGGGGAGGGCACAGCCACGTAGGGGGCCCTTCTCAGGGAGTCCCCAGAGTCCCCTGGCACAGCAGCCCCTTTGCGCATTATTGGTTCTTTCTTTTAGACTGGGATAGAAACCTAAAAACAGGCTTCCATTTGGAACTTTATTCAGTATCTTACCTGTGGCTTACTAGGGAGATTTTAAAATTAAGCCAATTAGTTATTCGAGTAAAAAAACATAATGGGCTTACCTTAAATATGTGATGACATTTGTTCTTTAATATATAAGATTTTATTCTCAGGCCAGGCGTGGTGGCTCACGCTTGTCATCCCAGCACTTTGGGAGGCCGAGGTGGGCGGATCATGAGGTCAGGAGTTTGAGACCAGCCTGGCCAACATGGTGAAACCCCGTCTCTACTAAAAATGCAAAAATTAGCCGGGCGTAGGCCAGGCGCGGTGGCTCACGCCTGTAATCCCAGCACTTTGGGAGGCCGAGGTGGGCAGATCACGATGTCAGGAGATCAAGACCATCCTGGCCAACATGGTGAAACCCTGTGTTTACTAAAAAATACAAAAAAATTAGCCGGGTGTGGTGGTGGGTGCCTGTAATCCCAGCTACTCGGAGGCAGGAGAATTGCTTGAACCCCGGAGGCGAAGGTTGCAGTGACCCGAGATCATGACACTATACTCCAGCCCGGGTGACAGAGCAAGACTCCATCTCAGGGAAAAAAAAAATTTATTCTTGTTCCCATAAGCAAAAGGCTCATTGAAGACATCTTTTGAAAGGCACCTTATTCTAGAGTAAATTTCCTACTCTTGAATGAGACCCCTAAAAAGAATCGGTTTTAGTCCTTCTGCCCTGGGAACAAGAAAATCTAAGTGCGTGGGGCCTCTGTGAGTGAGATTCATCATAGTGCCCTGCAGCGATGGATCGGGAAATCCCAGGGTGAGAGGAACCAGCTCAGGGAATCAGCGAATTTATCTCGAGAGCCATGAGCCGTGGAACCGTGTTCCTCCACACACTCGGCTTCTCTTTTCTAAAGAGGGATTTTCCCTGCTCCAAGGGTTATCCTTTTTTTGGTTCCGAGCAGCGAGTGCTTCTGGGTCGTGAAGTCCTCTTCTTTGTTTAGGGAGATCCAGGACGAGGAGCTGAAGAAGTTCTGTTCCCGGATCTGTAAACTGCTGCAGGCGGAGGACTTGGGGCCGGACACCCTCGACTCCCTGCAGAGGCTCTTCCTCATCATCTCAGCCACGAAGTACAGCCGGAGGTGAGTGTGGCGACGGCTCAGGCCAGCTCCTCACACAGCAGCCCCAGGAGAACCCAGCCCACGCCCAGCAGGTCACTGCAGATGCTCCTTGGGGGTTGAGTCATTTGTCCACTTAAACCAGTGCTGAAGGTCCATCCTCATGTAAAATGCTCTGTCCACTGGCCCAAGGGTGCCCGGCCAGGTGCTCTGGGGCGCCGGGTGCTCCTGCCACGGTCGTGACGTGTTACCGCCCACCACGGGCATCTCGCCTTCCAGGCTGGAGAAGACATGCGTAGACCTGCTGCAGGCCACCCTCGGCCTGCCTGCATGCCCCGAACAGCTCCAGGTGCTTTGTGCCGCCATCCTGCGAGAGATGTCCCCCTCTGACAGCCTCAGCCTGGCCTGGGACCACACGCAGAACAGCCGGCAGCTGAGCCTGGCGGCCTCCGTTCTCTTGGCCCAGGTAGCGCAGCAGTCACCACCCCAGTTGGCACCGGATGGCTGCTTCCCAAGGAACAGGGGAGACAGGAAGCAGGGGCGCCAGAGCTGGCAGGTGGCTGCTTGTTCTAGACGCATCTCGGTGCTGAGTGCCTGGCACACTTGAGGCTGGGGCATGCCCTGTTGACTGGAACGGGGTCCCATGCCCAGCAGGCCCACGTGGTATGTTGGTGCTCAGGAGAGGTGGTGGAGTTTGGTTTCTCAGACAGAGCCTTGAGACAGCGAGTCAGTGGAGGCTGGGCCTCCAGACCTTCTTTTTGGGGTTTTTGTTTTGTTTTGTTTTTTAGAAACAGGGTCTCACTCTGCTGTCCAGTCTAGAGTGCCATGGAGTGATCAAAGCTCACTGCAGCCTCGACCTCCCTGGCTCAAGCAGTCCTCCCACCTCAGCCTCCTGAGTAGCTGGGATTACAGGCATCCATCACCACACCCAGTTAATGTTTGTATTTTTTTGTAGGGACCCGGGGTCTCACTATGTTGCTCAGGCTGGTCTCAAACTTCTGGGCTCAAGCAATCCACCCTCCTTGGCCAGGAGTTTTTGCGAAGTCCATGTCCTCCCTCCCTCTGTGTCGGGAGCAGGCCTGGGCACTCAGCGTGGGGATCCAGGGGTTCACAGGCTGCCTTTGTGTGAGAGAAGCTGCTATCTCTGCTCATGGGTTGCCCCGGGGTGCAGAGTCTGCAGGAAGGTTGCGATGGAGCTGGGGTTTTCCCTACGTTCCCAGTCTGCAGTGTCATGAGCTGCCTCCTATGCTGGGGTGCAGCCTGCGGTTGCTTTAGTTCTGTGTGGGCAAGAGCTTGTGGGCCCTGGCGTACTCAGGGCGTTGTACTTCATCACTGGGGTCATCCTGGTTGGTGCCCAGCCCCCTCACCTCACAGACCTCCTGCAGGCCACCTCCAGGCCTCCGAGATGACCCCGGTAATGCTGTGGTAGCTCCTGGCCTTTGGAACAAGATGACTCCGGCTCTTCTTGTTTGTTTCACCCGCCCTTCTCCTCAAGCAACTCATTTTTTTCAGTGGAAGATGATCTTGCAGAACTGCTGCCAGGCGCCAGCGGTGCACCCCCCACCCGGCACGTGGCCTCCCAGCCACCCAGCCGCCCTCCTCCCTGCCCTGACGACCCTGCCCCTGTGCTGGGTGTCTCTGGTGCTGCTCAGATGTTTCAGCACCTGGGTGTGCGAAGTGAGGTGGGTGGTTTAAAGACTGGGATCCACACTGGAGGCCCCGCAGGACGAGATGTCCTGTGGCTGCGGCCAGGCCCATGGTGGCCGCCAGTGTGTTTTTAGCATTGACTCAGTCGTGCCCTCACCCAGGCCCCCTCCAGCCTCAGCGATGCAGCTCCCAGGGAAAGAGGCTGGAGGCGGAGCAGGCACCTTGTGACCTGGGGTGGGCCTGGGCACGACATCCTCCCTGCCACCTGCTAGGCTGGGGTCTCAGCAACCGACGCTTCTCAGGAGTGTCACACAGACTTCCGAAATGGGGGAGCTGGTCTCTGGCACAGGCCAGTACCCCAGCGTTTGCCCTGTTTGATTTCAAGGGTGACAGAAACGAGGAGGTCAGAGCCGTGGGCCAGGGCGTGCTGCGAGCGCTGGAGAGCCGGCAGCCTGAGGGACCCAGCCTCAGACACCTCCTCCCCGTCATGGCCAAGGTCGTGGTCCTCAGCCCGGGCACCCTCCAGGAGGGTACGTGGGGCCCCTCCCAAGAGGCTGTTGGGGGGTCTGCCTTCCCAGGTCCTTCCCTGAGGGCCCATGGTGGGTTGGGAGTGTGGGGGGCGGGTGGGGGACACGGGGAGGCCCGAGGGCTTGGGACGCTGCAGGATTCTGTTTTCTGAGAAAAATCGGCCAGCATCCCAACAACCCGGGCATCCGTAGGATTTAACCTCACCTCCCCATGCCACCCCACCCACTGCAGACCAGGCCACCCTGCTCAGCAAGCGGCTGGTCGACTGGCTGCGCTACGCCAGCCTCCAGCAAGGGCTCCCGCACTCCGGCAGCTTCTTCTCCACGCCCAGGGCCCGGCAGGTGAGGCTGGGACTGTTCTGGAACCATGGGGAACAGAGTCACAGACAACCCCTCCCCGAGAGCTCCTGCGCCCACAGGGGCGAGGCCTGCTGTCGTTCCACAGGGTCCAGGGGCTTGGGTCAGGCAGGGCCACAGCCCCCTGACGCGTGTGGCTCTGGGGGTCTGTGCGTGGGTTCATTCCCAGGGCCTGCGGAGCAGGGTGTGCGATGCGCGTCTGCCCGGGGGTCAGGTGGGGATGGTGTTTTTGCATCACACAGGGCGGGCCGCTGCCCGGGCTCATGTTCAGGCAGCTTCTCCTCCACCTCCTGAGGAGCTTGTGCTAAAGGTTGGCGTTTTTCCCGGCCTCGGCCCCCTCCGCCCACTCCTGCCTGTCCTTCCCACAGCCGGGCCCCATCACCGAGGTGGACGGGGCAGTAGCCACAGACTTCTTCACGGTGCTCTCCACCGGCCACCGCTTCACAGAAGACCAGTGGCTGAACGTGCAGGCCTTCTCCATGCTGCGGGCGTGGCTGCTGCACAGCGGCCCCGAGGGCCCAGGCACCCTGGACACAGGTGTGCGGGGCGGGGGGATGACGTCAGGGGTGGGAGGTGGGCACACTATGGGTTGGTCGCAGGGGGACACGGGCGGAGGTGGGGGGACTCAGGTGTGCCCAGGATGCAGCAGAGGTCAGGAGTGGGCAGCGCAGCCTGCTGACCTGGAGCTAGGCTGAGAGCACTCCCTGGCCAGCATCTTTGGGGTCCAGGGTCAGCACCGGGGATCCTCTGGACACCCCGTGACCCTCATGCAATGTGCAGATGTGAGAGCTGCCACTTAAGGCAGGCACCCTTAAGGTTGTTGGAGTGACGCCACTGAGCTCCTCCCGGCTGCTCTGTGGACTTGTTGGGGAAGAAGCCTCAGCCACCCTGAAGGGCGGCCGTGATGGGGAAGCTGCCGGGTGGGTGGACGTCCTGAGACAGTGACGCCTCACGCCTCCCGGGAGGGGCTGCGGCCTGTGCTCTCCTCCTGCCCTTCCAAGCAGGGCAGCAGGCATGTCCCAGCCGGGGAGCCACACGTCAGCCTGCTGAGAGTTCCCACCTCCCGCAGATGACAGGTCAGAGCAGGAGGGCTCCACTCTGTCGGTGATCTCCGCCACCTCCTCTGCCGGCCGCCTGCTGCCGCCCCGGGAGCGGCTTCGGGAGGTGGCCTTCGAGTACTGCCAGCGCCTCATTGAGCAAAGTAACCGACGTGAGTCCCCCACCCAGGGCACTGGCCTCCCCAGGGCTCGACCCACCTGCTCTGCAAGGCGACCTGAGGCCAGCACAGCTTCCCTGAGCTGCTGCTCCACAGAGGGGGTCCCTGGGTAGCCGGTTTGGAGCAGGGGCATTTTTGCTTCTGGGGTCAGCCCCAAGTGTTCTTCAGGCTCCACCCCAGCCCCCAGCCCGGCCCTGTCCCGCCTGGGCCCCTCGCCTCAGTCCCACTCAAGTCCTCCTGGGGGCCTGTCCCACCCCCCTGCTCCCGGTCCTGCCTGGAGCTTCCAGAGCACAAGCTGCCCCCTCATTGGGCCACTCCAAGGCTGAGACAGAGCCGGCTGACTTTTTCCCCTCCTTCCAGGAGCCCTGAGGAAGGGGGACTCCGACCTGCAGAAAGCTGTAAGTGGCTGGGGACCAGGGGATGGGAGGCAGCGACTCGGCCCATTTGATGTGGTCCACGTCCCGCAGTGCCTGGTGGAGGCTGTGCTGGTGCTGGACGTGCTGTGCCGGCAGGACCCGTCCTTCCTGTACCGAAGTCTCTCCTGCCTGAAGGCCCTGCACGGGCGGGTGCGCGGGGACCCGGCCTCTGTGCGGGTGCTGCTGCCCCTCGCCCACTTCTTCCTGAGCCACGGTGAGCCCAGGGTGGGGTGGCACTGACTCGGGGCTCTGCTTCTGCCTTTAGTTTTAGGATGGAATTTCTTCTTCCCTTTTTTTTTTCTTGATTGAATAGAGACAGGGGTCTTGCTGTGTTGCCCAGGCTGGTCTGGAACTCGTGGCCTCAAGCGATCCTCCTGCCTTGGCCTCCCAAAGTGCTGGGATTACGGGCATGAGCCACCATGCCCAGCTCATATTTCTTTTTGATGGATTGCTGTGCCAGATGTTGGTAATTTTTAAACTTTTAAATAGAGAAATAAACTCTTTTTGCTGTGTCCCTAGCCCAGGAAACCTGAAAGTCTAGGAACCAGCACCTTCCAAAGAATGTGCCATAGTTTGTGTGACTCACGAGCTGTCCATGTCCCTGGGCGAGGGAGACCAAGTGCCGCTTCCCCAGCGTCCCAGCGTAGGACGCCTCGGAGCCCTTGGTGTCCTGGAGAGCAGGCCTGAGACTCAGGGCCCCTAACCAGTCACAGAAGCACAGCCAGGACGAGGTCAAGACGTGTGCCCTGGCGGGCCCTGGTCTTGCAGGGGAGGCAGCTGCAGTGGACTCGGAAGCCGTCTACCAGCACCTGTTCACCAGGATCCCGGTGGAGCAGTTCCACAGCCCCATGCTGGCCTTTGAATTCATCCAGTTCTGCAGGGACAACCTCCACCTGTTCAGCGGGCACCTCAGCACCCTCAGATTGAGCTTCCCCAACCTCTTTAAGGTATATTTGGGCATCCCTGGGTGCCAGGGCAGGGGCATGGTAAGTCCCTGGGGCTCCTCCCCTCTTTCCAGTGGGGTTCAGGGCGAGTCCTGGCTGAGCATAGAGCCCTGTGAGTCCCGGGCCTGGAATGCGGTGTGCAGGGTGAGATGGGGATCTGGGGTGTCCCTGCAGCGTCACGTGATCGACGGTGCTGTCCAAGAACTCCCTTGTGGGTGTTTTGGAGAGGGGGGCGTGACACAAGACGGTGAGTTTGTTCTCACAGCACTGGGGCAGGGCTGCCGCCTGGTAGGATCCCTCCCCCGGGAGCCCTGCCTGGTGCCTTGGGCACTTGGGTGCCATTTGCCTTTTTTTTTTCTTTTGAGATAGATCTCACTCCTGTCACCTAGGCTGGAGTGCAGTGGCGCAATCTCAGCTCACTGCAACCCCCGCCTCCTGGGTTCAAGCGATTCTCTTGCGTTAGCCACCTGAGTAGTTGAGATTACAGGCGCCCACCACCATGTCCAGCTAATTTTTGGTATTTTTAGTAGAGATGGGGTTTCGACATGTTGGCCAGGCTGTTCTCGAACTCCTGACCTCAGATGATCCTCCCGCCTTGACCTCCCAAAGTGCTGGGATTACAGGCATGAGCCACCGCACCCGGCCTGGTGCCATTTGCTTTTGAAGTGTCTTTTGCAGCCTCGCCTCGCTGTAAGGTCTTTTCAACTGAGGTGGGGAATCCTCTTTCTGGAGAAAAACCAGGACAGTGGAAAATTATTGACCTGTTGGTACAAAAGTAGATACAGGCTGGGGGCAGTGGCTCACACCTGTAATCCCAGCACCTCGGGAGGCCAAGGCGGGAGGATCTTGAGGCCAGGAGTTCAAGACCAGCCTGGGCAACACAGGGAGACCTCTTATCTACAAAAAGTAAACAGCCTCACATGGTGGTGTGTGCCTGTAGTCTCAGCTGCTCAGGAGGCTGAGGTGGGAGGATAACTTGAGCCTGGGAGGTTGAGGTTGCAGTGAGCTATGATTGCACCACTGCACTCCAGCCTGGGCGACAAAGCAAGACCCTGTCTCAAAAAAATAAAAAGCGGGAGGAGGCAAATGTAGAAGCCCTCCTGGGGACTGCAGGTCTGGGACAGCTGTGGGGCCCTAGCTGGCTGCTCCCTCTGCCGCCTGCTCCACAGCTCCGAGCTGTGTCCGAACCGCTGTGCTGTGCCCACAGTTCCTGGCCTGGAACAGCCCACCCCTCACCTCCGAGTTTGTGGCACTCCTCCCGGCCCTGGTGGACGCTGGCACAGCCCTGGAGATGCTGCACGCGCTGCTGGACCTGCCCTGCTTGACGGCGGTGCTGGACCTGCAGCTCAGGTGGGCCCCTCACCCTCTGCCAGCGCTGCGTCTCCCAGCCAGCTGGTTCCACACACTGGGCCCCCTCCTCGCTGCTCCTGACCCCTACACCGGGGACCCTCCTTCCTCCCCCCCCAACACCTGACCAGTCCTCCCCTGCAAAGCCACCTCTAGGACAGAGTGTGTCTGTCACCCTTGGCCACTCGCCCAGGGCAGCCCCTGCACCCTGGAGTGCCTCACCCGTCTTCACGCCCAGGCCTGGAGCCTCCCATGCCAAGCCCTTCCCGGCACCCAAGGTGCTGTGATATTAGGGACACCTGCCGTGTGTCTCCCTGATGGGGATGCCCTTGAGTGCAGGGGCTGCATCCCAGCCTGGCCTTGGGCGTCTGTCCACGCAGGTCAGCACCGGCTGCATCCGAGAGGCCACTCTGGGACACCTCTCTCAGGGCCCCCAGCTGCCTGGAGGCCTTCCGGGACCCGCAGTTCCAGGGTCTTTTCCAATACCTGCTGCGCCCCAAGGCCAGTGGCACCACTGAGAGGTACGGGGCCCTAGGGCCAGGGGGCCACCAGTGGCTCAGAGAGCCAGGCCACAGCCACTGGGGTGGGGCTCGCTGCTCAGCCCTAGGCTGAGGCCAGGGTGCTTTGTGTCCCAGACAAGGCTGCGTCCCCGCCCTGGGGAGCAACTGTCATCACCATTATAGAGGCCCTGCTTCTGTACCACGGGTCTGCCGGGGGCGGGGCCTGGTCTCAGCTCTCTCTGCTGCCCACATCAACCCTCATAAGCTTGGGGGTCCGCCCTGTGGGTGCTCCATTTTGCAGATGGACAAACCGAGCCTGAGCCCAGGAAGCAGGAGGCCTGGGACTGGCCACAGGCCTCCTGCCCTCAGCCCACGCCAGCCTTTGTCCCCATGGCTTTACTGTCCCGGGTGTGCTGACGCCAGGGGTCTCCCCAAACCCAGGGGAGCAGGAGGTCCCAAGAGGCGATGAGTGAGGATGGGAGCGGGCTCAGCTGTGCGAGAGGGAGCAGTGGCGACGTGGCCCCGGTGCCTGGCCCTGGCCTGCAGTCACCAGGTCGGGGAGCGGGCGGCACTCAAACGGCCACACTGTGTTCTCAGGTTGGCGCCACTCCACCAGCTGCTACAGCCCATGGCCGGCTGTGCCCGCGTGGCCCAGTGTGCCCAGGCCGTGCCCACGCTGCTGCAGGCATTCTTCTCAGCAGTGACCCAGGTGAGCTCGCCGCCTAGGGCCCCCCATTCCCACGGGCCTCACAACCAAGGGGCAGGCCAGAGCCAGCGCTGTGGGGCCCTCCTGAGCTCTGCAGAAGGCTGCTCCCACCACACCCACCATCCATGGCCACTGTGAGGGTTAGGGAGGCACATGCCACAGCCCCGGCAGGCCCCATCCCCTGTCCCGTCCCCTTTATTCCAGCAGGCCCCGTTCCCCATGCCCTGTCCCCCATCCCCCTTCATCCCGGCAGGTCCTGTCTCCCATCCCAGCAGGCTCCATCCCCCTGCCCCAGCAGGCCCTGTCTTCCATCCCCAGGACAGGGCAAGTGAGTGGCCTGGGCTCTGGCGGCACAGCTGGGGCCGGAGCAGTTTGTCCCCCTGCTGCCCCTGATAATTCAGCATCCCCATCTGAGGCCAAAATAAAGGCTCCCACAGGCTGGTGCCCCCCATCTCCCCCATTGCTGCTTCCCACCTCGGGGAGCTCTACAAGCCAGTGCAGGAGAGCCTGGGAGGTGGGGAGGCCGGCAGGGGGCTGGGCACAGGGCTGGGCGTTGCCTGGGCGCACCCTTGGCCAAACAAGACGTGTGCCTGGCCTTGCAGAGCGGGAGTTGGCAGAGGAGCCGTGGAACAGAAGCGACACCTCTGCCGGGGGCACTTGGGTCGGCCCAGGGCTTCCCTCCCTGTGCCTGGATGCTGCCAGCTGAGTCTCTGTGTCCCTGGGGGTTGGGGAAGGCAGTGGACGAGGAGTCTCCAGCCCCTCAGCTGCCCCCCAGCCCTCACCATGGCTTCACCCCCAACCTTAGGGCCTGCAGTGGGGGTGGGGCTGAGCCTGTTTCCCACTCCTGACCCCCAGGTGGCTGACGGGTCCCTGATCAACCAGCTGGCGCTGCTGCTCCTGGGCAGGAGCGACTCGCTCTACCCGGCCCCAGGGTACGCTGCCGGTGTGCACAGGTAGGTCCCTCCTGCCACAGCCCTGGGCGGGTGCCTCCTGGACCCCTCCCCCTCTCCCCTCCCCTTCAGTGGCTTCGGCACCACCCCTTGCTGGGCCCTCAGCAGCCTCAGACCCTGCCACCCCCACCCACAGCCCCACACCCAGCCCCAGGCACTTCCTCTCTGCCTCTCAAGAACATTCCCCTGTCCTTCCTTCTGCCGAGCGTGTCCTCTTCAGGGTTAGCTCAGGTCCCTCTTCCACGTCCTGTCCCCTGGGGTCCTTCTCTCCAAAGGCCTGATGCATGCAGGCCCATCCTGGTTCCACTCTGAGCCCGGGCCTTAGGCCAGCGCTGGTGCCAGCCTTCTCCCCAGTGAGGAGGACAGTTTCTCTAGGGCTGGCAGTCGTCTGTGTCCCTCTATCGGAGGGTGCAGCATACACCTACCACTCAGACGCTTCCCGGGTCCCTCCAGGCCCTTGGCCTGAATGGGGTGGCCAGGATGGGGATGGGGTCAGAGGTCTGCACAGAGCAGGCGTGGACCCGGCTTTCTGCGCAGTGTGCTGAGTTCTCAGTTCCTGGCCCTGTGTACGCTGAAACCCTCCCTGGTGGTGGAGCTGGCAAGAGACCTGCTGGAGTTCCTGGGCAGCGTGAATGGTCTCTGCAGCAGGGCGAGCCTCGTCACCAGCGTGGTAAGGCGGGCGCTGGCCTCCCCCAGCCGCTCCTGACCGAGGAAGCCTGGGTGGGGGCTGAATCTCTGTCCCCGGGCCTAGGTGTGGGCCATCGGCGAGTACCTGTCGGTGACCTACGATCGGAGGTGCACCGTGGAGCAGATCAACAAGTTCTTCGAAGCCCTGGAGGCCCTGCTATTCGAGGTCACCCAGTGCCGCCCCTCTGCTGCCCTGCCCAGGTGTCCCCCCCAGGTGGTCACCGTGCTGATGACCACGCTGACGAAGCTGGCCTCCCGGAGCCAAGATCTGATCCCCAGGTGCCTGGTCAGGGAGGGAGCGAAGCCTTCTGGCTCCTGGGGAAGAGAGGTGGCTTCTGAGGTCTTCCCATCCAGGTGTTGTGAAATGGTCGCAGCAGCGCAGGTCCTGGGTGGGCCCTGCTGAGCTAAAGCCACTCTGCTGGGCGCTTCAGGCCTGGCCCCTCCACACAGACCCCTGTCCTGGGAGGGGAGCATCTGCAGCTGACGGAGGGACCTTCTTTCCCCAGGGCCTCTTTATTGCTGTCAAAGATGAGGACCCTGGCTCACAGTCCAGCCACCAGCTCCACGCACAGCGAGGAGGGCGCAGAAGCCATCCGTACCCGGGCCACAGAGCTGCTGACCCTGCTGAAGATGCCCAGCGTGGCCCAGTTTGTGCTCACACCCAGCACGGAGGTGTGCAGCCCCCGCTATCACCGCGATGCCAACACGGCCCTGCCCCTGGCCCTGCGCACGGTCAGCCGGCTGGTGGAGAGGGAGGCCGGCTTCATGCCAGGGTGAAGGGACAGTGGCCAGGGACTTCGGTGCAGATTAAGAGCCTGGGGCGGCCAGCTTGCTACTGAGGCCAGGCTGATAGGAGCTCAGGAGGCAAGGCCCACGGTGGGCTTGGCACCCTCAGAGACACGCGGGGCTGGCCCCCCTGCTCACCCTCTGGGCTTTGTCTCCGAGCCTTTTGCTCCCAGGCAACACTGAGCTGAGCTGAGGGGAACCATGGAGCAGCTCTGATTGGAGGCTTGAGGCCCTGTGGCTGGGTGGAGGCTGCTGGGTCTGTTTCCTAGTCTTTTGTTTTTGGACAGTTGATGGGCAAGAAGAGCTGCAGTAAAAGTAAATCTCCTTTAATAAGCGTCTGTGTGAAGAGTGCGCGATCAGTTCCGTTACCTGCCCTGCACCCTGGGGAGAGGACCAGGGATGGGAACCCCTGGCAGCTGCTGCCAGTCCTGGAGGCTCAGCCCGGCGTGCCACTGCTGCTACAGAAACCAGGTCATTTGTGCACAGCCCAGAAGGCAGCAGCGCGAGTTCCCGGGTGTGGTCACCGCTCTGGGTGGTGCGCTTGTCAGTGCCCCTTTTGATGCCCTTGAATAGCCTGAAGATGAAGGGGACCGGGGGAGGGTTGCAAGCGCCATCGCCTATGCAGGCTGCGGCCTCTGGCCATTCGGAGGGAAGGCCCCAGGGAGCCACCTGCGCCACCTGAGTGGAGCTCAGAACACTGGATTCGCGCGAAGGGGAGGTGTTTGAGCGTGCTGCCCCAGCCCCGCCACCTTCCTGGGCCCTGTGGTCCCACCCGCCGGACTACCAAGGCACAGCTGCGTCCCACGTTCCGCCCGGTGCCTGGGACGGGCTCAGCCGCCAGGGGGCGCCGCCGCCCCGAAAGCCTCACGCCCCGCCCCCAGGCTCAAACTCTCCCCCTCCCCACTCTGGCTCCGCCCCCGGCCCACTCTTTTGCTGTGGCCCCGCCCACCTCCCCTCCGGCCTCGGCCCCGCCCCCAATCCCCCATAGCTCCGCGGCTAAGAAACCACACGCTGAAGGCGACTGCAGGGTCCTGCCCCTTGCCCAGCCTCAGGACTATGGAGGGGGCGAGTGACGCGCAAGGAACGGAGCAGGGGACACCGTGTGGGCTCAGGAGCTCCCCAGATGCCCGAGCCGAACCGCGGGGTCCTCACCGCCAGGTTCCAGCCCAGGAAGCGCTCGCCTGCCCCACAGCCTGGGCCTTGGGTCGCGTTCCGAGCTCCAGGACGGGTGGTGTCCCCCGCGGCCTGCGATGACAGCCCAGGGCCGCTGAGCCGGGGCCGCAGGAAAGGCTGGCGCTTCCGTCGGCAGCACTGTGTTTGTGTTTCCACGTGGAAACAGCAGCGCACGTGTAGAACTGTGCATACCAAGGCGTGCGTGCACACGTGCATGCCAGTGCGCGGGTCTTGGGATCACTTCCCAGTGCGGTGCACGACCCCGCCTGCAGCAGGGGGTGTGGGGGCGCTGCTGGGCTCATCCTGAAGCTCAGAGAGCGCGGGGCTGCCCCTAGCCTCGGAATGAGTCTCCCACTGAGTCCGCAGCTCCCCTCCTGCCCTGGGGCGGGGCTTCCCTGACCTGAAGGCGTCGGGGGTGTCCTGGCTCCCAGCTCCCAGGCACTCGTGGGGCCACCGCCCAGGCCAGCTGGTGCTAAGTCCGCAGCCCGTGCAGCTGCGCCAGGCTTAGGACTGGGAGTGTGACTTGAAGGGCCGTCCCGCTCATCCAAGTGACAAGAAGGAGCTCATGGCCACAGGGCCTCGGAGGGCATGACCCCAGCCCAGGCATGACCCCAGCAACCTTCAGGTGGCCTCCAGGAGGCAGCTGGGAAAAGGGCAAAGCTCACCAGCTCTCAACTTTTTTTTTAAATAAACTTTGAAATTTTAGAATAGTTTCAGATTTACAGAAAAGATGATAAACCTTAGAAACATTATATGCTAAGTGAAAGTGAGAAGTGACAGCCTGCTGGCAGTCCTCACAGACCTCGCTCGCTCTTGGCGCCACCTCTGCCTGGGCTCCCACTTTGGCAGCACTTGAGGAGCCCTTCAGCCCGCCACTGCACTGTGGGAGCCCCTTTCAGGGCTGGCCAAGGCCAGAGCCGGCTCCCTCAGCTTGCGGGGAGGTGTGGAGGGAGAGGCGCGGGCAGGAACCAGGGCTGCACGCGGTGCTTGCGGGCCAGCGCGACTTCCGGGTGGGCGTGGGCTCGGTGGGCCCCGCACTCGGAGCCGCCGGCTAGCCCCGCCAGCCTGGGCAGTGAGGGGCTTAGCACCTGGACCAGCAGCTGCTGTGCTCGATTTCTCACTGGGCCTTAGCTGCCTTCCTGCGGGGCAGGGCTGGGGACCTGCAGCCCGCCATGCCTGAGCCTCCCCCCTCCCCTCCGTGGGCTCCTGTGCAGTCCGAGCCTCCCCAACGAGTGCTGCCACCTGCTCAGGGCACCCAGTCCCATCGACCACCCAAGGGCTGAGGAGTGCCTTTGGAGCAGGGCACGGGACTGGCAGGCAGCTCTACCTGCAGCCCCTGTGCAGGATCCACTGGGTGAAAGCCAGCTGGGCTCCTGAGTCTGGTGGGGACTTGGAGAACTTTTATGTCTAGCTCAGGGATTGTAAATACACCAATCGGCACTCTGTATCTAGCTCCAGGTTTGTAAACACACCAATCAGCACCTTGTGTCTAGCTCAGGGTTTGTGAATGCAAACCAATCAACACTCTGTATCTAGCTACTCTGGTGGGGACTTGGAAAACCTTTTTGTCAACACTCTGTATCTAGTTAATCTGGTGGGGACATGGAGAACCTTTGTGTCTAGCTCAGGGATTGTAAACGCACCAATCAGCGCCCTGCCAAATCAGACCACTGGGCTCTACCAGTCAGCAGGATGTGGGTGGGGCCAGATGAGAGAATAAAAGCAGGCTGCCCGAGCCAGCAGTGACAACCCACTCGGGTCCCCTTCCACACCGGGATGCTTTGTTTGTTCGCTCTTTGCAATAAATCTTGCTGCTGCTCACTCTTTGGGTCCACACTGCCTTTATGAGCTATAACACTCATCGTGAAGATCTGCAGCTTCACTCCTAAAGCCAGCAAGACCACGAACCCACTGGGAGGAACGAACAACTCCAGATGCACCGCCTTAAGAGATGTAACACTCACCGCGAAGGTCTGCAGCTTCACTCCTGAGCCAGCGAGACCACGAACCCACCAGAAGGAAGAAACTCCGAACACATCCGAACATCAGAAGGAACAAACTGCGGACACGCGGCCTTTAAGAACTGTAACACTCACCGCGAGGGTCTGCGACTTCATTCTTGAAGTCAGTGAGACCAAGAACCCACCAATTCCGGACACAAAAGAATCCAGACCCAAGGCCCACATACTGCATGACTCAGGTCAGAGGCGTGGGAGCCACAGCAACCGTGTCTTGAATAGGGGCTGGGTAAAAACGAGGCTGAGACCTGCGGGGCTGCATTCCCAGGAGGACAGGCATTCTTAGTCACGGGATGAGATAGGAGGTCAGCACAAGGTACAGGTTCAAGATACGGGTCCCAAAGACACTCCTGATAAAATAGGATGCTGTAGAGAAGCTGGCCAAAACCAAGACAGCAACGACGGTGATCTCTAGTCATCCTTGCTGCTCGTTAGTTGCTAATTATAATTCATTAGCATTCTAAAAGACACTCCCACCAGCGCAGTGACAGTTTCCAAATGCCACGGTAACGTCAGGAAGTTACCCTATGTAGTCTAAAAAGGGGAAGGACCCAGTTCCAGGAAATCTTCATCCCTTTCCTAGAAAACTCATGAATAATCCGCCCCTTGTTTAGCATATAATCAAGAAATAACTCTAAGTATACTCACTAGCAGCTCATGCTGCTGCTCTGCCTTTGGAGTGGCCATTTTTTTTTTTTTTTTTTTTTTTTTGAGACAGAGTCTTGCCCTGTTGCCCAGGCTGGAGTGCAATGATGCAATCTCGGCTCACTGCAACCTCCACCTCCTGGTTTCAAGCGATTCTCCGGCCTCAGCCTCCTGAGTAGCTGGGATTACAGGTGTGTGCCACCACCCCCAGCTAATTTTATTATTTATTTATTTATTTATTTTTGAGACAGAGTCTTGCCCTGTTGCCCAGGCTGGAGTGCAATGACGCAATCTCGGCTCACTGCAACCTCCATCTCCTGGTTTCAAGCGATTCTCCGGCCTCAGCCTCCTGAGTAGCTGGGATTACAGGTGTGTGCCACCACCCCCAGCTAATTTTATTATTTATTTATTTATTTTTGAGACAGAGTCTTGCTCTGTTACCCGGGCTGGATGGAATACAATGGCACAATCTCAGCTCACTGCAACCTCCGCCTCCCAGGTTCAAGTGATTCTCCTGACTCAGCCTCCTGAGTAGCTGGGATTACAGGCACTTGCCACCATTCCCAGCTAATTTTTCTATTTTTAGTAGAGACGGGGTTTCACCATGTTGGCCAGACTGGTCTCAAACTCCTGACCTCAGGTGATCAGGCCTTGGCCTCCCACAGTGCTGGGATTACAGGCGTGAGCCAACGCATCTGGCCCACCCAGTTAATTTTTGTATTTTTAGTAGAGATGGGGTTTCACCATGTTGGTCAGGCTGGTCTCGAACTCCTGAGCTCAGGTGATCCACCCACCTCAGTCTCCCAATATGCTGGGATTATAGGCATGAGCCGCTGCGCCTGTTTCTTTTCTTTCTTTTTTTTTTTTTTTTTGAGGCAGTCTTGCTCTATTGCCCAGGCTGGAGTGCAGTGGCGCGATCTCGGCTCACTGCAAGCTCCGCCTCCCAGGTTCACACCATTCTGCCTCAGCCTCCCAAGTAGCTGGGACTACAAGCGCCTGCCACCACGCCCGGCTAATTTTTTGCATTTTTAGTAGAGACG
Source organism: Pan troglodytes (assembly GCF_028858775.2). Taxonomy (NCBI): domain Eukaryota; kingdom Metazoa; phylum Chordata; class Mammalia; order Primates; family Hominidae; genus Pan; species Pan troglodytes. Next base: position 10,723,626 of record NC_072404.2, read on the forward strand.
GGGTTTCACCGTGTTAGCCAGGATGGTCTCAATCTCCTGACCTCGTGATCTGCCCGCCTCGGCCTCCCAAAGTGCTGGGATTACAGGTGTGAGCCACCGCGCCCGGCCTGTTTCTTTACTTTCTTAATAAACTTGCTTTCACTTTATGGACTTGCCCTGAATTTTCCCTTGCTCGAGGTTCAAGAACCTTCTCTTGGGGTCTGGATCAGGACCCCTTTCTGATAACACTTACATGAAATATCCACAAGAGGTGTAGACAGAGGCAGAAAGTGGGTTTGTGGTTGCCAGGGCCTAGGGGCAGAAGGGAATGGGGAGAGCCTGCTTAGTGGCCGTGTTTTCCCCGTTGGAGGTGACCAAACTAGACAGTGGTGATGGTTGCATAACACTGTGAATGTGCTGCTTGCCATTGAATTATACACTTTAAATAGCTAACTCTATGTGAATTTCACTTTAACTTAAAAAGTGGTGACAACTGAATATGTACAAAGCGTAACTGCTATATTAATAGTAACAAGTCAATGTCAGTTTTCAGGTTTTGCAGTGGGAGAAGCTGGTGGAGGTACACGGGACTCTGCTATTTTTTGCAGCTTCCTTTGGATCTATAATTATGTCAAAATAAAATGCTTTTAAAACACAAAAACAGGCCGGGCACGGTGGCTCACGCCTGTCATCCCAGCACTCTGGGAGGCCGAGGCGGGCAGATCACCTGAGGTCAGGAGTTTTGAGACCAGCCTGGCCAACATGGTGAAACCTGGTCTCTACTAAAAATACAAAAATCAGCTGGGTGTGGTGACAGGTGCCTGTAATCCCAGTCAGGAGGCTGAGGCAGGAGAATCACTTGAACCTGGGAGGCGGAGGTTGCAGTGAGCCGTATTGCACCATTGCACTTCAGCCTGAGTGACAAGAGTGAAACTCCATCAAAAAAAAACCAAAAAACAAAACACCCATAAGAAGTGTTACCTTTCACAGTGTTGTAGATTGTCTGGGGCCTGGGTGGGAAGTCGTTCTGCTCCACGTGGTGTCCCCGGGATCACTGGTGGGACTGCATTCGCCTGGATGCTCAGCAAGACCAGAACAGCCAGTGGCGGCCCTCACCAGTCCTGTACCTCAGCTGGGTGCTTCAGCGGCCAGAGGCTGGCTGGGCCTCCCCAACTCCACGGGGCCTCCCTTCCTTGGGTTGATGCCAAGAGCTTCTTTCCATGGATGCTGAGTTCCAGGAGCATGAAAATAAAAACCAAAGGCCCTTCAGTCTGGCTTGGAAGGTCCCAGAATATCACTTATGCTGCATCCTGTTGTTCGGAGCAAGTCAGAAGGCCGGAGAATATTGCAGGGAAGAAGAGATAAGCCCCCTTCTCTCTGTGGGAGGAACTGTTGGTGGCCACCTTTGGAAATGCCTTGCCACTGTCTTTCCTCTGGCCACAGTCCACACCCCTCCCACATAAAAAATATACTCAACCCCCTTCCACCGTTAAGGCATCAAATCAGAGTCCAGGATCCTGGGATCTGCACCAGGTCCAGAAATGCAGACCGTCCAGAGCTGTGAGACATTCTCGGCAGTGCTAACACACACGTTGTGGGACGCCTAGGAAAAGAAACAGAACAAGGCCAGGCACGGTAATCCCATGCCTGTAATCCCAGCACTTTGGGAGGGCAAGGCGGGCAGATCACTTGATGTCAGTTTGAAATCAGCCTGGCCAACGTGGTGAAACCCTGTCTCTACTAAAAGTACTAAATTAGCCAAGCGTGGTGGCAGGTGCCTGTAATCCCAGCTACTCAGCAGACTGAGTCAGGAGAATTGCTTGAACCTGGGAGGCGGAGGTTGCACTGAGCTGAGATCGCACCACTGCACTCCAGCCTGGGTCACAGCGAGACTCCGTCTCATAAAAAAAATTAAATAAATATTTATACTTTATATAATAAAATATAAAAAACGTTTATAAAATATACGAATATATTACATATACATGAATATGTAATATATTCATATATAATTATATGTTTATATATATTCATATATTTTACATATCTTAAATATATATACAAACACTATATATATATATATATATTTTATCCACTATTTTGGGAACCTGGCAGTGGTCGCCGTTTCGAGCCAGGCGCAATGCGTAGCCGCACACAGAACTGCGGGTCAGCAGAGGGCGCGGGGCGGACGCGCTGCACCTCGCCGTAGCGCACACCAGGGGGCAGCGTGGAGCTGCACGAGGCCCAGGGCCTGGGACGGACCCAGGACACCGATCTGGGGACCCAGCGCAGACCTCTGTCCCCGTGAGAGGTGTATCTGCAACTGACTGGCCGGGCCCCTCTTCCCCAGGGTTTCTCTGTTGCTATCAAAGATGACCCTGGGCCACCAGTTCCACCACAGCCAGGAGGGCGCGGAAGCCGCCCACACCCAGTCGGTGGAGCTGCTGAAGATGCCCAGCGACCCGCGCTGTCACCCCGAGGCGGTAAGTGCCCTGCCCTGGTCCTGCGCATGGTCAGCTGGCTGGTGGAGAGGGACGCTGGCCTCCTGCCCGGGTTAGGGCCGGTGGCCAGGGGGACGCTGGTGAGGATTAAGGGCCTGGGGCCGCCAGCCTGGTATCAGGGCCACGCTGGTGGCTTTAGTAGTGGAGAGGAACTCAGGAGGGAGCAGGAGTCCTGGGAGAGGAGGCAGGGCCCAGGGTGGGCTCGGCGCCTCAGAGACCATCAGGCCGGTCCACTTTCCAACCCCTGGGTGTCTAGACCTTTCTCTGGGGCCTGTGCTGAGCAGCAGGATCAGAAGTCCAGCATCCTCTGCCAGGTCTGGCCCTGCTTCAGCTGGGAGGGGCTGCTGGAGCTGCTTCCTGCAGTGCCCTGTGTCTGGGTGGGACGGGGGCAGGGAGAGTCAGTTCAGATGATCCCCTGGTGACAGCTGTCACCGCATTCTCCCGTGCCAGTGGCAGGCAGAGGCCATGGGGAGCCCCTGCAGCCCCTCCGAGCAGCCCACGCCTGCTGCCCGAGTTGAGACCCCAGCAGGGCACCCTCTAAGAACGGGAAAAATAGTTTATTGAACCGTACTTCTCCATTGAAGTCCTTAAACATAAAAGCTCTGTAACAAACATCACAACTTCACGTCATCTGCCATATAAATAGAACCTACACTAAGATGTGTGTTATCAACAGGCGTGTCCCCAGGGTGAGGCTCCCCACCCGGGACCCAACTTGGTCAGTTACAAAACAGGGACGAAGGCGGGAGGAAGCCCAGTGTCATCAGGTGGGACCGGGTGCCGGGCCTGGGGGGGTGTCCTCGCAGCCCCCCTAGAGAGGGGGCGTGCGGAAATGGATCTTCTTGGCTGTTTCCACGTCAGACTTGGCGACCAGGAACCGCATCTTCTTCCCGCCATGACGGATCAGGTCCACGGCTCTGAAATCCATGCCAGAGGTGGGGGTGGGCAGGAGAGCACCAGGGGAGCCCCACAGGGTGCAGCCGGGCCCCTCCTTTACCCCAGGTCCCCTCCCCTGAGCAGGGCATCTGGGAGAAGGGGCCGGGCGTGCATGCAGTGGGGGTACCTCAGGTAGCCAAGGCCCAGGAGGCTGCTGCCATTCACCTCCAGGATACGGTCCCCCAGCGACAGGCGCCCGTCAGCCGCTGCGGGACTGCCCGGGAGCAGGGTCTGGATGTAGAGCCCGGGGGCGCCCAGGTGCGTGTGCTGGGGACAAGCAGAGGCCTCAGAGCTCCACAGGCCCGACTCGCTGTCCCCAGCGAGGACCACCGCAGCCCCTCCCTTGGCACCTACAGGCCCCCGCCTGGCATCCGGCCAGGCCCACTCATGGTTTCACGCGTCCCTCCAGAAAAGCAGTGGACACCACCGTCCCCACAGGCCCAGGACAGACCCCAAAGGCTTGAGGACAGAGGCAAGAGACAGCAGGCCCAGGGGGCGTGGCCGTTGGACAGGCTGGGTTCTCCGTCCCAGCTGCAGAGGCCAACCCCACTCTCCTCCCCAAAGGCCTTCCTGTAGCCACATGGCCACGCAAGCTGCGGCCAGGCTTGCATGAACAGGCGGGGCCAGGCAGCCAGTATGGGGGTGCGGCGGGGGTCCTGGGCCACTCACCATCCCGTCGATCAGGCCCATCCCCAGCCCGGAGGGGCCTCGTTCCAGCTCCACCGTGAAGACGTAGCAGAAGTCCTCGGTGCTGGAGCTGCGGCTGGACGGGGCTGGAGGGGACTCGTCCGCAAGGGCTGCAGAGTCTCCTGGGTGGGGGCCAGGAAAGGTGGGTGGGAGTGAGGCGCCAGGAATCACGACGAGGAATGGGATGTCCTGGCCTGGCTGCCTCTGTAGGGGGTCAGGGATGGGATAGCCTCCTGTGGCTCCCAGGAGACACTGTTCAGGCAGAATGTGACCGGCAACCCAGACATTAGGGTCGGGGTCCGCCCATGGGCGACACCCCCATGTTCCCTGAGGGAGCACCTCAGTCCCCGCCCCTGGCAGTCCCAGGACACTCGCCCCTCTGGGGGCGGCTGTTTTCCAGCTCCAGGGACCCACGCGGTTCTATGCCGCCTCCTCAGCAATCTCTGCTCCTCCTCCTCCTCCCTCCACACCCAGATGTGGCCATGTGCACCCTGAGGGGTTCCCACCGCTGACCAGACCGGGGCCCCAGGCCCTAGCCCAGCCCAGCCCAAGCACCTGCCCTGAGGGCCACCAGCTGGTGCCCTCTCCATAATGGTGATCCTGCTGTGGGGGCACTTAGGTCAGAGATGAGCTGTGTACCTGAGCAGGTGGCCTGCCTGGGACCCAGCTTGGCCAGGTGGCCCCAAGCCACAGGGGACACTCTGACTCTGCACCCGCACCCAGGACACTTCGCTCCTGCAAGGCACACCCAAGCCCCTCACAGGAGGCCAGGGCCGGCTGGGGCTGCCTCAACCTCAATGCCCTCCCCAGCCTAGGCCAGCTGCGCACACACACTCATGCACACATATACTCACAGCCATGCACACATGTGCAAGCATGCCCATGCACACGTGCACTTACACCCATGCATGCATGCACACACTCATGCAGATGCACACACAATGCACACCATGCAGACACACCCATGCACAGATGCACACACAATGCACACCATGCAGACACACCCATGCAGATGCACACACCCATGCACACACGCACCAGCACACCCATGCACCTGTGAGCACACATATCCACACGCACAAGCACACAGGCACACACAGGCCCTGCCCTGGAGGACTCCAGCTCCACCTTCTCCCTGAAGACCCCTGGGTTCCCCCTCAGCACATCCTCTCCACTGGCTCAGCCATCCCTTCCTCTGCCCAGTGCAGGAGTGACTCTGAGCCACTTTCTAGACTCTCTCCCTCCCAGATCACAGTGAGTATCTGCCCAAGACGTGTCAGCGACTGAGCGACCGTGTGGTCCAGCTGCTGGGGGCTGAGCAGCCCTGAGCCCTCTCCATCTGGCCCCGTCTCAGGTTGCAGGTGTCTGTGGGGCAGGTAATGAAACCCAGGACCCAAGGGTGGAACGATCCCAGGGGACCAGCCATCAAGGTGCTGTGCGGGGTCTGGGGTGGGTTCCCGCCTGAGCACCAGGCAGGGCTCACCTTCCGGAGCTGCACCCCGGAGGCCGCTGCGTCCGTTCCTCTGCCTCTCTGGGAGCGCTTTTCCACAGGGGCCGCCGGACTCTGCCCAGTCGGGGTCCCCAGGCTCAGGGCCAAGTGGAGTGCTGGGAGGCGTGAGCAAGCATGACGAGTCCGTGTGCGGGGGGCCAGCCTGGGAGCCCCCACGGCCGGGTTGCCTTCCAGGGGGTGCCTGTGCCCAGGGAGCCCCCCTCAAGGGAAGAGTACGCTCCGGGGCCACTTCCCGGGCTGCTGGGCCAGGGTCCCTGGGAGCCAGGGGGCAGCTCGGGGCCTCCAGGTGCCCGTCAAGGACCACGTGGTGCATACCCTGGGGAGAGGAAGGGTGACAGCTCAGGCAGAGGAGTGGCCAGGTGGACACAGCACTCGGGCAACTGGGCAGCCTGCAGCAGAAGGGCCGTCAGGCCACGGGGCAGAGGTCAGCAAAGGACTCCCGCAGCCTGTGCAGCTTGAGACGCACAAGAGGCAAAGGGGCTCCCCGCCATCCAGAGCACAGCCTGCACTGGGCCAGGACTCCCAGGGTTCCCAGAGCTCCCGCCTGCTGCCCCCAGCCCAGCTTCCAACCCTTCTCCTGTCCTCCCGGGCACCTCGGGGCACGCTGGCTGGGGGGCCCCCTCCCCAGGTACCTCGGGGCATGCTGGCTGGGCCCCCTCCCCGGGTACCTCGGGGCATGCTGGCTGGGGGGGCCCCTCCCTGGGTACCTCAGGGCACGCTGGCTGGGGGACCCCCTCCCCGGGCACCTTGGGGCACGCTGGCTGGGCCCCCTCCCGGGGCACCTCGGGGCACGCTGGCTGGGGGGCCTCCTCCCCGGGTACCTCGGGGCATGCTGGCTGGACCCCCTCCCCGGGCACCTTGGGGCATGCTGGCTGGGCCCCCGCCCCGGGCACCTCAGGGCACGCTGGCTGGGTCCCCTCCCCGGGCACCTCGGGACACGCTGGCTGGGGGGCCCCCTCCCCTGGTACCTCGGGGCACGCTGGCTGGGCCCCTCCCCGGGCACCTCGGGGCACGCTGGCTGGGTCCCCTCCCAGGGCACCTCGGGGCATGCTGGCTGGGCCCCCTCCCTGGGCACCTCGGGGCATGCTGGCTGGGGGGCCCCCTCCCCAGGTAACTCGGGGCACGCTGGCTGGGTCCCCTCCCTGGGCACCTCGGGGCACGCTGGCTGGGCCCCCTCCCCGGGCACCTTGGGGCACGCTGGCTGGGGGGCCCCCTCCCCGGGCACCTCGGGGCATGCTGGCTGGGGGGTCCCCTCCCCAGGTACCTCGGGGCACACTGGCTGGGAGGCCCCACTGCCAGGCCTGCCAGGGCTGCCGGGGCTGGCTCTGCTCCGCAGACCCCACAGAAAGTGGCGGATGTAGAGCAAGTGCTGGTAGATGCTGTCGTCCAGGCAGTCGGCTTCCAAGTCCACCTGGAAGCCGTCGCTGGGCAGGACGATGGGTGGGGGATTTTCGTAGGACTCCAGGACATCCTCTGCGGGGGAGAGAAGATGCCCGTAATGGCCACAGGAGAAGCTGCCTCCCTCGCCAGGCCACCCCGCCCAACGGTGTGGGAACCCAGGGGCCAGCAGATTGAGCCCTGAGTCCCCTGCCCTGTGGACACAGGAGGCTGGGATCCTGGCCACAGTAACTGGCCCCACCCTAGGACTCATCCCTTCTGAATCCCCGCTGACCACCCGGTATGACGTCTGAGCAGTTCAGGACTGAGAACAAGGCCTTGTTGCCAGGAACCCTCCAGCCCCACTGAGCCGCTCTGCACTGGGCCTGTCTCTGCCCCACTGGTCTCTGATGGTGTCTCCGGGTAACTGGAGCTCCCCCAGCCCGGCAGAGCTGGACGCAAGCTCCTCCCAGGTGCTCCCAGGGCTGGAGCCGACTGCCTCCCTGCAGGAATCACGGGACCCAAACGGCCTGTGTGCGGGCTGCTCTCTGTCCCCAGGAACAGGAGCGCCTTTCAGGCGGCGGTAGAGTGCGTGCATACTGAGCTCCTAGCTCCCAGCACAGAATTCAGGCCACAGAAATGAATCAATGCGGACGGAGGACTTAGAAGGTGTCAGGTGGAGCCAGGGGTCCTGTTCAGAGATGTTCTCCACGGTGACCCGGGGCTGCGGCGGGGCATCCAAGGCCCCATCGCCTCTGCGCCTCCCGCCATCCCGTACTCTGTTTTGTTGAGGTGTTAACACATAATGCAAATGAAGGGAGATGTGTGTATAATCTACACATTATAATGCACCCCTGGCCAGGGGCGGCGGCTCACGCCTGTAATCCCAGCACTTTGGGAGGCAGGAGCAGGCAGATCGCCTGAGGTCAGGAATTCGAGAGCAGCCTGGCCAACACGGTGAAACCCCGTCTCTACCAAAAATACAAAAATTAGCCAGGCATGGTGGCACGCACCTGTAATCCCAGCTACTTGGGAGACTGAGGCAGGAGAATCGCTTGAACCCAGGAGGTGGAGGTTCCAGTGAGCCAAGATCGAGCCACTGCACTCCAGCCTGGTGACAGAGCGAGACTCTGTCTCAGTCAATCAATCAATAAAAGGCACCCTCGGCCAGGCACAGTGGCTCATGTCTGTAATCCCAGCACTTTGGGGGCTGAGGTGGGCGAATCACCTAGGTCAGGAGTTCGAGACCAGCCTGGCTAAGATGGTGAAACCCGTCTCTACTAAAGATTCAAAAATTAGCTGGGCGTGGTGGCGGACACCTGTAATCCCAGCTACTAGGGAGGCTGAGGTAGGAGAATCGCTCGAACCTGGGAGGTGGAGGTTGCAGTGAGCTGAGATTGCACCACTGCACTCCAGCCTGGATGACAGAGCAAGACTCTGTCTCAAAAAATAAAATAAAATAAAACGCACCCCTATGTATGCACGTACACATGTATACGCACACAGACCCCTCCGTATGGACATATGTGTGTGCGTGTGCACATACATGGCTCAGGGATGCGTCCCCACGGCTGTGTACCACCATTGCTCCCTTCCTGGGTAGCCATACAACAGGGGAGGCCCCATCCTCCGGCTCCGTGAGGGAACGAGGGGGCCTTGGACCTGAGCCTGGAGTTTGGAACTTCGGCTTGGACTCTCGGCTCCTTGACTCCCCCGCTGAGGAGGTCCCCGGATCCCCAGGTTGGGGATGGGGCGGGGGGGTCCTCTGGGTGGAGGCTCCTCCAGGGAGGTCCCCAGGAGAGAGGTCCCCCACACTCCACTTCAGTTGGGATGAGAGCATGCTGCCTCCAGCCTCGGGGCGAGTCTCCCACTGAGTCACCAGCCCTCTCCTGCCCTGGGGCAGGGCTTACCTGACCTGAAGGCCTCGGGGCTGTCCTGGGCCCCTGGCTCCCAGGCGCTCATGGGGCCCATGGCCGAGGCCAGCTGGTAGTGAGTCAGCAGCTGGTGCAGCTGTGCTGGGCTCAGGGCGGGGAACGCAGCCCGCAGGGCTGTCCAGCTCATCTGGGTGACAAGAAGGAGCTCATGGTCACAGGTCTCTGGGTGCAGACCCCAGCCCAAAGAGGGATGGCCTCCACAGGTGGCCTGGGGGTAGCCAGCTGAGGGGCCCTGTGGTCCTCACTCCCACCAGGGGCCATCTGTGAGGGGGACGGTGTCACAGCAGCAGTTCACCCCTGGCACTTCCAAGGGCAGCTGCTCCAGGGAGAGGCCGGCCAGTGCCATCGGGAACCCCCTGCCCAGGGAACCCACCCCCATCTCAAGCAAGGGCCGGCCTCACAGGCGGCCGCCAACCAGAGAAACCACTATTGGGAAATGAACAGTGAAATCAGATTCCTGCCTCCAACGGTGTGAAAGAAGTCAATCAAGTTGGCTAAAAACCTGCCTGGAAGGCAGGGACATTCATCATTTAGGTGACAGGAGGCAGGGAAAACATTTGTTTGTTTGCTTGTTTTTTGAGACAGAGTCTCATGCTGTCATGCAGGTTGGGGTGCAGTGGCTCAATCACAGCTCACCGCAGCCTCGACCTCCCAGGATCAAGCGATCCTCCCACCTCAGCCTCCTGAGTAGCTGGGACCACAGGCTTGCACCATTATGTCCAGCTCATTAGTTTTTTGTTTGTTTGTTTGTTTTGTAGAGATGGAGTTCTCACTATGTTGGTCTCAAACTCCTGGTCTCAAACTCCACGGCTGGTCTCAAATTCCTGGCCTCAAGCGATCCTCCTGTCTCAGCCTCCCAAAGTGTTGGGATTGCAGGTATGAGCCACTGGGTCCGGCCCAGGAAAACGTTTTAGGCAAGACAAAAAGCCTACACCGTAAGGAAGGGTGGATTCCTCCAATAAAATTAAACAGCCTCTGCGGCCTGCCGGGACCTCCATCATCATCCTTCTGGGGTTCCTTTCCCCGGCTCCCAGCCGGTTCTTATTTTCTGCAATTCATTTCTTCAGCTCTCTGGTTTGTCCTGTTTCTATGGAATAGATCTAGTAGCTTCCCAAAAGGGGTGCATTGCAGGAAACCCACTGCCCTGCGTGCTGGAACTGTCTTCACCTCCACCCTGGACTGGTCATCTGGCTGGCACAGAACTCCAGGTGGGAGGGCGTCACCCTTCGGATTCTGCAGGTGCTGTTTTGTCCTGTGACTCCCGTGCTGCTCGTCCAAAAGCAACCTGAGTGCAGATCTTCAGGATCTGCCTTGTACTGATTCTTGTCTGGAAGCCTGTGGGTTCTCTGCACACATCGTCCTGAAGTCCTGGGATGCTGAGTTTTGCTGTAAACCCACTCTTGGCAACAGCTCCTCCACCTCGATGCGTGGCTCTGGAGACTGCCTGCACCTGCCTTCCCCGCGCCCTCCGCCCCTCTGCTGGCTCTTTCTGGACTCCCACTGTTTGGATGTGGCCTCGCTGGTGGGTCCCCTCTGTTCTCACCTTTGCTTCCTCGCTCTGTTTCTCTCCCATGTGTTTTTCTGCCCGTATCCAGGGGCCTGGGCTGTGGCTACCAGATGTCCACGCTGAAGGACAATCGGTGTCTCGGGCATTGTGCAGGAGGGGTGAGGGCACAGAACGACATCCTCCAACACCACCGGCCCCCACCACCCTCACCCCTTACACACACTTCAAGAAAGCCTCTGGTTTGCCCGGGGGTGGTTCTGTTTAATTGTGAGTTCCTAGAACCTTCTCTACTCTCACTTCTGTGCTTGGTCCGGGGTTGGTGTCAGAGGGGGCCGGAGGTCGGGGCCAAGAGATCAGCTTCAAGGGAACAGAACTCTCCTCCTTCCTCCCTCTCCTTCTCCCCTTCCCTCTGTCTCCCCTCCCTCCTCCCTCTCCCTGTCTCCCCTCCCTCCTCCCTCTCCCTGTCTCCCCTCCCTCCTCCCTCTCCCTGTCTCCCCTCCCTCCTCCCTCTCCCTGTCTCCCCTCCCTCCTCCCTCTCCCTGTCTCCCCTCCCTCCTCCTTCTCCTTCTCTCTCTCCGTCTCCCCTCCCTCCTCCTTCTCCTTCTCTCTCTCCCTCTGTCTCCCCTCCCCCTCCCTCTCCTTCTCTCTCTCCCCTCCCTCCTCCCTCTCCTTCTCCCCCTCCATCTCTCTCCTCTCCCTCCTCCCTCTCCTTCTCCCCCTCCCTGTCTCTCTCCCCTTCCTCCTCCGTCTCCTCTCCCTCCCTCTCTCTCCTCCTTCCTCCCCCTCTCCTTCTCTCTCCCTCCATCTCTCTCCCCTCCCTCTCTCCCCCCGTCTCTCTCCCCTCCCTCTTCCCTCTTCTTCTCCCTGTCCCTCCCTCTCTCCCCTTTCTCCTCCCTCTCCTCTCCCTCCATCTTTCTCCGCTCCTTCCTCCCTCTCCTTCTCTCTCCCTCTCTCTCCCTCCCTCCGTCTCTCTCCCCTCCCTCCTCCCTCTCCTCTCTCTCCCTCCCTCCGTCTCCGCTCCTTCCTCCCTCTCCTCCTCTCTCTCCCTCCCTCCGTCTCCGCTCCTTCCTCCCTCTCCTTCTCTCCCTCCCTCAGTCTCTCTCAGCTCCTTCCTCCCTCTCTTTCTCTCTCTCCCTCCCTCCTCCCTCTCCTTCTCTCTCTCCCTCCCTCCTCCCTCTTCCTCTCTTCCTTCTCCTCCTCTCCTTCCCCTCTTCCTCTCTCCCCCGTCCTTCTCTCTCTCCCCTCTCTCCCTGTATCTTTTTCTCCCTTCTTACTCCCCTCCCTACCCTGGCATCCCTCTGCCCCCTCTCTCTCCCCGCTCCTCACCCTCCTCTCTGGAGGGCTTTTCTCCCAGGCTCTGCACAGCTTTTTATTTCTGCTTCCACAGTTTTATTTTCCAAGACCGCTCTTGTTCTCTCATGGATACAATCTTATTATTATTTTATGTATACTATATCGTCTCTTATTTTTATGAGGCTATAAGTGACTCTTTCACTAAGCTTCTCCTTGAATTGTCTGTTTCAGGGGTCATCAAACTAGGGCCCGCGAGGCCTATTTTTATAGGGCCCCCAAGCTAGAAATGGTTTTCACGTTTTTAAAGGGTTTGAGAAAAACAAAACAAAGAAGGAGATGGGACAGAGACAAAAGCGGCCGCAAAGCCCGAAGTCCTCACAGCTTGGCCCTTTACAAAAAGCAGCCTGCGGCCCTGGTCTCTCCTTCCAACGCCACTGCCCCTCCGCGTCTCCTTCCGACGCCACTGCCCCCGTTCCGACGCCACTGCCCCCGTTCCGACGCCACTGCCCCTCCACGTCTCCTTCCGACGCCACTGCCCCTCCGCATCCCCTTCCGACGTCACTGCCCCTCCGCGTCTCCTTCCAACGCCACTGCCCCCCGTTCCAACGCCACTGCCCCTCCGCGTCCCCTTCCAACACCACTGCCCCTCCGCGTCTCCTTTAGACGCTCTGCTCAGGATGCGGGGCGCAGGACAGGCGCTTTGTGGCCTCAGCGTGGGGTGGCCCAAACGCTTCTGGAAGACCCCTGGCGCTGTCCCCCGCCTCCCCGGGCTGTCACTGCCGACTCGGGCCTGCCCATCTCCCGCAGGGGCGCTCGGGCCTGGCTGCCAAGCTGGGCGAGAGGCCGGGGCCCCTTTCCAGCACGAGGTTCCTGCCCTCGGCTCGGCCTAGTTTCCCTAGCCAGGAGAACTCCTGTTTTCAACGTTCTAGAAATATCCCTGCCCGGCTGAGCAGGGGGAGGCGGAGATCCTGAGTGTCGCTGCTGCCTCCTTTCCGTGCACACAGAAAACCACACATCTGACACGCACAAGCCAACGAATTTCCCCCGAGGAACACGCTTGTGTGCCCAGCCCCCAAAACAAGAATGAGAACGTGGGCGGCGGCTGCTCGGGAGCCCCCAGGCCCGCCCAGGCACCACGGCAGGTCCCGCCCCACTTCCAGCCCTGCAGACACGCTCCTTGAACTCGACTCCTTCAGCTCAACCTGCCCTTTCAGGAGTATTTTATATCTTATTTTATTTATTTATTTATTTTATTTAATTGATTTATTTAGAGATGGGGTTTCGCTCTGTCGCCCAGGCCGGAGTGCAGTGGCGTGATCTCGGCTCACTGCAACCTCCATCTCCCGAGTTCAAGTGATTCATACGTCTCAGCCTCCCGAGTAGCTGGCTAATTTTTGTATTTTTACACCACGCCTGGCTAATTTTTGTATTTTTTTAATAGAGACAGCGTCTTGCTCTGTCGCCCAGGCTGGAGTGCAGTGGCGTGATCTCGGCTCACTGCCAGCTCCATCTCCCGGGTTCCAGTGATTCATGTGTCTCAGCCTCCTGAATAGCTGCCTAATTTTTGTATATTTACACCATGCCTGGCTAGTTTTTCTATTTTTAGTAGAGATGGGGTTTCACTGTGGTAGCCAGGCTGGTCTCGAACTCCTGACCTCAGGTGATCCACCCACCTCGGCCTCCCAAAGTGCTGGGATTACAGGCGTCAGCCACCATGCCCGGCCTTATTTATTTTCTTTTATTATTTAATTTTATGACAGGGTCTTACTCTGTCACCCAGGCTGGAGTGCAGTGGCACGATCACAGCTCACTGCAGACCTCCTGTGCTTAAGCAATTCTCCTGCCTCAGCCTCCCCAGGTAGTTGGGAATACACATCACCATGCCTGGCTAATTTTAAAAAAAATTATGTTTGGAAAGATGATGTGGGGTGGTCTTACTGTGTTACCCAGGCTGGTCTGGAACTCCTGGGCTCAAGTGATCCTCCTGCCTCGGCCTCCCAAAGTGCCCAGCCGACGGTTCAGGTGTGTCCGTGTCTCCCCGGAACGAGTTTGCTCAGTCACGTTGCTCTGCCGTATTTCACTGTACTGAAGAGACTGCTTCATTCATCCCTCATGTTGTTGATAAATAGAATATGGGTTTTTCCCAGTCTGGGGCGGTTACGAGTGGCGCCACTGGAAGCATCCCTAAGCGGGCCGTGGCGAGGGACCCACGGAAGCATCTCCGTCGGGGAAATTGCTCAATCGGAGCACATGCCCTCAGTCAGCTTCGGCTGACGCTGCCAGACAGCTTTCCAAAGTGGCGAGCCTCATTTACAACCTCACCAGGAACACCTGAGGGTTCAAACCACTGCACCTGCTCACCAGGGCCTAGCTTTCTTCCTTTCAACCATTCTCATGTGTTCGGTGTTTAAAACGCTGAGATTAGGCCGGGCGTGGTGGTTCACACCTGTAATCCCAGCACTTTGGGGATCTGAGGTGGGCGGATCACCTAAGGTCAGGAGTTTGTCCACCAGCCTGGTCAACATGGTGAGACTCCGTTTCTACTAAAAATACAAAAATTAGCTGGGTGTGGCGGCACATGCTTGTAACCCCAGCTACTCAAGAGGCCGAGGCAGGAGAATTGCTTGAACCCAGGAGGTGGAGGTTGCAGTGAGCTGAGATCACACCACTGCACTCCATCCAGCCTGGACGACAGAGCGAGACTCCGTCTCAAAAAACAAAAAAAAACTGCTGAGGTTTGTTTTTGCTTTTGTTTTTTAAGGCTAGTCAAGTGAAGCAATGCGAGTGGAGAAGAAACAACAAAATCTGTAACTGGTTGTGATGAATTAGTTCTAAACACCAGTACACTCGGACCAGCCTGAAATGTGGAGAGTTTGGGCTGCGTTTCTCTGATGACAAATGAAGTTGTCCATCTTTCATGCGTAATTCTCTTCTTACAGCCCCTTTTCGGGTTTTGCTGTCAAGGTATTACTGATGTTTTAAAGTGAGATAGGGTTTCCTCTTTTTCTACTTTCTGGTAAGAATTTGGTACTGATGGTATTATTTCTTTTTTTTCTTTCTTTTTTTTTTGAGATGGAGTCTCACTCTGTCGCCCAGGCTGGAGTGCAGTGGCGCCATCTCGGCTCACTGCAACCTCCGCCTCCCAGGTTCACGCCATTCTCCTGCCTCAGCCTCCTGAGTAGCTGGGACTACAGGCGCCCGCCACCGTGCCCGGCTAATTTTTTGTATTTTTAGTAGAGATGGGGTTTCACCTTGTTAGCTAGGATGGTCTTGATCTCCTGACCTCGTGATCCACCCAACTCGGCCTCCCAAAGTGCTGGGATTACAGGCGTGAGCCACCACGCCCGGCCTATTTCTTCTTTAATGTTTAAAATAATTCACCAATGAAACCATCTGGACCTTGAATCTTCTTCAGGGGAAAATGTTAATCAATTTAAATTCTTTTTTTTTAATTTGAGACAAGGTCTCATTTCTGACGTCCAGGCTGGAGTGCAGTGGCACAACCATAACTCACTGAAACCTCAGTCTCCTGGGCTCCAGGAATCCTCCTGCCTCAGCCTTCTAAGTAGCTGGGACCACGGGCATGCATCACCATGCCTGGCTACTTTTTCTGTGTGTGTTTTTTGTAGAGATAGGGGTTCCACCATGTTGCCCAGGCTGGTCTTGAACTCATGGTCTCAAGGGATCCTCCTGCCTTGGCCTCCCAAAGTGCTGGGATTACAGGTGGGCGCTACCACACCTAGCCTTTCAGTTTCTCTAAAGCATGCAGGACCATTCAGATTTTTAACTTCCTGTTGAATCAGTTTCAATAAGTATTCTTTTTCTTATTTGTCCATTTCATCTAAATTGTCAAATTTATCAGCAAAAAGTTGGTTATGATCTCCTCTTACTACTAATTTTTAATTTTTACTGTGGAATCTGAGTGATGGCCTCCTTTTTCTGATACTAGCAATTGTGTTTTCTCCCTTATTCAACTTTCTATTTTTATTTTATTATTATTATTTTTGAGACAGTCTTGCTCTGTCACCCAGGCTGGAGTGCAATGGCATGATCTCGGCTCACTGCAGCCTCTGCCCCCCAGGTTCAAGGGATTCTCCTGCCTCAGCCTCCCAAGTAGCTGAAATTACAGGCACGTGCCACCACGCCCAGCTAATTTTTGTATTTTTAGTAGAGACGGGGTATTGCCATATTGGGCAGGCTGGTCTCAAACTCCTGACCTCAAATGATCCACCTGCCTCAGCCTCCCAAAATGCTGGCATTACAGGTGTAAGCCACCACACCCAGCCTCTTATTCAACTTTTCAAAGAACCCACTCCTGGCTTTATTGCTTATCTCAACCCTGTTTGCTTCCTAGTTCACTGATTTTTAGCTCTCATCCGTCATCTCCTCTGCTTTCCTTGGGTTTGATTTGTCATTCTCTTTCTTACCTCATGATTATTCATGCTTGGCCTTCCTTGTTTTCTAACATATACATATAAGGCTATAACTTTTCCTCTTAAGACTGCTTTAACTGCAGCCCACAGGTTTGGATATTTTGTATCTTCATTGTTGCCAATGAACTTAATGCTGAGTTGGGGTTGGCAAGCTTTTGGTGAGGCTCAGACAGCCTCTGCTTGATCCCTACCCCAAGGTTCTTCTTTCTTTCTTTCTTTCTTTCTTTCTTTCTTTCTTTCTCTCTCTCTCTCTCTCTCTTTCTTTCCTTTCTTTCTTTTCTTTCTGTCATAGTTGAGGTCTTCCTCTGCTGCCCAGGCTGGAGTGCAGTGGTGTGATCATGGCTCACTGAAGCGTTTAATTCCTGGACTCAAATGATCCCCCTGCCTCAACCTCCCAAGTAGCTGGGACTACAGGCGTTTGCCCCATGCCTGCCTCTCACCCCAGTGTTTCCACTGGGGGCCTGGTGTTTACTTCCCAAGGGGTCCTGGACTCGTCATCTCTGTCTCCTCTACACTGTGAAGGCACCACAGATTCCACTCCCCTTTTCAATGCTTTTGGTTCCGTTTTAAAGCCTCTCTCCATCGCACT
Organism: Pan troglodytes; assembly: GCF_028858775.2. Classification (NCBI taxonomy): domain Eukaryota; kingdom Metazoa; phylum Chordata; class Mammalia; order Primates; family Hominidae; genus Pan; species Pan troglodytes. Next base: position 10,740,372 of record NC_072404.2, read on the forward strand.
CCTTGGAGATTCAGAATGTTGGCAAGTGTCTTAGGGAAAAGCCGGCCGTGCAATTCAGGCCCCTGAAGTCTCTGAGCTTGCCTCTCTCCTGTGAGATGGCCAGTGCTGTGCTGTTCCGGTTTCTGCTTCCCCACCAGTGGCCCCTGCCTGGACAAAGCCTAGATTCTCAGCCTCACACCGTCACCTGCTCCCAGGACAGCAAATGTCCCCAGGGAAAAGCAACAGGAACTTCAGTCAGCTCTTTGTGGAGGCTCACTCTCTCCTCATCCTTCAGGAGCTCGCTCACGCCTTTCAACAGATGACTTTGTGTTTCTTTCCGGCTGTGCGGGCTGTCCTCAGTGGCACTGCAGGCTCAGCTGCTCCATCCAAGCCTCAGTGCTTGCCACAATGTCTATCAACTGTTCTTCTGTTTTAGCCCCATCTTGACATCGGTGTCCAGAGGTACCTGGTGCCACCAATTCCTGAGCTCTTGGTGGCTTCCTGTAAACTGGGTTGCTTCTCAGGAGTCAGATTGCTTTTTTCTTTTTTGTAGAGATGGGGTCTCGCTGTGTTGCCCAGGCTGGTCTCAAACCAATGGCCTCAAGCGATCCTCTCACCTCAGTCTCTCAAAGCACTGGGAGGACAGGCATGAGCCACCGTGCCTGGCCGAGTCAGCTTTCTTCAATCTGCTAAGGCAGTTGCTCTTCACCCATCTGCTTTCTACCTTCCAAAATCGCATTGCTTTTGCCTCTAGACTTTATCCTCATGGGTTTGTGGCATTAAAAAGCATTGCTTTACTTCTGTTTGGTGATACCGTAGGAGAAGCAAACTAAATTCATGTGTTCAATCTGCCACACGTAGGATCCAGACAGCCTCATTTTACGAATTTTCTATAGTCAATAAAAATGCTTCACTTTTTTTTTTCTTTTGAGACAGAGCCTCACTTTGTCGCTCAAGGTGGAGTGCAGTGGCATGATCTCGGCTCACTGCAACCTCTGCCTCGCGGGTTCAAGCGATTTGCCCTGTGGCCACTGTCACCATCACCGTACAGCATGTTCAGCGTTTTCCAGGCAGGAGAGGAAACCATCGGTCTATTTCCATTAATTACCTGTGATGACTGTGTTGGGAAGGGGGGTGGTGAGTGGCTGACTGTGTTGGGAGGGGGGTGGTGAGCAGCGAGGGAAGCGGCGGGGGGAGGGGCATGTCGGTTTCCCATTGCCATTGTGACAAATGCCCACACGCCTGGCGGTCACGGCCACACAGTGCACTCACAGCTCCACGGCTCCACAGCTCAGCCGGGTCTCACAGAGCTGACAGCAAGATGAAGCTCCCGGGGGAGGATCTGTCTCCCTGCTCTTCCGGTTGCTGCCAGAATTCAATTCCTGTGGTTGTAGGACTGGGGTCCCGCTTCCAGACTGGCTGTCAGCTGGGGTCACTCCAGCTTCTAGAGGCCACTGCACTCCTGTGCTCCTGGCCCCTCCTCCAGCCTCAGAGCCACATCCCCTCTTCTTCTGTTTCTCTCTGACCCACCCTTCTGGACTTGTCTGAGTGGACTGGGCCACCCAGATACCCAGGTCATCTCCGAATCTCAAGGTCCTTAATCGTAGTCACACGTACAGAGGCTTCTTTGCCATGTGGGGTCATACGGTCACAGGGTAAGACGGTCACAGGTCTCAGACATCTTTGGGCCATTATCCTGTCTACCGCAGGTGGACACAGCCATGGAATGGAAGCAACTTTGCTAATTACCTACGTAAGCTTTGAGGTTTCCAGCCTAGAAGCCCCGTCCCAGCCCCCAGGCTTGGTTTGTGAGCCAGGGACCCACAGCATGTGGTCCCGCCCCTCCCCACACTCGCCGCCTCCCATGCGCACCCCTACCTGGATGAGCTGGGCCCTGGGCGTGGCCAGCAGGTTGAGGGTGCAGGAGAGCTTCTGGAAGAAGTGCTCTCCGGCCGCCCCGAAGCCGGCGCTCCGCATCCACTCCAGGAGCTGCTGCAGGCGGGCGCAGGCCTGGACACCTCTGGGCCAGTGGAAGCAGCTCAGGGAGGGGCCTGTGGAGGGAAGGAAGGAGGGTGATGCCTGGGCTGCCCTCCCGGGGGGACACAGACATGGGCCTGTCCCCAGAGCCTGCCCTTCCCGGCTCTGGACCACTGAGGACATCACAGCTCGATGACAGGCAGGAGACCTTCCCTCGGTTTTCAAGGCAACTGACCAGCCTTGAACCCCTCTCTGGAGCGGGGGTACGGTGGGAGGTGAACGTAGCAGGGCAGGGTGGGCTGTGACTGCCGCTGACTCCACAGTGCAGCCCCTGGTTGGGACCCTCTCCCACTCCCAGACACATGTGCCGGGGGCCTGCCCCAACCTGGGTCTCCCCACGCCCCCCAGTGGCCCTGGCTGGGAGTGACCAGTGTTCCTGAGCCCTGTGCCCCACAGTGGCCCTGGCTGGGACCCTCTCCCACTCCCATACACATGTGCTGGGGGCCTGCCCCCACCTGGGTCTCCCCACACCCCCCAGTGGCCCTGGCTGGGAGTGGCCAGTGCTCCTGAGCCCCGCAGGTGATGTGGGAAGTCACTCCACAAGGCAGGGTCCAAGGCCAGAGTCCGCGGCTGCACAGACCTGGGTTCCATCCTGGCCCTGACATGTCCACCGGGCAGTTCTGGGACAGTCCAGTGATGCCCTGAGCCCGTTCCCTCCCTGTCACGGGGAAGGGGTCCCATGCAGACCTCTCGGCCGTGGCTTCTCTGAAACCCCGATGGGACCCTGGCTCCTACAGGATGGGCTATGGTGATCTGTCCCCCCTCACTCTGGCCTCTCACCCCTCAGGGACACCAGATGCTTAGGGAGCAGGAGCCCGAAAAGGGCAGAGCCGCCTCCAGGAGCTGGCGAGGGAGGGGCCAGCAGCCGTCATGTCCAGGAATGTGAGCCCCCGACCCCTCAACCCTGCACGAGGCCCTCACCCCTGTCGAGGAGCTGGTTGAGAAGCAGTGTCCCGGAGAAGAAGAAGAGGTAGGCGAGCATCTGCGAGGCCACCTCGGGGTGCACCTGCAGCTGCCGCAGGAGGTCCAGGGCTGCCTGGTACACAGACACCACGCGGCGCAGCTCCTCGGGCAGTTCGGGGGCCGAGGACCAGCTCTCACGGCGCTCCGTCTGGAATGGCGGGCACTCCAGGAGTGCCGGGAGGCAGATGTACAGGGACTGGCGGGGGCGAGAGGAGAACAGCAACCAGCATTTCCAGGAGCGCTGGCGGCCGAACGGGGGGCCTGACCCAGCGAGCTCCCCACCCACGCACTGCTTGCAGGGACCCGGCCTCGGTAGCTTCCTGCTGGACAGGCCATGGCTTTGCAAATGTCCAGTGTGGGGTGTGGGGACACAGGAGCTGCCTCCTGGGGCTGCTGGGAGCAGAGGTGGGGTGCAGGGGGCTCAGGGGGATCTGCTGTCGGAGGCACAGATGAACTCAGAAGGCGCACAGAGGTGGCGCCTGGGGGGATGGGCTCCAACAAAGGGGCTGGAGACACCCGTGGGTAATGACGGGAGAGCCACCACTCCCCCAGAAAGTGGCTCACCGCACCCCCGATGCACCCCAAGCTGGCCAGGGCCACAGGGGGACCAGCGGCAGCACCTCTGGCACCCGTGGGTCCAGGGTGACAACAGGGCCATGTCCCTTGAGCCCCATGCTGGGGCCTCCCCCACCTCATCCCTGACCCTCGAAATACTGGCAGGAAGGGGGCGTTTCAAGGCGAGGGAAAGGGAGCTGGGATGGTTCTAGGGCTTCTGTGCGACCTGAGGAGGAACGGGTGTGGGGGGTGCAGCTGGGCCTGTGCAGAACCTGCAGCCACTGCTCCCTGCTGAAGTGGAGCTTGTCACGGTCCCCTCCCTCAGCCCCCCAGAAGGGTCCTAGGAGAGCCATAGGCACAAGCTTGAGCCCCACTTGATCCCAGGAGCTGCCTGAGTGCAGAAGCAGAGCCCGTCCGTGCACCTTGGAGACATAGTAGACGCACTGCTGGAAGGCGTACAGCACCACCTCCTCCAGCACCGCCATGGCCTCCTCGCTGGCCGTCAGCGTGCAGGAGAACAGCGATTCCTTCGAGCCTGCCGGGAGACAGCCACACCAATGGTCACAACGGGCACAGCACTCAGGAACGCAGCAACTCAGCCAGCCGCCAGCTCTTTCCCTGGCGCAGGCACCACCCAACGCGCCCATCTGGGGTCCAGATGCGATAAACTGGCCGAGGGACTCTGGGCCCTGGCTGGGACGAGCGCAGCAAACCTGCCGCCACTCTTACCTGGGGAGGGGAATGCCGGGGAGGGGCAGGAGGGGTCCAGACACCCAACATCTCAATGCCCAGCCCAGCCCAGCCCAAGCGCTCATTCACTCCCACGTTCTGGATACGTTTTCTGTTACAACCAACTGCACCCAACATAGCAGGTCCTAACTGCCTCCCCACAGGTCACCTCTCACTCGCGACACGGGTCACAGGACTCTGACAGCAGCCCCTGAGTGGCCGCCACTCTGTGGAATCTTAACAGTCTTTTGGGAAGAAAAAGCCCAAATCAGCTATTTCACCCCCACCCCCGGGTGTCAGCTGGGGCGGCTGGAGCTGAGGCTGGGGGGAGCTGCCCACGGAGTGGTTCCTGCTGTCTGGGTGGGGGCTCTTGTGAAGGTGGGAGGCCCCCGACAGGGTGGAGCCTTCCCCGGGGGCTTCCAGAAAGTGAGGGAGCATGTGGTGGTCTCAGTGACTGAGGGTCCCATCAGCACCTGGGGAAGGGGCCAGGACCCTGGGTGTTCCGCCTTTGGGCGCCTTCATTCTCTCCTGGGACTGTGGGCGGCCAACCACGGTGGTGTTCCCTGTCAGCCGGGTAGGCGGCCACAGCTCCCCTCCTCTCCCTCCTGTGGGGCCTTCTTCCAGAAGGGGCAGAGGGGCCGCATCGTGGGGGCTGCCTGTCCAGGCCACCTGCCAGGGCTGCATGGGCGGCGCCTGGTGAGCCAGGCCAACACTCACCCCAACGCGGGCCTCCCAGGAGCACAGGCCCCCAGCTGCCCCTCTGCCGGGCAGACTGCACCGGAGGCCGGCCCACTCATGGCCAGGACAATGGTGCGCCAAGCCCCTGGACAAGCCCCTGCCACTTTCGCTCTGCTGCTCCTGGTGCTCCTCCTTCAGGGGCTTGGGGCTGCCTGGCCCCCACCCACCAAGCCCACTCCCCAAGAACCTGTGAAGCCCCCCAGTGCCTGCCCCACAGGGTCACATCTGGGAACCAGGCAGGGCAGCTGGAGGGACCCCGGGGTCCGGGGCAGTAAGGGGCTCTCGGGCTCTGCCAACCTCAACACTGCCCAGAAGCCTCCAGGCCTGTGGAGACACACAAGGTGGCCCGACGGCGCCCACAGCGAGTGCCAGCAAAGGATATTCACAGCCACGGCAGGCGGGTCAGGAGGCTGAGCTCTGTCCCGTCCACCTGTCCTGGTGCCCTGACCCCAGCTGCCTCAGGCTGCCAGGTCTGAGAACCCAGCCCCACATCACTCCCTGGGCAGGGGCAGGGCACTGGTGGGAAGAGGGAAACGGGGCATGGGAATGACAGGAGAAGGTGGCAGGGACTGTGCTGAATGAAACCACAAAGCAGCCTCCAGCCACCCACCACGGGCCTGAGACTCCATTTCTTCTTTTATTTAATTTTTGGTAGAGATGGGATCTCACTATGTTGCCCAGGCTGGTCTGGAACTCCAATCTACCCGCCTTGGCCCCCCAAAGTGCTGGGATTACAGGCATGCACCCCTACACCCGGCCCCGAGACTCCATTTCTCTCTCTCTCTCTATTTTTTTTTTTTTTTTAAAGACAGAGTCTCACTCTGTCGCCCAGGCTGGAGTGCAATGACACAATCCCAGCTCACTGCAGCCTCAGCTTTCCAGGTTCAAGTGATTCTCCTGCCTCAGCCTCCCAAGTAGCTAGGACTACAGGCACATGCCACCACGCCTGGCTAATTTTTGTATTTTTAGTAGAGACAGGGTTTCACCATGTTGGCCAGGCTGGTTTCAAACTCCTGACCTCATGTGATCTGCCTGCCTCGGCCTCCCAAAGTGCGGGGAGGACAGGTGTGAGCCCAGCCCTGAGACTCCATTTCTAAACCCCGCGAGACGCCTCTCCCTGTGGTACCAGGGCTGGTGGGGATTTCTGAGGATTTCCGACACCCACGAGCCATTAAGAGGACACACCAGCCGGCTGCCCCTGCCCTGCCCCGAAACTCCAGGACCACTGAGGAAGCTGGCCCTATCCCTAAAGAAGAAGGCACTGAGCTCCAGCCACGAGGAGAATCTGAGGCGCACACGATGGTGTAAGGCGGCGCGGGAGGGGCCTGGGTCAGAGCTTTGGACAAAACAGTGTTTGCGGAATGACAACAGCCACGTGACCCACCCTCGGGACGCGACAGCCCTGCTCTCCGAATTCTTCCCACAGACATTTCCTGCAGAGGGTCGGGAGGCTGACGGGGCTCTGCCCCTCCGGCCCCTGCTAGGGGCTATTTCCCACTCTGTTCCCTGGTGCCTGCCTGGCCCTCGACACCCGGAGCCTGCAGGCATCCCTGGGCCCCGACTCCCATCGCCGGGCCAAACACTACTCAGGCCCCTGACCAAAAATAACTTCCTCCCAAGACCAAAGGCAGCAGCTCCAACAGCCCAGAGCAATTTTTCCCATGAAGAGCAGCCAGCACGGGGACCACATGGGACCCAGCTGCCTGCGGCCACCAAACCCAGGCAGCCACGAAGCCACGTGGAAAGTCAGCTGGGGACTCTCCAGGAACACGGAGCCCAAAAATCACAGGTCCCTGAGCTGACTCTTTCTGTGGGGGCCGGAACAAAAGGGGCTCCTAAGCTGGCCCCGTCCCCCTGTCACACGGAAGGACCAAGTGCACTGCAAGGTCAGTGAGGGTCACCCTTGGCCGGCCGCAACCCCGGAGTTGCCTCCATCCCAGGGCCACCTGCCGGCTGCAAATCCAGCCCTGGAGGATGGCAGAGTCAGGTCTGCAGGGAGAGGCAACGGGCGCTGTAGTCCCGGGAGCCCAGAAGCCCCAGGGGAGGCCTGTAGCCGGGCAGCTGGAGGTGGGAACCTTGCGTGGAGACTTAGGGACCCACAGTCGTTTACGTCACTTTCCAGGAAAAAGCCAGAGGAAAGGTCTACCCTAGGCCCAGGCCCCATGGACAGGCAGGGGCTGCCCCATCACGTGGGGGGCAAGGGCACAGGCCAGATGCCCGGATGCCCACCGAGGCCAGGAGGGGTTGACACTACCCCCACATATTGAAGGCAGCCCCGATTCCCAGACTGGGGAGACCCTGGCAGATCCCCACATCCCCTTCCCTGTGAAGGAGGGGAGAAGGAAACAGTGGGAAGGAACCGTGGCCGGCAGGAAGGAACTCGGACAGATCCTGGCCGGCTCTGCCTCCCCCAGGAGCGGGGGCCCCACCCCACAACCTCATGGCCAGGGCCAGCCCGGCCTCCTCCATGCACCCTCAGTCCAGCCTGGTCTCTGCAGCCCGGCCCCCGCCCGGAGGCTGAGGACTGGGCCCCGACGCATTGTGGGAGCCTGTCCCACCACAGGGTCACTGTGCAGATGCCCCGCCACCTCCCTCTCACCACGGAGAGCCCCTCCTCTCAGGAAACCTGCCCCTAAGGCATGGGGGGGCACAGCAGGGTCCCAGCGCCCCCAACACAGGCTGGCCAGTACCTCGCCTGGCCTTGTGTCCTCCGGGCTGTCTCAGATGCAGCCACAGCCACAGCCCCCTCCCAGGGACGGGGACACAGCTGAGTACACAGAGACCCCGCAGCGTCTGGTAGACTGAGCCTGTGGGAGCTCCTGTCCCTGCAAGCCGGGCCTGCGCCTCCCTCGAAGCTCAGAGACGCAGCCTGGAGCAGCTCTGAATGCACCACTCACTACCCGGATCCTCCAGAGGCCGGACCGCCACGCCACGGCCACTCAGGACCCTCTGGCACTGTGCCCGCCTGACAGCCCACCCCACAGATGTGAGGGCAGTGGGTGGACAGCAAGGCCGTTGGGGGCAGAACCAAGGCTTCCCATGAGAGGTCTGGCCCCCAGTCCCCTGGGCCGGCTCTCACTTCCGCAGCACAGCGGCACAGTCCTGCTGCCCCGTCTGGCTCCATTCCAGGCCCCACACAGTCCTTAGCAGACACACGAGCCGAAATCCTACCCCGGCTTCCGGGCCCGGCCCCATGCCACCTTCCTCACGAAGCCCCGTAGACTGCCCCGATGGAATCCCTCTCCCTTAGTATTTTCAGAACACTTCCTACTGCATTTCAGAAATCCTGAAATGATGGCCAGGCACGGTGGCTCATGCCTGTAATCCCAGCACTTTGGGAGGCTGAGGTGGGACGGATCAGGAGTTTGAGACCAGCCTGGCAAACATGGTGAAACCCCATCTCTACCAAAAATACAAAAAGTAGCCGGGCGAGGTGGCATGCTCCTGTAATCCCAGGTACTCAGGAGGCTGAGGCACGAGAATCGCTTGAACCTGGGAGACGGAGCTTGCAGTGAGCCAAGATCGCACCATTGCACTCCAGCCGGGGTGACAGAGCGAGACTCCGTCTCAAAAAAAGAAAAAGAAATCCTGAAATGTGTATTTCCCACATCTTAATCTGTGAAACCGACATAATCTACAATTTCACAACAATGACTGGCAACATCTGTCCTTCTGGAATAACGGTGTGTCTCAGAACGGGCGGCGGTCTCATGGCCGACGCTCTCTCTACCGCCCCTTACATTTGGTTCACGGTGGCATCTGTGTCTCCCCTACTGAGTGATCTGTGTAACCCCCGGGCCCTCCTGCAAGCAGAAGAGTGGGGCTGCGGTCAAGGGGACGCCACCACACGGAGCACACGGAATGATGGGGACAGACTGAGTGCCAAGGTGCTGTGGAGGGAGGTGCCAGACTGGCCCGTGCCACCAGCACCAGCCTCACAGGCCGTCCCCGAGCAACTGACACATGGCAGCCTAGGGGCTGAGGAAGCCCCCGGCATGAATCCACCCCTGCTATCATGGCCAACTAGATTCCGAGGACGGCGAGGAGATGCCACACTCCCCTGCCTGGGGTGCTGGCGGGGGGAACGGAGGGCAGCGCCAGCCGTACCTGTGATGTCCAGCTGCTCCTCCATGCTCTGCATGTAGAGTGGGCATTTCTGCTGGATAAAGTACAGGAGCTCGATGGAGTTAGACATCCAGAAAAGAATGGGCTGCAAGTCTGGAACCAGATCAGCCATGGCGCAGCTGGCCAGCGAGATGGGCTCCTGGCTACCAAGACAGAAAGACTAAGAGTTACGCGGGGACCCGACCCTCGGGAGGCTGAATCTACCACTCTTTCTACGTAAGGATGCGCATTTTCATGGGACGCTGACAACAACTGCAACCATCAACCTGACACTGCTGGGCGGGGACATTTAACAATACGTGTACCCGCCTGGCACCTGCCTACAACACCCGACAGCCAGAGGCCCCTACAAACCTAGCAGGAAGACAGCTGGGCGCCACAGCCATAGGTAAAAAACCTTGGTAAGTAAATGGCTTGCATGTCTTCTCTTTTGGAATGAGATCATAAAGTGGCTGTGAATGCTGAGAGAATGTGTGCCAATATGTATGTGTGTGCGTGTATGCGTGCATGGGGGTGGGGGCTGGTCCATGGTTTTTAGAACAAGAAATGTCAGTTCCATTATATTATTTAAGTTAACAAGGTAATTACCAAAGGAAATAAACAATAATAGAGCTATTTTGGGAGGTGCACAAAGGCAAAATGAAATGCTACTTTATTAAAGCAGGAAGTCAGAAAATCACGTGTAAAGTCCATGAATCGCGGGGTAGCAGGCAAAGCATGCGATTTGAAGACTCAGAGGCAATCGTTAGAAACCCAAACTGAGGCCAGGCGTGGTGGCTCACGCCTGTAATCTCAGCACTTTGGAAGGCCAAGGCGGGTGGATCACCTGAGGTCAGGAGTTTGAGACCAGCCTGGCCAACATGGCAAAACCCCGTCTCTACTAAAAATACAAACATTAGTCGGGCGTGGTGGTGGGTGCCTGTAATCCCAGCTACTCAGAATGCTGAGGCAGGAGAATCGCTTGAACCTCGGAGGCCTCCCAAGTAGCTGGGACTACAGGCATGCACTGCCATCCCTGGCTAATTATTAAAAAACTTTTTTTTTTTTTTTTAGAGACAGGGTCTTGCTATGTTGCCCAGGCTGCTCTTGAACTCCTAGCCTTAAGCAATCCTCTTGCTTTGGCCTCCTAAAGTGCTGGGATTATAGGCATGAGCCACCATGCCTAGCCCTGATTCTGTATCCATGGGGTTCATTGTTACTCTGAGTAACAAAAGTAGAAGTAGCTCAGGCCCCTGCCTGGCCAGCCCAATGCAGGTAGGGGTGGGGGGGCACCCTTCCCTCCCAGGCCTGCTGCCTTCCGGCTCAGTGCTCCCTTTTCAGGGGATGACGGCATCATCAGGGCTGCCTCCTCCCTCAGCGGCAGCCTCCACCGTCAGGCTGGCTTCCAAGCTCAGAGCTCCCAAACCCTTTCTCCCACATCTCTGGCACCAGCCACAGGATGTGTCTGTCTGGTGTGACTTGACACTGCCTTCTAGTGTCCTCAGCGGCCTCTTGGAACGTCTGAGGGGTGGACGTGGCAAGGCTGTGCTGAGGTGCCCGGGTAATTCCTCATTTAAAATGCCAGCCACACATCTTTCTCACAGGTTCCTCATCTGGTCCATGCACCAGCTCAGCATTAAGCCACTGGACAAGATGCCTGGGACGCCCCAGGGTCCTGGCAGCTCAGAGGATGCATTCATCCCTAAGTCTCCATAATCGCACCTGGCGGACACAAATAGCCGTGTGCCCCTGAGCAGTGAGCAGAAGGGATCCTTTTGCAAACAGATCAAATCACGCAGATCTGACTTGGGTCTACCTGGGGTGTGGAGGGCGGCCCTGCTGCCTGCCCCATGGCTGGCCCGGGTACCCCTTGTCACCTGTGTCCCTTACTGGGGGGATTCTAAGAGGTGAGCCAGGCAGCTGCCACTCTGCTGGCCGCAGGGCATGGTGCCAGCCCAGTGCCTGACCCCAGTCCCGGGGCAGAGCCAGGTTCAAGGCTGGACGGCCGTCAGAGTGACCATCGCGTGCTCAGTCCCAGGTGTGTGGACCCGGCCTGGGGTCCTTTGAAAGGTGCCAAGCCCACAGGAAATGCCACCAGGACCTTAAGGCAGCCAGTTTGTGAGGGCATCTGGGAAGGGCTGAGGCCCTGTTTTCCTCCCTGTTCTTTCCCCAGCTGGGCAGCCGAGCAGGGCTGGGGGAGGAACCCCAGGCTGCGTCCCAGATTCTCCCCGGTACCCAAAGTGTTGCCTGCTCTCTCTGACGTCACTTCACTTTTGTCCACAAACAATGTTGACCTCTCTCGCGTGCACACACCCGGGGAGGGAAGAAACTGCACTGAGACCGTCTCTCCTGTTTTTGGCGGCTAAGCAGGTCCGCTGCCTGCTCATGTGTCTGGCACAGCTCAAAGTCCTGCTCCTTTTTGCCCATTCTGGACACTGGCTTGAAGGACACGCATGTCTGCAGATGGGCAGAAGGAGCTTTTTATACAGTTAAAGAAGGATTCGCTGGGCTCTTCGGAGACTAATTCCATCTTGTTTTCAAAATTTGCTGCCCTTCTCAATTTCACCGGAACCCGGAGGGTAGACAGGCCTCTCCCAGGAAACAAATGACCAGGCTTTGCAACTGGAGTTTCGGGATCAGACTCGGGCCAGGTTGGCACTGAACGCGCCCCCACCTGCCAACCTGGGGCCATGTGAGTGGGGGCCCAGGGAATGATGAAGATCCAGCCCATCCTACCCAGGCCTGTGTGGACGGAGGAGCAGGTCTGGTGGAAAAGGAAAACCCATGTTGTTCTAGAAGAGGGCAGAGGGGAAGGGCACTCGGGGGGGGACAGCACAGCCTGGCAGGAGGAACAGGCGCAGCTGGCTGGGGCAGTTCTAGAAGAGGGCAGAGGGGAAGGGCACTCAGCAGGGGCAGCACGGCCCGGCAGGAGGAACGGGCGCAGCTGGCTGAGGCAGGCTGGTCAAGGCGCGGGTATCTCCTGCGGGTGGAGGGAAGCACTGGAGTCCCACTCCTGGGAACCAAGGCGATGGAAACACTCGCAGGGCCCACAAGGAGCACAGAGACCAGAGCGTGGGCTGCCGGCCACAGCCTATGCATGCCTGTCGCGTCCATCAGGAGAGGACCAGGGAATGGCGTGCCCCAAAAAATGGGTCAGCCACATCCACCCACCTGGAGAGGTTGTGAGTGAGAAAGCAAACCACAGACAGCTCAGCCAGCGCCATCACACCCAGGAAGAAAGAAAGAAAAAAGGAAAGAGAGAGAGAAAGAAAAAAGCTGGGTGCGGTGGCTCACGCCTGTAATCCCAGCACTTTGGGAGGGCGAGGTGGGCAGATTACAAAGGTCAGGAGTTCAAGACCAGCCTGACCAACATGGTGAAACCCCGTCTCTATTAAAAATACAAAAATTAGCTGGGTGTGGTGGCATGTTCCTGTTATCCCAGCTACTCAGGAGGCTGAGGCAAAAGAATTTCTTGAACCAGGACCCGGGAGGTGGAGGTTGCAGTGAGCCGAGATTGTGCCACTGTACTCCAGCCTGGGCTACAGAGCGAGACTCCGTCTCAGAAAAAAAAAAAAAAAAAGGGAAATGAAATGGTGAATATGTTGCAGGAAACTGTTAAAGGTGCTCTTTGGGGCCAGGTGCGGTAGCTCACATCTGCAATCCCAGCACTTTGGGAGGCTGAAGCTAGAGGATCACTTGAGTCTTGTCTCTACAAAAAAAATCAAAAAATTAGCCAGGGCATGGTGGTGCATGCCTGTAGTCCCAGCTACTCGGGAGGCTGAGGCAGGAGGATCACTTGAGCCCAGGAGGTTGAGGCTGCAGTGAGCTGTGACTGTACCACTGCACTCCAACCTGGGCAACAGAGTGAGACCCTGTCTCAAAAAATAATAATTAATTAAATTAAATGAAGTAAAAACAAAGAATGATTTGAGACACAGTAGTGTTAAAAGCAAGCTGAAGCTGGAATAATGTCAGTAATAAAATGAAAGCCCGGAAGTGAGGATGGGGGTCGAAGCATCCTAAGATCTAGTGTTCCACAAAAGGATGAAGATATTAATATTTTCAGAAACTAATAAAGAAGGAAAAGGGGAGTTTTTAAAAATCCAGTCAGAAGCCAGTTGTGATGGCTCACACCTGTAATCCCAGCACTTTGGGAGGCTGAGGCGGGTGGATCACGTGAGGTCAGGAGTTCGAGACCAGCCTGGCCAATATGGTGAACCCCCGTCTCTACTAAAAATACAAAAATTAGCCGGGCGTGGTGGTGCGTGCCTGTAATCCTAGCTACTCTGAAGGCTGAGGCATGAGAATCGCTTGAACCCGGGAGGCGGAGGTTGCAGTGAGCTGAGATCCAGCCACTATACTCCAGCTTGGGCAACAGAGCGAGACTCCGTCTCAAAAAAAAAAACCCAATCAGATAGGAAAGTATAAAAATCAAAGGCAAAACGCACAGAAAATAGTGCAAAACAGATGGTAAAAATGTGGCCAAAGACATCAGGAATGGCAATAAACCTAAATAATTCGACTTGCCCATTAACAAAGATAAGACAGGTGAACAAACAATGGCTTTCAAAACATAAAACAAAAGGACACAGAACGGGTGAACCTAAACTTTCCCTGGTTCCATGTACGGGCATGGAAAAAACTGATGAGGCGAATAGTAAACCAGTGAAAGGGGATGTGGTACTCACCCCAGGGAAAGAAAGATTCTAGGCCAATAAGAATCATCAGGACAGGCCAGGAGCGTGGCTCACGCCTGTCATCCCAGCACTTTGGGAGGCCAAGGTGGGCAGATTGCTTGAGGTCAGGAGTTCAAGACAAGCCTGGTCAACATGGTGAAACCCCGTCTTTACTGAAAATACAAAAATTAGCTGGGCATGGTGGCAGGCGCCTGTAATCCCAGCTACTCAGGAGGCTGAGGCAGGAGAATCGCTTGATCCTGGGAGGCGGAGGCTGCAGTGAAATGCGATTGCACCAGTGCACTCCAGCGTGGACGACAGAGCGAGACTGTCTCAAAAAAAAAAAGGGCCGGGCACAGTGGCTCACGCCTGTAATCCCAGCACTTTGGGAGGCCGAGGTGGGTGGGTCACCAGAGGTCAGGAGATCAAGACCATCCTGGCTAACACAGTGAAACCCCGTCTCTACTAAAAATACAAAAAATTAGCCGGGCGTGGTTGCAGGCGCCTGTAGTCCCAGCTACTCGGGAGGCTGAGGCAGGAGAATGGCGTGAACCTGGGAGGCGGAGGTTGCAGTGAGCCGAGATCGTGCCACTGTACTCCAGCCTGGGGGACAGGGCGAGTCTCCATCGCAAAAAAGAAATAAATAAAAAATGAAGTAAACCAATCTTCATTAAAGAAAGGGATTCGGCCAACACGGGTCTCCCTCCCCGAGGACTCTGGCCCAGATGTTCTTCCAGCAAACCTTCAGGGCCAGCCCTTACCTCATACAAACTGATCCGGAGAACTAAGAAACGGAGAAAGCTCCCCAATTCATGTTCTGTGAACCTTGTTACTAAAATCAGACAAGGACAGTGCAAAAAAAAAAAAAAAAAAAAAAAAAACAACGTAGACCAATTTTACCGATAAATTCAGATGGGAAAATCCTAATTAAAAGATCAACAGTCAACATCACTAATTCTCAGGGAGATGCCAATCAAAACCACGAGACGCCACCTCACTCCTGTTAGAATGGCCATTATCAAAACAATGACAGATCACAGGTGTTCAAAAGGACTGCACGCTGTTGGTGGGGATATAAATTAGTACAGCCTTTACAGAAAACAGTATGGAGGCTCCTCAAAATATTAAAAATATAGGCTGGGTGCAGTGGCTTACGCCTGTAATCCCAACACTTTGGGAGGCTGAGGCGGGAGGACTGCTTGAGCGCAGGAGTTCGAGACCAGCCTGGGCCAACATAGTGAAATTCCATCTCTACAAAAAACACAAAAATTAGCCGGGCATGGTGGCGCGCACTTATAGTCCTAGCTGCTTGAAGGCTGAGGAGCGGGAATCGCTTCAGCCCAGGAGGTGGAGGTTGCGGCAAGCCGAGGTCGTGCCAATGCGCTCCAGCCTGGGTGACAGAATGAGACCCTGTCTCAAAAAAAAAGAAAACCTAGGAATGTAGCACTCCACGTTAACAGATTAAAGGGGGAAAATATGTTGATCACAGATGCAGAAAATGATTTAGTCAAATTCAGTGATCATTCACAATTTGAAACACAGAACACAAAGATCTGAGGCAAACAGGGCAAACAAAATGTTAGTAATATTAAATCCCAAATCATCATCATCATAACATCAGTTTCAGGTGTGGGATCACGGGCGAGTGACAGATTCCGTACTGTTCTGTGTTTTGGAAGTGATTCATTATTTTACAAAGGAAAAAGGAAAAGCCCTCCAGGCATGCATGAGGGATGGAAACGGCTGTTTTTAGGCCCTAATGATGACGGTTCTGGTACACACAGCATGAGCGGGCAGCTGCAGCAGGGAGGGCCCGGGCCTTCCCGTCAACGAGGAAGCTGGGTCCACCCAGAGCTGCGCTTCAGCTTCAAACTGCAGGCTGCCCAGCAAACAGGCGCCGGGGTGGAAGGTTCCAGTCCTCCCTGCACCTCAGCACTTAGGAGGATGAGGGCTGGGTACACTCCCATCCCCTCCACACCCTGCCTCAACACTAGAACTCCAGCTGTCCTGGAGCAGACCCCCAGAGGGAGGCCACCACGCCTGTTACTGGGCCCACTCCCAACTCCCATGCAAACTTCTCCTCAACACTGAAAGCCCACAAGATGTCAGGTGCCACTGTAGGGGCCCGGGCCTGGACCTCCTCGCTGTGGGTCAGGCTGTCCATCACCCTTCGATGCTGTCCGGGGCCTGGCTTCTATGGAGCCCCCTCCTGTCAGGCTGGGAGGCAGAGCCTGGGTCCCTCACACAGTCCCAGATCTCAGAGGCCAGGACCCACCCCCAGTGCATGGCATCGGGACCTGGCTCTAGGGAGCGGGTGTTTGCCAGTGAAAGTGGAAGGTATTCGGAGCTCAGCTCTCCCTGGGCCGGGCAGTGGGGATGCTGGGGACTCCAGGTCAGTGGTCCCCAAGCTGTCCCATGCCTGTCCCTCCTACCTTTGAAAGAAGGATGGACCCAGGGTAGACATCAGCAGGCACATATGGCAATAATGGGCTTTATGGATGGACCATTTTTGGTACATGAGGCACTCACAGGGTTCGGCTGTGTCTCAACCCAAATTTCATCTTAAATTGTAGCTCCCACAATTCCCACATGTTGTGGGAGGGACACGGTGGGTGGTAACTGAATCATGGGGGCGGGTCTTTCCCATGTTGTTCTCCTGATAGTGAATGAGTCCTCACGAGATCTGTTGGTTTTAGAAAGGGTGGATCCCCTGAACACACTCTCTCGCCTGCCACCATGTAAGATGTGCCCTTGTTCCTCCTTTGCCTTCTGCCATGATTGTGAGGCCTCCCCAGTCACGTGGAACTGTGAGCCCATTAAACTTGTTTCCTTTATAAATTACCCAGTCTCGGATATGTCTTTATTAGCAGCGTGAGAACAGACTAATAAAGGCACAGATGGGAATCACGCAAACCTCTGTGTACCACAGCTTGACTTAAGGGGATGCTGCCAGCCACTCAGCCTGAGCCCCCCCAGACACACCCCCTCCCTCACTGCCTAGCGTGGCCACCACCTTCCACTCTGCCTTCGTCAGTGTTATCTCACGTGTGTGTCTTAAACAGGATGGCTTGGCTGTGAATATCATACATACGTGTGTGTGTGTGTGTGTGTGTGTGTGGGCATTTAACCATATCACAGACACTGTGCTAGGTGCTTTTTCCCAACATTGTCTTGGATTCAGCTGCACTGAGAGAGCAGTGGCTGAAAGTCATTCCCTGCCACCAGGAGGAGACACGTGGCGGCTTCAGCTCCCGTGCGGACACACTGCCCTCCACCAGCAGGTGTCTCTCTAGGGCCCACTCGAGAGTGGGAGCGTAGGCCGCAGGGGCCGCACGTCTGTATCAGATCAACCGAATGGTTTCCCAAGTGCCCCAGCAGCGTCTAGGGTAGAGATAGTGCTTTCTGCGCAAACAACCCTTGGAGAGTGGCGGTGCACTGCCTTACCTCTAACCCGGGAGCTGCGCCTTTCCCTGAAGGAGCAGGTTAGTTCTAACACAGAATCGGGAGAGCAAGGGAGGAGAAGGCTCAAAAGAGGGCCTCGTGCAGCCATAAAAAAGCACGAGATCAGCCGGGCACAGTGGCTCACGCTTGTAATCCCAGCACTTTGGGAGGCTGAGGCAGGTGGATCACCTGAGGTCAGGAGTTCGAGACCAGCCTCACCAACATGGAGAATCCCCATCTCTACTAAAAATACAAAATTAGTGGCTGGGCGCGGTGGTTCACACCTGTAATCCCAGCACTTTGGGAGGCCGAGGCGGGTGGATCACGAGGTCAGGAGATGGAAACCATCCTGGCTAACATGGTGAAACCCCGTCTCTACTAAAAATACAAAAAAACAAAAATTAGCTGGCCGTGGTGGCGGGCGCCTCTTGTCCCAGCTACTCGGGAGGCTGAGACAGGAGAATGGTGTAAACCCAGGAGGCAGAGCTTGCAGTGAGCCGACATTGCGCCATAGCACTCTAGCCTGGGTGACAGAGCGAGATGCCGTTTCAAAAAAAAAAAAAAAACAAAATTAGCTGGGCGTGGTGGTGCATGTCTGTAATCCCAGCTACTTAGAAGGCTGAGGCAGGAGAATCGCTCGAACCTGAGAGGTGGAGGTTGCCGTGAGCCGAGATCTCATTATTGCACTCTAGCCTGGGCAACAAGAGCGAAACCCCATCTCAAAAAAAGAAAAAAAAAAACAAAAAAAAGCACGAGATCATGTCCTTTGCAGGGACATGGATGGAGCTAGAGGCTATTATGCTTAGCAAACTAACGCAGGAACAGAAAACCAAATACCTTCTCACTTACAAGTGAGAGCTAAATGATGAGAACACATGGACACAGAGAGGTGAGCAACAGACACTGGGGCCTTTCAGAGGGTGGAGGCTGGGAGGAGGGAGAGGATCAGGAAATATAATGAATGGGTACAAGGCTTAATACCTGGGTGATGAAATCATCTGTACAACAAGCCCGCACGACGTAAGTTTACCTATGTAACAAAGCTGCACTCATACCCCTGAACTTAAAATAAAAGTGGAAAATAAATAAACTAATAAAATTGTGAAGATTCTCAAAAAAAAAAAAAAAAAAAAAAAGCCAGGCACAGTGGCTCACGCCTGTAATCCTAGTACTTTGGGAGGCCAAAGCAGGTGGATCACTTGAGTTCAGGAATTCGAGACCAGCCTGGCCAATATGGTGAAACCCCATCTCTACTAAAAGTACAAAAAAAAAAAAAATTAGCCAGGCATGGTGGTGCGCACCTGCAGTACCAGCTACTCGGGAAGCTGAGGCAAGAGAATCCCTTGAACCTGGGAGGTGGAGGTTGCTGTGAGCAGAGATTGCACCACTGCACTCCAGCCTGGCGATAGAGCAAACAAAACAAAACAAAACAAAAACAAACAAAAAAAGAAGACCTCACCCATCCAGTCTTAAGGGTGCCCTGAAGCAATTTCCCAAAACTCAGAGCTTCCCAGGGTGATGACTAAAGAAGCAAAAAAGGCCGCAGCTTGGATGGAAGGACAAAGCCTGGAGCTGACCCCAAGGCGTGGGGAGATCCCTCGGGACTTGGCTCCCCCGGGAAGTGTGAGCCCCCAGGACCTGCTGCCCAGAGGCGGGCACAATAACCAGGTCATACTCACAGTTGCGCCTGCTTCTCTGCTAGTTCTTTGGTTTTCTCCTACAATTACAAAGCGGGAGAAAAAGCAAGTGAGAAAAACAGGCTAACACAGGGACGCGTTCAAATACACATTATACCATCGACAGGAAAACAAGCCATGCTGCCCCAGGCATCCTGTGTGACGCTGACTATTTATTCAAGCTGTGCTGGAAAGGACATTTTCCATGTGACTTCAACATCTTCCCATTCCATTACCGACTATGACCTACAAGTTTCCTACAATAGAGTATCTCACAACTCTCTAGCTTACATAACAACCGGCTATTTAAAAAATAGTAGAGGCTGGGCAAGGTGGCTCACGCCTGGAATCCCAGCAGTTTGGGAGGCTGAGGCGGGCAGATCACTTGAGGTCAGGAATTCGAGACCAGCCTGGACAACATGGTGAAACCCCAGCTCTACTAAAAATACAAAAATTAGCCGGGTATGGTGACGCATGCCTATAATCCCAGCTATTTGGGAGGCTGAGGCAGGAGAATCCCTTGAACCTGGGAGGCGGAGGTTGCAGTGAGACGAGATCACGCCACCGCACTACAGCCTGGGTGACAGAGCAAGACTCCGTCTCAGAAAAAAAAAAAAAAAAAAAGAATTATTCTTGCCTGAGTAGTAAGTTATTATGCGGCTGAATGTAACCATGATGGCTGAGTGCGTGTAGACTCTAAGCGTGTATATTTGGTAAGGAATGAGGACGGGGCAGTGGCGACACAGTTGCACATTCTCAGGAAACAAACGCGCAAATGATATTCGCATGGGATCTGGACAGCACCCAGCGGAGGCTTCGGATTCCCACAGTGGGTGCAGGGGGAAGAGGTGGACTCAGGCTCGGTCTCATGTCTATCAGCTCAATCTCTGGACCAGGCAATTCACCTCTGGGAGCCTCTGTTTCAGAGCCTGTAGCATAGGGGCAGGGTGAGCCCTGGTGTGCTGCGGGGAGTGGGCCAGCCACACAGCGAGCCCCAGGTGGCTGGGACACAGGCTGGGACCCGGGTCCCTCAGCAAGTGACTTACGGCCCCCTGGCTTCAGTTTCCCTGACTGTGACATGGGATGTGGCATCTACATCGTCAGGGTGGTTGTGATAAAGAAATTAAACAGCGTTTGGTTTGCAAGTAAGTGCCTGGCGCAGAGGAGACTCGGGAAATGACAATGATCGTGCGAAAACCCATGACTTCTGGCCAGCAGGTAACTCTCGGTCACAGTGGCCACGATGTGGACACACACTACAGGGACATCACCTGGCCCTGTGTCCATGACTGCACGGAGGGGACACGGGCACGCTGCAGTGGCACTCCCATCAAATCCCAAGCCGGGAACCCGAGGGGAAGAGGCACGGACACCCGGATTACAACACCCACGGTGCACAGAGACGGCTCCCACTGACCTCTGGACAGGGCAGCCTGTGCTGGCTTTTACTTTTTAAAAGTCTCAGACATTTAAAATGTGGATTTCGATATGAGAAACTGATAAGGTTTCTACACAGTCAAGTGGTTCCCCCTTCCCATGTCTGCCGGGGATAAGCAGGGCCCAGACTAGCGAGGGTCTGAGGGTCTCTGAACGAACTTGAACAACTACGAGTTGTCCTTTGGGTCCCTGGGAGCCAAGTCACTGTGGGGTGGGGCCCAGCAGGGGGCCATGACTGTGTGATGCCTGTTCCAGCACTCATGGGCCCAGGGCGGTCCTGCTCACTGGCGGCCACACTGGATTCCTGGGGACACTGGCAATGCCTGCAGCCATGGGTGTATGTGCGTGTGTGTGTGTGGCGGGGCGGCAGGGGGTGACCAGCATCTAGGGGTGGAGGCCAGGGATGCTGCTGAATCCTCTGCAATGCACAGGCCAGCCCCACAGCAAGGAGCTCTCCTGCCACAGTGTCCACAGGGCCGGGGATGAGAGAGGCTGGCCTGGAGGAAAGTTTGTCAACGCACAAAAGGTGACAGGCCCTGCACCTCCAAACTCGGATCAGGGATGGCTCCAGTGGGTATGTGCTCAACCGGCCCCTGGCAGCAAGCACAGGGCACCAGCACACACAGGGGCTTCTGGGGCTCTTGGGCAGGGGCCTGTGAGAGCTATCAATGTCACCTCGGCCTCGTGGTGCCCAGGCTCAGGGGCAGCTCACTCCTGGCACGTGACAGTGCTGGGCCCAGCTGGACCCCAGGGAGGGTACAAGCCCAGAGCTCAGGAGGAGACCTAGGACCCCACGCAAACCCCACTCTCAGGGGCAAAGGGCTGCAGCTGACACCTTGGGTTCTGGGGCTGCTTCTGGTGGCCTGTGGGGCTGGGGGGCAGCGACAGGCAGGGAAAGGCCGCCCTGAGCTCAGCAGCACAGCACCGTGGGGGTCAGATAGAGGCGCTCCCGCCTCCCAGCCGGGGCCAGCTCCGGGCCCCTCCTCCCCCAGCCCGGCACAGGACCCAGACCGCCCACCCCAGCACACTGACCCAGACAGTCTCGCGGATCCGCCTGGCTATCTTGAGCAGGAGCTGCCCGAATGTGCCCGGCTCGAAGTGGGTGGCCGAGTACTGGATGCAGAGGCACAGGAGGAAGGCGGGGGTCAGCTTGTGGTCGTCGCCCCCCGGCTCGATCAATGTCATGATCCTCTGCAGCAGCGTGTCCTCCAGGTGGGGCTCAAACTCCAGGAGCAGCTGCTGGCGCCGGGGCAGGGCGGCCTGAGTAGGGGAGGCGGCTCCCCGGGCCCCGAGCGCGGCCCCGCACAGCCGGCAGCTCTGCGGCACAGCCCGGAGGCGCGCCAAGGCCCGGGCGGGCAGGGGCTGGGCCTGCGCGGGATCCTTGAATAGCAGCAAGTAGTAGAGCCCCAGGGAGAGCAGGTCCCCGTGGTGCAGCACCACGGTCCTGTGCCCCACCTCGGAGAAGTTGACGGAGATGGGCGCCCCGGGGATGGGCTCCAGGACCAGCCTCCCCCCGGTCTGGCCGCTGTCCGGGAGCGGTTGTCGGCGGATGGTGCAGTGTAGAGGCAGGATGTCGGGGGCTGAGAGGCTGATGCTGGGCTTGCTGGAGGGGGTCCGCTGGCCCACCGTGTGCCGGTCCCGGTTGAGCACATACACCAGGCTGTCCTGAAACAGAGACTCCGCTCAGGGCAGGCGTCATGCGAGCAGCACACGGGAAAAGCGTCCCGTGTCTAGTCACTGGTTGCTGAAGCAGCTTGGCTGGGATGCTGTCGCCACGGGCTCTCCATGTCCCTGGCCACCCCCACACCAGAACCCCGACAGCTCTCAGGAACCCGCCCCTCGATGTCCGGGCCCATCCCAGAGGAGGTCGGTTTCCCGGAGGAGCACACGAGAGACCCAGGAGAGACCCAGCTTTGAGACAGCAACAGGCCAGGTCAGGGCTGGCCAGGAAACAGGCACTGGTTCTACAGAACGGGCCAAGGACTACATAACTTCCCCCAGATCATCCCCAAAACTGTGTGGGAGCACCGCCCCCAGTGTGGGAGCACTACCGCCTGTGTGGGAGCACCACCGCCTGTGTGGGAGCACCACCGCCTGTGTGGGAGCACCGCCCCCAGTGTGGGAGCACCGCCCCCAGTGTGGGAGCACCGCCCCCAGTGTGGGAGCACCACCGCCCCCAGTGTGGGAGCACCACCGCCTGTGTGAGAGCACTGCCCCCTGTGTGAAAGCATTGCCCCGAGGGAAGATGCCACCTAAAACCTGGGCACAGGAGCCCTATGGCTGTAAAGTGCTCATGGAAATGAGCAGCAAAGGAGCTGGTTGCACAGGAGGGCGGGGGTAGGGTGAGCAGGGGGTGGGGAAAACAGTTGTCTGGCAGGGCAAGTGTCCGGCAAGGTGAGGCGAGGTGGCCCTGCGCCTGGCATTTGCTCGGGGCGACAGCCTGCCTGCTCTGATGGAAGTGGTGAGAAACGGCTCTGGGCAGATAGGGGTGGCATGGGCCTTTGCTCGGTGCCCCTTCAGAGAATGTGGCCACCAATTGGTGACTCAGCAGCCCCCTCGCTAGAAGCAGGAAGCAGACTGGCCCTGGCCAACTGCCCATGCCCTTCCCCAGAGCCAGGCGGGAGACCAAGGCTGGGAAGGCGTGAGGAGTTCTCCCTGAAGGCGCCTGGTGCTGAGGGCACCCACTCTGGGATTGGGGAAGTGAGAAGCCCCCACTGCCACCCACCGTGGCCTGGACAGGGAAAATGTGCATGACTCCACATGTGCCCCCGCCATCCCACTCCACAGCCTCGGCACAGCCAGAGAGGCTGCAGCCACAGAGCTCGCGGCCGACTGGGCTAAAGGCAGGAGGAGGCCTTGACTTCTGAGTCCCGCCTGCTGTCCCCGCAGTGGCACCAGGCAGTGGGTGTCAGGAGGGGAGGCTCACGTGCTGCTGGCTGTAGCCCTGCAGAAGGAGCAGATGCGGGGACTGGTACAGCGAGTACCGCATGGCGTCGGGGCCGGGCTCCTCGGGGCCCTGGGCGGCAGCGGGCAGGGCGTTCACTGGGCTCAGGCTGGTCTCACTGACTGTGCGGCGCAACCGGGGTGGAGGGGAGCTCCGGGCATCCCCCAGGGCCAGGGCCGGGGTTCCCTTCGCGCGACTCCGCTGCAGCCTCCGGGCCTGGGCGTTTATCCCTGGAACAGAAGCAACACAAGGTGAACAGTTAGAAGTCTATTAACACCAGGGCTGGGCGCGGTGGCTCACCCCTGTAATCCAAGCACTTTGGGAGGCCGAGGTGGGGGGATCGCCTGAGGTCAGGAGCTCGAGACCAGCCTGGCCAACATGGTGAAACCCCATTTCTACTAAAAATACAAAAATTAGTTGGGCGTGGTGGTGCGCATCTGTAATCCCAGCTACTCAGGAGGCTGAGGCACGAGAATGGCTTAAACCCAGGAGGCGGAGGTGGCAGTGGGCTGAGATTGCACCACTGCACTCCAGCCTGGGTGACAAGAGCGAAACTCCATCCCCCGCCAAAAAAAATAGGTAAGTCTAATAGCGCCCATGTCCCGGGTCCTTCTGAGTTCAAATCCCACTAAGCCACGTCTCCTAATGCCTGTTACTGTTCTGTCAAAACAGGTCTGGTGGAGACTCAAGGACTCTGCCCTCTAGCCACGCCCCTCAAAAAACCAGACAGTGCCTTGGCACCACCATGGCACCCACAGAACAGTCTCAGAGCAGGCAGCCTGCCTGTCAAATCCTCAGGCTGAGGGGACCACACCTCCCCTGCAGCAGCCCAGGGTCGCACCGCGGCCTGCCCAACCAGCCAGCACCACGGCCCACAGGCCTCACACCACAGACATTTTCCTACAGCAGCCTGGGCCTCTGCAGGGTCACCACGCCGCCTCCAGAGCCCTGCCCCATCCATCTGTGCACCAGGCGAAACTCCCCTGGGGGGGTGCTCTGATGAGATGAGACGGACTGGTCAGCATCGTGCCCCTACTTTACAAGGAGGAGGTGTCACTGTGCCACATCACCCCAGCCCATGGGGCTGCCGATGGCCTGCTCCTGCAACAGCATCGCTGCCTCCTTCCCAAGGCTGCCTCTGATACCCCCAAGCCAAAGCAGGCACACACACAAACACACGTGTGCATACACATGCCCACAAATACACATGCACCCACACAAAAACGCATACACACATGCACACACATGCACCCACACAAAAACACACATGCACACACATACACACACGCCAACACACATGCACCCACACATGTTAACACATACATGCACACAAACATGCGCACAGTTCAGAGATAACACACACCCTTAGAAGACTTAATATCTCATAAATACAGACACGCTCTCTAAATGCATGCTCTGGGAAAGCCAGCCGGCTGCGATAGATGAAAACCGCTCACCAGTCCCCAGCTGACCCAGCGCTGTCTTTTCTGAGCCCTCTGTTGAGTTCCCTGTACGCAGCCTTTCAGGTTAAGATCCGTCCCCATCTGTGGCGGCCTTTCCTCCAACCATTCCCAATAAAACCAAACAAAAGCCGGATGGAGGGAGGCGGCAGCTGGCCGAGGACGACCCTTACCAGCGCCAGCAGCCCCGCCGTCCTTCCCAAGGCAGCCGGCAGCCTGTGCATCTGCAGCCCGCAGGGGGCCAGGGCGTGAGGGAGGCCGCCCAGCCGCAGTGCGAGGCTGCTGGGCTGGGCTGCTCACCGCCCGAGCTCCTGCCGGCTGCAGAACCCGGCCCAGCCTGGCAGGCGGCAGGTGCCCAGCAGGTGGGGCCCAGTTCCCCTACCTCATCCCACCTGCCACTCCCACAAGCATTACCAGCCCCACAGCTCAGCCTCATTGCACAACTATGGGGCCAGATCCGAAAGAAGAACAAAAACAGCTCCAAATGATGCTCCGGCCCTCAACTTTCTCCCAAGTCCAGGGCCAGGTTGTAGGAGGTGACCTCAGAGTGACCTGCTGGAAGTCCCAGGGCCATGGGGCAGGAAGGGTTGCTTCTCCTCCTAGAGTCCCAGGGGCTCCCAGGGGACCTGGCCACAAATGCGGCACGGGATGTCCCAGGCCTGTGTCCCCTGGGGCTGCAGCCCCAGGCAAGTGGCTCGCAGCTGAGTGTACCCTGCTCCTCCAGGCAAGGCTCCACAGCCTCCTGAGGCCCAGGGCTGGGCTCTCTGCAGGTCGGAACCAATGCTGACACGCAGGGGCCACTCCCAGGGTCTCCTTCCTGGTGCTGGGTAGGCCTGCATGTGTGCAGAAGGGCCAGGCTGCCAGCCTCCAACGAGGGGCCGGAGGTGAGGCCTCTCCTCTGGGCGGTGGCGCTGTCCCTGCACCCAAGGCCACAAGCATGACAGAGCCTCCCTCTGAGTGCAGGTGTGGGGGAGGTGAAGCAGCAGCAGCAGCCACTGCCAATACTGGCACGGCTGTGGGCATGGCCAGTGTGGACAGCAACTGACCACGCCACTCTGCTCCTCAGTCCCCTGCTGTGGAACAGCCAGCAGGACCCGTGCACTCGTGCACACATGCATGCACACGTGCATTCAGCACCGCTTGAGTTAGCAAAGCCCAGAACCCACCCAATCACCACCCACAGGGAGCCGCCATGCACGGGAGGAGAGCTCTGCAGAGAGAAGACCGTAGCCAGCTCTGTACGTGACCACAGGGTGAAAGAGCAAGCTGCAGGTAACACGTGACGTGATGTAACACATGATATGACGCGTTGGCTCAGTTTTTTTAAAAGCACCTAAAACACCACTGTACATGGCTTATGGTTTCTATATATGCGCATGCAAAGCTATTTTTTACCCCAAAGACATTCAGGAGTAGGTTGTTTAATTTCCATGTAATTGTATGGTTTTGAGCAATCTTCTTAGTACTGATTTCTATTTTTATTGGGCTGGGGTCGGAGAGTGTGCTTGGTATAATTTCAGTTTTTTTTAATTCGCTGAGAATTCAAACAAATGTGTTTTATGGCCAAGCGTGTGGTCAGTGTAGAGCTATTTTATAAAAGAGAAATGCACACAGTGCGTTTACCACATGGCGGCTGTCTTCAACAGGTGGCAGGGGAAGCCTAGGCGTGGTGGAAAAAATGACTTCAATTTCATAGGATTTAGTATAGTGTCCAGTATGTAACAGAATATATGTTATATATAATTTATGATAAATATATTATCATAACTTTATATCATGTTTGACTTATTTCATTTTTTTAAACTCTAAACAAATATGATAAAAATCTTTACCTGTCAAATCTGGGAGGTGGGAACCCAGGTGTCAGATAAATGTAACTGATGATACTTTATTTTTAAAAGCTTTCTTGTTGGTTTGTTTTGGGACAGAGTCTCACTCTGTCGCCCAGGCTGGAGTAGCAGTAGCAAAATCTTGGCTCACTGGAACCTCTGCCTCCTGGGTTCGAGTGATTTTCCTGCCTCAGCCTCCCAAGTAACTGAGATTACAGGCACGTGCCACCATGCTGGGCTAATTTTTGTATCTTTAGAGACAGGGTTTCACCGTCTTGGACAGGCTGGTCTCGAACTCCTGACCTCAAGTGATCCGCCCACCTCGGCCTCCCAAAGTGTTGGAATTACAGGCGTGAGCCACCGTGCCCAGCATAAACACTTTTGTTAAAGTAAAAATCACAGAAGTTTGAAAGGCCTCTTGCTCACGTGTGGCTTTGTGACTTGGCCCTGTCCCAAGACGAGGCTGCGGGAGATGGGACCCAGCACTCTGCTCCCAGGGGGTCAGCTGTCAGGCTTGTTCGGGGCCGACATGGCCTCCCAAGTTCCCATAGAGAGAGCTGCAATCGTGCCCTGTTTGTGCCTGACCTGATACAGCTTCGTCACCTGAGTCACCTGAGTGTCTCAGCTCTGTGCAGACCCAGGGCGGATCTGCCTCAACTGGGACAGAAATCGCCCCCACTTGGCCTTTGGGTGGAGGGAGACAGGAGCCGAGGCACGTGGAGAGCATCCCTCGCGACGCTGACCCCAGCCACCTTCAGAAGCATCGCATGGCGCCATCGCTAGACACACAGCGTGGAGTTGTCAAGGCCCTCAGACCCGGCAGCACACTGCTCAGGAAGGGTAGGCCAGGGCTTTGCAATTTTAGGGACTGCCTGGTTTGGGGGTCTTATATAGGTGTGCTCTTTGCCAAGATCAGGGTCACCCCAGGGGCCCTTATGCAACCAATGGGAGATTCCGCCAACATGAAATAAGTTCAGTGAGAAATACATCATCAAGAAACCGCTATTTCTGGCCGGGCGCGGTGGCTCACGCCTGTAATCCCAGCACTTTGGGAGGCCAAGGCAGGTGGATCACGAGGTCAAGAAATCAAGACCATCCTGGCCAACATGGTGAAACCCTGTTTGTACTAAAAATACAAAAATTAGCTGGGCGTGGAGGCGGGCGCCTGTAGTCCCAGCTACTCGAGAGGCTGAGGCAGGAGAATGGCTTGAACCCAGGAGGTGGAGGTTGCAGTGAGCCGAGATCGCACCACTGCACTCCAGCCTGGGCGACAGAGCGAGACTCCGTCTCAAAACAAAACAAAACAACAACAACGAAAGGAAACCACTACTTCAAAACAAATGAATTCTAATAAAGCAAAATGGCAGGACGGCCGCAGCCTTTCATAACAGTAATTTTAGATGGGAAGTTACTCATCTTAAATAAAGCGCCAGACCTTGCTGTGGGTGAAGGAGACACCTCCAGGCTGCAAGCCAGAATACGCCCATGTCTTCTGTTGCCTACCCCATGTGAGGGACAAGACAGGCCGCCTGGTTTTAGCCGAGGTCAGCTGTGGCCCCAACGCCCTCGTCTTCTTCAAGGACCCCTGGGAATGTTCCTGCCCTGGCGTGACTGAGTTCACTGGGATCAGAGGTGCTGCGTAGGTTTAAGGGATGCCCAGGAATCTGTATTGGTAAATGCCATCTGGAAGTTTCTAGAACAGCAGCCACGGAGAGGAGCCACTGCCAGGGCACTCCCCCTCCCCCAAAGCCCTGTCCACAGCAGTTCCTTACAGGGAGCAAAGTGACACCCACAAGCGCTGGGAGAGCTTGGTGGGAGCATCCAGTTTGATCTAGTGTTGATTTCAATCCTTCTCAGGATAAGTGTCTGTCGGTTCCTGCAGAGGAAGCCGGCGGGCGCGGGTCTCCCCTGCTGCCCCTTGTTGATCCACTCTAGTGGAGAGGCAGAAAAACAACCCGGCCCAGGAATAAGGTGGGGTCTGGGTAACTAGGACCTTGGTGGGCAGCCCTGCTTCACCCCCAGCAACCCTCAGGAAACTGCCTGGCTCCAAACATCTGCTAATACACAGGGTCCCAGCCTCAGAAGCAAAATGTACACTTTCTGACATTTTAAGAAGAGAACACAAGGCCAGGCCCAGTGACCCACGCCTGTAATCCCAGCACTTTGGGAGGCCGAGGCGGGAGGATGGCTTGAGTTTAAGCCCAGGCTGATCAACGTCGCCAAGTCTCTACAAAAAATACAAAAATTAGCTGGGTGTGGTGGTGTGTGCCTGCAGTCCCAGCTACTTGGGAGGCTGAGGTGGGAGAATCACCAGAGCCCAGGAGGTCGAGGCTGCAGTGAGCTACGATCACACCACCGCACTCCAACCTGGGCAACAGAGCAAGACCCTGTCTCTAAAAAAAAAAAAGATGCAACAAGGCCAGAGGCTGGAATAGCAGCGTAGGCCTCGTAAGGGACCATGATTTGCAGACAGGTCTGCCTGGTCATGAAATGTTTGCCTTTGACACTGGGATAGAAGGAGTAGAAAGTGCAGGGCGCCGGGGCAATGGGGAAGATGGGGATGGGACGGTCGTTGTTGACATCCTTCTTCTACTCTCACAGCAGAGGCCGTAAGGAAAGGAGGGCTGAGCTCCGTGTCCCTGAAGCTCTGTTAGCGGCCTTCCTCCCCAGCCTGGGCCAAGCCGAGCTGCTGAGCACAGCCTCATCTCCCAGGTGAGATACTCGCTGCTGGAGGAAGCGGCGAGGGAGACAGCATGCAGCCACGGCCACATGGCTTTGTCTAGGCCACCCCCCTCCCCTCCTCGAGAAGGCAGTGCCTAGTGACCCACTGCTGGCAGAGAGGGCAGGGCTCTGCGTGCCGGGGGTGCACAGGGAAACTGGACAAGCAGCTGGTGACCGTCACCAGCTCCCACGGACTCTGAACAGCCCTGGAAAGAAAAACACAGGCTCTTCCTGAACGTCGCTCAGTTCCTCTATAAACTCAGCCGGCAGCTTTCACCTCCTGATCCTGTTTTCTCTTCCCTCCCTGGCTCTTGATGGTTTGCAATAATGATATATACAACTTGGAACCGTTTCTGTCACCCATCCCCACTCGCGGGCCTCAGAGATGAAGTGACTAGGAGTGGAGACGGAGGGGATAATGAAACGTTCCTGGGCTGGGGAACTTTACCACTACTGGGGAACCGGAGACCATTTTACTTATTTGTTATGTTGCCCAGGCTGGAGTGCAGTGTGGATTCACAGGCGTGGTCACCATAACACCCTGCAGCCTCGAAATTCTGGCCTCAGGGCCTCAGAATAGCTGGGACTATAGGTGCGCACCCCCATGCCCGGCAAGAGACAATTTTTTTTTTTTTTTTTTTTTGAGAAGGAGTCTTGCTCTGTCACTCAGGCTGGAGGGCAGTGGTGCCATTTCAGCTCACTGCAACCTCTGCCTCCCGGGTTCAAGCGATTCTTGTGCCTCAGTCTCCCGAGTAGCTAGGATTACAGAAGCCCACTACCCCCCACCCCCGCCAGCTAATTTTTTGTATTTTTAGTAGAGATGGGGTTTCGCCATGTTGGCCAGGATGGTCTCGATCTCCTGACCTCGTGATCTGCCTGCCTTGGCCTCCCAAAGTGCTGGGATTATAGGCGTGAGCCACCGTGCTCGGCCAAGAGATGATTTTAAAGTGGCCCCTAGTAACAACCGGGGACGCGCTGCTAAATAAACTCTGCAGTTACTGCTGCAAAACACAGAGGTCAGATGGGCCTGAAACGAGTCTTCTGTTAGCTGAGGCACCCTTTTCTAAGCTAGCAAAGGACACAGAGCCGTAAGACCATCAAGCAGTCCTTGAAGGAAAATCATTTCAAATGTACAAAAAAGAACTTCTCATGCATCATTTGGTAAGCATTTCTCTATGCCATGGCCAGCCTGACTCTGGGCATTTTGCATCTAATTCCATTTTATTCTCATTATAGAAACCCTACAAAGGCTGGGCATGGTGGCTCATGCCTGTAATCCCAGCCCTTTGGGAGGCTGAGGCAGGTGGATCACCTGAGGTCAGGAGTTCAAGAGCAGCCTGGACAACATGGGGAAACCCCGTCTCTACCAAAAATACAAAAATTAGCCAGGCATGGTGGTGGGTACCTGTAATCCCAGCTACTCGGGAGGCCGAGACAAGAGAATTGCTTGAACCCATAAGGCGGAGGTTGCAGTGAGCCGAAATCACGCCACTGCACTCCAGCCTGGGTGACAGAGCGAGACTCCATTTCAAAAAAAAAAAAGCCTTACGAAGGAACTGTGGCTAGACAGGAACATATTAGCCTCGTTTTGGGAACCAATTCTGCCATTAGGGAAACAATTCTAGGGAGAATGTATATGTAACTTCCTCTTGCCATCAGGAACAAGACAAGGATGCCTGCTGTAACCACTTCTCTTCAACTTTGTACTAGGTCCTAGCCAGTACAACAGGCAGGGAAAAATAGGGGAAAGATACAGGATTGAAAACAAAGAAGTTGCCAGGCGCAGTGGCCAACACCTGTAATCCCAGCACTTTGGAGGCCGAGGCGGGCAGATCACGAAGTCAAGAGATCAAGACCATCCTGGCCAACATGGTAAAACCCTGTCTCTACTAAAAATACAAAAAATTTGCTGAGTGTGGTGGCACGCGCCTGTAGTCCCAGCTACTCGGGAGGCTGAGGCAGGAGAATTGCTTGAACCCGAGAGGCAGAGGTTGCAGTGAGCCGAGATCGCACCACTGCACTCCAGCCTGGCAACAGAGTGAGACTCCGTCTAAAAAAAACAAGAAAAGAAAAGAAAGAAGTTCAATTATCATTTTGCAGGCAATGTGATTGTGTATGTAGGAAATGCAAAAGAATCTATGGAAAAATTATTACAATTAACAAGTGAATTTAGCAAGGTGACTAGACATGGTGAATAAGCAAAATTCAGGCTGTTTTGTTTTGTTTTTGAGACAGGGTCTTGCTCTGTCACCCAGGCTGGAGTGCAATGGCACGATCACAGCTCACTGCAGCCTCCACCTAACTGGGCTCAAGCAATCCTTCTGCCTCAGTCTCCCAAGTAGCTGGGACTACATGTGCACACCACCACGCCCAGCTAATTTTGTATTTTTTGTAGAGACAGGGTCTCACTATTCTGCCCAGGCTGGCCGAAACTCCTGTGCTCAGGTAATCCTCCGGCCTCAGTCTCCCAAAGTGCTGGGATTACAGGTATGAGCCACTGCACCTGGCCAGTAATATATTTAAAGATCAGAAGCAAATCATGTCGGATTCATGACCCAGGAGTCAACCACATGTAGCCCCTGAGTGCTAGGACTGAGGAAAGGGACCGAATTAAGAAACGAGGGGTGTTAGAATTTGACCTACGTAGGAAAAAAAAAAAAGGAAGAAAGAAGCGAGAGGTATCCCGTATATGAAAATCATATTTACAGAATACTTTAGAAACCTAACCTAAAGAAAGCTAATGTAGGCTGGGCATGGTGGTTCATGCCTGTAATCCCAGCACTTTGGGAGGCTGAGGCGGGAGGATCACTTGAAGCCAGGAGTTTGTGAGCAGACTAGGCAACACAGCAAGACCCCAAATCCACAAAAATAAAAAGATGAACCAGATGTGGTGGGACACATCTTAGTCCCAGCTATTCAGGAGGTGGAAGCAGGAGTACCACTTGAACCCAGGAGATGGAGGCTGCAGTGAGCTATGATTGTGCCACTGGGCTCCAGCCTGGGTGACAGAGCAAGACCTCATCTCTAATAAATGAAGTCAGAAAATGAAGGCATATTCTGAGAAAACACCAGAATCCCATCTCTAATCGATCAATAAATGAAGTAAATGAATGCATACACTAAGAAAACACCAGAATGAAAAGCACCAAAGCGTTGAAAATGATTCTCTCCGGGAGGTGACCTGACACGTGATTTCTCCTCCTTTCTCTATACTTTCACTTACTTTCCAAATTTTCAGCAAATTGAGAGGTTCCATTTTTTTAGACGGGGAAGAAATTATTTTTTTACATACTCTAGGGTATTATTTCCATGATGAAACTTGGACCGCCTCACACTAATTAGAGTCTTACTCAGGGAACAACAATCGCGCCCTCTGAAAAGCAACTGAAAACCTAATTAAGATAATGGGTAACTGAGGAGATAAAATGCTTAAGCCATTTGTTAGGCAGACACAGATGGAGACAGAGCTCTCCGGGGCTGTGCCGAGGAGAGAGCAGCGTGGCGTAACCGAGAACTTCCTCCAGCCGAAACCATGGGCCGTAGCCAGTTACCCCGGGAAGCTGTGAGCCCTTCGTTAGAGAGGGTCACGGTGACCAGCGAAGCACAGTCCTGCTCACCGCGTCCAGCATGGCGCTGGGCACGCCACCAACAGCGACAGCCCTATGGAGGGCGCTGTTTCATCTCAGGCACCACTGCTTATTTGTCTCTTTTGTCCCAGAGCTACAATCTTCTTCTTCTTTTTTTTTTTTTAAAGAGACGGAGTCTCGCTCTGTCACCAGGCTGGAGTGCAGTGGTGCGATCTTGGCTCACTGCAACCTCCGACTCACTGCAACCTCCGACTCCCTGGTTCAAGCGATTCTCCTGCCTCAGCCTCCTGAGTAGCTGGAATTAACGGGTGCCTGCCTCCATGCCCAGCTAATTTTTATATTTTTAGGAGAGACGGGGTTTCACCATGTTGTCCAGTGTGGTCTCGATCTCCTGACCTCGTGAGCCGCCCGCCTCAGCCTGCCAAAGTGCTGGGATTACAGGCGTGAGCCACTGCGCCCGGCCCTATTGTTTTTTTAAGTAGCTTGAGTTTTAACTTTGGTGGGGGAGTCTTCCCTTGCCATCTAGAAAATGATTCCAACTCCCTTCCCTCCCCTGCATCTGTCTTTTTTTTTTTTTTTTGAGACGAAGCCTTGCTCTTGTTGCCCAGGCTGGAGTGCAGTGGTGCTGTCTCAGCTCACTGCAACCTCCGCCTTCCAGGTTCAAGCGATTCTCCTGCCTCAGCCTCCCAAGTAGCTGGGATTACAGGTGTGTGCCACCATGCCTGGCTAATTTTCGTATTTTTAGTAGAGATGGAGTTTCACCATGTTGGCCAGGCTGGCCTCAAAACTCCTGACCTCAGGTGATCCACCCACCTCAGCCTCCCGAAGTGCTGGGATTATAGGCATGAGCCACCGTGCCCAGCCACAACCACATTTTTTAATGGACAAGGATTTGAATAAACATTTCTTCAAAGAATAAATATACATGGCCAATAAGTACATTAAAATACAATAGAAAATGCTCAACATCATTAGCCATTTGGGAAATGCAGAGGAAAACCACAATAAGATACCACTTCACACCCACTACCATGGTTATAATAAAAAAGGTAAACAGGCCAGGCATGGTGGCTCACACCTGTAATCCCAGCACTTTGGGAGGCCAAGGTGGGTGGATCACTTGAGGTCAGGAGTTCAAGACCAGCCTGTCCAAGATGGTAAAACCCCGTCTCTACTAAAGATACAAAAATTACCTGGGGGTGGTAGCAAGTGCCTGTAATCCCAGCTGCTCATGAGGCTGAGGCAGGAGAATCGCTTGAACCCAGGAGGCAGAGGTTGTAGTGAGCCAAGATCATGCCAATGCACTGCAACTGGGCAACAGAGCAAGACTCTGTCTCACCAAACAACAACAACAAAAAAGGTAAACAATATCAAGAGTGCAGAAAGACTGGACCCCTCATACACGATTGCTGGAAAGTAAGATGGTGCAGCCATTGTGGAGAACAGCTTGTCGGTGTGTTAAAATGTTACACATGAATTTACCTGTGACTCATAAGTTCAACTCCTAGGTATATGCCCAAGAGAAGTAAAAAATACACGTCCACGCAAATACTTATGCACAAATGTTCACAGCAGCATTATCCAGAATAGTCAACAAGGGAGAAATAATCCAAATGTCCATCAACGGGTGAACAGATGAACAAAATCTATCCATACGATAGGCTACTGTTTAGCAATGAAAAGGAACAAAATACTGATGATACCTCTTACAACATGGATGAGCCTCAAAAATATGCTACGTGAAAAAAGCTAGATGCAAAAAAAACAAAAAACAAAAAACACACAGGTATGACTCTATATATATGAAATATCTGGAAAAAGCAAATGTATAGAGCCAGAAAACTGATCAGGGGCTGCCTGGGTCTGGGGGTGGGACCGGCTGACTGCTAATAGACACAAAGGATCTTTTGGTGATGAAAACGTGCCGGCCGGGTGCGGTGGCTCTCGCCTGTAATCCCAGCAACTTAGGGAGGCCGCGGCAGGCGGATCGCTTGAGCTCGGGAGTTCGAGACCAGCCTGGGTGACATGGTGAAACCCTGTCTCTACCAAAAATACAAAAATTAGTCAGGCATGGTGGCACACATCTGTAGTCCCAGCTAACTCGGGAGGCTGAATTGGGAGGACTGCTTGAACCTGGGAGATGGTGGAGGTTGCAGTGAGCTGAGATCACACCACTGCACTCCAGCCTGGGTGACTGCACAGACTGGGTGACTGAGTGAGACCCCGTCTCAAAAAAAAAAAAAAAAAAAATTGCTAAGACTGGACTGTGATGATGATCACACAACTTTGTAAATTTACTAAAAATTCATTCAATTGTATACTAAAAACAGGTAATTTTATGGTATAAAAATACCTCTTATAATAAAAGTTTTTTTCAAAAAAACCCAGCAAATACATTTCTTTACGTCATAAGCCCCCAGTCCAACAGAGACAAGGAAGATAGCTCCGAGAAGCTGAAATTGATAAGATATCGAATATATCTGAACATCTTAAAAGAGGGAAGACAACAGAGTGTTAAGGGAATGTGGAAATAATGAAAAGTAGCAAGGAAAAGAATGGACAAGCAAGAAGGACAATAATTAACTACAAAGAAAAATAAAAGTTGGACAGGAAGGAAAAACAATATTCGTATAGACCCATCTTTAGTTGTGAAAAGCTATACATGATCGTAAAAAGGTAAACCCTGATTATTAATTTTAAAAAAAACATGGCTATATTGAGAAGATCGGGCAATAGGAATTGGAAATTTGGAGAGGCGGGTGGTGAAAAGACCTAAGTTCTCATTTTCCACTGAAGGAAGTCACTAGAAAATGTCTGAAATTTTTAAAAATCAAGACATAGTAGGATACGTTTGTTAAAGATAGGGAATTAGGCCGGGCATGGTGGCTCACACCTGTAATCCCAGCATTTTGGGAGGCCGAGGCGGGCAGATCACCTGAGGTCAGGAGTTTGAGACTAGCCTGACCAACATGGAGAAACCTCGTCTCTAATGAAAATACAAAATTAGCCGGGCGTGGTGGCATATGCCTGTAATCCCAGCTACTCGAGAGACTGAAGCAGGAGAATCGTTTGAACCTGGGAGGCAGAGGTTGTGGTGAGCCGAGATCGTGCCATTGCACTCCAGCCTGGGCAACAAGAGGGAAATTCTGTCTCAAAAAAAAAAAAAAAAAGGAATTAAAAGCCAGAAAGAAAGAGTTCACAGTTGAAAGTGGTTATGGGGAGTTCAAAACTGGGAACAAGGAACGGCTATGGCAGAGAACTGCTGTTTTGCTTTTAATCAGTAATGAGAAACTATTGCTTTAACTGTGCACATATATATATAACTTTGGTGAAAATAAGTAAAAATATTTAAGTGTACATAGTTTTCATTCTACTGCAAGAATGAATTAATGAATGAATGAACGTTGATGGGATCAATTCCATCAACTCCTAAACACACGTGTTTATCTTCTAACATCTCTGGAACTGGAAGGCATCCTGTATTCTGTGGAATGTCGGCCAGGCTGCAGCTGTGAGGCTACAGCTTGGTTTTTGTTGCCTGGGGCAAGGTTCTGAAACATTTCAGTTCATTCAGGACCATCCAAGGCATGAACATGCCTTCCAGCTGTTATCTGCAACAAACCTGCAGACCGAATGGCAGGTGGCTTGGAAGAATGTACTAGAGACAGCAGGGGGTGCCACATCACCAATCCTCTTGAGGACAAAGAAAATGATACTGTGTGGGGAGTGTGGACAGGGACGGCTCTCATTTGAAAAGACTTACACTCTAAATTCATTTCACTCCTGCATACCTTTCTGCGTACGCACAAAATGAACACAGATCAAAATCTGTGTTGAAATAAATCTTTAGCTACAATATAGCTTAAGTACAAAAATAAAAATCCTAGGTAATAAGAAAGTATTATGTCCTAGTTTAATTGTATTTTTTATGGTGGTTAACACTGGTGATCTTACTACTGATAACATCTTTTATTTGGTGAAATATAGTATATGTAGGAATGTATGTTGCAAAATTGTTCCTAACAATCCCCAAATACATAGAGTGTTTCGTCTACACCAAGGAATATTCCATAACCATTAAGATGAATGAATTGGAGGTATAACACACGATGTAATTTCCAGAGAGGATCTGGTATGAAAAATACAGAAAAGTAAGTATATGATTCCCTCATTGTTTTCTTTTTATTTTTTTCTTCATTCCTTTTACCCACACTACACAGACGATCCCTTAAAAAAAAAAAAAGAAAAAAAAACGTTTGACAGAAAGAACCCTGTATGTATGTATATACATGTGTAAGAAGTCCCCTGCAGAATAATATAAGCACAGAAAAAGCATGGAAGGTCACTATGGTGGGCAGAATTCTAAGATGGCTCCATGGTCTCTGCCCCCCTGGGCTCACTCTGTGATTATGCTGCATGGCAGAAGAGATTCTGCAGATATAATTAAAGTTGTCTATCAGCTGACCTTGAGATATGGAGGTTATTTGCTGGGCTGAACCTAATTACGTGTGCTCCTTCAAAGCCCAGAGTTCTCTCCAGCTGGTCACGGAAGAGAAGTCAGAGAGGTTTGAAGTATGAGACGTGTGTGATGCCAGGGCAGTTGTCCAGGGCATCACGGGGCAACCTGACAACAGTCACTGGGAGCTGAGAGTGGTCCACGGCTGTGAGCCAGTGAGAGACGAGGGGAGAGATGCAGAGACTTCAGTCCTAAAACCACAAAGAATTGAACTCTGCCAACAACCTTGTGAGTCTGAAAGAGGCCCCTGAGCTCCAGAGAGGAACGCAGCCCAGCCGATACCTTGAGTGCAGCCATGTGAGACCTGGGCAGAGGGTCCAGCTCTCCCGTGCCCAGACTCCTGACTTGTGGAAAATGTAAGTTAAATAGTATAGTTTTAAGCTGCACTTGTAGTTGCAAGCAATAGAAAACAAGTTCAGGGCCGAGTTTGGTGGCTCACACCTGGAATCCCAGCACTTTGGGAGGCCAAGGCAGGTGGATCATCTGAGGTCAGGAGTTCAAGACCAGCCTTGCCAACATGGTGAAACCCCATCTCTACTAAAAATACAAGAAAAAGTAGCCGGGCATGGTGGCACACACCCGTAATCCCAGCTACTTAGGAGGCTGAGGCAGGAGAATCATTTGAATGTGGGAGGTGGAAGTTGCAGTGAGCCGAGCTCATGCCATTGCCTGGGTGACAAGAGCAAAACTCCGTCTCAAAAAAAAAAGAAAAAAAGAAAAGAAAAGTTCAGATTTTAGGGCCAGGAAATGGGGTGCTACTGTAACAAATACCTAAAATGTGAAGGTGCTTTGGTAACCAGGCAATAGGTGGAGGCTAGAAGGACTCTGAGAAGCAGGATGGGAAAAGTCTAGATTCCCTTGAACAGGCTACTAGGAAATGTGCACAGTAAAGACATTGCTTCTTTCTCAGAATAAAGTGAGAACTTTCCTAAATCACCTCAGAGAAAGGCAAAATTGCTGCAAACAGCAGAAACCTAGATGCTCACAAGGCTGCCAGCGAAGGCTCAGAAGGAAGCGAGGGGCATGTTACTGGAAACTGGAGGAAGGTGTGTTCTTGTGATGTGAGGGCAGGGAGCTCACTGAATATGTCATCCTGCAATTGCTGGAAAGAGAATTTGCAAATGGTGAACCTGAAGAGATGGCTGAGGAGGTTTCCAAGCAGAGTGTAGAAGGTGCTGCCTGGTTTCTTCTTGCTGCTTATGGTTAAGAGGCAACAGGAGAGAGAGAAATTAAAGAACTGTTCAGCAAAAAAAGAACCAGGACTGGACAAGTTTGAAAATGCGCAGCCTTCCCAGATGACAAGAGATGCCAAAAGTCAGAAATGGCTTCTGATGAGAGGCACAGAGGAAAAACCAAGTGTGGGTCTAGACAACCCTTTGCTGAAACCCAGGAAGACCAAAAGGTCAGGGTACCTGGCCACATAAATGACTCAGTAGAGTCAGGGTGTTCCTCATATATTTTTCTTAGTCAAAACAGAGGACCTCAAGAAAGTTCAAGAGCACTGTCCCTCCACCATCTCACCAGAAGCTGAAAGTAGAGAAGGGATTATCTCAGAGACATTTATGGATGTGGCTTCTGCCTACTGGAGTGAATTCTCAGGAAATCCTCATCCAGCCCACAGGCTTTTCAGAAAATTATACCAGCAGAAACACTGGCTGGCCTAGACTGAAGGGAACAGAGACACTGAAAAATGAAGGGGGTGGCTACAGACAGGAAGTGGGGCTGATAGACATGCTACCGTCCATGCAGAGGGAAAGGTGACTCAGAGGATGAAGCCAAGATCCCAGAGGGTGGCACCAAGAGGACAGAGGGCAGAGCTGAGAGACTACCCTAGGCCTTGGAACGGAACAAAAGAACTTCCACTGGAATTTGCCTCACTAGAGTTCAAAAATGCTTTGGGCCAGGCCAGTGGCACCTTTTTACCTTCCATTTTCTCCTATTATTTATTTACATATTTATTGAGACAGGGTCTAGCTCTGTTGCCCAGGCTGGAGTGCAGTGGCATGTTCAAAGCTCACTGCAACCTCAGACTCCTAGGTTCAAGCAATCCTCCCATCTAAGCCTCCTAAGCAGCTGGGAACACAGGTGTGTGCCACCATGCCTGACTAATTTTTTATTTTTTGTAGAGATGGGGGTCTTGCTATGTTGCCCACATAGCACAGAGTGGCTGGGATTACAGGCATGTGCCACCACACCCTGATAATTTTTGTGTTTTTGGTAGAGATGGGGTTTCACCATATTGGCCAGGCTGGTCTCAAACTCCTGACCTCACGTGATCCACCTGCCTCGGCCTCCCAAAGTGCTGGGATTACAGGCGTGAGCCACCACGCCTGGCCCATTTCCCTCACTTTTGAACCAGAGTGACTGTTACCCTATGCCTGTCCCACCCTTGCAAGTTGGGAGGGTTGGGGCAGATACTTGTGTCTTTAGTGTTACAGGTCCACAGATGGAAAGAACTAGCGCCCCAAGAGTGGTACTTAATGGATTATACCCAGACACCCCATTCACACCTGATTTAGATTAAGATGATGAGATTTTAGACTTGAACTGATACTATAATAGGATGAGACTGGGGGACCTTGAGATGGGGTGAGTGTATTTTGCATGCGGGTGTAACTATGAATCACTGGAGGCCAGAGGGCAGACTGTGGCAGCCAGAATTCTAAGATGACCCCCAGTGACTCTTGCTTTGCATAACCCGCCCTCCAACCTTGAGTGTGAGTGGGAACTGTTCGTGTCATTTCATGATTATGTTTTGTTGTATGGCAAAAGTGATTTTTGCAGATACGTAAATAAGTTTTCTCATCAGTTCACTTTGGGTTCATCAAAAGGGAGATTATCCAGGTGGGCCTCACCTAAACACATGGGCCTTTTAAATAGCAGAAAGGAAGTCAAATACTCAAAGAATGATGGAGATTCCATGTGCCACTGGTGACTTTAAGATGCTGGGGGTAGGCCGGGCGTGTTGGCTCACACCTGTAATCCCAGCACTTTGGGAGGCCAGGGCGGGCAGATCACCTGAGGTCAGGAGTTTGAGACCAGCCTGACCAACATGGAGAAACCCCGTCTCTACTAAAAATACAAAATTAGCCAGGCATTGTGGTGGGTGCCTGTAATCCCAGCTACTTGGGAGGCTGAGGCAGGAGAATCGCTTGAACCTGGGAGGCGGATGTTGCGGTGAGCCGAGATCACGCCACTACACTCCAGCCTGGGCAACAACAGCGAAACTCTGTCTCAAAAAAAAAAAAAAAAAAAAAAAAAAAATGCTGGGTGTACATGGAAAGTTATTTGGAAGTGATTTTGAACTTCTAAATATATGTGTGTTGTGAAAGAGAAGACTATCATTGCCATTTACTAGACATTCTCTCCTTCCTCTTAATACCATAAGCCCTAAGCTATCGGTGAGGTGATGTACCCAGCTAAGAAAAGAGACATTTTCCTGTCTCCCTTGCAGGTAGGCACAGCCATGTGACTACGGTGCAGTCAGTGAAAGATGAGGGGATGCCGCTGTTGGGACTTCTCTGAAAGCTCCATAGGTGGGCAGTTTGCAGGTACACCTTTGCCCTTCCCCGTCTTCCTTCTTTCTTCCTGCCTTAAATGAAGATGTGATGGCAGGGGCCCCATTCACCATCCTGCACCTTGAGGTAACCCTGAAGATAGAAGGCATGAACTAGAATGATGGGGCCGAAAGGAGAAAAAGCCTGGTCCCTGGTGACCAGGAAAGCCACCGTTACCAGCCCTGAACTTACTGTTAGGTGAAATAAAGCTGTATTGTGCCCAGGCTACTCTGACCTGGCCAAATGCAATCCGAACTCATGAGGCGGCATTAGGTGGGGTTTTCTGTTTGCTTTTGTTTCTGGGGAGGGTGGTGTTTGGTCTTTGTCATTGTTGATAAAGAGGTTATCACTTTGGGCCAGGCGCGGTGGCTCACGCCTGTAATCCCAGCACTTTGGGAGGCCGAGGCGGGCAGATCACCTGAGGTCAGGAGTTCAAGACCAGCCTGGCCAATATGGTGAAATCCTGTCTCTACTAAAAATACAAAAATTAGCTGGGTATGTTGGCGGGCGCCTGTAATCCCAGCTACTCGGAAGACTGAGACAGGAGAATTACTTGAACCCGGGAGGCGGAGGTTGCAGTGAGCCGAGATGGTGCCACCGCACTCCACCCTGGGCGACAGAGCGAGACTCCGTCTCAAAACAAACAAACAAACAAAAACAAAAAGATACCACTTTGGTATTGGTTGTTTAATTATATTTCACACATATGAAAGCATTTGTAACTTAGACTAATAACAAAATGAACACCATTTCATCCACCACCCAACCTAAAAAGAATGGACTAGTTCCAGAATCACATCAACCCTCCCAAGCACATCTTCTTGCCTGTCCCCACCTCTCACCCTACCAAAGGGAATCACTTTCCTGGATTCCGTATTTAACATGGCCTTTTTTCATTTATAGTTACACCACACATTTTTGGAACCCTAAATTATACTGCTCTACTTTGCTTATTTTGAAACCTTATGTAAATGGTATCACACTGTGTGCATTTTTGTGCTTTTCCCTCAACACGATGACACACAGCTAACACTGACGCAGGCAGCTACGGTCTAATTTCACAACTTTATGGTATTTATTGCATGAATATGCCACCATCCAGCCATTCCCTCATTGATGGATATGTGGATTGTTTGGAACTTTCGGCTACTACAAAACATTGACATAAACACTCTCATACTCATTTTCAAATGCTTCCTGACTTTTCTACCACCACGAGAAATACCAGAGAAAATTATGGTAGTTAAATGGCACACTGAAGGTAAACTAGAAGGTGTGTAGAGTTCTGGACACGGCTGTGGTCCCACAGACTCTGGTCACCCCAAAGACTAAGGGGATCAGTAAGATGAAGTACATCAGTGTCCCGCAGCACGAGGGTGAAGACCTACGAGGAGACTAATTGGAACGCAGAGTGTGGGCCCGTCAACTGTGCTAGATAAGACCAAGCTGCTTCCCAAAGGGGACAAAACAATTTGCACCATGTTCTCACTGGCACCGTGTTCGAGTTTCCATTGCTCCTCATCCTCACCATACCTAGACAGTGTTAGACTTTTTTATTTTTGTAAAAAAAAAAAAGAAATACCTCTCTGGTCTTATATTGTATTTTCCTTGTTACTACTGAGATTGGGCATCTTTTCATGTTTATTGGCCGTTCCTAGCTCCTCTTCCGTGAAGTGCTTATGCGCTTCTTTGGCCCATTTTTTAAACTGGGTTGTTGGGGATTTTATTGTTTTCGATTTTTGAGACACAGTCTTGCTCTGTCGCTCAGGTTGGAGTGCAGTGGCCTGATCTCAGCTCACTGACACCTCCGTCTCCTGGGTTCAAGTGATTCTCATGCCTCAGCTTCCCAAGCAGCTAGGATTACAGGTGCGCATCACCATGCCCAGCGAATTTTTGTACTTTTAGTAGAGAAAAATACAAAAGGTGGAGTTTCACCACATTGGCCAGGCTGGAATCAAACTCCTGGCCTCAAGTGATCTGCTCGCCTCGGCCTCCCAAAATGCTTGGCTTACAAGCATGAACCACTGAATCCAGCTTTTTTTTTTTTTAGACAGACTCTCACCGTCACCCAGGCTGGAGCGCAGTGGCTTGATCTCAGCTCACTGCAACCTTCACCTCCTGGGTTCAAGCGATTCTCCTGCATCGGCCTCCTGGGACTGACAGGTACATGCTGGGACTACAGGTACATGCCACCACACCCAGCTGATTTTTGTATTTTTAGTAGAGATGGGTTTTTGCCATGTTGCCCAGGCTGGTCTCGAACTCCTGGTCTCAAGCGATCCACCCGCCTCGACCTCCCAAAGTGCTGGGATTACAGGCGTGAGCTACCGCACCCGGCCTGTTGATCTTTAAAACAGACTTTTTCCTTTGTCACCCTTAATATATTCTGGATAGTAATCATTTGTCAGTTTTATCTTATCACAAAATCTTCTCCCAGCTTAGGGCCTGTTTTTCAGTTTTTCACTTTTCACGGTTCATTATCTGATGAACAAAATCTCTTAATTGTACCAATCTCTTCTTTCATGACTTGAGCTTTTTTGTGTCTTCTTTATGCTGTTACTTAATTTCTAACTTACTGTTCTGTGGTGAGAGAACATGTCCTATAAATCAGATACTTTGAAGTATGTTAAATATTACTTTTGATATAGCAAGAGGTTAATTTTTGTACATGCCCAATGCTTACTTGAGAATAACATGCATTTTCCAATTGTGGGGTGGAAGGTTCTATAATAAACATTCACCAGATCATTCATGGCAAACAATGGCTGATAGGGATGGGTGAGAAATCCGGCCCTGGCCATCTGTTTACATATTGTCTATGACTGATTGCCCTCTACAAAGGCAGAGTTAAGTAGCTGTGACAGAGACCGGATGGCTTCACAAAGCTGAAAATATTTACTGTCTGGTCCTTAATGCAA
The DNA here is from genome assembly GCF_028858775.2 of Pan troglodytes. Lineage (NCBI taxonomy): Eukaryota > Metazoa > Chordata > Mammalia > Primates > Hominidae > Pan > Pan troglodytes. The sequence continues at coordinate 10,784,239 of NC_072404.2, forward strand.
AAAGTCCACCAGCCACTACACCGGACTGTGTTCAAAAACTGTTTCCCTTCTATTTTTATCTGCTTGATATCAATTAATGAAAGGCTGTTTTGAAATCTTCTATGATAATGACACATTTAGCAATTTCTGTTCATCTTTGTTATTTTATGTTGAGGCTGAGTTATTAGGTGCAGACAAGTTTTAAATCATTAAATGTTCCTGATGCTGTAGGACTTCTATCATTAATGCATGGTGCTCTTGCCCTTAATAATTATTTTTGCTCTGACACTTACTTGAATAATGTTGTTATTATCCCAGCTTCTTTTCATTAGCGTGCCTTTTTTCCATTCTTTTATTTTGGTTGTGTCTCTTTTAAGTAAAACAGCATACAGTTGGACTTGGTTTTCCCATGGAATCTGACCATTTCTGCCTTTTTTAATCAGGAAGTTTGGTCCATTTATTGTAGTGACAGATATACTTGGTTTCATTTCCATGACCATAGATCGTGTTTTCTTTTTACTCTATTTTTTTGTATGCTTTCCCCCTTTCTTTCCTGCCTTCTTCTGGATTCAGCTTAACTTCATTTTTTACTTTTACTTACTTGAAATTTTAACCTTTTCATGTTTCCCTAAACATTACTACATTCTAGACTTAGTAAGGTCGAAAAGTTCATCAGTGACTCTACTCTCCTTCAGAACAATGTAAGTACATCTGAATTCATATCTTAGATTTAAATCGTACTATTGTCCAGTATTTTAGTTTCACTTTGCTTGTTTGCCATTTATTTTTATTGCATTTTTAATGGAGAAATAAGTCATCTGTTTTCAAAACAGTGCTTGAATATACCAGGAGTACAGATACCATAAAACAAAGCAAACTCCACTCACTAGGTTCATCACATGAAAAAATGGTCTGACATTCAGGTAATAAAAATTAGAAATAAAAAGTCCCAAGGTTCCAGCTTGGTAAAACAGACATAGTTACAGGTAATGTTTAATAAACTAATTTTTTTCCCAATGTGTAAACAAAATGACCAGACTAAATTTGTGCCTGGCCATTTCAACCTAACGCCATAGCCATTCAAAATACAGATATTGTGCACACTTCACCCGATTTATTATTGTGGTGAAAGGGCAAAGATGTGAGAAAAAGAAATACTGTATACTAGATATCAGAAAGTAATGGTGAAAGAAAAGTCTCTACAGCCTAAAAGGACATGCCTATATTCCAACTTTGGAAAATTAATGCAGAAGGACAGGAAAAGAGTTTAAGTAATTGCAGTTTAACATGAAAAGTGCAGAGTTAGAGGAAGGACGGGTGGGGGGGGGGCGGTTAAAGCAAGGCTAATTGGAAAGCCTGTTAAGTTTGCTGTCTAGATTAAGAAAGACTCAACCTTCATTCATTCACATCTGTTGCCCCTCACATTTCCTAATCATAGATGCTCTACTGCTTAATTATGACTTTTTTTAAACTTAAAGTATTGCTGATCTTTTGTAGACTAAAAGAGCAGAAAGCCAGTAAGATGTCAAGTGCTTGCTAAAAATTACTTTTTTATGTTTCTACATGTAAAATTTAGAGATGAATTTTGATAAATCGTTTAAAAATAAAAGTGTTTAAAATTCTTGAAGAAAATGCCTTTTTGCTTATGTGTGCAATTGGAAATTAACTTTCCTATAAGGAGGTATTCTGTGGAATGAACAAAACTTCTCATATGCAGTGATCAAATGGTCATCCAAGATCAGAAACATATCTCATAGACATTACATTTAGTAAAGTTTTGCTAAAATGTGGTGTTTCGTCATAACCAATATTTGGTGTTTTGTGCCATGTGCCCACAGGATTGTCAGTTTCACATCATGGTTTAGAGAATATTATTCCTTTTTTCTTGTGAAATGACACATAAGCATACTGTGTGCATACAAGCAAAGAGAAGAGAGGGAGGCAAAAAGCTTTTTTGTTTTAGGACTAATGATTGAGGACAAGAGAATATGGAGCCTTGATAGCTCAAAGAAAATGTTTGATTGCTGATTACTCTAAAACAGTTCTACAGATTAAAACCAGTGTGTCCTTTCTCCATAGTGTGCCATCAAAACCAAAGACCTACTAATGGTTGATGTCAAAAACATACCTTAAAGTTGACATTTCATTTTAAAGGGTTACAGCTACCTCATAGGGACTGAGCTAGATGTACTTTTATGCTTTCTCTGAAGTATAGTACACCACTGCACAATGGTATCCAATTTTAAGATTAATAGTGAAGAAACCTCTTCAGGGAAAAATAAAATTCACCAATTTGAAAAATCTAAAATTAGTTCTACTTTCTAATAAAAAATATAAAGTGCCTCATCAGTATAAGGATTCTGATACCAGTTTGTATTGCATATTTTCCCAACAATGCATCAAGCATAAATCCAGTCCAGATGTCAGTCACGGGTACAAATATAGCTGAAAGGTTTTTTCATTTTAAGGGCAGTAGTCCTTTGAAATAGTTAATGTAACTGTTGCTGATACATTAATAACAGTACCTCTAGCTGTCACATACTAATGTGGACTTCTGATCAAGACTGGCTCAGTAAAGGAAGTTACCAAATGAGCCTCAATCTATTTCAAGTCATATCTAGTCCCGTACCCCTCATTCTCCTTCCTTAGTATTTGAAGACAACAGGTTCAGTTCGCAGATATTGTTCACGGACCCTTGAGGTTGTTTTTAACCATTCAACCTGTTTTACTGAATTCTTGATAACAGGAATTGGATTTGCAGGGAGAACAGGGATACCGGAAAGATCTATACTGATGTTCCCCGAGAGGCCAATAGAGAAGATGCTGTCTGAATTTTTCTAATGGAGTTGTACTTGTCTTTGTATTGAGTTTCTCCTCTTCCGTTTTGGTTTTCTTGGTCCTTTTTTCTTTATGAGGCAAGAATATCCTCTAGACTCCAACTATAGGATTAGATATGTTTGTTGCTGAGTTTCCTGAAGGTCTGGATGGCTTATGAGACATGTTGAAGAAAGAACTCTGGCGACCATGGCCTTTGGTGATGGAGAAATGGCAGGCTGAGAGACAGCGTGAGGAATACTTTCGTTTAATGCAACCCCTGAACTTTCATTGGTATTCACCTGTTGCAAGGAAATTTCAGTAGCCTGTATGTTAGCCACAGATGCTGTCACTACAGCCAAGGCAGGACTGTTTCTACCCTGAGAACTGCTAATCAATGGGCCTGTCTTCATAGTGCTAGTAGATGAAGGCACAGACATGCTGTTTTCACAGCCTGCAGACAAGTCAAAGCTGCTGTCGTTCAAATCTGTCAATCTTCTACCTTCTGTTGAGTGTGCTTTCTTGTCCTGAAGCACATGATGAGGCAGCAGCTGGTGAAGTTCCTTTCTTCTTAAATGCATTGCAGTAATTTTCATACCCATCTCAAACATCTTACTATTCACTGCTTGCCTATAAACAGTATCTGTGAAAGACTGGATATCATAGGTGAGATCAATGCTGAGAATTTCAGAGTTTTCTGGCTTTTTTAGCCCTAACCCAATCACCCACATTGTACAAAATTCTTCCATATCAGGATTTTCTTTGGGTGCTGGAAATGACTGTGGATTCACATGTGCCAGTGTAATAAATTCATTCTTCTCCAAGCTCCCAACCAGGATTCGGATCTTTGATTCCACCAAGCCCACCCATTCTAAATGTTGTTTTTCTGTTGATGCACTTGCCAGAAGTACAATATAATGCTTGTACTTTTGAAAGAAGCTTGGAGCTTCAAAGAGTTTGGACCACTCTGCCTTACTTAGCAAAATCTCGTGTGTGATAGCAAGCCCCTGTTTAAACTCCTCAATCATGACCATCCTGGTTGAAATAGACACGTTGTATGTGGAGTTCTGCTGTGGGTATGCTGGTGTGATGATAGGCATAAGATGGTACCTATCACTGGGATTTACTCTTGGGTCCCATACAGGCAAATTAAGATTCCGTTCTTCAGGCTCCTTCAGTAACACTGGGTTTGGCCATTCCCATTCTGAAAATACCAAGAAGAATTTCCGTACAAGAGTTGACGCTACTGCATTTGGATAAAGCTGACAAGTTCTTGCTACTAGCATGGCCCAGGAAACACCTCCGAGGAAACCTAATATATTGGAATAGATATTGTGGCACTTGGCCCACAGTTTGATGGCTCTCAGAGTCAGCCTGAAGTTGTCAATGTTTGGCACTAGATGTAAAATTTCATCGGTTACCCGGCAACCATTAAGGCTTCTTATGCATCTAATGTCTAAATTTTTAAGTAGACTGTCATCTCTTAAGTCCAAATCTTCTGGAATAGTCTGTAGTGCTAATCTTGCAAATAAAATATCAATCTCTATCCCATCAAAACACAGTTTGATAACTGGCACAAATGCCTCCTCGACAGCCCTTAAATCTTTTACTTCCTCCTGTAGTTTCAGTTTAGCATAGAATGAGGTGAAAAAGTCGCTTCGATCCACATGACTTGGTGCAACGCACAAGGCGTCAATATCTGCGCCCTTCGTATGTACTCCTAATCTGTAAGAGCCAAACGTAAAAATCTTTCCTCCAACGTTTTCAATTACAGACTGGGGAAGACTCTTGCTTTCACTGATTTCGCGTATCCATTCCTTTACCAGATTATTTAATTTTTCCAAAACTAAAATCCTGCGCTGCAGTTCCTCTTCCTCTTCGAAGACCCCGAAGGGCCTGAGGGTTTCTATTAGCCTCTGGGTGAGGAGGCAGTCCGTCTCCTTGGGGACCGCTAGACTGATAGGCGAGAAGACGCCGTAGCGCTTCGGCGGCGGCGCCGGCTGCGGTGGTCCCTGGGTTGTCACCGGAAACGGCATCATCTTTCAGCGCCCGCCCCGCCAGGGCACGTCCCCCACCACCGCGACCTTCGCGGCCGCCGCCCGGGTCATGATCCGCTGAGGCGGGAAGGGCAGGGCTTCTAGCTGCCCTGGTCCGACCCCACTCCCACTCCCTCTGCGCGCCCGCCGCTTCAGGAGCTTCTCCTCCTTCCCCTCAGCCCCAACATGGCGCCAGACCCCTCAGCGGCTGCGTTCCAGAACCTACCGTACACGCGCGGGCGCCTGCGCACCCGCCGCCAGCGCGAGGGCTCACGGGAGCCACGGCGTTCTGGGCTGGGGCTCCTACCGCTGCGCGGGGGGCTATACATGGGGGTGGGCAGGATTCACGTTGTCGACCGGCCAAACTCAACCCTTTATTGCCACTATTTTACATATTTGCCCAACTTTACCCATCTAATTCTTTGCTCTCCAAGTCCCTCGACATCGCAGATGTGCATCCTTTTTGGGGGCACCCTCAGCACTCTTCACCCTAGCGTGCACCCTTTGGAAGTCCAAAGACCCCTTCGTGGTGGGAACCCGCGGTGGAAAGCAGCTTCTGTCTTGTTTCTTGGGCCGTTGCTGGACGTTGGTTTAGCTGGGGCTGCATTTCGAGGTCGACATTTGTGTTCTGGCCATGCTTTAAGGGCGCGATACTGCTGTCCTCTGGTTCCCGTTGAGAATTCCGCAGCTAGGTGAACTACTGCTCGTCTGTCTTTTCTTATGGCAGCTATAAAAGTGTCTGTCCCTAGTGCCCTGTGATCCCACCACTGTGTGTCCAGGCATAGATTTCTCTTTAATAATCTTACCCAGGCTGGGCACAGTGGCTCACGCCTGTAATCCCAGCACTTTGGGAGGCCGAGGCGGGCAGATCACCTGAGGTCAGGAGTTGGAGACCAGCCTCAACATGGAGAAACCCCGTCACTACTAAAAATACAAAATTAGCCGGGCGTGGTGGTGCATGCCTGTAATCCCAGCTACTCGGGAGGCTGAGGCAGGAGAACTGCTTGAACCTGAGAGGCAGAGGTTGCGGTGAGCCAAGATCACACCATTGCACTCCAGCCTGGGCAACAAGAGTGAAACTCTGTCTCAAAAAAATTAAATTAAATTAAAAATAAAAATAAAAAATAAAAAATATAATCTTACCCAGGATACACTATGATTCCCGAATCAGAAGTCATGCTTTTTATGATCTCCAGAAGCTTCTTGGGCACTTCCTGGGAATATGTTCTCCCACTTGTCTCCTGATTCTCTTCATCTAGACACGTTGTCAACCTTCTCACTCTGTCCTCCATGTCTCTTAAGCCGTGTGTCTTTCTGGGTGATGCCAGATTACCTCCAAGTCCTCTCTTCAGTTGTATTTAGTCTGCTGTTTAAGCATCATTGAAATATCCACTTAAATATTTATATTTCACTATTTTGTTCTTTTCCAAGCTTCTCTGCCTTTTAGATGGCATTCTGTTCTTTCATGGTTTTCCCCCTACCTTTTATTTCTTTAAACGTGTTAAACATACTTAGTACTCTATAACTAATTATTCTAATTCCGAATGCTCTTGAGAAAGTGTATAGTTTGTTGTTATCCAAGAACTCAGAGTGGTATTACCTCTTGGGTCTTGTAATTTTGGATTGTGAGCTCATTTCTGGTGAAGCTTGGAATGCCTGTGTAGAGGCTGTGTCCTTCCAAAGAGGAGTTGCTTTGTTTCCAGTAGATGTTCTTGTACACTATAGAATTGCAGTCAGTGTAATTTCTTATCCAGGGATTATCCACAACATCTAGATGGTGCAACTTTGAACCCCAAATACATGTAAGAGGACATGTGGTTTTCAATTTTAAGGAACAGTCTTTAGTTTTTCCCACCCAAGTCAAGAGAGAGAACTTCCTTTGCCATCTCCTTTCACCAGGTAACAGATTCTTCTTACTCCATTTTTTCACTCAATGTGTCACCCTTTGAGGATTCCAATTGTATTTGGAGGGGTCTCAATTCTAACTCCCTACCTTTTAAGGTCCCAAGAGCTTTCTGTCTCTTCTTGGACAGCTGCTAAACTTAAGTTTCTCAGTTTCCAAGACTGGCCAATGCCTCTAGGGCGGTTCTAGTTTCAGAATCAGCTAAAATCCTGAGGTTTCAAGGTATCTCTTTTTTTTCCAGCCCTAGAGACTTCCTTTATTTTCCTGGGTACTCAGCTATGCATTCAAAAAAATGATTTCTTATATTTATCCAACATTTCCAGGCACTTTACATAGAAAGATTTTCTGGGATAGTTAATCCCATATATTGCCAGAAATATAAATACCTTCTTTTTAATCCATTTCAACATTGGCTTACATGCTCAAAAACAGCTATCAGCAAGGTCTTTGGTGACCTCCATGTTGCCCAATCCATGACCCCAATGATTTCCATCTTCTTTGACCTATGGTAGCTTCATCTTGGCCTCTGCGACACCATACTCTTTATGTTGTCTTCCACATGTCTGGCCACTCCTCAGTCGAATTTGCTGATTCCTCCTCCTTTACTTGACCTCTAAATGTTGGGAGTTCCTCCAGTTTCCATTCTAAGCCCTCATTTCTCCTCACTGCATGTACATTCACTGCCTGGTTAATCTGCTGATTTCCACAGCTTTAAATACCACTTACTTACAGATTAATTCATATTTTAATCAGACTCTCTTCTGAACTCCAGATCCATATTATCTGACTGCCTGTGGTTGCCACCTATATTTGGATGTCTTTAACTTAACATAGTTTAAAGAGAACTCTAACTCATCCTCCCATAGTTTGCTTCTCTCTCAGTAGTCTCCATTTTAGGAAATGACATCTCTTTCTACCCAACTCTTGATACGAGAAACCTGGGAGTCATTCTGGACACCTCCCTGTTTTGCATCCTCAACATCCAATTCATTTACAAGTTCTGTTGATTTCACCTCCAGAATATACTTAAAATCCCTCTACTGCTTTCTACCTGTTCCCTTATAACTCTAGCCCAAGCCACCATCAACTCTCATTTCAACTTCTACAACAACTGAATTAATCTCCTATTACTGACCTTTTCAAAGTATTCTCTACCTAGGAGCCAGAGTCATCTTTTAATCCCTCCAATGACCTCCCATTATACGCAGTGTAAAATCCAAAATACATAACAAGCCAGGTTGATCTTTTCCCCAACTATCTGTCTAGCCGCACCTTCTGCAACTTTCCCCTCTGCACCAGCTGCAATGGCCTTCTTGCAGTGCCTGCCTTTGCTTCATTCTCTCTCATCCCTGGATCTTCACACAATGCTGTTCTGTCTGACCAGAATGCTCTTCCTGCCCCACCGACTGCCCACTGCTCTCTACCTGGTTGGTGTGTTGTCATCTTTGAGACTGGCTTACATTTCACCTCTTCAGAGTGAATTTCCCTCACCCCCCATTCCAAATGAGCACCTGTGCTTCTTTTTCATAGCACATAAAACAACTTGTAGTTGTAGTCATGTACATTATGACATTTTGGACAACAGACCATATATACAATGATGGCCCTGCAAGAATACAATATTGTATTTTTACTGTTTCTTTTCTGTGTGGTTTTTTTTTTTTTTTTTTTGGTTCCCAAGTTTTACTCAAGAACTCATACAAAATATTTCAGATAAATGGAATTTAATCCTTGTCTTCCTCCTCTTCTTTGTCCTGGTTAATCTGGAAGTAATGTAATTCGTAACTCTCTTTGCTGTTAGCAACTACGCGTAGCCAATATTCTTCAAATATTTTTTGTTGAGATACTTCAAATACCTTTTTGAGAAAGGGACCTCGGATGTCACAGTGATCTTGCTCTTCCTCCTTTCGATGGTCACCAACCCTCCACCAAGGTTCCCAGCTTTTCCATTCACTTTGATCCTTTCTTGCAAAAACTGCTCAAATTGGCAACATCCATGATTCCATCTTCTACGGGGTGGGTGCAATCAAGAGTGAACTTCAGAACCTGCTTATTTTTTTTGCCCCCCTTCACCACAAGGTTCTTCACAGGAGCCATGGCAGCAGCGGAGGCAGAAAGGGAGGTGAGTGAACCCCTTTTCTGTGTTGAGATATGTTTAGACACACAAATATTTACCGTTATGTTCTAATTACCTTTAGCATTCAGTATACAGAAATATACTGTAGAGGTATGTAACCTAGGAGCAATAGGCTATGCCATATAACCTAGGTGTGTAGTAAACTATACCATCTAGGTTTGTGTAAGTCACTCTAGGATGTTCCAACAATGACAAATTGCCTAATGATGGATTTCTCAAAACATATCACCATCATTAACGGTGCATGACTGTACATGTTTTTTGAGTGATTATATCTGTGTGTGTGCGTGTGCATGTGTGTGTGCGTGTATGTGTGTTTTAAGAGATAAGGTCTCCTCTGTTACCCAGGCTGGAGTGCAGTAGTGTGATCATAGCTCACTGCAGCCTTGAACTTCTGGCCTGTCTTGCCCACCCAAAGTGCTTGGATTACAGGCATGAACCACTGCACCCAGCCACATCTTTGTTTTGATTGCCTACTAGACTCTTGACTCCATGAAATCATTTATTTATAAATCCATGAAATGGATTTGTTTTGTCTATTGCAACATATCCAGCGCCTAGTCAAATGCCTAACACAGAGTAGCCAAATTTTACTTATGAACAAATGAGAACAAAAAAATATTTCTCATTCAAGTCTCTGGGAAATCAATATCTAGAAAACCTGTTTCTTGAGTTTTGATTAGATAGAGGGGCAATTTCAAATCTATACGTTGTGACCTTGGGGAAATCATTTAATTGTCCGTTTCACAGCTGCTCACAAAAGACAGCTACAGAGTTTCTATGGCTGCATTCCTGTAACACTCCACTCCACTGCAATGCCTTTTGATTTGAAAGTGTCTCCAGGGGAGACTTATCCTGGGTCAGTGAGGGGTGAGGAGAGCAGCACAATCAGTGCTATGGTTTGGATGGGGTTTGTTTGTCCCCACTAAAACTCATGTTGCAATTTGATCCCCAAAGGGGCAGTGCTGGAGGCAGGCCTAGTAGGAGGTGTTTGGGTCATGGGGACAGATCCCTCATGAATGGCTGGTACTGTGCTCACCGTAGTAAATGAGTTCTCGTTCTGGCAAGACCAGATCGAGAATGGATTGGTTTCCAAGAACAGTAGGCTGCTATAAAGCCAGGGCACCCCTCAGGTTTCCCTCTTTGCACCTGTCTGCTTCCCCTTTGACCTTTTCTGCCATGTGATGATGCAGCACAGAAGCCCTCACCAGAAGCCAGGGCCGTGCCCTGGAACTTCGCAGCCTGTGGAACCGTGAGATAAATAAACCTCTTTTCCTTATACATTACCAGCCACAGGTATTCTGCTGTGGCAACAAGAAATGGACTAAAGCAGCGCCTAAAGGTGTGGAGGGGCACACAGGCACATGAGGCTTCTGAGGAAGCCACTGTCCAGCCATGCTCACCAGGAAATGACATGCACATATGCTCTGTAATCCAGCAGCTCCGTTCCTGGAAGAATGCCTCCGAGAACTCTGCACAAGCCCTCAACAGGTTCATTGTGTCACCATTTTAGTAGGAAGAAGCTGTACCCAATTTGAGTGTCTGTGCTTAAGGAAATGAATATGTAGTCTAGGCATATAATGGAAAACTATGAATCAGTCAAAAGCAATGAGCTGAGTAGAGCACCATGGGTAGGTGTTAAAAACATAATGTGAGGCCAGGTGTGGTGGCTCATGGCTGTAATCCCAGCACTTTGGCAGGCTGAGGTGGGAGGATCACTTGAGCCCAGGAGTTTGAGACCAGTCTGGCAACATAGTGAGGCCATGTCTCTATTTTTAAAATAAATAAATAAATAAATAAATAATGTAATGTGAGTTACAAAAGGAACAATGAGCTTTATAGCTCAATCCCACTTAGGTAAATTAAACATATACGAAATATTATTTATGTATTAAGGATACATATGAATCCAAATATATGAAAGGTAAGTTGGAATGGTATTCATTAATACACTAGAGTGGGTTCCCAAGGACAATGACAATGAAAAAAGAAAATGATCCTATCCATCCACCAGAGCATCTGCCAACAGATTGGAAACCCATGGCCACACAAAGCAGAGAGAAGCTTGGCCCTTTCTCTGCACTTCCTTGTTCCCCATATTGGTGAGACGGCTGTCCTGCATTAGGCATTCAGTCATGGCTGCAGGCCAGAGTAAACTAACTTTCATAACTTTGACTTTGACATCATTGGTTTCTTATTATGGGGAAATTAACCGTGTTTTTTTTTTTTTGAGATGGAGTCTCGCTCTGTCGCCCAGGCTGGAGTGCAGTGGCATGATCTCGGCTCACTGCAAGCTCCGCCTCCCGGGTTCACGCCATTCTCCTGCCTCAGCCTCCCGAGTAGCTGGGACTACAGGCGCCCGCCACCACACCTGGCTAATTTTCTATATTTTTAGTAGAGACAGGGTTTCACCGTGTTAGCCAGGATGGTCTCGATCTCCTGACCTCGTGATCCGCCTGCCTCGGCCTCCCAAAGTGCCGGGATTACAGGTGTGAGCCACTCTGCCCGGCCATGAACTGTTGTTTTTTAAATAACATATATGTGTACGGGTGGCAGTCTCTGGATTAGCTATCAGCAACCCTCACAACTTCTTTGCCTTGTACTAGAGGGTGCAGAGCCGAAATCTTTGTCTAGCTTCCTCTGCAGCCAGAGCCAGCTGTGGGTGGCAACAGCATCAGTGAAGCTAGCCTCCCCTATCGTGTGTGTTAGCCACACTTGCTTCACCTTCCTCCAGCTGCAAACTTGTGCCAGCTTCACGTTTTCTAGTGGATGTTTTGCCGTTTTCTTGCTGATCTTTAGACATGCATTACTTTATTCTAGTTATTCATCACATCAGTTTTAGATATTGCAAACATTTTCTTCTAGTATATCACCTATCTTTTATCTATACAGTGTCCTTGGTCAAAGAAAAATTTTGAATTTTGATATAGTCAAATCTATCTACTTTTTTTCCTTACAGATTGCACTTTAAAAACAAAACAAAACAAAAAAACAGGCTGGGCACAGTGGCTTATGCCTGTAATCCCAGCACTTTGGGAGGCCGAGGCAGGCAGATCATTTGAGGTCAGGAGTTCAAGACCAGCCTGACTAACATGGTGAAACCCTGTCTTTACTAAAAATACAAAAATTAGCCAGGCCTCATGGCAGCTGTCTGTGATCCCAGCTATTTAGGAGGCTGAGGCAGGAGAATGGGCTGAACCCGAGAAGTGGAGGTTGCAGTGAGCTGAGATTGCACCACTGCACTCCAGCCTGAGTGACAGAGCAAGACTCCATCTCAAAAGACAAACAAACAAACAAAAACAGATGAGGTCTTGCCCTGTTGCCCAGGCTGGAGTGCAGTGGCATGATCACAGCTCACTGCAGCCTTGACCTTCTGGGCTCAAGTGATCCTCCCACCTTAGCCCCCTGAGTAGCTGGGACTACAGGCCTGTGGCACCACACACAGCTAATTTTCATATTTTTTTGTAGAGACAGAGTCTCATTATGTTGCCCGGGCTGGGCTTCAACTCCTGGCCCAAGTGATCCTCTCACTTCAGCCTCCCAAAGTGCTAGGATTACAGGCGCGAGCCACAATGCCCAACCACTTTGCACTTTTTAAGCCTTCTTTATGAAATCTTTCATTTGGCTATATAATTTTACCTTTGACACGTAGGTCTCTGATGCATTTAGAGGAAGGACCCAATTTCCTTTTTTTTTTTCCATATAGCTGAAGCCAGTTATCCCAACATAATTTACAAAATTCTTTCCCCAGGATTTATGATGCATGCTATAGCCCACCCAATTCCCACAGGGTATATGGTCTGCATCTGCACTCTCTCTTCTGTTCCATTGCTTTATTTGTCTCTTCCTGCCCCTAAAACCACATAGTTTCAATCACCATGGCTTTAAGGTATGTCTCAAGACTAATAAGGTCAATCCCTCCCACTCTTGCTTGTCTTGTTCAAACCTATCATAGGCATTCGAGAATCTGACTCTTTCGCAAAGATGGACACTCAGGCCAGGTGCAGTGGCTCACACCTGAAATCCCGGCACTTTGGGAGGCCAAGGCAGGAGGACCACCTGAACTCAGGAGTTCAAGACCATCCTGGGCAACATAGTGAGACCTCATCTCTACCAAAAAAAATAAAATAAAGAAATAAGTCGAGTGTGTTGGCATGTGCCTGTGTTCTCAGCTACTCAGAGGGGCTGAGGTGGGAGGATCGCTTGGGCCCAGGAGATCGAGGCTGCAGTGAGCCATGATTGCACCACTGCACTCTAGCCTGGGCAACAGAGTAAGTCCCTGTCTCAAACAACAACAACAGCAACAACAACAAAAACAAAGACGGACACCAAGTCTTGCAAGGACAGCACGGCAGGGAAGGGGACGCAGGGCGAGCTGACCTCTCAGTCTGTATATATCTGAAACCTCTGAAAACACTTCTGCCACTTAAACCCTCAAAACAAAAGAACGATACATTCTCTGTCAGTATATTCTCTAAAACCATGAGAGACACTACTCAATATGATTTAAACAGATCCCCAAACGTCTTTCAACCAACATTATAGGTCACTGTTGGGAACCAACAGATATTAACGTGGTTTTTTGTTTTGTTTTGTTTTGTTTTGTTTCTTTGAGATGGAGTCTCGCTCTCTTGCCCAGGCTGGAGCGCAGTGGCACAGTCTCAGCTCATTGCAAGCTCCACCTCCCAGGTTCAAGCAATTCTCCTGCCTCAGCCTCCCAAGTAGCTGGGATTACAGGTGCCCACCGCCATGCCTGGCTAATTTTTTATATTTTTAGTAGAGACGGGGTTTCACCATGTTAGCCAGGCTGGTCTGGAACTCCTGACCTCAGGTGATCCACCCTCCTCGGCCTCCCAAAGTGCTGGGATTACAGGTGTGAGCCACCATGCCCGACTATTTTATGTCTTTCAAACAGTTCACACCAGCGACAACATCCCCCTGTGTTTTTGGTGTTAATGCTAAACTCTGTCAGTGGCCCCTTATGGAACGTAGCTGGACGTCACCCGAGTCCCCAGGGCAGGAGGGGGTGCTGCCCCTCCGGGACTCACTCAGCTCAGGGGACAACAGGGCTGTCAATGGTGCCTCTATGATCAAACTGAAGGTTACTGATTTTTTAAGTGTAAGCAGTAAACTGAAGGATGAAACTGGCTGTGAGCAACTAACCATTCAACTTTATTTTCTCTTTGAATTGGAAATGCTCAAACATGTCTTTAAAGTTCAACAACTTTTCTAGTTTTAGGCTGGTGAAAAAAGGTTTGGGGTTGTTTTGTTTTTAGCCAGACCACATACAATGAACGTTTCCCACTGTGACTCTGTCATTGGGAATCCACTGGAAGGGAAGTCCCAGTTAAGTGGCAGTGAGTTATTCCCATGTAAAAAGAGGAAAAGCAATCTTTTCACCTCCACTGTGCTAAGATAAGAGTTATTTTCAAGTCAGAGTCATAGCGGAAGAAAAATATTTCAAATGAAAACAACCACAAAGAGGTTTGCGGACAAGGGAGGACAGAACTCACGGCACCCCGTCGGCAGAGGAAGGCAGCGGCGCTTCCCGCATGCACACAACAGTCCCTGCGGCCCGAACACCCCTGGCTGTCATCGGGGAGGCCGAGTCCTGCTACCTGTCCTGAGTGACAAGGCGGGACGACAAATGCAAACTCAGAGCTGGCACTCAGTGACAACACAGACCTGCCACCCGCCTGTCAGCTCCATCGCAGCACTGGGGGCAGGAGGGCAGCCCACCACGCCGCCGGGTGGCCAGGGCTGCAGGTTCCTCCGTCGCTCAAGCCACATCCACACTCCTGGATGGCCACACCGTCCCCACACCACCCTCCCACACACACACAAAGAAAACGGACCCCACTCGGGAGTCTTGCAGACGCATAGGAGCTAAGACCCACAGAGGGGCCTCCTCTCCTCAGGGCACCAACCCTTCCACAGGTATTTAATAAGCACCTACTGTATACCAGACATTGGATGGGCTGTTTTTCAGTCAAAAGCCCAGTGAGTGCTGGGGTGGTGTTCCCAGGCTTTGTTTAGCCTGAACCTTCCTGGCTAAACCTCGGCGGCTTTACAAACTCTCTAGGGTGCCTCTTTACAAAGGGGGTATCCAAAGCCACGGTGATGTCCCTGTCTCCAGGAACGCATGAATGCCAAGACTCTGCACGTCACCATCCCTGAGACCCTGGGTTTGCCAGGCACCCAGCCTCTCCGAGAGTGGCCCAGGAGAAACAAATGTCGCCACTGTGGATCAGGCCTGAGGGCCTGGGGCGGGTACTCAGCCACATGGTCCCAGTGGGCAGGGGCTCGTGTGACCGAGTCCAGGCAGCCAGGTCCAATACTGCAGCTCTCAATCGAGGGCAGGTCTGCCTCCAGGGAACATCTGGCCATGTCTGCAGACATGTTTGGTTGTTACAACTTGGGGGTGGGGGCACAGGAGCCAGGGACACTGCTCATCGCCCTGCAACCACGGACGCCTCCCTCAGCAAAGATGCCCCAACCTAAAATGTAACGGGAGGAAGGGAGAAAGCAAGGAAGGCCAGCCCTCCCGGGGCTCTGCGCGGGTTTAACACTTACCCCTCCTGCAAAGGCAAACCAAGCCTCCCCTCACCGTTCCCCAGCCCCTGACAAAAACCACATGGCCCTGTCATCGCCCCTCCCCAGTGCACCTAAGTGACTGCTGTCTTATCTCGGTGACAGGACCCAGGCCCTCTCCGTGGGGCACCAGCCCTAAATACAGCCTTCTAGGAAAGGGGAGTGAAAGCCACTTCCAGCCCGGCCACACCTCCAGCACCAGCCTCCTCCTGGAAGAGACCCTCTAGGTTTTGTGACTCTGGAAATCAGGGGGGACCTGGTGGCCATGAGAAGGAGACATTTATGGAAAACAAAAACCCAAAGTGCCTGTGTGCATTTCTACAGGGGGGTAGCAGTGAACTAAGTGATGAGTGAACCGGCAGGAAGCGCCTGGCTGACACCTTCCCCACCTGACTCTGTAGGGGAGTCCGAGGTGAGGGGCAGGGGAGAGCCCTGAGAGACTCTGGCGAAATGCTTCCCCTGAAATGGTGCAACCCGTTAGCCCAACCCAGAACCAATGTGACTCTGTTTTTCTTTTGAGTCAGAGTCTCGCTCTGTCACCCAGGCTGGAGTGCAGTGGTGTGATCTCAGTTCACTACAACCTCCGCCTCCTGGGTTCAAGCGATTCTCTGCCTCCCAAGTAGCTGGGATTACAGGTATGCACCATCATGCCCGGCTAATTCTTTTATATTTTCAGTAGAGACGGGGTTTCACCATGTTGGTCAGACTGGTCTTGAACTCCTGACTTCAATTGATCTGCCTGCCTCGGCCTCCCAAAGTGCTGGGATTACACGCGTGAGCCACCGCGCCCGGCCAAGTGTGACTCTTACCATAGGAGTAATGGGAAATTATTGAAAAACAGTGTTACAGTGTTGAGCAACCTGGGGCTGGACTCGTTAACACAAACGTACATGGTCACACATGCATGCACACACATGCACACCACACACACACACAGTCACACGTGCACACCACATCACCACATGCACAGGCCAGGGGTCCCTTCCCTTTCTCACCACTTTTTCCAGGTGAGATCAGACTGTTATCTCACCAGGGATCAGGGACAGCCCCATGCTGGGTCCTCTTGGGAGAGAATGCAGGAGCTGAAGGGGCCCTGGCGTGCGCTGGACCTCACTGGGCCTGCCCTGCGGGGGCAGATGTGATCCTGCCATCCCGCCGTCCTTTTGAAACTACACCACCCACTTCAGTAGGATTTGTTTCACTGCAGCCCCCCACCTTCCCCCAAAGCGACACAGTGACGCATGCCCCACACTGAGGGCCGCTCTCAGGACAGACACCACAGCAGCCCCATCGGTGCCCAGGGAGGCGCAGGACAGGTGGGCTGCTGGAAGGCGCAGAGCTCACCATCACCAGAGGTATGTAATGGAGAGGACACGGTGGGTGTCAGGAAAGCCTCCCCACCACGATTCTTCCACGTCACTCCAACCTGAGGCAGGCTGGCGCCCATGGCTGCTGGAGAAGCTGCTACAGTAAAAAACCCCTCGGCTTCCCACCTCCTCCCCTTCTCTGGCTCTCAGTCGTTCCCCTTGGAGGGGCGAGGGAGGAATCGCCTAGTGCCGGCTGCAAACTCACTCAGGGGGACGTGGGACACAGCAAAGGCTCAGCGCCCTCCCCGTTCCGTGCCTCCAAGCCAGCAGGAGAGACCTCTCAGAGGCGGGTTCCAGGGATGCGCACAGAGGCCACCTCCAACCCACGGAAAGGCCGTGCAGGTGTCTCACGCAGGGAACAGTTCCAAGTGGGAGACTGTGTGTGTGAGCACCTGTGTGGACATTTCTCTGTCCAGGTACCCATGTGTCACCACAACAACCGAACACGCTCTAGCGCAAAGCTTCTGGGCGCGGGCCCGTTTGAGGCGGGGCTGTCCAGCTACAGTGGGGTCTGTGCGGGGTCATCCCCAGCGGAGCCTGGCTTATCCACATGGGGACCCCCCGGGTCTAGCCTTCCCCCAGCTTCATGCAGAGGTTCAATAACCGTTCTGTAATGAGCAGAAGCATGTGTGCATGCCTCTACCAGCCGCTCCATCTCAAACCACCCAGCCGCCTTGGTGAACCTTCTTGGCATGGCTGAGGGTTATAGGAGTCCCTGGGCCACAGCCAGAGAAGGTCAGCAAGGAAGGATGAGTCCCCGAGGCCCAGGTGGCCAGCTCTGGGTAGGTAACACAACCTGCTGCAGCCCAGATGAGTGTGTCAGTATGGCTGGGCAGCCTGATGGACTCTCTTTGGCAGGTTTGGAAAACCGCCACGAGCTTAGACAGGCTGTGAGCAGGGGCGCTTTCGCTTGCCCGGAATAATTTAACAGGAATGATTCCAAAAGAAGTGCGTGAGCTTGGCCAGGTGTGGTGGCTCACACCTGTAATCCCAGCACTTTAGGAGGCCAAGGTGGGCAGATCACCTGAGGTCCGGAGTTCGAGACCAGCCTGGCCAACATGGTGAAACCCCATCTCTACTAAAAATACAAAAATTGGCCGGGTGCGGTGGCTCACGCCTATAATCCCAGCACTTTGGGAGGCCGAGGCGGGCGGATCATGAGGTCAGGAGATCGAGACCATCCTGGCTAACATGGTGAAACCCCATCTCTACTAAAAATACAAAAAATTTGCTGGGCGTGGTGGCAGGCGCCTGTAGTCCCAGCTACTCGGGAGGCTGAGGCAGGAGAATGGTGTGAACCCGGGAGGCGGAGCTTACAGTGAGCCGAGATTGCGCCACTGCACTCCAGCCTGGGCCACAGAGCGAGACTCTGTCTCAAACAACAACAACAACAACAACAACAACAACAAAATTAGCCAGGCATGGTGGTGCATGCGATAATCCCAGCTATTCAGGAGGCTGAGGCAGGAGAATCGTTTGAACCTGGGAGGCAGAGGTTGCAGTGAGCTGAGATCATGCCATTGCACTCCAGCCTGGGTGACAGAGAGAGACTCCATCTCAAAAAAAAAAAAAAAAAGAAGCACGTGAGCCTCAGACAAGCTCCTGTCTCCTGCAACATGCACTCTGGCCCCACCGTCCTACACTGGCAGTCACCCAGCACCTGTGAAGAAGGCGGGCCTTCCCAGGGCTCCTCCTCGCCCGGTGACACACAACGCAATGGCCTGAGGACAGGCCAGGCTGATCCCCAGCCACACAGCAGCAACCCTGGCCCGTGCTCTGCAGCCCCAAGGTGGCCCTGTCCCACTCGCTTTTTGCCCTCCGCTTGGCAGAGGCGACGCGTGGTGGAAGAATGACTGAAATTCTGTGTCTGACATTGAAGAGCCTTTGTTCCCATGCAGGAAACATCCCACCATGCGCCTCCTCCCTGTCGGGTTTCCTGGCCTCACAGGAGGTCTTTTTGCATCAGGAGGGGAGGGACCCCATCTCTGCCACCGGATCACCGGTCCTTCCAAGGGACCACCGGATCGTGACATGGCAGGGTCAGGATGAAAACCAAATCCCAGAAGTGGCGACCTTTGGGTGGAGGAAGGATCCCCAGGTGCAGGCAATTGGGGGTGCTTGTCTGAGCAGACTTTAAGAGCCATAATTAAAGCAACCACAAGTTACTCTTTTTATTGTTATTTTTTTGAGACAGGGTCTCACTCTGTTGCCTGGGCTGGAGTGCAGTGGTACAATCCCGGCTGCAGCATCTACAGCTCAAGCCATCTTCCCACCTCAGCCTCCTGAGGAGCTGGGACCATAGGTATGCACCACCATGCCTGGCTAATTTTTTTATTGTTTGTAGAGATGGGGCCTCACTATGTTACCCAGGCTGCTCTCAAACTCCTAGGCTCAAGCGATCCTCCTACCTTGGCCTCTCAAAGTGTTGAGATTACAGGTGTGAGCCACCACACCCGGCCAAATTTATTTTATTTATTTATTTATATTTCAGACTGAGTTTCGTTCTTGTTGCCCAGGCTGGAGAGCAATGGCATGATCTCGGCTCACTGCAACCTCCGCCTCCCAGGTTCAAGCGATTCTCCTGCCTGAGCCTCCTGAGTAGCTGGGATTACAGGCGCCTGCCACCACGCCTGGCTTATTTTTGTATTTTTAGTAGATACGGGGTTTCACCATGTTGGCCAGGCTGGTCTCCAACTCCTGACCTCAGGTGATCCACCTGCGTTGGCCTCCCAAAGTGCTGGGATTACAGGTGTGAGCCACCGCGCCCGGCCAAAATTATTTTTTATGACACACACCTATTAAGATAATCAACTTCTTTCCACCAAGTGAATAAATCACCAGACACAGTGGGCCCCAGGCCCCGAGGCTATCAAGCCCTGCGGCAGGCACTCAACACCGCCCGCGCTCTCGGCACTCCTCAGACTGATAATGATCGGCTGCCCGTGGCCAGGCCCTCCTCAGGAAGGCCTCCCACCGCCCAGGCACCCACAGACCCACGGTACGCCGAGTGCACCGTGGTCACCTCTGGAGACCTTGCAACCCGGCAAAGCCACGTAGGTTTTGGCCTGGGACGGATTCCTTGATTGTCTTTTCACTTCATTGCCCCAAAAACTCCCCGACAAGGTTGCAGGTGCTAAGGGACTTGGCGGGACACTGTATTTAACAAGGCGTGCGTGGTTGCTGTGGTCAATGAGATGACTGCTGGAGAGCTGGACAATAATCTGATCAGACAAAAGAACAGATGTGGCCTCAAATATTGCAAGAATATATCAGGAGCCTCTGAGGAACACCAGCCAGGCTCCTGCCATGTAGACAAACTACGACTTCCCAGACAGCTGAGGTGAAAATGGTGAGTTTAAGACGAAACCTTTGGGAGGCCAAAGTAGGAGGATCGCTTGAGGGCAGGAGGTCAAGACTAGCCTGGGTATCACAGCGAGACTCCTGTCTCTACAAAAAGTAAAAAATTAGCTGGGTGTGGTGGTGCACCTATAGTCCTAGCTACTCAGGAGGCTGAGGTGGGAGGATCGCTTGAGCCCAGGAGGCTGCAATGAGCTGTGGTTGTGCCGCTGCACTCCAGCCTGGGTGACAGAGAAAGACCCTGTCTCAGAAAACAAAAGAGGAAGCCTTCAAACATCCAGGACACGGGCTCCGACTGCCTCCTGCAGAGCGAGCCCGCCCCATGCGTGTCCCCTGCACCACTCCTTCTCCGCCTACCTCGGCTGGCCTTCTCAGCATTCAGACCCATGGCTCTTCCTGAACCTGTGGCCCCCCTCACCTGCCGTGATGGTGTCCACCTCCTTGGCTGCCAGCTCCTCCACGTCCGACTTCTTCCTCAGCTCAAACCTCCGGGATAAACCTTCTCGGGGTTTCCATAATTCCTGGATCAAGAGGGGCTTCTCACTGTCCCCAAACACCCGAAAGCACTGGGCCTGCCACCGCTGCCCGGCATCGCCGGCTTGGCCCACCACGTCACACAGCACGTACTGGCCGGCCTGCCTGGGGTCCAGGGCGTACCGCTCCAGCGCCTCCTTCACCAGCTCACGGGCGCTGGAGGTGCCAGTGGCCAGGACGCTCTTGTAGTGGGTTCCTGTGCAGACACTGTCCCCAAACACCTTCAGGACACCAGGGGCCGAGAGCTGGGTGGAGAGCTCGGCGGGGTCGTCGCTGGCGCCCAGGCTGGAGAAGGTGGAGTCCAGGTCCCGGTACTTGTAGCTCAGCGTCCGGGACAGCATGCTGGACAACAGCTGGCTCTGCCGCTTCAGTTTGCTCTTGGTGGGCGGGGACATGATGAAGTGCGTCCCATAAAACATGGTGGGTGAGGCTTCATGGATGAGGACCGCGGGCTTCAGCCGAAGGATGTGGGGAGGCCGTGACCTGGGAGAAAAAGTGAGAGAGGTTAGCGCCAACCATCGCGACCACCAAGAGCAAATGAGGCCACAGGCGGTGACTCCTGCCCGTCATCCCAGCGCTTTAGAAGGCCAAGGTGGGAGGACGGCTTGAGCCCGGGAGCTCCAGACCAGCCTGGGAAACATAGTAAGACCCCGGCTCTACAAAAAATTTAAAAATTAGCCAGGCATGGTGGTGTGCACTGTACCCACTGCTCTGAAGGCTGAGGCTGGAGGATGGCTTGAGCCCAGGAGTTCAAGATTGCAGTGAGCTATGATCGTGCCACGGCCCTCCAGCCCAGGCAGCAGAGCAAGACCCCATCTCAAAATCTAATGGACATAACAGGCCATGGGCATCCTGGCCCCGCAGACCTGCCACCAGAGCACCTGAGCAGAGGATGTGGCTGGAGCCTGCAGGGCCACCAGAGACCGAGAGGACTAAACGGGCTGGAGCGCCCTTCAAGGAAAGCCATTACTGGGAAACACAATGAGGTCGCCTAAGTAAGACACGCTCCGCTGCAGGGCTTGGATTTCTGGAAAGTGCTGGGCGCAGCGCCCGTGTGCAGTGAGCATCAAGGAGCGCCCCACCCGGAGCCGCCCCCAGCACCGCCACAGCCACAGAAGAGCAGCGGGCAGCCCGAGGGCAAAGCTTCGCTTCTCCGTAAACCTCGTGTCTCCTACCCCACAGGCTGCGACGTGGGAAATGGGTCACAAACACAGTGGAACCAGGAAAACAGGCGAATCGCAGCCACGTTGACAGAATAGACCATCAGGCATTCCAGACACAAACCCCCAGAATCTACCCCTCTGGGCAAGAGACCCGTCCTGGCTTGAAGGAGATGCTCCCTGGGATGGCAGCACTGAGTGGCCTCGCAAGCACAGCGGGCACAAAGGGCCCCTCTCGAGCCGGTGCAGGCATGGCCGGAATGCGTGCGTCCCGCCCACCACAGGCCGCGGGTGCCCGGCGCTCCAGGCCACAGAGATGCAGTCTCCTGGGGAAACTGGAAAACAGCCTGGGACGCGTTGGCGTGTCATACAATCACACTTCTAATGTCCTTAGCGTGCCCAGGGCCAGGAGTTCCAGATGGTTTCTCAGTCTCCCTCCAGAACCTCTGTGGGGGCAGGAGGGCAGAGAAAAAGGAAGGCAGGTCTCCGATTTGTAAAAGGTGAGGCTGGACTGCAAGGCAGGAAAATACTGGAAAACTGCGCACACATCTCCCCATTACTGTACCCCACTTCCGTGCTCATGTTCTCACCAAAGACAAAGGCGGCAGACGAGTGAGCCAGGAGGAAAGCCTATTTTCTGGAAAGCTCTGGAAAGAGTGGCCAGGTCCCAGTGAACACAGCACAGGTCGCCTGCCACCGCGACTGGGGTCAGTACTAAACCCCGCAGCAGCCAACTGACACTGTCCAGGCTTGACTCACTCGTCGCGCTGTGGGCGCTGCAAAAGGCTTCTGGAAAGGACGGTGGCTGCCTAGGGCCACAGAAAGCAACCAGGGAACCCCTCCAAAGAAAAGGAGCCACACTGTCCCTTAGGAAACTAAACAGTGGAACCGTCCCGGCCTCCAAAGCTGACACTGCGAACTGGCCTCTTTCTAATATCACCGGGGCGTGGGTCGTCTTCTCTGGAGCCTCTCACTGCCCGCCAGAGCTGTCATGGGTGAGTCCTGAAATCAGACCACCACTCGCTTCCTCCAGAACCAGCCCAGGTCAGCCAGCAGCTGCGCTTTCTCCGAGGACCTTGAACTCTTCAGAAATACTTCCGACAGCTTCGCACACCAGAGACTCGGTTCCCAACGCGGACGTCTGCCCTGCGGGGTGGGTGGTTGGCCCTTCTCCTGTTCCTATAGCCCACTGCGGACACTTCACCACGGCAAAGGCTTTCGCTGTGCCTGGCTTTCTGAAGAGGTGAATTTGCTGTAACAGGTGTCACGGAGTTCCCAGTACAGGTCATAAGCAGATGGATCCTTGAGGTTCCATCGAGCCAGGCCATAAAGGAGTAAAGGAGCAAAGCCTTTGTTTCTCTTCCTCTGAGGAAGGTGCAACGAGTGGCCTTGTCAAATCCTAAGAAGCTCAGAGCCGGCCGCAGCTTCCCCCACGGACTCATCAAAGGCCTCGGTTTCATTTACAACAAAAGCATTTTCAGACAGTGCTCACATCACAAACGTGCGGCCTGGCCTGTGCACACCACACCAGCGGCTTCAAATCGCCCTCGAGTCTGACCTCAGTCTCCTGTGGTCAGTTTTCAAAGTGAGTACTTGGAATCACAGAACAAAACCCCTCAAAGAGCCTCTCCAGCCGGCACTTATTAACCATCCATGAGAGCTGCACAACCCGGCTCCAAAGCGCCTCTCCAGATGCCCCAGGCTTAGAAGCCTCCAGGCAGCACACACTGGCAGAGGGTCAGCCACCACCTTTTCATAGTGCTCATTTCCAACGGGTTCCCCAGGGTGCAAAGGCAAAGTGCAGGTGGTGGATGGTACAGCCTCTGCCACCAGGCAGCTGTGGCTCAGGAAACCTCTGCCTCCGGAGATGAAGTCTGAATGCTGATATAAATATGATACCAAAAACTGGGGAAGCCCCCTCCAGGCAGGAGAAAGCCCATATCACAGAAAAGTCATGAAGCAGAGCCAAGTATTTAAAAGGCCAAGGCGGGAGAATGGCTTAAGGCCAGCAGTTCAAGACTAGCCTGGGCAACATAACAAGATCCCAGTCTCTATAGAAAATAAAAATAAAAAATTAGCTGGGCATGGTGTGCACCTGTAGTCCCAGCTACTCGGGAGGCTGAGGCAGGAGGATCACTGGAGCCCAGGAGTTCCAGGCTACAGTGAGCTATGATTGCACCACCTCACTCCAGCCTGGGCAATGGAGTGAGACCCTCTCTGTTAAAAAAAAAAAAAAAAAAAAAAAAAAAAAGATGGCTGGGCACGGTGGCTCACGCTTGTAATCCCAGCACTTTGGGAGGCTGAGGCGGGCAGATCACGAGGTCAGCAGATCGAGACCATCCTGGCTAACACTATGAAACCCTTTTTCTACTAAAAATACAAAAAATTAGCCGGGCGTGGTGGTGGGCACCTGTAGTCCCAGCTACTCAGGAGGCTGAGGCAGGAGAATGGCGTGAACCCGGGAGGCGGAGCTTGCAGTGAGCCAAGATCATGCCACTGCACTCCAGCCTGGGCGACAGAGCGAGACTCCCTCTCAAAAAAAAAAAAAAAAAAAAAAAAAAGACAAAAATTGGCTGGGCGTGGTGGTTCATGCCTGTAATCCCAGCTCTTTGGGAGGCCGAGGCGGGCAGATCACTTGAGGTCAGGAGTTCAAGATCAGCCTGGCCAACATGGTGAAACCCTGTCTCCACTAAAAATACAAAAATTAGCTGGGCATGGTGGCGGGTGCCTGTAACCCCAGCTACTTAGCAGGCTGAGGCAGGAGAATCGCTTGAACCCCAGAGGCAGAGGTTGCAGCGAGCCGAGATCACGCCACTGTACTCCAGCCTGGGCAACAGAGTGAGACTCCGTCTCAAAAAAAAAAAAAAAAGACAAAAATTATAAAAAGGCCCCCAAATACAATGGAAAAGTGAGTTGATATTTGGGGCCCAGGGGTGGATATATGTTTTGTAAGGTCCCACATTTACATAATTCTTCTTTAATAAAAAACAAATAGAAAATTACAAACACACAACTGCTAGGTCCCCTCCCAGGGTCTTAGAAGCTTGAACTTCAGAAATGTTGTTCCCCCCCATTCCCCCCACCCCTGCTTTTCCCACAGTTTCCGGAGCCGGATTCGAAGGCAGAGGCAGAGTTAGCAGTATCATGAAACAGGAGAAAATGTAAGCAGAGAGGATATGATTGACTCCTTTCCAATAACTCCTTCTTAAGCCCCCAGAAGTCCCTGTTCACACAAACCTTATGTTTTGGGATTTTCAGAAAGCATTTCTCTCCGTTTGGTCATCCTCCCTTGGCCAGACCAGAGGGTGCCCACTTGTTCACACGCTGCCCGCTTCCGAATCCCAGAAGGCGGAGCCTGGCCTGTTTGTGAGAATGGGATGGACTCGTTTTTTAAAAGGCCAAGGGGAGTGCAGGAAAATCCGAGCGGGCGGAGCACGCCCTGGGTAACAAGATCTGTTTTTCTGGAAGTGCGACCGGCCTCTTCTGCCCCATTCGCTCCTCTGTGACACAAATACTTGGGGAAAGCGCAGGGCTCGGACAGCGAGGGTGTGGGGCGCTGGCTGGTGCTGCTCTTAGAGAATGTTTTCTCTTGTTCTCAAGGAAGGGTCCAGTTTCTGATGAAAAACAAGCTCAAGTCCCAGCGGCGAGTACAGGGAGTGAGGTCAGTGCTGCGCTGACGACATGGGTGGAGCGACCTCTCTGCTCCAACAGGACAATGTGGAACCCATTATCATTTCCAGCAGGAGGGAAAACGAAGCGCAGACTTTACACACTCAGCTCTCTGCCCTCCTTCCATGAATCCTATCTTTACAGCCCCAGCCCGAGCCACGCTTTCAAATGCAAACATAATTCAATCAGATTTAATTCTGACCTGCTAGCTGCTGGAGAGGGGACTGACTTGCCCCCGAGCAAAAGGGACTTTCAAGACTGGTTCCTGTCTGGAATGCACAAGAGGTGGCCTATATTAACCGCGGGACACGAGCAATCAGATTCTTCTGTGCAATTCAGATTAGCCAAACACTTGACAGGCGACAGGGCAGGGCAGGCTGGTCCGCAGCCCCGCCAGGGCCCTGCCAACCCCACCAACAGGCTCCTCCTGCGAGGCCCCAGGAGCTCGGCTCAGCATCTGTTATCTTGGATGCGGTATTTGTCCAGGGGCTGGAAATGGTACATAAATAGCCGGGAAACAATGCTTTGAGCTGGCGCACGAGTGGGGATCGGGCTGCAACCGGGACGGGGTATGTGCAGGGGACGTCTCGCCGGCCCAGGTGGGAGAGCGCGCGGAACCCTGCGCCCCGCTCCCCCGCTGCGCCCCGCTCCCCCGCTGCGCGCCCCGGACGAAGCTCCCCCTCCAGGGCACAGCCGGGAAAACTGAGGGCCGAGAGTCCCCTGGAGTTGGGGGTCCGGGGCCCACGCGGACAGCCAGGCTCAGGCGCTCTCGGGGGTCGGCAGCGCGGACCCCCGGATCCCCGCAGGCTGGGCCGCCCTTGCCTGCGCTAGCCGGCCTCCGGGTACCGCCCCCCGGTCCAGGCCGGGGCCCGACAGCCAGTCGGTTCCCATGGCAACTGGGCAAGCCTGCCCTCCGCGCCCCGACCAGCGGCCGGGAGTGTCCCCGAGCGCGCCCCGCGGCCTCCGCGCCCCAGGTCCCCGGCAGCGGCCGAGCAGCGCCCCTTACGAGCCACCCCCGGTTCCGCAGTCACTCCTCGCGCACCCCACACTCACCTCCGGCACAACCCGCCGCGCCGCCACGTTCCCGCGCTGCTCCCACCCGCCGTTGGCTGGGGCCGGCGCCCAGACCCGCGCGTGCCGCGGCGCCTCCTGCCGGCGGCGCAACGGGCGGGGCGGGGCCTCAAGGGGACGGGGCCACAAAGGGTGGGGCGGAGGAGAACAGGTGGGCGGGAGCTGGGCCTCGGCGCCCAATAGGCAGAAAGAAAGCCTCGAGGAGGCGGGGTCTCCAGGAGAGGGGCGGGGCCAACCTGCGAGAAAAGGCGGGCTGTGCTCTGGCGCCTCCTGCCGGCCGCCCAATGGACGGGGATGCAGCCTCCAGGGGGCGGGGCCTCACCGGAGAGGCGGGGTTTTGAAGAAAGGGGTGGGGCTGGTTGTGGAGAGGCGGGACTTGCAGCCCACCCACAGACTGCAGCTTAAGGAGGGGGGGGGTCCCCGGAGGAAGGGTGGGACCAGTTCTAAGTCCCTGAGCTGCTTGTGGGCTCTGGGCTCCTGCGGTTGGGTGGGCTATTTCGAAACAGCACCTTCTAGTAGCCCAGTGAGTGGGTGTAGGGGAGGGTAGAGCTGTGCCCCCAATTAATAAACATCTTCTAAGACATCGAAAAGGAACAAGGGAGGAATTTCCTCTCCCCTACCATCTGTCTCCCACCCAGAGTTTTAAAAGACAAATCAGGTCATGGCATTCCTGCTTACAATTATGCAAAAAAAAAAGACCAGGTCAGCTCTGGGGCTCTGGCCCCAACTGCTCTCCCTGGGGACTTGTTTAAAAAGCAGCTCGTGTCCTCGGCACTTTGGCTGGGGTTTTCCCTTTGAGGAATGTGGGCTAGACCTGGGAGATTCAGGTGGTTCGGAATATCAATATGCAGAATCTGGGCCTCGGGAGTGAACCTTTTTGTGGACAGCTATCGTGGTATGATTTCCGTAGTCATGACCCCATATTCGCGATGGAGGTCGGAGCAGACATTGATGAGTGTGGGAACAGACGTTTATTGACCACCTGTGTGCCAGGCCCTAGGCAACTTTACCTAGGTCACCTCACTTAATGCTCACATCAATTCTTGTGAGACAGAGATGTCTGAGACATTCCAGGCCTCCCCTTTCCTCCACCTATCACCTGCTAATCCTAAAGTCCACCTCCTAAACCTTTTCTAATAAAAAATAGTGCCTCAAAATCAACACAGAGAGACAGATTTGAGCCAGGCTCCTGTCTCCTTATTGATCAACTCACAATACGGACAAAAAAAGCTTTTGTCTCAAAAACTTAATGCAGTAAGATTGGCTTTTTTTTTTTTTTTTTTTTTTTTTTTTTTTTTTTTTTTGAGACAGAGTCTCATTCTATTGCCCTAGCTGGAGTGCAGTGGTGTGATCTCAGCTCACTGCAACCACCACCTCCCAGGTTCAAGCGATTCTCCTGCCTCAGCCTCCCAAGTAGCTAAGGTTAACAGGTGCCTACCACCATGCCCACCTAATTTTTGTATTTTTAGTAGAGACGGGGTTTTGCCATGATGACCAGGCTGGTTTTGAAATCCTAACATCAGGTGATCCACCCACCTCAGTCTCCCAAAGTGCTGGAATTACAGGCATGAACCTCTGCACCTGATCAAGATTGGCTTCTAGCAGAGCAAGCACAGAACCCTTTTGTTCAGTAATACTCCCATTTTTCAGATGAGAAAATAGAGACGCAGAGAGGTCAGGCTGCTGGAGGTAGAGACAAGAACTGAGCCAGGAATACAGGACCCTCCGTATACACACCAACCTCCTCGCCTACCCCAGGAAGGGATGCTTGAAAGGAATGACGTGCTTGAATATTTCATTCAGGTGCGCATGAAGAGACAATGGTCAGAGCTGAAGGAGAGCCTGGGTTCAGGCCTGGGTTTTCCTCCTGAGATATTCCTCACCCTGCTCCTGGCCCATCTCCCACACTCCCCACATCCTTCTTCCACAGGGGTCGGATAACTACAACCCATGGGCCAGATCTGGGCTGCCTTCTGTTTTTGTAAATAAAGTTTTATTCAAACACAGCTACCCTCATTTGTTTAGATATTATCTACGACTGCTTTCCTGCAACCAGGATTTTACAGCCCCAGATATCTAAAATATTACCTGGCCCTTTATAGAGAAACTTTTCAGATTGCTTCTTGATCTAGAAATGCTGACTTTTTGGTATGAATATGCTGTTTCATGCCTCGAGATCTTCCCTCAGGCCGGTCCCTTGACCTTCAAACACCTTTTCCAACTGTATTAGATTACCTGAGCTGCTATTAAAAAATGCCAGATCGGGTGGCTCAAAAAACGGAAATGTTTTATCTGGCAGCTCTGGAGGCTGGAAGTCCAAGGTGAAGTTGTCAGCAGGTTTGGCTTCTTTGAGGGCCTCTATCCTTGGTTTGCAGACGGCCACCTTCTGGCTGTGCCCCCACATGGCCTTTCTTCTGGGTGTGCACCTCTCACCTGTCTCTTTGTGTGTTCAATCTCCTCTTTTTATAAGGACACTAGTCAGATTAGACTAGGGCCCATCCTAACAGCCTCATTTTATCTTAATCACCTCTTTAAAGGCCCTGTCTCCAAATATAATCACATTCTGAGGTGTGAGGGGTCGGGGCTTCAACAAACACGTGAATTTTAGGGGGACAGAATTCAGACCATAACAGCAAACTTCATTACCTGGCTAACTTCTTTTTTTTTTTTAATGTGTGTATATATATATATATATATATATATATATTTTTTTTTTTTTTTTTTTTTTTTTTTTTTGAGATGGAACCTTGCTCTGTCGCCCAGGCTGGAGTGTGGTGGGGCAATCTTGGCTCACTGCCATCTCTGCCTCCCAGGTTCAAGCGATTCTCCTGCTTCAGCCTCCTGAGTAGCTGGGATTATAGGCACCTGCCACCACGCCTGGCTAATTTTTGTAATTTTAGTAGAGATGGGGCTTCACCATGTTGACCAGGCTGGTCTCGAACTCCTGACCTTGCGATCTGCCTGCCTCAGCCTCCCAAAGTGCTAGGATTACAGGCATGAGCCACCACACCCGGACGCTAATTTCTACTCATCCTTTGAGACTCAGATAAGGCGTTTCTTTGGTAGTAGCCAACCTCCAAGATGGCCCCAGTGATTCCCACCTCTTGGTTTTCATGCTCCTGTATAGGCCCATGTTGAATAGGGCAGACTTGTGTAATCAGTAAGATATTGCCAAAATGACATTGTGACTTCTGGAACACAATCATAAAAGACGTGGCTTCTGCCCTTGCTCTCTCTTAGATCAGTAGTTCTGAGGTCAACCAGCTGCCATGTTGGGAGGACACTCAAGCAGCTCTACAGGGGTCCATATGGTGAGAAACTAAGGTGTCCACCAACAGCCAGGCCAACTCGCCACCCATGTCAGTGAGCCATGGTGGATGTGAGTCCTCCAGCCCCAGGAGATTTTAGGTGACAGACATCCCAGCTGGAGTCCATTGAAGGACCCTGAGCCAAAAAAGCTCACTCCTCCCTGCAGCAAAGCTACTCCCAAATTCCCAACCCTCAAAGACTATGAGATGATAATTTTTTTTTTAGATGGAGGCTTGCTCTGTTGCCTAGGCTGGAGTGCAGTGGTGCAATTTCAGCTCACTGCAACATCCACCTCCCGGATTCAAGTGATTCTCCTGCCTCAGCCTCCCGAGTAGCTGGGAATACAGGCACCTGCCACCACCCCCACCTAATTTTGTATTTTTAGCAGAGATGGGGTTTCCCCATGTTGGCTAAGCTGGTCTCGAACTCCTGACCTCAAGTGACCCACCCACCTCAGCCTCCCAAAGTGCTGGGATTACAGGCATGAGCCACCACATCCAGCTGATAAATGTTTATTATCGACCTCAGCTACTCAGTTTTGGCAGCAGTTTGTTACGTAGCAATGGATAACTAATACCCCTTATCCAGAAAGATCTTCCTGTCTCCTAGACCTGGTTACACATCCTCTTGTGTGCGCCCACAGTCTTTTACTTTTGTTACCTTTTTATTAAGCAAGTCCACATCAATCACACTATGTTCCTTAAACCTAAACCAGATGTTATTACTCCTCCACCTATAACCCTCTCATAACTTTTCCTTTTGCACTTAGAATAAAGTAGGTTTGCAAAACCCAGCTCCAACTGCTCTCTTCCTTGGCCTTGGATCTCCAGCCCTCAGAACTTCTTTCCTCAAGCACTCTGAGGTCATCTCCCTTCTCCGAGACCTTTCCTCTTTGGTCTCCTTGACCCCACAGCCTTCCCTCTGTGTTTTCATGCTGGGCCCCTTCCCAGCACAGAAACTCATCTCCCTTCCTGTCTTCTGACCACCTCTTGACCATCACCCCCGAGTCATTCTCGATTTTATTATACATATATATATTATACATATATATAAAATATAGAGAGATTTAATTTATATATATTTATAAATATATAATTTATATATATAAAGTTTAATTTATATATAGAGAGAGAGAAAGAGAGAGAGAGAGAGAGAGCATGAGAGAGAGAGATAGGGTCTTGCTCTGTTGCCCAGGCTGTAGTGCAATCACAGCTCACTGAAGCCTTGACTTTCCAGGCTCAAGTGATCCTCCCACCTCAGCCTCCTGAGTAGCTGGGACTACATGCCTGGCTAATTTTTTTATTTTTATTTTTTGTAGAGATGGGGTCTCCCTATGTTGCCCAGACTGGTCTCAAACTCCTGGTCTCAAGCGATCCTCCCATCTCGGCTCCTGAAGTACTGGGATTACAGGTGTGAGCCACCAAACCTGACCACCTGTTTTATTTAATTCATAGAGTTTATCACCATGTCAATGTATTTGCTTATGTATTTAACACACACTAGAATTTGTGTTTTTGGAAAGCAAGGGCTTCATGTGTCTTGTTTACTGTTATACTTGGCAACTAGCTGGTGCTCAATAAATATTTGTTAAATGAGTAGATGAAGGAATAGATTTCCATCCACTCTCACCCCCTCCCTCCAGGGAAAGTCCAAAGCTGTATTCATCTCCGTATCCCAGCATCTGGCTCCTGGGCAGTTTTTGAACTGTCGGGTTAAGTATCTTTGGAAATCCACTGGCCAAAAATAGAGTGTTGAGCTGTCCTGCTTGGCCACCAGAGAGTGACAGAATCCGGCAACTGACTCCAGGAAAGGACGTGAGCCCAGGGGAAAGGGATCTGGTTAAGGTCCAACATTCCGGTGCCCAAGGGATGGCCGTCCAGGGGCAGAGACTGGGCTTTTTCGGGGCCCAGAGGAGAGAGGAGGCAGGCTTTAGGAAGTGCACAGGGAGCATTAGATCCCAACCTTTCCTTCCCAGACTCTTACATCTGGTATCCCTAGAGGGGTGTGGCAGAACAAGTGATTTAATCCTTGGATTCCATTCTTCAGGCCCTCCACACCTATAAATAGCAGTGCTTGTGGCTCATGCCTGTAATCCCAGCACTTTGGGAGGCCAAGGCAGGAGGACCACTTGAGATCAGGAGTTCGAGATCAGCCTGGCCAACACAGTGAAACCCTGTCTGTACTAAAAATTTTTAAATTAGCCAGATGTGATGGCACGCACCTGTAGTCCCAGCTACTCGGGAGGCTGAGGCACGAGAATCGCTTGAACCCAGATGGCAGAGGTTGCAGTGAGCCAAGGTCATGCCACTGCACCCCAGCCTGGGTGACAGAGCAAGACTCAGTCTCAAAAAAAAAAAAAAAAATTGTTATCACCTTCAAAGGAGAGACCACGCCAGTTAGGCAGGCACGCCCCATTCTCTCCTGCCCCTGGGTCCCGGCAACCACCAATCCACTTTCTGCCTCTGTGGCCACACCTCTCGTGGATATTTCATGTAAGTGGAGTCACACAGTATTTGACATTTTGTGTCTGGATTCTTTCCCTTGGCATAGTTTTTGAGGTTCATCTTCTTTCCTCTAAATCTGAAAGTATTCTAAAATTTCAAAGTTTATTTCAAAACATTGAGAGCAGGTAAGCCCTGTGGGTTGCCTGTGGCTCTAGAAAGCTGGGTTTGAATTGGCAAAGTTTGGGCTCAGATCTGCTCCACGTGCTTCCATATTCTGGGAGCAGCACTTACCAGGGGCATGGTCTTCTCATGATAGATGGCAGAGATGCAAGAGGCCAAGCCAAACCACATGAGATTATCTAAAGCATCTGCTAATGTTAGATCCACCGACATTTCATCGGCCAAAACAAATCACATGGCCAGGTGCAGTGGTTCATGCCTGTAATCCCAGCACTTTGGGAGGCCAAGGAAGATGGATTACTTGAATTCAGGAGTTCAAGACCAACCTAGGCCACATGGTGAAACCCTGTCTCTACAAAAAATACAAAAATCAGCCAGATGTAGTGGTGCATACCTGTAGTCCCAGCTACTCAGGATGCTGAGGTAGGAGGATCAGTTGAGCCTGGGAGGAGGAGGCTGCAGTGAGCTGTGATTGCATCACTCTACTCCAGCCCAGGCAACAGAGCAAGACCTTGTCTCAAAAAACACAACAAAACAAAAAAGCAACAAATCACATGGCTACTCAACGTCCAGGGGTCAGGATAGCATGCTCTTCCCAAGCTGGTAAGTGGCCATGTCTGGGATGAGGAGGAAGAAAGATGTGTGAACAAATCATCCAATCTGCCAGACAGAACTAAACACCACCTCCACTCTGTATGGTGGACATCATTATGTCTGCGCACTTTGTTTTTTCAGAGATAGGATCTCACTCTGTCACCCAGGCTGGAGTGCAGTGGTGCAGTCATAGCTCACCGGGCTCAAGCAATCCTCCTGCCTCAGCTCCTGAGTAGCTGGGACCACAGACATGCACCACCACACCCAGCTAATATTTTTGATTGTTTGTAGAGATGGGGTCTAGCTATGTTGCCCAGACTGGTCTCGAACTGCTGGGTTCAGGTGATCCTCCTGCCTCGGCCTCTCAAAGTGCTGGAATGACAGGTGTAAGCCACTACACCTGGCCAAGATGTTTTTTAAAAGATGTGCAATCTCACCACTGTGAAAGGGAAATAAATCTTGGACCCCAAAATCACTAAACCAAAGGGAAAAGTCATGCTGGGAACTGTTTCAGGTAAACCTGCTTCCCATTTTATTCCTAAATGATAGCTACATAGATTAAAAAAAAAAAAAGCTACATAGCTCCCTCACAATTTATCCACAAGGAAATTCCTTGTGGGCCTCAAGATCTTTACCCTAAAACAATTCTGTTGAATTTCCCCCGGCAACATAAATTGACAGCTGGTCTTCACAGGTGTGGGACAAAGGACAGAACTCGAAGTCATCTCTCTGCCCACTGAAGACAAATGCATATCTGATTGCTTCCTCTGCCCTAGTATGTATTAATAAAAATGCAGATTCTCGCCGTGCGCGGTGACTCACACCTGTAATCCCAGCACTTTGGGAGGCCAAGGCAGGCAGATCACGAGGTCAGGAGATCGAGACCATCCTGGCTAACACGGTAAAACCCCGTCTCTACTAAAAAGACAAAAAATTAGCCGGGCGTGGCAGCGGGCACCTTTAGTCCCAGCTACTTGGGAGGCTGAGGCAGGAGAATGGTGTGAACCCGGGAGGCGGAGCCTGCAATGAGCCAAGATCGCGCCCTTGCACTCCAGCCTGGGTGACAGAGTGAGACTCCGTCTCAAAAAAAAAAAAAGGCAGGTTCACTAAGCCCATCTAAGGCATAAATGACTATTCGTCTACCCAACTCTCACATGTAAATTGTGTATTCAGTGAAAAAACTGATCAAAGACTCAAAGGAATGTAACTGTTTGAGGCTGGACACGGTGGCTCATGCCTGTAATCCCAGCACTTTGGGAGGCCGAGGCGGGTGGATCGCTTGAGGACTGGAGTTCGAGACCAGCCTGGCCAATATGGTGAAACCCCATCTCTACTAAAAATACAAAAAATTAGCTGGGTGTGGTGGTGCATGCCTGAAATCCCAGCTACTTGAGAGGCTGAGGCAGGAGAATCTCTTGAACCGGGAGGCGGAGGTTGCAGTGAGTGAAGATTGCGCCACTGCACTCCAGCCTGGGCAACACGAGCGAAACTCCATTTCAAAAAAAAAAAAAAGAATGCAACTGTTTGTCTCCTATTATCTATCTATCTATCAATCTATCTATCTAATCTATCATCTATCTATCTATCTAATCTATCATCTATGTATCTATCTATCTACCTACCTACCTATCTACCTATTTATCTATCTATCTACCTACCTGTCTGTCTGTCTGTCTGTCTGTCTGTCTGTCTATCTATCTATCTATCTATCTATCTATCTATCTATCTATCTATGTATCTATCTATCTATCTATCTAATCTATCATCTATGTATCTATCTACCTACCTACCTATCTACCTATTTATCTATCTATCTACCTACCTACCTATCTACCTATTTATCTATCTATCTATCTATCTACCTATCTATCTACCTACCTGTCTGTCTATCTATCTATCTATCTATCTATCTATCTATCTATCTATCTATCTATCTATCTATCTACGTACCTACCTATCTCTCTATCTATCTATGTATCTATCTATCTATCTATCTATCTAATCTATCATCTATCTATCTATCTATCTATCTATCTATATCTATCTATCTATGTTCTGGAAGCGCCCCCTGCTTCAAGTTGTCCCACCTTTCTTGATTGAACCCCTGTCCATCTTACACATACTGATTGATATCTCATGTCTCCCTGAAACGTGGAAATCCAAGCTGTACCCCAGCCACCTTGGGCGCGTGTCGTCAGGACCTCCTGAGGCTGTGTCCCAGGCACATCCTTAACCTTGGCAAAATCAGCTTTCTAAATGGATTGAGACCTGTCTCAGATACTTTTGGTTCACACCATGAAAAATGATAATTAAGTGAGATAATGCAAATGTTCATTAGCTCTATTGGGCCATTCAACCATGTGTATATATATTTCAAAACATCACACCATAGACGATAAATACAAACAATTTTTATTTGTGAATTAAAGGAACAAAATAAAAAATAAATCAAGGCCGGGCGCAGTGGCTCACGCCTGTAATCCCAGCACTTTGGGAGGCTAAGGCAGGCAGATCACCTGAGGTCAGGAGTACAAGACCAGCATCGCCTACATGGTGAAACTCTGTCTCTACTAAAAATACAAAAATTAGCTGGGCGTGCTGGTGGGTGCCTATAGTCCCAGCTACTCGGGAGGCTGAGGCAGAAGAATCTCTTGAACCTGGGAGACAGAGGTTGCAGTGAGCCGAGATCGCATTACTGTACTCTAGCCTGGGTGACAAAGCAAGACTCTGCTCTAAATAAATAAATAAATCTGAAAAAATTAATTAATTAAAAGATGTGCAAGCAGGACAGGTAGAACATACTAAGAGTGTTGATTTCTAGGTGATAGAGTTTATGACTAATTGCAATTTCTCTTTTTTTTTTTTTTTGAGACGAAGTCTAGCTCTGTCGTCCAGGCTGGAGTGCAGTGGTGTGATCTTGGCTCACTGCAACCTCTGCCTCCTGGGTTCAAGCGATTCTTCTGCCTCAGCCTCCTGAGTAGCTGGAACTACTAGGCGTGCCACCACACCTAGCTAATTTTTTGTATTTTTAGTACAGATGAGGTTTCACCATGTTGACCAGGCTGGTCTCGAACTCCTGACATCATGATCTTCACGCCTCTACCTCCCAAAGTGCTGGGATTACAGGCGCGAGCCACCGCACCCGGCTGACTAATTGTGGTTTCTAAGATAGCCACCTCAATACATAGATCCCATCCTATGCACTCGTCTTGCTGTAAGAGGAGTGGCTGTACCTCTATCAGGTGT
The DNA here is from genome assembly GCF_028858775.2 of Pan troglodytes. Lineage (NCBI taxonomy): Eukaryota > Metazoa > Chordata > Mammalia > Primates > Hominidae > Pan > Pan troglodytes. The sequence continues at coordinate 10,820,630 of NC_072404.2, forward strand.
GGGGGAGTGGGGTCTACACGCACTCCCCTTGAAGCTAGCAGGACCCTTGCAGCTGCCTTGAGCAAAAGTGGTACCAGAAAGGTCCGATCCAGACCCCAAGAGAGGGTTCTTGGACCCCGTCCAAGAAAGAATTCAGGGAGAGCCCACAGAGTAAAGTGAAGTTTATTAAGAAAGTCAAGAAATAAAAGAATGACTACTCCATAGGCAGAGCATCACCAAGGCCTGCTGATTGGCTATTTTATGGTTATTTCTTTTATTTATTTATTTATTTATTTATTTATTTATTTATTTTTGAGACAGAGTCTAGCACTGTCACTCAGGCTGGAGTGCAGTGGCGCAATCTCGTCTCACTGCAACCTCCACCTCTCAGGTTCAAGCAGTTTTCATGCTTCAGCATCCCAAGTAGCTGGGATTACAGACATGCACCACCACACCCGGCCAATTTTTGTATTTTTAGTACAGACATGGTTTTGCCACGTTGGTCAGGCTGCTCTTGAACTCCTGACCTCAGGTGATGTGCCTGCCTCGGCCTCCCAAAGCACTAGGATTACCCATGAGCCACCACACCCGGCCCAGTTATTTCTTGATTATATACTGAACAAGGGGTGGATTCTTCATGAGTTTTCCAGGAAACGGATGGGCAATTCCCAGAACTAAGGACTCCTCCCCTTTATAGACTTTATAGGGTAACATCTTGACATTGCCGTGGCATTTGTAAACTGTCATGATGCCAGTGGGAGTGTCTTTTAGCATGCTAATGTATTATAATTAGTGTAAGCATTGAGGACGACCAGAGGTCACTTTCCTCGCCATCTTGGTTTTGGTAGGTATTGGTGGGCTTCTTTACCACACCCTGTTTTATCAGCAAGGTCTTTGCGACCTGTATCTTGTGCTGACCTCCTATCTCATCCTGTGACTTAGAATGCCTTAACCTCCTAGGAATGCAGCCCAGTAGATCTCAGTCTTTTTTACTCAGCCCCTATTCAAGATGGAGTCACTCTGGTTCAAATGCCTCTGACCAAAGAATATGGCAGGAATGATGATGCACGACCTCCAAGGCCAGATCATAAAAGGCAACAGTCTCCCAGCTGGCTCTTTGTTTCTCTTGAGACACTTGCCTTAGGACCTAGCCGCCATGTTGTAAGGAAGTCCAGGCCACATGGGGAAGTCCAGGCCACACGCAGAAGTCACATGTGAATGTATATTAAGCCTGTCTTTTCAGTTATTTCTGATAGAATAAAAAGTTTGTTTGGACACCTGGGGCCTTTCTGATCCTGGAGGGACTACCCCTCCCAGGAGTAGCCAATTCCTAGAGATAGTAACAGAGTGGCTTTTAAGCGTGCCTTTCATATGCAAACCAAGCAATCGCAGCTCACCCCCTCCACCTCCTCTATTGGGCCATCAGATTCCAGTCCAATATTCCCCCATCCTAATCACCCCAGGGCCAGGTACCGGACATCTCAATGAGATGGGATAGTTCCCTTGACCTTGACTCCCTTCGTGGGCGGGAACTGGAATGGATTGTTTCACTCAGCCCGCCCCTGGCCACTCCTCTCGAGAGGGAGCTTGCAAGCTAGCAAGTGCAGGAACCAGAGGGAACCCACGCTGGAACCAGCCAGTCGTTTGTCTCTGGTGGGAGCAGGCTCTGTGAGGACCCTGCAGCAGCCTCTACGCCCCTGCCCTCTCGGCACCCAGGTTCTTGTTCCGTGTCCAGGAAGAATCAGGTCACCCAAACAAGTTGAAGGATAGGTAGTGTATGTGGAGGTTCTTATTGGGTGATGGATGTGGCTCTCAGCCACCCATGGGGAATTGGAAAGGGGATCCTGTGGGAAGAAAACGATCTTTCCTGGAAGCTGCACTGTCTGACGTTAGCCTCATTTAAACGTAGTCTCTGACTCTCAGCCACTTGTATCCCCAACGCTCAGCTGCTTGCATCCCTGACCGCTTGCATCAGCCAGCTGAAGTCTTTTTTTTTTTTTTTTTCTGAGACAGAGTCTCGCTCTGTCACCAGACTGGAGTGCAGTGGCCCAATCTCGGCTCACTGCAACCTCCGCTCCCAGGTTCAAGCGATTATCCTGCCTCAGCCTCTCGAGTAGCTAGGATTACAGGCGCCCACCACCATGCCTGGCTAATTTTTGTATTTTTAGTAAAGACGGGTTTTGCCATGTTGGCGATGCTAGTCTCAAACTCCTGACCTCAGGTGATCCGCCCTCCTTGGCCTCCCAAAGTACTGGGATTACAGGCCTGAGCCACGGAGCCCAGCCAGCTGAAGTCTTTTTATGGACACAGGCTAGGGGTGGGATGGGCCAAAATGGCAATTATTTGGCGGGGTTACGGTGTGGAGAAATGGGGTCAGCGGTTTTGACTTAGGGCTGAGGTTCCAGGCTTGAGGGTGGAGTTTAGCCAGGAGCCCAGGCATTCCTTTTTTTTTTTTTTTCTTTTTTTGAGAGAGAGTCTTGCTCTGTCACCCCGGCTGGAGTGCAGTGGCGAGATCTCAGCTCACTGCAACCTCCATCTCCCGGGTTCAAACAATTCTCCTGACTCAGCCTCCGGAGTAGCTGGGATAATAGGCGCGCACCACCACATCTGGCTAATGTTTGTATTTTTAGTAGAGACGGGTTTCATCATGTTGGTCAGGATGGTCTCGAACTCCTGACCTCGTGATCTGCCCATCTTGGCCTCCCAAAGTGCTGGGATTACAGGCGTGAACCACCGCGCCCGGCTGAGCCCAGGTATTCTGTATCATCAGGACAACCTGTACAACCCAGAACCTGCTTCAATTACTCAACTATCAAATCCTAAGCCTGTTTAGCATGCCCTGCCCACTCCTTCCCGGGAAATCATGACAAAGACTCCTGCCCACGTTTTCCCATCACTCCTTCCTGACCAAGCCTAGTGCTTCCCCACATGACCCTGCATGGTATGATGTGTCCCCTCCTTTTGGGATCTGTGAGTAACAAACAATGTTTTTGGCGGCAGTTGTCACCTGTGATCTGTTGGTCTCACCATACCTGAATAATGGTAAAACCTACATTTTTATTAATGATTTTTGAGACAGGGCCTTGCTCTCCTGTCTCAAAAATAAATAATAGGCCAGGTGGTGGCTCACACCTGTAATCCTAGCACTTTGGGAGGCCGAGGCGGGTGGACTGCCTGAGCTCAGGAGTTTGAGACCAGCCTGGGCAACATGGTGAAACTCTGTCTCTACTAAAATACAAAAAGTTAGCTGGGCATGGCAGTGTATGCCTGTAGTCCCAGTTACTTGGGAGGCTGAGACAGGAGAATTGCTTAAACCCGGGAGGCAGAAGTTGCAGTGAGCCCAGATTGTGCCACTGCACTCCAGCCTGGGTGACAGAGCGAGAGTCTGTCGCAAAAAAAATAAATAAAATAAAACAGGGTGTTTGGCCAACTTTCCCAGCTGGGTCCCTAGCCAGCCACCAGCATCAGCCAACAGATGTGTGCATGAACATGCTTTCAACTGATTCCAGCCTCCACTTCCACCTCCTCTAGCTGAGCCGCAGACTCTAATTCCTGGCCCGTGAAAACCACAAAAGATATAGATGACTATTGTTCGAAGCCACTATTTTAGGATAATTTATGATATGCAGTAATAGAGAGCTAATACAGGAGTTTTCATTTTCTTTGTCTTTTCTAAATACCCCATTTTGTTTTTTTCTTTAGTGTTACTCCACCCCCATTTATATCAGCAATAATTATCCCATTTTCTTTATTTTTCTTTATTCTTTTCTTTTCTTTTTTTTGAGACAGAGTCTCGCTCTGTAGCCCAGGCTGGAGTGTAGTGGCCCAGTCTCAGCTCACGGCAACCTCCGCCTCCCGGGTTCAAGTGATTCTCCTGCTTCAGCCTCTGGAGTAGCTGGGATTACAGGCACCCACAACCACAGCCGGCTAATTTTTGCATTTTTAGTAGAGACGGGGTTTCGCCATGTTGACTGGGCTAGTTTGGAACTCCAGACCTCAAGTGATGCCCTTCCTCAGCACCCCCAAAGTGCTGGGATTACAGGCATGAGCCACCACGCCCGGCCTTAATTATCCCATTTTCTACAGTGAACAGAGATCACTTTTATAAAAAGAATTGGCAAGTGTTATATTTAAAAAAAAAAAAAAAAAAGACAATTAGGCCAGAGTGAGACATCTTGATTTTTTTTTTAATTTAAGTTCTTTCTACTCCATTGGAAACAATAATATTCAGCAGAGGGATTATTCTTCTTAATATAAATGTTTATCAAACACTGTGTTAATACAAAATAGCAATTTCACAAACACAGAAAGGGTCCAATACCAGCAGGACATTTTTTTAAAAGTCATGCCGCAAATGCCACTCTCAGACATTGTAGACATTATAGGTCTATAAAAGTGAATATGAAAGACAATCATACAGTTTCTGTTTCCTCCCACCCCAGAGAAAGGCCTTAAGAAGCAGCGAGGCCTGCACCTGCAGAGGTGGGAAAGCTCCTAGCGGAACCTGGCAGTGTAAACAGGACTGGTGGGAAGTGCATTCGGTGAAAGGCCAGAGCCTGAAATTTGAAAATGCTGATGGAGGCAGAGTAGCCCTTCCAACACTGGGTGCCCTCCTTCCTTTCTCCAGTGTATTTAATCTCTTTCTTTCTTTCTTTCTTTTTTTAAGACAGAGTCTCACTCTATCTGCCAGGCTGGAGTACAATGGTGTGATCTCGGCTCACTGAAACCTCTGCCTCCCGGGTTCAAGAGATTCTCCTGCCTCAGCCTCCCAAGTAGCTGGGATTACAGGTGCCCACCACCACGCCTGGCTAATTTTTGTATTTTTAGTAGAGACGGGGTTTCACCATGTTGGCCAGGCTGGTCTCAAACTCCTGGCCTTAAGTGATCCACCCGCCTTGGCCTCCCAAAGTGCTGGGATTACAGGTGTGAGCCACCGCACCCGGCCTATCTCTTTCTCTTGCCTTCTAAACCCTCCTGACCTAATGCTGGCTTAAGTTCAGGGCCACGCTGCCCATTGGGTCTCTAGGACCACCTAGCCTCAAGGTCCCCCACGAACACGGGCCATCACAAAGACAAGAGGCCACAAAATGTGATCCTGTATTCCTCCTAGTGGGGTCAGGGTTCTGGGTAACCAGATTCTTGGAAGCTCCTAATGTCTTTCTCCTTACCTGTCCCCACATGGCCTGGGGGCACTCTGGATACCAAGGTATGACACCATGCTGAGCCCTGCCAATTGCAGCAAATACACACTAAGCACTGATTACCAACAACTATGGCTTTCTGGGAAGGTACCACTAAGAACAGCTTTCAGAACTTAGGATTTAGACCCACTCATGGGTCATAACATCATTTGGTGGGTTGCAACCAGTAATTTGAAACAATGACATAAGATGGGATGGGATAGGATAGCGTAGGGAAGGATAGGATAGGATAAGATTGGATGGTGCTGGAATTTGTGTTCCTCCAAATTCTACGTTGAAAACCTAACTCCAAGGTGATGGTATTAAGAAATGAGGCGTTTGGGCAGGGCGCAGTGGCTCCCGCCTGTAATTGCAGCACTTCAGGAGGTGGCCAAGGTGGGCAGATCACTTGAGGTCAGGAGTTCAAGACCAGCTGGCCAACATGGCAAAACCCTGTCTCTATTAAAAATACAAAAATTAGCTGGGCGCCATGGTACGCATCTGTAATCCCAGCTACTTGGGAGGCTGAGACAGGAGAATTGCTTGAACCTAGGAGGCAGAGGTTGCAGTGAGCCAAGATCACACTATCGCACTCCAGCCTGGGCAACACAGTGAGACTCTGTCTCAGAAAAAAGAAAGAAAGAGAGACAGAGGAAGGAAGGAAGGAAGGAAGCAAGCAAGCAAGCAAGCAAGCAAGCTAGGAAGGAAGGAAGCAAGGAAGGAAGGAAGCTAGGAAGGGAGGAAGGAAGGGAGGGTTTGGAAGGTGATTAGGTCAGGGAGGCTGCATCTTCACGAATGGGATTAGTACCCTTACACAAGAGGCCTGAGAGAGCTGCTTTGTCCATGTGTCAGCCATGGGAGGACACAATGAGAAAACACCACCTACGAATCAGGAAACAGCCCTCACCAGACACTGAACTTGCCAGTTCCTTGTTCTTGGACTTCTCAGCCTCCAGAACCGTGAGAAATAAATTCCTGTTGTTTATAATCCACTCAGTCTATGGTATTTTGTTATAGCAGCCAAAATAGACAAAGGCTAGGACAGGATAGGATAGGATAGCAAGTATCAGAGCATATCACCAAAGTCAGTCCCATTTCAGTAAACTGGAATCACTGTGTAAAATGTATTTTTCTTTTTTTTTTTGAAACGAAGTCTTGCTTTGTCGCCCAGGCTGGAGTGCAGTACCATGATCTCAGTTCACTGCAGCCTCCGCTTCCTGGGTTAAGCAATTCTCCTGCCTCAGCCTCCCGAGTAGCTGGGATTACAGGCATAAACCGCTGTGCCCAGCTAATTTTTGTATTTTTAGTAGAGACGGTGGGAGGGAGCTTCACTGTGTTGGCCAGGCTGGTCTCGAACAGCTGACCTCAGGTGATCCACCTACCTCTGTCTCCCAAAGTGCTGGGATTACAGGCATGAGCCACCTCGCCCAGCGTGGAAAATGTATTTCTTAGTATGGGTCTTCAACAAAAAGGCTTGAAAAACACTGCCCTGTGGGAGTAAACAGAAGACGGCTGACCTCTGCCACCTGGACCCCAGGTGATGAAATGGGCGGGTCACATGATACACAGGTAAACCTAACACCTAACCCATAAGGGCTGCTGGCCCCAGCCAGGATGTAGCACCCTCCTCTTTTAACACTGCAACAGGGGCAAAAATCCATTGAAAGTCCATCAGGAAACCAGATGTGCAAAGAGAAAGTTGTCAGGACAAGCTGAAGGTATGTGAGCAGACAGATCTCCACTCAGACCTGTGATAACCAGTCATGGCTGCGCCGAGTCCAGTAGATCCCAAATCCTCATCCCAAAATGCCAGATAGATAAAAACAGTCGCCTATGTACACATTCGTAATGCTTTAAATAAAATATTACCTAGTTAAGGTATTTAAACGCCTGTTTATCATGTGGGTGCTGGTGGAGAAAGCTCTGCACAGAGACGGACGCTATAGGAGACAGGCTCACAGCCCACAGCTCCTTTCTGCCCAGTCAAGCCCCCAAAACTAAGGGTTTTCCCAGAGCTGAGGTTGCAAAGGCTGCCGGGCCATGCAGAAGGCTTTGACCAAAAGTGTCCTTGCCCACCAGAGAGACTTCCAGCCTTTGCGGGTTCCCTGTGGTGGCCTGATGGGAGGCAGAGGCAGAGAACATCAGTGTTTGTATCTTCAGACCTCTCAAAGCTCAGGAAGAATTGACAAAATCAGAGATCCAGCAGCCAGGACACGGAGTCGCCAGGAGGACTTAGGGAAATGGCCTTTACCTGCCTGGCCTCTAGGGGAGCAAAACAACCAGGTGTTGTGGAAAGAAGCATGTGACCTCCAAGGACCTTGAGCTGAATTCCAGGCCCCGCCTGCACCAGCTAGATGACCTTGGACACGTCACTTAACCTGTCTGAGCAACCTCGGTGTCCTCATATGGCTCATGGCTGTAATCCTCGCACTTTGGGAGGCTGAGGTGGGCGGATCACTTGAGGTCAGGAGTTCAAGACCAGCCTGGCCAACTGGTGAAATCCCATCTCTACTAAAAATGCAAAAATTAGCCAGGCGTGGTGGCAGGTGCCTGTAATCCCAGCTACTCAGGAGGCTGAGGCAGCACTGAGTGCACCACTGCAGTCCAGCCTGGGAGACAGAGCGAGACTGTGTCTCAAAAAAAAAAAAAAGAAAAAAGAAAAAGAAAACAGTAATTTCATCTTGTGAGGTTTTGGAAGAGCAAAATACAAGAAGAGGGATGTGAATGTGTGCACGTTCATAAGTGCGCATATTATCTGTTATACTGGTAAAAAGGGGGATGGTGTGCAGAGATGTGTGCATGGGGTGCAGGTCATGGTGTGCCTGTAAATTAGCTCTCCAAAAACAGGAAGCTCTGATCTGTAGCTTTCACCCATCACCATGGTGTAAACACTCACACCTTGGTTAATTTCACCCTACCAGTCTTCTAATAACTTGCGAAAGCCTGAATATGTAACAGTCAGTCTCCAGGGTGCCCTAAGGATGTAAGAACACTGATACCTTCAATGACTCCTCACCTCCCGCCCCAGCAGTGGAGCAACATGAGACGGGATGGTATACCCTCCTCATGTAAAGTGCTCATGGCTCTCCCTCCAGCAGCGTCCCCCCCACAACCCATATCCCCTCTTCTGCCACCCACCAGATCAGCAGCAGAACAAGTGTGGGACTCCTCCTGCCTCCTCCTCTCCACACCTTGCTCTTCCTGCTAGGGTTGACTGTTCTATATCTTCCATATAAACCAGCTCTCTGGGCTGGGCGCAGTGGCTCACGCCTGTAATCCCAGCACTTTGGGAGCCTAAGGCGGGTGGATCACCTGAGGTCAGGAGTTCAAGACCAGCCTGACCAACATGGTGAAACCCCATCTCTACTAAAAATATAAAAATTAGCCGGGTATGGTGGTGGGCGCCTGTAATCCCAGCTACTCGGGAGGCTGAGGCACGAGAATCACTTGAAACCAGAAGGCAGAGGTTGCAGTGAGCCAAGATCACACCACTGCACTCCAGCCTGGGCGACAAGAGTAAAACACTATCTAAAAAAAAAAGTGGGATATAGGCCGGGTGTGGTGGCTCACACCTGTAATCCCACCACCTTCGGAGGCCAAGGTGGGTGGATCACTTGAGGTCAGGAGTTTGAGACCAGCCTGACTAACTCGGTGAAATCACGTCTCTACTAAAAATACAAAAATTAACCGAGCATAGTGGTGTGCGCCCATAATCCCAGCTACTTGGGAGGCTGAGGCAAGAGAATCTCTTGAACCCGGGAGGCAGAGTTTCCAGGGAACCAAGATCATGCCACTGTACTCCAGCCTGGGTGACAGAGAACCAATCTCAAAAAATACATAAATAAATATAATTTAAAAACCAAACAGAAAAAACTCAAACCCTGATGTGTGTATTATGATCCTTGTGGATCATAATCTCCATTTTATAAATCAGGAAACTGAGGCACAGAGAGGATAAGGGACAGGCCCAAGGGTCTTGCACACTGGTCTGTGGAGAGCTGGATTTGGGTCAGGTTCGACTGGCACCAGACTCTGGACTCCTATCTCACCATTTCTGAGCGTCTCTGTGACAGAACTGGCCCTGTACAGGGACCCTTTGGGGCTGGGTTTGTTGTCACCAGCTTCACATCCCTGGCTTCCCTGGCCGGGCTTCACAAGAGGTACAGTTGGGAAGTGGCGGAGCGGGAGGAGCCTGCATCTGGCTTGTAGCATTTGCGACGACCAATTACATACATTGCTTTTCATCCTTGGCAATGCCACTTTGGCAGCACAAAATTGGCCCCGGCATGAGTATTTACACCATGGAAATTGACAATGCTACACACCAGAGGTTTTAAAACAATTATTCTCTTTTTTATTTTTTTGACATGGAATCTCGCTCTGTCACCCAGGCTGGAGTGCAGTGGCGCAATCTCGGCTCATTGCAACCTCTGCCTCCCAGGTTCAAGCATTCTCCTGCCTCAGTCTCCCGAGTAGCTGGGATTACAGGCGTGTGCCACCACACCCGGCTAATTTTTTATATTTTTGGTAGAGATGGGATTTCACCATGTTGGTCAGGCTGGTCTCGAACTCCTGGCCTCAAGTGATCCACCCGCCTTGGCCTCCCAAAGTGCTGGGATTACAGGCGAGAGCCACCATGCCCCACCAAAAAAAAAATTCTTTAATTTTTTTTTAAGGTCAGCTTTCCTCCCTGGGCAAAAGATTTGGAGGCAGTGTGTTTCCTTGCAAGCAGCCAGGTCTGGCCAAGGGCAGGAGGCTTGGGTGTTAGATAGTCCTGGCTTCAACGCTTTGCTCCGCTGGTTAGAAGCTGGGTGCCCTCGGGAAAATCACCAAACCTCTCTGGGCTTTGGCTTCCTGCTTTGTAATATCAGCAAATTATCCTTACCCCACGGGGGGAGTCTGTGTGAATCGGTGAAGACAGCATCTAGAAACCACCAAGGGAGACTGACACCCTGGAGGAGACCCAGACAGGTGAGCCTCTGCCTGCCCCGCTTCCAGCTCTTTCTCGTCACACCTGCTGAATATCACGCCTGTGACATCAGCATGCTCATTGGAAGTGGGTGCTGGAATTGTCACTGGCTCTTTCTGAATCCCATAGATGCTGTCCCCAGAGCCTGCATTTCGGCATCTGGTTACGCTGTACATGGTGGCAAATTTGACAGGTGCCCATCTCCCAACCCTTTGACCTCTACCTGTCCCCTCTCAGCACCCGTGGTGCATGAAGCCAGCATGGGCACCCTTAGCACCCCAAGCTGCTCCCACCTCCCACTTCCTGAGCCCAGTAGCAGGGGCTCAGGCATCGGTGGAAGGAAATGCTCTGTAGCTTTTGCAAACTGATATGGAAAAGAGAGTTTGGGATATGGTGGCTCACGCCTATAATCCCAGCACTTTGTGCGGCTGAGGCGGGCAGATCACTTGAGGTCGGGAGTTCGAGACCAGCCTGGCCAACATGGTGAAACCCTGTCTCTACTAAAAATACACAAATTAGCTGGGTGTGGTGACGGACACCTGTAGTCCCAGCTACTCGAGAGGCTGAGGCAGGAGAATCGCTTGAACCCAGGAGGCAGAGGTTGCAGTGAGCCGAGATTGCGCCACTGCACTCCAGCCTGGGCAACAGAGCGAGACTCCATGTCAAAACAAAATCAAAAACAAACGAGAGTTTGGGAAGCTGAAAATTGGGGACCGTAAAAGTGTTCTGTAAGCCTTCAGTGCTGTCATCCCCCTGTGCAAGCCCCCCGCCCACGACCAAAGTGGCTTTAGATCTCCAGTTCTGGGTCCATCTGCATCCCCCTCCCCACCCTCAAGCGCTATCCTAGGATTCTCCCTCGCGGAGCCTGAAGCTGATGGAAAGGAGAAGGCTCAACGCCACTCACACCACACCTTCAGCTTCCAATCCAGTGGGAAAGGCAGCTCTGGTCTGTGACGCTGACTCAAATCCTTCCCTGGCCGGGAGGCTGTCGACCCTGGGGACAGCCTAGCCAAGCTCTGTCTGGGCCTTACAGAGAAGTCCTCCCAGGTGGGCACGCAGCCGGGGTGTGGGAGGTGTGTTGCTGGGGCCACTGATTCAGCTGCCCTCCCAAATGTGAGTCTACTGAGCAGGACACTGCCTCACTCCCACCTGCCTTCACTCATCCTGCCCTGGCAGTGCCCACTGAGCGCAGTTGCAGAGGCCAACGAGTCCAGAACGTCACACAGGCCAGCCTGCTGCCGACTGCTCTCCTGACTCCCTGAGGCATGACGACAGCTCTGCTGGGTCACCGGGAACATCACGGCCCCAGGGATGGAAAGGAAGAGAGTGTTGCTGTCTGAATTTCCGGTGCATGCCCTCCCCACCCTTTTTTTTTGAGACGGAGTTTTGCTCTTGTTGCCCAGGCTGGAGTGCAGTGGTGCAATCTTGGCTCACTACAACCTCTGCCTCCCGGGTTCAAGCGATTCTCCTGCCTCAGCCTCCCGAGTAGCTGAGATTACAGGCATGTGCCACCATGTCTGGCTACTTTTTGTATTTTTAGTAGAGACAGGGTTTCACCACATTGGCCAGGCTGGTCTCAAACTCCTGACCTCAGGTGATCTGCCCACCTCGGCCTCCCAAAGTGCTGGAATTACAGGCGTGAGCCACTGTGCTCGGCGCCCCTCTCTACACCACACACCCAGTGCGCAGCCTAGAATGCTACCAGGACAGGGCCTTGCCCACTGGAGAGAATGGCCTAGGAAACTTCTTTTCCTTTCCTGCACTACTTAGGATACATTCAGAGGACATCCAGGGTCTGGGCTTGGGTGGAATGGAATCCTGGGAAAATCACTTCCAGAATGATGCTGGGGAAGAGAAAGGGTTTATGGGAAGCATGCCCTGAATTGGAGTGAGGGGAGGAAATGTGGCCAAAGCCCTTCAGAATGCCCTCCATGTTCTCACCAGACTACAGTTGGAAATTCCACCATTAGCGATTCATTCCTTTGGCTGACACCCCTGAAATCGTGTGATCTTTAGGATCAGGGGTTGCTTTCCATTGGAAAGCCAACAGAACTAATGAGGAGAGCAGGTGGTGTTGTGCATTTGTTATCCTGCTGCATCTTCAAGCAGCCCATAAAGTGCTGCTTTCCCCATTTAGCAACTGAGAACACTGAGGCTCAGAGAGGTTAGGAAACTGACCAAAGCTCCCACAATGCCGGGGTTATGCTGAATTTGATCCCAAGTCCAGCAAGACACAGTCCCTCCCTCCAGGAGCTCCCAGGCCTGGGACCAGTGCAAGTAGCTGCATGATGAAGGATGGGGCTCCAAGCCGTGATGCCGGAGGGCAGGGGGCATGACAGGGAGCAGAGGGGAAGCCCCTAAGTCAGAGGAAGGCCAGAAGTTCCCCAGTGCTGATGCCTGAACTGGACTTTGAAGGATGAGTAGGAGTAAGTTGCGTGGACAAGGGGATCAACAGTTCCCACCAGTGGGACCAGCACCTCCAAGAATCCAGGGGCATGAAGGAGCAGGCTGTCCTGGGGAAATGCAAGCCCAGATGCCCAGGAGGAGGGGGCACGGGAGGTGCAGGTGTCAGACTGAGGAGTCAGCAGCTGCTATGGGGCCACTAAAGAAGTCCCAAGTCATCCAAATAGGAAAAGAAGTCAAAGTATCTTAGAAGAAAAGAAGAAGAAGGAGAAGGAGGAGAAGAGGACGAGGAGGAGGAGGAAGAGGAAGAGGAAGAAGAAGCAGCAATGAGAAGAAGAAGAGGAGGAGGAGAAGGAGGAAGAGGAAGGGGAAGAGGAGGAGGGGAGGAAGGGGAAGAAAGCGAAGAAGGAGAGGAATGGGAGGAAGGGGAGGAAAGGAGGGAGGGAAGGAGGAAGAGGAGGAGGAAAGAAGGAAGCAAGGAAGAAGGAGTAGTCCCAAGTCACTGGTCCCAGGAAGGTGCTTTGGTGTCCGTCAGCATCGTGATCACAGGATTTTATCTTGGCCTGGCATGGTGCCACGCCTTGGGAGGTCTCCTAAACAACACCCCAGAACCTTCAGAACCCCCTCTCCCAGCCCCAGGCCCAGGCAGAGGTCAAGTTTTCAGTGTCTCTGTCCCCATTTGGGAACGAGTCTCTCTCCAACCAGCCCTCCCCTGCAAAAGTTTCCCCACTGACCTCCAGCCCTGACCCCAGCTGGTGGGAAATATTTGGTGAGCTCCACAGGTCAGGCTTACCGAAGACAGCTTCCAGGCATTAGGAGTGCCTGTGTAGACACACGTGTGCACACACACGCACATATACACGCACACACACGCACATATACACGCACACACACGGGCAGGAGGACAAAAGCTATCCACACAGCATCTCCCAGCACGGAGGCAGTCTGGTCTGTGGAATGTGTTGAGATAATTTAATACTGGCTTGGACACACTGGATTCCAGGTGCAGGAACCCTGGAACTCCCTGGAATGTGCTAGAGATAAGCATAAGGCATCCTGTCTGTGCCCACTCCACCCTGGTTGGGAGTCGCAGAATGAGGACCTCCTGACTTGAGACAGATTCTTTATCCAGAGAATCTGAGATTCCAATTCAGATCCTGGAGCTCGGCCTGCTACTCACCTCCCCAGTAAATGTCCAGGCAGCACTGGACAGAGAGGCTGGCTCTGCCCTGAAGGGGGCTGAAGAACAGGCCCCCAGCAGCCTTGTTGTTGGGCTACTGAGCACTTCAGAGGTTGGGAGGACCTGGAACAGTCTCCCCAGATCCATGTGCCTTCCGTTTGGGGTACACCTGAGTAGCCTCTAACAGCCACTGATTGGCACCAAGAGAGAATCCAAATGTTGGCATCACAAACCTTAAGTATGGAGCAGGGAGCAAGTGCCTGGGGGCTGTTTGCCCCATCTTATGAATGAATAGCTCTCGTAATGTCTCTGGATTTTTGGAGATGGGAAGAAATGGCCAAGTAACAGCATCCTCATTCCCAACTCTACTGAGAACCAACTACGGTGGAACAGAACATCAGGGGCTGCATGGGTGTGTGCCTCAGTTTCCCTCTACTGCCCCCAAACTGCCTACTCCAGGAGTTTCCCAAAAGGGAGGGGGAGATGAGGAGATAGGCATGCAAATGCCCATTTGGAGATTTTCAGCTACTCTGGCCATTATCCCATTTCAGAGCACACCAGACAGGAAGGGCAAAGAGGTCCCATCATGAGTGCCAAATTGATTGGTACTGGCTGCCCAGAACACTGTGCTGGGAAGAATTCTGACATCACCCATGTACTGCACTTGACTGGTGATGTCTGCCATGGTCACAGCCATTCACCATCCCTCATCTCCAAGCTGGGCTGTCCCCTTTCCCTGAACCAGAGACAATACGCCAGCCTGGACTTTGGTAACAGAGAGGGAGGCCCTGGCCACCCAGGTATAAACAACCCACAGGACTCTTTGCCAGATTCCTCAGGACCTTAGGAAACCCAGATTGGCCCGTCATTCCCCAATTTTCCAGGACCATGCCTGCTTCCTTTTCTGAAGATGTTAATGTTGCTTGTATTAGGAAACACTCATCTAAAATAGAAACACATTACAGGGTTAATTTCTCCTCTGTAAGAATGGCTAAATGCTTTCTTTCTCGCTGGGGACTCGAGGGACGATCTGGCTGTCACCCGAAGTCACCTTGGAGCCATCAAGAACTCTACCCAATAAAGGGAAGACAGGCCTTGGCGCTGTGCTCTGGGTTAACGTTCGCAGAAACGTGCTCCACTCCTAAAGCCCAAACGACCTCTCGAGTCTGGGTCACCTCATTTGGACACCTTGGTCTGCAGGGTGCTGGGCAGATAGAGGTACCTCCAGATGGCATAGTAGTGGGTACCAGCACCAAATGCTACAAAGAGATGCCAGATGGCGTGGGCAAAGGGGATCCTCCCGTCACTCTTGAAGAAGACCATGCCCAGGCAGTAGAAGACCCCTCCGGTCACCAGCTCCCAGATGCCCTCGGTGTTGGGCTGTCGGCAAGGACAAGGGTGGGGCACAGGTCAGAGGGGCAGTCAGTGTGGCTGAAAGCACCAGCCAGTCCCCACCACCCAAAACCAAAAGACATGCAGATGGCAAACCAGCCCAGACTCCCAGGTGAGAAGCCTCAACACTGACATACCAGCAATTCTCCCCAGACTAGTTCTCAGATGATAGACATTCTCATTTCTATTAAAACTTCACCAATTTTTTTTCTTTTGACAGGGTCTTGGTCTGTTGCCCCAGCGGGAGTGCAGTGGCACAAGCGTAGCTCACTGTAGACTCCAACTCCTGGGATGATCCTCCTGCCTCAGCCTCCCCAGTAGCTGGGACTACAGATATCCCATGGCACAACCATGCCTGGCTAATTTTATTTTATTTTTGGAGATGGGGGCATCTCACTATATTGCCCAGGCTGGTCTCAAACTCCTGGTCTCCAGTGCTTCTCCCACCTCGGCTTCCCAAAGTGATGGCATTACAGGTGTGAGCCACCACACTCGGCCTCAAATAATATTTTTATAACTTATCTTATCTGTTTTTTTTTTTTTTTTTGAGACACAGTTGCTCTTTTGCCCAGGCTAGAGTGCAGTAGCAAGATCTCAGCTCACTGCAACCTCCACCTCCTGGGTTCAACCAATTCTCCTGCCTCAGCCTCCCGAGTAGCTGGGACTACAGGCATGCACCACCATGCCCGGCTAATTTTTGTATTTTTAGTAGAGATCGGGTTTCACCACGTTGGCCAGGCTGGTCTCCAACTCCTGACCTGAGGTGACCTGCCCACCTTGGCCTCCCAAAAGTGCTGGGATTATAGGCGGAAGCCACTGCGCCTGGCCTATAGCTTATCTTTTGTAAAAATGTAATACATCTGGGTATATACCCAAAGAATTGAAAGCAGGGTCTTGACAAATACTTGCACACCCTTGTTCATAGCAGTATAATCACAACAGCAAAAGGTGGAGGCAACCCAGGGGTCAGCCAAGGAATGAATGGATAAACGAAATGAGCTCAAGGCCGGGCACGGTGGCTCACGCCTATAATCCCAGCACTTTGGAGGCTAAGGAGGGCGGATCACGAGGTCAGGAGTTCGAGACCAGCCTGGCCAACACAGTGAAACCCCATCTCTACTAAAAATACAACAATTAGCCGAGAGTGGTGGCACGCGCCTATAATCCCAGCTACTCAGGAGGCCAAGGCACGAGAATCACTTGAACCTGGGAGTTGGAGGTTGCAGTAAGCCGAGATCGTGCCACTGCATTCCACGCTGGGCGACAGAGTGAGACTCCATCTCAAAAAAAAAAAAAAAATGAGGACAGGACAGAGTTATAGTTTGCAGAGATGCAAAAAGTTCTTGAGATGGATGGTGGTGATGGACGCACGACAATGTGAGTGTGCTTACTGCCACTGAACTGAATATTTTACCACAGTTTTTTAAAGTAATGGCATGGCAAACAAAAAAAAGTAGAGAAAATAATTTTTGTTTTTGCTTCATGGCAAAAAATATTTAGAGAAAAAAAACATGGTAAGAAAAAAGTAGTAGTCCTGGCCCCCAGATGTGAGTACTATTAACACGAGTTGTTCTTAGTGAAAGAAACTCTCCGCAGGGCACGGTAGCTCATGCCTGTAATCCCAGCACTTTGGAAGGCCAAGGTGGGCTTAAGCCCAGGAGATCGAGACCAGCCTGGGCAACATAGTGAGACCCCATCTCTAAAAAAAAGAAACACTCATAGAATAGGAGGGAATTAAGCAAGAAGAACCTGCCAAGCCCTCACCAGACCAGGAATTCAAGACCATCCTAGGCAGCACAGGGAGATCCTGCCTCTATAAAAAAAAAAAAAAAATTGTTTTTTTGAAACAGAGTTTCACTGTTGTAGCCCAGGCTGGAGTGCAGTGCTGCAATCTCGGCTCACTACAACCTCTGCATCCCAGGTTCAAGACATTCTCCTGCCTCAGCCTCCAGAGTAGCTGAGACTATAGGTGTGTACCACATCTGGCTAATTTTTTTTTTTTAGAGATGGGTCTTGCTATGTTGCCCAGGCTGGTCTCAAACCCCTGGACTCAAATTATCCTCCCACCTCAGCCTCCCAAAGGACTGGATTATAGGCATGAGCCACTGATACCTGGCCTACTGCCTCTTTAGACAAGTCATGCCAGGCCTCAGTTTCCCCGCCTGCCAAAGGAGAGGGTTTGTGACAATCTCAACAGCCAGGTCCAGCTCGGACACTCTTGGTCTCTTGCAGGGACCCATCTATGCAGGGCTGGCAGCACTTACCATGGAGAGGATGACCAGGGCGGGAAAGAAGCCCATTACGACATAGCAGAGAAGCTCCACAAGCTTGTACCTGGCAGGAAGACAAGCCGTGCCGGCCTTAGGACATGCCTCCCCACGAAGAAACTGCACACAGCTCCCTGTTCTTGGGGAAGAGGGAACACTCTGGCCAGAACAGTGAGAAGAAAGGACGCTTTCTCTGTCCAGCACGGCTTGGCTCAGATTTCACCCAGCTACATCCAACAGGTGCTGGCAGTTATGTGACCTTGGGCACTTTCCCTCCCTAAGACTCACTTTCCACATCTGTAAAATGCATGCTGGTGCCAGAGCAGGGATTACAAACATTGGGCATAGCACACACATGGGCACTTCCGATGCTCAGCCCATGGCAGACATCACTATTCGATCCCAGCATCTCTTCCCACAAGGCCCAAGCAGCCACTTCCAATTGAGCTGGGTTGCTGCAGCAGCTGAAGCCTCTTTGCTGTCCCTGGACTAAATGACTTCCAGAGGTTCCTGGGCTCTGAGACTACAGGAAGTCTGTTATGTTCTTTTGCTTGTATCGTCCTGTTTCTTTCCCCACTGAATTATTTCCATCCCCATCACTCGACAGAATGGGAATACAGAGAGTGTGGCTCTCTCAAGACCTCTCCCCTTCATCTGCTAATAATTTAGGTAGGGCAGGTGGCATGTGACCACCCCCGCCTCCCCCCACCCACCCCGGTCCAATGGGGCTAGGAACCTATGTTTTTTGGTTGTTGTTTGTTTTTGAGACAGAGTCTCGCTCTGTCGCCCAGGCTGGAGTGCAGTGGCACGCTCTCGGCTTGCTGCAACCTCCACCACCCGGGTTCAAACCATTCTCCTGCCTCAGCCTCCCAAGTAGTTGGGATTACAGGCGCCCATCATGACACCCAGCTAATTTTTGTATTTTTAATAGAGACAGGGTTTCATCATGTTGGCCAGGCTGGTCTTGAACTCCTGACCTCAAGTGATCTGCCTTCCTCGTGGATCACTCGGCCTCCCAAAGTGCTGGGATTACAGACGTGAGCCACCATGCCTGGCCACCTATGATGTCTTTTTGACAACTTCAAGTTGACCCTAGGGTCTGCAAGACCTGGTGGCCACCCATGAGCCTGAATGACGTGACAGCCAGAGCTGTGCTCTCATGATTATGAGATCATCCTGGACTCTCGGCAGCCCAGGAGTGCTGGGGAGGCCGGAGCATGTAAGGGAATCCCGCCTCCCTGAAGCCCCCAGGCCTGGCTTACCGCTCGTGGAAGAAGAAGACATAGATGGTGCCCACGGAAGCCATAATCCAGACCAGCCAGCGCATGTGGGAGGCCCAGGGGCCCAGCTCCCGAAGGTTCAGCCTGGGAGAGAAAGAGCCAAGGCCATGGCCCTGAGGGGGGCCCACCAGGACCCCGGCCCTCGAGGACTGGCCTGTCACAGGAAATGGACCCCAGGGAAGTCCTGTCACCTGTGACTCCATGGCTGGGACATGGGTGCTCACAGGAAGACGGGTGAACAGGCAGAAAGGGTGCTAGATAACTTGAAACAGCAAGCAATGATTAGAGGAAAATTAGCAAAATTGATAATATCTAGAAGAAAAGGTAAGTAGCACCTCAAACTGGTGGGATTATGAACAAGTAAAGCCTGTTTGGGGGCGATTGTGCATTCTCTGTCACCGCAGTTCCGGCAGCTAACCAAGGCAATGCTGTTTTGTTTTATTTTATTTTATTTATTTTATTTTATTTTATTTATTTTATTTTATTTTATTGAAATGCAGTCTCTCTCTGTGCCCCAGGCTGGAGTGTAGTGGCACAATCTCGGCTCACTGCAACCTCCGCCACCCGGGTTCAAGCGATTCTCCTGCCTCAGCCTCCTGAGTAGCTGGGATTACAGGCATGTGCCACCATGCCTGGCTAATTTTGTATTTTTAGTAAAGATGGGGTTTCTCCATGTTGGCCAAGCTGGTCGCGAACTCCTGACCTCAGGTGATCCACCCACCTTGGCCTCCCAAAGTGCTGGGATTACAGGCCTGAGCCACCGTGCCCGGCCTCCAATCCTTTGTTAATAATTATTTTAAGAGACAGGGTCTTGCTACTTGAGAAGCTGGGGTGGGAGGATCGCTTAAGTCTGGGAGGTGGAAGCTGCAGTGAGCCATGATCCCAGCACTGCACTCCAGCCTGGGCAACAGAGTAAGACCCTGTCTCAAAAAAATTAAAAATAATAATAATTAAAAAATGAAAAATAGGAAGAAGATCTGTTTTTACCAACATAGATAGATCTCTAAGCTATATTGTGAGGTGTTCAGGAGGGTGGAGGGTATGAACCAAGAAGAATAAGATGACAATATTGTGTGTATGTATAAAGAGATAACTGTTGGCCGGGCGCGGTGGCTCACGCCTGTAATCCCCGCACTTTGGGAGGCTGAGGCGGGCAGATCACGCGGTCAGGAGATTGAGACCATCCTGGCTAACATGGTGAAACCCTGTCTCTACTAAAAATACAAAAACAAAATTAGCCAGGCGTGGTGTCGGGCGCCTGTAGTCCCAGCTACTCAGGAGGCTGAGGCAGGAGAATGGCGTGAACCCGGGAGGCAGAGCTTGTAGTGAGCCGAGATCGTGCCACTGCACTCCAGCCTGGGCAACAGAGCAAGACTCCGTCTCAAAAAAAAAAAAAAAAAAAGGGATAACGGTCAATGCACAGAAAAAAAAGATCTGAACCTCTTCCCAAGTGGTTTTGTCTGGAAAGGTGTAGTTAACAGTGGTGGTGATGACTGAGGAAGAGGGTCCTTTAAGTTTTTTCTGGAATGAATTTCTTTTTTTGTTTGTTTTTTGATATGGATTCTCGCTCTGTCACCCAGGCTAAAGTGCAGTGAGGCAATCTCAGCTCACTGCACCCTTCGCCTCCCGGGTTCAAGTGATTCTCCTGCCTCAGCCTCCCGGGTAGCTGGGATTACAGGCGCACCACCACGCCTGGCTAATTTTTGTATTTGTAGTAGAGATGGGGTTTCACCATGTTGGCTAGGCTGGTCTCAAACTCCTGACCTCAGGTGATCTGCCCTCCTCGGCCTGCCAAAGTGCTGGGATTACAGGCGTGAGCCACGCGCCTGGCCTGGAATGAATTTCTGAAATGAGAATGTGTTATGTAAAACTTCTGCCAAAAAAAGTGACCTGCTTGGAGTCTGTCATTGTAAAGAATTTAAGTAACACCGAAAAGTTTAAGAGTAAAAAATAATAACCCATCTCATTACCCAAAATAACCATCAGTGAACATCATTCTAGATATCCTTCCAAGTAGACCCGAAAATAGGCCACTGGGTAGAAGGATAGGACGGGATGAAGGGAAAGGAGAAAGGGTGAGAATTAAAGTTATACACATCTTTTTTAATTAAAAGTATTACATTTAATTTTAACTTGACTTCAAAAGAAGAAAATGGACACTTACAAATTTTGCTGAACTTCAAACAAATGTTTCTTCACCATAAAATTCACTTGGACTCTGAAGTTAAGATAAATTATGTAAAGCACAAGAAAACTGGATTTTCTGCCGGGCGCAGTGTCTCACGCCTGTAATCCCAGCACTTTGGGAGGCCGAGGCAGGTGGATCCACCTGTGGTCAGGAGTTCAAGACCAGCCTGGCCCAAATGGTGAAACCCCATCTCCACTAAAAATACAAAAATTAGTTGGGAGTGGCGGCGGAAGCCTATAATTCCAGCTATTTGGGAGGCTCAGGCAGGAGAATTGCTTGAACCCGGGAGGCAGGGTTTGCACTGAGCCAAGATCATGCCATTGCGTTCCAGCCTGGGCAACAAGAACGAAACTCTATCTCGGCAAAAAAAAAAAAAAAAAAAGTGGATTTTTTTTTTCAAGCCATTCTTCTGCCTTAGCCTCCCGAGTAGTTGGGACCACAGGTGCCTGCCACCACACCCGGCTAATTTTTTGTATTTTTAGTAGAGACGGGGTTTCACCGTGTTAGCCAGGATGGTCTCGATCTCCTGACCTCATGATCCGCCCACCACAGCCTCCCAAAGTGCTGGGATTACAGGCGTTAGCCACTGCGCCTGGCAGGTGGATTTTTTAAATTACATGTTTCAGTTTCTTGTTTGTTTTTTTAGAGACAGGGTGTCACTCTCCCAGGCTGGAGTGCAGTGGCACAATCATAACTCACTACAGCCTCGACTTCCTGGGCTCAAGCGATCCTCCTGTCTCAGCCTCCTGAGTAGCTGGGAGCACAGGCACATGCCATCACAAACTAGTTTCTTTCAAAAACTCCTCATGGTTATGGTATTCTTGGACTTCTTTCATGCGTGACCATGGTGCCTATTGTTTTTATGTCTGCATGACAACCCCATTTGATAGTTTATTCTGAAGTTTATCTCTGGGAAATTATTAGAAGTGTCTCCACTGTGTGTCAGCATTAAATGGTGCTGTGGCCACATTCAGAAGCCAGCTTGTTTTTTTTCACATTGCAAATAATTTACTTTTTCAGTCTCAATGCCTGCAGAATTTGTCTCTTTCATTTCCATCAGCTTCTCTCTGATTGCTGTAATTTAGACTTTTTGAAAATGTATTCTCCCTGATTATGTAAAACCTTCAATATTTATTTGGTTTTCGGTTTGTTTGTTTTTGTCCCCAACAAAGAGAGGGAGCTGGGGGTTTTGTTTGTGACAATACCCTCAGATACCAGCACAGGGCCTGACACAGGGCAGTGCCCAGTCAATCACAACCAGGGGTAAAGGTAAAGAAGAGAAACTCAGGCCGGGCGCGGTGGCTCACACCTGTAATCTCATCACTGTGGGAGGCCGAGGCAGGCAGATCACCTGAGGTCAGGAGTTTCAGACCACCCTGGCCAACATGGTGAAACCACATCTCTACTAAAAATACAAAAATTAGCAGGGTATGGTGGCATGTGCCTGTAGTCCTAGCTACTCAGGGGGCTGAGGCAGGAGAATCATTCAAACCCATGAGGTGGAGGTTGCAGTGAGCCGAGATCATGCCACTGCACTCCAGCCTGGGCAACAGAACAAGACTCCATCTCAAAAACATAAACAAAACAAAACAAAAAATAAAAACAAAATAAATATATACTTATAAAATGTGGCCATTGCAATGGCTCACGCCTGTACTCCCAACAGTTTGGGAGGCTGAGGCGGGAGGATGGCTTGAGGCCAGGATTTCAAGACCAGCCTGGGCTACATACTGAGACCCATCTCTACAAAAATAAAAATATTAGCCAAGCATGGTGGCTTGCACCTGCAGTCCCAGCTACTTGGGAGGCTGAGGCGGGAGGATCACTTGAGCCCAGGAGTTGGAGGCTGCAGTGAGCTATGATCACAACACTGCACTCCAGCACAGGCAACAGATCAAGACCCTGTCTCTTAAAAAAAAAATTAAAAATTTAAAAGCTATATTAAATAAATTAAATATTAAGTAAATATAAATATAAGTATATATGTATGTATATGCATGTGTATGCATACGTCTATGTCTATTACACATATTTATATATGTGTATATATGTAGACACATATGCATACATATGTACATATTAATATTTGCTTTTCTGGATGGGCACGGTGGCTCACACCTGTAATCCAAACACTTTGGGAGGCTGAGGCGGGCAGATCACTGGAGGTTAGGAGTTCGAGAGCAGCCTGGCCAACATGGTGAAACCCCATCTCTACTAAAAATACAAAAATTAGCTGGGCGTGGTGGCGCATGCCTGTAATCCCAGCTACTCGGGAGGCAGAGGCAGGAGAATCTCTTGAACCAGGGAGGCGGAGGTTGCAGTGAGCCAAGACCTCGCTACTGCACTCTAGCCTGGGTGACAGAGTGAGATTCTGTCTCAGAATTCTCAGAAAAAAAAAAATGTATATATTTGCTTTTTCTGCATAAAATAACTCAAGAAGTGAGTTATTTTCTGCATAAAATAACACAGCAAAGTGGATATAAGTAGCTGCTTCCAGGAAGGAAAAAAGGGTGGCGGGAAGCTTTTAACCTAACTCCTTTGTGCCAAGTCAACACATTACCCAGCCAAATAGAAAAATAAATTCAAACGATGAAAAGAAAGGCCGCCAAGGGTTTGCTGGGTGGCGGGATGGTACTCACCAGGGTGCGTAGGAAGCCGCTATGAAGAAATAGATGACCATCCGGTCGAACATGTGTAGACAGTGTTCCACCATCCTAGGGCGGCAGAGAAGCCGGCAGTCACAGCCCCTGCACAGCAGGGAAGGGCCAGTGCCCCCAGAGCCGTGCCCTGGGCTGATCGTGCCTGCCTACAGGTTAGCAGGGCTGGGCTCCTCTGTCCAGCCAAGACCCCTTGGCCCTCAGAATCCCCATCTGTAAGTGACCAGAGCAGTGGTCTTCAAACCAGGCTCCTTATCACCCTAGGGGCTGCATGGAGACACCTTGCCTCGGGGGTCCCACTGAGGGCCTTGCGCCCCTACAGGTAAGGATTGAACATCCTCCGTCCCACTTTTTTTTTTTTTTTTTTTTTTAAGATAAGGTCTTGCTCTGTCTCCCAGGCTGGAGTGCAGTGGCACGATCTCAGCTCACTGCAACCTCCGCTTCCCGGATTCAAGCCATTTTCTTGCCTCAGCCTTCCAAGTAGCTGGGATTACAGGCACCTGCCACCATGCCCAGCTAGTTTTTGTATTTTTAGTAGAGACGGGGTTTCGCCATGTTGGCCAGACTGGTCTCAAACTCCTGAACTCCAGTGATCCACCCGCCTCGGTCTCCTAAAGTGCTGGGATTACAAGCGTGAGCCACCGCGCCTGGCCATCCTCCCCTACTTTAATCAGAGCCACTGTGCATTTCTGCTTTATATACTGGGTTTTTCCAAAGATTTATAATGGGGAAAGAATTCTGTGGACAAAGTGCAAAAATGGCCAGATGGAGTGGCTCACACCTGTAATTCCAGAGCGTTGGGAGGCTGAGGCAAGAGAATTGCTTGAGCTCAGGAGTTGGAAACCAGCCTGGGCAACACAGTGAGACCTCATCTCTACTAAAAATTAGGAAGATCAGCCAGGCATAATTGTGCATGCCTGTAGTCCTAGCTACTCCAGAGGCTGAGGCAGGAGGATCTCTTGACCCTGGGGGGTGGAGACTGCAGTGAGCCATGTTTGTGCCACTGCACTCCAGTCTGGGCAACTGAGCTAGATCCTGTCTCAAAAAAAAAGTGCAAAAACTACTAAATTACGTGCCCCTCAAGACTGTCTGGGAGCTGACATTCTAATGCTAGAAGAGCTTAGTGGTTCGGATCCAAGCTGTGGAGCCAAAAGGCCTGGGTTCGAATTCCAGCTCTACACTTCAGGAGTACATAACCTTGAGCAAGTTACCTATTTGATCTAGGTCTCAGCTTCCTTCTCTGTAAAATACGGAGGATGCCAGCAACCTGACATGGGGCTGTGGGGAGGATTAAATTAGCTAATACCCAGCACAGTACATAGTAAGTGCTCAATAAATACCAGCTGTTTTGGCCAGGCATGGTGGCTCATGCCTGTAATCCCAGCACTTTGGGAGGCCGAGGTGGGTGGATCACCTAAGGTCAGGAGTTTGAGACCAGCCTGGCTAACATGGTGAAACCCCGTTTCTACAAAAAATACAAAACATTCCCCGTCTCTACTAAAAATACAAAAAATTAGCCGGGTGTGGTGGTGGGCACCTGCAGTCCCAGCTACTTGGGAGGATGAAGCAGGAGAATGGCATGAACCTGGGAGGCGGAGCTTGCAGTGAGCCGAGATCATGCCACTGCACTCCAGCTTGGGCAACAAGAGTGAAACTCTGTCTCAAAAAAAAAATAAAAAATAGATAAATAATAAAAATAAATAAACACCAACCATTTTTATGATGACCTCACCTTGTGTAGTGAGCGATAACCCTCAATACATGGGACTGGAATGGTGCCAGCCTCCACAATGGTGACCAATGAGTCAAGCCCCTAGTATTCACACACTGGGACCCTCCCCTCCCAAAACAGATAAGGTAAACTCAGGGAACAAATAGGACATTGCAGAAATGATGGTGTGTGGTTCCTGAGGCCAGATCATAAAAGACATTACAGCTTCTGCCTTGTTCTATTAGGTCGCTAAGTTTGGGGAAAACAAGCTCCCATGTGGCTGTGAAGACAGCCACACTACAACCCAGCACTAGCTCACCAGCCAAGTGAGGGAGCTTAGAGCCTCCAGCCCCAGTCAAGCCATCAGATGACAGCAGCCCCAGCCAGCCTCTGACTACAGGAAACAGCACAGACTGGAGCCACACAGCTAAAGCTCTCAAACTCTTATTTGAGACAGAATAAGTGTTTCTTGTTATTTTAAGCCATAGTGCTCTGGGATACTTGGTTACAAAGCAATCACTGACCAGTACAAACTGTGGCTCTGTCTAGCAAAGTGCAGCCCTGAACAAATTTGACTAATGATTGTATGCACGGCTCAACTGCATGTCTTCCTAGAAATTAAAGGGAGTGGCATACAGCTTTATGGGGGGCCTGGATTCCCAGAGTCAGCTTGGGTTGAATGTGGCTGATATGCAACCTTGAGCAAATAAGGTTTCTTTTCTTTTTCTTTTCTTTTCTTTTTCTTTTTTTTTTTTTCAACAGATTCTCACTCCGTTGCCTTAGCTGGAGTACAGTGGCACTATCTAGACTCACTGCAACCTCCGCCTACCAGGTTCAAGCAATTCTCATGCCTCAGCCCCGTGAGTAGCTGGGATTACAGGTGTGTGCCAGCCCCAGTGCCTGGCTAATTTTTGTATTTTTAGTAGAGACAGGGTTTCACCATGTTGGCCAGGCTGGTTTCAAACTCTTGACCTCAAGTGATCCTCCTACCTCGGCCACCCAAAATGCTGGGATTACAGGCATGAGACACCTTGCCTGGCCTGTAATTTTTTTTTTTTTAATCAAAACTAGCCAGGCACAGTGGCTCACACTTGTAATCCTGGCACTTTGGGAAGCCAAGGAGGGCAGATCGCCTGAGCCCAGGAATTCAAGACCAGCCTGGGCAACATGATGAAACCCCATCTGTAC
The DNA here is from genome assembly GCF_028858775.2 of Pan troglodytes. NCBI lineage: Eukaryota > Metazoa > Chordata > Mammalia > Primates > Hominidae > Pan > Pan troglodytes. Next base: position 10,847,024 of record NC_072404.2, read on the forward strand.
AAGAAATACATAAAATTAGCTAGATGAGGTGGTGCATGCCTGTAGTCCCAGCTACTCGGGAGGCTGAGATAAGAGGATCGCTTGAGCCCTGGAGGTGGAGGCTGCGGTGAACCGAGATGACGTTATCACACTCCAGCCTGGGTGACAGACTGAGACCCCATCTCAAAAAAAAATAAAAATCAAAACTGTAATACTCAGGGATTCTAGTGCCTGCATTGCAGAATTATTAGAAAGATTAGGGAATGGCGCCTGTAGCATGCCTGGAACGAAGCCCAGAGGGGAGCTGGCCCGTCGTGACCACCCTGCAGCCAGCAAGGGCTTTTCTCTTGGTCCTCTCAGAAGCAAGCAAAACAAGTCAGGCGTGAAGGCTCATTCCCGAAACTCCAGCACTTTGGGAGGCTGAAGCAGGTGGATCACTAGAGCCCATGAGTTGGAGAACAGCCTGGGCAACATGGTGAAACCCCATCTCTACAAAAAGATACAAGAATTAGCCAGGCATGATGACACACACCTGTGGTCTCAGTTACTCAGGCAGCTGAGGCAGGAGGTGCTTGAGCCCTGGAGGTGGAGGCTACAGTGAGCTGAGACTGTACCACTGGACTCCAGCCTGGGCAACAGATTGAGACTCTTTCTCAAAAAACAAACAAACAAACAAACAAACAAACAAAAAAGAAAACAAGTTGGCCAGGCACAGTGGCTCACACCTGTAATCCCAACACTTTGGGAGGCCGAGGTGGGTGGACCATCTGAGGTCAGGAGTTCGAGACCAGCCTGGCCAACATGGCGAAACCCCATCTCTACCCACCCCCCAAAAAAATACAAAAATTAGCTGGACGTGGTGGTGCATACCTGTAGTCCCAGCTACTCGGGAGGCTGAGGCAGGAGAATTGCTTGAACCCAGGAGGCAGAGGTTGCAATGAGCTGAGATAGCGCCACTGCACTCCTGCCTGGGCTACAGAGTGAGACTCCATCTCAAAAAAAACAAAAAACAACAACAAAAAAAGTGAGCAAACCAGGCTCCCGTGGGCGAGGTGGTCTGCCCTGAAGAGACTCAACTGCAGCCTGTTTAAGGCAGGGCTTGTGCCTCCTGCAAAGCCAGCCTGTGGGTCGCCCAGCCCAGCCCCTCCCAGCTCAGTGGAGAATGTCACCAGGCAGACCGGATGTCCTGGTTCACCCCCCGGGCTGCCATGGGTCCTCCTGCCCCGACCCCCTACCCGGCATGGGTCCCCTCTGGGCGGGAGGCACCTGAGGTGGCTCTTCTTCCAGGAGATGGTGTGAAACACAGTGGACACCACGAAGAGGCCGCAGAGGCCGAGGCCGTAGATCCAGGCAGAGATGGTCTCCCAGTCATCGTCCGACAGGAAGTAGAGGTTGGAGCTGCCCAGGATGCTGGGGATGATCCAGAACTGGAGGGGCAGGGACGGCAGGGACAGGTGCAGCAGCTGGGTGGCTCAGAGCACACCTCCTGCCCCGTCCCCGGCTGAGCTGCCCAACGTGGCAGCACTCGGCTCTTGAAATGTGGTCAGTGCCACTGAAGAACGGAATCATTTTATTTCACTTTAAGGGATTCAAGTGTAAATTTCCTTTCTTTCTTCCTTCCTTCCTTCCCTCCCTCTCTCCTTTCCCTTTCCTTCTTTCCTTCCAGCCTTCCTTCCTTCCTCCCTTCTTTCCTTCCTTTCCTTTCCCTTTTCCCCTTTCCCCTTTCCTTTGCTTTTTTTCTTTTCTTCCTCTTTTCCTTTCCTCTTTCTTTCTTCCCCTTCCCTCCTCCCTCTCTCCTCCCTCCCTCCCTCCCTTCCTCCCTTTCTCTCTTCCTTCCTTCCTTGTCTTGTCCCCCATGCTGGAGTGCAGTGGTGCAATCACAGTTCACTACAGCCTCAACTTCCTGGGCTCAAGTGATCCTCCCACCTTGGCCTCCCAAGTACCTGGGACTACAGGCACACACCACCACGACTGGCCAATTTTTATATTTTTTATAGAGGTGGGGTCTGGCTATAATGCCCAGGCTGGTCTTGAACTCCTGACCTCAGGCTATCCTCCCACCTTGGCCTCCAAAGGACTGGGATTATAGGCGTGAGCCACCATGCCCAGCCTCAGGTGTCAATTTCAACAGCCACGTGGGGCCAGTGGCTGCCAACCTGGACAGTGCAGGTCTAGATCTTTGATTCAATTCTCAAAGGGGTCCATGTATGAAACGGTCAAAGACCACGTCCCAGAGAGTGGCCATCCCCACCACATCCCAGCCACTCTCTGGGCCACCACACAGAGAAGTATGATGTGCCACATGTCACCCATCATCACCACTGATGTCCTGACCTCATCTGCTTGGACTGCCCTGAAGGAAGAGCCCAGCCCTAAGCAGCACAGGCGCCCAGGTACCATTCAGCTTGTAAACGGGTTTAAATAGTGGATGGTGGCCAGGTGCGGTGACTCACACCTGTAATCCCAGCACTTTAGGAGTCCGAGGCAGGCAGATCACGAGGTCAGGAGTTCGAGACCAGCCTGGCCAATATGGTGAAACCCCGTCTCAACTGAAAAATACAAAAAATTAGTCAGGCATGGTGGTGCGCGCCTGTAATCCCAGCTACTCAGGAGGCTGAGGCAGGAGAATTGCTTGAACCCAGGAGGTGGAGATTGCAGTGAGCTCAGATCGCACCACTGCACTCCAGCCTGGGCGACAGAGCAAGACTCTGTCTCAAAAAAAAAAAAAAAAAGTAGGCAGGTGGGAATTCAGCCCCTACCGTGTGCATCCTCCAGGACTCACTGAACGCAATCTGCCTGCAAGATCAGCCCAGGTGAGTCCCAAAGGAAAGAGGTGTCCCGCTAGCCTCCCCGACAGCCAGGCTGGGCGCCGGATGGGGACAGGTCAACAGCAATGCACCAGAATGGGATGGCTCCTTAATAAGAGGCCATCAGCCACCCACATGTCCATCTGCGCATGGCAGACTGAACATCAACAGGGAAGATAGAAGCCTTGCTGTAGGGGATGGAATTATAACTTTAAAAAATCATTTCTGGCCGGGTGCGGTGGCTCACACCTGTAATCCCAGCGCTTTGGGAGGCTGAGGCCAGGAGGATCACCTGAGGTCAGGAGTTCAAGACCAGCCTGGCCAACATGGTAAAACCCCCTCTCTACTAAAAATACATAAATTAGCTAGGCATGGTGGCATGCGTCTGTAATTCCAGCTACCTGGGAGGCTGAGGCAGGAGAATCGCTTCAACCCAGGAGGCGGAGGTTGCAGAGAGCCAAGATCACGCCACCATACTCCAGCCTGGGTGACAGAGCGAGATTCCATCTCAGAAAAAAAGAAATCACTTTCATCAATCTTATTACATCATCTTAAAAAAATAAACAGCAACTGGCCAGGTGCAGTGGCTCATGCCTGTAATCCCAGCACTTTGGGAGGCTGAAGCAGGTAGATCACTTGAGGCCAGGAGTTTGAGACCAGTCTGGTCAACAGGGTGAAACCCCATCTCTACTAAAAATACAAAAATTAGCCAGGCGTGATGGCGCACGCCTGTAGTCCCAGCAAGACTCCATTTTTAAAAAAATAAATAAACAGCAGCTATCCATGCTACTTCATAATTTGGGGACATGATTCTCATTAGGCTGTAGACTCCAATTATGTTTTGTGCTATTTTAAAATATATATACATTTTTTTTTAGTGATGGAATCTCTCTATGTTGCCCAGGCTGGAGTGCAGTGGTACAATCATAGCTCACTGCAGCCTCGACATCCTGGGTTCACATGATCCTCTTGCCTTGGCCTCCTGAGTAGCTGGGACCACAGACACATGCCACTGCGCCTGGCTCCTAGTTTGTGCTATTTTGCGATCACCTACCATGCCTAGTATTCATTGAGTTCCTCTCTCACTCATTCATTCATTCCACAAACCTGTGAGCACAGGACATGTCCTCAGGAATGAAATGATACATGCCCATCACCCTGCCCTCACCCTGTGCTCATAGGTGCTAACTGAGGGAGCATCCAATAAATGAATGAGTTAACAGCAGGGGCCTGGTACCTGTGACTCAGTCACCCACTTCCTGGAGCCTGCTGGACTATGAATATGCCTTGTGTTTATAGCATCAGTGGTCAGAGGAGATCATAAATAGGTTTTTGTCCCCAGCCTCACAGCTTCTCTCAGGTATGATGGCAGAATCAATTCAGCACTTTTTTTTTTTTTGTAAACGAGTCTCACTCATTCTGTCCTGCACTCAACTGGAGTAAAGTGGCACAATCTTGGCTCACTGCAGCCTCTGCCTCCTGGGTTCAAGTGATTCTCCTGCCTCAGCCACCTCAGTAGCTGGGATTACAGGCACACACTACCACACCTGGCTAATTTTTGTATTTTTAGTAGAGATGGGGTTTCGCCATGTTGGCCAGGCTGGTCTCGAACTCCCAACCTCAAGTGATCCGCCCGCCTCAGCCACCCAAAGTGCTGGGATTACAGGTGTGAGCCACTGCATCCGGCCAATTCAGCACCTCTTTCCTCAGGAGTGTGCTGTCAAAGAAACACACTTGTCAATGTGCCTACATTGTGCCAACATGGTGCCTTCAGCAACATTCACAGCCACCCTTGGGAGTGGCTCTTACGATGTCCATTCTACAGATAAGGAAACTGAGGCTCAGGGCCACTAAATGATGGAGCTGGGATTCAAAGGCAGGTCTTCTCTTCCTAGAGCTTTACTTTTTGGGGTGCAGTGTAGACTTGTGTCGATGAGTTAGCTTGAGGCTTTGGGCAGATTCTCTCACCCAAGCCTCAGTTTCCTCCCTTGCAAAAGAGGGAGTCATGTGTTCATTCTCAAATATTTTCCGAGCCCCTACGATGCACACAGCATGGGGCTTCAGAGATGAGCCAGTGAGAACCAGTCTCTGCTCAGCAGAGCACCTGCTCAAAAGGGACTGACTGAGAAAATGCGAACTTAGAACCCAGTGTGGGCTGGGCACGGTGGCTCACACCTGTAATCCCAGCCCTATGGGAGGCCAAGGCGGGTGGATCACGAGGTCAGGAGATCGAGACCATTCTGGCTAACACGGTGAAACCCCGTCTCTACTAAAAATACAAAAAATTAGCCGGGCTTGGTGGCGGGTGCCTGTAGTCCCAGCTACTCGGGAGGCTGAGGCAGGAGAATGGCATGAATCCAGGAGGCAGAGCTTGCAGTGAGCCGAGATAGCACCACTGCACTCCAGCCTGGGGAACAGAGCAAGAGTTCGTCTCAAAAAAAAAAAAAAACAAAACAATAACAACAACAACAACAAAACCAAGTGTGGTCCAGGCACACACTAAGTTCGAATCAGCACCAGCCACTCCTTTCTATGACACCGGTGGCCCATTGTTAAAGGCCTGGGCTCAGGCCAAACACACAATAGCCCCCGGGGTCTAACAGGTCAGGGCGGGGGGTTTGAGAATTAATTCACCTCCACACACGCTATCTGGGCACTTCCCTGTGCCAGGTGTGCTGAGATGTCCTGAGATATCAAAGAATCCAGCAGGGGTTCTGTTTGAACTCATGTCTGCATTGCCAGGGCCTGGAGCACTGCCTGCTGCCTTGAGGGTACCCAGGAACTGTTTGCTGAATGAATATGTGATGGGCAGCTGGCATGGTGATGGGCTGTGAAGGCTACAATGGCTGGGGAGGCAGGCACTGGCTCAGAGCTTCCCAGCATCTGGGCAGAGGGGAAGACTTTGTTGGGGAACATTTCAGCAAGGCTTGGGAATGATGGAAAGGGTTTCATAGGCAGGGCTGGAGTGCAGACGAGAAATATTCCCGGTAACAGGAACAGCACGTGCAAAGGCAAGGAGTCATGTCTTCCATTTAGGAAACAGTGAGGGATTCAAGTGTTTGAGCCTGAGAGCAAGAGCATGGTGGTGGGAGGTGCGTGGACAGACGGGCTAGGAGCTTGCTAGAGTGACAGGATGCCATACTAGGTACTAGGGAGCCATCGAAGGTTCTTTTTTGTTTGTTTTTGAGACAGGGTCTTGCTCTGTCACCCAGGCTGGAATGCAATGGCATGATCTCGGCTCACTGCAACCTCCGACTCCAGGGTTCAAGAGATTCCCCTGTCTCAGCCTCCAGAGTAGCTGGGGTTACAGGTGCCCGCCACCATGCCCAGCTAATTTTTGTAGTTTTAGTAGAGGCGGGGTTTCACCATGTTGGCCAGGCTGGTCTCAAAATCCTGACCTCAGGTGATCTGCCCACCTCAGCCTTCCAAAGTGCTGGAATTATAGGCATGAGCCACCATGCTCGGCCCCATCGAAGGTTCTTAGAGCAAGACAGAGACATGGCCAGCACTGCAGTCCAGTTTACCCCAGTGGCCTTCCCTCGAGACGCACTCGCTCTTCTGAGGGCCACAGAAGACCCGAGGAACAGGCCACTTAGGACATACATGAAGGAGGTGACTTCCCCCACCCCCCTTCCCCGGAAGTGTCCCCATCTCAGCCCTGAGCTCCCCAAAAGCCAACTCACAGCATGGGTGGCACAGTTGGCCGCATGTTCATACTCTGTGGGCTGGTACCTCTTGTGGGCAGGGACTCGGTGGTTCATGAACCTGGAAGGAGAGGGAGAATTCCAGGAAGCTCCGCTGGGTAAGAGGTGCCATCCGAATTCCCAGGAAGCCTGAAGACCTTACTTCCTACTGGTAGGAAAAGAAGAGCACTCCCCTTCTCCCTTTTTCATCTCCCCCCCCCCCTTCTTCCTCCCCTCCCTCACTCTTTCCGATCATTAAATGGTTTTGGATTATCCAATATTTTGTGCCTAATCCCCAATGCGGTATTTGTTACAAAATTTTACTAAATGCTAGATACGGCATTCTCTTCATTTACCTTTTTTATTTTTATTTTTTGAGATGGAGTCTCGCTCTGTCGACAGACTGGAGTGTAGTGGCGTGATCTCAGCTCACTGCAACCTCTGCCTCCCAAGTTCAAGCAATTCTCTTGCCTCAGCCTCCTGAGTAGCTGGGCATGTGCCACCACGCCAGGCTAATTCTTGTATTTTTAGTAGAGAAGGGGTTTCACCATGTTGGCCAGACTGGTCTCAAACTCCTGACCTCAGGTGATCCGCCCGCCTCAGCCTTCCCAAGTGCTGGGATTACAGGCGTGAGATACCACGTCCGGGCTTTTTTTTTTTTTTTTTTTTTTTACACAGGGTCTTACTCTGTCTCTCAGGCTGGAGTGCAGTGGTACAATCATGGCTCACTGCTGCCTCCACCTCCTGGGCTCAAGTGATCCTCCCGCCTCAGCCTCCTGAGATGCTGGGACTACAGGCACAATCTACCATGCCCGGCTAAATTTTTTTGTATTTTTTATAGAGACAGGGTTTAATCACGTTGCCCAGGCTGGTCCCGAACTCCTGGGCTCAAGCGATCCTCCCACCTTGGCTTCCCAAAGTGCTGGGATTACAGGCGTGAGCCACCGCTTCCGGCCTCATTTCCTGTTTCTTATTTTCTCTAAGTACAACTTACAAACAATATAGCTCTGCAAGGGGGCAGCTTGAAGGATTTTTACAGATGCATAGACCCACTAAACCACCATCCAGGAAGAGCTACGGCTCACTCCTCACCCCCAAGAAAGTGCCCAGTGCCCCCTCCCATGGGTACCTCTTCCCAGGGAAACCACCCTCTGCCGTTGTCTTCTTGGACTTGTTTCCCCTGTTCTTGAACTTGCTCAATGAACTCCCGCAGAACACGCTGTTTTCTGTCTGGCTTCTTTTGCTTAACGTGATTTTTGCGAGATTCATCCACATTTTGGGGTACAGCAACTGGTAGTTTTCTTTTTTTCTTTTTTCTTTTTTTTTTTGAGACGGAGTCGTGCTCTGTCGCCCAGGCTGGAGTGCAGTGGTGCGATCTCGGCTCACTGCAAGCTCTGCCTCCTGGGTTCACGCCATTCTCCTGCCTCAGCCTCCTGAGTAGCTGGGACTACAGGCGCCCGCCATCATGCCCAGCTGATTTTTTATATTTTTAGTAGAGACGGGGTTTCACTGTTTTAGCCAGGATGGTCTCGAACTCCTGACCTCGTGATCCGCCTGCCTCGGCCTCCCAAAGTGCTGGAATTACAGGCGTGAGCCACCGTGCCTGGCCAAGCAACTGGTAGTTTTCATGGCTGTATTGTATTCCACTGGGTGAACAGACCACAAGTGACTTCTCCAACCCACTGCAGGGGGACACTCCTGTTTGGGGATATTATGGAGAACTCGGCCCATGAACTTTTTTGTGCATATTTTTTGGTGAACACGTGCACTTATTTCTGCTGGGCTCAGGTGAAATTGCTACATGACTTTATCTTAAAAATAAACGTTCCTGGCCAGGGGCAGTGGCTCACGCCTGTAATCCCAGCACTTTAAGAGGCCGAGGCAGGCGGATCACTTTAGGCCAGCAGTTCGAGACCAGCCTGGTCAACATGGTGAAACCCCATCTCTACTAAAAATACAAAAATTAGCTGGGAGTGGTGGCATGTGCCTGTAATCCCAGATACTTGGGAGGCTGAGGCAGAAGAATCGCTTGAGGGAGGTGGAGGTTGCAGTGAGCCAAGATCGTACCATTGCACTCCAACCTGGGCGACAGAGTGAGACTCCATTTCAAAAATATATATATATATTAGCCAGGCGTGGTGCCACAGGCCTGTAATCGCAGCTACTTGGGAGGCTGAGGCAGGAGAATCACTTGAACCCGGGAGGCAGAAGTTGCAGTGAGCCGAGATTGTGCCACTGCACTCCAGCCTGGGTGACAGAGAGAGACTCGTTCTCAAAAAAACCAAACCAAACCAAAACAAACAAAACAAAAATTCCCGATGTTTTGGTGTCTTTTTAGAATCTTCAAAGCGTTATCACCTCTGTTTAATCCTCACCGGAGCACCACGTGGAGCTATTGGCCATTTTACAGATGGAGAAGCTACAGGTCAGGGAGGTGAGGGAAAGAAATCACCCGGTGGGAAGGGACTCAACCCAGCCCTGGTTGACTCCGACGTCTGGTTCTGCCTTGACGCAAGTCTGTGCTCGGGGACTTAGTCAGGCTGGGAAGACAGACAAGGGTTGGCTGGGCAGGGAAGAGGCATCCAAGAACTGGGGCTAAGGTCTGCACACACCTGGCTGTCGGACCAGCAGCCGGGACCACAGCTGCATGTCTTCAGCCCACACAGGCTCGGAATCAGCTCACCTGGACGTTGCCAAGCAGCAGCCACCCAATGGGGTTAAACTCCACTAAACACACCAAAAACTTTCCCCTCAGGTCCGATGGTTACTTTGTAGACTGCCCCCCAAACAAATGAGTGTATGGTTCAGGACAAATGACTCCATGCAGTATATATGGGTCACTAAGCATTTATTGGGCACTTTCTGTATGCTGGCGTCATATCAGGAGTGCATGGAGCATTTATTCAGCATCTCCGGTGTGCTGGCTCCACGCTCATCAAGACCCTGGAACATTCACTGAGCACCTTCTGTGTGCTGGCTCCATGCTAAGTACAGTTCATGAAGCATTTGTTAAGCACCTCCTGTATGCTGGATCCAGGTTAAGTACAGTTACAGAGCATTCATTGAGCACCTTCCGTATGCTGGCCTCATGCTAAGTACAGCTCATGGAGCACTTATTAGGCAGCTTCTGTGTGCTGACTCCATGCTAAGTATAGTTCATGAAGCATTCATTGAGCACCTTCTGTGTGCTGGCTCCATGGTAAGTGCAGCTCATGGAGCATTTATTAAGCACCTTCTGTGTGCTGGCTCCATGAAAAGTGCAGCTAATGGAGCATTTATTAAGCACCCTCTGTGTGCTGGCTCCCCTTCTGTATGCTGGCTCCATGCTAAGTACAGTTCATGGTGCATTTATTAAGTACCTTTGATGTGTTGGCTCCGTGCTAAGTATAGTTCATGAAGCATTTATTAAGCACCTTTTGTGTGCTGGATCCATGCTAAGTGCAGCTCATGGAGCATTTATTAAGCACCTTCTGTGTGCTGGCTCCATGCTAGTACAGACCTGGGGCATTGATTGAGCACCTTCTGTGTGCTAGCTGTATGCTAGCATAGTTCAGGGCTCATTTATGGAGCATATTGTGTATGCTGGCTTTACGTATGCTGGTATGGGCAGGGCAGGAGTGAAAGCTCGGCAGGGGGGTCTGCCAGGCACTGACACTGTGATTTTCCCTGGGACACTTGGCGCCTGGGTGAGTCCAGGGGTCTCCAGGTTCGGGTGACTGCTCTCTGCCTGCATCCAGCTGGGACTCCATGGTCACGTGATTCCAGTCAGTCAAGTGACTTCAACGCCAGGGTCACGCCGAGCCCATTCGACAGATGAGAAAACTAAGACCCCTGGGGCCAGGCTTCTGCAGCAAGCCAGAGAGACACCAACCCCCATCTCCCACGGCCGCAGCAGCCTTGCAGGGGCAGACTGAAAACTGGAATTACAGTCACAGAGAACATGGAGGACCCACCCTGGGGACCCCATTGAAGCCGCCCCCAGGAGCCCAGAACACGCCGCCCATCCACCCACCTTCCTCAAGGTGGGCGAGGAAGCTGCCTGTGGCCAAGACTGGCTTATGTTTGTTTGTTTGTTTGTTTTTTGAGATGGAGTCTCTTTTTTTTTTTGAGACGGAGTCTTGCTCTGTCGCCCAGGCTGGAGTGCAATGGCGCTGTCTTGGCTCACTGCAACCTCTGCCTCCCGGGTTCAAGTGATTATCCTGCCTCAGCCTCCCTAGCAGTTGGAACTACAGGCGCCCGCCACCACACTCGGCTAATTTTTGTATTTTTGGTAGAGACGGGTTTTCACTATGTTGGCCAGGTTGGTCTCAATCTCCTCACCTCATGATCTGCCTGCGTCAGCCTCCCAAAGTGCTGGGACTACAGGCGTGAGCCACTGTGCCCAGCCAAGACTGGCTTATTAACTAATAAGTAATAACAACGAAAATGGTGATATGGGTTGAACCGTGTCCTCCCAGCATTCACACATCGAAGCCCTAACTCCTGGTATTCAGAAGGGGACCTCATTTGGGAACAGGATTGGAGCAGATTTCATTAGTTAAGATGAGGCCAGGGCCGGGCGTGGTGGCTCACACCTGTAATCCCAGCACTTTGGGAGGCCGAGGCGGGCATATTACAAGGTCAGGAGATCGAGACCATCCTGGCTAACACAGTGAAACCCCATCTCTACTAAAAATACAAAAAAATTAGCTGGGTGTGGTGGCGGGCACCTGTAGTCCCAGCTACTTGGAGGCTGAGGCAGGAGAATGGCATGAACCCAGGAGGTGGAGGTTGCAGTGAGCCAAGATCACGCCACTGCACTCCAGCCTGGGAGACAGAACAAGACTCCATCTCAAAAAAAAAAAAAAAAAAAAAGAGCCCAGACTGCAGTAGGGTGGGCCCCCATCCAATATGAGTAGGGTTCCCTAAAAAGACAAAACAGGCCGGGCATGGTGGCTCACACCTGTAATCCCAGCACTTTGGGAAGCGGAGGTGGGTGGATCATCTGAGGTCAGGAGTTTAAGACCAGCCTGGCCAACACGGCAATACCCCATCTCTACTAAAAAAAAATACAAAAATTAGCCAGGCGTAGTGGTGGGCGACTGTAATCCCAGCTACTCGGGAGGCTGAGGCAGGAGAATTGCTTGAATCTGGGAGGCGGAGGTTGTGCTGAGCCAAGATCGTGCCACTGCACTCTAGCCTGGGCAACAAGAGCGAGACTCTGTCTCCAAAAAAAAAAAAAAAAAGACGAAAGAGACACAGAGAGGACAACATCAAATGAAGACAGAGACACACGGGGACGACAGCCATGTGACGGTGGAGGCAGAGATTGTGGCAATGCGAAGAAATATCTGCTGTTGTAAGCCGCTGCTGTGTCGTCACCTGTGATTCCAGCCCTCGGACAAAAACACAGGTGCATGTCGTGCTTGTTTTTTTCTTTATTTTTATTTCTTTTTAATTTGAGACCGAGTCTTGCTCTATCACCCAGGCTGGAGTGCAGTGGCGCGATCTCGGCTGACTGCAACCTTCGCCTCCTGGGTTCAAGTGATTCGCCTGCCTCAGACTCCTGAGTAACTGGAATTACAGGCGCCCGCCACCAGGCCTGGCTATTTTTTGTATTTTTAGTAGAGATGGGGTTTCCCCATGTTGGCCAGGCTAGTCTCAAACTCCTGACCTCAGGTGATCCACTTGTCTCTGGCTCCTAAAGTGCCGGGATTACAGGCCTGAGCCACTGTGCCCGGCCTTTGTTGTTGGTTTTTGTTTTTGTTTTTTTGAGAAAGGGTCTTGCTCTGTGGCCCTACTATCATAGCTCACTGCAGCCTCGACCTCCTGGGCTCGAGCAATCCTCCCACCTCAGCCTCCCGAGTAGCTGGGACTACAGGTGCACACCACCACACCCGGCTAATTTATTTTTATTTTTATTTTTGTAGAAGTGAGGTCTCACTATGTTGTCCAGGCTGGTCTCAAACTCCTGACCTCAGTTAATCCTCCCACCTCAGCCTCCCAAAGTGTTGGGATTACAGGCATGAGCCACTGCGTCTGGCCTCTTTACCTTTTTCTTTTGAAACAGGGTCTCACTCTGTCACCCAGGCTGGAGTGCAGTGGTGTGATCACAGCTCACTGCAAGCTTGAACTCCTGGGCTCCAGGGATCCTCCCTCTTCAGGTGCACTCCACCATGCCCAGCTAATACTTTTTAATTTTTGTAGAGATAGAGTCTCACTGTGTTGCTCAGGCTGGTCTCAAACTCCTGGGCTCAAGTAATCCTCCTGCCTCAGCCTCCTGAGTAGCTAAGATTACAGGTGCATGCCACCACACCCAGCTAATTTTTTAATTTTTTGTAGAGACTGGGTCTTGCTCTGTTGCCCAGGCTGGTCTCAAACTCCTGACCTCAAACAATCGTCCTCCCTTGGCCTCCCAAAGTGCTGGGATTACAGGAATGAGCCACCGTGCCCGGCCTCACAGTATTCATTTAGAGAGACTCTGCCCAAAAGCCCTCCAGGAGGCCGGGCCAATTTACGCTTCCCACCAACTGGGCAGGGAGTCCGGAGACCAACTATGAGGGTGTGGTTTGCACTGGTCTCCAAGGTGGGAAACCTATTCTCCCCGAGGTCTCTCCCTCTACCTGCCACCAGGTGCAGGCCTGCAGCCCTGGCTTCCCCTGCTCCTGTAACAAACACCAGGAAACCACCAAGGGTGCCAGCCACATGGGTCCCAGGGTGATGTCACGGTTGCCGTGGCGACCTGGGGCGGGCAGTTATTTATTTATTTCTGAGTTCCACAAGACTCTCCTTGTCTCTCAGTCACTGTGGCCATTGAATGCTGGCGGAGAGGGGAGAGGGAGGCCCGGAGACAGGGCCGTGGGCAAACGACCAAGAAACAGTGTTCCCACCACCCTGAAGACCCGAGCACTTTCCCTTTAACTCCTTGCGACCTCATTTCTTTCCTCCCTAAACCTCTAGTCAGGCATTTTAAGAAAAAGTGAATTCATATTTTAATTTGCTTTATAATTTACATAAAGCAAAATTTCCTCTTTTTTTGCTATAGTTTTGTGAGTTTTGACAAATACGGAGAGTCCTGTAACTGCCACCGCCACCATCAAGGTGAATAACAGATTCACCATCCCCCAGAATTCTCTCCTGCCCCGTCTTTGCACCTAAAACCTCTGCCCAGTGCCAGCCAGTCAGCTAAGGCCCTGTCCTCTGTCCTCTGTGGTGCATTTTTTTTTTTTTTTTTTGAGAAGGAGTTTTGCTCTGTCGCCCAGACTGAAGTGCAATGGCATGATCTCAGCTCACTGCAGCTTCCACCTCTTGGGTTCAAGTGATTCTCCTGCCTCAGCCTCCTGAGTATCTGGGATTACGGGCATGTGCCACCACCCCTGTCTAATTTTTGTATTTTTAGTAGAAACAGGGGGTCTCATCATGTTGGCCAGGCTGGTCTTGAACTCCTGACCTCAGGTGATCCACCCGCCTTGGCCTCCCAAAGCACTGGAATTACAGGCGTGAGCCAACAGGACTGGTCTCCGTGCTTTGCCTTTTCCAAAATGTCACCTATGTGGAGTCACACAGTTTTACAGCCTTTTTTTTTTTTTATGTTTAAAGAGAATCTGTTGTATAAAGTTGAAAGTGAAAAGAAACTGTACTCTGAATGCCAAAAAGGGATTTACTTGTTTTCTCTTAAAATGTATTGTGGTCGGGCGCGGCAGCTCACGCCTGTAATCCCAGCGCTTTGGGAGGCCGAGGCGAGAGCATTGCTTGAGACCAGCTTTGGCAACATAGCAAGACCCGGTCTCTACAAAATATTAAAAAATTACCTGGGTGTGGTGGCATGTGCCTGTCATCCCAGCTGCTTGGGAGGCCGAGGCAAGAGGATCATTTGAGCCCAGGAGGTCAAGGCTACAGTGAGCCAAGATCGTGCCACTGCACTCCAGCCTGCGTGAGAGAGCATGATTGTCTCAAAATAAAACAAAATGTATTGAAGGTAAATTTGTTTTATACTAAAAGAAAATGGCCCCTCCTAAATGTAATGTTATCTTTCCTGGTAATTATTCTCGACTCTTCCATCCCTATCTTTGCTCCTGCATCCCCTTTGCCGTCTGGCTTTGTTGTTGGGCAGGGAGCATCTGAGATTCCTCCTCCCTGGTGTTGCACGTCCCTTCCTTTTTACTGCTGAGCAGTATTGCTTTGCATGGACATACCAGAGTTTGTTCATTCATTCTCCAGTTGAGGGATAATGAATACATTTTTTTTTTTTTTTTAGATAGGGTCTATCACCCTGGCTGGAGTGCAGTGGTGCCATCATAGCTCACTGCAGCCTCGCATTCCGAGGCCCAATCATTCCTCCTGCCTCAGCCTCCCAAGTAGCTGAGACCACAGGTACACACCACCATGCCTGGTTAATTTTTAAATTTTTTGTAGAGACAGGCTCTTGATATGTTGCCCAGGCTGGTCTCAAACTCCTGGACTCAAGTGATCCTCTGGCCTCAGCCTCCCAAAGTATTGGGATTACAGGCATGAGACACTGTGCCCGGCCACAATGCCTTTTTTTTTTTTTTTTTTTTTTTTGAGACAGTCTCCTAGGCTGGAGTGCAATGGTGCAATCTCAACTCACTGTAACCTCTCCCTCCCGGGTTCAAGCAATTCTCCTGCCTCAGCCTCCCAAGTAGCTGGGATTACAGGCATCCGCCACCACGCCCAGCTAATTTTTGAATTTTGACTACAGATGAGGTTTTGCCATGTTGGCCAGGCTGGTCTCAAACTCCTGACCTCAAGTGATCTGCCCACCTCGGCCTCCCAAAGTGCTGGGATTACAGGCGTGAGCCACTATGCCCGGCTCACAATGCTTTTATTTCTTCCACCACCACACCCAACTAATTTTTTTGGATTTTTAGCAGAGACAGGGTTTTGCCATGTTGCCCAGGCTGGTCTCAAACTGCTGGCCTCAAGCAATCCTCCTGCCTCTGATTCCCAAAGTGCTGGGTTACAGGTGTGAGCCACTGGGCCTGGCAGGGATGCATGTTTAACAAGTGAAATGCATAGATAAAATTGAGACTGTGTTAGAACAGAGGTGGCAGTCAGAGAGGCGGCCTCGGCTGTGGGAAACTTCTCTTGAAAGAGCCGACGTTTCTAGCAGGCCGTGGCTGGTTAAACTAAAGGAGGGAAGTGGCCTTTTCTTCCTCCTCCCTGGAGAACAGACTCCTCATTTTGTAGCCAACCCTTACTGCTTACATGAGCACATGGCCATGGCTTGGTGGAGGACTCCCAAACTCAGCCGGGACCCAGAGCCAGATGCTGGCAGGAGACGAGGAGAGAATGTTGAATTCTCACCCTGAACTTGAGGAGGTACAGGCTTTGGAGCTTGGCACTGTTGGGCAGAAAATGCCTGCATGGGCAGTTGACCGCTGTGTGAGCTAGGGAAAATTACTTAACGTCTCTGGGCTGCAGCTTCCAAGTATGTAAACGGGAATAATATTACCTAGCCAGCAGGTGTCATAAAGAATACAGTTTAAGGCCGAGCGCGGTGGCTCACGCCTGTGATCCCAGCACTTTGAAAGGCTGAGGCGGGCGGATAACCTGAGATCAGGAGTTCAAAGCCAGCCTGGCCCACATGGTGAAACCCCATCTCTACTAAAAATACAAAAATTAGCCAGGCATGGTGGCGCACACCTGTAATTCCAGCTCCTCAGGAGGCTGAGGCAGGAGAATCTCTTGAACCCGGGAGGCAGAGGTTGCACGGAGCCGAGATCGCGCTACCACACTCCAGCCTGGGAGACAGAGCGAGACTCTGCCTCAAAAAAAGAAAAAAAAAAAAACTAGCTATATGTGGTGGGGCACGACTGTAGTCCCAGCTACTTCAGAGGGTGAGGCGAGAGGATCATATGAGCCAGGAGGTCGACGCTGCAGTGAGCTATGATCGTGCCACTGCACTCCAGCCTGGGCCACAGAGTGAGACCCTGTCTCAAAAAATAATAAAATACTGACGACTGGGCTCCACACCCAAAGATTTCAGTTTATTCGGTCTGGGGTAAAGCCTGGATATTGGCATGTTTAGAAGTTTCTTTATTATTATTATTTTTTTTAGCATTTAAAAAATGGGCAGAGACAGTGAGACCTTATTTCCACAAAAAAATAAAAAAATTAGCCAGACGTGGTGGCATGCATCTATACTCCCAACTACTCAGGAGGCTGAGGTGGGAGGATCACTGGAGCCCAGGGAGGTTGAGGCTGCAGTGAGCCATAATTGAGCCACTGCACTCCAGCCTGAATAACAGAGCAAGACCCTGTCTCAAAAAAAAAAAAAAAAAAAAACCAAAAAAATTGTATACGTTGTTGGTGCTAGACCATGATGCTTGGCATTGTGGAGTGGTTCCAATGTCAGTTTCTTGCTTTGGACCCTGTACTTGAATTATGTAAGATGTTCCACTAGGGAAATTGGAGAAAGGATTCTCAGGATCTTTCTACCATTCTTGCAACTACCTGTGCCTTTATAATTATTTCAAAATAAAAAATTTTGGGCCGGGCGCAATGGCTCATGCCTGCAATCCCAGCACTTTGGGAGGCCGAGGCAAGCAGATCACCTGAGGTCAGGAGTTCGAGACCAGCCTGTCCAACATGGTGAAACCCCATCTCTACTAAAAATACAAAAACTAGGCAGGCGTGGTAGTGGGCACCTGTAATCTCAGCTACTCGGGAGGCTGAGGCAGGAAAATCACTTGAACCCGGGAGGCAGAAGTTGCTATGAGCTGAGATCGTGCCACTGCACTCCAGTCTGGGTGACGAGAATGAAACTCTGTCTCAAAAAAAAAAAAAAAAAAGGAAAAAAAAATGTAAAGTGTAACCACATACAATGCAAAGATGTTCATCAAAATCAAATGAAAAAATCAAGTAATAAAATTATATACACAACATGATTTCATTGGTGTAAAACACACACACACCCCAACATTCTAGAAACATAAATGCATAGAAATAGACTTGAAAGAAAACAGGGAGATTGGTGAGTTTGGGGGTGCAGGTCACAGAAGACTTTGCCCCCCTCCCTTATTTTTTTAATTTTTAGGATTGGGTGGGAGATAAAGAGTCTTTCATTTGATTTGTGTTGTTTGAATCTTTTTAAGATTGTATTCAAATTTTACTCATGTAACTACAATAAAAGTGTTATTTTTATTTCATTACTAATTTATTTTGTAGAGATGGGGTTTCACTGTGTTGCTCAGGCTGGTTTTGAACTCATGGGCTAAAGCAATCCTCCTGCCTCAGCCTCCCAAAGAGCTGGAATTGCAGGCATGAGCCATCACAACCAGCCTAAAAAATGGTAAAATTATACAGGAAATGTTTGCCACAGAATATTTTATTTTATTTTTTTGAGACAAAGTCTCAGTCTGTTACCCAGGCTGGAGTGCAATGGCGCGATCTCAGCTCAGTGCAACTTCCACCTCCCGGGTTCAAGCAATTCTCTTCCCTCAGCCTCCCAAGTAGCTGGGATGACAGGTGTTTGCCACTACACCTGGCTAATTTTTTTTATTTTTAGTAGAGACGGGTTTTCACCATGTTGGTCAGGATGGTCTCAAACTCCTGACCTCAAGTGATCCACCTGCCTCAGCCTCCCAAAGTGTTGGAATTACAGGCGTGAGCCACCATGCCCAGCCCACGCAGTCTTTAAAGGGTATCTTAGTCCATCTTCTGCTGGAATACCTGAGACTGGGTAATTTATAAAGAAATTATTGTGGGCCGGGCATGGTGGCTCATGCCTGCAATCCAGCACTTTGGGAGGCTGAGGCGGGTGGATCACCTGAGGTCAGGGGTTCGAGACCAGCTTGGCCAACATGGCGAAACCCCGTCTCTACTAAAAATACAAAAATTAGCCAGGCACAGTGGCGCGCACCTGTAATCCCAGCTACTTGAGAGGCTGAGGCAGGAGAATCACTTGAATCCGGGAGGTGGAGGTTGCAGTGAGCCGGGATTGCACTACTGTGCTCCAGCCTGGGCAACAGAGAGAGACTCTGTCGCAAAAAGAAAAAAAGAAAGAAAAAGAAAGAAAGAGAAAGAAAGAAAGGAAGAAAGGAAGGAAGGAAGAAAGAAAGGGAAATTACTATAAATTATAAATTATTTTTTGCTGTTTTGTTTTTTAGAGAAAATAATGACAGGTTCTCGCCCTGTCATTCACGCTGAAACGCACTGGCACAATCATAGTTTGTTGCAGCCTCCAACTCCTGGATTCAAGCGATGTTCCTGCTTCAGCCTCCCAAGTAACTGGGACTGCAGGCATGCACCACCATACCCAGATAATTTTTAATTTTTTGTAGAGACAGAATCTCGCCATGTTGCCCAGGCTGGTCTCAAACTCCAGGGCTCAAGTGATCCCACCCTGCCTCAGCCTCTCAAGTAGCTAGGACTACAGGCGTGCGTCACTACATCCAGCTAATTTTTAAACATTTTTTGGTAGAGATGGGGTCTCACTATTGTTGCCCAGGCTGGTCTCAAACTCCTGGCCTCAAGCAGTCCGCCTCCTTTGGCCTCCCAAAGCACTGAGATTACAGGCATGAGCCACATCACTTGGTCCTAAGAAAACAATTTAATTTCTTTTTCTTTTTTTTTTCTTTTTTTCTTTCTTTCTTTCTTTTTTTTTTTTTGAGATGGAGTTTTGCTCTTGTTGCCCAGGCTGGAGTGCAATGGCACGATCTCAGCTCACTGCAACCTCCACCTCCCGGTTCAAGAGATTCTCCTGCCTCAGCCTCCCCCATAGCTGGGATTACAGGTGCCCACGACTATGCCAGGCTAATTTTTGTATTTTTAGTAGAGACGGGGTTTTGCCATGTTAGTCAGGCTGGTCTCAAACTCCTGACCTCGTGATCCGCCCACCTCAGCCTCCCAAAGTGCTGGGATTACAGGCATGAGCCACCACGCCCGGCCCAACAATTTAATTTCTTACAGCTCTTTAGGCTGGGAAGTCCAGGGTCTAGGGACTGTGTCTGGTGGGGGCCTTCTTGCTGCTGAGGATGCTGTAGAATCCCGAGGCAGTGTGGGGCATCCCGTGGTGAGGGGCCTGTATGTGCTAACTCGAGTCTCTTTTTCTCCTCTCTAAAGCCACTAATGCCTCACCCTCAAGACTGCAGCTAATCCTAATCACCTCCCAAAGGTCCCACCCCTCCAGTACCACAGTCAAATTTCCCACCCTCTTAATACTGTTACAATGGGGATTAAGTTTCAGAATAAGTTTTCGAAGAGACAAACATTCGAAACACAGCAAGGGACAAGGCCAGGTTGTCGACTTGGAAAGGCAGAAGGTATGAAAGAAAGCAAAGTCAACCTTTGGCTGTAGCAGAGGAGAGACTGGGGGAGACAGGCATGAGAAATGTTATTTTATTTATATTTGTGTGTTACTTGACCAGCTACAATGTTCATGTACTACCTCAGTGATCTTTTTAAAATCCTATCAAATAAAAAACATTTTAAATAAAGTCAAGTTTTGAAATCAACACTCGAGGCCAGATGACATCAAACAAGCTGCATCAAAGTTGGGGAGGGGTGGCTGGGCTCGATGGCTCACGTCTGTAATCCCAGCACTTTGGGAGGTTGGGGTGGGTGGATTACCTGAGGTTGGGAGTTGGAGACCAGCCTGGCCAACATGGTGAAACCCCATCTCTACTAAAAATACAAAACAATTAGCTGAGCATGGTGGTGGGCACTTGTAATCCCAGCTACTCGGGAGACTGAGGCAGGAGAATCACTTGAACTAGAGAGATGGAGGTTGCAGTCAGCTGAGATCGTGCCACTGCACTCCAGCCTGGGTGACAGGGCGAGACTCCGTCTCAAAAAAAAACCCAAAAAAAACAAAGTTGAGGAGGAGAGGTGCTAGGTAAAAGGAATCCTGGAGGCTGGGCCCGGTGGCTCGTGCCTGTAATCCCAGCACTAGGAAGGCAGGAGGACTGCTTGAGGCCAGAAGTTCAAGACAAGCCTGGGCAACATAGCAAGACCCTTTCTCTACAAAAAAAAAACCTTAAAAATTAGCCAGGTGTGGTGGTGTGTACCTGTGGGCTCAGCTGCCCAGGAGGCTGAGGTGGGAGAATAGCTTGAACCCAGGAATTTGAGGCAACAGTGAGCTATGATCATGTCACTGCACTCCAGCCTGGGCGACAGAGAGAGACCTTGTCTCAGAAAACAAAAAAAGTCTTGGAAACTACCCAAATGCCCACCATGGTAGAATTAGCATAGAAATATTCACACAATGGAACACTAGATAGTAATGAGAATTAATGAATTACAGCTTTCAGAAGAAATAAGGACACTCTGCAGACTGCAGACAAATGTCAAATGGCGGTGCACACACTTCCAATCTATTTCTTTCTTTCTTTTTTTTTTTTTTTTTGAGATGGAGTCCTGCGCTGTTGCCCAGGCTGGAGTGCAGTGGCACAATCTCGGCTCACTGCAACCTCTGCCTTCCAGGTTCAAGCAATCTCCCGCCTCAGCCTCCTGATTAGGTGGGACTACAGTTGTACAGAACCACACTGGCTAATTTTTTTTGTATTTTTACTAGAGACGGGGTTTTGCCATGTTGGCCAGGCTGGTCTCGAACTCCTGACCTCAAGCAATCCATCCGCCGTGGCCTCCCAAAGCGCTGGCATTACAGGCGTGAGCCACCGCACCTGGCCCAATTTATTTCTATAAATTTCAAGAACAGGCAGCGCAGATCTGTTGAAGGTCCGATGAAGCCAGGAGAGTGGCTGCCCTTGACGGTAGTGAGGACTGACTAATGGGGTGTGAAGGGGTTCCTGAGGCCTGGCATGTTGAGCATCCTGACCTGGGTGCAGGGTCCGGCACACCCCAGCTCCCCTGGCTCCCTCCTCCGAAGTCTGGCAGGAGCCAGGCCCAGTCTCAGAGCTCAGCTTCTGCAATTCCTCCCTCTCTCTCTCTGGCCTGACCCAGCTGGGGTCTATGGCCCCCAGAAAGAAGCCTGACCCCTTTCATGAATGAGCCTGGGCCCGGGAACGCGGCTGCAGCCACCCCTCCCAGGCTGGGCTGGTGCCTGTCAGTGGCGACCCTGAGTCCCTTGGACAGAGGACTAGAGAGATTTGCCCGGGCTCCTACACAAAGGGGGTTCTGTCCGTCTGTCCCACAGAGGCAAGGGACCACGCAGGGCCAAGTTGGCCCCGGCCGTGCTAAGCCTCTCTCCCCCTCTCTGCTTGGCCCTGGCCGCTTCTTTGTGTCCATTCATGAATTCAAGGCTCCTCCTGAAAGGCCGGCGATATCTTGGCTCAGTCTTTGGGAAACAGTCCTTGGGCCGGTGCCACCTGGGAATGGTCATGAAATAAAATCCTGGGGCAGACAGTGATGGGAACAGGAAGGGGAAACTGAGCAAGGGGTGGAAGGGGCCTGGGCTTGCATCTCGTGCCAGGGGCGCGGGACTCTGGCATGATCTGCAGGAGACAGCACTCAGGTGCACTGTGCGTGGCATCCCATGTGAACGGCCCCCTGGGCCTGGGGGTACTGACCCGACAGATCTGAGACCAGCTCCCAGCCTTGGCGCCCACCCTGTGGCTCCCCGGGAAATCTCTTCCCCTATGGGATGAGAAGGGTCCGTATCGCCAAAGCCAGGACCATCTCCCAGCCTCAGGAGGCTCCCAGATGCTATCAAGTGAGAAGGGGCCATGGTCATCGCTGGCTGCTGTGAGTGGGGTTAGGAGGAGGGGTCGCCCCAACAAAGATGGGGGCTCCTTAGCCACCTGTTCGTCCTCAGCTAGCTCCTGGGTCAGCCTTTGTGAACATACCACAGACACCAGCCCTAACCATCAAGCCCTCCTTCCACCTGACCTAGGGGCTCTCACCCACCAATCATCTCCCAGAGATTCCTGTAACATCACCAGCAGCCAATCAGAGTGTCCCAGGTTGACAGGTCAGAGGCAGCCTTACTTTGAGAGTTGGTAAGTTTTCAGGCAATAGCAGAAAAAGGACACTTCTGACAGGGCGCGGTGGCTCGCGCCTGTAATCCCAGCACTTTGGGAGGCCGAAGCAGGTGGATCACTTGGGGCCAGGAATTCAAGACCAGCCTGGCCAACATGGCGAAACCCTGTCTCTACTAAAAATACAAAAATTAGCTGGGTGTGGTGGCACGCGCCTGTAGTCCCAGCTACTCAGGAGGCTGAGGCAAGAGAATCGCTTGAACCTGGGAGGCAGAGGTTACAGTGAGCCGAGATGGCACTGCACTCCAGCCTGGACGACAGAGTGAGAACCTGTCTCAAAAAAAAAAAAAAGACACTTTTTTTAAACAGTGGAATACTGCATTTTATTATTATTTTTCTTTATACTTTTTTAAACTGCTGTTTTAGGTTCAGGGGTACATGTGCAGGTTTGTTATGTAGGTAAATTGCATGTCACGGGGGTCTGGTGTCCCTGACTCAAATAAAGAAATTAATAAACATCTTCTTAATAGCACCAGGAAGGTTGCACCACAAATGTATCTTTAGAGTCCTTGAGGTGACAAAATAATCTGCATGCCAAAGGACACTTTAAAGATACATTTGTGGTGCAACATTCCTGGTGCCGGTGGGAGGTCATTTATTTATTTATATATTTTTGAGATGAAGTCTCGCCCTGTCGCCCAAGCTGAAGTGCTGTGGCATGATCTCAGCTCACTGCAGCCTCCACCTCCTGGGTTCAAGTGATCCTCCTGCCTCAGTCTCCCGAGTAGCTGGGACTACAGGCATGTGCCACCATGCCCGGCTAATTTTTGTATTTTTAGTAGAGACAGTGTTTTGCCATGTTGGCCAGGCTGATCTTGAACTCCTGACCTCAGATGATCCACTGCCTTGACCTCCCAAAGTGCTGGGATTACAGGCATGAACCACCATGCCTGGTCTTATTTTTTATTTTTATTTTTTCTATAGAGATGGGGGGTCTTGCCATGTTGCCCAGGCTGTTCTCGAATACCTGGCCTCATGTGATTCTCCCGCTTTGGCCTCCCAAAGTGCTGGGATTACAGGTGTGAGCCACCTGGCCCTGCCTGGGAGGACATTTATATATTTTTTTTAATTTAAAATTTTTTTTAAATTAATTAGAAATGGAGCCTCACTATGTTGCCCAGGCTGGTATTGAACTCCTGGCCTCAAGCTACCCTCCTGCCTCAGCCTCTCAAAGTGCTGGGATTACAGGCATGAGCCATACACCCGGCCCTAGGAGGACATTTCTAATTCCCATTACACTTTCCATCCTGTCTATACCTCTTTTTTTTTTTTTTGAGACAGAGTTTTGCTCTTGTTGCCCGGGCTGGAGTGCAATGGTGCTATCTCGGCTCATTGCAACCTCTGCCTCCCAGGTTCAAGCGATTCTCCTGCCTCCGCCTCCCAAGTAGCTGGGACTACAGACACGTGCCACCACCTCACCCGGCTTTTTTGTTTGTTTTTTAGTAGAGACAGGGTTTCACCATGTTGGTCAGGCTGGTCTTGAACTTCTGACCTCAAGTGATCCACCCACCTCAGCCTTCCGAAGTGCTGGGATTACAGGATGAGCCACCGTGCCCGGCCCCATCCTGTCTATACTTCTGTCCTAACTCCATCCCAGCCAGTGACCCCTTAGATAGTTGGAGTACACTTCAGGAGGTCCTGCCCTTTTTTTTTTTTTTTTTTTTTTTTTGAGACAGAGTCTCTCACTGTCACCCAGGCTGGAGTGCAGTAGCGCAATCTCAGCTCATTGCAACCTCCGCCTCCTGGGTTCAAGCGATTCTCCTGCCTCAGTCTCCTGAGTAGCTGAGATTACAGGCGCCTGCCACCACGCCCGGCTAATTTTTTATATTTTTAGTAGAGATGGAGTTTCACCATGTTGGCCAGGCTGGTCTCAAACTCCTGACCTTGTGATCCACCTGCCTCAGCCTCCTAAAGTACTGGGATTACAGGCATGAGCCGCCGCGCCTGGCCTTTTTTCTGTATTTTTAGTAAACACGGGGTTTCACCATGTTGACGAGGATGATCTCGATCTCCCGACCTCGTGATCCACCCGCCTCAGCCTCCCAAAGTGCTGAGATTACAGGCGTGCGCCACCGTGCCCAGTCCTGCCCTTTTCAACTCACACCCTACCCATTTCACAGAAGAGAAGACTGAGACCCAACTGCTCTACCCTGATGTCCTCTAGCAGTGCCCATTACCTAGCTTGTGTCAAAGGGCAGGGGGAGGGTTTAGGCTGAGCACTCACACTGTGGCCACAGAAAACCTCTAGATATGGAGGCCAGTAGCCAGCATGTTAGCCCTGCAGTCCAGCCCTGGCTGTGCAACCCAGGAAATGGTACTTAACCTCCCTGAGCTTGTAGCCCTTCTGGAAAATTCCTGTCCTAGACACTTCACAAACTGCCTTGAGAGCCGAAGAGGAGGGCAGCTTGAAGACAAATCACTGTTGTTGACTGATTATTTTATTTTACTTTATTTTTTGAGACAGGATCTTGCTCTGTCACTCAGGCTAGAGTGCAGTGGCACGATCACAGCTCACTGCAGCCTCAAACTCCTGGGCTCAAGTGATCCTCCCACCTCAACCTCCTGAGTAGCTGGGACTATAGGTGCATGCCACCACCCCCAACTAATTTTCTCGTTATTTTTTGTAGAGATGAGGTCTCACTATGTTGCTCACGCTGGTCTTGAACTCTTTAGCTCAAGCAATCTTCCCACCTCAGCCTCCCAAGTAGCTGGGGACTACAGGTGCACACTACCACATCCAACACTCCCTCTCTACAAAAAATGTAAAAATTAGCTGGGTATGGTGGCACACGCCTGTAGTCCCAGCTACTGGGGAGGCTGAGGAGGGAGGATCGCTTGAGCCCAGGAGTTCGAGGCTGCAGTGAGCTATGATCGAACCACCACACTTCAGCCTGGGCAACAGAGCAAGAAAAAAAAATTGGAATCTATTCTGAAGGAAATTAGCAAATCCTTCCCATCCCTCCCCTGGCCCCAGGGAAACTTTAGCCCTGGGCTCACTTGGAGGGAGCAAAGGTGGGTCTAGTTCCAGAGATGAGGGGAGCCAGGGGTGAGCCCACCCTCCTGCTGGAGCCAAGAGGCATGACCTGGGCCAGCTCACCCCACGCTGGATCTGTGGAGCAGGCTCCGGTGGCCGATGCTCTCCGTTTTTCAACCCTCTCAGCACTCCTACTATTCCTGCGAAAGGACTGGTGGAAGATCGAGGAGGCCTTGGAATGGCCATTCTCCACCAGAATAGTCCAGCCCGGCCAGTGGCCATGGGTCCAGTGTGCCATCGCAGAGCCCAGAATAGCAGAGAGACAGTCTCTCTGGGTCCTGCTGAACCCCGCTACTTCTGGTCTTTTCAGTCCTGAACACCAACACATTCCTTTTTTTCTTTTTTCTCTTTCTTCTTCTTCTTCTTCTTCTTTTTTTTTTTTTTTTTTTTTTTTTTGAGACAGAGTCTTGCTCTGTCACCCAGGCTGGAGTGCAGTGGCGCAATCTCGGCTCACTACAAGCTCCGCCTCCCAGGTTCACACCATTCTCCTGCCTCAGCCTCCTGAATAGCTGGGACTACAGGCGCCCGCCACCATGCCTGGCTACTTTTTTTTGTATTTTTAGCAGAGACGGGGTTTCACATGTTAGCCAGGATGCTCTTTCTTCTTTTTCTTCTTTTCTTACCTCTCCCTCTCCCTCTCCCTCTCCCTCTCCCTCTCCCTCTCCCTCTCCTTCTCCTTCTTTTTCTTCTTCTTCCTCCTCCTCCCCCCCACCCCTTCTTCTGGACACCAACACACTTCTTTTTTCTTTTTCTCTCTTTCCTTCTCCTTCTTCTTTCCCTCTTCTTTTTCTTCCTTCTTCCTCCTCTTCCTCTTTCTTCTTCTTCTTCTTCCGCTCTCTCTTTCTTTCCCTCCCCTTTCTTTCTTTTTTTTTTTTGAGACAGTCTTGCTCTGTCACCCAGGCTGGAGTGCAGTGGCGTGATCTCGGCTCACTGCAACCTCTGCCTCCCGGGTTCAAGCAATTCTCCTGCCTCAGCCTCCGGAGTGGCTGGAACTACAGGTGCCACCACCATGCCCAGCTAATTTGTATATTTTAGTAGCGACGGGGTTTCACCATGTTGGCCAGGCTGTTCTTGAACTCCTGACCTCGTGATCCACCTACCTTGGCCTCTCAAAGTGCTGGGATTACAGGCATGAGCCGCCTCACCCAGCACTTCCCTCCCCTTTCTCCCTTCCTTTCCTTTGGAGATCTCACTCTGCCGCCCAGGCTGGCATGCAGTGGCGCAATCTTGGCTCACTACAGCCTCCGCCTCCAGGGTTCAAACGATTCTCCTGCCTCAGCCTCCTAAGTAGCTGGGATTACAGGTGTGCACCAACACACCTGACTAATTTTTGTATTTTTAGTGGAGATGGGGATTCATCATGTTGCCCAGGCTGGTCTTGAGCTCCTGAGCTCAAGTGATCCTCCCGCCTTGGCCTCAAAGAGTGCTGGGATTACAGGCGTGAGCCACCACACCCGGCCTCTTTCCTTCTTTCCTCCAGGACAGAGGAGTGAAAATTCCAAAGCAGAGAGCTCTGAAATTGGTACAAGCCAGTTTCCAGCCCAACTCCTTTCCCAAAGACCAGAATTCAGCATTCATTCCTATGTAACGCAGCTGCCTGCTCAGAGAAGATTCCTCTGGAGACGTACACCTCTCTGGGGCAAAATGCACACGCGCACACGCACGCACGCACACGCGCACACGCGCACACACGCGCGCACACCTGCACACATGCACACACACGCACACACCCACACACACACGCATGCACACACATGCACACATACGCGCACACACACGCACACCCCACCCCGTGCACACAATCCCAGGAGCTTCACAGAGTCGAAACACCATCCCCCCATCCTAAGAATAGCCATGCTCCAAACATGGACGGATCAATTTGTTTCCCTCTGCGGCCTTTCTCTGAAAGAAATGAAACCTTGGCTTTATCTAAGATAATAATGAAAATCCAAGTACTTTAAAAAGCTGAGTCCAGTGATGCTGAAGGGAAGTGGGGGTGCAGAGTCTTCACTAAGGGAGGATCTTGAAAAAGCATAAAATTGCAACCGCGAGTGAAACAAAGGATTCAGACAATGATAACCAATGGATGCTACGACCACCAGGTGAGAGGCTGCTGAGTAACAGGATGCTGAAAAGGACCTCAGTATCTCTCATCCCAGGGATTACCTTAGAGCCCTCATGGATCAACCTAGCACCACGGGTGGCAGGTCTACCAGATATCTCCCAGTAAGGTGAAGTACACCATATGGCCTATAATCCTCCTGGCCTTTCTTTCTTCTTATTTTTAGAGACAGGGTCTGGTTCTGTTGCCCAAGCTGGAGTGCAGTGGTGCAATCATAGCTCACTGCAGCCTCGAATTCCTGGGCTCAACGGATCCTCCCCAGTAGCTGGGACTACAGGCTCGTGCCACACTACTAGAAAGAAATACCTGAGACTGGGTAATTCATAAAGAAAAGGAGTTTAGGCTGGGTGTGGTGGCTCATACCTGTAATCCCAGCACTTTGGGAGACCGAGATGGGCCGATCACCTGAGGTCAGGAGTTCAAGACCAACGTGGCCAACTTGGTGAAACCCCATCTGTACTGAAAATACAAAAATTAGCTTGGTGTGGTGGTGCATGCTTGTAATCTCAGCTACTCCAGAGGCTGAGTCAGGAGAATCGCTTGAACTCGGGAGGTGGAGTTTGCAGTAAGCTGAGATGGCGCCACTGCACTCCAGCCTGGGTGACAGAGCAAGACTCCGTCTCAAACAAAAGAAAAAAGAAAGAGAAAAGCGGTTTAGTTGGTTCATGATTCTGCAGGCTGTACAGGAAGCATGGCGGCTTCTGCTTCTGGGGAAGACTCAGGAAGTTCCCAATCATGGCAGAAAGCAAAGGGGGAGCAGGTGTCTTACATGGGAGCAGGAGGAAGGGAGAGAAGGAAGAGGGGTGCTACGCACTTTTTTTTTTTTTTTGAGACAGGGTCTCGCTCTGTTGCACAGGCTGGAGTGCAGTGGTGGGATCTCAGCTCACTGCAACCTCCACCTCCCGGGTTCAAGCGATTCTCCTGCCTTAGCCTCCCGAGCATCTGGGATTACAGGCGCATGCCTCCAGGCCCAGCTACTTTTTTGTATTTTTAGTAGAGACGGGGTTTCACCATGTTAGCCAGGATGGTCTCAATCTCCTGACCTGGTGATCTGCCTGTCCCGGCCTCCCAAAGTGTTGTGATTACAGGTGTGAGCCACTGCGCCTGGCCTTTTTTTTTTTTTTTTTTTTTTTTTTGAGACAGAATTTTGCTCTGTTGCCCAGGCTGGAGTGCAGTGGTGCGATATCAGCTCACTGAAAACTCCACCTCCCAGGTTCAAGCGATTTTCCTGCCTCAGCCTCCTGAGTATCTGGGATTACAGGGAGTGCTTCCGCACCTGGCTAATTTTTTGTATTTTTAGTAGAGACAGGGTTTCACCGTGTTAGCCAGGATGGTCTCGATCTCCTGACCTGGTGATCCACCCACCTCAGCCTCCCAAAGTGCTGGGATTACAGGCGTGAGCCACCGCGCTCGGCCACTACACACTTTTTAACGACCAGATCTCACAAGAACTCATTCACTATCTCAACCAAGGGGGATGCTGCTAAACCATTCATGAGAAACCGCCCCCATGATCCAATCAGCTCCCACCATGCCCCACATCCAACATCGGGGATTACAACTGAATAGGAGATTGGGGCAGAGACACAGATCCAAACCATATCAAACTCTATACAAGTGCTATGAACTGCATGTTGGCATCATCTCAAAATCCACATGTTGAGGCCGGGTGTGGTAGCTCACACCTGTCATCCCAGCACTTTGGTAGACTGAGGCAGGCAGATCACCTGAGGCCAGGAGTTAGAGACCAGCCTTGGGGGGGATCCCCATCTCTACTAAAAATACAAAAATTAGCTGGACGTGGTGGCGCACATGCCTGTAGTACCAGCTACTCGGGAGGCTGAGGCAGGAGAATCACATGAACCTGGGGGGCAGAGGTTGCAGTGAGCCAAGATCGCGCCACTGCACTCCGGCCTGAGTGACAAGAGCGAGACTCCGTCTCACCGAAAAAAAAAAAAGAAATCCACATGTTGAAATCCTCACTCCTCAATGTGATAGTATTAGGAGGCGGGGCCTCTGGAAAATGACAAGGTCATGAGGGTGGAGCCCTCACAAATGGGATTAGTGCCCCTAGAAGAAGAGGCCAGAGAGCTCTTACTGCCAAGTCTATAAGAAGTCTGCCATCTACCACCTGGGAACAAATCTGACTGTGCTGACACGTTGATCTTGACTTCCAGCCTCCAGAATTGTAGGAAATACATTTTTGTGTTTTTTTCTTTCCAAAATTCTTTTTAGGTTCTATAAATTTCTGTGGTTTATAAGCCACCTAGTCTAGGCTAAAGTGTAGTGGCACAGTCACGGCTCACACAGCCTCCATCTCCCAAGCTCAGGTGATCCTCCCACCTTGGCCTCCAGAGCAGCTGGGACTACAGGGTTTCACCACCATGCCTAACTAGTTTTTGTATTCTTTTGTACAAAAGATGGTTGCAGGGAGCTGAGCCAACATGGAAAAACCCATCTCTACTAAAAATAGAAAAATTAGCTGGGCGCAGTGGTGCACACCTATAACCCCAGCTACTCGGGACGCTGAGGAAGGAGAATCACTTGAGCCTGGGAGGCAAAGGTTGCAGTGAGCCGAGATCACACAGCTGTACTCTAGCCTGGGCAATAGAGTGAGACTCTGTCTCAAAAAATTATTATTATTAAATTATTAACTATTGTCACCCTGCTTGCTATCAAATATTAGGTCTTATTCATACTAACTATTTTTTGGTACCCCTTAACCATCCCAACCTCCCCCCAACCTGCCCACTCCCCTTCCCAGACTCTGGTAACCATCCTTCTACTCTCTATGTCCAAGAGTTCAATTGTTTTGATTTTTTGATCCCACAAATAAGTGAGAACATGCAATGTTGGTCTTTCTGTGCCTGGCTTATTTCACTTAATAGAATGATCTCCAGTTCCATCCATGTTGCTGCAAGTGACAGAATCTCAGTCTTTTTTTTTTTTAGACGGAGTCTCACTCTCTTGCCAGGCTGGAGTGCAATGGTGCAATCTCGGCTCACTGCAACCTCGGCTTCCAAGGTTCAAGCAATTCTCCTGCCTCAGCCTCCCGAGTAGCTGGGACTACAGGCACCCGCCACCACACCTGGCTAATTTTTGTATTTTTTGTAGAGACGGGGTTTCACCATATTGGCCAGGATGGTCTCGAACTCCTGATCCACCCGCCTCAGCCTCCCAAAGTGCTAGGATTACAGGCATGAGCCACTGTGCCCAGCCAGAATATCACTCTTTTTATGCCTGAACAGTACTATGGCATTTTATAAGAGTAGCGTGAACAGGCTAAGATAATTTGATCATAATTTTGCATCAATGTTAAATTTCCTTTTCCCCCCATCTCCTCTCTCACATTTAACAAATGACCTGCCCACGTTACCATTTCTGGCTAGGTATTTTTAGAATAATTTTTTTCACTGTGGTAAAACACACATCAAATGTACTATCCTAACCATTTTTAAGCATACAATTTGCTGTCATTAAGTACATTCACCTTCTTTTGTGTGTGTGTGTGTGTTGTGTGTGTGAGAGATGGAGTCTCACTCTGTTGCCCAGGCTGGAGTGCGATGGGCAATCTCAGCTCACCACAACCTCCACCTCCTGGATTCAAGCGATTCTCCTGCCTCAGTCTCCTGAGTAGCTGGGATTACAGGCATGCACCACCAGGCCTGGCTAATTTTGTAATTTTAGTAGAGATGGGGTTTCTCCACATTGGTCAGTCTGGTCTTGAACTCCCTACCTCAGGTGGTCCGCCTGCCTCGGCCTTCCAAAGTGCTGGGATTACAGGCGTGAGCCACTGCACCCAGCCCCACATTCACCTTCTTATACCACCGTCACCACCATCCATCTCCAGAACTCTTTTTATCTTGCAAAACTGAAACCCTGTCCCTATTAAACACTAATTCTCCATTCCCTACCCACCCCCACCTGCCTCTGGCAGCCACCACTCCACTTCCTGTCTCTATGGATTGGACTCCTCCAGGGACCTCAGATAAGTGGAATCATACAGTATTTGTCCCCTTGGGGCTGATTTCATTTAGCATAATGAATGTCCTTGTGGTTCATCCAGGCTGCCGCGTGTGCCAGAATTTCCTTCCTTTTTAAAGCTAAATTTCTTTCTTTCTTTTTTTTTTTTTTCTGAGATGGAGTCTCACTCTGTCGCCCAGCAGGCTAGAGTGCAGTGGCGTGATCTCAGCTCACTGCACCCTCTGCCTCCCGGATTCAAGCAATTCTCGTGCCTCAGCCTCTTAAGTAGCTGGGATTACAGGCATGCACCACCATGTCCAGTTAATTTTGCATTTTTAGTAGAGACAGGGTTTCACCATCTTGGCCAGGCTGATCTTGAACTCTTGACCTCAGATGACCCACCCGCCTCAGCCTCCCAAATTGCTGGGATTACAGGCGTGAGCCACAGCGCCCGGCCTAAATTTCCTTATTTTGATCTCATTGCATAAGAGAGTGCCCTGAAGGGTTTGTAGGTCTAGGGGCCTGATGTCCACAGGCAACTCCCACAGTCCAGGAGGTGAAGGGCAGCCCCGACCCCATGAGGCACCTACAGCTCCAGCCTGCCTGCAGCCCTATCCTTGGAATCCCAAGAAAGCAACTCCCTTGATAACTATGATGGCAGCCTCAAAAGTAGCTTCTGTCCCTTTATTTTCTTCCCTCTGGAGCCCAAATCCAGACGGTTTAATTGCTTTTAAACCCTCAGTTTAAAAGCCCTTAATGGTGCCATAGAGCCCATGGAACAGTGGTTGGGTGTGCTCGGGACTCGTTGGGACCAGGCTCAGTATCCTCTCCACGCCCAGCCTGTGTTGCAGCCTCACCAGACCCTGCCCTGGGTCCCTGCACTTCACCCCCCAATGGCCTCATTCTTCAATGTCCTTCCCTCACCCTGGAAAACTCCTATTCATCCTGAAGAGCCCACTTACATGCTGCAACCTCCGAGGCTTGTCCTGTCCTGTCATGGACACCTGTGGTTTCTGCCCATCCAGCATCTAGCACTACTCATTCTTCCCCACCCCACCTCCTGAGACAAGGTCTTCCTCTGTCACCCAGGCTGGAATGCAGTGGCACAATCATGGCTCACTGTAACCTCAATCTCCTAGGCTCAGGTGATCCTCCCATCTCAGCCTCCAAAGTAGCTGGGACTACAGGCATGAGCCACTACAACTGGCTAATTTTTAAATTTTTTGTACAGACAGGGTCTTGCTATGTTGCCCAGACTGGTCTGAAACTCCTGGGCTCAAGCAATCCTCCCGCCACAGCCTTCCAAGTAGCTGGGACTACAGGTACGTGCTACCATGCCCAGCTAATTTTTTGCCTTTTTTTGGAGAGATAGGGTTTCACCATGTCATCCAGGTTGGTCTTGAACTCCTGGGCTCTAGTGATCTTCCAGCTCAGCCTCCCAAAGTGCTGGGACTACAGGCTTGAGCCATCATGCTCGGCCTCAACAAGGTTTTTGAATGCATCAGTGAACCAACTAACCAGCTGTGGGTAGTGGACAAGCCAGGGACGCCCACCACACGCCAGACCATGCTGGCCCCTTGGGGAACACAAGAGGGTTTGAATAGCCCCAGCCCACTCCTGCTCCGAGCGGCTTGCAGTCTGGCTGGGGAGAGGTGTGCAAAGCTGAAGGACATGTGGGGCCATCCCCTGCTCATTCCTGAAGGATCCTAAAAGGCCCGGGACTTGGGACAAGCCTGGAAGGGTGGGCTGTGCCTGGATGAATCTGAAGATGCATTTCTGCACTGCTGATGAAGTGGGGGTTTCCAGGCAAATCTCACTTCCTATTTCTCCCTGCATATTGGTCAACTCAGCTCTTCGGTCAAGGAGGAAAGAAACACACTGAGACCTGCTGGTGCTGAAAGAACAGCTCCCCCCAGGCATAGGCCGGGCGGCCACTGCCCTAACCTCCGCCCAACACTGCCTGGTATCAGCCCATCGTTTATTTGGCACCTACTGTATACCACTCTGCACGCATTTCCTCACAGTTAGTCCTACCAAGAAGGCATCCTTTTTTTGTTTTTCAGATTCTCATAGGAGCATGAACCCTATTGTGAACTGCACATGTGGGGATCTCGGTTGCGTGCTCTGTATGAGATTTTTTTTTTTTTTTTTTTTTTGAGACACAGTCTTGCTCTGTCGCCAAGGCTAGAGTGCAGTGGCACAATCCTGGATCACCGCAGCCTCCGCCTCCTGGGTTCAAGCAATTCTCCTGCCTCAGCCTCCCGAGTAGCTGGGATTACAGACACACACCACCACACCTGGCTAATTTTTGTATTTTTAGTAGAGAAGGGGTTCACCACGCTGGCCAGGCTGGCTTCAAGTGATCTGCCTGCTTCAGCCTCCCAAAGTGTTGGGATTACAGGCGTGAGCCACCACACCTGGCCTTTTTTTGTTTTTTGTTTGTTTTTTTGTTTGCTTGGTTGGTTTTTTAGAGACATGGTCTCGATATAATGGTCAGCGTGGTCTCAAACTCCTGGCCTCAAATAATCCACCGGGATTACAGGCATGAGACACCATGCCCAGCCAAGGGAGTCATCTTAATCCCTGTTTCCTCCATCCCTACAGTTCCCCATCTCACCTGGACGTATTCCTATCTGAAGTGTTATCACATAGTTATTATCTGTTGTCTGCTTCCCACAGAAGAATGTGAGCTCCAGGAGGGCAGGGAATTGTCTTGGTCAGCACCGCCTGGCTACTTCCAACAGGTGCACATGGCAGCTGGAAACACCATCAATATCAACACATTCCTACAACTCCTGAACTCCTGCAGATGTAGGGCTACACATGACTTGTATAAAACCCGATTCCAATTCTTTACACTGGCAACTAGATGGACGTTGAACCCTCAGCCTGAGTGGTTTCATTTTCGTGTGATTCAGTCTCTTTTTTTTTTTTTTTTTAAGATGGAGTCTCACTCTATCACCCAGGCTGGAGTGCAGTGGCAAGATCTTGGCTCACTGCAACCTCTGCCTCCCAAGTTCAAGCAATTCTCCTGCCTCAGCCTCCTGAGTAGCTGGGACTACAGGTGCATGCCACCACACCCGGCTAATTTTTGTATTTTTAGTAGAGACAGGGTTTCACCATGTTGGTCAGGCTGGTCTTGAACTCCTGACCTCAGGTGATCCACCTGCCTTGGCTTCCCAAAGTGCTGGAATTAAAGGCGTGAGCCACCGCACCCAGCCTCAGTCTCATTTTCATAAAATATTTTGGTTTTATTGAACTACTTTGGACTTTAAATTTTTACAGTTGTTCATCTGAAATTTACATTTTGCCTTTTATCGTATTTTTTGGAGATGGAGTTGTTCTATCACCCAGGCTTGAGTGCAGTGGCACGATCATAGCTCACTACAGCCTTGAACTCCCGGGCTCAAGGGATCCTCCTACCTCAGCCTCCTGAGTAGCTGGGACCGCAGGCACACAACCATGCCCAGCTAATTTTTTTCTTTTTGGAGAGGCTGGTCTCAAACTCCTGGCCTCCAGAGATCCTCGCACCTAAGCCTCCCAAAGCACTGGGGTTACAGGCACTGCACCCAGACAGTTAGGCTTCTCATGCACTGGATATTAAAGTGGTATCTCATTTTGCATTGTCTTGGTTACCACTGCGAGGGAGCAGTTCTTCACATGCTCACCTGTGTTCTCTTCCAAGAAATCCCTGTCCGTGTCTTTTACATTTTCTATTTGGTTATTTGTCTTTTTCTATTTCTTATTCTCTATATATTTTGGATATTAATTACTTGTTGGTTAAAGGTGTTGCAAATATGTCCTTTGCACTGTGGCTTGTCTTCTACTTTCTTCATGGCATTTTTGATTAACAGAAACTTAATTTTTTTTTTTCTTTTTTTGAGACGGGGTCTCCCTCTGTCACCCAGGCTGGAGTGCAGGAGCTCAGTCTCAGCTCATTTGCAGCCTCGATCCCCAGGCTCAAGCAAGCCTCCCACCTTAGCCTCCTGAGTAACTGGGACTACAGGCACACTTCACCATGCCCAGCTAATTGTTTGTATTTTTTGTAGAGATGGGGTTTCACCATGTTGCCCAAGCTGGTCTAGAACTCCCGGACTCAGGTGCTCCTCCCACCTCGGCCTCCCAAAATGTTGGGATTACAGGCATAAGCCACCTTGCCCGGCTGCAACTTAATTTTTAATGTAGTCAAGTTCATCAATCTTTTTTTATGATTTGTACTTTATGTGCCTTCAGAACCTTACCCCAAAGTTCAAAAGTTATTCTTTTATAGATTCTCAAAGTTTTCAACTTTTTTATTTATTTCATGTTTACATCTTTCATCCCTCTAAAAGTGTCTTTTCTGTATGGTGTGAGGTAGGGTTCCTGTTCCACTGTTCTCATCTGAATAATGAATTGTCTCAGTACCACTTATCCAATAGATCATCCTTGCCTAGGTGTATCAGCAACACCACCTTTGGTAAAAATAAAATGCCTTTTAAAAAGTTGAGATGGGATCTTGCTATGTTGCCCAGAGTGTTCTCAATCTCCTGGCCTCAAGTGATCCTTCCTGCCTTGGCCTCAGGTGTAGCTGGGATTACAGGCACGTGCTACCACACACAGCTTAAAACACCTTTACATGCATGAATCTATTTCAGGCCTCTTTATTCTGCTCCATTGGTCAATTTGCCCAGCCATGCACCAACACCATACTGTCTTCATTCTTACAGCTTTATGATATGAATGTTTCTTGATGTAGAAAAGCCATTCCAGGTGACCAGGTGGTTACTTACATCAAAGACTCTAGGTTAGAACCTAGGGGGTTAGCTGGCCTACCACCCACTGAGAAACAGAGACTCCAAGAAGGACAGCATTTTTTACAATGTCACACAGAATTTAATTTGGAATACCCATCTCTCACCACAGAAGATACCAATACGGTAGACACAATCTACATGTGGTTATTGAGCACTTGGAATTGACTAGCCCAAATTCAGACGGGCTGTAAGTATAAAATGCACATTAGATGAAGACTTGTGGGGAAAAAAATGTAAAATATCTCCTAAATAATTTGTTCATATTCATTGTATATTGATATAATAATGCCTTGGATATAAAGAGTTAACTAAAATATATTCTAAAAATTATAATAATTTCACCTGTTTATTTTTACTTTCTTATAACAAGATGGAATATTAGGCACACATTAAACTGAGTGTCTACTAGAAAATTTAAAGCTGGCCGGGCGTGGTGGCTCACTCCTCTAATCCCAGCACTTTGGAAAGCCAAGGTGGGTGGATCATTTGAGGTCAGGAGTTCGAGACCAGCCTGGCCAATATGGTGAAACCCTACCTCTACTAAAAATACAAAAATTAGCCAGGCGTGGTTGCGGGCATCTGTAGTCCCAGCTACTTGGGAGGCTGAGGCAGGAGAATCGCTTAAACCTGGGAGGCAGAGGTTGTAGTGAGCAGAGATTGCGCCATTGCACTCCAGCCTGGGTGACAGAGTGAGACTCCATCTCAAAACTAAATAAATAAAATAAAGCCACATCTGTGGCTTGTATATTACTCATGGACAGCCCTGGATTATACCATTAAATTCATTCAATCAGCTGGGTGCAGTGGCTCATGCCTGTAATCCCAACACTTCAGGAGGCTGAGGCAGGAGGATCACTTGAGCCTAGGCGTTCAAGACCAGCCTGGGCAACATAGTGAGACCCCATCTTTACAGATACTTTTTTTTTAATTAGCCAGGCATGGTGGTGCACACCTGTAGTCCCAGCTACTCAGGAGGCTGAGACAGGAGAATCATGTTTGCCTAGGAGTTTGAGGCTGCAGTGAGCTATGATCACACCACTGCATTCCAGCCTGGGTGATAGAGTAGATCCTATCTTTAAAAAAAAAAATCACTTAATCAACAAGCCTTTACTACAGACCTAATTTGTGGACTGTACAGTTGTAAAGACTGCACAACGAGGAAGGGAACAGAAATAGAACTAATCCATGCGATCCATTTCCTCCCTGGACCCATCACCCATAGAAGCTGCATTGGCCCAAGCATGAAAGACTGGCCCGTGCTCCAGCTCCAGATCCCTATTCCAATTCCAGAGCAGCCAGCGCAAGTGTCCAAATCTAGAGACCATTTAGACCAGCTCTCATGACTTTACAAATCAACCCACTGGGGTCAAGAGAGGTTGAGACATCTACCAAGGTCACACAGCAGGTGTGGGACAGGCCCGGGCTGGTTGCTGAGACTTCAGAGCTCCTTCCCTTCATGTCCACGTCGGCAGCCTTAAACCCAGGGTTTCTCTCTTTCCCGTGAACAGTCCACCAACTTACGTCTCACAAAATCCCCTGGAGCCAGCCTTTACAAGTCCAAGTGCCCACTTTGGGAGGCCGAGGTGAGAGGATCACTTGAGCCCAGGAGTTCAAGACCAGCTTGGGCAACATGGCAAGACCCCGCCTCTATTAAAAATACAAAAATTAGCCAGGCTTGGTGGCAGGCGCCTGTAGTCCCAGTTACTCGGAAGGCTGAGGCGGGTGAATCACTTGAACCCGGGAGGTGGAGGTTGCAGTGAGCTGAGATCACGCCACCGCACTCCAGAGTCGGCAACAGAGTGAGACTCTGTCTCAAAAAATATGTATATATATATATACAAAAATTATCTGGGTATTGTCGTGGTCCACACCTGGAATCCCAGCTACTCGAGGCTGAGGCAGGAGGATCGCTCAAGCCCAGAAATTTGAGGCTGTAGTGAACCATGATTGTGCCACTGCACTCCAGCCTTAGTGTGGGTGACAGAGCGAAACCCTGTCTCAAAGAAAAAAAACAAAGGCCGGGGGCGGTGGGTCATGCCTGTAATCCCAGCACTTTGGGAGGCCGAGGTGGGGGGATCACGACGTCAAGAGATTGAGACCATCCTGGCTAACGCGGTGAAACCCCGTCTCTACTAAAAATACAAAAAATTAGCCGGGCATGGTGGCAGGTGCCTGTAGTCCCAGCTACTCGGAAGGCTGAAGCAGGAGAATCGCTTGAAACCAGGAGGTGGAGGTTGCAGTGGGCCGAGATCATGCCATTGCACTCCAGCCTGGGCAACAAGAGCGAGACTCCATCTCAGAAAAAACAAAAAGTAAGTCCAGTCCAGTCCCACAATCTGGTCAACAGAGTCAATCCGCAGGAACTCATCCTCAAGTCCTTCCCAAGTGCATCACATCTCCGGGTGGGATTCCCCATTTAGGAGAGATAGACTCATCATGTCCCCCAGGGGGAAACAGAGGGTGAGACTGAGGGGGAAGGAAGGGTTCCGTCCTGTCCGCCAGCCTTCCCTACCCTGGACACCATCCTAGCCCTGAGCTCCTCTTGTCAAGCTGTGCTCAATATGACCAGAACTTGTGGAGACTTCAGGAGCACCAGGGCACTCTCAACAACCAGTTGCAAGTAACAAGCCACACTGATGTGAGTAGGAAGAATACTGCCAGCCCATCTCCCACTCATCACCCACTGGAGCCTCAGCACACACCAGGCCCCTCTGTTCACGAAGGCAGGGGACCCCAGGTGGCAGAGGGGGAAAGGTGACCTGGAGGACAGCCTGGTGCCCCCTCCAAAGAGGCCCCCGCGGGCTGCTCCCAACAGACGGGTCTGTGCTCGCCGAAGACCACTGGGGACGGAGGAGCAACTTTAGGAGGGGATTTTTCATGCCAGCTTCCAGGCAAGCACATCTCCCAACAAAATCTTAAAGATATGTAAAAGGAGAAACCCCCTCCCCACGCCCACCTTCTTCACTGGAATTCCAAGCAACAGGAGCCTAACTTCTACTCAGATATCACAATGTCTGTTAATCACCATTTTACAAAAGAGACTGAGGTTCTGAGGGGACCACGGAGTTCACACTATGAAAAGACCAGGATGTACAGGTGCCTCCCCCCACCGCACCCCGAGCCTCAGTTTCTCCATCTGAAAAGAGCACTTACTCTTTCCTCCGACTTGCTGGAAGGGTGGACAGAGGTGGTACCAACGCCTTTTACCATGAACAAGAGTGCCCAAGAGAGACCGAGCGTAACTGCCCGAGCGTAGCTGGCCTGGGCTCCAGGCGCTGTGCAAAGTGCTCTGCAAGGACCAGCTCGCTTAATCCTCACGGCGACCCAGGACACGGGGACTCGCATAACCCCCGTTTTGCAAACGTGGAAATGAGGTTCAGAGAAGTGAAGCGACTTGCCCAATGGCACCTAGCGAGGAGGCGCGGGCGCCCCGGTTACTCCATCCCAGCGAGAAGACGAGGCTGCCTGGGTCCTGGTTTTCTCGGGCGGGGGTCAGGGGTCCGCCGATCCCCTCTAGCGCTCCGGGCGGCGGGGCCCGAGAACCAAGGTGGCCTCCGCGGCCCCCGCCGCCGCGCGCCCCTCCCTCCCTCCCCGCGGACCTCCGCGGCCGCCGCTCACCTAGCGTATTTCGTCTTCTGGAAATCCAGCAGCCGGGGGGCGAACATCGCGGCGCTTCCATGGGAATCTGGCCCCGGGCTCAGAGCGCGGGTAGCTGGCAGAGCCTGGGGGGCGCGGCGGCCGCAGCAGCAGGTTGGACGGCGCGCGGCGGGGGCCAAGGGGACCTGGTCGGCGCCCGGAGCCGGAGCCGGAGCCGGAGCCCGAGCCGGAGCTGGAGGCGCCCGGAGCCGCAGACGCCAAATCCCGAGCAGATGGTGGCGGGGGCGGGGCGGGCGGGGGCACGGGGGGGGCTCCCGGGCTCGCGCTGCCAATCGCCTAAGCCCGGCCCCCTCCCTCCCGCGACCCCGCCGCCTCCGCTGGGGTGGAGGAGGGTCGTGGGGAGATGGGGGGTGGGAGAGGTGGGGGTGAGGAAGTGGGCGTAAGGAGTGGGGGCGGGACGGGGGGGTTCTGGCTGCGCGCGCGAGCCACCCATCGCCCAGGCCTGGGGCGGCCCTGGCCCCGGCCCCTCTTCCCGGTGCCCTCCCTGGAAGCCAGGAGGTGGGGGGTTGGTGGGGTGGGGAGCGGGAAGTGGTAGTAGGGGGAAGTGGGAAGGATTGGGAAGGGGGGGCGCCAGGTGGGTGGAATGCAAAGTTGCGGGGCTGAGGGAGTCGGGGAGTGGGAAGGGGACGGGAGTGGGAACAGGGGGTGCTGGAGGGGTTGGGGGAAGTGGGAAGAGGGGGGTAAGGAGAGTGGGAATGGACGTGGGATGAGTGGGAAGTGGGGGCGTTGGTGGGGAGTGGGGGACTTGGGGGTGGGGGAGCGGAAAGTGGGGGGTTGGGGGGAGTGGGGGACCTGGGGGTGGAGGGAGTGGGGGACTTGGGGGTGGGGGAGTGGGAAGTGGGGGGTTGGGGAGAGTGGGGGACCTGGGGGTGGAGGGAGTGGGGGACTTGGGGGTGGGGGAGTGGGAAGTGGGGGGTTGGGGAGAGTGGGGGACCTGGGGGTGGAGGGAGTGGAAAGTGGGGGAAGTTGGGGGGAGTGGGGGACCTGGGGGTGGAGGGAGTGGGAAGTGGGGGAAGTTGGGGGGAGTGGGGGACTTGGGGGTGGGGGAGTGGGAAGTGGGGGGTTGGGGAGAGTGGGGGACCTGGGGGTGGAGGGAGTGGAAAGTGGGGGAAGTTGGGGGGAGTGGGGGACCTGGGGGTGGAGGGAGTGGGAAGTGGGGGAAGTTGGGGGGAGTGGGGGACTTGGGGGTGGGGGAGTGGGAAGTGGGGGGTTGGGGAGAGTGGGGGACCTGGGGGTGGAGGGAGTGGAAAGTGGGGGAAGTTGGGGGGAGTGGGGGACCTGGGGGTGGAGGGAGTGGGAAGTGGGGGTGTTGGGGGGTGGAGGGAGTGGAAAGTGGGGGGTTGGGGGAGTGGGGGACCTGGGGGTGGAGGAAGTGGGGGGTTGGTGGGAAGAAGGGGACCTGGAGGTGGAGGGAGTGGGAAGTGGGGGTGTTGGAGGGAGCGGGGGACCTGGGGGTGGGGGGAGTGGGAAGTGGGGGTGTTGGAGGGATCGGGGGACCTGGGGGTGGGGGGAGTGGGAAGTGGAGGAGTTGGTGGGGAGTGGGGGACCTGAGGGTAGGGAGACTGGAAAGTGGGGTTGGTGGGGGGTGGAGGGAGTAGGAAGTGGATAGGGGACTTCTCAATCTAGCCCCTTTTTCCCAGGTGTCCTCCACCAGTACTTTTTCCAGTGAGGAGAAAAAAGCCCTCCAGGGCTAGACAGGGCTGGACCGACCCTGCTGGCCCCAACTTGGCTGGAGGGACAGCGGACACTGTGCCCGTCGTCCCCAGTGTAGCTGGGCCCAGCACCTACCGCCTACCTGTGGCTTGCTTGCTCCCCCCACTGCCTGGCTCCCTACTGCCACGTCCCTGCTAGGCACAAGGGCCCCTATGGGACCTGCCCGGGAAGGGTCAGGGCCTCTGGGAAAACCCTCTTCCCCCAAGACTTCATGACTCTGAGGACCCTCGTGACCCCCATGACAGGGTCATTTGCATCTGGTGGCTGGATTCCCGAGTACAAATTCCAGCTTTCTCCCTTAGGAGACCTGGGCCAGGTTCTGGGCTTTGGAAAACCAACCACCCTATGGGAGGCTTGGAACCCCGGGGGGCTGATGGAGGGAAGACAGGCTTCCATGTGAAAGACATGCCAGCGGCACCTGAGGAACCCTAGGATTGGTCCCCGGATCCAAGAGAAGGCCCTTCCTTTGCACGCACACTTCACCCTCCTTCCCAAGCCCCAGCCCCTATTCCTTTTTATTAATACAGTAATGCTTTATTTGAGATCCTGCTGAACATTCAGAAGATAACCCCACCCACTCCCTCTGCCCCCAGGGAGCTAGGACCAGAAGTGGGAAAAAGACAAAGGACTTCACCTTTTTTTCTTTTTTTTTTTTGAGACGGGGTCTTACTCTGTCGCCCAGGTTTGAGTGCAGTGGCGCCATCTCAGCTCACTACAACCTCTGCCTCTCGGGTTCAAACGATTCTCGTGCCTCAGCCTCCTAAGTAGCTGGGACTACACGCGTGCACCACCATGGCCAGCTGATTTTTGTATTTTTAGTAGAGATGGGGTTTCACCATGTTGGCCAGGCTGGTCTCAAACTCCTTGACCTCAGGTGATCTGCCCGCCTCAGCCTCCCAAAGTGGGGAGATTACAGGTGTTGCTGACTCCATCTAATTTATTTCGCCACTCCCACTGGGGAGGACCAGAGGGTTATAAGCAGATGCCTTCAGAGGCCACGGCAGGGCTCAGGGCTGGGGGGTGGGGTGGGGGATGGCTGAGGTGGGGACCAGAAGAGGGATCAGGAATGCTTAGGAGGCAAAGGCCACCAGACCACCCTGATGATGGATTAGAAGTGGCAGATGCAGCCGGGCACGG
Source organism: Pan troglodytes (assembly GCF_028858775.2). NCBI lineage: Eukaryota > Metazoa > Chordata > Mammalia > Primates > Hominidae > Pan > Pan troglodytes. The sequence continues at coordinate 10,889,847 of NC_072404.2, forward strand.
TGGTTCATGCCTGTAATCCCAGCACTTGGGGAGGCCGAGGCAGGCGGATCACGAGGTCAGGAAGTCGAGACCATCCTGGGACTATAAGTCCCAGCTACTCGGGAGGCTGAGGCAGGTGAATCGCTTGAACCTGGGAGGTGGAGGTTGCAGTTAGCCAAGATCACACCACTGCACTCCAGCCTGGGTGACAGAGCGAGACTCCGTCTAAAAAAAAAGAAAGAAAGAAAGTGGCAGATGGTCTCTCTCTCTCCTGGAGCTGAGACACTCTTCTGCCCTGGGACATGAGAACTCCTGGTTTTCCAACCTCTGCCTCCAGGATCTCAGCCTCCGTCCCAGCCTCATCTATCTATCTATCTATCTATCCATCTATCTATCTATATTTTTTAAGCCAGGTGGGGTAAGCCACTGCTCATGCCTGTGATCTCAGCATTTTGGGAGGCCAAAGCAGAAAGATTGCTTGAGGCCAAGAATTCAGGACCAACCTTGGCATGGTGAAACCCCATTTATACAAAAAATTTTAAAATTAGCCAGGCATGGTGGCATGCACCTGCAGTCCCAGCTCCTCAGGAGGCTGAAGCAGGAAGATCACTTGAGCCCAGGAGTTGGAGGCTACAATGAGCTATGATGGCACCACCGCACTCCAGCCTAGGCGACAGAGTGAGACCCTCTCTTAAAAAAAAAAAAAAAGACAAGGGCCAGGCACGGTGGCTCGCGCCTGTTAATCCCAGCACTTTGGGAGGCCAAAGCAAGTGGATCACCTGAGGTCAGGAGTTCCAGACCAGCCTGGCCAACATGGTGAAACCCCATCTCTATTAAAAATAAAACAAATGAGCAGGGGGTGGTGGTACACGCTTGTAATCCGAGCTACTCGGGAGGCTGAGCCATGAGAATCACTTGAACCCGGGAGGCAGAGGCTGCAGTGAGCCGAGATTGTGCCACTGTACTCCGGCCTGGGTGACAGAGCAAGACTCTGTCTGAAAAAGGAAAAGAGAAGAAGAAAGAAGAAGAAGAGGAGGAAGAGGAGGAGGAGAAGGAAGAGGAGGAGGAGGAGGGAAATGAAACAGAAGAAATGACTTTTTAGGCATTGGTGCATAGTCAGGAGGAGTCCCATTCTTGAAGCCTTGTTTCTGCCGCGTGTCTGGCATCTACATTTGCGTGTCCCAGCTGGGATGCTGTGCGTCACAAGTCACAAAACAAGCGAGACCTCGGATAGGAGCAATGAATGCCTCCTATCCCCTCCTGCCGATGAGGGAAACTGAGGCTCATGGGCTGGGGACCTTCCCAAGGTCACAGGGCCTATGGGGGCGGGACTGTCCTGGAGCCCAGCTGGGCTCTGGGCTGATTTCCCGACACAGAACTCCTGCTCTGGTGATTTCTCGGACCTCCAGAAGATGGAAGTCAAACAGAAGTAGTAAGCAAAGCCAAGCCCTGCATGCCATGGCATCTACCCTGACCTTGACTTCTATGGCCCTTGCTCTGACCCCACAGGTCCAGGCCTCGCTGTCCACTGCACCGGGACACACCTGTCCCCAGGTACCAGCGACACCTCTGCCCCAGCCAGGCTCAGCCAGCCACTGGTAACCACAGCTCCCAGGAGGCTGGGGCTGGGCCTGTCCAGGGTCCATGGCCTGCCGCCCTCTTCCTGGCCCCAGCCTGCTGTTGACCTTCGAGCCGACCTTGGCAATGGAATCTTTAGGGCCGCAGAGGGGACCCCCGAAGTGGAACTCAAGCCTAGAAATGGATTTTCTGTTTCTCCAAGAGCAAAAGATGTTGAATAAAAAATTAGTTACTATTTTTACTGTCGGGATCCAGTTGTTATGGCAACTGAGGGCCTGACTCCTGCTCAGGAGGAGGCGGGGTTGGAGTATGATGAGGGAGAAGGCAGGGATGGGGCTTGGGGCAGGCACCAGCTGGGGGACAAGCTGGTGCAGGCGGCAGGTCTGCCCCTCCAGACAGAAGTCTCCCTGTCTGCTCGCCTGATTGTGCTCACCTGACTGTGTTCCTAATGACCCTGTCTCCCTTTAGCCACACTCACCTCCTGCCACCTCTGAGGGCTCCAGCTTGGCCCAGCCTGGTCACCTAAGCCTCTCTCTCCACTGCCTCTGGGAATGGGTGGTCGTGCCCTCATCTCCAGGTGAAAACCGAGGCCCCTGCCTCAGGGACAACTCACACTGAGTAGATACTCCATCAACCTCACCTGGCCAAAACCCTCCCTCCGTCCCTGCTCTCCGTCTCAAGGTAGCACCAGTAGCCACCAGGGCCAGGTTGATGGCAATTGAAAGTTTTGCAGGTTTGCCAGGAGTGGTGGCTCACACCAGTAATCCTAGCACGTGAGGAGGCCAAGGTGGGAGGATCACTTGAGGCCAGGAGTTCAAGACCAGCAGCATAGCGGGACCCCATCTCTACAACAAATTAAAAATTAGCTAGGTGTGGTGGTGCACACCTGTAGTCCCAGCTACTTGGAAAGCTGAAGTAGGATCACTTGAGCCCAAGAGTTTGAGGCTGCAGTGAGCTACAGTCGTGCCACCGCACTCCATCCTGGGCAGCAGAGCAAGATCCTATCTCTAAAAAAATAAATTTAAAGGCCAGGCACGGTGGCTCACACCTGTAATCCCAGCACTTTGGGAGGCTGAGGCAGGCAGATCACTTGAGGTCAGGAGTTTGAGACCAGTCTGGCCAACATGGTGAAACCCCATCTCTACTAAAAATCCAAAAAATTAGCCAGGCGTGGTGGTGTGCATCTGTAATCCCAGCTACTTGAGAGGCTGAGGCAGGAGAATTGCTTGAACCCAGGAGGCGGAGGTTGCAGTGAGCCAAGATTGCGCCACCGCCACTCCAGTCTGGGTGACAGAATAAGGCTCTGTTGCAAAAATAAATAAATAAATAACTTAAAAAGGAGAAAGGTGGAAAAGGGAGAGGGTGGATGGGGCTCAGGAGGATCGGGGAGTGAAAAATTACAAAAAGTGTAAAGCAGGCATTGGTCCACGTGAAACCATCTGGGTTTGCTAACGGTGCTTATCAAAGTTAGGTTCCTGCCCTCCCCTGGAGGCTGGGACACAGGGGCCCTCTCCTCCTGCATTGCTGGAACAAACTGTAACTTCTGGCAGCCTTGAGCTTTCTCAGGCAGGCACTTTTAGAGAGACAGGGGCCATCCTAGGGATGCAACCTTGAGCGGCTGGAAACGAGGTTCGTGTTTGTTCAAGTTTTTATGGGCCAAGGCTGAGGCCCAGCTGAGAAAGCGCTCAAAAGAGCCTGGCTGGAGTTTGGCCAAGGAGAGTGTCTTTGCCGGGGGTCTGGGGGTGGCCCTAGGACGGGGAAACAATGTTGCCTGGGGTATTAGGGTCTGAAGGAAGTCAGGGAAGTCTTCTCAGCTGAGTCTTGCAAGGTGGCTGGAAAACGAGCAGGAGGACAAGAAGGAGCAGGTGAGAAAAAGGCATCCAGGTGGGGAAGTGAGTTCCAAGTGAAGGGAACAGCATCAACAGCACCTGTAGGCAGGCATGGTAGCTCATGCCTGTAATCCCAGCATTTGGGAGGTCAAGGCAGGCGGATCACTTGAGATCAAGAGTTCAAGACCAGCCTGGTCAACATGGCGAAACCCCACCTCTACTAAAAATACAAAAATTAGCCAGGCATGATGGCAGGTGCCTGTAATCCCAGCACTTTGGGAGGTCAAGGCAGGAGGATCACTTGAGGTCAAGAGTTTGAGACCAGCCTGGCAAACATAGAGAAAACCTGTCTCTACTAAAAATACAAAAATTAGCCGGATGCGGTGGCGCGCGCCTGTAGTCCCCACAGCTACTGGGAGGCTGAGGCAGGAGAATCGCTTGAATGCTTAAACCTGGGAGGCAGAGGTTGCAGATCACACCACTGCACTCCAGCCTGGGGGACAGAGAGAGACTCTCTCTCAAAAAAAAAAAAAGAAAAAAGAAAGAAAACACAATACCCACATTTGTGTCAGGTTATGGCATACAGAACCTGAACTGACACTGATACTAAATGTAATAGTCTAACTCCCCCAACCCATTTTTTTGAGAAAGGGTCTCCCTCTGTTGTCCAGGCTAGAGTGCAGTGGCATAATCATGGCTTACTGCAGCCTCGAACTCCTGGTCTCGAGCAATCCTCCCACCTCAGCCTACCAAGTAGCTAGGATCACAGATGCACACCATGACACACTGCTAATCTTTTAATTTTTTGTAGAGACAAAGTCTCAGTATGTTGCCCAGGCTGATCCCAAACTCCTGGGCTCAAGCGATCCTCCCTCCTCAGCCTCCCAAAGTGCTGGGGTTGCAGGCATGAGCCACCCCGCCCGGCCTTGACTCCCTTTTTGATATTTAACTGCTTGTGATATTGTGATACAATAAATATTATTTGGTTCCTTCCCTTGGTTCCTGAGGCAGAGCTTCTGAAACCTTTGTAGACGAGGGCACTAAGGAGGATCTTTAGTTGTAGTATTTGATCTTTGACTGTTTCCTGACACAGACCTCCTAAGATCTCCGTAACGTCCTGAGTGATAGGAACATCTTTTGTTCTAGTGAGGTGACTCCTGGGGGGGTCCTGGGTAGCCTCAGGATGTGGGGGCTAGTTGCCAGGCGAACCAACCACATGATTAGAGGGTTAGAACGTTTACTCCTCCCCCTGACTTCCGGAGAGGGAAGAGGGACTGACGGGTGCGTTCATCACCAATGATTCAGTACATCATGCCTATGAAATGAAGCCTCCAAAAAACCCAAGAAGGGCCAGGCATGGTGGCTCACGCCTGTAATCCCAGCACTTTGGGAGGCCGAGGTGGGCAGATCACCTGAGGTCAGGAGTTTGAGACCAGCCTGGCCGACATGGCGAAACCCCATCTCTACTCTACTAAAAATAAAAAAAAATTAGCCGGGCATCGTGGGGCGTGCCTGTGGTCCCAGTTAGTTGAGAGGCTGAGGCAGGAGAATTGCTTGAACTCAGGAGGCGAAGGTGCAGTGAGCTGAGGTCGCGCCACTACACTCCGGCCTGGGTGACAGAGCAAGACTCTGTCTCAAAAAAACAAAACAAAACAAAACAAAACAAAACAAAAGGACAGCACTCGGAAAGCTTCAATGCTGAACATGTGGAGGTGCCGGGAGGGTGGTGTGCCCAGAGAGGGCATGGAAGCTCCACCCGTTCCCACAAAACTTGCCCCTTCGGCCTCGGCATCTGGCCATTCCTCTGCATTTTTGGTAATGCCCTTTATAGTAAACTGGTAAACAGGCCGGCCATGGTGGCTCACGCCTATAATCCCAGCACGTTGGGAGGCTGAGGCGGGCGGATCACTTGAGGCCGGGAGTTCAAGACAAACCTGGCCAACATAGCAAAACCCCATCTCCACTAAAAATACAAAAATTAGCTGGGTGTGGTGGTGGGTGCCTGTAATCCCAGCTACTTGGGAGGTTGAGGCAGGAGGATCGCTGGAGCCCAGGAGGAGGTGGTTGGTTGTAGTGAACCGAGATCACACTTCTGCACTCCAGAGCAAGACTCCGTCTCAAAAAAAAAAAAAAAGTGCTTTGTGTTAAGTATTGAGTGGTGTGAGAGTAGGAAACACACTTTGGTCTTATTTTATTTTATTTCAGAGACAGGGTCTGGCTCTGCCACCTGGTATGATCACAGCTCACTATAGCCCTGAACTCCTGGGTGCAAAGCATCCTCCAACCTCAGCCTTCCTAGTAGCTGGGACTACAAGTGCACACCATCATGCCTGGCTACTTTTTTTTTTTTTTTTTGTAGAGAATGAGGGTCTCACTATGTTGCCCAGGTTGGTCTCAAACTCCTGGCCTCAAGTGATTCTCTTGCCTCAGCCTCCCAAAGTACTGGGATTACAGCCACGAGCTACCACACACTGCCTATTTTTATTTAATATAAAAAAAATTTTGTTGGCCACGCATGGTGGCTTGCACCCGTAATCCCAGCACGTTGGGAGGCTGAGGCGGGTGGATCACTTGAGGCCAGGAGTTCAAGACCAGCCTGGCCAACATGGCAAAAACCCATCTCTACTAAAAATACAAAAATTAGCTGGGTATGGTGACACATGCCTGTAATCCCAGCTACTCGGGAGGCTGAGGCATAAGAATCACTTAAGACTGGGAGGCACAGATTGCAGTGAGCTGAAATCATGCTGCTGCACTCCAGCCTGGGCAACACAGAGAGACTCTGTCTCAAAAAAAAAATATATATATATATATATTATATATACACACACACATATATATATATGTATTTTTTGTAGAAAACGAGGTCTCACTTTGTTGCCCAGGCTGGTCTCAAGCTCCTGGTCTCAAGTGGTCCTCCCACCTCAGCCTCCCACTGGGATTACAGTCATGTCAGTGTACTCGGCCTGTTTTTATTTTTAATTTTTAATTTTTAATTTTTTTGTAGAGACATGCTGTGTTGTTTAGGCTGGTCTCAAACTCCTAGTCTCAAGCAATCCTCCCATCTCTGCCTCTCAAAGCACTGGGATCATAGGTGTAGGCCACTGTGCCTGGCCTTGTTCTATTTTTAAATCTTTTTTTTTTTTTTTTTTTTAACAGAGTCTCATTCTGTCGCCAGGCTGGAGTGCAATGGCGCGATCTCGGCTCACTGCAACCTCCGCCTCCAGGGTTCAAGTGATTCTCCTGCCTCAGCCTCCCGAGTAGCTGGGACTACAGGCATGCGCCACCACGCCCAGCTAATTTTTGTATTTTTAGTAGAGACAGGGTTTCACCATGTTGGCCAGGCTTGTCTTGAACTCCTGACCTCAAGTGATCCACCCACCTTAGCCTCCCAAAGTGCTGCGATTCCAGGTGTGAGCCACCGCGCCCGGCCAAATCTTATATAGTGCTGAAGGCTTTTAAGTATCATTTTCCCTCTTCCCCTGTGACTGACATCTGGGGAAGTTGATAAGAAGCCTCAGTGCTCCCTCCTTTGCCGCCAATGGGAGGTTTAAACCACACAAGCCCCTGAGTGCACAAACCCTCACCCAGTCACACCCACCAACCACCATAAAAACCCCAAGCCAGCCTCCTTTCCCTGTTCTCGCAAGACTTTTTTTTGTTTATTTATTTTTAGACGGAGCCTCGCTCTGTCGCCAGGCTGGAGTGCAGTGGTGCGATCTTGGCTCACTGCAACCTCCACCTCCCAGGTTCAAGCGATTCTCCTGCCCCAGCCTCCTGCGTAGCTGGGATTACAGGCGCCCTCCACCCGCCACCACGCCTTGCTAATTATTTGTATCTTTAGTAGAGACGAGAGTTCACCATGTTGGCCAGGCTGGTCTCAAACTCCTGGCCTTGTGATCCACCTGCCTTGGCTTCCCAAAGTGCTGGGATTACAGGCGTGAGCCACCACGCCCGGCCTCTTTTAGTTATTTTTAAATGTACAATTTGGCCGGGCGCGGTGGCTCACGCCTGTAACCCCAGTACTCACTATGTTGCTCTCATCAAGATCAAGAGACTCCATCTCCACTAAAAGTACAAAAATTAACTGGGTGTGGTGGTGCGTGCCTCTGGTCCCAGCTACTTGAGAGGCCTAGGTGGGAGGATTGCTTGAGCCTGGGAGGTTGAGGCTGTGGTGAGCCGAGACGGCACCACTGCACTCCAGCCTGGGCAATAGAGTGAGACTATGTCTGAAAAGGGAAGGGAGGGGAGGGGAGGAGAAGGGAAGGGACAGCCTTGGAAAATAAAAAATGAAAAACAAAATTAAAGAAGGAAATGAAAAGTAAGCCAGAGGAAATGTATGCAATACTAAAATCTTATATCCAAACTATAAAAAGAACACTTACAAGTCAACTATGAGAAGACAAAAACAAATCCAATTTTTAAAATGGGATTTTAAAAATTTGAACAGAAATTTCACAAAAGAAAATATACAAAAGGCCAGGGCTGGGCACAGCGGCTCACACTTGTAATCCTAGTGCTTTAGGAGGTCAAGGTGGGAGGATCACTTGAGGCCAGAAGTTCAAGACCAGCGTGGGCAACATAGCGAGACCCCATCTCTAAAAAAAAAAAATCATATAAATTAGCCAGGAGTGGTGGCATGTGCCTGTAGGTCCAGCTACTAAGGAGGCTGAGGTGGGAGGATCGCTTGAGCCCACGAATTGAAGGCTGCAGTGAGCTATGATCATGCTGCTGCCGTCCAGCCTAGACAATGCTGTGTCTAAAAAAAAAAAAGGAAGATATTCAAAAGGCCAATTAGCACAAGAAAAGATGCTCAACATCATTAGCCACCCGGGAAATGCAAATCAAAACCACAGTGATAGACCATTACCTGTCCATTACAACAGCTGAAATTAAAGACTAGTGATACCAAGAATAGCAACTGGACCTCTCCTTCAGTGCCAGTGGGAAAGTAAAATGATGTACCAGTTTGGGAAACAGTTTGGTTCTTACTATATGATTTAGCAATTCCACACTTAGGGAATGAACATGTATTCACCCAACAACTTTTACACGAATGTGCGTAGCAGTTTTATTCATAATTGCCCCAAAATAAAAGAAACTCAGTGTGCACCGGCTGGTGAATGGATGAATGAATTGTGTCATATCTTTGTGGTCGAATACTACTCAGCAGTAAAAAGGAATGAACTACTGATACATGTAACATAGAAGAATCTCAGAAACATGTGGAGGCCAGGCACGGGGGCTCACGCCTGTAATCCCAGCACTTTGGGAGGCTGAGGTGGGAGGATCACTTGAGCTCAGGAGGTCGAGACCAGACTGGGCTACATAGTAAGACCTCGTCCCTATTAAAAATCAAGAAAATTAGCCAGGCATGGTGATGCGTGCCTGTAGTCTCAGCTCCTCAGGAGGCGAGGCAGGAAGATGGCTTGAGTCTGGGAGATCAAGGCTGCAGTGAGCTAAGATCACACCACTGCGCTCCAGCCTGGGCAACAGAGTGAGGCCCTGTCTCAAAAAACAAAAAGCATGCTGAGCAAAAGAAACCAGACACAAGAGTGCATGTCATATGATCCCATGTATGTGAAACTACAGAAAGATAAATTTTAGTCTAAAATGAGAAAAAGGGCCGGGTGCGGTAGCTCAAGCCTGTAATCCCAGCACTTTGGGAGGCCAAGCACTTTGGAACACCTGAGGTCAGGAGTTCAAGACCAGCCTGGCAAACTTTAGTTGGCCATCTTTTTAGTAGAGATGGCAAAACTTCATCTCTACTAAAAATACAAAAATTAGCTGGACATGGTGGTGGATGTCTGTAATCCCAGCTACTCAAGAAGATGAGGCAAGAGAATCGCTTGAACCTGGGAGGTGGAGGTTGCAGTGAGCCAAAATCACGCGACTGCACTCCAGCCTGGGCGACAGAGTGAGACTCCATAACAAAAATAAAATAAAATAAAAATACAAAAACTTAGCTGGGTGTGGTGGGGGGGTGCCTGTAATCCCAGCTACTCAGGAGGCTGAGGCAGAAGAATCACTTGAACCCAGGAAGTGGAGGTTGCGGTAAGCCAAGATTGCACCAGTGCACTCCAGCCTGGATGACACAGCAAGACTCCCATCTCAAAACAAATAAGTAATATAAAGTGACACAAAGCAGGTGCCCAAAAGCAGGTGGTTGCCTAGCGCCAGGGATGGGGGTTATGGATGGATGGACTGGAAGGAACAGGAGGGAATAGTTTGGGGTGGTGGAAATGATCTCTATCTTGATTGTGGGGGGTTATGAGGGTGTATAAATTTGTCAAAACTGATAGAAAGGTACACTTAAATGGGGTGCCTTGTACCACGTATAAATTACACCTCAATAACATTGATTTTTTTTTTTTTTACAAGCAATGGGCCAAAATGGCAGGAAATTACTGCTTCTGAAAGCAGACTGAGTTCGGGAATAATGTCCTCTATGACAACACCAGCACACCTTCATGTAGATACGGCTGATGACAGTTCTTGGGAACAAAATGATGATGGACAAATTGTGAATAATGGCGGTCCTCCACTACTGTCAATGATTTCACAGGTCAGATGCACATTAAACTAACTGTAACCAGAAAATGCAATGAAGCCGTGCCGTGATGACTCATGGGGTGGGGGAGTTACAGCCTCGGCTCTCTGGCAGGCTCACGGGGTGAGTGCAGGTTGCACGCCTTTGGCAGTAACTGCACGGAATTACAGCCAGCACGGATGATACGGATTTTCATAGACAGAACTTCCATGCTTCTTCCCAGGAAAACAGCAAAACGTCACTTGTTGACAATAGTTTAGTCTGCAGGTAGCTATCTTGCCCTTTCTGATTCTTGGTGCTGGTTAACATTAAGACAAAGAAAACAGGCTGGGCGCGGTGGCTCACGCCTGTAATCCCAGCACTTTGGGAGGCCGAGGCGGGTGGACCACTTGAGGTCAGGAGTTCGAGACCAGCCTGACCAACATGGAGAAACCTTGTCTCTACTAAAAATACAAAATTAGCTGGGTGTGGTGGCACATGCCTGTAATCCCAGCTACTCAGGAGGCTGAAGCAGGAGAATCGCTTGAACCTGGGAGGCAGGGGTTGCGGTGAGCCGAGACGGTGCCATTGCACTCCAGCCTGGGTAACAAGAGTGAAACTCCGTCTCAAAAAAACAAACAAAAACAGGCCAGGTGCGGTGGCTCAAGCCTATAATCTCAGCACTTTGAGAGGCCGAGGCAGGAGGATCACTTGAGGCCAGCAGTTTGAGACCAACCTGAGCAACATAGAAAGACCCTATCTATACAAAAAAATTAAAAAATTAGTCAGGCATGGTGGCACACACCTATAGTCCCAGCTACTCAGGAGGCTGGGATGGGAGGGTCCCTTGAGCCTGGGAGGTCAAGGCTGCAGTGAACTATGATTGATTGAGTCACTGCAGTCTAGCCTTGCTGACAGAGTGAGACCCCAACCCCCCACCCCCCAAAAAAAACAGGGCCGGGCACAGTGGCTCACACCTGTAATGCCAACACTTTGAGAGGCCGAATCAGGCAGATCACCTGAGGTCAGGAGTTCCAGACTAGCTTGGCCAACATGGTGAAATCCTGCCTCTACTAAAAATACAAAAATTAGGCGGATGTAGTGGCGGGCGCCTATAAATCTCAGCTACATGGGAGGCTGAGGCATGAGAATCACTTGAATCCGGGAGGCAGAGGTTGCAGTGAGCCAAGATCATGCCATTGCACTCCAGCATGGGCACATGAGTGAAACTCCGTCTCAAAAAAAAAAAAAAAAAAGCCAGAGGCTTCAAAAATAACCTGAATGATTCCAGACTACCTAGAAGGAAGGAGTAGCTTCCTCTCACCCTCACTGGGAGAAATGCAGAGATAGGATAATGGTCTTTATGACTCCAAAAATGCCTAAGACAAGAACATGTCAACAAAGAACTCCAGTGAGAGCTTCTCAGTTCACATATGACCCCATTTCATCCTTGCAAGAACACTGGGCAAGAGATAACGTCTTAAAATTCCCATTTTACTAATAAAAAATTCCTAGCCAGACGTGGCAGTTCACACCTGCCATACCACCACTTTAGGAGGGCAAGACGGAAGGATAACTTGGAGCCAGGAGTTCGAGATCAGCCTGGGCAACAAAGCGAGATTCTGTTTCTTTTTTTTTTGAGACAGGGCCTTGCTCTGTCGCGCAGTCTGGAGTGCAGTGGTGCGATCTCTGCTCACTGCAAGCTCCGCCTCCTGGGTTCACGTCATTCTCCTGCCTCAGCCTCCAGAGTAGCTGGGACTACAGGCATCCGCCACCACGCCCGGCTAATTTTTTTTATTTTTGGTAGAGAAGGGGTTTCACCATGTTGGCCAGGCTGGTCTGGAACTCCTGACCTCAAGTGATCCGTCTGCCTCGGCCTCCCAAAGTGCTCGGATTACAGGCGTGAGCCACTGTGCCCAGTCGTGAGACCCACTTTACTCTTAATTTCCCCAATTCCTAGAATAGTGCATGGCCCACAGGAAATCCGCAGAATATATTTGCAGAATGAATGAATGACTTGCCAAAGGAATTAGGGCAAATAAGTAGATATCGAGTAAACATCCACAACCACCTGCCCCATACCCTTTTCAGCTCTGGGGAGATGGTGGCTCCTGTGGGGTCGGGGATTGGGGGTCTCCGTTCCTTTCATCCTCCAGCCTCGTGGGGGAGTCAAGTCTCCGCAGGCGGAGAGCCCGGATGCAGGCGCGGCTAGGCGGCCCTCTCTATGGTGAGCCCCCCGGTCCCTCCTCCGCAGCACCCGGAGGGCCTCTATGGTTCTTCCTGTCGTTAGTCGGAAGGGGGCGCTGTGCGCTTGCGCGAGGTGACGCCGGGGCAGGGCCGGAAGGAGTGCAGCGGCTGCCACGGAGCTCGCAGCTGCAGCTTTGGAGGAGTAAGCGGCGTGGTAGCGAAGGTCGCCGAACCCGCCTGGCTAGCCGGCGAGTTGAGTGGCGAGTGAGTGTCGGCTGCGGGGCGCGCTCGAGCTTCTGGGCGGGTCTGTGAGGCGAGGCGGCCTCCCTGCGTGACGCCTCCGTTGAGCTTCGGGGGTGGGGGTGGGGGCGGGGGCGCGGGCCGTTAGCACCACAGAGCTGTGGGGCGCGGCCGAGGCCCGGGCGGGATCGGGCCCGGGAGCTGGGCTGGGCGTCTCCAAGCCCCCTGCGGTGGCGAGGCGGGAGCGACACCCTCCCGCCAATTCGCGAAGTTTCGCGAGCCGGCCCCTCGGGCCGCTTCCCTCCCTCGGGCCCGAGGCCGCCGCGGAGGCGGTGTCCGTGCACCCGAGCGCGGCCTGGAGGAGCGGCGGGAGGCGGCCCGTGCCTGTGAACCCCAGCCCAGGCGGGCGGCGTTTTTCCTCCTCTCCCCTCACATCTGGAGCGCGTGTTCCGCGAAAGTTGGCGACCGTCATCCGGCACACGCGAGGGCGCCGCAAGTGCGTCAGACCTTTCTGCGGGGCGCTGGGGGCTGGCCCGGCTCGGGTGTCCGGGAGCTGGGCAGGGAGCGAGGCCGCTGTCCCCGCGTCGAGGTGGCTCTGCTCCCGGTGGAACGGGACCAGGGATCTAAGACTTGGGCCACTTGCAGCCAACGTGGAGCGTGCGCGGCGTGCGGGTTACAGAAATTTCTGACAAATCCGCCAGGGCTCTGTGAATCCCTAAGGGCCTGGGTAGCAGTTGTCCTAGGTACTTTGATCGTGCAAAGAGAACGTTCTTTTTTTTTTTTTTTTCTCCCCCTTTTTTTTGAGACGGAGTCTTGCTCTGTCGCCCAGGCTGAAGTGCAGTGGCGCGATCCCGGCTCACTGCAAGCTCTGCCTCCCGGATTCACGCCCTTCTCCTGCCTCAGCCTCCCGAGTTGCTGGGACTACAGGCGCCCGCCACCACGCCTGGCTAATTTTTTGTATTTTTTAGTAGAGACGGGGTTTCACCGTTTTAACCAGGATGGTCTCGATCTCCTGACCTCGTGATCCATCCGCCTCGGCCTCCCTAAGAGCTGGGATTACAGGTGTGAGCCACCGCGCCTGGCTGTATTTTTTAATTTAATATTTAAATATGTATTTAAAATTTGTGTATGAATTTACATAAATGGTATCACACTTTCATTTAACGTTAATTTAACTGTGTTGTATCATATGAATTTTATGTATTCCTTTATTGAAGTCCAATAAGGCCATTTCCAATTGCTTTTATTACACATTTGCTGTAATGACCATCCCTGTCCGTATATTGTATTATGCATATTTCTTGGAGAACACACAGAGGTTTCTTTAGCTAATATACCTGGAAGTGGAATTGCTAAGTCACAGGGAATGTACATTTGTAATTTAGGGCGTATTGCTGATTGCTATTCAGAGTATCTTTTCCAAGTTACTATCCAAACCAGCAATGTATAAGATTTCCCATTTCTTACATACTTGCCTTTTTTGCCACCCCAGTGGTTTGAAACAGAATTCTTTTTTTTTTTTTTTTTGAGACGGAGTCTCACTCTTGCCCAGGCTGGAGTGCAGTGCCGCGATCTTGGCTCACTGCAACTTCAGCCTCCCGGGTTCAAGCGATTCTCCTGCAGCAGTGTCTGGAGTGGCTGGGATTACAGGCGCGTGCCACCATGCCTGGCTAATTTTTGTATTTTTTAGTAGAGCTGGGGTTTCACCGTGTTGGTCAGGCTGGTGTCCAACTCCTGACCTTGTGTCCTGCCCGCCTCGGCCTCCCAAAGTGCTGGGATTACAGGCGTGAGCCACTGCGTCTGGCTGAAACATAATTCATTTTCTGATTTGCCTTTCCCTGATTATTAGTGAGGTTGAGCATCTTCTGTGTTTTCTTTTTTGTGAATTGCCTATTAATAAACTTAGCCCATTTCTTTGTTAGCATACTTGTATCAAGATGTGAATTCTCTGTCAGTACTTTGTCTCTTTAATGCGTGTATTTTAAAAATATGTTTTAATGTCATACGTTTTGAGTTTGTGCGTTTTTTTTTTTTGACCCACCTCCTTGGATATGTTTTCTTAAGGAATGTTTTCAGCATAAGCTTCAGATGTTCCACTGACCAGATACATGGCAAGAGTTTTGATACTCCCTCATTCTTACTGTTCCTCTTTGCTTCCTTTTCAGCCCTTTTGAAACAGATGGTCACCATGTTTAGGTATTAGCAGTCCCGTATGTGCATGTCTGCATTTGAAAATGGAAGAGGGAAACAACAATGAAGAGGTAATTCACTTGAACAACTTTCACTGCCATCGGGGACAAGGTAAGTTGTTTGTTCTCACTTCATCCCTTTCCCTGTGGCTTTTTCTTTTAGTATCACAGCTGTATCTTTTGAAATGAACCTATTTTGTACCATTTAGAATCCAGGGACATTTCATTTTTGACATAAAAAGACTAGTTAGACTAGAATTATATCAGATAATGATATTGCTGGCATGAATGAAGTGTAAGACTCATTCATCACAAATGGATTAATCAGCTATTAATTTGCTGGCAAGACGCTGTTAATATGCAGTCATTGAGTCTTAAGAGACAGTGTCAGCATCAGTTTTTGAAGGTGTGGTGATTATAAAGGAGTGCTCCACTAGGCCTTTATGATCTGAAATACTACAGGTGATGCTGAACCAGTCTTGTCCTCCCATGATGCCTAATTTCTTTTTTGCCAGAAGATTCTGGCTTAGCCTTGAGGGGAATTTTGGAACATGTATTTTTTTGTTCTGCAGTTTTGGGTTTTTTTCTTTCTTTTTTTGAGACGGAATTTCGCTCATTGCCCAGGCCAGAGTGCAATGGCGTAATCTCGGCTCACTGCACCCTCCACGTCCTGGGTTCAAGCAATTCTCCTGCCTCAGCCTCCCGAGCAGCTGGGATTATAGGCATGTGCCACTATGCCCTGCTAATTTTGTATTTTTAGTAGAGATGGGTTTTCTCCATGTTGGTCAGGCTGGTCTTGATCTCCCGACCTCAGGTGATCCGCCTGCCTCAGCCTCCCAAAGTGCTGGCATGAGCCACCCGCCTGGCCACATTTCTTAGTTTTCATTACAAAAGGGATAAATATGGGCCAGACAAATGGCTCACACCTTTAATCCTAGCACTTTGGGAGGCTGAGGCAAGAGGATTGCCTGAATCCAGGAATTCAAGGCTGCAGTGAGCTATGTTAGGCCACTGCACTCAAGCCTGGGAGACAGATTGAGACCTTGTCTCTATTTAAAAAAAATTTGTTATAAGTGATAAATATGCTGTTTTAAAAAATAAGTTCTCCTGAAGAATATAAAATGAAAAATATACTCTTTCCCCTCCTTCTGATCTGCAGAGGTGAAATAGTTGTAAATTTTTTTTTTTTTTTTTTTGGAGACGGAGTCTCATTTTGTTGCCCAGGCTGGAGTGCAGTGGTGTGATCTTGGCTCACAGCAATCTCCACCTCCCGGGTTCAAGCAGTTCTCCTGCCTCAGTCTCCTGAGTAGCTGACATTACAGGCGTACTCCACCACGCCTGGCTAATTTTTGTATTTTTAGTAGAGACAGGGTTTCACCATGTTGGTCAGGCTGGTCTTGAACCCCTGACCTCGTGATCTGCTCGCCTTGGACTCCCAAAGTGCTGGGATTACAGCCATGAGCCACCGTGCCCAGCCTGGTGGTAAATTTAAACAAAATAGACAGTTCACTGAACACCTGTCCTCAAAGTTCGTATCTTATACTGTAGTTCTCAGTCTGGGGTGCAGGTGAGTTTCTTCCCTGCCAAGGCTGAGAAGGAAGGTCCCCTTTCCAGGTACTTAGCCCAATGTAGGTACTTTTTTCTAATTTGTACAGTGACACTGTTGGAGCCAGTAGTGGCCTTGTCTGATCCCACCACTGTACAGAGGCAACCACTGTCATCAGATTTATTTATATTTATTTATTTATTTATTTATTTATTTATTTATTTATTTTCGAGACGGAGTGTCACTCTGTCACCTAGGCTAGAGTGCAATGGTGCGATCTCAGCTCACTGCAGTCTCCACCTCCCAGGTTCAAGTGATTCTCCTGCCTCAGTCTCCCAAGTAGCTGGGATTACAGGCATGCGCCATCATGTCTGGCTAATTTTTGTATTTTTGGTAGAGACGGAGTTTCCCATGTTGGCCAGGCTGGTCTTGAACTCCTGACCTCAAGTGATCCACCTACCTCGGCCTCCCAAAGTGCTGGGATTACAGGTGTGAGCCACTGCACCTGGCCTTCCCTTAATCTTTATCAATTTTACTTAACATGCTTCTCAGTAAGGCAAAACCATTAAGAGTATACACTACCTGGCCATAGATTGGTGATGTTGGTCAGTTCTGGAAATTTTGTAGCTGTTTCCTGTCTTCTGTAACTCTTCTCCCACAGTCTCCAAGTCTCTAAGTCCACCTCTTTGTCTCTGAGATGCATTCTGGATGGTTTCTTCAGATGTGTCTTCTAGCCCACAAATTTCTCTTCAGTAGAATGTAATCTCCTTTTAACTCATCCACTGTTTTTCGGTTATGGTATTTTAGCTTTTAATTCTCTTGGCGATTTTCCTAGAGTTTTGCTCTTTGCCTATATTTTTAGTCTTTTTTAAATTTCTTTAACCAATAAACGTAGCTTCTTTGTGAGTTTGATTGCGCTGATGTGTTAAGTTCTTGGGAATCATATTCTGTTCTTCCTGCTGGCTCCCGTGGTGCCTCATTTTCTTGTGTATTTTCTAAGTTTGACTCTAAGCTCATGTCTTGAGTTCTTGATAGAGTTGGTTTCTTTAGAGAGAATTGCTTTTGCTTCTTTCAAGTCCCCGAGGGCAGTGTCAGTTTGAAATGACTTTAGATTCCTGTCTTGAAGTTTTTGGATTACACAAACTCTTTTTTTTTTTTTTTTTTTTTTTTTAAGACGAAGTCTCACTCTCTTGCCCAGGCTGGAGTGCAGTGGCGCGATCCTGGCTTACTGCAGCCTCCGTCTCCAGGGTTCAAGTGATTCTTCTGCCTCAGCTTCCTGAGTAGCTTGGATTACAGGTGTGCACCAACATGCCCAGCTAATTTTTGTATTTTTAGTGGAGATGGGATTTCACCATGTTGGCCAGGCTGGTCTCGAACTCCTGACCTCAAGTTATCCCCCTGCCTCAGCCTCCCAAAGTGCTGGGAGACGTGAGCCACCGTGCCTTGCAAACCTTTTATTTATTTATTTATTTATTTATTTATTTTGAGAGAGAGTTTTGCCCTTGTCGCCCAAGCTGGAGTGCAGTGGCATGATCTCAGCTCACTGCAACCTTCACCTCCCAGGTTCAGGTGATTCTCCTACCTCAGTCTCCCGAATAGCTGGGATTACAGGCATGTGTTACCTCACCCGGCTTGGATTACCCAAACTCTTAAAGCATTTTTTATTTTTCAACAAGAGACTCTACCTGGGTATTTAACCTTCCTTACAGTGAGGAAAGAAAGCCATTTGGTTATTTACATGCCAGTTACTCACTCTTCTGAAGCCTTTCCACATATTCTTTATTGTGTATAGTTTTTAAACTTGGTTATTGGATACCAATGTGTATATAATATACATAAAGAAAAGTGAACAAAACAAAGATGCACAGCTCAATAATTTATCACAAACCAAACATTTATGGAACCACAACCCAGAAATCTTCAAGAAATAGAACGTTGCTATCCTTTTTGAACACTACATAAAGATTTTGTATAGTCTATAGTCTTTTGCGTCTGACTTCTTTTCACTCAGCATCATGTTTGTGAGGTTTATTCACGTTGGGTAGAGCCACAGTTTATATATTTTCCATTGCTAAGTGGTATTCCATTTATACCACTTAGCAATGAAATTTTCCATCTACTTTTGGTAGGCATTTGAGTTCTGACTGTTACAAATAATGTAGCTGTGAACATTCTCCTGCTTGTCTCCTGAACTCTACTTGCCCCACGCCCTGGCATCCTCCTTCCTATTGGCTATGTTTGCGTCTTCCAACAGAATTGTTTGTTGGAGATTTTTTTCCCCTCCTAAGCTTTTAAAATACTTTCTTTTTGGGTTTCCAAGTGGTGTGATAATAACTACATGTTTTTAAATTACTAAGCTTTATTTTTTAGAGCAGTTTTAGGTTTACAGGAAAATTGAGCAGCAATGACTACATTTTTACAATGAAAACTTTCTTGTAGGCTTTACTCATCTAAAAAGCAACTTATATGTGTGAATTGCTTTAACAACTCTTCAACAATACTGAGTTATGATGTATTTTTTGTAGTTAACTAGGGTAGGCGTGAAGTAGCATAAGTGACATTTCTTTGCTAATTGGCTGTGTTTTTCAAATATTTGTTTACTAATTGTATTTCCCTTGCGTGTGAATTGTTTACTTCTCTCTTCTCTTTGAATTCCTTTTTTTTTTTTTTTTTGGTTACTGTTTCCTGGTTATGAAATGTAATACAGGTTTGTTCATTACAGAAAATGTAAATGATAGAGAAAAGTATAAACTTAGCTCATTTATAGAACAATGATTTGAATAGCAGATACCATGTTTTAGTATTTTTTAACAATTTAACCTCATAGAAATTGAGTATATTCCATGTTTTTGTCTCCTTCTGCAAATGAACGTCATGTTTAAATATATCTTCAAGATTGTCTAGAAAAATCACTAAAATGTAATCAAATTGACACCTTCTCTTACAGTTCTGTTCTCCTACTTCCTGAGTCTCACACGTGTACTTATTTTTAGGGACTTGCTGTCCCTCTGTGCTTTTTGTGTCACTCAGAAACATTGATCTTTAAACACATAAAAATTCTCGTGAAATCTAAAAAGCAAGGGAATGTACAGTCATTGTATTGCATCTTTTCAAGCCAATCTTGTTTTCCTGACACTGCTTTCCTTTCCATTATTCTCTGGACTCCTAGGACAGTGTTAACTCCACAACTAAACTAAAATGTTAATGGAAACTGGAAATAAGGCCCAAAGCTGAGTTGAGCAGGCTGGGATTTTGTTATAGCTCAGTCTCAGTTGCTTTATGTGCGTCTTTAAATGGCCTTCAGATGGAACCATCTGGCCATTTTAAGCAGGAAGAGCCTATTCATTAGAGAACCACCTGGCAGGTAATCTACTCTGGCTGGTTAACTTAGATCTTTCACTCACACGTGGTCGACTTCAGTTGGATGAGGGCAGCAACAACTATCTAAGGGTTGAAAGGTTGGAGTACGGCTGGGCGCGGTGGCTCACGCCTGTAATCCCTGCACTTTGGGAGGCCGAGACGGGCGGATCACAAGGTCAGGAGATCAAGACCATCCTGGTTGACACGGTGAAACCCCGTCTCTACTAAAAATAGAACAAAATTAGCTGGGCGTGGTGGCGGGTGCCTGTAGTGCCAGCTACTCGGGAGGCTGAGGCGGGAGAATGGCATGAACCCAGGAAGTGGAGCTTGTAGCTTGCAGGAGGTGGAGCTTGCACCACTGCACTCCAGCCTGGGCAACAGAGCGAGACTCAGTCTCAAAAAAAAAAAAAAAATTGGAGTACTAGCCTGGCTTATTTTGCAGGAGTGCCTTCTCTAGAACTGCTAGCATGTCAGATCAGCTCAAGCGTGAGGTCATATGAAGAGGTGGGCAGATTGAAGTCCGACAGGCTTCCCCACTGCTTTTGCCCCAGGGTGCAGATATTAGAACAGAGGCTACCACTTGTTTCTGTAGAAGAAAAACTTTGTCCTTCATTTCCTGTGCCTCCAAATGTCACTTAACCTCCAGAAGAGTTGTGTTGGTAAGCATAATGAAGGGATTAAACTGGAAATGAATTTTGACAGTTTATAGTGAGAGCTTCTGATTTCTGCCATGTGGAACTTCATGTCTGTAGCATTTCAGTATTTGAAGTTCTTAATATTGTTGCAAATATAAAATGAATTGGGGAGAGATGAACCTCTCAAACATGTTTTGTTTTTTCAAGAAATCATATCTACTGTTCCATCTGTATTTCATGTAGAGGTGTATTTATGTATCATTTACTTGAGAAAACACGTAAAAACAGACCATTTTAAAGCTAGTCCGTGTCTGGTTTGTCACCACGTCAAATATGCACATGTAATGAGTTGCCTGGAACTCAGGCCTTTCCCTACAGACGGGATTTTTGCTGGTGGCTAATTCTCAGGTCAGCCTTCAAAGGTTTGCATAACCTCAGTGTACACCAGTGAATTCTAGGATGGAGAATTACCACTGATGACAATGGTTTTAAAGGAAAGTGTACTCGGAATTCTTGTCGCCCTCTGTAATAGGAGGAGTTTGCTGCTTTTTTTCCTCTCTTTGGGCCTCTGGCGTTGTCTTCTGTGGACTGGGCAGGCTGTGGTGGTAGGGAAGTGGGGAGCTTAGAGATGAAGAGTATATGGGAGTCCTGAAGTAACGGCAAAGGGAAATGCATTGAGATGTCAGGATGAGGGAGAAGGCTTTGACATGGGTCCCCGGCGGGGGCTGCAGAATCAACGAACGTCTCCAAACCAGTCCCCAAACACTGGCACCTGGATGAGAAAAGGAGCAGAGCTGAGCACTTTTTCTCTGCCCTCTTTCTGCCAGACCTCCTGTTCTACTATTACAGGCCTTACTATTGACATCTGGCAAAAGAGAACCAGTAGAAAGGGAAGTGTGTGAGAACTGCAGGTATAGCACCTAGGAGGTCATCTTAGAAATCTACTGGAGCAAGAGAAAGAACAGAGAAAAGGGGAAGTCCCCATTACCCTCCGAGCGAAGAAGCTTCCTTGCTACTGAATGTGGCTAGAGCTGTACCCCACCCACTCTGTCTTCACTACTGTGCAGTCGTTCCAAGGTGGTTGTCTGATTTGACTGTGAAGAGCCTGGATAGTTAACATCTGTTGGGTCTGGGTGGTGATACATCAATGTGTGTTATCTCACTCTATATAGCCTTACTTTGGAAGTATTTCATGCTGATAATAGACAAAGCTAGTGGGTTTTGTGTGAAGAGAGTCTGTTCATAGGAAAACATGATCTGTTCATCAGTCTAGCTTAGCAGCTAGCTAAATAAACCAAGTGTAACTCAACGGCTCATAGAGCTTTATATTACCATAGAGATTTATGTTACCACAGGGGTATAAAAAGTATTAATGAATTAACAGAAGGTCTTTTATATTTCATTTATTTATTACATCTCTTAGCAGACTGTTTTTTACTGTAAATGTGAACACACAGTTTTCCACTTCTTACTTGTTCATAGTTTTCTTGACAAAGAGTAGCTACTTTTCTTTCAAATTTTCCCATTTTGTGGTTTAACCAATAATAGTTTCAGTGACTTCATTACATTAACACCCAATTGATACATAAACTTCAGAGGAGTTTGCCTTAATCAGTATGTTCATTGCTTTTTAAATTTTTTATCTTTCACAAAGATAGAAATTCAGTGCAGTTGTTTGTTTATTTGTTTAGTTTTTCTGGGCTACAAACATCTTAATTTCTTGATAGGCCAGTTGTAATGTGTGACTAAGGTCTATATTCTTCAAACATTGCATTTGAAGCAATGGGCAGGTCTGGGATTTGGAAGCAGTATGAAAGTAACATCATTTGTTTCTGCAGACTTTGTAATTTTCTTCTGGAAAACCCAGATTATCCAAAAAGAGAAGACAGAATCATTATAAATCCCAGTAGCAGTCTGCTGGCCAGCCAAGATGAGACAAAGGCAAGTGTCATGTTCGTGTTTTGCAGTCACTGCCTGGAAATGCTGTGCTTTGTTGTTGTTGTTGTTGTTGTTGTTGTTGTTGTTGTTGTTGTTATCTCTGTGGGAAGAAAGTGCTTTGTTGGGACAAGTTTTTAAAGACTAGCCGAGGGACATAGGATTTCAGAATATGTCTATACTTCAGTGCGATCTCCCAGTCTGAGCCACTTTGAATTCTGTCTTTAACTTCTATCTTTCCTTGTAATTCTTATCTTCCTTTTCCCACAAAGAATTGAACGAATCCTCCATATCTTTAATCCTACAAAGCAAATTCCTAAAGCAAAACAAGAATTGGCCAAAACTCTAAACATTTTACTATGAAAATTTTCAAACCTACAGAAAAATTGAAATATTTTACGTTGATCACCTGTATACCTACCACTGGTACTACTAAAAAGTTAACAGTTTACTGTATCCTCTTTATCACACATATGTCCTCTGTCTGTCCATCAGCACATCTTTGTTATGTTTCATTTCATGATAATGCATTTCAAAGTAAATTGCAAAAACATCAGTACACTTCCCTGTAAGTACTTCAGCATGCAGATCATTACCCAGAGTGGAATATCTTTTTTCTTCTGATGTGAGATTTGTATACAGCGTATCCTATATATCTGTTTAACCAGATCTCATATCAAGATGTAAACAGTTTGGTTTTTAAAAACTTTAATCATTGTCATTATTTGTGATCTAAACTGGCATTTAGTTTGTTATATGGTAAAGTATGGTTGAGAACTAACTGTATTAAGATCTGTTGCTTGATCTTCCAACTCCCCATAGATTCTTTGACTGTCTCTCTTACGTATTCTATAATAGAAAAAAAATAGTTGTTTGTAAATATGGTATGGAAAGAAGATGGCTGTAAGATTGGTTTAAATCCCCAACTATACTTCTTTACTAGTTATAACTAGTAAAACTAGTCTGCCGGCTCCAGACAGGTTTGTTTAACCTCTCTGAGCCACCATTTTCTCATCTCTCTTATAGGGCTGGTAACTTCCTTATAGAGTAATTAGAACAAATGTTATTCTTTTCTACACATAAATTCTTAAAATGATTTCCCCTACATGGGAAATGTATTGCCTGGCCTTTGATTTTATGCTTCTGTCTCGTTTCAGTTGCCTAAAATAAGACTTTTTTGACTATTCTAAATTGACTCCTCTTGACCAGCACTGCTTCATCCAAGCTGCTGACCTCCTCATGGCCGACTTCAAAGTGCTCAGTAGTCAGGACATCATGTGGGCCCTGCACGAGCTCAAAGGACACTATGCAATCACCCGAAAGGTACTCTACCTGGTCTTCCTGTTGGGGTCACACCTCTTGACTACATCTTCCCACAGTAACAGAATGAACAGCTTGTGGAAATTGGGATGGTTTATGATTGCTAAGGAATTTATGAGGGTGAAGATAAATAGATGGGTATTTGCTGATCGTGAAGGGCTAAATGAAAAGAAATAATAGATAGATGAGAAGTAGAGAAGTTCTGCTTTGACCGTAAAAACATGTAGCGTAATACATTCTACTGTGGAATGCAGGAGTATGAGAGATGCATTCTAATCCTGCTCCTTCCTGATTTGCTTTCCGACTTGGGACAGGTCACACAACCATCCATCCCCCAGGTGGCTCAGTTATCAGTGATAGGACGTAAGGTCTGTAGAGAGTCCGGGAACACAGCAGTGCCCCCTCAGAAGAGAATGGGCAGCTACTGACAGCTCCCAGCATTCTCCCCCCAGGATCCTAAAATAGATGGCACTTAAAGGCCTTGGTTGAGGGTGAGGAGGGTGCTGGTTTGTGGTGGGTAACACAGGCGTCTTCCATGAAGGACAGCACACGGTGCATGCTTTGTAGCTGTGGCCAGAACAGGAGCGCACGCACCAGCAGAGACCTTGGCTTACTCCTCTCGGTCGCTCTTACTGCCATTAAATTCTATTCTACTGAAATTCTTGTGATTCTCAGCAAACACAGTGATGTTTCTTTTGTCCAAAGGACAAACGTGGAGTTATCGTAGTGGTTAAAATACTCATTGGGTCTTACCTGTAGGAAGGGAAGAACCAAGCCAAGGACTGTGGCTTATGCTGAGGTCTAGGCCAAGCCCCTTCCACTTTTTTTTTTTTTTTTTGAAATGGAGTCTCGCTCTGTCGCCCAGGCTGGAGTGCAATGGCGTGATCTCAGCTCACTGCAGCCTCTGCCTCCCCAGTTCAAGCGATTCTCCTGCCTCAGCCTCCTGAGTAGCTGGGACTATAGATGCTCACCACCACGCCTGGCTGATTTTTGTATTTTTACTGAAGACGGGGTTTCACCATGTTGGCCAGGCTGGTCAGCAACTCCTGACCTCAGATGATCTGCCTGCCTCAGCCTCCCAAAGTGCTGGGATAACCTCGTGAGCCACTGCACCCGGCCAAAAAAAGACTGAAAGAAAAATAGGCTTTGAAAGGGTAAAACAGGAGGCAACCTAAGGTAGACCAAGGGTCTCCAGAAGGGCCTCCCTGAGCAAGGGACATTTAATCACAGACCCACATAGGAGTTTGGTGAAAGGGGTCGTGGAAGATGTTAGTATCATTTATTGGGGTGAGAACTAGTATAAACATCTGCTTTGGAGAGAAATAATCATGAATTCAGTCTGGGAAACGTTGGTTGCCAATGTGCTGAGAAGGGCCTGTGAGACATCTGAGTAAAAATAATTCATTGGGAGGTTGAATGGACTAGAAAGTTTGGAAAATACAGACTGTAGATAGGATTTTTTTTTTTAATCTCCTTGGGTTTTATGGTGATAGGACTTTGAGAGTCATCAGCATATGGAAAATCTCACCAGCCAGGATGAGGTACCCAGAGATACCAGGTGAGAAGAGAGGACTCCTGACATGTAAAGACCAAGCGGAGGAGGCAGGCAGACAGGAAGGAGGAAGTTGAGAGACTGGAGCGTCTGTATTATCATCATCATCATCATGGTTATTCTTGTTTAGAAACAGGGTCTGTCTCTGTCACCCAGGCTGGAGTACAGTGGCCCAATCATGGCTTATTGCAACCTTGACCTTCTGGGCTCAAGCCATCCTCCTGCCTCAGCTTCCCATGTAGCTAGGACTGCAGGTGCGCGCCACCACACCTGGATGATCTTTCTATTTTATTTTTTGTAGAAATGGGGTCTTGCTAGATAGTGCAGGCTGG
This sequence comes from Pan troglodytes, assembly GCF_028858775.2. Lineage (NCBI taxonomy): Eukaryota > Metazoa > Chordata > Mammalia > Primates > Hominidae > Pan > Pan troglodytes. The sequence continues at coordinate 10,915,058 of NC_072404.2, forward strand.
TCTTGGAACTCCTGGCGTCAGGCTATCCTCCCACCTGAACCTCCTAAAGCACTGGGTTGCCACCATGCCCAGCCTATGTTATTAAATGCTGCTAAGAGTTTGTGCAAGGTGAGGACTAAAATGTAGATGGTAGACTTACAGACTTGGCCACTCAATAATAAGCATAGATTAGTAAGTGCAAAGGCAGGGTAGATGCCAAATTAGAGACAGCTGGAAAGCTTGTGGTCATAAGGGTGAGGTGGTGAAACAGCAGATAAACAGCTCCTTTGATAAGTTTCTCTACAAAGAGGGGAAGAAGAAAGGGGCTGGCATTGAAAGAGAGATGAGATCACCTTCTCAACACCGCCACACTGGGGATTAAGTCAGCAGGAGTTTCAGACAAACACTGCATCATAGCCACCCACCTTCTCATTGCCACCCAGACTGGGACCCCAGCCTGCCCTGCACCCTAACAGCGTAGCCACAGGACATGAGCCCCAAGGCCTCCTATCCCCTGCCACAGTCAGGAGTCCCACCCAGTCTTCCTGAAAGGCTCCCACTCTTCCTCCTCTTCCAGGCAGAATGGCCTTACCTCACACACCCTTCCTTCCGTTTCAAATCAGGTACCCCTTCTCCCTCCTGTTTTTAGGATGGCAAAGACTTGAGCACTTTTTTTTTTTTTTTAGACAGAGTCACGCTCTGTCACCTGGGCTGGAGTGCAGTGGCGCAATCTCAGCTCACTGCAACCTCTGCTTTCCAGGTTCACCGATTCTCCTGCCTCAGCCTCCCAAGTAGCTGGGATTACAGGTGCATGCCACCACGTCCAGCTAATTTTTTGTATTTTTAGTAGAGACGGGGTTTTGCCATGTTGTCCAGGCTGGTCTTGAACTCTTGACCTCAGGTGGTCCACCTGCCTTGGCCTCCGAAAGTGCTGGGATTACAAGCGTGAGCCACCGCGCCCACCCTGACTTGAGCACATTTAAATCCTGATAAGGAAAATCTAACAGGGAGAAGCTGAAGGTAGGAAAGAAAAGGGATCCTCACCAGTGGAAGGATTTTGAACTCCAGCATCCTGTTGAAGGGTGGGGTGGATATAGGTGCACGCAGAGAAGAGCGTGGGGGAAGCAGGTTAGGGGAGAGTAAAGAGGAGCATTGACCAGAAAAACAACATGGAAGATTTGCCTACAGAATGGGACTCACCAGCCCATTGTCATGTGATTTAACCTGTACTTATTCAAGGACAGCTTGGACAGTTTTGTTTTGTTTGAGACAGGGTCTCCTGTGTTACCCAGGATGGAGTGCAGTGGCGCAATCATGGCTCACTGCAACCCTGCCTCAGGCTCAAGTGATTGTCCTATCTTAGCCTCCGAGTACCTGGGACCACAGCTGTGGACCACCACGCCCAGCTATTTTTTTGTATTTTTAGTAGAGACGGGGTGTCCCCATGTTGCCCAGGCAAGCCTTGAACACCTAAGCTCAAGTAATCCACCCCCGTCATCCTCCCACAGTGCTAGGATTACAGGTGTGAGCCGCTGCACCCAGCCAACAGTTTTTCTTTTCCCTAGTTAGTCTTTAATCTGTCAGTAAGTATTTTGCTTCCACCACTGTACCAGTTTATGAAAGTCAGAGAAAATGAAAATAAAGAAATGCTGCCTATTTATTTTACCACTGCCTATTCCTTTTTTTTTTTTTTTTTTTTTTTTTTTTTTTTTTTTTTTTTTGAGACATAGTCTCACTCTTGCCCAGGCTGGAGTGCAGTGGTGCGATCTTGGCTCACTGCAACCTCCGCCTCCCGGGTTGAAGCCATTATCCTGCCTCAGCTTCCTGAGTAGCTGGGATTACAGGCGTGTGCCACCATGCCCGGCTAATTTTTGTATTTTTAGTATAGATGGGGTTTCACCGTGTTGGCCAGGCTGTTCTCGAACTCCTGATCTCAAAGGATCCGTCCGCCTTGGCCTCCCAAAGTGTTGTGATTACAGGCTTGAGCCACCGCACCCAGCTGCCACTACCAATTGTTAGCCATGCTGGGAAGAAAGCTGAAACTGTGTTAAAATGGCATTTGGGGGTTGCCTGTCTCATGTATTCTTATTTTCCATTTACAGAAGGAACCTTTCCCTTTCTCAATTTTTAGGCCTTTTCTGATGCCATTAAAAAATGGCAGGAGCTATCACCAGAAACCAGTGGAAAAAGGAAAAAGAGAAAAGAAATGAACCAGTATTCTTAAATTGATTTCAAGTTTGAACAAGGTAATGCAAACTGTGTTGCTGGCAGTGTGTAGCTGCAACACCGTACCTTTTCTTCTTCACAGTCAGTGAAGGAAGCCGTGCTACAGGTGTCTGCTGAGCATCTGGACAGGAACTATTTTCTCAGCACGTCAAAATTTTTAGAAAGTGGCTGCCCTTGTTGGCTTCCTTCTTCCTACTTAAGATAAACTGTGAGAGGAAAATTTTGTGTGGTGTTAGAAAATTCTTGTGTGAGAAGGTATTTGAGTGTGCTGTTAAGCTTGGGGGGAAAAACTGGTCTTGAAGGTTTGATGCGAATTGGCTGTGTTATTAGGTAAAAACTACCCAGACTTATGAATGAGGGCTTACTGCAGAGGGTCACTTATGCAACTGAGAGAATGGCTAATAGCCACGTTTCTCCAAAATTCTGTCATTCTTATTGATGAAATAACTGCTGAAAACCCTTTTGAAGAGGTTACTTCAGGTCTGATCCCCAAAAATGTAAACTTGAGTGTTAAAACAACTCAGATTTTATCTGAGTTGCTTCCACCCAGTAAAGGAGTTTACTACAACTTTTCTAGAGATCATCCCTTTCTGTTACATGTGTACTTAATTACCACACTTGATTTCAGGTATGACTAAGTGGAAACTCAGGTAACTATAAAGCTGGAAAGTATTTGTATATACTATGAACTTTTCAGGCTCTAAAAGAAAATCCCTTAGGCTATGACTCCTGAGGTTCCTAAGCCAGTCTGTGGAGCAGTGCTCTGCTGACATGACATTTGCCCTGGCCTGTGGCAGAATGTAGAACTAGGGACAGTGTGCAGGTGGTTTTTCATTCAGCCAGATTTACCCAGAGTTCAGAACAGGCATCCTTGTACATAGCCATACAGCGTTTGTTTCTGACTTCAGTGGCGGAGAAAGTGCTACTTTGCAAGATAGTTGACTTCCTTGTTGGTCAGCTCTGTCTTTTAGACAGTTCTTCCTTTATATTTGTCAGCATGTACTTCCTGAAATGTCCTGCCATGGTTGTAGTTCTTGCCTGTGGAGAGAGATTCTGGCTGTTGCCCGTTCGTCAGCCTGACTGCCCTTCTCCTCTTCCCTGTGCGCCCCTCTCTAGCTTGTCAGGGTCTCTTTGAAAGTTGGGGTATAGAAGACTGCACATCATACTCCACATGAGGTCTGCTCACATTCAGCCTTGCTCTTTTCACCCACATTGCTGTCAGGTCATAAACCTGTCTCAGTTTTGCTGCATCTCACATTTTCCCCTGTTAACTTCATTTTATTTGATTCAGTTTCTTGTTTTAGGTATAGCACTTTAATTTAGGTGCTGATTCTTTAATTTTACTTATCAGATAATCTTGAAGGACCCTGGAAGTATAAGATAGAAAATACACTTGATTTACGTTAGTAGTTTAATGTTTATGACTCACACTTAGCCTATTTTAACAGCTTTTTATAAGGACACAGGCTAAGAATCCCTCATCTGTTCCAGGGATTCCATTTTTCTCCTTTTCAGTTTGTTTTCCGTGTAAGCACTGCTCTTTGGGCTATAATTGCTTGACTCAAACAGTGAGACAGGGTTCTCCCTCCTCTGTCCTTTTTATGGTCGTGCAGGAAAATACATTAGAGGGAAGTTTATAGACTTAATTGTATTTATTTTTAAAAATAAAGGACTGAGGCCGGGCGCGGTGGCTCACGCCTGTAATCCCAGCACTTTGGGAGGCCGAGGTGGGCGGATCACGAGGTCAGGAGATTGATACCATCCTGGCTAACACTGTGAAACCCCGTCTCTACTAAAAATACAAAAAATTAGCCGGGCATGGTGGCGGGCACCTGTAGTCCCAGCTACTCAGGAGGCTGAGGCAGGAGAATGGCATGAACCCAGGAGGCGGTGCTTGCAGTGAGCCGAGATCGCGCCACTGCACTCCAGTCTGGGTGACAGAGTGAGACTCCATCTCAAAAAAAGTAAATAAATAAAAATAAAGGACTGAAAATAAATCTTACTACTTTAACGTGATAAACTACAAAAAGAACCGAGTAAAGATGAAAGAAATAATAGTGAAAATTTTTTTTAATTTGTAGCATTGATAATTATAGTAATTAACATTTATTGAGCACTTAATATGTACCAGTCACTTTTCTAAGTGCTTTAATGGATTATTTCATTTATGTTTCAAATAGCCTTATGAGATGTATGTGCCATTGTTATCATTTTATAGAAAAAACTGAAGCACAGAGAGGTTAAGTAACTTGGCAGATGTTACACAGCTAGCGAGTAGCCGAGCTGGGAATCTGGCTTCAAAGCTTACTCTCTAACCATGTGCTTTTCTGTTCCCATAATACCAAAAACTGGTTTTGTTTTTTGTATTTTTTTTTTAATTTTGAGAGGGAGTCTGCTTCCCAAGCTCAAGCAATTCTCCTGCCTCCGCCTCTCAAGTAGCTGGGTTTAATTACAGGTGTGCGCCATCACGCCTGGGGGTTTCACCATGTTCGACAGGTTGGTCTCGAACTCCTGACCTCAGATGATGCACCCTCCTCGGCCTCCCAAAGTGCTGGGATTACAGGCATGAGCCACACTGCGCCTGGCCCCAAAAACTTGTTTTCTGAAGAAAAAGTTTGAATTTAAAAATATGTGAGAATGAGCAAGAGAAAAGGAGAATCAAAATAAAATGTATTAGGAACCAGATAGTAAATGTTAAGATCAAGAGATTACCAAGAACAGACAAGCCCACCCTGCCTGCCTGCTCTTCAGTGTGTTATTGGGTCCTTCCAAGGGAAGTGACAGTACATGTCTGGTGAATGAGCTTGTGATGAGTGAATGGGATTCCCTCCCAATAGGCAACTGAGAGCAAAGTTCTGGGTGGAGGGTCCTTGGTGGATCCTCCACTTACTCTTCATGCCAATGGGTACCTCAGGCCTGTCTGTCCAACCTCTGGACTTTCTTAACTCTGCCCCAGTCTCCATCCTTAACCACTCAGGGCCAGCCTCTTACATGGGATTCCTCCTTCCAATCTAACCCTCCTCCAGCCCCTCCCCTGTGTGGCTGGGGTAAGGCAGAGTCTGATCCCATCTGGCCTGGCCTGTGCCCAGAAGTGCCCAAGAGGCAAGTGTCCTCTTGCCCACAGGACCCCAGGAGATGATGGGCACACTAAAGTTTGAGAACTACTGCCTCAGGCAACTTTATAACATGCCTTTCCAATTCAGGTTTGGATCCAAATCCTCATTCCAGTACTTATTAGCTGCTTATAATTTTTTGTTTGTTTTAAAGAGGCAGGGTCTGGTCAGGCTTGGTGGCTTATGCCTGTAATCCTAGCAGTCTGGGAGGCTGAGGTGCGCGGATCACTTGAGGTCGGGAGTTCGAGACCAGCCTGCTGAAAATGGCAAAAGCTCATCTCTACTAAAAATACAAAAGTTAGCCAGGTGTGGTGGCGCATGTCTGTGATCCCAGCATCCCCGCTACTCCGGAGGCTGAGGCAGGAGAATCGCTTGAAGCTGGGAGGTGGAAGTTGCAGTGAGCCAAGTTTGTGCCACTGCACTCTAGCCTGGGCAACAGGTGACAGAAGCAGACTCTGTCTCAGAGAAAAAAAAAAAAAAAGGCAGGGTCTCTGTTTCCTGGGCCAGAGTGCAGTGGCACAATCATGGCTCACAGTGGCCTTGAACTGGGCTCAGGCAGTCCTCCTGCATCAGCCTCATGAGTAGCTTGGACTACAAGCTCGTACCACCAGGCCCAACTAATTTTAAAAAATTCTTTGTAGAGATGGGGCTTGCTGTGTTGTCCAGGGTGGTCTCAAACTCCTAGCCTCCAGTGATCCTCTTGCCTTGGCCTGTCAAAGCGTTGGTATTACAGGCGCGAGCCACTGCACCCAGACCTTATTAGCTTCTTGATCCTGTTTCTCCATCTGTAAAATGGGCTCTTGTGAGAAGTAAACAGGACAAGGTTTGTGATGAGCTTGGGACAGTGCTTAGCCAGCAGGAGTAGGTGTATCGATCCCCCCTTTTGTTTTTTTTTTTTTTTGAGATGGAGTCTCATTCTGTCGCTAGGCTGGAGTGCAGTGGCAAGATCTTGGCTCACTGTAACCTCCGCCTCGCAGGTTCAAGAGATCCTCCTGACTCAGCCTCCTGAGTAGCTGGGACTACAGGCGTGCACCACCACAGCCGGCCAGTTTTTTGTATTTTTAGTAGAGACGGGGCTTCACCGTGTTAGCCAGGATGGTCTCGATCTCCTGACCTCGTGATCCACCCGCCTCGGCCTCCCAAAGTGCTGGGATTACAGGTGTGAGCCACCACACCTGGCCTCGATCCCCGTTTTACAGATCAAACAAGTTCAGTGAGGTTAGGACATTGCCGAAGGCCCCATAGCATGGATGTGAGGAGCCAGGTTGGACCTGTGTGCATTCATAAGATGGGTGGGAGGCTGAGGAATTCACAGGACGCTAACCTGGCCCTCTGGACATCTGTGTGTGCTGCTTAGGTGCATGCAGGAGCTGCGGCAGGGGCTGCTGGTGTGGCAGCAGGAGGAGCCCTCTGAGTTTGACTTGGCCTACGCCAATTTCCTCTCCCTGGACATCAGCATGCTGCGGCTCTTTGAGACCTTGGAGACGGCACCACAGCTCACGCTGGTGCTGGCCATCATGCTGCAGAGCGGCTGGGCTGAGTACTACCAGTGTGAGTGAAGGCCAGTGGCTGGCCCCCCTGTCGTGGCTTGGGGGGTCTCTCTCAAATGTCAGAGCTGTTTTTATTCTTTTATAAAGGCTGCTTAGAAAACAGGAGAACAGGCTTTAGTCAAGCAGATCTGGCTTGAAACCTAAAGTCATTCTGCAGCTGTTTGAGTTTGGACAAATGCCTTGACCTCTCTGAGTATGTTTGTTCTCATCTGAAAAACGGACATAAATCCTCCTGCCTCATAAGGTTGATGAAAGGATTAAGTGAGGTGGTGCAAAGAAAGCCCATTTCCTGGTACATAAGTTCCTGGTACAGAGTCTCACTCTGTCGTCGCCCATAGTGGAGTACAGTGGCCTGATCATTGCTCACTGCAGCCTCGACCTCCCAGGCTCAGTTGATCCTCCTGTCTCAGCCTCCTGAGTAGCTGGGACTACAGGCATGTGTCAACCATGCTGGCTAATTTTTCTTTTCTTTTCTTTTTTTTGGTAGAGACGAGGTCCCACGTTGTTACCTAGGCTGGTCTTGAACTCCTGAGCTCAAGTAACCTCCTACCTCAGCCTCCTAAGGTGCTGGGATTACAGGTGTCGGCCACTGTGCCTGGCCCACAAGTCTTAATTGTAACTTTTATAATTTTGAAGATAATAAAGTGTGTAAGGTGCCTGATACAGAGTAGGTAACTTTTTTGTTAAGAAACAATTTAATACGTTGGGATGTGCACAGGTTGCGTGAGGCCAGAGTTGGAGACCATCCTGGGTAACATAGTGAGACCTCATCTCTTCAAATTTTTAAAAAAGAAACAAGAAACAATATATTGAATGCCTTCATCCAGTCAGGTTTTCATTGTGCCTCTCTTTTCTGCCTGTTACTGTGCTGGGGACACAGCAGTGAACAAGATGAACCCAGCCCCTGCGCTGCTAGGATGATAGACTAAAACAAGTAGCTACTGTACAGCATGTTGAGTGACTGGAAAAGGGAGAGGCAGGTGGCAGAGGCTCACAGGGCCCCCTAAGCATGGGTGAAGTTTATAGTGAGGAGCTTTGGGAGGGTTTTTGCCCATAAAGGGAAGGTGACTTGCCTGTTTTCACAGACTCAGACAGTGGCCAAGCTAAATAGGGCTCCCACTCACATCCGATTCAGGGTCCAAGCCTTCCCCTTTGCCTTCCTCCACCACTGCCATAAATGCCACAGCCTCTCAAGGAACCAGTCCTCATTCTACCGTCACTTGCTGTGTGACCCGGAGAGCCTTCCTGTGGAAGATGGAGGTTGGACTCAATCTCCAAGGGCCCTTTCATCTTGTTAGTCTGAGTCTATGTATTGATTGAAAAAACGATAATAGCAGCTGTCACTGTTAGCCAGGTGCCAGCTATTAGCCAGGCCCGGTGGGAAGCACTTACAGTCATCATTGCTCATGTTCACAGCAGCCCTATAGGTTTGTGCTAGATTGATCTCCATTTTTAAAGAGGTGCAGAAAGGTGAGTGACTTGCTCTGGGTCACTGGGCACTCACTGGGCACATGTTTTTGTCTGTTGAGGATGGGGGAGGTCTAGAACCAGGGCCAAGTGCAGACAGTCTGCACTGCATGTATGGCACGGGGTAAGGGGACGAAACAGATTTTCCCTACTTTTTATTTAGCAAACATCTCTTTCGCTGCTATGTGCCAGGTACTGGGCTGCTGGGGGATCCCAAGTGAGCAGAGTCTGTTTTCTACCCTCGAGGAGCTCAGAGAAAAGGAAATAGATAATTACTATGTGATGAGACTCCAGACAGAGGTGGGTGGCATGTTACAGGGATACCTGACACAGCTGAGTGGGTGGCATGGGGTCAGGGTGGGGCCTGTGGGGTGATGGAGGAGTAGGCCAGGGAAGTGAGGCATGTGCTTCTGGCGACCTAACAGCCTGGGCAGAGCTTGTCAAGGTCACGGAAGGTGGCATGCTGGGGAAACTGGAAGAACATCAGCCCTGCTGAGACCTGGGTGAGGGTAACAGGCACAGCTCTGTTTCCAGGCTAGGAGTGGGTTCTGGGCGCCTAATAGGTTTCCAGTAAACGTCTGTCGAGTGACTGGGATGGACGGGGACGGGAGGAAGCAGTCAGGAGATGTGCCGGTGCCACTTGCATCCCTCCTTGGAGGCCCTTGTGCTTCTGCTCCAGGATGGGACAACCAGGAGATGGGATAGGACCCTAGGACCCCTGTTGTAAACTTCTGGATCTTGGAAAATCAAGACTAGGGGTCAGTCCGATGGCCTTTGGTCTTGGAGGGGAGGGAAGGGGAGTGGGGAGACCTTCTATCCACACAGCAGGGACATCTTTCCTGGCCCTGAGGGCAGCTTTAGCCAGAGCCTGTTGCCACCCCATGGGATTTTCTACTCCCTTTTTGAGACTAAGAAAGAGGGAACTGAGACTGTTGATTTTCAGACACAAGAAAGGCTTGTGTTCTTCCCAGAAAGAAAGGGTTATGGGGCCCTGAAAGACGCCCAGGGTGCAGCCAAGGCCCAGGGGTGCTGAGTGCTGGGTGGGCCACAAGTCACACCCTCTCATCTTTGACAAATACCACCTGGATATAGCACCTGTGCAGCAAAGCACTGTGGTGAGGGGCAGGTTCCATGTTAGGAGTCGTAGCTTTGTTTTTGGTTACGGGAACTCGCTGGGTCTTCTCCAGCTTCAGATTTGCCTTCAACAAACGAGGGATTCTAATACCTACCCCAGGGTTGCTGGAGGGCCCCCACGGTACCCGCGACCCCTGGGGAATGCCAAGCAGGCTGGCTCCTGGACTCACTGTTCCCTCCTACTCCTTGCAGGGGTTGGCATCTGCACATCCTTCCTGGGCATCTCGTGGGCACTGCTCGACTACCACCAGGCCTTGCACACCTGCCTCCCCTCCAAGCCCCTCCTGGGCCTGGGCTCCTCTGTGATCTACGTCCTGTGGAACCTGCTGCTACTGTGGCCCCGAGTCCTAGCTGTGGCCCTGTTCTCAGCCCTCTTCCCCAGCTATGTAGCCCTGCATTTCCTGGGCCTGTGGCTGGTACTGCTGCTCTGGGTTTGGCTTCAAGGCACAGACTTCATGCTGGACCCCAGTTCCGAGTATCCTCTATTTCTCCTGGTTCAACGTGGCTGAGGGCCACACCCGAGGCCGGGCCACCATCCACTTGGCCTTCCTCCTGAGTGACAGCATTCTCCTGGTGGCCACCTGGGTGACTCATAGCTCCTGGCTGCCCAGCAGGATTCCACTGCAGCTGTGGCTGCCTGTAGGAGGCGGCTGCTTCTTTCTGGGCCTGGCTCTGTGGCTTGTGTGCTACTGCCGGCTGCACCCTAGCCCCTGCTGGGAGCCCAACCCTGACCCAGGTGGACAGGGCCCAGAGTCTACTTTCCTCAGAGGGGTATCAGCTGCCTCAGACCCAGTTAGCACAGAACTTTTTCCCCAAGGCTGAGGCTGAGGCTGCTTCGCCAGTGAAGGGAGAGGTGAACGGCGTCCTTTGAAGCAGGATCAGACCCAGCCGGCAGAGATGGAGAGTGACTGCTGGCAGAAGGCAGGCGAGGATAAGCTAATGATGCTGCTGTGGCCTCCATGCACTCAGCAAGAGTGGGATGCCTGTGCTGGGCCGGGCACCAGGGATGGTGCTGAGTGGGGCAGAGGCCTGCCTTCAAGGAGTTCACAGTGAACAAGATGAGAAGGGCTGGGCCCTGCAGGGTCAAGAGCCCCAATTACGTACAAGACACTTTGGGAGGAAAGAAGACTACCTTTTCTTTTCCCCCTGCCATTGGTATAGCTGGTGCCCCAAAACTTTCACCTCCCTCCCTGGCCACCTCTAAAATGATTGGTATAGGGGCTTCCCCACCCCTTAGCTCCCCTATCCTGGGCTAGAAGGCCACAGGGACTCTCCTGTAGAATTCTTCCTCCCCTCCCCCACACCATTCATTCAATTCATGAAACAAATCTTCACCGAGAGCAGTTTATGTGCTAGGAACATCATTCTATCCTTGCAACCTGGAACAAGACCAGCTACCACCTTAGCTTCATCCCCTACTTGCACCAACCAGTCCCAGGTTAGATCTCAAATGCTGGAAGTCAGGGATGTCCAACTCTGGGCAGCCCCAGTCAGAACCTCTAGGATCTCAGTGCAGCTGGCATGGCCTCTGCTCTTGCTGTCAAGGGGCTGCTTTTCAACCAAGAGCCTTGTGAGCCTGGTCTGAGCCTTGCACAGCCACTGAGTATTTTTTATTCCTTAGCCAGTGTACCTCCTAGCTCAGAGTCTATGTGAGAGGAAGAGAATGTGTGTCCCTGTGGGTCTCTGCAAGTGACAGATGTGTTGTTTTTAACAGTATTATTAGGTTATGATTAAAGCCTCATGAAATCCTCTAACCTAGTCTGTGTCATCAAACAAAATCTACGGAGTTCAGAACCTGAACTGGAAGAGGTCAGGGACATAAAATCTACCTCTTAAAATCAGTCAAGGTCCACGGAACAGAGAGGACTGGCTTAGGTGGGGCTTCTCAACCTCGTAAAGTTTCAGGAGCTGGTGAGCCAGCCTGGGGTTGACAGCTCAGCTGGAGATCGGAATCCAGATTTGGGCTGACTTAGTGCATCCTCTTCACCACGAGCTCTGCTGCTGGGCCCAGCAGGAGTGGCCACAGACACATTTAGGGCCAGGAAGTGAATATAGGAGCCTGGTGAAGAAAGGTCTTTTTGCTGGGAGCTCTGAGAGGTTCAGTGATGAGGTGCCTTAGGAGATGCAGATGTGGTGGGTGATGGTGCTGGGGAAGTGGAACCTTTTGCTGTTCTAGGAGGTCTGTGGTTTGGACAAACAAGGGACAGAAAAGTCACTTGAGATAGAGAAGAAAAGGTTCCAGTCACCGCTGCGATGGCATCCAGGATAGTCTCAGCTCTGTTACTATTCTGGTGGAGACACAAAAACCAGGATGAGTAAAACATTGAGTATATCAGACAGCGTTAAGCGCTAAAAGAGAAAGGGAAAGGGATAGGGGGAGAGAGTAGGTATTTGTGTATTGGGGGTGGGAATTACAGCTTTGTATAGAATGGAACTAAAAAACTGCCCTTCAACTCCCTCCATTTCCTTGGCTGGCCTCTTCCCCCACATCTCCCTGTTGTTTGTCCACAGGGAGCTTTGATTCATTGAGAAGCCGGAACAGAGTGGGGAGAGCCATGAGGTGCAGCTAGTGGGAGCCTAGGGCGTCGGAGAAGGATGACCAGAGGGCTTGGGGGCAGGAGTGTCACCTATGAAGGGAATGGATCCTGGGGACAAGCTGCATTGTCGGCTCTGACTAGGTGGGGCGGGGTGGTGTAAACTGTTACTGTATGCATTATGCAGATGAAGGAACTGAGACTGGATCATGAGGGGGATTCAATTCTGATCCTTGTCACTCTGAGGCTCATGTCCTTTCTGTGCTACCAAGCTTCGTCTCTGCTTCTCAAGGTGGTGATACATCTACTCATTCATAAAGCTCTTCAAGAGGGTGGTGGTTTTGAGTTGTAATTTCAATGAAGAGGGGGAAAAAGAAGTAGAAACTAGGTTTTTATGCTTTGGAATATTGATTGAAAGAATCAAAAGGACATAAGAGGGTAAGGCAGGAAAGGTGGAACAAGAGCTAAACAACAAAGCCTGGAAAATAGACTAATATCTTAAAAGGCTGATGGATTGAAAGAAAGATTCGGGTGAGGGGGGACAACTGAAGGTGTGAATCATGGGTAAAGAGGAGGGTGTGGTGGTCTTTGCCAAGCACCAGCACTGGCAGTGGGAGTGTGTGGGGCGGGGTCTAGCGCTCATGTTCACGACATAGAGGAGGACCTGGGCCTGGAGCCACTCAGGATACGGGTGGCAGAGCTGGGTTAAACTTTGGTCTCCTGGCCCCGCCTTCCAGGGCTCTTTTCTCTATTTTGTGCACTTGGAGAAGGCGGTTAAAAGATCAAAGATGTGGAAAGCACATGTGAAAAGTTAAGAGGACACCCACATAGTAAGAAACTCAGGGCCAGTTGCAGTGGCTCACACCTGTAAGTAATCCCAGCACTTTGGAGACCGAGGTGGGAGGATCACTTGAGCCCAGGAGTTCAAGACTAGCCCTGGCAACATAGTGAGACCTCATTCTACAAAAAATAAGAAAGAAAGAAGCCAGGCGTGGTGGTGTGAACCTATAGTCTCAGCTACTCAGGAGACTGAGGAGGGAGGATTGCTTGAGCCCAGGCTGCAGTGAGCTATGATCATGCCACTGTGTTCCAGCCTAGATGACAGAGTGAGACCCTGTCTCAAAAAAAAAAAAAAAAAGAAAGAAAAAATCGAATTTAGGCTTACCACTTGAGGTGGACTTGATACTCCTAAAAACTGAGGGGTAAAAAAGAGGTGCAGGTTGAGGTGCCAGGAACAAAGAATCCAAGACTGCAGCTTTGAGGCTTTCAAGGGAAGAGGGTCCATCATGACCAAGAAAAAATTTTCAGCACATGCTATGCATGTACCAGATGCAAGGAGTGCTACAAAAAGTCTGAAGATGGCGACCTCCAGGGAATTAAGTCACCCCAGCAGGAAGGCAGCCATTCCAAAGACATCCCAACGCAGTGTGTAACAGCCACAGGCAGTTAAGCTAATCAGGAAAGTGAGCACCCAGAGAGAATGGAAGGAGAGAGGAAAAACTGAAGAAATGTGTAGAAAGACAAAAATAAGGTTTAACATGATTTTAGACAAGGCGGCATGAGGAAATGTAAATTTTTTTAAAGTGGTTAGATAAAATATCCAAATAGAAATACGTCTTGTAAACCATGACAAAGCTTACAGCCTCTGAGTACAAAATGTCACTTTTTTTTTAAACTTAAAATATTAAAAATGCTGGATGTGGTGAAGAATGCCTATAGTCCCAGCTGCCCAGGAGGCTGAGGCGGGAGGATCTCTTGAGCCCAGGCGTTGGAGGCTACAGTGAGCTATGGCACCACTGCACTCCAGCTTGGGTGACAGAGCAAGGCTGTCTCTAAATAAATAAATAAACATAATTACATTCAAATAAATAAATTATTTTGAATTACATTCAAAAAATAAAAAATAAAAAAATAAAAAGTCCAAGCACTACAAAAAGGTTTAAAAGTCTTACTATCACTACCACCATCCATACTCTTCCCACTATTAACAATTTATTTGTGACTGCAGAAAAGCATGTTACGATTACATAGAAATTACTCATAATTTATCACATACATACGCAACACACACGCTTTTAGAAATGTGTACACATGGGTCGTACAGTACACATTCTGTGATATGCCATTGCCTTGGTTACATAGTCATATATCTCAGAGCTCAAACTACCTTTTCAAAATCTCTACGGAGTAGTGTGCTATATGGTATTACATCATTATTTAGTGAATTCACCATTGTTGGCCATTCAAGTTGTTTGAAGATTTTGCTGTTAGAGCTATAGAAATGAACATGCTTGGCATATTTTTTCTTGTGTAACCTAAGCTAAATGTTTGGCAGTGGAATCACTTGGTCAAGGGGTATGTCTGTCTGTCTGCCTGTCTTTGTTTCTTTCTTTGCTTTCTCTTTCTCTCTCTCTCTTTCTCTTTCTTTCTTTCTTTTTTTTGAGACAGAGTCCTGCTCTGTCACCCAGGCTGGAGTGCAGTGGTGTGATCTCGGCTCACTGCAACTTCTGCCTCCCAGGTTCAAGCAATTCTCCTGCCTCAGCCTCCCGAGTAGCTGGGAATACAGGTGCCCGCCACCACACCCGGCTAATTTTTTTGTATTTTTAGTAGAGACAGGGTTTCACCATGTTGGCCAGGCTGCTCTCGAACTCCTGACCTCAAGTTATCTGCCCGCCTCAGCCTCCGAAAAGTGCTGGGATTACAGGAGTGAGCCACTGTGCCTGGCTTAATTTTTTTTTTCATTGTGGCAAAACACACCTAAAAATTACTATCCGAACCATTTGTTCAGTGTGCAGGTGAGTGGTTTTAAGTACATTCGTATTGTTGTGCAACCCTCACCACCAGCCATGTCCAGAACTCTTTTCCTCATCTCGGACTGAAACTCTATACCCATTCAACATGAACTCCCCATTCTCCCCACTGCCCTCCGTGTCCCTCCCGCTAGCAAACACCATTGTATTTTCTATCTGTATGATTTTGACTACTATGGCTACTTTGTAGAAGCAGAATCATTTGTAACTTTTTGTGACTGGCTGATTTCACTTAGCATAATGTCCTCAAGGTTCATGCATGTTACAGCATGTATCAGAAATTCCTTCCTTTTAAGGCTGAATAATATATTCACTGTATGGAGGTATGTATTTTAAATTTGCAGACAGATATGCTGAAAATATCCTTCTAAAAGGTGATAACCTTCACTCCCACCACAGCAAGTAGGTCCAACCGCCCTTCCCCCACCCTCACCAATCCTGCCTACTGTCCAGCCTCTTCATGTTGCCAGTTTACTCCATGGAAGAGGAATCTGGTTATTGTTCTCCTTTGCATGTATGAGTAAGGCTGGTCACCGTTTCACAGATTTATTGGCGACTTTTTTTTTTTTTTTATTGTTCCACCTGTTATCTTTACCCACTGTTTTCTTTTGGGCTGTCTTTTTCTTAGTAATTTGTATGCGTTCTTAATAAATTAAGAAATTCGCCCTTTTAATATCTTATGTTGCAAATATCTGTTCCCAGTTTATTTATCTTTTTACTTTGTACATAGATCTTTCTTCTTGCTGTTTACTTTTTATTTTCTTTATATATTTTTTTGAGACAGGGTCTCACTCCATCACCCAGGCTGGAGTGCAGTGGCGCCATCTCAGCTCACTACAACCTCCACCTCCTGGGTTCAAGCAATTCTCCTTCCTCGGCCTCCTGAGTAGCTGGGATTACAGGCGTGTGCCACCAACTGCGGCTCATTTTTTTTTGTGTTTTTAGTAGAGACAAGGTTTTGCCATGTTGGCCAGGCTGGTATTGAACTCCTGATCTCAAATGATCCGCCTGCCTTGGCCTCCCAAACTGCTGGGATTACAGGTGTGAGCCCCCACGCCTGGCCTATTTTTTACTTTTTATTATGGAAAAATCCAAAATATAAAAATATATACATCAAATATATTTAAAAAGTAGAGAAAGAGTACTCTGTATACCCATTACCAGATTTAATCTCCACCACACCTCAGATTATTTTAAGGGCCAGGCACGGTGGCTCACACTTGTAACCCCAGCACTTGGGAGGTGGAGGTAGGTGGGTCACTTGAAGCCGGGAGCTGGAGACCAGCCTGGGCAATATAGTGAGACCCCATCTCTAAAAAAATTAGCTGAGTGTGGTGGTGTGTACCTGTAGTCTCGGCTACTCGGGAAGCTGAGGAGGGAGGATCACTTGAGCCCAAGAGTTAAGAGGTTAAGTGAGCTATGATTGTACCACTGTACTCCAGTCTGAGTGACAGAGTAAGACCCTGTCTCTTAATAAAAAATTATTTTGAAGCAGATCCCAGACATCATTTCATCTGCAAGTATTTTCAGTGTGTATCTCTAAAGACAAAATTTTTTAAAAATGTAACTATAAAACTATAATCATATGTATATGGTTTTTAAATATAAAACTGTTCATTTCTAAGCAAACCAATTATTTTCTATAGGTTTCTGAGTTTTATGCCATGCTTACAAAGTCTTCATAACAATATTATAAATAAATTCACTCTTGTTTTCTTCTAGCATTTATTTTACTCAAAAACCACTCATTAAATTCAACATTATTGTCCAGTGCATGCAAAGTTCTTAAGTCCTGGAAAGAGACAGAGTCACAGGGTACTCAGAGCCAAGAGAGTTAATTTTCCTGCCCCCTTTCTCACCTGCAAAACATCTACTGCCATGAAACACCTTTTCAGACCCTGTCCTCCTCTTCCTTCTGTAGACAACCTTCCCGACCTCACTATGTGGGTCAGAGCCTCCTATGGACTCCTTTGCCTCTGGCTTTTTCTTTTTTTTTTTTTTTTTAGTAAGAGTGTTATTAAAACATTATTCACATACAAAATGTACCCTTTTAAAGTATGCAATTCAGTGAGTTCAGTATATTCACAGTTGTGCAATCTTTGCCATTATCTAATTTTATATTTTTTTCATCACCCCCAAAAGAAATCTTCCACCCATTAAGTGATCACTTCCCATTTTCTTATCCCCCAAGTCCCTGGCAACCACTAATCTTTGTCTCTATGGATTCCCAAGACATTTCATAGAAATAGAATCAAAGTATGTGGCCTTTTGTGTCTGACTTCTTTATTGCTAGTACTTTTAGAGTTTCATTTTAACATTTTACATCATACTCTTCATGGAATTTACTTTGATTGAAGAAGTAGAGTTATACAGCTTGACTCTTTTTTTCTCCCAGATAGTCCTGCCATAGTCTCAACACTGTTTTCTGAATAATTCATCTTTCCTCTGATGGATCAGAAATGTCACCATTATCATCTACTAAATTCTCATTTTAGTTTATTTCTGGATTTCCTATTTTATTCCATTATCTATCTAAATCTTTGCTAGAATCAAACTCGGTTTTTTTTCACTTATTTACTTATTTTAGTGATGGAGTCTTACTATTTTGCTCAGGCTGGATTCAACCCATCCTCCTGCCTCAGCCTCCCAAGTAGCTGGGACTACAGGTGCGTGCCACCCTACCCAGCTTAAATGTTTTAATTCTTGTAACTTCAAAATGTATTTAAATATTTAATCTAACTGCCTCCTCTCGCCTAATATCTTTCTGTTGAGATTTTCTTCCTGGCTATTCTTTCTTGTTTATTTCTACAGATGAACCCAATATTATCTTGTAAAATGTTGAAAAGAAATTTTTAAATATTTTTATTGGGATCACACTGAGTTGATAGGTTAAATTTAGCAAGAATTAATACCCCTTAATAGAGATTTTATATTTTCTTTATATGGTCCTGCCTATTTCTAGTTAAGTTTATTTTCAGATAAATTGATGATAGTATTGCTATTTAAATGGGATCTTTTCTTTCACTGTATTTTCTAACTAGCCATTTTGTACAGTAATTATACAAAAAGTAACTACTAAAATTGTCTTATAATTTCTGTTAGCTTTTCTGGCAAAACAAACCACCCAATACTTAGTGTCTTAAAATAAGAAACGTTATTTCTCAACACTGTGGGCCAACTCGGTTTATTTCTGCAGAAACCTGGCACTTTAATTGGCCTTGATAGATGAGAGTGGCTTCCCTCAGATGTGTGGTAGTTGGTCCTATGTCAGCTGGAGCAACAGGGATGAAGAGACTGTGTGTTTCTCATCGTGCCGGGGCCTACCTAGGCCCATTCACAGAGCAGTGGCCTCAGTCTCTTAAAATGGTAAAAAAGGGCAAGTCCCAACACACAAACACTTTTCAGGCTTCTGCTTGCATCATGTTTGCTAATGTCCCATTGTTCTAAAGAAAGTCACATGGTTGAGCTCCTAGTGTGAAGAAATATACTTCATTTCTGAGAAGAGCTGCAAAAGATTGGAGCTGTTTTTGCAATCTCCCCCAGACTCCTAACATTTCTTTTTGGCCTATTTTCATCAGGTTTCTAGTTATTATTTGATACCATTTAAATTAATAAATCCTCCTTACCATAAGAGGTCATTTTAACTCTTAAATTATTTTCTTAATTGTACTGGTTAGGATTTCCAAAACATTATTAAAGTATAATATCTTACTTTAAAAGGTTACTGATGGGCCTGTAATTCCAGAACTTTTGGAGGCTGAGGGAGGAGGATCACTGGAGGCCAGGAATTTGAGACCAGCCTGGGTGACAGAGAGAGACTGCCCACTATTTCTACAAAAAAATTTAAAAATTAGCCCAGCGTGGTGGTGTGTGACTGTGGTCCCAGCTACTTGAGAGGTTGAGGTGGGAGGATCACTTTAGCCTGAGAGGTCAGGGCTTCAATAAGCCAAGATCGTGCCTCTGCACTCCAGCCTGGGTGACAGAGTGAGACACTGTCTCAAAAAAAGAAAGAAAAAAGTTACTGATGGTTATCTAATGGGTCGTGGGATTACAGGGCTTCCTTTTTATTGTTTTGCTTCTTGCTAGTCTCTACTTTTTCTACAGTGAATATGTGTTACTTATATAATAAAATCGTTCATTTGTTGGCACACCATCACTTTGGGATGGCTCAGAGTGTTCCAGTTCACCCCAAAGTGTAAACCACGGTAACCATCCTGGTTGTAACCAGAATCTTTGTTCTACGATTTGGAATTGGAGTCTCCTTATGATCTAAAGATTTTGTAGTTGTTAACGTATTAACATTTTTGATTTTATAATATATTCTTACATGTCTTTTAAGCACATACTTCTGGCCAGGAGCGGTGGTTCATGCCTGTAATCCCAGCACTTTGGGAGGCCAAGGCGGGTGGATCACTTGAGGTCGGGAGTTCGAGACCAGCCTGGCCAACATGATGAGACCCTGTGTCTATTAAAAATATAAAAATTAGCCAGGCCTGGTGCCAGGCACCTGTAGTCCCAGCTACTTGGGAAGCTGAGGCAGGACAATCGCTTGAACCAGGAGGTGGAGGTTGCAGTGAGCCGAGATCGTGCCATTGGACTCCAGCCTGGGTAACACAGCAACACTTTGTCTCAAAAAACAAAACAAAACTAAACTAAACACATACTTCCTCAAAGTGCCATATGGTACATGTTAATTTTTTAATTAAAATTTTTTATTAAAAAATATATACATCTGTGTAGCATAATATCTTCTTTCTTACTTTAATGGAGATTAAAGTATGATGCTGAACTTTTATAATGGCAAAAATAATCTAGCTATTTCTAAGATACTAAGACTCTGGTTTTTGTTTTGATTTTGGTTTGTTTGTTAAATCAGGAATGAATGCTCAATTTTGCTAAATGGCATTTCAGTATCTACTGTGATGACTATACTTTTTCCTTCAATCTGTTAATATAGTAGCACATTGGTACAATTCCATTTTTTTTTTTTTTTTTGAGGAGTCTCACTCTGTCACCCAGGCTGGGGTGCAGTGGTTCGATCTTGGCTCACTGCAACCTCCGCTTCCCGGGTTCAAGTGATTCTCCTGCCTCAGCCTCCCAAGTAGCTGGGATCATAGGTGCCCACCACCATGCCTGGCTAATTTTTGTATTTTTAGTAGAGACGAGGTTTCACCAGGTTGGCCAGGCTGGTCTCGAACTCCTGACCTCAGGTGATCCACCCACCTCAGCCTCCCAAAATGCTGGGATTATAGGCATGAACCACCGCGCCCAGCTGGTACAATTCCTAATAATGGACCATGCCTGCATTTCTGGAACCTCACTGGGTTGAGGAGTTTTTTTGTTATTGCTGGTATAGAATAATTATGTCTCCATACATCTGACTATTCTGGACATTTCATAGAAATGGAATCATACTATATGTGACCTTTTGTGTCTAGCTTCTTTCAATAGTGTGTTTTCAAGGTTCCTCCGTGCTGTATTATGTATCAGTACATCATTCCTTGTTATGGCCGAATAATTTCTCGTTGTATGGACAGACCACATAGAAATGCTTCTATGGCATCCACCAAGTTAGTGTTCGTATCATCTTCCTCCTTTATTTCACGTCTCTGGTGGATTACATTATAGATATTCTGGTGTTGGAAAACCCTTTCATTCCTGAAATACACTTGACTTGGTCGTGATTATTATGCATTTGATAAATTGCTAGATTGGATTTGCTAGTATTGTATGTAGAGCATTGGTATCTTTCTATAAATGAGCTTAGCCTGTATTTTATTTCTTGTGCTCTCCTCATTAGCTCTGGTATAGGGTGGTGTTAGCACAGTAACATGTGTATAAGGGAGGAAATATTTCTTCCTTAAAAGCCTGATAGACCCTAGCCATAGAGTCGTAGGATCTGGTCCCTTTTGGAAAGTAGGTCTCGCCTAGCATTTCAGTTTCCTCTCTAGTTATTGGTTTATCCAATCTTTCTACTTCTTCCTGGGTCAGTCTAATGTGCAGGCAGTAATGTGTACAAAACAGCTTGATGAGATATCACAAAACAACACCCAGGTCAAGAAATACAAAATTGCCAATATTCCAGGAATCTCACTGGTGATTCCTCCCAATCACTGCCTATTTTCTTTCCAAAGTAATTATTACCTTAACTTCAGTGATAATTATTTCCTTGCTTTTCTTTATAGTTTTATCTCATAACCATGGAACCCCAAACACAATAGTTGTTCTTTGCCTGTATTTAAATTTAAAATTTTTTAATTTTAGTTTTTGTAGGTACATAGTAGGTGTATATATATTTATAGGGTACATGAGATGTCTTGATACAGGCATGCTACATTTAACAATCACATCATATAAAATGGGGTATCCATCCCCTCAAGCATTTATCCTTTGTGTTACAAACAACCCAGTTATACTCTTTTAGTTATTTTTAAATGTATAATTAAATTATTATTGACTATAATCACTCTGTCATGCTATCAAATACTAGGTCTTATTCATTCTATTTTTTTGTACCCATTAACCATGCCCACCACCCGCAACCACCTCCACTACCCTTCCCAGCCTCTGGTAACCATCGTCCTACTCTCTATCGCTGCATTTGAATTTTATGTAAATGAAGTTACACAATATTTATTCTTATGGACTGGCTTGTTCCACTCAGCAACATGGTTTTCTCCCCCCATGTCCTGTTTTCAGTATTTTGCAGCAGAGTGCCCAACATAGAACATAATCGCAAATATTCCACTGTGCAAAAGAGTTGCTAGCACTTAAGCACAAACAGGAGACATGATTCTTTTATTTTTAATAAATACTTAAACACAACTCAGGTCCTACAAGTATCTGGACTCTAGGTCTGAGTAGTGGAGCTGACTCCCGCTTGGGCCCACAATGATGTCATGATTCCCCCCTTCATCTCAGTGATCAATACGTGGCATCAAGTGCCAATGGTCACACGTGATCACAATGAGCTCCTTTTCTAGAGCCTTCTGCAACCCTCTACAGACACGAACTGGCCAGGATAAAGACGATTAGAATTTTTCGGTCAGTGATCTGTAACAGTTAAGTATTTTAAGCCTGTCCATGGCGAAACCCCGTCTCTACAAAAAATACAAAAATTAGCCAGGCTGGTGGCACTCGCCTGTAATCCTGGCTACTCGGGAGGCTGAGGTGGGAGGATCACTTGAGCCTGGGAATAGAAAAAGAGAGAGAGAGGGAGAAGGGGGGAGAGAGAGAGAGAGAGAAAGAGAAGTATTCTTCATGAGTCTCTTGATTCTTTTACTGGGGAGACAGATGCATTTAGGTGATTTTCTTCAGCTCATCCTACAGGACCAGCAGGTCCCTGTTTCTGAGGACCACACGCCCTTGAAGAAAGCTTTGCCCCTTTCCTCTCTGAAGATGGTCCTCCAGCAATCGAGGGTGCCTGTGTACTTGAGTTCAGCCTCTTTGTGCCTGGACTGCATCTGCATCCCATCCACCTAGGCAGGCAGATCATCTGAGGCCAGGAGTTCGAAACCAGCCTGGTCAACATGGTGAAACCCTGTCTCTACTAAAAATACAAAAATCAGCCAGGAATGGCCACACATGCCTACAATCCCAGCTACTCAGGAGGTTAAGGCAGGAGAATCACTTGAACCCCGGATGGAGGTTGCAGTGAGCTGAGATAGCACCACTGCATTCCAGCCTGGGTGATAAGCAAGACTCCATCTCAGAAAAAAAAAAAAAAAAAAAAAAAGAGTGTTATGTGTCGCTGTTGTTACTCTTTGCTCAATATTTTTTTTGAGCATACCACTTTGTTTATTCATTCTTAAATTGACAGACTTTAAGCCAGTTTCTAGTTTGAGATAATTAAAAATCGAGCTGCTATGAACATTCATGTATATGTCTCTTAGAGAACATGTGTACCTATTTCTGTTGGGTATATTCCTATGAATGGGGTTGTTGAATTGTAAGTTATATGTACTTCAAGTTTGGTAATTATGATAAAAATTTTTTCCAAAGTGTACCACTGGTATAAAAATAGACCAGTGGAACAGAATAAAGAGCGCAGAAATAAAGCCAAATACTACAGCCAACAGATCATCGACAAGGTAAACAAAAACTTAAAGTGGGGAAAGGACACCCTATTCAACAAATGCTGCTGGGATAATTGGCAAGCCACACGTAGAAGAATGAAACTGGATCCTCATCTCTCACCTTATACAAAAATCAACTCAAGATGGATCAGACACTTAAATCTAAGACCTGAAAGCATAAAAATTCTAGAAGATAACATCGGAGAAACCCTTCTAAACTTTGGCCTAGGCAAGATTTCATGACCAAGAACTCAAAAGCAAATGCAACAAAAAGATAAATAGATGAGAGTTAATTAAACTAAAAAGCTTCTGCACAGCAAAAGAAATAATCAGCAGAGTTAACAGACAACCCACAGAGTGGGAGAAAAATCTTCACAATCTATACGTCCAACAAAGGATTAATATCCAGAATCTATAAAGAACTCAAACAAATTAGCATGAACAAAACAAGCAATTCTATCAAAAAGTGGGCTAAGTACATGAATAGACAGTTCTCAAAAGACGATATACAAATGGCCAACAAGCATATGGAAAAATGCTTAACATCACTAATGATCAGGGAAATGCAAATCAAAACCACAATGCGATACCACCTTACTCCTGCAAGAATGGCCATAATCAGAAATTAAAAAATAATAGTTGTTGGTGTGGACGTGTTGAAAAGGGAACACTTTCACACTGTTAGTGGGAATGTAAACTAGTACAACCGCTGTGGAAAACGGTATGTAGATTCCTTAAAGAACTAAAAATAGATCTACCGTTTGATCCAGCAATCGCACTACTAGGTATCTACCCAGAGGAAAACAAGTTCACTCTTGGTCCTTTACATTCCGTGGGGAGAAGCAGTAGAAAATTACTGGGTTATTCACCCCGAGTCTAAGCAGCTGAATAGGAAAATAGCTTTAATAGCCCTGTAAAGACCTAGGCCAAGGACTTTTCCTTTGGGCTTGTTGTGAATGATTACAGGTTAACGGTGGCATTTTTCTTTCAGCTGAGGGGAGGCAACCACCTCAGTAATGAGCCTAATTGGATCCAACTGGGGGACTCCAGAAAGTTTCAGTAACAAATTTGCAACGGTTCTGGGCCTTTTAATATGGATTCACAAAAGATAATGAGGCTATCCTGTCATTTCTACCCTATGGAAGAGGAAACTGACATTCAGACAGTCCATGGGATCTACCCACTCCGTCATAAAGAACCGAAGGACCAACATTCGCGACAGGACCTCCCATTTGGCATTTCGTTTTCAGATGTGCCTAGAAGAAGGAGACAACTGCCTCTTGGACTGTTGAAACCTGGTTCTGCTTGAATTGTCAAGATATCACCTAAATCCTATCCATATTTTGTGCAGCAGGTTTGTGGACGCCTACCACCATTCATTCATTGCAGTGGCTCAGAGAAGATGAAAAGAGGACTCTGTGGCCAATGAAGATCCTCGACAGAGCTCACATGACCAGAGTGGACTGGCTTCTACCCTAAATACACATCACGATATTTCTCACTCTGACCTTGCTCCACTTTATACAACACCACACAGCTCGAGAGTGGCTGAGCTGCCGTGGGAACCCGAATGCCATCTGACTCCAAAGCCTTACTCTCAACCACCACTCTGATGCCTCCTATTCTTTCCTGAAATCTTCAGTATAGTCATTATTATGGAGTAAAAAAAGAAAAAGGAAGGAAGGAAGGAAGGTAGAGGGAGCCCCTCTATCTCCATTCTTTGTTTCCATGAAGAACCTCCAGTCCATTTTCAGGGGTGTGCTGTTGGTGTAACATACTTTCTGGCCCTCTCTCTCCCACTCCTGTCACTCATTGTCCCCCAGGAAGAAGCCATATGTGGATGATAAGACTGGAAGAAGCCACTCTTACGTTCGGTGGTGTGCTGGTAAATGTTTAGCAGCTGGCTTTGGAGCAGCAAGAAAGTCCTGAGTTGTAGCATGTGCCATTCTCCATGGTGTAAAAACACTTCCGCCATAGCTGCTTCCAAGTATGTAAATTGTACCTCAATAAAGCCAATTTAAAAAGTAAAGTCAACCAGTTTGTAAAACTCTTGAGACTTTAACGCTCAGTCCAGCAAGCTGTTACCTGCTGGATCCAGCAACACACAACCCGTAACATAGTGAGCTGGGTCTCAGCTCCCTGCTCTTCACAGACCCCAGAGCTCTCTCCCCTTTGCAGGGTTCCTCATCCATCCTTCCATTGCTTCTGCTGCTGCCCTGAAGGCATCACGTCTCTCCCCTCTCCTCCTGGGGCACCTAACTCTCTTAACAGTTTGGGACTTTGAGGAGTTTTGCCTTTCACAAAAAGAAAGAAAGAAGGGGGGAAAAAAGGTTATGTCTCAGCAGCTTTCGCTGTCTACCCTGCAGCACAAATTCCACTTGATGGAGGAACACAAAGGTCAGACCCCCTGCCGTGAAGAGGAGAAAGGGAAATTCGAATTTGGAAGGAGCTCTACTCTCCCCTGCTCTGTCCTCCACAAGAGAATGGGGCAGAACATTCTTTAGTCTATAGCTCTGTCCCACATGTGTTGCCAAAGACGGCCATGCATGGTGGGTGACATCTCTCCAGGCGTTTGAAGACATCTGAGCCTGGATTTTGAGCACATTCCTAACCTCCCTACTGGGAGGGTCTTCTCCTTCAAGGTCTGCCTTCTGACAAGCCCTTGGTCTGTCCCACCTGCAGTGGCTGGGTGGGCTGGGGGGTGGGGTCAGGGTGGAGATGTGAACGCATTGTGATTGGCAGCCCCGCTAGAACCCCATGGAGTGGAGAAGTGACCGTCTCCAAAGGAGGGGAGCATACAGTTTCCGGAAGGGAGGAAGGATGCGGTGAGAACCAAACGCATCCATGCAGGATTTCAAATATAAACGACTCTGTAGACTACAAGCACCTACTCCTGACAACCGAAGCCGGAGGAAGCATAAGAATCTAAGAGACGGGGGCTTCGGCGAGGGCACGTGACCGAAACCTCCCATAACACTCCACCTGCCCCAGTCCAGCCAGCCTACTGTCCACAGTGTGCCCACCAATGTATCAAACCTCAGCGCTTTATTTCCTGGGATCCTAGTCAGGCTCCCATTAACCTCCTGTGTTGTCCCCACAGCTCCTATACATGGGAGAGGGCCTGTGTTGGGCCAGATCCCAGAGCTGGGGCCTAATTTGTGATGAGATGCCCTGGGAGGCAAGCATGCTTCAGCATGTACCTGATCAATATCCAGACAACCAGGTCCGGAGGTGTCTGAGTCAGTCAGTAGGACGCTGGGCAGGTCTAGGTTCAGAACCTCCGCAGTTTTTCCCTTGGCTTTCCCGGTGCTTGTCCACAGCGTCCCCTGCTGCCCATTCTTGGTTGACTTTGTGTCTTGTAGATCCCTCATCAGATCTGTTCATGAAGCCTCCCTCCAGGGTGACACAGTGAAGTCAAGTAACAGATGTGGAGATGCTTTGGAGAGCTTGAAACAGAAGACTACATAATGGGAATGGGCCAGTATCATAAAGCCAAGATTAAAGAAGACAGAACTGAATGCCTCCCTCATCTGCAAAACTTGCCTTATCTTTCAGTATCATCTTGTTTCAGTGGACAGAAATCAATCCATCATATATTTGAGCCGTGGTCTTATAAGCAAGTTAAATTTTGCCTAAAATAAGGCCCTGCCTCAAGCAGATCATGGTTTATTTTTATTTTATTTTATTTTATTTTATTTTATTTTTTTTGAGATGGAGTCTCACTCTGTCACCCAGGCTGGAGTGCAGTGGTGCAATCTCCTCTCACCGCAACCTCCACCTCCTGGGTTCAAGCGATTCTCACCTCAGCCTCCCAAATAGCTGGGATTACAGGCATGCACCACCATGCCTGGATAATTTTTGTATTTTTAGTAGAGACAGGGTTTCACCATGTTGGCCAGGCTGGTCTTGAACTCCTGGCCTCGAGTGATCCTCCCACCTCTGCCTCCCAAAGTGCTGGGATTACAGGTGTGAGCCGTCATGCCCGGCCAAGTCATGGTTTAGAAAGGGGAGATGGTCAAATATAATTGTTATGACTGCCATAGTACCTACTATGTGCCAGATACTCTGCCTAGGTTTTTAACCCTTACAACACATCCCTAAAACATTGTACAGATGAAAAAGCAGAGGCACAAAGAGGTTTAAAACATCTCCAAAGTAACATTGTTACTATAAAGCCAGTAACTGGCTCTATGTCTATCTGACTCCAAAATCTGTTTTGTCACCTTCTTTGCCTATGCACAGAGGGCAGTGGGAACATGAATGGAGGTGGAGGGAGGGGTAAGAAGGAGACATCAGTGGTCTACCCTCTTTATGTGATAACAGACTCCTTCTTTTATCTGACAGCTGCTCCCTGACAAGAGGAATACCCATTCTTTCTTCCTAGGTCTAGAAAGAGGGTCCAAGGCATGGTCAATCACAACACTGTCCCTCCAGTCATGGGCCAAGTGCTGGGCACATGTCACCAGCCAGGCTACTCTTAGCCTTTCCCATAATTTTAATAACCTGAGACTGGGAGAAAGAAGCCTCACTCTCTCCTGGGGTGATAAAACTGTATGTAAGTCTAGAGTTCCCTGTGAGTACAGTCTCCCCTAGCAAGAAAGGATGAGACCAACTCATAATAAGAAGACAAAATACGTGTACATATGAGTGTGTGTGAGAGAGAGAGAGAGAGCTGACAGCATTGTTTGAGTGTCTGGATCTAGCCATTCCTGTGGTGGCTCTGTCTAGTCCTTGTTTATATGAGTGAATACATCCCCTTTTAACTGAAGCCAGTTTGTGTTGGGTTTCTGTCCCTTAAAATCAAGAGTCCTGAGAAATACAATATTGGTCAAAAAAAGTCTTCATAGAACAGGTGAACCAGGAAAAAAGGGATTCACCAGAAAGATAAGAAGAGAGGCAGAGAGTGAATGTAACAGCAGCTACATTTGAGGAAGTACGAGCAGCTCAGGATGACTTGAGCTGAGATGTGTAATCCCAGCACTTTGGGAGGCCAAGGCAGGTGGATCACCTGAGGTCAGGAGTTCAAGACCAGCCTGGCCAAAGTGGTGAAACCCCGTCTCTACTAAAAATATAAATATCAGCCAGGCGCGGTAGCGCACCCTTGTAATCCCAGCTACTCCGGAGGCTGAGGCCGCAGAATCGCTTGAACCTAGGAGGTGGAGGTTGCAGTGAGCTGAGATCGTGCCATTGCACTCCAGCCTGGGTGACAAGAGCGAAACTCCATCAAAAGAAAGAAAGAAAGAAAAAAGTTGAACTAGATTTGGTCTGATGCAGTTACAGATTTACAAACTGTGCCCCCACCCTCCTGCAGACACCTTCCACTCCTCATTCTTGAGGGATTAGGGATGGAGGTCATGCTTCTGTATCGACTTCATGCTGACCAGGGGCACTGAGTCCCCTAAAGTGAGAGGAATGAAACTCTTGGGCTTCTGAGTTCAAATGAGTTCTGGGGTCACCTGGAGTAGCTTGAAAGGCTGGTATTGTTGTAATACAGGCTGAAGGTGGAAGTGTTGGAGCCTGAAGGACAAACAGCTCACCATCCATTTAAATAAATAGGGCCAAAAAGTAACAGAACAGTGGCCACGAGGGGCCCCAGCAGAGGAAGAAACCAGGTGAGGTGCGGTATAGTGGACTTGACTGCCTTCTAAATCTCAGTGGTTGGCCGGGTGCAGTGGCTCACGCCTGTAATTCCAGCAAAAGAAAACCCGAGGCAGGGTGATCATGAGGTCAGGAGTTCGAGACCAGCCTGGAAAACATGGTGAAGCCCCATCTCTACTAAAAATACAAAAATTAGCCAGGCATGGTGGCATGTGCTCTAGTCCCAGCTACTCAGGAGGCTGAGGCAGGAGAATCGCTTGAACCTGGGAGGCGGAGGTTGCAGTGAGCCGAGATTGTGCCACTGCACTCCAGCCTAGGTAACAGAGCAGGACTCCATCTCAATCAATCAATCTATCTATCTATCTCTCTCAGTAGTTGAACTACCCTTGATATGGTTCAGCTCTGTATCCCCACCCAAATCTCATGTCAAATTGTAATTCCCAGTGTTGAGGGAGGGAGCTGGTGGGAGGTGATTGGCTCATGGGGGCCGACGTCCCCCTTGCTGTTCTCGTGACAGTGAGTGAGCCCTCGTGGGATCTGCTTGTTGAAAAGTGTGCAGCACCTCCCGCTTCACTGTCTCTGTCTCTCCTGCTCCACCATGGCCAGACGTGCCTGCTTCCCCTTTGCCTTCTGCATGACTGTCTGTTTCCTGAGGCCTCCCCAGCCATGCTTCCTGTACAGCCTGCAGAACTGTGAGTCAATTCAACCTCTTTCTTCATAAATTACCCAGTTTCAGGTAGTTCTTTATAGCAGTATGAAAACAGACTAATGGACCCTTCTGGATGAAGGAATGCAGCCATTCTGCTTGTTTGACTATTTCCTTTCTATTCATCTCTATTTCCTGGGAGGTGTTTATCCAAGTGCAATAGGAGGTATTGGTGACTGAACAGTCCCCTCAGTGTTCTGCTAGTGAATAGTTGAAGGTTGATCAGTGATCTCCTGCATTTTCAGTCTGGCATGGAAAAGCCCCCATGTAACTGGTAAAGATATCAGTGAGCACCAGGAGGTATCTAAATCCTCCAGGAGCCATAGGCATCACGTTGATGTCCGTTTGCCAGTCTTCCCTGGCAAGGTTCTTCTGAATGGTACTGCCTTGGCCAAAAGAGGTATGGGAGGGGCTGGGCACAGTGGCTCAGGCCTGTAATCCCAGCATTTTGGGAGGCCAATTCGGGTGGATCATTAGAGGTCAGGGGTTCAAGACCATCCTGACCAACATGGTGACATCCCATCTCTACTAAAAATACAAAAAGTTAGCTGGGTTTGGTGCTGGGTGCCTGTAATCCCAGCTATCAGGAGGTTGAGGCAGGATAATCGCTTGAACCTGGGAGGAGGAGGTGGCAGTGAGCTGAGATTGTGCCATTGCACTCCAGCTTGGGCAACAAAAGCAAAACTTCATCTCAAAAAACAAAAAAAGAAGTCCGGGCGCGGTGGCTCACGCCTGTAATCCCAGCACTTTGGTAGGCCAAGGCGGGTGGATCACGAGGTCAGGAGTTCAAGACCAGCCTGGCCTAGATGGTGAAACCCTGTCTCTACTAAAAATACAAATATTAGCTGGGCATGCTGGCATGCACCTGTAATCTCAGCTACTCAGAAGTCTGATGCAGGAGAATTGCTAAAACTCAGGAGGGAGAGGTTGCAGTGAGCTGAGATCGTGCCACTGTACTCTAGCCTGGGCGACAGAGCAAGACTCCATCTCGAAAGAGAGAAAGAAAAAAGAAATTCCTCAGGGAAGTACCTCGGCTTATTTCGTAAAGAGGTACTAAAGGAAGCAGAGGCACGTGGAGGACTTCCCCACCTCGTGCAGCTATTTGGGCCATGGCGTCTGAAATTTATTATTTCAGAGTCACCCCTTTGATGACCTTGGCAATGGACTGCAGTCATCTGTTTAGGCCTTTCCGTGGCCCACATCAATGCCAGTATTTCTGTTTGTTGCACATTTGATTTCCTTGTTGTTGGCATTTAGAAGGCCCCCTGTTTTCCAGATTGCATCATGGGCATGGACCACAGAGATTGCGTCTTGTGAGTCTGCAGAAACAGTCAAGGCCTTGTACTCTCTTAGGCCCAGGGCTCAGGTTAATGCAGATTTTCCCGGCCGTCTGTGGTGAAGTCCCTGCGGGGAGGCTCCTGGCTGGTTTCCCGTAGGTTGACAACTACACGTCCTGCCCTTCACTGGCCTCTTTTCGTGAAGCTCCTGCCTTCCACAAACGATGTCTCCCTTTCTTCTTGAACCACATCTCTGTTATTGAAACTCTAGAAGTCGGCTGGGTGTGGTGGATCATGTCTGTAATCCCAGCACTTTGGGAGGCCGAGGTGGGGGGATCACCTGAGGTCGGGAATTCAAGACCAGCCTGGCCAACATGGCGAAACCCCATCTCTACTAAAAATACAAAAATTAGCCGGGTATGGTGGTGGACACCTGTAATTCCAGCTTCTAGGGAAGCTGAGGCAGAAGAATTGCTTGAATCTGGAAGGCAGTGGTTGCAGTGAGCTGAGATTGAGCCACTGCACTCCAGCCTGGGTGACAGCAAACTCTGTATCAAAAAAAAAAAAAAAAAAAAAAAGGGAAACCTGGATGTCTGCCTCTACTAGCTGGGAGGGGTTAATGTCAGAGCCTATGGCCATTTTTGGAGCTTTCTGGAGCTATCTGGGGCACTCTGAGATATGAAGTCGGTGCTGAGGACCACCTGACACCTTTTGCCTGGGGGTCCCAGGACATCGAGTCCTGGAGGCACTTTCTCAGTCATTCTAGAAATGCTGACATGTTCTCATCAGTTGAACCTCCCCCTTAGCTTACTCCCATTAAAAGGGGGTTTGCTAATTTCTTTCATTTCTCTCAACAACATATTCTGGGAGTGTTCTAAAGGTTCCCTCGCTGTTCTGACATTGGGTCCACACTCGAGATGGATTGCACTGCTTTTCACCAGACTCAGGATGTCTCTCAGCCTCCCAGACCCAGAGACAGATGTTGCTGTTTGCTCAGCCACCTGCAATCCAGGAAGAGAGGCCTCAACAGATACCAATCCTAATGGCGCCTGGGTCTTGGACTTCCAGCCTCCAGAACTGTGAGAAAAGGAATTTCTGCTATTTAAGCCGCCTAGTTAGGGTATTTTGTTATGGTAGCCCAAGACCTCCCTCCCCACCACCACCACAAACACATATGTTTCCTTTATAAGTATAAATATAGAGAGAAATTTGACCAGGCGCAGTGGCTCACACTTGTAATCCCAGCACTTTGGGAGGCCGAGGCAGGTGGATCACATGAGGTCAGCAGTTCAAGACCAGCCTGGCCATAATAGTAAAACCCCATCTCTACTAAATATACAACGATTCGCCAGTCGTGGTGGTGGGTGCCTGTATTTCCACCTACTCGGGAGGCTGAGGCAGGAGAATCACTTGAATCTGGGACGTAGAGGTGGCAGTTAGCCAAGATCAAGCCACGGCACTACAGCCTGGGCATCGGAGCGAGACTCAAACTCAAAAATAAATAAATAAAGAGGGATATTTATATATTTCTCCCTATATTTACAATATTTATATATATAAATATAAGTTGTATATAAATATGTCATATATTTATATTTATAAAGCAATCTATATATTTAATACATTAATACATTAAATTTCTGTTTTATATACATTATCTATATGGACATATAAAAAGGAATTTTTATGTTTCTTTGCTGTTCTGACACCTCCCTGCCCTTCTTTTCCCAGTTGTTTCTGGCCTTTGTCTCTGATTCTTGGAGACAGCCCCTAAATCCTTGGAATTTCCTGGGTGATAGGCGTGTCTGTTACTCATGGTGACCCCCCAGGGTCACACCTGAGTTTATGCCAACCAGCTGACTTGTGATTGACTCTGGTCAACCACACTAGAAAGACCAACCATGTGATTTGAAGGTTGTGACTTTGAGCCACATGGTATCAGGCCGACGTCCAGAAAGGAAATGGGGGGCTGGAGGATGACTCCACTGCCTGGCCAATGATCGAGTCAACCAGGCCAATGTAATCAAAGCCCCAGATGTGGAGGCCCAGGTGAACTTCCCTGGTCGGTGATACACATCAATGTGCTGAGAGGATTGTGCGTCCTGAGGACACAGAAGTGTCATCTGTGGGACGCTCTCAGAGTTTCCACTATGCGTCTCTGCTTTTGTCCGGTCTTAACTTTTGTCAGTGTTTTTCTTATGTAAAACTGTAGTGAAAGTATCATGCTTGGTCGAGAACAGTGGCTCACGCTGGTAATCCCAGCACTTGGGAGACCGAGGTGGGCAGATCACCTGAGGTCAAGGGTTCGATGCCAACCTGGCCAATATGGTGAAACCCCCTGTGTCTACTCAAAATACAGAAATTAGCTGGGGGTGATCACTTGTAATCCCAGCTACTCGGGAGGCTGAGGCAAGAGAATCGCTTGAATCCGGGAGGCGGAGGTTGCACTGAGCCGAGATCACGCCACTGCACTCCATCCTGGGCGACAGAGCGAGACTCCACCTCAAAAAAAAAAAAAAAGAGAAAGAAAAAGAAAAAGAAAGTGTCATGCTTTTCTGAGTTCTGCGAGTTGTTATAATTATCAAACCTGAGGGCACGGTGGGAATCTCCAAATTTGCAGCCGGTTGGTGAGAAGTACATGTGGTCTGAGGACACTCAAGCTTGCAGCTGCGTCTGAAGCGAGGGCAGCCTAGTGGGGGCTGGTGGCATTTGACCTGTGGCATTTGACGTAACATCAGGGAGTTGACATCAGAATTGCGTCACACAGGCCAGGTGTGGTGGCTCATGCTTGTAATCCCAGCACTTTGGGAGGCAAGGTAAAGGATCGCTTGAGCTTGAGTCTGAGGCTGCAGTGAGCTATGACCGTGCCACTGCACCCCAGTCTGGGTTATAGGACAAGACTCCGACTCCAGAAATAAAAAAGAAAAATCACAAAGAATTGCATGGAAGAGTGCCTGTCTTTAACAGCTTTAACTGTGGCAGGAACTGTTTTGTCTTTTTTTTGCAGCAGCAGCAGCAGGAGACAGAGTCTCACTCTGTTGCCCAGGCTGGAGTGCAGTGGTACAATCTCTACAACCTCCACTTTCCGTGTTCAAGTGATTCTCCTGCCTCAGCCTCCCAAATAGCTGGGATTACAGGTATGCACCACCATGCCTGGCTAATTTTTGTATTTTTACTAGAGACAGGGTTTCACCATGTTGGCCAGGCTGGTCTCAAACTCCTGCTGGGATCAATGGAGTGAGCCACCGCGCCCTGCCACCTTTAGAGTTTTCTTACCACCTGGTTTTCCTCTCTCAGTATCTTTCTCTCATTTCCTGCTTTAAAACCCTAGCTTGGGGTCTGGGTGCAGTAGCTCACACCTGTAATCCTGTAGCACGACGAGCCTCAGACAAAACTCCTCAGACACCGAGTTAAAGAAGGAAGGGGTTTATTCGGCCGGGGGCATCGGCAAGACTCCTGACTCAAGAGCCGAGCTCCCCGAGTGAGCAATTCCTGTCCCTTTTAAGGGCGCACAACTCTAAGGGGGTGCGCGTGAGAAGGTCGTGATTGATTAAGCAAGCAGGGGGTACCTGACTGGGGGCTGCATGCACCGGTAATTAGATCAGAACAAAACCAGATAGGGATTTTCACAGTGCATTTCTGTACAATGTCTGGAATCTATAGATAACATCACCGATTAGATCAGGGGTCGATCTTTAACTACCAGGCCCACAGTGCGGCACCGGGTTGTCTGCCTGTGGATTTCATTTCTGCCTTTTAGTTTTTATTTTTTCTTTCTTTGGAGGCAGAAATTGGGCATAAGGCAATATGAGGGGTGGTCTCTTCCCTTATTCCCCCCCTTGAGGATCTCACTCAATAGTGGGCGTTCTCACTTTCATTTTTACTACCTATGTCTTCTTGCAAGACACTTCGATAGTGATTCATATAGTACACTTGTGCTGAAGCATTTTGGTGAACTAAGGTAGTGATGAAGCTTTTTATCATTTGAAGAAGTACAGTTAGCAAACAAGGGAGCAGTAAGCAGGTTGTTATTACTATTATAACTCTTAATATAAGAGTTTTTAATCTTCTTAGTGCTGGGAACCATTTTCCAAACATGGCCCCAGGATCAAATCTATGCCACACTTGCACAGGCACATGTGCCAGTTTTGTCATATCTCTAACTATGTCTTCAACTACTTGCCCTTGATTATCTATGTATAGGCAGCAATTAGTAAGGTTAAATTTCCTACAGACCTGTCCTTCAGCTGCTAGCAAGTAGTCAAGAGCCAATCTATTTTGATAGATAGCATTTCTCATCTGAGTTTCTTGCCGGGCCAGAATAGTCAAGGCTCTGCCAGTTTTGTTAGTGATTATTTTTAAGACAGCTTGTAACCGTATGATTCGGTTGATCATGTAAATGGGGGTCCAGTATCCTCACAAGCCGTCTTTTGCCTAAGTAGCAGGCCTATAATATTGTATGATTCTCTCAGGGGTCATTTATCATTTTTTCAATTTTTTATAGCTATGCTTCTCTTTTCGCAGGAAGCATAGACAGGGAAGCCCAGGAGTTTGCCTGTTTTTATGGGCAGTAGGAAGAAAGATGGTTTAATAGTGCCAATAAAACAACTACCTGCCTACTGGTCAGGTAATTTGGCATAAGCTCTATGCCTACATATCCAGTATAATCCACTGGGGGCCATCCAGTCCCGGTGGGACTCTGGGTGGGTCCACATGGTTTGCAACTTTGGGGATTTACTAAATGGATTTCTTTCTTTTTCTTTTTTTTTTTTTTTTTGAGACAGAATCTCGCTCTGTCGTCCAGGCTGGAGTGCAGTGGCACCATCTCTGTTCACTGCAAGCTCCGCCTCCCGGGTTCACGCCATTCTCCTGCCTCAGCCCCCCGTGTAGCTGGGACTACAGGCGCCCGCCACCACGCCTGGCTAATTTTTTGTATTTTTAGTAGAGACGGGGTTTCACCATGTTAGCCAGGATGGTCTCGATCTCCTGACCTTGTGATCCACCCGCCTCGGCCTCCCAAAGTGCTGGGATTACAGGCATGAGCCACCGCGCCCGGCCTTGGATTTATTTCTGTGTGATTTGAACTCCACCAAGTGACTGTTTTTGTCTCAGACAACTACGTCGTCCTATGGGGTAAGTGAATTCTTTTCCTACACTAGCTATGCAATATTGTCCAATAATTGAGGCGTTTAGGACCTAGAAATTATCAGGGTGATTCTTTTAAGCCGGGAATTCATCAGGAACTGGGTCTGTAGGTACTAATTCTCGGGCTTCCCATGGCCATTGATCTCCCATTACAGTTCCTCCGCCTACATAACATGAAGTGACATTGAGAGACTGGGCTACATGCTCGGCTAATTGCAAAAAACAATTTCTTGTTTTTCCTGGAATTTCTGGTACTGGCACATTTAGTTCATCATAGAAAGTTTGAAACAGTGGCTCAGGAGAGCGTTTGTAAACTTCTCCTCGAACCAAGATATTTACTCGAGGGTTCAGTCCGGCCCCGTGATTCCTAAGGTCACACGTTCCTCTTTTTTCTAGCGAGGATCGAGGGGATTGGTTATTACTAGCTCTAAGGGGTTACATTGTCCTTTAGTACAGGAAGGGCTATTTTTTCCTTTCTGAAGGTGGACTGGATCCTTCTCATTTTTTTTTTATCCAAGTGGCCTAAATGACACAAGACCAGTATTTACATTTATTTCCACACAGTCCTAATTTATGACAGATGTACTTATTTTCTGCCATATAGCCTCTTTTCTAATTAAGAGAACCACACCTTATTCCTAACTTATTACTATTAATGAGAGCACAGGCATCAAATTTTAAGGTGACTTGTTTGGGCACCCCTTTTTCTTCTGTTTTGGCTAACACTTTACTCGTATCGTTTATGAGCCCCCACCAGTCCTCAGTCCTTAATCTTATTTTAAAAACTGTGGTCATGGGGGAGGCTCAGATGGGTCATAACACACATCAGGTTGGTCATTTCCTGGGCTACATACCTCGTACAGAATAACATTATACAAACAAGTTCTTTTTAGAGTTCCAGTACACTTACAATAACCATAAAATAATAGGACTGTAGCAACCTTTTGTCCTACCTCCGTGACTTGATGTATACACTGGGAACAGCCCTCAGTCTGAGGAAGGTCAGTTGAAGTCCTTACTGTACAAGTCCAAATTTTAAGGAAAATGAGTCCCGCGATGAGTTTCCTCATGCTTCGGCCGTACATGGATCAGTCAGCTTCCGGGTGTGACTGGAGCGGGGCTTGTCGTCTTCTTCAGAGTCACTTTGCAGGGGTTGGCGAAGCTGCTGCTATCCACATACTGCTCACAGTCTACTGATGTTCAAGGATGGTTTCGGAGATTGGGCCTGCTAGAATAAACGGAGTCCAACACCTCTACACAGTTATGTTCAACTGGGCTGTCTGGTACCGGGAGCAAGGTGGTGGGGTTTAGGGTGTTGTAAACTTCAGTGGTTATGTGGGGATTTTCACATAGCAAGCTTTGGTACTTGGTTAATCTAGCATTTGTTAACCAATGATGTCCTTTGGTATTTATTAAAGTTACCACAGCATGGGGGGGCCTTTATATTCAGGTTTTGCCTAAGGGTTAGTTTATCTGCTTCTTGTGCTAACAGGGCCGTTGCTGCGAGGGCCCTTAGACCTGGGGGCCAGCCTTGGGAAACCTTGTCTAGTTGTTTTGAGAGATAGGCCACTGGCCTTGGCCAGGGCTCTACAGTCTGGGTTAAAACTCCAACTGCCATTTTCTCTCTTTCTAACACATAAAGAGTTTTGTCAGGTCAGGTAGCCTCAGGGCTGGGGCCGACATGAGTTTTTCTTTTAACTCATGAAAACCTCGTTGTTGTTGGTTGTAATAGATGCAGTTTATCTAATCTGCATTTTTATTAACTGTCACCTACTAAAATATTGACTTAAATCCTGCAGCTATTTGATTTCAAACTTTAAATTGATCTGGTATTCTTCGTGGGACTCCAGTTGCGTCTAAATAGACATGAGAGTCGAAAGACCCATAAGGGGCTTCTCTTGCTTTACGATATCATATTTTTTTTCCTTCTGGTTGATGAAATGCCAGGGTGAAAGGGATAGCCAATTGGACTAAAGTACAAGTGCCACTCCAGTTATTCAGCAGAGTGTCCAGTAAAGGTCCACCACAATACCACCATACATCCGCTCTGGGATGAACAAGGGCTGGCTGATTGAAAAGCTCTTGAAAATTCTTAACCTCACTGCATCCTTTCAGGTCTCCAAGGAATGCTAAGTTTCCTCCCTGTCATGAGAGACACGAAGTGAACTTAGTGTTGGGAGACAGAGGCTGGATGGCCCTTGGGGGCTGATCCACAGGGTGCTAGACTTTGGGATGCAGCAGAGAGAGCTTGGCACGACTTATTACTCCAGGCTGTAGAATCCCAGAGAAGGGCTACCGTGCAGCCTATGCCTGGTTGACTGGAGAACCACCTTAGTGGAAAGGGGACAATCTGGGCCTCTGGCCTGCCATGTGCACACACATAACAATTGCTTTTGTTTAACGTGCAGATGGAATATTTGATCCAATTAACCAGGCATTTGCATCTTGGTATCCTGTCTTAATTGCTAAAGTTTGTTTTAAGTCTTTAACTTCTATGATCCTCTAGTAAAATGAATGTATGATTTTAGGAAACTACAAAAACCGGTTGGGGCAGTCCACCCTTGCTCTTTAGTGGTCCACAGAACATTGGACCAACTATGGCATGAAAACTCTACATCGGGGGGCAAGACTCCTGGTTGGCACTGGGGTCTTTATCGAAATCTCCCCGGATTAAATGGTCCTAGTTTACTAACGCCCAGTCTGAGGAGAGTCAGGAGGGACAGAGGTACTTTTGTGAAGTAGAGAGCCGTCTTTGACTTGGCAAGTCCCCACAGGGTATAAAAAGGCAAGCATTAAATGCAATAGTTTGAGGTGAAATTGACTTGGTTATGTTAATAACTAGATGGTCAGCAATAGAACGAGGAAAGAAGGAAGAGTAATAGAATAGATGAAAAGAGTTAAATTTTTCTTAGCTTTAGTTTGGTAGGGTTTTCCTATGGGACTATAGCCTACGACTCTGGAGGGGGTGGCGCTTTCTTGACTCGGATGTGATGAGTCCATCCTTTTATGCTGTACGAACAGCAGTCTTGGTGGTTAGCAGCACAAGGTAGGGTCCTTCCCAGGCTGGCTCGAATTTTTCTTCTTTCCACTTTTTGATGAGAACGTGATCTTCAGGCTGGTGCTGGTTTACCGGAAATTCTAGCAGTGGTACATGTGCTAAAACACTTTTAGTTTTTGAGAGAAAGAAAAGTGGAGGATAAATCAAGTATATAATTTCTAAGAAATTGACCTTTTGTTTTAAATGTGGGGACCCTGGCAGTGGACTTTATAGTCCTTAGTGCCTTTTTACTGAGAAATTTCCTTTAGCACCTATTTTTATTACTTTTTAGACCAAAGAAAGCTAAACACTATTTTATATTTAATAATGCTTTTTGTATGATTTTTATACCAGATAAGCTAAATTGTATATTAGTGTGTTATTAGTGTTAAACCTAACTTTAATAAAACCTTGTAAACATATTTATCTAATTTTTAATGTTTGACCATAAGGTAATATTTTATAGACTCTTTTTAACCTTTTATAATTTTTGCTAAAGA
Source organism: Pan troglodytes (assembly GCF_028858775.2). Lineage (NCBI taxonomy): Eukaryota > Metazoa > Chordata > Mammalia > Primates > Hominidae > Pan > Pan troglodytes. The sequence continues at coordinate 10,954,209 of NC_072404.2, forward strand.
GCAGGTTGGTGCTTTAAGAAAAACCTGTTATGCTTTTACTTTAATGTCCAGTTCACAGAAAAACTGGATGATACTTCTTTAACTTTAGCTAATATGTTTACACACAGAATTTTCTTTACAATTAACATTTTAAAACTTGCTTAAACCTTCAAAACAATATATTTTTTAAACTTTTTAATGTAGGTAAAAATCCACATTCTTATGCCTCCTTATAATCCTTTTACCAAAGGTATATTTTACTTTTCTTATACATCTTACACATAAACTGTTTTTTCTTCAATAGTTTTACATTCAGGAGGCCTAGTTACTTTTAAATTATACAACATTTTTTGCATAAATTCTTTTTTATAACATTTTTCTCTTTCGCAGACAATGACTTTCGCAGACAATTCTTCAACATGCATCAACTTTCTGACTTATTACAAATATTTCTTTCTTTAAACAACCAGTTAATTTGTTTCAGGACAAGAATTTACCATATAATACTCTTTTTATATAAATTCCGTCCCCCCCCTTTTTTTCCTTTTTTTCCGAAGATGATAACCATTCTTTTCCAAAGCAAACCTTTTTTATGTCTGTGGACTAGACTGTCTAACGCCACAAGAATAGAAGTTACTATAATACATGTTACACTGTTAACTTTTAGCAGACTTTAGTTGAAAACCTTGTAAGTTTGGGATTTTAATTATCCTTTGCTATTAATACGACCTTGTTTTGTCCAAATTAGAATTGGTATAGATGGCTTTTTTTTTTTTTTTTTTTTTTTCAATTACCCGGGAGGAACCATCGATCGTCCTGTCCTGAAGGGAGTTCCTCCTAGGTCTGGTCAGACCTTCGTATGATAATTAAGATTTAGATCCTCTGTTAGGAAACCTGCTGGGTTAAGGGAATTTTCAGTGATTAATGTTAAATCATCTTTCTTTCTTTCTTTCTCTCTTTGACTCCTTCTTTGTCTGTCTCTTCCTCTCTCTCTTTGCCTCTTTTCCTCTCTGTCTCTTTCCTTTCTCTCTCTCTGCTGCTCTTTGCTTGCCTCTGCCAGCTGCTTATGCTGCTGTTCTCTCAACCACTGTGTGTTGGGGGCGGGGGGTCTAAAACCAGCTGTAATCAAGTGTCTATGTACGGGAACTGGTCTGGGTGCCTTGGCTTACAGGTTACCTTGTGCCATACCTTCGAAACAGGGGACCTGTCCAGGCTTCCTTCTAATGGCCAACCCACCTCTAATGCTGGCCAGTCTATCTTACACAAAGTTGTAAGTTTTCCTGGTGTCATAGTACTCCATAGTCTCCCTTAAATCCTTTTTTTGAAATTTTTCAACATAGTTCCTAGTGGGGTGGGCTTACTTTGGTCCTCACCCATGTTTCCTCAAGACAAAACACCACACTCACACCACACGCACACCACAAAACAAAGAATGGGTAAAAATGGCACACACTTTTGTAGTTTACACCAAACCAAAATCAAAACCAAGATCAGAGTATCCAGAAATCCAAGCCAGGTCAAAACCAAAACCAAAGTATCAAGCAATCCAAGTCAAGTCAAAAACAAAAACCAGAGTGCTGGTACAGGCACACCATGGGTGACCAGGCCACGCTTCCACTCAAATGGAGTAGGCAAGTTCCCAAAACCAGTCCCATCAAGCTATTCAAACCAAGTCAAAACCAAAACCAAAGTGCCAATAAAGGCGCACCATGGGTGATCAGGCCACGCTTCCACTCAAATGGAGTGGGTAAGTTTCAAAGACTAGTCTTACCGAGTTTTAGATGTCCAGACTCTAAGTGCCCATTCCTTCCCAGTGTTCAGCCACTGCGTTGATCCTTCACGGGGGCCTGCCACACACTGCTCTGGCAAGGCGTCCCAGCAGGGCAAATGCCTACTTGGGAGCGCTCGCAGGATCCGCGTCGCTCGGGCTGGTCAGAGTCCCCCTCAAGGATGTTCCATGGGGCAGGCTTAAGCCACCTAAGGAGCTGCCTCGACCATCTGCCAGTCACCTCGCTTCCCGGTCAGGGAACCAAGAAATGCAGCAGGATGAGTCACAGATAAAACTCCTCACACACCAAGTTAAAGAAGGAAGGGGTTTATTCAGCCAGGGGCATTGGCAAGACTCCTGTCTCAAGAGCCGAGCTCCCTGAGTGAGCAATTCCTGTCCCTTTTAAGGGCTCACAACTCTAAGGGGGTGCACGTGAGAGGGTCGTGATTGAGCAAGCAGGGGGTACGTGACTGGGGGCTGCATGCACCGGTAATTAGATCAGAACAAAACCAGATAGGGATTTTCACAGTGCATTTCTATACAATGTCTGTAGTCTATAGATAACATCACCGATTAGATCAGGGGTCGATCTTTAACTACCAGGCCCAGGGTGTGGCGCCGGGCTGTCTGCCTGTGGTTTTCATTTCTGCCTTTTAGTTTTTACTTTTTCTTTCTTTGGAGGCAGAAATTGGGCATAAGACAATATGAGAGGTGGTCTCCTCCCTTAATCCCAGCACTTTGGAAGGCCAAGACGGGCAAGTCACTTGAGGTCAGGAGTTGGAGACCAGACTGGCCAACATGATGAAACCCCGTCTCTACTATTTTTACAAAAGTTAGTCGGATGTAAGGTTGGGTGCCTGTAGTCCCATACTTAGGAGGCTGAGGCAGGAGAATTCGCTTGAATCCAGAGGTGAAAGTTGCAGTGAGCCAAGGTCATGCCACTGCACTCCAGCCTGGGAGACACAGCGAGACTCTGTTTCCAAAACAAACAAACAAACAAAACCTCTAGCTTGGGATTGGCCTTCTCTTCTATTATTTTTCTTTTTAAAAAGTTTTTTAAAAAATAGTTGTTGATGCTATGTTGCCCAGGCTGGCCTCAAACTCCTGGCCTCAAGCGATCCTCCCGCCATGACCTCCAAAAGTGCTGGGAATGTAGGTGTGAGCACTGCACCCAGCCTTGTGTTTTTTTCCTACATAAAAAATAATGCAGGATTGTCTTCTAGAGCTAATTAATATATATGTTCAAATAACCAAAAGCCCATTGAGGAAAAATGTCACATGACAGCAAATAATCAATCCAGACCAATATGATCACACTCGCTGTGTAGGTGAGAAAACTTCATCTTTATTACGTTTCCCCAAGAGATGCACTGCCTTGTTCTCTTGAAAACACACAGCTCATGTTCTCCTTTAAAACACACATCCTCTTTAAAGTAACATACAAACATGCCAATACAAGGTAAAAAGTTACATCTGAATTCTCACATTTCAAAAACATACAGTAAACATCAAATAAAATTTTATTTTTATAAGAATTTAGGGGAACTATCATGTAGCTATAAGTGTAATACATATATTAAGTATCATAGATAAAAAGAGTGCTCCCTTCAGCAGCACATGTAATAATAGATACAAAGATTTACAGATAAAAGATTTAGGATAAAAAGAATCCTCTCTTAAAAAGGAAAACAAAATTATATTTATGTGTATGTAGCAGCTGTAACACCCATCTCACAACTTTATAGGAACAGTGTCTATTCAAAAATACCAATATTTTCAAAATATTTAAAATAAATGTAGTAATAATTCTTCTAATAATGCCCATCTTTTTCAAAATAAACCAATAAAATATATAGTATATATTAGACATGTTAGTATATATCTAAGATGTTAAAAATCACAACTGAATTCTCACAATTCAATCACAAATCTAAACAGCAAATAAAAATGTGTATGACAGGAATTTAGGGGAACTACCAATAGCTATAAATAGAAGAGATTACTATGGAAGTATCATAGATAAAAAGTGTACTTGCTTCAGAGGCACATATAATAATACAGAAAACAATTTAAAGATAATAAAAGATTTAGGATAAAAAGGATTCTCAAAATGAAAATTATCTTTATGTATGTATAACAGCTATAACTCTCATCAAAAAATCTACAGGAACAGCATGTTTTCAAAAGTACAACAATTTCCAAACTATTTGAAATAAACCTATTAATAATTTGATGGCAAACATTTTCCAAACAAACCAATAAATGCATAGTGTGCATGAAGCTGTCTGTTACAGTCTATGGCACTCATATTTCACAAAGAATTCCATGCCAATCTGAGTGTCTGCACTGTGCCTTCAAATGCTCCTGGACTGTGGCAACCAAGTCCGTAAGAAACAGGACCTCCAGGTTCCGCCCCAGGAAGTTGGAATTCAGCAATATAAAAAGGGAGATGGTGCCGCAGGAAGGGGTGGAACCAGAAACACCCCTGGTTTCTTACTGTTCTCTGTGGATTCCTAGAAGTACCACCCCCCCCCCCCAACCCCCAGTCCTAGGACGACAATGTGATCACTCTATTCAGGTTCGTCTAGAACAGTCCAGGTTCTTCTAGATGATCTGCACAAATGGCTCCTCTTCTTCCTGGTGCCTGCCATTAGCATTGGAATAAAGTTCCTGATGAAAATCTGCATCTCCCCTGGGCCCGGCGTTCTGGAAGCGAGAAAGAGGATGTCACACTTCAAGGAGGCAGCTCTCTAGACAGGAAGGTTATTCACGTCCCATGTCAAGTCTAACTAGAGTTCAGAGCAACTGAGAAATCCAATTTTATCTCCTGTCCTTCGTTCCATAGCCTGCTTCTGAACCATGGTGTTCAACTGTGAAACTCACACTTTGGTGACCCTGACTCCAAAACTCACTTAATACACCCAAGGGCAGCCCCAGTGATCTGCTTCATAGCAAGGACTTTGGGTGGGTCTGCCCAGGGAGTAGGGCACCCTCAGAGAATGTGGCTTTGGACTTCATCACAGCTGGGGCCTTTTGTGTCACTTAAGAGCTAAACTTGTAACCATGCTAGATCTGTTTCTAATGTGACAACGTCACGAACCCCGAGTCCAGAAGCCTAATCCATAATCCTACCTCCTCATGATGAAGTCTCATGCTCTGTGCTCAACGTGGTTAGCTGCACGAGATGTAAACCAAAGCTTCACTGAACCCTCAACCCAAATCGGTAACTCAAGTGCGTCAATCATAATGAACCTCCCCAAACTCAGTATTTATGATTATTTTTGAGTCAGGGTCTCACTCTGTCACCCGGGCTGGAGTGCAGTGGCAGGATCAGGGCTCCCTGCAGCCCCGACCTCCCAGGCTCCAGCGATCCTCCTGCCTCAGCCTCCTGAGTAGTTGGAAGTAGAGATGCCTCCCACATCGCCTGGCTACTTTTTGTATTTTTGTGGAGAGGGGATCTCGCCACGTTGCCCAGGCTTGAAGCCAGATCAAGCAGTTGGGTTCCTCAGATTTCTGAAATAGACCCCAATATTCTGCCTTTACCCCAGAGGACACAGATGTACCTTCTCTCAGGCCGATGACCTCAGGCCTCCACGGTCCCTGGAGCTCTAGGAAAGGCGGGCCCGATCTCACGCCCACACCCAGTGCTCTGGGTCATAACCCTGGATCTGGAAAAACAAATGCCCCTTAAGAAGATGGGGACTCCCCAGGATACTCCTCCCTCCCCTCATCCAGCCTCCAGCCCACCCGATTCCTCCCCACCTCCTCCATCTCCCCAGGCCCCACCCACCTCCTCCAACTCCTCCAGGAAAACCCAAGCCCTGCAGCGCACGGAGTGGAAGAACTGGAACCAAAGCTTGTGGGACAAGGCTATCTGAGAGCAGTTCTTCCCGTACAGGAAGTAGAAGATGTTTTGTTTGGGGGTCTCGCTGTCCTCCTCCATGTCATTGGCCAAGTAGCTGGGGACAGCTATCAGGTTACTGCTCAGGGGCACCACCAGGAGAGACTTCTGGCTGAGGTCAGCTTCCTAGAGAGGAGGGCAGGGGACCGTCCTCACCTCAGGACGGGCACCCACCCTGCAGAGAGCCACGCCTTCCTCAGGAGGGCTCTGCTGGACAGAGACCTGCTGAAGGGCACCTCCCACGCCCTCAGGATGGAGACAAAAACCCAACTGGTGGCCGAGAGTGGTGGCTTATGCGAGGAATCCCAGCACATTGGGAGGCCGAAGCAGGAGGATCACTTGAGGCCAGGAGTTTGAGATGGGCCTGGGCAACATAGCAAGACCCTCGTCTCTATTAAAAATATAAAAAATACACCGGACACAGTGGCTCATGCCTGTAATCCCAGCATTTTAGAAGGCTGAAGCAGGTGGATCGCTTGAGACCAGGAGTTCGAGACCAGCCTGGTCAACCTGGAGAAACCCCATCTCTACTAAAAATACAAAAAGCCTGGTGCGGTGGCACACCTGTTAGTCCTAGCTACTCAAGAGGCTGAAGCATAAGAATTGTGTGAACCCAGGAGGCGGAGGTTGCAGTGAGCCGAGATTGGGCCCCTCCACTCCAGCCTGAGGTACAGCAACACTCTGTCTCAATCAATCAATCAATCAATAACTGTCCAGGTGTGGTGGCACAGCCCTGTAGTCGGAGCTAATCAAGGGGCTGAGGTGGGAGGATCGCCTGAGCCCAGGATATGGAGGCTGCAGTGAGCTTTGATCTCACCACTGCACTCCAGCTTGGGGGACAGGGCAAGTCTATCTCAAAAAAATAAAATAAATTGGATACATTGATATTTTGCTAGGACCCTGCCTTCTACAGGCATCTAGTCTAATGGGACTGGGAGTAATCAAGGCAGATGACCTAATCCCAGTGTCACATTATAATAGGATGTAACTGGAGAGCTACGGGCGTGCAGAAGTTGGAAGATGAGGGAAGGCATCACAGAGGCTGTGGGGTGAACTGACTTCAAGGAATGGGTCCTTCCCTTCAGAACCACATGTGTGTGAGACACTCAGACAGAAAACACAAACACAAAGTCAAGTGGAGGGCGTTTGGAAGGAGCAGTGAAGCCAAGCCAGGAAACACCAAGATGGTGAGCCAGTGTGGTTGTAGAGATTGTAGAGAGGGTGGAATTGGCACTGTTACCCTGGCCTCGATAGAGAAAGACGTCAGCTAAGGAGGTTGTTCAGGTGGGCAGTGAGGTTGTTGTGCTGTGGAAAGATGTTCAGGCTGCACTAGGGAGCCCCCTGGCTTGGGGAGAGACTCCAGGAGACCCCGGCAGGGAGCATTTGACAGTGGATTCGAGTGATGCAAGGGGCACCTGAACTGTGGCTTCTGTCGTGGGAACCCGAAGGAGGTCGATGGCATTTGCGGTTGATGTGGGAAGGAGAGAGAAGAACCAGAAACGTCTGCTTGCTGGGGGAAGTGTCATGTCCGCTCCTCCGCTCCTTTTCTTCTCCCCTTAGGAGCAGTTTATGCTTCCTTTTGCTTTATTCTTTTTTTTTTAGAAAAAGTCTTGCTCTGTCACCCAGGCTGGAGTGCAGTAGCTCAACCTTAGCTTACTGCAACTTCCACCTCCTGGGTTCAAGGGGTTCTCTTGCCTCAGCTTCCCAAGTAGCTGGGATTACAAGTGCACACCACCATGCCCAACTAATTTTTCTATTTTTACTAGAGACGGGGTTTGGCCATGTTGGCCAGGCTGGTCTCGAACTCCTAACCTCAGGTGATCCACTTGCCTTGGCCTCCCAAAGTGCTGGGATTACAGGCATGAGCCACTGCGCCCAGCCTGAGTTTCTTTTTAGAAACAGTTTAAGAACAAGATAGTATAATCCTGTCTTTTTTGTACACAGAGTAAAGAGGACAAATAGGTGAAAGAATAAATGAAAGGCTGGAATCTCACCTTCCTCTGCTGTCCCAGGGCGTTGGATACTGATGGATAGGAGTCAGCAAACCACTCACAGAGCCAGGAAGAAATGAATGCGTTGGTATTGCCAGGAGAAGAGGCTGGCCGGGCTAGAATATGCTATGACCATAGCCAGGAGATACTGATGGAGCGAAGGGAACACAGAGAGGGAGAGGTCACATCTTGGGAGAGGAAGATCATGGAGATAGTGGAATGGGGGTCTGGGGAGGGGTTGCCCATCAGAGAAGGGACCTCAGTGTTGGGGTGACTGTGCTCATGTGCAAATTGCGGGGTGGAGGAGTATTCAAAGGTCGGATGCAAATTCGAGAAGCCGGAGGAAGGGATGTCGGTGATGCTCCCAGGATGGTGGGCTCTGATGGGATCTTTGAAAGGGTGAGTCTAGGTCAGCTGGTGTCAGGAGGGTCTTTTGTGTGCCAGGCAGAGAACTGTCCCAAAGAGCTGAGAGTAGAGGGGCCAGGAGCTTCAGGGCTGCGACCAGACTGTGGCCCATGGCTCAGATCCCAAACAACCTGTAGGAGAGGCAGGGGCCACTCATTCACTCGGCAAGAGACCAGCAGAGTCCGGAGGGAGATGCTGGCAAATCATAAAAAAGACCAAGAATAGCCGGGAGTGGCGGCTGAAGCCTGTGATCCCACTAGTTTGAGAGGTGGAGACAGGAGGATCACGTGAGCCCAACAGTTCGAGAACAACCGGGGCAACATAGCAAGACCCTGTTTGTATAAAAATTATTCAAGCGTGATGGCATGTGCCTGTACTCCCAGCTACTCAGGAGGCTGAGGCAGGAGGATTGCTTGAGCTCAGGAATTAGAGGCTGCAGTGAGCTGTGATCATGCCACTGCACTCCATCCTGGGGAACTCAGCTAGATACTGTCTCAAAAACAAACAAAAAAAAATGGGCACGAAGACTCAAGACTGTGGGAGCTGGAGGGGCACAGTGGCTGATATCTGTAATCCCAGCACTTTGGGAGGCCAAAGCGAGTGGAACACCTGAGGTCAGGTGTTCAAGGCCAGCCAGGTCAACATGGCAAAACCCTGTCTCTACTAAAAACACAAAAATTAGCCAGCCATGGTGGTGCATGCCTGTAATCCCAGCTGCTTGAGAGGCTGAGGCAGGAGAATGCCTTGAACTCGGGAGGCGTCGGCTGCAGTGAGCCAAGGTTGAGACACTGCCCTCCAACCTGGGCAACAGAGCGAGACTCTGTCTCACAAAAAGAAAAGAAAAAGACTGTGGGAGCATCTGGTGGGAGATGCTGGAGGGAGAGAGGAGAGGAACTGTGGGTTTGGAAGCTGTGCCCTGCTCCAGGCGGTGCATTGAAGCAGGAACACCGTTCCGTAGAAAACAACCTTACCTTGTCTGACACCCTCAGATCTTTGTCCCAGACCAGGAGTCTTTTAACGACAGGATCCTCTGTGATTAGAGAGCAGATGTCAGCGTGAGAAGCAGGACAGGGTTTCCGTGGGAGCAGCAGGGCAGCGAGGAGAAGTGTGCTTCCCGGGGGGTAAGTCTCAGGATTGTGGCCGCAGGTGAGGTGGATGGGAGAGGGGAGAATGACTTTCACTGGGCAAGGGACAGAGGCTCCTGCTCTGAGAGTCCCCTGAGAAGAGGCCGAAGGAGGCCCTGGGTGTGAGAATCTATGGGATGTAGAGCTGGGAATAAGCCAGGACGCCCTCCCAGGAGACACGGAGAACCACTGCAGAGTCATAAAGGAATTCCCATCATTTTCCCATAAGACAGTCACATCAGGGTGCGACCATGGCCTTGGTATCCCCCTCTGTGGATGGAGACACTTAGGTTTAGAAAAGTCAGTAAGAGACATTAAGTTTCAGAGAGCACAGCTGAAGCCACTTTCTTTGATTTTTTATTTTGTTTTATTTATTTATTTATTTATTTACTTACTTATTGAGATGGAGTCTTGCTCTGTGGGCCAGGCTGGAATGCAGTGGCACAATCTCAGCTCACTGCAACCTCGACCTCCCAAGTTCAAGCGATTCTCCTGTCTCAGTCCCCTGAGTAGCTGGGATTACAGGCGTGTGCTACCACGCCCGGCTAATTTTTGTATTTTTAGTAGAGATCAGGTTTTACTATGTTGGTCAGACTGGTCTCTAGCTCCTGACCTCAGGTGATCCACCTGCCTCGGCCTCCCAAAGTGCTGGGATTACAGGTATGAGCCACTGCGCCTGGCCTTGCTTTTTCTTTTGAGACAGAGTTTTGCTCTATCACCCAAGCTGGAGTGCAGTGGTGCCATCATAGCTCACTGCAGCCTCAAAGTCCTGAGTTCAAGCAATCCTCTTGCCTCAGCCTCCCAGTGTGCTGGGATCTCAGGCGTGAGCCCCCGCACTCAGCTCAAAACCAAGCTTTCTCATTCCAAGTGCTGACCTAATCCTAATCCTCTATCGTCTCCTAAACGTCCCTCATGAGTGATCACTTCTGAGTCCTCCCGCATGGAGAGCTCACCCACTGGGGGCATATTTTTCCCATTGGAAAAGTGTGGTTATTGGAAGTTTCCTCTTTTTAGAAAGAACGGGATTGGAGGTGCTCTCTGGGGTGTCCTCCTACCAAGCAGCCTGTTGAAGGCCTCAGGTGCTCAGGGAGCACAGGTGACACTCGCTGTCACTTCAGCTTCTTCTTGAGCCCACACAGTGTCTCTGCCACCCAGGTCTCCTCAGGCTCAGAGGCGAGCTCCTTCTCTGACTCCTCCTCAGATTCGTCCAACCACTCCCTCTTCCTTTTCCAGCAAAAGGACCTACATGGGGGGCTGGGATCTACCCCAGGGGCTGAGTAAAGAAGCCAGGCCATGGTGTAATGCTTCTGCAACTGACCACCTTAGACCCCGACCCCAAACCCCAAACCACTCTCCATCCTCCCCAGCCTCACAGACTGTTGGTTTCTCCAAGCCATCTTTCTGTCTTTCTCCTCTGCTGAGCCCCATGTGGTGCTCCTTCTCCTCCCCATTCTTGCATCTCTCTGTCCTGAGAACACTTCCTTATGTCCTTCCCTGGTCCCTGGCTCTCTGAGTCCCTCTTTTTCTGTTTGTTTGTTTGTTTTGTTTTGTTTTGAGACAGAATCTTGCTTTGTCTCCCAGGCTGGAGTGTAGTGGTGCAATCTCAGCTCACTGCAACATCCATCTCCCGGATTCCAGTTATTCTCCTGCCTCAGCCTCTCAGCTCTCAGGTAGCTGGGATTACAGGTGTCTGCTATAATGCCCAGCTCAGTTTTGTACTTTTAGTAGAGATGGGGTTTCACCATGTTGGCCAGGCTGGTCTCAAACTCCTGGCCTCAAACTCCTGGCAGGCCAAGTGAACCGCCTGCCTTGGCCTCCCAAAGTGCTGGGATTACCGTTGTGAGCCACTGCACCCGGCCTGAATTTCTCCATTCTTCCCACACACCCTTCTCAGGTTCTCCTTCCTGATCTCTGACCTTTTTTCTTTTTTTTTCTTTTTTTTTTTTTTTTGAGACAATATATCTCTCTCACCCAGACTGGAGTGCAGTAGTGCTATCTCGGCTCACTGCAACCTCTTCCTCCCAGGATCAAGCAATGCTCCTGTCTCAGCCTCCCGAGTAGCTGGGATTATAGGCGCGCACCACTACCATATGGCTAGTTTTTGTACTTTTAGTAGAGATGGAGTTTCACCATATTGGCCAGGCTGGTCTCGAACTCCTAACCTTAGGTGATCCGCCCACCTCGGCCTCCCAAAGTGTTGGGGTTACAGGCGTGAGCCACTGCGCCCGGCCCCTTCCTTCATCTTAGTCAATCCTATCCTACCTGTTCTTCCTCCAGTCCCCTCACCTGATGGTCCTGACACTTCATCATCCACCACCTCCTGGAGGGGGTACCCCGAGGTGCTGGGCTGGGGGCTCTGCTCCTCATCCTGGGGGTGCGGTTGATGGCTGGTCATGAGCTTTCCCAAAATCTGTCCCATCCCACGGAACCTAGTCTCTCTTCTGTCCAAGGCCTTCTTCTGGACTCTGCTAAGACCCAGAAGAGTGTGTTGTCAATTCTCGAGGCTGGGAGAAGTCAGGAGTGGAGAACAGCTCTGAGAAGATGCTGTTGTCCACCTGAGCTCCCAGGCGCCCACAGAGTCCAGTCCTTCCTAGGAAGGTTAGAATCTCTGATGTCATTGGTTATTCCAACCTGGCAACCATTTGGAAGAAAAACACATGTAACTGCCAGGCTGATCTCTTGTCCTGGGTGAATGGTATCTCCTGCCACTGTCCCAACCTCAGACCACTGTCCAAAAGCATCTTCAGGGTCTCCGCATCCCTCTGTTCCCTGTCCCAGCAGAGGCTGTGTCCTCTCCACTAAAAGCCTGAAGTATGTTGGGGTCTCCTCTTCTCTGTACATGCCCATTTCAGAGTCCAGTCTGGTGGGAGAGGGAACAGGGTGGGAAAGAAAACTAGGGTAAGCAGAAACTATGAAACCTTACATGAGTGAGATGATCATGTACAAGAGATCCCAGGAACATTGACCTTGATGAAAAAATCACATCAGAGCACTCAATTTGGCAGAGCTTTTCTGCCGAATGTTTACTGACATTCACTGTCCGAGATTCTATACTGGGGGTACAAGTGTCCTCTGCCCTAAGGCATCTTTGAGTCCAAGAGACATTTTGAGGCCTGAAAATCATAGGAAAGTGCCCATGCCCATGAGCTCACACATATTTCCAATGGTGTCCCCAATTTCAGGGAGTCCATGGATTACCTAAAGCTAGCCTCTCCAGTTCGGCTAAGAAACTCTAGTCTATATATCAAGTTTTGTATCATATGTATTGCTCTGAACTCAGAAATTTCCCTACCATTTATGGATTCTAGGAATAAAATATCGCATGTACAAAAAGACTAAGTCGAAAAATTTCAGCTGTGCACAGTGGCTCATGCTTGTAATCCCAGCACTTTGGGTGGCCAAGGGAGGAAGACTGCCTGAGGCCAGCAGTTCAAGATCAGTGTAGGCAACATAGCAAGAGCCCATCTGTAAAAAAACAAAACCAAACCAAATTAGCCAGGTGTGGTGGCTGGCACCTGTGCTCCACCTACTTGGGAGACTCGTGACAGGAAGATCGCTTGAGCCCAGGAGTTAGAAGCTGCAGTGAGCTATGATCTGGCCACTGCACTCCAGTCTGGGCAACACAGCAAGACATTGTGTCAAAAAAATTTTTTTGATAAAAAATAAAAGAGATGCATGACATTCAGAGACCATCCGAAAAACCTGTGGGTTCCTGGCCGGGCTCAGTGGCTCATGCCTATAATCCCAGCACTTTGGGAGGCCAAAGGGGGTGGATCACTTGAGGTCAGGAGTTAGAGACCAGCCTGGCCAACATGGTGAAACCCCATCTCTACAAAAAATACAAAAAATTAGCCAGGCATGGTGGCGGGTGCCTGTAATCCTAGCTACTTGGGTGAGGGGGTGCTGGAGAATCACTTGAACTTGGGGTGCAGAGGTTGCAGCAAGCCAAGATCACACCATTGCACTCCAGCCTGGGCAACAAGAGCAAAACTCCATCTCAAAAAAATAAAGAACCTGTGAGTGAGTTCCCACATGGCTTCCTAATGTGCTGTGGCTCTCCTAGGAGTCTCTCACTCATGGGAAAGGCACAGACTGAACGAGGAAGCAGATCCCATTGCTGTGGAAGTCCCATTGTTAGGAAACTCTGCTTTTCTGGAGTTCAAATTTGCATTCATGACGCTTTAAACCGTCAGAGCTGGGTGGGTTCTCCTACAACAAAAGAGTTTGCTCTCTCTCTCCTAGTTAACAGGCTTTCAAATATTAGAAGATCAATGTTCTGACCCCGTTAAAATTGCTCTTTTGTGGAATGAAAAGCTCTGATTTAACCCGTCTTCAAGCCTGGTTTGCATATTCCCCTCTCTTCTGGCCACCTTGTCTAGACACACTACACTGAGGCCGTGCCCATCTTAAATGATGTTGATACGTTGTCAAAAAACGTAGCGAAGCAGGTGCGGTGGCTCATGCCTATAATCCTACCACTTTAAGAAGCCAAAGCAGACAGATCACCAGAGGTCAGAAGTTCGAGACCAGCCTGGCCAATGTGTTGAAATCCGTCTCTACTAAAAATACAGAAAAAATGAGCTGAGTGTGGGAGTGCACATCTGTAATCCCAGCTACTTGGGAGGCTGAGGCAGGAGAATCGCTGGAACCTGGAAGGCAGAGGTTGCAGTGAGCCGAGATTGCGCCACTGCACTCCAGCCTGGGCGACAGAGCGAGACACCATCTCAAAAAAAAAAAAAAAAAAAAGCTAAACAGCCCAGGTTTGGTCTGATATGTTCAGAAAAAAGCAAAATAGCCACCTCTCGCCTTCTCTTTTCCCGCAGTGATGCAGTTGAATACAGCAATGGCTGCAGGTATGCGGCAGAAATATCATTCAAGTGACACAGAAGGGCTTTCCTGGCCGGACACAGTGGTCACTCCTGTAATCCCAACACTTTGGTTGCCAAGGTGGGAGGATTTCTTGCAGCCAGGAGTTGGAGGCTGCAGTGAGCTGTGATCCCACCACTGCATTCCAGGCTGGGCCTCAGAGTGAGGCCTGTCTCTAAAAAAACTCTTCACTCCCCACAAGAAGGGATTTGCAAATACCAGCCTTTCAGCATGAGGATCACATGGAGGAACATTAAGATACAGATGCTGGGACCTGGCCCTATTGATTGTAATTCAGAAACTGAGGTGGGGCCTGATTTAACCCCATCATTGGAATCCATTCAGATTTGGAACTCTCTGGGTTGAACAGTGTAAGAGAGATCCTAAGAAAGCAAAGTCACTATGGACTGAAATGAGCAGACAAGGTTTTCTTTCTTTCTTTCTTTCTTTCTTTCTTTCTTTTTTTTTTTGGAGATAGAGTCTCGCTCTGTCACCCAGGCTGGAGTGCAGTGGCGTGATCTCGGCTCACTGCAAGCTTCGCCTCCCAGGTTCACGCTTTTCTCCTGCCGCAGCCTCCCCAGTAGCTGGGACTACAGGTGCCTGCCACCACGCCCGGCTAATTTTTTTGTATTTTTAGTAGAGACGGGGTTTCGCCGTGTTAGCCAGGCTGGTCTCCATCTCCTGACCTTGTGATCCTGCCCGCCTTGGCCTCCCAAAGTTCTGGGATTACAGGCGTGAGCCACCGAGCCCGGCCGTAGACAAGGTTTTCTGAGCATAGTGAAATATGATCTGGGCCTCACTTGGGAGGGCTGTGGCCAGACCTTGAGTCCTTGGCTCAGTGAGACTATCTGAAACAGCCTCCAAGCTGCGCCCCCGCTTCCTTTGCTGTTGGATGACCTCCTCCAGTGGCTTTGGTGCTGATGGGAATAAGTCGACCTGCAGCAGAATTTCAGCCCAAGTCTCAGCCCAGCAGCCTCCCCACACCTGACCGGGGTCTGGTCATGCTGCTGTCTCTGCGGTTCTCTGCAGAGTTGTGGTTTCTGTACCTTGAAGAGAATTTCCCCTTCTGGAACCCAGAAACCCAGTAAACCCTGAGGAAAAAAGCAAATGAAATTACTCTGTGGCAGGGAGATGGAAAAGAGGCTCTTTGTTTTTGTTTTTTTGTTTTTTGTTTTTTGAGACACAGTTTCACTCTTGTCACCCAGACTGGATTGTAGTGGCTCAATCTTGGCTCACTGCAAACTCTGCCTCCCATGTTCGAGCGGTTCTCATGCCTCAGCCTCCAGAGTAGCTGGGACAATAGGCGCACACTACCATGCCCAGCTAATTTTTGTATTTGTAGTACAGATGGGGTTTCGCCATGTTGCCCGGGCTGGTCTCGAACTCCTGGCCTGAAGCAATCTGCCTGCCTTGGCCTCCCAAAGTGCTGGGATTACAGATGATGTGAGCCACTGTGTCCAGCCCTCACTGTACGGATTTTCTAAAAAAAAAAAAGATTAAATTTGTCTTATTTGCCAAAAGGTAAATTAACCTTTTCTCCTCTCCTTTTTAAAGAGTATTTCCTTGATAAACGTGGTAATATAAATAACTTTTGTGCCTTTGACATGTATCTAAATCTTTTAAAAAGGTGAATGAACTTCTTGCCAACACTACAACCTGGGAATTTTTTTTTTTTTTTTTTTTTTTTTTTTTTTTTTTTGAGACAGAATCTCACTCTCACCCAGGCTGGAGTGCAGTGGTGTGATCTCGGCTCACTGCAACCTCTACTTCCTGGGTTCAAGCAATTCCCCCGTCTCAACCTCCTGAGTAGCTGAGACTACAGCGCCTGCCACCACGCCTGGCTAATTTTTGTATTTTTAGTAGAGACGGAGTTTCACCTTGTTGGTCTGGCTCGTCTTGAACTCCTGACCTCAGGTGATCCACCCGCCTCAGGCTCCCAAAGTGCTGGGATTACCGGCATGATCCACCAAGCCCGGCCACAACCCAGGAATTTTTTTCTTAAGAGCCTGAGAGTCTTGTCTTTGAAATGTAAACCTCGAGGAAAATAGTGTCCCTATCTTCCTGTTGCCTAGGGAGTTTAGCCTAGGCACCTTGAGCTGTTACTACCTGCTTGTCAAGGAGATATGAGAAGTTTTGTTTTTTCATCGGATACAGGTAATTAACTAGCATGGGTGGCCACCTTGATTTCCAGGTGAATTTAGGATGAGTGTTTAAGAATGAATAGCAGGCCAGGCGCGGTGGCTCACACCTGTAATCCCAGCACTCTGGGGGAGGCTGAGATGGGCGGATCACTTGAAGCCACACAGAAATCAAAAGAAGGAGTTTGAGTCCAGCCTGGCCAATATGGCGAAACTCTGTCTCTACTAAAATACAAATATTAGCTGGGCATGATGGCACATGTCTGTAATTCCAGCTACTCGGGAGGCTTAAGCACGAGAATCACTTGAACCCAGGAGGTGGGGGTTACAGTGAGCCAAGATCACACCACTACACTCCAGCCTGGATGACAGAATGAGACCCTGTCTCAAAAAAAAAAAAAAAAAATAGCAAGTCCTTTTACATGAGGATGAGTTACCGTTTATCTTGAGAGCGTGTATGCAGTGGATCATGTCTGCCAGGCTATGTAAAAAGGAGGCTTTGGCCGGGCGCCATGGCTCACGCCTATAATTCCAGCACTTTGGGAGGCCTAGGCGGGCGAATTGCGAGGTCAGGATTTTGAGACCATACTAGCTAACATGATGAAACCCCATCTCTACTAAAAATACAAAAAATTAGCCAGGCGTGGTGGCATGTGCCTGTAGTCCCAGTTACTTGGGAGGCTGAGGCAGCAGAATCGCTTAAACTGGGGAGGCAGAGGTTGCAGTGAGCCGAGATCATACCACTGCACTCCAGCCTGGGTGACACAGCAAGACTCTGTCTCAAAAAAAAAAAAAAAGGAGGCTTTATTTCTCTTTGCATCTCATTAATGGATCACCTGCGATGGGCATCACAGTTTGGTTTAATGTTTATTCAATAATAAAATTGTTTTCTTTATTTTCTGAATTTGTGGAGAGAATATTCTAGGTTAAGAGAAGAATTTCTTTATTTATCTATTTATTTATTTATTTAGAGGTGGAGTCTTGCTCTGTCGCCAGGCTGGAGTGTAGTGGCGTGATCTCGGCTCACTGCAATCTCCGCCTCCCAGTTCAAGTGATTCCCCTGCCTCAGCCTCCCAAGTAGCTGGAACTACAGGCGCGCACCACTACACCCAGCTAATTTTTTGTGTTTTAGTCGAGACGGGGTTTCACCATGTTGGCCAGGATGGTCTTGGTCTCCTGACCTCATGATCCACCTGCCTCAGCCTCCCAAAGTGCTGGGATAACAGGCATGAGCCACTGTTCCTGGCATCAGAAGAATTTAGTTTTAGTCTTTTCCTTACCAGTTTTTATGAAACAACTGGGCAAGAACACTAAGAACACTGTTAGAGTTCACCAAAAAATTGTGATGAATCATTGTCCTTATGATCCCATTTTTGAAAACTGACATTTTAATTGTAAAGCAAAAATAAAATTCTAAGCCCCCACAACTGACTGAATGGACTCCCCTGTTGGCCAGCAAGATCCAAAATAAACATGAAAAACTAATTCAGGTCATGATGGGAAGGAGGGGGTCGGACATGCCTTGTCATACTCTCCTCCCTTCAGAGTTTAGGCACAGCTTACCAACATTAACACTAGAATACAGATGATAAGACTGACAGAACAGGCTCTTTGTATCAGTAAGATACCCAACTCCATCCAGACTCTGATATAGCATCACATGACAGATAGCAGTCCCTGAAGGAAATCATAGTATTTTACCCCATAATATATTTTCTTTGACACACTTTAAAATAGTCCTGCAAAGCCATCTCTTTGGGGAAAATTTGCATTCTGTAGAGAATCTCCTTCCCTTACAGAAAAGAATCCAGGTCTTTTCTGGAGATTCTGACACCTTTTAAGATCCAATAAGATATATTTATCATCTATTCTCTCTGAAGCCTGTTCTGAGGCTTCATCTACATAACAAGAACCTTGGTTTCCACAATGCCCCTTATCTTAACTCAAGCTTTTCTTTTCTTTCCCTCCCTCTTTCTTTTCCTTCCTTCCCTCCTTCCTCTCTCTCTTTTCCTCCCTCTCTTTCTCTCTTTCTTTTCTTCTCTGTTGCCCAAGCTGGAGTGCAGTGGCACCATCATGGCTCACTGTAGCCTCAACTTCCCAGGCTCAAGCGATCCTCCCATCTCAGCCTCCTGAGTAGCTGGGACTACAGGCATGCACCACCACACCTGGATAATTTTTTTTTTTTTTTTTGTAGAGGTGGGGGTCTCGCTGTGTTGCCCAGGCTGTGCTTGAACTCCTGGCCTCAAGGGATCCTCCCAGCTCACCCTCCCAAAATGCTGGGATTACAGGCATGAGCCACTGCAATGGCCCATTTCTTCATGTCGTTTTCCAACTGTTCAGCCAACGCTTAACTCTGAACCAACTGCCAATCTTTGAATCTGCTAGTGACCTGAAAGCCTTTCCAGGCTGACCCAATGTGTACCTCTCATGTATTGATTTATGTCTTTGCCTGTAACTGCTGTCTCCCTAAGATGTATAAAACCAAGCTGTAACCCAACCACTTTGGGCTCACGTTCTCAGGACCCCCTGAGGCTGTGTCACCAGCCATGGTCACTCAAATAGGAGGCCCAGAATAAAACTCTTGACAGACTTTGCGTCTTTTTGGTCAATATAACCTAACCCTAAACATAATCCTCCTGGGGAAGGTGAGATCACAGGTATCTCTTTTCTTCGTTCGATCTGTGTATTTCCTGATTTCTCTACAGTTTTTAGGCATTCGCTGTGTGATCTAGAAAAGCTACAGAGTCTCGCTCCGTCGCCAGGCTGGAGTGCAGGGGCGCGATCTCGGCTCACTGCAACCTCCACCTCCCGAGTTCAAACTATTCTCCTGCCTCAGCCCCCGAGTAGCTGGGATTACAGGCACACGCCACTACTCCCAGCTAATTTTTGTATTTTTGGTAGAGACGGGGTTTCACCATGTTGGCCAGGATGGTCTCTATCTCTTGACCTCGCGATCCGCCCGCCTCAGCCTCCCAAAGTGCTGGGATTTACAGGCGTGAGCCACCGCGCCCAGCCACAAATTCTATTTTCTTTCTCTTCCTTGGAAAGCATCGCTGGGCATTTATCCTCTCCTAGTATTTGAGTGAAACTTCTCTTAGCATTTCAGCGCAGTGACCACGATACACCCTTTCCTTTCCTTCTCTTTATGGGAAACTCGGTTCTAATCCAGAGGCCTTGGGCTCCAGGACCCAGTCAGGCAGCCCTGGACTTGACCCTAAAAGGGAGTAAAGACAAAAGCGAAGTTCAATCAGGGGTTCAGAGCTCCCAAAGCTCATAGCCTGGAGCTTCTTAACCTTTAGGCAGGGTAGAGACATTTAAAACGGCCCCTAAACTTGGGGGGCGCGTAGGCTCATGGGAAATAGAGTAGGGTGCTTGTCCTGGGACCAGCTGTGGGCCCCGGAGGCTGACTTCCGGTGCACTCCTGCGCGTGTGCACCTCTCCCTGTGTGCGTGTTCGCGCATGCGCGCCGCCGCTGCACTGCCCTCGCTTCCTGTGCGTCCTCAGGTCACCGCTTGCTCTAGTTCCCAGGCTTTGGCCTCCAGTGGACGAGAATCGCGGAGCCTGCGGGGCTGGACGCTGAGCGCCCGGGCCAGCACCTAGGCGGGCGCGGGGGTGTGCAGGCCAGGGTTCGCGCGGGCCGGGTGGAGGCTTGAGCGGGGACCCCCGAGCTTGAGCCCCGGAGCCGGCGGCGCTGGGGCCAGAGGGGCCGGACGGGAGGTGGCGGAGGTGGCGGCGGAGGCGAAGGGGCGGCGGGACGCGGGCCTGGCCCGTGTTTGTCCTGGCGGCCTGGCCCAGGCTGCCCCTGTACGGTGAGCCCGAGGGAGGCGGATCTGGGTCCCGGGAAGGACACCCGCCTGGATTTGCCCCTTAGGCCCGGCCCGGGCCCCTCGGGAGCAGAACAACCTTAGTGAGGTGGACAGGAGGGGACCTCGCGAGCAGACGCGCGCCAGCGACAGCAGCCCCGCCCCGGCCTCTCGGGAGCCGTGGGGCAGAGGCTGCGGAGCCCCAGAAGGGTAGGTCTTGGGTTTTCGGGCCCGGAGCGAGAAGGGCCTGAGTGAAGTCACCGTGTGTTGGGGACCTTAGAGTGTGGGGCAGGGGGAGGGTCTCGATCGCTTGCAGGAGAGACGTATGTTTGGGTTTGAGGGCAGGGTCCGGCTGCACCGAACAGGCGCTGCATGGGAAATCTGGGAGGACGAGGCTTACGGGGGCCTGGAGGGTGTCACCAGCCTCAGCTGCGGACGTCGTCTCCACTCCCCGCTAACCCCTAACAGCCCTTCCTCCTCCTTTCCGTGCTCCAGATTTCGACCGCCTCTAAACGTCCGTCAGCGCCTCTGTTCTCTCATTTAAGTGTCTGCTGATTCTCCCCTTAGATCTGCCCTGGAGACTGGTAGTAATGCAGGAACAGTCTGCAGGGATTCTCTCTTGCTGCCTCAGTTGCTAGGGGAAGAGACTGGGCCTTAGCAGGTGGGTGACTTGACCGGGTCACTGGCTTTGTGGGTAGAGTTGCTCATAGTAGAACTCAGGAGTCTTATCTCCCAGGCCAGTGTTCTTTCTCCCGTATCCTAGTTTTCTTAATAGAAGATTATTAGGTGCAGCAATAACCAAGTTCAGTTAGATAATTTAGAAACAAAACCATATTTTATACACATTCATTTCATTTCTGAGAGCTCACATACTCAATTCCTATGGCTTCTTTGATTTTAAGCAGTTTAAAGAGACAATAAGAAAATGCGGGCCAGATGCAGTGACTCACACCTGTAATCCCAGCACTTTGGGGGGCTACAGCAAGAGTATCCCTTGAGACCAGGAGTTAGAGACCAGCCTAGGCAACATAGGGAGACCCTGACGCTACAAAAAATACAAAAGTAGCCAGGCATGCTGGGATGCACCTGTGGTCCCAGCTACTCAGGAGGCTGAGGTGGGAGGATCAATGGAGCCCAGGAGGTCGAGGCTGCAGTGAGCTGTGAATGCACCACTGCACTCCAGCCTGGGTGGCAGATTGAGACCCTGTCTCAACAAACAAACAAACCAGAAAAAACATGAGCTGTATAATGGGAATTTTTTTTTTCTTTTTGCAGGTTGTATTTGATGATGGCAGACTATTTGTAAAAGGAGTCATGTTACCCATGAGAGTCTAACTCATCTAATTACTACCTGACTATCTTAGAGTTACAAAGTTACAAGTGCATGCTTCGCCTATCACTCTTTTTCACTCTCTTTTTTTTTTTTTTTTTTTTTTGAGACAGTGTCTCTCACCCAGTCTGGAGTGCAGCAGTGTGGTCTCGGCTCACTGCAACCTCCACCTCCCAGGTTCAAAGGATTCTTGTGCCTCAGCCTCCTGAGTAGCTGGGACTACAGGCATGTGACACTATGCCTGGCTAATTTTTTTGTTATTTTTAAGTAGAGACAGGGTTTCGCCATGTTGGCCAAGGCAGGCGGATCACTTGAGGCCAGAATTCGAGACCAGCCTGGCCAACATGGCGAAACCCTGTATCACTCTTTTAGGCCCTTCTGAGTGTTTGCAGGCTAAGTGTTCACAGGGTGTTAGCCTACTGAGCTTTCTTTTGTGGTTCTTACGCAGGAGATTCCTGCCTTTGCAGGCCAGAGCACTCATGACTTCAGTGACCTGCTTCTCCCCCTCTAGGTCTACCAGCCACAGTCTCTGCACGTTTCCAAGAGCAGCAGAAAATGAACACATTGCAGGTGAGTTTTCATGCTTGTGTATATGTTCCTCAACTTTATTTTATGATGCATTTTAAGAGGTTTGTAAGGATTCGTACTTTTTTTCTTTCTTTTTTTTTGAGATGGAGTCTTGCTCTGTTGCCCAGGCTGGAGTGCAGTGGCATGATCTCGCTTCACTGCAACCTCCACCTCCTGGGTTCAAGCGATTCTCCTGCCTCAGCCTCCCGAGTAGCTGGGATTACAGGCGTGCGCCACCATGCCCAACTAATTTTTTGTATTTTTAGAAGAGACAGGGTTTCACCATGTTTGCCAGGCTGGTCTCAAACTCCTGACCTCAGGTGATCCTCCCGCCTCAGCCTCCCAAAGTGCTGGGATTACAGGCATGAGCCACCGCGCCCAGCCAGGATTCATACTTTAAAATGGGAATGTGGAAATAGACATTGTCCTGTAAAATATACTTAGTGTGGCAGATCAACACCAAAAATGATTTGTGAAGCTTGTGTGTGTGGATAGTAGATTTTAAGGCTGTTGAAATTGAGCCTCACCCAGGACTGATATTCTTGGCAGTCATCACAAAAGGAAAATGCCATCTGTATTAGTCCATTCTCACACTGCTATAGAGAAATAACCAAGACTGGGTCATCTATAAAGAAAAGAGGTTTAATTGGCTCACCTGCAGGCTCTATCATAGGAAGCATGGCTGGGGAGGCCTCAGGAAACTTACAGTCATGGTGGAAGGCAAAGGGAAAGCGGGTACATCTTCCATCACCAGAGCAGGAGGAAGAGGGAGGGGGAGGCGCTACACACTTTTAAACAACCACGTCTTGTGATAAGTCACTGAGTGTCAGGAGAACAGCACCAAAAGGGAAATTGCCCCCATGATCCAATCACCTCCCAGCAGGCCCCACCTCCAACATTGGGGATTATAATTGAACATGAGATTTGGGCGGTGACACAAACCGAAACCATAGCACCATCCATGACATCATTTGCATTCATTATAAGGAGAAACCAACTTTGTTACTTGTGGATTTAAAAGATTTTCTAGGACTTTGAAAACTTTCTTCATTCCAGTTGATAGAATTGCGGATAGCTTTCATAATAACAACCATTAAATTACCGTAACTTATGACTTATTCTTGGTGCTTATGTAAGCAGAGGGCCTGCCTGCTGCCCAAGGAGAACTTGGTGCATATAATTATTCCAGGGACAGAAATATTGTGATCCAAGTAGACAGAATTCTGTTTTTACTGTTGAGTCCTAGATCATGGGGGGAATGAATGACGTGACCATCCTTCAAATATTTGTTCGTCTTTCAGTTTGGGTTGCACAGCAAACAATACAGTTACTCTCTTGTGAAGATTTCCTCATTTCTGTTTCTCATTTCAGTTCTCAGTGTTTTAGTTTTGTCCTTTTCACGTTGCTGAGTCAGTCTGTAAAGATTACCAGTGATTTCATTGCAGTCAAATCCAGAGGGGATTTCCTAGCCCCTACCTCCCAGGACCCTTTGTCTGCCTTTGACATCTGTTACTTCCAAACTGATACTTTCTCCATGGAGTCTCTCTTTTCTTGGCTTTTAAAAAGATTCGTCTGTAAGTATTTCTGCTTGTCTTTAAATGATGAAGTCTGTTTTGTTTTGTTTTGTTCTGTTTCTTTTTTCCTTTTTTTGAGATAGGGTCTTGCTGTGTCACCCAGGCTGGAGTGTAGAGACGTGATCACAACTCACTGCAACCTCAATCTCCTGGGCTTACACGATCCTCCTGCCTCAGCCTCTTGCATAGCTACAGGCGCAAGCTGCCACACCCGACTAATTTTTTTATATTTTAGTAGAGACTGGGTTTCACCATGTCACCCAGGCTGGTCTTGAACTCCTGAGCTCAGGCAATCTGCCCGCCTCGGCCTCCCAATGTGCTAGGATTACAGGCGTGAGCCACTGCTCCCAGCCTAGAGATGTATTCCCACTGTATTGCTCAGACTGGTCTCAAACTCCTGACCTCAAGCAGTCCTTTCACTTTGGCCTCCCAAAGTGCTAGGATTACAGGTGTAAGCCACCACACCTGGCTAATAAGGAATCTTTTTGAAAGGGGCTAGGAATAACCCATAATACTCTCTTAATACATGTGGCAGTTGGGTTAAATCTTTTAATAGTTCCTATATTATGTCTCTTGCGTGCTCATTGTTTTGAAGAAACTGGGTTGGTTATCCTCATTTTGGATTGTGTTACCCTTGTTTCACCTTTAGCACATTTTTAAAAAATATCTTGTATGCCTTGTAAAATTGGTAGTTTGATCTGGAAGTCTAATCAGGTTTATGTTCAATTCTTTTCACACAGCTGTACCGTACGTGGCATTTGTCTACTTCTGGAGGCATGTGTTACCTTCTTTGTTTTTGTGAACTTAAGAACTATTGACTGTTGATTATTGCTGTGATTTACTAGTTCATTAGGGGAGGCAAAATGGTGATCTGCTAATTGTACCATTTCTTCTTTATTTACTAGCCAAAATACCTTTCTTTTCTTTTCTTTTTTTGGAAACAGAGTCTCACTCTGTCACCCAGGCTGTCGTGTTTACGGCTCACTGCAGCCTCAAACTCCTGTGCTCAAGTGATCCTCCCACTTCAGCCTCCCAAGTAGCTGGGAGTATAGTCATGTGCCACAATGCCCAGCGAATTTTTTAATTTTTAGTAGAGACAGGTTTTGCTGTGTTGCCCAGGCTGGTCTTGAACTCCTGGGCTCAAGTGATCCTCTTCTTTGACCTCCCAGCGTTGGGATTACAGGCATGAGTCACCACAGCTGGCCTAGAATACTTTTCTAAAGATAAATTTCTGTTCTCTATTTGGTTATGTAATTCATGCAGGAAAGACAGTTTCTAAAATGTTGAGTAGGCTTCTAAGCAGGAAGGTTTTTTTGTTTTGTTACCATTATGAGCTCGTGGGTTTAAACAGATAGTAAATATTTCAGTACATCAAAGTTGTGATTCTTTTTGAAAATTAAGTGGCTCCATCTTTGGCCAGACAAAATCCCTTTAAGTTGGTTTCTGAGTCCTTTTGAAATATATTTGATATATTTGATAGCAAATCTATACATACAATATATATTTGATAGCATTATTTTCTGTTCAGCATTTTATTTTGAAATCATTTCAAATTTTCAGAAAAATTGCACAGATTTTACAAAGAAATCCCAGCTACTTCCTTTTGTTCAGATACTTCATTCTTAACATTTTCCCACATTAATCATTTATATGCATATATAGATATATGTGTGTACATATTTTTATATATTTTTTTTCTGAACTGTTTGAGAGTGGGTATGATTTGTCATGCCTATTTACCCTATAAAGTTTTAGATTATATCTCATAAAATCAAGAATTTTCTATTAAATACCCATAGCACAGTAATTGAATTCAGGAAATTTATCATTGATTTAATACTTTTATCTAAACTATAGTTCATTTTCCAGTTTTGCCAATTTCCCAATAATTTCCTTTATAGCAATTTTTAATTTTTGGTAGAAGATTCAGTCTAGGACTGTCAATTGCCTTTAGTTTTCATGCTTTTTGAGGCTGTTTAATACGGATTTGTTCCTCAGTGCCATTATAATATTTGCAGAATACAGGCCAATGATTTTATAGAAGTCTTTAAATTTAGGTTTCCCTGATCTTTTTTCATGATTAGATTTAGTTGGTGAATTTTTGTCTGGAACACTACATGGGACCTCTTAAATTTATGGCTCAGAATAGGATCTGTGTTGGGAAACTTCTGCGCATGCTTGAGAAGATGGCTTGTTCTGCTCTGGTTGGGTGGAGTGTTTGATAAATGTTAATGAGATCAAGTTGGTTGGTTGTGTTGTTCAGGTGTATTATATCCTTGTTGATTGTGTGCCTACTTGTATCAATTGTTGGGGAGAGGGGATTGAAATCTGCTGCATTTGTGGTTCTCTTTCTCTTTGCAATTTTACCACTTTTTGCTTTATGTGTTATATTAGATACATAAATGTTCAAGGTTATTACGTCCTGTTGATTAATTAACCACTTTGTAAAATAGCCTTCCTTATCCCTGCTAATATTCCAGGCTGAAATGTACTTTGTTATTTATGTAGCATGCTTTTGAGTAATGCATGCATGGTATATCTTATTCCATCCTTTTACTTATAACATATTTGCATCTTTATATCTAAAGTATTATTTCTTGTAGGCAGCAAGATTTGGATCTTGCTTGTTTTCATCAGTCTATTTCTGTCTCATAATTGGGGATGTATAGACTGTTTACATGTAATGTAATTATTGATAAAGCTAGTTAGGTTATAGTCCATTGCCTTTGCTTTCTTTTAGTCTCATCTTCTTTGTTTCTTTTTAAAATGTCTTTGTTTGTCTTCCTTCCTTTTGATTAATTGATAATTTTTTATGATTCTACTTAATATATTTTGTTGGGTTTTTAGCTATCACACTGTTTTGTTATTTTAATGAGTTAGAATTTATAGTATGCAACTTTAATTATCATAGTTTATTCTTAAGTAATATACCATTTTTCTTAGAGTAAGAGAAGCTTACAATAGGATACTTCCATTTCTCTCCTCTTGGTCTTTACACTGTTGTTCATTTTATTTTTACAGGTGGTGTCAGTGCCACACAGAATCTATTACATTGTTGTTAATTAAACAGTTATCTTTGATTGATTGATTGATTGAATGATTGATTGATTTTGAGATGGAGTCTCACTCTGTCCCCCAGGCTGGAGTGCAGGGGTGCGATCTCGGCTCACTGCAACCTCTGCCTCCCAGGTTCAAGTGATTCTCCTGCCTCAGCCTCCCGGGTAGCTGGGATTACAGACATCCACCACCACGCCCGGCTAATTTTGGTATTTTTAGTAGAGATGAGGTTTCACCATGTTGGCCAGGCTGGTCTCAAACTCCTGACCTCAGGTGACCTGTCTGCCTCAGCCTCCCAAAGTGCTGGGATTACAGGTGTAAGCCACCACACCCAGCCCAGTTATCTTTTAAAAATATTTAAGTAATGAGAGAAAATACGCAGTTACCATTTCTGGTACTCTTCATTCCTTTGTGTAAATCTAAATTTTTATTTGCTGTCATTTTACTTCTGCCTCAAGGACTTTCTTTAACATTTCTTCTAGTCGATGATGAATTCTTGTATGTCTGCAAATGTCTTCGTTGTGTCTTAGCTTTTAAAGGTGTTTCTGCTGGATATTTCTCCACAGTGCTTTAAATATGTTTTTCTATTGTCTTCCTGCTTACATTTTTTTCTAAGAGAAACCTGATCTCATACTCATCTTTGTTCCCCTATATATAACATGTCTTTTTTTCTTTCCCCCCTTATTGTTGTAAACTTTTTATCACTAGTTTTGGGGAATTTGATTGCAATATGTCATGGTATCATTTTTTTCATGTTTCTGTTTTGGGGATCATTGAACTTCTTGGATCTTGGGTTTATAGTGTCATCACTTTGGGAACATTTTTATCATTATTTCTTCACATACCCACCACCTCCCCGCCATTGATTCTTGTTGCCTGTATATTAGGCCACTTGAAATTTTCCCACAACACACTGTTGCTCTTTATTTGCTTTTAATTCTTTTTTCTCTGTTTCATTTTATGTAACTTCTGTTGCTGTCTTTATATTCACTAATCTGTTTTTTCCATGATGCTGTTAATCTTGTCCAGTATAATTTTCATCTCAGATATTGTAGTTTCTATCTGTAGGTTAGCATGGGTCTTTTTTACATCTTCCCTGTCTCAATTTTTTTGAACATGTGGAATAGAATGATGAACTCTCTCAGTGCTCTGTGCGGGTTGTAAACTCTGTGTCAATTCTGGGCCAGTTTTGATGGACTGATTCTTTTCTTCCTTATGGGTTGTAATTTCCTGCCCATTTTCCCATCTCGCAACTCTTACACCTCACATCTGCCTCTGTTCTTCTTCCCTGCTCTGTGGCCTGGAAACACTCAAGGCAGAAGTTGATTGGTTCACCTTGTTTATTTCCCATCACTCATAGATAACTCTACTGCCTGATAATCAGTGCCTTGAAAACCATTGCTTCAGCCTGGGCGTGGTGGCTCATACCTGTAATCACAGCACTTTGGGAGGCCACGGAGGGCGGATCACAAGGTCAGGAGTTTGAGACCAGCCTGGCCAACATAGTGAAACCCCTTCTCTACTAAAAATACAAAAATTAGCTAGGCATGCTGGTGCATGCCTGTAATCCCAGCTACTTGGGAGGCTGAGGCAGGAGAATCGCTGGAACCCAGGAGACGGAGGTTGCAGTGAGCCGAGATTGTGCCATTGCACTCTAGCCTAGAAGACAAGAGTGAGCCTTCGCCTCAAAAAAAAAAAAAACAAACCATTGCTTCATATATGTTCTCTGTTTTATTTTTCTTTCTGTTTTTGATTTTGTTGTTGCTGCTGTCCTTTGTTATGTGCCATTTCAGGTTGGAGGGTATATCCAGTACCTATTAGTTTATCACAACTGAGGGCAGAAGTATTCATGTCTCTCTCTCTATATTTTTTTTCTAATATATATATTTTTTTCTTTGTAGAGACAGGGTCTTGCTATGTTGCCAAGGCTGGTCTCAAACTCCTGGCCTCAAGCAGTCCTTCTGCCTCAGCTTTCCTGAGTGCTGGGATTACAGGCATGAGCCACCGCACCTGGCCTGGATCCAGTTTTGTCCATGTCCAAATGGTGTTTTTCCCTGAGCTGTTTTTTATTTTCTTCCACCCCATATGAACTGTAGTGTCAGCTTATCTAGTTCCAGGAAAAAGCTTTTTGGTATTTTTATTGGGGTTGCATATTTATAAAGTAATTTAGGGTAACTGACTTACCCTAGGTAGGGTAAGTTGACCTTAATAATACAACTAATTTTTTTTTTTTTTAGTAGAGATGGGGGTTTCACCATGTTGACCAGGCTGATCTTGAACTCCTGACCTCGGGTGATCTGCCCGCCCCGCCTCCCAAAGTGTTGAGATTACAGGCGTGAGCCACCGTGCCCGAGCACTTTTACTTTTTCTTAGTTATATTCCTCTAATTGTTTTATCTTCTCTAATTGTAGATAATGAGCATTTTATTAATACCTTGTTCTTGATCTTAGTAGGAAGGTATGTAGTTTTTCCCTGTTAAGTAAAATCCTGACTTTTGGACCGAGAAGACTGAGGCATAAATGCGTGTGCGTGTGTGTGTGTGTGTGTATACACGCAAACTGTATATATGTGCTTGTGTGTAATTGAAATACATATGTCACATATATATCATACATACTATTGCATATTAAGGTGCAATATTTATATTTGTGTATATACATATTATTGATGTTAATGAAGTATCCATCAGTTTCTATTTTCTTTAGTTTGTTTTTTTAAATCAGCTTTTTCTGTCAAGCTTTTTCAGGTATCTTCATGGATACAAGATTTTTCTTCTTTGCTGTGTTATAGTGGCTTATCATATTAATAGATTTCCAAATATTAAACTAGTCTATATTATTGGAATAAGTCCCATTTGGCTATTGTATATTATGTTTTTAATCTGGTACTGGATTTTGTTTGATTATGTTTCATTTTTGGTTTTTGTATTGATGTAAGTGGTATTGGCATGTAATTTTATGTTATTTATTGGTTGATCAGTCTTCTAACCCCTACTACCTCCTTGCCTTATGGACTAACTTAACCCAGAAGGTTATTACTCTCTCTCGGTGATTTTATCAGCTCCTGTGGCCTGATTGTGGATAAGCTTGGATGTTCTGCTTTAGTTTCTCAGCCCACAGCCTAGCGGCCCTGCCTCTGCTATCTCTTGGGATCTACATGGTCCTAGCTGTATCACTGGATTTGAACCCCTTGTTGATATGTTCTTTATAAATAATAGGATAATGCAACCTGCTTATTGGGCACTTCCTTTTTCTAAACTACAAGTTTGGGTGGGGCATGCTGGCTCAAGCCTGTAATCCCAACACTTTGGGAGGCCAAGGCAGGTGGATTGCTGGAGCCCAGGAGTTTTGCATTTTTCTTTCTTTTTTTTTTTTTTTTTTTTTTTTTGAGACAAAGTCTCACTCTGTTGCCTAGGCTGGAGTGCAGTGTTGCATTCACAGCTCACTGCAGCCTTGACCTCCCAGGCTCAAGTGATCCTCCTGCCTTAGCCTCCCAAGTAGCTAGAACTACAGGCGTGTGCCATAATGCCCAGCCAATTTTTTTTTTTAATTTATTTTTAGCAGAGATGAGGTCTTACTATGTTGCCCAAGCTGGTCTCGAACTCCTGAGCTCAAACGATCTTCCCATCTTGGCCTCCCAAAGTGCTAGGATTATAGGCATGAGCCACCATGCCCAGCCCCAACCTCTTAAAAATTGAAGCTGCTTCCCGTTTGCCATTGGTACTTTTTACACCTCATCATATTCTTCTTCCCCTTCATCCCATAGAATGCACAATTCATCTTTAAAGACTTCAAGTTAACTGAGTCTGTGAAGCCTAATCTGATGGCATAAAATTAAAATAATTTGATCCTCTTTTGTTAAATCATTCTGCACCTTGTCTGCATTACTCTAATAACAGCTTTGGGCATTCATTCATTTAACGAATATTTATTGCTCCAAGATTGAGATGTTTGAGATAAAACTCAGCCATGCAGATAGCCAGAGGCCACCGGCTGTGAGAATAAAAGAGCCAAAAGAACAAGGAGCTGAAACTAGGTGAGAGCCCCAGAGCAGTGAGTTAGGAGGAAGAGGACCAGGAGCTGAGTGGTGGGCACTCCAGCATGAAGAGGTCCCAGAGAAGGGGAGGGCCTGGCAGCAAAGAGGACTAAAAGAAGTGACAAGGAGTAAAATGCTTATGTTTGTTTACATGTTTATCTCCTTATTAGGTTGTCCACTTTGGGAGCAGGCATGGTGTTTCACTCATCTCATATCCCCAGAGCTCAGCTAGTTCACTTGCAAAATAGGAGCTCAGTTGTGTTTTGGGTTTTTATTTTTGTGGGGCAATATATATATATATTATATATATATAACCCCAAAGGATATGTGTTTCCAATATGATTTCCCTTCCATAATCTGTAACATAAAATAAGGTATACAATGTTTATGGTTAACTTTACCAGTGAGCTTTGTAAAACGTTATCCCCTTATCCCTTTTCCATATCTCCCAATTCTGATCATGTTGCCATTACAGGGGCCAGTGTCATTCAAAGATGTGGCTGTGGATTTCACCCAGGAGGAGTGGCAGCAGCTGGACCCTGATGAGAAGATAACATACAGGGATGTGATGTTGGAGAACTACAGCCATCTAGTTTCTGTGGGTGAGGATAGCTTGCTTTCTGAATGCTCTCAGTTGAATGGGGTTTTATCCTTGAGTTTGAAGAAATAAGTGATGACACCATTTAATTCCTTGTGGGCACTAGCTGGAGTGTTTATATTATTATTCATTGAAAGGTTCTAACTTTGATAAGGTAAAAAATGGAGCACTTCTGTTATGCAGCTTATGAGGTGGCAACATCTTGTACTTCAGAGATTCTGAAGCCAAGCAGCTTGCCCAAGTCCTCCTTCTTTTCCCATTAACAGGGTATGATACCACCAAGCCAAACGTCATCATTAAATTGGAGCAGGGAGAGGAGCCGTGGATAATGGGAGGTGAATTTCCATGTCAGCACAGTCCAGGTAAGTTAGTAGCGTATCAAAGGTTAAAAAATGCTCATCCCAGACCTTTGGGAGAGACTAAAGAGTTGTTTATATGTATTCGGTACCCTCAGTAACACCTCCCAACCCCCAAATATCACTTTCCTTCCCGCACACATACATGAACTCTTTTGTTGATTTTACATTTGATTTACATTGGTAGGGATTTTTTCATTCTAACCGGTACTGGAGACCCATTCACTTCCTCTTTCTCCAGCATTATTGGTAACTTATTTACTCCCTTGCCATTACAGAATTGTTTTGGGTTTGTTTGTTTGTTTGTTTTGGAGACAGAGTCTTGTTCTGTCACCCAAGCTGGTGTGCAGTGGTATGATCTCAGCTCACTGCAACCACCACCTCCCAGGTTCAAGCGATTCTCCTTCCTCAGCCTCCCAAGTAGCTGGGATTACAGGCACATGCCACCACGCCTGGCTAATTTTTATATTTTTAGTAGATACAGGGTTTCACCATGTTGACCACACTGGTCTTGAACTCCTGGCCTCAAGTGATCTGCCCACCTCAGCCTCCCAAAGTGCTGAGATTACAGTCCTGAGGCTCCCGGCCTTACAGAATTGTTTTGTTTTGGGGCATTCAGAAGTCTGACATAAAAATTAACTTGAGACTTTTATGTTCATTCCTTTTATCTTCCATTTTCTTTCCTTCCTTGCTTTAAAAATACCTTGGACTTATTTTCTGCCCTCGATTTTATTTACTTCTTTAGGCATTCAGATACCAAAACCTCATCCTCCACCTATGCTTGTGAATTGAGTCACAGCTTGTGGTGTATGTTATTTCCCAAAGTCCATGATCAGTTGATGTGACGCTATAGCACTCCCTCAGCCTTCATCTGTTTCCCCAATGCTTATGACCCGTCTGTGTGTTCATTTCCCCTTCCCCATAACTGGAATCATGCTCTGTCCATAGTAGACATTCAGGAAGTGTGAATTTCATAAGTGAATGTCGGTTCCTTTTCTTGCCTTTTCAGGAGTGTCCCCCTAGGACCTGTTTTCCACTTTTTTGGTTTTATTTGTATCCCTTAAAAGAGTTTATCTAATCTCACCTTCTAAGACCTTTTTTCCTGTGTATTTTTGCAGCTTGCCTCCAAATTGATAAGTCTGACACTTTTAACCTGGAGTCTAGTTGAATATTTTACTTGACAACATAGCAGTTACCAGGGAGATAGTTCACTTCCTTCTTTCTCAGAATGTCTGATGATAAACTGTGCACGTTCCAAAATCATGAATTCTGTCTACCTTCCTCACCTCCCAGTATTTGATTGTGCTAGTCTTCTCTCCATGGTTTGTGTTCTTTGTCTTCTGTGAAATGCCTTGCAGATCGTCAGCACATTCTGTTTCTTTTGACATTAGTGTTCAGTATTCTCCCATACCTGGATTTCAGTGGATCCATCTTCCATTCAAATGATCATTGTCCTTTTCCTTCATCTGCATTTTACTTGCCCACATAATACATATTTTCCCTCCCTTTCCTCATCTCCTCCCTCTCTCCCTTCCTTCATTCCTTCCTTCCATTTTGAGACGGAGTCTCACTCTTGTCGCCCAGGCTGGAGTGCAATGGCATGATCTCGGCTCACTGCAGCCTCCCCCTCCCAGGTTCAAGTGATTCTCCTGCCTCAGCCTCCCAAAGTAGCTGGGATTACAGGCACACACCACCATGCCTGGCTAATTTTTATATTTTTAGAAAAAAAAAAAACCACACATAACATACAATTTACCATCATAACCATTTTTAAGTATACAGTAATGTTAACTGTATTTGCATTGTTGAGCAATAAACTTTAGAACTTTATGCTTTACATTTGAGCTGAAAAGGTTAACTCCTTGAAGTTTCCTTCATGGTTCATTGACCACTCCAGTCTTTCCTTCTCTTAATATCTATTCCAGTCAGCGATTGTTACCACAAAAAGTTAGATATGATTATATACTCTGATAGGATTATACACTCTGATAAGATTATATGCTCTAAGATTATATGCTCTGATAGGAGTGTATGCTCTATGAATATAAGCTCTAAGATTGTGTGCTCTGTGATTATATGCTCTGATAAGATTATGTATTCTAAGATTATATGCTCTGATAGGAGTGTATGCTCTATGAGTATAAACTCTGATGGGATTATATATTCAAAGATTATATGTTCTGATAGGATTATATGCTGTGATAGGAGTGTATGCTCTATGAGTATATGCTCTGTTAGGATTATATGCTCTGAGTATAAGCTCTGATAGGAGTATATGCTCTGTGATTCTATGCTTTGATAGGAATATATACTCTAAATGATTATATGCTCTGAGAGGTAGGTGCATATATTTGTTGCTTGAGCTTCTTCTACCGAATTATAGTCCTCCAAAGAGGAAAGACCTTTTTACTCTTCTTGCTTTGATAATGCAACATACAGTAGGCATTCAGTAGGTTTTTATTGACTTACCAAGGAGCTAGGTAAAAGAAAGATCTTTATTATTAATCCGTCAAGAGATCATTTATTCTGAACCACAGATTCTGATAAAACAGATAGGGGTTAGATTAGAACCTGTAAGCACCCATCAGATTAGGAACTACTTTAATTTCTATTCAGAGAAATTCAAAGAAAATATGAATATTTTCCAAGGGCATAGGCTTTGGTTAGGAAATAAGATAAAAGCTGCATGAATTACTTTAAAATTCAGCTTTCACATGGATAATTTATACTCCAATGCACATTGTGCAACTTTAAGAAGCTATTTTAAAATGTAAGGGAAAGAGATTCAATGAACTGGGAAGAGATTTGATAAATGTCTTCAAGTTTCCCCCAAAGTATAGATAGATTTTGAGTATACCCAACACCAGGAGTCAAATTGAATGAGGAAGATCACGAGTACAGACTTGTGGCTGAGAATAAGCAAGGCATAGCCTAGGCTTCCAGGAGCAGAAGATGTTGACAGATTAGTGGAATGCTAGCTTGGATATATATTGTGAGTCCAAGTAGTGAAAAATCCCGTTAATAACCTTTCTGTTTCTTCTGTTGGTGTTTGGGGTGCTGGAGCTCAGAGATGTTGTAGATTTCTGAGCAGAGTACCATCAGGGTTGCATTGAATGTGGGTGATAGCAGCTAACAATAGTTTATGCATCCAAAAATTTGTAAGATACATAAAAATAAAAGTACATCATAGGGGCAGCTTTAGGAATCTGAGATATAAGATTTTACACCAAATGAAACCCAGGAGTTTGGGAACTCTTGTTTGTATTCAGAATTAAGTAAAAGAATTATACAGAGACATGACTGGTTTTAGGAAATTTAAGTCAGCAAATTGAAAGAAAATTAATGGCTCAACTTAATGAGCATTTGTTTTATGTTATAAACTGTTCTAAGCAGTTTACATGTACTAATTCAGTCCTTTGACAACCCTATGATTTAGGCACTCGTATTCACATTTCAGATGAGTGAAACTGCATCACAGTTACACAACTTGACCAAGTGCCCTAGTTAGTAAATTGTTGGGGGTTTGAACTGAGGTGACCTGCTCTGGTGGTCATGTTCTTAACCACTGTGCTGTATTGTGCAAGCAGGGAAAGCAGAATTTAATGGCTAGGAAGGTTACCTAGTATTAAAAATGGCTTTCAAAACACTTCAAAGATCTGATCTTGGGTTTTTTGTTTTGTTTTTCTTTTTTTTATTTTTATTTTTGGTAGAGACAGGGTTTTGCATGTTGCCCAGGCTGGTCTCAAACTCCTGAGCTCAGGCAATCCATCCACCTTGGCTTCCCAAAGTGCTAGGATTACAGTCATGAGCCACCATGCCCGGCATGATCTTGTTTTTAAGATATTCCCTGGCCAGCCACGGTGGCTCATGTTTGTAATCCCAGCACTTTGGGAGGCTGAGGTGAGTGGATCACCTGAGGTCAAGAGTTCAAGACCAGTCTGGGCAACATGGTGAAACCCTATCTCTACTAAAAATACAAAAATTAGCTGGGTGTGGTGGCGTGTGCCTGTAATCCCAGCTACTTGGGAGGCTGAGGCAGGAGATTTGCTTGAGCCTGAGAAGTGGAGGTTGCAGTGAGCCAAAATGGTGCCATTGTATTCCAGCCTGGGTGATAGAGCGAGACTCCATCTCCAAAAAAAAACAGATACCTTGTCTTCTGGTCTATCTTATGTTTCTTTTGGACATTCATATGCCTGGATCTCTCCTCCAGATGAATGTGAATCTTCTCTGTAAACGTGAAGAAATCAAAGCATTCAGAATGCTTATTTGCATTTCTTTGCAGACTAGTAAGGCATGGATTTTGGAAGGGATGCCACCATCGTAGTCCTGATATGAAGTGATATCTTGCAGTTTAATATAAATTGTAATAGATGTCTCCCACATGTAATCCATAATGGAGTCTTTCCTTTGCACGGAGACCTAGCACCTGTTTTTGTTCCTCCTGATCCCATTTGTATCGGGGAACCTGCCCCGATAGTCACGTAGGTTCTTTTCTATTTTCCCTAAGCATCGGCTGGTTTGAGAAATAAAGGGACAGAGTACAAAAGAGAGAAACTTTAAAGCTGGGCGTCCAGGGGAGACATCACACGTCGGTAGGTTCTGTGATGCTCCACAAGCTGCAAAACCAGCAAGTTTTTATTAGGGACTTTCAAAAGCGGGGGGAGTGTACAAACAGGTGTGGGTCACAGAGATCACATACTTCACAAGGTAATAGAATATCACAAGGCAAATGGAGGCAGGGCAAGATCACAGGACCACAGGACTGGGGCAAAATTAAAGTTGCTAATGAAGTTTCCGGCACCATTGTCATTGATAACATCTTATCAGGAGACAGGGTTTCGAGAGCAACCGGTCTGACCAAAATTTATTAGGCAGGAATTTCCTCTTCCTAATAAGCCTGGGAGCACTATGGGAGACTGGGATTTATTTCATCCTTACAGTCTCGACCATAGACGACGGCCACACCTAAGGGGGCCATCTATAGGCCCACCCCTAGGCGCATATTCTCTTTCCCAGGGATGTTCTTTGCTGAGAAAAAGAATTCAGCAATATATCTCCCATTTGCTTTTGAAAGAAGAGAAATATGGCTCTGTTCCACCCGGCTCACCGGCAGTCAGAGTTTAAGGTTATCTCTCTTGTTCCCTAAACATTGCTGTTTTCCTGTTCTTTTTTCAAGGTGCCCAGATTTCATATTGTTCAAACACACGTGCTCTACAATTTGTGCAGTTAATGCAATTATCACAGGGTCCTGAGGCGACATACATCCTCCTCAGCTGATTAAGAGATTAAAGTAAAGACAGGCAAAGGAAATCACAAGGGTATTGATTGGGGAAGTGATAAGTGTCCATGAAATCTTCACAATTTATGTTCAGAGATTGCAGTAAAGACAGGCATAAGAAATTATGAAAGTATTAATTTGGGGAACTAATAAATGTCCATGAAATCTTAACAATCCATGTTCTTCTGCCATGGCTTCAGCCAGTCCCTCCGTTTGGTGTCCCTGACTTCCCACAACACATTTGATCTAAGTCCTCCCATCTTTGCCTGGATCTGACGCACTTTCAACCACTTCTCTGCTCATCATTTGGTTTTATTTCACCTTTTCTACCAAAGTTTGAAACATAATATTTGTAAAGCAACAAAGTTACCTGTATTCAATATGAATTTACTCTTCTATTTTCTACCACTATCTCACCTTAATTCTTTCACCGTGTGTGTGTGTGTGTGTGTTTCTGTTTTGTATTCCAAATCAAAGGAAAAAGAGAACTATGCATTTGTAATT
This sequence comes from Pan troglodytes, assembly GCF_028858775.2. Lineage (NCBI taxonomy): Eukaryota > Metazoa > Chordata > Mammalia > Primates > Hominidae > Pan > Pan troglodytes. The sequence goes on from NC_072404.2 coordinate 10,991,483, forward strand.
ATTTTTATTTATGGAGATTGGCTCTAAAGCCAGAGTCAACCCCACAATGGGGGCTCTTGAATACCAGTACCTTTCCATAGCTAGTGTGTTCAAATTTACAAAGTTTGTTTACTATTTTTCCTTTTTAGAAGCCTGGAAAGTTGATGACCTGATAGAGAGAATCCAAGAAAACGAAGACAAACATTCAAGGCAAGCTGCTTGTATCAACAGCAAAACCCTGACTGAAGAGAAAGAGAATACATTTAGTCAAATTTACATGGAAACAAGCCTTGTTCCTTCAAGCATAATAGCTCATAATTGTGTCTCATGTGGAAAGAATTTAGAATCTATTTCGGAATTAATTAGTAGTGATGGAAGCTATGCCAGGACAAAACCTGATGAGTGTAATGAATGTGGGAAAACATATCATGGAGAGAAAATGTGTGAATTTAATCAAAATGGGGATACCTATTCTCACAATGAAGAAAATATTCTTCAGAAAATTAGTATTTTGGAAAAACCCTTTGAATATAATGAATGCATGGAAGCCTTAGACAATGAGGCTGTTTTTATTGCTCATAAGAGAGCTTACATAGGGGAGAAGCCCTATGAGTGGAATGATTCTGGACCAGACTTCATACAGATGTCAAATTTTAATGCATATCAGAGATCACAAATGGAAATGAAGCCCTTTGAATGCAGTGAATGTGGAAAATCCTTCTGTAAAAAGTCAAAATTCATCATCCACCAGAGGGCTCACACAGGAGAGAAACCTTATGAATGTAATGTATGTGGGAAATCCTTCAGCCAAAAGGGAACCCTCACTGTACATCGGAGATCACACTTAGAGGAGAAGCCCTATAAATGTAATGAATGTGGGAAAACCTTTTGTCAGAAGTTACACCTCACTCAACACCTAAGAACTCATTCAGGAGAGAAACCCTACGAATGTAGCGAATGTGGGAAAACCTTCTGCCAAAAGACACATCTCACCCTACACCAGAGGAATCATTCAGGAGAGAGGCCCTATCCATGTAACGAATGTGGGAAATCCTTCTCCCGCAAGTCCGCTCTCAGTGACCATCAGAGAACTCACACAGGAGAGAAGCTTTATAAATGTAATGAATGTGGGAAATCCTACTACCGAAAGTCTACTCTGATTACACATCAGAGAACACACACAGGAGAGAAGCCCTATCAGTGTAGCGAGTGTGGGAAATTCTTTTCTCGGGTGTCATACCTCACTATACATTATAGAAGTCATTTAGAAGAGAAACCCTATGAATGTAATGAATGTGGCAAAACCTTCAATTTAAATTCAGCCTTCATTAGACATCGGAAAGTACACACAGAAGAGAAATCTCATGAATGTAGTGAATGTGGAAAGTTCTCTCAGTTGTATCTCACCGACCATCATACAGCTCATTTAGAAGAGAAACCCTATGAATGTAATGAATGTGGGAAAACCTTCCTTGTAAATTCAGCCTTCGATGGGCACCAGCCACTTCCAAAAGGGGAGAAATCCTATGAATGTAATGTATGTGGAAAGTTATTCACTGAGTTGTCATACTATACTGAACATTATAGAAGTCATTCAGAAGAGAAACCTTATGGGTGTAGTGAATGTGGGAAAACCTTTTCCCATAATTCATCCCTCTTCAGACATCAAAGAGTACACACAGGCGAGAAACCCTATGAATGTTACGAATGTGGAAAATTCTTCTCTCAGAAATCATATCTCACTATACATCATCGAATTCATTCAGGAGAGAAACCCTATGAATGTAGTAAATGTGGAAAAGTCTTCTCTCGGATGTCAAACCTCACTGTCCACTACAGAAGCCATTCAGGAGAGAAACCCTATGAATGTAATGAATGTGGGAAAGTCTTTTCTCAGAAGTCATACCTCACTGTACACTATAGAACTCATTCAGGAGAGAAACCCTATGAATGTAATGAATGTGGGAAAAAATTCCACCACAGATCAGCCTTCAATAGCCATCAGAGAATTCATAGAAGAGGAAATATGAACGTACTTGATGTGGAAAATCTCTGAAGTCAGATCTCAAATTTTAGAAAACTCTCTGAATATAATGAATATGGGAAATCCAATAGGAAGTCAAAGCGTTTATCTGAGAGTTCGTGTTCCTGAACGGTGAGAAGCATTTAGGCGTTAGAGTCATTTTAATCCTAATTTTCACAGAGAAGAATCCCGAAGAATGTAACAAGAAGCAAAGCCTTCAGCAAGATCATACGACTCATCGGACACTAATTTATGCAGGAGTGAAGTTTTATAAATGTTTAATATTTATTTTGGATTCAAATTGTATTTACATATCAGGGAATCATACAAAGGCAAAATCTGTCAATATGGTGAATGTGGAAAATATATTGTCTTGGAAATTTGTTGTAAAAGCCATATTTCTAATGGAAAATCAGGTGTTTATAGGAAAGATCTCAGACGCTATGAGCTCTGAATAAATCTTCATTGTATAAAATGAAGTTTTTAAATTGTCAGGAGTTGATCATGAGGACAGTAGCATTAAATAAGTATATGGCCGTTTTTTATCATGTCTTAAAAATGCAATCTAATGGTAATTCTATGCAAGTTTGGAATTGGACGACTTGTGAAGAGGCAGTTTTCTTATTTGAGTATTAGGATAGCAAAATGTATTAAGACAGGACATATTGTTGGCGAGATAATATTTAATAGGTATAAAATGGTAAAATACCTAGTTTTCTATTTAGAGGAATTTACAAATGGGTTTTTAACAAATGCCTCATTAGTAGAGGAGGCAGTCATTTTGTAAAGTTTTCAACTGCATCTGAGTAAGATAAGATTTTCTAAAAGACTATTTTGATAAACTATACATACATAATTTGGAATTGTTTAAGTCTATTTCACTGAAAGAGAACAAGCATACTGCCCGTACTCTAAAATATCCCCAGCTCTCACACCACCCTTGTTTTGTAACCCATAGGTTCGAGTGTGCCTAGTGCCAATATTTTGTAATTTAGAAATTTTATTCACAAACTTCTGTTTGGTACAAATACAGTGTCATTGTTTTGTGCATTCTCCTTTTTCCCAGTATTTCAGAACAAATTGATTCAAGTTTCTAGCAGATATTTTTTGATCAATTAACTTAATGTCCTCGCTCCATTTCTTGCTGGAACAGTTTAGGTACCTACCACTTCTTCACATGACACAGGGGAATCCTGATTAGTCAAAATAATAATGATTTCATTCTCTTTGCCAGTAACTTGTTTTATAGTGGTCATATGACCTGATACTGGGTAAACAAAACAAAGATGGACTTGTTCTGGGAAAAGGTAAAATGGTAATCAAATAGATTATGTTCCAGGAATGCAAAGGTGGCTTAATATTCACCAGTCAGTTGCTATTATACACCACCTGTAGAAAAGTAATCTGGCATGCAGAACATTCTTGTGGTATAATTAATGTTCGTTTATGATCTTAGCAAATGATGGATTGAAAGGGACTTCCTTAACTGCATAAAGAGACTTAAACTACAGCAAACAGTATGCTTAATGATGAAATAGTGAACATTTCTCCTAAGATTATAAAAATAAGACAAGGATATCTGCTGTCAATGATTTTATTCAGCATTGTTCAGAAGGACCTAACAAGAAAACTAATGCAAGAAACAGAAACAAAAGGCATAGAGATTAGAAAAGAAGTAAAACTTTAAAAACGAAAAATAATATAAATCTCTATTTGCAGATGCCATGAGTAAATTTGGTAAGTTCCCTGCATAAAAGTTATGCAAAAAGCATTTTATGATATACCAGCAAAAAGCATGGAAAATGAAATTTTGAAAAGCAATGCCACTTCAAAGATCCCTCAAGTGCCTAGAGGGAGAAAATGAGTTAATATGCTTTGAAGAACTGTATCCAGAAAATAAAATTACAAAGGAGGAGAGGGATAGGATTCCAGGACAATCTCAAAACTATTGCTTTTTCCTAAATTCATTGCAACCTTAAAATCCTAGCAAGTTCTTTAATGTAAATTAACAAGCTAATTCTAGAATTCATATGCATATTCAAAAGGCCAATAATTGTCAAGGCTATCCTATAGAATGGACAGAGAGGATTGAAATTTCTAAATATCAAGACCTGTTATAAAGCCATAGAAATAATGAAGGTGTTATTTTGGCACAAGGATGAAAAAACTGACTAGTGGAACAGCATACAGATTCAAAAGTAGACCCACATGTATACCATCACCTGAGTTTTGAGAAAGGTGACATTGAAGTGTAGTGGGGGAAAGGGTTTTCTTTCCAGTAAATGTACTTTGCCAATTAAATTTTGTAATTTAATAAAAAGTTATTTGGAGGTGGATTGCAGATCTGAATATGAAATGTGAAAGCTTTACAAAGAAATCTTAGGACAGTTTGTAATCTTGGAGTAAGCAAAGGTTTATTGAGACCCAAAAAGCATTAACCCATAAAATTAGAACTTAATAGTAAATTTGAGAACTTCTGTTTATCAGAAAGACCACCAGTAAGAAAATGAATAGGAAACCATGGGGAGGAGAAGATATTTGCAGTTCATGTATGTGACAACAGCACTGAGTATAGCAAAAGTGTTGGCAAACTTTAGCAAGGCACCAGATGGTGAAAATTTTCAGCTTTGTCACAACTGCTCATCTTTGCTATTGTGTGAAAGCATCCGTACACCATGCATTAAAAAAAAATGGGCATGGCTGCTTCCCAGTAAAACCATTCACAATCCCAGGTGGCAGTCTGGATTTGGTCTGCACTCATAGTTTTCTGGTCCCTGATCTCGAATATGTAAAGAGCACCTACAAATCAACAAGGGGGAAACTGGAAAAGGCAAAAGACTTTAGAGGATATCCACTCACTTTAGAGGATATCCAGACAGCCAATAAGCATGAAAAGATGTGTTAGCTTTATTAGTAATCAGGGAAATGCAAATTTAAAACATGTAGCGCTGCTACCCATCCATGGAAATGGGTTAAATGAAAAGCATGAAAAAGCATCACGTTTTGGCAAGGATGTAAGCAAGAGGAACTGTACACTACTGGTGGAATTGCTCATCGATAAAACCATTTTTGAAAGCTGGCACTAAAAGCCAAGCATATGTATACTGTTTTACCCAAACCCAGCAAAAATGCATGTGTCTGTCCACCAAAGGACATGCACTAGAATATTTATAGCATAAAACTGCACAAAACAGAACTATCTTAAGGCACATGTGCAATGGAATGAATAAAGAAGTGGCATATTTCCATGGAATACTGTAAAACAGTGAGCATGAATGAACTAGAAGTCCGTGCAATAACGTAGCTGAATTTAACAAAGCTTGCTGAATGAAAGACTCCAAACACAAAAGCCAACATGCTGTATGATTCCTTCTATATAAATTATAAAGACGGGCAAAACTTGTATACGCGGTTCAAAATTAGGATAGCAGTTAACCTTGGCCAAGGCTGAAAGGGGGCATTTATCTGGTGCTGGGAATAATCTGTTTCTAAACCTAGGTGCTAAATATTTGAGTGTGTTCTGAGCTGTGCACTTAAGATATGTGTATTTTTCTGCATGTGTGTTACACTTTCCATAAAAATTTTCTAAAATCACAAATGGCTAACATTTGTGTCGCTCATCACTCTAATCATATTTTTCTAGATGTGTATGAATATGCTGCATAACAGGAATTAAATGGCAGATTTTGCATAATTCTGTGCAGGAAATACATATTTATAGTAATTTTGATGGCAACTACTAAGATTTCCTATGCTGTCCTTAAGGCTTAGCATAATGTATATTTTAAGTGAAATATTTGAGAAGGTTAAAGAATCATTACATACTTTGTCATCCTATACTTTTGCATATATAAATAGGTCTGAGCTGCCTCTTCAATAAAGAAGCTAATGTGTAACATTTCATATTTCCCTAAACAAATTGTTTTTTGCATTTCTGAATTCGGGATTCATCTTAACTTTTACCATAGGGGTGACCTTTCTTGGCAGTGAATGAATATAATGCTGAGTTTGATTTGATGGAAAATTATTTTAAAAGTATTCAGCTAAATATTTGAGCAAATCTCAGATACACAGTTAACAGCACAGATGTAAGTGAGTGAAAGAAACAGGTCACCAAGACTTTGCACCATTGAAAAAAAAAAACACTTTGGGTGAGGGCTGACTGAGCTTGTAAAAGCACAGCAAGAAGGACGTGACATTGGATGGCATAGACTGTGTGCCTCATTTTTTTTTTTTTTTTTTTTTTGGTGGGAAGGCATGTGTTTTTTGTTTTTCTTTCTCTTATTTTTAGAGTCAGGTTCTCACCACAGCCTGCAGTGCAGTGGTGCAATCACAGCTCACTGCAGCCCCGCCTTTCTGAGCTCAAACGAGCCTCCCACTTCAGCCTCCTGAGTAGCTGGGACTACAGGTGCATGCCACCACACCTGGCTAATTTTTTTATTTTTTTCGTAGAGACGGGGTCTTGCTGTGTTGCTAGACTCAAACTCCTGGGCTCAAGTGGTCCACCCAACTCGGCCACCCAAAGTCCTGGGGTTCCAGGAGTGAGCCACCTCGCCCGGCCATGTGCTTTTCATTCCACCTTACTCATTGAGGGTTAAGCTGAAGTGTGAACAGGTGACTAATGCTTTGCTGAAGGAGGGGGAATCTGGGAGTTGGTTGGGACTTGGGGGTGTGATTCCCCCACAATGGCTCCCTTTGCTCTCTCACTCCTTTGGCCAGAACCACCAGGCAGTATTTAAGCAAGGCAGGGGCTCGCCCTTCACCCCCACCGAAAGTGCCCATTTCACAGGAGATTTTCTCCACCCACGCCCATATTTGCTGGTGCTTGGCTTGGGGTTGGCGAACTTTTCAATGTTGTCTCTAAATTATGGCAAAAGACAGAAATGCAAGACTACTACTTTATACCTGAGGTCAAAAATTCACCCAGTGTTCCTTATTCCATCCCAAATTATGTCCACATATGAGGATGCTAGGCTCTTCAAAGAAGGGAAGCAGACCAGGCACATCTGTAATCCCAGCACTTTGGGAGGCTGAGGTGGGAGGATCTTGAGCTGAGGAGTTCAAGAGCAGCCTGGGCAACACAGCCAGGCCCCATCTCTATTTATTTCATGTGTGTGTGTTTTGTTTGTTTTTGTTTTTTGAGATGGAGTTTTGCTCTGTCGCCCAGGCTGGAGTGCAGTGGCTCAATCTCGGCTCACCGCAAGCTCCGCCTCCCGGGTTCATGCCATTCTCCTGCCTCAGCCTCCCGAGTAGCTGGGACTACAGGCACCCGCCACCACGCCTGGCTTATTTTTTGTATTTTTAGTAGAGACGGGGTTTCATCGTGTTAGCCAGGATGGTCTCGATCTCTTGACCTTGTGATCCGCCCGCCTCCGCCTCCCTAAGTTCTGGGATTACAGGCATGAGCCACTGCTCCCGGCCCTAATTTTTGTATTTTTAGTAGAGATGAGGTTTCACCATGTTGACCAGGCTGGTCTCAAACTCCTGACCTCAGGTGATCCACCCGCCTTGGCCTCCCAAAGTGCTGGGATTACAGGCGTGAGCCACTGAGCCTAGCCAACATCCTCTATAAACCCCTCCTAAAAAGCAGAAATGGGGTTAACCTCCCGTACCAGGAAGTAGCTATGAGATTATTTTTTCTTTCCAGGCAAGATTGCAGCACTTCCCTGGAGAAAATGAGTTCTGGCAAAAATAACCAGACATTTGAGGAACTCAATCACCAAAGAACAAACTGCACCACCTATGCTAAAGATTCTCAAAGAAATAAGAATATATTGGTAATGTTTGGGAGACTGAGGCAGGAGGATCTCTTGAGGCCCGGAGTTCAAGACCTGCCTGGGCAACATAGTGAGACTCCGTCTCTACAAAAGATAATTTTTAAAATTAGCTGGGCATGGCTGCGTGCACCTGTGGTTCCAGTACTCAGGAGGCCGAGATGGGAGGATCGCTTGAGCCCAGTAATTTGAGGCGACAGTGAGCTATGATCATGCCACTCCATTCCAGCTCGGGCAACAGTGAGACCCTGTCTCAAAAACACAAAAACAAAAAAACAGGCATGCAAAGAAGCAGAAAAACAGAACCCATAATGAGTAGAAAAATAACAAAGAACCAGAAATGGCATAGATGATGGAATTAGTGATCAGGACATTAAAACAGCTACTATGAATATTCCCCGTATGTTCAAGAAGAATGGAGAATGAACGAGAGTGAGGGACCGGAAACGACTGTGTTCCATGCTGAGGGTGGCAGAGGCTGGCCTGGATGCTGGATGAGGCTCAACTCGGGGGCCTGGGCTGTTGCACTGGGGCTGGACTGGGGATCACAGAAGAGGGCCAGGCCCGCGTGGGTCTCCAGGGCTGTGCTCAGGGGTGTGGTCTTCTGCAGTGGGGGCTTGGCTGGTGAGTGGAGACTCTGCGTGACTCTGGGGGAGTGGCCGAGAATGGGTGTAGCTATGTACTAGGGCGTGGTCATTGCGTAGGGGTTTGGGTGAAGCGTTAACAGTGGGTGGGCGTGGCTCGGGCTCGGGGGCGTGACCAGCACGCGGGGGCGTGGCTCAGGCTCGTGGAGGCGTCCGAGCTCCAGGGCAGCTCTGGGGCAGAACTGTCCGGATCTAACAATGCTTGGGGAGCCGGAGACCGGTGACCGATCTGTGGGCTAACTCAGGGCTGCCCGGGAGACATAGGCGGGCCGTGGGGGCAGGTGAAGGGTGCTGGACGTGCGAGCCTGGCACGCAGAAGCCAGAGGGCAGAGAGGAAAGGTCGTGAAGAGGGGGCGGGGCCTCTAACGCCCACCTTGTCCCCCGACAGCCGCCCTGCCCGCAGGCCATGTGGCCCCCGCTGTTGCTGCTGCTGCTGCTGCTCCCGGCCGCCCCGGTCCCCACCGCCAAAGCCGCTCCCCTCCCGGATGCTAACACCCAGGAAGGCCTTCAGAACCTGCTCCAAGGTTTCAACCGCCCCATGCTGGAGGGGAGGGGCGGGGAAGGGGACTGGGGGCGGGGGGATGGACGGGAAGAGAGGAAGTCAGGGACGCAGAGAAAGGAATAGAGGAGACAGAAAGATGAGGCACTACAGACCCAGCACAGGGAACTGGATAAGGACAGGGGACCAGACAGGGGTGGGAGGATGACTGGTGGGGCCCCGAGGGTCAGAGCGTGGAGAACATGGGTTGGGCTGCTGGGCCCCTTGGCTTCGAGGCCGGCCACACACCTGGAACCCCCAGGGCACCTGCTGCGGGACAGGGACAGCGTCCCTGATGCCCCCCCTCCCCAGGCACAGCGACAGCACAGAGGACCAGGGGGCTGCCTGGCTGAAGAGCATCACCCTTTCTAGCCAGCACCAGGAAGCCCCCCTTTATCACCTTCCCCAGGAGTCGAGGCTGGCGGAGACGGAGAGCTGCAGGCAGACTCACACCTGGCCCCGGGCTCTGGCTGTATTGATGGGGCTGTGGTGGCCACACGACCAGAAAGCCGGGGAGGAAGTCCTGCGGCTCCGTGAGAGGTGTCCAGGGCTGCAGGCCACGGCGACAGGCTCCGGGGAACATGGGGCTTTCCCTGTCCACTCCCAAGGAGTGTGGGTCTCAACGCATTGGCAGGGGACGGCCGTGTGCCCTCTCCAGACCCCACCCCCAGATGCATTTATTAGAAATAATAAAGTTCTTTCTTAGCTAGCGGTGCTGTTTCCTTTCGGGATGGGCCGGTGCCTGGTAGGCCAGGCTGTTCTGGGTTCCTCCCAGCTCCAAGCCTGGCCCTGTCTCCAGGAGGCATCTGCACTGGTTGAGTTCTCTGGGCCCCGTGTTCAGGCACTGTCTGTCTTCTGACGAAGCAGCTGAGTCCTCCATTCCCTGATGCTGACGTCCCCAGACCCTTCTCTGCACTCAGTCTGCCCATGTCACCTGAAGCCCCATATGTGTACTCGATCCCTCAATGTCACCTGCAGTCCTATTTGTCCACCGGGTCCCTGTCACCTGCAGCCCCAGCTGTCCACCCAGTCCATCACCTGCAGTGGGTTTGTCCCTGTCACCTGAAGCCCTGTCTGTGCACTCCGTCCCTGACTGTCACCTGCAGCCCTGCCTGTGCTTCCGGTCCCTGACCTGTCACCTGCAGCTCCATGTGTGCACCTGGTCCCTGACCTGTCGTCTGCAGCCACTCTGTGCTCTGTCCTTAACTGTCATTTGTAGCCCTGTCTGAACACTCCGCCCCTGACTCTGTCACCTCTAGATGCTGCAGCCCGTGGGTGTCCCATTTGCTGGTTCCTAACCTCTCCAATGGTGGGGCACTCGGCTCTTACTCAAGGCCACCTGAGATCTCAGAGGAGCATGCTGAGTTGGGCACAGCAAGCGTGTCTAGTCCTGCTCCCCCACGGAGCACTGCTTACCACACTGAGCCTCCTGGCCCCAGCCTCAGTAACAGCACACGCTGGAGCCGCCCTTGTTACTTTCTGTCTCAGTGACTTCAAAAATACCAGCCCTGGTGGTTTTTTTTTTTTTTTTTCTTTTGTTTGAGACAGAGTTTTGCTCTTGTTGCCCAGGCTGGAGAGCAATGGCACAATCTCGGCTCACCGCAACCTCTGCCTCCCAGGTTCAAGTGATTCTCCTGCCTCAGCCTCCTGAGTAGCTGGGATTACAGGCGTGTGCCACCATGCCCAGCTAATTTTTGTATTTTTAGTAGAAACAGGGGTTTCATCATATTGGTTAGGCTGGTCTCGAGCTCCTGACCTCAGGTGATCCGCCCACCTCGGCTTCTCAAAGTGCTGGGATTACAAGCATGTGCCACCGCGCCCAGCAGGTGGTTTCTTAAAATGTTAAACCCACACCTGCCTATGACCCAGCCATTCCATGGCCTGGACACTTACCCAAGAGGCATGAAAGCACACGCCTCACAAACACTTGTACACAAATGCTCGTGGCAGCTTGATTTATAATTGCCGAAGTTTAGAAACAACCCAAATAGCAACAGGTAGAATGGATAAACACCATGATACAGCCTCATGAGGGAATGTTCATCAGCAATAAAAAGAATTACTGATACATGCAACATGAATGGGTCTCAGAAACACATTCTGAAAAAAAATAAAAGCCACTAAAAAATACTGCATATAATTCTTTTTTTTTTTTTGAGACAGAGTCTCGCTCTGTAGCCCCAGGCTGGAGTGCAGTGGCGCGATCTCGGCTTACTGTGAGCTCTGCCTCCCAGGTTCACGCCATTCTCCTGCCTCAGCCCCCCGAGTAGCTGGCACTACAGGCGCCTGCCACCGCGCCCGGCTAATTTTTTTTGTATTTTTAGTAGAGACGGGGTTTCACCGTGTTAGCCAGGATGGTCTCGATCTCCCAACCTCGTGATCTGCCTGCCTTGGCTTCCCAAAGTGCTGGGATTACAGGTGTAAGCCACCGCGCCCTGCCAAATACTGCATATAATTCTATCCTTGATGAAATCCTAGAAAAGGCAAAATCTCAGGCCAGGCACAATGGCTCACACCTGTACTCCCAGCACTTTGGGAGGCTAAGGTGGGTGGATTGAGGTCAGGGGTTCAAGACCAGCCTGACCAACATGGTGAAACCCTGTCTCTTCTAAAAATACAAAAAAATTAGCCAGGCATTGTGGTGTGCACCTGTAATCCCAGCTACTCGGGAGGCTGAGGCAGGAGAATCGCTTGAACCCGGGACGGGGAGGTTGCAGTAAGCCAAGATCCAGACTGGGCAACAGAGCGAGACTCTGTCTCAAAAATAATAATAATTAATTAATTAACGGGGTGTGATAGTGTGCTCTTGTAGTCCCTATTCAGGGGGCTGAGGTGGGAGGATCGCTTGAGCCCAGGAGGTTGAGGCTGCAGTGAGCCGTGACTGCACCTCTGTGCTCCAGCCTGGGCAATAGAGTGAGACCCTGTCTCAAAAGAAACTCGAGTCTACACTGACAGCAGATCCGAGATTGCCTGGGGATGAGGGTGGGAGAGGATGGGGTGACGGGGACACAGGGAAGCTTCTGGGGGTGATATGCTTCGGCTGTGTCCACACCCAAATCTCATCTCGAATTGTAATCTGACTCGTAATCCCCAGGTGTCAGGGGAGGGACCTGGTGGGAGGTGATTGAATCATCAGCGTGGCTTCCTCCGTGCCGTCTGGTGATAGGGAGTTCTCACGAGATCTGATGGTTTTATAAGTGCCAGTTCCTCCCGCCCACTCTGGTGAAGAAGGGGTTCGCTCTGCCTTCTGCTAGGATTGTAAATTTCCTGAGACCTCCCAGCCTTGTGAACCGTGAGTCAATTAAGCCTCTTTCCTTTATAAATTACCCAGTCTTGGGTATTTCTTTATAGCAACATGAAAACAGACCAATACAGGGGGCTATTGGCCCATCTTCTTTGTGGCGACGGTGTCACAGGTGTACATATCTATGTCAAACTCATTGAAACCACACAATTAAATGGATGCAGTTTACTATATCCATCAGACCTCGGTAAACTAGCAAAGCCAGCTCTCTGTGCTCAGAGCCCCGCCCGGAAGGAACCCTGCAGCCTTTTCAGATCCTTGTCTGTTCCTCCCGGTCCCCTCAGTCTCTGTGAGAACCTGAGCCAGGTTCCCTCTGCACCATGGAGAATGGTGAGTGGGTGGAGGCGCCCCCCCCCCATCGTCCCTGCCCATAATCACGCCTGGGAGGTTGTCACTGCCGCTGCCTCTGCACCCCCAGAGCCACACTGAGAGTGGCGTAGCCTTTGCTCCCTCTGTGTGGCATGCCTCACCCTGCAGGTCTGCCCTGGCCTCCTGCCTGGCCGCTCTGCCATGGCACGGTCAGTGCCCAAGGACGGATGCAATTTAGGGGACCTGCCTTGAGGTCTGGCATCTCCTGGTGTTGTCTATTTGCTTTGTTTGGTTGCTAATTGGCATTCCGTTTTTAGGCCTGATATAAGTTATTTGAGACCCAGTTGTATCCTATCATCTTTGGCCCAGGTAAAGCCTCCCCTCCAAGTGGTTGATTGTGATGCAGCCCACCTGTTCCTCATCCTGCCAACCCCCAAACCCAACACACTCACAGCTGCTGACCATGCTGGAACCTTCGGGCCAACACCTGCGTCATGAAAATCAGTTCCCTTCACAGGAGTTTCCTTTCCTTTTCTTTCTCTTCTTTTTCTTTTTTGAGACAGAGTTTTGCTCTTGTTGCCCAGACTGGAGTGCAATGGCGCAATCTCAGCTCACTGCAACCTCCACCTCCCGGGTTCAAGCGATTTTCCTGCCTCAGCCTCCTGAGTAGCTGGGATTACAGGCATATGCAACTACACCCAGCTAATTTTGTATTTTTAGTAGAGACGGGGTTTCTCCATGTTGGTCAGGCTGGTCTCGAACTCCCGACCTCAGGTGATCCGCCCACCTTGGCCTCCCAAAGTGCTGGGATTACAGGTGTGAGCCACCACACCCGGACTCCTTTCTTTCTCTACCTTTCCTTCCCTTCCTTCCCTCCCTCCCTCCCTCCCTTCTTCCTTCCTTCCCTCCCTCCTTCCTTCCCTCCCTCCCTTCCTCCTTCCTTCCCTCCCTCCCTCCTTCCCTCCCTTCTTCCCTCCTTCCTTCCCTCCCTCCCTCCCTTCCTCCTTCCCTCCCTCCCTCCCTTCCTCCTTCCCTCCCTCCCTCCCTTCCTCCTTCCCTCCCTCCCTCCCTTCCTCCTTCCCTCCCTCCCTCCTTCCTTCCCTCCCTTCTTCCCTCCCTCCTTCCTTCCCTCCCTTCTTCCCTCCTTCCTTCCCTCCCTCCTTCCCTCCCTTCTTCCCTCCTTCCTTCCCTCCCTCCTTCCCTCCCTTCTTCCCTCCCTCCTTCCCTCCCTCCTTCCCTCCCTCCTTCCCTCCCTTCTTCCCTCCCTCCCTTCCTCCTTCCCTCCCTCCCTCCTTCCTTCCCTCCCTTCTTCCCTCCCTCCTTCCTTCCCTCCCTTCTTCCCTCCTTCCTTCCCTCCCTCCCTCCCTTCTTCCCTCCCTCCCTTCCTCCTTCCCTCCCTCCCTCCTTCCTTCCCTCCCTCCTTCCTTCCCTCCCTTCTTCCCTCCTTCCTTCCCTCCTTCCTTCCCTCCCTCCCTCCCTTCTTCCTTCCTTCCCTCCCTCCTTCCTTCCCTCCCTCCCTCCCTTCCTCCTTCCCTCCCTTCTTCCCTCCTTCCTTCCCTCCCTTCTTCCCTCCTTCCTTCCCTCCCTCCCTCCCTTCCTCCTTCCCTCCCTCCCTCCCTTCCTCCTTCCCTCCCTCCCTCCTTCCCTCCCTCCCTCCCTTCCTCCTTCCCTCCCTCCCTCCCTTCCTCCTTCCCTCCCTCCCTCCCTTCCTCCTTCCCTCCCTCCCTCCTTCCTTCCCTCCCTTCTTCCCTCCCTCCTTCCTTCCCTCCCTTCTTCCCTCCTTCCTTCCCTCCCTCCTTCCCTCCCTTCTTCCCTCCCTCCCTTCCTCCTTCCCTCCCTCCCTCCTTCCTTCCCTCCCTTCTTCCCTCCCTCCTTCCTTCCCTCCCTTCTTCCCTCCTTCCTTCCCTCCCTCCCTCCCTCCCTTCTTCCTTCCTTCCCTCCCTCCTTCCTTCCCTCCCTCCCTCCCTTCCTCCTTCCTTCCCTCCCTCCCTCCTTCCCTCCCTTCTTCCCTCCTTCCTTCCCTCCCTCCCTCCCTTCCTCCTTCCCTCCCTCCCTCCCTTCCTCCTTCCCTCCCTCCCTCCCTTCCTCCTTCCCTCCCTCCCTCCCTTCCTCCTTCCCTCCCTCCCTCCCTTCCTCCTTCCCTCCCTCCCTCCCTCCTTCCCTCCCTCCCTCCCTTCCTCCTTCCCTCCCTCCCTCCCTTCCTCCTTCCCTCCCTCCCTCCTTCCTTCCCTCCCTTCTTCCCTCCCTCCCTTCCTCCTTTCCTCCTTCCTTTTCTTCCCTTCCCATTTTTCTCTCTCTCTCTCTCTCTTTCTTTCTCTCCCTCCCTTTCTCTCTCTTCTTTTTTTTTTTTTTTTGAGATGGAATCTTGCTCTGTCGCCCAGGCTGGAGTGCGGTGGCGCGATCTCTGCTCACTGCAAGCTCTGCTACCCGGGTTCACGCCATTCTCCTGCCTCAGCCTCCCGAGCAGCTAGGACTACAGGCGCCCGCCACCACGCCCGGCTAATGTTTTGTATTTTTAGTAGAGACAGGGTTTCCCCATGTTCGTCAGGATGGTCTCGATCTCCTGACCTCATGATTGGCCTGCCTCGGCCTCCCAAAGTGCTGGGATTACTGGAGTGAGCCACCGTGCCCGGCCTCTCTTTTTTCTTTTACTTTCTCTTTTTTCTTTTTCTTTCTCTTCTTTTTCTCTCTTTTTCTTTCTTTTTCTTTCTCTTTTTCTTTCTCTCTCCCCCCTCTCTTTCTCTCTTTTTCTCTTTCTCTCCTTTCTCCTCTTTCTCTTCTGTCCTTTTCTTTTCTCTTTTTTTCTTTTTGTTTTTTGAGACGAAGTCTTGCTCTATCGCCAGGCTGGATGCAGTGGCGTGATTCCGGCTCACTGCAACCTCCACCTTCCAGGTTCAAGCAATTCTCCTGTCTCAGCCTCCTGAGTAGCTGGGATTACTACTAATTTTTGTATTTTTAGCAGACATGCGGTTTCATCATATTGGCCAGGTTGGTCTCAAACTCCTGACCTCAAGTGATCCACCCGCCTCAGCCTCCCAAAGTGTTCTTTTCTTTTCTCCTCCTCCTCTTCCCCTTTCCTTTCCCTGTTTCTCTCAACAGAGTCTGGCTCTGTCGCCCAGGCTGGAGTGCAGTGGTACAATCATGGCTCACTGAAGCCTTAAACTCCTAGGCTCAAGTGATTCTCTTGCGTCAGTCTCCCAAGTAGCTGAGACTACAGGCCTGTGCCACCACCCTTGGCTCATCTTTAAAAAAAATTTATTTTCTTTTTCTTTCTTTCTTTCTTTCTTTTTTTTTTTTTTTTTTTGAGGCGGGGGTCTCGTATGTTGCCCAGACTGGCTCAAACTCCTGGCCTCAAGTGATCTGCCCACCTTGGCCTCCCAAAATGCTGGGATTGCAGGCGTGAGCCACCACACCCAGCCCTGTTTTCCATTTTAACTGAAACGTCCTGACCAATAGTTTCCAGAAATGGCATTGGACTATTGTAGCTGCAAACCCAGGATGGGCTGGGCAGTCTTCGGCATACAAGTGTGTGTGTGTGCACGAAAATGATTGCTTTTCTTTTCCATAAACCCTCTTACAAGCTCCTGACGGCAGAAATGGGCTGTGTTTCCTGCTGTGTCACACAACACTCAGCTTGGCAGACGTTCAGTTCTCGAAGCCTTTTTCTCCCATCGAGGACAAGCACGCAGGTGGCTGTGTCTGTCACACACTGTACAGAGAGGCTGTTCCCAGACACTCCAGCCCCTGTTTCCACTTTCCTATTGCCTCCAGTGGTGATCGTGTGGGACAGCGTAAAATGCTAGGGTCCTGTTGTTCAAAGGCTGAAAAGTGAAATTTACGCTCATGGATAGATGGGTGAGTTGGCAGTGATTGAAAATAAATGGGGCTAGGTGTGGTGGCTCATGCCTGTAATCCCAACACTCTGGGAGGCCAAGGCGTGGGGACCACCTGAAGTCAGGAGTTCGAGACCAGCCTGGCCAACGTGGTGAAACCGCATCTCTACTAAAAACACAAAAATTAGCCAGGTGGGGTGGCAGACGCGTCATCCCAGCTACTCGGTAGGCTGAGGCAGGAGAATCACTTGAACCCAGGAGATGGAGGTTGCAGTGAGCCAAGATCATGCCACAGCACTTCATCCTGGCTGACAGAGCAAGATTGTCTCAAAAATAAATAAATAAATAAAAATAAATTGACTACTCACAGGAGTACTTTGATCTCTGTTGGGAGGTAAAGAACCACTATTTCTTTACAGTTCTTTTCAATAGAGTCAGGGTTTTGTCATGTTGCCCAGGCTGGCCTGGAACTCCTGGGTTCAAGCGATTCACCTGCCTCGGCTTCCCAAAGTGCTGGGATTACAGGTGCACCCAGTCTACAACCTTTTCTCTCTTTCCTTTCTCTCTTTCCTTTCTTCCTTTCTTTCCTTTCTTTCCTTTTTCTTTCTTTTCTTTCTTCCTCTCAACAGGGTCTCACTCTGTCACCCAGGCTGGAGTGCAGTGGCATAATCTCAGCTCACTGCAACCTCCGTCTCCCAGGTTCAAGTGACTCTCCTGACTTAGCCTCCCGAGTAGCTGGGATTACAGGTGTGAGCCACCACGCCCAGCTAATTTTTCTATTTTTAGTAGACACAGAGTCTCATCATGTTGGCCAGGCTGGTCTTGAACTCCTGACTTCAAGTGATTTGCCTGCCTCGGCCTTCCAAAGTGCTGGGATTACAGGTGTGAGCCACAGTGCCCAGACTAAAACCACTCTTGCTTAAAGCTTTGTGGCTAAAGTGATGACACCTTCTCCTCCTGCTGTGTCCTGGGCATAGCCGGGGGCATAGCTGGGCATTTCTACACTGCCACAGGCTCATTTTCTGGTAGGTCTTCACTTGAGCCAAGCCAGAGGAGTGGGCCTGGGGTGACATTGGCCTTCAGCAGGCTCAGTGGCGGAGCAAGGGAGATGTGGGAGGATCTAGAAAAGGGGTTAGGCTGGGCGTGGTGGCTCACGCCTGTAATCCCAGCACTTTGGGAGGCCAAGGCAGGTGGATCATTTGAGGTCAAGAGTTCGAGACCAGCCTGGCCAACATGGTGAAACCCCGTCTCTACCAAAAATACAAAAATTAGCTGGGCGTAGTGGTGGGTGCCTGTAATCCCAGCTACTAGGAGGCTGAGACAGAAGAATTGCTTGAACTTGGGAGGCAGAGGTTGCAGTGAGCCGAGATCACACCACTGCACTCCAGCCTGGGTGATAGAGCGAGACTCAGTGTCAAAATAGAAAAGAAAAGGGTAAGTATGGTGGTCACACCTGTAATCCCAGAACTTTGGGAGGCTGAGGTGGGATGATTGCTTAAGTCCAGGCATTTTGAGACCAGCCTGGGCAACATAGCAAGACCCCATCTTTATAAAAAATAATACTAAGCTGGGTGTGGTGGCAGCGGCCTATAGTCCCAGCTACTCAGGAGACTGAGGTGGGAGGATAGCTCAAGCCCAGGAGTTGGAGGCTGCAGTGAGCTATGATTATGCAATTGTACTCCAGCCTGGGCAACAAAGCAAGACCCCATCTCTACATAAAAATTTAAGAATTAGCTAGGCATGGTGACCTGTGCCTATAATCCCAGCTACTCAGGAGGCTGAGGCAGGAGGATTGCTTGAGCCCAGGAGTTTGAGACTAGAGTGAGCTATGATCATGCTACTGCACTCCAGCCTGGGTAACAGAGCAAGACTCTATCTCTTTAAAATAAAATAAAATAAAATAAAATAAAATGTGGGCCGGGCGCAGTGGCTCACGCCTGTAATCCCAGCACTTTGGGAGGCCGAGGCGGGTGGATCACAAGGTCGAGACGATCCTGGCTGACACATTGAAACCCTGTCTCTACTAAAAATACAAAAAATTAGCCGGGCATGGTGGCGGGCTCCTGTAGTCCCAGCTACTCGGGAGGCTAAGGCCGGAGAATGGTGTGAACCAGGGAGGCGGAGCTTGCAGTGAGATGAGATAGCGCCACTGCACTCCAGCCTGGGTGACAGAGCAAGACTCCGTCTCGAAAAAAAGAGAAAAAATGCGGAGTGCTGAGGTGGAGGGCTCAGAGAGGGCAGAACTGTGCAGATGGCAGGGCTGGGAGTGATGGGTAGGCAGGGCTGGGATAATCAGCTGAGCTCAGGTGGGGTGAGTATGGCTGGTGGTGGAGCAGCCCGCACTGGGCCTGGGTGAATGTGCATAGTGTAGACATCAGGAGCAAGGGGGGGGACCCTGAATGGTGCAAGGAGAGGCTGCAGGAGATGTGACAGCTGCCCTGTCCCTTGGCTTCAAGCAACAGTGTGGCTTAGGTGGCACTTTGGTTGCCTCTGTGACCCCAGGCTGATAAAACCACCCAATCACATGGCAGCTACTTCTACCAGAAGGTGAATGCCCATCAGGCAATGGGACCCTCCTCTGCATCCCCCGCGTTTGCCTAAACCCCAGACGAGCAGGGCCAGCTGCTGTTCCAGCGTCTGTGCTAGAGCTTGGCTCACACTGTTCCACTGCCTGGAATGCCAGCCTGTGTCCTCTCCTCCGGCCCATTAGGAAGGGGGAAACTGAGACATCATGGCAGAGCCTATAAGATGTTATCAACATTCTATGTCAATTTATTTTTTATTTTTTAATTTGCTTTTTTTTTTTTTTTTTTTTGAGATAGAGTCTAGCTCTGTCACCCAGGCTGGAGTGCAGTGGCATGATCTCAGCTCACTGAAACCTCTACCTCCCGGGTTCAACCAATCCTCCCACCTCAGCCTCCCGAGTAGCTGGGACTACAGGCATGTGCCACCATGCCTGGCTAATTTTTGTATTTTTAGTAGAGAGGGGGTTTCACCTTGTTGGCCAGGCTGGTCTCGAACTCCTGACCTCAAGTGATCTACCCACCTCAGCCTCCCAAAGTGCTGGGATTTCAGGCGTGAGTCACCATGCCTGGCCATGCCAATGAATTTAAATATTTGGATAAAACCAACAACTTTCTAGAAAATTACTGAAACTGACACAAGAAATTGAATCTGTAACTTAAAATCCCCCCACCACGGCCCAGCGCGGTGGCACGTGACTGTAATTCCAGCAGTTTGGGAGGGTAAGGTGGGAAGAACTCGTGAGGCCAGGAGTTCAAGACCACCCTGGGCAACATAGCAAGACCCCCCCCGCCTCTGTCTCTACAAAAAATTTCCAAATTAGCTGGGCATGGTGGTACATGCCTGTAGCCCCAGTTGCTCGGGAAGTAAGGAGGAAGAATTGTCTGAACACAGGAGGTCGGGGCTGCAGTGAGCTGTGATTGCATCTCTGCACTCTAGCCTGGGTGACAGAGTGAGACTCTATTTTTTTTTTTTAAGACTTTAGAAAATGGCCTTCTGAGGACCTGGCTCTTGCCTTGAATGAATGAGGGGACCTCTTCACCCTTCAGACCCCCAGAATGGCAGGTTCCCTCTCCCCATGGGTATTTCTGCTGGGACTCTCTCTGGGTTCACCTGAAAGGTACGGAGCTCTTCAGCTCCCTTCCACTCTTCAGAAAAGACATCCCTCGCCACAGCCTGAGTCCACTGGAGCACACAGTTGATGACTTTTAGGCTGTTGATATTTCTCTGGTAACGTGTTTTTTTAAATTATTATTATTATTATTATTATTATTTTGAGATGGAGTCTTGCTGTGTTTCCTAGGCTGGAGTGCAGTGGCACAATCATAGCTCACTGCAGCCTCCACCTCCTGGGCTGAAGTGATCCTTCTGCCTCAACCTCCCACGTAGCTAGGACTACAGGCACATGCCACCATGCTGGTTAGTTTATTTTTTGTACAGACAAGGTCTTACTCTATTGCTCAGGCTGGTCTCAAACTCCTGGGCTTAAGCGATTGTCCCACCTTGGCCTCCCAAAGTGCTGGGATTACAGGCATGAGCTGCCATGCTGGGCCTCTTTGCTTAAAAAAAAAAAAGTCACTATTTGCTGTACCCCAGTTTCCATTTACCATGTGTTTGGTGTGCATCCTGCCCAGTCATCTGAGAAGGAAGTGCCAGGCATTCAATTATTTCCAAAAACTGGGTTTCCAGGTTTTGCCATTGAGAAATAAATTGGGATTTGGGTCAGGTGCAGTGGCTCATGCCTGTAATCCCAGAACTTTGGGAGGCCGAGGCAGGCAGATCACTTGAGGCCAGGAGTTCAAGACCAGCCTGGCCAACATGGCAAAACCCCGTCTCTACTTAAAATATGCTTTTAAAAAAGAAGAAAAAGAAAAAAGAAAATTAGCCGGGCATGGTGGTAGGTGCCTGTAATCCCATCTACTCGAGACGCTGAGGCAGGAGAACGGCTTGAGGTGGAGGTTGCAGTGAGCCGAGATTGCACAACTGCACTCCAGCCAGCCTGGGCGAAAGAAACCGGGATTTAGAAATGCCTCAGGTATTGGGCTCCTGTCTCCTCTTGCGGGGGTGGGGGAGAGTGGTATTTTCACGCCTTCCAGGAAGCAGGGGGGTGTCTCCAGTCCCATAACCTTCTTCTCACCTGGATTTGCCATGCTGGTGAGTGCTGCAAAAGTGCGGAGTGAGCCAAGCACACCTTGTCCCCTCCCTAGCTGGTCTCTCTGGGACAGCCTGGTCCACAGTTCCTTCTGCTTTTCCTAATGGAAGACCTTTGTGGTTTTATAACTTCACCTGTGACTGGCAGGTGCAAAGTGCTGGGAAACCCACGCGGTCAGTCTCCCCCGGCCTCCGCCCCGGTCCCTCTACTTCCTCCAATTCAGTGTCGTTCATAATAAAACGGATTTTGATTGCTATGCATCTGACACTGCTGTTTATGGCTTGGGGGATTACGAAGTTAGGAAAGGAAGAGGGGCTGGTATCAACCCCCAAACTAGCATGCTTACGTGGATTGCAAGGAGTCTGGCATGGTGATGTGTGCCTGCAATCTCGCAATGCGTCCGTTATGTGCGCTTGCCTTCGTCCAGCGTGGTTATCTGCACTCGCAATGCGTCTAGCATGGCTACCTGCGCTTGCGATGGGTCCGGCGTGGTTATGTGCGCTTGGTTGCATCCGGCATGGTTATCTGCGCTTGCAATGTGTCCGGCACGGTTATGTGTGATTGCAGTGCCTCTGGCATGGTTATCAGCGCTTGCAGTGCATCTGTTACGTGCGCTTGCAATGTGTCTGGCATGGTTATGTGTGCTTGCAATGCTTCCGTTATGCGTGCTTGTACTTGCTGGGGATATGGACCAGCTGCATCGCCTTTGTTTCTCTCCATCCCATTGCCTCGTGATAACCACCATGCCAAAGCAGCAACTGTCCCCCACAATCTGAAGGACGTGACATCGAAGCTTCCCTTGAAACCTACTGAGGAGCTTGTAAGAAACTGATTTGGCACAAACAATCCCCACTGCAACTCACTCAATCCACAACGAGGACTTTTTTTTTTGAGACAGAGTCTCGCTCTGTCGCCCAGACTGGGCTTGAACTCCTGGGCTGAAGTGATCCTCCTGCCTCAGCCTCCTGAGTAGTGGGGAGTACAGGCATGCACTCCACACCAAGCTAATTTCTTAATTTTATTTTGTAGAGATGGGGTCTTGCTATATTGCTCAGGCTGGTCTAGATCTCCCAGGCTCAAGTGATCCTCCTGCCTTGGCTGGGATTACAGGCATGAGTCACTGCATCCAGCCCCCATCCCCCTTTTTTGGCTTAACCCCACCAAGATAAAGGGAACATGAATACAGTTAAAGGTAGAAAAGAGATGTCCACACAGTGTTAGGAGAAACATTACTAATGGCAACCCCTGGCTGAGCAAAGCTGAAGCCCAGGCTGGGTGCAGTGGCTCACGCCTGTAATCCCAGCACTTTGGGAGGTTGAGGCAGGTGGATCACGAGGTCAGGAGTTCAAGACCAGCCTGGCCAAGATGGTGAAACCCCATCTCTACTAAAAATACAAAAATTAGCTGGGTGTGGTGGTGGGGGCCTGTAATCCTAGCTACTTAGGAGGCTGAGGCAGGAGAATCGCTTAAACTCAGGAGGCGTAGTTTGCAGTGAGCAGAGATTGTACCACTGCACTCCAGCCTGGGCAACAGAGCAAAACTGTCTCAAAAAAAAAACCCTGAAGCCTAAGTTCTTCAGAGGCAAACACTCTTCGGGAGGGGAGTCAAAGAGGAAAAGGCTCTGGGATTGGTGGAAACATATACGCCAGAGGGTGGAGATGTGCAGTGGGCTGCAAACAGGAGACCTGTTCAAAGTCAGAGTGAAGGCTGGGCACAGTGGCTCATGCCTGTAACCCCAGCACTTTGGGAAGCCAAAGCAGGAGACTCTCTTGAGGCCAGGAGTTCGAGACCAGCCTGGGCAACATAGTGAGACCCCCATCCCTACAAAAAATAAAAATAGAAAAATTAGCCAGATGTGGTGGTGCACACCTGTAGTTCTAGCTACTTGGGAGCCTGGGGTGGGAGGATTGCTTGAGCCCAGGAGCTGGAAGCTGCAGTGAGCTGTGATTGCACTACTGCACTCCAGCCTGGGAAACAGAGCCAGACCCTATGTCCCTCTTTTTTTTTTTTTTTTTTTTGAGATGGAGTCTTGCTCTGTTACCAGGCTGGAATGCAATGGCATGACCTCAGCTCACTGCAACCTCCGTCTCCCGGGTTCAAGCAATTCTCCCGCCTCAGCATCCTGAGTAGCTGGGACTACAGGCGCCCGCCACCGTGCCCGGCTAATTTTTGTATTTTTAGTAGAGATGGAGTTTCACCATGTTGGCCAAGATGGTCTCCATCTCCTGACTTCGTGATCTGACTGCCTGGGGCTCCCAAAGTGCTGGGATGACAGGGGTGAGCTAACCCTATGTGTTAAAAAAAAAAAAAAAAAGTTTAAATGAAGAGTGGTAAGACATGAGACCGCCTCTACACTGGGCTGAGTGGGCGCTCGCCCCAGTCTGCAGAGGGAAAGAAAAGGTCTGAACTTGGAGGTGTGAAAATGGAACCTCTCTAGAAAGCTGCACCCTGGCCAGCGACACCACAGCTGTGTCTCCTGGAGCTGGGAGCATCCCCACTTACACCTCAGGGAGGGAGTGGAGTATTCCCAGGTGCAGATATGGCCCGGTGCAGATACGAACCCAACCAAGGGAAAAGCCCTCGTGAGGGTCCTGCCGCTGTCCCCGTGACAAGTGCGAGGCAGCCCTGCCCCCTGGTGGCAGCACTCAGAACTGCATCAGCAGGTGGGCTGCCTTAGGACCGGGGGACACCGCAGGCAACATAAATGCCCTTGTGGGTTACAATCTAATAAGAAAGATGGTCAATCATCTTATTAAAATAATCGGCCGGGCGCGGTGGCTCACGCCTGTAATCCCAGCACTTTGGGCGGCCCAGGCGGGCAGATCACGAGGTCAGGAGATTGAGACCATCCTGGCTAACACGGTGAAACCCTGTCTCTACTAAAAATACAAAAATTAGCCAGGCGTGTGGCGGGCACCTGTAGTCCCAGCTACTCCGGAGGCTGAGGCAGGAGAATCGCTTGAACCTGGGAGGCAGAGCTTGCAGTGAGCCGAGATCGCGCCACTGCACTCCAGCCTGGGCGACAGAGTGAGACTCCGTCTCAGAAAAAGAAAAAAAAATTAGCCTGGCGTGCTAGCCTATAATCCCAGCTACTTGGGAGGTGGAGGCAGGAGAATTGCTTGAACCCGGGAGGCGGAGGTTGCAGTGAGCCGAGATTGCACCACTGCACTCCAGCCTGGGCAACGGAGGCAGACTCTGTCTCAAAAAGAAAAAAAAAAATTACTGCTGTGAAGGGAACAAGGGGCTGAAGGAAGTAATTACAGAGGGGCCAGGGACAGGGTGGCATTTATGAGAGGCTGGGGATGAGATTTTGAAGATGGTCTCTGGGTTCCAGGCCGAGCTCACTCTGGTGCTCCTCTGGGCGGTGGAGTGGGGCTCTTCGCTGGGCTGCTTATTCCAGGCTCTGAGCTCTGGGTGGTGGGCTCAGGCTCTCCCAGGGATGTCGGTGTCTCTGCGGTTGCCACTGCCCAGTGGCCCGGGTTCTGCTTCTCCTCTGGACTCAGGTTCTCTCTGGGGCTGACAAGACCCAGGTGGGCAGAGAATGAGGTGTAGGCTTGAAGACCAAATCATGGGAGATGCCGGGAATGGGTGGTGCAGCGTCTGCCTGGCAGCAGGCCTGGGTGGGAGGCGCTCATGGCAGCGGTATGTCCACTCTGACCGCAATTTCCCATCAATATCCAGACCTGTGCCTGCAACATCAAGACCTGTGCCTGTTCCTAAAGAGTGCAGGTACCTGAAACCCCACAAGGGCTCCCCCTCTACAAGACCTGCCCCCAGGATCTTAGGGCCTGGGAAAAGCAGGAGCTAAGATGAGGGTTTTGGGGGAGAGGAGGGGACCCCTTCATTGACTCCATGGACCAGCCTCAAAACAGAGATGGAGGCAGAGATGTTCAGAGATAGTACCAGTGTCAAGGAAACTCCTGTGTCACCCCTAGGTCAGGCTGCCCTGGAGAGAAGTCCAGAGCCCCTGGAAGGGATAGACTGAGCTAGAGAGATAAGGGGGTGGCTGGTGCTCCCCTACTTCATCAGATAGGACTGTGAATCCTGGGAGCAGGCTGGGAGTCCGAGGATATGGGAGAACATTCACAGCTGAGAAGTAAAGGAGAGGGTGGGCGCGGCAGCTCATGCCTGTAATCCCAGCACTTTGGGAGGCCGAGGTGGGCAGATGACTTGAGCTCAGGGGTTCAAGTCCAGCCTGGGCAACATGGCGAAACCCTGTCTCTACCAAAAATTACAAAAACTAGCTGGGCATGGTGGTACGTGCCTGTAGTCCCAGCTACTTGGGAGGCTGAGGTGGGAGGATCGCTTGAGCCCAGGAAGCAGAGGTTGCAGTGAGCTGAGATCACACTACTGTATTCCAGCCTGGGTGACCAAGCGAGACCCTGTCTTAAAAAGAAGAAGTAAAAGACTGATTCATCCCCTCCTGGACACATAGCCCCTCTAGAGCTGTCTTTGACAGTCTGGGCTGCCATAACAAAGTCCCATAGACTGGCTGCCTTATCAACAATAGACATCTATTTCTCACAACTCTGGAGACTGAAGATCTGAGATCAGGGTACATGGTCAGCTTCTGGTGAGGGTCCTCTTCTGGGTTCCAGATCACAGACTTCTAGCTGTGTCTTCAAGTGGTGGAAAAAGAGGGCGCTCTCTGGGGTCCCATTGATTGATGGATTGATTGATTGAGATGGAGTTTCACTCTTGTCGCCCAGGCTGGAGTGCAGTGGCATGATCTCGGCTCACTGCAACCTCCACCTCCCCGGTTCAAGCCATTCTCCTGCCTCAGCCTCCCAAGTAGCTGGGATTACAGGCATCTGCCACCATGCCCAACTAATTTTTTGTATTTTTAGTAGAGACGGAGTTTCACCATGTTGAGCAGGCTGGTCTTGAATTTCTGACCTCATGATCCTCCTGCCTCAGCCTCCTTAAGTGCAGGCATTACAGGTGTTAGCCACTGCACCCGACCATCCCTTTTATTAATATAAGGGCACTATGCCATTCGTGAGGGTAACACCCTCATGACCCAATCACCTCCCAAAGGCCCATGTCTCATAATACCATTACCTTGGAGGGTAGGTTTCAACGTATAAATGTTGGGGGGAACATGTTCAGTCTACTGCAAGAGCAATGGGGTAAGTTTCAGTATTGGGGTGTGCATGAAATGGGGGACAATATTGCAGGCAAAGACACTGGCTGAGAGCAACCCCTCCAGCCCGTACCCCAAATACCCCATTAAGATCTCATTTATTTGTCCACAAAATGGGAACAGAAATAGCACTTTGGCCAGGCGCGGTGGCTCACGCCTGTAATCCCAGCACTTTGGGAGGCCCAGGTGAGTGGATCACGAGGTCAGGAGTTTGAGACAGGCCTGGCCAATATGGTAAAACCCCTTCTCTACTAATATTACAAAAATTAGCCGGGCATGGTGGCTCATCCCTGTAATCCCAGCTACTCAGGAGGCTGAGGCAGAGAGAATCACTTGAACCCATGAGGCGCAGGTTGCAGTAAGCCGAGATTGCACTACAGCCTGGGCAACAAGAGTGAAACTCTGTCTCCAAAAAAAAAAAAAAAAAAAAAAAGAAGGAAGAAATAGTACTGCCCATGGGAATGGGATTCCCGCCCTCTTGGGCTGCTGTGTTTGGCTCCAGAGTGTAGAGCCTGGGCTTGTGAAGACAGGGGGACCCTTCCAGGCCTCTAATTTCCTGAAGCCATTTGTGGGGACTCCTGAACACACCTGGAGGAAGTCCCTCCTCTCTCCAGAAGAACAGGGCAAAACACTGCCCTCTGATGACAAATTGTAGTTGCTTTTCCCAGGAGCACTGAGCTTTAATTTTTTTTTTTTTTTTTTTTCCTGAGACAGAGTCTTGCTTTGTCACCAGGTTGGAGTGCAGTGGCGCAAACGGAGTCTCACTCTGTTTCCCAGGCTGGAGTGCAAAGGCGCAGTCTCGGCTCACTGCAACCTCCGCCTCCCAGGTTCAAGCGATTCTCCTGCCTCAGCCTCCTGATTAGCTGAGATTATAGGCACCCACCACCACGCCCAGCTAATTTTTGTATTTTTAGTGGAGACGAGGTTTCACCATGGTGGCTGGGATGGTTTTGATCTCCTGAACTCGTGATCCACCCGCCTTGGCCTCCCAAAGTGCTGAGATTACAGGCGTGAGCCCCCGCTCCGGCCTGAATCTTAATTTTTGTTCCGCAAACGCCCTCCTTCTGCCCTCAGGCCTGGGAGGAAAATGCTCCTTCTCTAACTCCGTGGAGTCTCTGCCCCAAGGGGATCCACCAAACAGGAAATTCAGGATTCCAATTCGTAGGGACAAGTACCAAATTTCCTTCCAGAAAGCTTGACAAATTACCCTCCACCAACTGCATGCAAGAAAACCTCTCACCTCTGCCAGGCTGGTTAGAAACTTACAAATTTTTTGCCAATATTATTGCAAAAACACAGTATTGCATTTACAATTTTTTCATTTGCTGAATCAAAGGTAAGTTGGGAGGCAGGATCACTTCCAGAACAGCAGAATAAACACCTCTGATAATCGGCTAGGCGCAGTGGCTCACGCCTGTAATCCCAGCACTTTGGGAGGCTGAGGCAGGCAGATCATGAGGTCAGGAGTTTGAGACCAGTCTGGCCAATGTGGTGAAACCCTATCTCTACTAAAAATACAAAAATTAGCCAGGCCTGGTGGTGCGTGCCTGTAGTCCCAGCTACTTGGGAGGCTGAGGCAGGAGAATTGCTTGAACCTGGGAGGCGGAGGTTGAAGTGAGCTAAGATCGCACCACTGCACTGCAGCCTGGGCGACAGAGGGAGACTCCGTCTCCAAACAAAAAAAACCCCAAAATAACTGAAAATCTCCTCCTCCATAAAAGCCACACAAATCGTGGCAAAAATGGTCAAAACCAACTTCTTCATAACTTTAGAAATTAACCAAAGGCTTATAACAATTCGGGGAGTTTAAGAAAAATACCTGAATATCTCTAAGATTGTCAATCGAGAAAAATGATGAGACAAGCGTCAATTATTTTAGGAGGTTTATTCGCCAAAGTTAATGATGCACACCTGGGAGACAGGTCTATGTCTTTCTCCAAGAGTAATTTTGAGACTCCACCGTTAAAGGGGAAAGGGCGAGATATTGAGAAGTACACAATTTTCATGTAAGAAGGAGGTAGGAAAAATAGTCATTCATGCCTGTTGTCTGGTTCAGTGAATCTGCTTCTCCCCGCCCCCAAAGAGGGTCTCATTCTGTTGCCCAGGCTGGAGTGCAGTGGCACAATCTCGGCTCACTGCAACCTCCGCCTCCTGGGTTCAAGCGATTCTCCTGCCTCAGCCTCACAAATAGCTGGGATTACAGGTGCCCACCACCACGCCTGGCTAATATATGTATTTTTAGTAGAGACAGGGTTTCACCATGTTGCCCGGGGTAGGTCTCGAACTCCTGACCTCAGGTGATCCGCCCGCCTCAGCCTCCCAAAGTGCTGGGATTACAGGCATGAGCCACCGTGCCTGGCCTGTACTTTTTTTTTTTTTTTTCTTTTTTTTACATAAGATAACAGACAAAATGGGGCAGGGGAGCAATCAGATATGCATTTGTGTCTGGTGGGCAGGGGATTGACTGCACCTGTAAAAGGTAAGCTATCAGTTTACATTGCCCTGGTGAAATTTTCACAGAAACACCTTAAAGATCTTGCAGCTCACTAGGAATTTCCTTGTGAGCAAAATGTGAGGGAGGCTTGTAGCTTTTCATCTTGTAGCCATCTTATTTAGAAACCCAAAAATGGGGAGGCAGGTTTGCACAACCCAGTTCCCAGGTTGACTTTTCCCTTTGGCTTAACGAGTTTGAGGTCCCAAGATGTGTTTTTTTTTTTTTTTTTTTTTGAGATGGAGTCTTGCTCTGTCACCCAGGCTGGAGTGCAATGGCACGATCTTGGCTTGTTGCAACCTCTGCCTCATAGGTTCAAGCAGTTCTCCTGCCTCAGCCTCCTGAGTATCTGGGATTACAGGTGCCCACCACCACACCTAGCTAATTTTTGTATTTTTAGCAGAGATGGGGTTTCACCATGTTGGCCAGGCTGGTCACGAACTCCTGACCTCAGGTGATCTGCCCGTCTCAGCCTCCCAAAGTGCTGGGATTACAGGTGTGAACCACCATGCCCAGCCTGGGGTCCCAAGATTTAATTTCCTTTCACGAGACCAATGAGCTTGTAGCATGTGACCTTCCCATTTCCTTCTTCCCAACTCTGATAGCCTTAAAATCCAATAGGTTTAGCCAGGTGCACACTTGTAATCCCAGCACTTTGGGAGGCTAAGGTGGGTGAATTGCTTGAGCCCAGGAGTTTAAGACCAGCCTGGGCAAGATGGCGAGACCCCATATCTACAAAAAATACAAAAATTAGCTAGGCGTGGTGGCACAAGCCTGTAGTCTCAGGTACTTGGGAGGCTGAAGTGGAAGGATCGCCTGAACCCGGGAAGTCGAGGCTGCAGTGAGCTATGATCATGCCACTGTACTCCAATCTGAGCAATGGGGGTGAGACCCTTCCATCTCAAAAAAAAAAAAAACAAACCCAACAGCCTTTACCCACAGTAGCTGTAAAAACCAGCACTTTAGGCCGGGCGTGGTGGCTCACACCTGTAATCCCAGCACTTTGGGAGGCCAAGGCGGGCGGATCACGAGGTCAGGAGATTGAGACCATCCTGGCTAACATGGTGAAACCCCGTCTCTACTAAAAATACAAAAAATTTGCTGGGCGTGATGGCGGGCGCCTGTAGTCCCAGCTACTGGGGAGGCTGAGGCAGGAGAATGGCGTGAACCTGGGAGGCGGAGTTTGCAGTGAGCAGAGATCGTGCCACTGCACTCCATCCTGGGCGACAATGCGAGACTGTCTCAAAAAAAAAAAAAAAAAAAAAAAAAAAAAAAAAAAAAATTAACCATTTTGAGAGAAAATGGGTTTGAAACTCGCCAAAAAGCCCTATCTTCAGAGAATTGTCAGTACTTCACCTATAAGGCAACTGTCTAGAAAAGCCCCACTCAAATGACTTTTTAAATTTTTTCCTTTGAGGTAAAGTCTTGCTCTGTTGCCAGGCTGGAGTGCAGTGGAGTGATCTTGGCTCACTGCAAGCTCCGCCTCCTGAGTTCAAGCGACTCTTTTGCCTCAGCCTCTCCAGTAGCTGGGACTACAGGCACGTGCCACCATGCCCAGCTAATTTTTTTTTTTTTTTTTTTTTTTTTTGAGACGGAGTCTTGCTCTGTTGCCCAGGCTGGAGTGCAGTGGTGCGATCTTGGCTCACTGCAGGCTCCGCCTCCCAGGTTCACGCCATTCTCCTGCCTCAGCCTCCCGAGCAGCTGGGACTACAGGCACCCGCCACCTCGCCCAGGGTAATTTGTTTTTTGCATTTTTAGTACAGACGGGGTTTCACCATGTTAGCCAGGATGGTCTCGATCTCCTGACCTCGTGATCCACCCGCCTCGGCCTCCCAAAGTGCTGGAATTACAGGTGTGAGCCACCGCGCCCAGCCTACCCAGCTAATTTTTGTATTTTTAGTAGAAACAGGGTTTCACCATGTTGGCCAGGATGGTCTCGATCTCTTGACCTCATGATCCACCCTCCTTGGCCTCCCAAAGTGCTGTGATTATAGATGTGAGCCACCGCGCCCGGCCTCAGAGGACTTTTATTCACTTTCAGTAACAACTCCCTTAGAAGGTTAATACCCTATTCCCAGGACATTTCTCAAAAACAATCAGTAGCAATTGAATAACATTGCAGCTCCCTGGGGTGGCAGTACCAGCTAAGACACACAAGAGGCTGGCCAAAAAGCATAAAATGATAATTTCGAGCATGAGAGGTCTATACAGGGTTTTGAAAAGGTCTAACATGTTCCAGTGATCTAGAAGGACATACAATATATAAGGCCATGCAGATGCCTGTGAAATACCATGGACACCTCCAATGTCTCACATCTGTTGTCCTTAGATTCTGAACTGGCAGGAAGTGAAAGCTAAGCGCAGGCTTGTCAACTGCTGGGGTGTTGAAGATGGACCCCAACACACAGGGGACCCTTGGCAAAAACTGGAAGACTTACTCGCTTAAAGCATTTAAGGAAACCTGTACAGTCGCTAGCTGAACACTAAACTGAGCAGAGACGAGAACCAAGAGCAAGAAAATCTGAAAACGGGGAAGGAAATCTGATTACCAGAGTTACCATAATACAGTATTTAAAATCTCCAGTTTTTGTTTTTTGTTTGTTTTTTTCATTTGTTTTTTTGAGACACAGTCTTGCTCTGTTGCCCAGGCTGGAGTGCAGTGGCACATTCTCAGCTCACTGCAACCTCCGTCTCCCTGGTTCAAGCGTTTCTCCTGCCTCAGCCTCCGGTGTAGCTGGGATTATAGGCACCCGCCACCATGCCTGGCTAATTTTTGTATTTTTAGTAGAGACGGGGTTTCACCATCTTAGCCTGGCTGGCCTCGAACTCCTGACCTCATGATCCACCCTCCTCAGTCTCCCAAAGTGCTGGGATTACAGGCGTGAGCCACCACACCTGGCCCTAAAATCTCCATTTTTATGCAGAAAAAGTGATACATGCAAAGAAACAGAAATGTGTGGCTCATACACAAAATATATAAAAAGTAGTCAATAAAAACTGGCCCTGAGGAGTTCCAGGGTTGGGCTTACTAGACGAAGACTTGAAGCTGTTATAAATATGTTCAAATAACTAAAGGAAATGTTGTCTAAAGAGTGAAAGCAGAAGAACAATGTTCCACCAAATAGAGAATATCAATAGATACCAAAATTAGGTATCTCTATTAGAGGCTGGGTGCAGTGGCTCACACCTATAATCCCAACACTTTGGGAGGCTGAGGTGGGAGGATTGCTTAAGCTCAGGACTTCGGGACCAGCCTGAGCAACATACACTCCCATCTCTACAAAAGTTTTAAAAATTAGGTGGGCATGGTGGCACATTCCTGTAGTCCCAACTACTCAGGAAGCACTTGAGCCCAGAGACTGAAGCTACAGTGAGCTATGATCATGTCACTGCACTCTAGACTGGTGACAGAGTGAGACCCTGTCTCAAAAAATCAAAAACAGAAATCCAGTAACAGCAAAAAACACTGTTTTGGAGCCACCATGCCTGGCTCCAAAAAACACTCCAAAAAACTTTTAGAGCTGATAAATTTAGTAAAGTTATAGGATATAAAAATCAACATATAAACACCAGACGGGGTGGCTCACGCCTGTAATCAGACTCCATGTGTCAGGTGGTCAGTCAGTCACCACTCGAACTCCCAACCTCGGGTGATCCACCCGCCTCATTATTCTACTTCCACGAGATCAACATTTTTAGCTTTCACATATAAGTGAGAACTTGTGGTATTTATCTTCCTGTGCCTGGCTTATTTCACTTAACCTAGTGTTCTCTAGGCTCATCCATGTGGCTCCAAATAACAGGATTTTGCTCTTTTTATGGCTGAATCGTATTTCATTGTGATCTATAACACTTATTTATCCATTCATCTGTTGATGGACACTCAGATTGATTCCAAATCTTGGCTATTGTGAAAAGTGCTGCAATCCACACGGGAGTGCGGGTGTCTCTTCAACACAGAGACTTCCTTTTCTTTGGATATGTATGCTAGAGGGGGATTGCTGGATCATATGGTTGTTGTATTTTTTATTTTTTTGAGGAACTTCCATACTGTTTTCTACAATGATGGTACTAATTTACGGTCTGTCAGCAGTGTCTAAGCGTTCCCCTTTCTCCATCTCCTCACCAGCGTTTGTTATTTTTGTCGTTTTGATAATAGCTTTTTCTTTTTTTTGAGATGGAATTTCACTCTTTTTCACCCGGGCTGGAGTGCAGTGGTGCGATCTCCGCTCACTGCAATCTCCGCCTCCCCGATTCAAGCGATTCTTCTGCCTCAGCCTCCTGAGTAGCTGGGATTACAGGCGCCTGCCACCACGCCCAGCTAATTTTTGTATTTTTGGTAGGGACAGGGTTTCATCATGTTGGCCAGGCTGGTCTTGAGCTCCTGACCTCAGGTGATCCTCTTGCCTTGGCCTCCCAAAGTGCTGGGATTACAGTCATGGGCCACCATGCCTGGCTTTTTTTTTTTTTTTTTTTTGAGAGACAGAGTCTTACTCTTGTTGTCCAGGCTGGTGTGCAATGGCACGATTTTGGCTCACTGCAACCTCTGCCTCCTGAGTTCAAGTGATTCTCCTGCCTCAGCCTCCCCGGTAGCTGGGATTACAGGTGCTTGCCACCATACCTGGCTAATTTTTGTATTTTTAGCAGAGATGGGGTTTCACCATATTGGCCAGGCTGGTCTTGAACTCCTGACCTCAAGTAATCCACCCACCACAGCCTCCCAAAGTGCTGGGATTACAGGTGTGAGCCACCGTGTCTGGCCAATAATAGCTATTCTAACTGGGGTGAGATGATATCTCATTGTGGTTTTGATTTACCATTCCCTGATTATTAGTGATGTTGAGCCTTTTTTCATATATCTTGAGCCATTTGTATGTCTTCTTTTGAGAAACGTCTATTTAGCTCACTTGCCCATTAAAAAAGTTGGATTATCTGTTTTGCTGTTGAGTGTTTGAGTTATTTTTATAGTCTAGATATTAATCTCCTGTTAGATAAGTAGTTTGCAAATATTTTCTCCCATTTTGCAGGTTGTCTTTTCACTCTGTCAACTGTTTCCTTTGTTGTGCAGAATCTTTAGTGTGACATAATTCCATTTGTCTTTGTTGTTGTTGTTGCTGCCTGTGCTATTTTTTTTTTTTTTTTTTTTTTTTTTTTGGACACGGAGTCTCACTCTGTTGCCCAGGCTGGAGTGTAGGGGTGCGATCTCAGCTCACTGCAACCTCCACCTCCTAGGTTCTAGCCATTCTCCTGCCTCAGCCTCCCAAGTAGCTGGGACTACAGGCACGTGCCACCACGCCTGGCTAATTTTTAGATTTTTAGTAGAGATGGGTTTCACCATGTTGGCCAGGCTGGTCTCGAACTCTTAACCTCAAGTGATCTGCCCACCTCAGCCTCCCAGAGTGCTGGGATTACAGGTGTGAGCCATGGCAGCTGACCAAGATCTTGTTAATAAAAATTTTGCCCAGACCAGTGTCGTGAAGTGTTTTCCCTGTGTTTTCTTCTAGTAATGTTATAGCTTTGGGTCTTATATTTAAGTCTTATATTCATTTTGAGTTGATTTTTGTATATGACGAGAAATGGGGATCAGGTTTGATCCTTCTGTTTATGTATACCCAGTTTTTCTACCATTTACTGAAGAGACTATCCTTTCCCCAATAGATGTTCTTGACGCCTTTGTCAAAAATGCATCACCTGGCCAGGCACAGTGGCTCATGCCTATAACCATAGCACTTTGGAAGGCTGAAGTGGGTGGACTGCTTGAGCCCAGGAGTTTGAGACCAGGCTGCGCAACATGGTAAAACTCTGTCTCTACAAAAAACACACACACACAAATAGCTAGGTGTGATGGTGCATGCCTGTGGTCCTAGCTACTTGAAAGGCTGAAGTGGAAGAATCACCTGAGTCTGGGGAGGTCAAGGCTGCAGGAAGCTGTGATTGCACCACTGCACTCTAGCCTGGGTGACAGAGTAAGAAACCATCTCAAAAAAAAAAAATTCACTGTAGATGTATGGATTTATTTCTGGGTTCTCTATTCTGTTCCATTGGTCTGTGTGTCTGTTTTTATGCCAGTGCCATGAGGCTTTAATTACTGTAGCTTTGTAGTACATTTTGAAGTCATTTAGTGTTATGCCTTCAGCTTCGTTCTTGCTCACGACTTCTTTGGCTATTTGGAGTTTTTTGTGGCTCTATATGAATTTTAGGATTGTTTTTGCTATTTCTGTGAAGAATGTCTTGATATTTTGATAGGGATTGCATTGAATCTGTAGATTGCTGTTGGTGGTCTGATCATTTTCACAGTATGAATTCTTGCGATCCATGAGCATAAGGTGTCTTTCCATTTTTCTGTGTGTCCTCTTCAATTTATTTCACTGGTGTTTTATAGTTTCCCTTTCAGAGACCTTTCTCCTCCTTGGTTAACTTTATTCCTAGGTACTTTTTATAGCTACTGTAAATGGGATTGCTTTCTTGATTTTTTTTTTTCAGCTAGTTCATTGTCAATGTATAGAAATACTGCTGATTTTTGTATGTTGATTTTTATATCCTGCAACTTTACTAAATTTCAGTTCTAAAAGTTTTTTGGAGCTGGGCATGGTGTCTCACACCTGTAATCCCAACACTTTGGGAGGCCGAGGTGGGCAGATCACAAGGTCAGGAGTTCGAGACCATCCTGGCCAACGTGGTAAAATCCCATCTCTACTAAAAATACAAAAATTAGCTGGGCATGGTGGCGTGCGACTGTAATCCCAGCTACCTGGGAGGCTGAGGCAGGAGAATTGCTTGAACCTGGGAGGCAGAGGTTGCAGTGAGCCGAGATTGTGCCATTGGACTCCAGCCTGGGCAACAGACGGAGACTCCATCTTAAAAAAAAAAAAAAAAAGTTTTTGGTGGAGCTTTTAGGATTTTCTATATATAAGACCATGTTGTCTGGAAACAGGGATGATTTCACGGCTCTTCTCTAGTTTGAATTCCCTTTATTTCTTTCTCTTGACTAATTGCTCTGTCTAGGACTTCCAGTAATATTGAATAAGAGTGGCGAGTGTGGGCATTTATACCTTGTCCCAGTTCCAAGAGGAAGAGCTTTAAGCTTTTCCCCATTCTGTATGATGTTAGCTGTGGGTTTGCTATATGTGGCCTTCATTGAGCGGCAGTACATTCGTTATATGCCTATGTTGTTCAGAGTTTTGTCATAAAGCAATGTTGAATTTCATCAAATGCTTTCTCAGCATCTTTTGAGATGATTATACAGTTTTTGTCTTTCGTTCTGTTGATGTGATGTGTCAAATTTATTGATTTGCAAATGTTGAACCATCCTTGTATCTCTGGGATAAATCTCACTTGATCACAGTGAAGGATTTTTTTTTTTTTTTTTTGAGACAGAGTCTCACTCTCTCACCTAGTCTGGAGTGCAGTAGTGCGATCTTGGCTCACTGCAACCTCCGCCTCCCAGGTTCAAGCAGTACTTCTGCCTCAGCCTCCCAAGTAGCTGGGATTACAGGTGTGTGCCACCACACCCAGCTAATTTTTGTATTTTTAGTAGAGACAGGGTTTCACCATGTTGGCCAGGCTAGTCTCGAACTCCAGACCTCGTGATCTGCCTGCCTCGGCCTCCCAAAGTGCTGGGATTACAGGCATGAGCCACCGCGCCCGGCCGTGAAGGATCTTTATAATGTGCTGCTGGATTTGGTTTGCTAGTATTTTGTTAAGGATCTTTGCATCTGTGTTCATCAGGGATATTGGCCTGTAGTTTTCTTTTTGTGTTGTGTTCTTGTCTGGTTTTCGTCTTAGAGTAATATTGGCCTTGTAGAATGATATTGGAAGAATTCCTTCCCTTCGATTTTCTGGAAAAGTTTGAGAAAAATTGGCATTGGTACTTTAAACGTTTGGGTAGAATTCAGCAGTGAATCTGTGGTTCTTCTTTGATGAGATTTTTTTTTTGAGATGGAGTTTTGCTCTTTTTGCCCAGGCTGGAGTGCATTGGCACGATCTTGGCTCACTGCAACCTCCATCTCCCAGGTTCAAGTGATTCTCCTGCCTCAGCCTCCAGAGTAGCTCCGATTACAGGCACGTGCCACCACTCCTAGCTAATACTGTATTTTTAGTAAAGACAGGGTTTTACCACATTGGTCAGGCTGGTCTCAAGCTACTGACCTCAGGTGATCTGCCCACTTCGGCCTCCTAAAGTGCTGGGATTACAGGTGTGAGCCACCAGACCCGGCTGACTTTTTTTTTTTTTTTTAGACAGAGTCTCCCACTGTCGCCCGGACTGGAGTGCAGGGGCGCGATCTCGGCTCACTGCAACCTCCACCTCCTGGGTTCAAGCGATTCTCCTCCCTCAGGCTCCCGAGTAGGTGGGATTACAGGCACTTGCTACCATGCCCAGCTAATTGTTTGTATTTTTAGTAGAGACAGGGTTTTACCACGTTGGCCAGGCTGGTCTCGAACTCCTAACCTTGTGATTCACCTACCTCAGCCTCCCAAAGTGCTGGGATTACAGGTGTGAGCCACTGCACCTAGCCCGACTTTTTTTTTTTTAGACGAAGTCTTGCTGTGTCACCCAGGCTGGAGTATAGTGGTGTGATCCTGCCTCACTGCAGTTGCGAACTCCTGGGCTCAAGTGATCCTTCTGCCTCAGCCTCCTAAGTAGCTGAGACCACAGGTGCACACCATCATGCCTGGTTAATTGTTTAATTTTTTTCCCCCGCAGGAACAGGGTCTTGCTTTGTTGCCTAGGCTGGTCTCAAAACCCTGGCCTCAAGGTTTACTGCATGCATACAATGTGTATTGATCAAATCAGGGTAATTAGGATATCCATCACCTCAACTATTTGTCATTTCTTTGTGTTGGAAACATTTAAAATATTTTCTTCTAGCGATTTTGAAATATACAATAAATTATTGCTAACTATAGTCACCCAACTGTGCTATGAAACACAAGAACTTATTCCTTCTATCTAACTGTATTTGTGTACTTATTAACCAATTTCTCATCACTCCCTCCTTCATTCTGTTTCCCACTGGAGTGCAGTAGTGTGATCATGGCTCACTGTAGCCTCTCTTTCTCCTCTAACTAAATGATTTCAACTGACTTATCTTCATCTTCATGTTCATTGATTTTTTGTTTTGTTTTGTTTTGAGACAGGATCTCACTTTGTCACTCAGGGTAGAGTGCAGTGGTGTAATCATGGGTCACTGCAGCCTTGACTTCCTGGGTTCACGTGATCTTCCCACCTCAGCCTCCTGGGTAGCTGGGACTACAGGTGTATACCACCATACCCTGATAATTTAAAAAAAAAATTTTTTTTTAAATAGGGTTTTGCCATGTTGCTTATGCTGGTCTTGAACTCCTAGCCTCAAGCAATCTGCCTGCTTCAGCTTCCCAAAGTTCTAAGATTACAAGCATAAGCCACTGCTGTTGAAGCTCTAAATGGCATTTTTTCATTTTAGTCCTTGTTCCCCTCAGCTCTAGAATTTCTTTTTTTGTGATTTCTGTATCTCTGTTGAACTTTACATTTTGTTCATATATTGTTTATCTGATTTTGACGAGTTGTATCTGTGTTCTCTTGTAACATGCTGAGCTTCTTTAAAACAGTTATTTTGAATTCTTTTTCAGTTAATTCATAGATCTCCTTTTCTTTGGGGTTGGTCATTTGAAATGTGTTGTGTTCCTTTGGTGATGTCATGTTTCTTTTTCTATGCAGTTATCCTTGGCTTTTCTGCTCTACTCGGTGGCTGCGTCTTTTTAACTGGACTTTTTGGGAGTTCTCCCAGAGCTATTTTAGTCTGTGGATAGTTGTTAAATCATTGTTTTTGTGGGAGTACAAGGGCTAGGACCTCCTAGTCCACCATCTTGATCACATTACACCAAGAATCAGTCCACTCTGAGATCATCTGTCTTCCGGCCACCCTTTGGTTTACATTTTAAGAAAATGTGGACAGAGCTGTAACTTGCCTCTCCTCTCTCCAGAGAGCTGCCTACCTCTCTGGAGATAGGTATTTTGGCTATTCATTTCCTAGGTTCAAGTTTATCCTAAGACTTGTACAGTCTCTTCATCACTGCAGGGAGGTGGCCTCCTATCCCCTTAGCCCAGAAGTTTCAGATTCCCCCAGGATTCGGCAGTTTTGAATTCCCAACTCTTCCACTCCCTCTCATCCCTCCAGCCCTCATCCTTCAGAGACCATCCTGTCCCTTAGGCACCACAGTGTTGGGGGAGAAGATCAGTAATGAGGCCCTGGGGCTTTGGATCAAGCCAGACCCTTAAGTGGGCCCTGGGAAACCTATTAAGTAACTATTTTCTTATTAAGAGTATAAGTATTCCCTTCTTACTGGGAATAGAAGTTGAAAGATTGACAGAGATAAGGGAGAAAGGTGTGGTAGAGTCTGTCTCCTCCCATTTCCTACAAAATCCTTCTACAGTTGACTCCGCTCTTACTTTTGTTTACAGAGGAGCTGACGTTTCATCTGGGCCTGAAGAATGAGTAAATTTCCAGGTGGGAAAAGGTCATTGCGATATTGGAGAGGTAAGATTGGGGAAAATGGTCCAGTACGGTGGCTCATGCCTGTAATCCCAGCACTTTGGGAGGCCGAGTTAGGTGGATCACCTGCGGTCAGGAGTTCAAAACCAGCCTGACCAACATGGTGAAACCCCATGTTTCTAAACTAAAAATACAAAATTACCCAGGCATAGTGGCACGTGCCTGTAATCACAGATACTTGGGAGTCTGAGGCAAGAGAATCACTTGAACCTGGGAGGCGGAGGTTGCAGTGAGCTGAGAGCGTGCCATTGCACTCCAGCCTGGGCAACAAGAGTGAAACTCCATCTCAAACCACCCCCTCCCCCCGCCAAAAAAAAAAATAGATCTGGGATAAATGAGTGAGTGGGGCACATTCAGGTTGTTGTATAGCTCGTAAGGAATGAGGTAGAAGATGGTAGAGGTTGAGACCACAAAGCTATGCTGGGTGCATATTGTGACTGTTGGAACCTGGGCTTCTTCCATTCAGAATCCAAGTCATCTTCTCCTCAACTTAAACTTGATCTCTTCCTCTCTTAGGAGTCACTGTTAGGACTTGTATTCCTTCCAGGATAGGAAGGTGACCAATTGAGCCTGGCCAACTAAAGAGTGGAGAGTTAGAGAAGGCTGGAACTCAGGTATGATGGTCTTGAGTCTGGACATGTCCATTATTGGCTTGTTGTTTTTTAGCCTCCCAGCTAATTAATCAGAGTCAATAACATTATTAGCAATGCTTTAGCAACCCTTACCTCGTACTTCCTATGTTCTAACACTTTATATCCATTAACTAATTTGGTCTTCCTTCCTCTACAAAATCGATTCCACTGTGATCCTCATTTTGCAGTTGAGGAAACTGAGGCAGAGGGTTAAGTCACTTGTCTCTAGTTAGTGGGTGAGCAAAGCTTTGACAAAGGCAGTCTGGCTCAAACACACACTCTAATCACTCTGCTAGGGGGTCTCATGCTGGTATGTGAATTGAAATTTTTAGAGACAGGGTCTCGCTCCGTCGCCCACACTGGAGTGCAATGGTGTGATCGCGTCTCAGTGTAGCCTTGAATTCCTGGATTCAAGTGATCCTCTAGTCTCATCCTCCCAAGTAGCTGGGACTCCAGGACTACAGGTGCACTCCAGCATGCCAGGCTAATTTTTAAAAAAATAGTAAAGACAAGATCTTTCTATGTTTCCCAGACTGGTCTTGAATTCCTGGCCTCAAGCTATCTTCCCACCTTGGCCTCTCAAAGTGTTGGGATTACAGGCATGAGCCACCACGCCTGGCATGGATGTCTTATTTTATTTTATTTATTTTTTTGAGACGGAGTCTCGCCCTGTCGCCCAGGCTGGAGTGCAGTGGCATGATCTCGGCTCACTGCAACCTCTGCCTCCCAGGTTCAAGTGATTCTCCTGCCTCAGCCTCCCGAGTAGCTGAGATTACAGGCACCTGCCACCATACCCAGCTAATTTTTGTATTTTTAGTAGAGACAGAGTATCACCATGTTGGCCAGGCTGGTCTCAAACTCCTGACCTCATGATCCACCTGCCTCAGTCTCCCAAAGTGCTGGGATTACAGGCGTGAGCCGCCGCGCCTGTCCAGATGTCTCTTTTAAATGAGTGTCACATACTCTAGTCTTCTTTCTCCAGGGATGGTTCCTTTTGGGGTGTGGGTGCCGGGGACTGAGTTCAAAGCTCTCGATAGAATTCACCAACTGAGGTTGGGCGTGGTGGCTCACGTCTGTAATCCTAACACTTTGGGAAGCTGAGGCGGGTGCATCGCCTGAAGTCAGGAGTTCAAGACCAGCCTGGCCAACATGGTAAAACCCCGTCTCTACTAAAAATACAATAATTAGCCAGGCACAGTGGCAGGCACCTGTAATCCCAGTTTATTCAGGAGGCTGAAGCACGAGAATCGCTTGAACCCAGGAGGCAAAGGTTGCAGTGAGCTGAGGTCGTGCCATTGCACTCCAGCCTGGGTGACAAGAGTGAAACTCAGTCTCAAAAAAAAAGAATTCATCAACATCCCAGTCTCCAGAACCATGAGTCAAATAAACTGCTGTTCTTTATAAATTAAAAAAAAAAATGCACCAATGGCTGGGCATGGTGGCTCATGCCTGTAATCCCAGCACTTTGGGAGGCTGAGGTGGGGGGATCACTTGGGGTCAGGAGTTCGAGACCAGCCTGGCCAACATGGTGAAACCCCATCTCTACTAAAAATACAAAAATTGGCCAAGCATGGTGGCACACGCTTGTAATCCCAGCTATTCGGGAGGCTGAGGCAGGAGAATCGCTTGAACCTGGGAGGCGGAAGTTGCAATGAGCCAAGATTGCACCATTGCACCCCAGCCTTGGATGACAGAGCGAGACTCTGGGGAAAAAAATATATAAAAGAATTCACCCAACTGAAACCCATGTTTAAAGTAAAGAGAAAATCCTATAAAAAGGGAGTCTTGGGTACAGAAGGCTGGTGGGGCACAGAAGATTCCAAATCTCTCTCTCTCAATCCCTCCTCTCTCTTTTGTAGCCCAGAGCCTGGTGAGCTACCTGAGCAGGGGGCACTCCATCCAATGTCTTCACTTTTAATTTCCCTGCTACATACAACCTCTGGTCACGTGCCTCATTCTGGTTCTGCACTTCTTTTTCTCTGTGTGCCTCTGAGTCTCTCTTTCAGTCCCTTTTCATTTTCTCCGCATTTGGGTGGGAAGATACAGACTGATAAGAGAGACAGAACGGCAGCATCCCCCTACATACAAGAACAGACTTTGAAATCAGTCAGTCCTAGGGACAGGTCCCAGCTCAGAGAGAAGCTATGTGACTCCTTTACCAAGTCAGTCTCTCTAAGGCTCAGCTTCCTCCACCGTCAATTACGTTATTTTTTAAGAGACCAGAGTATTACTCTGTCATCCAGGCTGGAGTACAGTGGTACAATCATAGCTCACTGCAGCCTCGAACTCTCAGACTCAAGCGATCGTCCTGCCTCAGCCTCCCAAGCAGCTGAGACTATAGGCCTGCACCACCACACCCGGCCTCTCCTCTGTAAATTAATAATAATAATGCCTACTACCACACAGTGGTCTTGCAAAGATTACATAATCTCGTGCTTGGCCGGGCGTGGTGGCTCACACCTGTAATCCAAGCACTTTGGGAGGCTGAGGCGGGTGGATCACTTGAGATCAGGAGTTAGAGACTATCCTGGCCAACATGGTGAAACCCCATCTCTACTAAAAATACAAAAATTAGCTGGGCATGATGGTGGGTGCCTGTAATCCCAGCTACTCAGCAGGCTGAGGCAGGAAAATCGCTTGAACCCAGGAGGTGGAAGTTGCAGTAATCTGAGATCTCACCACTGCACTCCAGCCTGGGTGACAGATCGAGACTCCGTGTCAATAAATAAATAAATAGATAATAAATAAATGTATTGTGCTTATGGTGCACTTAGCATATCACTTGCCCATTGTAATGGCTCAACAAATAGCAGTAATAATAACAGCAGTAGGCGTTGCTGTTTTCTGTTCTCTCACTCCCATCAGTATTTAGAAGGAATACGGGGATACTGCCGAGGAAGGGAAAGTTGGAGACAATGTCAGCATCTCTGGGCCATTGTCCAGGAAAGCACGGAGGAAGAGCTGGGGTTGGGGGCCTGGGGACTGGGAAAGGGGAAAGAGAGACGGGCTGGAAACGTAAAGGCATCCAGGGTCTTGGAAACGGAGCAGCTAGGAGGTGATGCTTGTCTATCGCATGCCTCTGCCACCCAGATGCCTGCATTTTCTTCTCTACCCCACTGGTTATTTAATCTCTCCAGATATGTCTTCCATCCTGAGATTTTCAGCCAGTGTAGACTGTAACAAGCATGTGATGAGCCAGAAGCAAAGTAAAAGGACTAAGGACATCTTGCGATTTGGGTAATTTTTATTCATTAACACTTCCTGGGCCGGGCACAGTGGCTCATGCCTATAATCCCAGCACATTGGAAGGCTGAGATGGGAGGATTCCTTGAGGCCAGGAGTTCGAGGCCAGCCTGAGCAACATAGCGAGACCCCTGTCTCTACAGGTAATTTTAAAAATTAGCTGGGCATGGTGGTGTGCACCTGTGGTCCCGGCTACTAAGGAGGCTTAGGTGGGAGAATCACTTGAGCCTGGGAGATTGAGGCTGCAGTGAGCTGTGATCATGCCACCGCGCTTCAGCCTGGGTGACAGAGTGAAACCTTGTCCCTACAAAAAATAAGACTTACTAAATACAGGAAGCACTGCAGGAGATGTTTTCTATACATCATTTAAATTAATCGCTAAAACAGGCCGGGTGCAGTGGCTCACGCCTATAATCCCAGTACTTTGGGAGGCCAAGGCAGGTGGATCACCTGAAGTCAGGAGTTCAAGACCAGCCTGGCCAACATGGTGACACCCAGTCTCTACTAAAAATACAAAAAAAAATTTTTTTAATTTAGCCAGGTGTGGTGGTGCACGCCTGTAATCCCAGCTATTCAGGAGG
This sequence comes from Pan troglodytes, assembly GCF_028858775.2. Lineage (NCBI taxonomy): Eukaryota > Metazoa > Chordata > Mammalia > Primates > Hominidae > Pan > Pan troglodytes. Next base: position 11,035,184 of record NC_072404.2, read on the forward strand.
CTAAGGCAGGAGAATCGCTTGGACCCGGAGGCAGAGGTCGCAATAAGCCGAGATCATGCCACTGCACTCCAGGCTGGGTGACAAGAGTGAAACTCCATCTCAAAAATAAATAAATAAGCCGGGCGCAGTGGCTCACGCCTGTAATCCCAGCACTTTCGGAGACCGAGACTGGCAGATCACGAGGTCAGGAGATCGAGACCATCCTGGCTAACATGGTAAAACCCCATCTCTACTAAAAATACAAAAAAGCCGGGCGTGGTGGTGGGCACCTGTAGTCTCAGCTACTCAGAAGGCTGAGGCAGAAGAATGGCGAGAACTCAGGAGATGGAGCTTGTAGTGAGCCGAGATCGCACCACGGCACTCCAGTCTGGGCGACAGAGCGAGACTCTCTCTCAAAAATAAATAAATAAATAAACAAACCAAAACAATCCTGTGGGTTTAAGGACGTTGCTGATGCTTGAAAATGTTAAAAAACTCCCCCTAAGCTCTCCCGACTCATAACTGAAAGAGTTGAGAGGAAAACGCAGCTATGAACCCAAAGCTCCTGTTTGTCCCTTCACTGTGCCCCAGGCGAAGACAAAAGCTAGGCTCCTGCCTCAGGGAACTGGAAAATTTGATCTTGGGGCACTCTCAGTGGCCACAGCCCTTGAGTTCCTCATCAAGGGGGGTAGATGAAGAATCTAAAACCCAGAGAAAAAAATGTAACTTGTCAACATCACATGCCGTTCCACAGGCCAGACAGGAACAGAAACCAAGCCTTTAGACTCCAGCCCCCAGACTTCCCTGAGGTGACCCCAGAATTGGATGAAGAAGGCAACCACATCCCAGATTGCACTGTACACTGGCAAACAGCTGTGCAAATGGGCACTTACACAAACAAATTCGTATAGCTAGAAAGAGCTTTTTCTTTTTTCTTCTTGAGATGGAGTCTCACTTTTGTCTCCCAGGCTGCAGTGCAGTGGTGCAATCTCTGCTCACTGCAATCTCTGCCTCCCGCATTCAAGCAATTCTCCCTGCCTCAGCCTCCCAAGTAGCTAGGATTACAGGCATCCACCACCACACCTGGCTAATTTTTTGTATTTTTAGTAGAGATGGGGTTTCACCATGTTTGCCAGGCTGGTCTCAAACTCCTGACCTTAGGTGATCCACCTGCCTCAGCCTCCCAAAGTGCTGGGATTATAGGCGTGAGCCACCACACCTGGCCCCTTCCCCAACTCTTTTTTTTTTTTTTTTTTTAAGAGACAGGGTCTTGCTCTGTTGCCTAGACTGGACTGCAGTAGCTTGAACATAGCTGCCTTCAGCCTCGAACTCCTGGACTAAGCGATCCTCCCACCTCAGCCTCCCAAGTAGCTGGGTCTACTGGTGCACACCACCATGCCTGGCTGAATTTTAAATTGTTTGTAGAGACGAGGTCTTTCTGTGTTGCCCAGGCTGATCTTGAACTCCTAGGCTCAAGTGATCTACCTGCCTCGGCCTCCCAGAACGCTGAGATTACAGGCATGAATCCCCGTACCCAGCTAAAAGAGGCTTTTTGGTATGTACATTGGTCTGAGGCCCTTCTAAGATCTGTGAATGGGTGTCTGTGAATAGGTATCATATTATGCATCGCTTAACACCTGCCTTACTGACTTACAATTCTAAAGTAAACTGATGTCTTCAAACTTTTTTCGAGAAAGGGTCTTGCTCTGTTGCCCAAGCTGGAGTGCAGTGGCTTGATCACAGTTCATAGCAGCCTGGCTCTGCCAAGACCAGCTCGGTCGTGGAGACCCTAACCCAGCGGTGCTAGAGGAATTAAAGACACACACACACACATATAGAGTGTGGAGTGGGAAATCAGGGGACTCACAGCCTTCAGAGCTGAGAGCCCCAAACAAAGTTTGACCCACATGTTTATTGACAGTAAGCCAGTGTTAAGCATTGTTTCTATAGATTATAGATTAACTAAAAGTATTCCTTATGGGAAACAAAGGGATGGGCCAAAACAAAGGGATGGGCTCTGGCTAGTTATCTGCGGCAGGAGCATGTCCTTAAGGCACAGGTCGCTCATGCCATTGTTTGTGGTTTAAGAACGCCTTAAGCGGTTTTCCGCCCTGGGTGAGCCAGGTGTTCCTTGCCCTCATTCCGGTAAACCCACAACCTTCAGCGTGGGCCTCATGGCCATCGTGAACATGTCACTGTGCTGCAGAGATTTTGTTTATGGCCAGATTTGGAGGCCTGTTCCCAACACGGCTCCTGAAACAAAATGTCTTTTCTTTTTTTAAATACGGTTTACCTTGGAAATAAAAGTATAATTACAAACATAACTTTCTTTTCCTTTTTTTTTTTTTAGAGATGAGGTATTTGCTCTGTGGCCCAGGTTGGAGTGCAGTGGTGCAGTCATAGCTCACTGCAGCCTCAAACTCCTGGGCTCAAGTAATCCTCCTGCTTCGGCCTTCCAAATAGGTGGGACTACAGATGCGTGCCACCATGCCTGGCTAATTTTTAAATTTTTTGTAGAGATGAGGTCTCCCTATGTTGTCAAAGCTGGTCTCAAACCCCTGGACTCAAGAGATCCTCCCACCTCTGCCTCCCAAAGTGCTGAGATTATAGGCGTGAGCTGCTGTCTGGCACAAACACAACTTTCAATGGAACCATAAAGTATCAGAACCAGAGGCCGCATGTGGTAATCCCAACACTTTGGGAGGCCAAGGTGGGCAGATCACCTGAGGTCAGGAGTTCAAGACCAGCCTGGCCAACATGGCAAAACCTCATGTCTGCTAAAATTACAAAAATTAGCTGGGCGTGGTGGTGCATGCCTGTAATCCCAGCTACTTGGGAGGCTGAGGAAGGAGAATCAGTTGAACCCAGGAGGCATATATTGCACTGAGCCTAGCTGGCACCACTGGACTCCACCCTGGGCGACAGAGTGAGACTGTCTCAAAAAAAAAAAAAATCAGAACCAGAAGAAACATAAAGATCATCTGGGCCAGACGTGGTGGGTCATGCCTGTAATCCCAGCACTTTGGGAGGCCAAGGCGGGCAGATCACGAGGTCAGAAGATCGAGACCATCCTGGCTAACATGGTGAAACCCCGTCTCTACTAAAAATACAAAAAATTAGCCAGGGGTGGTGGTGGAGGCCTGTTAGTCCCAGGTACTCGGGAGGCTGAGGCAGGAGAATCGCTTGAACCCGGGAGGTGAAGCTTGCAGTGAGTCAAGATCACACCATTGCACTCCAGCCTGGGCGACAGAGCAAGACTCTGTCTCAAAAAAAAAAAAAAAAAAAAAACATCTGGTCCAACTCTTATTTTCTGGTGAGGAGACGAGCTCATACACTGATCAGCTCATCCTTACACGGTAGATGTTCAAAGATGGATTTCATGGTTCTCAATGCAGTGGCTGTTAGTCTAAGCTCTAAAAAAGTAACCTCAACATACTAACAGCCTCCTGTGAGGAGAGGAACCATCAGTTAAATATCAAGGAATGGCTCTGATGATGAAATGTCAGTATCAGCCTGATCCCGTAGTTTGCTGGACATTGGTGGGCATCCACCCTGGTGGGTGTGTAAGTGTCTTGAAGCACTGCGTCAACCTAGCCAGGTAAGGCTTCTTAGGGAAGGAGAGTTTGTGTTCGGTTTCAAAGGAGTTAAGTTTTTTAAAATTATTTCAATAGGTATTTAGGGAACAGGTGGTGGTTGGTTCCATGGATAAGCTCTTTAGTGGCGATTTCTGAGATTTTCGTGCACCTGTCACCCAAGCAGTGTACACTGTACCCAATGCGTAGCATTTTATCCACCCCGATCCCAACCTTCTCTCCAAGTCCCCAAGGTCCATTGTATCTTTTTTTCTTTTTTTCTTTTTTTTGAGACAGAGTCTTGCTCTGTGGCCAGGCTGGAGTGCGCTAGCGCGACCTCGTCTCACTGCAACCTCCACCTCCAGGGTTCAAGCGATTCTCCTGCCTCAGCCTCCCTAGTAGCTAGGATGACAGGCATGCGCCACCATGCCCAGCTAATTTTTGTATTTTTAGTAGAGACGGGGTTTCACCATGTTGGCCAAGATGGTCTCGATCTCTTGACCTTGTGATCTGCCTGCCTTGGCTTCCCAAAGTGCTGGGATTACAGGTAAGAGCCACCGTGCCCATCCCATTGTATCATTCTTATGCATTTGCATCCTCATAGCTGAGCTCCTACTTACAAGTGAGAACATAGGATGTTCGGTTTTCTATTCCTGAGTTACTTCACTTAGAAGAATGGTCTCCAACTCCATCCAGGTTGCTGCGAATGTCATTACTTCATTCCTTTTTATGGCTGGGTAGTAGTCGATGGTATATATATACACACCACATTTTCTTTACTCATTGATTGTTGGGCATTTGGGCTGGTTCCACAGTTTTGCAATTTCAAATTGTGCTGCTATAAATATGCATGTCTTTTTCATATAATGATGTATTTTCCTCTGGGTAGATATTCAGGGGTAGGATTGCTGGATCGAATGATAGATCTACTTTTAGTTCCTTAAGGCATCTTTAAAGGAGTATAAAGTCTTAAGGACTGGGGTACACGAAGAAAAAGAGGAGGAGAAGGATGTACCTCAGTTGAATGAGAACAGAGGAAGGCTGGATGGTTGACCTTTGGCTGGGTGCGCAGAGGGACGTGATTCTAGTAATTTGGGGCAGTATTGACCATGAAGCTGATTTACTGCAGGTACCTCATCTGAGATTGATGGTAACTGATGGCAAATGCCAAGGGGCATTTTTAGGGGAGGATCCAACAGAATTCGAAACAACTGACTGCAGCACAAGGCGGTAGCCTCTGGCTCTCTGAGGTTCCAGGGCCAGAACCCCAAGTCAGGGGGACAGTGAGAGGAGGCACACATGATGGAGAAATAAGGACAGCACAACTAATTCCTTCACTTATTTTGAGATGGAGTCTCACTCTATCGCCCAGGCTGGAGCACAGTGGCGCAATCTCGGCTCACTGAAACCTCCACCTCCTGGGTTCAAGTGTTTCTCCTGCCTCAGCCTCCTGAGTAGCTGGGATTACAGGTGCCCGCCACCACGCCCAGCTAATTTTTATATTTTTAGTAGAGGCAGGGTTTCACCATGTTGGCCAGGCTGGTCTCTAACTCCTGACCTTGTGATCTGCCCACCTCGGCCTCCCAAAGTGCCAGGATTACAGGCATGAGCCAGCACGCCCGGCCATTCCTTCACTTATGATAATTCAGCAAACAAGACAGATAAACACAATTCAAATCTTTGATTGCAGGAAATGGAGTTTAGCAGAGTTGCCTAAATGACGGTGGGATTAGAGGGTGGCACCGAGCCTGCCTGGGGAACAAGAGTCATCACCCAGGACGTGGCGTACACATGCAGCCTTGGAGGATGACTAGAACTTTCCCAGGTGGGTAGATCCAGGAAATGAGAACAGCTTGAGCAAAGTCACGGTGCATTCAGGACGTGAGTCCCTCACTCCAACGGGGGTACGTGTTGCACAGGGGAAGGGAACAAAAGATGATGCAGGGCATGACCTTGTGAAAGACCCCAAGTGCCTTTGGGCGGCCGAGGTGGGTGGATCACCTGAGGTCAGGAGTTCAAGACCAGCCTGCCCAATATAGCGAAACTCCATCTCCACTAAAAATACAAAAATTAGCCGGGCGTGGTGGTGGGCACCTGTAATCCCAGCTACTTGGGAAGCTGAGGCAGGAAAATTGCTTGAACCCAGGAGGTGGAGGTTGCAGTGAGCTGAGATCGTGCCATTGCACTCCAGCCTGGGCAACAAGAGCGAAACTCCGTCTCAAAAAAAAAAAACAAACAAACACGAGTGCCGTGCTAAGGAGTGTGGACTCGACCCTGATGGTTGAGAGGGATGGTTAAGCAAAGAATTGATACCTGTGGATCCGAAGGGCTGTTCTAATTCGTGGCATGGAAAAGTGATTCAGAAGTTGGCTGCAACTGGAAGATCAGGGAGGATCTGTTAGGAAAGAGAAAACAGGGCCAGGCCCAGTGGCTCACTTTGGGAGGTCAAGGCAGGCAGGTCACTAGAGGTCAGGAGTTCGAGACCAAGCCAGGCCAACAGGGTGAGACCTTTTCTCTACTAAAAATACAAAAATTAGCCAGGTGTGGTGGCACGCATCTGTAATCCCAGCTACTCGGAAAGCCAAGGCAGGAGAATTGCTTGAACCAGGGAGGCAGAGGTTGCAGTGAGCCGAGATCGCGCCACTGCACTCCAGCCTGGGCAACAGAACGAGACTCTTTCTCAGAAAGGAAAGAGGAAACAGGACTCAGGGGAAAGAGAAGACTTTCCAAGGTGGAGGTGCATCTGTGGTGCCCAGTTGCATTCGAGGGTGCTGGAAAGAGAATTAATTTGGAATGAATCTTCCTGATTTCCGCACTGGGCCAGCTCCATTCCCAGAAAGGGTGGGGAGGCTTGGGTTAGAAATAACAGCTTGAGCTTGGGACAGGTTGAGTTGGAAGGGTTGTTGGAACTGTTCAGGAGGCAGTAGGAAATATGGTTCTGGGCTGGGTGTGGTGGCTCATGCCTGTAATTCCAGCATTTTGGGAGGCCAAGGCTCACTTGAGCCCAGGAGTGTTCGAGACCAGCCTGGGCAACATAGCAAGAGTCCCATGTCTACACAAATAAAATAAATTAACTGAGCATTGTGGTACACACCTGTAGTCCCAGCTACTCAAGAGGCTGAGGCAGGAGTTTCACTTGAAGCCCACAGCTTGAGACCAGCCTGGGTAACACAGCTAGACCCCATCTCTACAAAGCTTTTTTTTTTTTTTTTTTAACTTAAAAAAATTTAAAGTTTTTTTAAAATTAAAAATTTTTAAGTTTTTTAAAATTAAAAAATTTTTTAGTTTTTTTAAAAGTTCCTTAAATTTTAAAAATGCTTAAGCTTTTTTTTAAAATTAAGCGTTTTAAAATTAAAAAAGTTATAAAGTCTTCTAACATTTAAAAAAATGTAAAGAAGTTTTTAAAAATTTTAAAACATGGGCTGGGTGTGGTGGCTCACACCTGTAATCCCAGCACTTTGGGAGGCTGAGGCACGAGGATCACTTGAGCCCAGAAGTTTGAGAACAGCCTGGGCAATATAAGGAGACCCTATTTCTACAAGTGATTAAAAAAAAAAATAGGTGTCGTGGCAGGCACCCATGGTCTCAGTTACCTGGGGGCTGAGGCAGGAGGACTGCCTCAGTCTGGGAGGTTGAGGCTGCAGTGAGCTGTGTGATCACACCACCACACTCCAACTTAGGTAACAGAATGAGACCCTGTCTCAAAAAAAAAAAAAAAAAAAAAGGTAGGGTGCAGTAGCCCACCCCTGTAATCCCAGCACTTTGGGAAGCCAAGGCAGACAGATCGCTTGAGTGCAGGAGTTCAAGACCAGCCTGAGTAACATGGCGAAACCCTGTCTCAACAAAAAATAGAAAAATTAGGGCAGGCACGGTGGCTCATTCCTGTAATCCCAGCACTTTGGGAAGGTGAGGCGGATCAGCTGTGGTCAGGAGTTTGAGAGCAGCCTGGACAACATAGTGAAACCCCATCTCTACTAAAAATACAAAAATTAGCTGGGCATGGTGGAACATGCCTGTAATCCCAGCTACTCGGGAGGCTGAGGCAGGAGAATCACTTGAACCTGGGAGGCAGAGGCTGCAGTGAGCTGAGATTGCGCCACTGCACTGCAGCCTGGGCAACAGAGTGATATGAGACACTGTCTCAAAAAATAAAAATTAGAAAAATTATCTAGATGAGGCGGTGTTCACCTGCGGTCCCAACTACCTGGGGGGCTGAGATGGGAGGATTGCTTGAACCCAGGAGGCGGAGAGCGCAGTGAGCCAAGACCACACCACTGCCCTCCAGCCTGGGCAACGGAGCAAGACCCAGTCTCAATAATGATGATGATATATGATTCTTCATCTAAGAGGAAGGACTGGAATTCTCCTCATGACCAGGGCAGCAGGTGCTCTGACTCGTGAAGGCTGCTCTTCCTCACGAGGTGGCTGCCCCCGTGGAGAGGGTGGATGCGCTTCCCTGGTAGTTATTTTCTCTGCGACTGAGGGAGAAATGATGAACCCAGGATTGCAATGGGTTTGTCCTGAATCCAGCAAAGGGGAAGAAAAGGGAATCATAAAGCACCCATCCCAGGGCAGGAGAGATGATGGATGCACTGTTCTATCAGCTCAGGGCCGGGAGGTGTGCAGGGGGTCAGGCGGCCTCTGTGCACAGAGGATTCTCCCGCTGCTCCTGAGACTTCACCCGCGTGGCTCTGTCTGCAGGACTGGTCATTCCTGCTGCTCAGAACCAGCCCACTCCACGCAGAGATCACCCGGGAGAACCCGGACTCCTTCCAGTCCTTCCCCGCCGGCTGCAGCTCTTCCTTCTCACTGTAGGCTGGGAACCAGGATGCCTGCCTTCCTAGGTATGGACGAGGTAGGTTTTAGGAGGTGGGATAGAACTGGGAGGGGGGGTGGCCAGGTCTGAAGGAGACCCCTGGGTGCCTGGAAGCATGCAGGGCACAGCACAGCAGCTCCGGCCATCTGAATTTCCGGGGAACATTGGACTGGGGGAAGTGAGGGGTGCCCAGGATGGATTGAGGGGAGGATTCTGGGTTCCTGGGAGAAGGTGGGGTCAGAGTGAGAAAGGGTAGCCCTCAGAAGGCTGGGCGTGGGGTTCTGGGGCCTAGGACAGGCAAAAGGCATACAGGTGTCTGGGAGGGAGGTGTCACAGTGACACCTCTCCAGCCTGCACTCCTGTCCCTGCCGCAGACCCCAACGCGAGCTGCTGGCCTGAGTCCAATGGGACAGCCCTGCAGGAGTTCGTGATCCTGGGCTGCTCCGCGTGCTGCTCTTCATCCTCTTCTTGCCGCTCTACCTGGCCACCCTGGCGGGGAACCTACTGATCCTGGGCCTGGCCCTGGTGGACCCCGCCCTGCACTCGCCAATGTACTTCTTCCTGGGGGCGCTGTCCGCGGCGGAGGCAGCCTACACGCTGGTGCTCACGCCACGCATGCTGGCCGGCTTCCTCCTGCCCTCCAGGGGCCAGGCTGTGGCCCCATCTACCTGCGCCGCCCAGATGGGCCTCTTCGTGGCCCTGGGGGGCTCCGAGTGCCTGCTGCTGGCTGCCATGGCCCTAGACCGCTACCTGGCCATCTGCCACCCACTCTACTACCCTCGGCTCATGACCATGGACGTCTGCTGGGGCCTGCTGGCCGCCTGCTGCACGGGTGGCTCTGTCCTGGCCCTGGGCCTCACCGCGGCCATCTTCCAGCTGCCCTTCTGCCGCGGCGGCCTGGTCAACCACGTCTTCTGCGACCTCCCGGCCGTGCTGGTGCTGGCCTGCGGGTGCCGGGCCCTGCAGGAGCGCGTCCTCCTGGTGGCCTGCCTGCTGCTGCTGGTGCTACCCCTGCTCCTCATCCTGCTCTCCTACACCCGGGTGCTGGTGGTCATCCTGGGTGTTGGGGGGGTCGCGGGCCGCCGCAAGGCCTTCAACACGGTGGCGTCCCACCTCACCGTGGCCGTGCTCCACTACGGCTGTGCCACGGCCATGTATGCCAGGCCCCTGAACAGCCGTTCCCTTGAGGAGGACAAGCTGGTCTCGCTCATCTATATCAACGTCACCCCGCTGCTGTACCCGGCCATCTACACGCTGCGGAACCGGGACATGCAGGAGGCCCTGCAACGCATGGTCGGCCAGAGGACGCTGGGGATGGCCACCAGGTCGATTTTGCCTAATGCTGGGTGCCAGGCGGTGTCTGTCCTGAGATTTCTCCCACTGAGGGGAATCTCACCATTCCGGAGCCATCTAAGCCTCCCCAACGCCTACGGGGCGTAAATCTAAGTATAGCACGCAAAGACCACCAATCCGACTCCAGCCTAGCGCTGCTGTGTCCGTTGACGTCTTGCGCTGGATGGTTCTTTGCTGTTGGGGGATGTCCCATGCGTTACAAAGTGCTTGGCCACGCTCTGAGTCTTTCTCTATTCACTGGATGCCGGTGGCACCCTCCACCCCACTACCCTGTGTGATAATCAAAAATGTTCTTGGGCTTGGCGCAGTGACTTATGCCTGTAACCCCAGCACTTTGGGAGGCCAAGGCAGGAGGATCTTGAGTCCAGGAGTTTGAGACCAGCCTGGCTAACACAGTGAAACCCCGCCTCTACAAAAATTGGCCAGGTGTACTGCTGTGTGCCTGTAGTCCCAGCTACGTGGGAGGCTGAGGCGGGAGGATCACTTGAGCCCAGGGGGTGGAGGCTGCAGTGAGCTATGATTGCAGGACTGTACTCCAGCCTGGGTGACAGAGCAAAGCACCATCTCAAACAAAAAAATACCTCCTGAAGGGCCCATTTAGGAGCCAGGAACCTCAGAGGCATGGTCAGTGCAGGTAACCTCTGCCTACCTAACCACCTGGCTGGTGGATGTGCACGCCTATCAAGGCTGATTGGGAAGAATTATGTCTACGCCAGTGAGGAGCACCAAGAAGGAAGCTTACAATGGCTTCAGGAGTCTTGGGAAAGAGGAAGAGTCTCTTCATACCATTTCCATCCTTATCTGTGGCTTCTTGAGGCTGGTGTCAGGAAACCTGAAACACAAAAGCCCTAGCCCTGGAGCAGGAGAGCCTCCCAGCCTTCTCCCCAAATGCTACCGGTATATGGAACATGATCACCCCTAAACAGATTTAAGACAGCTGGTTTTTTTGTGTGTATGCATTTTGTTTTGTTTTTTTGTTTTTGTTTTTTAGATGGAGTCTCACACTATTGCCCAGGCTGGAGAGCAATGGTTCGAACTCAGCTTACTGCAACCTCCGCCTTCTGGGTTCAAGCGATTCTCCTGCCTCAGCCTCCCGAGTAGCTCGGATTACAGGTGCCCGCCACCATGCCCAGCTAATTTTTTGTATTTTTAGTAGAGACGGTTTCACTACGTTGGCCACGCTGGTCTTGAACTCCTGACCTTGTGATCCGCCCGCCTTGGTCTCCCAAAGTGCTGGGATTACAGGCATGAGCCACCACGCCTGGCCTACGACAGCTCTTTTTAAGGACTTTTTTAGAGCAGTTTAGGTTCACAGCACAATTGAGAGGAAGGTACAGAGACATCCCATTTACCCCTGTCCCTAAACAAGATGCACTTCACTGAGGTTATGTTAGATTCGTTAGATTCCAGAGAAACATTGGTTGAGGGACTCTTCTTTCCAAAATATTTTTGCTTCCAAAAGCTGTTTCAAACACCATGACACCAAAACCCTGTTTTGGGTTTTTTGGGTTTTTTTTGAGACAAAATCTTGCTCTGTCATCCAGGCTGGAGTGCAGTGGTGTGATCTCGGCTCACTGCAACCTCTGCCTCCCGGGCTCAAGCAATTCTCTTGCCTGAGCCTCCCAAGTAGCTGGGATTACTAAGATTACAGGCATGCACCAGCATGCTCGGCTAATTTTTGTATTTTTCATAGTGATGGGGTTTTACCATGTTGGCCAGGCTGGTCTCAAACTCCTGACCTCAGGTGATCCGCCCACCTCAGCCTCCCAAAGTGTTGGGTTTACAGGTGTGAGCGACCGAGCCCAGCCAGAAATATAAACTAGTTGACTGTGAGTTATCAGATGTCATGAAATTGTTAGCTTCCAGGTTCAGGGGCTCTGTAATACGTGACGACAAACAGAAGAAATGGTATGTGGTGCTGCAGTGGGCCTCTCTGGTTTAATAATATGTTCATCTTACTCCAGTTCTGTATCACAAATACAGAAGGGTATAATTTAGCATAGAAAGTCTCCATAGATCTTCTATATATTATGGTATGTATGTCTACAGATTCACAATTAGGTTCTGTTCACCAGTGCAACACAAAAATAAAAATTACCTGTCTGTAGCACACTCGGAACACACCCCTGCGTCCCTCTGGGACGTTCTCATGCTTTTTAGATCTGTTAGTCGTAATGATTTCATTTCTTCCCATAGCCTGGGCAACAAGAGTGAAACTCCATCTGAAAAGAAAAAAAAACTTCATATCCACAGTTGTCTTTATAATTAAGTATATCCTGGCTAAAGTGGCTCAGGCCTGTAATCCCAGCACTTTGGGAGGCCGAGGTGGGCAGATCATGAGATCAGGAGTTCGAGACCAGCCTGACCAACATGGTGAAATTCCATCTCTACTAAAAACAAAAAGTTGGCCAGGCACGCTGGCGGGCACCTGTAATCCCACCTACTCAGGAGGCTGAGGCAGGAGAATCACATGAACCTGGGAGGCGGAGGTTGCAGTGAGTCGAGATTGCACCACTGCACTTCAGCCTGGGTGACAGAACGAGGACTCTGTCTCAAAAAAAAAAAAAAAGTATACTTACAAAAATAGATCACTCTACATTACCATTACCCTTCCATCGTTAGTTTTAACAGACCATGCTTTTTTGTTGTTTGTTTTTGAGACTGAGTCTCACTCTGTCACCCAGCCTGGAGTGCAGTGGTGCGATCTCGACTCACTGCAATCTCCGCCTCCCGGGTTCAAGCGATTCTCCTGCCTCCAGCCTCCTGAGTAGCTGGAATTCCAGGTGCCTGCCACAATTCCCGGCTAATTTTTTGTACTTTTAGTAGAGCCGAGCTTTCACCATGTTGGCCAGACTGGTCTTGAACTCCTGACCTCAGGTGATCCACTCGCCTCGGCGTCCCAAAGTGGTGGGATTACAGGCGTGAGCCACAGCGCCCAGCTGACCATGCGTTCCTTAAGCCACCAAAGTGGCCGAATTTCATCCCGATATGGGACCTCTGCCTAGGGTGGCGTCGTAGTTTTGGTTGAGGGCTGTTTCCCTGGCGATGTCCCTCCTAGAGGTTCGGCGACCTCGTGATGTGACTTTGTGACGATCCCACGGTCTCTTCACCCGTGCAGCTTCTCCCTCGTGTGGATCCCGTGGTGGCGGATGAGCTTGGCGGATGAGGTTCGCCTTCTGGGAGAAGGTCTTCCCGCAGTCGGAGCACTCGTACGGTTTCTTCCCCGCGAGTCCGCCTGTGGATCAGGAGGCAGGAGTTCTGGGAGAAGCTTTCCCGCGCTCCGCGCAGCCGTAGGGCTTCTCCCCCGTGTGAGTCCTCTGATGCAGGATGAGGTGTGACTTCTGGAAAAAGGCCTTTCCGCATTCCCCGCAGCCGTAGGGCTTCTCCCCGGTGTGGATCCTGGAGTGGATGAGGCGGCAGGATTTCCGGGAGAAGGACCGCGCGCATCCCCCGCAGCCGCAGGGCTTCTCCCCCGTGTGAGTCCACTGATGCAGGGTGAGGTGTGACTTCTGGAAAAAGGCCTTTCCGCATTCCCCGCAGCCGTAGGGCTTCTCCCCGGTGTGGATCCTGGAGTGGATGAGGCGGCAGGATTTCCGGGAGAAGGACCGCGCGCATCCCCCGCAGCCGCAGGGCTTCTCCCCCGTGTGGGAGCGAAGGTGCTCGATGAGGCGCGACTTGTGGCAAGTTTTCTCACACTCCCAACACTTGTAAGGCTTCGCTCCGGCGTGAACTGTGCCCGGGACACACAGGCGTGTCTTCCGGAAGATCGTTTTACCACTTCTGCTGTCTCTAGCGGGTTTCTCCTTTGTGTGAGTTCCCTGTTTGTCAGGACAAACCTTCTCCCTGAAACCACTCCCCCGTTCACTGCACGCAGTGATTTCTCCCCCGCGTGGACCCCGTGACGTACCCTGAGGTCCGATCTGCAGGACAAGGCTTTCCCACACTTCGTGCATTCGTGGGGTTTCTCACTACTGGCTCCCTGAGCTGCAGGAAATCCCTCGTCACAGCTTAAAGCACTTCTACACTGGTGACCTCCGCGTGGATTCGCTCCTGAAGGTGGAGTTTCAAGTTGCGAATAGAGAACAAGTTTCCGTGGCCGTCGCACTCAAATCTCCTCCTCGCCAGGTAGGCGTTAGGAGTGAAGTCCAGGTTACACATCAAACTCTTTCTGCACAAGTCACATGTGCGGACCTGCTGAAGGAGGTTTGGGTTCTGATGGAGTTTTTTTCCTAGTTCGTTACAGTCATGAAGCTCATTTCGGGTCCAGTCTTTCTTGTCTAGGACCGTATTGCTCAAACGTTGGTCTTGGTGTTGCTGTTGGCTATCTGGCTGGGTAGCAACTTGCCAAACTTCTTCTAGAAAAAAAAAAACAAAACACAAACTCTTGGGTTTTTTTTCTTTGAGACGGAGTCTCACTCCATTGCCCAAGCTGGAGTGTACTGGCATGATCTTGGCTCACTGCAACCTCTGCCTCCCAGGTTCAAGTGATTTTCCCGCCTCAACCTCCTGAGTAGCTGGGATTACAGGTGCCAGCCACCATGCCCAGCTAATTTTTGTATTGTTAGTACAGACAGGGTTTCACCATTTTGGCCAGGCTGGTCTTGAACTCCTGGCCTCAGGTGATCTGCTGGCCTCGGCCTCCCAAAGTGCAGGGATTACAGGCGTGAGCCACCGCACCCGGCCATAAATTTGTTAATCTTGGAGTACTGTATCACAAAACTGTTGGCAGAAAAGCTTGAAGGGAGCATTCATTTTGTGGTTTTAAGCCTAATTGCCTGTAATCCCAGCTACTCAGGAGGCTGAGGTGGGAAGGTCGCTTGAGCCTGGGAGGTTGAAGCTGTACTGAGCCATGATCACACCACCACACTCCAGCCTGGGTGATGGAGTGAAACTCTGTCCCAAAAAGTAGTAAAACCAAGTTCCCGGTCCCTTTCTTAAGGCCTGGGTTACACAGAGGCCTTCACTATCCACCCTTCCCATGTTCTCCCGACCTATGCTCCCTTTCATTCTGTATACCAACTGGATTTTCTCAAAACATGAGTTCCTTTTTGTTGTTGAGATGGAGTCTCACTCTGTCGCCAGGCTGGAGTGCAGTGGCGCAATCTCGACTCACTGCAACCTCAGCCTCCTGGGTTCAAGCGATTCTCCTGCCTCAGCCTCTCAAGTAGCTGGGATTACAGGCATATGCCACCACACCCGGCTAATTTTTTGTATTTTTAGTAGAGACAGGGTTTCACCATGTTGGTCAGGCTGGCCTCAGGTGATCCGCCCACCTGGACATTCCAAAGTGCTGGGATTACAGGCTTGAGTCACCGCACCCAGCCATGAGGTCTTTATTGTTAAAGGAATTATCTTAGAGCTAGCAGCATTTTCTGCAGTGACTTATTCTCACGTGGACCTATGGATCTTTATGATGTCCAACAGAAGAATACTAGAGTACACACAAGCCATCCTGGCCTCAGATTCCCTGCTATCTCCTGATGCCTGTATTACCACTTGTTTTTGTTTTGGTGACAGGGTCTCACTCTGTCACCCAGGCTGAAGCATGGTAGTGCAATCATGGCTCATTGCAGCCTCAAACTCCCGGGCTCCAGCGATCATCCCACCTCAGCCTCCCAAGTAGCTGGGACTACAGGTGCATGCCACCACGTCCAGCTAGTTTTTAAAATTGTTTTTGTAGATATGGGGGTCTCACGATGTTGCCCAGGCTTGTCTTGAGCTTGTGGCCTCAGGCGATCCTCCTGCCTTGGCCTCCCAATCAGCTGGGATTATAAAAATTAGCCAGGCATGGTGGCTCATGCCTAGTTTCTTTTTTTGTAGAGATGGAGTTTTGCTATGTTGCCCAAGCTAGTCCCGAACTCCTGGCCTCAAGCGATTCTTTTGCCTCAGCCTCTCTAAATGCTGAGATTACAGGCATGAGCCACCACACCTGGTATATCTTCATTTGCATTTTAAACTAAAGATGCTACCTGCTGCCTCACCTCTGAGGCTCATGTCCAACTCAAGGGTGTCACTCCTCTGTTTAGAAGTTCCTGGCTGGGTGCAGTGGCTCACACCTGTAATCCCAGCACTTTGGGAAGCGAAGGTGGGCAGATCACCTGGGGTCAGGAGTCTGAGACCAGCCTGGTCAACATGGTGAAACCCCATCTCTACTAAAAATACAAAAATTAGCCAGGCATGGTGGCGCATGCCTGTAATCCCAGCTACTTGGGAGACTAAGGCAGGAGGACTGCTTGATCCCGGGAGGCAGAGGTTGCAGTGAGCCAAGACTGTACCACTGCACTCCAGCCTGGGCGACAGAGAACGATTCTCTCAAAAAAAAAAAAAAAAAAAAAAAAAAAAAAGTTCCTGGCCAGGCGCAGTGGCTCACACCTGTAATCCCAGCACTTTGGGAGGCCGAGGCAGGTGGATCACCTGAGGTCAGGAGTTCGAGACCAGCCTGACCAACATGGAGAAACCCCCTTTCTACTAAAAATACAAAAAAATTAGCTGGGCGTGGTGGCACATGCCTGTAATCCCAGGTACTCGGGAGGCTGAGGCAGGAGAATCCCTTTAACTTGGGAGGCAGAGGTTACAGTGAGCCAAGATCATGCCACTGCACTCCAGCCTGGGCAACAAGAGCGAAATTCTGACACAAAGAAAAAAAAAATAGTTCCTGAGCTGAACTGCTGATTTTTTTTTTTTTTTTTTTGAGATGGAGTCTCAGCTCTGTAGCCCAGACTGGAGTCCAGTAGCGCGATCTTGGCTCACTACAAGCTCCGCCTCCCAGGTTCACACCATTCTCCTGCCTCAGCCTCCCGAGTAGCTGGGACTACAGGCACCTGCCACCACACCAGGCTAATTTTTTTTATTTTTTATTTTTCAGTAGAGACGGGGTTTCACCATGTTAGCCAGAATAGTCTCGATCTCCTGACCTTGTGATCCGCCCGCCTCAGCCTCCCAAAGTGCTGGGATTACAGGCGTGAGCCACTGCGCCCAGCCGAACTGCTGAATTTCTGAGAGGTAAAGACCACCTGTTCATCTCCGCCATCAGATTTCTAGGGTGAGACCCATCCAGGGGTATTTTTAAAGCTCCCCAAGTAATTTTCGTGTGGATCATCAATTAATTAGCAGCGTCCTGAACAAACACGTGACAAAGAATCCTTCTCCTGATCCAAAGAGAGATTAAAGGAGTGTCCCCCAGAGCTTTTCAAAGAAACACGGACAAATGAAATAACAGCTCTTCTCCCCATGGGGTTATACTGAGTACAGCCCATTAGGCAGAATGGAGCCATATTACATGGTTTTGAAAGAAGAATTTAAAAGTCATATAAAAGGTAATGTACTAGGCTGGATAGTAGAGTAACCAGATGCGTGAAGTAAACAAAGTTGACATTAACCTCTAAGATCGGCCAGGCACAGTGACTCACACTTGTAATCCCAGCACTTTAAGAGGCCGGGGTGGGAGGATCGCTTGAGCCCAGGAGTTCAACACAATCCTGGGCAACATCGTGAGACCCCATCTCTACAAAAAAAACCTTGAAGATGAGCCAAGTTTCTTTTTCTTTTTTTTTTTTCTTTTTCTTTTTTTTTTTTTTTTAAGAAACAGGGTCTTGCGTGATCATAGCTCACTGCAACCTCGACCTCCTGGACTCAAGCGATCCTCCAGCCTCAGCCTCCCAAAGTGCTGGGACTACAGGTGACAGCTGCCATGCCTGGAGGGTTTAATTACTTCTGATTCCATTACTGGTGCCAGCTGATGTTCGATTTTTGTTTTTTTGAGATGCGGTCAAGCTCTGTTGCCCAGGCTGGAGGAACCACAACTCATTGTAGCCTCAACCTCCTGGGCTCAAGTGATCCTCCCGCCTCAGCCCCCGATTAGATGAGACTACAGGCACGTGCCACCACGCCCAGCTAATTTTTGTATTTTTAGTAGAAATGGGGTTTCACCCTGTTGGCCAGGCTGGTCTCAATCTCCTAAACCCATGTGATCTGCCTGCCTCAGCCTCTCAAAGTGCTGGGATTGCAGGTGTGAACCACCATGCCTGGCCCCTGAATAAGCATTTAATAGAAAATAACCCAGCCCCTTCGTTTTCTGCAGCAGAAACTGGGTGATCAGCATAAATCAATGCCACAGGAAGGTGAGCTGGGAGGGAGACAGCAGTGATTTAACCTCATCAAGTTGGCCAGGTGCAATGGCTCACACCTGTAATCCCAGCACTTTAGGAGGCTGAGGTGGGTGGATCACGAGGTCAGGAGATCGAGACCATCCTGGCCAACATGGTGAAACAGGATCTCCACTAAAAATACAAAAATTAGCCAGGTGTGGTGGTGCACGCCTGTAGTCCCAGCTACTCGGGAGGCAGAGGTTGCAGTGAGCCGAGATCACGCCACTACACTCCAGTCTGGCAGACAGAGTGAGACTCCATCTCAAAAATAGTCATTAAGTACACTAAAGGACAGGAATAGCTTTCTCCAGTTTCTGGGTATGAAGAAGAGAAAGGGGACTAAATTTTACGTGTGGCAAAGATGTTTTTGAGGCATTTCACAGTGAAAGAAAAAGATGAAAACAACAACAAACGGCACGCCCAGCCAAAATCCCAGGCTTTTAAGAACAGTTGCCTGAAACAAGAGGACATCCGGCCAGGCGCCATGGCTCACACCTGTAATCCCAGCACTTTGGGAGGCCAAGGCAGGTGGATCACCTGAGTTCAGGAGTTTGAAACCAGCCTGACCAACATGGTGAAACCCGGTCTCTACTAAAAATACAAAATAAGTCACTCATGGTGGCAGGCGCCTGTAATCCCTGCTACTCAAGAGGCTGAGGCAGGAGAATGGCTTGAACCTGGGAGGTGGAGGTTGCAATGAGCTGACATGGCGCCACTGCACTCCAGCCTGGGCAACTGAGTGAGACTCCATCTCAAAAAACAAGACAAGACAACATCCACGGGTTCTGCTTTGCAGACTTCCAGGAGCCTCATCCCCCGGCCCCCTGCAGGCCACCCGCTCACCTGGGAAGCTCCACGTCCTTATCTCTTCCTCCTCCATCCATGGCTCCTTCCCCTGCTCCAAACTGGAGATCACAGCTGGTTTGCTGACTTGACACCCTGTTGGGGAGAAACAGTTAAAGGATTTGTGCTGAGCCAGCTGGGCCTTCCAAGCAAGCAGACAGTTCAGCCTGCAAAACAAAAGGTGGACGTCTCAGCCACAGAGAGCTGTTTCGCTTGGCAGGATAACTTCACAAGGACTCCAGTGGGATCGAGACTCTGACCACTGAAACCCAAGGCCAAGCACTTTTATTTTTCACACAGGGTCTTGCTCTGTTGCCCAGGCTGGAGTGCAATGGCACAATCACAGCTCACTGCAGCCTCAATCTCCTGCACTCCACTCAAGTGGTCCTCCCGTCTCAGCCTCCCGAGTAGCTGGGACTACAAGCAGGCATCACCACCCTCAACTAATTTTTTAATTTTTTTGTAGAGATGGGGTTTTGCCATGTTGCCCAGGCAAGTCTTGAACTCGGGCCTCAAGTGATCCTTCCATTTGAGACTCGCAAGTAGCTGGGACTGCAGGCACATGCCACCATGCCTGGCTAATTTTTTATTTTTTGTTTGTATAGATCGGGTCTTACACCTGTAGCTCAAGCAATCCTCCCACCTCGGCCTCCTGAAGTGCTGGGATCACAGGCATGAGCCACTATGCCCAGCCTAGCACTTTCAGTGCGTGAGCAGTTTCCCAGTTTTATACAACTAAGAAAAAGCGTTCATGTAACCCGAGGACCACGGGGAAGTCTTCCTCACCCACAGAGAGCAGGTGGCTGTAGTTCTCCAGCATCACATCCTGGTACAGGGCCCTCTGCTCCAGGTCCAGCTGCTGCCACTCTTTCCGGGTGAAGCCCACAGCCACGTCCCCGAATGACAGTGATCCCTGGAACAGCACATGGCTGATTAATGTGGAGTGGTTGGCACTGGGTACCATGGCAAAGGCATAGAGGAGACTGATCTTACACCTTCCGAGGTCAGCTTTCCCCATATTAGGTTACATAGGAAGCTGAGCACACCCCTAACTTTGTACTACACTTTGTGGAAGAGAAAAAAAATAATCATTAGAAAAAAAATCTCGACCAGGTGCAGTGGCTCACGCCTGTAATCCCAGCACTTTGAGGGGCTGAAATGGGTGGATTGCTTGAGGTTAGGAGTTTGAGACCAGCCTGGCCAACATAGTGAAATCCCATCTCTACAAAAAATATATTAGATGGATGTGCTGGTGGGTGCCTATAATCCCAGCTACCAGGGAGGCTCAGGCAGGAGAATTTCTTCAACCCAGGAGGCATAGGTTGTAGTGAGCCGAGATCCCGCCCTTGCACTCCAGGCTAGACAACAGAGTGAGACTCCATCTTTAAAAAAAAAAAAAAAAAAAAGCATGTGAGGGTTGGGGGGCTTTCGTCACTGTGGCAGAGGTCAAGGGGGGATGCTGGGTAGAAAGAGCTGTGGTGGGTCCCCCAGACACATGCTGCTGGGGTGGTGAGGGATGTTCATAGGCAAATGGGTGACCCAAATTGTCCCCAATGGTGAGACAAGCGCTTGCAGAGGAGGGGCAGGAAGCAGGGCACAGCCCGGGGGCAGCAGCAGGGACCGGGAGCTATGTGGGGGTGGGGAGAGGCAATCCACAAAGCAGCCCAGAGCTCTGATCACCCTACGGACCCTGGGTTCTCTTCCAGACCACACTCTGATCTCTAGAAAACTTATGACCAAGAGCTAAAGGCTGCTGAAGCCAGTGACTTGTTTTTTTGAGACAGGATCTCACTGTGTTGCCCAGGCTGGAGTGCAATGTGCAATATCGGCTCACTGCAACCTCCACCTCCTGGGTTCAAGTAATTCTCCTGCCTCAGCGGCCCAAGTAGCTGGGATTACAGGCATACGCCAAGCTAATTTATGTATTTTTAGTAGAGACGGGGTTTCACCATGAGGCCAGGCTGGTCTCAAACTCCCGACCTCAGGTGGTCCAGCTACCTCAGCCTCCCAAAGTGCTGGGATTACAGGTGTGAGCTATCATGCCTGGCGTCTACGTAGTGTAGTATATGTATATACATTACATATATATATAGTCAATGTAGTTTACATACATGTATATATATATACAATGTCTACATAGTTTTTATACATACACATCCAATGTCTACATAGTTAATTCATGTCTGTAATTTCTATGTAATTTATTCATACATAATTTCTATATAAATATATAATTTCCGTGTAAATATATAATTTCTATAGATATGCCTCTCATGGGTTTATTCATGAAATAACATATGAAAAGCACAGAGACCACAAAAGTGCTGGACAGACAGCGTTTAACCCGGTCATTGTCATCTTCAGTACACAGACTGCCCTAACACAGAGTCACTCCCAGTGGGATTTGCCTTCCTACAGTGGCTTCTGGCTGGGCACGGTGGCTCATGCCTGTAATCCTAGCACTTTGGGAGGCTGAGGCAGGCGGATCACGAGGTCAGGAGATCGAGACCATCCTGGCTAACATGGTAAAACCCCATCTCTACTAAAAATACAAAAAAGTTAGCCAGGCATGGTGGCAGGCGCCTGTAGTCCCAGCTACTCGGGGGGCTGAGGCAGGAGAATGGCATGAACCTGGGGGGCAGAGGTTGCAGTGAGCCGAGATCGCGCCACTGCACTCCAGCCTGGGCGACAGAGCAAGACTCCATCTCAAAAAACAAAAACAAAAACAAAAAACCAACAGTGGCTTCCAAGAAAGACAACAAGGGAAACCTCCAGCTTCACAGACAGGGTGGGTGTGGCTCGCCACCTTGTTCTGGCCTCTCCTACTGCTCTGAGACATTTCTGGTGTGAAACACCCAGACATCCCTGGCTTCACAAAGCACAAAGAAACCCAGGCCCTGTGAAAGTTTTCCTTCCTGGAGTGGACAGTGGTAATGTTCATGAGGCCTCATCTTCCTCTGGGACCAGCCCCTTCCTGCCCCTGTGCACAGCTGCCTGGACAGAGGGCCTAATACACCTGAGCTAGGCTGGACCAACAGAATCCTCCCCGAAGAGCTTTCAAAATTGGATCAATGAAGGGAGATTCAGTCCCTCACAGCGGCAGAACTTGCAGCTGGGAGGAGAGGAGCTGGGGCCACGCTATTTCTGGCCACATAGAGTCAGCATGAGAAGAAAGTCACACAAGTGCGGGGTGCAGTGGCTCACGCCTGTAATCCCAGCACTTTGGGAGGCCGAGGAGGGCGGACATGAGGTCAGGAGATCGAGACCATCCTGGCTAACATGGTGAAACCCTGTCTCTACTAAAAATACAAAAAATTAGCCAGGCATGGTGGCGGGCATCTGTAGTCCCAGCTACTGGGGAGGCTGAGGCAGGAGAATGGCGTGAACCCGGGAGGGGGAGCTTGCAGTGAGCTGAGATTGCGCCAGTGCACTCCAGCTTGGGTGACAGAGCGAGACTCCATCTCCAAAAAAAAAAAGAAAAAGTCACAGAGGCAGAGAACAGGGAACAAAGATTCCTGGCGATACCTGGTTTGCCAGATGCCTCTGGAGCCTGACTGCACACCAGCTCTTCCCAGGGCTCGCGTGCTGCCTTATAGATTTTTTTTTTTTTTTTTTTTTTTTTGAGACAGGCTCTCCCTCTGTTGCCCAGGCTGGAGTCCAAAGGCACGATCACAGCTCATTGCAGCCTCGACCTCCTAGGCTCAAGTGATCCTCCCACCTTAGCCTCCCGCGCAGCTGGGAGTACAAGCATGTGCCACCACGCCTGGCTAATTTTTGTATTTTTTGTAGAGATGGGGTCTTGCCACATTACCTAGGCTGGTCTTGAACTCCTGGCCTTAAGCAATCCTCCTGCCTCAGCTTCCCAAAGTTCTAGAATTACTTTTTTTTTTTTAATCCTAACCTACTTCTAGTTGGATTTCTGGCTTTTCCAACTTCAAGGATTAGAACTTCTCACCAGTGCACTCCACACTCACACATTCCTAGAACCCGGGGTGAAGAGCAGAAGAAGGAGAATGCTTCCAGGCTGATGGAAAACACTGATGTCACTCACATGCAAAGAGAGCTAACAGCCAAGTGGGCGGATCACCTGAGGTCAGGAGTTCGAGACCAGCCTGGCTAATATGATGAAACTCCATCTCTAAAAATACAAAAATTAGTCGGGCGTGGTGGCACATGCCTATATTCCCAGCTGCTCAGGAGGCTGAGGCAGGAGAATCACTTGAACCCAGGAGGTAGAGATTGCAGTGAACCAACATAGTGCCACTGCACTCCACCCTGGGCGACAGAGCCAGACTCCATCTCAAAAAAAATTTTTTTAATTAAAAAAAACCATTATGGCAAGCAATTTCTGACGAGATCAGGCATGTTCAGGGTGGTGTGGTGGTAGACATGGCAGGCTGTTTCAAGAACACACAGTTCATTCATTCATTCCTCTAGATAATGCAGTGTTACATCCAGGTCACTGGGCACCGCACAAGGCTGTCTCTGTAGACCTGAGTGTTCTGCATCCCCAAACAACCAGAATCACAGACGGCTGCTTTGGCATAATATCTGCTGTTTATACAGAGAGGAAGAAAAGTCACAAGAGATTTCCTGTTGTGTTTCTTTCAAGGTGGTTGTTATTGAGGAACGGGCCTGCTACATCTTGCATACAAAGATCAAATATATCTTTAAATGCCCTAAAGAGCTGTATTTCCCCTGAGAAGTACACACGGTTGTCCAAAACAGACAACACAAGTCATATATTAGATGGAATCTGCCTGCCTTTTTAAAGTGACAGAAATGTCAGATATAAATTTACAAGGCATCGGGCTGGGCGTGGTGGCTCATGCCTGTAATCCCAGTACTTTGGGAGGCCGAAGTGTGTGGATCACTTGAGGTCAGGAGTTCGAGACCAGCCTGGCCAATGTGGTGAAACCCTGTCTTTACTAAAAATACAAAAATTAGCTGTGTGTGGTGGCAAGTGCCTGTAAGGAGGCTGAGGCAGGAGAATCGCTTGAACCCAGGAGGCAGAGGTTGCAGTGAGCCAAGATTATGCCACTGTATTCCAGCCTGGGTGACAGAGCAAGACTCCGTCTCAAAAAAAAAAAAAATTTATAAGGCATCTCATAACTGCGGCAGCCTCTACAGTATCTCCACCCTGCCCTTCCCACAACCTTGATCTTCCATTCTCTTCCTGTTTTCACTGATCCTGATTTCCGTTTGCATTTTGTTTTATCGGATACCCATTTTTTTTTTTTTTTTTTTTTAAGACAGAGTCTCACTCTGTCACCCAGGCTGCAGTGCAATGGCGCGATCTCAGCTCAGTGCAACCTCTACCTCCTGGGTTCAAGTGATTCCCCTGCCTCAGCCTCCTGAGTAGCTGGGATTACAGGCTCGTGCCACCACACCTGTCTAATTTTGTATTTTTAGTAGAGACACGGTTTCACCACGTTGGCCAGGCTGGTCTTGAACTCCTGACCTCAGGTGATCCGCCTACTTTGGCCTCCCACAGTGCTGGGATTACCAGCGTGAGCCACCACGCCCAGCCTTTATTAGTCATGTTCTTATGAGCATCCGAAATCCCTGCTGAAAAAATGCAGTAGAAAGAAATGCCACACTCACCTGGGCCATGGTTCTTCCTTGCTGTTCTGGAAAAGCGGACACCTGTGAAGGCAGACATCAGGGTGGGGAGAGAGGATATGAGAGGCCATGCTTGCCTGTGGGCTCCCAATCAACTGCTGGGACCACCCCCGCCCTGGCACAGGTGGGAGAAAACCTCCTCTGAAGGGTCCCCATTATCAAAGCAAAGCCCTCACCTTGCAAATGTCATAGGGACTCAATCTTGTGAGGCCTGACTTGGATTTTTTTTTGTTTTTTGAAATGGGGTTTCACTGTGTCGCCCAGGCTGGAACACAGCGATGCAATCACGACTCAGTGCAGCCCTGGACTCCCAGGCTCCAGCGATCCTCCCACATCAGCCTCCCGAGAAGCTGGGACTATAGGTGTGTCACATGCCCAGCTAATATATATATATATATATATATTTTTTTTTTTTTTTTCTTTTGAGACAGAGTCTCACTCTTTCGCCCAGGCCGGACTGCAGTGACGCTATCTCGGCTCACTGCAAGCTCCGCCTCCCGGATTCATGCCATTCTCCTGCCTCAGCCTCCCGAGTAGCTGGGACTACAAGCGTGTGCCACCATGCTTGAATAATTTTTTGTATTTTTAGTAGAGACGGGGTTTCACCGTGTTAGCCATGATGGTCTCGATCTCCTGACCTCGTGATCTGCCCTCCTCGGCCTCCCAAAGTGCTGGGATTACAAGCGTAAGTCACTGCGCCCAGCCATGCCCAGCTAATTTTTAAATTTTTTGGTAGAGACAGGGTCTCACTGTATTGCCCAGGCTGGTCTCAAACTCCTGGGTTCAAGCAATCTGCCTGCCTCAGCCTCCCAAAACCTTGGGATTAGAGGGGTGAACCACCACGACTGACTGGAGTTTTTCTTAATGAGTATGTGCATCTGTGTCTCAGTAACCAATGTGCAATTTACTACAATCCCCACCCATTACCCAAAAATGTAATTACTAGAAATTTATTCTGAAGAAACAGGCCGGACACAGAGGCTCACGCCTGTAATCACCACACTTTGGGAGGCCGAGGCAGGTGCATCACCTGAGGTCAGGAGTTCAAGACCAGCTTGGCCAATATGGTGAAACCCCATCTCTACTAAAAATACAAAAATCAGCTGGGTGTGGTGGCATGTGCCTGTAATCCCAGCTACTCAAGAGGCTGAGGCAGGAGAATCTCTTGAACTTGGGAGGCAGAGGTTGCGGGGAGCCAAGATTGCGCCATACCACTGCACTCCAGCCTGAGCGACACAGCAAGACTCCATCCCCCCCAAAAAATAAGAAAACTTTTTTGAGGGGATAGGGTCTTGCTGTTGCCCAGGCTGGAGTGCAGTGGTGCAATCTCGGCTTCCTGCGACCTGTGCCTCCTGGGTTCAAGTGATTCTCATGCCTTAGCCTCCCACATAGCTGGGATTACAGGCACACACCAGCAAGCCTGGCTAATTTTTTGTATTTTTACTAGATATGGGGTTTCACCATGTTGGCCAGGCTGGTCTCCAACTCCTGACCTCAGGTGATCCACCCACCTCAGCCTCCCAAAGTGCTGGGATTACAGGCGTGAGCCACCATGCCCGGCCTATTTTTATTTTTTGTAGAGGCCAGGCGCAGTGTTTCACCCCTGTAATACCAGCTACTTGGGAGGCTGAGGCAGGAGAATCGCTTGAGCCTCTGAGGTGGACGTGGCAGTGAGCTGTGATCGTACTACTGTTCTCCAGCCTGGGCAACAGAGTGAGACTCCGTCTAAAAACCAAAACATATATATATGCTTTTTGTAGAGTCATGGTCCTGCGATGTTGCTCAGGCTGGTCTCGAACTCCTGGCCTCAAGTGATCCTCCCACCTTGGCCTCCCAAAGTGCTGGGATTACAAGCATGCATCACTGTGCCTGGCCTGTTTCTTGTTTGTATACATCGACTACAAACTACAGCACATGTAATAAGTTTGTAAACATACATCTATAAACAAAAAATTCTGGGCCAGGCACAGTGGCTCAAGCCTGTAATCCCAGCACTTTGGGAGGCGGAGGCGGGTGGATCACTTGAGGTCAGGAGTTCGAGACCAGCCTGACCAACATGGTGAAACCCCATCTCTACTAAAAATACAAAATTAGCCGGGCATGGTGGCGGGTGCCAGTAATCCCAGCTACTCGGGAGGCCGAGAGGCAGGAGAATCACTTGAACCAGGGAGGCGGAAGTTGCAGTGAGCCAAGATCGCGCCACTGCACTCCAGCCTGGGCAACAAAGCAAAACCCCATCTCAAAAAATAAAATAAAAAAGATTCTGAAGAAAAGACACAGAATATTAACAATGATTATCTTTGCATCGTAGGACTTTCATTTGGTTGGTTTTGTTTTGGTGTTTTTTCTTCAGATAGGGTCTCGCTCTGTTGCCCAGGCTGCAGTGCAGTGGCACATTCACAGCTCGCTGCAACCTCTGCCTCCCGGGCTCAATTGATCCTCCGGCCTCAGCCTCCCAAGTAGCTGGGACTACGACACATACTACCATGCCTGGCTAATTTTTGTATTTTTTGTGGAGACAGGGTTTCACCATGTTGCCCAGGCTGGTCTCGAACTCCTAGGGGCTCAAGTGATCCTCCTGCCTCAGCCTCCCAAAGTTGCTGGGATTACAGGCATGAGCTGCCTCACTGGGCGGATTTTTTTCTTAACATATTGATATTTTCTAATTTCTTCAACGATAAATTGGTGCTGTTTCACATGTAAATATTTCATAAGAATATACATGCATTTTACTGGGTTTTCTCCCCATGGGCTCCTATCAAAGTCCTTCCCCTGGTGAAAGGGAAGCCATGGGGAGGGCTGAAGGCGGAGAAGGTGGGACGGGCCAAGTCTTAGCCATGATTATGGAACAGTGGAAGAAGACCCTGTCTGGTGCTCGGGAGCCCTGGGCGTGAGTGCCGGCTCACCCTCTACTGTGCGTGGCGGTTCTGAATGTCTCTCTCACACCCGTTTTGTTTGGTCTTTGACGTGAGAAGGAGAAACAAAAAACTCAGTTTAAGAAAGCAAACTCTGGCCAGGCGTGGTGGCTCACGCCTGTAATCCCAACACTTTGGGAGGCTGAGGCAGGTGGATTACCTGAGGTCAGGAGTTTGAGGCCAGCCTGGCCAACATGGCAAAACCCCATCTTTACCAAAAATACAAAAATTAGCCGGATGTGGTAGTGGGCGCCTATAATCCCAGCTACTCGGGAGGTGGAAGCAGGAGAATTGCTTGAACCCAGGAGGCGGAGGTTGCAGAATGCCGAGATCAGTCACTTAAAAAAAAAAAAAAAAAGATTGGCTCCCCCCCAACCCCCACCCCAAAGAAAGCAAATTCTATGGCTTGACTATAGCGTAGGATCCAGGGACAGTGTGGTCCGGGCTTGTCCTCTGAGCACCAGGGACATGCTCTGGCCCTGAGCCCACAAACTTGTACTCCCTAAAGCAAGAGCCTCTTTCTCCTCCTAGCAAACCTTCCACTCAACTGAAACCTAGATGATCCCTCAACGTGACCACCCAGCAAACCCATGTTTGCTGTGTCCCCCAGCGGGCTGGGACCATTTCAGGCACATGGACCTTGGGTTTTTTATGGAGTTTTGCTCTTGTTGCCCAGGCTGGAGTGCAGTGGTGCGATCTTGGCTCACTGCAACCTTTGCCTCCTGGGTTCAAGCGATTCTCCAGCCTCAGCCTCCTGAGTAGCTGGGATTATAGGCACCCACTACCACACCCAGGTAATGTTAGTATTTTTAGTAGAGACAGGGTTTTGCCATGTTAGCCAGGTTGGTCTCAAACTCCTGACCTCAGGTGATCTGCCCGCCTCAGCCTCCCAAAGTGCTGGGATTACAGGCATGAGCCACCATGCCCAGCCCCAGGTACATGGACCTTGGGAGCTGCCACCCTCCACGTGACCCTCCGGCTTCAGCCCTAAGCTATGTGAAGAGGTCTCAGAACTGGGGTCTCGCTTTCCAAAGCAGATTCCTGCTCCCCGTTGTCAAGTTCTTCATAGGAATGCTTTTACTCCCAGCATGCCTGGGTCTCGAACACTTGGGCAACTCCACTTGGCTGCCAAGGCTCTGCTCCCCTACTGAGAACTTACCTTCAGGTGGGGACTCAAGCTTCAGCCTCTGAGGTTCTCGGGACCAGGGTAGAAACAAGCTTGCTATGCCGAGAGGAGGGACCCACCTTGCTGACAAAGTCCGATCCTGAGCTTTTGCAAAGACACCAGGAAAACCTGAAATTAAAATGACGCAGGGAGGCTCACATGAAAATATTAGCACACCTGTCATCTCAGTACTTTGGGAGCCTGAGGCAGGAGAATTGCTTGAGGCCAGGAGTTCGAGACCAGCCTAGTCAACAAACACCCCACCTCTACAGGGGGAAAAGAAGACATTGGCAGGGTTACCTTTACCGCTGATAGAGAGAAACCAATCTGTGGCAGAAGGGAAAGTCAGAAAGCCTAGAACACGAGACAGAGTCCATGCTCTGTTTCTGGCTTTGAAAATGGAGGGACCGGCTGGGCACGGTGGCTCATGCCTCTAATCCCAGCACTTTGGGAGGTCGAGGTGGGTGCGTCGCCTGAGGTCAGCAGTTGGAGACCAGCCTGGCCAATATGGTGAAACCCTTCTGTACTAAAAATACAAAAATTAGCCAGGTGTGGTGGCGCACGCCTGTAATCCCAGCTACTAGGGAGGCTGAGGCAGGAGAATCACTGGAACGCGGGACGCAGAGGTTGCAGTGAGCTAAGCTCGCACCACTGCACTCCAGCCTGGGTGACAGAGTGAGATTCTGTCTCAAAAAAAAAAAAAAAAAAAGGAGATCCCATTGGAAAGCAAGCTGGTGGGCTTCGGGAGCTGAGCATGGCCCCCAGCTGACAGCCAGCAAGAAATCGGGGACCTAAGTCTTAAGACAGAATTCTGCAACCCCCCTGAATGCACTGAGAAGCAGATTCTTCCCAGAACCTCCGGCTAAAAGCCCAGCCCAGCCCACGCCTTTCTCAGAGCCTGATGCTACCTGGAGCGTGGAACCCATAGGTGAGGCCACCAGGATTTCTGACCTCCCAAACTCTGTGTTAGTAAGTGGGCGTGGTTTTAGTCACCAAATGAGTGGCAATCTGTCATACAACAATAGAAAATTACTACAGGCCAGGCACAGTGGCTCACGCCAGTAATCCCAGCACTTTGGGAGGCCAAGGCAAGTGGATCACTTGAGGTCAGGAGTTCAAAACCAGCCTGGCTAACATGGCGAAACCCTGTCTCTACTAAAAATACAAAAATTAGCCGGGCATGGTGGTGGGCGCCTGTAATCCCAGCTACCTGGGAGGCTGAGGCATGACAATCACTTGAACCCAGAAGGCAGAGGTTGCAGTGAGCCGGGATTGCACTGCTGTACTCCAGCCTGGGTGACAGAGTGAAACTCCATCTCAAAAAAAAAAAAAAAAAAAAAAAATGGCAAGCATAAAAAGCAAACCTGAATACCAAAAGAAAAATACATATATTGCGGCCAGGCACGGTGACTCACGCCTGTAATCCCAGCACTTCGAGAGGCTGAGGTGGGCGGATCATGAGGTCAGGAGATCAAGACCATCCTGGTTAGCACAGTGAAACCCTGTCTCTACTAAAAATACAAAAAAATCAGCTGGGTATGGTGGCAGGCGCCTGTAGCCCCAGCTACTCAGGAGGCTAAGGTAGGAGAATGGCGTGAACCCAGGAGGCAGAGTTTGCAGTAAGCCAAAATCGCACCACTGCACTCCAGCCTGGGCGACAGAGCAAGACTGTCTCAAAAAAAAAAAAAAAAAGAAAAAGAAAAGAAAAGAAAAATACATATATTGCATAGATCCCACTGACTCAAAAAAACAATACAATTAGAAAATTAAAAGAATGCAAAAAAAAAAAAATTAAACCACCAAATATGAAATGAATCCATACTCAA
The DNA here is from genome assembly GCF_028858775.2 of Pan troglodytes. NCBI lineage: Eukaryota > Metazoa > Chordata > Mammalia > Primates > Hominidae > Pan > Pan troglodytes. Next base: position 11,065,422 of record NC_072404.2, read on the forward strand.
AAATATTCCCAAAGAAACACGAGGCCTATATGTTTTTCAGGAATTTTATAAAACTGTCTTCAAGACTTTTGCAATGTGTATAAGTGGTTTATTCAGGTTTTCTATATGTCAGTCAATTTTAGCAATTTACAATTTTCTACAAATGTGTCTTACTTAATTTCAGAGTTATGCCATTAAATGATTTATAGTAACATCTCATTTTTTAAAAATCTACTGGCCAGGCACGGTGGCTGATGCCTGTAATCCCAGCACTTTGGGAGGCCAAGGCAGGTGGATCACCTCAGGTGAAGAGTTCGAGACCAGCCTGGTCAACATGGTAAAACCTCGTCTCTACTAAAACTACAAAAAAAAAATTAGCTGGACATGGTGGCACATGCCTGTAGTCCCAGCTACTCAGGGAGGCTGAGGCAGGAGAATCGCTTCAACCCAGGAGGTTGAGGTTGCAGTGAGCCAAGATCATGCCACTGCACTCCAGCCTGGGCGACAGAGGGAAACTCCATCTCAAAAAAAAAAAAAAAAAAAAAAAAAGAAGGCCAGGCACGGTGGCTTACGCCTGTAATCTCAGCACTTTGGGAGGCTGAAGAGGGCAGATTGCCTGAGGTCAGGAGTTCGAGACCAGTCTGGCCAACATAGTGAAACCCCATGTCTACTAAAAATACAAAAAAATTAGCCGGGCGTGGTGGCGTGTGCCTGTAATCCCAGCTACTCCAGAGGCTGAGGCAGGGGAATTGCTTGAACCAGGGAGATGGAGGTTGCGGTGGAGCCAAGATCACACTACTGCACCCCAGCCTGGGTAACAGAGCAAACTCCATCTCAAAAAATAAAAATAAATAAAAATAAAAATAAATCTACTGTATCTGAAATCATCTCATCTTCCATTCTAAAAATAGCTTATTTTGGCCAGGCGCGGTGGCTTACACCTGTAATCCCAGCACTTTGGGAGGCTGACGCGGGCAGATCACAAGGTCAGGAGATCGAGACCATCGTGGCTAACACGGTGAAACCCCGTCTCTGCTAAAAATACAAAAAATTAGCCGGGCGTGGTGGCAGGTGCCTGTAGTCCCAGCTACTCGGGAGGCTGGGGCAGGAGAATGGCATGAACCCAGGAGGTGGAGCTTGCAGTGAGCCGAGATCGTGCCACTGCACCCCAGCCTGGGTGACAGAGTGAGACTCCATCTCAAAGAATAAAAAATAAAAAAATAAATAGCTTATTTCTATTCTCCCTTCATCAGTGCAGACTGAAGTTTGTTTAATTTATTAGTTTTAAATACAAATCAAAATTTTTTGGGGGGGGGAGGTTTAACAAATCCTTTCCAATAAGTGATTTTATTTTATTTATTTATTTATTTATTTATTTTTTGAGACGGAGTCTCGCTCTGTTGCCCAGGCTGGAATGCAGTGGCACAATCTCGGCTCACTGCAAGCTCCGCCTCCCGGGTTCACGCCATTCTCCTGCCTCAGCCCCCTGAGTAGCTGGGACTACAGGCGCCCGCCACCACGCCCGGCTAATTTTTTGTATTTTTAGTAGAGACAGGGTTTCACCGTGTTAGCCAGGATGGTCTCGATATCCTGACCTTGTGATCCACCTGCCTCGGCCTCCCAAAGTGCTGGGATTACAGGCGTGAGCCACCACGCCTGGCCCCAATAAGTGATTTTAGCTTTTTAACTTTTTACTTAAGTGACTTGAGACTCAAAGGAAAGTCTCAAGAATAGTACAAAGAATTTCCAAATACCCTTCTCATCTAGATCTCCCAAATATTAACATTTTACCACATTTGCGCAGGCGGCTGATGAAAAAGGTCCCACCACAAGGTGGCAGAGTAAACACGACAGCACCTGGGCGAGGCTTTGTGCAGGCAGGAAGGCCCTCACACCAGAGGCCGTCCCAGGGCTGTGGCATGGGGGCCATTACCCAGGAGAGGGCACAGGGCCAGCTCCTGGGTATCTCTGAGAGCCTTAGGGTTTTTTTGTTGTTGTTGTTTTGATATGGAATCTTGCTCTGTCACCCAGTCTGGAGTGCAATGGCACGATCTCCAACCTCTGCCTCCCGGGTTCAAGTGATTCTCCTGCCTCAGCCTCCCGAGTAGCTGGGATTACAGGCCCCTGCCATTATGCCTAGCTAATTTTTGTAGAGACAGGGTTTCCCCATGTTGGCCAGGCTGGTCTTCAACTCCTGACCTCAGGTGATCCGCTTGCCTCAGCCTCCCAATATGCTGGGGTTAAAGGCATGAGCCACCACTCCCAGCTAGCCTTGGGGTCTTAATAGCCACATGGTTTGTCTTATACATGGCCGGCAGATGTTGGGTACAGTTTCCCAGGTATGCACACCAAGAGATCTCTAAATCACTACAAATCTGCATGTACTTGGGCTATGATTCAAACAACTGGGGCCAGGCATGGTGCCTCACACCTGTAATCCCAGCACTCAGGGAGGCCAAGGCGAGAGGATCCCTTGAGCCCAGGAGTTCAAGGCCAGCCTGGGAAACATAGCGAGACCCGTCTCTATTAAAAAATAAAACAGGCCAGGCGTGGTGGGTCACGCCTGTAATCCCAGCACTTTGGAAGGCCAAGGCGGGTGGATCACGAGGTCAGGAGATCAAGACCATCATGCTGGCTAACACGGTGAAACCCTGTCTCTACTAAAAATACAAAAAATTAGCCAGGCGTGGTGGCGGGTGCCTGTAGTCCCAAACTACTCAGTAGGCTGAGGCAGGAGAATGGCGTAAACCCGGGAGGCAGAGCTGGCAGTGAGCCGAGATCACGGCGCCACTGTGCTCCAGCCTGGGTGACAGCTCAAAAAAAAAAAAAAGATTTGTAACAAAATAAAACAACTGGGGCCAGGCATGGTGGCTTACACCTATAATCCCAGCACTCAGGGAGGCCAAGGCGAAAGGATCCCTTGAGCCCGGGAATTCAAGGCCAACCTGGGCAACATAGCAAGACCCCTGTCTCTATTAGAAAATAAAAAAGGCCAGGTGTGATGGTTCACGCCTATAATCCCAGCACTTTGGGAGGCCAAGGCAGGTGGATCACCTAAGATTAGGAGTTCAAGACCAGCCTGGCTAACGTGGTGAAACCGTCTCTACTGAAACTACAAAAATTAGCCAGGTGTGGTGGTGGGTGCCCGTAATCCCAGCTACTGGGGAGGCTGAGGCAGGAGAATCACTTGAACCCAGGGGGCAGAGGTTGCAGTGAACTGAGATAGTGCCACTGCACTCCAGCCTGGGCAACAGAGCAAGACTGTCTCAAAAAAAAAAAAAAAATTACTCAATTTAGGTTTAATGTCTCATGATTCGATTCAGATGATACATTTGTGGCAGAAATTTGTTTGTTTTAACTTGCTCTATTTTTTTGTTTTAAGTGGGAAAACACTTTATTCCATAAAACAGAGTAAATCTTCCTCTCTTCCTTTTAATTTCTCCTCATATGCTTTTAGCTTTGGGGGTTTGTGCTTTTTTTCTTTTCTTTTCTTTTTTTTGAGACTGAGTTGCGCTCTGTCTCCCAGGGTGGAGTGCAGTGGCACAATCTCTGTTTACCACAAGCTCCGCCTCCCAGGTTCACGCCATTGTCCTGCCTCAGCCTCCCGCGAAGCTGGGACTACAGGCGCCCACCACCGCACCTGGCTGATTTTTTGTATTTTTAGTAGAGACAGGGTTTCATCGTGTTAGCCAGGATGGTCTCGATCTCCTGACCTCGTGATCCGCCCGCCTCGGCCTCCCAAAGTGCTGGGATTGCAGGCATGCCTGGCTTTTCTCTTTTTTAAATATCTTTTTCTGGGAGACACAGACTGGACAAATGGGAGTGGATGTGCCCTATTCCTTTTTATATGCTAACCACCTAGCTGAATGTCATTAAGTTTCATTCTTTTTATTTAATACATATATTAGGACTACAATAAGTTAAAAAGAAAAAACTTAAATCAATTCTTGGAAAAGTTTTATTAAAACTAATAAAATAATTGGTTTGTATTTAAGATTAATAAAATCGACCAGAATCCAGGCACAATTGAGCAAGAGAAGGCATGAAAAAGACAATTTCAGATACGGTCGAGGTTTGATTTTTTTTTTTTTTTTTTTTTTTTAAGATAGGGTGTCACTCTGTCGCCCAGACGAGAGTGCAGCAGCATGATCTCAGCTCACTGCAACCTCCGCCTCCCAGGCTCAAGCGATTCTCTTGCCTCAGCCTCTTGAGTAGCTGGGATTACAGGCGTGTGCCACTACTGCCCAGCTAATTTTTTTGGGGGGTATTTTTAGTAGACACGGGGTTTCACCACATTGGCCGGGCCGGTATCCAACTCCTGACCTCAAATGATACACCCGCCTTGGCCTCCCAAAGTGCTGGGATTACAGGCATGAGCCACAGCACCCGGCCATGGTCGAGTTTTATAATTGTAAGATTACTCTAAGCCTGGCATGGTGGCTCATGCCTGTAATCCTAGCACTTTGGGAGGCCGAGGCGGGTGGATCACAAGGTCAGGAGTTCGAGACCAGCCTGACCAACATGATGAAACCCCATCTCTACTAAAAATACAAAAATCAGCCGGGCGTGGTGGTGCCCGCCTGTAATCCCAGCTATTTAGGAGGCTGAGGCAGGAGAATCGCTTGAACCCGGGAGGTGGAGGTTGCAGTGAGCTGAGATCGTGCCACTGCACTCCAGCCTGGGCGACAGAGTGAGACTCAGTCTCAAAAAAAAAGGAAAAAAGAAAAAAGGAAAAGAAAAACCTCTTTCAGTAAGACCCAAGCGCAAGTGTGATAGAAAAACCACCAACACGAAAACATTTGCTCTTATCAAGATTTAAAACCATAGTACCAGTTTCATTCTCTCCCCAAATCAAGTGAGTTTCATCTTTAAAAAAGCATCAGACAGACATCCTCCGCCAACTCCATCACATCACACCATCCCGAGTGTTGCTCACCTTTCTTCACCAAGGGCTGGAAAAGAACAGTCTACACGGAACTGGCGCAGCCGCCTCCTTCTCCACCAGTCTCCAACAGAGTTGCTGGCACTGTCCCGCCTTAGTCTGGCGTCTCCCGTCTCCCTACTCAATTTTCTCACACCCTCAGTCCAACCCTCATAACTCTACTTCCTGCAGGGGTACTTTGACCAACACCCAAATATGATCATGCCTCTGCCTTGAAGTACTGCATTTGCAGCTGGAGCAAGAGGGAGACCCCAGCCTTGGACCCTGCCGGTCAGCCCCCCACCCCGCCCCCAGCCTCACGGGGCGCCCCCCCTGTGCCGAGTCCTCAGTACCACCCATCATTACTCCTTAGGGATGCTCCTCCCTGGTCCTCAAAGACCCTATTGTCCTTTCATCTGCAACATCTTATTTTTCCTTAAGTCTGACCTAAAGTCACTCCTTCCCCAGTTGAAACTGATCCTCCCTCCCCTGGGTGTCTATGCATCCTGATAGTTGAGGTAACTAACAGGGCGCCTACCCCTGGATCGCCCCATGTTAACGTGACCAACACCTCTGTAGGACTGCATCCAACGAGGGACCCCAGCTCCGTACTCCCCCAGATCAGACCCAGGCACTCAGTAGATGTTTTGAATGAGCCCAGACGCCTGAAATAACCCCTCCGCATCCTGCCTTCGTTTCCCTCCTAGCCCAGTGCCCACCACTGGCTGTGATCGGGGTTCTGCATGAGCCAGGTTGGAGAGGAAGAAGGGGGTTACCCTCTGCAAGAGACAGGGACTTTCCCCAACAGCCCCACTCTTCCCCCCTGAGACCCAGGCACCGCAGTGCAGTGGAGATCAGGGGCCTGGATGGGCAGAGAAGCTCCAGGGGAAGGGACGGCAACAAACCCACTCTTGGGGAAGAGCTGGGTCCCCTATGCAGAGAACAAGCCCCCAGCTCACCCGCGTCCAAGTGGTCACAGTGGCAGGTGCCCTGCGCGAGCTTCCAGGGGACGGTGGGGTCCGAGGAGGCAGAGCTGCGGGGAGGGGCAGTGAGATAAGGGGCCAGCCGCTGCTCGGGACCCACCACTACCTGTGGTGTCCCCCAACCCAACTTGGCAGCAACCGACAACCCGCGGAGACGTCTGGAGGAGCCGCCCCCAGGACCCCAGTGCAGTGCCGGCTCTGCAGCAAGTGGGTGCCGGCCACGCTGGCGCTGCGCACAGCCCGGGAGCCAAGACGCCGTTCCTCCCACACGTGTCTGAGGTGTCAGTCGCCATGGGAACAGCCTGGGGTCCGGAGGTGCGCGCATTGCAGTCTTGCACCTCAAAACACTGCGTAAAAGAACCCCCTGGGACTACAACTCCCAGAACCCCCCACGATGCCATGATTCCGGTTAGGCCACCCTGCACTTCCAGCCACAGCCATGGCTGCAGTCACATGGGAGGTGGCCATGGGCTGGCAGGGTGTGGCGCCATGGCTCTGGCTGACACAGAGCTGGGGGTGAATGCGCCCTCTTACATGTCCCCCATGGCCAAGGGTGGCCCTCATGAGCCCCACGTGTCTGATCTGATCTGCCCCAAGCCCTGTTCCATCCTGTGGGGCGGGATATGGCTGGCCCGAACTCGAAGTCCCACCTGGGACTGGCACTGGGCCTCCTTCCTAGATAGTCTGTTACCTGGGGAGATCATAAGAATATTTATTTATTTAGAGATAGAGTTTTGCTCTTGTCGCCCAGGCTGGAGTGCAGTGGCATGATCTTGGCCCACTGCAACCTCTGCCTCCCAGGTTCAAGCGGTTCTCCTGCCTTGGCCTCCCTAGTAGCTGGGATTACAGGCACCCACCACCATGCCCAGCTAATTTTTTGTATTTTTAATAGAGATGGGGTTTCACCATATTGGCCAGACTGGTCTCGAACTCCTGACCTCAGGTGATCCACCCACCTGGGCCTCCCAATTGCTGGGATTACAGGTGTGAGCCACCACGCCTGGCCAAGAATTTTTTAAGACTATGCTCTGGCTCTGTCACCCAGGCTGGAGTGCAGCTGCACGATCAGAGCTCACTGCAGGCTCCAACTCCTGGGCTCAAGTGATCCTCCCCCATCAGCCTCCCCAGTAGCTGAAACTGCAGGCCCGCACCACCATGCTGGCTAATTTTTTTATTTCTTATTTTGTAAAGATAGGGTCTCCCTATGTTGCCCAGGCTAGACTTGAACTCCTGGGCTCAATGAATCCTCCTGCTGGGATTACAGGCGTGAGCCACAGTGCCTGGCTAAAAACTTTATTTTTGTATTAAGGCCTATCCTTCAGTCCTCATGATAGTCCCCAAAATAGATGTCATTACTTTCATTTCATAGGGGAGGAATCAGAGGTAGCCCATCTCAATATTTACCTTGGAGGAAACCCTGCATAAAAATGATGTCTGGGACCCGCGCGTGATGGCTTGCTCGTGTAATCCCAGCTACTTGGGAGGCTGAGGCGGGAGGCTCACTTGAGGTCAGAAGTCAAGGCTGCAGTGAGCCAGGATTGCACCGCTGCACTCCAGCCTGGGAAACAGTGAGACCTCCATCTCTTTTTTTAAAAAAATTTTATCTGTAGGCCAGGCACAGTGGCTCACGCCTGTAATCTCAGCACTTTGGGAAGCCAAGGCAAGTGGATCACTTGAGGTCAGGAGTTTGAGGCCAACATGGCTAAGTCTCGTCTCTTCTAAAAATACAAAAATTAGCCGGGTGTGGTGGCACCTGTAATCCTATCTACTCAGGAGGCTGAGACAGGAGAATTGCTTGAACCCGGGAGTGGAGGTTGCAGTGAGTAGAGATCGTACTATTGCACTCCAGCCTGGGCGACAGAACAAGAGTCCATCTCAAAAAAAAAAAAAAAAAAAAAAAAAAGGCCGGGTGCGGTGGCTCACATCTGTAATCCCAGTACTTTGGGAGGCTGAGGCGGGTGGATCACGAGGTCTGGAGTTCGAGACCAGCCTGGCCAACGTGGTGAAAACCTGTCTCTACTAAAAATACAAAAATTAGCCGGGTGCGGTGGCAAGCGTCTGTAATCCCAGCTACTCGGGAGGCTGAGGCAGAAGAATCACTTGAATCCAGGAGGCGAAGGTTGCGGTGAGCCAAGATCACACCATTGCACTGCAGCCTGAATGAAAGAGCGAGACTCCATCATGAAATAACTTAAAAAATAAATTTATCCAAAACTTACAAAGTGAGAGTAAAAGAAGTTTAATAAAGTTTAAAATGATGCTTTTTGTATGCTTGACTATTTCTACCTTTGAAGTTAGTAATGTTTAAAACTTTGAGATATCCTAGTTTATTTAACTTAGTAAATTAGAATTCCTGTTTTACAATGTTAATGGAATTGTCTGTAGAGTTCAAACAAGTATAATAGTTATCTAAAATTGATATTCCTTATGGTTTCATATATCATGGAGGGGGACACTGAATGTCTCCATGTGATTTTATTTGAAAATTATCCAATGATTTCAGTTTTTAATATGTTTAAACAGTAAGCTTCATATCAATCTATTTTGAATTATTGGACACAGCCACTGAGACTTTTTAAAATTTACTCTTAGATCCGGCTTATGGTTTGTTGTTGTTTTGAGCCAGGGTTTCACTCTGTTGCCCGGGCTGGAGGGCAGTGGCATGATCACGGCTCACTGCAGCCTCAACCTCCCCAGGCTCAGGTGATCCGCCCACCTCAGCCTCCTGAGTAGCTGGAACTACAGGCATATGCCACCCTGCCCAGCTAATCATGCTCTTTTTGAGTGGGAGAAAAACAATCCTTTTATTTTATAACATGGGATCGCTTGTTGGTTTTTTGTTTGTTTGTTTGTTTTGAGACAGGTTGGAATGCAGTAGTGCGATCTGCAGCCTCGACCTCCAAGGCTCAAGAAATCCTCTCACCTCAGCCTCCTGAGGAGCTTGGGCCACAGGCACATGCTGCCATGCCCAGCTAATTCTGTTAATTTTTGTAGAGATGTGGTCTATGTTGCCCAAGCTAGTCTTGAATTCCTGAGCTCAAGGGATCCTCCCATCTTAGCCTCCCCAAGTGCTGGGATTAAAGGCATAAGACGCCACACCCAGCCGCCCAGCTGGCTTTTCCTTTTGTTTCTACAAAAATATTTTGTCTCTTTGTAAAAGGTTTTGTATCTGGTTTCCTGGATCGAGTTTGGACATCAGTAATTGGAGTCCTTTGCACATTCAACTACATAGATTTCTAACTTGTGGTAGATTCTACCTGTGGTTTCTACCGTGTGGTTCTAGAGAGAATTATCAACACTAGGCCGGGCGCAGTGGCTCATGCCTGTAATCCCAGCACTTTAGGAGGCCGAGGCAGGCAGATCACGAGGACAGGAGTTCGAGATCATCCTGGCTAACATGGTGAAACCCTGGCTCTACTAAAAATACAAAAAATTAGCCAGGTGTGGTGGTGTAGGCCTGTAATCCCAGCTGCTCAGGAGGCTGAGGCAGGAGAATTGCGTGAACCCAGCAGACAAAGGTTGCAGGGAGCCAAGATAGCACCATTGCACTCCAGCCCCGAGCCCACAGTGCGTGACTCCATCTCAAAAAAACAAAACAAAACAAAAAGAAAACAAATAAACAGTAGAAATCATCTCCATAAAAATGATTCATTTACAAATCTTGTGGGTGTAAACTCTTTTTAGAATAATCCTTTTGGGGCCAGGCACAGTGGCTCACACCTGTAAACCCAGCACTTTGGAAGGCCAAGGTGGGTGGATCACCTGAGGTCAGGAGTTTCAGACCAGCCTGACCAACATGGTGAAATCCCGTCTCTACTAAAAATACAAAAATTGGCCAGCAGCTCACGCCTGTAATCCTAGCACTTTGGGAGGCCAAGATGGGCGGATCACCTGAGGTCGGGAGTTTGAGACCAGCCTGACCAATAGGGCAAAACCCCGTCTCTACCAAATATACAAAAAAAATTAACCACGTGTGGTGGCACATGCCTGTAATCCCAGCTACTCGGGAGGCTGAGGCAGGAGAATCATTTGAACCCAGGAGGCGGAGGTTGCAGTGAGCCAAGATTGCACCACTGCACTCCAGCCTGGGCAACAAGAACGAAACTTCATCTCAAAAATAAAAATAAAAAAAAAAAAACATTACCTGGGCGTGGTGGTGGGCCCTGTAATCCCAGCTATTCAGGAGGCTGAGTCAGGAGAATTGTTTGAAAGAGAATCACTTGAATCCAGGAGGCAGAGGTTGCAGTAAGCCGAGATTGCGCCATAGCACTCCAGCCTGGGCGACAGAGCAAGACTCTGTCTCAAAAAAAAAAAAAAAAAAAAAAAAAAAAAAAATTATATATATGCATATAAAAGAATAATCCTTTTGGGGTTTTATGTCATTTGTTCCTTTCTTCCTCTTTAGGTCATTTTGGTTATACATATTTTCTTCCAGATTGTCCTTTAATCAGGACATGTTTTTAACTCAGATATTTGTTATGCCTATTACTTTTTCAAGATTTCTCTACAAATTTGTATTTTAGATCAGTGGGGGAAAAATACACTACGTAGACCCTCAAACACCATGGGTTTGAACTTCGAAGGTCCACTTATATACAGGGTTTTTTTTCTTCAACCAAACACAAATAGAAAATACAGTATTTGAGGGATGTGAAACTCAAATAAATACAAGCCCAACTTTTCATATACACAGTTCCGCAAGGCCAACTGTGGGATTTGAGTATGGCAGATTTGGGTATGAGGGTGATATGGTTTGGGTGTGTGTCCCCGCCCAAATTTCATGTTAAATTATAATCCCCGGCTGGCCGCGCTGGCTCACACCTGTAATCCCAGCACTTTGGGAGGCCGAGGCAGGTGGATCACCTGAGGTCAGGAGTTCGAGACCACCCTGGCCAACATGATGAAACTCCGTCTCTACTAAAAAAACAAAGATTAGCCGGGCATGGTGGTACATGCCTGTAATCCAAGCTACTTGGGAGGCTGAGGCAGGAGAACTGCTTGAAGCCGGGAGGCAGAGGCTGCAGTGAGCTGACATTGCACTACTGCACTACAGCCTGGGCGACAAAGCAAGACTCCATCTCAGGAAAAAAAAAAAAAAAAAATTATAATCCCCAGTGTTGGAGGTGGGTCTGGTGGGAGGCGACTGGATCATGGGGGTAGGTTTCCCCTTTCGTGCTGTACTCGTGAGAGTGAGTGACTTATCATGATTGCTGGTTGTTTAAAAGTGTGCAGCACCTCCCGTCTTTCTCTCTCTTCCTCCTGCTCTGGCCATGTAAGACATTCCTGCTTCCCCTTTGCCTTCCGCCATGACTGTCAGTTTCCTGAGGCCTCCCCAGCCACGCTTCCTGTACAGGCTGCGGAACTGTGAGTCAATTAGACCTCTTTCCTTTATAAACTACCCAGTCTCAGATAGTTCTTTATAGCAGTATGAGAATGAACTAATACAAAGGGGTTGTGTCCTGGAACCAATCCCCTCCAAATATGAAGGGCTGACTTTATTTTATTATGGTACAAAGGCTAGTACAGTGGCTCCCACCTGTAATCCCAGCACTTTGGGAGGCCAAGGTATGAGGATCGCGTGAACCTGGGAGCTTGAGGCTGCAGTGAGCTATGATCACACCACTGCACTCCAACCTGACCAGCAGAGCGAGACCCTGTCTCAAAAAAAAATAGTAATAATAGGCTGGGGGAGGGGGCTCATTCCTGTAATCCCAGCACTTTGAGAGGCCAAGGCGGGCGGATCACAAGGTCAGGAGTTCAAGACCAGCCTGGCCAACATGGTGAAACCCTGTCTCTACTAAAACACAAAAATTAGCTGGGTGTGGTGGCAGGCATCTGTAATCCCACCTACTAGGGAAGCTGAGGCAGGAGAATTGCTTGAACCCAGGAGGCAGAGTTTGCAGTAAGCAGAGACAGCGCCACTGCACTCTAGCTTGGGCAACAAATCGAGACTCCCTCTCAAAAAAAAAAAAAAAAGAAAAGAAAAGAAAAAGTAATAATAAATGGTTGAAAATGTTTTCCTTCCCAATAAATTCATGGTTGCTATGAAACAGTAGCAAAAAAAATTAAATTCCTAGATATATTTTTAGAGAGTTTTCCAACAATTTCTCTTTTATATTGATTAGTGTCACCAGAGATTTGTCTATCACTTGTTTATTTTTCCAAAGATAAAATCTTTATTATTTTTCCTCTCTTCCCTAGTAAGAGAGAAAATAAAACTCTTACGGCTATCATCTTCTAATATCAAGATAACATGAAAACTCCTGTAAAATGAATGGGAAGGGGAATATTCCAATTCTAATTACAAAATGAGAGCTAAAAACGTATGCAACTATATTATTTAGGACATGGATAAAACTGCTGTAACAGAGCTCCCAAAATAAAAGTGCTCTAAAAATTACTGATAAAGCCGAACGTGGTGGCTCATATCTGTAATCCCAGCATTTTGGAAGGCTGAGGTGGGTGGATCACTTGAGGCCAGGAGTTCAAGACCAGCCTGGGCAACATGGTAAAACCCTGTCTCTACTAAAAAATACAAAAATTGGTCGGGAGTAGTGGCTCATGCCTGTAATCCCAGCACTTTGGGAGGCCGAGGCAGGTGGATCCTGAGGTCAAGAGATCAAGACCACCCTGGCCAACACGGTGAAACCCCATCTCTACTAAAAATGCAAAAATTAGCTGGGTGTGGTGGTGCGCACCTGTAGTTCCAGCTACTCAGGAGGCTGAAACAGGAGAATCGCTTGAACCCAGGAGGCAGAGGTTGCAGTGAGCCAAGATCACTCCACTGCACTCCAGCCTGGCAAGAGAGCAAGGCTCTGTCTCCAAAAAAAAAAAAAAAAAAAAAATTTGCCAGGTGTGGTGGTGCACACCTGTCTGTAGTGCTAGCTACTTGGGAGGCTGAGGCAGAAGGATTGCTCGAACTCAGAAGGTGGAAGTTGCAGTGAGCCAAGATCATGCCACTAATCCACGGCCTGGGCAACAGAGTGAGACTAACTCAAAAAAAAAAATCACCAATGATTATTTCTCATTAAAAAAATCCATGTGACTCTGAAGAAGTCAGAAAACTAGACTCCTAAATGAGTGCTCTAGCTGGGCTTGGTGGTTCACACCTGTAATTCCAGCACTTTGGGAGGCTACAGTGGGAGGATTGATTGAGCCCAGTTCAAGACCAGCCTGGGCAACATGGCAAGACATCATCTCTAAAAAACTTTTTTTTTCTCACGCCTGTAATCCCAGCACTTTGGGAGGCCGAGACGGGTGGATCACGAGGTCAGGAGATCGAGACAATCCTGGCTAACACGGTGAAACCCGGTCTCTACTAAAAACACAAAAAATTAGTCGGGTGTGGTGGCAGGCGCCTGTAGTCCCAGCTACTCGGGAGGCTGAGGCAGAAGAATGGCGTGAACCCAGGAGGCGGAGCTTGCAGTGAGCCGCGATCGCGCCCCTGTACTCCAGCCTGGGCGACAGAGCAAGACTCTGTCTCAAAAAAAAAAAAAAAAAAAATTTTTTTTTTAATTAGCCGGGCATGGTGGCATACACTTGTACTCCCAGCTACTCAGGAGACTGAGATGGGAGGATTGCTTGAGCCTAGGAGGTCAAAGCACTACAATGAGCCATGATCGTGTCACTGCACTCCAGTCTGGGCAACAGAGCAAGACACTGTCTGAAAAAAAAAAAAAAAAAAAACCTGCTCTACCATCCCTAGAGCAGGTTCAAGTTGGCCACATCTGTATTTCAGTCAGCAGTAAAAGGGGAAAAGGAAGGGGACAGAATGCCCCCCACCCCAACATTTTTTTTTTTGAGATGGAGTCTCGCTCTGTTGCCCAGTCTAGAGTGCAGTGGTGGGATCTCGACTCACTGCAACTTCCGCCTCCTGGGGTCAAGCAATTCTCCTGCTTCAGCCTCCTGAGTAGCTGGGATTATAATCACCCGCCACCATGCCTGACTGATTTTTGTATTTTTTAGCAGAAACAGGGTTTCACCATGTTGGCCAGGCTGGACTCGAACTCCTGACCTCAAGTGATCTGCCCGCCTTAGCTTCACAAAGTGCTGGGATTACAAACATGAGCCACTGTGCCTGGCCCAAATGCCCTTTCTTTTAAGAGCTTGATTCAGAAAAGGCACAAGTCACTTCTGCTCATATCCCATTGAACAGATCTCAGTTACGTGGCCACCTCCATCTACAAAGAAGGCTGGAAAATGGAGTCTCCATTCTGGGAGGGCAACTCCTAGCTAAAAACTGAAGGCTCTATTGCATTAGAAGGAGAGAACAGATATTGGGAAATAACCAGCGGTCTCCACCACAGGGAAAAGATAGGACGCAGGGAACACCGGGGGAACAAGTGAAACAGACAAGTGATATTAACCAGGAGTTCCCTCCCAACTGAGTTAAACTACGCATAGTGTTGAAGTTAATGTTTTCATTTTCTCCATTTCACCAGAGGATAAAACTTTGCTGTTCTAGGGATAGGAAAATAAATAATAAGCAGTAATAGCTGCCTAGATATGCTGCATAGGGCTGGAGACAAGGGACTCTAATTGCCCTGTTTATTGGCTGGGCATGGTGACTGACACCTGTAATCCCAACACTTTGGGAGGCCGAGGCGGACCTCACTTGAGGTCAAGAGTTCAAAACCAGCCTGGCCAACATGGTGAAACACTGTCTCTACCAAAAACAAAGAAAAATAAGCCAAGTGTGGTGGTGGACACCTGTAGCCCCACCTACTTGGGAGGCCAAGACAGGAGAATTGCTTGAACCTGGGAGGCAGAGGTTGCCCAGTGAGCCAAGATTGTGCCACCGCACTGCAGCCTGGGTGACAGAGCAAGACTCCATCTCAAAAAAATATAATAAATAAATAAATATATATATATATATATAATAAAAATACAAAAGTTAGCTGGTCGTGGTGGTGCATGCCTGTTGTTCCAGCTACTCGGGAGGCTGAGGCAGGAGAATCGCTTGAACCCAGGAGGCGGAGGTTGCAGTGAGTCAATATTGCATCACTGCAGTCCAGAGAGTGAGACTCTGCCTCAAAAGAAAAAAAAAAAATATATATATATATATATATATATATATATAAAGCCCTGCTTATAGATGTTCATTTTTTCCATTTATTTGAAAGGCAGAATAAACGTATGTTGTAACAAATCAATGTAAACATAAAGTATCATCCTGCTACTACCAATCATATAAAATCATACTAAGACATTCACATGCAATATGATTATTAATATCGTTGGTCCCACCTACTGGGGAGGCTGAGGCAGGAGAATCACTTGAACCTGGGAGGTGGAGGCTGCAGTGAGCCGAGATTGTGCCACTGCACTCCAGCCTGGGCGACAGAGTGAGACTCTATCTCAAACACAAACAAACAAACAAAAACACCCTTAGGTAATGATCACCAATGACTACTGACATCTTTTTGAAAAAAAAAAAATAAGAAAACCAGACACCCTGTCCATCTATATGGCTGTACACGACATCACCTATGAGTAATCCTGGGGAAAAAAAACAAACAAAACTTGAGTTTAAGCCTCTTGATCTAATCAACAAATTACAGGACATAAAAGGGCAGAAGAAAAATATGTCAAATGACACCACAATGAGACAATCTGCAAGATCCAGGCTGTAACAAATTCTACACTTTTTTCTACAAATAAAATGCAAACAGAGAGAGGGAGGGAGGAAAGGAAGAGAGGGAAATGGAATCTATGGATCACAAGAGAATGAAGGAAAATATCACTAGTGATGTATGGATCCTATTATCTAAACAAGAGCTCACTGAACTGTGCTTCTTCTTGCTAACCGCACTGGCTCATTCCGCGTCTTCTGTGCCATCCTGTTTCCAGGTCTCCACTGGGAAAAAACAGCAACAGGAAAAATGACATTTTATCAGGGCCACGTACTGGGAAGATGCTTAACACTGTCTCCATGGTTTGATATTTTATATATATTATATATAATATATATTTATAATATTAAAATATATATTTGTATGTAAAATATAAAAATATGGATATATAAAATATAAATATAAAATAGGCCAGGCGTAGTGTCTCACGCCTGTAATCTCAGCACTTTGGGAGGCCAAGGTGGGCAGATCACCTGAGATCAGGAGTTTGAGACCAGCCTGGCCAACATGGTGAAACCCCGACTCTACTAAAAATATAAAAATTACCTGGGTGTGGTGGCAGGTGCCTACAATCCCAGCTACTCAGGAGGCTGAGGCAGGAGAATCGCTTGACCCGGGAGGTGGAGGCTGCAGCAAGCTAAGATCACACCATTGCACTCCAGCCTGGGTGACAGAGTAAGACTCTGTCTCAAAAAAAAAAAATTATATATTATATATATGTAATATAAAATATGTTATTTGTATGTAATATATTGCATACATTTTATATGTAACAAATATTTTTATATATAAAAATATATAAATATAAAACGATATACAAATTATAAAATATATTTTAGATAATATGGTTTGTATTATATATTTTATATAATATGGTTTGTATTAGATATTATATATAATACTGTATATTAAATATGTTTTTATATATAAAGACTTATATAGTTCGTATAATATATAGTTTATATTATATATAATATGTAACAGATAGTATCTTTTTTTTTTTTTTTTTTTCTTTGGAGACAGAGTTTCACTCTGTCGCCCAGGCTGGAGTGCAGTGGCAGGATCTCAGCTCACTGCAAGCTCCCCCTCCCGGGTTCACACCATTCTCCTGCCTCAGCCTCCCAAGTAGCTGGGACTACAAGTGCCCGCCACCACGCCCGGCTAATTTTTTGTATTTTTAGTAGAGACAGGTTTTCACCGTGTTAGCCAGGATGGTCTCCATCTCCTGACCTTGTGATCCGCCCGCCTTATCCTCCCAAAGTGCTGGGATTACAGGCGTGAGCCACCATGCCCAGCCATGTTTTTTTTTTATTTTTTTTAAGACAGTCTTGCCCTGTCACCCAGGCTAGAGTGCAGTGGAGCAGTCTGGGCTCACTGCAGCCTCTGCCTCCGAGGTTCAACTGATCTCCCCACCTCAGCCTCCCAAGTAGCTAGGATTACAGACATGTGTCACCATGCCTGGCTAATTTTTTGTTTTGTTTTTTTGAGACAGAGTCTCACTCTGTCGCCCAGGCTGGAGTGCAGCGGCCCGATCTTGGCTCATTGCAACCTCCGCCTCCCAGATTCTAGCGATTCTCCTGCCTCAGCCTCCCAAGTCGCTGGGACTACAGGCGCACTCCACCACACTCAGCAGATTTTTGTATTTTTAGTAGAGATGAGGTTTCACCACGTTGGCCGGGATGGTCTCGATGTCTTGACCTGGTGATCTGCCCACTTCGGCATCCCAAGGTACTGGGATTACAGGCGTGAGCCACCGTGCATGGTCATTGTTTTGTATTTTTAATAGAGAAGGAGTTTCACCATGTTGGCCAGGCTGGTCTTGAACTTCTAACCTCAAGTGATCCGTGTCCTTCAGCCTCCCAAAGTGCTGGCATTACAGGTGTGAGCCATCACACTGGGCCTATGATACATATTATATATTACATATAAATAATATATTTTTATACCACAATATTTTCCTTTTCAGAGGCAGGGTCTCACTCTTGTTGCTCACACTGGAGGGCAGTGGCGTGGTCATAGCTCACTGCAGCCTCGACTTTCTGGACTCAAGAAATCCTCCCACCTCAGCCTACCAAGTATCTGGGACTACAGGCACACACCACCATGCCTGGCTAATTTTTGTATCTTTTGCAGAGACAAGGTTTCACTCTGTTGCCCAGGCTGGTCTTGCACTCCGGGCTTCAAGCGATCCTCCTGCCTCAGACTCCCGAAGTGCTAGGACTGCGGGTGTGAGCCACCAAGATCAATTTCTTCATTCCCCCAAAAATAGAAGCCATGGAGGCTCCTGACTGCCTGGTGGCTGCCAATGGTTTTTCACCAACAGATCCCTGCCCTTTTTTTTTTTTTTTTTTTAAACATCATAAGGCAGCCTCCTGTCTCCTCTGCAGAGCACCTGTTTCACCTTTGTATACAGGACACCTCCAGTGAACTTTGACTCCTCATGGTAGCCCTGAAAGCAACTAACCCTGTTGTGCACCTGGGGAAACTGTAGCCCAGATTGTTTAGCCAATGTTCAGTAAGTTAGTGGCCAGGTAGTATATTAGTCCGTTCTCGCGCTGCTATAAAGAAATACCTGGCCAGGCGTGGTGGCTCACTCCTGTAATCCCAGCACTGTGGGAGGCCGAGGCAGATGAATCACAAGGTCAGGAGATCAAGACCATCCTGACTAACACGGTGAAACCCTGTCTCTACTAAAAATACAAAAAACTAGCCAGGTGTGGTGGTGGGCGCTTGTAGTCCCAGCTACTCGGGAGGCTGAGGCAGGAGAATGGCGTGAACCCAGGAGGCGGAGTTTGCAGTGAGCCAAGATCGTCCACTGCACTCCAGCCTGGGTGACAGAGCAAGACTCCATCTCAAAAAAAAAAAAAAAATCAAAACAAAACAAAAACAAACAAAACAAAACAGAAATACCTGAAGGCCAGGCACAGTGGTTCATGCCTGTAATCCCAGCACTTTGGGAGGCCAAGGCGGGTAGATCATGAGGTCAGGAGATCGAGACCATCCTGGCTAACACAGTGAAACCCCATCTCTACTAAAAATACAAAAAATTAGCCAGGTGTGGTGGCGGGCGCCTGTAGTCCCAGCTACTCAGGAGGCTGAGGCAGGAGAATGGCATGAACCCAGGGGGCAGAGCTTGCACTGAGCTGAGATTGCGCCACTGCACTCCAGCCTGGGCGACAGAGCGAGACTCCGTCCCAGAAAAAAGAAAGAAAGAAAGAAAGAAAGAAATACACAGTGGCTCACGGCTATAATACCAGCACTTTGGGAGGCCAAGTCTGGCAGATGACCTGAGGTCAGGAGTTCAAGACCAGCCTGGCTAACACGGTGAAACCCCATCTCTACTACAAATATAAAAATTAGCCAGGCATGGTGGCGGGTACCTATAATCCCAGCTACTCTGGAGGCTGAGGCAGGAGAATCACTTGAATCCAGGAGGCGGAGGTTGCAGTGAGCTGAGATCACACCACTACATTCCAGCCTGGGCAACAGAGTGAGACTCAGACTCAAAAACAAACAAACAAAATTAAAAAAAAAAAAAAGAAAGAAAAGAAATAAATAAACCCAAGACTGGGTAATTTATGACGGAAAGAGGTTTAATTGACTCACAGTTCCACATTGCTGGGAAGGCCTCAGGAAAATTACTGTCATGGCGAAAGGCAAAGAAGCAGCAGACACCTTCTCAGGAGGCAGGATGGAGTGAGTGCAAGCAGGGGAAATACCAGTGCATATAAAACCATCAGACACCTCAAGACTCACTCACTATCACGAGAGCAGAACGGGGGAAACTGCCCCCATGATCCGATTACCTCCACCTGTCCCACTCTTGACACGTGGGGATTATGGGATTGCAATTCAAGATGAGATTCTAGGTGGGGACACAAACCCTAACCATACCAGGTAGGGACTAGAAATCTGCTTCCCAAACTCCTACTCCAATGCTATGCTCTCTGGACACTGTGTCCCAGTCCTGGAAGGAAAGACGACAAGAAACTCAGATGGCCTGGACTGAGGGCAAAGGAGGGTGAGGCTGGCACTGACATCCTCAGAGGCTCCTGCATCGTCGTGTATATGAAACCCAAGCCCAAGCTTCATGCCCTGCCCCCCAAAAGCAGGGAACGCACACTGTAGCAAATGCTAAGCCAGCTCTCTAGCACGTGAAACAGTCTTGTCCAGAGACAGGAGACGGCTGCTCTCCTGTGGTTCTTCAAGGCTGCTTTCTCCCTGCCTAGTCTGAAGGATTGCTTTCTCTTTTCTCCATTTAGTATTTTTGGACTGCGGTTGACCTCGGGTAACTGAAACTGTTAATAAGAGGGGAGACCACTGTAGTTCAAAACTCCAGTCTTGGTGGGGCGCTGTGGCTCAGGCCTGCAATCCCAGCACTTTGGGAGGCTGAGGTGGGAGGAGCACTTCAGGCCAGGAGTTCCAGACCAGCCTGTGCAACATAGCGACATCCCATCTCTACAAAAAATGTAAAGATTAGCCAGGCATGGTGATGTATGCCTGTTGTCCCAGCTGCTTGGGAGGCTGAGGTGGGAGGATTGCTTGAGCAAACCTCCAAACCTCCTCCAAACCATGAGTTCAAGACTGCGGTCAGCTATGATTGCACCACTGCACTCCAGCCTGTGCAACAGAGTGAGACTCTGTCTTAAAAGTAAATAGGCTGGGCATGGTGGCTCACGCCTGTAATCCTAGCACTTTGGGAGGCTGAGGCAGGAGGATCATCACATTCCCACTTCTGTCCTCATCGCCCATCCCTCACCTCCCTTCTCATCCTAAAAGAGCTAAAGGATTGCTTTTATTGATGAACTGTACATTGTATGCGAACACACAGAACCTCAGTGTGCAGTTTGATGGGTTAAGACACCCATCTAACTGAAACCCAATCAGGATACAGCAGTGTCCATGCTCCCAGAAATTTCCTTCATGTCTCTTTTCACTCAATCCCCTTCCCCTTGGACTGCAAATAGGAAAGGTTCTGATACTTCCCAGAGCACTCAAACTTTCTGGGTCTCTCTGCCAGCCAGCGGTTCTGGGCAAGCCATCTACCCATCAGGCTCCTGCGAAACAGCAGTCACCGGCCACTTCCCTGAAGACACAAGTAATCATGCTGTCCACTCTGCTGGCTGTCACCATGCAGTCACCCAGGTCAAGCAGCGAGTATACTTTAAAAAAAAAAAAAAAAACACTTCCTCTGGCCGGGCGCGATGGTTCATGCCCGTAATCCCAGGACTTTGGGAGGCTGAGGCAGGTGGATCACCTGAGGTCAGGAGTTCCAGCACTGGCCAAAATGGTGAAAATAAAAAAAAAATTAGCTGGGCGTGGTGGCACACGCCTGTAATCCCAGCTACTTGGGAGACTGAGGCAGGAGAATCGCTTCAACCCGGGAGCCAGAGACTGCAGTGAGCTGAGATCGTGCCATTGTACTCCAGTCTGGACAACAGAGCGAGACTCCATCTGAAAAAAAAAAAAAAGAGAAAGAAAGAAAGAAAGAAAGGGCAAACTTCCTCTGAAACTTTTCACACAAAGCTTATTCTTCCTTCTCTGTCTGCACCCGAGACCTCACGCTCAGTTTATCCATGGCTAAAATCTATGGCAAAGCCTGCCCTGATCAAGAGGGTGAGGACGCCTGTAATTACCTTAGCAACAGAACATGCTGTGCATTTGAATCACATCATCTCATCCCCATAGCAACACAGAATCGCAGAATCACTGTGCTCTGGAGCCAAGTGGCAACAGCGCTGAGTCCAACCTCTTAGATTAAAACAAAACCCAACAGAAACAAACAAAAAGAGTCGTTTACCATTCAGATAGCTTTCATAGCCTTGTACCTATTTTTTTGTTGTTGTTTGGAAATAAAATGAACTTTGATACCAATAAGATAGCAGGGAACATCCACTTGGGCTGCTGGGTTTTTGGCTGATTTAATCAGAGGCTTTGTCCTATGTTATTAGGAACAAAAAAGAATTTTTTGATTGATGGAGGAAGAGCGAGTCGGCCAGGGATGAACGTAGAGATGTTGATATCAGAGACCACAGAGCTGTGGCAAGAATTCCTCATTCATTTATGAAACACGTCTTCATGAGATTGCATCCTTCTCTGCCTCTGAGGTCGGCGTGCAAAGAACGACCTTCTCTTTTATCAGCTGGGGACTGTAAAAGGGAAATATTTGCTGGGCGCGGTGGTTCACGCCTGTAATCCCAACACTTTGAGAGGCCGATATGGGCGGATCACGAGGTCAGGAGATTGAGACAATCCTGACTAATGCAGTGAAACCCCGTCTCCACTAAAAATACAAAAAAATAGCCGGGCGTGGTGGCAAGCACCTGTAGTCCCAGCTACTCAGGAGGCTGAGGCAGGAGAATGGTGTGACCCCCGGGAGGCGGAGCTTGCAGTGAGCTGAGATCATGTCACTGCACTCCAGCCTGGGCAACAGAGCAAGACTCTGTCTCAAAAAAAAAAAAAAAAAGAAATAAGAAATATTTTCTCTGCAGTCTCCTGACACTAACTCCTGGCCTCAAGGAAGTTCTCCAGGGCGGAGGGTAACAATATGAAATGTAAACATGGGATGTGTGGGGTGGGGGGTTCGATACCTCATCCTGATATCGGCTCTACCTTTTGGCTATGTCTTGGTCTAATTCAAAACCATGAACTCTGAAGCAGGGGATATCTCAGTAGCCTCCTTAGGAACATGCTACAAGCTGAGATCAACAGAGCAGGGGATATTGGAAGTTGCACTTCAAAGATGAATGGGGGCCAGGAGCAGAGGCTGATGCGTGTAATCCCAGCACTTTGGGAGGCCCAGGTAGGTGGATCACTTGAGGCCAGGAGTTCAAGGCCAACATGGTGAAACCCTGTCTCTACTAAAAATACAAAAAAATTAGGCGAGCATGGGGTGGCACACACCTGTGGTCTCAGCTACTCAGGAGGCTGAGGCACAAGAACTGCTTGAACCTGGGAGGTGGAGGTTGCAGTGAGCCAAGATAGTGCCACTGAACTCCAGCCTGGGCAACAAAGCAAGACTCCATCTCCAAAAAATAAAAAAGATGAATGAATCCTCTCCAAGCAAGAAACGTCCTGGGGGCAGGAAAGCATCCATTTCTGCATCCTCAGCATCTAGCACAGTTTCCAGCATATATCAGGTGCTGAAAAAAACTTTTTAAAAGGCCAGGTACAGTGGCTCACGCCTGTAATTCCAGCATTTTGGGAGGCCGAGGCAGGAGGATCGCTTGAGCCCAAAAGTTTAAGACCCGCCTGGGGCAACATGGTGAAACCCTGTCTCTACAAAAAATTAGCCAGGCATGGCGGCACATGCCTGTACTCCCAGATACCCAGGAGGCTGAGATGGGAGGATAAACTAAGCCTGGGAGGTCGAGGCTATAATGAGTTGTAATTGAGCCACTGCACTCCAGCCTGGACGAGTGAGACCTTGTCTCAAAAACAAAACAAAACAAAAATCTTAAAAAAAATAGACTGGGGGCCAGGCGTGGTAGCTCATGCCTGTAATCTCAGCACTTTGGGAGATCGGGGCCAGCGGATCACCTGAGGTCAGGAGTTCAAGACCAGCCTGGCCAACGTGGTGAAACCTTGTCTCTACTAAGAATACAAAAAAAATTAGCTGGGCGTGGTGGCACGCGCCTGACGTCCCGGCTCCTCAGGAGGCTGAGGCACAAGAATCGCTTGAACCCCGGTGGTGGAGGTTGCAGTGAACTGAGATCCGGCCACTGTACTCCAGCTTCGGTGACAGAGCAAGACTCCATCTCAATTTAAAAAAAAATTTATATATATATGTGTACACACACACAAAAATTAGCTGAGCATGGTGGCAGGCGCGGTAATCCCAGCTACTTCGGAGCCTGAGACGGGAGAATAGCTTGAACTCAGGAGGCGGAGGTTGCAGTGAGCCGAAATCGCGCCAGTGCACTCCAGCCTGGGCAACAGAGCAAGATTCCATCTCAAAAAAAAGAGAGACTGGGTTTTGCCATGTTGCCCAGGCTGGTCTCAAGTGATCCTCCTGCCTCGGCCTTCCAAAGTGCTGGATTACAGGCTGGAGCCACCATATCTGGGCCTGAAAAAACTATGTCCTCGTGTTACAGGCGCATATTTGACAGGCTCATTTAAATATCCCCACTTCCATCAAGAACTGACCAAAGCTACCAAGGGTCATGGGGGAGAAATCCACCAGCCTTATCAAACCCCCACAACCCTACGGTTTCACATATGGGTGGACCAAGTGCCTACAAACAGCCAGATAGGACTTGCAGTTTGGCACAGAAGGATCTTGGAAGTCACCACGCTGAGCTCACAAGTAAAAAGTTGAACAAACTGAAAAGTCAACAACTCCTCTGAAATCCGTCCGCGGAGGGAGGTCACAGGGCAAACTCCCCGCCACAAAATTGGAGAGACAGGCGGATACAGAGAATTAAAACTTACCTGCGTAGAAACCCACGGGCAGAAGCCCCACACGGGACCCAGTGAAGAGGGGTGGAAAGAGCAGAAGGCTGAGGAGCTGAATTGCTGTGCCCCGCTGAAGAAGTCTGAGACAAAAACTCCCAGCAGGGCCGGGCGCGGTGGCTCACGCCTGTAAACCCAGCACTTGGGGAGGCCAAGGCGGGGGATCACGAGGTCAGGAGTTCTAGACCATCCCGGCTAACACGGTGAAACCCCGTCTCTACTAAAAATATACAAAATTAGCCAGGCGTAGTGGCAGGTGCCTGTAGTCCTAGCTACTGGGGAGGTTGAGGCAGGAGAATCGCTTGAACCCGGGAGGCGGAGCTTGCAGTGAGCAGAGATCACGCCATTGCACTCCAGCCTGGGCGACAAGAGTGAAACTCCATCACAAAACAAAACAAAACAAAACAAAATTTAAAAAACCTCCGAGCGGACCCAGACAGGGCGCCCTGTGCTCTTGTGAGTTTTACCTACAGAGGCTCAACCAGGTTCTCAGAGTGGATATTAGAGAAAAATCCCCTCGTGCCTCCAGCAGCGGGAGGGGAAAAAAGACAAGCCCGGGCTTTCTGTTCTTAACAAGGTCAACCCTCAGGAGAAACTACTTAACCACAGCTGAACCTGCTGGGGCTTCATCAGTGCCTACCTGACCCGGGGGAAGAAAAATACCCAACTCCAGCTGGCCCTTGACTTCCACCTGGAGAAAAGGAAAAACCCAACCCCAGCCCCCGGGAGCCACCCTGTCCCGCCTCAGCGGGTGACTTGGGGTGTTAATAAGCACTTATGAAGTCCAGTCCAGAGGCACAGGCTCACTAAAGGATTAAGATCCGGCCGGGCACAGCCGGGAGCGGTGGCTCACGCCTGTAACTCCAGCACTTTGGGAGGCCGAGGCAGGTGCATCACGAGGTCAGGAGATCGAGACCATCCTGGCTAACACGGTGAAATCCCGTGTGTACTAAAAACACAAAAAATAACCGGGCATGGTAGCAGGTGCCTGTAATCCCAGCTACTCGGGAGGCTAAGGCAGGAGAATGGCGTGAACCCGGGAGGCGGAGCTTGCAGTGAGCCCAGATGGCAACACTGCACTCCAGCCTGGGGGACAGACCGAGACTCCGTCTCAAAAAAAAAAAAAAAAAAGATCTGGTCGGGCACAATGGCTCATGCCCAGAATCCCAGTACTTTGGGAGGTTGAGGTGGGAGGATTGCTTGAGCTCAAGAGTTTAAGACCAGCCTGAGCAATATAGTGAGACCTCATCTTTAAAAAATAATAACTTAAAACAAAGATTAAGACCTGCTCAGAGGACTATTACAGAAGGCTTCTCCTCCCACCACACCTTACCACTACTTTCCCCCAGTTCTATTTATAGCAGCTCCTTTTACCCAATAAATTATGTCCAGTTATCGGAGAAAAAATTATAAGGCATAATAAAATGCAAAAACCATCCAGAAGCTTTGTAGAAGGTGTTTTTTTAAAAAGGTCAGCTGGGCGCAGTGGCTCACGCCTGTAATCTCAGCACTTTGGGAGGCCGAGGAGGGCGGATCAACTGAGGTCAGGAGTTCAAGACCAGCCTGGCCAACATGGTGAAACTCCCATCTCTACTAAAAAAAACACAAAAATTAGTCAGGCATGGCGGTGTGCGCCTGTGGTCCCAGCTACTCGGGAGGCTGAGGCAGGAGAATCGTTTGAACCCGGGAGGCGGAGGTTGCAACGAGCCAAAATGGCACCACTGCCTCCAGCCTGGGTGACAGAGCGAGATGCCATCTCTAAATAAATAAACAAACAAATAAATAAATAAATAAATAAATAAAGAGGTGGGGAAAGCTATACCATGATAATACTAAACAAAGCAGACTTCAAAGCAAAGAAAGTTGTCAGAGCTTAAGAGGCATTACAGCCAGGTGTTCCATTCACATCGATAATCCCAGCACTTTAGGATACCAAGGTGGTGGGGGGGGATTGCTTGAGCCCAGGAGTTTGTGATCAACCTGGGCAACATAGCAAGACCCTGTCTCTACAATAAATAAAAATATATATACATATATCAGCTGGTCATGGTGGTGCATACCTGTAGTCCCAGCTACTTAGGAGACCAAAACTGGAGGATCACTTGATCCTGGGAGCTCCAGACTTCAGTGAGTCATAGTCACACCACTGTACTCCAGCCTGGGTGACAGAATGAGACCCTGTGTCAAAAAAAAAAAGGGGGGGGGGGTTGCATTACAGAATGATAAAGGAGTCAATTCTCCAAAAACACGTAATTAATCCCTAATGTGTATGCACCTAACAAAAGCATCAAAATACATGAGGTTAGAAGTGGTGGAACTAGGCCGGGCACGGTGGCTCACGTCTGGAATCCCAGCACTTTGAGAGGCTGAGGTGGGCAGATAACCTGAGGTCGGGAGTTTGAGACCAGCCTGACCAACATGGAGAAACCCCACCTCTACTAAAAATACAAAATTAGCCAGGTATGGTGGCACATGCCTGTAATCCCAGCTACTGGGGAGGCTGAGACAGGAGAATCACTTGAACCCGGGAGGCAGAGGTTGCAGTGAGCCGACATCATGCCATTGCACTCCAGCCTGGGCAACAAGAGTGAAACTCCGTCTCAAAAAAAAAAAAAAAACAGAAAAAAAATTGCTAAGTTGGACTTCACTGAATTAAAAAATGTCTTCCCTCTGAAAGATGTTGTCAAGAGAATGAAAAGACAAGCCACAGACGGGGAGAAAATATTTGCTAAAGATATAGCTGATAAAGAAGGACGGTTGGCCGGGCACGGTGGCTTACTCCTGTAATCCCAGCACTTTGGGAGGCCGAGGTGGGCAGATCACGAGGTCAGGAGATCGAGACCATCCTGGCTAACACGGTGAAACCCCGTCTCTACTAAAAATACAGAAAATTAGCCAGGCGTGGCAGCATACACCTGTAGTCCCAGCTACTGGGGAGGCTGAGGCAGGAGAATGGCGTGAACCTGGAAGGCGGAAGCTTGCAGTGAGCCAAGATCACACCACTGCACTCCAGCCTGGGCGACAGAGTGAGACTCGGTCTCAAAAAAAATAAAAAATGAAGAAGGACTGTTAACCAAAATATACAAAGAACTCTTGAAACTCAACAATAGGAAAACAACCTGATTTTTAAATGGGCCAAAAGACCTTAAGAGACATCTTTCCAAAGAAGATATACAGGTGGAGACCGGTCGCGGTGGCTCACGCCTGTAATCCCACCACTTTGGGAGGCCGAGGCAGGCAGATCACTAGGTCAGGAGATCGAGACCATCCTGGCTAATACAGTGAAACCCCGTCTCTACTAAAAATACAAAAAATTAGCTGGGCATGGTGGCAGCACCTGTAGTCCCAGCTACTGGGGAGGCTGAGGCAGGAGAATGGCGTGAACCCAGGAGGTGGAGCTTGCAGTGAGCCAAGATCACGCCACTGCACTCCAGCCTGGGTGACAGAGCAACACACCAACTCAAAAAAAAAAAAAAGATACACAGGTGGCAAATATGCATATGAAAAGATGCTTCATATCATATGTCATTGGGAAAATGCAAACTGAAACAATGAGATACCACTACAAACCTATTAGGATGACAAAAATCCAGAACACGGCAGAGCACAGTGGCTCATGCCTGTAATCCCAGCACTTTGGGAGGCCAAGGCGGATGGATCACCTGAGGCTAGCAGTTCAAGACCAGCCTGGCCAACATGGTGAAACCCCGTCTCTACTAAAAATACAAAAATTAGCTGGGCGTGGTGGTGGGCGCCTGTAATCCCACTACTTGGGAGGCTGAGGCAGGAGAATTGCTTGAACCCGGGAGGTGGAGGTTGCAGTGAGCCGAGATCGCGCCATTGCACTCCAGCCTGGGGGACAAGAACAAGACTTCATCTCAAAAAAAAAAAAAAAAAATCCAGGACACTTGGCTGGGCGTGGGGACGCATACCCATAGTCCCAGCTCCTCAGAAGGCTGAGGCGGGAGGATCAATTGCGCCCAGGACGTTAGGGCTGCAGTGAGCTATGCTGGCACCACTGCTCTCCAGCCTGGGTGACACAGCGAGACTCTGTCTCAGTGGAAAAAAAAATTAATGCTGTATTATTCCAACTATATTACATTCAGAAAAGGCCACACTATGGAGACAGTAAAAGGATCCGTTGCCAGGGTCTGGAAATAAAAGGTTGCCAGGGACAACCTTTTGTCCCTGGGACGGATGCATGAAGGGAGGGACGCATGAAGAGGCAGAGCACGGAGGATTTTTCGGGCAGGGAAACTCCAATGAGAGAGCTGTAACAGTGGATGCATGTTCTGACACATTTATCCAAACCCATGACATGCACGACACCAAGACGGACCCTAATGTAAACTGTGGACTTTGGGTGAAAATGATGTCAATATAGGTTCCCTGATTGTAACAAATGTACCACGTTGGTGGAAGATGATAATGGGAGAGGCTATTAGCACGGGCAGGGAACATGTGAGAACTCTCTGTACCTTTCGCTCAATGTTGCCATGAATCTAAAACTGGCCTAAAAAAGTCAAGTCTATTAAAAAAAAAAAAGACGCAGTGAGCATTGGGAAGAAAGGGACAGGGCACATGCCTTCCTCATGGAAATCATGCAAACATATATTAAAAAAAAAGACACAGTGAGCATTGGGAAGAAAGGGACAGAGCACATGCCTTCCTCATGGAAATCATGCAAACATATCTTCTGAAGAAGACCCCACTTTTTTTATTTTTATTTTTTTTGAGATGGAGTTTCGCTCTTTCACCCAGTGGCATGATCTTGACTCACTGCAACTTCCAACCCCCAGGTTCAAGCTATTCTCCAGCCTCAGCCTCCCGAGTACATGGGGTTATAGGCACCCACCACCATGCCTGGCTAATTTTGGTATTTTTTAGTAGAGACGGGGTTTCGCCATGTTGGCCAGGCTGTTCTTGAACTCCTGACCTCAGGTGATCCACCTGCCTCAGCCTCCCAAAGTGCTGGGATTACAGGCATGAGCCACCGCGGCTGGCCAGACCCTACTTTTGAGTGGGGTCTTGTGCAGATGAGCCTGAGAAGGCCAGCAGGATTAGGTGACCAGGAAGAAGAGAGATCTTTG
Organism: Pan troglodytes; assembly: GCF_028858775.2. Classification (NCBI taxonomy): domain Eukaryota; kingdom Metazoa; phylum Chordata; class Mammalia; order Primates; family Hominidae; genus Pan; species Pan troglodytes. The sequence continues at coordinate 11,094,478 of NC_072404.2, forward strand.
CATCTTCAGATGTAGGGGAGCACCGCCCATGGCAAATCTAAACATGAGCAGCTCCGGGCACCATGAAGTGGGCATAGGAAGATCAAAAGAGACTGAAGAATCTTTTTTTTTTTTTTTTTGAGACGGAGTCTAGTTCTGTCACCCGGGCTGGAATAGGGTGGCATGCTCTCAGCTCACCGCAACCTCCATCTCCCAAGTTCAAGCGATTCTCCTGTGTCAGCCTCCTGAACAGCTGGGATTACAGGCATGCATCACCACACCGGCTAATTTTTGTATTTTTAGTAGAGATGGGGTTTCACAGTGTTGGCCAGGCTGGTCTCAAACTCCTGGCCTCAAGTGATCCACCTGCTGCAGCCTCCCAAAGTGCTGGGATTACAAGCATGAGCGACCATACCCGGCCCAAAAGAAGCTGAAGAATCTTAATTTTAACTTTCAAATTTTATTGATGTAATTATTGTTAGAGTCAGGGTCTCGCTCTGTCTCCCAGGCTAGAGTGCAGTGGTGCAATCACAGCTCACTGTAGCCTCCAACTCCTGGCCTCAATCAATCCTCCTGCCTTAGCCTCCCAAAGTGCTGCACTTACAGATGTGAGCCACTGCGCCCGGCCCTTAATTTTTAAAAAAAGCTTATGTATCTCAGAAAATATTTCTTTCCGGCTGGGCGTGGTGGCTCACACCTGTAAGCCCAGGACTTTGGGAGGTGGAGGCAGGCGGATCACCTGAGGTCAGGAGTTCAAGACCGGTCTGGCCAACATGGCGAAACCATGTCTCTACTAAAAACACACAAAAAAGTTAGCAGGGCGTGGTGATGGGTGCCTGTAATCCCAGCTACTCAGGAGGCTGAGGCACAAGAATCGCTTGAACCCGGGAGGCGGAGGTTGCAGTGAGCCAAGATCGCACCATTACACTCCAGCCTGGGCAACAAGAGTGAAACTCCATCTCAAAAAAAAAAAAAAAAAAAAAAAGAAATTATTTCTTTCCAACAGGAGAGAGCCCAGCACTTACAGGGAAGCCCTGAGCATGGATTCAGGTTAAATGGCATTGGATCACGGCGGGTAACTGCAAGAAAAGCAACTACAGGGTTGTGAGGGGATGAAGGAGCCAGAAGGAACAGATCTCAGGATACAGATAACAGCCTTGAATCCGCAGGCACGGTAGCTCATGGCTGTAATCCCAGTACTTTGGGTGGCTGAGGCAGGCAGGTCACCTGAGGTCAGGAGTTCGAGACCAGCATGGCCAACATGGTGAAACCCCGTCTCTACTAAAAACTACCGCGGGAGGCTAAGGCGGGTGGATCACAAGGTCAAGAAATCAAGACCATCCTGGCCAACATGGTGAAACCCCGTCTCTACTAAAAATACAAAAATTAGCTGGGCGTGGTGGCACACGCTGTAGTCCCAGCTACTTGGGAGGCTGAGGCAGGCGAATCACTTGAACCCAGGAGGTAGAGGCTGCAGTGAGCCGAGATTGCACCACTGCACTCCAGCCTTGCACCAGAGCTGAGACTGTGTCTCAAAAACAAAACAAAACAAAACAAAACTACAAAAATTAGCTGGGTGTGGTGGGATGCACCTGTAACCCCAGCTACTCAGGAGGCTGAGGCAGGAGAATCGCTTAAACCCAGGAAGCGGAGGTTGCAGTGAGCCGAGATCGCACCATTGCACTCCAGCCTGGGTGACAGAGCAAAACTCTGTCTCCAAAAAAAAAAAAAAAAGTAGCTTAAACCAATAGCCAAGGGAGTTAGAGCCACCAGATACTTGGTTCTCTATAGAAATTAAAGATAACATCTTGGGCCTGGTACGGTGGCACACACCTATATTTCCATCACTTTAGGAGGCCGAGGCGGGCGGACCGCTTGAGCTCAGGAGTTTGAGACCAGCCTGGGCAACATAGCAAGACCCCTGCCTGCACTAAAAATACAAAACATTTGCCAGGCGTGGTGACATGCATGTGGTCTCAGCTACTCAGGAGGCTGAAGTGGGAGAATCACCCGAGTCCAGGAAGTGGAGGCTGCAGTGGGCAATGATTGTGCCACTGCACTCCAGCAGCTGGGAGAAGGGAGTGAGACCCTGTCTCAAAAAAAAAAAAAAAATCAGTGAGAGGAAGCAAGGACTGACCTTCACAGGGTCCAGATGCCTGGCACAGTGAGGCCAACCACCCACACCAAGGTTTGCAGCGAGAAAAAAGAGGGCATTTATTTGCAGGGCGCCAAGCAAGGAGAATCTGGCAGCTTTACATCCAGAACTCCCTGCTGGCTTGCAGGTAGGCGTCTTTAAAGGTAAGGAGGCAGAGGTTACGGCAAAGTCATAAATCAGTATGGAGGCTATACGTTGGTTTGGCCCTAAAAGGTGGGATATCTTAAAGTGGGGGCTTACAGGTCATAGGTGGATTCAAAGATTTTTTTTTTATTTCTAATTGGTTAAGGAAGAGAAAACTTTGTTTAAAAATGTGGAGCTGGCCAGGCGCGATGGCTCATGCCTGTAATCCCAGCACTTTGGGAGGCCGAGGGGGGCGGATCACCTGAGGTCAGGAGTTCAGGACCAGCCTGGGCAACATGATAAAACCCCATCTCTACTAAAAGTACAAGAATTAGGTAGGGTGTGGTGGTGGGCACCTGTAATCTCAGCTACTTGGGAGGCTGAGGCAGGAGAAAACCTAGAACCTGGGAGGCAGAGGTTGCAGTGGGCCAAGATGATGCCACTGCACTCCAGCCTGGGCGACAGAGCAAGACTCTGTCTCAGAAAAAAAATAATAATATAATATAAAAATAAAATAAAAGTACAAAAATTGGCCAGGTGCGGTGGCCCACTCCTGTAATCCCAACACTTTGGGAGGCCAAGGAGGATGAATCACCCAAGGTCAGGGGTTGGAGACAAGCCTGGCCAACATGGCAAAACCCCATCTCTACTAAAAATACAATAATTAGCTGGGCGTGGTGGTGGGTGCTTGTAAGCCCAGCTACTAAAAAGGCTGAGGCAGGAGAATTGCTTGAACCCGGAAGGCAGAGGTTGCAGTGAGCCGAGATCATGCCACTGAACTCCAACCTGGGCAACAGAGCGAGACTCCATTTCAATAAATAAATAGGCGGGGTGGGGTAGCTCACGCCTGTAATCCCAGCACTTTGGGAGGCCGAGGTGGGTGGATCACGAGGTCAGGAGTTCGAGACCAGCCCGGCCAAGATGGTGAAACCCCGTCTCTACTAAAAATACAAAAATTAGCCAGACATGGTGGCATGCACCTGTAATCCCAGCTACTTGGGAGGCAGAGGTTGCAGGGAGCAGAGATCGCACTACTGCACTCCAGCCTAGGTGACACAGCAAGACTCCATCTTGAAAAAATAATAATAACGATAAATAAATAAATTCTAAGAGGTAGCACTTAGCCATCAGAGGTGAGAGAAATACACTGATCATACGGGTGGCAACGCTGGAATGAGAACCATGGCGTCCTAACCCCAAGCAATCAGTGGCAATGGGAAATAGACCTAGTGGTGTTCCTAATGGATTGACAGCTACCCAGTGACGTCGTGGCTTGATCTACACAACAAAAACAACAATAAAAGAGGTCAAGAGCAGGCCAGGTATGGTGGCTTAAGCCTGTAATCCCAGTACTTTGGGAGGCCAAGGTGGGTGGATCACCCGAGATCAGGAGTTTGAGACCAGCCTGGCCAAAATGGTGAAACTCCATCTCTACTAAAAATACAAAAATTAGCCAGGCATGGTGGTGCGTGCCTGTAGTCCCCACAGCAACTTGGGAAGCTGAGGCAGGAGAATCGCTTGAATGCTTGAACCTGGGAGGCAGAGGTTGCAGATCACGCCACTGCACTCCAGCCTGGGGGACAGAGAGAGACTCTGTCTCAAAAAACACCACAACAAAAAACAAAACAAAAACACCAGCACCCACAAAGGCTCAGCGGCATGCAGCAGTGTGGTGTGATTGGAGTCCCTCTGGTTCCTAGAATTGGAGTAAGGGGTCTGGCCTCTGTCCTCCAGGTGCCGGGGAGGGAAGGAAGTAGGGGAACCACACACTCAGTGTCACAGGAGGGTGTCGCATGGGTGCTCGGAAAAGGTGGTGCTGCCATTTAGGGCAGGAGCTGGTTCCACGTTGACTTGGGGGGATCAGAGAATGCAGATTCCAAGAGACAGAGTCCAGAGTTTTCAAAGGAAATGGGCAGGTGGTGGCCACTGAGGGCAGTGCCTAGGTTCCTGGCTGCTGAGCTTCTTTTATTTTTCTTTGTATCTTTTTTTTTTTTGAGAGAGAGTTGTCTTTCTCTGTCACCCAGGCTGGAGTGCAGTAGCGCAATCTCGGCAGACTGCAACCTCTGCCTACTGGGTTCAAGCGATTCTCATGCCTCAGGTTTGCCAGAAGCTGTGTTTACAGACGTGCACCACCATGCCCACCTAATTTTTGTATTTTTAGTCGAAACAGAGTTTCACCATGTTGGCCAGGCTGGTCTCAAACTCCTGACCTCAAGTGATCCACCCGCCTTGGCCTCCCAAAGTGTTGGGATTATAGGCATGAGCCACTGCACTCGTCCTGGCTGAGCTTAAAAATAACACCATATTTCATTAGATCTAGGGCACCATCACCTGTAAGATGCATGTTTCTCTTAGGTACTACTAAGAAAGAGAAATCAGGCCAGGCAAGGTAGCTCATATCTGTAATCCCAGCACTTTGGCAGGCTGAAGGGGTCGGATCCCCTGAGCCCAGGAGTTTGAGACCAGCCAGGGCAACAGAGCAAGACCCATATCTACAAAAAAAAAATTTTTTTTTTTAAATTTTCTTTGAGATGAAGTCTTGCTCTGTTGCCCAGGCTGGAGAGCAGTGGCGTGATCTCTGCTCACTGCAACCTCTGCCTCCCCAGTTTAAGCAATTCTTCTGGCTCAGCCTCCCAAGTAGCTGGGGGTTACAGGCACATGCCACCACGCCTGGCTGATTTTTTTTTCTTTTGTTTTTTCCTTTGTATTTTTAGTAGAGACGGGGTTTCACCATGTTGGCCAGGCTGGTCTCGAACTCCTGACCTCAGGTCATCCACCAACCTTGGCCTCCCAAAGTGCTGGGATTACAGGCATGATCCACCGAGCCCAGCCTCTACAAAAAATTTTTAAAAATCAACTGGGCGTGTTGGCACATGCCTGTAATCCCAGCTACTGGGGGGGCTGAGTCAGGGGGATCACTTGAGCCCAGGAGGTTGAGGCTACAGAGAGCTATGATCATGCCACTGCACTCCAGCCTCAGCAACAGAGCCAGACCCTGTCTCTAAAACAGAAACAAACAAAAAAAGACAGAAAGATAAATCACTGACAGTTAATTTTGCCAACATTTTTATTTTGTACTTTTTCAAGCATTCAGAGAAGTTTAACAGAATTGTATCATGAACACACATATGGCCACCTCCCAGATGCTACTACTGGCATCTTACCCTATTTGTCCTGTCATGTATCTATCCCTTGATACATTCATCCATCCTTTTTTCTTTTTTTTTCTTTCTTTAATTTTGAGACAGAGTCTCACTCTGTGTCCAGGCTGAAGCACAGTGGTGCTGTCTTGCAACCACCCCCGGCTAATATTTTGTATTTCGACTAGAGATGGGGTTTCACCACATTGCCTGGGATGGTCTCAAACTCCTGACCTCAAGCCATTCCCACCCACCCCCTTTGCTTCCCAAAGTGCTCTCAAAGCATGAATCACTACACCTGGCCAGAATATATATATATAGTTGTTGTTGTTGTTTTTGTTTTTGCCTTTTTTGAGATGGAGTCTCACTCTGTCGCCCAGGCTGGAGTGCAGTGGCGTGATCTCGGCTCACTGCAACCTTTGCCTCCTGGGTTCAAGCGATTCTCCTCCCTCAGCCTCCTGAGTAGCTGGGATTACAGGCATGTGCCACCACATCTGGGTGATTTTGTATTTTTAGTAGAAACGGGGTTTCACCATGTTGGCCAGGCTGGTCTCAAACCCCTGACCTCAGGTAATCCACCGCCACGGCCTCCCAAAGTGCTGGGATTACAGGCATGCGCCACCGCGCCTGGCTGATTCTATATATATTTAAAGGGCTTTGGCTCACACATGTGTCTGCATTTGTTAACCACAGTGAATGTTCACTCAAAAGTTGTGCATTGCACCGTGTAAATTTCCCCTGCCAAAAACGAAGCGGTAAACACATATTCAACTCTAGTTAATAGTATGCATGCTGAAGTGCTTATCGTGATGTTTGCCAGCTACTTTGAAATGCATTTTTAAAATGATGGGGCGGGTGTGGTGACTCACACCTGCAGTCCTAGCACTTCAGGAGGCTGAGTCAGGCAGATCACTTGAGTCCAGAAGATCGAGACCAGCCTGGGCAACATGGCAAGACCCTGCCTCTACAACAACTACAAAAATTAGCCAGGCGTGGTGGCGTGCCTGTGGTCCCAGCTAGCCGGGAGGCTGAGGCAGAAGGATCACCTGAGCCCTGGAGGTCGAGGCTGCAGTGAGTAATGATCATACCACTGCACCACTGCACTCCAGCCTGGGTGACAGAGCAAGACCCTGTCTCAAAAAAAAAAAAGAATCCCAGAAAGTTCCATGATGCCTGTCCCAGTCAATCTTCACTGCCTGTTCTGACTAGCTTTGCCTATTCTAGAACTTCTCAGAAATGGAATCATTCTAGATTCCTTAGAACGTGTTTGAGATCCATGCAAGTTGTGGGCATCAGTAGTTCACTTATTTTTATTGTCACTTAGTTTTATTGTGGTTTTCTAGGGCATAGGTGCCCCATAGTTTGTTGAATCCTTCTGCTGTTGATCAACACCTGAGCTGTTTCCAGTGTTTGGTTATTATTGACAAAAAAAAATCATTGATTTCTTTTTTTGTTGTTTTTGGTTTTTCTTTTGTTTTGTTTTTTGAGACCGAGTCTCACTCTGTCGCCAGGCTGGAGTGCAGTGGCATGATCTCGGCTCACTGCAACCTCCACCTCCCAGGTTCCGTGATTTTCCTGCCTCAGCCTCCCAGTAGCTGGGATTACAGGCATGCGCCACCACACCCACCTAATTTTTGTATTTTTAGTAGAGACAGGGTTTTACCATGTTGGCCAGGATGTTCTCGAACTCCTGACCTCAAGTGATCCACCCACCTCGGCCTCCCGAAGTGCTGGGATTACAGGCATAAGCCACTACGCCTAGCCTTTTTTTTTTTTCTCTTTTTTTTAAGACGGTGTCTTGCTCTGTCACCCAGGCTGGAGTGCAGTGGCGCAATCACAGCTCACTGCAGCGTCAACTTCCTGGGGCCAGACGACCCTCCCACCTCAGCCTCTCGAGTAGCTTGGACCACAGCTGTGCACACAGCACTGTGAGATTACAGTGAGCTATAATGGCGCCACTGCACTCCAGCCTGGGCAACAGAGGAAGACTCCCCCTCTAAAAAAGAAAATGCACTCATTTTTGAAAAGACGCTTTATCAAAGAAGATATACGGATGGCAAATAAGCACAGGAAAGCATGCACAACATTACTGACCACGAGGAATTGCAAATTAAACCACAACAGGCCAAGTAAGGTGGCTCATGCCTGTCATCCTAGCACTTTGGGAGTCCCAGGTGGGTGGATCACTTAAGGCCAGGAGTTCGGGACCAGCCTGGCCAACATGATGAAAACCTGTCTCTACTAAAAATACAAAAATTAGCCAGGTGTGGTGGCAGGTGCCTGCAATCCCATTATCTCAGGAGGCTGAGGCAAGAGCATTGCTTGAGCCTGGGAGTCGGAGGTTGCAGTGAGCTGAGATTGTGCCCTGCACACCAGCTTGGGTGACAGCGAGACTCCATCTCAAAAAAAAAAAAAAGTATAGAACTATACACCTAACACAGGTGAATTTTGCCGTATGTAAATTATACTTCAATCAACCAAAAAAAAGCACCTGAAAATATATGTAACTACACCAACAAAAAAGAGAGAGGCCACATCTCCACATCTTTGTACTCTCTGTGTGTGTGTGTGTGTGTGTGTGTGTGTGTGTGTGTGTCGTGCATAGCAGAGGGGGGAAGAAGTGTGTTCGGAGTCACACCTGCTGTCATAACGATGGCTGGCAGCTTTAACTACCATGCATTTTTAATTACAGAAGTGTTCAGTGCTCGAATTTCCAGGAGCTGACCACCAGGTCTGAAATTCAGCCCGGCCCTTCTCTGACATGTGCAGCCTCTTGTCCAATCCTGCCCTGTCCGCCCCACTCCTCTAGTCCTGATCACGGGACTTGAGGTGTTTCCCGGAACAACAGTCCCATTCCCGCCTCCCAAGAGGTGAGCCCATGCCAAGTCAGCCAGCCTAGGAGGGTCCCCTTGGGTCCAACATGCTGGGCGTTGGTGGCCTCTTGTGGCCAGAAATAGAATTATCACATATTAAAAATGATCACTGGCCAGGCACGGTGGCTCACGCCTGTAATTCCAGCACTTTTGGAGGCCAAGGCAGGCAGATCAGGAGGTCAGAAGTTCGGGACCAGCCGGACCAACATGGTGAAACCCTGTCTCACCTAAAAATACAAAAATTAGCCGGGCATGGTTGCGGGAGTAGTCCCAGCTACTCGGGAGGCTGAGGCAGGAGAATCACTTGAACCCGGGAGGCGGAGGTTGCAGCGAGCCTAGATCGCACCCCTGCACTCCAGCCTGGTGACAGAGAGAGACTCCGTCTCAAAAAAAAAAAAAAAAAAAAAAATCACAATAGGTTGGGCACGGTGGCTCTTGCCTGTAATCCCAGCACTTTGCGAAGCCCAGGTGAGCCCAGGAATTCAAGACCAGCCTGAGCAACATGACAAAACCCCGTATCTACAAAAATATATAAAAATTAGCTGGGAGGCCTGGCGCAGTGGCTCATGCCTGTAATCCCAGCACTTTGGGAGGCCAAGGCAGGCGGATCATGAGGTCAGGAGATTGAGACCATCCTGGCCAACATGGTGAAACCCTGTCACTACTAAAAATACAAAAATTAGCTGAGCATGGTGGCGCATGCCTGTAATCCCAGCTACTCGGGATGCTGAGGCAGGAGAATCGCTTGAACCGGGGAGTCGGAGGTTGCAGTGAACCGAGATCGCACCACTGCACCCCAGCCTGGTGACAGAGCAGGACTCCATCTCAAAAAAATAAAAATAAAAATTAGCTAGGCATGGTGGGACGCTCCTGTAGTCTCAGCTACTTGGGAGGCTGCGGTGGGAGGATCACTTGAGCCCAGGAGGTGAAGGCTGCAACGAGTCATAATTATGCCACTGCACTCCAGCCCGGGTGACAGAGCGAGACCCTGTCTCAAAAAAACTGAAAGAATTTTTTTTTTTGAGACAGAGTCTCGCTCTGTCACCCGGGCTAGAGTGCAGTGGTGCGATCTCCGCTCACTGCAAGCTCCGCCTCCCGGGTTCACGCCATTCTCCTGCCTCAGCCTCCTGAGTAGCTGGGACTACAGGCGTCCGCCACCACGCCTAACTAATTTTTTGTATTTTTAGTAGAGATGGGGTTTCACCGTGTTAGCCAGGATGGTCTCGATCTCCTGACCTCATGATCCGCCCACCTCGGCCTTCCAAATTGCTGGGATGACAGGCATGAGCCACCGTGCCGGGCCCAAGAATTTTTAAAAGATCAGAGTAGGCCGGGTGTGGTGGCTCATGCCTGTATCCCTACATTTTGGGAGGCCCAGGTGGGAGAATCGCTTGAGCCCAGGAGTAGTTCTGGACAACAGAGCAAGACCCTGTCTCTATTAAAAATATTAAAAGATCACATTAAGGGTTGATTCTGCTTATGGCTGGGGTGGGAACGGCATTTCCATACAGGGTTAGAGGCCTGTAAATTAGTGCAACCTTTTCAGCAGCACAAGTCAAAATCTAAAATACACACACCCGGCCGGGCACGGTGGCTCACGCCTGTCATCCCAGCATTTTGGGAGGCCGAGGCGGGTGGATCACGAGGTCAGGAGATTGAGAGCATCCTGGCTAACACAGTGAAACCCCGTCTGTACTTTAAAAATACAAAAAATTGGCCGAGCATGGTGGCAGGCACCTGTAGTCCCAGCTACTCGGGAGGCTGAGGCAGGAGAATGGCGTGAACCTGGGAGGCGGAGCTTGCAGTAAGCTGAGATCATGCCACTGCACTCCAGCCTGGGCAACAGAGCAAGACTCTGTCTCAAAAAAAAAGAAAAAGAAAAAAATACACACACCCTCTGACCTATGGGAATCACAGAAGTCTTGCCCAAACAGATTTTCCTCTAGTTCTAAGTAAAAGAAACAAGAATATTCACATCTTTGTGTTAAGTGAAACCACAGGAACACAATTGGCTATATCCGGAATGCGGGACCTTCTGTAGGACAGGGGCTTCAGTCTCGCCAACAAATCCCTGACATAAAAACGGGCAGTGAAGCCGGGCGCAGTGGCTCATGCCCGTAATCCCAGCACTTTGGGAGGCTGAGGCGGGCGGATTGCCTGATGTCAAGAGTTTGAGACCAGTCTGGCCAAAATGGTGAAACCCTGTCTCTACTAAAAATAGAAAAAAATTAACTGGGCGTGGTGGCATGCGCCTGTAATCCCAGCTACTCGGGAGGCTGAGGCAGGGGAATTGCTTAAACCAGGAAGGTGGAGGTTTCAGTGAGCCAAGATCATGCCATTGCACCCAGCCTGGGTGACAGAGAGAGACCCCATCTCGAAAAAAAAAAGTGCACTGAAGAGACCATTGATTATAAAGAAACTTAAGACCAGGCACATTGGCTCACATCTATAATCTCAGCACTTTGGGAAGCTAAGGCAGGCGGATCACCTGAGGTCAGGAGTTCAAGACCACCCTGGCCAACGTGGTGAAACCTTATCTCTACTAAAAATACAAAAATTAGCTGGGAGTGGCGGCACACACCTGTAGTCCCAGCTACTCGGGAGGCTGAGGCAGGAGAATCGTTTGAACCTGGGAGGTAGAGGATGCAGTGAGCTAAGATCGCACCACTGCACTCCAGCCTGGTCAACAGAGCGAGACTCTGTCTCCAAAAAAAAAAAAAAGAGAGAGAGAACCAGAGAAAGAGAGGCAAGAATATCTCCACGGGATCATAGACAAATTGGGGGGAGGTGGTCAGGAATTCTGTGGACCTGTGCTTGGCAGCACCCACTCGAAGCAATCAGATTAACACTTGGAGTAGACCCAAAACATTCCCCACATGCACCCAGACCCATCGTCACAGGCACCAGGGGCTTAGCATAAGCTGTGACCAGCACGGAACAAACGATAAGCTGCTCTGGCACAGCAGTGACTCCTAGGAAGCCAGGCTTAAAGATGACGTCACAGCCATCCCCGGCCATCTGGAAGGCTGCCTGCCCAAAGCTGCGCCTTCTCGGGAGAAATCACAGGAAGAATGCCAAGCTACCAGTTCCTGACTGACCACGGGGCAAAAGCGGAAATTCTCTGAACGGTGATAGCAGCCTCCAAGCCACACACACATCCAATGGGAAAGGGCAAAAATCTAACTGGCCAAGGGGCTTAAGCACAACTTGTTTTTGAGAGAGAGACAAGGTCTCACTCTGTCACTCAGGCTGCTGGAATGGAGTGGCATGATCATGGCTCACTGCAGCCTTGAACTCCTGGGCCCAAGCAATCCTCCCACCTCAGCCTCCTGAGTAGCTGGGACTACAGGCATGCACCACCATGACTGGCTAATTTGTTTTGTTTTTTGTAGAGATGGGGTCTCGCTATGTTGCCCAGGCCGGTCTTGAATTCCTGGGCTCAAGTGATCCTCCTGCCTCGGCCTCCCAAAGTGCTGGGATTACAGGCATGAGCCACCGTGACTGGCCAAGCACAATCTTTAACCATTAAGTGGCTTATGCTGACCCAGGGGCGACCCCTAGGTAGCCAAAGTTAAAAGGTAAAAACAGGAAGAAAAAATCTGAGCAGGGACATCTGAGTCTGCATAGTGTGAGATGAGGATCGTGGTGGTGAAACTTGTTCAGCCCAGTCACAAAGTAATACATCACCTAGCAAACAACAGTAACCACACCCCTGACTGGAGTTGGGGGAATCAAGTGTCAGAGTTGCTAAAATACATTATCTAAAACGTCCAGCTTTTGGCCGGGCGTGGCAGCTCACGCCTGTAATCCCAGCACGTTGGGAGGCCAAGGCGGGCAGATCACGAGGTCAGGAGATTGAGACCATCCTGGCTAACATGGTGAAACCCCATGTCTACTAAAATTACAAAAAATCAGCCAGGTGTGGTGGCAGGCACCTGTGGTCCCAGCTATCGGGAGGCTGAGGCAGGAGAATGGCATGAACCCAGGAGGCAGAGCTTGCAGTGAGCCAAGATCGCGCCACTGCAATCCAGCCTGGGTGACAGAGCAAGACTCTGTCTCAAATAATGATAATAATAATAATAATTTTTTAAAAAATCCAGCTTTCAAGAAATAATTATGAGACATGCAAAGAAATAGGATTGGCTGGGCACAGTGGCTCATGCCTGTAATCCTAGCACTTTGGGAGGCCAAGGTGGGTGGATCACTTGAGGTCAGGAGTTCAAGAACAGCCTGGGCAACATGACGAAACCCCATCTCTACTAAAAACACAAAAAAATTAACTGGGAATGGTGGCGTGAGCCTATAGTCCCAGCTATTCAGGAAACTGAGGCATGAGAATGGCTTGAACCCCGGAGGCGGAGCTTGCAGTGAGCTGAGATTGCACCACTGCACTCCAGCCTGGGGACAGAGAGAGACTCCATCTCAAATAAATAAACAAATAAACTGCAAGACTTGTATATTTAAAACCACAAAACATTGTTGAAAGAAATCACAGACCTAAATAAATGGGAATACGTCCCATATTCATGGATCAGAAGACTTAATGTTGTGGGTTTTGTTTTTGTTTTCAGAGATGAAGGTCTTACTATGTTGCCCAGGATGGACTTGAGTATCTGAGCTCAAATCATCCTTCTATTTCAGCCTCCAAAGTACCTGGCACTACAGGCATGTGCCACCATGCCCAGGACTTAATATTAAGATACCAATTGTCTCAAAAATTACTTACAGGGTCAACACAATTCCTATCAAAATTCTGACTGTAGTTTTGCAAAAACTGACAAGCTGGTCCTAAAATTCCTACGAAAATTAAGAAACCTGGAATAGCTAAAACAATCTGGAAGACAGACGTACCAAGTTAGAGGTCTCACACTTCCCAGTTTTAAAACTTACTGCAAAGCTACGGTAATCAAGACAGTGTGGTACTGGCATAAGGATAGACATTAGATCAATAGAATAGAAGCAAGAGTCCAGAAGTAAGCCCTTATGTTTTTGACAAGTGTTTCAATTTGAGGGGGAAAGAATTGCCTTTGCAAACAAATGGTGCTGGGAAAACTGGATCGTGACCATTTTTTCTGATAGTAACTCAGCTGTTAATTTTATTGAACGTCCCTTGTATGTGATGAGATACACTTTTCTTGCTACTTTCACGATTCTCTTTGACTTTCAACAGTTTGACTATCATGTGCCTAGCTGTTAATCGTTTTTTAGTTTATCGTACTTGGAGTTCATCAAACTTTTTGGATATTTAGATTAATATTTTTTAAATCGAATTCAGGAAGTTTTCACCCTCTATTTCTTCTAATATTCTTTTTCCCCCTCTTCTCAATCCTATCCTTCTGGGATTCCCATTATGCATATACAGATATTCCTCAACTTACAATAGAATTATGTCTTGATAAACCCATTTTAAGTTGAAAATATCATAAGTCAAAATGCATTCAATACACCTAGCCTGGCAAACATCATAGTTTATGGCCGGGTGCAGTGGATCACACCTGTAATCCCAGCACTTGGAAAGGCTAAGACAGGAGGATCACTTGAGCCCAGGACTTTGAGATCAGCCTGGGCAACATAGGAAGACTCTGTCTCTACAAAAGAAAAAAAAAATTAAATTAAACAATATGGCACTTCTGGAAATCAGATTCCTCTCTCCCCACTCCCTGGGGTTTGCTGTTGTTGTTGCTTGTTGCTGCTGGTGTTTGTTTAGTGACTTTTCTGGACTTTGTAAAATCTGTGTTCTTTGTTCTGTGCAACCACTGAAGACTTTGGTTAGTTATCTCAGTGGTCAGCTAATAACTGGACAGAGATATTCCTAGATGTCTACTTGCTTTGGCAGCACATACACTAAAATTAAAATGATACAGAGAAGATTATCTGACCCTCCTGCAAGGATTACACACAAATTCGTGAATTATTCCATATTTTTTAAAAAATGATTTAAAAAATTAAAAAGAGATCTTTTTAAATGCTTTAGACCATTAAGTTTCCCAGCATTTGCTGACAAACTCTGTGTGTGTTGAGGCATGTTTTCAATACTCCAGCAAGCAACTTACAACTCTGCCTTAGCCTTCATTTCCTCTTGTGTAGACACTCAAGGTCAGCCAGAGGTGAGAGTTTAGGACCTTCTCAGGTCTTCCTGGGTGTGCGCACAGCCCTGTACATACACGTAGCCCACTAGATTCTCAGAAACACAGCAGGGGTTTTTAAAAGTATCTTATTGGCATCTCTTTTCCCAGTTATTCCTTTAAAAAATTTTTGATCAAGCCAGGCGCGGTGGCTTATGCCTGTAATCCCAGCACTTTGGGAGGCCGAGGCGGGGGATCACAAGGTCAGGAGATCGAGACCATCCTGGCTAACATGGTGAAACCCCATCTCTACTAAAAATACAAAAAATTAGCTGGGCGTGGTGGTGGGCACCTGTAGTCCCAGCTACTTGGGAAGCTGAGGCAGGAGAATGGTGTGAACCCAGGAGGCAGAACTTGCAGTGAGCAGAGATCACACCACTGCACTCCAGCCTGGGCTACAGAGCGAGACTCTGTCTCAAAATAAATAAATAAATATAAAAATAAAAATTTTTGGTCAGTTTCTTATTAGCCCCAACGGGTTATGTTGTGGGAAATAGAGGATTAGGGAGAAAAACAGAATCTACATATCTTACTAAATACAAGCATTGGCAAACATAGTCATAATGGTTCAGAGAAGGAGAGACAGTAAAGGAATTTTTTTCTTTTCAACTTTGCTCAAGAGGGGGATGTCTGGAGCCCATTCCTTTGGCTTCGGCTTTTCAGACAGTGTTATCTTATAACTGTCCTTGAAGTGAGCTGGCTAAGCAGAGGAAAACTTGTTCTTCTTTTCTTTTTAACCCTTGCCTTGCCACAGTTACACCACATCAGGTAGTTGAAATGTTAAACAATTGCCACTGATTGTTTTGGGCAAATGCCTTGGGCATAGGGCTATTTGCACAGATACTGGCAAACTCTTGGATCAAATAAAGACAAGCTTTGAGAATAGCATTTTTCAGCAAACTGGCAGACAAGTCAAATAGTGACAGTTTTTTGGGGATGGGGCTTTTAGGGAGCTCCAAGCCCAGCCTGCCTCTTCCAGTGGCTGGCAAGATGCTTGTTTTCACAGCTACCATGGTTAAAAGCCAGCATATTTTCATAGATCTGGGAGACAGGGATGCTTTTAGAGCAAATTAAAATGGCACAAAATCAGTGTTTATATTGAGATTCAGCCCTCTTACTTGAACACATCCTCTTCAAATTGTTGCAAGCCTTTAGATAATTTCCAGGTCTGAAGAAGTTGATTTTGACCATTTTTTTCAGCATTCTCTTTGCTTATATGGAGGAGTGAGTTTTTGGAGATTCTTGCTCCACTATTCTGGAAGCATTTCCTTTTATCCATTCAATATTTTTTGTTTCCATTGCCATTCTTTAAATCTTTTAAATTTTATTGTAAATTGACCATGTATGTATTTATGGTGTACAACGTGATGTTATGGCTTATGAATACAATGTGGAATAATTAAATCAAGCTAATTAATACATCCATCACCTCAAATATTTATATTTTTTGGTGGTGCGAACATTTAAAATTTATTTTCTTCACAATTTTTTTTTTTGTTTTAGAGACAGGGTCTCACTCTGTCACCTAGGCTGGAGTGCAGTGGCAGGATCATGCCTCACTGCAGCCTCAACCTCCCAGGTTCAAGAAATTTTCCCACCTCAGCCTCTCAAGTAGCTGGGACTACAGCTGTGCACCACCATGGCTGGCTAATTTTTAAAATTGTTTTGCCGAGATGGAGCCCCACTATATTGCCAAGGCTGGTCTCTAACTCCAGAGCTCAAGTGATCCTCCCACCTTGGCCTTCCAAAGTGATGGGATTACAGGCGTGAGCCACCACGCCTGATCTCTTAACAGTTTTGAAATGTACTATACAGTATTGTTAATTATATTCACCAGGCTGTGCAATAGCTCTCAAAAAAGCATTCCTTCTGTCTAACTGAGATTTTGTACCTTTCTTTTTTTTTTTTTTTTTTTTTTGAGATGGAGTCTCGCTCTGTCGCCCAGGCTGGAGTGCAGCGGCGCGATCTCTGCTCACTGCAAGCTCCGCCTCCAGGGTTCACACCATTCTCCTGCCTCAGCCTCCCAAGTAGCTGGGACTACAAGTGCCCGCCATCATGCCCGGCTAATTTTTTGTATTTTTTAGTAGAGACGGGGTTTCATCGTGTTAGCCAGGATGGTCTTGATCTCCTGAACTCATGATCCGCCCGCCTCAGCCTCCCAAAGTGCTGGGATTACAGGCATAAGCCACCGTGTCTGGCCTTTTTTTTTTTTTTTTTTTTTTTTTTTTGAGATGTAGTTTCGCTCTGTTGCCCAGGCTGGAATGCAATGGCGCGATCTCCGGCTCACCGCAACCTCTGCCTCCCGGGTTCAAGCGATTCTCCTGCCTCAGCCTTCCGAGTAGATGGGATTATAGGCGCAAGCCACCATGCCCAGCTATCTTTTTGTATTTTTAGTAGAGACGGGGTTTTGCCATGTTGGCCAGGCTTGTCTTGAACACCTGACCTCAAGTGATCCACCCGCCGCAGCCTACCAAAGTGCTGCGATTACAGGCATGAGCCACCGTGCCTGGCTCCCCACTCTATCTTAATAGCATTCTTAGGATGTGAGATATTCAAGCTCTTCTGTGTTTGTTTTTGTTTTTGTTTGAGATGGAGTCTTGCTCTGTCGCCCAGGCTAGAGTGCAGTGGTGTGATCTCAGCTCACTGCAACCTCCACCTCCCGGGTTCAAGCTATTCTCCTGCCTCAGCCTCCTGAGTAGCTGGGATTACAGGCATTAGCCACCACGCCCGGCTAATTTTTGTATTTTTAGTAGAGACGGGGTTTCACCAGTTCAAGAGTTGGTCTTGAACTCCTGACATCAGGTGAACCACCCACCTCGGCCTCCCAAAGTGCTGGGATTACAGGCATGAACCACCGCGCCCAGCCATAGCCCTTCTTTTTAAAGAAACTAATGCTCAGCGAGGTTAGGTGACTGATGTAAAGTCATATATCCCCGGAGAACCGAGCCAGGGTTTGAACCCCAATACACCTGTTTGATATGAGTGTTCTGCATGTCCAGCCCTTCCTCCACTCATGTACCCTTTCACTCCAGTCCTTAGTTCCCTCCTCCACACCAGCTGTTTATCCCACAAGTTTATTTAGGCACTGATCTGTGGGAGGATTGCTCAGCTCCGAAGCTAGCAAATAAGGAGACTCCACGCACCTGCAGATGAGGGTTCTGCTCTCAGGTTGAAAGCAGAAAGTCTCTTCTCTCTGAGTTGGGCATCGGGCCGGTCACCTGGAGGAATCCCAAAGTGATGATAGAAGGCCCTGAGCATCCTTCCTGCTCTCCATGCCATCAGGAATGTCAGCTGATGCTGTCTCCAAGTGAGCCGAGACATGCAGGTGCATTCCTGCGTCACACGCAGGTCACGTCCCTGGCAGAAACCCAGCCTGCTCTCCAACAACACCCTTCTGGCAGTTCCCAATACCACGCAGATGATAGAGCAATTAAACAAAAGCTGGATGAGTGAGCAGCGGCTCTCAGCTCCAGCCCATCCTGGCCACCAGAAAAGGAGGACCAGGGTTTAGTTCTTGAGGTGAAACCAGCCCAATTGTCCCCATGGAACTGATGTTTATGGTTTCTTTCAATAAACATAGAAATTGATCCTCCCGGTCTTTTTTTCTTTTTCTTTCTTTCTTTCTTTTTTTTTTTTTTTTGAGACAGAGTCTCATTCTGTCACCCAAGCTGGAGTGCAGTGGTGTAGTCTCAGCTCACTGCAATCTGCCTCCTGGGTTCAAGCGATTCTTCTGCCTCAGCCTCCTGAGTAGCTGGGATGACAGGCGCCCTCCACCATGCCCGGCTAAGTTTTGCATTTTTAGTAGAGATGGGGTTTCACCATGTTGTCCAGGCTGGTATCGAACTCCTGACCTCAAGTGATCCACCTGCCTCGACCTCCCAAAGTGCTGGGATTACAGGCGTGAGCCACCGCGCCCAGCCATTCACATCTCTTTTGACTGAGAACTTTACACTAAGATGAAGGAATTTTGACAATGGGCCCATGCGTTTGGGATTCACCATGTGCCCTATTACCCAGATGGATGGTAGAGTGGCCTACAGAAGGCTACTGAAGCAAGCCTATGGAAGGCTCAGTCGTGACTGCAGCTAAGAGACCACATCCTGTAAGACTGGGCTGTTGTTCAATAATATGCAGTACACACCTGCAAACCAAGAGTGGAGGTGGTAGTGTTTCCTTGCATATAACATCTAATAACTCACTTAAGGAACTTTTGTTTTCATCTACCCAACTCAGGGCTTACTGGAGTTTGAGATCCTAACACACAAGGGATTCGCTTTTTTTTTCTTTTTTGAGATGGAGTTTCGCTCTTGTTGCCCAGGCTGGAGTGCAATGGTGTGATCTTGGCTCACCACAACGTCCGCCTCCCGGGTTCAAGTGATTCTCCTGCCTCGGCCTCCCGAGTAGCTGGGATTACAGGCAGGCGCCACCACACCTGGATAATTTTGTATTTTTAGTAGAGATGAGGTTTCTCCATGTTGGCCAGGCTGGTCTCGAACTACTGACCTCAGGTGATCCACCCGCCTCAGCCTCCCAAAGTGCTGGGATTACAGGTGTGAGCCACCTCACCCAGGCCATGGAATTCCCTGTTTTATCCTAGGGAACAGAGTTGTGGTTCTGGTCCATTGGAAACTGAGTCTACTTCGCGGTCATTTTGGGATCTTCATTCACTGAACCAATAGAGAGAGAAGGAGTTTCTGTTCCAGCTGGGATCATAGATTGTTATGAGCAAGGGAAAGTTGGGTTGCTGCTCAGAATGAGATCGAGGAGAACTATGTCTAGAACCCCGAGGATTCACTCAGGCACCTCTTTATGTATCTTCATTCACCAATAACCATGGCGGGTGAGACATGACTATACAGTGGTAAGTAAAGAAAGAGACTTTTTTTTTTTTTTTTTTTGAGACAGAGTTTTGCTCTGTAGCCCAGGCTAGAGTGCAGTGGTGCAATCTCGGCTCACCACAACCTCTGCCTCCTGGGTTCAAACGATTCTCCTGCCTCAGCCTCCCAAGTAGCTGGGACCACAGGCGCCTGCCACCGCGCCTGGCTAATTTTTTGTATTTTTAGTAGAGACGGGGTTTCACCATGTTAGCCAAGATGGTTTTGATCTCCTGACCTCATGATCCGCCCTCCTCAGCCTCCCAAAGTGCTGATTGGCAGACTTATTAAAGAAAGTATGAAAGTACATTACCAAGCCAGGTGCGGTGAATCACGCCTGTAATCTCAGCACTTTATTATGAATGCAGTAGCTATGAACATTCTTATTTATGTCTTTTAGTGAAAATATGCACTAATTCTACTGTATATGCACCTAGAAATGCATATACAGTGCATTTGGCCAAGTCAAAAGGTATATATATGTTTAATTTTCGTAAATAGACCGTGCATGGTGGCCTGAGGTCAAGAATTCGAGACCAGCCTGACCAACAAGGTGAAACCCCGTCTCTACTAAAAATACCAAAATTAGCCGGGCGTGGTGGTGGGTGCCTATAATCCCAGCTACTTGGGTGGCTGAGACAGGAGAATCGCTGGAACCTAAGAGGTGGAGGCTGAGGTTACAGTGAGCCAAGATCGTGCCACTGCACTCCAGCCTGGGCGACAAGAGCAAAACTCCATTTAAAAAACAAAAAAACAAAAAACAAAAACAAAACTTTAGTAGGTAGTGCCCAAGTTTTCCAAAGTGGTTGAAACAATTTAGACTTTCATCTTGCAGTGAGCCGAGATCGTGCCACTGCACTCCAGCCTGGGCAACAGAGCGAGACTCCGTCCACAGTGTATGAGAGTTCCAATTGCGCTCTATGGTCATCCACACTTGGGATTGTCAGTTGCTTTAATTTTAGCCAATTTGGTGGATGCTTAGTAATACCTCATTTGCCCTTAATTTGCATTTTCTTTTTTTGTTTGTTTGGCTTTTTTGAGATGGAGTCTCGCTCTGTCATCCAGGCTGGAGTGCAGTAGTGTGATCCTGGCTCACTCCAACCTCTGCCTGCCAGGTTAAAGCGATTCTCCTGCCTCAGCCTCCCGTGTAGCTAGGACTATAGGTGCCTGCCACCAGGCCCAGCTCATTTTTGTATTTTTAGTAGAGACAGGGTTTCACCGTGTTGGCCAGGCTGGTCTCGAACTCCTGACCTCAGGTGATCCTCCCACCTTGGCCTCCCAAAGTGCTGGGATTACAGGTGTGAGCCACCACACACAGCCTTAATTTACATTTTCTTAATGAGTATTAATGATGACCACCTTTTCAGGTGCTCATTAACCATTCTGATATCCTCTTTTGTGAAGTGCTTGTGTTCAAGTATTTTGCCCAGTTAAAAAAAAAAAGCTGTCTATATTTTTCTTATTGATGCGCAGAGGTTCTGGGTATAATTCCTTTGTCAAAAATATATATATTGCAGGCCGGGCGTGGTGGCTCATGCCTGTAATCCCAGCACTTTGGGAGGCCAAGGCGGGCAGATCATGAGATCAGGAGATTGAGACCATCCTGGCCAACACGGTGAAACCTCATCTCTACTAAAACACAAAAAATTAGCCTGGTGTGGTGGCACACGCCTGTAGTCCCAGCTACTTGGGAGGCTGAGGCAGGGGAATCGCTTGAACCCTAGAAGCAGAGGTTGCAGTGAGCCGAGATCGTGCCACTGCACTCCAGCCTGGTGACAGAGCAAGACTCCGTCTCAAAAAAAAAAAAAAAATATATATATATATATATAATAAATATATGTATCCCTAAAGCTTGCCTTTTCTTCCTCTCTTAATGGTCTCTTGAAAATAGCCCATTCTTCTCAATGTTGATGAAGGCCAATCTCTCATTTTGTGGTTACTACTTTTTTTCTTTTGAGACAGTCTCGCTCTGTCACCCAGGCTGGAGTGCAGTGGTGCGATCTCAACTCACTGCAACCTCCACCTCCCGGGTTCACGCCATTCTCCTGCCTCAGCCTCTTGAGTAGCTGGGACCACAGGCACCAGCCACCACGCCCGGCTAATTTTTTGTATTTTTAGTAGAGACGGGGTTTCGCCATGTCAGCCAGGATGGTCTCGATCTCCTGACCTCGTGATCCGCCTGTCTTGGCCTCCCAACATGCTGGGATTACAGGCGTGAGCCACCGCGCCCAGCCTGTGGTTACTACTTTTTAAAGAACTTGTTTTGTTTTGAGACAGGATCTTGCTCTGTCACCCAGGCTGGAGTGTAGTGGCGCGGTCATAGCTCACTGCAGGCTTGAACTCCCAGGCTCAAGCCATCCTCCCGCCTTAGCCTCTGAAGGAGCTGGGACCACAGGCACACACCACCACGCCCAGCTAATTTTTGTATTTTTGTAGAGACCGGGTTTCCCCATGTTGCCTAGTCTGGTTTCAAACTCCTGGACTCAAGCAATCCGCCTGCCTCAGCCTCCCAAAGTGTTGGGATTACAGGCATGAGCCAACACATCCGCTTTAAAGTACCTGTTTAGACTACTTTGTTTATCCCAAAATCATGAAGGCATTCTCTTGTTTCCTTCTAGAAATTCTATTGTTTTTACCTCTCACATCTAGGACTGTAATCCATCTCAAATTAATTTTTGAATGTGGTGTGGGGTAGGGGTATTTATTCCTTTTATTGAAAAGACCATCCTTTCCTCAATGATTTCCAATGCGTTCTTGACCCTATAATTAGAATTAACTTCTGTAAGCACTCATTAGATTGTTCCACTTTCTTGCCTGTCTTTAACTGCAGACTATTGCTCTTATGGACAATAATCAGATAATGGTCAGTTCCTTGCGTAACAATACGCAGCTTGATCTAGCCACCTCCTATCTCTCCTGCCAAATCTTGCCTTGTGTCTGCCTTTTCACTCTGAACATAGAGTTCTTTGGACAGGTCACACCCTCATCCTCAAGCCCTTCCCATATAGAGTATTTTCATCCCCTTAGACTAGTTACTCAAACTTCAGGTCTCATCTCTTCCAGGAGCCTTCTCAATAGCACAGTCCCTGTCCCTTAAATATAGGTTGTGTGACTTCTATATATGCATTCATGGTCAGGCACAGTGGCTCATGCCTGTAATCCCAGCACTTTGGGAGGCCGAGGCAGGCAGATTACCTGAGGTCGGAAGTTCGAGACCAGCGTGACCAACATGGAGAAATCCCGTCTCTACTAAACATACAAAAATTAACCGGGTGTGATGGTGCACACCTGTAATCCCAGCTACTCGGGAGGCTGAGGCAGGAGAATCACTTGAACCCGGAAGGTGGACGTTGCGGTGAGCCAAGATTGCGCCATCGCACTCCAGCCTGGGCAAGAAGAGTGAAACTCCGTCTCAAAAAAAAAAAAATATATATATATATATATATTCGCTCATTGTACCCCCGAGTTTCTAATTATATTTATTTATTTTATTTTTTGAGATGGAGTCTCACTGTGTCGCCCAGGCTGGAGTGCAGTGGCATGATCTCGGCTCACTGCAGCCTTTACCTCCTGGGTTCAAGCAATTCTCCCACCTCAGTCTCCTGAGTAGCTGGGATTACAGGGCCATGCCACCACAACTGGCTAATTTTTTACATTTTTCATAGAGACAGGGTTTCACCATGTTGGGCAGGCTAGTCTCAAACTCATGACCTCAGGTGATCCACCTGCCTCAGCCTCCCAAAGTGCTGGGGTTACAGGCATGAGTCACCATGCCCAGCCTCTTTTATTTTATTTTTTTAGATGGAGTCTCGCTCTGTCGTCCGTCCAGGCTGGAGTGCAGAGGTGCAATCTCGGCTCACTGCAACCTCCACCTGTGGGGCTCAAGCAATTCTCCCACCTCAGCCTCCCTAGTAGCTGAGATTACAGGTGCCCGCCACCATACCCAGCTAACTTTTGTACTTTTAGTAGAGACGGGGTTTCACCATGTTGGCCAGGCTGGTCTGGAACTCCCGACCTCAGGTGATCCACCCGCCTCAGCCTCCCAAAGTGCTGGGATTACAGGTAAGAGCCACCACACCTGGCCTTCTATTTATATTTAAATATCTCCCCATTATAACTTCTCTGAGGGAAAGGAGGAGGCCTATTTAGTTCACATGAGAGGTGCGTCCTAAATACTGTTGAATGAATGAATAAATTTAAGGGAAGATTCTGTCCCAGGAACCCAGACAGTATGGACCTTGGAGAAACAGGACGTTTCCAGTCTCAGATCTAGCGCTTGGCAAATAATTATTTCTGAGCCTCGATTTTCAAATCTGTAAAATTATGATATACTATTCTCTACATAGGATTGTAATGGGCATCAAATAAGATAATGTGGCTGGGCACAGTGGCTCACATCTGTAATCCCAGTACTTTGGGAGGCCGAGGTGGGAGCATCACTTGAGGCCAGGAGTTCGAGACCAGCCTAGGCAACAGAGTAAGACCCCCCCCGCCCCCACCCCATCTCTACAAAAAACTTAAAAGTTAGCAGGGAGCAGTGGCATGCACTTGTGGTCCCAGCTACTTGGGAGGCTAAGGTGGGAGGATCGCTTGAGCCTGAGTTTGAGGCTGCAGTGAGCTGTGATTGAGCCTCTGCACTCCAGCCTAGGCAACAGAGCGAGACCTTGTCTTTAAAAATAATAAAATGATAAGGTAATGCGCAGAAGCATTCAGCACAGTGATTGGCACATGGAGGGCCCATTGGGGTGTTTTTGTTTTTGTTTTTGTTGTTGTTTGAGACAGAGTCTCGCTCTATGGCCCAGGCTAGATGGATTGCAGTGGCATGATCTCGGCTCACTGCAATCTCCGCCTCCTGGGTTCAAGCGATTATCTTGCCTCAGCCTCCCGAGTAGCTGGGATTACAGGCGTACACCACCAAGCCCGGCTAATTTTTCTTGTATTTTTAGTAGAGACGGGGTTTCACCATGTTGGCCAGGCTGGTCTCGAACTTCTGATCTTAGGTGATCCGCCCGCCTTGGCCTCCCAAAATGCTGGGATTACAGGCCACCGTGCCTGGCCATTGAGTGTTATTAAGAGGAGGGTACGCAGAAAACAGACTCCCGCCAGCTCTGCCCCATGCGCATGAGCGGCCGCGGCTCGCCCTCAGCCAGGCCCCGACGCGTCCCCACGCGTGCGTGATCCACCGGAACCGAAGCCCAGGCAGGCGGTGAGAGGGCGGGGCCTCCGCAGTGCGACTGCGCCGCTCGAGGCCGTGCGTCGCGGGGGCGGGGCCGCGCAGGCGCACCGGGTGCCCCGGCTCTGGAGCATAAACAAGAGCGGGGACGGGATGAGGCGGCGTTTGATCCCAGGGTGGCGAGTGGCGGCGACCGAGGCGGCGAGCGGGGCCCGGCGCCGACCCTGAGTGCAGCCTGACCCGCCCTCGCGCGCGCGCCCTCCCCGGCCGGGCCCACTCGCCGCGCGCCCAGCCATGAACCTGGCGAGCCAGAGCGGGGAGGCCGGCGCCGGCCAGCTGCTCTTCGCCAACTTCAACCAGGACAACACGTAAGGCCGGGGTCGGGGGTCGGAGTCGGGGTGAGGCCAGCGTCGGACCCAGGCTAGGGGGAGGGCCTTGCTGCCAAGCTCGGCGGCGTCGCAGGCTCGGCCTCCCCGCGGGCCAAGGCGCGCAGAGGCGTCCCCAGGGGCGGGCCCGGGGCGTGCAGGGAGGGGCGCCCTCCAGGGAGACCCTCGGGTGCTGGCCTGGAGCTGCGGTCCCGGAGCGGGAGAGGTGGTGGAGAGGGGGCTGCTTTCACCCTCTTGCGGGGAGGCCCCCTGGCTTCAGACTTAACTACTCGCAAAGTTGGGGCCGAACTTTGGGGCTTGACTTGTCTTGGCCGCCTGTGGAGCGCTGGGAGTGGGTCGCTTCCTCTCCTCTCGTCTCCTCTTCCCGCTGCTTGCTCAGCGTCTCCCACTCACTCTCCTTTGAATCAGGCCCTTCTCCTTGTCTTTTCATCGTCTTAAGACCCTTCTCTCTCTCTTGATTTTCTTTTCTTCGTTTCTCACTGTTTTTTTGTTTGTTTTTGTTTTTTGGGGTTTGTTTTGTTTTGAGACAGAGTCTTGTTCTGTTGCCCAGGCTGGAGTGCAGTGGTGCGATCTCAGCTCACTGCAACCTCCGCCTCCTGGGTTCAAGCGATTCTCCTGCCTCAGCCTCCCAAGTAGCTGAGACTACAGGCACGCGCCACTGTGCCCAGCCAACTTTTTTGTATTTGTAGTAGAGACGGGGTTTCACCATGTTGGTCAGGCTGGTCTCGAATTCCTGACCTCAAGTGATCCGCCCACCTCAGCCTCCCAAAGTGCTGGGATTACAGGTGTGAGCCACCGTGCGCGGCCCTCACTGTTCTTTTTGGGACATCAACTTTGATGTCTTCTTCAGCAAGTAACAAACTTAGCAATAACCTTGGCATCTGACCTAGCTAGGGAGAAACTGAGCCAAGAGAGGCGTTACGGACCAGTGCCCCAGGAGTCTCAGAGCTCCAGCGGGTGGGTCATCGTCAGGGCAAGAGAAGGCCTTAATGCCAGCCCGTGCGTTCGGAACGCTGTTTGTCCACACTGATACAGGTTGGATGCTGCCTGGGAGGAGGACTTGTGGGGATGGTTAATAGAAGAGCGAGCTTTCTGGGGAGAGATGAGTGAGTTATGGGGTTGGCAGGGAGGAGAGCCATCTTGGAAGTGAGTAAGAGGAAGTGAGGAAAGAGAAGGAGTGGGGCATTTGGCATCTTACTAAGTCATTGGTTGAGTTGTTACTGGCGGAGTGGAATTAACAAAGCAGAAGATAAGATTCTTTAGGAAATTAAAAGTGAATTGTAGAATGGCCAACACTCAGTGGGTGGTGTACAGCAGGCGCTCAATAGCACCTCCCCAAAGCTGTGAAGACAGTCGCACAGTGGGACTGTATTGAGAGTCGGAAGGGGCAAATCACCTCATCCAACTACAGATGAGGAAATCCTTCCGAAAGGCTCCAAGCTGGCCTGGGTCTTGGAATTGGTTAATAGTGGAGCGGGGGCAGGAGTAGAATCCAGCCTCCTGAGCTCTCTTCCAATGTTCTTTCTGCTCTGCCATGCTGTTTTTTTTTTCTGTTTACAGAGTAGAATTCTGAAGACAGTGAATTTAGAAATAATAGCATAACAACGTGTAAAGATGAAAACTCCCAAGTACTGTAGCGTTCTGTGTGACCAAAAGCCAGAACAACAAACAATTCGGACAACCTGTTGCAGTTGAAGTGGAATAGACTATGTTAATCCAGATAGGGAAAAGGACACATCCCAAACCAATTCTAATTTGGTTTTTAAGCCCAAGGCCACAGTATTTTGAGACCAGTAAGAAATGGTAGTAGTAGTAGGGTGGTTTATGCCTTGTATAAATTAGAGAGTTTCCAAAACATTGTCGGCCACTCTTTAAATTTTTCACTAATTATTTCTATCAGAATGAAATCAAATAGAGAAAAGCATTCTCTTTTACTGTTACTTCAGCTGGACTGCCGTGTTCCCTGTGTCACAGAAGAGTGTCACTCTGGCCTGAAATAGGACCTTTTCACACTTGGACATTTTCACACTTACCCACTTCTCCATGCTCCCCGAAGTTATTACAGTTCAAGAGATTTCTGTTACTTTGAGATTTCATAACTTTGACTTGCCAGAGAGACCTTGATGTAGTGTAAACCTAAATTGGAATGAATAGTAAGCTAGGATTATACTAGAAGTTGACTGGGCTAAAATGACGGTAATTTGCTTTAAATCTACACTTGAAAGAAATAGAGAAGTTCCCGGAGAGAGCTTTTATGGCTTATACCTTTTCCTCCCTTCTTAATCTCCAGAATTTATTGAGGAGCACAATTTTTAGTAAGTGAAAGAATGACCGTCTAGAACTCACATTTACTGTATTCAGTGAGAAAATTTGGAAGCCAGTTCACTTACTAGAATATGTATGTTACAGGGTCATTTCCCTTTTTTTTGTCTTTTAAATTCTTTTTGTATTTGTTACATACCAAACTATAACTGTCCTGCCTTTCTTCTTGTACTGGTAATATGATTTCCAATGTCGTACTTTTTCATGATTCCTATCCTAAAAGTGTGCATGAGTTTTATTTGTTTTTTACCATTTGTTTTTTGTTTTGTTTTTTTTTTTACCTAGAGAAGTGAAAAGGGCATCAAGAGCAGCTGGTCTTGGCCGTCGCGCTGTTGTCTGGTTAGTTCCAACCCTGGTTTCTGAAAGTATCACCTTGGAAGGCTTATGTTAGAGGACTTTTTTGGCTTTTTGAAATTGAAGTGAACCAGTTAATAAGTGGGAGAGGATCACTTGAATCTGAAATGGAAATATCAAGGACTACATTTTTCCAGTGGCTACCACAGCTTGTGGGAAGTTAGTGATGTAGCAGTGTCTTTTTTAAATGTCATGTCTAAAAGGGATGGAATGAAGAAAGGGACTTGACTTTCCAAGTCTTGTGTTTGTAGAATTGATGTTATGAAGTGTGTGGAGACAATAGGAGAAACCTGTTGTTTTCTTCCACCATGTCTCTTCTAGGTTATGCTTATTGTGCTGGGAAGGTACTGCTCTCCTCTCTTTGTTCATCTGTAAATCAAGGGTTTGGGTTTTTGTTTTTGAGATGGAGTCTCACTGTTGCACAGTTTGAAGTGCAGTGGCATAGTTATAATGATCATAGCTTACTGCAACTTTGAGTTCCTGGGCTCAAGCAGTCCTCCTGCCTCAGCCTCCCGAGAAACCGGGACTACAGGCATAGGCCCCACACCTGGCTAATTTTTTTTTAGTTTTTGTAGGCACAGGGTTTTGCTATGTCGACCAGGCTGGTCTTGAACTCCTGGCCTCATGCGATCTTCCTGCCTCAGCCTCCAGAGCATTGGGATTACAGGTGTGAGCCGTTGTGCCCGGCCTGAAGATGGTTTCTAAGATCCTTCACCCTTAAAGTTTTAAGTCATTCTGCCTGCTATGCAAAGGATATGTTTGAGGAGGGCAGGGGGTGACTTAGGAGGATATCATCCAACAGCAGTGACCAGTGGGAAGGAGACTGTCTCGCCATCAGGACTTGTGTGACCCACAGGACGTGCATCATGCAGCCGAGGGAGAACTTAGGTGACGCCCAGTTTCTGGCTTGGGTTCTGGGTGAATGTGATAGCATCGTGATGAAAAAGCCGAGAAGGAGAGAACTCTGTTTGGGGATACTGATGAGTTGGAAAGGCCACAGGGATATGGAGGTGGAGGATGTGAGGTGGAGCGGGGATGGGGGTGGGCTTTCCATAGCCCTGAAAGAGAGGGCACCAGGGCCTCCCAGGTCTGGGCTGGCAGCCACAGTTGAGGTTGCTTTTGGTTTACAGTGTCGGGCTCTATCCGCCTAAGCACGCAATCAAGTATGGCTTCTCCGCAAAGATGATGAAGAAGGAGAGTCTTTACGGACTGACGATTAGGGAAGGGGGAGAAAAGGAAAATAAGCAAAAAATCTGACTCACATCTTCATTTTTGAGTGGCAGTCACTGTCTCTTTGATGTTGAATGTTCAAGTTTAAATCCATTGACAGAGACTTTCAGTTAAAAATGATGGATCAAACATAAGCATTTATTTTGCTTCCATCCCCAGACCCTAATAAAATGTTAATCAGTAAAATGTCAAAAAGATACATTTTCTAATTTTAAACATTTCTTAATTTTTTATTTTTGTAGAGATGGGGTTTCACTTTGTTGCCCCGACTGGTCTGAAACTCCTGGCTTCAAGTGATCCTCCCACCTGGGTAGCTCAGATTGCAGACGCAAGCCACCACCCTTGACCTCAAAAAGATATTTTAAAAGGCTTAAACTCATAGGATAGAAAGAATGAGAAAGGAGATATTAGCCAGTTTGGAAGCTAGCAAGTGGTAAAGGAAGTGGGATCTCAAATTGCTAGTGAAGAAAGCAGAGAACCAACCTAGTTTAAACTGCAGAATCCCCGCCAGGCTCAGGAATGGGCAGGCCAGGGCTCCAGAGGCGGGCTTGTGGGGCCGTGAAATGAGGAGGGTGTGTTCAAGTGCGTTTAAAAAGCAGTGACTCTGTCCTTCCCTAGAGAAGGACAGGCCTACTCTCTGGGGAGGGTAGAGCAGGGTCTCTGGGTTTGGGCACCAGGCACAGTTGAAGGTGGGGATACTGGCAAAATGGGGGATTAAGCCAATACCTATTTTTTTGGTTGTGATTTGCTAGTTTTCCCCTTTGTCAATGAAAGAGCCCACTAATGGGGACAGGCACAGTGGCTCACGCCTGTAATCCTGGCACTATGCGAGGCCAAGGTGGGAGGATCCCTTGAATTCAGGAGTTCAAGACCAGGTTGGGCAACACAGGGAGACCTCGACTCTACACAAAACAAAAATTAGCCGGGTGTGGTGGCACGCGCCTGTGGTCCCAGCTACTCGGGAGGCTGAGATGGGAGGATCCCTTGAGCCCAGGAGGTTGGGGCTGCAGTAAGGCGAGATCGCACCACTGTGCTCCAGCCTGGGTGGCAGAGTGAGACCCTGTCTCAAAAAAATAAAAATAAATAAAAATAAATAAATCCCACTCTGTTGACTTAAAAATAAATAAATAAACATTTTTTGGCAATAAAGCTATGTATTAGGGAAAATCTCCTACTTACCTGTTGCTCTGCCTTTCCCATTAGTATGTCTGCCATTTTATGGTCAGGTCAATTTTGAAATTGTTTAAAGCCAAATCTCCAAAGGGGTGTTGAACTTGATTGTTGATGTTGAGACGAAAATATCAATCATATTTATATTTAATACCATTCTTTAAAAATACTCATCTAGGCCAGGCACGGTGGTCACGCCTGTAATCCCAGCACTTTGGGAAGCCAGGGCAGGTGGATCACGAGGTCAGGAGTTCGAGACCAGCCTGGCCAAGATGGTGAAACCCCGTCTCTACTAAAAATACAAAAATTAGCCGGGTGTGATGGTGGTCACCTGTAATCCCAGCTGCTCGGGACGCTGAGGCAGGAGAATCACTTGAACCGGGAGGCTGAGTTTGCAGTGAGTTGAGATCACATCACTGCACTCTAGCCTGGGCAACAGAGCAAGACTCCATCTCAAAAAAAAAAAAAAAAAAAAAACTTTTGCCGGGCGTGGTGGCTTACACCTGTAATCCCAGCACTTTGGGAGGCTGAGGCAGGTGGATCACCTGAGGTCAAGAGTTGGAGACCAGACTGACCAACATGGTGAAACCCCATCTCTACTAAATACAAAAGATTAGCTGGGCACGGTGGTGCATGCCTCTAATCCCGGCTACCTGGAACTACCTGGAAGGCTGAGGCAGGAGAATCGCTTGAACCCAGGAGGTGGAGGTTCCAGTGAGCCGAGATTGTGCCATTGCACTCCAGCCTGGGCGACAGAGCAAAACTCCGTCTAAAAAAAAAAAAAAACCAACTTATCTTTACTGATAAAGTGTACTCATACTATGGTATATGTATCTCAAAAAATATTTGGAATATTTTTGTTTCCCTTTCTTAACGGATTGGAATGCACAGTTTTGTAAACTGTGGGGTTAAACTTCTAGCTGAGGTATTTAATATCCTAAATCAGCTTCCAAATATCTGAACCTGATTGGCAAAGTCCAGTTTTAACAAATGCTGTGTGTAGGGAGCACAGCAGAGAACTGGGATGTCTAACCCAAGGATTAGTCCCAAAATATCAGGGACTAAGGCTCGTTAATTTTGCCCATGGGAGAAGCCCCCTCTAAGCTCATTTTATACATAATGCTAATAAGCTTGGTGATTTGGTTTCCAAGTCACCAAGAAATTAGGAAGGACAGGGGCTGTTAATGATGGCAGGATGGTCACGAGGAAAAGTGACAACTGTCGGCAAAACAAGAGATGGAAAAATATTTTTATAAACTCAGTGCTACAGGCCGGGCATGGTGGCTCTCACCTGTAATCCCAGCACTTTGGGAGGCGGAGGCAAGTGGATCACCTAAGGTCAGGAGTTCCCGACCAGCCTGGCCAACATGGTAAAACCCCATCTCTACTAGAAATACAAAAGTTAGCCGGGCGTGGTGGCAGGCACTTGTAATCCCAGCTACTTAGGAGGCTGAGGCAGGAGAATTGACTGAACCCAGGAGGCAGAGGTTTCAGTGAGCCAAGATCGCGCTGCTGCACTCCAGCCTGCGTGACAGAGCAAGACTCCGTCTCAAAAAAAAAAAAAAAAAAAAAAAAAACCATAAAATAAATAAACTTAGCACTACAGTCTGGCTGTTTGATATGGGGTACACCAAACCCTCAACTCAAAAGAACTTGTCATCCCTTGTTTTAAGGACACAGGAAGGTGTACAATTTAAGAACAATTTTTTTTTAATCAGAAAATGGGAGTGGGGGAGTCATGCTTAAAATAGCAACCCTTAGTTATCTGGAAAATGTTTTCCTGAACATCAGTTTCCCAAAAGTTCTGGGTTGCTGAGATTTTGTTTTAGTTTTAGCCTAGGGATATTACTCTATTCTTCTTGGTTCTTTTATTAATTTTCAAAATATTTACAGGTAATAATACCTAATTATTTCATTGATATAACAATTGGTATAACTAATTCAGTATAGTAAAGAAGCAAAACATTTTTGCAAAGAAAAATCATATGAGCTGGTAGAGTTTTGTTTCTGTTCTTTTTATCCTTCTAAGATAAATCAATGTGATTTTACAGATTAATACTGATTATAGCAACTCTTCTTGGAATACATTTCTTCCACATACGTGTGAAAGAGTAGTTGGAAATCTCAAGTTTTTAATAAATCACATGATCATTAAAATAGCCCTGATCCTATCTTGGGGTACAAATACTTAGTGTGAAACGTGCCCCTTCCCTGTTTTAGCCTTCTGTTTTACCTCCTCATTTTCATGTTCTCCCAGATATTAAAAGTGATCCTGGTATCTGATTCCTCTGTACCCCAGTGCTTCCTGCTTGTTCGCTCATCTTTCTTCTGCTGAAAGCTGGACTTGCTTCTTGTTTTGCTTTCTTTGGTCAACTGGGTTCTGGAGAGGCACTTTTCTGATGAGGAAACCCCTTCTGTGGTGTCCCCGAGGCCCCTGCTGGGAGGGGCTGCTGAGCTGTGGGCTCCTTGAGCCTCCTTGCAGAAGCGGGTGATGAGTATGGACTCATAAACGCAAGGCCATGAAACCAATCCTCTGCTTTTTCCTTGTAAGCCAACGACGGGGCCTTTGATTCCAGACTCTAAGGTAGCTTTGGAGTCCGTTTCGTTTCCAGCCCACTGCTCAGCCGTGGCACAGCACAGGGGTGGAGCCACGGGTAGTAAAGGCCTGCAGAAGCACAGAGAGATGCCTGCGCCCACCTGGATTTTAAATGCCTTTGTTTAAAATTTAGAAAATTCACTTACTTAACTTTTTTTTTTTTGGTTGGAGTCTCGCTCTATCACCCAGTCTGGACTGCAGTGGCGCAATCTCCACTCACTGCAGCCACCTCCTCCCAGGTTCAAGCAATTCTCCTGCCTCAGCCTCCCAAGTTGCTGGGATTGCAGGCGCCTTCCACCATGCCTGACTGATTTTTGTATTTTTAGTAGAGACAGGGTTTCGCCATGTTGGCCAGGCTGGTCTCAAACTCCTGACCTCAAGTAATCTGCCCGCCTCAGCCTTCCAAAGTGCTGGGATTATAGGCATGAGCCACCGCACCTGGCCAGCTTACTTAACTCTCATACTCTGACATATACTGTGTGTATATATCAGACCACTTGAGAAACCTCAGTTTGTTTTGAGGGAACCAGTAAGGCTGATTCCTTGTGCTTATATCCCAAACTTATATTTAAAGTTTTATAGAGTTTGTTTTTTAGTATTTTTATTTTAATTTTCCCTCCACTTTATTGTGGTGTAATTAAAATTGTATCTGTTGAAGGTATACAGTGTGATGTTTTATATACACACGTCTTTTGAAGTGATCACCAGTCCAGTTAATTAACATATCTATCACCTCAAATAGTTACCTTTTTGTGACAAGCACACTTAAGATCTGCTGTCTCAGCAAATTTCAAGCACACAATACCTTATTATCAACTACAGTTACTATCCTGTATGTTAGATCTCCAGAAAAAGTTTTTTGGTTTCTTTTCTTGAGACAGTATCTCGCTCCGTCTCCCAGGCTGGAGTGCAGTAGCAGGATTAATCTTAGCTCACTGCAGCCTCAACCTTCTGTCCTGGGCTCAAGCAATCCTCCCACCTCAGCCTCCTGAGTAGCTCCCTGGGACTACAAGGGCACCACCATGCCTGGCTAATTGTTTTATTCTTAATGTTATTTTTGTAGAAATGGAGTCTCAGTGTTTTGCCCAGGCCAATCTTGAACTCCTGGGCTCAAGCAGTCCTCCTGCCTCGGCCTCCCGAAGTGTTGGGATTACAGGCGTGAGCCACCACATCCAGCCTCAGAAAAGTTTTATAGGATTTAAGTAATAATATTGTCTGTATTTTATTGACCTTGTGGCATCTTCCTGTGCCAAGCACTTGATACAAACAGTGTGAAATGATTTGCTCTGTACTGATTTGTGGAGGGCACGCGGGGAACTTGCTGGGAACTCGCTGGGAACGTGGGAGCTGGTTTCTACATTGTCACTGTCTGCACGTATCAGCTCTTATTTCTGAATTTGGCTTTTTTGCAGGTCCCTAGCTGTTGGTAGTAAGTCCGGTTATAAATTTTTCTCCCTTTCTTCTGTGGATAAGCTGGAACAGATCTATGAATGCAGTAAGTGTTTGCTTTATTTTTCCCTTTCTTAAAAAAAAAAAAAAGTTGTACTTGAATTGGAATGCGATCTAAAATTCAGACGCTGTGGTTGAAGTCCAGATGCCCTCTTACCAGTCCTCTGCTTCCACCTTCATCTCCCCAAGAGGTGGCAACTGGTGACACCTGTGGCCGTCTGCCCTGATCTGTGCATTTGCCTACATAGGAGGGCAGGTACCGAGGGAGCTCTGTTCATGAGGGTCTTCAGTACATGAGCACATACCATGTGTACTGGTCTGTAACTTCTCTCCCCTTTAATGCCATTTAAACCATCTAAATTACTGTCATAAAGGGCTTCCAGAAAATTGAAAATTTTACAGCCCCTGTAGGAACAATTTATTTTCCCGCGTTGGCATTTTACAGCATTGAAGTGGCCCGCGTGTCGGAGAGGTGCATGGAACAGCGGGAGGTCATGCGCTTTGGCCTCTTGCTCAGTCATGTTTTGTGTGGTTCTAGATGGATTACTTCATCTCTGGGCCTCAGTTTCTTTTATTTTTTGCAAAACAGAAATAATGCAGGTCTGTAAGATTATTGCCAGGATTAGAGCTTATGTATGTGTGTACTTAACAGTGTGCAAAAATATATTTGCTGAGTAAAGCCCGTGATGGAGACTGTGACTGGAAGCTTTGGACTCTTTCCACATGCGTAATTTTTAATTAAGATAGTTATGGATTCACATGTAGTTGTAGGAAATAATACAGGTCCCTTGCATCCTTTACCCTGTTCTTCCCAATGTAACATCTCGCCAAGCCCCAGTGTAATATCATAGCTGGGATATTGACATCCACCTCTCCTGAGCACACTCTCCGGTCCTCCTTGTGCTCGTTTGTGTGTGCGGAGGTTCTGTGCAGTCTTTTTTGTTTGTTTTTTGAGACGGAGTTTCGCTCTTACTGCCCAGGCTGGAGTGCAGTGTTGCCATCTTGGCTCATGACACCCTCCGTCTCCCCCAGGTTCCAGCGATTCTGAACTTTGTGCTGGTGACTTTTAATTATGCTGTTCTCCTGGCCCGCCAGCAGGTGTGGCCTTTCGGACTCCCTCCTGGGCCCTGGCCTCCTCTCTGCAGGTGAGCCTGCAGGTGCCCTTCACCTCCATCAGGGGATGTGTCTGATTCTTCCCAGCAGTCTCTTTCCTGTTGCTGCCCCCAAGAGCAAGTACCCAGGCCCTTTGCAGGGAGAGAGTGGGGCAGCAGAATTTCCATGATCATCGTCCCTGACTCATGGCTCCTGGTGGCTGGCTTAGGTTTTACTCCTTTCTTTGTCCTTAGATTTGCCTGCTGGTACTTACTAAATCTTCCAAAAAAGCCTTTCTT
Organism: Pan troglodytes; assembly: GCF_028858775.2. NCBI lineage: Eukaryota > Metazoa > Chordata > Mammalia > Primates > Hominidae > Pan > Pan troglodytes. The sequence goes on from NC_072404.2 coordinate 11,129,818, forward strand.
CTGCCATGGAGGCTGGGAGATGTGATCTGGGCGATAACATAGGTGTGAGCCAGGGCTGTTTATCCCAGGCGCCGCCCGCCTTCCTGAAGTCCTGCCACCTGGCTGCCTTCACGTGAGCCACACAGGATTGCTCCCCACGGGGGTTTCTGCAGTGGAGGGCAGCCCCGTCTCCAGGCTTTTACGAATGACTGAAACTCAGTCCAGATCCAGATGAAGCACCTGAATTGTGCTATTAAATTGTTGCTGGAGTCACTGTAGTCATCTGTTTTGAAATGCACAGAGTTTTTTTCCCTTGCTGGGGGCCAGTGCTTATAAAGAGTGGAAGAATGCCAAAACCTGGTCTTTCCTTTTCCTCAAATTGAAGTTTAGTTACTGGCTTCTAGTGCTTTATTTCCCAGAGATTTTTAGTGGAACAAAATGGGATGTCTTGATAGTATCTTTTAGAGTGGATATTGGCCGGGCGCAGTGGCTCACGCCTGTAATCCCAGCACTTTGTAAGGCCAGGACAGGCGGATCACATGAAGCCAGGAGTTGAAGACGAGCCTGGCCAACATGGCAAAACCCTGTCTCTACTAAAAATACAAAAAAATTAGCCAGGCGTGGTGGCGCACACCTGTAATCCCAGCTAATAGGGAGGCTGAGGCACGAGAATCACTTGAACCCAGGAGGCAGAGGTTGCAGTGAGCCAAGATTGTGCCATTGCACTCCAGCCTCGGTGACAGTGAGACTCTGTCTTAATAAATAATAAAAAATAAAGAGTGGATGTTTCCTGACCAACATGGTAAGGTGGGTGCGTGAATGTCTGTGTTCTTCTTAGTGAACTTTGGCCCTTAAAAATAGATGATAAAATGGACAAAGAATGTTTTGAGGGTTAATACTTTAAATTGATCTATTACATTGTTCTATTCCTAGAATATTATCTGCCTTTCTTCTTTCACATTTTTTTTTTTTAGTAGATAAGAGAATGTCTCTTAGAAAACAGGTTAGCTACTAAGTGAAATGTCAAGATTGTTTTCTAGCATTTTTCTATAGGTAGACTCAGAGGAAAGAACGTTTCTTCATGTCTCAGTATTTAGTTCAGGCTCAGTATTGACGTCTACCCTCAAAACTTTTAACAATCCATCATAAAATCAGATCTTTGCTGTCACTCACTGTGACTGTTACAGAAAGAATGGGCCAGAGCTGGTCTTGGAGAAAAACAAGATGGACAGCTACTTGTTCTTCTTTTATTTACTCAGAAAAGAAAATTCACACACACACACAAAAGCTTGGTCTAGCAGTACTGGAAGATAGATTTTCTACTATCAATGTTGTAATTTCAAACTTGAAAGTTGCAGGAACTGCCAGATAGGCTTTGCCCATTGTTTATGGGCGCCTCATATATGTATATATATGGGGACAGAGTCTTGCTCTGTCACCCAGGCTGGAGTACAGTGGCATAATCATAGCTCACTGTACCCTTGACCTCCTGGGCTCAAGCGATCCTCCCTCCTCAGCCTCCTGAGTAGCTGGGACCACAGGCACATGCCACTACACCTGGCTAATTTTTTTTTAATTTTTGTAGAAACGGGATCTTACTATGTTGCCCAGGCTGGTCTTGAACTCCTGGCCTCAAGCAGTCCTCCCACCTCAGCCTCCCAAAGTGCTGGGATTATAGGCGTGAGCCACTGCACCCAGCCTCTCATATGATCAGTGCTGGGATTACAGGCGTGAGCCACGGCGCCCGGCCTCTCATATGATCATTTTCTTTCTCCATGTGCATTTTTGTTGTCGTTTTTTGAATATACATAATGCACAAAATGTGGTCTCTTTTCCCTAAAATATTCTACAACAGTGTCCTACACTGTTAGGCAAAATAAATGAAGGGTAAGGGTTTATTATTTGTAAAAGATCACAAAAGTTTAGAAGTTGGCTTTTTTCAAAAGCTGCACTGTGTGTTTTCTTTGCATTTGCTAAACTGGATTCTGAGCTAGGAAAACATCTCATGAACATTCCGTTCTGAAAGCCAGCACAAGCAGACTGCTCCTTAGCTCAGCAAAAGTGACTAGAGCCTGCGTTGATTATGGAAGTGTAGCTGTTGACGTATAACATCTTTTATCAACCTTCCTGCTTGGCCAAGAAACTAATCATTTACTTTACGGGCCATCATCTGCATCTTAAGGTTTGAGAAATGGTGTTTTCTGACGTTAGTCTTATTTGACAGGCAGTGCACTGGTTGGAATATTAATTTCAGTGAGATTTATAGTAATGTATCCTACAGAGGAGAAACCACCAGCGTCTCTTGGCCTAAATCTGTGGTGCTGGAATGCTGGCCTCTTACCTTGCATCCTGGCGGAGCCGCAGACACACGCGGAAGTGGATTCAAGCAGTAATTTCATGGCCTCATTCTTCCCTTCCCACTCCAGAGCTTCATCGTTGCCAGCTATAAACCACGCCAGCAGAAGCAAAAAGCAACATTCTTTTTTAAATCAAGTAATTAATTTCTTAGATTTTAGTCAGGCAATCTCTAGGAGGGAAGTTTGGCAGAAAGTGTGGCTGAGGCCACCTAGAATGAGTGCTAAAAGCAAGGCCTTTGACACTGGAGGTCACTAAAGTTTACGTTCAGCGTTTTTTTTTTTTTTTTTTTTTTTTTTTGAGACGGAGTCTCGCTCTGCCCAGGCTGGAGTGCAGTGATGCAATCTTGGCTCACTGCAAGCTCCGCCTCCCGGATTCGCGCCATTCTCCTGCCTCAGCCTCCCGAGTAGCGCCACCATGCCCGGCTGATTTTTTTGTGTGTGTGTATTTTTAGTAGAGACAGGGTTTCACCGTGTTAGCCAGGATGGTCTCGATCTCCTGACCTTATGATCCACCCGCCTCAGCCTCCCAAAGTGCTGGGATTATAGGCGTGAGCCACCACACCCTGCCACGTTCAGCCTTTCTTAGTGTCAGCGTGAGTGCCTCTTGGCACTGGTGTCCTGGGACGTGCCATCTTGAGTCAATACATCTGTGCAGTCTGGTTTCTTTGCTTTCTTTTGATTATTATGGCATCTTTCACCTAGCAGCCTGATCCATTGTCCACCATTATTTCATGGGAGGGCTGAGCCAGGTTTGTACTTCAGTTTACTGGAAAGTGATTGTTCTGGGTATGCGGGTTCCATGTATATTTATGTGTTTGAAAGTTCATCTGGGCCAGGCGCAGTGGCTCACGCCTGTTATCCCAACACTTTGGGAGGCCGAGGCGGGTGGATCACCTGAGGTGAGGAGTTAGAGACCAGCCTGGCCAACATGGTGAAACCCTGCCTCTACTAAAAATATAAAAATTAGCCGGACATGGTGGTGCGCTCCTGTAATCCCAGCTACTCTGGAGGCTGAGGCAGGAGAATCACTTGAACCCGGGAGTCAAAGGTTGCAGTGAGTCAAGATTGTGCCACTGCGCTCCAGCTTGGGCTGTCTCAAAAAAATTAAAAATAAGAAAGTTCATCTGTATGTGAAGTGTAATAGAAAAATATTAGAGCATCTTGAAATAATACAGTAGAAAAATGGCAACAAACCTAAACTACTAGCAATATATAAAAGTAGGTTGCTTTCTGAAAGGTGTATTCCTGAAAAGATCTAGTCAGATTTGGTCCGTAGAACTTAATGTCACTGCGAAGTGCATCCTTTTGTGTTATGGCTGTTACCACTACTACTGCTACTGCGTCTTTAAAACACAGGGTCTCGCTCTGTCACTCATGCAGTGGTGCCAACACGGCTCACTGTAGCCTCAACCTCCCGGGCTCAAGTGATCCTCCCCCTTCTTGCATAGCTGGGACTGACTATAGGTGCACACCACCATGCCCAGCTAATTTTTTTTTTAAGAGTTGGGGTCTCACTGTGTTGCCAAGGCTGGTCTTGAACTCGTGGGCTCAGGCCATCTTCCTGCCTCAGCCTCCTAAAGTGCTGGGCCTACAGGTGTGAGCCAACATGCCCGGCCTATTAGTCTTTTTTTTTTTTGAGACAGAGTCTCGCTGTATTGTCCAGGCTGGAGTGCAGTGGTGAGATCTCGGCTCACTGCAACCTCCGCCCCCTGGGTTCAAGTAATTCTCCTGCGTCAGCCTCCCAAGTAGCTGGGATTAGAGGCATGCACCACCACGCCCGGCTACATTTTGTATTTTTGGTAGAGACGGGGTTTCACCATGTTGGCCAGGCTGGTCTCGAACTCCTGACCTCAGGTTATCCATCCGCCTCAGCTTCCCAAAGTGCTGGGATTACAGGCGCGAGCCACTGCACCCGGCCCTGGCCTATTAGTCTTAAGTAATGACAAAAATATGTTCACTCCAGAGTGATTGGTGGTTCATTTCTGCCTTCTGCAGAGCCACCTCTCCTACTTTTGGTTACTGACTCTTGTAAATGTGATGAGAGTTATAGATCTATCTCCCCCAGAACACTCAGTGTTTAGCATATAGTTTCAGCGACGTTAGAGACTCACAAAGCCCATCCAGTTATCCACGGACACCTGGTCTTTGCAGTTGGCCCTCACACTTTGTTTCTGTCCTGCCTCTGCTGCTGCCCATGTCCCCACCGGAGGAGGTGGCTCACTGTGCAACCTCCACCACCCGAGTTCAAGTGATTCTCCTGCCTTAGCCTCCTTAGTAGCTGGGACTACAGGCGTGTGTCACCACGTTCGGCTAATTTTTCTGTTTTTTTTAGTAGAGATGGGGTTTCACCATATTGGGCAGGCCGGTGTTGAACTCCTGACCTCAAGTGATCCACCTGCCTCTGCCTCCCAAAGTGCTGGGATTATAGGCATGAACCATCGTGCCTGGCCTTATTTACAATTCTTAAATCAACTCAAACTGAGTTCTTTTTTTTTTTCCCCCATGCAGTCATGTGCTGCCGCTGTTTTTTTTTTTTTAACTACCTGTTTCTGCCGTTTGCCTGTTTTTCTGTTGGGTTATTTATCTCCTAATGACTTAAAGCAAATTAGCCATTTGTTAGAGGTTGCAAATATTTTTTTTTCTGGACTGTCGTTTGCCTTTTGACCTTGTTTATGATTCTTTTCACCATTCTGAAGTCTTGAATTTCTATGTATTCAAATGCATTGGTCTTTTTTTCTAAGGCTTCTAAATACTAGAAAGGGTTTTTCCTGCTCCCAGCATGTACATAAAACATTTCCCAAGGTGGTCCTATAATACTCTGGGGTCATGTTCTACCTTCAATACTTGGAGTGTACTGGATGTAAGGAATCCCTCCCTTGCATTAAGGGGCTGGGAAGGATGCTTGCCTGTGTCCTTACTTATGTAGAGGGGCTTACTCTGAAGCATTTAGGGTGAATGTCAGAAGGAGCTTCTCTTCCAAACTTCAATAAAGAAAAAATCATTGAAGCAAAATGGTAGAAAGTTAATATTTGTTGGATTAGGTGTTGAGTATGTGGAGGTTCATTTTACTGCTCTCTTCTATGACTATTTGTTGGATTAGGTGTTGAGTATGTGGAGGTTCATTTTACTGCTCTCTTCTATGAATATTTGTTGGATTAGGTGTTGAGTATGTGGAGGTTCATTTTACTGTTCTCTTCTATGAATATTTGCAGTTGAAAACGAGCTTTTCTGCCTTCATCCTCTCATCCCTGTTTAAAGCATTCTGAAAGCTCTGCCTTTTCCCATTAACATTTTAGAAAAACCATTTCCAAGTGATGGTTGGTGGTATTACCTTCTCAGCACCTGCACGTAAGCAACCGGAGACATCATTTTTCTTTCTAACATTTTATTAAAGGAAATTTTCAAACTGAAAAGTGGAAAGTATTTTACAGCTAACACCTGTGTATCCACCACTTAGATTCTTCCCTTGACATTTTACTATACTTGTCCTAACACACACACACACACAGACACCATCTATCTTTTTTATGTTTATTTCTTTTTTTGAGACAGCATCTAGCTCTGTCACCCAGGCTGCCAGGCTGGAGTGCAGTGGTGCAATCATAGCTTGCTACAGCTTTGACCTCTGGGGCTCAAGCGATCCTCCTGCCTCTGCCTCCAGAGTTGCTGAGACTACAGGAGTGCACCGCCGTGCTCAGCTAATTTTTCGATTTTTTTGTAGGGACACGATCTTGTTATGTTGTCCAGGCTAGTCTCAAACTCCTGGGCTCAACTGATCCACATCAGCCTCCCAGAGTGCTGAGATTACAGACAAACCACCACACCTGGCTTTATTTTGTGTGTGTGTGTGTGCATTTCCAGGTAGACGGCAGGCATCAGTACATTTCTCCTCAATACTGAGTAGAGTTCAATGTTTGTTTTTTTCTTGTAAGATAAAATTTACTTACAGTGGAATGCATCTATCTTGAGTGAACACTATGTGAGTTTTAACAAATGCCTGCATGTCTGTGAACTGAAACCCTATCAAGGTTTACCATCACTCCAGAAAGTTCTCTCATACTTCCTTCTAGTCTCAGCTCCCTTCTGCCCACATTCCCCAAGAGGCAACCAGTGTTCTGGTTTTTTTCTACTATAGATTAGTTTTGTCTTTTCTAGAACTTGATATGAATGGAGCATCTACTCTTTTGATGACGTTTCTTTTGCTCTGCATTTTTTTTAGATTTATCCACACCTTATGTCTCATTTGCCCAGTATGTGAATATATGACAGTTGTTGATGTATTCTTTTCATGACAGTTATCTGGGCTCTTTGTAGTTCAGCTATTATGAACAAAGCTACCATGAACACTCTCGTACAAGTCTTTTAATGGACACATATTTTCACTTAGATAAATACTGTAGTGGAATTGTTGGCTAGATATGTGTTTAGTTTTGTAAGAAACCCCCATAACCTTCTCCTAAGTGACTATACCATTTGTGGTTCTGTCAGTGCTGTATGAGAGTTCTGATTGCTCTATGTCCTCACTAACTTTTTTTTTTTTTTTTTTTTTTTTTTTTTTTTTTTTTGAGAGAGTCTCTTGTCGCCCAGGCTGGAGTGCAGTGGCACAATCTCGGCTCACTGCAACCTCCACCTCTGGGGTTCAAGCAATTCTCCTCCCTCAGCCTCCCAAGTAGCTGGGATTACAGGTGTGCGCCACCACACCTGGCTAATTTTTGTATTTTTGGTAGAGACGGGGTTTCACCATGTTGGCCAGGCTGGCCTGAGACTCCTGACCTCAGGCGATCCGGCCATCTCAACCTCCCAAAGTGCTGGGATTACAGGCGTGAGCCACCACACCCAGCCTCCTCACCAACTTTTGATATTACTAGTTTTTTTCTTTTCAGCCCTTCTGATGTGTGTATAATGATATCTTCATGGTTTTAATTTGAATTTCTCAGGTAACTAATGATGTTGAACATTTTCATGTGCTTGTTGGCCGTTTATATGTCTTCCTCTGTGACATGTCTGTTCCAGTCTTTTGTTGCTTTTTAGGTTTGGTTGTTTATCTTTTTATTATAGAGTTGTTAGAGCTCTTTAGATATTCTGGATACCAGTCCTTTGTCACATATGTTTTGTGACTATTTCTCCTAGTCTGTGGCTTGCCTGTTTTCTTTCTTTGAGCAAATGGTTTAAATTTTGATGCAGTCATATTTATGTTGTTTTTTTTTTCCTTCCATTTATGGTTTTTGCTTTCTAGGCCCTGTCCAGGAAACTTTTGCCTACCCTGTAGTCAGGAAGGTGTTTTCCTATGTGTTCTGTGAAAGCTTTATATAGTTAACACTATACATAAAAGCTAAAGTTTTTATATTTAAGTCAATAATCTATCTCATTAATTTTTATGTATGTTGTGAGGTATGAATCAAGGTTGTTTTTTTCCTAATGGATTCCTATTCCATCATCATTTGTTGAGAAGATTTTTCTTCCCTCCTGGGATTGCTTTGGTGCTTTACAGTCCTGTGACCTGTGAGTCTGTTTCTGGACTCTTTAGTCTCTTCTAATGATCTATTTGTCAGTCTTCAACTTTGTTCTTTTTCAGGATAGCTTTGCATTTTCTAGTTTCTTTTCCTTTCCATATAAAATTTAAAATCCACTTTGTCTGCAAAAGAGCCTGTTGGGATTATGATTAGGATGGGATTGGACCTAGAGATCAGTTTGAGGGTTGATACGTTAATAATATTGAGTACCCAGAATATGGTATATCTCTTCATTTATTTAGCTCTTTTTAAATTTGTTTTGGTAATATTCTGTGATTTTTTTTTTTTTTTTTTTTTTTTTTTTTTTGGTATGGAGGTCTTACATCTTTTGTAAAATTTATTCCTAATACTTTGGATTTTGACATTATCATAAAAGAAAATTATTTCGCTGACTTTTCCAGTTTGCTGCTGGCCTAAACATATAGTTAATTTTTTATATTTTAATCTTGTATCCTATGACTTTGCTAAATTCATATATTAAATAGTTGCTCCATAGATTCCTTAAGATGGCAGTGAAGGCTGTTTGATGTCTTGCTTTCTAATGTTTGTGCCTTTTATTTCTTTTTCTTGCCTCACTGCAACGTGTAAGACCTCGAGCACAAAGTAAGGAGAGTGGGTATCCTTGCCTTGTTTCTAGTCTTAACGGGAAGAGTTCAAATATCTTCACCATTAAGTACAGTGTCAGCTGTAGATTTTCTTAACTGTTCTTCATCAGTGAAAGAAGGTTCTTCCTAATTCCAGGTTTCTTAGGTTTCTACCATGAATGAGCATTGCATTTTCTCATGCTTTTTCTGCATCTGTTGGGTTGGCACAGTCTTTCTCTGTGCAGTTGAATTGGAATTTATCACCACCTCTAATGGCAACTTGCTCTTTGAGATGATCGTCTCATACTGTTCTCACTTTGAAATCTCCCACCTCCATCCCATCACAGTTAACACCTGCTGCTGCTTCAAGAGAGGTTGGTGCTGTCGGTCTGGGGCTCCCTTCTCTTTCCTTCTTCAGGTGACCAGCCCCCTAAGTGGTTTGTTCCTCCAGGCAAGCAGTCTCAACCATAAATCCATCTCAGTATATCTAGTAGCTCCTGTATTTGAAGACAGAAACTTCCCTTGCCCATGCATATCCCCCAGCCCCTCCCATATTTCTACTTCTCCAGAACATAACTTCTTTTTTTGTTTTGTTTTTTTGGTTTTTTTGGTGGAGTCTCGTTGTGCTGCCCACGCTGGAGTCTGGTGGTGCCATCTCGGCTGGCTGCAACCTCCGTCTCTCAGGTTCAACTGATGCTCCTGCCTCAGCCTCCCAAGTAGCTGGGATTACAGGCGCCCACCACGATGCCCGGCTCATTTTTTGTATTTTTGGTAGAGATGGGGTTTCATCATGTTGGCCAGGCTGGCCTCGAACGCCTGACCTCAGGTGATCTTCCTGCCTCAGCCTCCCAAAGTGATGGGACTCCAGGCGTGAGCCCCTGCGCCTGGCCTGTAGCATAACTCCTATAGATAGTTGCCTAAGTTTTTTCCCACTTCTCATTCTCTTTCATGTTTCAGCCATTCTTCCTACACATCTCCATCAAAATATGTCAAGGTCGCCATATAAGCTCCTCATTCCCAGACTCGGGGGACGTGTCTCATTTCCTCTTCCCTCCTCTGCAGTGCTGGGCACAGTTGCCTGCTTGCTGTTCTTCAGATGCCCTCTTCTGTTGACTTCCATCTCATACACGGTCTTGGCTTTTCTCTTACTCAATCTCCTTTGCTGACCTTTGGCAGTTTCGGTGCCACACAGGGCCCTGGGCCCACATCTCTTTGGCCTCCTCTCCGTGATGGCAGGCACTGCCCTGTTTACCACTGTATACTTGGGATGGTCTCTCCTGGTGTAGGATCTGCTGTTTGTGTTGAATGGGTGAAGTAAATAAGTCAAGTTTTACCAAGCAAAGCAGTAAGAACCTATTCTTTGAAAAAAAATAAAAATACAGTTGATTCTTGTTGTTCACAGTTCTAGTCTGTAAGTCTCTGGGACGCTGGATTAGCGAATCATGAAGTGTTGCTCCCAGGGGAAGGATTGGTAGGTGGCCTCTGGTCGCAACATTTTCATCAGCTGATCAAAAGACAACCTCGTTTTGTGTGTGCTTCCCTGCCTCAAGACATGCTGACGTAGTGGGGATTGTTGGTTCACTAACATTGAACTCGCGGCTCGCATAGAACTCAGCCCACACATGTGCTTTCTCCACGGGGTACATCCCAGGCTGCTTGTGCTTAGGGATACTCGACGACACTCAGCACTGTGCCAGGGCCAACAGTGAAATCAGCAACAAGCACAAAAGTGCAAAAAGCAGACACTCAGTAGCCCTATGTAGACCAGGAAAAGGACAGTTGTTTTCAGAATCAACACGAGAAGATAGGACGTTGCCCTGTGTGACCTCAGCCAGGAACATGTGCATGATGTGACTCAAATCTTTTCCCGAGGCTGGGAGCGGTGGCGCACGCCTGTAATCCGAGCACTTTGGGAGGCTGAGGCGGGTGCATCACCTGAGGTCGGGAGTTCAAGACCAGCCTGGCCAACATGGTGAAACCCTGTCTCTACTAAAAATACAAAAATTAGGCAGGCGTGGTGGCATGCAACTGTAGTCCCAGCTACTCAGGAGGCTGAGGCAGGAGAATTGCTTGAACCCGGAAGGCAGAGGTTGCAGTGAGTCGAGATCACGCCATTGCACTCCAGCCTGGGCAACAAAAGCAAAACTCTGTCTCAAAAAAATAAAATCCCACTTCGCATGTATCTATGGACGGCTGTAAAACACCGTGAGTGTTTATGCGGGGTCACAAAGAAACCTTACCTAGCAGGTGAGTTCACAGATACTGAGCCTGTGCATGTTGAGGAGCAGCCCTATTTGGAAGTAAGTTCTTTTCACCACTGATTGGATTTAGGAGGCCAGTGGAGAGGCCAGTGGATTTAAATAAAACTGTACTTAATAAAAAACCAGTTTTGTGTATGCCAGATTTTCCTATGTGTCCCAACCCTGGAGTTAATGAAGCTGAGAGTCCAGCTCTTCTTTCACCATTCAGGAAGTAGATATCAGGCCTTACAGCTAATTAGAGCAGAGCTGAGACTGGAATGTGACTGTTAAACTCACCTTCCTGCAGGGTCGCCGTGGCACCCAGTACTCACCAAGGTTGCAGTGCCACACACACGCCCGGTACATGTGTTAGGACGCGTGCTGCTGAGCTTCACCAAGAGCACTTCTGCCTCTTGGATGTAGCACTGGGGTTAACAGCATTTCACCACCCACTGAAACTGAATGCCACAGAGATTGAGTTTTGTTTTTTGTTGCTGTTGTTGTTGTTTTGATGTTTTTAAAACAACAACATTTGGGGAGTTTGGGGAATATCCAAAATCTGGTCATAAGGTCCGTTCCATCTGTTCAGCCAGTGTGGAAGGAGCTCCTCGTCTATGACAGGCGACATTAGACCTGGGGGTGGTGCAGCCGTGAATGGGCCAAACACGGCACCTGTCCTCAGACCATCAGTCCAGCAGGGAACTCTGTCGCTCAGCCATTGCCTAGATTCTCAGTGGTAAGCGCGGTGACTACTAGAGGCAACAGGTACAGGATGCAACTGGGCCAGTGCGTGCAGCCCCTGATACTACCAAGTACTACCTGAGAATGGAGTGCCTGGAGAGTGAGAGGCTAGACAGTGGCCGGGGAAGGGCCTTGTGCCCCTGGATTTGCACATCTGGCTGCCGGATTTGAGAAGTGAGGGTGGCAGCCTCAGGACACCAGCCATGATCATCATTCAGTCCTACCCTCCTTTTTGGGGCAGGACTGGTATTACAGACAGGGTCTCGCTCTTTTGCCCAGGCTGGCATGCAGGAACGTGATCACGGCTCATTGTAGCCTCAACCTCCTGAGATCAGGCACTCTTCCTACCTCAGCTACACAGGCATGCACCACCACGCCCAGCTAATTTTTGTATTTTTTGTAGAGATAGGACCTCACTATGTTGCCCAGGCTGGTCTCGAATTCCTGCCCTCAAGCAGTCCTCCCACCTTGGCCTCCCAAAGTGCGGGGATTACAGGTGCGAAGCACGGCATCTGGCCCCAGCCCTCTTTCTCGCCCACCGCCTAGCAAGCAGGGCTGCCGTGACTTGGTAGCCATGTTAATCTCCTGAGGGAAAGAGGGGACTGGTCAGAGAACCAGGGTCTGATCTTTAGGGAAATTATTTTTACTGCAAATAGTTGACATTCTGGGTTATGCACCATCTCTTCTGAGTTGGGTTGGCCTCGTGTCTGAGTGGTGCTGCATGCCAGGTGCTAGAGGTGTATCCGCTGACAAAGATTCCTGTGTCCACGCACTGGCATGATCCCTCCTGATCATGCCTTTCGTTGACAGATCCTGGAAGACGGTGGCCGCTAGTCTGAGATGCTGCTGAGCAGAGAAGCTGCAGACAGAGCCTGTCCTCCCTGGCCCCCCGACCCCGCCACCATCTCCCCATTTATGGCAGACGCTTGCATCTGTTCCTTTTGAATGAAGGTCGCTTGCTGTTGTCAGAAAGAAGGTTTATGACAGCTTTCTGGTAAAAGCAACTGAAAAGACACTGAATGGATGCTGTGAAGAGCTTAGGATGATGCGCTTGTGTTTATGGCCCGTTCCATTCGAAGTGGTGTCGCGCTGCAGGATGGCGCGTAGGTCAGCGAGGGGCCGCGGGTGCGAGGGTGGTCCTCTGAGAGGAGCAGCCGTGTGTTTGCTGCAGCTTTCCCATGTTTCATTCACACACACAAGTACTTGTCACTGTGCTGCAGCTGGCCACAGTATCCAGTTAGTCACACGCAGCGCAGGTCTGTAGCCAGGAGCCACAGGCCACAGCATACAGCCTAGGGGCATAGTAGACCTACCATCTAGATTTGTGTTTGCACGACAGAATTGCCTACGGGGCTTTTCTTTGTTTTGTTGTTGTTGTTGTTGTTTTTGAGATGGAGTCTCGCTCTGTGGCCCAGGCTGGAGTGCAGTGGCGCGATTTTGGCTCACTTCAAGCTCTGCCCCCCGGGTTCACACCGTTCTCCTGCCTCAGGCTCCTGAGTAGCTGGGACTACAGGCGCCCGCCACCACGCCTGGCTAATTTTTTGTATTTTTAGTAGAGATGGGTTTCACCATGTTAGCCAGGATGGTCTTAATCTCCCGACCTTGTGATCCACCCGCCTCGGCCTCCCAAAGTGCTGGGATTACAGGCGTGAACCACCGCGCCCGGCCCCTTCAGGGCATTTCTTAGAACGTATGTCAGTGTTTTGTGACACAAGTGTAATAGCAACATCTTTTTAATAAATATGTGTCATGCCACTTTGGACATGTGTGATTCTTTGGCCAGCCTCAGTATGCGAGCACGTAGGCTAGCGCTCAGCACATGAGTCTATGGAACCCAGGGGAAGCAATTGCAGTTTCGTAGTAGTTTGTGTCTTAATTAAGGGAGCCCCTAGACCTTACTCTTTCACTTTACCTAGGAGTTTGGTTCCTAAACTCACCATTCAAATCCAGCAACAGAACTGACTGAAAGGAACCTTTGTCTTTCGTGTGAATGCTCGTGAGGGGCCATCCTTACAGTGGAAACGCTCCTGAGGCTCCAGCGAATCAAGACCCTCAGACTCCCGGCCTGTCCCCACCCCATGACCACATGTTCCGCAGGCACCCTCAGCGCTGTGCCCTGCGTGTCGCCCAGGCAGGTGTTTGTTTTTGAGCACAGATTCTGCCTGTGGCCATAGCCATGTGGAGATGTTCATGCATGTACTTCCCTTTGTGATTTCAGCCGATACGGAAGATGTGTGCATTGTAGAGAGATTGTTCTCCAGCAGCCTAGTGGCCATCGTGAGCCTTAAAGCACCAAGGAAGCTAAAGGTTTGCCACTTTAAGAAGGGAACTGAGATCTGCAACTACAGCTACTCCAACACGATTCTGGCTGTGAAGCTCAACAGGCAGGTGAGTGCTTCCCCAGCTGGGTGTGGGCTTGTCAGTTGTTCCCTCCAGCACTCTGGGACAAGCCCACCCCACCGGCATGCCCCTCCGTCATTCCCTTGCTGCCTGGCCCCACGTTGCCGGGCACAGATCCTTGCCTACAGAGACCAGCTCTGTTTCCTCACCCACCAGCTTTGCTCAGCCCATTCCATTCACGACAAATGCCCGGGCCTCTGCCACACTGCTCCCATACAGGCGTCCCCGGCCCCACCCAGAGGGTGGATGGCAGTCTCTTTCACTTATTACCTGGTTTTGCTTTTATAAATGTTACTTAAAAAAAAAAATATTTGGCCGAGCACAGTGGCTCACGCCTGTAATCCCCACACTTTGGGAGGCCGAGGCGGGCAGATTGCCTGAGGTCAGGAATTTGAGATCAGCCTGGCCAACATGATGAAACCCCATCTCTACTAAAAATACAAAAATTAGCCGGGCATGGTGGCAGGCACCTGTAATCCCGGCTACTTGGGAGGCTGAGGCAGGAAAATCGCTTGAACCCGGGAGTCGGAAGTTACAGTGAGCCGAGGTCATGTCATTGCGCTCCAGCTTGGGCAACAAGAGCGAGACTTCGTCTCAAAAAAAAAAACTTACAGACTTTTTTTCCTTTTGTAAATTGTTAGTTTAACTTTGAATTCAAGATGAAGGATTTATTACTTTATCTCCCCCTAAACTAATAAGACTGTCTGGCACAGAGGAAGGACGTGGGTGGCACGTGTGTGTGTTTCATGCACGTGTGTGTGTCTCCCAGCTTGTGCTCACGCCCAGGGTAACAGCACCACCCGGGAGACCCCTGGCAATCTGATTCTGCCCACACTCCCTGCAGGGAAAGCTGATTAGGCTGCTGGCTGTAGAGTGGACATGATGACAGCCAGTAGCTGCACCCTGAGATACAGTGACTAGGTGAAGTCACAGTAGAGACGTTCTTGCCTTACACAGTTGAAACTAGGAACTGGTCTGTTAACTGACATAGTTGGTTAGAATGGGAAATTATAAGACATCATATCTTGAGCATTTAAAATTGTAAAGCATACAAATTGTGTTCATGTCCAACTAATGTAGAGCTGGGTGCATGCCCGTCATCTTTCTTGCATAAATCGTCTCAGCGATGCATCGTCTGCATGTCTACATTCATTTTCTTCCAAATGGAGCAGGAACTTGCAAAGTAATCTGAGTGCACAATAAAATGTTAGACCTTTTAAAACCCCCTTATTTTCATTTTACCTGTGCTGCACTCAGCATCAGTTTTAAAAAGCAAATCTTTCCAAATCTATTCACAGCACACTTGTCTTAGCTGTAGGTTAGCATTTGCCTAACACTAAACTAAATGGCCTGGTTAGAATTCCCAGTAGAGCTGGGGTGAGTATGAGGGAGAGGTGCACCCGGCCTGGCTCCTTCTTGATTGTTGATGGAAAGCAGCTGTATCCTTGGCGCTTCTAACATTGGTCTGCATGGTGTTCTAGAAGGAACTAAGATTGTGAAGCCAACGCAGGGGTGGATCACCTGAGGTCAGGAGTCCTAAGACCAGCCTGGCCAACATGGTGAAACCCCATCTCTACTAAAAATAAAAAATTAGCCAGGCGTGGTGGCAGTCACCTGTAATTCCAGCTACTTGGGAGGCTGAGGCAGGAAAATCACTTGAACCCGGAAGGCAGAGGTTGCAGTGAGCCGAGATCACACCACTGCACTCCAGCCCGGGTGACACAGCGAGACACTGACTCCAAAAAAATAAAATACAATAACAATAGAAGGAACGAGAGCGTCATAGTCCAGGAGTCAGTCAACTGGAGATTGGGGCAGGTATTGCACTGGCCGTTGCTTCACGTTTGGTTTCGTTTTGTCTCTCGCCTAGAGGCTGATAGTATGCCTGGAGGAGTCCCTGTACATCCACAACATTCGGGACATGAAGGTGCTGCATACGATCAGGGAGACGCCTCCAAACCCTGCAGGTGAGCTAACTTGTGAGGAGAGAATCCCATTTTTCTGATTTTGCCCTTGAAAGATAGCTATAGGTGAGAGAGATTTTTTCTTTTTATAGGTTCCGCAGATGAGACAGATTTTAAAAGTATTGATCCCAAACCAAGCTGCCTTCCTACTGATGCTGGTCATGTGACCACATAAACTCATTGGTTTGATCAACTTGCAAGTTTGAGGTTACTGATCAGTTCAAACCAAAGGCCTTTAATCTCTTGACAATACTGGTATCACCTAAGGTGGGGATTTGGGGTTGCAGAACTTTCTTAACACAGCAAACAAGATTGTATCCAAGCTATTATTTGTTCCTAATGCTCTGTTAAATGAATGCTGAATTATGTCTGACATCCAAGAAGGAACTCTCAGGTGGAAGTTTGCATCTCGTCCTCCGTGTGTCATTTGCAGGCCTGTGTGCGCTGTCAATCAACAACGACAACTGCTACTTGGCGTACCCCGGGAGCGCGACCATCGGAGAGGTGCAGGTCTTCGATACCATTAATTTGGTGAGATGCCTTTCCTGCTCGAATAGCTCTCTAAAGTGTGGCTTTTTCCTGAAGAGGAGCACTGTGGTGTCCCTGGCATCCTGGCTTGGCTCAGCAATACAACCGCTGCACTTTTTTGTTTGTTTGTTTGTTTGTTTTTGAGACGGTCTTGCTCTGTCGCCCATGCTGGAGTGCAGTGGTGCAGTCCTAGCTCACTGCAGCCTCAACCTCCCGGGCTCAAGTGATCCTCCTGCCTCAGCCTCCCAAGGAGTTACAGTCATGCAACACCACACCCAGCTAATTTTTTATTTTTGTAGAGATGGAGTCTTGCTGGGTTGCCCAGGCTGGCCTCAAACTCCTGGCCTTAAGCCATCCTCCCGCCTCGGCCCCCTAAAGTGCTGGGACTACAGGCGGGTGCCCCGCGCCCAGCCCCGCTACTCTCTTCTCAGTAGCAGAGTAGGTCTGGCTCATTCTGCTTCTGGATCTGCTGCAGCGTTCAGACCAGTGCTGAGCTCCTCGCCACGGGAATGTTTGAAGGAACATAGAAAACCTTAGGGATAAATTGCTTTGCTTTTTCTAAAGTTGGAGCAGCATTTCCTTGGATGCCCAGCCCCAGTAAATCAAATGGGTTTGGCATTTGTTTGGACCGTAATGGTGTTTTAGGAACAGCTAATTGGTACTTGCGGACCAAGTGCCAGCCCTGGGGCGTGGGCGGTCACTGTGCGGTGGCCACTCTTTATTGGTGTCCCTTTTTCAGAGAGCTGCAAACATGATTCCGGCTCACGACAGTCCTTTAGCGGCACTGGCCTTTGACGCAAGTGGAACTAAACTTGCCACGGCTTCGGAGAAGGTGAGTCTGCTTTTCCCCGGGGGAGCACTGGTGCCAAGGCGTCCACAGACTTTTTCAGTGCTGTTCACACAGCCACCTTAGAGGCAAGGTCCTATACTTACCAGCTCCAGGAGAAGCAAAGACAGCCACCCGCTTGTCAGGCCACGGGCGTGTACTGCCCGAGAGTGAGCGGAGCTTGAGGTGTGCCACTGGGACGGGAGAGCTGGTCCACATTTGTAGTAGAAAATACAGAAATGTCCAGAGGAGACAGAAGTGCCATGTGTAACCACACCGCTCACCCACTGTGTTTCTAAATGATGAAACTAACACATAACAGTAAAGAACCCAGACAGTGATGAAACGTGAAAAAGCAAAGACAGAATTCTATCCAGCCAGTCTGAACACATTTCAGTGTATTTCATTTTCTCTTTAGTCAACAAAATTGGGATCCTACTATGGGTATAATTTATCCTTTTTCACTCTGCATGACATTTGTCTAAGTTCAAAAACACTTGTAATGGCCGCGCAGTATTTAGTTGTGATTCATGTCAACATCACCCTTTTGGGACTTTGTTTCTAATACGTTGCTGCCGTAGGTAGTAGTGTATTTAAGTCATGTATCAATGTTTTATATGTATTTCTAACTATGAATTCAAGAGATTCCAGTAAGAAGAATGTCTGGCTTTAAAGGAGATGGCCTCTAAATGTCCCCGTGTACCTGTGACCGCGTGGCGAGGCTCCCTGGCCCCCAGGAGACTGAAGGCTCCTCGTTCTCTTCCTCATTTGGACTGTGCCTCTCTTTTTGTTTCAGTTCCTCTTTTCTTGAAAGTTGCGTCTTCCATTCTTCTGTCTTGAGGTCGCGTCTGTTCTCCCGCCTCCGTTGTCTCCGCTCTTCATTGGCCACCGATGACCTTTACTTTGATTTGGATATGATTTTGCTTCTCATTGAAATCCTAAAATAGCCTCCCCTTTCAAGCCATCTCTCCCCTCAAACTATCGACCAGAGAAGATACAATAAAACGTCGGCTCACTTCCTTAGCTTTCCTGCCTGGGCCTTTGTTCTTCAGTCTCACACCCGAGTTCTGTAATAATGATGTCACCGCTTATGGGTCACTTCTGGGTCATGAATTATCCTGGATCTTTTATCTTCATTACCTCATTTGTTTCCCCTCAGCAAGGTAAACAGTTCTCTGTTTCATAGCAAGGGCTCAGAGAGGTTAAGCGGTGTGCCCGGGGCCGCCCAACTGGGCAGCAACAGAGGGGTCAGACTCCAAGTCTGACTTTGATTCTAATTATGCTAGACTATCCCAATATCACCTTGTCCTTTTCTTTTCCCTTTGAAATGGCCCTGAAATTCTGTTACCCTTTGACTAATCAAAGTCTCACTGTTAATGTTTTTTTAGTAGCTCTTATAAAGGCCCAAAAGTACTTGATGGAATTTTAAGGCCCATAAAAATAGAATTTTTTTTTCTGGACTATAAAGAGGAACCTTGATTGCTTTTACATGGAATCCTCTCATCTGTGGAGTGAGAGCAGCAAGGCCTTCCCAGCCCTGCTCTGTCCCAGGTGCTGAGGCCCCCCCTGAGGCCTGTGACTTAATCCTGCTTTCAAGAATCTTGCGGTCATGTGGCAACAAAACAACTCTTAATTAATTAGTATTGCACGGTAGACGTGCGCCACAAAATTATGTCTCATCTGAAAGTTTAGGCTGCAGAGGACAAAACTTTTGCCGTGGTTATTTTTGTATATGGATGCAGAAAATAGTTCATTCTCTAATTCTCAATGTTACAAGCTCAGTTTGTGTCCCTCCATCCAGAGAGAACCAAGTGTTCTCAAGTACCAGTGTTTTTTTTTTTGAGACAGGGTCATGCTTGCTCTGTCACCCAGGCTGGAGTGCAGTGGCACAATCTCTGCTCTGTGTAACCTCCATCTCCCAGGCTTAAGTGATCTTCCTACCTCAGCCTCCCAAGTAGCTGGGACTACAGGCACCTGCCACCACGCCCGGCTAATTGTTGTATTTTTTGTAGAGATGGGGTTTCACCCTGTTGGCCAGGCTGGTTTCAAACTCCTGAGCTCAAGCGATCTACAAACCTCAGCCCCCCAAAGTGCTAGAATTACAGGAGTGAGCCACCGTGCCTGGCCTATATCCTGATTTCTAATAGCTGTATACTATCCCAGTGTATGAGTTTACCAGAATTTATGTAAACAGTTCCTTGGTGTTCTACACTTAGGTCATCTGCTGCTTTTTACTTTTTTTTTTTTTTTTTTTTTTGGAACGGAGTCTTGTTCTGTCCCCCAGGCTGGAGTGCAGTGTGGTATGATCTCAGCTCACCACAACCTCCGCCTTCCAGGTTCAAGCAGTTCTCCTGCCGCAGCCTCCTGAGTAGCTGAGATTACAAGCGCACACCACCACACCCAGCTAATTTTTGTATTTTGAGTAGATGGGGTTTAACCACGTTGGCCAGGCTGGTCGTGAACTCCTGACCTCGTGATCCACCCGCCTTGGCCTCCCAAAGTGCTGGGATTACAGGAGTGAGCCACCACGCCCAGCCACTTTTTACTATTTATAAACACAGAGATAGTGCAGTGGCATGATCATGGCTCACTGCAGCTTCCACTCCTGGGACAACAGGAACGAACCATCAGGCTTAGCTGATTTTTTTGTTTTTTGTAGAGATGGGGTCTCGTTATGTTGCCCAGGCTGGTCTTGAACTGCTGGGCTGTAGTGTTTCTCCTGTCTTGGCCTCCCCAAGTGCTGGGATTACAGGCATGAGTCACTGCATTCAGCTTAGATAGTCTTTTCTTTCTTTTTTTTTGAGACAGAGTCTCTCTGTAGCCCAAGCTGGAGTGCAATGGCGCGATCTCAGCTCACTGCAGCCTCCACCTCTGGGGCTCAAGCGATTCTCGTGCCTCAGCCTCCCAACTAGCTGGGACTACAGGTGCGTGCCACCACACCCACCTAATTTTTTTTTTTTTTTTTTTTGAGACGGAGTCTTGCTGTGTCACCCAGGCTCAAGTGCAGTGGTACGATCTCGGCTCACTGCAACCTCCGCCTCCTGGGTTCAAGTGATTCTCCTGCCTCAGCCTCCTGAGTAGCTGGGATTACAGGCATGCGCCACCATGCCCAGCTAATTTTGTATTTTTAGTAGAGACGGGGGTTCACCATGTTGGCCAGGCTGGTCTGGAACTCCTCACCTCAGGTGACCGCTCACCTCGGGCTCCCAAAGTTTGGGATTACAGGCGTGAGTCACCGCACCTGGCCCACACCCAGCTAATTCTTTTGTATTTTAGTAGAGACGGGGTTTCACCATGTTGCCCAGGGTGGTCTCGAACTCCTCACCTCAGGAAATCTGCCTACCTTGACCTTCCATCAGCCTAATATTCTTAACAGTTTTTATATTTAACAGTTTGAACCTCCTAAAATTTGTATAGTAGGAGGGTGAATGTTGAATAATTCTTCCTGCCCTGCAAATTTGGAATGCTACCCATTTTAAGGCCTTTCTTTCCATCAGTCTATTTCTTTTTGTGCTAATTTAATACCATTATATCACTTGATAGTATTCTTTTAATATTCAAGCATTCAAAGTCCTGCTCGTTATTTTCTTGGCGCTTCTCTATTTATTCCCCCAGATGTTCATGTCTGTCTCATCATCCACAGATCTGATATTAACTTGGGGGAAGTTGGCATCTTCAAGACACTTCCCATTAAAGCAGGCACATGCCGAGCTCCCTTGTATTCCTAGTTCTTTGTCTTAGTAAGATTTTCTTCATGTGCATCTTACCATTTGGTGAGTTGGGATTGACTCCTTATAAGGTAGTTGAGATTTCCAGCTAATCGGCTCTCTGGATCCGTAACTGAATTTAAAGTGGCAGGAAAGACCTTGGTGGGGTCCGAAGCCTCGTCAGACCACAAGGTCTTGCCCGTGTACCACACACAAATCCAGGCTTTTTTTTTTTTTTTTTTATTTATTTATTTATTTATTTTTTCCGAGATGGAGTCTTGCTCCAGAGCTGGAGTGCAGTGGTGCAATCTCGGCTCACTGCAACCTCCACCTCCTGGGTTCAAGCGATTCTTCTGCCTCAGCCTCCCGACTAGTTGGGATTACAGGCATGCGCCACCACACGCAGCTAATTTTGTATTTTTAGTAGAGACACAGTTTCTCCATGTTAGTCAGGCTAGTCTCAAACTCCTGACCTCTGATGATCTGCCCGCCTCGGCCTCCCAAAGTTCTGGGATTACAGGCGTGAGCCACCACACCCGGCCCAGGCTTTTATTTTTAATAGTTTAAACTTCAGATGACTCAGAACAATAGAATGATATGCCACTTTTGCCCTGAAGACTGTTAGTGTTGAGAGTAAGTAGTCATTTAAAATAGGTTTAAAGAAAATATTGAACATTAAGTCAACAATAGAACAGGGGAGTGTTTTTCTATGCTCGTGGCAAAAAGTGTGGAGGTGATGTTCAAGGGGGGCCCTGGGGGACCCCAGACTCCTTGGTGGCCCAGGGCAGAGCTGTCCTGGAGATAGCCGTGTGGCGCATTTGCAGTCCGCTGTGAAAGATGGGAAATTCCTGTTTTAACTCAGCTCAAATTCTTCTTTTCTCTTTTCCTTCCACAGGGGACCGTGATTAGGGTATTTTCCATTCCAGAAGGACAAAAACTCTTTGAGTTTCGGAGAGGAGTAAAGAGGTAAAGTACATGAATGTCCAGAATGGATTCTGGAGGTTGTATTTGGATTTCAGTTTTATGTTATCTATGAACAAACAAGTAGAACCCCCAGGAGAATTCCACACGAGCATTTCTAGCCCGGCTGGGTCACCGGGTAAGATCTGGGCATCAGTCTTGTCATGGGAATTGAAGAGCACTTTCAGAAAAGCAAATTGGGTTTTTGTTTGCGATCCCACCAGCTAGCGTGAGAGTTGTGAAGCGCTCACGCAACCAGGTGGGCCCTCTAGTGCCCGGCAGCTCCCAGCCTGCTCTAAGGGACGGGGCGGCGACCTCATGGGTAGCACACCCTCCCCTTTAAAGGCCACGCTCTGAGAACCTGTTCCAGCTCTCCAGCTCCGCCTCCACCCTCAGCAAATGGCATTGGCCCCTTCTTTTAACCCAGAAGCCGCAGCCTGGAGTTCTCTTGTCTTCCTCCCTCCAGGCTGCAAAGCTTCCCTCATCGGTGCTTACATGCCTCCTGTGGCGCCTGCTTTGGAGGCAGGACTGTCCCTCCCTTGTCGGACAGTAGAGCAGGGGAGGCCTCGGGCTCTGGAGCCTGTGCCTCAGATTGGAGCCCTAGGGAGCACTTTCAGTCGCGTGGCCGTGGTCGGCGGGACCCTGCCTCAGGTCTGGGGCTCCACGTCTCTGATCAGTACCTCCCTCCCTGAAGGTGGCTGTTGAAAGAGGAGGGGCTGTCTTTCGGGGACTCTCCCGCCATCTGGTCCCCCTTCCTCATGGGATCCCCACAGGTGCAGCAGGTGCACCTCAGTATCCCCAAACGTCACCGCTCCTCCAGCTCCTGCCTCCTCGTGTCCCTTGGTCTTCTTCCTCACACCACATCTTTCTGGAGTTTTCCTGTGTTGCTGCTTCTGCCCAGTTCCCCTCCTGTGCCTGTTTCTGCCCTGGAGCCGCTCCTCACCCAACCCCCTTCCTCACCCCCATGGCCTCTGTGTGTGCTGATCCCGGGGCTGGACGTGTAGCCTGGCTTCGTTCTTGAGGTGCCCGTATTCCTCCTGCCTGCTGGGCACTGGGCACCTCAAGCCACCAGGCCAGTTTGCCCCTGGCCCCTCGTCCCTCACACTCCCCATCTTGGTAAATAGCACCACCTGCCAGCACCCTGGCACCCAAGCCAGAGGGACTCGGCCCTGCATCCTTCCGCCTGAATGGTGCCTCCAGGGAGCTCCCAGCTGTGGGCCCGCCCTGTGCCCCTCCCGCCACGCCACCTGATCCAGGCTTTGCCTGGTTTCTGCTGTTGCCCTGGATTCCCGTCAGGCCGTTCTTCAGACTCTCACCCAGGCTGTTTGAAAAATGTAAATATAATCCAATCACACCCCACCTGACATCTCCCACCACACCTCTGTCCTGCAGGATTAGCCCCAGGCCCCTGCCTTGGTTCAGCAGGCCTCCCGGCACCAGCCCTTCCGCCCAGCCTGATTCCGTTTCACTGTCCCTGTCCTGGCTCCAGAAGTACTGCACTTTCAGATCCTCAGAAGAGCCGATCTCTTTTATCCACCAGGGTCTTGCGTGAGCTGGCAGATCTGGTGGCCTGGCCGGCTTCTGTAACCCTGGGAGTCCAAGTCGAGTGTCGCCCTCGAGGAGGCCTTTTTTTGATCCTTGGGTTAAATCCCTTTCTCCATGCATCTCCAGTGCCTTCCACATATTTTTCTCACATTCCTTTGCCTGTGGCAAATGGAATATTTGGGTGACCGCCCAAGGGGTTCACCTTGCCCGCTGCCTAGACAGAGCCGATTCATCAAGATGGGAATTGCAGTAGAGAAAGTAATTCATGCAGAGCTGGCCATGCGGGAGGCTGGAGTTTTACTACTACTCAAATCAGTCTCTCTGAGCATTCAGGGAGCAGAGTTTTTAAGGATAACTTGGGTGGGGAGAAGCCAGTGAGCCAGGAGGGCTGAATGGTCAGAGATGAAATCTTAGGGAGTCGGAGCTGTCTTCTTGCACTCAGTGAGTTCCTGGCTGGGGGCCACAAGATCAGATGAACCAGTTCATTGATCTGTGTGGGGCCACCGGATCCATCAAGTGCAGGGTCTGCAAAATATCATAAGCAAAATTTCTCCCAAAGTTAATTCAGCCTATGCCCGGGAATGAACAAGGACAGCTTGGAGATGAGAAGCAAGATGGAGTCAGTGATGCTAGATCTCGTTCACCGTCTCAGTCATAATTTTGCAGAGGCGGTTTCGTTTGCACCTCCCTGACCCCACCCCCATCGCTGGATGCTGCATTAAGGCGAGAACATTCCTAATTCATACCCCTACCTAATTCATACACATGGTCAACACTGACTCCAGGAAAACCCCTTGCTATTACGGACAGGGCTAAAAGTATCTTGTATTTCTAGGGTTATGAAGAAATTCACATGAATTTAGTGGCTTTGGGATGCCGATTGATTTTTAAGACACACTGGAGCCACTTTGCCTGTTGAAAGTTTTGCTCTGTCTTTTTTTTTTTGTCTTTTTTTTAATAAATAATTGAGACAGAGTCTCACTCTGTCGCCCAGGCTGGAGTGCAGTGGTGCGATCTCAGCTCACTGCAACCTGTGCCTCCCAGGTTCAAGCGATTCTCCTGCCTCAGCCTCCCGAGTAGCTGGGACTACAGGCACCCGCCACCACAGCCAGCTAATTTTTGTAATTTTAGTAGAGACGGGGGGTTTCACCATGTTGGCCAGGTTGGTCTCGATATCTTGACCTCGTGATCCGCCCACCTTGGCCTCCCAAAGTGCTGGGATTACAAGCTTGAGCCACCGTGCCCGGCGCTTTGCTCTGTTCTTAAACTTTACTGAGGTTGCCGATTTACCCTCTGGTGTGGAAAGAATGGCTGTAACTTAAATTACTGAGTTTTCTTTTACTCACCTTAGGACTATAAATCCATCCTACTTCGGCTAAAAGTGGTTTAGTGAAATCCTATTCCTTTCATCATGTGGAAGCTTGCAGCTGTGTTAACGAATTGTTCTTAGTATTTCCTTTTGAACATTTTCCTCTCTCAAGGAAAATGTTTGAGAAGGTGGCTGGAGGGGAATAAAACTTACCAGCAGGCCCAAGTGTGCCCGTGACAGGAACTCTTCTCCGCCACTTGAGTTGAACCCCTGGGGCAGCTGCTGGCTCCGGTGGCCCGCCCCAACCTGCGCATCTCCCCAGGTGTGTGAGCATCTGCTCCCTGGCCTTCAGCATGGACGGCATGTTCCTCTCCGCCTCCAGCAACACTGAGACCGTGCACATCTTCAAACTCGAGACTGTGAAAGAAAAGTGAGTTGCAAATATACGTTTCTTTAAAAATGATGCAAAACCCTTTGTCCCCACTTGCTGCCGGGATGAGAGGTAAGCACGGACCTGCCCACCCTCTGACATCGTTAGCCAGTGAAGACCCTGGAGCTGGCCATGGAGCGAGCACCTCCGCATCCAGGCTCGGCAGTGAGGAGGATGGGCCCCAGCAGATGAGCTTCTCCCACGGGCAGCACGCAGGGTAGACAGAGGCCTCGCGTAGGGCATGGAGGGCCCAGGTGGACATCCTTTTGTCAGTGAAGATGGCCCCTCCTCAGGTTCCCCTCACGACAAAAGCGTTTGTGATCAGACAGCCCACTAGGGTGAATGGCTCGTCTCTTACCTGCCCATGGGTAAGCAGACACATGGACGGCTTCCACAAGAATTTATTATTGCAATGAATGTGTAGCATGAGGGGGGTCTTATCTTTTAAGAGGGTCTTACTCTGTTGCCCAGGCTGCAGTGCAGTGGTACAGTCATTACTTAGTGTAGCCTCTAGCTGCTGGGCTCAAGCGATCCTCCTGCCTCAGCCTCCTGAGTACCTGGGACTATAGGCGTGCACCATGCCTGGCTAATTTTTAAAATTTTGTAGAGACAGAATTTCGCTGTGTTGCCCAGGCTGGTCTGGAATTCCTGGGCTCAAGCAATCTGCCGGTGAGCCACCGCGCCCAGCCTGTCTTTAAAAATTTTTTAAAGAACATCCCACTCAGACCAGCGTTAACAATAACATACTTTAGGTGGTCAAAAATAATAAATTTTGTTAGGTATATTTCATCACAATTTTTAAAAAGACAAATGGAGCATGCCCCGCCCTCCCCCCCAAAAAAGATGAATAGCAACACAAACAGGATACGGGAAAATAACATTTTGGGGTCTATACTCAAGGTTTTTGGAGACTTCTATTACAGAGACCTAGCAGGGGTCATCAGTTAGGCCCTAGACGTCCTCACACCCTTGCAAAGGGGATGTGTGGTCAGCTGCCACGTCTTGTCCGTGGCCAAAGGCTGCAGCTCCTCCCTGAAGCCTGAGCACCCCTCCCCCGACACCTCCCAGAGGAAGCTCCGTGACGCCCCTGGGGCCCTGAGTGTCTGCTTATAACCAACCCTGTTTAATTTTCCTGTGAAGAATGGAGACTTTTGCTGTCGGCTCCAGAGCTGTGCGTCTGTGTGAGTAGGGGGTGGCCGTCCCCCCAGGGAGGGTGCAGCTTCATGTGTCTGGTGGCCTTTCCTTCCAGACCCCCAGAGGAGCCCACCACCTGGACCGGGTACTTCGGGAAAGTGCTCATGGCCTCCACCAGCTACCTGCCTTCCCAAGTGACAGAAATGTTCAACCAGGGCAGAGCCTTCGCCACGGTCCGCCTGCCATTCTGCGGCCACAAAAACATCTGCTCGCTAGCCACGTGAGTAGAGCCGGCGCCTCCGTCCCCCACCCCGTGTGCCTCAGGCCGAGGGGCCCAGTCCTGGCGGCTTGTGACCCCTTCCGTGCTTCTCCTGAACAGGAGCAGCTTTTTAGAGCCGACACTCCGACGAGAGTTGTCGGGGAGGGGAGGTCCCCTGGCAGGCGCTAGGCTTGCCGCTCTGTGCGGGGGTCCATTTCCACACGGGCTCCCGTTCTGTTTTTGTGGATAGTCTGCGGTATTAATGAAAGACGTTAAGTCAAACCTCGTGAGTGTGCCGTAGTTAACCCTTTGGGGCCACAGAAACCGCACTTGCCGAGTCTCAGGCATCCGTCCGGCTCCAGGGTCTGGCCTCAGAACACACACGGGGCCTGTGGAGGTTCTGTGCTGCGTGCGGGAAAGATTGTCATTACATCCAGTGATGGCAGGGCTTTGGGCTTCCGTGCGTCTTTAAACATCATTTTCCAGTTTTGTTATCTGACTAGCATCCTGGAAAACTTCTCTGACGATGACTACCTATAATAATCCCAGAAGCCACAAAACTGGTTTCATCCCGCTCTCGTCTCCCGTGGGCTTCAGGGTTCAGCACACGAGTGCAGCCTTGGCCCTGTGAGCCGAGGTCAGTGGGGCGCCAGACACCTGCAGCTGCCCTTGTGCTCATCTTGCTGGGGTCTCTTTCCTCGCCTGCCACAAGTGAGGCTGCCATGTAGTAAGACCGTTTTTGTGACAGTTGTCTAGAATTTGGCTGCTCTTTATTCTCCCTAGAATTCAGAAGATCCCGCGGTTGTTGGTGGGTGCCGCCGACGGGTACCTGTACATGTACAACCTGGACCCCCAGGAGGGCGGCGAGTGCGCCCTGATGAAGCAGCACCGGTGAGTCTGCTCCGGCCGCTTCACGGAGCTGCTCCGCGCTGGCGGGGGGAGCTTTCAGGGCACCTGGCGAACGTTTGTTTATTTCCTTGCAAACCAGTGACATAGAGGGGCAGATTCCAGCACAGCGGCCCATGCCGCGCAGGTCGGGAGCTTCGCTTTCCCAGGTGAAATCAATGCCGCCGCAAGACAGGGAGCCCCGGGCTGCAGCTGGCGGTGTCAGGGCTCCCTCAGGGACTGGGCACAGAGGCGACGCAGGGGTGGCGGGAGCCGCATTTGTTCTTAGGTCGGGGAGAGGTGCTGGGAGGCCAGGCCCTCCTCCCCAGGGTGGAGTTTCGCATTTGGAAAGGAAGGGCACAGCGTGGTGGCCTCCACCATTCAGTGCACGTGGCTGAGAGCCTCTCGTCTCACCGTGAGGTACAGGTTTGTTCTTGGAAAACAGGGAGTTAACATTTGTTCATTGGGAAGTAATGCATTTTCATTCTGTCTTACATGTTTTTTAATGATCAAAAAGTTCTAACAACGTATAATTTTTTATTTTAGAGATAGGGTCTCACCCTCGCCCAGGCTGGAAAGCAGTGGTGCAGTCACAGCTCACTGCAGCCTTGACCTCCCAGGTTCAAGGGATCGTTCCACCTCAGCCTCCCTAGTAGATGGGACTACAGGCGCACAGCACATCCAGCTAATTACTTTCTTGTGCAGGGTCTTGCTAGGTTGTCCAGGCTGGTCTGGAACTCCTAGGCTCAAGTGAGCCTCCTGCCTTGGCCTCCCCAAGTGTTGGGGTAACAGGAGTGAGCCGCTGCACCTAGCTTTTTGTGTGTGTGTGTGAAATGGAGTCTCACTCTGTCACCCAGGCTGGAGTGCAGTGGCGCGATCTCGGCTCACTGCAATCTCCGCCTCCCAGGTTCAAGCGATTCTCCTGCCTCAGCCTCCCGAGTAGCTGTGACGACAGGTGCATGCCACCATGCCCTGCTAATTTTTTGTATTTTTAGTAGAGACGGGGTTTCACTGTGTTAGCCAGGATGGTCTCCGTCTCCTGACCTCGTGATCCGCCCGCCTCAGCCTCCCAAAGTGCTGGGATTACAGGCGTGAGCCACTGCACCCAGGCTAGCCTGACTTTTTTTGTAAATAGTGAATCCTCGTTATTAGTTAGTTCTTCCATTGTAAAAGTGAAATATTGTCTTGTTAGGTATAACTCCCTCTTTAGACTTTCCGTGTAAAACTCTTCATGTAAAAATGTGTGCAGATACACAAGGAGATTAAAGTTGCCACAGCGTGATGAATGCCTGGCGTCCTGTGTGGTGAGTGGTGCGCTGGCTCTGTTGCCGCAGGGCAGCCAGTGTGTACTGCCCGCGAGGCCGCCCTGTGTGGAGACGCTGAGCTGTGTCGCTTTCTTCCCTCCAGGCTGGACGGCAGTCTGGAAACGACCAATGAGATCTTGGACTCTGCCTCTCACGACTGCCCCTTAGTCACTCAGACATACGGCGCAGCTGCAGGAAAAGGTACTTACGTGCCTTCATCCCCAACGAGACTTGGTAAGGGGCGTGACGCAAACCTGGAAGGTAATTAGCCCCACAGCCCCGAGTGCTCCTGCCTTCTGCTGGCTCCGGAGCCACCCCACCAGCTCCTCACTGGGAAAGATGGGGACTGGTTCTGAGAACATAAGCGAGGTTGGTAAATGGGTGTTCCCAAGGCCTCTCTCAAGGCTGAATTCAGTTTCGTTTCCTTTTTTTTTTTTTTTTTAAAGGAGAGATGGGGTTTCCCTATGTTGCCCAGGGTGGTCTCAGACTCCTCCTGGGCTCAAGTGATTCTCCTGCCTCAGCCTCCCACAGTGCTGGGATTATAGGCATGAGCCACCGTACCAGGCTCATTTTCTCCGTTTTTAAAGAAAATGTCATCCTGGCTCAGGTGACTCGGGGGTCACGTGACTTGGGCCCAGACTGGCCACCTCTCAGCCAAGATACCACCCTGAAAAGTACTGCCAAGGGTTTCGCCTCTGTCTTTTCCCTCCCACCTTTTTCGTCCTTCAGCAAATCTGCATCGAGTACTGCCTTCATGCTGGGCCTGTGAAGTGCAGAAGCTGTAGGGGAACGAGGCCAATGGGCTCCCCTCCGGCGGCAGCACTAAGACCCATGCATGAGATCCTCCAGCCACAGCCTTGGCTATGTGAGCCACCTTCTTAAAAAAGCCAACTCGCACTCCAGTGGGAGAGCCTGTGGTTTTGCACCCACGCAGGGCTGTGCCTGCTCGCTGCCACTCCCATCTGTGAACCGGCCCTTCCAGTTCATGAGCCCACCCTGAGAGTCTCCTAGTGTCATTTTTTTTCCTGGCGTTATTTTTGAGCTCTTAACCAGCTTGAGAGAGTTTGTGGCCCGTCCATTAGGGAGCCTCTGTTTACTGTGCAGGCATCATTTTGACATTTATGAATGTCAGAGAACAAATGACTTCATCTCGAGCTGCCTAAGGCTGCAAAGAGTTCATTAGAAAGCAATCAGAATTCAGAACGTCTTAATACAGGCTGCAGTTTATAAATATACACCAGTGTTGCCAAAACACGGTCCTCAGTGTGTGTCATGGGGTCTGTGGTGTGTCCCCAGTCTTTGAAGGGTGACTTCGTCGTCTCTTTGCAGCCTACACAGACGACCTGGGTGCTGTGGGTGGCGCCTGCCTGGAGGACGAGGCCAGCGCCCTGCGCCTGGATGAGGACAGCGAGCACCCGCCCATGATTCTTCGGACTGACTGAACTTGACCTGTGACCTCTGACCCGGGGAGCAGAGAACACTGGCTTCACAGAGGACTTTGTGCATTGCTGCTATGAACTTTGACCTGAGTCGGGGGAGAGGATGGCAGAGACTTTATTAAAAAAAAAAAAAAGATTGTAGTGGTAGTCTAACTCCATAACGCTGAGGAAATACATCATTTTCACTTCAGTGGCTTTTAAATCCTGCTTATGAATTTTAGCTTTTTGTTTGTTTGTTTTCTCTTTTTGCCAAAATTAACTGTTTGGTGAAGCCCGCAAAACCGCCTCGCTTTGCATGCGTGAACGTGCCAAGCCAGCATAGGGGAGCTAGAAGCCACTTTCCAGCCACCTGCCGTTGGGTTTTTTCATATCTGTACATAATGCCGAGTGCGTAAGGAAACCGTGGCGTCGCGCACAGTGGGTCTGCTTGTCAAGGCCAGTTCTGCAGTGACAGGCCTGGGGCTGCCCACCAGGTGTGCTGGGCAGACTTCAGCTGGGACAGGAGTCCGATCTCCCTAGGGCCCCACCTGGACCATTTTCCCTCCGTTTTATTTTGTTAATTAAATTCTTTCCAAATTGGATCACTCTGGGATTTCTTCCATGGTGGACTTTTGTTTCTGATCTTGTTTTCCATGTGGATATTGGAGGACAGCGAGGTTCTTTCTGATACTAAAAACCTTTCTTTCAGGCAGCAAATGAACTTGAAAGGTTGCCTGGACTCGCTGGAGCAAAGGAAAGCGATTTTGTTTGTATAATTAAATGATCTGTTCTTCTACTTCACTCTTCCTGTTGAAAAACTGTGTGATTTTTTTTTTTTAAGGAAAGTTTGTAGCTCCTCCTATACCCAGGAAAGCACAGAACTCAAGTGTGGTGGCCGTCTGAGCTGTCCTTTCGCTGGCCCCGCTGGCCGCAGGGGCTTCCTACCTGTGTGAGAGGTCGTAGCGGGAGACAGCAACAGAGAGTAGGTGGCTGGGCCACGTCCTTCACAGGGCGACATGTGCCTTTCTATTTTCATCTTAGAAAATTTCCTCAGCAAACCGATGAGAGATTGTGGTTGCAAGCTTCAGCATTTGCCTTGCTTCCCTTTTCATATTTACAGAATTAAAACAACCTCAAGTACCTCAGACTCTGCATTCCAAACCAAGGCACCCAGCAGCCAAAGTGTCGAGGGCATTTAAGTGGCATTAATGGCAGGAGAGATGGTTTTAGAATCTTTGGAGTGGTGGAAGTTACGGATAGAAGGGAAAAGGCAAAAACTATTTACCCTGCCTTTGCAGGCTCAGGTTTTTGAACCGAGGAAGGCTGGGACGCCTGTTTCCAGATGGTTGTCATGGTCACACTGGTCGAAGAGCTGGAGGGGAGTTGTCCCCTCAGCTGAGCGGCTGCGGTGAAATGCCCCAGTGTTCCTGGGTTGGCTTTACGGCAAACTAAATGCAGGGGACGCTGCAGTCCGACTCACCTACACCGGCTTCCTCCCTGCCGCTGGTGTGCGGCACACACAACATCTGCATTAGGCAGAGGTGCAAGTGGGCTGATTGAACTTTTCCTTCAAAACCTGCTTGTCTGTCCTGGACCTTTGATGAAATGGGATCCCGGTCACGCAGGCTGAGACAGTGGGGACCGCCGAGGCCAGAGTGGGCTATGGTTGAGCAGGGATGAGAAGGGCCGCGGCAGCATGCAGCCTTGACCCACGCCTGCGTCTTGTGGTGCAAAGCCAGAGGGCTCTCTCTAGAACCTGACCGTGCACTCCATCTCCTGGGAGGCACTTTTGGCTAGAGTGAGTGTTCGTGGGGGGAAAAAGTGTGCACAAGAGATACGGAACCCTGAGCTAGGGTTTCCTGTCACCAAAGAGTGAGCTGCATTTCCAGTTCTGCGTTAAAGTATCGTTTGTTCTGGTGCCTGCCTGTGGTGGTGATTTGGAGACTCAAATCTCCTTTGCCAGGTCTCTTGTCTTTCTTTGGGATTGGTAGTATAGAAGATGCTGGGAATTGTCTTCCTCGCTCAGCCTCGGCTTCCCGCACTGTAAGATGAGGCGGTTGCAGAGGAGGCCTCGGACGTCCTGTGACCCTCAGCCCACACTCCCCCTCATGTGGCCCTGGCAGGGCTGGCTGGGTGCGTTCCCTGCAGACCACAGGAAGCCCTGTGCTTGCCTGGGTCAGGGCTAAGCTGTGCGCCCTGGAGGAGGGAAGAGGACTGCAGATTCTTGGTCGAGAAGAATGAAGAGGATTTCTGTTTGCTGAGCAGCCATTGTGGAGGGTTACCCGCCTCCACTTTCCCGTTGCCCATTTCACTGCCACCAGCTCCTCTTCCTCTGCTCGAACCCATGAGTCCCAGCCTCACTGGCGGCCTCAGACATGCTCAGGAGTGACGGGGACAGAGGGAGGCCGCTGAGTTGCCCGTTAGAACTCTTTACTGCTGCGCCAGAGACCCAGGTGGAGAGGGACCCTGAACCAAACAGAACGTGTGCTAATTTTCCGAACTCCAAACTGTATACTCATATTTATTTTTAAATTATATTTTTCCAAACTTCAAAAAGGACGATGAGCGTGGGGGATAGGAAACAAAACCTGTAAACGTTGTGAATGGGCTCAGTGGACTCTGGGACCAAACCTTCTGTAATCTCTAAAACAATGGGACCAAGAGCTGGATGGAACCTGGAGTCAAAAAGTCAAAAAGAACTGCTTCAGTCCCCGCTGTACCGCCTGCCTAGCTGTGGGAGCAGGCAGGGCGCCTGGGAGCCTGCGTTTTCTGGACCGTTCCGTGGGACTCATCCCTACCTCACAGGGCTGTTGTGAGGTGTTGTGTGACTGCGTGTCCTGCAAACGCCCAGCTCGGTGCCCAGCCGGCGGTGGGCACCCAATAAACGCTACAACATAAATGTGTCTTCTGCAATTAAACATGATTTTTATTCAGTTCTGGTTTTTGAATAAGCCAGGCGGGAGGGAGGTGACAATACGGGTAAGAAGTGTAATTCAGAGGCTAGGCATGGTGGCTCACGCCTGTAATCCCAGCACTTTGGGAGGCCAAGGTGGGCGGATCACTTGAGGTTAGGAATTCGAGACCAGCCTGGCCAACATGGTGAAACGACATTTCTACTAAAAATACAAAAATTAGCTGGGGGGGGTGGGGCGGGGGATGGTGCACATCTGTAATCCCAGCTACTTGGGAGGCTGAAGCAGGAGAATCGCTTGAACCTGGGAGGCAGAGGTTGCCGTGAGCCAAGATTGCATCACTGCACTGCAGCCTAGGCGACAGAGCAAGACTCTGTCTCAAAAAAAAAAAGTGTAATTCACGTGGAGGTTACACGTGGGTCTCTTTCATCCCCGCCTTTTCTCTTAACACCAAGCTTAACGGGCAGGTGGTGCGAGCTGGTCTGGGAGGTGGTGGGCGCCCTGGAACAGCAGGCCCTGCCCCTGTCAGGGGATCCAGGAGCTCCATGGCTGCCGTTCCCTGCCACAGAGAGAACTGGGTGATTCTTCCCACGCGCGGTTTCATTTGGAGAGGGGAGAGAGAGTCTTCCTACCTCCACAACCAGCAGCGGGCTCCACATGTAAAAGGCCGGGAGTGCTTTGGCCACAGCTTAGCCAAGGAAACGGGACAAGGGGTGGCAGAAAACATGCTCATCTCTGTTGCTCGTCTGGTTTTTTTGGTTTAGTTTTTCATTTGGGGGTTTTTGTGGGGTTTTTTTTGAGACTGAGTCTCGCTCTGTCGCCCAGGCTGGAGTGCAGTGGCACGATCTCGGCTCACTGCAACGTGCACCTCCTGGGTTCAAGCAATTCTCCCTCAGCCTCCTAAGTAGCTGGGACTATAGGCACGCACCACCACGTCCGGTTAATTTTTGTATTTTTAGTAGAGACCGGGTTTCACCATGTTGGCCAGGCTGGTCTCGAACTCCTGACCTCAGGTGATCCACCCGCCTCGGCCTCCCAAAGTGCTGGGATTACAGGCATGAGCCACCTCGCCCCGCTGCTCATGGTTTTCATAACCACATTGGCAAAGGGTGGGGATGGGCCAGGCTTGTTGTTTGGTGTGTCCCCTGCCCTACATCTTTGTAGACCAGACCTTTGCATGCAGGGAATGACCAAGTCACTTGTTCGAAATGTACATGAGGTGGCTCATGCCTGTAATCCCAACCCTTTGGGAGGCAGAAGCGGGCGGATCATCTAAGGTCAGGAGTTCGAGGCCAGCCTGGCCAACATGGCAAAACCTGTCTCTACTAAAAATACAAAAAGTAACCAGGCGTGGTGGTGGGTGCCTGTAATCCCACCTATTCTGGAGGCTGAGGCAGGACAGTTGCTTGAAACCGGGAGGTGGAGGTTGCAGTGAGCTGAGATCATGCCACTGCACTCTCACCTGGGCAACAGAGTGAGACTGTCTCTAAAAAGAAAAAGAAACGGACATGTGACACCATGGCCAGCAAGCAGGAAATCCAAATGCGTTATTTTACAAGTGTACTTAGGAGAGAGGCGGAACCATTCGGCTGCAGCTCTGTGGTGTTGGAGATGTAAAAAGAACGTGCAGGGAAACCGTGGGACTTCTGTTTGGGTCTCCTCCCTGCTTTACATAGAATTCTCTTTTTTATGACATTTCTTACTGAAAATATATCATGATAATCATTGGCCAAGCAGATAGGGTTTTTCTGACGTATCTTTTTGTTCTGACCCAGGTCATAACCCTTCGCCTATGTCATACCTTTTCAATCTGTGGGTTTTTCTGAAGCAGAAAAACAAAACAAAACCAATCTCAGGGTTTTGAGATGTGACCAGTTCTTACCCTTCCCTAATAACCAGCTAGGAAAGTCTCTAATTTAGAAAAATGAGGCCTGGCGCGGTGGCTCATGCCTATTGTAATCCCAGCACTTTGGGAGGCCAAGGCGGGTGGATCACGAGGTCAGGCGTTTGAGACCAGCCTGACCAACATGGTGAAACCCTGTCTCTACTAAAAATACAAAAATTAGCTGGGCGTGGTGGCACGTGCCTGTAATCCCAGCTACTCAGGAGGCTGAGGCAGGAGAATCGCTTGAACCAGGGAGGCGGAGTTTGCAGTGAACAGAGATCATGCCACTGCACTCCAGCCTGGGTGACAGAGCACAGCTCTGTCTCAAAAAAAAAAGAAAGAAAAAAGAAAAATGAAATCTTTCTAAAGTTCGGAATGTGAAGAGACTGTCTTGATTCCTCACCTCTACATCGTTTCTTTCTATAGTTAGTTATAATGTAAATAGATTCCTCTTAACACTTCATTTTAGGTGAAGCTGTTTTTGGTGCTGCCAGTGTGCGTGCATGTGTGTGTGTGTGTCTGTGAGTGTGTGAGTGTGTGTGCCTGCCTGAGCTTCAGGTAAACATACTGATTACATTCCCCCACCAAATCTGACTGAAAGCCCATTGCTATCAGCATTTTATAACACGTTAAAGAATTGGACGTGGTGGCTCACACCTATAATCCCAGCTTCTTGGGAGGCCAAGGCAGGAGGATCGCTTGAGACCAGCAATTTGAGGCAAGGCCAGTCTGGACCACATAGCAAGACCCCCTCTCTTAAAATTAAAACCTGTATTCTATTTTTTTGTTCATTGCCTACTCACAGGCTGAACATCTCATTTGTTTTTGTTTGTTTGGTTTGTTTTTGAGACAGTCTCACTCTGTCACCCAGGCTGGAGTGCAGTGGTGCGATCTCAGCTCCCTGCAACCTCTGCCTCCCAAGTTCAAGCGATTCTCCTGCCTCAGCCTCCTGAGTAGCTGGGATTACAGGTGCCCACCACCACGCCCGGCTAATTTTTGTACTTTTAGTAGAGACAGGGTTTCACCATGTTGGTCAGACTGGTCTCGAATTCCTGACTTCGTGATCCACCCACTTCGGCCTCCCGAAGTACTGGGATTACAGGCATGAGCCACCGAGCCCAGCCTTAAACATCTAATTTGTACCAAATTGCCCTATAATTCTACCTAGAATATTATAGCAAAATGCCAGAAGGCTGACTAAAATCTTTTAAAGAAACCCAAGTCGGCCAGGCATGGTGGCTCACACCTGTAATCCCAGCACTTTGGGAGGCCGAGGCGGGTGGATCACGAGGTCAGGAGATCGAGATAGTCCTGGCTAACACGGTGAAACCCCGTCTCTACTAAAAATACAAAAAATTAGCCGGGCGTGGTTGCAGGCGCCTGTAGTTTCAGCTACTCGGGAGGCTGAGGCAGGAGAATGGCCTGAACCCGGGAGGTGGAGCTTGCAGTGAGCCGAGATCGCCCACTGCACTCCAGCCTGGCGACAGAGTGAGACTCCGTCTCAAAAAAAAAAAAAAGAAAGAAAGAAGAAAACAAAAAGAAACCCAGCTCTCCCAGGGTGGGGGGCATTACACAGGGCAGCCCCTCCGGGTGTCGCCGCAGCTGAATGATTGCGTTGGTGGAACAGCTGGCCCGCTTGTGCGTGGGCCAGGACACGGTGGACCTGTTCCGCCTGCGTT
The DNA here is from genome assembly GCF_028858775.2 of Pan troglodytes. Lineage (NCBI taxonomy): Eukaryota > Metazoa > Chordata > Mammalia > Primates > Hominidae > Pan > Pan troglodytes. The sequence goes on from NC_072404.2 coordinate 11,166,377, forward strand.
CTTGCCGGTCCATGTTTGGATTAGCATGTGAGTTTAAACATAGTGCTGATGCGGCGATTCTTCTAGAAGCACATCCTTCTCTGAGCTGAATTGCTTCATCACACACTTCCTTCTGGCTTGGGGAGTTCCTTTTCATCAAAGGCCAAGCCTTGTGTGTTTCGGTCCTGCCCATCTCCGTGGGGCCTGCGGGACGTTGGTTGGCGTGGAGTCTTCACAGCCGGCTGTCCAGGCTGGCAGCTCTCCCATCAGGGCTTCTCACAGCCACCGTCTGTCTGAGCAGACGCTGAGCATCGTGTCATCCCTCGGACACACACAAGACTCCACTATTCCCTGTGCTGATTTCTGTTTCTGTTAGTGCTTCTGCTTCTGCTTCTGATTTTATTTTTTTTTTCTTTGAGATGGGAGTCTCGCTCTGTCGCCCAGGCTGGAGTGCAATGACATGATCTTGGGTCACTGCAACCTCCACCTCTCAGGTTCAAGCAGTTCTCCTGCCTCAGCCTCTGGAGTAGCTGAGATTACAGATGCGCACCACCAAGCCTGGATAATTTTGCATGTTTCTGTAGAGACGAGGTTCCACCATGTTTCCAAGGCTGTTCTCAAACTCCTGGCCTCGGCCGGGTGCGGTGGCTCACGCCTGTAATCCCAGCACTTTGGGAGGCTGAAGTGGGCGGATCACCTGAGGTCAGGAGTTCGAGACCAGCCTGGCCAATATGGTGAAACCCCGTCTCTACTAAAAAAGAAAAAAAAATTAGCCTGGCTTGGTGATGCGCCCCTGTAGTCCCAGCTACTCGGGAGGCTGAGGCAGAAGAATCACTTGAACCTGCGAGACGGAGGTTGCAGTGAGCCAAGATCACGCCACTGCACTCCAGCCTGGGCGACAGAGCAAGACTCTGTCACAAAAACAAACAAACAAAAAAAACTCCTAACCTCAGGTGATCCACCCGACTCGACCTCCCAAAGTGTTGAGATTACGGGCGTGAACCACTGCGCCCGGCCCTGTTGCTGCTTTTAGAAGTGGCTTTTTCTTCCTGTGCGACATTACTTTTTAGTGGGTCAGCGCAGAAATGTGCTTGGGCTCCCTGCGACGGCGAAGCACCTTTCCTCAAGGGAATCTGAAGACTTTTCCCTGCCTTTCCTCTCCCTCGGGGAGGTCCCCTCAGCGCCCTGCTCTTGACCTTCCCTGGTGCGTTTAGTGCTGAGCCTGTGCCTGAGCCTGGGGACCTGGGAGAGTTCGGACCGAAGTCCACCAATGGCCGCAGAACGGCAGGGCTGGGGAACTGGCTCCCTGGCGCGCACAGCTCTGTCTGCAGGGCGCGGATCTGCGCTCGGTGTGAGGAGGCACGGTGCATGTTAAGTCGAGAAACTTCTAAACTCCGCCGCCAGCTTTGGAAATAACGGCTGGGATTTCCTGCTTAAACCAGCATCCCAGAGCACACCGGTACTAGCAGAAGCCCTAAGTAAAATGAAACGGGCTCTGAAGGAAGTCCTGGAGCCTCCTGCCCGCCTGCCCTCGCCATTCATTCAGTCCTGCAGTGACTCTGAGGAATGGCGTGGGCGGGAGGACAAGTCACCTTTAAAGCCAAGCACCCGGTGGGCGCAGTGGGTCCCGCCTGGAATCCCAGCACTTCGGGAGGCTGATGCGGGCGGATCACGAGGTCAGGAGTTCGAGACCAGCCTGGCCAAAATGGTGAAACCCCGTCTCTACTAAAAATACAAAAAATTGGCTGAGCGCGGTGGCTCACGCCTGGAATCCCAGCACTTTGGTAGGCCGAGGCAGGCAGAGCACAAGGTCAGGAGTTCGAGACCAGCCTGGCCAACGTGGTGAAACCCCATCTCTACTAAAAATATTTAAAAATTGGCTGAGCGTGGTGGCGCGTGCCTGTAATCCCAGCAACTCGGGAGGCCGAGGCAGGAAAATCGCTTGAACCCGGGAGGTGGAGGTTGCAGTGAGCCGAGATGGCGCCACCGCACTCCAGCCTGGACGACAGAGTGAGACTCTGTCTCAAAAATAAATAAATAAATAAATAAATAAATAAATAAATAATGCAGATATCTTTAGAAATATAAAATAGTATCCTAGGGGCCAGGCACAGTGGCTCACACCTGTAATCCCAGCACTTTGAGAGCCCGAGGTGAGAGTATTGCTTGAGGCTGGGAGTTGAAGACCAGCCTGGGCAACAGAGCAAGACCCCCGTCTTTACGAAAAATTTAAAAATTAACCAGATGTGGCCGGGCATGGTGGGTCACGCCTGTAATCCCAGCACTTTGGAGGCCGAGGCGAGAGAATCACAAGGTCAGGAGATCAAGACCATCCCAGCTAACACGGTAAAACCCCCTCTCTACTAAAAATACAAAAACTTAGCTGGGCGTGGTGGCGGGCGCCTGTAGTCCCAGCTACTCGGGAGGCTGAGCCAGGAGAATGGCGTGAACCCGGGAGGCGGAGGTTGCAGTGAGCCGAGATCGCGCCACTGCACTCCAGCCTGGGCGACAGAGCGAGACTCCAGCTCAAAAAAAAAAAAAAAATTAGCCAGGTGGGCTGATATGCCCAGCTACTCAGGAGGCTGAGACAGGAAGATCACTTGAGGCCAGGAGTTCGAGACCAGCCTGGGCAACAGTTTGAGACCCGCCGCAGCCTCTACCAAAAAAAAAAATAATAATATTCTAGTTTACAAGCATGCTACAGTTACAAACTCTTCCTTGGTAAGATTTTCCTCCCCAGAGCGCTGTTGTCAGACTCCTGGAGCTTCTGAGGCCCTGCAAGCTGGGTAGACAAGGGAGGCAGGCCGGGCCAGGTGAGCTCCCCTGCACCCCTCCCCGCCCCTGCCCTGCCTTTCCTGTGCCTCTCTGGACCCTAACGCTGCGAGACACAGACGGAGAGACCATCAGGACCTCAGGAGCCGCCTGAGTCTCCTCCCAACCCCGAGCTCTGCGGAGGGTGGATGGGTTTCTTCACGGCCACTAGGTGGTGGAAGTCTCTCAACTGTGCAGACATCTGCGGGGCTGGTGGGTTGGCAAGCTGTGGGGGAGGGTGCCCTGGTCAGACTGTGTCCTTGGGGGCCGGGCGGTCGCACCCGGGAGCTTCACCAATGTGCTAGTTTGAATGAACTCCCAATGCAAAAATGGGAAACAGCGGCCGTGGAGAAACCTGGCTTCCTCCGACAATGGGAATTTCACTCTGTTCTCGTTACCGCCTGTGGATGAATGTGGGTCTCGGAGGGCGCCTCTCCCTCCGGGGAGAGGGTGACCTTGCCACAGTGGCACTCCATTCCAGCGGCAGCTCCCTCCCCTGTCTGTAGCCCCACAGCCTCCTGACCGCCTGCCTTCTTATTGGCCACCCCTCCCCTCTCAACGACCTGTTTCCTAATCATGCCATTCCCCCGCGGGAGAGCCGATTCATCACCATTTAAAATGGTGAATCGATAAAGCCGGTCAGGCCGGGCGAGGTGGCTCACGTCTGTAATCCCAGCACTTTGGGAGGCTGAGACAGGCGGATCACCTGAGGTCAGGAGTTTGAGGCCAGCCTAGCCAACATGGTGAAACCTCGTCTCTACTAAAAATACAAAAATTAGCTGGGCATGGTAGCGGGCGCCTGTAATCCCAGCTACTCAGGAGGCTGAGGCAGAACACTTACTTGAACCTGGGAGGCGGACTTTGCGGTGAGCCGAGATCGCGCCACTGCACTCCAGCCTGGGCGACAGAGTGCATGTCAAAAAAAAAAAAAAAAAAGAAAGAAAAAGAAAAAGCCAGTCAGATCTAGAGAGGGTGACCGGAGCATCACCCCCAGACGGCTTGACTCTGAGCTCCTGACCTCAGCCTTCAGACAGAGGCTCTCCCAACACACACACACATAGACACGTGCGCACACACACACACCCCCCGCACCAGCAAACGCTGTCTGCTCTGAAGCAGGCACTGTGTAGTCTTATATGTCCCTGGGGAAGGAGGGCGGCCAAGCACAGACAGCTCCCGAGAGAGCCTGAGGAGAGAGCTGTCCAGCACCTCAGGACAGAGAAAGTGCTAGAGAGGCCCTTGGCTTCCCTGCATCCCAAGGAGATAACAGCAGGTGCAGGGAGTGAGGTTCGAGAGCAGTGAGTGTAAACCATAAGGCTCTGCCTGGGCAATACATGGTCCTTTCTCTCTTTTTTTTCCCTCCCTTCCTTCCCTCCCTCCCTCCTTCCTTCCTTTTTTTTTTTTTTTTTTTTTTTGAGATGGAGTTTCACTCTGTCACCCATGCTGGAGTGCAGTGGTACAATCTCAGCTCACCGCAACCTCCGCCTCCCAGGTTCAAGCGATTCTCCTGCCTCAGCCTCCCGAGTATCTGGGATTACAGGCACGTGCCACCACGCCTGGGTAATTTTTGTACTTTTAGTAGAGATGAGGTTTCGCCATGTTGGCCAGGCTGGTCTCGAACTCCTGACCTTAGGTGATCCACCTGCCTCGGCCTCCCAAAGTGCTGGGATTACAGGCATGAGCCGCTGCACCCAGCCTCATTCTTTCTTTTTTCTTTTAGAGTTCGGGTCTCACTCTGTCACCCAGGCTGGAGTGCAGTGGTGGGATCACAGCTCACTGCAGCCTCAACCTCCTGGGCTCAAGTGATCCTCCCACCTCAGTCTCCCAAGTAGCTGGGACTCCTGGTGCCCACTCCCATGCCTTTTTGTAGAGGCAGGTTCTCGGTACATTGCCCAGGCTGGTCTTAAACTCCTGGGCTCAAGCAGTCCTCCTACCTCAGTTTCCCAAAGTGCTGGGAATACAGTCATGAGGCACCGCACGCAGCCACCTACTCATTCTAAGACCATTCCTTGCCTGTGGTGGTGTTTATGAAATTGGAGTGTTAGGGGCGGGGCACGGTGGCTCACACCTGTAATCCCAGCACTTTGGGAGGCCAAGGCAGGTGGATCATTCGAGGCCAGGAGTTCGAGGCCAGCCTGGCCAACATGGCAAAGCCCCGTCTCCTTTAAAAAATACAAAAATTAACCAGGCTTGGTGGTGCGTGCCTGTACTCCCAGCTACTCAGGAGGCTGAGGCACGAGAATCGCTTCAACCCAGGAAGCGGAGATTGCAGAGAGTTAAGATCGCACTCCTACACTCCAGCCTGGGTAACAGAGTGAGACTGTGTCAGAAAGAAAGAAAGAAAGAAAGAAAGAGAGAGAGGGAGGGAGGGAGGGAAAGAAAGAGAGAGAAAGAAAGATAGAAAGGAAGGAAGGAAAGAAGGAAGGAAGGGAAAGAGAGAGAGAAAGCAAGCAAGCAAGAAATAAAGAAAGAAAGAAAAAAAATTGGAGTGTTTCACAGCCCAGGGTCATTAATTTGGCCACCTGTCCCCTGGAAATCCGTAACTAAGTGACACCTTAGAATGAAAGAAACGCCTCACGGTGTGCACAGTGACCCATTGGCTTCAGGGCACTTTGCTCACAAAACACCCCTCCCCAAATAGAAGACTCTCCTGGGCAAGGTAACTCATCCCAGCTGGTGGCACAGGGCAGGACAGGGTTCAGTTGCTCCTGGCAGAGGCTGAGGGAACAGGGCCGGGGGAGGCCCCTGCTGTCCTTGTCTGAAGAGCCAAGATCTGCATAGCTCCCCACCCTCAGCCACCCCACCCTGGCTTCCCTGGGCCCCTTCTGAGATGTAGAGATGCGTTCTGGGATTGGCCACCAGCCACCCCCAAGCCCAGACCATGGCGCCATGCCCCAGGCTGCCTGCGGCCCCTCTTCTTGACAGACTCGCAGTCAGGTCCCTGCAGCCTCCTTGGTGCTGACAAATGGCCCCCAGGAGGGTGCCTGGCCACTGCCCCAGAACCCACCATGGGCCCCGCGTCCTGGCCGCTGGCCAGCTCTGTCATTTATGTCCTTCTTGACCTTCGTGGGAGCGCCCGGGCTGCTCCATTCTGTCCTGAAACCTACACCAATGCAGAACGTCACTGTGGTTGGCAGAGTCACTCTGTTTGCTTCAGGTGGGCACCGCAGGCAGGGCTGAGGGCTGTGGCTGCCGTGTTGCCGGCAAAGGAGAAAAACCCGCAATTTGTTCAGACGAGCTCTTTTGCTTAAGGCTCTGGGGAGCATCTTTTCTGGTTGTTTTCAGCTTTCTGCTCCTTTTGAGGAAGTTCAAGGGATCAGCTCCTGTCCCCACCCCCTGACTCCAGGGGTCAGACTGTGTCAGTGTTCTGGGGGTCCCTCTTAAGGAGGCACCCCAAATCTGGAAGAACAGCTGGGCTCCTAGAAAGATGAAGACACGTAGAGCTGTGCCCATCACTGGGCAGTTTCCATCAGAGAGGGCTTTGGGGCTTCAGAGCACGGGTCCCTCCCCAGGCCCTGTCCTCCAGAAGGATTTGGATGGGGTCATCGGAGAGAGAGAGCTCGTCCTACATGGCAGCAAGTGGCTCTTTTCACAAACTGTCCCTGCCCCTAGCTGGGCATAGTGGCATGCACCTGTAGTCCCAGCTACTGGGGAGGCTGAGATGGGAGGATCACTTGAGCCCAGGGTCTCGATCAAGGCTGCAGTGAGCTATGATCGCACCACCACATTCCAACCTGGGGGATAGAGTGAGACCCTGTCTCAAAAACAACAACAACCAAAAAAAAAAAAAAAACAGTCTCTAGCCAGGCACAGGGGCTTACACCTGTGTAATCCCAGCACTTTGGGAGGCCAAGGTGGGTGGATCATCTGAGGTCAGGAGTTCAAGACCAGCCTGGACAAGATGGCAAAATCCCATCTCTACTAAAAATAGAAAAATTAGCCGGGCGTGGTGGCAGGCACCTGTATCCCAGCTACTCGGGAGGCTGAGGCAGGAGAATCGCTTGAACCTGGGAGGCGGAGGTTGTGGTGAGCTGAGATCATGCCACTGCACTCCAGCCTGGGCGACAGAGTGAGCCTTTATCTCAAAAAAAAAAAAAGAAGAAAGAAAAGAAAAGAAAAGAAAGATCACCTGTAACTGCCAGTGCCAGAGCTAACCTGGGGTTAACACTGCTGCGTGTTTCCTTCTGGTGACTTTTCTAACAGAGAGAGCCTGTTAGGAGCTGATTAATTCACATTAGTATGTAGCCCCACAATGATTGTGTGTTCTCCCTGCGTTACTAATGGGAATCTTTTTTTTCCAATCCCAAAATTGGAATCCATTGTCTGACAACACATTTGTGTGTTGGACAAAAGAGGCTGCCTGGAAAAGGTGCATGCTGAGTGATAGGAATGCAGGAGGTACTTGAGAGGCTTGAAACAGGCTGGGCGCAGTGGCTCACACCTGTAATCCCAGCACTTTGGGAGGCCGAGGCGGGCAGATCACGAGGTCAGGAGATTGAGACCATCCTGGCTAACACGGTGAAACCCCGTCTTTACTAAAAAATACAAAAAAATCAGCCGGGCGTGGTGGCAGGCGCCTGTAGTCCCAGCTACTCAGGAGGCTGAGACAGGAGAATGGCATGAACCTGGGAGGCGGAGCTTACAGTGAGCCGAGATTGCGCCACTGCACTCTACCTGGGCGACAGAGCGAGACTCTGTCTCAAAAAAAAAAAAAAAAAAAATTAGGTGTGGTGGCAGGTGCCGTTAGTCCCAGCTACTCAGGAGGCTGAGGCAGAAGAATCGCCTGAGCCCGGGAGGCAGAGGTTGTAGTGAGCCAAGATCGCGCCACTGCACTCCAGCCTGGCAACAGAGCAAGACTATCTCAAAAATAAATAAATAAATAAAAATAAAAATAAAGTCTGGAGACCACAGAGCAGGGTGTCTGAATGCAAGTCCATGCCCACCCTGCTGGCAAGCATGGAGGACGGCGTGGAGCCAGGGTGGCATGTTCACTTGCACGCATGTGTGCACATGTGTGTAGACGTGTGTGATTCCTGGGCACGCAGTGTTGGAAAGATCACTGGCCTTTGTCCCAGACCAGGATTCCAGCCTGGGCTCTAAGGGGCCGTGTGGCTGCGGATGGATGGATGCGGAAGCCAAGCAGGCTATATCCTGCATTAATGTGGCCATTGAGCTAATGTCCGTGGAGTCATCATAGGTCCTGATCATTGGAGACACTGGATTTTTTATTTGTTTATTATTATTTATTTATTTATTTATTTTTGAGATGGAGTTTTGCGCTTGTCCCCCAGGCCGGAGAGCAATGGTGCGATCTCAGCTCACTGCAACCTCCACTTCCCAGGTTGTCACCCAGGCTGGAATGCAGTGGCATGATCATAGTTCACTGCAGCCTCAACCTCCTGGGCAAGCAATCCTCCCACCTCTGCCTCCTGAGTAGCTGGGACTACAGGTGTGCACCACCACCCCCGGCTAATTTTTAAAAATTTTTTAGAGACAGGGCATCTCCCTATGTTGCTGAGGTTGGTCTTGCACTCCTGGCCTCCAGCAATCCTCCTACCTTGGCCTCCCAAAGTGCTGGGATTAACAGGCTTGAGCCACTGCACCAAGCCCTGCCAATGTATGTTTTAAAGGGCATACTGTATTGTTCCTTCACACCCTATTCCTGCCTGGTGGGGTGCTTCCTCTCTCTGGCCACCCTGCGGTTTGTCCCGAGTCTTCCCTCCTGCACAGGTGAGGAAGCCCTTCAAGGTCCACTCCACAGTTTTCTTGAGCGTGGGACACTTTACGATCCACAGATATTTGACAGGACCCGTGAATGGAAGGAAATAAAAGATTTTTCGTTCATTTTTGCAGACACAGTCACAGGATCCCAGAGGATGTATTTAGAATATGACATCTAAATATAATTTTCTCCTGGGTTGTTCAGAAAATTCCCATCATCTGCCATGCAGAACTGTGTAAAACCATTTTGCTCATGCAAACTCTGAACTCACTATTCTCACAGCCTCCCAAAGCCTGACCCTATCAGGCGCTCCCCTGTCTTTTTGACCAAGATTGCTTGTTTGATTTTGAACACAGTCATTTCCCAGGGAACCTGGCGATTTTCTGTCTCTTCCATTTAGGCCAACACCTTCCTTACTGCAGAAATAGGCCTTGGGGGCTCTTGCTTCCCTGTGAGTTCCCCGCCGTGCTCCGCAGCTACACTGTGTTTATTTTTTATTTATTTATTTTTTTGAGATGGAGTCTCTCACTCTGTTGCCCAGGCTGGAGTGCAGTGGCATGACCTCGGCTCACCACAACCTCCGGCTCCCAGGTTCAAGTGATTCTTCGGCCTTAGCCTCCCGAGTAGCTGGGATTACAGGTGCGCACCACCATCCCCAGCTGATTTTCATATTTTTACTAGAGACAGGGTTTTACTATATTGGCCAGCCTGGTCTCGAATTCCTGACCTCAAGTGATCCGCTCACCTCGGCCTCCCAAAGTGCTGGGATTATAGGCATGAACCACAGTGCCCGGCCAGCTTCACTGTGTTAGCTAAGTCTTCAGGGACCCCCTCCCGTCATTGCTGTATTCCTTCTTAGCGGTTAGCAACTCAAATACACAGCCTACTGCCCCCTGACAAGGAAAGTGTGTGAACCAGGAAGACAGCCGTGACTCCTCTGTCCTGTGTTCAAGTCCCCAAGATGACCAAGAGGAAGAGGAGGTGGCAAAGTGACAAGAGCAAAAGCACCAATACTGAGAATCTGGCCATTTCTGGATATCAAGCAGTAAACAGTTCAAAAGCTTCAAGTGCAGACCAGGTATGACGGCTCACACCTCTAATTTCAGCGCTTTGGTGGCTGAGGCGGGAGGATCACTTGAGGCTAGAAGTTTGAGACCAGCCTGGGCAACATAGCGATACCTCATCTCTACAAAAAATACAAAAATTAGCCGGGCATGGTGGTGCACACCTGTAGTCTCAGCTACTCAGGAGGCAGAGGTGGGAGGATTGCTTCAGCCAAAGATTTCGAGGCTGGAGTGAGCTGTGATTGTACCACAGCACTCCAGCCTGGGTGACATAATGAGACTCTGTTTTTTTTTTTTTTTTTTTTTTGGAGCTAAGAGTTTGGGTCTGTCGCCTATGCTGGGATACAGTGACATGATCTCAGCTCACTGCAACCTCTGCCTCCTGGGTTCAAGTGATTCTCCTGCCTCATCTTTCCGAGTACCTGGGACTATAGGTATGTACCACCACGCCCGGCTGATTTTTTTGTATTTTTGCAATTTTAGTAGAGACAGAGTTTCACCATGTTGGCCAGGCTGGTCTCGAACCCCTGACCTCAAGGAATTCACCCACCTCAGCCTCCCAAAGTGCTGGGATAACAGGTGTGAGCTACTGTGCTTGACCAATAAAGCCTTTTTTTTTTTTTTTTTTTTTGAGACAGGTTCTCACTCTGTCACCCAGGCTGGAGTACAATGGCTCGATCCTAGCTCACTGCAACCTCCACCTCCTGGGTCTAAGCGATTCTCATGCCTCAGCCTCCCAAGTAGCTGGGACTACAGGTGTGCGCCACCATACCCGGCTAATTTTTGTATTTTTAGGAGAGGCGGGGTTTCGCCATGTTGGCCAGGCTGGTCTCGAATTCCTGAGTTCACGTGATCCACCAGCCTTGGCTTCCCAAAGTGCTGGGATCATAGGTGTGAGCCACCGCGCCAGGCCTAAATAAAGCCATTTTGAAAAGAGAGAGTGAGAAGTAAACGAACACACTTCCTGGCCTTGGTCCTGCTTGGAGAGGATTATCCTAGACCCGGTGGAGCGGGGCCCCCCGCCAAATCCATTAAGTCAGCAGATGATGCTGCGTTCCAGCCTTTCCCCGGGAGGAGGAGCCGGGGGCCGCTGCGAAACTGATCACGCAGATCTGGGTGGGTGGCCTGGAGCCCTTGAGCTACAGGGCCTGGGTGCTTCCCCGCCATGACCATGGCCAAGGCCCGCCTGAGTGCTGGGGGCCGAGTCAGCTGCAGCCACGAGAACAGCTGCTCCCAGGAGGCCCCGTCTCCCGGACAGCCACAGTATCTATCCGACAGTTCCCATTCTGTGAGGCCCAGGCTGGATCGATGCAGACAGTCCATCTCATTTATCACTCCCTTAAGTACCACCCAGCAGGGCCTCCTGGGAGCCCGCTGGCCACAAGCCCTGCAGGCCACAGCCGTGGCAAATCCAGACCTCGCCCTGAACTGCAAGGAGAAAACACACTCAGCCTAAGCCCCTGCCCCTCTGGCCACGCGGCTCCCTTGTCACCATCGAGGAAGTGTGACCAGAAGGAGCGGCCAGGGCTTTCCTTCCTCATCTCCTGCCCAGGGCAGCCCCTTCCAGGCCATAGGCTCAGGGCCTTAGCCTACAGGCCGAGGGCAGGCCCAGGGACACAGTGAGGGGCCTGGGCTATTTGAACAACAGGGAGAATTTCCCATGCAGCATCGCAGAGGTAAGAGGCTCGATTCTTATGGCTTCTTTCCAGTATTGAGGAGCTCAAGACCTGTGTCCACTCTGATTTGGTACATCAGGGTTCTTTGAAGTCACGATAAAAATGCAGAGCCAGGCACTTTGGGAGGCCAAGGCAGGTGGATCACTTGAGCATGCTTGTAGCCCTAGCTACTCAGGAGGCTGAGAAAGGAGAATTGCTTGAACCCAGGAGGCAGAAGTTGCAGTGAGCCAAGATCGCGCCACTGCATTCCAGCCTGGGCGACAGAGGAAGACTGCATTTCAAAAAGAAAGAAAGAAAGAAAAATGCAGAGACGAATCTCTGAAATTAAAATGTTTTATTTGGGCGGGGTGTGGTGGCTCACGTCTGCAATCCCAGCACTTTGGGAGGCCGAGGCGGGCAGATCACTTGAGGTCGGGAGTTCGACACCAGCCTGGTCAACATGGTGAAACCCCGTCTCTACCAAAAATACAAAAATTAGCCAGGCGTGGTGGTGCACACCTTTAATCCCAGCTACTCAGGAGGCTGAGGCAGGAGAATCGCTTGAACCTGGGAGACGGAGGTTGCGGTGAGCTGAGATTGCACCACTGCACTCCAGCCTGGGTGACAAAGCGAGACCCCATCTCAAAAAAAAAATAAAGAAAATACAATGTTTTATTTGGGAAGACAGAACTGTAATTCGGGGCATCCATACTGACTAGGTATGTCCAAGAACAAAATGGAGGTCGGAGGTTTTAGAGAGAGAGAGAGAGAGACAGACAGACAGACAGACAAGGGAAATGTTACGTATTGCTCTTTGAATGAATTTTTTTTTTTTTTTTGAGACAGGGTCTCACTCTGTTGCCCAGGCTGGAGTGCAGTGGCTCAATCCTAGCTCACTGCACTCTGGATTTCCCAGGCTCAAGTACTCCTACCGCCTCAGCGTCCCAAGTAGCTGGGACTACAGGCACGCACCACCATGCTGGCTAATTTTCTTTCTTTCTTTCTTTCTTTTGAGATGGAGTTTCACTCTTGTTGCTGAGGCTGGAGTGCAATGTCCCAATCTTGGCTCACCACAACCTCCGCCTCCCGGGTTCAAGTGATTCTCCTACCTCAGCCTCTGAAGTAGCTGGAATTACAGGCATGTGCCACCATGCCCAGCTAATTTTTGTATTTTTAGTAGAGATGGGGGTTTCTCCATGTTGATCAGGCTGGTCTCAAACTCCTGACCTCAGGTGATCCATCCGTCTCGGCCTCCCAAAGTGCTGGCATTACAGGCGTGAGCCACCATGCCCGGCCCACGCTAGCTAATTTTCTTTGTTTTGTGTGTGTGTGCATGTGTGTGTGGGTGTGTTTTGTTTTTGTTTTTTTTGTGATGGAGTTTTGATCTTGTCGCCCAGGCTGGAGTGCAATGGCGCGATCTCAGTTCACTGCAACCTCTGCCTCCCGGGTTCAAGCGATTCTCCTGCCTCAGCCTCCCGAGTAGCTGGGATTACAGGCATGCACCACCAAGCCCAGCTAATTTTGTATTTTTAGTAGAGATGGGGGTTTCACCATGTTGGCCAGGCTGGTCTTGAACCCCTGACCTCAGGTGATCCGCCCACCTCAGCCTCCCAAAGTTCTGGGATTACAGGTGTGAGCCATTGCACCCAGCCCATCCTTTTTTTTTTTTTTTTAAATAGGGTCTCACTCTAGCACCCAGGCTGGAATGCAATGGTGCAATCTCAGCTCGTTGCAACCTCCGCCTCCTGGATTCAAGCGATTCCCCTGCCTCAGCCTCCCTAATAGCTGGGATTACAGGCACGTGCCACCATGCCCAACTAAGTTTTGTATTTTTAGTAGAGACGGGGGGTGGGTCTCACTGTGTTGGCCAGGCTGGTCTCGAACTGTTTTTTTTTTTTTTTTGGAGACGGAGTTTCGCTTTTGTTGCCCAAGCTAGAGTGCAATGGCACGATTGTGGCTCACTGCAACCTTCACCTCCCAGGTTCAAGCAATTCTCGTGCCTCCGCCTCTCAGGTTCAAGCAATTCTCGTGCGTCAGCCTCCCAAGTAGCTGGGATTACAGGCGTGCGCCACCATGCCCGGCTAATTTTTTATTTTTAGTAGAGACGGGGTTTCTCCATGTTGGTCTCGAACTCTCGACCTCAGGTGATCCGCCCACCTTGGCCTCCCAAAGTGCTGAGATTACAGGCGAGAGCCACCGCACCCAGCTAAAGATGACATCTTTTTTTTTTTTTTTTTTTTTTGAGACAGAGTCTCACTCTGTCACCCAGGCTGGAGTGGAGCGGCACGATCTCAGTTCACTGCAAGCTCTCCTGGGTTCACGCCATTCTCCTACCTCAGCCTCCCAAAGATGACATCTTAACATATGTCCCTGAGTTGTTTTTCAGAAACCTGGATCCCCCCACCAAACGATCTGATGACAGGTAGACCTCAGATAAGGGGGAGCTGAGGACAGAACTCTGACCCCTGTTCTTTGTTCTAAATTATTTCCCCGAGGGGCCTGGAGGAGGTTCTGTCCACAGGCCAGAGCTAACATTCTTTTCTACCGATCCCAGATTTTTAGACAAAGCTTCGCCTGCTTAAAGCAATTGCAAATTAGAAAATCTTCAGATCAGACGCGGTGGCTCACGCCTGTAATCCCAGCACTTTGGGAGGCCAAGGTAGGCGGATCATGAGGTCAGGAGATCAAGACCATCCTGGCCAACATGGTGAAACCCTGTCTCTACTAAAAGTACAAAAATGAGCTGGGCATGGTGGTGCCTGCCTGTAATCCCAGCTACTCGGGAGGCTGAGGGAGGAGAACCACTTGAACCCAGGAGGCGGTGGTTGCAGTGAGCTGAGATCGCACCACTGCACTCCAGCCTGGCAACAGAGCGAGACTCCATCAAAAAAAACACTTCAAATCTTCCTATGACCTGTGGGTCCCTGCTTCGAGATATCCCACTTCTATTTATTTACTTATTTATTTATTTATTTATTTATTTTTGAGATGGGGTCTCGCTCTGTCTCCCAGGCTGGAGTGCAATGGTGTGATCTTGGCTCACTGCAACCTCTACCTCCCGGGCTCAAGCGATTCTCCTGCCTCAGCCTCCCGAGCAGCTGGGATTACAGGTGCGCGTGCACCACCACACCCAGCTAACTTTTTGTATTTTCAGTAAAGAGAGGGTTTCACCATGTCGCCCAGGCTCGCCTCGAACTCCTGGCCTCAAGTGATCCACCCGCGTCGGCCTCCCAAAGTGCTGAGATTATAGGCCTCAGCTGCCGTGCCCGGACCCTCCCCAGCTTTAAAAACCCTTGCCCATAAGCCATTGGGAAGCCGTCGGGGAGTCTGGGTTTTAAGCACGAGCTGAGCTGCCCGGTTCTCCCTGTTTGGAGTACTGCGCGAAAAGCCTCATTTTCTCTTCACTGCAGCCCTGATGTCAGAATTAGGCTTTGCTGTGCGAGGCGGGCAGACTCTGGTTTGGTAACAACAGTCCAAAGGCATGTGCCGTCTGTTGCAGAAGAGCTGATGGAGCGGAGGGCGGGGGGGCTCTGTGGGCAGTGGGGATATTTTAGGTGGGGCTTTGTTCCCTGCCCCCAGCCCCGAACTCCAGGCCTCATCTCTCCTGATGGTGGCGAAAACGAGAACCTGACTGTGGAATTTACTATCTCTGTCCCTCGCAGTTGGTGTGGGGGCTGCCTTCTGGGGGACTCATATTTGCATAAGCCGGGGGAGGGCTTGGCTGCAAAAGAGCCACGAACGAACGAAGGATCACAAAAGCAACACAAATGACCCGAAGCACTTAAAATAAAACCCAGCAAAGAAGCAGGCCAGTTAAGAGAAGGTGCGATTACCTAGCAGTCATTTTAAATTCACGCTCGGCCCTCCAATCTTCTTAAGTGGTGGCCTGACTTTGCGTTTCAGCTGGACCGGGAATCCATTCGGTATTCACTTTTCAGAAGCGATACACCAGCCTACGGTCCCAGCTCACGTCTGGGGGAGGTAGGCACCCTTATTTCTGCGCTGTAAATGGAAAGGCTGCCGTCAGAGGTTATGTGGGAGGGTGAGAAAAAACGTGGAGGGTTTTAGCAACAGAAATGAACCAGGTGGATACAGATCCCCCAGCTATAAACACATGGCTGAGCTCAAAAGAAAGAGAGGCGAATTCTCAAATGTGAGAGCAGGAAGGCTGTCTTATGGCACGTGGGGCCAGGAGCATGGACCCCAGATCCAGGCTCTAGCTTGGGGCTGCAGTATAATATCCACTCCAGTTGAGACTTGACTTTGAATTTGTTTGAGATGCAAGAAAAGAGATGGCTCAAGATGCAAATCACTGGCCAGACACGGCGACTCACGCCTGTAATCCCAGCACTTTGGGCTGCCGAGGCAGGTGGATCACCTGAGGCCAGGAGTTCGAGACCAGACTGGCCAACATGGTGATACCCTATCTCTACTAAAAAATACAAAAGTTAGCCGGGACTTGTAATCCCAGCTACTCGGGAGGCTGAGGCAGGAGAATCGCTTGAACCCGGGAGGTGGAGGTTGCAGTGAGCCAAGATTGCGCCATCGCACTCCAGTCTGGGCAACAAGAGTGAAACTCCATCTCAAAAAAAAAAAAAAAAAGCAAATCGTTGAAGAGCTGCCCAGTCAAGAGAGATTCCTGAAGAAGGCTCAGGATGTCTGGCGTATCCAGGGAGCTCAGGTGCTTGCCAGGGCCTGGGGGAGGTTGAAATGTGGAGGGTTTGCTCCACGGGTGGAGAGCTTCTGTGAGGAATGGTGAAAAAGTTGTGTAATCAGATGGTTTGCACAACATCGTGAATGCACACGATGCCGCTGAATTGTTCACTTAAAATAGCTGC
Source organism: Pan troglodytes (assembly GCF_028858775.2). NCBI lineage: Eukaryota > Metazoa > Chordata > Mammalia > Primates > Hominidae > Pan > Pan troglodytes. Next base: position 11,182,446 of record NC_072404.2, read on the forward strand.
AACAGTCACTTTTATATTGTGTATATTTCCCCACAATTAAAACCAAAAGAGGCCGGGCGTGGTGGCTCATGTCTGTAATCCCAGCACTTTAGGAGGCCGAGCCAGGCAGGTTGCTTGAGTTCAGGAGCTCAAGACCAGCTTGACCAACGTGGTGAAACCCTGTCTCTACTAAAATACAAAAAAAATTAGCTGGGTGTGGTGGCAGGCACCTGTAGTACCAGCTCCTCGGGAGGCTGAGGCACAAGAAATCGCTTGAACCCGGGAGGTGGAGTTTGCAGTGAGCCGAGATCGCGCCGTTGCACTCCAGCCTGGGCAACAGAGTGAGACTTGGTCTCAAAAAAAAAAAAAGAATGCTCAGTTAGGTGTCCAGTTATGAAAGTAATATTCATGAATCAATTTTTTTTTTTTGAGACGGAATCACTCTGTCACCCAGGCTGGAGTGCAGTGGCATGATCTCAGCTCACTGCAACCTCCACCTCCTGGGTTGAAGTGATTCTCCTGCCTCAGCCTCCTGAGTAGCTGGGATTACAGGCGCCCACCACCGCACCTGGCTAATTTTTGTATTTTTGTAGTAGAGACAGGGGTTTCACCGTGTTGGCCAGGCTGGTCTTGAACTCCTGACCTCAGGCAATCCACCCGCCTCAGCCTCCCAAAGTGCTGGGATTACAGGCATGAGCCATCGCGCCTGGCAGAATCAATCATTTTCTACATGCCAGGAATGATAGATTAGAAAAAACAGTGGTGGAGGGGAGGCACCACAAGACTGGCAGGAAATCACTCACAATAGCAGCAAAGACATAAAACACTGAGTAATCAATTAAATGAAATGAATACAATTTATATGAAAAACAGCTACAGTATCTGGAGCGGCTCAGGAAATATTTGTTAAACAAATGAATAATTACAAATTTTATAGGGATATAAAAGAAACAAGAAAAAAAGAAAATATTTACCACTTTTTTATAGGAAAAAAAAAGCAGTAACAATCCAAGACATTGGAATAAGCCTATTGGTACAAAGACTGATTATTGGCCAGGCACGATGGCTCATGCCTATAATCCCAACACTTTGGGAGGCCAAGATGCGAGGATTGCTGGAGTCCAGGAGTTTGAGACCAGCCTGGGCAACATAATGAGACCCCCATCTCTATAAAAAATTGTTTTAAGTTAGCCAGGTATAGTGGCACACTCCTGTAGTCCCAGCTACTCAGGAGGCTAAGGTGGCAGGATTGCTTGAGCCAAGGAGGTGCAGGCTGCAGTGAGCCATGATTGTGCCACTGCACTCCAACCTGGGCAATGAGTGAGACTGTCTCAAAAAACACAAAAACAAAAAAAGACTTGACTATTAAAAAGAAATCAAAGCAATGGGTAATGACTCATTTGGAATGGCTAAAAACACTGTGTCCCTACTAGTCAAACTCTTGCATCAATAATGAAAGGTAACAATCTCAACAACTAGTGAAAACAGGTGAAGCGCCTGCAGGGGTTCATCATGCTGTTCTTCTAGACATGTTGTGACATTGAAAAATTTCACAACAAAACGTTGTAAAGTTCTTGAAGCAATTGGAAACATTCGAGCACTGATTGGATAGTCAATGCTGTTAAGGAAACATTGCTAATTTGTTTTAGGGGGATAATGGGGGATAATGGTATAATGAGATGGTTTTCTTTTTTCTCTTTTTTTTTTTTTTTTTGAGATGGAGTCTCCCTCTGTCGCAGAGGCTGGAGTGCAGTGGTGCGATCTCAGCTCACCACAACCTCCGCCTCCTGGGTTCAAGTGTCAATTCTCCTGCCTCAGCCTCCCGAGTAGCTGGGACTACAGGTGCCCGCCACCACATCCAGGTAATTTTTGTATTTTTTTTTAGTAGAAACAGGGTTTTGCCATGTTGGCCAGGCTGGTCTTGAGCTCTCAACCTCAGGCGATCCATCTGCCTCGGCCTCCCAAAGTGCTGGGATTTCAGGCGTGAGCCACCGCACCCAGCCTTATTGGATGGTTTTCAAAAGCATCCTTTTTTAGAAGTAGATTCTGATATATAATCGGATGGTATGATATGATATCTGGGATTTTCAAAGTCTGGAATGTGGAGGGGAGGAGGCACAGGTGTACATGTACAGGTATGGATGAAACAAGCTCACCCATGAGTCGACAATTGCCAAAGCTAGGTGGTGAGGACATAAGGTTCATTGTTTTATTCTGTTGGCTTCTGTATAATTTGAATTTTTCAATAACACGAATATTTCTAAAGCCAATGACTTCATTATTGTTCCAAGATGACATGATTACCTATATGGAAAATTACAACGAATCAACACAGAAACTTCCTGGAACTAGTAAGCGATTCTAGCAAGGTTGCAGGATACAAAGTTAATTTACAAAAGTCAATTGCTCTCCTAAGTCCCGGCAATGAACAATTGGCCTTAAATTTAAAACACAGGCCGGGCACGGTGCTCACACCTGTAATCCCAGCTCTTTGGGAGGCTGAGGCGGTCGGATCACGAGGTCAGGAGATCGATACCATCTTGGCCAACATGGTGAAACCCCGTCTCTACTAAAATACAAAAAATTAGCCTGGCATGGTGATGCGTGCCCTGTAATCCCACTTACTTGGGAGGCTGAGGCAGGGGAATCGCTTGAACCCGGGAGGTGGAGGTTGTGGTGAGCTGAGATGGCACCTCTGCACTCCAGCCTGGTAACAGAGCAAGACTCTGTCTCAAAAAAAAAAAAAGGAAATTTAAAACACAGTACCATTTATATTAGCACCTCAGAACTGAAAAACCTATGAAACTAACAAGATATATACAAGATTGATATGAGGACAATTATAAAAGTCCGATGAAATAAATCAAAGAAGAACCAAATAAATGGAGAGATATTCCATGTTCATGGATAGGAAAACTTGATATTGTCAACATGTCAGCTCTTCCCTACTTGGTCTATAGATTCAACACAATCCCAATCAAAATCCTAGCAAATTATTTTGTGGATAATGACAAACTAATTTTCAAGTTTATATGGAGAGACAAAAGAGCCAGAATAGCCAACATAATATTGAAGAAGAAAGTTGGAAGACTGATTTAATATTTACTATAAAACTACAGTAATCAAGGCATAAGCCAGGCACAGTAGTGGACACCTGTAGTCCCGGCTATATGGGAGGCTGAGATGGGAGGATGGCATGGGCCCAGGAGTCCAAGGCTGCAGTGCACTATGATTGCACCTGTGAATAGCCACTGCACTCAAGCCTGGGTAATGCAGAGAGAGCCCATCTCTTAAAAAATAAAAGTAAAAACAGGGCTGGGCGCAGTGGCTCACACCTATAATCCCAGCACTTTGGGAGGCCAAGGTGGTGGATCACCTGAGGTCAGGAGTTCGAGGCCAGTCTGGCCAACATGGTGAAAACTTGTCTCTACTAAAAACACAAAAATTAGCTGGGCGTGGTGGTGGGAGCTTGTAATCCTGGCTACTTGGGAGGCTGAGGCAGGAGAATCACTTGAACCAGGAGGCAGAGGTTGTGGTGAGCCGAGATCCCTCCACTGCACTCCAGCCTGCGCGACAGAGTGAGACTCAGTCTCAAAAAATAAATAAATATACAAATAAATAAAAATAAAAATAAAAAAGGAGGTGGGGGAACCAGTACCGTGGCTCACCCCCATAATCCCAGCACTTTGGGAGCCTAAAATGGGAGGATGGCTTGAGGCCAGGAGTTTGAGACCAGCCTGGGAAACACAGCAAGACTCCATCTCTACAAAAATGAAAAATAAAAAATTAGCCAGGCACTGTGGTACACACTTGTAGTCCCAGCTACTCAGGAAGCTGAGACAGGAGGATCCCTTGAGCCCAGGAGGTCAAGGCTACAGTGAGCTATGATTGCACTGTTGCACTCCAGCCTGGGCAACAGAGTGAGAACTGGTGTCTAAAAGATAAATAAATAAAGACCCTGTGGAATTGGCAAGCAAACAGAGATGGATCAATGGAGCAGAATAGAAAGCCCAGAAATAGACACACATAAATATAGCACGTTCCTTTGGAAAACCATGCAGCGTATCTTGAGCTCTCCAGCAGGTTTGCATCAGTGATGGGGAGACACTCCTTTTATAAAAAAAAAAAAAATTGCAGGTCAGGCAAGGTGGTTCGTCCCTGTAATCCCAACACTTCTGGAGGCCAAGGCGGGCCTGTAATCCCACCACTTTGGAAGCTCAAGATGGGAGGATTACTTGAGCCCAAGAGTTCGAGACCGGCCTGGACAACACAGTGAGACCCCATCTCTACATCTTTTTTTTTTTTTTTTTGAGACGGAGTCTCGCTCGTCGCCCAGGCTGGAGTGCAGTGGCACGATCTAGGCTTACTGCAAGCTCTGCCTCCCAAGTTCATGCCATTCTCCTGCCTCAGCCTCCCGAGTAGCTGGGACTACAGGCACCCGCCACTGCGCCCAGCTAATTTTTTATAGTTTTAGTAGAGACGGGGTTTCACCATGTTAGCCAGGATGGTCTCGATCTCCTGACCTTGTGATCCACCCGTCTCGGCCTCCCAAAGTGCTAGGATTACAGGCGTGAGCCACCGTGCCTGGCCTTATTATTATTATTTTTTTAATTAGCCAGGCATGGTGGTGCACGCCTGTGGTCCCAGCTACTCAGGGAGGCTGAGGCGGGAGGATCACCTGAGCCTAGGAGGTCGAGGCTGCAGTGAGCCAAGATTGCACCACTGCACTCCAGCCTGAGAGACAGAACAAGACTCTGTTATATGTATTTGCACAAAGAAGAAACAATAGACACCAGGGCCTACTTGAGGGTGGAGTTGGGGAGGAGGGTGAGGATCAAAAAAACTACCTGTCGGGTACTGTGCTTATTACCTGGGTGATAAAATATTCTGTACACCAAACCGCCATGACCCATAATTTACCCATGTAACAACCCTGCACGTGTGCCCTCAGTATCTAAAACAAGAGTTAGTCCGGGCGCGGTGGCTCATGCCTGTAATCCCAGCACTTTGGAAGGCCAAGGCAGGCAGATCACTTGAGGTCAGGGGTTCGAGACCAGCCTGGCCAACATAGTGAATCCCCGTCTGTACTGAAGAATACAAAAACCAGGCCGGGCGCGGTGGCTCACGCCTGTAATCGCAGCACTTTGGGAGGCCGAGGCGGGCGGATCACGAGATCAGGAGATCGAGACCATCCTGGCTAACACGGTGAAACCCCGTCTCTACTAAAAAAAAAAAAAAAAAAATTAGCTGGGCATGGTGGCAGGCACCTGTAGTCCTAGCTACTCGGGAGGCTGAGGCAGGAGAATGGCATGAACCCGGGAGGCAGAGCTTGCAGCGAGCCAAGATTGCACCACTGCACTCCAGCCTGGGGGACAGAGGGAGACTCCGCCTCAAAAAAAATAACAATAAAATAAAAAAATCAGCCAGGCATGGTGACACGTGCCCATAATCCCAGCTACTGGGGAGGCTGAGGCAGGATAATAGTTTGAACCCGGGAGGTGGAGACTGCAGTGAGCCGAGATGACGCCACTACACTCCAGCCTGGGCAACAGAGGGAGACTCTGTCTCAAAAAAATAAAATAATAAAGTAAAATAAAATAAAAGATACATTAATTAATTAATTAAACATTTCATTTTAACAGGCTTTCCTATCTCATCACCAACTCAGAGCAGTTTCTCCAGGAACCTGGCAGGCCCCGCCACAGGGAGACCCTGCTTCAATCCGCCACGCCCAGGCCTTGCCTGGTGGCCACTCTCTGCAGCCCTCCCCGGGGGTCCCTGGCCCAGCTCCAGGCCTGCTCAATGCCCTGTTCCTAACACTGACATCTCACAGCGACTGAGATCCGACTACGGTCCAGGCCCCACCGGAGGTGCGTCACAGGAATCATTTCTGCCTCACGATGGCCCTTTGAGGAGGAGGCTTTTATCGTGCCCGTTGCAAATGAGGAAACTGAGGCATGGAGAGAGGTACTAACTCACACAATAGCAGGAGACCCTGGATGCAGCTGCAGGCAGTCGGCCCACAGAGCCTGCTCATCTCAGGCCTGCCGGCTCCTCCACCTGCCTTCTCCAGTACCCTGTGAACCCCCCGAGGACAGGTGTCATCGGTTGCCTCATCTCACCGTCCCTGGGCCCAGCACGGATGCAGGCACACAGTGGCTGCTCACGTAAGCTGAGTGAAAGGAGTTGTGGCTGCAGGGTGCCCTGGGCCTCCACCCTAGCTCCTGCTATAGAATGTCTCCAATACAAACATGCCTTTTTTTGTTTGTTTGTTTTGTTTTGTTTTGAGATGGAGTCTCACCCTGTCGCCCAGGCTGGAGTGCTATGGTGCAATCTCGGCTCACAACAACCTCCATCTGCTGGGTTCAAGCGATTCTCCTGCCTCAGCCTTCCAAGTAGCTGGGATTGCAGGCGTGTGCCACCATGCCCAGCTAATTTTGGTATTTTTAGTAGAGACTGGGTTTCGCCATGTTGGGCAGGTTGGTCTTGAGCTCCTGACCTCAGGTGCTGGAATTACAGGCGTGAGCCGCCACTCCCAGCCACAAACACACGTCTTTATTATTATTATTTTTTTTTGAGACAGAGTCTCACTCTGTCGCCCAGGCTGGAGTGCAGTGGCACAATCTCTGCTCACTGCAAGCTCCGCCTCCCGGGTTCATACAATTCTCCTGCCTCAGCCTCCTGAGTAGCTGGGACTACAGGCGCCCGCCACCACACCCGGCTAATTTTTTGTATATTTAGTACAGACGGGGTTTCACCATGTTAGCCAGGATGGTCACGATCTCCTGACCTCATGATCCGCCCGCCTCGGCCTCCCAAAGTGCTGGGATTACAGGCGTGAGCCATTGCGCCCGGCCTCCGAGACCCCTCTTAGCAGAAGTGATCTGGGAGCAGGAAGCACCAGAAGGGGGGTGTCCCCAAAGCAACCCTGAAGCAAGCGTGCGGGCAACCTGAGAAGGGCTGTGGGTCTGGGCAAGCCTATTCTTTAGGCAGCTGGAGCCTCGGTGGGCAAGAGGAACTCAACCCTCTTGGGAGCCCCTGGGCTGCTGTGGCTGTCCCAACCCAGGCACCAGGAACCCCGAATTTATCCACCAGCTGCCACCCATCATGGGCGAGGGCCGCTCCTAGGGCCAGCCCCAGCTGTGCACCTGCACCGGGAATGGCCTCAGGAAGAAGGTGACTGGCACCTGCAGGAGGACATGTTGGCTGGCACCCACCTTTTGGGGCAAGACAGGCCGAGGGGGCTGGGCGTAGTGGCTCACACCTATAGTCCCAGCACTTTGGGAGGCCGAGGCAGGAGGATCACTTGAGCCTAGGAGTTCAAGACCAGCCTGGCAATACAGTGAGGCTCCATCTCTACAAAAAACTACCCAGACGTAGTGGCATGCACCTGTGATCCCAGCTATGTGGGAGGCTGAGGCAGGAGGATCACTAGAGCCCAGGAATTGGAAGCTGCAGTGAGCTGAGATTGCGCCACTGCACTCCAGCCTGTGGGACGGAGTGGGACCCTGTCTCAAAAACAAAAAAAAAACAACAAAAAAAGAAAGGGCAGAGGGGAATCACGAGGTCAGGAGTTTGAGACCAGCTTGGCCAATATGGTGAAACCCTGTCTCTATTAAAAATACAAAAATTAGGCCAGGTGCCGTGGCTCACACCTGTAATCCCAACACTTTGGGAGGCCAAGATGGGTGGATCACCTGAGGTCAGGAGTTAGAGACCAGCCTGGCCAACATGGTGAAACCTCATCTCTATTAAAAATACAAAAATTAGCCAGGCATGGTGGCAGGCACCTGTAGTCCAAGCTACTTGGGAGGCTGAGGCAGAAGAATCGCTTGAACCCAGGAGGCGGAGGATGCAGTGAGCCGAGATCGTGCCACTGCACTCCAGCCTGGGCGACAGAGTGAGACTCCAGGGCAGAGGAGAAAAGAGAGGGAGAGAGGAAGGGTGGGGATCAGGATGAGGACAGGGAGAGAGACAAGCAGAGAGAGGAGAAGGCAATGTCACAGCAGCCACTAGAACCAAGACCACTGTCCCAGTTCTGTCCTCCTTTCGGTCACAGCAACCTGCCATTGGTCATTCCCTGGCCACTTGTGCCCGGTACAAACATGTCTGCCCTCCTGAGGCTGGGCCTGCTTCCTAGAGTCTGGGAGTGGAAGACATCACATGACCAGCTAGACCCCAACTCCCCAGGACCCCCTCCACCCCACCACCACAGCTCCCTGCTTGGGGCAGAGCTGAAACAACTCCCGCCCGGCCACATATGCCCTGAATCTTCCCCACAGTTGCCAGGGCCACGGTATCCAGGAGGAGCGAGCATTCGGCCCTCACTGCACTCAGCCCTTCCTGCCTTGCCCATGCCCATGAAGATGGCCTGTTTCTCCCTCCTTGATGGGGAATGAACCTGCTGGAGACGGGCGCACCTGCTCCCAAGTTCATTGAGAGTGCCAGCGAGGCGGGGGCTTGGACCCAGACCCCTGTGCGCCGGGCCTGCGCCCCTCAAACGCAGGCTCTGAGCATATGAGCTATTTTTGTACGCACAGCGAATGTTTATTTTCCTCCTCCGAGGCAGGGCTGTTGAACCTTCTCTTCAGGTCAGGGACCCCTTAGAGAGTCTTATAAGAGCCACTTCCAGGGAAAAATCACACTCGCTCGGCCGAGAGGGGCCCTGCACTCTGAGAGCCTGTGATTTCCTGAAGCGTGAAGTGTTTGGAGGAAGATTAGCCTCTCCCTCCTCCAGAGGCAGAGCTGGGAGGTGGAGGAGCCCAGCAGGGGGTTCAGTCCCAGGCTGTGGGAGCCCCTCGACCCCCGAATCTCCACCTCCTCCCCTGAGCCCTGCCTGGGTGACATCCTCCCAGGAACCAGGACAAATGGATTAGTCACAGGGTTCCCACTTGGCCTCCCTGGTCCTGAAACGACCCCACTCATTCTAATCTCCATCCTCTGGGCTCTTGGGAAGGTGAGAAATGTCTTCTGCCTCTGAAATCTCAGAAGAAATTATTTCCACTCCAGCAGCAGGAAACCCTTTGAGGGAAGAGACGGCTCCATCAGCAAAGAGGCCACAGGATGGAATTGGCCCTGGGGCGGGGGCCTGCCCAGACTCCTCCCAGGCCAGAGAGAGGTGGGCTGGGGGACAACGAAGTCCCCTCCACAGGGCCCCGGTACTGCATGAGCCGGTGAACAGGCTGCTCACAGACCAGGACCTTGTATCTGTGACCCAGCCAGCAAAGGGTCCCTCAGGGCCCACACACAGCCAAGCATGAACCTGGGAAATGGGAGCTCCGGCCCAGAATGGGGGGACAGGGTCATCCCCCAGCCTCACCCCAGTTCAGATCACAGCCATATGCAGAGTAAACTTGGGGTACAGGCAAGGCCCTGAGCCCTTCCCAAAGCTGAGGGGAAGTAGGTTTGGCGAGGAGATGCAGGGAAGGTTCTGGAAGGCTGGAAGCGCACCTCTTGTCTCCTCTCCTTTGGAGACAGTTTGTGGAATCTCTCTGGTAAAATTTTTTTTTTTTTTTTTCCTGAGACAGAGTCTCATTCTGTCATCCAGGCTGGAAGGCAGTGGCACGATCTTGGCTCACTGCAACCTCCGCCTCCCTGTTTCAAGCGATTCTCATGCCTTAGCCTCCCTAGTAGCTGGGATTACAGGTGCACACCCCATCACGACTGGCTAATTTTTGTATTTTTTAGTAGAGACAGAGTTTCACCACTTTGGCCAGGCTGGTCTCGAACTCCTGATCTCAGGTGATCCTCCCACCTCGGCCTCCCAAAGTGCTGGGATTACAGGCGTGAGCCACCATGCCCAGCCTCTTTTTTTGTTTTTGTTTTTTTTGTTTGTTTGTTTGTTTGAGACGGAGTCTTACTCTGTTGTCCAGGCTGGAGTGCAGTGGTGACATCTTGGCTCACTGCAATCTCTGCCTCCCAGGTTCAAGCAATCCTCCTGCCTCAGCCTCCCAAGTAGCTGGGATTACGGGCATGTGCCACCACGCCCTGCTAATTTTTGTATTTTTAGTAGAGATGAGGTTTCATCATGTTGGCCAGGCTGGTCTCAAACTCCTGACCTCAGGTGATCCACCCGCCTTGGCCTCGAACTCCTGACCTCAGGTGATCCACTCACTCTCACCTCGGCCTCCCAAAGTGCTGGGATTACAGGCTTGAGCCACCGCACCTGGCCGATTCTTTCTTTTTTTTTTTTAAGAGTTGGGGTCTCGCTCTGTCACCCAGCTGGAGTGCAGTGGTGCCATCATAGCTCACTGCAGCCTAGACCACCCAGGTCCAAGCGATCCTCCCACCTCAGCCTCCCAAGTAGCCAGGACCACAGGTGCACCACCACCACACCTGGCTAATGCTAATGTTTAAATTTTTCTGTAGAGACAAGGTTTTGCTCTGTCGCCCAGGCTAGAGTGCAGTGGCATGATCACAGCTCACTGTAGCCTCGAACCCCTAGGCTTAAGTGATCCTCCCATGTTGGCCTCTCAAGTAGCTGGGACTACAGATGGGCACCACCATGCTCAGGTATAGGATGAACTCTGATGGTCAGAAGGGTGAGGGGCCAGAGGCAGGACCCTCCAGGCAGAGAGACTAGTCCAAGACACAAATCTGGGAAGCGTGAGGGACCAGGTCGCAGAGGGTGGGGGCCCTAAATTAGGCCAGGGGACATACCCCACATCTTGCCCAAGAGCAACAGAGTGCCGAAGGAATGCCAACGGGCTGGTGGGCACACACCAGCTGTGGCCCTGGGGCTCTGGCAGCTGAACAGGTGTCTGTGCCAGCCCAGTGCCCAGACCCCAGGACCAAGCAGATGGTCACAGAGCAGTCTCTCTTCTGTGCAAGGCCAAGCCACCACCGGGTACCAGACTTCATGTGGGGGCACTCCCGAATGACCACCCATCCTTCCATCAGCCCTGGGTGGGCTTTTGCCATTTTACAAGAAATGGGAGGCTCAGAGAGGTTGAGAAATGTGATCAAAGACACACAGCATAGCCAGGGGTTGAATCCAGGACTGCTGGGACACCAGGGGAGTGACAGTTTACAGCAGAGCACGTGTGTGTCTATTGTTGTGAGTGTCTGTGTGAGCCTGGCAGTGGCCACGGGTGTCAGAGCCGACTCCTCCCAGCTCCAAAGACGACCGTGTGCCCTGTCCCCAACTCTGACCTCATAATGATAGCTGGAAACCGGTGGGAATATTGACACCGTGGAAATTAGCAACTGCTACAAGTCAGAACGCTGGGTGTGTTAAATACTGACCAGTCCAGCACTGACTGACAAGTGTGTGCATCTACGTGAGATTGTGTGTGTGTGCATCTTTTTGTGTGTGTGTCTTTGTGTGTGTGTGTCTAGGTCTGTCCATCTGTGCGGCGCCTTTGTCTCCTGCTTTGCTCATCTGTCTATCCCTGTCTGAATCTGTGTGCACGCCTCTGTGTGTCTGAATGTGTCTGTGTGTGTCTGTGGCTGAGTGTGCTTCAGTGTGTGTGTGTCTTGCATGCATGTATATGTCTGTGTGTGTCTATGTGTGTGTCCAAGCACATATGCATTTGTGTGTGTGACAGCGTTTTGGGGGTGTGTGTGTGTGTCACTGTGTCTGTGTGTGTTCATGTGACTGTGTGTCCTCTCAAGCTGAAGATGATGGTTTCAACTGAAATTGAGGCTGACGCTCTCCACTACAAAGCTCAATTTGCTTGCAAATGTCCTTCAAGAGGCAGAGGAGACAGGAGCGGAGGGGGCGGGAGGCAGGAACCAGACAGAGGCAGCGACCGGCAGCAGAAATGACGTCACCAGGCAGATTCCAAGAGCGCCCCAGGACCAGTGGGGTGTCACCCACCCCTAGAGGCACTGTGGATCCTAGAGGTGACTCTGGCAGGCCCCAAACACAGCCCTTGAGAAAGCAGTCATTTGGGAGGATTCGGAGTGATAAAAATATAAAGTTTGTTGCTTGCGAAAATCACTTGTGACTTAAGAGCCTGCGTCTCCCGTTGTCATGGAATTGACAATACCATTGAGGATCAAAGGGACAAGAATAGATGAGGAGCTCTGTTTCCCACTTAACTCCTGGAAGCCTTTTCTCCCAAGCTTTGCACTCTCTCCTCCCTCTGAAGAAGACTCTAGAGGCCGTAGTGCAACCCTCCATCACTCAAAAGCTGGGACCCTCTCTGTTCTGGACAGACACCCCTTGTCAGGAAGAGCCCCTCCTCCCCCACCCCAGCCAAGTGGCTGCCATCCCGCTGCCCCACCCTCCTGGCCCCGGGCAACCATGTGACCCAAGCTGGGCCAATCAGTTTCTCCCCTGGGATTTTTCACATTGAAACCAAAGGGAGAAGAGTTGGGCCCTCCTGGGAGATAAAAGTGGGTGGCTGTGTGGGCGGTGGCTGACGCCTGTAATCCCAGCACTTTGGAAGGGCGAAGTGGGAGGATCACTTGAGGTCAGGAGTTCGAGACCAGCCTGGACAACATGGCCCATCTCATAGACTTGATGGCCAAGGCCCCAAGAGGAGGCATGACTTGCCCAAGGCCATACAGTGCAGGGTGCCGGGTGATAAAGTCCCAGAGACGCTCTCTTCCTCCTGCAGGTCAAAGCACCAGAATCCAAAGCGCCCTCTGCTCCCGATGGCTCAGAAGGGAGCCACCCCATCAATTATTAAATGTCCTTAAAAGCCCAAGAAAACTGAGATGGGACTGGATCAGAAGCCATCAGACCACTCACAACCTTTGGCTAAAAAGGAAAAATTAAGGCCAGGCGTGGTGGCTCACACCTGTATTTCCAACACTTTGGGAGACTGAGGTGGGTGGATCACTTGAGGTCAGGAGTTCGAGACCAGCCTGGCCAATATAGCAAAACCCAGTCTCTACTAAAAATACAAAAATTAGCCAGGCTTGGTGGTGGGCGCTTGTAATCCCAGCTACTCAGGAGGCTGAGGCAGGAGAATTGCTTGAACCCGGGATGCAGAGGTTACAGTGAGCTGAGATCGCACCACTGCACTCCAGCCTGGGCGACAAGAGCAAAACTCCATCTCAAAAAAAAAAAAAAAAGGAAACATTAAGTTCATGGGGAGTTAATCCACGTGTGGCACAAGGCAGGAATTCTCAGTGTTTTGGCATCCCTGGGATAACAACAAACCTCGCTTAGAACAAGATGTTGGGAGTCACAGAGTGGTTTCCAGGTAGTCCCTTTGACATCTTTGGGGAGTGGGGAGGGTACTGTGAAATATGACTCTCACACTCACCTCAGCTGCACAGGCAAGTGCTCCAAGACTTCACAGGTGAACTTTTAGCTAAGGACAGAGTTCTTTCCCACCCTCCCCCACATGCATATTTATTTCACCCAACAAAACCTGACTTTTACACACATTTCATAAAGCAACGCGCATTCTGCATTCCCACGGAACGTTATATTGTGTGCATTGCTTCATCTCACCAGGCTTCCTTTTTAAGAACTTCCCTCTGCCCAGGTGTGGGTGGCTCATGGCTATAATCCCAGCACTTTGGGAGGCCAAGGCCAGAGGATTGCTTACGTTCTTTATGTTATTTAGCCTGGGCAACATAGTGAGACCCCATCTCTACAAAAACAAAAAATTAACCAGGCGTGGGGGTGCATGCCTGTTAGCTACTCAGGAGGCTGAGGCAGGAGGATAGCTTGAGTCCAAGAGGTCAAGGCTACAATGCAGCGAGCTATGATCGCACCACTGCACTCCAGCCTGTGCAACGGAGCGAGACCCTGACTCTTTTTTTTTTTTTTTTGGAGACAGAGTCTAGCTCTGCAGCCCAGCCTGGAATGCAGTGGCAAGACCTCAACTCACTGCAACCTCCACCTCCCGGGTTCAAGCAATTCTCATACCTCAGCCTCCCAAGTAGCTGGGATTACAGATGTCCACCACCACACCCAGCTAATTTTTGTATTTTCAGTAAAGATGGAGTTTCCCTACGTTGGCCAGGCTGGTCTTGAACTCCTGACCTCAAGTGATCTGCTCACCTCGGCCTCCCAAAGTGCTGGAATTACAGGTGTGAGCCACCACGCCCAGCCATACCCTGACTCTTAAAAATGAAATAAAATAAAGTTAATGTTGTAAACATGAAATATGCTGCTCTCAAGAATTGATGTTCAGGCCGGGCATGGTGGCTCACGCCTGTAATCCCAGCACTTTGGGATCCTCCCAGCAGGACGATCACTTGAGCCCAGGAGTTCGAGACTAGCCCAGGCAATATGGTGAAAGCCCATCTCTACAAACCCCACAACAATTAGCCGCGTGTGGTGGCGTGGACCTGTGGTCCTAGACACTCAGGAGGCTGAGATGGGAGGATCGCTTGAGTCCGGGAGGTCGAGGCTGCAGTGAGCTATCATGGTGCCACTGCATTCCAGCCTGGGCAACAGAGCAAGACCCTGCCTCAAGAAAATTAAAAAAAAAAAAAAAAAAAAGGATGCTGTAGGAGTTAGGACCAGAGAGATGTTGGGCTGTTTTAGGTGAACTTTTATGTTACTGATGATGAAGGAGAGTATCCAAGAGTGACTCTGCACACCCGAGAAACACCCTGAGTATGTCCCGTCTCCTGGCAGCTCAGCACCCTTTCTGCTCCACCCCAGGGTCTACATGGTCATCCTGGGGCCACCAACTTTTATTTGATCATAAAGTTTTTTGGTGGCTCTTGCCTCTTTGAGACACCAACAGAAAACAGCAGATTGAGATCAGGGTAATTCAAGCAGGGTTATTTACAAAGGCATGGTTCACATGAGGGAGGACAGGGGGTCAAGAATCGCCCGGCACTACGGTGACCTGGGATAGCAGAAAAAAGAGCTGTGACCGGCTGGGCGCAGTGGCTCACGCCTGTAATCCCAGCACTTTGGGAGGCCGAGGCGGGAGGATCACAAGATCAGAAGATCGAGACCATCCTGGCTAACATGGTGAAACCCCGTCTCTACTAAAAATACAAAAAATTAGCCAGGCGTGGTGGCAGGTGCCTGTAGTCCCAGCTACTCCAGAGGCTGAGGCAGGAGAATGGCGTGAACCTGGGAGGTGGAGCTTGTGGTGAGCCCAGATCATGCCACTGCACTCCAGCCTGGGTGACAGAGCGAAACTCCGTGTCAAAAAAAAAAAAAAACAAAAACTATTTATTTCTTACAGTTCTAGAGGCTGGGAACTCCAAGGCTGTGGGGCTGTGTCTGGTGAGGACCTTATTGCTAGTGGGGACTCCTCTCTGCAGAGTCCCAGGGAGGCACAGGGCATCCCATGGTGAGAGGGCTGAGCATCCTATCTCAAATCTCTCTTCTTCTTATAAGGCCACCAATCCCACTCCCATAATAACCCATAATTAATGAACGGATTACTCCATTCGAGAGGGCAGAGCCCGCGTGACCCAATCAGCTCTTAAAGGCCCCACCTCTCAATACTGCCGCATTGGGGATAAATTTCAACATGAGTGTTGGAGAAGACAAACATTCAAACCGTAGCAGGGCTTCTTAGTCTTTGTGGGAATCAAGGAGAATTTGATGAAATCCATCGATTCCTCTTCCTGGAAACAGGTACAGCCACACTACTTCAGTTCCAAGTGGCAGAAATGCCACTCAAACAGCTTTATGCTAAAAAGGGAATTTACTGGCCCACAGAGTAGGTGTCAGGTAAGGCTAGATCCAGGGTCTGAAGTAATGCTGCCAGGGCTCTGGCTTGATCGCTGTTCCGTTTGTCTTCATGAACCTCATTCTGCACATAGGTGCTGGGCACATGGCGGACGGGTGTCTACGGCAGCTTGATCTTATCTCCCCAAATTGAGGTGCCATAAAATAAACCCATCCAGGAAGACCTCATAAAAGTTCTATGGAAGGCTCTGACAGGCCAGGCTCGAGCCATATGCCCTTCCCTGACCAACCTCTGTGTTCCAATGGATACTGTCCCGTGACTGGCCTCAGTGATGCTTTGGTGACTCACAGCCCTACCTCCCCCCAGGGCGGGTGGGGTGGAAGTTTCCCAAACCAATACACACTGTAGCCACTTTGGGAGGCTGAGGCGGCAGATCACGAGGTCAAGAGATCGAGACCATCCTGGCCAACATGGTGAAACCCCCAGCTCTACTAAAAATCCAAAGTCAGCCCAGGAGTGGTGGTGCGCACCTGTAGTCCCAGCTGTTGTGTGCAGCCCTCCCCTAAGACACACAACAGTGCAGGGACCACAGGCCACCACTCACCCCTTTTCTTTGCAGGTAGAGAAATGGAGCCACAGATCAAGGTCACCCAGTGAGTGAGAAGCAAAGTCTGGAGCTGAGGCAAGTTTTTCAAATTCCTCATCCAAGGCTTTCTCTTGGAAAGCCCAAAGCTTATTAAATCCTTAAAGGGCATTATCAACGGGATGTGCATTGAGTTTCCTTAATCCTGCAAGAGGATTAAGAGAATTCAGCCAAGATAAGCTCCTTCAGGGACAAACCAGCCGCCTCTCACCAACCCGTGCTCTTAGCGGGCTGGGACTAGCCCCCTCAAGGAGCCTCGACCTTGGGACCCATCCCCACCTCATCAGGCTCACAGCCCATAATTATAACAACCACAGCCGTGTTCAGACAGCCCAGGAAGGCTTCCAAGGGGACTGGTGTTTTTAGAAGACGAAACAGCACGAACAAAGATATATAGTCAGAGGCTGAGTGCAGTGGCTCTTGCCTGTAATCCCAGCACTTTGGAAGGCTGAGGCAGGAGGATCACTTGAGTTCAGGAGTTTGAGACAGGGCTGGGCAACATAGTGAGACCCTGTCTCTACAAAAAATTTTTTAAATTGTGTAGCTGGGACTACAGGCGTGGTGGCATATTCCTGTAGTCCCAGCTACTCAGGGAGGCTGAGGCAGGAGAATCACTTGAACCCATGAGTTTGAGGCTGCAGTGAGCTATGATTGTGCCACTGCAGTCCAGCCAGGGAAACAGAGCAAGAGCTTGTCTCTAAAAAGAAGAAGATATGGAGGCTGGAACTTGAGGTCATACCTACCCCTAAATATACAAGGCCTGGGATGAGGGCCAAACGATGAAAGGCTCACACATCATACTTAAGAGTTATAAATCAAGCGGAAAAACTGCTAGGCAAATACATTCTGTCTCATACTTTTCTTTTTTAAATTTTTTTTTTAGAGACAGGGTCTTGCTATGTTGTCCAGGCTGGATTCAAACTCCTAGGCTCAAGCAATCTTCCCACCTCGGCTTCCACCTGAGTAGCTGGGACTAGAGGCAGGCATCCAGCTCCTGTTTCATATCTTTCTTTTTTTCTTTTTCTTTTCCTTTTTTTTTTTTTAATTTGAGACAGGGTCTCACTTTTGTCATTGGGGCCAGAGTGCAGTGGTACAATTTCAGCTCACTGCAGTCTCTGCCTCCCAGGCTCAAGCAATCCTCCCTCTTCAGCCTCCCAAGTAGCTGGGACTACAGGTGCGCGCCACCAGGCCCGGCTAACTTTCGTATTTATTGTAGAGTTGGGGTTTCACCATGTTGACCAGACTGTATTCAAATTCTTGGGTTCAAGCCATCCTCCCACCTCGGCTTCCTGTGGCTCTGGGATTAGAGGTGCCAACCACGACACTGGTCCGTGGTTGATTTCAAGGTGCCAAGATTACATCACTGGACTTGGATTTGGGGAGAGAACGCAGCCGCACAGCACACTGTCATTTGGCGTTTCCATCCTACAGGGTACCAGGGACGGAAATAACCCGGAGAATGCAGACCCTAGTCAAATAATTAGACAGTGATGAATTTTGAGTTTGTATTACCTTTGTATGTTTATTTCATTCCATTTTTAACAATGGCTGGCCGGGCGCGGTGGCTCATGCCTGTAATCCCAGCACTTTGGGAGGCTGAGGTGGGCAGATCACGAGGTCAAGAGATCGAGACCATCCTGGCCAACATGGTGAAACCCCGCCTCTACTAAAAATACAAAAATTAGCCAGGCATGGCGGTGCGCACCTGTAGTCCCAGCTACTCAGGAGGCTGAGGCAGGAGAATCACTTGAACCAGGGAGGCAGAGGTTGCAGTGAGCCGAGATCGCACCACTGCACTCCAGCCTGGTGACAGAGTGAGACTCTATCATAAAATAGAAAATAAAATAAAATAAATAAAATAAAATAAAATAAACAGTGGCTGAGTTTAACAACCTTCTCGCAATATTTCTTGAAAATGTGCTAATCAGCTCTCTGGAGCTGCTGGGAGCAGTTCCAGGACAGCACAGAGCTGTTCCCTCCAGCAAAGGAGCCCACGTCCATGTCCACGTCCACTCATGGACAAGGTGACGTGCCCCAGCCTCACCAAGGGGCCCGGTGTGGCCAGCAAAGGCCCCGCGTGGGTCAATTTCCACCGAGCGGCCAGATACCCCGGGCGTTTTATTGATCCTATTGGCCACGGCAAATGGCCGCTGGACACCAATTCAGTGCCAGCCCAGGCTCAGGGACTGCCACACATGGTCCATGTAACTCGCAGTTATCCTGTGCCATGGTTACCCCACGTTACAGCTGAGGCCACTGAGGCTCGGTAAGACAAAGGCGCTTGTCTTAGGTCACACGGTTAGGAGGCGGTAAGACTCAGACTAGAAACTCTTCTTCTGTCCTGACTAGGGGAGAAGGGCAAGGTGGGGGAAAGGACACCTGTCCCCAAGGAGCCACCCCTGAGGCCCAGCCTCCAGGGACACTGATGAGGAGCTGAAGAGTCCCAGGTGGGGAGGAGTAATCCTCTCTTTTTCCCTGTCTCCCTGTCCTTCTCCCCCTCCACTTCTCTCTCCCTTTCTCTCCTGTCTCCCTCTGTCTCTCCCTCTCTCTCACATCCCCTCTCTCTTTTCCTGTCTCTCCCTCCCTCTCTCTCCCTCCCCGCCATCTACCTCTTTTTTTGTTTTTTTGAGACAGAGTCTTGCTTTTTCACCCAGGCCGGAGTACAATGGCGTGATCTCAGCTCACCCCAACCTCCGCCTCCCAGGTTCAAGCGATTCTCCTGCCTCAGCCTCCTGAGTAGCTGGGATTACAGGCACCTGCCACCACGCCTGACTAGTTTTTGTATTTTTAGTAGAGATGGGGTTTCACCATATTGGTCAGGCTGGTCTCGAACTCCTGACCTCAGGTGATCTGCCTACCTCAGCCTCCCAAAGTGCTGGGATTACGGGCGCGAGCCAACGCACCCAGCCCCCGCCGCCCCTTTTTATCTCTCTGTCTCTGAAATACCCCAGTCAAGGATCCCACCCTGTGTATGGCCCACTGTGTGACCAGCTGCTTGGCAGGTCCTGGGCCGCTGCTCTCAGGGACAGGTGCCTGGCATAGGCGGGGAGGCGCTCTCTCTCGATTTACTTTTCTACAGCATACATTTCTGGATTGGTGAAATATTATCTTTGTCTTTAGAGGGAACAATAAAGCTATTTTCAGCTTGGGAACAAATGAGTCCAATGGTAAATAAATCCCCAAGGCCGGTGCTGGGCAGGCCGGCGCTGTCGTCACGGTGGAGGCCGCCAGCCTTCCTTCCCGGGAAGGGCTTGGTCTCAGGGTGGGGGCACAGAAAGGATGTGCGGAGCCCAGGAGCAGAGGGGCGGGAGGGGAAAGGAGACAGGGAGCATCCTGGAGTCACGAGGCTGGACAGACCCGCAGGTTTTACGGATCCAGACACTGAGGCCCAGAGAGGGTGAGCGCCCTGCCCCAGGACACACAGCCTGCAGGTGCCTGGTCCCACTTCCTGGAGCTCTGCCGGGCACCATGGCTCCAGGGAGTGCTCCAGTGTTTTCTCAGCACTTGGGAACAGATGGCTCCAACTCTCACCCACGGACGCCAAACATTTTCCCTGGTTACCCTGCTAATGTGCTCACAGCCTCCTCTTGTAAATAGAGAGTACAAAGGCTCCTCCGAGTAGTGTGTATGCCGGGCAGACGCTGATGCCATGGGGAGAGGCCTTAGAAGGAGCACAGGAAAGTCCCAGGTAAGAACCAGGTAAGGCCAGGATCCTCGGCTGACCTGGGGGTCTTGGGAAAGACAGTGGCTCGGGGCCCAGGCAGACCTGGGTTCAGGTCTTGGCTCTGTGCTCCCTTGGAGCCCGGCTGGGAACCTTGCACTGGCCTCAGGCCCTCTGACATCAGTTTTCTCATCTGTGAAATGGGCACGTTAATGCCAAAGGCGTAAAACAGGAGCTATTATGTAGGCGCTCAGGGACTGGATGAATCTGTGGGAATCTAGCCATCCTTCCTGCCTTCATCTGGGGTCAACAGGGTGGGGGCTGCACCCTGGGCAGCATCCCTGCCCCTCCGTCCCCAACAGTAGTCCCTTCACCCAGCCCTTTTGACAAAATTCTTTCAACAACACTTATCAGGCCCTCCTCGGTACCCAGCCCTGTCACGAGGCCCAGAGAGGAGCTGATTCAAGCTTCCACGCTGGGTGGCCTTGGGCAGCTGCCTTCACCTCTCTGGGCCTCATTCCCTTGAGCCTCCCACAGAGGTCACAGGGAGGATTCGATGAGATGATGTGTGCTCAGGGTGCTCAGAGTCACTCCTACCATGCAGCAGCCAGGGAAGGCTTCCTGGAGGAGGCAACACTAGTCCTTACACCTTACAGATGCATGGGCATGATTGGGTATGGCTGGTGCTTCCAGTGGGGGGTTGGGTGGGGAGGCACCTCATGGACTCGAGCAGGGCCTGGGGTGCCCAGCTGCATGGAGGGGTTTGGAGCTGGCTGGAAAGGGGACTCCAGGTCGACCTAGGGTCCCTTGGGCCTCCCTCCCCTGTAACCTCGTTCACAGCAGCCCAGCTGGTAATGAAGTGCTCCTTCCAGCCGACAGCTCCTGGAGCTGGGCCAGGAGGCTCCTCCTGTCCTGGGCCTGCCTCCAGCTGCGGCCCGCAGTCCCAGAAAGACTTTACCGCACCTCTCCGGCCTGGGGTGTCCTGGGGGATGAAGCTCCAGGAGGCCACCTATGGCTTGGGGCCCCAGTCCTAGAAGCCTGGCCTGGGGCGCGCCTCTCTGGTCTTCAGGAAGAGGGGCCTGGAATGAGAGTGGGGGCGTCCAGTGGGGCAGCTTAACCGGGCAGGGCTGACGGGACCGCGGCCTGGGGAGGGACCAGAATCTGCCTGGCCTCACTGTGTGACTTGGGTGAGCTCCTCTACCTCTCCGAGCCTGGGTTTCCCATCTGTCTGGGATGTCTCCCCTCCTGCAGTCACTGTGAGGTTCTGAGCAGAGGACACTCTTGGCCCAGAGCCTGGCGCGTAGCTGGTGCGGTGAGCGCCAGCCCCTCCCTGTTCCTGCAGAGCCCTGCCGTTCAGCGCACACAGGCTGCCTTGCCCTCTCCAGAGAGGTTCATGGGGCTTAATTTGTTGATTGAATTTGCTTGTTTGGCCCAGATGGTTGGGTCTCATTTTCTTTTTTTCTTTCTTTTTTTTTGGAGATGGAGTCTTGCTCCATCACCTGGGCTGAAGTGCAGTGGCACAATCTCAGCTCACTGCAACCTCTGCCTCCTGTGTACAAGCGATTCTCCTGCCTCAGCCTCCCGAGTACCTGGGATTACAGGCGCGCACCACCATGCCTGGCTAATTTTTGTATTTTTGGTAGGGACGGGGTTTCGCCACGTTGGCCAGGCTGGTCTCAAACTCCCGACATCAGGTGATCCACCCACCTCGGCCTCCCAAAGTCCTGAGATTACAGGCGTGAGCCACCACGCCTGGCCGTGGGTCTCGTTTTCTCTTGCAAGTTTGACTCCATGGTGCCTGAATGCAGGGGAAGCAGGCGGTGTCCCGTCCCGGCAAAGGCAGACATGGGGCTGACGCGGAACGGCCCAGGGACTCTGATCCTGGGGCTCAGCGAGTTTGCAAGGGGTGCTTCTGTCCACGGTCAGGCTTGCCAGCCTTGGTCCCTGGGCCCACCATAAGGTGGCCCAGTCCTGCCCCTGTCTTGGAATTGCTGAGAGCAGAAATGCAGTAATGTGTCACCATGATGATGGCTGGTGTCATGCTATCAGACCCACCATTCCTCAGTGGGACCCCCACCTCACCACTCACCAGCTGGCTCCTTGGTCTGCAAAAGGTGGTTCACTGGTACCCAGGTCCCTGTGCGAATGAGAGGAGCTGATGTCTATGAAAGCCACTCCCTACACCCAGGGAGACTGAGGAGGTGGGAGGCTCTCATCCCCCGAAAGCCCAGCCGGCCAGCCCCCTCTCCCTCTGCCTCCCCAGGGAACCGTGTCCCAAGCAGGGCCCTTCACCCCATCTCTGTCTGATCTCCACTGCGTGTACGGATTGACGGGAAAGATTCTAATGGGCTTTAAGTTAATAAGCTGGGAACGAATTAAGTTTGATCTCTGCCAGAAGCAGATGGCACAGCTGCCCGGCCTGGAACAGCCCAGCTGGAGCAGTGGCAGGCGGCAAGGGCTGGGCGGGGGTTTGCCCCACTGGGCTCTCTTTATTTTTCTTTCCTTCCCCCAACTTTTTTTTTTTTTTTTTTTTTTTTTTTTTTTTTGAGACGGAGTCTTGCTCTGTCACTCAGGCTGGAGTAAAGAGGTATGATCTCGGCTCACAGCAACCTCTGCCTCCCGGGTTCAAGTGACTCTCCTGCCTCATGCTTCCAAGTAGCTGGGATTACAGGCACCCGCCACCACACCCTGCTGATTTTTGTATTTTTAGTAGAGGCAGGGTTTCACCATATGGGCTAGACTGGTCTCGAACTCCCGACCTCAGGTGATCCACCTGCCTTGGCCTCCCAAAGTGCTGGGATTACAGGCTGAGCCACTGTGCCCGGCCTCTCCTCCCCCCAAACATTTTATTATGTTTTATTTTAAAGAGATGGGGTCTCGCTTTGTCTCCCAGGCTGGTGTGCAGTGGTGGGATCACAGCTTACTGCAGCCTCTGCCTCCTGGGCTCAAGCAATCCTCTCACCTCAGCTGCCTGAGTAGCTGGGACTACAGGAGTGGACCACCATGCCCAGATAATTTTTAAAATATTTTTAGAGATAAGAGTCTCAGTATGTTGCCCAGGCTGGTCTCGAACTCCTGGCCTCAAGCAATCCTCCTGCCTTACCTTACTATGAAATTTTTAAACATAAAAAACAGTGGAAGCTGAGCATGGTGGCTCACACCTATAATCCTAGCATTTTGGGAAGCTGAGGTGGGAGGATCGCTTGGGGCCAGGAGCTTAAGACTAGTCTAGATTACATAGCAAGAACCCCATCTCTATTTTTAAAAAAAGGGCCGGGTGCAGTGGCTCGCACCTGTAATCCCAGCGCTTTGGGAGGCCGAGGTGGGTGGAACACCTGAGAACAGGAGTTCGAGACCAGCTTGGCCAACATGGCAAAACCCCGTCTCTACTAAAAACACAAAAATTAGTCGGGTGTGGTGGTATGCACCTATAATCACAGCTATTCGGGAGGCTGAGGAAGGAGAATCACTTGAACCCAGGAGGCAGAGGTTGCAGTGAACAGAGATCGCACCACTGCACTCCAGCCTGGGTGACAGAGCAAGACTCCATCTAAAAAAAAAAAAGAAGAAGAAGAAGAAGGCCAGGAGGTGGCAGCTCACCCTCCTGTAATCCCAGCACTTTGGGAGGCAGAGGCTGAGGTGTGAGGATCACTTGAGGCCAGGAGTTTGAGACCAACCAGGGCAACACAGTGAGACCTCATCTCTATTTTTTAAAAAGTGGAAAGAATTACACAGTGAAAACTCACGTGCTCACTGCCCGCATTCTGCTCTCTGCTTTTTCTGATCCCTACCTATCCATCTATCTAGCTCCCTATCCACCTGCCAATTCCAAATTTCCACGCATTTCAAAGTCAGTGGCAGACATTAGGGCACTTGGCCCTTAAACATGCATATCGTTAGCTAGAGGTCAAAATGTGGTATGGGCTTTGTTTAGTTTTGTTTTTAGGCACAACTGATAAACAGTGAAATCTATAAATTTCTTTCTTTCTTTTTGAGACGGAGTCTCACTCTGTCTCCCAGGCTGGAGTGCAACGGTAAGATCTCAGCTCAGTGCAACCTCCGCCTCCCAGGTTCAAGCAATTCTCCTGCCTCAGCCTCCCAAGCAGCTGGGATTACAGGCATGCACCACCACGCCCAGCTAATTTTTGTATTTTTAGTAGAGACGGGGTTTCACCGTGTTGCCCAGGCTGGTCTCAAACTCCTGAGCTCAAAGTGATCCGCCCTCCTTGGCCTCCCAAAGTGCTGGGATTGCAGGCGTGAGCCACTGCGCCCAGCAGGAAAGTAGAAATTCTTTAACAAATTTCCCCATGCCCTTTCCATTGTTCTATTTAGATTTCTTTCTTTCTGATAACAGCTTTTCTGCTTATTTATAGTTTACCAGAAAATCATTTTACCCAGTTTTTTCCTTTTTTGTTTTTTTTCTGCACACAGTGGAAAGCATCTTTTGTGTTTCCCTTTGCTGTTTCTGTATCCCCTAACGCTGTCATGCTGCCAGCTTTCCATATTATTCTAAATCTTCCTAACCGCATAGCCTGGTGGTGACTTCAGATTTCTCTGCAGGGTTACATATTATTTCCCTGATTTCTCTGGGTTTTTCAAATATAACAATCATGTCATCTGTTCCCCGTGGCGGGTAACGTAAATCGGGGACTTGTCTTGGCCAAGGGGACTATTTGCAGTGTTTGGCTCTTATGACGAACGTCTTTGTATATAAAAACTTTTCTGCATTTAGAAATATTTCCTCAGGCCAGATTTTTCTGGACCAAAAGGTAAGCATGTCTTTTAAGCCAGTTTATGTTCCAAAAGGGTTGGTCCCATTTTCAGTCCCACCAGCAACCCAGCAATGGGGAGATCTGGCAAAAAAAAAAAAAAAAAAAAAGCCTTGTGGCGGGCGCGGTAGCTCATGCCTGTAATCCCCAGCACTTTGGGAGGCCAAGGCAGGCGGATCACCTGAGGTCAGGAGTTTGAGACCAGTGGTGAAACCCTGTCTCTACTAAAAATACAAAAATTAACTAGGCGTGGTGGTGGGTGCCTGTAATCCCAGCTACTTGGGAGGCTGAGGCAGGAGAATCGCTTGAACTGGGGAGGCAGAGACTGCAGTGAGTCGAGATCGCACCACTGCACTCCAGCCTGGGTGACAGAGTGAGACTCTGTCTCAAAAAAAAAGCATTGTTCCAAGGATTCCAACCCCTCACCATGGCCAACAAGACCCCCCTTGGCTGTTTCCCTTCTCCAACCTCACCTCCCTTCTCCCCGCTGCCCCTGTTCCCACAACAGTGGCCCTCCTTCTGTTCTTGAATTAAATGAGCTGTTTCCAGACTCAGCACTTTGCAGTGGCTGTTCCCTGTGCTGGGAACACCCTTCCCACTAACATTTCCATCATTCAAATCTCTCAATTCAGATATCGCCTTCTCAGACCACCTGGATACCAAAGCCCAGCCCTGTCCCCTAGTCACGTGCTGGTGCCTGCTCCATCCCCATCTAGTCTTCCAAGCATTTGATGCTTCCGAAATTACTGTACCTGTTTATTGCCAGCACCCACCATTTAAGTGCAACTCCAGGGGAGCAGGGACCCTTGATGCGTCCCCTGCATCTAGAAAATGTCTCACATGCACCTAATAATGTTTTTATTATTGATTTACTTATTTATTTTTAGAGACAGGGCTTTGCTCTATTGTCCAGGCTGGGGCGCAGTGGCACGATCACAGCTCACTGCAGCCTCCACCTCCCAGGCTAACACAATCCTCCCGCCTCAGCCTCCCGAGTAGCTGGGATTACAGGCACACACCACCATGCCCAGCTTATTTTCGCTTTTTTTTTTTTTTGGTAGAGATAGAGTCTCTATGTTGCCCAGGCTGGTCTGAAACTCCTGTGCTCAAGCCATCCTCTCACCTTGGCCTCTCAAAGTGCTGGGATTATAGGCGTGAGCCGCTGCACCTGGCCCACCAAATAATTCTTATCTGGAAACCCCACCCCCACATCCAGGACAAGGCAAGGATCCCCATTGAAAGCTCTAGGCTTATGGGAAGCACTGGAGCTTGTGAACTTTATTTTTATTTTATTTTATTTTATTTTTTCCAGATGGAGTTTTGCTCTTGTCACCCAGGTTGGAGTGCAGTGGAGCCATCTCGACTCACTGCAACCTCTGCCTCCTGGGTTCAATCAATTCTCCCACCTCAGCCTCCTGGGTAGCTGGGCTTACAGGCGCCCACCACCACGCCCAGCTAATTTTTGTATATTTAGTAGAGATGGGGTTTCACCACGTTGGCCAGGCTGGTCTCAAGCTCCTGACCTCAGGTGTTCCGCCCACCTTGGCCTCCCAACGTGCTGGGATTATAGGTGTGAGCCACTGCGCCCGGCCGTCATGAACTTTAAGATTAACTAGTTGGAGCAATGGACTGGGCCCCCCTGCAGCAGCACCCCCCACCTCCGCCCAGACAGCAGCAGAGGAAGGAGAGGGGTGTCCCGCCCTAAGAGTGCGTCAGCAGCCCCCGCCACCAGGTGATTCCATTCACCTGGGAGAAAACGGAGGCTCCCAGGTGAATGGAGTCACCTCACTCAACACTTCCTTATTCAGCTCCCAATGCAGTCTGCCCTTCAAGCAAATATTTGGCTCCTGCTGTATGCCAGCCCCTGTATGCCTCACTGAGCACTGAGGATCCAAAGAGAACAAAAGCAGGTCTCTACTTTCAGGGGGCTCCCAGTCCTTTAGAAGGGATGGGCAAGGCCTGGAGCAAAGGTGCTGACCCCATTGGTGGCGGGGCAGAAGAAACCCTGGGGGCTCCCTGGAGCGCTGACAACGGAGATGTTGCTTAAAGGGGAGAAGGAGCTGATCTGGTGGAAAGTAAAGGAAGGGCCTCGGGTAGGAGCCTGGTGGGGGCCTGGGCAGGCGCCTGTATCCATCCCACCTGGTGGCTCAGACCCGGAGGGTCTCTCCTGATTCCCACAGACAGGCCCCCACAGAGACCCAGGACAGGTGTGATTCCCACCTGGTTCCTGATTTCACCTCGAGGCTGGACCCTTCTCCCAGCCAGTAACACTCCCAGTCCCCCAGGGCTGGCTGATGTTCTATACCTGGGCTCCCTGGGCTCTACTCAGTCTGCCCTAGAGCCAGGCTACAGGTGAGTAGAGGGAGAATAGGGCGGGGTCATGACTCCATTCACCTGGGAGAAAAACGGAGGCTCCCAGGCAAAGGGAGTCATGGGAAGCAAGCTAGCCAGTTCTGATCCCAAGCTGGGAGGAGAAAGGGAGCGGGTGGAGGTAGGAACCAAGTGAGGGCAGGGCATGACTGAGGGTCGGCCACAGCCCCCACTCCTGGCTGGACTTGCTCTCTGCCCCTTCTCCAGCAGGTGAACTCCTACCCCTCCTTCAAAACTTTCCATCTGGTCACCCAGTGGCCTCGTGACTGAACCTACCCACCCACCGGCGGCGTTGCTGGCCTCCCAGGCGAGTGGATCTGTTTAGGGGGAGCAGCCTGGGCACCAAGGCTGAGGGGTGGGCAGCGGGGGTGGTGGGCTGGGTCAGCCGCAGGTCACCCGGGGCCACCACGCCGCACCCTGGTGTGTTGGGGATCCTGATTTCAGCCTCAGCCTGGGCCTGGCGCCTGCACAGCCCAGCTGGATGGAAGGGTGGGGGGAGGGAGAAAGGAAGAAAGGAGATGGGAGCAGAGGGGAGGAGGGGGAAGATGGGGGAGAGGGGAGGGAAGAGGAAGGGGAAGGAGAGGGAGGGAGGAGGAGAAAAGAGGAGGATGGAGGAGGAGTGGGGATGGTAGAAAGGAGGAGGGAGGGAAGAGAGAGGGAGGACTGAGTAGGAGAATGGGGAAAGCGGAGGGGGGGAAGTGGAGGACGGAGGGAGAGGGAGGAGGGGAGAGACAGGAAGGGAGGGAGAGGGAGGAGGGGAGAGACAGGAAGGGAGGAAGAGTGAGGAGGAGAAAGGGAGGAGGGTGGAGGGGAGGGGAGAAGGGAGGAGAGCAGAAGGAGGGTAATGGAGGACTTTGGAGGAGGGTAATGGAGGACTTTGGAGGAGGGGAGGGGTGGGAGGAGGGAGGGGGAGGGAAGAGAAATGGGGAGGAGTGGAAGGGAGGAGGAGAGAAAGGGAAGGGGAAGATAGGAGGAGGAGTGGGGAGAATAGAGAGGAAGGGGAGAGGAGGGAGAAGGGGTGGGAGGAGGAGGGAGAGGGAGGGGAAGAGGAGGAATGGGGAGGAGGGAGGAGGTAGAAGGGGAGAGAGGAGGAGGGAGAGGGGGAAGAGAGGAGGAGGAGTGGGGAGGAGGGAGAGGGAGGCGAAGAGAGGAGGAATGGAGAGGTAGGGGAAGAGAGGAGGAATGGGGAGGAGGGGGAGGGAGGAGAGGAGGGTGAAGGGAGGAGGGACGAGGGGGAGGAAGGGGGGAGGGGTAGGGAGGAGGGAGGAGCGAGAGGGTTGAGGGAGGAGGAGGAGGGAGGAGGAGGGCGGGGCGGGGCCGGGCGCGGGGGGCGGGCAGAGGCGGGGCGTGGTGGCCTGGGCTGTGCTCGTCGCCGCGCTCGTGGACCGGGGCCGGGCGGACTCGGGGACCGGCGGAGGACGCCGGGCGCGCCCGGCCCGAGGCTGGGGGAGCGGGGCGCGGGCGCGCAGGGTCAGGCGCGGGGCGGCGTGGCGGGCGCGCCGAGGACCCCAGGCCGGGCCGGGCTGGGCCGAGGTAAGCGGTGGCCGCGGGACGCGGGGAGACGCCGGCGGGGACCTGTCGGAGCCTTTGTCTGCGGCGCGCGCGGCCTCCCCCGCCCCCTCCCGCCCGCCCGCCCGGGCGCTGCCCCCTCTCCCCTGCCCGCCCGCCCCTGTCCCGGGAACCCGAGGCCACCCCGGCCGCGTCCTCAGCGGCCCAGCCCCCCGCGCCCGGCGACAAGCGCGGACCCGGACCCCTGGGCCCTCGCCATGGAGGGGGTCGGCGCCATCGCCTCCCTGAGCACCGCGCGGGGGTCCTCCCGCACGAAGTTCCTCCCCGGACCCCCCCGCGCCACCCCATCGCTCCCCTGCCCCCGCCGGCCCCTTTCTCGTTCTCGGAAAAAGCGGCTGGGAGAGGCGGGGCCTGGGATCCGGGGTCACCTCGGGGCGGCCCAGGGGGTCTGTCCTTTGCCTCGGGACGCAGGTCCGCGAGCCAACTTTGCGGCTGATGAGGCCGGACAGGCGGCAGAAAGGCGCGGCGACCCGGGCCGGGGAGGGCGGTGGGCCCGGGGGCCAGCCTGTGGCTCCTGCATGCATCGGTCCCCGGGAGGCTGCAGAAAGGGGGTGGCCGGAGGGGCTTGAAACCCACCCCCACAGGAGTTGGAGCAGCTTAGACCGCTGGGCTGCGGAAAGGGCAGCAGAGACATCGTTAGTCCCGGTTAACGGGGACCAGGGGTGTACCAGGCATCAACTAACCAGGGCTGGTGACTGAGCCAGGAGTGCGAGCCCAGGCCCGCTTTCCAAGTGGAATTCGGTTCCCCTGGTCCTTCCTGGCTGGCCGGAGGAGCGCGGCCCCCGAGTGAGGCCAGACTGGCTTTGGAGTCCCGACGCCCAGCGCTTCCAGCTGCCCTGGGTCACTGTGCACTTCAGGCCCCGTGGAAATGGGAGGAGCCGGAGGGGATCACTGGGCCAGGCTCCAGTCTGAGCTGCACGACCCCCCCCCCCAACCCCCGACTTGGCCTCTCTGTGCCTCAGTCGCCCTCCCTGCAAAGTGGTGAGGGGCCTTGGCCAGAAGCAGTGGCTCACTCCTGTAATCTTGGTTCTGGGAGGCCGGGGCTGAGGGATCACCTGAGGCCAGGAGTTCAAGGCCAGCTTGGGTAACAGAGCAAGACCCCACCTCTACAAAAATAGAAATTAAAAAAATTAATAAATGGGGGAGAGGGGTGGGAGCCCTGCCTTGCCCGTAGCAGTGTTAAGTGGCAGCTTGTGCAACTGTTGAATGCCTACTGTGTGCAGCTGAGCCTACCCCACAAGCCACCCACCCAGTCCCTGTTTGTGACGTACTCTCACCCTCTTCTTCCTCTACTGAGTTGTGAGGTGGGGAAACTGAGGCCTGAGGGGTGGCCTCAAGGCCAAAGAAATGACCTGTGTCTTCTCAAGGGCCTCCTGGGTCAGGCATCAAGGGTTCACGGCAGCGCAGAGTGGAGGAGCAGGGCCAAGCCCTATAAACACTGGAGTTATTAAGCCAATGTGCATGTCGTTAAATTTTAACTAAGGGGGGACAGGGCAGGAGGCCCTGGGTTGCCTTCCCTGGGGCGCAGTAGGCTTGGATGTGGGGGGCTGGGAAGGACAGAGTTGGAGGCCTGTGGCCCAGGAAAGATGGGGGAGAGCAGCTGCAGCAGGGTCCCCACCCCCTCTGCCATGGGGACAGTGGCTGGCCAAGCCAGGCAGTGTGGGTGGCAGCTGCCCACTTTGCCGACTAAGCCAGAGGGGACAGTAGCCACCTCCTGGCTGGATACCAAGCACGTCCGCCTTCCTGGGTGGCGTGGCCTCCGGGCAAGGCAGAAACCTCGGCTTTCTGGCCAGGAGTGTTTGGGGCACTGCACGTCCAGGGGAGCATCTCGGGGGCTCTTGCTGAACACAGACCAGGCCTTTCTGGGTTCAGATGTCCTCCTGGGCTGGGCTGGCATCCTGAGCAGGTGGCAGGAGGAGCATTTGATTGTTGTAGACTGTCACCCTGACACCATCCCCTTTCCTGGCTCTGCAGGCTGAAGAAGGGCCCCGGGGTCTCTAAGCCTTTGCTGACTCTCTGGCGCCTCCCAACGACTCTTGAGCTCAGGCTCCTGTGTCCACTTCACAGGGGAGACAGGTGTGCGGAGCCCGCCCAGAGCCACCCTCGTTCAAGCCCAGCCCAGCTCTGCTCTAAGCCCTGCTCGGCCCCCACCCCACCCCCAACCCACCCCCAACCCCCCAGCTCCAGATGTGGCAGGACGGCCAGGGCTGACGAGGGGCAGTCAGGAGAGCCTTGAGCCTAGAAGGGGAGATACGCCGGGCTTCTCAGCCCCCAGAAGTCCGGGACCGCCTCTCCCCTGGTAGTGGGTACCAATTACCTGGGTTGGCCCCCAGCTGTCAGGGGCTGAATCTCCCCAGCCCCCAAGACCTGGAAATGGGAAGGCTCTGGCTTCAAAGCCCCAGTGAGGCCCCAGGCCCCCTTTTAGGCCCCAGTTAAAATTCTGTAGTGAGCTAGAAGAGGGGGACATGGGGTCACAGGGAGGTGCTTGGTAACTGATCATCAAAACCTGCCTAGAGGCTGGGAAGGGAGTAAACTGAAGCAGGGGAGCTGGAGGAAATGAGACCCAGGAGATGGGACAAGAGCAGGCAGAGGTGACATGGGTCAGCCCCAGAGAAAATCAGGATGGGCTGAGCGCAGTGGCTCATGCCTATAATCCCAGCACTTTGGGAGGCCAAGGCGAGAAGATCACTTGAGCCCAGGAGTTCAAGACCACTATGGGCAACACAGACCACATCTCTACAAAAAAGAAAAAAATTAGCCGGGCCTGGTGGCACACACCTGTTCCAGCTACTTAAGAGGCTGAGGTGGGAGGATCACTTCAGCCTGAGAGGCAGAGGCTCCGGTGAGTTGTGATCGCGCCACTGCACTCCAGCCTTGGCAACAAAGCGAGACTCTGTCTCAAAAAAAAAAAAAACACAAAATCAAGGTTCCTCTGGGCCTGTGGGACCCCATGGGGTGGGCTTCTTCCAGCCTTTACCACGGCTCTCCCACATACTGGGGAAACTGAGGCACTACATTCAGCGCTCAGTGCTGTGCTGTCCTCTCTGTTAGCCTCAAACTCCCTACGGCGAGCACAGATCCTTTCTGCATTCAGATAAATGAATACACTTTATTAGAAAAAAATCACAGGCTGGATGTGGTGACTCAGGCCTGTAATCCTAGCACTTTGGGAGGCCGAGGCGGGCAGATCACAAGGTCAAGAGATCGAGACCATCCTGGCCAACATGGTGAAACCCCATCTCTACTAAAAATACAAAAATTAGCCGGGTGTGGTGGTGGGCACCTGTAGTCCCAGCTACTCGGGAGGCTGAGGCAGGAGAATCGCTGGAACCCAGGAGACGGAGGTTGCAGCGAGCCAAGATTGTGCCACTGCACTCCAGCCTGGGCGACAGAGCAAGACTCCATCTCAAAAAAAAAAAAAGAAAAGAAAAGAAAAATCATTTTAGGGGAAAAAGCTAGCCTGCCCCAGGCACACACAGGGCTGCCCACACAGTGCAAGCGTCTCCATCACAGATGACTTAGCTCTTTCCTTTCCTTCCGAAGGTCAGGGCTGGCAAGTCCAAATTGAAGCAAGAAGCACTGAGGCAAGACCACAGGAAGAACTTCCCGCCATAAGGGTGGTTGGCCCCAGGACCAAGGGCCGTCGTGGCTCAGAGTGCCACACAGACCTGGGTTGAGGTCTGGGTTCTCCCACTTTCTGCCTGTGAGACCAAGGGGGTTCTCACTTTCCTCAGCTGAAAAATGAGTGATAAAGGCAGCTTCCTCCCAGAGGACACTGCAGCGCGGTGCAGGCACGCATGAGGCTCACTCATGTCACCTGTTATTTCCAACTGCTCCCCAAGTCCTGGCATCGCACCGCCAAAGTATTCCTCCACTCCATCTATTTCTCACCGTGCCCTCTGCCACCATGCAGGCCACCTTGGTTGCTCCCTGGGACAGCAGTCTCTGAGCCATTCTCCTCCCCTCTGACCCCTTCTCCCTAGATAGCAATGAGGATGAGCACCTTGAGACACACCAGGTGAGGGCTGGGCGCAGTGGCTCAGTGGCTTACGCCTGTAACCCCCGCACTTTGGGAGGCCGAGGCAGGAATTGGAGTTGGAGACCAGCCTGGGCAATGTAGTGAGACCCCCAACTCTACAAAAGAAATTTTTTAAAAATTAGCCAGGCATGGTGGTTCGAACCTGTGGTCCCAGCTACTTGGGAGGCTGAATCAGGAGGATCCCTTGAGCCCAGGAGGTCGTGGCTGAAATGAGTGATGGTTGCACCACCATACTCCAACCTGGGTGACAGAGTGAGACCCTGTCTGAAAAAGAAAAAAAAAAAAGACATAGCAGGTGACATTGCTTATCTGCTTAAATTAATGTCCTCTGGATGGATAGAAAGGACGGTCCCCCCAGGGGATACAGTCCCGGCCGCATGGCATCAATGTGGTGAAACTGAGGCTCAGAGAGGTTTAGGCCCTTGCCTAAGGTCACACAGCTGGGCTGAAAACCCAGGTCTTTGAACCTCACATCCAGTCCTGTTCAGGCACTTTCCTGGCTCCCTTGCAGTGAGGCATAGCTTGCTTTGGCCAACGAGTGTGACCAAAGTGATGTGTCACTCCAGGTAGAAGCTTTATGGGTCAGTGCATGAGCCATGGATCCCTCACCCTTCTTCCATCACCTGCTCTCTCTGCTTTCTCCAAAGCACAGGCTGCCATGGGCTCTGTCGGGAGCCAGCGCCTTGAGGAGCCCAGCGTGGCAGGCACACCAGACCCGGGCGTAGTGATGAGCTTCACCTTCGACAGTCACCAGCTGGAGGAGGCGGCGGAGGCGGCTCAGGGCCAGGGCCTTAGGGCCAGGGGCGTCTCAGCTTTCACGGATACCAGTAAGTAGGCGTGCGGGCAAGGTGCGGGTCTTGCCCCAAAGCAGGCTGGGCTGTGTGACCCCTGGTGAAGCCTTGCGGTATCGGGGAGCCATGGGTGGTCATGGAGGACTGGAGGCAGTGCCTGTCAGTGTGGATTAGATCTGCTGCATAACAAACACGCCCACCGTCTCAATGTCTCCGCCCTGATGCTGCATGTCCCTGCTGGGGGCCCTGCCAACGGCCCCAGGCGGAGGCTCTGTCTTAACATGGGCTTTTGTGCTCACTGGGTGGGTGAAGGGAACATGGCTCATGCGCTGACCCATACAGCTGCTGCTTTTTTTTTTTTTTTTTTTTTTTGAGACGGAGTCTCGCTCTGTCACCCGGCTGGAGTGCAGTGGTGCAATCTCGGCTCACTGCAAACTCCGCCTCCTGGGTTCACGCCATTCTCCTGCCTCAGCCTCCCGAGTAGCTAGGACGACAGGTGCCCGCCACCGCGCCCAGCTAATTCTTTGTATTTTTAGTAGAGACGGGGTTTCACCGTGGTCTCGATCTCCTGACCTCGTGATCCGCCCGCCTCGGCCTCCCAAAGTGCTAGGATTACAGGCTTGAGCCACTGCGCCCGGCCACTGACCCATAAAGCTTCTATCTGGAGTGACACATGTCACTTTGGTCACACTCGTTGGCCAAAGCAAGCTATGCCTCACTGCAAAGGAGCCAGGAAAGTGCCTCAACAGGACTGGATGTGAGGTTCAAAGACCTGGGTTTTCAGCCCAGCTGTGTGGCCTTAGGCAAGGGCCTAAACCTCTCTGAGCCTTAGTTTCACCACATTGAGGAATTGGGCCAACTGACTTTGAGATCAGACATGCAGAGTGGACAGCCCACAGGCTTGGAGTCTGACAGGCTCGGGTTCAAGCCTACCTCCCATCCTTTACCCACCAGGAGCCCCGGTCAAGTCAGTGTTCTTCTGTGACCCTCGGTATCTTCTTCTGGAAAAGGGAGATGATACTGTGTCAATGTGGTTGCATCAGAATCCACAGAATGTTGCTTGGGCCTGTCCCTGGCACTCAGGAGGCACCCTGTAAGCTATAGTTCTTTTCTGGAGAGCTGCTGTTTATGCTA
Organism: Pan troglodytes; assembly: GCF_028858775.2. NCBI lineage: Eukaryota > Metazoa > Chordata > Mammalia > Primates > Hominidae > Pan > Pan troglodytes. The sequence continues at coordinate 11,216,964 of NC_072404.2, forward strand.
GTACTTTAGGCTCAGAAACCTGGGCTAAGGCCCGGCACGGTGGCTCATGCCTATAATCCCAGCACTTTGGGAGGCTGAGGCCGGAGGATCACTTGAGCCCAGGAGTTTGAGGCCAGCCTGAACAACCTGGCAAAATCTCGTCTCTACAAAAAATACAAAAATTAGCTGGGTGTGGTGGCACACACCTGTAATCCCAGCTACTTCAGAGGCTGAGGCAGGAGAATCACTTGAGCCCAGGAGGGGGTGGTTGTAGTGAGCCAAGGTCATGCCACTGCACTCCAGCCTGGGCAACAGCGAGACTCTGAAAAAAAAAAAGAAAAAAGCAATTGGCTGACTAAAGTGGGAGCTAGTTAAGCCAGGCAGGCAGTCAGGAAGGTCATGGACAGTCTGGAACCCACAGGCAGGAGCTTCTTGGAGTCTCTGAGCTCCAGCAAGTCCCCAAGCTCTCACCTGATTAGGTCAGACCCACCCAGGGTCATTTCCCTTTTGATGAACTTAAAGTTAATGGAGAAGGGACTTTAATCGCAAAACACCTTCACAGCAGCACCAGGGCTAGGGTTGGAACTGGGGACTGTACTTCAGCTTGTCAAGGTGACCATAAACAGACCATCACGGTCCCCTCCTTGCCGGTGTGGCTCCCATAGACAGCTCCCTAAACCATGCCTCCTCTCCAGATAAAGGCAGTGACAAGGTCATACGGCCACCGAGCATGATACAAGAACCCGGTACAACCCCAGACATGCTGACCTCTTCCCCAGAAGGACAGGCAAAGGGTGTTCACTCTTCTCCTTCCATATCCTATAATTTATTTTTTTGAAAACAGAGTCTCGTGCTCTTGCCCAGGCTGGAGTGCAGTGGCGCAACCTTGGCTCACTGCAACCTCCACCTCCTGGGGTCAAATGATTCTCCTGCCTCAGCCTCCTGAGTAGCTGGGAATATAGGCGTGCACCACCATGCCCAGCTAATTTTTTTTTTTTTTTTTTTTTTGAGACGGAGTCTCGCTCTGTCGCCCAGGTTGGAGTGCAGTGGTGCGATCTCGGCTCACTGCAAGCTCCGCTTCCTGGGTTCACGCCATTCTCCTGCCTCAGCCTCCCGAGTAGCTGGGACTACAGGCGCCCACTACCACGCCTGGCTAATTTTTTGTTTTTTTGTATTTTTAGTAGAGATGGGGTTTCACCGTGTTAGCCAGGATAGTCTCGATCTCCTGACCTCGTGATCCGCCCGTCTTGGCCTCCCAAAGTGCTGGGATTACAGGTGTGAGCCACGGCGCCTGGCCATTTTTTGTATTTTAGTAGAGATGGGGTTTCACCATGTTGGCCAGGCTGGTCTCGAACTCCTGAGTTCAGGTGATCTGCCCGCCTTGGCCTCCCAGAGTGCTGGGATTACAGACGTGAGCTGGTTTCCTGTCCATCAAGCTGGCAGCTTCAGTGGCTGTGAGGGCGTGGGTGTGGTGGCCGTAGCCACAGTATTTGGTGGCTTTTGATAATGGCCAGATGACAGAGGTATCTGGAACAGAGGGGAGCAGGGGTCACGGCGATGGACAGTGGCTATGGTGATGGTGGCCGGGGTGGTGGCCATCGCCCTGTGCGGTGACCGTAGCCATGCGTGGAGCGTGCCCCGTCTCACCTGGCGTCTCTGGCTTTAGCATTGGACGAGCCGGTGCCCGATGACCGTTATCACGCCATCTACTTTGCGATGCTGCTGGCTGGCGTGGGCTTCCTGCTGCCATACAACAGCTTCATCACGGACGTGGACTACCTGCATCACAAGTACCCAGGTGGGTCCCTCTACGGTCACGCCCAGCCACTCAGCATCCTCCATCATGGCCTGGGGCCTCCCAGAAACCCCCAGCGGGGAGGGTCCTACACAGGGACCTGTTTTATTCAGATCTCGGCTCCACTGTGAGCTGCTGAGTGACCTCAGGGCAGCCACTCACCCTCTGTGGGCAGCGAGCCCCTTCTGGGAGGTCGCACCCGGCAGGAGTCAGTGCAGAGGGTGGGGCCTCCCTGAGCACCTGCTGTCTCTGGCCCTCTGCAGGGACCTCCATCGTGTTTGACATGAGCCTCACCTACATCTTGGTGGCGCTGGCAGCCGTGCTCCTGAACAACGTCCTGGTGGAGAGACTGACCCTGCACACCAGGATCACCGCAGGTGCGCTGGGCCCCGCCACGGGACACCTGCCTGTCATGGCTTCCACCTGCCTGGCCGGTCACCCACTCACCCAGTTTCCCTGAGCTTCACTCCCCTTGTCTGTAAAATGGGCACACTTCCTAGGGCTGCCCTGAGGTCTAGTGTAAGACACCGTGGTGGGGCCTCTGTACCCCAAGTCATGTCCCTGGGCCTTGCCCAAGCTCTTCCCCACGCCCAGTGTGTTCTTCCTTTCCCATTCCTCTGCACGGCAACATCCAGCTTCAAGGCCCGGCTCAAATGGTGCCTCCTATAGGAAGCCCTCCAGGTGCCGCTGTTAGACTCGTAAAGCATCCCTGGCCCTCCTTAAAGGGGAAGGGCAGAGAAAGCCTCAGACCGACTCTGCAGGAGGGGCGAGGAGGAGGGGGACCCCACCCAGTTGGCTCCACCACTCCCCTCACTGGCCTCTCCCCCAACAGGCTACCTCTTAGCCTTGGGCCCTCTCCTTTTTATCAGCATCTGCGACGTGTGGCTGCAGCTCTTCTCTCGGGACCAGGCCTACGCCATCAACCTGGCCGCTGTGGGCACCGTGGCCTTCGGCTGCACAGGTAGGAACCGGGGCCCAAGGGGGAGGCCCTGAGTGCCCACTTCCGACCCCATCCCACCCCAGCCCTGGTCTCCTGCTGGTGGCATGTGACATGATGGGAACCGGGCTGGCTGGGTGCCAGGTGTGTGTCCACCTGCATGCCAGCGTGCACACCGGTTCACACCCACACGAGCCTGTGTAGTGTGTATGCAGTGTGTGCACAGTGTGTAGCCACAGAGACTCCGAGGCAGCCCCTGGTTTCCCTGGTATAAATAGGGCTTCAAAGACTGTTCTGTCTTTGTCACCATGTCACTGTTTATCTTGGGCAATGGCTTTCATCTGACTTTGTCACCCAGGCTAGAGTGCAGTGGTATGATCATAGCTCACTGCAGCCTCAACCTCCTGGACTCAAGCCATCCTCCCACCTCAGCCTCCTGAGTAGCTAGGACCTCAGGCACATGCCACCAAGCCTGGCTAATTTTTAAAAATTGTTTGTAGAGACGGGGATCTCTCTATATTGCCCAGGCTAGTCTTGAACTCTTAGCCCCAAGCAGTCCTCCCACCTCGGTCTTCCAAAGTGCTGGTATTACAGGCATGAGCCATCGTGCCTGGCCTTTCAAACTTTTTTTGAAAACTACTTTTTATTTTGCAAAAATTTCAAACCTACAGAAAGCTTGCAAGAATGATACAGTGAAGTCCTACACAAGCACTCTCTCCCCCTCTCCCTCCACCCCGTCTCTCTGTACTTAAATTTCTCCCTAAGTATATATAAATATAAAATACATATTTTCCCTTGCACCGTTTGAGAGTTAGTTGTAGATGTCATCACCTTTCTTGCCTAATTACTAATACTTCAGAGTGTATTTTCTACCAGCCAAGACATTTCTTTCCTTTTTTTTTTTTTTTTTTTTAATTTTTTGAGACAGTCTCACTCTGTTGCCCAGGCTGGAGTGCAGTGGCGCCATCTCAACTCACTGCAACCTCCGCCTCCCGGGTTCAAGCGATTCTCCTGTCTCAGCCTCCCAAGTAACTGGGATTACAGGTGCCCGCCACCATGCCAGGCTAATTTTTGTATTTTTATTAGAGACGGGGTTTCACCATGTTCCTCAGGCTGATTACGAACTCCTGACCTCAGGTGATCCGCCCGCCTCAGCCTCCCAAAGTGCTGGGATTACAGGCGTGAGCCACCGCGCCCCGACCCAATAATGTTCTTTATAGCATTTTTTTTTTCCTGACCCAACATCCTCTCTAGATTCATACCTTTCCTTTAATCCAGGACGGTCCTTCACCCACCCCTGTGTTTCATGGTAGTGACATTTTGCAAGGGTCCAGGCCAGGCTTTGTAGACTTTCTTTTTTTTCTGTCTTTTTTTTTTTTTTTTTTTTTGAGATGGCGTCTTTCTCTGTCACCAAGGCTGGAGTGCAGTGGCACGATCTCGGCTCACTGCAACCTCCGTCTCCCAGGTTCAAGGGATTCTCCTGCCTCAGCCTCCCGAGTAGCTGGGACTACAGGCGCCCGCCACCACACCTGGCTAATTTGTGTATTTTTAGTAGAGATGGGGTTTCACCATATTGGCCAGGCTGGTCTCGAACTCCTTACCTTGTGATTTGCCTGCCTCAGCCTCCCAAAGTGCTAGGATTACAGGCGTGAGCCACTATGCCTAGCCAGCTTGGTAGACTTTCAAACTCTTTTTGACCATGACTTCCAGGAAGAAAGCAATACATTTTATATTACTGCCCTGTAAACACGTTTGTGTATTTATAAATGACGTCAAGCCTTCGTGAACTAATACTCCAATACTACTGTTCTGTTTTGTTAAAAAACAAAAAAAATGTTGTGACTAGATTTTATTTTTTTAGAGGCAGGGTCTCACTCTGTCGCCCAGGCTGGAGTGCAGTGGTGGGATCATGGTTCACTGCATCCTCAACCTCATGGGCTCAAGGGAGAGGCCAGGCCCCCCACGTAGCTGGGATTACAGGCACAGGCCACTGCACCCAGCTAATTTTTAAAAAATTTTTGTCTCCATGCATGGTGGCTCATGCTTGTAATCCCAGCATTTTGGGAGGCTGAGGCAGACAGATCACGAGGTCAGGAGTTCGAGACCAGTCTGGCCAACATAGTGAAACCCCGTCTCTACTAAAAATACAAAAAATTAGCCGGGTGTGGTGGTGTGTGCCTGTAATCCCAGTTACCCGGGAGGCTGAGGCAGGAGAATCACGTGAACCCAGGAGGCAGAGGTTGCAGTGAGCTGAGATCGCACCACTGCACTCCAGCCCAGACGACAGTGCGAGGCTCTATCTGGGAAAAAAAAAAAAAATTGTAAAGACAAGATCTCACTTTGTAGTCCAGGATGGTCTTGAACTGCTAGACTCAAGTGATCCTCCCTTCTTAGCCTCCCAAAGCACTGGGATTACAGGTGTGAGCCACCATGCCCAGCCTTGACCAGAAGATTTTAGTTAGACAAAGACTGCCCCTGAGGCTACTTCAGGGCTGGATTTGCTAGACTCCAAGGTAGGGGCCTGTGCAGTTCTATTTTCCCTAGATCCTGATGGATTTCTGGCTGTATTAGTTAGGATGAGAGGGGTTATTGCTGTATAACAAATTAGCCCAGAAATCTCAGTGGTTCCATAGAACAAGCCTGACTTCTCGCTTTTGCTGCCTGTCTTCTCTGGAGGGTGAAGGGTATTATGCTCCATACGGTCTCTCAGGGCCTCAGGCAGACAGTCCTCTCCCCACTCCATAACACATGGCCTCTCCTGTCCCTGCCCATGGGAAAAAGAAAGGTTGAAAGTCCATGCAGACTTTTCACTGCCTTGCCCAGAAGTGACGTGTCATTTCTGCAGACGTATCATCTGCCAGAGCTTGTCAATGACCCTGGCTGACCCCAAGGGTACACTGGCTGGTGTTCCTACTGCTGCGTGTCAAATCTCTCTGCCATTAGTGGTGTTAACGGCTGTTTACGCACCCTCGTCCACCAACACAGTTCTCTAGTGCATTTCTCCCAAGTTGACAGGTGATAATGGTGCCTCTGGGTTTTTCCTCTCTCTCTCTCTCTTAAGTGCAGCAATCCAGCTTCTACGGGTACACGGGGATGCTGCCCAAGCGGTACACACAGGGGGTGATGACCGGGGAGAGTGAGTATCTGCAGACCCCCCGGGGAGGGGGTGCTGGGCTGCCCTGGGCTCTGGAAGCTTCTTCCCAGGGACTCCCCATGATGCTCCCCGGTCTGGGAGGGAGGCTCACAATCCCTGGGCAGACTGAGCTAGGGACAGTGATCACCATCTTTCCTGGCCTGGCTGGGGGTAGAAAAGGGGTGCACTCCCACATGGGAGGGACATGTGGGCCCACACATGTGTGTGCTGTGTTTCTGGGGTGTGTGATCCTTTGTGATCGGGGAAGCTTATGTCTCTGAGCATGTGGCTGGGTGTGCGTTTGGTAAGTCTGCGTGTGCGCGTGTGTTAGGTGGGCCCCATCCATGGCCGTGATGTCATGCTCATCACACCATGCCTACAGCACCACGCTTTCCTTGCAGCCACGGACACACAAGCCACCCCCTGGTCAGCACCCCATGTGGGTGTCTCACGGGCTTCTCAAACTCACGTCTCCTCCACCCACCCTGCCACTCACACCCACCCCTTCTCAGCAAATGGCACCCCTTTGCTCACGCCTGAACCTTACATGACATCCGGCCCTTCTCCAAGTCCTAGGTCTGTCCCCTGGCCTCCAGCCCCTGCAGAGGGGCAGCACTGGCCCCGGGTACCGGCACTGTGTGCGTGGAAGCCCCTCCCTCTCAGGGTTCCCAATCTTCCTTCTGTGCCTGGACCGGCCCGGGGTCAGTGCTGCCCAGGCAGGAAGCGGAAGCCCAGGTCAAGACCCACGTGGGCCTGGCTCCTTTCTCCCCCTGGGGGCGTTCTGCAACCCTCTGCCTGTTGCTGAGGTCGACCAGATGCCCCGGAGCTTCCAGACTCCCACATGGGAGGTCCTGGTTCCTGTTGCTGGCAGGTAGATTTTGTGGTGTAGCTGAGCGAGAGTGGGTGCAGAATTGTGCTGGCACACTGATGTCGCGTGGTTTATGGAGTCAAGGGCCCCGCAGAAAAGACATGCTCAGAGCCCTGTCCACCGTCACGGGGTGGCCCACCATGGCCCTGACCCACCCTGCCTCACACTGGGCCGTGGCGCATGGCCACACGAAGAAAAAACCCACAGCCTGCCCACCCCAAGGCCCTCCCTCCCGGCCTCGTGACCCTAATCGCGGCTTCCAGCGCCTCAAACATGAGCACTGAGCTCACAGCAGCCCCTGGCCAGGAACACCCGTCCCCAGGCTGCACTCCTGGCCCTGTCCTGCAGACCTCCGCGTCAAAGGTCCCCATCGGGACAGGGGTCCTCTGACTGCCCCCCACCTCTGCGCGCCCTCTGTTCCATTGCTTTCTGCCCCCTGCCTGAATCACGCACAATCTTGTTGCAACCATCCTCTTCCCACCCTGCGCCCGTGTGTCATCGTGGCCCTACTGCGTCCTCAGAGCAGGAGGGTGCAGCGACACGGCAGGCACTGGGTAAATGCCCCATGGTGGGGGTGTGTGAGCGGCGTCGGGGTGGGGCTGCTGTGAGGGGCAGCTCCTGTGGGCAGCTCCTCTTGTGGCTGGGGCGGAGCTGGGGGCGCCCGGAGTTGGGGCGGGAGAGACGGGACTCAGGACTTAGAGGGAGAGGCAGGGGGTGGGGCTGGGAAGGGAGGTGGGGTGGGGAGCTGGGGGAGCGGGTGGGACGGGGCTGTGTGGGGCCAAGCTGAGTCGGGGAGGGGGGTGGTATGCAGCTGGGCGTGGCTGAGTGGGGGCGGAGCTGAGTGGGGGCGGGATGCAGCTGGGCCACTCATTGTAGGAATTGCTGGAAGGGGCTGGTGGAGCAACTCTGGTTGCGGGAGTGGGGTGGTGGCAGTGGGCGGGGCCGGCGGTGATGGGCGGGGCCTGTGGGTGGGGGCAGGGCCTGTGGTGGAGGGCGGGGCCGGTGGGGAGGGGTCTGTGTGTGGACGGGGCTGGGGCGGGACGGGGCGGTGCAGGGAGCTGGGCGGATCAGGCCCCGGCCCACTGTGCACGCCCCCCAGGCACGGCGGGCGTGATGATCTCTCTGAGCCGCATTCTCACGAAGCTGCTGCTGCCCGACGAGCGCGCCAGCACGCTCATCTTCTTCCTGGTGTCGGTGGCGCTGGAGCTGCTGTGTTTCCTGCTGCACCTGTTTGTGCGGCGCAGCCGCTTCGTACTCTTCTATACCACACGGCCGCGTGACAGCCACCGGGGCAGGCCAGGCCTGGGCAGGGGCTATGGCTACCGCGTGCACCACGACGTTGTCGCCGGGGACGTCCACTTCGTAAGTGCGCACCGCCCACCTCTGTTCCCTTCTCTGTCCCCACCTCTGTTCCCTTCTCTGTCCCCACCTCTGTTCCCTTCTCTGTCCCCACCTCTGTTCCCTTCTCTGTCCCCACCTCTGTCCCCACCGCTTCGTCGGGAAGTACCTGGGGCCCAGCCTCTCACCTGCATCCCAGACTGTGGCCTCCTCCTGTGGTGGAGACTCCTTCCTGCCAGCCTCCTTTATTCTGTGTACTCTTACTGATGTGGCTTCTTACTGGCACCCCACGTCTCGTGGCCTAAGGCCCCACTCCACCCGCATCTGTGATCCGGGGATCTGCCCAGCTGCTGTGCCCCACGGCGTGGGGCGTGCATGGCCCCTGTCCGCAGTGACACTCCACATGATGTACACTAAAGTTTCCATCCCTGGGACAGCCCACGTTCGTTCTGAGGGTCTCAGCCCTCCTGGCTGCGCCAACCCACGTTGGAGAGTCTTCCTGCAGGTTCAGCCTGGCAGCAAACTCTCTAGGAAGCTCACACCCTTCCTCCCTAGAGACGGGACGCCAGGAGGGAAGTCAGGGCTCAGGGATAACCCTGGTTTCCCTGAGGGAATGTGGCGGGGCCCCCAGAATTTCCCACAGAAGTCGCCAGCCAGGAAAGGGAGTGGTCTCCCAGGTGGGGATAGGCGGAGAGGGAGGGCCAGGGGCTTGGTTCTGTGGCCCCTGGCTCTGCTGGGCTTCCCTGTCACAGCACAGAGGCACTGCCCCTACGGGGTCCCCAGCACAGACAGCCCCTGCCAGGAGGTGCCCTATCCCACCATCCCTGGGCAGGCAGCTGTCCTTGGGGGGCTGGGGTGCCTTCTGGTGGCAGCAGCCCTGCACAGCCCCCCAGGCTCAGGGCCGGCAGCTTTACAGGCTTGGGGACACCTGCAGGGTGAGGTCAGGAGTGCCAGGCTATGCAGAGGCGGGGCGAGGGAGCCATTGGTCCTCGTTCCTGAGGGTCTGGAACTAGAATGGTCATGCAGGCCTTGATCCAGTGAGTCACCTGGGCTCTTGGCTGGGGACGCTGAAGTGAGCCAGAAACACCATCCCCAGGGGAGCCCCCAGACCCAGAGAGGGGCCCAGGATGGAAGGGGACAAGCCAGGGCAGGGGTGCGTCCCTCTCATGGTCAGGGAAGTTCCCTGAGGGGCTTTTGGGCTAAGACCTGACCCACAGGAAGGGTGTTGGGGCAGAGGGAAAAGCGTGTGCGGTGGGTCAGAGGCTGGGAGGAGCTCCGTGTGTTTGGAGGAGGGGAAAAGCAGAGAGGTCATAGGGGACCAGATGCTCTGGTTGGTTTGGTCAGAGGCTGGTAGAGGGTTCACGGGAATGATGAGATGGAATTTGCTGCATCAGAAGTGTGAGAGAGAGCCAGGCGCAGTGGCTCACACCTGCAATCCCAGCTATACAGGAGGCCAAGGTGGGAGGATCGCTTGAGCCCAAGAGTTTGAGATCAGCCTGGGCAACATAGCAAGACCCTGTGTCTACAAAAAAGAAAACGGCAAAAAAGATTGGCCTGGGTGATGGCACATGGCTGTAGTCCCTGTTACTTGGGAGGCTGAGGTGGGAGGATTGCCTGAGCCCAGGAAGTTGAGGCTGCAGTGAGCTGTGACTGCACCACTGCACTCCAGCCTCAGCAACAGAGCAAGACCTTCTCTCTAAAACAAAAAAGAAATGTGAAGTGAGAGACCTTGATAAAGTGGGGGAGGGGTGTCTGCACACAGTAGGTACCACCTGAATGTCAGCGCCAGCCCCAGTGCGGCTCTTCTGATTGGGCCTGGATTCCTGGCCCGTGTCTCCTGTCCTCCCCTCCACTCCAACCCCATCCCACTCCGTCCTCCCTCCAGGAGCACCCAGCCCCGGCCCTGGCCCCCAACGAGTCCCCAAAGGACAGCCCAGCCCACGAGGTGACCGGCAGCGGCGGGGCCTACATGCGCTTTGACGTGCCGCGGCCAAGGGTCCAGCACAGCTGGCCCACCTTCAGAGGTGAGTGCGGGGGGGGGTCCTCTGCTGCCCTGGCTCTGGCACCCAGGCAGGGGGTGGGGGAGGCAGGCAGGGGTCCCCGTGGGCGCTGCCTCTGACCCCCGCCCGCCACCCTCCAGCCCTGTTACTGCACCGCTACGTGGTGGCGCGGGTGATCTGGGCCGACATGCTCTCCATCGCCGTGACCTACTTCATCACGCTGTGCCTGTTCCCCGGCCTCGAGTCTGAGATCCGCCACTGCATCCTGGGCGAGTGGCTGCCCATCCTCATCATGGCTGTGTTCAACCTGTCAGACTTCGTGGGCAAGGTGGGCTGCCTGCCCTGCCCGGTGTCGGGGGACGCCATGGGGTGGGGGTGACAGGGAGGCCCTGGCCTATCCGGGAAGGGTTCTGAGTGAAGGATGCATGTGGCTCCCAGGTGGAAAGGGCAAGAGCCGTGCAGTGGCGCCATCCCGGACAGTGTCCTCTGGAGGGCGGCCCTGGCCTGATCCCACTGGGGCGCTCCGGAGTGTCAGCTGCATCTGGGAGGACAGGCGTGGCCCTCACCCTCTCGCCTCACGGTCACGGGTCCCTCGGGGATGAGCACAGGAGGATGCCCCAGAGGGGACTCAGAGAGGGCAGGGACACTCAGAAACGGCTCCAAGAAATGGCCAGGTGCAGTGGCTTATGCCTGTAATCCTAGCACTTCGGGAGGCCAGAGATGGGTAGATCACTTGAGGCCAGGAGTTCTAGACCAACCTTGCCAACATGGTGAAACCCCGTGTCTACTGAAAATACAAAAATTAAATGGACGTGGTGGAGCGTGCCTATAATCTCAGCTACTTGGGAAGCTGAGGCGGGAGAATCGCTTGAACCCAGGAGGTGGAGGGTGCAGTGAGCCGAGATCGTGCCACTGCACTCCAGCCTGGGTGACAGCACGAGACTCTGTCTCAAAAAAACAAGCAAACGAACAAAAAAATCACTCAGCCAGCCGTGGTGGTGCATGCCTATGGTCCCAGCTAGTCGGGAGGCTGAGGTGGGAGGATGGTTTGAGCCCGGGAGTTTGAGGCTGCAGTGAGCCACCATCGTGTCACTGCACTCCAGCTTGGGGGATAGACCGATACACTGACTCTAAGGGAAAAAAATGTAAGTGGAATTTAGGGGGGTTTTAGAGGGGTGATCCGGAGAAGGGCAGGGGTGCAGACTGAGCTGGACGGGCCCAGGAGTGTTTAGGGATGGGGATGTGGCTGGAGGCTGTCGGGGGTGTGAGGGGAGTGGGGCTGTGGCCGGGACAGGGCGCCCACTTGCCTGGCTCTCTGCAGATCCTGGCAGCCCTGCCTGTGGACTGGCGGGGCACCCACCTGCTGGCCTGCTCCTGCCTGCGTGTGGTCTTCATCCCCCTCTTCATCCTGTGCGTCTACCCCAGCGGCATGCCCGCCCTCCGTCACCCCGCCTGGCCCTGCATCTTCTCACTGCTCATGGGCATCAGCAACGGCTACTTCGGCAGCGTGCCCATGATCCTGGCGGCAGGCAAAGTGAGCCCCAAGCAGCGGGAGCTGGCAGGTGAGGCCCGCGGGACGTGGGGGTGGGGGCATCCTCCCAGCAGCGCAACGCCCCCCTCGCGAGGAAACCCAGGCCAGACCGCAGGAAGGTGCATTTGGGTTCCGGGGGTTCAGAACAGTCAATGACTGGGAGGCCATAGGTGTGGGGACATTTTCAGCCACTTCATTCACTCATTTATTCATTCGTTCATCCCACCACTACTTGGTGAGTCCCTCTTGTGGACCAAGTGTTTTTCAAGGCACTGGGGACACAGTGGCGACAAAACGGCGCTCCCCGTGCTGTGGGACTGACTGTCCAGATGTGGAGGCAGCCCAGGCCGGGCACAGTGGCTCGTACCTACAATCCCAGCACTTTGGAAGGGCAAAGCGGGCGGATCACTTGAGCCCAGGAGTTAAAGACCAGCCTGGGCAACACAGTGAGAGCCTCTCCTCTCTACAAAAATGTTTAAAAAATTAGCGGGGTATGGTAGTGTGTGCCTATGGTCCCAGCTACTCGGGAGGCTGAGATGGGAGGATCACTTGAGCCCAGGAGTTGGAGGTTACAGCTGTGATCACGCCACTGCACTCCAGCCTGGGTGACAGAGCAAGATCCTGTCTGGGAAAAAAAAAAAAAAAAATCCCAGATCGGCGTGACTGGTTGAATGGCAGTAAGTCCTATGGGGAACAATAAAGCAGAGAAACAGGAGTGATGGGATGGGAGAGTCAGGCTCGGGAGCCAGCAGTGTAAATGGAGCAATCTGGGAAGACCTCACTGAGGAGGTGACTTTTGAGCAAAGACCTGGAGGAGGTAGCAAGGGAGATAGCCATGTGAGGATGCAAGGGAAAGGCATCCAGGAAGAGGGAACAGCATGTGCAAAGATCCTGCGGCACTGAGGCCAGGGGATGGAGCAGAAGAGGAACGGGGTTTGATGGTTGATAAAGCATCCCTCCAGCTGCTGTGGGCATGGAGGTGAGTGAGGAGCTACTTCACCAGTCCAGGCCCTTGAGAATGGGGCTCAGACCTGGAGGAGGTCAACGTGGCACTGGGAGGTGCCGGATTCCAGGTCTTGTTTGGACGGCAGCCCACAGGACTGGCTGATGTGTTGAGAGGTAGGGTGTGGGAGAGAAGGGGGCTCCAGGTTTGGAGTCCACTGCTCAAGGCAAGAAGGCTGGCACTGGCACAGACTGAGATGGGAAGAGGCCTCGTGGGGAGGGGTTGGGGTTGGGTTTGGGACTTGGTACGTTCCAGGTGCCCATGGGACATCCCAAATTGTCCCTGATAGGGAGGAAGCTGTAGGTCGGAGAGTGGAGATTTTTTTTTCTTTTTAGATGGAGTCTTGCTCTGTTCCCCAGGCTGGAGTGCAGTGGCACGATCTCAGCTCGCTGCAACTTCTGCCTCGCAGGTTCAAGCAATTCTCATGCCTCAGCCTCCTGAGTAGCTGGGATTATGGATGCCCCCCACCATACCTGGCGAATGTTTGTATTTTTAGTAGAGGTGAGATTTCACCATCTTGGCCAGGCTGGTCTCGAACTCCTAACCTCAGGTGATCTGCCTGCCTCAGCCTCCCAAAGTGCTGGGATTATAGGTGTCAGCCACCATACCTGGCTGAGACTGGAGATGAAAACGGGGAGGGTTAGGGCCAGGCGCACTGGCTCAGGACGGTGTTTTGGGAGGCCAAGGTAGGACTATCGCTTGGGACCAGCCTGGGCAGTATAGCAAGACGGAGTCTCTACAAAAAATTTTTTTACGTTAGCCAGGCACGGTGGTGCATGCCTGTGGTCCCAGGTACTCGGGAGGCTGAAGTGGGAGGATCGCGTGAGCCCAGGAGGTCAAGGCTGCAGGAAGCTATGGTTGTACCACTGCACTCCAGTCTGGGCAACAGAGCAAGACCTTGTCTTTAAATTTTAAAAATGGGGGCTTGGGGGACTCAGAGAAGGCAGGCAAGGCCTGGAGTGCATAGCAGATGGCCTCGGGAAGAAGGAACGAGGAAGGACAGGATCCGGAGAGGGTGCTCCCAGGAGAAGCGTCCTGGAGGGGCGGCACGGTTCATGCGGGTGTCACCGCACCTCACACCCGAGCAGCCGTGGCCACCAGGTGGCTGCCCTGGCCCTGCTCCCCTCAGGCCAGTGTTGTCCACAGGGAACACCATGACCGTGTCCTACATGTCAGGGCTGACGCTGGGGTCCGCCGTGGCCTACTGCACCTACAGCCTCACCCGCGACGCTCATGGCAGCTGCCTGCACGCCTCCACCGCCAATGGTTCCATCCTCGCAGGCCTCTGAGCCAGCCCCGCCCACTGCCAGTGACGCCGAGGGCCTGACCAGGGGCCCCGAGGCCTGAGGGCCCCTCCCCTGTCCCCACCTCAGTGCCTGCGGGGCCCTGAGCCTCCCCCTGTGCCAGCAGCCCCACTCCCTCAGGGTCCAGCCATACCCCACCCTGGACTGAAGTTCTGCAAAGTCCTTCGAGGACCGGAACACGTTTCTGCGACCCGGGGCTCTGGCCAGCACTGTGTTCTGCGTTTGGTCTCATACCGGCGTCTACCTTCCATCTGTGTCCAGCGGCCCCGGCTCCAGCCCAGCCAGCACTCTGCAGGGTCACACGCACCGTGTCCCCACCCAGGACAGCAGACACCCGCCAGAGTGTGCGCGCCCAGTGACTGCACCCCGGCCCTCATCACCCACCGGCACTGATCGGGGCACCGCCTGGCCCAGCCTCCACCAGGGACCCCTCCTCATGAACTCTGGAGCCCTGAGAGGAGAGGGGCAGCCCCCTACCTTGTCACCCTCAGGGCTTCCCCTTCTGTCCTCATTCTTAGAGACTGCCTCTCCCAAACATAACGCGTTAGCCATGAAGGAGTCGGAGCCCTGGGTCCGAATGGACCCGCCTGCGGTCTGCGTCAGCCTCTGGGAAACCACAGCGGTGATGCCAGCTGGGCACGTCAGGACCTCCCCACACACCCACACGATGCCACAGGTCAGGGGGCTGTGCCTGACTAGGGAGCCCTCCCATTGCCTTCCTGGCCCAGGATAGAAGAGGGGAGGTAAGTCTGGGGGCTACGAAGCCGGGCCCCCACACCCTGGCTGAAGTCAGCTTGACCTAGGTCTTGACCCTCATCCAGCAAGGGACTCGACAGACCCAAGGGTCCCTAGAACGTAGGAAGGGGCTGGGGGTCACTCCAGCTCGGGCCTCCCAGAACACCAGGCCCGTGTGGGTGGCACCCTGAGGTCAGGGGATCCTAAGGGTGTCCTTCCAGAGACGGTGTTTCCAGGGGGAGGACCGCCCCCCCTTCCAGATCCCCGGCCCCGGCTGTGACTGCCCTGTTTCACCCCTGCTGTGTCCCATCACCCGTCTGTCCACTAACTGTACCGCACTGGCCATTAAAAGATGAAGGCAGACCGCTGCACCGCCGCCTGCAAGCAGAGTTTGTGCATGGACGGGAGCTGGGACTGCCATCTCGGGATACCGGTGGAACTCGGGCTGCCCCGAATAAGCCGGTCCTCAGTCTTCCCATCTGTGAGGTGGGCCGGGTGGATCAGGGAGCAGGAGGGTGTCCTCACACTGGGTAGGCTTGGTTTGTGGGCAGGGCTGGGTGGTGGGGTGAGAGCTGGGAGCACTTGGGGTTTGTCGCTCACCTTGACCGCCCGCCCCCCCCCCCCACCCCTTTGTGAGGATCAAGGAGGATGGCCACATGCAGCCCATTTGAAGGGGAAACGAAGTGGGCGGGGCTTGGCCCCTGCCCCTCGGGGACTGCAGTGCAT
This sequence comes from Pan troglodytes, assembly GCF_028858775.2. Lineage (NCBI taxonomy): Eukaryota > Metazoa > Chordata > Mammalia > Primates > Hominidae > Pan > Pan troglodytes. Next base: position 11,232,313 of record NC_072404.2, read on the forward strand.
CCTAGGAGTCAGAGCCTCCTGGCCTCGAGCCTCATCCCTTTTGCTGATTTGTGCAATTTGGACAAAATCCTGCACTGTTCTGTGCCTCATTTCTTTCTTTTTTTGTTTTTTTTTTTTTGAGACTGAGTCTTGCTCTTGTCACCCAGGCTGGAGTGCAGTGGCACGATCTTGGCTCACTGCAACCTCTGCCTCCCAGGTTCAAGTGATTCTCCTGCCTCAGCCTCTCAAGTAGCTGGGATTACAGGTATGCACCACCACACCTGGCTAATTTTTCTTGTAGAGACTGGGTTTCACCATGTTGGCCATGCTGGTCTCGAACTCCTGATCTCAAGTGATCCATCTGTCTCATCCTCCCAAAGTGCTGGGATTACAGGTGTGAGCCACTGCACCCATCCTGTGCCTCATTTTTGTTTTTTCTTTCTTTACGAGACAGGCTCTCGCTCTGTCACTGAGGCTGGAGTGCAGTGGTGCCATCATAGCTCACTGCAGCCTCCACCTCCTGGGCTCCAGTGATCCTCCCACCTCAGCCTCCCAAATAGCTGTGTATACAGGCGCGTGTCACCACGTCTGGCCAGATTCTTTTATTTTGTGTAGAGATGGGGTCTTGCTGTTGCCCAGACTGGTCTCAAAGTCTGGGCCTCAAGTGTTCCCCCTGCCTTGGCCTCCCAAAGTGCCAGGATTACAGGTATGAGTCACTGCGCCCGGCCTGTTCTGTCCTTAGCTTCCCCAAGGAATGGGGCTGGTCCAGGTATTGATGTGGGTCCCGTAAAGGAGGGCACGAGGGCCACCGATGCTCTGGCAGGCATCCTCCCTGGGGCCCAGGTGGGCGGCCACTTGGGCCAAGACTGCGCCAGGTGACACCAGAGTGTTTCCCAGAGCCCACGCCGGGCCCTTCCCTTGCCCGAGGCCGGCTGGCTGCCCTCCATGGGTTACCCTCTTTGCAAAGCCCCGAATGTCCTCTGCAGGCCACCCACACTAACCAGGTCAGTCACTGGGCAGCCAGACCCCATTGCAGAGATGCCGTCCACCCCCATCTAGGTGAGGGCTTGGGGCCACTCTTAGCATTAGTATCATTTTCTTCTAGTATCATTTTGTGGTAGGCATGGCTGGAAATGTGCAGCTTTGCTTTTTTTTTTTTTTTTTTTTGGAGGAGTTTCGCTTCTGTTGCCCAGGCTGGAGTGCAGTGGCTCGATTTCAGCTCACTGCAACCTCTGCCTGCCGGGTTCAAGCGATTCTCCTGCCTCAGCCTCCCGAGTAGCTGGGATTACAGGCATGTGCCACCATGCCCGGCTAATTTTGTGCTTTTAGTAGAGACGAGGTTTCTCCATGTTGGTCAGGCTGGTCTTGAACTCCCGACCTCAGGTGATCCACCTGCCTCAGCCTCCCAAAGTGCTGGGATTACAGGCATGAGCCACCATGCCTGGCACTGGTTTTTGGAGATGGAATCTCATTATGTCACCCCAGCTGGAGGGCAGTGGCACAATCTCAGCTCACTGTAACCTTTGCCGTGGGTTCAAGCGATTCTCCTGCCTCAGCCTCCCGAGTAGCTGGGATTACAGGCATGCTCCACCACACCCGGCTAATTTTTTTGTATTTTTAGTAGAGATGGGGTTTCACCATATTGGCCAGGCTGGTCTTGAACTCCTGACCTCAAGTGATCCGCCTGCCTTGGCCTCCCAAAGTGCTGGGATTACAGGCATGAGCCACCATGCCCAGCCAACTTAACTTTTAATTTTTTCTCATGTAAATTTGTTCAATTTTTTTTTTTTTTTTTTTTTTTTGAGACAATCTCTGTCACCCCCAGGCCAGAGTGCAGTGGTGCAATCTCAACTCACTGCAACCTCCACCTGCCGGGTCCCTGTGATTTTCCCACCTCAGCCTCCCGAGTAGCTGGGATTACAGGTGTGGGCCACCACACCCGGCTAATTTTTGTATTTTTAGTAGAGACGGGGTTTCACCACATTGCTCAGGCTGGTCTCAAATTCCTGGCCTGAAGTGATCCTCCCGCCTCGGCCTCCTAAAGTGCTGGGATTACAGGCACGCTCCACCACACCTGGCTAATTTTTTTGTATTTTTAGTAGAGATGGGGTTTCACCATATTGGCCAGGCTGGTCTCGAACTCCTGACCTCAAGTGATCCGCCTGCCTTGGCCTCCCAAAGTGCTGGCATTACAGGCGTGAGCCACTGTGCCCAGCCGATGAGCTCATTTAGATGGCTGCATGTGGTCACTGCCCCTGCACGCGTGGCACCCAACTTCTTCCAGTCGAATCCTGCTTCTTGGTGCCCTGATATGGCAGAATGCCCCCCAGACACCACCCCTACTCCAGCCCCTGAAATAAACCACTCCAGACAATTTTATTTTTCCAATTAAATCTTTTCTTTTTTTTTATGAAAAAAGATCACACAGAATTTGCCAACAAACAAAATTCCAAAAGAAACATAAAAAAAAAAAAAACCAATAATTCCCCCAAAAAACAAACCCAAAGTCTGGCTTTTCCTTCCCTCAAGATTGTCTGGTTGAGGCCTTGGTTTCCCTTGAAGGCTTGGGGCCTGGTTAAGTGCTTTCTGGGGCCCAAGCAGGGACCCTGGGCTTGGGCCGGCTCCTGCCTCTCCCTCTTCTCTCCCTAACAAACACTTCTCTATCCTGGGGGGTGAGTACAGTACACTTGGCGGGGTGGGCGGGGGGTGTGCTGGGGACTGGGAGGCCGGTGAAGCCGGTGCTAGACACTATAATCTAACAGGAAATAAAAAATAATATTCTGCACGTCAGAATGTTTTTTTTTTTATAATTTCATAGCTATTTTTCACAGTTTTAAAAAGTTTATATATATATTTATATATATTTATCTTTATATATGTAATTAAAAAGTTGACTCCATTTAAAGGCTTATGATACAGGGGCGGGGCGAGTCTCTTGGTACAATAAAACTGTACAGGTTAAGAAGTGCCACCTCCCTCCTGGGTGGGGAGGGGCCAGGCGTGGCCGGGCGAGGGTTTCAGCACCATTGGGGTTTTCTGTAGTGTGAGGGTTTGGACCAGGGTGGGCCTGTGCCGGGCCCTCTCCACCTGGTGCCTTTGACAGACACTCCGGGCTGCAACCCCACCCGGCTCTGTTCCCCAAGTCTAGGCCATCCTGAGAGGGTGGGGGCAGGGCCCCTGGCACAGTCAGGTAGGCCAGCTGGCATCGGGCCGCCCTGTCCCATGCACGGTGGGAGGCCTTGGGGTGGGCTCCGTGCGAAGGGTGCTCGGGAAGCCCAGAGTGAGCGTCAGTTTGGTTCCTTAGAAGCGCCCCTCCCCACCGAATCCCCAGTCTGCATGGACCTGGGGGCACCCGGGCCCCCACGCAGCAGCAGCCTGGAGGGCCGGCCTGGCCAAGTGCTTGCAACGTGCTGGGCAGGAAGGGCCGGTCCCGGCCGAGGCTGCCCTGAGGGGGACGGCAGGGCCATACCCTGATAGCTAAGAGGGGCCCCTGTCCTGGGGGCACTGAGGGGTTGGAAGGTGGGGCTGGAGGCATGTGCACATGCATGCACACACGTGCATGCACACACACACTCACCCGGGCATCCACGTGCACACCTGGCCCCATGCACACGCCTGCAGGAGCGCTCGCATGCACCCAACGCACGTGGTCTCCGCGCCATGGCAGTGATGGAGAGGGGTCCCTGGCCGCCCTCGGGGCACAGGTGGCCGGTGGCCCGCAGGGCCCGGCGGGCTCAGCAGAGCACGGGCACGCCGTCCGTGGAGAAGATCATGCCCGTGGTGGGCTCGTAGGTGCCCGCGAGGTAGTACAGGCCCTCGCTGTCCTGGTACTTCTTGGTCTTCAGCATCTGCTCATACTGCTCCAGGCCCACCACCAGGCACTTGTGCGACACCGTCTGCACGTCATTTTCGTCCACATGCGAGGACTGGTATAGCGCGCGCTGCGGGCACGCGGGGATATCAGGATGGCAGGTGGGGGGCACAGAGGCCAAGGGAGCCCCAGGGAGCCACAGGGACAGAGACAGAAGCAGAGGGAGCCCCAGGGACTGAGACAGAGACCAAGTCAGAGACAGAGGCTGAGGAAGAGACAGACCAACAAAAGAGAGACAGAGACCGAGAGATGGAGAGCAAATGAGAGACAAGGATAGACAGACCAAGAGATCCAAAGACGCAGAGAGACAGAGACCGAGATCGAGAGAGACCCAGAGAGACACAGAGACTGAAAGATAGAGGTTGGGAGAGACCCAGAGAGAGTCAGAGGGCAAGAATGGCCGGAGACTCAGAGACAGACACTGGGAGAGCAGAGAAGACCCAGAGACAGACGCACAGACCAGGAGAGACAGAGAACAGGAGCCAGGCACTGAGAGTGGCAGGGGGGACAGGAGGTCAGAGGCTGAGGGAGACCATGGGGGACAGAGCAGCAGATGCTGAGCCGGGCCCTGTCTGAGCTGCCCGGAAGGAGGCAGCCATCCCCAACCCGCCCACCACCACCACCACCACCACCACCACCACCACCTACCTCCATGAAGTCCTTCCTCTGGCTGGAGACCCGCAGGGCCGCCGGGAGGCTGCGGCTGGACTTCTGGTCCCAGTGCTGTGTGGGGGAGAGAGGAGGGGCTTGGGTGAGCCCCGGGGCTGCTGCACCCGACCCCAGGCCCCAGGACAGGGCTGACCCACTGGGCAGGGCTGCTGATGCTCCAGCACCCAGAACGCCTCGCCCTCAGGTCTGCCCTACACCGCCTAGGACTGGGGGCCCCAGCCGGGGGGGCCGCAGCCGGGCCGCAGGCTCACCTGGCCCTGGTGGAACTGCTTGCCCGGGCTGGTCTCCTCGGGGTGGTAGAACCACTTGACGCGGACCACCATGTTGTTGCCCCACGACTCCCACATGCTCTGGATGCGGCCGATGTAGGGCAGGTTGGGGCGGCCGGCAGAGAGGAACACGGCACAGTCCCCGATACGGATCATCTCCTTGCCGCGCACGATGGCCTTGTAGAAGAGCTTGCGGGCCTTGCCCTTCATGCCACGCCGCTGCAAGGACACGTGTGTCACGGCACAGGCCCTGGCGCAGCCCCGAGGAGCCCACCGCCTGGCAGGCTCTGCCGCTTGGGACTCTGGGCCCTCGGCCTCTAAGTCAACCCCTGTCCAACTGTGGGGAGAGGAGGAAGCGCCTTGTCTCGCTTCAAGTGGGGAAGCCCCTCTTCCATCTCTTTGACATGCTGGGTCTCCAAGAGGCGCTTCCCTTGATCTAAGCATTCTGCTGCTACGAGACTTTTTATTTTTGAGACAGGGTCTCCCTCTGTTGCCCAGGCTGGAGCGCAGTGGCGCCATCATGACTCACTGCAGCCACGAACTCCTAGACTCAAGAAATCCTCTCCCACCTCAGCCTCTGAGGAGCTGAGAATACAGGCGCACACCACGCCCGGCTAATTTTGATTATTTTTGTAGAGAACAAGATCTCACTATGTTGCCCAGGATGGTCTCAGACTTTTGGCCTCAAACCACCCTCCCACCTTTGCCTCCCAAAGCACTAGGATTGCAGTGTCAGCCACTGCACCTGGCCTTATTTTTCTTTTGAAAATTACTTTTTTCAGAGAAAGGGTCTTGCTCTGTCACCCAGGCAGGACTGCAGTGGTAATATCATAGCTCACTGCAGCCTCGATCTCCTGGGCTCAAGCCATCCTCCTCCCTCGGCCGCCTGAGTTGATGGGATTACAGGAATGCACGGCTAATATTTTTATTTTTGTAGAGATGGGGGTCTCACTATGTTGCCCAAGATGGTCTTGAACTTTTGGCCTCAAGTGATCCTCCCACATAAGCCACCCAAAGAGCTGGGATTACAGGCGTGAGCTACCACACCTGGCCTTTTTTATCTTTTAAAAATTGTTATTATTATTATTATTCTTTTTGAGATGAAGTCTCACTCTATCGCCCAGGCTGGAGTGCAGTGGCACGATCTTGGCTCACTGTAGCCTCTGCCTCCCAGGTTCAAGCAGTTCTCCTGCCTCAGCCTCCCAAGTAGATGGGATTACAGGCGTGCACCACCATGCCCGGCTAATTTTTGTGTGTGTATTTTTAGTAGAGACGGGGTTTGACCATGTTGTCAGGCTGGTCTCGAACTCCTGACCTCAAGTGATCCTCCTGCCTGGGCCTCCCAGAGTGCTGGGATTACAGGTGTGAGCCACTGCGCCCGGCTAAAACTATTATTTTTTTCAAGACAAGGTCTCACACTATTGCCCAGGTTGGAGTGTAGTGGCACAATCATAGCTCACTGCAGCCTTGACCTCCCAAGCTTAAGTGATCCTCCCGCCTGGGCCTCCCAAAGTGCTGGGATTACAGACTTAAGCCACTGCACCTGGGCAAGAGAGACTTGAAACTCCATTCTAGAGCAGCTTTGGAAATGCTGCCTGAGACACCATTGACCCCTTCTGGAACATGCAGGTGCTCCTGCCCCACACCTATAGCACGTTGGGGGCTCCCTGCCAGCCTGTCTGAACCACCACTTCTCACACTGGGTCCTGCCATGTATATGTGCCTGTGTGTGCACATGTTCATCTGTGCATTTGTGCACGTGTTCATGTGTGTGCACGTGTGTTCGTGTGTGTGCATGTGTGTTCGTGTGCACGTGTACTCGTGTGCGTGCACATGTGCATGGATGCATGTGCACGCATGTATGTGCCTACGTTTGTGTACGTGTGCAAGTGTGCATTTGCGTGGGTGTAGTGTATTTGTGTGCGTGTGTGCATGTTCATGTTTACATGGTTCATGTACGTGCCTGCATTCACATGTACATCTGCGTGTGTGTGTACTTGCTTTTGTGTGTGGCTGTATGTGCATTCGTGTATATGTGCACACATATGTGTGCGTGTGTGCGTATGTGTGTGCATGTGCCTGTGCTTTTGAGTGCACTGTGTGCAAGTGTGTGTGCGTGTGTGTAGACAGCCACAGGCAGGCTGGAAGGGCTCCTTCTGAACAGCTAACCCACTGCTGCAGGCAGGGCACACGGGACCCCGACCTGGCCAGCCAGGACTTTGTCTTCCAGGCCATATTGATTCACTCGGGGTGGGCACATGATCCTGGCCAGGCCAAGGAGATTCAATCTGGACTTTTGCTAGCAAACCCGGGAAGGAGGTACCTTCTGCTGGGACTGCCACACTACTGGCCAGAAGCCCGGGGCGTGGCTGGGAACACTCAAATGCCACACACAACAGGCTGTCAGGCCCCGCACCTGGAATTCCAGCACTCTGGGAGGCCGAGGCGGGAGGATCACTTGAGCCCAGGGGTTCAAGAGCAGCCCAAGCAACACAGTGAGACCCTGTCTCTACAAAAATATTTAAAAATCAGCTGGGTAGCATGGTGGCACATGTCTGTAGTCCCAGCTACTCAGGAGGCTGAGGCGGGAAAACTGCTTGGGCCCAGAAGTTCAAAGCTGCAGTGAGCCACGATGGCACTGCTGCACTCCAGCCTGGGTGACGGAGCAAGATCCTGTCTCTTAAAAAAAAAGAAAAAAAGAAAGAAAAGAAAAAGCCAGGCGTGGTGGCTCACACCTGTAATCCCAGCACTTTGGGAGTCCGAGGCAGGCAGATCACTTGAGGCCAGGAGAGTTTGAGATCATCCTGACCCACATGGGGAAACCCCCATCTCTACTAAAAATACAAAAATTAGCCAGGCGTGGTGGCGTGCGCCTGTAATCCCAGCTAATTGGGAGGCTGACGCAGGAGAATTGCTTGAACCCGGGAGGCAGAGGGTGCCCTCCAGCCTGGGCAACAGAGAGAGACTCAGTCTCAAAAAAAGAAAAAGAAAAAAATCCCAGAGGCCTGGAAAGCCCCTTCCACGTGGCGCTGACGCCTGTGGGTCTGTGCTGATCTTTGCACGTTTCCTTCCTCTGGGCTCCACGAGGGTGGCTCTGCGTCCCGGGACCAGAGGGCAGGACCGCTCTGCTCTGAAGGACTCAGGCATCGGAGTCCGACAGACCCAGGTGCCTGAGGACACTCTGAGACTCAGTGTACCCATCCATAAAGTGGGACGCCAGCCCTCCACCCTGGGGTTCTGGAAGGTTACCACACACGGAGACACAGCATGAAGCCGTGGGCCCAGCAGAGAGACACAAGGCCCCCGGCCCTTCAGCCGTGCCCGGGCGCGAGCTTGCTCACCTGGGTGGGCTTGCCGAACCACTTCCAGAGCTGCCGGGCTGGCAGGAAGGCGGCGATCTTGGGCCGGTTCTCCACGGACGGCAGGCGCTGCCGCTTGGCCAGCTCCTTGGTGGTGGGGAGGTGGACGCCCTCTCTCTTCTTGGGTCGGCTCTTGGCCCCGGCCTGAGCCTTGGGCTGCAGAGGCTGTGTGGGCTGCGGAGGAGGCGCCTGGGGCTGGGGCGCGGGCGTCTTCTTGCCTGGGGAGTGGGCCGAGGGCCGCGCCTTGCCGGCCTGCTTGGTGGCCTTGGTGGAGAGCGCCGCCTGCGCGGAAGGGCCAGCCGTGGGGGCGGGGGCTGCCTCATCGTCCGAGCTGCAGGAAGAGTCCTCGTCTGTGGTGGAGGAAGAAGAGGAGGAAGAGGAGGAGGAGGAGGAGGAGGACGAGGAAGAGGAGGAGGAAGAGGAGGAAGACGAAGAGGAAGAGGAGGAGGAGGAGGAAGAGGAGGAAGAGGAAGAGGAGGAGGAGGATGAGGAGGAGGAGGATGAGGAGGAGGAGGAGGAGGCCGGTGAGGCGGCCCTGGAGCTGGCAGCGCTGCAGTTACGGCCCCCGGTGCCGCAGCCCCCGTCCCCGTTCTTGTCGCCTTCCTCCTCCCCTTCTGTCTCCGAGCCGCTGCTGCTGCTGCTGCTGCTGCTGCTACTGCTGCCACTACTGCTGCTGCTGCTGCTCTCGGACTCTTCGGCCCCGTCCTGCTCAGCCTGGGCCTTGTCTGGGCTCTTGGGGTTCCCAGAGTCCTCGAACGTGAGCCCTGGCCCGGGCTCCTGGGCGAGGTCCCCGTCGGTGGCCTTGGGCCAGGGTGCCTTGGGCTCGCTGCTGCCGGCTGCGGGGGGATAGCTGCCCAGGCTCAGGAGGCTCTTGGGCTCCTGCCAGCCCCCCGCCCCCGGATCCTCCCGGAGCAGCAGGGCCTCTTTAGCCTTCTTGCTTTTGGGTGACGTGACACCCTCGTGGTCCAGTTTGACAAGCAGCTCGGCCTCCTCCCCCGGCCTCCGAGGGCCCTTGGCACCCGACTCCTCGGCTGCCCGCGCCTTCTTGGGCTTGGGGCGTGTGGCAGGCATGGTGATGAGGGGTGCTGGGGCCAGGGTGGTGGCAGGAGCTGGCAGCTCTGCAAATGGCTCGGGTGCTGGGCAGCTGGTGAAGGCGGGTGGTGCGGGACTGGGCTGCGGCAGTGCCGGGCGCGCCTTGGGGGCCTTGGCTCGCTTGTCCACAGGCTCTGGGGGGCTCTTCTTGGAACCTGGGGTGCTGCTCGGCTCCAGGGCTAAGGGGGTACTGGGGACCTCATCTGTTGGGTTCCCCTCCTCCAGGGTAGCGGCTCTGTCTGCAAAACAAAACAGATGAGAAGCTGGGGCGGGGGCTTCCTGGCAGAGATGAGCTGTGGCTTTTATCAGAAAGGCCTGCTTCTGTGAGTTTTGTTTTTGTTTTTGTTTTGAGATGGGGTCTCAGTCACCCAAGCTGGAATGCAGTGGCGTCATCAGGGCTCATTGCAGCCCTAACCTGCCTGGGCTCATGTGAGCCTCCAGCCTCAGTCTCCCAAGTAACCTGAGGCCACAAGCATGCGCCACTATGCCTGGGGAATTTTTTGTATTATTATTTATTTTTTTGTAGAGATACAGTTTTGCTCTGTTGCCCAGGCTGGTCTTAAACTCCTGGGCTCAAGCGATCCCTGTGCCTGGGCCTCCTAGAGTGCTGAGAATAGGCGTGGACCACTGCGCCCAGCAGAAAGGCCTGGTTTCAATCCTGGCCCTGCTATTTCTTGAGCGGAACCTGGCTGCAGCCTTCTTAGGCCTCCTTCGGCGGTTCCCCTATAACAACCTTAAGTTGTGTTGGCCCCAAAGCGGGTCCTCCTCTGCTTTCAGCCTGCACGAAGTATTTTCTCTGGATTCTGGAAAGAAACACAGGCCAGCTGCAGCTCAGCTGTGCCTCTGACAAACCAACCTGCCTCCCTCAGCCTCAGTTTCCTCATCTGTCACCTGGTCAGAACAGCCCTGCAGTGCAGGTGCAGAGTTCTCTTCTTTTTTTTTTTTTGAGATGGAATTTCGCTCTTGTCGCCCAGGCTGGAGTGTAATGGTGCGATCTTGGCTCACTGCAACCTTCAGCTCCCAGGTTGAAGTGATTCTCCTGCCTCAGCCTCCCACGTAGTTGGGATTACAGGCACTCACCACCATGCCCAGCTAATTTTTGTATTTTTAGTAGAGACGGGGTTTCACCATGTTGGCCAGACTGGTCTTGAACTCCTGACATCAGGCGATCTGCTCGCCTTGGCCTCCCAAAGCGCTGGGATTACAGGTGTGAGGCACTGCACCCGGCTCAGAGTTCTTACAGACAGCAGGCAGGCACTTTGGCAGGTTCCCAAGCCCTGAGTTTGAATGCACGAAGGAGATCCGCCCACCACCCTGCCCTGGGGACCGGGCCAACCTACCACCCTTGGCCTTGGCGCTGGGTTTCCGCCCACGCCCACGGGCCTTGGCTCCTGGCTCCTCCGACCCAGCCGTGCCACCGTCTTTGCCCTCCCCAGTGTCTTTGCTGGTCTTCCGGCTCCGGCGCTTGGCACTTGGCACCAGGAGGGCCGGGGACGGCTCAGCACCTGTGGGGCAGAGGACAGAGTGGCTCATCAGGCCTGGGGTCCCCAGCTTGGAGCTTCCAAGACCCTGGTCTGTCCCGGGGATCAGGGATGGGGGCGGAAGCAACCGACACCAGGTGGCTGACCCCGGGTGGGCTCCCATGACAGGCTGTGAGGTCCAGCAGGAGAAACCCCGTCTGCAGGGAGCAGCCAGAGGCTCCCGAATAATGAAGTAAAACAAAGCACTTTGTGGAACCGGGACAGGTGGATAAAGATGCTGACTTTTGTTGGGTTTTTTTTTTTTTTTTTTTTGAGACAGAGTCTCGCTCTGTCGCCAGGATGGGAGTGCAGTGGCAGGATCTCAGCTCACTGCAACCTCTGCCTCTCAGGTTCAAGGGATTCTCCTGCCTCAGCCTCCCGAGTAGCTGGGACTACAGGCGCATGTCACCACGCCCGGCTAATTTTTGTATTTTTAATAGAGACAGGGTTTCACCATATTGGCTGGGATGGTCTCGATCTCTTGACCTCGTGATCCGCCCATCTTGGCCTCCCAAAGTGCTAGGATTACAGGCGTGAGCCACCGCACCCAGCCATTAACAATTTTTGATCAGCTTCCCATGGCCTGGGCCACTGGGCTTGTGCTGTCCTCATGGACCCAGGACCTAGGAGCCCTGAGATCTCACGGGAGCCCACCCATGGATTCTGCTGCTTCCATCACCTGTGGCTCCAAATGAGTTCAGACAGAGCCCAGAGCCGGGCTTGGAGGGCGAGAGCCTGGGTGGGCGGCCCCTGGCAGGAGCCCGGGTGTCACGAGCTTGTCACTTACACTGTATCTTATAGTCAGGGGGCAGGAGGCGGATATGTGAGAGGGGGATCCTGCCCGTGTCTCCGTCGTCAAACTCCACGGTGATCAAGTCCCCATCCTCCTCCAGGTCCAGTAACCCTGTGGGAAGAGGGCAGGCTCAGGGGAGGCCCTCGGACCTCCAGCTCCCTAGTGAGGCACAGGGGTCAGGACGGCAGAAACCGGCCCCTGTGCAGCCCTGGTCTCTATGGTACAGCAGTGGGGACATGGGTGGAGGGTATACAGTGGCTCAGAATGTGGGTGTTAGAGCCAGGCCACCCGGGCAGGAGAAATGGGTCTTTTTTTTTCTTTTTTTTTTTTTTTGAGACAGAGTTTCGCTGTCGATGCCCAGGCTGGAGTGCAATGGCGTGATCTTGGCTCGCCGCAACCTCCGCCTCCCGGGTTCAAGTGATTCTCCTGCCTCGGCCTCCCAAGTAGCTGGGATTACAGACATGCGCCACCATGCCCGGCTAATTCTGTATTTTCAGTAGAGATGGGGTTTCTCCATGTTGGTCAGGCTGGTCTCGAACTCCCGACCTCAGATGATCCGCCCACCTCAGCCTCCCAAAGTGCTGGGATTACAGGCGTGAGCCACTGTCTCTGGCCTGGGTCTCCCATTTCTAGCTGACTTTGGGTGACACAAGACATCTGAGCACATGCACCTGCGCCCGCTCATGCACAAGACCCTCCTGCAACCACAGCAAAGGAGGGACGCAGGTGTCAACCCTGAAGGACACAAAGAATGGGAAAGGGGAGGGCGGCAGTGGGAGACCGTGGCATTTCCAGAGAGATGCTGGGATGAACGTGCAGGAACGGGCTTTGATCTCCTAGGAGGAGGTGATACCCACGAGGAGGAGGTGGTTTTCCCAAGAGAATCCTGCCAAGGCTCGTGCTGGAGAGGCCCCAAGCACCTCCGGAGGCAGGACTGAGGGAGACCTCAACACTGAACAGGCTGAGGGTGGCCCAGCTGGCAGGAGCTGGGAGGTTCACCCTAGAGAGAGGCTCCAGACTGAAGGACACTGAGCGCAGGGAGGAGGCTGGACAGGCCCCCCAAAGGGTGATAGCCCAGCCCTCTTCCCAAACGCCAGATGCTGGTACTACATCCCCAAGGATGTGAGTCTTGCAGAATCTGGGCAGCCCCCTAACAAAACCTTCCTGCCCACCCACTATGACAAACACTCATGAGTGCACAGAGCTCCCATCGGCTTGATAAGGTTCCCTTCATTCAGGGTCCCCAGACGCCTAAGGAGTTCTAACCAGAGGAAGGGCACAGCACCAGCAAGCAGAAGGAGGGGGGACCGAGAAGAGAGAGGGAGCTGCAGAAAGCTAAAATGAGGCCAGGCGCAGTGGCTCACGCCTGTAATCCCAGCACTTTGGGAGGCTGAGAGAAGCAGATCACCTGAGGTCACGAGTTCGAGGCCAGTCAGGCCAACATGGTGAAATCCTGTCTCTACTAAAAATACAAAAAATTAGCTGGGCATGGTGGTGCATGCTTGTAATCCCAGCTACTCCAGAAGCTGAGGCAGGAGAATCACTTGAACCTGGGAGGTGGAGGCTGCAGTCAGCTGAAATCACTGCACCGCACTCTGGCCTGGGTGACAGAGCAAGACTCTGTCTCAAAAAAAATACAGAAAGTTAAAATGAAAAACAATCCTCTGAGAAAGTTTAAAAAGAAATGTGTTGATTAAAAAAAAAAAAAATTTAAGGAATATTCAGAGAATAAGAAAGAACTCTTAAGTTTTTTTTTTTTTTTTTTGAGATGGTGTCATTCTGTCACCCAGGCTGGAATGCAATGGCGCAATCATAGCTCACTGCAGCCTCAACCACCCAGGCTCAGGTGATCCTCCCACTTCGGTCTCCCAAGTAGCTAGGACAACAGGTGCACACCACCAAGCCTGGATAATAATTTTTTTTTTTTTTGAGACAGAGTCTCACTATGTTACCCAGGCTAGAGTGCAGCGGTGTGATCTCGGCTCACTGCAACCTCTACTTCCCGGGTTCAGGTGATTCCTTCCTGCCTCAGCCTCCCGAGTAGCTGGGATTACAGGCACCCACCACCACGCCCAGCTTATTTTTGTATTTTTAATAGAGACGGGGTTTCACCATGCTGCCCAGGCTGGTCTCAAACTCCTGACCTCAGGTGATCTGCCCACCTTGGCCTCCCAAAGTGTTGAGATTACAGGTGTGAGCCACCATGCCTGGCCCAAGCCTGGCTAATTTTTGTATCTTTTTGTAGAGACAGGGTCTTGCTATGTTGCCCAGGCTGGTTTTGAACTCCTGGGTTCAAGTGATCTACCCGCATCAGGCTCCCAAATTGCTGGGACTACAGACGTGAGCCACCGCAGCTGGTGGAGAATTTTTTTAAATGACAGCAGAAAATTTTAAAATTCAAGAAAACAGAAGGGGTTAGAAGATAAAAGTAGAGAAAATCTCTCCGTAAGTTGAACAAAATAAGCAAATATTAACAGAAAAAAAGACACACACACCAGGGGCCATGGGACTAGCCCAAGTTCCAGGGAAAACATGAAATTCACAAGAGAAGTTATCCAAGTTGTGCTACAAGTAGAGCTTCCAAGAATGAAGGAAATTTGCTTCAAAATCAAAGCCTCCCTCTGCAGATACCCAGCATGATGAGAACACACACACACACACACACACACACACACACACACACACACAGAATTCCAGATCTAGGGATAATGAGAAGATCCTAAAAGTTTCCAGAGATAAAAAAGCAGGTCTCCTACAATGATTTTGGAATCACAATTTTGAATGTCTTCAACATGGGAAGCAAGATAAAAATAGAAAAATGTCTTTGAAATGGTGAGGGGAACTATTTCCAGTCGCGAATTTATACCCAGCTCAACTATCTCTAAAGAATAAGGGTACCCAGCTCAGCTATCTCTAAAAAATCAGGGTAGAATGAAGCGATTACAAACATACAAGGATGTGAGAAATTTAACTCCCACAGACTCTTCCTCAGAAAGCTACTGAAAGATCCACTGCTTAAAACAAGGAACTGAACCAAAAAAGAGAAAAACATGCAACGCAACAAAAGCGGTTCCCAGGATGAGGGACAGGGAAGGCCCAAGAATCCAGAATGATACCCATGAGACAGGCCTAGAACACAGCCAGCACCTCCCAGTACAGGGGGACAGCATGTGCCAGGAAATCCGAATCTAAGGCCAACTTCTGCCTTATTAACAGCACTTTCAGAATTTGGATGATAAATGAGTGACTAATATGATGGAAAAAACTAAGTCTTCCTGGCCTGAGATCCTCTACTCAGGCTGGACCACTCATCTGTTGTTTTGCTGAGCTGGCACTGGCTTCCATCTTCTGGGTATGAATGGATGGTAGGCCAAGCAGTGGACTGTATTTGGCATATGAGTGGGCTTTTTTTTTGCACGGGCGGGGTATGTCTAATCCACATCCATACCCCCTCTCTAGGATACATTGCTTTTGCAAAAGCTAAGGGTTGGACCATTTGACTGTCTTTCTTGCCTGTCTGATATCCACACCTACATTTCCTAGGGTACCTGTTGCTTTTCTCCATCCAGCCTCCATTCTTTTTTCTTTTTTTGAGACGCAGTCTCACTCTGTCACCCAGGCTAGAGTGCAGTGGTGCAATCCTGGCTCACTGCAACCTCCACTTCCCAGGTTTGAGTGATTCTCCTGCCTCAGCCTCCCAAGTAGCTGGGATTACAGGCACCTGCCACCACGCCCAGCTAATTTTTGTATTTTTAGTAGAGACGGGGTTTTACCACGTTGCCCAAGCTGGTCTTGAACTCCTGACCTCAAGTGATCCACCCACCTCGGCCTCCCAAAGTGCTGGGATTACAGGCGTGAGCCACCACATCCAGCCTCATTCTCTCTTATTCTAACAACATGTCCACTTTGCAGGGGAAGCCACCCTCCCATCTTTCTCAGCCCACGAATAAAAGGGAGGTGACCTCACTCCTTAGCCCCAGGGATGAGAATCTGACCCAGGCCCGGTCAATCAGACTCACAGCGGTAGGATCAATGAAAACCATGTGGCCCAAGTCAGTTCACAGTAAAACTTGTGTGGGAAAACCGACACTGAGAAATCCTCCAATGATAAGATTTCTTAAGATGGTAAAATACAGTCTCCAAGGAGCTAGTGTGAAGCCAGCACAGATGACAGCACTGCTGACAGATACTCAGAGCTGGAGTCCTGATGACATCGTTTAAATGGTGCCTGGATCCAATCATGCCTGAAGGCCATACAGTTTTCAGTTATGGGAGCCCACAAGTCTTTATTCTTAAGCCAGTTAGAGTTGTGTTTTAGTAGCCAAACAAGTCCATACTGAGATGTTAGGCGGCAGGGGAGAGCTGGGGAGGAGGCATCTCACCTCGGACCACAGTGCCTGGGTAGAGACAGCGGTACTGCTGGCTCCAGTAGGCTGCAATTCTGGTCCCTTGTGGCAAGAAGCGAGTGGAGGCTGGCCTCACATCGATGATCTAGAAGGGCATGGGATGAGTGCAAGGTGTGGACACAGTTATGGCCATGGCCTTGGACACCCAGCCCACCCCGAGCCTCCCGAGGCCCCGCCCCTCCCCCTCTCACCGCCTCCTGCAGCAACTGCTCCAGACAGTAGATGTGGGGCCGGTTGCCCCGCTCACCCTCCACCACCACACGGTATCTGTAGGAGCAAACGAGGCGTGAGGTGGCAGAGGCCGAGACCTCCCCAGAGGGCCTCAATCCCACCAGCACCAGCACTGCCTCCTAGACCACTGGGAGGTGACACCAGGACTTAGAGGTTTGCTGACTTGCTGAATTTGGGAATTCTCCCCCTTTTCTGGGTTCATTTTCCTCATCTGTAGGACTAGGGGTTGCAGAGCACGCAAGGCTGGCGCAGTCCAGATCCTGAGAGAGGCCAGCACGCTCTCTCACCCCTTCCCGCTGCGGAGCAGCCGCGCCCAGCCCCTGGGAGGGTTCACCCAGTACTCCCTCAAAGTGCCCAGGGCCTCCACGTCAGCTCTGAGCCCACTCATGCCCCTGCCCTGTGCCATCGGGGGAAACCACAGCCCAGAAAGGAGAAGCAGCCAGGCACAGAGGCGGCCGGGACACGGGGCGGGTATGGGACACGGGGCTCTGTGCCGGACCTCCCACCCCACTCACATGTCTGGCGAGTGCACGGTCTGCACGTGCCCGGCGTACAGCAGCTTGTCGTCCATGGGGATGAGCACACGCAGGCCGTCCTTCAGCTCATCCTTGTCGATGATGCAGGAGCGAGGGGCTGCAGGGGTTGGATCGTGAGGCGAGGCTGGAGCCAGAGGCGTCTGCGACACCTCTCCCTCCTCCCGTTACCCCCAAGTCATCCCCTTGGAATGGAGGCCCTGGTGCCGGGTGGGCCTGTGGGGCTGAGACGTGTGCACTTCTTCGTCTGCCTGTGTGTGTACCCGTGCAGACCTGTGTGTACCAGTGGGCATGTACAGGGTGCCGTGGCCAGCCCCTCTCCTCCCAGCCCCCTCCCCTGCCTGGCCCCAGATGTCTGCAAAGACCCCAGGTGGGTGTGAACCCAGAGATGAAAGCCTGCACCTGCTGCCTCTTCCCACCTCAAGACCAGCAGCCTCTGGGCCTGGCATGAAGCTCTGGGTGCCAGCCATCACCGGACACTCACAGCGACGATCCTCCATCATGATGTCTGCCCCCTCTTACTGCTGCCCACAGCCAAACTTCTAGGACTTTATTTATTTATTTATTTATTTATTTTTGAGATGGAGTTTCAATCTTGTTGCCCAGGCTGGAGTGCAATGGCATGATCTCGGCTCACTGCAACCTCTGCCTCCCAGTTTCAAGCGATTCTCCTGCCTCAGCCTCCCAAGCAGCTGGAATTACAGGCGCCTGCCACCACGCCTGGCTACTTTTTGTATTTTTAGTAGAGACGGGGTTCCACCATGTTGGCCAGGCTGATCCCGAGCCCCTGACCTCCGGTGATCCACCCGCCTCAGCCTCCCAAGTACTAGGATTACCGGTGTGAGCCACCGTGCCCGGCCTCTTTCTTTTTTTTAATAATTTTTTCAAGCCAGGCGCGGTGGCTCACGCCTGTAATCCCAGCACTTTGGGAGGCTGAGGCGGGCAGATCACAAGGTCAGAAGATCAAGACCATCCTAGCCAACATGGTGAAACCCTGTCTCTACTAAAAACACAAATATTAGCCAGGTGTGGCAGTGCACGCCTGTAGTCCCAGCTACTTGGGAGGCTGAGGCAAGAGAATTGCTTGAACCTGGGAGGCAGAGGCTGCAGTGAGCCGAGATCACGCCACTGCACTCCAGCCCGGGTGACAGAGAGTCAGATTCCGTCTCAATAATAATAATAATCATAATCATCATCATCATCATCATCATCATCATCATCATCATCATGATGTCAGAGACAAGGTCTTGCTTTGTCATCCAGCCTACAGTGCAGTGGCAAGATCATAGCTCACTGCAGCCTCGAACTCCTGGGTTCAAGCCATCCTCCCACCTTAGCCTCCTGAGTAGCTGGGACTATAGGTGCACACCACCACGCCTGGCTAATTATTTTTTGTAGAGACAGGGTCCACTACGTTGCCCAACTGATCTCGAACTCCTGGTCTCAAGTGATCCTCCCACCTCGGCCCCCCAAAGCACTGGGATTACAGGTGCATGTGATCACACCCCACCTACCTCTGAGACTTTCCATCCACTTTTTCTTTCTGGCGGAAATGAATGCCCGGGGGCAAACTTCCCGACGGCGGTCACCTCTCATTGCCCCAACCCTCTGCTCCCTCCCTCTCCCTGCCCCTGCCAAGACACTTGGGCCTGCCCTTCCTCCTCAGTGGGACCTTTCACCTGGTCTGTCCCCGACATTCTCATTACCCAGATGGCTCGCTGGGAGAGGGATGGTTGGGACGGCCGTATCCCTGCTGTGCCTGCCTGTGGCCTTGTCACTGGCAGAGTCGACTTCCCACACCTTGACGCTGGGCTTGGCCATGTGGCTCTCAGAAGTGGCCGGGGCCCAATGCTGAGCCTAGGCCTCGAGAGAGCTCTTAAGCCCAACTTTTCCTCTTAAGCCACGGGTCTGGCAGGATAAACAACACACGCAGAGAGGACCACAGACCTGGAGCAGCTGACCCCTGGCCAGCCCATCACCGTAGGAGCAAGGCCACTGGGGGTCTGCATGGCCACCCAGCAGCCCTACATGCCCCTGAGACGCACACAGGCGGCGGCTGGTTGTCACATAGCGGCAGGTGACCAATGCAGCCTTGGGGCGGCCGACTCCTCCTCACTCGCTCCCCCATCCATACCCACGATTTCGCCTCTGGGCTACAGACCCCTGGGTCCCAGCCTGGGCGTGACTTCCCAATTGAGTCATCAAAGCCCAGCATATGACGCTCCCTGACCCGGGTCTCAGGGACAGGGCCTCCCCCCACCCCCACACCTGTCCTCACCCTTCCCTTCCCCTCTCCTCTGCCTGCACCCCCGACCCCACCTCCCATCCACACTCCCTCCTAATGTGTGCACCCTGCCCCGCCTCCTTCCCTGCTGCCCCCATGGCAGCCCCAGGCTACAACCCACTCTCGCCTGGACAGCACAGCCTCCTAACTGGACTCCCTGCCTTCCCTGGGGCCCCCACTCGTTCTCTGTGCAGCACCAGACAGCTTTTTTTTTTTTTTTTTTTTTTTTTTTTGAGACACAGTTTTGCTTTTTGCCCAGGCTGGAGTGCAATGGCATGATCTTGGCTCACCGCAACCTCCGCCTCCTGGTTTCAAGTGATTCTCCTGCCCCAGCCTCCCGGGTAGCTGGGATTACAGGCGCCCGCCACCACACCCAGCTAATTTTTGTATTTTCAGTAGAATCAGGGTTTCACCATGTTGGCCAGGCTGGTCTGGAACTCCTGACCTCAGGTGATCTGCCCAACTCGGTCTCCTAAAGTGCTGGGATTACAGGCATGGGCCACCACGCTCGGCCCAGACAGCTCATTTTAAAGCCAATCTGACCATATCACATCCCCACATCTAACCTCAGAGAGCTTCGCATTTTCCTTAGGGCCAACACGGAACTCCTTCCCAAGCCCCGCAGGACCTGCCTCCTCCCTGGTCCCAAGGCCGCTCTCTTGCCTCATCTGCAGTTGACTAAGCTGCAGCCAGTCCAGCCTTCTCATCAACCCGGATAACTCAGCCTCAGGATTTCTGCTCCTGTGGTTCCCTGCCCCCAGCTAGCCCAGCCCTTCCGTCTCAAGCCTTGCTCAGATCTGCCTCCCCTAAGGGAGGCTCCAGCAGCCCCGCCCGGCACATGTGGCATCATGGCCACTCACCCGGGGTCAGCGGCCGCTCCACAGCCCCGCCACGCGGCAGGTGCTCGTCCTCAGAGAAGCTCGAGTCTTGGTTGGGTTCAAAGTCCTCCTCGGCTGCCATGCTCTCCATCAGCTTGCTCACGGCACCCCCCTTGCCGCGGTTCTGGGGACAGAACATGGCCGACAAATGACTTAGGACCTGAACAGGGGTCCTGCCGGGTTGGGGACCCTCTCTGGAAACCTGGAGCCACAGTCAGGCAGCAGGGGGAATCTGTCATGTGCATGGCAGGGATCCCAGTTAGGGACACCCCAGAGGCCAGGGGGAAGGTGAAATGGGCCCAAAACCCAGCTGGCCCATGCTCAGTACTCAGTGCTCAATACTCAGTACTCTGTGCTCAGTATCAGCACTCAGCACTCAGTACTCACTACCATACCTCTGTCCATCACTATGGCAGGTGCCTCCGTTCCCTTCTTAGAGAAACTTCAGCAGCATCTCCACCCAATGGGCTTGAGGAAAAACCACTCGGGCAGGGGCTAGCAGGTGTGGGGAGTGGACATGCCATCATCTGCCACTCGGGCAGATTCACCCAAGCCTGAGGGCCCTGTGAGGACCTGGTGCTGGGCTGGGGGCCTGTCACCCAGGTCTCCTCGTGTCTGTTCCAGTGTCCCTCGCCCCCGCTAGAGCAGACATTTCCTGAGGACAGGAGCAGAGTCCCAAGTATCTCCTTATCCCTGGAGTGTGGGGACGGCCACATCACCCTCGTCACCCGCAACCTCTCTGAGCCACAGCTATAGGGAGGGTGAATACAGAGCAGCAGGTGGAGCCCCCTGCCCTGACCACAGGAGCATGGCTGAGCCCCCCACAGCCCCCAACCAGGGCACGGTGAGCCTCACCTCCTTCTTCACCTCCTTCCCTTTGGCCTTGGCTTTGCTCCTTTTGGCAGCGGTCAGGGAGCTGGCGTGAGGAGCCCTGGCCTCAGAGGGCAAGGCAGGAGCTCGGGGCGGCGGCAGCCCAGCTCCTGGCCCAGACTCTTTCCCTTTCTTCTTCTGGAGGAGGAAGCAGCAGAGAGGAGCCATCAAACGGCAGGGAAAGCGCAGGCAGCACCCCTGTCCCCCTCACTCACCCACCCCCAAGTTCTGTGCCACCCCAAGTGTGCCCTCCCGGGAGGAACAAAACACCCCTTCTCTCTCTCCCTGCAAGCGTTTTTGGTTTCGGTTTTTTTTTTTTTGAGACGGAGTCTCGCTCTGTCACCGAGGCTGGAGTGCAGTGGCGCGATCTTGGCTCACTGCAAGCTCTGCCTCCCGGGTTCACGCCATTCTCCTGCCTCAGCCTCCCGAGTAGCTGGGACTACAGGCACCCGCCACCACACCCAGCTAATGTTTTTGTATTTTCAGTAGAGACGGGGTTTTACCGTGTTTGCGAGGATGGTCGCGATCTCCTGACCTTGTGATCTGCCCGCCTCGGCCTCCCAAAGTGCTGGGATTACAGGCGTGAGCAACCGCGCCCTGCAATTTTTTTTTTTTTTTTTTTTTTTAGAGACAAGGTCTCTCTCTGTTGCCCAGGCCAGAGGACTGTGGCACCATCACCACTAAATGCAGCCTCGACCTCCTGGGCTCACGTTATCCTCCTACCTCAGCCTCCTGAGTAGCTGGACTACAGGTGCACACCACCACACCCAGCTAAGTTTTTATTTTTTATTTTTTTAGAGACAGGGTCTTGCTATGTTGCCCAGGCTGGTCTCAAACTCCAGGTCTCAAGCAATCCTCCCGGCTTGGCCTTCCAAAGTGCTGGGATTACAAGCTGTTTTTAACGTGTATTATCTTATTACTAGTATATATTACTTGTTGCCCCGTCTGCCCAAAAAAGACACCACTGAAGTGTATATATGTTGCAAGTTCCTCTCCAGTGACCCTCCTACCAACTCCACAGAGTCAGCTACTAGTAACAGCATGGTGTATCCTTCTAGAACTTTCCACAAGCACACACAACCCTGTAAATATGAAGGCTACGCAGACACAACCATGCACACACAGTATTTAAAAAAAAAAAAAAAGTGGGAATTTACCAATAGTCCTGCTTTGCAACGTTTCCCCTCAACATGACTGATACATATGAAAGGAGCTTCACTTTAACAGCAACCTATTGAGCCAAGGTATGGAGAAACCGTAATGCACTTACTTTAACCACCCCCGTGATGAGAAGGGCCTGTAGGCTGCCTCCGTTTTTTCACTCTCTGTTTTGTTGTTGTTTTTGAGACAGGGTCTCGCTGTGTTGCCCAGGCTGGAGTGCCATGGCACAATGACAGCTGACTGATAGCCTCAACCTCCTGGGCTCAAGCAATCCTCCTGCCTCAGCCTCCCAAGTAGCTTGGACTACAGACATGTACCGCCATGCCCAGCTAAAAAATCTACACTTTCTAAAAGGGACACGTCTAAAACAAACGGCCATTAGCTGGGCATGGTGGCAGGTGCCTGTAATCTCAGCTACTCGGGTGGCTGAGGCAGAAGCATCACTTGCACCCAGTAGGCGGAGGTTGCAGTGAGCCGAGATCGCGCCACTGCACTCCAGCCTGGGCAAAAAAGAGCAAAACTCCGTCTCAAAAATAAAATAAAATTAAGGAAAAAAAAAAAAAAAGGCCAGGTGCAGTGGCTCCTGCCTGTAATCCCAGCACTTTGGGAGGCCAAGGTGGGCGGATCACGAGGTCAGGAGATCGAGACCATCCTGGCTAACACGGTGAAACCCCATCTCTACTAAAAATATAAAAAAGTAGCTGGGCATGGTGGCACACGCCTGTAGTCCCAGCTACTCGGGAGGCTGAGGCAGGAGAATCGCTTGAACCAGGAGACGGACGTTACAGTGAGCCGAGATCGTGCCACTGCACTCCAGCCTGGGCGACAGAGTGACACTCTGTGTCAAAAAACAAACAAACAACAACAACAACCAAAACAAATGGCCAAGGCCAGGAGAGGTAGAAAAGTAATAAATAAAGATAACAATGGTCAAATGTTACCAAGACAACAACAGAAGTCACAGCGTCCATATCCAAAATGAAAGTCAAAGCAGAGAGCATTAAAAGAAACAAAAAATGGTATGTTCTAGGGAAAAAGAATATACAGTTTAATCCCCATTTTGGGGGGGAAAAATATATATGTGTGTGTGTGTGTGTGTGTGTGTGTGTGTGTGTGTGTGTGTGTCTGTGTGTTTTATTTTCTTGTTGCTGCTGAACTCTTTAATGCAAGTCATCCTTCTGGAATCAGAGGCATCTTAGGCGCTGAAAGAATGTTAGTGGCGCTGTCCCCTTATCTCTGGGATCCGTCATTAAGCAGATAGCTGCAGCTCCTGGTACATGTCCCTGCAGCTGTACCCACGGGGGAACAAAAGGAAATGACAGCAGAAAAAAAAAGGCCTGAATGGATTTTTCTTTTCTTTATCTTCCAAATTACTGTTATAATCAGATAAAGCCAGTAACTGTTTCTTTCCCTTTGATCAGAAAACCCACGGCTGGGAGCCTTCCCCTACTTTTTTGTAAAAAAAAAAAAAAAGTAAATAAGAAAATAACTTCCGACGTGATAGAAGTTCTGTACGCAAAACAGAGACGCTGCCTGCTTTGGTAATTACGACAGCAAAACACCATCACCAACCAAACCACCAACCGCCAGCAGGGTCAGTGGCAGGAGACAGGCAGGCAGTGGGATGGCATTCAACCATTTACAAATACTGACAGCCAGGCGCGGTGGCTCACGCCTGTAATCCCAGCACTTCGGGAAGCCAAGGCAGGCGGATCACTTGAGGCCAGGAGTTCGAGACCAGCCCAGCCAACATGGTGAAACCCCGTCTCTACTAAAAATACAAAAATTAGGCGTGAGGGCACGAGCCTGTAATCCCAGCTACTCGGGAGGCTGAGACAAGAGAATCACTTGAAGCCGGGAGGCAGAGGTTGCAGTGAGCTGAGGTTGCACCACTGTACTCCAGCCTGGGCCACAAGAGTGAGACTCTGTCGCAAAAAACAAAAAAAATACTGATGTCCAGGTGTGGTGGCTCACGCCTGTAATCCCAACGCTTCGGGAGGCCAAGGCAGGAGGACTGCTTGAGCCCAGGAGTTCAAGACCATCCTGGGCAACATAAGGAGACCCCACCCCATCTGCACGAAAATAATTTTTTTTTTAATTAGTCAGACGTGGTGGTATACACCTGTAATCCCAGCACTTTGGGAGGTCGAGGCAGGAGGATCACTTGAGCCCAAAAGTTTGAAACCAGCCTGGGCAACACAGTGAGACCACCTTCCCCGCCGCCGCCTTTTTTTTTTTTTGAAACGGAGTCTCGCTCTGCCACCCAGGCTGGAGTGCAGTGGCACAATCTCGGCTCACTGCAACCTCCGCCTCCTGGGTTCGAGCAATTCTTCTGCCTCGGCCTCCCGAGTAGCTAGGACTACAGGCGACCGCCACCACACCCGGCTACTTTTTTGTATTTTTTTAGTAGAGGCGGGGTTTCACCATATTGGCTAGGCTGGTCTCGAACTCCTGACCTCGTGATCCACCCGCCTCGGCCTCCCAAAGTGCTGGGATTACAGGTATGAGCCATTGCGCCCGGCTGAGACCACCGTCTCTTATTAAAAGAAAAATTAGCAAGGTGTGTTGGTGTGCCCCTGTGGTCCCACCTACACAGAGGAGACTGAGGCAGGAAAACTGCTCGAACTTGGAAATTTGAGGCTGCAGTCAGCTACAATCACCACTGCACTCCAGACTGGGAAACAGAGCAAGACTCTGTCTCTTATAAATAAATACAATAAAAATATTGATAGAAGGCCAGGCGTGGTGGCTCATGCCTATAATCGCAACACATTGGGAGGCTGAGGTGGGCCGATCACCTGAGGTCAGGAGTTCGAGATGAGACTGGCCAACATGGCGAAACCTTGTCTCTACTAAAAACACAAAAATGAGCCGAGCATGGTGGTGAGCGCCTGTGATCCCAGCTACTCGGGAGGCTGAGGCAAGAGAATCGCTTGAATCTGGGAGGCAGAGGTTTCAGCGAGCCAAGATCTCACCACTGTACTCCAGTCTGGGCAGTAGGACAGATTCTGTCTTTAAAAAAAAAAAAAGATAGAAAATAAAAGTAAAAGCCCATCCCATGTGGCAGTGCACATGATATAACACAGACTGAACTAAGTCTGAAAAGCAGAATACAGCCAGGCGTGGTGGCCCACAACTGTAATCCCAGCACTTTGGGAGGCTGAGGCGGGCAGATCATTTGAGGTCAGGAGTTCAAGATCAGCCTGACCAACATGGTGAAACCATGTTTCTACTAAAATACAAAAATTAGCTGGGCATGGTGGTGGGCACCTGTAATCTCAGCTACTCGGGAGGCTGAGGCAGGAGAACTGCTTGAACCTGGGAGGCGGAGGTTGCAGTGAGCCGAGTTTGTGCCACTGCACTTCAGCCTGGGCGACACAGTGAGACTCCGTCTCAAAAAAAAAAGGATAGCTATCTGTCCAAGGTTACAGCAGTGAATGATCAATAGAGTTGGGTTTTGAACACTGGGGACGTAGCTTCAGTTCTGGCTCCTTAACCACTGGGCTACATTGCCTCTTTGGGCCTTTCCCAAGAGTTCCTTCTGTTGGAGGCCCAGGGTTTCCAATTCCTGGCATCTGAACAGCTGAATACCCAGCTATTATATCCAGCTATAATACCAGAGGCTCACCCAGTGTCTGCCTTTTGATACTGTAGCAGGAACCTGGAACAGAACAGATTCATTGTTGACAAACGGAGGCTCAGACACCCAAGGAAAATCACCCCACATCTCAGCATCCCAAGAACAGACACTGTTAATGTGTGGTAGGTGCCCCCCAACACACCCAGCTAATTTTTTTATTTTTAGTAGAAACGGAGTTTCACCATGTTGACCAGGCTGGTCTTGAACTCCTGACCTCAGGTGATCTGCCCACCTCGGCCTCCCAAAGTGCTAGGATTACAGGAATGAGCCACTGCAAACAGCCTTTTTCTTTATTTTGAGACAGAGTTGTGGGTTCTGTTGCCTAGGCTGGAGTGAGGCAGTATGATCATAGCTCACTGCAGCCTTCACCTCCTGGGCTCAAGCAATCCCCCTGCCCCAGCTTCCAGAGTAGGTGGGACTATAGGCACTGATCACCACCACTCCCAGCTAATTGTTTTTTTTGGTTTTTTTTTTTTTTGGTAGAGGCAGGGTCTTGCTATGTTGCCCAGGCCAGTCTCAAAACTCCTGGCCTCAAGGGATCCTCCCAACTCAAAGTGCTGGGATTGCAGGCGTGAGCCACCGCAGCCAGTCTGGTGCCTGTCCATATGTGAGCCACCTATAGAGAGCGGTTCATAGGAGAAACCCACTTCACACAGTCCTGCATGGTAAGTGTGTGAGGTGAAGGGGTTAGAACATGTCTGGGCCTACTATGTGCTACCTGGTAGCATTATTATTTTATTTTTGGAGACAGAGTCTCACTCTGTCGCCCAGGCTGGAGTGCAGTGGCACAATCTCAGCTCACTGCAACCTCCGCCTTCCGGGCTCAAGAGATTCTCCTGCCTCAGCCTCCTGAGTAGCTGGGATTACAGGCACCCGCCACCAAGCCTGGCTAATTTTTGTATTTTTTAGTAGAGACAGGATTTCGTCATGTTGGCCAGACTGGTCTCAAACTCCTGACCTCAAGTGATCCACCCACCTTGGCCTCCCAAAGTGCTGGGATTACAGGTGTGTGCCACCGTGCCCGGCTGAATCATTATTATTATTGTGACTAATTGTGACACCTGTCCTGCAAGGCCTTCAAAAACCTGAGATGGCCTCTGCCACCAGGAGACAAGAGCACAAATCCAAGGTGCCTATGGATGGTGCTTACACTGGCCCCTTCCTCACTACTACCCCTTTGTCAGGAAATCAGTGTGACTCTCACCTTTTTTGTGATCCTCTCTAGAATGTCACCGTTATTTGAGGGTTCCTCCTATATCAAGGGCTCAGGGTGGAGAGGTATTTTGACAGAATACCGTCAAAACCTAGCTGTTAAGTCTGAACGCATCCAAATAGGAGGAAGAAGCAACTGGCCATCAGCTTCCTAGTGGCCAGTGCAAAAAGGGTAACAGGCCCGATTATAAAGTTGTCTAAAAGCAAGTTTTCTTAATCTGGGGTGTTCATAGAGAGAATTTAGGAAATCTGTAAATGGGTAGGAAAGAAAATCCCACCTGCATTTTCACATTTTAACCTCTAAAAAAAAAAATGGGGTTTTCCTTCAGGTGAGAGTGGAGGCCACAAACCACAAAAGTACCAGCAGCGCCGGTGAAACCACAGAGTCTTGCAGCAACGGAAACCACAGAGACTTGCAGCACACAATAGTTACTCCAGGGACCTTAAAACATCCTTTACACTGCTTCAGAAGTACAGCACTAGCCGGGTGCAGTGGCTCACGCCTGGAATCTCAACACTTTGAGAGGCTGAGGCAGGAGAATAGAGTTTGAGACCAGCCTGGGCAATGCAGCAAGACCTTGTCTATACTTAAAATTTAAAAATTAGCTGGGCACAGTGGTATGCACCTGTAGTCCCAGCTACTCAGGAGGCTGAGGTGGGAGGGCTGCTTGAGCCCAAGAGTTCAAGGTTGCAGTGAGCCATGATCACAGCACTGCACTCCAGCCTGGGTGACAGAGTGAGACTCTGTCTCTAAAATATAAAATAATAAAATTTTAAGTACGGTATTTACTAGACCCATTGGCAGATGTGTTTATTAATTAAATACATCCCTAAAGGAACGTATAGGTACCATATCACAGAAGGGTCTTTTCAATATTTTGATAACTATGATCACTATCACTGTCTTCCTTTGGGGTCCCAGGTATCTTATTCACTTTTTAAAGTCGTCTTCTGAGACAGGAGAAAAGAGAGTAAGGACCTCTGTAAGATACGGGTGGTCAAGCATGGTGGCTCATGCCTGTAATCTCAGCATTTTGGGAGGTTGGGGCAGAAGAATCACTAAAGGTCAGGAGTTCAAGATCAGCCTGGGCAACATAGCGAGATCCCGTCTCTACAAACAATAAATTAGCCAGGTGCAGTGACATGTGTCTGAAGATCCAGCTATTTGGGAGGCTGAGGCAGGAGGACTGCTAGAGGCCAGGAGGTAAAGGCTGCAGTGAGCCATGATCAGGCCACTGCCCTCCAGCCTGGTGACAGAGCAAGACTTGACTCTTAAGAAACAAAGGAACAGGTGCCCAGCTCCTGCTGGGGCTAAGTCCTAGCAGGGGCTCCGGGCGGGCCTGGAGCCGAGTACATGGTTAACAGTGAAGCCGCTTCCCTAGGCTGGGAGTGGAGAGGGCCCCTCCCTCACGGAACCCCAGGGACCCTTCTGCGGCCCCCCCTCCCAGCGCGGCCCCTACCTTCCTGGGGTCCTTCCTGTCCTTTGCACGCCCGGCGTCCTTGCGCGGGCTCAGGGGGCCGCCCTTGGCGCAGCGGCTGGTCTTGGTGGCGGGCGCGGTGCTGACGGGCGCAGGTGCAGCAGCCGAGGCGTCGTGCAGGAAGATGCGCTCGCTGCGGCGCCGCGTCCACAGGTCGTCGTCGCTGGCCTCGGGCCCCGCCTCGAAGCCAGGCTCCTTGGGGCCCCGCAGCTTCCGGGCCTTGCGCCCCTTCTCCACCGCCAGCTTGGCCTTGTCTGGGCTGCTGGGGCCGGGACCGCGGGCGCCAGGCGTGGGTGCGGCCAGGGAGGGTCCCGGCTCCCCCAGCCCCTTCTTGGGCCGCAGCAGCCCCGCAGGCGACCGCTTGCGCACCTTGACCTCGCTCTCTGAGTCGGTGTACTCGAACTCTGTGCCTGAACGCGGGAGGAGGGCGCGCTGGTCACAGCCTCGTGGGGACCCCGTCCCTCCCACCCAGCCACATGGACACCATTCCTCCCCCGCGGGACCTCCCTGCCAATGGCAGCGCTTCTGCCCGTTTCCAGGAGAGGAAACTGAGGCCCAGAGGAGAAAGACTCACCGGGACCACGCCTGTCCCTACGCCTGTCCCTACGCCGCCTCGGCTGCCCGGACGCTGCTCCCAGCCCCTTGCCCCATGGGAAGATCCTGGGCCCCTTGAGCTCCTCCAAAACCCCATGTGACTTGTGGAAATCCCAGAAGCCAGGGCAGCTGGGCAGGACGGGCCCCACACCTGCAGGGCAGCAGCCCTCTAAGGCAGGCAGGCGGGGAAACCCGCAGAGAATCCCCAAGCCCCGCTCGCCTTCTCTCCCCGGTTCTTGGTGCTGCCTGTCGGAACTGGGTGGTCCCAGGAATCGTCCACTCCCACTGCCCTCTCTACACGACATGGCCATCCCCAGCAGCCCTCCTCCCACCCCAGGCCCCACCCATTGCACAGCCAAGGCCCTGCTTCCCTCTGTCCTGGATCCTGGGTCCCAGCTCCCGGGCTGCTTGAATGCACAGCCTCTGAGCACAGCCACCCAGCAGTCACCCAGCACCCACCATCCCCACTCATTCCCAGCTGCAAGCTTTGCTCTCTGCCATCCCCTCTGCACAAAGCACCAGCTCCCCCGACCTCTCCTTGGAACGGCGCTAAGTCCTTCAGAAGGAGACCCACCCCACAACCCGGGAAGTCCTCTCTGGCCGCACCTCTGTTGTCACAGGCAATGCCACACCTTCGCATTTCTGTCCATGCCCAGGTCCCAGCTTATCCCAGCCTGCCCTGACCCTGGGAAGCAGATCCGAGTTCTCTGGGATCTCCAGCTCAAGCCCCAGGTCAGAGCTGGTGTCCAGGAAAAGAGTGTGAGTGAGGCGTAGATGGCACTGCTCCCCAGGACAGGGGCTCCAAGGTGCCTTCACTCAGGGATGCAATCTATGACAGTCCCTTGCGTTAACGACCTCAGGGAGAGCCACTGATCTGCCTTAAATCCTCCAGCACATAAGCCGAAAAGCCAAGGCCCAATCCCAGGCCTACTGACCCCTGGGGGGCAGCCGTGAGAGGCTTGCCCTGCACTGCCCCGGTAGATGAAGCCACAGCAACAGGGGCTGGCGGGGGCTGCCCAGTGGGAAAAAGTCACCAGCAAAGTGTAATAATCCTATTAATTAACTTTTTTTTTTTTTCTTGAGACGGAGTCTCGCTTTGTCGCCCAGGCTGGAGTGCAGTGGCGCGATCTCAGCTCACTGCAAGCTCCGCTTCCCGGGTTCATGCCATTCTCCTGCCTCAGCCTCCTGAGTAGCTGGGACTACAGGTGCCCACCACCACGCCTGGCATTTTTTTTTTTTTTTTTTAGTAGAGACGGGGTTTCACCGTGTTAGGCAGGCTGGTCTTGAACTCCTGACCTTGTGATCTGCCTGCCTCGGCCTCCCAAAGTGCTGGGATTACAGGTGTGATCATTAATCTTTTGCTAACAAGACTTTCCAACTTTCCACTGTGCAAGGAGGCAGCAAGGGGCTTTTGAGGCTGATGTGGGTGCAGGCCACAGGCATGAGCGCTCTGCTCTGGGTATGACAGAATGAGGTACCACCCCGTAACAGTCCCCCCAGAGATCCATTGGAACACCTGGCGTACGTAATCCTTCACAGGCCCATTGTGTATGGTGCAGGGAGGGACAGTAGACAGAGAGGAGGCTCACGTGGAGGGCAGAGAGTGAAGTCACAGGAGGCAGATCTCCCTGCACCCTCTACCCTGGCACTAGACACGGTCTTCTTGGCACACACAGCAGGGAAGGTGGGGCCCACATAGAAAAGAAATAGAGTCCCGCTGACCTCAGCACCAGGAAAGAGAAGTCTAGAAACTGGCAACACAGAAGAGAATAGAAAGCGAGCCAGTGGCCAGGCACAGTGGCTCACACCTGTAATCCCAGCCCTTTGGGAGGTCAAGGCGGGCGGATCACCTGAGGTCAGGAGTTCAAGACCATCCTGGCTAACATGGTGAGAAACCTGTCTCTGCTAAAAATACAAAAATTAGCCGGGCATGGTGGCGGGTGCCTATAGTCCCAGCTACTCGGGAGGCTTAGGCAGGACAATCACTTGGACCCGGAGGTGGAGGTTGCAGTGAGCAGATATTGCACCACTGCACTACAGCCTGGGCCACAGAGTGAGAATCTGTCTCAAAAAAAAAAAAAAAAAAAAAAAAAAAATTTGGCCAGGCACAGTGGCTCACACCTGTAATCTCAGCACTTTGGGAGGCCAATTTGGGCAGATCACAAGGTCAGGAGTTCAAGACCAGCCTGGCCAACATGGTGAAACCCCATCTCTGATAAAAATACAAAAATTAGCCAGGCATGGTGGTGGGCACTGTAGTCCCAGCTACTCAAGAGGCTGAGGCAGGAAATTGCCTGAACCAGGAGGCAGAGGTTGCAGTGAGCCGAGATCGCGCCACTGCACTCCAGTCTGGGTGACAGAGTGAGACTCCGTCTAGAAAAAAAAAAAAAAAAAATTAGAAAGGGAGCCAGAGAGAGGTCCCCATGCTCTCTCTCTCCCCAGTGTCTCTAAATGGCCCTGAAACTACCTATACACAGAATAGACTCCAAGCAGCCCAGGGCTCAGCAAAAAGTGATCTGAACAGAGGCCAGAGATACCACCTAAGAAATTGGACTTCAAGTCCCACCAAGGAAATATCTGCTAAAACAAAGGAGATTATATTCACTGGAAAAAAAAAAAAAAAGGCATTCTGACTCTCCACAACCTCAGCCCCACAATGTCCAAGATACAGTCCGAAATTACTAGACAAGGCCAGTCACAGTGGCTCACACCTATAATCCCAGCACTTTGGGAGGCCAAGGCGGGCAGATCACTTGAGGTGAGGAGTTTGAGACCAGCCTGGCCAACATGGCAAAACCCCATTTCTACAAAAAATACAAAAATTATCTGGGCATGGTGGCATGCATCTGTAATTCCAGCTACTTGGGATACTGAGGCACAAGAATTACTTGAGCCCAGGAGGCGGAGGTTGCCATGAGCAGAGATCACACCACTGCACTCCAGCCTGGGCAACAGAGCGAGACTCTGTCTCAAAAAAAAAAAAAAAAAAAATTACTAGACAAATGAAGAACCAAGAAAATGCATCACATTCCAGAGAGGAAAGAAAACCAACTAAACCTGACCCTGAGATGAACCACATGTTGGAACGAACAGCCAACGATTCTGAAATCCTCAAAGAGGTGAAATAAAACTTGTTTTCAATGCAACTTGTTTTCAATGAATGAAAATTTCACCAGAGAAATAGGAAGGACAAAAAGAAACAACAGAAAAGAACCAAATGAAACAATTGTAAGTATAGAACTGGCTAGGCACAGTGGCTCACACCTGTAATCCCGGAATTTGGGAGGCTGAGGCAGGAGGATCCCTGAGGTCAGGAGTTCAAGACCAGCCTGGGCAACATAGCAAGACTCTGTCTCTACAAAAAATACAATAATTAGCCAGTCATGGTGGCATGCACCTGTGGTCCCAGCTACTCAGGAGGCAGAGGTGGGAGGATCACCTGAGCCCAGGAGATTGAGGCTTCAGTGAGCCATGATTGTGCTACTGCATTCCAGCCTGGGTGACAGAGCAAGACCCTGTCTCAAACAACACAAAGAAATTATAAAACTGAGATGTACAATTTCAGAAATAAAAAATCCATGGAGGGGATCTAAGAGCTGAATGGATATGATTAAGAGAAAAGTAAGCGAGTGAGTTTATGAGTTTGGGTGTGGGGGAACCAGCCTCAGAGACCTGTCAGATAACAAATGGTCAAATGTATGTTAAACAGGAAAAGAAAGAACAAGAAAAAATGCTTGAATATTTGCTTTTCCTCAATAGCTGAAATCTTCCCAAATTTGATGACAAACAGAAACTTGCAGATGTTGGGTGTCAGATAAACACCAAGCAAAATAAACATTAACAAATCCGCCACGAGGCATGCCACAGTCAAACGGCTGACAAAGATAAACACGAACCCCCAGGAACAACAAGAAAAATGTAACCTATCACTTCCAAAACAATCGTCTGATTAATGGCGAACTTCTCATCAGAAACCAGAGGCCAGAAGAGAGCAGGACATCTTCTAAGGACTCAAAGAAAAAAAAAAAAAACTGTCAACCCAAAATTCTATATCCAGTAAAAACATCACTGAAGAATGAAGGTGAAATAGAAACATTTTCAGGTAAGAGAACACTAAGAGGCCGGGCATGATGGCTCACACCTGTAATCCCAACTACTCGGGAGGTTGAGGCAGCAGAATCACTTGAACCCAGAAGGCGGAGGTTGCAGTAAGTCAAGATCGCGCCATTGCACTCCAGCCTGGGTGACAGAGTGAGACTGTTTCAAAAAAAAAAAAGGAACACCAAGAAAATTCCTCACCAGCAGCTCTACAAGGCAAAACTGCTAAATGAAGTTCTTTGGGCTGAAACTGCAGGAAAACTGGAATCCTCAGACAAGAATGAAAAGCAACAGAAATAATAAATATCTGAATAAATACAAAAGACTTTGTTCACTTTTCCTCTTAATTTCCTTATAAGCCATTTAAATGATTAAAACTAAGTTTGTGGTCGGGTCCGGGGGCTCATGCCTGTAATCCCAGCACTTTAGGAGGCTGAGGTGGGTGGATCATGAGCTCAGGAGTTCAAGACCAGCCTGGCCAAGATGGTGAAACCCCATCTCTACTAAAAATACAAAAATTAGCCAGGCGAGGTGGGAGGTGCCTGTAATCCTAGCTACTTGGGAGACTGAGGCAGGAGAATCGCTTGAACCCTGGAGACGGAGATTGCAGTGAGCCAAGATCACGCCACTGCACTCCAGCCTGGGCGACAGAGTGAGACTCCATCTCAAAAAACAAAACAAAACAAAACAAACAAACAAAAAAAAACTAAGTTTGTAACATTGTCTTTAGGGGTTGATACCATGTGAAAAAGTATTACATATAATATAAAATATGAGGTATGATATGGACTTACAAAGTTGCAAGATTTCTGTATTTTATGTGAAAAAAACATGGTAAGTGGATGTAAAAAGGAATGTATATTGTTATCTCTATTTTCTATTTTTAAAAATGACAAAATGATACTGAGAAAGCTAACAGGAAAATTAAAATGGAATTCTTAAACATATTCAAATAAATTTGTTTAAAAGGCAAGGAGAACCAAAAATTAGACAAAAAACTAAAGAGTAAGACACTAATAAACTGAAAGGCAAAGCATGAAAAAGGTATACCACGCCAACTGTAACCAAGAGAGCTGGCGTGGCTATACTAATAACAAACAAAATAGACTTTTTAAGACAAAAATTGTTACTAGCAACAAAGAAGAACATTCTAAAATGATAAAAGGGGCCGGGCGTGGCGGCTCAGGCCTGTAATCCCAGCACTTTGGGAGGCCAAAGTGGGCAGATCATCTGAGGTCAGGACCAGCCTGGGCAACAGGCAGAGGTTGCAGTGAGCTTAGATTGTGTCACTGCACTCCAGCCTGGGCAACGCTGCACATTAAAAAAAAAAAAAAAAAAAAAGAGCTCGGCACAGTGGCTCACGCCTGTAATCCCAGCATTTTGGGAGGCCAAGGCAGGCAGATCACGTGAGGTCGGGAGTTTGAGACCAGCCTGACCAACATGGAGAAACCCCGTCTCTACTAAAAATACAAAATTAGCCAGGCATGGTGGCGCATGCCTGCAATCCCAGCTACTTGGGAGGCTGAGGCAGGAGAATCACTTGAACCCGGGAGGCGGAGGTTGTGGTGAGCCGAGATCATGCCGTCGCACTCCAGCCTGGGCAACGAGAGCAAAACTCCATCTCAAAAGGAAAAAAAAAAAAAAAGGCATTCTGGCTCTCCACAACCTCAGCCCCACAACGTCCAAGACACACAATCCAAAATTACTAGACAAGGCCAGGCACAATGGCTCACACCTGTAGTCCCAGCACTTTGGGAGGCCAGTGAGGGCAGATCACTTGAGATCAGGAGTTCGAGACCAGCCTGTGCAACAGAGCGAGGCCTCTTCTCTACAAAAAATTGCAATTGTTTTGGGGCTCCGTGAACAGTGCCCATATGAGATGGGAAACTTCACCAACACATGTGTTTTTTTGTTTCTTTTTTTTTCTTTTTTTTTTTTGTGTTTTCTTGTTTTTTGAGATGGAGTCTCACTCTATTGCCCAGGCTGAAGTATGGTGGTGCAGTCTCGGCTCACTGCAATCTCCGCCTCCCAGGCTCAAGCGATTCTCATGCCACAACCTCCCAAGTAGCTGGGATTACGGGTGCCCACCACCACACCTGGCTAGTTTTTATGTTTTTAGTACAGATGGGCTTTCACCATGTTGGCCAGGCTGGTCTCAAACTCC
Source organism: Pan troglodytes (assembly GCF_028858775.2). NCBI lineage: Eukaryota > Metazoa > Chordata > Mammalia > Primates > Hominidae > Pan > Pan troglodytes. The sequence goes on from NC_072404.2 coordinate 11,267,414, forward strand.
TGACCTCTGATGGTCCATCTGCCTTGGCCTCCCAAAGTGCTGGGATTACAGGCGCAAGCTATCGTGCCTGGCCAATGTGTGTGTGTGTTTTTTTTTTTGTTTTTTTTTTTTTTTTTGACAGAGTGTCACTCTTGTCACCCAGGATGGAGTGCAGTGCAATGGCCCGATCTCTGCTCACTGCAAACTCTGCCTCCCAGGTTCAAGCGATTCTCCTGTCTCAGCCTCCAGAGTAGTTGGGATTACAGGCGCCCGCCACCACATCTGGATAATTTTTGTATTTTTAGTAGAGATGGGGTTTCATCGTGTTGGTCAGGCTGGTCTCGAACTCCTGACCTCAAGTGATCCACCCACCTCGGCCTCCCAAAGTGCTGGGATTACAGGCATGAGCCACCACACCCGGCTGTATGTTCTTTATATAGCAAGGAAGAAAAAAAAAAAGTGTGTGTTGACTGCTCCGCCAACCGGCCGTCCTCATCTCTCTCCCTCTCCTTGGGCCTCCCTATTCCCTAAAGCACAACAATACTGAAATTAGGCCAATTAATAATCCTACAATGGCCTCTAAATGTTCAAGTGAATTGAAGAGTCACATGTCTCTCACTTTAAATCGAAAGCTAGAAATGATTAAACTTAGTGAGGAAGGCTTAAGCCAGTCAAAAGCCAAGATAGCCTAGAAGCAAGGCCTCTTGTGCCAAACTGCCAGGCTGTGAATGCAAAGAAAAAGTCCTTGAAGGAAATTTAAAGAGCTCTGGTGAACACACAAATAAGAAAGTGAAACAGGTTCATTGCTGACATAGAGAAAGTTTGAGTGATCTGGAGAGAAGATCAAACCACCCTCAATATTCCTTGAAGCCAAGCCAAATCCTCATCCACAGCAAGGCCCCAACTCTCTTCAGTTCTGTGAAGGTTGAGAGAAGTGAGGAAGCTGCAAAAGAAAAGTTTGAAGCCAGCAGAGATTGTCTCATGAGGTGTAAGGAAAGAAGCTATCAGTTGGGCACGGTGGCTCACGCCTGTCATCCCAGCACTTTGGGAGGCCGAGGCGAGAGGATCATTTGAAGTCAGGAGTTCGAGACCAGCCTGGCCAACATGGTGGTCTACTAAAAAAACACAAAAATTAGCCAGGCGTGGTGGCGGGTGCCTGTAATCCCAGCTACTTGGGAGGCTGAGGCAGGAGAATCACTTGAACCCGGGAGGCAGAGGTTGCAGTGAGCTGAGATTGCACCACTACATTCCAGCCTGGGCAACAGAGTGAGACTCCATCTCAGAGAAAAAAGAAAAGGAAAGAAGCCGTCTCCATAACATAAAAATGCAAGGATAAGCAGCCAGTGTTGATGGAGAAGCTGCAGCGAGTTCTCCAGAAGATCCAGCTAGGGTCACTGATTAAAGTGGCTACACCAACCAATGGATTTGCAATGTGGACAAAACAGCCTTCTAAGAAGATGCCATCTAAGGCTATCATAGCTAGAGAGAAGTCAGTGCCTGGTTTCAAAGCTTCAAAGGACAGCCCGACTCTTGCTGGGGGCTAATGCAGCTGGGGACTTTTAAGTTGAAGCCAATGTTCAATTACCATTCTGAAAACCCCGGGGTCCTTAAGAATGATGCTAAATCTCCTCTGCCAGGGGTCTAGCAGTGGAACAACAGGCCGGCTGCAGTGGCTCACACCTGTAATCCCAGCACTTTGGGAGGCTGAGGCAGGCGGATCATGATGTCAGGAGATGGAGACCATCCTGGCTACCACAGTGAAACCCTGTCTCTACTAAAAAAAAAGCACAAAAAAATTAGCCAGGCATGGTGGCGGGCACCTGTAGTCCCAGCTACTCGGGAGGCTGAGGCAGGAGAATAGCATGAACCCAGGAGGCAGAGCTTGCAGTGAGCAGAGATCACGCCACTGCACTCCAGCCTGGGCGACAAAGCAAGACTCCATCTCAAAAAAAAAAAAAAAAAATGATGCTGAATCACCTCTGCCACTACTCTATCAATGGAAGAGCAGACCAGGTGTGGTGGCTCACACCTGTAATCCCAGCACTTTGGGAGGCCAAGGCAGGAGGATCATTTGAGGTCAGGAGTTCAAGACCGGCTGGGCCAACATGGGGAAACCCCATTTCTACTAAAAATACAAAAATCAGCCACATGTGGTGGTGCACACCTGTAATCCCAGCTACTCGGGAGGCTGAGGCAGAAAAATCACTTGAACCTGGGAGGCGGAGGTTGCAGTGAGCCAAGATCGCACCACCACACTCCAGCCTGGCAAAAGAGCGAGACTCCGTCTCAAAAAAAAAAAAAAAAAAGGGAATAACAAAGCCTTGGTAACAGCATCTCAGTTCACAGCATGATTTACTGAATATTTTAAGCCTGCTGTTGAGACCTATTGTTCACGAAAAAAAATTCCTTTCAAAATACTACTGCTCATTGACAATGTACCTTGTCACCCAAGAGCTCTGAGGGAGACGTACAAGGAGATGAATGTTGGTTCCATGGCTGCTAGCACGGCGCCCATTCTGCAGCCCATAGATCAAGGAGTAATTTTGAATTTCAAGTCTCATTATTTAAGGAATATAATTTGTAAGGCTACAGCTGCCACGGATGATGATTCCTCTGATGGATCTGGGCAAAGTAAATGGAAAACCTTCTGGAAAAAATTCACTATTCTAGGCTGGGTGCAGTGGCTCACGTCTGTAACCCCAGCACTTTGGGAGGCCGAGGCAAGTGGATCATTTGAGGCCAGGAGTTCCAGACCAGTCTGGCCGACATGGCGAAACCCTGTCTCTACTAAAAATACAAAAATTAGCCAGGTGTGGTGGCGGGCGCTTGTAATTCCAGCTACTCGGGAGGCTAAGGCACAAGAACCGCTTGAACTGGGGAGGCAGAGGTTGCAGTGAGCCGAGATCGCACCGCTGCATTCCAGCCTGGGTGACACAGCGAGACTCAGTCTCAAAAAAAAAAAAAAAAAAAAAAAAGAAATTGATTCCAACCCTCGCGGACAACTATGAAAGGCTCAAGACTTCACTGGAGGAAGTTACTGCAGACGTGGTGGAAACAGCAATAGAACTCAAGTTAGAGTGGAGCCTGGAGATGGGACTGAATTGTTGCAATGTCATGAGACATTTGAAAAGATGAGGAGCTGCTTTTTATGGAGGAGCAAAGAAAGTGGTTTCTTGAGATGGCATCTACTCCTGGTGAAGATGCTGTGAACACTGTTGAAATGACAAAGGATTTAGAATATTGCATAAGCTTAGCCGATAAAGCAGCAGCAGGGTTTGAGAGGACTGCTTCCAATGTTGAAAGAAGTTCTATAGGTAAAACGCTATCACAGTATTGCATGTTACAGAGAAATCTTTCTTGAAACAGTCAATCGATGCAGCAAACTTCACTGTTGTCTTATTTTAAGAAATTGCCACAGCCACCCCAACTGTCAGCAACCACCACCCTAATCAGTCAGCAGCCATCAACATCGAGGCAAGACCCACCATCAGCAAAAAGATTACAACTCACTAAAGGTTCAGATGATCGTTAGCATTTTTGGCAATACACTATTTTTAAGATATGTACAATGTTTTCTTAGACATAATGCTATTACGGCCAGGCATGGTGGCTCACGCCTGGAATCCCAGCTCTTTGGGAGGCCGAGGCGGACAGATCACCTGAGGTCAGGAGTTCGAGACCAGCCTGGCCAAGATGGGGAAACCCTGTCTCTATTAAAAATACAAAAATTAGCCAGGCGTGGTGGTGTGTGCTTGTAATCCCAGCTACTCGGGAGGCTGAGGCAGGAGAATCACTTGAATCCAGGAGGTGGAGATTGCAGTGAGCAGAGATCACGCCACTACACTTCAGCCTGGGTGACAAAGCGAGACCGTATCTCAAAAAAAAAAAAAGACATAATACTATTGCACACTTAAGAGACTACAGGATAGTGTAAACATATGCTTTTGGTTTGGTCTTTTATTTTTGAGACAGGGTCTCATTCTCTTGCCTGGGCTTCAGTGCAGTGGCGCATTCTCGGCTCACTGCAGCCTCGACCTCCCGAGCTCCAGTGATCCTATTACATCAGCCTCCCAAGTAGCTGGGACCAGAGGCGCGTGCTACCGTGCCTGGCTAATTTTTCTGTTTATTTTTTGTAGAGATGGGGTCTCGCTCTGTTGCCCAGGCCGGTCTTGAACTACTGAGCTCAAGCAATCCTCCTGCCTTGGCCTCCCAAAGTGCCGGGATTGTAGGTGTGAGCCACCATGCATGGCCAATAATCTATTTTTTAATTAAGGTATGTACACTGTTTTCTCAGACATAATGCTACTGCACACTTAATAGGCAACAGTATAGTTTAAACGTAATTTTATATGAACTGGGAAACCAAAACATTCATGTGACTTGCTTTACTGTGATATTTGCTTTATGGTTTGGAAGCAACCCTGCAGTATCTCCAAGACATGCTTGTGTACCCAAAGGAATGAGAAGGAAGAAAATAACAAAGAGTAGAAACCAATGAAACTAATCACGTCTAGCCAGACTGGCCAAGAAACAGAGTAAGAAGAAACAATCTGTATCAGCAATGAAAAAGGAGACATCACTACAGACCCTTCAGACAGTCAACGCAGAATAAAGGAATAATTTGGACCATATGCCAATACCTTGGGCGGTCTGGGTGAAATGGATGTTTGGGGCTGTATGAATAGCAAGTGTAAATGTCTGAGGGTACTAGCCTGGCTGGTGCATTTAGGGGCTGCGGACAGGATAATGTTGTCCAAGCAATCAGAGTCTGATGGTGGTGGGTCAGACAGGTAGCACTGATCAGAGGGCAGCGGGAAGCCATTTGGAGGTTCTGGGCAGAAGAGTGGCCTGGCCAGGTGTGCACTCTGAAGACACCCTCCAGCTGCTTCTGTATGAAGAATACCTAAGAATAGGTAGCCTTGTAGGGGGCCCTGGTGCCTCTTTCCAGTACTGCCAGGCCTGGAGCCCAGCAAACAATGGCAGGGCATGAGAGGGAGGAGGGGGAAGGCAGGGCCTGGAGCCTGGCTTGGGTGCCACAAATGGGGTTCCAAGACACTGGAGGTCAGGGGTGGGGCTTTGCTCCACGAACCTGCAGAGGGCATGAAGCCAGGGGCAGCTGGGGGGCCTTCAGGGGCAGCGATACCTGTTTTCCTGTCCTAGCCCCTGCCAGGAGAGCCTCATACCTACCCCTACTATGGCTCAGAAAAGGATGCCGGGGGGGTCAGAAGGACCCTCCCCTGCTGGGGCCAGGGGAACTCAGAGCCTGAACACATACATGCATGACCATCTCCATCTCCGGCACTGACCCCAGCTGCAGGTGAGCTGCGTCCGTGTGAGGGCACTCAGCCCAGTGAGAACAGGGAGGGCCCACGAGAGGGTCCCAAGAAGGCAGGGCCCTGATGCAGGGAAACAGTCAGAGACGGAGAGACAGGAAAGACATGGACCGGGGTAAGCGCCAGCTGCCTGCCCAAGTGTGAGTGCCCGCTGCTTTGGTTTACCTATCTGGATGGTGGGCAAGTCAAAGAGAGCTTGGTGCCTGCCCACCCCACCTGACTCCTCCAGGCTCAAGCCCAGGCCACATGAGGCCTGTCCCACCCGTTCTCCCATGGCACAGACCGCACCCCCACCATCCCACAAAGTCTGAATGAGATGCGCTCTCTCTTCTTTCTACCGTGACGTGGCTGTTCCTTCCCCTGCACCTGTGTCTCGGCTAGCCCCACGTCTCTCTCACAGGCCAGACTGGGTGTCACCAACCTGGAGTGGCCCCTGCAAACCCCAGGCTGGGTCAGGGACCTCCATGGAGCTCCCGCAGCCCCTCAAGTGCCCAAAACAGGGCTGTGTTTGCTGGCAGTGTGAGACTGAAGGAGGTCGCCCTTTGCAAGGCAAAGAATCCCCTCCTTGGAGATAGCAGGCCAGGGCCCCTGTCGCCAGCATCCCTGATCAGCACGGGGCTGGCCCACGAGGCTGGGGTTCTGCCCATTCCCAGCTCTGCATCTCTGAGCCTCAGTTTCCTCACCTGTGGGATGGGGCAATGGCGTCCGCCCCTCCCACCCACCCCCACCGCAGCCCGCCTGCTGCCACTTACCCAGCAGGCTCTGCCGCTCCTCTTTCTTCCGGGCCTTCTGCTTGGCCTCCAGCTGTACCACAGACAGGGATGGACCCACCGTGGGGCTGGGGAGGGCGCTGGCGGCGAAGCGTGCCAGCAGGCCCAGCCCACTCTCCTCCAGGCCCGGCGACAGGGCCCGCTCCCGGGCACCCAGCCTGTAGCCGCCACCGCTGGCCTCGTCCTCCTCCTCAAGCTCCTCCTCCTCGTCCTCCTCCTCCGAGCTCTCATCTGGCGTGCAGAAAACAGGGACCGAGTCAGAGCCTTGGCCTTGGCGAGGGCCACCCCCCACCGCCCCCTGGCCCAGAGTGGCCTCTGGGCTCCAGCCTAGTCCCTCAGTCCTGAGCAGGGGGCCGCTGGGGGTGGATGCAGACCCCGCCCACGGGCTCCCCCCATCCGATGGCCCAATGCCCCCGGCCAGCTGAGCCCAACGCGGGCATCCCAGAAAGCCCGGAGGTGGGCAGCGGCCTTGTGTGTCAGGGTGGGCTTCTGTGAGGGGCACCAACATGCACCTGTGCTGTGGCAGGGGCCAGACACACGGACAAGGACTGGAGACAGCGTTCTCCACGGTCACACGCGCACACGCCCCAACACACAACACAGAGGCAGGAGGAGAAGGAAAGAGGAAGCGGAGGGAGGTGAGCAGGGAAGAGGGCCCTGGGGACTCAGGCTAGGGGTTCTGGGCACAGGTGCCCGCGGCAGCTTCGCCAGCTGAGTCCTGGGGGCTGGCGGCAGGAGAAGGTGGAGTTCGGACTCTTCCTGGGGGCCAGGGGACGCCCATGGCTTCAGCCCCGAGAAGGGATCTGGAGTCTAGAGTTGACTCCTGGCATCGCTTGAACCCGGGAGGCGGAGGTTGCAGTGAGCTGAGATCGCATCACTGCACTCCAGCCTGGGTGACAAGAGTGAGACTCAGTCTCAAAAAAATAAAATAAAATAAAGTTGACCCCGGCCGGGCACAGTGGCTCACGCCTGTAATCCCAACACTTTGGGAGGCCGAGGCAGGAGGATCACTTGAGCCCAGGAGTTCCAGACCAGCCTGGGCAACGCAGAGTCCCCGTGACTAATTTTTTAGAAAAATTAATTTAAAAAAATTAAGTTGACTCCTAGCAACTCCCCCATTCTGGGGAGGCTGGGCAAGTCCTCGGCCCTCTCTGAGCCTCTATTTTCTCACCTGCAGCAAGGGGTGACCCTCCCAGCCCACTGGCTCAGCCAAGGCCGGGGTCCAGAGAGAATCATTTGCATGGAGGAGAAAGCGATTTGCAAGCTTAAAGACAATCAAACAGAAACAGGGCCACCCCCGTGACTTGCAGGCAGGAACTGTGCTGTCCCCATGCCCAGGGAGCTAAAGTCAGCTGTGACTCTTCACTCATGGGATGCCCAGGAAGGGCAGGGGTAGACTGAGGCCCAATGGGGTTAAGCACTCGGGCAGTAGAAGAGCAGGCTCGAACCCAGAGCTGGCAGACTGTCTAAAGAAGCCCCAGGGCCGGGCAAGGTGGCTCACTCCTGTAATCCCAGCCCTCTGAGAGGCTGAGGCGGGAAGATCTCTTGAGGCTAGGAGTTCAAGACCAGCCTGGGCGACAGAGCAAACCTTGTCTCTACAAAAAAAAAATTTTTTTTTTTTTTTTGAGATAGAGTCTCGCTCTGTCACCCAGGCTGGAGTGCAGTGGCACGATTTCGGCGCACTGCAAGCTCCACCTCCTGGGTTCACGCCATTCTCCTGCCTCAGCCTCTCGAGTAGTGGGACTACAGGCGCCCACCACCACACCAGACTAATTTTTTTTTTTTTTTTGTATTTTTAGTAGAGACAGGGTTTCACCGTGTTAGCCAGGATGGTCTCCATCTCCTGACCTCATGATCTGCTCGCCTCAGCCTCCCAAAGTGCTGGGATTACAGGCATGAGCCACCACACCCGGCCCCCCCGCAAAAATTTTAAAATTAGCCAGGCGTGGTGGCTTACACCTGCAGTCCTGGCAACTCCGGAGGCAGAAGCGGGAGGATCGCTTGAGCTCAGGAATCCAAGGCTGCAGTGAGTTATGGTGGCACCACTGCAGTCCAGCCTGGGTGACAGAGCGAGACCCTGTCTCAAAAATAAATAGGCCAGCACAGTGGCTCACGCCTGTAATCCCAGCTCTTTGGGAGGCCGAGGCATGTGGATCATGATGTCAGGAGTTCGAGACCAGCCTGGCCAACCTGGTGAAACCCCATCTCTGCTAAAAATACAAAAATTAACCGGGTGCAGTGGCGGGCACCTGTAATCCCGGCTACTCAGGAGGCTGAGGCAGAAGAATCACTTGAACCCCGGAGGCGGAGGTTACAGTGAGCCGCGATCGCACCACTGCACTCCAGCCTGGGTGACAGAACGAGACTCCGTCTCAAAAAATAATAATAAGTAATAAAAACTTTAAAAACATAAAGAAGCCCCAGCCTGCCTCTCTGGTCGGTGACTTAAGATGAGCTTCATCCAGTAACCTTCCCTGCCTGCCTGAGAGTCTGCAGTCCCCGGAGCCCAGCCCAGGCTCTCAGGACAAAGGCAGCTGGCAGACAGGAGGCTCCCTGCACACAAACCAAAACCCCCCACCAAAAAGAGAGACCGTCTTGAGGCAGACACTTGCTTCCAAGGACGGGCAGGTGGAAGGCCTGAGAGAGCAAACTCTGCCCTGAGATGCAATATCCAAAGTGCCACCCATGAGCAGGTGACAGGGGTGCCCATCTGCCTCACGGACCAGAGTGCTGGGAGCGGGAAAGTGACTCTAGGGGCCGCAGGGCTGGAAGGTGGCCCCTTCCAGCAAGAAGAGGTGGACACATGACCCTTTCTCTCCAGGGCGGGGAGCAGTCTAGGCTCGGATAGACAGACGGGGAAGACGGACAGCCAACTCCACAGTCTCCTGCCAACGCCCCAAGCCGCCTGCTTGCTTAAGCAACTTGTGGCCAAAAGTGGTGGCCCCAGAGGTGCCAATGAGGGCAGAGGTTCTGTCTACTCATGTATCGGAGAGAGCCCGGATTTCTGCTGGGCCACCTCAGAGAGGAAGGCGGTGAAGGTGATGAGTCTGAGGAGTCCGCAGAGGAGTAGAGGGAGGGAGGGAGGGAGGGAGGGAGGGAGGGAGGGAGGGAGGGAGGGAGGCAGGAGCCAGAGGGAGAGGGAGGAGGTTTGTTAAGAGGGTGAGAGGGGAGACTGGCCCCCGGAGCAATGGATGAAGCAGGCTGGAGAGGCCAGCCAGGCAGGCGGGGGCAGGCAGGCAGGCAGTGCACACTTGCGATCATTCACATTGCAGGCGTCACATGGCTCTGTCTCCGCCCCAGTGGGCCACAGCGGCAAAGCAGGCTAAGTGTAGGCAGACTTTTCAACAGCGCCTGGGTCCCCCACATCAGGTCTCCCTGGGGTGGGCCAATTTGAGCAGGGTGGTGGGCAGGGGGCTGGTTGTGGGATGGGGGCAGGGGGTTGGACGTGAGGCCAGGGATCTTCCCTTCTAGCCACTCAGGTGCGCAGACTCCAGAAATCTTTCCCATCCAGAGGAATTCTCAAGCAGCTGGGGCTGCGGGGGGAGGGCGAGCTCTGGGTTTCTGGATGCCCGCAACGTCCACGCCAGAGCCCAGAAAGCCGAGAGCAGCCCAATGCCAGCACCTCGGCATGGGAGACCCTCCCGCCTCCCTGCGTGCTTGACAAGGCCACACCCGCTGCTCCTGCGGGGTCTGGTGCACACTCCGCTAGCGTCCGCAGCAGGCTGGGGAGCAGAGGGGCTCTGAGGACCAAGAAAACCTTTCTGGAGTTATCCACACCTGAGGCAATGCAGCTTGCCGAGGGCTGGGGACAGGGAGGGGGAAAAAAAGTCCCATCAAAGTAACCCAAGGAAATGCAGAAAAACTTTTATTATTATTATTTAAAGAAAAAAACAACAACAAAAAAAAGATCTTGGCTCAGGACATGGGGTTGGCGGTGACAGGTTGGTGGTAAATGTCAGAGCGATCTGCTGCTGCCAGACCCGGTGGGGGCGAACCCCGAGGAGGGAGGTGCACGGAGGACAGAAACAAAAGCGTTTTGCCTACCTACGGAGCAACGAGCCAGGCTCGCACCCAAGCTCAGTGACCCGCTGCGCCGTCTGCCCTACTCCCAGCCTTCGCTTTGCGTCCAGAGTGCAGCGTGAGAGCAAATGCAAGAGACCAAAACAGACATTCAAAGCGTCATGGGGAGGGGTCAAGGGTGGAGGGATGGTCGGGCTGCTGGAAGAAGCAGACATACTAGAAAAGCCAAGCCAGTTACGGAGTTTAGTACCAGGTCAGCGAGGCCCTATTACCCAAATATCCCTTTCAAGACCTGCTCAGTGGTGGACTGGCGGGGATGGAGGGGGGCACTGAGGAGCCTGGGCCTCCCCCGCCTCCCCTCACACCCCGCACTCCCCTATCTGGGTCCTGTCCACTTGGCACTGCAGCGTCCAGCCCGGAGCCCCTTCCTAAGAGGCCTAGGGGGCTGCCTGCTTCTCTGTGGGGTCTCAGCTGGGGCAGGAGGGCTCAAAAACTTGGAAGCAGAAACCGTGGCTTTAAGGGGGCATGGGGTGGGGGCGTGGGGTCCAGCCCATGGGGGAGATGGGGGAAAGGGAGGAGGCCGGGGAGGGAGAAGGGGATCGTAAACTAACCCAGCTCATCCACGGACAGCCCGGGCAGGGGGAGGCCTCGGAAAACGAGGCTGGCCAGTGGGTCGGGGGCCTCTCTTCTTGGTCCGGGGTGGTGTTCGCTCAGAGGGGTAGTAGCAGCCCAGGGGAACATGGGCCCCGGGGCATCGTACTCCTCGCCATACCACCTCCTGGTCACCCAAATGGATCTCTGCCAATTTGGAGGGGAGGTCTGGGAGGGGAGGCAGTAGACCAGGAATTCAAGAGCAGGGCTGGAAAAACAGGGCGGGCGGGGGGCGGGGGCAGCATTCAGGTCCCGGGGTGCCCGAGCCAGGTCAAACCCAGGGACACGATGACACCTCCAGACCTTCCTCAGGGAGTAGCTGACATCCAGGTGTGGCTACCCAGGGCCTGGGGGATCCCCTCGGCTGGCCCTAGGGGGAGTTCGCCCTGAAGCAAATCCTAAAACCAGGGCTAGGAAAAAATGTCAGAGATTCACTTGCTTCCCTTTCTTGGGGCATTTCTGGTTGAAGGGCCCGAAAGGCTCACACACATCTAACCCCAGAAGCACAATTCTGACACTGGAAAGGGCAAGGCCAGTGGGTTCTCAGGGGCCTGGCAGCTCTCTCTTGAGAACCGAGGTGGCTGAGGACCCCAGGCTGGGACCAGGCCAGCCTCTCTCCAAACAGAGCACGATGCTCCGTCCCTTGATGCGACAACGGAGCCGCTTTCGTATTGAATGACAGAGACCAGGGGTGTCAAAGGCTCTGGGCCCTGTGCTGCCTACGCACCCTTCAAAACAGAAATACACGTGAGAAGACAAGTGTTTATAAATAATAGTTTTTAACCACTGGCAAGTAAGAATAGAGCTTTAAGAAAATAAAAGACAAAACAAGCAACTAAAAAAACATGATGATGCTGGAGGTGAAGGCGCTTGATTTTAAACCTGAAAAATGAAATGAATGCCAATCGCTACCAGGGATATTTGAATAACACAGGCAAGCGGCAGGCGGCACGGTCCCGTCCCTACTCCTTCTGGGTGGGGAGGAGGGAGGGGAGGAGGTGGGGGAGAAACAAAATGAGAGGGAAGCGTCAACCTAATGTCTAGTAAGGACACAGCAAGAGAGACAAGGCACACAGGTTTAGTTAAAAATGAACTCGATATGTTTAATAAAGCTTGGTATTACCAAAATCGCGGTACAAACATCAAGTCACACGCCCACACGACAGAATTCCATTTACAAAATGTTCCTCGGGAAGCCTCCACCGAACCCGCGCCCAAAGAGAGCCCGAACCAAGCCTGGGGTCTCTGGGTGGGCAGAAAACGTGAGTGCGGCGGTGGGGGGAACTCGGGGGAGGGGGAGGAGGGCAGGGAGGAGGGAAAGTGGAGAAAAACGCAGACTCAAAAGCAGTCCATATAACAGCTCAAAAAGAGCCAGCCGGTGATATTATCACAATGATACAGTACAAATCAAAGCAAAAATCAAAATCATTCGGCTGATAACAGCAGGCTACGCTGCCAAGAACCCAGATGGCAGCCTTCTTGCGGCCATCCGCACGGGCCTCCTCACCCACCATCTCTCCCGTGCGCCCACTCGCTTCCCTCTCGCTCACTCGCACGCACTCTCTCGCTAGGAAACACGGAAGGTATTTTGTGTTTGGAGCTAGTAACCTTGGTCAAACGATTCCTCCGAAGAGTCGCTGAAGGAGGAACGCGCCTCCGCCTCTCGAAGCAGCAAACAAAACGGCTGCTTCCTGCCGGTGGCCGGCTTGGGTTTCAGAGTCCGGGGGGCCGCCAGGCCCCTCTTGGTCAGCTTGGGGCCACCAGCTGCCTTGCTGTTCTTTGCCACCATGCTACACAGGAGGGAAGGCGTCAGTTTGGAGCTGGAGGGGCCTTGGGCGGGCCACTCGTCCTTCAGGAATTCTTCGTCTTCCTCTGAGTCCGTATCTGCAGTCAAAGTAGTTTTTAATAGAGATAAGTCACAGGGCAGCAGGAGCTGGTGTCATTTTATTGGTTTTAATGGTTCTGAGAACGTACTGGAAGGTGCCAGAACAAACAGGTCCGAATACCTAGTAGGCGGCCGTGCAAAGGCCTTGCCCCATGTCACCAGCTCCCCTCCCAGTCCAGGCTTCTCCCTTGCCCCGGGTGCCTCGGTCATTGCACGGCATCTTCCGAGTGCTGGACCCAGGCCCTTCCTAGACTGGATGCTGCCAGCCTCACCCACCAGTCACTCCAGCCTTTCCGGGCACCGGAGGATGAGAGAAGCCCTATGCTCAGGAAGGACTGTCCCCCGGTCACGGTAGTCACTGCCTGTCCTATGGGATTACGATGGCCCAAGGGCGACAACCGCAGAGGACCTGACTCAGGAGGGAAAGGGCTCATGACAGCCAATCATGCATTCTCTTCCCAGTGCCCCTCCCAGCAGCCTCCCAGTGGCAGCACGAAACAGGCCACAGTAAGGGTGTTTACACCATGGGAATGGGCAAACGCTGTTACCGCTAGCAGATCCCTTGCCCTTCTTTCTACGAGCCGGTGCGCCGGCCCACCACTGCTGGCTTCCCCAAAGTCTCCAGCCTAACTATACAACAGAGGACAAGAGTCTTCAAATCTTCCGGGGAGACAACCAGCCAGCTTTGGGAGGGGAGCCTGCCAGGCAGGCAACGCTCCGGCCCCCGCCATGCTCACGCCATTTTGATCTGCTTTTCTTACTGGGCAAGATGGGAAGACAGGGGTTCCAGAGACAGAGAATAATCCCCTGATCTGCTGAAATCCACTCCAGACGGGGGGAACGTGAACCAATACAGCTACAGCTCTGGCAGCACCTGCCACCTCCGAGTCCAAGAGAAACCACATGCACGCATCCATGGCGGGCATTCCTCTGACTGCTCCCACCAACACCTAAGCTTTCACTCCAGCAAGACCCCAACCTCAGGATGGTCCGGCAACTCTCGGGTGGGACAAGGGTCCAGCCCCGCCAGGCTACCAGCCCCTGCCCATCTAACCAGTCAAAGTGCGCTCTCTCTTGTATGCTCCAATCTGTCCCTCCCAAGGCTGTGTCCCAGGCTGGAGAGGCTAAGTGGGTGACAACCAACTTGGCGTCCTACAAGAACCCACAGGGAGGTCGGGTGCAATGGCTTGCATCTGTAATCCTACCACTTTGGCAGGCTGAGGTGGGCAGCTCACGTGAGGCCAGGAGTTCGAGACCAGCCTGGCCAACATGGCGAAACCCCGTCTGTATTTTTTAAAAATACACAAACTGTTGTATTTTCTATTTGTATTGTATTGTGGTGGACAGGGCCTGTTATCCCAGCTACTCCGGAGGCTGAGGTGGGAGGATCACTTGAACCCAGGAGGTGGAGGTTGCAGTGCGGCCGAGATCACACCACTGCACTCCAGCCTGGGCAACAGAGCAAGACATCATCTAAAGAAAAAAAAAAAAAAAAAACCCACAAGGCGTGCCAGCGACCCCTACAATCGAAACTGAAAAAGCAAGAGGACACCGTTCTCGCTTCGACCTCCGTCCAGCTCAGCAACTCCCTGCTGGACACACCCCTACCTCCTTGTGAACCCTGCACTCTCTCTGACCCAGAATTGCAGAAAAGCAGATTATAAAAAATAAACAGAGGAGCGCTCTGCAGAGCCAGGTGAATCCCACAGCCACCGTCCTGCTGGAGCCAGGCCCACTGAATTCCTCACTGCTCCCTGAGTCCGTTTCTCTCATCCAGGACAGTGGAGTTTTCGACACAGGCACGATGGAGTGAGGTTGCCCATTTGACCATTCCCAGACCAGGCACGGCGGCTCATGCCTCTAATCCCAGCACTTTGGGAGGCCGAGGCAGGCGGATCACCTGAGGTCAGGAGCTCAAGACCAGCCTGGCCAATGTGGTGAAACCCCGTCTCTACTAAAAATAACAGCATTAGCTGGGCGTGGTGGTGCGTGCCTGTAACCCCAGCTACTCAGGAGGCTGAGGCAGGACAATCACTTGAACCCGGGAGGCGGAGGTCACAGTGAGCCGAGATCATGCCACTGTACTCCAGCCTGGGCAAAAAGAGCAAAACTCCATCTCAAAATAATAATAATAGTAGTAATAATAAATAAATAAAACGGACATTCCCTCACACGTGCCAAGAGTGAACACACCAGCTCGGAGCACCCCAGAGACATCAGAGACAGAGCACATCTCTGACCTCCAGCTCCACCCCATCCACGTCCACCTGAAAGTGGGGAATTCTTTCAGCTACCACCCAAACTGCATCCACAGACCCCAATCCCTCAGAAGATCAAAAGAACAGCAATCTCCCCCGACTTCCCTGAACCCCCTTCACTTTTCCAAAATGAGCAGAGATTGAGAGAGCAAAAGAAAGCCCCTCCCTTCCCCCTCAGAGTGATGAGTCTCTGGCACTGTCTCTTCCTGCTTGTGCCCACACACTGGCCAGGAGCCTGGGCTACACTGCTCTGATCACACCCGTCCCAATCAAAGAAGCACGGAAACCATGACACTCTCATATGTCCTCAGCACAGAAGGCATGAGCCAGCTGCTTAACTCACACCCATAGGGAGCATCAGTCCTGGTGACCTGCTAGCCTAGGACAGACAAAACACATGCACCCTGAAAAAACTAGCAGCTTAATTCCGTGCCAGGTGCCACGTTCAGCTCTCTGCCCACGTAAGCTCACTTAAGGC
The DNA here is from genome assembly GCF_028858775.2 of Pan troglodytes. NCBI lineage: Eukaryota > Metazoa > Chordata > Mammalia > Primates > Hominidae > Pan > Pan troglodytes. Next base: position 11,282,788 of record NC_072404.2, read on the forward strand.
CCCCAACGACCCCGTAAAGCAGGTGACGATATCTTAACTCTGAGTCCATAAACACTTTTTATTTTCTTAAGAAAACATGCTTTACGGTATCAATAAACATGTCGACTTTTTGCCCTTGACATTCAAACTCCCCCTTCTCCGCCCATGAACCGGCCAGAGCCAATCAAAAGCCCCAGACACACAGAACCAGGCAGCTGCCAATGCAAAAGCTCTCCACCCGCCCCAGGGCCTGGGGATTCCCAGAACAAACACCACTGACACTGACATGGGCCAGAACCCAGGAAGCTCCCTCCTCCTGGCCTCCCTGCAGCTGGCCACAAACTTAGCACCTGTCCACCCTGGGCATGAGGTGCTCTGTCCACAAATACTGAGCAAGCACCCACTACCTGCCAGGCAGCAGGTTCTGGGCCACAAGAGGCCATAACTATGAGGACGCTCCAATCTGACAGTCTCTTGTTAAATGAGATAAAACTCCATTCTTCAGTCCCATCAGGACTGCTCCATTTCAAGAGCTCAATAGCAGCTAGGCAAGGCAGCTCACGCCTGTAATCCCAGCACTTTGGGAGGCGGAGGCAGGAGGATCTCTTGATCCCAGGAGTTTAAGACCAGCATGGGCAACACAGCAACACTCAGCCTCTATAAAAATAAAAATAGTAGTAGTGTGCGCCTATGGTCCCAGCTATTCGGGAGGCTAAAGTGGGATGCTTGCTTAAGGCCAGGAGTTCCAGACTAGCCTGGAAAACAGGGAGACCCCATCTCTACGAAAATAAAAATAAATTAGCTGCACGTGGTGGTACACAGCTGTAGTCCCAGATACTCAGGAGGTTCAGAGGGGAGGATTGCTTGAGCCCAGGCACCAGCCTGGGAAACACTTCAAGACCCTGTCTCTACAAAAAATTTTAAAAATTAGCCGGGTGTGGTGGTGCTCACCTAGTCCCAGCTACTCGGGGGGCTAAGGCAGGAAGATCACTTGAGCCCAGGAGCTCGAGGCTGCAGTGAGTTATGATGGCCCCACTGCACTCCAGCCTAAGCAATAAGAAGAGACCCTGTCTCAAAAAACGCAAGGCACAGTAGCTCACGCCCATAATCCCAGCACTTTGCAGGCCGAGGCAGGTGGATCACCTGAGGTCAGGAGTTCAGGACCAGCCTGGCCAACATGGCAAAACCCCGTCTCTACTAAAAATACCAAATTAGCTGGGTGTGGTGGCACAAGCCTGTAGTCCCAGTTACTCGGGAGGGAGAGCCAAGGGAATCGCTTGAACCCAGGAGCTAGAAGTTGCAGTGAGCCAAGATCGCACCACTGCACTCCAGCCTGGACGACAGAGTGAGACTCCGTCTCAAATTAAAAAAAAAAAAAAATAGTGGGACACAGCCATGATGGCAGCAGGTTCCAGTGGGTAGGTGGGTCGGGCCGAACCAGGTTTAACCCCGAGTCGCCTCTCCGCACCCGAGCGCACACACTCCCCTCTGGCTCTCGGGCCACATCATCCCCAGTAACAACATGGGGGTACCACTGTCAGAGCTGCCACAGACACAGTAACGCCAATGAACCCCTGCATCCATAGCCGAGCACGGTGGGCGCTCCATAAACACTGCTTCCGCCAACACTTCGCGACAAAGCCGTGGTCCGCAACAGACGGCATGCTTCCTGTGGGTAGGGGAGTCCGGTCACCTCTAGGACCCTCAAGAGCAGTCGCGCTCCAGGCCTCTCTAGGCCAAACAGCCGCAAACTCTATGACGCGCAAGGCCTCCTCGCCTATGACATCCGGTAGGCAAGCGGAGGGCGGGCAAGACAGGGCCGACGGAGGTCGGGTCCCAACCGCCAATCACGGGCGCCCACCAATCACAGGCACCTGCCTGGCATCACACCCGCCAGTCACAGGCATATCCGCTTCAGGCGGCCTCCCCCCCACTTCCGGCTTGGAGGCCATGCCAAGCTCAGGCACTGTAGTGCGCCCCAGAGAGAGAGAGAGAGAGCGAGAGCGGGGGGGGGGGGGGGGGGGGGGGGGGGCGGAGGAGGACGGTGGAGAGAAGAGGGGAGAAAAGGAGAGAAGCAGCGGACCAGAGGTGGCGCGGCATACGCTACTTACTGTAAGAGTAGCTGCTCACTTCCGAGGCAAACGGGGAATGGGCCGACTTGGGCTGGCCTCTGGCCTTGAACCCCACCTCCATCTTCCTGGTTTTGGCTGCCCTTTTGTGTTTACCTTCTCTGGAGGATTTCAGAGACAGGCCGAGGCCCTTGGCCAGCGCCTTCCTGTCCTTCCCCAGCAGGCTGTCGTAAGGAGTCAAGTACCTGCCGCAGCCCCCGCTAGTTTTCGATTTCCCCCCAGCACTGTCCGAAAACTTGAAGGGCGACTTCAACTTGTCCTGCTTGGTGAGGGAGAGGGCCTTGTCGAGCTTGCTTGCCAACTGCTCCTGGTCGCTGGCCATCTTCTTCTTCTTAATCTTTAGCTGGAGAGGGAAGGTGGGTCATGGGTTAAAAGATTTGACAAAACAGTGTAGTGGGTTTCAGTGCACATGCTCTGCCCAGCCTGGGCTCCAATCCTTCCCCTGCCTCTGATTTAACTCCTCTTAGCATGCATATATATTTATTATTTTTTTTAGAGACGGAGTCTCGCTCTGTCGCCCAGCCTGGGGTTCAGTGGCGCGATCTCGGCTCACTGCAACCTCCACCTCCCAGGTCCAAGCATTTCTCCTGCCTCAGGCTCCCGACTAGCTGGGAGTCGCAAGTCACTGCAGCCTCGACCTCTGGGCTCTGTGACCCTCCCGCCTCAGCTTTTCTGGTAGCTGGGAATACAGGCGTGCGCCACCACTCCTGGCTAATTTTTATTATTTTTATTTTTGTAGAGCTGGGGTTTCATCATGTTGCCCAGGCTGGTCTCAAACTTTGAGGCTCAAGCCATTCTCCCACCTCAGCCTCCCAAACTGTTGGGATTCCAGGCTGACCACGACTGGCCAGCTTCAATGTGTAACTCTGTAAAATGGGGGTACTTGTGTCTGGGTATCGCAAGGTGCCTTTGAAGATGAACTCAGATAAGGTATGCAGTGACCACAACGTCTGGTACAAGGTAACCACTTATTAAATAGCTGGTGCTGTGGTTACACTGATCGCTGGCCCTGGCTTTCCGTGGCACTGCTTGGTGCCTCCTAAGGAAGTACTTCTACCAAGTGCTGCTGCCGATGGCCTGGAGAAGGCAGCCGGATTAAGGGAGGAGGAAAGGAATCAAGATCAAAAACCCAGATTGAAGCGCAGCTGATATGCCTATCTCAGCCACCTACAGCAGCTGACAAAGTACTAGTGCACACTCCAAACCAGTTCATCCAACTAAAGGGGCCGAAGCTGCCAAAAAAAAATGCCTCAAGTGTTCCTTGGATGCCTGAAGCAGAAAGAACGATTAGAGATTTCACAGATTAAATTCCTGCCTGCATGTCTATCGTCAGCTGTAGTCATTTGTTGAAGCGAAACACGCAGTTTCAAAGCCATTAATGCCCCAGGTTTGAACATTTTATCTCGATTTTCTTTAATCAGGTGACATTTCTTAAGGAAGAAAAAGGCTGGGATGGTGTCAATTAAAACAAAAGCATCCCTCACCACAATCTGAAAGTCACAACGATCTGGTGTAACGCCGGCAATCTTTCTTCTCTTAGACCCCGTCTCCCTCCATGAGCCTGTCCCTCTCAGCCAAGTCAACCAGAATACCCCTCAGCTGGGTGCAGTGGCTCACACCTGCAATTCCAGCACTTTGGGAGGCTGAGGTAGGCAGATCACCTGAGGTCAGAAGTTCGAGGCCAGCCTGGCCAAGATGGTGAAACCCCATCTCTACTAAAAATACAAAAATTAGCTGGACATAGTGGTGGGCACCTGTAATCCCAGCTACTTGGGAGGCTGAGGCAGGAGAATCGCTTGAACCTGGGAGGCGGATGTTGCAGTGAGCCGAGATCGTGCCACGGCACTCCAACCTGGGTGACTGAGTGACTCTGTCTCAAAAAAACAAACAAAAAAAAACTACCCCTTTGCACTGGACTTTATGGGGAAGGATGGCAAGGTACATTAGTATTTACAAAAAGGCACCTTAAGTGGATGATTTCAATGTTCTGAAGAAATAAGAAGAATCAAGGAGTTGGCTCTCAGCCCATTACCCCTGGAGAGTTCAGAGAGGAAATTACCATGGCACCAAGCCCTTGTTTCTTAGAACTACGGAATGGCAAAGCTGCTCATTAAACAATTACACCATTAAACAACAGAGCAATTGTATTACTTGGTTAAGAACTTGTGTCTCTCCTTGGCTTTAGCAAAGGGTCATGCAGCACACAGAGGGAGATAGCTTTTAGGCCTCCTGTCTCTGAGGCTGTGTTACGTCGGTAGGTCTCTGACCTCCTCTGGGCCTTAATCTCCCCCTCTGTACAATAAGGAAGATTGGAGAAGAGTCATTCTGGCATTAAAGACAACCACTTCTAAGGTTTCTGTACAGGAACAAGGGGCCTGCGAAGGGAGCGTGAACTCTTAACACACCCTCGACACCTCCCTGAAAGATCTCACACACCTGGAAGACTGGGTTACTCACCTGACTGATGAAGTCGGACGAGGCCTCATGTTCATCCCAAGTCTGGTTCCTCCCCCTGGCTTTCCCCATTCCGATGAGGGCATCGTGTTCCTCCTCAGACCCCTTGTGTCTCTTTCTTATCCCTGCTCCGAGCTCGTAATCATCTGATGTCAGTAGAGACTTGCTGCTTAGCCTGAAACGCAGACACACTGCCGGTCAGCACCCTGGCCAGACAAGACTCGCAGGCTGAGGTCCACCCTCATGGCCCTGAAGGGTTGGGCTCTGGACCCTGAGCGTGGACAGTGATGGCAGAGTGATGGGCACGGGGAGATGGATCTTGTAAAACAACAGTGCTGGAATTCTGGGATATTTGTGAATGAGGCAGAATGAGAGTTTAAGGTGAAAGAAGGAAAAAAGCATTTTCTTTCTTGTGCGCTTTTACGCGTACACTCACACACACACACATCTCTGTGCGGTCAGATACCTATTTACCAAATCGTGCCAAGAACAAAGATCAGAAACGCCAAGGAAATCCACCAGGATGGCAGGGGGAGTTTAGAACACAAGTGTACACGAAGGAGGATTCCAGTCTCTCTTTTCCAGTAAGGGAAAAAAAAAAACGAAGAAGGAGCCACTTGCTGGTCTCTGGAATCCCGTGCGCAGTGGGGACACAGACATGGCTTAGAAGCCCCACTTGCTTGCTTTAAGCTGAAACTTCACAGGTGATCGAAACAGCCGATCTGTACTTGGCACTCACTCACTGTGTGTCTTGCACTGTGTTAGTGGCTTTATATTTTGGCCACAAACGTTTGCTGCTGCTGTATTTTATTTATTTATTTATTTATTTATTTATTTATTTTTAGATGGAGTCTCACTCTGTTGCCAGGATGCAGTGCAATGGCTCGATTTCAGCTCACTGCAACCTCTGCCTCCCAGGTTCAAGCAATTCTCCCACCTCAGCCTCCCGAATAGCTGGGATTACAGGCACACACCACCACACCTGGCTAATTTTTGTATTTTTAGTAAAGAAGGGGTTTCTCCATGTTGCCCAGGCTGGTCTCAAACTCCTGGCCTCAAGTGATCAGCCTGCCTTGGCCTCCTAAAGTGCTGGGATTACAGGCGTGAGCCACCGTGGCCAACCTGTGTACTTATTTTTTTATAGATGAGAAAACAGGCTCGGAAAAGCTAACACCTGGCCCGAGATCGGTCACACTAAGGGGTGGTGCTGGGACTCAATAACAGGAAATTTAACCAGTGCAGGCCACACCCCTGACCACCACGCTGCTGGTGGCCACAGCCTCCTGCCCTCTTCTCCGGGAAACTCTCCCTGTCCCTGCTGCGGCTGGTGAGGGAGATTTCTACCTCTCTCCATCCTCTCTTCGGTCAGAAACATCCAAGAATGTTAAATGCAAGACATGGGGGCCTTGGGACTGTTTTATCCTGAGAAGAACTGTGGCCTTCCCACTGCCTCTCCTGTGCCCTCCGAAGGTCCCCCCACGCTCCTTCTGCTTCCTCAGGGCAGGTCTTGAGCCGCCTAGCGTCTACCCGACCCTCCTGCCCCAGGCTCCGAACACTCCGACCCCTTTCCTTGACGGGCCCCTTTCCGATCGTGCTACAGACACCGAGGGAAGGACGAAGCATCTTTTCTGTGCACGCCTAGCCCTGCGGGAAAAGCTCTCATTCCAGCTGGCGTTCAGAAAGACCCACACAGGCGCCCCACAAGGCTGCGACCGCCGCCCGAGGAGGAGAAGCTTGTCCCCAAGTGCCAGAAGGGGCCAGCCCTGGTCTCGGGGCAAGCCAGCAGGTCCGGCACGGCGGAGACCGAGCGACAGCCGGGTCATAGCCCGTCCCAACAAGCAAGGCTGGCAGCCCAGCGGGTCCTTCCGCAGGGAGGAGGCGCATGGAAAAGAGGAGGAATTAGGCCCTAGGCGTGAGGAGGCAGGCGTGGCAGGAAGACAGGTGAAGCGCTGGGTTAGGACACGGGAAAAATCTGTCGCAGGAGCCATCCTCCCGGCTCAGCACCGGCCTCGCTCCCTCCTGGCCCGGGCAGCACAGGCCGTGCTCCCCGAGGGCCACTGCTGCGGGTAGGTCAGAGCCCGAGGGACGCGAGGTCCCCCAGCACCCCGAGGCAGGCCCTGCGTGGGGCCCGGGCTCCTCCCCTCAAGCTGTGTGCCAGTCCCCGACCCACCGAGGGGCCAGCCTTACTTTCCGCTACTGTGGCCGCTCTTCCCTCTCTTGCGGGGGGGCGACAGGGCGCTCGGGGCGTGGGTCCGTTTCCGCGGCCTGCCAGGGCCTCTGCGTGCCAAGCTTCTATGGGGTTCCTCGCGCCTGTCCCTTAAAAAGAATCACACGCTTGGCTGTGACGCTGGGGGGCGGGCGGGGCGCGGAGAACGGGCACACGATGCACACACGGCGCCGGGTCCACGCACACCTCGACGGCTGCTGCGCGCCTGGGGGCCTGGTGGGCCGGGGCAGGGGCCCCACGGGGCGGGCGGGGGACACACTCACTCGGAGTCCCGGCGGCGCTGCAGCTTCACCAGCTCCCGCTGCTTCTCCTTGTACTGGCGCTGCACCTCGGCCAGCCGCATCCGGAAGTCCAGCTCCAGGGCATCCATGTCCTCCAAGGAGGACTTCATGGCGTACATCTGGGGGAAGAACCGGGAGAGGAGGAGGGGGTGAGGATGCCACTGCCTAACGACGCCCACCGCCCACCCAGATGCCCCTGAGGAAGGGGAGACTGCACTGGGAGCTGGGGCTCGAGTCCCACCGCTGCCACCTCCTGACTGTGGCCATGGCCTCATCGTATGCAAGGGACCCTGTGCTGGCTCTGCGGGGCTGTGGCAGTGCTCAATTAGATGTCATGCCTGAAGCACAGTGCTTGCGTGTGACACCTGCTCCATCAGTGAGGGCCACTGTGTCGTTTATAAACGGAAGGCTCAGCAAGGGGATGCTGCAGCCCCAGTCCCCGTGGGCACCTAAGGCCAGAGCTACATGTGACCCTGGGCTACTCTGTTTCCAGTGGATCACACCGCGACCTGTGTGATGAGCCTGACATGCTAGCAGACAGGTAAACTGAGTCCCCGAGAAGGGCAACCACTTGACTGGGACCACACAGCACATCAGCACAAGGAGCTGAATGTAGCTCAGGCCTCTCTGGCGCCAAAGCCAGCCACGCCCCAGGCAGTAGGGCACCTCCACAGAGGGGCCTCCCACCCAGCCTCCCCCTCGGACCCCAGGGAGGAAGCAGCCAGCCGCTCACCCGCTCCTCCTTCTTCCGCATCCAGCTGTACTTCTTGTTGGGCTTCAGCTCCCGCGGGAGCCGCAGGTTCTTGAGTGGGTCCACCACGGGCCCATCCAGCACCTCCCTCAGCATGTGGCTGCCAGCTGCCAGCAGACTCTCCAGGGAGGGCCGCGCCACCAGGGCCCGCTCCACACCTGTGGACAGGAGGTAGGTAACAGGGCGCTGCCGCCACCCCTTCCCCAACCCCAAACGGGGATGCCGAGGCCCAAAGTAAGCGCAGGCCCCAGGCCACACGTGCCCATCCCCCAAGGTGCTGAGTAGACAGAGGCCTTTGTGACATGCCGGAAGTCCTGAGCATCTCTAAACAAGAACGGGGAGAAGGCCAGGCATGGTGGCTCACGCCTGTAATCCCAGCACTTTGGGTGGCTGAGGCGGGCAGATCACCTTAGGTCGGGAGTTCAAGACCAGCCTGGCCAACATGGTGAAACAGTGAAACCCCACCTCTACTAAAAATAACAAAAACTAGCCGGGTGTAGTGGCACACGCCTGGAATCCCAGCTACTCGGGAGACTAAGGCGGGAGAACCACTTGAACCCGGGAGGCAGAGGTTGCAGTGAGCTCAGTTTGCACCACCGCATGCCAGCCTGAGCAACAGAGCAAGACTCCATCTCAAAAAAAATAAATAAATAGGCCAGGCGCGGTGGCTCACGCCTGTAATCCCAGCACTTTGGGAGGCCGAGGCGGGCGGATCATGAGGTCAGGAGATGGAGACCATCCTGGCTAACATGGTGAAATCCCATCTCTACTAAAAAATACAAAAAATTAGCCGGGTGTGGTGGCAGGCGCCTGTAGCCCCAGCTACTCAGGAGGCTGAAGCAGGAGAATGGCGAGAACCTGGGAGGCGGAGCTTGCAGTAAGCCGAGATGACGCCACTGCACTCCAGCCTGGGCGACAGAGGGAGACTCCATCTCAATCAATCAATCAATCAATCAATCGAACAGGAGAGAAGGCAGCACGCCTGGCACAGGGTCCTGTGCTCTATTCACAGAGTACAGGCTAGGCACAGCATAAGCCTCCAGAGGGAGGGCCTCCAAAGACCGAAGGGTTCTTTCCAGCAGTACGGCTCTCCTTCCACTTATTTGTACGTGCATTTTTCCATAGTGAATATGCATGGCTCTTATAATCAGAAAAAAGCCCAGGATGAAAAACACAAACCAAGCAGAAAGGTGTAAAAAAAAAAGACAGCCTGCTTCCTTCCTCCTCCAACACACAGGTCCCTCCCTCGGGAGGCTACTGTGGGTGCAGTTTCCAGTAGACAGTTCCAGAAATGATTATGCATATTCAAATGCACACGACATCCACGGGCATCCTTTAAAATATAAAAATAAGCCGGGTGCAGTGGCTCACGCCTGTAATCCCAACACTTTGGGTTGCCAAGGCAGGTGGATAATTTGAGGTGAGCAGTTTTGAGACCAGTCTGGCCAACATGGTGAAACCCTGTCTCTATTAAAAATTCAAAAATTAGCTGGGCATGGTGACAAGCACCTGTAGTCCCAGCTATTCAGGGGTTGAGGCATAAGAACTGCTTAAACTCAGGAGGCAGAAGTTGCAGTGAGCTGAGATTGAGCCACTCCAACCTGGGCAACACAGCGAGACTCCAGCTCAAAAACAAAATTAAATAAAATATAAATGTAAACTGGGTGCCTGTAGTCCCAGCTACTCGGGAGGCTGAGGCAAGAAGATCACTTGAACCCAGGAAGTTGAGACTGCATGATCACACCACTGCACTCCAGCCTGGGCAACAGAGCGAGCCTGTCTCAAAGAAAACACACACACACACACACACACACACACACACACACACACACACACACACGATCTCAGGCTGGGCACGGTGGCTCATGCCTGTAATCCCAGCACTTTGGGAGGCCGAGGCGGGTGGATGGCTTGAGGCCAGGAGTTTGAAACCAGCCTAGCCAACATGGTAAAACCCCCTCTCTACTAAAAATACAAAAATTAGCTGGGCATGGTGGTGACCACCTGTAATCCCAGCTACTTGGGAGGCTGAGGCACCAGAATCGCTTGAACCCAGGAGGCAGAGGTTGCGGGGAGGCATGATAGCCCCACTGCACCCCAGCCTGGGCAACAGAGGGAGGCTGTCTCAGGAAAAAAAAAAAAAAAAAAGATCTCAATCAATACATACTGTATCACATTTTGCTTTTTTTCTGCTTAATGCCTTTTCTCATATTAGCACAAAGCAAACATCTACCTCCTCATTATCAGCTTGGACCTTATAAAAACTGCCATCTCTAAAGGTCAAAAACACTAGAATGCCAGCAATTTGAAATGGCCAAACGTGCAAAGGAGCCTACGCAGAATCATGCGGGGGGGCGGGGCGGAAGGGCAGCCTAGAACACTCTTGAATTGATGAGTTTTGAGTCATCTAAGTCATCTCCCATTGATGGCATTTAGATTGTTTCCTATCTTTTCAAGATAGGGTCTCACTCTGTCCCCCACCCAGGCTGGAGTTCACCATCACACGTCACCACAGCCTCAAGCTGCCAGGCTCAAGCAATCACCCTGCCTCAGCCTCCTGAGTAGCTGGGACCACAGGCATATGCCGTCACACCCGGCTAGTTTTTGTATTTTTTTGTAGAGATGGGGTCTTGCTATGTTTCCCAGGCTGGTCTTGAACTCCTGGGCTCAAGTGATCCTCCCGCCTCAGCCTCCCAAAGTGCTGAGATTACAGGCGTGAGCCACCGTGTCCGGCCTCCTATCTTTTTGTAATAGGAGCACATGGGCACATAGCTGGGACACGTGTGACAGGAAGAACCTCACCAGTGTGATGAATATGACCAGGTGTGTGCAGTTCTCTCTCTGATAAATACTCCCCCTACCCTCCAGGAAGGGTGCTCCAACCACAGAGATCTTGCTTTAGTCTCTACCAAATTTAAATGAGTTCTATTATAATTTTTCAATTGACATTTCATTTTTTTAATGCACACGGGGTCTCGCCATGTTGCCCGGGCGGGTCTTAAACTCCTGGGCACAAGCAGTCCTTCTGCCGCGGCCTCCCAAAGTATTGGGATTGCAGACGTGAGCCACCATGCCCGGCTGACATTTTCTTTGTGATCTAAAATACCAATTTTTGGCTGGGTGTGGTGGCTCACGTCTGTAATCCCAGCATTTTGGGAGGCCGAGGCGGGCGGATCATCTGAGGTCAGGAGTTCGAGACCAGCCTGACCAACATGGAGAAACCCTATCTCTACTAAAAATACAAAAAACTAGCCGGGCCTGGTGGCGCATGCCTATAATGCCAGCTACTCAGAAGGCTGAGGCAGGAGAGTCGCTTGAACCTGGGAGGCGGAGACTGCGGTGAGCCGAAAACCATATTCTCTATTGGCAGTGTGCAAAGTTCCAGAGACAGACATGACTAATGATGCTGCTGAGGGGGAGCTTCTCTTCCTTGGCACTATTCACATTTCACTATTCATTCGCATCTCTGCTGGGGGCTTGTCCTCTGCCTTCACTGTAGGGTGTCTTGCTGAGTCCCTGCCTTTACCCACTAGATGGCAGTAGTGCTCCCCCCAAGCTGTGACAACCAAAAATGTGGTTGCCAATGTCCCCTGGAGGAACAAAATCATCCCTAGTTGAGAATGCTTGTTTTGCTCTTCTTATATCTTTTTTTTTTTTTTTTGTGAGACAGAATCTCACTCTGTCGCCCAGGCTGGAGTGCAGTGACCAATCTTGGCTCATGCAACCTTCGCCTCCTGGATTCAAGCAATTCTGCCTCAGTCTCCGGAGTAGCTGGGACTACAGGTATGTGTCACCACACCCAGCTAATTTTTTTATTTTTAGTAGAGATGGGGTTTCCCCATGTTGGCCAGGCTGGTCTCAAATTCCTGACCTCAAGTGATCCGCCTGCCTTGGCCTCCCAAAGTGCTGGGATTGCAGGCGTGAGCCACCGCGGCTGGCCGCTCTTCTTATATCTTTAGGGAAACTGAGGCCACAAAGCCGCAAACCTGATCAGCTCCCAAAAGTTGATGTTAGATTGAAACCATCTCACCCACCCCATACCCCCGCCTCGAGGTCCTGCGAGACATAAGAGTCTACAATGTCAGGTAAGGATGGAGGGCTGTTCTGTTCTCCAAGAGGGGACCAAGGTACAACTCTGTCACCTCCTTCACCCTCCCACAAACCTATTATCCCTAAGCTCTTAACTGATCAGGCAAGGGACGCCCAAGTGACCTCTAGGCCAGTGGTGATGGGTTCAGTCGTGTCCCCACTAATTTAATATGCAAGAGTCCTAACCCCTAGTAACCTCATTAGGTAACCTCTGTGGGAGACAGGGCGTTTGCAGAGGTGGTCAAGTTCAAGTCATGACAGTGGGCCTTCATTCCGTAAGGCTGGTGTCCTAATAGGGTGGAGAATTCTGGGCTGGGTGCAGTGACTTACACTTGTAATCCCAGCACTTTGGGAGGCTGAGGCGGGCGGATCACTTGAGGCCAGGAGTTCAAGACCAGCATGGCCAACATGGGGAAACCCCGTCTCTACTAAAAATACAAAAATTAGCTGGATGTGGTAGCATGTGCCTGTAATCCCAGCTACTTGGGAAGCTGAGGCAGAAGAATCACCTGAACCCAGGAGGCAGAGCTTGCAGTGAGCGGAGATCACACCACTGCACTCCAGCCTGGGCAACAGAGGGAGATTCTGTCCCAAAAATAATTAAAAACAAAAACAAAAACCAGTACCAGGTGGGAAGACCAAGGGAATGTTTTTTGTTTTTTGTTTTTTTTTTGAGATGGAGTTCCACTCTTGTTGCCCAGGCTGGACGGCAGTGGTACCATCTCGGCTCACTGCAACCTCCGCCTCTTGGGTTCAAGTGATTTTCCTGCCTCAGCCTCCCGAGTAGCTGGGATTACAGGTGCCCGCCACCACGCCCAGCTAACTTTTGTATTTTTAGTAGAGATGGGGTTTCACCATCTTGGCCAGGCTGGTCTCGAACTCCTGACCTCAGATGATCTGCCCGCCTCGGCCTCCCAAAATGCTGGGATTACAGGCGTGTGCCACCGTGCCTGGCCAACCAAGGGAATTTTGATTTTCTTCTACCCAAAAAGAAAAAAAAAGTTTCTATTGAACTATTTTCGTGAGAGAAAAGCAGCAATGAACTTTAGGACAAGCGCCTCCCAGTGGGGAGGGGGGCGTTGCTCACACAGGCCAATGGCAGCGTGGCTTCTCCAGGCTTCCTTGAGGGCCATCTGACCATGACAGTCACAAAGCCTTGAAAAATGTGGCCTTGTTTGGACCCAACAGTTCTACCTCTGGGCATACAATCCCAGGCAAATCAGAGATATGGACAAAGTTTTTTTTTCTTCAAGGATAACCATCATGTTATTTGCAACGGAGGAAAAAAAAAAAACAACTTTGTTTTAAAGCAGACGAAAATGCCTGACCATCTAAGACTGGGTCATCAAGGGCCAGGGCCAACCACCAGGCAGAAAGTTGGGCAGTCCCTAAAACAATGATTTTTTAAAAACCACAGCTTTAAGCCGGGTGCTCACGCTTGTAATCCCAGCAATTTGGGAGTCCAAGGTGGGAAAATCACTTGAGTTCAAGAGTTCGCGACCAGCCTGGCCAACATGGCGAAACCCCATCTCTACTTTTTGTAAAAAAAAAAAAAAAAAAAAAAAAAAAATTAAAAAACCCACAGCTTTGAAAAATGTTTAATAAAGAACATTTTAAGTAAAATGTCCGGGCGCAGTGGCTCACGCCTGTAATCCCAGCACTTTGGGTGGCCAAGGCGGGTGGATCACTTGAGGTCAGGAGTACGAGACCAGCCTGGCCAACATGGTGAAACCCCATCTCCACTAAAAATACAAAAAGATAGCCAGGCATGGTGGTGCGTGCCTGTAATCCCAGGTACTCAGGAGGCAGAGGCAGGAAAAATCGCTTGAACCTGGGAGGCGGAAGTTGCAGTGAGCCGAGATGGCACCACTGCACTCCAGCCTGGGTGACAGAGTGAGACTCTATCTCAAAAAAAAAAAAAAAAAAAAAATTTAAGTGAAAAGGGCAGGGCAGGTTACAGAACACTATTTACAAAAAGATCTTAATTTGAGAAGTAAATATGTGTATGTGTGTTCTAGAGGAAATATACTAGAACACTGGCAGGGATATCATCTCTTCAACGGGTGTTGCCCCGGCCCTTCCTCCAAACCAGTTCTAGGCCCAGTTTTCCATGCTGAACATCAGTCATTCTGTGTCTGGCCCAGCATTCAGTGCCCTTTCTGCTGAAGGCATCCCATTCTCTTTGAGAACTACCCTCCCTTCCCTACACCCCAGAGGCAACACATCCCAGATCAAAGGACAGGTAATGATCAGCGCAGCCCATGTCCCAGAACTCAGTTTGATGCCCGCAAAAAGCATGAACCGAGGCTGGGAGCGGTGGCTCACACCTGTAATCCCAGCACTTTGGGAGGCCAAGGCAGGCGGGTCACTTGAGGTCAGGAGTTCGAGACCAGCCTGGCCAACATGGCAAAACCCCATCTCTACTAAAAATACAACAATTAGCCAGGCATGGTGGCACATGCCTGTAATCCCAGCTACCTGGGAGGCTGAAGTAGGAGAATCACTTGAACCCGGGAGGGCGGAGGCTGCAGCGAGCCGAGATGACGCCACTGCACACCAGCCTGGGTGATAGAGGGAGACTATGGCTCAAAAAAAAAAAAAACAACAACAACAAAGCATGAACCGCAGTCAGCCCTTGAGAATGAATCTCAGTGTTTTTGCCAAAGCTAGCAAGAAAGAGGTGGCCTCTTTCGGAAGGCTGCTGAGCAGGCCCAGGGACCTGGGAGGAACTGACAGACCACCCCCCACCCCAGTGAGGACAGTAAGTCGGCCTTGAATGAGGCCAACAGAGAGAAAAGTCGAACAGCAAGAGGGAAGGAGGGAAGGAGACAGGGACACAGAGAGAGAGAGACTAGGGAAGGGCCTGTGTAGGAAAAGAAAAACTTGGTTTCTTGGCTTGAACACCTAGATCCAGCCATACCTGAAATTACCTAATTACTGCCGGACTTCAGTTCCAAGAGCCAATTAATTCTCTCCTGCCTAAACCAATTTAAATGAGAGTTTCTGTTCCTTGCAACCCAAGAAATCCTGCTAAAACACACCATCAATAGAATGAGAAATTTCACCACCAGGAAACCCACAGACTGGCTGCACAGTGCAAACACACTTAACATGCCACTCACTCAACAGGACGCTTAAAAATGCTCGAGATGGAACATTTTGTTATGTGTATCTTACCACAATTTTTAAAAAAATTAATATGAATAAACCATATTCCGGGTTTTTCATAATTTAAAAATCTTATAAAAAAATGTTTAAGAGGCCGGGCACAGCGAGCGACTCACACCTATAATCCCAGCACTTTGGGAGGTCGAGGTGGGCAAAATCACTTGAGTCCAGGAGTTTGAGACCAGACTGGGCAACAGAGCAAGACCCCATCTCTAAAAAAAAGAACTTTTTAAAAAGTTAGTTGGGCATGGTGGTGGACGCCTGTAGCCCAAGCTACTGGGGAGGCTGGGGAGGGAAGATCACTTGAGCCCAGGAGTTTGAGGCTGCAGTGAGCTAAGATTGTGCCACTGCACTCCAGCCTGGGCAACATAGCAAGACCCCATCACCACAAAACTAAAATTCACGAATCTGCAGAACTCAGAGGTCGCGCACTCTCACCTCCCATCTCTTGGCTCCTCCTCTCCAGCTCCAGCTCTGCGATCTCACTTAGCAGGGTGATGCCATGCAGGAAGCTCTGCTCCAAGACAAGGCTCTCGGCTGCTTCCAGCTTCTCCAAGGCCTGGGCTCCAGCAGCACCCGGGGAGGGCAGAGGCCTGGCCTGGGGCAGCTCCGCAGCTGCCGCTAGGGCGTTCATGCCAGCCAGTGGGTCCTCCAGACTGGGCAGGAACTGGTCAGAGCTTGCCTCTTCCAGGAAGCAGGTGCTGCCGGGTACAGGCACGGCCTCTTGGGGCTCCAGGCTCGGGTACTGTCCCTCCCCGGCGGGCACGTCACAGTCTGACATTTCTAGGGTGGGCTGGGACTCGCTCGGTGCCACCTGCGCCAGGCCTTCCTCGGGCACTGCCTCCACCACGGGCACCGCCACAGGCACCTCCACCGGCTCCTCCTTGGCCTCCACCAGCGTCTCGGTTGTCAGCTGCACCCCCAGGTCCAGGGCGGCGGTGCAGGGTTCTGTCCGGCCCGGGGAATCCACCCGTGGTTCAGGCCCCTCCACAAAGTCTGGACACTCAGAGGGCTCTGCGCAGCTCTGCCCGGTGGCACTCAGCACCTGGGCCTCCAACAGGCCACCTCCACAACCCCCTGCAGGGCTGGGGGTAGCCATGGCTTCCGCGGCGGGCAGTGGCAGCGGCGACTCCAGAGGCGGCAGCTCTGTGGGGCCCTCATCCATGTCCTCCACCTCTGCCTTCACCTCCCGCTCAGCCAGCGGTTCTTCCTCCGGGCCCTCCCGCAGCGGCTCTGTGATCTTGGAGGGGGACAAGCGGATGGGCTTGTCTTCGGGTGAGAGTGCCAGGCGCTCGGGCCCATCAGCCGGGAGCGGCACATCAGGGGCCAAGCCGTCCGCGTCGGCGGCCGCCGTGGGCTGCAGCAGGAAAGGGTAGGGCCTCCCGTAGTGCGGTGGCAGGGCTTGGAACGGGTACCTGGGCGGGATATCTGCCAAGGACACAGGGGTCAGCATGGGAGCCCTAGGATCTGATATCCCATGTCCCCATTGACACCCGCCCACCACCCCAGACAGAGACCCAGGACACAGCCGCCCTCTGCTCACCCAGCTACAGGGTGGGAGCTGTTCTAGGTGGGATCTCAGAAACCCCAGGGCCATGCAGTGGCCCCACAGTGAAAAACCAGCCACCTTCTTGTCCCCAAGGTCTTGTGGTCTTGAAGGCAAAGAACCACAGTTGTCTCTCTTGTTCCTTTCCCACTCAGCACCCAGCACAAGGCTAGACCAGAAGCAAACACTTCATGAGGTCTGCAAAGGCCTACAGCTGCCTTTACCCACCTTGTGTGGTCTGGCCTCCACTCCCCAGGAACCTATCGCTCCACCCCATTAAAGCAGTTGTTCAAAATCTAACAGCAGAGCCAGGCGTGGTGGGCCACGCCTGTAATCCCAGCACTTTAGGAGGCCAAAGGGGGACGATCACTTAAATTCAGAAGTTCAAGACCAGCCTGAGCAACAGAGTGAGACCCCATTTCCTTTTTTTTTTTTTTTTTTTTTGAGACGGAACTTCACTCTTGTTGCCCAGGCTGGAACGCAACGGCGCCATCTCAGCTCACTGCAACCTGCGCCTCTTGGATTCCAACGAATCTCCTGCCTCAGCCTCGCGAGCAGCTGGGACAAGAAGCATAAGCATGACCCACCGCGCCTGGCTAATTTTTTTTTTTTTTGAGACGCAGTCTCGCTCTGTCACCCAGACTGGAGTGCAGTGGCGCAATCGCGGCTCACTGCAAGCTCCACCTCCTGGGTTCACGCCCTTCTCCTACCTCACCCTCCCAAGTAGCTGGGACGACAGGCGCCCGCCACCATGCCTGGCTAATTTTTTTTTTTTTTTTTTTTTTTTTGTATTTTTAGTAGAGATGGGTTTTCACCATGTTAGCCAGGATGGTCTCGATCTCCTGACCTCGTGATCCGCCCGCCTCAGCCTCCCAAAGTGCTGGGATTATAGGCGTGAGCCACTGTGCCCGGCCGTGCCCGGTTAATTTTTTATATTTTTAGTAGAGATGGGGATTCACCATGTTTGTCAGGCCAGTCTCAAACTCCTAACCTCAGGTGATCCACCCGCCTCAGCCTCCCAAAGTGCTGGGATTACAGGCGTGAGCCACTGTGCCTGACCTGGAAGACTCCATCTCTACTAAAAAAAAAAAAAAGAAAAAAAAATTAGCTGGTCATGGTGGCGCACCCCTGTAATCCGAGCTACTTCACAGGCAAAGGTGGAAAGATCACTTGAACCTGGGAGATCAAGGCTGCAGTGAGCTATGATGGCACCACTGCACAGCAGCCTGGGTGACAGAGTGAGACTCTATCTCAAAGCAAAACAAAATGTAACAGCAGGGCTAGCTGCAGTGGTCTCAAGCCTACAATCCCAGCACTTCGGGAGGCCAGGGTGGGAGGACTGCTTGAGCCCAGGAGATCAAGACCAGCCTTGGCAACAAAGCAAGACACATCTGTACGAATATAAAAAATAAATTGGCCAGACATGGTGGCTCACGCCTGTAATCCCAGCACTCTGGGAGGCCAAGGTGGGCAGATCACCTGAGGTTGGGCGTTCGAGACCGGCCTGACCAACATGGAGAAACCCCGTCTCTACTAAAAATTCAAAATTAGCCGGGCATGGTGGCACATGCCTGTAATCCCAGCTACTAGGGAGACTGAGGCAGGAGAATCGTTTGAACCTGGGAATCGGAGGTTGCAGTGAGCCAAGATTGCCCGACTGCACTCCAGCCTGGGCAACAAGAGCAAAACTCCGTCTCAAAAATAAATAAATAAATAGCCAAGTCCAGTGATGCGTGCCTATGGTCCCAGCTGCTTGAGAGGCTGAAGCAGGAGGATCGCTCGAGTCCAGGTGTTCAAGGCTGCAGTGAGCTGTGACTGTACCACTGCAGTACAAGCTTGGGCAACAGAGTGAGGATCCCATCTCAAAAAAAAGAAAAGGAATAGCAACCCAGTTCTGTCCCCCAAGTATAATCTCCCTGAGAGCAGGGCTGTGTGCCCCTGATTCTCTGCACCACTCCCAGCCCAGCAGCTGGAGGCACACAAAAGGAAACTGACAAAGGAGAGACAGGCGCCGGGCCAAGCTCAGTGATCGCCACCACTGGCCCAAGCTCACCCAGCCTTGGTGCCAGAATCTGAAGTTGAACCAAAGTCCTCCCAAGCACATGCTCACACGCCTGATACCCCCCAGGGAGGAAGAACACAGTCCCAGCCCCCAAAGCCACCTGCTGCAGGTCCCCTCTGATGCAGAAGACGGCAAGAGCGGGTGTGTGCATGGGACCCATGGAACGGGGGGAAAGCTGCCCAGAATGGGCGTCCCTGGACCATCATCACCAAGGCAGAACTTAGCGCCGACTGCATGCTGAGCGTGTGACAGGTCTGGCTCGGTGGAAAACTCAGAACAACTCATCCTGAAGCAGTTTCTAATATTACACCCATTTCCCTGACACTGCCGCTGAGGAGGGGCCGGGGAGAGGCTGGATTTGACTGTGAGCTCCTGTGTTTGCCTCAGTGTCTGGCAGCAGGCCTGGGACGCAGGAGGTGCTCCGTGGAGTTGGAATGAACAAACGATCGAACGGGTCAATGAAAAGATGGATGAGCAGTTTTACCGCTCCAGGGGCAGAGTGAGACCCTGAGGGTCTCAGCTGCATCCTACCTGAGAACAGGGCCTGGAAGGGGCTGGGGGCTTCCTTCTCCAACTCCAAGTCTTTCTTCTCGACCACATTCTCGGGAGCCTCCTCCTTGCGGGTGATTCCCGGGGTGGGCGGTGGGGAGGCGGGCGGCGGGCTGGTGGGGTGGGAGCTGGGGGTGGCGGGGTAGGCGTAGGCGGGTGGCTTGGACACGTCCTCCAGCTTCTGGATGACCTTGGCCTTCAGGGCAGCCACAGGGGATGCGCGGGGTGACGGTGGCGGGCTCACGGCCTTGCCATAGGTGCCCGCGGGGCCGGCGGCCAGGCCAGGGGGCTTCCGCGGCAGCAGCCCGGGGCCGGTGGTGGCCAGGCCAGCCTTGCCCGCAGCCTCCAGGCCCCGCTTGCTCCCCTTCTCTTCCATCTCCGCCCGGTGCTCCTGCGCCTTCAACCTCTCCTGCTGGGAAGGGGCCGGCAGGCAGGGTCAGCACAGCACGAGCTCCCCCCTCCCCGACGCCCGCACCTGCCCTGTCCCCCCAAGGGTCCCCGAGTCCGAGGAGAACCTCATGCAGGGTCTGGGGTCCAGGCTGCCCACCCCCTCCCAGGCCAGAGACAGACATTCCATCCCAGCCCATGTGTCATAAGCACAGCGTTCCACGCAGAACCCCAAAAGGCAGCGCTGGGGGTGAGGAGCTCTGGTGAGCCCCTTCGAACCAGGGCTGATGGGGGACCTCCACCAGGACCCCGGCCCTGCACGGACCCTCACAGTCAGGACAAGGGGGGCCAGATGGGGGGCACAAGGCCCCACACCTTGATGGCATTGGGCGCACTCACTACCTGCTAAACCTTCCTGCTTCACTGCGTCATCATTTTAGGGTCTCAAAATGCCCCAAAGAGGGCAGGAGGAAGCCAGGCATGTCTTTTATGAGGAAATGGGAGGGAGTCGGCTCGGCGACCACCAATGCCTACCTGGGCCGGTCAGTCAATACACAAAACACACTAGGGGCCGGGCGCAGTGCTCCCGCCTGGAATCCCAGCACTTTGGGAGGCCAAGGCGGGTGGATCACCTGAGGCCAGGAAGACCAGCCTGGCCAACATGGCGAAACCCCATCTCTACTAAAAATAGAGAAAAAAATTAGCCGTGCATGACAGCATGTGCCTGTAATTCCAGCTACTCGGGAGGCTGAGGCAGGAGAATCGTTTGAACCCAGGAGGCGGAGGTTGCAGTGACCCGAGATAGTACCATTGCACTCCAGCCTGGGCGACAGAGCAAGACTCCACCTCAAAAAAACAACAAAAACAAACAAACAAAAAAACACCAGAACAAAGCGCTCCAAGGACAGGCCGCTCTCCCGATTACTAAACAGTCACATTTAGCAACCCAAGGACTAGGCAACGCTAGCATCTGTTTCTCGGAGAGGAAACTTGAAGCCCAGAGAAGTAAAGGCACTTGCCCATGAGCACACAGCCAGGCCTGGCAGAGCTAAGATTCAGACCCAGGGCTCAGGCTCTGAGAGCCTCTGCACCACCTGGGCCGACTCCTCCAGAGCAGACCCTTTGTGTCCCCTATCTTATGGGACCATGCCGTCAGGAGGCAGCTGGCCAGGCCTCCTTGTGCCTCTCCGAGAGGCCACCTGGAGAGAAGAGGCCAGGCTGGGCTCAGGCAACAGCGGGAGCCCACTGGACTCCTTCAGTGTCCAATCACCCTTCCCCAGTCCCCAAGGCCACCTCTCTGCCTTGGTTTCCTCCTCGTTCCTGCACCCTGCCCTGCCAATCTCCATCTACCTCTGCTCACAGCTCCCTCTGCCTGGAGAACTCTTCCACAGATGGCTCCAGGTCTCGGTTCCAGTGCTGCCTCCTCCAGAAGCCCTCCCTGACCACCTGCCCCCCTCTGCTGTTTTCTCCCTCCCTGTAACTGTCTGGAGATTCTGCTGGCTGACTCGTCTGCCTCGTCACCCATGGGGGCCCCCAGAGGGAGCTGCACCTCATCCTCCCCGACTTACCACGAGCTGGGCGCTCCTCTGCAGTTCCAAGGCCTGGGCCGCCTGCTGCTGCAGGTACAGGAACTCCTGCTGCCGCAGGAAGTGCTGCTGTGAGAAGAGCTGCAGCTGCTGGGCGTGGTGCAGGGGGCTGCGGCCCGGCGGGTACAGGGCGGGCCAGAGGGGCGGTACGGTGGCCCGCTCCATTAGCTCCGCTGCAGGGACAGAGACAGTGCGCTGCACCTGCGGCCTGATGCTACACCACCATGCCCATTACGAGGGGAAGCTGAAGCCAGAGAGGGGCCACACCCACACAGCGGGGAGCTGGGCTCTCTGCGGGCCCCCGGCTGCTCCCCAGGGGCCAGGAAGTTTGTCCTGTCCTCCATGGGCCACGTGTGCACCCCAGGCCCGGGGGACACAGCCCTGTCCACACCCGGGGTGGGATGTCCCCACAGCCTCGCAACCAGAGCAGGTCAGCACGCAGACACGTACGAGGACCACTGTGAGGACCTAAGGAACGCCTTCTCCCACCCCTCCCAGTGGTCTACAAGGTGGATTCCTGGGGAGGCGGTGGCGCCAGGTAAGGGGAATCCCAGCCCCCACCCAGGGCTGCCTGTCTCGCTTCTCTTTATGGAGTTTTTGGGCAGGAGCTCATTGCAACAAGGACCCCAAGGCTTTACAACACTGGCAACAGATGTTCTCTCTGAACCCCGGTCCGCCTCCCCAGCCCCCAGATCTGCCGGCCGCCACCCCTCAGCAGGAAGCCCTTGGCATCAGAG
This sequence comes from Pan troglodytes, assembly GCF_028858775.2. NCBI lineage: Eukaryota > Metazoa > Chordata > Mammalia > Primates > Hominidae > Pan > Pan troglodytes. The sequence continues at coordinate 11,304,733 of NC_072404.2, forward strand.
ACCATCTCGCTGGGCATGGCCAGTCTGGCCCATGGTGGCCACATAGAAGGTCCACTTACCAAAGTGAGGAAGGTGATCACTGGGAATGACCACCAGCTGGCCCGATTGGGGGTCCCTGACAAACTGGTAGGCTGACGGGAGGGAGCCCCCCAGGCCAGGTGGGAATGCAGGGGCCATGCCCTGGTGCAGAGATGGGGGACCCAAGCCTAGGAGGAGAAGCCCAGGCCGGAGTCAGTGCTGGGAGCCCCCAAGCGGTTTGTCCTCGGGCAGCCCCAGCCCAGCACCACCTCCCAAGTCCTGAACCTCCTGGGGCCTCCAGTGGGGAAGCCAAGGGACAGGGGTGCTGGCTGGCTGCAAAGAGCACCCCAGAGCCACCCGCATTGGGCATCTGCCCCAAACAGGCATGGCAGAGGGGCCCCACGAGGCAGAGGCCATTATCATTCTTTCTTCGGACAAATGCGGGAGGCAGGCCCAGGCCCCCCAAGAAACGGCAGGCAGGAGCCAGCCCTGAGCTCTTGTCCTGCACCCGCCCCCTCCCACCCCTCCCTCAGAGAAGGGGAGAGACCCTGTGCCCCACACTCACCGTAGGGGTGTCCAGCGAGCCACATGGATGCATTGCCCGAGCGGGGCAACCAGGGGTGTGTGGCCAGATGGGCTGCGGGGTCGGCAGACCAGCGACCTGAGCCCGCCAGCGCCGGGCCCCCCGTCACCATGAGGTTGGGGTTCAGGCCGTTAGGAGCACAGCTGGTAGGGTGCAGGCGGGCCAGGTCAGCCAGCTCCTTACTCTCTCTGGAAGGAGGATCATAGGTGTCAGCGACAGCTCGGACAGCCCAGGGGACGAGAGGGAGAAGCAGGGTTGCCCCAAGGAACTGTTTGCCACCAGGCCATGAGTCAGGACAACCACCGCTCGGAACTGAAGGGCCTCCCGGGGCCTTCCACACTCACTGTAGGGGCAGTGGGGCCACCTGGCCTGGGCAGGGCTGGCCCGATGCTGAGGACCAGGGCGACTCCCGCTCTCAGTACCATAGCATCCATGGTCAAGGGGCCAAGCCCACCTGGGGTCATCCAGCTGCCCCTCACCCCCAGGGGCTCCCAGATACCCCCTAGACCCTCAGGATCCCCCGACACCCTCACCTGAGCAGCTTCTCCTGATCCCGGTCCAGCCGTGCCCCGAGCAGCCGTTCCTCCCGGTGTCTCGCCCGGTCGTCCACACAGTCCTCATCTGCTCGGCCGTGCCCTGCAGAGGGCCAGGTGGAAGTGAGCCCCCAGCCAGCACCGAGCCCACCCCAGACCCATTGGCCCCACTGCTCTCACCCCTCCCTGGGCCCCCCAGAGCCCCGACGGTCCTGCACAGCCATCCGTGTAGTGCCTTCACCCAACACCTTTCCTTATGACGCATCAAGCTCCCCCAAACCCCAACTGGGGTTCCTCAGGGCCAGAAATCATCCATCCGCTCTGTCATCCCCCATCCAAAAGGCCTGTCTATGTCCCCTAGACAGACAACCGTGGCGATAATTAGACCAACAGCCATGGATATTGTAAGAAAATGTCATAAAACCTGTCACGTAACAAGGAAACGTGAGGCCGGGTGCGCTTACTAATGCTATTTTTATTTTATTTTATTTTTATTTATTTATTTATTTGTTTTTTTTTTGAGATGGAGTCTCGCTCTGTCGCCCAGGCTGGAGTGCAGTGCCACGATCTCGGCTCACTGCAAGCTCTGCCTCCCAGGTTCCCGCCATTCTCCTGCCTCCGCCTCCCAAGTAGCTGGGACTACAGGTGCCCACCACCACGCCCGGCTAGTTTTTTGTATTTTTAGTAGAGACAGGGCTTCACCATGTTAGCCAGGATGGTCTCAATCTCCTGACCCCGTGATCCACCCACCTCAGCCTCCCAGAGTGCTGGGATTACAGGCGTGAGTCACCGAGCCCCGCCACTAATGCTATTTTAATGACGGGAAGGCAGATTCTGAGCTGGGGATTTGGTGAGGACAGGGCAGAGTCCAAATGGAGAAAAAAAACACAACCCAAAAACTAGCCGGACCTGGGCCACATGAAGCCAGACTGTGGTCCCAACCACGCAGGCCTGTGTGTCCCAAGACAGTTTAAATACACATGGCTAGCCAGGCGAGGTGGCTCACACCTGTAATCCCAGCACTTTGGGAGGCCGGGGAGGGGGGGGCGGGGCGGATCACCTGAGGTCAGGAGTTCGAGACCAGCCTGGCCAACATGGCAAAACACCGACTCTACTAAAAAAAATACAAAAATCAGCCAGGCCTGGTGGTGCGCACCTGTGATACCAGCTACTCAGGAGGCTGAGGCAGGAGAATCATTTGAACCCAGGAGGCAGAGGTTGCAGTGAGCCGAGATTGCACCACTGCACTCCAGCCTGGACAACAGACAGAATAAGACTCCGTCAAAAAAAAAAACAAAAAAACAAAAAAAACACACACACAAAAATTAGGCGGGCATGGTGGCATGCACCGGTAGTCCCAGCTACTCGTGAGGCTGAGGTGAGAGGATCTCTTGTGCCGGGGAGGTCGAGGCTGCAGTGATTCCCTATTATGATTGCACTATTGCACTCCAGCCTGGGTGACAGAGTGAGACCCAGACTCTAAAGAAAAAAAAAAAATCAAGATAGAAAAGTAAACCCAAAGAACATTATCCACTTGGGTGGAGGGGGTGGCCTTGGCCCCCTGAGTGGGAGATGCTACCGGGCTCACCCATCCCTGTCCCTCCCTATAGCCAGCCCCTGAGTCCCAGGCCTGGCACATGGATGGTCACCAGAGGAGAGGGGACAGGGAACGGTGGAGTGGCAGGAGCCCCGTCTGGCCCTCCCGGTCCCTCCTTGTCCCTGCCACCCTGCCCTGGCCCCTCTTTGAGTGTTCAACACCATGAGCCAGAGATGGGACACACTGGACAGGTGAAGGCCCGGGAATGGGAGGAAGTTGAGCCCCACGGCAGAGGCTACCAGGTGTGCAGCTTGAAAACCTGCCCGTCGGCTCCCAGGTGCCATTCGCACAGGCTGAGGCACGGCTGATACTCCCCTTGGGGCCGGCCTTCCCAGGGCTTCCAGGAAGAGGGGTGGGCTGGGAGCTAGGTCCTCCTACGCAGCGCTACTGTGGGCAGACCCCGGCCATCAGCCGGCCCAAGGGCCCGGTCCAGCACCGCCAGCTGCAATGTCAGGGGATCAGCCGCCAGCACAGAGAAACTATCCTTCTGCTGGAGACAAGGTCCCCACCCAGCTGCCCTAACTGGGGTCTACAGTGGCCCCACAGCCATGACCCTAATGGGTGAGGAACCTTGGAATCAAGCTTCTCCTCTCATCTCTCCCTTCCCACACCCCCAAATACCAGGAGCTCCTAATGAGCAGCACCCCAGGCCCGACAGAATGGCTCACGCCTGTAATCCCAGCACTCTGGGTGGCCAAGGTGGGAGGATCACTGGAGCCCAGGAGTTTGAGACCAATCTGGGCAACACAGTGAGTCCCCATCTCTACAAAAACATAAAAAATTAGCCAGGCATGGTGTCATGCCCCTGTGGTCCCAGCTACTTAGGAGGCTGAGGCAGGAGGATGGCTTGAGCCCAGGAGGTGGAGACTGCAGTGAGCTGTGATTACACCACCATACTCCAGCCTAGGCCACAGAGCATCTCCCTTTCCCTGCAGGAAGGTGGGAACCCACCAGTCCCAGAAGCAGAAGAGAGGAACCCAGAGAGGGGCACAGCCATGCCGGCCCAGACGCCTGCAGGACCGAGTGTACGGAGGGACAGCCGGGCAGCCCGGCACGGGGAGAGGCGTGTTGACGAGGGCGCCTGGACACGGGCCTCCAGGGCTACCTGGACCTCCAACATCAACGTAGCTCCTGTATCAAAGCAGAAGCTGAGCCCACCACGCACCCCTCAGTCAGGACTGCAAGGGGCCCTGCCTGTGGACCTCACGGGGAAACTGAGGCCCAGAAGGGCAGTGACAGGTCTCAGGCAGGACTGGGGCAACGGAGGGCCACTCCAGAGTCCCACAGCTGTGCTGAGAAATCGAGTCATGAGCTCAAGCTTCCTTCTCCCAGGGGAGACAGCCGTCCCAGCTTACAGAATCCCAGAGGCTCAGCCACCTGAGGGGGCCACCCTCACGCCCCCTGGGTCCTCCTGGAGTCTGGGACAAGCTTTGAGCACAGGGCTCTCCCCGTGCCCCCAGAAGAGGCAGGCACTTAGAGTGCAGCCTGAGCTCGACCCCAAGCCCTCTGTCCCCCCGACTGTCCCGGCTGTCACTGTGAATGGTCTCAGGGGCTTCCCATCCCAAGCGCCACCTGCCACAGAAGCCAGTCTGCTGGCCAGCCCCATATCAGAGCACCTGCCACCCTCAGGGCCTCAAGGGCCACAGCCCCAGGTTGCTCCCTGCAAATGTGGTTGGCCTCTGAAGAGAGATAGTGAGCCCTCTGTCCCCTACCCCTGCGCTTGGCCGGGCCCCTCCTCTACCCTCCTCACTCTGTGGCCCTCCATCCGCTCTAATCCTGGTCCTATCTGTCACCCCACAGGCCCAAGTGGGGACCTGGCCGGCCTCTCAAGGATGCCCCACCCTCTCTGCACATGTCACACTTGTCCCCTTCCCCACCTCTGGGCCACACACACACCATTCCCACCACCTAGACCTCCACCATCAGAGCTCAGCTTCAAGTGCCACTTCCTCCAGGAAGCCCTCCCTGACCACCTCTGCTCCATCACGTTCTCTTGACTATACACAGCTATTCTGCTTATTGATCATTCACTGTCTGTGTCCTCGAGGCTGCAGTGAGCCATGACTGCACCACTGAACTCCAACCTGGGCAACGGAGTGAGACCCTGTTTCCAAAAAAAAAAGAAAAAGAAAGAAAGGAAAGAAGGAAAGACTGAAAGAAAGAAAAGTAAACTCAGGTCGGGTGCAGTGACTCACGCCTGTAATCCCAGCACTTTGGGAGGCCAAGGTGGGCAGACCACCCAAGGTCAGGAGTTCAAGACCAGCGTGGCTAACATGGTGAAACCTCGGCTCTACTAAAAATACAAAAATTAGCTGGGCATGGTGGCAGGTGCCTGTAATCCCAGCAACTCAGGAAGCTGAGGCAGGAGAATCACTTGAACCCGGGAGGCGGAGGTTGCAGTGAGCCAAGATCACAGCACTGCACTCCAGCCTGGGCGACAGAGTGAGACTCCATCTCATAAATAAATAAATTAATTAAATAATAAAAATAAAAAATAAAATAAAGTGGATAAATAAACAAAGGCTGTCCCTGTGCCCAGCAGGGCCCCAGGCCACTTTGCAAACATGAACTGATTCAATCACCATCAACCCAGGAGGCAGATCCCAGCCCTCATCCCTATCTTCCAGATGAGGAAACTGAGGCACAGGGAGATAAAGAAACATGCCCAAGTCACAAGACTAACATGGAGGCGTCATGGCTGTGATCAGCGTCCAAGTCGGCCCTGCTGACCACCAACATACACGGCCCCACACAGGGAGTGCCACAGGGCCCTCTCCAGCCACGTCACTGCCGCCCCCTATCTGCAGGCCGCCCAGAGGCCCAGCCCCAGCCCAGGGCCCATGGTGGGGTGAGGGTGTCCTGCAGCAAAAGCCCCTGAGTCTGCAGCGCTAACGACTCCACTCACAGGTCACACGCCCCACATCGCAGCCATTAGGAACCCAAGGCTCACGCAGAGGCCCCGTTCCCATGGCAACCCCTTCCTGGCCTCTCTCTGAGCAGTTCCAGATAGGGTTGCTCTCCAGGGGTCCGGGGAAGCGGATGGGGGGGAGTGACTGGATAGAGGCCCCAGCAGGCTTGTCACCAACACCATGGCGTACACCCGGCTCTGCATCCCCAGCCGCCCCCTGTGATGCTGGAGGTGGGGACATCCCCACAGCCCCTCCCTCCCAAACCTGGCCCCACCCTAGAGGTGATGGGCCAGTGAAGAGGTAGGAAAGACAAAACTCAGCTCAGGGCTCCCCGCTCAGCCTTGCCTCATCCCTGCAGGCCTGTCTCCCCATCTGAATGGGGAGAGTAACAGCCCCTCCTCTGCACAGGTCCACGCCCTCACAGGAGACCTCATGGATCTGTCTGTTCATACGGGCTGCTGGCTCAATGGCAACGATTGCTTTCTATTTTTTTTGCGGGGGGGCAGGATCTTACTCTGCCACCCAGGTTGGGGCGCAGTGGTGCGATCTCACTGCAGCCTCGACCTGCTGGGCTCAAGTGATCCTTCCCTGCTTCAGCCTCCCAGTAGCTGGGACCATAGATGCCACACCACTATGCTCGGATGATTTATTTTTATTTTTTTTTGTAGAGTCGGGGTTTCACAATGTTGCCTAGGCTAGTCTCCCAACTCCTGAGCTCAAGCGATCTGCCCACCTTGGCCTCCCAAAGAGCTGGGATTACAGGCATGAGCCGCCGCATCTGGCAAGGATGCCCCTTATCGTTCTTAGCTTCTTGGGCATGGGGGCTCTGACTGCGTGGGGCTCACAAATGTAGGTAATGCCTGTCCTTCATCCATCTCAAGGTCCGAGGCCCCCTGAGGCCAGACCTAGCTCCTATGTGAGGACAGGAAGACCCAGGGCTCCCCTGCACAGGCAGGTGCATTCTAAGACCCTAATGCCTGAATATGAGCAGATGAGAGACAGGCGTTTATAACGCACCCACTATGTGCCCGCCAGCCCACCCAGCATCCAGCAGATGAGCCGCCCCCAGAGGCCAGAGGGCTCGAGGCTCTTGTTCAAGGTTACGTAGCTACAAAGGGCAGAGCTTGGACTTAAACCCATTGACAAAGGCAGAGGGCTCGCTCCAAAAAGCAAGAGACTGGGGCGAGACCCCAGGAGACCAGTGTGACAACCCTACTGTCCTCAGCTGGGGGAACTGCCCAGACACAGGCGTCCCAGGGCGTCTCTCTCCTCCCTCCTTTCAAAGTGGCTCAGCACTCAGGCTGGACTGCCCAGAGAGAAATGACCACTTCTTACGGGATTTTTTTTTTTAAGGAAAGAAAGAATCCAGCCCCCTACTTTTTTGTTCTTTTAGAGACCGGGTCTCACTCTGTTGCCCAGACTGGAGCGCAGTGGTGCAATCATAGTTCAATGCAGCCTTGACCTCCTGGGCTCAAACTATCCTCCCACTTTAGCCTCCTAAGTAGCTGGGACCACAGGCACACCAGCATACACGGATGATTTTTTTTTTTTTTTTTTTTTTTTTTTTGAGATAGAGTTTCACTCTGTTGCCCAGGCTGGAGTGCAATGGCACGATCTCAGCTCACTGCAACCTCCTCCTCCTAGGTTCAAGCCATTCTCCTGCCTCAGCCTATCAAGTAGCTGGGATTACAGGTATGTGCCACCACGCTTGGCTAATGTTGTATTTTTAGTTAGTAGAGACGGGGTTTTACCACATTAGCCAGTCTGATCTCAAACTCCTGACCTCGGGTGATCCACCCGCCTCGGTCTCCCAAAGTGCTGGGATTACAGGCGTGAGCCACCACGCCCAACCTATTTTTATTTTTTGTAGAGACAAGGTCTTGCTAGGTCGCCCAGGCTGGCCTCAACCTCCTAAGCTCAAGTGATCCTCCTACGTTGGCCTTCCGAAGTGCTGGGATTACAGGCCTAAGCCACCATACCCGGCCCCCAACCAGTCACCTACTTTTCAAACATCAGCACCAACAGAGAAGAGCAGCTTCAGATAAATCCCCAAACATCTCATCCCAAACCTCTGGCACACCCTCCCTCCCTCCCTCACATTCGCATGTCCCCCTCCCCCACACAAACACACTCACAGCCTCTTGAGCACAGACAGGTACTCTGGGATCTCAGATGGAATCCAGTGACCGTGAGCCCCCAACAAAGGTGCCACCCCATGTGACAGGAGGATCCTTCCAGAGAAAGGCTCAAAGAGATCTCCTGCCTCCCAGGGGGGCCCACAGCCCCAAACCTCTGAGCAGGAGACCTTTTTCCATCACCAAGCTGGCCACCTCCAATCCAAGGTCTGTTGGCCCCTCCCTCCTTCTGTCCCAGAATAAGGCAGGTTCTCATGCAAAGCCCCAGGGTAAGAGTGTAGCGGGGCTTGCCTGGCTCCAGGAGCTCCACACAGAGCAGTGTGTTCATTCAGTCAGTCAACACTCACTCACTGAGCATCGCTCACCATGAGCCAGCCCTGCTGGATGAAAAGAATTCCAAGACAAGCCTGACAGAGCCCCACCTCCCAACTCAAAATCCAAAGACTTCAGGGCCGTCCCCGGAAGGCAGGAGCATCTGGAGCTCGGCCAGAGACAGGCCCGGTCCAAGGTGGCTCCACGGGGAGGTGAAGGCACAGAGGATGGGGAGACATGGCCGTGCAGGAAGTGGGAAGGGCGCTGCAGGCGGGAGGTCCAGCACCAGATACCCAGGACCGGCTGGGGCAGGCATCAGGGTGGTGGGAAAGTGACACAGCTGGCTGGGCGCGGTGGCTCACGCCTGTAATCCCAGGACTTCAGGAGGCCAAGGTGGGCAGATCACTTGAGGTCAGGAGTTCGAGACCAACCTGACCAACATGGTGAAACCCCATCTCTACTAAAAAAAATACAAAATTAGCCGGGCATGGTGGCGGGTGCCTGTGACCCCAGCTCCTCGGCTGAGGCCAGAGAATCACTTGAACCCAGGAGGCGGAGGTTGCAGTGAGCCAAGATCATGCCATTGCACTCCAGCCTGGGCAACAGAGCAAAAGTCTGTCTCAAAAAAAAAAAAAAAAAAAACAGATGCGGTGGCTCATGCCTGTAATCCCAGCACTTTGGGAGGCCGAGGCGGGTGGATCACTTGAGGTCAGGAGTTTGAGATGAGCCTGGCCAATATGGTGAAACCCTGTCTCTACTAAAAAATACAAAAGTTAGCCAGGCGTGATGGCGCGCACCTGTAGTCCCAGCTACTCGGGAGGCTGAGGCAGGAGAATCGCTTGAACCCAGGAGGCAGAGGTTGCAGTGAGCAGAGATTGTGCCACTGCACTCCAGCCTGGGTGACAGAGCGAGACTCCATCTCAAAAAACAAAACAAAAAAAAGTGACACAGGTAGGAGATTCAGTACTTTCAGAGGCCAAGGCAGGCGGATCATCTGAGGTCAGAAGTTTGAGACCAGCCTGGCCAACATGGCAAAACCCCATCTCTACTAAAAATACAAAAATTAGCCAGGCATGGTGATGCATACCTCTAATCCCAGCTACTGGGGAGACTGAGGCACAATCGCTTGAACCCAGGAGGCAGAGGTTGCAGTGAGCCAAGATGGCACCACTGTACTCCAGTCTGGGCAACAATGCAAGACTCTGTCTCCAAAAAAAAAAAAGAAAAAGAAAAAATTAGTCGGGCGTGGTGGCGCATACCTGCGGTCCCAGCTACTTGGGAGGCTAAGGTTGGAGGATCGCTTGAGCCCAGGAGGTCAAGGCTACGGTAAGCTATGATCGCACCACTGCACTCCACCCTGGGTGACAGAGCACGACTCTATCTCTAAAACAAAATAATAATTTATAAACTAAAAATAAATAAAACAGGCTAGGGGCAGTGACTCACGCCTGTAATGCCCAGCACTTTGGAAGGCTGAGATGGGCGGATCACCTGAGGTCAGGAGTTCAAGACCAGCCTGACCAACTTGGAGAAACCCTGTCTCTACTAAAAACACAAAATTAGCCAAGCATGGTGGCGCATGTCTGTAATCCCAGCTACTCTGGAGGCTGAGCCAGGAGAATCACTTGAACTTGGGAGGCGGAGGTTGCGGTGAGTTGAGATCGTGCCATTGGACTCCAGCCTGGGCAACAAGAGTGAAACTCAGTTTCAAAAATAAATAAATAAATAAAACAATTCTAAAGAATCCAAAATATAACAGATACTCATAAACCACTTACAGGCACGTAATCTCTCTACCTACCTAAAAAGTCACTCAAGTACTGAGTATCAAGACCGTGAGGATGTTGGAACCCCAGTTTCTGTCTGTTCCTCACTCATTCACTCATCCATCAAACACCTACTACGTGCCAGAGCCCAGGCTGGCTAGGTACCGGGGACACTGGAATCGGTAAGGCACAGTTAGGTCCCTCGATGACTTCAAATTGAAGGTTTGATATTTGTCTATTCCCAAGACCATCTATTCTCAGGAAATGACTAAAAGTATCACGAAGATGCAATGCACACAAAGACTGAAAGCAACGTTCCGAACACAAAACATCGGAGAAGGAACAAACGAAAATGCCCACCAAGGGAGTGGAAAACTGAACCATGGTACATGCTCGCAACAGAACATTCAAGACCATTTAAAAAAATGATACTTATAAAGACTTAGCAATAGCAAAGGGAAAGGGCCCACACTGTAATGTACGGGAAACGGCAGAGAGACCCAAGATCCTACCCGCACCTGGGCTCTGCCCAGAACCTACCTTTGACGTTACTCAGCGACAGAGAGCGCTCCTGGTCTACCAGCCCAGGCCCCAGCCGGCCACTGCCGCCACTGTCCTTCTGCCGGGCCACAGCCACTGCAATGCCCACAGGCGGGTGTCGCACTTCTGCCTCACCCTGGGCACCAGAGCCCTCGCGCCCGAAAGCTTTGGCGCTCTCAGGCCTCTCGGGGTCCCGCTTCAGCTGCCGGCCGCCGCCCGCTGCAGGGCCTCCGGAGTGTGGGAGACGGGCCTGGGCTCGGGAGGCACCCGCAGAGGTGGGCGCAGGCTCGGGTTTCATGGTGCCCAAACCTCCAAAGGGGCTCTTCTTGCCACAGCCACCAGGGCGCACGGCCACGGCCTCCCGGGCAAAGCTGCCACTGTACTTTATAAGGCTCTGCATGGCCGAGGCCTCTCCAGGCCCGTGGGCCGCAGAGTGCATGTCAGCGACCGGCCGGCCACAGGTGGCCGCCGAGCGGGGCAGCACAGCCCCAGGGTCCAGGTAGGCTTTCTTGGAGGAGGAGGCAGCAACCACGGCGGCCTCCTCTTCGGCGCGGCTGTGGTGGTGCTGCGCGGCCAGCACGGCCATCTGCGTGGTGGCGAAGTTGCCCAGCTCGAAGGGTTTCCATTTATGCTCAGGGCCGGTGGGCGGGGGGCGCCCGGGTTCCAGGCCGAAGAGCTTGGCGGCCTGTTGGGCTGCAGGACCGGCTGGGCCGCGGGGCGCACGTTCGCAGGGCCTCGGGTCCGCCTCGGGCTTGAGCAGCTCCTTGGCAGGCAGGTAGGCGCGGGGGTCCGGGGAGGCGCGTGCGGCCCGCACCGTGGGGGCATCCGCGGGGGGCGGCCGCTTGAGCGAGCGGATGACCGAGTTCTTCTCGCGCAGGCCCTCGGGCCGGTCCAGAGGCCGCGGGGAGCCGGGGGGCGCCTGCAGGACCCCTGGCCTGCCAGCCTCGCGCTCGCGGGCCCTGGCATCGCGCGCCTGGGATGCGATCTGGATGGGCCCCGGGCGCTCGTCGAAGGCCTCCACGGAAGGCACGAAGGTGGGCGCCACCACGCGGTGCTCGCGGCCCTGCTCGCGGAAGACGGTGTAGACGCCGGCGGGGGTGGCCGCGGGGGGTGCAGGAGGCCCCTTGGGGGGCGCGGGCAGCGGTGAGGGGCAGGGGCGCGGCCCAGGGAGCAGGGTCTCCGTGCGCCGCAGCAGCCGCGCGCCCTCGTCCTGCCGGGCAGCCTCCTTGGCACCCCCGCGCCCCGCTTCGGCCACCAGCGCGGGCAGCCCCACGTCCCCGGCGCCGCCGTTGCACATGGTCAGTACCGACGGCTGCAGCGCCGCATTCTTGGTCTTGGACTCAGCCAGGAAGGGCGACAGGCGCTCAGCCAGGCGCGGGGGCCCCCGGTCCTGCCGGCCCTCGGCGCGCGCCTCCTGGGTCAGGTCCACCACGCCCCGTGGCCCCGAGGCCTCCTCGCCCCGGGCGCGCGGGTCCTTCTTGCCAAAAAGCGGAGGCGGCTCCCCGCCGCGGCCCGCCCGCTCCTTGGCTGTACCGTCCCGCGACGACGAGCCTTTGGCCGGGGCGCCCGAGGAGTGGCCGCCGCCAGGGGTCCGGACCGAGGGCGCGTGAGAGTGCAGGGAGCCCGGAGCCCCCGCGGTGGGCAGGTAGAAACCGTCTGCGGAGAAGGGAACAGCAGGCAGTGAGCGAGCGCCACCTCCCCTCCCACCCCTGCCTGGGCGGAGGCGGACCCCTGAGAGGGGGATGGACCAACCCATGCCTCCCCCAGTGTTTTGGTTTTGGTTTTTTTGTTTTTTTGTTTTTTTTTTTTTTTTTGAGAAAGAGTCTCCCTCTCCTCACCCAGGCTGGAGTACAGTGGCGCAATCTTGGCTCACTGCAACCTCCACCTCCTGGGTTCAAGCGATTCTCCTGCCTCAGCCTCCCGAGTAGCTGGGATTACAGGCGCACCCCACCACGCACGGCCAATTATTGTATTTTTAATACAGGTGGGGTTTCACCATGTTCGTCAGGCTGGTCTTGAACTCTTGACCTCAGGTGATCCACCCGTCTTGGCCACCCAAAGTGCTGGGATTACAGGCTTGAGCCGCACTCAACCCAGTGTTTTTTCTTGGAAATTAAACGGTTTTGGTGCAGGGAGCCCCGAGGTTTCACACCAAGGCAAGGCACCCCCCAGGGCAAGAAGAAATGGGCGTCCCAGCCCTAGAGAGCGCAGGCTCTGGAAATACCTAGAACCAAGTTTAAATCTACCCTTCCCAAGCCTCAGTTTCCTCATCTGTAAAAGGAGAGACCAGGGGTTGTTTTCGAAGTTGCCCGGAAGGCCTAGCAGGGCCCCTAAGAGGACAGTGTGACCAGAAGGCACCCAGGGCTGTGGGTGGGCCCAAGAAGCCTGTGGGGGGTCTTAGGGACTCAGGTCTCAAAAAAGCATCTTAGGCCACAATGGCTCACATCTGTAATCCCAGCACTTTGGGAAGCCGAGGTAGGAGGATTGCTTGAGGCCAGGAGTTTGAAACCATCCTGGGAAACACAGCAAGACTCCACCTCTACAGGGAAGTTAAAAAGTCAGCTGGCTGTGGTGGGGGGTGTCTGCAGTCCCAGCTACTTGGGGGGCTGAGTCAGGTGCATCATGTGGGAGTTTGAGGCGGCAGTGACCTGATCGCACCACTGCACTCCAGCCTGGGCAACAGAGTGAGACCCTGTCTCAAAAAAAAAAAAAAAAAAAAAAGCCAGCATCCTGGACAGAGCTGGGGGCTACCTGGATGCTGCCAAAGGCCCCAGAAGCCTCTCAGAAGGCCCCTGTGCCACCCCCAACCCCGGACTCCACAGTCTTACCTCCTCCTGGCCCCTGACCTTTCTGGGTATCGAAAATGCTGGGCTGACCCAGCTGGCTGAGGAGGGGGCTCCCACTGCTGGGGGGCTCCAGGTGGTTCAGGTGGAGGTAGGATGGGTACAGCCCACTGGGCAGGTGGGAGAAGCCTGTAACAGAAAAGAGAAAAGCTGGGCTGGGCCAATTTGTGCTGCTCACCAGGAGCTTCCTTCCAGCTCCTGGAAATAAACTCTTTTGGCAGCCGACCGCTGGTGCAGGGCGCCTCGAGTTTAACAGCAGCTCCTCAGGGCAATGCATTCTCCTGCTCCCCAACCCTGGGTCTCTCTCCAGGCCCAGGCAGCCCTCACGGGGGATTGGGGTCTCCAGTCCCCCCCAGAAAGAGGATCAGAATGGATCCAACTAGCAGGGCCCGATAACAGCCTACCAAACATGACCAAGAGCTTTGCCACTGTCATCCTCATTTAAACCTCAAAAACAACCTATAAGGAAGAGACTTAATGTCCTCACTTTAAAGACGAGAAAACTCAGAGCAGGCCACTTGCCCAAGACGATACATCAGAGCTGCCTGGCTTTGGATCGAGGCCATCGAACTCTGCAGCCAGGACTCTTAACCTCAGCCTAACACAGGCCCTTTCTCTGCTGTGTGACCCCAAGCTGGTCACCTGCCTTCTCTGAACCTCAGCGGACCCAGCATCTTCAGCTGCTGGGTCTCCCAGGCAGGAGCTGCCAGGAAGGAATTCCTCCCACCAAGGATCCTGCCCGCCTCCCCAAAGGCCACCCCCTCACCAGCAATGCCCAGCACCAGCATCAGGACGTGCTGACTTCAACTATTCAGATTTTTTTTTTTTTTTTTGAGACAGAGTCTTACTCTGTGGCCCAGGCTGGAGTGCAGTGGCAGGATCTCGGTTCACTGCAACCTCCACCTCCTTAGTTCAAGAGATCCTCCTGCCACAGCCTCCTGAGGAGCTGGGATTATAGGCGCCTGCTACCACACCCGGCTAATTTTGTATTTTTAGTAGAGATGGGGTTTCACCATGTTGATCAGGCTGGTCTCGAACTCCCGGCTTCAAGTGATCCACCCACCTCAGCCTCCCAAAGTGCTGGGATTACAGGTGTGAGCCACCACATCCGGCTCAGAATTTTTTAAAAATAAAAATAAACAGAATTGGGACCTTGCAGGACAAAGAAGGAAGGGGTAGCCATGGAGAGAGGAGAAGTCACCTAAGAGAGCACACAGAGGCCAGGCATGGTGGCTCACACCTTTAATCCCAGCACTCTGGGAGGCCGATGGGGGAGGATTGCTTGAGCCCAGGAGTTTGAGACCAGCCTGGGAAACATAGTGAGACCCCATCTCTATTTAAAAAAAAAAAAAAAAAAAAAAAAAATTTAAATAGTTTTTTTTTTTTAAAGGGCACACAGAATGACAGCCCTAAGAGGCAGGCAGGTGCTAGGGTGCTGGGTAAGGGTCCTGATTCTCTGCCTGAGCCCAGAGTCCTATGGGATCCCAGGCCAATTAGAGATCTCTCAGGGACTCAGGTACCCCATACCCAGCTGCCCCTGCTAAGGCCAGGGATGCAGGACCTGTCCCTGGCCCACTGGGCCGATGTCTTCTCTCCAGCACCGCCTTGTCAATCATGCCATTGACAACACCCACAAACAAAAGGGCTACCCGATACCTGTTCTCTCATCCAGTCATTCAAACAGCACTCCCAGCCGGAGCAGTGGCTCATGCCTGTAATCCCAGCATTTTGGGAGGCCGAGTTGGGTGGATCACGAGGTCAGGAGTTTGAGACCAGCCTGATCAACATGGTGAAACCCCATCTCTACTAAAAATACAAAAAATTAGCCGGGTGTGGTAGCAGGCGCCTGTAGTCCCAGCTCCTCAGGAGGCTGTGGCAGGAGGATCTCTTGAACTCAGGAGGCGGAGGTTGCAGTGAACCGAGATCAGCCTGACCAACATGGTAAAGCCCTGTCTGTACTAAAAATACAAAAATTAGCCAGGCGTGGTGGCGCATGCCTGTAATCCCAGCTACTCAGGAGGCTGAGGCAGGAGAATTGCTTGAACCCGGGAGGTAGAGGTTGCAGTGAGCCAAGATTGTGCCACTATATACTCCAGCCTGGGCGACAGAGCAAGACTCCATTTCAAAAAATAAATAAATAAATAAATAAAATACAACCAACAATAAAAAAACAGCACTCCCACACAGGCATCAGGTCTCTGCTCTCCCGTCTGTAAAATGGACCTAATGGGCTTAATAGGCCGGGCACAGTGGCTCATGCCTGTAATCCCAGCACTTTGGGAGGTCAAGGTGGGACGATCGCTTGAGCCTAGCAGTTCAAGACCAGCCTGGGACACATGGTGAAACCCCGACTCCACCAAAAACGAATACAGTAGTTAACCGGGCGTGATGGTGTGCACCTGTAGTCGCAGCTACTCAGGAGGCTGAGGTGGGAGAATGGCTTGAGCCTGGGAGGCGGAGGTTGCAGTGACCTGAGATTGCACCACTGCACTCCAGCCTGGGCGACAGAGCAAGACCCTGTCTCAAAAAAAAAGGGCCTAACAGTCCCTTCCCCAGGCAGGGCTGGCTCTGAGGCTGAAGTGAGCTGAGTGTGCACTGGGCTGTGGTAAGCACCCTGTGTGTTTGTGGTCATCACTAGGATTTGTTGGCCAAAGAGAAAAGTCTCAGGGACAGAGAGGTAGTGAGCTGGTGGCAGACAGTCCCGAGAGGCAGGCTCTCCTCATCCAGACCCTCTGGCATCTGCCTTGGCTGGTTAAAGTGGGAGGCTCAGGTGCGACCCCAGCCTAGAAGGCCCACTCTGTGCAGGCTGGGCACCCTCGTGCCTGGATTCAGATGCCTTTCCCAGAGTGTCCAGGAAGAGCAGACTCGCTGACCTCATCTGTACAATGGGCAAAGTACTGTAAGGACTGGATGGTGTCCTGTGACTAGAGACGCCTCTGGCTGAACCTGTCTCCTCCTGGGCTGAACACAGCAGCCGCAGGATTCGGGATGACGGTCAGACCTGGCCCCGCAGGAGGAAGTGGAGGGAGAGTGGCTGGGCAGGGCCGGAAGAGCCCTAAGCCTGCAGCAGGAGCTCCAGGGCTGCAACCTTCCAGGAACTACGAGCACCTACAGGACACCTGGGAGGAGGAAGGAGGAAGGAGGGAGGAGGGAGAAGGAAGTACCTAGCGCCCAACATCCACAACCTGTCAAAGCCAGAGAAGACAGAGGAGCTTGGAGGTCTGCAGGCAGAAAATGAAAGTGAGGCTCTAGAGAAATCCAGAATCTGCTCACGACCCCGGGGAAGCCAGGCCTGCAGAGCCCCTACATTGAGGGGCATGGCTGCAGAAATGCAGAAGAAAAGGCCCCAACAGCCCCAGGTCCCCCCGCTCTGGGAAATTTTTTTTTGTGGAGATGGGGTCTTGCTATGTTGCCCAGGCTGGTCTCGAACTCCTGCCCTCAGGTGATCTTCCCACCTCAACCTCCCAAACTGTTGGGATTACAGCTGTGAGCCACCATGCCCGGCCTGCTCCTGTAATTATTAATGAGCCTACTGTGTACCAGGGATACAGTGCTGAGTAGATCACACTAGGCACTGAACTCAGGGCTCACTCCGGTGGGAAAGCAGGTAGTTCATGAATGATGAGATAATCTGTCGTCACAAGCAAGTGACGGAAGTGGGTGGGGAAGAGGGGGTCTCTGAGCTGAGCCGGAGGAGGACTGGAAGGTGGTCTGTGGCATGGGGTGTCAGGCTGAAAGGAGAGGAAACAGCTCATACAAATGCCCTGTGACAGTGACAAGAAGAAGCCCTGAGCGTTTGAGAAACAACAGGGAAGCCAGGTGACCTGGGACCC
The DNA here is from genome assembly GCF_028858775.2 of Pan troglodytes. Classification (NCBI taxonomy): domain Eukaryota; kingdom Metazoa; phylum Chordata; class Mammalia; order Primates; family Hominidae; genus Pan; species Pan troglodytes. Next base: position 11,321,802 of record NC_072404.2, read on the forward strand.
ACCAGCCCCAGCTCAGCGATGACAACAGAGGGGCACATGAAGTGTCCAGAGTGGCTGGGACATCAGCCCAGCAGCCCTCAGCCCCGACCCCGGCATGTTCCTTACCTTCATGGGCGTGGGCAGCCCACAGCTGCACCATGGGCAGGTTGCTAGGGGTTGGGGAGCGGAAGGAGAGGTCAGAGGGCAGTGGCACCGGGCTCCCATGGGACGAGGCCGAGGGCCCCATCCCGCTGGCCACAAAGCTGCCCAAGAAGGCCTCGCCTGCAGAGAGAAGTTGGGAGGACCGTCAGGCAGACAACCAGGGGGGCGCCGCCGCCCCGGCCCACCGCCCCGACCCACCGCCCCGAGACCGCTGCCTCTCCCCAGCTGTGTGGAGCTGATGCTGGCCAGGAGACCAAAGAGGGTTCCCCTGCTCCGGCCCCACCCCTGGGCTGCAAGATGGTCCTGGATCAACCCAACCAGACCCAGGGTTTGAGAAAGCACAATACAGCAGGAAGCCCCCCACAGCAGACCCTCAGCCCTGGGCACCCCGCACCCTCGGAGGAGGGCCTTCCACCCCTGCCGCCCAACCAGCCCAGATCCGGCCCGGCACCATTCTCCCCATCTGCAGGTGGAATCCTGAAGTCGGTGGTGCACTGGGACTTCCAGAGGCCACAGGGCAAGGCGGTGGGGGACTTACAGGCGGGGGGCTCATATGCTGAGCTCTGCAGGCCCAGAGATGACACCCACCCTCCAGCCAGAGAATCACCTCCCACAGCAGCCCTAGCCAGCCCCGTGTGCCCATTTCACAGAAAAAGAAGGTGAGGCTCAGAGATGGGAAGTGCCAGGTCACACAGCCAGAAAGCAGGGACAGCCCTGCAGGGTGTCCCCCAGCCCATGGCTGGCACCACCGAGCCACAGTGGCTTAGGGAATGAATCCGTGATGAATGGAGCGGCAGGCATGGGGGCCGCTAAGGGAGCCCTGTGGAGGGCAACCCCTCCAGACAGCAGGCCCCACCCCGGGGTCACTGCAAATAGGGGCCACGGGGCCGACTGCTGCTCAGAAAGATGATGGAAATCAGCAGGGCCTGGGTGGAAGCCACAGCCAGCCCCGCCATGCCCCACGTGGCCAGGCCCATATCAGACAGGGTGCCTCCCAGCTGCCACCCAGGGGCTCTGTCCCACAAGCCCCAAACGCCATCCCCTCTAAGGGAAGACCCTGGCAGGCCTCTGGGTCACAGGTCAGAGAGAAGCATGCAGGCCCTGGCGCATGGGGCTTCCCTTACCAGGTCTCGGTTTGCACATCAACAAAATGGAGATAAACATGCCTCCCTTCGGGAATGATAGGGAAGGAAGCATGTGTTTAACCACAATAACAATATAATGAGGCCGAGCACGGTGGCTCAAGCCTATAATCCCAGCACTCTGGGAGGCCAAGGCAGGCGAATCACAAGGTCAGGAGTTAGAGACCAGCCTCACCAACATGGTGAAACCCCGCCCCTACTAAAAAGACAAATACAAAAAATTAGCTGGATGTGGTGGCGGGCACCTGTAGTCCCAGCTACACGGGACGCTGAGGCAGGAGAATCGCTTGAAGCTGGGAGGCGGAGGTTGCAGTGAGCTGAGATCGCTCCACTGCACTCCAGCCTGGGCGACAGAGAGAGACTCCGTCTCAAACAAAAAAAAACAAAAAACAAAAAGAAATGCTAAAAATTAGCTGGGTGTGGTGGCGGGCACCTGTAATTTTAGCTACTCGGGAGGCTGAGGCAGGAGAATCACTTGAAGCCCGGAGGCGGAGGTTGCAGTGAGCTGAGATCGCTCCACTGCACTCCAGCCTGGGCGACAGAGAGAGACTCTGTCTCGAAAAAAAAAAAAAAAAATGCAAAAAATTAGCTGGGCGTGGTGGCAGGCACCTGTAATTTTAGCTACTCGGGAGGCTGAGGCAGGAGAATCGCTTGAACCCAGGAGGTGGAGGTTGCAGTGAGCTGAGATCGTGCCACTGCACTCCCGCCTGGGCAACAGAGTGAGACTCCGTCTCAAAAAAAAACAATATAATGATAAATAATGACAACAGGCCGGGCAAGGTGGCTCTCGCCTATAGTCTCTGGAGGCTGAGGCGAGAGGATGGGTTGAGCCCAAGAGCTAGGAGACTGCAGTGAGCTGTGACTGCAATTACAACACTGCACTCCAATCCAGGCGACAGAACAAGACCTGGACTCAAAATATAAATAATAACAATAACCAGCCATGGCACCCATTCACTAAAAGCTGGCATGCACCAGGCACCGTGCAGCTGATTTCAAATCCTCCCAGCAACACCCTCAGGAGGTGGCAGCAAAGCACCTCCAGCTGGGTGCTACCACTGGCCAGCCCCCAGCGGAGAGATTCCGTGTGTACCCTAGAGCCACCTCCTTTAAGGCCCTGTGTTGTGAGCACTGTTTACAGGGGGCATGGATAAGTTATGTGGCTTTGCAGGAGATGTGGGCTCCTAGATGGCCCCGGTCCAGCCTATGGGAGCTCACAGATCCCAGTCCAGCCTCTGAGTCCCCAGTGCCCCCCTTCTCCCCAATAAAGGGCCTGTATACAAGTGCTCACTGACCGCCTCCCAGGGGCACAGGATCCCAGAATATCCAACCCATCTTCTTTGGGGTACATGTGGGGAAACTGAGGCAAAGAAGGGCAGGGCCTCCACCTTGGGCCCCAAAAACAGGAGTGGGCAGAGCAGCAAGGGGTGCCCTCTGGCCACACGCCATCACCACCGCCCCGTGTCCGGCCCCCAACACTCCAGTCCAGCCAGGCCCAGCCCCCTCACCGGACTCCAGCGCCAAGCCCTTGGGCCCCGGGGCCTCGGTGGCCAGTCAGTCCATCCATGCGGCCCAAGCCGGGGCAGCAGGGCCTCCAAGCCCTGCTGAGCCCCGGGCTTCCGCCTTGCTGTGGCAGGCGGGTGGGTAGAAGGCTCCGGAAGCCAGCAGCCAGGGTTTGCGCAAGAGCTTACATCAGCCGCCAGCTCTTCCTGCCCCAGGCTGCACGGAAGCCTAGTGGCCCAGGCCGGCCCCTGCCCGGGCTTGTGAAACCCGCCCAGCAGCACCCAGGCCCGGATGCCAGCCAACGGCTCCTGCCCACCACAGGGCTCAACGGCACCCAAAGCCCCTCCTCCCAGGCTGGGCGGAGCAGCCGGGAACCCCCAGCATCCCCAGCAAGGCAGTGCCGTTCTCAGTGCCTCAGTCTGCAACTCTGTAAAATGGACACACAATCCCTACTCAGCTACGGCGATGAGGCCAGTGTGCCACCCCCCTCACCTCACTCTCCAGAACAAACAAACTTCTCCCTGGTCACGTCATGAGCCTGCCCCTTTCCCGCCTGGCCCCTCAGGCACGAACTCCCAGGCCTCCTAGAATGCTCCTCCTTCACTCCCACCTCGGGTCTCCCTGGGCCCCAGAGAAGCCTCCAACAGCCACACGACCCAAGCAGGCCCCAAGTGACCTGTGACCACCCACAACCCCTCAGAAACAGATCTGCCAGCCTCCTTGTGAATTTCATGCCTCTGTCTTCCCGGAGAGACAGTTCCCTCCTTGAGGGCGGGGACTATCTTCCTTACTTCCTGCCATATCACAGTGGCTGGAACCTGCCACCTGTGACCTGCCACCCAGGACATACTTCTATTTGGGATTACCCGATTGCACAAGTGTTGTTTCTTTTTTTTAGAGACAGGGTCTCACTCTGTTCAATTCACCCAGGCTGCGGTGCAGTGGCTGGATCATAGCTCGCTGCAGCCTCCAACTCCTGAGCTCAATCAATCCTCCAGCCTCAGCCTCTTGGGTAGCTGGGACCACAGGCACACATCATCAGGCCCAGCAAAATTTTTTTTTTTTTTTTTTTTGAGATGGGAGTTTCACTCTTGTTGCCCAGGGTGGAGTGCAATGGCGCGATCTCGGCTCACCGCACCCTCCGCCACCCGGGTTCAAGCGTTTCTCCTGCCTCAGCCTCCCAAGTAGCTGGGATTACAGGTATACCCCACGACGCCTGGCTAATTTTGTATTTTTAGTAAAGATGAGGTTTCTCAATGTTGGTCAGGCTGGTCTCGAACTCCCAACCTCAGGTGATCCACCCGCCTCATCCTCCCAAAGTGCTGGGATTACAGGCGTGAGCCACCATGCCTGGCCACCCAGCTAATTTTTTTCTTTTTCTTTTTTGCAGAGATGAGGTCTTGCAATGTTGCCCAGGCTGGTCTCAAACTGCAGGCCTCAAGCAATCCTCCTGCCTTGGCCTCCCAAAGTGCTGGGATTACAGGCATGAGCCACCGTGCCCGGCCTCTTTTCTTTTTTTTAAAGACAGGGTCTCTCTCTGTTCACCCAGGCTGTAGTGCAGTGGCTCAATCATAGCTCACTACAGCCTCCAACTCCTGAGCTCAATCAATCCTCCAGCCTCAGCCTCCTGGGTAGCAGGGACCACAGGCACACACCATCACGCCCCACTAATTTTTTTCTTTTTCTTTTTTGTAGAGATGGGGTCTTACTATGTTGCCCAGGCTGGTCTCAAACTCCTGGCCTCATGCGATCCTCCTGCCTTGGCCTCCCAAAGTGCTGGGATTACAGGCATGAGCCACCCTGTCCAGCCATAAATGTGATTTCCAATGTTCCCAGGGCCAAAGCAAAGAGATACACATTAGGGTGAGGAGAGGATCAAGGCATCCCGCAACTCACAAAAGAGGCTCTAAAATAAACCCCGAGGAAGCACAGCCCATGCCAGGCCATCCTGCCTGGTCTCCTTCCATCTCTAGACTATACTCCAAGCCCCCACAGTGCCCCCCTGCCCCACCCACTGCTCACACCCACACCCAAGGACCGAGCAGTTGCCATCCCCCCGTTTCACCAAGAAGGATGCAGGCCTCAGGGTGCCAGGGGGCACTCAGAGTTAGGCCCAGAGCTCACTGGCCTCTCCAAAGACTTGACTGGAATCCCTCATACCAACCTGCGGTATGGGGGTCTCCCTGCCTCTCGCCCTAGGCTGAGCTCAAGACCTGGCTCCCCAAATCAAGTAACTGGCTGCCGCCTACTCACCCCAGTTATTATCTCACCCGACACCTTAGAAGCTAAGACCAATGACCATCAAAACCTAAAACACACACCTGGGCACAGTGGCTCACACCTATAATCCCAGCACTTTGGGAGGCCGAGGCGGGCAGATCACTTGAGGCCAGGAGTTCAGCCTGGCAGACATGGTAAAACCCCATCTCTACTAATAATACAAAATTAGCCGGGCGTGGTGGCACACACCTGTAATCCCAGCTACTCAGGAGGCTGAGGCAGGGGAATTGCTTGAACCCAGGAGGCAGAGGCTGCAGTGAGCCAAGATCGCGCCACTGCACTCCAGCCTGGGCAACAGTGCGACACTGTGTCTCAAAAACAAAAACAAAAAAACCTAAAACACACAGCCGGCACGATGGCTCACACCTAAAATACCAGCACTTTGGGAGGCCGAGGCGGGTGGATCGTGGATCACTTGAGGTCAGGAGTTCGAGACCAGCCTGGCCAACATGGCGAAACCCCCCCCCCGCCCCCCACCCCGTCTCTACTATAAATACAAAAATTAGCTGGGCGTGGTGGTAGGCGCCTATAGTCCCAGCTACCTGGGGAGCTGAGGTGGTGCGATCATGACTCACTGCAGCCTCAACCTCCCGGGCTCAAGCAATCGCCCCACCTTTGCCTCCTGAGTAGCTGGGACTGCAGGTGTGCACCACCATGTACAGCTAATTTTTATTTTTTCTTTTTTGTAGAGTCAGGATCTCACTACGTTGCGAAGTCTGGGGTCTAGAACTCCTGGGCTCAAGCGATCCTCCCACCTCAGCCTCCCAAAGTGCTGGGATGACAGACCTGAGCCATTGAGCCTGGTCTATGATTATTGTTATTATTTATGGTTACAAACCCTGGAGCTCAGAGAAGCTAAAAGCACCTACTACAAGGTCAGAGTCCGTGTCTGCTTCTAGCCAAATGCCATTTGTCCTTGCTTAAAACAAAAATTCAGGGCTGGGAGTGGTGGCTCATGCCTGTAATCACAGCACTTTGGGAGGCAGAGGCGGGCGGATCACCTGAGGTCAGGAGTTATAGACCAGCCTGACCAACATGGTGAAACTCCGTCTCTATTTAAAATACAAAAATTAGCCGGGCATGGTGGCGTGTCCCTATAGTCCCAGCTACTCGGGAGGTTTTTAGGAAGGAGAATCACTTGAACCTAGGAGGTGGAAGGTGCAGTGAGCCGAGATCACGCCACTGCACTCCAGCCTGGGCGACAGAGTGAGACTCTCTCTCAAATAAATAAATATTCAATTTTGAAACCATAGATAGCTGGTGATTACACAGGATGAATACACCAAATACCACTAAAGTATACACATTTCAAATGGTTAATTGTATGCCACATGAATTTCACCTCCATGAAAAAAATGCAAGCTGTAGCCTGGCGTGGTGGCTCACACCTTTAATCTCAGCACTACCAGAGGTCAAGGTGGGCAGCAGATCACTTCAGCCCAGGAGTTCAAGACCAGCCTGGGCTGATAGAGACTCTTATCTCTACAAAAAAATACAAAAAAATTAACCGGGTGTGGTGGTGCACGCCTGTAACCCAGCTACCCTGGAAGCTGAGGTGGGAGGATCGCTCGAGCACAGGAGGCTGAGGCTGCAGTGAGCTGAGATTTCGTGCAGCCTGGGAGACAGAGCAAGACCCTGTCTCAAAAAAAATTTATTAAAAATTAAAACTAAGGCCAGGTGCGGTGGCTCACGCCTGTAATCCCAATGCTTTGGGAGGCCGAGTGACTCACCCACCATGTCTGGCCCACCAATGCAATCTTCCCTCTACAACAGTAGTTGCTGGGGACCCTTCTAGAAACTGTATGGTGGGCACCTGAAGTCCTCCCTGGTTCGAGTCGAGGGGGGGGCGGGGGGGCTGCATGTGATCATGATAGGGATATAAGTTCCTTAAACAGCAAAGAACCAGAAGGCTTTGTCACTGCCAATGGGCTAGTCCAGAGTAGCTCCAGCCCACCTCTGCCCCTGGCCCTCAATCAGGTCCTCCCTCCAGATATACAGGGAAGACCCTGCACACTCCCGCCTGTCTATACCCTAACTCCTTCACTCCCTTCTCTTACAGCTCAGCCTTCCCTAACTGTCCTTTTTAACATTGCAACTTACCCTGCCACGCCCTTTCCTGAAATGTTTTTCTCCACTGCTTATCACCTGTTATCACAGGTGTTAGTTCCTTATTGTCTCTGCCCACTGAAGACAGCAAGCTTTTCTTTGAAAGGGCGTCTGCTGCCTGTTGCCAGGAAAGCACCCAGACAGTAAACGATTGGGCGTTGCTCTGTACCAATAAAACTTTATTTACAAAAACAAGACGTGGGCCACATTTGGCCAGACTGCTCACGCCAGCATTACTAGGTATGCTACAAGTTATTTTTTATTCCTAGTCCTATGCTGCACATAGGAGGTACTCAAGTAGTATTTACGGTAGGAACTGGGCACAGTGGCTCATGCCTGTAATCTCAACACTTTGGAAGGCCAAAGTGGGAGGACCGCCGGGAGCTTAAGAACGGCCTGGTTGGCCGGGCGCGGTGGCTCACACCTGTAATCCCAGCACTTTGGGAGGCCGAGGCGGGCAGATCACAAGGTCAGCAGATCGAGACCATCCTGGCTAACACGGTCAAACCCCGTCTCTACTAAAAACAAAAAGAAAAAATTAGCCGGGCGTGGTGGCGGGCCCCTGTAGTCCCAGCTACTCAGGAGGCTGAGGCAGGAAAACGGCATGAACCCGGGAGGCGGAGCGTGCCGTGAGCTGAGATCGTGCCACTGTACTCCAGCCTGGGCAACACAGCGAGACTCTGTCTCAAAAAAAAAAAAAAAAAAAGAACAGCCTGGGCAACAGAGCAAGACCCCATCCCAAAAAAAATTTTTTTAGGCCAGGCACAGTGACTCACGCCTGTAATCCCAGCACTTTGGGAGGCCAAGGCAGGCAGATCACTTGAGGTCAGGAGTTTGAGACCAGCCTGGGCAACACGGTGAAACTCCATCTCTACAAAAATTAAAAACAATTAGCCATGCATGGCGGTGTGGGCCTGTAATCCCAGCTACTCAGGAGGCTGAGGTGGGAGGATGACTTGAGCCCAGGAGGCAGAGGTCGCAGTGAGCCGAGATCGCGCCGCCACACTCCAGCCTGTGACAGAGCGAGACCCTGTCTCAAAAAGATTTTAAAAAAAAATTAGAAAATAATATTTAAGCGGCTGGGCGCAGTGGCTCACACCTGTAATCCCAGCACTTTGGGAGGCCGAGGCAGGCAGATCACCTGAGGTCAAGAGTTCAAGACCAGCCTGGTCAACATGGTGAAACCGCATCTCTACTAAAAATATAAAAACTAGCCGGGCGTGGTGGTGGACGCCTATAATCCCAACTACTCGGGAGGCTGAGGCAGGAGAACTGCTTGAACCCAGGAGACAGAAGTTGCAGTGAGGCGACACAGTGCCACTGCACTCCAGCCTCGGCGAGAGAGTGAGACTCTGTCTCAAAAAAAAAAAAAAAATTTATGGTGTGGAATGGGGGGGCAAGGTCCTGATTAGCTGGAGGAAGGGTGCCCAGGCCTTCCCTGCAGCATTCTCTGGGACCTGCTTCTCTACCCTGTGCTCCCCACTCCTGTCAACGGGGAGAGGGATTGGTGTCCCTTTTACAGATAAAGAGACTGAGGCTCTCACTCCCAAACCTACACTTCCCCACTCAGCCGCACCACCCAGACAAAGCAGAAGCGTCTGTTAGACAGAGGTTGCACATTTTCAATCCCAGACAGCCCTTCATAACCAAACACATTACATTTTATCTTCACTTTTTTTTTTTGAGACAGAGTTTCACTTGTTGCCCAGGCTGGAGTGCAATGGCGTGATCTCAGCTCACCGCAACCTCTACCTCCCGGGTTCAAGCAATTCTCCTGCCTCAGCCTCCCGAGTAGCTGGGATTACAGGCATGCACCACCACGCCCAGCTAAATTTGTATTTTTAGTAGAGACGGGGTTTCTCCATGTTGGTCAGGCTGGTCTCGAACTCTCGACCTCAGGTGATCCGCCTGCCTCGGTCTCCCAAAGTGTTGGGATTACAGGCGTGAGCCACCGTGCCCGGTTTATCTTCACGTTTTAAAACATCTTGACCTCTCACAACAACTGCATCCCAGACTGCGGTGTGGTGGCTCACACCTGTCAATCCTAGGACTTTGGGAGGCTGAGGCAGGAGTCGTTTGAGGCCAGGAGTTCAAGACCAGCCTGGGCAACCTAGCAAGACCCCATCTATACAAAAAAATTTAAAAATTAGCCAGGCTTAGTGGTGTACACCTGTAGTCCCAGCTACGTGGGAGGTTGAAGGCGCGAGGATCATTTGAGCCCAGGAATTAGAGGCATTGAGCTATGGTTGCACCACTGCACACCAGCCTGGGCAACAGAGTGAGACCCTGTCTGTTTAAAAAAAAAAAAAACTGTATCCCTTAAAATGTCAACAGACTATCAGAGCATCTCATAGACTCAGTCAAACCAGAATTGTCACCCAGGAAAGGCATTATTCTGGCCCTAAACACTGATAGGTAACATAGGTGTTTCCGAGATAGCAGCTAAAAATCCTGCAAGGACCCTCTGGATAGAATGACCTTCAAACTCCCATAGATCACAAGATCCAGAGAGTTCTGTAATATCTAAGCCAAAGAATGGGTTAACACTCTGGCTATATAAAGATTCTCAGAATGCCATAAGAATCCCAGGCAGGGCCGGGAGCGGTGGACCATGCCTGTAATCCCAGCACTTTGGGAGGCCAAGGCGGTTCGATCACAAGGTCAAGAGTTCAAGGCCAGCCTGGCCAATGTGGCGAAACCCCGTCTCTACTAAGAATACAAAACTTAGGTGGGTGTGGTGGCACATGCCTGTAATCCCAGCTACTCAGGAGGCTGAGGCCGGAGAACTGCTTGAACCTGGGAGGCGGAGGTTGCAGTGAGCCGAGATCACGCCACTGCACTCCAGCCTGGGCGACAGAGCAAGACTCCGTCTTGAGGAAAAAAAAGAATCCCAGGCAATTTGAAAAAGAGAACCTGTAAATGGCTAAACTCCATTGAAATTTCAAGGCCATTAGCATTACAAAGAAGTATTGAAACAGTGATGTCATTTTCATTCCATCAAATCAGCAAATTTTTGCTTCTAGTTGTGGAGGGCGCTGGGTGGTTAGCTGCCCGGGAAGGATGAGAACTGAGCCAATTATCTCCAGCTTTTGGAAAACAAATCCGCAAGGCTTACCGAGGACTGCAGGCGCCCAGACCCACTTCTGGGGATCCCTCCCAAGGAAACAGGCAGACCTACTTACTGGGATGCTCGCTGCAGCCAAAATGATCTGCAGATTCCATATGCAATCCCCATCAAAACCCCAGCAGCGCATGCACACTTTCAGTGTGTGTGTGTGTGTGTGTGTGTGTGTGTGTGTATAAAATGAAAAGGTGTCTCTAAAAAGTATACAGAAATGGCGGAGCACGGTAGCTCATGCCTGTAATCCTGGCACTTTGGGAGGCCGAGGCGGGCAGAATGCCTGAGCTCAGGAGTTCACGACCAGCCTGGACAACACGGTGAAACCCAGTCTCTACTAAAATACAAAAAACAAAAAACAAAAAAATTAGCTGGGTGTGGCTGCATGCGCCTGTAGTCCCAGCTATTGGGAGGCTGAGGCAGGAGAACTGCTTGAACCTGGGAGACAGAGGTTGCACTGACCCGAGATTCTGCCACTGCACTCCAGCCTGGGCAACAGAGTGAGACTTCGTCTCAAAAAAAAAAAAAAGAAGTATACAGAAATTAGGCTGGGCACAGTGGCTCACACCCATAATCCCAGAACTTTGGGAAGCTGAGGCAGGAGGATCACTTGGGCTCAGGATTTCAAGACCAGACTGGCCAACAAGGCAAAACCCTGTGTCTACTAAAAATACAAAAGTTAGCCAAGGCTAGGCACTGCGGCTCACACATGTAATACCAACACTTTGGGAGGCTGAGGCGAGTGGATCACTTGAGGTCAGGAGTTTGAGACAAGCCTGGCCAACATGGTAAAACCCTGTCTCTACTAAACATACAAAAATTAGCCAAGTGTGGTGGTGCGCGCCTGTAATCCCAGCTATTAAGGAGGCTAAGGCAGGAGAATCCCTTGAACCCGGGAGGCGGAGGTTGCAGTGAGCCGAGATTGTGCCACGGCACTCCAGCCTGGGTGACAGAGCGAGACTCCGTCTCAAAAAAAACAAAACAAAACAAAAAGCCAGACATGGTAGCTTGTGCCTGTAGTTCCAGCTACGCGGGAGGTTGAGACAGGAGAATCACGTGAACCCAGGAGGGGGAGGTTGCAATGAGCCGAGATCATACCACTGCACTCCAGCCTGGGCAACAGAGCAAGACTCTGTCTCAAAAACAAAAAATAAAAATAAAAAGTATACAGAAATTAGCCCAGGCACAGTGGCTCATGCCCATAATCCCAACATTTTGAGAAGCCAAGGCAGGAGGATCACTTGAGCTCAGGAGTTTGAGACCAGTCTCGGCAACATCAAGAGACCCGTTTCTATTTTAAAAAATAAAAATAGAAAAGTATGCAGACGTTGAAATCCAGAACTCGAACACATATTGGCACACTCATGTTCATAGCAGCACTATTCACAACAGTCAAAGGGTAGAAAGAACCCAGCTGTCCATCTACAAATCGATAAACAAAATGGGGTCCATCCAGCCAGTGGAATATTATTCAGCCCTGAAAAGGAAGGACAATCCGATACATTCCACAACAACGTGGACGTACCTTGAGGACATGAAGCTGAGTGAAATAAGCCAGACATAAACAACAAATACTAGGGCCAGGTGCAGTGGCTCACGCCTGTAATCCCAGCACTTTGGGAGGCCGATGGGCAAATCATTCGAAGTCAGGAGTTGGAGACCAGCCTGACCAACATGGTGAAATCCCATCTCTACAAAAAATACAAAAAATAGCCCATTGTGGTGGCGGCACCTGTAATCCCAGCTACTCGGGAGGCTGAAGTGGGAGGACTGCTTGAACCCAAAAGGCAGAGGTTGCAGTGAGCCGAGATTGCACCACTGCACTGCAGCCTGGGTAATAGAGCGAGACTCTGTCTCAAAAAAAATTTTTTTAATGTTTTTAAAGACAAATACTGTGTGTGATTCCACTTTTGAGGTACCTACAGTACTCACATTCACAGAGACAGAAAGCAGTAAGTAGAGGCCGGGCCCAGTGGCTCAAGCCTGTAATCCCAGCACTTTGGAAGGCAGAAGCGGGCGGATCACCTGAAGTCAGGAGTTCGAGACCAGCCTGGCCAACAGGGTGAAACCCCGTCTCTACTAAAAATACAAAAATTAGCTGGGCATGGTGGCAGATGCCTGTAATTGAAGCTACTCAGGAGACTGAGGCAGGAGAGTCACTTGAACCCAGGAGGCAGAGGTTGCAGTGAGCCGAGATTGTACACTGCACTCCAGCCTGGGCGACAGAGCGAGACTCTGTCTCAAAAAAAAAAAGAAAGAAAAGAAAAAAGAAAAGAAAAGAAGAGCCAGGAAGTGAAAAAGGAAAACAGACAAATTCCTATCAACACCCCCACCTCCCTGCCAGCCCCCAGCGTTCCTGCAGGGAGCTAGGGCCTTGAACCCCTCACCTCCCGCTGTGGGACCTGGGGGTGGGTGTCTCACACTCTCTGAGCCTAAAATGGCAAGATTCTGTGCCCCGGCCTCGCAGGGACGTCTGGGGCACCCCCACACTCCGGTGATAGAGCTCGAGGCTAGGGTGGTGGGACAGGGGGCTCACCCTGCACGTCCTTGGCACTGCGGCTGGGCTATCAGACCTGTGGCCACCACCGCCGTTCTGGAACTCCCATCGGCGCAGAAAAGAGGCAGGTGAGAGTCCGAGGCTGCAGTCTCCTCCAAGCTATGCTGGGACCAGAACCAGGACCAAGACTGCAGTAGCCACCAGCCCAGATCAACCCGCTTCAGCCCTGCCCCACCTGGGGCAGGAGAGCCTGGGGGCTGGCCCCAGGGAGGAGGGAGGCCCACCCCAACCTCTTCACCCCATCCTGCCCCTCCTACACCTCCAGCCTCCACTCCAGCGGAAAGCCATCCCTGACTTCCCCACCAGGTGAGCAGATTCCCAAAGATCCATCAAGCTGGGCTCCCAGTTACTCCCCACCTGGGATCACAGCACCAGCCGGCAATTCTGGCTTAATTCCAGTCCCTCTCCCATCCTCAAATATGGGCAGGGACTTTGTCTTGCTCCAATCAGGTACCCAGCCCACAAAGTAAGTGTTCGAATTTAAATAAAGGGAATCCCAAAGGCGGCCAAGGAGAGGTCAAGGCCTCAGGCCAGCCAATGATATGCAAATACGTCCATCTCAGCCTTGCCCCTAGGGCTCCAGACTTTGTCAATTCTCATGCAATCACAAAGGATTTCCCCAGTGACTGGTTTCCCCCCTATGGAGACTCCACCTCCCAGGGTGGAAAAAGAGGTAGGGGTGGAGGGCCTTCTAGGAACTGCTCCAGAAAAAGCTAGAAGACATCAGATGCCTCTTAGCAGAGACAAAAGAACCAGACCTCCCAGGCAAAGTAGCAAGAGAAGGAGTGTGAGCCTACAAGAGACTGCACAGTATTTGATCTTTACAAATCCTTTCCCAAACACCAGAACCTCACAAAAATGACAGTAATACAAAAAGGAACAAAAGTGGCTGGGCGCAGTAGGGGTGGATCACGAGGTTAGGAGATCGAGACCATCCTGGCCAACATGGTGAAACGCCGTCTCTGCTAAAATACAAAAATTAGCTGGGCGTGGTGGCGCGCGCCTCTAGTCCCCACTACTCAGGAGGCTGAGGCAGGAGAATCTCTTGAACCCGGGAGGCGGAGGTTGCAGTGAGCTGAGATCGTGCCACTGCACTCCAGCCTGGCGACAGAACAAGACTTCTGTCTCAAAAAAAAAAAAAAAAAAATGGAACGAAAGCAAAATAGGAGAGAAGTGGAAAGGAGGAAACATCCCCCTGGCCAGGCGCATAGCTCACGCCTGTAATCCCAGCACTTACGGAGCCCACGGCGGGTAGATCACCTGAGGTCAGGAGTTTGAGACCAGCCTGGCCAACATGATGAAACCCTGTCTCTACTAAAAACATAAAAATTAGCCGGGTGTGGCAGCGCGTGCAGCTACTCGGGAGGCTGAGGCAGGAGAATCGCTTGAACCTAGGAGGTGGAGGTTGCAGTGAGCCAAGATCACGCCACTGCACTCCAGCCTGAGTGACAGAATGAGACTCCGTCTCAAAAAACAGAAAGAAAAAAAAACCATTTGGAAGCAAGAAAGCAGACAGACAAGAGATGTGCAGCCTGGCACAGTGGAGAGTGGGGAAAAGAAACACTTAAGCTTGGAGCAGACAATGAGGAAACCAGCAATTCTGGAGACTGAATCCAGAGACCCTAGTACCTGTAAAGCCAGGGATCACGGAAAAGCTGACGACAAGAGAGTTGGTTTCACCACAGAAGCACTGACCCCTCTGTTTACTAGGGAAAGATGGAACCACTGAGGGTATGCATTCTCAGGACTAGGGTGTGGACCAAAGGGAAAACAGGTATCAGAGTGCGAATCATCAACCTTAACATGCACACTCAGCTCTTGGGACAGGAACAGCCTGGCTTCAACGTCAACAGACAAGAAACCACTGAATTCTTGCCTGTGAGATATACAAGGTCAACAAGGAAAGATCTTTTTACAGAGGACATTCAAGAAGCTCCTCAATGGCCAACAAGCCCCACCCTTACATCTGAATCCCATCTGCTTTTTCTTAAAGAAGGGGCACCTGAGAATGATTATCAGCAGGTGCCCACGGGAAGTCTCCAAGGTGAAAGAGAAAAGAGAAAAAAGACTCAGAGAAAACAAAGACAATGCGTGAAAGAAGAAAACGCCAGGGGAAAAAAAATACAATTAATATCCTAGTAATGGGAATTAATGTATGCATGAAACAAGAACAGGATGCTATTAAAAAAAAAAAGCAAACTCAGGTTATAAGAGCTCTTGGGACATAAAAATATGATAGCTCAAATTTAAAAATTAAATTCGACAAAAACTAGCCAGGCATGGTGGCGCACCCCAGAAGTCCGAGGAGGCTGAGGCAGGAGGATCGTTTGAGCCCCAGTCGTTTGAGTTCAAGGTTGCAGTGAGCAGTGATTGTACCACTGAACTCCAGCCCCAGTAACACAGGGAGACCCTGTCTCAAAAAAATAATAATAATTAAATCGAAAGGTTAGAAGATACCATTAAGAAAATATTAAGAAAATCTCCTAGAAAGAAGAAACTGCAAGATATAGAAAATACAAAAGAAGGCCAGGCACAGTGGCTCACGCTTGTAATCCCAGACTTTGGGAGGCCGAGGCGGGTGGATCACGAGGTCAGGAGATCGAGACCATCGTGGCTAACATGGTGAAACCCCGTCTCTACTAAAAAAAAAAAAAAAAAAAAAATACAAAAAATTAGCTAGGCGTGGTGGCCGGTGCCTGTAGTCCCAGCTACTCGGGAGGCTGAGGCAGGAGAATGACATGAACCCGGGAGGTGGAGCTTGCAGTGAGCCGAGATCGCACCACTGCACTCCAGGCTGGGTGAAAGAGCAAGACTACGTCTCAAAAAAAAAAAAAAAATTTTTTTTAAATTCAATGATCAGATCAGACGCAGTGGCTCACACCTGTAATCCCAGCATTTTGGAAGGCTGAAGCGGGCGGATCACTTGAGGCTAGGAGTTTGAGACCAGCCTGGCCAACCTGGTGAAACCCCATCTCTACTAAAAATACAAAAATTAGCCAGGCATGGTGGCACACACCTGAAATCCCAGCTACTCGGGAGGCTGAGGTATGAGAATCATTTGAACCCAAGAGGCAGAGGTTGCAATGAGCCAAGATCATGCCACTGCCCTCCACCCTGGGCAACAGAGCAAGACTCTGTCTCAAAAAAAAAAAAAAAAAAAGAAAAGAAAAAATTCAATGATTAGCCCAGGAGACCCAGGATATCTAACTAATAGGAATACTAGAGAGAATAGCAAAAATACTGGGAAGGAAATTAAAAAATAAAAATAATACAAAAAATTTCAGAATGAAAGACTTGAGTTTCCAGTTTGCTATAGTCTATGCAGCACCCAAGACAGTAAATGCAAAAAGACCCCATAACAAAACATATCAACATGAAATTTCAGAACAGTGATGAAGAATAACAATAACCGTGGCCAGGCGGAGTGGCTCACGCCTGTAATCTCAGCACTCTGGGAGACCGAGGTGGGTCAATCACCTGAGGCCAGAAGTTCGAAACCAGCCTGGCCAACATGGTAAAACCCCATCTCTACTAAAAATACAAAAATTAGTCGGGTGTGGTGGCATAAGCCTATAATCCCAGCTACTTGGAAGGCTGAGGCTTCAGCGCTTGAACCCGTGGTGGAGGTTGCAGTGAACTGAGATCTCGCCACTGCAATCCAGTCTGGACAACAGAGTGAGACTCCATCTCAAAAAAAAAAAAAAAAAAAAGGGAAGAGAAAAGAGAAGAGGAGAGAAAACAAAGGAGAAGGCTGGGCGTGGTGGCTCACACCTGTAATCCCAGCACTTTGGGAGGCCGAGGCAGGTGGATCACTTGAGGTCAGGAGTTTGAGACCAGCCTGGCCAACATGGTGAAACTCCGTCTCCATTTTAAAAAATACAGAATTACCCGGGCGTGGTGGCACATGCCTGTTAATCCCAGCTACTTGCTACTTGGGAGGCTGAGGCAGAAGAATCGCTTGAACCCAGGAGGTGGAGGTTGCAATGAGCTGAGATGGTGCCACTGCACTCCAGCTTGGGCTACAGAGTGAGACTCCATCTCAAAAAAAAAAAAAAGAAAAAAGAAAGGGAAGGGGGAGGTGGGGAAAGGTTCATACACAAAGATCAGGAATCAAAAATGGCATCATATTCCTGAAAAGTAGCAGTCGAATATGGAAGGTAATGTTGCAATTCTTTCAAAATCCTAGAGGGAAGGCCGTGTGTGGTGACTCACACCTGTAATCCCAGCTACTCAGGAGGCTGAGGCAGGAGAATCACTTGAACCCGGGAGGCAGAGGTTGCAGTGAGCCAAGATGACACCATCACACTCCAGCCTGGGTGACAGAGCAAGACTCTGTCAAAAAAAAAAAAAAAATTCCTAGAGGGAAAGTATTTCCCAAATAGCACTCAAGTGTGAAGGTAGAACAAAAGCATTTTCCAGGCATACTAGGCCCCAAAAACGTTGCCTTCCTCTCACCCTTTCACAGAAAGCCACCGCAGGATGTGCTCTACAGAAAGAAGGGAGTAAAACAGGAAACGGGAAGGCAAGGGAATCAGACACACAGGAGAGAGGCAAAGGGAGTCTGAAGAACAATGGCTCTCTAGCACACCCAAGAACCGGGCCAACCAGACTAGAGAAGGAAGATGAAAAATTCCAGGAAGGAAATCTCCAAAAAAACAAAGCAGCTCATCCAATAGATATGACAAATGAAAAAAATGCATGAAGGGACCAGAAGGCTGGCTGGGCATGGTAACTCACACCTATAATCTCAGCACTTAGGGAAGTCCAGGCAAGAGGATTATTTGAGCTCAGGAGTTCAAGACCAGCCTGGGCAACATAGCGAGAGACCCCATGTCTAAAAAAAATTTAACAGTTAGCCAGGTGTGGTGGAACGCACCTGTAGTCCTAGCTACTTAGGAGGCACTGAAGTGGGAGGCTCATTTGAGCCCAGGAGGTTGAGGCTGTAGTGAGCCACGAGAATGCCACCACACTCCAGCCTGGGTAACAGAGCGAGACCCAGCGTCTTAATAAAAAAGAGAGAGAGAAACTGGAAGCCAGATATTCTAAGAAATTCCAAATGAAAAAAAAAAAAAAAAAGACATTAATTCCAGAAAATGAATTTTCGGCTGGGCATGGTGGCTTACGCCTGTAATCCCAGCACTTTGGGAGGCCGAGGTGGGTGGATCACCTGAAGTCATGAGTTTGAGACCAGTCTGGCCAACGTGGTTAAACCCCATCTCTACTAAAAATACAAAATTTAGCCGGGAGTGGTGGCAGGCGTGTGTAATCTCAGCTACTTGGGAGGCTGAGGCAGGAGAATCGCTTGAACCCGGGAGGTGGAGGTTGCAGTGGGCTGAGATCGCGCCACTGCACCCCAGCCTGGGAGACAGAGCGAGACACTGTCTCAAAAAAATAAAATAAAATAAAAATAAAAAAATAAAAACAAACCTCACAACCACCAAATGAACTCATTCACTCTAATGAACCCATTTTATAGATGAAAAAATTGAGGTTTAGAAAGTCATCACATGCCCTTTAACTGGAGAAACAACATCCACACCTCAGCTTGGAGGCCATCCTGCCTCTAGATGGAGCAGTGTTTTATCTGGGGATTACAAGGAGCTTCCAGGGACCCCCCAAAATGCTCAGAAATGTGTCAAATGGTTGGTGAAGATGTGGGAAGTCAGGGTTTCCCCCCAGGCTGAGGGTCCACCATTTTGCTTATCCCCTGAAAAAAACCTCACATGCAATGCTGAGTACACTGGTGGCCTAGGAGAGGTGACACTTGAGTGGCTCCCACCTAGTGGCCTAGACTTCCTCCCAAGTCACATGCCAGGCCTCTGTGGGCAGCAGATGTGGTAAGGACCCTGGCCCTGACTGACCACTAACCAGGGCTCCCAGCAGGCCCTGGGGAGGCCCGAGACCTGTGCTGAGAACAGCTCCAGCCCATCCCCTAAAAAGCTAAGCTGGGATGCCTGAAAAGCCGGGGCAAGGGTCTGGCTGGAGGACAAGGCTACAGTACATGAGAGGGTGGGAGGAGTTGGGCCAGACCACAGACTGGTTCATGCCGGGGAGCCAAGAGCAGCCCCCGCCAGCCACATCCAAAACAAGAATGCCCAGTCCCCAGCCTCTCCTCAAATCTGCCCCTCCCCATCCCTCCACAAGTGGCTCGGACCCGAGCCATTGAGTTCTCCTCCCTCCTTCCCTCCTCTCCCCATCCGTCTTACCTGCCCAACCTCCAAAGGACACATAACCCTGGACACCTCCAGCCTCCCTCCCTGGTAACCAACACCTCCTAATTACCTCCTGCTTCTCTCCTCGTCTACCAGACTGTCTCTGGCTAGCAACCCAGCCTCGTTTATGTTTTGAGACAGGGTCTCACTCTGTTGCCCAGACCACTGTGAGTGCAGTGGTGCAACCACAACTCACTGCAGCCTGGATCTCTGGGGCTCAAGCAATCCTCCCATCTCAGACTCCCAGGTAGCTGGGACTTACAGGCATTCGCCACCATGCCTAACTAGTTTTTTAAACATTTTGTAAAGACAAGGTCTTGCTATGTTGCCCAGACTTCTCTCCTAACTCCTGGCCTCAAGCGATCCACCCGCCTAGGCCTCCCAAAGTGGTGGGATTACAGGCATGAGCCACCATGCCCAGCCCCTAGTTTTTCTTTAAATGCTTATTTTGAAATCATTTCCAATTCAGAGAAAAGTTTGAAATAGTACAATGAATTGTCCTATGACCTTTGCCAGATCCAACAACTGTGAACTGCTCTCACTGTCTTATTTATTTTTTTTGAGATGCAGTCTCATTCTGTCTCCCAGGCTGGAGTGCAGTGGCACGATCTCGGCTCACTGCAACCTCCCAGGTTCAAGCGATTCTCCTGCCTCAGCCTCCCAAGTAGCTGGGATTACAGGTGCCCTCCACCACACCCAGCTAATTTCTGTATTTTTAGTAGAGATGGGATTTCACCATGTTGGCCAGGCTGGTCTCGAACTCCTGACCTCAGGTGATCCGCCCACCTCAGACTCCCAAAGTGCCGGGATTACAGGCATGAACCCCGTGCCCAGCCTCACTGTCTTTTTTGATGTAATACTTGATGTACCATCGTCTCCCATAAATATATATATTTTATATATATATTTATATATATATATTATATATATATTTATATATATATTATATATATATTTATATATATATTATATATATATTTATATATATATTATATATATATTTATATATATATTATATATATATTTATATATATATTATATATATATTTATATATATATTATATATATATTTATATATATATTATATATATATTTATATATATATTTTATATATATAAAATAGATATTTTTTCTTTTCCTGAACCATTCCGAGGACAAGTTGTAGACTCTATGTCCCTTGCCCGTAAACATGTCAGTATTCTTTTTTTTGTTTTTTTTTTTTGAGACGGAGTCTCACTCTGTTGCCCAGGCTGGAGTGCAATGGCGCGATCTCGGCTCACTGCAAACTCCGCCTCCCGGGTTCACGCCATTCTCCTGCCTCAGCCTCCCGAGTAGCCGGGACCGCAGGCGCCCGCCACCACGCCCGGCTATTTTTTTGTATTTTTAGTAGAGACGGGGTTTCACCATGTTGGCCAGGCTGGTCTCGAACTCCTGACCTCAGGTGATCCGCCCACCTCAGACTCCCAAAGTGCCGGGATTACAGGCATGAACCCCGTGCCCAGCCTCACTGTCTTTTTTGATGTAATACTTGATGTACCATCGTCTCCCATAAATATATATATTTTATATATATATTTATATATATATTTTATATATTTATATATATATTTATATATATATTTTATATATTTATATATATATTTTATATATATATTTTATATATTTATATATATATTATATATATATTTTATATATTTATATATATATTTTATATATATATTTTATATATTTATATATATATTTTATATATATATTTTATATATTTATATATATTTTATATATATATTTTATATATTTATATATATTTTATATATATATTTTATATATTTATATATATATTTTATATATATTTTATATATTTATATATATATTTTATATATATATTTTATATATATAAAATAGATATTTTTTCTTTTCCTGAACCATTCCGAGGACAAGTTGTAGACTCTATGTCCCTTGCCCGTAAACATGTCAGTATTCTTTTTTTTGTTTTTTTTTTTTTGAGACGGAGTCTCACTCTGTCGCCCAGGCTGGAGTGCAATGGCGCGATCTCGGCTCACTGCAAACTCCGCCTCCCAGGTTCACGCCATTCTCCTGCCTCAGCCTCCCGAGTAGCCGGGACCGCAGGCGCCCGCCACCACGCCCGGCTATTTTTTTGTATTTTTAGTAGAGACGGGGTTTCACCATGTTATCCAGGATGGTCTCGATCTCCTGACCTCGTGATCCACCCGCCTCAGCCTCCCAAAGTACTGGGATTACAGGCGTGAGCCACTGCGCCCGGCCCACATTTCAGTATTCTTATTTCCTAAGAACAAGGACATTCTCTTACAGAACCACACACAGTTATCCACTTCATAAAACCTAACAGTGATCTGATACTATCAACTAATCTACAGTCCATATTCCAGTTTTGTCAATTGTCCCAATGATGTTCTTTGTAGCAATTTCTCCCCTGATCCCAAGATCCAATAGAGAGCCATACACTGCCTTTAGCAGTTGCATTTTTCCAGTCTCTTTTAATCAGAAACAGTTCTCCGCCTTCCTCTGCCTTGCATGCCATTGACATTTTTTTAAGAGTCCAGACCAGTTCTGTGAAATGTCCCTCAATTTCAATTACTCCTTCCACTTAAAACCCTCCACTGCCTCCTCATTCCTCAGTTTAAAATTCCAAGACCTCATGACTGGCTTTCAGGGATCTGAAGGATCCCACCTCCCCCACATCCCCTCCCACCAGCTCCAGCCATTCTGCCAGCTCAGATACGCCAGGCTCTGACTTTTGTGTTCCGTCCACCTTCACCACACTTTTCTGCCCTTTGCATGCAGGAAAAAGGTCACCCCTCCAGATCAGTCGGGTGGGGGTGGGCTGTGCTGATACAGCCCCTCACCTCTCAGACCAGACCAGACCTTTACCATTTTGTTTACTGCGTGGTCTGTGTCTTTTTTTTTTTTTTTTTTTTTGAGATGGAGTCTGTCTCTGTCGCCCAGGCTGGAGTGCGGTGGCATGATCTTGGCTCACTGCAACCTCCGCCTCCCGTGTTCAAGTGATTCTCCTGCTTCAGCCTCCCCGAGTAGCTGGGATTACAGGCACCCGCCACCACACCACACCCAGCCAATTTTTTTTATATTTTCAGTAGAGATGCTGTTCCGCCATGTTGGCCAGGCTGGTCTCGAACTCCTGACCTCAGGTGATCAGCCTGCCTAGGCCTCCCAAAGTGCTAGGATCACAGAAGTGAGCCACCGTGCCCAGCCTGCATAAGACTCCACGGTGTAGTGTTACATTTTTAAACATCAGATTACAAAACAATATGAGAAGCCTATCTCCAGGTGGCTGTCCAGGGAAAGTTGGCAACTTTCACTGTTGGGAAATTTTCACTTAAAAATAGGTCGAAGTTAAGCTGGGAGTGGTGGCTCACGCCTGTAATCCCAGCACTTTGGGAGGCCTAGGTGGGTGGATCACCTGAGGCCAGGAGTTCGAGACCAGCCTGGCCAACATGGCGAAACCCCATCTCTATTAAAAATACAAAAAAAAATTTGGCTGGGCGTGGTGGCAGGCGCCTGTAATCCCAGGTACTCGGGGAGGCTGAAGCAGGAGAATTGCTTGAACCCAGGAGGTGGAGGTTGTGGTGAGCCTAGATCGTGCCACTGCACTCCAGCCTGGGCGACAGAGTGAGACTCCCTCGCAAAAAAAAAAAAAAATCGGCCAAGCGCGGTGGCTCAAGCCTGTAATCTCAGCACTTTGGGAGGCCGAGGCGGGTGGATCAAGAGGTCAGGAGATCGAGATCATCCCGGCTAACACGGTGAAACCCCGTCTGTACTAAAAGTACAAAAAAATTAGCCGGACATGGTGGCGGGCACCTGTAGTCCCAGCTACTCAGGAGGCTGAGGCAGGAGAATGGTGTGAACCCAGGAGGCAGAGCTTGCACTGAGCCCAGATGGAGCCACTGCACTCCAGCATGGGCGACAGAGCGAGACTCCGTCTCAAAAAAAGAAAAAAAATTTGCTTAACCAAGCACAGTGGTGCTGGACTGTAGTCCTCGCTACTCAGGAGGCTGAGGCAGGATGATCTCTTGAGCCCAGGAGTTTGAGACCAGCTGGACAACATAGGGAGACCCTGTCTCTACAGAAAATTTTAAAATTAGGCCAGGCATGGTGGCTCATGCCTGTAATCCCAGGACTTTGGGAGGCCAAGGCAGGCGGATCACTTGAGGACAGGAGTTTAAGACCAGCCTGGCCAACATGGTAAAACTCCGTCTCTACTAAAAATAAAAAAATTAGCTGGGTGTCGCGGCACACACCTGTAATCCCAGCTACTCAGGAGGCTGAGGCAGGAGGATCTCTTGAGCCCAGGAGTTCGAGACCAGCTGGACAACATAGCAAGACCCCGTCTCTACAGAAAAATTTAAAATTAGCCAGGCATGGTGGTACATAGCTGTAGTCCTAGCTACTCAAGATGCCAAGGCAGGAGGAGCCCAGGAGTTTGAGGCTGCAATGAGCTATAAACGCAACACTGCACTCATCCTGGTTGACAGAGTAAAACCCTCTTTAAAAAAAAATGTTTTTTAAGTAACAAAATCAGCTGGGTGCAGTGGTGCACACCTGAAATCCCAGCACTTTGGGAGGCCAAGGCAGGAGGAGGCCAGGAGTTTGAGGCTGCAATGAGCTATAATTGCACCACTGCACTCCAGCCTGGGTGACAGAGTAAAACCCTGTCTCTAAAAAAAAAAAAATTTTAAGTAACAAAATCAGCTGGGCGCAGTGGTACACACCTGAAATCCCAGCACTTTGGGAGGCCAAGGCAGGAGGATTACTTGAGCCCAGGAGTTCAACACCAGCCGGGGCAACATAGCAAGACCCTACCTCTACTAAAAAATACAAAAACTTAGCAGGGCATGGTGACACATGCCTGTAGCTCTAGCTACTCGGGAGGCTGAGGTAGGAGGATGGACTCAGCCTGGGAGGTGGAGGTTGCAATGAGCTGAGATCACGCTATTGCATTCCAGCCTGGGTGACAGAGT
Source organism: Pan troglodytes (assembly GCF_028858775.2). Taxonomy (NCBI): domain Eukaryota; kingdom Metazoa; phylum Chordata; class Mammalia; order Primates; family Hominidae; genus Pan; species Pan troglodytes. The sequence goes on from NC_072404.2 coordinate 11,345,876, forward strand.
AAAACCCTATCTCAAAAACAAAACAAACAAACAAACAAAAAAATTTCCTTCTCGGATTTGTGTGTTCACTCCCTGAATCCCCGGAAGAACATGAGCTCCAATGAGGGCGGAGACTTCTGTCTGTTGGGTTCACTGCCGCATTCCTGGGACCCGAGCGGTGCCTGGCACGCAGGAAGCACTTGGAAATTATTTGCTGAGTAAATGAGCAAGTGAGGAAAGAAGGAAAGCGCTGGGGTTGGGAGCTGAAGAACCAAGAGAGACAGCCCCCTCCCCACCAAGTGGCCCTTCCAGATTCCAGAACCCTCCCAGGGCCTCCCTTGTCGCCTCTAACCAGAGAAAGAAGCCCCTTGCAAATCGTCCTTATCTCTCCATCACTCTGCCAGCGGTCTTCACTGATTAATCTTTCTAAATCAATCCCAGTAGGCTGACAGACTGGATTCCAGAGATGGATCTGATCAGACCCTGGAGAAGGCCCGTGGCCCCCTGTTGCCGGTTAGCCAAGCCAGAGTGCAGGGCCTCCCCACCCAGAACCCTGGGTCCCACCTCTATTCATGTACCCCTCCAGGGCCAGCCTAGGGTGTGGGGGCAGGGAGAATAAACATCCAAGTACAAAATCCTACTAATAGCTCTTTAATTGCAGCCTGTGTGGACAACTGAGTCCAGGCCTCCCAAGCCCAGAGCACAGAGCCAAGCCCCAGGTGCTGGTCAGTTACATGCCCATCTCCCAGATCAGGCTGTGAATATTTTGTTCACAATGTAGCAAGGCTCAAGGTAATAGGAAACGTAAAAACCACCCTTTCCTGATCCCAAACCCCATTCATTCTTAAATTCACCTCCTCTTCTGCAGAGAAAGAGGCCAAACCCCTCCATCTTGACCCACAAGGCAGAAACCAGCTCTTCCAGAGGACCTTCCACAGCAGATGGCTGTGAATACTAGCTTGGATGGGATTCCTCCCCGGGGATCTTTCTCCGAGGGCCCCTCCAGCTCTGAGCTCTCTCCAGGGAACCTCCCTCGGCCTAGGAGGGGCTTTATAAGCCCTGACAGCGCTCATCCACGTCCGCAGAGCCCAACCTTAATGTGCCTCTCCCTAGCTGGGTGACCCCAAGCAAGTGGCTCAACCGCTCAGGACTTCCCGGTACAAAAATAAACAAATAAAGATGGGACTGATAACGCTGGCAAGACCTAAGGCGCCGACAGCCAAGGAAGAGAGGGAGGTGCGTCAGAAGGGAAAATTTAGCACCTGCACCCCACAAAGAAAACGCGGGAGGAGGAGGGTGTGCTGGGTTGAGGAATGTGTAATCCGGCCCAGCCCCAAGCAGAGAGTGAATGGGAGCTGCTCCCACCTCGTGGCTAATGGGATTAGCACGGGCTTGGCTCTGGGCGTTGGCCTGGGGTCCGAGGTCTCCTTGCGGCCACTCGAAGTGGGGGAGGGGGACAGCCAGAACCAGCACCGGCCCCCACCTTTCCCTCCCGGGTGAGCATGGGGTTCAGGGGGCGACAGCTGTCCTCCTGCTGTTTCCTCCCCGACCTCAGCCTCGGCGTGCAGAAGTCAGGCAGCTCCCAGCGAGCGCAGAAGGTGCGCAGAGGCAGGGCTCCGAGGCTACCTCCCGCTGGGCTTCCGAGGCTACCTCCCGCTGGGCTTCCGAGGCTACCTCCCGCTGGGCTTCCGAGGCTGGTGGCTTGGCCTTCCCTCCACCTCAGCCTCACCATCCAGCAAATGGGCATTAGGCCGTCTGACTGCTGCGTCAGATTAGGCGCGGCCCTGGCACTGTGCACGCATGCATGAGTAGTAGCTGTTTTCACCGCTTCGCATTAGGGCACTTTGCCTTGCCAGGCCGGAGCCAGATCGCAGGCGGGGAGTGCGCGACGCCCCTTCCCAGCCTCGAAAAAGCCAAGCGCAGGCCCAGCCAGCCAGAGAGACCCGGATACCGATTCCCAGGCTTGGGGGGGGGGCCCCTGCCACCACTCCAGGCTGGACCAAATGACCCAAAAGACACACGCATGCACACACACACACATCACGGTGGACTTGTGGGGAGCGCAAAAGGGGACAGCTCAGATGGTCTCTGTACCCCAGGGCCGCCCCCCAAGTTCTTCCTCGGGGGTCCCCCGCGCCCCTCCCTCGCCACAATACGCCACTAGAGAACAAACCCTTGCCCCGGTCACAGACCCCGGGCGGAATACGCCCCCAGCTCCGGAGGGACACAAGCAGGTCCGGGGGCCAAGACCTGGTTCTTGCGCCCCAGCTGGCGGGGATCTCCGAGCTCCCGGCCCCCGGGCGCGCGCCCCTCCCCCGCCCGGCGCCTCACAAAGGCCCTTTGTCCCGCCGAGCCCCCGGGACTCCAGTTCCTGAAAAGTTCCAGGAGAAAAATCAAAGAGAGAGCAAAATCGGCGAGCTCCGCCGAGCGGGCGGGGCAAGGCCGAGGTGGCAGCTCCTGCGAGACCCCAAGGAAGAGGGGAGCATCGGGGGCTACTCTGGAAATTGCAAAAATCCGAAACTGCAATTCGAACAGGAAGTGGATTTTTTTTTTTTTTAAGTCGAGACTTGGGACGCCAAGCACAAAACCCAGGGACAGCCCGGGAAGGAGGGACCAGGTGTCCTGGGGCGGCCGCCGGGCACGTCTGGAGGTCCCCGAGTCTCCTTCCCACCCCTCTGGCTGCAGCGGCCACGGACTGACTGGAGGGAGAGTTTCCCGCCCCGGCGCAGCGCCCGCCCGGGTACCGTCCCCACCGCGCCTGGGCAGCCCCTCTCGGGAAATGGTGGAGGCCGCGGGACCTTCTCGGCCACCTCCTCCAGCAGCTCGATGTGAGACCCAGGGTTTTCTCCTCCGCCGCCTGGGCCCTGCCCGACCCGCTCTCTTCTTTCCCCCTAGGTTCGGGACCGCGATGGCCCGGTTTCGGTGTCCCTGCCGCACCTCCGCACCCTCTTTCGCGCTGGAAAACAAGGGGTCCCCGAGGGCCGGGGTCGCCGCCCTCCTACCGGGGTGCAGGTTCCCAGGGCCGCCGTTCTCCCGGGGAAGAAAGGGGCATCCCGCCCGCCCCGAGGCCAGGGTCCCAAGGCTGGGGTCACCGTACTCCCGCATCCCCCGGCGCACTCCCGCATCCCCCGGCGCTCGGTAACTGCCAGGGACCCGGCTCGGCGCGGGTGGTGGAGCTGGGAACAGAACCCAGGAGGGCCCACGAGCGCCAAAAAGAGCGTTTGCCAAGAAAAAGATTCGAGCTCGGGGAGCGGGTGTCTCGCGGGGTGCGGGGGCCGGTTTGTTCTTTTCTCGCCCAGATTTTGAAAACTCCAGCCCAGGCTCGTGCCGCCGGGGCCCCGGGGATTGGAATCGCCCCCGGTGGCTCGGGCTACAACACCCGCTTTCGGCTCACGAGGGCCAAGCACGCTACGGAAAAGGTAGCCGAGCCGCGCGACACTCTCCACCGCCGGGGCCGCCGGACTGGCCTTGGCTCCGGGGCCAGGAGTTTCCCAGCCCTGGGAGCCGAATCTGCCCGCACCCCCGTGGCCGACCGAAGGAGAGTCGCCGAGCCCCGGCCGCGAGTGCACAGGAGGACCCGGCCGAGTGGATCTCCCTGGGAAGACAGGAGGGGACGGGCACGGCGCGGGGCACTTACCCGGGTGCGGATGGAGATTCAGGCCGGCCATGTACTTCCCGGGCGGCAGCGGGCCGGGCAAGCCCGAGGCGGGCAAGCGTCCGGCAGTGGCCGCGCCCACGCGGTGGCTGTCCATGGCCAGGCCGGACAGCAGCGGCGGCGGGGGACCGTGCACGGACCGCTGGGGCCCGAAGTCTCGGCCATCCATCCTCCGCGGGAGTGCCGCGATCAGCCCCCCACCCGGCCCGCAGGCCTAGCTCAGTGGGACCTAAAAGTTCGGCCTCGGCGTAGTCCCAGAGTCCTCGGGCGGCGGGGGCTCCGCGGCGTGCATGGCGGCGGCCAGCGGGGCTTGCGCTCGGCGGCGGGCCCGCGGCCCGGGGCGCACAGGCGGCCGGCGGTGGGGCCCCTCTGGGCGGCCGGGCGGAGCTGCGCGAGGCGGCGCACACGGCGTCTTGGCGGGGAGGAGACAGGCCGCGGAAGAAATAGAAAGGGGAAAAGAAAAAAAGGAAAAAAAAATAAAGTAACAAGTTTCAGAAAGTCGCCTCGCCCTTCAGGATCGGGGGGTGCCGACCGAGTGGCCAGAAATGAAATCGGGAGTAGCCCCTTTCCACTGAAAAATGAAATCCAAACTCCTTCCGCCGGCGGCTTCAGGCTCCCGGGACCTGGCTCGGAAAAGTGACCGGCGGCGGTGGCGCGCTGCGCCCCAGCCCGGACTCTGCCTCGGCGGCTGCCGGGTCCTCCCGAAACCGGGGAGGGCTCCTCGGCTGCGCCCAGACAACGTAAATACAAACCTCCTAAGTGTATTTTATTCCTAGGCGTCAAATGCTCCGGGGTTTAAAACCGTGAAGCCTTGCCACAAACGGTCCGAAGTGTCTCCCAAAACACTCTGGCACTATCTGATCCGCAAAGTTTAATATTTAACCTTTTGGAGACCTCGCCTCCCTTTTCCGAGTTTGGTTTTTCCTGAGCTCGCCTTGAACCGCCGACGGAATGGTGTTTTTCTGGGGGTGGGAGGAGGGAGGGTCCAAAGCGGGTTTATTATTTTTAAAGAGGCTCGTGGTCCCCCCCTTTCTCCCCCCGGGGGGCACTGTGAATCCCAGAGCTCGAGTCCGAGGACCCGAGACGTGGCATTCTCGCCTAAGGACTGGAAAGAATCCTACAAAACAAGCTTTGGTTTCATTTTCCAACGCCCTGGCCTGAGCTCCTGCAGCCCGAGGACGTGGCCTGGCGTGGGGGATTTGGGGAATGTCAAGAGGGGAAGGAAAAGGATCAAGGGTCTCGCTCCTACTCTAGCTTCCCCCCCCCCACAACCACCCCCCAAAATAACCTACAAAGAAAGCCTTTGCAACGCGGGCCGGCCAAGGGGCGCCTCCCCCACCTTTGGGTAAATCCCCCTGTAGTTCCAGTTTAAAGCTGTTTGTTTAAAAGATTTGTCCTTTGCCGATTCTCGTGAGGATGGGAGGGGGTCTTGGAGCCCACCCTTCCCTCGATCTCTGTCTGCAGCAGCTCACATTCCTGATTCCGGGAGGCCTGGGCGCTCTTAAGAGAAGCCGATCATGCCAAAGCCACCGGCTCCCGGGTGCCCGCCCGGCGCCCTGCACTCCGCGCCCAGCCCCCCGAGCAGGAGACCCCCTCGGCTGCAAAACCCCTAGCCAAACCCGCCGGCCTTCCTCTCCAGCCTCCCTCCCCAACTTTGCTAAGGGTGCCTATTTTAACCCGGTTTTGGTTACAAACACCCCCTCCCTCCCTCTCTCCCATCAGGCTCTGGTTACCAGATCCGCGTTTACTTTGGAAAAATCTAAGATCGCCACATCCGAGGATACATGTCTTAAGGAGGCGATGAGCTTCCCGTGATTTTTTTTTGTAAGAGATTCTTTGGGTAGCTTTCTTTAAAAGCCAGCGCCTCGTAGTATGCCCAGGCGCCCCAGTTTGGGGAAGTCGGGGTGAAGCCCCCTGGAACACCCTCACACTGGCAAAGAAGCTGCCTCGGCTATCTGCGGGCTCCGCTGCGTTCTCCTTACTTTTCTCCCCCTCTTAAATGGAGTTAAAATGGCTGAATTCCGGCTTTTAATTAAAAACAGCCTATAATCGAAAACGTCTCGGCGTCCCGGGCTCCCCCGCCGCCTGCTGGGAACCGAGAGAGGAACCGCCGCCCCTCGGCCGGGCCAGGAGGGCCGGAGCGGGGCTGGGGGCTCGCGTGGGTGCCCGGGGCCCAGCAGCCCACCCCCACCCCTCCCGGGGCGCCCCCTCCCCGCCGGCCCTGGTCCCCGATTCTGCAATCCGGAGCCAGACAGTAGCGGGGATCCCCCCCGCGCACCCCGAGGGGCAGGCGTGGTTGGGGGGCGAGCTGGAGAAGTTTGGAGACCATCGCGCCCGGCCGGGGGCCGGCAGGCTGACCGGCGGCGTACCTGGCGCGGCTGGGTTCACGGCTCCAGGCTCCGGCGACAACGACTCCGGCGGCGGCCCCGGCTCCCGGCGCAGCTAGGCGCCCCTGCTGCCCGCCATCCCGCGGCCGCCGCTCCCCTCCGCCACCCGCAGCCGCCTCACACTTTTTGCCCGCCTTTCCTTTTTTTGGTAGAAAACCGCTCCCCGGGCCGAGCGCTCGGCGCGCCAACTCCTCCGCCCTCCCGCGGCCCGGCTCCCGCAGCCCCTGGAAAAGCCAGCTTTCCTCCCGCCGAGCTCCCCGCTTTTTAATAAAATCCAGGTAGCGCCGGTTTAAAGAATCCCAAATCTCCATATACAGCCCGGGATTGGAAAAGGTACATTACACAACCCCCCTTTCAAGTTCCTCTCGCAGGATCTAAAAAAAAAAAAAAAAAAGGCAGCGCGGGGGGGTGGTTGGAGGGGGTTGGGGGAGGGGGAGCCCTCTCCGGCAAAGAAACACGCATTGTTCCCGGGTGCCCGCCCCCACCCCAGCCCGGCCCCCGGCCGCCGCGCATTGGCCGCGCGCGCCGCCAATCACGCGCATGTAAACACCTTGGCCCACAGCCATTCCTATAAAACCAATTACGGACCTAGGGGCTCCAGCAGTTTCCAGGCTCCCCTCGGCGGGGCTGAATGATCAAAACTGGTGGTGAGAATTTTTCCGGGCCGTTTCTAGGCAGCCCTCCCCCTCCACCAGCTCGGACCCCCCCTCCCTCCTTTCTCCTTCTCCCCTCCCCCAGCGTCTGGGCTGAGTGATCAAAATAGAGGAAGATGGTTGTCGCTGCAATCCAGGGCTTTGCAAGGCGCGGTTTAATGGGCCGCCTGTCAGCTTCCTGCTCGCAGGAGGAGGTGACAAGCCAAGCGAGCCGGAGAGGGCCTGGGGCCCGGCTGGCTGCACACCGCACCCCGGGCCCCGGCCCCCGGCCTCCCCTGGGGTGCGCTTCTAGTACGCGCGGTGGAGACGCCGAAACAGACAAGGGCTGCTTTTTCCCTTGTTTTTTTTTTCTTCCTTTTAAAACAAAGCAGCGATTCATTCCCTCTCCCCCAGCAGCGCGGTCGGGTGGGATGGGCAGGCGAGAAGGCCGTTTTCCTAGCACTGACCTACGGGTCCCTCCCTGAAACGCGGTGTCAGATGGTTACTGATTAATATTTTGGAGAGGCCGCGGCGGCAGGCAGCGGGTGAGTCTCTAATCTTCTAAAAGGGGTTCCTATAGAAACGCGGAGCGGGGCGCGCCCCCCGCTCGGCCCAGGCCCGGGCTGCGGCGCTTCGCACAGCGCGCCCCTCCCCAAAGCCCCTCTTTGCGTGGGCGCTCCCCTCTCCTTCCCCCCCCGCCAACAAGAAATCAGAGCAGAAAAAAGGATTAGATCGGCTGAGCGCGAACTGAATCCCTCTCGATTCTGACATTTCAGCCTATTAGCATTTCTCCACGGAGCCTTCTGAAACCTATTAAAGTGTAATATTAAAAACCTCTTGGCTGGGGGCCTCTCTCGCCTTCCATCCGCCGCGCCCCCTCCAGGGAGGGCGAGACCGGGAAAAAAATAAAATAAAATCTGTTGAGCTCAGAGGAAGTAGCCGCCAAGCCCAAAAAGTGCTTGGCTGGCCACGGCGGCCGTAGGGGGAAGGGAGCCCCAATCCCCCAGACTTTGTACTTTTATTTTGCGCTTTCAGCAAAATCCTTTCTGGGTTGAGTAGCCGTGAGCTGCCCGCGGCCGACCTACCTGACCGAGGGCGCAGGGAGTGCGGACCACGCCAGCAGGACTGTCCTGGGGGCCCCCGCACCCTCTCTCTGCAGCCCCCCGAGCCCGGCTAGGCATTACGTACCCTGGAAAGGAAGCTTGGAGGGGCAGAAATCCTTCCAATCCTGCCTCGAAGAGCAACTGCAGTGATAAGACTTTAATTAAAACAAGAGAAGCCCGCTCTTTCGCCCCGCGCTGCGGACTCAGCGTTTTCGCATTGCCCGTTCTGTTTTTTTTAAATCAATTTTTAAGGCAACTTTTTGGGAGGGGGGGAAAATGAGCGAGTTAGTGCCCATTCGTTCTATTTTCTTTTCTCCACTTTTAGAAAAAAGTGGGGGGAGGCTTCGAGAACGAACTGGGGGGTGTCTAATTTAATTCCAGGATAAATTTGAGGAAAAAAGTTCAGCCTCTTGAGGGCAGTTTCAAGTTGCCCTTCCTGGAGCTTCCTGCGTTGGTTTCTAGGCTGCCCTCTTTTGGAAGCTGTAGCTCCGCTGGGGAGGAGGGAGGAGTGAGAAGGAAAGAAAGGAACGAAAATAGCCGGAGCCGAGGGGAACAAGCCACGGTGTCCGCGTTTGGAGCTGGGCGTGCGGGTCTCAGTGGCGGCCTCGGCATTCGGGGCGGCGGGAGGCGCCCGGTGCATCCCCGGGACGGCCAGGAGCAAAGACGGAGAGGAGAGGGGGGTTAGAGAAAGGAGGTATTGTGTCTGTGTGCCTTAGGGGAGGAGGGGACTGCAGGAATCGAATAAACGCAGTCGAGCTGCGCGGGGCTGCTGGAAGCCCAGGCGGGGGAAGGGGGCCGTGTGTGGGGGCGCAGAGCGCCCTTGAGCCTTACGCAGAGGTCTTGTGTGTTCCTAGTTAAGCCCTCCCACGCCCGAGGCCCTATCGCTTCCTCTCCACCCTCTTTACCCACCAATATTCCAAGCCCAGATCCTAATTCCCCACCGCATTACCCCGCCCTGGATTTGGGGAATGTTTTTCTTTATTTTAATATAGCTCAAGGAAAAAATATGTATATCCTGAGAGATTTGGGGTGGGGAAAACAAAAGCTTTGCGGAGTAGAAAAAACAAAGGCTTATTTTTATAAATGTTTAATGTTTTCACCCCCTGGATGCTCCGAGACGCCGTAATTGTGACGGCGGGGTACGTGTGCCATAAATCATTTAGTTGCTAATAAAAATTCTGCCTGTTTGCCCTGGATTTGCCAATGGCGTTTGCATTTTTCAAGTGTGCGCCTCGGCGGTGTGACGAACCCAGCCGGTATTTCATTAGGGCCGCGGTTCGGGGCAGAGAAGGTCCCCTCCCCGCCTGGGCTTTGTGCGCCCAGCCCCCTTGCACCGGCCCTTCCCTACCTGCCCCTGGCACCCACTCCATATTTGCGCGGCCCTGCAGCCACCGGAGTCCGGCCGGGGAGCAGGGCCTGGGGACGCGGTGGTGGTGGTGGTGGCTCCCAGTTCCTGGCCACCAGGCGGGGCGGCCAGGACGCATCCTGCCCACGCGGTTTTCCAGGGCTGCCGCGTGCTTGGGGGCGCGGGCGGGCCACGCGGAGAGGCCACCTGCCCGGGCCAGTCTACGCTCCGTGATCTTCGCCCGCTCCCCGGCCCCGCGCCCTGGTGTCCCTGCAGTCGCTGAGTAAACAGCGACTGGGAGCCATCTTGGGGCGGAGGACCGATCCCAAGCTAAGTAGTAGTGGCTGCAGCCCGGGTGCCCCCATTCGTAAAGGGGAGCCTCTAGGACATCCCTAACTAGGCTTCAGGGTCCAGGGAAACGCCCTCCCCAGTATGGCGGGCCACATTGAAATGTAAAAACCAGGCCTGGGCGCTGTGGCCATAGGGCACAGGCCATAGACCACCAGGTCCAGCCGCCATCTTCCGCGCCCCACCCCCATTCCATCCCCTCCCCACCCCCTCATACTTTTGTTTACCCAGCGGGATAGGTGGCCAAAAACTGTGGACGCAATTGAGTGAAAGTGCGTGTGTGTGTGTGTGTGTGTGTGTGTGCGCGCGCGCGCGCGTGTCTGTGTGTGTGTTTGACTGGGTAGAAAATCGGCTGGGGGTTGGGGGGGTCTTCCTTGTAGCCCCAAGCCGCAGCTGCGGGAGAATCTGCCCTGGCTAGCCGAGGCCCGGCCCAGCGTGCTTCTCCGCGGCCAGCCTGGGCCACCGGAGCCGAGGCCTTTCCTGTGTTCCTGGGCCGCTGGCTCCGGCCTCCGCTCCCTGGACGCCTCCCGACTGACACAATTCTCCGTCTTTGTTTTAAAACCAAAGGACAGGCCAACCTTGAGCCCGGCCGTCACCCCTGTCGCGCTTTTGTTGGCGCAGGCTCGGCCCCCTACACCGGGCTGGTGCAGCTCCCGCGATCAGACGGTCTCTCTCAATTCGGCGTTGAACCCGGTTCTTCCCAAATTCTGGTATTGCTGGCCGCTTGGACACATTCTCCCCTTATCCCTCCCCCAGCGGGGAAAGAAAAAGCCAGGATCCTTTCCTTGGCGCGGCCACCCGAGCCACTCCACCCGTCGCGCCAACCGCCTTTCCAGGTGGGGACCAAAGCCCCCACTCTCCGCTGGCATCTCACTGAAGGGCACCCCCCTGAGGGATTGCCAGCTTCTGCTGCCAGCTGAGAGGCCGTGTGGCTGGGTGTCTTAAGCGCCGGTTTCCGCAGGTTCCGTGTCTGGCGGGCGCGGCTAAAACCCGGAGAGGCTGTGCCCGGGAAAGCCACGTTGGCCGTCCCCTCGCTGCGACAGGCCCAGCCGCGATACAGCGCCAAGTCTAGGTCGGGCCAACCCAGCCAGGAGCTGCCCGGACCTGCCTGAAAGACCAGGGACGCGGCGCCAGCGCCCCACACCCCACCGAGACCAGGGCGCAAGGCGGGCAGAATTCGGACTGATGCGCCAGGCCCAGCCCCGATGGATTCTAGCTCCTCTCGGCCCCGCCTCCGGCCCTGGCCTCTTCCTCCAGCCGGGGTCGGGTCCTCCACTCCACTGTTTGGCTGGGAAAGGACCAAGACGCCCTCAGTGCGCAGGGGGCCGGCTGCGGCCATAAATCTCCGGGCGGGCCCTCCTTCCCGCTGCTCACGCCGGGGTGCTCCGGGCCGGTCTCGTGTCCCGGGCCACGCCGCGCACCCTGCTCACCCCATCACGGCCTGGGGACCCGGAGACTGCGCAGGGAACCACGCCAGGAGCTTCTCCGTTCACCAAAGAGAGGGAACGGCCTCGTTCCTCGGTGTCAACACCATCTGAGGGCGCTGGACCCTGAGGTGGCCCGAGCTTCACAGGATCACCGCCTTGGGGTAGGGGCGCCCGGGCCTGGCATTTCCTCCTAGGAAGGCTCGGTGAGACTGGGATGGGCATGCGGCTCTCCGCTCGAGCCCAACTCCGGTGCCACCTGCACCACGGAGGGGCGACGCCAGGGTCAGGGTCAGAGCGGCTTCTCAGAATTCAGCTTGCCACCTCTCCGCGGACCCTGCCTTCATCTCGTGCCTCCTCAGAGCCCTCTGCGGGCGCATGAAGGGCCTTTTTTTTTTTTTTTTTTGGCACAGGTGGACCAACGGGGGGTGTGACTGTGGGCACCGTGCGCAGAGGCGGAGGCTCATCTGGTTCCCACCCTCCGTGCCGCTGGATGCCCCAGGATTTTCTCCAACCGGGGTCCCGGCTTGGAGCCCTCCTTGGCTGCGAGCTTTGGCTCAGCAATGGGGAAAGCGGGAATGGGTCTCGCCCTTGTGGCTGCCTGGTGGAAGCGGCGGTTTTGACACACGAATAGTCGTGGGGAGCAGATCCAGAGAGGGTGCATTTGCAATAATAACGCTTAGTTTATCTCTGCCAGAGGGGCGGGAACAGGCCTTCGCGCTGGTGTCTTACATCAGCCAAGCAAACCATGGGCGCGATTGGAGCCAACCACCTCCAGCGGGGTTTTGCTCCAGACTTAAGGTGCACGGAAACCGGAGCATTCAGCCCTTCATGGGTGCCTCCCGAAAACCTCACCATGCCAGTGACACGACTGCAAACGGCGGGTGGCACATGCCGGGGGCTTGGGATGGGAGGGTTTGGAAACCTCGCTCCAAGGACGCCCTCACCCAAGGAGCTTCGGCTCCTTCCTAAAATTTCTAGAAGCACTTTTGGAGGGACCGAGGGCTTCCGGCCGGGCCCAGAGGAATTTGAGCGCTTGCCCGGGCAGGCAGAAGCGCAGCCTGGGAGTGGAGAGGCTGCTGGGCCACATTCCGGCCCAGCTTCCCCCGCTAGGCCCCAGCCCTGCCGCGGCGCCCCAGGAAGCACCTCCGAAAACAAAGCGCTGTGGTTTCAGCCCAAGGTTAAAGTCCACCGCGAGCGTGTTTTTCCCCCCTCCAGAATCTAAGAGCGATAGCGTTTCTCCAAATAAACCGCCAATAAATCAGCTCCCGGGGGCGCCTGCTGAAGAGCTCTGGTGACCTTGGGGGATGGTTTTTCTGCCTGACCCGTCCGAGCACAGGCTTTGGGGAGGAGGGCGCAGTGTCAGCCCTACCCCCTCCAGAGAGACGCGGAAGAGGGAATGGCCAAGGGAATTCGTGGGTGATTACAGCAGTACGTGTGTACCCAGAGGAGATGGGAGAGGCTTGGAATGGGGGAAAGGGGCGACTGTGGTTATCCGGGGGCCTGCAGTGCGCGGGTCAGGAGGCGTTTGTGATTGCGAGGAGGGCTGCTTGCTGTCGGTTCAGCGATTGCTGGAGCGCCGGCGGTGTCGGCACAGGTCTAGGCATGGGGAAAGCACCACTGGGGACAGACACGGCCGCTTTGGGGCCCCGAGTCTTTGTCTGCCGGGGACTGGATGTGTTTGTGTCGGTGTGACTAATGGGATTTATGGATGTCAGTGCCAGGGTGACTGATGAAGGGCTTGGCAGCACGTGTGTTTGGGGAGAGGCGCTGCACCTAGGTGGGGAGTGGGTGCCCCGGGAGAGGACTGTCCCTTCTCTTAGAGGTTCCTTCCCCCACCCCCTCCCTGCCGGCTCCCAGCTTTGTTTAGGCCTCTGAACCCCTCCGGGGCAGGCCTGTGCACGCCGAGTTCTGCAGCAAATTCCACGCCCAGCCTGTCCCTCAGAGGCACCTCTGCACGCCCCACCTCTCCTAGCCCCACCTCCCCAGCACACGCCACGCGTCCCAAATCCAGGCTGTCCCACCCCCTTCCCAGGCAGAGCCTTCCCAGTTTGCTCTTTTCCCATCTGAACTCCTTATGGTGTGCTCTGAGCCCTGCTTCAGGCAGGCTTTGACGACCCTATGGTTTGGGTACCGGCATACCCATTTAACAGATGAGAAAGCTGAGATGCAGAAAGGAGATGTGACAAGCCCACGCAGCCAGGAAGTAGCAGGCACCCTGAACTAAACCAGGCAGCTTGCTGGGGACCCCACTGTGGAGGCCCTGTGCCTCTGGGAGCCCCCAGCCTGGCTGAGACTCACTTAGAGAAGGTAGAGGCAAAGGCCACTCCCATGACACAGGACACAACCTGCCACCCTTGTACTGTGCGTTATAACCATCAGTCCTCCCTGCCACTCGATAAGGGCTGTCTCCTTTCCTGACCTGGCATGAGGAAGGAGGGGGGCAGTGAAGGTCACAGGACTAGTAGGAGAGCCTGGTTTGGCCTGGGGCAGGGTGGGGTGCTGAGGTCAAGGTAACCCAGGGGTCACTTTGGAGATCAGGAGAGCCGTGGCTGGAAAGCAGGAGCTCCTGTGTGATTCCACAGAACCTAGCGCAGACTCAGGTTCAGGACAAACCTGGAGAATCCATATCCCCTCTCCCTTGGGATCATCTTTTTTTTTTTTTTTTTTTTTTTTTTTTTTTTTTTTTTTGGAGAGACGGGGGTCTCACTATGTTACCCAGGCTGGTCTTGAACTCCTGACCTCAAGCAATCCTCCCACCTCAGCCTCCCAAAGTGCTGGGATTACAGGCCCAAACCACCAAGCTTGGCCTCCCTTGGGGTCTCTTCTTTTTTTCTTTTTGAGACAGGGACTTGTTCTGTCGCCCAGGCTGGAGTGCAGCGGCACAACCGCAGCTCGCTGCAGCCTCAGCCTCTCGGGCTCAAAAAATCCTTCCGCCTCAGCCTCCCAAGTAGCTGGGACTGCAGATGCATGCCACCACGCCAGGCTAGCTTTTTATTTATTTTTTAATGTTTTATAGAGCTTGGTGGGGAGGGCGGGTCTCGTGATGTGCAGGCTGGTCTTGAACTCCTGGCTTCAAGCAGTCCTCCCTCCTCGGCCTCTCAAAGTGCTGGGAGCCACTCACAGGTGTGAGCCACCACGCCCAGCAGAGCTTCGTTTCCCAATCTAGAAGTCTGTCATACAAAAAGGCATCCCGGTTTTCTCTCTCTCTCTCTCTCACACACAGACACACACACACACACACACACACACACACACAGAGTCACCTCCCCCCGCCTTTTTTTCCTTTTTATCCTTCTTTGGCATTTTCTTTCAAGCAGAAAATAAAAACATTTCCCATGGCTACAGCTTTGAAAGCTTCCCTCTCCTATCAGCCTCCATCCCACACCCACCCCAATGTCAATCCATTTCTAGAGCCAGCGTCAAGTCAAAAACAAACCCACAAAGATCAAGCCTGACAGGCCCCTCCCGGCTGCCCTCCACTCTCTCTTCATGTATTGGTCTGCCTTCACCCCAGAGAGGAGCACGAGGTAGGAATCCTATCATACACACACACACACACAGAGGCACACACACATACAGGCACACACACACAGGCACTCACACACCAGCTTCTATGGCCATGGAGACTCTAAAGAACCTTCTAAGCCAGGCGCAGTGGCTCACACCTGTAATCCCAGCATTTTGGGAGGCCGAGGCGGGCGGATCACCTGAGGTCGGGAGTTTGAGACCAGCCTGGCCAACATGGTGAAACCCACGTCTCTACTAAAAATACAAGAATTAGCCGGGCTTGGTGGCGGGTGCCTGTAGTCCCAGCTACTCAGGAGGCTGAGGCAGGAGAATTGCTTGAACTCGAGAGGTGGAGGCTGCAGTGAGGCGAGATCATGCCATTGCACTACAGCCTGGGCAACAGAGCAAGACTCCATTCCAAAAAAACAAAACAAGAATCTTCTAGAGCCGCTCCTGCCAGAAAGACCTGTCACTTGGTTCCATCTGCTGGAGGGGTCCGGTTGTCCCCCACCTGCCCCTGCCCCTGCCTTCCTCACCTGGCCCCATTCCCGCAGATCCTCCTCTGTTGTAGATTGAAGAAAGTCCCCCCCAAATTCATGTATTTGATTCCTAACCCCCAATATCTTGAAATGTGACCTTATTTGGAGTGACGGTCATTGCAGATGTAATTAAGATCAGGTCACACTGGAGTCCGGTGGGCCCTAATTCCTTATGATGTCCTTATAAAAAGAAGACATTTGGGCTGGGTGCAGTGGCCCATGCCTGTAATCCCGGCATTTTGGGAGGCTGAGGCAGGAGGATTGCTTAAGCCCAGGAGTTCGAGACCAGCCTGGGTAAGACCCTGCCTCTACAGATTTTTTTTTTCAATTAGCCAGGCATGGTGGCACATGCCTGTAGTCCCAGCGACTTAGGAGGCTGAGGTGGGAAGATGGCTTGAGCCCAGGAGGTCGAGGCTGCAGTGAGCTGTGATCATGCCACAGCACTTCAGCCTGGGCAATAGAGCAAGATCCTATCACCAATAAAAGGAGGTGTTTGGAATCAAACTATGGAGGGAAGACAAAGTAGAAAGATGTAGAGGGGGGTGGACACACCAGAGAGGCCTGGGACAGACACCTCAAGCCCTGCCAACACCTGCCACCTTGGACTAGAGGCTTGATCTTGGACTTCAAGCCTCTAGAATGGTAAGAGAATAAATTTCTGTTGTTTAAACCACCAGTTAGTGACACCTCACTGTAGCAGCTTAAAGAGACTCAGACACCATCCCAAATCTAAGAGCCTACAAGGGTCAAGAGGGAACCATTGACTCTTGTAGCTCCTGGCAGTTCCAGCCAGCTATCTCCAGGGTGCCAGATCTGCTGTTGTTCCTGGGAAGCTGGTGTATCAGTCAGAATAGGCCAGGTTATGCTGCAGTGACAAACATCCCCTACATCTCAATGGCTTGATGCAACACAGAAAAACGTATTCTCCTCTTCACATTGTCAACACAGCCCGGGCGCTGCTCCCAGGCTGCTGACCTCCTTGTGGTGTCTGGCCAGCCTGAGCCAGTTAGAGTTCACGAGTTGTCCACCTCCATGTGAGGTCACCACGGGGCATGCACAGACTCCCATGTCCCTGGTGCTCACAGCCCACACGATCACACTTAGCTGAGGGGTGCTGGAGAGGAGAGTCTTGCTGTGCCCGGGAAGCGGAGAAAAAACAGGTATTGGTGAGTTTAGACAATGTTGGCCACACTTGCAAAGCCACATCTCCTGAGTTGCTAACTTTGGCACTTCTTTTAAAATTGTGGTAAAATACACATCACATTTACCCATCTTAATTGTCCTCCCGATCCTTTTTTTTTTTTTTTTTTTTTTGAGACAGAGTCTCACTCTTGTCGCCCAGGCTGGAGTGCAGTGGCACTATCTCGGCTCACTGCGAGCTCCACCTCCCAGGTTCACGCCATTCTCCTGCCTCAGCCTCCCGAGTAGCTGGGACTACAGGCGCCCGCCACCATGCCCGGCTAATTTTTTTGTATTTTTAGTAGAGACAGGGTTTCACCGTGTTAGCCAGGATGGTCTCGATCTCCTGACCTCATGATCCGCCCGCCTCGGCCTCCCAAAGTGCTGGGATTACAGGTGTGAGCCACCGTGCTCGGCCCCCGCCCCCTTTTTTTTTAGATGGAGTCTTCGGTGGCGAAATCTTGGCTCACTGCAACCTCTGCCTCCCAGGTTCAAGTGATTCTCCTGCCTCAGCCTCCCAAGTAGCTGGGATTACAGGCACCCGCCACCACGCCCGGCTAATTTTTTGTATTTTCAGTAGAGATGGGATTTCGCTATGTTGGCCAGGCTGGTCTCAAACTCCTGACCTCAGGTGATCCACCCACCTCGGCCTCCCAAAGTGCTGGGATTCCAGGTGTGCGCCACCGCACCCGGCCACCGTCTTAACCCTTTTTAAGTACACAGGTCAGTGGTTCAAGCACATTCGCCTTGTTATGCAGCCATCACCACCATCCATCTCCAGAGCTGTTTTCTGTCTTCCCAAACTGAAACCCTGTCCCCTTTAAACACTCCCGATTCCCCTCTCCCAGCCCCTGGCTATTGTACTTTCTGTCTCTATGAATTTAATAACCCTAGAAACCCCGTATGAGTGGAATCATACAATATCTGTCCTTTAGTCTGGCTTATTCACTCAGCATAATGTCCTCAGGGTTTGTCCATATCACAGCGGGTGGCAGAATTTCCTTCCTCTTCGGGGCTGAATAATATTCTGATATTCCCAATATGCTTGTCACTTCTACAAGCCTGTGAGGCTGTGTGAGCTTCCCAGGGTCCCCAGAATAAAAACTGGGTGGTTTACACAACTGAAACTTAATTGCCTTACAGTTCTGGAGACTGGAGTTCGAGATCAAGGAGTGGGAAGGGCTGGTTCCTCCTGAGGCCTCTCTCCTTAGCTTGTAGACGCCGTCTTCTCCCTACGTCCTCACATGGTCGTCCCTCTGTGCGTGTCTGTGTCCTAATCTCCTCTTCTTATAAGGACATCAGGCATATTGGATTAGGCCCAACCTAATAACTTCATTTTAATTTAATCGTCTCTTTTAAAGACCGTATTTCCAAATACAGTCACACTCAGAGGAATTAGGGGTTAGGACTTCAACATATGAATTTGCGAGGGACATAATTCAGCCTATATCAGAGGCTCTTCATTTTATTGTTTTATTTTACTTTTTGAGACAGGGTCTCACTTGTCACCCAGGCTGGGGTGCAGTGGTACAATCACAGCTCACTGCAGCCCCAATCTCCTGGGCTCAAGCGATCCTCCCACCTCAGCCTCCTGGGTAGCTGGGACTACAGGCGTGTGCCACCACACCCAGCTAATTTTTTATTTTTTGGAGAGACAGGGTCTTACTATGTTGCCCAGGCTGGTCTCAAACTCCTGGCCTCAAGCGATCTTCCTGCCTTGGCCTTCAAAAGTGCTGTGATGACAGGCGTGTCCCTCACTTTATTCTATCACTCTCTCCCCCATGCCTGGCCCATCAGACCTCAGTGAATGTCCATTCAATGAATGAATGAAGTGATGTCATCTCGGTAGGGTTTTCAAGGATGAATAGGCGTTTGCTAGGCAGAGAAGGCACAGAGGGCATTCCAGGCTTAAAGAACAGCCTAGGCCAAGGCCTGGAAGCCTCCCAGCGGGGCTCTCTGTCTCGCAGGTCACATGCCAGACCTGGGGCAGGGAAGAGAGCTGTGGTCCCTCTCAGTCCGCAGAGGCCAGCCAACCTGCTCCCCATGAGCTGGAGCCCAGCCAGCCTCCACAAGGACCAGGACCCCAGTGCCTCTGCTCACAGGAGCTGGCTCAGATGATTTTCGCTATGTCTTTTACCCTTCACGCCTGGGTGGCTTGAGCGTATTTATTTAACTTTCATTGTATTGGTGTTTTTGTTGAAAGCGTAGGAATTATTCATGGCCGGTTTCGGTTCTCTTCTGGCAATGACCGCATCTTCCTATGCAAGGTACAAATTACCTGTCAAGCCAGTTCACCATCAGTCAGGAGCTGTGACCCAGCCCCAAGCCACCGAGGCTCAGCTGCTCTGGAAGATGGGTCTGGCTGGAGGTGGTGGGGCCTGAATAGGTCTTTGTCCCCCAAGTTGCCAAGGATAGGGAACATGGATGGGAAACAAGGGGATTGGCCCAGGAACAAATCCTCCCTCTGCGATCCTGCTCAGTCTACCTGGCCACTCAGTACTCAGTCTTCTCATCTGTAAAATGGGCATTGGAGTGAGTGTCTGGCATGGCGGGCCATCCACATTGTCACCCACTGGTGTCACCCACTGCCTGGGTGAGCCTGGGCACATGGGTGCCCTCTGTCACCTCCAAGGAAAGGAGACAGAGATACTCATAGAGAAGAGAAACTGAAAACAGAAGGGACACAGAAGGGCTTAGAGGACATGTCCTCAGCTAATCTGGCCCCCTGGGTTGGGGTGGCATGAGAACACAGCCCTAAAAAGTTCCTCCTATTGAAAGATGGGGTCATCTGGGCACAGTGGTTCATGCCTGTAATCCCAGCGCTTTGCCAGGCCAAGGCAGAGGGATCCTTTCAGCCCAGGAATTTGAGATCAGCCTGGGCAACATAGCAAGATCCCATCTATACAAAAAAAAAATTAACCAGGTATGGTGGTGCACTCCTGTAGTCCCAGCTACTCAGGAGGCTCTCTTGTGCCCAGAGTTCGAGGCTGCAGTGAGCCATGATCATGCCACTGCACTCCAGCCTAGGTGACAGAGCAAGACATTATCTTTAAAAAAAAAGAAAAAGAAAAAGGTGTGGTCAGCTGGGCACAGTGGTTCACACCTGTAAACCCAGCATTCTTTGAGGCCAAGGCAGGAGGATAGCTTGAGGCTAGGAGTTTGAGACCAGCCAGGACAACATAGCAAGACCTTGTCTCCACAAAAACAAACAAAAAGAATCAGCTGGGTGTGGCAGCTCACACCTGTAGTCCAGCTACTCGGGAGGCTAAGGCAGGAGGACCACTTGAGCCCAAGCATTGGAGGCTGCAGCAAGCTATGATTGCACCACTATACTCTGGCCTGGGCAACAGAGTGAGACTCCCTAAAAAATGAAAAAAAATAGCTAGAACACAGGGTTTGGCAGAAAAGGATATCTGAGGCTATGCTTCATAAAACTCCAACAGGTGCAGGCCGGGTGTGGTGGCTCACGCCTGTAATCCCAGCACTTTGGGAGGCTGAGGCAGGTGGATCACCCGAGGTCAGGAATTCGAGACCAGCTTGACCAACATGGTGAAACCCTGTCTCTACTAAAAATACAAAAATTAGCTAGGCCTGGTGGCATGTGCCTGTAGTCCCAGCTACTCGGGAGGTTGAGACAGGAGAATTGCTTGAACCCATGAGTTGGAGGTTGCAGTGCAGTGAGCCAAGATCATGCCACTGCACTCCAGCCTGGGCCACAGAGTGAGACTGTCAAAAAACAAAAAAAACTCCAACAGGTGCAGAACCCGGTTTCACACATTTTCCAGACCTGCCCATGTGGGGACCACAGCAATGAGACACTGATCAATGTTTAACAAGTTCTCAGGTGGCTTCAGCCTGAGGTGGGGGTGGGGGATAAGGAGAGAACCTGATGTGTAGCCTCTGCCAATGTCTGTGGTGTAAATTCTCCCAGCTTCAAGCTACCAACGTGATGTCACTGAACTCAGACTTGGGAAGAGATGTGTAGTCCCTCACTTATGTAGCATTTCCACCACAGATAACTGTAGCATCCAGTGGTGCTGGCTTTCACTGCATGAGTAACCCCCAGGAGAAAACCACCCAGCTGAGCCCATCCTGACTTTCTGACCCGCAAAATTGTGAGCAAAATAAGGGGATGGTTCTAAACTGCTACATTTTGTAGCAATTTGAAGCACAGTACGAGTCACTAGTGGGGCCACTGAGTCCAGTGTGGGATGATGCTTAAAGGGGTGGAGGGGCCGAACCAGGCCAGAGCACCTTTCACCTACGCCTGACTGGGAGAATCCATGCCAGTCTGACGTGCTCCAGCCCTGCCAACATCGTGAGAAAAAGCCAGTGACAAGGCTGACAGCCCTCTGGAAGGGTCTCTCATGGACCTCAGTGGCCGCTGCTCCTGGGACAGAAAGCCCCCACAGGGCTTTAGCAGGAGCCAGGGGGATTTGTGGGCAAGTTGCCCACCTCCGTGCCATGCTGACTCCTGCCACACTAAATACCCGCCCAGCCCCACACCGCCTCAGACACAGGGTGAAGAGGCCAGGACAGGGCTGGCCAGGGGCCCTGGTTTAAAATAGCAGCCGCCAGTCCTTTGTTTTGTCTGCAATGCAGCTCTGCCGGTCTAGCTCCTGCTTTGATGTTGGTATTTAAGCCTCTTCTGGGAACCTGAACCTTCCCCAAGCACATCAGAAACCCACACTCGGGCACATACATACATGCATGCACACACATGCATGCTCACCTGCTCCCCTGAGAAGCCAGAGGAGGTAGCCTCAGGCTCCAGAGCTGTCGCCCACCTCTGCCCAGGTCCCCCTCCAGATCTGTGTTAGTGTCCTGTGGCTGCCGTAACAAACCTGCACTCACTGGGGGCTTCAAACAACAGAAACTGGCTGGACACGGTGGCTTACAACTGCAGTCCCAGCTACTCAGGAGGCTGAGGCAGGAGGATGTCTTGAGCCCAGGAGGTCAAGGCTGCAGTGAGCTGTGATCACGCTACTGTACTCCAGCCTGGGTGACAGGAAGACCCTATCTCAAAAAAAAGAAAAAAAATCAGAAATTTACTGTCTCCTGGAAGTCAGAATTCTGAGATCAGCGTGTTGGCAGGGCCGTGGCCTTCCAAGTCTCTGTGTGGACTCTCTCCTTGTCTCTTCCCGGCTTCTCGTGGTGCCAGTCATCCTTAGCATTCCTCTGTTGTTTTTCTTCTTTTTTAAAAATAAAGGCCAGGGCCAGTGGCTCACACCTGGAATCCCAGCACTTTGGGAGGCCGAGGCGGGCGGATCACTTAAGGACAGGAGTTCGAGACCAGCCTGGCCAACATGGCAAAACCCTGTCTCTACCAAAGTGAGCTATGTTTGCACTGCTATACTCCAGCCTGGGTGACAGAGCAAGACCCTATCCCAAAAAATAAAAATAAAAGCTATGATTGCAGTGGTGCAATCACAGCTCTCTGCAGCCTCAACTTCCCAGGCTCAAGCCATCCTCCCGCCTCAGTCTCTCAAGTATCTGGGACTGCAGGCACCCATGACCACGCCCAGCTAATTTTTTTTTTAATTTTTTTTGTAGAGATGGGGGTCTCACTATGTTCGTCTCAAACTCCAGGCTTCAAGCAATCCTCCCACCTCAGCCTCCCAAAGTGCTGGGATTACAGGCATGAGCCATCATGCCTGGCCTCTTGAGACCTTGTCTCTAGGGAAAAAAAAAAAAAACAACCCACACACACAAAAAACAACTCCATCTGGCAGAGTAAGAGGGTGAGAGGCCAGGAATGGGATGTGCCCACCTCTGACCCCCAGAGCCCCAGCCCTTAGTGTCTTGGGAGGACAAGGCATGTCTGGTACAAGGGGCAACAACAAGCAGGAACTGGGGTGGGCACTGCTGGTTCCGCTCTCATCCCTCTGATAGTGCCCTGGGCCCTGTACCCACACCCCAGGTTGCAGAGAGCCCCCCCGCCCCACCCCCACCTGGCCGCCGGGAAGTCTAGCTGGGCCAGGCGGGTTCTGCCGGGAACTGCCCTCCCTGAGCCTGAGGCCCCCCTGCCCCCCCTCCCCGCCATGGATCCAGCAGGTGTTTGCCTGTCTGACCCCCGTGCTGGGAACATGGCTTCCCCTGCTTGGAAAGTCTTCACTGTCTCCAGCCCCTCAGCCCCTCCTGGGGCTCCTGGGGTCCACTTCCTCAGCTGTCTTCCTCCCCCCAGACTGAGACCCCTTTGGGGTAGGACCTGGGTGCTGGGTGAGCTGGGCTGGCACAGAGCTGGGAACGGGCAGGCCTTCACTGACCCACTTATGACCCCACGGTCATCAGAGCCATCGGGGCCCTAGGGCTCAAGGGCAGGGCTGGGGCCCTGGAATTCCCACAGGTGCAGGGGATGATGGCTTGGGGGTGGGGAACAGAGGGGCCCAAGGAGTCAACAGCACCTGAAGGGCCAGAGTGAGGACGTGACAGGCGTCCAGCAGCGCGCCCCACCCATGGCCCTGGACTTAGCCTCAAACCAGAAAGGAGTGTGGGCTGTGGGTGCATGGTCCTGAGAAGGTGGCACCGTCATGCTTGCTTCACGAGAAGCCCCGCTCACCCACCTATGCGGGCACTGCCATCCTCACCCTGCATGGGTTCCACCCCTGACTGGCACACAGTGGGTGCTATGCCCAGTAGGTGCACCCCAACATGGTGGCAGAAGTGGCATTGGGCTTAAAGGCTAAGATCTGATCGGGAGAGAACCCCATTCACCTCTCAAAACCCTAGACACCACCCCAGTCACAGGAACAGATAGGGAGGTGTCGGAGGGAGGCTGGGCTGCCCTCTACGACAAAAGAACGTCCTGGCAATAAGAACTGCTCAGTAGTGGCACATGGGGCAGCCCAACGTCCAGCAACAGAGGGATGGACCAGTTGTGGTTTATTAATTTTTTTTTTTGAGATGGAGTCTCTCTGTCACCCAAGCCGGAGTGTCGTGGCTCGATCTCGGCTCACTGCAACCTCCACCTCCCGGGTTCAAGCAATTCTCCTGCCTCAGCCTCCCAAGTAGCTGGGATTACAGGTGTGCACCACCACACCCAGCTAATTTTTGTATTTTTAGTAGAGACGGGATTTCACCATGTTGGCCAAGCTGGTCTCAAACTCCTGACCTCAGGTGATCCACCTGCCTTGGCCTCTCAAAGTGCTGGGATTACAGGTGTGAGCCACCACGCCCGGCCCAGTTGTGGTATTTTCATACTTGGGAATATGATTCAGCCTTAAAAAGGAGCAAAGTCCTGATCTGTGCTATGCCATGGGTGTGCCTCGAAAACATTCCAGCCGGACACAAAAGGTCACCTATAAAATGATCCCATTTATATGAAATGTCCAGAATAGGCAAATAACAGAAGCTGACTGGGGGTTGCCAGGGGCCTGTGGGAGTGAGTGTTTAACAGATACGGGGTTCCTTTGGGGGCAATGGAAACGTCTTAGAACTAGATAGAGGTGGTGCGTGCACAGCACTGTGAATGTGCTACCTGCCACTGATTTGTTCGCTTTGAAATGGGGAATTTTATTTTTTGAGGTCTTGCTCTGTCACCCAGGCTGGAGTGCGGTAGTGGTGTGATCTTGGCTCACTGCAACCTCAAACTCCTGGGCTCAAGAGATCCTCCCACCTCAGCCTCCCGCGTAGCTGGGACTACAGGCATGCGCCACCATGCCTGGCTAATTTTGTGTATTTTTTTTTATAGAGACAGGGTTTTGCCATGTTACTCAAGCTGGTCTCAAAACTCCTGGGCTCAAGCGATTTTCCCTCCTTGGCCTCCCAAAGTGCTTGGATGACAGGCCTGAGCCACCTCACCAGCCTGTGAATTTTATGTCATGGGAATTTTACATCAATTACGAAAAAAAAAAGGCACAGCCCTCAGCAGTGGTGAGCCCTCACTGTTGGGAACAGAAAACCAAGGCCTGGCCGCTGGAAATGGGGCTAAGAGGGTCTCAGAGGCCTTCCTCGTACACACCTGCCCTATCTTCCAGACCCTCCCAGAGTGGGTGGTGGTCCCCACAGCTCCATAGCGGCCCCTCTTTCCCCCAGGGTTGCTGCCAAGGCTGGCCGACCCTCCACCAGGTCTCCCTACCCCAGCCCAGCCTCTCCTTCCTCTGCCACCCCCCTCCCTGCCCCCACAGCCAAAGCTTGGGCAGCACTGGTCCCCGGCACATCCCACGTCCCGGCCTCCTGGAACTCCCTTCCTGCCATTCCCTCTTCCTGGAAAACCCTTTCCGTCGCCCACCCTGACTTCTCTTGTCATCCCGAAAGGCCCAGCATGAGGGACACCTCCCCAGAGAAGCCCTCCCTGGGTTGGGCAGGTAAGACCCTCTCCCGCGGGCTCTGGGTCCCCAGTCCCTGCTGCAGCCCTGGGCAGCTGTGCCCTGCTGTGTGATCTGTCAGGCAGCAGCTGTCATAGGCGACTGCCTGCAAGTGGCCTGGGGCCAACATCTGCCTAAGGGTTTCCCATCCCAGCTCAGCCCCCAGCTTGCAGTGTGACCCAGAGTGGACCCCCAGCTCCTCTGAACCCCATTTCCTCCCCACAGACAGAGCACCTCCCAGCCTGCCAGGGAAATTTGGGAAGACAGGAAAACATGTTCAGCACAGGGTCTGGCTTGGAAAACAGCAGCCACCATGACTCGGCTGATGCTAAAGGCTTGCTTCCTTTTTTTTCTTTCTTTTCTTCCTTTTTATTATTACTATTTTTAGAGACAGGGTCTCCCTCTGTCACCCAGGCTGGAGTATAGTGGTGCAATCATAGCTCACTGCAGCCTCAACCTCCCAGGCTCAAGCGATCCTCCTGTCTCATCCTCCTGAGTAGATGGGACTACAGGCATGCACCGCCACGCCCAGCTAATTTTTGATCTTTTTATAGAGACAAGGTCTCGATACTCCTGGCCTCAAACAATCCTCCGGCCCAAGCCTCCCAAGCAGCTGGGACTACAGACACCTGCTATCACACCGAGCTAATTTTTGTATTTTTAGTAGAGATGGATTTTCACCATGTTGACCAAACTGGTCTCAAACTCCTGGGCTCAAGATCTGCCAGCTTCAGCCTCCCAAAGTGCTGGATTACAGGCTTGAGCCACTGCACCCGGCCTATTTTACCATCATTTTTTAAATGAAAAATAAAAGGGAGGGGGATCTTTGGGGATCTGCGTGGGTACTTTGCTCCGCGGCCACAGTGATGTCCCCACGGCCCTGCAGTCCAACTGCATCCCATGCAAAGTATCACTGACAACCATAGCCTGGTACCTGAGCTACATCTGTTCCAGGGACACGTTCTGGAGCTGACACCCCTCCTCACCACCCCCCCTCAAGTCATGCTGCACCACTGCCTCTGCCCCCCAGGATGCCCCGAGAGGGCACCTTCGACCTTCACTCCTGGGTGGGCCACATGGGTGTGGAGGCCAGAGAGGCTTCACCCCTGCAGCGATCCGTCCACCTGGAGAGGGCACCTTGTGCGGTTTAATTTGGTTGCCATCATCCTGGAACCAGGCTGTCCCTGGAGACCTAATCCCTTCTGGGGATTTAAAAGAATCAAACTTGCCAAGGAAGACGTGAGCTTCTGGCCCCAGGCTCTGCCAGCTTCCCATTTTAATTGGGACCATTTTTAGCCCTCACCGGGAGGCTTCCAAAAACCCCCCAGGCATCTCCCTCGGGGCCCACAGGGGTGACGTGTGCCCACCCTATACCAGGAGCTCCCTACCCTCATCTCGGAGCCCCCAGCACCCACACCAGCTGCCCCTTCTATGGGTGGGGCTTTCAGCTCTAGAAGTAAAAGGGAGTTGCCCAAGGCAGACCTGAGCTCAGAGCCTGTGTCCTTGAGGGGCCCTCGGTGGGCAGCAGGTCCCCCTCCTCCCACCCAGAGCCCCCCCTTCCATCCGGAAGTGTTGCCTACCACCGAGGCTACAAAACCCACATCCCAGTCCCTACTCAATGCCCCTGGGACCGACCGACCCGGCGTGCCCGGGAATGCCCCAGTTTTCTCACTGAACACCTTCCATCCAGGCACCCTCTCATCCCTGGGACGGTGGGTCACCCAGCCACCCACAGATAAGCACGGTAGGGGGTTGGAGGGTGTCCCCCGAAAAGACATGTCCACTGGAACCTCAGATAGGCTCTCACTGGGAATAACGGACTCTGCAGATGGAATTAAGGTAAGGCTCTCGAGATAAGCGTGCCTGATTAGAGTGAGCCCTAAATCCAATGACTCCCGTCCTTAAGAGACACAGAGCGCACTCCCACGTAACGAGTGCCTGACGGCCAGGACAGAGACTGCAGAGAGGCAGCGACGGGCCCAGGAGCGCCAAGCGTGGCCCACAGCCACCAGAGGCTGGAGAGAGGCCTGGAAAGGATTCTCCGTGAGAGACTAGAGAAGGAGCCAACCCTGCCTGCACCTTGATCTGGGACTTCTGGCCTCCAGAGCTGTAAGACAATAGGTTTCTGCTGCTGAAGCCACCCAGCGTGTGGGCATTTGTAACCGCGGCACTAGGGAATGAACACAGTAGGTGGGCCAGGCACAGTGACTCACACCTGTAACCCCAGCACTTTGGGAGGCCAAGACAGGAGGATCACTTGAAGCCAGGAGTTCAAGACCAGCCTAGGCAACATGGCGAGACCCCATTTCTACATAATATTGAAAAATTAGCCAGGTGTGGTGATGCACACCTGTAGTCCCAGCTACTCTGGAGGATGAGGTGGGAGGAGCACTGGAGCTCAGGAGTTGGAGACCAGCCTGGGCAACATAGCAAGACCCCTTCTCTACAAAAAATTTAAAAACTAGCTGGGTGTGGTGGCATGCACCTGCAATCCCAGCTACTGAGGAGGCTCAGGCAGGAGGATCTCTTGAGCCTGGGAGTTCAAGGCTGCAGTGAGCCTTGATTGTGCCACTGTACTCCAGCCTGGGAGACACAGTGAGACCCTGTCTTTAAAATAAAAAAAAGGCCAGGCACGGTAGCTCACGCCTGTAATCCCAGCACTTTGGGAGGCCGAGGCAGGCAGATCACAAGGTCAGGAGATCGAGACCATCCTGGCTAACATGGTGAAACCCCATCTCTACTAAAAATACAAAAAAATTAGCTGGGCGTGGTGGCGGGCACCTATAGTCCCGCTACTCGGGAGGCTGAGGCAGGAGAATGGCGTGAACCCAGGAGGCAGACCTTGCAATGAGCCGAGATCGCGCCACTGCACTCCAGGCTGGGCGACAGAGCAAGACTCAGTCTCAAAAAAAAAAAAATGCTGGGCACAGTGGCTCACGCCTGTAATTCCAGCACTTCGGGAGGCTGAGGCAGGTGCATCACTTGAGGTCAGGAGTTTGAGACAGCTTGGCCAACATGGTGAAACCCTGTCTCTATTAAAAATACAAAAATTTGGCTAGGCACGGTGGCTCATGCTGGTAATCCCAGCACTATAGAAGGCTGAGGCAGGCAGATCATTTGTGGTCAGTAGCTCAAGACCAGCCTGGCCAACATGGTGAAACCCCATCTCTACTAAAAGTAAAAAAATTAGCTGGGCATGGTGGTGGACGCCTGTAATCCCAGCTACTTGGGAGGCTGAGGCAGAAGAATCGCTTAAACTCGGGAGGCAGCGGCTGCAGTGAGCCAAGATCACACCATTGCACTCCACCCTGGGTGACAGAGCGAGGTTCCATCTCAAAAAACAAAAACAAAAATTACCCAGGCGTGATGGCAGACACCTTTAGTCCCAGCTACTCGGGAGGCTGAGGCAGGAGAATCTCTTGAACCCGGGAGGTGGAGGCTTCAGTGAGCCGAGATTGTGCCATTGCACTCCAGCCTGGGCGACAGAGCAACAGAGGGAGACTCCTTCTCAAAACAACAACAACAACAACAAAAAAAAATAGTTGCATGTCAATTTTCCCATTGCAGGGGGTTGGATGATGTTCCCCCAAAACTTCCTGTCCACCTGTGACCTCAGAATGTGACCTTATTTGGAAACAGGATCTTTGCAGGTGTCATTGGTTAAGTATCTCAAGAGGAGATCATCCTGGGCTTAGGATGGGCCCTAAATCCAGTGACCCGTGTCCTTCCAAGAAAAGGAGGGGGGCCGGGCGGGCTGGCTCACACCTGTAATCCCACCGCTTTGGGAGGCCAAGGCGGGCGGATCATGAGTTCAGGAGATCGAGACCATCCTGGCTAACACGGTGAAACCCCGTCTCTGCTAAAAACACAAAAAATTAGCCAGGCGTGGTGGCGGGCGCCTGTAGTCCCAGCTACTCAGGAGGCTGAGGCAGAAGAATCACTTGAACCTGGGAGGTGGAGGTTGCAGTGAGCTGAGATCATTCCATTGCACTCCAGCCTAGGTGACAGAGAGAAACTCCATCTCAAAAAGAAAAAAGAAAAGAAAAGGAGGGGACACAGGCACAGAGAAGGCCACGTGACGACGGAGACAGATGGGAGCGATGCAGCTACAGGCCTGGGAACACCGAGGATTTCTGGAGCCTCGGGAAGCTGCAGGGAGGGCTGGAACGGAGCCTCCCCGATGGCCTCCAGAAGGAGCCAGCCCTGCCCACACCTTGAGTTCGGACTGCTGGCCTCCAGCACTGTGCAAGAGCAAACTCCTGTCATTAGAAGCAACCCAGGCTGTGGCCACCTGCCCATCTCCCTAGGAGGTCTGGCTGCTCTCGGATACCTGGAGCCTCCTACCTCAGCTTGCTGGGCGCTGACCTTGAGCGTTGCTCCCTCGACCTGCAGTGCTCCCTGCAGTGCCCAACCCCATGGGGGACACAGGAGGTGACTCTCAGAGCCGTCCCCCCGACAGGCCGAGGCTCCTCCCAGGAGAGGACCCCACTGCCCCGCCAGCACTGGACACTGGACACTGTTTTCCGTAAACATTTCTTTGAACTGAATTTCATTCTTCTCACCCAAGAAATCTTTGGAAAACAATGCTGAGGCCAGGGTGGAGTGCCGGGGAGAGGGGATGTTTTAATGGTTTGTGGAGGGTTTTCTGTTTTGTTTTGTTTTGTTTTGTTTTGTTTTGTTTTTTTCTGGCATTGTCTCTCTCTTCTGATTTCCCTGTAATTGACAGGGAGGAAATGGATCCTGAAAATGGGTTCCTTCCCCACCCCTGGGGGCTCTGAGATCGAAGTGTGGTGGGGCCGGGTGGACAGGACTTGGTGCTCCGAGGTGGGGTCCTTCCTGATTCCCTCCCACCTTCTCCGCCATGCCCCCCTTTACCCAATGGGGCCTGGCCAGGAAGGGGCATACCAGGCGGCTATTCTGGGGGACAGGTCTCCAGGGCACCTGCCCTGCGTGCCCACCCAATGAGGGGTTCCTGGCCTAGAGTTGCCCCCTCAGCATATCCCAGGGGGCTGGTGACCCTGTAGGCCCCTCCACTTTGCTAAAGAGGATACAGGGAGGGTTGGTGGCCCAGAACTCACGAACCACTGCTGACCAGGAATGGCCAAGGGAGGCCCACACAGAACACCCAATCCCACAGCCACCTGCTCTAGTACCACTTGGGGCCTCTCCAGCCACTGGCCTGGCTGCATTTGCTCTCCAAAACTGCCACTTTCTTTTAGTTTTTAAGGGACAGGCTCTTGCTCTGTCACTGAGGCTGGAGTCCAGTGGCACAATCATAGCTCACTGCAGCCTCAAACTCCCGGGCTCAAGCGATTCTCCCACCTCAGCCTCCTGAGTAGCTGGGACCACAGGCACACGCTACCACATTGGGTGTTTGGATGGATGAGTAGATGGGTGGATGGGTGGGTGGGTGGGTAGGTGGATGGGTGGGTGAATGAGTAGATGGGTGAATGGATGGATGGATGGATGGATGAGTGTGTGGATGGATAGATGGATGGATGGATGGAGAAGTGGATAGATGAGTGAATGGATAGGTGGATGGGTGGGTAGATGGATGGACAGATGGGTGGGTGGGTGGGTAGGTGAACGGAAGAGTGGGTTGATGGGTGAATGGATGGATGGATAGATAGATGATAGATAGATAGATAGATAGATAGATAAACAGACAGACAGATAGGCTAATGGATGGATGAATTAGTGCTTTCTGTCCCTTGACCTGGTCTACAAGCCACTTCCCCAGCTAGACAAAGAGAGCTTAGAACCCCATCCCTGCCAGGAAACAGAAAAAAGCTGTCAGGGTCTTTTTTCTCTCTCTCAGCCTTACCTGGGACACACAGAGCTTTACGGTGGGGCCTTGTTCCAGTTGCTGCAGGTTGCCATTCCTGAAGGTGGGGGACAAGCTGCCTCTTCAACCCCAGCTCTGCCGGGGGCTCCTCAGCAGCTGGGGGAGTTGTGGGTGGGGCAGGAGACCTGGCAAGAAGCTCACAGGTACCCTCACCCACCTCATCCCGCCCTGTGCCCAGCCCTGACCCCAGCCCTCCCTCTTTGTACCTCACCCCGTGGAAGGGAACACACTGAAGGTGGGGAGGGGTGGGCCAGAGCCTCAGACTCCTAAGACAAAGGGAGAAAAATGGACCGAAGAGAGGCAGGGGGTAGACGCAGGCACTGCCTTTTTTCTTTTATAGACAGGGTCTCACTCTCGTTCAGGCTGGAGTGCAGGGCGCCATCATAGCTCACCACAGCCTCCAACTACTGGGCTCAAGTGATCCTGCCTCAGCCTCCAAAGTAGCTGGGACGACAGGCATGCACCACCATGCTTGGCCAATTTTTGTATTTTTTGTACAGATGGGGTCTCACTCTGTTGCCCAGGCTGATCTTGAACTCCTGGCCTCAAGTGACCCTCCTCAGCCTCCCAAATCTTGGGGATTACAGGCATGAGCCACCACCCCCAGCCTTATTTCCTGACATTTCTATGGTAAAATTGATTGCTTTTATAATCACAAAAAATATATAGTGAGACTTAAAGACACGGTCTGTGACCTTGAGAGGCCAAAACAGCCCGCAGAGGGACAGGCGACTGGCCATTTTGATGCTAGGGCCCCAGGCACAAAGCAGGCAAGTCCCCCCTCCCCACTTTGGCCGGCGAGACTTTGAAAAGAAAGCTGGACGTGCAGGAGCAGGGGTTGGGAAAGGGAATTCCAGGAAGGGGCCTGGGACTGGGCCCCTGGAACCATAGTGGCCCCCCAGGCCAGATCCACCCCTGGACAGGTGCAAAGACTCTGGGAGCGGCCCCAAGGATCCAAATACCTTCCTCAGCAGCCCCTTTAATTTGCTTTCTGCAGAAAATAAGCTAATGCCGGCAGCGGAGACTTCATTTAGGAGAAGAGCAGGCCTCGGCATATCCCTAGCATTGGCAGCATTCCTGGGAGGAGAGCAGGGGAAGGCTGGGGAGGGGAGGGAGACTGGGCTAGAGGGAGCCCGCAGATTCACCTAATTCCAGGGTGGAATTGCTCGCCAGCCACCATGCCCTCCATCATTCTCCAGAGGCCCCACCTAGTTTCCGCATTCATCAGTCACCAGGCCTTGTCCTATGGCCCAGCCGGGGGGAGATGTCAAGGCCAGGGACCCCTCTGAGGCTCAGAGAGGGGTGCACAGCAGGAGCAGTAAAGCCAGGACTGGGCACGGTGGCTCACACCTGCGATCCCAGCACTTAGAGAGACAGAGGCAGGAGGATCGCTTGAAGCCAGGAGTTCAAGACCAACATGGTGAGACCTCTGTCTCTGCCAAAAAAAAAAAAAAGTACATATATATATATATATATAAATTTTTTAAAAGCCAGGACCTGCCTGGCCCAAGCTTCCTCCCTGGGGCCTCAGTAGATGGTTCTAGACAGTGGAATTCGTGTTCTACGCCTGGGGCTCTGACCTCAGAGGCCCTGTCAGGAGATTCAAACCAAGAAGTGAAATGCAGTGAAATTCAGACTTGTGCCTCTGTATACACCGTGGACATGCGTGTGCAAAGGCCTGTGCATGTGCGTGTGCCTTGCTTCCTGGGTCAAAGTGGCTTCTGATCCAGAGATACTTTGAAGTTTCTTTTTTTTTTTTTAGAGAGAGGGTCTTGCTCTGTCACCCAGGCTGGAGTGCAGTGGCATGATCACAGCTCACTGCAGCCTCAAACTCCTAGATTCAGGCAATCCTCCTGCCTCAGCCTCTCAAGTAGCTGGGATCGAAAGCGTGCGTCACCACACCTGGCTAATTTTAAAATTTTTTCTAGAGACAGAGTCTGGCTATGTTGCCCAGGCTGGTCTTGAACTCCTGGCCTGAAGCAACCCTTCTGCCTCAGCCTCCCAGGTATCTGGGACTGCAGATGTGCACCACCATCCCCAGCTAATTTTTAAATTTTTTCTAGAGATAGAGTCTGGCTATGTTGCACAGGCTAGTCCTGAACTCCTGGCCTCAAGCAGTCTTCCCACCTTGGCCTCCCAAAAAGCTGGGTTTAGGCGAGGCACGGTGGCTCACGCCTGTAATCCCAGCACTTTGGGAGGTCAAGGCAGGCAGATCACTTGAGGTCAGGAGTTTGGGGCCAACCTGGCCAACATGGTGAAACCCTGTCTCTACTAAAAATACAAAAAATAGCCAGGCATGGTGGTGTGCGCCTGTAATCTCAGCTACTCTGGAGGCTGAGGTAGGAGAATTGCTTGAACCTGGGAGGCGGAGGTTGCAGTGAGCCAAGATCGTGCCACTGCACTCTAGCCTGGGTGACAGAGCGAGCCTCTGTCTTAAAAAAATAAAACAAAATAAAAGGTTGGGTTTATAGGCGTGAGCCACTGCACCTGGCCACTTCTAAGTCTTACTGGTTCCCTGCTCTGGGCAAGGCCTGGGCACGATTTTACAGATGGGGAAAATGAGGCCCAGGATCCCACGGTGGTAGAGCCCGCTTCTCACAGGCCTGCCGACTGGAAACTCCTCGCAGGGTTCCCCCTGAGCCAACATCTCCCTCCCGTGATCCCACCCAGAGCTCCTTGCTGTCCTGGGCTGTGTCCCCAATGGCGGGGCTGTGTCTCCGGCTCCTGGCCTAGGTGGCTCTGAGGGCACCTCTCTGGGCCTGGTCTGGCTGGAGGGGGCCCCAGGAGAGGGTCCCACAGGCGCCCCCACCAGTCCACGCCTGCTCCTTCCAGATTCTGCAGGCTCTGGTGACACCTGCTGGCCACGCATCCCATCACCATAGCAACCCAGGCTGGGCCTCTCAGCCCCCAGCAAGGCTGGGATGGGTGGGTTCACCCAGGCTGGAGGGTGGGGGGTGTGGAGGCACTGGGGGTGGAGCACACCTGCCTGACCCGCCATCTTCTTTCCTCATGGGAAACTCTCAGCCCCAGGAGACTCCTGTGCCCGGCTTAGGTCCCCTCCTACTCTCTCCCCTTCTCCTGTCCAACGGCTCCGAGAGCTTGGAGTTCTCACCCAGCCCCCAGTCAGTGACTCCAGCTGAGACATCACCTCCCCGCAGGCCTTCAAGGTTCCCATCTCAGACACAACAACTCCACCCCCACTGTGTGGGGCTCCAGGCCTCAGCTCAGAGGGGCCCCACCTCCCGCCGGCCCCCTCCGGCTCCTCTGGGTCCCTCTGCTCAGTCCCCCTGGCCTGTGTCCACTTCACCCCAAGTCCTTCACCATGCCCTGAACGGAGCCCATCTCCCGTCACCCGGACAGTCACCTGTCACCTTGGCGCTGTCACAGCTCAGCCCCATCCCCAGCTTCTCTGTGGCCCCCACAGACTCAGCAGGCTTTCGCAGACACACACACACCTGTCCTGCCCGCGCTGTGCCTCAGGGAGAGGCGCGGGTCCCACCAA
Source organism: Pan troglodytes (assembly GCF_028858775.2). Classification (NCBI taxonomy): domain Eukaryota; kingdom Metazoa; phylum Chordata; class Mammalia; order Primates; family Hominidae; genus Pan; species Pan troglodytes. The sequence continues at coordinate 11,379,630 of NC_072404.2, forward strand.
GCTGCACCGCCAGCCCCATAAACGGCCCTGCGGTTCCCACCCGGGGGCTCTGCACCTGCGGCCCCCTCCCCAGAATGCTTTTCCCAGCTTCCTCAGTCTTGCTAACAGTGATTCAGCCAAGCCTTCCAGAACATTCCGCCGGCTGTGACCTCCCCAAACCCTGCTCTGTGTTCCTCACACTGTCATGGCCTGGGGACTGTCCCATCCCAGCCAGGCCTCCTCCGTGGTGCTGCCATGATTTCAGGATCCCCGTGTGTCCAGGGCTGAGCCCAGGGCCGACCTATGAGGTGTCTGCTGCCCTGATTCTCTTGACCCTCCCACTCCAGTCCCCAGTCCCACCCCCGGAGGGTCCTCCCCATCCCCACTCTCCCCTCCTCCCAGGGTCTGCAGGGAGCAGCTGGGCCACCACTTTGCCCAGAGGCAGTCCTGGGGTACAACCTGAGCCCAAGTACTCAGTGTGGCACAGCCAGGGACACAGTGCACAGAAGGAGAGGGCTTAAGGGACCTCCCTGGAGACCCCCAAGTGGCTCCTTGAGTAACGGGGGCTGGTCATGGACGTTGAACCACCTGGAGGGAGGCTGTGTGGAGAGGCTGAGCTCAGGAGACAGAGCCTTGGTCCTCCCGCCTGCCCCAGGGTGGCCTGTGGTCCTGGGCTGGCCACCACCTCTCGGGGCCTCAGTCTCCCCATCTGCACTGGAGCGGGTGGGCACACTTGACCCCATGGCTTGGCAATGCCTGGCCACACTGCAGGGGCCGAGGGGGTGGCCAGCCCTGCCCCTGATGCCCACCACACCCTGGGGACGGCTCAGAGCCCAGCCGCTCCTGGGGGCCTGGTCTATGCCTGTCCCTGGCCCCACACCCCGCAGTCTGGTGGCAGCTGCTGCACCCGCACCTGGAATGTCCCTGAAATCCCCAAACCTCAGCTGACCCCATGGGGGAAAGAGGGCTGGAACCTGCCCCCCTCTCCTCCCCTCCAAGGTGCAGACCCACCCTGTCCCCACACAGAGGGCACACTGAGTGCCCTGCCCCGCCCCGCTCTGCCCAGAGAGGCCGGAACATCAGGGGAGCTTGGGCCAGTCTGGCCACGCCTTGGAAATAGTGGCCACGCATCAGCCCGGGGAGGCCCCAGGCCTGGTCAGCCTCCAGGTCCTGCCCGCCAGGCTCAGCTTCCCAGCCCTCCCGCCTCCTCTCTCCGCTCCGGTTAATCTGTCAGTTCCATCTGTCTCTGTCTTGTTTGTCTCTCTATCTCTGTCTCAGTCTGTCTCGATCTCTGTCTCTGCCTTGCTATCTCTGTCTCCATCTGCCTCTCTCTCTGTCTCTGCCTATTTGTCTGTCTCTGTCTCTCCATCTCTCTCTCTCTCTCTATTTTTAAAATTTTCTTTTATATAGAGACAGAGTCTTGCTGTGTTGCCCAGGCTGGTCTTCAACTCCTGGGCTCCAGTGATCCTCCAGCCTTGGGCTCCCTAAGTGTTGGGATTACAGGCGTGAACCACCGTGCCCAGCCAAGAAACATCTCTAAACCCTCTTTTCCTCCCAGCAGTGACTGTGAAGGGCACTGGGGACAAATCCCTTTTTGAAAGGATCTTCTGGATGATGTCATGGATTTGGGCCTCTTCCTGCTGGGGGTCACTGGGTGGTACTTCTTGGCCATCCAGCCAATAGCAACAGGCCAGCATGTGATGACGTCACTGTCACCCCCACTGTCTCCTCGGGTTCCAAGGAGCAAGAGGCTTGCACCATTCCTCTCTAATCTGAGATGGATTTTGTGGGTTTGCGTGGGGGGAAGGTTTTTTGGTTTTTTTTTTTTTTAGCAAGAATCTTCTTAAGCCATACACCCATCTCATTAGGATTAGTTTTGTTAATCTATAGATCCACTTATTCGGCCGCACGCCAGCCTCCGAGTGTCCCAAACACGAAGTCAAAGGGTGCGGAGCACCTCGGGCCGGCCCTCCTCCCCGGGAGGATCCACCTCTCCCATGGGACAGGGACAGCTACGACTTTCGGCGGCTCCCTTCTAGGCACGGTTCCAAGCATCTCATGGACTGTTCTGTGTCTCCTCCCAAAGGAGGAGGGGGAAACTGAGGCCTCAGGAAAGGGGCAGCTTGCACAGAGCCATACAGCCAGGGCCTCAGATAAATGTGATTGCTCCAGATCCCTACCAGCACAAGTCAGGCAAATCTGTACATTCAATGTTAGCAAAGTTTGGTTGGCTGGTTGGTTGGTTTTTAGAGAGAGGGTCTCACTGTGTTGCCCAGGCTAGTCTTGAACTCGAGCTCAAGTGATCCTCCTGCCTCAGCCTCCAAAGTGCTGGGATTACAGGCATGAGCCACTGCTACTGGCCTGCAAAGTTTTTGTTTGTTTGGTTTGAGAGTCTTGCTTTGTCACCCAGGCTGGAGAACAGTGGCACAATCATGATTCACTGCAGCCTCCACTTCCTGGGCTCAAGCGATCCTTCTGCCTCAGCTTCCCAAGTAGCTGGGACTGCAGGCATGCACCACTACACCCGGCTAATTTATTTATTTATTTATTTTTTGAGACGGAGTTTTGCTCTTTTGCCCAGGCTGGAGTGCAGTGGCACAATCTCGGCTCACTGCAACCTCTGCCTTCCAGGTTCAAGCGATTCTCCTGCCTCAGCCTCCTGAGTAGCTGGGATTACAGGTACCTGCCACCACGCCTGGCTAATTTTTGTATTACTATTAAAGATGGGGTTTCACCGTGTTGGCCAGGCTGGTCTCGAACTCCTGACCTCATGATCCACCTGCCTCCGCCTCCCAAAGTGCTGGGATTACTGGTGTGAGCCACGGTGCCCAGCCACATCCGGCTAATTTTTTTAAATTTCTGATTATTGTAGAGATGGGGTCTCACTATGTTGCCCTGGCTGGTCTTGAACTCCTCCTGGCCACAAGTGATCCTCCTGCCTTGGCTGTTTTATTCTTATTTTATAGAAAAGAATAACTTAAAAAGAAAGTGTTATTTTTTTTTTCTCATGTAAGTAAATGATCTTGTGCATCCACTCCAGAGGCCACTGTATTAGTATCAGTTTGCTGTCTTGTTACCCATCCAGACTGATTTCTGAGAAGCAGGAGGAAAGAAATGAGTTCCTCAATGAGTGAAAAGAAAGAACCTCATTTTACAGATGGGGCCCTGAGTGAGGCTCAGAGAGGTTCAGGAAGCTGCCCCAGGGCACACAGCGAGGGAGTAACAGAGCCTGGGGGCCGAGGACACGGCCACCCTCCAGCCTGCAGGGCCCCATCAGCACCCAGGTTGCAGAGTGGGGACTCACGGAGGAGAAGGCGTCCCCAGGGCATAAGACGCATCCCCCACTGCCCATCAGTGCAGATGGCCACCCGAGCCGCCAGTGAGAGAGGACGCGCTGCTTGGCTAAGCCGCTGTTGTTTGGGATTTTCTATCTCTCGAATCCTAAAGGGTAGAGTTTGCTTACCAATGCCGCCCTCACCCCTACAGTTGGGGAAACCAGAGCCTGGAGGGCGGTGCTCTAAGAGTGATCCCAGTCACACTGGCACTCCGAGGGCCACCTTCCACGCCGTCACTTTAGGAGTTTGCTGTGAGGTTAGCCTCATCAGCAAACTCGAGGCTGGCTTCCTGTCCTCTTGCTCAGGGAGCAACCCTGGCACTACTGGGGAGGACTCTTGGGGATTATCTTGAGAGCACTCTCAGAGGAGCACTCCAAGGAGTACTCTTTGGGAGCATATCTGGGGAGCACTCTTCGGGGGGAACATATCTGGGGAGCAGTATCGGGAGCACCTGCAGGGAGTATTCTCGGGCATATGCTTGGGGAGCACTCTCAAGGAGCACTCAGGGCACATACTTGAACATTCTCAGGCCACATACTTGGGGAGCACCCTCAGGGAAGTACTCTAGGGAGTACTCTTGGGGAGCCTATCTGGGGAGTAGCATCAAGGAGCACTCTCGTGGGAGCACTACCTTAGTCTCCTTGCTCGCCACTGGCTTCACTGGCGTCAGAAGGAATTCCACAAGCCCAGCCCCTCCTGTCCTCCCTGGTTCCCCACAGGACAGTGCCATCCCCTCGGTGGGAATGGGCTCCATACGGGTTTGCATTCCCATGGCGCCAAGTCTGTCCTGAGAAGATCCTCCGGGATTGCTGACCATCCACTTCCCCGCAGGGGGGGCCTCAAACCCAGGCTGTGAATTCGGGGAAGTGGGAAACAGAACTTTTTGGATGTCCCTAGATGGTGCCTCCCCCCCACCCCCACTACACACACACAAACACACACACACACACACCACTTCCATGGCGCCAGGAGAGAGTTTGGTCCTTCAGCAAGATCACACTCTTCTCCATATGGCCCCAGCCAATGAGCGGGCGAGACCTGGCCATCTCTGTCCCATGCGGGACTCTCTCATGGGCCGTGCTGGCTCCAGCATCGCAGTCTAACAGCTCCCTGCCGCATTTCGTTCCCTCTGTGCTCCTTCCCCAGTGTCACTCCTCCCTCAAACCCCAAGAACCCGTTTGCCCTCCGCAGTCCTTCTCAGCATCTGCTTCCTGAACAACCCAACCTCCGTTCTGCACTGGCCCGGTCACCCCACCGAAACTGGCAACTCCTGCTCCCACCTAACGTCATCATGGGACCTAAAAGCAGACCAGTCCCCACTGCTGTCCTCCCCGAGGCTCAGCTCTGCCCAGGAACCCGCTGCCTGCTCCCATCTCTGGTCCTTTAGGCCCACGGCATCTGCTCTCTCGGGACAGTGCTCCACCTGCACCAGTCAGCCCGCCCTGGGCTCTCAGGAGGCAAAGCCAGCCATCCCTCAGTTTCCACTTCACCCCTTCCCAAGGCAGTGAGCTTGGGGGCAGCTCGAATCAGTGGGAGGACAAACCAAGGGGGATCTCAAACTCATCACGATGTGCTCGCACAGAAACCCCTCATCTCACGCGGTCAATTACAAACCCTGGGAAGTGGGGACAGGCGAGGCCCAAGAGGCCCTGAGAGCAGGGAGGCAAAGCCTGAGGGCAGATTCTCTGAATCCTGAAGAATAAGCAGAAGCAGCAAACTCAGCAAGGTGGGGGGGCTCCAGACAGAGGGAACAGCTTGTGCAAAGGCCCTGGGGCAAGCCAAGGGCAGAGCACTTAAGGTATGGAAAAAAAAAAAAAAAGGCATGGAAAGGAGGCCAGCATTGCTAGGAGCAGAGAACAGAGAAGGGAGGTTGGGAGGTGAGAAGGGACGGCCCTGGGTGCTGAGACTCAGAACAGAATGGGCCAGTCCCCTTTTTTTGTTTGTTTGAGACAGAGTCTTGTTCTGTCATCCAGGTTGGAGTGCAGTGGTGCAATCTCGGCTCACTGCAACCTCCATCTCCTTGGTTCAAGTGATTCTCCCACCTCAGCCTCCTAAGTAGCTGGGATTACAGGTGCACGCCACCATGCCTAGCTAATTTTTGTGTTTTTAGTAGAGATTGAAATTCACCATGTTGGCCAGGCTGGTCTCAAACTCCTGTCCTCAAGTGATCCACCTGCCTTGGCATCCCAAAGTGCTGGGATTACAGACGTGAGCCACTGCACCTGGCCTAGGGCTGTCCCCTCTAAGAACACACAGACTTGTGGGTGATGGTCAGAGGACAGCTCAGATGAGCTCAGCTCAGGTCAGTTCCACAGGAGTCACTATACTACATTTTACAAAGGGATTGGGGGGACTCTGTGAGCACCACAAAATTCGATCTGTCCCATTCTGTGGCAGCTGTGTGGTGTGGGTGCCACAGAATGGGTGACTACTCTAAGCAAATCAAGGTGCTCTCATTCCCCTGGTCAGAGCAATTGGTTCAGTAGTATAACAAGGAATCCCACAGCCCAGCTGGCTGGCAGCTATCCTAAACTGAGTCCTTAGAGATGTAAGCTGCTGGATCAAGCTCGACCTGAAGCCTACCCTACCACTGCACATTTTCCATCACACCAAATTCCCTTCATTGTGAAGCTGTTTCGAGCTAGGTTTTTTATTATTTGCTACCAAACACATCCTGCAACAGGTGGTGGGAGTGAGTTCCTGCAGAAACTCAATGGAGCATTAAGGCCACCTCGGAAGCCATACACAGCAGTCTCCAGAGGGCAGCAAGCTAGAGAATGACTCTGCAGTGTCAGGGAGGGTCAAGCTGTATTTTAAAAAGCAACGGAAGGCCTGGGAAATGCAGCTTTTAGATAGCAAAGGTCTGTGGTGCCCCAAGTGGCCCCCATCAGCCAGGAGTGGGTGTTTTGGAGGGAGGAGGTGGCTGGCCTGGGGAATGGGTCCAGGCCTCCCAGTTCACCAGATCTCCAGGCCACGTTGTGGCGGAAGGCCATCCCTATCGCTGTGCCTGGCTGGCCTGGGCCCACAGCCTGCCTCGCCGGGGAAAGGAACCCCTGCCACGACGGAGCAACTATTCAATTCTCTCAGCGAGAGCGCTGCCAGCTTCCTCACTCACACAGCCCAGCTGGAGAACTGCCCACAAGTTAAAAAATATTTCTTTCCAGCAGACATCGCTCCGGCGGATTCAAGCCTTATCTTTCTCTTCCAGAGGAGAATTGTTCATTTCACTTCCTTAAAAAAAAAAAAAACAACCCCAAAACCTTAAACCACAAACTGAAAAGCAGGTGGGACCGTTTCAGGATTTGGCTGAAGTTTGTCTCAGAGCTGATAAGGGACAGTCAGTTGTTTCTGGGCAACACAGCAGCGAACGGGTAGGGAGACAGGGGTCCACACTGTCCACCAATAAAACCACCCCCCAAGGCCTTGCTCTGTATAGAGAGGTTTCTGGCCACCCATAGTGGCTCACGCCTGTAATCCCAGCATTTTGGGAGGCCAAGGCGAGTGGATCACTTGAGGTCAGGAGTTCGAGACCAACCTGGCCAACATGGTGAAACCCCATCTCTACTAAAAATACAAAAATTGGCCGGGCGTGGTGGCTGATGCCTGTAATCCCAGCACTTTGGGAGGCTGCGGCGGGCGGATCACAAGGTCAGGAGTTCGAGACCAGCCTGACCTACGTGATGAAACTCCGTATCTACTAAAAATACAAAAATTAGCCAGGCATTGTGGCGTCCACCTGTAATCCGAGCTACTCAAGAGGCTGAGGCAGGAGTATCGCTTAACTCGGGAGGCAGAGGTTGCAGTGAGCCAAGATTGCGCCACTGCACTCCAGCCTGGGCAACACAGCGAGACTCCGTCCCCCCCCAAAAAAAAAAATTAGCTGGGCGTGGTGGCACATGCCTATAGTCCCAGCTACTTTGGAGGCTGAGGCATGAGAATCACTTGAACCCGGAGGCAAACAATGTCTTAACAGAGCAGAAATGTCAACGCTGGCTGCTGGGTTGGCAGGGCATTTTGAAAGCAAGTGTGGGCTGGATGTGGTGGCTGACAGCTGTAATCCCAGCACTTTGGGAAGCCAAGTTGGGAGGATTGGTTGAGCCCAGGAGTTTGAGACCAGCCTGGGCAACATAGTAAGACCCCTCCACCCACAGCCCATCTCTACAAAAAATTAACTGGGCATGGTGGTATGTACCTATAGTCACAGCTACTGAGGAGGCTGAGGGTAGAGGACTGCCTGAGGCCAGGAAGTCGAGGCTGCAGTGAGACATGATCATGCCGTTGCACTCCAGTCTGGATGATAGAGCAAGACACTGTCTCAAGAAAGAAAAAAACAGAAAGAGAAGAAAAGGAAACAAACGTGTGACCTACTCCAGAACTCAGGCCGGCGGTAGGATTTTACCAGACACAGGTCTGCAGAGATGGACCACAGGGCCCTGGCCTTGGCTCAGCCCCAGTACAGTAAGTAATCAATAAATAGCACAAGGGGGCCGGGCGTGGTGGTTCATGCCTGCAAGCCCAGCACTTTGGGAGGCCAAGGCGGGTGGATCACCTGAGGTCAGGAGTTTGAGATCAGCCTGACCAACATGGTGAAACTCCATCTCTATTAAAAACACAAAAAATGCTGGCTGGGCACGGTGGCTCACACCTGTAATCCCAGCACACTGGGAGGCCGAGGCGGGTGGATCACGAGGTCAGGAGATCAAGACCATCCTGGCTAACACGGTGAAACCCCGTCTCTACTAAAAATACAAAAAATTAGCCAGGCGTGGTAGCAGGCACCTGTAGTCCCAGCTACTCCGGAGGCTGAGGCAGGAGAATGGCGTGAACCTGGGAGGCAGAGCTTGCAGTGAGCAGAGATTGTGCCACTGCACTCCAGCCTGGGCAACAGAGTGAGACTCCGTCTCCAAAAAAAAAAATACAAAAAATTAGCTGGGCATGGTGGTGTGCACCTGTAATCCCAGCTACTCGGGAGGATGAGGCAGGAGAATCACTTGGGCCCAGGAGGCAGAGGCTGCCGTGAGCTGAGATCACGCTGTCGTACTCCAGCCTGGGCAGCAGAGTGAGACTCTGTCTCTAAATAAATAAATAAATGGCACAAGGGCATAGCAGTCACCTGATGAGTCACGCAGCCTTTTGGCCAGGCACAGTGGCTCGTGCCTGTAATCCCAACACTTTGGGAGGCTGAGGTGGAAGGCTTGCTTGAGGCCAGGAGTTCAAGACCAGCCTAGGCAACATAGTGAGACCCCATCTCTACAAAAAAAAATAAGCCAAGTGTGGTGGTGCATGCCTGTAATATCACCTACTTGGGAGGCTGAGGCAGGAGAATCACTTGAACCTGGGAGGTGGAGGTTGCAGTGAGCCAAGATCGCACTTCAGCCTGGGCGACAGAGTGAGTGAGACTCGGTCTCCAAAAAAACAAACAAAAAAAAAGACAGTGCCTGACACATAGTGAAATAGGGCTACTATTAATTGTTAGACATTGTGAATTTAATATAATCATGAAACACTCTGCAAATACAAAGGCCAATAGTTGAAGACACAGAGATACCATGAGTCTGTCATTCCCACGCCCCTTCCTTCCCCTCCCTCAAATAATGCCTCAATTCATAACTTTGTTTTTTTGTTTTTTGAGACAGGTTCTCGCTCTGTCACCCAGGCTGGAGTGCAATGGCGCGATCTCCGCTCACCGCAACCTCTGCCTTCTGGGTTCAAGTGATTCTCATGCCTCAGCCTCCTGAGCAGCTGGGGTTACCGGTGTGTGCCACGACACCAGCTAATTTTTGTATTTTTAGTAGAGATGGGGTTTCACCATGTTTGCCAGGCTGGTCTTGAACTCCTGACCCCAAGCGATCTGCCCACCTCGGCCTCCCAAAGCCCTGGGATTACAGGTGTGAGCCACCATGCCCAGCCTCAGGCCTAATCTGATGGCAGAGGCTTGGGACGTGCACCCGGGCCTCCATCCCAAGCCCGGCCTCGCTATCTGCACATTGCCGCCCCTCTGCAGCCCCGAAACATTTGTTCCACCAGCTGCAAGGGCGTTCTCACCTCCCTTCATCCCTCACCATATTTTTTTGTTTTGTGGAAGCTGCACAGTTCTGAAGTAATCGTGCTACTGGGAAACAGGGCTGAGAGTCTCGTTTGTTCAAAGAAAATCTTTTCCTTCCATGCACAAGTGCTGTGTTTGCACCATAAATTGCCTTCTGCATTAGGTCCCCGCCAGCCTTTCTCCTGGTGTCCTGGTGCCCAACCCTCCCCGAAGGGCTCCAGTCCTGCACTCTCGGGGTGGCAGGTGGCTGCAAACACAGCCGGACCTGAGCCCAGCTCAGCAGCTCAGGGATAGGTCAGGGAATAACAAGGGCAGGAGTTCACATTTATTGAGCACCTACTATGTGCTGGGCACTGCACTGGGCACTTCCTTAATCGGCTGCATTTTCTTCCTTCCAGCCAGGCACGGTGGCTTCTACCTGTAATCCCAGCACTTTGGCAGGCTGAGGCCAGAGGATCGCTTGAGCCCAGGAGTTCCAGACCAGCCTGGGCAACATACTCGGTTGATACAAAAGTAATTGTGATTTTTGCCATTAAAAGTAATGGCAAGAACCACCTTTACTTTTGCACCAACCTAATTACAAGACGCCATCCCTACAAATTTAAATTACCAGGTGTGGTGGTGAGTGCCTGTAGTCCAAGCTACTTGGGAGGCTGAAGTGGGAGGATTGCTTACACCCAGGAGGTCAAGGCTGCAGTGAGTTATGATCTGTTGCCTGGGCAACAGAGCAAAACTCTGTCTCTAAAAGAAACAAAATTGGCCAGGCGCAGTGGCTCATGCCTGTAATCCCAGCACTTTGGGAGGCCAAGGTGGGCAGATCACCTGAGATCAGGAGTTTGAGACCAGCCTGGCCAATATGGTGAAACCCTGTCTCTACTAAAAATACAAAAATTGGCCAGGCATGATAGCGGGCGCCTGTAGTCCCAGCTACTCGAGAGGCTGAGGCAGGACAATCACTTGAGCTTGGGAGGCAGAGGTTGCAGTGAGCCGAGATCATGCCACTGCACTCCAGCCTGGGAGACAGTGCAAGACTCCGTCTCAAAAGAAAGAAAAAAAAGAAACAAAATCAGCTGGGCACAGTGGTTCACTCCTGTAATCCCAGCACTATGAGGGACTGAATCACCTGAGGTCGAGTTCGAGACTAGCCTGGCCAACACGGTGAAGCCCCGTCTACTAAAATTAGCTGGCATGGTAGCACACACCTGTAATCCCAGCTACTCAGGAGGCTGAGGCAGGAGAATGGCTTGAACCCAGGAGGTAGAGGCTGCAGTGAGCCAAGATCACACCACTGCACTCCAGCCTGGGCAACAGAGTGAGACTCTGTCTCCAAAAAAGATAAAAGAAAAGAAACAAAATCCTCACAGAACGCCGTGAGGTGGGCCCATCCATCATTATCTCATTTTACAGAGAAAAAATGAAAGTATTCACTTGCCCGAGGCCGGTACAGGAAGCCAGGCATCACCTACCCCACTGTGGGTACCCACTGGTACGTTGGGAGATGAATTCATCTCCTGTTGGCACGCATTTCCTTTTTACATAAAATTACATAAAACAGAATCAGTCACTATGTCACAAGCCATGGCAGAGGGAGGCCCCGGGCTGGGTCAGGCGTTGCAGGCAGTACCCAGCTCGCCATGGATTGTGGCCAAATGAGGTTGAGAGACGATGTTTTCACCTGCAGCTCTCAAATGCTTGCTCTCAGGAATCTCCACTCTCTTACTGGGGACCCAGCTGCAAATGACATCTTAATAACAATATGAAAATAATTTTGCCAGGTGCGGTGGCTCACGCCTGTAATCCCAGCACTTTGGGAGGCCGAGGCGGATGGATCACGAGGTCAGGAGATTCAGACCACCCTGGCTAACATGGTGAAACCCTATCTCTACTAAAAATACAAAAAATTAGCCAGGTGTGGTGGCGGGCGCCTATAGTCCCAGCTACTCGGGAGGCTGAGGCAGGAGAATGGTGTGAACCCAGGAGGTGGAGCTTGCAGTGAGCCAAGATCGCGCCACTGCACCCCAGCCTGGGCGACAGAGTGAGACTTGGTCCCCAAAAAAAAAAAAAAAATATATATATATATATATACACACACACACACACACACACACACACACATGCATAAATGACCAGTGAGCACATGCAAAGAAGCCCAACCTTATTAACCATCAGGGAAATACAAATCAGAAGTATCATGAGATACCACCTCACATCTACTAGGATGCCTGTAATCAAACAGACAGAAAACAGCAAGTGTTGGCAAGCACATGAAGATATTGGAACCCTCAAATATTGCTGGTGGGAATATAAAATGGTGCAGCTGCTGAGGAGAACAGGTTGGCATTTCCTGAAAATGTTGCCGTATGACTTAGCAATTTTACTTCTAGTATATATCCAAGAGAATTGAAAACACGTCCACCTAAGAATTTGGCCATGAGGGCTGGGGCGGTGGCTCAGGCCTATAATTCCAGCGCCTTGGGAGGTCAAGGCAGGAGGATCACTTGAGGCCAGAAGCTCCACATCAGCCTGGGCAACATAACAAGACCTCATCTCCACAAAATATTTAAAATTAGATGGGTGTGGTGGTACATGCTTGCAGTCCCAGCTACTTGGGAGGCTGAGGCAGGAGGATTGCTTGAGCCCAGGAGGTCAAGGCTGTAGTGAACCACGATTGTGCCACGGCACTCCCTCCTGGGTGACAGGGTGAGACCCTGTGTCAAAACAGAAAAAAAAAAGTTTTGGAATGGATGGTGGTGATGACTGCACAACATAAATGTGCTTCATGCCCCTGAACTCTCTCTCTCTCTCTATATATATATAGATAGATTTTTTTTTTTTTTTTTTTTTTTGAGACGGAGTCTTGCTCTGTCGCCCAGGCTTGAGTGCAGTAGTGCAGTCTCAGCTCACTGCAACCTCCGCCTCCCAGGTTCAAGCGATTCTCCTGCCTCAGCTTCCTGAGTAGCTGGGATTACAGGCGTGCACCACCACACCCAGCTAATTTTCATATTTTTAGTAGAGACGGGGTTTCGCCATGTTGGTCAGTCTGGTCTCGAACTACTGACCTCATGATCCACCCACCTCAGCCTCCCAACGTGCTGGGATTAAGGTGTGAGCCACCGCGCACCTGGCCTGAACTATACATTTTTAAATAACTGGCCGGGCACGGTGACTCAGGCCTGTAATCGGAGCACTTTGGGAGGCCAAGGTGGGCGGATCACGAGGCCAGGAGTTCAAGACCAGCCTGGCCAACATGGTGAAACCCTGTATCTACTAAAAATACAAATATTAACTGGGCATGGTGGCTCATGCCTGTAATCCCAGCACTTTGGGAGGCCGAGGCAGGTGGATCACCTGAGGTCAGGAGTTCAAGACCAGCCTGGTCAACATGACAAAACCCTGTCTCTACTAAAAATACAAAAATTAGCCAGGCATGGTGGCGCACACCTGTAATCCCAGCTATTCGGGAGGCTGAGGCAGGGAGAATTGCTTGAACCCAGGAGGCAGAGGTTGCAGTGAGCCGAGATCACGCCACTGGACTCCAGCCCAGGCGACAGAGCAAGACTCCATCTCGAAAATAAAATAAAATAAAATAAGAATACAAAAATCAGCTGGGCGTTGTGGCAGGTGCCTGTGGTTCCAGCTACTTGGGAGGCTGGGGCAGAAGAATTGCTTCAACCCAGGAGACGAATGTTGCAGTGACCTGAGATGACACCACTGAACTCTAGACTGGGCCACTGAGCAAAACTCTTATCTCAAAAAAAAAAAAAAAAAAAAACACTAAGATGGTTAATTTAAAAAAAAAAAAAAGTGGGTGGGAGCATGGAACATATATTCACATTTGTTTGGATATTAAAAAAAAAAAACTACCAGTGGCTGGGCGTGGTGGCTCACGCCTGTAATCCCAGCACTTTGGGAGGCTGAAGTGGGCAAATCACCAGAGGTTAGGAGTTTGAGACCAGCCTGGACAACATGGTGAAACCCCGTCCTACTAAAAATATAAAAATTAGCCGGTTGTGGTGGTGCGCACCTGTAATCTCAGCTACTCGGGAGGCTGAGGCAGGAGAGTCACTTGAACCCAGGAGGTGGAGGTTGCAGTGAGCCGACACTGTGCCATTGCACTCCAGCCTGGGCGACAGAACGAAGCTCCATCTCAACAAACAATACTAATAAAATAAACAACTTTCTTACAATCAAAATAAAAGATCATATCATATCTAGTTTCTGCAACTTCTCTCTGGGATCAATAGACTGTGAACTATTTTTTGTTTACCAGATCTATGATAGGTACGATTTTATTGATTATTTTTTTTGAGACGGTCGTGCTCTGTCGCCCAGGCTGCAGTGCAGTGGCATGATCTCAGCTCACTGCAACCTCCGCCTCCCTGGTTTGAGTGATTCTCCTGCCCCAGCCTCCCAAGTAACTGGGACTACAGGCGCACACCACCACACACAGGTAATTTTTGTATGTTTAGTCGAGACGGGGTTTCACCATGTTGGTCAGGCTCTTCTGGAACGCCTGACCTCAAGTGATCCACTCACCTCAGCCTCCCAAAGTGGACTGATTGATTGATTGATTGATTGAGACAGTCTCACTCTGTTGCCCAGGCTGGAGTGCAGTGGCGCGATCATAGCTCACGGCAGCTTTGAACTCCTGGACTCAAACAGTCCTCCCACCTCACACCACTGCACTCCAGCTCGGGTGACAGAGCAAGACTGTGTCTCAAAAATAAAAATAAACAAAAATAAAATCTGGAAAAAGGGGGAGAGAGGGAGGGAGGGGAGAAATGGTGGAAAAACTACCTATTGGGTACTATGTTCGCTATTTGGGTGATGAGTTCACTGGAAGCCCAAACCCCAGATTACACAATACACCCATGTACAAAAGCTGCACAGGTACCTCCTAAATTTTTTTTTTTTTTTTTGGAAATGGAGTCTTAGTCTGTCGCCCAGTCTGGAGTGCAGGGGCACAATCTCAGCTCACTGCAACCTCTGCCTCCCAGGTTCAAGCGATTCTCCTGCCTCAGCCTCCCGAGTAGCTGGGATTACAGGCGCCAGCCACTATGCCCAGCTAATTTTTGTATTTTTAGTAGAGACAAGGTTTCACCATGTTGGGCAGGCTGGTCTCGAACTCCTAACCTCAGGTGATCTGCCTGCCTCGGCCTCCCAAAATGCTGGGATTATAGGCGTGAGCTACCGCACCTGGCCCTCCTGAATCTATTTTTAAAAAACAAGTCTGGTAAAAGACATCAGAGAATTAAAAAAAAAAAAAAGAAAAAGAAAAAAAAAGAGGTCACCAGAAACCCTTCCACCTGGAAGAAACGGTGTTAATTACCACACAGTGCCTTAAAGAAATGCAGGTTAAATCTCTTACAGTCTTGGAGGTCAGAAGTCTGAGACAGGTCTCCCTGGGCTCAGGTCAAGTGCAGGCCGCGCTCCTCCTGGAGGTGCTGGGGGATGATCCCCTTTCCTGGCCTTTGCCAGCTTCTAGAATCTGCCTGCACTCCTTGGCTGGAGGGAGGACCTCACACACAGAGTGCGGCCTCTCCAGCACACAGAGTTGCTAGAGGTCCTCCCTCCAGCAACTGCCCGTGTTTCTCCCCCGCCAGCCCTCGGCTCTTCCTCTCCTGCCTGCACGGCCCTGGTGATTGGACTGGGCCACCAGGATAATCCCAGAGCCTCTCCACATCTCAAGGTCCGCTGATCGGCAACTTCCGTTCCCCTCTGCCACAGAACCCGCAATCATGGGATCTGGGGACTGGGGCATGGACATCTCTGGGGCTCATTATTCTGCCTCCACAGCCGGTCACAGCACCGCCGTGCCACGACCCAGCCAAGGCCTGTGCAGGAGGCAGGAGGCAGGCAGGAGCCCGGGACTCCTGGGGGTGACAAAGGTTGCAGCTATCACCCTGATCCTCAATCCCGGAGGCAGCCAGCTGGAGGTCGCCCCATCTCTGGACACAAAAGCAAACTCAGTGGGCTTGTGGGGAACGAATGCGCAACAGAATTTACATCAATTTAAATGTACAGGCAGTAGCTCACTCCTGTAATCCCAGCACTTTGGGAGGCCGAGGCAGGCGGATCACCTGACGTCAGGAGTTCAAGACCAGCCTGGCCATCATGGCGAAAACCTGCCTCGACTAAAAATTTAAAAATTGGCCGGGCACAGTGGCTCACGCCTGTAATCCCAGCACTTTGGGAGGCGAAGGCGGGCGGATCAAGAGTTCAGGAGATCGAGACCACCCTGGCTTACACAGTGAAACCCCGTCTCTACTAAAAATACAAAAAATTAGCCGGGCGCGGTGGCGGGCGCCTGTAGTCTCAGCTACTCGGGAGGCTGAGGCAGGAGAATGGCCTGAACCCGGGAGGCGGAGCTTGCAGTGAGCCGAGATTGCGCCACTGCACTCCAGCCTGGGTGACAAAGCGAGACTCCGTCTTAAAAAATAATAATAATAAATAATAAATAAAAATAAAAATAAAAAAATTAGCTGGGTGTGGTGGCGGGCACCTATAATCCCAGTGACTCGGGAGGCTGAGGCAGGAGAATCACTTGAACCTGGGAGGCGGAGGTTGCAGTAAGCCGAGATCACACCACCGCACCCCAGCCTGGGAGGCAGAGTGAGACTCCGTCTCCAAAAAAAAAAAAAGAAATCAGGGAACTTTGCAAATAAAAATACCCTTTTGGGCAGCAGCTGAGAGCTGTCCTTCCCGTTTCGAGGGCCAGATCACGCCAGGGAAAGACACTAAGGCCACACCTGATACACAGCTCCGCCTCTGGGGTCCTCAAAGCTCCTCCCCGTCAAAAAATATTAATCCTCCGCTCCAGCCGTTTCACTAACGAGAGTCTCTTCTAAAGAAACAATCCTAAAGATAGAGAAACAGCAGCCTAAGGAGATGGGAGCTGCTTTCCTTAGGAGACTGACTCATTGGATACAACCTAATTGTCTGACAGCAGAAAGAGCTTGTGACAGCAAAGCCCTGTCATTAAAATGATGGAGGAACCCAAGAGGCTGCACTGCGTGTGTGAGCAGAAAAGCAGGACCCGAAATCCAATGATTGCAGCCTCAAACTTTTTTTTTTTTTTTTTGGAGATGGAATCTCGCTCTGTCGCCCAGGCTGGAGTGCGGTGGCACGATCTCGGCTCACTGCAAGCTCTGCCTCCCGGGTTCAAGCAATTCTCCTGCCTCAGTCTCCCGAGTAGCTGGGACTACAGGCGCCTGCCACCACACCCGGCTAATTTTTCTGTATTTTTAGTAGAGACGGGGTTTCACCGTGTTAGCCAGGATGGTCTCGATCTCCTGACCTCGTGATCCGCCCGCCTCGGCCTCCCAAAGTGCTGGGATTACAGGCATGACCCACTGCGCCCAGCCCTGTTTTTGTATTTTTAGTAGAAACGGGATTTCACTGTGTCAGCCAGGATGGCCTCGATCTCCTGACCTCATGATCTGCCCACCTCGGCCTCCCAAAGTGCTGGGATTACAGGCGTGAGCCACTGCACCCAGCCACCTCAGACATTTTTTAAGAGCCTAGAACAAAGACTGGAAAGACGTTAACTGAAATATTAATGGATGCACTGCCAGGCGGGTGAGAACGTGGGTGTGAACTATCTTTTCCCCCTGTTCTATTTTTCTGAAATTTTCACATTTTCTAGAAAAGGAACATAATAGAACTAAGTTTACCTCTTTTTATATTTATTTATTTAGTTAGTTATTGAGACAGCGTCTTACTCTGTTGCCCAGGCTGGAGTGCAGTGGTGATCTCGGCTCTCTGCAGACAACAACTGCTGGGCTCAAGTGATCCTCCCACCTCAGCCTCTCAAGTAGCTGAGACTACAGACGCGCACCACCATGACGGGCTAACTTTTTAGTTTTTGTAGAGACAAGGGTCTCACTATGTTGCCCAGGCTGATCTCAAATTCTTGGCCTCAAGTGATCCTCCCATCTCAGCCTCCCAAAGTACTGGGATTACAGGCATGAGCCAACATACCAAGGCCTAAGTTCACCTTTAATCAAACTGGTTGTGTTCACTACTGGGTGTATAAAATTAATCCAGTCCCTTTGTTTTGGTGTGTGAATGTGTGTGTGAATTTAGTGAGAGTGTGTGGTGTGCGGGTGTGATGAGACATAGGAGACTGTGCGTGAGCAGTGGGAGTTGTGTGTGTGTCTGCATCTGTGTGGACATGTCTGAGTGACTATGTATGAAGAATGTGTGTAAGAATGAGTTATGAGTGGACCCTGTGGCTCACACCTGTAATCCCAGCACTTTGGGAGGCCGAGGTGGGTGGATCACCTGAGGTCAGGAGGAGTTCGAGACCAGCCTGGCCAACATGGTGAAACCCCATCTCTACTAAAAATACAAAAATTAGCCAGGCATGGTGGCGTGCACCTGTAATCCCAGCTACTTGGGAGGCTGAGGCAGGAGAATCGCTTGAACTCCGGAGGCGGAGGTTGCAGTGAGCTGAGATCGTGCCACTGCACTCCAGCCTGGGTAACAGGGCAAGACGGTCTCAAAAAAAATTTTTTTAAAAGAATGTGAGTTATGTGAGCATGTGTGTGCTACATGAGTGAACACGGGCATGTGTGTGTAAATGAGCACATCTGTACTTGTGCACGTGAGTGTGAATGTGTGAGCTATCAGTGTGTGGGTGAGTGTGTGTGGGGTGTACGTGCAAATCCACACAGGTGCTGTGTGGAGATGAGAACGTGTGTGGTGTGGGTGTGAGTGTGAGCGTGCAAGGGTGTGTATATAGGAAGCTCCGTGTGTGGATGTGAGCGTGGGAGCGTGCCGTGGAAAGCATGGGGTATCTGTGTAAGTAGAGTGCGTGTGGAGTGAGCAGAGGTGTGTCTGTGTGGCGGGGGTGGAGGTGTGGACTCAGGCGGTGTTTGTGGACATGTGGAAGTGTGAGCACTGGTGGAATTGTGTGTGTGTGATATGGGTGTGACACGGGAGAGGGTTTGTGAGCCTGAGTGTGAGTGTGCAGGTGTGTGTGCGAGGGCATGTGTGTGGGTGTGGTGTGTGTGAATGCGGAGTGTGCGAGTAAACGTCCGTGTGTGAATGTCAGAATGTGGGATGTGGCATGTGATTGTCAGAGTGTCTGAAGTGTACGGGTATGAACGGGCGTGGGCGTGTGGCCGTTGGAGGAGTGAGTGCACATGCGTGTGCGTGTGCCAGTCTGTGCGGGCGTGGGTGAGGGACTGATGGAGCGTGTGCCTTCCCAGCAGGGGCTAGAGATCAGCCTCAGGCAGTGACGCTGGGGCACCTCCCCTGCCAGCCATCATCTTCCCCAGGCTCTGCAAGGCTCAGCTGCATGCTGGCCGAGGGGGCCTGGCACACAGAGGCCGATCCCCAGAGGGACAGCAGGGGTCTGGCATCATGGCAGGGGACACAGCGCCACCCTCAGGGGCCCCGTGACCAAGGCGTGCCCCTCCCTGCCCCTCACACATCCACCCCTCCACCCTGCCCCCAAGGCGGGTACCCAGCGCAGGCCCGGGCAGCTGCCCCAGCTCCTGGACCCTCCACATCAGAGTTCCCAAGACACCCGTGCCCGCGGGAGCCTGAGCTGCCACGAAACCCGAGAGCCAGGAACTCTGGGAAACCCGCAGTTCTGAGCTGCCCAGAGAAACCGCAGGAAGGGCCTGGCCAGCAAGTCACCATTCCCGGCTCCTGAGTGTCACCACGGCCAGCCTTCCACAGGGCAGGCAGACACAAGACACAACACACAAAAGGAAGGGGAGACCCCCAGGCCCCTTCCGCAGAGGCTTCTCCAACCCCCGGCCCAGAGGCTGCCCCCTCCCCTTCCCGGGGGGGAGATGTCCACTTCCTGAGCTTGGAACACAGCAGAGTGGCCCCCGGCACCTGTGAAGGGACACAGGTGACATCCTTTGCTCTCCCAGCGCGGCCGGCTGGGAGCTCTCCTCCTTCACCCAAGGCCTGGAGATGGCGGTGGCTGAGAAAGGCTGGCGGGGTTCCCAGGCTGCTCCAGCCACGCAGAGGCGTCCCTGTGTCCTTGCCAATGGTATCTGAGTAGGGCCTCCCCTCCCTCATCCGTGCAGAGCAGAGGCCCAGCGTGCAGCATCTCACCCGGGCTCTGTGACCGTGCGACACGCTAACCACCACTAGCTGCGTGGCCTTAAGCAGCCAGCTGACCGCCGGGCGCCCCGACTTCATCTGCAAAGCAAGGGTCATGGCAAACCATGGCTCCGAAGCTAGGATTCCGTCACGCCATCTCCACTATCCTGCAAGTTCAACGCCCGCAATAAATCAACCGCTGTGCAGGGCTCCTGGGGGCAGCCAAAGCCTCTCGAGCTGGCTGTTCTGCCCTCCTCCAGCCACGACTCCCGAGGCTTCCAGTGCAAACCCTCGGAACACACGGGCCTGGGCTTTTTCGCTCTGTCGCCCAGGCTGGAGTGCAGTGGCGCGATCTCGGCTCACTACAACCTCCGCCTCCTGGGTTCACGCCATTCTCCTGCCTCAGCCTCCCAAGTAGCTGGGACTACAGGCGCCCGCCACCACACCCAGTTAATTTTTCGTATTTTTAGTAGAGACGGGGCTTCACCGTGTTAGCCAGGATGGTCTCAATCTCCTGACCTCGTGATCCGCCTGCCTCGGCCTCCCAAAGTGCTGGGACTACAGGCGCCCGCCACCACGCCCGGCTAATTTTTTGTATTTTTAGTAGAGACGGGGCTTCACCGTGTTAGCCAGGATGGTCTCGATCTCCTGACCTCATGATCTGCCCTCCTCGGCCTCCCAAAGTGCTTTTCATTTTTACTTTAAAGGCTCGCCACATGGACAAAGGCCAGGGGCTTCACACACTCAGTCGACTCCAGGTACAGACCCCTGACCTTTTCAGGGGTTTTCGCATGTTCTGGCCTCCCTGGCGTAGTGCCCCCCACAAAACAGGGGCATCATGGCCAGGCGCGGTGTCTCACGCCTGTAATCCCAGCATTTTGGAAGGCTGAGGCGGGAGGATTTCTTGAGCCCAGGAGTTTGAGACCAGCCTGGGCAACACAGTAAGACCCTGTGTGGTGTGGTGGGGCGCACCTACAGTCCCACCTCCTCGGGAGGCTGGGGCAGGAAGATCACTCAAGCCCAGGAGGTCGAGGCTGCAGTGAAGTAGGATGACGCCACTGCACTCCAGCCTGGGTGACAGAGCAAGACCCTATCTCAAAACAAACATGAAGCAGGAGCATCAGCTCAGGAGGTGTGTGGGAAAACACAAGTTCCCCCAGACCTGGGCTGAAGCCGCTGCCCCCACTACACCCCCAGCACGCTCCTCAGCAAGGCCAAGGCCAACACCAACAGGCCCAGTGCACTATGATGCACTTTCTAAAAATGGCCACAACATGACCTCCCACCCCAAGAGGTCTTCTGCAATGACAGCTCATCACTCATCCTGGCAAGTGGGGGGTCTGTGCCCCGTCTCTTGAATGTGGCAGCTTCTGGGACTGCCTTGGTCAACAGGGTGTGGAAGTGATGCCATGTGACAGCCAAAGCCAGGGCCCGTCCTTCTGGTTTTCTGGAGACGCTTGCTCTTGGGACCCAGCTGCCATGCTGTGAGGAAGCCCAACTAGCCTATGTAGAGAGACCACATGGAGAGGCCACTTAGACCACATGGAGAGACCACATGGAGGGGCCACATGGAGAGGCCGCATGACAAGGCCACATGGAGAGGTCTCATGGAGAGGCCACACGAGGCCACATGGAGGTGTTCTGGCCACGGGCCCCACTGAGGTCCAGGTCAACACCAGCATTGACCACCAGACCTGCGAGTGAAGATGCTTCCAGGAGACTTCAGTCCCCAACTGCTGAGTCACTGTGGTGGAGGCTCCAGACACCATGGAACAGATAACTCGTAGTGCCATCCCCTGTGCAAATACCTGCCCTGGAGAAGCCGTGAGCACCCCACAGTGGCTGTTCTGGACCCTGAACTTGGGAGTGCCTTGTTATGTACAAGACAGAATGTTTCTGGCTATTGCTCAGCCTTGGCGCTCCTCTCCCCACCTTGCCTGTCACTGTAATGACAGCCTCACATGTTCCTCTGAAGGAAGGGCTCCTGGGCTTCCTCGCTGCACACATTCCCATCCTCTCTCCCCTGCTGCAGCCATTGGCGTCGGCAGCACAGAGGATCAGCCCCCACCCACTGCCCAATTCCCCAGCACCGACCCCTGATTTCCCTCCAGCCAGACACAAGACATCACCAGGTGACGGTGTGTACATGTCAAGCTGCAGGCAACGGCTCAGACAACGTTGGGCAGGATGGGAGGCTCCCGGCCCTATGTCGCCATTTCTGCCAGAGAAACACCATCACCTCAAGAACCAAGCCAGAAGGAGGCATTGCTGAGTCCCTGGCTCATGTGAGGGTCCCCACCCTGGCCGCTCCGTTCTGCAGCAGCCCTGGAGCCCACCCTCTGCCGGCAGCCCTGTCCCCATCCGGATCCTGGTGCCTCCTCCCACCTCCTGCCACACTTGGGCCGAGCCTCTTCCCAGAGCCCAGGACAGGTAAAGGAGGTCTCTGCCCCAAACTGACACTGCAAATACACCAGCCTCAAGAGCACACGTGCCGGGTGCGGTGGTTCATGCCTGTAATCCCAACACTTTGGGAGGCCAAGGTGGGTGGATCACCTGAGGTCAGGAGTTCGAGACCAGCCTGGCCAACATGGTGAAACCCCGTCTCTACTAAAAATACAAAAAACAGCTGGGCATGGTGGCACATGCCTCTTATCCCAGCTACTCAGGAGGCTGAGGCAGGAGAATTGCTTGAACTCGGGAGGCAGAGGTTGCAGTGAGCCGAGATTGTGCCACTGCACTCCAGCCTGGGCGACAGAATGGGACTCCATCTCAAAAAAAAAAAAAAGCACATGCACTGCAGATTTCACTCTTTTTTTAGGTGGAGTCTCACTCTGTTGCCCAGGCTGCTGGAGGGTAATAGTGCGGCCTTGGCTCACTGCAGCCTCCACCTCCCAGGTTCAAGTGATTCTCCTCCCTCAGCCTCCTAAGTAGCTGGGACTACAGGCGTGCGCCACACCATGCCCGGCTAATTTTTGTACTTTTTGTAGAGATGGGGTTTCACCATGTTGGTCAGGCTGGTCTCAAACTCCTGACCTCAGGTGATCCACCAGCCTTGGCCTCTCCAACTGCTAGGATTACAGGCGTGAGCCACTGTGCCTGGCCCAGATTCCACTTCTATGGGGCAGCCAGAGGAGTCAAACTCATAGGGACAGGAAGTAGAATGGTGGGTGCCTGGGGCTGAGGGAGGGGGCTGGGGAGTGAATGTTTAATGGGGACAGAGTTTCAGTTGGGGAAGATGAGAAAGTTCTAGAAGCGGATGGTGATGATGGCTGCATAACACTGTGATGTGCTTAATGCCACCGAACTGTGCAGTTTTTGTTTTTTTTTTTTCTGAGACAGGGTCTCGCTCTGTCACCCAGGCTGGAGTGCAGTGGTGCAATCACGGCTCACTGCAACAGTGACCTCCCAGGCTCTAGTGATCCTTCGCCTCAGTCTCCCCCTAAGTAGCTGGGACCACAGACAGGCGTGTGCCACCATGCCCGGCTAATATTTGTACTTTTTGTAGAGACAAGGTCTGACTACGTTGCCCAGGCTGCTCTCAAACTCCTGGGCACAAGTGTTGTTTCTGCCTCGATCTCCCAAAGTGCTGGGATTACAAGCATGAGCCACCGCCCCCAGTTTGAACTATGCACTTTATTTTACTTTATTTTCTTCAAAAAAATCCTCCTCTGGCAAATTATGCACTTTATTTTTTATTTATTTATTTATTTATTTATTTATTTATTTATTTATTTATTTATTTATTTCAGACAGAGTCTCGCTCTGTCACCCAGGCTGGAGTGCAGTGGCGTGATCTCGGCTCACTGCAAGCTCCGCCTCCCGGGTTCAGGCCATTCTCCTGCCTCAGCCTCCCGAGCAGCTGGGACTACAGGCGCCCACCACCACGCCCAGCTAATATTTTTGTATTTTCAGTAGAGACGGGGTTTCACCGTGTTCGCCAGGGTGGTCTTGATCTCCTGACCTCGTGATCCGCCCGCCTCGGCCTCCCAAAGTGCTGGGATGACAGGCGTGAGCCACCGCGCCTGGCCAAATTATGCACTTTAAAATGGTTAAGATGGGCCAGGCCTGGTGGCTCACGCCTGTCATCCCAGCACTTTGGGAGGCCGAGGCGGGTGGATCACTTGAGGTCAGGAGTTCGAGACCAGCCTGGTCAACATGGCGAAACCCCGTCTCTACTGAAAATATTTTTAAAATTAGCTGGGCGTGGTGGTGGGTGCCTGTAATCCCAGCTACTCGGGAGGCTGAGGCAGGAGAATCGCTTGAACCCAGGAGGCGGAGGTTGCAGTGAGCTGAGATCACACTACTGCCCTCCAGCCTGGGCGGCAGAGCAAGATTCTATCTCAAAAAATAATAATAAAATAAAATGAACAATGCTGAGGCTGTTTCCACAGCCCTGAGGGAAAGCCTAAGCTGACTCGGCCCTGCCTGCCTTCAGCCAGCCACCACTTTTGCTGTCTGAGCTGCCACCAGACCACAGGGAGGCTTTTGCAGTGTGTAGCCTGCACAACCGTGCCAGTGTACCTGCACTGCTCCCTGCCAGGCCCATCCTGACCTACGCAGCCTCCTCTTTCACCTTTGGCCTCCCCAGCCCAAGGCTGTCTCAGCTGTCACCTCCTGATGCCCCCTGGGGAGTGTCTGCCCCCCGCTTTGGGTCTTGTGTCTCCATCCACACACCTCTGTTTCAGACAACCCGCCTCCCCAAGCACGGCACCCGCCCCCAACCATCTGAAGTGAACAAAGCTACCAGCCTCGGACCCAAGGAAGGGGTTGTAGGCAAGAGGTCAAAGTATCCCTGCTGGAAGGACCACACAGCCGCCTGGCTTTCTAAATCAAGTCCATTTTATTTGAAATTTTCCACATGCCACACATGTACATGAAAATTCCCATCCAGAATGTAGTTTGCTACAGTGAACACCAATGTCAGGAGCAGGCATCACCGTGAGACGCCACGGGGGCAGGTCAGCGGGACGGGGACAGGGAGGTTGGTCATCGAAAGGCAGGTGATGCATGTCGGGTCATTTAGCACCTGGTCATGAGATATGGCGAGACCCCCAGGGCCAGGGAAAGGTCTCCCCTTAAAACCACGTGGAGCTCTGCTGTCTCTGGGCAGTCTCACGTGGACGGACAATGCTCAGAAGGTGGTGAAGGGACTGGAGGGAGATACCACCAACGGCTGCAGGGGAGGGGCACGCACACACACAGGCACGCACATGCTTGCCCATGAACACCCCCCGGGCACACACACACCCTTGCACACTCCCCACCCTCCCTCCACCCCAGACACATCAGCACGGCGGTCCAGGCTCTGGCTCACTCCCCGGGAGGCTTCTGTGGCCAGGGTTCCCATGGCGGGTCTGGTGGCAACAGCTTGGAGAAAAGCCTCCCGGGACCAACCCTCATTCCCAGGTCCACTGATCTGGGGTAGGAGTAGCCAGGTGTTCTGACAGGCGGTTTTCCCGTAAACCGACCCCTTCAGCGTTTCTGCTTTTTGTTGTTTGTTTTCTGAGACAGGGTATTGCTCCGTGGCCCAGAGTGGAGGGCAATGGTGCGATCTTGGCTCACTGCAACATCCAACTCCTGGGCTCAAGCAATCCTCCTGCCTCAGCCTCCTGAGTAGCTGGGACCACAGGCACATGTACAATGCCCAGCTAACTTTTTTTTATTATTTTATGTAGAGATAGAGTCTCACTATGTTGCCCAGGCTGGTCTCGAACTCCTGGGCTCAAGCGATCCTCCTGCCCCAGCCTCCCAAAGTGCTGGGATGACAGGCGTGAGCCACCACGCCCGGCCCCTCCCATGTTTCTCAAAGGAGCTTTAGAGAGCAGAGGAGCCCCAATGACAGCCCGAGTCACTGCCACCACTGGGTTCCTCAGTGTCTGTGGGGTTTGTGTTCATCATGCCCAGTAGATCTAGAAACTTCTTTTGTTTTGTTTTGTTTTGTTTTTTGAGACGGAGTCTCACTCTGTCGCCCAGGCTGGAGTGCAGTGGCGCGATCTCAGCTCACTGCAAGCTCCGCCTCCCAGGTTCATGCCATTCTCCTGCCTCAGCCTCCTGAGTGGCTGGGACCACAGGCGCCCGCCACCACACCCGGCTACTTTTTTGTATTTTTAGTAGAGACGGGGTTTCACTGTGTTAGCCAGGATGGTCTCGATCTCCTGACCTCGTGATCCGCCTGCCTCAGCCTCCTAAAGTGCTGGGATTACAGGCGTGAGCCACTGCGCCCAGCCAGATCTAGAAACTTCTAACTTGAATCCCACACCCCCAAGTGCAAATGAGACCCATGACCATCACAAAGACCCCCCAGCGTCGTGGTCAAGGCTACCAGGAACTGGCAGCAGCGCTCTGCCCACGTCCACAGGAAGTGGCCGGCGCCTCCTCTGCCTTTGGTTTAGTGGCCCCACACTTCATCACCTCACTTTGTCCATGAATTTCACATGTTTTCTTACAAGAGCTCTGTAATGGGCCAGGCACGGTGGCTCACACCTGTTATCCTAGCACTTTGGGAGGCCGAGGCAGGAGAATCACTTGAGGTCAGGAGTTCAAGGCCAGCCTGACCAACATGGTGCAACCCCATCTCTGCAAAAATACAAAAATTAGCCGGTCATGAAGGCGGGTGCCTGTAATCCCAGCTACTCGGGAGGCTGATGTGGGAGAATCGCTTGAACCTGTGAGGTGGAGGTTGTAGCGAGTGAGCTGAGATCGTGCCATTGCACTCCAGCCTGGGGGACAAAGCAAGACTTCCTCTCAAAAAAAAAAAAAAAGGCTCTGTAATTTTCAGATCCTAAAAGGAGCAGATAACAGGGGAAGAGGAGGTGGGAGGCTGCCACAGCGGGAATCAAGGTCCCCGCATCCAGGCCTCCAGCACCCTCCATCCCTGCAGGAGCACTGCTGGCACCGCCAAGGCCGGGGCACTGGTCTGGAGCTTCATTGGCCGGCAGGAGCCCAGCCTTCAGCGGTTGCAGCCCTATTGCTCTAGGTCTGGCCCCTCCACAAGCCCTCCAGGCCCACGCCTGAGCCCAGCCCCAGTCCCCTGGGTCCAACGGCCTGTGGCTCTGGGTCCGGACCCAGGGTGTGGTTGAGGGAGGGCGCTGCTGAGCTGGCAGGCACCCCTTGTGTGTTCGCAGCGCAAGAGGAGCTCAGCCCGTCCTGGCTGCAGTCCTGGGTCGAAGCAGCAAGTGTCTTCCCGCCCTGTGCACACACAGGTCCCGGGAGGGCCTCTTGGAGAAGAAACCGCTCAGGCCCGTGTCCTGGCAGGGCCTCTGGGGGCAGCAGATGGCAGGGATAGAGCCCGCCCCCTCTGCTGCAGAAGGAAGCGGCCCTCACCCAGCCCCCCTGGGCTGGACGGGTCGTTAAAAACAAGAAAAGCCTTCCATAGCAGAAAGGAGTACTCAAGGCCCAGAAAGGCAGCTTTGCTCTGGGCCACCTTCGGAAGCCTGGTGGGGCCGAGTGTTGCCTGGTGACGTGGAGCAGGAGGCGGGGCGGAGGCTGTGGGACACGGGGCTGCAGGGCCGGGAGGGGGTCAGGAGAATAAATAGCAGCTAGGTGTGGGGTGAGCTGGGAGCACAGGCAGGAGGGGGCAGCCAGAGAGGTTGGGGCTCTCCCTTTTAAAGAACAAAGGGATACATACCCTTTCCCCTCCACCCTCCCTCCAACCCCGCAGTCTCTCCCTCACATACACACACGGAAGACGTGACTCACACACGCATGCACACACAGGGCACAGGTACACGCAGGCACACGTGCACACACAGGGCACAGGTACACGCAGGCACATGTACACGCAGGCACACGTGCACGCAGGCACATGCATGCAGGCACATGTGCACACACAAGGCACAGGTACCCGCAGGCACACGTGCACGCAGGCACACGCACGCAGGCACGGGGACAAGTGCTGACCACGCTCCTCCAGCAGGCAGCATATGGTCCGCTGCTTAACAGCCGAGCTCTGCCAATTGGGGACCATTAGGGTGGGTTCTTTTCCCAGCATCAAATGCTGCAGAATATAAATTGCAACTAACACTGGTGCCAAAATAGCACTTAGAGAAAATAAGCACGTTATTAACATCTGGTGAAGCCCATCTCGGGGGTAGCAGCAGCGGAAATTCTTGCTCTAAGTCAAAGGATGGTTGCAGGGGACACTAAAAATACAAGGTCCACTGTTTCAGGGGTGCTTTCCAAGGCACTGTACCCCAGCCTCAGGAACGGCCCTTCCCCCAGTCCTGTCTATGAGTATAAATTATGCTGCTGGTTAAAACCGCTTGCTCATGAGAACAGGACACCCAGGCGCGATCGTACACACGCTAGGATGCATTCCTGGAGCAGACGCAATTCTCTAGCCCGAGTGGGGAATGTTCTGGAGGAAGGAGTGGGGCGGAGCTGCGGTGCCCAGAGACACAGGCCCCCTGAGGGTCCGGGAACCTCCCAGGCCACTCGCCCCTGCCTGCCACACCTCGGTTGGAGAGCAAGAAGTGGTCAGTCCCGGGAGGCACCACACCACCCGATCTGATCGCCGCGCCTGGTGGTCTCCAGGTGCCATTTTAAAGCTCTAAAGAAATGCCCAGGAACTGTGGGTGGGGGGGGTGCTCCCACCACCTCTGAGACCCTCATCTACAGCCCCTGCCCCCTGGGGCCGTGGGCAGCTGGTCCTGCGGCCTGCAGACTAGGAGACGGGGCCTAGGGGTGTGGCTCTCACAGGCCATGACAGGAGGGCCAGGAGGCCTCTGGGAGGCGAAGGCTTGGTCTGGTGTGGGTCCCACCATCGGGCACTGCTGGAATCAGCCTGCAGAAGGGTCCCTCCGGCCAGGAGGCAAAGGTTCTGCACTGGGTGCAGCCTGGCGCTGGGAGAGGACCCATGGGCTTCAGAGAGGAGGCGTTGACCCCATACATACAAGAAAGTCAGGGTGAAGTGGGAGGAGACCTCGAACCCCAGATCCACCTGTGCCAGTGAGCAGAGGCGCCAGGGTGGGGTCAAGACTGCCAGGTGGAGAGCTGGGAGGCAGCCTGCACAGGAGGGCTGTACCTCCCCACAGCTCTGACCCCAGTTCTCCAAAGGCCTCCTGGACAAGGAGCTTGGCCCCCAGAGCAAGGAGCTGCTGAAAACCATCCCCACTCAGGCAGGGCCAGTGATTGGAGGCCTGGGGATGGTGTACCCCATTTTTTAACAGCAAAGCAAATGTGAGACACCACCCCACAGGACGGGGCACCTGTCACACGGAAAACCAGGAGGAGGAAGGCGGGCTGGACAAGGGGCCCTTCACCAAGAGCGGCCAGGGCGGCGGTCCAGGCGAGCAGGACCCAACTACAGCCCCCTTTGGAAGCCACCGGCCCAGGGACAGCTCTAGGAGCGCCTGGAGGTGGAGGACGGCAGAAGCGGCCAGCGTGGCACATGGAGTGAGGACTCAGATGCCAGGAGGGTGTCCTCATTTTTGGAATAGCTTTGTTTTTTTCTCTTTCTTTTTAAGAGATGGGGTATCCCTGTGTTGCCCAGGCTGATCTCAAACTCCTGGGCTCAAGTGATCCTCCCAAAGTGTGTTGAATATATATATATATATTTTTTTTTTTTTTTTTGAGGCGGAGTCTCGCCCTGTTGTCCAGGCTGGAGTGCAATGGTGTGATCTCGGCTCACTGCAACCTCCGCCTCCCAGGTTCAAACGATTCTCCTGCCTCAGCCTCCTGAGTAGCTAGGATTATAGGCGCCCGCCACCACGCCCAGCTAATTTTTGTATTTTTAGTAGAGATGGGGTTTCACCATGTTGGTCAGGCTGGTCTTGAACTCCTGACCTCGTGATCCACCCACCTCAGCCTCCCAAAGTGCCGGATTACAGGCATGAGCCATCACGCCCAGCTGAGTATTTTTAAAGTCTTAAATGAAGTCATTTGAAATGGGGTCATGTGATTGCTACTCCAGCCTTAAGAATCCTTTCTGGGTTTTAATGTTTCGCGTTATTCTAACAAAGCCGAATGTGTATCGATTTCCCCAGGAACGCGCATGGACCTTCCCAGGGAAGCTGAAGGCTGTGGGGTGGGTGGGAGGGGGAGGAGGCCTCTCTCGTGAGAAATGGGCCCTGCTGGTTGGGCTGAAAAGTCACAGGAGAGGCTCCAACCAGCAGTCCCAACCTCAGGGGACCTCTCTGGGGCCACAGGCATCATCTGGCTAGAAAAGCCCCAGAGACATGAGTGGGCTCAAGTGTGTCCTAATGGGATGGAGAGTCCCAAGTCTGCAGCCACTAAACTGGCAGGCCCTTCCCCATGTCACACTCGACCATGCAAGGGGACACTCAGACACACGGTGACCAGCCCGGCCGACTGGACTTCAGGGGTACAGCATGTGGCCGCCCATCCACGGGGCCCCGGTGGCAGGTGACCACAAACACAACAGCCAAGGAACACGCTTCCCGGTCGGAAGTGGCAGGGGGTTCGGGCCCTCCAGGCCCGTGGACAGGGCCCCCAGGGATTGCGGCTCAGTATACAAACCCCCCAGCCAGGCCCCAAGGGTCAGCCTGGTTCAGCCAGCCCCCCACATCGACCGTCCCCCGAGCCCCCTCATGTCACCCAGAACGCATCCCCTCGACCCAAACTTCACAGAGCAACAGTCCCCATGAGAGAGCCGTGGAGACGCCGGGAGCCCCAGGAGCCAGGTGGGGCGTGGCTGGCCGGGAGAGAGGCCCCCTTCCTCTTGTGACAAACCAAGGGTCCCTGGCGTCCCAGGCTCCTGCAGCGTCTCGAGGTGACTGAGACCGATGGGCGGCGGCTCCGCCTCTCACCACCACAGGTTCGGCGGTTCCTCGGCCACTCTGCTCTTAAATAAGGTGATCTCGTCCAGGTGCACCAGGGGGACGTCCCGGATGACGTCGGTCAGGCCCTCGTGGAGCAGAGGGAAGACGACGACGTTTAACGCGGGCCGCTCGGCCTGGAAGCTGAACCAGAGACAGGCGGTCAGCGGATTACATGGGTGGCCACGGAGGGGGCGGAGCCTGCTGGGGGAGCCCCAGGAGGCACTCACACCTGCCTCCCCGTCCCGGGCTCACCTGGGGCTCCCAGACAGACCAGGCCTGCGAGAGTCACCCTCTAAGTGCCTCAAGGGCCCTGTACGTGGCAGACAGAGCTGAGGAGGAGCACGGCAGCCGGGAACAGGCCACACGCTTCTCTCCAGACTCAGGGGGCACCCGCTCCATGCCAGCCACGAGGATCAGAGGCCCCAGAGGCCAACCCTGCTCTGCAGACGTGCTGCTGGGCCCCAGGGCAGCAGAGGGACCCCACTGCAGGAGTGGCAGATCTGAGGCCCCTGGCCCACGGAAGCCCCATGGCCAGGACAGAGAGAAGGGACAGGTGCCCACACCCCACAGCCGCAGGTGGGCCACCTCAAGGGGGTGCGACTGCCAAGTCAGTGAGGCAGCAGCAGTCGCTGGGAGGAGCAGATACCAAGGCGGCCACTCAGGAAAAGCACACGTTTGACCGCATGACAAATGGCAGGTAGGCGACCCCCCACAATGCTCCCACCCCCAGGCGACCAGCCCCCGCCACGCTGTGCATGAAAACTCATGCACAATTGCCACGGGGTGCCCACCGAGTGCCAGACGCTGCATTGAGCTCGACAGACATGACCTCATTTTGCCTTCCCCACAACCCTACAACCAACCACAGTCCCCCAGGAGGCCATGAAGCAGAACAGGGACCCCTCCACAGTCAGAGCAGGCCACCAGCACAGCCCTACTGGCCCTACTAGGCCAAAATGCAATGCAAGTGCATTTGTGGCTTGCCCCTGTAATCCCAACACCTGGGAGGCTGAGGTGGGAGGATTGTTTGAAGCCAGGAGTCCCAGAACAGCCTGGGCAACATAGGGAGACTTTGTCTCTATAAAAAATTTTAAAAAATGAGTCAGGCATGGTGGTGCATGCCTGTCACCTCAGCTATTTGGGAGGCTGAGGCAGGAGGACCACTTGAGCCCAGGAGGTAGAGGCGGCAGTGAGCTAAGATCACACCACTGTACTCCAGCCTGGGCAACACAGTAAGACCCTGTCTCTAAAAAAAAAAAAAGAAGAAAAGAAAATGCAAAGAAGACCCAACTGCCAGCCCGGGAGCTCCAGGCAGAAGGAAAAACACAGCAGTGCCCCAGAGAGCAAGACAAAAACATCCAGGACGGGCGCAGTGACTCACGCCTATAACCCCAGCACTTTGGGAGGCAGAGGCAGATGGATCACCTGAGGTCAGGGGTTTGAGACCAGCCTGGCCAACATGGTGAAACCCCGTCTCTACTAAAAATACAAAAATTAGCAAGGCATGATGGCGGGTGCCTGTAGTCCCAGCTACTCAGGAGGCTGAGGCAGGAGAATCCCTTGAACCCAGGAGGTGGAGTTTCCAGTGAGCCGAGATCGTGCCACCGCACTCCAGCCTGGGCAACAGAGCGAGACTCCGTCTCAAAAAAGAAAAAAAAATCGAGGCTGAGCGCAGTGGCTCACGCCTGTAATCCCAGCACTTTGGGAGGCCAAGGCGGGTGGATCACCTGAGGTTAGGAGTTCGAGACCAGCCTGACCAACATGGAGAAACCCCATCTCTACTAATAATACAAAATTAGCCAGGCATGGTGGTGCATGCCTGTAGTCCCAGCTACTTGGAAGGCTGAGGCAGAAGAATCACTTGAACCTGGGAGGCGGAGGTTGCAGTGAGCCGAGATTGCGCCACTGCACTCCAGCCTGGGCAACAAGAGCAAAACTCCGTCTCAAAAAAAAGAAAAAAAAAAATCCAGAAACTTCTGCCCAGAGTCTCAGTGGGTGCAAGGCAGGGAGGTACCCACGACAAAGAACCTCACCGTTTGCCAACACTAAGTCAAGTCCCCCCGGCCACAGCGGCCACTTAAAGGGAAGAGGACGACGGGGTCCATCCTCTCGCTGTGACCCTGCCTGAGGTGGTGCTGGACTCACGACACACAGTCAACAGCAGAAAGGCACTCACAAAAGCCGAGGTTTCGGCAATAAAGACACCATCACACACCTCGTTCCGCACAGTAATCTCGTGGGCAGCGATGTCCATGACGGTGAACACCACGGGTCAGGTGGCAGACGCATCCTGGCCTGTGAAACCCTCATGCCATGTACTTGATTTGCATCAAACTCCACCCCCTCTGGCTCCAGCTCATGAGGCTGTTAAGGAGCTGCTGTCGGCCGGGCGCGGTGGCTCACACCTGTAATCCCAGCACTTTGGGAGGCCAAGGCGGGTGGATCACGAGGTCAGGAGATCAAGACCATCCTGGCTAACACGGTGAAACCCCGTCTCTACTAAAAATACAAAAAAAAAAAATTAGCCGGGCGTGGTGGCGGGCGCCTGTAGTCCCAGCTACTCGGAAGGCTGAGGCAGGAGAATGGCATGAACCTGGAAGGCGAGCTTGCAGTGAGCAGAGATTGCGCGACTGCACTCCAGCCTGGGCGACAGAGCGAGACTCCGTCTCAAAAAAAAAAAAAAAAAAAAAAAGAGCTGCTGTCGGGACATGGAAGGTGATTTTTCTTTTTTTTTTTCTTTTTTTTTTTTTGAGACAGGGTCTTGCTCTATCTCCCAGACTGGAGTGCAGTGGCACAATCATAGCTCACTGAAGCCAGTAGCTGGGACCACAGGCACACATCACCACACTGCCCAGCTAATTTTTTTTTTTTTTTTTTTTGAGACGGAGTCTTACTCTGTCGCCCAGGCTGGAGTGCAATCGCGTGATCTTGGCTCAATGCAACCTCTGCCTCCCGAGCTGAAATGATTTACCTGTCTCAGCCTCCCAAGCAGCCAGGATTACAGGTGCCCGCCACCATGCCTGGCTAATTTTTGTATCTTTAGTAGAGACAGGGTGTCACCATGTTGACCAGGCTGGTCTCGAACTCCTGACCTCAAGTGATCCACCCGCCTCAGCCTCCCAAAGTGCTGGGATTACAGGTGTGAGCCACCATGCCCGGCCATTATTTTTTATTTTTTATTTTTTGTAGAGACAGGATCTCACCATGTTGCCCAGCCTGGTCTCAAACTCCTGGGCTCAAACAATCCTCCCCGCTTGGCCTCCCAAAGCACTGTGATGACAGGTGTGAGCCATGGCACCCAGCCAGGATTCGTTTCTCGCCACAAGCAAGGAATGAAGCAGGAGGGCCTGCTCTTCCGCACACCCTGAGGGGGTCACAGGCTGCAGCTGTCTCTGCGGCCAGGAAGGAGCAGCCTGCTTTGGAGGTCCCTGGGTGATGTGAGAAGGTGCCACTCTAGAGTAGTGTGTGGAGGGGACACCTGGGGCAGAGGGGGAGTCTCTATGGATTGGGACAGAAAGGCCAGCCCTTCTTGGCAGTCAGAGGGCACTCCCGTGCAGCTTCATAGTCTGCTACGTACATAATGAGGCTCAAAAAGACTGAGTTTGGGGAAAGTTAAGATCCTCCTATAGCTCCTCAATGTGATGACTGGGTGTTCACACTCATTGGCGAGATGTGCCTCTCTCAAACCTTGTTCAGATGCTGCAGACACATTACCCATCAGATGTGCAAAAAAAAAAAAAGGGAGGCCAGGCGCAGTGGCTCACGCCTGTAATCCCAGCACTCTGGGAAGCTGAGGTGGGAAGATCACTTGAGTCCAGGAGTTCAAGACCACCCCGGGGGCTAGGCATGGTGGCTCACACCTATAATCCCAGTATTTTGGGAGGCCGAGGTGGGCAGATCATCTGAGGTCAGGAGTTCGAGACCAGCCTGACCAACATGGAGAAACCCTGTCTCTACTAAAAATTCAAAATTAGCCGGGTGTGGCCAGGCGCGGTGGCTCACGCCTGTAATCCCAGAACTTTGGGAGGCTGAGGTGGGCGGATTACCTGAGAGGTCAGGAGTTCGAGAACAGCCTGGTCAACATGGTGAAACCCCATCTCTACTAAAAAAAAACACAAAAAAATTAGCCGGGCGTGGTGGCACACGCCTGTAATCCCAGCTACTCAGGAGGCTGAGGCAGGAGAATTGCTTGAGCCCGGGAAGCGGAGGTTGCAGCGAGCCGAGATTGTGCCACTGCACTCCAGCCTGGCCAACAGAGCGAGACTCTGTCTCAAAAAAATAAATAAATAAATAAATAAATAAATAAATATTTAGCTGGGTGTGCTGGCGCATGCCTGTAATCCCAGCTACTCGGGAGGCTGAGGCAGAATTGCTTGAACCTGGAAGGCAGAGGTTGCAGTGAACCGAGATGGCACCATTGCACTCCAGCCTGGGCAACAAGAGCAAAACTCCATCTCAAAAAAAAAAAAAAAAAAAAATGAGCTGGTTGTGGTGGCACATGCCTCTAATCCCAGCTACTCCAGAGGCAGAGGCAGGAGAATCTATTGAACCTAGGAGGTGGAGGCTGCAGTGAGCCAAGATTGTGCCACTGCACTCCAGCCTGGGAAACAAGAGCGAAACTCTGTTTCAAAAAAAAACAAAAAACAACAACAAAAAAAACAAAACCAGCCTGGGCAACATAGGGAGACTCCATCTCTATTTAAAAATGTAAAAATTAGCCGGGAGTGGTGGCGTGCACCTGTAGTCCCAGGTACTGAGGAGGCTGAAGCAGGAGGATCACTTGAGTCTGGGAGGTCAAGGCTGCAGTGAGCTGTGATTGCACCATTGCACTCCAGCCTGGGCAACAGAGAGAGACCCTGTCTCTAAAAAAAGAAAAAGAAAGAAAAAGAAGAGACGGCAGCCGATACCCAGTCGTGTGTGAAGACAGGAGGGTGATGGCCATCAAAAAAGGCAGCGCGGTCACCAGCAACAGGTCACCGGCGACAGGTCAGCAGCCACGACACCGGCCGGCCCTGCAGGCTGAGACACAGAGAGACGGTTGAGACCCCAGGCCACCCAGGGAGAGGACGGGTGAGCCGCAAAACAGCCCGGGGCCAGGTCCTCCCTCTGGCTCCATAAATCCTCCAGGCAGCAAAAAAGATGAGAAAGAGAAAAGCGTCAGGAAAAGCGACAGCAAACCGCTGCTCCTCCTCCTCCTTCCGAGCCCAGGGCGCAAACAGGGGGCGGGGCCTGCGGCCGGTTCCCGGGAGCCCCAGCGCCACCTGCTGGGCCTTGGGCGCAGCTGCAAAGGCCAGAGCTGCAGGGCTGACACTGACCCCTAGGCCCACACAGGTGCCCTGGGCTGGAAAGCCCGGGGAAGGCCGGTCAGACCCTGTCTGCAGGTCAGCTGGAACCTGCGGCTCGGGCCACACTGCCATGACTGGGGCCGGCGTGGAGCCAGGCACAGGCACTGAGGCCACGAGGAAGCTGTGGCACAGGTGTCCGTGGACGGGGCCTCTCCCACCTGGCTTTGGGGTGGTATCTGACTGCCAGCAGGGTGGGAAGAGAAAGGCTTTCAGCAGCCCTGGGGGAATCCAGCTTATGTGAGCACAGAGGTCTCTGCAATGCTGTGACCCTGTCATCTGCAGAAGATCCTGACACAGCCTGCCCAGCACAGAGCCTGCAGGTCCCCACGGAGGTCCCCTCAGCCCTGGATGGCCCTGCACAGCCCCCGACACGGCCCCTCTCCTCTTCTAGGTGTGAACTCCCATCCCTCCAGCACTCACTCCCTGCCTCATTGCTCAGGGCAGCTCTCGAAGACTGTTTCTCCATCTGTAAGCTGGGGCTGATAGCACTGACCTCACAGGGCTTCTGTGAGGCTTGAACAAGAGGCAAGACACAGTGCCTGGAGCAGACAGAGGCACCATGGGGGCCCCAGGCAGGCGCCCTGGAGGGGCACACACGGGAGGCACACTGCGAACACAGACGCCTCAACACCCGCATCCCACTAGGTTGGCAGCAAGTGCGCTGTGGGTCCCACCACAGGCCTGGGTGCTGCACCAGGTGCGGGACATCGGAGGGGGAGGGGTGGGTGGGGTCACAGAGGGACTGACACAGAGGGATGGGCACGGCTCCTGCCGAGGAAGTCCTGACGCTGCTCTCCAACACCACGCAGCAAGCGTGGGTGATCAAGGGCTCTCCCAGGCACCTGCGTGTAACCAGCGCCCTCTGGGGCCACCTGCGAGCTCAGCGCCGGGCTCAGCTTGTGCCTGAGTACACAAAACACCAAAGAGCTGTGGAGCACCAGCCTTCAAAAAACGCACCGTCCAACCGGGGAACGCAAAGAGCTTACTGCATCCACCTTAGATCATCAGACTTGCCGAAAAACCACGAAGGTGCAGGTCACCCCAGGAGGCCAGAGGGGAAGCTCCCGGCCTGCAAGGGGCGGCATGGAGCCGGCCACAGGCAGCAGTAGGTGAATGGAGGAGAGCAGCTCAGAGCAGGGGCTGGCATCCGGTGCCACGTCCAACCAACCCGCCTGCAGCGCCATGCAGAGAGGATTCTGAGGACCAGAAGGAAAAGCAGGCTCATCGGAGCAGGAGGCCTTCGAGGGTGGGGCGGGGGGCTGCCCCGTCATGAGCACAGCCGTCCTGAACTGCTTGGGGATCGTGGACGTTCTCCGCTGCAGCAAGGAAACAGACAACTCCAGAGCTGGCCCCCATCGCCACAGGAAGTCACCCCAGCCCTGCGGAGCTGAGACCATCCCGCGTGGGCTGGGGCCCTGCGGAGCTGAGACCGTCCCGCATGGGCTGGGTCTGAGGGCCCCAGACTCACAGGCAACAGAAGAGAGGCAACGCCCACTCCCAAGTCCCTTCAACAAAACACCCACGCAGGAGGTGGCAGCTGTAGGTGCACAGTCGCAGCCTCCCACTGGCTGGAGGGCCTGTGAGTGGAGCCCAGCCGCAAGCGTATGGGGGGCGAAGGCCCGAGGCTCTTCCCGCATCTGACAGGACAGAGCTACGGCGGAGCTGTCTGCATCCGCCACACCTGAGAAAACCCAGCTTTGGCCTCTCGGTACCACAGCCTCACAGAGCACAGTGCACCCCTTCCCCCAACAGCTACCGCCTGTTCCCAAGCCCACTCGACTAAGCCCTTTGGAGCCTGTGACCCACTCAGCCCTCCTAAAATGGGGTACATCAGCAGGTGTCACATCCAGCTCACAGCACAAGGATGCTAAGATGTGGGGAAGCAGAGCCAAGGGGCTGGGCTGGAACATTCCAGCTGCCACCCAGGCTGCCCCCCTGGTTCCGCCGCAGGCGAAGTCAAGATCCAAAGCAAAGTCGAGGACACAGTGACCGTGTTTTTAAAACCGCCATGAACCAGGGCTGATCACGACACCCAGATGAGAGCCGTGAGGACAGCACTGAGAATAATCACTTAGGGCTTTATTTACTGACACAAGAGGACTCCACAGTGTAGTGTTACATTTTTAAAAATCAGATTACAAAACAATATGAGAACCCTATCTCCAGTTCATTCTCCAGGGAAAGTTGGCAGCATTCACTGTTGGGAAACCTTCACTTAAAAATAGGTTGATGTTGGCCAGGCGTTGTGGCTCACGCCTGTAATCCCAGCACTTTGGGAGGCCGAGGTAAGCAGATCACCTGAGGTCAGGAGTTAGAGACCAGCCTGGGCAACATGGTGAAACCCCGTCTCTACTAAAAATACAAAAATTAGGCCGGTCACGGTGGCTCACGCCTGTAATCCCAGCACTTTGGGAGGCCGAGGCGGGCAGATCATGAGGTCAGGAGATCGAGACCATCCTGGCCAACACAGTGAAACCCTGTCTCTACTAAAAAAAAAAAAAAAAAACACAAAAAATTAGCCGGGTGTGGTGGCGGGCGCCTGTAGTCCCAGCTACTTGGGAGGTTGAGGCAGGAGAATGTCGTGAACCCGGGAGGCGGAGCTTGCAGTGAGCCGAGATCGCGCCACTGCACTCCAGCCTGGGCGACAGAGCGAGACTCCGTCTCAAAAAAGAAAAAAAGAAAAATACAAAAATTAGCCAGGTATAGTGGTGCACACTTGTAATCCCAGCTGCTCAGGAGGCTGAGGCAGGAGAATCGCTTGAACCCAGAAAGCAGAGGTTGCAGTGAGCTGAGATCCCACCACTGCACTCCAGCCTGGACGACAGAGTGAGACTCTGTCTCAAAAAAAAAAAAAAAAAAGATTGATGCATAGTCTAAATTTTTAAAAACTACTCTATAAACACAAGTTGTTTTTACAACCAGAGTGGGGGAAACCCCAACCAGGATTATTCCTGAGACAGCCAGCGGCAGATCGCAAGGGCAACAGACTACCCCAGAGTCTGGCAAGCAGGGTTGTCGGGGCCCAGTGGCTCAAGACGTCCTGGCTGATGGCTCTTCCCGCAAGTCTGTGAACAGCTGGGGCCTCCTTCCTGTCACCTCTCCCCACCTGCAGGGACACGAACACTCAGGGCGTTCATGTCCTGCTGCCCCCTTGGCCGGGCGCACGCCTCTCTCAGGAGCCCTGCTCACTCCAGCAGTCAGACCGTCCTCCTGAGAGGTCTTGAAATGCGTCACTCCCCACATCGCCTACCAAGCTCCAGCTCTCTCCAGGAATCGCCTCCTCCTAATTTGTGTTCAATTCTAGGTGCTCACCTGACTTCCTGCGCAGCAGCGGAGCATCAAACTCCAGGATGCCCTGTCACGAGGGGAAGCGGAGATGCTAGCTAGCTAAGGGAAGAGGGGCCAGACTATGTGGGCCTTCCAGAAAGGGCCTGACAGCAGGTGGCGAGGGAGAGGGAGAGGGAAGGGTTCCCTGTTCAATCTACCGCCTTTACCCACAACTGCCCAAGTAAGCACTGCTTCTAGATCTAAACAACGGGCAGAGATGTGAAAAATCCAGAGTTAAAAGATGGTTGCAGGCTGGGTGCGGTGGCTCATGCCTGTAATCCCAGCACTTTGGGAGGCCGAGGCAGGCGGATCACCTGAGGTCGGGAGTTCGAGACCAGCCTGACCAACATGGTGAAACCCTATCTTTACTAAAATACAAAATACACGCTGGTGGCGCAGGCCTGTAATCCCAGCTACTCAGGAAGCCAAGGCAGGAGAATCGCTTGAACCCGGAAGGCGAAGGTTGTAGTGAGCCGAGATTTCGCCACTACACTCCAGCCTGGGCAACACAGTGAGACTCCGTCTCAAAAGTAATAATAATAAGAAGAAGACTTTTGTACTTGTGGGAGAGGAGAGCTTGAACTATCTAGAAAATTTACCATGTGGCTAGGGAGTGCTCAAGGAGCAGAGGCTGGGCCGTGGGAGACCAAACCCCTTGCTTTCACCCTGTCACTGCCTGGTGCTCGTCAATTCCAAGAAATCACTGGTAGGCACTCGGTGAAGGCTGGGGACCAGGTCACGGGATGCTGGTGATGTCTGCGGCCCCTGAAGCTGTACGCAACCCACATCACTCACCTGCGGAGAAGCGACTGCTGCAGGCTCTTGCAGGTGGCGAGGGACTCCCCGGTGAACAGGTGGCACATGACGACCTGCAGGCAGCGAGCCATGAAAGCCAGCACGGCATCGGGCTGGAGGGTGCCGCTGCGAGAGACCAGGCACAGGCGCTGCAGCGAGGGGCACTGGCTCAGCGCCTGGAAGAACTGGGCGTTGGCGCTGAAGTAGGGCTGCTCCAGCCTGCGGGGAGAGAGGGCAGCTGTGAGGTCCGAGGGAGGGGCTCGCAGGCCAGGCCAGCTGGGCGTCTGGAGGTGCTGCCAGTGGAAGCTTCCTGGCCTGGGGCCCAGCCCAGCTGTTCCCGCCACCTCCCACCAATACCACTATCCCTTGGAGTACTGGGTGCTGACTCAGGCCCCCAGGGTCCCCCTTGGAGATCTGATTTGGAGGGGACTCGGCGGGGCTGATGCAAGCAGCCAGCCAGTGTCTACAGAGCCCGGCTTCGAGTCACCAGCCGAGGCCATCAGCATCTGTGTCCGCAGCCTGCCTGGTGCACCCCAATGACCCCCAGGCACCCTATCTTCCTCAAACGCTGGTGTGCTGGGCAGCGGATGCAAAGAGGACCCCACGCATGGCCCCTGCCCTTGGGAAGCTCAGCTGGACAGGGAGGCAGATGAGGACTGAACACCATGAGAGAGGGCGGTAATCCGGGAGGCTGGTGCGGGGGAGGGAGAGGGCGAGAATCTGGGAGGCGGGGGGTAGGGTAGGCAGGAACTTCAGCCAGATGGGGGCCACTTCAGCCACGACAGATGGGAGGACAGCGCCGGACGGCTGCAGGGCCAAAGGGGGAGGCCGAGGGGAGTGGGGCCAAGCTAAGAGGTTGGCAGCCAGGGCAGGGCCAGGCCGGGCCACAGGGCAGGGAGGAGGCCCAAGTCCGCACCAAGGCTACAGTGACAGAGACCAAGACGGGAGAACCCAGGGGGAAGGGGAGGACTTGGGAAAGGGAAGTAGGGGACGACATTCTAGATCCTTCCTGGGGAGTCTGTCCATGCAGACAGAAAGCAGAAGGACAGGCCATGTCTCGAGGTACAGTGGCAGATGTGGGGGTGTGGCGCTGCTGAGGACAGGCCCGGGGGCCCTTGGAGAACCAGGCTGTGGGACTGGGCAAGACCTGGACTGTGGCAGGTTGTGGGGTGCAGCGAGCCCCTGAGATAAGAATCAAGAGGGAGCAGAGAGGCTGGAGGGGAACTCACGTGACTTCAGGGGCTGCCAGGAACTCCCGGGGTGGAGGGAGGAGCCGCTGGAGGGACGTGCTGAGGCGAATGGGGAGGGGCTAGTGTGGACTGAGCTGCGACGCCCCCCCACACACACACTATGCAGGAGTCCTCACCTTGGGACCTGAGGGTGTGGCCTTATTTGGAGGCAGGTTTGTTGCGGATGCAAGGGAGTTAAGAGGAGGATGCATCCTGCATGATGGGGACTCTAAATCTAATGACTGGTTCTTTATACGGCCAGATGAAGGCACAGAGATACCCAGACACAGACAGAAGGCGGCCAGGTCACAACAGAGGCAGAGACTGGGGCCACGTGTCCACCAGCCAAGCAGTGCCAGGCGTGGCTGGCAGGCGCCCAAGTTCCTCCTCACCATCCTCAGAAGGAACCATCCCTGCCCATAGCCTGATTTCGGGCCTCTGGGCTCCAGAATCGTGAGACAATAAATGCCTGTTGCATGAAGCCACTCAGTTTGTGATCAATTGTCCTGGCAGCCCCAGGATCCTAGCACAGATGCTGAGGGCAGCCACAGCAGAAGGCGCCACAGGCATGGAGATTCTTCCCTGGTAGGTGACACAAAAAGACCAAGGCACGGCGGGCATGGTGGCTCACACTTATAATCCCAGCCCTTCAGGAGGCCAAGGCAGGAGGATCACTTGAGCCCAGGAGTTTGAGAACAGCCTGGGCAACATAGTGAGAGCCCAGCTCTACAAAAAATACAAAAATTATCCAGCCATGGTGGCACGCACCTGTACTCCCAGCTACTCGGGAAGCTGAGGTGGGAGGATCGCTTGAGCCCAGGACGTCGAGGCTGCAGTGAGCTAGGATCGTGCCACTGCACTCCAAGCTGGATGACAGAGCAAGACAGTCTCGATCTGTTGCCCAGGCTGGAGTGCAGTGGCGTGACCTCGGCTCATTGCAAGCTCCGCCTCCCGGGTTCACGCCATTCTCCTGCCTCAGCCTCCTGAGTAGCTGGGACTACAGGCACCTGCCACCACACCCGGCTAATTTTTTGTATTTTTAGTAGAGATGGGGTTTCACCGTGTTAGCCAGGATGGTCTCAATCTCCTGACCACTTGCTCCGCCCGCCTCAGCCTCCCAAAGTGCTGGGATTACAGGTGTGGGCCACTGCACCTGGCCAAAAGTTTTTTTTTAAAGAATAAAGGAAGTGTGGCTCATGAGAGACTGGTTATTTACTTTTGTGTGTGTGTGTGTGTGTGTGCGTGCGTGTGTGTGTGTGGAGACAGGGGTCTCACTATGTTGCCCAGGCTGGTCTCCAACTCCTGAGCTCAAGCAATCCTCCTGCCTCAGCCTCCCAAA
Organism: Pan troglodytes; assembly: GCF_028858775.2. Classification (NCBI taxonomy): domain Eukaryota; kingdom Metazoa; phylum Chordata; class Mammalia; order Primates; family Hominidae; genus Pan; species Pan troglodytes. Next base: position 11,421,865 of record NC_072404.2, read on the forward strand.
GTGCTAGGATTATAGGCGTGAGCCACCATGCCTGGCAGTTAATTTTCTTTTAATTGATTTAAGCAGAAATTCTCAGCCAGGTGCGGTGGCTCACACCTATAATCCCAGCACCTTGGGAGGCTGAGGCAGGCGGATCACCTGAGGTCAGGAGTTCGAGACTGGCCAACATGGCAAAACCCTGTCTCTACTAAAAAGACAAAAATTAGCCAGGCAGGCCAGGCGCGGTGGCTCATGCCTGTAATCCCAGCACTTTGGGAGGCTGAAGAGGGCAGATCACCTGAAGTCGGGAGTTTGAGACCAGCCTGACCAACATGGAAAAACCCCATCTCTACTAAAAATACAAAATTAGCTGGTCATGGTGGCACACACCTGTAATCCCAGCTACTCGGGAGGCTGAGGCAGGAAAATCATTTCTACCCGGGAGGCAGAGGTTGCGGTGAGCCAAGATGGCACCATTGCACTCCAGCCTGGGCAACAAGAGTGAAACTCCATCTCAAAAAAAAAAAAAAAAAATTAGCTGGGCATGGCGGGGCATGCCCATTATCCCAGCTACTGGGGAGGCGAAGGCAGGAGAATTGCTTGGAGGCAGAGGTTGCAGTGAGCTGAGATCGCACCACTGCACTCCAGCCTAGGTGACAGAGCGAGACTCTGTCTCACACAAAAAATAAATAAATAAAATTAAATAAATAATAAAATAAAACATCCAAATTGTCTTTATTTTTCTATATTTGTTTTGTTAAGCTATTCAAATTGTTTTTATTTAAAGATAGTAATAAAATGTTTTCATTAAGTATATTTTAAATACCACCTCTCCCTAAAAAAATCCTAAAGTAAACAACCCTTTGCAGACCGGAAGGTGGGAAACGGGAAGGGGTAAAAAAGCTGCAAAGTCACCTCTGGATTTCTCTCCAAAGCAAAAGCAGGAGGCTCCAGACAGCAGGAGATGGAAACGGAGCGTTGGGCAAGGACGGTGCCATCGTGTGATCACTAGGTGGCGATGCGGGTCCGTGCTACCCGCCCCAGATCGCCCCGAGCCTCTGGGGTTAAAAACCAAGTCCACAGAGGGTGGAAAAAAAACCTTTTTTCCACTAGATAACCACATCCACATTCTTCCGCCCCGGAGGAAGTCACCTGTCACAGGTGTTCAGGATGTGGCAGGCCCACGGGAGTGACTGGTCAGGCAGGGGGCCTGGCACGTCTAAAGCTTCCTAGGCTCCCACGGCACGCCGCCTAGGGCACGGCACCCAGGACGGTGGCAGAGCTGACCTGACTCGAGTGACCGGCAGCGTCTGCAGGGAGGATGGGGACGAAGAAAAGGCTCCCACTGCGCCGGGCCTCACCTTTGAGTGAGGATCCAGCCTCCCCATCCTGCTCCCTGAGGGGGCACCTGGGTCTCCTGGTGACTCTGTGGGCATGAAAGGTGCTGAGCTCACAGTGCGGGGGCTCCCATCTGGCCACCCACTGCACGGGCCATGAGAGCAGCGCCCAGGCCTCCGAGGTGTCCCTAGGGTGGCTCCAGGGCCTGGCTCTGAAAAGGATGGCCTGCTTCTGCCCAGACGCTGCCCTGGTCACGCTCACAGCAGCCCGGGTGACTCAGGGTGACACGCTCCCCCGCCCTCCACCGCAAGCAGGGCTTAGCTGGTCTAGGGAAAGAAGGTGTCTTTTCTGCCCAATTTGTAATCCCCTTACTACTGAGGTGTGTCCAAGTCCCAGCCAGAGCGACTCCTTCCTGCACCACCCCCTCCCTGCCAGGAGCCCCAGCAGGCACAAAGCTGGGGGTCACGGTGTGGGGGCTGCCAGTGGCAGCAGACGGCTGGCCTGGGATTCCAAGCTCTGCCACCAAAGAGACTCCGGCCGCCCCAGGATGCGGCCTCGGAGCATCGTGCCAGCCTCCAGGGATCCCAGCGCCGTTTCCTCTGCACAGCTCCTGCCCACGGGCAAGCGAGTGCCACCTGCTCCTTCCACTGCAGCGTCCCAGGCTCCCTTGCCGCAGAAGGCAGGAATCCAGAGGAACGGGGCCAGCTGGCAGCGTCTGGGAACCGGCGTTTGTTCTGAACAGGCAGTACCCAGCTCAGAGCAGACATGGTTCTCAGGGGCTGCTGGGCACAGGCTGGAGTTTGTCCACAGAGACAGCATTATGAGCAGGGTCGGGCTCTCAGGCTGGCCCATAAAACCCACAAAACCCACAGAACCCGCAGGCCTCTCAGCGCTTTCTCCGTGGCCCTGCTCCTGAGGAAGGCCCTTGGCCACGGGGATTCCGTCCCAGACTCCGGAGGCCATCGGGGACCATGAAATCACGCTGACCTCGGGAGGCCGGAGACAAGCAGCCATGTGACCTAGGCAAGTTCATGCACTCTCTGGGCCTTACTTTCTTCATCCATTAAGTGGGTACAACTGTGTCGACACTCAGAGGTTGTTGAGAATATCAAAGGGGTCAAGACCTGTACAACCATGAAAAGCACCTGGCAGAGGTCACATGAGCGCAAAGATCCCCTCCACCCGCGGTGGCTGCCGTCACCTCTGCCTCTTGCTTCCGGAACACCCCCTCCCTCCGGCCAGTGCCTCCCTTGCTGACAGCCTCTGCTGGGTCTCCCTTCCACATTCTTCTTCCTCTTCCTGGCCAATCCTTGTCACGTGTGCCCCAGCCCAATCCGTGGGCTCACCTAGATCCATAGGTGGCTAAAGGCCACCTATGAGCTGAGGACGCCAAAGCAACTCTCCCAGGCCAGACCTCAGCCTGGACTCAGGGCTTGGCTTAGGCCCATCGACTAGGAGGCCACACTTAACAGACCCTCCGGACCGGGCACAGTGGCTCACACCTGTGATCCCAGCCCTTTGGGCGGCCCAGGCAAGAGGATCACTTGTGCCCAGGAGTTCAAGACCAGCCCGGGCAACACAGCAACACCCCGTCTCTACAAAAAATACAAAAAACTAGCCGGGCGGCCGGGCACAGTGCCTTACGCCTGTAATCCCAGCACTTTGGGAGGCCGAGGTGGGCGGATCACCTGAGGTCAGGAGTTCGAGACCAGCCTGGCCAACATGGTGAAACCCCGTCTCTACTAAAAATACAAAAAAAAATTAGCCGAGTATGGTGGTGGGCGCCTGTAATGCCAGCTACTCTGGAGGCTGAGACAGGAGAATCGCTTGAACCCAGGAGGCAGAGGTTGCAGTGAGCTGAGATCATGCCATTGTACTCAAGCCTGGGTGACAGAGTGAGACTCTGTCTCAAAAAAATAAAAAATAAAAAATAAAAACTAGCCGGGCATGGTCGCATGTGCCTGTAGTCCCAGCTACTCGGGAGGCTGAGGTGGGAGGATCACCTGAGCCAGAGGAGGTTGAGGCTGCAGTGAGCTGTGATCATGCCACTGCACTCCAGCCTGGGAGACAGAATGAGACCATTAAAAAAAAAAAAAAAGTGGGGAAATCCCAAATTTTACATGCATTTTGCATCAAATTTCTAAAGCAGGGAGATTCTGAAAAGTTGCCCGTCTGGTTCTCAAAGCAACGGTCTCCAGGATGCCTGGGTCAGAGCATGAATAACCACCCCGCTCCCCACGCACGGAGCCCCGCAGTGGCTCGAGCTGAGAATCAAAGCGGCCGATCCAGGGCCTGGTGACTCCACCAGACAGGAAATACAGAGGCTTCTAGCAATGTGCTCTGCCATTTGAAAGTCCTGGATTTGATCCTGGGCTTCTCAACCCAACACTAACAGGTCTCCAGTGGGAGGAGGTCGAGAGGGAGGGTGGCGCCAAGCTGGCTGCATGGCCAGGGGGACTCCAGGGTGTAAGCCTCCAGCTCGGCTGCTCCCGAGCAGACCCGGCCACTTCCTGCCATGCCTTCTGCGGGAGAGTGGAGATTTACAAGGGGCGCCCTTATCTCTACTCTGCATGGCTCCAGGGCCAAGGTCAAGCACCGGTGTTTGCAAGAGACTCAGCTCCCCCTGAGCTCCCACAGCCTCATCTGGGAAATGGGAATGATCAAGGCTGCAATCTCAGCAGATTATGGCAGGGATGATGGGCTCAGTGCATGGCTCTCAGCAAAGGCACAAGGTGAATGCTAACTATTCTGGGGACAATGACACGTGCCCATGTGCCCCTTAGGCTGGAGCATGACTTCATGTACCCGCAACCCACCCCACCAGCTAAGGACTCACAGAGACACCAGCTCACTCATCTAAGCCCTGCCTCCACTTTCTCCCCCACCCAGTCCCTGGTAGTACTGAGGCTCAAGGCCTTCACTACCTTTCGGGTAATTTTTTTTCTTTTTTCTTTTTTCTTTTTTTTTTTTGAGACCGAGTCTCGCTCTGTCACCCATGCTGGAGTGCAGTGGCCAGTGGCGCGATCTCGGCTCACTGCAAGCTCCGCCTCCCGGGTTCACGCCATTCTCCTGCCTCAGCCTCCCAAGCAGCTGGGACTACAGGCGCCCACCACCACGCCCAGCTAATTTTTTGTATTTTTAGTAGAGACGGGTTTCACCGTGTTAGCCAGGATGGTCTCGATCTCCTGACCTCGTGATCCACCCGCCTCGGCCTCCCAAAGTGCTGGGATTACAGGCGTGAGCCACCGCGCCCGGCCCATTTGGGGTAATTTTTCTTTTCTTTTCTTTTTTGAGAGTCTCACTCTGTCACCCAGGCTGGAGTGCAGTGGTGTGATCTGGCTCACTGCAACCTCTGCCTCCCGGGTAAAGAGCAATTCTCCTGCCTCAGCCTCCTGAGTAGCTGGGACTACAGGTGCCTGCTGCCACGCCCCGCTAATTTCTGTATGTTTTTGGTAGAAACAGAGTTTTACCATGTTGGCCAGGCTGGTTTCCAACTCCTGACCTTAGGTGATCCGCCCACCTTGGCCTCCCAAATTGCTGGGATTACAGGAGTGAGCCACCATGCCCAAACCCGTTTTGGGTAATTTTTCAAGATCAGATTTATTGGCCAAGATTTTCAAATTCATCTCAAGTTAACGAATTCTTATTCCTTAAATACTAGGAACTGACAAGAACACCGTTCACTCCACAGCACAATTCAGCATAAATTCATGTTGTGCTTGGCTCTGGAAATGCCATGGGCCCTGGACACTGTCTGGTGTGGAGCTCTCCCAGGCCTGTTGTTCCACCTCCTCCCCGCTCTGGGATGGGTCCTGCTAGTCTCAAGGACCATCACCTCCCAGGAGTCTGTGGTCCCCCTCCTGAGCCGACCTCTCCTGTCTCCTCCATCCTGTGCCCTGCAGTCCATCTGGGATGCCCAGGGAGGCTGCTCCCTCTCCCGGGTGAAACCCCTCGGCACTGTTGCCCACCTTCCTTGTCTGCCCCATCTTCCCTACTCCCTCCCACCTCCCATTGTGCCCTGGACCCTCTGAACCGACTGCTCTCTGAAACGACTGCTCTCTGACATACTTCCAAGTCTCTGGGGTTTCTTCACATGGTACTTACTGACCCAGAAAGCATCTGCCTTGCCAGGCGTGGTGACTTATGCCTTGTAATCCCAGAACTTCGGGAGGCTGAGGCAGGTGGATCACCTGAGGTCAAGAGTTCAAGACCAGCCTGACCAATACGGCGAAACCCCGTCTCTACTAAAAATACAAAAAAATTAGCCAGGTGTGGTGGTGCACACCTGTAGTCCCAGCTGCTCGGGAGGCTGAGGTGGGAGAATCCCTTGAACCCAGGAGGCAGGGGTTGCAATGAACCAAGATCGCGCCACTGCACTCCAGCCTGGGTGTGTAGAATGAGACTCTGTCTCAAAAAAAAAAAAAAGAAAAAAAAAAAAAAAAGCAAAGATGGAGGCCAAGGGCGGTGGCTCACACCTGTAATCCCAGCACCAGCACTTTGGGAGGCCGAGATGGAGGATCACTTAAGCCCAGGAGTTCAAGACCAGTCTGGGCAACATAGTGAGACCTTGTCTCTACACAATTTTAAAAATATATATATAGCCAGGCATGATGGCATATGCCTGTAGTCCCAGCTACTTGATAGGCTGAGGTAGGAGGATTAATTGAGCCCAGGAGATTGAGGATGAAGTGAGCTATGATGGCACCACTGCACTCCAGCTTGGATGACAGAGCGAGACCCTGTCTCAAAAATAAATAAATAAATAAAATTTAAATTAAAAAAAAAAAAGGAATTGCATTGCAAAGTCAGGTCAGAAAGGCCTGGGTTCGAATCCTGCCTCTCCCACCTACTGGCTCTGCTGAGTGGCAACAATGATGCACCTGGCGGGGTCCTGAGACGATTACACAGGATGACTCATAGTAGGGCCAGGCAATCACTCAAACACTATCAGGAATAAGAACACTAAGCTCAGACATCCGCCTCCTGCACCCCCAGCTCCTCTAGATGCCGCTCTCCCCAGAGCCCTGAGACCGACGTGGCACGCTGCGAAGCCCCGCCCCAGCCTCTGCGCTCCTGGAGGGCAGGCCAGCCTCCGAACTCCACGCGAACGCCCCAGTTCCCTCCGCCAGCCTCCAGCAGAGGCCCGAGAGGTCCCCGCGGCCCCCTCACCTGAGGTCCCTCAGCCGCTTGCAGTGCTTCAACATGTCTGAGAGCGCGGGCATGTACACCACCTTCCCCATCATGCCCAGGTTGGCCAGCGACAGGGACCGTAACTGCTGGCACTGCAGGCCGATATTGACCAGCCCGGAGCCCGTAAGGACGCTGGGCAGCTGTGCGAGCGTCAGGTGCCGCAGGAAGGCCAGCTGGCCGATGGCGGCCACCTCCGAGTCCCCGACGCTCTGTGCGCGGCTGCAGGGTGGGAGCGAGTTGCGGATGGCGGGCTCGTTGCGGGGCATGGCGGAGGAGAAGTTGGACCCGATCAGCTCGAGGTGTTCCAGGAAGGGCAGGTTCTTCAGCAGAGACCAGAACACGGAGGAGGGCTGGGGGCCCGCCTGGCCCGAGAAGGGGCTGGGACAGGACTGCACGCCCACACGCACTTTCTTGCCAAAGCCGCGCGGCACTGCGTGCATGGCCGGCTGGGCGGGCGCGCGGTCGGCGCGCGGGGCGGAGTCAGCGACAGAGCAGACAGGCAGGGAGAGGGAGCGCAGGTGACGCAGCCGGGCCAGGAGCTGGCAGAGGTGCCGGCCCAGGCCCTCCGAGCTGTGGTGGTGGGCGGCCGAGAGGTTCAGGTGGCGCAGGTTGCAGCAGGACGCCACCAGCGTCTCCAGGATGCTGCTGTCGATGTCGTCCTCCGCCTTGCGGAGCAGCGAGTCTGGGGACAGGCAGTGGACGCAGCCGCTGAGGTTCAAGCTGGCCAGGCTCCGCAGGTCCTTCCCGCCGTTGATGACCTGCTGGATCAGATGGCCGCCTGACAGGGTACAGCGGCTGAAACTGAAGTAGAACGGGTTGTTGAATTTCATGTGCTGCAGGAGGGAAGAGCCGTTCAGCCAGGACTTGGGCAGCTGCAGGGCATCCAGCACGACATTGCGCGCCATGGAGTCCAGGAGGTTCTTGGTGGCGCCGCTCTCCGCGAAGCTGCCAGGGACGGAGATGAGGAAGGCGTGGAGGTTCTGAGGAGTGCGGTCGCTAAGCACAGCCAGGTAGAGCCGCACCACCTCCTGGTTGATGTAGCCGGGGGCCAGGCGCGCATAGAAGACCCGCAGGTTCTGGTAGTGCGGCACGTTGCTCTGGCCCACCATAAGCTGGCCCGAGAGGATGGCGCCCTCGCGCGTGCGGTCCAGAATCTCGAAGTAGAGCAGCAGCTTCTCTAGGCTGGTGCAGCAGGGCACCACGCCGTAGGAGGGAGTGAACAGCGTCTGCTTGAGCTCCCGCACGCGGCTCAGGGTGGCCTTGCACTCGCTGCTCAGCTGGCTGGCGTCGAAGCCGGGGCTCACGTCGATGGCCAGCGAGCGCAGGTGCTGCAGGGCCGAGAGCATCTTGGAGAGGCGCAGGGAGGTGAGGTGGCAGCCCGAGAGGTTCACCTTCACCAGGCTGCGGCAGCGGGCCACGTGTTCCACGGTGGAGCCAGGCAGCCAGTAGCAGCCAGCCATGCTCAGCTGCTGGATCTCCCGGCCGATCTCCTTCACCAGCTGCCTCACTTTGTCCTCGCTCGCCTGCGGGACAGAGGCAGGGCGGGGAGAGGAAGGAAAGGGCTGAAGGCAACTACGGGTCTCCAACCCTCAGTGCGCACACTCCCCCTTGCAGCAGCTGCTCCACCGGGAGGGAAGCTCCCCACCTCTCCCTACCTGCCTGCCCGCACTCTGACCTGGAGCCAAGAGTCAAGAGTCCCCAGCTAAGTGGGACTGGTAGAGGGGTGCAGCCACGGTAGAAAACGGTTTGGTAGGCGGGCACGGTGGCTTATGCCTGTCATCCCAGCACTTGGGGAAGCCAAGGCAGATGGATCACCTGAGGTCAGGAGTTCGAGACCAGCCTGGCCAACATGGTGAAGCCCCATCTCAACTGAAAATATAAAAACTAGTCAGGCATGGTGGTGCGCGCCTTTTATCCCAGCTACTCCAGAGGCGAAGGCAGGAGAATCGCTTGAACCTGGGAGGTGGAAGTTGCAATTAGCCAAGATCTTGCCACTACACTCCAGCCTGGGCAACAGAAAGAGACTTTGTCTCAAAAAGAAAAAAAAGGCCAGGCCTGGTGGCTCACGCCTGGAATCCCAGCCCTTTGGGAGGCCAACGAAGGCAGATCACCTGAGGTCAGGAGGTCAAGACCATCCTGGCCAACATGGTGAAACCTCATCTCTACTAAAAATACAAAAATTAGCTGGGTGTGGTGGCAGGCACCTGTAAGCCAAGCTACTGGGGAGGAGGCAGGAGAATCGCTTGAACCTGGGAGGCAGAGGTTGCAGTGAGCCAAGATGGCACCATTGCACTCCAGCCTGGTGACAGAGCAAGACTCCATCTCAAAAAAGAAAAAAAAAAAAAAAACGGTTTGGTGGTGGTTCCTCAAAAAGCTAAACACAGGGCTACCACATGACCCAGCAACTTCACTCCTAGGGACAGACCCAAAGGAACTGAAAACTGAGACTCAGCCTCCCTACTCTGTGCCTGTTCACTGCGACAGATTCACAAGAAGCCACAGGTACAAACAGCCCCAGTGTCCATCAACAGGTGGACGGACGAACCAAATGCCAACTGTCCACATGGGGAAATGTGATCCAGCCACAAAGGGGAAGGAAGGCCGGGCGCTTCAGCGCATGCCTGTAATCCCACACTTTGGAAGGCCAAGGCAGACAGATCAGTTAATCTCAAGGGATGGAAACCAGCTTGGGAAACATAGCGAGACCCCATATCTACCAAAAAGAAAAAATATATTAGCCAGGCGTAGTGGCGCACACCTGTGGTCCCATCTACTTGGGAGGTTGAGGCAGGAGGATGGCTTGAGCCTGGGAGGTGGACGTTGCAGTGAGCTATCATCGAGCCACCACGCCCAGCCTGTTTGTTTTTTGCGACAAGGTCTCATTCTGTTGTCCAGGCTGGAGCACAGTGGTACAACAATAGCTTACTGCAGCCTTGATGTCCCGGGGTTCAAGAGATCCTCCCACCTCAGCCTCCTGAGTAGCTGGAACTACAGACATGTGCCACCATGCCAGGCTCATTTTTCTCTTTTTTTTTTGTACAGATGGAGTTTCACCAAGTTGTCCAGGCGGGTCTTGAAATCCTGAGTTCATGCGATCCACCTGCCTCAGCCTCCCAAAATGCTGGCATTATAGGCATGAGCCACCAGACCCGGCCAAAAAATTAAATTAAAAAAATGCTCCAGGCCAGGCACGTTGGCTCATGCCTGTAATCCCAGCACTTTGGGAGGCCGAAATGGGCGGATCACGAGGTCAGGAGTTTGAGACCAGCCTGATCAACATGGTGAAACCTCGTCTCTACTAGAAATACAAAAATTAGCCAGACGTGGTGGCAGGCGCCTGTAATCCCAGCTACTCAGAAGGCTGGGGCAGGAAAATCGCTTGAACCCAGGAGGTGGAGGTTGCAGTGAGCTGAGATAGTACCACTGCACTCTAGCCTGGGCAACAGAGTGAGACCTCGTCTCAAAAAAAAAAAAAAAAATGCTCTGGATGTACACCGAGAGGCACTGGCTAGAGGCGCCCGGCCCTTCCTCTGCAGAGAACAAAGCTTCATGGACAGGAGGCCTGGAGGCCTGATACCAGCGTTGCAGGGAGCACACTCAGCTCCCTCATCCACTGAAGACCCTCCAGCAGAAAGAGCTAAAGCTTGCCAGGCACAATGGGTCACACCTGTAATCCCAGCACTTTGTGAGGCCGAGTTGGGTGGATCACTTGAGGTCAGGAGTTCAAGACCAGCCTGGCCAACATGATGAAATCCTGCCTCTGCTAAAAATACAAAAATTAGCTGGGCATGGTGGTGGGCACCTGTAATCCCAGCTACTTAGGAGGCTGACCCAGGAGAATCATTTAAATCTGGGAGACAAAAGTTGCAGTGAGCCGGGATCGTGCCACTGCACTCCAGCCTGGGGATTCTCGTGCCTCAGCCTCCTAAGTAGCTGGGATTACAGGTGCCCACCACCACGCCCAGCGAATTTTTTGCATTTTTTGTAGAGACAGGGTTTCACCATGTTGGCCAGGCTGGTCTCGAACTACTGACCTCAGGTGATCCACCCACCTCAGCCTCCCAAAGTGCTGGGATTACAGGCGTGAACCACTGCACCTGGCCTTATTTTTATCTGTAAGATACATTACCAGGCCGGGCGTGGTGGTTCACGCCTGTAATCCCAGCACTTTGGGAGGTCGAGGCGGGCAGATCACAAGGTCAGGAGATCGAGACCATCCTGGCTAACACAGTGAAACCCCGTCTCTACTAAAAATACAAAAAAATTAGCCCGGCGTGGTGGCGGGCGCCTGTAGTCCCAGGTACTCGGGAGGCTGAGGCAGGAGAATGGCGTGAACCCGGGAGGCAGAGCTTGCAGTGAGCCGAGATCATGCCACTGCACTCTAGCCTGGGCAAAAGAACGAGACTCCGTCTCAAAAAAAAAAAAAGAATGGCTAAAACTTAAAAAACTGACAGTACCAAGTGTTGGCAAGGCTGCAGAGCAATTGGAACTCCCGCACCCTGCTGGGGGGTGCAAAATGGTGCCCTCCCACTGCACCACTGGAGAGCCGCATATTTAACTTTACAACAAGACCCAGCAATTCCACTCCTACGGATCCACCAGAAAGCACATCTCCAACCCCTCTCCCCCACTCCCAAGGCCCTAGGTTCCCTCCCAGAACCATGTCCACATACATCTGCACCCTCCTCCCCAGGCGGCACACCACCCATGCTTTTCTGCCCCTTGCTTCTGTCCCTCAATGTATCCTGCAGACGGCGCCAGTCAGGACTTGGAGTTCCTGCCGCCTTTCTATCAGCACACAGGGTTCCACTGCAGGGCTGTGCCCAGTCCTCAAAGACTGAGATCTAGCTTGTTTCTCATCTCCTGCCCCCACGCCTGCTCACCTGATAGTCCTTTTGCAGCAACACGGTGTGGATGAGGCTCTTGTCAAGGCACAGGGCTGCAAGCTTCCGACAGGTACGCCGGACGTTCAGAATCAGATCTGTGCTGGGGACGTGACTCAGGATGTGAAGGAGGATCTCATCAGAGAACCCTAGGAGGTGGACCCCGTCCGCCATCCCGGCTGCTGCAGGGTGCATGTCATCATCATCATTGGATATGTCCTGAAAATAAGGGGGACACCAAATTCCCACAGGATCCCCAAGGATGGCTGTCAGCCTAGCCTGCAGCTAGGCAGAGAAGCAAAGAGAAGCCCTTATCCATGGGAAAGAAGGTGCTTTTACTAAAACTCTCAACTGAATGACAAAGAATTCACGAAATCCTTCAAAACCCCATTATAGAGCTGTAAGCCAGGGTCTCCCTTTAAAAATGAAAGATTACAAAAAAAGATCATCATGTGTTTATTTTTTTTGTGAGACAGAAGTTTCACTATTGTTGTCCAGGCTGGAGTCAATGGTGCGATCTTGGCTCACTGCAACCTCTGCTTCCCAGGCTCAAGAGATTCTCCTGCCTCAGCCTCCCAAGCAGCTGGGACTACAGACGCATGCCACTTTGTCCAGCTAATTTTTTTGGTTTTTTGTAGAGACGGGGTTTCCCTATGTTGCTCAGGCTGATTTCAAACTCCTGGGCAAGTGATCCTCCTGCCTTGGCCTCCCAAATGGTGTTTTGTTATAATAGAGACAGGGTCTTGCTATGCTGCCCAGGCTGGTCTTGAACTCCTGGGCTCCAGCCTCCCAAAGGGCTGGGATTGCAGGTGTGAGCCACCATGCCCGGCCTCTTTTTTTTTTTTTTCTTTTTTTTTTTTAGACAAGGTCTTGCTTTGTCACCCAGGGTGGAGTGCAGTGGCGCAATCTCAGTTCACTGCAACCTCCGCCTCCCGGGTTGAAGCAATTCTCCTGCCTCAGCCTCCCAAGTATGTGGGATTACAGGCGACTGCCACCACGTCCACACCCGGCTAATTTTTGTATTTTTAGTAGAGACGGGGTTTCACCATGTTGGCCAATCAGGTTGCAAATTCCTGACCTCAAGTGATTCATCCGCCTCAGTCTCCCAAAGTGTTGGGATTGCAGGTGTGAGCCACCATGCCCGGCCTTTTTTTTTTTTTTTTCTTTTGGAGAAAGAGTCTCACTCTGTGGCCCAGGCTGGAGTGCAATGGTGCGATCTTGGTTCACTGCAACCTCCACCTCGCAGGTTCAAGAGATTTTCCTGCCTCAGCCTCCTGAGTACCTGGGATTAAAGGCACGTGCCACCGTGCCCAGTTAATTTTTGTGTTTTTAGTAAAGACGGGGTTTTGCCCTGTTGGTCAGGCTGGTCTTGAACTCCTGGCTTCGAGTGATCTGCCCTCCACAACGCTAGCCTTTCAGGCAAGAGCCCTGCACCTGGCCATGCACACTTCCTTTTCCATTGCTGTAGTTCATATCTGGCAAATTACAAGGTGTTCTTCCCTAATGTGGGCCTGAGTCAAAATGCCTGATGCCTTTTTGGTTTATACGATGAAGAGGGAGAAGAGCTGGACCTAATGAGACATGAAGTCCCCAGATCGGGGACAAAGGAAGGCAGAAGGCTTTACCAAGGGGAGCCTCTCAGAGCAGCTGATCTCTGTAAAGACCACGCCGAGGAGAGAGTGCCCGGAATCATCTCTACTGCATCATCTTTCCGGGGACTGTGTCTACACGACCCTCTGGCTCCAGCCTGCTCCTGCTTCCTGTACATATTTGCCTGGATGGAAGCTCTGAGTTTTGCAAAGCCAGGCTGCTACCATGGCAACCGTGAAGGCCATGGAGGAAGAGCCTATCTGCACACCCCACACGGGTATCGGAGGTTTCCTGGGAACTCTGACTGCGACAGTCCTTTCACCCTCTCCAGACAGGATTCCCATCCTGCTAAGCCCTCGTCAGGCCCTAGACAGGTGTGCTGGAATGTGTCCCACCTTTCTTCCCTGGGAACAAAGAAGTACCCTCCATCCTCCAAAAGAGAAAGCCACACGGAAACCAAAGGACATGGCCCGTAAGGACCCATGAGGCTCATGAGGGTCAGAGGTTCGACACTTACTTCTACCTTCCCTCCTAATATTTTAATAATTAGCAGAACAAGGCCGGGCACGGTGACCCACACCTGTAATCCCAGCAGTTTGGGAGGCCGAGGCGGGGAAATCACAAGGTCAAGAGATCGAGACCAGCCTGGCCAACATGGTGAAACCCCGTCTCTACTAAAAATACAAAAATTACCGGGGCATGGTGGCAGGCGCTTGTAGTCCCAGCTACTCAGGAGGCTGAGGCAGGAGAATCGCTTGAACCCCGGAGGCAGAGATTGCAGGGAGCCAAGATCACACCACTGCACTCCAGCCTGGGCAACAGAGCAAGACTCTGTCTCAAAAGAAAATTAGCAAGACAGGCAGGGCACAGTGGCTCACACCTGTAATCCCAGCATTTTGGGAGGCTGAGGAGGGCAGATCACGAGGTCAGTTCTCCAGACCAGCCTGGCCAACATGGTGAAACCCTGTCTCTACTAAAAATACAAATATTAGGCCAGATGTGGTGGCTCACGCCTGTAATCCCAGCACTTTGGGAGGCCAAGGCAGGCGGATCACGAAGTCAGTTCTCGAGACTAGCCTGGCCAACATGGTGAAACCCCATCTCTACTAAAAATACAAAAACTAGCCAGGCATGGTGGCATATGCCTGTAGTCCCAGCTACTCGGGAGGCGAAGGCAGAAGAATCACTTGAAACCGGGAGGTGGAGGTTGCAGTGAGCTGAGATCGCGCCACTGCACTCCAGCCTGGTGACAGAGCAAGACTCCATCTCAAAAAAAAAAAAAAGAAAGAAAAAAATACAAAAATTATCTGGGCCTGGTGGCGGGCACCTGTAATCCCAGCTACTCAGGAGGCTGAGCAGAATTACTTGAACCCAGGAGGCAGAGGTTGCGGTGAGCCGAGATCACACCATTGCATCCAGCCTGGGTAACAGAGCGAGACTTTGTCTAAAAAAAAAAAAATTAGTGGGACACAGTGGCATGTGCCTGTTGTCCCAGCTACTCAAGAGGCTGAGGTGGGAGGATCGCTTCAGCTCAGGAGGTTGAGGCTGCAGTGAGCTAGGATCTTGCCACTGCACTCCAGCCTGGATGACAGAGAGAGACCTTGTCTCAAAAAAAAAAAAAAAAAAAAAGATAAATAAATAAAAATCAGATTCCTGGAACCCACCCCAGACTTGTGGGGCCCAATCCCAAAAGACAGACTCCCAAATCAGGGACAACCTTTATCAGAACCAGAGACAAACTTGATCAGAATCAGAGACTATCTTTATCAGAACCAGGGACAGTCCTTATCAAGGAATGAACTGTACCCCTCCCAATTCCCAGTTTGCAGATTTATGAAAGAATGCCATCACAGAGCTCACGTGGTAAGAGTGAGAACTTAGGGCAAAACACTATTAAAAACTCCAGCACTGGGCCAGACGCTGTAATGCTGTGCTCACGCCTGTAAAACCAGCACTTTCAGAGGCTGAGATGGGTGGATCACCTGAGGTCAGGAGTTTGAGACAGGCCTCGGCAACATGATGAAACCCCGTCTCTACTAAAAATACAAAACTTAGCCGGGTGTGGTGGCGCATGCCTGTAGTCCCAGCTACTCAGGAGGCTGAGGCAGAAGAATCGCTTGAATCCGGGAGGTGAAGGTTGCAGTGAGCCGCGATCGCACCACTGCACTCCAGCCTGGGTGACAGAGTGAGACTCTGTCTCAAAAAAAAAAAAAAAAAAAATCCAGCATCATATAGATTCCACAGTTACACGACCACACTGAATTTTTCTTAAAACCTCATAGAAATCACAATAATTTTTTTTAAAAAGAGAGGGAGAGACAGCAGGCCAGGAATTAAGTTCCAGCTCTCTCCATCCAGCCACAGCAAATTCCACAACATCATTTTTTCCACATGCTGTGCTCCAAATAAAAGAGAAATTTTGGCCAGGCACGGTGGCTCACGCCCGTAATCCCCAGCACTTTGGGAGGCCAAAGCGGGTGGATCACGAGGTCAGGAGTTCGAGACAAGCCTGGCCAATATGGTGAAACCCCATGTCTACTAAAAATACAAAAATTAGCCAGGCGTGGTGGTGGGCTACTGTCCACAGCAACTATCCAGCAACTCAGGGGGCTGAGGCAGAAGAATCGCTTGAACCCGGGAGGCAGAGTTTGCAGTGAGCTGAGATTGTGCCACTGCACTCCAGCCTGGGTGACAGAGTGAGACTCCATCTCAAAAAAAAAAAAAGAGAAGTTTCATCTCAGGCCAGACCCCTGATGCAATTGTGGGGCCAGCACCCAACCTGGTGGGGCAGGCATTTGAGGGGTGATGCCCAGACAAGACGAGAAACTGGCCCAGGAAGCAGCTCGAATGGGCCCCCACCCCCACTCTCCATCTCCAGCCAGAGGAGCCTAGGAGGCAGCTGCTGGGCAGGCGAGTTGAGTCATTTCCCTGGAACTTAGCTTCCGGAGACAACTTTGTTAAGTTAAGGCACCTTGCACCAAAAAAGGTGGCAAGCTCTGGAGAGGAAACAAAAACCAGGGTGCAGGAAGGGCGCGGTGGCTCATGCGTGTAATTCCAGCACTTTGGGAGGCTGAGGCAGGCAGATCACTTGAGGTCAGGAGTTCGAGACTAGCCTGGCCAACATGGTGAAACCCCATCTCGACTAAAAATACAAAAATTAGCTGGGCATGGTGGCAGGCGCCTGTAATCCCATCTACTTGGGAGGCTGAGGCAAGGAGAATTGCTTGAACCCAGGAGGTGGAGGTTGCAGTGAGCCAAGATCGCACCACTGCACTCCAGCCTGGGCGAAAGAGTAAGACTCTGTCTCAAAAAAAGAAAAAAGAAAAAAAACCCCAAGTTGCAGCCTGGGCAATGTGGCAAAACCTCGTCTCTATAAAAAAATTAAAAAATTAGTTGAGCCGGGCACGGTGGCTCACACCTGTAATCCCAGCACTTTGGGAGGCCAAAGCAGGCAGATCACGAGGCCAGGAGTTCAAGACCAGCCTGACATGGTGAAACCCCGTTTCCACTAAAAATACAAAAATTAGCCAGGCATGGTGGCACGTGCCTATAGTCAGTCCCAGCTATTCAGGAGGCAGAGGTGGGAGGATCACCTGAACCCGGGAAGTGGTGGCTGCAGTGAGCCGTGATCACGCCACTGCACTCCAGCCTGGGCAACAGAGTGAGATCCTGTCTCCAAAAAAAAAAAAAAAAACTAGGTAACTGGCCGGAGGTCAAAGGCCAAGTAATGCCTCCCACAGGGCCTGGGCTCCTAAGCCCAGAACCTCCCTTCCCTCCACCACCAGGAAAGGGCAGCTGAGGCTTCCAGACAGGTCCCAACCAGGCACCTCATTCCTGGGGTCTCCTGAAATTCCAATTCTGGTGTGAGTGGCAGGCCCTGGAATGTGCTTACCAGGCAGACTAGGAACCACCGGCTATAATGACAACTTGAAAGTGGTTTAAAGAGTTTAGTTATTCGCTAAACTCTGTGTTTTATGTACTTTTCAGAATATGTAACATTTCACAGTTTTTTCAAAACCCTTTCTTTGTAGAGATGGAGTTTTGCCACATTGCCCAGGCTGGTCTCAAACTCCTGAGCTCAAGTGATCTGTGCCCAGCCTAGTTTTTTTCAAAAGTTAAGCAAAATTAAGATCTGAAATCTTGGCCGGGCATGGTGGCTCACGCCTGTAATCCCAGCACTCTGGGAGGCCAAGGCAGGTGGATCACGAGGTCAGGAGATCGAGACCATCCTGGCTAACACGGTGAAACCCCGTTTCTACTAAAAAAACAAAAAAATTAGCCAGGGGCCGGGCACGGTGGCTCACGCCTGTAATCTCAGCACTGTGGGAGGCCGAGGTGGGCGGATCACCTGAGGTCGGTAGTTCAAGACGGGCCTGACCAACATGGAGAAACCCCGTCTCTAGTAAAAATACAAAAAAAAAATTGTATTTTTTTAACAAAAATACAAATGCGGACGTAGTGGCACGTGCCTGTAATCCCAGCTACTTGGGAGGCTGAGGCAGGAGAATCGCTTGAACCTGGGAAGCGGAGGTTGCAGTGAGCCGAGATCATGCCATGGCACTCCAGCCTGGGCAAAAAGAGTGAAACTCCGTCTCGGAAAAAAAAAAAAATTAGCCAGATGTGGTGGCGGGAGCCTGTAGTCCCAGCTACTTGGGAGGCTGAGGCAGGAGAATGGTGTGAACCCAAGAGGTGGAGCTTGCAGTGAGCTGAGATCGTGCCACTGCACTCCAGCCTGGGCGACAGAGCAAGACTCCGTCTCAAAAAAGAAAAGGATCTGAAATCTTATTACCTGCCAAAAAACATCTCCTACCTAGAACCCTAACCTGGGCTGGGCGCAGGGGTTCACACCTGTAATCCCAGCAATTTGGGAGGCCAAGGTGGGAGGATCACTTGAGGTCAGGAGTTTGAGACCAGCCTGAGCAACACAGTCACACCCCATCTCTAAAAAAATTTTAAAAAGAAAAAGAGAAATAAAAATAAAGAATGGGCCGGGCACAGTGGCTCACGCCTGTAATCTCAGCACTTTGGGAGGCTGAAGCGGGTGGATCACGAGGTCAGGAGTTCAAGACCAGCCTGACCAAGATGGTGAAACCCCGTCTCTACTAAAAATACAAAAATTAGCCAGGCATGGTGGTGCACGCCTGTAGTCTCAGCTACTTGGGAGGCTGAGGCAGGAGAATTGCTTGAACCCGGGAGACAGAGGTTGTGATGAGCTGAGATCGTGCCATTGCACTCCAGCCTGGGTGACAAGAGTGAAACTTCGTCTTAATAATAAAAGGCCGGGCGCAGTGGCTCAAGTCTGTAATCCCAGCACTTTGGGAGGCCGAGGCAGGTGGATCATAAGGTCAGGAGATCGAGACCATCCTGGCTAACATGGTGAAACCCCATCTCTACTAAAAATACAAAAAAAGTTAGCCAGGCGTGGTGGCAGTCGCCTGTAGTCCCAGCTACTCCGGAGGCTGAGACAGGAGAATGGCGTGAACCTGGGAGGTGGAGCTTGCAGTGAGCTGAGATCGTACCACTGCACTCCAGCCTGGGTCACAGAGTGGGACTCCGTCTCAAAAAATAATAATAAAAAAAATAATAATAATAATAAATAAAGAATGGGCCCTAACCTATTTATGACTCAGGTACCCAGTGAAATCACAGGATTCACAAATCAACTGGTAAGACGTCTGGGATGTACTTTAACTAATCCATGGGGGACAGGAGAGGTGGGGAAGAGCGGGGGGAGAGGTGGGGAAGAGCAGGGGGAGAGGTGGGGAAGAGCGGGGGGAGAGGTGGGGAAGAGCGGGGGGAGAGGTGGGGAAGAGCGGGGGGAGAGGTGGGGAAGAGCGGGGGGAGAGGTGGGGAAGAGCGGGGGGAGAGGTGGGGAAGAGCGGGGGGAGAGGTGGGGAAGAGCGGGGGGAGAGGTGGGGAAGAGCGGGGGGAGAGGTGGGGAAGAGTTGGGGGAGAGGTGGGGAAGAGTGGGGGGAGAGGTGGGGAAGAATAGGGGGAGAGGGGGAGACAGAGATGAACCCAGATGGGTCATATGTTGACAACTACTGAAACTAGACAACGAGTGTGTAGAAACAAGTTCATTGGCCGGGCGCGGTGGCTCACCCCAGTAATCTCAGCACTTTGGGAGGCCGAGGTGGGCAGATTACAAGGTCAAGAGAGCAAGACCATCCTGGCCAACATGGTGAAACCCCGTCTCTACTAAAAATACAAAAACTAGCCGGGCGTGGAGGCGCGCGCTTGTAGTCCCAGCTACTCGGGAGGCTGAGGCAGGAGAATCACTTGAACCCGGGAGGCGGAGGTTGCAGTGAGCCAAGATTGCAGCACTGCACTCCAGCCTTCCAGCCTGGTGACAGAGTGAGACTCCATCTTAAAAAAAAAAAAAAAAAGAAAGAAGTTCATTATGCCATTCTTCTACCAATGGGTTAAGTTTTACATTATAAAATAGTGTTGGCTGGGCATGGTGGCTCACACCTGTAATTCCAGCACTTTGGGAAGCCAGGGGCAGGCAGATTACCTGAGGTCAGGAGTTCGAGACCAGCCTGGCCAACGTGGTGAAACCTCTTCTCTACTAAAAATACAAAAATTAGCCAGGCATGGTGGCAGGTGCCTGTAATCCCAGCTACTCGGGAGGCTGAGGCAGGAGAATCGCTTGAACCCGGGAGGCGGAGATTGCAGTGAGCTGAGATCATGCCACTACACTCTAGCCTGGGTGACAAGAGTGAAACTCCATCTCAAAAAAAAAAAAAAAAGGCCGGGCACAGTGGCTCACGCCTGTAATCCCAGCACTTTGGGAGGCCTAGACGGGCAGATCACGAGGTCAGGAGTTTGAGACCAGCCTGACTAACATGGTGAAACCCCGTCTCTACTAAAAATACAAAAATTAGCCAGATGTGGTGGCAGGCGCCTGTAATCCCAGCTACTCAGGAGGCTGAGGCAAGAGAATCACTTGAACCCAGGAGGCGGAGGCTGCAGTGAGCTGGGATTGCCCCACTGCACTCCAGCCTGGGCGACAGAGCGAGACTCCGTCTCAAAAAAAAAAAAACAAAAGTGTTTAGGGGCCAGGCACAGCGGCTCACACTTGTAATCCCAGCACTTTGGGAGCCCACAGCAGAAGGATCTCTTGAGCCTAGGAGTTCAAGGTTGTAGCGAGCCATGGTTGTGCCTCTTCACTCCAGCCTAGATGACAGAATGAGTGCCTGTCTCAGAAAAGTAACAAAAACAGACCGTCGTACTGGCTCACGCTTGTAATCCCAGAGCTTTGGGAGGTGGAGGACCGCCTCACTTGAGTCCTGGAGTTCCAGACCAGCCTGGCCAATATAGTAAAACCCCGTCTCTGCAAAAATACAAAAATTAGGCAGGCGTGGTGGCAGGCACCTGTCATCCCAGCTACTTGGGAGGCTGAGGCAGGAGCATCTCTTGAATCCAGGGGGTAGAGGCTGCAATGAGCCAAGATCGTGCCACTGCACTGCAGCCTGGGTGACAGAGCAAGACGCTGTCTCAACAACAACAACAAAAAACTGACCAGGTACGGTGGCTCACACCTATAACCCCAGCACTTTGGAAGGACAAGGTGGGAGGACAGCTTGAGCCCAGGAGTTGGAGACCAACCTAAGCAATATAGCAAGAAATTTGAAAAGTCTTCAATCGCAGGCGTGATCTAAAGGGATAAACGATGTTAAAGTCTTTACTGTTTCTCCAATGCCCCTCTTCTTAGGACTTTGCTTATCTGCTTGACATTTTCTAGGCCGTCCCTTAAGATACAGCACTGCTGCTACCCAGCCTATGCACAAGCTGTCCCCTTGACCAGACATGCCACCAAGCAAGGGAAACTGCTACACTCTCAAACTTCAGCTCAAAAGCTCCTTCCTCAGGGAAGCCCTCCCAGTACTCTCCAGGCACACCTAACTCACTGCCTCCCACAGCTGACCAGGTCTCCCCTTCCAGCCTCATCAGACAAACTAATGATTTCCCCACCACTCCAGGAATGCCTTCTGAACAGGGAGCATTTTTTATTTACTTTTTTTGAGACAGGATTTCACTCCGTCTCCCAAGCGGGAGTGCAGTAGCACAATCATAGCTCACTGCAGCGATGGCCTCCTGGGCTTAAGTGATCCTCCTGCCTCAGCCTCCCGAATAGATGGGACTACAGCCGCATGCCCCCACACCAGGCTAATTTTGTAATTTTTGTAGAAATGGGATCTTGTTATGTTGCCCAGGCTGGTCTCGAACTCCTGGCTTCAAGCAATCTTCCTATCTTGGCCTCCCAAAGCACTGGGATTATAGGCAAGAGCCACCACGCCTAGCCAGGGAGTTTTTATGGGGTTTTAATGGTTTTTTATTTTTAGGGAGAACACGGTTTTACTCTGTTGCCCAGGATGCAGTGCAGTGCTATGATCTCAGCTCAGTACAACCTCCACCTCCCAGGCTCAAGCAATCCTCCCACCTCAGCCTCCCCAGTAGCTGGGACTACAGGTGCACACCACCATACCTGGCTAATTTTTGTTTTGTTTTGTTTTGATACAGAGTCTCGCTCTGTCGCCAAGGCTGGAGTGCACTGGCATGATCTCAGCTTACTGCAACCTCCACTGCCCGGATTCAAGGGATTCTCCTGCCTCAGCCTCTCGGATAGCTGGGACTGCAGGCGTGTGCCACCATGCCTGGCTAATTTTTTTGTATTTTTGGTAGAGATGGGGGTTTCACCATGTTGGCCAGGCTGGTCTCGAACTCCTGACCTCTTGACCTGCCCGCTCAGCCTCCCAAAGTGCTGGGATTACAGGCGTGAGCTACCACAGCCAGCTAATTTTTGTAGAGACAGGGCTTCCATGTTCCCCTGGCTGGTCTCGAACTCCTGGGCTCAAGCAATCTACCCACCTTGGCCTCCCAAAGTGCTGGGATTACAGGCAAGAGCCACCATGCCCTGCCAGGATCATTTTTAATACTCGAGAAAAAGAGGCACTGAGACCGAGCGTGGTGGCTCACGCCTGTAATCCCAGCACTTTGGGAGGCCGAGGCGGGTGGATCACGAGGTCAAGAGATTGAGACCATCCTGGCTAACACGGTGAAACCCCGTCTCTAGTAAAAAAAAAAATACAAAAAATTAGCTGGGCGTGGTGGCGGGCGCCTGTAGTCCCAGCTACTCGGGAGGCTGAGGCAGAAGAATGGCATGAACCCGGGAGGCGGAGCTTGCAATGAGCCGAGATCACGCCACTGCACTCCAGCCTGGGCAACAGAGCGAGACTCCGTCTCGAAAAAAAAAGAAAGAAAAAGAAAAAGAGGCACTGAACCATGTGAAGTGCTATTTAAAAAAAAAAAAAAAAAAAAAAAGCAGAGTCCAGCTGAGTGCTGTGGCTCACGCCTGTAATCCCAACACTTTGGGAAGCCAAGGCGGGTGGATCACCTGAGGTCAGGAGTTCGAGACCAGCCTGGCCAACATGGCGAAACCCCGTCTCTACTGAAAATACAAAAATTAGCCAGGTGTGGTGATGCACACCTGTAACCCCAGCTACTTGGAAGGCTGAGACAGGGGAATCGCTTGAGCAGGGGAGGCGGAGGTTGCAGATCACACCGCTGCACTCCAGCCTGGGCGACAGAGCGAGACTCTGTCTCAAAAACAAAGAACAAACAAACAAGGAACAGAGGGGGCTTTGAGCTGTAATTCTGTAAGACCAAGGTACCAGGACCCCCCTTCTTCCCTGACCCCAAGCACACACAGATAACTGGAATCTTCATTTCAATCTTATAAATCTGCAGTTGAGCCACACACCGTTCCTTGTCAATCAAGAAGCCACTGAGGTCATTTCTAGGCCAAATTCACTTCAAATGTAGAAGGGCGGTGAGCACAGCGACCCCCAGCCATCTCGAGAGACCCCTGCCCCATCACTCTGAGGAAGACACTTGAGCCTCTCACTCTTGCTCCCTAGAACCCAGGCAAGCTCCTAAATCTGAGAAGTGCACCCAACGATCTGAGACCTGAAAGGTGACAGATACCAACCCAGGTGCCCATACAGATAGGCAGGAAGCATCAACGGGAAGCCACTAGTCAGAGTCTAGAGTCCCCGCTGCACCCCTGTCTGCAGAGAAAATACTTTGCACCACGTTACAGGGACGCGGCGGGCTTCTCCATCAGACCCAGATTTGGGGAGTGTTGGGAAAGAATTCCAGGGTACGTCGTAAGTCCCTCAGGTGAAATGGCTTTTCCTCCATCACCCACCCCCCACGTCATTCAGCAAGCAGGCTCCAGGGAGAAGTGGGCTGGGGCTGAAACTGAGCATCCAGAGATAGAAGATGGAGTGGGACGTGGGCACGGAGGGGGAATGTCCCAGGGCTGCAGGGGCCCAGCCAAGGAACCGGGGCACTGAGAAAGGGGTCTCGGAGGAGCCTGGACCCTCAGGGGACGGAGAGACGGGGACAACTCTGGCGATCAGGAATGCACGAGCGAAGGGGGAGACAGCTTGTGCCTTCCGAGACAGGGTAGGAGTCTTGGGGACAGGATGCGGGAAGGACGGGAGCAGGGGCAAGGCCAGGGTCAGGATGGGAAGGACGGGGCGGGGTAGGGGTCGGGATAGAAAGGATGCAAGGGAACCCGGGTCGGGATGGAAGAACCCAGGGAGACCGAGGCCGCCGAGGCAGAAGCAGAGCGGAGACAGTCGCGGACAGTACCTCTCCGGAGCTGGCCATGTCGCCGGCGGGTCCGAACCGCGGCCGCGGGATCCGCAACCCCGGGCCTCCCACCTGCCCGGCTAGGGATGCTCGAAGCCGGCGCGTCCACGGCTCAACCGAGACCCCGGCAAGGAGCGGGCTCTCGTCACTTCCGGCGCCCGCCGACACGCACTTCCGTTCGTCCGCAGGCGGGCCCTAGGCGGCCGCCATGTTGAATGTGGCTCCGCCCGGGGAGCTGCTGGAGCACGAGGGAGCCAAGAAGGGCTCCAAGGACCTCTGCCTCTTCTCTGAGCTCGTTCTTAGGCCCCTCTGCCGTCTGCACGCTCCTTTCCAGCCACCCGGACTCCCGATGCCGGCCTAGCACGTTCCTCGCGCTAGGCTTTTGCATCTGCCCTTCCCACTGCCTTTCGTGTGCAAATGCCACAGGTCGTGAGCACCGCACTCCTCATGGAATAGCGTCGCCTCCTCTCTACCTTCACACACGCCCCGAAACTTGCCTCTCATCCTGTGTCTCTATAGATTTTTGCACCATCTGACCGACGGTATCTTTTTTTTTTTTTTTGATCCTCCTCTAATAAACTGTAAGCAGGGACAGGATTTCTCAATACCTGAAACTATCCCTGGAATGTGATAGACACTGACTGAATACATATTTGCTAAGTAAACATGAATGTATGCACCCTCATACTTAAGCGTTTGCGTTTTAAAATAATTAGACCCGGCCGGGCTTGGTGGCTCATGCCAGTAACCCCAGCACTTTGGGAGGCCGAGGCGGGCGGATCGCCTGAGGTCAGGAGTTTGAGACTAGCCCGGCCAACATGGTAAAACCCCGTCTCTACTAAAACTACAAAAATTAGCTGGGCGTGGTGGCGCACGCCTGTAGTCCCAGCTATTCGGGAGGCTGAGGCAGGAGAATTGCTTGAACCCGGGAGACGGAGGTTGCAGTAGCTGAGATCTGGCCACTGCACTCCAGATGGAGCAACAGAGTGAGACTCCGTCTCAAAATACATACATACATACATACATACATACATACATACATACATACATACTTAGAGCCGACAGGATGGCTCACGCCTGTAATTCCAGCATTTCAGGAGGCCCAAGTGGGAGGATCCCTTGAGGCCAGTCGTTCCAGACCAGCCTGGGCAACACAGCAAGAACCCCCACGCCCTCTACAAAAAATAAACATTTCCTGGAGACTGAGGGGGAGGATCGCTTGAGCCCAGGAGTTCCAGGCTGCAGTGAGCTGAGATTGCGCCACTCCACTCCAGCCTGGATGACAGAGCAAGACTCTTGTCTCCTCAACAAATAAATACATAAAAATATTTTACTAATAAAAATCCCTGGGGAAAGTTCATTCTCTGGAATCAAAAGAACTGGGTTTGAGGCCAAGCACAGTGGCTCATGCCTGTAATCCCAGCACTTTGGGAGGCTGAGGCAGGAGGATCGCTTGAGCCCAGGAGTTTGAGACCAGCCTGGGCAACACAGCAAGACTTCTTTCTACAAAAAAATAAGACGAAGAAAGAAAAAAAAAAAAAAGAAAGGCCAGGCACGGTGGCTCATGCCTGTAATCCCAGCACTTTGGGAGGCCGAGGCAGGTGAATCACCTGAGGTCAGGAGTTCGAGACTAGCCTGACCCCGTCTCTACTAAAAAAATAAATACAAAAATTAGCCAGGCGTGGTGGTGTGCACCTGTAATCCCAGCTACTTGGGAGGCTCAGGCAGCAGAATTGCTTGAACCCAGGAGATGGAGGTTGCAGTGAGCCAAGATGGTACCTCCAACCTGAGCAACAGAGCGAGACTCCATTTCAAAAAAATAAAATAAAATCTTAAAATCATGAAAAAAAAAAAAAAAAGAAGAAAGAAAGAAAAAAGAACAGGGTTTGAATACTGGAACTAATTCTGGGTGACCCTAAGCAAGTGTATTCATTTTCTAGGGTTGGCCTAACAAAGTTTCACAAACGGGGTAGCGTAAACAGCAGAAATGTCTTCTCTCACAGTTCCAGAGGCCAGAAATTGTAAATAAAGATGATAGTGGATCATGCTCCCTTCAAAGGCTCTAGAGGATCCTCCCTTGCTTTTTCCTTTTAATTATATATATATATATACACATATATAAATATACATATATTCATATTTTTTTGTTCAGATGGAGTCTCGCTCTGTCGCCCAGGCTGGAGTACAGTGGCGTGATCTCAGCTCACTGCAAGCTCCACCTCCCGGATTCACGCCATTTTCCTGCCTCAGCCTCCCAAGTAGCTGGGACTACAGGCGCCTGCCACCACGCCCAGCTAATTTTTTGTATTTTTAGTAGAGACGGGGTTTCACTGTGTTAGCCAGGATGGTCTCGATCTCCTGACCTCGTGATCTGCCCACCTCGGCCTCCTAAAGTGCTGGGATTACAGGCGTGAGCCACCACGCCCGGCCAATTTCATATATTTTTTAATAGAGACAGGGTCTTGTTGTGTTACCCAGTCTGATCTTGAACTCCTGGGTTCAAGTGATCCTCCTGCCTCAGCCTCCCAAAGTGCTGGGATTACAGGTGTGAACCACCATGCCAACATTTTTCGTAGCTTGGGTGGTTCCCTGAAATCCTTGGAGTCCCTCGGCCTGCAGCTCATTACTGCAATGTCTTCCTCGGTCTTCAGGTGGCCGTCTCCCCACTGTCTCTCTATGTGTCCTCTCCTCGTCTTCTAAGGACACCAGTCATGTTGGATTTAAGGGCTCGTCTTTTTTTTTTTTTTTTTTTTTTGAGACGGAGTCTGGCTCTGTCGCCCAGGCTGGAGTGCAATGGCGTGATCTTGGCTCACTGCAACCTCCGCCTCCCGGGTTCAAGCGATTCTCCTGCCTCAGCCTCCCGAGTAGCTGGGATTACAGGCACGTGCCACCACACCCAGCTCATTTTTGTATTTTTAGTAGATACGGGGTCTCACCACTTTGGCCAGGATGGTTTCGGTCTCTTGACCTTGTGATCCGCCCGCCTCGGCCTCCCAAAGTGCTAGGATTACAGGCGTGAGCCACCGCAACCGGCCAGGGCTCATCTTAATCCAGCATGATTTCACCTTAACTAATTGCAATCCAACATGATTTCACCTTAACTAATTACATCTGCAAAGACCCCATTACAAATAAGGCCATATTCTAGGCCGGGGGCCGTGGCTCATGCCTGTAATCCCAGCACTTTGGGACGCCGAGGCAGGCAGATCACGAGGTCAGGAGATGGAGACCATCCTGGCTAACACGGTGAAACCCATCTCTACTAAAAATACAAAAAATTAGCTGGGCATGGTGGCAGGCGCCTGTAGTCCCAGCTACTTGGGAGGCTGAGGCAGGAGAATGGCATGAACCTGCGAGGCGGAGCTTGCAATCAGCGGAGATCGCGCCACTGCACTCCAGCCTGGGCGACGAGCAAGACTCCGTCTCAATAAATAAATAAATAAATAAGGCCGTATTCTGAGGTTCCAGGTGGACATGAATATCTGGCGGACACTGTTTACCCTAGCACATTGAGTTTCATCTCATAACCCCCAGGCCTCTTTCCCCCTCCAACTTCATAGGCTTGATCCACTTATTAGTATGAAGAGGTCTCTGGTGAGCTCCAATTGTGGATCACGGGGGTGGCTGGGGAACAGAGGGACAGTCCTTGCCCCCAAAGAGCTCATGGTTTCGTCCACAGTAAAGTACAACTTTAGGTATCACAAAAATGAGTGTTGGGGCGGGTGTAGTGGCTCACACCTGTAATCCCAGAACTTTGGGAGGCCGAGGAGGACAGATCACCTGAGGTCAGGAGTTCAAGACCAGCCTGGCCAACATTCAAAACCTCGTCACTACTAAATATACAAAAATTAGCCAGGCATGGTGGCAGGCGCCTGTAATCCCAGGTACTCGGGAGGCTGAGACAGGAGACTCTCTTGAACCTGGGAGGCAGAGGTTGCAGTGAGCCAAGATCACGCCACCGCACTCCAGCCTGGGCAATAAGAGCGAAACTCTGCCTCAAAAAAAAAAAAAAAATAGTGTTAATGATAGTTCCCATTGTTTGCTATTGGGGCCTAATTCTGGCCCAGGCAAGCATCTGGGAGAGTTTCACAGAACCCTGAAGTTTCTCTCCTCCAGGCCTCCTGCCACCTGCCTGTCCTCCTCCTTTCTCCTCTGCCCAGCCACTCTGGTCCATGATGTGTGAAACACTCAAGGTCTCATCTACGCACTTCAAGGGTCCCTTCTCTGGGGAAAATACTTTCCCCCTGGTCTTGCTGGTTCTGGCCATATCTCAAATGTCGCATCTTCCTAGCACGTCTTCCCTGGAATTCTCTTTCCCAGCCTCTCTGACCCATTCCTCCTTTTTTCCCTATAATCTGTCACAAGATGTGCTTTTCTTTTTTTTTGTTTTGTCTTTTCTTTTTTGAGATGGAGTTTCGCTCTCGTTGCCCAGGCTGGGGTGCAACGGCACGATCTTGGCTCACCACAACCTCTGCCTCCCAGGTTCAAGCAATTCTCCTGCCTCAGCCTCCCGAGTAACTGGGATTACAGGCATGCCTGGCTAATTTTGTTTTTTTGTTTTTTTTTTTTGAGACGGAGTCTCGCTCTGTCGCCCAGGCTGGAGTGCAGTGGCAGGATCTCGGCTCACTGCAAGCTCCGCCTTCCGGGTTCACGCCATTCTCCTGCCTTAGCCTCCCGAGTAGCTGGGACTACAGGTGCCCGCCACTGCGCCCAGCTAATTTTTTGTATTTTTAGTAGAGACGGGGTTTCACTGTGGTCTCGATCTCCTGACCTCGTGATCCGCCCACCTCTGCCTCCCAAAGTGCTGGGATTACAGGCGTGAGCCACCGCGCCCGGCGAATTTTGTATTTTTAGTAGAGACGGGGTTTCTCCATGCTGAGGCTGGTCTCCAGTTCCTGACCTCAGGTGATCTGCCCACCTCGGCCTCCCAAAGTGCTGGGATTACAGGCATGAGCCACCGCTCCTGGCCACAAGATATGTTTTTCATTGCAGCAGTCCTTCCCTTCCCCTTTCCCTCCCTTTCCCCTTCTCCTCCCCCCCCTCCCTTTTTTTCCTTTCCTAGACAGGATCTTGCTCTGTTATCCAGGCTGGAGCGCAATGGCACAATCACAGCTCTCTGCAGCCTCAACTCCTGGACTGAAGCAGTCCTCCCACCTCAGCCTCCCAAGGGAGAGCTGGGACCACAGGCATGCACCACAATGTCCAGCTAATTTTGTTTATTTTTTGTACTGACAGGGTCTCACTTTGTTGCCCAGGCTGATCTCAAACTCCTGGGCTGAAGCAATCCTCCCACCTCCCAAAGTGCTGGGATTACAGGCATGAGCCACTCTGCCCAGCCTGACCTGTTTATTTTCTGTCCTCCACTAGAACAGTGCTTGGCAGTAGCAGGCCCTTGATCGATGTTTGCCAAATAAATGGTGAATTGAATGAGATGATGCATCTCATGTCCAGTGCAGAGGAGTGATTCAATCA
This sequence comes from Pan troglodytes, assembly GCF_028858775.2. Lineage (NCBI taxonomy): Eukaryota > Metazoa > Chordata > Mammalia > Primates > Hominidae > Pan > Pan troglodytes. The sequence goes on from NC_072404.2 coordinate 11,450,976, forward strand.
ACAGAAACTATAACCACTAATACTGTTATGAATTCTAGTAAGGAAGGACTCCCACATTGCATGGGTGTCCCCAAGTTTCAGGAACATTCAACATGAAAACCAATGAGGCTGGGTGCAGTGGCTCACACCTGTAATCTCAGCACTTTAGTCTCTACTAAAAATACAAAAATTCGCCTGGTGTGATGGCGGGCACCTGTAATCCCAGCTACTCGAGAGGATGAGACGTAAGAATCACTTGAACCCAGGAGGCGGAGGTTGCAGTGAGCCGAGATTGCGCCACTGCACTCCAGCCTGGGTGACAGAGAGAGACTCCATCTTGAAAAAAAAGAAAGATGGAAACCAGTGAGTGTTGGGTGCAAAGACCCCAGGGGCAGAGCCGGTGCCAGCACCTGGCTGCTCTTATTCTCACACAGGCCTTTCTGGGATTGGAGAGGCCGGAATTGGGTGACAGTTCCTCACAGTGTCCCCACAGCTTATGGTGTGAGAGCCCCCTGGAGCACCTGGCTGACTGTGGTGGGCAGTGGGACCCTGAGGCCAGGACAGAGCACTAGGCCCTGTGAGTTCACTGAGACCCTGGCACAGGACCCGGAAATGAGGCAGGCTATGGTAGTGGTCTGTGACCGCCCCACTCTCCACTCCTTTTCAATTCATCCACAGTGGGGTCCGAAGCCAGGCGCAGTGGCTGTAATCCCAGCACTTTGGGAGGCAGAGGTGGGAAGATTCCTTGAGTCCAGGAGTTCGAGACCAGCCTGGGCCAAGTGGCGAAACCCCATTACGACAAAAATTAGCCAGGATGGTTGCAATGCTACCATCTATCTTTCTTTTCTTCCTTTTTTTTTTTTGAGATGGAGTTTCATTCTTGTCTCCCAAGCTGGAGTGCAATGGCATGATCTTAGCTCACTGCAACTTTTGCCCCCTGGGTTCAAGTGGTTCTCCTGCCTCAGCCTCCCAAGTAGCTGGGATTACAGGCACCTGCCACCATACCCAGCTCATTTTTTTGTATTTTTAGTAGAGACGGGGTTTCGCCACATTGGCCAGGCTGGTCCCCAACTCCTGACCTCAGGTGATCCAACCGCCTCGGCCTCCCAAAGTGCTGGGATTACAGGTGTGAGCCACCGCGCCTGGTCGCCATCATCTATCTTTCTTTCCTTTTCTTTTTCTTTCTCTCTTTCTTAAATAGAGAAAGAGTCCCACTGTGTTGCCCAGGCTAGTCTCTAAACTCAAGAATGAATTCTAGGCTGGGCGCTGTGGCTCACGCCTGTAATCCCAGCACTCTGGGAGGCCGAGGCAGGTGGATCATGAGGTCAGGAGTTCGAGACCAGCCTGGTCAACATGGTGAAACCCTGTCTGTACTAAAAATACAAAAATTAGCCTGGTGTGGTGGCACACCCCTATAATCCCAGCTACTCGGCAAGCTGAGGCAGGAGAATTGCTTGAACTCAGGGGGCGGAGGTTGCAGTGAGCCGAGATGGTGACATTGCACTCCAGCCTGGGTGACAGGGCGAGACTCTGTCTCAAAAAAAAAAAAAAGTATGAATTCTAGTGTAAACCGTGGACTCTGGGTGATACCGTGTCAACGCAGTTTCATCAACTGTAACATGTAGCCCTCTGGTGGGCGTGTGGATAGAGGGGGAGTCTGTGGGTGTCTGGGGACAGCGGGTACCTGGGAACTCTGCACTCACCATTCAGTTTTGTTGGGAACCTAAAACTGCTCTAAAAAATAAAGTCTATTAACTTTTTTGGAACTGCGTTTTTGTTTTTTTTTTTGAGACGGAGTTTTGCTCATGTCGCCCAGGCTGGAGTGCAATGGTGCAATCTCAGCTCACTGCAACCTCTGCCTCCCAGGTTCAAGCAATTCTCCAGCCTTGCCTCCTGAGTAGCTGGGATTACAGGCATGTGCTACCACACCCAGCTAATTTTTTTTTTTCCCCAAGACAGAGTCTAACTCTGTCACCCAGGCCGGAGTGCAATGGCGCGATTTTAGCTCACTGAAACCTTCACCTCCCGGGTTCCAGTGATTCTCCTGCCTCAGCCTCCCGACTAGCTGGGATTATAGGCACGTGTCACCATGCCCAGCTAATTTTTGTATTTGTAGTAGGGACGGGGTTTCGCCATTTGGCCAAGCTGCTCTTGAACTCCTGACCTCAAGTGATCCACCCGTCTCAGCCTCCCAAAGTGCTGGGATTACAGGTGTGAGCCACTGGGCCAGGCTTGAACTGCATATCTGGCCTTCTCACTCCTGGGGATCCTCCCACTCATACCTAATGGCCTCAGGGCCGTTGCATGAGCTACTCGCCTTGGTGAGTGGCCCTCACCCCAACTACGGCTAATTTCTCTTCATCTTCCTCACATCCCTTCTGCAGAAGCCCTACCCTTCCCTAGACCATGTCACGATTCCGTCGCATCCTCTGCCATTGTCCCTCAGAATATTCCTAGATGGCATTTATCACTGTGGATAGTTACCACTACTCAGCGTTTTGGCTAAGATCAAGTGTTCCATCATCGTGGGTAATTAAATATGCATTTTTAATTAATTAAATATTTAAGTAATTAGTCATATTTGATTAATTAAATATTTGCATTTAATTACAGGTGGCTCATACGTGTAATCCCAGTACTTTGGAAGGTGGAGGCAAGAGGACTGCTTGAGGCCAGGAGTTTCAGATCAGCCCAAGCAATAGAGCGAGACCTCCATCTCTACAAAAGATTTTTAAAAATTAGCCAGGTGAGGCCGGGTGCGGCGGCTCACGCCTGTAATCCCAGCACTTTGGGAGGCTGAGGTGGGCGGATCATTTGAGGTCAGGAGTTCGAGACCAGCCTGACCAACATGGTGAAACTCCATCTCTAGGCCGGGCATGGTGGCTCACGCCTGTAATCCCAACCCTTTGGGAGGCCGAGGCGGGCAGATCACGAGGACAGGAGATCGAGACCATCCTGGCTAACATGGTGAAACCCCATCTCTACTAAAAATACAAAAAATTAGCCGAGCGTGGTGGCAGGTGCCTGTACTCCCAGCTACTTGGGAGGCTGAGGCAGGAGAATGGCGTGAACCCGGGAGGCGAAGGCTGCAGTGAGCCGAGATCGCCCCACTGCACTCCAGCCTGGGCGACAGAGCAAGACTCTGTCTCAGAAAAAAAAAAAAAAAAAGGAAAGTCTTGGCCAGGCGCAGTGGCTCATGCTGGTAATCCCAGCCCTCTAGGAGACCAACAGATAGAAGGATCACTTGAGGCCAGGAGTTCGAGGCTGCAGTGAGCGACGATTACACCACTGCACTAAGCCTGGGCAACAGAACAAGATCACATCTCTAAAAATAAAAATAAAATAGCCAGGCTTAGTGGCTCACACCTGTAATCCCAGAACTTCAGGAGGCCGAGACAGGTGGATTACCTGAGGTTAGTAGTTCGAGACCAGTCTGGCCAGCATAGTGAAACCCCATCTCTACTAAAAATACAAAAAAAATTAGCCTGGTGTGATGGCGTGTGCCTGAAATCCCGGCTACTCAAGAGGCTGAGACAGGAGAATCGCTTGAACCCAAGAGGCAGAGGTTGCAGTGAGCCGAGAACACGCCATTGCACTCTAGCCTGGGTGACAAGAGTGAAACTCCATCTAAAAAAATAAATAAATAAAATAAAAGGGCCTCATGCCTGTAATCCCAGCACTTCGGGAGGCCAAGGCGGGCGGATCACCTGAGGTCAGGAGTTTGAGACCAGCCTGTACAATATAACGAAACCCTGTGTCTACTAAAAACACAAAAATTAGCCAGGCATGGTGGCACGTGCCTGTAGTCCCAGCTACAAGGGAGGCTGAGACAAGAGAATTGCTTAAACCCGAGAGGCAGAGGTTGCAGTGAGCCGAGATCGCACCACTGCACTCCAGCCTGCGTGACAGAGCGAGACTCTGTCTCAAAAAAATAACAAGAATAAAATAAAATGAAAGTACTGATGGAGTGCACCCGCTACAGTCACCCTCCAGTTGTCACTGATATGCCCAATTCTCAAATGGGGACATGGGCAGTGATGTGACTTCCCAAAGCCACATAGACAACGTGTCTGACAATCAACCCATGCTCCGTTCTGTCTTGGAGGTTGTATCTCCTCTTTGGGCCTGTGTCCCCAGTCAATCCATGCCTCGGAGACACACCACCTCCCCAGGGGACTCCTCTGGCCTCCGGAGCCAGCTCAAGCATTCTTCCTCCAGGAAGCCCTCTGGGGAAGCCTACTCAAGAGTGACGGCCCAATTAGCCAGGCATGGTGGTCCACACCTGTAGTCCCAGCTACATGGGAGGTCGAGGTGGGAGGATTGTGTGAGTCCAGGAGTTGGAGGTTACAGTAAACTATGATCACAGTGCTGCACTCCAGCCTGGGTGACAGAGTGAGACTCTGATTGTAAAAAATGAAATAGGCTGGACGTGATGGCTCACACCTGCAAACCCAGCACTTTGGGGAGCCAAGACGAGTGGATGGCTTGAGGCCAGAAGTTCAAGACCAGCCTGGGCAATATAGCAAGACCCCATCTCTACAAAAAATAAAACAACAGAAAAAGAGTGACAGCTCCTCTCTCCCTACCCCCATGTGTACCCATGTTCAATGATCCTTTGCTTTTTTTTTTTTTGAAATGGAGTCTCACTGTGTTGCCCAGGCTAGAGTGCAGTGGTGCAATCTCAGCTCACTGCAACCTCCACCTCCCAAGTTCAAGCGATTCTCCCGCCTCAGCCTCCTGAGCAGCTGGGATTACAGGTGTGCACCACTATGCCCAGATAATTTTTTGTATTTTCAGTAGAGATGGGGTTTCACCACGATGGCCAGGCTGGTCTCGAACTCCTGACCTCATGTGATCCAACTGCCTCTGTCTCCCAAAGTGCTGGGATGAACTCTTGACTTCACGTGATCCGACTGCCTCAGTCTCCCAAAGTGCTAGGATGACAGGCGTGAGACACTGCACCTGGCTCCTTTGTTTTTTTGGGGGAGGGGACAGAGTCTCACTCTGTCTCCCAGGCTGGAGTGCAGTGACGCAATCTTGGCTCACTGCAACCTCTGCCTCCTAGATTCAAGTGATTCTTCTGCCTCAGCCTCCCGAGTAGCTAGGATTACAGGTGCACGCCACCCTGCCTGGCTAATTTTTGTGTTTTTAATAGAGATGAGGTCTCACCATGTTGGTCAGGCTGGTCTCCCTTTGCTTTTTAAAATCTGTGTTTCTGGCCCTCTTCCTCTTTCTCTTGGAGTAGGTGGTGGCAGCAGACGCTTGTGCAGCTATACGCAAGATTAAGGCTGGGACTTCCTTGGCAAGAAGCAGGAGCTGCTGAAGTTGCTGGTCAACCTATGGGTGAAGCTGTCCCAGCTGTGCATCACCAATGTCAGCAGTCCCGTCTTTTTGACACCAGGGACCAGTTTCATGGAAGATAATTTTCCCATGAATGGGGGCAGGGGGATGGTTTTGGGATGATTCAAGCACATTACGCTTATTGGGTACACCATCTCTATTATTACATTCTAATATATGATAAAATAATTCTACAACTCATCATGATATAGGATCAATGAGAGCCCTGAGCTTCTTTCCCTGCAACTAGATAGTCTCATCTGGGGGTGATGGGAGACAGTGACAGATCATCAGTCATTAGATGCTCATAAGGAGTGCACAACCGCCGGGCGTGGTGGCTCACGCCTGTAATCCCAGCATTTTGGGAGGCCAAGGCGGGTGGATCACCTGAGTTCAGGAGTTTAAGACCAGCCTGGCCAACATGGCAAAACCCTGTATCTGTGAAAAATACAAAAACTAACCAGGCGTGGTGACACATGCCTGTAATCCCAGCTACTCAGGAGACTGAGACAGGAGAATCGCTTGAACCCAGGAGGCAAAAGTTGCAGTAAGCCAAGATCACACCACACCACTGCACTCCAGCCTGGGTGACAGAACAAGACTCCATCTCAAAAAAAAGAAAAAAATTGAGACAGGATCTCACTATGCTGCCTAGGCTGCATTTGGGATCAAATGACCCACCTGCCTCAGCCTCCCAAAGTGCTGCGATTACAGGCGCAAGCCACCACGCCTGCCTGGCCTATTTTAATTTTTAAGAGTCAGGGTCTTGTTCTGTCACCCAGGCTGGAGTGCAGTGGTGCAATCATAGCTCACTGCAGCCTTGAGCTCCTGGGCTCAAGTGATCCTCCCACCTCAGCTTCCCAAAGTGCTGGGATTACAGGCATGCGTCACCACAGCAGGCCCAATTAGATAAGGTTTGAAGTATGTCTACACCTGCAAGACCACCACCACAATCGACATAATGAACATCACCCGATGCTCGTGTTCATCAAAGTCTCTGCTCTCTCTTCCTATGATCACAGCATGTCACTGTACACTCATTTGTTTGCCTTCGTGCTTGTGATGTCTTCCCCATTAAACTGGGTGCCTGGTGAGGACACGGAACACAACTGGTTGGTTCTCCTCTATACCCGCACTATCTGGCACAAATAGTGATTGGATGGATGGATGGATGGATGAATGAATGAGCAAATGAATGAATGAATGAGCAAATGAATTAAGTCCTCAATGAATGAATGAATGAATGAATGGGCAAATGAATTAAGTCCTCACTTCCAGACTGACAGCTCCTCCAGGGCAGGGTCCTTGTCCAGGTCATCTCAGTAGCCTCCCCCACCGTAGAGTGGTCACTCAATGAATGGGGGTTGAATGATTAAGTGGCCCAAGGTGGCCCAGGGCTCACCACTGCAGAAATCAGAACAAAAAAGCTAGAACCACCCCAGAGAGCCCTTCAGGGGACCTCCAAGGTAACACAGGAGGAAGGGTACCACCTTCCTCTCTGCCAGTAGGCCACTGTGCACAGTTGAGAGTCCAGGCTTCCTGGGGGGACCGGATCATTTCCAGAACAACTGCTATGCACCAGGTGGTGTTTGGGGTAAACGGCATCCCTGCAAGGGATCCTCACCCCCTTTTCTTCCTTCATTCTCTGCTGGTGTCAATCACAGCTTCTAGCAGAGGGAAGGCAGGCCAGGCTTGGTTTCTTCTTGCGAGAGTATTTAACTCAGGGCCCTGGAGAACAATGAGAATCTGACCTGCAACTAGCTGGGCGTGCTGGGGCATGCCTGTGTAGTTTCAGCTACTTGGGAGGCTGAGGCAGGAGAATTGCTTGAGCCCAAAGTTGAGGCTGCAGTGAGCCATGGTTGTGCCATTACACTCCAGCCTGGGCAACACAAGACCCCGTCTCAAAAGTAAAAAAAGAACCTGGCCTGCAGTGCCAGGCAGGCCCTGAGGTCCAGGAGCCTGGGTATCTCCCTCTGCAGCATGGGTCACGAACAAACTGGGCCCTGAGAGGCCACGGGATGGCGCCCAGTCTCCAGTCACAAGGCAGAATCCAGACCTCAGCCCATAGCTAACCAGAGCTGTCTGCAGGCCAGATATGGCCCCATGGACCCCCCACCCCAACTTGACTTTGATTCCAGGTCCCCCTCTGTCTGGGTGAACAGGTAGGAGTTGCGGCCTCTCCTAAGCCTATGGGAGCCTGGGTCAGGCTGACCCTCAAGGCTGACAGCCACGATCCCATAGGTGAAGGCAAAGGTGTGGCAGCTAGGAACACCCCCACTCAAGGGAACGCCATGCCCAGCTACCCTGAGACAGCCCCACTCCCAGGAAATGCAGGTGCCAACCAGCCCCAGTGAGGCATGGCACCTGAGCCACCAGACACCCCCAAATAGTCCCTTCCCACCTCAAGCATCTGCACTCTGGGTGAACCCAGAAAAACTGGGGTACCTGGGGAGACGTAGAAGGGCCAGGCCAGGAACTCCCCAATAAGCAGGAACAGAGACCTGACCCCTGAGCCTCCCCCACCCTCTAAGGCTGCTCAATGTCAAGGCAGGAGGGATCTCCACACACCTGCACTCTGGGTAAGGACAAGTTGGCCCCCACTGCCCCACCCTTTTGCAGGGTTCACCCTCCTGCAGGGTTCACCCTCTGCTGCCCACAACCCAGCCACACCACAAAGTCACACTTGGCCTCATTTTTAAGGTGTGCACTTTTATTCAACTGGTCTCAAGTCAGTGTACAGGTAAGCCCTGGCTGCCTCCACCCACTCCCAGGGAGACCAAAAGCCTTCATACATCTCAAGTTGGGGGACAAAAAAGGGGGAAGGGGGGGCACGAAGGCTCATCATTCAAAATAAAACAAAATAAAAAAGTATTAAGGCGAAGATTAAAAAAATTTTGCATTACATAATTTACACAAAAGCAATGCTATCACCTCCCCTGTGTGGACTCGGGAGAGGACTGGGCCATTCTCCTTAGAGAGAAGTGGGGTGGCTTTTAGGATGGCAAGGGACTTCCTGTAACAATGCATCTCATATTTGGAATGACTATTAAAAAAAGAACAATGTGCAATCAAAGTCCTCGGCCACATTGTGAACTTTGGGGGATGCTCGCTCCAACCGACTGCTGTCACCTTCACCGTTCCAGTTTTTAAATCCTGAGTCAAGCCAAAAAAAAAAAAAAACCAAAACAAAACAAAAAAAACAAATAAAGCCATGCCAATCTCATCTTGTTTTCTGCGCAAGTTAGGTTTTGTCAAGAAAGGGTGTAACGCAACTAAGTCACAGTCCGCCTAGAAGCATTTGCGGTGGACGATGGAGGGGCCGGACTCGTCATACTCCTGCTTGCTGATCCACATCTGCTGGAAGGTGGACAGCGAGGCCAGGATGGAGCCGCCGATCCACACGGAGTACTTGCGCTCAGGAGGAGCAATGATCTGAGGAGGGAAGGGGACAGGCAGTGAGGACCCTGGATGTGACAGCTCCCCACACACCACAGGACCCAACAGCCGACCTGCCCAGGTCAGCTCAGGCAGGAAAGACACCCACCTTGATCTTCATTGTGCTGGGTGCCAGGGCAGTGATCTCCTTCTGCATCCTGTCGGCAATGCCAGGGTACATGGTGGTGCCGCCAGACAGCACTGTGTTGGCGTACAGGTCTTTGCGGATGTCCACGTCACACTTCATGATGGAGTTGAAGGTAGTTTCGTGGATGCCACAGGACTCCATGCCTGAGAGGGAAATGAGGGAAGGACTTAGCTTCCACAGCACAGCCCCGAGGGGTGACCCTCATGTCAGGCAGAGCCAGGAGGTAGCTTCCACAGCACAGCCCCGAGGGGTGACCCTCATGTCAGGCAGAGCCAGGAGGCAGTCTCCACTCACCCAGGAAGGAAGGCTGGAAGAGTGCCTCAGGGCAGCGGAACCGCTCATTGCCAATGGTGATGACCTGGCCGTCAGGCAGCTCGTAGCTCTTCTCCAGGGAGGAGCTGGAAGCAGCCGTGGCCATCTCCTGCTCGAAGTCCAGGGCGACGTAGCACAGCTTCTCCTTAATGTCACGCACGATTTCCCGCTCGGCCGTGGTGGTGAAGCTGTAGCCGCGCTCGGTGAGGATCTTCATGAGGTAGTCAGTCAGGTCCCGGCCAGCCAGGTCCAGACGCAGGATGGCATGGGGGAGGGCATACCCCTCGTAGATGGGCACAGTGTGGGTGACCCCGTCACCGGAGTCCATCACGATGCCAGTGGTACGGCCAGAGGCGTACAGGGATAGCACAGCCTGGATAGCAACGTACATGGCTGGGGTGTTGAAGGTCTCAAACATGATCTGTAAGGCAGAGATGCACCATGTCACACTGGGGAAGCCACTGGGGACAGCCAGGCCAGACGGGGGACATGCAGAAAGTGCAAAGAACACGGCTAAGTGTGCTGGGGTCTTGGGATGGGGAGTCTGTTCAGACCTACTGTGCGCCTACTTAATACACACTCCAAGGCCGCTTTACACCAGCCTCATGGCCTTGTCACACGAGCCAGTGTTAGTACCTACACCCACAACACTGTCTGTTTTAGACACCTAATCAGAGAGACAAACACCAGAAAAAGAGCTCATCTGGGAAAAAGCAAATAGAACCTGCAGAGTTCCAAAGGAGACTCAGGTCAGAGAAGAGAGTCCTACGGAAAACGGCAGAAGAGAGAACCAGTGAGAAAGGGCGCAGCTCCGGGAGGCCAGGAAGGAGGGAGGCGGCCACCAGAAGAGGTAGCGGGCCACTCACCTGGGTCATCTTCTCGCGGTTGGCCTTGGGGTTCAGGGGGGCCTCGGTGAGCAGCACGGGGTGCTCCTCGGGAGCCACACGCAGCTCATTGTAGAAGGTGTGGTGCCAGATCTTCTCCATGTCGTCCCAGTTGGTGACGATGCCGTGCTCGATAGGGTACTTCAGGGTGAGGATGCCTCTCTTGCTCTGGGCCTCGTCGCCCACATAGGAATCCTTCTGACCCATGCCCACCATCACGCCCTGGGAAGGAAAGGACAAGAAGCCCTGAGCACGGGCGCGGGCCCCACCCCGGAAACCGGGAGGCTCCTGTGCAGAGAAAGCGCCCTTGCCTCCCGCCCGCTCCCGGGGCTGCCCCACCCAGCCAGCTCCCCTACCTGGTGCCTGGGGCGCCCCACGATGGAGGGGAAGACGGCCCGGGGGGCATCGTCGCCCGCGAAGCCGGCCTTGCACATGCCGGAGCCGTTGTCGACAACGAGCGCGGCGATATCATCATCCATGGTGAGCTGCGAGAAAAGCCGGGCGCGCTGTGAGCCGAGGTCGCCCCCGCCCTGCCCACTTCCGGCGCGCCGAGTCCTTAGGCCGCCAGGGGGCGCCGGCGCGCGCCCAGATTGGGGACAAAGGAAGCCGGGCCGGCCGCGTTATTACCATAAAAGGCAAACACTGGTCGGAGGCGTCCCCGCGGCGCGCGGCAGGAAGCCAGGCCCCAACCCCCTCCCAACCGGGCGCCAGCCCCGCCTCCGCCCGGTTCAAACAGCGCCGGGTCGGCGCGCGCGCACGCGGCGGCCACACCCTCAGGCGGCCAGCGGCTCGGGCAGGAAGTGCGCGCAAGCGCCCGGGAGCCGCGGCGACCCCACCCCTTCCGGCCGAGCCCGCCTTCGCCCCAGCCCAGGCCGCGGCACCCCGGGCCCCAGAACGCACGCGCAATTAGCGCCAATTCCCAGCGCGCACGGTTAGCGCCCAAAGCACCAGTGCGCACGCGCAATGGCGCCCCAGCCCCCACCGGGCCTGGCGGGGTCTCCGCCGCGCCCACCCTGCGATCCCCATTGGCAAGAGCCCGGCTCAGACAAAGACCCCGCCGGTTGCCCCCGCCCCGAGAGCGGCACCCCCGGAGCGCGCCTCCCGAGCGCGGTCTCGCGCCTCCGAACTGGCGTGGGGTGTCCCCCATCTCCGGAGGCCCAGGGGCTTCTCCCGCGCCCCCCACGGCGGTCCGGTTCCCCCCCGCCATGCGCCCCCCGCTGCGGCCCAGACGGCTCTGCACGGGCGAAGGGGTCGCGGCCGCCTGCGGCCGGGCCGTGAGCCGCCTGCCCCGGTCGGCTGGTCGGGCTTACCTGGCGGCGGGTGTGGACGGGCGGCGGATCGGCAAAGGCGAGGCTCTGTGCTCGCGGGGCGGACGCGGTCTCGGCGGTGGTGGCGCGTCGCGCCGCCGGGTTTTATAGGGCGCCGCCGCGGCCGCTCGAGCCATAAAAGGCAACTTTCGGAACGGCGCACGCTGATTGGCCCCGCGCCGCTCACTCACCGGCTTCGCCGCACAGTGCAGCATTTTTTTACCCCCTCTCCCCTCCTTTTGCGAAAAAAAAAAAAGAGCGAGAGCGAGATTGAGGAAGAGGAGGAGGGAGAGTTTTGGCGTTGGCCGCCTTGGGGTGCTGGGCCCGGGGGCTGGGGGCGCGCGCCGTGGCCCCCGCGCCCCACGCTGGGCAGTGCCCGGTTCGGCCCCGCATGGCCAGGCCTGCCCCCGGCCTGCCCGTCTCTCGGGCCCCCCACCCACCGCGGGACATCCTAGGTGTGGACATCTCTTGGGCACTGAGCGCCCAGGTGGGGTGGGCCAGGGTCTGCACGGGTGCCAGGGCCCTGGGTTCTGTATGCTCCTGCAGAAGGAGCTCTTGGAGGGCATGGAGTGGCCAGGCAGTCACTCCCCCTTGCCGACTTCAGAGCAACTGCCCTGAAAGCAGGGTCTGAGGACCTCTGGCTGTGGGGCTCAGCTAGCTAAACGTGCTGGGTGGGTCACTAGGGAGAGACCTGGGCTTGAGAGGTAGAGTGTGGTGTTGGGGGAGTCAGGTGGCTTGCGGCCACTTAGAAGTCGCAGGACCACACTCCCCAGGACAGGGCAGGGGCCAGCGGTCCAGTGGCTGGAGGTGGCCTGTGATGAAGGCTACAAACCTACCCAGCCGCAGCCCTGGGAAGGTGGGCGCTACAGGGCAGGGCACCTTTTACCCTGGAGCTGCCTGCTTTTGAGGGTAACAGTCACGCCCAGCCAAGACCAGGCCTGGGGCGTTAGTGGGTGACCTAGGCACTGTGGGGCGGGGGGCTGGGTCTACACAGCCTGGGTCTGGGCCCACCGTCCGTTGTATGTCTGCTATGCGCAGCCACAGCTGAACTGCCCTCCCAGACCATCTGGAGGCCGCTGGGGGACTCTGGGGACCAAAACTCCATGTGCCACAGAGGATTGGGGGCGGGGCGGTGCTAGGAACTCAAAGCCAGCCTGGGAAGACCCTGTCCTTGTCACCCTTTCTTGCCTTGGGTCTGTCCACTGAGTAGCACACAAGACCGGGTGGGCAGGGTCCGTTCTGCTCCGGGAATCAGAGACTGTGTGTACCCAGGTGGTGGGCATGCAGCGATCAGTGGCGTGGGACCACAGAGGGGCATTCGGCTCAGCCTAGAGGAACCTGCCCGCCTCCTCCTCCCCCTCCTTGGAGGTGGTGACAAGAAACTGGATTTTTACACAAAAATAGGAAGAGTGGTGAGGTGGGGGCACCTCAGGCCTGCGGGGCTCTTTGCGGCGCGTAGTAGGTGTTCATTGAGTGTGCGTCGCAACAGGCAAAGATGAGTCCATATAAGGACGTGGAACCTGTGGCCAGGAAGGAGTCTGCTTGTTCCAGTTCACGGTACAAGGCTGCGCTCAGCCAATGGGACCTGCTCCTCCCTTGAAGGTTGCAGAGGCCACAGCTTGGTGGGAAGGATGACCACCACCCAGCCCACAGTGGCAGACACAGGTTCACAGTCCAGAAGACTTGCTGAGCCTCCTCCATCACCACCCCACGCAAGGGCAAACTTCCCCAGCCTGTATACTCCCTGCCTCCTGGGGATGGGACTGTCCTGTCCCTGGCCTTGTATCTTTCAGCTGCAGGCATCTTGCCAGCTGCCTCAGGACCTGCCAACGCTACAGTTCACCGGGCTGGCGTTGTGGGGCGATGGGCGGGGGGCCCTTCTTGCTGCCTGTTGATGAGGGCTGGTTCTGGGGGTTCCTGGAACGTTGAACTGGGTGGAGTGCTGGGGGGGTGGGGTGGGCAGTGGGGATGGGACCGGATCTGCAGAGCAGGGATGAGAGGTTGTCAGGTGGGCGGCTCCAGGCAGCAAGGTGGGGTGCAGAGCAGACCTGATCCCCAGGCAGGACCTGTGTTGCCACTGGGCCTCCATTCAGCTGGCCAAGAGACAGGAGCTCCAGCCCCACCCCGCCCCGGGCTGCAGCATTCCTGGCCTGTCCTCCTGGCTTCTGGTTCTCTCTGTCTGCAGCGGCCACTTCCTAGTGCTCTCCTATGCACCCTTCAAGTCCCATCCCAGAAAGCCCCTCTTTGGGGAAGCCTTTTAGCCTCTGCAGCCACGCCTTCCTCCCTACCTCAGACCAAGGCTTGCAGCTGGCATTTAGAACTGGGCCTCAGCCACCAGGCTGGAGCCCTCCCAGGGTCTCCGTCACCCCCACTCCTTCCCACTACACCCACCCCAGGGCTCCTCGCTGTTGAATGAGTGACTGCCTGGGTGTCCTCAGGTGGCAGGTTGGAGGTGGCCGAGCAGCCTGGGGTGAGGGGCAGGGAGGAGCTGAAGAGAGAAAGCAAGCAGCGGAGCAGGAAAAGAGGAAGTAGAGCTGGCTGGCCAGGGGGCGGGCCGAGCAGGGGAGAAGTGAACAGGTTCTCTTCTGTGCTTGGGAACTTTGCCCTGTAAGGGAGCTTTCGGAGCTGTCACTGGGGCACGCACGCAGCCCCCGGAGAACCCTCGGTTGAACTCAGCCAACGGGACTCCACCTGCCTGGCTGGGACTTTTGTTTTTTCCCCTCCAAGCCTTTGCTTTGGTGACGCCCCCACCCTGCAAGGCCTCCAGGCAACCAACTCTTACAGCGCAGACCCAGGGACCACTCCTTGGCCCTCCCGCAAAACAACCACCCAGCCACCTTGCCCTGGGCACTGCAGCGCCCTCCCTATCCTGCCAGGAGGGAATCCAACCTCCTTTTTATTATTATTACTATTTTTGATACAAGGTCTTGCTCTGATGCCCAGGCTGGAGTGCGATCACAGCTCACTGCAGCCTCGACCTCCTGGGCTCAAAGCCTTCACGAGTAGCTGGGACTATAGGCACACACTTCCAAGCCTGGCTAATTTTTAAATTATCTGTAGAGGTATGGCTTCTCACCATGTTGCCCAGGCTGGTCTCCAGGTCCGGGGGGCTCAAGCGATCCTCCCGCCTCAGCCTCCCAAAGTCCTGGGATTACAGGCATGAGCCACCGTGCCCGTCCTCAAGCTCCATTTTGTAGAGGAAGGAACTGAGACAGAGCTTCCCTCCAAGACTTGAGTTAGCTCCAGGAGGACAGGGACCCTGAACACAGTAGGTGCTCAGTGAGAGGAGAATGAATGAATGAGGGGGGGCAACATTCCAGGAGACACACCCCCATTCACAGACTAGGAAACTGCGTCAGGACTGGTGAAGTGCTCAAGTCCCCAAATGCGGTGGGAAGGACTCTAGGCTCAGGGCCCCTGAGGCGGCAGCCCCGCCTCCTGCCTCACACTGCCCCTCCCTGGTAAAGGGTCCCCTGGAATGTCCCCAGGGCCTGAGTCCAAAGGCTGTTTGAAAGTCTGAATTCCTGGGCCCTACCTCCCTCCTCAGCATTTGTCACCTGAGGCCCAGAGAGGACACCATCAGCCCATGGTCACATGGCAGCAAGTGGGGTCTCTCCCACTGGGGTGTGATGGCTTGTATCTGTAATCCCAGCATTTTGGGAGGCCGAGGAGGGAGGATCGCTTGAGCCCAGGAGTTGGAGACAAGCTTGGGCAACACGGGAGATCCTATCTCTACAAAATCAGCTGGGTGTTGTGGCACGTGCCTGTACTCCCAGCTAATTGGGAGGCTGGGGCGGGAGCATTGCTTCAGCGTGGAAGGTCAAGGTTATAGTGAGCTATGATCAAGTCACTGCATTCCAGCTTGGATGACAGAGGAAGACCCTGTCTCAAAAAAAAAAAAAAAAAAAGAAAAATTAAATTTAAAAATTAGGTGCTCCAGGCTGGGCATGGTGGCTCACGCCTGTAATCCCTACACTTTGGGAGGTCGAGGCGGGTGGATCACCTGAGGTCAAAAATTCAAGATCAGCCTGGCAAACATGATGAAACCTTGTCTCTACTAAAAATACAAAATATTAGTTGGGCATAGTGGTGCGTGCCTGTAATCCCAGCTACTCAGGAGGCTGAGGCAGGAGAATCGCTTGAACCCGGGAGGCGGAGGTTGCAGTGAGCCGAGATTGCGCCACTGCACTCCAGCCTGGGTGACGAGCAAAACTCTGTCTCAAAAAAACAACAACAAAAAAGTTGGGTGCTCCAGCTTTTATTCATTTAAAAATAAAATAGCCGGGCACAGTGGCTCACACCGTAATCCCAGCATTTTGGGAGGCTGAGGCAGGAGGATCTCTTGAGTCCAGGAGTTTTGAGCAGCATAGTGAGACCCTGTTTCTACAAAAAAAAAAAAAAAAAAAAAAAAGACAAAATTAGCTGGGCATGGTGGCATGTGCCTGTAGTCCCAGCTACTGGGGAGGCTAAGGTGGGAGAACTGCCTGAGCCTGAGGGGTGGAGGCTGCAGTGAACCAAGATCATGCCACTGCACTCCAGCCTGGGTGATAGAGACCCTGTCTCCAAAAAAAAAAAAAAAAAAAAAAGTAAAAGAAAAAGAAAAATTAGGTGCTCCAGGTTGATTTATTTAATTTATTTTTAGAGATAAGGTCTCTAAAAATTTGAGAGACAGGGTCTAGCTCTGTGGCCCAGGCTGGAGTGCAGTGGCATGATCACAGCTCACTGCAGCCCTGACCTCCTGGGCTCAAGCGATCCTCCTGTCTCAGCCTCCTGAGTAGCTGGGACGGCAGGGATGCCACCACATCTGACTAACATTTTTATATTTTGTGGAGATGGGGTCTCTCTGCAATATAACAGGGTCTGTCTTCCTGTGTTGCCTGGGCTGGTCTCGAACTGCTGAGCTGAAGTGATCCTCTCACCTTAGCCTCCCAAATTGCTGGGATTAGAGGTGTGAGCCACTGCACCTGGCCTCAGTTTTTTTTTGTTGTTGTTGTTCGTTTTTAGTTGTTGTTGTTTTGAGATGGAGTCTTGCTCTGTCGCCCAGGCTGGACTGCAGTGGCACAATCTCAGCTCACTGCAACCTCTGCCTCCCGGGTTCAGGGTTCAAGCGATTCTCCTGCCTCAGCCTCCTGAGTAGCTGGGACTACTGGCTCGCACCACCACGCCCAGCTAGTTTTTTTTTTTTTTTTTGTATTTTTAGTAGAGATGGAGTTTCACCATGTTGGCCAGGCTGGTCTCAAACTCCTAACTTCAGCTGATCTGCCCACCTTAGCCTCCCAAAGTGCTGGGATTACAGGTGTGAGCCACCATGCCTGGATAGTTCATTTTATTTTTATTTTTATTTTCCTTTTTTTTTTTTTTTTTTGAGCTGGAGTCTTGCTCTGTCACCCAGGCTGGAGTGCAGTGGCACGATCTCCGCTCACTGCAAGCTCCACCCCCCTGGGTTCGCGCCATTCTCCTGCCTCAGCCTCCCCAGTAGCTGGGACTACAGGCGCCCGCCACCACGCCCGGCTAATTTTTTGTATTTTCAGTAGAGACAGGGTTTCACCGTGTTAGCCAGGATGGTCTCGATCTCCTGACCTTGTGATCCGACCGCCTCGGCCTCCCAAAGTGCTGGGATTACAGGCGTGAGCCACCGCGCCCGGCCTATTTTTTCCTTTTTTGAGACAGAGTCTTGCTCTGTCGCCCAGGCTGGAGTGCAATGGCGCCATCTTGGCTCACTGCAACCTCTGCCTCCCAGGTTCAAGCAATTCTCTTGCCTCAGCCTCCTGAGTAGCTGGGATTACAGGCACCCACCACCCCACCCAGGTAATTTTGTATTTTTAGTAGAGATGGGGTTTCACCATGTTGGCCAGGCTGGTCTCAAACTCCCGACCTCAGGTGATCCGTCTGCCTTGGCTTCCCAAAGTGGTGGGATTACAGGTGTAAGCCACCACACCCGGCCTTTATTTATTTATTTATTTATTTATTTTGAGATGGCGTCTCGCCCTCTGTCACCAGGCTGGAGTACAATGGTGCCATCTCAGCTCACTGCAACCTCCACCTCCCGAGTTCAAGCGATTCCCTTGCCTCAGCCTACTGAGTAGCTGGGACTACAGGCGCGTGCCACCACGCCCAGCTAATTTTGTTTGTATTTTAGTAGAGACGGGGTTTCACCATGTTGGCCAGGATGGTCTCCGTCTCCATCTCCTGACCTTGTGATCCGCCCGCCTCAGCCTCCCAAAGTGCTGGGATTACAGGCATGAGCCACCGTACCCAGCCTATTTTACTTTTAAAAATAAAACAGAGTGGGGTCTCTCTGCCTCCTGGCCACCTTCTCAGCCTTAAGGGCCAGCTTCAGGCTGCCTTCTCCAGGAAGCCTGCCATGACTTCCTCCCTCTTCTACTCTAACAGCACAAGGTTTCCTGCTCAGAAAGGGGCAGTGACCCAGCCAGGATCACCCAGTAAGGGCACAGCCAGGAGCTGAAGGGCCTTTTGCCTGGACCAGCTCCTGGATCACACCGCTCCTGCATGCAGCACACCGTCACTGACCAACCAGACATGCTTCCAGAGTTAACTGGCACTATTTTGAGAAATGAGAAAAGCACCCTGAAGAAAGCAAGCACAATTCCTAAGACAGATCTTAAATGAGAGAGAGAGCAAGAGAACAACAAGTTTAATGGCATCAGGAGGAAAAGCAACAGGTTTCCTTCAGAATGAGGTATTAGGGGGTGCTGGGTGTAGTGGCTCACGCCTGTAATCCCAGCACTTTGGGAGGCTGAGGCAGGCAGATCACGAGGTCAGGAGTTTAAGACCAGCCTGGCCAACATAATGAAACCCCACCTCTACTAAAAGTACAAAAATTAACCGAGTATGGTGGTGCACACCTGTAGTCCCAGCTACTCGGGAGGCTGGGGCAGGAGAATCGCTTGAACCTGGGAGGCGGAGGTTTCAGTGAGCCAAGATCGTGCCACTGCACTCCAGCCTGGGCTATAGAGTGAGACTCTGTCTCAAAAAAAAAAAAAAAAAGGAGGGTGTTGGGCCGAATGTGGTGGCTCACGCCCATAATCCCAACACTTTGGGAAGACAAGGTAGGAGGATCACTTGAGTCCAGGAGTTCAAGACCAGCCTGGGCAACATAGCAAGACCTTGTCTCTATATTTAAAAAAAAAAAAAAAAAAAAAGGAAGGTGCTTTTTTAAATTTTTCGAGTCAGGGTCTCACTCTGTCGCCAGGCTGGAGTGCAGTGGTGGAATCTTGGCTCACTCCAGGCTCAACCTTTTGGCCTCCATTGATCCTCCTACCTCAGCCTCCTGACTTACTGGTATTACAGGTGTGTACCACCATGCCCAGTTAATGTTTTGTAGAGACAAAGTTTTGCCATTTGCCCAGGCTGGCCTCCAACTCCTGGGTTAAAGCAATCCACCTGCCTCAGCCTCCCAAAGTGCTGGGATTACAGGCATGAGCCACTGCACGCAGCAGAGAGTGCTGCTTAGAAAGCAGTCAGGGGGCCAGGCGTGGTGGCTCACGCCTGTAATCTCAGCAGTTTGGGAGGCTGAGGCGGGTGGATCACGAGGTCAGGAGATCCAGACCATCCTGGCTAACACAGTGAAACCCCATCTCTACTAAAAATATAAAAAATTAGCCAGGCATGGTGGCGGGCACCTGTAGTCCCAGCTACTTGGGAGGCTGAGGCAGGAGAATGGCATGAACCTGGGAGGTGGAGGTTGCGGTGAGACGAGATCGTGCCACTGCACTCCAGCCTGGGCGACAGAGCAAGACTCCGTCTAAAAAAAAAAAAGAAAAGCAGTCAGGGAGGGCTTCTCAGAGGAGGTGACCAGCAGAGCCTTGGTCCCCACATACACCTGGCCTCCAGACCTAGCCTGGGGTGGTCACCTGGCTGCCTCCAGTAGCTCTGCCCTGGGCCTCTGCAGCTCCTTGGCAGAGGCACCAGGCTAAGGGGAATCCCTGCCCCAGAGGAAGTGGGAACTTCTAACACTTCTTGGGAGAGTTTTAAAAAATCCTTAAAAACTACCCTCTGTCTCCAGCCCGCAGGGTACCCGGAGAAACCCTTCCAGCCTTCCTAGGGAGTTCCTGGACTTGCTTATTTGATTGAATTATTCAGAAAAAGAAAATGCGGTTTCCTGGGCTTCCCCCTTACACACACACACACACACACACACACACACCACACCACACACACACCCCACACACACCACACACACCCCACACACACCCCACACGCACCCCACACACACACCCCACACACACCCCACACGCACCCCACACACACCCCACACGCACCCCCCCCACACACACCCCCCACACACACCCCACACACACCCCACAGACACACACCACACACACACCACACACCCACACACCACACACACACACTGAACCCTTTTTGCTTTCTCTGGACCCATCTGCTATAGGGCCAGCTCTCCCCCTTCTCCAGATGAGAAAGAGACCACATGTGCCGAGAGGAACTGGATCCTTTGGGGCCTGCAGGCCTAGGCTGTGGGCGGTTGGAGGGGGAGGCTGCGGGCACCCTCATCCTCCCCGGGACTCACAACCACTCTCCTAGAGGCCAAGGTAGCCCTTGGGACTCAGGACCCTTCTGGTTGTCCTGAGTGGGGCCTCAGAAGCTGGGTGACAAGTTGGGCCAGGAGAGATGGGGGTCAGTAGCAAGTTCAAGTTCAGGTCAAGTGGGGTTCCCGAGGCCCTGGCTCTGACACCCTCTTGGGGTGCTGCACAGGCCAAGGGTGGGTCCTTCCCATGCTAAGGACTGTCCCAGGCAGTGGCTTCCCTGCCCTGGGCCTCTTGCCCTCAGCTGTGAAAAGGGGCAGGGGGTTACCTAGCTCCCAGGTGGCCCCTGAGAGGGGCCAGTGAGGCGGGGTCTGCAGTCCAGGCCCAGGGTCAGTGCGAGGGACTCGCCCCTTCCTGGCTGGCTGGGCTTATCCCTGACGCTCTCCTGCCTGGCCTGGGACCTCAGAAATGCCCCTTGGAGCTGGGCATAGTGGCTCACGCCTATAATCCCAGCACTTTGGAAGGCTGAGGCGGGCAGATCACCTGAGGTCAGGAGTTCAAGACCAGTCTGGGCAACATGGTGAAACCCCATCTCTACCAAAAATACAAAAAATTAGCTGGGTGTGGTGGCGGGCACATGTATTCCCAGCTACTCGGGAGGCTGAGGCAGGAGAATCAGTTGAACCCAGGAGGTGGAGGTTGCAGTGAGCCGAGATCAAGATCACGCCATTGCACTCCAGCCTGGGCGAGAAGAGCAAAACTCAGGCTCAAAGAAAAAGAAAGAAAGAGACAAAGAGAGAAAGAGAGGCTGGGCACGGTGGCTCACACCTGTAATCCCAGCACTTTGGGAGGCTGAGGCGGGCAGGATCGCCTGAGGTCAGGAGTTCGAGACCAGCCTGGCCAACATGGTGAAACCCCATCTCTACTAAAAATACAAAAATTAGCTGGGTGTGGTGGCGGGCACCTGTAATCCCAGCTACTCGGGAAGCTGAGGCAGGAGAATCCCTTGAACCCGGGAGGTGGAGGTTGCAGTGAGCCGAGATCGCGCCATTGCACTCCAGCCTGGGCGACAAAGAGTGAAATTCCATCTCAAAAAAAAAAGAGAGAGAGAGAAGGAAGGAAGGAAGGAAGGCAGGCAAGCAGGCCCCTTGGGAGGCCAGGCACCTCTCAGCCTCAGTCTCCCTTGTTCTGAGGTGGGGTGAAGATTCCCACCCGTGGTTCTGATGTGGGGGACACGTGATTGGGCTGGGATGGAGCTCACATCCTTCAGCCCCTCGGGGTGCCTGAAGAACTAAGAACGGAGGCCGAAGCACAGTGGCTCATGCCTGTAATCCCAGCAAGCAGGTAGGTGGCTAAATACAAAAATTAGCTGGACCTGTCGGCACATGCCTGTAATCCCAGCTACTCGGGAGGCTAAGGTGGGAGAATTGCTTGGACCCAGGAGGCAGAGGTTGCAGTGAGCCGACATAGCGCCATTGCACTCCAGCCTGGGCAACAAGAGCAAAACTCCATCTCAAAAAAAAAAAGAAAAGAAAAGAAAAAAAGGGAGGATTGCCTGAGCCCAGCAGTTTGAGGCTGCAGTGAGCCATGATCGTACGTCTGCACATCAGCCTGGGAGACAAAGCGAGACCCTTTCTCTAAAAAATAAGTTTTAAAATAAATAAAATAGTCTGGGGCAGTGGCTCCTACCTGTAATCCCAGCACTTTGGGAGGCCATGGTGGGTGGATCACTTGTGGTCACGAGTTCAAGACCAGCCTGGACAACATGTTGAAACTCCATCTCTACTAAAAAAATACAAAAATTACCCAGGCATGGTGGCAGGTGCCTGTAATCCCAGCTACTCGGGAGGCTGAGGCAGGAGAATCGCTTGAACCCAGGAGGTGGAGGTTGCAGTGAGCTGAGATCACACCACTGCACTCCAGCCTCGGCAACAGAGCAAGACTCCACCACACACACACACACACACACACACTTTTTTAATTTAAAAATTAAAAAAAATGTCCCTTGGAGGTGGGGCAGTGGCGGTATGGGTGAGGCCCCCTTGGAGGGGTGGAGAAGGAGAGAAAAGGGAGGTGTTGGGAGGTGCAGGCGGATGGGGCAGCTGTTGACTCAGGAGGCCACTGGCTCACCTGCCTTGGGGCTTAGCCTGTCCTCCTGGCCGCCCCCAGTCCAGAGAGGAGAAGGGAAGACAGAGGCCCCAAGGGCCTACTGTGTGCTGGGCACGTGTCAGGGTGGTGCCCACGTCACCTCATCGAAAGCACCCCACAGCCCTGTCGGCCAAGTGGGACTCTCCCATTTCTCAGATGAGTAAACCGAGGCCAGGGAAAGTGACAGACTTGGCCCTATAGTTAACACGGTTTGGCTATTACCGGGATGTTCTGGAACATGATTATCCAGGTCCTGGCCCAGGGCCACCATTCATGGCGAGCTTCCAAGGGCCCACCAAGTCTTTCAGCCTCTATATGGTTGCTGTTCTCAGCCCCATGTTTCAGATGGGTAAACTGAGGTTTGGAGTGGCCAGTGGGAAGAGGCAGGGCCAGGCTCGGTGGCTGCAGTTGGCCACGCTGCCCTGCCATGGGGCGCATTCAGGGCTCACTTGGTGCTCCTGAGCTGGCATGGGCTCCTGCAGTCCCGGGGCCCGCCTGCCCAAGGGGAAATCCGATCACAGCCACCGCGCAGCATCACCAGGCCCTCCTCAGCCAGAAATCTCTGCCACTGCTGGGCTTGCCAGGAACCTGAGCCGGCCCGTGGGGGACAGGCCCAGCTGTCTGGGCTTCCTGACGTGTCTCCCATGCGCTGCCCCGTGCCAGGTGCTGGGGACAGGAGGGGACCTCCCTGGCATGCACTGTCCACTGGGGACAGGGGCACAGAGCTGGCCAGCCCTGATCCCATGAGACTGGTCCTGTGCAATCCCAGGGAAAGCCCCACACCCAGCCTCAGCGCAGGGAGAGTCCCAGAGGCCTCCCGGTCTTCGATTTTGCCGGCTCAGGCAAGAAGGGGTTTGGGGTTTCTCTTGGGACTTCGGCTTCCGCTGGGGACAAGGCACAGGCAGGGCTCCCTGACCTCCCTGAGGAAGCCCCGCCGCTCCGTTTCCCAGGTCTCTAGGGGGTAATTTTTTTTTTTAGACGGAGTCTCGCTCTGTCACCCAGGCTGGAGTGCAGTGGCGCGATCTAGGCTCACTGTAAGCTCCGCCTCCCGGGTTCACGCCATTCTCCTGCCTCAGCCTTCTGAGTAGCCTATAGGTGCCCGCCACCACGCCCGGCTAACTTTTTTTTGTATTTTTAGTAGAGATGGGGTTTCACCGTGTTAACCAGTATGGTCTCGATCTCCTGACCTCATGATCCGCCCGCCTCGGCCTCCCAAAGTGCTGGGATTACAGGCTTGAGCCACCGCGCCTGGCCTCTAGGGGTAATTTTTGCTACTTAAGTCACCTTGTCTGGCGCAGTGGCTCATGCCTGTAATCCTAGCACTTTGGAAGGCCTAGGCGGGCAGTTCACATAAGGCCAGAAGTTCAAGACCAGCCTGGCCAACATGGCGAAATCCCATCTCTACTAAAAATATAAAAATTAGCAGGGCGTGGTGGCACATGTCTATAATCCCAACTACTCAGGAGGCTGTGGCATGAGAATTGCTTGAAATGGGGAGGTGGAGGTTGCAGTGAGCTGAGATCACACCACTGCACTCCAGCCTGGGCAACAGTAGAGACACCGTCTCAAATAATAATAATAATAATGTCACGCGGGCTCTCCGATAGCCAAGGGCCATCAAGGCCAGAGATGACCAAGGCCCAATGTTGGGACCTCCATACCTTTGTCCCTGGGGCCACCTGGGCTGCACAGACATGTAGCATTGGGGGTGACAGTGGAGAAAGGCACACAGATGTCCCTGAGGCTGTGACCCGGGACATGTAAGGCTGGAGGGCTGGTCCAGGCTCAGGTGGGACTTAGCAGTGAGCCAGCTGTGCACAGGCCAGGGTGCTAAGCGTTGGGCCCTCTTAGCTCAGCAAAGCCGGAATGAAGCCGGGCGCGGTGGCTCACATCTGTAATCCCAGCACTTTGGGAGGCCGAGGCAGGCAGATCACCCGAGATTGGGAGTTCAAGACCAGCCTGACCAACATGGAGAAACCTCGTCTCTACTAAAAATACAAAAAAATTAGCCGGGCTTGGTGGCACATGCCTGTAATCCCAGCTATTCCAGAGGCTGAGGCAGAAGAATTGCTTGAACCCAGGAGGCGGAGGTTTCGGTGAGCCAAGATTGCACCATTGCACTCCAGCCTGGGCAACAAGAGCAAAACTGTGTCTCAAAAAAAAAAAAAAAAAAAAAAGCCAGAGTGAAGAGCGCCCCAGATCCGGTGGAGCTCTACAGAAATAGGCATAGCATCCTTCCCACGCTGCGAGACCCCCAGAATAGTCTTTTGAGGACCCTGATCTTTCCTTCTTGGAGCCACTTTCAGGCTTTATATTAAGTAGGGTTCAGCCATGCCACTCACACACTGGATGTCCTTGGAAAGTGACTCAGCCTCTTCAAGCCCACAAGCCTCAGCAAGGCCCTGTGTGGGTCAGGTGCAGCGGCTCATGCCTCTAATCCCAATCCTTTGGGAGGCTGAGTTGGGAGGTTCGCTTGAGGCCAGGAATTTGAGACTAGCCTGGGCAACATAGTGAGACCCCATCTCTACAGAAAAAATTTTAAAAGTTAGCTGTGTGTGATAACATGTGCCTATGGCCCCAGCTACTCAGGAGGCTGAGGCAGGAGGATCGCTTGAGGCCAGGAGTTTGAGACTAGCTTGGTAAACATGGCAAGACCCCTGTCTCTACAAAAACAAAAAAAGACAAAAAAAAATGACCCTATGTGTATGACACTGACTGGGGAGGGGGGGCTTCCAGGCCTTTCAGGGACTTGTCACAGACCCTCTAGAAGCTGGACACAAAATGAGGAAACCAGGCCAGGCTTGGTGGCTCTTGCCTGTAACCCCAACACTTTGGGGGGCCAAGGCAGGTGGATCACTTAAGGTCAGGAGTTCAAGACCATCCTGGCCAACATGGTGAAACTCCATCTCTACTGAAAATGCAAAAAGTAGCTGGGCACAGTGGCGCATGCCTGTAATCCCAGCTACTCGGGAGGCTGAGGCAGGAGAATCGCTTGAACCCAGGAGGCGGAGGTTGCAGTGAGCCAAGATCACGCCACTGCACTCCAGCCTGGGCGACAGAGCGAGACTGTCTCAAATTAAAAAAAGGGGAGGGCCGGGCGCGGTGGCTCACGCCTGTAATCCCAGCACTTTGGAGGCCGAGGCGGGCGGATCACGAGGTCAGGAGATCGAGACCATCCTGGCTAACACAGTGAAACCCCGTCTCTACTAAAATACACAAAATTAGCCGGGCGTGGTGGCAGGCGCCTATAGTCCCAGCTACTCGGGAGGCTGAGGCAGGAGAATGGTGTGAACCCGGGAGGTGGAGCTTGCAGTGAGCTGAGATTGCACCACTGCACTCCAGCCTGGGCGACAGAGTGAGACTCCGTCTCAAAAAAAAAAAAAAAAAGGTGGGGGAAACCAGGCTCAGAGATGATCGAAGTCTCAGCCAGAATCACACAGCACACATGGCAATCCAGAGCCCAGGCCTGGAGGGCCGGGTAGGGGGGCTGCACCTTGCATGCCGCTGGGATATTGAGGACAATTTGAGTCTTCTTTTTTTATTTTTATTTATTTATTGATTGATACAGAGTCGCTCTGTCGCCCAGGCTGGAGTGCAGTGGCACCATCTCAGCTCACTGCAACCTCTACCTCCCGGGTTCAACTGATTCTTCTGCCTCAGCCTCCCGAGTAGCTGGGACTACAGACGCCTGCCACCATGCCCAGCTAATTTTTGTATTTTTAGTAGAGATGGGGTTTCACCATGTTGGCCACGCTGCTCTTGAACTCCTGACCTCAGGAGATCTGCCCACCTCGGCCTCCCAAAGGGCTGGGATTACAGGCGTGAGCCACCAAGCCCGGCCACAGTTTGAATCTTCTGCTGGGCCAGGCTGGTCTGTCCAGGGGGGATGCAGGACCCCGAAGCCGGGTGTGGTGGTGCATGCCTGTGGTCCCAGCTACTTGGGAGGCTGAGGTGGGAGGATTGCTTGAGCCCAGGAGGTCAAGGCTGCTGTGAGCTATGATTGTGACACTGCACTCCAGCCTGGGCAACAAAGGGAGACCCCTTAACTAACTAAATGAATGAATGAATGAATGAATGAATGAATGAAGGCAACCTGAGCTGCATTCCTTGGCCTGCCAACCTGCCCAGCCCCATCCCTCAGCCCTCCCTGAGTCTGAGGGCCCTGCAGGTCCCACACAGGGCCAGGCTCCATCTTGTTTCTGCAAATTTGCACCTTCCGTTCCATTCCCTGCCACAATGCTCACGGATCACCATGGATGCTGGATAACTGCCACCGTCTCCTTGGAGAAGCCCTCCATCATCTCAGCCCCTGATGTCAGGTATTCAACCTGCAAATCCTCCCTGCAGGTGCTGGGCTCTCCAGAGCCCTGGGCTGTGTGCAGGGGACTCAGGGGAGAACCGGCCCCACCCAGCTCCTTCCTCACAGAGCTTACAGAGGCTGGGGGCCTCCCTGATCCCCTCCCAGCTCCCAAGGCCCTTGCTGCCCCCACCCTGCAGACTGGGACTCCATGAGGCTGGGCTCTGACTTGGATATTGTGGTTCCAGCACACAGCAGGCACCGTGGCTGTAGTAGGTGTGCATGGGAAGTCAGGAGGAGCAGACCTGTCATCTCCCCTGCTGAGGACACAGCCCGGCCAGCGTGTCTTGGCGGCCTGGGGCCAGTGACTGAGCCTCTTGGCCCAGTTCCTTGCCCACCTTGAAGATCTGTAGGCAGGGATAAAGAGATCAGGTCCAAGGCCAGGTGCGGTGGTTCACGCCTGTAATCCCAGCACTTTGGGAGGCCGAGCCAGGCAGATCGCGAGGTCAGGAGTTCGAGACGAGCCTGGCCATCATGGTGAAACCCCGTCTCTACTAAAAATACAAAAATTGGCCAGGCATGGTGGCAGGCGCCTGCAATCCCAGCTGATGCAGGAGAATCGCTTGAACCCGGGAGGTGGAGGTTGCAGTGAGCCGAGATCGAGCCACTGCACTCCTGCCTGGGTAACAAAGCAAGACTCCATCTCAAAAAAAAAAAAAAAAATCAAGTCTGGCGCAGCCCCAGGAAGCAATCTTGGGCTGGGCACACCGCATTTCTGTGACATGAAGGCAGTGACACCTCGTCGCCGTCACAGGGTTGCTGGGGTTGGGGGCTAGAGGAGAGGAGGAGCCTCTGTTGAGGGCTCCAAGAAGGGACAGAAGGGTGGTGCTCATGGGTCCTGGAGACACCTTTTGGGTGGTTGGTGCTCTCCATCCTGGGCCACTTTGGGGAGGTGAAGGAGGGAAGTGTTAAGGGACAAGACCCCCCGTTCCCAATTTCTCTCCGGAGCCAGGGTTTCTCTGATTCGAAGAAACAGGTGTCACAACCCAGGAAGTCCACTGATGGCATCTGCCCTGGGGCATCAGCATTTAGGGCTGATCACTGAGGTCTGCACCTTCCAAGGCTGCTGTGCCCATTCCTGGGCGCCACAAAGGGGAAGAAAAACTCCTGAATGTGCACCGGGACAGGACCCATCCCATGCGGTGACAGAACCTCATGATAGCGCCCGGCGCTCTGGATATTCAAACTGTGGAGCCCAGCCCGGCGCTCTGGATATTCAAACTGTGGAGCCCAGCAAGGGAGAGCCGGTGGTCGGGCAGGGTCAGAGGGGTTTTGAGGGTGTGTGATGGCTGCTGTGATGAGCCACTGGCATGCCTAATACATGCAAGACCTGTTGCCAGGCCCTGAGCTGCAGAGCCACCTGGACCAAGGTCACTGTGGTGGCAGGGTGACAACATCCATCAGCTGCTGGCCACAGGATTGCGAGCCCTGGCCATCTCTGCCCAATGCCAGGCACCTCTGAAGGGCCTTCCGGCTACAGAGCTCCTGCGGGATGGGCCGGGGTGTCCCTGGCCATCATGGTGTCCCTGGGCCTGCATTGAAGCTCAACTTCTGTTGACCCCAAGGGCACTTCTTAATATATGTCCTACTCTTTTTTTTTTTTGAAACAGAATCTCACTCTGTCACCCAGGCTGGAGTGCAGTGGTATGATCTTGGCTCACTGCAACCTCTGCCTCCTGGGTTCAAGCGATTCTCCTGCCTCAGCCTCCCGAGTAGCTGGGATTACAGCCTCATGACACCATGCCCGGCTAATTTTTTGTATTTTTAGTAGAGACGGATCGGGGGTCTGTTGCCCAGGCTAGTGTGGCACTCCTGGGCTCAAGCAGTCCACCTGCCTTGGCCTCTCAAAGTGCTGAGATTACAGGCATGAGTCACCACACCCAGCCTACATCCATCCATCCATCGATCCATTCATCCATCCATCCATCCATCCATTTAGACAAAGTCTGGCTCTCTGGCTGTGCTGCCCAGGCTGGAGCGCAGTGGTATGACCTCTGCTCACTGACCTCCTGGGTTTGACCTCAGCCTTGACCTCCTGGGTTCAAGCAGTCTCCCTGCCTCAGCATCCCAAGTCGCTGAGACTACAGGTACACGCCACTATGTCTGACTAACTGTTTTATTTTTTGTAAAGATGGGATCTTGCTGTGTTGTCCAGGCTGGTCTCAAGTGATACTCCAGCCTGGGCCTCTCAAAGTGCTGGGATTACAGGCGTGAGCCACTGTGCCTGGTCGTCTCTAGTCCTTGGAGCACCAAACTCCTTCCTGCCACAGGGCCTTTGCACTTGCTGTGCCCCCGACATACCCTCCTGTCAGGCTCTCCCTAAATTGTCTCCTTGGTGGACTCCTATTCAGACTTCAAGGCCCAGCCCAAAAGACCCCTCCCTCTCTGGAAAGCCTTGCCAGTTCCACCACACAGAGCTTTTTTAGCTCTTTCTTACTTATCCTTCAGGGTTCAGTGTCAGCATCACCTCCTACAGGAAGTCCTCCCTCATCCCTAGACTGGGTCGGGACTCTTGTAGTATTTTTTGTCATACTGGTCACAGTGGATAACTAAGTGTATCTGTGTGATGATGGGTTTATGCTCTGCCTCACTGCTCCACAGGCAGGAATGACATCTGTTTGTTTCTTTTTTGAGACAGGGTCTCACTCTTGGCCCAGGCTGGAGTGCAGTGGTTCAATCATAGCTCACTGCAGCCTCAAACTCCGGGGCTCAGGTGATCCTCCCACCTCAGCCTCCGGAGTAGCTAGGATTACAAGTATACAACACCACACCTGGCTAATTTCTTTTCTTTTCTTTTCTTTTCTTTTTTTGAGATGGAGTCTTGCCCTGTCGTCCAGGCTGGAGTGCAGTGGTGTAATCTTCGGCTCACTGCAACCTCCACCTCCGAGGTTCAGGGCAATTCTCCTGCCTCAGCCTCCTGAATAGCTGGGACTACAGGCGTGCATCACTAGGCCCGGCTAATTTTTGTCTCAACTGTGAGACAGGGTTTCACAATGTTGGCCAGGCTGGTCTCCAACTCCCGATCTTGTGATCCACCCGCCTCAGCCTCCCAAAGTGCTGGGATTACAGGCGTTAACCACCATGCCCGGCCAAATTTCTTGTACTTTTTGTAGAGATGGGGCTTTCCCTTGTTGTCCAGGCTGGTCTCAAACTCCTGGGCTCAAGCAATCCCCCTGCCTCAGCCTCCCAAAGTCTGGAATTACAGGTACAAGCCACCACATCTGGCCTTGATACCTGTTTTGATCACTTTGGGATCATGGCATGTAGTTAGGACTCAGTAAACTCAGCTCCTACTTGCAGATAGGAAGAAAGGAAGGAAGGAAGGACGAAGGGAAGGAAGGAAGGGAAGGAGGGAGGAGGGAAGGAATAAAGGAAGGAAGGAGGGAGGGAGGAAGGAAGGAAGGAAAGAAGGAGGGAGGGAGGAAGGAAGGAATAAAGGAAGGAAGGAGAGAGGGGAGGAAGGGAGGGAGGGAAGGAAGGAGGGAAGGAAGGGAAGAAGGGAGGGAGAGAGGGAAGAAGGAGAGGGAAGGAGAGGAAAGGAAAGGAGAGGAGAGAGGGAGAGAGGGCAGACCCCGTTCTATGTCAGAAGGGACAGAAGTAACATCCGGAAGGGATGTGTTATCTGTCAAGTGAGTGAGCGTCCTGTCCCAGGAGTGTGTCCCAGGAGGGTGTGGGCACACCCTTGGCAGGAATGGTGTCCCGGGACTGCCAGAGCTGTTGAGGAATAGCGCTAGGGAGGAAAGGGCTGGGCCGGCTTGGGGCTCACACCTTCCAAGGATGTCAGAGAGGAGGGTGTGTCACAGGAAGTGCCTGGGTCTCTGGGCTGTAACTGACTCACCGCGACTCTGATAATATTAATACTCAGACGCCAGACTGCAGCCTGTTCTCCAGAGGCCCCCAGGGGAATGAATCAATGACTGTCTGATATCCTGAATGTGTGTTAGAGGCTGACCTGGAGGAGGCCGCTAACCCAGCTTGAGGAACTGGCAAGGCTTTCCTGAGGAAGGGTCTTTTGGGCTGGGCCTTGAAGTCTGAATAGGAGTCCACCAAAGAGACAATTTAGGGAGGGCTTGACACACACGGGGGGATGTTGGGGAAACTGCAAGTATCTGATGTGCTTGGGCTCTTTGGGAAGCGTCTGGAGAGACTTTGGTGGGGAGGTCTGGACTGGACACCATTTCTTTCCTGGCCAGCACCCAGTAAAGTAAGTGAAGAGGCCGGGCACGGTGGCTCATGCCTGTAATCCCAGCACTTTGGGAGGCCAAGGCAGGCGGATCACCTGAGGTCGGAAGTTCAAGACCAGCCTGGCCAACACAGTGAAACCCCATCTCTACTAAAAAACAGAAAAAAAAAAAAAATAGCTGGGCGTGGTGGCTCACGCCTGTAATCCCAGCTATTTGGGAGGCTGAGGCAGGAGAATTGCTCCAACCCGGGAGGCCGAGGTTGCAGTGAGCCAAGTTCACACTACTGCACTCCAGCACTCCAGCCTGGGCAGCAGAGCAAGACTCTGTCTCAAAAAAAAAAAAAAAAAAAAGGCTGGGTGCGGTGGCTCACACCTGTAATCCCACCACTTTGGGAGGCCGAGACGGGCGGATCACGAGGTCAGGAGATCGAGACCATCCTGGCTAACACAGTGAAACGCCGTCTCTACTAAAAATCCAAAAAATTAGCCGGGCGTGGTGGCGGGCGCCTGTAGTCCCAGCTACTCGGCAGGCTGAGGCAGGAGAATGGTGTGAACCCAGGAGGCGGAGCTTGCAGTGAGCCGAGATCGCGCCTCTGCACTCCAGCCTGGGTGACAGAGCGAGACTCCGACTCAAAAAAAAAAAAAAAAGGTGTTGGGGAGATCTGGAGTGAGAAAGTCTAGTTGGACAAACTCCATTGAGAAAGTCTAGTTGGATGAGGAGGCTTGTGGGGGCATGGGCGCTGGGTGAGCCCTCTTAGCACTGCCTACCCCTTTCTCTCTGCCCTGATCCATCCCAAGACACAGCGTGGGACAAGAAGTCAGAGGGGACCCTGGGTGCTCGAAGCAATGGGCCGGACCCATTGTACAGATGGGAAGACTGAGGTGGGCAGGGACAGAGCCCACGCTTACACACCTGAGCTCAGCTTGGGTTCTGGAGCCCATGAAGGCAAGAGACAGGCTCCCCTGGAGTTAGGCTCCACATAGAGGCAAGTTGACTGGGCCAGCTTCTGGGCCCAGCGCTGGGGCACTGGAAGACCTGCCAAAAAACGTAGCAGAAAGTAGGCACTAGAACTCTGGATCAGGCCTCCCAGCTAACAGCCGCGGGACCTCTGGGCTTCCTTCCCCCAAAGCTGGGGGAAGGTGAGCTTTTCCTCCCCCTCAGCCCTGGCCCAGAGAAGAAAACAGAGCTTGCAAGGTCACACAGCAAGAATGTGGCACTGGAACTCAGCTAAGAGGTGGGAGAGGGCCTTGGAATCTAGAGATTAGCCAGTGTCTGGAATGCGTGGGGCAGGAGTGTCCTCAGAGGAGGACCGCAGGGCTGGGCATGGGCTCAGGAGCTTCGGCTTTGTTCCCTAAGGGCAATGGGGAGCCATGGAGGGTATGAGAGCAGGAGAGAAGCAAAAGGTGTTTCAGGAGGTGGCTCTCCATTATAAAGGACCCAAGAGGAGTCCAACAAAGACCCTGTGACCTTGGGTTTCAGATTTCTCTCCGCCTCTGGCCAAGTAAAAGTTTGTGTTAGAAGTTGTAATAATGGGCTGGGCGTGGTGGCTCACGCCTGTAATCCCAGTACTTTGGGAGGCCAAGGCATGTGGATCACGAGGTCAAGAGATAGAGACCATCCTGGCCAACTTGGTGAAACCCCGTCTCTACTAAAAATACAAAAATTAGCCAGGCATGGTGGCGCATACCTCTAGTCCCAGTTACTCAGGAGGCTGAGGCAGGAGAATTGTTTGAATCCGGGAGGTGGAGGTTGCAATGAGCTGAGATTGCGGCACTGCACTTCAGCCTGCCAATAGAGCAAGACTCTGTCTCAAATTAAAAAAAAAAAAAAAAAAAAAAGAAGTTGTAATAATAGGTTGGGTGCAGTGGCTCACGCCTGTAATCCCGGCATTTTGGGATGCCGAAGAGGACAGATCACTTGAGGTCAAGAGTTCAAGACCAGCCTGGCCAACATGGCAAAACCCCATCTCTACTAAAAATACAAAATTAGCCAGGGGTGATGGCACATGCCTATAATCCTAGCTACTCCGGAGGCTGAGGCAGGAGAATCGCTTGAACCCGGGAGGCAGAGGTTGTGGTGAGCCAAGATGGCGCCATTGCACTCCAGCCTGGGCAACACAGTGAAACTCCATCTCAAAAAAAAAAAAAAAAAAGTAACAACCTGTGTGTCTGTGTTGCTTTTTCCGTTTTTTGATGCTTTATAATTTGATTTTGCCCCCATGGCAACTCCGAGATGTAGGCAGGGCAGCTGTCATCACACCAGTTTATTTTATATTTTATTTTATTCTATTTTTATAGAGATGGCTAGGGGGAGTCTCACTATGTTGGCCACGCTGGTCTTGAACTCCTGGCCCCAAGCAATCCTCCCACCTCAGCCTCCCAAAGTCATCACGTCATTTTATAGCTGCGGGTCCCTGGGCCAGTAGTTGCAGTCGGTGTGTGCAGCTCCCACACCTTCCATCAGGGTGTTGCCCACCTGGATGAGGGGAGGTGGTGAGCCCCTGGCTAAGACCCCCTGTCCCCTCTGGCCCAGACATCCTTCAAAGGTCATCAGGAGCCAGGCCCTGTCCTGCTCTGTCCCTGTCAATTCCCAACAGAGGCACAGGCCCCTGTTTTCTCATCTGTAAAATGGGGTGGGCCGAGCGCAGTGGCTCATGCCTGTAATCCCAGCTCTTTGGGAGGCTGAGGTGGGTGGATCACTAGAGTTCAGGAGTTCAAGACCAGCTTGGTCAACATGGCGAAATCCTGTCTCTACTAAAAATACAAAAAAATTAGCCAGGCATGGTGGCACGTGCCTGTAATCCCAGCTACTTGGGAGGCTGAGACAGGAGAATAGCTTGAACCCAGGAGGCGGAGGTTGCAGTGAGCCGAGATCACGCCACTGGACTGCAGCCTGGGCGACAGAATGAGGCTCTGTCTCAAAAAATAAAATAAAATAAAATAAAATAAAATAAAATAAAATGGGGTGGAAACCTGCTGTATAGAGTTCCTGGGAGGACAACGCCAGCGTGTCCAGGAATCAGACCAGCGCTGCCCGCAGCTCCCGTGTTAGTAAAACGTTAGCTGTCATTACTGCTTACGTGCCCGGGGAGGGAGGAATCAGGAGCCACTGGCCTCTCTGTGGGTTCCAGGGAAGGAGGGCAGGGGAGGTACAGAGAGAAGGAGCAGAGTGTTCAAGGATCGGATGGAGGCTGAGCTTCCTGGCCATGCCTTAGCTCTTAGCTCACACCCAGCGACCTGAGTTCAGCGCAGAGGACAAAGGGCAAAAGGCAGGGTCTGGAGTCTGGCCTCTCCCTGTCATCCAGGGGCCACTCCGGGCATTATCTAGGTTTTTTTTTGAGACGGAGTCTCGCTCTGGCGCCCAGGCTGGAGTACAGTGGCACGATCTCGGGTCACTGCAAGCTCTACCTCCCAGGTTCATGCCATTCTCCTGCCTCAGCCTCCGGAGTCGCTGGGACTACAGGCGCCTGCCACCATGCCCGGCTACTTTTTTGTATTTTTAGTAGAGACGGGGTTTCACCGTGTTAGCCAGGATGGTCTTGATCTCCTGACCTTGTGATCCGCCCGTCTCGGCCTCCCAAAGTGGTGGGATTACAGCCACTGTGCCTCGCCTATCTAGGCTTAATCATGACAGCCATCCTTCCCTAAGGGTGCACCGGGTGGGGTGCGGGCCCTCTATCTCTGAGCTTTTGCAAGCAGGCCCCCTCTGCCCCCACCTGCCCACTGAACCATCACCCTCAGCCTGGGGGCAGGGAGCAGATATGTTACTGTCCAGAAATGGAGGCCCGGAGGCTCCCAGAAGAGGGAGGTGTCAAAATGCCACAGTGCATTCCTTCCTTGGGGAGCTGAACCAGAGGCCACGCCCAGCCACAGCCCTGACACCCTGACACTGGACATTTCTGGGTGGGTCGTAAGAAGTCACAGCCTGAGGCCGGGCACGGTGGCTCAGGCCTGTAATCCCAGCACTTCGGGAAGGTGAGGCAGGAGGGTCGCTTGAACCCAGGAGTTTGAGACCAGCCTGGGCAACATGGTGAGACCCCATCTCTACAAAAAAAATACAATAATTAGCTGGGTGTGGTGGCACGTGCCTGTAGTCCCAGCTACTCGGGAGGCTGAGGTGGGAGAAACACCTGAGCCCGCGAAGTTGAGGCTGCAGTGAGCCATGATCACACCACTGCACTCTAGCCTGGGTGACAGAGCAAGATCCTGTCTCCAAAAAAACCAAACCAAAACAAAAAACAAAAACAAACAAACAAAAATTAGCCTGACGTGGTGTCAGACGCCTGTAGTCCCAGCTACTCAGGAGGCTAAGGTGGGAAGATCACTTGAACCCAGTAGTTTAAGACGAGCCTAGGCAATATAGCGAGACCCCATCTCTACCAAAAAAAATTAAAAATTACATGCACGTGGTGGCTCACACCTGTAATCCCAGCACTTTGGGAGGTCAAGGTAGGAGGATCACTTGAGCCCAAGAGTTTGAAACCAGCCTTGGCCACAAAGCGAGACCCTCTCTCTACAGAAAATCTAAAAATCTAAAAATCAGCTGGGTGTGGTGGCACTCGCCTGTGGTCCCAGCTACTAGGGAGGCTGAGGTGGGAGGATCATTTGAGCCTGGGAGGTGAAGGCTACATGAGCCGTGATCAGACCACTGCACTCCAGCCTGGGTGAGAGAGTGAGACCCTGTCTCAAAAGAAAAAAAAAGCAAGAAAAGAAAACCAATAAATCACAGCCTGTCAGGCAGCTCATGGGGACCCTCCTTGGGAATATCTAGAACAACATTCCTGGTGTCTGGAGCTGTCTAGTCAGTCCTTACGGCCCAGCAGCAGAAGATCAGAACCTTTGCCTAATCCAGGGTTAGCCCTGCCGTGTCTGGCCTCAAAGTGCCCATCTGTATAATGGAGCCAATGGCCTCCTAGGGCCCTAGGTGGACGCTGGACAACCCGGGTGGGGCGGAGCGGGTGGCATTTGGAGCAAGATTTCCCTACTGGGAGTCCCTGGCCCCAGACAACGGTCCTTCTGGAGTCCCAGAGCTCTGTGTGTGTGTGTGTGTGAGTGTGTGTGTGTGTACACACAAGTGCACTGGGGGGGGTGCTCGTTCAGAGCTAATTAGAGGTGTTGGCCCCATCTGCCCCCAAGTCGGTGATCCCTCAGATCTCTCTGCTGCCCGAGAAGAGACTGTTCCGCCCCCTTCCCCAGACGGGCCTTCTGGCATGGTTGGGGTTCGAACCCCGGGCCAGGGGAACCCGGGGCCAGGGCTAGAGTTTCAGCTTGGGGTGCGGGGGCCGCCTCTGCCCGGGCTGGGTGGATAGTTGTTATCGGGAGCTCCCAGGCCCGCGCGGCTCACGTGGGCCGCAGCTCGCAGCGCCTCCCGCGTCCCAGGGCCGCGAGGCGCTCCGGGAGATAAGCCAGGCCCGGTGCGAGTCCAGCGCGGACCCGGCCGGCCCCCAGCCCGCCCCTCACCGGCCCCCACCCCGCCCCTCGGCCGGCCCGGCCCACTTGGCCCGAGTTCCTCTCCATAAAAGGCGAGGTTTGGGAGCGCCCGGGGAGGGGGCGTTGGGTCCACGGGCCGCCCCCGCCCACCGTGTTCCCCTCCCCCACTGCGAGCCCTCGCCGGCCTGGGGGTGCAGCCCAGCCTCCCTGCCGCGACCGCCACCCCGGGCCCCTAGACCACGACCCTGACCCCAGTCCCCACTCCGGATCGGGCCCACAGCACCCCCCGCCGGTCCCCGCGAGTCCCGCGCTCTGTCCCCATTTTGCGATTGAAGAAATTGAGGCCCGCAGCGTGCGTGGCCCGGCTGGGGCCACGGGGTTGGGGACTGAACGGCCGGAAACGCCACACGTGCCTCCAGGTGGCAAGCCAGCTCCTCATAGACGCACACGAACCCTTCTGCAAGTGGGGTGCATGTGTATATTTACACCTATAGGGATTGGGGGCCTCAGGGATGGGGGGCCCTCCCCCGCACTTAGACTAGAATCCCCCCTCCCCGCAGCGCTGCCACTTAGCTCTTACGTGACCCTGGGCACACGATACTTTTACTCACAGCCTCAGTTTCCCTGTCAAATGGGGGGAGAAGGTTTGCATCTGCCGGGTTTGCACAACGGGTTGTGCAAAGTACAACACCCAGGCAAGGGTCAGTGCAGGGGAACAGGAGGAATGGGGCAAGGGCGGGGCCCCCGCCCTGCCGCATACACCCCTCTCAGAAGAACCTGCATTTAGGGTGAGACAGATCGGACCTAAGCCCGCCCCGGCGAGACTGCAGTGAGACTTCGACATAAGGCACACCATCAAGCAAACACCGGGTGCTCCATAAATGCAGCTGCGCCCTCCCGCCCCACCCCACTGGGGAGCGTGAGTCAGCTCGGTCCAGGCGAGGCTGGGAAGCCGAGCCTTGGCTCTCATCTGGCTCCACCCGCCTGGCTCTGGGGCCGGGGCAGGTCTCGCCTCTCTCTGGGCCTCAGTTTCCCCTCTGCCTGCTGCAGGCCAGGGCCGGGCCTGACCCCCTAGGGGGAGGAGGGCGGCGAGGCGCCGGGCAGCGGGGAGCCCGGGGGGCCCTCGGGGGAGCGCGCCCCCTCCCGCCCCCGGCCCGCGGCCCCTGTGGCTCAGAGGCAGGGTGGGCCCTGAGCAGGCCACGTCCGCGGCCCACGAGTCCGCCATAAAAGGCAAACGGCGCGGGTCGCTCTGCCAAACTTAGTCATCCGGCCCGCCGGCAGCCGCAGCGACTTCCTCCGCGGGCTTCCCGTTTTCGGAGCGGGGCCCGGAGGGGGTCCGAGGTGTGGCCGCGACTTTCGAAATGCCCGGCTGCTTCTCCGAAGGGGCGGCGGAGGGGGCGCCCTCGGAGCCATGGGGGGAAGGGGGTATCGGCCGGGTGGGGGAGGGGATCTCCCCCGCCCTGCCCCGCCCTCCGCAATGAGCCCGCGGCTCCTTAACCCCTGAGCTGCCGGGAGCGGGGGAAGGGGCTGGGCTCCGGCCGGGGTCGGGGCGTCCCTGGGTCCAGCAGGGAGTGGCCTCCCGGAAGACGCCGGCGAGGGAGGCCCAAGTGCCTGCTCCGAGAAATCTCAGCGAGGCCTCCTTGGGAGAAAAGTGCAAGGCGGTGACGTCCAGTCTGTAAAATGTGAAAAACGCCCAGGCCGAAACCACCCAGAACCCGTTCCTGCAGGGAGGAGGGTGGGTGGGACCAACAGGGGATCAGTCACTGCGCCAAGGCAGGGACTAGGGCTATGGTGGACGACGGGGGTCTACCTCAGTGTTCCCCAGACACAGACGGGTTCCTACTGTCTGGCCCCACTTATGTGAAGTTCTAGAACAAGCCCCACATTTTCTGGTGACAGCAAACAGGTGGCATTATTTATAGATGTAGGGGCAGGTATTTATGGGAGGGGGCACAGAGAAGAGCATGAGCTGGGGGTGGAGGGGGGCATCCACTCATTCTGAGATCCTATATTTCTTTGAGAAAACAACTGAATAAAACATAGCAAAATAATAATTGCTTGATTCGGGGTGTATTATAGTACCTTCTGTACTTTTCTGTATCTTTGAAATATTTCGGCTGGGCGCGGTGGCTCCTGCCTGTAATCCCAGCACTTTGGGAGGCCAAGGTGAGCAGATCACCTGAGGTCGAAAGTTCGAGACCACCCTGACTGACATGGAGAAACGAATTAGCCGGGCGTGGCGGCGCATGCCTGTAATCCCAGCTACTCGGAGGCTGAGGCAGGAGAATCGTTTGAACCTGGGAGGCGGAGGTTGTGGTGAGCCGAGAACAGGCCATTGCACTCCAGCCTGGGCAACAAGAGCAAAACTCCGTCTCAAAAAAAAAAAAAAAAAAAAAAGATTTCACACTTTCCAAAAAAGGGAAGAAAGTGAAAGGACAAAGGCTCAGAGTTGGACATGGTGGTCAACCACTGTGACCCTCAGTTTCTTCTTTTATACCATGGGGCAATAATCTCTTTGGGGGTAATTAAAATGATATGCGATAATGCAGGCAAAGTGCTAAGTACGAGGCTTGGGCATAGAGTAGGTGCTCAGCAAAGGGGTCTGGTGAGGGGCTGCCCTTTCTCCCAGGGGGAAGGGGAGGACTTGCTGGGGTGAGGGTCCTGGATGGGAAGGTTCTCTGCCCACAGCTCTCTGCACCCAGCTCTTGCCTGGCCCGACCTGGCCTGGTTGGGAAGGCTTGTGTTTCTGACAAATGGGGCCAGCCAATCCCAGGCCCTGCCTGTGCTGTTCCATCCTGTCCTGTCTTGTCCCCGGGGCCAGGGTCACTCCGGGTGAGACTCAGGGCCAGTGTACCCAACGGGACACAGGCAGGCAGGTCACCAGACCTCCGATTCCAGGCGGCCGGATCTTCAGGCAGCCTGTCTGGGCAGTGAGGACACTGGGGTGGCAGGTGCCAGCCAGTCAGGCCTGGAGCCCTGGCCGGAGCACTGTTGCGGGATCTTAGCCCAGAGAGCCCCAGAAGGCTGTGGGCGGCCAGAGCCGGCCTGGGAGGAGGGCAGGAGGGGGTGGGGTTAGGGGAAGGACGAGAAAAGAGAAAGTAAAAGGAGAACAGCTACTTTTCCTGATGTTATTTTTGAACACCCGTGGGTATTGAGCCCTGCACCCAGGCTCTCTGAGAAAAGTCCCCCATGACCCTGATAGGGGAATTAAGACCCCAAGGCAAGGCACAGTGGCGTGTGCCTGTAATCTCAGCACTTTGGGAGGTCAAGGCAGGAGGATTGCTTGAAGCTGGGAGTTTGAGACCAGCCTTGGTAATGTAGCAAGACCCCATCTCTACAAAAAAATTTAAAAATTAGCCAAGCATGGTGGTGCACATCTGTAGTCCCAGCTACTAGGGAGGCTACAACAGGAGGATCACTTGAGTCCAGGAGGTCAAGGCTACAGTGAGCGGTGATTGTGCCACCGCACTTCCAACCTGGGCAACACAGTGAGACCCCGTCTCCAAAAAAAGAAAAGACTCCCAAATACAGCAAGGTCAAGCAACTTGACCAAGGTGACCAGCTGAGAAGGGCAGTCAGGGGAAGCTGGGACCCAGGGAGAGAAAAAGAGAGATTGACAGACACATGGCTGGGGGGGCTTGCAAGCCCTCGGGAGGGGGTAGGAAGCAGCTGCCGGGAATGGGTGCCCAAAGAAGCAGGAATGAGGGGTGGAGGGAAGGGCCTCATTTCTGGGGAAGGCCCAGGGAAGGGCCAGGGTGCAGAGAAGCCAATGACAGCTGGAGAGTTGGGACTGCTGCCAGGACAGACTAGACAGAGACTGCTCTTGGGTGCCACCTAGTGGGAACCTTCTTTGCTGTCATCCCTGGAGAGATGGACCTGTGACGTCCCCACCGGATGCCCCGCCCACCATGGGCATCCCCATCCCAATCATCCCTCACCACCCCCAGGCTCGGGTCGCGTCCCCCCAGGCTTTGATGGACAAGTGGCCATGGAAAGCATCCTCAGCTGCCCCAGGGTTCTGCCATCACCCATCCACTAAATGGTCCAGGGACCCTGGGAGGTATTGCTTTCCCCTTTACACAGATGAGGAAACTGGTTGGGCACGGTGGCTCATGCCTGTAATCCCAGCACTTTGGGAGGCTGAAGCGGGTGGATCACCTGAGGTCAGGAGTTCGAGACCAGAATGGCCAACACGGTGAAACTCCATCTCTATTAAAATTACAAAAAGTAGCCCGGCGTGGTGGCAGGAGCCTCTAACCCCAGCTACTCAGGAAGCTGAGGCAGAAGAACTGCTTGAACCCAGGAGATGATGGAGGTTGCAGTGAGCCAAGATGGCACCATTGCACTCCAGCCTGGACGACAGAGCGAGACTCTGTCTCAAACAACAACAACAATAAAACACAGATGAGGAAACTGAGGTCTAGAGGGGCGGCAGCACTTGTCCAGGGTCGTGGCCGACAAGTCGCCAAGCTGGGGAGTTTCCATGGGATCCAAGCCTGTCCCCAAGCAGCCCAGGGGACACAGACAGCATGCAGGCACACAATCGCACACCCCGTCCCGCCACCCCTCAGCCTGCCGCATCGTCATTCCTGTGCAACTAGGCACCCTGAGTCTCCACATCGCGGTGGCTCTGGGGTAGACAGACGAAGCAGAGAGCCGGCACCCCATCCTGCGTCTGAGGAATCCAGCTTTCCCTGGCTGGAAAACCCGGTCATGGTAACGCTCTGTCCTGCAGGTTCCGCCTCTGCTGTGACCTCCACCCCTTACCTAAATGCAGATTTCAGATTTCCGAGGTTAGCCTGGAAGGAAATAGCTTATACTGTACAGCTGAAGCATGGCAAAGGAAGCAATCTCCATCAACAGGAGTGTGTGGGCTGGGTGTGGTGGCTCACGCTTGTAATACCAGTAGCTTGGGAGGTTGATGCAGGACTGCTTGAAGCCAGGAGGCTGAGGCTGCAGTGAGCTATGATTGTACCACTGCACTCTAGCCTGGGAAACAGAGTGAGACTGTGTCCCCCAAAAACACATAAATTAATAAAATAAAATTTAAAAAGAGACAGGGTTTTTTTTTTTTTTTTTTTTTTTTGAGACAGAGTCTCACTCTGTCACCCAGGCTGCTGGAGTGCAGTGGCACGATATCGGCTCACCGCAACCACCACTTCCCGAGTTTAAGCGATTCTCCTGCCTCAGTCTCCCAAGTAGCTGGGACTACAGGTGCCCACCACCACGCCTGGCTAATTTTTTGTATTTTTAGTAGAGACGAGGTTTCGCCAAGTTGGCCAGGCTGGTCTCGAACTCTCAGGCTCAGGCAATCCACCCGCCTCGGCCTCCCAAAGTGCTGGGATTACAGGTGTGAGCCACCACGCCCAGCCATGAGACAGAATCTTGTCATGTTGTCCAGACTGGTCTCAGACTCCCGGGCTCAAGCAATCCTTTTACCTCGGCCTCCCAAAGTGCTGAGGTTACAGGTGTGAGGCACTGCACCCAGCCAGGAAACTTTGATTAAGGCTCCCACGCCTTGCTCAGCTCCAACCCTGCAAAAATCTCCAGCCCTACAGAGACTGAGCATTGAGTCCCTGATTTCTCTTTTCCAGAAGTATGTGGAAAAGGGTGGTTATAACTGCACTCTCTCCAAGACGGAGTTCCTAAGCTTCATGAATGCAGAACTGGCTGCCTTCACAAAGAACCAGAAGGACCCCGGGGTCCTTCACCGCATGATGAAGAAACTGGGCACCAACAATGACGGGCAGCTAGATTTCTCAGAATTTCTTAATCTGATTGGCGGCCTAGCTATGGCTTGCCATGACTCCTTCCTCAAGGCTGTCCCTTCCCAGAAGCGGACCTGAGGACCCCTTGGGCCTAGCCTTCAAACCCACCCCCTTTTCTTCCAACCTTTCTGTCATCATCTCCACAGCCCACACATCCCCTGAGCCCAGCACACCAACCACCTCATGCAGGTCCCACCTGCGGATGGTAATACAACGTCACTTTTTTAAAACATGAAAAAAAATTTTTTTTAAAAGACAGGCCAGAACTAGTGGCTCATGCCTGTAATCCCAGCACTTTGGGAGGCCGAGGCGGGCGCATCGCCTGGGGTTAGGAGTTCAAGACCAGCCTGGCCAACATGGTGAAACCCTGTCTCTACTAAAAATACAAAAATTAGCTGAGCGTGGTGGGCACCTGTAATCCCAGCTACTTGGGAGGCTGAGGCAGGAGAATCGCTTGAACACGGGAGGCAGAGGCTGCAGGGAGCCGAGACAGCACCACTGCACTCCAGCCTGGGCAACAGAGCAAGACTCCGTCTCCAAAAAAATAAACAAATAAACAAAATGCCAAGAGTATGCTGATGTAAAGGTTTAAGTAGAAACTCTGGTTGTTTTACTCATGTGTGTAAACCAAGCCCCCAAGATGTGCCACCAAAATACAGAGTTTGTGGCTGGATCAGCCTGTACCTGAGCCCCCTCTGCCACACTGACATGATCCTCATTAAAGAAAGAAAAGAGGGGGCAGGTGGATCACTTGAGGTCAGGAGTTTGAGACCAGAATGGCCAACATAACGAAAACCTCCTCTACTAAAAATACGAAAAACTAGCCGGGTGTGGTGGCCTGCACCTGTAATCCCAGCTACTCGGGAGGCTGAGGCAGGAGAATCACTGGAACCCGGGAGGCAGATCGCAGTGAACCGAGATCACGCCACTGCACTCCAGCCTGGGCGACAGAGGAAGACTCCATCTCAAAAAAAAAAAAAAAAAAATGTTACAATGGTAAACTTTATGTTATGTATCTTTTACTACAATTTTTTTTTAACCTTGATTCTGAGAAGGGGTCCCTAAGCGTCATCAAATGCTAATCGCGTCCA
Source organism: Pan troglodytes (assembly GCF_028858775.2). Lineage (NCBI taxonomy): Eukaryota > Metazoa > Chordata > Mammalia > Primates > Hominidae > Pan > Pan troglodytes. The sequence continues at coordinate 11,493,865 of NC_072404.2, forward strand.
CGCCCCTGAAAGCTTACAGCCCTGGTACTTCCTATTGGTCCAGCCTAGCAGGAAGCTGGCAGCCATGAATTCTGGGAAATGTAGTGTGCAGCCCCCACGCCGGAGTCACGCGCCCGCTGTGATGGGTGGGCTTGGAGCTGGCACACAATAGTTCTGTGGCCGACATCCAGGTCAGCAGGGAAATTGTGAAAGGCACACTCGGTGCCCCTATCCCCACGCTGCCCACGAGCAGTCTCGCGCACGGCCACACAGACCTGGGCGCACACCTGTCCCCTAGTACCATCCAGCCTGTGGGTGCTCCAGGTCTGCAGTTTGTACCTGGACACCGTTGCCAATCTAAGTGCCAATCCGAGCCGCCTGCGGATCAGGCTCGCAGACGCTCGCTCGCTCTTCCCTGACGCAGCCTCAGCGGGAGCAGGGGCCTTCGCAGTGAGGGTGGGACGATGTGCAGGCTACAGGTGCCCCGGCGGGAAGGAGGTATCAGGCATGCAACACAACTTACTGCAAAGACCCTGACGTGGGAGCCCGATTGGCCCAGGGTGTGGCCGGGGGAGACGATAGGGGTGAGGTGGGGTTGGCCACGTTGTCCATGAAGAGGCTTCTAACAAGAGACCGTGGCCAGGTCCCCCAGGTGAGCGCTGGGACGCTGCCTAGTGAATTGAATGACTCGTATTGTTCCCAAGGTTGCAGCTGTGGCCTCGGAAGTGACTCAGCAGAATTCCTGGGAGTTGGGGTGGGGGCGAGGCTTACTCCAGACGGGCTGGGGGAGGGGGCGTTGCCCGCGCGCTAGCCCCTCCTCCCAGCGCCTGCGGACGGCGGAGCTCGCCCACTCTCGCGTTCTCCCCTCCGCCCAGACATCTACAGGCACCAGCGGCGACGAGGCGGGGATGATGCTGGAAGACTTAGGGTGGGACGGCCCCATCCTCTCGGAACCCCTGTCCCTGCAACCGATTTTAGGGTGGGGATGGGGCGGGGGCTGAGTCTGCCCTCAAAACGGGGCTCAAAGCTCTTGGCTTGGAGTAGGCAGGGTTGGCCCTGTCCGGGCCCCCGGAGTAACTCAGCCCAGTCCTGGCCCTCTCCGGGACTAACTCTCTTCCTCTAAATAAAGGGAATCTTTCACCCAGCAGCCGGGAGTGGGTCCGCGGAGATAAAACAGGCCCTCCAGAGTGATCCCTTCCCTGGTGGCTGATGGGGCATGTGTGTGTTGGGAGAGAGGGAGAGGGCAGCCCTCCACCTCAGGCTGGGGCAGGCTGGAGTGAAGGTCCAAGCGCTGGACCCGAGCAGCAGCCTCAGCCCCAATCTAAAAGCTCAGCCCCAGTTTTCCCATGCATACAATGGGCATAACTGTCCCAAGAATGAGGCTTGCTGGAGTTACTGGCAAGCTGCGCGCTGTCCGCCTAATTCACCTAATTCAGGGCAAGAACCGCTCTCTGGCCCCTGCACCTGGGAGAGGTGGGGGGCTGGACCGAGGGCGAAGTAACAGCGTCCTGAGGGCCCATCCCCAAGTCGCCTTCCTTAGGGAAGCCGGAACAAACGATGCAGCGGGGCGGCCCTGGATCTGTTCCTTCCTAAGAGCTGGAGCAGGTACAGCCCCATCCTAGACCCCAGCAACCCGCGCGCCCTCCCTCGCACCATCTCCCCTACCTGGTTGGTTGGGTTGTGGGGTTCCAGGCGACCGCCAGGTGGCGCAACCGACGCGCCTGCCGCGCCAAGCTGGATGGGGCTGGACTCGTCCGGTGATGGGGCCCTTTGGGCAGCCAGACACATTTTTTTTTCAGAGTTTCACTCTTGTTTCCCAGGCTGGAGTGCAATGGCGCGATCTCGGCTCACTGCAACCTCCGCCTCCCGGATTCAAGTGATTCTCCTGACTCAGCCTCTCGAGTAGCTGGGATTACAGGCATGTGCCACCACGCCCAGCTAATTTTGTATTTTTAGTAGAGACGGGGTTTCTCCATGTTGGCCAGGCTGGTCTCGAACTCCCGACCTCAGGTGATCCGCCTGCCTCGGCCTCCCAAAGTGCTGAGATTACAGGCGTGAGCCACCGCGCCCGGCAGCCAGACACATTTAAAAGTCCTTTGGGCCAGGCGCGGTGGCTCACGTCTATAATCCCAGCACTTTGGGAGGCCGAGGGGGGCGGATCACGATGTCAGGAGATCGAGACCATCCTGGCTAACACGGTGAAACCCTGTCTCTGCTAAAAATACAAAAAATTAGCAGGGCGTGGTGGCAGGCGCCTGTAGTCCCAGCTACTCAGGAGGCTGAGGCAGGAGAATGGCGTGAACCCAGGAGGTGGAGCTTGCAGTGAGCCAAGATCGCGCCACTGCACTCCAGCCTGGGCGACAGAGCAAGACTCCGTCTCAAAAAAAAAAAAAAAAAAAAGTTATCCGTGCATGGTGGCAGGTGCCTGTAGCCCCAGCTACTTGGGAGGCTGAGGCAGGAGAATCACTTGAACCCGGGAGGCAGAGCTTGCAGTGAGCCAAGATCACGCCACTGCACTGCAGCCTGGGCGACAGAGTGAGACTCCTTCTCAAAAAAAAAAAAAAAAAAAAGAAAGCCCTTTGAAGTGGAGAAAAAGTACTGGGTTCAAAAATGCAAGATAAGAGTCCAGTCGACGGGGTGCAGTGGGTCACGCCGGTAATCCCAGCACTTTGGGAGGCCGAGACGGGTGGATCACGAGGTCAGGAGATCGAGACCATCCTGGCTAACACGGTGAAACCCCGTCTCTACTAAAAATACAAAAAATTAGCCGGGCGTGGTGGTGGGCGCCTATAGTCCCAGCTACTCGGGAGGCTGAGGCAGGAGAATGGCGTGAACCCGGGAGGTGGAGCTTGCAGTGAGCCGAATGTGCCATTGCACTCCAGCCTTGACAACAAGAGTGAAACTCTGTCTCAAAAACAAACAAACAAAAAATTAGCTGAGCGTGGAGGCACATGACTGTAGTCCCAGCCACTGGAGAGGCTGAGGCCAGAGGGATCACTTAAGCCCAGGAATTCGAGGCTGCAGTGAGCTATGATTGCATTACTGCACTCCAGCCTGGGCGATATAGTGAGACCCCTATCTTAGAAAGAAAGAAAGAGAGAAAGGAAGGAAGGAAGGTAGAAAGAAAAGAAGAAAGAAAAAAAGAAAGGAAAGGAGGGAGGGAGGAAGGAAGGGAATGAAGGAAGGAAGATTCCTAAATTCAATTCAGAAACACAAAACCCAACAACCTGACTAATGTTCTTTCTGCAATCAAGAGTAACTTTTTGTGTTATCTTTTGTCTCAGATACAAATCCACAAGTTAACCTGTAACTTCACTGAGCCTCAGCTCTTAATCAAAAGCAGATAGTAAAGTCAAACCAAAGTTTCCTGGAAAGAATTAAATAATCCTTAGGCGGGCTCCTTATGCAAAGCAGCCCTCCCCCTTGGCCTCCTGTCCAATATTCGAATGTTATTTTCTTTTATTTATTTATTTACTTTATTTATTTATATATGACAGGTCTCGCTCTGTGCCCAGGCTAGAGTGCAGTGGCATGATCTTGGCTCACTGCAACCTCCATCTCCCAGGCTCAAGCGATCCTCCCACCTCAGCCTCCTGTGTAGCTGGGACTATAGGCACACACCAGCACGCCCGGCTAATTTTTTTTTTTTTTTTTTTTTGACATGGAATCTCACTCTGTCACCCAGGCTGGAGTGCAATGGCAAGATCTCCACTCACTGCAACCTCTGCCTCCCGGGTTCAAGCAATTATCCTGCCTCAGCCTCCCGAGTAGCTGGGATTACAGACACGCACCACCAAGCCTGGCTAATTTTTGTATTTTTTTTTAGTAGAGATGGCGTTTCACCATGTTGGTCAGACTGGTCTCAAAATCCTGACCTCGTGATCCACCCACCTCGGACTCCTAAAGTGCTGGGATTATAGGCGTGAGCCACCACGGGCTGGAGTGCAGTGACATGATGACATGATCTGGCCTCACCACAGCCTTAACCTCTCAGGCTCAAGTGAGTCTCCTGCCTCGGCCTCCTGAGTAGCTGGGATTATAGGCGTGTGCCACTACCATCTGGCTAATCTTTGTTTTTTTTTGTTGTTGTTGTTGTTTTTTTGAGACGGAGTCTTGCTCTGTCACCCAGCGTGGAGTGCAGTGGCGTGATCTGGGCTCACTGCAACCTCTGCCTCCCGGGTTCAAGTGATTCTCCTGCCTCAGCCTCCTGAGTAGTTGGGATTACAGGCATGCGCCACTATGCCCGGCTAATTTTTTTTTTTTTTTTTTTTTTTGATGGAGTCTTGCTCTGTTGCCAGGCTGGAGTGCAGTGGCGCGCTCTTGGCCTCCTGGGTTAAACCGATTCTCCTGCCTCACCTTCCCGAGTGCTGGGATTACAGGTGTGCACCATCATGCCCAGCTAATTTTTGTATTTTTAGTAGAGAGGGGGTTTCACCATGTTGACCAGGATGGTCTCAATTTCTTGACCTTGTGATCCGCCCACCTCAGCCTCCCAAAGTGCTGGGATTACAGGCGTGAGCCACCAAGCCCGGCAATTTTTGTATTTTTTTAGTAGAGATGGGGTTTCACCATGTTGGTCAGGCTGGACTTGAACTCCTGACCTCGTGATCCGCCCACCTCGGCCTCCCAAAGTGCTGAGATTATAGGCATGAGCCACTCCGCCCGGCCTAATCTTTGTATTTTTAGTAGAGATGGGGTTTCACCATGTTGACCAGACTGGTGTTGAACTCCTGACCTCAAATGATCCACCCTCCTCGGCCTCCCAAAGTGCTGGGATTACAGGCCTGAGCCACTGCACCTGGCCTAATTTTTGTATTTTTACTAAAGACAAGGTTTCACCATGTTGGCCAGGCTGGTCTCAAACACTTCTGACCTCAAGTGACACCCACCCCGGCCTTGGCCTCCCAAATTGTTGGGATTACGGATGGGAGCCACTGTGTCTGGCCGCAGCTAACTTATTTTAATAGTTTTATTTTTTGAGACAGGGTCTCATTCTGTCACCCAGGCTGGCATGCAGTAGCATGATCACAGCTCGCTGCAGCCTCAACCTCCTAGGTTCAAGTGATCCTCTTTTTTTTTTTTGAGATAGAGTCTCGCTCTGTCGCCTAGGCTGGAGTGCAGTGGTGTGATCTCAGCTCACTGCAAGCTCCGCCTCCTGAGGCCGTTCTCCTGCCTCAGCCTCCCGAGCAGCTGGGACTACAGGCGCCCACCACCGCGCCCGGCTAATTTTTTGTATTTTCAGTAGAGACGGGGTTTCACTGTGGTCTCGATCTCCTAACCTCGTGATCCGCCCGCCTCGGCCTCCCGAAGTGCTGGGATTACAGGCATGAGCCACTGCGCCCGGCCTCAAGTGATCCTCCTACCTCAGCCTCCCCAGTAGCTGGGACTACAGGCGCGTGCCACCATGCCCAGTTAGTTTTTGTAGTTTTAGTAGAGATGGGGTTTTGCCGTGTTGCCCAGGCTAGTCTTCAACTCCTGAGTTCAAGCAATCTGCCCACCTCGGCCTCCCAAAGTGCTGGGATTACAGGCATGAGCCACCATGCCTGACCCCTCTAATTTTTTTTAAAGAAGGAATTGGAGCAGCCACACTTCTGAGCTCTGCCCCCTGGGTTCTGTGTGATTCCAGGAAATCTTGGCCCCTCTCTGGGTCTCTATGTCTTGTCTCCAGTTGGAGACTTTGGGGAGGAGGGGAGATTGTGGCTGCCCCCATACAGCTTGCAGCTGGGCAGAAGCCCTTGGATATGGGAGTTTGGGAATCCTCTTTTCCCTTGATTCTACTGGATTGCATTCAGTCCAGATGGAATGAGGTTGTGGGAAGGGGAGCCAGGATGAACTCTTAATGGCTTGGAAACAGATCTGATCTCCTAAGAGGACAGGAAGTCAGACTCCTTTTGTGGGTTACGGGGGAAATCATTCGGTAGTTGATTGGTAATGTCTGCCATGGTGCAAAATTGAGATTAGCTGTGTATGTTGTTACCACCTTGGTCTAGTAAATACAGCACCTAGTAGAGAGTCAGGAAAGCCCACACTCTGGTCCCAATTTACCACTGCCTTTCTGAGGTATCCTGAATAAATTAGCTCCTTAGAGCCTTGGTTTCCTAAACTCTAAAGTAAGACATAGTATCTTCCCAGGGTTGATTTGAAGATGCAGTGAACATATTGTCAGTTAGGATCTTCGTGTTGCAAGAAATACAAAATACGATGGGTGCTGTGGCTCATGCCTGTAATCCAAGGACTTTGATAGCTCAAGGCAGGAGGATCACTTGAGCCCAGGAGTTTGAGACCAGGCTGGGCAACATACTGAGACCTCGTCTCCACCAAAAATTAAAAAATTAAAAATTAGCAAGCCAGGTGTAGTGGCTCACACATGTAATCCCAGCACTTTGGGAGGCTGAGGCAGGCAGATCACCTGAGGTCAGAAGTTTGAGACCCACCTGGACAACATGGTGAAACCCTGTCTCTACTAAAAATATAAAAAGTTAGCTGGGCGTGGTGGTGCGTGCCTGAAATCCCAGCTACTCGGGAGGCTGAGGCACAAGAATCGCCTGAACCCAGGAGGCGGAAGTTGCAGTGAGCCACGCTCAAGCTACTGAACTCCAGCCTGGGTGACAGAATGAGACTCTGAAAAAAAAAACCCCAGACAAAAAGTTAAAAATTAGCTGAGAGCGGCCGGGCGCGGTGGCTCACGCCTGTAATCCCAGCACTTTGGGAGGCCGAGGCAGGCGGATCACAAGGTCAGGAGATTGAGACCATCCTGGCCAACATGGTGAAACCCTGTTTCTACTAAAAATACAAAAATTCGCTGGGCGTGGTGGCCCACACCTGTAGTCCCAGCTACTCGGGAGGCTGAGTCAGGAGAATCGCTTGAACCCAGGAGGTGGAGGTTGCAGTGAGCCCAGATCTCGCCACTGCACTCCAGCTTGGGCAAGAGAGCGAGACTCCGTCTCAAAAAAAAAAAAAAAATTACCTGAGAGCAGTGGCACAGGAGGCTGAGGTGGGAGGATCGGTTGAGCCCAGGCAGTGGAGGCTGCAGTGAGCCATAATTGCACCACTGCACTACCCCAGCCTGGGTGAGAGAGGAAGACCCTGTCTCAAAAAAAAAAAAAAAAAAAAGGATAAGAAGTGGAAAATACCAGTGCATCCTGGCTAGAACAGTCGTAAGGGCTTCTGTAACTGTGTAGAGGTGACAGGACTTCAGGTATGCTATGATCAAGGCTCCAGCTGCATATCCCTGTGACTTCCTTAGCAGTGTCTTTCCCATGGGTCAGCTTTGTCTGTATTCATAGGTGGCCACATGCCTGCTTGGGGTCCTGGTGACTCCAGGTGTTTCCTAAAGAGCAGGGCTCTGCGGCAGCAATTCCAAGCAACAGCCCTGAGATCGCTGCTGATGGGGCAATTCAGGTTCACATGCCCATCCCTAGGGCGATGACTGCGTGGGAAGAGGGTGGCCCCCTAGGCACCAGAATGAAGATCTCAGCTGTCCTGAAATCTGTGGCAGTGCAGAGCGTGGGGGGAAAGAGAGATTTACAAGGAAATCCCTAGGCAGTCAGAGAGGGCTTGGTAGAGGATGTGGCTCGGGGCGGCGGTTGGAGGGGCGGGCGGTGTCGGGCGCAGCGGGAGACACAGGGAGGGTGGCAGGAGCATGGGATGTGGGTGTGGCAGGAGACCTTAGGGAAGGGAGCCTGCACCCAGGGATTTCGCAGACTCTCCAGGAAGCCATCGGGATCTAGGCCAGAAACCTCTGCATCCCCCATCCCCCATCCCCCACCCCAGAGCTCCTGCTGAGCGCCCCTCTGCCTTTGCCAGCAGGAAACCAGTGGAGGGGCGGTGAGGGCTGTGGTCCAGATTCACCGGAGAGGGAAACAACCGGGAGGGGTCGGCAGGCAGGGCGTGGCCAAGGGTGTGCGCTCTGCAAGGCCTCGTGAACCCCAGGGCGCCCCCTCTCCAGCTGCGCCCACAGTTGGGGGCTGACCTCCACTGCAGGACCCCAGGCCTTGCTCCCCCGGGACGCCTCTCTCGGGTGTCCCACCGCACCACTGAGGCCGCGCACGACCCTCAGCCACCGCAGCCCGCTTGAGCCCAGCTGCCCATCTCTTGCCAGCACCGCCTACTCCCCGCCCGCCACCCCACCATTGGCTTTCCAGAGCTAAGACCTCCTATGATTGGTCCATCTCCGCGAGGCCACGCCTCCTGGTCGGCACAAAGAGCCGGACCAGCACAGCCCGCCCCAACTCCGCGTGCTCCTAGCCCCTGGCGGCGCGGCTGAGCCGCAGCCGCCACGTGGGGGTCGTAGTGGTGACTGCGGCCATGGTGGCTGTGAGCACCGAACTCGAGCACTTGAGGAAGGCGCTGGCTTAGGGCCTGTCGCGCTGCCATAGCCTCGGATCCCACCTGGGAGGGGAAAATTCGGAGCCTGTCTACCCAGCCCCCAGCCCCGGGGCTCTAATCCCTCCCAGGGACTGACCCCCGCCCCCTAGTTCCCAGACCTTCCCTATTTTGTCTCCCTGCCCAGGGGAGGGGGATGGTGGACTTATTAGGTAACGGAACTGTTACAGTTAAGAAAACTGTAGCTCAGAGAGGGTAAACTGCCCCGAGTCATACAGCAGTCGGGGGTAGCCCAGAAATAATACTGAGGGATGGGAAGGAAAGGGAGAAGCTGTGGCTGGTGTAATCCTCTACATCCCACTCCTCCCCACCCCTGATACACAGTTATGAGCTAAGCCAGGGAGGGCTCCCTGAGCACACATCAAGCCTGCAGGCTGACGGATTTTTTTTTTTTTTTTTTTTTTTTGAGACGGAGTTCCTTCTGTCGCACAGGCTGGAGTGCAGTGGCGCGATCTGGGCTCACTGCAATCTCCGCCTCCTGGGTTCAAGCGATTCTCCTGCCTCAGCCTCCCGAGTAGCTGGGACTACAAGCGCCCACCACCACACCTGGCTAATTTTTGTATTTAATAGAGACGGGGTTTCACCATATTGGCCAGGCTGGTCTCGAACTCCTGACCTTGTGATCTGCCCGCCTTCTCGGCCTCCCAAAGTGCTGGGATTACAGGCGTGAGCCACCGTGCCCGGCCTTTTTTTTTTTTTTTTTTTTTAGGAGTCTCATGCTGTCGCCCAGGCTGGAGTGCAGTGGCGCGATCTCGGCTCACTGCAACCTCCACCTCCTGTGTTCAAGTGATTCTCCTGCCTCAGTCTTTCGAGTAGCTGGGATTACAGGTGCCCGCCACCACGCCTGGCTAATTTTTGTATTTTTAGTAGAGATGGGGTTTCACCACGTTGGCCAGGCTGGTCTCAAACTCCTGACCTCAGATGATCTGCCCACCTTGGCCTCCCAAAATACTAGGATTATAGGCGTGAGTCACTGTGCCCGGCCAATTTCTTTCAAAATTTTGAAAAATTTTGAAACAATCACACACTTAAAGCTACAAATACAGTGCGAAATTTTTTTCAGCCAGATGTGGTGGCCTGTGCCTGTAGTCCCAGCTACTGGAGAGGCTGAGATGGGAGGATTGCTTGAGCCCAGGAGGTCCAGGTGGGTGAGCTATGATCATTCTACTGCACTCCAACCTGGGTGACAGAGTCACACCCTATCTCTGAAATAAAAACAAAATAAAAAACAAACTAATTTTTTTCCTAGAAAAAAACTGAAAATAAGTTACTAGCCTGATGCCACAATCACCCCTTGTATTTCCTTCAAACAGGGTTACTCTGCTATATAAATGGCCAGGAAGTTAATACATTACTTTTGGGTTTTTTTGTTTTTTTTTTTTTTGAGACGGAATCTCACTCTGTCATCCAGGCTGGAGTGCAGTCGCACGATCTCCGCTCACTGCAAGCTCCGCCTCCTGGGTTCATGTGCCATTCTCCTGCCTCAGCCTCCTGAGTAGCTGGGACTACAGGCGCCCACCACCACGCCCGGCTAATTTTTTGTATTTTTTTAGTGGAGACCGGGTTTCACCTGCTAGCCAGGATGGTCTGGATCTCCTGACCTCGTGATCCGCCTGCCTCGGCCTTCCAAAGTGTTGGGATTACAGGCGTGAGCCACCGCGCCCAGCCTGTTTGTTCGTTTTTTGAGATGAAGTCTCACTGTCCCCCAGCCTGGAATGCAGTGGTGCAGTCTCCGTTCACTGCAAACTCTGCCTCCCGGGTGCAATCGATCCACCTGCCTCAGCCTTCTGAGTAGCTGTGACCACAGGTGCTCACAACCAAGCCCAGCTAATTTTTCATATTTTTGGTAGAGACGGGGTTTTGCCATGTTGCCCAGGCTGGTCTCGAACTCCTGACCTCAAGCGATCAGTCGGCCTCAGCCTCCCAAAGTGCTGGGATTACAGGTGTGAGCCACTGTGTCGGCCAACATATGATACATCACTGCCATCTAAACCTCAGACCCATTTGAGTTCCTGAAGATGTCCCCAGAATGTCCTTGTAGCAGAAAAATCCAGCCCATGTGTTATTTCGTTCTTGCATACCTTTAATTTCCTTCGGGATGGAACACTTCTCAGTCTGTGTTTGGCTTTCATAACGTTGACTCTTTTTTTTTTTTTTTTTTTTTGAGACTGAATCACTCTGTCACCCAGGCAGGAATGATGCAGTGGTGCAATCTTGGCTCACTCACTGCAACCTCTGCCGCTCGGGTTCAAGCAATCCTCCCGCCACAGCCTTTGGAGTAGCTGGGATTACAAGCGCCCACCACCACAACCGACTAATTTTTGTATTTTTAGTAGAGACGGGCTTTCACCATGTTGGTCAGGCTGATCTCGAACTCCTGACCTCATGATCCACCCGCCACAGCCTCCCAAAGTGCTGGGATTACAGGCGTGAGCAACTGCACCCAGGCATTGTTTTGTATTTTTAGTAGAGCTGGGGTTTCACTGTGTTGGCCAGGATGGTCTCAAACTCCCGACCTCAGGTGATCTGCCTGCCTCAGCCTCTCAAGGTGCTGGGATTACAGAAATGAGTCACTGCACCTGGACTATTTTATTTTATTTCATTTATTTATTTTTGAGATGGAGTTTCACTTTTGTTGCCCAGGCTGGAGTGCAATGGCAAGATCTCGGCTTACTGCAACTTCAACCTCTTGGATTCAAGCGATTCTCCTGCCTCAGCCTCCCGAGTAGCTGGGATTACAGGCATCCACCACCACGCCCGGCTAGGAAAATGTATTTAGGTGCATCTGTATTAATTCCTATACCTCTTATGTATACTGAAAGCCAAGAGTTTACATTGATAGATCCTGGGGTGCACTCCAGTTTACAACTCCCTTCTCTGCCTTTGAGAACCTGGCTACGATTATTGTGATACATCTGCTTCTTTTTTTTTTTTTGAGACAGAGTTTCACTCTGTCGCCCAGGCTGGAGTGCAGTGGTGCGATCTTGGCCGGCTGCAACCTCCACCTCCTGGGTTCAAGCGACTCTCCTGCCTCCCAAGTAGCTGTGATTACAGGTGCCCGCCACCATGCCTGGCTAATTTTTTTTTTTTTTTTTTTTCTTTTTGAGACGGAGTCTCCCTCTGTTGCCCATGCTGGAGTGCAGTGTCACGATCTCGGCTCACTGCAAGCTCCGCCTCCCGGGTTCATGCCATTCTCCTGCCTCAGCCTCCTGAGTAGCTGGGACTACAAGTGCCCGCCACCATACGCGGCTAATTTTTTGTATTTTTAGTAGAGATGGGGTTTCACTGTGTTAGCCAGGATGGTCTCGATCTCCTGACCTCGTGATCTGCCTGTCTCAGCCTCCCAAAGTGCTGTGATTACAGGCGTGAGCACACATGCCCGGCCTAATTTTGTGTTTTTAGTAGCAATGGGGTTTTGCCATGTCTTCCAGGTTGGTCTCGAACTCCTGACCTCGGGTGATCTGCCCACCTTGGCCTCCCAAAGTGCTGGGATTACAGGCGGGAGCCACCATGCCTGACCATATCTGCTTCTTTTTTTTTGAGTTGGAGTCTCACTCTGTCGCCCAGGCTGCAGTGCAGTGGTGTGATCTCGGCTCACTGCAATCTCAGCCTCCCGGATTCAAGCGATTCTCGTGCACCAGCCTCCTGAGGAGCTGGGATCACAGGCACGGGCCACCACACGCAGCTAATTGTTTGTATTTTTAGTAGAGATGAGGTTTCACCATGTTGGCCAGGCTGGTCTAGAACTCCTGACCTCAGGTGATCCGCCCACCTTGGCCTCCCAAAGTGCTGGGATTACAAGCGGGAGCCACCATGCCTGGCCACATCTGCTTCTTTTATCAACCCCTCCGGGTGTAGCACGTGTCTCCTGGGCACTGTCACCTTTCACCTTGTAGACCTGTCGTCCTCCAGCCTTGCTGTCCTTTAGCAGGGATATCTCCTGGCCCCAGGACAGCTTAGTCACCCCTCCCAGGTCACCGGCCCCGCCTAATTGAGCTCCCTACCCTCAATGAGATTCTCCCCCATTTTGACTGTCCACCAAGCAGCCAGCTCCCTCCTACCCCACCACCCCCAAGCCCTCTTCACCCCATTCACGCTGCTCAGAGCCACCACCCTCCCCCACCCCACTGGGACGCCCACCTGGCTCTGCTCCAGCAAATGGCTCCGGGACTGATTATTCTGGAAGGAAACGGAAAGGGGAAGGAACGAAGGGAAGAGAAGGAAGGAGGCTTTCTCCGGTTCTTGTTTTAGCTTAAAAATTCATGCCCCGTGTGCACTTCAGTCTAGAACACACTTCCTTTTGTTTTAACGTGATACAGCGTTTTCACTATACAACTTCTGGTAAAATTGCTGCCTGGTTATCCAGGGGCTGTGTCTGGTCAGAGAGGGGGCCTGGCAGGCTGGGAAGGACAGGGAGGGGTGGGGGAGGGGGAAGACGGGTGGGGGAGGGTGGACGGGGCTGGCTGGCCTCCTGTCCTCTTCCTTCCCTGGACAATGGGCTGCCGGCTGCCGCAGAGATAAGGAGTCTTGTCAGGGCTGGGATCACAGCCGCCGGCCGACTGCCTGCTGGGGAAGGTCCCTTCCTCGCAGACCTGGCCAAACCACCCCCACCAAGCCCCGCCGCCTCGAGTGAGATCTCCTCTCATTGCACCTTCCTGAAAGGGAGGTCCTCAGAGCCATGCCCCAGGGTAACCGGGAGGCTGGCTGTGAGCTTGGCGTCTGGGGAGGCCCTTACCCAGGCCGAGGCACCTCCCCTGGTTGCAGGACACAGTCGCACAAAGATAATTGTTGTCTTTTTGTTTCTTTATTCTTTTTTACTATTTTTTCTTTTGAGATAGGGTCTCATTTCATCACCCTGGCTGGAGCGCAGTGGTGTGATCATGTCTCACTGCAGCCTCGACTTCCCCAGCTCAAGTGATCCTTGTGCCTCAGCCTGAGTAGCTGGGACTATGGATGTGCACCACCATGCCCGGCTAATTTTTTTATTTCTTTTGAGAGATGGAGTCTCACTATGTTGCCCAGGCTGGTCTGGAACTCCTAGACTCAAGTAATCCTCCCCCATCCTGGCTAACACGGTGAAACCCCGTCTCTACTAAAAACACAAAAAAATTAGCCGGGCATAGTAGCGGGCACCTGTAGTCCCAGCTACTCGAGAGGCTGAGGCAGGAGAATAGCGTGAACCCGGGAGGCGGAGCTTGCAGTGAGCCGAGATCGCGCCACTGCACTCCAGCCTGGGCGACAGAGCGAGACTTCCTCTCAAAAAAAAAAAAAAAAAAAAAATTCCTCCCTCCTGGGCCTCTGAAAGCGCTGGGATTACAGGTGTGAGCCACTGTGTTCGGTTTAAGATTAAATTTATGTTAAGTAACTTATGTTACTTTCCAGCCCGGCCAACATGGCGAAATCCCACCTGTACTAAAAATAGAAAAATTTGGCCGGGCGCGATGGGTCACGCCTGTAATCCCAGCACTTTGGGAGGCCAAGGCAGGCGAATCACGAGGTCAGGAGATCGAGACCATCCTGGCTAACATGGTGAAACCACGTCTCTACTAAAAACACAAAAAATTAGCCAGGTGTGGTGGCACCCGTCTGTAATCCCAGCTACTCAGGAGGCTGAGGCAGGAGAATCACTTGAACCCGGGAGGCAGAGGTTGCAGTGAGCTGAGATCGTGCCATTGCACTCCAGCCTGGGTGACAGAGCGAGATTCCGTCTCAAAACAACAACAACAAAAATAAAAATTAGCGGGGCACGCTTGTAGTCCCAGCTACTTGAGAGGCTGAGGCAGGAGAATCGCTTGTACCTGGGAGGCGGAGGTTATAGTGAGCCGAGATTGCGCCACTGCGCTCCAGCGCCTGGGTGACAGAGCAAGACCCTGTCTCAAAAAACAAACAAACAAACAAACAAAAAACTTACCATACTCAAAGTACATAAACCTGCAGTACATCTCCTGGCATGGTTATGTGTGTCTAGGTCCGAATCTCAGCCTGTGGAAGCCCAGGGGGACAGCTCCGGCCCCAGTGGTTAGAGAGTGTAGCCCTGCCAAGTGGGGATGAACCTGATGTCGTAGTATCGGCGGAAGAAAAGGACCTAAAATTTCTCATAAGTTTCATGTTCATTACATATTGAAATGATAGTATTTGGGATATAGGAGTTAAATAACATACATTAAGAAATTTGGGCCGGGCACGGTAGCTCACACCTGTAATCCCAGCACTTTGGGAGGCCGAGGCAGGGGATCACAAGGTCAGGAGATCGAGACCATCCTGGCTAACACAGTGAAACCCCGTCTCTACTAAAAATACAAAAAAAATTAGCTGGGTGTGGTGGCGGACGCCCTAGTCCCAGCTACTCGGGAGGCTGAGGCAGGAGAATGAAGTGAACCCAGGAGGCGGAGCTTGCAGTGAGTCGAGATCACGCCACTGCACTCCAGCCTGGGCGACAGAGCAAGACTCCATCTCAAAAAAAAAAAAAAAAAAGAAAGAAATTTGATGTCACTTGTTTATCTTTACTTAAAATTTTTTTTAACTTTTAGGCTGGGCTTGGTGGCTCACACTTGTAATCCCAGCACTTTGGGAGGCCGAGGCAGGTGCATCACTTGTGGGCAGGAGTTCGAGACCAGCCTGGCTAACATGGTGAAACCCTATCTCTATTAAAAATACAAAAAATTAACCGGATGGGGTTTCACCATGTTGGGCAGGCTGGTCTCGAACTCCTCTCAGATGATTCTCCCTCTTCGGCCTCCCAAAGTGTTGGGACTACAGGTGTGAGCCACCATGGCGAGCTCTTGTTCTTTTTTTTAAGATGAAGTTTTGCTCTGTCACCCAGGCTAGAGTGCAGTGGCACGATCTCGGCTCACTGAAGCCTCCACCTCCTGAGTTCCAGCAATTCTTGTGCCTCAGCCTCTCGAGTAGCTGGGATTACAGGCATGTGCCACCATGCCCAGCTAATTTTCGTATTTTTAGTAGAGATGTCGTTTTGCCATGTTGGCCAGGCTGGTCTCAAACTCCTGACCTCAAGTGATCCACTCACCTTGGCCTCCCAAGTGGGAGGCCCACATAAGCCACCGTGCCCGGCCCCAAGTAGGTTGTTTTTTTTGTTTTGTTTTGTTTTGTTTTGTTTTTTGAGATGGAGTCTCTTTGTCGCCAGGCTGAAGTGCAGTGGCTTGATTTTGGCTCACTGCAACCTCTGCCTCTCAGATTCAAGTGATTCTCCTGCCTCAGCCTCCCGGGTAGCTGGGACTACAGGCGCGTGCCATCATGCCTGGCTAATTTTTGTATTTTTATTTATTTTATTTTATTTTATTTTATTTTGAGACGGAGTCTTGCTCTGTTGCCCAGGCTGGAGTGCAGTGGCGCGATCTCGGCTCACTGCAAGCTCCGCCTCCCAAGTTCACGCCATTCTCCTGCCTCAGCCTCCCGAGTAGCGGGGACTACAGGCACCCGCCACCACGCCCGGCTAATTTTTCATATTTTTAATAGAGACAGGGTTTCACCGTGTTAGCCAGGATGGTCTCGATCTCCTGACCTCGTGATCCACCCGCCTCGGCCTCCCAAAGTGCTGGGATTACAGGCGTGAGCCACTGCACCCGGCTGGTTAATTTTTGTATTTTTAGTAAAGATGGGGTTTCACCATTTTGACCAGGCTGGTCTCGAACTCCTGATCTCGTTATTTGCCCGCCTCAGCCTCAAGTGGGTTTTTACAGTTCCATCTGTTTGCTCTATTAGGTCAGAAGATTGAGAATGGTAACTAAAATGGAAATTATGTGAAACTGGCCAAAATAGGTTGCAGTGAGCCAAGATCGTGCCACTGCACTCCAGCCCGAGTGACAGAGTGAGACCCAGTCACACACAAACACACACACCGACACACACAGGCCAGAATCAGTACTTACAGGTTTTCCTGAAATAAACTTAGGGCAGGGGCCACTGGTCAAATAAGCATTTTTTACAGCTTTTTTCTTTTTTCTTCTTTTTTTGTTTCATTTTTTTTGCAGCTTTTAAATGCTGCCAACCAATATTGTCTTATAAAAGAAATCAATTTGTTGGTTACCCGATGAGTCAAACTGTGTTCCGTGGTTAACTGAGTATTTCACTGAATTTGGAAGAACTGGTTTGTTATCAGATCCAAACCACAGCTCTCTTTTATCGTCACACCAGCAGCTGTGATCTTTCCAGTTTTGTTTTTTGGCCTCTGGTGCCCCATCTTTGGTAATTATTTGTGGTTCATCCTTTGAAGTTTCTTTGAGTGGGGCCGCAAGAGAGATTTGATTACATGGAGTTGATTAACGGCAGCCTTCGTAGCAGTAGTATCAGCAAGGTTGTTCCCTCTAGCTTCCATAGCGTCTAACCTTGAATGTCTGAGAATTTTGATAAAAGTCAAGGCCTGGTCACTGGACGGCCTCCAGTAAATTCTGTACGCAGGATCCATGTTTCATTTGATCTCCAGTGGAAGTGAGGAACGCCTTTGTTTCTTTGTTTCTTTTCTTTTCTTTTTTTTTTTTTGAGATGGAGTCTCACTCTGTCACCAGGCTGGAGTGCAGTGGCGCAATCGCAGCTCGCCACAACCTCCACCTCCTGGGTTCAAGCGATTCTCCTGCCTCAGCCTCAGGAGTAGTTGGGACTTCAGGTGCCCGCCACCACACCCGGCTAATTTTTTTGTATTCTTAGTAGAGATGGGGCTTCGCCATGTTGGCCAGGCTGGTCTCGAACTCCTGGCCTCAAGTGATCTGCCTTGGCCTCCCATAGTGCCGGGATTACAGGCGTGAGCCACCATGCCCAGCCAAAAATGAAACTTTCTGTGCCCATATTCCAGCCAAGGAAGCCCAAGTTTCCACCGGGAGCGTCTACACGTGCAGCCGCTGTTATCTGTACCCAGGTAACATCCTCCAGCTCTTGGTGAGATCCAGCTGACCTCCAGTGTCCCCGTCTGTGTCCCTGTGCCCACACACGTGGCCAGGAGCAGCTGTCAACAAATGGCTCTTGGGTTTAGGCAGGAGTCCTCCAGACCCTTTGGCTGACTGGGAGGCACGGCACCTGTAGTCTCCCAAATGTCCCTGGCGGAATGAACATTCAGTGGGATCCCTCATGGTAACCAGCTTGATAATGCACCCTCTGGGATCTGTCCCTTCCCTGTCCTATGTCCCTGTCCTCTACCTGAACCTTTTGTGTGGAATGGCACCTCAGGCCCTGCCTCTGGGGGATGAAGATGGTGTTAACTGTTAACTGCATTCAAAGCCTCCCTCTTGTCACCCACGATACACTTTCTGCCCTGGTGGGGGGACAGGAGGTTCCTTGTCGGCTGGTCCAGGCCATGACGGGTTGATCCTGGATTAAAATAAGTCAAGCTTCAGGCTGGTGCAGTGGCTCACGCCTGTAGTCCCAGCACTTTGGGAGGCCGAAGAGGGCAGATCACCTGAGGTCAGGAGTTCAAGACCAATCTGGGCAACATATTGAAACCCCATCTCTACTAAAAACACAAATATGGCCGGGCGCGGTGGCTCACGCCTGTAATCCCAGCACTTTGGGAGGCCGAGGCGGGCGGATCACAAGGTCAGGAGATCGAGACCATCCTGGCTAACATGGTGAAACCCTGTCTCTACTAAAAATACAAAAATTAGCCGGGCATGGTGGCGGGCGCCTGTAGTCCCAGCTACTCAGGAGGCTGAGGCAGGAGAATGGCGTGAACCCGGGAGGCGGAACTTGTAGTGAGCCGAGATCGCACCACTGCACTCCAGCCTGGGCGACAGAAGCAAGACTCTGTCTCAAAAAAAAAAAAAAAAAACAAAACCCACAAATATTAGCTGGGCGTGGTGGTGCATGTCTGTAATCCCACCTACTGGGGAGGCTGAGGCAGGAGAATCTCTTGAATCCAGGAGGTGGAGGTTGCAGTGAGCTGAGATTGTACCTGTGCACTCCAGCCTGGGTAACAGAACAAGAGTCTGTCTCAAAAAAAAAAAAGAAGTCAGTCGGGCACGGTGGCTCACGCCTGTAATCCCAGCACTTTGGGAGGCTGAGGCAGGTGAATTGCCTGAGCTCAGGAGTTTGAGACTAGCCTGGGCAACACGGTGAAACCCTGTCTCTACTAAAATACAAAAAATAAGCTGAGTGTCATGGTGTGCACCTGTAGTCGAGCTACTTGGGAGGCTGAGGCAGGAAAATTGCTTGAACCCGGGAGGCAGAGGTTGCAGTGAGCCGAGATCGTGCCACTGCACTGCAACCTGGGCAACAGAACAGAGTGAGACTCCATCTCCAAAAAAAAGGAGTCAATCGTGTCAATCGTTAGGGGGCTGGTGGATTTATAGCCTGTAGTGACCACATCAGTGAGGCACTGGTGCTGGGAGGCACCTCAGAGGTCATCCCATTCAACCCCTTCACTGACTCACAGCTCAGAGAGGGCAAGAGACTTACCCAAGGGCACACAGCAAGTCGAGGGCACCAGCAAGGTCAGCACCCAGGTCTCCCGCACCTGGGCCCACGTGGTTTTCAGTCTGGAAACTGGAAATGGATATGAAGCCTTGGAAAATCCCAGCAGGGCAGGATGAGGGTGGCCCAGCTGTTTCACTATGGAAACAAAAGTCTTGTTTTCCTGGCTACTCCAGCCGGGCCGGGACGGAGGCAGATGTTTCTCTTCACCTGCCAGGAAAGTTTGGAAATTAAGCCCTCCTTGCAGGGAGGAAGGGACCCAGTGCTCTGGATTTTCAATTTAATGGGCTACCCAGGTCTTCGGAGTGCAGCCAGGGAAGCAGAGAGGAAGCGCCCTGGAGAGGAAGCCAGAGATTTCCTGGAGGCGCCAGGGATGCAAGGAGTGGCCTGGAGAGGGAGTGAGGGAAAAGCAGCAGAGGCCCCTAACTTCCTCCTCCTCCTTCCAACAGAAACCTGGTTTGGGGTTTTAGTGGAGACGTCTCGCCAGGGCCGCCAGTGTAGACATTAATTGGTCTAATGCAGGCACCAAGTCCCCGGCTTCTTGCAGGGAGGGGCATGGTTTTAGGACAAGGCATGGCTTTAAAATAAAAAATTAATTGTTGTAAAATATGCATAGCACGACCCGGCATGGTAGCTCACTCCTTTAACCCCAGCACTTTGGGAGGCTGAGGCAGGAGGATCAGGTGAGGTCAGGAGTTCGAGACCAGCCTGGGCAACATGGTGAGACCCCGTCTCTACCAAAAATACAAAATTTAGCCCGCTGTGGTGGTGCATGCCTGTAGTCCCATCTAGTCGGGAGGATGAGGTGGGAGAATCACTTGAACCTGGGAAGTTGAGGCGATTTTTTAAAAAATTAATACTCTAGGCCAGGCATGGTGGCTCACGCCTGTAATCCCAGCACTTTGGGAGAGGCTGAGGCGGGTGGATCGCCTGAGGTCAGGAGTTCGAGACCAGCCTGGGCAACATGGTGAAACCCGGTCTCTACTAATAATACAAAAATTAGCTGAGCATGGTGGCATGTGCCTGTAATCCCAGCTACTTGGGAGGCTGAGGTAGGAGAATCACTTGAGCCTGGGAAGTGGAGGTTGTAGTGAGCCGAGATCGCACCATTGCACTCCAGCCTGGGGCGACAAGAGCAAAACTCTGTCTCGAAAAAAAAAAAAAAAATCATAATACTCTTTTTTTTTTCTTTTGAGATGGAGTCTTGCTCTGTCACCCAGGCTGGAATGCAGTTGCAAAATCTTGGCTCACTGAAACCTCCGCCTCCTGGGTTCAACTGATTCTTCTGCCTCAGCTGCCCAAGTAGCTGGGATTACAGGCGCCCACCACCACGCCCAGCTAATTTTTGTATTTTTTTTAGTAGAGATGGGGTTTCACCATGTTGGTCTCGAACTCCTGATCTCAGATAATCCGCCGGCCTTGGCCTCCCAAAGTGCTGGGATTACAGGCGTGAGCCACTGTGCCTGGCCGAGGCAATTACTTTTTGCAGAGACAGGGTCTTGCTATGTTGCCCAGCCTTGTCTTGAACTCCTAGACTCATTCAATCTGTCCATTTTGGCCTCCCAACGTGCTGGGATCAACCACGACCACACCCGGTCATAACTGGCTTTCTTTATAATCATATGCATTTTATCTTGTGCATTTAAAAACTTGATACTGTGAGAAGGTTCATAATTTCTCAAAAGTCTGTTTTAGATAGTCTTGGGGAGATGTGATGTCTGGATCCCTGGCAGCTGCCTTGAGATTCTGAGGACCTGAGCCTGAAGGCAAATTTCACCTGACAGGGATGGCAGAGTGAGAAGTGGGGGAAGTTCCAGGGTCCTTTCCAGCTCTGTTACAGTGAACCAACCCTGAAAACTCCCCTCTTTGGGGCTTCTTGTTTCTTGCTATAGTGAAACATCTTGCTGGTTAGCCAGTTGCGTTAGAGTTTTCTCTTTCTTGCATTTGAAGCTACCATGACTGCAAGAGGGAGTTCCCGAAGGGGTCTGGGAATGGCCCAGGGAAATAGGGGTGAGGTGAGACTCCACTGCCCCGACAGTGCCCATGTATGAATTAGAAAAAGTGGGCCAGGCGTGGTGGCTCACACCTGTAATCCCAGCATTTTGGGAGGCCGAGGCGGGCAGATCATGAGGTCAGGAGTTCGAAACCAGCCTGGCCAACATGGTGAAACCCCATCTCTACTAAAAATACAAAAATTAGCTGGCCGTGGTGGCACACGTCTGCAGTCCCAGCTACTCAGGAGGCTGAGGCAGAAGAATCGCTTGAACCTGGGAGGTGGAGGTTGCAGTGAGCCGAGGTCATGCCACTGTACTCCAGCCTGGGTGACAGAGTGAGACTTTGTCTCAAAAAAAAAAAAAAAAAAAAAAAAAAGAAAGAAAGAAAAAGAAAAGAAAGAAAGAAAGAAAAAGAAAAAAAGTGGGCCAGGTGTGGTGGCTCATACCGGTAAGTGTGGTGGCACTTTGGGAGGCTGAGGTGGGAGGATTGCTTGCAGCCAGGAGTTTGAGACCAGGTTGGACAACATGGTGAGACCTTGTCTTTACAAAAAAATACAAAAACTTATCTGGGCATGGTGTTGCATTCCTTTAGTCCCAGCTACTTAGGAGGTTGAGGTGGAAGGATCACTTGAGTTAAGGGAGGAGACCACCCCTCATATTGTCTTATGCCCAATTTCTGCCTCCAAAGAAAGAAAAAGTAAAAACTAAAAGGCAGAAATGAAAACCACAGGCAGACAGCCCGGCGCCACACCCTGGGCCTGGTAGTTAAAGATCGACCCCTGATCTAATCGGTGATGTTATCTATAGATTCCAGACATTGTATAGAAATGCACTGTGAAAATCCCTATCTGGTTTTGTTCTGATCTAATTACCGGTGCATGCAGCCCCCAGTCACGTACCCCCTGCTTGCTCAATCACGACCCTCTCACGTGCACCCCCTTAGAGTTGTGAGCCCTTAAAAGGGACAGGAATTGCTCACTCGGGGAGCTCGGCTCTTGAGACAGGAGTCTTGCCGATGCCCCCGGCCGAATAAACCCCTTCCTTCTTTAACTCGGTGTCTGAGTTTTGTCCGCAGCTCATCCTGCTACAGAGTCTAGGAGGCAGAGGTTGCAGTAAGCCAAATTCACGCCACTGCACCCCAGCCTGGGTGACAGAGCAAGACCCCACCAAAAAAAGAAAAGAGGCCAGGCGCAGTGGCTAACGCCCAGCTAATTTTTGTACTTTTAGTAGACACGGGGTTTCACCATGTTGGCCAGGCTGGTCTCAAACTCCTGTCCTCAGGTGATCCGCCCACCTTGGCCTCCCAAAGTGCTGCGATAACAGGAGTGGAGGCTCAACTTTTTAAAGAAGAAAAGGACGAATCAGGACAGGAGACAATTACAAGCTCTGTTCATTCGGAATTCTCATTGGTTTACAGAAATAACTTTGGCTAGTGATTGGTTATATGTTGTAGACAGACCCACAGGGTGGATGGCGTCTGTGGCCACTTGGGCATTAGCTGGTCCAGAGCCCAGAGTCCATGTAGCAAGTAGCTTCTGGAGGTAATTATTTAGCTCAATAGAAAGTGAGACGTGATTGCTGTTACTTTTTTTTTTTTGAGACGGAGTTTCACTCTTGTTGCCCAAGCTGGAGTGCAATGGCGCGATCTCGGCTCACTGCAACCTCTGCCTCCCAGGTTCAAGTGATTCTCCTGCCTCAGCCTCCCGAGTAGCTGGGATTACAGGCGTGTGCCACCAAGCCCGGCTAATTTTTGTATTTTTAGTAGAGACAGGGTTTCAATATGTTAGCCAGGATGGTCTCGAACTCCTGACCTTGTCATCCACCGGCCTCGGCCTCTCAAGGTGCTAGGATTACAGGCATGAGCCACCACGCCCGGCCTTTTAACTGCTGTTACTTTTTTTTTTTTTTAATCATTTTTATTCTGCTAGTTCCATAAAAGCAATGTAAACACCAGCATTCTGTACATCTTGCTGGTGAACTCACATCATGCTTAGTTCCCTGATCCTTTGACCTCCTTGTCTTCTCCAGTTATTTTCTGTTTGGACCACTGGCCACAGGAATGGAGTGGGGTTGGGGCTTAGGAGAGAGCAATGTGGCTTTTTGGTATGACTTGTTTCATTGACTGCTGTTACATTTTAAATGCCTTTCTGGGCCTGATAATTTAAGGGGGCTGGCATTTCTCACATCAAAGGGTAAAGGGTTTTTTTGTTTGTTTCTCACTATTGCTCAAAAGCCACGTGTCAAGAACAGCTCTTGTTAACGGGCAGAGAAGCTTATAGAACCTTTCCAGGGCTGGCGTGGTTGTTCATGTCTGGGGGACAAGAGCGAAACTCCATCTCAAAAAGAAAAAAAAAAAAAAGAACATTTCCAGGCCAGGCACAGTGGCTCACACCTGTAAGTCCCAGCACTTTGGGAGATGGAGGTGGGAGGATCACTTGAGGCCAGGAGTTTGAGACCAGCATGGGCCACATGGCAAGAACCCAGTTTCTACAAAAACTTTTTTTTTTTAATTAGCTGGGCTCGGTGGTGCACACTTGTGGTCCCAGCTACTCAGGAGGCTGAGGTGGGAGAATTGCTTGAGCCTGGGAGGCGGAGGTTGCAGTGAGCTGTGATCGCACCACTGCATTTCAGCCTGGGCAACAGAGGGAGACTCTGTCTCAAAAAAATCAAATAAAGAAAAAAGAACATTTCCATTATTGCAGAATGTTCTATTGGACGGCGCTGGGCCAGATGCCTGCCCCAAGCCCTGGGACACCCAAACCTGGTGAAAGTGCCAAGCTCCCATCTGGGGGTGCTCACGGAAGGGGCCGGGAGCTGGGATTACAAGCGTGGAGGCAGGCGCCACCCCAGAGGAGGTGGGTGATGTCTGAGCCAGAGTCTTTGGGATGAGCAGGGCTTTGGCAGGCAGCTTTGTTGGGCAGGCAACAGGCACAGCAGGTGCAATGGCATCGAGGTTGGAGAGGTGGACTGGCGGGGAGAAGAGAAGGGAGGGTGGCAGGAGAGATGGGCAGAGGCCCCCAGGAGCCCAGAGCCTTCAGGGCTTTGGGCCCTCTTGGGGCACTGGGGAGCCACGGGAGAAGTGTGGGGCGGAGAGGGGCGCCCTGGATTTGACCACCTTCAGGAACCTACCTTGGCTGCCCGGGTGGGTGGGATGGAGGTGATGAAGGTGGAGGTCGTAGCACTGTCACTGAGAGCGATGCTTATTCTGATTTTTGCCCCCGTGAGCCTCAGAAATCGGTCAGAACAGTGCTCAGGCTGGGCGTGGTGGCTCACGCCTGGAATCCCAGCACTGTGGGAGGCCGAGGCGGGCGGATCACCTGAGGTCAGGAGTTTGAGACCAGCCTGGCCAACATGGCAAAACCCCGTCTCTACTAAAAACACAAAAATTAGCTGGGTGTAGTGGTGCATGCCTGTAATCCAGCTACTCCAGAGGCTGAGGCCTCCCTGGGAGGCGGAGTGCAGTGAGCCAAGATTGCACCACCGCCCCTCCAGCCTGGGTAACAGAGTGAGACTCTGTCTCAAAACAAACAAAAAAGAACAAACCAAAACCAGTGCTCCAATTCACCTTGCTGAATTGGAGAAGAACAGGTGCCTGGGTCCTCTTGGCTGACAGTGACGTCACCATGAGCCACCACGCCTGGCCCGGTGGGTGTTTACAGCAGAGGTGGTTCAGGGAGGAGTGAGTGGCAGATGGTGCAGGCTCAGGGAGGAGTGAGTGGCAGGTGCGGCCTGAGGCCAGAGGCAGGAGGACAGTTCAAGACTGAGGTGTCTTGGGCACTGGTGCCGGGGCCGGGGAGAGCCCTGGCATGCCGGGCCCCGGCCCTCAGTGAAAGCAGGATGAGGTGGCGGCCAAGCGGGGAGGCCAAGGCCTGGCACCAGCCGGCAGCCCCTCTCCTGGCAGGGACATCTTGGCAGGAGCCGGGCTCTGCCCAGGGCGCTAATGTCCTCTTAATTAGCCAGGCACTTGCCAAGCACTTGCCGCTGCGGCCTCACTTTGCAGAACGCACTTGGGTTTGGAGCAGGACCAGCATCAGCCACCGGGTGAGTAGGGGGGATGGCCAGGTGAGTACCGTGGCCAGAAGCTGCGGCCTCTGAGTCCCCACTGAAGCCAATCCAGGCCCCCACCTCTGGTCATCATCAACAGAAGAGTGACAGAAACAGAAAAGATATCAAGGAACACGTTTTCAGGGCCAGATTCCAGGTCCCCCACCTATTTTCCTTTGCTCCTGCCTTGCCTGGCTCTGCCCCCTTGAACTCTTATTCACCCAGTGTAGGCATCACCTCCTCCTGAAGGCCCTCCTGGACTGCACAGTTAACTCTGGAGCCTCCCCTGCACAGGGCAGCTCATGTATGGATCTACAGGTGAGTTCCTGTCTTTGAAGGGTTACAGTTTAGGTCCTGGGGCAGTGGTGGGGAGGTCACACCTCCACCCACACTCCTCTTTGCAAATCCCATGGGAACTATGAGCCTGGGTCCCCCAAACTGCATGTTCCCCACTTAAAGCTGGGCCAGATCCTGTTTGCTGTATCCAGGCCTCAGTTTCCCTGCTTGTAACTAGAAGTCCATGCAGCCAGAAATTGTCAGGGAGCTGGGCATGGTGGCTCATGCCTGTAATCCCAGCACTTTCAGAGGCTGAGGCAGGAGGTTCACTTGTGATCAGGAGTTTGGGACCCCAGCCTGGGCAATACAATGACATCCCTGCCTCTACCAAAAAATTAAAAACAATTAGCCAGGCCTGGAGGCATACACTTGTAGTCCCAGCTATTCAAAGGAGGCTGAGGTGGGAGGATCACTTGAGTCCAGGAGTTTGAGGCTGGGGTGAGCTCTGATTGTACCACTGCACTCCAGCCTGGGTAAGAGAATGAGACCTTGTTTTATTTTATTTTATTTTTATTTATTTTGAGATGGAGTCTCACTCTGTCATCCAGGCTGGAGTGCAGTGGTGCGATCTCGGTTCACTGCAACTTCTGCTTCCCGGCTTCAAGAGATTCTCCTGCCTCAGCCTCCCAAGTAGCTGGGATTACAGGTGTGTGCCACCACGCCTGGCTAATTTTTTGTGTTTTTAGTAGAGACAGGGTTTCACCATGTTTGCCAGGCTGGTCTTGAACTCCTGACCTCAGGTGATCCATGCCCCCTTGGCCTCCTAAAGTGCTGGGATTATAGGCATGAGCCACCGGGCCTGGCCGAGACCCTGTTTTAAAAAAATTAATTAGGTCCAGTGCAGTGGCTCATGCCTGTAATCCCAGCACTATGGGAGGCCGAGGAGGGTGGATCACCTGAGATCGGGAGTTCGAGACCAGCCTGACCAACATGCAGAAACCCCGTCTCTACTAAAAATACAAAATTAGCAGGGCCTGGTGGCGCACACCTGTAATCCCAGCTACTTGGGAGGCTGAGGCAGGAGAATCACTTGGACCTGGGAAGCAGAGCTTGTGGTGAGCCAAGTTGCACCATTGCACTCCAGCCTGGGCAAAAAGAGTGAAACTCCATCTCAAATAATAATAATAATAATAATAATAATAATAATAATAATAATTGGTAGAGATGTTGGTAGAGGCAGGACAGTGGGAGTGACAGCCTGGTCCTGTCCTCCCGGGCTCTGGCTGACCATGCTGTAGTGTGGCTCAGGGCCCTGGAGGGCACAGCTGTCCTGTGGCCCTGTGGTCAGCCGGGAAGCCAGGCCTGGCAGGACTCCTGCCCTAGAATCAGCTCCTCCCACTCCCCAGGGTCCCATGCAGGGCGCTGGCCGTACCAGGCCGCCTCGCGGGTGCCACAGAGCCAGTGGCTGCACAGCAACAGAGACGCCATTCACAGGCTCTCGGCCACGAGGCCGCTCATTTACAGAGGGCTGAGCTGCTGACATCTGTGCGTTTGTAACATGGACAGCATTTCTGGTCCCATACAGACGCCTGGGCCAGCCACATTTATCTCCCCTTGAGAGAAGGGAAATGAGGCTTGGGAGGGAATGAGGGATTGGCTCGGGGTCACACAACTTTAATGATGACCCTGGGCAGGAAGCTCCCAGGATGGCAACAGAGACTCAGGGCGGGCTGGGCATGGTGGCTCACACTTGTCATCCCAGCCCTTTGGGAGGCAGAGGTGCAAGGATCACTCGAGCCCAAGAGCTCAAGGCCAGCCTGGGGAATATAGTGAGAACTCATCTCTAAAAAAAAAAAAAAAAAATAGGCCGGGCGCGGTGACTCACGCCTGTAATCCCAGCACTTTGGGAGGCTGAGGCGGGCGGATCACGAGGTCAGGAGATTGAGACCATCCTGGCTAACACGGTGAAACCCTGTCTCTACTAAAAATACAAAAAATAGGCCGGGCATGGTGGCTCATGCCTGTAATCCCAGCGGTTTGGGAGGCCGAGGCCGGCAGATCACGATATCAGGAGTTCGAGATCAGCCTGACCAACATGACGAAACCCTGTCTCTACTAAAAATACAAAAATTAGCCGGGCGTGGTGACACGCGCCTGTAGTCCCAGCTACTCAGGAGGCTGAGGCAGGAGAATCGCTTGAACCATCGAGGTGGAGGTTGCAGTGAGCCGAGATCGCACTACTGCACTCCAGTCTGGGAGACAGAGTGAGACTCCGTCTCAAAAAAAAAAAAAATTAGCTGGGCGTGGTGGCGGGCGCCTGTACTCCCAGCTACTTGGGAGGCTGAGGTAGGAGAATGGCGTGAACCCGGGAGGCGGAGCTTGCAGTGAGCCAAGATTGTGCCACTGCACTCCAGCCTGGGCGACAGAGCGAGACTCTGTCTCAAAAAAAAAAAAAAAATTTAGCCGGGCATGGTGGTGCATGTCTGTACCCCCAGCAATTTGGGAGGCTGAGGTGGGAGGATTGCTTGAGCCCAGGAGTTTGAGGCGGGAGTGAGCTGTGATGGCACCACTGCACTCCGGCCTGGGTGACAGAGTGAGACCCCGTCTCTCCCTATCCCCCGCAAAAAAAAAAAAAACAACTCAGGGCTATCCCACCCCGTCCTTGCACAGATGAAGAACCGAAGCTTCTAGAAGGGGTATATTTTGCCCCCAGGCCCCAAATCCTGGTCTTTGGACTACAGTCAAGACCTGGCACAGGGCTCAGGCCTAAAAAAAAGCTGTTGAGGAGGGTGTGAGGCTGTAAAGTTGCGGTGAGAAGGGGGTCCCCAGGGAGGGCGCAGCAGGAAGCCCCAGGGAAGTGCCTGGGAGAGGGAGGTTGTGCAGCCAGAAGGAGCAGCCCGCAGCCTTTGGTTGTTGACTCCTGCTTTGTAAGTGGCAGTCTGGCTGGGTAGGACAGGGTCCGAGTCCTCACTCAGGGAGCTGAGTCCAGGGTGAGCCAAGCAGCCCTTCCTGGTGGCCTCACTTTCCCCTGCAGAGCCTGCCGCATGGTGTCCAGTGGCCAGCCCGGGAGCAGCTCAGGACTGGCCTCACTTCGTGCCACGCCCTCGTACCAAGGTGGCTCGGATGGCACCTGGGTTCCCGAAGGGCCCAGGAACACAGCGTCCATGTCCCCATCCTTCCCCGGAGGGACCTGGGGTGGGGCCTGCAGGAAGGATCATGTGACTTGTTCAAGGGCAGCTTGTCCTGCCCCGGACACAGAGGTGCCCATCGTAAGCGAGATGCAGGCAAGGTGAGGACAGGGCATGGTGCCGAGCAGGAATGATTTTCGAAAATGCTACTCTGTGGTCGGGCACGGTGGCTCACTCCTGTGATCCCAGTACTTTGGGAGGCCCAGGCGGGCAGATCATGAGGTCAGGAGTTCAAGACCAGCCTGGCCAACATGGTGAAACCCCTTCTCTACTGAAAATACAAAAAACTACCCAGGCGTGGTGGTGGATGCCTGTAATCCCAGCTACTCAGGAGGCTGAGGCAGGAGAATCGCTTGAACCCTGGAGGTGAAGGTTGCAATGAGCCGAGATTGCACCACTGCACTCCAGCCTGGGCGACAGAGCAAGACTCCATCTCAAAAACAAACAAACAAAACCCCGAGATGCTCTTTTCCCCCGTCCGGAGCTCTATGGCCATCTGGAGCTCGTTCTGTCCACAAGGACACATTTCCTGGCAGCAGCTGTGGACCAGGGCTCACTCACTCACATCTGTACCCAATCTAGAGCAGGACAAACACCTATCACCTGCACTGGCAACGGACAGAGGACAGTGGCAGCCCAATCACCACAGGCATTCAAGCCAAGGCATTTTCTATCGTCTATCTATCTATCTATCTATCTATCTATCTATCTATCTATCTAGATGAGATCTTGCTATGTTGCCCAGGTTAAACTCCTGGCCTCAAGCGATCCTCCTACTTCAGCCTCCCAAAGTGTTGGGATTTCAGGTGTGAACCACTGTACCTGGCTGGAGTGCAGTGGCACTGTCGTAGCTCACTGCAGCCTCCACCTCCTGGGCTCAAGGAATCCTCTTTCCTCAGCCTCCCGAGTAGCTGGGACCACAGGCATGCACCATCACACCCAGCTAAACCTTGATTTTTTCCATAGTATATGGCTCAGGGCAGAGCAAAGAAGCACAAAAACATGTTGGCTTGCGGTTGAGGGCTGATGGGAGGGGGTTCTGGCCAAAGCCCAAAATTAACAGCCACAACGTCAGTGTCTGTGGGAGGGGTTGCCAGGGGCATGCGGGTTCTGGGGCTCAAGGCCCTGCCGGTAAACCCATTTGAAGCAGGATGGCAAGAAGGTGACACCATCTTCCCCCGCTCACTGAAAGCCCCTGGCTGGGATTGCCTGGGGCAGACAGAGGCTCGGACCAGCCCCAGCAATCCCAGTTTATCAGTGAGCCGGCTGAGGGCCCGGAGTTATCTCAGTGCCCGGCCTGAGACCTTGTGGGCAGCCTGTGGTCATGCTGGCATTCCAGGGGCCTTTTGGCATGTGGGGAATGTCCAGGAAAAGCCTCAGCCTTCGGTGAGGCTCAGAAAAGGGAAGTGTCCCTAGAGGGGGTGGGTGAGGGCGTGGGAGGTGGTGTCTTTAGGGAATGTCCCCTTTTGGGGAGGAGGATGGAGGGTTGGGATTCTGAGGATGGGGGAGCTGTAGCCAGCATCATGTCCCTCCTGTGTGACCAGCTCAGAGTGCCATGAAATTGGGGCTTGGGAGGGGAAGGGACACTGGCCTGGGAACCAGAGACCTGGGCTGGTCTGGCTCACAGTCGCTGGACCTCTGTGATCCGTGTCAAAAAACGAGAACACCAATTCCTGTCCTGCCCACTCACCACCAGGTGGGACCTGAACCCTGGCATCGCCAGCATTGGGAATGTCAGCCACTGACTCAGCCACTCTCTCAGAGACCTATTTGGGCCACCTGAGGCGGGTGCCTGGGCCACACGGAGGGGTCCTGGCAGTCTTCAGGGCAGCGGCTGTGGGGCTGAAGCCTCAAGGAACCACATCTCTGCATAGGAGGGCCAGGCTGCAGGGCCTCGGAGACAACCTAGTTGGGCGTGTTGGGGTCTGTGGGTCCCAGGTCCTGGCCTTACCGGGTCCCCACCGCGCTGTCAGCTCCCAGCCTCCTTCCCTCGTCTGCCTCTGGGCTTCTGTAAGTCTATGTGCTCCAAGGCCACCTCCTCCAGGCAGCCCTCAGACCCCCACCTCCGCCCAGTACCGATCTGCACCGTGGTCTCTGCAGTCTCCATCGTGACCTCAAACCTGGCTCGTCCTTGCTCCTAGCGAGGCTTGGGGTCGGGGTGTCCGAGGTGGGGGACATCCGGGGGGGTTAGGTGGCTGGCGCGGAGAGCCGGGGTTGTGAGGGGTGATGTCCTCAGGCGGCGGCGCTGCGGGGTGCGGCGAGGACACCGGTGGGGTGAGAGCAACGACGGGGCAGCAGCGGGGGCCGCAGCGCCGGGTCCCTCGGCCCGGGGCCCCTCCCGCGCGGAGCCAGGGGCGGGACAGGGGGCGTGGCCTGGTGGCGCTGACGTCACCTCGCCTATAAAGTGTCCGGGGCGCCGCTAGCTGGGCTTTGTGGAGCGCTGCGGAGGGTGCGTGGAGGCCGCGGCCGCCGAACAAAGGAGCAGGGGCGCCGCCGCGGGGACCCGCCACCCACCTCCCGGGGCCGCGCAGCGGCCTCTCGTCTACTGCCACCATGACCGCCAACGGCACAGCCGAGGCGGTGCAGATCCAGTTCGGCCTCATCAACTGCGGCAACAAGTACCTGACGGCCGAGGCGTTCGGGTTTAAGGTGAACGCGTCTGCCAGCAGCCTGAAGAAGAAGCAGATCTGGACGCTGGAGCAGCCCCCTGACGAGGCGGGCAGCGCGGCCGTGTGCCTGCGCAGCCACCTGGGCCGCTACCTGGCGGCGGACAAGGACGGCAACGTGACCTGCGAGCGCGAGGTGCCCGGTCCTGACTGCCGTTTCCTCATCGTGGCTCACGACGACGGCCGCTGGTCGCTGCAGTCCGAGGCGCACCGGCGCTACTTCGGCGGCACCGAGGACCGCCTGTCCTGCTTCGCGCAGACGGTGTCCCCCGCCGAGAAGTGGAGCGTGCACATCGCCATGCACCCTCAGGTCAACATCTACAGCGTCACCCGTAAGCGCTACGCGCACCTGAGCGCGCGGCCGGCCGACGAGATCGCCGTGGACCGCGACGTGCCCTGGGGCGTCGACTCGCTCATCACCCTCGCCTTCCAGGACCAGCGCTACAGCGTGCAGACCGCCGACCACCGCTTCCTGCGCCACGACGGGCGCCTGGTGGCGCGCCCCGAGCCGGCCACTGGCTACACGCTGGAGTTCCGCTCCGGCAAGGTGGCCTTCCGCGACTGCGAGGGCCGTTACCTGGCGCCGTCGGGGCCCAGCGGCACGCTCAAGGCGGGCAAGGCCACCAAGGTGGGCAAGGACGAGCTCTTTGCCCTGGAGCAGAGCTGCGCCCAGGTCGTGCTGCAGGCGGCCAACGAGAGGAACGTGTCCACGCGCCAGGGTGAGTGGGGACGCTGCCCCCGCCTCTCCTGCTCCGTGCACAAAGCGCACCCCACCCGCGCCCCTCCAGCCTCCCGCCCTTTCTCGCTCGCGGCGCCGCTGCGGTCCAGAGCACTGCCCATTGCGCCCCCGCTAGGCACGCTGGCTACCCCGCCTGGAGGGGGCGAGGAGTGGGGCTTTGCCCATCCTCGGGTGCCGCTGCCCACCTCCCACCCCGGGCTGGGGTCATAGGCTCCCCTAGGCCCCGCGAAGTCGCAACCGTACGTGCACCCTCCTAACCACCCCCCCGCCCCCGGCCCAATCTTGGCTTTCCCCACGCGCGCTGATCCCTCGGATCGGCTGTCCCAGCTCTTGCGGAGTGGGAGCCCCTCACCCATTTCCTCTTGCGCCTCCCCCCGCCGGCAGTCCTGGAGCTCCGGGGTCCGAGGCAAGGGTCGCCACCCGCAAGGGCGCGCCTCCACCCCCACCGGCAGCCTTTCGCGGGCGAGATGGGGGAGGTTAGCCAGGCCTTTGATCCCGGCGGGGCGCGCCTCCACCTCCCCGTCTGCCCGGCCTTCCTCCACCTCCTCCCGCTGCCGGGCGGGGTCGGCCTCCGCTGGGGGTGGGGGCGCGCGCGGGGTGTCAGCCCTTCCCCCCAGCCCCTCCTCCCGCGTCTGCCCCGCGCTCGAGGCCGCGGCCTTTGTGAGCAGGGGGGCGGGTCGCCTCGACTGGGTCCTCCCTCGCCCCCTTTGTCCTGCTCCATCTCTGCAGATGGGAAAACCAGATGCGGCGGGGCGGGGGAGGGGATCGGCTTTTGCGGTTCACCTTGCAGAGGAGCCCCCCGCGCCGCCCCCGGGCCCAGGGCTCGGGTTCCGAGGTTCCCCAGGAGGCGGTCTCCCTCCTCGCGCCGCGGCCCGGGAACGGCGTGGCGCGGATGGCGGCCCTCCAGGCACCCCGCCCTTCGCCCGCCGCGCGCGTCTCCAGGCCGGTGCGCTGAGCTCCGCTCCGCGGGCGACCGAGGGCCGCTTCAGCGCGAGCCGGGAGACCCCAGGCCAGCTCCCTCGGGAAGCCCCTACCCTCTGGTGAACCCATGCCCTAGGGCGCTCGCCGGGAACAATTGACTGCAACTCGATCCATCCCCTCCGGGGCCTCCTGCAGGCACGGCTGTTTGCGACCGGCCTGTGCGCCACTCTTTCCCTTCTTTCTCAGATTCTCCCCCAGGGGGTTTCTCTTCCTTTTGGCGTCCTCTTCCACTCCTGGCGGAGAAACTGTTCCTTGCTTGCAGAGGCCCCGCTGGAGGGAGGGGCGTGGGGGGATCTTTTTCCCTGGATAGGAAGTCGGACCCCAGGCCTTGGAGATGGCTGGACGGGAGCCCAGTTTGTGTCTCATCCCTCCTCTTGGAAGGAGCCCTCCTGACGGCCCCCCTCTTGGCTGTGGGCTCTGCAGGAGGGGGAAAGACCCCCCGTGGCAGTGGGGGTGAGGGTGGAGGCCTGGGTGGGGTAATGGCCATTTTGTGCCTGAAGTTTGCTACCTTAAGCCCCAGAGAGGTGAAGGTGCTTGTCATGGGTCACACAGCAAGTGACCACAAGGAAGCAGCATGCAGAAGTGGGTGCATTTGGCTCCAGAAACCCCTTTTCCTGTTTCCCACAGCGCATGGCGGACAGAGCTCCTCACCTGATCAGCAGGCATTGAGCCCTACTAAGGGGACCTGCTGAGCCATGAGTGAACCAGTGGGGTTCACGTTCCCTTGGGGACATTACGAAGTGTCAAGGAAAAGGCAGCGGGTACAGGTTATTAGATGGCTGAGTCCTTTCTGAGCAGGACATTTGAGCTGGCCTGAAGGATGAATAGAAGGTGGCAGGTATCGGCGGGGGGTGGGGGGGGCTGTGTGGACCAGCGTTGTAGGCTGTGGGTGTCGCCTGTGCAAAGGTCTTGTGGCAGGAAGGTACACAGAAAGCCCAGTGTGGCTGGGAGGAAGCTTGTGAGGTCGGGGCCACAGGACCCTGGATGAGAGCTTAGTGCAGGGCTATGCTCCTTGCCTTGGGGTTGCAGCCACAGCCTCCCGTGGGTAAGAAGTCGCAGAAGTAGGTGGCCTTGGCCCTGGGGGCCAGGAAGGAGCAGAGAGCCTGAGGGTGTTTTTGGCGAGCCTGGGCAGATACTCCCCTCTCCTGAGAAGCTTGCTGGGGGCGTCTGGTGTGTGATTCAGGCTGATAGGGTGGGAGGAACCAGAAATTGCAGCCAGGAGAGGTGGTGGTGATGGCTCAGCTTGGAGTTGAAAGGGATGTGGAACGGCGCGGGGGTGGGGGTACTTGGGGGCCAAGGTTGGGGCTCCTCTGGCCTCAGATCTTGGGGTCCTTATCTCGTTTCTATGTCAGCCAACTCCCGGGGGGCTTTTGGGAACTGGAGTCTGCAGGGGTGGGCGTGGGGGGCGTGTCTGCAGAGGCCATTTTGGACGGGCCTGCGTGGCAAGGGGGAGGCGTCTGCTTCCGACACACATGCTGGGGAACGCCAGCCAGGAAGGGGAGGATCCGGACTTAGCTGGCAGGGGGGATGTGAATCATCTCTGCAGGCCTGCACGGGCGGGCCCGGTGGGGGCAGGGTGCTCCCCTTTGAAAAACGCTGCGCCCTGCTCTTCAGCCTCAGTTTCCCCATCTGTAAAGTGTGTATTCCAGGCCTCCTTGGGCTGGCCCAGATCTGTCCTGGGCAGGGGCTTTCAGCCCTTCACACCAGAGGCTGGGTCAGCTGAGTGAGTGCTCCTTTGTCCTCCCGCCATGCCCCAGGCTCCTCCCTGCTCCCCAGGATCCACACCTACCCTGGCCCCGACCCTGGGCCATGCCTCACCACACTTCCTGTCTTCTCTCACATCTCTCACATCTGGGAGTCCTCTCCCACCAGCCTGTGCTTGCATCTGGGGCTCCATGCCAGGGATAGGACCTGTCCTCCCTGCTGGCTTGGGACATGCCCTCTCCCAGCCACTCTGAGGAGGGCTGACTGAGGAAGGGCTCGTCAAGCTGGGCTTTGCAGGATGTGTAAGAGTTCTCCCCACGAGGCGCAGGGCATTCTGAGCCCAGGGAATGGCTTGTATAAGGATGCAGAGGCATTTGAAATGGCCAAGTAGTTGCAGGAATCGACTGGAAAGCGGGGTGGTAAGGTGAAGCCATAGAACATTCCAGGCCCCCTCCCCTAAATGAGATGGAGGGAGTGCCTGTTTTGAACAAGCCAGGGGCATCTGGGGACTGTTAAGGCCTGGGGGTGGTGATGGGGACTGGAGGGTGTGAGGCAACCAGGGGGTGCCCCTCTGAGCCACCACAGACAGAATGGTTCAGAAGGCCAGGCACACTGGCTCTTGCCTGTAATCCAAGCACTTTGGGAGGCCAAGGAGGGAAGATGGCTTCAGCTCAGGAGTTCAAGGCCAGCCTGGAAAACATGGCAAAACCTCTGTCTACAAAAAATACAAAAAATTAGCCAGGCATGGTGATGCACGCCTGTCGTCCCAGCTTCTCAGGAGGCTTAGATGGGAGGATCACTTGAGCCGGGGAGTTTGAGGCTGCAGTGAGCCGAGATCGTGCCACTGCACTCCAGCCTGGGCAACAGAACGAGACCCTGTCTTAAAAAAATTTTTTTGGCCTGGTGCGGTGGCTCATGCCTGTAATGCCAGCACTTTGGGAGTCCAAGGCGGGTGGATCACCTGGAGGTCGGGAGTTTGAGACCAGTCTGACCAACATGGAGAAACCCCATCTCTACTAAAAACACAAAAATTAGCCGGGCGTGGTGGCGCATGCCTGTAATCCCAGCTACTCTGGAGGCTGAGGCAGGAGAATCCCTTGAACCCGGGAGGCGGAAGTTGCAGTGAGCCGAGATCGCACCATTGCACTCCAGCCTGGGCAACAAGAGTGAAACTCCATCTCAAAAAAAAAAAAAAAAACAACAACCAAAACAAACAAACAAAAAACTGTAATTAAAATAATTAAAAGAAAAAAGTTAAAAAAAAAAAAAAAAGAGAGGATGGCTCAAAGGCTGGAAACAGGGAAGGCCACTGTGAGGGGAGGACAGGCAGGGCTAGACCTCTCTGGAAGGAGAAGGGAGAGGTACCCGTGGGCCCGGCACAGGAGACTCTTAATCTCCTGGCTCCCAGGGGGCTTCTGTGGGCCTGTGACTCAGGATTTCTGTGCCTCTGTTGATGAAAAGAAAAATCCTGAAGAAAACACTGTTCCCATAGTAACACAGCTCTAATTAGAGACTCCAAGGCCAAGCGAGGGCTTTGGAGCCAGGAGGGGCCCTGCTGTACTGGGGGGACGACTCCCCTTTCCCCTATCCCTCCCTGCTGGGGCGGGGCCTGATGTCTACTTGGCACCAGGCCCCTAAATCCTTTCAACATCCTGGCGGAGTGGAGAGGCTGGGCCCTTTTGACAGGTGGGGAAACTGAGGAAGGTTGCAGGGAAGGCACTCACCCAAGGGTGCCTGGCCCCCCGCGGTGGGTGCCTCACTGGCTGGCCTAAACCTTCGCATCAAACCAGTTCCAGGATTGAACGCAACAGGCTGATGGGGACTGAGTCGTGGTACAGATGGCGGCAGTTGCGTGGCCCTGGGCCCAGGAATGGCTGGGAAGCTCCCTTTCTTCTCTGGCTTGGGGGATGAGGTTAGTGTAAATTTCATGGAGTTGCCAGGAGGATTAAGGCCGATGTGCATTCACACGTGGCCCCGTGGCTGCCGCCAGTTAAGCCCTGCGCAGCCATTGGAAGTCTCATTGAGAAGGAGCCTCCCGGCTTCCTGCATTTGTTCCAGGCGGGCTGGTAAGCGCCCTGCTTATTTGCAAGGCTGTGTGAGGACGAGCCCTGTAAACCCTAGGACGAGGCTGTGCTAATGTGGTTTCTGTTCCACTGTCTCCCCTTCTCCTTTTGCCCCTCTTTCTGGGGAACCTGGAGCCCCTGATGCCCTCTGTTTTTTCCTGCTGCTGGGGTGGACCTAGAACCTCTCCCTCCATCCTTTCTGCTGCTGGGGTGGGTCTGCAGGAGGCTGTCCTCTTACCTGGTCCCTAACTTCCCTCCGATCAGCGGGGCTTCAGCGGAGCCCCGGCGCATTGGACAGGTGGTGCTCTGTGGCCGGCACAGGCCAGGGCCCAGGGTGCGGCCCCTGCCTGTAGGTAGACATGCAGGCCCTTCTGAGCAGAATGAGGGGGCAGTGAGGGCAGCTGTGTGGGTGTGGCTGGCCTGACGGCTCCCTGCAGCCCTGCGGCTTCTGTGCAGTGGGGGTGGGGCGGGCCAGACCTTTGCAGGGCCTCTTGGCTGGTGGAGGGCTGAGTGAGCAGACGCCCCAGCCCTGGTTGTGTTCCCTGGGGTGTGGCCTTAGGATGGTCCCGGCACCCTGGGGACCCAGCCCCTGCTCACCTTATCCTCCTCCCGTGCTTGGCTGGGGTGTGGTGGCTGAGCCAGCCCACCCAGTGGAGTCCCAGGCAGTGGATGCTCCGCGGAGGGCAGGGGGTGGGCTACCGGCTTAAGGGGGCCCAGGGAACCTGGGGGGTGGAGCCCAAGGGGTTCTAAGAAGGGGCAGGGCCAGGAACCCATAGACAAGAGGGTGGGGCAGGGAAAGGGCGTGGCAAGAGGGCCACCCACCTCCGGTCCAGAGAGCCAGCCAGACCCTTACTTTCTCTTGCTGTGTGACCTTAGGCAAGGACATGCCACCACCAGCCTCAGTCTCCCTCTTTGTGAAGTGGGATGAAGATCCCCCACCTGTGGAGCAGATGTGGGGATGCATGGTTGGGTCAGGATGGAACAGGATGGGGAGGCCGGGCGTGGTGGCTTACCCCTGTAATCCCAGCACTTTGGGAGGCAAAGGTGGGAGGACTGCTTGAGTCCAGGAGTTTGGGCAACATAGCGAGACCACCCCCATCTCTACAAAATAATGTTAAAGTTAGCCAGGCGTAGTGGTGAGTGCCTGTGGTCCCACCTACTGGGGAGACTGAGGCAAGAGGATCCTTTGAGCCCAGGAGGTGGAGGCTGTAGAGAGCCATGCTTGGGCCACTTGCACTCCAGCCTGGGCAACAGAGCAAGACCCTATCTCTAAAAAAAAAAATGGAATTGAGGATGTGTCCTCTGGGTGTGGGCTCTACCACCCACCAGCCTCCCTCTCCTGTGGGTGCTGCCTGCCACCCACCGCTGAGGTCCCTGCAGCATCAAGGTGCCCAAACGAAGACACTCTCCAGCTCTGAGCCAGGCACCCATACAGAGCCCGGCAGACGCCTCTGCTGCTGCAGTTCTTAGAATCCAGAGCGCGTGGGGAATGTGAATTTGTGCTGCTGGAGCCAAACATCCCACCTCCAGGTTTTAGCTGGAGGAATCCATGCGGATATGCAAAGCAATGTAGTTATAATGAATAGCAATTGTGGGCCGGGCGCAGTGGCTCATACCTGTAATCCCAGCACTTTGGGAGGCTGAGGTGGGTGGATCACCTGAGGTCAGGAGTTTGAGACCGGCCTGGCCAACATAATGAAACTCCGTCTCTACTAAAAATACAAAAAAATTAGCCGGGCATAGTGGCGGGTGCCTGTAATCCCAGCTACTCAGGAGGCTGAGGCAGGAGAATCACTTGAACCCAGGAGGCAGAGGTTTCAGTGAGGCGAGATCGTGCCATTGCACTCCAGCCCGGGAGACACAGCGAGACTCTCTTTCTCAAAAAAAGAATAGCAGCTGCGCTATAGCTTAGGGGAGCAAAACCCGAAAGCCACCTTAAGTTTCCCGATGATAGAGATCCTTGGGGTCCTATCCTGAGACAGAGTCTTGCTCTGTCGCCCAGGCTGGAGTGCAGTGGCGGATCTCAGCTTACTGCAGCCTCCGCCTCCTGGGTTCAAGCAATTCTCCTGCGTCAGCCTCCCGAGCAGCTGGGATTACAGGCGCCCGGCACCACCCCCAGCTAATTTTTTTTTTTTTTTTTTTGAGACAGAGTCTCGCATTGTCACCCAGGCTGGAGTGCAGTGGCGCCATCTTGGCTCACTGCAAGCTCCACCTCCCGGGTTCACGCCATTCTCCTGCCTCAGCCTCCCGAGTAGCGGGGACTACAGGCGCCCGCCACCGTGCCTGGCTAATTTTTTTTTTTTTGTATTATTAATAGAGACGGGTTTCACCGTGTTAGGATGATCTCGATCTCCTGACCTCGTGATCCGCCTGCCTCGGCCTCCCAAAGTGCTGGGATTACAGGCATGAGCCACCTTGCCTGGTCCTTTTTTTTGTATTTTTAGTAGAGATGAGGTTTCACCATGTTGGCCAGGCTGGTCTCAAACTCCTGACCTCATGATCCGCCCGCCTCGGCCTCCCAAAGTGCTGGGATTACAGGCGTGGGCCACTGCGCCCGGCCAGTCCCATTCTACTTTTTAGGGACATGGAATCATGTAAAGATGCCATACAGAAAACAGTATGCAAATCCAGAGACAGAGGACATCTGTGCATGTTTCTTTCTTTCTTCCTTTTTTTTTTTTTTTTGAGATGGAGTCTTGCTCTGTCGCCCAGGCTGGAGTGCAGTGGTGCAATCTCAGCTCACTGCAACCTCTGCCTCCCAGGTTCAAGTGATTCTCCTGCCTCAGACTTCCAAGTAGCTGGGATTACAGGCGTGCCCCACTGTGCCCAGCTAATTTTTGTATTTTTAGTAGAGGCGGGGTTTCACCATGTTGGCAAGGCTGGTCTTGAACTCATGACCTCAGGTGATCCACCCGCCTCAGCTTCCCAAAGTGCTGGGATTACAGGCGTGAGCTGCCGTGGCAACCCGCATGCTTCTTATGTATAAGAAAAAAACAGCTAGAAAGTTGTGGGTTCACTGGCTGGGCACATGGTGGCTTGTGTCTGTAACCTCAGCACTTTGGGAGGCTGAGTTAGGAGGATCATGTGAGGCCGGGAGTTCAAGACCATCCTAGGCAACATAGCCAGACCCTGTCTGTACCAAATAGAAAAAAAAATTAACTTGATGTGGTGGTGTGTGCCTGTAGTCTCAGCTATTTGGGAGGCTGAGGTGGGAGGATCACTTGAGCCCAGGAAGTCGAGGCTACAGTGAGCTATGATGGTGCCACTGCACTCCAACCTGGGCAACAGAGCAAGACCCTGAATCAAAAAGAAAGAAAGATGTATTTGCCAACACAGGGGTGTTCTGCAGTGGGGTGGGAAGGGGACGTGTAGGACTTCATAGTTTCCTTTTTTTTGTTTTAGAGACAGGGTTTAAAAAAAATTTTTTTTTTTTTTTTGAGGCGGAATTTCATTCTTGTTGCCCAGGCTGGAGTGATCTTGGCTCACTGCCATCTCCGCCTCCCAGGTTGAAGTGATTCTCCTGCCTCAGCCTCAAGCAATTTTGTATTTTTAGTAGAGACGGGGTGACTCCATGTTGGTCAGGCTGGTCTCAAACTCCCGACCTCGGGTGATCCGCCTGCCTTGGCCTCCCAAAGTGCTGGGATTACAGGTGTGAGCCACTGTGCTCAGCCCTTTTTTTTTTTTTTTTTTTAAGAAGTAGGGTCTTGCTAAGTTGTCCAGGCTGGTCTTGAACTCCTGGTCTCAAATGATCCTCCTGACTTGGCCTCCCAAAATGCTGGGACTGCAGGAGATATGAGCCACCGCACCCGGCCCTTTTATAAGTTTTCTAAAGGAAAGGAACATGTACCATCATATTTTATTTTAATTTTTACATAGAAGCAGGAACAATAGCATGAACCCCCAGACACGGCCCCCCAAGATGCGCTGTTCCGCTGTGCTGCAGCCCCATTTGTCCTTTTCTATACCATTTTTGGTTGTATTTGAAGCAAATCCCTGACATCAGGGCATTTCATCCCAAAATACTTCCATCTGTGTTTCTAAAAAAACGAGGCCATTTTCTTATGTAACCACAACGTGATCAACAGTAATCAATGCTTAACATCTAATTCTGGGCCACGTTAAGACCCTCCTGATTGGCTCAAGAATGTCTTTTGTGCAGTTGGTTTCTTGATTCTTTTTGTTTTTTTGAGACAGGGTCTCACTCTGTCACCCAGGCTGGAGTGCAGTGGTGCAATCACGGCTCACTGCAGCCTCAACCTCCTGCCTCAGCTATCCTCCTGCCTCAGCCTCCCAAGTAGCTGGGACCACAGGTTTGCACCACCACTCCCAGCTAATTAAAAAAAGTAATTTGTAGAGACGGGGGTGGGGTGGGGGTCTTGCTATGTTGCCCAAGCTGGTCTCAAACTCCTAGACTCAAACAATCATCCTGCCTTGGCCTCCCAAAGTGTTGTGATCACAGGCATGAGCCCCTATCCCTGGCCCCTATTATTTCTCTAACTGGGGAAAGTCATGTGGGAACAGATGTAGCTTGCCTTGGCCTCTGACCGGCCCTGCCTGCGTTCCTGGGTGCTCTCTGCTGCCTCTCATGTGTGCCACTGTGGGGACTCGGCCGCCCACCCCACCCCGTGGTGTTACCTTGCGTGTGTAGTTCTGTGAGCTCAGGGCTGTGGTCTGCCAGAACTAGGGGGTGTGGGGCCCCAGTACCAGCCCAAGGCCTCCTCTCTGCAGGTATGGACCTGTCTGCCAATCAGGATGAGGAGACCGACCAGGAGACCTTCCAGCTGGAGATCGACCGCGACACCAAAAAGTGTGCCTTCCGTACCCACACGGGCAAGTACTGGACGCTGACGGCCACCGGGGGCGTGCAGTCCACCGCCTCCAGCAAGTGAGTGCCTCGCTCCCACCTGTCACCGCCCCCACCACCTTGCCTGGGCTACCCCGCCTGACCCTGTCCCGCCATCCCCCAGGAATGCCAGCTGCTACTTCGACATCGAGTGGCGTGACCGGCGCATCACACTGAGGGCGTCCAATGGCAAGTTTGTGACCTCCAAGAAGAATGGGCAGCTGGCCGCCTCGGTGGAGACAGCAGGTAACACTAATGCCCCAGTTCCCTGGAGCCGTCCTGGAGTCCTGGAGGGTCTGGCCATGCCGTGGTCACTTGGTAGCCCCAGCCAAGGCCTGCTGTGTGCTGGGCATCCCCCCGGACTGGCCCCGCACTGTCCTACCCTGGGGCTGACTGCTGTGTGACCCCCGCTCCTGGCCCTCCCTCTCTGGTCACCCCAGCCTCCACCCCACTCCCTGCCAGGAGGCTCACTGACTCCCCTCTTTCTGGGACAGGGGACTCAGAGCTCTTCCTCATGAAGCTCATCAACCGCCCCATCATCGTGTTCCGCGGGGAGCACGGCTTCATTGGCTGCCGCAAGGTCACGGGCACCCTGGACGCCAACCGCTCCAGCTATGACGTCTTCCAGCTGGAGTTCAACGATGGCGCCTACAACATCAAAGGCAGGTTCTCCTGTGGGCAGCTGCTGGGCAGGGAACCCCTCGGTTGGGGCTGGGGTCAGTGCTGCGGGGAGCGCCCTCTGCATCCACACTGGACCCTGGCTTGGCTCAGGGCCATTCCGGGCCCTAAAGGGACAGGTGTCCGATGGCCACCAGGGGCTCTGGGATGCAAGCAGCCCCTTTCCCTCTTGTCTGTGTGGTTGGGGGGACTTACCTTGCCCACCTGACAGAGAGGTGTGTGGAGGGGAGAGCAGGGAGGGGAAGGAGAGCAGGGAAGGGGAGGGAGGAGAGCAGGGGAGGGGAGAGCCGGGAAGGAGAGGAGAGCAGGGGTGGGGAGGTTCTGGAAAGGGTGTGCAGGGGAGGACACGCCTCGGTTATGGGACTGGGGCCCCTTCCCAGG
Source organism: Pan troglodytes (assembly GCF_028858775.2). Lineage (NCBI taxonomy): Eukaryota > Metazoa > Chordata > Mammalia > Primates > Hominidae > Pan > Pan troglodytes. The sequence goes on from NC_072404.2 coordinate 11,536,205, forward strand.
AGGACCCCCAACAATCCAGAGGTGCCTGTTAGGATTCAGAACATGGTTTTTTTGTTTGTTTTTTTGAGACTCACTCCCTCACCCTGGCTGGAGTGCAGTGGCGTTATCTCGGCTCACTGCAACCTCTGCCTCCTGGGTTCAAGTGATTCTCCTGCCTCAGCCTCCCAAGTAGCTGGGATTACGGGTGTGCGCCACCACACCTGGCTAATTTTTATATTTTTAAAATTTATTATTTATTTATTTTGAGACAGAGTCTTGTTCTGTCACCCAGTCTGGAGTGCAGTGGCGTTATCTCGGCTCTCTGCAACCTCTGCCTCCTGGGTTCAAGCGATTCTCCTGCCTCAGCCTCCCGAGTAGCTGGGACTGTGTGTGGGAGCCACCATGCCTGGCTAATTTTTTTGTATTTTTCATAGAGACGGGTTTCACCATGTTGGCCAGGCTGGTCTTGAATTCGTGGCCTCAAGTGATCCGCCCACCTCAGCCTCCCACAGTGCTGGGTTTATAGGTGTGAGCCACCACACCCGGCTAATTGTTTTGTATTTTTAGTAGAGACGGAGCTTCACTATGTTGGCCAGGCTGGCTCGAACTCCTGACCTCAAGTGATCCGCCCACCTCAGCCTCCCAGAGTGCTGGGATTACAGGCGTGAGCCACTGCGGCCGAGCAGAACACGTTCTAGGACCCTTGTTCATGTGTCCATCACGGACAGGAGGACGTGCGGGCCATAGGGACCCTGGCTCATTCCGGAGCCGGGACTGGAGGGTGGGGCGTCACCCTTGGGAACACCCGTGCCCACCCTCCGCTGCCCAGGGTGGGGGTGGGGAGCCAGGCTTTGGGCCCCACTTGATAAAGTCCCCTCCCCAGACTCCACAGGCAAATACTGGACGGTGGGCAGTGACTCCGCGGTCACCAGCAGCGGCGACACTCCTGTGGACTTCTTCTTCGAGTTCTGCGACTATAACAAGGTGGCCATCAAGGTGGGCGGGCGCTACCTGAAGGGCGACCACGCAGGCGTCCTGAAGGCCTCGGCGGAAACCGTGGACCCCGCCTCGCTCTGGGAGTACTAGGGCCGGCCCGCCCTTCCCCGCCCCTGCCCACGTGGCGGCTCCTGCCAACCCTCCCTGCTAACCCCTTCTCCTCCAGATGGGCTCCAGGGCGGGAGGCAAGCCCCCTTGCCTTTCAAACTGGAAACCCCAGAGAAAACGGTGCCCCCACCTGTCGCCCCTATGGACTCCCCACTCTCCCCTCCGCCCGGGTTCCCTACTCCCCTCGGGTCAGCGGCTGCGGCCTGGCCCTGGGAGGGATTTCAGATGCCCCTGCCCTCTTGTGTGCCACGGGGTGAGTCTGGCACCTCTTTCTTCTGACCTCAGACGGCTCTGAGCCTTATTTCTCTGGAAGCGGCTAAGGGACGGTTGGAGGCTGGGAGCCCTGGGCGTGTAGTGTAACTGGAATCTTTTGCCTCTCCCAGCCACCTCCTCCCAGCCCCCCAGGAGCTGGGCACATGTCCCAAGCCTGTCAGTGGCCCTCCCTGGTGCACTGTCCCCGAAACCCCTGCTTGGGAAGGGAAGCTGTCGGGTGGGCTAGGACTGACCCTTGGTGTTTTTTTGGGTGGTGGCTGGAAACAGCCCCTCTCCCACGTGGCAGAAGCTCAGCCTGGCTCCCTTCCCCGGAGCGGCAGGGCGTGACGGCCACAGGGTCTGCCCCCTGCGCGTTCTGCCAAGGTGGTGGTGGGGCTGGTAGGGGTGTGGGGGCCGTCTTCCTCCTGTCTCTTTCCTTTCACCCTAGCCTGACTGGAAGCAGAAAATGACCAAATCAGTATTTTTTTTAATGAAATATTATTGCTGGAGGCGTCCCAGGCAAGCCTGGCTGTAGTAGCGAGTGATCTGGCGGGGGGCGTCTCAGCACCCTCCCCCAGGGGGTGCATCTCAGCCCCCTCTTTCCGTCCTTCCCGTCCAGCCCCAGCCCTGGGCCTGGGCTGCCGACACCTGGGCCAGAGCCCCTGCTGTGATTGGTGCTCCCTGGGCCTCCTGGGTGGATGAAGCCAGGCGTCGCCCCCTCCGGGAGCCCTGGGGTGAGCCGCCGGGGCCCCCCTGCTGCCAGCCTCCCCCATCCCTAACATGCATCTCACTCTGGGTGTCTTGGTCTTTTATTTTTTGTAAGTGTCATTTGTATAACTCTAAACGCCCATGATAGTAGCTTCAAACTGGAAATAGCGAAATAAAATAACTCAGTCTGCAGCCCCAGGCCGGCCTTGTGTGTGTCTTGGGGCTGAGGTGGGTGGGAGGGCTGGCGGGACAGGTAGGCGCCCTGGCTCCCCAGCTCAGTGCTGGGAGTGTGCAGTGGGAGGGGGGCCGCGGCTCCAGTGGGTGCTCCGGAGCTCGTGGGCCCAGCACACCTCCTTAAGCGGGGGATGGAGCGCTGGGAGGGGGTGGACTGTGGCCCATGGGACCCCCCAGAGCCATTAGGAGGAGTTCTGTGGTGAGAAGTGGCTGTGGCTCCTCGTAGGCTACGTCCACCATGCGGGGGACCTCGGGGGTGTCTGGGGGTGGCACGCTGGATGTTGAGAAGGCGCAGCCCAGGGAACACTCAAACCAGGAGACCCCACATTATCCTCTAGTTGACATGTGCCCTTCGACTAGGGGACGTGGTGGTAGGGGCAGCTCCGCCCCCACACTGCGAGGATCCGGGCCTTCCACGTCCCCAGACACAGCAGGTTGGGGTGCCCCTGGGGCTGGGAGATGCTGCCCTGGGCCCCTCAGGGGGCGGCCGTGGTAGGATGGACCGGGCCGAGTGTGCAGACCCTGGGCAGGTGCCTACATCGGAACCAGCAGCCCTGGGGATATCTGGCATATCAGAGGCTGAGGACTGTTTCCAGACTTTACCAAGGCCACAGTCAGGGCGACCTGGGTTCTGAGCCTCCCTTTGCATCCTAGGCTGTAGGGACAGGGGCTGGGCAGAGGCTCGCGGACCTCGTGCAGCTTCATTCACTCCCAGGTGCCCCTAAGGATAGCAGCTGCGCGAAGACTGAGGGGAGGAGCAGTAAGGCGCAGCCTGGAGCGGAGGGACCTGGCGCCCAGTCATTGTGCGCTGGGAAGGCGGTGATGGCGACGGAATTTGGGACACGCGGGGCGTCCCGGGGGCAGCCAGGGCACTGCAGGCCGAAGCCCCCTGTTCCCCCGCATCCTCCCCACCGTCGGCAGCAGAGCAAGCGCTTATTGGCTGCTGATGACGCAACTGGGAGGGCTGCGCTGTGATAGGTGGTCCCTGGCGGGGGGGAGGGCGGAAGTCTTGAGATTGGCAGGGGCAGGTGGCTGCTGCAGAGGGAAGTCGGGGTCCCCTCAGCGAGGTTCCGGCGGCCACCCCTCTCCCCTCCCCCATGAAAGCCAGGCTGGAAGCCAGAAAAATCCCAGTGACTGGAAGGGACAGATTAATCCTCCGGAACCAAACTCTTTGAGACCTGGGGAGGAGGGTGGGAGGCACTGGGAAGGGGGATTGGGGGGAGCCTGGCTCATTTCCACCCATGGAGCTGACCTAGAATGACCCTAAGGTCCCCGGAGCCACCAGCTGATTCTGAATTCCATTCATTCTGCAAAATTTGGCGCCTACCACGTGGCCGAGATTCCCGAGGCTGCAGCCAATGAGCAGCATAGTCCGATGGGGGAGGCTGGAAGGGCCGTTCACGAGATCTCTCGGGAGGAATCGGTAGGAGCTGCCCAACTGAAAGGGACGGGGGAATAACCCGGGGCGAGGGACCTTCCCAGGCCCTGCCCTCTGGGGGGGAAGTCAGGCCAGGGGCCGGGGGCATCTCTGGGGTCCCAGGTGAGATGCGGGTCGAGGGAGCCAGGCCACGGTTCTCCAGACTCGCGTGGAGGCCACGAGCGTCTTCTGGAGGAGCGGGCACTGCGCGGACCGGCAGACTCTGGGGCGCTCGGGCTCCCCATCTCCTGACCTTTTCCTACCTTCAGGTCCCTCCTGTCAGGACAGGTTCTGGGGCTCGCCGGGGCAGGGAGCCAGGGCAGAGGGTGCAGTTTCCGCTCCTGCCTGAGTCACCTTCGCTTTCTCAGCGATTCTTCATTCACAAGGGCGCGGCCCATCACACGCACTCACACACTTGTGAACTTGCACGCACACACACATATGGACCTGTGCAAAGAGCCCCATGCACAGGCAGGTACACGTGCATGTAGGCGTGCACACAGACACGCACAGATGCAGGCAGACCAACTCCCAGGAATCTGTCTCCAGCCTACAGGGATTCAGCGCACTCAGGGTACCAGCCTCTGTCCCGTGCACCCCCATTCCCGGCAGTTCTCCCAGGTGGGTCGGGGGCCACTAGGGACCCCATACCCCGAGGGTGGCTCCTCCATTAAGCCTGCCATGGGGTTGGGAGTGAAAGAGTCCCACCTCCCATTGCTCAGAAGGGGACACTGAGGCTTGAGAGTCCCCAGTGAGTCAAGGCAAGTGCAGCCAGGGCTCCAAGATCCTTGTTGGGATTCACTGTGATCCCCAAAGATCACGACTTAAGGGAAAACATTCAATTAAACTTGTTAGAGCAAAGAAAGGAGAGACTGGGCTGGGAGCAGTGGCTAATGCCTATATAGTTCAGCTACTCAGGAGGCCCAGGTGTGAGGATTGCTTGAGTCCAGGAGGCTGAGGCTGCAGTGAGCTATGATGGCACCACCCACTGCACTCCAGCCTGGGTGACAAAGCAAGACCCTGTCTCAAAAAAAAAAAAAAAAAAAAAAAGGAAAAAGAGGCCGGGCACAGTGGCTCACACCTGTAATCTACTAAAAATAAAAAAATTAGCCAGACATGGTGGTGGGTGCCTGTAATCTCAGCTACTTGGGAGGCTGGGGCAGGAGAATCGCTTGAACCCAGGAGGCGGAGGTTGTGTGAGCCGAGATTACACCACTGCACTCCAGCCTCGGCGACAGAGTGAGACTCTGTCTCCAAATAATAATAATAATAATAAAAAAATAAAAAGAAAAAAGAAAGAAAGGAGAGACTGAGCTATATTGCCCAGTCCAGGCATGTGGGCAGTCTGGGGGACAGTGGGGCATACTCTGTGTCTCAGGGTCCCAGCCCTGGGTGCCCCCACTGCTGTCTGCTGTGACCTCCTCAGGAGGCCTCATTGGGAGGGACCCTGAGTCCTGCGGGGGGCTACGGAGCTGTCACCAGCCCCAGGAGAACTCAGGCAAGTCCCTCTGGTGGGCGAGGCCTCTGAGCTTCCCAGTGTGTCTCCACGGGACCCCCCCCTCCAGACCTTCTGCCCCAGCTCAGCCTCTTCCAATTCATTATCAGGGGGTGGGGGAGGGGACAGGAAGCCCCAGACCCAGCTGGGCCCCATTTCCTCCAGGGCCACAGTGGCCTCTCCCAGAGTCACGAGGATGGGGGCTGATCTCACTCTTTTTTTTTTTTTTGAGATGGAGTCTTACTCTGTCGCTTTTTTTTTTTGAGACGGAGTCTCACTCTGTCGCCCAGGCTGGAGCGCAGTGGCGTGATCTCGGCTCACTGCAATCTCCACCTCCCACGTTCAAGCGATTCTCCTGCCTCAGCCTCCTGAGTAGCTGGGACTACAGGTGCGCGCCACCGCATCTAATTTTTGTATTTTTTAGTAGAGATGGGGCTTCACCATATTAGCCTCCCAAAGTGCTGGGATTACAGGCATGAGCCACCGTGCCCGGCCTTGACTTCACTCTTTTAAAAAAGTCAAATACTTGGTGCTTGAAATCCCAGCACTTTGGGAGGCTGAGGCAGGAGAACTGCTTGAGCTCAGGAGTTTGAGACCAGCCTGGGCAACATGGTGAGACTCCTGTCTCTGTAAAAACTACAAAAATTAGTCAGGCATGGTGGTGTGTGTCTGTCGTCCCAGCTGCTCAGGAGGCTGAGGTAGGAGGATGGTTTGATCCTGGAAGGTTGAGACTGCAGTGAGCTGTGATTCCACCACTGCAGTCCAGCCTGGGCCGCAGAGCGAGACTCTCTCTCAAAAATAAATAAAATAAAATAAAAAGTCTAAAACTTTTCTTTCAAATGACGGCTTTTGGGGCTCATAAGGTGCGTGAAGATGGAAAGGGGGCCCGGCAGTGCCCATTTCGGCTCCCTTGGGACGCCGGCTTCCCTGAAGACCCCTGAGCAATGGTCAGCTGGGTGCCTGGTCTCCCTGAACGGGCTGTGGGCAACAAGGTTGTCTGGATGGGGGAGGGGCTCTGAGACCCTTGGGGGCAGCAGAGGGAGAAGGGAACAGAGGGGGTCTCCCAGGCAGAGAGGCCTGGAGGGGTGGGGCGGGGCAGGGCATTTGGCGTGAAACCCAAGCCCCTTAACGGGGCCCTAGCTTAAACCGGGAGGAGGGGCCTCTGTGATGTGCAAATAATTAGCACAAAAGCCTTCACTGTGCTCCCCTCCTCATCCCAGGACCCAGGTCTGACCCTCAGGAGGGGAGGAGGTGAGCAAGGGGGGAACCCACCTTCCAGGGAACCCCCAGATAGTGCCAGGCACCAGGCAAGTGCTCTAAAAGGCTTTACAAATATTATTGTTATTTGAAGAAACTAAGCTAATAAATAAATAGGGTATAAAATCAAAGGGTACCCACAGATATAAACAAAAATCCACAGCTAAACCGGCCCCAGCCCTCTTTACTTTGGAGGTAACTGTGTTAATGGTTTTTTACACCCCTCTGGAAATTTTTTTTTTTTTTTTTTTTGGGAAGGAGTCTGGCTCTGTCGCCCAGGCAGTGCAGTAGCATGATCTCGGCTCACTGCAACTTCCACGTCCTGGGTTAAAACGATTCTCCTGCCTCAACCGCCTGAGTAGCTGGGACTATAGGGGCGCACCACCATGCCCGGCTAATTTTTTTTTTTTTTTTTTTTTTTTTTTTTTTTTTTTTTTGAGCTGGAGTCTTGCTCTGTCGCCCAGGTGGGAGTGCAGTGGCGCAATCTCGGCTCACTTGCAAGCTCTGCCTCCCGGGTTCACGCCATTCTCCTGCCTCAGCCTCCTGAGTGGGTGGGACTACAGGCTCCAGCCACCATGCCCGGCTAATTTTTTGTATTTCTTTTTTAATAGAGATGGGGTTTCACCGTGTTCGCCAGGATGGTCTCGATCTCCTGACCTCGTGATCCTCCTGCCTCGGCCTCCCGAAGTGCTGGGATTACAGGAGTGAGCCACCGCGCCCGGACTCTTGTTTTTTTTTTTTTTTTTTTTTTTTTTTTTTATATAGACTTCTAAGGAAAGCAACACTAAGAAAATATATTTTTAAGAAATTATTCAGCCAGGCGTGGTGGCTCACGCCTGTAATCCCAACACTTTGGGAGGCTGAGGCGGGTGGATCACTTGAGGCCAGGAGTTTGAGACCAGTCTGGCTCACATGGTGAAACCCTGTCTCTACTAAAAATACAAAAAATTAGCCGGGCACAGTGGCATGCTCCTGTAATGCCAGCTACTTGGGAGGCTGAGGCAGGAGAATCCGTTGAACTGGGGAGGCAGAGGTTTCAGTGAACCAAGATCGAGCCACTGCACTCCAGCGTGGGTGACAGACTGAAACTGTGTCTCAGAAAAAAAATTTTTGTTTTTGGAGATGGGGTCTTGCTCTGTCACCCAGGCTGGAGTACAATGGGGTGATCTAGGCTCACTGCAACCTCAAACTCCTGGGCTCAGGTGATCTTCCTGCCTCAGCCCCTGGAGTAACTGGCACTACAGGTGCATGTCAGAACACCTGGCTAGTTTTTAATTTTTTTTGTGTGTAGACAGGGTCTTGATATGTTGCCCAGGCTGGTCTCCATCACCTTCTGGGCTCAGTGATCCTCCTGCTTCAGCCTCCCAAAATGCTGGGATTACAGGTGTGAGCCACCATGCCCGACCCTGAGGGATACCTTAATGTTTATTTCTCATATTTCTTCTAGAACAAACATTTCCAGCGCATCCCAGACTCTGAACTGTGGCTGGGGACTGCAGCATGGAGGTCTTTGCAGGCACTCTGGGAAACATGCCACAAGCAGGGTATTAACCCAAGACAGTCAGTCCCTCCAATGAGAAAAAGGAGCCGAGGGACTGTGCACGCCTCAGAGCCAGATGCAGCAGAACTGGTGGGTTGAGGGGGCACTGAGCGCCTGGTGCCTCCTGCTGCCCCCCACCAGCTCCGGCAGTCCTCATCCTTGTCCTCCCCATCAGAAGGGAAGAGTGAATTGTCTGTGGGATGTGCCAGTGTCCCCGGTTCTGAGGCTGGGCAGGCTGGGGAGCCCCAGACATGGCTTGCTGCCCACTGTGGAGCCTCCTGGACTTAGTTCCAGGCTCTGCCCGATCCTCTGAGGGTGTGGCTTCAAAGCCCTGCTTAGGCCTAAGGCCATCCCAGGGCAGTGACTGAGGGTAGACTGAGATGTCCCTTGGGCGCCAGTCCTAGGGTACCTGGGCTGGGGGGCTTCAGCTCAGGCCCCCTAGTGCCCGTCCTTTGGGCTGTGGGCAGGTTTCCACAACACTGGCCCTTTCTGACCTTACACCCCTGTGCATCCTCACTGGGGATCTGTGAAGGTGAAAGTCACACTAAGGACTGTGCCTATGGTGGCCAGGGCACCCCGCCGGCAGCACACCTCAGAGGCCTCATCCTAGGCGCTGCTCACTTTTTTTTTTTTTTTTTTTTCGAGACAGAGTCTTGCTCTGTCACCCAGGCTGGAGTGCAGTGGCATGATCTCGGCTCACTGCGACCTCCTCCTCCTCCTGGGTTCAAGCGATTCTCCTGCCTCAGCCTCCCGAGTAGCTGGCATTACAGGTGCCCACCACCACGCCCGGCTAATTTTTGTAGTTTTAGTAGAGACGGGGTTTCACCATGTTGGCCAGGCTGGTCTCAAACTCCTGACCTTGTGCTCTGCCCGCCTTGGCCTCCCAAACTGCTGGGATTACAGGCGTGAGCCACTGTGCGTGGCCCTGCTCATTTTCTTACCACAGCTTTCCAGAAATAAAGTTAGGATGGAAAGAGAGAGAGATTGAGAGAGAGAGAGACAGGAGAGTTCTCAGCAAGAAGAGAACTCAGCTCAGAGTTGAGAATGTCTCAACTCAGCTGTCTCCCTGCTGAGACGTCCTGGGCTGAAGTGTCCCCTCACCCCTGCGGGGCTGTGACTGCACACTGCACACATGGGTCACAGCAGGGCTTGGCGTTTGGAGCAGGCCGGGTTGGCGGCTTGTCCTCATCTCTCGCCTGGAGCTGTGCTGGCCTGTGGTTTGCTTTGGCTGCTACCATGTGGAGGGAGAGGTGCTTGTGTCCATGCCTGGCCTCTTGGAAGGCCACCACTGTGATGGAGAGAAGCCGGGGCCAGACCGATGAGGGCTGAGAGCCCATGGGCAGGGGTTGTGGTCTCGGCCAAACCCCAGCTGGCAGCTGATGGCAGCCACCCCGGGGTCCTCAGATATGGCACAGCTGCCTGGCTGAGCCTCGGCAAAGGGAAGCCTTGTGGAAAATAGCAACTCAGGGATGTTGTGAGTAGTGGGCTGAGCTGTGGTTTATTTTTTAGAGACAGGGTCTTGCTCTGTCACCCAGGCTAGAGTCCAGTGGTGTAATCATAGCTCACTGCAACCTTGACCCCCCAGGCTCAAGTGATCCTTGTGTCTTGGCCTCCTGAGTAGCTAGGACTATAGGTGCATACCACCATGCCTTGCTTGTTTTTTGTTTTGATAGAGATGGGGGTCTTGCTAGGTTGCCCAGGCTGGTCTGTAACTCCTGGGCTCCAGTGATCCTCCTGCTTTGGCCTCCCAAAGTGCTGGGATTACAGGCGTGAGCCACTGTGCTGGCCTTGGGGTGTGGTTTTATGTGGCCATAGATGACTGAGATGGGTGAGAAGCGGGACCTAGGGGAATATACAGGGCAGGGGGATCCGACAGGGGGACAGGAGGGCAGACAGCTCCTGGAAGGCCTGGGAAAGAGATATCAGGGCTGGACCCTGGAGAAGTGAGGCTTTGAGGGAGGGGAGGAGATGGGGCCTGGCGGGGTACGGGCGCTGCTGCTAGGTCTGAGGGCATCGGCGGTCTGAGAGCTTGCGGGAGGGAGGGCTGCCTCCCGGTGCTCGGTGCCCTGGCTCTCCTCCTTGCTGCTGGCTGGCCTCCTCCTCCTCATGCATCTGTGTGTCCTGGAACACAGGGCACTGTCCCTCTGCCTGTCCAGAAAAGCACGTGCTCCTTGGGGCCTGGCCTGCTCAGCCCTGTGTCCCACCCGCTCCCTGCTGCTATTCCCAGGCCTTCGGGCCTCACTGCCTGGGGTGGCCGTGCTCAGCCCCACCCTGTGGTGCCATGGCCTCCTCACCCCTGCCCCGAAGTGCCCCTGGGACCAGTTCCTTCAGCTCCCAGGACAGGGCCTGGCCATCCCTGTGGATTCTCCCTGTTCGTGGACCCCCACTGGTGCCCAGTCTCCTTGGACTGTCTTCTGAGCCTCTCTCAGATGTACCCCCAACTGTACCCTTTCACCCAGAGGCCATTTGGCAGCGTCCTCCAGGACTCCTGCCCTTGGGGAAGTCTCCACCAAGGCCAACGCGTGACTGCATCCCGAGGAGCTGATTTAAGATCTGGTTCTCAGGAACACCTGGAACTGGCCAGTCAGCATCCCCGGCCCTGCGGTCTGCACTTGGACAAGGGTCAGGCAATGAGGATGAGCAGCAGGCGGGGCCTCTCCTGGAAGCCTTCCCAGCCTCCTGGGCCACCCCAGTGGGTCCCCTCCACAGACTCAGCCTGTTCCCTGCCACCTGGTGCCGGTTTCTCTGTGGCACCTACTAGGGGCCAAGTGCCCTGGGACTGCCCAGCTGAGCAGCGCCGTCCAGGTCTGCACCCAGGTACACTCAGGGCACGTGCACAGGTGAGCAGCCGGGCACGCAGGCACCTGCCAGGTGTGGGTGTGGACTAGGTGCTCCCGGGGGTCCCAGGTGGGGCTGACAGTCTCAGATGACCCTGAGAGGTTGGTCTGGTCAAAGGATTAGGCTTTTATCCGCAAGGAATCACTGGAAACGTGGGAAGGGACAGCACAGCTCTGTGGGACGGCGCAACCACCACCATCACAGCCGCTCTGCCCTCCCTGCCGTCCTCGGCCAAGCACTTTTCCTGTCTCCCCTCCCCAGTTCTCACAGCCTGAGGAAGATGCTGCGGCGATTCCCACTTTACGGCTAATGCCAGGCCCAGGTGTGCCATACCGCTGCCAGGGCTCTCACCACCCCACCTTGGGTGACTCACACCCAGCAAGATGGGGAGCGTGGGACCTGACTCAGAAGCCGGTGCTCACCTGAGTCCCTCTCCTGCGGGTTTAACTGGCACCTTCTCCTGGGGAGAAGCAAAGCCAGAGGTCCTGGGCCGTCTCCTCCAGACATGTGTGCAGATGAAGGGACAGGAAGCGACGATGAGTGGAACTGATGATTGGACTTCATCCTGACCAAGAGGCACACACAGCCAGTGACTGCAGAAGTGACCACGTCCCCCCGCAGGGGTCCTGAGAACAGAGCTCGTGGCCTGGACTGCGTTAGCTTCACACCAGCCTAGATGACTGCAAGAAATTCAAAGAGAAGGCAGATGGAACGTGCTGTGAGAGGTTCTCAAAGGCAAAGAGCTAATTAAAAAGTGTTTCAGAAGCACTTGCTCCTGTCTTGTAAATGCTCCAGAAAGGAAAAGCAGAATGAAAACCTTCATGTCAGCTGGGTGCGGTGGCTCACGCCTGTAATCCCAGCACTTTGGGAGGCCGAGGTGGGAGGATCATGAGGTTAGGAGATCGAGACCATCCTGGCTAACACAGTGAAACCCCATCTCTACTAAAAATATAAAAAATTAGCTGGGTGTGGTGGCGGGCGCCTGTAGTCCCAGCTACTCGGGAGGCTGAGGCAGGAGGATGGCATGAACCCGGGAGACGGAGTTTGCAGTGAGCCAAGATCGTGCCACTGCACTCCAGCCTGGGCGACAGTGAGACTCTGTTTCAAAAAAAAAAAAAAGAAAACCTTCATGTCTGGTTCACTAGTTTCATGAGTACTGTATATATCACAGTAAAAGATCACACCTTGCAGAAGTACATTGAGATGTGATCAGCAGTTATCTTTGGGTTACAAAGCATGTCTATTTTTGCTTTATATTTTTGTTTTCAAGATTTTCCTACTTTGCATATACATTTTCTATTTTTTGTACACTTTTGATTGGCAAATGTATTTTGTGTTTAGAGGGAGTCTCACTCTGTTGCCCAGGCTGGAGTGTGCAGTGGCATGATCTCAGCTCACTGCAACCTCTGCCTCCCAGGTTCAACTGATTCTCCCGCCTCAGCCTCCCGAGTAGCTGGGACTATAGGCACCCGCTATCACACCCAGGTAATTTTTATATTTTTGTAGAGACAGGGTTTCACCATGTTGGCCAGGCTGGTCTCGAACTCCTGACTTCAGGAGATCCGCCCACCTCGGCCTCCCAAAGTGCTGGGATTATAGGCATGAGCCACCGCGACTGGCTGGCAAATGTATTTTTTAAGATACTTTTTTTTTTCGAGACAGAGTCTCACTCTGTCACACAGGTTGGAGTGCAATGGCGTGATCTTGGTTCGCTGCAACCTCCATAAAAAAGACACTTTTTATTATTACTTTTTTTTGGAGATGGAGTCTCACTCTGTTGCCCAGGCTGGAGTGCAGTGGTGCAATCTCGGCTCACTGCAACCTCTGCCTCCCGGGTTCAAACAATTCTCTGCCTCAGTCTCCCAAGTAGCTGGGATTATAGGCACCCACCACCATGCCCAGCTCCATTTTGTATTTTTAGTAGAGATGCGGTTTCACCATCTTGGCCAGGCTGGTCTTGAACTCCTGGGCTCGTGATCCACCCGCCTTGACCTCCAAAATACTGGGATTATAGACGTGAGCCACCACGCCCAGCCAAAAAACACACTTTTTAAGGATGGAAAAATAAAGGAGGTGGCTCACACCTGTAATCCCAGCACTTTGGGAGGTTGGGGTGGGCCGACTGCTTGAGCCCAAGAGTTCAAGACCAGCCTGGGTAACATGGTGAGAACCTCTTTTTTTTTTTTTGAGACGGAGTCTCGCTTAGCTGCCCAGGCTGGAGTGCAGTGGTGCGATCTCAGCTCACTGCAACCACTGTCTCCCGGGTTCAAGTGATTCTCCTGTCTCAGCCTCCCGAGTAGCTGGGATTACAGGCACCCGCCATCATGCCCAGCTAATTTTTGTACTTTAGTAGAGACAAGGTTTCACCATGTTGGCCAGGCTGGTCTTGAAATACTGACCTCAGGTGATGCGCCTGCCTCGACCTCCCAAAGTGCTAGGATTACAGGAGTGAGCCACCTCGCCCGGCCGTTGAGTCCCCTTCTTTACAAAAAACACAAAAATTAGCTGGGCATGGTGGCCCACGCCTGTAGTCCTGGCTACTTGGGAGGCTGAGGTGTGATCGCTTGAGCTGGGAGGTTGAGGTTGTAGTGAGCCGTGACTGCACTCTGCACTATAGCCTGGGAGTGCAGTCTTAGATCTTTTTCTAAGACAGAGTGAGATCTCATCTCAGAAAGATGGAAAAAAGGCCAGGTGCGGTGGCTTACACCTATAATCCCAGCATTTTGAGAGGTCGAGGCAGGAGTGGATCACTTCAAGTCAGGAGTTCAAGACCAGCCTGGCCAACAGGGTGAAATCCTGTCTCTACTAAAAATACAACTGGCTGGGCACGGTGCCTCACGCCTGTAATCCCAGCACTTTGGGAGGCCGAGACGGGCAGATCACAAGGTCAGGAGTTTGAGACCAGCCTCGCCAACATGGTGAAACCCTGTCTCTACTAAAGATACAAAAAATTAGCAGGCGTGGTGGTACACGCCTGTAATCCCAGCTACTCGGGAGGCTGAGGCAGGAGGATCGCTTGAACTTGGGAGGCAGAGGTTGCAGTGAGCCGAGATTGCGCCACTGCACTCCAGCCTGGGCAACAGAGCAAGACTGTCTCAAAAAAAAAAAAAAAATGTATGATGGAAGACATAAAAAGAACAAGTTGGATGCAGACAGAGCTATAGACCTGGAGGCCAGTACATGACTGTTAAGGGAGAAAAGCAAGGTACCAACTTCTTTAAAACCAAAGGCCCCCAAGTCCTGATCAGGTGTGTTGCAATGTGCTGGCCAGCGCCTGGGGAAGGTGGGATGAATACCACCACCCTGGTCACTTTGGATGGAAAAAGGATAGCAGCAGAACGGATACATAGCTTTTACTTACTTACTGAAATTGCAGAAAATTTTATGATGTTGTTGCAAATATAGAGGAGGAACAGGAACAAGGACTGCATGCCATGAACAAATTAAAAATAAACACAGATTGGGCCGGGTGCGGTGGCTCACGCCTGTAATCCCAGCACTTTGGGAGGCCAAGGTGTTCAGGTTACCTGATGTCAGGAGTTTGAGACCAGGCTTGCCAACATGGTGAAACCCCATCTCTACTAAAGCTACAAAAAAAATTAGTGGGGTGTGGTGGCAGATGCCTGTAATCCCAGCTACTCAGGAGGCTGAGGCAGGAGAATCACCTGGGAGGCAGAGGTTGCAGTGAGCCGAGATCGTGCCACTCTACTCCAGCCTGGGTGATAGAGCGAGACTCCCTTTCAGAAAAAAACAAAACCACATTTAGAAGCTGGGAATGTGGGTAACCTTTTGGGGGATGTAACTTTTCTCTTGAAGCTTTTAGTATACTTTTTCTCAGACATGAGAAAGACAGGTAATTGTTCCATAGAAAATTGCATACGGCAGGAGACCCCGTTTTATTAAAGCGAGCTGTAGTCCATCTGCATTTGGAGGTCACAGCTTCCCCTGTGCCCAGGGCCCCCTTCAGATCTAGGGTCCAGATTCCTGCCTGGCCTGGTACATGGCAGGAAGGACTCCGGAGAAAATCTGTGCCAACAGTGAGGATAGCAGGGCCCTGGCACTGCAGCGTCTCACCAGTCAGGGAAGGGACTCAAATGACATGGCCTCTCAGCCCAGGCACTTCCTGTCCTTGGAAACTTGTCCCCTCCTCAGCTGGGTGAGGCTTCTCCTGGTTTACTTGACCTTTAGGTGGGCAGACTGGGGAAGGGGCCTGCAAAAGAAACTGACTGCACCTTTCTTGCAGGGGATTCTGTGCCAAAAACAAACAGACCCTTTGTGCCCAATGTGGGCCTTGGTAGCCGCCCTAGCGGGATTTGCCTAGCAGATCACCTGATCTTCCTCCCTGGCAGGGGAGTGGTGGGAATCTTACTACTGGGCCTTCCGGGCCTGCTCCTGCCAGGACCCAGTCGGGGAGGTGAGGATGCTGGTTTAGACCCAATCACTTGGATAAATCTGTCAGCGGCCCCTGTAACTTGCCAGATGGCGGGGTGGAGAGACGAAGCTGGAGGGAGCAGAGCGCACAAACATTTATTTACAAAAGTCCCAGTTACATATGATACAGGCTTTTTACACACAGTAGTTGAAACGGAATTATTTTATCTATTTTTACTACCAGAAGGTAAAGAAAAAGTTTAATGAACTAACCGTTTCTTGTTTTTATACAAAGTGACAGATCATGCACATTTTTTTCAGTTTTTAAATATTTTGCTAAGTGCAAATACTAGATTCCTCTCTCCAGTTTTAAGGCAAGTAAGAGGGGGCTGTGGCTGGGGAGCCTCACGCCCTGCGGCAAGCCCTGCAGGGCAGAGAGAGGGAGCCAGCTGCCTCAGGGTTGCCTGTGGTCTGACCTGCTCTCTGGGCACTGGCACGGTCCCTTGCTGGCTGGTCAGAAGACCCTCAGTGCTTCTCTCCCCAATGGTGTCACTGGTCCAGGCAGGAGCCCGAGGTTCAGGCCCTGCCTCTGGACAGAGGGGCCTGGAGAACCAGGGTGGGTGCTCACGGCAGCCCTGTGGTCCCCCGTGCCTGGCTCGGGGAGGATCCTCAGGAATCAGGGACCCTCCAAGGAAAGAGGCAGCCACTCCTTCCCCACCAGCCCAGTGTGGCCAGAACAGCTGGAACTCCTCTCAAATGACCCACCCTTGGGGTTTGGCCTTAGGAGAAACATCACTCTGGGCTCCCCCTCCCCTGCCAGGGTTGAGGCCAGCACCTGTCTAGGGCTGTTTCTGCAGCTGCTGCCTGCTCCCTGCTCCCTTTGTCCTGCCTGGGCCTCTTGCTGGAGCCACGTGCCTAGGGTGCAGGGCATAGGGAGCTGAGGCTCCCAGGGCCTGAGGTCACCTCTTCAGCTGTGATGTCTACAGCCGCCCTCCGTTCCCAGAGATCCTCCCTGGGGAAGCACAGGGAGCATATTTAAGGTACTGAAGACAATCCTGTTGCTGCCGCATGGAGCCCGCCTTTCCAAGGCACTGTCGTTCAGGCTAGTAGCAAAGTTCAGGCAGTCCAACAGCTATGGGCGCCAGCAAGGACATAGCAGCAGGCTGCCCCCAAGCCCAGCCTCCCTGCGCACCCTTACCCCAGGTCCAGGTGACCACCTGTCTTCAAAGCCTCCATCCTGGGCAAAGGCAGAAAGAATGGGTATCTTAGATCTTTTTTTTTTTTTTTTTTTTTTTTAAGATAGAGTTTTGCTCTTGTTGCTCAGGCTGGAGTGCAGTGGCACAATCCTGGCTCACTGCAACCTCCGCCTCCCAGGTTCAAGTGATTCTCCTGCCTCAGCCTCCTGAGTAGCTGGGATTATAGGCATGCGCCACCTTGTCCGGCTAATTCTGTATTTTTAGTAGAGACGGGGACTCAAACTCCCGACCTCAAGTCATCCGCCCGCCTCGGCCTCCCAAAGTGCTGGGATTACAGGTGGGAGCCACCGCGCCTGGCCATCTTAGATCTTAGAGCCCACTTTAGTCCTTGAAATACATCTGAGAAGCCAATGGCAGCAAATGACGGTGCCCGCCTGCCCCAGGCACCTTGGGTGGGCCAGGCCCTGCTTCAGGAGGTGGCGGGCCACTCCGGAGACTGATGCAGACCCACCCCAATGGTTGTCGGGCTCAGCTGTGTCTGAGGTCTGTGAACTCCCAGCCTCTCAGAACCCCATGGCAACATGACAAGGACAAGGCAGGGCACGAGGAGGAGGAGAAAGTGATGCCTGTGGCCAGGAAGGCTTCAGACCTCTCATCTGTCAATGGGCCAGAGTGATGCCTCAGGCACGGCTAGAAACCCAGGGCCGGACAGGAGGCGAGGAGGGTGAGTGGGGACATGGCAGGGCTGAGCTGATGCTCAGCTGACTCCATGAGAAGGGAAGTGGCCTTCACATGGGGGATACTGGACAGCACCCTCTACCTGCCTTCACCAACCATTGAGAACACCCGGGGCACACACGGGGCAGGGGTGGCACCCAGGGTCACCTGTCTCCCTAAGGAGGCCCACTCCTCCCCCAGAAAGCCAGGGGGGAAAAGCTGCTCATCACCCAGGGTGGCAGAAACGTCTCCCCCAGCAGTTGGGCTGCCCAGCAGGGCCACCAGGCCTCTGTCCCAGCTGCCTTAAGAGGCTCTTTCAATGGGCCAGCTTCAGAACCATCCAGTGTACCGCAGCGGCCTGGCCTGGGAAAGGATTTCTCAGCCTGACTTTCCAGAGACCGAGGGTGAGAAAGTTAGGCGGCAACAGAACAAAACCCCTGCCGCGAGATGGGTCTGCTGCTGCCTCATCTGAGTAGGTGTAAGAGGGGAGGAGAGGTGCCCTCAACACTCACTGCAGTGGCACACGGGTTTTGGATGGGGGGACAGCATCTTGGCCCTCACAGCTGTGGCAGTGCCTCTGCGGGCCATGGTCCCAGCCCCCCACCCTGAGCAATGCTTCCCAGGCCCGCAGGTGCAGCCCCCTCTGCCCTTGGCCCAACCGTGGGCCCCTCCAGGGAGATGCTCTCGGCTGCCTTGCTACCCAGGGGTCGGCTCCGAGGAGAGGCCCAGGTGTGAGCAGCAGGGACCTGGTCTATGGCCTATGCCATGGACAAGGCAGAAGGACTGCCGTTGGTGGCCTGGGGGATGCGAGGGGAGGGGCAGTTCACATCGCAGCTCTCTCCGAACTCCACCATTTGGGACTTCGTCTTTATTATGGATCCGTCCACTTTTCCAGGAGCAGCAGCCCTTCTAGGAAAGGGGTGGGAAGAAAACCAGCCTACCCTTCAACCTGACTTAGGATGCAATGGTACAGACACCAGCCTTGGGGGAGGGGTGGGGGAGGGTTCTCCATCCACACTCCTACCCCAAACGGGCTTTGTGCTGCTCAATGGGGATTCGGGGCCATCAGAAGCGATGCCGCGGCTGGGGGCCAAAGTGCATGGGCAGGTTGTGCTCCAGGGGCATGTGGATGGGACCGAAGTCATAGTTGACCCGCACGTTGGGCAGAGGGGGCACGTACGGGGCTGGGATAGGCCCCATGTTGAGTGGGAAGTTGTTGAACACAGGCCGCACGGGAGGCAGGGGGAAGGGTGGGTGCGCGAAGGCATAGGGTGGCATCTGTGGCTGTGGCAGGTTCTGCGGAACGGGCCTCGGGAGGGCCTCCACCCTCTGCACCTTCTCCACAGGCTTCTCCAGCGGGGGTCCAATGCGTTTGAAGGTGTTCTCTGAAAGGGATGTGGGGATTAGTGGAGAAAAACATTAAACCAACCTCAATGGAATCTAGCCTGGGACCAGGGCAGCGACCTCTGGACACGGGAGTGGCTCCACATGCTGATCAAAGCACAAAACGTGGACACCCCCCAAATGCCACTGCAAGAAACCAAGGACAAATCTGTACTTCCACCAGTGTCTTGCTCCACAGTGGCACCTTGGAAGGTGGCACGTCCACCCACCCAGCCAGACATCCTTCAGAGCCAGGGCCTTGATGGGCCACCTCAGTGACTCAGTTACTTTTTTTTTTTTTTTTTTTAATAGATGGGGTTTTGCCATGTTGCCCGGGCTGGTCTCAAACTCCTGGGCTCAACTGATCCACCTGCCTCACCCTCCCGAGTGCTGGGATTGCAGATGTGAGCCACTGCACTTAGCCTTTTTTTTTTTAAAAGAAAAACAGATGGGGTCTTGCTATTTTGCCCAGGCTAGCCCCAACTTCCTGGGATCCAGTGATGCTCCCACCTCTGCCTCCTGAGGAGCTGGGATTGCAGATGTGTGCCAACACGCCTGGCTTCACTGCTTTTCAGCCTCAGAAGGATCAGCTGGGCCTACTTTTCTTTAGCCAGGTGTGGCTTGTTTGATTCCTGAGCTCAAACCCACCCCTTGGGACTTCCTCACCATCAAGGAGATGCCAAAACTATATTCAAGGCGTTGAAGGCCTTTCCATAGGCCTGAGATGTGGCCGCGTGGGTGAAGTCAGGTCTATAGCCACCTGAGGGACAGCACCCCCTCCTCTCCTATGCTGGGTTGAGTGCCAGGACACTCAGGGAGGCCAGCAGAAGCCTGCATGGCCTGGCTGCTGCTCTGTCCTGGGGGCCTGGGGAGGGGCACTTGCCTCCATTCTTTCTTTTCTGTTCCTCTTCAGCCTCCTTCTGGATTTCCTCAATAAGCTTCTCATCATCTTCCTAAAACGCAAGCAATGAGAAGGATGAACCTGTAGCTTCATGCAGTGCTGAGGCCCCGTGGAACAGGGGGGAGGCCGCTTGTTGCTTGTGGCCATGGAACAAGCCCAAAGCCTGCTGTTGGCCAGTGGGGCCTGGGCTGCACACCGTTCCTTCCTATTTCCCCGAAGGCCTCCTTCCTTCATCAGCCTGATGGCGTTCCACAAGGAGGCCATCCACAAGGCTGGGCAGAGGGGTCTGAGCACGGCAGGCAGCTGCCTGGTGAGGTGGGGGGATGGAGGGCCTCCATGCACTGAGCTGCGTGCAAGTGGTGGATATGAGAAGGGTCTGGAGAGGGCTGGGTCTGAGTGGGCACAGCCTGAAAAGTTTCAGATCCCAAGTCCACAAGCGCTGGGCATGGCAGCCTGTCTGCAGAGCCTGAAAAAGTCTTGCAGATGTCCTCAACTGAGATGGACAAATGTCCAGTCGGGCCCTGCTTAGCCCCCAAGGCTGGCCTTGGCTCCTGGGCCAGGCCTCGGGGAGAGGAGGAAGATGCGACAGTGAGGATGGTCCCCCTCGGACCTTGCCGTCTCTTCTCCCAAACCCCATGCTTGGTAGGCCTGAAATAACAAACACAATTCACACTTGGGTTATCCAAGCCTCAGACAGGAACCGAAGAGGCACTGTGAGTGCAGGCAGATGTGGGAGCTGTGCTGGGAAACTCAGGGGCCACGCTGGGCAAGCCCCAGAGGTTGGGTTTTTGCCACATGCAGCTCCCACACCCCCACCTGCCAGCAGACACCATGGGAGGACCGGGCTGCTGCCTCAGGACAGACCACCCGTGATGCCTGCTTCCTGAGTGGCACTGACCTTAACCCCCCTCCTCAGTGACCCACAAAACAGCTGTGCAGTTTGTGGGACTGAAAGACGATTAACTGGATAGAAAAAACCCGCCAAGTGGGTGCCCATCTTTCCTGGCTGGCTGCAGGGCCAAGGGGCTAAGGTGTGGGCCCGAGAGGGCTGAGGCTCACAAGCAGCAGAATGGCAACACCGTGGCAAACCCCAAACACGCCAACTGCCGGCTCAGCAAGCAGGAAAGAGAGAGCTGACTATAGGAGGGCTCTGTTCCCTGAGGTCCTCCAGGAGTTGAGAGCAGCTGAGCTGGGGAGAAGGATGGGAAGGGATGGTGGTCCCTGATATCGTGAGAGGATTAGCGAGTCCCAACAATGCAAGCAGTCTAATGAAAGCACATTTATTTTCCTAGACACGGAGTCAGAGCCTAAACATCTGGCCAATTTCTTTGCTGTGGGTTGGAATATTAATAATGATCAGTTTGGATTTTTTCATGCCGATCTGATGACACCCAGAGCAGCAACTGGAAGGAAGACAATCCTTGGTCCAGCAGAAGATGGGCAGCCCCATCAAGGGCTAAGCAATGGACAGTTTGCAGGTATACTTACTAGGTTATTAATGTCACAGCCAAGACAGAAATGAGTGATTTCCCCACACAATTGTTTGTGAACCGCAAGGATTCTGGAGTTAGGAATTTCCTTCACTAAACGGGCACTGAATGCCTACTCTGTGCTAGACACTGTTCTAAGTTTACTGATTAAACTTCAGATCAACAATGAAACAGAAAGGCAGATGGACTGAGTAAGTAATTAGATAACACATTCCCTTGGTTTGGTAGATGAAAGATTCTTACAATAGACTCCCTGGAGACTGGTTCTATCTGCAACAGTGGATGACACTATTAAATTCTCCTACATTCTCTAGGCCTCAGATGCCAAGTGATGGGTTTGGACTAAAAGGTCTCATAAGCTTCTTTCCAACTCTTCGACACTTGGACATTCTTAAGATACTCAAGTCTGTTTTCAGCAGAAGCAGCCTCCTTGCTGCTGCCTGGCCACGTGTTCTGAGCAAGGCATGAAGAGAGGAGAGGTGACAAAGGTCAAGTTCCCATCATGCATTTCAAGAGTTGCAGAGTGCCCAAGTACACCACAGAATCCTATGTCTGGAAGGAATCCTGAGGGAGCTGTCTCTCTCCGGGGTTAACACATAAGAATTCTCTATCAAAACCCCGAGATGAGGTCATCTAGCCTCTTTGTGAACACTCCACAAGGGGGAACTTACTACCTTCAACATAATCACTAAGTAAGTCAACATGAAGGGCTCCAGTAACTCAAGAGGGTTGGGTGGGCAGTTTGAAGGCCTCTATGTGAATATCAAGGTAGATTCTATCAACTCTCTAGACTGGGAGCTGGCAAGCCTCTTCATTTTGGAGCCAGTGGCAGGCCTAAGAAAAAAGACTAAAAAAAAAAAAAAGAAAAAAAGAAATGAACCAAAAAACCCCAACAAATTAAGCGAAGTGATCCAGAAAACTGGTGGGAGGATCACTTGGGCCCAGGAGTTTGAGACCAGCCTGGGCAACAAAGTGAGATCCTATCTCTACAAAAAATACAAAATTTAGCCAGGCATGGTGGTGTGAGCCTGTAGTCCCAGCTACTTGGCAGTGATCGTGCTACTGCACTCCACCCTCCACCCTGGGCGACAGAGTGAAACTTGTGTTAAAAAAAAAAAAAAAGGAAGAAAGAAAAAAGAAAGAAAGTTGTGCAGCAGGAGAGCCGTGGGCCTACACCTCTTAGTTAAGTGAGCTCGGCAGGTTCCTGAGTATCCCTGTGTCCAGGCAGCTCATCTGTAAATGGGCTGCTTTGTTAAGGACTGAATGAGCTCAAGTATGTAAAGGATGTAGCCCAAAGTAAATGCTCATGATTAGGACAAAGGAACACTGAAAAATGACAGGTAGAGAAGTTTCATGAAGAAGTGGTGCACACTGGGAGACACCCACAGTATTTCTTTCAGGGGTCCTCACTCTGGTCCGTTATTAATCACAACCAACAGGACTGCACAACCACCACTCTGCCTCACCTCAATCTCTGCCGCATCTCCTCGATGCAGTTACACCATCAGTCCCCAAGGGACACTTATGGCCTTCGATGGCACAAGGAGGTACCTTAGGAATCATCCATTCCAAACTCTGTAGCACAGAAACTGAGGTCCCTGAGAAAGTACCTTGTTCAATGTTATGGCTAGTTGGCGGTAAACTGGGACAAACGCACACACCGGGCCACTCAATGGTCCTCCTGGAGGAAATCCACAGAAAAGATATCCTGAAGGTGTCCCTGCCCCATACACAGCACCCACACCAGTCAGGACCGTGCTGGACGCTGCAGACACGGTGAGGAGTGTGGCAGCCTTGGCCCTCCTTGTGAGGGCCTCACGTCTCTGCTATGAGCAACGTTCCAACGGGCACCTCTCTCTAAAATTCCACGTGGATAGAAGGGGCAATTTCATAGCATTAAAGACTAGACACTCGGTGGTTCACGCCTGTAACCCCAGCACTTTGGGAGGCTGAGGCAGGCGGACCACGAGGTCAGGAGATAGAGATCATCCTGGCTAACACGGTGAAACCCTGTCTCTACTAACAATACAAAAAATTAGCTGAGCGTGGTGGTACACGCCTATAATCCCAGCTACTCGGGAGGCTGAGGCAGGAGAATGGCTTGAACCTGGGAGGTGGAGGTTGCAGTGAGCCGAGATCGCGCCACTGCACTCCAGCCTGGCGACAGAGGGAGACTCTAAAAAAAAAAAAAAAAAATAGACTAGCCACTAACCCCCTTTTTTCCCTCAGACTCTCCCCTGATAAAACACGAGGGACAACAGAGGCTCTCTTTTGGGGAGAAGAGCTCTGGCCCCCTGTGGCACTGCTGAGGCTGAGAGCATGCAGGCCACTGCCTGATTTTTATCACTAAGCTTCCGTGATAAATCCCAGTGCTCCTGAATAAATCCTATTTCAGAACTCCCTCAGAAGGGTCTGAGGCACCTGCACAGGAGCGCGAGCCCGGGTTTCTGATACAGATCGGCGGGGTCTGGAGGACAGTGCAGATAGAACCTTCCCAGCCTGCCATTCAGAGTTCTTCCTGGAGAGGAAGAGGGAGCCTCAGAGTCCCAAGGGAATAAAAGTGTCGCATCCTCACCCTCCGAAGACAGCCACCCCAGAGCCTTTCTTCCAATCCCTCCCTCTGCTCTGATCACTCTCCTGATTGGCAAGTGGAATCAAGACCATTTGCCCTTGAGTCCTGTCTTGGGAGTCAAGCCCTTAGGAGTTTAAAGACAGTCTGGTTTGTATCTCACCCAAAATGACAGCACTCAGCTACAATGACCTACAATTTTATCATAAATCATGAGCCAACTGTCAGTTATACCTAGATATAGGTTAGGTGTTTCAGATTTCAACTGTCTCCAACTGGCTAGACTCACAGGACACTGTGCTTAGTAACTTTAATAAAACTTAAAAGTTTTTTTTCTTTTTTAAAATAAAAAAATTACGCTTTTAGCTAATATGTTAGACTCTAAAGGGAAGATTTCTTTCCTTTTCTTTGAGACAGTGTCTTGCTCTGCTGTCCAGGCTGGGGTACAGTGGCACCATCATAGCTCACTGCAGCCTCCACCTCCTGGGCTCAAGAGATCCTCCTGCCCTAGCCTCTTGGTAGCTCAGACTACAGGCGCCCACCACCACATCTGACTTTTTTTTTTTTTTTGTAGAAATGGGGTTTCACCATGTTGCTCAGGCTAGTCTTGAACTCCTGGGCTCAAGCGATGCACCCAACCTTGGTCTCCCCAAAATGTTGGGATTACAGGCATGAGCCATCACACCCAGCTGGAAGATTTCTTTCTTAATTTGGGGTGGAAGTTCCTTCCACAATCATTTTCTCTGAAGCATTTGAAATTCCTCAAGTCAAGAGTGAAGACAGGCCAGGTGCAGTTGGCTCATGCCTGTAATCCCAGCACTTTGGGAGTTCGAGGTGGGTGGATGACTTGAGGCCAGGAGTTAGAGACCAGTGTGGCTAACACAGTGAAACCCCATCTCTACTAAAAATACAAAAAATTAGCCAGGTGTGGTGGCGTGTGCCTGTAATCCCAGCTACTCTGGAAGCTGAGGCAGAATTGCTTGAAGCTGCAGGTGGAGATTGCAATGAGCAGAGATGGCGCCACTGCACTCCAGCTTGGGTGACAGAGCAAGACTGTCTCAAAAAAAAAAAAAAAAAAAAAGTGAAGACAATTCCAGTGCTTTGGGAGGCTGAGGCAGCAGGATCGCCTGAGGCCAGGATTTTCAGACCAGCAAGGGCAACACAGTGAGAACCCAGCTCTACAAAATTTTAAAAATTAGCCAGGTGTGGCTACTAGGGGGCTATTTGGGGGGCTGAGGTGGGAGGATCACTAGAGCCCAAGGAGGTTGAGGCTGCAGTGAGCTATGATTGTGCCATTGTACTGGCACAACAGGGGAAGATCCTGTCTCAGAAAAAAAAAAGTGAAGATAACTGAATTGTAAACTTAAAAATGGCAAATTTTATCTTAGTGCTTCACCACAATTAAAAAGAGGGAGGGGCCAGAAGCGGCGGCTCGCACCTGTAATCCCAGCACTTTGGGAGGCCGAGGCGGGCGGATCACGAGGTCAGGAGTTTGAGACAGGCCTGGCCAATATGGTGAAACCTCATCTCTACTAAAAATACAAAAATTAGCTAGGCGCAGTGGCAGGCGTCTGTAATCTCAACTACTCGGGAGGCTGAGGCAGGAGAATCACTTGAATCTGGGAGGCAGAGGCTGCAGTTAGCCGAGATGGTGCCACTGCACTCCAGCCTGGGCAACAGAGCAAGACTCTGTCTCAAAAAAAAAAAAAAAAAAAAAAGAGGGAGGGAGGGTTTAGGATTGATTTTGATGTTAAACATGAGGCCTAGTCCCTCATCAGATACTTCTTGGACTTGGGATAAGTGTCAGATGGGGTATTGAGTCCTTTCTGGAGTCAAGTCCCTCAGGAAACATTCCAGGCATATGAGCATCACCATCCTGTGAAGACGACACTTGCAAAAAGGCCACGCTGCCAATCTAGGACACACCTAGGCTGCTGGGAGAGGGGAAAAATAGAAGGAAAGAGGATGAGGAGGAGCCAGGGTCTGAGCTGGATCACAGCACAACTGTCTTGCCGTCTCGGGGCTGAGTCACAAATAGGAAACCCTGGTGGTAGAGCTGCCTGGATGGCAGGGTGAACTCATTTTAAAGCAGTGCTGGCTTCTTCAAGAGAGGCTGCTGGCATCACGGGAAGAACTACAACTCTGGGGCTCCAGACCTGGCTTGAGTGCATATGCAGCTCTACCCCCACTACCTAACCTGGAACCCACTCCTTTCCAAAACAGGTTAGGGTGAGAAGCCAATCATCTCGTACCTTTTTTTTTTCCTCTAGACAGGGTCTTGCTCAGCCCAGGGTGGAGTGCAATGGCGTGATTATAGCTCACTGCAGCCTTGAACTCCTGGGCTCAAGTGATCTTCTCACCTTAGGCTCCCCGAGTAGGTGAGACTACAGGTGTGTATCACCATGCCCAGCTAATTTTTAATTTTTCTTACAGAGATGGTGGTGGAGGGGGAGTTCTCACTGTGTTGTCCAGGCAGGTCTCAAACTCCTGGCCTCAAGCCATCCTCCCACCTCCGCCTCCCAAAGTGCAGGGATTACAGGTGTGAACCACCACACCTGGTCTGATCACTCTTATAAAGTGCCAAGCACAGTGACAACAACAGTAGTTAACATGCACTGAGAGATTACTATGCACCAGCCCGTCTACACACCTCACATGGACCTCAGTTTCACCACAGCTCCCTGTGTCAGGCACTATGAACTGATTGCCACGCTGCAGATGAGGAAACCCTGGCACAGCGAGGTTGTGACCCAGGCAATCTAGTCTCAAAGCCTGAGCTGTTAACCACATAAACCCCCAGGTTTCTGAATCGGAACTTCTGGCAAACCTGACTGGGGGCCTGAGAACACTGCTGTCGGGCTGGGAGCGTGTGTCAGAGGCAACTGTTCTAAGGTGTGCTTTATTCTATAAAGAGTGCAGAAACACAAGAGGGTTCCTTCTGAGAAGAGCAGAATTCTGAAACCTCCTTTCTCCCCTTACAAGACATAATAGGGCAAAACAAAACAAAACACTTCTACTCAAGGAAACAAACAGCCAAAACGCAGAGCAAGGGGCTGTGTTTTGGAAATTTTTAGGGAACAATCCTCCTTTTCTCAGGCTCAGCTTACCCAGAAGTGCATGTGCCATCCCCTGAAACAGCCCACTTGTTGGCCTCTGGTCCCTGGCACTTGTCCTTTGGGATAAAAGCCAGTAGATTCCTCTTGCCCAGAGTGGGAGTGGGGAGCTTGGGAAAGCTCATAACACTCATCTCTTGAGCCAGAAATCTAAGCTGCACATGGGGGCCCAGCACTGAGGTGAGAGGCTGTAGTGCCTCCCTGGGTCACTGGTCTCCAGTGGCCTCTGACCAGGTGCTGTTCTCAGCTCACTGGTTTTGGTCCATCTCAAAGGCAGAAGCGAATGCTTCAAGATTTCCTTGCCTGACATGTTTTCTCCTGACAGTACCAAGTTACTTGAATCCCATGGGGGTCCCATGACATTTTCTCTTTCTGTCCTCTTCTTGTCACAAAAAACTCAGGGATTTGGTTCTCATCAACATAAAAAAAAATGCCATTATTTCTTTTCCTTGTACATACTGATTAAAACAATCTTGGGAAACATTGAACAAAACAACACAGCTAAAATCAGCCGTAATTCCTCACCAGAGATCAATCCTGGGAACATTCTGGTATCTTTTCCATTGGCTGCTTTTATATCCACACTTCACTGTCAAGCCCACTCAGATTCCATTGTAGAAGGTCAAGCTCTGCCCCCACGAGGGTCCTGCTGCCTTGTACGGATTGCTTAGCTCACGCCCCCTTCTCCACGCCATGGGAGGCTGGCAAGGATTTCATAAGAGGACCCTGAGGCTCAGAAGATGCAGAGAGTGGCTGGACCACCAAGGTGGGCAGTGTGCTGAGGCCAGGGCAGGAGGTCTGGACTTGTAGGTTCCAAGGATGGCCGGCAGTTCTCAACTCTGCATGGCTCAGGCTGGGTTGCTGGGCTCACCCTGGATAGGGGTCTATAGAGGTTCACCTGAACCTATTTGAGATCTGAGTTCCTGTTCATGCCATTTGCCCTGGCCAGTGGGGGCAGGAGGGGCTGCTGGCTGCGTCTGTACTCGCTGCCACAGATCCCATGACAGACCATGGTGCATCCCCTCGAGGGCTGCAGTCTCTGTGCCTCATCCTTGGTTTCTGGCACGGGCCTTAAGAAGGACCCAGCTAGCCTGAATGAGTTCTCTCTCTGCTCTCCTTCTGGCCCCTCCTAATCCCAGTGAAAACTTTCAAACGAATCCTCAGCACAGCTCCTTTCTGATGAGCAAGGCCAGGCTGAGGTGAGAGGGAGTGGATGCTGATCAGCGACCAAGGTGTCCCTGGATCAGCAAGGGCTCAAAAGAACAAGCGTAATGATGTGTCAGGCCAGGGTAGAAGTGAGCCCTCCAATCACCTGATGTCAGGGATTCGAGACCAGCCTGGCCAACATGGCGAAACCCCATCTCTACTACAAATACAAAAATTAGCCAGGTGTGGTGGTCGGTGCCTGTAATTCCAGCTACTTGGGAGGCTGAGGCAGCAGAATCGCTTGAACCCGGGAGGCACAGGTTGCAGTGAGCCAAGATCACGCGACTGCATTCCAGCCTGGGCGACAAGAGCAAAACTCCATCTCCAAAAAACAAAACGAAGCCCTCCAGTGCCCCATCGCTACTCCAGAAGGTGTACCTATGGACCACAGTGGGATTCAATGAGTACCATGACGAAGCACACGAATGGCACCACAGTGGGCAGTGCACCCCAAATGCAGTGTCAAGGACAAAGGGTCAAAGCAGAGAGTGAAACGGGAGTCTCACCCACCCAGCGGAACTAGAAGAGCACTTTCTGTTTTTTTTGAGACAGAGTCGTGCTCTATTGCCCAGGCTGGAGTGCAGTGGTGCGATCTCTGCTCACTGCAACCTCCGCCTCCCGGGTTCAAGTGATTCTCCTGCCTCAGCCTCCCAAGTAGCTGGGAGTACAGGCGTCCGCCCCACGCCCAGCTAATTTTTGTAGTTTTAGTAGAGACGGGGTTTCACCATATTGGCCAGGCTGGTCTCGAACTCCTGACCTTGTGATCTGCCCGCCTTGGCCTCCCGAAGTGCTGGGATTACAGGTGTGAGCCACTGCGCCCAGCTGGAAGAGCTGGAAGTAAGGCCGGGTGCGGTGGCTCATGCCTGTAATCCCAGCAATTTGGGAGGCCTAGGCAGGTGGATCATTTGAGGTCAGGAGTTCGAGACCAGTCTGATCAACACGGTGAAACCCCGTCTCTACTAAAATACGAAAATTAGCTGGGCCTGGTGGCGTGCACCTGTAATCCCAGCTACTCAGGAGGGTGAGGCAGGAGAATCACTTGAACCCAGTAGATTCAGGCTGCAGTGAGCCGAGATCACATCACTGCACTCCAGCCTGGGCGACAGAGGGAGACTCCCTCTCAAACAAAACAAAACAAAACAAAACAAAACAAGGAAATAAGCGGATTGCATTTTAACAGGGAGGGAGATTTGTTTCCTCTCCTTGAATTCCTTTGAGCTCAGCAGGGTGCAGAAAGAACTCAGCCTGACACAGAAGACTCTGGCTTGCTGCCTGCTTCATGCAGGTAGGGTGGGTGGGAGGAAGACGCAGCAAGAGCTTGTGGGGATGGCAAGGACCCGGCCTCTCCAGAAACGTGCTGCACTTGAAGACGGCAAATGAGGTAGAATTTACCACAGAGGTTTTAATTAAGAAGAGAGAAACAAAACATACACAAACATCCTCCCTTAGCTTGTCCCTCCACAACTATGCCCCACAGTTCTGTCCACGCAGCAGGGTATAGACAGGAGAAAACGAAGAAAGAGAAACTGAGTGATTAAAAAGGGGAAAAGATTCAATTTATTTTCACAAATCAGATATGAACAGTAATCAGCAGCCACAGGCTGACTGTTCCCAAAATAACCATTTGAGTGCTTGGCACAAAACTATTTTTGCCAAAGCCTTTACGGTCCTTTTGAGCCTTTTTTTCCAACACTTCTGGTCCCCAGGGCTGGCTGTCCACGTGCCTGCTGGCCAGCCTCCTGTGACCATGGGGGAAGAACGGGTGGCTTTTCTTCTTCATTGCACTTTTCCTCCCCTTAGAAAGCTGATTGGGAATTGCAAGTCGACTGGTGCTTCCCCTCTGAGATTCTGGGGGTGGGTTGGGGCTGGGATCCAGGTCATGTGTGGCCACAGCTGTTGTTAATAAACTTGCAATGATTTCATGAGAGGCTTCCAAAGAGCTTAAGATTTAGTTTCAAATTATTCCCAGATCAGCCACAGATCGCCTGAGCAACGGCAGACCCTTAGCCCCCACCCCTTGCTGTCCCCAGCAACAGGAAGTTGGGGGAGGGAGCAGCAGAGCTTGGAGCGGCACATGCTGCGCAGCTGTGGCTGGGAAGGGCAGGGAGGCAGGACAGTGTGCTGGGGAGGAGCAGAGACTTCACCGGCTCAGGGCTGGCCCTGGCTTCTGCAGCCACCTCCTCAGGTCAGACAAGACCAGCACCCAAATACCACTATCTGGAGCACTTCCCCCACAAGGACCTGGAGATGGGGGCAGAATGTGGCCATGTTTTGCGTCCCGTCAGGGTCAAGTGCTCACCCAGGGGCCTGGTGGGATCTGCTGAAGACATGTAGCAACAAGCACCAACAGGCCGTGTGTACTGGACTGTGCTGCCCTGCTTGGGAAAGCCCTCAGTGACATCGAAACCCTGTCTGGGACATTGTTGGGGTAGCAAAACTGCCAGGGCCCTTTCTACTATTTGCAGCTTCATTCATCCATGGGGAAAGAGTCCGGCGAGGTCCCCACCCCTCTGCAAGGGCTACCTGGTTCATGGGGCTCAGGGACCCTATGGGCACCTAACGACCATGTATTTGTGGCAGGAGCCAGACACTGGTTGGAAGACCTGGGCTTACATCCTGGTTTCACCAAGCTAGGGATCCTGGGCTAGTGACCTACACATCATCTCCCTCATCTGCAAAATAGGAAAGCACTGCCTCCCAGTCCCATGCAGTAAAAATCACACTGCATAGCACGCTCACATGGTGTTGGCTGTGTGGCTATTAAGAGGAAGATGAAGAAACCGAGGTCAGTTTCGATGACAGATCAATGATCACACCCACCCCACTAACTTCACTTTTTTTTTTTTTTTAACACACAATGATATTTATGACAGTGATGAGAAATAACACGCCAAAGCCAGCTGTGGAAGCTGGGTGATGGGACAATCTGGGGGCTCACTTTACTCTTTTGTAGAATAAATTTTTAAGGTTAAGGAAAAAATTCTGAAGCCAAAAATCAGTTTCCAACCTAAAAGTCTAAAATACCTTTCCTTACCAGGTTTCTGCGTTTCCTCATCAATCCTCCCTTTCACAGCCTTCCTCCCTAATTCCAACAACATCATGTCCTTTCCCCTGCCGCTTAAGCCAGGGTCCCAAAGGTCCCCAGGACTTTCTGCATGCCTGATCCACCAGGGAGATGCTGCGCTGGCCTGAGGGGAGAAGGCAGGCCTGGGAATACTCCGAGGACAAATGACCCGGGTGGAAACCCAGGCTACCATTTACTGGCCACAGTCTTAAGCAAGTAAAACTAGGATGATACATCTGCCTTCGAGCACTGCTACAGAACTGAATGTATTAACATCTATAAATGTTAGGCTCAGTCCACTGCTGGTTTGGAAAAATGAGTGTCTCTTAACCAAATGGCTAGGCGATAATTGTACCAAATTAAACTGGCTGTAAAAGCCCTAGGGTTTTATTTGAACTGGACAGGTTTCAAACTCTTACATTCAAAAGACAAAGACACTGTAGAAAACAATTCTCTGTAGTTTCTCGTAGCCAAAACCCAAGACAAACACGGACTTTGTTTTGTATTGAAAGAGAACATGCTGTTTTGAGTTTTGCCATACTCTCGAATCCAGACTGCCAGGTGCCTGTTCCTCTCACAATTTGCTCCCCACCTCAGCTACCACTGCTGTGGCCACGCAAGGACCAGTCAGTATATTCACGTTCAGTAAAGTTCCAGGATCACTCTTCCCCTACTGCAAAATAACGTCTGTTCACTTATGTGTCAAGAGCTGGCTTTCCACTCTGCTCCCTAATCCAGAAAACTGTGGTTTGCTGTGACTGTTCGCTTCTGGTTTTTTGCTTCCTAAAGAAGACACCTTCTTTATAAGACTCTTAGTTGAATGCTTTTGGCTTCATTTTGATAACTAACAGAAAAAGAAAGTTACTGTTCACCACTTGAGCTCTTACTGTGGAGTGGTAGTTCAGGTTCCCAAGCAATCCCTCCCTAGTCATTAAGGATGAAAACTCAACTTCCCTCCAAAACCATGACGGGACAACTCCCTCGCTGACAAATAAGAGATTCTTCCTGGCCCTGCTGGTTAATTAAGCCAGAGAACAGGCTTGTGTGACAGTGCATGCTTTGTTTCACTGAACTTCTGAATGGCTTTGTGTTCTCAGAAGCCCCAACAGATGCTGGGTTGGAATTCGATCGGTCTGCTGGTGAGAATCAAGGAAACAGGGCTGATCGCTGTTTTGATGGGAACGGGACAAACGGAACAGCATCTCCGGCTGTGGCTATCAGAGGAAATTGGAGGGATTTGTATTTGCCTGACCTTCCTTTCAAACTTTATTTTGAGCAAATCTAGAAACCTTCTCAGGTTAGAAGATGACGATCCAACAAGAAAACAACAAGGCAGTGCATGCTATGGCACCCAAACAAGGAAAAAGCACATGAGAAACCCACACCATCAATCCCAGGCATGGGAAGCAAAGGGAGGAGGCAGCAGAAGACACAGAACAAGGAGGAAAAGAAAGAAAAAAGCACTGAGAATAGGCCAGACTGTTAACACCCACCCTCACGCTAACTCCCACTCTGCCCTTTGTCTCTAGAGATGAAATACTGCCTGTGGAGCTCTTCATAGCTCCAGCTGAAAAAAAAAATCTATTTTTTCAAGATTCATGAAGTTCCTAGAGATGGTTGCCTCCCACTGTGCTAGCTGCCAGGGGGCTGAGGAGGTGAGTCAGCAGAAGGGCTGTGCCTGGGAATGTCTGCCACACAGGGGCACAGCCTGCCTTGTGAGCACTTCCCACTGTGGGCTGCACCTCCCGATCACCCAGCAAAAGAAGGATGACTCGGGCTTGGCTTTCTATGTACAAAAAGCCTCCTTTTCTTCCACACATCTCCTTAGTGACAGGAGGGCAGGCTAGCTAAGGGTTTCACTGGGTCATAAGCTTTGTAATCTGAGTGATTTTTAGGGGTCCCTTATCCCAGCTTCCCACTCAGTTAGGAGCTTGTTCCATGATAGAACATTCCTGAAATAGAGAACACCTGGTTACCACAGAGGCCTCACATCTTTTCAAAACCATGAGTAGCTCTCAGGATTATACATTTCTTTCCCTTTTTTTGAGACATGGTCTCATTCTGTCACCCAGGCAGAAGTGTAGTGGCGCAGTCAGGGCTCACTGCATCCCTAACGTCCCGGGCTAAAGCAATCCTCTTATTTCAGCCCTGGAAGGAGCTGGGAACACAGGTGTGCACGCACCACCACCCCTGGATAACTTTTGTATTTTTTGTAGAGATGGAGTTTTGCCATGTTTCCAAGGCTGGTCTTGAACTCCTGAGACTCAAGAGATCTGCCCGCCTTGGGCTCTCGAAGTGCTGGGATTACAGGCATGAGCCACTGCACCCGGCCAAATTACGCATTTCTTTTTCTTTAAGATCAAGTCTTGTTCTGTTGTCCCGGGTGGAGTGCAGTGGCGCGATCTTGGCTCACTGCAATCTCTGCTTCCCAGGTTCAAGTGATTCTTGTGCCTCAGCCTCCCGAGCAGCTGGGAGGCCCTCCCCGCAACAATCTGTAGTGGCTGAGCAGCAGCGCCTTGGATGGGCCCCACACCCTCTCCTTTGCCACAGTCCCCACTATGCCTTCCTGCCTCCTAGACCCAGATGTCTGGATGCTCCATCCAGACATCATTTCTGCTACCACCTGCCCCTGTGGTAACTTGGGTCTGTGACCCCAGCAATCCATACTGTTTGTTTTCGATGTGAAAATCTTCCTGTTTCTTTTCCTCCGTGTTTTAAAGTGTAGATATATATAGAATTACTTTTTGTACAATTCTAATGTAAGCATATATAAAATTTGACATATCTCCTATTTTTTGGGATATTTAAATGGTGTTTCTAAATTTATACAACTTTAAACAACTCAGTGAACAGTGTTGCAGACAGAACTTTGTGAACTTGTCCAACTGTCTCCTGAGGATAACCTTTTCTAATTAAGAGGAACTCCCAGATCAAGTACACGCACTACATCTTCTGATCTGTACACAGTAACTGCCCACTATGCCCAATTACAGTGTAGCAGATGCCAACAAATCTGAAAACTACCTACCAGCAGCCAGGTGCTATTTTCATTTCCATTTATTTGATTATTAGGGGTAGCTGTTAGCCAACTCCACCAGATTGTGGCCAGGTAGAAAAGCAAGCAGTTTTTTTTTTTTGGGGGGGGGGGGGGGAGACAGGGTCTTGCTCTGTCACCCAGGCTACAGTGCAGTGGCAAGAACATGGCTCACTGCAGCCTTGACCTCCCAGGCTCAAATGATCCTCCTGCCTCAGCCTCCCAAGTAGCTATGACTACAGGTGAGCACCACATCTGGCTAATTTTTGATATTTTGTAAAGATGGGGGTCTCACTATGTTGCCCAGGCTGTTCTTAAACTCCAGGATGCAAGTGATGCTCCTGCCTTGGCCTCCCAAAGCTTACAGACATGAGCCACTGCACCTGGCCAGCAAGCAGCTTTTTTCCCTACTTATAATTTTTTTAAACTTCCTCTGTCCATTTTTGAGTTGAGGTGAATAGACCATAGGGAGACTCCTCAGTATAACATCTTCCTCCACAGACATTCTGGCTGGGTCTGTGATGGCTACTCCTTCCCGTCTCACTTGCAGTTGAGGAAGAATGTCATTAAGTTCTGGCTGATGGGACTGAAGCATAAGTGACCTGTTGCAGCTTCTGGAAGCCTAACGTTCCTTAAGAGATAGGTAAGCAGGCTCTTTAGCCTCACTGCAGCCCCTTTGCTGCTTGGAATGTGGATTTATCAGCCAGAGCTCCTTTTCAGACAATGACCTCATGTGATCCTTGCCTATGATCTAGGGGTGGCAGAGTAGAATGCTGGAAGCAACTGGATCCCAGATAAGAGCTGCTAGCCCACCCCTGGGCTGTTCATCTCTGTACTTACACATAGAGGAGAAACACACTTCTGTTTTTCTTTTTTTTTTGAGAACCCAAAGTGCCGGGATTACACGCATGAGCCATCACACACGGCTCCACATTTTTTTTTTTTGAGACAGAGTCTCACATTGTCACCCAGGCTGGAGTATAGTGGCACGATCTCAGCTCACTGCAACCTCCGCCTCCTGGGTTCAAGCAATTCTGTCTCAGTCTCCTGAGTAGCTGGTATTACAGGCATGCAACACCATGCCCGGCTAATATTTATATTTTTATTAGAGACAGGTTTCACCATATTGGTCAGGCTGGTCTTGAACTCCTGACCTCAGGTGATCCACCCGCCTTGGTTTCCCAAAGTGCTAGGATTACAGGCATGAGACACCGTGCCTAGCCTTAATTTTTTTTTTTTTTGAGACGGAGTCTCGCTCTGTCACCCAGGCTGGAGTGCAGTGGCATGATCTCAGCTCACTGCAAGCTCTGCCTCCCGGGTTCACGCCATTCTCCTGCCTCAACCTCCTGAGTAGCTGGGACTACAGGCGCCTGCCACCACGCCCGGCTAATTTTTTGTATTTTTAGTAGAGACGGGGTTTCGCCATGTTAGCCAGGATGGTCTCGATCTCCTGACCTTGTGATCCACCTGCCTCGGCCTCCCAAAGTGCTGGGATTACAGGCGTGAGCCACCGCGCCCGGCCAACTTTTTTTTTTTTTTTAAATGAGATGGGGGTCTCACTATGTTAACCAGGCTTGTCTTGAACTCCTAGGCTCCAGCGATCCGCCCACCTTGGCCTTCAAAAGTGCTGGCATCACAGGCGTGAGCTACTGTGCCTGACCCTCTCCCCCAGTTTTTCATGTATCCCTAATCTTTGTTTATGATGTCATTTGCCAGTGAGAATTTATTATTTTTTAGTCTGGCCTTGATGTAATGCTAAGAAAAACCTTATCTTCTCCAAGATTATAAAAGTCATTCCCTTCATGCTGTCCTCTCTCTCCCCAGCGTAGTAGCTAGTGTGACCTGGGAAACAGAGCCCCTACAATGCCCTTAAATGGCTCTCATCACACTCCAGATCTGAGGCCGGCCCCTGGGCCAATCGCTGTCACCTCCCTGTGGCTCTCCACCTGCAAACTTCACCCGCTTTCTTTCCGATCCCCAAACAGACCCTATGTGTTTAATTTCCTTGCCAGCCTTGCTCCTCCTCTAAAATACTGTATTTTTAAAGCTTAAATCAAGAAGAAATATTTGATTTGATTTCTTAAATGTCTTTTCACCATCTACAGATACCATATAATGATTTATGTTAATAGAGTTGTTAATATTAAACCATCATTGCATTTCCAGAACAAACTCACTTGGTCATGCTTTCTATTTGCTAATATTTTATTTAGATAATTTAAAATCTAGATTATAAGTGAGTCTCATAAGAAAATCTGTAGTTTTCTTTGTTAGGGCTATCTCCGTCAGGCTTTGGAGTCAGCGTTATGCTGGCTTTGAACAGATACATGTATAAGTTTCCTTACTTTGCTCTGGAATATTTCAGAGGGCACAGAGTTTTATTTCCTGAAGAATTAAAAGAATTTGCCTATAAAACTGTTAGGGCATGCTGCTTTGAGCAGCATGAGGAGTAGCTAATTACTTTCTCAAATGTTTTCTTTGGTTATCAGTCTATGTAATTTCCTATATTCTTCTCCTAAGTCAAATTTTGTTATGTATATTCAAAATATTTGTCATAAAAATATATTTCTATTTTCTCCCTATAAAGCAATAGGCAGCCATGTGTCTACTTACAGTGGGATCGGTCCAGAGAGAGCATCTTGAACACTCCTGGCAAGGGGCTCCTGGTGAGCGGGGATGTTGGCAGAAATGGTCATATCCATTAATAGAAACTCGACAGAGGTAGCACATCTGGGCACCACAGCGGCAAGACATGCGGTTGCAGCCTTCAGATTTGATGAGGCCAGTCCCACACTTGTGGCATTTTCTAATGCGGGCAGCAGTCATTTTTTCTTCACTGAAATAAGAAAACATAATTTGGAGCTGGGAGGGAAGATGAGGAGGAAAAAAATTTGGCCATTAAGCATTTATTTATTTTCACATAAAATGATCACTTATGGCTTTTTTGTGACATTAAACAGTGAAAAGAGCCTAGGTTTTGGAGTCTGAGAACTGCTTCAAAGTTTTAATTGTATGACCTTTGGTAAATTACTCACCTGCCTGGAGACTCAGTTTCCTCATTTTTAAACTGTGAAAACACAACTTTCTCATGGTGTTTTGAGGATTACAGACAAAATATAAAGTACCCTGGCATAGTGCCCAGTACTTAGCATTTAGAAAAGGACTGCTCTATTTGTTATAGGAATCCCTGTAGGCTTAAAATGGAGAGAACAGGCTGAGCATGGTGGTGCACGCCTGTAATCCCAGAACTTTGAGAGGCCAAAGCAGGAAGATCATTTGAGCTCAGGAGTTTGAGACCAGCCTGACCAACATGGTGAAACCGTCTCTACTAAAAATACAAAAATTTGCCAGGCGTGGTGGTGCACACCTGTAATCCCAGCTACTTGGGAGGTTGAGGCAGGAGAATCGCTTAAACCCGGGAGGTGAAGGCTGCAGTGAGCTGAGACCGTGTCATTGCACCCCAGCCTATGTAACAGAGCGAGACTCTATCTTAAAAAAAAAAAAAAGAAAGAAAGAAAGAAAACATTGTCAAGGAGATGAGGTTTAGATAAAGTGCATTTAGTACTATTACCTTAATGAGTCACCTCTGTAGTACATCCGTTTATGATTTTAGTTACTCAGCAACTGTGAAGACACTACTCAACGTTCTACAACTCAAGGTTCTGTTTTGTTTTTTGTTTTTTTTTGAGACAGAGTCTTGCTCTGTCACCTAGCCTGGGGCACAGTGGCTCCATCTCAGCTCACTGCAACCTCCGCCTCCCCGGGTTCAAGAGATTCTCCCACTTCAGTCTCCCAAGTAGCTGGGATTACAGGCGCCCACCACCATGCCCAGCTAAGTTTTGTATTTTTGGTAGAAATGGGGTTTCACCATGTTGGCCAGGCTGGTCTGGAACTCCCGACCTCAGGTGATCCACCTGCCTCGGCCTCCCAAAAGTGCTGGGATTACAAGTGTGAGCCACTGTGCCTGGCCTATTTTTTTTGAGACTCACTGCAACCTCCATTTCCTGGGTTCAAACGATTCACATGTCTCAGCTTCCCAAGTAGCTGGCATCACAGGTGTGCGCCACCACATCACCGCACCTGGCTTTCATACCCGGCCATTTTTTGTATTTTTAGTAGAGATGAGGTTTCACCATGTTGGCCAGGCTGGTCTCAAACTCCTAACCTCAAGTGATCCGCCTGCCTCGGCCTCCCAAAGTGCTGAGATTACAAGCGTGAGCCACTGCGCCCGGCTAGACTCAAGGTTCTAATGAAAAACTTTTCAATTTGAAAAGCTATGTGCCCAAACACAACTGCAATTTTCTACAGCACAAACCTTCTCTGTAAGAGCACCCTGAGGCTGAGGTGTGGCTTTAAGGTGTGGCACTCCAGTTGCCTGGGGCTGGCTGACTTTCCCTGGGAAGCTGCTCAAGGAGAGAAGAGGCTGTAAAGAATTAAGGTTACAGTCTTTTCATGAAGGCTTGGAAAGAGGGTCTATTTGCTTGCTCATCCGATCTGTCTGGCACTGACATGAAATAATAATGGGTATGGAGGGAGAAAAAAAGGTTCTCCTAAAATGGACAGAGGAATACATAAAGCATGCCTGCAACTCAACATTGCTGAAATGTTAAACAGCTATTCAATATTGCACAAATGTCCACTCAAGTCCTTTGCTTCCACATTTGTAAGAGTAGTACTGGATAGGGCCAGAATGGAATTTTATTATGGGATGTGGTGACTACCTAGCCAGTAATATAAAAGTGAAAAATGGGGAAAAATCATGGTTGATTCCTTCAGAGGAAAGGTGGTTTGGCAACTAGATTCTCAACCAGGCAGGAAACACAGCCCCGCAGGATGTGCTCCCGGGGCAGGACAGGAAGAGAAGCCGGAGCTGTGACTGTGGTTGCTGACCTTGCGCTCACACAGGAAGGCTCAGGGCCTCTTCTATGCAGCCAGCGACAGCCCAGACTCCTGTAGTTATCTGTGCTCACCACCAGCCAGTGTGTGGGTAACTCCTCTCTGGGAGCCATATTCTGATGGTGGCATATGCCATGCCCTTCAGATCTCAGCCCGTCCCCTTTGTGAGCGTGAAGATGCATGTGTGTATGCATTCTTTTGCTGTGGTAAAATGCACACAAAATTGACTTTTTAAACCACTCTAACGTATACAATTCAGGGATATTTTGAGTATTCACGATGTTATACAATCAACGTCACTATCTAGTTCCAAGAGACTTTTATAACCCCAAAAGGAAACCCTGTACCCATTAAGCAGGCATTCCCCATTCCTCCTTGCCCTGCAACCCACAGCATGCTTTTGGGCTCTACAGATTGCCATTCTGAGGCTAGGCAAATGCCCATACGCCTCTGATACTTCATAGGAATGGAAATCACACGTGTGTTTTTGTGCCTTTTTTCACTTAGTGTGTTGTTTTCTAGGTTCACCTATGTTGTAGCATGTATCGATACTTCATTCCTTTTTATGGTTGGATAATATTCCATTGTATGAATATATCATATTAGTTTATTCATGAGTTGATGGATTATTTTTGCTTTTTGGCTGGTGTGAATTGTGGTTAAATGAACATTCTTGCACAAGTTTTATATGGACACTTGTTTTCACTTATGTTGGGTGAGTACCTGAGAGCGGAACTGCTGGGTCATATGGTAATTCTATGTTTAACTTATTGGGGAAAGCCAACTGTTAACTATGGCGGCTACACTATTTCTATTCCCACCTCAATGTATACTGGTGTCATTTTTTCTATATCTCTGTCAAGACTTGTTATTTTCCATCGCTTTCATTATAGTCATCCTAATAGGTGTGAAGTGGTGTCTTCTTATAGTTCTGATTTGTATTTCTGTAATGACTAATGACATTCAGCATGCTTTCATGTGCTTGTTGGTCATTCGTACATCTTTCTGGAGAAATATCAATTGATATTGTTTGCCCATTTTTTTTTTTTGAGACAGAGTCTCACTCTGTCATCCAGGCTGGAGCGCAGTAGTGTAATATCAGCTCACTGCAACTTCCGCCTCCTGGGCTCAAGTGATTTCCCACCTCAGCCTCCTGAGTAGCTGGAAATACAGGCTTACGCCACCATGCCCAGTTAATTTTTAAATTTTTTGTAGAGACTGGGTTTCACCATGTTGTCCAGGCTGGTCTTAAACTCCTGGGCTTAAGCTATCTGCCCGACCTTGGCCTCTCAAAGTGTTGGGATTACCTGCATGAGCCACTGTGCCTGGCTGTTTGCCTATTTTCTTTTTTTTTTTTTGAAACGGAGTCTTGCTCTGTTGCCCAGGCTGGAGTGCAGTGGTGTGATCTTGGCTCACTGCAACCTCCACCTCCCGGGTTCAAGAGATTCTCCAGCCTTAGCCTCCTGAGCAGCTGGGACTACAGGCACGTGCCACCACGCCTGGCTAATTTTTGCATTTTTAGGCGTTTCATCATATTGGCCAGGCTCATCTCGAACTCCTGATCTCGTGATCCACCCGCCTCAGCCTCCCGAAGTACTGGGATTACAGGCATGAGCCACCGTGCCCCGCCTGTTTGCCTATTTTCTGATTAGGCTGTTCTCTTACTGCTTTCAAGATTTTCTATGTCTTTGGCCTTGAACAGTTTGACTCTGATGTGTCGTGGTGTGGACTTCTTTGAGTTCATCCTACTTGGAATTCATTCAGCTTCTTGGATGTATAGACTCTTGTTCTTCATCAGATTTGGGAAGTTTTCAGCCATTATTTCTTCAATATTCTTTCTGTTCATTTTGCTCTCTGCTCTTCTTTGGGCTTCCCCTTAATGTGAGTATTGGTACATCAGATGATGTTCTACAGGTCCCTTAGGCTCTATTCACTTTTCTTCATTCATTTTTCTTTCTGCTCCTCCTCCAATTGCATAATTTCAACAGCCGTATCTTCAAGATCTCTGATTCTTCTGCCTGCTCAAATCTGCTATTGAATTCTTCTAGTGTATTTTTCATCTCAGCTATTGTAATTTTGGGGTACAGAATTTCTGTTGGTTTCTTAATTTTTCTTTTTTTTTTGCAACAGAGTCTTGCTCTGTCGCCACGCTGGTGTGCAGTGGCGCAGTCTCAGCTCACTGCCACCTCCATCTGCCGGGTTCAAATGATTCTCCTGCTTCAGCCTCCCAAGTAGCTGGGACTACAGGCGCCCGCCACCACACCCAACTAATTTTTGTGTTTTTAGTAGAGACAGGTTTCACCATGTTGGCCAGGCTGGTCTTGAACTCCTGACCTCAAGTGATCCGCCCACGTCGGCCTCCCAAAGTGCTGGGATTACAGGCGTGAGCCACTGCGCCTGGCTGGTTTCTTAATTTCTATCTATATTCTCTACTTGTTCATACACTGTGCTCCTGGTTTCCTTTAGTTCTTTGCCCATGGTTTCACCTGGCTTTCTGAGCATATTTAAGACAGCTGATTCAAAGCATTTGTTTAGTATGCCCAATGTGTCCTCAGAGATGGTTTCTATCAACCACTTTTTTCCCTGTGAATGGGCCATACTTTCCTGTTTGCTTTATGAATTATTGTTGAAAACTGGATGTTTTGAATATTATACTGAGAAGAGTCTAGAAATCAGGTTGCTTTTTGTATGGTTTGAGATTGTTTAGTGACTTTTAAAAATTATTTTTGTAAATTAGCCGGGCATGGTGGTGCATGCTTGTAGTCCCAGCAACTCGTGAGGCTGAGGCATGAGAATCGCTTGAGCCCAGAGGTGGAGGTTGCAGTGAGCTGAGATCGCATCATTGCCACTGCACTCCAGACTGGGTGACAAGGCGAGACTCCATCCCAAAACAAAACAAAACAAAACAAAAGGGAAAAAAAAAGGGGGCCAGGTGCCGTGGCTCACACCTGTAATCCCAGCACCTTGGGAGGCAGAGGCGGGCAGATAATGAGGTCCGGAGATCGAGACTATCCTGGCTAACACGGTGAAACCCCATCTCTACTAAAAATACAAAAAATTAGCTGGGTGTGGTGGCACACAACTGTAGTCCCAGCCACTCAGGAGGCTGAGGCAGGAGAATCGCTTGAACCTGGGAGGCGGAGGTTGCAGTGAGCCAAGACTGCACCACTGCACTCCAGCCTGGCGACAGAGCGAGACTCCATCTTAAAAAAAAAAAAGTTATTTTTGTAAAGACTATTCCTTGTTATGTGTGGTCACTGAAGTCTCTGTTGTATTAGCTTAGTAGTCAATGCTAGAAAAAAAAAAATGAAAGAACCAATCCTCCCATCCTGATCTTTGCAGTTGGAGTACTCTGAGTTGACTCAGCCAGGTCATCTGTAACTTTCTTAGTTTTTGAGTTCCTGTTAATACAGAACCTAAAGCTCAGTGTGAGGTGAAAGCCTAGGGTCTTGGGTTTTTCTGAGCATGTGTTGAGCCCTAGACATGTACGTAGTCTTCTAGATCTGTCTTGGCTTGCCCATGTGTTACTCATTGCCTCAGGCAGCTGCAGCTGGTACATGCCTCCAAATGCTTTCAACAAAATCCACTGGGAGGCTGTTTCAGCCCTGAGCAAGTTGTGAAAGGTGAAAAAAAAAAAAGGGAAAAAGTTGCCTCTGGCAGTTTTTGCCAGGTTAATTCTTGCTCTGGT
Organism: Pan troglodytes; assembly: GCF_028858775.2. Lineage (NCBI taxonomy): Eukaryota > Metazoa > Chordata > Mammalia > Primates > Hominidae > Pan > Pan troglodytes. Next base: position 11,578,657 of record NC_072404.2, read on the forward strand.
GGGAGATAGGAGTTTTTGGAATTCCCTACACTGTCATGTTTTTGTAATGTCACTCCCTTGAGTGTATTTTTTGAGAAAAACTAAAGTTTGGTGAATAATGCAGCTGACTTGCCATGTCCACATCTGAAACCTTCATTTTCTTTCTTTCTTTCTTTCTTTTTTTTTTTTTTTTTGAGATAGGGTCTTGCTCTGTTGTTCAGGCTGGAGTACACTTGTACAATCATGGCTCACTGCAGCCTCGAACTCCTGGGTTCAAGGGATCCTCCTGCCTCAGCCTCCCAAGTAGCTGGGACTACAGGCACGTGCCACCATGCCTGGCTAATTTTTAGATTTTCTGTACAGAGAGGGTCTCACTTTGTTGCCCAGGCTGGTCTTCAACTCCTGGGTTCAAGCAATCCTTCCGCCTTGGCCTCCCAAAGTGCTGGGATTACAGGTGTGGCAGCCATTCATTTTCCTATACTTAATCTCTCCCACTCCTGGTTCTTTGGGTTAGCTCGTATAGTTTTATCACCCAAGCTAGAAGCCTGAGAATCATTCTAGACTCCTTCCGCTCTTACTTCCCGTATCTATCAGCTACCAAGACCTGTTGATTTTACATCTTAAATATTTCTTAAATTTATCCCCTCTTCTCCATTTATAATACTACAAACCTATTTTGGAGCCCTATGATAGAGTGGCTTAGACTACTGTAATGGCTTTCTAAATTTTCTCCTTTATTCAAGTCTTGCTTTCTTTAAAGCTACTTGCCCTGTAGCCACCAAAATCATGTAACTTAGGCCATGACATCCATTTGCTTAGAAGTATTTCATGGTGGGCCACCCAGACACTGCATAGCTCTGGGTGTTTTGTAATGTGAGATGCACAGAGCCACCTGTGAAATGTTCTCACCAAAAACATTTGAGTGAGAACCTAATCAAGCCTTTAGATCTATTTTCTTTTTTCTTGAGATGGAGTTTTGCTCTTCTTGCTCAGGCTGGAGTGCAATGGCGTGATCTCAGCTCACCATAACCTCTGCCCCATAGGTTCAAGTGATTCTCTTGCCTCAGCCTCCTGAGTAGCTGGCATTACAGGCATGCACCACCATGCCTGGCTAATTTTGTATTTTTAGTAGAGACAGGGGTTTCTCCATGTTGGTCAGGCTAGTCTCGAACTCCCGATCTCAGGTGATCCGCCTGCCTCAGCCTCCCAAAGTGCTGGGGTTACAGGCGTGAGCCACTGTGCCTGATTAGATCTAAATTTTAATTTATAGAAAATTCAAGGGACAGGCCAGACATGGTGGCTCACACCTGTAATCCCAGCACTGTGGGAGGCCAAGGCAGGCGGATCATGAGGTCAGGAGAGCGAGACCATCCTGGTTAACACGGTGAATCCCCATCTCTACTAAAAATACAAAAAAAAATTAGCCAGGCATGGTGGCGGGCACTCATAGTCCCAGCTACTCGGGAGGCTGAGGCAGGAGAACGGTGTGAACCTGGGAGGCAGAGCTTGCAGTGAGCCGAGATAGCGCCACTGCATTCCAGCCTGGGTGACAGAGTGAGACTCTGTCTCAAAAAAAAAAAAAAAAGAAAAAAGAAAAAAGAAAACGCAGGGGACAGAAGAACAAGTTAAATGATACCACGAGAAACCAGCCAACTCTAGAAGACATTCTACAGGCCAATTATCAAATGCAATGAATCTCATTTGGATCCTAACCTGAACAAACTAACTGCAGTACACATGTAAAGCTAATTTGAGATAATTAGTGGAACTGTGAAGTTGGTATGAGATATCAAAGACTTAAAATTTCAATTTTAGTTTTGTTAGTGGTCATAAAGGTAAGTGCTATATAAGAAAAAAAGGTTTTATGGGTGAAATGACTTGCTGTCAGGGATTTGGATTTGCTTGAAAACACTATAGCAGTTTAAAAACAAGAAAGTGACGGCCGGGCGGGCGCGGTGGCTCATGCCTGTAATCCCGGTACTTTGGGAGGCTGAGGTGGGGGGATCACTTGAGGTCAGGAGTTCGAGACCAGCTTGGCCAACCACGGCCGACAAAGTAAAACCCCATCTCTACTAAAAATCCAAAAATTAGCTGGGAGTGGTAGCAGGCGCCTGTAATCCCAGCTACTCGGGAGGCTGAGGCAGGAGAGTCGCTTGAACCTGGGAGGCGGAGGTCGAAATGAGCCGAGGCACTCTAACCTAGGTGACAGACGGAGACTCCGTCTCCAAAGGAAAAAAAAAAAAAAAGACAGAAAGAAAGGGAGGGAGGATCACTCAAGCTCGGGAGGTCAAGGCTAAGGTTAGCTGTGATTGTGCCATTGTATTCCAGCTGTGATTGTGCCATTGTATTCCAGCCTGGATGACAGAATAAGACACTGTCTCAAGGCGAGAAAAAAAACGTTTTGACATTTGGCAGGATTCTGTTGCTCTTTGGTCCCAGAGGGGCTATACGATAAGGAAAGGCAAGTTGAAGCCCGTGGAGCACCCTCTCTCTAAAAAAAAACACATCACCAGATTCCTTTGGGCATCTTCTAGACTGGCACCACCATCAAAGACTTCTAAGATGCAGAGGCGATGATTCTTTCACATCTCTTTTTACTTCTCATTTGGCTTGTACAGAAGAATGGCTCTTGGAGGACACTGTATTACTTTAAGCCTCAACAGATGCTGACTAAATGTGGCTGCTGTTTTAGATGTCATCTCTCACCAGAACAAACAGCCCATGGCAACTGGTATGCTGCGAATGATTTGGAAAATGCTTTTCCTGTCTGTTTGATAATCAGAGAACACCAGCAGCCAGTGAGGACCTTGATTATGTCGTTCAACAGGATAACACACCGTTCTACTTGAACGACATGCAGATAGAACCTGGTGAACAGGAAGTAGCAGGTATGGTAGTATGTATTAATATGCTACATGAATGCCAGAAGGTTAGAGAGAGAAATCCCTTGAATGTAGGAATGTGTCATCTCTATGAAGTTCTGGTGGTCTGGAGGTCAGGCATGTATATCATGATATCCCTTCCAAAGCTAGGCTCATGACAGAAGCATCCTCTATCACTAAGGAAGAAGCCCAACATTTGGGAGGCTGTTTTTGATTTTTGGAATCAACATATATCACATTTGGATGTTCTGCTCTTATCCACTTACTGCTGATCTAAAAGGCTGCCAGGTTTAAATAGGACCCAGTGGTGGGCTATGTGTGGCAGACCAAGACGCTGAGCGGAACCAGTGCCAGGAACCGATAGGACAATCAGAATGAAGGCTGTGCTTTGTAAGTAATTCTCCTTCCAAGAAACATCTCACAGCCTGCTACTGAGTCCTGTAGTAGTCCAGATGCCTTATCACAGGGCTGCATTCCCTCCTGGAGGCCTGAGGAGAGAGTATCTTTGCTGCTCATTTGGGTTGTCTGCAGAATTCAGTTGAGGTTGTAGGACCGGGGTCTCTATTTTCTTGGTGGCTGTCAGCTGAGGGTTTTCCCAACTTCTACAGGGTACCTCAATCCTTGGCTCATGGCCACCTTCATCCATCTTCAAAGCTAGCAACAGGGGGGTCAAGTCCTTCTCACGCTTGTTTGACTCTTCGTCCTATACTAAGGGCTTTCTGCTTTTAAGGATTTGTAATTAGACTGGGTCTACTCGGATAATCCAGATAACCTCCCCATCTCAAGGTCCTTAACCATACAATCAAGGGCAAATCACATGGGCCTCAGCCGCCTCATCTGTAAGAGAATAATGGTATACACCTGTGCTGCATACTTGGGAAACTGCCCAAATTGCCATTGCCCACTTCATTTTCTGAGTACCAAACTCCTTCCATATCCTTCATATTTAAACTGGACATAAAGTCACCCAACTACAGGCTACATACGGTGCTTGCCTTGCCCACGTGACAATCTAGACCAATGCGATACGAGCGGAAGTGAGATATATGTATATAATTCCTGTATCACTTATAACATAAAGAAAAGCTGCCTGCTTGGCAAGTTGTCTATTTCCCACTTTCTTTGGGTTTGAGTGTAAATGTGGCCACAATCTAGTTACAACCATGCAGAAGAGAATATCACCTTCAGGGAAGGGTGAAGCAGTTAGACAATCTTCTCTTTTTTTTTTTTGAGTTGGAGTCTCGCTCTGTCGCCCAGGGTGTAGTGTTGTAGTGGTGCGATTTTGGCTCACTGCAACCTCTGCCTCCCTGGTTCAAGCAATTCTCTTGCCTTAGCCTCCCAAGTAGCTGGGACTACAGGTGCGTGCCCACCACTCCTGGATAATTTTATTTTTTATTTTTTGTAGAGATGAGGTTTTACCATATTGCCCAGGCTGGTCTCAAATTCGTGAGCTCAAGCGATCTACCGGCCTTAGCCTCCCAAAATGCCAGGATTACAGGCCTGAGCTACCCTGCCCGGCTGTGAGACTATCTCTGAATAACATCAGGAGATAGATATGCACCCTCAGCTGCATGGTAAGGCTAGATTGTTATGAGAGAAGAGAAAGAGATTTCAGTATTACTTCAGTCATTGCATTCTTTTTTTCTTTTTTTTTTTGAGACGGAGTCTCACTCTGTTGCCAGGCTGGAGTGCACTGGCGCAATCTCGGCTCACTGCAACCTCCGCCTCCCGGGTTCAACTAATTATCCTGCCTCAGCCTCCCGAGTAGCTGGGATTACAGGCAAGCGCCACCATACCCAGCTAATTTTTGTACTTTTAGTAGAGATGGGGTTTCACCATGTTGGCCAGGATGGTCTCAATCTCCTGACCTCGTGATCCGCCAGCCTCGGCCTCCCAAAGTGCTGGGATTACAGGCGTGAGCCACTGCGCCTGGCCTGCATTTTAATAAGTGAGTATTTGTAACATGCTCAGCCACATAGTACTATACAAGTAATGGTTATTATTATCACAGGCGTATCATTTTGTATTCTGGAGGTGGGCAATTCTACTTAGGTCTCAGGCCAACAGTTTCCTATAACACAGACATAAGCAACACTAGTGCAGTCTAAGTCAATTAAAACGCGTTACTTGCTTATTTAGAAAATAAGGAAAAGGGGGACCATCATTTATTGAATTCACAGGTGCCAGGCATTTATATGTTAGTTTGTCTTCTGAAATAACTCCATGAGGCTGCAGAGATGAGGAAACAGAGGCTCAAGGGTTAGATTACTTCCCCAAGATCACTCCAGACTGGGGTGGCTCAAGCGTGTTCTTCCGACAACAGTATGCCCTCTCTACCAAAAAGCAGGTTAATGGGGAAGTTGAGAATCAGCCCATAGCCCCTCTGAATTCTGTTACTCACATAGAGGTACGGTACTTGATGTCGTCTTTTTCAGCCAGCTCTTCACAGGTGAGGCCATTATGTTCTTTCCAGAGTCCCTGACACTTCCTACAGGTTTCCTGGGGATAAAGGACAGACACAAAGACAACTCCTGGTGAGTGGACACCACAGAAGTTCCTGTTCAACAAAAGGGATATGAAATGAGCTTTACTTGGCTTGAATTCTTTCAGAGGATGCCTCTCCTTTTCAGGGGGGATATTTCTAAAGACATCTTTTAATAGAAGAGGTTAAAAGGTGGTAGGGCTAGGTGGCTGACGCCTGTAGTACCAGCACTTTGGAAGGCTGCGGCAGGCCAGGAGTTTGAGACCAGCCTGGGCAACAGAGTGAGACCCTGTCCCTTAAAAAAAAGACAAAGAGTTGGGGGAGGAGAGGGGAGTGGTAAGAATCATTAGAAGGACGCACAAGGAAAAATTTCTCTCCCTAGATCAAAAGGAAGTGTTGCTCCCATCACCTAATTTGCATAAGCCTTTCTGAAATGCTCTGGGCCATCTGAAAAAACCAAAGGAGACGGATCTTGGGTAATCTTGGGTTTTTAAAACACAGTAGCACGAGCTGCTTGGCAGGGCCTGTTTGGATCTCGTTAATCTCTGCAAAATCCCTGTGCCCACAAGCTGGCGTCCAAAACTCACTTCTACTGGATTGAAGAATGGCCTACTTCAGTTCACCAGGGTCCTAAGGGAGACTTTCCTCCGCTGCTCATCACTCAACGGCATGGATGTCACCCTTAAAAGTTTCACTTCATATATAAACATGCATCTTAAATAATCACCACCTTTATTCTAGGATCCTTCATAGTTTATAAAATGCCTTCATATGTGCCAGAAACTATCCCACATCAGTAAGAATAATTTAAAGAGCCAGGCGCGGTGGCTCACACCTGTAATCCCAGCAATTTGGGAGGCCGAGGTGGGCGGATCACGAGGTCATGAGGTCAGGAGATTGAAACCATCCTGGCTAACACGGTGAAACCCTGTCTCTACTAAAAATACCAAAAAAAATTAGCTGGGCGTGGTGGCGGGCGCCTGTAGTCCCAGCTACTTGGGAGGCTGAAGCAGGAGAAAGGCGTGAACCCGGGAGGCGGAGCTTGCAGTGAGCCGAGATCGCGCCACTGCACTCCAGCCTGGGCGGCAGAGCAAGACTCTGTCTCAAAAAAAAAAAAAAAAAAAAAAAAGAATTAAAAAAATGTTAATCCAATGATCACAGGCATTAAATGGAAATTATAACCCTAATAGGTTACAGTGAGGGAAAACATAGTGTTGTCAGTTTTAAGTGGGGCCCTGATCTAGTCTGGGGAGACGGTGAAGGCTTGAGGAAGTGAGGCCTGAGACCCAAAGGATGAGTCAACAATGAATAGGGCGGCGAAAACAGATCAACACTCCAGACAATGGGCAGCAAGAGAAGACTCTGGCAGGCAAAGCCGGGCATGTTCAGTTCCTATGGCTGGACTGCAGACAGTGAGCATGGCCCTGGAGGCCTGCATGCACCAGACCAGGCAAGGCCTTGAAGGGCATGATGAGCAGTTTTTTCTTTATCCTATGAGCACTAGGAAGCCACCAAAAGGTGCCAAGTATGGAAGTAACACGATCAGGTATGTCTTTTAAAAAAAATCATTCTGGGTGGAAAACACCGGAGGGAGGAAAGAGTGAACGTGCAAAAGACAGAAGCTAGTAAAGCCACTCAGGAGAGAGGCCATGAAGGCCCAGACAAGGGTGGTGGGCAAGGACAGGTAGAAAAGGGGACTGACTTGAGAGCAAGGGAGGAAGTAAGACTGGTGGGTGTAGAGATGAGTCGCCGTGCCTGGCCCTTTTGTACATTCTGAATTTTATACTATATGTGTACTATCTAATAAAAAGAATTTAAAAAGGGAGAAAAATGGAACAGATTGCTGAGGGAGCTGAGAACCTGACCCTTCTGGTGGGATGTCGTAAAAAGCCTCAATCAGGGTGGGCATGGTGGCTCACACCTGTAATTCCAGCACTTTGGGAGGCCAAGGCAGGCAAATCATTTGAGGTCAGAAGTTCGAGACCAGCCTGGCTAACATGGCGAAACCCCACCTCTAATAAAAATACAAAAATTAGTTGGGCGTGGTAGCTGGTGACTGTAATCCCAGCTACTTGGGAGGCTGAGGCAGGAGAATCACTTGAACCTGGCAGGTGGAGGCTGCAGTGGGCAGAGATGGCACCACTGCACTTTAGCCTGGGAAATACAGCCAGACTCCGCCTCAAAAAAAAAAAAAAAAAAAAAAAAAGGCTCAATCAATGGGCTAGGGTGGGTGGGGCAGAGAGGAGCTGACGGGACATACATTTAAACGCACTGCTTCCGAGGGACGCGGATATGCTCGGGTCCCCCACCTACATCCCATTCAGTAAACAAAGGTGATATATATTAGGATGCCTAACTATTACCCACCGAAACATACAGCAGCACAAACCCATTTTTATAAGAAACAAACCCTGTGCCTGACTATTGCAGGAAGCTGGAGGACAAACAACAGCTGGAGAATAGATGAGCTGATGTTTGGCTCCTAACCTCTAAAACAATGCCAACCCAGCCCCTTCCAGGAGTAACAGCTTGAAAACAATACATGGCATTTAGATAGTTTTTAGCATTCCTGGCAATTCCGTTATTAATTCATGGGTCTTCCTCATAAGTGAAGAAACCCCATTTTTGAGGTGAGGCACAGGCCCACCAGGGCAAAATGACCTGGCCAAGCTGGAGCCAGGTGCATGTGAGGGCCACTGTGAGGCCCTCTGCTCTGCTCACCCTCTACGTCACAGTGCTTCTTCTGTAGGTGAACGTGTGGGTTTTCAGCCAGGGCGCTTCTTACTGAAGGGCCCGAGGGCCCCGGAGAACATATCTGAAACGTCTTTTGAAAAGACTGTAGCACTTTGGGAGGCCGAGGCGGAGGGATCACCTGAGGTCAGGAGTTCGAGACCAGCCTGGCCAACACGGAGAAACCCCGTCTCTACTAAAAACACAAAAATTAGCTGGACGTGGTGGCAAATGCCTGTAATCCCAGCTGAGGCAATCCCTGTGAGGCTGAGGCAGGAGAATTGCTTGAACCTGGGAGGCGGAGGTTGCAGTGAGCAGAGATCGCGCCACTGCACTCCAGCCTGGGCAACAGAGCAAGAGTCCATCTCAAAAAAAGGGGGGGAAAAAAAAAGACAAGACCAGACCATGTAGCTAGATATGAAACCCACAATTAAAATAAGGCAAGCAAACACCAGGCTGGGGAGTTTAACATTTGGAGCTCTCTCTGTGTAGTGTCTTTAAAATGTACTCTCTCTTCTAAACAGTGTAAATTTTACTAAATTGTAATTTTCTCCTCTCAGGCACAGCTAGGCTTTGCTCCTAAACTCAGCAAATGCTTACGCATATTACGAAGAAACGCTCTTGAGTGGTTTTTTTTTTGAGCCAGGGTCTCACTCTGTCACCCTGGCTGGAGTGCTGTAGTGTGATCTCGGCTTACTGCAACCTCCACCTCCTGGGCTCAAGCGATCTCCCACCTCAGCCTCCTGGGTAGCTGAGACTACCAGTGATCATGCCTGTAATCCCAGCACTTTGGAAGGCTGAGGGGAGTGGATTACCTGAGGTCAGGAGTTTGAGACCAGCCTGGGCAACATGGTCAAACCCCATCTCTACTAAAAATACAAAAATTAGCCGGGCATGGTGGCGGGCTTCTGTAATCCCAGCTACTCTGGAAGCTGAGACAGGAGAATTGCTTGAACCCAGGAGGTGGAGGTTGCATTGAGCTGAGATCGTGCCACTGCACTCCAGCCTGGGCGGCAGAGCAAGATTCAGTCACAAACAAACAAAGTGCTGGGATTACAGGTGTGAGCCACTGCGCCCAGACTCTTGCATGTTTAACATGATAACCACATTCTTCAATCTGTGGTTTACAAGAAAGCCGCAAAGGACCATTTTGGAAGGCAAAGTACACTTTGACGAGTAACCTCAAAACATGAAGAACAGGGTATCGTGGCCATCGCGTGGGACCACACTTTCTATCACCTTGTGCCTTTCCGATTGGGGGAAACCACGGAGTTCACCATCATCCCAAATACAATAAGCAGGCAAGCAGCTCCCGCCCTCTCAGTGGGGAAGGAGCATGCATGTTGGGTAGTTTGTTAACAAGTAGACGCCAGGCCACGTTCTTCATGTCATCAGGGAGGTTGCTGGTTAAGTTTATGATGCCCTTTTGTCCTCAAAATACATTAAGGTGTTTTGGCTGTTCATGAGGTCTTCACTTTGCAATATAAAGAAAGCACTTCCGTCTTCCTTTATTCATTTTCTGCTGCCTGAATAATGATTAATGAATAAAGCAGAAGATTAAATTCAATTCCAGATGACCCTATCATGATGGGAGCTGAAATTTCTTCACATAAACAGCTTTCTCCAGAACCAGTAGACAAATGTATCCGGCCACCACCTCCTCCAAGCCCAGCAAGTGTGATAATAATCTTGAGACCTTTGGGTCTGTTGGCAAAGAATCCAAAAGAAAATCTGAGCCCACAGGCCAAAGTCACCGGGTTCTGTGTTTGTTTCCTTGCCTTCCTTGCAAAGCCACCCGGAAGGTGTCCATCCCCATGCGTGCTAGATTTCAGTTGCTGACTTCCATCCAGCCTTGTCTCAGAAGCAGAACAAAGTACTTCCTTACTTTTAAACTGCTCCCTTACTTTTAAATGGTTCCTCCAGTGAAACCTGTCAACTCACTCTCTAGGGGGAGAGAAGTCACTGACATGCCACAGGGCATTACGCTGTTGCCAATCCAGAAGTAGCTTCAGAAATTTCAGCTCTCTGTTCTGTCACCTCAAAAAATGGTGAGACTGGGCCGGGTGCAGTGGCTCACACCTGTAATCCCAGCACTTTGGGAGGTGGAGGCAGGTGGATCACCTGAGGTTGGGAGTTCAAGACCAGCCTGACCAACAGGGAGAAACCCCATCTCTACTAAAAATACAAAATTAGCTGGGCGTGGTGGCACATGCCTATAATCCCAGCTACTCAGGAGGCTGAGGCAGGAGAATAGCTTGAACCCAGGAGGTAGTGGTTGCGGTGAGCCGAAATCGCGCCATTGCACTCCAGCCTGGGCAACAAGAGTGAAATTCTGTCTAAAAAAAAAAAATAATAAAATAAAATGGTGAGACTATAAATCCCCAGCACTCTTGAGGTAAAAGGCCCAGACACTTGACTATTCGCAAATGCTCAGCCAGGGACCACAGGACCGTGGGCTTCCAGGCCATCTATGTCTTCTAGTTGTCAAAGATGCTGGTCCTCCCCACCCATACGCCCAAATGACATACAGAAGGTCCAGAAAGACACTGATTTTAAGATGGAACCCCTTAAATCTCAGGAGTTTATGCTGCAACCCCTGAGAATCAATAAAGTTCAGCAAAGTCAAAGCTCAGGTAGATTCAGTGAACTTTCTTTCCTTTCACTAAGGGAATCCAAGAACCTCTATTTTTCCTAGGTCAAGAATGCACATAACAGCCGAATAAGGCTTGGTCCTTGCCCTCAAGGAGTGCATTCTACTGAGAGAGTTACATATCGGGGCAAATCAAGCACAGCATAATGGGAGTTCAGTGTAACGTGCACGCACACACGGCAGGGGAGCATGCATGTGCATGCAGAGGAGAAAGAGGTGAGTCAGACAAGGATTCTTTGCGGAGCTGACATCTTCATGGGATTGACTACAGTAAGTGCCATGAGTAATCAGAACCTCCATGCAACCAATAAAGTGCTTCTCCTACTGGGATCTACGTCTTAGTGAAACGCTTTTCCAGCAATGACAGCCATTAAAGCCAAGTATCTGAACCTCAGAACCAGATGCTCAAACCAAACATTTCAACAATGAAACATAGTTCAAAAGATTCCTATTTTAATAAGCACAAAAAGTTTTCATCTCATTAAATAAAATTATTTTGGGCCGGGCACAGTGGCTCATGCCTGTAGTCTCAGCACTCTGGGAAGCCGATGTGGGCAGATCACTTAAGCCCAGGAGTTTGAGACCAGCCTGGGAAACATAGTGAGACCCCATCTCTACAAAAAATACAAAAATATAACTGGCTGTGGTGGTATGTGCCTGTAGTCTCAGCTACTTGGGAGGCTGAGGTGGGAGGATTTCTTGAGCCTGGGAGGTGGAGGTTGCAGTGAGCTATGATCAAGCTACTGCACTCCAGTCTGGGTGACAGAGAGAGACTGTCTCAAAAAAAAAAAAAAAAAAAAAAAAAAAAAAAAAAAAAAAAAAAAAAAAAAAAAAAAAAATTTAACTGACTTGAATAAAGCAGTATATTTTAAAGTATGATTTATTTCATTACACCCTTTTAAATTTTCTGTATCTGTGTATGTTTTGCCATGTTATGTTACAACAGTAGCACATAGGTAACGTACAAATAAACACATACGCTGGGGGTGTCCTCTGCACAATTTTTCTGATACGGCAAGCAATAAAATTGTACATCTGCCGCTCTCAATACTGAAGGGCCATGGAGGAGGCCTGGAGAGTGCAGCAATGTGTCGGAGTTATGTTTCAGAATACTTCCATTAATTAGTGAGCTTGAGACCAAAGACAGAAAGATGGTTGAGAAGCAACTGGAAGAGTCTATGAAAGAGATGAGGGTGAGAGAGAAGCCTAGAAAGACTTCTAGGCTTCTGATGTAGGACACTAGCGAGATTGGTGGAAACATGAACTTAGATCAAGTGGTGCAGAATAAGATCTGAGTGAGGGTGGGAGGCAGAGGCGAGTTTAGTTCCAGACCAGCTTACTTATTCACTCATTTATGTGCTCTTCCAATATCTGCTGAATTTCTGTCAATTGTATGAGACACTGGAGATACAGCAATAAACAAGTTAGGCTCAGTTTCTATCTTCATGACATTTACGTTTTACTGAAAAACAGATATTAACTGAGACTAGGGGCCTAGTCAGAGGATGCGACATTTAAGCTGAGTCCTAAAGGAGGAGTCGGCCAGGTATGGGTACAGAGGGAAGAGCAAGGGTGAAGGCTTCAGGGCAGGAGAGGGTCTGTCTCATGCTGAGAAAGTCAGTATGGCTGGAGCCCAGTGGGGGAGAGTGGAGAATGGACCATGGTCACCCAGTAGGACTGAGGCTCTAGGAAGGAGTTTGGAAAGCTAGGCTGACCAGGTGGGAAATGCAAGCATCTGGTTGACATTTCAAAAGATTCTTCTGGCTGCTATTGTTAAAGGGATGGTTTGCTGGGGTTGTAGGACCTTGCAGCACCCCCTTTCTAAACTAAGGCCAAGTAAATAACTTCTAGGGCAACAGGCTCAGAGTCTGGATTTGATTCTTGCTTAGATTTCCTCAACAGTCCTCCATAAATAAGGGCACAGCTTACTTCCTGAAACAAGGTGTGCCAACACTAAGCCTGGCAGGGACAGGAAAGCCTAACCTGTGATGGGGCAATAGCAGCACACCTGTCTTTTTTTTGTTAAGAAGAAGAGAACCACATTTTCTGATATGGCTTCAGAAAGGGACTTTATTACTATTATTCTTAATATTTTAATTACATTAATTAATTAATTTTTTTTTTTTTTTTAGAGACAAGGTCTTGCTCTGTTGCCCAGGCTGGAGTGCAGTGGTGCCATTATAGCTCACTATAACCTTGACCTCCTGGGTGCAAGCAATTCTCCCGCCTCTATCTTCTGAGTAGCTCGGACTACGAACACGTGCCACCACAGCTAAATTTTGTTATTTTATTTGTACAGACAGGTATTGCTATGTTTCCCAGGGTTCTCTCAAATTTCTGGGCTCAAGCGATCTGCCCACCATGGCCTCCCAAACTGTTGGGATTATAAATATGAGCCACAGAGCCTGGCCCTGTTTTAAATTCTTTTTTTTTTTTTTTTTTTTTTTTTTTGAGATGGAGTCTCACTTTGTCGCCAGGCTAGAGTGCAGTGGCGCAATCTTGGCTCACTGCAAGCTCTGCCTCTTGGGTTCAAGTGATTCTCCCACCTCAGCCTCTCGAGTAGATGGGAATACAGGCGCCCGCAACCACACCTGGCTAATTTTTCTATTTTTAGTAGAGACAGGGTTTCACCATGTCGGCCAGGATGGTCTCGATCTCTTGATCTGGTGATCCACCCACCTCGGCCTCCCAAAGTGGTGGGATTACAGGCATGGAGCCCTGTTTTAATGACTGACTGAGACAGGGTCTCACTGTGTCACCCAGGTTGGAGTGTAGTGGCACAATCTTGGCTCACTGCAGTCGCGACCTCCCTGGCTCAAGCGATCCTCCCACCTCAGCCTCCCAAGTAGCTGGGACCACAGGTGTGCACCACCATGCCTAGCTAATTTTTTGTAGAGATGGGGTCTTGCCATGTTGCCCAGGCTGGTCTCAAACTCCTGGAGTCAAGCAATCCGCAAGCTTCAGCCTCCCGAAGTGCTGGGATTACCAATGTGAGCCACCAGGCCTGGCCTGGGGAACATCTTTAACAGAGGTCTAAAACTCCTGCTTTTCACAGTACTAGCTCCATGCTCCTGAAGCCTTAGGTTTATTTATTTTTTTTTTTGAAACAGCATCTCGCTTTGTCACCCAGCCTGCAGTAAATTCCGACTCACTGCAACCTCCGCCTCCAGGGTTCAAGATTCTCATGCCTCAGTCTCCCAAGTAGCTGGAATTACAGGTATGCACCACACACGCCCGGCTAATTTTTGTATTTTTAGTAAAGACAGGGTTTCGCCACATTGGCCAGGCTGGTCTTGCATTCCTGGCCTCAAGTGATCTGCCCACCTCGGCCTCCCAAAGTGCTGGGATTACAGGCATGAACCACTGCGCCCAGCCCCTGCAGGCTGTTTTTCGAAGAGATGGGGTCTCACTCTATTGCCCAGTCAGTGGCGCCAGCATAGCTCATGGCAGTCTCCTCAGTAGCCTGAACTTACAGGTGTGTGCCACCATGCCCAGCTTGTAGGCTTAGGTTTTTTGTTAAAGAAATAAATGAGACCTGCTAGGACTGAAAACTTACACATCTTCACAAAGGGTGCTTTGCATACACATCTCAATCTTCACAGCAACTCTACAGGGAAGTACTGGAGAATTATTCTCATTTTTAAAAAAGTAAATACGGCTGGGCATGGTGGTTCACTCTTGTAATCTAAGCACTTTGGGAGGCCGAGTAGGGTGGATCACTTAAGGTCAGGAGTTTGAGACCAGCCTGGCCAACATGGTGACATCTCGTCTCTACAAAAAATACAAAAATTAGCCAGGCATGGTGGTGCAAGTCTATAATCCCAGCTACTTGGGAGGCTGAGGCATGAGAATCGTTCGAACCTGGGAGGCAGAGGTTGCAGTGAGCTGAGATTGTGCCACTGTACTCCAGCCTGGGCGAGACAATGAGACTCTGCTCAAACAAAAACAAAAACAAAAAAGGTAAGAGAAAAAGAAGGCTCAGAGGGTCCAATTAATTTGGTCGAGGTCACAGAGCTTTAGACATGAGTCTGTCTGATCCCAAATCCACTTACTCTTTCTACTCTAGTCCCACTGTGTGCCCACATGGTGTTTGCTAGCAAAAGCAGGTCACTGTTTACTGGAGAACCCAAGGGCACGTGGCTATGAGACAAGCCGAGGTTACAATGGCATCTTGTGTGAGAAGACCACAGAGGAACAATCAGCAAATCTGGGTGTGAGCATCAGGGCATCAAAGGCATGGCCGTGCAGCTGCAGCTGTGCAGGATGCCTGCTTCCTGGAGAGCTGCGAATGGCTCAGTAAGAGGCAGGATGGGATGGAATCAGACCTGAGGATACCCTTTCTTACTGGTAATGATAGGAACCTGCTAATCACAGGGTGATCTCAGACTGGACACGTGTGAGGAAGTAGCTGTTCCTGCCACCTTTGGCCAGTTGCATGTCTGGCGGTATAGCAAAAGGAAGTCCATTTTTAGATTTCCATTACCGCCTAAACAGAGATAGGCTCCATGAAAATGTTCCATAGTCACTCCCTCAACCAGCCCCTGGATGCTTACTTGTAAATACTTGCCACTTACCTCCTCAAAGGTGGCCAGGTTCATGGCATTAAGATTTGGTAATGGCATTGCTTGAGATTATCACCATCACTGAAACTGCTCTGGGTGGGTTTTGTTCAGAGCAATGCAGGTAACAGAGACAGTTTCTGCACTGAAAGGAATGAAGACACTCTCGTGTTCCCACCCTTGCCCCTTCCACCAGTGCCACTGAGAGCCTTCCATCAGTGCCGCTGAGAGCCTTCCATCAGTGCCGCTGAGAGCCTTCCATCAGTGCCAGAGAGAGGGATCGGTATAAAACGAAGCCCTTGTCCTCTTAGAGTCTACTCACAAACAGATAACTGTATACTCTGAGGAAGACAGTGAGTACCTCAGAGGAAACTAAAGCCAGGTAGGGGGCAGGCAGTGTGAACAGGGAGGGTGCCATCTGACACTGGTTTGTCAGGGAAGGCTTGTGTAGAGCTGGCACTTCTGCTTGAGCCTGAAGGCTATCTGGTAGAGAAGCGTTCCAGGTAGAGGGAATGCAAGCAGGACAGTAGACGGAGCTGGGACAGGACAGAGCGCTCAGAGAATCCAGCACCCACACCCCCTATGCCCTCAATGGCACAACATTTTGCCTAAGAATATCTCTTCACCTCTGGCAACACCTACTCACCAGTTCTCCTTTCAAATACCAGTGGCTTGGGAAACCCAAATGACCTGGGAAGAGCTGGCACTTGCTCACTGGGCTCCCACAGCACTTAGCTTATGCGTTGTTACTGCACTTTTAGTGGCGTCTTGTAATTATCTGATTATGTCACATCTCTTCCAAATGCCAGGCGCTCCTTGCCGCAAAGATGACGTCCTGCTGGTCACTACGGACAGGCTTGGCATGGAGGGCTCAATTCATCCAATAAAAAAAAGTTCACTTGGCCAGGCATGGTGGCTTACGCCTGTAATCCCAGCACTTTGGGAGGCCGAGGCAGGTGGATCATGAGGTCAGGAGATCGAGACCATCCTGGCTAACACGGTGAAACCCCCGTCTCTACTAAAAACACAAAAACAAATTAGCCAGGTGTGGTGGCGTTCGCCTGTAGTCCCAGCTACTCGGGAGGCTGAGGCAGGAGAATGGCATGAACCCGGGAGGCGGAGCTTGCAGTGAGCTGAGATTGTGCCACTGCACTCCAGTCTGGGCGACACAGCGAGACTCCACCTCAGGAAAAAAAAAAAAAAAAAGTTCACTTGAGGCCGGGCACAGTGGTTCATGCCTGTAATCCCAGCACTTTGGGAGGCTGAGGCGGGCAGGTCACGAGGTCAGGAGTTCGAGACCAGCCTGGCCAACATAGTGAACCCCGTCTCTACTAAAAATACAAAAATTAGCCGGGTGTGGTGGCGCACGCCTGTAGTCCCAGCTACTCAGGAGGCTGAGACAGAAAAATCACTTGAACCCAGAAGGCAGAGGGTGCAATGAGCTGAGATCCTGCCACTGTACTCCAGCCTGGGCGACAGAGAGGGAGTCCGTCTCAAAAAAACAAAACAAAACAAAAAAACCCCAAAACAAAAAAAAAGTTCACTTGAGTGCCTATTCTGTGCCACATGGAGATGTGATGGAGATGAAGCCTGGAGAATTCCTGACCTGGAGGGGCTCGTAATCAACCACCGTACGTCTCAGGTATCTTTGGATTTCTAGGGCCTAGCACTAGATTTGAGCGGCACAAGGTGCTGAATGTCTGAGCTGGAGGCTGGCAAGACAAAGCACATCTTCTCCATGCAGAGAGCTATGTTTTTTTGTACTTTCCATAGGCAAAAAAAGCGTATCTATCTCCTCCCTGAAAGAACATTATTTCCTCCCTATTGGGTCTTATTTATAATTATGCCAAGTATTTTATGAGAAAATGAAATTATTAATATATACGACCCTTTCAGGTTAATTCATTACAGCTTGAGCCTTAAGGATGAGTTATTGTCCTTCCTTTCTTTGCTCCCTAATGTCTTTCCCCAATTTAATGAGTTAAACTACAAACAGCAGTTATTACCAAGCAGCTAATGACCAAATGCTTGCAGATGGTGTGAGAAAGTACTGCATATATTTCAATTAGGATGTTCTTTGTTGATTTTCTCCTGTAGTTTCAAGACATGGAAGTTGATCTCTCTTCAATCAGGATAAAAGGAGCTCACAAACAGTAGACCCTGAAAATGTGTGCCCAAGAGAACTTCTGGTTTAGAAGGGTGAGGACTGGAAATGCGCATTCTGCCTGTGTCCCAGCCTGGCTCTCCCCAACACCCCCAGGGGCTGTGGAAGGCCAGTTGCCACCCAAGGGTAGGCTGCACGCTTCCCCCACTGGCCAGCATTCTCCTCTGCACTCCCAGAAACAAGATAATCCAAACTGCCTGGGTCCAGTTCTTAAAGGACACACAAAATTCTTTTTTTTCTTTTTTCTTGAGATGAAGTTTTGCTCTTGTTGCCCAGGCTGGAGTGCAATGGCACAATCTTGGCTCACCGCAACCTCTGCCTCCCAGGTTCAAGCAATTCTTCCTGCCACAGCCTCCCAAGTAGCTGGAATTACAGGCGCCTGCCACCAGGCCTGGCTAATTTTTGTATTTTTTAGTAGAGACTGGGTTTCACCACGTTGGCCAGGCTGGTCTTGAACTCCTGACCTCAGGTGATCTGCCCGCCTCGGCCTCCCAAAGTGCTGCGATTACAGGCACGAACCACCGCACCCAGCCAGGACACACAAAATTCTAACATGAATTCTTCTAACAGTGTCTTGTAATGATCTGATTATGTCACATCTAAGAAGCCAAGCTCACCATGCAGGGGATTCCTCTCTATCCTCAAAGTACAGTAAATCATCTCTCAAAGGAAGGAGAACCTTTACATTTCCAAATGCAGAAATTCAAATCTGGGAGTAGCCAAGTGAGAGCTCTGGGAACCATTACAAAGCCTCCCCCACCTCACTCCCTAGTCCTGAGGAAAGGGCTTCTTTGGGGAAGATTTCATGTTGTTCTTAAATATTTTTTGTTTTCATACACACCTCACCTACCATTTCTATGTACAGAACCAGGCTTTGAAAAAAGAAATCTTGAAGTGTTATTTCTGTGGATTAGAAAAGTTCTTTCCCTGAGCCACCAGGATTAGGTGACAAATTGGAATAGAAGCTTTATATGTGGTTTCTGTGCTAATGCTGCCCCCTAGGGATGGAAAGTTATAAGGCACCGAGACACCAGCTTGACTGCTCTGGGAGAGACCACACATAGCTGCCGGCTTTTTACTATACTATGGGGACCAGGGCTTCGAGGACAGAGTGGGAGGGTAAAGTCTTTCTGGAATAAATCAAAGTTCAATTTTATCTTTATCATAGTAACTACAAACAAAACTACCAATTCCCTTAGTTATTCAAATACAGACGACTGTTTCTCTCGAATGGCTGTTTAACAGAATCACCGAGACTATATCAGCAACGCCTAGGCAATGGCAGCATGTGGACATTTATATAAAAATTCCAAGACCAAGGCCGGGCGCGGTAGCTCACATCTGTAATCCCAGCACTTTGGGAGGCCGAGACAGGCGGATCCCGAGGTCAGGAGATCGAGACGATCCTGGCTAACACGGTGAAACCCCGTTTCTACTAAAAATACAAAAAAATTAGCCGGGCGTGGTGGCGGGCGCCTGTAGTCCCAGCTACTCGGGAGGCTGAGGCAGGAGAATGGCGTGAACCTGGGACGCAGAGCTTGCAGTGAGTGGAGATCACGCCACTGCACTCCAGCCTGGGCGACCGAGTGAGACTCCGTCTCAAAAAAAAAAAAAAAAAAATCCAAGACCAATATGTGAGCTCCTACTAAGGACTATGGGTCCTGCTCTGCAGTGGGGACACACGTTAAGTGTAATATACAGTTAAGACATGATTGTAAGTGCTGAGGAGAAAAAAATAAAGGAAGAATGCACTGGGGTGGAGAGGGGGAAATAGTTCACGATTTTAAACTGGTGGTCAGGGAAGGCCTCTCTGCGAAGGTGCATGTAAGTGAAGACTTAAGAAAGGCGAGGGAGAGAGTCTGGTGCTATCTGGGGGAAAGAATTCCAGGCACCAGGAACAGGGAGGAGCAGGGTGGGCAGAGCTGTAAGGTGGAGAGGAGGGTTGGGTTTGCAGGCTGCCTGGGGCCTGAGCCCAGAGTAAACAGATGCTGAAGAAGAGCCTCTGCAATGGCTGTGCATGAGGTTGATTCCCAAAGAACCCCACCTGCAGGGATCCCTTTCACGGGGAGCTCTCAAGCCCTCTGAGCTGCGCCTCTGAAGGTGGGGCCTCTCCCGCCTTCCTGCCGAGCTTCTCACAGCCTGGAAAGGGCAGGAGGGGAGGCTGTGACTAAGACCCTTCCAAAGGATTTGCTCCCCATAGATGCTCCATACAATACAGGTTGTGGAACCGAAGTTACTACAGCAATGACTTTTTTTTTTTTTTTTTTTTTGAGACAGGGTCTCATTCTGTCACCCAGGCTGGGGTGCAGTCAGTGGTGCCATCATAGCTCACTGGGCTCAAGTGATCCTGCCCCCTCAGTGCCCAGAGTAGCTGTGACCACAGGCACATGCCACCATACCTGGCTAATTTTTTGTACAGACCAGGTCTTGCTATGTTGCTCAGACTGGTCTCAAACTCCTGGGCTCAAAGGATGCACCCGCCTCGGCCTCCCATATGCTGGGATTACAGTTGTGAGGCACTGTGCCTGGCCAGCCATGACTTTTAAACTATAAACTGTGGCCCTATGGTGGGTTGTAAAGTCATTTCAGTAGATTATGACTAGTGGATTTAAAGTTAAAACAAAAATACTAGGGCACATTCCACGTGTCAAGTATTTGTTTTATAAAACTTTCTGTTACACCTATATTTATTTATGTTTGGATGAGGCTTATGGTAATTTATATTTCTTACTATAGGTCACAAGCAAAAAAGTTTAAAAGCCATTAATTTAGAATTCATTCAGAATTAAAGTTTCTTCAAAAAGGCATCAAAAGGCTCATTCTCACAATAGGAAGTCCCAAGGATCACTGCCAGGAACTGAAAACCAGCCCCATCTCTAGTTACCCTGGAGGTGACTCTGCTGATAAGGAACAATGCCCGGGAACCAGGGGAACCCCAGCCTTCTTCATCCTGCAGGAGCAGGGCCATGCGTAGGAAGCAGATCTAATCATTTCAAACTGTCAAATAGAAACACTGTTATCACTTGGGCAGAAACAAGCCAGGCTGACCTTGTCTTTGCTCACTGCTTGGGCTACCTCTGGGCTTCCCAGGGTTTTGCTGGGAATCTTGGCCTGGCAGGAACAGCCAGCAAAACCAGCTCCTGCCTGCTGGAACTCCACTGTCAGCATGCCCTGGAAGAGAGGCTGCAGATTCCAGGAAGCCTCCTTCCAGGTAGGACAAAGACCATCTTGACACTCCTCCTCATGCCCAGGCTGACAACAGCTGGACTTAAAGTCATTGGATCAGATTGGGGAAAGGAGCCACTGGGGTCTGGGCATGGGATGGGAAGGAGGAAGTCGAGGCTTCATCCTGAGTCATTCAGCAGAAGTGCTGGTTCCAGGGTACAGCGCAGCTTCAAGCTGAGCAGGTAACTTCGCGTTGGTATTTTAGGGCGCTGTGTAAAGATGGCAGTAATTCATGTATCCAGGGACAGAAGAATACAAAGCTGTCTGAACTTGGGGTTGACAATACCCCTTTGTGGATATCAGACAGGACATCTTGCAAAGTACTGTTTATATAGCAGGCATAGAAAAGCGGCTGCCCCTGGTAGTTTTTCACATTCTCATAAAAATCAAATCCCTTCTCAGAGTAAATAGCAAAGCGGACTTTTTTTTTTTTTTTTTTTTTTGAGATGGAGTCTCGCTCTGCCACCCATGCTGGAGTGCAGTGGCGCGATCTTGGCTCACTGCAACCTCTGCCTCCCAAGTTCGAGCAATTCTCCTGTCTCAGCCTCCCGATTAGCTGGGATTACAGGCACGCACCACCATGCCCAGCTATTTATTTATTTATTTTTAGTAGAGACGGGGCTTCCCCATGTTGGCCAGGCTGGTCTCAAACTCCTGACCTCAAGTGAGGCACCCGCCTCGGCCTCCCAAAGTGCTGGGATTACAGGCGTGAGCTACTGTGCCTGCCCTGGAAATCACTTTCATAAACAACCTGGATGTGAGACTTTGAGGATCCATTTCCTGCACATGCACTGCTCCCCTGAGATGACACATGCCTGACCACAGTGCTGCTGCCCGACTGCAGAGGACCCAGCCATGTGGTAGTGGGCTCCTCTGATGTGCATGGAGGGGCTGCCAAAAGGAGACACCCAGAACTAGAGGAGAGTGCTGAACTGGTGGTTGGGTAAAAAAACAGTCTTTTACTTCCTCTTTTTGCTTATTCTTGGATTTAAATTTTTGGTACAGTTAATCATGTATGAAACAAACCTTAGGAGATTCCATCATTTCACAGAAATGTTTATGAGCAAGAAATTAATGGTATGCCCCTCACCATTCTGACCCCAAAGCATGCTTAATCTCCACCCCTACTGCTTCATTAGTTTCTTCATGTCCGACAACCTAAGGTGACCTTTGGAAGCAAAAGTACAGCTAAAGTGGTGTAACTGGGTCTCGTAACACAGTATGTTGAAATGTGACTTCCCTCTCATCTTTGTTGAGTTGTGTTTTCAGCCTTAATCCATAGCCCAAATTCTCAGTTCCAGTTATGTGGCCTACCCGGGAGGAACGTGTAGTGGTGGCCATATAAGGAGGCCGTCTGTAGCCTTTTTCAGGGGTGAGGGTCCACCCTGGGAAGGCAGGACTCAAGGTCTTCCCAAGACGAACCACCATGCCTCTCCCTTCCCTAGGAGGCCTAGAGTGTTTTCTGTGAACTACTTGGTTCCGGGGGAGCTGCCGGAGTGGCAGCCTGCTCTGATGTTGCTAATATCGTTTGTTACAGCAACAAACGATACTTTTTTCTTTACAGAAACTGCTCTAAATAACACAGATGGACAACAGGATAAAACCTCACCAGAGGCAATATGCCTTTTGCCAGGCTCCCTAAGCTGTGCTCTAGTTAGGCTCAGCAACTGCTCCATGTGCCCATGTGAAGGCTGGAAATCCTGATGAACACAGAGGGGACCCAGCTGCTCATGCTTGAATAGACTTGCCTTTGGCTCATCTCTAAGCCCATTGGTAACTGTTCCTGCTTTCTATTGTCTTCCCAACTGAATCACACGTGCTAAAAAGACACATCATTTATCTGTGGCTGTTATGAACTGAACTGTGTCTCCCTCAAACGCATATGTGAAGCCCTCAACTCTGACACCTTGGACAATGACTGTATTTGGAGACAGGGACTTTAAAAAGGTGATTATATTAAATGAGGCTGATGGGGTGAGCACTATTCCAATCTGATAGCCTTATAAGAAGGACAGAGAGAGCCGGGCACGGTGGCTCACGCCTGTAATCCCAGTACTTTGGGAGGCCAAGGCGGGTGGATCAAGAGGTCAGCAGTTCGAGACCAGCCTGACCAACATGGTGAAACACCGTCTCTACTAAAAATACAAAAAAATCAGCTGGGCGCGGTGGCGGGCACCTGTAATCCCAGCTATTTGGAAGGCTGAGGCAGGAGAATCTCTTCAAACTGGAAGGCGGAGGTTGCAGTGAGCTGAGATTGCGCCACTGCACTCTAGCCTGGGCAAAGAGACCAAAACTCCGTCTCAAAAAAAAAAAAAAAAAAAAAAAAAAAGGACAGAGAGAGACACCAGAGGAGTGCACAGAAAAGACCATGTGAGGACACAGCACGAAGACAGTCTTCTGCAAGCCAAGGAGAGGGGCCTCACAAGAAACGAAATCTGCTGACAACTTCATTTCAGATTTCTAGCTCCAAAACTGTAGGAAAACTGACGGCATATATAAGCCCCTAGTCTGGTATTTTGCTATGGCAGCCGAGCTGACCAAGACAGTGGCCATTGATGACTATCAAGGAGTAGATGGCAGTGGATCAGAGAAGTTCCCGCCCCTTTGTGCACACGCTGTGCCCTCTGATCTTCTTCATACATGTTGGAGACGTTAAGTCCTGATTCTGGGAGACAGATGGAAAGCAGGCTGTAGAGACTGGGACTAAGTCCCAGAAAACCAAGAATGCCACCGATTTATTTTCCAGCCAGAAGAGCACATGGCTTCCTGGAAGCAGCTGCCCCTAAATACATGTTTACTTTGGGGGAATGATAATCTTGTAGTTATATCAGTTACTTTGGTCTTTACTAATGTTTATATAAAAGGATCCCACTCTGCAAAAACGCCAAGTTGGAGAGTTATGTTTGTTAAATTTAATAACAAGAAGTGAAGCAACCAGACTTTAGAATGAAACTACACACACGGTGTAGTGCTTGTAGCATCAAGACAATTCGGAGTTTAACCCACTGATGAATTTCAACAGGAGATGGACTTTAATTGATGTTCTGAGAGTTGAATTACATTTTTATCCACTTACATACATTCTCTTGCTGGTACCCGACGATAAAGACTCATCGCATAAATACTTATGTGATCACATAAGCACACTATGGAGCATGAGTCTGGAAGAGAGAAGGCCAGTGAGGAGGCTGCTGTGGTCTTCCTGGTGAGCAGCGCAAGGTAGAGGATGGATGTGAGGGAGGACTCGAGATAGGATGCTGTAGAGCACTGGGAGGCGAGGAGCTGGGGCTTTCTAGGACACAGGGACACAGGCAGCACACTCCCAGGATAATGCTGAGGAGCCCTACTGGATTCTATCATTTGACCAAGGGGGATGTCTTGAAATTGGAAAATGTACAAAAAAAGTACTGAGATGTCCTGGCTACAGCTCAGGATCTGCGGTTTATAGATGTATTGTGTCTTAACAAGAGACACGGGGCAGGGGCAGGGTGTATCCATCTCTCCACCGACTCAGGGTGGGAGGGGGGCATATGTGCACGGTGTGGGCATTCCCACCACTCTCTGGACCTCCGGAGACCAATGTGTCCTCTACAACACCAAATGCCCCACCTGCGGGCAGTACTGCACTGGTCACCAGCACCACCCAAAGCGGGGGAAGTCAGTGGTTATTGAGATTCTTCTATGAAGCCACAAAGTGTACAGCATGGCCTCTCCCCGCCCACCTATCTACCCTGCCCGCTTACGGTAATTAGCGTGGCTCTGTCAGTGGAGGTGCTGTTCAAGAACAGGCTCGACAGAATGGAGTGGGCTGGAGATAGCTTTGTGGGCAAAAGCATCTACAACAACAGGTAGGCAGGTGGGGGACTGGCCTGGTTTGCCAGAAAAGAAGGGGCCAGACTAACAGAGTGACAAAGGCTCTAGAAGCCACTGCAGGTTCCAACTGGGGGTGATGTGAAGAACAGCAAAGCTGACCTGTCACGTGGGGCAGTATGCAGGGAAGAAAGGAAGTTGCAGGATCAAGTGCAGGAGGCCAAGACCACAGCCCAGAATGAGGGTCTGCAAGGAATTTCTCCATTTGGCTAGATTGGAGAATAAAACACCCCATGTCATCACAGCAAATAAAAATATTAAGCCTGAGCAACACAGCATGACCTTGTCTCTACAAAAAATTAAAAAATTAGCTGGGTGCAGTGGTGCGCACCTGTAATTCCAGCACTTTGGGAGGCTGAGGCAGGAGGATCACCTGAACCCAGGAGTTTGAGACCAGCCTAGGAAAGATAGAGAGACCTCCATCTCTCTCTTTCTCTCATTTTTTTTTTTTTTTTTGAGACGGAGTCTTGCTCTATCGCCCAGGCTGGTGTGCACTGGCATGATCTCTGCTCACTCCAACATCTGCCTCTTGGGCTCAAGTAATTCTCCTGCCTCAGCCTCTGAGTGGCTGAGATTACAGGTGTGCGCCACCATGCCTGGATAATTTTCAATTTTTTTTTTTTTTATGACGGAGTCTTGCCTTGTCACCCAGGCTGGAGTGCAATGGCGTGATCTCGGCTCACTGCAACCTCCGCCTCCTGGGTTCAAACGATTCTCCTGCCTCAGCCTCCTGAATAGCTGGGATTATAGGCACCCACCACCACGCCCAGCTAATTTTTGTATTTTTAGTAGAGACGGGGTTTCACCATGTTGGTCAGGCTGGTCTCAAACTCCTGACCTCATGATCCGCCTGCCTCAGCCTCCCAAAGTGCTAGGATTACAGGAGTGAGCCACTGCACCCAGCCCTACATCTCTTAAAAAAAAAAAAAAGGCCAGGTGTGGTGGCACACACCTGTAGTCCCAGCTAATCGGGAGGCCAAGGTGGGAGGATCACTTAAGCCCAGGAGGTCGAGGCTGCAGTGACCTAGGATCGCACCACTGCACTCCAGCCTGGGCAACAGAGACTCTGTTTCAAAACTAAACAAAACAAAACAAATGAAAAAAGTCAGCTGGGAATTCCTGGGGAGACTAGTCCAAAAAGAGGTGACACTCACTCATTTATAGTGCTGCAAAGCGGGGAGTCTTTAAAGCAAATGTGGCTCTAGGAGGCCGAGGTGGGCAGATCACCTGAGATCAGGAGTTCAAGACCAGCCTGGCCAACATGGCAAAACCCCATCTCTACTAAAAAATACAAAAATTAGCTGGGCATAGTGGCACGCACCTGTAATCCCAGCTACTCGGGAGGCTGAGGCAAGAGAATTGCTTGAACCAGGGAGGTGGAGGTTGCAGTGAGCTGAGATCGCACCACTGCACTCCAGCCTGGGCGACAGAGAGAGACTCTGTCTCAAAACAAACAAACAAACAAACAATATATATATATAAAGCAAATGTGGGTACAGAATGGCAACTGCTGAAAAGCCAGCTTCATATGTAACTACAGCAGAGCTCCCACAATTTAAAAGGTGAATTTTTTATTTTAAATAATGGCAGGGAAAAATATAGTGATTCTGGAACGCTCAAATAAGGTACCAACTACTAACAGTCTGTTGTATGCTAGTTACTATGCTGGGCACTTCACAGACATCACCTCATTCAATTCTTATCCCTCTGCACGCATGCTAGGTTCTGCACAGACAAGAATTAGAAGCCCCAGAGGGGACAGGCTTTCCTGGGCCATATCCCAGGGGACAGGGGAGGTGTGAGTTTGGCATGGTGTAGTGGCTCATGCCTGTAATCCCAGCACTTTGGAACACTGAGGCAGGAAGATCACTTGAGGCCAGGAGTTTGAGACAAGCCTGGACAACAAAGCAAGACACCGTCTACGAAAAATAAATTAAAAAAAATTAGCTGAGTGTAGTGGTGCCCACTTACAGTCCCAGCTACTCAGGAGGCTGAGGCAGGGGGATTGCTTGAGCCCAGGAGGTCGGGCTGCAGTGAGCTAGGATCACATCACTGCGCTCCAGCCTGGGTGACAGAGCAAGACCCTCTCAAAACAAACAAACGAACGAACAAAGGAGCAAGGTCATGAAGTCTGTAGCGCTAACTCTATTCAAATTCTTTTTTTTTTTTTTTTTGAGGTGGAGTTTCGCTCTTGTTGCCCAGGCTGGAAAGCAATGGTGCGATCTCAGCTCACTGAAACCTCCGCCTCCTGGGTTCAAGAGATTCTCCTGCCTCAGCCTCCTGAGTAGCTGGGATTACAGGCATGCACCACCATGCCTGGCTAATTTTGTATTTTTAGTAGAGACGGGGTTTCTCTATGTTGGTCAGGCTGGTCTTGAACTCCTGACCTCAGATGATCCGCCCACCTCAGCCTTCCAAAGTGCTGGGATTACAGGCGTGAGCTACTGCGCCTGGCCCTCTTCTTTTTTCTTTTTTTTTGAGACAAGAGTCTTGTTCTGTTGCCCAGGCTAGAGTGCAACGCGATCTCGGCTCACTGTAACCTTCGTTTCCCAGGTTCAAGTGATTCTCGTGCCTCAGCCTTCCAAGTAGCTGGGACTACAGG
Organism: Pan troglodytes; assembly: GCF_028858775.2. Taxonomy (NCBI): domain Eukaryota; kingdom Metazoa; phylum Chordata; class Mammalia; order Primates; family Hominidae; genus Pan; species Pan troglodytes. The sequence continues at coordinate 11,605,800 of NC_072404.2, forward strand.
CATATGCCACCAGGCCCGGCTAATTTTTTTGTATTTTTAGGAGAGATAGGGTTTTGCCACGTTGGTCAGGCTGATCTTGAACTCCTGGTCTCAAGTGATCAGCCCGCCTTGGCCTCCCAAAGTGGGAGGCATTGACCACCGCGCCCAGCCTCAAGTTCTTTCCATGCCAAAGAAATTTCTTTCTCTCCAGCTATATATCTTATAATTTTATGCAAACTTTTAACACAAAACAAAGCTGCCCTTAAAAGTGCTGACGGCAGTTGCAAAAAGTATGATTCTGAACCAAGTCAAGCCCCATCTGTGAAAACTGTCGCTGGGGAACCCCCCCAAGCTGCACCTGCATTGAGTACTCGGGCCAAGCCAGTGGCCTCTGCTTCCTCACAGTCTCCCGTCCGTCCTGTCTGCCTGACTGTGTGACCAACACAGCTCTCATGGGGCTCCTGGCACACAAAAGATACCTGGACATTAGAGGGGCACCACAGGGGAATACACACACAATTGGGAGGAGCAGCTTCCGGCTGAAAAGTCTGGGCCCCCTATGCCCCTATTCTTAAGGAATAATGGCATTTCCGGCCTAACAACTGGGAGAGAAAGAAAACTCATAAACATACAGTGCAACCTGAGCCACGACACAGAAAAGCCACTGGCCTCAGGTTCCAAGCACTTCCTCTCTGGTCATTGTCCCAGGCTAGATTCAAGGCTGGCCCTGGGTCTATGACCAGGTGTGCATCCAGCTGGGGCACTTCAAAATGGGACCAGTGAACACTGGACATAACCTCATCCAAGGCCCATTATTTCCCACAGGGAAGGGTTATTGTTCCTTAAAAGCCAAACCAAACCAAAACCCACCAACCACATGAAACGAACCTCGTAAGAGAACTAACTAGTGGCCTAAGAGAAATACCACTACAGACCACATACATCTCCCTTGTTTTTAGGGCAATCTGACGTATGGTTTACACAGTGTGGAAAACAGAAGTGATTTCATTTTCTAATGGCATTAATTCTAAATTGTCCAGGTGTTAATTTTAGAGCAAACACATGTGACTTAGAGACTGCTCAGCACGTGCTTCTGCGACATCAGCCAAGGAGTCGCTATCTGCCGTTGTCTTTTGCTTCTGGACGTTACATGCTCTACTGTATGGGTGGTCTGGGCAATGCCACCTGCGTTCACTAAAGGTGGGCACTAGGTAAATTATCTCCATTGTAAGACTGGACTGCCAATCACAGAACCATATTCTTTTGGTTTTCTTGCCATTTTCTCAGGCTTTCCTCTATAAAAGGAAAAAAAAAAAAAAGGAAAACTAGAAGAAAAAATGAAATAAAAGATCCAGGCCATATCGAAAGGCCACATATGTGGCTTCTGGTAAATTATAATAATGGCAAACCCTTACAAAGGGACCATCCTAAGCACTTTGTGCTTAACCATTGGTCTTTTATATTTGTGTTAGCATCCTCAGATTGGAAAGAAGTGACTAAGAACAGGTCTGGAATTACCATTCAATCGCTATGAGAGTAGGTGAATCCCCTTCCAGTCCTGGCCTGACCTCAATCTCCACTTCCTGTGCAGAGTCCTGGGAGTGTTGCTCAGGAAATCCTAGGAATCAGAGTCTGCCCAAGGGGAAGGGTTGTCTATGCAGAGACCATTAGAGTAACTAAATCAGAATCCAGTAGAATCAGGGGAAGGAGGATACTGGAATGTAAGGGAGCTAGAAAAACAGCTCTTTGCTCTCTTCCAGGTTCCTGGTTTACATACACAGCCCCAGCCCTGTTATCACACACCCACACTCTTAACTGGAGCAGTAAGACCACAGTGATCTTTCCAGGGGGTAAGCAGATTTTGCGACTGTTCTTGGTATTCTATCTTCTCCTACACACCTGTCTTCGTCTTGGTGGTACTGGGGTTTCCTCCCAGTTCAGAGATGTGCACTCCAATGCCTGACGCCCCACTGTGGAGCCAAAGGGCCCCGGCTACACAAATTTGCCAATACTCAGGCATGTGCCCAAATCTAGGTTTACTTCTGAGGCTCTGGGGCCCTCTGCTGACCGCCTGCTGTAACTTTTAGCTCCTCACCAGACCAATAAGAAAACCAGTCTGAAAAATCTTCCCATTTTACTGCCATCTACAAGACTTTCAATTATGTTCTCTGAGCTTCTGCAATGTCAATATATTACCTGCGTTTCATAAACAGGATCAGAAGAATGTTAAGGCTGACAGGCCCTGGGCAGGGAACTAACCATCGCCAAGGACTGACCTACGTTACCACCTCCCCAAGCGCAGAGAAAAATGAGATTCAGAGATTCATGCCACCTGGCGTCCCCACATGACCTGGTGGTCAGGAGAATGGCTCTGGGCCCGCATGAGTAGTCCACCATGGCTACTTAAGTGACCTCAGGTGAGTGACCTCACCTCTCCCAGCTTCAGCTTCCCTATCTATAAAAGGAGTGCTTGTAAGGAGGCCGGCACTCGTAGTGACAAATATCAGCTGCTGCTCTGCCATGGCTCCAGTCACAACTGTGCCTCCTGGGCCTGCTACCCTCCAAGCACGCTTCCAGGAAACCCTGCACTGTGAGAGCTACAGCAGTGGGACAAGCTGCAGAGGCTGCTCCTCACACAGAAGGTGACAGAGCAGATTTCTTGACACCAGTTCATCAGGGAAGACATGAGAACTGGACTGGATAACTTAAGAGGCAAAGGTCTGCAGACAAGCTGAGGAGGCCGAGCTCCTAGAGAGGAAGTGGGGAGCATGGCTGGTTTATCAGTTGCTCTCCAATAACCCTGATCACACAGGGACTAGAAATGGCCTCAATAGAGCAAAGAGGAAATTTATGGGAGCCACAAGTGTAGAATATTTTAAAAGTTATTGAGTAAAGTTGTAAAATTTAAGAGTAGAGAGATTAGATACAGTGGAATGAATAACAGCAGCAGCTACCATTTACTGAGTGCTTATGGATGAAACATCTTAGTTATCAAGTCATTTAATCCTCCTAACAGACTTTTCAGGAGGATCCTGTCACCCTTGGGTAGGGGTGGTGGTGGTGCGGTTGGGAGGGGGGGTGCACACAGCTAACAAGTGGTGGGACAGGCATCTGAACATGGCCATGCTGCTCCAGCCAGCCCCTGCCAAAGGCACTGGACTAAGGGCCTGTTTGTCACCATCTAGTGACATATTTTGGGCAAATCCTTCAGCCCTAGAATGGTGCAGAACAGGGCAAGCTGTGGTCCGGCCAGCCTCACAAGGGGCTGGGTTGTGAGGATGCAGGCGCTGAGCGCACTGGTGCACACACACCGTAACAAGTGTAACGAGGCTGTTGGTGAGTCCGGGGGAATGCGGTGAAGCCTCTCAGCAGTAGGAGTGCTGACCAGATTCCCTTGAGGGTCCTCCCTGCCTCACGTTTCTGGAAGCCTAAGTGATCACCAGATGTGCAATTATTTGATAAGGCTTAGCTCCAGGCGCTATGACAACAGACACAAAATCAAAACCACTGAAATCGAGAGAATAGTCCTGTCATGGAATCGCCCATGGAATGTGCTACTGCAAGGAGCAATTAAACAAAAAAAGAAAGGCAGGCACCACTGAGAGAAGAGCGTATCTGTGTGAGTGCCTGCATTTCTAACAACTGGCCCTGTGGGAATAAGCATCTTTAGACCCTCAGCAGGAGAGACTATCATGCTCCTCCGGGTCCCTCACCCGCCTTTCTGCTAAGCGGCCAGAGTCCCTGGGCAGGTGAGCCAGGCGGCTCCACAGTCGGCTTTAAGAAGCACAATAGGGACCCTGTATGCACAGCGATTCCCTTAGGGTCCTGGGAGTCTCTTGCTGGGATCATTACATCCTCAGTCCTCTGCTACCAGAATAATCATGTGACAAGCTAAATCTGATCATTTCACTACCCTGTTTAATGACCATGGATAGACTTCCTGCTGCAATCAGGAAGAAGTCCACATTCTTCACACAAGGGACATCTCCCCCACGAGCTCGCCCTGGAAACACACGCTCCCCTCTACTTTAACACTCTGTGTCCTCTTCCGGAAGTCTCTTCATGCTCTAATGCAGCCTTCAAGGTCCAACAGGGAAGTGGTTCCTTTGTCCCCCGCCCTGCCCCCAGCTAGCTCTGTCATCATAGAATGCGATCCACTCCCCCAAGCCCAAGTCTCCTACCCGAGCCCTCCACATGGTGGGCTTGTCAGCTCACTGGTTACTCAACACTTCTTTTTTTGTTGTTGTTGAGACGGAGTCTTGCCCTGTCGCCAGCCTGGAGAGCAGTGGTGCGATCTCGGCTCACTGCAATCTCTACCTCCCGGGTTCAAGCGATTCCCCTGCTTCAGCCTCCTGAGTAGCTGGGACTACAGGTGCGCACCACCATGTCCAGCTAATTTTTTTTGTATTTTACTAGAGACGGGGTTTCACCATGTTGGCCAGGATGGTCTCGATCTCCTGACCTTGTGATCTGCCCGACTCGGCCTCCCAAAGTGCTGGGATTACAGGTGTGAGCCACCGCGCCCAGCACTCAACACTTCTACTTGGATGTCTAAAAGGCACCCCAGACAAAAGATGTCTGAAGCACCACTTCTGGCCCCTGGGCTCCCCTGTATCCCTGAAGGACACAGCCACCCACTGGCTGCTCATGCAACAAAACCCAATTCCTCCTTTCTCTTTACCCCCACTCATTCCAGCTTGTCCTTTCTGTTCCGCCTCCGAAATGCACCTCACACCTAACCCACTCCTATCTGGGTCCAAAACCCAGCCTAGATCCCCTCTGGCTGGGCCATGGCGGAGAGCCTGGACTTCAGGCCATCCCACCCCTCACTCCCTCTCACGCTGCTGCCTCCAGCCATACCCCGCAGATACCCCAGACCCTTCCCACACTGGGGTCTCAGCTCCTGTGTTCTTACCTGAACAGCTTGTCCCTGGCTCTTTGAACGCCTAGCCTCTTGCTTATGATTTGGACAAGTCCTGAATCGTTTGTGGTTCTTCAGAGACACTGAAGAGCCACCTGGGCCTTTAGCAGCACCCTAAATGTTTCTCATACTATGCCTAATGTAGGAACCTCCCTACATCAGGAAATCCAAGCAATTACCTAGGGCCAGAATCTGAATTATCATCTGGTTTCATCTCCCATCATTTACCTGTTTTAGGAAAAAATACAAACTTTATTCTGAAAGAGAAAAGTCATCCTTGGCCCCAAACACGTCACATTTTATAGCTACACAGAAACAACTGTGGATTACCAAGTCCCCAGCAGCTTCTAAGTTTCTGGAGGAAATCTGTAGCCCTGACCCAGTGTGCCTCCCTCTCTAGTTAATTCCAAGGGGTGTTCTCAAGCCTCAAGGGCTAGGCAGGACCTGTAGCACCAAGGACAGTGTCTTCCTCCTCCTTGATTAACCCTACCCACTGACCACACTGACCACCTTTCAATGTTGTTCTTGCTTAGGAAGTGTCAAGGACGAGTCCCATTCCTCAACTGGGGATAGTTTTCCATCTGGTATGTTGGCCCAAGCCTCACTGGTTGCAACTTACCCGACCACACTGAGAAACCACACTGCTCAGCTTCAACACTCCGGCTTACTGACTGGCCATGGCATCTCATCAACAGCCATCCCTCAATCCTGACTACATAAACAGGAAACACCCAGAAAAGGAGGATAGGAGGTGAAAAGGCCAAATTCAAAAGCAAGTTCAACATGAAGACGGGATCTGTGTAGCCCCTAAGGGTGGTAACCCCCAGTGGTCTTCTAAAGAATGCTACAAAGATGGCCATCTGCCTGTGCCACAGCAACCTTAGACAATGGGTCACAGCCCACTGGCACTCTGGCTCTGTGTATGCCACTTCTGTGGCCGGCTGCTGCCTCTTCTCAGGGTGGGGATGATGGAGAAATGCTTGCAGGCCTGTCCACTCAGCAGACACAGGCACCTGAGACCATGCGGGCCCACGCTGCTAGGAAAAACCGTTGGCTTTCTTTCCCCTTTTCTAAATTGCAAAGTTGGCAGATTCTGTACCTATGTGCCAGCCCACACTGACTTTTTCTCAAATCTAGACTCCAAAAATCCCTATCTTGTTCTGAAATCCTTTGGAATCACCTCAGAGGCTACTTGACCAGGTTACCCTCACACCCGTCCCTCTAAAAGGGCAGCCATGGAGCACATGTCACTACTTAGCTTGGAGCAGCTAATCTCTGGCCTAAAGGAGAGATGACAGTTTTACTTTCATTTTTTTTTCTTTTTTTTTTTTTTTTTGAGACAGTCTCACTCTGTTGCCCAGGCTGCAGTGCAGTGGCGCGGTCTTGTCTTACTGCAACCCCTGCTTCCTAGGTTCAAGCGATTCTCCTGCCTCAGCCACCCGAGTAGCTGGGACTACAGGTGCCCACCACCATGCCGGGCTATTTTTGTATTTTTAGTAGAGACAGGGTTTCAACATTTTGGCCAGGCTGATCTTGAACTCCTGACCTCAAATGATCCACCCACCTCAGCCTCCCAAAGGGCTGGGATATCGGCGTGAGCCTCTGCGCTCGGCTGACATTTTTACTTTTAAATAAGTAGCATGTAATAGAGTTAGAATAATCATGTGCAACACTTTTGGAAAGAAATTTGAAACTGTGCTCCAAGAGTCTTAAGCAAATGGATTCTCTTGGAATCAAGAGTCCTACTGTAGGGATCTATTCTAAGGAATAATTCTAAAAAAGAAAAGGCTTTACATATAAAGTTTTGCATTGCGTTAATGTAGCATCAAAACCAGAAAAAAATTCTACATTCCCAACTCAGGAGCAAGCATAGGTAAACCAACATAAATCTGTGTGATGGAATGACAACCTCCCATGACCGGGTCACAAACTCCTTAAGAATGCAGAAAGTGCTATGTCATGCTAAGTTAAAAAACAAAAAACAAAAACGCAGGGCACAACACTGTATGTATGCAATGATTATAATTATGTGGTAAAAACAAACAAACAAACAAACAAAAAACAGACACCAGACCACAAGCTAGAAATGCAGCATCACAGGGTAGAAGGAATGAAGACAGGGCCAGTGGAATCTGTGTGGCCCTTAGCAGCTCCTGGCCTCTTTGTTTATTCATTAAAAAAAAGGGGGAAACAAAAGACCTTGCTGGATTTTGTTTTATTTTTAAAGAGACAGGGTCTCTTGTCACCCAGGCTGGAGTGCAGTGGTACAATCCACAAGCTGGAGGCTCACTGCAGCTTCCAACTCTATTTTCCTGCAACAGTGCCCAGAGGTGTCTATATCTAAGTGGTGCTGCCAGACTGCTCACCACATCCTGAGGTGGGTCCCGTATCACCCCCATCCTCCATGTGGAGAGACCAAGGCCACAGGCACATAGCATCATGACTTAACCACCTCATCAGAACTCTCTGAACAGATAAGATGTTCTCTAAGTTTTGTGATGGGAGAGAGGCGCCAGTTGCAATCCTGGCTCTACCCCTTTGAGTGCACACTTAACCTGGAGCCTCAGTGTCCTCATCAAAGAGAATGAGGACAATGTCAGCACTTTCCTCTCAGGGTTACTGTGAGGATTAGGAATTAGAATTGTTTTTAAAGTGCTCAGCACAGCAGTAGATAATCAATGAGCCATACAATTATCATCAGTGTCTATGGATAAAATCTGTTAAAAGTGCAAGATAAGCCCAGCAGAATTTACAGCCTAGTTGCTATGGCCATCATTACAGAAAAAAGATAAACACCACATGAATTCTCCAGCCTGCACAGAGAATAGAGACGGGCATCACTTGTGTCTGGTGAGAAGGCTGGCTACTGCTGAGTTAAGGGCAAGATCCAGTAGGGGTCTTGTGGCGGGATGTGTGAAGACCAAGGCAGCAGCAAGTTGATTTGGTCTGGCAGTATCAGGTACTAGTCTGTGATGGTGGGACCAGTGCTTCCACAAGCTGGGCCTTGTTTTTTTTTTTGAGATGGAGTCTCGCTCTGTCATCCAGGCTGGAGTGCAGTGGCGTGATCTTGGCTCACTGCAAGCTCCACCTTCCAGGTTCACGCCATTCTCCCACCTCAGCCTCCGGAGTAGTTAGGACTACAGGCACCCGCCACCACGCCCAGCTAATTTTTGTTTTTGTATTTTTAGTAGAGACGGGGTTTCACTGTGTTAGCCAGGATGGTCTCGATCTCCTGACCTCGTGACCCACCCGCCTTGGCCTCCCAAAGTCCTGGGATTACAGGTGTGAGCCACTGCGCCCGGCCCACAAGCTGGGCCTTCTAAGCTGAGCCTCTGCATTAAAACAAATGCTGATCTTTAAGCTCCTCTTGGAGTTTGTCAGCCCTGGCCTATTCCAGGAAGCACCAGCTGCTGGCTTCTTCTGGGCGTGGCCCCATGCAGTTCGATGTTCCCTGGGGTTGCTGGAAATCAAGTCTGACTGATGTCAGGGGCAGTAAAGCCCATCCCATGTAGCCACGTAGCCCAGTTCCACTCAGGCTGTGGTGGCTGTCCCTTGCTAGTGAGAAAAAGGAACTTGACTGATACCTGAACAACACCCTAGCAGCAATTCCAGTGGGTGTTCAAGCAATGTCTTCTTCAAGGCACCTCACATATAGTTAGGAAAAACAAAACTTTACCTTTACAGAGTTCTTTCCTCTAGTAAACCAAATGACATGCCTCACATTTTTAAGGTGACGAAAAGAGAGGTCAGTAAAATTTTCCCCAAGAAGGAAAGGGTGCTTGGGAGTCCTGCATGGGGGGCTGGGGGTGGGGTGGGGTGTTAGTCTGTAGCTTTGTCACCCCACAGGCTTCAGGATGTGCAGGGGGTATCAGATTTGAGCAGTCTTTACACAGCATAGGTGGAGGGGTGGAGAGAGTGCCCAGGATTCTTGCTGATGGTGAGCCACGCTCTGGATGAAAGTAGCGTCTTGCCTGCCCTCAAGCCGCCATCTTGGGTCCTGGTGGCTCACTCTTTATTCTGCCTCTCTACCTCACTGGAGGCTCATGGCCTCCAGTGATTGGGCTGCCCATGTACAATGTCCACCACGGATGGGTGGGCATGGAGGTAGCTCCCCTGGCTGTGGTAGCTGGAGACAGTGAGCATGAACAAAACCATCTCCTCCTCTTTGCTCCAGAGCCTCTTGATCTCCTCCATCTTCAGAATTCCATGAATAAAACGTGATTATTGTCAGGAGGCCCCTTTCTGGGTCCATGCTCTGTTGGCCTGTGTTCTTTCCTCCTCCCCACAGAAGCCCTGGGATGGAAGCCAGGGTGTAAGGGAGGATTGTCGGGAGGGCAGGGCTATAGAAATTGTTCTGTTATATTACTTTCCAAGACACTAAGGGATGCACACTAAACATTACAACTTTGAAAACAGCGAGTTACATGGTGAACTACATCAAGGCAAATTCTATTACTTTTTCCTCTTTCCTCAGCAAACTGAAAAGACAAAGCGGTGAGCTAAAAGTGAGAGGGGAGGGGGCATAGTGGAAAAGGAAGTAAAACACCAGAAGCCAACCTGACATCAGTCCTGGTCTCACCTCCTCTGCTCTCAAACTCCCAGCCACATGGCAAGTCACCAGCACTACAGATGCCCATCTCAGTAGTTAAATCAAATTCATCTTGGGAAAAGAGCTTTAAATATTCAAAGCCCCATTAATCCTCATGCCTTGTAATTAAATATGTATGTTAAGAAGGCTGGACAAAAGCAAAACATTTTCAGTATGTGAATTCTTTATATTTGGAGCACTATAATGCATTTCTATGTACTGACCTTGTAGAAAACGATGTAAAAAATTCCGGCCGGGCGTGGTGGCTCACACCTGTAATCCCAGCACTTTGGGAGGCCGAGGCGGGTGGATCACAAGGTCAGGAGATCGAGACCATCCTGGCTAACATGGTGAAACCCTGTCTCTACTAAAAATACAAAAAAAATTAGCCAGGCATGGTGGCAGGTGCCTGTAGTCCCAGGTACTTGGGAGGTTGAGGCAGGAGAATGGCGTGAACCTGGGAGGCGGAGTTTGCAGTGAGCCAAGATCGCGCCACTGCACTCCAGCCTGGGTGACAGAGCGAGACTCCGTCTCAAAAAAAAAAAAAAAAAAAAAAAAATTTCCATGAGGCGCACACTGTAAAAACATGGCAGGAAGAATGTAGATATAATCTCAGTCCACACTGAGCTTTGAAAAATGTGTCTGGATAAACATCTTCACTTTTAAGGCTCCACATAATTTAACCAATGATAATCTCTGTTTTTTTTTTTTGAGATGGAGTCTTGCTCTGTCGCCAGGCTGGAGTGCGGTGGCTCAGTCTCGGCTCACTGCAACCTCCGCTTCCTGGGTTTAAGTGATTCTCCTGCCTCAGCCTCCCGAGTAGCTGGGACTACAGGCGCCTGCCACCAAGCCCAGCTAATTTTTTGTATTTTTAGTAAAGATGGGGTTACACCATGTTGGCCAGGATGGTCTCGATCACTTGACCCCATGATCCACCCGCCTCAGCCTCCCAAAGTGCTGGGATTAAAGGCGTGAGCCACCTCGCTCGGCCTAATCTCCTCTGTTTTTAACTCTTTCTGATCTTTGCTCCTCTGGGTTGAGGAACAGTAGCCCTCATATGCACCTTGGGAAAGTCCTTGGCTTCTGCTGCACTGTGTCCCTCCCTTCTATTTCTTTCCTCGTTACTGAGTGCAGCTTCGTGTCAATCTTCCAGGGATAGCCTCTCTGTTAACCATTAAGGAGACTGATCATCTCTATATGCTGTGTGTCCCACATGGAAGTTCCCCAACCTTCTTTTCTAAAATGGAGTGTGGGCCGGGCGTGGCGGCTCATGCCTGTAATCTCAGCACTTTGGGAGGCTGAGGCGGACGGATCATCTGAGATGAGGAGTTCGAGACTAGCATGGCCAACATGGTGAAACGCTGTCTCTACTAAAAATGCAAAAATTAGCCAGGCGTGGTGATGCACGTCTGTAGTCCCAGCTACTCGGGAGGCTGAGGCAGGAGAATCGCTTGAACCCAGAAGGCAGAGGTTGCAGTGAGCCGAGATCATGCTGCTGCACTCCAGCCTGGGTTGACAGAGTATGACTCTGTTATAAAAAAAAAAAAAAAAAAAAAAATGGAACGTGCTTCTCCAAACTCTCAAGAACACCACTGCTGCCACGTGGTTTCTGTGGGGGCTTCTGACACCTCTGTCAAAGAGCCCTTACCTGTTGCGGCCTCATTTGCTTCTCACAACTACCCTGAAGGGGGCTGGGACAGAAAACAGGATCCCCATTTCTCTGATGAGGAAAGTCAGAGTAAATGATGTGCGGACAGTCACACAGTGGTGGCTTAAGAGTCTGAATGTTATCTGTTCTCTGGTTAAGTGCTGCTTAACCATCAGTGCCTTTATAGGAAAGCTGAGGCAGGAAAGCCAAATCTGTACAATGCACGCCAGTGTTCCTAAATTGATGTTCTAAATTGTGAGGCTCACTTAGAACTGCACTTGTCAACTATTTCTTTAAATATATGTGAGCTGGGTTTGGAAGATTTGTCAAACAAGCTTTCAAAGGTAGTGCTATTTGCGGCAATGAAATATTACCTACAGAAGATCTTAAAACAGCGGTCCCCAACATTTTTGGTACTAGGAACCAGTTTCGTGGAAGACTATTTTTCCACGGACAGGGCGTGGAGAGATGGCTTCAGGCATTAGACTCTCATAAGGAGTGTGCAACTCAGATCCCTCGCATGAGCAGTTCACAACAGGGTTCACGCTCCTGAGACTCTAATGCTGCTGCTGATCTGACAGGAGGCAGAGCTCAGGTGGTAATGCTCACTCACTGGCCCAGTGCTCACCTCCTGTGTGGCCAGGGGATGGGGACTGGGGATCCCTATCTTAAAAGATAAAAGCAGAGCCCCGATTATTCTAATTGGATTCATCACCACAGTCAAGTGAATGTTATAGAAACACCAGGTTCAAAATCAAAATCTAGAAATTAAAGGAACACCAGGTATGGTGGCTCATGCCTGTAATCCCAGCACTTTGGGAGGTTGAGGTGGGCAGATCACCTGAGGTCAGGAGTTTGAGGCCAGCCTGGCCAACATGGTGAAACCCCATCTCTACTAAAAATACAAAAATAAATTGGGCATGGTGGCGGGCGCCTGTAATCTCAGCTACTTGGGAGGCTGAGGAGGGAGAATCACTTGAACCTGGGAGGTGGAGGTTGCAGTGAGCTGAGACTGCGTCACTGCTCCATCCTGGGCCATCCTGGGCAACAAGAGTGAAACTCCACCTCAAAAAAAAAAAAAAGAAAAGAAAACAAAGAAAAGAAATTAAGGGGACATGATGCGGGATTTTTAGAAACCAAAGAGTCCACTCACATCTACTTTTGGACAAAGATACTGTAGAAAGACTCTCATATTGGCACTTGTGGACCTAAATGACATCTTAAGTTTCTTCTAGGTCTAAAAGGCTGTGACAAGCCTCTCTGCCTGCCCCTTGTGAAATCCTGAGATTAACAGATCTCATTACAGAGGAGGAAACCAACACAGAGAAATTAAGTGCCCCCAAATGACCAGGAAATCAAGAATGACAAAAATGCCAGTGTCTTACTTTCCAAGCATCTAAGGAAAGAGAAGATAAATGAATCCACTAGCATTTCCAAGGACCTAAGTTTAAAGGTGCTAAGAGTTTTGCAAACATCCCCTCCTTTAATCTTCAGACAACCCAGTGGGTGAGGTAGAGATCATGATCTCACCATTTTACAGATGAGGAAACCAAGTCACAAAGAGATTGAAGGAAGATTATGTAGGTTGTGTCCAGAATCCCGGACTGTCATGCCACAGTTAACATCTTGCCATATTCTTTTTTCTGTTTTCCAGGAGGGAAAAACAGCCGTTTTGACAATTTTCACTTTGCTTGATGGAAGGAACTAGCAACCACAAATGGAACCGAAGAGGTAATTAGAGCAGTAAATAAGCAGCAGCTATTCCTGCTCTATGTCCTGGATTCCCACAGTTGGCTGGTGGGGACACCAGGCTTTCACTTTGCTGTTAAAAGCACAGAACTGTGTAAAACTGAAAGCATTTCAAAAATGATTAGTCTTCTTTCGATTACTTTTATATTGAGAGAAAAAGCAGAGTAGAAAGCTGTTAAAATGTAACTAGACAGTAAATTGAGCCAAGGTAAAACCTGTACATAAAAAAACAGACTCACATATCTGGAAATCATAAACAAGGGGCTGCTCTATTTCAGACAAACCGCATGTCAGAGGAAATTGCCCAGCTACACCTCTTTTCTATCCTAAAGCTTTTTAAAAAAATTTAAATGTTCATATCTCTGTTGACACTAGTGAAAAGAAGAACACATACTGAATGTGCTAAGAAATACAGAAGTTATTATAAACAAAAAGCAAAAACTCCCCTCTTGTCAAGCCTTCCTGTAGCAGTTTGTGTTTCATGCTTAGGTTTTGAAGAAAAAAGTCAAAGGCGCATGTATTTACCAGCTTTATCCTTTACATTTATACAAAGTGAGCAGAAGGCTCACTCTGCGCACCTTACCTTGCTTTACACATCTGACAGTGTATCTTCTGGAGACTTCCTTATCCATACTTATTATCAGGCTTGTCTTATTTTTTTTTTGGACTGGGATATCTGTAAAACTGTGGGTGACTTAGGATTGGGCAATTCTCAGTTTATTTAGCTTTATTATTAGTGAAAGAGTTGCTCTTAATAATATGATACGAATTCCCAAATGATAACAGCTACTAACATTACTGTGCAAAGCACTGTGTTCTTCAATATAAAATTTAAGTCTGAACTCAAATGTTGACTGAATGAGAGAAGCGGGAAAAATATTCACAAAACTAAGTAAAGGAAATACTCCTTTTTCTTCAAGTGGATCTGAGAAGCCTGGCATCTTACTTGGTTCTGCTGTGGCTTCCTCTCTCATAAAAGAACAGGCTGCCGATTCTGTGAAACAAAATGATATCCTATTATATGGCACCACCATCAGTGCCTTGTGAGCCAATGTGGAGAACCAAAAGCACAGGAGGGAGGTGGAAGGGGGTCCTGGAGTGCAGCGCTAAGGGTCTGGGGAGGTGGATGCTTGAGGGGGACAAAGGGCAGGCCTGGCTCCAGAAGCTGATATGGCAGCATTTTGGCTAGTTTGTGAGGTATAGGAAAAGTGACAGAAGTTACGCTCAGTTTTTGTAACCATGACTCACTCCAAGACTTTCTCAACAATAACCATATTTGTAGTATTAAAAAAAAAAAAAGAAAGAAAGAAGAAGAAAAGTGAAAGGCAAAACATCCTAAGCCGAGGAGGCAGGGCGCCTAGAAACCCACATCCCTTCTGTTGTCAAGTGATCAATAATTTCCCACTTTCTGGAGGCCATTTTCTAAAAAAAACAAAAAACAAAAAACCCTAGGCTTGTAGTCAAGTAGTTTTCCTTTTCTCTTGGACTTCCTACAAGTTTTTAAAGCATAAGAAATGTAGTTTTAGGGCTGTAATTACATGATAGACTTGAGTAAAATCATTTAGATATGCAGAGTTTAATAAATAGTACAAAGGCCAGGCGTGGTGGCTCACGCCTGTAATCCTAGCACTTTGGGGAGGCCGAGGCAGGTGGATCACCTAAGGTTAGGAGTTCAAGACAAGCCTGGCCTGCGTGGCAAAATTCCGTCTCTACTAAAAATGCAAAAAAATTAGCTGGGTGTTATTCCAGCCACTTGGGAGGCTAAGGCAGGAGAATCACTTGAATCCAGGAGGCGGGGGGTTGCAGTGAGCCGAGATTGCGCCACTGCATTCCAGCCTGGGTGACTCTGTCTCAAAAAAAAAAAAAAAAAAAAGAACAGAAAACAGAAGAGAAGAGGAGGGCAGGTAACCCCCCTTGTTTGCCGAGTTCACCTGTATTATATTTTACTTACATCTTTAAAGGTTTTATGGCCAGGCGTGGTGGGTGGCTCATGCCTGTAATCCCAGCACTCTGGGAGGCTGAGGCGGGCGGATCACCTGAGGTCAGGAGTTTAAGACCAGCCTGGCCATGGTGAAACCCTGTCTCTACTAAAAATACAAAAAATTAGCCAGGCATGGTGGTGCACACCTGTAATCCCAGCTACTTGGGAGGCTGAGGCAGGAGAATCTCTTGCACACGGGAAGCAGAGGTTGCAGTGAGCCAAGATCACGCCATTGCACTCCAGCCTGGGCAACAAGAGTGAAATTCCATCTCAAAAAAAAAAAAAAAAAGATTTTAAAGATCCTTTTTACTTCCTGTTTCTCTAAAAGCATGGTTAGCAATGCTCAGAAGCTAGGTCAGTTTTGGTGACTGACTGCTTTGTTAAGGTTTCCCAGGTAGTATTAAAGACCTGGAATCTATCAGCTGCTGCCACAGAATGAAATTCTCCTCTCCCTGCACCATCTACTACTTAGACCAGGGGAGGAGGCGCCACCTTCACCTCCCCTAGAAACTTCAGCAGCTCCCATCAGCAGTGCTTTCCCTGTACATCTGCAAGCATCACATAACTCTAAATAGTAAGCAGGACTGGCACTGTTATCCCATTCTACAGAAGAGCAAACAGAAGTCCACAAAGGCAGTGGGAAGTGCCCAGGGCTAGTGAGAGGCAGAGTGAAGATCTCGCCCTTCTCTGCTGATGCTCCTGCAATACAGCCCACACTAGCGCTCATGCCCCGACAGCCTGCAGGGATGTACACACGCATGTTCTGCCAAGACAGCTCTGCCACACCAGCCTGACACTTAATAACACATATGCACATGTGTAAAATGTACACATTCAACATGGAATTGCGATTTGGGGGCTGAAGACAACCTACAGATGAGTCAACTTGGACCCTGTGGTTCAGGGCTTATCCAGCACACAGCCAGGAGAGGCTGAAGCTCCACCTCCATACACCCCCTGCAGCACCTTTTCTGCCTGTTGTCTCTTCCCAGCTCACATAGCCGTGCAAAGAACTCTGTTCTCACGGGTTGATCTGCCATGTTTTAAGTTCCGACAGAAGCACACCCATTTCTCTAACCGTGTGTGTAGACAGTGAGCCTGGGTGATCAACGTGAGAGCACTTCTGCTCATGCCAACAGGGTGCTCTGCCAGGTCTACCCATGGTGAAGGGGAGACAAGCCACCTGACACCTCGCCACTCGGGCCAACGGCAGCATTTGACTGCTAGGACACTGACTTGTGACCCACTTTACTCACTGCTCCTTACTTCTCAGTTATAAGCAGTAATTAGTAATGTCAGTGTTCCTGTTCTGGCTGGATTGCTCCAGGCCCATTAATGATACAAGAGCAGGAACAGATGAATGCGTAAGTGTACAAGAGAGGTTTCAAGGTTAAAGGCAGTAATGGAGAGAGCTATGGTGGGGTTGGGGAAGGCAGTGCTGGTGTGTGTAGAAGAGAAGGGGAGAGGGGGAATGTGTGTGTGAGAAAAACAGAGTATGTGTGTTAGTTTAAAGTCTATTCTTTAAAATGCCCAGCTTCTCCTTAGGGGCAACATGTATGGCAAAGCACAACTTCTTAGTGTCCTCAATCAAGTGAAGTACAATCTTCTATCTGGCATGGACACATGGTTCTGGCCACCCGGCAGGGAGTCCATCAGTACTAACTCTAGACACCGGAGAGTTACTAGTGTATGAAATTGAGGTCAGAGGAAACTACACCAATATCTTTCAAACATATTTTCGATGTTTTAAATAACTTCTCTTACAGAAGGCAATGCCAGCTTGTTCAGCAGAACTGCTACCTTCCCACTTAATGCTTTTACAGCGGAAGTCAAGACAAGTAATGAAAGACAGACCCCAGGGGCCGACAGTCAGGCCCTCCTACTCTAGTGGAAGAGATAGAATACTTTATATTGTTACAATTGCCTCTGCATCCCTACAAATCTCCATGTTTTCAAGGAGGGATTTCAAAAGGTATAATTTCCGACATTCCTACCCAGAGTTTTGCTGAAAAATAGAATGACAGCAAATAAGCCCGCAAATTATGCCTGGAAAAGGCTTAGCACGGCTATTTGAAAAATATTTGCTTGGGAGCTGGAAGAGGGAACTATGAATCGAGGCTGGCAGCCAAATGTGAATTTTTTAGTTGTTTATATGTACACTGCCTTCTAAGCAGACAAGGATTTGCCACTAAGCCTTTTACTTGTTCCTCACATACCAAAAGCTAACTGTTTCACATACTAGGAAAGTAACAACTTTATTTGCTGATTTCACAACCCAAAGCAGACATTTTAAAAAAGCGGTCATAGCAACGCTGGGTGAATCAGAACCCATCCTTGTTAGTCAGACATACTGTGGGAAAAGGCAGCAGTTGGAAACAGTCTTGAATTCTAACTACTAAAAGCCATACTAATTCCCGCGGGGCCCTGACTTCTGGTCCAAGGTTTCTCACTGGCTGTATCCTGTCCGGCAGTGCCAGAGCCTGTGCTGCAAGCAGAGCCCGTGCAGAAGGCGAGCGAGGAGAAAGGCAGAGCTGCTCAGTTCCAGCTCCTTCCACACACCACAAAACGCCATCTCTCGCCTCCAGCCTGAGGCAAGGCACTCCTTTTTAGGTGGTAAAATAAGCCTTCCAATACACCAGAAGAAATAGCTTGGAGTTTGAAAATACACAAGCATATTTTAATAATTACATTTCTATTTTTCAAGTTCTCTTAATACAAACAAAACAAAAATTCTTTTGCTCATGTTCAGACATGACTAAGTTAATGACAATGGGTATAAAATGTGACACATGCACACTCCTCCCTTAACCCTTGGTGAGCATCCTCAAAAGCGATTCACTGCTACCCATTTCTTATCTATCCTTCCAAATAGATTTTATGTCTGTGTCAGCAAGCATCTCTTCCTCCTCCCATTTAAGACACAGTTGTGGGCATATTGCACCCATTGTTCTACGTCTTGCTTTTTTCACTTAATATCTTGGAGACAGCTCCATATTTGCACAACGGGATTCCACGTCATTTTTTTTAAACGCTATGGTATATGCTACGGGTTGGCAAACTACCGCTCATTGGCCAATCTGGCCCTCTGCCAATTTTTGTAAATATAATTATACTGGGACACAGCCACATTCATTTGTTTACATATTGTCTGTGGTTACTTTCACGCTATAAAGGCAGAGTT
This sequence comes from Pan troglodytes, assembly GCF_028858775.2. Classification (NCBI taxonomy): domain Eukaryota; kingdom Metazoa; phylum Chordata; class Mammalia; order Primates; family Hominidae; genus Pan; species Pan troglodytes. The sequence goes on from NC_072404.2 coordinate 11,623,847, forward strand.
AGGTAGCTGGGATAGATACCATATGGTCCGCAAAGCCTGAAATATTTACTACCTTGCCTTTTACAGAAAAAGTCTGCTGACCCCTGGTATGGATGTTTACAGAAAAAGTCTGCTGAACCTCAGTATGGATGCTGACCCCCCGGTATGGACCTCCACTGTACTGAGGTACCAAAATGTACTGAAGTTGTTCCCTGCTGATGGGTATTGCATTGGATTTCCTTAAGAATAAAATTAAACTCCTTTAATGCTAAGAAGCTCCAAGACATTTGAGGAAGGAAAGAGCAGGAACTAGCTAGGAAGAAGCCGGCATGAAGAAGCCAAGCTTAAAGAGGGAACTTCAGAGCAAGCTACAACCTCCCCAAGTGTCAATTCCTCTTTTTAGAGGAAGTAAGAAGGGAACTGTAGGTCTTTTGAGAAGAGGAAATTCCCCTTTGCTATATCAAAGCTGCTCCCTGTGCTTGTGTTGTTCTCAAGTTAGGCAAGACTGCCTGAAGCATACTGTGACCAAATTAGGAAGCAAGAAGGCTGATGTCTCTAAAGCTGGTCACCCATGGCCAGGCCGCCCAGGCATGCAAAGACAGAGATGGACGCGGGTAGAGACTCTCTGGCCAACAAGGAGATGCTATTTGCTTAAGAAATCAGCCTTAAAAATGACACAACGAAAATTAATAACTGTTCTATAAGATGGAATTCACTTGCTGTTGTTGACCAAAAAAACAAAGGCTTCCAACATTTCCACAAGCAAAGAACATGAGAGGAGCACAGTGAGACGAATGCTCCCAGGCATCATGGGTTTATTCCAAAGGCAGTAAAGGTCTTGGAAAGTGCCAAGGAAATTATACCACTTGGCTCTTTGATAGATTAAGATAGTCAGTTTTACACTATTGAGAAAAGAGGAATCCAGAAAGGTCTTACTAAAAAGGGCATTTTGTAAACTTTCCATTTTAGGACTGCCTACTCAATTTATTTGCTGGAACAGTTTTCAAACAAGTCTTTCAGCTTCAAAACAAGGTCTAGGTATGCAGTACTTGAATCATTCACACTGAGCTTGCTTCAGCCACTGCTACTCAATGATATTCTCTTTAAGGAATGACTTCTGAGTTAACTTTTGATTCAGAGCCAATGAGCTCAGAATCTATTCTGACCACGAGCACTATCTGGGTAATAACATTTGACCTTGAAAATCCCTGCTTTCCTCCAAAACTTCCAGATCAGCAAGATTCTTGGACACAATTTTTATTCCCTTGGCAATGTGCTTAGTTCAGTTCCAACATCTGCTATGAGATCAGACAGTCAGAATTAAGGTAAATTTAAACGACAAAACAAATCTCAGTTCTAGTTTATAGGAAAACCTTCAAGGGCTCCAAGCCAAAGGATGAGGCCCACTTGTGGCGCAATTTGAGGACCTGCCTGCCCTGGAGCAGAGATGTGTATGGTGGCCATGCCCTTCAGCCTATGGAAAGTACATTCTCTGCAGCTGCGTAGCTTGTGTTGGGCTGGTCTCCTGGTCTGCCAGGGTGCACTGGGCAGAAATTTTACAGCCACTCTCTCAAAGTGTTCTAGGTGTTGTCAAAATAGCTAAGCATTTGCCTACTAACTACTCCTGTTTTGATTTTGAACATTTATTTATAATCATCTAAAGGACCCAAGCATTTTATAGAAAAGACAATATACTTTCCAAAGACCCTGGTTAACTGACATACAAATCCACCAACTAAGAACTGTATTTCTATTAGTTAAGGCTTCTGTGGCTCAACTTTAACTAAGCCAAAAAATACACTAATGGGCCAATGGGGACACAGATGGGTTAGGGAAATACCCCTGAACCCAAAGTTCATATATAACCAAGAAGTTCAATGACTTCAAGCTATACGAAGTTAGCACTTAACCTATCCACGGTTCTTCATCTGTACAACAAGCATGTCTGGGTTATATGACCTCCTGGGTCCGACTTATAAATCTAACATCTACAACTCCAAGTCAAGAGTACCAAATACCAATATACAAAACCACCTGCGCAGACCCAGTGCAGCAACTTGTACCAAGGTTTGAACCACACATTCACACGTCCAGCAGCCACAGAGACGAAAACAACACGCCAGCCTGTCCTGACCTCACACTCCCCAGTCTGAGGGCCCGGCAGAAGCGCCACATCGCCTTCCTCTCCTGTTTTTTCTTATGGCTGCTGCTGCCTCGGAGCCCGGACTAAGCAAGGCTGTAGGCACGGGGTGAGCACGGTTGCGCCTACTGCTGAGAGTGCCTCTCCCTGCCGGTCTCCTGCTCTCTCTCTGCAGAGCAGAAGACACCGCAGCTATAGACAAGTTCTATTGCCCTTTTATGGTAGAAAAATGAATTGCTTGCTAGCAGTGGTGCCGAGAGAGATGACAGAATGGAAAGTTGTCATTTGTTGTGGTTTTGGCAGCCACAGAATAGTGTTCTCCCCTAGTCATCCTCGGATGGATGGTGCACACCAGGCATTCACAGAGGGAAAAGCAAAACCCCTGGTCAAACTGTTCCCTTATGTGTTCTTCCCTTGCTTTGCCTGTAAACGGATGTGTTTATTTAGGAACAGTGTCAAGCCCCATTGTGGAAACGTACTTTTTACAAAACAAGGTATCAAAAGGCTGTTTGTGTTGCACTGAAAGACTAAGCAGAGGTGCCACAGAAAACATGTTTCCCGTCAGAACGCATCCAAGGAACAGACTTCATTTCCTCGCACAACAAGGATGTAGGACTAGGCTGGGCAGGGAGGGGACCCCACTTGAAGGAGGGGCTGTGGCTCTCAGCACAACCCAGCACGGCCTTGATCCCTGACTCCCAGGAGGCACGGAAGGACAAGAAAGCAGCCACCAGCTCTAGACAAATCCAGCCCAAGGGGAAACACACTGACATCCACAGTCCATGTGATGACGAACAGCAGTTGGTACCGCATGGCTTTAAATTGTTTGTATTTCTGTCAGGAGGCCCATGGAAAAAAAGCAGGGCTCTCAGCAGCTGGGAAAACATGTTGCAAAAGGAGAATTAAGCAATTCTCTGTATGCACATCACAGAGAAATTAAGCTGATCTGAGTGAGAGAAATTAAGCTTATTCAACATGCCTTCGGCCGGAAAACAAGCCTTTTTAAATGAGTGGGAAAAAACTTGTGAAGGTTACATGGTTTCCTCCTTATGTAAAGCACCTGAGGACTAAAACAAATTCACTGGCCGGTGGGAATGCGGCAAAGCAGCAACTGCCCAGTGATCTACTCCAGGGCAGCCACACACACCACAGGAAGGAGGAGCAGGCCGGGGCAGCCTCCTAGACACGCGTGCCCGAGATTGTGTCCGATGGTCTCGCATCGACCGCTCTTCACCAAAGCCTCTTCCTTGGCTGCTGCCATCCTCGCTTTTGACTGCTGCCCCACGTCTCCCCTCTTGCCCCCAACCTGCCCTTAGAACCAGGTTCCTTCAGGCCAAATCCCACCTAGGTCTTCTAGAAAATGGGAAAAGTAATCACAGCAAATACCTGCAACATTGTACGAACGGGCTCTGGGAGGGCTGTAGGAGGACCGCGTGTCCCCAGGTTACTAGAAATGACTTGCCATAGTAACTACATTGGCAAGGTGTTCCAATTCCCTTGATATTCTATATCTGATCTCTCCCTCCCTCCCACTCCCTTTCAAGGATCTACAAAATTCACCCTCCCACAAGCAGCATGTGATCCCACTGTGTCCCTCCATTACGCCAGCAATAGCTCCAGGGAGGGGGGTAGGGGAAGTCTCCAGAATAAAATCCACCCTCCTTGTTTTGTTCTGCACTGCAAAGCCCTCAACAGGGTCTATTTATCTTCAAAGTCCTGCTTCCTTCTGCTCTGGACACACCTGTCTACTTGCTGACCCTTCACCCAGCTTTGCTCGTGTCATTCTCTGGGCCTGGAGTAAAGTTCTCCCCATCTCCGCCAATAAGACCCCACCACGGCCTGGTCAGGCCCAGACCCATGTCGCTCATGCAGAGCCGCATGTTCCTCACAGCAGTCACCATCACTCTCTCATCCCACTGATGGTCAGTTAGGGCCGTGGTTGCCCTTTCTCTTTCTTACTCCCTTTAGCACAGAAATGCTCAATACATATCTGCTGAACGAATGACCAGACTTCAACCAAAGCAGAAATCAGCCCACATGTCTCCATATAGGGAGATGACAGGCAGCTGGTAATGATCGTGTTTAGAGGAGAAGATGAAGTGTCAGGCAAGGTGAGGGGCCAAACCCTCATTGGCCTCTTCTGTACCATGGCTGGGCTAAGGCTTATTCTTTTGTTTGTTTAAAGAGATGAGGTCTTGCTATGTTGTCCAGGCTGGCCTCAGCCTCCTGTGCAGCTGGGACTACAAGTGCGCACCACCACTCCCAGCCTGGGGAAAGGTTTTGATGGAGTCCAGAGACAGAAGGTGGGGAAGGGAAGAATCTTTACAAGCAATTTGAGGTGCTTAGGATGCAAGGGTGCTCGCCTGGAGAAGACAGAAGCTAGGAGCACAATAGGTTAGGTCAGAGTAGTAGGTGCTGGCCTTGAGGGTGAAAAGTAGGTTTTTATGGGAGGCAAGAAGGCCTTGAAGCTAAGAGGGCTGTGGGAACACGAGATGTTTTTAGCTGCAAAGTCTAACAGAGCAGGGGAGTGAAGGGCAAAAGGACAAGCTGTAGTCAAAGATAAGAGAGGAAGAAATTGTGATCTATTTCACTCTCTTTGGGCTAGAATCTGGATCAGCTTCTCAGACACAGGCAGCTTTTGAAACTTAAAATGCTTTTCATACAAGCTTCTGATGGGAAATAAAACTGAAAAAAAAAGTACTTTTATGAGGCTATGGGGATTTCATCTGAGAAACTCTCTTAGCCTGTTTATTTTTGAAAAGCAAATGCCAATCCTAGTTTTAAAATCTTCGGTTTTCTAGAAATCACAGTGTTTGGGCTAGAGGGACACTCAAAAGGTCATGTGGGCTCTCTTCTGGTTGCAGCTGGACTGCATGTAAGCAGTTGTACTGGAGCAAGGAGGGTCTGTTACAGGCTGTACAATGCTCTCAACACAGAACCCCAGGCTTCCTGGGAACCCAATTCATCAGTTACAATGAAGTCCAGTGAGCTGTCTTAGATTCTTTTATACACACACACACACACACACACACACACATGCATGCATGCTGGAGTACAGTGGCACGATCATGGTTCACAGTGGCCTCGATCTTCTGGGCTCAGGTGATCTTCCCACCTCAGCCTCCCGAGTAGCTGGGACTACAGATGCACAGCACCATGACTTACTAAATTTTTTTCTATTTTGTGTAGAGACGAGGTTGTGCTTTGTTGCCCAGGCTGGTCTTGAACTCATAACCTCAAGTAATCCTCCTGCCTCATTCTCCCAAAGTGCTGGAATTATAGGCATGAGCCACCGCTCCGGCCTCTTGGATTCTTCATAGGTAGTTTAAGTCTGTTTTCCCAGAGAAGCTGGAAAACACCAGGTCCCTACCACTTATATAGAAGAATCTTGTGCAGAGAAACTACACAGGAAGCCTTCCCTCCTCTAGGATGAAGAGCTCTTTAACCTTCCCACAAAAAGCTGTTCACATTTTCCTGTTATGTTGCACATTTTCTCATCTCTTAAAAAACTGAACAAGCCACAAAACAGGACATTCGAATAAGGGTCTTTCCGGTCCCCAAGAGTGAACTGGAAAGCAGCAAAGCAAACCAAAACAATGAGAGCACAGATAAAGCTAACACTGAAGACAGCTAGAGTTTTTGACTTGTTTTTTTTAAAACTAACTTTTTATTGTAGAAAATTTTAAACATATACAAAAGCAGAGGATGTAATGAACCCTATGCACCCATTATCGTGTATAATAATGATCGACTCATAACCAATCTGAGCTTATCTATACCCTACCTGTTCACTCATCCCTCCTCCTTCAGTATAATTTTGAAGCAAATCCCAGATTACAAATCTTTTCATTTATAAATATTTCAGTTTGTATCCGTAAAAGATAAAGACTCTTGAAACTAATGCAGCATATCAAAATTACACCTAAAAACACAAATAACAATGAGAAACCCTAGATTTGACTCCTGATGCTGTCACTTACTAGCTGTGTGACTTTGAGCAGATAAGGAGTAAAAAGCCCCTAAAACCCAGGAAGAGTTTTATTAGCAAAAACCTAGACCTCAGCCTGTTTTAACTATGATGCCAGACTCCCTGCTCAAGCTATTCTTCCCATACTGACCCTGATGATCTGACAGAATTGAACACTAGCTTTTTGTTGTGTTCCTCACCCACTACCTCAGCAGATTGGATTTTGTTTCTCATCACGGCTCTGCATTACCAAGGATATTCACAGTCCATCTTCCCAGGGGAATTGTACAGAAACAGAGCACAAACTGTTATTTAGTTTCAGAAGAGATGGCAGGGACTGCTGCCTTAGCCTGTTACACTGGACATGAAGGGCAGCAGGCTTTCTGGGGCTGGGTGGTTGATTCCACTTGCAGTGATGTACTGGCCACAGATACAGACACACATTTTCTAACTGTGGTCTGTGGGAAGGCCATGTGGCCTCTGGGGACTGGAGATGTGACAGAGACACTCTGCATTCTTTATCTTTGTCTCAAAGTCAGGGAAGACACTGAGGAATAAAAGGCCTTTTACGTTCTCAGCTACCACATTGCAACTGGAATCTGACCTTGAATTCAAGAATAAACACAAGAAATTCCACCCAACAGCAGCTTCAGCTTAGGCTTTGCTCTCATCTTGCTCGATGCCCTAAACACTCCTCTTTGCTACTGTTCCCCTTCTCCACATTCCCTGCCCTGACACAGACACCCACGGGGACAGGGGGTGTTTTCATGCTTGTGGTATTACCATAGCAACAATTTCTCTTCTACCTGGAAGGCTGGAAACCCTGCAGTGCTCTGTGCTGAGAATGCAAAGAGGGAACACTATCACTTTGCACCTCAGCACACACCACAAGCCGCACACGTGCACTCACACACAGCCCCTTCTCAAGGACATCACAATGAGATCATGACAACAAATCAGGATGCTGACACCTAGCAACACAAAATCAGTGCAATGACAAAAAGGAGGTAAAACATTTCTTATAAAAAGATATTTTGTAGGTATCAATTCTTGAGGGATTTTTATTGTGAAATTTCTAACATGCATCTCTCCCTTGATGAGGCCACAGACACAGAAAAATGTCATTAAATTATTTTAGTAAAATATACAAAGGAACTTAATAGGTGGTGTGTGGTTTCTAGAAAGAGGGCCACTCCAAGCTTCTGATCCCCACAGGCTGTGACAAGCCTGAGAAGCAATAGCTAACTAGTACACAAAACCACAAAAAGAGCCACTATATTTTAATTAAGTACCCATAGAAACTCGTTAAAAATCCACAGAGAATCTTTTTCTGTGAGTACTACAGTGTGTTTTAGTAGAGACCAAAAATAACAACAACAAAGAGACAAGTAGGTGTGTCCTTCCACAAGGACAGTCCAAGGTGAGCAGCCCTGGCATCCAAGCCTGCCCGCTGCCGTGGGTGGGCAGGATGACCAGTGCCCTCCCAGTAGGACAAAAACTCATGCCCAATGCACCAAGAAGACAAACCCCGGATTTCCATCTCTCCACTGCGACTAATTCGGAGTTCTCTAGTATAGTGTATCACCGTCTTTGTTTCTAGGCCCCTCCTGTACTCATTTCTTTTGAATGTCATCCCTGAGATTCTAAACCTTCTGAGTAGGAGTAAGAAATCAACATGAAACCTGAGAGAAGGAGCACAGCAGTGCTGTGGACAGAGAGTGCAGACCCTGAGAGTGGGAGCACACACACGACGGCCTCCCCCAGCACGTGGCTCTCCCCAGGTTGCACAGGGCCTTTCTCTGAACTTGAATAACGTGGACTAAAGGAGAGCTGTCATTTCTTATAGAATGTATCAGTTAGCAAAAAAATCAGGTTGAAAAATCTACCCCTTTACATGGCAGAACACTGGGGAGCTGGTAGAAATGAGTTGAGTGGTGAGTGATGAGTCATCTTCTGCTCCCTGATGGGATTTTCCACCTGCCCACTTTAGGGGAACTCCATGCTCTTGTGGCAGCAGGTTCACAAAACTGGAGGCAGTTCCCCCTTTCTAGGATCTCCGTTCATCTCCTGAGGCCGCACATCTGCACACACCATCCTCACTGGGCAGCTACTACTTCGTGACACAAAGTGCCAGGCACCGCACTTGACGCTTTACCCACGCTGTTTCCATTGGTTTTGCACAAAAGCTCTACGAGGTAGGTGCAACCGTTCTTATTGTACAGGGAAAGGAAATGTGGCTTAGGGAGATCAAGTATTCACCCTATGTCACAAAGCTAGTGAGTGGAGGAGCTAGAATTAAAGCATAAGTGGGTTTAATATCAAAATCCCTTGTCTTAACCACTGAGCTATACCGTTTCCCTCACTGTGATGCAGCAACAGCCAGGCATTTCAATGCCATTCATGGCCTCACAGCACCCAGTGCTGTGCAGAGCTGCACATCAATCAACACTTCTCACGTAAGGGCTTCAAAAGAACTGTTGAAACAGACAACTTACTATAAAAGCCCAGCAAAAGACGTGTCCCAAACAATGCCTCTTCATGTGAATGGAACAGGAGGTTCGTGACTGGTCTCCTGAGAAGGTGGAAACACTAATCCAGGAAGGCAGCTCAGGACCAGAAGGGAGCACCAGGATGTTGTCTGGGACAAGGAAGAGTCAGGCCCATTTCCTAGGGATCAGGGAGGTCGGCAACATCTGAGGCCCCAGGTCGCTGCCGGGTCCTCGGAGCCCACGCTGACTCTAGACTTCCTTGGCTCTGAAATGCAGGTGGGTGTGGGCTCTGCCACCTGCCGGGGGGTCAGCAGTTGCCTCTGCGAGTTTCGAGGGGAGAAACCTGAGGGGCTGCAGCAGCCCTGCAGAGGGAGTGGGAGTGGCAGCATAGTCCATGTTCACTCACAGCTCCCAGCCTCCTCCAAGGCGGGCCAAGGGGAGAGGCAGGTGCTTCTACCATTAGCGTCTGACATGAGGGATAAAGCAGCTGAAATACAGGGGTAAAAAACTATTTCCGTAGGGCCAAGCAGAAACAAAAATAAAATTTTTATTCATATTGGCGTTTTGTCATAATGCGTATGTATTTTTACCTTTCCCTATTTCGGGTTGTCAGCTCTCTCCCTTCTGAATAATCACTGAAACAGCAAGCATGTATTTGACTCTTAATGGGAAGGCAGGGTGGGAAGGGAGGCAAGCAACATTTGCCTTTTATTATTTTTCTTCTTCTTTAAAAGAATCTAACGAACACATCTACTCTATGCTGTATTTACTGTGCTTCAACAGCAGGTAAGGGAAGAGGATGTGCTTGCGTGTGTAATTAACCAAAACCTTCCCAGGATCAAGAAGTCTGTGATGAACAGATTCACTATGCTTTTAAATTTTAAAAAGTGAAATTTTAAAAAGTGAAAACTGACAAAAGTACTCAGACACAAGTAGAGTTAAAAATTCTGAAGCCTCCTTGCTATGACGCCAGCCCTGCTCAGTACTTGATGGAAGGGAGGCTCACAGGGATGGTGTCTGCGACCCACTCTGAGGCTGTTTTAAGGCAAGGAGGCTTCCCTTTGAGTTCTCAGCTCTGCCATTTACCATCACTTGACTTTAAGCCAGTATCTATTTTGTAGGGCTGCTGTGGGGACCAATATGAGCTGAGAGCTCTGCCAGGCACCCTACATGATATACCTGGAAGGGAGCGTCCTTCTGCGGCCTGAACCTGAAGCTCTTCAGAGGGACCCATGCTGGGCTGTGAAGGAAGTGACTCACCTTGGAGGAGCAAGGGCAGGTCACATTCCATGATGAGAAATTCTCACACCACCCTCCTTCATATTTGACTCACATCATGCAGCATGGACTTCCACTCCAGTAAATGAGTCCTCATTTGTGGGCTTAAAAATCTTTTTGTTACCCAGCTATTTGCTTCTTGTCAACGCTACTTCCTGAATAAAGGTCTTCCCTGATAGTAGGAACAAGCGGCCCAAGCTTCATTCATCTCTAGATAAATGTGAAGGCCTGTGCTCAGCACAGGAGTCAGCTGACTGGCTGGGCCCCAAATTAGAGTGCTGTTAATAAGTGCCAACCACCCGCCATCACAGCTGGAGCTGCCCTGGCACTGATAGCTGGTCCACACTCATTTACATTCTCTTCACGCAGCCATGCAGCTACTGTAGGAGGCTGCAGATGCCTGTTTTTTAACCAACAAACTGGTTCACTGCAGATGTGAACTTTGGTTGTACTTCACGGCTGTAAAGTTAAAAACAGCAAATGCTACAAAGAATAGGATGGGAACCTAGAAAGGGCAGAAAAACAAGCAGGGAAGAAAGCTGGCAGGTGAGAAAGGATAAATAAATACAAGTGACATTGGGAAAAGATGGGTGGTTACACAACCACACACACATTTGCAGTTTCCACGAAAAGACTACACCAGATGTTCTTCAGTTACTCTGATTAAACTCTCACCACCTGATGGTCTCTCGTCGTTAGTGCTTGCTTCATGAGTGTGCCTAAACCTCCACCTTGTGGCCCTAAGTTTCTGGAAAACTTGACTTACACAGCTCTGAGTTTATAAAGCAAAGTTATGGCTGTGGCAAGGCAGAAAAGACTCAACAGTGAAACTTGTGACCCTAAGAATACATATTCCAGAAGCATCACCTTCAAATCTCCTTTTATGTAACACTCTTCAGTCTCACACCAAACACACCCAATTCATTCCTAAAAGCAGCACACTGAAAACAAACTAATGAATTCTTTATCTGAGAACACACAAGGGAGCTGAGAGCCTTGACAAAAGCATTCCATCATATCAATGAAACAAAGACTCTCTCCATTTCATCAAAGATACAGTGTCTTATTCTTCAGGGATTCCAGAGGAATGATTCCAGCCATTCAAGTCCTCCTCCAGAGACGGCATTAATATAAACGCCTCATTTCAGAGTGACAAGTTCCTGAAAAGCCAACTGGAATTTATATTACTGGCAAAGACACTGCAATGAGAAAGCAGGTGCCCTTAGTCTCACACGGGTCAAAATTAGCTTGTGGCTCATGTCTTAAATATCAGGAATCCTCAAGGATTAGCGACTGCTTTAGCCATCTTGCTAGAAAGAATGGCATAAGGAGAATTTGCACAACTGAGAAAGGTAAAAGCGTATGCGCTAATAACACGGACTTCTTAGATAAAGTCTAAATGCACGTAGCGATTTGCTTTGGTACTGAGCCTGGAAGAACTGTGTCAATTCTGCTTACAAAACAGTGTTTTGCTGACACACACTTTTCAAACACCCAAGAGGAAGAAAACCCTTTCCTCATGGAGCATCTGTGCCACCTAGTGGCAACTCGTTCCACAGCCCACAAATAAGGACAGAAGATTTAGGCATAAACTCTCCTTTCTTATCCAAAGGACAAGGTGGGGACTTCTCTCATTCCTCTGGTGGTCACTGAGCCAGCTCCACCAGACCGTCACTGCCTCAGGTCCCCATATAACATTTTTCACTTTATTTTCCATGATGGGCCAAACACCTACAATCCTTACCCTAACATTAGAAACTAAAATGTGAATGCTGTTATCCATAGGTGAAAGTCAAGTTCTGAAACATACTGTAATCCATCATGTAATCATAACACACATTCTCTCCACTGCAAAACGCTGCTGAGGGGCATAAAAAGATGCGAATAAATGAAAAAACATACTTTAAACTTAGCATGGCCCAGCATTTCTAAGCTAATAATAATCTCCCTGATGGGCACCTTACCCCTCTCCTCCTCTTTTCTCCTTTTGCTGCTCATTTCAGACTCCAAAATCTTTTTCCAGCCTAGATCTCTCCCTGTGTTACTGACCCAGATCACTGATCTAGGGTCACTGATTTATGGAGCACCTACTATGTGCCAGGCATTGTAAAAACACGTACACACTGGATGTCTCCCCTAAAAACTCAATATGTCCAAAACAAAAGTAATCTCTCCTCAATCTTTTGGATTCCATTTCCAGTTTTGTAAACAGCATCATCAACTACATAGTGGTCCAAACCAGACACGCCTGTGAGACCTCTGGCTTTCTCCCCACCTTCACATGCAACACATCACCTTCTAATCCTCTACCTCTCAAATCTGCTCCTGTTCTCCAACTCCAAGGGCAGTTATGGTCCTTATGATCCTTATCAGTCAGGATGTGCTAGGTTATGCTGCTGGAACAAACTCAAACCTCAGTAGCTCAAAACAGACTTTGTTCTCACTCATGCTGCACATCCCTCTTGGCAGAGGGAAAAGAAAATGAACCATATGCCCTTTAAAAAAAACTGCGGTAGGCTGGGCACGGTGGCTCACCCTGTAATCCCAGCACTTTGGGAGGCCAAGGCGGGCAGATCACCTGAGGTCAGGAGTTCGAGACCAGACGGACCAACATGGAGAAACCCCGCCTCTACAAAAATACAACATTAGCCGGGCGTGGTGGCACATGCAGGTAATCACAGCTACTCGGGAGGCTGGGGCAGGAGAACTGCTTGAACCCAGGAGGCGGAGGTTATGGTGAGCCAAGATCATGCCATTGCACTCCAGCCTGGGCAAGAAGAGTGAAACTCCATCTCAACAAAAACAAAAACAAAACAAAACAAAACACCACTTTGGGAGGCCGAAGCAGGTGGAGGATCACGAGGTCAGGAGATCAAGATCATCCTGGCTAACATGGTGAAACCCTGTCTCTACTAAAAATGCAAAGAATTAGCCGGGCGTGGTGGCATGTGCCTGTAGTCCCAGCTATTCAGGAGGCTGAGGCAGGAGAATCGCTTGAACCCGGAAGGTGGAGGTTGCAGTGAGCTGAGATTGCACCACTGCACTTCAGCCTGAGCAACACAGCGACACTCCATCTCAAAAAAAAAAAAAAAAAAAAAAATTGTGGTGAAAACACACAATACAAAAACTACCCAATTAACACATTTTTAAGTGTACAAGGTCTGTTAGCAAAATGTTGTACAGCTGATCTCTAAACAACTTCATCTGGCATGACCGAAACTTCCCACTGCACAGTGACTCCCCACTTTGCCTTCTCCCAGCCTCTGGCACCCAGGGTTCTACTTTGTGTTTCTATGAGTCTTTAGATCCTGCATTTAAGTGGAATCGTGCAGTATCTGTCCTTCTATGACTGGCTAATTGCACTGAACACAATGTCCCTCAAGGTTTATCTGTGTTGTTAGTATGTGCCAGGAGTTCCTTCTTTTCAAAGGCTGCATAACATACCAAATTTTAACCATTCATCTGTTGACGAACATGTCAGTAAGTGGTTTCCATCTCGTGGCTACTGTGAATAATGCTGCAATGAACACAGGAACATGCTGAGATCCTTTCTCAAAGGATCTCAATTCCTTTCCACCGGCTGCCTTTTCACTCTGTTGATGGTTTCCTTTGCTGAAAGCATCTTACTAGTCACTTGCCTGTTTTTTGCTTTTGTCACCTTGTTTTTGGTATTATACCCAGGAAATCATTGCCAAGACTGATGTCATGAAGCTTTCCACCTATGTTTTCTTCTAGTTTTTACAGTTTCAGGTCTTACACTTAAGTCTTTAATCCATTTAAAGAGTTGATTTTTGTGTTAGATATGAGATATGGTATCAGCATCTAAGTTCATTCTTTTGCATGTGGATATTCAGTTTACAGAGCACCATTAATCAGAGACTACCTTTTCCCCCTGTGGGTGTTCTTTGCACCCTTGTTGAAGATCAGCTGATCATAAATGTGTGGATTTATTTCTGAGCACTGTATTATGTTCCACTGGTCTACATGTCTGCCTGTTTAAATTACTGTAGCTTTGTAATATGTTTTGAAGTCAGGAAGTGTGAGGCTTCCAGCTTTGTTCTTCTTTCTTAAGACTGTCTAGGATATTTGGGATCCTTTGAGGTTCCATATGCATTTTAGGGATGTCTTTCCATTTATTTATGTCTTCTTTAATTATTTCAGCAGTTTTTTATAGTTTTCAGTGTATAAGTCTTTACCCACTCCTTGGTTAAGTTGTTCCTAAGTATTCCAACTTTTTTGATGTATTATAAATTAGATTTTCTTAATTTCTCTTCTTGGAGTGTTTGCTAGTGTACAGAAACGCAACTGATTTTTATGTGCTAATTTTGTATCCTGCACCTTTACTGAATGTATTAATTCTAACAAGTTTTTTGTGGAAATTGCAGATTTTTCTATGTATAAGATCATGTTATCTGTGACCTTGCATGGATATAGATGCTTTTGCTTTTTCCTGCCAAACAGCTCTAGCTAGGGCTTCCAGTGTTATGTAGCATGGAAGTGGTGACAGTGATATCCTTGCCTTGTTCCTTAGTAAAAAAAAGCTTTTCGGTGTGTGTGTGTGTTTTGTGTTTTTTTTGTGTGTGTGTGTGTGACAGAGTCTCACTCTGTCGCCCAGGCTGGAGTACAGTGGCACAATCTCTGCTCACCGCAACCTCCACCTCCCTGGTTCAAGCGATTCTCTCCTGCCTCAGCCTCCCAAGTAGCTGGGATTACAGGCGCACGCAACCACACCCAGCTAAATTTTTGTATTTTTAGTAGAGACAGAGTTTTGCCATGTTGGCCAGGCTGGTCTCGAACTCCAGAATTCAGGTGATCCACTTGCCTCAGCCTACCACAGTGCCAGGATGACAGGTGGGAGCCACCATGCCCAGTGTGTTTAGTTCTCATACTTTGTGAATTTTCTTGCTGTTTGTGATTTCTAAGTGTATCGCCTTGTGGCTGGAAAAGATACTTGGTATGATTTTGATCTTAAATTTGTTAAGACCTGTATTATGATCTAATATTCTCCATCCTGGAAAATGTTCCATGTGCAACAGAGGAGAAAAAGTGTTTTCTGTGCCTGTTGGCTAGAATATTTTGTATGTGTCTGTTAGGTCTATAGTGTTGTTCAAGTCAGCTGTTTCCTTACTAATCTTCTACCTGGTGGTGCTAACAATGATTGAAAGTGAGGTATTGCAATCTCCTACTATTTTTGTGTTATTTTTCCCTTCGGCTGTCAATATTTGCTTCACATATTTGGGTGCACTGATGTCGGGTGCATATACAGATGGTCTCCAACTTACAATGGTTTTACACTTTTTGACTTTACTGTGGTGTGAAAGTGATACACATTCAGTAGAAACTGTAATTCAAGTACCCATACATTCTCTTTTTCACTTTCAGTACAGTATTCAATAAATTACATGAGATACTCATACTTTATTCTAAAATAGGTTCCTGCAAGAAGATTTTGCTAAATCGTAGGCTAATATAAGTGCTCAGGCTTTTGTTTTCCTTTTTTCAGGAGCTTGCAAGCTCTTGCTTCTTCTGGTGCCTGTCTGAGGTACCACAGGCCCTCTGGAGCTGCTGTAAGCTGCCCAGCTCTTTTTTGGCCTCAGCAGCTCCAAGGCATCTAGAGTAGGTTGGGTTCTGCCAGCAGTGAGTTGGGTGAGACAGAAGCCAGTCCCTCAGGCAGCCCCTTGAGAAGCCCAAATGCTGAACACATGCTCTACTCTTCCCCTGGACCCAAAAAGCAGCCTCCGAGGTGCACTGGACTCTGCCTACTGTACCGTGGGTCCTCTGGGGCAGTACAAACCACCCAGCTTTCTCTTGTTCTCAGCAGCCCCCCAGGGACCTAGACCATGCCAGGTCCCATCAGTGCTTCATCAACTGAGACAGAAACGAGAGTCTCGGGCGGGCCCGAGAAAACCTAGAATGCTGGACTCATGCTCCAACTCCTTCCCTCCCGAGAAGAGCAGGGAGAGGGCAATGAGGAGTCAGTACGTGCTAGTTTCACCATCCCATTTGTCCTCAGAGGTCCCCAACCTGGTGCCCTTTCCTGTGAGACAAGACAGAAACCAGTCCCTTGAGCAGCCTCCTGAAAGGCTGAATATTAGATATATGTTCCAGTCTTCTTTTTCCTCCCCAGAAAGATGCCAGGAGTTGGGAGCTTCCTCCCAATCACATGGTGCTGTGCCAGGGGGAGGAGCTCTGGAGAGCCAGCATCACAAATTCCCCAGCCTTTGATGCAACTGGTTTCTGGATTTCTCACAGAGAGAAATGGTCCTTCCATTGTTGTTGAACTGTTCTCTCTATGGGAAAAAGAGGGTCTGGGGCTTTCTCTTCTGTCATCTTGACATTACCCCACACCACATGCCTTTACGGCTTTTTCTGCAAGTGATCTAACTACTCACATGTTTCACTGACCACAAGAAGCTACATGGCTACCTCCAAGTTCAGCAGGCCATGTATATTCCTCCCATAGACAAACTAAAACATATGTGGTGTTCCTATTTGGGATCTTAAGAGCCCCCTGGGAAGCTCCCACCAACATGCCAAGTTGATACTCACTAGATGCTGTTCCAGACTCATGTGTGCCCTCAGGCTTTTATTTTTTAAATTTTTTTCTTTTAAAGACAGAGTCTTAGTCTGTTGTCCAGGCTAGAGTGCAGTGGCGCAATCATGGCTCAGTGCAGCCTCAATCTCCTGGGCTCAAGTGATTGTCCTGCCTCAGTCTCTTAAGTAGCTAGGACTATGGGCACACACCACCATGCCTAGCTGAGTTTTAAAATTTTTTTTGTAGAGATAGGGTCTATGTTGCTCAGGCTGGTCTCGGACTCCTAGTCTCAAGAGATCCTCCTGCCTCAGCCTCTCAAAGTGCTGGGATTACAGGCATGAGCCACTGGGCAACAAATGCAGCTGCTTTTAAATGTCTTCAGGCTGGGGGTGGTGGCTTACACCTGTAATACCAGCACTTTGGGAGGCTGAGGTGGGCGGATCACTGGAGGCCAGGAGTTCAGGACCAGCCTGGCCAACATGGTGAAACCTCATCTCTACTAAAAATATAAAAATCAGTCAGGCGTGGTGGCGCATACCTGTGATCCCAGCCACTTGGGAGGCTGAGGCAGGAGAATTGCTTGAAGCCAGGAGGCAGAGGTTGCAGTGAGCTGAGATCGTGCCACTGCACTCCAGCCTGGGCAACAAAGTGAGACCCTGTCTCAATATTAAAAAAAAAAAAAAAAAAAAAAAGTCCTCAGAGAATACTGGTCTCTCCTCTTCTTTGGCCTTCCCAATTGTACATAAGCACTTTCACTGGCAGACCTTCTTTGAAACCTTACCAGGAAATGTAGTTCCCAGCTCCTTCTAAGCAACTCATGAAGACCCAAGAGGCTGTGCAGTGCTGTACATTTCTCACCTGGACTACTCAATAGGCAAGTAGACTTTCCTTATATTTTACCTCTCCCCACCTCAGGACAGTGTGCTGCATGGGCCTGCCCCTACTCAGCTTATGAGCCTCCTTCACACTCCTAGCACCAGTAACCGTCCACATTGCTGCCACTCCCGGGGCCTAGAACATTTCTCCATCTCCACTCCACTCCCACCCTTTCCATCCTTTGGCTACTTCCTCCTTATCTGCTGCATCTTAGCGTAGGCATCACCTCCCCAGGCAGTCCAGCACCTGACCCACTGGAAGCACACAAGGGACAGGCTAGCACTCTGCTTTCTTAAGAGCTGCAAGATGCCAGCGACTGTTGTGACAACTGTTAATAGCAACAGCCTGGGGTGCGAACATATAAAATGGCCAGAAATATTAATGCTGAAAACAACAGAAATAAAGTTTTGATCCATTAGTTTAGTTTATTCTTCCTTTTCTAATCTCTACCTTAATTTCTTTACTCTCCCCAAGGCAAAGATATTGCAGCGTTCAACTCTAATCATGCAATTTTAGAAAAATGGCTTAGAGCGTATTTGTCTAGGTGGATGCTAATATTCACTAAAAACTCTAAGTGGCTTCTAAATAGCTGAAAAATTTTAAGACATTCTTAGTTCACAGGGCGCCAAGTTAAAGGGAACAAAGATCTGCAACAGTAATGCACCTAGACAGCTCTGCTCCCACGTAATATAGTCAGTTCTTATGAGGAGAAACAGTCAAGTAAATAACCTACCAGATGTGATGGAGATGCCACTATGATGCCCAGTTCCTTAATCAAAGAAGCGTCGTTTGGACTTTGAAAATGGCAAAAGGTGTGTGTGTGGGGAGTGTGGGGAGGGAGGGGTAGCAGGGGCTATTTGAGCACAGGTGGTGAAGAGAGCAAGCAAGAAAAATGTTGACACAGTGGAAGAAAAACTAAACACTTCCCACTTTACATTATAGTATCTGTCCTAAAGAAGATGATATAAAATAGGAATCCAGAGCTTTGTAACTGGAGTGGCAAGAGTGGCTGCCATCTCAGTAACCATGTCAACCGTTACTCACAAAGTACTCATCCTCATTTGCTTATGAAAAGCAAAGCACTCAAATCCTTCTTATACATCAGCAGTCAGGTAAACAGCAGATATTTGGGCCATGAGGGCAGCCCATAATACCATAATTCAATATACATCTAGAAAAAAATGTGCCTCCCTACCTTTCGGCAGTGAGGATTAGGACAGCTGAACCTCTTCACATCACTGTCCAACAGAGCCGGAAAGCTACAGGACGGGCACCTAGAGTCAGAACAGCAGAAGTGACATTACTTCAAACATTAAAGCCTGATCTGGTTCCAGCTCCATGTGGCTGTTCATATGAAGATGGAGTTTTGAGCTGGACATTCACATCCCCTTTATACTCCTTAGTTTTCCTTAAAAACACAGATTGAACCTCTTCTTTGTGCTGGCTCTTATCAGGAAACATAAGCACCACATGAGGTCCTGACTCAATATAAACCACTCAATAAACACGTCCCAACCTTAATGAGAACTCCTTGCATATACCGATTTCCCTCCAGACCAGGGCACCATGATTGTATCTACGGGCCAGAAGATTAGGGAGTGCCAAGATATGTAGACAGAAGTTTGAGCTACAGTCTGGGCGTGGTGGCTCACGCCTGTAGTCCCAGCGCTTTGGGAGGCCGAGGTGGGTGGATCATTTGAGGTCAGGAGTTGGAGACCAGCCTGGCCAACATGGCAAAACCTCGTCTCTACTAAAAATAAGCTGGAATGTGGTGGTGCACGCCTGTAATCCAGGCTACTCAGGAGGCTGAGGCATGAGAATTGCCTGAACTCAGGAGGCGGAGGTTGTAGTGAGCCAAGATTGCACCACTGTACTCCAGCCTGGGCGACAGAGCGAGAATCCACCTCAAAAAAAAAAAAAAAAAAAAGAAGTTTGAGCTGCAGATTTTTCCATTAATAGAATTACTGGTTACTCAATGGTTCTGAGGTGTAAAAAATAAAAATAAATAAGTAAAATTATTGATAATCTTATTTCTCAGCAAGAAATGTCAAAAAACCTGGAAGATAAACACAATTTTCATCATCTGATGCAAGTGCCCAGGTAGTTTTCACAATGGGGAAGGTTTGGCAGATGGCACGCTCTGCCTGAGAACGAACCTGACAAGCTCGTCGGCGTAGGCTGCTGCGACCTCCTCCTCGGCTTTTCGCTCATAGTACTTATACAGGATGGTCTGGGGGAGCACCTTCTCCAGCTCACTGGTTGGGAACGAACACGTGCAGCTGCCTTCCATGCAGCTGAGCTCCAACTAGAAAAAGGCGAAAAGGCAAAGAAAAAAAATTCAATACCATTTATAGAAAAAGAAAAAGCGTCAGTGGTTAAAAACATAGATCCTGAGACAACATAGCAAAGATCTCTCTGCCTGTTCGTCTCTGAGAAATCACACTTAAATCATGGAAACCATGAAACAAAAATCCAGTACATCTTTGATATCACCAGAGGACCTCTATTAGCCCAAATCACAATCCACAAAGACTGAAAGTGGCGGAAGGGCAAATGGCTTAGCAGACCACACACAGAAGCCCATAGCTTAGGGTCTGAAAAGGAGATGCTGGGGAGAAGTTGTTCCCCTCTACAGATATTAGAAAGCTGGAGACCTTCTGGAAAGCAGAGCTGAGTGGTGGGGAGGGGCGGAGACTCAAAGTAATAAACTGAAAACAGGGACATGGGTGGAGCCTCTAGTTCCTACCCCCTTCAGAAGGAATTGGCTGACTCTGAGAGAAATGAGGAAGAGCTCCTGAACAGCTGGACCACAAGGCTCTGGACTGGAAACCAGTCATAGAGGAGAGCAGAGCTGAGGGGTGGCCTGAAGTCAGAGTCTGAAATGGAGTCTGCATAATGAACAGAGAACTCTCCAGACCTTTCTTCCCCCTCAGTTTCAGAATGTTGGAAAATGGGCTCACACCCACCAGGCAGGAGGCAGACTGAATCACCCCAGGGAAGAGACTTCAGAGCCATTCAGGTTCATAATATAAAAGCTAACTGGCTCCTATGCACCTAGAGTCAAACTCACTGGTCTATAAGCCCCACTAGTCACACAGCTTTCAAACAGCTCTTTAACATGAACAAAAAGTGTCAGACATGAGGAATGCTTCCCACATGAAAGACAAACACCAAAGAAAACAAATGGAAAAAGACGACATCTTAAAAATAACTAGCTAAAATTTATGAGGCATTTACCATGTGTCAAACAATAACTTCATTAAACTCATCACCTCATTTAGCTTTCAAAACAATGCTATGATTATTTCCATTTTACAGAGGAAGAAACAGTGGCTTAAGGAATTTAAATTGCTCAAGATCACAGGGCTAGTATGGCTGATGGGGGCATGGCCCAATGCATTCTGCTTGACTCCAAAGGTCACGCTCTTTGAAAAAACATAAACTTTATTTATTTATTAATTTTTCTGAGACAGAGTCTCGCCCTGTCACCAAGGCTGGAGTGCAGTGGTGCGATCTCAGCTCACTAAGCCTCCCGAGTAGCTGGATTACAGGCACCCACCACCACACCTGGCTAATTTTTGTATTTTTAGCAGAGATGGGGTTTCACCATGTTGGCCAGGCTAGTCTCGAACTCCTGATCTTGTGATCCACCCAACTTAGCCTCCCAAAGTGCTGGGATTACAGGCATAAGCCACAGCGCATGGCCTATTTTTCTTTTTTAGAGATGGAGTTTCACTCTTGTTGCCCAGGCTGGAGTGCAATGGCACGATCTCAGCTCACCACAACCTCTGCCTCCCAGATTCAACCAATTCTCCTGCCTCAGCCTCCCCAGTAGCTGAGATTATAGGCATGCGCCACCAGGTCTGGCTAATCTTGTATTTTTAGTAGAGACGGGGTTTCTCCATGTTGGTCAGGCTGGTCTTGAACTCCTGACCTCAGGTGATCCGCCCACCTCGGCCTCCCAAAGTGCTGGGATTACAGGCGTGAGCCACCCGGGCAAAAAGTCATCTTCTTAATCACTGTGTTAGTTTTCCATTGCTTGCTGGAACAAAATACCACAAACTCAGTGGTGTAAAACAATGTAAAATTCCCATACTGTGTTTGTTATGCTGGTGTCCAGAGAAACTGACTTTGGAGAGAGAAATATGATCTTGTGTAAAGTAAGTTATGTTATTTTAATATATATTTAATCCAATAGGCTGCAAGGTTCTCTCTTTCTGAGGTAACCTTCCCTCTGATTACAAATAAGATGATGAACGAAGCAGGTGCTCCTCTGCGGCTAGGCGTGGGAGTGTGGAAGAATTCTACTGTGCCCTGAAAAGAAATCTGCTGTGCTCAGAGAACCCACATAATCACATACATCAGGTAATGCACACATAAGCATACCAGCAGAATTCCACCTCACCCTCAAAGAGGCACTTACACTTATCTATCAACATGGTCTCCTTAGACTCCAGGAATGTGTCCTATATACATGGGACATATTACACAGTTCTTACCTTTCCAGATCCAAAGACTGCCTCTTGGGCATATCTGATGAGACACTCTTTGCAGAACAAGTGAGCATCTGCGCACTGCGTCAGCTCCTCGAATGGAAATTCCCCATAGCAGCAGCGACACTCAATCAGCTGGCCGTCCTGCAGGCAGTCAAGAAACACACATGAAATGTCCTGCACTTAAGGAGAGGGGGAGCCTTGTCTCCCATCCTCATCTCTCTGCCACCCCCCACACAAATTCTGAGGTAAAGCAACCCATTTTAGGGGCCATAAAACAATGATATGCTGTTTCGTGCTATATAAATCTAGCTCAAGATACTAACACAATATTAATCCATACCTAAAACAGTGAGGTTTTCATGTTTTTTTTCTGGTATTCTTTAGAGTAATTCTTTATATAAAGTTATCATATTCAATCCCATGGTGCAAAGGGAACTAGAACATCTGTACTCAGATGCTAATGTGATTATAAAAAGCAAGGATAAGGAGTACGAGAGATGTTACCCAAAAAACTTTCAAAAGTTGAATTTTGTTCTTTTCATAAGGAGTGTGAATGGGTCATATCGAGGTCTGCGCTTTATTTTAAGGGACTATTGAAGCTATAACTAAAGCAGCAACCTCAAGTAATGTACCAGGCTATTGACTCCTTTTATTAACTATAGCAACTGATCTAATCACCAATTCATTCTTTTTTTTTTTTTTTGAGATGGAGTCTCACTCTGTTGCCCGGAATAGAGTGCAGTGGCACGATCTTGGCTCACTGCAACCTCCACCTCCCAGGTTCAAGCGATTCTCCTGCTTCAGCCTCCCGAGTAGTGGGGATTACAGGCACCCGCCACTATGCCCAGCTAATTTTTTGTATTTTTAGTAGAGACGGGGTTTCACCACGTTGGCCAGGCTAGTCTCAAACCCCTGACCTCGTGATGTGCCTGCCTCGGCCTTCCGAAGTGCTGGGATTACAGGAGTGAGCCATTGCATCCAGCCCCATTCTTTTATTTATTTATTTTTAATTTTTATTAGAAATGGGGTGCTGCTATGTTGACCAGGTTAGTCTCAAACTCCTGGGCTCAAGCAATCCTCCCATTTTGGCCTCTCAAAGTGCTGGAATTACAGGCACGAGCCACGGTGCCCGGCCACCAACCCATTCTTAATACCACATTAGAAAGGGTCAGTAGCCGGGTGTAGTGGCTCACACCTGTTCCCGGCACTTTGGGAGGTTGAGATGGGTGGATCACCTGAGGTCAGGAGTTCAAGACCAGCCTGGCCAACATGGTGAAACCCCGTCTCTACTAAAAATACAAAAATTAGCTGGGCTTTTTTTTTACATACAGAAACCCATCTTGCCCTGAGGTTAGACATATCTCTTTAACTCTAAAGTGATATCTAAGTTGTAAACTTTCCTTTATGAGTCTATCTGATGAATGTCAGGTAATGATTTTTAACAGGAACATCTATTATCTTCCCTTCAATTCTGATTCACTGTGGTATAAGAGTGACTACACTAGATCACGTATCTGACTATAACTTGGCTGAACTGCAAACTCACCAAACAGGAGGTTATCCAAAAACAAATTTGCCATAAAAAATGCTGACAAAACATGGTAAGAGAAAACAGCCCATGAAAATGCCCAGAATAAACAAGGTGAGATTTCAAACTACCTTTTGATACTGTTCTTCATTCATCTGTAGGGCAAGCAAAAAGTCTTCACGCTGAAGAACAAAAAAAGCACACATTCAGACACAAATTTAGTAAAAATGACACTAACCATTTAGTATTTATTTCCATAAACATAACTCCAGTATTGTGATCTCTTCAATTACACAGTTTAGCAGTTCAAAAAGGTTACCTGTGAATAAATTTTAAGTGGATCAGAGAGCTAGAAAATACAGACAATATTTCTGAAGTATGACTCAAAATGTAGAATAAATAAGGGAAAAGGCTGACCCATAAAACACTTTGAACAGCAAAGAATAGCATCAACAAAAACAAACTGAACAAATAAAAACTAAGTTTGGCCGGGTGGGATGGCTCATGCCTGTAATCCCAGCACTTTGGAAGGCCGAGGTGGGCAGATCACCTGAGATCAGGAGTTCGAGACCAGCCTGACCAACATGGAAAAACCCCATCTCTACTAAAAATACAAAATTAGCTGGGCATGGTGGCGTGCACCTGTAATCCCAGCTACTTGGGAGGCTGAGGCAGGAAGATTACTTGAACCTGGGAGGCAGAGGTTGCAGTGAGCCGAGATCGCACCATTGCACTCTAGCCCGGGCAACAAGAGTGAAACTCCATCTCAAAAAACAAACAAACATACAAAAACTAAGTTTAACAACAGACTTCGCTGGTGAGGCTGTGTGGTAGTGGGCACCCTCACACATTACTGGTGAGAATGCAAAACAAGACAACCACACTGGTGGGGCACTGGCACAGAGTCATCAATGCCACTTCCAAGAGTCTAGCCCAAAGATGCACCTGGGCAGAAACAGGGAATGATGTATGCACAAACTTATCATGGCACTATTTATAATAGCAAAAACCTGGAAACAACCCTAAACATCCATCAATAGGGGAATGACTGAATAAACTGTGGTATTACATAAAATGGTATACCAGCCAGTTTCAAAAAGGAAAGAGAAAAATCCCTATGAATTGCTGCAGAGTGACTGCCAGGATGCATGGTTAAATGAAAAATGCAGTCACAGAAGAGTCTGCCAACATTTGGGATTACATTAAATTATTTATGAGACAGAGTCTCACTTTGTCGCCCAGGCTGGAGTGCAGTGGTGCAATCTCAGCTCACTGCAGCCTCGACCTCCCAGGCTCAAGAGATCCTCCCACCTCAGCTTCCCGAGTAGCTGGGACTACAGGTGTGAGCTACTACACATGGTGGCACACACCTGTAATCCCAGCTACTTGGTCTGCTACTATCTGGATAAGAAAGACGGGTAAATAAAAATACATATACTTATTTGCTTTTCCATAAAATAAGGAAAGATAAACCAAAGACTAACAATAATGGTTATATATAAACAAAGCAGGGGGCCAGGTGCAGTGGCTCACGCCTATAATCCCAGCACTTTGGGAGGCCAAGGTGGGGGGATTGCTTGAGGTCAGGAGTTTGACACCAGCCTGGTCAACATGGCGAAACCCTGTCTCTACTAAAAATACAAAAATTAGCCAGGCATGGTGGCGCGCACCTGTAATCCCAGCTACTAAGGTGGCTGAGGCAGGAGAAGCCCTTGAACCCAGGAATCAGAGGTTGCAGTGAGCCGAGATCCTGCCACTGCACTCCAGCCTGGGTGACAAAGCGAGACTCCGTCTCAAAAAACAAACAAACAAAATGCGAGAAAGGGACAGGACAAAAGCTAGATATTTCTGAATATTCCTTGTTTTATAGTTTTTATTTCAGAACTAAAATTTTTACAACATTAGACAAAAAAACAAAACCAATTCTCTAAAAGTTCAAAACAAACAGAAAGAAATAACCAACCCTTTTTTTTTTTTTGAAACAGAGTCTTGCTTTGTTGCCCAGGCTGGAGTGCAGTGGCATGATTTTGGCTCACTGCAACCAACCTCGACCCCCCAGGTTCAAGCAATTCTGGTGCCTCATCCACCCAAGTAGCTGGGATTACAGGTGTGTGCCACCATGCCCAGCTAATTTATTTTTAGTAGAGACAGAGTTTTGCCATGTTGGTCAGGCTGGTCTCTAACTCCTGATCTCAGGTGATCTGCCCACCTCGGCCTTCCAAAGCATGTAATCATGCTGGGATTACAGGCATGAGCCATCCCACCCGGCCAAACTTAAGTTTTTTTAGTCTTGAACTCCTGGCCTCAAGTGATTGCCTGCCTTGGCCTCCCAAAGTGCTGGGATTACATGCATAAGCCACCGTGCCTGGCCAGAAACAAATAAACTTGTTTATCAAGTTAATGGTATAAGCACCGAGATTTATTTCAAATGACTTTAAAATATTTTAAATATTGAATAATGTTATTAATGTTATTAAGAACCAAGACTTTTAGCATCAGAGAAAAGAAAATAAAGTTGGCAGGGCATGGTGGTGCATGCCTGTAACCCCAACAATTTGGGCGGCTGAGTTGGGAGGACGGCTTGAGGCCAGAAGTTCGAGACCAGCCTGGACAGCATGGGGAAACCCAGGCTCTACAAAAAAAGTTAGCCAGGTGTGGTGGTGCACACCTGCAGTCCCAGCTACTCAGGAGGTTGAGATGGAAGGACTGCTTGAGCCCAGGAGGTAGGTTGAAGCAGTAAGCCATGATTGCATCACTGCACTCCAGCCTGGGTAACACATGGAGCTCCTCTGTCAAAAAAGAAAAGAAAAAAGCAAAGAAGGCACTTTGGAAAATTGTTGAGTCCAGGTCTGAGAAAGCAGAAGCTGAAATGGGGTCATTTGGCTGTGCCCAAAAGCAAAGATGTTGTCAGAGACTACAGGGGTCAGGTTAAGAGAGACTAACTTGAAGGGGCAGCCAATAGTCAGAGATGGGACAATGTGAATATCACCAAGAATAAAAGACTACAATGAACTACATTCATCAATTTGCCAATACTTTAAATACTTATCTGATAAGATTGGTGATATCAATGAATGTCATTCTATAACAGATGGATCAAAACAATAAATTCTAATTTCTGCTTAAAATCTAGAATTTTGGTCAAAAATAATCACTTCATTCATTTTTGAGAAAATGCCTGCCAAATACCTATTTTGAATAATCATAGTTTTTCTGTCACTTTTTTCCAAGTAAAAAGTGGCCAATGCAGCTGCTTTGTGGCTCAACTGCATAAGTGCTTTCCTCATACCTGGATATAAGACAAGCTTCATATCCTGGGATGTGGCAGAAGCACTTTATGAAGACTTCATTTTATTACACAGAATATTGAAAAGATGTTTTCAACGGTCAAAACTTGGTAAAATAATTTTTACTGCTTTATCAAAGACATTTTCAGGTGAAACTGGTGTGTCTCAAAAATGTAAGTGCATGGTGGTGAAGAAAACAATGATTATGAGGATGGCTCTATGCCACTGGCCTGATTCATGCCAAGGCACCACTGCTTTTGTTCTGCTGGTACAAATTCAATATGGTGAAAAAGCAAATACAGCTGAGCTTGATCAACAGAGATGTGAACTGTGGGGACCCACTTATGTGCGGATTTTCTTCTGCTTCTGCCACCCTGAGACAGCAAAACCAACACACCCCTCCTCCTCAGCCTACTCAACGTGAAGACCATGAAGATAAAGACCTTCTCATGCTGATCCACACTTCCATTTAATGAATATGAAATATATTTTCCTTCTCATTTTCTTAATAACGTTTTCTCTAGCTTACCTTATTCTAAGAATACAGCATGTAATACACAAAACATACCAAACGTGTTCATCGACTATTATGGGTAAGGCTTCCTGTCAACGGTAGGCTGTTCACAGTGAAGTTTTGGGGCAGTCAAACATTATATGCTGACTTTCAGCTGCACAGGGGGAAGCACTCCTAACTTTCATGTTGTTCAAGGGTCACTGTAATGTCTTAGCATAGTTATAAGAGGTTTGACCTCGCAGACCCCCAAGAGAGTCTTGGGAAACCCAGGGATCTGTGGGTCACACTTTGAGAGCCACTGGTTTAGAAGATACTTATTAAACAACCAATATATACATTCCAGCTGACTTGCACATTTGATACTATATTTAGAAAAATTAAAGAGCGAAATGGAACCGAGGCTGAGGGAGGAGGTAAAATAGATACACTAAGCTCCAATTAAAATTTTCTAACATGAATCTGATTTATGAAACCACAAACATAGTATTATGACAAAATCCAGGTTTTTTCTTTTAAAAACTTTGCATATATCCAAATTTAACAGTCTGAAGAGAAGGGAAATCTTAAAAGACAGTTTTGTACTAACTAAACCGTAAGAGCAAACCAGAATCCCAGAAACACACCCCAAGACCAGAGCACATCTTCCTACCTCTGCCATCTCTTTGATTTTCTGCTCATAGAACTCCTGCTCTTGTTGCACAGCTGGAAGGAGAGCACGTCGGTCATAGGACCTACAATGTCGTCGCTTATTTTCAAGAAAGAACATCCTCTTTTCTATTTTTATGTCACCTAGAAGATATACGACAATGCAAAAGCATGCAGACAACTATGTGTTAGGAACCTGGGCCAGCCATGTCCATTCTTCCCGGCCTCATGCTCCACCTTCTCTGATGGTACGTTTCATGACTTTTCTATCACATTCTACCATTTGGGAAGACTGGGCTTCTTACCATTTGCCAACCTACCATCCATTTTTTGACCTTTCTGATTCTTTCCCTCTGTTTATGCTCCAATTGGAAGGTGTCCCCTATCCTGTCACTAGTGTACTATGTGAATATACCACAATTTATTATCTATTTCACTACTGAGGACATTTGGGTTTGCTGTTTTGGGTTAATCTGAATAGCGCTGCTTATAGCCATTTGTTGGTGAATGTATGTCCGCAATTTAGCTGGGAATTGCTAGATCATGGGATAGGCTTACTTCCAGCTTTAGAAAATAATGCCAGTTTTCCAAAGTGGTTGTACCAGTTTACACCCTTCCTCCATCAGCAATGCATGTGAGTTCCAGTCTCTCCATGTCCTTACCAACACCTATCATCGGTTTTTAATTTTAGCCATTCTGGTGGGTGCAAATGTGCTGTATGATTTTCAACCATTTTTATTTTCAAAGCATTCAAATATACAAGGGGCTGAAGGAATAGTACCTAGATTCACCACAATATATTATAACATGAGAATAAAAGAGAGCAGAATAACAAATATTAGACATGTAAATGATCTGTTTAGGTTTTGTACTTGTTTCACTGATTTGGCAATTTATGATTTTCTTTTTGGAGACAGAGCCTTGCTCTGCTGCTCACGCTGGAGTGCAGTGGCACATTCACAGATCACTGCAGCCTCAACTCCTGGGCTCAGGCAATCCTCCTGCCTCAGCCTCCTGAGGAGCTGGGACTATACAGGCAGATGCCACCACACCCAGCTAATTTTTTTGTATTTTTTTAGAGATGGGATTTTGCCATGTTGTCCAGGCTGGTCTTGAAGTCCTGGGCTAAATGATCCACCAGCCTTGGCCCTCCAAAGTGCTGGGATTACAGGTGTGAGCCACAACGCCTGGCCAATTTATGTTTTTCTAGAAAACTTTATCTCATTCAGATTTTCAATTTACTCTTGTCTGTTCTTGGTAATCTCTTGATTTTAATATTTACTATCTGGTTCCTAATACATTTTATTTTGATTCTCCTTTTCTCTTGCTCATTCTCATGTTTTTTTTTTTTTTTTTTTTTTTGAGACAGAGTCTCACTCTGTTGCCCAGGCAAGGGTGCAGTGGTGCGATCTCGGCTATCAGCTCCGCCCCCCGGGGTTCACGCCATTCTCCTACCTCAGCCTCCCGAGTAGCTGGGACTACAGGCGCCCGCCACCATGCCCAGCTAATTTTTTGTATTTTTAGTAAAGACGGGGTTTCACTGTGTTAGCCAGGATGGTCTTGATCTCCTGACCTCGTGATCCGCCTGCCTCGGCCTCCCAAAGTGCCAGGATTACAGGCGTGAGCCACTGCGCCCAGCCTCTCATGTTTTTTTAAATTCAAACCTTTTCTTCAGAAAAACCAGTTTTTGGGGCCAGGCGCAGTGGCTCACGCCTGTAATCCCAGCACTTTGGGAGGCCAAGGTGGGCACATCATCTAAGGTTAAGAGTTCGAGACCAACCTGTCCAACATGGTGAAACCCCCAGGCATGATGGCGCACACCTGTAATTAATTCCAGCTACTTGTGAGGCTGAGGCAGGAGAATCGCTTGAGCTTGGGAAGTGGACTCCATCTCAAAATTAAAAAAAAAACAACAAAAAAACAAAATCAGTTTTTGGTATTATGAGAATAGAAAAGCACGCGGTTAGACAGTAAGCTTTGAAGCCAGATTCCCAGCTGGGCTACTCGCTAGCTGTGTAACATCTGCCAAGTTACTTAACCTCTCTGTGCTTCACTTTTTTCTATAAAATGATAATAATGGCACATACATCTCATAAGGCTATTTGAAACATAAATGAATTAATCCATTAAAGCACTTAGAAAAGTGACCGGTACATATTAAGTGCTCAATGTTAATTACTGTAATTATCAATGCTACAAATTAAAAAAATTTTCACCTTCTATTATTTCTTTCGTCTTTACTCAGTTCTTTTTGTAGTTTATAATGTTAAAGTAATAAGATTTATTTCCAGTCCTTTATTTTTACAAATAAATGCAATTGGCCGGGTGCGGTAGCTCAAGCCTGTAATCCCAGCACTTTGGGAGGCCGAGGCGGGCGGATCACGAGGTCAGGAGATCGAGACCATCCTAGCTAACATGGTGAAACCCCGTCTCTACTAAAAACACAAAAAATTAGCCAGACTCGGTGGCGGGCGCCTGTAGTCCCAGCTACTCGGGAGGCTGAGGTAGGAGAATGGCGTGAACCCAGGAGGCGGAGTTTGCAGTGAGCCGAGATTGCGCCACTGCACTCCAGCCTGGGCGACAGAGCAAGACTCCGTCTCAAAAAATAAAAATAAAAATAAAATAAATGCAATTAAGTCTACAAACTTCCCTCTAATGTATTTTCCTGCATGACCATAAAAAGGACAGAGGAGGGAGAACCGTGTCTCACTCTTTGAGTCAAGCAATTATAGCCCAAAGAGCAGTGTTTAGACGGAAAACAAACTGAAAAGGAGAAAAATGGGATCCCTGGAACAGATGAGGGATTCTTAGCCTGTGTCCTTATAAAAAGCTGTCAAAAAAGGCTAAGTGTGAGTCATAAACATTAAACTACTAATGTAAATCAAGTGTATTTTCTATCTTATACTTCCAGGGTCCTTCAAGATTATTTGATAAGTAAAATTAAAGAATCAGCATCTAAATTAAAGTGCTATATCTAAAACAGGAAACTGAATCAAATAAAATGAAGTTAACAGGGGAAAATGTGAGATGCAGCAAAACTGAGACAGGTTTATGACCTGACAGCAATGTGGGTGAAAAGAGCAAGGCTGAATGTGAGCAGACCTCATGTGGAGTATGATGTGCAGTCTTCCATACCCCAACTTTCAAAGAGACCCTGACAAGCTAGAGAAGGGCACACAGGGAAGAGGAGAAGGGCAGTCAGGCTGATGAAGGGACGGCAGTCAGGCTGATGGAGGGACAACAGTCAGAATCTCTCTCCACAGGCAAGAACTACAACCATGGCAGGACATTTCAGGAAGTACATGCTGACAAATATAAAGGAAGAACTGTCTAAAAGACAGAGCTGACCAACAAGGAAGTCAACTATCTTGCAAAGTAGCACTTTCTCCGCCACTGAAGTCAGAAACAAACGCTGTGTGGCTATGTACAAGGATGCCTGTTCTGAACTCTGGGTAAATCTGGCTGAATGAAAAACCACCTGCACACTGTCCCTAGTTCTACATTCTGCCACAGGCCAGGGCGAATGTCATGTCAGCAGAGCACTGCTCCACAGACTGGCTTAGGAACCTCAGGAGTCATAGCCTAAGGGATTTTCTTTTAGAGCCTGAAAAGTTCATAGTATATACAAATACTTTCCAGCTTTATAGTTACCTGAGTTTCCACTTAGTCATACCTGAAATCAAGTGTGGTAATTAAGTACACATGTAACAGAAAGGGATGCTCTCTAGAAAAGTTGTAGTAAACTCCTTTACTGGGTGGAAGCAACTCAGATAAAATCTGAGTTGTTGTTAACACTCAAGTTTACATTTTTGGGGATCAGACCTGAAATAACCTCTTCAAAAGGGTTTTCAGCAGTTATTTCATCAATAAGAATGACAGAATTTTGGAGAAACGTGGCTATTAGCCATTCTCTCAGTTGCATAAGTGACCCTCTGCAGTAAGCCCTCATTCATAAGTCTGGGTAGTTTTTACCTAATAACACAGCCAATTCGCATCAAACCTTCAAGACCAGTTTTTCCCCCCAAGCTTAACAGCACACTCAAATACCTTCTCACACATGAATTTTCTAACACCACACAAAATTTTCCTCTCACAGTTTATCTTAAGTAGGAAGAAGGAAGCCAACAAGGGCAGCCACTTTCTAAAAATTTTGATGTGCTGAGAAAATAGTTCCTGTCAGTCACTCCTTGGACTGGCCTGTCCAGATGCTCAGCAGACACCTGTAGCACGGCTTCCTTCACTGACTGTGAAGAAGAAAAGGTGCAGTGTTGCAGCTACACACTGCCACCAACACAGTTTGCATTACCTTGTTCAAACTTGAAATCAATGTAAGAATACTGGTTCATTTGTTTTCTCTTCTTCCTTTTTCCACTGGTTTCTGGTGACAGCTCCTGCCATTTTTTAATGGCATCAGACAAGGCCTAAAAATTGAGAAAAGGAAAGGTTCCTTCTGTAAATGGAAAATAAGAATACACGAGACAGGCAATCCCTGAATGCCATTTTAACACAGTTTCAGCTGTCTACCCAGCATGGCTAACAATTGGTAGTGGCAGCTGGGTGCGGTGGCTGACGCCTGTAATCCCAACACTTTGGGAGGCCAAGTGGGCAGATCCCTTGAGGTCAGGAGTTCGACACCAGTCTGGCCAACATGGTGAAACCCTGTCTGTACTAAAAATACAAAAATTAGCCGGGCATGGTGGCGCACGCCTGTAATCCCAGCTACTCAGGAGGCTGCGGCAGGAGAATCGCTTGAACCCAGGAGGCGGACGTCGCAGTGAGCCGAGACTGCACCACTGCACTCCAGCCTGGGCAAGAGTGAGACTACGTCTCAAAAAAAAAAAAAAAGGAATAGGCAGTGGAAAAATAAATAGGCAGCATTTCTTTATTTTCATTTTCTCTGACTTTCATAAACTGGTACGGTGGTGGAAGCAAAACACTTACTGACAGATTAAAGAGTAACTAGGGAAAAGAAAAACTGTTGGCTGGGTGCAGCGGCTCACACCTGTAATCCTAGCACTGTGGGAGGCTGGGGGGCGTGGATTACTTGAGCTTAGGTGTTCAAGGCTTGCCTGGGCAACATGGGGACACCCCATCTCTACTAAAAATACAAAAAAATAGCTGGGCGTGGTGGTCCACAGCTGTGGTCCCAGGTACTCGGAGGCTAAGATAGGACAATCACTTGAGCCTGAGAGGCAGGGTTGCAGTGAGCCATGATTGCGCCACTGCACTCCATCCTGGGTAACACAGGAGACCCTGTCTCAAACAAAACAAAACTGTCCAAGCTGTCCTTGAATAAGTACAGGTTAAATCACATGACAATGGGCTGGTGAGTCCCATTCTGTAGGCAAATCTTCCATGTTGTTTCTCTGGTCAATGCTCCTCTTTACTCTCCCCTAACCTGCTTCCCCCACGCTCTTCTCTGCGTGCACCTGTATCCACCCCAGCCTTCAACAGGATGCTGGAGTTCAAAATCCTTCCACTGGTGAGGATCCCTTTTCTTTCCTACCTTCAGCTTCTCCCTGTTAGATTTTCCTTATCAGGATTTAAATGTGTTCAAATCAGGGTGGGCGTGGTGGCTCACGCCTGTAATCCCAGCACTTTGGGAGGCCGAGGCAGGTGGATCACCTGAGGTCAGGTGTTCAAGACCAGCCTGGACAACATGGCAAAACCCCATCTCTAGTAAAAATACAAAAAATTAGCTGGACGTGGTAGCAAGCGCCTGTAATCCCAGCTACTTGGGGGGCTAAGGCATGAGAATCAGTGAACCTGGAAAGCGGAGGTTGCAGTGAGCTGAGATCGCACCATTGCACTCCAGCCTAGGCGACAGAGCGTGACTCTGTCTTAAAAAAAAAAAAAAGTGCTCAAGTCTTTGCCATCCTAAAAACAGGAGGGAGAAGGGGTACCTGATTTGAAACGGAAGGAAGGGTGTGTGAGGTAAGGCCATTCTGCCTGGAAGAGAAGAAGGAAGAGTGGGAGCCTTTCAGGAAGACTGGGTGGGACTCCTGACTGTGGCAGGGGATAGGAGGCCTTGGGGCTCATGTACTGTGGCTACGCTGTTAGGGTGCAGGGCAGGCTGGGGTCCCAGTCTGGGCAGCAATGAGAAGCGGGGTGGCTATGATGCAGTGTTTGTCTGAAACTCCTGCTGAAACTTAATCCCCAGTGTGGCGGTGTTGAGAAGGTGATCTCATCTCTCTTTCAATGCCAGCCCCTCTTTCTTCTTCCCCTCTTTGTAGAGAAACTTATCAAAGGAGCTGTTTATCTGCTGTTTCACCACCTCACCCTTATGACCACAAGCTTTCCAGCTGTCTCTAATTTGGCAACTATCTATGCACTTACTAATCTATGCTTATTATTGAGTGGCCAAGTCTATAAGTCTACCATCTACATTTTAGTCCTCATCTTGCACAAACTCTTAGCAGCATTTAATAACATAGGCTGGGCATGGTGGCAACCCAGTGCTTTAGGAGGTTGAGGTGGGAGGATAGCCTGAGGCCAGGAGTTCAAGACCAGCCTGCACAATCTAGCAAGACCCCATTTCTACAAAAAATGAAATAAAAAGATCGTCCAGGTGTGGTGGCGTGCACCTGTAGTCCTAGCTACATGGGAGGCTGAGGCAGGAGGATGGCTTGAGCCCAGGTCAAGGTTGCAATAAGCCACGATTGGGCCACTGTACTCCAGCCTGGGTGACAGAGACCCTGTTTCTAAACAAGAATAACCATGATGATGATGATAATAATACAGACTGCTCCGGTCTCTCAACTTCCTCCTTCCTGTCTGCCTGCCTCCTCCGCTTGGTCTTTGCATGTCAGGAGTCCTCTCTTCTCACCTGGTATCTCTCTGGGTACCTCATCCTGGCTGGTGAGATTTTCCATATGCTGATGACTCTCAAAGTCCTATCACCATAAAACCCAAGGAGATTAAAAAAGAAAAATCCTATCTACAGTCTGTATTTTCCAAACTTTCTAGTCCATTCAACCTCCCAGTGAATTATTTTTACTCAGATGTCTCACAGGCCCTTCTCAGCACATTGGCAACCAACGTTTCCCAGACTGACTTCGTGATTATTTCTCTCCAAAGCAGATGTTTATACTAGTTCTCACCCCAATAAATGATACTAACATCTTCCACGACCCCTTTCACCAAACTCCTACTTGGGTCTGTGATTAAATGTCCCTTCCTCAGGGTGGCCCTTCTGGAGACCTTTGGTCTACCTTAGGTTGCCTCCTGTTTTACCCTTTCAAAGCCCCTCTATTTTTCTTTCAGTCTTTTTTTTGGCCGGGCATGGTGGCTCATGTCGGTAATCCCAGCACTGTGGGAGGCTGAGGTGGGCAGATCATCTGAGGTCAGGAGTTGCTGACCAGCCTGGCCAACATGGTGAAACCCCATCTTTACTAAAAATACCAACCAGGCGTGGTGGTGAGCCATCTATAGTCGCAGCTACTCAGGAGGCTGAGACAGAAGAATTGCTTGAAATGGGGAGGCAGAGGCTGCAGTGAGCTGAGATTATGCCATTGCACTCCAGCCTGGGCAACAGAGTGAGACTCCGTCTCAAAAAAAAAAAAAAGAAAAGAAAAAGAAAAGGTGGAAGGGGCTTGGCCTAGACCTTAGCATGAGCCACAATCCTTGGCTTGGTTCTTCCCTTCCTACAGGTAAGACCCAATGAGTATTTTAACCACTACGATAACTCCACGTTTGTCCTTTGGACAAAAGAAACATCACTGTGTTTGCTGAGAATCACAAGAATTTCAGTA
The DNA here is from genome assembly GCF_028858775.2 of Pan troglodytes. Classification (NCBI taxonomy): domain Eukaryota; kingdom Metazoa; phylum Chordata; class Mammalia; order Primates; family Hominidae; genus Pan; species Pan troglodytes. Next base: position 11,659,332 of record NC_072404.2, read on the forward strand.
GAATAGAATTTAATGGCAGTAAGAGCGACCAAGAGGAGTAAGCCAAGGTCTCTGCTGGTGCATGCGCTCCTGTTCTGGCCACAGCTACAAAGCAGGCACTGTGTGCTGTCCTTCATGGAAGACGCCTGTGTTACCCACCACAAACCAGCACCCTCCTCACCTCACCCTCAACCAAGGCCTTTAAGGGCCATCTATTTTAGGATCCTGGGGGGAGAACGCTGGGAGCTGTCAGTAGCTGCCCACTCTCTTCTGAGGGGGCACTGCTGTGTTCCCAGACTCTCTACAGACCTTACGTCCTATCACTGATAACTGAGCCACCTGGGGGATGGATGGTCGTGTGACCTGTCCCAAGTTGGAAAGCAAATCAGGAAGGAGCAGCATTAGAACGCATCTTTCACACTCCTGCATTCTACAGTAGAATGTATTACGCTCCATGTTTTTACGGTCAAAGCAGAACTTCTCTGCTTCTCATCTATCTATTATTTCTTTTCATTTAGTCCGTCACGATGAGCAAATACCCATCTATTTATCTTCACCCTCATAAATTCCTTAGCAATCATAAACCATCCCAATTTCCACAAGCTGAACTGTTCATTCTGTTACCATGGGAAGATGTAGTCAAGAGGTGTGACCCCAACAGGAAGACCAGGTAGAGTACCTTTCGGGTGATTGCATAGTGTCCTTTGAGCTCGTGCAGGGCCCACTTGATGTCCTGACTACTGAGCACTTTGAAGTCGGCCATGAGGAGGTCAGCAGCTTGGATGAAGCAGCGCTGGTCAAGAGGGGTCAATTTAGAATAGTCAAAAAAGTCTATTTTAGGCAACTGAAACGAGAGAGAAGCAAAAAATCAGAGGCCAGGCAGTACATTTCCCATACAGGGGAAATCATTTTAAGAATTACATGTGTAGAAAAGAATAACATTTGTTCTAATTACTCTATAAGGAAGTTACCAGCCCTATAAGACAGATGAGAAAACGGTGGCTCAGAGAGGTTAAACAAACCTGTCTGGAGCCGACAGACTAGTTTTACTACTAAAGAAGTATAGTTGGGGATTTAAACCAATCTTACAGCCATCTTCTTTCCATACCATATTTACAAACAACTATTTCTTTTCTATTATAGAATACGTAACAGAGATAGTCAAAGAATCTATGGGGAGTTGGAAGATCAAGCAACAGATCTTAATACAGTTAGTTCTCAACCATACTTTACCATATAACAAACTAAATGCCAGTTTAGATCACAAATAATGACAATGATTAAAGTTTTTAAAAACCAAACTGTTTACATCTTGATATGAGATCTGGTTAAACAGATGTATAGTATACACTGTATACAAACCTCACATCAAAAGAAAAAGATATTCCACTCTGGGTAATGATCTGCATGCTGAAGTACTTACAGGGAAGTGTACTCATGTTTTTGCAATTTACTTTGAAATGCATTATCATGAAATGAAACACAACAAGATGTGCTGATGGACAGACAGAGGACATATGTATGATAAAGAGGATACAGTAAACTGTTAACTAGTACCAGTGGTAGGTATATAAATGATCAACGTAAAATATTTCAATTTTTCTGTAGGTTTGAAAATTTTCATAATAAAATGTTAAGAGTTTTGGTCAATTCTTGTTTTGCTTTAGGAATTTGCTTTGTAGGATTAAAGATATGGAGAATTCGTTCAATTCTTTGTGGGAAAAGGAAGATAAGAATTACAAGGAAAGATAGAAGTTAAAGACAGAATTCAAAGTGGCTCAGACTGGGAGATCACACTGAAGTATAGACATATTCTGAAATCCTATGTCCCTCGGCTAGTCTTTAAAAACTTGTCCCAACAAAGCACTTTCTTCCCACAGAGATAACAACACCACCACCATCACCAAAGCAGAGCATTTCCAGGCAGCGACTGCAAAACACGAACATGACACTTGCCTTTGTCTCATCTTGGCTGGCCAGCAGACTGCTACTGGGATTTATAATGATTCTATCTTCTCTCTTTGGATAATCTGGGTTTTCCAGAAGAAAATTACAAAGTCTGCAAAAACAAATGATGTTACTTTCATACTGCTTCCAAATCCCACACCTTCCCATTGCTTCAAATGCAATGTTTGAAGAATACAGTCCTTAGTCACACATTACAACTGGCCTATCAAGAAATTAAGATGTTTGTAGCCCAGAAAAACTAAACAAATAAACAAACAACTGCACTGAATTTCTATCTTTGTGAAAGATAAAAAATTTAAAAAGCAATGAACATACTGATTAAGGCAAACTCCTCTGAAGTTTATGTATCAATTGGGTGTTAATGTAATGAAGTCACTGAAACTATTATTGGTTAAACCACAAAATGGGAAAATTTGAAAGAAAAGTAGCTACTCTTTGTCAAGAAAACTATGAACAAGTAAGAAGTGGAAAACTGTGTGTTCACATTTACAGTAAAAAACAGTCTGCTAAGAGATGTAATAAATAAATGAAATATAAAAGACCTTCTGTTAATTCATTAATACTTTTTATACCCCTGTGGTAACATAAATCTCTATGGTAATATAAAGCTCTATGAGCCGTTGAGTTACACTTGGTTTATTTAGCTAGCTGCTAAGCTAGACTGATGAACAGATCATGTTTTCCTATGAACAGACTCTCTTCACACAAAACCCACTAGCTTTGTCTATTATCAGCATGAAATACTTCCAAAGTAAGGCTATATAGAGTGAGATAACACACATTGATGTATCACCACCCAGACTCAACAGATGTTAACTATCCAGGCTCTTCACAGTCAAATCAGACAACCACCTTGGAACGACTGCACAGTAGTGAAGACAGAGTGGGTGGGGTACAGCTCTAGCCACATTCAGTAGCAAGGAAGCTTCTTCACTCGGAGGGTAATGGGGACTTCCCCTTTTCTCTGTTCTTTCTCTTGCTCCAGTAGATTTCTAAGATGACCTCCTAGGTGCTATACCTGCAGTTCTCACACACTTCCCTTTCTACTGGTTCTCTTTTGCCAGATGTCAATAGTAAGGCCTGTAATAGTAGAACAGGAGGTCTGGCAGAAAGAGGGCAGAGAAAAAGTGCTCAGCTCTGCTCCTTTTCTCATCCAGGTGCCAGTGTTTGGGGACTGGTTTGGAGACGTTCGTTGATTCTGCAGCCCCCGCCGGGGACCCACGTCAAAGCCTTCTCCCTCATCCTGACATCTCAATGCATTTCCCTTTGCCGTTACTTCAGGAGTCCCATATACTCTTCATCTCTAAGCTCCCCACTTCCCTACCACCACAGCCTGCCCAGTCCACGGAACACAACGCCTGAGGCCCAAAGAGAGGAAAAAAAGCAGGCAACTCCTCCCATTACAGAGGGCGACAAGAATTCAGAGTACATTTTCCTTTAAAACCATTGTCATCAGTGGTAATTCTCCATCCTAGAATTTACTGGTGTGCAATGAGGTTATGCAAACCTTTGAAGGCTGACCTGAGAATTAGCTACCAGCAAAAATCCCGTCTGTAGGGAAAGGCCTGAGTTCCAGACAACTCATTACATGTGCATATTTGATGTGGCGACAAACCAGACACGGACTAGCTTTAAAATGGTCTGTTTTTACGTGTTTTCTCAAGTAAATGATACATAAATACACCTCTACATGAAATACAGATGGAACAGTAGATATGATTTCTTGAAAAAACAAAACATGTTTGAGAGGTTCATCTCTCCCCAATTCATTTTATATTTGCAACAATATTAAGAACTTCAAATACTGAAATGCTACAGACATGAAGTTCCACATGACAGAAATCAGAAGCTCTCACTATAAACTGTCAAAATTCATTTCTAGTTTAATCCCTTCATTATGCTTACCAACACAACTCTTCTGTGGAGGTTAAGTGACATTTGGAGGCACAGAAAATGAAGGATAAAGTTTTTCTTCTACAGAAACAAGTGGTAGCCTCTGTTCTAATATCTGCACCCTGGGGCAAAAGCAGTGGGGAAGCCTGTCGGACTTCAATCTGCCCACCTCTTCATATGACCTCATGCTTGAGCTGATCTGACATGCTAGCAGTTCTAGAGAAGTCACTCCTGCAAAGTAAGCCAGGCTAGTACTCCAACCTTTCAACCCTTAGATAGTTGTTGCTGCCTTCATCCAACTGAAGTTGACCACGTGTGAGCGAAAGGTCTAAGTTAACCAGGCAGAGTAGATTACCTGCCATGTGGTTCTCTAATGAATAGGCTTCCTGCTTAAAATGGCCAGACGGTTCCATCTGAAGGCCATTTAAAGACGCACATAAAGCAACTGAGACTGACCTACAACAAAATCCCAGCCTGCTCAACTCAGCTTTGGGCCTTATTTCCAGTTTCCATTAACATTTTAGTTTAGCTGTGGAATTAACATTGTCCTAGGAGTCCGGAGGCTAATGGAAAGGAAAGCAGTGTCAGGAAAACAAGATTGTCTTGAAAAGATGCAATACAATGACTGTACATTCCCTTGCTTTTTGGATTTCACAAAAATTTTAATGTGTTTAAGGATCAGTGTTTGTTTCTGAGTGACACAAAAAGCACAGAGGGTCAGCAAGTCCCTAAAAATAAGTACACATGTGAGACTCAGGAAGTAGGAGAACAGAAATGTAAGAGAAGGTGTCAATTTGATTATGTTTTAGTGATTTTTCTAGACAATCTTGAAGATATATTTAAACATGATGTTCATTTGCAGAAGGAGAGAAAAACATTGAATATACTCAATTTCTATGAGGTTAAATTGTTAAAAAATACTAAAACATGGTATCTGGTATTCAAATCATTGTTCTATAAATGAGCTAAGTTTATACTTTTCTCTATCATTTACATTTTCTGTAATGAACAAACCTGTATTACATTTCATAACCAGGAAAACATTAACCAAAAAAAAAAAAAAAAAAAAAGGAATTCAAAGAGAAGAGAGAAGTAAACAATTCACACGCAAGGGAAATACAATTAGTAAACAAATATATGAAAAACACAGCCAATTAGCAAAGAAATGTCACTTATGCTACTTCATGCCTACTCTAATTAACTACAAAAAATAACATCATAACTCAGTATTGTCGAAGAGTTGTTAAAGCAATTCACACATATAAGTTGCTTTTTAGACGAGTAGAAGCCTACAAGAAAGTTTTCATTGTAAAAATGTAGTCATTGCTGCTCAATTTTCCTATAAACCTAAAACTGCTCTAAAAAATAAAGCTTAGTAATTTTTAAAAATGTAGTTATTATCATGCCACTTGGAAACCCAAAAAGAAAGTATTTTAAAAGCTTAGGAGGGGAAAAAAATCTCCAACAAACAATTCTGCTGGAAGACACAAACATAGCCAATAGGAAGGTGGATGCCAGGTTGTGGGGCAAGTAGAGTTCAGGAGACAAGCAGGAGAATGTTCACAGCTACATTATTTGTGACAGTCAGAACTCAAATGCCTATCAAAAGTAGATGGAAAATTTCATTGCTAAGTGGTATAAATGGAATACCACTTAGCAATGGAAAATATATAAACTGTGGTTCTACCCCACATGAATAAACCTAACATAATGCTGAGTGAAAAGAAATCAGACTCAAAAGACTATAGACTATACAAAATCTTTATGTAGTGTTCAAAAAGGATAGCAACGTTCTATTTCTTGAAGATTTCTGGGTTGTGGTTCCATAAATGTTTGGTTTGTGATAAATTATTGAGCTGTGCATCTTTATTTTGTTCATTTTTCTTTATGTATATTATATTCTACAATAATCAAGTTTAAAAACTATACACAATAAAGAATATGTGGAAAGGCTTCAGAAGAGTGAGTAACTGGCATGTAAATAACCAAATGGCTTTCTTTCCTCACTGTAAGGAAGGTTAAATACCCAGGTAGAGTCTGTCGTTGAAAAATAAAAAATGCTTTAAGAGTTTGGGTAATCCAAGCCGGGTGAGGTAACACATGCCTGTAATCCCAGCTATTCGGGAGACTGAGGCAGGAGAATCACCTGAACCTGGGAGGCGAAGGTTGCAGTGAGCTGAAATCATGCCACTGCACTCCAGCTTGGGCGACAAGGGCAAAACTCTCTCTCTCTCTCTCTCTAAATAAATAAATAAACAAAAGGTTTGCAGGGCATGGTGGCTCACGTCTCCCAGCACTTTGGGAGGCTGAGACAGTGGGATAACTTGAGGTCGGGAGTTCGAGACCAGCCTGGCCAACATGGTGAAACCCTATCTCTACTAAAAATACAAAAATTAGCTGGGCAGTGGGCACCTGTAATCCAAGCTACTCAGGAGGCTGAGGCAGAAGAATCGCTCGAACCCAGAAGACGGAGGTTGCAGTGAGCCAGGATCATGCCACTGCACTCCAGCCTGGGCAAGAGAGTGAGACTTCGTCTCAAAAAAATAAAAAATAAAAAAGTTTGTGTAATCCAAAAACTTCCAAGACAGGAATCTAAAGTCGTTTCAAACTGACACTGCCCTTGGGGACTTGAAAGAAGCAAAAGCAATAATCTCTAAAGAAACCAACTCTATCAAGAACTCAAGACATGAGCTTAGAGTCAAATTTAGAAAATACACAAGAAAACGAGGCACCATGGGAGCCAGCAGGAAGAACAGAATATGATTCCCAAGAACTTAACACATCAGAACAATCAAACTCACAGAGAAGCTACGTTTATTGGTTAAAGAAATTTAAAAAAGATTAAAAATATAGGCAAAGAGCAAAACTCTAGGAAAATAACCAAGAGAATTAAAAGCTAAAATTTCATAACTGAAAACCAGTAACACGGTGGATGAGTTAAAAGGAGATTACACTCTACTGAAGAGAAATTTGTGGGCTAGAAGAACACCCCTGAAGAAATCATCCAGAATGCATCTCAGAGACAAAGAGGTGGACTTAGAGACATGGAGATTGTGGGAGAAGAGTTACAGAAGACAGGAAACAGCTACAAAATTTCCAGAACTGACCAACACCACCAATCTATGGCCTGGTAGTGTACACTCTTAACGGTTTTGCCTTACTGACAAGCATGTTAAGTAAAATTGATAAAGATTAAGGGAAGGCCAGGTGCAGTGGGTCACACGTGTAATCCCAGCACTTTGGGAGGCCGAGGCAGATGGATCACCTGAGGTCAGGAGTTCAAGACCAGCCTGGCCAACATAGGGAAACTGTCTCTACTAAAAACACAAAAATTAGCCAGACATGATGGCGCATGCCTGTAATCCCAGCTACTTGGGAGGCTGAGGCAGGAGAATCACTTGAACCTGGGAGACGGAGGCTGCAGTGAGCTGAGATCGCACCACTGCACTCTAGCCTAGGTGACAGAGTGAGACTCCGTCTCAAAAATAAATAAATAGCTCTCCCTCTCCCTGTCCCTGTCCCTCTCCCTCTTCCCACGGTCTCCCTCTCCCTCTCTTTCCACGGTCTCCCTCTGATGCCCAGCCAAAGCTGGACTGTACTGCCGCCATCTCTGCTCACTGCAACCTCCCTGCCTGATTCTTCTGCCTCAGCCTGCCAAGTGCCTGCGATTGCAGGTGCGCGCCGCCACGCCTGACTGGTTTTCGTATTTTTTGGTGGAGACGGGGTTTCACCGTGTTGGCCGGGCTTGTCTCCAGCTCCTAACCGGGAGTGATCTGCCAGCCTCGGCCTCCCGAGGTGCCGGGATTGCAGATGGAGTCTCGTTCACTCAGTGCTCAATGTTGCCCAGGCTGGAGTGCAGTGGCGTGATCTCGGCTCGCTACAACCTCCACCTCCCAGCCGCCTGCCTTGGCCTCCCAAAGTGCCGAGATTTCAGCCTCTGCCCGGCCGCCACCCCGTCTGGGAAGTGAGGAGCGTCTCTCCCTGGCCGCCCATCGTCTGGGATGTGAGGAGCCCCTCTGCCCGGCAGCCCAGTCTGGGAAGTGAGGAGCGCCTCTTCCCGGCCGCCATCACATCTAGGAAGTGAGAAGCGTCTCTGCCCGGCCGCCCATCGTCTGAGATGTGGGGAGCGCCTCTGCCCCGCCGCCCCATCTGGGATGTGAGGAGCACCTCTGCCAGGCCGCGACCCCGTCTGGGAGGTGAGGAGCGTCTCTGCCCGGCCGCCCCGTCTGAGAAGTGAGGAGCCCCTCCGCCCCGCAGCCGCCCCGTCCGAGAAGTGAGGGGCCCCTCCGCCCGGCAGCTGCCCCGTCCGGGAAGTGAGGAGCCCCTCTGCCCGGCAGCCAGCCCGTCCGGGAGGGAGGCGGGAGGTCAGCCCCCGCCCGGCCAGCCGCCCCGTCCGGGAGGGAGGCGGGGGGTCAGCCCCCGCCTGGCCAGCCGCCCCATCCGGGAGGGAGGCCGGGGGTCAGCCCCCGCCCGGCCAGCCGCCCCGTCCGGGAGGTGGGGAGCGCCTCTGCCCAGCTGCCCCTTCTGGGAAGTGAGGAGCCCCTCTGCCTGGCCGCCACCCCATCTGGGAGGTGTTCCCAACAGCTCATTGAGAACGGGCCATGATGACGATGACGGTTGTGTCGAACAGAAAAGGGGGAAATGTGGGGAAAAGATAGAGAAATCAGATTGTTGCTGTGTCTGTGTAGAAAGAAGTAGACATAGGAGACTCCATTTTGTTCTGTACTAAGAAAAATTCTTCCACCTTGGGATGCTGTTCATCTATTACCTTACCCCCAACCCGGTGCTCTCTGAAACATGTGCTGTGTCCACTCAGGGTTAAATGGAATAAGGGCGGTGCAAGATGTGCTGTGTTAAACAGATGCTTGAAGGCCGCATGCTTGTTAAGAGTCATCACCACTACCTAATCTCAAGTACCCAGGGACACAAACACTGCGGAAGGCCCCAGGGTCCTCTGCCTAGGAAAACCAGAGACCTTTGTTCACGTGTTTATCCGCTGACCTTCCCTCCACTATTGTCCTATGACCCTGCCTAATCCCCCTCTGCGAGAAACACCCAAGAATGATTAAAAAATAATAATAATAAATAAATAAATAAATATAAATCTGATGACAGTGGTTGCCTCTGTACAGAGGTGGGATCAGACAAGGCCACTAATGGCTCCAACAGTGTCATTGTACAAATTAGAAAAAAGTACCTACATTGGGCTAAGCACCTGGAAAGGGGCCCTTCCTTCTCAGCCTTGGCAGGGAAGAAACTCACCTGCAACCTTGACTGAGAACTACAGTATAAGATAGGAACTTTGGGGAAAGGTGTTTAGTGAACTATTTTGTTTAAATTTACCACCAGGCTGGGCACGGTGGCTTATGGCTGTAATCCCAGCACTTTGAGAGGCTGAGGCGAGCAGATCACGAGGTCAGGGTTTCAAGACCAGCCTGACCAACATGATGAAACCCTGTCTCTACTAAAAATACAAAAATTAGCCGGACAGGGTGGAGTACGCCTATAATGCCAGCTACTCAGGAGACTGAGCAGGAGAACTCCTTGAACCTGGGAGGTGGAGACTGCTGTTTAAGCCAAGATGGCACCACTGCACTCTAGCCTGGGCAATAGAATAAGACTCTGTCTCCAAAAAAAAAAAAAAAAAAAAAAAAATTACAATTATTTCACCTCTGCAGATCAGAAGGAGGGGAAAGAGTATATTTTTCATTTTATATTCTTCAGGAAAACTTATTTTTTAAAAAAGCATATTTACCACTTATAAAAATTTTTTTTAAAATAAGAGACAAGGTCCCACTCTGTCTCCCAGGCTGGAGTGCAGTAGCATAACACAGCTCACTGCAGCCTTGAATTCCTGGACTCAGGCAATCCTCTTGCCTCAGCCTCCCAAAGTGCCAGAATTAAAGGTGTGACCCATATGTCTGGCCCATATTTATCCCTTTTATAATGAAAATTAAGAAATATGGCTGGGAGCAGTGGCTCACACCTGTAATCCCAGCACTTTGGGAGGCCGAGGCGGGTGGATCACGAGGTCAGGAGATCGAGACCATCCTGGCTAACATGGTGAAACCCCATCTCTACTAAAAATACACAAAATTAGCCAGGCGTGGTGGCAGGCGCCTGTAGTCCCAGCTACTCAGGAGGCTGAGGCAGGAGAATGGCCTGAACCTGGGAGGTGGAGCTTGCAGTGAGCCGAGATCGCACCACTGGACTCCAGCCTGGGCGACAGAGTGAGACTCCGTCTCAAAAAAAAAAAAAATGCTTCCATGTATTTCTCCAAACAGAGTGGTTGCAGAACATTTTGTTACAATTGTAGGGAAGAAAATGTCTTAACATCTTGACTAAAACACACGTAGTATCAACGCTTAGAAACAACTCAGTTATCATAATTCTATAACCATGCAGTATTCCATAAAATCCAGAAAACAGTCTGTGTATCACTAATGTCAGAACGAACAAGGTCATTAAAAAAGACATAATGCCAAGTGAAATAAGCCAGTCAGAAAAGAACAAACACATGAGGTCCCTGATAGTAGCCAAATCCATATAGAAAGAAAGTAGTATGGTGGGTGCCACTGGCTTGGGAAGGGGATGGGGAGTGAGTGTTTAATGCGGACAGAGTTTCAGTTTGAGAAGCTGAAAGAGTTCTGAAGATGGATGGTGGTGATAGTTGCATAATAATGTGAATTTACTTAACACCACCAAATTGTATATTTAAAAATGATTAAAATGGTAAATTTTTTATTACATATATTTTACCACCACCACCACCACCACCACAAAAAAAGCATGGTAGTATACTTACACATTCAGATCATAATAATTCTTAAAATGAATTATTTCCTCAATAAACCCATTTGCTACATCTGGAAATCTTGCTTCCTAGAAACAAATAAGAACATAATTTATATTTCATTCACTAGAATGGTTTCAAATGGCAATACAAGACAGATGGCAAAAAGTATAATAAGATGACTAAAGACTAGAAAAGGGCTGTGAAGCAGGTCTGTGTGTGTCTTCAAATTCAACACTAGTTCCCAGATTCATCTGTCTACATAGAAGATGAGGTCTAGAAAGGTCTTGAGAGATCTGGTTCTCTGTCCCCATTTTACAGATCCATTCTTCATTGCTTCAACAAATATTGAGCATCTCTGTCTAGACAAAGGGAATCCAAACACAAATAAGTTACAATCTCATGCCAGCCCTCAAGCAGCACACAACCTAAGTGGCTAGATAAAAACACCTGGGTGGCCGGGCGCAGTGGCTCATGCCTATAATCGAAGCACTTTGGGAGGTCGAGGCAGGCGGATCACCTGAGGTCAGGAGTTCAAAACCAGCTTGGCCAACATGGTGAAACCCCGTCTCTACTAAAAAAATACAAAAATTAGCCAGACGTGGTGGTATGTGCCTGTGATCCCAGCTACTCGGGAGGCTGAGACAGAAGAATCGCTTGAACCCAGGAGGCGGAGGTTGCAGTGAGCTGAGATCGCACCACTGTACCCCAGCCTGGGTGACAGAATGAGACTCGGTCTCAAAAAAAAAAAAAAAAACCAAAAACAAAACAAAAAAAACCCGCCGGGTAAAGTAGGGTTAATGGACTTGTTTGAAGGCAAATAGTGGTTACCAGATGTAACACCTTTTTTTTTTTTTTTTTTTTGTGAGATAGGGTCTCACTCTGTCGCCCAGGCTGGAGTGCAGTGGCACGATCTTGACTCACTGCAAGCTCTGCCTCCCGGGTTCACGCCATTCTCCTGCCTCAGCCTCCCAAGAAGTTGGGACTACAGGCGCCCGCCACCACGCCCGGCTAATTTTTAATTTTTTTAGTAGAGACAGGGTTTCACCGTGTTAGCCAGGATGGTCTTGATATCCTGATCTTGTGATCCACCCGCCTTGTCCTCCCAAAGTGCTGGGATTACAGGTGTGAGCCAGCACACCCGGCCCTTGTGTTACTCTTAATATCACCACTAATAGAGCTTTGTTGGATGACAGAAACATTGTCCTCCATGCTTGATGATGAGGTAAGCTGTTAGCCTCATGTGGCTACTAAGGTTAAGATGTGACTGATGCCACTGGAAAATTTTATTTAACTGTAAGACATTTAAATGTAAACAGCCACAAGGAGCTAGTAAGCGCCATATTGGACAGCATAGGTCTAGGTAATTCAATAAACCTACTTTAAGGGTTTCCATTTGGAGTGAACTCAAGGAATTTGAAAAAAACGAGGGACTGCAGGTATGACAGCACCAGGCCACCATGATATGCAGTTAGAATCCCAGAGAGCTTCCTGAAGGTTAAGTATAGTAAAGGAACCCTGATTCCATTTTCATGTCTTCAGAGTGTCTCTTCTATTCTGTACATCTAGATATATACTTCTTAGGAAAATGAAGTCCACGCATACCAACAACTTTCTTTTTTTTTGCAATGAAAAAAAAAAGAAAAAACTCAGTATATGTAGTTTCTACATTTACTTGATAAAATAAAACTTACCGTTTCTTTCACTAGTAGTTCAACGAGTTCTTGATCTACCTCTGCAGCTTCTTGCCCCCAAATGTTTTCCAAATTGGGCTCTTGAGATTCTTGCATTGGAAAGGCTGGACCTGGCTCTTCATCATCACTTGCTAACTGTTGGTCTTCAAACTCTCCTAGAGGATGGGCAGGCTGAGGAGAAGAGGGGCCTGAAATCCCACCTTGCTGGGGTTCCGGCCTTGGAAAAGCGGGCCCTGGGAATTCATGCTGAAACAACAAGCGGCCCAGTTCTGCTTCAGGCTGCCGTTCCTGAGGAACAACCTGGTTTGTTATTTCACGGGGCTGTTGGTTCAGAGACTGGAAGTAAGGATGATCTAACCAGCAGTCTTCTTCGATGGCCTGATCATCTGCTAGAGCAGCTGACTCTCCTAGATTTGATAACAGCTCTGTCTCTGAGTCTTCGGATGACTGGTTCTGAGTTTCCAAAGGATCGCTTTCTGTGTAAAGAAGGCTACCTTCTTCCAAGATGATGACTTTCTGCTCTGATCTGGGGTTGACAATGTCATTTGCTGCTTGGTTATGACTCGGTCCAGGCTTGGGTTCTCTTTCTGTTTGGCCACTTGGCTTAGTGAATTCAGAGATTCCAGGAGGCCCAAGATCCAGAAATTCACCGTAGTCATCCTCAGAATCATCCTGTGCCCCAGAATCAAACAATGGGTTGTTACACACTGAAAAATAGCTGCTCTTATCTGATTCAAATGCTGCTCTAGACTTTTTAGGCCTTTCTTCTCCCAACCTTTTCAGATCTTGCCACTGGGCAGCTGGTTTGATGAGATTGGGTTGTGATCTCTGAGGTTTATTTGTCTAAGAAAAAATGAAATTTTAATAATTCAATTTCTTTCCTATGCCTATCCCTCCTTATGTACTTATATTGAGCTTCCGAGATAGGACAGGAAAGAAACAAAAACACCCTCTCCCTTAACAATACCTACTCTTTACATTTATCTTAACACTGAAATTTGATTACACTATATACTATCTGTAAGAATCAAAGTAGTCATTCATAGATTAAAGCTTGAGATATAGTTTGAATTATAATTTATTTTTATTTTTGAGACACAGTTTTCCTCTGCTACCCAGGCTGGAGTGCAATGGTGCGATCTCGGCTCACTGCAACCTCTGCCTCCCGGGCTCAAGCAACTCTTGTGCCTCAGCCTCCCAAGTAGCTGGGATTACAAAAATGTGCCAATATGTCCAGCTAATTTTTGTGTTTCTAATAGAGATGGGGTTTTGCCATGTTGGCCATGCTGGTCTCAAACTCCTGGCCTCAAGTGATCCGCCTCCCTCAGCCTCCCAAAGTGCTGGGATTACAGGCATGAGCCAGTGAACCCAGCCCTGAATTATAATTTAACCTGAGACCACTAAAACAAAAATAACTCCACAGCAGATACAACAATGAAAGAATGCTAACACATCAGAAGAATAAGAAATGTTCAAAAAACATATTAAAAAATCTAAATCTCATTAGTAACTAGCAAAATGAAAAATTAAAACAAAACAGTATTTTTTTCCCTGTAAGACTGGCAAACTTTTAAATTAGATAATACCAAGCATTGGTGAGGATGGTGAAAAATCTTTTTTTTTTTTTTTTTTTTTTTTTTGAGACAGAGTCTCGCTCTATCGCCCAGGCTGGAGTGCAGTGGCATGATCTCAGCTCACGCCAACTTCTGCCTCCCAGGTTCAAGCAATTATCCTGCCACAGCCTCCGAGTAGCTGGGATTATAGGTGCACACCTCTACATCCAGCTAATTTTTGTATTTTTGTTATAGACAGGGTTTTGCCATGTTGGCCAGGCTGGTCTTGAACTCCTGACCTCAGATGACTGGCCCACCTCAGCCTCCCAAAGTGCTGGGATTACAGGTGTGGGGCACTGCGCTTGGCCGATGTGTGAAAATTCTTATACTATCATTTACTGCTGGTGAATTTAGGAGAGAAATTTGGCACTATTTATTAAAATAAAAAACGTAGGCCAGGTGTGGTGGCTCATGCCTGTAATCCCAGCATTCAGGGAGGCCAAGGCAGGCGGATCACGAGGTCAGGAGATCGAGACCATCCTGGCCAACATGGTGAAACCCCGTCTCTACTAAAAATACAAACATCAGCTGGGCGTGGTGGCGTGTGCCTGCAATCCCAGCTACTCGGGAGGCTGACGGAGCAGAATTGCTTGAACCAGGGAGTCAAGAGGTTGCAGTGAGCCAAGATGGTACCACAGCACTCCAGCCTGGAGACAGAGCGAGACTCTGTCTCAAATAAATAAATAAATACACAAATACATAAATATAAATAAAAAATGAATGTCTGTCATCATTTTTTCATACTGTTCTATAAACTCTATCTAAAAAGGGCATATACAAGAATATTCAGCACAAACAGAAAAAAGCCTAGAGACATTGTGAAGTTTGTCCCTGAGTGAATGGTTAAATAAACTATTACTTATTTGTTCTACAAAATACTCTACAACTGACCCCTACCAAAAAAGAGGTAGCTCAGTCTGTACTGAAATGGAAAGCTTCACTAAGAAATGCCATTAAGTGAAGAAAAGCAAGCTGCAAAATCATACACAGAATGATTCCATTTACTTAAAATATGTCAATAAGACACAAACAAAATCATTTCTAAAAGTATGTATATGTACCCACATGTATATACACATGGATACATACAAATTCAAAGAAAAGACCTGGAAGGATACATGCTAAACTGGTAACAACAGTTCCTCTGGGAAGTCCCTAGAAGAAAGGAGATGGTGAATCTCAGGCTTTAGGGTGGGTCCCTGAGGACTACGCCACTGAAGTAAGGGCCAAGCTGGAAATACCCTGGACCTCCCAGGAACTGAATCCCAGCGTGGAAAGTTTAACTCCCTGAATGTGAGGTGCTGGTGCTCTTACTCTTCTTCAAGAAACCAATTAAGATCCTCTATAGAGAAACAACATCATACAGAATCCCAAAGTTTTCGTATACAATGACTTACACTCACTCAAAAATAACTAGGCATACAAGAACTTAATGCAGCAACAGAAAATCAAAACAAGAGAAGTAACAGACAACAGAAACAAATATACAAGGGTTTCACACAGTGAAATTAACAACATGAATTCTAAAGTAACAGTTAGCATGTTTAGGGAAATCAAAGACTAGATTGAGAACTGCAGCCAAGAAGAAGAATCGAACGCAAATTACAGAATGGAAAAATACAATAACTAATACAATAACTAGAAATACAATAACTAATGCTATATATGGATATATAGCATTTTAAGTAAATACAGTTGAAGAGAGAAATTAGTGCATTGAAAGCCAGGTCAGAATAGCCATAGTAAGGCATAGACAAAATGGAACATTAGGTAAGAGAACACGTCAAGAACAAAAAGGTCTTCAAAACACATAACTGGAGTTGTAGAAGAGAAGAAGCTGTTTCTTTGGTAGAGGAGGAGGAAGGAAAACAAGGGAGGGAAGGGAAGGAGGGGGACACATAATGGTTAGTTCAAATAACCATTCAAACTAAAAAAGGGAAAAAACATAAGAGTCACGGATTAAGACAAAGTAGAACAACAGTCTGTTTTGTTTAATTCTATAGAATATATTCAAAACCTCAAAGAATACACTGGTTCTGAAGACTCTAAAAAACAAACAAACAAACACACAAAAAACAACCCTCGAAGAAATAAAGAAAACTTCTGGCTAGGCACGGTTGGCTTATGCCTATAATCCCAGCATTTTGGGAGGCTGAGGCAGATGGATCACCTGAGGTCAGAAGTTTGAGACCAGCCTGACCCAACATGGTGAAACCCCATCTCTACTAAAAATACAAAATTAGCTGGGAGTGGTAGCGCATGCCTGTAATCCCAGTTATTTGGGAGGCTGAGGCAGCAGAATCACTTGAACCTGGGAGGCAGAGGTTGCAGTGAGCCAAGATCGCGCCATTGCACTCCAGCCTGGGTGACAGAGCAAAACTCCCATCTCCAAAAAGAAAAAAAAAAAAAGAAAACTTCTAAACTTTTTATGAAGTCAGAATCATGCTTATCAAAAAATAAACATGTCAAGGATATCATACGTACACACAAACCTACGGGCCAATCTCCACTTATAAGATCTACAAAGAAAATACTAATATTAGCAAATGGAATCCCCAGCAGCACATTACTACTACATTACAATGCCACAACCAAGGGGAGTCTTTTCAAAGACAATAACTTACCAACTAAGAGATCAAGGAAGAAAAACCACATGACAATCTCTGTAAGATGCTGAAATTGAATGTAACAGAATCCTACATTCACTTCTAAAAAAATTTTTTTAAGTCAAAGTAAATGACTAGTTCCTTAACATAACTAAAGAAATGGTATCTAAAGCAAAAAGGCACCATCACACTTAATGAAGAAACATTAAGTATTCCCATTTATGTCTGTGGCCATTCGTGCTCTTCTCTATCAACACTATTAAAATTTCTGAGGAAGTACCATAATATAATTAGACACGTGAAAGAAGTATAAAAATTGGAAAGACAGATCAGATGCACGTTTTCAAGAAATTAAGAGTCAACTGAAAAATCACTACAGATAATAATGGTAAGGTGATTGAGTATAAAATTAATATAAAAAGCAACAAGGGCGGGGCACGGTGGCTCACGCCTGTAATCTCAGCACTTTGGGAGGCTGAGGTGGGTGGATAACTTGAGGTCAAGAGTTAGAGACCAGCCTGACCAACATGGTGAAACCCCATCTCTACTAAAAACACAAAAATCAGCCGGGTGTGGTGGCACACACCTGTAATCCCAGCTACTCTCGGGAGGCTGAGGCAGAATAATTGCTTAAACTCGGGAGGTTGCAGTGAGCCGAGATCACGCCACTGCACTCCAGCCTGGGTGATAGATTGAGACTGTCTTTAAAAAAAAAAAAAAAAAAAAAGAGCAATGAGAACACTTACTCTCCATTTTGGAATGAAGCATCGCCTGATGCTAGACTCACAATAAAGACAGTTGAGATCCTTACACTAAATTTGTTGTAATTTTGTCCTTTGACAGGTCTGGCAACCCAAAGGGACAGAGACTGTTGATATCTTGAGGTAACTCAAGGAACACAGGAAAAACGGCTAACTCCCTTTTTTGGGGAGTAACGTTTTCCTCATGGAGCTGCAAGTGTCGGAAGTCCTTCTCAGGTCTGAGCTCTGCTGTCTTTTTAGCACCTGGTCTCTTTGACTTTGAGGGTACCAAGGTTAGGCTGCACTGTGAGAGAGCATTTGACTTTGCAGTACCTAGGGTTAATCTGGGCTATGGCAGGGCACAGGACTTTTGGGAATGTGGGGGCTCACAAATCACTGGCAATAACTGTATTTTTTGCTCCCTCTTTGCAGAGGTCTTTACGGCTTGAGTCAAGCCCCCAAGATTATGGCCAGACAGAAATGTGGGTGCAACTCCATTTGCTGCTAGCATACAGGGGTGCAGTTTTAAAGCTAACTGATACCAGCTGTGTTGAGTGCAGGGAGGGTATAAACTCAGGCTTTTGGAATCTGTGGGTATGTGGATTCCTTTTCTTGCAGGCTTAGGTGAGGGAGGCCTCAGGTGTCTTGACTGAGTCAGATGGAAACTGCAAAGTGATTGGCTACGTAGGACATCTTGGAGCCAACGTCATCCCGGTCCTGAGATATACAAGGTCCAACAAAAAAACAGCATCCCTAATTTCTAAAAATTGGAGTACTCTGCCTTCTGGTAGTCTTGCCTTTTCATGTATAAAACTTCTGGCTCCAGAAGCTACAAATAGTTACACAAGTGGCAAAACTTCACCAAAAATAATTCAGAATTATGATGACCATGATGTGGAATGTTCCAGATGAAAAAGAGTGTTCATCCAAGAAATTCACTTGAATCCTAAGACTCCAAATTACACGGAGAGAACGAGATTCTTACTGGCATTCAGAAGCCTCAAAGAGACAACAGAATTCTAAAATAGCTTTTTTGAAAGATTAACTGCAAAAAGCTAATGAAAAACTAGAAACGCAAGATTACCTCCCACACCAAAGACAGATAAACTAATGTAACTCCTACTGCTCCCATTTTACCTGAATACTGCATCTACTCCTGAATATTCACAGTCTACTAACTCTGAGTTGCCTTTCTTCTCTGAAAAGAACAGTTGAACTGTTTCCTTATAAAACAGAACAACCTGAAAATGTAGCATGAAATTCCTGACTTACATGCTATGGATAAAAACAGGTCATAGTTTAAAAATGTCCTAAACCTAGGGAAGACTTTCAGACATTTTTTAAAGAATTCAGAGTCTTAATTATAACTTATGATCCTAGGATACCTGACTTATTACCAGCTAACACATGGTGGGACCAGGGGAAGGAGAGGGAGTAAAAACGGATAAAAGCAGCAGAAGCAGAATATTATTTTCCTGAGGATGATATTCAGGACCTGACAAGTACTATCCAGTCTACTTATGGGCCAGGCAAAGCCTGAAATATCAGACGTGACCCTTAGAAAGCCATTTCCAAAATGTTTCAGCTCTACGGTGTTATCTGAAAGCAAAATAGATGCCCCTTTATAAACTAAGACAGATCCTAAGGTTTTGTCTGTTTTTTAAAAATTAGAGACAAAGGTCATGCACGGTGGCACACACCTGTAATCCTAGCTACTCTGGAGACTGAGGCACAAGAATCACTGAATCTGGGACGTGCATGTTGCAGTGAGTCAAGATTGCACCACTGCACCCCGGCCTGGGTAACAGGAGACTCCATCTCAAAAAAAAAAAAAAAAAAAAGGGAAAAAAAAAAGAAAAAATAAATAATAACTAGATACAAGGTCCCAGGCTGAAGTATAGTGGCACAATCATAGCTCACTACAGCCTTGAATTCCTGGGCTCAAGTGATCCTCCTGCTAGGCCTCTCAAAGGACTGAGATTACAGGTTTTGAGCCACTGTGTCTGCCCTGACCCTTAAGGTTAAGGAAACAAAAATCACCTATGAGGTCAGGGTTCAGGGTGACTGGTATAGCAACTCTCTAAATTCCTATGCTCCAAGAAAAACCAAACTGTTGCTAAGCTCCCTACCAATAGGGGGTATCAGGCAAATATCAGACCCCTCCCTAACTCTGATTTACAACCCAGAAACCCACTACAACTCTTAACACGGACAGAGGACTGGCCTTACAAACGTCGTTTTCTCATAAACTACTACATATAGATCTTAAACCAGTTTCTGCCAGCTTATAGAGGCTGCACACAAACTGTCTTTGTGCCCTACAGTTCACCTTTTGAAGGAAAAAGCCAATTCCACCTCATTTTAATGCTGAAACTCTACCCCAGGGAAGCTCTGGTTAGTCTTTGGCAGCCCTGAAGTCAGTAACTCATTAAGAAACAAGCTAAATTCCGAGTAGCTGCGATTATAGGTGCTCACCACCATGCCCAGCTAATTTTTGTATTTTTAGTAGAGACGGGGTTTCACCATCTTGGCCAGGCTGGTCTTGAACTCTTGGCCTTGGCCTCCCAAAGTTCTGGGATTATAGGCATGAGCCACCGTGTCCAGTTTCTTTATGATTTTCTTAACCTTTCCTCAGCTTACTTTATTATAAGAATGCAGTATATTTTATACACACATACACACACACACACACATAATATACTAACTAAAGCATGTTAACCATGTTATTGGTCAACAGTATGCTATTAGTAGTTAAGTAGTTATTAAGTAGTACGAAGTAGTTAAGGCTTTGGTCAACAGCATGTTATTAGTACTTAAGTTTTTGGGGAGTCAAAAGTTATATGCAGATTTTAAACTGCACAGGGGTTGACAACCCTAACCACCATGTTGTTCAAGTGTAAACTGTATTTGAAAACTGGCAAATAAAGAATTTTAACGAAGGCTATAAGATCTGCTTCTCTGTGTCTCCGTGTCTATATATGCGTTATGTGTGTGTGGTATTTCTCTACCAAAATATATGAGAGAACTCTGATAACTGGTTTAAGGAAAAAGCAAGCCCTTCAATCTTTTATCAGAAAAACAGGACCTAACTCCAATGCCTTTTAGTTCACGTGACTTAGGTATTTTTGGTAAGTAAGACCATTTGGAAAACAGCTGTGTTCTGATCAGCAAAAATGCCCATGTATTTTTTTTTTTTTTTTTGAGACAGGGTCTCCCTCTGTCATACAGGCTAGAGTGCAGTGGCGTGACCTTGGCTCACTGCAACCTCCATCTCCTGGGTTTAAGCGATTCTACTGCCTCAGCCTCCTGAGTAGCTGGAATTACAGGCACGTGCCACCATGCCTGGTTAATTTTTGTATTTTTAGTAGAGACGAGGTTTCACCATGTTGGCCAGGCTGGTCTCGAACTCCTGACCTCAAGTAATCCACTTGCCTCGGCCTCCCAAACTGCTGGGATTACAGGTGTGAGCCACCACGTCGGGCCTATATGGATGTTTTTTATATTCCAAGATTATATAAAGTTCCTAGAAATCTGATATGTCTTGGTATAAATGCTATCAGTCATAATTTTGGTTCAGAAATAACTAAATTTCCTTGTCAACTGTGTCATTATAATGAACTCTCATCAGGTTTTTAACCACAGCCATTTTAAGTCTCGCTGTCCACAGTTATTTTGTTCTGACACTTTCTGAAAGCTCTTTGCAAGCAATTATAATCCTAAAGTGCTGTGTGTTCAAAGATGTATATGCGAAAAATGAAATGAACTCTGACAAATATAAGTTTGAGTTCGTACTATCGGACTAAATATCCAAAATTCTAATGAAGAAACTAATGGATTTGTGTAACTGCTAACCAAGATCAAACAGCAAAAATTAATTACATGAGACTGAATTGATAAAAGAACAATCATGGGTTTTTATGGCTTATTTGAAACATTGCTGGTTCTTTTAATGTTTTGTTTTCCAGATTTAAGGAAACTTTTTTCTTTTAAGGTTATTATAGCTTATAGCAATTTGGTATACTTTTATAATAAACATAAAAATATTTGCTTTTCCTCCCAACAGGATCCCTCCAGAATTTGCAAACTATTCATGAGTATTCTTATTTTTATGGCAATATCATTATTTGCATATCTGTCCTTTTAATAAAAGGACACAACTGGAAACTGGTTATGTTACCAAGGCTTTGACTGGAATGCCATATTTCAAAATGTGCAAACAATGCCTGGCTTTAAGCGTTCCCTGTCTTACAGTGAGTAAATCTGTCTCTTCCTGGCAGGCTCAGGAACCTCCAGATGCTGGATACAGCACACAAAGACTAATGTCTGCCCTGGTTTGGTTTCCTAGCAGAGATATTTTTTAAAGACCAATTTGAGATTCCTCATCAAAATTTCCAGCAAAGCAAATTTAAATATGTGCTTTCAAATATGTTGTTAGGCAAACTGGTCTTACTGTGATTATCTTTGGTAGAAATGGGAGTGACTTAGAGAGGAAAATTACATTTCAAAAGAAAACTCCAGTATGCCTGTTATTTAGATTGCAGCACTGTTCATTGAGTTTTTATCTACCTGTACATAGCACTGAATTCTGAATTTTTAGTTTTCTCTAATATCTGGCTACGACTATCCAATGAAGGAGAATTGCTTAGTTCCTGAAGCCCTATAAGCTGAAGCTGGACAAATCTATGTAAATCGCAAGGAATAAGTCTCATGCCTAACGCATGGGCCACACAGAGTTCACTAGGATGGCCAATGCCACAACCAGAGACATTCACAACAGCAAACCACATCGGAGCAAGACTCCCCCTCATAATGTAAGACTCTTACTCTCCTTAATCTTTCTTTACTTATGCCTCTCACGTGGCAGGACAACGTTGCAGTGAAAATTTCACCATCAGTAGTAGCTTCTGCAGGTAACCTGCACTCCCCGCTTTAATTTAACCCAGTCATGGGATGCGAGATTACCTACTAACTCAACAGAGAAGAATCTGTGCAGTTGATGGCGCTTCTTGCTGCACACAGATAAAACACAGCAGGTATTGCAGAGCAGACTACTTGGTTAAAACAAGGTAGACTCCTTGTCTAGCTATTTGGTTTTAGTTGGGGCCCTAGCCGAGGAGCATCCTCCACCCAAACTCTGGGTATTACCCTCCTTAGAGTCCTAACAGCAGTCTCCTTGGTGTGCTGTGCGCCCTCAGAAAGTTTTAAATGTTTCCATACAGCTACCTGTCAAATGCCAAATGGTCTTTCTCCAGCTGGAACAACAACAACAACAAAAAAGTGTGATAATGAGGACACCAGAACCTATAAAGTATATGCTGGGACCAGAAACCCAAAATGATGGTAACTGAGAGTGGCACTGATGCCCGAAGGTTTCGTCAGGTCCTGGGTGAAAGCCTAACAAAAAGGGAGGAATTGTTAAATAAAAATTATAGGAGGCCACTGTTTTGGACTAAGTGTGTGCACTAGACCCCAAAAGACCAGACTAAAACTCAAAACGGAAGCATCCATGTAAGTTTCATACTACCAAACCTAAACCTGGGAAGTTCATTTGATCTTCTTAGAAATTGAAAGAAAGAGTGAACAACCAGTTTCTTAAACAGGGCAGTTTAAATCTTCACTGGGAATCATAATGAATTTCCCTCTGCTTTAATCCTTATACAGGAAAGGTGGCCTGAAGCAGCCTGATGTTAACTCATCAGTTATTTTTCTCTTTTCTGTCTCCCTGTCCCAGCCTGACAAGAAAAGTAACTTTGAAAGGACTTTGCTTCTGCTCTCTTCAGCCCTTCTTTGTCTATAAAGCCAACCACTTCTCCTCAGCTCAGTGGAACACCTACTGAATTTTATGGAAGGAAGTGTTCCTTGGTTCTGAACCACAATAAAGCCAACTGGGATCTTTAAACTTAAAAAAAAAAAAAAAAAAAAAAAAAGCAACAGATTTGTAGTTTAAAAAAAACAGTTTAAAAGTACAATGAAAGGGCCGGGCATAGTGGCTCACGCCTATAATCCCAGCACTTTGGGAGGCTGAGGGGGGCGGATCACAAGGTCAGGAGTTCAAGACCAGCCTGGCCAAGATGGTTAAACCCATCTCTACTAAAAATACAAAAATCAGCCAGGCGTGGTGGCGGGCGCCTGTAATCCCAGCTACTCGGGAGGCTGAGGCAGGAGAATTGCTTGAAACCAGAAGGCGGAGGTTGCAGTGAGCCGAGATCGCGCCACTGCACTCCAGTCTGGGCAAAAGAGCAAAACTCCATCTCAAAAAAATAAAAAAAATGAAAGTACAATGAAAGAAAAGATGTCAGTCACAAAAGCAACAGAAAATATAAAATAACCAAGAAAAACAAAAAATGCTTAAGATCTATATTAAGAAAAATTCAAAATGCTTTCTGGCTGAGGAATATTAAAGAAGTCTTGACTATATGAAAAGACAAAATTTGTTCTTGGTTAGAAAGAGCAGTATCATAAAAATTGCTCTATAAATATAACAGGAAGATTTGTTTTGGATTACGCAAACTGATTATATACGTATCTTTATTTATATTTTGGAACTAAAGAAGTTGATTGTAAAATCCATATAAAAATTTAAGTCCAAGAATATCCAGGATGATTCTGAAAAATGTGGGATAATATGGAAAGAATAAGGCCAATCCAACAGTAAGATACACTATAATGTTGTAGCAATGACAACAGTGGAATTTGGTGCATTAATAGTCAGATGGAACAATGGTGCAGATATTCAATCCAGAAACAGACTGAAACATACAGCTTCTAAATCTAAGGGTACATGAGGTAGAATGGAAAAGGGGCTGTTCTCAGAACGAGTACAAGAGGTGCTGTTCTACAACAAGGCCCACAAGAGTGGCTGAAAAATCAGATCACCAACTTGCAATAATATCTCATTGTAAGTTTAAAGAAAACTCACTTCTGTCAGGATGACATCATCATCCAGGTCCTCTTCTTCATGCTGCTGAGGAGCTGGGGTGACCAGCATTGGAATCCTTTCCTCATCTGAGGAGTCAGATATGGTGATGGGCCCATCTCTGAGATTGATCCACTCTACAGGAAAGCAGAGAACACTGTTACTGGGAGGTTGGCACTATCACATCCAACTCTTTAAGTTTGTCCTGACAGGGGTACAGCCTAAAGCCAACTTCATGGCTACTAGTGTAACGTACCTCCTCAAGCAGCCCACGCACTTAAGCATTAAGAGCCGTGTTTCTATGCTGACTTTTGCCAATAACACATTTTGGGAACTGCTAGAGAACATCTAACAATTACTATGCTCAACATTATCAACTTTTTCTCATACTAGGTTGGAGAAATCTGTTTACAAAATTTTCTTGACTGCCAATTTCTTTAAAGTGAAATAATGGTCTCCCAATCCATCTCTATTCCTCCTGGGAATAAATGTCTATTTTATTTAAATTGTTTGGTCTGAAAAAATTATCACTCAAAAAATAGTAAAATTTTAATTGTTTAAAATATTGAAATTTGCTCATCTTAAACACAAACTTTCAGAATCATTTAAGCAAACCTATTTCAATGCTTTAGTCAAGCACCCATTTAGCATCTATGACAGTCAGCAATTTAACTTTCCAAGTTTCCTTTAAAATATATATAATCTAACCATCTAAATGTAGTAATTCTATTCAAGGTTTTTACTTCCTTTTATCAATTTGAAAACAGGCCATGTTTGATAGGAATTACTGGGTAACACAAACTGGTATTTTTTCCTGTCTAGTTCCATGGGAATATCAAAGGTTAAGAGGGACAATTTTAAAAAAAAGCATTGGCCGGGAGCAGTGGCTCACGCCTGTAATCCCAGCACTTTGGGAGGCCGAGGTGGGTGGATCATGAGGTCAGGAGTTTGAGATCAGCCAGACCAACACGGTGAAACACGTCTCTACTAAAAATACAAAAATTAGCCACGCGTGGTGGCGCATGCCTGTAATCCCAGCTATTCAGGAGGCTGAGGCAGGAGAATTGTTTGAACTCGGGAGGCAGAGGTTGCAGTGAGCTGAGATTGCAACACTGCACTCTAGCCTGGGTGACAGAGTGAGACCCCATCTCAAATTAAAAAAAAAAATGCATTAAGTGACCTAAAAGAACAGAAGAAGAAAGAGAAAGAAACGAAATGAGGCACCTCATCACTGCAATTTTTGAAATTCTTCCATTAAAGTTGTAATGTTTTTCTTTTATGTGGTGTGTGTGTGTGTGTGTGTGTGTGTGTGTGCGTGCGTGTTTGTCTGGGACAGGGTCTTGCTCTACTGCCCAGACTGCAGTACAATGGTGTGATCATAGCTTACTGCAGCTTCAACCTCCTAGGCTCAAGCAATCCTCCCATGTCAGCTTCCCAAGTAGCTAGGACAACAGGTGCACACTACTTTGAACAGTTACTTAAAAAAAAATTTTTTTTTGTAGAGATGGAGTCTATGTTCCTATGCTGGCCTTGAACTCCTGGCCTCAAGTGCTCCTCCCACCTCGGCCTCCCAAGAAGTCACTGGGATGACAGGCATGAGCCACCATGCCTGACTTAATTGTGGATTTTTAAGGATGAGGAGTTGCCAAGCTCCTCACTTAGCCATTTCAGAAGACACATGCTATGGGGGATCATTCTGAAGAGATACTGAGCAAAGAAAAGCTCTAGCCATTGGTACATGAGGCACAGGAGTCAAGAGAGAAAATGTACACCACTGAAAATGGCCATAGTGAATAACACCCCTGCACCCGCAGGAAATTGTAGATTCCTCTCTTGAAGAACTGACCCAAGAAAAAGACACACAATCTTGGTGTACCCAATGAAAAAGTTGGTTTAGGCTGGTGGCTCACGCCTGTAATCCCAGAACTTTGGGAGGCCTAGACAGGCAGATCACTTGAGGCCAGGAGTTCGAGACGAGCCTGGCCAACATGGTAAAACCCCATCTCTACTACAAATACAAAAATTAGCCGGGTGTGGTGGCATGCAACTGTAATCCCAGCGACCTGGGAGACTGAGGCAGGAGAATCGCTTTAACCTGGGAGATGGAGGCTGCAGTAAGCCAAGATCATGCCACTGCACTCCAGCCTGGGTGCTAGAGCAAGACCCTATCTCAGGCTAAAAAAAAAAGGAAAGAAGGGAGGGAGGCAGGGAACTGAAGGAAAGGAAGGAAAGGAGAAGAGAGGAGGAAAGGAAGGAAAGGAGGGAAAGGAAAGAGGGAGGGAGGGAGGAAGGAAAGAAGGAAGGAGAAAGGAAGGAAAGAGGAAAGGAAGAAGGAAGGAAGGAAGGGAGGGAAGGAAGAAAGGAAGGGAGGGAAGGATGAAAGGAAGGAGGGAAGGAGGGAAGGAAGGAAGGAACCTATCACCTTATAATAAAGTCCAGTGTTTGACAAGATACCACACAACACACCACATGTAAGGTTCCAATTAGCTTTTCAAAGTATACTTAAAAAAAAAATTGAAAGAATAACACAGCATGGTCTATAAATCAAGTGTACAAGCTCTATGAATTAATACAAAAGGGCCATCTGTGTATAATCACCACCACAAGGTCAGGAAATATTTCTAGCACATTAGTAGCCCCCTTGTGCTTTCTCCCAATTTCTGCTCTCCTTCGTCCTCAAAGGGAGGATTTCTAATTGCGCAGATAAGTTTTGCATGTTTTTGAGTATATATTCTTCTCTTTCTTGCAAATAATGTTTGAGATACATCCATACTGCATGCTGTTATAATTCTTTGTTGTATATAATCAACTATACGAATATAACATAAATTATTCCTTCTTCTGTTGATAGACATTTGAGTATGTGGCAGTTTAGGCTACTGTGGATAATGCTATTGTGAACATTCTTGTGCAAGTCTTTGGTGTACTCATTTTAGTTGGATACATTCTAGGAGTGGAAATGCTGAGTCATGGGGTAAGCATATGCTCCGTTTTGGCAGATAACACTAAACAAATTTTCCAAATTGTACCAATTTACACTCCCATCTGCAGTGTAGGATAGTATGTTGCTTCACGTCCTTATAGGAACACAATCATGCTAATTAATTTATATACTGTCTATAGATTCTGATATGGTTTGGCTGTGTCCCCACCAAAAATCTCATCTTGAATTGTAATCCCATAATCCCCACAAGTCAAGAGCGGGACAGGTGGAGGTAATCGGATCATGGGGGCAGTTTCCCCCATTCTGCTCTCGTGATAATGAGTGAGTCTTGAGGTGTCCGATGGTTTTATATGCACTGGCACTTCCCCTGCTTGCACTCACTCCATCCTGCCTCCTGAGAAGGTGCCTGCTTCTCCTTTGCCTTTCGCCATGACAGTAATTTTCCTGAGGCCTTCCCAGCAATGTGGAACTGTGAGTCAATTAAACCTCTTTCCGTCATAAATTACCCAGTCTCAGGCATTTCTTCCTAGCAGTGTGAAAGCAGACTAATACAGTTGCTTTCATGCTACAATGGTATAGCTGAATAGTTGCAACAGAAACCACATGGCCCGCGAGGCTAAAATATTAACTATTTAGCTCTTTAAATTTGCTGAGCCCTAGTTATCTTGGTTCCCTGCAACCTCCGCCTCCTGGGTTCAAGCGATTCTCAGGCCTCAGCCTCCTGAGTAGCTGGGATTACAGGCTTCCAACACCACGCCCGGCTAATTTTTGTATTTTTAGTAGAGATGGGGTTTCCCCATGTTGGCTAGGCTGGGTTTGTTTTTGTTTTGTTTTTTGATTTTGCGACAGGGTCGCTCTCTGTTGCCCAGGCTAGAGTACAATAGCATGAACACAAGTTCTCTGCAGCCTTGACCTACTGGGTTCAAGTGACCCTCCCATCTTGGTATCCCAAGTACCTGGGACCTGGTAAACCCAAGACCACCATACCCAGCTAAATTTTTTATATTTAATTTTTTGCAGACATGAGAATCTCACCGTGTTGCCCAGGCTCGCCTCGAAATCCTAGGCTCAAGTTATCCTCCCACTTTGGCCTTCCAAAGTGCTGGCATTACAAGCATGAACCACTGCGCCTGGCTGAGCTTTTTACTTCTTGTCTAATGTATTTTAGGCCATAAGTTTTCCTCAAAACATGGCAATACATGTATCTCATATATATAATAGGCTATATTTTCATTATCATGTAATTCAAAATATCTTCTAATTTTCATTGTGATTTCTTCTTACACTGGGTGCAGAATCCCACCTATGTTTATTACATTTGTTGACCATGTTCTTCCAATCTTCTATCTTCATACAAGTGTGTGTATGTGCTTGTTCTTTCAGTTACTGAAACAAGTCTTAAAAATCCCCACTATAATGGTGGATTTGTCCAATTCTGTTTCTAGATCTGCCAATTTTTGCTTTGTTTATTTTTCTATCATGTTACTAAGTATATAGGGATAAGCTTATCTTCTCAGTGCACTGAATCTTTTATCATTATGAACTCTATCAATGCTTCTGGCTGGAGTTTCTATCAGTTGTATCTGATATTACACAGATATATCAGCTCTTTTTGTGTGTGTGTGTGGCTATTTGCATGATGTACCTTTTTTCCTTCCTGACAAAATTTTTTTAAATCTTTATTTTACCTTCATTTTTAAGCCTATTTCCACTAGGTACAGAATCGTAGATGAGTAGGTAAAAACACTATTTAGCAATTAAAAAGGAATGAATTACCGATATATGCAACAATAGGGATGAATCTCAAAAACATTACCTTTCACAAAAGAATTCCAGTAGAAAGAATATATACAGTATGTATAATTCCATTTATATGAAATGACAGAGTCAAAAAAAGCAGATTAGTGGTTTCCTTAGGCCTGGAGTGGGGTAAGGACTGACTGCAAAGAGGCACAAGGGAATCTTTTTGGAGTGACAGAAAATGTTCCATATCATAATTGAGGTGGTATATTCATTTTATACACTTTAAAAAAAACTACAGAGGTTGATGCATAATAAAAAATTATTAATGTTGGCCAGGAGCAGTGGCTCACACCTGTAATCCTAGCACTTCGTGAGGCAGAGGCAATTGGATCACTTGAGCCCAGCAGTTCAAGACCAGCCTTGCCAGGCAACATAGTGAGACCCTCTCTTGATTAAAGAAAAAAAAAATTAATGCAGCTAATAAAAACAAAACTCTATATACCTGAAAAAAGTTCTCATGATGGCTGCAGAGTATACATACTCGTCTAACAAAATATATCTCCAAAGTCAGTAATTTTCCAAAATGAATTAGTTGTTCTTAAAGAAACTGTTCAAGTATATTTAAGATCCAATTAAAAAACAACGATAAAATTAATTGGATATACATGTACAGAAAATTTTGAAATGATCGTAAATACAAGTTATAACTAAGATTTAAAATTGCCTGAATCCAATAAATTATGGCTACAATCACTACCAAGTTAGAATACATTATTAATAAAATCCTAAAAATGAGTCCTTCTTTTGCACTCATAATTTGCATAGCTTGCGCAATTTTATTACTCTTGATTTAACCTAATAAAATTTGCTCAATTTTAAATGCTCTGAAAGCCAAATACACAGTTGACTCTTGAGCAACACTGATTTGAACAGTGTGGGTCCCCTTATTTGCAGATTTTCTTCCACTTGTGTCACTCCTGAGACAGCAGTACTGCACGAGGCTTTCAGGAGCCTATCCCTTGCACCAGTGTGCCATGAATGTGAGATGTGGAGTCAAAGGAGATTATTTTGGACCTTTAAGATTTAATGACCGCCCTGCTGGGTTTTGGACTTGTGTGGGACCTCTTGCGTCTTTCTTTTGGCCAATTTCTCCCTTTTGGAACAGGAGTATACACGCAATGCGTGTACCCCCATTGTATCTTGGGAATAATTAACTTGTTTTTGACTTTACAGGCTCATAGGTGGAAGGGACTAGACTTGTCACAGATAAGACTGCACTTTTGAGTTAATGCTAGAATGAGTTAAGACTTTGGGGACTGTTGGGAAGACGCAATTGTATTTAGCAATGTGAGAAGGACAAGAGACTTGGGAGGGGCTGGGGTGGAATAGTATGGTTTGGATCTGTGTCCCTGCCCAAATTTCATATTCAACTGTAAACCCCAATGTTGGAGATGGGGCCTGGTGGGAGGTGATTGGATCATGGGGGTGGTATTTCATAAATGATTTAGCACAATCCCCTCTGGTTGCAACAGTGAGTTCTTGTGAGAGATGGTTGTTTAAAAGTGTGTGGCACCTCTTCCCCAACCCCTCTTGTTCCTGCTCCAGCCATGTGAGACAAGCCTGCTTCCCCTTTTCCTTCTGTCATGATTATAAGTTTCCTAAGGCCTCCCCAGAAGCAGAGGCCGCTATGTTTCCTATACAGCCTACAGAATTGCGAACCAATTAAACCTCTTTTCTTTCTTTACAAATTACCCAGTCTTGGGCATTTCTTTACAGCCAGTGGAGAACGAACTAATACAATGACCAACCCCTCTTCTTCCTCCTCCTCTTCAGCCTACTCAACGTGAGGATGATGAAGATGAAGACCTTTAGAATGGTCCACTTCCACTTAAGGAACAGTAAATATATTTTCTTTCTCTTCCTTATGATTTTTTAATCACACTTCTTTTCTGTAGCTCACTTTATTGTAAGAATACAGTATACAAAACATACAATATATAACACATGTGTTGACTGTTTGTTATCAGTAAGGCTTCCAGTCAACAGTAGGCTATTCATACTTAAGTTTTGGTGGAGTCATTTTTCTTCTTCTTTTTTTTTTTTTTTTTTTTTTTGAGACGGAGTCTTGCCCTGTCGCCCAGGCTGGAGTGCAGTGGCACAATCTCAGCTCACTACAACCTCTGCCTCCCAGGTTCAAGTGATTCTCCTACCTCAGCCTCCCAAGTAGCTGGGAATACAGGCATGCACCACCACGCCCAGCTAATTTTTGTATTTTTTAGTAGAGATGGGATTTCACCATGTTGGTCAGGCTGGTCTTGAACTCCTGACCTCGTGATCCACCCGCCTCAGCCTCCCAAAGTGCTAGGATTACAGGAGTGAGCCACCACGCCTGGCCTGGGGGAGTCATTTTTGTAAGGTCAAATGTAATTTACTCTCTACTAGAAAAATCATCTTTGTAAACACAAAATATTATCAACGGGAGAAAACAAAACCAGTATAACCTCTTCCATGGAATTTATAATTGCAAAAAATGAACATAAGGATTCTACACCTCAGCATGATTTTTTTCCTTTTAGCCCAAGTGTAAATGTGAATTCGAATTTAACAGGAAATTTCATAAACATGTAAGAATGTTACAGAAATGCAAGCACTATTCCCTTTACAAATCAATAAAATTCCCCAAAACTTTAAAAACTGTAGAACAGGCTGGGTGCAGTGGCTCACGCCTGTAATCCCAGCACTTTGGCAGGCTGAGGCGGGCAGATCACCTGAGGTGGAGAGATCAAGACTAGCCTGAACAACGTGGAGAAACCCCATCTCTACTAAAAATACAAAATTAGCAGGGCGTAGTGGCACATGCCTGTAATCCCAGCTACTCAGGAGGTTCAGACCGGAGAATCATTTGAACCCAGGAGGCGGAGCTTGTGGTGAGTCGAGATTAAGCCATTGCACTCTGGCCTGGGCAATGAGTGAAATTCCATCTCAAAAAAAGAAAACAAAACAAAACAAAACAAAACTGTAGAACAAAAAAATACATGTTCCAAAATTCCCCTCAAGGCTAAGCCAGAATCTTCTGGCAAAAAAGAAATTAAGCATCATGGGAAGACAAGACTGGTTCAGCAACACCTGCAGTATTTCAGAACATAAAGGCCTAGTGGAGCACTCCTTTATAATCACCACGCCTTCAAAAACTGATACTGACACTGTCTCTTAAGACTCAATGACTGCATATTAACAGCGTCTTGCCAGCAAATTAATAGCTTATTAATCCATTTGTAATGAATGAGTCTTACACTTCATTCATGCCAGCAATATCATTATCTGATATAATTCTAGTCTAACTAGTCTTTTTATGTCAAAAACGAAATGTCCCTGGATTCTAAATGGTACAAAATAGGTTCATTTCAAAAGATACAGCTGTGATACTAAAAGAAGAAGCCACAGGGAAAGGGATGAAGTGAGAACAAACAACTTACCTTGTCCCCGATGGCAGTGAAAGTTGTTCAAGTGAATTACCTCTTCATTGTTGTTTCCCTCTTCCATTTTCAAATGCAGACATGCACATACGGGACTGCTAATACCTAAACATGGTGACCATCTGCTTCAAAAGGGCTGAAAAGGAAGCAAAGAGGAACAGTAAGAATGAGGGAGTATCAAAACTCTTGCCATGTATCTGGTCAGTGGAACATCTGAAGCTTATGCTGAAAACATTCCTTAAGAAAACATACCCAAGGAGGTGGGTCAAAAAAAAAAAAAACCACACAAACTCAAAACGTATGACATTAAAACATATTTTTAAAATACACATATTAAAGAGACAAAGTACTGACAGAGAAATCATATCTTGATACAAATATGCTAACAAAGAAATGGGCTAAGGGTATTAACAGGCAGTTCAATTCACAAAAAAGAAAACACAGAAGATGCTCAATCTCACTAATAATCAGGGAAAGGCAAATCAGAAAATGAATTATGTTTCAGCCAGACGCAGTGGCTCACGCCTACAATCCCAGCACTTTGGGAGGCCGAGGCGGGCAGGTCATGAGGTTAGGAGTTTGAGACCAGTCTCACCAACATGGTGAAATCCCAACTCTACTAAAAATACAAAAATTAGCTGGGCGTGGTGGCACGCGCCTGTAATCCCAGCTACTCCGGACACTGAGGCAGGAGAATCGCTTGAACCCAGGAGGCTGAAGTTGCAGTGAGCCAAGATCGTGGCACTGCACTCCAGCCTGGGCAACAGAGTGAGACTCCGTCACACACACAAAAAAAGGAATTATGTTTCAAACCACTGGGGTGGCAAAAAAGGCAAGTATGTAAGACATGGGAAATCATCTTATACATTGCTGGTTTGAAGAATAACTTGGAAAAGATATTCTGAATAGCAATTAGCAATACGCCCTAAATTACAAATGTACATTCCCTGTGACTTAGCAATTCCACTTCCAGGTGTATCAGCTAAAGAAACCTCTGTGTGTTCTCCAAGAAATACGCATAATAGAATATACGGACAGGGATGGTCATTACAGCAAATATGTAATAAAAGCAATTGGAAATGACCTTATTGGACATCAGTAAAGGAATAAATAAAATTCATATGATACAACACAGTTAAATTAACTAATGTTAAATGAAAATAAGTGTGATACCATTTATGTAAGTTAATACACAAATTTAAAATACATTAAATTTAAATATTAAATTAAAAAATACAGCCAGGCGTGGTGGCTCACACCTGTAATCCCAGCTCTTAGGGAGGCTGAGGTGGATGGATCACCTAAGGTGAGGAGTTCGAGACCAGCCTGGCCAACATGGTGAAACCCCATCTCTATTAAAAACACACACACAGGCTGGGTGCCGTGGCTCAAGCCTGTAATCCCAGCACTTTGGGAGGCCGAGATAGGCGGATCATGAGGTCAGGAGATTGAGACCATCCTGGCCAACACGGTGAAACCCCGTCTCTACTAAAAATTTAAAAAATAATAATAAATAAATAAATAATAAAAATACAAAAATTAGCAGGGTGTGGTGACGGGCACCTGATATCCCAGCTAGTCAGGAAGCTAAGGCAGGAGAATGGCATGAACCCGGGAGGCAGAGGTTGCAGTGAGCCGAGATCACACCACTGCACTCTAGCTTGCATGACAAAGCGAGACTCTGTCTCGAAAAAAAAAAAAAAAAATTAAAAATACAGTATGCGTAAGAATGACCTCAGCAACTTCAGGACAGTGACTATTTCTGGGTAAGGGAGAATGAAAAGGAACTTGAACTTGAGTTACATATAACATCTTTTTTCTTTCTTTTAAAGATATTTAAAGCAAACAAGACAAAACATGAACATATGTTAAATCTGGGTAGCAGACTGGGGTAGTAGACTTGTATTTTTGAAATCCATCCCTCTCTTCCTTTAAAAAGAAGTATCATGGTGTTAAAGCCAAGACATTACATCTCCATGGACCAGCAATGGAACAGAAACACAGAAGTTAGTGATGGGGCCAAAGCTGCAGAACTACTGAACTCTGGGGATAGGAAACAGAGAAATATTTGGGAAATGGACTCATATGAGAGTAATGGGGACAAAAAACAACAACAACCCATGTCTATTATGGAAGGAGAAAAGGTGGGTACCAATGAGGGAGTGGGTAGATTAACTGTTAAGTGACATGAGGGAACCTTTCCGGGTTAAGTCACACTCCACATGTTGATTGTGGTGGTAAGTCACCTGGGTATATGCATTTGTCAAAACTCACTGAACTATATACTAAAATGGACAGATTTTATTTTAATTATATATCAATAAGGATTTCTTTGAGGGCTAGGAGCGATGGCTCACACCTGTAATCCCAGCACTTTGAGAGGCTAAGGAGGGCAGATCACTTGAGGTCAGGAGTTTGATACCAGCCGGGCCAACGTGGTGAAACCCATTTCTACTAAAAATATAAAAATTAGCCAGGCGTGGTGGCAGGCACCTGTAATCCCAGCTAATTGGAAGGCTGAGGCAGGAGAATAACTTGAACCCAGTAGGCGGAGGTTGTAGTCTTTTTTATTTCTTTTTGAGCCAGTCTCTCTCTGTCATTCCGGCTGGAGAGCAGCTACACGATCACGGCTCACTACAGCCTTGAACCCCTGGGCTCAAGCAATCCTCCTGCCTCAGCCTCAGAGTAGCTGGGACCACAGGCATGCACCACCATGCCTAGCTGAATTTTTAAAATTTGTAGAGACAGGGTCTCACTCTGCTGCCCAGGCTGGTTTGGATATCCCGGTCTCAAGCATTCCTTCTGCCTTGGCTTCCCAAAGTGCTGGGATTACAGGTGTGAACCACCAAGCCCAGCCTGTATCAATAAAGATTTTAAAAAATAAAACAGACGGCAGGGCACGACGGCTCATGCCTGTAATCTCAGCACTTTGGGAGGCCGAGGCAGGCGGATCACTCGAGGTCAGGAGTTTGAGACCAGCCTGGCCAACATGGCGAAACCCTGCTTCTACTAAAAATACAAGAAATTATCCAGATGTGGTGGCAGGTGCCTGTAATCCCAGCTACTTGGGAGGCTGAGGCAGGAGAATTGCTTCAACCAGGGAGGCAGAGGTTGTAGAGTAAGCTGAGATCACGCCATTGCACTCCAGGTTGGTAGACAAGAGCAAAACTCTGTCTTAAAAGAATAAATTAATTAAAAAAAAAAAAAACAGATAAGTATCCATTCAAACCAGCAATGGTGTGGTGAAACTATACTGGCTATTGGACAGTAGTAAAAATAAAACCACACATAAATATGTCATAAGGTAGAACATTAAAATTGCAAAAACTACCAGAGGTAAAACAAAGATAAAAATAGACTCTTCAGGCTGGGTGTGGTGGCTCACACCTGTAATTCCAGCACTCTGGGAGGCTGAGGAGGGCAGATCACTTGAAGTCAGGAGTTCGAGACCAGCCTGGTCAACATGGCAAAACGCCGTCTCTACTAAAAATACAAAAATCGGCTTGGTGTGGTGGCATGCGCCTGTAATCCCAGCTATTCAGGAGGTTGAGGCGAGAGAATCGCTTGAACCCGGGAGGCGGAGGTTGCAGTAGGCCAAGATTGTGCCACTGCACTCCAGCCTGGGCAACAGAGCAAGACACCGCCTCAAAAAAAAAAAAAGACTCTTCATAAGAAGCAATTAACACTAAAGTAATAAAATATGATCTTTAAGTAGTAGAGAAAAAATAATTGTAAACTTCAAATTCTATGATCCCTTAAATTATTTTTCAAGAGTAAGGGTAGGGACTGGGTGCAGTGGCTCATGCCTATAATCCCACCACTTTGGGAAGCCAAAGCGGAACAATCACTGGAGGTCAGAAATTCGAGACCAGCCTGAGCAAACTTGGTGAGACCCCATCTCTACAAAAAACTGAAAAAAATTAGTTGGGCATGGTGGCACACATCTGTGATCCCAGCTACTCCTGAGGCTGAGGCTAGAGGATTGCTTGAGCCCATGAGTTCCAAGTTTACAGTAAGCTATGACCAACCCACTGCACTCCAGCCTAGGAAACAAAGCAAGACTCTCTTAAAAAAAAAAAAAAAAAAGTAAGGATGGGATAAAACAATTTTTACACATTCAAAGACTAAGAGAGTTTACCTCCCACAGATACTCAAAGAGCTATTTAAAAAATGAACTTCAAGACTGGGCATGGTGGCTCACGCCTTTAATCCCAGGACTTCAGGAGGTCGAGGCCAGTGGATTGCTTAAGGTCAGGAGTTGAGACGAGCCTGGGCAACACAGTGAGGACTATCTATACTAAAAATACAAAAATTAGCTGGGTGTGGTAGCAGGTGGGAACCTGTAATCCCAGCTACTTGGGAGGCTGAGGTAAGAGAATTGCTTGAGCTTGGAAGGTGGAGGTTGCAGTGAGCTGAGATCGTGCCACTGCACTCCAGCCTAGGCAACAGGGTGAGACTCCATCTCAAAAAATAAAAAAATAAAAAATAAGGCATGGTGGTGCATGCCCTTAGTCCCAGCTACTCAGGAAGCTGAAGCAGGAGGACTGCTTGAGCCTAGGAGTTCGACACTGCAGTGTGCCACCATCACGCCACTGCACTCCAGCCAGGGTGAGAGCGAGACCCTGCCTCTGAAACAAACAAAAAGCATGAAAAAGAAACATGGGGCTGGCATGGTGGCTCACACCTGTAATCCCAGCACTTCGGGAGGCTGAGGCGGGCAGACTGCCTGAGCTCAGGAGTTTGCCACCAGCCTGGGCAACACAGTGAAACCCCGTCTCTACTAAAATACAAAAAAAAAAAAAAAATTAGCCAGGCGTGGCAGTATGTGCCTGTAATCCCAGCTACTCAGGAGGCTGAGGGAGAATTGCTTGAACCCGGGAGGCAGAGGTTGCAGTGAGCCCAAATTGCACCATTGCACTCCAGCCTCAGCGACAGAGTGAGACTCCGTCTCAAAAAAAAAAAAAAAAAAAAAAAAAGAAAGAAAGAAATAGAAACATGAATCCAGGCTGGGCACAATGGCTCACACTTGTAATCCAGGAAACCAATCCTTGGGAGACCAAGGTGGGAGAATCACTTGACGCTAGGGGTTCAAGACCAGCCTGGGCAATATAGCTAGACCCTGTCTCTACGAAAAATAAAAATTAAAAAATTAGCTGCGCGGGGTGGCATGTACCTATAGTTTTAGCTACCCAGGAGTCTGAAGCAGGAGGATCTCCTGAACCCAGGAGTTTGATGTTGCAGTGAGCCATGAGTGTGCCACTGCACTCCAGCCTCGGTGACAGAGTGAGACACTGCCTCAAAAAAGTAAAACAAAAACAAACAAAAAAATCCTTGAGTCTAGAGGATGAGTGATGCTCTAAACTGTGTCACGCCTCGCCTCCAAATTCCTATATTGAAGCTCTGACCTCCAATATAATGGTATTTGGAGATGGAGTCTGTGGGAAGTGATTAGAATTAGATGAAGTCATGGAGGTTGGGCCCTCATGATGGCTGGGCACTCTGAGAAGAAGAGATCTAGAGAGCTTGCTTTTTCTCTCCATCATGTGAGAACACAGGGAGAAGGCAGTTGTCTGAGATCCAGGAAGAGAGAACTAACCAGAATCCAACAATGCTGAAACTCTATTCTCAGACTTCCAAATTCCAGAACTGTGAGAAAATAAATTTGTTTTAAATGTCACCCAGCTGATGCTATTTTGTTAGTCTATGGTATCAGTCAGTTGAGCTGACTAATACAGGTGGAATTACAGAAACAACACATATAGCACAGAAAATAATGAAACAGGGTCTTAATTTCAAGTAACAAATGTCTGTGGCACAACTCTTTAAAAATGTTTAAAAGGTGAAACTAAAATTCTATACAACTATAAAGGGTGCGTGTGTATGTTTAGAGACTGATATTCACCAGATAGTTGTATAATGATAATGTCCTTGGGTCCTGTTCCAGAGGCTAACAGAGAGAATAAAATTACAAGCCAAAATGAGGATGCTACTATGTATGAACCATTTTTCTTATCACTTTACATGCATAACACAGCTAATCCTAACAATAACCCTATAATCCTGGCATGTTTATTAACCTTATTTTACAGAGACTTTGGTTCTGGCCATGACAAAGTATTAATAGCCTATAGTAGACCAACCCTTTGCCTCTTCTTATAAATTCACTACAGAAAGAACGAATATATAAAACACATCTTTGAAGGCAATGGTGAAAAACCAGCTGGCAGGATTTCAGGGGCTCTGATCCATGAAAAATGAGAAGCACATCAGGAGATGACACATTCATCCTATATTTTTTGTCTCCTGAAGGCATTTCCCAAATCTTAAGTGTGAAAAAATGGACCTGAGGCAGAAGCACCAATTTCAACGGGCTGAGGAGTTGAAGGTCAGAGTTTGGGGCTGCCAAAGTAGCTGAGACTTAAGGGACAAAATTCCAGCAAGGAAGAATCCACTGAGAAAGAACTCTCCAAAAACCAGAATAACCTCCTCACCCCCCGCCAAGTTGTTAACCTATGCCACATACATGCAGGACTAGACTCCCCAAAATCCAACAGCAGAGAAGCTAAAGAGCTGAGCAGAAATCTCAGCAAACACGTATTGTTGAGAGGGATTTTTTTTTTTTTTTTTTTTGAGATAGAGTTTTGCTCTGCCACCCAGGCTGCAGTAATGGTGCGATCTTGGCTCACTGCAACCTCTGCCTCCTGGGTTCAAGCCATTTTCCTGCCTCAGCCTCCTGAGTACTGGGGACTGCAGGCACACGCCACCATGCCCAGCTAATTTTTGTATTTTTAGTAAAGAGGGGACTTTGTTATGTTGGCCAGGGTGGTCTGGAATTCCTGACCTCAGGTGATGCATTTGCTTTGGCCTCCCAAAGTACTGGGATTACAGGCATGAGCCACCACTCCCAGCCTGTTGAGAGAGATTAAAGGTCAAGCCCAACCAAAGTAGAGGAATGCTGGTAA
Source organism: Pan troglodytes (assembly GCF_028858775.2). Taxonomy (NCBI): domain Eukaryota; kingdom Metazoa; phylum Chordata; class Mammalia; order Primates; family Hominidae; genus Pan; species Pan troglodytes. The sequence goes on from NC_072404.2 coordinate 11,698,659, forward strand.
ACACTGAGCTTTCATCTAAGATCCTAGGAGAGCCAAATCTTAAGGGTTAAGAGCAAAATGAAAACAGACTTAATAAAGAGCAAACCATGACAGGATCAAGATGATTTGCCGGTACTCTAATTTGCACACCTAAAAAACTTAAACCACAATAGAGGAGTATCATTTGGAACCTCCAGTTTTTTCATTCATAATGTCCAGACTTTGATTAAAAAAAAAATTACCAGGTGCGGTAGCTCATGCCTGTAATCCTAGCACTTTGGGAGGCTGAAGCAGGAGGATCACTTGAGCCCAGGAGTTTAAGACCATCCTGGGAAACATAGTGAGATCTTGTCTCTATTAGGGGGAAAAAAAAAAAAAAGGCTGGGTCCAGTAGCTTATGCCTGTTATCTCAGCACTTTGGGAGGCCAAGGCAGGCAAGTATATATATACACACATACATACACACACACACACACACATATATATATACACACACACACAGCTTAAATTGACAGACCTTAAGGAAACAAGATGAATCCACTTATAGCTGGATAGACTTGAACAGTACTATCAAAGAGCTTGACCTGACACTTTATCCAGTAACTGCAGAATACACATTCTTTTCAAGTGTATAAGAACATTCACAAAACAGACTGTATGCCGTGCCGTAACAAATTTTGAAGGCTTGAAATCACACAGCATGTTCTCTGACAACAGTCAATAAAAGATAATTAGGTAATTCTGAAATGTGAGAAATGAAGCAACTTTGGTTTTTTTTTTTTTTTTGAGAGAGAGTCTTGCTCTGTCGCCCAGGCTGGAGTGCAGTGGCTTCATCTCGGCTCACTGCAAGCTCCGCCTCCCGGGTGTACGCCATTCTCCTGCCTCACCCTTCCGAGTAACTGAGACTACAGGAGCCCACCACCACGCCCGGCTAATTTTTTGTATTTTTAGTAGAGACGGGGTTTCACCATGTTAGCCAGGATGGTCTTGATCTCCTGACCTCGTGATCCACCCGCCTCGACCTCCCAAAGTGCTGGGATTACAGGCATGAGCCACTGTGCCCGGCCAAAGCAACTTTTAAAATCCACACATTAACGAAGAAATTACAATGAAAATTAGTTAACTATTTTGACTAAATAAACTGAAAGATAATGAAAACAAAATATATCAAAATTTATGGGAAGGAGGTAAAATAGTTTATTAGACAGCAATTTACAGTTCCAAATGCCTTCTTTTTTTTTTTTTTTTTTGACGGAGTTCCCCTCTGTTGCCAGACTGGAGTGCAGTGGCACAATCTCAGCTCACTGCAGCCTCTGCCTCCTGGGTTCAAGTGATTCTCCTGCCTCAGCCTCCCGAGTAGCTGGGTCTACAGGCGTGCGCCACCACGCCCAGCTAATTTTTGTATTTTTAGTAGAGAAGGGGTTTCACCATGTTGGCCAGGATGGTCTCAATCTCTTGACCCTGTGATCTGCTGGCCTTGGCCTCCCGAAGTGTTGGGATTACAGGCGTGGGCCACCGCACCCGGCCGCAAATGCCTTATTTTAAACAAAGAGGCTGGGCATGGTGGCTCATGTCTGTAATCCCAGCACTTTGGGAGTCTGAGGTGAGCGGACTGCTTGAGCTCAGGAGTTCAAGACCAGCCTGGGCAACATGGTGAAACGCTGTCTCTACCAACAAACAAACAAATCAGATGGGCATGGTGGCATGCACCTGTGGTACCAGCTACATGGGAGGCCGGGGAGGGAGGACTGCTTGAGCCTAAGAGGCAGAAGTTGCAGTAAGCTAAGATCACACCACTGTACTCCAACCTGGGAGACAGTGAGAGCTGTCTCAAAAAAAAGAAAAAAAGAAAAAAGACTGAAAATTGGCCAGGCGTGGTGACTCACGCCTATAATCGCAGCACTTTGGGAGGCCAAGACGGACAGATCACTTGAGGTCAGGAGTTTGAGACCAGCCTGGCCAACATGGTGAAAACCTGTCTCTATTAAAAATACAAAAATTAGCCAGGCTTGGTGGCGAGTGCTTGTAGCCAGAAGGCTGAGGCAGAGGAATCACTTGAACCCAGGAGGCCAAGTTGCAGTGAGCTGAGATTGTGCCACTGTACTCCAACCTGGCTGACAGAGTGAGACCCATCTCAAAAAAAAAAAAAAAAAAGACTGAAAATCGGCTGGGCGTGGTGGCTCACGCCTGTAGTCCCACCACTTTGGGAGGCTGAGGCAAGCAGATTGCTTGAGCACAGAAGTTTAAGGCCAGTGAAACCCCATCAAAAAAGATTACTTGGGCTGGGCGCCGTGGCTCACATCTGTAACCCCAACACTTTCAGAGGCCAAGGTGGGCGGATCGCCTGAGGTGGGGAGTTTGAGACCAGCCTGACCAACATGGAGAAACCCCATCCCTACTAAAAATACAAAATTCACCAGGCGTGGTGGCACATGCCTGTAATCCCAGCTACTCAGGAGGCTGAGGCAGGAGAATCACTTGAACCTGGGAGGCGGAGGTTGCGGTGAGCGGAGATCATGCCAATGCACTCCAGCCTGGGCAATGAGAGCAAAACTCCGTCTCAAAAAAAAAAAAAAAAAGATTACTGGGAGAAATTAAATATCAAATAAATGTAGAGACATACCATATTCACGGGTGGGAAAGTTCAATTTTGCAAAGATGTCCATTCACTCTAAATTGATGTGTAGATTTAATACAACCTTTATCAGGTTTTAAGAATAGATATATACTAGATGACTTTAGAATTTACAGGAAAACAGCCAAGAATAACCAAAGCATTCATGGAGAAAAACAAAAGGAGGATTTACAGTAGGAGATATTGTATTACTATTAAGTTACACTAATTAAGACAATATTGTATTGACAAAAGAAAAACAGACCAATGGAACAGAGTGCAGAACAGATTCCTTTGTTTTTTCTTTCCCCCCGAAACAGTGTCTTGCTCTGTCGCCCAGGCCGGAGTGCAGTGGTGTGATCTTGGCTCACTGCAACCTCCGCCTCCTGGGTTCAAGCGATTCTCCTGCTTCAGCCTCCAGAGTTGCTGGAATTACAGGCATGCACCACCACGCCTGGCTAATTTTTGTATCGTTAGTAGAGACAGGGTTTCACCATGTTGGCCAGGCTGGTCTCAAACTCTTGACCTTGTGATTCGCCCACCTTGGCCTCCCAAAGTGCTGGGATTACAGGCGTGAGCCACCACACCTGGCCCCAGATTCAATCTTATATGAATGTTTATGACAAAAGTAGCATTGCAGAGCAGTGGAAAACATGACCTTTCTACTATATGATGCTGTACTCAAAAGCCACATATGGGGTGGGAGTAGGGGGTAACAACCCCTTCCTCATGCCTTACACAAAAACAATTTTAGATAACTACACATTTAAACAGAAAGGTAAAATAAGTTTCTAGAAGATAACACAAAATCTCCACAATCTTAGAGGTGCAAAAGATACCCTAAACAGGACATAAACAGTACTATCCATAAAAGAAAAAACTGAAACACTATACATTAAAATTAAGCATGTCTACTCACCAAAGAAATTCAGAATGAAAAGGCAAGCCACCAGGAGAAAATATAAAAACTCTTGCATGTTAACTGAAAAGAAAAAGAATCCAGGCAGGGTACAGGGGCTCATGCCTGTAATCCCTGCACTTTGGAAGGCCGAGGCAGGCAGATCACTTGAGCTCAGGAGTCTGAGACCAGCCTGGACAACATGGCAAAACCCCATTTCTACAAAAAAAGCAAAAAAAATTAGCCAGGCGCAGTAGCAGGCACCTAGTCCCAGCTACTCAGGAGGCTGAGGTGGGAAGATCTCTTGAGCTCAAGAGGTGGAGGTTGCAGTAAGCTGTGATCCCGCCACTGCATTCCAGCCTGGGCAATGGGAGTGAAACCCTGTCCCCCCACCAAAAAACATCTGCCCAAAGGAAAAATGGGGCAAACAATTTGAATTAACAATGGCTGAGTACCCCGAGGAAACGCAAAAGGCCAATAAATAAATGAAAAAGTGTCCAACATTATGAGACATCAGAGAAATGTAAACTAAAACCACAAGGGGCCGGGCGTGGTGGCTCACGCCTGTAATCCCAGCACTTCGGAAGGCCGAGGCGGGTGGATCACCTGAGCTCAGGAGTTCGAGACCAGCCTGACCAACATGGAGAAACCGTGTCTTTACTAAAAATACAAAATTAGCTGTGCATGGTGGCCCATGCCTGTAATCCCAGCTACTCAGGACGCTGAGGCAGGAGAATCGTTTGAACCGGGGAGGTGGAGGTTGCGGTGAGCCGAGATCGAGCCATTGCACTCCAGCCTGGGCAACAAGAGTGAAACTCCTTCCCAATAAAATAAAGTAAAATAAAATAAAACCACAAGGAAATTCTGGGAAGACAGTAGTAGTAACAGCAGAATAGTCTTTGAATCTCCTCAAATTCTTACATAGTAACAGAAAAAATTCCATGGACAACAGTAACAAAAAAACTAGACAAGAAAGAATCTCCACAAACACCAAATTACTATAAACACAAGATTTAAATGTGCTTCTTGCTCTGTCACCCAGGCTGGAGTGCAGTGGTGCGATCTCGGCTTACTGCAACTTCCATCTCCCAGGTTTAAGCGATTCAATCCTTTCCTTCCTCTCTGAGAAAATCTCAATTTTCTTTGCCTTCCTGGGAGAAACCGCTGTGCCTCAGAGGCAGTAAGCCCCAGATCGGGGCTTCTCATTAAATGTCTACAAAGAGTTAATAGTCAAATAATATCAGCATTTTCTCAACTTATAGAATGTGAAGTTATAGATACTATCAAAATATACAGATATCAAAACCAGGTTAGCAAAGTTTTACAACAGAAATTTCTGGCATTGATAACTGAACAAAGACATTCCTTTTTTTTTTTTTTTTTTGAGACAGAGTTTCACTCTGGTCATCCAGGCTAGAGTGCAATGGCACGATCTCGGCTCACTGCAACCCTCTGCATCCCGGGTTCAAGCAATTCTCCTGCCTCACCCTCCCGAGTAGCTGGGATTACAGGCATGCGCCACCATGTCTGGCTAATTTTTGTATTTTTTAGTAGACACAGGGTTTCACCATGTTGGCCAGGCTAGTCTCGAACTACAGACCTCTGGTGATCCACACGCCTCAGCCTCCCAAAGTGGTGGGATTACAGGCATGAGCCACCGTGCCTGGCCCCAGGTATTCCCACTTTTAAAACTGACATATACCAGCGTAAGTTTGGGTCTCTCATTTGAAATAATGATACTGATGTTATTTATAAGTAGCATGGTATTTAAAAGAACAGCTCTGGTATCAAATTTGAACTGCATCTAATCAAGTCCTTTTTTTCCCCAAATAAGATTTTTTTTTTTTTGAGACAGAGTCTCCCACTGTCACCTGGGCTGGAGTGCAGTGGTGCAATCTCAGCTCACTGCAACCTCCGCCTCCTGGGTTCAAGCGATTCTTCTGCCTCAACCTCCAAAATAGCTGGGATTAAGGGTGCCCACCACCACACAAGCTAGTTTTTTATATTTTTAGTAGAGATGATGTTTCACCATGTTGGCCAGGCTGGTTTCAAACTCCTGACCTCGTGATTTCCCCGCCTTAGCCTCCCAAAGTGCTGAGATTACAGGAGTGAGCCATCACACCCAGCCAGATTTTTAAAAAGTATTTTGAACACTATTTTCAAGCCAAATTTTGAGACGGAATCTTGCTTTGTCACCCAGGCTGGAGTGCAGTGGCACGATCTCAGCTCACTGCAACCTCCGTCTCCCAGGTTCAAGCGATTCTCCTGCCTCAGCCTCCCTGAGTAGCTGGGACGACACATGCGTGCCACCATGCTGGTTAATTTTTGTATTTTTAGTAGAGAAGTGGTTTTGTCATGTTGGCCAGGCTGATCTTGAACTCCTGACTTCAGTGATCTGCCTGCCTCAGCCTCCCAAAGTCCTGGGATAACAGGCGAGTCACCGTGCCTGGCCCCAAGCCAAATTTCTAATTTTTTCTTTGACCACAACTGGCTTCCTTCAATTTTACACTGAAAATCAAAGGGAGATGTGACTCATTTTTACAGCTAATTTAGTTGAAATGTCAGGCTTGTAGTTAAGCAGACTGCTAGTAACGGTTCAAAAAATTCCTCATGAGTGGCACACCAGTGGCCCCAACCTGTGAGAAGAAAAGAATTCTGATGATGGAATTCCTACTCTTAACTAAATGTAAGTCTCTGTATCAGGTCATTTAACTCTCTGACACTCAGTCTTTTAATCTGGGCTTCGGATAATACTGCCTATGTTTAAATCTTGGTTTCACCATTTAGTCAATCGGTGGCTCCAGATAAATTGTTCAATCTCCTAGGCCAATTTCCTCATTTGTAAAATGAGAATACAGTTGTTTTAAAATTAGTTGCAGGTAGGTAGAGCGGCATGTGCCCAAGTCCCAGCTTTACTGTGGTTGCTGAAGCAAGAGGATCCTTTGAGCCCAGGAGTTCAATGCTGCAAGTAAGCTATGATAGCACCACTGCACTCCAGCATAGGCGGCAGAGGGAGAACCTACCTCCAAAAAAATTCATTAATTTTAAAAAATAAAAACTTTTTAAAAACTAAATCAGTTGAATTACATCAAGTTTTAGCACAGTGCCTGACATATACTAAGTGTGACATTATGCTATTTTTATTAACTGTTACCTGCGAAACAGAAAAATGAAAATAGCTATTCTTACATTATAAGGCTATGTTGAAAAATGAGAAGCCACTTTGTATATGGTAAATACCATCAAAATAGCAGCATTGTAATCACAAGTACACAGGAAATGCAGTGCTTATTAATAAAATACAGTTCAAGGGGGGAAAAAAATCTTTATTTTCCCATTCCAAGTTACTTTTTTTTTTTTGAGACGAAGTTTTGCTCTTGTTGCCCAGGCTGGAGCGCAATGGTGCAATCTCAGTTCACTGCAACTTCCCCCTCCAGAGTTCAAGTGATTCTCCTGTCTCAGCCTCCCAAGTTACAGGCATGTTGCCATCATGCCCAGCTAATTTTATATTTTTGGTAGAGATGAGGTTTCGCCATCTTAGGCTGGTCTTGAACAGCCGACCTCGGGTGATCCACCCCCCTGACACTCACCAAAGTGGTGAGATTACAGGCATAAGTCACTGTGCCTGGCCTCTTTTCTTATTTATAGTTGTATTTCCAATGCCTAGCACAGTTGTTGAACGAGTGGCTCCAAAAACTTCTTCCTTTGTCAAAGACTGGAGCTGTTATTCATCATGGCCATAGAACCAGAGTCAGGAAACACGGCCTAGGCAATAACAATTAGGATTTTCTTCAGTTATCAAGTATTGCCCATTACAGAAAATATGGGAAACGAAGTCAGGAAGAAAAGAGAATCACTCACGGTTCTCTCACCCAACTTTCTGGTTTTCAAAATCTCACCTTCACTTCCTCGTGACCAGAATGCTTGAGGCTGTCTTCTACAAACCATTTTTTTCTCCTTGTTCTACTTATGCTCCTTCTCCATTTTTCCTTATGTATATGCTCCTAAACTACTACTGTATGATCCTGGGGCTCTGTAGTGCCCCTGGCTCTCCAGAATACTTTCTGTAAATATGCCTGCCACTTCTGCAACAGATTTGGGGGTCATTAAAGACTTTCAAATTTAATGAGTTAATCCCTTTGACTTCCCAGCAAAAAGTGGGCAAAGCAGGCCAGGTGCAGTGGCTCACACCTGTAATCCCAAAACTTCGAGAGGCCGAGGTGAGTGGATTATTTGAGGTCAGGAGTTCAAGACCAGCCTGGCCAACACGGTAAAACCTGTCTCTACTAAAAATACAAAAACTAGCCAGGCGTGGTTGCGGGCACCTGTAGTCCCAGCTACTCGGGAGGCTGAGGCAGGAGAAATGCTTGAACCCGGGATGCAGAGCTTGCAGTGAGCCTAGAATGCACCACTGCACTCCTGCCTGGGTGACAGAGCGAGATTCCATCTCAAAAAAAAAAAAAAGAAAAAGTGGGCAAAGCAGAGCTAGGCACAGGCTGGAAGAAGATGACATGCCCGTGTCACACAAGGCCTCCACAATACCTCTTCCCAGCATGTTTTTAAAAATGTCTATAAACGATTGTTTTTCATTCAAATACCAGTTGCTCATCCTAACCATTCTTTGGATATCCATCCTTTTGTAAGTCTGTACTAATATAATTAATATTAAATCAATACAGAAAAAGTTTACTGTTAGCTCTCCATATCCATATGTGAAAGCTGTGGATATGGAGAGCTGACTGTACTACTACAGCATTTTATATAACAAGAATTGGTTATGCATCATCGGGAATACATCAAAAGAAACTCTCACATGGATTTTGTCTCAAAGAACTCACAGTCCCATCAATCAGAGAATAAAGTCACTAGTGCAATAAAGAGACTATAGCCGGGCACGGTGGCTCAAGCCTGTAATCCCAGCACTTTGGGAGGCCAAGGCGGACGGATCACGAGGTCAGGAGATGGAGACCATCCTGGCTAACACGGTGAAACCCCATCTCTACTAAAAAAAACAAAAAACAAAAAAATTAGCCGGGCATGGTGGCGGGCGCCTGTAGTCCTAGCTACTCAGGAGGCTGAGGCAGGAGAATGGCGAGAACCTGGTAGGCGGAGCTTGCAGTGAGCTAAGATCGGGCTACTGCACTCTAGCCTGGGCGACAGAGCAAGACTCCGTCTCAAAAAAAAAAAAAAAAAAAAAAAAAAAGACTATAGGGGAAGGGCAGGTAGTCAATGAAGGTTTCACAGGAATAGCCACATCAAGCTAAAGTGAGAGACGTGTCAGATCTGGGTTTATCCTTTAAAAGCACAGCAGCCCCCGACTTTACTAAAAAAATACAAAAATTAGCTGGGTGTGGTGGCACATGCCTGTAATTCCTGTTACTCTGGAGGCTGAGGCACAAGAATGGCTTGAACCTGGGAGGCGGAGGTTGCAGTGAGCTGATATTGTGCCACTGCACTCCAGCCTGTGCGACAGAGGGAGACTCTGTCAAAAAAAAAAAAAAGAGAGAGAGAGAAAGAAAGAGAGAGAGAGAAAAAAAGAAAGAAAGAAAAAGAAAGAGAAAGAAAGGAAGAGAAAGAGCGAGTGAGCACAACAGCTTTCACTTAGGGCTCCCGGGCCCAGAGTCATCAGGTAAAAAGTCTGAATACCCTGCTGAGAGATCACACAGGAAGACCTGACACTACACGTGGAGGGAAAGAGCCAGTGGAGCCCGGCCTTCCAGCAGTCTTTGACAAGGCATGTGAACGAAGAAGACATTGTGGAAGCGGATGCTCCAGCACTGGCCACCTCTGCTGACAACATGTGACCAGAGAAAAATGGCCCAGGTGAGCACTTCTCAATTCTCCTGACTCATAAAACTGTCAACAAACAAAATTATTCTATGAAGCAGTAAGTATTAGGGTGGTTTGTTATACATCAACAGATAACTGAAACAGAGCTCAGATTTTATTTTCTAGCCAATGGGAAGCAATGCAATGACAGCTGTGCTTTAGAAAAATCAACCTGGCTGCAATGTGTAAGATGGCCTGTAGGAGACAACCGGTGCCAGGATACAAGAGCCAACAGTACCTAGGGGGAGGAGAAGAATACAAGACACTGACTGCAGAGTTAGAGTCGATGGGATCTGTGTATGTCACTGGCCATCAGGGCAAGAAGAAAGGAATCAAAGTTGACCTAGACGGTGAGATCAGGTGACCACAGGATGGTGATGCTATTAAGGAAGAACAAAGCAGATGATGAGTTCAGAGAAAGAAAACGAAAATTGTGTTAACTTTAATATGTGGACAAAATAACTATGGTAAAATAACATCCATCATTATGGATATAAATACGCAAACAATTAGTCTAGAATTTAACAGCTCTAAGAATCCTATTATCGGTGTATTTTTACAATAGGAAAGGTTTTAAATCAAAAATTAAACTCAAAATCTTCAGTGGGCGGGCTAAACAGTTTAACATAAAACATGAAGATTTTCTTCAACTGTCCAATGAAAATTAGTTTAGAAACTAGGACAGATAAGTAAGTACATCCTCATGTGTGGAGGGTAAAATCAACGTTTTCAACGATCTTTTTAGAATTGCATCTTCTGTGACCAAAGGACATGCTTCTGCTTCTAGCCCAAGTACTGCCTTGCAGGCTCCATCCCTTGACATGTTTTCATACGGCATTTGAGTTATTTCTTTTAAACCACAAATCTCACCATGGTGAAACCGAAATCCTTACCATGGCCTACGAAACGCTACCATCACCTGACCTTGCTGACATAGCGGGCCTTACCTCATACCTTTTCCCCCCGCATTCACCATTCAGTAGTAACAATGGTTCAGTTCCATGACCTGCTCCTTCCTTCCACTGCAGGCTCTTCCCCAGCTAAACTACTCTTCTTCACTGCCTCTTGGACCAAATTAACTCTATTCATTGTTCGGTTCTTTGCTTTCTCCTCAGAGAAAAATTGTTCCTGATTATCCCCTAGATGTTCCTCCCTGGTTCAATCACACAACGTACCTCATTTCTTCAAAGTACTTAACAACAATACTTTAATATACTTATTTAGGAAACTTGTGTAATTTTGGTCTCCTCTGCTAAAACTTAAGTTCCAAGAAGGCAGAACCAAAGTGTCACTTGATCCCAAAGCCCCAGGACATAGCATATCAGATGGCACATAGTAGATGATCTTCAATAGTAGATGTACTTTCAGAATAAATAGCACTCACTAATTATAGAAGGACAATTAGTGGCATGAACTCTGGGTCCAAACTGAGTTCAAGTTCCACGCTGACCCTTACAAGTTTTGGGACTAGATATTTTTCAGCACCTCAGTTTCTTTTTTTTAAATTATTATTATTTTTGAGACGGAGTCTCGCTCTGTCACCCAGGCTGGAGTGCAGTGGCACAATCTCGATCACTGCAACCTCCGCCTCCCGGGTTCATGTGATTCTCCTGCCTCAGCCTCCCGAGTAGCTGGGATTACAGGCGCACGCCATCACACCTGGCTAATTTTTGTATTTTTAGTAGAGACGGGGTTTCACCATGTTGGCCAGGCTGGTCTCGAACTCCTGACCTCAGGTGATCTGCCCGCCTCGGCCTCCCAAAGTGTTGGGATTACGGGCGTGAGCCACACCATTCCCGGCTATGTTCTATTATCTTTAACAATAATGCAAATATAATGATGACATCAGGTATGAGAATGAATTATGTCTCTAAAGAGCTAGAATATAGCAATGCCTAGAATTTTGTAAACACATTAAATAGTAGCTGGTAGTAGAGTCAGCAAATACCAGCTCTCTCAACTATCCTATTCATCAACTTTCAATCTGCCTCACTCACACCTAACCCTTCTTTATCAGATTTCTCCACAGGGGCTTCAGGAGTTCTCTTTTATTAGCTGCTGCTGCTGCTCTAATCAGGGTAAAAATCTAAAGCCTAATGAGGTTTGCCAGGGGGTCCAAAATCTGGCCCAGACTCTCCAGGCATTTCCTCAAATCCACCACTACTCCCCACACCCCAGGCGCAATAAATTATGAAATACAAAACCAAGGCAAAGCCAGGCCATTTATTAGCCTTCTTCCTTAAAGCAAGCAGACTGAATTGAGATGTTTCATAGAATCTTCCCGCTTCTCTCCCTTCTCAGCGCGTAAAGAATGTTCTGGCAGAGCACGGTGGCTAAAGCCTGTAATTCTTGTGCTTTGGGAGGCTGAGGGTCACTTAAACCCAGGAGTTGGGCAGCACAGCTAGACTCCGTCTCTTAAAAAAAAAAAGTTAGCCGAGCGTGGTGGTGCGCGCCTGTAATTCCAGCTACTCGGGAGGCTGAGGCAGGAGAATCACTTGAAGCTGGCAGGTGGAGGTTGCAGTGGGCAGAGATGGCACCACTGCACTTTAGCCTGGGCAATACAGCCAGACTCCGTCTCAAAAAAAAAAAAAGCTCACTGAATGGGCTGGAGTGGGTGGGGCAGAGAGGAGCTGACGGGACATACATTTAAACGCACTGCTTCCGAGGGACGCGGATATGCTCGGGTCCCCCACCTACATCCCATTCAGTAAACAAAGGTGATATATATTAGGATGCCTAACTATTACCCACCGAAACATACAGCAGCACAAACCCATTTTTATAAGACCCTGTGCCTGACTATTGCAGGAAGCTGGAGGACGAACAACAGCTGGAGAATAGATGAGCTGATGTTTGGCTCCTAACCTCTAAAACAATGCCAACCCAGCCCCTTCCAGGAGTAACAGCTTGAAAACAATACATGGCATTTAGATAGTTTTTAGCATTCCTGGCAATTCCGTTATTAATTAATGGGTCTTCCTCATAAGGGAAGAAACCCCATTTTTGAGGTGAGGCACAGGCCCACCAGGGCAAAACGACCTGGCCAAGCTGGAGCCAGGTGCATGTGAGGGCCACTGTGAGGCCCTCTGCTCTGCTCACCCTCTACGTCACAGTGCTTCTTCTGTAGGTGAACGTGTGGGTTTTCAGCCAGGGCGCTTCTTACTGAAGCGCCCAAGGGCCCCGGAGAACATATCTGAAACGTCTTTTGAAAAGACTGTAGCACTTTGGGAGGCCGAGGCGGAGGGATCACCTGAGGTCAGGAGTTCGAGACCAGCCTGGCCAACACGGAGAAACCCCCGTCTCTACTAAAAATACAAAAATTAGCTGGACGTGGTGGCAAATGCCTGTAATCCCAGCTGAGGCAATCCCTGTGAGGCTGAGGCAGGAGAATGGCTTGAACCCGGGAGGCAGAGCTTCCAGTGAGCTGGGATCGCGCCACTGCACTCCAGCCTGGGCAACAGAGCAAGACTCCGTCTCAAAGAAAAGGAAAAAAAAAAAGTAAAAGAAAAAAGAACGTTCTCTTTGCACGATCAAAGTACCTAGGACAACTGCTACCCAGGCCCTTAGGGATTTACAGAGCCCTGGCGGATTTGTCAGAAATTTCTGTAACCCGCACGCCGCGCACGCTCCAGGGTTGGCTGCAAGTGGCCCAGAGTCTTGGATCCCTGGTCCCGTTCCACCGGGAGCAGAGCCACCTCGACGCGGGGACAGCTGCCTCGCTCGCTGCCCAGCGCCCGGACAGCCGAGCCGGGCCAGCCCCCAGCGCCCCGCAGAAGGGTTTGACGCACTTGCGGCGCCCTCGCGAGTGCCGGGTGACAGTCGCCAACTTTCGCGGAACACGCGCTCCAGATGTGAGGGGAGAGGAGGGAAAACGCCGCCCGCCTGGGCTGGGGTTCACAGGCACGGGCCGCCTCCCGCCGCTCCTCCAGGCCGCGCTCGGGTGCACGGACACCGCCTCCGCGGCGGCCTCGGGCCCGGGGGAGGGAAGCGCGGTCTCCCGGGCTGTTGCCCTCGCGCAGCAGACCCGAGGGGCCGGCCCGCGAAACTTCGCGAAGTGGCGGGAGGGGGCCACCCGGCCGCTCAGCGCCTTTGTCGCTCCAGCCTCGCCACCGCACCGGGCTCGAGACGCCCAGCCCAGCCCCTTGGCCCGATCCCGCCCGGGCCTCGGCCCGCGCCCCTCAGCTCGGCGGCCCTCACGGCCCGCGCCCCCGCCCCCACCACCGGAGCTCCACAGAGGCGCCCCTCAGAGAGGCCGCGTCGCCTCACAGACCCGCCCAGGAGCTCGAGCGCGCCCCGCAGCCGACACTCACTCGTCACTCAAGTCGCCGGCTAGCCAGGCAGGTTCGGCGGCCTTCGCTACCGCGCCGCTTACTCCTCAGAAGCCGCAGCTGCGAGCTCCGTGGCAGCCGCTGCACTCCTTCCGGCCCTGCCGCGGCGTCACCTCGCGCCTGCGCACAGCGCCCCCTCCCGACTAAGGACAGGAAGAACCATAGAGGCACTCCGGGTACTGCGGAGGAGGGACCCGGGGGCTCACCATAGAGAGGGCCGCCTAGCCGCGCCTGCATCCGGGCTCTCCGCCTGCAGAGACTTGACTCCCCCACGAGGCAGGAGGATGAAAGGAAAGGAGACCCCTATATCCGACCCCACAAGAAGCCACCATCTCTCCAGAGCTGAAAAGGGTATGGGGCAGGTGGTTGTGGATGTTTACTCGATATCTACTTATTTGCCCTAATTCCTTTGGCAAGACATTCATTCATTCTGCAAATATATTCTGCGGATTTCCTGTGGGCCACACACTGTTCTAGGAATTGGGGAAATTAAGAGTAAAGTGGGTCCCATGGCTGGGCACAGTGGCTCACGCCTGTAATCCCAGCACTTTGGGAGGCCAAGGCGGGTGGATCACTTGAGGTCAGACGTTGGAGACCAGCCTGGCCAACATGGTGAAACCCCGTCTCTACCAAAAATAAAAAAATTAGTCAGGCATGGTGGCGGATGCCTGTAATCCCAGCTACACAGGAGGCTGAGGCAGGATTATCACTTTAACCCAGGAGGCAGAGGTTGCAGTGAGCCGAGATTGCGCCACTGCACCCCAGCCTGGGTAACACAGCAAGACTTCGCCTCAAAAATATATATATATATGTAGAAACAGGGTCTCGCTTTGTTGCCCAGGGTGGTCTCGAACTCCTGGCTCCAAGTGATCCTTCCGTCTTGCCCTCCTAAAGTGGTGGGATGGCAGATGTGAACTGCCACGTCCGGCGGGGAATTTTTTATTTGTAAAATGGGAATTTTAAGATATTATCTATTGCCCGGTGTTCTTGCAAGGATGAAATGGGATCATGTGTGAATTGAGAAGCTCTCATAGGAGTTATTTGTTTACATGCTGTTCTTGTCTTAAGCATTTTCGGAGTCATAAAGACAACTATCATATCTCTGCATTTCTCCCAGTGAGGGCGAGAGGAAGCTACTCCCTCCTTCTAGGTTGTCTGGAATCATTCTGGTTACTTTTGAACTGGAATCATTCTGGTTACTTTTGAAGCCTCTGGCCTTTTTTTTTTTTGGAGACGGAGTTTCACTCTTGTCGCCCATGCTGGAGTGCAATGGCATGATCTTGGCTCACTGCAACCTCTGCCTCCCGGATTCAAGTGATTCTCGAGTCTCAGCCCAAGTAGCTGAGATTACAGGTGCCCGCCACCACATCCGCCTAATTTTTGTATTTTCAGTAGAGGCAGGGTTTCACCACGTTGGCCAAGCTAGTCTTGAACTCCTGACCTCAGGTGATCTGCCTGCTTCGGCCTTCCAAAGTGTTGGCATCACAGGCGTGAGCCACTGTGCCCGGCCCTGTTTTTTTTTGGAGGGGGGTGGGGTGGGGTTGGGGTCTCACTCTGTCACCGAGGCTAGAGTGCAGTGACTCAGTCAATCATAGTTCACTGCAACCTTGACCTCCCAGGCTCAAGTGACCCTCCCACCCCTGCCTCCTGAGTAGCTGGGACTACAGGTGTGTGCCACCACGCCCGACTAATTTTTTAATTTTTTTGTATAGATGGGGTCTCGCTGTGTTTCTTAGGCTGGTCTCAAACCCCTGGCCTCAAGTGATCCTCCTGCCTCGGCCTCCCAAAGTGCTGAGATTATAGGCTTGAGCCACACCGCACCTGGCCTATTTTTGTCTGTTTGTTTGTTTGTTTGAGATGGAGTTTTGCTCTTGTTTCCCAGGCTGGAGTGCAATGGTGTGATCTTGGCTCACTGCAACTTCTGCCTCCCAGGTTCAAGCAATTCTCCTGCCTCGGCCTCCCGAGTAGCTGGGATTACAGGCATGTGTCACCACTCCCGGCTAATTTTGTATTTTTAGTAGAGACAGGGTTTCTCAATGTTGTTCAGGCTGATCTCGAACTCCCGACCTCAGGTGATCCGCCTGCCTTGGCCTCCCAAAGTGCTGGGATTACAGGTGTGAGCCACCACGCCCGGCCTGTTTTCTTTGTCTTAATGTTAACCAGCACCAAGAATCAGAAAGGGCAAGATAGCTACCTGAAGACTAAACTATTCTCAACAAGTGATGTTTTGCTGTTTTCCTGGGAAGAAGCATGGAAGTTCTGTCTATGAAAATCCGTATCATCCGTGCTGGCTGTAATTCCATGCAGTTACGGCCAAAGGCGTGCAACCTGCACTCACCCCGTGAGCCTGCCACAGAGCTGAGGCTGTAACTCCCCCGCCCCGTGAGTCATCACGGCACGGCTTCATTGCATTTTCTGGTTACAGTTAGTTTAACATGCATCTGACCTGTGAAATCATTGACAGTAGTGGAGGACCGCCATTATTCACAATTTGTCCATCATCATTTTGTTCCCAAGAACTGTCATCAGCCGTATCTACATGAAGGTGTGCTGGTGTTGTCATAGAGGACATTATTCCCGAACTCAGTCTGCTTTCAGAAGCAGTAATTTCCTGCCATTTTGGCCCATTACTTGTAAAAAAAAAAAATCAATGTTACTGAGGTGTAATTTATACGTGGTACAAGGCACCCCGTTTAAGTGTACCTTTCTATCAGTTTTGACAAATTTATACACCCTCGTAACCCCCCCACAATCAAGATAGAGATCATTTCCATCACCCCAAACTGTTCCCTCCTGTTCCTTCCAGTCTATCCATAACCCTCATCCCTGGCGCTAGGCAACCACCTGCTTTTGGGCACTTGCTTTTTTTCACTTATTTATTTATTTTGAGATGGAGTCTTGCTCTGTCACCCAGGCTGGAGTGCACTGGTGCAATCTCGGCTCACCGCAACCTCTGCCTCCCGGGTTCAAGGGATTCTTCTGCCTCAGCCTCCTGAGTAGCTGGGATTACAGGCCCCACCCCCTACCACCACACCCAGCTAATTCTTTGTATTTTTATTTTATTTTATTTTATTTTATTTTTGTTATGGAGTCTCACTCTGTCACCCAGGCTGGAGTGCAGTGGCGTGATTTTGGCTCACTGCAACCTCCACCTCCCAGGTCCAAGCGATTCTCTTGCCTCATCCTCTCGAGTAGCTGGGATTACAGACATCCACCACCATGTCCAGCTAATTTTTGTATTTTTAGTAGAGATGAGGTTTTGCCATCTCTACTAAAAAGATGGCCAACTAAAGTTGGCCAGGGTGGTCTCGAACTCCTGACCTCAGGTGATCCGCCTGCCTTGGCCTCCCAAAGTGCTGGGATTACAGGCATGAGCTACCGCACCCAGCCCTTTATCTCATTTTAGACTAGAATTTATCTTTCTGTAGTTTCACATACATGGGATCATATGGCATGTACTCTTGTGTCTGGTTTCTTTTGCTCAGCATGTTTTTTGTTTTTTGAGACAGGGTCTCACTCTGTTACCCAGGCTGGAGTGCAGTGGTATGATCTTAGCTCACTGCAGCCTTGGTCTCCCAGACTGAAGCCATCTTCCTGCCTCAGCCTAGGAGCAGCTGAGACTACAGGCACGCATCACCATGCCTGGATAATTTTTTTGATTTTTTTTTTTTTTTTTTTTTTTTTGAGACGGAGTCTCGCTCTGTCGCCCAGGCTGGAGTGCAGTGGCGCGATCTCGGCTCACTGTAAGCTCCGCCTCCCGGGTTCACGCCATTCTCCTGCCTCAGCCTCCCAAGTAGCCGGGACTACAGGCGCCCGCCACCACGCCCGGCTAATTTTTTGCATTTTTAGTAGAGATGAGGTTTCACTGTGTTAGCCAGGATGGTCTCGATCTTCTGACATCGTGATCCGCCCGTCTCGGTCTTCCAAAGTGCTGGGATTACAGACGTGAGTCACCGTGCCCGGCCGAGACTCCATATTAAAAAAAAAAAAAAAGCCGGGCGCGGTGGCTCACGCCTGTAATCCCAGCACTTTGGGAGGCCGAGACGGGCGGATCACGATGTCAGAAGATCGAGACCATCCTGGCTAACACAGTGAAACCCCGTCTCTACTAAAAATACAAAAAATTAGGTGGGCATGGTGGTGGGCGCCTGTAGTCCGAGCTACTCCGGAGGCTGAGGCAGAATGGCGTGAACCCGGGAGGCGGAGCTTGCAGTGAGCCGAGATGGCGCCACTGCACTGCAGCCTGGGTGACAGAGCGAGACTCCGTCTCAAAAAAAAAACAACAAAAAACAACAACAACAAACAAAAAAACAATGAATGTACCCCAATCAGCAGTAAAATTTCTTAATTTTATTCAATCTATATCTGTGAGTACCTGTCTTAAATAGTCTGAATGATGAGATGGGCCTGGTGCGATTATTCATGTTTG
Source organism: Pan troglodytes (assembly GCF_028858775.2). Taxonomy (NCBI): domain Eukaryota; kingdom Metazoa; phylum Chordata; class Mammalia; order Primates; family Hominidae; genus Pan; species Pan troglodytes. The sequence goes on from NC_072404.2 coordinate 11,716,736, forward strand.
GGGCTGGACTGGCCACTTTCTTTCTAGGACATCATCTTGAGAGAATGACTGACTGACAAACTGGGATAATTCAGATTTGGGGACTTTGCAGACACTTTCTCAAAACTGAAGAAACTGAAACTATCACTTCAAGGAAAATAACTGTGTATTTGCTGCTGATGATAACATTTGAGCTTTCAAGAGAAGATTAGAATTTTAGACGGTTTATATCTGCCACTGGGAGCTTCACAGTTTCCCATTACTGGAAAACTTTTCTGGTGTGATGGGTGGTGATAGTAATGAACATGATTTTCTGATTTTATGAAATCCGTCAACATTTGAAAAAGCTGCTGTGATCTTGTGATATAATAAGAAATATGTATTTTGGTCTTTACACCAGGCCAGAGCTCCTAAAACACGGGTAATTTGCTAAGTGATAAGAGCGATAGGATCATCTTTCATCATAAATTTGGTTTTTGTCCCAGGATCTTGCAATAGCTCCAGGGAGGGCCAGGTGCAGTGGCTCATGCCTGTAATCTCAGCACTTTGGAAGGCTGAAGCTAGCAAATCACTTGAGGTCAGGAGTTCAAGACTATCCTGGCCAACACGGTGAAACCCTGCCTTTACTAAAAATACAAAAATTAGCCGGGCATGGTGGCATGCACCTGTAATCCCAGGTACTCGGGAGGCTGAGGCAGGAGAATCGTTTTAACCCAAGAGGCAGAGGCTGCAGTGAGCTGAGACTGTGTTCCAGATTGGGCCACAGAGCAAAACTCTGTCTCACCAAAAAAAAAAAAAAGAAAGAAAAAAAAGAAAAAAAGAAAAGAAAAGAAAAGAAACAGCTCCAGGGAGATGAAGGTGAAATTAGTGTCTTTTGTTATTCATAACAAGCCCCTTTCAACCACATTTGAGGTTATGCTGATTGCCAGGGGACCCAATCACGTCATTAGAGGGCTTGAGGTTGGGCTAATCACAAATGCCCCAATGATTTAATCAATCTTGCCCAGGAAATGAAGCCACCATAAGAAAAAAAAAAAAAAATCGAGGGGCACGGAATTCAGAGAGCTTCTGAGTTGGTGAACATGCCAAGGTGCTGAGGCGGGGGGTGGTGGTGTACCCAGATATTGCTGTGAGCTATGATGGTGCCACCGCACTCCAGGCTGAGTGACAGAGCGAGACCCTCTCTCTACAAAAAATAAAAGGCGGCGGCAGCTCTGTTTTCACTCTATTAAATCTTGCAACTGCAAAAATAAATAAACAAACAAATAAATAAATAAAGGCATGTAATCTCAGCACTTTGGGAGGCCAAAGCGGGAGGATTGCTTGAAGCCCGGAATTCAAGTACAACCTGGCCAACATAGTGATGAGAGGTGACAGCGTGCTGGCAGCCCTGGCAGCCCTGGCTCGCTCTTGGCACCTCCTCGCCCTCGGCGCCCACTATGGCCGCGCGTGAGGAGCCCTTCAGCCCTCCGCTGCACTGTGGGAGCCCCTTCCTGGGATGGCCGAGGCCAGAGCTGGCTCCCTCAGCCTGCGGGGAGGTGTGGAGGGAGTGGCACCGGCGGGAATCCCGGCTGCGCGCAGCGCTTGCAGGCTAGCTAGAGTTCCGGGTGGGCATGGGCTTGGCAGGCCCCGCACTCGGAGCGGTCTGCCGACCCCGCGGGCCCCAGACAGTGAGGGGCTTAGCACCCCGGCTAGCAGCTAAGGAGGGTGTGCCAGGAACCCCAGCAGTGCCAGCCCACCGGCACTGTGGGGTCCTGCGCGGCCTGAGCCTCCCCAACGAGTGCCGCCCCCTGCTCCTCGGCGCCGGATCCCATTGACCGCCCAAGGGTTGAGGAGTACAGGCGCACAACGCGGGATTGGCAGGCAGCTCCACTTGCGGCCCCAGTGCGGGATCCACTGGGTGAAGCCAGCTGGGTTCCTGAGTCTAGTGGGGACTTGGAGAAACTTTATGTCTAGCTAAGGGATTGTAAATACACCAATCAGCACTCTGTATCTAGCTCAAGGTTTGTAAACACACCAATCAGCACCCTGTGTCTAGCTCAGGGTTTGTGGATGCACCAATGGGCAGTCTGTATCTAGGTAATCTGGTGGGGACTTGGAGAATCTTTATGTCTAGCTAAGGGATTGTGAATACACCAATCAGCACTCTGTATCCAGCTCAAGGTTTGTAAATGCATCAATCAATACTCTGCGTCTAGCTCAGGGTTTGTAAATAGACCAATCAGCACTCTGTATCTAGCTAATCCAGTGGGGACGTGGAGAACTTTTGTCTCGCTCAGGGATTGTAAACGCACCAATCAGCACCCTGTCAAAACGGACCAATCAGCTCTCTGTAAAACAGACCAATCGGCTCTGTGTAAAATGGACCAATCAGCAGGATGTGGGTGGGGCCAGATAAGAATAAAAGCAGGCTGCCAGAGCTGGCAGTAGCGATGTGCTGGGGTTTTCTTCCTCTGTGTGAAAGGTTTTGTTTGTTTTTTTTTTTTTTTTTTTTTTTTTTTTTAATTTTTATTTTTATTTTTTATTTTTGTGGTGGTGGTGGTAGTGTTGTTGCTCTGGGTTTACGCTGCTTTCACAGTAAAGGTCTGCAGCTTCACTTCTGAAGCCACCGAGACCACGAACACGCCAGGAAGAATGAACGCCTCCAGACGCGTCGCTTTAATCCCGGCGAGGGTCTCCAGGTTCAGTCCTGAGCCAGCGAGATCATGAATCCACCAGAAGAATGAAACTCTGAACACAACATCAAAAGTAGCAAACTCGGGCCACGCCGCCTTTAAGAACTGTAACATTCACCGTGAGAGTCTGTGGCTTCATTCTTGAAGTCAGACGAAGAACCCACGAATTCCGGACGCAGTAAGAACCCCCCCCCATCTCTATTAATATAAATAAAATTTGAAACATGAAATAGGTTAGGCACAGTGGCTCACTACTGTAATCCTACCACTTTGGGAGGGTGAAGTGGGTGGATCACCTGAGATCAGGAGTTGGAGACCAACCTGGTCCACTGGTGAAACTTCATCTCTATTTAAAAATAGGCCGGGCGCGGTGGCTCACGTCTGTAATACCAGCACTTTGGGGGGCCAACGTGGGTGGATCACGAGGTCAGGAGATTGAGACTATCCTGGCCAACATGGGGAAATCTCATCTCTACTACAAATTAGTTGGGTGTGGCCCTGCATGCCTGTAGTCCCATCCACTTAGGAAACTGAGGCAGGAGAATCGCTTGAACCCCGGGAGGCAGAAGTTGCAGTGAGCCAAGGTTGCGCCACTGCACTCCAGCCTGGGCGACAGTGAGACTCCCTCTCAAAAAATTAAATATAACGGGGCATGGTGGCGGGCGCCTGTAATCCCAGCTATTTGGGAGGCTGGGGCAGGAGACTCACTTGAACCCGGGAGGCAGAGGTTGCAATGAGCCGAGACTGCGCCACTCCTCTCCAGTCTGGGTGACAGAGTGAGATTCCATTTCAAAAAATAAATACATAAAAATTAGAAAAAAATTAGCTAAGCTGGGTGCAGTGGCTCACATCTGTAATCCCAACAGTTTGAGAGGCCAAAGCGGGTGGATCCCTTGAGGCCGGGAGTTCGAGACCAGCCTAGTAAACATGGCAAAACGCTGTCTCTAGTTTAAAAAAAAAAAAAAAGTGCAAAAATTAGTTGGGCATGGTGGCACACGACTGTAGTCTCAGCTACTCTGGAGGCTGAGCCAGGAGAATCACTTGAACCCGGGAGGCGGAGGTTGCAGTGAGCCGAGATGGCACCAGTGCACTCCAGCCACAGAGCGAGACCCTGCCTGTAAGGAAAAAAATCATCTGGGTCCAGCAGACACGTATCAGCACTAGTTGGAGCAGAAGTTCAGAACTGCACAGTGGCCTGGACCATGAGGATGGTAAGAGTCTTCTGCCGGTTCCTAGAGTGGACTCAGCTCTGCAAACGGAGACAACAGCAGTAAGTTGTTAAAATAAGGACCCCCTACTCCCCCATCATTCCTTCCCTGTATCTATGCAATTTCCAATGTGACTTTGGTATGCCTCCCAAAGGGGGTGGGGTCTGTATCTTCCCTGCCCGGCTAATTTTTTGTATTTTTAGGTAGAGACGGGGTTTCACCTTGTTAGACAGGACGGTCTCGATTTCCTGACCTCGTGATCCGCCCACCTCAGCCTGCCAAAGTGCTGGGATTATAGGCGTGAGCCCGGCCAAAGAGCTGCACTTTGAATCATAAATGTGCTAAAGACTGGGGCTTTGTTCTATAATCCTCGGTTTCTCCACTGTGGCAACAGCCTTTCTTTTCTTTTCCTTTCCCTCTCCTCCCCTCTCCTACTCTCCTCCCTCCCTTCCTTCCTTCCATCCTCCCTCCCTCCCTTCCTCCTGTCCTTCTGTCCTTCCTTCCCTCCCTCCCTGCCTTCCTGCCTTCCCTAATTCCTCCCTTCCTTCCTTTTCTCCTTCCTCTTTTTTTCTCTTTCTGTCTTTCTTTCGAGACAGGGCCTCACTCCAACCCCCAGGCTGGAGTGCAGTGGTAAAATCATGGCTCACTGCAGCCTCCACTTCCTGGGTTTAGGTGATCCTCCCACCTCAGCCTCCCAAGTAGCTGGGACTGCAGGCACATGCCACCACACCCAGCTAATTTTTTGTATTTTTTGTAGAGAAAGGATTTCACTATGTTGCCCAGGCAGATCTTGAACTCCCAGGCTCAAGCTGTTCTCTCATCTCAGCCTCCCAAAGTGCTGGATTACAGGCGTGAGCCACCGCGCCCAGAGCTGCAGCTTTTCTATTAGTGCTCGCCAGAGACTCCACCTACCATTGTTATCTTTAGCACGGTGGCATCTTCCGTTGGTATATGTGGTACCGTGGGATATACAACATAACGTGGCTTTATGCAGCAGGGCCAGCTGGAGCACACCAGAACCTGCTGCAGAGCTCTCTCTCAATCAATGGAACACCAAAAAATGACATCTTAGGCTGGGCATGGTGGCTCACGCCTCTAATCGCAGCACTTTGGGAGGCCGAGGCGGGGGGATCACCTGAAGTCAGGAGTTCAAGACCAGCCTGGCCAATATGGTGAAACCCCTGTCTCTACTAAAAATACAAAAAATTAGCCGGGTGTGGTGGTACACACCTGGGAGTGTTGAGGCAGGAGAATCGGCTTGAACCTGGGAGGCAGAGGTTGCAGTGAGCCAAGATTGAGCCACTGTACTCCAGTCTGGGTGACAGTGCAAGACTGTCACAAAAAACAAACAAATGCCGTCTGGGGCCGGGCATGGTGGTTTATACCTCTAATCCCTGTACTTTGGAAGGTCAAGGCTGATGGATTGCTTGAGGCCAGGAATTCAAGGCCAGCCCGGCCAATATAACGAGACCCTATATCTATTTTTTTAAAACTTTCTGCTGAACTAGAAGTTTAAAGAAAAATAATAGTAATAAATAAAACTGACCTATCGCAGTGGCTTATGCTTGTAATCCCGGCACTTTGGGAGGCCAATGTGGGCAGATCATTTGCGGTTGAGACCAGCTTGGCCAACATGGCAAAACCCCATCTCTACTAAAAATACAAAAATGACCCGGGCGTGGTGGTGGGCACCTGTAATCCCAGCTACTCTGGAAGTGGAGCCAAGAGAATCGCTTGAATCCGGGAGGCGGAGGTTGCAGTGAGCCAAGATCACACCACTGCACTCCAGCCTGGTGATAGAGTGAGGCTCCATCTCAAAAAAAAATAATAAAATGTCTTGCGAAAACAGGGAAAGGAGGCTGGCTTGGGGTTTTTATGGTGGTTGGTGGGTGTGGCTGGGTGAGGGTTTGTGCACTCAGGCTTGTGTGGTTTAAACCTCCCATTGGCGGCAAAGGAGGGAGCACTGAGGCTTCTTATCAACTTCCCCAGATGTCAGTCACAGGGGAAGAGGGAAAATGATACTTAAAAGCTTTCAGCACTATATAAGATTTGGCCGGGCATGGTGGCTCATGCCTGGAATCCCACACTTTGGGAGGCCAAGGTGGGTGGATCACTTGAGGTCAGGAGTTCAAGACCATTCTGGCCAACATGGTGAAACTCCGTTTCTACTAAAAATACAAAAATGAACTGGGCGTGGTGGTGCGTGCCTGTAATCCCAGCTACTGGGGAGGCTGAGGCAGGAGAATAACTTGAACCCTGGAGGCGGAGGTTGCAGTGAGCTGAGATCACACCATTGCACTCCAGCCTGGCAACAGAGCAAGACTCTGTCTCCAAAAAAAAAAAAAAAAAAAAGATAAAACAAGGCCAGGCACGGTGGCCTACACCTATAATCCCAGTGCTTTGAGAGGCTTAGATGGGAGGATTGCTTGAGACTAGGAGTTTGAGACCAGCCTGGACAACATCGCAAGAACCTGTCTCTACAAAAAAAAAAATTAAAAATTAAAAAAAAAAATAATAGGCCGGGTACAGTGACATGACTGTAATCACAGTGGGAGGGTGAGGTGAGAGGATCACTTGAGACCAGGAGTTTGAGACCAGCCTGGGCAACAAAGTGATACCTCGTTCTCTATAAAAAATACTTCTGTTTTGGAGACAGTGTCTCTCTGTGTTGCCCAGGCTGAAGTGCAGCAGCATGATTTCGGCTCACTGCAGGCTCTGCCACCCAGTCTCAAGTGATTCTCCTGCCTCAGCCTCCCGAGTAGCTGGGATTACAGGCATGTGCTGCCACACCCAGCTAATGTTTGTATTTTTAGTAGAGACGGGGTTTTGCCATGTTGGCCAGGCTGGTCTTGAACTCCTGGCCTCAAGTGATCCACCCACCTCAGCCTTCCAAAGTGCTGGGATTACAGGTGTGAGCCACCATGCCTGGCCAAAAAAATGTTTTTATAATAAATAGGAAGCGTGTGGTAGCTCATGGCTGTAATCCCAGTACTTTGGGAGGCTGAGGCAAGAGGATCACTTTAGGCCAGGAGTTTGAGACCAGCCTGGGCAACACAATGAGATCCTCATTCTCTACAAAAAAAAAAAAGAGCTAGGCATGATGGTGTGCACTTGTAGTCCCAGCTACTAGGAAGGCTGAGGTGGGAGGATGCTTTGCACCCGGGAGTTCAGGGCTATAGTGAGCTGTGATCATACCAGGTGGCAGAGCCAGACCCTGTCTCTGAAATAAAATAAGACCAAAGTGTGTTTTCTACTCTCACACCACTCTATACTTAACACAAAGCACTTTTGTTGTTGTTGTTTTTTTTTGAGACGGAGTCTTGCTCTGTCGCCCAGGTTGGAGTGCAGAGGTGTGATCTCGGTTCACTGCAACCAACCTCCTCCTGGGCTCCAGTGATTCTCCTGCCTCAGCCTCCCAAGTAGCTGGGATTACAGGCACCCGCCACCACGCCCGGCTAATTTTTGTATTTTTAGTAGAGACAGGGTTTTGCTATGTTGGCCAGGTTTGTGTTGAACTCCCGGCCTCAAGTGATCCGCCCGCCTCAGCCTCCCAACGTGCTGGGATTATAGGCGTGAGCCACCATGGCCGGCCTGTTTACCGGTTTACTGTAAGGGGCATTACCAAAAATGCAGAGGAATGGCCAGATGCCGAGGCCGAAGGGGCAAGTTTTGTGGGAACGGGTGGAGCTTCCATGCCCTCTCTGGGCACGCCACCCTCCCGGCACCTCCGCAAGTTCAGCATCGAAGCTCTCCGAGTGCTGTCCTTTTGTTTTGTTTTGTTTTTTTGAGACAGAGTCTTGCTCTGTCGCCCAGGCTGGAGTGTAGTGGCGCGACCTCAGCTCACTGCACCTTCGCCTCCTGAGTTCAAGCAATTCCCCTGCCTCAGCCTCTCAACTAACTGGGACCACAGGCATGCCCCACGATGCCTGGCTAATTTTTTTAAATTTTTAGTAGAGTGGAGATGGGGTTTCACCATGTTGGCCAGGCTGGTCTCAAACTCCTGACCTCAGGTGATCTGCCCACCTCGGCCTCCCAAAGTGCTGGGATTACAGGTGTGAGCCACCATGCCTGGCCCTTTTTGGGTTTTTTGGAGGCTTCATTTCATAGGCATGATGTACTGAATCATTGGTGATGAATGCACCCGTCAGTCCCTCTCCCCTCTCCGGAAGTCAGGGGGAGGAGTAAACGTTCTAACCCTCTAATCATGTGGTTGGTTCGCCTGGCAACTAGCCCCCACATCGTGAGGCTACCCAGGACCCCCCCAGGAGTCACCTCACTAGAACAAAAGATGCTCCTATCACTCAGGACGTTACGGAGATCTTAGGAGCTCTGTGTCAGGAAACAGTCAAAGATCAAATATTACAACTAAAGATCCTCCTAGTGCCCCCGTCTACAAAGGTTTCAGAAACTCTGCCTCAGGAACCAAGGGAAGGAACCAAATAATATTTCTTATTGTATCACCATATCACAAGCAGTTAAACATCAAAAAGGGAGTCAAGGCCGGGCGGGGTGGCTCATGCCTGCAACCCCAGCACTTTGGGAGGCTGAGGAGGGAGGATCACTTGAGCCCAGGAGTTTCGGACCAGCCTGGGCAACATAGTGAGACTTTGTCTCTACAAAAAATTAAAAGATTAGCAGTGTGTCATGATGCGCATCTGTGATCCTAGCTACTTGGTAGGCTGAGGTGGGAGGATTGCTCGAGACCAGGAGTTCGAGGCTGCAGTAAGCCATGATTATGCCACTGCACCCTAGCCTGGACAACACAGACCCCGTTTCAAAAAAACGGGTGGGGGAGTTAGACTATTACATTTAGTATCAGTGTCAGTTCAGGTTCTGTATGCCATAACCTGACACAAATGTGGGTATTCTGAGTTTTTTTTTTTTTTTTTTGAGACAGAGTCTCTCTCTGTCCCCCAGGCTGGAGTGCAGTGGTGTGATCTGCAACCTCTACCTCCTAGGTTCAAGCATTCAAGCGATTCTCCTGCCTCAGCCTCCCAGTAGCTGTGGGGACTACAGGCGCGCGCCACTGCACCCGGCTAATTTTTGTATTTTTAGTGGAGATGGCATTTCACCATGTTGGCCAAGCTGGTCTCGAACTCTTGATTTCGGGTGATCCACCCACCTTGGCCTCCCAAAGTGCTGGGATTACAGGTTTAAGCCACCACACACAGCCCGCTCTTGACCTCTTTTGTTGCTATTGTGTAGATCAAGCCACGACATCACTGGGTAGCTGTCAATCCTTTAGGAACACCACTAAGTCTATTTCTCATTGCCACAGATAGCTTGGGGTTAGGACGCCATGGTTCTCATTCCAGCGTTGCCACCCGTATGATCAGTGTATTTCTCTCACCTCTGATGGCTAAGTGCTACCTCTTGGAATTGATTTGTTTATCATTATTATTTTTCAAGATGGAGTCTTGCTGTGTTGCCCAGGCTAGAATGCAGTAGTGTGATTTCTGCTCTCTGCAACCTCTGCCTCCAGGGTTCAAGTGATTCTCCTGCCTCAGCCTCCCAAGTAGCTGGGATTACAGGTGTACACCACCATGCCCAGCTAATTTTTGTATTTTTAGTAGAGATGGGGTTTCACCATCTTGGCCAGGCTGGTCTCAAACTCCTGACCTTAGGTGATTCGTCCACCTTTGCTTCCCCAAGTATTGGGGTTACAGGTGTGAGCCACGACGCCTGGCAAATTTTTGTACTTTTATGTTATTTTATTTTATGTTATTTTATTTTTTCTAAGACAGAGTCTCACTCTGTCGCCCAGGCTGGAGTGCTGTGATATGATCTTGGCCCACTGCAACCTCTGCCTCCCAGGTTCTAGCTTTTCTCCTGCCTCAGCCTCCCCAGTAGCTGAGATTACAGGTGCCCGCCACCACACCCTACCTAATTTTTGTACTTTTAGTAGAGATAGGGTTTTATCATGTTGCCAGGCTGGTCCTGAACTCCTGACCTCAGGTGGTCTGCGCCCCCCCTTGGCTTCGTAAAGTGCTGGGATTACAGGTGTGAGCCATTGCGCCCAACTCCACATTTTTAAACAAAGCTTCTCTTCCTTAACCAATTAGAAAAAAAAAAAAAAACCTTTGAATCTACCTATGACCTGTAAGCCCCCACTGTAAGATATCCCACCTTTTAGGGCCAAACCAACGTATAGCCTCCATACTGATTTATGACTTTGCCGTAACCTCTGCCTCCTTACCTTCTGGGTTTTTCTTTTTTTTTTTTTTTTTTGAGACAGAGTTTTACTCTATCACCCAGACTGGAGTGCAGTGGCGTGATCTCGGCTCACTGCAAGCTCCACCTCCTGGGTTCATGCTATTCTCCTGCCTCAGCCTCCCGAGTAGCTGGGACTACAGGCGCACGCCACCGTGCCTAATTTTTTGTATTTTTTTTTAGTAGAGACGGGGTTTCACTGTGGTCTTGATCTCCTGACCTTGTGATCCACCCGCCTCAAGTGCTGGGATTACAGGCGTGAGCCACTGCGCCCAGCCTCTGCCTCCTTACCTTTAAAGACGCCTACCTGCAAGCCAGCAGAGAGTTCTGCATGTAAACATGAGCTGCTCGACTCTCCTTGCTTGGCGCCCTGCAAATAAATGCCCTCTTTTATCTCACTGCAAACCTTGGTGTGGGTGGTTGGCCTCACTGTGCCAGGCATCTGGACCCCATGAAGGTCAGTCCTTGTTTCCTCTCATTGATTTTTTTTTTGGGGGGATGGGGTCTCACTCCCTTCTCCCAGCTGCTGGAGTGCAATGGCACAATCTGCCCACTGCAGCCTCCACTTCCTGGACTCAGGTGATTGTCCCACTTCAGCCTCCCAAGTAGCTGAGACCACATGCATGCGCCGCCCCGCCTGGCTAATTTTTTGTATTTTTAGTGCAGGCAGGGGTCTTGCTATGTTCTCCAGGCTGGTCTCAAACCCCTGAGCTCAAGCGGTCCACTCGCCTCAGCCTCCTAAAGTGATGGAAATATAGGTGTGTGCCACTGTACCAGGCCCAAGATGTTATCTTTAATTTCTATAGAGAACCAAATATCTGGTGACTGTAACTCCCTTGGCTATTGGTTTTAAGCTCCTTTTTTTTTTTTCCTTTTTTTTTTTTTTAGAGACCGAGTTTCGCTCGTTGCTCAGGCTGGAGTGTAGTGGCGTGATCTCAGCTCACGGCAACCTCCGCCTCCTGGGGTCAAGCGATTCTCCTGCCTCAGCCTCCTGAGTAGCTAGGATTACAGGTGCATGCCACCACGCCCAGCTAATTTTTGTAGTTTTGTTTTGTTTTTGAGACAGAGTCTTGTTCTGTTGCCAGGCTGGAGTGCAGTGGCGCGGTCTCAGGTCACTGCAACCTCCACCTCCCGGGTTCCAGTGATTCTCCCTCCTTAGCCTCCCGAGTAGCTGGGACTACAGTGTGTGCTACCACGCCCAGCCAATTTTTGTATTTTTAGTAGAGACGGGGTTTCACCATGTTGGCCAGGATGGTCTTGATTTCTTGACCTTGTGATCCACCTGCCTTGGCCTCCCAACGTAGTTTTTAGTAGAGATGGGGTTTCACCTTGTAGGCCATGCTGATCTTGAACTCCTATCCTCAGGTGAGCTGCCTGCCTCAGCCACCCAAAGTACTGGGATTACAGCCATGAGCCACCGTGCCTGGTGGATTAAGGCTCTTATACGCATCTTGAGATCTGTTCCTTCTGGCTCTTGCATCCCCTCACAACCCTGTAGTTGTTTCTCTTGCATTTACCCGCCATGATCCAATGCTATTTAATCGAATCCATGCTCAGGGCTTCCCTATAAGTGCTAGGCTCTCTCCTGTTGGAAATAAATAATTCCCTTTTTTTTTTTTTTTTCTTTCTTTGGAGATGGAGTTTCGCTCTTGTTGCCCAGGCTGGAGTGCAATGATGCGATCTTGGCTCACTGCAACCTCCGCCTCCCGGGTTCAAGCAATTCTCATGCCTCAGCCTCCCAGGTAGCTGGGATTACAGGTGCCCACCACCATGCCCGGCTAATTTTTTTGTATGTTTTTAGTAGAGATGGGGTTTTGCCATGTTGGCCAGGCCAGTCTTGAACTCCTGACCTCTGGTGATCCGCCCGCCTCCACCTCCCAAAGTACTGGGCTTACAAGTGTGAGCCACCACGCCTGGCCGGAAAGAAATATTTTCTGAGATTTATAAGCTTTTTTAAAAAATTCAGGGCTGGGCACAGTGGTTCACATCTGTAAGTGCAGCACTTTGGAAGGCTAAGGCAGGAGGATTGATTGAGGCCAGGAGTTGGAGGCTACAGTGAGCTGTGATTGCACCACTGCACTCTAGCCTGGGAGACAGAGCAAGACCCTGACTCTAACAGTAATTAAATCAATAAAATTTAAAAGTTAGGATTCTTCAGCCTCTTTTGGGCTGGGCATGGTCGCTCATGCTTGTAATCCCAGCACTTTGGGAGGCTGTGGCAGGCTGATCACTTGAGGCCAGGAGTTTGAGACCAGCCTGGCCAACATTGTGAAACCCCATCTCTACTAAAAATACAGAAATTATCCAGTGTGGTGATGCATGCCTGTAATCCCAGCTGTTCAGGAGGCTGAGACAGGAGAATTGCTTGAACTTGGGAGGTGGAGGTTGCAGTGAGCTGAGAGCATGCCACTCTATTCCAGCCCGGGCGACAGAACTAGACTCCGTCTCAAAAAAAAAAAAAAGAAAAGATTCTTCAGTCTCTTTTGATCTTCCTGTGCCCACTTGATGGTGCCCGGAGCTGCTGATGTTCAGATTTGCCATGGGCGGTGCTCCCCTACATCTGAAGATGCAAAGATCTCTCTTCTTCCTGGTCACCTAATCCTGCTGGCCTTCTCAGGCTCATCTGCACAAGACCCCACTCAAAAGTAGGGTCTGGTCGGCTGCAGTGGCTCATGCTTGTAATCCCAGCACTTTGGGAGGCTGAGGCAGGTGGATCACCTGAGGTCAGGAGTTCAAGAACAGCCTGAGCAATGTGGCGAAACCCCGTCTCTACTAAAAAATATCAAAATTAGCCAGGCGTGGTGGTGGGTGCCTATAACCCCATCTACTCGGGAGGCTGAGGCTGGAGAATAGCTTGAACCTAGTTGGAGGTTGCAGTGAGTCAAGATTATGCCACTGCACTCCAGTCTGTGTGAAAGAGCAAAACTCCATCTCAAAAAAAAAAAAAAAAGGGGGGTCGTCTTCAGAAGATATGTTTGCATGATTTCCATGAGGAAGGCATGTGCTCTGTCCCTTTCTTCCCAATGCTCACTGTGTCTTTTTTTTTTTTTAATAGACTTTACTTTTTTAGGCCAGTTTTAGATTCGTAGCAACATTGAGCAAAAGGTACAGAGAGTTCTCACATGTTCCCTGCCCATGCTAATAGCCTCTCCCATTATCATCTTCCACCAACGTGGTACATTTGTTACAATCAGGGGACCTATATTGACATCATTTTCACCCAAAGTCCCCAGTTTGCATTAGGGTCTGTCTTGGTGTTGTGTTTGTCATGGGCTTGGATAAATGTGTCAGAACATGCATCCACTGTTAGAGCTCTCTCATTGGAGTTTCCCTGCCCGAAAAATCCTCCGTGCTCTGCCTCTTCATGCGTGCCTCCCTTCATGCATCCGTTCCAGGGACAAAAGGTTGTCCCTGGCAACCTTTTGTTTCTAGACCCTAGCAACGGATCCTTTTACTGTTTCCATAGTTCGGCCTTTTCTGAATGTAATATAGTTGGAATCATACAGCATTAATTTTTTTTTTTCCACTGAGACAGAGTCTCACTCTGTCACCTAGGCTGGAGAGCAGTGGTGCCATCATAGCTCACTGCAGCCCTAATGTCCTGGGCTCAATTGATCCTCTCACCTCAGCCTTCTGAGGAGAGCTGGGAATATGGGTATGCGTCACCACGCCCAGCCAAGTGTCCTGGATTTTTTTTTTTTTTTTTGAGACCAAGTCTCACTCTTATCCCTCAGGCTGGAGTGCAATGGCGCGATCTCGGCTCACTGCAACCTCCGCCTTCCGGATTCAGGCAATTCTCCTGCCTCAGCCTCCCAAGTAGTGGGATTACAGGCGCCTGCCACCATGCCCAGCTAATTTTTGTATGTTTAGTAGAGATGGGGTTTCACCATGTTGGCCAGGCTGGTCTCAAACTCCTGACCTCAGGTGATCCGTCCGCCTCGGCCTCCCAAAGTGCTGGGATTTACAGGCATGAGCCAGCGTTCCCTGCCATGTTCTGGATTTTTGTCATCCTAATAGGTTTGTAGTGATATCTCATTGTTTTAATTTGCATTTTCCCAATGACATACGAAATGAAGCATCTTCTCATATGCATGTTTGCCACCTGTGTATCTTTGGAAAGATGTCTCTTAAGGTTTTTTGGCCCATTTAAAAATCAGGTTGTTTTCCTGTTGTTGAGTTTTAAGAGTTCTTTGTATATTTTGGTTAACAGTCCTTCTTTATCAGCTATGTCTTTAGCAAATATTTTCTCCCAGTCTGTGGCTTGTCTTTTCATTCTCTTGACAACATCTTTCAGAAAGAAGAAATTTTTTAATTCAATGAAGTCCAACTTAGCAATTCTTTTTTTTTTTTTTTTTTGAGATGGAATTTCACTCATTTCCCAGGCTGGAGTGCAATGGCACTATCTCGGCTCACTGCAACCTCCGCTCCCAGGTTCAAGCGATTCTTCTGCCTCAGCCTCCCGAGTAGCTGGGATTACAGGCATGTTCCGGCACACCTGGCTAATTTTGTATTTTTAGTAGAGATGGGGTTTCTCCTTGTTGGTCAGGCTGGTCTCGAACCCCCGACCCCCGGTTATCTGCCCGCCTCAGCCTCCCAAAGTGCTGGGATGACAGGCGTGAGCCACCGCGTGCAGCCCAATTCTTTCTTTCATGAATCCCACCTTTGGCGTTGTATCTAAAAAGTCATTGCCAAACCTGAGGTTATCTAGATTTTCTCCTGTGTTACCTTCTAAAAGCTTTATGGTTTTGAACTTAACATTTAGGTCTCTGATCCATCTGAATTAATTCTGTGAAGTGTGTAAGGTCAGAGTCTGGACTTAGTTTTTTGCATGTGGATGTCCATCCAATCCATCCAATTGTTCAGCAACATTTGTTAGAAAGACCGTCTTTGTCTTTGCTCGTTGTATCGCCTTTGCTCTTCCGTCAAAGATCATTTGACTCTATTTATGTGGGTCTGTTTCTGAGATCTCTGTTCTATTCAATTGGTCTATTTTGTTTTTTAAGAGACAGTGTTTCGCCATGTTGTCCAGGGTGGTCTCATTCTCCTGACCTTAAGTGAACCACCTGCGTTGGCCTCCCAAAGTGCTGGGATTACAGGCGTGAGACACTGCACCTGGCTCATTGATCTATTTATCTATTTTTCCACTAATATCACACCGTCCTGGTTACCGTAGCTTTACAGTAAGTCTTGAAGTACCATCATACTTTATCAATTTCTCTGTGCCATTCCACCACTTTTTTTTTTTTTTTTTTTTTTTTTTTTGAGACAGAATTTCATTCTTGTCGCCCAGGCTGGAGTACAATGGTGCAATCTCAGCTCACTGCAACTTCCACCTCCCTGGTTGAAGCGATTCTCCTGCCTCAGCCTTCCAAGTAGCTGGGATTACAGGCGCCTGCCACCACTCCCGGCTAATTTTTTGTATTTTTAGTAGAGATGGGGTTTCACCATGTTGGCCAGGCTGGTCTTGAACTCCTGCCCTCAGGTGATCCACCCTTGTCGGCCTCCCAAAGTGCTGGGATTCCAGGCGTGAGCCACCGTGCCCGGCCTAGTTCCAGCACTTCTAACCTCATGTATTTTGATGCTTTTGTTAGGTGCATACACATTAGGGATGAATTATGTGTTTTTGGAGAATTGACTCCTTTATCATTCTGTAATGCCCCCCCCCCTTTTTTTTTGACACAGGGTCTCATTCTGTCACCCAGGCTGGGAGTACAGTGGTGTGACCATGACTCACTGAAGTCTGGAGCTCCCAGGATCAAGTGATCCTCCAGTTTTGGTCTCCTAAGTAGCTGGGACTACAGGTATGCACCACCATGACCAGCTGATTTTTTTTTTATTATTATTTATTGTAGAGACAGGGTCTTGCTATGTTGCCCAGGTTGATCACAAACTCCTGGGCTCAAGCAATCCCCCCAACCACCTTGGTTTCCTAAAGTGCTGGGATTATCGATGTGAATGGAACACCTGGCTGTAATGCCTCTTAAGCTCTGACAACTTTCTTTGCTTTGAAGTCTGCTTTGTTTAGTATTATCACGGTATGGCTTTCTACACCTCTTTATTTATTTATTTAGAGATGGCATCTTGCTCTGTCACCCAGGCTGGAGTGCAGCGGTGCCATCTTGGCTCACTGCAACCTCCGCCTCCTGGGTTCAAATGATTCTCCTGCCTCAGCCTCCCGAGTAGCTGGGACCACAGGTGCACACAGCCATGCCTGACTAATTTTTGTATTTTTTTAGTAGACACGGGTTTCACCATGTTGGCCAGGCTGGTTTCGAACTCCCGACCTCAGGTGATACGCCTGCCTTGGCCTCCCAAAGTGCTGAGATGAGAGGCGTGAGCCGCCGTGCACGGCTGACTTTTTAGAAAAACATCATCTACAAAGCTTCTGGATGTTTTTTGCATTTCATTATGCCTCGTAATTTTTTTCCCGATAACTGGACATAATTTATTGGGTAAAAGGAGCTGCTATAGATAGACCTGGGGGAGAGTGGTGGTAAGGTGTGGTGGGAGGAGAAGCCTTCTATAATGCTCCTCTGAGCAGGTCTTAATCTTTGTTTTAAATTATTTTTTTAAAAAGATGAGGTCTCACTATATTGCTCAGGCTGGTCTTAAACTCCTGAGCTCAAGCAATCCTTCCACCTCAACCTTCCAAAGTACTGGGATTCTGAGCATGAGCCATTGTGCACGGCCAGATCTTTTTTTCTTGAGACGGAGTCTCACTTTGTCGCCCAGGCTGGAGTGCAGTGTTGCTATCTCAGCTCACTGCAAGCTCCTCCTCCCAGGTTCATGCCATTCTCCTCCCTCAGCCTCCTGAGTAGCTGGGACCACAGGCGCCCGCCACCACACCAGGCTAATTTTTTGTATTTTTAGTAGAGACGGGGTTTCACCGTGTTAGCCAGGATGGTCTTGATCTCCTGACCTCGTGATGCGCCTGCCTCGGCCTCCCAAAGTGCTGGAGTTACAGGTGTGAGCCACCGTTCCCGGCTGTGCCTGGCCAGATCTTAATCCTTTAGTGAGCCTGTGCCTCTGGACTGGACTTCATAAGTGCTTATTAACACCCCAAGTCACCTGCTGAGGCGGGACAGGACGGCTCCTGGGGGCTGGGGTTGGGTTTTTCCTTTTCTCCAGGTGGAAGGCTAGGGCCAGCTGGAGTTGGGTATTTTTCTTCCCCCAGGTCAGGTAGGCACTGATGAAGCCCCAGCAGGTTCAGCTGTGGTTAAGTAGTTTCTCCTGAGGGTTGACCTTGTTAAGAACAGAAAGCCCGGGCTTGTCTCTTTTCCCCTCCCCCCGGTGGAGGCACGAGGGGATTTTTCTCTAATATTCACTCTGAGAACCTGGTTGAGCCTCTGTAGGTAAAACTCACAAGAGCACAGGGCGCCCTGTCTGGGTCCGCTCGGAGGTTTTTTAAATTTTGTTTTGTTTTGTTTTGTGACGGAGTTTCGCTCCGTCGCCCAGGCTGGAGTGCAATGGCGTGATCTCTGCTCACTGCAAGCTCCGCCTCCCGGGTTCAAGCGATTCTCCTGCCTCAACCTCCCCAGTAGCTGGGACTACAGGCGCCTGCCACTACGCCTGGCTAATTTTGTGTATTTTTAGTAGAGACGGGGTTTCACCATGTTAGCCAGGATGGTCTAGAACTCCTGACCTCGTGATCCCATGCCTTGGCCTCCCCAAGTGCTGGGTTTACAGGCGTGAGCCACCGCGCCCGGCCCTGCTGGGAGTTTTTGTCTCAGACTTCTTCAGCGGGGCACAGCAATTCAGCTCCTCAGCCTTCTGCTCTTCCCACCCCTCTTCACTGGGTCCCGTGTGGGGCTTCTGCCCGTGGGTTTCTACGCAGGTAAGTTTTAATTCTCTGTATCCACCTGTCTCTCCAATTTTGCCGCGGGGAGTTTGCCCTGTGACCTCCCTCCGCGGACGGATTTCAGAGGAGTTGTTGACTTTTCAGTTTGTACAGCTTTTTACTTGTGAGCTCAGCGTGGTGACTTCCAAGATCCTTCTGTGCCAAACTGCAAGTCCTATGTGGCTGTTTGTAGGCACTTGGTCCACCCATATGTGAAACCGTAGGGTTGTGGGGGTTTGATAAGGCTGGTGGATTTCTCCCCCATGACCCTTGGTAGCTTTGGTCAGTTCCTGATGGAAGTGGGGATATTTAAATGAGCCTGTCAAATATGCGCCTGTAACACGAGGACATAGTTTTTTCAGGCCCAGATATGGTGGCTCCAGCCTGTAATCCAGCACTTTGGAAGGCCGAGCAAGGAGGATCACTTGAGGCCAGGAGCTTGAGACCAGTGTGGGCAACATGGCAAACCCAGTCTCTTTTTTTTGTTTTTTGAGATGGAATCTTGCTCTGTTGCCCAGGCTGGAGTGCACTGGCGCTATTTCGGCTCACTGCAACCTCCGCCTCCCGAGTTCAAGCTATTCTCCCGTCTCAGGCTCCGAAGTAGCTGGGATTACAGGCGCCCGCCACCATGCCCAGCTAATTTGTGTGTGTGTGTGTGTATATATATATATATATATTTTTTTTAATTGAGATAGACTTTTGCTCTGTCACCCAAGCTGGAGTGCAGTGGCCAGATCTCAGCTCACTGCAACCTCCACCACCCAGATTCAAGCGATTCTTGTGCCTCAGCCTCCTGAGGAGCCGGGACTTCAGGCGCGTGCCACCACGCCCAGCTAATTTTTTGGTATTTTTAGTAGAGACAAGGTTTCGCCATGTTGGCTAGGCTGGTCTTGAACTCCTGACCTCAGGTGGTCCGCTGGCCCTGACCTCCCAAAGTGCTGAGTTTACAGGCATGAGCTACCACGCATGGCCCCCAGTCTGTTTTTTCAAGATTTTTGTTTTGTTTTGTTCTGTTTTTGAGACAAGGTCTCACTCGTCCAGGCTGGAGTGCAGTGGCTCAATTACGACTCACTATAGCCTGGACCTCCCAGGCTCAGGTTATCCTCCCATCTCAGCCTCCTGGGTATCTGGGAGTACAGGCATGTGCCGCCATGCCTGGCTAATTTTTTGTAGGGACAGGGTTTCACCATGTTGCCCCAGGTGGGTCTCAAACTTCTGGGCTCAAGCGATCCTCCTGCCTCGGCCTCCCAAAGTGCTGGGATTACAGGCGTGAGCCACTGTGCCTGGCCTTTTAAAAAGTTTTTTTCAGCACCTGATATATGCTGGAAACTGCTAGATGCTGAGGATGCAGAAATGGATGCTTTCCTGCCCCCAGGACGTTTCTTGCTTGGAGAGGATTTATTCATCTTTTTTATTTTTTGGAGATGGAGTCTTGCTTTGTTGCCCAGGCTGGAGTTCAGTGGCACTATCTTGACTCACTGCAACCTCCGCCTCCCAGGTTCAAGCGATTCTTGTGCCTCAGCCTCCTGAGTAGCTGAGACCACAGGTGTGTGCCACCCCATGCTCGCCTAATTTTTTTGTATTTTTAGTAGAGACAGGGTTTCACCATGTTGGCCTTGAACTCCTGGCCTCAAGTGATCCACCTACCTGGGCCTCCCAAAGTGCTGGGATTACACGCATCAGCCTCCGCTCCTGGCCCCCATTCATCTTTGAAGTGCAACCTCCAATGCCCCCTGCTCTGTTGATCTCAGCTTGTAGCATGTTCCTAAGGAAGCTACTGAGATATCCCCTGCTCCAGAGTTCATGGTTTTGAATTAGACCAAGACATAGCCAAAAGGTAGAGCTGATATCAGGATGAGGTATCCAACCGCCCCCCCCCCGCCCACATCCCATGTTTACATTTCATATTGTTACCCTCTGCCCTGGAGAACTTCCTTGAGGCCAGGAGTTAGTGTCAGGAGACTGCAGAGAAAATATTTATTTCCCTTTTTTTTTTTTTTTTTTTGAGATGGAGTCTTGCTCTGTTGCCCAGGCTGGAGTGCGGTGGCATGATACCGGCTCACTGCAAGCTCCGCCACCCCGGGTCACGCCATTCTCCTGTTTCAGCCTCCCGAGTAGCTGGGACTATAGGCGCTCGGCTATTTTTTTGTGTTTTTAGTAGAGACGGGGTTTCACTGCATTAGTCAGGATTGTCTCGATCTCCTGACCTCGTGATCCACTCATCTCGGCCTCTCAAAGTGTTGGGATTACAGGCGTGAGCCACCGCGCCCGGCAAATATTTCCCTTTTACAGTCCCCAGCTGATAAAAGAGAAGGTTGTTCTTTGCACGCCGACCTCAGAGGCAGAGAAGGATGCAATCTCATGAAGACGGGTTTCATAAATGAACGAGGAATTCTTGCCACAGCTCTGTGGTCTCTGATATCAACATCTCTACGTTCATCCCTGGCCGACTCGCTCTTCCTCCATCAATCAAAAAATTCTTTTTTGTTCCTAATAACATAGGACAAAGCCTCTGATTAAATCAGCCAAAAACCCAGCAGCCCAAGTGGATGTTCCCTGCTATCTTACTGGTATCAAAGTTCCATTGTATGTCCAAATGACAAAAAAATAGGTACAAGGCTATGAAATCTATCTGAGTGGTCAACGACTTTGTTTGTTTCTGTTGGGTTTTGTTTTAATCTAAGAGGTTGGACTCAGCCCTGTTGCCACTTGGCTCCAGAGCACCATGATTCTACGATTCTGTGTTGCTATGGGGATGAGATGATGTGATTCAAATGCACAGCATGTTCTGTTGCTAAGGTAATTACAGGCGTCCTTACCCTCTTGATCAGGGCTGGCTTTGCCATAGATTTTAGCCATGGATAAACTGAGCGTGAGGTCTCGGGTGCAGACAGAGAAGGAAGAATAAGCTTTGTGTGAAAAGTTTCAGAGGAAGTTTGCCTTTTCTTTCTTTCTTTCTTTCTCTTTTTTTTTTTTTCAGATGGAGTCTCACTCTGTTGTCCAGACTGGAGTACAATGGCGTGATCTCAGCTCCCTGCAGCCTCTGGCTCCCAGGTTGAAGCGATTCTCCTGCCTCAGTCTCCCAAGTAGCTGGCATTACGGGCATGTGCCACCACGCCCAGCTAATTTTTTTTATTTTCACCATGTTGGCCAGTGCTGGAAGTCCTGACCTCAGGTGATCCACCTGCCTCAGCTTCCCAAAGTGCTGGGATTACGGGCGTGAACCATCGTGCCCGGCCAGAGGAAGTTTTTTTAAAAAAGTATACTTGCTGCTTGACCTGGGCGACCTCATGGTGACAGCCAGCAGAGTGGACAGCATGATTACTTGTGTCTTCAGGGAAGTGGCCGGTGACTGCTGTTTCTCAGGGGCCTGATGGTCTGATGGGTAGATGGCTTGCCCAGAACGGCTGGCTGGCAGAGAGACCCAGAAAGTTTGAGTGCTCTGGGAAGTATCAGAACCTTTCCTATTTGCAGTCCAAGGGGAAGGGCATTGAGTGAAAAGAGACATGAAGGAGCTTTCTGGGAGCATGGACACTGCTGTATCCTGATTGGGTTTCAGTTACATGGGTGTCTAAACCCATCAAACTGCACACTGAGGTCCTGTGTGTTCGCATACAATGTACAGTTCATCAATAAAAGCAATCCTTTTGCTCTTCTAGGATGAGAAGGGAGGTGAGGGATGGGCGATGAGGACAGAAGTGGGAATGTGATGATCCTCCTGCCTCAGCCTCCCAAAGTGCTAGGATTACAGGCGTGAGCCACCATGCCCAGCCTATTTACTTTTAAGACAGAGTCTCACTCTGTTGCACAGGCTGGAGTGCAGTGGTGCAATCATAGCTGACCGCAGTCTTGAACTCATGGTTTGGAGGAGGTTTGGAGGTTTGCTCAAGCAATCCTCCCACCTCAGCCTCCCAAGCAGCTGGGACAACAGGCATACATCACCATGCCTGGCTAATCTTTACATTTTTTGTAGAGATGGGATGTCGCTATGTTGCACAGGCTGGTCTGGAACTCCTGGCTTCAAGTGCTCCTCCCACCTCAGCCTCCCAAAGTGCTGGGATTGCAGGCCTGAGCCACAGCGCCCCACCAAGACTGGAGTTTTGAACTACAGTGGTTTCCCCTCATTAACAGTCAGTTACCCGAGGTCAACCGCAGTCCAAAAATGCTAAATGGAGAAAAGAGAAAGCAGCCTTGAAGAACCACAGGAGAGCAGCCGTCTCCTGTCTCTGGACAAGACTGTTTCACGTGCTAGAGAGCTGGCTTAGCATTTGCTATAGTGTGCGTTCCCTGCTTTTGGGGGGCAGGGCATGAAGCTTGGGCTTGGGTTTCATATACACGATGATGCAGGAGCATCTGAGGATGTCAGTGCCAGCCTCACCCTCCTTTGCCCTCAGTCCAGGCCATCTGAGTTTCTTGTTCTCTTTCCTTCCAGGACTGGGACACAGTGTCCAGAGAGCATAGCATTGGAGTAGGAGTTGGGAAGCAGATTTCTAGTCCCTACCTGGTATGGTTAGGGTTTGGGTCCCCACCTAGAATCTCATCTTGAATTGTAATCCCATAATCCCTACGTGTCAAGAGCGGGACAGGTGGAGGTAAACGGATCGTGGGGGCAGTTTCCCCCATTCTGCTCTCGTGATAGTGAGTGAGTCTTGAGGTGTCCGATGGTTTTATAAGCACTGGCACTTCCCCTGCTTGCACTCACTCCATCCTGCCTCCTGAGAAGGTGCCTGCTTCTCCTTTGCCTTTCGCCATGACAGTAATTTTCCTGAGGCCTTCCCAGCAATGTGGAACTGTGAGTCAATTAAACCTCTTTCCGTCATAAATTACCCAGTCTTGGGTTTATTTATTTATTCTGTTTGGTTTTTGTTTTTGAGTCCGAGTCTCACTCTGTTACCTAGGCTGGAATGCAGTGGTGTGATCTCAGCTCACTGCAACCTCCGCCTCCTGGGTTCAAGTGATTCTCTTGCCTCAGCCTCCAGAGTAGCTGGGACCACAGGTACCTGCCACCATGCCTGGCTAATTTTTGTATTTGTAGTAGAGATGGGGTTTCACCATGTTAGCTAGGCTGGTCTCGAACTCCTGGCCTCAAGTGATCTGCCTGACTTGGCCTCCCAAAGTTCTGGGATTATAGCTGTCAGCCACTGAGTATTTCTTTTTTGAGACGGAGTCTCGCTCTGTTGCCCAGGCTGGGGTGCAGTGGCGTGATCTCAGCTCACTGCAAGCTCCGACTCCCAGGTTCATGCCATTCGCCTGCCTCAGCCTCCTGAGTAGCTGGGAGTACAGGCGCCCACCACCACGCCCGGCTAATTTTTTTGTATTTTTAGTGGAGACGGGGTTTCACTGTGTTAACCAGGATGGTCTCTCTCTCCTGACCTCGTGATCCACCTGCCTCGGCCTCCCAAAGTGCTGGGACTACAGGCGTAAGCCACTGTGCCTGGCCGATGGGTATTTCTTTATAGCAGTGCGAGAACGGACTAATATACTACCTGGCCACTAACTTACTGAACATTGGCTAAACAATCTGGGCTACAGTTTCCCCAGGTGCAGAACAGGGTTAGTTGCTCTCTCAGGGCTACCATGAGGGGACAAAGCTCACTGGAGGTGTCCTGTATACAGAGGTGAAACAGGTGCTCTGCAGAGGAGACAGGAGGCTGCCTTATGATAAAAAAAAAAAAGGGCAGGGGGTTGTTGAAAAAACATTGGCAGCCACCAGGCTTTCAGGAGCCTCCATGGCTTCTATTTTTGGAGGAATCAAGAAATTCATCTTGGTGGCTCACACCCGCAATCCTAGCACTTCGGGAGTCTGAGGCAGGAGGATCGCTTGAAGCCTGGAGTGCAAGACCAGCCTGGGCAACAGAGTGAAACCTTGCCTCTACAAAAGATACAAAAATTAGCCAGGCATGGTGGTGTGCGCCTGTAGTCCCAGATACTTGGTAGGCTGAGGTGGGAGGATCTCTTGAGTCCAGAAAGTCGAGGGTGCAGTGAGCTATGACCGCACCACTGCACTCCAGCCTGAGCAACAGAGTGAGACCCTTCTTCTAAAAAGTGAAAAGGAAAACATTGGAATATGAAAATGTATTATTTATATGTAATATATAATATGTATTATAGGCCCAGCGCGATGGCTCACACCTGTAATCCTAGCATTTTGCGAGGCTGAGGTACACAGATCACTCGAGGTCAGGAGTTCAAGACCAGCCTGGACAACATGGTGAAACCCCTTCCCTACTAAAAATACAAAAAAAATGGCCAGGCACAGTAGCTCACGCTTGTAATCCCAGTACTTCGGGAGGCCGAGGCGGGCAGATTACCAGGTCAAGAGATGGAGACCATCCCGGCCAACATGGTGAAACCTCATCTCTACTAAAAATACAAAAATTAGCTGGATGTGGTGATGTGCACCTATAGTCCCAGATACTCGGGAGGCTGAGGCAGGAGAATCACTAGAACCTGGGAGGCAGAGGTTGCAATGAGCCAAGATCGCCCCACTGCACTCCAGCCTGGGTGACAGAGCGAGACTCTGTCTCAAACAAAAAAAATTAGCCAGGCATGGTGATACATGTCTGTAATGCTAGGTACTTGGGAGGCTGAGGTGGCGAGATCACTTGAATCTGGGAGGCAGAGGCTGCAGGGAGCCCAGATTGCCCCACTTTACTCCAGCCTGGGTGACAGAGCAAGACTCTCAAAAAAAAATAAAATTAAATTAAAAATGTGGCTGGGCACAGTGGCTTCTACCTGTAATCCCAGCACTTTGGGAGGCCGAGGCAGGCGGATCACGAGGTCAGATCGAGACCATTCTGGCTAACACGGTACAGCCCCGTCGCTACTAAAAATACAAAAAATTAGCCAGGCGTGGTGGTGGGTGCCTGTAGTCCCAGCTACTGAGGAGGCTGAGGCAGGAGAATGGTGTGAACCCGGGAGGCGGAGCTTGCAGTGAGCAGAGACCGCGCCACTGCACTCTAGCCTGGGTGACAGAGCAAGACTCTGTCTCAAAAAAAAAAAAAAAAAGATATTATCCATTACATATTACATATGACATAAACTATATATTTATAATATGAACTATGATATAAAGATCTTTATAATATAAAACATTTTATGTAATATACAGTATTATATAATACAAACCATATTATATAAAATATATAGTACAAATGATATATAAAATATATTTTGTAATTTATATATAAATAGCTTTGTATTTATATATTTTTATATAAATATGAAAATCTGCTGGGTGTGGTGGTGTGCGCCTGTAGTCCCAGCTACTTGGGAGGCTGAGGCAGGAGAATCGCTACAACCTGGGAGGCAGAGGCTGCAATGAGCCAATGTATGTAATATATATAAACATTTATATTACATATAAAATATATTTATGCAATATATTACATATAAATAATGTTTTACATTACATATATAATTTTTTTTTTTGAGGCAGAGTCTTACTCTGTCACCCAGGCTAGAGTGCAATGGTGCGATCTCAGCTTGCTGCAGCCTCCACCTCCTGAGTCAAGCGATTCTCCTGCCTCAGCCTCCAGAGTAGCTGGGATTATAGGCACCTGCCACCACACCCAGGTAATTTTTGTATTTAATAGAGACGGGGGTTTCACCATGTTGGCCAGGCTGGTCTCGAACTCCTGATCTCAGGTGATCCACCCACCTTGGCCTCTCAAAGTGCTGAGATTACAGGTGTGAGCCACTGTGCCTGACCTATTTTATATTTATATTTTATATATCTATATTTTTATATTTTACATACAAATATATTTTATATTATAAATATATATATTCATTATATACAATATAAAATATCAAACCATGGAGACAATGTTAAGCATCTTCCTAGTACACGCCCCTGATAAAATGCCATTTTTCCTGTTGCTATTTTTTCCCAGTGGAGACCTGGAAACAGGATGGCACAGAAGACACGGAATGAGTCAGTGCAGTTAACAAGAGGAAGCACATGAATTGGAAAGTTCAGTGAGCTCTTGTTTAGATAATAGGATCCATATATCACTAGTGATATTTTCCTTCATTCTCTTGTGATCCATAGATTCCTTCATCCTCTCTTCCTTTCCTCCCTCCCTCTCTCTGTTTGCATTTTATTTGTAGAAAAAAGTGTAGAATTTGTTGCAGCCTGGATTTTGCAGATTGTCTCATTGTGGTGTCATCTGACATTTTTCTACTGCCTTGTATGTCCTGTAATTTGTTAATTAGATCAAGAGGCCTAGACTCAAGTTCTTTTTTTTTTTCCAGGATTACTCATAGGTGATGTTGTATACAGCCATGTAGATGGACAGGGTGTCTGGTTTTCTTATTTTTTTCAAAAAGATGTCAGCAGTCATTGGTGATCATTACCTAAGGGTGTTTTTGTTTGTTTTTGAGACGGAGTCTTGCTCTGTCACTCCGGCTGGAGTGCAGTGGCACAATCTCAGCTCACTGCAGCCTCCGCCTCCGAAGTTCAAGTGATTCTCCTGCCTCAGCCTCCCCAGTAGGTGGGACCAACGATATTAATAATCATATTGCATGTGAATGTCTTAGTATGATTTTATATGATTGGTAGTAGCAGGATGATACTTTATGTTTACATTGATTTGTTACATCATACGTTTATTCTGCTTTTCAAATAAATGGAAAAAATGAACATCTATAAGCAGGGCTATATATATATATATATATTTTTTTTTTTTTTGAGGCAGAGTCTCACTCTGTGGACTGCAGTGGTGCGATCTTGACTCACTGCAACCTCCGCCTCCTGGGTTCAAGCAATTCTCCTGCCTCAGCCTCCTGAGTAGCTGGGACAACAGGCATGCACCACCACGCCCAGCTAACTTTTGTATTTTTATTATTTATTTATTTATTATTTATTTTTTTTGAGATGAAGTCTTGCTCTGTCACCCAGGCTGCAGTGCGGTGGCACAATCTTGGCTCACTGTGCAACCTCTACCTCCCAGGTTCAAGCAATTCTCCTGTCTTGGCCTCCCAAGTAGGTGGGGTTACAGGTGTCTGCCACCACACTTGGCTTATTTTTCTTTGTTTTTGGTAGAGACAAGGTTTCACCATGTTGGCCAGGCTGGTTTTTGAACTCTTGACCTCAAGGGAGGTCTGCGTCAGCCTCCCAATGTGTTGGGATTACAGGCGTGAGCCACCGTGCCCAGCCAATAAGCAGGGCAATTAGAGTCCCTTGTCTCCAGCCCTATGCAGCATATCCAGGCAGCTATTACTGCTTATTATTTCTTTTCCTATCCCTAGAACAGCAAAGGTTTATCCTTTGGTGAAATGGGAGAAAATGAAAACATTAACTTCAACACTATGCGTAGTTTAACTCAGTTGGGAGGGAACTCCTGGTTAATATCACTTGTCTGTTTCACTTGTTCCCCCGGTGTTCCCTGCGTCCTATCTTTTCCCTGTGGTGGAGACCGCTGGTTATTTCCCAATATCTGTTCTCTCCTTCTAATGCAATAGAGCCTTCAATTTTTAGCTAGGAGTTGCCCTCCCAGAATGGAGACTCCATTTTCCAGCCTTCTTTGCAGATGGAGGTGGCCACGTAACTGAGATCTGTTCAATGGGATATGAGCAGAAGTGACTTGTGCCTTTTCTGAATCAAGCTCTTAAAAGAAAGGGCATTCGGGCCGGGTATGGTGGCTCATGTCTGTAATCCCAGCACTTTGTGAAGCTAAGGGGGGCAGATCACTTGAGGTCAGGAGTTCGAGTCCAGCCTGGCGAACATGGTGAAACCCTGTTTCTGCTTAAAAATACAAAAATCAGCCAGACATGGTGGCAGGTGCTTGTAATCCCAGCTACTCAGGAGGCTGAAGCAGGAGAATTGCTTGACCCCAGGAGGCGGAGGTTGCAGTGAGTGGAGATGCCACCACTGCATTCTAGACTGGGCGACAGAGCGAGACTCCATCTCAAAAAAAAAAAAAAAAATTGGGGTGGGGGGCATTCTGTCCCTTCCTTTTCCCCTCTTACTGCTGGCTGAAATACAGACCTGGCCATCTTGAACCATACCTGCTCTAGGGATGGTAGAGCAGTTTTTTTGTTTTGTTTTTTTTTTTGAGACAGTGTCTTGCTCTGTTACCCAGACTGGAGCGCAGTGACGTGATCATGGCTCGTTGTAGTGCTTTGATGTCCTAGTCTCAAGCAATCCTCCCATCTCAGCCTCTGCAGTAGCTGGGAGTAGAGGTGCATGCCAGCATGCCCGGTTAATTTAAAAAAAATTTTGATACGGAATCTTGCTCTGTCGCCCAGGCTGGAGTGCAGGGGCACGAACTCGGCTCACTGCAAGCTCCGCCTCCCAGGTTTACGCCATTTTTCTGCCTCAGCCTCTCGAGTAGCTGGGACTATAGGCGCCTGCCACCACGCCTGGCTAATTTTTTGTATTTTTATTAGAGACGGGGTTTGACCATGTTAGCCAGGATGGTCTCGATCTCCTGACCTCGTGAGCTGCCCGTCTCAGCCTCCCAAAGTGCTGGGATTACAGGCATGAGAAAAAAGTTTTTTAGAGACGATGTCTTGCCATGTTGCCCAGGCTGATCTTGAACTGGGCTCAATCGATCCTCCCACTGTAGCCTCCCAAAGTGCTGGGATTACAGGTGTGAACCACCAGGCCCAGCTAGAGCACTCATTTGGGAGTCTAGTTTTCTGACTCCTTTGGAGCCACATGGATTTTTTTTATGAGAAATAATCACTGGTGATTTCTTTTTTGTTTTTTTGAGATAGTCTCACTCTGTTGCCCAGGCTTGGGGATTAGTGGCATGATCTTGGCTTACTGCAACTTCTACCTTCTGGGTTCAAGCAATCCTCCTGCCTTAGCCTTCCAAGTAGCTAGGACTACAGGTGTGTACCACTACACCTGGCAAAATTTTTTTTTTTTTTGAGACAGAATCTTGCTCTGTTGCCAGGCTGGAGTGCAGTAGTGCATTCTTGGCTCACTGCAACCTCCGCCTCCTGGGATCAAGCGATTCTCCTGCCTCAGCCTCCCGAGTAGCTGGGACTACAGGTGCGCACCACCCTGCCCAGCTAATTTTTGCATTTTTAGTAGAGACGGGATTTCACCATGTTGGCCATGATGGTCTTGATCTCTTGACCTCAGGATCCACCTGCCTTGGCCTCCCAAAGTGCTGGGATTACAAGCATGAGCCACCACTACAGGCCATTTTTGTATTTTTTAGTAGAGACAGGGTTTTGCCATGTTGCCCAGGCTGGTCTCGAACTTCTAGCCTCAAGTGATCCATCCACGTCAGCCTTCCAAAATGCTGGGATTACAGATATGAGCCACCACGTTCGGCTTTATCAGTAATTTTTAGGGCACTTTTATTTTGGGAACTCTATTACAGCAGTTTTATCCATGTCCTAAATTACATAGTTGCATATATTTTTAGCTCTCATTTTGTAATTAGAATTACAATGTTCCCCTTCACTTTCATTTTATAGGAGTTTTCATGTTATCTTGATATTGGAAGATGATAGCCGTAAGAGTTTTATTTTCTCTCTTACTAGGGAAGAGAGGAAAAAATAATAAACAAAAATTTTATCTTTGGAAAAATGAACAAGTGATAGACAAATCTCTAGTGACACTAATCAATATAAAAGAGAAACGTTGGAAAACTCTGTAGAAATAGATCTAGGAATTTCATTTTTTTTGTGTTACTGTTTGATAGTTTCATAGCAACCATGAATTTATTGGGAAGAAAAACATTTTCAACCATTTTTTTTCTTTTCTTTTTTTTTTTTTTGAGAGGGGGTCTCGATTTGTTCCTCAAGCTAGAGGGCAGTGGCGCCATCTCCGCTCACTGCAACCTCTGCCTCCTGGGTTCAAGCAATGCTCGTGCCTCAGCTTTCCTAGTAGCTGGGATTACAGATTCCTGCCACCACACCCAGCTAATTTTTGTATTTTAGTAGAGACAGGGTTTCCCCATTTTGGCCAGGCTGGTCTTGAACTCCTGACCTTGTGATCTGCCTGCTTGGCCTCTCAAAGTGCTGGGATTACAGGCATGAGACCCCTTCCCCAGCCTATTATTACTTTTTTTTTTTGAGACAGGGTTTTGCTCTGTTGGTCAGGTTGGAGTGCAGTGCCGTGATCATAGCTCACTGCAGCCTCAAGCTCCCAGGTTCAAGCGATCCTCATACCTTGGCCTCCCAAAGTGCTGGATTACAGGTGGGAGCCACTGTACTAGCCTTTGTACCACTATAAAATAAAGTCAGCCCTTCATATTTGGAGGGGATTGGTTCCAGGACACAAGCCCTTTGTATTAGTTCATTCTCATACTGCTATAAAGAACTATCTGAGACTGGGTAGTTTATAAAGAAAAGAGGTCTAATTGACTCACAGTTCCGCAGCCTGTACAGGAAGCGTGGCTGGGGAGGCCTCAGGAAACTGACAGTCATGGCGGAAGGCAAAGGGGAAGCAGGAATGTCTTACATGGCCAGAGCAGGAGGAAGAGAGAGAAAGACGGGAGGTGCTGCACACTTTTAAACAACCAGCAATCATGATAAGTCACTCACTCTCATGAGTACAGCACGAAAGGGGAAACCTACCCCCATGATCCAGTCGCCTCCCACCAGACGCACCTCCAACACTGGGGATTATAATTTTTTTTTTTTTTTTCCTGAGATGGCGTCTTGCTTTGTCACCCAGGCTGTAGTGCAGTAGTGCAATCTCAGCTCACTGCAGCCTCTGCCTCCTGGCTTCAAGCAGTTCTCCTGCTTCAGCCTCCCAGGTAGCTCGGATTACAGGCATGTACCACCATGCCCAGCTAATTTTTGTATTTTTAGTAGAGACGGGGGTTTCATCATGTTGGCCAGGGTGGTCTCGAACTCCTGACCTTAGGTGATCCACCTGCCTCGGCCTCCCAAAGTGCTGGGATTACAGGCGTGAGCCACTGTGGCCAGCTGGGTATTATAATTTAACATGACCCAAACCATATCACCCTCATACCCAAATCTGCCATACTCAAGTCGCACAGTTGGCCTTGCGGAACTGTGTACATGAAAAGTTGGGCTTTTATATATTTGAGTTTCACATCCCTCAAATACTGTATTTTCTGAGTTCGGTTGAAAAAAACCTGCATATAAGTGGACCTTCGAAGTTGAAACCCATGGTGTTTGAGGGTCTACGTGGTGTGTTTTTCCCTCACTGATCTAAAATGCAAATTTATAGAGAAATCTTGAAAAAGTAGGCATAACAAATATCTGAGTTAAAAATATGTCCTGATTAAAGGACAATTTGGAAAAAAATATGCATAACAAAAATGACCTAAATAGGAAGAAAGGAACAAATGACATAAAACCCCAAAAGGATTATTCCTTTTTTATATGTGTGTGTGTGTGTGTGTGTATATATACACACACACACATATATATATATATTTTGAGACAGAGTCTTGCTCTGTCGCCCAGGCTGGAGTGCCATGGTGTGATCTCGGCTTACTGCAACCTCTGCCTTCCGGGTTCAAGTGATTCTCTTTCAAACAATTGTGCCTCAGCCTCCTGAGTAGCTGGGATTACAGGTGTCCACCACCATGCCCAGCTAATGTTTTTATTTATTTTTATTTTTATTTTTGAGATGAAGTTTAGTTCTTGTTGCCCAGGCTGGAGTGCAATGGTGCAATCTTGGCTCACTGCAACCTCCGCCTCTTGGGTTCAAGCGATTCTCCTGCCTCAGCCTCCCAAGTAGCTCAGATTACAGGCATGCGCCACCACACCTGGCTAATTTTTTTTTTTTTTTGTATTTTTAGGAGAGACGGGGTTTCGCCATGTTGGTCAGGTTGATCTCTAACTCCCGACCTCAGGTGATTGCCCATCTTGGCCTCCCAAAGTGCTAGGATTACAGGCGTGAGCCACTGCATCTGGCCAATTTTTGTATTTTTAGTAGAGAGGGGGTTTCACCGTGTTGGTCAGGCTGGTCTCAAACTCCTGACTTCAGGTGATCCACCTAGCTTGACCTTCCAAAGTGCTGGGTTTACAGGCATGAGCCACCGCGCCCGACCCCAAAAGCATTATTCTAAAAAGAGTCTACACCCACAAGATTTGTAAATGAATCATTTTTATGGAGATGATTTCTACTGTTTATTTTGGTTTTGTTTTGTTTGTTTTTTTTTTGACGGAGTCACACACTGTCGCTCAGGGCTGGAGTGCAGTGGTGCGATCTCGGCTCACTGCAACCTTCGCCTGCTGGGTTCACACCATTCTCCTGCCTCAGCCTCCTGAGTAGCTGGGATTAAAGGCGTACACCATGACACCGAGCTAATTTTTTGTATTTTTAGTAGAGCCAGGGTTTCACCGTGTTAGCCAGGATGGTCTCCAACTCCTGACCTCGTGATCTGTCCGCCTCAGCCTCCCGAAGTGCTGGGATTACAGGCAAGAGCCACCGCGCCCGGCCTACTGTTGATAATTCCCTCTAGAACCACGCGGTAGAAACCACAGGTAGAATCTACCACAAGGTGGAAATCTACGTAGTTGAATGTGCAAAGGACTCCAATTCCTGATGTGCAAACCTGATCCAGGAAACCAGACAAAAAACCTTTTACAAAGAGACAAAATCTTTTTGTAGAAACAAAAGGAAAAGTCGGCTGGGCATGGTGTCATTTACCCCCAGCTCTGTGTCAACCAGAGGCCCGGCGCCACACCCTGCCAGCCCATGGCCACCTCCCACGTGACTGCAGCCGTGGCTGTGGCTGGAAGTGCAGGGTGGCCTAACCGGAAGCATGGCGTCGTGGGGGGTTCTGGGAGTTGTAGTCCCGGGGGGAGCTTCTTTTACGCAGTGTTTTGAGGTGCAGGACTGCAATGCGTGCACTTCCGGACCCCAGACTGTTCCCACGGCGACTGACACCTCAGACACGCGTTGGAGGGACGGCGCTCTGGCTCCGGGGCTGTGCCCAGCACGAGCGTGGCCGGCACCCACTTGCTGCAGAGCCGGCACTGCACTGGGGTCCTTGGGGGCGGCTCCTCCAGACATCTCTGCGGGTTGTCGGGTGCTGCCGAGTTGGGTTGGGGGACGCTACAGGTAGTGGGTCCGGAGCAGCGGCTGGCCCCTTATCTCACTGCCCTTACCCGCAGCTCTGCTTCCTCGGACCCCACCGTCCTCTGGAGGCTCGTGCAGGGCACCTGCCACTGTGACCACCTGGATGCAGGTGAGCTAGGGGCTTGTTCTCTGCACAGGGGATCCCGCTCTTCCCCAAGAGTGGGTTTGTTGCCGTCCCTTCCCCTGGAGCTTCTCTGCCCATCCAGGCCCCTGAACTCCACTGCACTGCGGTGCCTGGGTCTCTAGGGGGAAGAAGGGGGCTGTTGGAGAATGTCCCCGTCTCTTGCAGAGGGTAACCCTCTTCTTTCTCTCCTACTTGTCTCATGCAGACCCCCGATCGCAGCCAGTGGTGGGCACTGAACTAGGAGGGAAACGAAGGCAGGGTGTGGAGGGGTTATTTCAGGCGTCTGGGCTCATTCAAAACATCTTCTGAGTGCCTGGGTCCGATCTGGGGGAGCACGGAGCTGGG
This sequence comes from Pan troglodytes, assembly GCF_028858775.2. Classification (NCBI taxonomy): domain Eukaryota; kingdom Metazoa; phylum Chordata; class Mammalia; order Primates; family Hominidae; genus Pan; species Pan troglodytes. The sequence continues at coordinate 11,750,139 of NC_072404.2, forward strand.
GTCCCTTGTTGGATGCATTCCTACAGAGGTGTTGGTCACGTTAACATGTGGGGGCGATCCAGGGGTAGGCGCTCTGTTAGTTACCTCAACTATCAGGATGCATGGACACCCAGGGGAGGGAGGATCAGTTTTAACTGGGGAAGGAGTGACTTCAGGTCAGACTTAAAGAAAAATAAGATGTTGCAGATGAAAGGGCAATAGGGTCTTTGAGGACCAGGGAGGAGCATCCCTAAGGAGTAATGATGGGTGGTACTGAGGACTCAGCACAGGGGAGGCGCCCAGGGCCGTGAGGCTGGGGGCGGGGTGGGGGGCTGACCAGCAAGGTCCAAGGCTGGGGTCTCCCTCTTTCTCCAGCTGCAAATGCAGTACTTCAAGGCAGAGGCATGATCATATTTGGGTGTTGGTCAAAGTATCCCTGCAGGAAGTAGAGTTATGAGGGTTGGACTGAGGGTGTGAGAAAATTGAGTAGGGAGACGCCAGATGAAGGCGGTACAGTGTGAGCACCTCTGTTGTAGACGGGTGAGAAGGAGGCGGCTGCCGCAGTTCTGTGTAGACTGTTCTTTTCCAGCCCTTGGTGAAGAAAGGTGAGCAACACTCGGGGTGGTGTGATGTGATGGAGTTAGCAGAGGATGTCTGTCTTTGATGCTTTCTTTTTTTTTTTTTTTAAGATGGAACTCACTTGATTTGGGGAGAGAATGAAACTGGTACTATGGTTTTAAATCTTGTTAAGACCAAATGTTTTTATGGTGGTTTTTCTATCACGACTTGAGCTTGGGTCTTACTGAAAGAGGTTTTTTCTTTTCTTTTTTTTTTTTTTTTTTTTGAGACTGAATCTCACTCTGTCGCCCAGGCTGGAGTGCAGTGGCACGATCTCAGCTCACTGCAACCTCCAACTCCCGGGTTCAAGCGATTCTCCTGCCTCAGCCTCCTAAATAGCTGGGATTACAGGCGGGCGCCACCACGCCCGGCTGATTTTTGTATTTTTAGTAGAGACGGTTTCACCATGTTGGTCAGGCTGGTCTCGAACTCCTGACCTCGTGATCCGCCCGCCTCGGCCTCCCAAAGTGCTCGGATTACAGGCATGAGCCACCTTGCCCGGCCTGAAGGAGCTTTTCCTATGACATGTCCATAATTCTTTTTTGCTATTTTTGATTACTAATATTGGAAGAGATCTAAATACATAGCAAAGTAAAAGGAAATGGAGCCTTTGTACTCATGATCCAAATTGAGCAGATGTCAAAAGTTTACTTCATTCTGAGCCGAAGGGATGTGAAAAAAAGAAGTATGCTGGGTTCAGATTTTCTTACAGAACTAAAACCTCCTAAATACTGTTGACGACCCTTTGTACTCTCCCTCACTGAGATTAAACTTAAAATTGCTATATATTTTATTTTGGGAGATTGAGTCTCTTGTCGCCCAGGCTGGAGTGCAGTGGCCGGATCTGGGCTCACTGCAACCTGTCTTCCAAGTAGGTGGGATCACAGGCGCCCACGACCACACCTGGCTAATTTTTGTATTTTTGGTAGAGATGGGTTTCCCCATGTTGGGCAGGCTGGTGTTAAACTCCTGACCTCAAGTGATCCACCCACCTTGGCTTCCCAGAGTGCTGGGATCACAGGCGTGAGCCACCGCACCTGGCCAAAATTGATACGTGTTTTTGTTTATTTACTAGACAGGAGTGTAGCCATAAACAGTATAAGATTGCTTTGTATGTTCATCACCTTTGCCTGTATTTCCTTCGGGGTTGTCTTTTTCTTATTTTTAGCATTTTTTTCATATATTTTAAATATAAATTCACTTTGAGTTACAGACATTGCAAAAATCTTGAGTAGAATGTAATGAATTCCTGGTGTTTCCCCGATGGCTGTATTTTTTAGGATGGATCCACTTAATGTTGAGTGGCTTATTCTGGTTTTCTGTTTGCCAGTCAATTTTAGTAATTTATATTTTCTAGGAAAGTGTCCCATTTAATTTTGAATTTATGGCAATTATTTAGAGTAATCTTATAAACCTCGACCATGGCTGGGCGCTGTGGCTCACGCCTGTAATTGCAGCACTTTGGGAGGCCAAGGCGGGTGTATCATTTGAGGTCAGGAGTTGGATACCAGCCTGGCCAACATGGTGAAACCCCGTGTCTACTAAAAATACCAAAAAAAAAATTAGTTGGGCAGTAGTGGCACACGCCTGTAATCCCAGCTACTCAAGAGGCTGAGGCAAGAGAATCGCGTGAGCCTGGGAGGCGGAGGTTGCAGTGAGCCGAGATCACGCCACTGCACTCTTGTCTGCGCGACAGAGTGAGACCCTATCTCAAAAAAAAAAAAAAAAAAAAAAAATCAAACCTTGACCATATCTGAAATTGTCTTTTTCATGCCTTCTCTTGCTCAATTGTGCCTGGAATCTGGTCGATTTTATTAATTTTAAATACAAACCAGTTATTTTATTAGTTTTAATAAGACCTTTCCAAGAATTGATTTTCTTTTCTTTTTAACTTATTACTGTAGTCCTAATATATGTGTTAAATAAAAAGAATGAAACTTAATGACATTCAGCTCAGGTGGTTAGCATAGAAAAGAGAATAGGGGCTGGGCGTGGTGGCTCACGCCTGTAATCCCAGCAATTTGGGAGGCTGAGGTCAGGAGATCGAGACCGTCCTGGCTAACACGGTGAAACCGCATCTCTACTAAAAGTACAAAAAATTAGCTGCGTGTGGTGGCGGGCGCCTGTAGTCCCAGCTACTCGGGAGGCTGAGGCAGGAGAATGGCGTGAACTCGGGAGGCAGAGCTGGCAGTGAGCCGAGATTGTGCCACTGCACTCCAGCCTGCGCGACAGAGCGAGACTCCCTCTCAAAAAAAAAAAAAAGAAAAAACAAGCACAAACCCCCAAAAGTAAAAGCATATGAGGAGAAATTAAAAGGAAGAGAGGAACATTTACTCCGTTTTATGGAATAAAGTGTTTTCCCACTTAAAACAAAAAAATAGAGTAAGTTAAAACAAAAAAATTTCTGCCACAAATGTATCACCTGAATCTAATCATGAGACATTAAACCTAAATTGCATAATTTATTTTTTTTTCTTTTTGAGACAGTTGCTCTGTTGCCCAGGCTGGAGTGCAGTGGTGTGATCTCGGCTCACTGCAACCTCTGCCCCCCGGGTTCAAGTGATTCTCCTGCCTAAGCCTCCCCAGTAGCTGGTATTACAGTCACCCACCACCACACCTGGCTAATTTTTGTAGTTTTAGTAGGGACAGGGTTTCACCATGTTGGCCAGGGTGGTCTTGCACTCCTAATCTCAGGTGATCCACCCGCCTTGGCCTCCCAAAGTGCTGGGATTACAGGTGTGAGCCACCACGCCTAGCCTGTTTTATTTTCTAATAGAGACAGGAGTCTCGCTATGTTGCCCAGGCTGGCCTTGAACTCCTGGGCTCAAAGGATCCTCTTGCCTTGGCCTCCCTGAGTGCTGGGATTACAGGTGTGAGCCACCATGCCTGGCCCCAGTTGTTTGAATCATAGCCTAAGTAAATGCAGATTTGTAGTGATTTAGAGATCTCTTGCTGTACATACCTGGGAAACTGCACCCAACATCTGCCGGCCATGTATAAGACAAACCATGTGGCTTTCAAGACCCCAAGGCTAGCTGGGCACGGTGGCTCATGCCTTTAACCCCAGCACATTGGGAGGCTGAGGCAGGCGGATCACCTGAGTTCAGGAGTTCACGACCAGCTTGGCCAACTTGGGGAAACCCCGTCTCTACAAAAATTCAAAAATTAGCTAGGCATGATGGCAGGGGCCTGTAATCCCAGCTACTTGGGAGGCTGAGGCAGGTGAATTGCTTGAACCCGGGAGGCGGAGGTTGGAGATCGTGTCACTGCACTCCAGACTGGGTGACAGAGCAAGATTCCATATCAAAAAAAAAACAACAAAAAAAAACCCTAAGGCTCTCAGAGATACCCAGGAGCTGTCCCTGCCCCCTCTCCTTCTGGGTAATGGCCCCCATGCCACAGCCCTGGGATGGCCTCTATCATGAGGGCCTTCCTGCCTGCGCAAAGCCTCGCCCAGTTGCCGCTCGTGTGTACTCTGCCACCTTGTGGTGGGACCTTTTTCATCAGCCCTGAAGTCCCTCCAGCCGCCTGCACAAATGTGGTAAAATGTTAATATTTGGGAGATCTATTTGGGAGATCTAGATGAGAAGGGTATTTGGAAATTCTTCATACTATTCTTGAGACTTTCTTTTGAGTCTCAAGTCACTCAAGTAAAAAGTTAAAAAGAAAAAGCTAAAATTACTTACTGGAAAGGATTTGTTAAAAACAAAAATTTGGTTGTATTTAAAACTAATAAATTTAGACAAACTTCAGTCTGCACTGGTCGAGGGAGAATAGAAATCAGCTATTTTAGAATGGAAGAGATGATTTCAGATACAGTAGATAGAATTTTTTTTTTTTTTTTTTTTGAGACGGAGTCTTGCTCTGTCGCCCAGGCCGGAGTGCAGTGGTGTGATCTTGGCTCCACCGCAACCCCCATCTCCCTGGTTCAAGCAATTCCCCTACCTCAGCCTCTGGAGTAGCTGGGATTGCAGGCGCACGCCACCATGCCCGGCTAATTTTTTTGTATTTTTAGTAGAGATGGGGTTTCACTATGTTGGCCAGCCTGCTCTCGAACTCCTGACCTCAGGCAATCCACCCACCTCAGCCTCATGACTTCAGGCAATCCACCTGCCTCAGCCTCCCAAAGTGCTGGGATTACAGCATGAGCCACAGTGCCTGGCCTTTTGTTTGTTTGTTTGTTTGTTTTTTGAGATGGAGTCTCCCTCTGTCGCCCAGGCTGGAGTGCAGTGGCATGATCTTGGCTCACTGCAATCTCCACCTCCTGGGTTGAAGCGATTCTCCTGCCTCAGCCTCCCCGAGTAGCTGGGGCTACAGGCATGCGCCATCATGTCCAGCTAATTTTTTTTTTTTTGTAGTTTTAGTAGAGACAAGGTTTTACCATGTTGACCAGGCTGGTCTCAAACTCTTGACCTGAGGTGATCCACCCGCCTTGGCTTCCCAAAGTGCTGGTATGACAGGTGTGAGCCATTGCACCTGGCCAGTAGATGTTTATAAAAAGTGAGATGTTACTATAAATCATTTAATGGCATAAATCTGAAATTAAGACACATTTGTAGAAAATTGTAAATTGCTAAAATTGACTGACATATACAAAACCCAAATAAACCACTTATACACATTGCAAAACTCTTGAAGAGAGTTTGATAAAATTCCTAAAAAACATATAGGCTTGGTATTTCTTTGGGAATACTTTTGAGTATGGATTCATTTCATATTTAGTGGTTTAAATATTTTTTTGCATTTTTTATTTTCTAATTTTATTTTTTGAGTCAGTGGGATCTATGGAATGTATGTATTTTTCTTTTAGTATTCAGGATTGCTTTTGATGCTTGCCTTTTTTTTTTTTTTTTTTTTTTTTGAGATGGAGTTTCACTCTGTCACCCAGGCTGGAGTGCAGCAGTGCAATCCCGGCTCACTGCAACCTCTGCCTCCTGGGTTCAAGTGATTCTCACGCCTCAGCCTCCCAAGTAGCTGGTATTACAGGCACCCACCACCACACCTGGCTAATTTTTGTATTTTTAGTAGAGACAGGGTTTTCCCCATGTTGGCCATGCTGGTCTCGAATTCCTGGCCTCAAGTGATCCACCCACCCTGGCCTCCCAAAGTGCAGGGATTATAGGCATGAGCCACTGTGTCTGGCCAAAATTGCTATATATCTATGTTTTTGTTTATTTACTAGACAGGAGTGTAGCCATGAACAGTGTATAAGATTGCTTTGTATGTTTATCACCTTTGCTTATATTTGTTTAGGGGTTGTCTTTCTCGTTTATTTTTAGCATTTTTTTCATATATTTTATATATAAATTAACTTTGTCTTATGAACACTGCAAAAATCCTGAGTAGAATGTGGTAAAATTCCTGGTGTTTCCCCAATGGCTATATTTTTTAAGAGGAATCCATTTCATTTAATGTTGAGTGGTTTATTCTGGTTTTCTGTTTGTCAGTCAGTTTTAGTAATTTATATTTTCTAGAAAAGTATCCCATTTAATTTTGAATTTATGGCAATTATTTATACTGATCTTATAATTATAAACCTCAACCGTATCTGAAATTGTCTTTTTCATGTGCACAAATGGTTTATCTTTGCCTTCTCTTACTCAAGTGTGCCTGGCTTCCGGTCAATTTTATTAATCTTAAATACAAACCAATTACTTTATTTGGTTTAATCAAACCTTTCCAAGAATTGATTTTAGTTTTTTCTTTTTAACGTATTATTAAAGTCCTAATACCTTTTTTTTTTTTTTTTTTTTTTTGAGATGGAATCTTGCTCTGTCGCCCAGGCTGGAGTGCAGTGGCACGATCTCGGCTCACTGCAAGCTCCGCCTCACGGGTTCATGCCATTCTCCTGCCTCAGCCTCCCGCATAGCTGGGATTGCAGGTGCCTGCCACCAAGCCTGGCTAATTTTTTTTTTTTTTTCGTGTTTTTAGTAGAGACTAGGTTTCACCATGTTAGCCAGGATGGTCTCGATCTCCTGACCTCATGATCCGCCCACCTCGGACTCCCAAAGTGCTGGGATTACAGGAGTGAGCCACTGCACCCAGCTAGTCCTAATACATATGTTAAATACAAAGAGTGAAACTTAATGACATTTAGCTCAGGTGGCTTCCACAGAAAAAAGAATAGGGAGCATCTACCCCCATTGTCCAGTCTGTGTCTTCCAGAAAAAGAGATATTTAAAAAAGAGAAAAAAAGAGCAAAACCCCAAAGGTAAAAGAGAATGAGCAGAAATTTAAAAAGAAGGGAGGAAGATGGCCAGGCGCGGGGGCTCACGCCTGCAATCCCAGCACTTCGGGAGGCCGAGGCAGCAAGATCACCTGAGGTCAGGAGTTCAAGACCAGCGTGGCCAACATGGTGAAAACCCATCTCTACTAAAAATACAAAAATTAGCTGGGCGTAGTGGCACGTGCCTGTAATTCCAGCTACTTGGGAGGCTGAGGCAGGAGAATCACTTAAACCCAGGAGGTGGAGGTTGCAGTGAGCTGAGATCACGCCACTGCACTGCAGCCTGGGTGACGCTGTCTGAAAAAAAGAAAAAAATCTTTTACTGTGATGGAGGATGTATTGGTTTCTCTTCCTTTTGTCTTTCTGGTTTTGGATTTTGTATTTGTTTGCAGCGCATCTCCGTGACATACACTTGCTGATGCTGACCTAAGATGGAATTAATATCTGTTTGTTGCTTTGCTTCCTTTCAGTGGGTTGTTTTTTCCTTTTCCATCTCTGGCTAGTCTTGAAGGCTAGACTTGCGTAGGAGAGCAGACACAAGGACATGAGCCAGTTCTGCTGAGCTGTTACTATGTAAGGAGCAGGGAGCGCTGGAGGGTGGTTGAACCGTGTCCAGCCAGGAGTTGAGTGGGCGGTGGGCTGGTCACCATGGTTACCGCAGTGGGCCCACTAGCTTCACAATTCTGTAGCATCGCTTTGTGCTGCGAATGGGACCTTCCGCTCTTGATCCCCTCCTTGTGTTGACGGCTGCTGCTTGCATCTCCAGGCCTGTGGGTGGAGGGGTTCTCTTTGTCTTCTCAGTCCAGGGTGGGCCCTGGGTCTCTGAGTCACAATGATCCTGTCCCTCCCCTCGTGTCAGGAGACCTTTAAGCCTGAGCCCAGGACATATTCCTGTCCCTGGTTCAAGGAGGAAGGCACAAGATCTTGCCTGTGTTCTGGTGGCAACAGGGTTGACTGCCATTCCCCTGGCAGCTTGAGGCTTTTGTTCCTCAGAAGATAAAGTTCTGGAGGGGGCTTCGTGTGTTTCCCTCCACGGCAGCCGCATCCCTCCTCCAGACCTACACTCCCAAGGAAGTCTCTCTGGTCTTCTGCCGAGCCCCGATCTTTCTCGTGAGCAGCCAGAGAGCATTTGTATTAATCAATTTATTTTTATGTTTGTTGTTTTTTGAGATGGAATCTCGCTCTTACCCAGGCTGGAGTGCAGTGGTGTGATCTCGGCTCACTGCAGCCTCCACTCCCTGGGTTCAAGCAATTCTCCTGCCTCAGTCTCCTGAGTAGCTGGGATTACAGGCGTGCACCACCAAACCCGGCTAATTTTAGTATTTGTAGTAGAGACTGGGTTTCGCTATGTTAGCCAGGCTGGTCTCAAACTCCTGACCTCAAGTGATCCACTAACCTTGGCCTCCCAAAGTGCTGGGATTACAGGCTTGAGCCACTGTGCCTGGCCCAGAATTTTTTCTTTATAGATGTAGGTTTACAAACTTATTACATGTGCTGTAGTTTGTAGTCAACGTATACAAACAAGAAACAGGCCAGGCACAGTGATGCATGCTTGTAATCCCAGCACTTTGGGAGGCCAAGGCGGGAGGATCACTTGAGGCCAGGAGTTTGAGACCAGCCTGAGCAACATAGCGGGACCCTGACTCTACAAAAAGCATATATATATATATATGTTTTGAGTTTTTAGACGGAGTCTCACTCTGTTGCCCAGGCTGGAGTATAGTGGCGCAATCACAGCTCACTGCCACCTCCACCTCCGAGGCTCAAGCGATTCTCCTGCCTCAGCCTCCCAAGTAGCTGGGATTACAGGGACAGGTCACAAGAAGCCAAGATTGTGCCGTGCCACTGCACTCTAGCCTGGGCAACACAGCAAGACCCCATCCCCCAAAAAGTTTGCTTATCATTTTTTTGGGGGGGATGCAAGCTCGCTTTGTTGCCCAGGCTGGAGTGCAGTGGTACAGCACAATCTCGGCTCCCTGTGATCTCTGCCTCCCAAGTTCAAGAGATTCTCCTGCCTCAGCCTCTTGAGTAGCTGGGATTACAGGCACGTGCCACCACACCTGGCTGATTTTTGTATTTTAGTAGAGATGGGGTTTCACCATATTGGCCAAGCTGGTCTTGAACTCCTGACCTCAGGTGATGCACCTGCCTCGGCCTCCCAAAGTGTGGTGATTACAGGCGTGAGCCTCTGCATCTGGCCTGTTTCTTCAGAATAGATTTCTAATAATTACATTTTTGGGTAACAGGTGGGGATTGTAGTAAATTGCACATTGGTTACTGAGACACAGATACACATATTCATTAAGAAAAACTCCAGTCAGTCGTGGTGGTTCACCCCTGTAATCCCAAGGTTTTGGGAGGCTAAGATGGGCAGATTGCTTGAACCCAGGAGTTTGAGACCAGCCTGTGCAATACAGTGAGACCCCCGTCTCTACCAAAAAATTTAAAAATTAGCTGGGCGTGTGACACACCTATAGTCCCAGCTTCTTGGGAGGCTGAGGTGGGAGGATCGCTGGAGCCTGGGAGTCCAGGGCTGCATTGAGTCGTGATTGCATCGCTGCATTCCAGCCTGGGTGACAGAGTGAAACCCCGTCTCAAAAAAAAAAAATCCAAGTCAGGCCTCATGAGATTGAGTCCCTATGACATTTCCAAGGTGAGGGCTTTGCTCTGATAATGGGGATCCTTCAGAGAAGGCTTTCTCCCACCTGTGCCCGCGAGGGGTGGGGTGGGGGTGGTCCCAGCAGTTGATCGGGAGCCCACGGGCAAGCGTGGCCTCTCATATCCTCTCTCCCCACCCCGATGGCTGCCTTCACAGATACCTGCTTTCCCACAACAGCAAGGAAGAACCATGGCCCAGGTGAGTGTGGCATTTCTTTCTACTGCACTTTTTCAGCAGGGATTTCGGATGCTCATAAGAACATGACTAATAAAGGCTGGGCGTGGTGGCTCACACTGGTAATCCCAGCACTGTGGGAAGCCAAAGCGGGTGGATCACCTGAGGTCAGGAGTTTGAGACCAACCTGGCCAATGTGGTGAAACCTTGTCTCTACTAAAAATACAAAATTAGATGGGTGTGGTGGTGGGTGCCTGTAATCCCAGCTACTTGGGAGGCTGAGGCAGGAGAACCGCTTGAACCTGGGAGGTGGAGATTGCAGTGAGCTGAGATCACACCACTGCACTTCAGCCTGGGTGACAGAGTGAGACTCTGCCTCAAAAAAAAAAAAAAATCTGATAAAATGCAAACAGAAGTCAGGATCAGTGAAAACAGGAAGAGAATGGAAGGTCACGGCTGTGGGAAGGACAGGGTGGAGAGACTAGAGGCTGCTGCAGTTGTGAGATGCCTTGTAAATTCTTTTTTGAGACAGAGTCTTGCTTTGTCACCCAGGCTGGAGTATAGTGGCATAGTCTCGGCTCACTGCAACCTCTGCCTCCTGGGTTCAAGCAATTCTCCTGCCTCAGCCTCCTTACAGGCACCTGCTTACAGGCACCTGCTACCACACCCAGCTAATTTTTGTATTTTTAGTAAAGATGAGGTTTCACCACATTGGCCAGGCTGGTCTCAAACTCCTGGCTTCAAGTGATCTGCCCACCTTGGCCTCCCAAAGTACTGGGATTACAGGTGTGAGCCACTGTGCCCAGCCCGATGCCTTGTAAATTTATATCTGACATTTCTGTCACTTTAAAAAGGCAGGCAGATTCCATCTAATATATGACTTGTGTTGTCTGTTTTGGACAACCGTGTCTAATTCTCAGGGGAAATACAGCTCTTTCAAGATTTAAAGATATATTTGATCTTTGTATGTAAGATGTGGCAGACTCGTTCCTCAATAACAACCACCTTGAAAGAAACACAACAGGAAATCTCTTGTGACTTTTCTTCCTCTCTGTATAAACAGCAGATATTATGCCAAAGCAGCCGTCTGTGATTCTGGTTGTTTGGGGATGCAGAACACTCAGGTCTACAGAGACAGCCTTGTGCGGTGCCCAGTGACCTGGATGTAACACTGCATTATCTAGAGGAACGAATGAATGAACTGCGTGTTCTTGAAACAGCCTGCCATGTCTACCGCCACACCACCCTGAACATGCCTGATCTCGTCCGAAATTGCTTGCCATAATGGTTTTTATTTTTTTAATTAAAAAAATTTTTTGAGATGGAGTCTGGCTCTGTCGCCCAGGGTGGAGTGCAGTGGCACTATGTTGATTCACTGCAATCTCTACCTCCCGGGTTCAAGTGATTCTCCTGCCTCAGCCTCCTGAGCAGCTGGGAATATAGGCATGTGCCACCACGCCCGACTAATTTTTGTATTTTTAGAGATGGAGTTTCATCATATTAGCCAGGCTGGTCTCGAACTCCTGACCTCAGGTGATCCGCCCACTTGGCTGTTAGCTCTCTTTGCATGTGAGTGACATCAGTGTTTTCCATCAGCCTGGAAGCATTCTCCTTCTTCTGCTCTTCACCCCGGGTTCTAGGAATGTGTGAGTGTGGAGTGCACTGGTGAGAAGTTCTAATCCTTGAAGTTGGAAGAGCCAGAAATCCAACTAGAAGTAGGTTAGGATTTAAAAAAAAAAAAAAAAAGTAATTCTAGAACTTTGGGAAGCTGAGGCAGGAGGATTGCTTGAGGCCAGGAGTTCAAGACCAGCCTGGGTAATGTGGCAAGACCCCATCTCTACAAAAAATAGAAAAATTAGCCAGGTGTAGTGGCACATGCTTGTACTCCCAGCTGCGCGGGAGGCTAAGGTGGGAGGATCACTTGAGCCTAGGAGGTCGAGGCTGCAATGAGCTGTGATCGTGCCTTTGGACTCCAGCCTGGGCAACAGAGGGAGAGCCTGTCTCAAAAAAAAAAAAAAAAAAAAATCTATAAGGCAGCATGCGAGCCCTGGGAAGAGCAGGTGTGCAGTCGGGCTCCAGAGGCATCCGGCAAACCAGGTATCGCCAGGAATCTTTGTTCCCTGGTCTCTGCTTCTGTGACTTTTTTTTTTTTTGAAACGGAGTCTTGCTCTGTTGCCCAGGCTGGAGTGCACTGGCGCAATCTCAGCTCACTGCAAGCTCCCCCTCCCGGGTTCACACCATTCTCCTGCCTCAGCCTCCCCAGTAGCTGGGACTACAGGCACCCGCCACCATGCCCGGCTAATTTTTTGTATTTTTAGTAGAGATGGGGTTTCGCCATGTTAGCCAGGATGGTCTCAATCTCCTGACCTTGTGATCCGCTCACCTCAGCCTCCCAAAGTGCTGGGATTACAGGCATGAGCCACTGCACCTGGCGCTTCTGTGACTTTCTTCTCATGCTGACTTTGTCATTGTGCCCAGAAATAGTGTAGCCCCAGCTCCTCTCCTCACAGCTGCGAGTTCTGCCGTGGTGAGGGACTGAATCTCCCTTCAATGATCCAATTTTGAAAGCTTTTTGGGGAGGATTCCATGGGTCCAGCCTAGCTCAGGTGTTTTAGGCCCTCTGACCAGGCAGCTGTGCACAGGGGCAGGAAGGGGCTGGTCCCAGAGGAAGATGAGGCCTCATGAACATTACCACTGTCCACTCCAGGAAGGAAAATGTTCACAGTGCCTGGGTTTCTTTGTGCTTTGTGAAGCCAGGGATGTCTAGGTGTTTCACACCAGAAATGTCTCAGAGCAGTAGGAGAGGCCAGAACAAGGTGGCGAGCCACACCCACCCTGTCTGTGAAGCTGGAGGTTTCCCTTGTTGTCTTTCTCAGAAGCCACTGTTTTGGTTTTTTTTTTTTTTTTTTTTGGAGAGCGAGTCTCGCTCTGTCACTCAGGCTGGAGTGCAGTGGTGCGATCTCAGCTCACTGCAACCTCTGCCTCCCGGGTTCACGTCATGCTCCTGCCTCAGCCTCCTGAAAAGCTGGGAGTACAGGCGCCCGCCACCACGCCCAGCTAACTTTTTTGTATTTTTAGTAGAGATGGGGTTTCACTGTGTTAGCCAGGATGGTCTGGATCTCCTGACCTCATGATCCACCTGCCTCGGCCTCCCAAAGTGCTGGGATTACAGGCGTGAGCCACCGCGCCCGGCCAGAAGCCACTGTTTTGTAGGAAGCCGAGTCCCACTGGGAATGACTCCCTGTTAGGGGAATCTGTACTAAAGATGACAATGACTGGGTTAAATGCTGTCTGTCCAGCACTCTGTGGTCTCTGTGCTTTTCATATGTTATATCATGAATAAACCCATGAGAGGCATATCTGTAGAAATTATATATTTACATGGAAATTTTATGTTTATATAGAAATTAAATATGAATAAATTACATAGAAATTAAAAAGACATATATTAACTGTAGACATTGTATGTGTATGTATAAAAACTACATAGGCATTGTCTATATATATACTAGACAATGTATGTAAACTACATTGACTATATATATATATATATATATATATAAAATGTATATACATATACATACACTACATAGACTCGTGATAGCTCACGCCTGTAATTCCAGAACTTTGGGAGGCTGAGGTAGGCGGACCACCTGAGGTCAGGAGTTCGAGACCAGCCTGGCCACATGGTGAAACCCCGTTTCTACTAAAAATACATAAATTAGCTGGGTGTGTGCCTGTAATCCCAGGTACTCAGGTGGCTGAGGCAGGAGAATCACTTGAACCTAGGAGGCGGAGGTTGCAGTGAGCCAATATTGCACATTGCACTCCAGCCTGGGCAACACAGTGAGACCCTATCTCAAAAAAAAAAAAAAGTCACTGGCTTCAGCAGCCTTTAGCTGCATAATTCAGCTCTCAGGAAAATAAGTTTGCAGGTGCCAGCTATGTAGAAGGTACTGAAAAACAGAAAGTCTGTGAGTTGATGCTGTAGCTGTTCTATGGGTTTTTGTTTACTTGGAACTTGAATGTTAAATGGTATAGAAGGGTAAGAAACAAGAACTTGGGGGCTACACAAGACAGAACTGGCCTTGAAATAACTCAGATGCGCAGAACTTTCCACAGGCTGTACATCAAGGGAGACGGCAGACTGGAGACAGAAAGCTTGCCTGTCTCTCCTTGGGCTCTGGGTAGGGCAAGAGTTTACCTGGATGAGTCCATGTGCACTGGCCTGCATGTCATCTAAGTTAGAATTTGAACTTGCCCTACTCATGTTGCAGTTGAGAAACTGAACAATCAGGCCGGGTGCAGTGGCTGTAATCCCAGCATTCTGGGAGGCTGAGGAGGGTGAATCACCCGAGGTCAAGAGTTTGAGACCAGCCTGCCCAACATGGTGAAACCCCATCTCTACTACAAATACAAAAAGCTGGGCGTGATGGCAGATGCCTGTAGTCCCAGCTACTCGGGAGGCTGAGGCAGGAGAATCGCTCGAACCTGGGAGGCAGAGGTTGCAGTGAGCCGAGATCGCACCACTGCACTCTGGTTTGGGCAACAAGCAAAACTCTTGTTAAGAAAAAAAAGGTAGACACAGCATGATTCCACTTATATAAGGTACCTAGAATAGTCAAACTGATAAGAGACAGAAAAAAAGTAAAAGGTTGGTTATCAGAGCCTGGGGGTAAGAGGGATGGAGAGTGAGGGTTAATGGGGACAGTTTCAGTTTGGGAAGATAGAAAAGTGCTGGAGATGGATGATGGTGACTGTTGTACAATATTTTGTTTTTCTCTTTTTTTTTTTTTTTTTTTTTGAGATGGAGTCTCGCTCTGTCGCCCCAACTGGAGTGCAGTGGTGCCATCTCGGCTCACCGCAACCTCCACTTCCCGGGTTCAAGAAATTCTCCTGCTTCAGCCTCCTGAGTAGCTGGTATTATAGGTGCACACCAGTATGTCCAGCTAATTTTTGTATTTTTAGTAGAGATGGGGTTTTGCCACGTTGGCCAGGCTGGTCTTGAACTCCTGACCTCCTGCCCGCCTTGGCCTCCCAAAGTGCTGGTGTTACAGGCGTGAGCCACCATGCCCAGCCTGGTTGCACAATATTTTTGATGTAATAAATGCCACTGAATTGTACCCTCAAAAATAGCGAAAATGGCAAATTTTATGTTATGCATATTTTACCACAATTAAAAAAAAAAAAAGTGTAGGATCCACTCCCAGCTGGTGCTCTGGCCCTGCCGTGGCCCTACAGTGGAGGAAGGTGCTTCTCTCCCATTAACGTGGACACGCGTTGACCAGGATTTTGAGCGTGTGGTTTTTCCCTTCCCTAGCCCAGGCCTCGGACCTTCTATGACAATCCGCTTTCCTCTTTCATGTGATTTTACTTTCCCAGACTGGAACATTCGCTTTCTGTTCACTTTACTGAACAACGCTTAGACATCCAACCTCTCTCTGTCCTCTCTCTTCCCTGAAGCTTCCTTGGCACACAACACACCTAGGCAAGCCTGGGTGGGTACAGGAGTGGTTCACTGCATCCCTGGAACAGGCTCAGGGGCTTTCAGGCATAATGGCCTCCTCCCTGGCTTGATGGTCAACCTGTGCCCAGTGTCACATCCATCAAATGACTTTGTATTTCCCAGCTTCTCTTCTACCCCCACTCTCTTGGGAGAGGTCAGGCCCTTCCAGCCCAGAGTGGGGGTCAGTGTGGACCTGGGATTTGATGTATACTCTAAGCTTGGGGGAAAAAAATGGTTAAAAAGTCCCCCAAGGGCAGCAGGAAATCGGGCTCTGGTCCCAGATGCTTTTGTGATGAAAGGGATTAGACTCTGCAGCTCCTGTTAAAATCAGCCACCGTGTCCATGGGTTGATCCAAGAATTCTGTGTAAAGTCTGTAAAATTCCATCCTTGGTCTTGCTTGCTTTAATGACAGTCTTTCACATTTTTGTCCTAACGTGTTCCTTCTCAGCCTGATTTTTTAACAAACTGGCAACTTTGAAATGTAAAACAGTGAAATCTAGAATTTTCTCCCAGAGAAAACTTTTCCAGAGCGAACACACACATACACACACACACACACACACACGCCCATCAATTGAGAACCATATGCTAAGAGCAACTATGTTTACTTTACAAAAGAATAATGTCTTGGTTGGGCACGGTGGTTCATACCTGTAATCCCAGCACTTCGGGAGGCCGAGACAGGCAGATCACTTGAGCTCAGGAGTTTGAGACCAGCCTGGGCAACATGGTGAAACCCTGTCTCTACAAAAAAAATTAGCTGGACGTGGTGGCACGTGCCTGCAGTCCCAGCTACTCAGGAGGCTGAGATGGGAGGATCGCTTGAGCCTGGGAAGTGGAGGTTGTGGTGAGCCAAGATTGCGCCACAGCACTCCAGCCTGGGAGACAGTGAGATGCTGCCTCAATAACAATAATCACAACATCTTGAAATAACCATTTCTGTCTCTTTCTTGCCACTGGAGACAAAAGAGTGAGCCAGGTTGCAGTTTTTTTTTCCCGTTCCTCACTCCTGGAGACAGCCAGGCCACTGGGTTCTGAGCTCCTTGTCTCCGGGGAGTTAAGGTGAACATGGTAGAGTCAGCTTGCTTCAAGTCTCAGCTCTACCATTTGCTAACTTTGGGTAAATCATTCAAGCCTCAGTTTCCCCATCTGTAAAACAATGAAGATTATCAATGTAACTACATCCTACATGGAGTAGGCAGCAGACTACAAGGGTGTCTCGAGACCAGCGGAGGCAACATAGTCTTGCTTTGTCACCCAGGCTGGAGTGCAGTGGTGCGATTATAGCTCACTGCAGCCTTGAACTTCTGGGGCTCCAGCGATCCTCCTGCCTTAGCCTCCCAAGTAGCTGGGACTACGGGCACATGCTATCACGCCTCACTAACTTTTTAACTTTTTCATAGAGATGGGGTCTCGCAATGTTACCCAGGCTGGTCTCAAACTCCTTGCCTCAAGCATTCCTCTTGCCTCAAGCATTCCTCTTGCCTCTACCTCCCCAAGCAGTGGGATTACAGGCATGAGCCACTGCGCCTGGCTAATTTTTAAATTTGTAGCAGAGACGGGTGTTGCACGATGTTGCCCAGGCTGAGTCTATATTTTCATACGGTCATTATTCCCTATGTTAAACTTAGAGGCAAAGTCTTATTATTATGATTGTAGTTGAGAAAACCTGGGCTCAGCAATATAACAAGGTTCATCTGAGGTCAGCCAGTTTATAGCACACCTGAGTTGGGACTGGACCCCCCCCCCCGCCCCCCCAACTCTTCTGTCGGGTATAAGGTGCTGCCTACATAATGCAAAATATCCACAGTAAATTACAGCGAGGTGAGGCTGGAGCTGTAGTCAGCATGACAAAGCAGTCTTTAACACACAAACACACTGCAGTAATCACCATGTACAGTATTCCCCTGTGAGAGTTAGTTGGCTTTTAGGTTGAATATAAGCTGAGTCTCTGAAACAAGAAACATGTCAGATTGCTTTGCCAAAAAGATTCACACAGTTTTTTTTTTTGAGACACTGTCTTGCTCTGTTGCCCAGGCTGAGTGCAGTGATGCAATCATGGCTCACTGTAGCCTCGACCTCCTGGGCTCAAGTGATCCTCCTGCCTCAGCCTCCTGAGTAGCTGGGACCACAGGCATGCACCACCACACCTGGCTAATTTTTTATTTTTTGAAGAGATAGAGCCTCACTATGTTGCCCAGGCCGGTCTCGAATTCTTTGGCTCAAGCAATGCTCCCATCTCAGCCTCCCAAAGTGCTGGGATTACTGGGATTACTGGGATTACAGGCATGAGCCATAGCACCCGGCCTCAGACATGTAGGACGAAATCTCCAAACTGCTTCTCTATAAAGGACAGAGGGTGACTCAAGAACATGAGCTTGGCCGGGTGTGGTGGCTCATGCCTCTAATCTCAGCACTTTGGGAGGCCAAGGTGGGTGGGTCACTTGAGGTCAGGAGTTCGAGGCCAGCCTGGCCAACATGGTAAAACCCCATCTCTACTAAAAATAAAAAAATTAGCCAGGCATGATGGCAGGTGCCTGTAATCCCAGCTACTCAGGAAGCTGAGGCAGGAGAATCACTTGAACCCGGGGGGCGGAGGTTGCAGTGAGCCGACATCACGCCATTGCACTCCAGCCTGGGCGACAGAGTGAAACTCCATCTCAGACAAAAAAAAAAAAAAAAAAAAAAACGTGAGTTCAAGGAACCTGACCATCACGCTGTCTTATTTCCACCTTGGGCGTTTATTTCCTTGTTTATTTGTGTTTCTTTTCTCCTTCCCCAGAAAGCTGACTTCATGAGACCGAGGATCTCGTTCGTTGATCGATGCTACATATTCAGCATGTTGGATAATGAGGTTGGTGAGATTAATGAAATCCCGCCCACCAGGGCCGACCCACAAAGAATCACTTTATGAAGAACATGCTCCTGAACTCCGCTCCAGAACCAGCTTTTGAAAAGAAAAATCTGAAAAAATTTGACCTCAGTTAAACTGGTCCAAATGCCTGAGCATAACCAAAATCTTTCCTCATTCACTCTTCACTTGGACCATGTTTAATTTGGTTGCTGGTGATCATATTTGTTTTAGTAAGGCTGTCACTCTATCTTGGGTGAAGATTTGGGTTCTGTGGACTGATGTTATTTTATTTTGTTATTTCATTTTATTTAATTTAATTTTAATTTAATTTTATTTATGTTATTTTATTTTATGTTTTACTTGAGACAGGGTCTCACTCTGTTACCCAGGCTGGAGTGCAGTGGTGTGATCACAGCTCACTGCAGCCTCAAACTCCTGGGAGCAAGTGGTCCTCCTGCCTCAGCCTCCCAAGGAGCTGGAACCACAGATGCATGCCACCACGCCCAACTATTTTTTTTTTTTTATTTTTGGTAAAGACAGGGTCTTGCTATGTTGCCTCGGCTGGTCTCTAACTCCTGGGCTCAAGCCATCTTCCAACCTCAGACTCCCAAAATGCTGGGGTTGCAGGTGTGAGCCATTAGATGTCGTGATTTAAAACAAAAACCTCTTCTGTGTTTGACACGGGGCCTTTCCACTCGTGCTCTGGCCCTCTGCCATGGTGCCGCGGTTCTCACCCTGGGATTTTTATTCCCTCTGATGTGCCTTCCTCTGGTGACATCTATAGGCAGCTGCGTAATTCATGCCCACAAAGAAGGACAAACCGAGGAGCCTGGAGAAGTCAGGGTTCCTCTGGAAATAAATATTCTGTTGCATGCACACGTATGTGCACTTTTTTTTTTTTGAGTTGGAGTTTTGCTCTTGTTGTCCAGGCTGGAGTGCAATGGCATGATCTTGGCTCACTGTTATCTCCTCCTGGGTTCAAGCTATTCTCCTCTCTCAGTCTCCTGAGTAGCTGGGATTATAGGCACCCGCCACCACGCCTGGCTAATTTTTTTTTTGTATTTTTAAAAGAGATGGGGGTTTCACCATGTTGGCCAGGCTGGTCTCGAACTCCTGACCTCAAGTGATGCACCCACCTCGGCCTCCCAAAGTGCTGGTATTACAGCCACGATGCTTAGCCCATATTTCTTATTATCAAAAATCCTAATACTTTATATAGCCTCTAACCCACAATTCCCCTTCCATGAACTTAAAATGTTTACAGAAATTGTGGAGATCTCCCCTTATGGCCAAGATGGATAACCCTTCTTGCCTTAAATACCTACAACTGTACAAAACATAGGAAACAGCAGTTTCTTTTCGTTTTTGAGAAGGGTCTTGCTCTGTTGTATAGGCTGGAGTACAGTGGCAAAATCAGGGCTCATTGCAGCCTCAACTTTCCAGGCTCAAGCGATCCTCCCACCTCGGCCTCCTGAGTAGCTGGGACTACAGGTGTGAGCCAGCATGGCTGGCTAATTTTTATAATTTTTGTAGAGATGGGGTTTCACCACATTGCCCAGGCTGGTCTTGAACTCCTGAGCTCAAGCCATCTGCCCACCTCAGCCTCCCAAAGTACCAGGATTACAGGTGTGAGCCACCAAAAGCTTTAATTCTTTTTTTTTTTTTTTTTTTTTGAGATGGAGTCTTGCTCTGTCACCCAGGCTGGAGTACAGAGGCACTGTCTCGGCTCACTGCAACCTCTGCCTCTCCAGTTCAAGTGATTCTCCTGCTTCAGCCTCCCAAGTAGCTGGAATTACAGGTGCTCACCACCACGCCCGGCTAATTTTTGTATTTTTAGTACAGATGGGGTTTTGCCGTGTTGGCCAGGCTGGTCTCAAACTCCTGACCTCAGGTGATCCGCCCACCTCGGCCTCCCAAAGTGCTGGGATAACAGGTATGAGCCACCACACCCGGCCCACTGCTCCCTTTTGACCAATAATTTGGGAATGTGATTTTAAAAAAGCTTTAATTCTTTATATAGCCTCTAACTCACCCTTCCAGGAACTTAAAATGTTTTATTTTTTTCTTGAGACAAGGTCTCACTGTGTCACCCAGGCTGGAGTGCAGTGGTGCGAACATGGCTCACTGCAGCCTGGATCTCCTGGGCTCAAGCAGTCCTCCCACCTCAGCCTCCCGAGTAGCTGAGACTATAGGCGCACATTGTCATGCTCGGCTACTTTTAGTATTTTTATTTTCTTGTAGAGATGGGGGTCTTGCTGTGTTGCCCGAGCTGGGCTCGAACTTCTGGTCTCAAGCAGTCTTCCCCCTTCAGACTCCCAAAATGTTGTAAAAATTGTGGAGACTTCCCCAACTTATGGCCAAGATGGATTAACCCTCTTGCCTTAAATACCTACAAAACCGTACAACACATACGCAAAGGCAGTTTTTAGACACCGGTCAATAGGTGGCACTAAAGACCGTGATCTCTGTTAGGGGAGAAACCAATGAGGCAAAGTGTTTCCAGCTGCCGCGGGAGGAGGGCAGCCGGGCAGAGCCCAGTGTTCTCCCTGAGTGCAGGAGACAGAGCTTAAAGTGTGAGCAGGCCTGGCCAGGTGCGGTGGTTCACGCCTGTAATCCCAGCAGTTCGGGAGGCCGAGGTGGGTGGATCATTTTGAGGTCAAGAGTTCGAGACCAGCCTGGCCAACATGGTGAAACCCTGTCTCTACTAAAAATACAAAAAATTTAGCTGGGCGTGGTGGTGCATGCTTGTAATCCCAGCTAGTCAGGCGGCTGAAGCATGAGAATCACTTGAACCTGGGAGGTGGAGGTTGCAGTGAGCCGAGATCGCGCCACTGCCCTCCAGCCTGGGCCAGAAAGCGAGACTCTGTCTCAAAAAAAAAAAAAAAAAAAAGTTTGAGCAGGCCAAAGCAGCTGGAATTTGCAGGATGGAATCCTGCGGGAGAGATATGCAAAAAAACCCAAATTCTGCAGCTTTGCAAAGGAAACCTCTTGACTCTGAAGCTGAGTGGGATCAGCTCACGCATGGAGGAAATTACCCGAGCAAGACTAGGGGAAGGAATCACACAATAGAAACAGGCGGAATAATTCCAAAGTCCACAAAAAGCTGGGAACCGTTCGTGTTTCCAGCAGGCAAAGTGAAAAACCTCATAATACATGGGGCATTGAGTCAAGTGTTCAGAGGGGCATTGCCTTCGTGGTGCGGCAGAATTGGCCCTAGACTAAGGGTTGGTCTAGTTCTGCAAGTCTCAAAAGGACCACGCATCTGGGTGCGGAGGTTCACGCCTGTGATCCCAGTACTTTGGGAGGCTGAGGCGGGTGGATCACCTGAGGTCAGGAGTTCAAGACCACCCTGGCCAACATGGTGAAATCCCCGTCTCTACTAAAAATACAAAAATTAGCTGGGCGTGGTTGTGCGCACCTGTAGTCCCAGCTACTAGGGAGGCTGAGGTGGGTGGATCGCTTGAACCCAGGAGGCAGAGGTTGCAGTGAGTTGAGATTGTGTCACTGCACTCCAACCTGGGTGACAAACTGAGTCTCCCTCTCAAAAAAAAAAAAAAAAAAAAAGATTACGCTATTTCCAAGTCACTTAACCATGTCCCAGAATAAGCTCAAGAATGTATTTTTTAAACAAGAATATTTAGCACCCAACCAGGTAAAATTCACAATATCTGGTGTCCAGTAAAAAATCACCAGGCATGGCAGGAAGTGTTGGCTCACACTTATAATCCCAGCACTTTGGGAGGCTGAGGCAAGAGGATTGCTTGAGGCCAGGAGTTCAAGATCCAGACTGGGCAACATAGCGAGATCTCATCTCTACAAAAGTAAAACTAAAAAATTAGCCAGGTGTGGTGGTGCACACCTGTAACCCCAGTCAGTTGAGAGGCTGAGGTGGGAGGATCGCTGAAGCCCAGGAGGTTGAGGCTGCAGTGAGCTATGGTGGTGCCGCTGCCCTCCAGCCTGGGTGACACAGCAAGATCCTGTCTCTGAAAAAAAATCATCATCAGGTATGCCAAGAAGCAAGGATTATACCCCAGGAAGAGGAGAAAAACCAATGAAATGAAATGACAAAGATAGAATTAATAAAGAGATTAAAACAGCTACTACAACTATTTGATATGTTCAAGAAGGTAAATGAAAATATGAGCATGTTATGGGTAAGTATGATGGCTCACACCTGTAATCCCAGCACTTTGGGAGGCTGAGGCGGGCGAATCATGAGGTCAGGAGTTTGAGACCAGCCTGACCAACAAGGTGAAACCCCGTTTCTACTAAAAATACTAAAATTAGCTGGGCGTGGTGTTGCACGCCTGTAATCCCAGCTACTCAGGAGGCTGAGGCAGGAGAATCTCTTGAACCTGGAGGGCGGAGGTTGCAGTGAGCCAATATCGCGCCATTGCACTGCAGCCTGGGTAACAAGAGCGAAACTCCATCTCAAAAGAAAAAAAGAAAGAAAAAAAAACTCGCTGGGCATGGTGGCTCACACCTGTAATCTCAGCACTTCCCGAGTCTGAGGCAGGTGGATCGCTTGAGGTGAGCAAGGTGTCAGAGCCCCAGCACCAGGAGGTGGTTGATTGGAGGGTTGGTAAAAAGAATTTGCTGACATCAGGCTGGGCATGGCGGCTCACATCTGTAATCCCAGCACTTGGAGAGGCCAAGGTGGGTGGATCACTTGAGGTCAGCAGTTCAAGACCAGCCTGGCCAACGATGGCCAGGAGAAATGTAGCGATGGTGTAACCCCATCACTACTAAAAATACAAAAATTAGCTGGGCATGGTGGTATGGGCCTGTAATCCCACCTACTCGGGTGGCTGAGGCACGAGAATTGCTTGAACCCAGGAGGTGGAGGTTGCAGTGAGCCAAGATGGCACCACTGCACTCCAGCCTGGGGCACAGAGCGAGACTCTCTGTCCCTCAAAAAATAAATCAAATAAAAAGAAGAAAACTGATGTTCTGAGAGATTAAGTGAATTTCCCAAGGGCAGACAGCTAGAAA
Organism: Pan troglodytes; assembly: GCF_028858775.2. Taxonomy (NCBI): domain Eukaryota; kingdom Metazoa; phylum Chordata; class Mammalia; order Primates; family Hominidae; genus Pan; species Pan troglodytes. The sequence goes on from NC_072404.2 coordinate 11,773,148, forward strand.
AGTCCAAGATAGGATGGGATCTCCTGTCTCCTGAGCTTCTTTCTATCCATTCAAGGTCGTATCTAGATAAGAACATGAGGGTTTTTTTTAATTATTTTTTAGAGACAGGTTCTCGCTCTGTCACCCAGGCTGGAGTGCAGCGGCACAACTGTATCTCACTGCAGTCATGAATTCCTGGGCTCAAGCAATCCTCCCACCTCGACCTCCCAAGTAGCTGCAACTTCAGGCACGTGCTACCATGCCTCGCTAACTTTTTACATTTTTGTAGACATGGGGTCTCACTCTGCTGCTCAGGCTGGTCTCAAACTCCTGGCCGGCAGCAATCCTCCTGCCTCAGCCTCCCAAAGTGCTGGGATTCCAATTGTGAGCCACTGCACCTGGCCAACATGAGAGTTCTTGGGGCTTTGGAACAATTCTCTGAATTCAACTCTGACATCTGTCCCGGGTCATTGAAGCTTTTGGGCAACAACATCTCTTCCTTGATGGTTTTCTTTTTGTTGTTTTTTATTTGTTTTGTTTTTTTGTTTTGTTTTGTGTCTTTGAGACAGTTTCGTTCTTGTTGTCCAGGCTGGAGTGCAATGGCGTGATCTCAGCTCACTGCAACCTCCGCCTCCCGGGTTCAAGCGATTCTCCTGCCTCAGCCTCGTGAGTAGCTGGGATTACAGGCGCCCGCCTATAATTTTTGTATTTTTACTAGAGACGGGGTTTTACCATGTTGGCCAGGCTGGTCTTGAACTCCTGATCTTAGGTGATCCACCTGCCTTGGCCTCTCAAAGTGCTGGGATTACAGGTGTGAGCCACCGCGCCCGGCCAGTGTTTTTTTATTGGATGGTTTTTCCTGGGTTCTGAATCTCATGGGGATGTCTGCCCAATACAAGGAGACCCCCCACAAAGAGAACCCACATCATGGACAAGTGAAGACAGATAAAAATATGGGACCCTGGAGCGAGAGATGCCAGCTCTCTCATTATGTGGGGTTTAGTTGCAATTTCTCCTTAATTAACTCACTTAAGTCTTCATTAAATGTTGCCTCCAGCTCATCTGTAAGTTGAGATGGAGCCGCTCACATTTCTTGTTCATGAAAAAATCAGCGTCCCATAGCATTTTGTTTCTTTTCTGCTATAGCATTTCACACATGCCTAAGCAGTTTGGGGCTCTCCATATGTGTGTGTGTGTATACATATATGCATATATATATATATTATTATGTATATATACGTATATATATACACACATACACACATATATATACACACACACATATACACATATATATACATATATATATATTTCTTTTGTTGTTGTTGTTGTTGTTCCTGCTCAAAAAGTGAAACATTGATTTAGTGACCACAGAGTTGGCCAGAGAGCAAAAACAGCAAGAACAGGTTTTGGGTGAAAACTGCTGGAGAACTTCTTGGCAAGAAGTCCTCAAATGGGGTAGCCTGGAGGTGGCTCGCTAATGCTGACACCAAATGTGTGTGCCACAGGTGGTGGTGGTTATAGTTGTTGCCGGCTTTTAGCAGGATGGGAGGGAGATGTGCTTTAAGAATCCCAGTTCTGGCCGAGTACGGTGCAGTGGCTCACGCCTGTAATCCCAGCACTTTGAGAGTCCGAAGCGGGCAGATCACCTGAGGTCAGGAGTTCGAGACCAGCCTGGCCAACACGGCGAAACCCCATCTCTACTAAAAATACAAAATTAGCCGGGCTTGGTGCTGCGTGCCTGTAATCCCAGCTACTTGGGAGGCTGAGGCAAGAAAATGGCTTGAACCCAGGAGGCGGAGGTTGAAGTGAGCTGAGATCGCACCATTGCACTCCAGCCTGGGCAACAAGAACGAAATTCTGTCTTAAAAAAAAAAAAAAAAAGAATCCCAGTTCTTGGGGAGGAAGTTGGAATAGAACTAGTTGGGTCATGTGATAGACACTTCCACTGTGTTTTCCAAAGGAAATTTACATTCAGGAAGGAAAACATGTTGAAGAGCGGAAGGAGAGCCAAGAGAGTTGCTCAGTACTTGGGTAATGCATTTCTTATTCAGAGGAAAGTGAGTTTAGCAGGGAAGGAGGGTTCCAGTTCCTTTCTCACCAGTGCTTGGCATGGGTCAGCCCTCCTCATTTTGGAAGTTTTCATTAATGTGTATTGGCATCTCATTGTGGTTTTATTTATTTATTTATTTATAATTTGTTGTTGTTGTTAGAGACAGGGTCTCACTATGTTGCCCAGGCTGGTCTCAAACCCCTGGGCTCAAGTGATCCTCCTGCCTCGGCCTCCCAAAGCACTGAAATTGCAAGCATCAGCCACCACACTCGGCCTACTTTTTAATTAAAAAAATTTTTTTTAGAGACAGGGTCTTGCTATGTTACCCAGGCTAGAGTACAGTGGCTATTCACAGGCACGAACATTGCACACTACAGCCTCAAACTCCTGAGCTTAAGTGATCCTCCTGCCTCAGCCTCCTGAGTGGGTGGAACTGTAGGCGTGTGCCCCTGGGCCCTCACAGTGGCTTTAATCTGCATTCTCTAATGATGAATAACGTTAAGCATCTTTTCATGTGCTCGTTTGCCATCCATACTGAAAGTTCGTTTTAAAGACAGGATCCATACACCAGCATGTTTGTATTGTGAAAGAAGGTAAATTCTCAGGACCCCAAACTCACTATGCCAAAGAGAAAGTCAAGCTTGGAAACTGAGTCATGCAATACTGCCTTCCCTTTTGTTCCCAAATGGAGAGCTGTATTTTCATAACCCCATGTTCTAGCCTCATGCATAAGCCAGGTGCCCACCAAGACAGAACGTTACGTATCTTCCCAGATGGCTCCCTCACAAGTTGCTCACAAAGTGAGCCCCTAATTCTTTCAGGATACATCTCCCCCTATAAACTAGCCCTAAAAGCAAGTTCTGTTAAATCTCACACTGACAATGTCGATTACCAGCTTATTTTCACATGGATAGGACAAGGACAAGATTGTAAATCATCCTTCCACCTACCCTGAGATAAATGCAGCATGGCCCTATTCCCCTACTCCCTCTTTTCATGTTTACTTTATGTTATGTAAAATGCAGATTTACTGAGCTCAAGATGAATGCAGCATAAACTCTTTATTCCCTCTTTTCACGTTTATCTTATGTAAAATGTGGATTCACTGGGCTTAAGATGAATGCATCACAGACTCTACTCCTTTTCAAGTTTACTTTATCTTGCGTAAAATGTAGATCTACTGAGCTCAAGATGAATGCATCATGGACTCCTCTACTCTTTTCACATGTTTATCCTATGTAAAATGTAGATTTACTGAGCTCGAGATGAATGCATCATGGACTCTTTACTCCCTCTTTTCATGTTTACTTTATCTTATGTAAAATGTAGATTTACTGGGCTTGAGATGAATGCAACATGGACTCCTCTACTCCCTCTTTTCATACGTTTATCTTATGTAAAATGTAGATTTACTGAGCTCAAGATGAATGCATCATGGACTCTTTACTCGTTTTTTCACATATTTACTTTACCTTATGTAAAATGTAGATTTCCTGAGCTGGAGAGGAATGCCTCATTGACATGTAAAATGTAGATTTATTGATCGCTAATCAGAGCCTTGGGAGAATGGGACCATTTGCCTCTCTGCCTACCCTCCCTTCCTTTATCCCTCCTGCTTGCTCTTTCCCCTTTAAATAGCGAAGTTCCCAAACCCTCTTTGGAAACTCACAGGTCACAGATGCTCCTGTGGCTGATGTTCCTCCCGGGCGTGTCCTCAAACTGCTGCATCAACCTCAGTCAGTGGGGACTCATGCCTCAGTCCCTTTTTCGGTTAATATTATGTTAATGGGAAAGATCTATTAGGGAGAGAGAAATTGATGGCACAGGAGAGGGAAGGGGGAGTACGTGGAGTGATGTGCTTGAGAGGGTGGCAGGAATGGAATCCAGTTTAGATGGCGGAGGGGCTGGCTTTAGATAGGATGTGGATGGTTCATTTTTTTTTTTTTTCTCAAGACGGAGTCTCGCTCTGTCACCCAGGCTGGAGTGCAATGACATGATCTCAGCTCACTGCAACCTCCACCTCCTGGGTTCAAGCGATTCTCCTGCATCAGCCTTCCAAGTAGCTGGGATTACAGGTGCGTACCACCACGCCCAGCTAATTTTTTGTATTTTTAGTAGAGATGGGGTTTCACCATGTTGGCCATGCTGGTCTCAAACTCCTGACCTCATGATCTGCCTGCCTTGGCGTCGCAAAGTGCTGGAATTACAGGCGTGAGCCACCGTACCCAGCCTGATGGTTCATGTTATAGCTAAGGCAGGAAGGCAGAGTGAGTGGATGCAGAGGCTGGGAGAGGGCCGATGTTGTCTAGGGAACCTGGGGACACTCTCCTCTGGTCGTTAGTATTTTCTCAGTTAAGGAGAAGGCAAGGTCATCTGCTGAGGATGAAGACATGTTGGGGTTTGAGAAGGAGATCAGGAATGCAAGAATGATCTGGGGAACAAGGGGGGCAAAGAGGGGGCCAGGTGCTGTGGCTCACACCTGAAATCCCGGCACTTTAGGAGGCCGAGGCAGGAGGGTCGCTTGAGCCCATGAGTGCAAGACCAGCCTGGGCACCATGATGAGATCCCGTCTCTACAAAAAATAAAGCATTAGCCAGGCATGGTGGTGCGTGCCTGTGGTCCCAGCTCCTGGTTGGGGGGGATGCTATGGTAGGGGAAATCACTTGAGCCCAGGAGGTTGAGGCTGCGGTGAGCTGTGATCGCACCACTGCACTCCAGCCTGGGTGACATGGGGAGACCTTGTCTCAAAAAAAAAAAAAAAAAGGTAGGAAGAATGACCTTCACGGTGTTCTAAAAAGCAGTGGCTTCCAGTTCAGAAGGGGTTTGCTGCCCTCTGTCTAATGAGTTGGGGTTCTCTTTTCTCCTCCACGTTCTAGGGTTTTGATGCCTCTTAGCGTCACCATCTCTCATTTGGGGAGCAATTATGAATCGTTAGTAAAAGCTCAACTTTTTTAAGACGCAAAACCAGCAAGAAAATTCAGCATGTCCTGGTTTTCTAGACGGTATCCTCAAAGATCACACCCAGGCACTTAATAATTTAGCCTTTTGGGCAAAGTTCTCATTAGAATAAATCAAATAGGCCGGGCACCGTGGCTCACACCTGTAATCCCAGCACTTTGGGAGGCCGAGCCAGGCGGATCACCTGAGGTTGGGAGTTTGAGACCAGCAACCCCATCTCTACTAAAAATACAAAATTAGCCGGGCGTGGTGGTGCGTGCCTGCAATCCCAGCTACTTGAGAAACTGAGGCAGGAGAATTGCTTGAACCCGGGAGGCGGAGGTTGCAGTGAGCCAATATCGCACCATTGCACTCCAGCCTGGGCAACAAGAGTGAAACTCCCTCTCAAAAAAAAAAAAAAACTAGGGAAATAGAGTGTGATTTCCTGGCAGGAATTTTGACTGGCATGAGACATTTGACTTGAAAGACCTGTGGAAGACAGCGGGCAGCGGCTGTAGTTTGATACCATCGGATATGACCTGGGATTCCCATTAACCAAATTTGGTGTCATCATGACCCAGTCACCCGATCCAGTCACCCTGAGCCCCTCTGCAACTGCTTCATGTGTTTCCTGGCCAATGTCGGGGCCGACGAGTAGTGTGATTCGCAAATGCCTGCATTATTCATGTTTTTGATCTATTCTAATGAGAACTTTGCCCAAAAGGCTAAATTATTAAGCGCCTGGGTGTGATCTTTGAGGATACCATCTAGAAAACCGGGACATGCTGAATTTTCTTGCTGGTTTTGCTTCTTAAAAAAGTTGAGCTTTTACTAATGATTCATAATTGCTCCCCAAATGAGAGACGGTGACGCTAAGAGGCATCAAAACCCTAGAACGTGGAGGAGAAAAGAGAACCCCAACTCATTAGACAGAGGGCAGCAAACCCTTCTGAACTGGAAGCCACTGCTTTTTAGAACACCGTGAAGGTCATTTATGGTGGCCATCCCATTCCCATAGCTTGTCAGCCAAGGTGTTTTTTTTATTAGGCTGGTGCAAAGGTTATAATTGCAAAATTATATTATAGTTGCAATAATGCAAAAACCACAATAACTTTTGCACCAACCTAATTAATGAACATGAATCACCTCTAGCGATGGGAGAACACTAAATTCAGGAAATAAAACATGCTCAGCTGCGACCTGGAAGTCCCAGAGAACTGTCCTGGGCTTGGGCAACACATACCCTGTGCATTTAGAGACAGTGAGTTTAACTGTGCATTTAATACATAGGTAACAATACTGAAATCTTTTGTTCTTTTATTCATTTTTGGAAAAGAAAATGCATATACACATCTAGATGTAGGTCAAATATGCCGCACTCTTGATAATAACAGAGTTGTCTTCATTTGGATAAAGATTTTAATCACTTCAGTCCCATAATTTCAGGGCAGTTTAAGGGCTATTCATGAATAGTATACGTATTTGTACAAAAGTCCAGTATTTTTCTGCTGGGTGCAGTGTCTCGTGCCTGCAATCCTAGTGTCTGGGGAGGCTGAAGAAGGAGGATTGCTTGAGGCTAGGAGCTGAACACCAGCCTGGGCAACATAGCAAGACCCCGATCTCTTAAAAAAAAAAAAAAAATTAGCTGGGTGTGGTGGTGTGCGCCTGTAGTCCCAGGTACTTTAGAGGGTGAGGTGAGAAGGAGCCATTGAGCCCAGGAGTTCAAGGTGACACTGAGCTATGATTGTGCCACTGCACTCCAGCCTGGGCAACAGAGTGAGATGAAGGACAGAAGGAAGGAGTGGGGGGGAGAGGGAGGGAGGAAAGGAGGAAGGGAGGGAGGAAAGAAGGAAGGAAGGGAGGGAGGGGGAAGAGAAGGAGGAAAGAAGGAAGGGAGGGAGGGAAGAAGAAAGAAAAGGAAGGAAGGAAGTTAGGAAGGGAGGGAGGGAGGGAAGGAAGGATGTTGAATTTCCTACCTCCTTGATAGGATGGGAGGGATTGGAGTGAAAATTAGGTTGACTTATTATATTAAAAAACCAAATGTGTTGTTTGATTTTCTCACATCTGACCTGTGTACTGAGAATTTAAACTCACTCAACTCCCAGTAATAACGGCTAAAACCATTTGGGTGAATTTCTCTGTAGTCTTTTACTGATATGTGGTGGATATGTATTGTGTCAATTTAGCAAAACTGGGACTGCATTTCCTAAATTTCCCCTCCCTGCCTAGTTCCAGTTTATTGTGAGCAAGAAGACATATCTGTGGAGGGTGGAGGTTGACACTGGTTACCATGTAACCCGCTCCCACAATTGTGTAAGGTCCAGTCCCTATAACCGCCGTCCTGTGTCTATAAATATATATTTTCCAATTTACAAAATATGTTTAGCATAGTGCCTGTTTCACTTTACAATATGTGGTGGATATTTTTCCGTATCATTAAATAGACTTGTAGACTATCCTTTTATTTTTATGGCCCATCAATTAACAAATCCCTGCACATTGGACATTGAGGTGATTTCCAATTGCTAAGAGAAGCAAAATCTTTGTGTCCATCCACAATAGTTTGTTCATTTTTCTTGCAGTTCTTTAAAAAAAATTCCTCCTTGCCTTCTGGCCTGTATTGTTTCTGATCAGAAGTCTGATGTCACTGGGCACAGTGGTGTGCACCTGTAATCCCACCTACTCAGGAGGATCGCTTGGGCCCAGGAGTTCAAGACAAGCCTGGGCAACATAGCAAGACCCCATCTCAAAAAAAAAAAAAAAGTCTGATGTCAATCTTTTCTTTGTTCCTCTGAATATATTGTGTCTCTTTTTTCTGGCTGCCTTTATGATCTTCATCTTCTCTTTATCACTGGTTTTAAACAATTTTATAATAACGTGCCCTTTATACGTGTTGGCTGTTCCTCCTCCTCCTCCTTTTTCCTCCTCTTATTTTTTCTGGAGGTTCATTGAGCTTCTTGAGCCTGCTTTCATCCAATGTGGAAAATTTTCTGCCATTATTTCTTCAAATATTTTTCTGTTCCCTCCTCTTTCTCCTTTTCTCTGAGACTCCAATTACATGTATATTAGGCCACTTGAAGTTGTCCAGTAGCTCACTGATGTCTGGTTTTATTTCTTCCAGAATTGTTTCTCTCTGCGTTTCAGCTTGTATCTTTTCTATTGCGATGTGGGGGTGTTTGGGACGGGATTGGTTCTGTTTTGGGGGGTTGTTTTTTCTAAGACGGGGTCTTGCTATGTTGCCCAGGCTGGAGTGCAGTGGCACAATCTTGGTTCACTGCTGCCTTGACCTCCTGGGCCCAGGTGATCCTCCCTGGTAGCTGGGACCACCACACCTGGCTACTTTTTAAAATTTTTTTGTAGAGATGGGGTTCCACCATGTTGTCCAGGCTGGTCTCAAACTCCTGAGCTCAAGAGATCCACCCACCTCAGCCTCCCCAAGTTCTGGGGTTACGGGAGTGAGCCACTGCACCCAGCATCTTTTCCATTGCTATGTTTTCAAACTCATTACTCTTTTTTTCTTCGGTGTCTAATTTGCTAATCCCATCCAGTGCATTTTTCTTCTCTAGCTTCACTGTGTTTTGTTGTTGCTGTTGTTTTGTTTTGTTTTGGTTTTTTTTGAGACAGGGCCTACCAAGGCTGGAATGCAGTGGCAAGATCACAGCTCACTACAACCTCAACCACCTGGGCTCAAACGATCCTCCTGCCTCAACCTCCTGAGTAGCTGGAGTCACAGGCATGCCCCACCACACCCAGGCGATCTTCTTAATTTTTCTAGAGATGGGGGTCTCACTATGTTGCTCAGGCTGGTCTTGAACTCCTGGCCTCAAATGGTCTCCCACCTTGGCCTCCCAAAGTGCTGGGATTACAGGTGTGTGCCACCGCACCCAGCCACTCTCATCTTTGTTTCAGCCTTTTCTTCCCCCCACAATGCTCTAGTAAGCTCATGAAGACACAGCCAGCCAAAGGTCTAAAGGGCTTTTGCCATCAGTTTCAGTGAGTAATTTAGAGCAAGTGTCTAAGAGTGAGGGGGAAAAAAGACATAGCCAGTAGTCTCTCAGATAATTTTAAGGAATTGTCCTATCCTGCAGCATTTCGATAAGAAATGATGTAGCTTCTGTCTTCCTTTGAGGGTCCGTTAGAAGGCACTGGGAACGTGAAGTCTGACACCCATAACAGCTCTGGGCTACCCAGAAAGTCAGACCAGTACTCATGCTACTGAGTCCAGGCCGAGCACGGTGGCTGATGCCTATAATCCCAGCACTTTGGGAGGCTAAGTCAGCTGGATCACCTGAGGTCAGGAGTTCGAAACCAGCCTGGCTAACATGGTGAAACGCTGTCTCTACTAAAAATACAAAAATTAGCCAGGCATAGTGGTGTGCGCCTGTAATCCCAGCTACTTGGGAGGCTGAGGTGGGAGAATTGCTTGTACCCGGGAGGCAGAGGTTGCAGTGAGCCGAGATCGCACCATTGTACTCCAGCCTGGGCAACAGAGTGAGACTCTGTCTCAAAAAGAAACAAAACAAAACAAAACAAAAACAACTGAGTCCAAAGTTCTACATAGCTAGGCTGACTTCATACCATTGGCATTCTGAATACAGTACTGACAGAAAGCTTCAGGAATAAAAGAGAGAAGAGAGGAACTCAGGAAGCATGAGTGTTCCCCATGAGGGGGTGCCAGGCCCTCCTAGACCCACCTGTGAACTTACCCCTTCCCCAAGGCCATTGGCAGCTGGAGTCTTAAAATATTTCCTGCTGAAGCTCTGTCTGGGCACGGTGGCTCATGGCTGTAATCCCAGCACTTTGGGAGGCCGAGGCAGGTGGATCACTTGAGGTCAGGAGGTCGAGACCAGCCTGACCAACATGGTGAAACCCTGTCTCTACTGAAAATACAAAAATTATCCAGGCATGGTGGTGTGCACCTGTAGTCCAAGCTACTCAGGAGGGTGAGACAGAAGAATCACTTGAACCCAGGAGGTGGAGGTTGCAGTGAGCCGAGATGGCGCCACTGCACTCCAGCCTTGGCAACAGAGATTCCATCTAAAAAAAAATTTTTTTAAATTTAAAAAATATATTTCCTGCAGCACTGTATCCTCCCCTATGATCTCATTCCCACCTGCACCCTTCTCCAGTCCCCTCCCACCTGCATTACCCCAGAACAGCTTCTTCCGCACTACCCAGCAACAACTCACCGCCCTGCCCATAATCCGCACGTGCTTGCCCTGGCAGCCTCATCCTAACCTCTCGGAAGCACTCAACTTGCCGGGTCCATCCTTCCTTCTTGAAGCATTCATACCCTTGCTCCCGCCCCTGACATGGGCTGACCCAGGGCAAGAGCACAGAGGCCCACGCGCCACGTGTGTGAATTGCAAGTGAAACTGACAAGCGGTTAAATACAGTATGTTTGCGCCATCCTCCAGCCTTGACAAGAGTATTCTCATAGCAACAAAACCATAGCTGTGACATATTTGCTTTGTTTTCTTTGTTGTTATATATTTTGGGCAGAGGAGTAGGCTGACATTTGCAGAATCCTTTTCTATTTTATTTTATTATTTTATAATAAATAATAAAAGCTCTGTCGCCTAGGCTGGAGTGCAGTGGCATGATCATGGCTCACTGCAGCCTTGATCTCCCAGGCTGAAGCCATCCATCCTCCCACCTCAGGCTCCTGAATAGCGGGGACCACAGGCTCGTACCACCCCGCCTGGCTAATTTTTAAATTTTTTTGTAGAGATAGAGTCCCACTATGTTGCCCAATCTGGTCTCAAACCCCTGGGCTCAAGCCATCCTCCCTGCCTCAGCCTCCCAAAGTGCCAGGATTACAGGCGTGAGCCACTGCCCTCAGCCTTTGCAGAATTCTTTATGCATTCTCATAGCATCCTGTCCATTGGCTGGGGCCAGAACAAGCCCTTATTCATAATTTCTTCTCACTGGGGTTCTGTGCTCTGTGTCTTACAAAATAAGCCATTAGTCCAGGCCGTGTAGGAAAAGCAGGGAACCAGAGATTTCAGCACACATCTGAAGGCTGGTACATTCTGGCCATCTAATCTCTGAAATGTAGTTTATCTTCATCTGTAAAATAGGAGCATCAATAGCTGCCTTAATGTTCTGAGCAGTGAGGTATCTTGTGGAAAATGTTTGCTGCTTTGCTGAGTACAGAAGTGCTTGACATGTCAGCACAGAGGTTTAACACATGTTAGCATAAGTATGCAGTCTTGGCCAGTGTTTAATCTGGGCACCCCATGGCCCACTCAAATTGACATACAAAATTAACTATCACAACTACCACATGAAATTCTTGTAAATATCAGGCTAATTGATGAGTATCTTTTTTTTTTTTAGACTGAGTTTCGCTCTTGTTGCCCAGGCTGGAGTGCAATGGCATGATCTCAGCTCACCGCAACCTCCACCTTCCGGGTTCAAGTGATTCTCCCGCCTCAGCCTCCTCGCCAGTAGCTGGGATAACAGTCATGGTGATCCACAAATTAAAATGCCCAGAAAGCCAGGCGCAGTGGCTCACACCTGTAATCCCAGCAGTTTGGGAGGCCAAAGCGGGAGGATGGCTTGAGCCCAGGCATTCGAGACCAGCCTGGGCAACATAGTGAGACCCCCCCCCCCGCCCGTCTCTACAAAAAATTAAATTAGCTGGGTATGGCGGCGTGTGCCTATAGTCACAGCTACTTGGGAGGCTGAGGTGGGAGGATCACTTGAGCCCAGGAGGCAGAGGCTGTAGTGAGCCATGATTGAACCACAGCACTCAAGCCTGGGTGACAGAGTGAGTCCTTGTCTCAAAAAAAAAAAAAAAAAATTAAAGAGGCAGGGGTCTCACTCTGTTGCCTAGGCTGGGCTTAAACTCCTGGCTTCAAGGCAAACCTCCCAAAGTGCTGAGATTATAGGCTTGAGCCATTGCACCCTGCCTGACCTGGGATATCTCTCCCTTTTTCATCACGGGGATAATAATATTTCAGAGTTGTTGCCATGGTTAAATGACACGACATCATATTCGTGAACTGGGCAATGTTGCACACACCTGTTGTGAGCAGGGCAGGCTTCATGGGTGTGAGACCTGTAGTCTTCAGGGTCCTGCACTTAGAAAGCCTGCACACTCGATTGAATCCACTGAGGCCCCCAAAGTGAAATTCTTTGAACAAGAGGACTTGCATTTCCTTTTTTCTTTTTTTTTTTTTTTAGGGGTGGGGTCTTACTATGTTGCCCAGGCTGGAGTGCAGTGGCTATTCACAAGCATAATCCCACTACTGATCAGCACAGGAGTTTTGACTTGCTCCGTTGCCAGCCTGGGCTGGTTCACCCTCCTTAGGCAACCTGATGGTTCCCTGCACCCAGGAGGTCACCATATTGATGCCAAACTTAGTGGAGACACTCAATCGGCAGAGTGCCCTGCAGCCCAGAGCTCCCGGGTTCAAGCAATCCTCCTGTCTCGGCCTCCCGAGTAGCTGGAACTACAGACACCAGCCACTGCCCCCGGCAGGACTTGCATTTTCACCGTGTACCGGAGCCCACAGATTACGGGGCCAGTGGTAATTAGGGGACTTGTGCCATTTCCACACCCATCGTAGGTCACGAGGGATGCATTTTGCCCTGCCCCGTGGGTAATCAAAGCTGTAAACCCAGGAGAGGTCAGCTCTTATAGACGGGGGCTGTGTGCTCCTGGGGATCCCCATCCTTGTTATTCATTTCATTGGGAAACACACAAGCTGTCCTTTTCACAGAGCCCTAAGACACTTTACGGTCTTCATTTGTAAACAGCAGTCACTTCGTCTCACGAAGGAGCTTGTCCCAAACCCCCATGTGTAAACTTATTTTACCAATTATTGCTCAGTCTGTGAGTGGGAAAGGAAATACACTCGTAGAGAAGTATCTCATAAACAAACATTCTTGTAACTCTGGATCCCACCCCATCCCCCACGTCACCACACGGAGACAGCTGGATGCAGAAACTCAGATTCAGAGAGCCAGTTCATTCAATGCACAAATGTGTTCATTGAATAGTTACACTGTGACAAGGAATGTGCCAATGAAAGACCAAAGATAAAAATGGATGATGGGGCAAGGTGTGCTTTGTTAAACAGATGCTAGAAGGCAGCATGCGCGTTAAGAGTCATCACCACTCCCTAATCTCAAGTACCCAGGGACACAAACACTGCGGAAGGCCGCAGGGACCTCTGCCTAGGAAAACCAGAGAACTTTGTTCACTTGTTTATCTGCTGACCTTCCCTCCACTATTGTCCTGTGACCCTGCCAAATCCCCCTCTCCGAGAAACACCCAAGAATGATCAATAAATACTGAAAATAATAATTAAAATGTGAAAAAAAAAGGATGATGGGGCTGGGCACGGTGGCTCACACCTGTAATGCCAGCATTTTGGGAGGCCAAGAAGCGAGGATGGCTTGAGCCCAGGAGGTCAAGGCTGCAGTGAACCACAATCGCATCATTGCACTCCAGCTTGCATGACAGAGCCAGACCCTGAATCTACAAAAATTAAAAAGTTAAGGCCAGGCACAGTAGCTCATACCTGTAATCCCAGCATTTTGGGAGGCTGAGGCAGGTGGATCACTTGAGGTCAGGAGTTCAAGACCAGCTTGACCAACATGGTAAAACCCTGTCTCTACTAAAACGACAAAAAATTCGCAGGGTGTGGTGGTGCACACCTGTAATCCCAGCTGCTTGGGAGGATGAGGCAGGAGAATCGCTTGAATCTGGGAGGTAGAGGTCGCAGTGAGCCTAGATCTTGCCATTGCACTCCAGACTGGGCAACAAGAGCAAAACTCCATCTCAAAAAATTTTTTTTTTAATTTAATTTAATTTAAAAATTAGCCTGGGGTGGTGGTACATGCCTGTAGTCCCACCTACTCAGGAGATTGAGGCAGGAGGACCGCTCAAGCCCAGGAGCCTGGATAATTTAGTTATTTTCATTTTTTGTAGAGATGGGTTCTTGCCGTGTGACCCAGGCTGGTCTCAAACTTCTGGGCTCAAGCAGTGCTCTTGCCTCAGCCTCCCAGAATGTTGGGATTACAGGCATGAGCCACCGAGTCCAGCCATCCTTGGGTTTTTTCAAAACCCACCTGGCTAGGTTGGAGGTGACCCCGAGTGGAGAAAGGTTAGGAGGCCACCACAGTTGTTTCCATTCCCAAAAGAGATGCTGGTGGCTTGGGCTAGGGTAGTGACGGTGGTCCGTGAAGAGAAGATGAAGGTGAGAGATGTTTAGGAAGTGATGTCTGTTGAGAGAACATGAAAGTGGGTCCACGGTGCTCTCAACTAGCCCATCATACATGATGGAAGGAGGGTCTCCCATACATTCAAGAGTTTTGTCTGCACAAGGGCAGCCAGGCTGGGCGTGGTGGCTCACACCTGTAATCACAGCACTTTGGGAGGCTGAGGGGGGTGGATCACTTGAGGTCAGGAGTTGGAGACCAGCCTGGCCAACATGGTGAAACCCCCTCTCTACTAAAAATAAAAAATAAAAAAATTAGCCAGTCGTGGTGGGCACCTGTAATCCCAGCTACTCGGGAGGCTGAGGCAGAAGAATCTCGTGAACCTTGGAGGTGGAGGTTGCAGTGAGCCGAGATCGCACCACTACATTCCAGCCAGGGTGATAGAGCGAGACTCTGTCTCAAAAAAAAAAAAAAAAAAAGATCTATTTCCACATCGTCGTCCTATTCTTTTCCTGGGAGCAATTAGTAATTGGTGGCCAAAATAATGAAGACTACTGAATCAACGTTTAAAAATGGTTAATATATACATATACATGATATACATATACATTACATTACACAAATATGCAGAATATAAACAACATATCATTATGCATATGCAACACATGTCAGATGCATAGCATGATATGCAACATAAAATGCATAATATGCAATTTACCATCTTAATAATTTTCTTTTTTTTTCTTTGGAGAGACAGGGTCTCACTCTGTTGCCCAGGCTGGAGTGCGGTGGTGTGATCACAGCTGACTGCAGCCTCACACTCCTGGGCTTAAGTGATCCTCCCGCCTCAGCCTCCCGAGTAGCTGGGACCATAGGTGCACGCAACCATGTCTGGCTATTTTTTTTATTTTTTGTAGAGACGGGGTAGTGCTTTGTAACCCAGGCTGGTCTCAAACTCCTGGCTTCAAGCAGTTTTCCCGCCTCAGCCTTCCAAAGCGCTGGGATTGCAGACGTGTACCGCCGCACCCGACCCATCTTAACCCTTTGAAGTTCAGTGGCATTAAATATATTCACATTGTGCAACTGTCACCACCATCCATCTCCAGAACTTTCTCATCTTCCCAATCTGAAACTCTGTCCCCATTAAGCACTCACTCCCGTTATCCCTTCCCCCTGCCCTGCTAACCACCATTCTGTCTGTCTCTGTCAATTTGAATATTCTAGGTACCTCGTATTACTGGAATTATACAATATCTCTGTGTGAATCTATATCTATATATATATATGTTTTTTTTTTTTTTTTGAGACAGAGTCTTGCTCTGTCACCCAGGCTGGAATGTAGTGGCACAATCTTGGCTCACTGCAACCTCTACCTCCTGGGTTGAAGCAATTCTCCTGCCCTAGCCTCCCAAGTAGCTGGGATTACAGACACCCACGACCATGCCCGGATAATTTTTTTGTATTTTTAGTAGAGACAGCGTTTCGCCACGTTGGCCAGACTGGTCTCGAACTCCGGACCTCAGGTGATCTGCCCACCTCAGCCTCCCAAAGTGCTGGGATTACAGGTGTAAGCCACGGCGCCCGGCCTGAATCAATATTTGATGCTCAGATTGCACATAATGGAATTCAAGTTATCATCTTAAGCGCCTCATTGATTCAGAAAACGTGTTCACTGAATATGTTCTTTTTAAAATTTAAATAAATATAATATTTTTCTATAGAGAATGGGAGTCTCACTACATCACCCTGGCTGGTCTCGAATTCCTGGGCCCAAGCAATCTTCCCATCTCGGCCTCCCAAAGTGCTGGGATTATAGGCATGAGCCACCACTCCTGGCCTGGTCTCTGGTATCTTTATTTTCTATCAGAAAAATAGCATGAACATAAAAAGTATCTTGGTTTAACCCATATGCTACTTTGATTTAAATGAGCAGATTTTTAAAAAATGTTTTATCTCTGTGGACAATTGTAAACACTCCCAAAGAAAAAGAAAGGGCTCAGCTAGTTTCTATGGCAACTTAATGTGAGAAACCTGAGTCAAAACTCTTAAGACTTATTTTCAGAAACCTTTTTTTTTTTTTCTGAGACAAGGTCTCACTGTGTCGCCTAGGCTGGAGTGCAGTGGTGCATTTGTAACTTGAAGCAGCCGTTACTTTCCAGCCTCAATCAATCTTCCCACCTCAGCCTACTGAGCAGCCGGCACCACAGGCATGCGCCACCATGCCTAGCTGATTATTATTATTTTTTTTTCCGAGACAGAGTCTTGCTCTGTCACCCAGGCTGGAGGGCAGTGGCATGATCTCAGCTCACTGCAACCTCTGCCTCCCAGGTTCTAAGTGATCCTCCTGACTCAGCCTCCAGAGTAGCTGGGATTACAGGCATGCACCACCACGCCGGGCTAATTTTGTATTTTAGTAGAGATGGTGTTTCACCATGTTGGCCAGGCTGGCCTCGAACTCCTGACCTCAGGTAATCCACGTGCCTTGGCCTCCCGAAGTGCTGGGATTACAGGCGTGAGCCACTGGACCCGGCAGGGGCTGATTTATGATTATTATTTTTTTGTAGAGACAGGGCCTTGTCATGTTCTCCAGGCTAGTCTTAAACTCCTGGGCTCAAGCAATCCTCCCACCTTGGCCTCCCAAAGTGCTGAGATTACAGGCATGAGCCACCACACTCAATCTTCAGAAACTTCTTTAAGGGGCTGGGCGAGGTGATGCTGGTTGGGAATCGTATTTTCAACTTCTTTTTGCTATTTTTATTTATTCATTCATCAAATAACTGCTGAGCGACTAAATCTAGGTCAGTCCTGGGCTAGGCACTGGGGAATAAAACGTGGATGAGAGGTAGGGTGTCAGCTGGAGGTTTGGTCATTTAAGAGAGGCTGCAGGTATCCCTGAGAGAAACTGTTCACTGATGACACTAGGGTGTATACTATCCTGGTAGGAGAATATATTTGGGGCAAAGTGAAGATGCCCACTGTTTTACCCAGGAGAGTCTGAGGTCCTGCTCTAGGTATCCTGAATTGTCTACTTCTTTTTTTTTTTTTGAGATGGAGTTTTGCTCTTGTTGCCCAGGCCAGAGTGCAATGGTGTGATCTCGGCTCACCACAACCTCCACCTCCCCGGTTCAAGCGATTCTCCTGCCTCAGCCTCTCAAGTAGCCGAGATTACAGGCATGCGCCACCACGCTCGGATAATTTTATATTTTTAGTAGAGACGGGGGTTTCTCCACGTGGGTCAGGCTGGTCTTGAACTCCCAACCTCAGGTGATCTGCCTGCCTCGGCCTCCCAAAGTGCTGGGATTACAGGCGTGAGCCACCACACCCAGCGTGAACTGTCTACTTCTAAGCCACTGTATGTTTCTGATTGCAACATGGGCTCTATTTTTGCACTTTTTAAAGACTTGAGGCTGGGCACAGTGGCTCGTGCCTTAATCCTAGCACTTTGGGAAGCCAAGCAGGGTGGATCACTTGAGTCCAGGAGTTTGAGACCAGCCTGGGCAACATCGTGAGGCCCCCGTTTCTACCAAAAAAATACAAAAAATTAGCCAGGTGTGGTGGTGTGTGCCTATAGTCCCAGCCTCCTGGGAGGCTGAGCTGGGAGGATTGCCTGAGCCCAGGAGGTCAAGGCTGCAGTGAGCTGAGATCACACTACCGCATTCCAGCCCAAAGAGTGAAACTTTGTCTCAAAAACAAATAAAAATAAAAATGAAAAACAAACAAATAAAAAACACGAATCCAGCTTTTAAAAAGGAGATCCTAGGCCAGGCCCAGCAGCTCACATCTGTAATCCCAGCACTTTGGGAGGCCGAGGCAGGTGGATCACTTGAGATCAGGAGTTCGAGACCAGCCTGGCCAACATGGTGAAACCCTCATCTCTACTAAAAATACAAAAATTACCCAGGTGTGGTAGCATGTGCCTGTAATCCCAGCTACTTGGGAGGCTGAGGCAGGAGAATTGCTTGAACCTGGGAGGTGGAGGTTGTAGTGAGCCAAGATCATGCCTCTGCACTCCAGCCTGGGTGACAGAGCAAGACTCCATCTCAGAAAAAAAAAAAAAAAAAAAAAAAAGGAGATCCTGACACATGCCACAACATGGATGAAACTTGAGGACATTATACTCAGTGAAATAAGCCAGTCTGAAAAAGACAAATACTATATGATTACACTTATATGATGTCCCTAGATAAAGCAGTCAAACTCTTTTTTTTTTTTTTTTGAGGCTGAATCTCGCTCTGTCACCCAGGCTGTAGTGCAGTGGCGTGATCTCGGCTCACTGCAACCTCCACCTCCCAGATTCAAGTGATTCTCCTGCCTCAGCCTCCCAAGTAGCTGGGATTACAGGCTACCACGCCCAGCTAATTTTTGTATTTTTAGTAGAGATGGGGTTTCACCACGTTGGTCAGGCTGGTCTCGAACTCCTGATCTCTTGATTTGCCTGCCTCGGCCTCCCAAAGTGCTGGGATTACAGGCGTGAGCCACTGCGCCCGGCCAGTAGTCAAACTCGTAGAAGCAGAAAGTACAATGATGCTTACCAGGAGCTGGACTAGGTGGGGGAACAGGGCAGTTGTGGCAGCTCAATGGATACAGAGTTTCCGTTTTTCCAGCTGAATAAATTATAGAGATCTCTCGTTCAATAATGCGCCAAGAGTTAACACTATTGTACTATACATACACTTAAAAATGGTTAAGATTGGCCGGGCGCAGTGGCTCACGCCTGTAATCCCAGCACTTTGGGAGGCCAAGGTGGGCGGATCACGAGGTCAGGAGATCAAGACCATCCTGGCTAGCATGGTGAAACCCTGTCTGTACTAAAAAATACAAAAAATTAGCCGGGTGTTGTGGCGGGCGCCTGCAGTCCCAGCTGCTCAGGAGGCTGAGGCAAGAGAATGGCATGAACCCAGGAGGCAGAGCTTGCAGTGAGCCAAGATCATGTCACTGCACTCCAGCCTGGGCGACAGAATTGAGACCCCATCTGAAAAAACAAAAAAACAAAAAAAATGGTCAAGATTATATTATGGAAAGTGGTTTTACCACGATAATTAAAAAGAACAGTCTAGCACAGTGCTGGCCATGTAAAGGCTCAATAAATGTTTGCTGAAAATTAAAAAAAAACAAAAAACAAAAGCTGGGCACAGTGGTTCACTCCTGTAATCCCAGCACTTTAGGAGGATGAGGTGGGAGAATTACTTGAGCCCAGGAGTTCGAGACCAGCCTAGGCAACATGGCAAAACCTTGTCAAAACCCTGTCTCTCCAAAAAAATATGTATATTTAAAAAATTAGCCAGGCATGGTGGTGTGTGCCTGTAGTACCAGCTACTCGGGAGACTGAAGTGGGAGGATCGCTTGAGCCTGGGAGGTCAAGGCTGCAATGAGCTGAGATCGTGCCACTGCACTCCAGCCGGGGCAACAGAGCAAGACCCTGTCACAACAGAAACAAAATCTTGAGGTGTCTAGTCCTGGCCTCAGCCTCAGAATATTTGTTTCTGAACATGTTAGTTTTGGGGGTTGGGGATGCTCGTTTGATTTCCTCCTTTTTGCCTTTTGAGTGTGTGCAATTTATGGTATAGCTGGGAAACGTCAAAGTCAAGAGTTTTGTAGGAAAATCACGTCACTTAGCCCTGTCTCCTGTGCCGGACAAGACCTGTGTGTGCACTTGGTGACAATGGCTTTGAGTCTGTCAACTCCAGACTGAGGTCAGACTTACACACCCATAGTTCCCAAAGCTGAAAACAGGCCTGCCTCCAACGGTACCTGCTAATATCGGGGGAGCCTTCTCAGCTTACAGAGCACCCTGTATGTGTTTGTCTTAGTTCAGGCCACCATCTCCACCTTACCAGGCATCTAGAACCTTCTCCACACTTTGCCAACAGGGTTCGTTTGCAGAATTGAAATCTTAGTTAAGGTTTGTTGAAGTTTGTTGTTGTTTTTGTTTTTTTTTTTTTACAATTGGCTGTTCCCACCCACATTCCCTTGAGACATAAATAGAAAAAAAAAAAAAAAGAGGTTTCATGAGTAAGACAAGACATTTGAGCTGCATCCACTTGATCCTTGAAAAGGAAATCTAAGAGGTTGTAACTATCACTTTTTCTAGCCTATATAAGGTAGGTCAGTAAGGTAGCAAAAACACATCTGTTGTTTTGCTCCTTCAACTCTTTTTCCTGATTCTTCCTGGGGGGAAACCTACAACGGTGAGTAACTGGTGGATCCATCAGACCCCAGACTCTTCTTCACTGCATGCATTCATATTAGGCTCAGGTGCTCAGACTCCTGTTTGCCCGTGGCTCTGACACCTGGAAGGATTTTAATCTCTGGGAGATGGGCTTTTCATCCATCTGCTTCCCACCTTTCAGGACAGGTAGCATGCCTTCTTCCACAGAATGTCTGCAAGCAGCCCAAACTGTATCCTTTCCCACATGGAATTTGCAACATTGCATCTCTCGGGCTGCTGTAGGAAAATGCCAGTGCATGTGTAACATGGTTTACGGCTGCCTATGCAAATGACTGATTATATCAGTATAATTTTTATAAGAAAACAATTGAATCCTTCTTTGGGTCATGTTTTTTGTTTTTTTGTTTTCATTTTTGGCATATATTCAAAAGAAGGCTCTGAGACAAAAAGGGCTGTGGTCTTTTCGGTATCTGGTTTTCATTTGGATATTCTGTCCCGTTACTTCATACAAAACCATGCTTATCACATTTTAAAAATTCTAGACAGGCCTGGCTCGGTGGCTTGCATCTGTCATCCCAGCACTTTGTGAGGCCAAGGCAGGCAGATCACCTGAGGTCAGGAGCTCAAGACCAGCCTGGCCAACATGGCAAAACCCCGTCTCTACTAAAAACACAAAAATTAGCCAGGCATGGTAGTACGCACCTGTAATCCCAGCTACTGGGAAGGCTTAGGCAGGAGAATCACTTGAGCCCAGGAGGCGGAGGTTGTGGTGATCCGAGATCACGCTCTTGCACTCCAGCCTGGGTGACAGAGTGAGACTCCGTCTTAATTTAAAAAAAAAAAAAAATCTAGACACACATACAGTTTCAGTGGGCCTGGGAAGATGTGTTTCCCCTGGATGTGCACATTCCTGTTTGTGGCTTATCGCCTCTCATTTATTCTGTGTGAGTAGGTAGAAAATGAGCATCACGGACGTGCTCAGTGCTGACGACATTGCAGCAGCGCTCCAGGAATGCCGAGGTAGAGGGGACGTGAGGCGGGGGTGGGATTTCCTCACAGCTTTGCACCTCCAGCGAGGCAACACAAAATCAAAATGTAGGCCACGCGGCCAGACGCAGTGGCTCACACCTGTAATCCCAGCACTTTGGGAGGCCGAGGCGGGTGGATCACGAGGTCAGGAGTTCGAGACCAGCCTGGCCAAGATGGTGAAACCCCATCTCTACTAAAAATACAAAAAAATTAACCAGGCATGGTGGTGGGTGCCTGTAATCCCAGCTACTCGGGAGGCTGAGGCAGAGAATTGCTTGAACCCGGGAGGCAGAAGTTGCAGTGAGCTGAGATCATGCCACTGCACTCCAGCCTGGGCAACAGAGCAAGACTCTGTCTACAAAAAAAAAAAAAAAAAAATGTAGACCAGGCATGGTGGCTCACATCTGTAATCCCAACACTTTTTGGAGGCCAAGGTGAGAGGACTGTTTGAGCCCAGGAGTTTGAGACCAGCCTGGGCAACATAGGAAGACTCCATCTCTACAACATAACAATAAAAATAAAAACTAGCGGGGCATGGTGGCATGTGCCTGTGGTCCCAGCTACTCTGGAAACTAAGGAGGATCACTGAAGCCCAGGAGGTTGAGGCTGTGGTGAGCTATGATCGCTACACTGCACTCCAGCCTGGACGACAGAGTGAGACTCTGTCTCTAAATAAATAAATAAATAAATAAGAGCTTGGCTGGAAAATTCATGGAATCAGAGAAGAAAACTGCTATTTATTAGATAAACTATAGAGATCTGGGATCTGAGCACACGATTACACTTCTGTAAGACAAAAGAAACCTACTAAACATGAAAGCAAGAAATCACTGAAAGGCCAGGTGTGGTGCTCACACCTGTAATCCCAGCACTTTGGGAGGCCGAGGCCGGTGCATCACTTGAGGTCAGGAGTTCAAGACCAACCTGGCCAGCATGGCAAAACCCTGTGTCTATTAAAAATACAAAAATGAGCTGGGCATGGGGGTGCACACCTGTAATCTCAGCTACTTGGGAGGCTGAAGCAGGAGAATCAGTTGAACCCAGGAGGCAGAGGTTGCAGCGAGCCGAGATCATGCCACTGCACTCCAGCCTGGCAACAGAGTGAGACTCTGTCTCAAAAAAAAAAAAAAAGAAAGAAAAAGAAATCACCAAAGGCCATTTAGCCTGTTGAAATCCAGTGATTGCATTTCCCCCTACCAATTAGACCAGGGATGCTGGGGGCTCAGCCACACAGCCTGTAAAGTGGGCCGGGGGAGGGGGAGGCACAGAAGAGATGAGGAGGGAAAAGGAAAATGGACAAAACCAAGTGGAGGAGGGAAGACTGGGGCGGAGGGGACATGGGATGCCATCACAGAGCCATCAAGTCTTGGCTGTCCCAAAATCTTGGACCAGTTGAGCATCCCCGTAGCTCAGGGATATTGTTGAAGTGTTTTTAATTATCTGTGTTTTCAGTACCTTGGCCCCAACATAGAATGTGATCCAACAAGTGTCAGAATAACCAATTCTCTGTTCTTCAGACCCAGACACTTTTGAACCCCAAAAATTCTTCCAGACGTCAGGCCTCTCCAAGATGTCAGCCAGTCAGGTGAAGGATGTTTTCCGGTTCATAGACAACGACCAGAGCGGGTACCTGGATGAAGAAGAGCTTAAGTAAGCTTTGTCCTGAGTCTGTCTGGTACCCGGCACTGCTGAGTGGGCCTGGGGTGCAGTGGGGGCCAGGTTGCTCAGTATTTCTTCAATGGCCAGCCTTGGTGTTGGTCATTCGGCCAAGCATCATTAAAGCAAAGGACGTGAGTCAGTTGACCGCACATCTACCCATGCAAAGCCCTCAACATGGGCAGAGAAGACTGCAGGTGCAAAGATTCTTTTTTTTTTTTTTTGAGACAGGGCCTTACTCTGTTGCCCAGGCTGGAGTGCAGTGGGGTGATCTCAGCTCCCTGCAGCCTCCACCTTCCAAATTCAAGTGATTCTCATGCCTCAGTCTCCCAAGTGGCTGGAGTTACAGGTGCCTGCCACCACACCCAGCTAATTTTCCTATTTAGAGTAGAGATGGGGCTTCACCATGTTGCCAGGCTGGTCTCAAACTCCTGACTTCAAGTGATCCTCCTGCCTTGGCCTCCCAAAGTGCTGGGATTACAGGTGTGAGTCACTGTGCCCAGCCGCAAAGATTCTTTCATGTAAGGGATTTCCTTTGGCAAATGGACTTTAAAAAACTAAAAACTTGGCTAAGCGCAGTGGCTCACGCCTGTAATTCCAGCTACTCAGAAGACTGAAGCACAAGAATTGCTTGAAATCAGGAGGCAGAGGTTGCAGTGAGCCCAGGTCGTGCAGCTGCACTCCAGCCTGGGTGACAGAGAGAGACTCTGTCTCAAATAAATAAATAAATAAAAATTAAAAACACTAAAAACTTAAAAATGGGCCAGGCACTGTGGCTCACACCTACAATCCCAGCCCTTTGGGAGGCTGAGGTGGGTGGATTGCTTGAGTGAGCCCAGGAGTTCCAGACCAGTCTGGGCAACATGACAAAACCTTGTCTCTACAAAAAAAAATACAAATGTTAGTGGGGCATGGTGGGGTGCACCTGTAGTCCCAGCTACTCAGGAGGTTGAGGCAGGAGGATTGATTGAGCCCAGGAAGTTGAGGCTGCAGTGAGCCATGATGGTATCACTGCATTCCAGCCTGGGTGACAGAGCAAGACCCTGTCTCAAAAACAAACAAACAAACAAAACCTTAAAAATGAAGTGCCCACCATTGGTTTCTACAGCTTAAGGAAACCTTTGCTTGCTAAGACCTTGGTTAATTATTGCCGGTGCTGGAAACAGATGATATGCTTAAAGGAAAAACAAAAGTGTAAACACAGAGATGCATGATCTTTTTGAAAATCCCCATGGATCTTTATTATCCTGTAGGTTTTTCCTCCAGAAGTTTGAGAGTGGTGCCAGAGAACTGACCGAGTCAGAAACCAAGTCCTTGATGGCTGCGGCAGATAATGATGGAGATGGGAAAATTGGAGCAGAGGGTATGTCCACACGTGTACGTAGCATAAAACACTCTAGCTCAGGAAGCATCCATGAGGGCTTGGGCTGTGAGATCAAACCAATGTGGCTTAAAATCTCCCTTTCTTAACCTTACCGAGCCTCAGTCTTCTTATCTGTAAAATGGGACTAAAGTAAGGATGCAAATGATGTGTGTAAAAACCCTGGCATAATGCTCGGTAGGTACTATAGAAGCTGGTCACACTGGTCATTGTCTATGAGCTGCAAAATATCCTTCACCTGACTAGGGGACTAGCTAGCCACCTGGCCAATTATTTGTACCTGCCAACCATAATGCACCTGCATATAGCGTGAGGTATTTCTACCAGTGGGGTTTGAACCCCTCAGAATAAGGGAAAGATTTACATCCTCAGACCAGGGTCCATTGGCATGCGTAGGAAGCCCTCTTCGTCTTCAAGGGTTTAGACAAATATATTTTATTGGACATTAGCCCGCCAAGGGGATAATATTAAACGAGAACAAATAAGCCAAACTCATTTATTGAGTCTTCCATAGGCCGAATCCTAGGTTTGAGCTTTAGACTACACTAGCACAGCTGTAGGACTATTTTCACTTGATTTTGTCATGTTGCTAGTGTGCTTTTTAACTGCTTTGTGCCTGCCAACTCAGCAGAACATATGATGGTCCTTCTGGTGGTGCTAATTTGAAATTTAAAACTGCTACATTAGATGCTTATTAAAAAAAAAAAAAACCTGTTCAAAATTATACCACTATCGCTTACTACATGGGAGTTAATGCAGATAGATAGCTCATAAAAACAGATTAGGTAAGGGGGGATTGCCTTATTTAAACATAACCAGGGGCTGGGCGTGGTGGCTCAGGCCTATAATCCCAGCAATTTTGGAGGCCAAGGTGGGCAGATCCCCTGAAGTCAGGAGTTCAAGACTAGACTGACCAACATGGTGAACCCCATCTCTATTGAAAATATAAAAAATTAGCCGGGCATGGTGGTGGGCACCTGTAATCCCAACTACTCGGGAAGCTGAGGCAGGAGAATCGCTTGAACCTGGGCGGCAGAGGTTGCAGTGAGCCAAGATGGCACCATTGCACTCCAGCCTGGGCAACAAGAGTGAAACTCTATCTCAAAAGAAAAAAAAAAAAACATAACCATGAAGGATTTCCAAATAAACAAAGCTTACCAATAAATATAAAGCAAGTCCCCAGTTTTTTATATCAATCTGTAACATCCATACCTTGTTATTATTACTATTATCCTTCTTTTAGTAACAGAAACTTTTGGAGTTTGGTTCAATGGAGGAAAGTCAGTTCAAAGTCCCACCCTATCAAATATATCCTAAAAATGCAATACCCAGCTACGGAATAGAGAAAGAAAATCTCCCCTTCCTGTCTCAAATTGACCAGAAAAAAGTTAAATGTTCACAGATGGTCACAGGTAATTATACTGAATTCATGCATTATCAGGGAGAAATGATGGGCTTGACAAGTTCTAATTCAAAGACCTCTATTGCAAAGCTGAAGATGTTTGTTAAATAAGATTATTCAGAGAAACGGAACCCTGTGGACTTCTTGAGATATAGTCATTGATACCCAGGGTTTTTTTTTCTTTCTTTCTTTTCTTTTTTTTTGGGGGGGTTGGAGTCTGGCTCTCTCGCCCAGGCTAGAGTGCAATGGCGTGATTTCGGCTCACTGCAACCTCCGCCTCCCAGGTTCAAGTGATTCTCCTGCCTCAGCCTCCCAAGTAGCTGGGACTACAGGCACGTGCCACAACGCTGAGCTAAGTTTTGTATTTTTAGTAGAGACAGGGTTTCACCATTTTGACCAGGATGGTTTCGATCTCATGATGTCATGATCCACCCGCCTCGGCCTCCCAAAGTGCTGGGATTACAGGCATGAGCCACTGTGCCCGGCCAGTTTTTTTCTTTTGTGCCCTCCAAGGGGGCCATGCCCATCATCTGACAATTTTCTTTGCTTCCTTCCCTCTTTGGAATTCTCATTGGCCACGGCATGTCTGTAAAGAACCAAGCCACCTCCACTGACCCTGTTCTCACCTCTTCTGTTCTAGAATTCCAGGAAATGGTGCATTCTTAAAAGCCCCAGTCTCTGGAGAAAAGAGAGAAAGGGATAATCACCTGGAAGGATTCCAAAGCCCTGGGAATGGGGAACCCCACATCCCATCCCTACCTGATTTGTTAATTTTCCCTGAAAACCTTCTGCAGTTTGCTCATTGTTTTAGCGAGGTCACGAGAGAGTCACTCATGACTTTCTTGGTGGTGGGTATATGCCCTGACAACTTCTGTAAGCCACCCTTCCCCCAACAGGCAATGCCTCTAAAAATCACCCAATAAAGACAGGCTTCTCATCATCTGCTGATGTGTGGGCGTGTTTTTTCCTCAGCACGACACTCAAGCAAGCTGGGACCAAGGGCTTTTTGTAGGATTTCTGGTCCCATCAAGCTTGGAGCGGGCCACACTGGTGTTATGGTCGAGCAAACAAGGAAATCAGGTTTTGGAGGGTGTTTTTGGTTGTTTCTTTAGAGTCACAAATAAATGCCATTGTCAAGCTAGGATTTTTCTCAGCAAATCTTGTGACACTGAAATTAATAGGAAGGGATTTTAGCCAGCATAAAATCACTCTTTTTTTTTTTTTTTTTTTGAGACAGAGTCTCACTCTGTCACCCAGGCTGGAGTGCAGTGGCTCAATCTTGGCTCACTGCAACCTCTGCCTTCCAAGTTCAAGCTATTGTCCCACCTCAGCCTCCCAAGTAGCTGGGATTACAGGTGCACATCACCACACCCGGCTAATTTTTGTATTTTTAGCAGAGTTGGAGTTTCACCATGTTGGCCAGGCTGGTCTCAAACTCCTGACCTCAAGTGATGCGCCCACCTTGGCCTCCCAAAGTTCTGGGATTACAGGCGTGAGCCACTGCGCCCAGCCAGTCACTCTTACCGGTATGTTTTCTGCCATGTGTTAGAAAGCCACTTTGATTTAATTAAAAGCAAAAGGTACAAGACAAAACAGAATACGTGTCTGTAGTGGTCTGTAAAGCTCAGGAGAGACTTGCGATTCCAGGTTAGTACAAACGGACCCCTTTCCTCTTTATTATTTATTTCTTTTGAGACAAGGTCCAGCTCTGTCGCCCAGGCTGGAGTGCAGTGGCACGATCTCAGCTCACTGCAACCTCTGCCTCCTGGACTCAAACCATCCTCCCCCCTCAGCTTCCTGAGTAGCTGGGACTACAGGCATGCACCACCACACCCGGCTAACGTTTGTGTTTTTGGTAGAGGTGAGGTCTCACTATGTTATTTAGGCTGATCTCGAACTCCTGGGCGCAAGCGATCCTCCCACTCAGCCTCCCAAAGTGTTGCGATAACAGGCGTGAGCCACCGCACCCGGCCTTACTTTTTATTGTTTATTTATTAGAGATGGTGGGGGAGGGTCTCACTATGTTGCTCAGGCTGATCTCGAGCTCTTGGGCTCAAGCCATCCTCCCACCTCAGCCTCCCAAAGTGTTGGGATAACAGGCATGAGCCACTGCGCCCGGCCTTACTTTTTATTGTTTATTTATTAGAGATGGTGGCGGAGGGTCTCGCTCTATTGCCCAGGCTGGTTTGGAACTGCTGGTCTCAAGCCATTATCCCACTTCAGCCTCCCAAAGTGCTGGGATTGCAGGTGTGAGCCACCACAGATCCATTTTCAAGTCCTTTTTCTCCTTTTCATTTTGAGACAGTCTCACTCTGTCACCCAGGCTGGAGTGAGGTGGCATGATCTCGGCTCACTGCAACCCCCGCCTCCCAGGTTCAAGCAATTCTCCTGTCTCAGCCTCCTGAGTAGCTGGGATTACAGGTGCCCACCACCACGTGCAGCTAATTTTGTATTTCTAAAGACAGGGTTTCACCTTGTTGGCCAGGCTGGTCTCGAACTCCTGATCTCAGGTGATCCGCCCGCCTAGGCCTCCCAAAGGATTCCAAGCCACAATTAGGCATGAGCCACCATACCCGGCCATCTTCTTCTTCTTTGAGAAACAAGCTATCAAAAAAAAAAAAAAAAGAGAAACGAGCTCTCAGAGAGGCTCACCTGCTCTCACCCAATCCTCTGACACCTCCCCCTTCTCTTTCTCAGCCACTGGTTTCCTGGCTCTAAGGCGATTCACCTAAGCCCAATACACCTAGCCTTGCCTTCGGTTTGAGGTGAGCCTCCGGGGTTCTGTTACAGGGCTGTCATTAGGGCTGGGCAGTCTTAAGCCAGGAAATTCTCACCAGGCTGGTTTCCAGGTGGCACATTAAAGCTCTTCTCTCGGGCTAACCCTGCGAGTTGAGGACTCCTGGGAACAATTGAGGCATTTTCTGGAGAGCTTGTGTAAAAGCTCACACTTTTTACTAAACCCTCCAGCTCACAAGAGGCCTTGGGGCTCTTCCAGATTGCTTCGGGCACACTAACCAGCTTAGTGGATTTTGAGCCTTTGTTTTCCAGAGGGTCATGTTAAATGTGGTTCCTCAAAGTATGGGGCACATACTAGCAGGGGACCTCAAGATGACTTAGGGTGACAGGCACAAACTTTTTTTTTTTTTTAACAGTATCACTCTCAGCATAGTGACTTTTTTTGTTTTTGTTTGTTTTTTGAGACAGAGTCTCACTCTGTCGCCCAGGCTGGAGTGCAGCAGCTCGTTGCAACCTCTGCCTCCCAGGTTCAAGTGATTCTGCTGCCTCAGCCTCCTGAGTAGCTGGGATTACAGGCATGCACCACCACACCCAGCTAAGTTTTGTATTTTTAGTAGAGACGGGGTTTCACCATGTTGGCCAGGCTGGTCTCGAACTCCTGACCTCTGGTGATCCACCCACCTAGGCCTCCCAATGTGCTGGGATTACAGGTGTGAGCCACCACACCTGGCTGAGCCTTGATTCTTAAAACAATCCTCATTTTGCCTTCATCGCTACAGCGTACACTGATATTCTGCTCTGCTATTTTCTTTTCACTCCACCGACCGTCCCCAGCTAAGGATTCTTTATCTCATCAACAGTTCTAAATGGGTGATTCTGTCGTTCCATGGGGCTTCTGGCCACCATAGACACCTCAAAGAAACAACGTGGATGATAACGCTTTTTAAATCACAGTTGTGAGTTTTCCACGGACCAAGAACTCCATTACCCACTGGAGCTGCCAAGACAACCTCCCCCTAATCTAGGTTAAGAGCATGGATTTCTCTCTCTCTCTCTCTTTTTTTTTTTAATAGAGATGGGGTGTCTCACTATGTTGGCCAGGGTGGTTTTGAACTCCTTGTCTCAAACGGTCCTCCCTCCTCAGCCTCTGAAAGTGCTGGGATTACAGGCATGAGCCGTATGTCCAGCTTAATTTCTCTTATTTCTTTTCTGTCAATCAGGAGGGCACCTGTATAGGAAAAATGACTAAAGGGGTTATATGGAGCTGCCAGGGGACACTGTGTCATTAAGTCTTACATAGCAAGACCCCATCTCTACAAAAATAAATTCGTGCCCAAAGAGGTTTACTCGTATTCATAGGAGGAATTAAACACCCCAAGAGCATTCCCCAAATCCAAACACCACAGTTAAAAACTGGTGTGAGTAAAGACAAGACTATTAGCATTGGATTAGGTCAAGACTATTAGGCCTGACTGTCTTAGGGAAAATGCTTAGTTGTATACAAAGGGATAAATAGCCAGAAAAATTTTTTTTTCTTTTTTTGAGTCAGAGTCTCGCTCTGTTGCCCAGACTGCAGTGCAGTGGCGCAATCTCAGCTCATGCAACCTCCACCTCCCAGGTTGAAGCAATCTCTTGCCTCAGCTTCCTGAGAGCTGAGATTACAGGTGTGCACCACCATGCCCAGCTAATTTTTGTATTTTTTGTAGACATGGGGTTTTGCCATCTTGGCCAGGCTGGTCTCAAACTCCTGGCCTCAAGTGATCCACCCGCCTTGGCCTCCCAAAGTGCTGGGATTACAGGCGTGAACCAGTGCACCTGGCTGGATTTTCTATAGGTAGAATTTTAGTTGGTTATTCACAAATTTTACTCATATTACTGTTTCAAAACTACAATTCAAAGGGACAATTATTTTTGTCCATTTCAAATAACAGTACACTACTTTTTCATTCTTCCAACCCGATCTTAGGGACTTCATTTCAGAGTCTCTGTCAACAGACAATAAGCAGCAATAATGAAGCACTATCTCTATTTAACACCCAAGAAGTGCCAGGTGGTACACTTACATGAAACCTAATAATCTCGTCTTTACTCATACCAAAGTTTAATTATGTTATTTGGATTCTGGGTATGCTCCAGTGGGGTTGAGGGGGGATTTATTTCACTTGCGCATACAAGTAAAACTCTCTGGGGATTAGAAAAAAATTTTTTTAGAGATGGGGTCTTGCTATGTTGCCCAGGCTGGAGTGCGGTGATGCAATCACAGCTCACTGCAGCCTCCAACTCCTGAGCTCAAGTGATTCTCCTGCCTTAGCCTCTCAAGTAGCTGGGACTACAGGTGGTCACCTGTATTTTTGTATTTTTTGTAGAGACAGGTTCTTGCTATGTTGCCAGGGGTGGTCTGAACTCCTAGCCTCAAGTGATCCTCCCACCTGAGCCTCCCAAAGTGCAGGGATCACAGGTATGAACCACCATGGCTGGCCTCTTTGCACATTTGAGCATATTCATTAATTAGCACTTTTTGATTTCGTTGTTATTTTTCTAAGTTTGCATTTTGTAAAAAAAAAAAAAAAAAAAAAAAGTGGCATTTCCAAGTCTTTGATGGGAAGTATAATTTGAAAATAATTTTTTCAAGTTACCTGAGTTTAGTCATTACATAAATTTCATACAAATTTCCTATTCAACATGTATCTCACAATAAAAAGAATGAAAGGAGATGCAGTAAAATTTTAATCCTAGTTATCTCCAGCTGGGAGGATTACAGAACAGGGAGAGAAGACTGGAGCCTTTATAAACGTGCAGCTGGGCCGGGTGTAGGGGCTCATGCCTGCAATCCCAGCACTTTGGGAGGCCGAGGCGGGTGGATCACCTGAGGTCAGGAGTTCGAGACCACCCTGGCCAACATGGTGAAACCCCATCTCTACTGAAAGTACAAAAATTAGCCAGGCGTGGTGGCAGACGCCTGTAATTCCAGCTACTTGTGAGGCTGAGGCAGGAGAATCACTTGAACCCAGGAGGTGGTGGTTGCAGCGAGCTGAGATCACACCACTGTGCTCCAGCCTGGGTGACACAGAGAGATTCCATCTCAAAAAAATAAATAAATAAATAAATAAAAAGAAATAAAATAAAGTGCAGCATGGTAACTACAGAAAATGAAGGAAAAAAATTAAAATTAAAATTTTAAAAAAGACCAGTCTGGACAACATAGGGAGACCGTGTCGCTACAAAAAAAACTTAAAAATTAGCTGGGTGTGGTAGGATGCACCTGTGGTCCCAGCTACTCGGGAGGCTGAGGTGGGAGGATCCCTTGAGCCTGGAAGTTGAGGCCACAGTGAGCCATGATCATGCCACTACACTCCAATCTGGGTGATAGAGCGAGACCCTGTCTCAAAAATAAATTAATAAAATAAATAAAATGAAAAGAGATGCAGAGTTTGCCCAATAATTATCATTAAACCAAAGTAGTAATAAATTCTTTATTTTTTATTTTTATTTTTGAGACAGAGTCTCGCTCTGTTGCCCCCAGGCTGGAGTGCAGTGGCGTGATCTTGGCCTACTGCAACCTCTACCTCCTGGGTTCAAGTGATCTTCCCACCTCAGTTTCCCAAGTAGCTGGGATTATAAGTGCCTGCCACCATGCCCAGCTAATTTTTGTATTGTTACTTGAGATGGGGTTTCACCATGTTGGCCAGGCTGGTCTCGAACTCCCAACCTCA
The DNA here is from genome assembly GCF_028858775.2 of Pan troglodytes. Lineage (NCBI taxonomy): Eukaryota > Metazoa > Chordata > Mammalia > Primates > Hominidae > Pan > Pan troglodytes. The sequence continues at coordinate 11,805,374 of NC_072404.2, forward strand.
GGTGATCCACCTGCCTCAGCCTCCCAAAGTGCTGGGATTACAGGCATGAGCCACCGCACGTGGCCCAAAGTAGTAATAAATTCTGATTCAAAAAAATCTTTCATGCCTAGAGTGTGTCCAACACTCAAATTAATGAAAGCTTGGCATGCTATTCTGTTCCCAAAATTTCTATTCATTGTTTGACTCATTTGCATGTATTTTCATGTACTGAAGGAGAATGTTAAATATAACATACCCAAAATGAAATCAAAACTCTAGAGAAAATTAGAACAATCCAGAAAAGGGATTGACAAACATATAACCAACTTTATCTTTGCGCTTGCCTTCTCAATTTTTACCTAATTTGTAGATGACCACAGGTCTACCTCAAGAGAGCTTGTTCTCAGCACCAAAATGATGTATGTTGACTTTGTTGTTGTTGAGACAGAGTTTCGCTCTTGTTGCCCAGGCCAGAGTGCAATGGTGCAATCTCCGCTCAACACAACCGCCGCCTCCCCAGTTCAAGCGATTCTCCTGCCTCAGCCTCCCGAGTAGCTGGGATTACAGGCATGCACCACCACGCCTGGCTAATTTTGTATTTTTAGTAGAGACAGGGTTTCACCATGTTGGTCAGGCTGGTCTTGAACTCCCGACCTTAGATGATCTGCCCACCTTGGCCTCCCAAAGTACTGGAATTACAGGTATGAGCCACCACGCCTGGCCATATATTGACTTTGAAATGAAAGTCCATGGCCAGGCGTGGTGCCTCACACCTGTAATCCCAACACTTCGGAAGGCCAAGGTTCAAGGATCACTTGAGCCCAGGAGTTTGAGACTAGCTGGGGCAACATAGCAAGATCCCATCTCGAAATTTAAAAGTTAGCTGGGCATGGTGGTGCGGCTATTGTCCCAACTATTCAGGAGGATGCCTTGACCCACAGAGTTGGAGGCTACAGTGAGCTGTGATCGCACCACTGCACTCCAGTCTGGATGATAGACCAACAACCTAGCTCAAAAAAAAAAAAAATAAGAAAGAAAGAAAGAAATGAAGGTCTAGATTGCAACGTAGGTCACAGAGTTGAAAAACTAGGCATCCTATTATTTTCCCTAATTGCTTATAAAACAGGACTGGAAGTGTGGGCTTTCATTTTGACCATTTTTACTTAATTGTAATTTTGGCTTATAGTTTGGGAGAGTAGTTCATATTTTGGTAGAACATGATTTATTTATTTATTTATTGAGATGGAGTCTCACTCTGTCACCAGGCTGGAGCGCGGTGGCACGATCTCGGCTCACTGCAACCTCTGCCTCCCGGGTTGGCAATTCTCCTGCCTCAGCCTTCCAAATAGCTGGGACTACAGGCGCCTGCCACCGCACTCGGGTAATTTTTGTATTTTTAGTAGAGACGGGGTTTCACCATGTTGGCCAGACTGGTCTTGAACCCCTGACCTCAGGTGATCCACCCACCTCGGCTTCCCAAAGTGCTGGGATTACAGGCGTGAGTCACCACGCCTGGCCAGGACATGATCTTAAAACCAGCTTTGTGTGTTTGCTTTGGCAGCACGTATACTAAAATTGGAACAATACAGAGATTAGCATAAAAAAATAAAAATTTAAAAACCAGCTTTGTGAATGTTTAGTTGTTGACTAATAAGAATTATTAAAATACTTCAAACATTATCTAGTATTTTGCTTCAGCATCTGTACATGATGAAGTATTTATAAGATTTTGTAAATACTATAAGTACCACTAATTAGTAAATACTTTAGCAATTTGTAAATACTAAGTATTTTAATATTTAGCACTACTATATAATTGCACAAAATCTAATTGATTAGTATTTTGTAATAGTTATCTGCTAAGTACTGCAACTCAGTAAATATGTTAGTATTTTGTAAGTAGTCATTTGCTAAGTACTGCTACACAGTAAATACTTTCATATTTTGTAAGCAGTCATTTGCTAAGTACAGCTATTCAGTAAATGTTTTAGTATTCTGTAGGTAGTCATTTGCTAAGTACTGATACTCAGTAAATGCTTTAGGATTTTGTAAGTAGTTATTTACTAAGTAGCAGTACTTAGTAAAGACGTAGTAGCAATATTTACAAAGTAGTTCTTTCTAGCTCATAAGCAAAGCATAGCAAAACACTGATGATAGGAAATACTTGTCTATTTGTATAGGTTTACAAGGTACGTAGTTAATTCTCTGTCATGACTGCAGTTTAAGTTTATGGAATGAGCACTCCGGAATCCAATTGCAAGCAAAAACCTATCTTCTATCTCTTCTGCTCATGTTAAGGTATGAGGTTACTTTGCAAACACTTAAGAACAGAGATGAAATTGGAATCACCAGGATGGTTTCCACCTGGCCTGTTAATTTATTCACTGGAAAGACTTCATTTGCATATGTTTTCACAGGTTTCAAAAAGTCAACTTTTTTTGGCGGGGGGCGGGGATACATTTTGACATTGTTTTCCTAGGGGCTCTACAATGAATGTAAATCTATTCACCTTAAATTGTTATGTTTTTGAGACAGGGTCTTGCTCTCTTGCCCAGGCTGGCATACAGGGGAGCCATCACGGCTCACTGCAGCCTCGACCTCCCCAGGCTGAGGTGATTCTCCCACCTCAGCCTCCTGAATAGCTTGGACTACAGGTGCATGCCACCCCGCTCAGCTAAGTTTTGTATTTTTAGTAGAGACGGGGTTTCACCATGTTGGCCAGGCTGATCTCAATCTCCTGACCTCAAGTGATCTGCCCGCCTTGGTCTCCTAAAGTGCTGGGATTACCGACGTGAGTCACTGCGCCCGGTTGGAACTGTGACTTTCTACTTGGAACTGAGCTCCCTTTCCAACACCAAAATGTGTCTTTCCCACAGCTCATTCCCTTGGAATTTTGAGTTCGCAAATTCTTTGTGCAAAACATCTAACTTCTATTTCTGTAACTGAACTTGATTTGAATTCCCATTGTGCTGGGTGTCAGAATCTTAATTATGTCAGGTAATTAAGCAACCTCTTCTCCCTTCTTACCATAGGCTGGGGGAGAGAGTCGAGGCCCCACATGGGACTGGAGTTTTCTCAGTCCGAACAGTGAACACAGAGTCATCCTCAATCCTCTCTACTCTCGTGGTCTTGAGGGGCCACTGCTACCTCCTCCTGGTCCTGACCTTGAGGCTTCTCAGCACTGGCTTTCTCTGAATTCCTTCTGTGCACAAGTAAGTCATTCAGCTTCTTCCTGAACAATAAGGATATCTCGTCTAGATACCCCTGTTCCGTGGTTACTCTATGGTTACTGAGCCATGCTGGACCCAGAGGGGAACTCTGCAAAGCTCACCCCTCCCCCAGCTTCCCCAGGGAGAAAGACACACACGCCCTCTCCTCTGAGACCTCCAAACCTATGTGGGTATCTGTCATCACTACCACTCCTGCCTGGTACCCGTGCACACCCAAGGACTGTGTTTGGAGAGGCGGATGCATTGAGGTCTAAGCGTTCTTGCATCCTTAACTTTGAAACCATAAAAGCATGTTCTTTTCTTTGATCTCTGGATGTTTCATTTTGTTTTTTGTCATCTCCCTCTTTCGATGCCTCCTGCAATGAATTGTATGTGGGAGGAAGGGAGAGGCAAACATGTACAAGGACACAGAGGTATCCTGGGAGAAACTGTGACTCATACTCTAAAATATTAATCTCACTCTCTTATATAGCACCTTGTACTTTATTTTTATTTATTTATTTATTTATTTACTGAGGCAGAGTCTCACTCTGTCACCCAGGCTGGAGTGCAGTGGCACAATCTCAGCTCAGTGCAACCTCCGCCTCCCGGGTTCAAGCAATTCTCCTGCCTCGGTCTCCCGAGTAGCTGGGACTACAGGCACCTGCCACCACGCACGGCTATTTATTTTTATTTTTATTTTTTAGTAGAGACAGTGTTTCACCATGTTGGGCCTCAAACTCCTGACCTCAAGTGATCTGCCAGCCTCGGCCTCCCAAAGTGCTGGGATTACAGGTGTGAGCCACCACACCCAGCCAAAACATGTATTTCTCATGGAATAATTTCATGCACTAGAGCAAGCTAATTGGGAAAGTCAATAGCAAGGAACAGTAGTAATCGTTTATGAAATAATGATGAGGTGCTGGCACCTGATGCACATTCATAGTCCCATTTAACTCTTCAAGTGAAACTCTCACCTGGCAGGAATTTACTATTAGCCATTTTCCAAATAAGAGATACAGACGAGAGAGTCTCTATCTCTTCTTTGGTGCAAGGAGATTGGTGCAGTCGGTGAGTGGCAAAAGTGGATATGTACCCAGATCTGTCTCCAGTCCAAATTCCAACTCATCACTTCCCTAAAAGTGGTCTATTCTGCCAGGCTGGATAAGGGAAGTCGTTCTGCTTCCAAACTTAATATGTGACAGATAAGGCAATCTAAACCAAAGTCTTCTTGAGTTTGGTCAAACAATATGCTGCCAAGGCTTGAATCCACATAACTGTAACAAGCCATCCCAACTATGCCACAACCCACACAACTCAAAGGCAAGGGAATCCCAGGCGACAAGGTCCAGGAACAGCCACTCTGGGGAGTCTGCCACCTCTGATATTGCTCCCGTGGCACACACGGTGCCCCATGTGCGTCCAGACCTGCGCTGAAGGAATGGGGGGAAGGGGCAAGCTTTGTAGGTGTGGGTGATCCAGTGGTCACTTGAGATCTCTCAAACAAGGACTCTGTAGATGATGTTAATGGGCCAAATGGAATGCACATCTGCCCCTAAGTGTGTTTCTTTTCTTTCTTTTCTTCTTTCTTTTTTTTTTGTTGAGACAGGGTCTTGCTCTGTTGCCCAGGCTGGAGTGTAGTGGTGCAATCTTGGCTCACTGCAACCTCCACCTACTGGGTTCAAGTAATTCTTCTGCCTCAAGCCTCCCAAGTAGCTGGAACCACAGGCATGTGCCACCACTCCTGGCTAGTTTTTTTATTTTAGTAGATACGGGGCTGGTCTGGAACTCCGGGCCTCAAGTGATCCACCCACCTTGGCCTCCCAAAGTGCTGGGATTACAGCTATGAGCCACCGTGCCCAGCCTTGTTTATTTCTAAATGAGGCTTCCTTTGTGTCTCTACATTTCCTTCTACAAAAAAAAACTGCCATGGCACAGGGGCTTATGCCTACAATCGCAGCACTTGGAGAGCCCAAGGCCAGTGGATCACTTGAGTCCAGGAGTTCGAGACCAGCCTGGGTTAACATAGTGAGACCCCAGCTCTACGAAAAATTTAAAAATTAGCCAGCCATGGTGGCACGCACCTGTGGTCCCAGCTATTCGGGAGGCTGAGGTGGGAGGATCACTTGAGCCCAGGAGTTCCAGGCTGCAGTGAGGTCTGATCTGGCCACTGCACTCCAGCCTGGGCAACAGAGCAAAGTGCTGTCTTAGAATAAAATACTTTTTAAATAAACTAAAAACAAAACAATGGGCCTGGTGTGGGTGGCTCACATCTGTAATCCCAGCACTTTCGGAGGGCAGGTGAGGCAGAATAGGGAATGAGGGTAACCAAGGGTTAAGGCATAAACAAAAGAACAGCAGGTGCAGCCAGTTCTAGGCAAGATTAGGCTGCATAGAGGCCACGTGTTCATTCCCTCAATCAGTGGCTGATTGACGGACGACGGGGGGGGGGGGCGGGTGACAACCTCTGATTGACGGGGGGGGGGGGGGGGCGGGTGCGCGTCTCCACTTCAGCCTCTGATTGGTCACAGGCCAATCCTTCAGAGGGTGTAACCAATCGGAGACCTCTAACGGGCACCTAGGGGCGTTACCTAATTCTTCCAGCTTAATAAAAATCCTAATGGGGGCTCTTGAGCTGTTTGCTCTATCTTGCTCCTGCTCTGTGAGTTGTACTTTCGCTTCAATAAATCTGTCTCTTCCTTACTCCGGTTTTTTCTTTTGTTTCTTTTCGTTGCTTTGTTCTTTTGTTACTTTGTGCATTGCATTTTGTTCAGTTCTGTGTTCAACAAGCCAAGAACCTGCGCAATCCACGGTCAAGACCTTCCATCCAGTAGCAGAGGCAGGAGGATCCCTTGATGCCAAGAGTTAGAGAGCAGCCGGGGCAACAAAGTGAGACCCTGTCTCTACTATCTATCTATTTTTTAATTATCTGGGCATGGTAGTGCATGCCTGTGGTCTCAGCTACTCCTCAGGCTGAGGTGGGAAGATCCCTTGAGCCCAGGAGTTGAGGCTGCAGTGAGCTATGATGGCACCACTGCACTCCAACCTGGGTGACAAAGCGAGATCTTGTCTCTAAGTTAAATTTAAAACAATACCACCAAAACAACAACAGGCTGGGCGGTGGTGTCTCACGCCTGTAATCGGAGCACTTTGGGAGGCCGAAGTGGGAGACCATTTGAGGCCAGGAGTTGGAGAGCAGCCTAGGCAACACAGACCTCACCTCTACAAAAAAATAAAACTGGCCTTGGTGGCGCGCGCCTGTAATCCTAGCTACTTGGGAGGCTGAGGCAGGGGGATTGCTTGAGTCTCGGACGTTGAGGCTGCAGTGAGCTGAGATCGCGCCACTACACTCCAGCCTGGATGACAAACTGAGACCCTATCAGAAACAACAACAACAACAACAAAACAGTGCCCGCTCGGTTTTTCCTGAAACGCGCAGCCCTCGCCTGTAGCCAGGAGAAAACTCCGCGAGCCAGGAAAACACAAACTCGGCCAGAAAACAGACAACACGGCCACCCGGGGGTGCCTGAAGAGGACGCTGCGAGGCGGATTCTTTTTCCGGGCCCGCGGCGAGCGCTTCCGGGGCGGTGGCGACGGAGGCGGAAGTGCGGTGTTTTAGCCGGTGGCTGCTGTTTCTGGGCGGGCCGTGGCAGGCTCCCGAGGTGGGGGCCGGGGCGGGATGGCTGCAGCGGCGGCCGGGGCCGGGAGCGGGCCCTGGGCGGCCCAGGAGAAGCAGTTCCCGCCGGCGCTGCTGAGTTTCTTCATCTACAACCCGCGCTTCGGGCCGCGCGAAGGAGAGGTATGCGGAGGGGGCGGCGCGCGGGCGGGCGGCGCCGGTGTTCCCCGGGAAGGTGGCCCTGTGGTTCTGCCCACCTCGAGGGGCACTGACCTAGCCTGCATTGTGCCAGGTGCGAGTCCGGGCAGGGGGCTGCGGCGGGGACCTGACAGCAGGCGGGGACCGCTTCAGGTCCTAGGTCGATGGAATAAAGCCCCGTCGGGTCTATATCACTCCACACCCCAGGTTGAGGCTCCTTGCGCTTTGCTTTGCGTCAGTTCTGGGAAATTAACATCGAACTTGGCTTTGTTAAGTGGGTAGTCCCCAACTAGAAGCGTGGAACCAGGGTGGCAGACGCTAGCCTTCAAATGATGCAAGCCTGGAGGACCCTGTAATAGTTTTCGCCCAAATGAGGAAATAAATTAATTTCGGGAGGTGTGTGTGTGTGTGTGTGTGTGTGTGTGTGGTTTTTCTGAGGTGGGGACGGCGACTTTCTCAAAGGATGTCCGGAGCTGTGTTTTGTTTCCAGCAAGTCAGACTTCTTTTAAACACTGTCCAGGCTGGGCGCTGTGACTCACGCCTGTAATCCCAGCACTTTAGGAGGCCGAGATGGGAGGATTGCTTGAGGCCAGGGGTTCCAGACCAGCCTGGGCAACATAGCAAGACCCCCAACTCTACAAAAAAAAAAAAAAAGATCGAAAAGTGAGCCGGGCGTGGTGGCACGCACCTGTATTTCCAGCTACTCAGGAGGCTGAGGCCAGAGGATCGCTTGAGCCCAAGTGATTGAGGCTGCAGGTGAGCTGTAATAGCGCCACTGCACTACAGCCTGGGCAACACAGACCCCATCTCCAGAAAAAGAAAAAAAAAAAAAACTTGTCAGTTTAAATGTCTGGGAACTGACTGGATTTAATTTTCAGGGAGCTATGTGTCTGCAGATGGGCACACCTTTATTTCTTACAAGCATTGGTGTATTACAAATTAGCACTAGGAAAGAAACCTGGAGACTTGAGTTTTCATAAAAATTACCTGGTGCTACTTCAGATGTGACTTCTTGACTATCGAAATTGCCTTTCTGACTGGTGGGCAGTATTTGCACAATGATGAGATAATTCCTGTTCTTATTATTTTAAATAATAGAGACGTCTCACTGTGTTGCCCATGCTGGTTTTGAACTGCTGAGCTCAAGTGATCCTCCCGCCTCAGCCTCTGAAAATACTAGGTTTACAATTCCTGTGTTTCTAAAACCGGTTTTTGTTTTGTTTTGTCTTGTCATTAGCATGTGTGACACAAGAGGTCGACATTGAACTTAGCGTTTTCAATAGCTAAGATGAAATGTTTCTATTCATGTTGTGCTTCTGTTTCCTCATGTTTCAGGAGGAAAATAAGATTTTATTTTATCATCCAAATGAGGTAGAAAAGAATGAGAAGATTAGAAATGTCGGATTGTGTGAAGCTATTGTACAGTTTACAAGGTAATACCTCTAAGTGTGTCTTTAGCCTTCAGTGAATTCTTAAAACTGCTGCTGGAGAATTGTCCCAAACATATTTTTTTAACCTTTGTAGGACATTTAGCCCATCAAAACCTGCAAAATCTTTACATACACAGAAGAACAGACAGTTCTTCAATGAACCAGAAGAAAATTTCTGGATGGTCATGGTATTTACATACACAGTGTATCTTTCTGAAATTATATGGTGAAGTTATGGGTGATCTTTACTGTTCAGAATTTAGGAAAGTTCTCTGGCTGTTGCATCCAAGTAAAATTAAAATAAAATTGGTTGCAATTTTAAAATCAAGTTCTTCCTATTTGCTTTATTCATTCTTGGGGCTGTTTTAAGAAGCTGTGTTTCTGGTGCTGTAGCATGTTCAAAGTTTTTAAATTAAGGCAAAATAAACATGGTCTAATGAATTCATTGTATAATTTCAGTTTATCAAACTTTGTAGGTTGTTCGGAATCCTATAATTGAAAAACAGAGTAAAGATGGAAAACCAGTTCTTGAATATCAAGAGGAGGAGTTGTTGGTAATGTGTCATTGTTTGTTTGTTTATTTTTTTAAATGTATTGCTGAGTATGTTGAATGCCTTCCTTGGTCGGATTTAAATTAGGAGGCTTTTGCGGAAGTTTCTCGGGGTATATAGCAAAGGTTTATGTTTATCATTTACATGAGCACAATCTTTTTAAAATGTATATGCACCCTATCTCACTAATACCTTCTACTCTTCATCTATATTGAAAGCCCTCCTAAAGTAAGGCTTACTGATTCACAAATTAGAGTTTAAACACTTCTAGCTGGGAACAGTGGCTCACACCTGTAATCCTAGTACTTTGGGAGGTCGAGGCAGGCAGATCACTTGAGGTCAGGGGTTCGAGACCAGCCTGGCCAATATGGCGGAACCCTGTCTCTACTAAAACTACAAAAACTGGCCAGGGATGGTGGTGCACACCTGTCATCTCGGCTTCTCAGGAGGCTGAGGCAGGAGAATCGCTTGAACCGGGGACGCAAATGTTGCAGTGAGCCAAGATTGCACCACTGCGCTCCAGCCTGGACAACAGAGCGAGACTGCATCTCAAAAAAAAAGAACGCAAAGTTTTTTTCAGCACACGACTATGGTGGGACCAAGTTTGTAAACATTATCCTGTTTGGCCAAGAGTCAGTGTACCTTTGCCATCTATCCAGTAGACATTGTTTTTCCCTTGAACTGAGCTGTGTGCTGTGTTTTCGCGTCTGCAGGACAAGGTTTATAGCTCGGTGCTGCGGCAGTGCTACAGCATGTACAAGGTAAGCGTGGCGTTCTTTCTCAGAGTCCAGCCACTTACCCCTATCTCTAGGCTCCAGGGTTGTTTAAAGAGAAATCTGTAAATGATTGCAAAGTGACTCTGTATTTGTCTTAGAGAAGAAAATAATGAGGCCTTTGAAACAGGTAGTGAGGTTTATTCCTACATTTATTCAGTAAGTATTGAACTCCCTTCTCTTTTCTCAGCCTTATAGTAGGAATGTGTCCCCATTGATGAAAAAGTGTGTCTATGTGCTCAAGGAACGTACAGAATGCAGATAATTTTATGATTTAAAAGTTTCAGTGAGGCAGGGCACAGTGGATCACACCTGTAATTTCAGCATTCTGGGAGGCTAAGGTGGGAGGATTGGTTGAGCCCAGGAGTTCAGGACCAGTCTGGGCAATATAGCAAGACCCCATCTCTACAAAAAATTTTTATAAAAGTTACCCAGGTATCATGGTGCATGCCTGTAGTCCCAGCTACCTGGGAGGCTGAGGTGGGAGGATTGCTCGCACCTTGGAGGTCGAGGCTGCTGTGAACTGTGATTGTGCCACTGCACTCTACCCTGGGCAACAGAGTGAGATTCCATCTCAAAAAAAAAAAAAAAAAGGATAAAAAGTTTGGTGATTCCATTTATTAACAGAACACTGAAAAATAAAAAAACAGAAATGTGGGTGATATTATGTATGTAAATTGAAACTTCAGGGTAAGTTGAAATTTTTGAAAGATGCCTAGAGCAATTAGGTGGTTTCATAAATAAGACAGCATCACTTAACAGTATTTTTTGTAACTTACATTTTTAACTCAAGTTTTCTCATGTAAATATTCTCTGTTGGAAAGAACTGGGAGATTTAATGAGCTGAATTAATAATCTAAAGGAAAAAAAGAACTTGTTATACTGAAAAAGTGAGCATAGGAAACTGATTTTTTTTCCTGCAATCTTTTACCTCACTAGCTTTTTAATGGTACATTTCTGAAAGCCATGGAAGACGGAGGCGTCAAGCTTCTGAAAGAAAGATTAGAGAAATTCTTCCATCGGGTAAGTATTTTGAATTTCATTTATAACTTTAGTAAGCATTCAGCAGGTTTTTAGAGAAATATAGACAGACAAGTTTGTTTCTTATATACAAAAAACCCAGAACTTGAAAGTGGCAGAGAGCCCGAGACAGACCGTCGCAAAACTGGAGCAGCGAGGAGACGCATGAGGTGTGTGCTCTGGAACCTTCCCTCCAGCTGTGGTGTAAGGCAGAGCTTCCTGCGTTTGCCCGGGGCTCTTAAAGGGTCCTGGAGACATCGTTTGGCCTCCCTGTGTTTTACCTGCATCTGTCCTTCTGGGCTTACTCAGCAGCCATCTTTTGTGTGATAGATTAGTTGATAAGGAAAACTTAATTATTGGAGTTGCACATTCTCAGGGATTGGTTCTGTTCACTAAACGGGCGTAAACTGTCTTGATGTAGGTGAGAGTTATTGGCCTTGACAGACTTTGTCACATTAGCGATTGGGGAGATTTGTTCCAAGTGCTGTCCTCTTTCATTGTAATTGAATTTTGCATGTTTCACCCTACCTTGGCAAGCTCAGTTTATCTTTTTTTTAAAAGGAAACAAAGAGACAGGGTCTTGTCTTGGCTGTTTTGCCCAGGCTGGTTTCAAGCGATCTTCCCTCCTTGGCCTCCCAAAGTGCTGGGGTTAAAGGCGTGAGCCAACTTGCCCAGCCTAGTTTATCTCGAAGCAACAATTCTCAATTTATTTTCTTCTGAAAATACCTTCTGTATCTATTTTTGAATTCGACTTGCTAAAACAGCTTTCATAGCTATTTTTGAATTTTTTTGTTTCTCTGAATTACTTTTCTTTGTTGTTTTGTCATTTTAATGACCACAATTATCCACTCGCATATTATCTCCTGGTTTCTGTTCTTGTCCTCATTTCTCTCTTACCCATCATCATATGGATAGAACTGTTGTCCTGAGTACATATCATTTAGACATGATTTTAGTATAAGATGGCACTCTTGGCTGGGTGTGATGGCTTACGCCTGTAATCCCAGCACTTTGGGAGGCCAAGGCGGGCAGATCTTGAGGTCATGAGTTCGAGGCCAGCCTGGCCAACATGGTGAAACCTCGTCTCTACTAAAAAATACCAAAAAACTAGCTGGGCGTGGTGGCGCACGCCTGTAATCCCAGCTATTCTGGAGGCTGAGGCAGGAGAATCGCTTGAACCCCAGAGGCAGAGCTTGCAGTGAGCCGAGATCGCACCGCTGCACTCCAGCCTGGGTGACAGACCAAGACTCCATCTCGGGGGGGAAATAAAGATGGCACTCTCTGTAGTATTAATGGATAGATCCCTCATTAGGTTAGTCTAATTTGAAGAGCATTAAGGCAGGGAGTTAATTTTTTTTTTTTTTTTTTTTGGGACAGAGTCTTACTCTTGTCACCCAGGCTAGAGTGCAGTGGTGTGATCTTGGCTCACTGCAACCTTAGTCTCCCAAGTTCAAGTGATTCTCCTGTCTCAGCCTCCTGAATAGTTGGGATTACAGGCTACCATGCCCGGCTAATGTTGTAATTTTATTAGAGATGGGGTTTTGCCATGTTGGCGAGGCGGGTCTCAAACTCCTGACCTCAAGTGATGTGCCCGCCTTGGCCTCCCAAAGGGCTGGAATTACAGGTGCGAGCCGCTGTGCCTGGCCAGGAATTAAATACTTGAAAGTGCTAGCTGGGCACAGTGGCTCATGCCTGTATTCCCAGCACTTTGGGACACCTAGACCGAGAATCACGGAGGCCAGAAGTTCAAGACCAGCCTAGGCAACATAGCAAGACTCTGTTTATACCAAAAAAAAAAAAAAATTTTGGCCAGGCGTGGTAGCTCACACCTCTAATCCCAGCACTTTGGGAGGCCGAGGCAGGCAGATCACGAGTCAGGAGATTGAGACCATCCTGGCTAACATGGTGAAACCCCATCTCTACTAAAAATGGAAAAAAACAGCTGGGCATGGTGGCAGGCACCTGTAGTCCCAGCTGCTCAGGAGGCTGAGGCAGGAGAATGGTGTGAACCTGGAAGGCGGAGCTTGCAGTGAGCTGAGATCACACCACTGCACTCCAGCCTGGATGACAGAGCAAGACTCTGTCACAAAAAAATAAACTTAAAGCAGTAAAACACAATACTGAATAAACATTAAGTAGATATGTTTGAACTTTGTATCTTGGAATTGGTACTGAGTTGACACTCAGTCACCCATGTCTTCACCACGGCCTCATTGTTGCGCTGTTTGCTAGTATGTAATTGTACCATAAATGTGAGTCTGACATAAGATTATTTTCAGTTATCAAGGAGCATTATATTCAGTGTACTATTAGTAAATTTTATGCCTTGTTTTTTTTCCACAGTATTTGCAAACGCTACATTTGCAGTCATGTGACCTACTTGACATTTTTGGTGGAATCAGCTTCTTCCCGTTGGATAAAATGACTTATTTGAAAATCCAGTCCTTTATTAACAGAATGGAGGAAAGCCTGAATATAGTCAAATACACTGCTTTTCTCTATAACGATCAGCTCATCTGGTAGGTACACCCCGAGGCATGGTATTAAAAGAAGAAATTAAGATAATAAAAACAGCAGTGACTGGATTGATGACAGGTTGTCAAACAAGAACTTGCAGCAGGGAGGATGGGTAGGAAGCATCTTCATAGATATTGTCAAAATAAAGCAGTGATTATTTAAAGCAGAACTAGGGTGATTTGGGTTCAAATTTCCAAGCAGAGGAGTTTAAAACTGGCTGCATGAAAGATGAAAGGCTGGGCGCGGTGACTCACACCTGTAATCTTAGCACTCTGGGAGGCCGAGGCAGATGAATCACGAGGTCAGGAGTTGGAGACCAGCCTGGTCAACATAGTGAAACCCTGTCTCTACTAAAAATACAAAAATTAGCTGGGCGTGGTGGCGCATGCCTGTAATCCCAGCTACTCAGGAGGCTGAGGCAGGAGAATCACTTGAACCCGGGAGGCGGAGGTTGCAGTGAGCCGAGATGGCACCACTGTACCCCAGCCTGGCAACAGAGAGAGACTCTGTCTCCAAAAAAAAAAAAAAAAAAGAGAAAATGTTCCTATCAAGTAAGGTTTAGGAATCGTGTTTTTATTTTGGAGTTTTTTTTTTCTGAAATGATAAATGTTAAAAGCAGAATTTTTATACCTTTTTTTTTTTTTTTTTTTTTTTCTTGTAGAGATGGGGTTTACTGTGTTGCCCAGGCTGGTCTCAAACTCCTGGCCTCAAGCGATCCACCCACCTCAGCCTCCCAAAGTGCTGGGATTACAGGCATGAGCCACTGCACCTACTTTCTTTTAAAGAAACTAGATTTCTTTTTTTTTAATCCAAGAAATCCAAAGTGTTATATAAACCAGGAAATTACCTGCTATCGTGAAACTAGGTTTGTGTCCTGCAGTAGGAACAACGTGGGCACAAGACTGCCCAGCATATGTGACCCCTGAGAGCTGGGTGGCAACCGAGGTTGTGCACATTTGGCCTAGAGTAGGTGGACAGAAGTCATCAAGGCTTGCAGCTGTTCCGGGACCCTCAAGTTTTATGTTCCCATTGACTAGAGCCCACTTTCTTTCTTTCTTTCTTTCTTTTTTTTGAGATGGAGTCTCACTCTGTTGCCAGGCTGGAGTACAGTGGCGCGATCTTGGCTCACTGCAACTTCCCCTTCCTGGGTTCAAGCGATTCTCCTGCCTCAGCCTCCCAAGTAGCTGGGATTACAAGCATATGCCACCATGCCCAGCTAATTTTTGTATTTTCAGTACAGACAGGGTTTTACCATGTTGGCCAGGCTGGTCCTAAACCCCTGACCTCAGGTGATTCGCCTGCATAGGCCTCCCAAGGTGCTGCGATTACAGGTGTGAGCCACCGCACCTGGCCTAGCCCAGTTTCTTAATTAGGGGTGTGGCCATATGGTACTACTATAAGGTAAATTCAGCTAATAGAAAAGGCAAAACTAGTTCCCCTAAAATTTACCTTCCCTGCCAAAATCTTGTAGCTCCATTTTAAGAAGAGAAACAAGTTACTGTAAAGAAATTTGAATCCAGTTAATAGACAACTTGGTGGGTTTCCACATGAACTTTATCTCCTAGGAAGACAACACAAATTTCAGGTGAAACCCATCTACTTTTTTTTTTGTTTTTGAGATGGAGTCGCTTTCTGTTGCCCAGGCTGGAGTGCAGTGGCATGATCTTGGCTTGCTGCAACCCCTGCCTCCTGGGTTCAAGCAATTCTCCTGCCTCAGCCTCCCGAGTAGCTGGGATTACAGGTGCGTACCACAACACCCAGCTAATTTTTTTGTAGAGATGGGGTTTTACCATGTTGGCCAGGCTGGTCTCGAACTCCTGACCTCAAAGGATCCGCCCACCTCGGCCTCCCAGTGCTGGGATTACAGGTGTGAGCCACTGTGCCCCGCCTCCACCTACTTTCTAATTTGACAAATAGTTTATCAGGAAACCTTACACTGTACTGACTCAGCTATAGTTGCTTTCTGTGATATGTACACAGTGTTACTAAAGTGAAATTCTGCTGTGAAATGTAGGAGATGGGAGGCTAGTTGTGCTTCTGTAGCATCAGGTCTGCAGAGGGATGGCTCCTCCACAGATGGAAATGACAGGAAGTGCTTGCAAGTCACACGCAGCCACGGCGATAGGGAGATGTAGTGTGACAAGCCAGAATCCAGCAGTAGTGGCCCATGGCCTTGTTTCCACCAAAAAGAGAAGGGTAGCTGAGATTCTGATCTCTGGGACAGAACACAAGCCCCGCCATGGGTGCAGACTCCTGAGAGTGAGGAAGAGGGAAGGCTTAGAGCAGAGGGTCTTCCAGGAGCTCATTCTGGGAGACCCTGGAGCCAGAGTGACCAGCAGGGTTGGCCCTTTGAAGCCTGGAGTCACAGGACAATCTGGCGCCCAGCTCTGGGGATCCTGTTGGCATCGTCATCTTGGAATAGCATCTGAGGGGTTGAGCAGGGCACAGCTCTGGTGGCTGCACAGAACTGCTCGGTTGTCACCTCCAGTGTGCTCGTGGGGAAAGGTCAGTCCGAGGAAGTAGCAACAAAAATAACCTTCAAGAAAAACAGCCTCTTACTCCAGGCGCCAACGCTTATTACCTGTCATCCCAGCACTTTGGGAGGCTGAGGCAGGAGGATCACTTGAGACCAGGAGTTCAAGACCAGCCTGGGCAGCATAGTGAGACTGTATCTCTACAAAAAATGCAAAAAAAAATTAGCTGGGCATTGTGATGTGCACTTAAGAGTCCCAACTACAGAGACTACAGAGGTTGAGGCTGGAGAATCACTTGAGCCTGGAAGTTTGAGGTTGCAGTGAGCTATGATAGCACCACTGTACTCCAGCCTGGGTGACAGAGCAAGACCCTGTCTAAGAAAAAGAAAAACAGCACGTTTTGACGGAATTGCTTATTCCAAAGCTGTTATATTAAATATCAAAAAGACTTTTCAGCCAGGCGTGGTGCACATACCTATAGTCCCGGCTACTGGGGAGGAGGAGGCAGAAGGATCACTTGAGCCAGGAGTTACTTGGAGACCAGCCTGGACAATATAATGAGGCTCTGTCTCTACCAAAAAGTGGAAAAAAAAAATTTGTCACAAGCAGAGTATATATTACCCTTATGTATTTACTTAGTATATTGCTTTGATTTTTTTTTTGAGACTGAGTCTCCTTGGCTTGGTTGCCCAGGCTAGAGTGCAGTGGTGTGATCTCAGCTCACTTCAACCTGCGCCTCCCAGGTTCAAGCGATTCTCATGCCTCAGTCTCCCAAGTAGCTGGGATTAGAGGTGTGTGCTATCAGGCCTAGCAAATTTTTATATTTTTTAGTAGAGATGGTGTTTCGCCATGTTGGCCAGGCTGGTGTTGAACCCCTGACCTTAGGTGATCTGCTCACCTTGGCTTCCCCAAGTGCTGGGATTACAAGTGTGAGCTGCCACGCCCGACCACCTTCATGGTATTTCAGTGATCTTGAATAGAAAACCCCCCGATCCAGCCTCATTGTCTGTCTCCTTTTAAAAAACTGGTTCCAGAGTCTGATACCTGCTAGTTTCTCTGTGCTTTTTCCATGTGCTGCTCCTTCCTGCCTCATTTCAGATCAGATGGTTTGCCTGAAAGCTTGTTTTTCTCCTCCTCCTCTTTCTTCACCGAAGATCCGGAGAATTAAAATCCATGTACATTTCTGAGACCTAGGATCACGTTCCCTGTCTACAGCACACCCATATTTTCCCAGGGGACTAGGGGAGAGAATGTGGCATTACCATATAACCCAGGAAGCTAAGAGACATCTGCTCCTAAAATGAAACAGTGTGGCTTTGGAGGTTTCCTGCATAATCCTACACGGAATTCAACCAGAGAGTCCAATCCCTTGTGACTTTTTTTTTCATCTCAAATGGCATGTAAAATACAGGACTGTAGGAGTAGCCTTTTGCAGGTCAGGATAAAGTTGCAGTGCCTGGACTCAAGTTTAACTCTTTACCTTCCTTAACTTCGCGGTCAGGTGGTAAGCCTCTTGATATAATGTTAAAGAAAAAAGCACCAGTAGTCCCAGCTACTCAGGAGGCTGAGGTGGGAGGTTCGCTTGAGCCTGGGAATCGGTGGCTGCAGCAAGCTGTGGTCACACCACTGTAATCCAGCCTGGGCGACAGACGAGACTCATCTCTTGAAAAATGAAAAAAGATGAGGCCAGGCACAGTGGCTCACATATGTAATCCCAGCACTTTAGGAGGCTGAGGCGGGAGCACTGCTTGAGTCCAGGAGTTCGAAACCAGCCTGGCAACATAGCAAGACCCCCATCTCTACATAAAATACAAAAATTAGCTGATGGTGGCGCACGCCTGTAGTCCCAGCTAGTCCGGAGGCTGAGATGGGAGGACCGCTTGAGCCCTGGAGGCCAAGGCTGCAGTGAGCCATGATCGCACCACTGCTTCCAGCCTGGGTGACAGAGCAAGACCTTGTCTCAAAAAAAAAGAAAAAAATTTTTTTTAATAAAAAATGAGCTTTATCCAGGGCTTCAAATTCTTTGGAAAAGTTTGACAAAGTATACCACGTAAATTCAGATTTACCTCAATGCTAAGAATTTTATGTTTAGGAAAAAGGAAACTCATTTTGATCTCAGGTAGAAAAATAGATTGCTTTGAGTTTTAAGTAGCTTTAGACTTTAAAAAGTTAGAATTTATTCTGTGTTACTAAAAATGACTTGAAAAAAAAATTTTTGTTTAATGAGCTTTATCAAAGCAGTGGAAAGACAGAAGACAGTTCCAAACGTTTAACCCAGTGCTTTTCTGTTGTTGCAGGAGTGGATTAGAACAAGATGACATGAGAATTTTATACAAATACCTTACCACCTCCCTTTTTCCAAGGCACATCGAACCTGAGGTATGATGGGTACCATAGCTGCGCACAATTACATCCAGGGGCACAGAGAGGGCAGGTGGAGTGAGATGGTGGTGCATGGGGGCGTTTCTGATCGTTTCTGATGTATGTTTTGTCTTAGTGTGATATTTATGTCACTGTATATCAATTAGCACAGAAAACCACATGCAGCTCTCCTCCAGTATGTGACATTCAGATGTGATACAGAAAGCATCGTTTTGTGTGTCTGTGTGTTGGTTTTTTTGTGTGTGTTTTTGTTTGGTTGGTTTTTGAGACAGAGTCTCGAACTTTCACCTGGGATGGAGAGGTTCAAGCAA
Organism: Pan troglodytes; assembly: GCF_028858775.2. Classification (NCBI taxonomy): domain Eukaryota; kingdom Metazoa; phylum Chordata; class Mammalia; order Primates; family Hominidae; genus Pan; species Pan troglodytes. The sequence goes on from NC_072404.2 coordinate 11,823,834, forward strand.
TTCTCCTTGCCTCGGCCTCCCAAGTACCTGGGATTACAGGCGCCCGCCACCACGCCCAGCTAATTTTTTTGTATTTTTAGTAGAGACAGGTTTCACTATGTTGGCCAGGCTGGTCTCGACCTCCTGACCTTGTGATCTGCCCACCTTGGCCTCCCAAAGTGCTGGGATTACAGGCGTGAGCCACCGCCCCCAGTCCACAAAGCATGTTTTTAAGAGGAGTGAGTCACTGAGTAGAGGAAAATTGGATTTTATTTTACTTTTAATTTATGTATTTTATTTTATTTATTTATTTATTGGGACAGAGTTTTGTTCTTTTCGCCCAGGCTGGAGTGCAATGGTGCAATCTCAGCTCACCGCAACTTCCGCTTCCTGAATTCAAACAATTCTCCGGCCTCAGGCTCCCGAGTAGCTGAGATTATAGGCACCTGCCACCATGCCCGGCTAATTTTTATATTTTTAGTAGAGACGGAGTTTCACCATGTTGGCCAGGCTGGTCTCGAACTCCTGACCTCAGGTGATTGACCTGCGTCAGCCTCCCAAAGTGCTGGGATTACAGGCATGAGCTACTGCTCCTGGCCAAAAAATTGGATTTTAGATCGGGTTCTAGGAACCTTTAAAATGCCAGTGATCTTTAAAACAATCGACCTGTGTAGTCTTTTCCTCTATCGACAGGAGACCTAATTTTCAGTAGATGTTTTAGTGCCTACCTGGCTTTCCACTCTAGTACTTAATTTCCCGGTTTCCTGCAGAGAACTTTTAAATGATATCACTGTGTTCTCCCCAAAGTATTTTCAGAGCTTAACACACAAAAATCATTTTGGCTCAGTTGAACTCACTCTCTTGGCTTGTTCATTCCCTCCCTCTTGTCCTCCCGCTTTCCAAGTTTTTTTTTAAGAGATGAGGTCTCACTTTGTTGACTCAGATGGTCTCAAACTCCTGGGCTCAAGCGGTCCTGTCACCTCAGCCTCCCAAGTAGCTGAGACTACAGGTGTGTGCCACCACACCTGGTTAATTTTTTGTAGAGATGGGATCTCGTCATGTTGCCCAGGCTGTTCTCAAACTCCTGGGCTCAAGTAATCTGCCTGCCTTGGCCTCCCAAAGTGCTGGGATTATAGGCGTGAGCCACCTCACCTGGCCAAAAATTTAAAAACTAGCCAGGTTTGGTCACACATGCCTCTATCAGGAGGCTGAGGTGGGAGGATTGCTTGAGCCTAGGAGTTCAAGGCTATAGTGAGCCATGATCATGCTGCATGCATTCCAGCCTGGGCAACAGAACAAGATCCTGTCTCTAAAAGAAAAAGACAAATGGCATGGAACCAAGTAGTAGATAATGCTGTTTTTCAAAGCTTGGAAAATAAATAAAAAGTCTGATAAGTCATTCTCAACATTAAATGTATTTGCAGTTAGCAGGAAGGGATTCTCCAATAAGAGCAGAAATGCCAGGAAATCTTCAACACTATGGAAGGTAGGACTTCTGTTCTTTGATTTATGATACTGGGTTTTCTTTCTCTTTTTTACTCAGAGTCTGGCTCTGTTACCCGGTGGCAAGATCTCCGCTCACTGCAACCTCTGCCTCCCCAGGCTCAAGTGATTCTCATGCCTCAGCCTCCCAAGTAGCTGGAACTACAGGCATGAGCCACTATGCCTGGCTAATTCATTTTGTATTTTTAGTAGAAACAGGGTTTCATCATGTTGGCCAGGCTGGTCTTGAACTCCTGACTTCAAGTGATCCACCTGCCTTGGCCTCCCAAAGTGCTGGGATTACAGGTGTGATCCACCATGCCTGGCCTATTATCTTTTTGGTAAAGATAATATGGACATTGAAATATCTTTGTGCCATCTGATTGACAGTAATCAACAAAGGAAAGTTTGTTGTTTCCAATGAGTTAAAACTTACTTTAGCATACCCTTTTTTTTTTTTTTTTTTTTTTTCTGAGATGGAGTGTCTCTCTGTCGCTTAGGCTGGAGTGTGGAGTACAGTGGCACGATCTCAGCTCACTGCAGCCTCCATCTCCTGGGTTCAAGCAATTCCCCTGCCTCAGCCTCTCTAGTAGCTGGGATTGCAGGTGCCCACCACCAGAACCAGCTAATTTTTGTAGTTTTAGTAGAGATGAGGTTTTGCCATGTTGGCCAGGCTGCCCTTGAACTCCTGACTTCAGGTGATCCACCCAGCTCAGCCTCCCAAAATGCTGGGATTACAGGCATGAGCCACCACGCCCAGCTGGCATATTCTGATATGGTCTTTGCCAAATAGCAGCTGGCATCAAAAGCAACCGGTGTGTATGAAGTGGGAGTGTGTTCTGTTTCTAGATTCCTGATTCTCATTCACCTCGTTGAATCAAGTCATGTCTGTTCTTGCTTTTAAGATTTCTTACCGGACCCTTGAACCTCAATGATCCAGATGCAAAATGCAGATTCCCCAAAATTTTTGTAAATACAGATGACACTTATGAAGAGCTCCATTTAATTGTTTATAAGGTAACAACTTTTTTCCTTCCAGCGTTAATGATTATGCTGAAGTGGATCTTTCTTGCATGTGTACACGAGTGCATGTGCAAACCTCTTAAATGTTTCTTGGAAAAGATATTGGAAGTTCTGATTATGGTAAAACTCAAAATGGGTGTTCTTCCAGCGTAATAAGTTTATTTTCAGTTCCTTTTAAACAGTTTTGTTATTAGTGAAAGAGGAACTGTTTAAGATTGTGATTTATAAACGTGTGAAGTCTCACGTGCTCTCAAACCAAAGGCTGTCAGAGGTTGGTGCTGCCTGTTCTCGAAATGGCTCTGGATGGGGGCCGTAGCCATGTGTCTGTGCATATGCTGCTTTTGCTCTGATTTTAAAGCTGTGGGCTTGCTAATTCCGTAAGGATCGTATTTTGTTTCTGTCAGGACATGGTCTTGTAAGGATATGTACTCAGGTTGTGTTTCTAATTAAAGGCAGTTTTTGATTCAAGAAAGAAGACGGAGCATGTGCACGTGTTTCTCCTCTTCCTGCCTGAGGCTGTGGAGAAGTTTTCATTTACAAAGGCTCAGAAATGATGCTGTGGGGGAACAGGAAGGAGCGGGATGTGTCAGGATGAGGGAGTCCCGTCCCTCTCTGGAAGGTAGACGGGACTTGTAAACCATGCCTGATAGAGGGCGGTGCCGGAGCAGACCTGGAATACGAGTGGCAACCCTGTGCTAAGGCAAGGACCCACAGCCCTGTGGAAGCCCAGAGAGGCTCCTGACTTGGAGGAGGTCACCTGAGGAGTCAGCGTGGGGCCTGGGCCTGGAAAGGTGGGGAAGGGAAGTGAAGTGTGGCAGAGAGGCCAGTCAGCCTCCCCTTCCCCCATCCTTGCACAGACAGGCCCACGGCTGAGCATCCATCCCTGGGTGACAACTGAGGGTCTGTTTAAAGAAAGGAAACAGTCTGAAGAGACCCAGAGTGGCTAACATGGATGTCTGCCCCTGAGAATGAGGCCCTGCTCATTCTGGCATTTCTTTCTCCCAGACAGAACTGAGACCTTCATCCTACACTCAGAGTGAAGCCTCCATCTCTGGTCAGCCTTCTGGTTCCCTCATTGTTAAATATGGCTGCAAAAACAAAACTAGAGGTCTCGAAAGAAACATGATTCCGAGGACAGACAAGAACTTTAAAAATTAGTATCCACTAATTAGAAGAGTTGTATCTATTAATATAAAATTGAAATGGGCCAGGTGCAGTCCCAGCACTTTGGGAGGCCAAGGTGGGAGGATCACTTGAGGCCAGGAGTTGGAGGCCAGCCTGGGCAACATAGTAAGACCCTGTGTCGACAGGAAAATGTTTAAAAATTAGCCAGGCATGGCAGTGCTCATGTGTAGTCCCAGCTACTCAGGAGGCTGAGGCAGGAGAACTGCTTGAGCCCAAGAGTTGAAGGCTGCAATGAGCTATGATCACACCACTGCATTCTAGCCTGGGTGACAGAGTGAAACCCTCTCAAAAATAATGAAACTGGTATCAACAGTTTCATATCCAGCACCAGACATTATGTGACAGTGGAAGAGAGACTTTCAAAGTTCTGAGAGAAAATGAATTTGAGCATAGAGTTCTTTGCCATGCCAAGCTGTCAACCACAGATAAGACAAAAGAAAGACATTAGCCGGGGCATGGTGGCTCACGCTTATAATCCCAACACTTTGGGAGGCCAAGGTGGGCGGATCACCTGAGGTCTGGAGTTCGAGACCAGCCTGGCCAACATGGGGAAACCCTGTCTACTAAAAATACAAAAAATCAGCCAGGTGACGTGGCGCACGCCTCTAATCCCAGCTACTTCAGAGGCTGAGGCAGGAGAATCACTTGTACCCGTGAGGCGGAGGTTGCAGTGAGCTGAGCTTACGCCACTGTGCTCCAGTCTGGGCAACAGAGCAAGACTCTGTCTCAAAAAGAAAAAAAAAAAAACACGTTAAACATGAAAAGCCTCAAAAAGTTTACCGTCATGCACCCTTCCTGAGGGTGTTACACAGGGTCCCCGTCAGCAGAATAAGTGAGCACACCAAGAAGGAACACTTGGGAATCCAGAACAGTAGTTCTCATGTGTGAGACGGTACAAGGAAATCTTGGGGTGATAAGGCTCTTCAGGTCTGCTGGCGGCACCCCACCTCCAGCACCTCCGTGACAGCAGGAGGAGGGAGGGCTCTAGGGTTCAAGCCGCCAAGATAAAAAGATGTTTCATTCATCACATGGTGTGCTTGAGAGTCACTTAAAGTTGGGCTGTGACAGACTGGCAGGGAAGGGGAGATTGCAGGAAGAGCATACAGAAAGATGTGGTCTGAAAAAGCAAACCAAAATGTTGGAGGTGTAATTCAGAGCAGGAATTGGAGTAGGAAGAATGTCCGTTTGTGTATCGAGTGAAAGTTTGAGACCCCATCTCAAGAAAAAAATCATTCTCCTTTGAATGACCCAGGTAATGACTGAAATCTCCATAACCCTGGTGTGTAATATGCTGTCGGCTGCATTTCTATTTTTAGAGTCAATCTACAGACATATTGTGGGGTGTGATAATGGGATTGTGGCTATGTTAAAGGGTCCTTACCTTTTTCTTAATGACTTTGAGATACAATGCACGTACCATACAACTCACCCTCGTACACTTAAAATGTACAGTTCAGTGATTTCTAGTTGCAAAGTTCATGAGTCTCCAAGACCATCCTCACTTCTGACACCCACTGTGAGTTTGGGAGTCCCGGTGACCACCTTTAGGGTAAGAGTTCGCTAGAAGTACTACAGGACTCAGAAAAGGCTTTCTACAGCAGAACCCCCGAGCCAAAGGCCATGTGTTCCAAAACCCCCGGGAGGTGCCTGAAACCGGGGACAGTACCAAACCCTTCACTTGCTGTGTTTTTTCCTGTACATACATGCCTGTGATAATGTTTATAAATTCAGGACAGTAAGCAATTAATAAGGCTGGGCACAGTGGCTCACACCTGTAATCCCAGCACTTTGGGAGGCCGAGGCAGGCAGATCACTTGAGGCCAGGAACTTGAGACCAGCCTGGCCAGTGTGGTGAAACCCTGCCTCTACTACAGATACAAAAATTAGCCAGGCATGGTGGCATGCACATGTAATCCAAGTTACTCAGGAGGCTGAGTCAGGAGAATCTCTTGAACCTGGGAGGCGGAGGTTGCAGTGAGCCAAGATCGTGCCACTGCACTCCAGCCTGGACAAGAGTGAGACCCCATCTCAAAAAAAGTAATAGTAATCATAATTGGACGATGACACTCTACTGCAATAAAAGTCATGTGAATGCGGTTTGCTTCCCCCTTACCTCAATATTTTATTATACTGTCCCTCTCACGTAACAGAAACCATGGGAAGCAAAACCAGGGAGAAGGAAGAATGGCTGCACTCACAGCTGCGGTTTATTACAGTGGAAGAATACAGGTTAAACTCAGCCCGGGGAAGAGGCGTGTGGGGCAGGGCCCAGGAGCCACCAATGGAAGGACCAGGAGTCCTTCTCTTTGCTTTAGGTTGGTTTGGGTTGGTTTGGTTTTTTGGGTTTTTGTTTTGTTTTGTTTTTTTGGTTTTTGAGATGGAGTCCCACTCTGGTGTGAGCTTCCGGCTGTCCTCTCCCGTTGGGGTCATGTGGACAGCCCAGTGAGTGTTTCCCCATCGAGGATGTGTGGCTGTCTCTATGGAGTGTTGACATCCAGGGAAGCTCACCTGAGCCTCGAGATCCAGAGATTTGATTGGGGATTGGCCACAGAGACACAGCTGGCCCCACATGGCCAGCCTTAGTCTCCAGCCCTCCAGAGGTGGAGCGGGTGCTGTACGGGCTTGGGCTGTAAGGGATATTGGCCTGTAATTTTGTTTTCTTGTGATATCTTTGGGCAATGCTGGCTTGATAAAATGTGTTGGGAAATGTTCCCTCCTATTTTTTTTGGAAGACAGTGAAGAATTGGTGTTAATTCCTCTTTACATGTTTCATAGAATTCACAGTCAAGCTCTCTGCACCTGGGCTTTTCTTTGTGGCAAATTTTAAAGTTAACCATTTATGCCCAGTGTTCCATTATTGGAACACTAAGCTTGTGGGAGTTATTTATATCCTGCTGAAGGTCATTGCCAAGGTCTCATTTTTCACAAAAAAGATTTACAACCTCCAGCATAAATGGGTTAATCTCTATACTTGTTACAGGTTTATTTTGATTTTGTTTCTTCTTGAGTCAGCTTTGGTAGTTTGTGTCTTTCTAGGAATTTGTCAGCTTCAATTAATTTATTTGATTTGTCGGCACGCGGTTTTTCATGGTATTGTAGGTAAAGCCGGATACTCCTTCGTTTTTCCTGTAAAGTCAGTAGTGATGTCTCCTCTTTCATTCCTGGTTTTAGTAATTTGAGTCTTCTCTGTTTCTTGTTGTACAGTCTAGCTAAAGGTTCTTCATACTTCTGGAATCTTCACAAGAAAAAGGAAAAGTTTTTCAATGTTGGTCTTTTCAGAGAACAACTTTTGGTTTCATTTATTTTCTCTATGATTTTTCTCTGTTGAGTTTGTTTCTGCTCTCATGCTTTATTATTTCCTTCCATTTGCTTTAGGTTTGTTTGGGTTTTTTTGTTTTTGTTTTTTTTGAGACGGAGTCCTGCTCTGTCACCCAGGCTGGAGTGCAGTGGCACAGTCTCAGCTCACTGCAACCTCTGCCTCCCAGGTTCACATGATTCTCTTGCCGCAGCCTCCTGAGTAGCTGGGATTATAGGCACACCACCACGCCCGGCTAATTTTTTTGTACTTTTAGTAGAGATGGGGTTTTGCCATGTTAGCCAGGCTGGTCTCAAACTCCTGACCTCAGGTGATCCGCCCACCTCGGCCTCCCAAAGTGCTGGGCTTACAGGTGTGAGCCACCACACCCGGCCCCACTTGCTTTAGGTTTAGTTGATTCCTGTTGTCCAGGATCTTAAGACGAAAGGTCAGGTCACTGATTTGAGATCTTTCTTCTCTTGAGACAGGATCTCGCTCTCGGAAGTGGGAAGAGGTACTGGGGCAGGTGGGAATGTGAGTTCAGGAGCGGAGGCTGTGGCTGGTGGAAGGCGGCCAGCAGAGGAAATAGAATGCTATAAACCATAGAGGAGGAGTGGGGAAGGCAGACGAGGGGTCACACCTGTCATGACATGAGCAGGAAGTCAGTACGATGCCCAAAGAGGATACGTTAAAGAGTTAGGATAACGCTGTGGTCTAATGACAGTGTAAAGGGGTTGCCAGGGAGGAGGGTCAGAGAAGGAAGTCTGTGGCTTTCATCATCAGGCCTGGTGTTCTGCTCAGCCTTTTTTAACCATGCATTGCTTTGATAACTTTTAAACATCTTTGGTTATCTGTGGTCCTGGTTGTTGTAGGTTGCTAGGTCTAATGTCATAACTGTAATTATTTGCTATAATAAAGTGAGACAGGATGATATCCATTTGCTGTCTTTGTAAACTTGTGTCAATGGAAATCGTCACAGAATAATGGACAGTTTCTGCCAATTGTCTATTCTCTCTGGACTATACACAGAGAGACTAGAACAGTGAACCCCTAAGTCCCCATCACACAAGTGAATAAGATTCTGGTCTTCGTTGCTTCTCCATGTTGTGTTGTTGGGTTTGCAAGAGCATTTTAAGTCATCATGTCAGTCACGACCACTTCCCTGTGCCTCTCTGATGAGGACATCAGTGGTAACCTCCCCACTGGCGCTGTCACACCTGACAAGGTCAACAGCACTCCCCTCGCATCATGGAATGGGCAGTCTGTGTCCAGATGGCTCTAGTTGACCAAAAAGCAGCTTCTTACAGTTGACTTCTTCCCATTGACTTTGAACAGATTGTTATTACTCGAAAGTCTCCTTTTTTCCACCATTTCATAACCTCTGGCTTGTTCTGTCTTCCCAGGCCATGAGTGCGGCTGTGTGCTTTATGATCGACGGTGGGTACGCGCCTTTGTCTGATTTCGGCCTAAGCTTTTTGTACTTTGCTGCATCCTATTCTTAAGTGATAAATATGTTTTGGGGGTTTCCGTTGTTTGGGGTGTTTTTGTTGGAGACAGGGTTTCACTCTTGGAGTGCAGTGGCATGATCATAGCTCACTGTAGCCTCGACCTCCTGGGTTCAAGTGATCTTCCCACCTTGGCCTCCTAAGTCGCTGGGACTGCCAGCACACACCGCCGGACCCAGCTAATGTTTTTGTTGTTGTTTGTTTAGACAGGGTCTCACTATGTTGCCCGGGCTGGTGTCAAACTCCTGGGCTCAAGCGATCCCCCCATCTTAGCCTCCCAAAGTGCTGGGATTTCGGGCGTGAGCCCCCACACCCAGCCCATTAAATGATAAATGTGTTGTCATAAGCAATATAGAGGCATAGAGAGGAGCCCTGTTCCCCATCTGGGACCCCCCTGTCTCCTTAACTAGCCATTGCTCATATTTTTTAAGTCCTAGGTTTCCCGCTAGTCAGCAGTAGAGTGTGGGCATCTTTCTGTGCCCCGCCGACTGCAAGCTGGAGACAGCAGTGGTACCTCTCTCGGGGGGGTTCTGAGGATCGAATGAGGTCGTGCCTGTGAAGCACCTGGCCCATGAGTGCTACGTAATGTTTGTCAAATAAACATACGACCTTCTGAGGTCTTTCTGGGGTAGGCAACCGTTTACCACCCCACAGGGTGTGCCTCAGTCAACTTTTCACGGTGAGATAGGTCTTCGCCTTTTTTTCATCTGAAATGTAACCGGTTTTGTATCTTCTGTTTCTCTTCTATTTGAGGAGCAGAAGGGGGCCTGAGCATTCATGGTTTGTTTTCCCAGACCAGTGAAGTTTTCGTTGGAATACTGTTGTTCAGCGTCGCACAGTAAAATGAATCTTACTGGTATTTTTTGTCATGACTTGCCAGCCTCTATCCACCCAACGTTGGATTTTTGCCGAAGACTGGACAGCATCGTTGGGCCCCAGCTCACAGTGCTGGCCTCTGACATCTGCGAGCAGTTTAACATCAACAAGAGGATGTCTGGGTTTGTACTTTGCTTTCGGTTCACTTTCAGGCATCGAACGGCTTTGGAAATACACGTAGTTTTTACTTACAAATACGGGTGGTATTAACAGTCCTGTGTTCTCGTGGACTGTAGAGGATGGTGCCACGTGCCATTCAGGCCTCTGTGTGAAAGGGTCCCGGGACAGTCACCCTGAGCGTTTCTGCCCCACGATGGCAGCTGGGGCGGGACCTTCTGTTAAACCCCCTCCCTCAGCTCCCCCCGGATGGAACGTCCCATTTCCCCAGCCCAGAGTGTTACGTTCACTTGGACAGTGGTCATCGGCGTGGGCTTGGTGTGCACAGACTCAAAGCAGTTTGCCTCTCGTTGTGTGAAAATGTGTGGGGGAAACTGGCTGGGATGTGGGGCACTGGGCCTGGGTACTCAGTCTGGCAGCCTGAAGTGTCTACACTGAGTGCGAGAGGCGGGATTCACTCCTCCGGCTCTCTACACACTGAAATGTCCTTGAATTCTTTCTCCCTGGCTTTTTTTTTTTTTTTTTTTTTTTTTTTTTGAGACAAAGTCTCACTCTGTCGCCCAGGCTGGAGTGTGCAGTGGCCTGATCTTGGCTCACTGCACCCTCCACCTCCCAGGCTCAAGCGATTCTCATGCCTCATCCTCTTGAGTAGCTGGGATTACAGGCGTGCACCACCATGCCCGGCTCCTTTTTGTATTTTTAGTAGAGACGGGGTTTCACCATGGTGGCCAGATTGGTCTTGAACTCCTGACCTCAAGTGATCCACCTGCCTCAGCCTCCCAAAGTGCTGGGATTACAGGTGTGAGCCACCGCACCCGGCCATGCCTATCTTTTCTCAATATAAAATAGTTATTATAAAGAGAAAGTGAGGCGATGGAAAGCACTTTGCGAAGTTGAAGTCCTGCTTTTAAATGGGCTCTCTACACATTTAAGAAGTTACTAAAAGCCTGTGAATTTCTGCATACGCTCATGGTCTTAATGTTCATACGTTGTTTTTGGGGTTTTTTTTTTTTTTTTTTTTTAAGACAGAGTCTCAGTTGCCCAGGCTGGAGTGTGCAATGGTCTGTTCTCAGCTCACTGCAACCTCCGCCTCCCAGGTTCAAGCGATTCTCCTGCCTCAGCCTCCTGAGTAGCTGGGTGCCATCATGCCTGGCTAATTTTTGTATTTTTGTAGAGACTGGGTTTTACCATGTTGGTCAGGCTGGTCTCGAACTCCTGACCTTGTGATCCACCCGCTTCAGCCTCCCAAAGTGCTGGGATTACAGGCGTGAGCCACCGCGCCCGGCCCATATGTTATTTCTGCATGGTCTTGTGTAACCGTGGGCCTCTAAGAGCGCAGAAGCGAGCAAAGGTGAAAGCACCTCTAGGTTTTGTACAACAGTGTGTGGATTACTGCTGTCAACAGCTTACATCTTTGTTGGTTTTTTGTTTTTATTTTTTGAGACAGAGTTTCACTCTTTCACCCAGGCTGGAGTGCAGTGGCATGGTCTCAGCTCACTGCAACCTCCAGCCCCTGAGTTCAAGCAATTCTCCTGCCTCAGCCTCCTGCGTAGCTGGGACTACAGGCGCGTGCCACCACACTCAGCTAATTTTTGTATTTTTAGTAGAGATGGGGTTTTGCCATGTTGGCCAGGCTGGTCTTGAACTCCTGACCTCAGGTGATCCACCCACCTCGGCCTTCCAAAGTGCTAGGATTACAGGCATGAGCCACCAGGCCCAGCCAACAGCTTACATCTTGACAGTGCTGCTGAATCATTGAATCCTTTGGCCGTGAAAATATCAGGTTTTCCTTTGTGAAGGAGGCAAAAGTGAGTTAAATCGGTTTGGATCATGCAGGTTATCAACTAACAGATGGAAAGTGACAAAGTGTAGTGACCATAGAGAACGTGTCACCTGTTTTTTTGTGGGTTTGTTTTTGGAGACAGGGTCTCCTGCTGTCGCCCAGGCCGGAGTGCAGTGGCGCAATCATGGCTCACTGCAGCCTTGACCTCCCAGGCTGTAAGTGATCCTCCTACCTCAGCCTCCCCAGGAGCTAGGACTACAGGTGTGTGCCACCACGCCTGGCTAATTTTTGAATTTTTGGTAGAGGCGGGGTTTCTCCATGTTGCCTGGGCTGATCTCAAACTCCTGACCTCAAGTGATTTGCCTGCCTCAGCCTCCCAAAGTGCTGGCTCCACAGAGTGTTGTGAGGATAAAAGCTTACACCCGATTTAAGTTCCTTGTCTACCCAGACCACTAAATTTACAACTCTTTCCAAACACTTTTTCTTGTCATTATACTTTCCTAAACCTTAGGACACTATGAAAACAAATTCTGGTTTTATAAGAAGTTTCTTTACATGTTCCTGGAAACTGAATCCTCCACGTTCTTTCTTTGCCTGGATGTAGAGTATTTCATGAGTACCCCATTTGTCCGGAGGTCGGATTTCTGGTACCTCCAGCCCTCCAGAACGTGGCTGCTAACCCTGAAGCAAGCAGAGGAGGCCTCTGAGCTCAGGGGCGGGGCTGTGCTCAGGCCCCATCCAGGCCCCAGGGTGGACACTGAGGGTGCAGGGAGGGGAGGGGCCCCAGGAGCAATGAGGCCCAGCTTTTCCCACTAGGTCCCCGAGGAGGTCACAGACTCTGACCTGGGAGGCAGTGTCGTAGCACTGCCTAGTCAGTTTAAGAAATAAAAAGGTATATCCCATTTAAAATGTTCATCAGACTGCAGTGGAAAAGGCGACTGCGTTTTACAGTGATGTCCACTGGGGATGATATGAGGGAAAGCTTCGTTACATAGTGTCATAGGCTTCCCTCATGAGGCAGGTTAATTTCCACAGGACACTCATTCCCCGCACTGCGGGAGGAACGAGATGTTACTCTCCTCAAGCAGGGGTCAGCAGACTTACGGTAAAGGACCCAATAATAAGTATTTCAGATGTCACGGGCTGTGTGTAGATACGTGTTAAAACTACTCAACTATCATTTTGGTGGGAAAGCAGACAGACAACACATGAACATGTGGCAATGGCGAGGTTCCCGTGAAACTTTGTTTAGAAAAAGAGGGCCAGGGCCGGGCGCGGGGGCTCACGCCTGTAATCCCTGCACTTTGGGAGGCCAAGGCGGGCGGATCACAAGGTCAGGAGATCGAGACCATCCTGGCCAACATGGTGAAACCCCGTCTCTACTAAAAATACAAAAATTAGCTGGGCTTGGTGGCAGGCGCCTGTAATCCCAGCTACTCAGGAGGCTGAGGCAGGAGAATCGCTTGAACCAGGGAGGCGGAGGTTGCAGTGAGCCGAGATCGTGTCACTGCACTCCAGCCGGGCGACAGTAAGACTCCATCTCAAAAAAATTTTAAAAGAATCTAGTTGTATCCGGCCGGAGTGCTACTGTCTTGGTGACATGTTTTCACAGGTCTGAGAAAGAACCCCAGTTTAAGTTTATCTACTTCAACCACATGAATCTCGCCGAGAAGAGCACAGTTCACATGAGGAAAACGCCCAGCGTGTCGCTCACTTCCGTGCACCCGGATTTAATGAAGATTCTCGGGGACATCAACAGTGACTTTACCAGGTGATTCCAGCCACTTCTCCAATCAGGCGTCCCCTTTCTAAGAAGAGAAAAGACACAGAAAGTCCCTTCAAAGCCCTTTCCATGGGGTTCAAGTGTGAACCACCTTCATGGGCGCCGCTTCCAAACAGACCCGGGAGCCCTGAAGTCACCGGTTCCCTCGCGCGGCACTCCCTGAGCCTTTTAAATGCCACGTGCGCCCGTTCCATTTCCTGTTCTTGGTTTGGAACGCTTATTCTCACAGTCTGGCCGTATGAGTAACGAACGATTGCATTTTGACACTCGTCTTGCAGAGTGGATGAAGATGAGGAGATCATTGTGAAGGCCATGAGTGATTACTGGGTTGTTGGAAAGAAGTCTGATCGGCGGGAGCTCTATGTTATTTTGAATCAAAAAAATGCAAACCTGATTGAAGTAAATGGTAAGTAGGATTTGGTATTTCAGGAGAATTTGAAAAGTTGTCTTTTCATTGCATTAAGAAACATGGTTAAAAAATAAATAGAACAAATCATGACTGTTGAGATTCTAAGCAGGTGCCTCTGCTCCACATTTGATCCATTTTCTGTTCCTTGGAAAACTATGACAAGACCTTCCTGTAGCACAGGAAACTTGGCAATGGCCAAAAGAAAATTATTTTCTACAACTCTTAAAAAAAAAAAAAAAAGTGACTATATATTAAGAAATGTCCCCCTTTTTTTGGAGACAGGGTCTTTGTCACACAGGCTGGAGTGCAATGGTGCAATCATAGCTCACCACAGCCCCCAACTCCTAGGCTCAAGCAGTCCTCCCACCTCAGCCTCTCGAGTAGCTGAGACCACAGGCATGTATCACCAAGGCATGTGTCACCAGACCCAGCTAATTTCTTTTTTGTTGTTGTTGTTTTTTTTTTTTTTTTTGAAACAGAGTCTTGCTCTGTCGCACAGGCTGGGCTCAAACTCCAGGCCTCAAGTGATCCTCTGGCCTCCCAAAGAGCTGGGATTACAGGCGTGAGCCACCTTGCCCAGCCCCAAATGTCCTTTTTTAATATCCTGTGATAAAAACATATCTTTTGTAGGGAGAAGCTGCCAGGTTCACGTAGCCGTTTACAAGTATCCCTCTGTACACAGGCAGGAGGAGGCAGACATTTTCTCCTGCCTTCCCGCCAAAGCGGCCAGCCTTGCCCACTGCACGGGGCGACCCGGCAGCTGCTGTGCTGATAGCTCGGCTGCCCTGGAGACAGGGGACCTCACCTCGGCAGAGCTGCCCCCTTGGGAGATGCCCCACGTGTACACTGTGTGGAAATTCAGTGTAAGCGTTTTTTTCCCCTTGTATCTTCTCGGGCATACTACATTTTTCTCTTTATTAGTAATACTTGTGTTAGTCATTGTGCGCATCAGAAACATGAGTTAATGCAAGCCTGACCTAAACTGTGAATGTGGTAAGATCAAAATCCTGACCCCTCTGCGGAGCACTTGGTCTGCAGCTCAAGGTTGCTGTGCGTTTCTTTGTTGTTCCATTAGTTGTCCCAGGATGACAACCTTGTGCTTGGTGTGTGTCACCAGCCTTGTGCTTCTAACCCCCTCCCCTGGGTGTCCCGGGCACTTTGCAGTTTCTCAGGCCCCGGGCAGCAGTGTTGATAGGCTCAAAACTCCTGAGGCCTGGTAGGTTTTGTAGGTGGTTTTTTCCCCTCTTCTACTTGTTAACATTTCTTGGCTGGGCACAGTGGTTCATGCCTGTAATCCCAGCACTTTGGGAGACCAAGGTGGGCGGATCACTTGAGGTTAGGAGTTCGAGACCAGCCTGGCCAACATGGCAAAACCCTGTCTCTACCAAAAAATGCAAACATTAGCAGGGCGTGGTGGTGTGCACCTGTAGTCCCAGCTACTTGGGAGGCAGAGGCTGCAGTGAGCTAAGATCACACCACTACACTCCAGCCTGGGTGACAGAGTGAGACCCTGTCTCAAAAAAAAAAAAAAAAAAAAAAAATTCTTGCCTAGTCTTCTGGGATTTAAGGTCAAAATCAATGCAAATGTCTCTTCCTAATTTTACCCAAGAAGAATTTAATTATATATCATGTAACCTTTTAAGTGACTGCCTCCTCCTTCCTCACTGTTGTGTCCTTGTTGCAGAAGAGGTCAAGAAACTTTGTGCAACGCAGTTCAACAACATCTTCTTCTTGGATTGACGGATGACGGCTCACCGAGAGCTTATCTAAAAACCACTCTGCAAACATGTGGTCACATGCAAGTTAGTGGTCATATGACGGACTGCATTCAGGACAAGGGTAAAGCAATACTTGCTTTGAAGAATCACATTTCGACTCGGTCTGCTGATCTGAGGTTTTTAGATTTTAAATATTTATGTGGAATTAATTAAAGGTAGTTGGCTATATTGCTATCATTTCATTCCTTTGACATTATGTGAATATTTTACTGGAAAATAAGACTAATAAATTGTTAAAAGTTTTTAAAATTCTGGTTTGGTGTTGAGTCTCCTGCTGCCTATTTATAGATTACACCGGCCACCAGGTCTGTGACCCAGGCTGGAATGCAATGGCTCACTGCAGCCTCAACCTCCTGAGCTCAAGCAATCCTCCCACCTCAGCCTCCCAAGAAGCTAGAACCACATGTACACACCACCACGGTCGGCTGATGTTTTAATTTTGCAGAGATGGGGGTCTCACTATTTTGCCCAGGCTGGTCTCGAACTCCCGTAATCCAGCCACGTAGGAAACCTGAGATGCAGTGGGCCAGGGGGTATGTTAAAACACTGCAACGAGTTCAGTGCTAAGAACTGTAATGCTCAGGAAATCTTACAGCACGTGCCGTCCTCAGCCTGTGTGTGTGTCCTCGTGTCTCTCTACTTTTTCTTCTTCTTGCTGGTGATGGTCTTGCTGGATGGGGACACGGTCACATCCTCCTTGGGAGGGTCCAGTATGAGATGGGAGGATGACACGTCTGCCGGCTCCTTGATCACTGTGATGTCCACCTCATAGTCATGTCTCTTGGTATAAAGATAAAGATATTCCTCTTCCTCTCTCAAGATAAAGATATTCAGCCTAAAAGCAAACATGAGAAGGTGGTAGCTTTTTTTTATCCCCCTCGAAACTGCAAAACCAGTTTTATGCTATTTATAGTATACAGCCCTTCATACCTGCATTTCAACAGCATGTGTAAACAAAACTAAGTTGCTACACTTTGCCTGAAATAACTGATGCCATGTCGACACAGTCCAAAATAAACTTTTTATCTATCTATGAAAAGAAAATTTTTTCTCGAGACAGAGTTTCGCTCTTGTTGCCCAGGCTGGAGTGCAATGGTGCAATCTCGGCTCACTGTAACTTCCGCCTCCCGAGTTCAAGCGATTCTCCAGCCTCAGCCTCCTGAATAGCTGGGATTATAGGCTTCCGCTACCACGCCCGGCTAATATTTTGTATTTTTAGTAGAGATGGGTTTCACCAGGTTGGCCAGGCTGGTCTCAAACTCCTGATCTCAGGTGATCC
This sequence comes from Pan troglodytes, assembly GCF_028858775.2. Classification (NCBI taxonomy): domain Eukaryota; kingdom Metazoa; phylum Chordata; class Mammalia; order Primates; family Hominidae; genus Pan; species Pan troglodytes. Next base: position 11,840,328 of record NC_072404.2, read on the forward strand.
ACCCACCTCGGCCTCCCAAAGTTACATATATATATATATATGTGTGTGTGTGTGTGTGTGTGTGTGTGTGTTTGAGATAGGGTCTTACTGTGTTGCCCAGGCTGGAGTGCAGTGGCACAAACAGATCACTGCAGCCTCAACCTCCCAGGCTCAAGCAATCCTCCTGCCTCAGTCTCCAAAGTAGCTGGGACTACAGGCGCCTGCCACCACATCTGGCTAATTTTTGTATTTTTTGTAGAGATGAGGTCTTGCTGTATTACCTAGGCTGGTCTCAAACTCAAGTGATTCTCCTGCCTTGGCCCCCCAAAGTGCTGGGGTTACTGGCATGTGCCATGATGCCCAGCCCATTTGGGGATTTTATGGAAGGTCCAATATGTAGACCTGATTAAGTCACTGGCTATTAGTTATTGAACTCAATCTCCAGCCCCTCTCCCTTCCTGGGAGGTTGGGCTGGAGCTGAAAGTCCCAACCCTCTAATCTCGTGGTTGGTTTCCTGGCAACCAGCTCCAGCGAGAAGCTATCGAGGGCCCCTCCCCTGGCTACCAGTCATCTCAACATAGACAGTCATTACCCCAAAGAGTCCACAGGTTTTGAACTCTTGGGTCAAGAACTAGAAAACAGCTGCATGCAGTAACTCACCCCTGTGACCTCAGCACTTTGGGAGGCCGAGGCTGGCAGATCACTTGAGGTCAGGAGTTCGAGACCAGCCTGGACAACCTGGTGAAACCCTGTCTCTACTAAAAATACAAAAATTAGCCAGGCGTGGTGGTGCATGCTTGTAATCCCAGCTACTCGGGAGGCTGAGGCAAGAGAATCGCTTGAACCCGGGAGGCGGAGGTTGCAGTGAGCTGAGATCATACCACTCCACTCTAGCCTGGGTTACAGTGAGACCCTGTCTAAAAAAAATAATAAAACTAGAAACTAAGACCAAATATTAGAACAAAGGATGCTCCCATTATCCCATTACTCAGGAAGTTACAAAGGCTTCAGGTGCTCTGCCAGGAACAGAGACCAAATATTCATTCCTTTTTATGTCAACGATGCCCATAGGAAATTACAGCTTGTCCGGAAAGCACTTGGTCCTGATGCGTTCTGGCAGCTGCGGAAGACAGGAAGAGAGAGAGCAGCTGGGGAAGGAGAGGAGGGACCTCATAAGTTACCTTGCTTCCAGTTCGTCATCTTCCATCTTCCGCTGCTGGGCCTGTGCTGTGCTACGTAACCTGTCTGCCCTTATTTTCTCCTTGATAGCTTCTTCACGTTTATACGCGTGAAAGAGCGTGTTCACAAAGAAGACGTACATATTATTGACCCACGTGTTGAACTCTTCCTTTCGATCATCCTTGGGTCTCTCATACTTCTCTGGAATAGAGTTTCATGAAGCTGAACATGAATACAATCCTGCTGTCAATTGGGGGTCTGTGTGCTTTTTCTCGTTCTAGCCTCCCTGGGGTGGGCCCCCTTCTCCTCGGCCAGGAGAGGGGAGAGGAGTAAGGATGCTGCTTCCATGACCACCTGGAACAAGGCAGGGGCTCAGCAGACCCTGGCTGGGATTGTCAGCCTTCCCTTTGAGTTTCCTGCTACCTTGTTTTTTCTTTTTTTTTTTCTTTTTTTTTTTTTTGGAGACAGAGTCTCACTCTGTCACCCAGGCTGGAGTGCAGTGGTGTGATCTCTGCTCACTGCAACCTCCACCTCCTGGGTTCAAGCGATTCTCATGCCTCAGCCTCCCGAGTAGCTACAGGCGTGCACCATCACACTCGGCTAATTTTTGTATTTTTAGTAGAGATGGGGTTTCACCATGTTGGCCAGGCTGGTCTCGAACTCTTAACCTCACGTGATCCACCCACCTCGGCCTCCCAAAGTGCTGGGATTACAGGCATGAGCCACTGCGCCTGGCCACCTCTTTTTTTTTCTATCTTAAGAATTTGGGTTTTCTGATATTTTAATTTTCCATGTTTCAAGAATAAAAAAACTCGTTTCTCTTGCTTTTTTTTTCTTTTTTTTTTTTTTTTAAAGACAAGCTCTCACTCTATGGCCCAGGCTGGAGTGCAGTGGCATGACCATGGCTCACTGATGCCTGGAGGAACTCCTGGGCTCAAGTGATCCTCCCATCTCAGCCTCCCTAATAGCTGAGAATACAGGCATGCACCACCACACGAGGCTAATTGTTTTAAGTATTACTGTGAGACAAGGTCATGCTCTGTCATCCAGGCTGGAGTGCAGTGGTACCATCATGGCTCACTGCAGCCTCCAACTCCTAGGCTCAAATGATCCTCCCACCTCAGCCTCCCAAGTAGCTGGGACCACAGGCGGGTGCCACCACACCCAGCTAATTATTATAGAGACAAGATTTCGCTATGTGGCCCATGGTCTCAAACTCCTGAGCTCTAGTAATCCTCCCATCTCGGCCTCCCAAAGTGCTGGGATTACAGGCATGAGCCTCTGCACCCGGCCTAGGTCTTGGGGACAAAATATTCGAAACCTTTTATTTATTCAGAGTTTGAAACCCCTTTAGAGACAAAGATAGCTGTGTACCCAAGTGAATCCTCTCTCCTAGAGAACTAGACAACTGGTTACTCTCACAAATGTAATTTCCTAGTAGTTATAGTTATCCCTCTCTATCTTTCTTGTCCAGGCTAAAGAATCTCTAAATCTTAAACTACCACAATTTTTTCCATATTTTCAAGCAATTCTGGTTATCTATTCACTTGGAAGATTTTAAAATTCAGAGAATCAAATTATACGCAATCCAGGACTCTAAGGTCGGAACAAGACTGAATGTGAAGGAAGATTCCTTTTTGTTGGTTGGAGACAGGGTCTCGCTCTGGCACCCAGGCTGGAGTGCAGTGGTGCAATCACAGCTCACTGCAGCCTCGAGCTCCTGGGCTTAAGCAGTCATCCTGCCTCAGCCTCCCAAGCTGCTGGGACTACAGGAGTGTGCCACCATACCCGGTGAATTTTGATATTTTTTTTGTAGAGACGGGCTCGCTATGTTGCCGAGACTGGTCTCAGACTCCTGGGCACAAGTGATCCTTCTGCCTTGGCCTTCCACAGTTCTGGGGTTACAGCTGTGAGCCACTGCACCTGGCTGCAAGATTGTCTTATGTTCATTCATGAACTCTCAACTAGACACCCACAAGCTGGAGGACAGTAAGTCACGGCTGCCACATGCAATAATCAGACGAAATGGTACTGGAAGGGATGCCACGTGGGTCAAGGGGGTCCTTGACAAGAGACAGGGCAGGAGCCACAGGACTGGTGACTAGCACACGGGACTTAAAGGAACAACCAGAGAAATCCAGGACAAAATCCAGTTGGAGCTGGGACTAGAGATCACGTCCCTGCTCATCAGATCAGCAGGAAAACACATTAGCTGGGGTTCCATTTTCAGTTCTATTTCTGTTACAGGAACTGTGCGTCTTGATTACGGCACCGCAGGAATGCCCTGTCTCTGCTGGGATGCTGAGCTCTGTGGGAGAAAATGACACAACCCACAGATTTGCACCAGAGGGAAAAGAAACCTAGGATGACGAGGGGTCACAGAGGCCGAATCTCTGTGAAGAGTATTTCAAGAAGCTGACGCTTTTCCTGACTGTGGAGAGATCGGTTCAAGTGACAGCAGGATTCCTGGCGGTGGCAACACGGAGTCACTGCTGATGAAAAGGGGCCTTCAGTGGCCTGGGGAGGGCAGTGCCACGTGGAGCAAAAGCTAAGGGACACACAGGAGAGGTCCTGGAGAAGGTGAGCACGTACACAGCCCCCCAAGAAGCCTAGCAGCAAAGGTGAGCATGTACACAGCCCCCCAAGATACCTAGCAGCAAAGGTGAGCATGTACACAGCCCCCCAAGATGCCTAGCAGCAAAGGTGAGCATGTACACAGCCCCCCAAGATGCCTAGCAGCAAAGGAGCAGGGAAAGAAAGTGGGATCTAGAGGGGAAAGTGGGAGAAGAGATTTTCCTTTTTTCCTTTTTTTTTTTTTTTTCATATGGAGTCTCACTGTCACCCAGGCTGGAATGCAATGGCATGGTCTCAGCTCACTGCAACCTCTGCCTCCTGGGTTCAAGCGGTTCTCCCACCTCAGCCTCCCAAGTAGCTGGGACTACAGGCGTGTGCCACCACACCTGGCTAATTTTTGTATTTTTAGTAGAGACAGGGTTTCACTATATTGGTCGCGCTGGTCTCAAACTCCTGACCTTGTGATCTGCCTGCCTCGGCTTCGCAAAGTGCTGGGATTACAAGTGTGAGCCACCATGCCCGGCCAGGAGAAGAGATTTTCCTAACTGGGCATATGCAGCACATGTGTGCCGATGGGAATGATCCATTGGAGGAGGAGTAACGGGAAACGACAGGCACTGTAGAGGGGGATACACAGGGGAGGCCTTTGAGAGGACAAGGGCCCAGGATGGAGCCTGTAAAAGTCCACCATTGAGTGGGTGGCCGGCCATAGAGAGACGCCGTCAGAAAAGGGGGAGGGCCAGGCGCGGTGGCTCACACCTGTAATCCCAGTGCTTTGGGACGCCAAGGCGGGAAGATCACTTGGGCCCAGGAGTTCAAGACCAGCCTGGGCAACATAGCAAGACCCCATCTCTTTAACAAACAAAAAAAGACCAGGCGCGTTTGGGCTCATACCTGTAACCTCAGCACTTTGGGAGTCAAGGCGTTCAGATCCAGGAGTTCTTGGATCCAGGAGTTCAAGACCAGCCTGGGCAACAGAGCAAGAACCCACCTCTTTAAAAAAAAAAAAAAAAAAAAAAAAGCCCAGGGGCGGGTGGGCTCACACCTGTAATCTCAGTACTTCAGGAGGCTGAGGCAGGCAGATCACCTGAGGTCAGGAGTTTGAGACCACCCTGGCCAACATCATGAAACCCCGTCTACTAAAAATACAAGGTGCAGTGATGGGTGCCTGTAATCCCAGCTACTAGGGAGGCTGAGGCAGGAGAATCACTTGAACCCAGGAGGTAGAGGTTGCAGTGAGCTATGATGGCACCACTGCACTCCAGCCTGGGCAAGAAAGTAAAACCCTGTCTCAAAAAAAGAAAAAGAAAAGAAAAAAGGGGAAACACCAGGGCTTGTTTAATCATGGAAACAAGGCCACGTGCAACTGGCAAGGCCAGCAGAGTAACAGCAGAAAATTCCCATGACATTGATCATCATTGGATGACCCTGAGAAAACGAGAGGCGTGAGGTTGAAAGTTCACACAGACACAGCTGAGGAATCAGACCAGAGGGAGGAAGTGCAGTCAGCAGACAGAGAGGCCTCAAGAGCGATCTTCCCAGGATAAAGGAAAACATAATAAAACAGGAGGATGAGGAAGTGAATAAGGGTTGTATGTTGTTTTTAATTTGAGCACCTTTAAAAATCCTAGAGAATGAGACCCTTGAGAGAGAAAAGTTGCCTGTAAGAAAACAATATAGTCAACAGCATCAGACTCTGAGATGGGCGTGCAGGGCCCAGGGGAGGCCCAGCTGTCCCATACTGGCATCTGCCCTAACAGACTGAGTCAGCACAGCAAGGTCACGCCTTGAACTTGAACTCCAAACCAGGGAGGAGAAACAGAAGCAGCTGTACCAGCCTCATTATTTAAAAAGATGGTTGTGCTGGATGTGGTGACGCCTACTTGTAATCCCAGTTACTCGGGAGGCCGAGGTGGGAGGATCACTTGAGCCCAGGAGTTCAAGACCAGCCTGGACAACATAGCGAGACTCTGCCTCTAAGAAACTAAAAATTAAAAAAAGATGGTTGTAAAACAGTATAGACATTATATAATTCATAAGCAACAGTTTGTAAATATTAAGGTTCTACAATTAAAATACTCACCGCTCTCAGATGAGAAAAAGGTGATCCCTTTTCCAGTCGATTTAAAATTCATTTTGGAGACTCTTTCATCACTTACAGACTTCTTGATCTTGGGCTTTTGCATTTAAAAAAAATCATAAAGCAAAATATTACGTTTACATCATTATGGGGTTAAAACCGCTTTTTTATACTTTAATTAATTAGAATATTATTAATGAGGCTGTTCTCCTTGAGCTAATTTGACTTTAATTTGACTTTTTTTTTTTTTTTTTGAGACAGAGTCTCGCTCTGTTGCCCAGGCTGGAGTGCAGTGGCGCGATCTCGGCTCACTGCAGCCTCCACCTCTCGGGTTCCAGCAATTCTCCTGCCTCAGCTTCCCTGGGTAGCTGGACTACAGGCATGCGCCACTACACCAGCCTAATTTTTGTATTTTTAGTAGAGACGGGGTTTCACCATATTGGCCAGGCTGGTCTCGAACTCCTGACCTCAGGTGACCTGCCTGCCTCGGCCTCCCAAAGTGCTGCGATTACAGGTGTGAGCCACCACACCCAGCCAATTTGACTATTTTAACCTGAATAAAATATTAATATTTATATTATTGATGAAATGAATAACAGAATTATGGCATTTACTGAAAGTCTCTCAAAAAAAACCCCAAAAACTTGAAAATGTCACCTGGGTCTGTTGGTACAGTATTTATTGTATAAAATTAACGATACCGGCTAGGCGTGGTGGCTCATGCCTGTAATCCCAGCACTTTGGGAGGCCAAGACAGGTGGATCACGAGGTCAGGAGATCGAGACCATCCTGGCTAACATGGGTGAAACCCCATCTCTACTAACAACACATTAGCCGGGCGTGGTGGTGGGTGCCTGTAGTCCTAGCTACTCAGGAGGCTGAGGCAGGAGAATGGCGTGAACCCGGGAGGCAGAGCTTGCAATGAGCCGAGATCCAAGATCGCACCACTGCCCTCCAGCCTGGGCGACAGAGCGAGACTCTGTCTCAAAAAAAAAAACAAAATTTAACCATACTTAGACTCATATATTAATGGCTTTAATTATTATTACATTTTTTGAGACGGAATCTCACTCTGTTGCCCAGGCTGGAGTGCAGTGGTGTGATCTTGGATCCCGGCTCACTGCCACCTCTGCCTCCCAGGTTCAAGCAATTCTCCTGCCTCAGCCTCCTGAATAGCTGGGATTACAAGCACCTGCCACCAGGCCTGGCTAATTTTTATATTTTTTTTAGCAGAGATGGGGTTTCACCATGTTGGCCAGGCTGGTCTCGAACTCCTGACCTCAAGTGACCCACCCACCTCGGTCTCCCAAGGTGCTGGGATGACAGGCGTGAGCCACCGCGCCCGACCTAACGGCTTTAATCACCACGTGTATGCCCTAACCCCCATATTTCTACCTCCAGCTGGAGTTTGCCCTTGAACTCCAGTCTTGCCTCCAGCCATGCTACTTGGGCATCAGTTCAGGCACCTTAAGCTTAACTTCTCCAAAATCAACCACTTAATTTTGCTCCCAAAACTCAGCCCCCTGCCTACATCTTCCACATCATCATAAATGGCAACTCCATTCTGCCAATGCTCAGCCAAAAAATCTTGGACTCATCTTTGCCTTCTCTTTCCCTGTCAACCCCTGCACCCTTCAAAACACCTCAGACCTCAGCCCACCTTAGTCCCAGTCACCATCACCTCCCAGCGGGATGGTTCCAAGAGCTTCCTCACTGGTTTGTCAACAGTGAAGCCACAGAGCCTCCTGACACCTCTGCTCAGATGGTGTCCCATCCCATCCCACTCACCCAGAATAAACGCCAGGACCCCACCCCGGCCACATGCCCTTCCTGTCACTTAGACCTCGTAAGTGGGAAGAAGCATAGCTTGCGGTAACCGGTGCTAATTCTGGAGTTAAAGTGCCTGGGCACAAACCCCCAGCTCCATGCCTTACTGGTTATGCAGCTGTGGCCAAGCTATTTAACCTTCCTGGGCCTGGGTTCCCTCCTAGAGAGAATCACAGTACCTGAAGGTCATGGGGATGCGGAGCTGGTCCCTGGGGACAGCTCGGCGCCTGGTAAACACCCATAAACGCTATTACTGCTGTTCACTTGCTGCCGTGTCCCCTCCTCACTGGAAAGTAAAGCCCATGAGGGCGTGGGTTTCTGTTCACTGCTAGGGCCCCAACGCATGGAAAAGAGCTCTTCGCAGAGCAGGCACTCGGTAGCGGGTGTCTCTACACGGTTAGAGACAAACCTCTGATTTCCTTATTTTGTTAACATCACGCGAGAGTTCTAACTTGCTGGAAGATGACCTGGCACTGTCAGAGTGAGCAGCATCCGATTCGTGGCTCATGACCGCGCTGAGACTCTTGTTCGGGGCATCCTAAGCAAGAACAAACACACGCATCAGAGGGCTTCTGGTTTCCATAGAGATCCACACAGGCATACATACACGCACACACGCAATATTTTAATGGGCTGTAACTGATTTACAATGAACTACACATAAACTGTACCCTTTGATGTGTTTTCACACATCTATACCTGTGAAACCATCGCCTCAGTCAAGACAGTGAACCGAATCAGGCACAGTGGCTCCCGCCTGTAATCTCAGCACTTTGGGAGGCCAAGGTGGGCGGATCACCTGAGCCCAGGGGTTTGAGACCAGCCTGGGCAAGAGAGCAAGACCCTGTCTCTAAAAAAAATAAATAACAGGGCAGGCGGCTTCGCTCATGCCTGTAATCCCAGAAGTTTCAGAGAATGAGGCGGGCGGATCACTTGAGGCCGGGAGTGCAAGACCAGGCTGGCCAACACGGTGAAACCCTGTCTTTACTAAAAATACAAAAATTGGCCAGGTGTGGTGGTGCGCACCTGTAATCCCAGCTGCTCGGGAGGCCAAGGCAGGAGAGTCACCCTGAACCTGGGAGGCAGAGGCTGCAGTGAGCCAAGATTGTGCCACTGCACTCGAGCCTGGGCAACAGAGCAAGATTTTGTCAAAAAAAAGAAACACACACACACACACACACACACACACAGTGAACTTTTAAGTACCCAGCCTGATGCCCCTCATGGATGCGAAGGCTTCTCTACGCTGGCGACTGGAAATGCAAACTACTCCCAGCTCCTCATGGATGCGAAGGCTTCTCTACGCTGGCGACTGGAAATGCAAACTACTCCCAGCCCCTCATGGATGCGAAGGCTTCTCTACGCTGGCGACTGGAAATGCAAACTACTCCCAGCCCTGCGTGAGTCCTTGAGGTCCCTCCCCTTCTTCCTGGCTGCTCTTCCCTTAGGTTCCAGCTGTTCCCTCACATGCGTGCACACTCAGCTGACGGCTCAAGGGGAGCCTTCTGCACATCTCTGGAGCTTGCTGTCCCTCTTCATAGCACGCTTACCTCTGTGGAACAGAATTCTACCTTTGCCTCCGCAAATTACTAGAGCGTGTGAAACCACCGTGAGCTGAGCAAGAAGGACCAGCTTTGATAAGTTTGAAGCTGAGCCTCTCTCTGATCTCTAAATCACATTCCCAAATTGTTGGTCAAAAGGGAGCAGTGATTCCCTTGGAGCATGACATGAACGTTCAGTTTCCAGTGTCTTTTTAGTAGAGATGGGGTTTTACCATGGTGGGCCAGGCTGGTCTCGAATTCCTGACCTCAAGTGATCCGCCCACCTTGGCCTCCCAAAGTGCTGAGATTACAGGCGTGAGCCGCCGTGCCTGGCCTGGGTGTCCATGCTTGTGAGCAAGCCCTGGGGACCTGGTTAGCATCCCACACACACTCAGGAACTATTCGACACATCTGCTCCTGAGCAGGCTTTCCACTCTTAGAAACACTGGATCCGTATAACGAAACATCTCCTAGTAAAACACCTCTGATTTTCTAAAGTGTGGTCTAGCGGCCCACCCAGCATGTCGGTATGCACTCTCCCCTTCATCAGCAACTCTCTGCTGTGGCTAGGAGTCCACTTCCTGGATCATGGCCAGGAAACACATTTTCCCTAACTTAAAAAAATCTATATACACTTCCAAAATGTGAAAAAGACATCTTGGCCGGGCATGGTGGCTCACACGTGTAATCGCAGCACTTTGGGAGGCTGAGGCAGGAGGATCACTTGAGCTCAGGAGTTTGAGACCAGCCTGGACAACATGGCAAAACCCCATCTCTACAAAAAAATACAAAAAGGCCAGGCACAGTGGCTCAGGCCTGTAATCCCAGCACTTTGGGAGGCCGAGGCAGGCGGATCAACTGAAGTCAGGAGTTCGAGACCAGCCTGGTCAACATGGCGAAACCCCGTCTCTACTAAAAATATAAAAAATTAGCCAGGTATGGTGGCACACGCCTGTAATCCCAGCTACTCAGGAGGCTGAGGCATGAATCACTTGAATCCAGGAGGCGGAGATTGCAGCGAGCCGAGATCGTGCCACCACACTCCAGCCTGGGCAATAGAATGAAGCTCTGTCTCAAAAAAAAAAAAAAAAATTAGCTGGGTGTGGTGGCACATGCCTGTAGTCCTAGCTACTCAGGAGGCTAAGGTGGGAGGAGCGTGTGAGCTCAGGAGGTCAAGGCTACAGTGAGCCATGATTGCACCACTGCACTCAAGCCTGGACAACAGAGTGAATCCCTGTCTCAAAACACATAAAAGAAAATTTTAAAAGGAAAATGGAAAGACTTCTTAAATTACTTTCTGGAAGGGTTAGTAAAGCCAAGATAGTTTTGATGATGGTTTAACCATTCCAGAATAAAGCCATTCCTTGCTTTGTAATTCTTTTTGTTTGTTTGGTTTTTTTGTTTTGTTTTGAGAAGTCTTGCTCTGACGCCCAGGATGGAGTGCAGTGGCACAATCTCAGCTCACTGCAACCTCCACCTCCTGGGTTCATGCCATTCTCCTGCCTCAGCCTCCCCAGTAGCTGGGACTACAGGTGCCTGCCACCACGCCCGGCTAATTTTTTTGTAGTTTTAATAGAGACGGGGTTTCACCATGTTAGCCAGGATGGTCTCGATCTTCTGACCTCGTGATCCGCCCGCCTCGGCTTCCCAAAGTGCTGGGATTACAAGCGTGACCCACCGTGCCCAGCCCTCCTTACTCTATAATTCTAAGATTACCTAATTCTAAGATATTATGTGTTACCTGATTTAGTATTGTATAAATAGTTTCATGTTTATTTCCAGACACATCATCAGCTGGAACATTTGTATAGGATTTAGTCATTTGGTCAGTAACACAGATGAATGCAAAGCTTAAGAGAGCTTCAAAGAATTCCAGGAAAACCAGCTGAAATAAAATAAAACACAGAGAGTTTCCATCATTCTGACACACCTGGAGACAGAGCATTGATTGACTGGTGTTCATTATTTCCTGATATCTGAATATGCACGTTTGCGCACACACACACAGACATGCAGACATGTGCACAAAGACACACACATGCACACACACGCACAGACACGCACACAGACACACACACACATATATTAGGTACTTGTGTTCAGACTGCTTTCAATCAAATCTTGGTTCTTAGGCTGGTCACAGTGGCTCACATCTGCAATCTCAGCACTTTAGGAGGCTGAGGCAGGAGCATCATTTGAGCCCAGGAGTTTGAGACCAGCCTGGGCAACACAATGAGACCCGTTCTGTACAAAAAAAAGTTTTTAAAAAATCAGCTGAACGCTGGGTACGGTGGCTCATGCCTGTAATCCCAGCACTTTGGGAGGCCGAGGCAGGTGGATCACGAGGTCAGGAGATCAAGACCATCCTGGCTAACATGGTGAAACTCTGTCTCTACTAAAAAAAATAAAAATAAAAAAAATTAGCCCGGCGTGGTGGCAGGCGCCTGTAGTCCCAGCTACTCGGGAGGCTGAGGCAGGAGAATGGCGTGAACCCGGGAGGCGGAGCTTGCAGTGAGCAGAGATTGTGCCACTGCACTCCAGCCTGGGCAACAGACTGAGACTCCCTCTCAAAAAAAAAGCATCAGTGAAAAGGCTAATGAAAAAAAGAAAAAAAAATCTTGGTTCTTTGTCCTTGGTATCCATGGCAAAACCAGCAGCCTGAATTGGATCTCTACCATTTGTGATGGCTCTTTACAAACCTCAGGTTCAAAGTTGCTGTCAATTCCATCATATATGAACGGATTATCCTCTGCTATGACCTCCATAAATGTAGCTGCTGTTAATTCTTTATTTATCATTTTAAAGTCCTGTAAAAAAGAAAAACCATAACTGCCTATAATTGTAAACAGCTATATGTTTTAATGTCAATTTATATCAATACAATAACTAAGAAAGTGTACCAGAAATTAATATCTTTTTTCTTTTTTTTGAGAGACGGAGTCTTGCTCTGTTGCCCAGGCTGCTAGGCAGTGGCGCAATCTCAGCTCACTGCAACCTCCACCTCCTGGGTTCAAGTGATTCTCCTGCCTCAGCCTCCCAAGTAGCTGGGACTACAGGAACACACCACCACGTCCAGCTGATTTTTGTATTTTTAGTAGAGATGGGATTTCACTATATGTTGGCCAGGCTGGTCTCAAACTCCTGACCTCAAGTGAGCCACCTGCCTCGGCCTCCCAAAGTGCTGGGATTACAGTCGTGAGACATTGCGCCCAGCCATAAATTAATATCTTAAAGACTGATAATTTTGAAAAGCATTCTGGATTAACATGGGCATTTGCGGCCAGACATGGTGGCTCACACCTGTAATCCCAGAACCTTGTGAGGCCGAGGTGGGAGGATCACTTGAGCCCAGGTGTTGGGGATCAGCCTGGGCAACATAGCAAGACCCTGTCTTTACAGAAAATTAAAAATGTAGGCCGAGCATGGTGGTGCATGCCTGCAGTCCCAGCTACTCAGGAGGCTGAGGTGGGAGGATCACTTAAGTCCAGGAGTTTGAGGCTACTGTGAGCTGTGATCGTAACACTGCACTCCAGCCTAGGTAACAAAGCAAGAACCTGTCTCAAACACACACACACACACACGTATTTACCTCTCTATCCCTTCTCTAGTATCTCCAAAATAACAGCAGAGTATTTTTTGCCATCAGAACAGGACATAGAACATGGGAGACCAGAACACGGTCCAGGTGTGAAATATTAACACGATGCTGTAGGCCGAAAAGCACGTCGGGAAACAACGTGCTGCACAACAAAACCGATTTGACCGCAGAATAATTGACATGAAGAAGAGTTAAGCTCCTGACCACACAGCACTGGTTGAAGTCACGGTTTCCAAGAACCTATCAATAATGTTACGTGGGGCCGGGCGCGGTGGCTCACACCTGTAATCCCAGCACTTTGGGAGGCCGAGGCAGGCGGCTCACGAGGTCAAGAGATCCAGACCATCCTGGCCAACATGGAGAAACCCTATCTCTACTAAAAATACAAAAAAATTAGCTGGGCATGGTGGCGTGTGCCTGTAGTCCCAGCTACTCGGGAGGCTGAGGCAAGGGAATCACTTGAGCCCAGGAGGCAGAGGTTGCAGTGAGCTGAGATCGCGCCACCGCACTCCAGCCTGGGTGACACAGCAAGACTCTGTCTCAAGATAATAATAATAACAATGTCAAGTGAGGACTTACTGTACTCAAATGTTCAGGTGTCAATGTTGTTTTTTTAAATCACTCATACCGACCAGCCTGGCCAACATGGAGAAACCCTGGCCAACATGGAGAAACCCCGTCTCCACTAAAAATACAAAAATTAGCCTGGCATGGTGGCACGCACCTATAATCCCAGCTACTTGGAGGCTGAGGCAGGAGAATCGCCTGAACCAGGAGGCAGAGGTTGCAGTGAGCTGAGATCACGCCACTGCAGTCCAGTCTGGGAGACAGAGCAAGATTCCATTTCAAAAAAAAAAAAAACTCATACCAAGAACCAGGAAGATCTCAAACTGAATGAAAAAAAGAGAATCCACAGATGCCATCTCCAAGATGACAAAGATGTTACAATTGACTGACACAGACTGTGAGACAGTCATCACAAAAATGCTTCAATGAGGCTGGGTGTGGTGGCTCATGCCTCTGATCCTAGTACTGTGGGAGGCAGAGATGGTTGGATCACCTGAGCTCAGGAGTTTGAGACCAGCCTGGGCAACATGCTGAAACCGTCTCTACTAGCCGAGCATGGTGACATGCACCTGTAATCCCAGCTACTCAGGAGGCTGAGGCAGAAGAATCACTTGAACCCGGGAGGCAGAGGTTGCAGTAAGCCAAGATCATGTCCCTGCACTCCAGCCTGGGCGACAGAGCAAGACTGTTAAAATAATAATAATAATAATAATAATAATTATTATTATTATTATTATTCAATGGGCAATTGCAAACATGCTTGAAACAAATGAAACAATGAAAAGGGCCAGGTGCAGTGGCTCACGCCTGTAATCCCAGCACTTCAGGAGGCCGAGGCACGAGGACTGCTTGAGCCCAGGAGTTCAAGATCAGCCTGGGCAACATGGCAATAACCCGTCTCTACAAAAAATAGAAAAATTAGCTGGGTATGTTGGCACACACATGTAGTCCCAGCTATTCAGGAGGCTGAGGTGGGAGGATTGCTTGAACCCGGGAGGTTGAGGCTGCAGGAGGCCAAGATTGCACCACTGTACTCCAGCCTGGGTGACAAGAGTGAGACCCTTGCTCAAAAAAACAAAACTATTTTCCTATAGTTAGACACTAGGTTATTATCCATTTTTCATATGTATACAACATTATGAAATTTGTAAAAACACTGTATCATTAGTATTTGATTCTGTTTAATCATTTGTATTCCCACAAGTACAAATTAAAAGTACCATGGAACAGGCCAGGCACAGTGGCTCATGCCTGTAATCCCAGCACTTTGGGAGTCCGACACGGGCGGATCACGAGGTCAAGAGATTGAGATCATCCTTGCTAACATAGTGAAACCCTGTCTCTACTAAAAATACAAAAATTAACTTGGCATGGTCATGCACGCCTTTAGTCCCAGCTACTCGGGAGGCTGAGGCAGGAGAATTGCTTGAACCCGGGAGGCGGAGGTTGCAGTGAGCCGAGACCGCGCTACTGCACTCCACCCTGGCAAAAGAGCGAGACTTTGTCTAAAAAAAAAAAAGTATCATGGAACAAAAACAACCAATAGTTAGTATGAGAACATTGTATAAATGTTGTCACTATTTTCCCAAGTAATAACTTTTAAAAATTCCTTTTTCGATAAACTGTAATTGTTTTAAATGATATTCATCCTCCCCACTTCCTTAGTTTTTTTTTTTTGAGACAGAGTTCTGCTCTTGTTGCCTAGACTGGAGTGCAGTGGCACAATTTCAGCTCATTGCAACCTCGGCCTCCCAGGTTCAAGCAATTCTCCTGCCTCAGCCTCCGAAGTGGCTGGGATTACAGGCTCCCGCCACCATGCCTGGCTAATTTTTTTGTATTTTCAGTCGAAAGGGGGTTTCACAGCATTGGCCAGGCTGGTCTCAAACTCCTGACCTCAGGTAATCCACCCCTCCGCCTTCCAAAGTCCTTCCTTTTTAAAAAGATTTCAGTTGACTTTATTGCTATTCTAGGATCAGGCAACACTTCAGTCCATCAAAAAGACTAAGGTGTTCCTCCATTTTCCTTTCTTGTTTTTTGGGGGATTTTTTTGGGACAGGGCCTCACTCTGTCAACCAGCCTGGAATGCAGTGGCACGATCACAGCTTACTACAGCCTCCCGAGTAGCTGGGACTACAGGCGTGCACTACCACGCCCGGCTATGATG
Source organism: Pan troglodytes (assembly GCF_028858775.2). Lineage (NCBI taxonomy): Eukaryota > Metazoa > Chordata > Mammalia > Primates > Hominidae > Pan > Pan troglodytes. The sequence goes on from NC_072404.2 coordinate 11,855,837, forward strand.
TTTTTATTTTTTGTAGAGAGGGGGATCTCACTATGTTGCCCAGGCTGGTCTTGAATTCCTAAGCTCAAGTGATCCTCCTGCCTCGGCCTCCCAAAGTGCTGGAATTACAGGGGTGCCCCGCTGTACTCGGCCCTATCTTCCTTTAAATGGCTGGATCTGCATGAATAAAGATATTGTAGGCCAGTCAGGCACAGTGTCTCACGCCTGTAATTCCGGCACTTAGGGAGGCTGAGGCGGATGGATCACCTGGGGTCGGGAGGTCAAGACCAGCCTGGGCAACATGGTGAACACCTGTCTCTACTAAAAATACAAAAATTAGCCAGGTGTGGTGGCGGGCACCTGTAATCCCAGCTACTTAGGAGGCTGAGGCAGGAGAATTGCTTGAACCCAGGAGGTGGAGGTTGCAGTGAGCCAAGATCACTTCATTGCACTCCAGCCTGAGTGACAAGAGCAAAACTCCGTCTCAAAAAAATAAAATTAAAAAATATATATATTTATTATATATGTATTTATTTATATATATATATATTTTTAAGACAATGGCCCATGGCATATATAAATATATATGTCCATGCTGGTCTTGAACTCCTTGACCTCAGGTGATCCGCCCGCCTCGGCCTCTCAAAGTGCTGGGATTGCAATATATATATATACGCATGCCATGGGCCATTGTTATAGGCCATGGACCATTGTCTTGCCCTAATCTGTTAGCATATTGGGCAGGTGACGGCTGTTTCTGTTCCTTCCACGACCACAGACCACTGTTCTGCCAAGAGACTCAGTAAACATTTAATGGTCCTGAAAATCCAGCCCAGATCTTCACCTGATTATCTGCATATCACAGCTGGAATATCCTGCCTTTCTTTAATTAAGATCAAAGTGCCTGTAAATAGAAAGCCAATATCGAACTTAGGTGGTTACTTTCAGCATCCAGAGGAAGTGTCTCATCTTCATCGTAGGCTCGTGGGGAGGCGCTGCGCTGCGTCTGCAGTAGGCGAGATAAATCTCCCAGCACTTATTCATGTAACTCATAGAGTAGAGCGTCCGCTGTTGCTCACAGAATAAATTGCCTAAAAATACAACGTTCAAAAAATGATTACAGATTTATGTTTTGAGAAAAAAATAGCAGTAAATATAATCCTATTGCTTTTGTTTTTTTCTGAGACAGAGTCTTGATGTCACCCAGGCTAGAGTGCAGTGGCACGATCTCGGCTCACTGCAACCTCCGCCCCCAAGGCTCAAGCGATTCTCCTGCCTCAGCCTCCCGAGTAGCTAGGATTACAGGCATGCACCACCATACCTGGCTAATTTTTTTGTATTTCTAGTAGAGATGGGGTTTTGCCATGTTGGCCAGGCTGGTCTTGAACTCCTTGACCTCAGGTGATCCTCCTGCCTTGGCCTCCCAAAGTGCTGGGATTGCAGGAGTGAGCCACTGCGCCCAGCCCAGATTTATATTTTGAGAAAAAAAAAATGGGGCAGTAAATAGAATCCTATTGGTTTTGTATTTACCTTTTATCTGGCAGGCATTTGGACGAATGTTCTCGGTCATCAGTTTTGTAAAACACAAGAAGAGGGATGGGCTTCTCTTTCTGTGATAATGATCAAAAGATACCATAGTTACTTCTCCTCCAAAAGAGGGAACTTAATTCCCTTCTCCTTGAGCATGGGCTAGACTTAATAATTTGCTTCTAATGTATAGAGTATAGAAAGGGAAGGCTAAAGTCAGTGGCTCAAACCTATAATCCCAGCATTTTGGGAAGCCAAGGTGGGCGGATCACTCGAGGTCAGGAGTTTAAGACCAGCCTGGCCAACATGGTGAAACCCCATCTCTACTAAAAATACAAAAAATTAGCTGGGCTTGGTGGCAGACACCGGTAATCCCAGCTACTTGGGAGGCTGAGGCAGGAGAATCACTGGAACCTGGGAGGTGGAGGTTGCAGTGAGCCGAGATCGCGCCACTGCACTCCAGCCTGGGTGACAGAGCGAGATTCCATCTCAAAAAAATAAATATATAAATAAAAGTTTTTTCAAAAAAAGATATAAAACCACTTTTGCTGTAAGAAAGACAAGAAATTCTGACATAAGAAAGATGACTTGGTTGTGACTATTTGTTTCTGCATTAGAAACCCCGAGAGATATTTGCAGTATTGAACTCACTCAGATATGAAGGGCTTTCAAAGTTTTGATCCAGTATGTCATGGCTTTGTGATTAATATTTGTGGAAAGGTTGTGTTCTGAGTCCTTCATTTCAAGAGTATGTTAAAAAAAGACTGCTGAGGCTGGGCATGGTGGCTCACGCCTGTAATCCCAGAACTTTGAGAGGCTGAGGCAGGTGGGATCATCTGAGGTCAGGAGTTTGAAACCAGCCTGGCCAACATGGTGAAACCCCATCTCTACTAAAAATACAAAAAATAAAAAATAAATAAAATTAGCCAGGCATGGTGGCACACGCCTGTCATCTCAGCTACCCAGGAGCCTGAGGCAGAATTGCTTGAACCTGGGAGGCAGAGGTTGCAGTGAGCCAAGATTGTGCCACTGCACTCCAGCCTGGGCAACAGAGCAAGACTCCATCTCCAAAAAAATAAAAATGACTGCTGAAGAAAAGAGGGCACTATGACAATAATACAGCTTAGCTGTGCCCCATCCCCCAACAAGGGTCCAGAAATGGTACTTACTGGAATTCTTCATGATAAATGTGGTACGCCAAATGCAGGAGGTAATTCAAAAATGTTCTCAAAAGTATTGTTGTAAATGGAGAATGGATTTCTTCAACTGGTATGTCATTATTGGCTAAAATAAGAAAATTGGAGAGGATGCCTGACATTTGCTAGAACCTTCCGTCTTATTTGCTCCTGGTATACAATTCGAAGAACTGAATATATGCACTTATTTCAAAATGCTCTTAACATGTGTATAAGCTTCCAATCAAAAATTTAAAACTCCGTGAAAGCCAGGCACAGTGGCTCACGCCTGTAATCCCAGCACTTTGGGAGGCTGCAGCAGCAAATTGCCTGAGGTCAGGAGTTTGAGACCAGCCTGGGCAACATGGCAAAACCCTGTCTCTACCAAAAATACAAAAAATTAGCCAGATGTGGTGGTGGGCGCCTGTAATCTCAGCTACTTGGGAGACTGAGGCAGGAGAATCGCTGGAACCTGGGAGGTGGAGGCTGCAGTGAGCCGAGATTGAGCCACTGCACTCCAGCCTGGGCAACAGAGTGAGACTTCATCTCAAAAAAAAAAAAAAAAAAAAGATGTCAATCTTGTCCCACTGTTTTCCAGAATAGTCTGAGACACAATCTGATGAATGCTGCTAATTCTAAATGGATTTTAAGTATGTTTCAAACACTAAACTTTGACGTCAATAGGCATTTGTTCTAATATTTCATTTTTCAAGCGGATAATTAGAAGCTTGCAGCTCCGCCTCCCAGGATTTGGCTGAAAGAAGTTAAACTTCCAAAGTTGTTAAATTTATCACATCAACTTCCTAATTTGAAATCAAGACCAATCCTAAGACTACTTAGGGCCTTTTCTAGACTCTTCCAAGCCATTGCTGATTCTGTTTTTTTTTTTTTTCTTTTGAGACAGAGTCTCACTCTGTTGCCCAGGCTGGAGTGCAGTGGCACAATCTCGGCTCACTGCAACCTCCGCCTCGCGAGTTCAAGCGATTCTCCTGCCTCAGCCTCCCGAGTAGCTGGGACTACAGGCACGTACCACCACACCCAGCTAATTTTTTGTATTTTTAGTAGAGACGGGGTTTCACCATGTTAGCCAGGATGGTCTTGAACTCCTGACCTCATGATCTGCCCACTTCGGCCTCCCAAAGTGCTGATTACAGGTGTGAGCCACCGCATTTTTTTTAGAGACAGAGTCTCACTCTGTCACCCAGGCTGGAAATCTCGGCTCACTGCAACCTCCACCTCCTAGGCTCAAACGATTCTACTCCTGTCTCAGCCTCCCAATAAGTAGCTGGGAATACAGGCATGTACCACCATACCTGGCTAATTTTTGTATTTTTAGTAGAGACGGAGTTTCACCATATTGGCCAGGCGGGTCTCAAACTCCTGGACTCAAGTGATCCACCCGCCTCGGCCTTCCAAAGTGCTGGGATTACAGGCGTAAACCACGAGGCCTGGCCGTCTCCCCATTTCTGACCTGACAATTTAGTGCTTTTTTACTATAGATCGGTGGTCAGGGGGAGAGAGGGAGGCAAACTTTCTGTAAAGGGCCAGAGAGTAAATATTTTAGGCTTGGTGGACCAGACCGTCTACATCACAATCCCTCAGCTGTGGTGCTTCGGGGTAAAGCAGTCACGAACACGTGAGCAAACGGGCATGTCTGTGTTCCAGTAAAGCCTGATTTAGGGGAACGGGGGTGGACTGGATTTCACCCTGAGACCGTGCATTGCTGGCCCTGCTTTTGTAGGTGACCTCGTGCTGTTGCTGTTACGTCACGAGACTGTCTCTTTATCAAGTACCTCGTAATCACGGGGGAAATGACCACGCGCTGATTTCTGGAACACTCGTCTCCCAACCTGGGCCTTCCCAGCTCCCTCCACATTTCCTAACTGTTTTCCAGGTGACACTGTGATACTGTCCTTGAAACCAGAGGTCCCCAACCTTTTTGGCACCAGGGACCGATTTTGTAGAAGACAGTTTTTCCATGAATGGTGGAAGGCGGTGGGGGGCTGTTGGTTTCAGGATGATTCAAGCACATTCGAATTACTGCACGCCTTATTTCTATTATTATGACATTGTAATACATAATGAAACAATTCTACAACTCGCCATCAGGTAGAATCAGTGGGAGCCCTAAGCTTGTTTTCCTACAACTAGACGGTCCCATCTGGGGGTGGGTGATGGGAGACAGTGACAGATCATCAGGCATTCCATTCTCCTAAGGAGCGTGCAACCTACACCCCTCCCATCCTCAGCTCACAGTAGGATTTGCGCTCCTATGAGAATCTAATGCCCTGCTGATCTGCAGGAGGCGGAGCTCAGGCGGTAATGCCAGCGATGGGGAATGGCTGTAAAAACAGATGAAGGTAGGCTGGGTGCGGTGGCTCATGCCTGTAATCCCAGCACTTTGGGAGGCCAAGGCAGGCAGATCATCTGAGGTTGGGAGTTCGAGACATGCCTAACCAACATGGAAAAACCCCATCTCTACTAAAAAATACAAAAATTAGCTGGGCATGGTGGCACATGCCTGTAATCCCGGCTACTCGGGAGGCTGAGGCAGGAGAGTCACTTGAACCCAGGAGACAGAGGTTGCGGTGAGCCGAGATCATGCCACTGCACTCCAGCCTGGGCAACAAGAGTGAAACTCTGTCTCAAAACAAAACAAAACAAAACAAAAAAACAGATGAAAGTTCACTTGCTTGTCCACTGCTCACCTTCCACTGTGTAGCCTGTTTCCTAACGGGCCATGGACCAGTACTGCTCCCTGGCCTGGGGGTTGGGGATCCCTGCCGTGTGTGTGTGTGTGTGTGTGTGATGGAGTCTCGCCCTGTCACCCAGGCTGGAGTGCAATGGCACAATTTTGGCTCACTGCAACCTCCGCCTCCCGGATCCAAGTGATTCTCCTGCCTCAGCCTCCCAAATGGCTGGGATTATAGGCATGCACCACCACGCCTGGCTAATTTTTTGTATCTTTTAATAGAGACGGGGTTTCACCATGTTGGTCAGGCTGGTCTTGAACTCCTGACCTCGTGATCCGCCTGCCTCGGCCTCCCAAAGTGCTGGAAGTACAGGCATGAGCCACTGTGGCCGGCCTGGTCCTCTGCTTTAAACCAAAAGATGTGAAGGATCTGGAACACTCACCACTTAATATCCTGTCCATATCAGCAAGAGTTAGTTTGTGGTGATGAAATTTGCAATCTTTTAGAAATCTCCAGAAGTGAAGCTTTGTCATCGGAAAGGTATTATCCAGAGAGTGGCCGCATCCCAGGCTGCTGTAAAAGCTGTAGATTCTTCTTAATTCTGTAATATTTCTTAAGACGGCATATTCCACCTGAAAAGAAGAAAGTCGTACGTGGATTAAGAACAAAAGATGGCCGGGCGTGGTGGCTCACGCCTGTAATCCCAGCACTTTGGGAGGCCGAGGCAGGCAGATCACCTGAGGTCAGGAGTTCCAGACCAGCCTGGCCAACATGGTGAAACCCCATCTCTACTAAAAATACAAAATTAGCCGGCCGTGGTGGCACATGCCTGTAACCCCAGCTACTCAGGAGGCTGAGGCAGAATTGCTTGAACCTGGGAGGAGGTTGCAGTGAGCCGAGATCATGTCACTGCATTCCAGCCTGGGCGTCAAGAGTGAGACCTTGCCTCAAAATAAAGAAAGAAAATTTAAATATTTTAAAAAGAACAAAAAACACAACACCTGTGTCCTACATTAAATGCGATAATACAAGTAAAGTAATGGCATTTAGCTCTTTCCACTGTAAGAATTTAAGAAGTGTTTGTTTTGTTTTGAGATGGAGTCTCGCTCTGTCACCCAGGCTGCAGTGCAGTGGCACAATCTTGGCTCAGTGCAACCTCTGCCTCCTGGGTTCAGGTGATTCTCGTGCCTCAGCCTCCAGAGTAGCTGTGATAACAGGTGCCCACCACCACGCCCGGCTAATTTTTGTATTTTTGGTAGAGATGGGGTTTCACCATATTGGCCAGTCTGGTCTTGAACTCCTGACCTCAGGTGATCCGCCTGCCTCGGCCTCCCATAGTGTTAACGATTACAGCCATCAGCCACGGCACCTGGCCAAGAAGCATTTTACTCTTTCCACCCACCCCCCTTGGTCAATAAAATGCCATCTCCGACCAACAGTAAAAACAAAACAAAACAAGTTATCTGGAAAGTAGACTTCCTTTCACATGGCAATGGGCTGGCTTCCTCTCTCAGTGGCGGCAACAAAATTCTATTGTCTGCAGATCCTTATCCTTCATCAACATATGTGCAAAAATCCTCAACAAAATAAGTTGAATCCAGCAATATATAAAAAGAATAGTAGCCATGCATGGTGGCTCATGCCTGTCATCCCAGCACTTTGTGAGGCCGAGGCGGGAGGATCACTTGAGCCTGGGAACTCGAGACCAGCCTGTGCAACATAGTAAGACTGTGTCTCAACTGAAAATTAAAAATTAAAGAAATTAACTGGCCGGGCGTGGTGGCTCAAGCCTGTAATCCCAGCACTTCAGGAGATCAAGGCAGGCGGATCACAAGATCAGGAGATCGAGACCATCCTGGCTAACACGGTGAAACCCTGTCTCTACTAAAAATACAAAAAATTAGCCGGGCGTGGTGTAGACCCAGCTACTCGGGAGGCTGAGGCAGGAGAATGGCGTGAACCCAGGAGGTGGAGCTTGCAGTGAGCAGAGATCGTGCTACTGCACTCCAGCCTGGGCGACAGAGCAAGACTCCGTCTCAACAAAAAAAAAAAAAAAAGAAAAAAAAGAAATTAACCAGACACAGTAGCAAGTGCCCATATAGTCCCAGCTACTCAGGAAGCTGAGGCGGGAGGACTGCTTAAGCCCAGAAGGTCAAGACTGCAGTGAGCTGAGATCGCACCACTTCACTCCAGCCAGGGTGACAGAGCAAGACCCTAAGACCCTATCTCAAAAAGAAAAAAAAAAAAAAAGATAATATAGCAGCACCAAGTAGGGTTTCTCCTAGAATTGCAAAGCTGGGTTAACATTTGAAAAATCAATCAATGTAATTCACAGACTGAGGAAGAACCAAATGATTCTATCAACTGAAGCGTTTCACAGAATTTCACATCCATTCATGAAAAGCACCCTCAGCAAATTAGGAATAGAAAGGAATCCCTCAACCTGATAAACAGCATGTACAAAACACATGCAACTCACACCACACATAGGGCTGAAAGTCTGAAAGAATCAATATTCCGCCAGGTGCAGTGGCTCACGCCTGTAATCCCAGCACTTTGGGAGGCTGAGGCGAAAGGATCACCTGAGGTCAGGAGTTCGAGACCAGCCTGGGCAACACAGTGAAACTCCATCTCTACTAAAAATACAAAATATAGCTGGGGGTGGTGGTGCATGCCTGTAATCCCAGCTACTCAGGAGGCTGAGGCAGGAGAATCCCTTGAACGCGGGAGGCGGAGGTTGCAGTGAGCTGAGATCGTGCCATTGCACTCCAGCCTGGGCGACAAGAGGGACTCCGTCTCAAAAAAAAAAAAAAAAAGCAATATTCATGGTGGTTGCTTTACTCACCTCCCTCTGTCACACTTCACCTTTTAGGATTTTCCCCAGACCTTTGATGCCCTTAAGCTGCCCCAAATTCCCCACACATGCAGCCCTGCCCTCTACACAGCGTCCTGTTCTCCAGAACCACTCACCCCATGCCCTACCCTCATAATGAGATATTCAGAGAATGCGAAGAACAGGATGCAGGGTCCTAAGGGAGACAGAGCCCTACCTGGGCAGCTTCAGGCATTTGTTACGCTGAGCATTCATTCCTGCTTTTGAAAACGCAATTCAATTGAATAAACATGTATAATCTAAAGCATTGTTCTAGGCCGGGCGTGGTGGCTCACACCCATAATCCCAGTACTTTGGGAGGCCGAAGTGGGACAATCACCTGAGGTCAGGAGTTCCAGACCAGCCAGGCCAATATGGTGAAACCCCGTCTCAACTAAAATACAAAAAAATAGCCGGGCGTAGTGGCCCACACCTGTAATCCCAGCTACTGGGGAGGCTGAGGTGGGGGAGGCTTGAACCCGGGAGGCAGAGGTTGCAGTGAGCCAAGACTGCGCCACAGCACTCCAGCCTGGGCGACAGAGCAAAACTCGGTCTCAAAAAACAAAACAAAAAAGAAGACATTCAACACGTGACAGCAGTCATCAGCTATATTTCCCCAGGATGCAACTCATACCAATCAAAAAGGTTTTACCTGCTTCTTTTCTTCAGGTTGGACTGTCTCAGGGTACATGTCCAGGAGCAAATTTAGATCCAACTCAATGCTCGATCCCAACACAGAATGACTTTCACTGCCATCAAGCTTTCTGATCAGTTCTAATGAATGAAGGCAAACACAGGGGATAAGTATGGTTTGTTTGGTGGGTTTTTGTTTTGTTTTGTTTTGAGACAGGGCCTCACTCTGTCGCCCGGGCTGGAGTGCAGTGGCATGATCTCAGTTCACTGCAACCTCTGCCTCCCAGGCTCAAGCCATCCTCCCACCTCACCCTCCTGAGTAGCTGCGACTACAGACATGCACCACCACGACCAGCTAATTTTTGTATTTTTTGTAGACACAGGGTTTCACCATGTTGCCCACGCTGGTCTCGAACTCCTGACCTCAACTGATCCGCCTGCCTTGGCCTCCCAAAGTGCTGGGATTACGGTCATGGGCCACCACACCCATCCTTGGAGATAATTATGAAAAGCAATGTTCAAATTTCTCAGTGTTATGTCACAATGATTTTCCACCAAAATGTGATACAAGAATATTCCAAAAACCTACTAAGAACACAGGCTGGGCACAGTGGCTCATGCCTTTAATCCCAGCACTTTGGGAAGCCAAAATGAGAGGTTAAGGCTGCAGTGAGATATGATCACGCCACTGCACTCCCACCTGGGCAACAGAGTGAGATCCTGTCTCTAAAAAAAACATTTTTTAAAAGCAGTTGCCAGCCAGGCGCAATGGCTTGCAGCTGTAATCTCAGCACTTTGGGAGGCCGAGGCAGGAGGATTGTGTGAGGACAGGAGTTTGAATCAGCCTGGGCAACACAGTGAGACCCTGCCTCTACAAAAAGTTTAAAAATTAGCTAGGCCTGGCCAGGTGTGCTGGCTCACACCTGTAATCCCAGCACTTTGGGAGGCCAAGGTGGGCGGATCACGAGGTCAGGAGTTAGAGACCAACCTGAGCAACATGGTAAAACCCCGTCTCTACAAAAAATACAAAAATTAGCTAAGCATGGTGGCACACGCCTATAATCCCAGCTACTCAGGAGGCTGAGGCAGCAGAATCTCTTGACCCCGGGAGGCGGAGATTGCAGTGAGCCAACATTACACTGCTGCACTCCAGGCTGGGCGACAGAGTGAGACTCCGTCTCAAAAAGAAAAAAAAATTAGCTAGGCTTGGTGGTGTGTGCCTGTATTCCCAGCTATGGGGAAGGCTGAGGTGGGAGGATCACTGGATCCCAGGAGTTTGAGGCCACAGTGAAAAGTGATCGTATCCTGCTCCATCCTGGGTGATAGAGCCAGATTTTGTCTCAAATTTTTTTTTAAAAAAGGAGTTGCTCACAGAGGACTTCTGTTTTCTGAAGTGTTCGGTGTATTTTCATGAGTGAACACCATGGATAAAAACAGATGAATTTTATTTCTTTTTTTTTTCCATTTTATTTATTTATGAGACGGAGTCTTTCTCTGTTGCCCAGGCTGGAGTGCAATGGTGCAGTCTGGGCTCACTGCAATCTCTGCCTCCCGGGTTCAAGCGATTCTCCTGCCTCAGCCTCCCGAGTAGCTGCGATTACAGGCGCCTGCCACCACGCCTGGCTAATTTTTTTTTATTTTTAATTGAGACGGGGTTTCACCACGTTGGCCAGGCTGGTCTCGCACTGCTGACCTCGTGATCCGCCGGCCTCGGCCTCCCAAAGCGCTGGGATTACAGGCATGAGCCACCACGCCCGGCCGGTGAATTTTATTTCAACAGATGAACGCTTCCTACCGGCGCTCCTGGACAATCTTGGGGCAACTCCTGAAGATAGGTCCAGGCAGCTGATGAATTCAACTTCAAGATCTGGAAACCCAGCTATGTGGTCATTGGAGAATGCGCCTTCGTACACACGCCCGTTCTTGAAAGTTAATCGGCCCTGCAGACAGAAAAACTTTTTACAGTTTAGGAAAAGTTTTCTTAGAAAAACACTGGTAAGGCTGGGTGCGGTGGCTCACGCCTGTAATCCCAGCATTCTGGAAGGCTGAGGCGGGCAGATCACAAGGTCAGGAGTTCGAGATCAGACTGGCCAACATGGTGAAACCCCATCACTACTAAAAATACAAAAATTAGCCGGGCCTGGTGGCAGGCACATGTAATGCCAGTTACTCGGGAGGCTGAGGCAGGAGAATCGCTTGAACCTGGGAGGCAGAGGTTGCAGTGAGCCAAGATCGTGCCAATGCACTCCAGCCTAGGTGACAGAGCGAGACTCCATCTCAAAAAAAAAAAAAAGGAAAGAAAAACATGGGTAAATGTACATCAATAGTTTTTTCAAGGGTGTGGAGCTTTTCGTTTTGAAAATATGCACTTACTCTACATATAATCAGGCTCCTGGGTCTCATGCACTGTGTAAGTCCTCTCTCTCGTCCTCCTTTTCCTATTCCTCCCCCTCCCCCTCTCTCTCCCCGACAATCTTTCTCCAACTTTAAGCACCTATGGCCACAGAATGTGTCTTATTGAACTACGCTAGTGACCAGCAGAACGCCCATCACACAATACAGACTCCCTGATTTTTTTTTTGAGACGGAGTCTCGCTCTGCGCCCAGGCTGCAGTGCAGTGGCACGATCTCGGCTCACCGCAAGTTCTGCCTCCTGGGTTCACACCATTCTCCTGCCTCAGCCTCCTGAGTAGCTGGGACTACAGGCGCCTGCCACCACACCCAGCTAATTTTTTATATTTTTAGTAGAGACGGGGTTTCACCATGTTAGCCAGGATGGTCTCGATCTCCTGACCTCGTGATCCATCCGCCTCAGCCTCCAAAAGTGTTGGGATTACAGGCGTGAGCCATCGTGCCCCACAATTTCTTTTTTTTTTTTGAGATGGAGACTTGCTGTCACTCAGGCTGGAGTGCAGTAGCACAGTCTTAACTCACTGCAACCTCCGCCTCCTGGGTTCAAGCAATTCTCCTTCCTCAGCCTCCCGAGTGGCTGGGATTACATGTGTGCACCACCACGCCCAGCTAATTTTTGTATTTTTAGTAGAGACGGGGTTTCATCATGTTGGCCAAGCTGGTCTCGAATTCCTGACCTCAAGTGTTCTGCCCACCTCGGCCTTCCAAAGTGCTGGGATTACAGGCCTGAGCCACTAAGCCTGGCCAAGACTCCCTGAGATTTGTCAAACCCAGGCCAATAGTCAGTTACTGATTCAGAAGTGGGCAAATGACCCAATTTGGCTCTGTGAAATGAAAGACCTTTTTAGAGAGCTTCTGTAAAAAGTTCCTCCTTTTCTTCTAGTTAGCATGGTATGTGGATGTGAAGGCTGGAACCACAGCAGCCGTCTTGCAATCATGAGGGAGGAAAAACACAAGGGTGAAAGTGACATGGTGGGAGATATCGTGGATAGATGGAGGAGGAATCCTGACAGCTCTGAGTTGCTGAATCAAACCATTATTCTGTATTTCACATGGCAGACGACACTAGATTCTCTGTTACTTGCAAACCAAAACCACCCTCACACACACACACACGTACACACACACCAAAAACTGATTAAATAACCACTAAATATATAGGAAATCAATGACCATTGAAACTATTTTGCCAAGCACAGTGGCTCATGCCTGTGATCCCAGCACTTTGGGTGGGAGGATCACTTGAGACCAGGAGGCCAGCTTGGCAAACACGGCAAAACCCCTGTAACTACTAAAAAAAAAAAAAAAAAAAGAGCCGGGCATGGTGGCGCACACCTGTAATCCCAGCTACTCTAGTGGCTGAGGCACAAGAATCACTTGCACCCGGGAGGCAGAGGTTGCAGCGAGCCGAGATCACGCCACTGCACTCCAGCCTGGGCAACAGAGCAAAACTCTGTCTCAAAAAAAAGAAAAAAAAGTCATGTAATCACCTTAGCAAAACAGTAAGTCATCCTATACAAAACAGATAATGTAATTGAATCGAGAATGACATGCCTTTTGTCAAAGAGTTCTGTAGACGGATGGTGATGGTTGCGCAACAATGCGCATGTGCTTAATGCCACTGGACTGTGCACTCGGAAATGGTTAAGATGGGAAATCTCATGTGTACTCTACCACGATTAAAATTAAAAAGAAATCTAGAGTGCCTATATTTACATCAGACAAAATAGACTTCAGAGAAATGAAAATTACCAGGGTTGGCCAGGCGTGGTGGCTCACGCCTGTAATCCCAGCACTCTGGGAGGCCAAGGAGGGTGGATCACCTGAGGTCAGGAGTTCGAGACCAGCCTGGCCAACATGACGAAACCCTGTCTCTACTAAAAATACAAAAATTAGTCAGGCATGGTAGCCGACGCCTGTAATTCCAGCTACTCATGAGGCTGAGACAGGAGAATCACTTGAACCCGGGAAGCAGAGGTTGTAGTGAGCTGAGATCACGCCACTGTACTCCAACCTGCACAACAGAGCAAGACTGCATCTCAAAAAAAAAAAAAGAAAATTAGCAGGGTTAATGAGGAACATTACGTGATGATCAAAAGAGCCAATGCACCAATACAGAATAATCCTCAATGTATACGCACCTAACAAAGCTTCAAATATTTGAATCAAAACTGATAGATCTGAAAGCAGAATAGACAAATCTGCAATTATCCTTGGACATTTCAATGGCTTTACATAATTTCAATGGCTTTACATAATTGTTTGAAATGTGATCCTCCCAGGTCTATACTCACCATGCCATGTTTCTTATTGGAAACCCATTCTCCATCATACATGGCTCCACTGGCATAATAAAACTTGCCACGTCCGTGACGATATCCATTTACAAACTCCCCTATGTATTCATTTCTCAAAGGATACTGGGAACTGCGGATTCTCTTTAGAAACCACGTGTGTGTTCCAAAGCCATTCTGAAAAGAAAGCAGACTGCCATCAGAAATGCACAAAGCAGTTTTTCTCTTTACCCGGATCCCCTTAAAATTAGGATAAATACAATGAAAACTGGAAAGGGCAAAGAACTTGGACTCTGGAGTCACACAGACTTGGGTTCAATTTCAGCTCAGCTACTTACTAAGGAGTCTTTTGAAATAAGGCAGATCACTTAAGCCCTCTAAGTTCCTCGTCTGTAAGACAGAAATGACACCTACCCCTCAGGTTAGATATAAAGCAGTTTGAAACCAGCCTGGCCAACATGTTGAAACCCCATCTCTACTAAAAAGTGAAGATAAGTGTACATAAAGTGCCTGGCTTGATCGTGAAGATTTTCATTGTTATTTTAAATGTTGGGGTTTATTTGCTTTTATATATTTTTATTTTTTGAGAAAGGGTCTCACTCTGTTACCCAGGCTAGAGTATGGCACAATCTTGGCTCACTGCAGCCTCAACCTCCAAGACTCAAGTGATCCTCCCACCTCAGCCTCCCAAGTAGCCAGGACTACAGGCACCAGCGACCACTCCCGGCTAATTTTTATATTTTTAGTAGAGATGGGGTTTCACCATATCACCCAGGCTGGTCTCAAACTCCTGGCCTCAATCCTCAGGTGGTCTCCCAAAGTGCTGGGATTACACATGTGAGCCACTGCGCCCAGCCTAAATTTTTATTTTTTAAAGATACCAATTGGGCTGGATGCTGTGCCTCATGCCTGTAATCCCAACGCTTTGAGAGGCAGAGGTGGAAGGATCACTTGAGCCTCAGAGTTCAAGACCAGCCTGTGTAATAAAGTGAGACCTCGTTTCTAAAAAAAAAAAAAAATTATTTTTTTAGTTAGCCAGGCATGGTGGCAGTGGGCACCTCTGTAGTCTCAGCTACAGGGGAGGCTGAGGTGGAAGGATCGCTTGAGCCAAGGAGGTAGAGAGCCCTGATTGCACAACTGCAGTCCAGCCTGGGCAACAGAGCAAGACTCTGTCTCTAAAAACAAACGAACACGCTGGGCGCTGTGGCTTACGCCTGTAATCCTAGCACTCTGGGAAGCCGAGGCGGGTGGATCACTTGAGGTCAGGAGTTCGAAACCAGTCTGGCCAACATGGTGAAACCCCGTCTCTACTGAAAATACAAAAAAAAAAAAAAAAAAAAAATTAGCCGGGCCATGGTGGTGGGTGCCTGTAATCTCAGCTACTCCAGAGGCTGAGGCAGGAGAATTGCTTGAACCCAGGAGGTGGAGGCTGCAGTGAGCTGAGATCCTGCCACCGCACTCCAGCCTGGGCAACAGAGCAAGACTCTGTCTCTAAAAACAAACAAACAGGCTGGGTGTGGTGGCTCATGCCTGTAATCCTAGCACTATAGGAGGCTGAGGCGCGCGGATCACTTGAGGTCTGGAGTTCGAAACCAACCTGGCCAACATGGTGAAACCACGTCTCTACTAAAAATACAAAAAAAACAATTAGCCCAGCCGTGGTGGTGGTGGGTACCTGTAATCTCAGCTACTCCAGAGGCTGAGGCAGGAGAATTGCTTGAACCCGGGAGGTGGAGGCTGCAGTGAGCCAAGATTGCGCCAGTGCACTCCAGCCTGGGAGACAGACAGAGAGAGACTCTGTCTCAAAAAAACAACAACAACAACAACAACAAAAACAAAACCCAAAAAGAAATATACACGCGTTGAGAATCGGCGGAGCGTCCGCCTCTGGGTATAAGCTGCTACCCCGCCCGGGCGTACCTGGACGCCCCTCTCCCACCGCCCGGTGTACTCTTCGTTGGTGGTCAGCCACCTCATCCTCCCCTCCCCGTGGCGCATGTTGTCTTCCCACTGGCCTTCGTATATATTTCCAGATTTATAACTAGGATGAAAGAAACCAAAGAAAAACAATCAGTTACCTCCTACACAACATTTACCTTTAAGACATTCTTTTAAACACTCCCCTTGAGCTCCTTTGAAGAAATCCACCCCTTGTACTTATACAATCTTCTCTGTATTTAAATTCAGGCCAGGCGTGGTGGCTCACGCCTGTAATCCCAGCACTTTGGGAGGCCGAGGCTGGAGGATCACCTGAGGTTGGGAGTTTGAGACCAGCCTGACCAACATGGAGAAACTCCATCTCTACTAAAAATACAAAATTAGCCCAGCTACTTGGGAGGCAAAACTCCATCTCAAAAAAAAAAAATACAAAAATTAGCCGGACATGGTGGCAGGCACCTGTAATCCCAGCTATTCAGGAGGCTGAGGCAGGAGAATCACTTGAACTCAGAAGGTGGAGGTTGCAATGAGCCGAGATCATGCCACTGCACTCTAGCCTGGGCAACAGAGCGAGACTGTCTAAAAAATAAATAAATAAAAATAAATAAAATTTTTAAAAAATCAATGGATAGGCTCATGGTCCTAAGGGAGCAGAATGAGTCACTTTATTAAATCTTCTGACTCTTTAATAAGGGGACAAAGTGGGTAAGAGCCGGGTTTTTAAAATCTTTTAATAATTCCCTATTGTATCATGATTAGTTAATATTTGGCCAGTTTTTGAGATGAGATCTCACTGGGTCACCCAGGCTGGAGAGCAGTGGTGTGATCATGGCAGGAGAATTGCTTGAACCCAGAAGGCAGAGGTTGAAGTGAGCTGAGATGGCACCGCTGCACTCCAGCCTAGGTGACAGAACAAGACTCTGTCTCAAAAAAAAGAGAAAAAATCCACTCTGCTTAGAGAGAAAATGTTCTGTGCAACTTTTGCATCTTACTTTTAAATATCCGAGGTGAACACTATTGGGCCCACAAACACTTCTTCATCTACACCCCAAGCGCGGCGGTGGTCATACCTACCATCTTACTCCCCAGCCCTTTTTGATGTTTTGCACCCAGTCTCCCTCGTACCAACACGTACCCTCTTGATTGTAATAAATGGAGCCCTGAAACAAATAATGTCATCTTTAAAACTATCAAGCCTCATGACACAAATGCTTTGTCAAATGTAAGCATATTAACTTAAAAAGTAGAACCTACACAGAGGTCAATGTCATACATAGGCAAGACATGTAAACTGCTATTTTTCTGTTTTGCTATCAAGAAAATGGTAAAACTGCTGCACAAAGGGAAATGAGATAATGTCACAAATCAATTGCTCCTTAATGAAGTGCCATATTGGCCAGGCACGGTGGCTCACGCCTGTAATCCCAGCACTTTGGGAGGCCGAGGTGAGCGGATCACAAGGTCATGAGTTCAAGACCAGCCTGGCCAACACGGTGAAACCCCGTCTCTACTAAAAACACAAAAATTAGCTAGGAGTGGTGGAGCGTGCCTGTAATCCCAGCTACTTGGGAGGCTGAGGCAGGATAATCGCTTGAACCTGGGAGGCAGAGGTTGCAGTGAGCCCAGATCGTGCCACTGCACTCCAGCCTGGGCAACAGAGCAAGACTCCATCTCAAAATAAAATAAAATAAAAAGTATCATATTAAGGCACAGAATGACTGTATTCATCATATTCGAGTATATTCATTCTATCCAGTAACTATTAGTCAATTAAGTACCTAGAGAAATCCTGTCTGTTGCCACCTGGAGTGAACAGTTGCGCCTTCCGTGTAACGGAAGGTCACTCTCTCTTAGGCACCAGATCCATTGTTGTTTTACCCATTTGGACATGCTACTCATTTTACCGCCTCCGAGTATAAGTGAGCATAGAGTACCCTTTGTTTGATCTACATAGAAAAGCCTCAAAAGGCTTTTTCACAGGTTTATCTGTGTGTGAGAGAGAGAGAGAATTTTTCTATCTTCTTTCTCATGATCAGGCAAACTCATTCCTTCTTGCAGCCATGCAGATGCTGCTGTCTAGAAGTCACCACCCCCAATCCCTCCAATATGTCTCAAGCAATCTGCTGTAAAACACACACACACACACACACACACACACACACACACACACAACAAAAACAACACAACTCAATAAATAGCCTATTAAAGCCTGCATACAGCCAGGCACAGTGGCTCACGCCTGTAATCCCAGCACTTTGGGAGGCTGAGGCGGGTGGATCACTTGAGATCAGGAGTTCAAGACCACCCTGGCCAACATGGCGAAACCCCATCTCTACTAAAAATACAAAAATTAGCTGGGCGTGGTGGTGCACACCTGTAGTCCCAGCAACCTGGGAGGCTGAGGCAGGAGATTTGCTTGAACCCGGGAGGCAGAGGTTGCAGTGAGCCGAGATGGCACCATTGCACTCCAGCCTGGGCGACAGAGCAAGACTCCATCTCAAAAAAAAAAAAAAAATGAATAAAATGGTCAATTTATGTGATGTGAATTTCACCTCAATAAACAAAAAGTGAATATGCCCTGGACAGCGCCGCTAGCCCCTACCCCCTTCTCTCCCTCCATGTGGCCACCCAGCCCCTCCCCTGCCCTCCACATGGCCACCCCACTCCTTTCTGCCCCCCAGACCCCCCCGACCTTGCCCCCTCATGGCTGCCCCCCCATGTCCGCCCACCCCCTTCACTCCTGCCCCACCTGCCCTCCACGTGGCCACCTCGCCCACCTTCCCGTGCCGCTTGCCATTGCACCAGTGGCCGATGTAGGACACAGGCTGGGTGCTGCACTTGAACATCCCGAATCCGTTCCTCATGCCGTTGACCACTTCGCCTTCATACATGCTGCCGTCCGGCCACGTGTACACGCCGTGGTTCATCGGGACATTCTTCACAAAGTTGCCCTGAAGCAGAACGGCCATGGGGTGACAGAAGGAAGCGTTGGGGGGTGTGGGCGGGAATCCCTAGTCCTGCGGGCGGTTCCAGGAGCTGCTTGACCTCTGATCCTGTTCCTGCCTCTCCTGTGGACACACTGAACATCCCCCTCACATTCTCTCTCTTCCTTCCTTGTCTGCTCTCATCGCATCCTCTCTCATCTGACCCGACCAGTGGGCGGAAGCTCAGGCAGGAGGAAATATCTGGGAGGCTGCAGGTCGACCAAGTTCGAAGAAGCAAGCAGGTGACGTTGGAAAGTGCTGGCTTCCAATCCTGACCTGGGGAACTTCAGATTCTTAGAACCCACCTTGGCAGGGCGCAGTGGCTCACACCTGTAATCACAGCACTTTGGAAGACTGAGGCGGGAGGACTGCTTGAGGCCGGGAATTTGAGGCCAGTCTGGGCACCCTAGGAAGACCCTGTCTCTAGAAAAAGATTTTATTTGTTTTTGTTTTTATTTTTGAGACAGAGTCTCACTCTGTCGCCCAGGCTGGAGTGCAATGGCGTCATCTTGGCTCACTGCAACCTCTGCCTCCCGGGTTCAAGCAATTCTCCTGCCTCAGCCTCCCGAGTAGCTGGGATTACAGGCACCCACCATCACACCCTGCTAATTTTTTTTGTATTTTTAGGAGAGACGGGGTTTTGCCATGTTGGCCAGGCTGGTCTCGAACTCCTGACCTGAGGTGATCCACCTGCCTCGGCTTCCCAAAGTGCTGAGATTAACAGGCATTTAACAGGCATGAGCCATCATGCCTAGTTTTTGTTTTTTGTTTGTTTGTTTTTGTTTTTTTGAGACAGGGTCTCACCCTGTCACCTAGGTTGGAGTGCAGCGGCACAATCATAGCTCACTGCAGCCTCGACCTCCCAGGCTCAAGAGATCCTCCCACCACAGCCCCCCAAGTAGCTGAGAACACAAGTGTGTGTGCCACCAAGCCTCACTAATTTTTAAATTTTTTGTGGAGATGGAGTTTCTCTATGTTGCCCAGGCTGGTCTGGTCTCAAACTCCCAGCCTCAAGTGATCTTCCCACCTTGGCCTCCCAAGTAGCTGGGACTACAGGTGCTGGCCACCAAGGTGCAGTGGTGCACGCCTATAATGCCAGCACTTTGGGGGTGCTGAGGTGAGAGGATCTGTTGAGCCCAGGAGGTTGAGGCTGCAGTGAACTATGACCACTGCATTCCAGCCTGGGCGACAGAGCAAGATCCTGTCTCTAATGAAAAAAAAACATAACCCGCTCGAAGGAGGTGAATTCACTGTTCCCTCCAGGCTTAGTGATGACTGGGGACATCCCTCTTTCTTTTTCCTTTTTTTTTCAAGATGGAGTTTTGCTCTTGTTGCCCAGGCTGGAGTGCAATGGTGTAGTCTCGGCTCACTGCAACCTCCGCCTCCCAGGTTTAAGCAATTCTCCTGCCTCAGCTTTCCAAGTAGCTGGGATCACAGGTGTGCACCACCATGCCCCGCAAATTTTTGTAGTTTTAGTAGAGACAGGATTTCACCATATTGGCCAGGCTGGTCTCGAACTCCTGACCTCAGATGATCTGCCCACCTTGGCCTCCCAAAGTATTGGGATTACAGGCGTGAGCCACCATGCCCGGTCAGGAAATCCCTCTTTCTGCCATGGGTCATCAAAATATTCTGTAAACAAATCAGCCAACAGCCTGCCCCAGGGGCATCTGCCAGGGAACGCGCTCTGCCCAGGACGTCTGAGTGGGCAGCAGGCAGCACAGTGCACAGCACCCAGCAGCATCGGATTCTCTTCCAGGAACCTGAACTCCCTGGAGGCAGCCACGGCAGCAGAGAAAAGAGGACAGCACGCCGTGGCCTGATCACCAGCCAGGACCCATGAGGCCAGTCGGCCTCTGAGAATGCTTCTGGGAGCCCCCCGAGTCCTGCCCAGAAGCCCCCCTGACTGGGCTGGAGTGGGGGTCTGTGCCTGCAAAAATGACCTCCCCACCTGCCGAGAGTTTCCCGAGACAACGAGGCACAGGGCGGTTCTTGGTAAGTTGTCACTTAAGGACCAGAAACTGGCCCAGTGCGGTGGCTCACACCTGTAATCCCTGCACTTCGGGAGGCTGAGGTGGGCAGATCACCTGAAGCCAGGGGTTTGAAACCAGCCTGGCCAACATGGCGAAAGCCCATCTCTACTAAAAATACAAAAAGTAGCCCGGCGTGGTGGCGGGCGCCTGTAATTCCAGCTACTCTGGAGGCTGAGGCAGGAGAATTGCTTGAACCCAGGAGGTGGAGGTTGCAGTGAGCCGAGATCCCGCCGCTGCACTCCAGCCTGGACGACAGAGCAAGACTCTATCCCACAAAAATAAATAAAATAAAATAAAGACCAGAAACCTTACATGTCAGTCACCGGCTAGAAGGCGGGATGTCGCGTGGGAAGGGAGCTGGCATGAACCCAAGATGGGGGCCCAATCCTCAGGCTCCCCTGGAATTTGGAGATCCTCCTCGCCCCGCCAGTGACGGTCAGCCCCTCCCTCTCCCCGCTCCTCTGCAGCACGCCTCTCACCGCCCAGCTGCAGGTGGCTTCCCGGCCCAAACTTGACTCCGTTTCTATCATTGCCTGCGTGGTATTTGAATAAGTGCATTATGCGCATGTGTTTTAAATGTCATCATTACCATTTATAAACACCATCTGTTAGCAACTCTGCATTTGGGATTTTTAGAATAGCATTTCAGGCGCTCACTCACTTTGTGGGTGGGAATTGAGCCTGGTACAATCTCTTGGCGAACAATTTGGTCCTTGCAATCAGTTTAAAAATACACATTCCCCTCAACCCCACAAGACAGGTTAAATAAAAGCCACATAATGGAATACATGCAGCCACTAAAAACAGATCTGCATGAATGGATATGGTTTGATCTCAAACTTAAAGGTACAGGCCAGGTGTGGTGGCTCACGCCTGTAATCCCCAGCACTTTGGGAGGCCAAAGTGGGAGGATCGCTTAAGCCTAGGAGTTCGAGACCAGCCTGGGCAACACGGCAAACCCTGTCTCTACAAAATAAAAGAAAAGTAAAAATAAATTAGCTGCGCGCTGTGGAGCACACCTGTAGTCACAGCTACTCAGCAGGCTGAGCCAACAGGATCGCTTGAGCCTAGGAGTTCGAGGCTGCAGTGAGTCATGATCTCACCACTGCACTGCAGCCTGGGTGACAGAGCAAGACCCCATCTCAGACTCACTAACTAACTAAGTAAATATGCCAAAGAGAGTGTATAATAAACTATGTGTGTTTGTAAAAAGCAAGACAGGCTACAGAAGTTCCAGGCTGCAGTGTTATGATCGCACCACTATACTCCAGCCTGGGCAACAGAGCAAGACCCTGTCTCAAAGAAAAAAGTAGGACAAGCTACATACATGTACGTGTGCTCTCTGTGCTTAGAACACATAGAATACCTCTAGAACACACAGATGAAACCAATAACAATTAATGGCGGGTCCCATGCAGTCATGAGTTACTAGATCCTCTGGTTCTGCAAATTTTTCTTAACCCATATGCTGAATGACATCTACGAAAACAGTCTGTTCAATTGTGGGAAACTGATTGTTCCATCCAATACTCACAGCTTAGAACTATAACTGGTTATATGCCTCACCTCATATTTTAATCCATCGGCCCAAATATAAGTCCCCTGTCCATGCATGAGTCCTTCTGAAAACATACCCTTCAAAACAAAACAAAGCCACGACAAACACTTAGAATACAGCTGACACATATACATATTTGAGATAGGGTCTGGTTCTGTCACCCAGGCTGGAGTGCAGTGGTGTGATCATAGCTCACTGCAGCCTCAAACTCCCAGGCTCAAGCAATCCTCCCACTTCAGCCTCCCGAGTAGCTGGGACTACAGGCATCCACCACCATGCCCAGCTAATTTTTGTATTTTTTGTGGAGACGGGATTTCACCATGTTGGCCAGGCTGGTCTTGAAATCCTGAGCTCTAGCAATGCGCCCGCCTTGGCCTCCCAAAGTGCTGGGATTATAGGCATGAGCCACCGCGCCTGGCCTGCAGCTGATGATTCTCTCCCACAGCTGCCTTATCCCGATTTCACGTGCGTGAAGATGCTTGTCTGCGCACTCAGCACCAGCTGAGTCCTACTGAGTCCTACTCTGAGCTGCCTCCATGCTGGGCTCCATCCTTCTCTAAAAAGGATCTAAGAGGTCCTCATCTTCATGACCTAAGGATGACCTCAGCTACAAAAATGTGTTCTCAACCGGGTGCCGGGGCTCACACCTGCAATCCCAGCACTTTAGGAGTCTGAGGCAGGAGGATCACTTGTGCCCGGCAGTTCAAGACCAGCCCTGGCAACATAGCAACTCCTTGTCTCTACCAAAAAAAAAAAAAAAAAAAAATTAAATTAGCCAGGCGTGGTAGCTCACGCCTGTAGTCCCAGCTATTCAAGAGGCTGAGGAGGGAGGATCATTTGACTCCGGGAGGTTGAGGCCACAATGAGTTATGATTGTGCCACTGCACTCCAGCTTGGGTGACACAGTGAGACCCTGTCTCAAAAAATATAAAATAATCAGGAAAAGAAACAAATCTAAAATAACTTTTGTTATATTGAGCATTATTTTTACCTTAAATAGGTAATCAGGTTTCAGAATAAAATCGGCATGAAGAGCTTCCGATTTCTTTTGAAGCATCAGTGGATTTTACTGAAGATTTACAAATCTACGACCATCACCCCACACCTTCCTCCCCTTCCTGCAGGTTCTCAAATGGGCGACTTACACGATAGGTACAACCGCCTTGAAAGGCTGCGAAGCCTTCTCCCTCATACAGCCCACGAACCTTTTCCCCTTCATAGCTACAAAGAAATAAAGGTAATTCAAGGTAATGAACAACGTGAATAAACCCAAGTGACAGTGGGTTAAACTATATAACTATGTAATGGGAAGAATGAAGTCAGAAAAAAAAAAAAAAAATATATATATATATATATATATATACAGAGCTAGAAAGTAGAAGAGGTTACCAGGGGTTTGAAGGTAGGGTGAGGAATGAAGGTGTTTCGGGGTTTTTTTGTTTGTCTTTTGGGGATTTTTTTTGAGATGGAGTCTCACTCTGTCGCCCGGGCTGGATGGAATGCAATGGCGTGATCTCGGCTCACTGCAACCTCTGCCTCCCGGGTTCAAGTGATTCTCCCGCCTCAGCCTCCTGAGTAGCTGGGATAACAGGCACATGACACCACGCCCAGCTAATTATTGTGTTTTTAGTAGAGATGGAGTTTCACCATATTGGCCAGGCTGGTCTCAAACTCCTGGCCTCAAGTGATCTGCCCGCCTCAGCCTCCCAAAGTGCTGGGCTTACAGGCTTGAACCACCGCACCTGGCCAGGAGTTACTATTTAATAGATGGTCGTACAACACTATGAACGTACTTAATGCCATTGAATTGTACACTTAAAATAATTAAGATAGTACATTTTGTTATATGTTTCACCACAATAAACTCTATATATACACGCGCCATGGGGCTGTATGTTTGCTATTTGGGTGATGGGCTTACTAGAAGCCCAAACCTCAGCATCACACAACATGCCCATGTAACAAACCTGCACATGTAACCCTCTAAATCTAAAATAAAATAATTTTTTTAAATACATAAAATTACCTTCAGGCCAAGCACAGTGGCTTATGCCTGCAATCCCAGCACTTTGGGAGGCTGAGGCAGGTGGCTCACCTGAGGTCAGGAGTTCGAGACCAGCCTGGCCAACATGGTGAAACCCTGTCTCTACTAAAAGTACAAAAATTAGCCACGCATGGTGGCGGGCACCTGTAATCCCAGCTACTCAGGAGGCTGAGGCAGGAGAGTTGCTTGAATGTGGGAGGTGGAGGTTGCCGTGAGCCAAGATCGCACCACTGCACTCCAGCCTGAACGACAGAGTGAAACTTTGTCTCAAAATAAAATAAGATAAACCGCCTGACTGGCAGTGTTATACCCGATGGCACCCCCATTAAAATCACCTTTCCACTATGAGTTTGGTCAGAATGGACTCTTCGTATTGGGTAGCATCTTCGTTCTGCTGAATGTTTTGGGGGTCTTTTTTGGGTTTCACTTCGTTGAGCTGCATTCCCAGCAATGGGACACCAGCTGGGGACATCTCTTGCCTAGTGGTATTGCCATCTTGTTTGGAAAAGTCTAGATTATCAGAGAGAGATGAGGGAGAGCGGGCAGACTTCTCCCCTTTTTTGTCTGCTTTTTTCTTTTCTTTCACCATTGCCTTGGGAAGATCCAATGGTTACTTGAATCAAATGATTTCTTTGGTTCAGAGCTGCTCGTTTCAAAGCACTGATGAGTTTTATCTGAAAAATAAAAATTACGTCTCCAAACACTTGGGGTTTTCATTTGTAGTTAAAATTTCAGTTTTACAACACAATGTCATTATCATTCTCCTGACAAAGTCTGAAAAATTAGTTACCAGGGCCGGGTGCGGTGGCTCACACCTGCGATCTCAGCACGTTGGAGGGCCAAGGTGGGAGGATCATGTGAGTCCAGGAGGTGGAGACCAGCCTAGGCCACGTAGTGAGATGCCACCTCTCTACAAAAAATAAAAATAAATTAGCTAGGCGTGGTGGCACATGCCTGTAGTCCCAGCTACTAGGGAGGCTCAGGTGGGAGGACTGCTTGAGCCTGGGAGGTTGAGGCTGCAGTGAGTGGTGTGACACCACTGCACTCCAGTCTGGGTAACAGAGCAAGACTCTGTCTCAAAAATGATTATAATTACAAGTTTCAAGTACCATCAGTTTATAAAAATACAACCTCAACATCGCATTGGTTGTTCCTAAAATTTTTTTATTTTTAATTTTTGAGACAGAGTCTCACTCTGTCACCCAGGCTGGAGGGCAGTGGCACAATCACGGCTCACTCTAGCCTCAACCTCCTAGGCTCTGACGATCCTTCCACCTCAGCCTCCCAAGTAGCTGGGACCACAGGCATGCATCACCACACCTGGCTAATTTTTTGTAGAGACAGGGTCTTGCTATGTTGCCCCGGCTGGTCTGGAACTCCTGAGCTCAAGCAATCCGCTTGTCTCAGCCTCCCAAAGTGCTGGGATTATAGGTGTGAGCCACTGTACCTTGCCCTAAAAATTATTTAAGTTGGAACCATTGTCTAGCATTGTTTCTTGAAAGGTAACCCTACACATGAAATAGGCTACTTCACCTCTCAGGTCTTGCATGCAGCCAATTCACACTTTAAAAGCCCCTCTCCGGCCGGATGCAGTGGCTCACACCTGTAGTCCCAGCACTTTGGGAGGCCAAGGCGGGTGGATCACGAGGTCAGGAGACTGAGACCACCCTGGCTAACACTGTGAAACCCCGTCTCTACTAAAAATACAAAAAATTAGCCAGGCATGGTGGCACATGCCTGTAATCCCAGCTACTCAGGAGGCTGAGGCAGGAGAATCGCTTGAACCCAGGAGGTGGAGGTTGCAGTGAGCCGAGATCACACCACTGCACTCCAGCCTCGGCAACAGAGCGAGATTCTGTCTCAAAACAAAACAAAACAAAACAAAAGCCCCTCTCCTTATAGGTCAGCATTGTAAAGTGTGCGAGAGCTGGATTTGGAGTCCTGCATTGCCCATTACCAGTTCTATGGGTTTATTTATTTATTTATTTATTTTTGAGACGGAGTCTCACTCTCTTGCCCAGGCTGGAGTGCGGTGGTGCGATCTTGGCTCACTGCAAGCTCCACCTCCCAGGTTCATGCCATCTCCTGCCTCAGCCTCCTGAGTAGCTAGGACTACAGGCACCCACCACCACACCTGGCTAATTCTTTTTGTATTTTTAGTAGAGACGGGGTTTCAGCGTGTTAGCCAGTATGGTCTCAATCTCCTGACCTCGTGATCTGCCCGCCTCGGCCTCCAAAGTGCTGGGATTACAGGCGTGAGCCACCAGGTGTGGGTGCCCGGCCCAGTTCTGCGTTTTTTTGGGGTTTTTTTTTGTTTGTTTGTTTGTTTGTTTTTTAGAGAGAGTCTAGCCCTGTCCTGCAGGTTGGAATGCAGTGGCAGGATCTTGGCTCACTGGCTCACTGCAACCTCACTGCAGGTTCAAGTGATTCTCCTGCCTCAGCCTCTCGAGTAGCTGGGATTACAGGCACCTGCCTCCACACTCAGCTAATTTTTGTATTTTTAGTAGAGATGGGGTTTCACTGTGTTGGCCAGGCTGGTGTCGAACTCCTGACCTCGTGATCTGCCTGCCTTGGCCTCCCAAAGTGCTGGGATTACAAGTGTGAGCCACCGTGCCAGGCTGGTTTCCTTTTTTTTTTTGAGACGGGGTGTTGTACATTTTGCCCAGGCTGGTTTCAAACTCCTGGCCTCAAGCAATCTTCCCACCTTCTCCTCCCAAACTGCTAGGATTGCAGGCATGAGCCACTGAGCTCGGCCAAGTGCTGTGTTCTGAAGCAAGTTGCTTAATCTCCTCTGCCTCACAAATAGAAATAACAGTACCTTGTCTCGTAAGAATTAAATCGATGACACACAGAAAAATCCCTAAGTACAGGATACAGAGCAAAGTCAATAAATTGAGTGATTATCTCGTCCCTTTCCTGTTTTCAAACTTGAAATCATTGGTTTCCCACTCCCTCTAGCACTGCCATCGATTGAGTGCCTCTCATATGCCGGACAAGCAAGGACCGGTGTGCTGGAGTTGCGTTTCCAGCGCATCGTTGCTTGAGCTGTATTTCCAGCGCATCGTTGCTCGAGCTCCGTTTCCAGCGCATATCTTTGCTTGTCTGGCATATGAGCTGCGGTGCAGGGTTTCAAAGCCATAGTTTTCATGGCTTTCCTAATCTGGCCCCGCTGAAAGCACCCTGGTCCATCAAGCAGGATGCATAGGTGAGCCCTGTGGTGAAGGCCAGGTCTGGTCCCTTTTCGTAGGCCCCGACGGGTGCAGTGGGCACTTCTTGCCCTCTTCTTCCTGGATGCCATCCTCTGGACACCCCACCCTCCAGTTGAACCCATCTCCAGCCTTCTCTCTTCCTCCATTATTTATTTATTGAGACAGGGTCTCGCTCTGTCACCCAGGCTGGAGTGCAGTGGCACAGTCTTGGCTCACTGCAACCTTCCAGGTTCAAGTGATTCTTCTGCCCTAGCCTCCCAAGTAGTTGGGATTACAGGTGCCCGCCACCACTCCCGGCTAATTTTTGTATTTTTAGTAGAGCCAGGGTTTCACCATGTTGCCCAGGCTGGTCTCAAACTCCTAACCTCAGGTGATCCGCCCGCCTCGGCCTCCCAGAAGTGCTGGGGTTACAGGCGTGAGCCACCGCGCCCGGCCAAGCCTTCTCTCTTCCTTCCAACACCCTTGCTCCTTCCCACCCCCGACTACTGTCTCAGTGAAGCCGCCCCTGGGTCCCCTAGCCCAAGGTGCTCTCACCTCTAAATTTAGAGGGGCCTTTACTACGAGCTTTTCGGTCTTCTGTCAGTGACCTACAAATAAGTGAACTACAAATCAAGCCAATTTCGTTTCTCAGTGCGTTTCCTAATGTTTCCTCTGTTCTCCTAGGCTTAAGGAGAGGCCGTCTCTCTCCTGTGTCTACGGTGAGCCGGGAAGAATCGGCTCCCTGCACTGGTCTGCCCGGCCTAGGCCCTCCTCGCCCATCACGCACGTGCTCGGGTCCTGGGAGGCCGCGTCAGTCCGGCCGGGAAGGAGCAGGACCCAGTCGCCATGGCTGTCCCGGCGTACGCAGGACCGCGGCCTGGGGCGCTCACCTCGCTCCAGGAGCCCAGAGACCTCGCCGGGCTCGGGCTGAGGTGTTGCCGGGCTCTCTGCGTCCCAGACCCGGCTCCGGTCTCCAGGCAACCGCGGACGCCGCCAGGCCCACCCTGTGCTCTTAAAGGGGCCGCGCGCCAGCGCCAAGCAGGTGTCCCGCCCTTGCTGGTCCTGAAGGCCGGGGGAAAGGCTGGACGCTGGAGGCAGCAGGCCAGGGTTTTCTCAGCTCTGCTAACTGCTTCATCATAAAATACGAATAACGCAGGCATTAGTTTTCCATTGCTGCCGCAAACAAATTACCATAAATTTAGTGGCTCGAAGCAACACAAATTACCCTACAGTATGTAAATTAGTCCCACAGTGCTGGTTCCTTCCAGAGGCTCCGGGGGAGAATGCGTTTTCTTGCCTTTTCCAGCTTTTCCAGAAGCGGTCCCCAACCTTTTTGGCACCAGAGACCGGTTTCGCGGAACACAATTTTTCCATGGATGGGGGTCGGGGAGGGATGGTTTCAGGATGATTCAAGTGCATTGCATTTATTGTGCACTTTACTATTATTACATTGTAACATATAATTAAATAATTCTACAACTCACCATCATAGAGACTCAGTGGAAGCCCTGAGCTTGTTTTCCTGCAACTAGACAGCCCCATCTGGGGGTGACGGGAGACAGTGACAGATCATCAGGCATCAGATTCTCATAAGGAGCGTGCAACCTACATCCCTCGTGTGTGCAGTTCACAATAGGGCTCGTGCTCCTATGAGAATCTAATGCCCACCGCTGGTGTGACAGGAGGTGGAGCTCAGGTGGTAACGCCAGCGACGGGGAGTGGCTGTAAATACAGATGAAGCTTCGCTGGCTTGCCAGCCCCTAACCTGCTGTGCACCCCGCTTCCTAATAGGCCATGGACCACTACTGGTCTGTGTCCGGAGTGTTGGAATCCCTGTTCTAGAGACTGCTTGCAATCCTTGACTAGTGGTACCTCCTTCCATCTCCAAAACCAGCAAGGCAGCCTCTCTCTGGCCAGCAGGGAAAGGTCTCCACCTTTGAAGGACTCACCCAATGGACTGGGCCCACCCAGACAATCCAGGATAATCTCTCTGTTGCAAGATCCTTAACTCAGCCAGGCATGATGGCTCACACCTGTAATCCCAGCACTTTGGGAGGCCGAGGCGGTCGGATCACCTGAGGTCAGGAGTTCGAGACCAGCCTGGTCAACACGGTGAAACCCTGTCTCCACTAAAAATACAAAAATTAGCCAGTATGGTTCTGGACACCTGTAATCCCAGCTACTCGGGAGGCTGAGGTGGGAGAATCACTTGAACCTGGGAGGCAGAGGCTGCAGTGAGCTGAGATCATGCTATTGAACTCCAGCCTGGGCAACAAGAGCGAAACTTCATCTCAAAGAAAAAAAAAAAAAGATCCTTCACTCAATCACACCTGCCGAGTCCCTTCTGCCACGTGAGGCAGCGTGGTCACAGGTTCTGGGGATTAGGACACAGCTGTCTTGGGGGCTGTTATCCTGCCACAGCTCCCAATCTGGAGAGTTCATAAGTGGGATCCTGCAGACCACGCCAGCACAGTGCCAGACACGATGGCACAGTGACTACTGTACCGCCTCCTCCATCTGAGGGATTCTAAAGCAGGAAGGGGAGCCGCCCACAGTCTGGAGAAGGGGTGGGGGCAGCAGGGGGAGCCACATCTGTCATCTCTGGGCCCCCAAGAGGGCATCTTTACTTCCATTTTCAGCCAAGTTCAAACAGGACAAGGTTCCATGAAAACTATTTGAAAAGACAGACAGGGATTCTTATATTCCCAGAACCATTCAAGGCCAGTAACTGGAATGTTCTACAGTTCACACCCTGAGGAAACCAAATCACAGCATCAAATTATGGGAAACCAAACTCTTTTTGTTCCCCTGCGAGGACAGCACTTTGCGACCTTGGCCGCACAGAGGAATGTTTCAAATAGTGACCCCTGTCCCATCCAGTCATTTTCTTCCAGCCGGGCAGAGAATCCCCCTTGTTTAAAAATTTAGTGTGAATCAGGGCTGAGAATCACTAACCGAAAAGGACCCTACTTTTAAATTTATGAAATTAAACAAAGATGAATTTAATTATTGTTAAGGGTTGAAAGTTATAGACTAAACTATGTCCAGCCAGAGCAGAGGCCTGAGTAACTTCCAAAGTGGTTTGGTTTTTTTTTGTTTTGTTTTGTTTTGTTTTTTGAGACAGAGTCTTGCTCTATCACCCAGGCTGGAGCGCAGTGGCGCAATCTCGGTTCACTGCAACCTCCGTCTCCCGGGTTCAAGCGATTCTCCTGCCTCAGCCTCCTGGGTAGCTGGGATTACAGGCATGCGCCAGCACACCTGGCTAATTTTGTATTTTTAGTAGAGGCAGGGTTTCTCCATGTTGGTCAGGCTGGTCTCGAACTTCTGATCTCAGGTGATCCGCCGGCCTCGGCCTCCCGAAGTGCTGCGATCACAGGCATGAGCCACCATGCCCAGCCCAAGTGTTCTTATTTTTATAAAATGTGTTCTTGCCTGGACACACACACACGAGCGCATGCAAACATAGAGAAAAAAAATTTGCAAGCAATGCTCCATCTGGTTTGAAAAGGTTCTCAAGATCACTTTTAAATGGGTGTGATGTGTATTTTTTTTAAGTAGCAGGTTCATTTAAAAACAAAAAAGGTTAGTGAAGACTCTGTCTTCCAAAACATAAAAATCTGCGATAAAACCAATTATTCCATACAGTGACTACGGTCAGTTCTGAGAAATGACACCCAGGTTGGCGATGTGTCTCATGGTTGGCCTTCCATGGGGACAGTTCCAGGGGTGGTCCATCTCCCCCATGTGGGTGATCAGTTTCTTCATCTCACTTGTGTTAAGAGCAGTCCCAATCATCACCTGAGTGTGAGACACAACGGTTCAACGTTTTAGTAGTTTTTTGACGTCAGAATGGCAGCTCTTCAGAAGCATTCTTCTCTAAAATAAGGCTGGACAAGATTACAGCTCAAAAACTACCTTCCCTGAAAAACCCCTGAAAAACCTTCCCCTAGAGAAGCCTAGGTTCTAGATCTCAGCCCTCCACCCTTCTGTGAAATCAGGCTCCTTGTGGCTCCTTCAAGGTGGCACCGCCTCCACTCCAGACGCCGACCACACCTGTCTCAGCAGCCACCCTGCCCTCTCACCCTGGCAGGTGCAGCAGCCTCCCAGCAGGCCTCCCTGCCCCACTGCGACCCCTCCGAGCCGCTCTCCACTCAGCAGCCAGTGATTACTTTTAAAGGGCTGTCAGGTTATTCATTCCACTTCACAGCTCTCCCCCTCACCTGAATAAAAGCCCCCGTCTGTCCCCTGACTTGGCCCTCGCTGGGCTGTGCCTGCACCCCCACCTCCAAGCACGAATGCCTCCCTTCCTCACCCCAGCTGCACTGCTACTCCCTTCCTCTTGCACAGGCCCATCACGCAAACACCTGCCTTGGGACTGTGGCACTCCCGGGACCCTCTCCCCCAATGGGTGCAGGTGTCACTCCCCCTCTGTCGAGCTCTGACCTGCTGCCCATAGCACTCCAGCCCTGGCCCTGCTGCCTCCCTGCCATGGGTCCTCTGACAGGAAGGAGAGGACACAAGCCTGAAGCCCAATGTCACCTTCCTTCTTCCTGCAGCACCCTGAGGGCTCGCCATGTGCCAAGCACAGTCAGAAGGCTGGGGTGACAGCAGGTTGGAGAAGGACAAACAATCAACAAGTCAACAGAGAACCAAGACAGGTGGCGCCCAGGCGAGGCGGCCTGCTCAGGTGTGGGGATGGGGTGAAGGGTGACGGTGGCAAACCCAGGTAGAGAGGAGAGTAGGGAGAAAGGGTGTAAGGCAGGGAGGAGACTGAGGCGAGCGTGGAACTGGAAGACAGCTACATGGCTGGAAGCGTGGTGGGGAGATGGGGCTGGAAGGGTGGGCAGGGCTCAAAGCAGGAGCCTCCTGGGCAGGCAGTGACAACACCGGAGATGGACGGGCAGGCCAGGGCGGGAGGGAAGGAGCTGCCTGTGGTTCCCCGGGCCACTGAGTCACACTAAACTCACGACATCAAAACTGCCCGGCTATGAGCTCAGCTCCACACTCTCACTCACAGACTCCAAGACTGGAAGATCCATATTATGTCTTTTATTTTGGCGAGGTCAGGGGTGGTGGGGAGACTCTGTCTCCCAGGCTGGAATGCAATGGTGCGATCTCAGCTCACTGCAACTCCGCCTCCCAGATTCAAGCAATTCCCCCGCTTCAGCCTCCCGAGTAGCTGGGATTACAGGCACCTACCACCATGCCCAGCTAAGTTTTGTACTTTTAGTAGGGATGGGGTTTCACCATGTTGGCCAAGCTGGTCTCAAATTCCTGACCTCAGGTGATCAACCCACCTCCGCCTTCCAAAGTGCTGGGATTACAGGTGTGAGCCACCACGCCCAGCTCATATTAGGTCTTTATCCAAGAAACACTGTGGCTAGAAGTCAGACTCTGGGCCCTCTTCTAATTAAACTCTGCCCTTGAGTCATTTCATCTAATCTCATGGCTGTAAATGACACCTGAAGCTCACACAGCAGGCTCCATCCCACCCACTCCCCACGTGGCCCCCAGCTGCTGCTCTCCCCAGCGGCCGCAGCCACAGCACCCCTTCCAGTCTGTTCTCTCTCCAGCAGCTGCAATCACGGGACTCCTTCCCGTCTGTTCTCTCCAGTGGCTCGCGCCACACACAGCACAGACTCCCAGGGTCTAGGTATGACCGGCAACACTCTACGTGGCTGTCCTCTGGACGCCGCTCTGCTCACTCCCTTCCCCTCTCCAGGGACACAATCAGCCTCTGGCTTCAGTCTTGCTACTTCCTTCGCTTGGAAAGTTCTTACCCAAGAGGGCTCCATTCTGCCTTTTTTTTTTTTTTTTTTTTTTGAGACAAGGTCTTACTCTGTCACCCAGGCTGGAGTGCAGTTGCGTGATCTTGGCTCATTGTAACCTCGACCTCCCTGGCTCAAGTGATCCTCCCACCTCAGCCTCCTGAGTAGCTGTGACTACAGGCACATGCCACCACGCCTGGCTAATCTTTTAATTTTTTGTAGACATGGGGTCTGCCTGTGTTGCCCAGGCTGGTCTCTTAACTGCTGGCCTCAAGCAATCCTCCCGCCTTGGCCTCCCAAAATGCTGGGATTACACGTGTGAGCCACCATGCCTGGCTTCCATCCCACCTTTTAGATGGCAGCTGAGATGCCACCTGCCCAGATGCCATTCCCTGACCACCATCTCACCTGGTCACCATGTTTTTCTCTTGTCATTTCCTGTCCCAAAACGCTGTTTTAGGCCAGGCGCGGTGGCTCACGCCTGTAATCCCAGCACTTTGGGAGGCCAAGGCGGGCAGATCATGAGGTCAAGAGATCGACACCAGCCTGACCAACATGGTGAAACCCCATCTCTATTAAAAATATAAAAATTAGCCAGGTGTGGTGGGTGCCTGTAGTCCCAGCTACTTGGGAGGCTGAGGCAGGAGAATCGCTTGAACCCGGGAGGCGGAGGTTGCAGTGAGCTGGGATCACACCACCGCACTCCAGCCTAGTAACAGAGCGAGACTCCGTCTCAAAAACAGACAAAAATGCTGTTTGAATCTCTTGACTGTGCTTACTGGCATCTAATGCGTGTCATTTATTTGTGGTGATGCCTATTTCTCCCCACTGTCTGCTCCACAGGGGCAGGGGCTGCAGCCGCCTTGTTACCTCTGTGTCCCGAGCACCTGGAGCAGGGCGGGCCCCACAGCAGGGGCTCAAGGAGCATCTGCTGAATAAATAAAGGAATGGCGTCCTGGCCCTTCCCAGTGGCCGGCTGATACACAGTCACTTTTCTTGGACATCAGGCTAATCCCCACTGCAGGCAGAACCACTGCTGCCACCTTCCCACACCAACCGAAGCAGCGGCAGTGACACCACGTGCAATGACAACCACGGCACCCCGTGAAGCACCTGCTGCCTCGATGACTCTGCAGAATCGTGTCCAATGTCGCCGAGTCCTGGCAGCAGCAAATCTTTATCTCCCAATGTTGTTATGACCCATAAGGTCCATAGACGAACAAGGTACCTCAAATGCTAACTGCGTTGGAGTCAACCAAAGCTCAGAGATAGAATACTGGCCGGGCCACGCACAGTGGCTCACGCCTGTAATTCCAGCACTTTGGGAGGCTGAGGCAAGGGGCAAAAGGAGACCATGTTTCTACAAAAAATTTAAAAATTAGCTGGGCATGGTGGTGCATGCCTGTGGTCACAACTACTTGGGAGACAGAGAGAGGAGGATCGCTTCAGCCTGGGACGTCAAGGCTGCAGTGAGCTGTGATTGCGCCACTGCACTCCAGCCTGGGCGACAGAGGGAGACCCTGTCTAAAAAAAAAAGAAGAAGAATTCTGGGGTTTTTTTGTTTTTTTGAGACGGAGTCTCTCTCTGTCACCCAGGCTGGAGTGCAGTGGTATGAACTTGGCTCACTGCAAGCTCCGCCTTCTGGGTTCACGCCATTCTCCTGCCTCGGCCTCCCGAGTAGCTGGGACTATAGGCGCCCGCCACCACGCCCCGCTAATTTTTTTGTATTTTTAGTAGAGACGGGCTTTCACCATGTTAGCCAGGATGGTCTCGATCTCCTGAACTCGTGATCCGTCTGCCTCAGCCTCCCAAAGTGCTGGGATTAGAGGCTTGAGCCACCGCGCCCAGCCAAGAATATGCTTAACAGAGGTAACAAAAGAGCAATAACTATGAGTTCAAGGTCACAGAGAATGCAGACGACAGGGATGCTCAGCTACGACGTTGCACATAGCTCTCTGTGTAAAATGACCCCTGGCAATCACAAAGGCGTTTACAACCTTGACCAAATCAGGAGCTGGGCTGAGACCTTCCTCGACTGCAAGCTTGAGCAGCTGAGCTGACAGCCAGGCTTTCTTCACTTACCGACTTCCGGCAGGCTCTGGAGGCAAACATCTGCTTGACTCGGGAAGGCCGGCACATGACCCCAGGGCTGTCGCTCAGCATGAAGATCAGTTCATCGACGTCCTGGGGTCCGAAGGTCCAGTTTTTACTAGTTGGCAAGGAAATCAGTTTAGCCCTTTCAGTGACTGGAGCTAAAAGAATACAATTTTGAGAAAAATCCATGACTTGACAAACACGTTTCACTTGAAAGCTACTTAGGATGAACACCTGAGGCCGGGCATGGTGGCTCATGCCTGTAATCCCTGCACTTTGGGAGGCCAAGGCGGGCAGATCATGAGGTCAGGAGATAGAGACCATCCTGGCTAATATGGTGAAACCCCGTCTCTACTAAAAAATAGAAAAAATTAGCTGGGTGTGGTGGCAGGCGCCTGTAGTCCCAGCTACTCGGGAGGCTGAGGCAGGAGAATGGTGTGAACCTGGGAGGCGGAGCTTGCAGTGAGCCGAGATCGGCACTACTGCGCTCCAGCCTGGGCGACAGAGCAAGACTCCATCTCAGAAAAAAAAAAAGTGAACACCTGAAAGAGAGGAAAGTCACAAAATGCTTTTTGGAGGAACTTTTTAATCTTTTATAAAATTAAAAAAAACTGGTCTATATGACCTGAAAGATTATTCCCAGCTCTAAAAAGACAAGAATCTATAGTTCTAATTTTTTTTTTTTTTTTTTTTTGAGACAGAGTTTCACTCTTGTTGCCCAGGCTGGAGTGCAGTGACGTGATCTCGGCTCACTGCAACCTCCACCTCCCGGGTTCAAGTGATTCTCCCACCTCAGCCTCCTGAGTAGCTGGGATTACAGGCACCCGCCACCACGCCCGGCTACTTTTTGTATTTTCAGTAGAGATGGGGTTTCACCATGTTAGCCAGGCTGGTCTCAAACTCCTGACCTCAGGCGATCTGCCCGCCTTGGCCTCCCACAGTGCTGGGATTACAGACGTGAGCCACCACACCCAGCCGCTATAGTTCTAATTAATAACTTACCATTTTCATCGATAACAAAATCAAAGCCATTCTTTCTAAATATTTCCAGATTTTCTATCAGAACAGCTTCATTAACAGCAGTTAAGTTGAGAGTCTGAGGTCTGAAAAACACAGAAATGATTCAAACCATATTCTGAAGTCAAACATTTAGCTTTACAGCAGAAATGAAATGAAAACAACAATACTGTATTTTGAATTCATGTCAAAATAACAACACGAATAACAACATTATTCAGCTAAGTGTCACAAAACTTCCTGAGAAGTTCCTTTTAATTTTCTCTTTCTTGAAAGTTCTTTTTAGAAGTTAAAGTAGCTACAGGCCAGGTGCGGTGGCTCACGCCTGTAATCTCAGCACTTTAAGAGCCCGAGGCAGGCAGATCTCTTGAGGCCAGGAGTTTGAGACTGGCCTGGTCAACACAGCGAAACCCTCTCTTTACTAAAAATATAAAAATTAGGCCAGGCATGGTGGCGCACGCCTGTAGTCCCAGCTACTTGGGAGGCTTAGGCAGGAGATTCGTTTGAACCCAGGAGGCAGAGGTTGTAGTGAGAGCCAAGATCACACCACTATACTCCAGCCTGGGCCACACAACAAGACTCTGTCTCAAAAAAAAAAAAAAAACACCCACAAAAACAAAAATTAGCTGGAAGTGGTGGCTCATGCCTGTAATCCCAGCTACTCGGGAGGCTGAGGCACTAGAATTGCTTGAACCCAGGAGGTGGAGGTTGCAGTGAGCCAAGATCACACCACTGCACTCCAGCCTGGGCAACAGGGCAAGACCCTGTCTCAAAAAAAAAAAAAAAAAAGTTAAAGTAACTACAAAAGTAGTTTGCTTTTTCCTCAGCCTGCCACGCCAATGACTCCCACTTTTTCTGAATCCTTTCCTTAAGGATAACAATATCACAAAAATGCTATTTTTCCTCCTTCTAATACAGAATTTGAAACACTGGGTTAGGTCATTGCCAGCATTTGTAAACAGAATGAACAGACAGCATTTATTTTGCTATCCTGTTCCTTCCTCTGCCTGTATTATATCTCCATCCTTCTCTCCTCCTGGATTTACTGAGTGTTTTTTTTTTTTTAACCTTTTGTTATTTTTTTCAAAGATAGAGACAGGGTCTCACTATGTTGCCCAGGCTGCTCTCAAACTCCTGGGCTCAAGCGATCCTTCCACTTCAGCCTCCCAAAGTGCTGGGATTACAAGTGTGAGCCACTGCATCCGGTCCTGAGTGCTGGATAAGACAAACACTGCTAAAGGCAGGAGACAGCTGGTGAGCAAACACAGGCTTGGTCCTGGAGCCAACAGATTACCGGGGAAGAAAGACGTTCAGCAAATACTCAGGCAAGTCAATTATGATGAGAAACGACAGGAAGGTCAGGAAGAAAAAGCACCCAGTGTCATAGAGAGACTTCACCCTGGGGTCAGGAAGTGACCTTTGAGCTGAGTCCGGGGATAAGAGAGTTAATCAGGTAATGGGGGAGAAGTGGGTGCAGGGTGCAGGACAAGTATTCTAGACAGGGACAACAATCTGTGCCAAGCCCCAGGATGGACCGCTGATGTTTGCAGAGCCACACATAAAGATATCCTTCATTCTGCTTAGTGGCCACATAGGGATTCATCAGGCCTGCCAAGGGAAAAAGAAAGACAGCCAGAGAGGCTTGAGTACAGGGAACAAGGGGAAGACGAACGGGAAAAGCTACAGAGTCAACAGGGCCACCCTACACAGGGGCTGGCAGGGCAGGGTGGAACTGGGTCTTCATCCTTTCATCTTGAAGTGTGGTCCATCTGGGACCCTAAGTGGTCTGTGATTACCTGGGCCAACTTGAAATGTCACAGACGAGAGGTTATCTTTGCCGAATGGCTAAAAAATACAAGACCTCAGCCAGGCATGGTGGCTCACGCCTGTAATCCCAGCACTTTGGGAGGCTGAGGTTGGTGGATCACCTGAGGTCAGGAGTTCAAGACCAGCCTGACAAACATGGC
Source organism: Pan troglodytes (assembly GCF_028858775.2). Lineage (NCBI taxonomy): Eukaryota > Metazoa > Chordata > Mammalia > Primates > Hominidae > Pan > Pan troglodytes. The sequence goes on from NC_072404.2 coordinate 11,894,013, forward strand.
AAAACTCCCTATCTATTAAAAATCCAAAAATTAGCCAGGTGTGGCGGCGGGCGCCTATAATCCCAGCTACTCGGGAGGCTGAGGCAGGAGAATCACTTGAACCCGAGAGGCAGAGGTTGCAGTGAGCCGAGATCACATCACTGCACTCCAGTATGGGCAAAAGAGTGAAACTCTGTCTCAAAAACACAAAAACAAAAAACCTCTATTAAGAGGAACAGGGAAGGGATATAAAGTAGCTTACTAAATGTCTATTATTACCATTGCCTCCTACTGAGAATAAAAACAATTCACGCATTCCACAGGAGAGTACTCAGCAAACTACACAGGAGAGTACTCAGCAAACTACACAGTAGAGTACTCAGCAAACTACACAGGAGAGTACTCAGCAAACTACACAGGAGAGTACTCAGCAAACTACACAGGAGAGTACTCAGCAAACTACACAGGAGAGTACTCAGCAAACTACACAGGAGAGTACTCAGCAAACTACACAGGAGAGTACTCAGCAAACTACACAGGAGAGTACTCAGCAAACTACACAGGAGAGTACTCAGTAAACTACACAGGTTCAGTGGTACATTTCTCCATGTGGGATCTACTTGTCGGGATCTGAGTTTACTTCACTACGTGGTTTAATTTCCCACATGAAAATCCATGACCTCTTCTTATAACTTTGCTGAAGACAAGACTTTGGTTTTACATGATACTATCACACCTGACCTTTGTGAAGTAGTCAGGGTAAAACATTCCAGCTTGGCCGAGGAGAGAGAAATACCAAATTCTGCAGTGACTATCTTAAAATAATTTTTAAATTTTATTTTATTTTATTTATTAATTTATTTGTGAGACAGAGTCTCATTGTCTCACTCTGTCACCCAGGCTGGAGAGCTGTGCAGTGGCACGATCATGGCAGCCTCAATCTCCTGGGCTCAAACGATCCTCCCACCTCAGCCTCCCGAATAGCTGGGACCACAGGCATACACCATGAAGTCTGACTAATTTTTTACATTTGTTGTAGAGACAAGGTTTCACCATGATGCCCAGGCTGGTCTCAAACTCCTAAGCTCGAGGGATCTGCCTGCCTCAGCCTCCCAAAGCTCTGGGATTACAGGCGTGTGCCCCTGCGTCCAACCTGCAGTGACTATCTGACTTCTGATTACTCTACTGTCAATCAACACTGGCGCACAGGCTGTCTTTCTGAACACACACATTCCATACACTATGCATACTAATACTCCATACTATCAATTGCCCTCATCAGAAGGATCTTCTGGCTAACCAGTGATCAACATTTTTAATAGCAAAAAAGGTCTGATACTTAGAGAACATGTTAACCACGTGAACTGGAGCAGGTTACTCAACCTCTCTGCATGTGCCTCAGTTTCATCGCTTGTGGAATGGTGATGGTGACAGTAACAACCTCACAGGTTTTTGAGGATTAAAGGAACTAATACACATACATTATTTCAACAGTGCCTGGCAGATTCTAGGCATTGAATAAATGGTAACTATCACTATTATTATGTAAAAAGTATAAAAATCTGCTATATGAATACTTATGGAAAAATACATATATACATATAGACACACATATAAACTATTAGGTCTCTTTTTTTTTTTTGAGATAGAATCTCGCTCTGTCACCCAGGCTGGAGTGCAGTGGTGCGATCTCGGCTCACTGCAACCTCTGTCTCCCAGGTTCAAGCGATTCTCCTACCTCAGTCTCCTGAGTAGCTGGAATTACAGGCATGCACTGCCATGCCTGGCTAATTTTTTGTATTTTTATTTTTTATCATTATTATTATTTTTTGAGACGGAGTTTCACTCTTGTTGCCCAGGCTGGAGTGCGATGGCACGAACTCGGCTCGCTGCAAACTCCGCCTCCCGGGTTCAAGCGATTCTCCTGCCTCAGTCTCCCAAGTAGCTGGGACTACAGGCGCCCGCCACCACGCCTGGCTAATTTTGTATTTTTAGTAGAGACAGGTCTCACCATGTTCGTCAGGCTGGTCTCGAACTCTCGACCTGAAGTGATCTGCCCACCTCGGCCTCCCAAAGTGCTGGGATTACAGGCGTGAGCCACCGTGCCTGGCCTTTTTGTATTTTTAGTAGAGGCGGGGTTTCACCACGTTGGCCAGGTTGGTCTCCAACTCCTAACCTCAGGTGATCTGCCTGCCTCGGCCTTCCAAAGTGCTGGGATCACAGGTGTGAGGCACCGCGCCTGGCCAACCAGATCTTTTTTATTTTTTACACCCCTCCTTCCTAGATCTCTTCTTTTTTAAAGTAGATACAAAGTCTTGCTGTGTTGTCCAGGCTGGTCTCAAACTCCTGGCCTCTTGTGATCCTCCTGCCTCGGCCTCTATTAGATCTTCAATTTGAGGGGGAATCTGGGAATGAACACTAAACACACTCACGCTATGAGCCTCTGCCCCTGGAGCACGGTGTGCTGCTGCAGCATCTCGAAGTTATACTTCTCGTCCGTGGCATGCTGGTCCACTATGAAGATATCCTCATTCAGTTTGGTTATTATAAATCCCAGGTTAAACTGACCAATGATTTCCATTTCTGCAAACATCGTTTTACTGCAGGTAGAAAATGTTAATTATCAGACATTTTACAAGATTATTTTTCTGATTATGTTATAGAACACTGTAATAAAAAAAAAGTCAAACAATACAAAAACAAAATAAAGTCCCTAGCCATCCCGCTTTCTTTCTTTTTTTTTGAAACAGAGTCTCGTTCTGTCACCCAGGCTACAGTGCAATGGCACAATCTTGGCTCACTGCAACCTCCACCTCCCGGGTTCGAGTGATTCTTCTGCCTCAGCCTCCTGAGTAGCTGGGATTACAGGTGCGCCACCATGCCCAGCTAATTTTTGTATTTTTAGTAGAGACAGAGTTTCACCATGTTGGTCAGGCTGGTCTCGAACTCCTGACCTCATGATCTGCCCGCCTTGGCCTCCCAAAGTGCTGGGATTACAGGCGTGAGCCACTGCGCTCAGCTTAACCATCCCACTTTCTAAAGATAACATTAATTATTCATTCATCCAACTCTCCGGAGAAGACATCAGTTGCTACTATTAATGATTTAAATGGAATATATCCTTCTAGACCCTTGTCTCTCTATATAATTTTTTTAATTTTAAAAAACAAAAATGGAATCTTAATTCTCCATTCTGTCATCACTTAATGCATCTGAAAGACGTTTTCAGACCTGTACACATAGATCTACTTCATTATTTTTTCTTTTAAGACGGAGTCTCACTCTCTGTTGCCCAGGCTGGACTGCAGTGGCGCGACCTTGGCTCACTGCAACCTGCGCCTCCCAGGTTCGAGCGATTCTCCTGCCTCAGCCTCCCGAGTATCTGGGACTACAGGCATGCACCGCCAAGCCCAGCTAATTTTTTTATTTTTAGTAAAGACAAGGTTTCACCATGTTGGCTAGGCTGGTCTTGAACTCCCGACCTCAAGTGATCCACCTGCCTCGGCCTCCCAAAGTGCTGGGATTACAGGCGTGAGCCACCGCACCCGGCCTACTTCATTCTTTTTAATGGCCACATAGGAATTCATTGCATGGATGTACCATAACTTGTTTGACAAATCCCCTGCTAAAGGACATTTCGGTTGTTTCCAATTTCAATAGTGCACTCAAAGCTGCAACAAATACTTCTGTGCATAAACCTACTCATCTGTGGGTGCATTTCCGTGAGACAGACACTACAGGTAGAACTACATGTGTACTTTTTGATGGGAAATCTGTGAAAAGTCACACTCCCACCAATGGTGTGTAAGAGCACCTTTCTGCCAATGCTGGATATCAATCCTTCTCATCTTTGCCAGGCCCACCACTGGGTGCTTTGCTGGGTGGCTTCAACATCCAATGTCATTAAATACTAACTTAGTCAATCTGGACAAAAGACAGACACCACCGCTAACCTTCACACGAGAAATTGACACTGTCATTCTCAGTTCCACACAATTAAATCCGGTGAAAACGGATTTTCTGCAGTATCAGCGCGGTGACGACAAGAAATGGCTCTGTTAAAGCAGCCATGGACGTTTTCTGGTTCTCACCTGGTGGCCTGAGCTGAGGATGAAAGGAGCTATAATGTAATCCCAGCACTTTGGGAAGACAAGGTGGGCAGATCATTTGAGGTTGGGAGTTCAAGACCAGCCTGGCCAACATGGTGAAACCCCATCTCTACTAAAAATAAAAAAATTAGCCAGGCGTGGTGGTGGACACCTGTACTCCCAGCTACTTGGGAAACAAAGGCAGAAGAATCGTTTGAACCCGGGAGGCAGAGGTTGCAGTGAGCTGAGATCGTGCCAGTGCACTCCAGCCTGGGTGAGTGAGACTCTTGTCTCAAAAAAAAGAGAAAGGAGCTGATATTGTTGTTTCTATAAGTGCTCCAGGAAGACCCGGTCCCATGCCACCATGCTCGTCACCATCACAATCAACCACAGGGGACAGTTTGGTGAACTGTGAGACCTCCACATGGCATGGATTACTGAGCCCACATTTCCTATGGTGAGGGGCTCCACACAGAGCTCAAATCCAAGTCATAACCAAACCAATCCCCAAATCCTATCTTTGAGGGTCTGTTTCCTGGTACCGATTCCATATCAGGCAAAGTGCAATCAATCAAGAGACAAAAACCATACCAGTGATTTTAACAGGGATTTTTTTTTTTTTCTTAAGACAGGGTCTTGCTCTGTCACCCAGGCTGGAGTGCAATGGCATGATCATAGCTCACTGCAGCCTCAAACTCCTGGGCTCAAGTGAGCCTCCTGCCTCAGCCTCCTGAGTACCTGGGACTACAGGCGTGCAGCAGTGTACTTAGCTAACTTTTTTTTTTTTAGAGATGGGGCCTCATTATATTGCCCAGGCTGGTCTCAAACTCCTAGCCTCAAGTGATTCTCCTGCCTCAGCCTCCCAAAGTGCTGGAATTACAAGGTGTGCACCACCATGCTAGGCCTGAGGAGGAAAAATATATAATAAGGCATTACACAAAGTAGCAAAAGGTGGTTAACTACTATGCTAAGAAATACAGGAATGGAAAATGCTACTACCCTAGGGAAGAGGGAGAGTCCTCAGAAAAGGAACTCTTTTTTCTTTTTCCTTTTTCTTTTTTTTTTTTTTTGAGATGGAGTTCGCTCTTGTTGCCCAGGCTGGAGTGCAATGGTACAATCTCGGCTCACCACAACCTCCGCCTCCCAGGTTCAAGCGATTCTCCTGCCTCAGCCTCCCAAGTAGCTGGGATTACAGGCATGCACCACCATATCCCACTAATTTTGCATTTTTAGTAGAGAAAAGGTTTCTCCATGTTGGTCAGCCTGGTCTCGAACTCCCGACCTCAGGTGATCCACCCACCTCGGCCTCCCAAAGTGCTGGGATTACAGGCATGAGCCACCATGCCCAGCAGAAAAGGAACTCTTGTAAGAGGCTCCTACCCACTCAGGCTGAGTTTCAGACCTCCTTGGAGCAGCAGTGGCCGCAGCCTGCTGGATGGAGAGAAGCTGCCAGAGTGAGTGATGACGCAGGAACTCCTGCCCCGCAGGAGGGAAGGAAAAGAACATCCCAGAAGCATCCCAGATACCAGCACAAATACGACCTCCCCTGGCACCGATCCCAGGCTCTCCCGGCAATTGTCTGAATATGCCCTGGTTCCCAGTACATACATAATCTGCTCAAAAGCTGGTGCTGGCCTAAAAGACCCAAGTCTTCCATGTGTTTGGAGTCTGGGTCCTGCCACAGAGAACAGGATCTGGCCAGGGGCAGATGACGGAATTACAACTGCGCACTACCGTGCCCAGCCAATTTTATTGTAGAGACGAGGTCTCCCTATGTTGTCCAGGCGGGTCTTGAACTCCTGGGCTCAAGTGATCCTCCCTCCACGGTTTGGCCTCCCAAAATGCTGGGATTACAGGCGTGAGCCACTGCACCCAGCCTCAAAATACTCTTAAGAAAAAACTTTACCTGGCGGGGTGTGGTGGCTCACACCTGTAATCCCAGCACTTTGGGAGGCCAAGATGGCTGGATCACCTGAAGTCAGGAGTTCCAGACCAGCCTCGCCAACATGGTGAAACCCTGTTTCCACCAAAAATACAAACATTAGCCAGGCCTGGTGGCGTGCACCTATAATCCCAGCTACTCAGGAGGCTGAGGCAGGAGAATCGCTTAAACCCAGGAGGTGGAGGCTGCAGTGAGCCAAGATCGTGCCACTGCATTCCAGCCTGTGCACAGAGCAAGATTCTGTCTCAAAAAAATAAAAAATAAAAATAAATACAAATTTAAAATAAAAAGTAAAAAATTAAAACTTTACCTTATCTCTTTTCTTAGTTCATCTTCGGCTGCTTGATTTTCTCCAGGACAAATCCTTGCCCTAAACTTCCTGTAATTCTGTTCCCCTTCACTTTGCTGTGCTTCATGATGTAACTGCTTTATTCGTTTAGCTAAAGAACTCAGAAAAGTTCAGGGGCACAACTTTCTTATTAATTTTCACAGCTACATCAACCTGAGAGGCTGACACGTTCTGAGTATTTACTAACTTTTGACGAATGTCAGAATTGGAAAGAATTTCTTCTTTCTTAAAACACTTTGTGTTTGGGGATGTGAGATTAGTTGGCTGAGGCAAAACTCGAAATTTACACCCGGTATCTTCCTGGTTTGAATGGCAGTCCACATCTGAAAAACAGTCGTCAGTTTCAGGCGCTTTCTCCTGAGAGTCCACATGTTCCTGCGAGCCCCTGTCCCCTGGGGTGCTGGCCACACACTCGCTGCTGCAGTGACTGCCCGTGTCTGGGATGCTGAACCCCTCAGAATCCACGGAAGTGCTGCCGTGCCCCGAGTCCTTCTCCACCTCCGCTCTGTCCGTAGGGTCACTGGGTCCCTGACTGGAACTCGCTGCCTCTTTCTGAGGTCTCAGGACGCCTCTGTCAGAGATGGCATCTGAAGTGCTAGAAGACAGCATACCCCTTTTCTGTCCTAGAGGGCTCCTTCTTGGTTCTGGAGTCTTTGGGCTGTGAGGCTTGTTCTCTGTTGTGTGACGAAGAGAAAAGGCCTCTCGCAGTCTGGAAATGGACACATCCCTTTTTTCTTCTCCAGTCCTTAATGAAGGGGATTGATCCTGCTTTTCTACCATGGGCTTTTCCAAATCCGCTGCATGCATTTTTATTAAGTTACCTAAGCAAACGTGGACGGAGAAGAGGGTCAGGGACTATCCTGAAATGGTGAGAGGACGTGCTTATGTGAACAGATACTTCACAAAAGAGGAGATCCACATGCTAATTACACAGATGAACACGGTTCAATGTTCAAAATAAAACTATAATATGGGCCAGGTGTGGTGGCTCACGCCTGTTATCCCAGCACTTTAGGAGGCCAAGGCAGGGGGATCGCATGAGGCTAGGAGTTCAGGACCGGTCTGGACAACATGGCAAAACCCTGTTTCCACTAAAAATACAAAAATTAGCCGGGTGTGGTGGCACATCTGTCATCCCAGCTACTTGGGAGGCTGAGGCACGAGAATCCCTTTAGCCCGGGAGGCAGAGGTTGCAGTGAGCCAAGATGCCACCACTGCTCTCCAGCCTGGGTGACAGAGCAACACTCTGTCTCAAAAAAAAAAAAAAAAAAAAAAAAAACCACAACACAATGCAATATGGCCATATACTCACCAGAATGGGTAAAATTAAAAAAACAACAAATGCTCACAAAGATCAGGATCAAGCGGAATGCTTGAATACCTCTGGTAGGAATGAACCTGGTACAGCTGCTTTGAAAAGTTCTCTGGGAATACCTCCTAAATCTGAATGTATGCACACCTGCAACCCAGCATAGCTACTCCTATCAGAAGTGCCTATCGGCCAGCACAGTGGCTCACGCCTGTAATCCTAGCCCTTTGAGGTCAGGAGTTCAAGACCAGCCTGACCAACACGCTGAAACCTCGTCTCTACTAAAAATACAAGAAAAATCAGCAGGGCATAGTGGAATGCACTTATAATCCAAGCTACTAGGGAGAATGAGAATGAGGCAGGAGAATCACTTGAACCTGGAAGGCAGGGTTGCAGCGAGCCAAGATCACTCCACTGCACTCCAGCCTGGGCGACAGAGTGAGACTCCCTCTCAAAAAAAAGAAAGAAGAAGAAGTGCCTATCTCTATGCTCGTCAAAAGACGTGGATGAGGATGTTCATGACGGCATTCTTCATTATAGCCCGAAACTGGAAACAATTCAAATATTCACAAATGATGATATCTGACTATAACGGAACACTGTATAGCGAACGAATAAATGAATTTTGCCGCATGACTTGGATGAATCTCACAAACAAAATAATGAGAGAAAGAAACAAATCACAGAAAAGGACAGACTGAATAACTTCAAATTAAAAACAGATTAAACTATACTGTTTTGGTTTTTGTTTGTTTGTGTGTCTGTTTTTCTGAGACAGAGTCTCCCTCTGTCACCCGGGCTGGAGTGCAGTGGCACGATCTTGGCTCACTGTAAGCTCCGCCTCCCGGGTTCACACCATTCTCCTGCCTCAGCCTCCCGAGTAGCTGGGACTACAGGCACCTGCCACCACACCCGGCTAATTTTTTATATTTTTAGTAGAGACGGGGTTTCGCCATGTTGGCCAGGCTGGTCTTGAAATCCTGATCTTAACTTATCCGTTCACCTCAGCCTCCCAAAATGCTGGGATTACAGGGCGTGGACGGTGAAACCCTGAGCAAGACCCCGTCTCAAAAAAAAAAAAAAACTTACATGACCATAAATTGTTATCTCATTCCAGTCATAGCAGAGCTGTAGAATTTCATTTTATTCTTTGAGGCATTAGTCACTAGTTGTACTGAAATGCCAATGGAACTTACCTGAATCAACAGAAATGTTAAGAACAACAAATGGATACTGGTGTCGATTATACATGCGGTAGACGTCATTCACGAGTCTGCAGACCTGCACAAAATACAAGGAGTAGAAAAGAAAAAATGACAAATGTTTCCGACCCCCCGCATTCTAACAACATACTATTCTAACCAACCAGCATGTTCTTAGAAGGGGATACTTTTTTGTTTTTTTTTTTGAGACAAGGTCTCGCCTTGTCACAGCCTGGAGTGCAGTGGAGCAATCATGGCTCACTGCAGCCTCAACCTCCCAGGTTCAAGTGATCCGCCTGCCTCAGCCTGCCATGTAGCTTGGACTACAGGCAGGACTTTTTTTTTCTTTTCTTTTTTTTCTTTTTTTTTTTTTTTTTGAGACGGAGTCTCGCTCTTGTTACCCAGACTGGAGTGAAATGGCGCGATCTTGGCTCACTGCAACCTCTGCCTCCAGGGCTCAAGTGATTATCCTGACTCAGCCTCCAGAGTAGCTGGGATCACAGGCACATGCCACCACGACCAGATAATTTTTGTATTTTTAGTAGAGACGGGGTTTCACCACGTTGGCCAGGCTGGTCTCGAACTCCTGACCTCAGCTGATCTGCCCGCCTCGGGCTCCCAAAGTGCCAGGATTATAGGCGTGAGCCACTACACCTGGCCTAAGGATACATTTTTTAACAGCTTTACTGAGATATGACTAACATGGAATAAACTACACATATTTAAAGTGTGCAATTTCATAAGCTTTGACATATACACAAACACCTGTGAAACTATCCCCACAATCAAGATAATGAATATATCCATCACCAAAAGTTTCCTCACAACTCTCAAAGTGTTATTTCTCGGACAGGCGCGCTGGCTCATGCCTGAAATCCCAGCGCTTTGGGAGGCCGAGGCGGGCGGATCACAAGGTCAGGAGATCGAGACCATCCCGGCTAACACAGTCAAACCCCGTCTCTACTAAAAATAATACAAAAAAATGAGCCGGGCGTGGTGGCGGGTGCCTGTATTCCCAGCTACTCGGGAGGCTAAGGCAGGAGAATTGCATGAACCCAGGAGATGGAGCTTGCAGTGAGCCGAGATGGCGCCACTGCACTCCAGCCTGGGCGACAGAGCGAGACCCCAGAAAAAAAAAAAAAAAAACAAAGTTGTATTTCTCTAATCATAGATTCCTAAAACTGAGTCTTTTTCCAACCTAAAGTTGCTCTCCGAGAAATTCTAGTGAAATACGGGCACAGCTTAAATGTTCATAAAACACATTCAATGTACATAGAAAAGTATTTATGACATTAAAATGTCATTAGAAATAAACCTAAATATCACATTATTAATAGTTATAATTAATAATTATTAATCCATCACACTATAGGTTAAAAAATTTAGAAGTTCAACCACATCTGGCAGATTACAAGCAAACTCTAAAGCATCATTGAAAAACAGGGGCTGGGAGCGGTGGCTCACGCCTGTAATCCCAGCACTTTGGGAGGCCGAGGCAGGTTGATTGCCTGAGCTCAGGAGTTCTCGACCAGCCCAGGCAACACAGTGAAACCCCATCTCTACTCAAATACAAAAAATTAGCCAGGCATGGCAGCATGTGCCTGTAATCCCAGCTACTCGGGAGGCTTGAACCTGGGAGACGGAGGTTGCAGTGAGCCAAGATCACGTCACTGCACTCCAGCCTGGGCAACAGAGCAAGACTCCGTCTCAAAAAAAAGAAAGAAAGAAAGAAAAAAAACCAGAAAATATTACTGAGGTACAATGTTGTGTTGCTAAGATACAAACTCAAAAAACCCATGTCATCATATCAAGATGATCAGTTTAAATCTGAGGCAGAAGTAATCTGAGCCCTATTTTCCTAGGAAAACAGAAAGAAGAGAAAATATAGAAATCTATAGAAAATATAGAAACCATGTAATCAGTCTATACTGAAAGGTGATGCAGAATGTTATAAAATGTTTAGTTTCTTCAAATAGTTTTAGTTTTTACAATAATATACTGGTAATTAATATGTTTATATATTTATGTATATATATACACACAACATATATAATGTATATAAACACATACAAACACACTCATGTATATGCAATTTAAAAAACTGTACACAGAGGCTGGGCGCAGTGGCTCACGCCTGTAATCCCAGCACTTTGGGAGGCCAAGGCAGGCAGATCACGAGGTCAGGAGTTCGAGACCATCCTAGCCATATAGTGAAACCCCGTCTCTCCTAACGATACAAAAAATTAGCCAGGCATGGTGGTGCATGCCTGTAATGCCAGCTACTTGGGAGGCTGAGGCAGGAGAATCATTTGAACCTAGGAGGCAGAGGTTGCAGTGAGCCAAGATGGCGCTATTGCCCTCCAGCCTGGGTGACAGGGCGAGACTCTGTCTCAAAAAAAACCCAAAAAACAACAAAAAAAAACTGTACACAGATAGATGTGCTCCTTGATTTATGATAGGGTTATATTTATGTATGTATATACACACAACACATATAATGTATATAAACACATACAAACACACTCATGTATATGCAATTTAAAAAACTGTACACAGAGGCCAGGTGCAGTGGCTCACGCCTGATAAACCCATAAGTTGAAAATACTGTATGTCAAAAATGCCTTTGTGATAACCGAACCTACTGAATGTCCTATCTCAGCCTTGCCTCAGAATACTTACATTAGTCTATAGGCAAAATAACACAATACCTATGTTATAATAAAATGTTGAATATCTTCTGTGATTGATTGAATACTATACCGAAAAACAATGGTTACATAGGTACTTGAAGTATGGTATCTACTGCAAAAATAACTTTTGCAACAAGGTGAAGTAGTAGAAAAATACTTTTTTTTTTTTGAGACACAGTCTCGCTCTGTCACCCAGGCTGGAGTGCAGTGGCACAATCTCGGCTCACTGCAAGCTCCGTCTCCCAGGTTCAAACGATCCTTCTGCCTCAGCCTCCCATGTAGCTGGGATTACAGGCGTAGGCCACCACGCCTGGCTATTTTTTGTATTTCAGTAGAGACGGGGTTTTGTCATGTTGGCCAGGCTAGTCTCGAACTCCTGGCCTCAAGCAATCCACCTGACTCGGCCTCCCAAAGTGCTGGGATTACAGGCATGAGCCACTGCGCCCAGCCAGAAAAATCTTCAGTTGAAACATCTTAAGTTGGGGGCCATCTGCAGTAAACTTCTGTAAATGCCCAAAATAAGATAATGTTAAAGCCATGTCTCAAAGTCCCGAGTTCCATGTAAACTGCCTATTAACAGAAAAAAAGTTATCGATTAAAAGTCAAAGGCATAAAGAACAAACAAATACAAAAAAAATTTTAAATACCTTTGCTGGGTCACAAGGACACCGGTTGACAAAGAAAAACTGTCTGTCTGTTGAACTCCTTCCAACTCCACGTGCGCATTGTGAAATGAAACCTGAGATGCTAATCAACATTAATATGGTAAGAGCAGGATTCCAGAGTGAAAGGGATTAGAAATACGATCACACGGCACATTCTTCTTTTTTTTTTTGAGATGGAGTTTCACTTTCATTGCCCAGGCTGGAGTGCAATGGCACGATCTCGGCTCACTGCAACCTCTGCCTCCCAGGTTCAAGCGATTCTCCTGCCTCAGCCTCCAGAGTAGCTGGGATTACAGGCATGCGCCACCATGTCTGGCTAATTTTTTATTTTTTTGTATTTTTAGTAGAGATGGAGTTTCACTATGTTGGTCAGGCTGGTTTCAAACTCCTGACCTTGTGATCCTCCCGCCTCGGCCTCCCAAAGTGCTGGGATTACAGGCGTGAGCCACCACACCCGGCCAACATGGCACATTCTTAAAGTGAAATGAAAACAAAACACCAGGTGACATGCTAATAAGTATCACAGTTGCAGTTCATCAGTATCTGTGCTCCAAATCTTGATGAGTCATCAAAGAACCAGACCTTCTGGAATGCTCTAAAGCTCCTGCAGTCAACCAATGCACCACAGGTGATGCAGTGCGTCCAAAACTGATGTGTTGCAGCTCTCCTTACCCTTCCTGATAAATCCTCAGCCTCTGTAAGTGGGTCTCGCTTCAAATGCATTCTCAGAACCTCCGTGCTGCCGCCCCTGGTTTGTCAATGAAGTCTAACCACTTGTGCTCAGGATTTTGCCCACATTCCCTCCCCTTTCAAAATCTCCCGGATAGGAAGCTTGTATCTCATGTCTTGGTAAAGTGCTTGCTTCACATGAGACCCACCCCAGGGATACCGGCATTTCCAGAACACCACCTTCACATAAAGACATAAAGCTCCATGTTTACAATTTCAGGCATAAGCCAAAAGCAAGTGGAGGAAGAGTAAGAAATATAGATCTCAAGGCAACAAACAAACAAACAAAAAGAAATACTGATCTTAGGCTGGGTGCGGTGGCTCATGCCTGTAATCCCAGAGCCTTGGGAGGCCAAGGTGGGCGGATCACCTGAGGTCAGGAGTTCAAGACCAGCCTGGGCAACATGGTGAAACCCCATCTCCACTAAAAATACAAAAAATCACCTGGGCATGGTGGTGAACACCTGTAGTCCCAGCTTCTCGGTAGGCTGAGGCAGGAGAATAGCGGGAACCTGGGAGGTGGAGCTTGCAGTGAGCCGAGATTGTGCCACTGCACTCCAGCCTAGGCAACGGAGCAAGACTCCATCTCAAAAAAAAAATATATATATATATAGAGAGAGAGAGAGAGAGAGAGAGAGAGAGAGAGAGAGAGACAGAGAGACAGAGAGACAGAGAGAGAGAATGAGATTTACAGGACCAATCCTATTTATGGAAGTGTCTATTTTCTTATACTAAAACTAATGACACTGAACTGCCTTCATCAGATGCCAGAAAAGTCAAAATCATTTAAAATGATAAAATAATTTACAAGTTAGTCTAACTAAACAGAGCCTTAAAGAAGACCTGCTCAACAGAAAACCACCTGAAATATACCAGTTACTCAGAACATGGTTTGAATTAAGTAACTGACTCCTTTGTATAAATCATCTTTCTTAGCAATAGCATTGCTCACAGTTTTATAAAGGACATAAAAGACTATTATCCCTAGCCAGGCATGGTGGCTCATGCCTGTAATCCCAGCACTTTGGGACACCAAGGTGGGCGGACCATCTGAGGTCAGGAGTTCGAGACCAGCCTGGCCAACATGGAGAAACCCCGCCTCTCCTAAAAATACAAAATTAGCCAGGCATGGTGGCACGTGCTTGTAGTCCCAGCTACTCAGGAGGCTGAGGCAGGAGAACTGCTTGAACTCGGGAGGCAGAGGTTGCAGTGAGCCAAGATAGCGCCATTGCACTCCAGCCTGGGAAAGAGTGAGACTCCGTCTCTTAAAAAAAAAAAAAAAAAAAAAAAAGACATGAAACTATTAGCCCTAAAAATCACTATCTTTAAAAAAATTTTTTAAAAAACTCTCAAGATAAAATGTTCAATTGTCATTCTCTTGCCAGCAATCTACTTACTAAAAAAGATTATGCAGAGCATCCGAACAGCCCAGACCATACTCCTCACACATGGAGTCACTAGGGGGCAGCTGAACAAAAGGAATGAGGCTTTGCAACTAAAACAAACAAACAAAAAAATTCACAGTTACTTCCTAATAAAGACAGGGTGGACTTACTTGTTTTCTTTCCTAGTCAAGCTATCCACATTACGAGCACAAAAAAATTAAAAAATTCTCTTTTTTGTCTTGTTTTTTGAGACAGGGTCTCCCTCTATTACCCAGGCTGGAGTGCAATGGCTCAATCATACCTCACTGCAGCGTCAAACTCGTGGGTTCAAGCAATCCTCCTGCCTCAGCCTCCTGAGTGAGCAGCTGGGACTACATTAACATTGATTAACATCAATGTTATGTATATACACAAATATAAATATTACACCCTAATATGCAATAGTACGTATGATACATATGCGACATATGTATTTCAATTACACAAGCACATATATACAGTTTGCGTGTATACACACACACACACACACACACACACACACACACACACGCATTTATGCCTCAGTCTTCTTGGTCCAAAAGTCAGGATTTTACTTAACAGGGAAAAACTACATACCTTCCCACTAAGATCAAAAACAAGGTAGTAATAAAATGCTCATTATCTACAATTAGAGAAAACAATTAGAGGACTATAAGAAAAAGTAAAAGTGCTCGGGCACGGTGGCTCACGCCTGTAATCCCAACACTTTGGGAGGCCGAGGCGGGCAGATCACTTGAGGTCAGGAGTTCGAGACCAGCCTGGTCAACATGGTGAAACCCCCATCCCTATTAAAAATCCAAAAAAAAAAAATTAGTTGTATTATTAAGGTCAACTTACCCTACCTAGGATAAGGTCAGTTACCCTAAATTACTTTATAAATATGCAATCCCAATAAAAATATCAAAAAGCTTTTTCCTGGAACTAGATAAGCTGACACTACAGTTCTTATGGGGTGGAAGAAAATCAAAAACAGCTCAGGGAAGAACACCATTTGGACATGGACAAAACTGTATCCAGGCCAGGTGCGGTGGCTCATGCCTGTAATCCCAGCACTCTGGAAAGCTGAGGCAGAAGGATTGCTTGAGGCCAGGTGTTTGAGACCAGCCTTAGAAACATAGCAAGACCCTGTCTCTACAAAGAAAAATATATATATATTAGAAAAAATATATAGAGAGAGAGACATGAGGACTTCTGCCCTCAGTTGTGATAAACTAACAGGTACTCCAACCTGAAATGGCACATAACAAAGAACAGCAGCAACAACAAAATCAAAAACACAAAGAAAAATAAAACGGAGAACATATACGAAGCAATGGTTTCTTTGTTTTTCTTTTTTTTGTTTTTGAGATGAAGTCTCCCGCTTGTCATCTAGGCTGGAGTGCAATGGCACAATCTCGGCTCACTGCAACCTCCATCTCCCGGGTTCCAGTGATTCTCCTGCCTCAGCCTCCTGAGTATCTGGGATTATAGGCATGTACCACCACACCCGACTAATTTTTGTATTTTTAGTAGAAACGGGGTTTCCCTATGTTGGCCAAGCTGGTCTTGAACTCCTGACCTCGTGATCCGCCCGCCTCGGCCTCCCAAAGTGCTGTGATTACAGGTATGAGCCACCACGCCCGGGCTGAAGCAATAGTTTTCAAGGCACTGATTATCAGGCAGTAGAGTTATCTATGAGTGATGGGAAATAAACAAGGTGAACCAATCAACTTCTGCCTTGAGTGTTTCCAGGCCACAGAGGAGGGAAGAAGAACAGAGGCAGATGTGAGGAGTAGGAGTTGTGAGATGGGAAAATGGGCAGGAAATTACAACCCATAAGGAAATAAGAATCAGTCCAAAAAAACTGGCCCAGAACTGACAGAGAGTTTACAACCGGCACAAAGCACTGAGAGAGTTCATCATTCTATTCCACATGTTCAAAAAATTGAGACAGGCAAGATGTAAAAAAGACCCACGCTAACCTTCTACAGACAGAAACTACAATATCTAAGATGAAAATTATACTGGACAAGATTAACAGCATCGTGGAAAAAACAGATTACTGAATATGAAGACAGCAACAGAAGTTACATAAAATGAAACAGAGAAAAAAGAATTAAAAGCAAATAAAGAGCAACAGTGTGTTGTGGGAAAATTTCAAGTGGCCTAATATACAGGCAACAAGAATCAATGGAGGGGAGGTGGTGGGTATGTGAAGAAATAATGATAAAAATGTTCCCAAAGTGATGACACTATAAACCCAAGATCCGAGAAGTTCAATGATCCCCAACACAGAAACATGAAAAAAATGATACCATGATGTATTGCAATCAAATTCCCCAAAACTAGTGATAAAAAGTTTACAACAATAAGGGGGGAAAGAAAAAAAGACATGTTATATATAGGGGAACAAAGATGAGTATGAGATCAGGTTTCTCTTAGAAAAAAATGTAAGCAGGAAGACAATAGAGAAACATATTTAAAGCACTGTGGAGAAATATCCAGCAGAAACACCTTTAAAAGCTAAGACACAATGAAGACATTTGCAGACATACAAGAATTCACCATCAACTAGAAGAAATGTTAAAAAAAAGTCCTTCAGGCAGAAGTAAAATGACAGCAAATAAAAACTTAGATTTACACAAAGGAATGAAGAGTATCAGAAATGGTAACTGTGTATTTTCTCTCATTACTTACATCTCTTTAAAAGATAACTGGGCCGGGTATGGTGGCTCACACCTGTAATCCCAGCACTTTGGGAGGCTGAGGTGGACAGGTCACCTGAGGTCAGGAGTTTGAGACCAGCCTGGCCAACATGGTGAAACCTTGTCTCTACTAAAAATACAAAAACTAGCCGGGCGTGGTGGTGGGTGTCTGTAATCCCAGCTACCCGGGAGGCGGAGGCAGGAGAATCACTTGAACCTGGGAGGCAGAGGTTGCAGTGAGCCGAGATCGCACCCCTGCACTCCAGCCTGGGGGACAGAGTGAGACTCCATCTCAAAATAAATAAATAAATAAATAAATAAATAAATAAATAAATACTGTTTAATTAACAACAATGTAATAGATTGTGTGTGGCACTGATACCACCTGTAAAAATAAAATGAACAACGGTATAAAGACCAAAGGAAAGAAGTGGAAGTATCCTATTGTAAACTTCTCTTACTCTAAGAAAAATGGTAAATTACTTAAGAATAAACTGGATAATTAAAGTTGCATACTATAAATTCTAACTCACTAAAATAACAAAACAGTGGATAGCTAAAAACTCAACAAAAGATATAAAGTAGAATCATAAAAAATTCTCAATTAATCAAAAGAAAGGAAGACGAACAAAGACATTTTAAAAAGAAACAAAGTGAGACTAAAAGAAAGCAAAGACAATGGACTATAACCTAACTAGTTTAATCAATAATCACATTACATGTAAACAGTCTATACATCCCCAATTATGAGACAGAAATAGACTGATGAAAACAAGCAAGATCCAAATCTTGCTGCCTACAAGAAATAATACTTTAGATATAAAGATGCAAATAGGTTAAAAGTAAAAGGATGGAATAAGATATACCATGCATGCATTACTCAAAAGAATGCTACATAAATAACAAAGTACATTTCATAGCCTGGAATATTAGCAGGGATAAGGAAGGCCATTTTACAAAGTGGTTAATTAATCAACAGGACGTAATGACCTTGAACATTTATGTATCTAATATAACACATAAAGCAAAAAGTGGTAAAATTGCAAAGAGAAACAGAAACACAATTGCAGCAGGAGATTTCAATCCCCTCTCCCCCACAATTGATACAAGTAGGCACACAATCAACAAGGACATAATACACCTGAATAACACAACCAACCAACTTGATCTCATTAACATTTATCAAACACTCCACCAAATCAGAGCAGAACAAGTCATCTTCTCAAGCATGTGCAGAAGTTTCCCAAGACAGATCCTATTCTGAGCCATAAATATAAGAGGTTCCATGTAGTATTCCAGACAAAAATTCAGTCTAAATCTAATCATGAAGAAAGATCAGGGAAACCTAAATTTAAAGACTTCTATAAAATCATTGGCCTGTATTCTGCAAATATTATAATGGCACTGAGGAACAAATCTGTATTAAACAGACTTAAAAAGCATGAAAACTACAGGAAATTGACAGTCCTAGACTGAATCTTCTACCAAAAACTAAAAATTGCTATAAAGGAAATTAGTGGGAAATTGGTAAAACTGGAAAATGAACTATAGCTTAGATAAAAGAACTAAATCAATGATAAATTTCCTGAATTTAATTACTGTGCTATGGATATTTAATAGAATGTTCTTGATTTTTTGAGATATAATCTAAAACTTTACAGGGTAAAGAGGCATGACATATCATACCCACTCTCAAATAGTTCAGAAAATATATATATAAATATATATAAACACATATATGTATATATGCATATAAATGATTAATGTGGGAAAATGTTAAGAATGAAGTATCTGAACAAAAGGAAGTACCTGGGATTTCTTTGTAAAATCCTTGCAATTTTTCTGAAAATTTGAAATGATTTCAAAATAAAATGCTCAATAGAAAATAATGCTATCAAATATATATTATATATATCAGATATATATTATATATACTATCATATATATTATATATTTGATATCAAATATATATTATATGTATACATTTGATATCAAATATATCAAATATATTTCAACAGAGCCTCAGAAAACAACTTAAAGGGATTCCATCTGGCCAAAGATGGAACCACTTAATTTTCAAAAAGAATCACAACTTCGACATACTGAAATATTTACTATCTGTTTAAACCCATAAGCTCATAATGGTAACAAAACAAAAAAACCTTCCTGCTTAGAAGCCTACTCAATATTTTAGAAACTTTCTTTCCTGCATGAATTACATAACCAAATAGAGAATAGAAATTTATCTTTAGAAAAGTATTCTAGGCCAGCTGTGGTGGCTCATGCCTATAATCCCAACACTGGGGAGGTCAAAGAAGAGGATCACTTGAGCCCAGGAGTTCAAGACCAGCCTGGGCAACATAGCAAAACCTGTCTCTACTAAAAATTAAAAAATTCGCTGGGCATTGTGGCACATGACTATACTCCCAGCTACTTGGGAGGCTGAAGTGGGAGGATCACTTGAGCACAGGAGTTTGAGGCTGCAGTAAGCCATAAACGCGCCAGCCTGGGCGACAGAGTGAGATTCTGTCTCCAAAAAAAGAAAAGAAAAGAAAGGTATTTTGGCTAGTAAATAAAGAAGAAATGGTAGAATTAGCAGATCACCATTTTGCCTCCCCTAATGAACGATTAAATCACAGCAATAATCAACAGTCAATAGTTCTTAACTTCACGAAACTAAACACATACCTCCAGAAGTAGACAAATGCCACGTACGGTACAGCTGTGTGAAAAGAATTGAACATAAACCTGATTAGACTTCCAGATCAAACTACCAATTTTACAAGGCATACAAGATATTTTTTAAAAATGTGCTAAAGGTGAAACAAGGGTAACACAATCCAAAATGAGGATAACCAACCCAGTTTCTTCAAAACAATGAGCACGCAAGAGACATAATATAGGAACTATTAAAAGACTTAACCCAACTGCCACATGTATTAAGAGAGTATTATGGGTTATTCCTAGCCCCTTTCAAAAAGATTCCTTATTAGCCAGGTGTGGTGGCTTACACCTGTAATCCTAGCACTTTGGGAGGCCAAAGTGAAAGGATCACTTAGACCAGGAGTTTGAGACCAGCCTGAGCAATACAGTGAGAATACATCTCTAGGCCAGAAACAGTGGTTCACGCCTGTAATCCTAGCACATTGGGAGGCCGAGGCGGGCAGATTGCCTGAGCTCTGCCTGAGCTCAGGAGTTCAAGACCAGCCTGGGTGACATGGTGAAACCCAGTCTCTACTAAAATACAAAAAAAATTAGCCGGGTGTGGCAGCGTGTGCCTGTAGCTACGCAGGAGGCTGAGGCAGGAGGATCATGTGAGCCAAGGAGATTGAGGCTGCAGTGAGTTGTGATCACGTCTCTACACTCCAGCCTGGGTGACACAGCAAGACCTTATCTCAAAAAAAAGGAAAAAAGAAACAGAACAAAACAGACTTCATCATTTAAAGACAAGCAGAAATACTTACAGACGAATCTTTTTAAAAGCCAAGAAAAGAGAGACTCCATGGAGAAAGTATCAGTTTGGAAGTAACAGATGTCAAAGGCAGACAAAGGGTCCTGGGAGGTAGGGGCTAGAAAATGCCCGCTGGATTCGACTGCAATGAAATCACTGGTAATCTTTACAGACTGACTCAGCAACGTGAAAAGCACAAAACTAAAACACTGAGAACTGAAATGAGAAACAGAAATGAGGAAATCTTCACAAGAGAGTAACTGTATTGTTTGCTGTGCAACCCAAACTGAAAGACGAACAAATATTTGAAGGATGATCAAGTCATTCATTCCCCCCATGATCTAGGACTCAACAGTAAAAACAGAATTCTGTCTACTTGGATCACAATATTTCCGTCCCTGGAAAAATTATATGCACCAAGTTCTCCTTGGGCAGCAGGCCCTCTGCTTACATAAGCACCAAGAATAAGCCATAAGTTACGGTAATTTGATGGTTGTTATTATGAAAGCTATCCGCAATTGTATCAACTGGAATGAAGAAAGTTTTCAAAGTCCTAGAAAATCTTTTAAATCCACAAGTAACAAAAT
The DNA here is from genome assembly GCF_028858775.2 of Pan troglodytes. Taxonomy (NCBI): domain Eukaryota; kingdom Metazoa; phylum Chordata; class Mammalia; order Primates; family Hominidae; genus Pan; species Pan troglodytes. The sequence goes on from NC_072404.2 coordinate 11,915,112, forward strand.
TGGTTTCTCCTTATAATGAATACAAGCGATGTCATGGATGGTGCTATGGTTTCGGTTTGTGTCACCGCCCAAATCTCATGTTCACTTATAATCCCCAATGTTGGAGGTGGGGCCTGCTGGGAGGTGATTGGATCATGGGGGCAATTTCCCTTTTGGTGCTGTTCTCCTGACACTCAGTGACTTATCACAAGACGTGGTTGTTTAAAAGTGTGTAGCGCCTCCCCCTCCCTCTTCCTCCTGCTCTGGTGATGGAAGATGTACCCGCTTTCCCTTTGCCTTCCACCATGACTGTAAGTTTCCTAAGGCCTCCCCAGCCATGCTTCCTATGATAGAGCCTGCAGGTGAGCCAATTAAACCTCTTTTCTTTATAGATGACCCAGTCTTGGTTATTTCTCTACAGCAGTGTGAGAATGGACTAATACAGATGGCATTTTCCTTTTGTGATGACTGCCAAGAATATCAGTCCTGGGTGCGGCTCAATTTCAACAGCCTTAAAATCTACTATCCACACACACAAGCTTCACAAATCATTTTTGGTGTTGATCTGCCACACTAACTATATTTTACAGGACAATGTCTATTTCCACATTCCCATTTTAAAGTATGAATCCTGGCTGGGCGCGGTGGCTCATGCCTGTAATCCCAGCACTTTGGGAGGCTGAGGCGGGAGGATCACCTGAGGTCAGGAGTTTGAGACCAGCCTGGCCAACATGGTGAAACCCTGTCTCTTCTAAAAATACAAAAAATTAGTTGCCATGGTGGCACACGCCTGTAATCCCAGCTACTCGGGAGGCTGAGGCAGGAGAATCGCTTGAACCCAGGAGGTGGAGGTTGCAGTGAAGCGAGATCATGCCACTGCACTCCAGCCTGGGCAACAGAGCAAGACTCCATCTCAAAAAAAAAAAAGAAAAAAAAGTATGAATCCTTACAAACCTCTTAAAATGCATCATAAAATAAAGTTGAGGAACATATACACAAGCAGAAAAACTCACCTGCAATGTGTTCATTTTCTGCTGCTCTTGGAAACGTGCAGAGACTGTGGCTGGTAGACCTAGAGGGGGAGAAGCAGGTCACTGAAGTCATGAGTGCTCTGGCCTGCAAAGGCAGGAATCTCCTGCGTAAGAACCACAAAAGAAAGCTCAATAGGCTAACGCCCTGTGAACACTCAGCCTGCAAACACTCAGAAGGGCCTAAAAGAGTGATACAGGGTTTCGCCATGTTGGCCAGGCTGGTCTCAAATTCTGGCCTCAAGTGATCCGCCTGCCTTGGCCAACATGGCGAAATCCCGTCTCTACTTAAAAATAACAAAAAAATTAGCCAGGCGCAGTGTCACATGCCTGTAGTCCCAGCTACTCAGGAGGCTGAGGCATAAGAATCCTTTGAACCTGGCAGGTGGAGGTTGCAGTGAGCCGAGACCACACTGCTGCACTCCAGACTGGGTGAGAGACACTGTCTCAAAAAAAAAAAAAAAAAAAAAAAAGAGTGATAAGGGAAGCATGCACTTGTAACTTTGTAACTCTAAGATAATCAGGTAGTAATTAGATGAGCTAGACTCTCATGGGTAAGGTGACTCCTTTTACAAATAGTCTGCCATCATCAAATACAACCTGCAAAAAGAAAAAAAAAATTCCCATTATACGGCTCATGTTTTTTCTGGTTTGTTTGTTTGTTGAGACAGGGTCTCAATCTGCCACCCAGGCTGGAGTGCAGTGGTGCATTCACACCTCACTGCAGCCTCGACCTCCTGGGCTCCATTGATCCTCCCACCTCAGCCTCCTGAGTAGTTGGGACCACAGGTGCATCCCAGCATGCCTGGCTACTTTTGTATTTTTTGTAGCGTCAGGGTCTCCCTATGTTGCCTAGGCTGGTCTCTAACTCCTGGTCTCAAGGGATACTCTTGCTGTAGCCCCGCAAAGTGCTGGGATTACAGGTATGGGCCACTGCACCCAGCCCGCATTTTCTTATTGTCTCTTTAAACTGCTTAAAATCAAAGAAGCCATACGAATTGAGTATGTGAGCTCTCAGAAATGAAATGAACGTGTATAAAATATGGTTTTGTTTCTAAATTATCTAACTGAACTTGGTTATTGCTGCACCTAATAATCTTCTACTAAGAAAACTAGGATACGGGAGAAAGAACACTGGCCTGGGAGATAAGACTCCTGAGTTCTACTATGAGCAACTCTACCCACAAAGCCAGTGACCCAGTCAAGTCACCCACCTGCTAAGGCCCAGTCTCTTCCCCTAGCAACTGAGGCAGCAAGAGAGAATCCCTGCAGACTGTTCCTGCATTACTACCAGTCCCCAGGGCAGATCTAAGGGGGGAATCAGCAGACACTTAAATGAGAGAACAGAGGTGCTGACGGATGTTTAGAGGCGGTCGAAATCTGGAGCACGGAAAGGAGGAGGAAGGGCTGTTAGGGGTTGGGGGGAGTGGAGACGACGTCTGCAGCTGAGGCTGGTGACACCCTCCACGCCCCAGTAAGCCTCGTCCTCCCATATCTTCCCGTGTAGCGCCTCAAACCCAAACACACGCCTCTCTTGCAAGCGATCGGGACCCTCCCCCGCCCCATACTCTAAGGTCCCGAACACACGGTGACTTCACCCAGGCCCTTCTCGCTGCGGGCCCGAAAATCCAAAGACGTATCCTCCTGGGGCTCCCCAGATGCCGGGGCGGGGCTGCTGTCGCTGGCGCGCGTCTGCTCGCAAGGTCCCCTCTTGTCCACCTCACCAAGGCTGTTCTGCTCCCGAGGGGCCCGGGCCGGGCCTACGGGGCAAATCCAGGAGGGTGTCCTTCCAGGCGCCCAGATTCGCCTCCCTGGGACTCACCGTACAGCAGCGGCCTGGGCCAGGCCCCCAGGACACACATGGGCCAGGCCCGGGTCCCGCCGCCCCTTCGCCTCCGCCGCCACCTTCGCCACCTCCCGCCCGGTTCCCCTGGCCCCAGGGCCGCCGGCTCAGGGGCTCACGCTCGGGGGTCCCCGCTCGAGCCTCCACCCAGCCCGTGCGAACCCTGGCCCGTATAGCTCCGCGCCCGCCTAGGTGCTGGCCCGGGCGCTCAGCGTCCAGCCCCGCAGGCTCAGCGATTCTCGTCCACTGGGGGCCAAAGCCTGGGAACTAGAGCAAGCGGTAACCTGAGGACGCACAGGAAGCGAGGGCAGTGAGGCGGCGGCGCGCATGCGCGAACACGCACCCAGGGAGAGGTGCACACGCGCAGGAGTGCACCGGAAGTCCTCCTCCCAGGGCCCACCCTTGGTCCCAGGACAAGGGCCGGACTCTATTTCCCAGGAGCCTACCAGCGCCCCCCAAGTTTAGGGGCCGTTTCAAATGTCTCTACCCCGTCTAAAGGTTAAGAAGCCCCAGGCTATATGAGCTTTGGCAGCCCTGATCCCCGACTGAACTTCGCATTTGTCTTTACTCCCTTTTAGGGTCAAGTCCAGGGCTGCTGTGACTGGGTCCTGGAGCCCAAGGCCTCCAGGTTAGAACAGAGTTTCCCATAACGAGAAGGAAAGGAAAGGGTGTATCGTGGTCACTGCGCTGAAATGCTAAGAGAAGTTTCACTCAAATACTAGGACAGGATAAATGCCCAGCGATGCTTTCCAAGGAAGAGAAAGAAAATAGAATTTGTGGCCAGGAGCGGTGGCTCACGCCTGTAATCCCAGGACTTTGGGAGGCCGAGGAGGGCAGCTCGCGAGGTCAAGAGATAGAGACCATCCTGGCCAACATGGTGAAACCCTGTCTCTACTAAAAATACGAAAATTAGCTGGGCGTGGTGGCGCGTGCCTGTAATCCCAGCTACTCCGGAGGCTGAGGCAAGAGAATCGCTTGAACCCGGGAGGTGGAGGTTGCAGTGAGCCGAGATCGCGCCCCTGCACTGCAGCCTGGCGACGGAGCCAGACTCTGTAGCTTTTCTAGATCACACAGCGAATGCCTAAAAACTGTAGAGAAATCAGGAAATACACAAATCGAACAAAGAAAAGATACCTGTGATTTCACCTTCCCCAGGAGGATTATGTTTAGGGTTAGGTTATGTTGACCAAAAAGACTCAAAGTCTGTAAAGAGTTTTATTGTGGGCCTCCTATTTGAGTGACCATGGCTGGTGACACAGCCTCAGGGGGTCCTGAGAACGTGAGCCCAAAGTGGTTGGGTTACAGCTTGGTTTTATACATCTTAGGGAGACAGCAGTTACAGGCAAAGACATAAATCAATACATGGGATGTACACATTGGGTCAGCCTGGAAAGGCTTTCAGGTCACTAGCAGATTCAAAGATTGGCAGTTGATTCAGAGTTAAGTGTTGGCTGAACAGTTGGAAGATGACATAAAGAAATGGGCCATTGCGGTGGCTCATGCCTGTAATCCCAGCATTTTGGGAGGGTGACCTGGGAGGATCCCTTGAGGCCAGGAGTTCAAGGACAGCCTGGGCAACACAGCAAGAGCCCCATCTCTACAAAAAAAAAAAAAATTATCCAGGTGTGGTGGTGCATGCCTGTAGTCTCAGCTACTCAGGAGGCTGAGATGGGAGGATCGCTTGAGCCTGGGAAGTTGAGGCTACAGTGAGCCATGATGGTGCCACTGCACTCCAGCTTGGGCAACAGAGAAGAAAAGAAAGAGAAAGAGAGAGGAAGGAAGGAAGGGAGGGAGGGAGGGAAAAGAAAGAGGGAGGGAAAGAAAAGAAAAGAAAAGCTTGAGTTAAGATAAGGGGCATTGTGGAAACCAAGGTTCTTGTTATGTAGGTGAAGCCTCAGAACAGGCTTCAGAGAGAATAGATGATAAATATCTCTTATTGGATTTTAAAAGGTGTCAGAATCTCCAGAAAAGACCTGGAGTCTTTTCTGTAAGGGAAGGAGATTCTCTACAGAATGCAAATTTCCCCCAAAGAGATGGCTTTGCAGGACTATTTTAAAGTGTGACAAAGAAAATATATTATGGGGTAAAATACTATGATTTCCTTCAGGGACTGCTATCTGTCATGTGATGCTATATCAGAGTCTGGATGGAGTTGGGTATCTTACTGATACAAAGAGCCTGTTCTGTCAGTCTTATGATGTGTATTCTAGTGTTAATGTTGGTCAGCTGTGCCTAAACTCTGAAGGGAGGAGAGTATGACAAGGCATGTCCGACCCCCTCCTTCCCGTCATGACCTGAATTAGTTTTTCATGTTTATTTTGGATCCTGCTGGCCAACAGAGGAGTCCATTCAGCAGCTGTGGGGGCTTAGAATTTTATTTTTGCTTTACAATTAAAATGTCAATTTTCAAAAATGGGATATAAGGACAATGATTCATCACAATTTTTTGGTGAAATCTAACAGTGTTCTTGCCCAGTTGTTTCATAAAAACTGGTAAGGAGAAGACTAAAAATAAATTCTTCTGAGGCCAGGAACAGTGGCTTATGCCTGTAATCCCAGCAGTTTGTGAGGCCGAAGTGGGTGGATCATGAGGTCAGAAGATTAAGACCATCCTGGCCAACATGGTGAAACCCCATCTCTACTAAAACACAAAAAATTAGCTGGGTGTGGTGGTGCGTGCCTGTAGTTCCAGCTACTTGGGAGGCTGAGGCAGGGGAATCACTTGAACCCGGGAGGTGGAGATTGCAGTGAGACGAGATCACGCCACTGCACTCCAGCCTGGCAAAAGAGCAAGACTCCATCTCAAAATAAATAAATAAATTATTCTGTTAACCTAGAATATTCTCTCCACAAATTCAGAAAATAAAGAAAACAATTTTATCATTGAATAAGCATTAAACCAGACTGTGATGCCCATCACAGGTGATCCATTAATGAGATGCAAAGAGAAATAAAGCCTCTTTTTTTTTTTTTTGAGACAGAGTCTTGCTCTGTTGCCCAGGCTGGAGTGCAATGGTGTGATGTCGGCTCACTGGAACCTCTGTCTCCCCAGTTTAAGCAATTCTCCTGCCTCAGCCTCCCAAGTAACTGGGACTACAGGTGCATGCCACCACGCCTGGCTAATTTTTTGTATTTTTAGTAGAGACGGGGTTTCGTCATGTTAGCTAGGATGGTCTCGAAATCCTGACCTCATAATTTGCCCGCCTCGGCCTCCCAAAGTGCTGGGATTATAGGCATGAGCCATGGCGCCTGGCCAAAGCCTCCTTTTTGTATAGCCTGGCAGATACAATCCATTGCATACATGCTCTCAAGATAAACAGTAACTCATCCTCATGTAAAAGGACTTGCTATGCTTTTTTTTTTTTTTTTTTTTTTTTGAGACAGGGTCTCATTCTGTCATCCAGGCTGGAGTGTAGTGGTGTGATCTTGGCTCACTGTAACCTCCACCTCCTGGGTTCAAGTGATTCTCGTGCCTAAGCCTCTGGAGTAGCTGGAATTACAGACATGTGCCATCATGCCCAGCTAATATTTGTATTTTAGCAGAGACAGAGTTTCGCCATATTGGCCAGGCTAGACTCAAACTCCTTCTTTCAATTTCTGTGTGGCTTCAAGTGATCCGCCCATCTCGGCCTCCCCCAGAGTGCTGGGATTACAGGTGTGAGCCACCGCGCCTGGCCTGCTATGCATTCTTAAACACTCATCCTAAATTCACCTGGAAATCAAGGTGGCCACCCATGCTAGTTAATTACCTGTATCAGATAAAAAAAAATAAAACTTCTCATATCTCCTTGACAAGCAGGTAGTAACAGCTCAGGTGCCTAGGCTAAACTCCCTAGGCAACAGGAAGATAGGGACACTATTTTCCTTGAGGTTTACATTTCAAAGACAAGACTCTCAGGCTCTTAAGAAAAAAATTCCTGTGTTGTGGCCCGGCGGGGTGACTCACACCGGTAATCCCAGCACTTTGTGAGCCCGAGGCAGGTGGATCACCTGAGGTCAGGAGTTCAAGACCAGCCAGACCAACAAGGTGAAATCCCATCTCTACTAAAAATACAAAAATTAGCCAGGCGTGGTGGCAAGTTCCTGTAGTCTCAGCTACTCAGGAAGTTGAGACCTGAGAATTGCTTCAACCCAGGAAGTGGAGGTTGCAGTGAGCCGAGATCATACCACTGCACTCCAGGCTGGGTGAGAGTGAGATTCTGTCTCAAAAAAAAAAAAAAAAAATTCCCGGGTTGTAGTGTTGGCAAGAAGTTCATTTACCTTTTTAAAAGATTTAGATACATGTCAAAGGCACAAAAGAAGTTACTTATATTACAACGTTTATCAGGAAATACTCTTTAAAAAGGAGAGGAGAAAAGGTTAATTTACCTTTTGGCAAATAAGACAAATTTAATCTTTTTTTTTTTTTTTTTTTTTTTTTTTTTTTTTTTTTTTTTTTAAGAAAATCCATACAGTGAGGGCTGGGCACGGTGGCTCACATCATCTGTAGTCCCAGCACTTTGGGAGGCCAAGGCAGGCGGATTGCTTCAAGCCAGGAGTTCAAGACCAGCCTGGGCAACATGGGAAAACCCCATCTCTACTACAAATACAAAAATTAGCTGGGCGCAGTAGTACGCACCTATTGTCCCAGCTACTCTGGAGGCTGAGGCACGAGAACCGCTTGAACATGGGAGGCAGAGGTTGCAGTGAGCCGAGATTGAGCCACTACAATCCAGTCTGGGCGACAAGAGCAAAACTCTATCTCAAAAAATAAAAATAAATAAAAAACAAAAACAAAGAGCCCCTTTTCCATCTCCCCACCACAGAGCTGTCTGCAGTAATTTCATTTGCTTTTTTCCTCAGGGTTTACTGGGTTTCTGGGTTCCAGAAGGGGAAGTTCTCTTCAAGGTACAGAAACCACAACTCTGCAGAGAACCGCAGAGATGGCAGCATGACCAGACCCCGGTCAGGTGTGGGGAGGCTGCTGGGCTGAGACTTGGGCTGAACTTCCGCTGCAGGTCGACTTATTCCCATCAGCACCAAAGCCGCTGGAGGGGGTCATCCAACAGCAAAGGAAGCGGGGGCGCAGCTTGGAGGCTGTTTCAGAAGGTCCCACTGAGCCAAGGACTCAAGGCCTGGCCACAGCCCTCCCAAGTGAGGCCCAGATCATATTTCACCATGCTCAGAAAACCTTGTCTGCTCATTTCAGTCCATAGTGACTTTGCTTTCTTTAGGATCTCTCTTGCACTGTCCAACCCAGAGAGTTCCAAATCTGAATGGATTCCAGTGACAGAGTTAAATCACGCCCCACCTCAGCTTTTGAATTACAATCAATAGGGCTGGGTCCCAGCATCTGTATCTTAATGTTCCTCCATGTGATCCTCATGCTGAAAGGCTGGTATTTGCAAATCCCTTCTTGTGGGGAGTGAAGCGTTTTTTTAGAGACAGGCCTCACTCTGAGGCCCAGCCTGGAATGCAGTGGTGGGATCACAGCTCACTGCAGCCTCCAACTCCTGGCTGCAAGAAATCCTCCCACCTTGGCAACCAAAGTGTTGGGATTACAGGAGTGACCACTGTGTCCGGCCAGGAAAGCCCTTCTGTGTCACTTGAATGGTATTTCTGCCGCATACCTGCAGCCATTGCTGTATTCAACTGCATCACTGCGGGAAAAGAGAAGGCGAGAGGTGGCTGTTTTGCTTTTTTCTGAACATATCAGACCAAACCTGGGCTGTTTAGCCTTTTTTTTTTTTTTGAGATGGTGTCTCGCTCTGTCACCCAGGCTGGAGTGCAGTGGCGCAATCTCGGCTCACTGCAACCTCTGCCTTCCAGGTTTAAGCGATTCTCCTGCCTCAGCCTCCCAAGTAGCTGGGATTACAGATGTGCACTCCCACACTCAGCTCATTTTTTCTGTATTTTTAGTAGAGACGGATTTCAACACATTGGCCAGGCTGGTCTCGAACTTCTGACCTCTGGTGATCTGTCTGCCTCGGCTTCTTAAAGTGGTAGGATTACAGGCATGAGCCACCGCACCTGCTTCGCTATGTTTTTTGACAACGTATCAACATCATTTAAGATGGGCACAGCCTCAGTGTAGTGTGTCTAGACAAGGTGGCCAGAAGAGAGAGGAATATGCAAACCAGGCTTGAAGATGGGTTAAATCAGAGCTTTTCATTCCACAAAAGAGCAATTTTAACGGGGTCATAACATTGATCTTCTAATATTTGAAAGCCTGTTAACTAGGAGAGAGAGAGCAAACTCTTTTGTTGTAGGAGAACCCACCCAGCTCTGACGGTTTAAAGCGTCATGAATGCAAATTTGAACTCCAGAAAAGCAGAGTTTCCTAACAATGGGACTTCCACAGCAATGGGATCTGCTTCTTCACTCAGTCTGTGTCTTTCCCATGAGCAAGAGACTCCTAGGAGAGCCACAGCCCATTAGGAAGCTGTGTGGGAACTCACTCACACGTTCTTTATTTTTTTTGAGACAGAGTTTTGCTCTTGTTGCCCAGGCTGGAGTGCAATGGTGTGATCTTGGCTTGCTGCAACCTCCGCACCCTGAGTTCAAGTGATTCTCCAGCCCTCCCTCCTGAGTAGCTGGGATTACAGGCACCTACCACCATGCCTGGCTAATTTCTTGATTTTTTGTAGAGATGGGGTTTCACCATGTTGGCCAGGCTGGTCTCAAACTCCTGACCTCAAGTGATCCACCCCCTTTGGCCTCCCAAAGTGCTGGGATTACAGGCGTGAGCCACTGAGCCCGGCCAGGAACCCACAGGTTTTTCGGATGGTCTCTGAATGTCATGCATCTCTTTTATTTTGTATCAAAAAAAATTTTTTTGACACAACGTCTTGCTGTGTTGCCCAGACTGGAGTGCAGTGGCAAGATCATAGCTCACTGCAGCTTCTAACTCCTGGGCTCAAGCGATCTTCCTGTCACATGAGTCTCCCAAGTAGGTGGAACACAGGTGCCAGCCACCACACCTGGCTAATTTGGTTTGGTTTTTTAGAGATGGGGTCTTGCTATGTTGCCTACACTGATCTTGAACTGCTGGCCTCAGGCAGTCTTCCTCCCTTGGCCACCCAAAGTTCTGGGATTACAAGCATGAGCCACTGTGCACAGCTGAGATTTTTTTGACTTAGTCTTTTTGTACATGCGATATTTTATTCCTAGAATCCATAAATGGTAGGGAAATTTCTGAGTTCAGAGCAATACATATGATACAAAACTTGATATATAGACTAGAGTTTGTTAGCCAAACTGGAGGGGCTGGCTTTAGGTAATCCATGGACTCCCTGAAATTGGGGACACCACTGGAAATATGTGTGAGCTCATGGATAGTTTCCTATGACTTTCGGGCCTCAAGATGTCTCTGGACTCAAAAATGCCTTAGGGCAGAGGACGCTTGTACCCCCAGTATAGAATCTCGGACAGTGAATGTCAGTAAACATTCAGCAGAAAAGCTCTGCCAAATTGAGTGCTCTGATGTGACTTTTTCATCAAGTCAATGTTCCTGGGATCTCTTGTACATGATCATCTCACTCTTGTAAGGTTTCATCCTTTCTGCTTAGCCTAGTTTTCTTTCCCACCCTGTTCCCTCTCCCACCAGACTGGACTCTGAAATGGGCATGTACAGAGAAGAGGAGACCCCACCATGCTTCAGGCTTTGAGTGGAGAGGACACAGCCTCTGCTGGGACAGGGAACAGAGGGATGTGGAGACCCTGAAGATGCTTTTGGACAGTGCCTGAGGTTGGGACAGTGGCAGGAGATACCATTCACCCACGATCTCCAGGACAAAGATCAGCCTGGCAGTTACATGTGTTTTTCTTCAAACTGGCTGCCAGGTTGGAATGACCAATGACATCAGAGATTCCAACCTTCCTGATTGGAAGGACTGGACTCTGTGGGCGCCTGGGAGCTCAGGTGGACAACAGCATCTTCTCAGAGCTGTTCTCCACTCCTGACTTCTCCCAGCCTCGAAAATTGACAACACACTCTTCTGGGTCTTAGCAGAGTCCAGAAGAAGGCCTTGGACAGAACAGAGACTAGGTTCCGTGGGATGGGACAGATTTTGGGAAAGCTCATGACCAGCCATCAACCGCACCCCCAGGATGAGGAGCAGAGCCCCCAGCCCAGCACCTCGGGGTACCCCCTCCAGGAGGTGGTGGATGATGAAGTGTCAGGACCATCAGGTGAGGGGACTGGAGGAGGAACAGGTAGGATAGGATTGACTAAGATGAAGGAAGGGGGCCGGGCGCAGTGGCTCACGCCTGTAACCCCAACACTTTGGGAGGCCGAGGTGGGCGGATCACCTGAGGTTAGGAGTTCAAGACCAGCCTGGCCAACATGGTCAAATCCCATATCTACTAAAAGTACAAAAAGTATCTGGGCGTTAGTAGTGCGCGCATGTAATCCCAGCTACTCGGGAGGCTGAGACAGAAGAATCGCTTGAGGCTGGGAGGGAGAGGTTGCAGTGAGCCAAGACTGCGCTACTGCACTCCAGTCTGGGTGAGAGAGTGAGACGCTGTCTCAAAAAAAAAAAAAAAAAAAAAACGGTCAGAGGTCGGAAGAAGAACCTGAGGTGGGTGTGTGGGAAGAATGGAGAAATTCAGGCCAGGTGCAATGGTCACACCTGTAATCCCAGCACTTTGGGAGGCCAAGGCAGGCAGATCACTTGAGGCCAGGAGTTTGAGTCCAGCCTGGCCATCATGGTGAAACCCCATCTCTACTAAAAGTACAAAATTGAGTTGGGCATTATCGCAGGCACCTCTAATCCCAGCTACCTGAGAGGCTGAGGCAGGAGAATAAGTGGAATCCGGGAGGTGGGTGTTGCAGTGAGCTGAGATTGCACCACTACACTCCAGCCCAGGAGACAAGGCATGATTCTGTCTCAAAACAAAAACAAAAAAAAAGGGAGGGACTCAGAGAGCCAGGGACATGGGAAGGACATGAGGAAGTGTTGTGAGGACAGAGAGACGGAAGAATGGGGAGGGGAAGGAGCGGCACATGGGGCTCAGCAGAGGAGAAAGACAGAAAGATGGCTTGGAGAAACCAACAGTCTGTGAGGCTGGGGAGGATGGAGAGTGGTTTGGGGTCGGGGTCTAAGGTGGTCAGTTGCAGAAGCATTACACCATGGCCTGGTTTCTTTACTCAGCCCCTGGGGTAGATCCCAGCCCCCCATGTAGGTCCTTTTGCTGGAAAAGGAAGAGGGAGTGGTTGGACAAATGTGAGGAGGAGCCAGAGAAGAAGCTCACCCCCGAGCCTGAGGAGACCTGGGTGGTGGAGATGCTGTGTGGGCTCAAGATGAAGCTGAAGCAACAGCGAGTGTCACCCGTGCTCCCTGAGCACCACGAGGCCTTCAATAATCAGATTGGTAGCAGGACACTGCAGGGAGCACCTCCAATCCTGTTCTTCTAAAAAAGAGGAAACTTCCAATAACCACTATTTTCCAATGGGAAAAATATGCCCCCATTGGGTGAGCTCTCCATGTGGGAGGACTCAGAAGTGATCACTCATGAGGGACGCTTAGGAGACAATAGAGGATTAGGCTAGACTTGATAAAGGTCAGTGCTTGGGATAAGAAAGCTTTGTTTTGGGCCAGGTGAGCTTACGCCTGAGATACCAGCATATTGGGAGGCTGAGGCAAGGGGATTGCTTGAATTCAGGACTTTGAGGCTGCAGTAAACTATGACTGCACCACTGCACTCCAGCCTGGGTGACAGAGCAAAACCCTGTCTCAAAAGAAAAACCAAGGCTGGGCACAGTAGCTCATGCCTGTAATCCCAGCTACTCAGGGGACTGAGAGGAGAATTGCTTAAACCCGGGAGGCAGAGGTTGCAGTAAGCCAAGATCACGCCAGTGCGTTCCAGCCTGGACCACAGAGCACGACTCTGTCTCAAAATAAATTAATAAATAAAAATAAAAATCAAATAAAGAAAAACAAAATCAATAAACAAAGAAAGTGGTTTCAGCTGTGCTCTCTGAAACTTAATGTCTCTTACTGACTTTTCTAAACCTAAGTGTCTCCATCCATAGTGGGGGATACCGAGGCCATGGTCGCACCCTGATGTGACTGTCTCATGAGGAAATGATGGGAATTCCTTTATGACTCTGCAGTGGTTCTCCGTGTCTGCTGGGAGGGCATCCTGGCTTATTCCCAGCTCTACATCCCATAGATTCTCACACCCAGGGCCTCCTTCGGCCTCTTCTCAGGGGAGTCTCAGAGCGGGAGCCTCTCTCCTTTGCCCAGTGAAAGTCATTCTCCCCCCTCCCATCCACCTCGCCCGTGGCAGCAATCCTGAGAGTTCCCCCCCGGGAGGCACACTTCTCCTCGCTGCCCTGCTGCTCCCACAGAAAGCTTCTCATGCTGACATCTGCCCTCCAATAACAGAGGATCCTGTGATTAAAAGATTCCTGGCCTGGGACAAAGATCTGAGGGTGTCAGACAAGGTAAGGTTGTTCTCCATGTAACTGTGTTCCTGCTTCAACGCACCACCGGAGGGAGGGCGCAGCTTCCAAACCCACAGTTCTCCCTCCACCACCTCCCACCAGGTGCTCCTACGGTCTTTTTTTTTTTTTTTTTTTTTTTTTGTGAGACAGAGTCTTCCTCTGTTGCCCAGGCTGGAGGGCCATGTCTCAATCTTGACTCACTGCAGCCGAAGCCTCCCACGTTCAAGCGATTCTCCTGTCTCAGCCTCCAAGCAGCTGGGATTACAGATGTGAACCACCACGCCTGGCTAATTTTTGTGTTTTTAGTAGAGACGGGGTTTTGCCATGTTGGGCAGGTTGGTCCTGAACACCTGACCTCAGGTGATCCACCCGCCTTGGCCTCCCAAAGTGCTGAGATTACAGACGTCAGCCACTGTGCCCCACCAGCTCCCACAATCTTGAGTCTTGGCACCCACACTTTTTTCTGAGACAGAGTCTAGCTCTGCTCCCCAAGACGGAGTGCAGTGGCATGATCATAGCTCACTGCAGCCTCTAATTCCTGGGCTCAAGCAATTCTCTTTCCTCAGCCTCCTGAGGAGCTGGGACTAGGCACATGCCACCATGCTCAACTAATTTTTGAAATCTTTGTAGAAACAGGGTCTCGCTACATTGCCCAGGTTGTTCTCGAACTGTTGGGCTCATGTGATCCTCCTGTCTCCACCTCTCAAAGTACTGGGATCACAGGCTTGAGCCACCACTCCCAGCTATTCTTGGTCTTTTTATGATTTGTCAGCATCTCCCTCAGGACTCTGCTGGTCTCTTGCCGAGTGAATGAATAGCCCCTGCCTCTCCTATGGGTCCTTTAGGATCTGAGCCCTGGGCCACAGTCTGACCGCAGCCCTGAAGCTCCTGGCCCCTCTACTCTCAGCTCTTTGAGACAATTCTCTGCCTGGCACACAAAAGACCCTCCTGACACCGGCCGACCTAGACACGCCCCTCCAAAGATCCCATCGGAGCCCACCATCCTGGGAGCATCACCGACATCCCTTCCTCCCTCGGATTTGCATCCGACCATCAAATGCCCCTCCACCCCGCTATTTCCAAATGAGTACAGTCACCCCAACACTGAGGTCCCTTCTCTGATGGGCAGCCCCTCCCCAGACCCTCATTCCCCCTCTCCACAATCTTCCTCTTCCAAGATGTGACCTCTCTGTGTTCCTTTCTCTCCATCAGTATCTCCTGGCTATGGTCAGCGTATTTTAGCCGGGCCAGCCTCTTCTCCTGGCAATACCAACGCATCTATTTCTTCCTGGCTCTGTGAGTGGTTTGCTGCCTCCTATCGGTCAATATCCAATGCTCTGGGACAGCAGAGGAAGGTGGGATTCCAGCCTTTCATTTATTCTTTCACCTATTTGTCCACTTTACTCTGTGTACAAAAAAGACAGGATTTTACTATCTTGTTCTTAGACTGTTGTTTCTAAAAAGAAACTCAGGCTGGGAGCGGTGGCTTACGCCTGTAATCCCAGCACTTTGGGAGGGCCAGGCAGGCGGATCATCTGAGGTCAGGAGTTCGAGACCAGCCTGGCCAACATGGCCAAACCCCATCTCTATTAAAAATAGAAAAATTAGCCGGGCATGGTGGTGTGCACCTGTAATCCCAGCTACTTGGGAGGCTGAAGCAAGAGAACCCCTTGAACCCAGGAGGTGGAGGTTGCAGTATGCTAAGGTTGAGCCACTGCACTCCAGCCTGGGTGACAGAGTGAGACTTTTTCTCCAAAAAAAAAAAAAGCAAAAAAAAAAACTCCAACGCCAGTGTACAAATAAAAGAATAAAACAAAAGGAAGCATAAACTGCTCCTAAGGGGAGAAGAAAAGGAGCGGAGGAGCGGACACGACACTTCCCCCAGCAAGCAGACGTTTCTGGTTCTTCTCTCTCCTTCCCACATCAACCGCAAATGCCATCGACCTCCTCCGGGTTCCCACGACAGAGGCTACAGTTCATGTCCCCCTCGCATCACTCGAATCCACTGTCAAATGCTCCCTGCCGGGGTCTCCTGGAGTCTCTCCCCAAGCCAGGGGGCTCCCTAGTGCAGCCTGAACATCTTTCCACAGCACAGCAACCTCACTGCGCACCTGAACAACCTCCTTAGCTGACGTCTTTCTCTATCGAGGCCAGGGTAACAGTGCCAATTCCACCCTCTCTACAATCTCTACAACCACACTGGCTCACCATCTTGGTGTTTCCTGGCTTGGCTTCACTGCTCCTTCCAAATGCCCTCCACTTGACTTTGTGTTTGTGTTTTCTGTCTGAGTGTCCCACACACATGTGGTTCTGAAGGGAAGGACCCATTCCTTGAAGTCAGTTCACCCCACAGCCTCTGTCATGCCTTCCCTCATCTTCCAACTTCTGCATGCCCGTAGCTCTCCAGTTACATCCTATTATAATGTGACACTGGGATTAGGTCATCTGCCTTGATTACTCCCAGTCCCATTAGACTAGATGCCTGTAGAAGGCAGGGTCCTGGCAAACTATCAATGTATTCAATTTATTTTATTTTTTTGAGACAGACTTCCCCTGTCCCCCAAGCTGGAGTGCAGTGGTGAGATCATAGCTCACTGCAGCCTCCATATCCTGGGCTCAGGCGATCCTCCCACCTCAGCCCCTTGATTAGCTCCGACTACAGGGCTGTGCCACCACACCTGGACAGTTATTGATTGGTTGATTGATTGGGACAGAGTCTTGCTGTGCCTCTCAGGCTGGAGTGGAGGGGCCCAATCTCGGCTCACTGCAACCTCCGCCTCCTGGGTTCACACAATTTTTTTTTTTTTTTTTTTTAGATGGAGTCTCGCTCTGTCACCCAGGCTAGAGTGCAGTGGCGCGATCTCCGCTCACTGCAAGCTCCACCCCCCGCTTTCACGCCATTCTCCTGCCTCAGCCTCCCAACTAGCTGGGACTACAGGTGCCCGCCACCACGCCCAGCTAATTTTTTGTATTTTTAGTAGAGAGGAGGTTTCACCATGTTAGCCAGGATGGTCTCGATCTCCTGACCTTGTGATCCACCCACCTCGGTCTCCCAAAGTGCTGGGATTACATGCATGAGCCACCGCGGCTGGCCAGGTTCACACAATTCTTATGCTTCAGCCTCTTGAGTAGCTAGGACTAACAGGTGTGCCACCGCACCAGGCTGATTTTTGTATTTTTAGTAGAGATGGGGTTTCTCCAGGTTGACCAGGCTGGTCTCAAACTCCTGGTCTCAAGCGATCCACCTGCTTCAGCCTTCTAAAATGCTGGGATTACAGGCATGAGCCACTGTGTCCGGTGTATTTTTTATATTTTTAATAGAGACGAGGGTCTTGCTATGTTGCCCAGGCCCATCTCAAATTCCTGGCCTCAAGTGATCCTCCTGCTTCGGCCTCCCAATGTGCTGGGATTCCTCGCATAAGCCACCACTCTCGGCCACCAGTTGGGTTTTTGTCTCCATCCTGAGGGCGTGGGAGGTGCCCTTCAGCAGGTCTCTGTCCAGCAGAGCCCTCCTGAGGAAGGCGTGGCTCTCTGCAGGGTGGGTGCCCGTCCTGAGGTGAGGACGGTCCCCTGCCCTCCTCTCTAGGAAGCTGACCTCAGCCAGAAGTCTCTCCTGGTGGTGCCCCTGAGCAGTAACCTGATAGCTGTCCCCAGCTACTTGGCCAATGACATGGAGGAGGACAGCGAGACCCCCAAACAAAACATCTTCTACTTCCTGTACGGGAAGAACTGCTCTCAGATTGCCTTGTTCCATATGCTTCATTTCCGGGTCTTCCGTTCTGTGCGCTGCAGGGCTTGGGTTTTCCTGGAGAAGTTCGAGGAGGTGGGTGGGGCCTGGGGAGGTGGAGGAGGTGGGGAGGAATCGGGTGGGCTGGAGGCTGGATGAGGGGAGGGAGGAGTATCCTGGGGAGTCCCCATCTTCTTAAGGGGGGTCTGTTTTTCCAGATCCAGGCTTATGACCCAGAGCACTGGGTGTGGGCACGAGATCGCACTCACCTTTCCTAGAGCTCCAGGGACTGTGGAGGCCTGAGGTCATCGGCCTGAGAGAAGGTACATCTGTGTCCTCCAGGGTAAAGGCAGAATATTGGGGTCTATTTCGGAAATCTGAGGAACCCAATTGCTTGATCCGGCTTCAAGCCTGGGCAATGTGGCGAGATCCCCTCTCCACAAAAATACAAAAAGTAGCCAGGCGATGTGGGAGGCATCTCTACTCCCAACTACTCAGGAGGCTGAGGCGGGAGGATCGCTGGAGCCTGGGAGGTCAGGGCTGCAGGGAGCCCTGATCCTGCCACTGCACTCCAGCCCGGGCGACAGAGTGAGACCCTGCCTCAAAAATAATCATAAATACTGAGTTCGGGGAGGTTCATTATGATTGACGCACTTGAGTTACCGATTTGGGTCGAGGGTTCAGTGAAGCTTTGGTTTACATCTCGTGCAGCTAACCACGTTGAGCACAGAGCATGAGACTTCATCATGAGGAGGTAGGATTATGGATTAGGCTTCTGGACTCGGGGTTCGTGATGTTGTCACATTAGAAACAGATCTAGCATGGTTACAAGTTTAGCTCTTAAGTCACACAAAAGGCCCCAGCTGTGATGAAGTCCAAAGCCACATTCTCTGAGGGTGCCCTACTCCCTGGGCAGATCCACCCAAAGTCCTTGCTATGAAGCAGATCACTGGGGCTGCCCTTGGGTGTATTAAGTGAGTTTTGGAGTCAGGGTCACCAAAGTGTGAGTTTCACAGTTGAACACCATGGTTCAGAAGCAGGCTATGGAACGAAGGACAGGAGATAAAATTGGATTTCTCAGTTGCTCTGAACTCTAGTTAGACTTGACATGGGACGTGAATAACCTTCCTGTCTAGAGAGCTGCCTCCTTGAAGTGTGACATCCTCTTTCTCGCTTCCAGAACGCCGGGCCCAGGGGAGATGCAGATTTTCATCAGGAACTTTATTCCAATGCTAATGGCAGGCACCAGGAAGAAGAGGAGCCATTTGTGCAGATCATCTAGAAGAACCTGGACTGTTCTAGACGGAGCTGAATAGAGTGATCATGTTGTCCTACTAGGATGGGGTGGGGTGGTACTTCTAGGAATCCATAGAGAACAGTGAGAAACCAGGGGTGTTTCTGGTTCCACCCCTTCCTGAGGCACCATCTCCCATTTTATATTGCTGAATTCCAACTTCCTGGGGCGGAACCTGGAGGTCCTGTTTCTTACGGACTTGGTTGCCACAGTCCAGGAGCATTTGAAGGCACAGTGCAGACACTCAGATTGGCATGGAATTCTTTGTAAAATATGAGTGCCATAGACTGTAACAGACAGCTTCATGCACACTATGCATTTATTGGTTTGTTTGGAAAATGTTTACCATCAAATTATTAATAGGTTTATTTCAAATAGTTTGGAAATTGTTGTACTTTTGAAAACATGCTGTTCCTGTAGATTTTTTGATGAGAGTTATAGCTGTTATATATACATACTTTTCATTTTAAGAGAATCCTTCTTATCCTAAATCTTTTATTATGTTTAAATTGTTTTCTGTATTATTATATGTGCCTCTGAAGCGAGTACACTTTTTATCTATGATACTTACATAATAATCTTTTCCCTTTATAGCTATTGGTAGTTCTAAGTTCTCATCATAGAAATTTTTATTTGCTGTTTAGATTTGTAACTGAATTGTGAGAATTCAGTTGTGATTTTTAACATGTCTTAGATATATACTAACATGTCTAATATACACTATATATTTTATTGGTATATTTTGAAAAAGATGGGCATAGAATTATTACTACATTTATTTAAAATATTTTGAAAATACTGGTATTTTTGAATAGACACCATTCCCATAAAGTTGTGAGATGGGTGTTACAGCTGCTATATACACATAAATATAATTTTGTTTTCCTTTTTAAGAGAGGATTCTTTTTATCCTAAATCTTTTATCTGTAAATCTTTGTATCTATTATTACATGTGCTGCTGAAGGGAGCACTCTTTTTATCTATGATACTTAATATATGTATTACACTTATAGCTACATGATAGTTCCCCTAAATTCTTATAAAAATAAATTTTTATTTGATGTTTACTGTATGTTTTTGAAATGTGAGAATTCAGATGTAACTTTTTACCTTGTATTGGCATGTTTGTATGTTACTTTAAAGAGGATGTGTGTTTTAAAGGAGGACATGAGCTGTGTGTTTTCAAGAGAACAATGCAGTGCGTCTCTTGGGGAAACGTAATAAAGATGAAGTTTTCTCACCTTCACAGCGAGTGTGATCATATTGGTCTGGATTGATTATTTGCTGTCATGTGACATTTTTCCTTAATGGGCTTTTGGTTATTTGAACATATATATTAATTAGCTCTAGAAGACAATCCTGCATTATTTTTTAGGTAGAAAAAAAACACAAGCCTGGGTGCAGTGCTCACACCTACATTCCCAGCACTTTTGGAGGTCATGGCGGGAGGATCACTTGACGGCAGAAGTTTGAGGCCAGCCTGGGCAACATAGCATCAACATCTATTTTTTAAAATTTTTTTAAAAAGAAAAATAATAGAAGAGAAGGCCGATCCCAAGCTAGAGGCTTTGTTTGTTTGTTTGTTTGTTTTGGAGAGAGAGTCTCGCTCTGTCTCCCAGGCTGGAGTGTACTGGCACGACCTCGGCTTACTGCAACTTTCACGTCTGGATTCAAGCGAATTCTCCTGCCTCAGCCTCCCAAGTAGCTAGGACGACAGGCACCCAACTGTACGTCCGACTAACTTTTATAAAAATAGTAGAGACAGGGTTTCACCATGTTGGCCAGGCTGGTCTCCAACTCCCGACCTCAAGTGATTCGCCTGTCTTGGCCTTCCAAAGTGCTGGGATTATAGGCATGAGCTACTGCGCCCACACCCCAAGCTAGAGTTTTAAAGCAGGAAATGAGGGAAAGATATTGAGAGAGGAAAACCAGGTGGTAAGAAAACTCTAAAGGTGGCAGGGCGCAGTGGCTCACTCCATTGATCCCAGCAGGAGTTCAAGACCAGCCTGGCCAAATGGTGAAACAGTCCTCCAGATGCCTCTGCTTCCTTCAGTACCTCTTTATGAAATAAGCCAGGGTACTTCCCTGGGGAATTTCCTTTTTCTTTCTTCCTTTCGAGATGGAGTCTTGCTCTGTCACCCAGGCTAGAGTGCAGTGGTACGATCTTGGCTCACTGCAACCTCTCCCTCCCAGGTTTTAGCAATTCTCCTGCATCAGACTTCTGAGTAGCTGAGATTACAGGTGCATGCCACCATGCCCAGCTAATATTTGTATTTTTAGTAGAGGCAGGGTTTCACCATCTAGGCCAGGCTGGTCTTGAACTCCTGACCTCGTGATCCACCCGCCTTGGCCTACCAAAGTGCTGGGATTACAGGCGTGAGCCACCGCACCCGGACTTCTTTTTTCATTTTTTGAGATGAAGTTTCGCTCTTGTTGCCCAAGCTGGAGTTCAATGGTGTGATCTCAGCTCACTGCCACCTCCTCCTCCCAGGTTCAAGTGATTATCCTGCCTCAGCCTCCTGAGTAGCTGGGATTACAGGCACCCACCACCAAACCCAGCTAACTTTTTGTATTTGTGGTAGAGATGGGATGTCACCATGTTGGTCAGGATGGTCTCGAACCCCTGACCTCTAATGATCCACCCGAATTGGTCTCCCAAAATGCTGGGATTACAGGCATGAGCCACTGTGCCCAGCCCCTCCCATACCTCTTTTGGCCAAGGCAGTACAATTCAGAAGAACCTTGCCAGGGAAGACTGGTAAATGGACATCAACATGATGCCTATGGCTCCTGGAAGATTTAGATACCTCCTGGTGCTCACTGATATCTTTACCAGTTACACGGGGGCTTTTCCATGCCAGACTGAAAATGCAGGAGATCACTGATCAACCTTCAACTATTCACTAGCAGAACACTGAGGGGACTGTTCGGTCACCAATACCTCCTATTGCACTTGGATAAACACCTCCCGGGAAATAGAGATGAATAGAAAGGAAATAGTCAAACAAGCAGAATGGCTGCATTCCTTCATCCAGAAGGGTCCATTAGTCTGTTTTCATACTGCTATAAAGAACTACCTGAAACTGGGTAATTTATGAAGAAAGAGGTTGAATTGACTCACAGTTCTGCAGGCTGTACAGGAAGCATGGCTGGGGAGGCCTCAGGAAACAGACAGTCATGCAGAAGGCAAAGGGGAAGCAGGCACGTCTGGCCATGGTGGAGCAGGAGAGACAGAGACAGTGAAGCGGGAGGTGCTGCACACTTTTCAACAAGCAGATCCCACGAGGGCTCACTCACTGTCACGAGAACAGCAAGGGGGACGTCGGCCCCCATGAGCCAATCACCTCCCACCAGCTCCCTCCCTCAACACTGGGAATTACAATTTGACATGAGATTTGGGTGGTGACACAGAGCCAAACTGTATCAAGGGTAGTTGAACCACCGAGATTTATTTATTTGTTTATTTATTTAGAGACGGAGTCTCGCTCTGTCACCCAGGCTGGAGGCTCACTGCAACCTCCGCCACCCGGGTTCAAGCAATTCTCCTGCCTCAGCCTCCCGATTAGCTGGGACTACAGCACATGCCACCACGCCTGGCTAATTTTTGTATTTTTAGTAGAGGTGGGACTTCACCATGTTGGCCAGGCTGGTCTCCAACTCCTGAGCTCAGGTGATCCGCCTGCCTCGGCCTCCCTTTTGCTAAGATTACAGGCATGAGCCACAATGCCTGGCCAACCACTGAGATTTAGAAAGCAGTCGAGTCCACTACCCCGCACCTCACCTGGTTTCTTCCTCTGTTGGGGCCCCTCGTGGCCACTGTTCTCCAGGTACTTTTCAGTCCTATTTATTTAAATTGATGGTAAGCTGTTTGTCCTCCCGGCTCCAACACTTCCACCTTCAGCTTGTATTACCACAACAATACCAGCCCTTCAAGCAACTCTGGGTGACCCCAAAACTCATTTGAACTCAGCAGGCCAAGAGTTTCACTCCTCTAACTTTAGGGGACTCAGTGCCCCTGGTCAGCATGAAGTAGATACAGAAGCATGACCTCCATCCCTAATCCCTCAAGAATGAGGAGTGGAAGGTGTCGGCAGACAGATGGGGGCACGGTTTGTAAATCTGGAACTGCATCAGACTAAATCTAGTTCAACTTTTTTTTTTTTTTTTTTTTTGACGGAGTTTTGCTCTTGTCACCCAGGTTGGACTTTAATGGCGCGATCTCGGTTCACTGGAACTTCCGCCTCCTGGGTTCAAGCGATTCTCCTGCCTCAGCGCATCACCACCCCTGGATAATTTTCGTATTTTTAGTAGAGGCAGGGTTTCACCATATTGGCCAGGCTGGGCTGGAACTCCTGACCTCGTGATCTGCCTGCCTCAGCTTCCCAAAGTGCTGGGATTACAGGTGTGAGCCACTGCACTCCACGTCCATTTCAACTTTTATGTAATGTAGTTGGCAGTTGTTTTTCAATTGCCATGGATCCGTGGGTTGAAGGTCATATACTCTGAGCATGCCCAGATTAACCAAGCATGCAACCATGAAGTGTAACCTAAGTGCTCGGACTGAGGAGCTGGGACCCATTTAAGAACCGGACACCCTGTGACAGGAGCCAGGAACCAGTGAGATTGAGTTTTGGTGTCACTCCATGGCAGGATCCAGTCAGATCACACCTCCCAGCATTAATTACTTCATCTCAAGATCCAATCAAATCACATCTCCTTACCCTATGCTTACAAAACCTGACATAGCCCCCAGCTGGGAAAGGGAGATTTGAGCATTTCCTCCTGTGTCCTTGCTAGTTGACTTACAAAAAGGCTTTATTTCTCAAAAGCTGGAGCCATGGTATTGGCCTCTGTACACACTGGGCAGCGAGTGCATTGACTGCTCGGTAACATATATGTGGACTACATGCGGACTTGCATTTCCAAAACATTTGATTTGGTTTCAGTAAAAAATACCTTTCTAGCACATTAAAGCAATATAAGTTCAATTTCTCTTTTTTTCTAAGAATTTGGGCAAATTCAATTTATATAAGTACATACACACCTCTACAAGCCAATCAGAACAGCAAACCTTTAAAGACTCTATATTGTGGCTCATGCCTGTAATCCCAGCACTTTGGGAGGCTGAGGTGATCAGATCGCTTGAGCCCAGGAGTTCGAGACCATCCTGGGCAACATGGCAAAACCCCATCTCTATAGAGAATACGAAAATTAGTTGGGTATGGTGGTACACACCTGTAGTCCCAGCTAATTGGGAGGCTGAGGTGGGAGAAACACCTGAGCCCAGGTAGGTTGAAGCTGCAGTGATCCGTGATCACACACACTGCACTTCAGCCTGGACGACAGAGTGAGACCCTGTCTCAAAAACAAACAAACTCTATATCTACTTTAATACCATTCAGAGGTGGAAAAACATTTACCTCACACAATCAGAGGTAAAGACCTTTCTAAATTACAGACACATAGACATACAAAGAAATAGAGCTTACAGCTTCAATTCTAAAATTTCAGACATGGGTCAAGAGTAAACACAAAAATGCAAAAACTCACCCTTCCAGATATGAAAGAGCTCTTCTCCTCCCAGTGGGCATGAAATTCTTAATTGATTTCAGCTCAAAATAGACAGAGAAATAGAATAACAAATCAGACTCTGATGTCTCTCACCCAACAGAGATTAGGTCTTTGCAAACATTAATCTCATTACAGAGATCACCATGTGATCAGACCATAAAACCAAATTCCTAGCCCAGCGCGGTGCTTCACGCCTGTAATCCCACCACTTTGGGAAGCTGAGGCGAGTCTACCACCTGAGGTCAGGAGTTTGAGACCAGTCTGGCCAACATGGAAAAACCCCGTCTCTACTAAAAATACAAAAATTAGTCGGGCATGGTGGCATGCACCTATAGTCCCAGCTACTCAGGAGGTTGAGGCAGGAGAATCACTTGAACTTGGGAGGCAGAGGTTGCAGTGAGCCGAGATCGTACCCCTGCACTCCAGCCTGGGCGGCAGAGTGAGACTTTGCCTTGAAACAACAAAAACAAACAAAGTCCCAATCAGTGATGCTAGCAATGTAAACAAATGCAAACAAAAGTAAAACACAGGATTGGTAAATGGGGAAATTACTGAAAAATGAGAAGCCAGCAAATTTCTACTGGCACTTTGGACTCATTCCTGGGAGCCAAGAAAAGATTCACCTGGGCTTCAACCGTTCATGAGGCACTCCAGTCCTGAGGTTTTCCTGGCTCAGTCATGTGATTCCATCAGGGACTTCTGCAAAGACCTGGAAAACCTTAAAACATAAAAGTAAAATCATGACTCTGATACAGATATAAAAATGAGCACATGCTAAAGATTTTATTTAATTCAAGAGGAAACAGGCAGATATTATAACTGGTTCAAAAGAGAATCTGAGGGCTGGACATGGTGGCTCATGCCTGTAATCCCAGCACTTTGGGAGGCTGAGGCGGGTGGATCACTTGAGGTCAGGAGTTTAAGACCAGCCTGGCCAACATGGTGAAAACCCCATCTCTACTAAAAATTCAAAAATTAGTTGGGCTTGGTGATGTGCACCTGTAATCCCAGTTACTTGGGAGGCTGAGGCAGGAGAATTGCTTGAACCAGTGAGCCAAGATCTCGCCACTGAACTCCAGCATGCACAGCAGAGTGAGACCCTGTCTCAAAATTAAAAAAAAAAAAAAAGAGAGAGAGAGAGAATCTGAGAAACAGACATATTTTCAGATCAGGAATATTGACATGATTATATGTAAATGGAGAAATGCAGTCAAAACTGCATTTTCTCTAGTGGAGATTGTGGGAAGTCAACCAACTTCCACCAGACAGAACATAACTTGCATCGATTACCTACAGTTTTCAAAGAGGTGTAAAATACCTCAAAGATAATGAACAGGGTTGGAATCAAGTAACATGGCTTTCTAAATGTGCTTCGTTTTCCATTAAAACGCAAATTTCTTTTTCTGCTTGCCTCATCCTCTTCAGGAAGTAGAGCTCTGGCTAATTTTTTTCTTCTTTCAATTCTGTACATATTCTCTGAGTTTTCTAGCTATCACTAATTCAAAGTGATTTGGAAAAGCTGGAATTCTTTTTCTCCTTGTTGGGGCGAGGATGGTATCCTGTCCCAGGCTAATCCTCTATTATTTCATCCATGGGCTCTATTTACTGAAGTTTTCGTTAAATGTGTCATTGTGATCATAAGCTAGCATGATGCACCCTCTTGTTCCATTTGTCACGGTTGCACATGGACATTGATTTTAAGCCTTGAGCTCTCGGGTAAGGCAGGACTGGCCCGGTCATGGTGTACGAGATGCTACATGAAGCAGAGACTTTCTAGACGTTCCCTTAAAGATAGTCAAGCCATCCCCATGAAGACGTTCCCTTAAACTAAGGAGAAATTTGAGTCTGGGGTTCGGGGTTGCCAATTCTCTTAGCATAGAGCCTCTTAACCGCTAGACCAGATAGAGACATTTCAGACGGCTCCTAAATTTGGGGAGCGCGTAGGCTCATGGGAAATACAGTCACGGTATTTGTCCTGGGACCGGCGGTGGGTCCCGGGAGGCGGACTTCCGGTGCATTCCTGCGCATGTGCACCCCTCTCTGTGTGCGTGTTCGCGCATGCGCGCCGCGGCCGCAGTGCCCTCGCTTCCTGTGCGTCCCCAGGTCACCGCTCGCCTTAGTTCCCAGGCTTTGGCCTCCGGTGGGCGAGAATCGCGGAGCCTGCGGGGCTGGGTGCCGAAGAGCCGGGCCGGCACCCAAGCGGGCGCGGGGCTGTGCGGGCCAGGCGGAGGCTCAAGCGGGGATCCCCGAGCACGACCCCCGGAGCCGACGGCGCTGGGGCCCAAGGGGCCGGCCGGGCGGTGGCGACGGCGGAGGCGAAGGGGCGGCGGGACCCGGGCCCGGCCCGTGTGCGTCCTCGACGGCCCGGCCCCGGCTCCGCAGGACGGTGAGCCCCAGGGAGACGGATCTGGGCTCCGGGAGGGACGCCCTGCCTGGATTTGTCCCGTAGGCCCGGCCCGGGCCCCTCTGGAGCAGAACGGCCTTGGTGAGGTGGACAGGAAGGGACCTCGCGAGCAGACGCGCGCCCGCGACAGCAACCCCGCCCCGGCCTGTCGGGAGCGGTGGGGCAGAGGCTGCGGAGCCCCAGGAGGGTAAGTCGTGGGTTTGCGGGCCCGGGGCGAGAAGGGCCTGGGCGAAGTCACCGCGTGTAGGGCACCTTAGAGTGAGGGACAGTGGAGGGTCTCGATCGCTTGCAGGAGTGACGTGTGTTTGGGTTTGAAGGCAGGGTCCGGCGAGGACGAGGCTTACGGGGGCGTGGGGGGTGTCACCAGCCTCAGCTGCGGACGTTGTCTCCACTCCCCCCTCACCCCAGCAGCCCTTCCTCCTCTCTGCTCCAGATTGCGACCGTATCTAAACGTCCGTCAGCATCTCTGTTCTCTCATTTAAGTGCTGATTCCCCCTTAGGTCTGCTCTTGTGGAATCATACGTTGTAGTGCAGGAACAGCCTGCAGGAACTATCTCTTGCTGCCTCATTTGCTAGGGGAAGGGCCTTAGCAGGTGGGTGACTTGTCCGAGGTTTTGTGGGTGGAGTTGCTCATAGTAGAACTCTGGAGTTTTATCTCCCAGGCCAGTGTTCTGTCCCCCGTATCCTAGTTAAGTGAGCGTAAGTTCTTCAATAAAAGATCCTTTTGAGTAGCACACTGAAGTTTCTGCAAATAAAGACTCAATCATGCCGACTGTATTCTTTTATTTAGGGCATCCTGTGGATTTTCTGATCTTTATTTAAAAGAGTAAGAAAATAGATGAGTATTACAGAATTCATTTTTTGTTGTTTGGTTTTTGTTTGTTTGTTTTTGAGACAAGTTTCGCTTTGTTGCCCAGGCTGGAGTGCAATGGTGCCATCCCAGCTCACTGCAACCTCCGCCTCCCGGGTTCAAGCGATTCTCCTGCCTCAGCCTCCCGAGTAGCTGGGATTACAGGTGCCCGCCACCACGCCCAGCTAATTTTTGTATTTTTACTAGAGATGGGGTTTCACCATGTTGGCCAGGCTGGTCCACCAGAATTCCTTTTTACATCTTGCATTTAATGATGGCAGATTATTTCAGTAGGATCCAGTATTCATTCACCATGAGAATCTCATCCACTCAGTCACAAGGTAGCCATGTGTGAGTTTCAAATGTGCAGATCGGTCCCCCTCCTGATCATTTTCCAATCCCTTCTGAAGGCTTAAAGGGACAGTCTCCCACAGGATGTACTTCTTGGAACTTTCTGTGTAGGTTTTAGGCGGGAGATGACCGCCTTGGCAGGCCAGACCGCTCATAACGCCATGGCTCGGGTTTTCCTTCCCCAGATCTGCCTCCGCTTTCACAGTCCTCCAGATTTTTACAAGAGCAGCAGAAAATGAATAAATCCCTGGTGAGTGTTTCTGTTCATGTATTTATTCTCTACTCTGATTTACAATACACCTTAGGAGGAGATTAAGGGTTCAAAGTTTAAAATGGGAAAGTAGAAATAGATACAAGATTTGGTCAGACAGAACAGTAGCCATCAGCACCAAGCCTTTTTATCATATTCATATGCGCAGATAGCATGATCCTTAAAGAGTTCTTGAAGCCAGAGTACAAGTGTCTCATGTTCTTGGCATTTATCACAAAAAATGATAAATACCATCCATTCCTTGACTTACATTGACCGTAAGCAGAATCACTTTTGTTTTTGCACGAATTTTAAAGATTCCTCTGAGATCATTATCAACAGCTTTCCTAAATAACAACCCTTGAACCATTGCAATTCTTGCCTTTCTTTTTTTTTTTTTTTTTTTTTTTTTTTTTTTTTTTTTTTTGAGACCAAGTATTGCGCTCTGTCACCAGGCTGGAGTGCAATGGCGCTATCTCAGCTCAGTGCAACCTCCACCTCCCAGGTTCAAGTGATTCTCCTGCCTCAGCCTCTGGAGTAGCTGGGATTACAGGCATCTGCCACCACACCCGGCCTTTTTTTTTTTTTTTTTTTTTTTAAGTAGAGACGGGGTTTCACCATGTTGGCCAGGCTGCTCTCGAACTCCTGAGCTCAGGTGATCCACCCGCCTCGGCCTCCCAAAGTGCTGAGCTTACAGGCATGAGCCACTGCGCCCAGCCCATAATATTTCTAGTAACTAAAACATTGTTGTCTCAAAGGTAGATTCTTTTTACTGCTCTATCCGTTGCAGAAATGGCCTTCTCACCCTTAAATTAGTCTCCCTAAATATTTTCTTTTCTTTTTTTTTTTTAAAGATGGAGTCTCACTCTGTTGCCCAGGCTGGAGTGCAGTGGCGCTATCCCTGATTCAAGCGATTCTCCTGCCTTAGCCCCCGAGTAGCTGCGATTACAGGCACCTGCCACCACACCCAGCTCATTTTTGTATTTTTTTTAGTAGAGACGGGGTTTCAGAAGCACTTGGGCCAAGCTGGTCTCGAACTCCTGACCTCAAGTGCCAAGTGATTTGCCCACCTTGACCTCCCAAAGTGCTGGGATTATAGGTGTGAGCCACCATGCCAAGCCGTCTCCCTAAATACTTCTCTTAGTTTATCTGGGTTGCACAGCAGAAAGGACCATAATAAATCTCTGGCATAGATGCCCATTTTATCCCATAGCCTGTGGTCTTGGTCCTGTCCCTACCACTCCCCTGACCTTGTTCGAAAAGGTTGCCAATAATCCAGCACATGCTCTTAGTGGACATTTGCATCTTTGCTTTGGCCCACTCTGCAGTTTGCTCTGTCAGTTTCAGTGCCCTTTCTCTTCTTGCCTGCTTCCTGAAATTGATGATTTCTTTGGTCTTCATGTGTTGGTGTCCACTCTTGGCTCACGACTCTGTACCTATCTGATGTCACCCTCCTGTGCTTCTAACTACCAGCTCTGTGTTGGTTCTCCCACGTAGAACTGTCCAGCCACCTGCTTAGCATTTGAGTGTGTCCAAAGGGCCCCTCAAGGTCATAGATGCAGCAGGTTCAGAATAATTATTTGGAGCCCCCCACCTATGCCTTCTCTTGTTCCTATTGATTCATTGTTCCATCGTCCAGCCTGTAGCCCTATCGAGAAAGATGGGATTCTTTCTAAACTTGTCCATTTTCTGACCTCACGATTGTTTTGAGTTTGTTCATGTCATATTCTAGATGGTTTTTATCCTGTCCCCTATCCCCTCCCTGCTGTTGTCAAAATAGCTTATTTTTTGGCCTCTCTACTGTTGTAGAGATTTTCTTTCTATGCTGCTACTTTCCTCCACAAGCCCAGGCATATTGCATTTCCCATGTCAAGTATTTCTCCTGAAGTGTTCATCGTATCGTGCTTCCCCCATGGGAAAAGCACTTGTGTGGCTCCCAGAGTGGCTACTACGAAAATGAGGTTGCCTGAAGCTGGGATGGGGAAGACTGTGGGTAAAGCAGGCTTGAGAAAAGGCCAGAATTAGGTTTCAGATGTTTAAAATTTGGGCTGTGTTGGTATGCAGTGAGTGGCAGCATCAGGAAGGCAGGTAGGGGTGTGTGTGTGTGTGTGTGTGTGTGTGTGTAGTTTGGGAGCTGTGTTAGCTGTGTTAGTATGCGATGAGTGGCAGCATCAAGAAGATGTGTGTGTGTGTGTGTGTGTGTGTGTGTGTGTGTTTTGGGAGATGAATCTGGTGTGTGTGTGTGTAGTTTGGGAGACGAATCTAGGGGGGGTGTGTGTGTGGAGTTTGGGAGACGAATCTGTTGTGTGTGTGTGTGTGTGTGTGGAGTTTGGGAGATGAATCTGGAGTGTGTGTGTGTGTGTGTGTGTAGTTTGGGAGACAAATCTGGTGGGTGTGTGTGTGTGTGTGGAGTTTGGGAGACAAATCTGGTGCATGTGTGTGTGTGGAGTTTGGGAGACGAATCTGATGTGTGTGTGTGTGTTTGTGGAGTTTGGGAGATGACTCTGTGTGTGTGTGTGGAGTTTGGGGGACGAATCTGGTGGGGGTGTGTGTGTGTGTGGAGTTTGGGAGACGAATCTGGTGTATGTGTGTGTGTGGAGTTTGGGAGACGAATCTGATGTGTGTGTGTGTGTGTTTGTGGAGTTTGGGAGATGACTCTGTGTGTGTGTGGAGTTTGGGAGACGAATCTGGTGGGGGGGTGTGTGTGTGTGGAGTTTGGGAGACGAATCTGGTGTATGTGTGTGTGTGGAGTTTGGGAGACGAATCTGATGTGTGTGTGTGCGTGTGTTTGTGGAGTTTGGGAGATGAATCTGTGTGTGTGTGGAGTTTGGGAGACGAATCTGGTGGGGGTGTGTGTGTGTGGAGTTTGGGAGACGAATCTGGTGTATGTGTGTGTGTGGAGTTTGGGAGACGAATCTGATGTGTGTGTGTGTGTGTTTGTGGAGTTTGGGAGATGAATCTGTGTGTGTGTGTGTGTATGTGGAGTTTGGGAGATGAATCTGGTGCGTGTGGAGTTTGGGAGATGAATCTGGTGTGTGTGCGTGTGTGTAGTTTGGGAGACAAACGTGTGTGTGTGTGTGTGTGTGTGGAGTTTGGGAGATGAATCTGGTGTGTGTGTGTGTGTGGAGTTTGGGAGATGAATCTGGTGTGTGTGTGTGTGTGTGTGTGTGGAGTTTGGGAGACGAATCTGGTGCTCTCCCATGTGCAGTCTGGTAGAGAAGGAGGAACTGGGAAGGTGCTACTGGTCAGGCTAGAGGGAGAACCAGGAGCGTGCAGTTTCTGAAGCCAAGGGAATGAGAAGCTTCAGGGACAGGTGATCAACTGTGTCAAATGCTGTTAAGAGTCCAGCCCAAGGAAGACTGAGAAATAGTGCTGGGATTTAGCTCAGGGGAGGTCGTGTGACTCTCTGAGGCCCTGTGGCTGGATCTGTAAGGGAAATCCTGATTGGAGAGGTTTAGGAGAGAGTGGTAGAAGAATTGAATTTGGTCTATTCAGAATTTTTTTTTTTTTTTGAGAAATTTTGCCCTAAAGGAAAAAGAGAAATTGGATAGTAGCAGGAATAGGAGTTGAGGTTAAGAAAGGATTTTTCATTTTGTTTTGTTTTCATGGGAGAGATAATAGTGGGGGTGATTCTGTCGAGAATGAGAAATAGTTGTTGCCCATGGGGTGAAAATGGCTGTGGGGCCTCGAGTCAGCCAGAGGGGACAGAGATGCAGACAGCTGGAGGTGTCCCATGAGGTGGTTAGAGAAGAGGGTAGACATAGCATTCCTCTTTGCTTCTTTTCTCAGGGAAATAGCTCGTCAGCCAAGAGTGAGGGGTGAGGGCCGGGTTTTGGGAGAGAGCAGCTGCATCCTAACCACCCCCACACATGCTCAGCCAGCCGTGAGGACCATCCTTTCCTTCTGTCTGAAATCCCAGCTCATTTCTTACAATGTAAATGTAACATACTACTCTTTTGGGAGCTTGTGTCATGATACTGGTGTTTCTCAGCTGAAAGCGATTAGAGCAGCAGCCAGTCTACCACACAGACACCTGCTGTTCTGGGGCTTCAGGAGTCCCAGAGGAAGCTCCCTCCTTGCTTGGCTCTGTGTCCTTCTGCTCAGCTAGCATTTTGTCTTTTTTTCTTAGACACTAACATCATTTGTCTTGGGGTTTGGGATATGATTTTAAGAGGCACTTCTTTCTCTCAAGGTGCTTATGTTCTCCTTGGAGGAGGTAATTCATGGATGTAATTATAGGAGATCATGGGAGTCGTTCTGGTCAATGCCTGGGAAACTCTGAAGTGATGATGAAGCAGAAGTCTGATTTTAAATGCATCCTCAGCCGGGCATAGTGGCTCACACCAGTAATCCCAACACTTTGGAAGGCTGAGGCAGAAGCATCACTTGAGCCCAGGAATATGAGGCTGCAGTGAGCTATGATTGCACCACTGCACCCCAGCCTGGGCAACAGATCAAGATCCTGTCTCGAATGAATGAATGAATGAATGAATGAATGAATGAACGAACGAACAAACGAACAAATGAATGCACCATCAAAGTATTGTGATTCCGTCATTCAAGGAAGGGAAAGGTGGCATTTGCCAGCCCTGGAATAATTCGGGTTAGTGGCAGAGGCTTGTAAAGGCACTCAGGAGACCAGCATTAGGGGCCTGAGTAAGTCTCCTGGAGGGCTGGTGAAATTTTTGCTTCCTTAGAATTTGGACTTCCCGTTAAGAGACTGAGGGATGGGAATGCAGATAAATACCCAGATGGACCCAGGAGCCCCCAATGCTGGACTGAGTTTTGGTTTTGTCCTACAGAGAACTTCAAGCCTTCTAATTGGGAAAGTGTGTCATCTGTTGAAAAGCTGAAATTAATAGAGACTGACAGTGTGCAAAACAAATGCAGTGGGGGTTTGAGGGGATTGAGTCAGTGACACTCAAGGGTGTCTAGCTGAGATGCTAGACAGAGGACTCTCCTAGCTTATGGGATTCTAAAAAGAATGAAATATTCTTTCTCAGGAAGATCACTTAGAATCTCTTAATGGAAAGACTCAAAAACAAATATATACGATCTATAGGACAGAAGTGTGACTGAAATGGTTTGGTTATTTCTAAGTATGTTTCTGGTCAAGATCGTGTCCCTGGCACATATGTGTGTGTGTGTGTGTGTGTGTGTGTATATATATATATATATATATATTTTTTTTTTTTTTTTTTTTTTTTTTTTTTTTTCTGAGACGGAGTCTTGCTCTGTCGCCCAGGCTGGAGTGCAGTGGCTCGATCTCGGCTCACTGCAAACTCCACCTCCCAGGTTCACGCCATTCTCCTGCCTCAGCCTCCCGAGTAGCTGGGACTACAGGCGCCTGCCACCACGCCCGGCTAATTTTTTGTATTTTTAGTA
The DNA here is from genome assembly GCF_028858775.2 of Pan troglodytes. Lineage (NCBI taxonomy): Eukaryota > Metazoa > Chordata > Mammalia > Primates > Hominidae > Pan > Pan troglodytes. Next base: position 11,948,220 of record NC_072404.2, read on the forward strand.
GAGACGGGGTTTCACTGTGTTAGCCAGGATGGTCTATATTTCCTGACCTTGTGATCCGCCCACCTTGGCCTCCCAAAGTGCTGGTATTACAGGTGTGAGCCACCACGCCCGGCCGTCCCTGGCATATTTTTATTGTAAGAGGGATTCTGGTTTAAAATAGAGATTTAAAAAAAAATCGAAAATAAAATAGAGATTTTATGTGTTCACACTTATTGTAGTCATAGATATATGTGGTCTCTTTACTCATCTACTTTCATTTGTTTGCTTTCCTTTTGTGACTTTTCCTGAGCTGATGACTTTCTTCACATTTTTCCTCTTATGAGTCCTTCTTGAAAGTCCTTTGCCCGTTTTCACCCATTGCACAGTGACCATCCTGACAGATATCAGCTGGACATACTAAGCAGGGACCTACCACTTGAATAAAGGAAACCAGGCTGACTTTCCTAAGAAATAAGCAAGTTGTTATTGCTCAGCAAGGCAGGGCAATGCCATACGTGAACTTCCAGACTCCCCCGATCCTCATGGTGGATGACGTCTGAACAAAGTGTGCACAGAGTTTCTGGAAGCTCAGCTATTGCTCCCCAGGAAGTTCTCATCACCTGCTGGGGCAGTCCTGCACCTGGATTCATCTGGCTGGGGTGGGACCCACTTCTTCCCCCACCGTGTGTCCCATCAGCAGCTGGACACTCTCAGCCCTGATTACCCTCATCCTTCCCAGGCCAGCCAGGCCTGTCTGTGGATACGCCTGTATCTAGAGCTGGGAGAGAGTGGCACGGCATCTCAGGGAGTCAGTAGAACCCAGCTTGCACTCATGGATCATTCCAGTCATTCCACATATGAAACCCAAGGTGTTCAGTCAACATCAGGAGTTTGTCATCATCTTACGTAGCTCTGAACATGACATGGCCTTTCCTTCCACACCTTCTACACCATTCCTGCTACCATATTTTCTTGAAATCATCTCAGCCTCTTTGTTCTTAACACACAGACACTGTTTTATGATTCTTTCTTGCCAATTACATAAATAACAACCACATAACCTTCAGTTGTTTAAACTTCTGTGTTTTATGGTTAATTTTCTGTCCTAATTTGGAAAGTGGTCAGAGCCACAGTAGAAAGTCTGCAATAACAGTAGATTTCATTGATAAGTATGTGTTTTATCCAACAAACTATGCTAAGTGCTTTTCGTGGATTAGTCCATTTAATACTGGTATTATGTATAGGTAGCATTATTCTCTTTATTTTAGAGGGGATGATATTAAAGGAAACAGTTATAATGGCTAGTGTGAGTACTTGTGAATGGGACACTTTATTCAAAAGATACACATTTATAGATGTGGTTTTGACAGTTTCCAGGTCAGCTGTCTGTTCCTCCTCAGGAATGTTCCTTTCTCCTAGAACGTGTACCATGGGAAGAAAGGAAATTTGGGGTTCCCAGCTGGGAATTAGGAAAACCTGAACCAAGCTATTACTGATCATTCATGTGACAGGCTGCATTCTGAACTGCTATAGGCTTGGTCACTTGGCAGTAAAAATAAAAACTAGAATGTGTGTTGCCCAGCCTGTTTGTTATTTTGGTAATTGTGTCAAATATTGTGGGTTGGTTCCAGTAGTAGCTATGGTAGGAGCAGGTTTGAACAGGAACAGCAATTGAATTTCAGGGATGTTAAGTTTGCCATCTGGGACATATGTGTCTGGAATTTAGCAGAGAGGCCTGGGCTGATGATGTAAATTTGGAAAATGTTGGTGTATAGATGGTAATTAAATTAGCCGGGAAGAGGGCTCACCATCAAAGCAGCAAGTACAGACAGCAAAGAGAAAAAGACTCAAGACAGCCGTAGGGCCCACAACATTCAGGATGACTTGGAGTAGAGGAGGAGCCAGCAAAGGGACTGAGAAGGAGTGACCAGGGAGGTAAGAAGAGAACCAACATTATTAATGTTCTAGAAGCAAATTGAAGAATGTGCAAAGGAGCAGAGTGCATCCTGCGGTTCTGTGAGTGTCCCCAGGCCTGTGCTCCTCAGGGGTGAGATTCGTCCCTGCTGGTGTTAGAGTTCCCAACAGCCAGGATTGTTTCTGGCTCACCGTGCAATCCCAGTGTTGTTTTTTTGTTTTTTGTTTTTTGTTTGATGTATACTGAATGAACCCCAGAACAGTGTATTTCTGATATGTTTGTTTCCCTTTCACAGTCTGTAACATAAAATAAAGGTATACAGTGTTCATGGTTAATTTTGCCAGTGAGCATGCTAAGATCTTGTACCTATGTGCCTATTTCACGTCACCCAATTCCAATCACGGTGCCATTTCAGGGGCCAGTGTCATTCAAGGACGTGGCTGTGGACTTCACCCAGGAGGAGTGGCAGCAGCTGGATCCTGAGCAGAAGATAACTTACAGGGATGTGATGCTGGAGAACTACAGCAATCTAGTTTCTGTGGGTGAGGATAGCTTGCTTTCTCAGTTGCTAAAATACATGGGATTTCTCACAAATTTTATGACTTTAACTTAAAATTTGATGGGACGAATGTGAGTAATCTGTTTTTGGGCACCAGGCAGGGCATTTTGGTCTTGATCTCCCCCGTGAAAAGTTCTGATTTTGATAAGGCACAAATGGAATTTTCCCCGTATGACAGAGACCCTGAAGCCAACCGGCCTGGGCTCAAGTTCTCTTTCATTTCTCATTAACAGGGTATCACATTATCAAACCGGATGTTATCAGCAAGTTGGAACAAGGAGAAGAGCCATGGATAGTAGAAGGAGAATTCCTACTTCAGAGCTATCCAGGTGTGTTAGTGGAGGCAGTGAGGAGATCGGTAACTTGGGAGTGTTTTTCCCAGGGATTTTTTAATGGTCCCGAACCTTTAGAAGTGACTAGAAATAGTTGCTTATATGCTCTATGAACCTGAATCTCACTCCCAAAGCCTTCTTCCTTCCCCGTAAGAACTTATGTTTATGGAGCTTTTCTGTGCTTGCCACTCCCAAGAATCGAATTCCAGTCACTTCTGTTGTTCTCTTAAACTTTGGGTCTTTGCTTGCTCTTCTAGCATTTTCAGAAACCATTATCATGGATTTTTTAGGTGTTATAAGTCTGACATTTAAAAATAACTTATGTGATTCTTGTGTTCTTCATGTAACTTCTGGTTTTTTTTTTTTTAATCTTTACCGTGCAGTGCCTGAGACTTGTTTCTGGACCCTGTTCTACTTTGTACTTTTCTTTCTTTGAGGTTAGACTCCAAAGTTCCCATCCTGTGCCTAAGCCAGTGGATCCTGCCACTTGTCATGTGCACCTGTGCTTCATTGGACAGTGCTGCTCATTCCTGAGACCCAGCCCTCCTGAAATTTGGTGACTGCAGTACCTGGGTCTCCCTCTTTAACCAAATGCTCGTTTTCATCTTGTTTCTTATTTTCTGTTCTGTTCCCAATGCCTTGAATGATACCCTGTCATGGCAGGTGCTTAGTAAGTATTATATACGTAAATGAAGTCTGGTTTATGCTTCCACCACCTCCAGAAATGTCTTTAAAGGGTCTGTTTCTACCTACTGTGATTTCCTCACATTATGAGTTTCTCAAAGGGTGCTTCCAGTGCCAAGTCTTTAGGCTTTGTTTTTTATTTTATGTTGCTCGCACCCAGGATGACATCTCTACCACCATTGAGCCTGGGCTCTAGTCTGGTATTTTCTGTGATAGCAGTTACAGAGCTGCTCTTGTTCTCATCAGGCCTGGAAATTGATCATGACCTATTCCAAATTATAATTACTAATCACCTTTCCACCTCCCTTTATTTACTAAACTATACTAATCTCTTCTTCTTCTATAGTGGTCCCTGTGAAACCACTGAAATTCTCATCAGATATTACTGATCTCTCTGGATTACTGGATTTCGTCCAGTGTGAAATGTCTTCATTGTCCTCTGTATATCCTCAGTTTCCTTTGACTTAATGTAAACAAAGACTAGATGCTGTCATGCCTGGATTGCTATGAGTCCTAGCTGGATTTGCAGTATGTCTTCATCTAAAGTTTCCAGTTGATATCATCGCTAGCCTCACAAGATAAGCCTATAGTTGGTTACATTTTACTTCCTAAAGGGAATTTTAATTCCTTGTCCCTTAAGGATCTCAACAATATTAGGCCTGTATTACCTGGAAAAAGTAATTTTCTGTTGTTTCCCCAAAACTCTCACTAAACTCCATTTGGTCCACACTCCTAATGTCTTCTCTTCATGATACTATTGTCCCTACAGCTTTACATTTCATTAGGGTGTGCTTTCCTTCCCCACATAACACATTCTTTAAGTCTGACCTCAAATCTTCAACCCCTCCCTGACTTTTGTCATGACTTCTGTATCTCCCTTCCCTCGACTTCAGTTTCACCTAGGGGTGATAGGAAAAAGAAGTGAGTCTGATTAAGTAATCTGTTATTCGATAGTGTCTATATTTTGCTTGAGCTGTTTTGCTCTTGGATCATAGTCCTGTAAGGAAAGGGGCATGTTATCCCTTGACGTAGTGTGTAACAGAGAGAGATATTTCTTTCTTTCTTTGATTATCTGAGAAGCTAGGCAGGTGAAAGAACTTTCTTGTCCATCCATTCAGAAATAATTTACAGGCAGTTACTTCTAAATATGCATGCCTGGGCCAAATGTGGTGGCTCACACCTGTAATCCCAACCCTGGGAAGCTGAGGCAGGAGGATTGCTTGCAACCAGCCTGGGTAACATAGTGAAACCCTGTCTCTACAAAAAAAAGAAAAAAGAAATAATGCATGCCTGGGTCACATCCCCATATATTTTGCAAGTAGTGGAAAAATACCTATATGATTCAGATTAAGAACAGCTTCTCTGATTTTTATTCAGAGGTTCAAAGGAAATAGGAAATAGGACCATCCTTCCAAGGAGAAAGGTTGTGGTTAGGAAAAGAGAACAAGGGCTGGGCGTGGTGGCTTACGCCTGTAATCCCAGCACTTTGGGAGGCCGAGGCGGGCAGATCATGAGGTCAGGAGTTTGAGACCAGCCTGGCCAATATGGTGACACTCTGTCTCTACTAAAAAATTAGCCAGGCCTGGTGGCGCATGCCTGTAGTCCCAGCTACTCAGGAGGCTGAGGCAGAAGAATCCCTTGAACCTGGGAGGCGGAGCTTGCAGTGAGCTGAGATCGCACCACTGCACTCCAGCCTGGGTGACAGAGCAAGACTCCGTCTCAAAAAAAAAGAGAACAGCGCTGCATGAAGTAATTAAAACTCAGCATTTTACATGGAGTGCTGATGTTCCAATGCAAGGCTGAGTCACTTTGTACTAAAATGATTCTATAGACAGTATTCTCAACTTCAAGGGGAAATGGAATTGAGGTGAGAAAGGATTTGAGAAGTATCTTTTTCAAGCATGGAAATCCCCTACAAAGGTAGGTTTTGAGAAGATGAAGGCAGGAAGTCAAGCAAACTGAGTGAAACAATAAGGGTGGAGACTGTAGGTGAAATGTGCTGGGCATTGATCAGGCACACAGTGATCATAGCATAAGGCAAGGATAAGAGATAGATCATGACCTATCTCTCCCAGCTTGATGTGACATGAGAAGGTGTAAAGTGCAGACCCACTTCCTCCAAAACAACTCTCTACTTGGACTTATCTTAGGACCCTCCTTGTGCAACAAATAGCTTGCTTTTCCTGCAACAGAATATTTTTGTTAGATGACTGTCATCCTAGCTTGGAATCATATAATGATCCCAGGAGGTGAAAAGTATTGTCTCTCAGATTTTTTTCTCATTTGAGCTGTTGATATTTTGGCAGTGGGTTCAGGGAAAGCACAGGTTATAGGGGTTACGGTTGATATCGTTTCACTTAATGTACATGATAGCAAGTACAGTAGTCAGGTTCATCCAGACACTTCTAAGATAAGTAAAAATAAAATTATTATTTTAGGAGCATGGTAAGGGATCTGATTTTGTTTGTTTGTTTTGTTTGTTTTGTTTTTTTTTTGAGACAGATTCTCACTCTGTCACCCAGGCTGGGGTGCAGTGACACAATCTCGGCTCACTGCAACCTCCACCTCCCGGGTTCAAGCGATTCTCCTGCCTCAGCCTTCCAAGTAGTTGGGATTACAGGTGCCCACCACCACGCCCGGCTAATTTTTGTATTTTTAGTAGAGCAGGGTTTCACCATCATGGCCAGGCTGGTCTCGAACTCCTGACCTCAAGTGATCCGCCCGCCTCGGCCTCCCATAGTGCTGGGATTACAGGCGTGAGCTACCACGCCCGGCCAGGGATCTGATTTGTAAGGTTTGTACACTAAATGCTACTCAGGAGTGGGAAAGCACTCACACTGAGAATTAAGTGATGGTAGTATGTCAGGGTGGGTCTGGCTTAAGCAAATTGTCAGGAGATTGAAAGATGGGAAGAATAATTGCTAAGCTTATCAAGCATGTGTTTTGTGCCAGATGCTGCTCTGAGCACTGCATTAACTGCTGCAATCCTACAACCACCTTATGAGGTAGGTGTCATTATCTCCATTTGGCAGATGAAGGATACTGACTACAGAGAATTGCTAAGTAGCTTGCCCTAGGTCACCTCACCAGAGTTCATGCTATTAAATATACTGTTCAAATAGGAACAAGTAGAATTTCATGGTCAGAATGAGTTTAGCATTAAATCATAGCATCATTAGAATACTAAAGTTTCCAGTTGATCTCATCGCTATCCTCACAAGATAAGCCTATAGCTCTGTGGACTATTTTATATTTCCTATAGGATATATATATATACATTCCTGGGATTCTTCATCCAAGTGAAACAGAATTACAGGGCAAATGCCCTGGTTATAGGGCTGTTCCTTTAAACATGAGGAGATTTAGTTCATTCTACTATGTGGAATGAGGAAAGAAGGCAAAATAGTTTGGAAGGATGTAGTCTAGTGAAAATGCTACCACAAAAATGTTAGTATACAGTGCTAATGCCTTAAATTGTAATCTCTCTCAACTTGGTATGAAGTGATGTGGTGTAAAGTACAGCTTTACCTCCCCCTAAATGAATCCCTAATTGAATACATCTTATGACCCTCCTTGTCCAACAGCACTCCTTATCGCTCTACCCTGTCAGCCATTCATCCAGCATTCTTCACCTACCAGTCATTGTTCTGTGTTATATTTTATCTTCTATTCCCAGTTTTGAACAAAATATAAAGTAGATCAAAAGTGCATGTGTTTTTGTCAGTTTACTTCCCCCTTTCTCCATTCCTAGAAGGGGATGTGTGTGTGTGTGTGTGTGTGTGTGTTTGTGTGTGTGTAATTTTAAGCAAAAGAATAAAGGAGAAGAGTACACTTGGAATTATTTTCATCTGTTCATGAAGCTAGCATCTACTCACAATGAGATGCTTGTGTACAAATCATGAATCTGATTCCATATCATATATATATATAGGAAGATGTACAAAAGTTGGTTAATTTTGTCTCTCTTTAGATGAAGTCTGGCAAACTGATGACCTAATAGAGAGAATCCAGGAAGAGGAAAATAAACCTTCAAGGCAAACTGTGTTCATTGAGACCCTGATTGAAGAGAGAGGTAATGTTCCTGGTAAAACTTTTGATGTAGAAACGAACCCTGTTCCTTCAAGAAAAATAGCCTATAAAAATAGCCTCTGTGACTCATGTGAAAAGTGTTTAACGTCTGTTTCAGAATATATTAGTAGTGATGGAAGCTATGCAAGAATGAAAGCTGATGAATGTAGTGGATGTGGGAAATCACTCCTCCATATTAAGCTTGAGAAAACTCATCCAGGAGATCAAGCTTATGAATTTAATCAAAATGGGGAACCTTATACTCTAAACGAAGAAAGTCTTTATCAGAAAATTCGTATTTTGGAGAAACCTTTTGAATATATTGAATGCCAGAAAGCCTTCCAAAAGGACACTGTTTTTGTTAATCACATGGAAGAAAAGCCCTATAAGTGGAATGGATCTGAAATAGCCTTTCTCCAGATGTCAGACCTCACTGTACATCAGACATCTCATATGGAAATGAAGCCCTATGAATGCAGTGAATGTGGGAAATCCTTCTGTAAAAAGTCAAAATTTATTATACATCAGAGGACTCACACAGGAGAGAAACCTTACGAATGTAATCAGTGTGGGAAATCCTTCTGCCAGAAGGGAACCCTTACTGTGCATCAGAGAACACACACAGGGGAGAAGCCCTATGAATGTAATGAATGTGGGAAGAACTTTTACCAGAAGTTACACCTCATTCAGCATCAGAGAACTCACTCAGGAGAGAAGCCCTATGAATGTAGTTATTGTGGAAAATCCTTTTGCCAGAAGACACACCTCACACAACATCAGAGAACACATTCAGGAGAGAGACCTTACGTTTGTCATGACTGTGGGAAAACCTTCTCGCAGAAGTCAGCACTTAATGACCATCAGAAAATTCACACAGGTGTGAAACTCTACAAGTGTAGTGAATGTGGGAAATGCTTCTGCCGCAAGTCTACTCTCACGACCCACCTGAGGACCCACACAGGAGAGAAACCATATGAATGTAATGAGTGTGGAAAATTCTTCTCTCGGTTGTCATATCTCACTGTACATTATAGAACTCATTCAGGAGAGAAACCCTATGAATGTAATGAATGTGGAAAAACCTTCTACCTGAATTCAGCCCTCATGAGACATCAGAGAGTGCACACAGGAGAGAAACCTTATGAATGTAATGAATGTGGAAAGTTATTCTCCCAGTTGTCATACCTCACTATCCATCATAGAACTCATTCAGGAGTAAAACCCTATGAATGTAGTGAATGTGGGAAAACCTTCTACCAGAACTCAGCCCTTTGTAGACATCGGAGAATACACAAAGGAGAGAAGCCCTATGAATGCTATATATGTGGAAAATTCTTCTCTCAGATGTCATACCTCACTATACATCATAGAATTCATTCAGGAGAGAAGCCCTATGAATGTAGTGAATGTGGGAAAACCTTCTGCCAGAATTCAGCCCTTAATCGACATCAGAGAACACACACAGGAGAGAAAGCCTACGAATGTTACGAATGTGGGAAGTGCTTCTCTCAGATGTCCTATCTCACTATACATCATCGAATTCATTCAGGAGAGAAACCCTTTGAATGTAATGAGTGTGGAAAAGCCTTCTCTCGGATGTCATACCTCACTGTACATTATAGAACTCATTCAGGAGAGAAACCCTATGAGTGTACTGAATGTGGAAAAAAATTCTACCACAAATCAGCATTCAATAGCCATCAGAGAATTCATAGGAGAAGCAATATGAATGTAATAGATGTGGGGAGGCTTCTCTGAAGTCAGACCTCATTTTATATCAGAGAACCCTTTCAATATAGTGAATCAGAAACTCCTGCCTGAAGTCAAACACCTTGTACATCAGAGAGTTCACACAGGTTAGTGTGGACATCCCCTTGTGTGTTGGACTCATAAGCTGAAGACTCACAGAATGGAAACCATGATTATAACAAGACCACATGGTATAACAATACTAGACTGTAGACAAGTAAAAATTTATAAATATTAAGAATGTATATACATGTCACCATGGATTGGAACTGTTTTGCCTATCAGGGAATTCATAGCCAAGGGGAAATCTATCAGTATAAGGAATGTGGAAGACATAATCCTTTGGAAACTGTTAATACTAAAAGATATGTTTCTGATACAATAGCAAACTTGAAAAAAAAAAGAAATAGAAGATTCCTGCTGTGAATAAACATACTCCTTGTGTAAATAGAAACTGTAAAGTCATCAGGATAGCTAGTTAAGTCGGTAACCTTAAACTCATGTAAGCAGTTCCCAAAGAACATAGGACTTATGTTTGGGGAGAGGGTTGTTTTTATTACATTACATTACAGGAATTGTATGTTCACTTCGAATCATGTTTGAAAAACGTATCCTTATTAATTTTGTAATTCATATAGTAAGAGTATTCTAAACAGCACTACATTAATATCATTTGATAGATATAAAGTATACTTTTTCTTGCACTCTTCTCTAGGATTTAATGCATTTGATCATTCTTAATGAACAATATCAGCTCTAAAGGACCAATGCTTTTATAATGTTTTCAACTGTATCTGAGTCAGCCAGAGAGATAAATATCCATGTATAAAATAGATAGAAAACTTTGCTTAGGTAATTTAAAATTAATAATGCCAGTTTTCCAGGAGTGAGAAAATCATTGCACTCTATACAGTTTTAAGATATACTTAAAATATTCCCATTTGTATCTATTATTTTTTTCTACGGTTTTTTATTTGGACACTTACATAACCGTGCAGAGCACAATGCTGTGTAACATAGGAATTCACTGTGTTTTCATTTGATATCGTACTGGTTTTAAACCTTGTGCTCTACTCTTTCCTGTTACTGAATGAATTAAGAACACATTCTAATAAGGGTTTGTGGCAGACATTGCCGAGTGACTTTCTTAGTCACTCCCTTACTCTGCTGGCTGAGTTTGGTTATCCATTTATCCTCAAAAGGAAGTGAGATAAATCCTGATTAGTTTTAACCAATGACACTCCCCTTCTCGTTGCCAGCAGTTGATTTACAGTGGTCACAGGGCCCAATTCTAGACATAAAACAAAGGATATACCTGACAGACTACTTCTGGAAAAGGTCTTCTCAAAGGCCCAAGGATTCAAGCAAAGGGAAGTAGAATCTTGTGGTGAACAGTACCTTGTCTGGATGTGGTGCCTGGTAACCATCTTTCAACAATGGATTATAGTTTAATCATGGCCTGAGCAGAAAAACTGAAAGACCCTGAGACCTGGATGATGTCTTTGAGCCACTAAACCAACCAGCCTTGTAGCCACTCCTCCTTTGGACTGTTTCTTTTGTGAGAGACTAAACTTATTTTTAAGCCAGTTGATTTAGGATGCTCTGTTACTAATAACTGAAGACATTCTAATTGGTACAGACTTAAACCTTTATAGGAGTTATGCAGTTCAGAAGTGGACTTTAGGTAAGTCATTTATTTTAAGCTGTTGATATAGAGATTTATTTTCTGTAAATTTTGACGTAAATAGTTTGAGCATTAGAAATCAACTTGAAACAATAAAATGTATGCTTCCTTGAACTGTCATATCGTTGACCTGCAAAATTCACCTTTGGAACGTGACACAATGTTAGGCATACCTCCTTTTTTCTAATACATGGAATAAATTTTGTTGGAGGTAATTTATGTGATTCATATACCACTGCTACAGTGTTAGCTGACAACATATAGTATGAGGTAAGGATCTAATTCTGTTTCCTCTCACATGATTACTTGATAGCTAAGCATCTGATTGGTTTACTGCTTTACCACTGAGCTGAAATGCCGTGTTTTCCATTTATTAAAATCACACATGGCTCCTGTTTTTGTCACTCAGCACTTTTTCTCCATATTCTTCAAGATGATTGTGAGTATGGTACGTAACAGGAATTACATCTGGTAAGTTGTATAGTTTTGTGTAGGAACTCTATATTCATAGCATATTTGTGGAAATGATACCTATGGAGGTTTCTCACACTGGTGTGTCATTATACATTAATTGTACAATATGCATTTTCAGTAAAATATTTGAAAACTGTAAATGGCTTGGCATTTTCTTCTCATCCTATGGATTGCCTGCACATCAAAGGGTCTGGTACGTATATAAGTGGTCCTGAACTGGCTTTTCAGTAATGTAGTCAGTGTTCATAGTAACATGTTTATAGTTTAAAAGATGCCAATGTTTTCATAAATTCAGAGGCATTTTTGGCCCATCTTAAAATGAAGCCCACCAGGAAATACATTCTTAAAATTATATTGCTTTTTTCTTCCTATCACAGAGATAACTACATCAAAAATAAATTGCTTTTCCCTTCATTGAATATAAAGTCTATGATTCCTGCCAAATTGATGCACTAGCATGGGCTGCTGGCTTGTTACAGTGCAAGCCCGGAGGTGCCACGGAAATAAGAGCAGTGTTTGGGTCCAGAGAACTAAGGATGTGAATGGGGCTCTTTTGCGGGAAAGGTAATGGCAGACAGAACAAATCTTAAAGAGTAGTTCAATTGTAATCTTTTTCCCTATACATTTACGGTCCTCTGTAGTATGCCCAGGAGATGATAGCCCACCATGGTGCCTTCATAAGATAGGAGAGCAGCTCGGTCCTATGGGAGCACTTAGGTTCCATTAGAGCATCCTCTCCTCACTTCAAAAGCCAGTCATTGCTACGACTGGAGACATTCATTTTTTTGTTTGTTCGTTTTGTTTTTTGTTTGTTTTTGAGACGGACAGAGCCTTGCTCAGTCACCAGACTGGAGTGCAGTGGCACGATCTCAGCTCACTGCAAACTCTGCCTCCCGGGTTCAAGCGATTCTCCTGCCTCAGCCTCCCAAGTAGCTGGGACTACAGGTGCCAGCCACCACTCCCAGCTAATTTTTGTATTTTTAGTAGAGATGGGGTTTCACCATGTTGGCCCGGATGGCCTGACCTTGTGATCTGCCCGCCTCGGCCTCCCAAAGTGCTGGGATCACAGGCATGAGCGACCACACCATCGACTGGAGACATCTTAAGGAGGCAGTATTTAGGGTGATCATGTCAAGTGGTATCCTGAGGGTGAGTCAAGCGGGGCAAGGGGGGGTCTCATTCCAAGCAGTGGTGATAGGGGATTTTTTTCTGTAACACACTCCTCCACTTAAACCCACCCAACAGGAAGAAACAGGAGGATTAGGCCTTCTCCCTGCTATTCATTCTCAGCCAGGATTTACAGTATCCAAGTAAAAATTCAGGAAAGTAGTCAGACACATGAGGAATTGGTACTAAGAGACAGTACACAATACCATTTACATGAGAAGGCCTAAATTAATGAAATACGGGCATCCAGACAGATTTCAAAATGTTCTTAATACGTATCTTTTTTTTTTTTTTTTTTTTTTTTTTGAGATGGAGTCTCACTCTGTCGCCCAGGCTGGAATGCAGTGGTGCGATCTCAGCTCACTACAGCCTCCACCTCCCAGGTTCCAGCGATTCTCCTGCCCCAGCCTCCTGAGTAGGATTACAGGCACGTGCCGCCATGCCTGGCTAATTTTTGTATTTTCAGTAGAGACGAGGTTTCACCATATTGGCCAGGCTGGTCTTGAACTCCTGACCTCAAGTGATCCCCCCCGATCTCGGTCTCCCAGTGTGCTGTAATTACAGGCTTGAGCCACTGTGCCCCGCCTTAATACGTATCTTTGAAGAAAAATATAAAGATGAATGGGGTGTGTGTAAAAATATAGTTACCAAAAGAAAGGTGGATTGTTGAGCATGCATAATCGACATGAAGGAAATAATAGATGAGATTGATAGATGCAATACACCCAAACAACGAGTTAGCAGGCTCTGTTGTAAAGGCAAATATTTCCTCCAGGACACCAGAAGAAATGAAGAAATGGAAAGTGAAAAATCAAAAACTGAGATGTAGAGGATAGTAGAAATAACCATATACTACAATTCCCAAAAGAAAAAGAGACAACACACAAGGAAAATACACGAATTAAAATTTTCTTGTAATTAAAAGAGAATGAAAGGCCTCAAATTGGAAGAGATTGATGTGGTGCCAAGTGGAAAAATAAAGAAAATCCTGGGCTGGGCGCAGTGGGTCACACCTGTAATTCCAGCACTTTGGGAGGCCGAGGCGGGTGGGTCACGAGGTCAGGAGATCAAGACCATCCTGGCCAACACGGTGAAACCCCGTCTCTACTAAAAATACAAAAAATTAGCCAGGCATGGTGGCAGGCACCTGTAGTCCCAACTACTCGGGAGGCTGAGGCAGGAGAATGGTGTGAACCCGGGAGGCGGAGCTGGCAGTGAGCTGAGATCGTGCCACCGCACTCCAGCCTGGGCAACAGAGTGAGACTCTGTCTCAAAAAAAAAAAAAAAAGAAAAGAAAATCTTGTTCCATCCTTTTTTTCATTCATAACCTAAATGATTTTATCAAATGTTCTACCTGTAAAACCAGCACTTCTAACTGCTGCACTGTTGTTATGATGAAATTCCTTGTATATATATCCTTATGTGAATGAACTTCCCTGGAACATATAAACTGATGGTATACATTGCATAAGGCATAGACATTAATTTTTTTTTTTTTTTTTTTTTTTTTTTTTTTTGAGGCAGTCTCGCTCTGTCACCAGGCTGGAGTGCCGTGGTGCTATCTGGGCTCACTGCAAGCTCTGCCTCCTGGGTTCAAGTGATTCCTCTGCCTCAGCCTCCTGAGTAGCTGGGACTACAGGCACACACCACCACACCCAGCTAATTTTTTGTATTTTAGTAGAGACGGGGTTTCACCATGTTGGCCAGGATGGTCTCAATCTGACCTTGTGATCTGCCCATCTCAGCCTCCCAAAGTGCTGGAATTACAGGCATGAGCCACTGTGCCAGACCAATATTAATTTTAAAAGATACTGCCTGGTCACTTCCCTAGAATGGGTGTCATTTTATAGCACGAAACCTTTTCAATTACCATTCACATCTTCACCAATATTTACTATATGTCTCTGTAATTTTTGCTGTTCTGAAGGATGTGAATGGGGTATTTTGTTGTTTCAACTTGCATTTTGTAACCACTAATTTCAGGTATAGGTTATATCCTTTTTTTTTTTTTTTTTTTTTTTTTTTTTTTTTTTTTTTTTTTTAGTATACTACCCTTTTATTATTTGCTGAATATCCTCATATATTCTACTTGTTGGTTTTACTTTAGATTGAGCAAATTTTTCTTTTTTTCTTTTTCTTCTTTTCTGAGACAGAGTCTCACTCTGTCACCGAGGCTAGAGTGCAGTGGCACGATCTCAGCTCACTACAAGCTCACCTCCCAGGTTCATACCATTCTCCTGCCTCAGCCTCCCGAGTAGCTGGGACTACAGGCGCCCGCCACCATGCCCGCCTAATTTTTTGTATTTTTAGTAGAGACGGGGTTTCACCGTGGACCAGGATGGTCTCGATCTCCTGACCTCGTGACCCACCCGCCTCGGCCTTCCAAAGTGCTGAGATTACAGGCGTGAGCCACCACGCCTGGCTGCAAATTTGTCTTTATAGACTGGAATTTCTTCGTAACAAGATTTGTGAGACATCCTAGGTGAACATCCTTAACAGAGGTAAGTAAAATGTGACACAAGCAGTAGAAGGCTGTGAGCAGTTAGAAGTAAAATGCTAGACTAGCATGTAGCACATTTGATAAAATCTCTTAGATATGAATGGGAAAACTGATTCAACAATATTTAATATAGCTAAACAAAATGTCAAAATGTCTCATACCTACACACACATCTATTATATAGGTTCACAACACTACTTAACGTCATAAATTTCATGTAACACCTACGGGGGAGGGAATGGGGTGGGGTCTGGTATGAAGAGGAAAGAAAATCAGGTAAAATAAGAGGGGGGTCTGTCTTAATCTACTGTTGCTGTAACTGAATATCTAAAACTGGGTAATTTATAAAGGAAAGACATTGATTTAACAGTTCTGGAGACTGGCAAGTCCAAGGTCTAGGGGCTGCGTCTGTTAGCAGCCTTCATGCTGGCGGCGACTCTGCAGAGTGCTGAGGTGCAGAGGGCATCACATTGTGAGGAGGCTCATGAGAGAGCCAACCTGGCTTTTTACAGTGATAACTAACTCACTCCTCTGATAACCCATTAATCCATTAACCCATTAACACATTAACTTTTTCATAGGGCAGATCCCTCATGACCCAATCACCTCTTTAAAATGCTACCTTTAGTTCTGTAGGGGACAACCATTCAAATCATAAGCAGGTCCTTGCAGAAGCCAACGTTGATCACGCCTGTAATCCCAGCACTTTGGGAGGCCGAGCTGGGTGAATCACTTGAGGTCAGGAGGTCAAGACTAGCCTGGCCAACATGGTGAAATCACGTCTCTACTAAAAATACAAAAATTAGCCAGGCATGGTGGCACACGTCACCTATAGTCCCCACTACTCAGGAGCGTGAGGCAGGAGAATCGCATTGCTTGAACCCAGAGGCAGGGGTTACAGTGAACCGAGATTGCGCCACTGCACTCTAGACTGGGTGACAGAGACTCCATCTTTAAAAAAAAAAAAGTAACCAATGTTGATAATAAATAGTCTGTTCAGTTTTAGCCAGATTTTCATGGCTCAGGTGCCTAAGTGATGTCTGTGCCTTTTTTAGGAGCTTTGCCCTGTGCCAGCTTTCATGGAAATGGTTGGGCTGCTCAAACTGTTGGACACATCCTTGCTTTGTTGAACGAATACTCCATCTATGAGTATCTGCATCGCGTGACAGAACTCTGCAACAGACTGCTAATTGCACTACAGTGTTCCCCCTCTTTGTAGGATTCCCCCTTCCTCAAGTCTCAGCTGGGTACCTAATGAGATTTCTTTTATTTTTATTTTTTTAGAGGCAGACTTACTCTGTTTCCCAGGTTGGAGCACAGTGGTGTAATCATAGTCCACTGCAACCTCCAATTACTGGGCTCAAGTGATCCTCCCCCCTCACCCTTCCAGACAGCTGGGACTTCAGGTGTGTGCCACCATGCCCAGCTTTTTTTTTTTTTTTTTTTTTTTTTTTTTTTTTTTTGTAGAGAGTCTCACTGTGTTGTTCAGGCTGTAACTGGAGAGTTCATTTCTCCACTTTCCTGTTAGCTAGCTGTGGCCAGGTGACTAGGTTCTGGCCCTCAGGACGTGAGTAGACAGCTGGACAAATGGACAGGTAAGATGGGAAAGCAAAGCCTTAGGATGCAACAGAGTTGCCTAGATGCCTGTCAGGACCAGAGCAGAGGGAAGATGACAGAGACAACTGTCCAGGCAGATGAGACCTGCCAGCCATTTGCACAAATGGGGCCTTCATGACACATTGTCACCAGTGGGGCAGAATTGTTGCATCACTTGCCACAGGTGAGGTGGCCAAAAAGCCAGTGTGCCTTCTCCATCCTCTCCCCCTTTCTGCTAATGAGCAGATTGACCTTGGAAACCTTCTGAAGGAGAATTGAGAAGCCATTTATAGAAAAACTGAAGTCCCTGGAAGCCACTCTCTGAACAAGAGTGCTGATTTTGGACTTGCTGTGATTGAAAACTGAAGTTCTATTGTGTGAGCTGTTACGTTTGCATTTGTTAAGAGGAAATACCACTGAAACAATGGAGAAGGCATCCAGCAAATGCCTCCAACAAAAAATTCCTCCTACCCTACCTGGAAGCTGCAAGTCCCTGGGTAAAGCCGGCAGGTAAAAAATCAACCTCTAGGGCATTCAAATTAGGTGCCACCTTCCCCAAAGAAAGTTAGAAAGGAGACAATTGGAAGGAAGATGAGGCAGGCCTGGGGCCCCAGGAATGCTCAGTGGGCCATGGTGATGTCCCTGGGGTCGGGGAGAGCAGCTGGAGTGACCCCCCAGTCTCTGGTCATCAAGAGATTGTTCAAGCCAGCTGGATTGAGTGGCCCCCCCTCAGTGGGCAGTTCACTGAGGTTAAATTTAAATGCAGATTTAATCATCACAATCCCTACAGGCTTTGGAAATAAGAGCCTGGTGAGTCTATTCTAAAGGTCATCTCTGAGAATGAATTGTAGGAAATGCCAAAAAGCTTGAAAAACAGGATTGTTCTTTGATGTATGGAAAAGATTACAAAGCAAGAGGAATTGGAACATGATCTTCTTTAGCATAAAGTATTCATAGTTCAGTAAAACAGAATAAAACTCAGAATTGGAGTATAGTCACACACCACATAACATTTTGATCAGTGATGGACCAGATATACAACACTGGTCTCATAAGATGATAATACCGCATTTTACTGTGCCTTTTCTGTTTAGATACACAAATGCAACTGTGTTACAGTTGCCTAGCGTATTCAGTACAGTCACATGCTGTTGAGGTTTGTAGCCTGGGAGCTATAGGCCATACCATACAGCCCAGATGGTAGGCTTTACCACGTAGGTTTGTGTAAGCATGCTGTGTGACATTCACACAATGAAGCATTTCTCAGAATGTATCTCTGTTGTTAAGCAAAGCATAACGGGACTCACAAGCTATGCCAAGCAGGACTAAAACTGTAAATTAGACAAAAACCAATAAAACCAAGCTGCTGACAACTCCCAGGTGAAACCAAACCAAAAACGGCTCTACAATGACCTCCCATTACAAACTCCCAACAACTGTCATTAACCTCTCAGATTGAATGTCCTTCCCTGGTAAAATCAAGATGGGCCAAAAGGATGGTGGAATGAATGAATGGTCACCCAGAGAACTTCCAGCTCTCCAGGTTTTCAGCTTCTCTTTCTACAAAGATGTGAGAAAGAGTGCTGAGCACACAAAAAGCAAAGACACTACTAACAGTGACCTACCCTATGATAAAAGTAGTATTTCGGCCAGGCATGGTGGCTCACGCCTGTAATCCCAGCACTTTGGGAGGCCGAGACGAGTGGATCATCTGAGGCCGTGAGTTTGAGACCAGCCTGGCCAACATGGTGAAACCCCATCTCTACTAAAAAAATATATATATAAATTAGCCGGACGCGGTGGCAGGTGCCTGCAATCCCAGCTACTTGGGAGGCTGAGGCAGGAGAATTGCTTGAACCCAGGAGGCGGAGGTTGCAGTGAGCTGAGATCATGCCATTGCATTCCCGCCTGCGGGACAAGAGCAAGACTTCATCTCAACAAATAAATAAATAAATAAAATAAAATAAAAATAGTATTTCAAACCAGGGACAAAGAGATGGATTTCTTAAATAGTGTAAGGACAACTAGCAGTTCATTGCAAAAGTAAAGATTACATCCGTACATGAATCCAGACCTTGTCAAAAAAAAAGGCAATGAATAATTTGATCAATTAAAAATGACATTTTATATGAAGAGAAAGAATACTTAATATGCAACTAATTTCGAAAAGAACATTTTCCCACTCTGGATTCTTGCAAATAAGAAATGACATTACAGTCGCCCCTTAGTATCCATGGGGGAATTGTTTCCAGACCCCCTGTGGATACCAAACTCCGCATACAAAAGTTTTGAAGTTGACTCTTCGGAACCTGTATACAAAGTTGGCCCTCTGTATCCTCAGGTTTGCATTCTGTGAATACTATAGTTTTGAGCTGTATATGGTTGCAGATGTGGAACCTGCAGATAAGGAGGGCCAACTATTGGGAAAAAAACCCAAAAACTACTTACAAGTGGACCTGCTCAGTCCAGACCTGTGCTGTTCAAGGGTACCTGTATTTCCTTATTACATGTAAATTTACAGAGCAGAAAGCAGCTGCTGAATCATTTTCTCAAAATCATTCTTGCCCCCAAATCACTGTGACTAACACTTCTGAATTACACGACTTCTTTTAAAAAAATGTATCCTGTCATCACAGCACTTTAGGAGGCCAAGGCAGGAGGATCACTTAAGCCCAGAATTCAAGACCAGCCTGGGCAACATAGAGACCCTGTCTCTACAAACAAAAACTATCCCTCTTCAAAGTTAGGATGCCTTACAGCTCCAAGTCACAGAAAAATCTCAACTCCAACAGGCTTACACAATAAGAAAAATTAATGACCTCAAGTGCCCAATCCAGAGCTTCCTCAGTGTGGGTTAAATCAGTGCTTCATACCATCAGTGGCCAGGCTCTTCTGTCTCTGCTCACCAGCCTCCAACTACAGCCCTGGGCCACAAGACGCAAACAATGGATGTATTCAGAAGGGTAATGTGATTCTGCTCATGTCTCTTCATCAGTGATAAACCCTTTCCCCAAAATCATACAGAACACTTCCCTACACATCCTAGAGGTCAAGGCTTGGTCATATGCCCAACCCAAACAGTCCCTGTTGAAGGGGGGAAACAGGCCACACCAAGGCTTTCATGCAACAAAGCAGCAGAGAACAGTCTGCCCCCTGCTGCAAGGAAATCCAGGTAGAGGAGGGAGAAAGAATGAGGACACAACAGCTGCCACCCTGTTGGCAAATGGTTCCTGGGCTCCTACCGCTTGGGGGCTATGCCATGTACTTCTGGAGGCACCGCTTAGAAACGTGTCAGGAGTAGAAAGAGAAGCACATTTTCTTTATACAATACTATTTTCATTGTCAGTGCAATGAGCACTACTGTTTGCACCTAGTTCTTAACACAAGCTTGAGTTGTTAATGGTATACCCTGCCTTTGCATTATTTCTTTTTTTTGTGATGGGGTCTTGCTCTGTTGCCCAGACTGGGGTGCAGTGGCACAACCACAGCTCACTGCAAAGCCAAACTCCCTGGGTCAAAGATCCTCCTGCCTCAGCCTCCCAAGTAGCTGGGACGACAGGTGTACACCACGTCTGGCTAATTTTTCAACTTTTTACAGAGACAAGGTGGTCTCGCTGTGTTGCCGAGGCTGGTCTTGAACTCTTGGGCTCAAATAATCCTCCTGCCTCAATTTCCCAAAGTGCTGGGATTACAGGCATCAGCCACCATGACCAGCCTTTGGTTATGTTCTGTTTTTATTGAAGTGACTAAAACCCAAAACAACTGAACACTTTAAAGGTTACTGTTTGGCTTCTTTATTGACAAGCAGAGCAATAACCATGGGCAGAGCTATTTATATACGCCAAGGAACAGTAACAGAATTGCTAAGTGGCACAGTACTTCTCCAAAACTTTTTATTATCAAATTTTTCAAACACAACTCTTGTAAGAAAAACAGTCAATACCCATGTGCCTGCCAGATCAACACTTGCTTAAATTTTGCCATTTTTGCTTTATCTATGCATGCATCTTTTTCCTGAGCCACTTCAAGGCTGCAGACATCAAGCCAGTTCATCTTTCTATATTCAGCATGTTTGCCCTTCAAAAACAGTCCCTCCACCTTTTCTCTCCTTTTAAAGATGATGGCAGCAGCTGGGTGTGGTGGCTCACACCTGTAATCCCAGCACTTTGGGAGGCTGAGGCGGGCAGATCACGAGGTCAGGAGATGGAGACCATCCTGGCTAACACAGTGAAACCCCATCTCTACTAAAATACAAAAAATTAGCCGGGTGTGGTGGTGGGCACCTGTAGTCCCAGCTACTCGGGAGGCTGAGGCAGGAGAATGGTGTGAACCCAGGAGGCAGAGCTGGCAGTGAGCCAAGATCGCACCACTGCACTCCAGCCTGGGCAACAGAGCGAGACTCCGTCTAAAAATAAAAATAAAAAAAAGTCAGCTTTTTGAAGAGACCTAGCCAGGTGTCTTCTAAATGTCATTTTTAAAGTTCTTTTTGTCCTAAAACAGAAACAAATCCCACTAAGGATATGCTCATTATACTGCATTTAAAAGTCTCTTGAAAAAATGAGCTCTTCTACTTAGTGAAGTTACCCATTTGATATAAACTTCAGTTGATTTCTTCTTTGCTTTCAATTTCAAAATGTGCTTTTGAGTATGTAAATTACTCATATTTATCCAAAAGTCAAAACTTCACAAAAAGGTACACGTGAAGAAGCCTTGTCTCTATCCTCAGCCCCGCCACCCTGTTCACTCCTATCTCCATAGGTATTCACTTTTGAGTTTGTAACTTACTCTTCAGGTTTGTAGTTTGTAGTTTATACTTATTTGCAAAATATATATATTATATAAAATATATTGGCCAAGCACAGTAGCTCATGCCTGTAATCTCAGCACTTTGGAAGACTGAGGCAGGAAGACCGCTTGAGCCCAGGAGTTCGAGACCAGCCTGGGCAACATAGCGAGCCCCTTCTCTACAAAAAATTTAAAAATTAAAAAAATATATAAACATATATAATAGATAAATATATATACAAAATATCTATGTACATACATATTATTTCTTCCCCTGAATTCTCACACAAAAGGAAGCAAGCCATATAGTTTTCTGTACTCTGCATTTCTCAATAACATATTGTGTACTGCAAATGTCATACATGTCACATATCAAGTATACTGTACTATTAAGATACAAAGAGGCCGGGCACAGTGGCTCACGCCTGTAATCCCAGCACTTTGGGAGGCCAAGGCGGGCAGATCACCTGAGGTCAGGAGTTTTGAGACCAGCCTGGCCAACATGGAGAAACCCTGTCTCTACTAAAAATACAAAAAATAGCTGGGCACGGTGCCAGGCACCTGTAATCCAGCTACTCATAAGGCTGAAGCAGGAAGAATCACTTGAAACTGGGAGGCAAACGTGGCAGTGAAGCGAGATAGTGCCATTGCACTCCAGCCTGGGCAACAGAGCGAGACTCTGACCCAAAAACAAACAAACAAACAAACAAAAAGATACAAAGAAACACTGGAGGCATTTCGTGTGGTAGATGTGTTACAACAGTTCTTAAGCTATGGAGAGATATTTCCTGCTGACCACTCAGTGGAGTTCCACTATGTAAATCAAACCCAGGCCATGTATGTATGTTGTATGCTGCCCACTAACAAATCTAAGGCCATCTTACCTCAAGTACTCAAATATCTAATACTGTCAGCTTGCTGCCGCAACTTGTTTTTCAAAAGACTTCATCTTCCAACAATGAATGTCATTAGCATTGGATGCATCACATATCACATTTGCTAAATTTGGTACCTGAAATGTGACTTCTAGTATTACAGTATTTGTAGGGAAAAAAAGTATCTCGGCTGGGCGCAGTGGCTCACGCCTGTAATCCCAGCACTTTGGAAGGCCAAGGCGGATGGATCACAAGGTCAGGAGATCGAGATCATCCTGGCTAACATGGTGAAACCTCATCTCTACTAAAAATACAAAAATTAGCCAGGTATGGTGGCAGGTGCCTGTAGTCCCAGCTTCTTGGGAGGCTGAGGCAGGAGAATGGCGTGAACCCGGGAGGCGGAGCTTGCAGTGAGCTGAGATCACGCCACTGCACTCCAGCTTGGGCGACAGAGTGAGACTCCATCTCAAAAAAATAAAGTATCTCTATCTCCTAAACTGATAGACGTCCCCTCAGTATTAATTGTCTGCTTATATTTGAATTTTTCCTGAAAGCTTTCATCCATAGAAAACATAGTTTTACACCAGTATCAATCATATGCTGTGCAAATGTGCTGGAACTTTGTAAATGCTTTTATATTACTGTTCTATCGGTTTTCCCCTGTGATTTATGTGAAACATACTGTATTTGATTTCTTGGTGGATACTAATATACAAGATGTTCTCAGGGGTCTCTCCTCATTTGAGTTTTCTGTATTTTTTTTTTTTTTTTTGAGATGGAGTTTTCATTCTTGTCACCCAGCCTGGAGTGCAATGGCATGATCTTGGCTCACTGCAACCTCCGCCTCCCAGGTTCAAGCAATTCTCCTGCCTCAGCCTCCCAAGTAGCTAGGATTACAGGCATTTGCCACCACGCCTGGCTGATTTTTGTATTTTTAGTAGAGATGGGGTTTCCTCATGTTGGCCAGGTTGGTCTTGAACTCCTGACCTCAGGTGATCCATCTGCCTCAGCCTCCCAAAGTGCTGGGATTACAGGTGTGAGCCACCATGCCCGGCCAGTATTTTCTAAGATAACACAAAATCTTCCCATATCCATTTCATTTGTGGAGAGGCCTCCAGTCCCCATATCTTGTGTTTTCTGATGCCAACTAAGGATTTAATTTACACAGAAGGAGACCCCTACATTATTTACATTCATAAGGTTTCTACCATGAATTTTGGTTTGAAAAACAAATTGACTTTACACATGAGGATTTCCCATATTTGTTACAATTCAGAGTATCACTCTTGTGTGGAGGATGACTTCATACAGATTTCCCACATGTATTGCCTTCATATGGCTTCTCCCCTGTGTGAGTTCTCTGATGATTGATGAGGTTTGACTTCACATAAAACATTTTCCCGCATTCATTACACTCAAAAGGGTTCTTCCTGGTATGGGGTCTCTGATGCACAGTGAGGTGTGATTTCATACAGAAATAAGTATCAGATTTGCTACATTTATAGGGCTTCTCTTCTATGTGAGTTCTCTGGTGAATGGTCAAGAGTGACTTATAACAAAAGGATTTCCCACATTTATTACATTCATGGGGTATCTCCCCTGGGTGTGTCCTCTGATGTTCAATGAGGTGTGACTTCTGGAAGGTTTTTCCACATTGCTTACATTCATAGGGTTCCTTGCATGGTGTACTTTCGATGATGTTTAGCAAGGTGTGACCTCTGCTAGGTTTTCCCACATTCTTTACATTCACAATGTTCCTCCCATATATGTATTCTCTGATGCTGACTGAGGGCTGACTTCATATAGAAAGATTTTCTACATTCATTACATTTATAAGGCTTCTCCCCATATGAGTTCTCTGATGTACTGTTAGGGTTGATTTATGGTGAAAAGTTTTCTGACATTCAGTACATTCATAGGATTTCTCTTCTCAGTGTGTTCTCTGATGATCAGTGAAGTTTGACTTCATAGAAAAGGCCTTCCCACATTCATTACATACATGGGGTCTCTTTCCTGTGTGATTTCTCAGATGAATATTAAGATGTGACTTCAGGCCAAGTGCAGTAGCTCATGCCTGTAATCCCAGGACTTTGGGAGGCCAAGGCAGGCTGATCACTTGAGGTCAGGGGTTTAAGACCAGCCTGTCTCTACTAAAAATACAAAAATTAGCTGGGCGTGGTGGCAGGCACCTGTAATCCCAGCTAGTTGGGAGGCTGAGGCATGACAATCGCTTAAACCCAGGAGGTGGAGGTTGCAGCGAGCCAAGATCACGCCACTGCACTCCAGCCTGGGTGACAGAGCGAGACTCCATCTCAAAAAATTAAAAAAAAAAAAAAAAAGACGTGACTTCAGATAGAAGGATTTTTCACACTCATTACATTTGTAAGGTTTCTCTCCAGTGTGAGTTCTCTGGTGTATAACTAGGGTTGTAAGGACCTCCTACGTTCATTACATTTATGTGGCCTCTCCCGTGTGAGTTCTGTTATGTTTAGTGAGGGCATCCTTGTTGTAGAAGGACTTCTCACATTCATTGCATCCATAGGGTTTCTCCCCAGTGTGAGTTCTCTGATACACAATGAGGATTGAATTCAGAGATTTTCCACATTCACTACATTCATATGGCTTTTCCGTGGTGTGAATTTTGTTGTTTACTGAGACTTGACTTCACACAAAAGGACTTCACACATTCATTACATGCATAGGATTTCTTATCTGTGTTTCCTCATGTATAATTAGCGCTGATTTATAGGAGAAGGATTTCTCACACTCAGTATATTTATAGGGTTTCTCTTCTGTGTGCTTTCCCTGATGTACATTTAGGGTTGACTTATAGTAGAAGGACTGATTTTCCACATTCATTAAATTTTTTTTTTTTTTTTGAGATGGAGTCTCGCTCTGTCACCCAGGCTGGAGTGCAGAGGCATGATCTCGGCTCACTGCAAGCTCTGCCTCCTGGGTTCACGCCATTCTCCTGCCTCAGCCTCCCAAGTAGCTGGGACTACAGGCACCCGCTACCACACTCAGCTAATTTTTTGTATTTTTAGTACAGACAGGGTTTCACTGTGTTAGCCAGGATGGTCTCGATCTCCTGACCTCGTGATCTGCCCGCCTTGGCCTCCCAAAGTGCTGGGATTACAGGCATGAGCCACCGCGCCCGGCCAACAAATTCATTACATTTGCAGGATTTCTCTCCTGTGTGTTTTCTCTAATAATCAGCAAATTGTGACTGCTGGAAGAAAGTTCTCCCACACGCAGTACATTTGAAAGGTTTCTCCCCTATATGTGTTTTCTGATGTTTAGTGAGGTTTGGTTTCACACGGAAGGATTTCCTACATTCCTTATATTCATATGGTTTCTCCCCTGTGTGAGTTCTCTGATGATGACTGAAGTTTGATTTTGCTTAGGATTTCCCATTACACTGATAGGGTTTCTCCCCTGTGTGAATTCTCTGATGGACTCTTAGGACTGAGCTATGACAAAAAGGTTTCTTACAGTCACTACATACATAAAGCTTCTTTTCTGATTGACTTATCTGGCGATCAGTGAGGGCTGACTTCACAAGGGTTTTACCAGATTCATGGGGTTTCTCTTCTCGATGCATTATCTGAGAGTTGGTAAGTTGTCATTTCTGGAAGTTTTCCCATATTTATTACTTTCACATGGTTTCTCTCTTGTGCATGTCCTGTGATGCTCAGTGAGGTGGGACTCCTGGCAAAAAGATTTCTTGCAATGACTACATTCAAAAGTTTTCTCTACTGTGTGAGTTCTATGAGGTAGACTGAGATGTGACTTGTGACTGAAATTCTCATTTTCATTAGCTCCCTGGGTTTTCACCCCTGTA
Source organism: Pan troglodytes (assembly GCF_028858775.2). Taxonomy (NCBI): domain Eukaryota; kingdom Metazoa; phylum Chordata; class Mammalia; order Primates; family Hominidae; genus Pan; species Pan troglodytes. The sequence goes on from NC_072404.2 coordinate 11,974,428, forward strand.
TTAACTCTCTGATGTTTGAAGAAGGTTGACTTCTCACACTCGTTAACTTCAGAGTGATTCTTCCTTGTGTGAGTTTCTTGATGAACTTTGGGAGTTAATGTGGCACTGACATTTTCCCCATGCTCCTTATAATCACAGGGTTTCTCTCGTTTGAGCTGTCTCTTGTGTGATGGTGGCTACCTTCTCAAGGAAGGGATTTCCATGTTCATTATCTTCCAAAGGTGGGCTAAAGCTTGAATTTCCTGTTCCTCAATAAGGCCCTCACTATGACTTGGTGACTTCCCACTTTGGTTATATACAACAGATTTCTTCCCAGTATGAGTGTTTTCCTGATTACTATCAAAAGGCAACTTCTCACTTATATTAATTTCATCAGTGTTATTACTGGAATAATTTTTATCACTAATACTTGATTCTGAAATGTATTCAAACTCATTCCACATGAGTCATACTAACAGGCTATTTTTCTTGAAGAAACTGGGTTTGTACCCAGATTAAGGTTTTTCCCAAAAACGTATTCCCTCTTCTTAGTGTGTTGTTACTGAGGACTGAAGTGTACCACAAATATGTATCTCGATTTTCCTGGCTTCCCTTTATCAGGTCTCTTAATTTCTGGACTTCTAGAAATGAGAAAAATTAAGTATATGTTAAAAATGTTAAAACATTTCCTATGTACGTGTGATTTATATCATGGATTCTCTATTTTCAGGCCCAGCCTCCTGGGATGAAATCCCAAATACATATTTCACCTTGGTTCCAAAAAATAAAAATGAAAACCACCTGCTATAGTGGAAAAGGGGGGAAAAACTTGCAAGGAACACACATATATTTGCTATTTTTAAAAAGATGACCCTCAAAACTGAAAAGGCGAAATTATTAAACATAGGGAACAGTTAACTGAGGGAAAAGCATGACAGAGAAACTAAAAAATGAGGTCAGCCCAACGAAATCATAAGCAGGAAATGGAGTGAAAAGCAGTGTTTGGAGACATGGCTGTTAAGGAGAAATACCACAGGATGGTTTAGATGTGAGAGAAAACAGATGAGCAAGGCCTATATTGATAGGCCAGGTGTGGTGGCTCAAGCCTGTAATCCCAGCACTTTGGGAGGCCGAGGCGGGCAGATCACGAGGTCAGGAGATCAAGACCATCCTGGCTAACATGGTGAAACCCCGTCTCTACTAAAAATGCAAAAACAAAATTAGCCAGGCATGGTGGCAGATGCGTGCAGTCCCAGCTACTTGGGAGGCTGACGCAGGAGAATGGCGTGAACCCAGGAGGCAGAGCTTGCACTGAGCTGAGGTCACGCCACTGCACTCCAGCCTGAGTGACAGAGCGAGACTCCATCTCAAAAAAAAAAAAAAAAAAGACCTATATAGATAAAGCCCACTATCTATGTGCCAACAGATAAAATAAGACTTATATTAGTTCAAAGTATCCTTACAAAAATCCACAATAAATATCTTCCAAAATATTCATTCCCAAACACAAGTCATGAGTCTGACAGAGATTCTTACATTCAACTAGCTTGCTTTTCAGCTCTGGCTCTACAAAAAACTCAGTTATCCTCCAGAAAATGTACCCCCAACACACACACCCCTTTTTCAAATCATGCCCCTTAAACTACGTCACGGATGTTAAGGAGAAATATCACAGGATGGCTTAGATGTGAGACAAAACAGATGAATAAGACCTATATAGATAAAGCCCACTATCTATGTGCCAACAGATAAAATAAGGTTTATATTAGTTCAAGGTATCCTTACAAGAATCCACAATAAATATCTTCTAAAATACTCATTCCCAAACAAGAGTCACAAGTCTAACAGAGATTCTTACACTCAACTAGCTTGCTTTTCAGCTTTGGCTCTACAAAACACTCAGTTATCCTCCAGAAAATGTACCCCCACACACACACCTTTGCACATCATGCCCCTTAAACTATATTTTCTTAAAAATTTGAAAGCAGGCCAGGCATGGTGGCTCACACCTGTAATCCCAACTCTTTGGGAGACCAAGGTGGGTGGATCACCTGAAGTCAGGAGTTCGAGACCAGCCTGGCCAACATGGCAAAACCCCATCTATACTAAAAATAGAAAAATTAGCTGGGCGTGGTGGCGCGCACCTATAATCTCAGCTACTCAGGAGGCTAAGACAGGAGAATCACTTGAACCTGAGAGGCAGAGGTTGCAGTGAGCCAAGATCCTGCCACTGCACTCCAGCCTGGGCAACAGAGTAAGACTCCACTTCAAAAAAATAATAATAAAATCAATGACCTCATCTTCTACCTTTTTAGAAACCAGAAAAAGAGCAAATTACACCTAAGTAGTCAGAAAAAAGTAATAAAAGTGAGAACAGAAAACAACAAAATAGAGAACAGAGAAACAAAAATCAGTAATATATAAAACTTTTTAAAAAATCAATAAATGTTTCAAACCTCTAGCTACACTGATGAGAGACAGAGAAGAGGAGGAGGCAACACCAACAAATTATCGCCATCAGGGGTGAGAGGTAGAATTTCCTCTAGAAATTTCACTAGAAATTCCACAGATACAAGATGGGGTAAGAATATTAGAACAGCTTTGTACCAGGTGAACACTAATATTTAATAATCAAACAATTTATGATACTAACAAATAGATAAGGAAAACCATATAATTTTATCAATAGATGCAGAAAAGGATTTGACAAAACACTGATTCCTGATTTTAAAAAAGGGACTTTCAACAGTTTAAGAATAAAAGGGAATTTTCTCAACCTAATAAAAAGCACCTATGAAAAACCAACAGCTGCCATCACAGTAATGGTGAAAGACTTAGTGCTGTCCTCCTAAAATTAAAATAAGAAAGGCAAAGATGTCGCATCTCATTTCTATTCAACATTGTATAGGCGGTTTTAGTCAACGCAATAAAACAACAAAAAGTCACACAGATTAAAGAAGAAGTAAAACTATTTGTAAATGACATGATAGAATTGTCTATGTAGAAAATCTTGCAGAACCTACAAGAAAGCTGCTAGAACTAGTGAGTTTAATAAGGCTGCAGGATAATTTTGTAGTATAAACATACAAAATTTGGTATTTCTACATACTAGCAATGAACAATCATAAATTAAAATTCAATACCATTTACAAGAGTATCAAAAAAAAATGAAACACTTAGGGATACATTTGAGAGATGTGCCAGACCTGTGCCTTGTAAACTACAAAACAATCCTGAAATAAGTTAAAGACTTAAATAGATGTAGAATTATACTGGGTTCATGAAAGAATGAATACTGTTAAAGAGGTCCATTCTCCCCCAACTGATCTTACAAGTTCAATTCCAATCTTAATCCCTAATTTTTCTTTGTAGATATATACAAGCTGGTTCTAATTTTTTCTTTCTCCGCCTCCTAGATTCAAGCGACTCTCCTGCCTCAGCCTCCCTAGTAGCTGAGATTACAGGCGTGTGCCACTATGCCTGGCTAATTTTTGTATTTTTAGTAGAGATGGGGTTTCACCATGTTGGCCAGGCTAAGACCTCAGGTGATCCGCCTGCCTCGGCCTCCCAAAGTGCTCGGATTACAGGCGAGAGCCACCAAGCCCAGCCCTAAAATCTATATGGAAATACAAAGGGCTTCTACAGACAAAACCTGGGGTTTTTATGGGCACAGGATGGGGGGGTGGGGTGGGCCACGGGTAGTTTGGGAAAAGGCAACATTCAAGTGGGAAAACAGGGATTTAAGTTCTCACTTTTTTTTTTTTTTTTTCTGAGACAGAGTCTCGCTCTTTTGCCCAGGCTGGAGTGCGGTGGCGCTATCTTGGCTCACTGCAAGCTCCGCCTCCCGGGTTCATGCCATTCTCCTGCCTCAGCCTCCCAAGTAGCTGGGACTACAGGCACCCGCCACCGCGCCCAGCTAATATTTTGTATTTTTTGTAGAGACGGGTTTCACTGTGTTAGCCAGGATGGTCTCGATCTCCTGACCTCGTGATCCACCCACCTTGGCCTCCCAAAGTGCTGGGATTACAGGTGTGAGCCACTGCGCCCGGCCAGTTCTCACTTTCGACCACAGTGTCAGGCTTTTCGGCTTGAGGGTAGGGCCCTCGCCAGGGACCCGCCCTCTTCTGCCCAGAATTTCCCTGCCTCCCGTCCCTACCACTACAGAGGGCATGAAATACTCGGGAAAGACTGGAAGAGTAAAAAGATGAGGGAGTAAAGGATGGACATCTGGACACAAGCCATGAGAATGTGCAGGAGGAAGACACAATGAAGGGCACCAAGAAATCTGAGCAGCAGGAATAAAGCCACAAGAAGCATGTCACAAGACACCAGGGAGAGGGGCCTTTCTAGAAGGTGAAAGCAGTTCAATGCCAATGCAGCAGAATGTTCTAGGAAGGCCAGGTCAGAAAAACACGCATTGGACTGAACTGCAAGGAGGCCGTGGTTAGGCTTTATCAGGACGTCCTGGGCAGGTGGCGGGGAAGTGGCAAGAGCACACAAAGCAGACTAAAATGCGAAGGAATTAACAGATACCTGTACCCCAGTGCTCACAGCAGCAGTATTTACAACAATGAAAACGTGGAAACAGCCTAAATGTCCATCTGCAAATGAAGAGGTAAAGAAAATGTGGTCGATCCACACAATGGAATATTATTCAGGCACCGAAAGGAATGCAGCTCTGACCCAGGCCACAGCATGAATGAACCCTGTAAACGTCATGTTCAGTGGAATAAGCCAGACACAAAAGGACAAATATTTCATGTTTGCACTTATATAAAATACCTAGAATAAGGAACTTCACAGAGGCAGAAAGTACATGTTCCCAGGGGCTGAGGGGAGGGAGAAATGGGGAGTTGTTGCTTAATGGAGACACAGTTTTCGTTTAGAGTGATGAAAACCTTTTGGAAATAGAAATGGTGATGGCTGCACAACTGTGAATATAATTAATGCCACTGAATTGTACCATTAAGAGTGAAAATGGCACATTTGATGTTATGTATATTTTACCACAAGCAAAAAAAGAGAATGGATAGTGCAGAAACATTCACCAAAGAATATGACTTTAGGCCAGGCACGGTGGCTCATGCCTGTAATCCCAGCACTTTAGGAGGCTGAGACAGGCGGATCACCTGAGGTCAGGAGTTTGAGACCAGCCTGGCCAACATGGTGAAACCTCGTCTCTACTAAAAATACAAAAATTGGCTGGGTGCAGTGGCTCACACCTGTAATCCCAGCACTTTGAGAGGCCGAGCCAGGCGGATCACGAGGTCAGGAGGTCAAGACCATCCTGGCTAACACAGTGAAACCCCATCTCTACTAAAAATACAAAAAATTAGCCAGGCATGGTGGTGGGCACCTGTAGTCCCAGCTACTCAGGAAGCCGAGGCAGGAGAATGGTGTGAACCCGGGAGGCGGAGTTTGCAGTGAGCCAAGATCACGCCACCGCACTGCAGCCTGGGCAACAGAGCAAGACTCTGTCTCAAAAAAAAAAAAAAAATTAGCCTGCTGTGGTGACACACACCTGTAATCCTAGCTACTGAGGACGCTGAGGCAGGAGAATCAGTGGAACCCAGGAGGCAGAGGTTGCAGTGAGCCGAGATCGCACCACTGCACTCTAGCCTGGACAACAGAGCGAGACTCCGTCTCAAAAAAAAAAAAAAAGGTTTGACTTTGAACCATCTGCTGTCCCACCTATAGAGTGTAAGGAAAAGTTATTTCAAATACAGGCAGTCCATTTCTTTCATTTCTCCAAATGCTTTTAGGTTTTGTCCTTAGATCAAAACAGATGTTCCAAAAAGTCTCTATTGAGTCCATATTGCTCTGGTCCCCCTAATAAAACCTGAGTTCTACCGCCAACTTCCAACAAAGAACAATTACAGGCAACAGGGAGGTTCACTGCAAGGTTCTTTGCTCCATGATGATGTTCAGACATTCTTTCAGACTCCAGGAAATCTTTCTGTCCCAAGAGTAACTAGTTAGTTTCTTCTGGTGGCCAGTGAAAATGAAGTGCAGATTAGGAAGATAAAACACAAATGAAGGCCAGGCGCAGTGGCTCATGCTTGTAATCCCAGCACTTTGGGAGGCCCAGGCAGGAGGACTGCTTGAGGTCAGGGGCTCCAGACCAGACTGGCCAACATGGCGAAGCCATCTCTATAAAAAATACAAAAATTAGCCGGGTGTGGTGGTGAGCACCTGTAGTCCCAGCTATTCGGGAGACCGAGGCATGAGATTTGGTTGAACCCCAGAGGTGAAGGTTGCAGTGAGCCAAGATCACGCCACTGCATTCCAGCCTGGGCAACAGAGCAAGACTCCGTGTCAAAAAAAAAGACAAATCTGCCACTCTCCTTTGACGATTGTAGGATCACATGACCACAGGGTTCCGCAGCCACCTCTGCCTACTGCTCAGTTGCCTCTCACTCCTCATTTATCCTGAAGTAGCTTTTTAAATGTCCATCTGAATAAACGAATTTTATAAAAGCCAGCAAATCCCCTGGAAAATGAAAAAATCTAAAAAAGCAACTCACCTGGGGTTTGTTCATTTTCTGATGCTCCTCTAAGAGCATGGAAACCTGTTCTTCAAAGAGCGTACCTGGAAGAAGGGGGGAAGAAACAGAATGAGCGATCTGGCAGGCTCTGCACCCGCCTAATTCTCCTAAAAACCCCCACACGTCCGCTGGGTAACCTTGACCCTGCAGAAGGAAAGGAGGGAAACATCCCCGCATCCCTTTTTGACTCCAATATGATTTAGTGGAACTTAAACCTGCAATGTTTCCCATTGCTTTAACAATTTTTGTCCCACTTCACAAACACAGAAACATTTAAAACAGAATTGAGTAGGCCAGGCAAAGTGGCTCATGCCCATAACCCCAGCGCCCTGGAAGGCTAAGGCGGGAGGATCACTTGAGGCCTGGAGTTTGAGACCAGTCTGGCCCCTGCTATCACCCTCTGCCCAGCTCCCTTCCTCTGCTGGGTCTTTCAGGGCTTCCCCTACGCCCGGGCCCCTCCGGACCACACGCTCCTCTTATGCGATTCTCTGCCCCTTCTCTGAAGCCCTGATGGGCCTCCCTTCGGAGGAGGGGTTGTCTTCCCGCTGAGATTTCTGTCCCTGAGCCCCCTCCTTGTCAACGCAGTGGAGCTGCTCTGTCCAGCAGAGCCTAGGGCACAACTCAATTTAGCAGGAACCTTGTTCGAGGCCCAAGTCCGCCTGTGAGCGCGCACGGTTCCCAGAAGCCGCGGGATGCAGCGCCCGGAGGCCCCAGGCGGGAGCCAGGCGGCCCACGAGCGGCCCCGACTCAGCGGGCCCTGGCACGGGCCCCACGCGAGGCACCGCGGAGGAGGGCCCAGGGCGGCGCGCGACACCCGTGACCCCACACCCGCCGCACCCGCCGGGCCGACAGCGCACCACCGCCGCATCCAGTGGAGGAAACCCGGAGGCGGCCCCGGCACCCCCTGCTGCGGGCGGACCGCCCCCGCCCCACCTCCGCCCCAGGCGCGGAGCCCAAGCCCCCGCGGGGAAGTCGGTCCCAGGGGCTCGGGGCTGCGACTGACTGTTCGGACGCGCCCCGCGCCCGCTCTGCAGCCCCCAGGCTCACCCGCCGCCCCAGCACGACCCCGCAGGCGAAGCGCACGGTCAGCCCCGCGAAGCCACAAGCGCCTGCGCACAAAGCCCGCCAGGCTCTGCCGCGACACAGGCCCGGGCAGGAGGCTCCACCCACATGGGGCGGGGACAGTGCGGGCCCCGCCCCCGCCGACCCCCTCCATCGCCTGGCACACCTTCTCCCCCACTTCCACAACCCCTCCCCCTTCACCTCCCAGCTCCACATCCCTTCCCTCTCCCTCTTCCCTTCACCCCCCCACCTCCACATCCTCTCCCCCTCCCCTTCACCCCCCACCTCCACATCCCCTCCTGCTCCCCTCCTTCACCTCCTTTCCCTCTCCCCCACATCCCTTCCCTCTCCCCCTTCCCTTCACCCCCCACCTCCACATCGCCTCCCCCTCCCCTTCACCCCCCACCTCCACATCCTCTCCCCATCCCCTTCACCCCCCACCTCTAAATCTCCACCCCCTCCCCCATCACCCCCACCTCCACATCCCCTCCCGTACAGGCAGTGGCTCACACCTGTAATCCCAGCACTTTGGGAGGCCGAGGCTGGCAGATCACCTGAGGTCAGGAGTTCAAGACCAGCCTGGCCAACATGGTGAAACCTCGTCTCTACTAAAAATACAAAAATTAGTCTGAGTGTGGCGGCGCATGCCTGTAATCCGAGCTACTGGGGAGGCTGAAGCAGGAGAATCGCTTGAATCCAAGAGGCAGAGGTTCCAGTGAGCTGAGATCGCGGCATTGCATTCCAGCCTGGGCGACCGAGCAAGACTCCATCTCAAAAAAAAGGTTGGGGCAGGTTGAGGCTCTGCAGCTCAGCAAGGAATTGTTAGCTGGGGACCACCCAAAACCTGATGTCTCTAGGTCTAGACTTCACCTTTCTCCAGTCAATGACCCATTCATTCAAACATGTTAATTATGCAGACAATTATTTTTTTACTAGGCACTGTGCTGGTCCACGGGGAGAAAGAATAACAAAAAAAATCTTTCTTGTTGGATCACACTGTCTCTTGGAGGAAACAGACATTCAACCAATAACACATAATAATGTAATAACCAAAGCTAAGAACTATAAAAGTCAGAGCCCATAGAGGACTATAAAAGAACAGAACAGGGACTGGGAGGCCGAGGCAGGCGGATAGCTTGAGCCCAGGAGTTCAAAACCAGCCTGGGCAACATGGCGAAACCCTGTCTCTACAAAAAGTACAAAAATTAGCTGGTGTGGTAGTGCACACCTGTAGTCCCAGCTACTCAGGAGGCTGAGATAGGAGAATCACCTTATCCCAGGAGGTGAAGGCTGCAGTGAGCCGAGATCGCACTGCTATACTCCAGCCTGGGGGAGAGAGTGAGACCCTCCCTCAAAAAAAAAAAAAAAAAAAAAGGGCTGGGCACAGTGACTCACGCCTGTAATCCCAGCACTTTGGGAGGCAGAGACAGGTGGATCACTTGAGGTCAGGAGTTCAAGACCATCCTGGCCAACATGGTGAAATCCCGTTTCTACTAACTCTACTAAAAATACAAAAATTAGCTGGGCGTGATGGTGGGTGCCTGTAATCCCAGCTACTCAGGAGGCTGAGGCAGGAGAATCGCTTGAATCTGGGAGGTGGAGTTTGCAGTGAGCCGAGATCATGCCACGGGGCTCCAGCCTCGGCAATAGAGCGAGACACCATCTCAAAAAAAAGAAAACTAGAACAGAGAAATCTAAATTAGATTAAGGGAACAGAGAAGACCTGAGAAACAGATACTTAGGCTACACTGTGAAGGATGCTTTGCCATTGAGGGCCTTTTCTGCTGCAAATACAGAAACCCAACTAAAATGAGCTTAAGCCAAAAGAGTAAATCTGCTGTCTTTAAGCAACTTTAAAAGTCCAGGATGGCTCTTGCTAGCTTCAGACACAGCCAGATCTAGGGGCCCAAGCAGCAACATCAGGACGGCGTTTAGTTCTGTCTCTTGGCCGGTTTGCTTCTTTCTCTTGTATTACGGGTTGATTGTGCCCCCAGCAGCCCGCCCCCCACACCCCACCTCCCGCAAACGAAAAAAAGATTTGTCAAAATCCTAACTCCCATCTCAGTGTTTCAGAATGTGGCCTTATTTGGGAATAAGATCATTACAGATGTAATTAGTTAAGAGTAGGGTGGACCTGGCCAGGCGTGGTGGCTCATGCCTGTAATCCCAGCACTTTGGGAGGCTGAGGTGGGAGGATTGCTTGAGCCCAGGAGTTTGAGACCAGCCTGGGCAACATAGTGAATGAAACCCCATCACTACAAAAGATACAAAAATTAGCCAGGGTTGGTGGCGCATGCCCATAGTCCCAGCTACTCAGGAGGATGAGGCAGGAGGATGGCTTGAGACCGGGAAGTCGAGGCCGCAGTGAGCTATGATTGTGCCATTGCACTCCAGCCTGGGTGACAGACATGTTCTGTTCCTCCCTCCTTATTGAATTCCTATTACCTGAGTGTGGAGATTCTTGTATCAATCCTCCGTATCATTATTTCTGCCTCTTCCTCTTTTTTGCTCTGTATTTTAAGAGATAAACTTTACCTTCTGTTCTTTCTTTTTCTTTTGGGCCATTATGTTTAATTTCCAAATTTTTTCTTGTTCTCTGATTTCTCTTTCTCCCACCATCCCGTTCTGATTTTACACAGGCAACATCTTCATGAATCTTGGAAGATACTGTTTTTTATTTTTAATTTTTGTGGGTACATAGTAGGCGTATATATTTATGGGGTACATGAGATATGTTGACACAGGCATGAAATGTGAAGTAATCACAGCAGAGTAGGAAGATGCTAAATTTTTTTAGTCTACACTGGAAAGAAGGAAGATACTATACACTGGAAAGAAGGAAGATACTATTTTTTTTTTTCAAGACAGAGTCTCGCTCTGTCACCCAGGCTGGAGTGCAGTGGTGCGATCTTGACTCATTGCAGCCCCAACTCCCAGGTTCAAGCGATTCTTGTGCCTCAGCCTCCCAAGTAGCTGGGATTACAGGGGTGTGCCACCATGCCTGGCTAATTTTGGTAACTTTAGTAGAGACAGAGTCTCGCTATGTTGCCCAGGCTGGTCTCAAACTCCTGGGCTCAAACCACCCACCCACCTTAGCCTCCCAAAGGGTTGGGATTACAGGATGAGCCACCACAACCAGCCCGGTTTGCTGATATTTAAATTTAAAAGTTGGCTCTGGAGTGAATTCTGAAAATGACTACAAACCTCTTGAATAAAGAAGACAGAACTGTCTGCAGAAGAATTTCAAACTTCTAAGGGACCCTCCTTTCATTTTATACTTTGTTACTAATTTGGATAACTCTATTACATGGGTAGGATTTCACCCAATCATAGTGGGGTTTTTTTGTTCTGTTTTGAGATGGGATCCCGCTCTGTCACCCAGGCTGGAATGCAGCAGCGTGATCTCAGCTCACTACAACCTCCCTCTTCCAGGCTCAAGTGAGCCTCCCACCTCAGCCTCCCAAGTAGCTGGGATCACAGACACATGCCACCACACCTGGCTAATGTTGTTTATTTTTTTGTAGAGACAGGGTCTTGCTATATTGCTCAGGCTGGTCTTGAACTCCTGGGCTCAAGGAATCCTCTCACCTCTGCCTCCCAAAGTGCTGGGATTATAAAACTCACACCTGGCCTCACTGCTGTGTTTTTAAAACTAGACCCTTTGGTTCATGTTTTAATTTTTCAAACATGTGATAGCTCTCCAGGAGCTGAATATAAAAGTATTCGTACTTAAAAAAAAATAATGACCGTGAAATTTTGTGACATTCTTACCATCGAGAATTGGGGTCTGTGTCCCACCCTTTGAATGAGCTCCAGTCAGTAGAGTATGGTGGATATGGTGGTGCACAACTTCTAAGATGAGACCATACAGCTTTTTTTTTTTTTTTTTTTTTTTTTTTTGAGAGAGAGAGTCTCACTCTAGCCCAGGCTGGAGTGCGGTGGTGTGATCTTGGCTCACTGCAACCTCCACCTCCTGGGTTCAAGCAATTCTCCTGTCTCAGCCTCCTCAGTAGCTGGGACTACAGGCGTGCGCCACCACACCCTGCTAATTTTTGTATTTTTAGTAAAGATAGGGTTTCACCATTTTGGCCAGGCTGCTCTTGAACTCCTGACCTCAAGTGATCCGCCCATCTCAGCCTCCCAAAGTGCTGGGATTACAGGCGTGAGCCACCGCGCACGGCCCAAGGCCATACAGCTTCTGCCTCGTATGTGGGACATGTTCAGATCTCAGGGCCACCATAGAAGAAATCCAATCATGCTGAGGAAGCCACGCCACGCAGGAGGGCGCCTGTGTGCATGCCAGCTGACAGTCCTAATTGCCAAGTTATTGCAGCCCCAATTACAGGTGCATGATTCCAGCTGCTAAGTCCCTTCCCTGCTGAGGTCCCAGAAGTGAAGGAACAGGGGAAAGAAAGCCAGCCCTGCTGTGGCCACCTGCATTCCTGATCCCTGGAATCCTTGCACATTGCCCAACGGCTGTGATAGGAAACCACCGTGTGTGTGTGTTTTGGGGGGAGGTGTCATTTGTAACACAGCAGGCAGCATTGAAACAGACAATAGACAGCTTCCACCCCACTACACGCCTGCAGCAACACAGCCCGGCTGCACAGGCGCTCGTATGCGACCATCATGCTTGCAGTAGCCCGGTCTTTGCATGGCTACCTCTAGAGCACCTTCAGAAATGCCCTTAAGCATGCTGGGGTCACGTGTCATGCAAACCTTGGTCAGATGACTGAACCTCTCTATGCCTCGGTTTCTTCATCTGCAAAACAGGAATGACAATAATATTGTGAGAACTAAATGGAATGAATTCACATAAAGCTCTCAGGACAGAGTCTGGTACACACGTGTTAGTGGCCATTGTTATTTGTCCTGGAATCTCTCCCTCTCTGAGACGGGACAGGGCAGGGAGGAGGACAAGGGGGAAAAGGAAAGAGCCCTGAGTTCCTGGGTTCCCAAAAGCAGCAGTGACCTCAATACCCAGTCCCTGGAGAGAAAAGGAGCTCTGCGCCCACAGGAAGGTGCACTGTCCTGGCTGCCTCACTCCCCCATTTTACCAAGGGCTGCCCCATGTCTCTTCGTGGCCAGCACCTCCTTAAACGCAGGTAGCTCAGACAGAGGTGCTTCTGCACCAAAGCGTTTCCTGATATGCGTCCCACCCTGGCCTCTGTCTTTGCTGAACACTGGGCAAGCCCCCTTCCTGGAGCTGAGGGCAGGTCCTGCTCAGAAGGGGGTGTGATGAGCTACAGCTTAGAGGGATTCAAACCATGGCTTTCACACTGCAGATCCTGACTCATCATGAATTGAGATTGGCTTAAAAAAAAATGAAATAGATTTAAAGAGGTGGAATTTAACAATGCAGTAAAGGTTTAAGTGTTGGTGCACTAAGTGTGTGTATGCACATATGCACACTCAAGTTCAATGATGGAAAATGGGTTTCTCACTGTGGATCATGAGTCAGAAGTGTTCAAAATCACTGAGTTAGTGAATTCGCTTTTGTTTTTGAGACAGCATCTCACTCTGTTGCCCCAGCTGGAGTGCAGTGGTGGGATCTTGGCTCACTGCAGCCTCAGCCTTCCAAGTAGCTGGGACCACACGTGCATGCCACCACACTCAGCTAATTTTTAAAATTTTTTTGTAGCGATTTCACCATGTTGCCCAGGCTGGTCTCGAACTCCAGGGCTCAAGGGATCCACCCGCCTCAGCCTCCCATAGTGCCGGGATTACAGGCGTGAACTACCGTGCCTGGTCCTAGCATGTATTTTTATAATCAGGAAAAAAAAAAAGAGCAAAGATCATAAAGCTTTATTTAATAGATATAACCCAGTAATTCAAAATACTTTATTCCATATGTAGCCAATTAGAGAAAGAAAAAATGGAGATAGAAGGAAATGTTGGACGAGATTAAGTGAAAAGATCAGGATAAAAGGAATCAGAAAAGGAAGGAGGTTGCGGAAACCGGCAAAAGAGAAAGGAAATAACAAAGGTAGGTGGAGGGGAAAGTGACGCTCAGGGCTGAGGGACCCTCTAAGTGCCACCTTTCGTGACTCACATTTCACAAGTCACTAGGGTTTAATTCCTCCTTGGCAATAAAGGGTGTCTACTTTTTTTCCTATGACCATTGGATGGGGGAGGGTATTTTTCTCCCTATAAACTTTTTTTTTAAGTATTTGGCTGGACAGTCAACTATAAGTTCTATCGGGGAAACTTTTTCTTTTTTTTTTTTTTTTTTTTTGGTGAGATAGGGTCTTGTTCTGTCACCCAGGCTGGAGTGCAATGGAAAAATCATAGTTCACTGCAGCCTCTGCCTCCCAGGCTCAGCCTCCAGAGTAGCTGGGACTATAGACGTGCGCCACCACACCCAGCTAATTTTTGTATTTTTTATAGAGACAAGAGTTTTGCCATGTTGTCCCAGCTGGCCTCGAACTCCTGAGCTCAAGGAATCCATCTGAGCTCAAGGGATCCGCCTTGGCCTCCCATAGTGCTGGGATTACAGGCATGAGCCATCACACCCAGCCTCATTTAACTTTTCTGAATAGACTGTAAGATCCTCAAGGGGCTCCATTTTTTAACTAGGTCTTTGTATTTGTCTGCCACTCAAACGTCTGTTTCAGACATGGAGTCTTGATACGTTGCCCAGGTTGGCCTTGAATTTCTGGTCTCAGGTGATCCTCCCACCTCAGCCTCCCAAGTAGATGGGACTACAGATGCATACCACTATGCCCGACTTTTTTTTTTTTTTTTTTTTTGAAATATTAGGTTGCTCTGGCCAGGCGCGGTGACTCACACCTGCAATCCCAGCACTTTGGAAGGCCAAGACAGGCGGATCACAAGATCAGGAGCTCAAGACCAGCCTGGCCAATATGCTGAAATCCCATCTCTACTAAAAATACAAAAAAACTCGCTGGGCATGGTGGCACATGCCTGTAATCCCAGCTACTCGGCAGTCTGAGGCAGGAGAATCGCTTGAACCTGGGAGGCAGAGGTTGCAGTGAGCCGAGATCACGCCCTGCACTCCAGCCTGGGCAAGAAAAGAAGCATTAGATTGCTCTGTTCTGATGCCTCCAGATCACATTTGATTACAGCAGTTCTTATTTTTCAGACCCACAAAGAAAGGACAGGAGAGTCAGATCTGATCGTGGGCTACCATGTGATAAGAATAAAGAAATCAACCAATCAGCTTTAAGGAAGGCATTTTGGGTCCTGGGGCTGTGCACCTTGCCCTGGTACTGGAGCAGGTGAGCCCTGGATGAGCCACATGGTGCTGGGGCCTCTGAAGAAAGGGCTGGGAATGTGTTTGGACCACTACGAAGGGTACCTGGCCCCTCACTCTGGCCTCTGGAAGCCTGGCCAACATCTTCCCAAAAAGTAATGCCCCAAGTCAGGTGTTTGCACTACATCAAGTGTGGAGCAGCGTGGGGGCCACCAAGGAATACGGTGGGCATGGGCAGCACGGGGCCACACTGGCCTGGGGCCAACTCCTCATGGGCCATCCTAGGACCCATTCTAATTTCTTAAAAGAGAAAATCTTTTAAAAAATGTTTGCAGAAACAACTTGGACCTGAGGCCGCGCAGAGCCTCCCCGACGGGTTCCCAGGAGTGGCGACAGCATGGAGTCCAGTCAGAAGTTCAGTTTGTCCACTCTTTATTAAAGCCAGGCCCTCCTGCTGACGGCTGCAGGACAGCTGCTGGGGCCCAGGAGGGACGGGGACAGCAGATCCTGGCCATACAGGGCTAGAGCTGAGATTCCTGGAGCCCCCCAAGCCCACCTTGCCCTTGGCCCTTTCTGAGGCTCCTGTCCCACAGGGAGAGGAGAAACCCAGGGCCGAGGTCATTACCCAGCACCCCGATGCCTCCCTGGGACCCCTGCTCTCCTCACCACCCCGCCCCGCAACCTCACCCAGCCAGGCTAACTGACCGCCACCACCCAGGCCCTCTTCCCACCCACCAACTACCGTGCCTCCTACCCGCCCCCAGCCCTGGCAGCCTGGCTGCTGCGCTCAGCCCCCAAGGCCATGTCTACACTAACGTGGAGGGAACTAGGTCTATTAGGGAATGCAGCTGCACCAAAAATCCGTTTCCTGGCCCCATTCACAGTGGCCCCAAAAGCGTGAGGGGAACGGGGCTTCACATGAACTACACCCCAGCTGCCCGCCCAGTGGCTTCCATGGGCCCAGTCCAGAGGGTAGGATGCCCACCAGGCAGGGGCCTTGCATAGTTGGGTGCCTGGTTTGTCACTGAGCCACGGCTCAGGTCCACACCCCCCCGAGGTGGACAGCCACTGTGCAAGCTGCCAGGCCACGGGTGCCTCCACTAACCAATTTGTGAAATGGGACTCTAAACAGAAACACTACTTGTTCTAGTGTAATGACAGAAGCAGAGTTAAAGGGACCTGCGAGTGTCCTAGGGCCCTGATTATGGGATGTGGGGAAAGATCCTTTGACCAACCTCAGTCGCTCTAAGTGAGCGCTGGGCTCCGAGAACGGGGCGTCTGCCTGCTCCCGGAGAGGGGCAGCCCAGGGAAGTGAAAGCTGGGGCTCAGGGCTGCGAGGGCCTCGGGCGCCCGTAGATGTCTGAGTTTGCCACCTCCGGCTGAGGGAGACGAAAGTACCAAGGACTGAGAGGACAAGCAGAGACCAAAACCGAACCGGTGCGGCGGGTGCCGGGGTGACCTCGGTGCAAGTGTGGGTAGAGGAGAGGAGGCGGCTCGAGAATAAGGCTTCAAACTCCCTCAGGACCCTGTCAACACCCGCGACCCGTCTGCCTGGCCGTAAGTTTGGTATCTGGCTTTTTCTCCTCCTAGATTCTTCAGGCCATACAAGAGGTGGAAATAAATATCCGCAGACAAGTTTCAAGTTTTCCCACTGGAGCTCCGCCCTTTGGAAACCTACAAGGCCTCCCCTCGCCGCGCGCAGTTAAACCTTCGGGACAGACTCGGATGACCGGGAGGGCCCAAGTCTCCCACTGAGGAATGGGAAGAAGTGGTCAGCCAAACCCACCGGCCTCCCAGGCATCCCGCTGGCCCACCTGGGTGGCTGGGCCCCACCCCCCCGTGGCGCAAGGACTTTCCCCTCCCTCGCCGCCACACCCAGTTGCAAACACACAAGTCCCTTGCTCCCCAGACCACCCAAGTCGGAATCCGAGTGAAATAAATAGCATCGCCCGCCAACTACCGCCCTGCTTCACACCCCGGGGATATCGCAGTCTCCGTGGGGGTGACGTCCCGGCCTCGCTGCCTCCGCGCTGCTCTTCTCCCCAGAGCTCCCCCACGTCTCCGGCTGAGCACACGGACCCGGCGGGCATGAGACCCGGGGCCGCAGGGCGAGGGCTGAGGGAAGGCACCGCACCCAGGACTGGGACCCTCAGCCTCCTGGGGCCCGAGGAGCGGGGGGCCGGCCGTCCAAGGGAGGGACCGGTGGCCCTGCAGGCTGCGCTGCCGTCGGCCCCGGGCCCCTCACAGGACGCCCTCCCGGTAGGCGCCCGAGGGCCCGGCGAACGCGGCCTGGTGCTCGGAGCCGAAGCTTGTGCCGCCCGCGAACTCCAGCAGAGCGCTGCCGCGCTCACCCGGGCCGGCACTGGACGGCCCCTTGGCGGCCGCCTCGGGCTTGGGCGCGGGGGCTGGGGCCGAACCCGAGCCCGGCGCTGCGGTGGCTCCGCGGTGCGTCTTCATGTGGGTGAGCAAGTGCGAGCTCTGCGAGAAGCGGCGGCCGCAGTTGGCGCAGGCGTAGGGCCGCTCGCCCGTATGTGTGCGCTGGTGCGTGACCAGCACTGAGCGCTGCGAAAAGCGCTTGCCGCACTCAGGGCACGGGAAGGGGCGTTCGCCCGTGTGGCCGCGCCGGTGCTTGGCCAGGTTGGAGCGCTGCGCGAAGCCGCGGCCGCAGTCGGCGCAGCGGAAGGGCTTCTCGCCCGTGTGCGTGCGCCGATGCCGCTTGAAGTCCGAGCTGTGGCCGAAGCCCTTGCCGCAGTCGGGGCAGCGGTGCGGCTTCTCCTCGGCGTGCGCCCACTGATGCCGCGTCAGCGCCGCGCTCTGCCCGAAGCGCCGGCCGCACTCTCCACACGCGTAAGGCCGCTCCCCGGTGTGCGCGCGCCCGTGCGCCGTCAGGTGCGCGCGACGGCTGAACCCCGCACCGCACACGCCGCACACGAACGGCTTCTCGCCCGTGTGGCCGCGCACGTGCGCCGCCAAGTGCGAGCCGCGGGCGAACCGCGCGCCGCACTCGGGGCACGGGAAGGGCCGCTCGCCGGTGTGTGTGCGCCGATGGCGCGCCAGGTGCGAGCCGTACACGAAGCTCTTGCCGCAGTCGGCGCAGCGGTGCGGCCGCTCGCCCGCGTGGTAGCGCTGGTGCTTGGCCAGCGCGGCCCGGCGCCCAAACGTCTTGCCGCAGTCCGAGCAGATCCATGGGCTCTCCTCCTCCGCCAGCGCGGCCGGCGCGGGCTCCGCCAGCAGACCCCCGATGGCGGGCCCGAACGCGCGCAGGCCGCCTCCGCCGCCCCCGGCCCCGCCGCCGCCGAAAGGGTCGCACGCCAGCCCGGTGCCCTCCACCAGGGAGAGCGGGCCCCCCAGGGGCGCCGGGTGCGGGCGCCCGTCGACCGGCAGCCGCTCTCGGAAGTCGGGTAGGCCCAGGATCGGGAAGCTGTCCGGGTGCAGCCAGGACTTGGGGTGCACGGGGAAGTGGAAGCCCAGCGGGTGGGAGGAGGGGCCTTCGCCCTCCCCGAGGCCGTTGCCCAGCTCCAGGAAGCGCCGTTCCGGCGCGGGGTCCACCTTGCCGCTGGGGGTGGGCGCCGCCACCGCCGCCTCCTCTCTCTCCTCAGCCGCGGCCTCCGCCTCTCCGTCCGCCTCGCCAACTTCAGATCCCTCTGGCCCAGGGTCCGTGTCCTCGGGCCCCGCGGCGGCCGCCGTCTCGCCGGGCTCCCGCCGGGGGCCGTCACCACCCGCCTCCGCGCAGCCCCCGCCGCGTCGGTGGCGCTGGAAGTCGGCGCGCAGGCGGAAGGCCTGGCCGCAGTCGGGGCAGCAGTGCGGGCGGTCGGCCGTGTGCACCGCCTGGTGCCGTGCCAGCGCCGAGCTCTGGCTGAAGCTGCGGCCGCAGTGCGGACACGGGTAGGGTCGCTCGCCCGTGTGCGTGCGCTGGTGCGTGACCAGGTAGGAGCGGCGCCCGAAGCCCGCGCCGCAGAAGGCGCAGCGGTAGGGCCGCTCGCCAGTATGGATGCGTCGGTGCGTAACCAGGTGCGACTTGTAGACGAAGCGCTTGCCGCAGTCCGGGCACGGGAAGGGCTTCTCGCCCGTGTGCGTGCGCTGGTGGATGGCCAAGTGCGAGCGGTACACGAAGCCCTTGCCGCACTCCTCGCAGCCGAAGGGCTTGACGGCCGCGTGGTAGCGCTGGTGCTTGGCCAGCCGCGAGCGGTGCGGGAAGACCTTGCCGCACACGTCGCACGTGGTCTCCGGCCTCCCGGCAGGCGGGGCCACTGCGGCAGGGAACGCCCAGGGCGACAGCAGGTTCGCACCCGGCTCCCGGCCGGGCAGGAAAGGCTTCGCTTCAGAGCCGTCGGCCAGGACCCCCAGGCCGCCTGGGTCGGGCCCCCACCCCTCTGGAGTCTGCGCCGAATCCGAGTCGTCGGGCCCCCACGTCCCAGGCACGTCCCCCACGCCGTAGGCCGCCGACCAGAGCCCTGGGGGCTCGTTCTCCTCCTCGGCCACCTCCGCCAGGAAGTCCTCGTCGTCTTCCTCCTCGTGGTCCTCTATGTCGTCCGTCCAGAACCAGGCTCCTGAAGGCGACAAAGGCAGGCCAGAAGAGAGAGGTAAGTGAACTTGACAGGAGCCTGTGGCAGGTTCCTGTCCCGAGAAATCAGGGCTTCCGAGACGCCACCAGCAGGACCTTCCTTCAGTCGGACGGGGCACCTCCTTTCACCAAGTGAGCGGTTGCCCATGTCCCACTGCCAGTCCTGAACAGCCGCAAGGCAGGAAAGCCGCCGCCCCCAGCTAGGAACCTGGGGACACGCAGCACATGAAACTGTCCCTCCCAGGAAAGCCAGGGCTCCCGTCCAACATCTCTTCCAGACCGCCGGCTCCCTCCAGGGCTTGCCACCTGCTGAGGAACGGGGCAAACTCTAGGAAGGGGTGCGACCGAAGGTTAAACCCAAGCAGGGATCCTGTGCTGAGAAAACCAGGTGGAGACGCTGGGGCAGTTTTCCCCAAAGCTCCTGGAGAACTCCGCCTCCCTGGCCTTCCTGGAAGACAGCGCAGCCAGCGGCCCTGTCCACAGAAGACCTGCCTTTGTCAGCTCTAAGCTTTTTGTTTTTGTTTTGAGACAAGGGTCTCACTCTGTCACCCAGGCTGGAGTGCAGTGGCTCGATCTTGGCTCACTGCAACCTCCACCTCGTGGGTTCAAGCAATTCTCCCACCTCAGCCTCCCAAGTAGCTGCGATTATGGGCTCAGGCCACCACGCCCGGCTTTTTTTTTTAAAAGCTCACTGCAACCTCCACCTCCCAGGTTCAAGCAATTCTTCTGCCTCAGACTCCTTAGTAGCTGGGATTACAAGCACACAGCACTGCAGCTGGCTAATTTTTGTATTTTTAGTAGAGATGGAGTTTCGCCATGTTGGCCAGGCTGGTCTCGAACTCCTGACCTCAGGTGATCTGCCCACCTCGGCCTCCCAAAGTGCTGGGATTACAGGCGTGACCCACCGCGCCCAGCCTTTTTTTATTTTGTTTTGTTTTTTGAGACGGAATTGAGCTCGTTGCCCAGGCTGGAGTGCAATGGCAGAATCTCAGCCCACCGCAACCTCCACCTCCCGGGTTCAGCAATTCTCCTGCCTCAGTCTCCCGAGTAACTGGGGTTACAGGCGTGCGCCCAGATGATGATGATGATGATGATGATTTTAGTAGAGATGGGGTTTCTCAATGTTGGTCAGGCTAGTCTCAAACTCCTGACCTCAGGTGATCTACCCACCTTGGCCTCCCAAAGTGCTGGGATTACAGGGGTGAGCCACCGTGCCCGGCCTGTCAGCTCTAAGCTTTGCTCAGCTTCCCCCATTCTGCCCCTCTCACACCAAGCTGCACCCCTGCCCTCTCCCTTCAGCCTTACGAGGCACCTGTGCAGGCAGTGAACAACATGTAGATGGAGCTGGCTCGGTCGGGCTCCTGTTGATGGCTCAAACACCTAAGACATCGTGACGCACCCAGGAGGGAACTGGTGTCTATGGAGCAGGCACTAAGTCACGGGACACAGGGATGACACCTGGCCTGCAGCCCCAGATGCTCTAAGGCACCTTCATGGACCCTGCCTGGTGTCTGCCCGACAGTCTCAGCATCTGGAAGGTTCCAGCTCCCACAGCTGGTGTGGAAATCTCCTCCTCACCCCACCTGGGTCCCCTGCCCATTTCAGCCGTCACCTAGCTGGATAAGCCTGGACCACTGAGTGCTGCCCTAGGGGGAAAGTCGGAGCCCAGGAGGTCCCAGTAGGCCTCAGGTAGCCCCTCATGTCGCACGCTGGCCCCTGCCAGGCTGCATGCCCTTGGCACTGCCTCGTCCCACATGCATTCCATATGGGGACCTAGAGCCGCAGGAAAACACAGACCCACACAGGCCTGGCTTCACTGTGAAAAAACAGGCAACATAGAAAAGGGTCAGAAAACGGGTTACTGCATCTTTCACATTTCATGATACTTTATCGGTTTACTATCATAGTAAACGTAAGCTTGAAATAAAAAGGTTTCTTGTCACTAAGTTGAGTCTACCTCGAACTGCCACCCACAGCCACTCCGTGCACAGAGCAGCAAAGAAAAGGCCCGTCCCCATCAGTGGCCACCCTTCCCCGACTGGCAGCCACACTCCC
This sequence comes from Pan troglodytes, assembly GCF_028858775.2. Classification (NCBI taxonomy): domain Eukaryota; kingdom Metazoa; phylum Chordata; class Mammalia; order Primates; family Hominidae; genus Pan; species Pan troglodytes. Next base: position 11,995,846 of record NC_072404.2, read on the forward strand.
CAGGTCTGGGAAGGCTGCTGCACCCCAGCCCTATACCCCAACCCTACAGGATAGGGAGGCTGGCAGAGAGCTCGAAAGGATCTCACCCTGAGGCTCTGATGCAGGTCTTGGGTTTGGAGACCCCTCCAAACGGGGAAGGTTCACGCCTAGGAACAACTATGATTTTGTAGCGGGGTGCATCGGTACCTCAGGAAACAGCCAAGACTCAGCGAGCATTTACTGGATAATAAGCCTCAAAGAACTGGACTTCCAGGCCAAGGGCGGCCTTGCCCACAGAAGTCTCAGCTGCCCAGAGCTGGGAGGCTCCTCCCATCACCTCTCCCTTGATCCTGATCGTAGCAGGGAATCCTCTCACTTGGGGAGGTAGGCAGGAAGCCCCCATCCCAGTGGGATCTGTAGAGAGGGCACCCCCCGCCAGCTCTGGAGCTGGCATGGCCACTTGTCCAACAACTGGGACAAGGGTGGGCCACACTCCAGCATATGGCATGGTGACAGGCCACCATTGACACCGAGTGCAGGAGGGGAAGGACATCCAAGTCCCTGGGGAGTCTGAGCGGGCTGCACTATAAGGGGAGCTCCCAGGAAGTAGCAGGGCCCCTGGGAAGGGTCCCAGAGGGAGACCAGCCTGCCCCAGGCCAGGCTCTGTCAAAGTCGATGGGAACATCCTTGAGTGAGGGTGTTCAGCCAACAGGGCTCCAGGGACAAGGCCCCGAGGGCGTTTGCTGGCTCTCAGATCCAAAGCCCTCTTCCAGATCTAAGTCAGGCCTCATCACAGCTCAACTCATCAGACCCAAGCCGGGGCGACAGGAGGCTGACTAGGAGGGGCTGGTGCATGTTTCTCAACAGCTGGAGGGCACTGGGGCAGGAACCATGCGACAGCCGCCCAGGGTACCCAACACACCTGCTTCCTCCAGAACCCAGGGGACAGCAGAGGAGAGGAGACCCTGGGACTGACGGTCCCTCTCCCCTGCACCTCATGTTTAGGCCTAAGGACTCTGACCTAGCAACATGCAGCTAGGCTTCCGGAAGAGGGACCACAAGGGCTCAGTGATAAAAAGGAGAGGCCGATCAGAGGCTCAAAGTCAGCTGTCTAGGGAGGGAGAAGCTTCCAGAGTATGGCCACAAGAACCTTCACGGCCCATGTCCTGAACTGGGAACACTAAGACCCCCCCCCCCCCCCATCCAGCGGCAGGTGACAGGAGCTGATGGAGAGGGAGACCACCCCAGCAGGCTGGGTGCAAGGGAATGAATGAAAGGCCTCAGGGCTGGGGCTGGGGCTGTCACAGGAACGATCCCCCCACCTCCCTCCACAGGCATCAGCACCAGGCACAGCTGCTCCCTAGCATGAGTGGCGTCTTTAGAGGCTTCCCCTTTGAACCTTAATGCTGAGATGTTCCTCAAGGGCTCACTACTCCCCTGTGCCCGCAGCAACCCTCCTGCAGGCTGAAGCCCCACATCTGCTCAGTTCCACCAGGACGGCAGGGGCCAGGCCGGGATGCTACACCTTCTCTCCCTTGGCTTCACCTCAAAAGGCAGCTGGGGGACCCGGGCTCTGTCTGGGTGTGAATTCCACTCCTATGACGCACTGGCCATAGGACCTTGGGCAAGGCCTTAAATCTGAGTTTTCCCATCTGTAAAATGGGTTGATAACAGCACCTGCAATCCACTTGGTGGGACTGCTGCCAGGATGAAATGCACATCCGTAAACACCTGCGATGCGGCTGCAGCAGCACCTCCACTGCTCCCTGGGTCAGGTGGCGCTGCTGCCACCACAGGTCCCTGCAGATGCCAAGGCCCCCTGCTGTCCATCCCATGCTTTCTGTTGGTCATTGCTCAAGTTGTCCCCCAAATGTCAGGCGATGCTCCTTTCCTGCCATCAGGCCCTGGTGGCCACAGATCCCCACCAAGGCCTTTGCTCTTGAGGCTGGGCCACAGTCCCTAATCCTAGATAGGCCCCTGGCCAGCCCTGTGCCCCGGGGGCAGGCTGCCTCCTGGACTGGACAGGAGGGGTGGGGCACCCTCCAGCCCACACTAGTGCCCTCCTGCTCACCAGTGGCTGGTGCAGTGCCAAGGCCCTCAGGCCCTGGATGCACAAAGGTCCCTACACCTGGGAGGGTGCTCATGGGCATCACCAAAGCCGGGCATTTACCCAGAATCCCACCAACACAACTGCAGGCTCTCCAGCTTCTGTCCCCAGGCCCTGGTTTAACTGTGTGGGAGGCAGTGGTAATCCCAGGGGCCAACCAATGTCCCCAGCAGCACAGCCCCCAGAACAGTCTGGTAAGTGCCCTGCCCTGGGCACAGGGTGGGGGTCCTACATAGGACACTAATCACAGTGGCTGTGGGGAAGACAGTGGCCCCACAGCCACATGCCTGACCCAGAAGACACGGTCCCAACCTGCCATGGGACCCCACACACATCTCACATCACTGAGGGATGCTGCTCAGTGTAGCCCACACACACCACCCATGGCACCAGGCCGCCACCATCTACAACTCCCACTCCTGGGCAACCTCTGCCCATCTCGGAGTCTGGAACCTGCTCTCCAGGCCCAACCTGACCTGGGCCCCACGGCGAGTCCACGGAGTTGGCTGACTGAACAGCGCCACTTCTCTCCCTCTGACAACCCATCCGCTGGGGCCTGGCCTGGAGTGCAGGCTGTGGAAGTCAGTTCCGAGTGAAGCCAACACTGCTCCCTCCCCTCACCCGGCCAGTGCAACTTTCTCCATTCAGACACAAACTCCAGATGGCCTTAGGGAGAGCTTCTCTCACGGGGGACAGTCGCAAAGGGAGGAGGTGGACAAGGGTGACACGCCCAAGTTCATAGGCATTAGCAGTGCTCCCTTCTGCAAACTGTCAGGGAGATGAGGGTGGCACTGGCCCCACACATTGGTGCTTGGGGGAGGCGGGCTCTCGGGCGCAGCTTCTGCACTGGCATCTGAACCAGCTGCATGGCCTTGGCCAGGCTGCCAGGTCTGTAAGGAGGGGCCTCTCTGAGGACAGGCACTGGGCCTGCCCCTCACCGGGGCAGGTGACCTCAGAAGGGCCAGTCTGCAGTGGCTGAGGGGGTCCATCTCGGAGGGTGGAAAGGCAGTCCCACAAGTACAGGGCTGGCCCGCCAGGCCAATGCCACTGGCAGGCACCCACAGCCACAATTTTCTCCAGGCACATTCTTGCTCTAGTGCAGACCAGAGCCGGCAGAAAACAGGGTTCAACCAGGGCGGGGATCTAAGCCAGGTAAGGAGAAAGGCAGGGCAAGGGAGGGTCTGGAGCATGGCTGAAGGGCAGGTGGGGGCTTCAGCAGCCCTCAGGAGGGGTGGGTCCTGATCAGGGCAGTGCCAGAGCCCAGATGTCATGTGTGGCCCAACTCATCAAGGAGCCCAAGAGAGGGACATACTTGGCTCTTGCAAGACTCCAGTCTAGAAACAAACTCTGTCAGCCTGGGCACAGGCAGCCTCTGTCCTGCCCCAGCGATCTCAACCAGCTCAGCTGACCAGAAATGAATGCAGGGGAGGCAGGGAGCACTGGGGGAGGCGGGGAGCATCAGGGGAGGGTAGCCACTCAGTACACAGGCTATGGATCACATTTCAGAGACTGACTTTACACACCCACTCAGGGCCGGGGGGCATCCCAGGCCTGCCAGCCCCAACACGACGACCATCCGCAGGGGATGCAGGAGGCACTGGCCCAGCCAGCCCCTCAGGTAGCTCTCAAACCCCAGCCAGGTGCACAGGCCACAAGGGTACTGTTGCCCGGGCTGAAAGGGAACCACTCAGGCTCAAGCCTGCACAAGGCTCTACCCCTAACCCTCCAGGAGGCACAGAGAACAGGAGCACAAGTAGACCACACGCTGAGGGACGGGCCCCGCAGGTCTGTGTCCCCTTCTCTTCCTGAGAGCGTCATCCACATCCCAGACTCATCCTGGGGGCAGCAGTGATCTTTCTTGCCAACCAGAGCCCTCCTGACTGAAACCTGGGGAATATTCCAAGAGGGTCCCCAAGTGTCTGGAGAATGGCGGCAGGAAGGGCCTCCTACAATGACACAGAGGAGGGACTGGCAGGCCTCAATGATAGTTCAGCTCTGTGTCCCCACCCAAACCTTATCTCCAATTGTAATCCGCATGTGTCGTGTCAAGGGAGGGACCTGGTGGGAGGTGATCAGATCATGGGGGCCGTTTCCCCCATGCTGTTCTCATGATAGTGAGGGAGTTCTCACGAGATCTGATTTTTTTTTTTTTTTTTTTGAGATGGCGTCTCACTCTGTCGCCCAGGCTGCAATGCAGTGGCGCAGTCTTGGCCCACTGCAACCTCCACCTCCCGGGTTCAAGTGATTCTTCTGCCTCAGCCTCCCAAGTAGCTGGGACTACAGGTGCGCACCACCACACCCAGCTAATTTTTGTATTTTTAGTAGAGATGGGGTTTCACCATATTGCCTAGACTGGTCTTGAACTCCTGACCTCGTGATCTGCCCACCTTGGCCTCCCAAAGTGCTGGGATTACAGGCATGAGACACCGCACCTAGCCTATTTTTTTTTTATTTCTTTTTTAATTTTTGAGACAGAGGCTCACTTTGTCACCCAGGCCGGAGTGCAGTGGTACAACCTCGGCTCACTACAACCTCTGCCTCCCGGGTTCAAGCCATTCTCCTGCCACAGCCTCCCGAGTAGCTTGGACTACAGGCACACGCCACCACACCCAGCTAATTTTTGTATTTTTAGTAGTGACGGGGTTTTGCCATGTTGGTCAGGCTGGTCTCAAACTCCTGACCTCGAGTGATCTGTCCACCTCAGCCTCCCAAAGTGCTAGGATTATAGGCATGAGCCACCGCACCCAGCTTGTATTTTCATTTGAAAACACATCTATGAAGTGCTCCAAATCTACCCATTGCCCCTCCTAACTGGCATCACCTAGCCCCAAACCAGACACCTGTGGGGCAGGGGCCTCTGCAGAGCTCTCTGACGCTAGGAGCCCCTCAGACACCACTAAGGACCTCCACGCAACTGACAATGTGGCGTCCCCCAGTGGGAACCTGAGTTGAGTTCAGTTTCTTCAGATGAATAAAGGGGGCCTTAGAGTTGAAGGAGCAGAGCCAGAGCTGGGCCTGAGGCTTTCAGGGAAATTCACCACCCTGAACACCTTCTGCACCCATCACTCCAAAACCTCCTCTCCAGAATGCCCCAACCTGCCCATCCCGGTCAGAGTCCTGCCCATGGTGCTCCAGGGAGAGCAAGGGAGACTGGGGGGAGCCTTTTCCCAGACATGGCCAAGTGGGCGGAGAAGCAGGAGGACCGGCTAGCGCTGTGCCATCAGAAAGGCCTCCGCAATGGTGTGCTGGGCTCCTGGGTCTGCCCTGGCTCAGCCGACCACCTGACAGCTGGCCCCTCACATGCAAAGAAATTCACAGGCTCCAGCGCAGGGCAGGGTATCATTTTTAAAGGTTCCTAGGAGGAGCCTCTAGGTTCTCTAAGGACCTTACAGCCCTCGGACCTTTCTGGAACTTGAACCACCAGGAGCCAGGCGGCAAAGGCAGAGGCGCAGTCAGAGGCACCAGGTACCAGGTCTGCAGAGAGCGCAGTGAAGGCCAAAGTTTGACAACAGCTCCAAGAAGCTATCGGCACAAACCACGAAATTCCATCCACGCTCACCTGTGTAGACGCCAGTGACGATGTCTCCTTCCTCAGGTCGGGGGCTATCTGGGACCCAAGGTTCTTCCCCTTGTTCCAGCCGGAAGATCAGATCGGGCTTGGGAATTGGGTATCCTGCCAGGAGAACAGACGGCGGCTGCAGGCGGCTCCCGTGGGCCCTCCCCTGCCCTGCAGCCCGTGCTGTGCCACCGCTCAGTGCCCCTCCACCTCCGTCTTCCCAGCACCAGCCCTCCCACACCCCTGCTCTGGAGGGTCCAGGCGGTCCCTTCCCTCTGAACCTTTCCCTGTCCTCCCCTGCCCTCCTCCCACCAAGCCCCCCCAACACCTTCACCTGCAAGATGCCCACAACCCTCCTCCTCCCTCGCCTTCCGCCTCACCCCTGGAGGCTTCAGGGGCCATGCAGCAGACACCAGAGACAGACAGCCTCCACAGATGTGTCACCTGGCTCAGGGTGCTGCCTGGCCAGTGACATCCCCCGCCCCACCCAGGGGCCATGGGGTCCTAGGGCTTCCCTGGGAGGTGGGCTGGGCCCAGCATCCACCTTTGGAAAGACCCTGGGATTTGAAAAGCGCCCCGTCAGACAGCTAAGACCCTGGCAGCCATCACACCAGGCTGCCTCTTGGGGACAAAGGGTCCCGTCCTTACCCAAGGACACGAGAATCCCATAGTTCTCCTGCATGACTTCCTGGTAGAGGCCCCGCTGGTCTGCTTCCAGCCTTTCCCACTCCTCCAGGGAGAAGTACACAGCCACATCTTCAAACGTCACCAGCCCCTGGGGAAACAGAGCCTCAGGTGAGAGGCTGAGGGAGCCCTTTACAAAGAGCCACGGAAGATTGAGGCCACTGAGGCTCTCCAGCATGGGTGTCAGGGGACACAGATGCCCAGATGGCACTGAGGGCTTTCAGGCCTTGCCACAGCCCTGGAAAGCAAGGACCAGATCCCAGCCAGAGAATGGGGACTCAAGCTCAAAGACGGTGAACGACCCAGCTCATACGGCAGAGCTGTGGCTCAAGCAGAGGCCAGGAGACAAGGAGCCCCGCCCCCAGTCCCCCTCTTCATGCAGTCTGGCTCAAGCCAGTGCAATGGCCATGTCAGCCATGGAGGGCCCACACCCGAGTGGACAAGCAGCAGCAACTAAACCGAGCGTGGGCACTGGTGCCTGACCTGACTGGGCAGCAGGAACCCGGACCCTGGACATGTGACAGGCACTCCAGGTGAGGGGAGGGCCAGCCTTGGGGGAGAGCCAGGCCTCTGAAGTCGCTGTGCACAGTGCGGTTGAGTGGGTGGCAGCCAAAGCAATCAGGACAACCCAACGCCCAGGAAAGCAGGACCACACCCCCGGGCTTGGGGCTGGACACCCAGCCGCTTCCTGTGGCCCCTCCCAGCTCAGGGCCTGGGCCTGGTCCGGGGACTCCAGTGCCATGGCCGCTGCCAACAGACGCCTCCAAACAGCAGGTGCCGAGGCCCCGGGGAAACCCTGCCCGGGTTACCCAAGCCCCAAACGGAGAGGGCGGCTCACCTGACACCCAGCCGTCAGCAAATCATCCTCGTCCTCATCCTCCTCCTCCTCTTCCTCCTCCTCCAGGTCCTCATCCCTAGGAGTGGCTGGAGCCCGGGAGGCCTGCAGGCCTGTGGGGAGAGATCTCTTAGGGCCAGCTGCCCTGAGCCCCCAGCCTGCAGGGCCAGGAGCCCTGGCAACACCCTCATTGCAAAGCTGGGTTTCAGCTCCACCCTGTCGGCCCAAGAGCCCTCCTGGCTTGACCAGGTCCCTGGCCTGGCCCACCTCAGCCCCGTTCATCTCCTCCCCAAGGCTGGCTGCTTTTCTTACCCTTTTCCTGAAGAACTGGGGACTTGGCATCACCACCACGGCTAAGTCGCTCCTGGGTCCCCAACGCCGGACACTGCTCCTCTGCCAGCACCTCCTTCACATCCTCCTCCTCCACGTCCGCCTCCACCTCCACCTCGGCCACCGCCTCCACCTGCGCATCCTGCACTACCTCTGCCACACCCTCCTCCTCCTCCTCCACCACCACTATCTCCTCCTCCTCTTCTTCCACCTCCTGCACCTCTTCCCCCTTTTCCTCCTCCTCCTCCTCTTCTTCCTGGTCAGGGTCGCACTCTGACCCGTCCTCTGCCCGCTCCAGCTGGTCAGCTGGGGAGTCGGGAGTCGTGTGGAGCGCCGCCATCCTCCCTGGGAGCGAGCCTCCACGTGGCCTGAAATGCAGATGGACGCCAGTGACGGGCTGCTCTCAGCACACCACACGGTCCCCTCACAGGGTCTCCCGCAGCCTGGCGGGGGCGAGGGGAGCAGGATTTACTCCTGTTATGTAGTTGAAGGCAATGGAGATGAGGGAGGACCGGGCCTTCCCACGATCTTACCCTGCACCACCAAGACATTCTGTACCCAGAAAGGCTGCCCCAAGAGCCCCTCCGCGTGACCCCTGGGATGCCAGTCTCAGCTCCTTTTCACCAAGAACTACGTGCCTGGTGTGAACTGCTGCTCTTTCCTGGAGTAAATCAGGCATTTATCCCAGTCTTTATCCACAAGGAAGCATCACACAGCCCGAGGGTGGCCCATGTTTAGCCAGAAGGAAAAGCCCACCTGATACCCAGGACAAAGAGACGCTTACCTGGTCCTCAACACACATGAACCAGGCCAGCAGGGAACGCCAAGAGGTCTCAGCACAGACAGGATGCAGGCACTTGCAAGGCACGACGGGGCTGGGAGGAGAGACAGGTGCCAGGAAGCCGGCAGGTCAGGCTCCTTCCTGCAGGACATGGGAGAGTGGGGGCTGTGAGCCAGCATCACCCTCATGTGCCCTCAGCCCTCGCTCTGTGAAAAGCGCAGTGCATGGTGGACACACGGCTCATCGCCAGACCATCAGGAGGACAGGAAATGCCTGTGACATTTCAAGTTTGGGGATCAGAGACTCTTAAGGGCTGACTTACCAAAGCCCTAGAGGCTACAGTGTCCTACTCTCTCACTGACATCAGTAACAGCTCAGCCCAGAAGCTCAGGGGAGAGGCAGCCACACTGACACAGGGTCCAGGGTCCAGGGCCATGGACACAGCAGGATGGGAGCTGCTGGCCCTGGGACCCCTTGCCCCTCCCCACTGCTAGTGTCCTTCACTAGCCCCTGTGGGGTCCCAAGGGCACGGCAGAGTCACAGCGTTGATGAGTCCATTTCTGTGGCTCCTTTCTGGGTATAAACCTGAGACCGGGCCCATTACCCAGGACACACACCATCAGTGTCTCTGGCCTGAACAGGGCCATTTCCAAAGCAAGCCAAGCCCAGAATCCAGGGGGAGAGACCATGAGCCCCAGAAGCACCCTGGAGTGTCAGGCCACTTGGCCACACAGAGCACTGGGCCCACCCTAGCTCATCCAGCTCGAGCAGTGGACAGTGTCTGCCACAGAACTCCTAAAACAAGACTGAGTGGCCTTCACGAGAACAGTCCAGACCACCACGCCTGGTGTTCTTACGGACACAGGAGAAAGCTGCTCCGTGATTAGCTCTCCCTCCATAACCCATCACTTCTCTATCAGTTAGGCAGCTGTTAGGCCATTTCTGCATTGCTGTGAAGGAATACCTGAGGCTGAGTAAGTGGCAAAGAAAAAAGGTTTCATTCACTCACAGTTCAACAGGCTGCACCAACATGGCGCCGGCATCTGTTTCTGGGGAGGGCCTCAGGAAGCTTCCACTCATGGAGGGAGGCAAAGGGGCAGCAAGAGAGAGGGAGGAAGCCCCACTCTTTTAAAACAACCAGATCTCTTGTGAACTGAGAACTCCCTTATCACCAAGGGGACGGTGCTAGACCATTCATGAGGGATCCGCCTCCATGGGCCAATCCCCTCCCACCAGGCCCACCTCCAACACTGGAAATCACCTCCCAGCAGGCCCGCCTCCAGCACTGGAAATCATGCTTCAGCCTGAGACTGGAAGGGGACTGATGGAGCCTGGATGTTTGTCCCCGCCCAGATCTCACGCTGAACCGTAATCCCCAATGCTAGAGGCGGGGCCTGGTGGGAGGTGACTGGATCATGGGGGTGGGTCCCTCCTGAATCTTGGGTCATCCCCTTGGAGACAGTGAGTAATGAGTTCACAGGACATCTGGTCGTCTTTAAAAGTGTGTGGCGCCTCCCCACTCACTCTCTCTTGCTTGTTCCTGTTTTCGCCATGTGACATACCTACTCCCCCTCACCGTCCACCATGATTAAAGGCTTCCTGAGGCCCCCTAGAAGCCAGGCAGATGCCAGCACCATGCTTCCTGTACAGCCTGCAGAACCATGCGCCAGTCTCACCTCTTCTTTATAAATGACCCAGTCTCAGGTATTTCTTTACAGCAATGCGAGAACAGCCTGACACCTGGACAAACACCCAAACCATAGCAGCCGCGCGTACTCATTTCCTGAACTGCTTTGAGCAGTTGCTTTAAAATCCACACTTTAATAGCCAGGAAGCTCTGAGCATTCACACAGGCCCACCCAAGTCAAAGGCTGGGACACACAGGCATCCAGAAGCCACCTCTGTCCCGAAGGTCACACGTGCCCCCTGACTGGCTCCAGCCCCCTTTCTAGTTTCAGAATCACTGACCCCCAAAGACTCAAGTCACAGAACTATGCCTGGGAGCGCCACCCCAACCTCCAGCCTCTCCCAGAAGCCAACCTTCTCAGTGTCCACAGCTCTTTGGCGTGTGAAGATGCCCAAAGTGTCGAAATCCATGTGCCGCGTGTTATGCCAGCCACCTCCAGGAGGACGCGGCCCTGCCCAGCACTCAGGGCGCTGGGTACACTCAGCAACGGTTTCCCAACTGCCACCCACTTGAGGCCCAGAGGAGGGCTTTTCTCTTTCAAGCCTCAGGCCGCAGATTCAGGCTGGGCCTAGGTGCCATGCCAAGCTCAGTAGAGCTGTCTCCTGCCTGGCCACCACCTGAAGCAGCAACTTTAAACTCCCAGAGCCAGGCCGCCATATACGAAGACACAACGGAAGAACACTTCACAGCTTTGGAATAAAGTGGCTGCATGTTCGTCTCATCTCAGGCCGTGTGTGTGTTATTCCCCATCCCCAGAACTCTCTTCCCCTTTTCCTGGGTGGTCTTCTGAGGCAGCCCCCTGGGCCCCAGTGGGTGACACAGTTCCCTGTAATTCTTCCCTCACAGCACTCACCACATCTTAAAAATACACTTATGAGACTGTCTTATCATCTCTCTCCCTGAGTACAGCCAGCTCCCGGGCGGCAGAAGCTCCCTTTGCTCATGTCTGAATACCCCTCACACCAGCACTTAAGAAGCATTCAAATACTTACTAAAAGAATGTCTAAAGTCGCCAGCCAATGTGATGGACACAGGATTTTTCAAACTCAGCGTTTTGGCCCCACTGTCCTGTTCCAGAACAGGCTGACCACTGCTGGGGGTAGGGGGTTGGGGGGACCCTTGGAATTGGAACTCACCCCAGAAGCAGTGGAGAGTCTCTCCCTCCAAAGAGGACACTGAGTTCTTTCTCCCAAGAAGTCCACCCACGGACGACCAGAGAAGGTGGAGGACCAGCTCCTACAGAGGTGAGCAGCACAGCCACACATCGTCCCCAACCCAAGACTCAGGACATAATGGTTTGAAAAACGGACCTCAGCAGTCCGGGCAGAGTTTAGATTCCAGCAACTCGCCCTGGGTTATCTCTGCCTCCCCCAGGCCTGCACTCTTGCCCTCTTCTTGCCAGCCTGCCAGTCCACTGTAAACACTGCTCACTTCTCCCTCGGCATCCAACTCTGGGTCAGAGGCCACGGGGGGCCTCATCAGCATCAATCCCAAACCAGAGGCCACAGGGAGCTTCACCAACGTCATCCCAAACCCTCATTTCTCAAACTCCCCACCTCAGGTGATCCACCCGCCTCGACCTCACAAAGTGCTGGGATTACAGGCGTGAGCCACCTCACCCGGCCCCAAACCCTCATTTCTACTAGGGCCCTGCACTCTAGGATACAGTGCTGCAGCCAACATTTAGAATGGGAGGTGACAAAGTATCTCCCAAGAGGAGAAGGGAGCGAGGCAAGGGCAGGAAGAAGAGGCAAAGCTTGAAAGTTGGTAGAAACTCCTCACAAAAGCTCCAAAGCCAGGGAAACCCAACTCAGAGAGCGGGAGATGTGGGGGTGTGCTTGTTAGTCTAGCCCCCTTCATTCCCTCTGGGTGGCCCCCGCTGCCCTCAGAGCCCTTCGGGTCTTCATGCCCTCCTGAAGGACTTCCTTCCCCGACCACCACAGTCCTCACTGTCTGTCCTCGGATTCTGGATCCCCCTACTTTCCTGGGTTTGCTCCTGGTGCAGGTTATTTCCACGGGGGCCATCTCAGGTTCCCCAGGGTAGCCCCCTCACCACCCCACCCGGCTCCCCAGACCTGCCCACACTTGTTGAACCAAACCAAGCACCGAGGTCTCCCCACACAAGCAGAGCTGGGGGCCTGATCCTCCTGGTACCTGCACTTCCTCTTGCCCATCGGGTCCTCGACCAAAGCCCAGCCCCTTTCCTACCTCTGCTGCCACGCGGGACAGCCCAGACCCCATCCAATCCCAGGGATGGGTGTCCCTACCCACCTGCCGGCAGCAGAAGACAGCCGAGCAGCCCACCGGGGCTCCTTCTGCAGATGAGGGAAAGCCCGGATAAGGCCCCCAAGGTCACAAAGCGGGCTCCTGGGGCGACGAGCCGAGCGCCTCCCGCCCCCCAGGGGGCGTCCGGAGCCGCCTCCTCCTGCAGAGACCTAGACGATGACAGCCCCTCCTGGATGGGTGTGTCCTGGGGGCGGCCGCGGCCCAGCCCCTGCCGCTGCGTCCGAGAAGGCGTGGGCGGGCACCCCGAGGTGTCACGCGTGGCCTCCCGGGCCTGCCCCCTCCGCCTCCTGCCCGGACCGGCCCCGGGGGTCGGCAACGCGCAGGCCCGGACGGGGGTCCGGGAGGCGGGGGCGCTGCCGCGGAAGTCCCTACCCGCGTTCCGCTCCGACCCTGCAGGCCCCGGCCCCGCCGCCTCCCCGCGGCCTCCCCGCGCCGGGCGTCGAGGGCCAGCCCGGCCCCGCCGCCGCCGCCGCCCCCGAGCGCAAGCCCGGCCCGCCCGCACCTGCCGCCCGCGCCGCCGCCCACCGGCCCCGCGAGACCCACTCACCGCGCGGGCCGGGCTGGCCGAGCCACGGGCCGGACGCCGGGGCCGGGGCCTGCGGGCCGGCGGCGGGCCCCGCGCTACACAAAGTGACGGCCCGGGAGCTGCGCGACGGCGGCGCGTGGGCACCGGAAGTACCGCCGGCCAGCCCCGCCCCGCCCGCGCCCGCGGGGGGAGGAACTTCCGGTCACGCGGGGGCAGCGGCGCGGAGCGGGGAAGCGCGGGTTGCGGGGGTTTGCCCAGCTGGGCCTCGGGCCGGGGCGAGGACGGGGCGTGCGGGGAGGGGACGGGAGCGCCCTCGACACTCGTGGGGCGCCCACAACCTCGCCCCGCTCCTGGACACCCTGGCCAGGTCTCGGAGGTGACCCCGAGGTCCCGCCGCTGCGACCACCGCCTTCCCCGAACCCCAGCCCGGCCTCGTTCATCGGGGCGCCCGCTGAGGACCAGGCCCCGCGCTGGGCCCCCTCCGCCAGTCCACGGGGCCTGCCCGGGACCCCAGGATGGTGGAGGGAGGAGGCGACCCCTGTGGTGGGGAGGGGGCCAGGTGTCCACGCCTCCACCAGATCCCCGGGCCCGCGCGGGGTGAACGTCTTGTGGGTGGGGAGGGAGGAGGGACGGGCGGGGTGAACGTCTTACGGGTGGACTGTGGCGGTTGAGTGCAGGAGGAGACTGGGGTTGTGGAGCCCGCACTTGGAGGGACATGGGGTCACGGGCAGGGAAGCGATGTCCAGGCAGAGGGAATGGCCAGTGTGGGGGCAGAAGTGACAGGCGACCCCAGGAACCCAGGGAGGGGTCGGTGCGCTCAGCGGCCACCCCCAGACCCCCACCCACAAGCCTGTCTGCACCTGCTCCCAAGAGGTGCAGCTGGGGTGTCAGGATGAGCTCTGGCATTGGTGGAGTCCAGGGTCTGTCTTCCGCCTGGAATGGTGTGGCCTAGGCTCCTTCCCCAGCTCCCAGCCCGCCTGCACCATTGTTCTTGGTGCTTTTCTGTGGGGACCCCAGGCCTGACTGGGCAAGAGATAGAGGACTCGGCCAGGCACGGTGTCTGTACTCCTAGCACTTTGGGAGGTCTTGGCGGGCGGATCACGAGGTCAGGAGTTCGAGACTAGCTTGGCTAACATGGTGGGTGAAACCCCATCTCTACTAAAAATACAAAAATTAGCCGGCCGTGGTAGCGCACCCCTGTAGTCCCAGCTGCTTGGGAGGCTGAGGCAGGAGAATCGTTTGAAGCCGGGAGGCAGAGGGTGCAGTGAGCCGAGATCACACCACTGCACTCCAGCCTGGGCGACAAGGTGAGACTCTGTCTCAAAATAATAATAATAAGATAGAGGAGGACTCAAACCTTAGTCCCACAGAGGGGTGCAGCCCCAACCCCTTGAATCAGACCCTCACAGTGATGTCGCTTGGCTCTTGGTGTTTTAAAATGTCTTAAAGTTAATATAATAACATTTTAAAATAAGGAGTCCCATTCTTGTTTAAAAAATAAAATTGAAAAATCAGGTTCTAATGCGGGGTCTCACACCTATAAATTAAGCACTCTGGAGGGCCGAGGCGGGTCACACCTGTAATCCCAGCACTTTGGGAAAACAAGGTGGGAGGATTGCTTGAGCCCAGGAGGTCGAGGCTGCAGTGAGCTATGATTGCACCACTCCACTCCAGCCTGGGCAACAGATTGAAACCCTGTCTCTAATAATAAATAAAATCTGAAAAATCAGAAGTTCTGGCAACACAAGGCCCCTGGTTTGCAGGGCACCAGCCAGTAGGGCCTGAGAAGTAACCAGCTTCTGTGGGTGGGACTGAGCGTGGCCATGGTCCTCAGTGCCCACCACTCCCTGTCCCTTTCCTCCAGGCCCACATCTGAATGACACTGCCTGACTCTCCTGTGGGTATCTCTTAGAACCCCTAATCCCTAGATTAGACCCTTCCCCACCCTACCTGATCCGTCAGGTTCAGTAGGAAGGTGCAATTGCCCCCAGGCAGCTCCCAGGAAGGGCTCTGACTGTAGGACAATTAACAATTGACCAAAAGCAGTGTCACCAGGTGATGTGGTTTGGCTGTGTCCCCACTGAAATCTCGTCTTGAATTGGAGTTCTCATGATCCCCACATGTTGTGGAAGGGACCCGGTGGGAGGTAATTAAATCATGGGGGCAGTTCGCCTCATGCTGTTCTCATGTTAGTGAGTTCTCATGAGATCTGATGGTTTTGTAAGGGGCTTTTCCGCTTTGCTCCACACTTCTCCTTCCTGCCATCATGTGAAGAAGGAAGTGTTTGCTTCCCCTTCCACCATGATTGTAAGTTTCCTGAGGCCTCCCCAGTCATGCGGAACTGTGAGTCAGTTTTTGGTGGTGGTGGTGGTTGGTGGTGGTTGGTGGTGGTGGTGGTGGTTTGTTTTGTTTTTGTTTTTTTCTTGAGATGGAGTCTCGCACTCTGTTGCCCAGGCTGGAGTGTATTGGCACAATCTCTGCTCACTGCAACGTCAACCTCCCAGGTTCAAGTGATTCTCCTGCCTCAGCCTCCCAAGTAGCTGGGATTACAGGTGTGCACTACCACGCCTGGCTAATTTTTGTATTTTTAGTTGAGATGGGGTTTCACCATGTTGGTCAGGCTGGTCTCAAACTCCTGACCTCGTGATCTGCCCACCTTGGCCTCCCAAAGTGCTGGGATTACAGGCGTGAGCCACTGTGAGTTAAACCTCTTTCCTTTTATAAGTTTCCCGGTCTTGGGCAGTTCTTTACAGCAGCATGAAAATGGACTAATACACCAGGGAAGCAGCTGGAATGTGAAGGCACCAGGCCTTTGCCACCCTTAGCCCTGCAGGAGCAGGAAAGGGCAGGATGTTGTCAGGCCTGGAGGGAGGTGGAGATATAAAGATGGGGACACTGTGGGCACTGTGATTATGGAGGGACAGTGTGGCAAGGAGAGAGTACCCCAACCCTCCCCTCCTGCACCCTATCACTTCCCAGTGCTGCCCGTTGCCCAAAACCACCTGTAATGTGGACAGCAAGGGACCCCAGAAGAGGAGTGTGTATAATAGAGTCAGCAGCTCCATCCCAGCCTTAGATCCCTCCACCCTGTCAGGCAGGGACCCCGAATCACCCCAGCATCTCCTCAGATCTCCTCTTGGCCTGTCCTCACCTGATACCTAATCCAAGACTCAATTTCTTCCTCTCCCTCGTCCACAGATAATTTTCCTTTTCCTTTCCTTTCTTTCCTTCTTTCTTTCCCTTCCTTCCTTTCTTCCTTCCCTTTTCTTCCTTTCCCTTTCCTTTTTAGGAAAGGAAAGGGCGTGAGCCACCTCACCGGGCCCTACGAGTGATTTTTGCTTCTTGCTCCAACAGCGCTGCTGAGGGGCTGAGGAGACGGAGAGGAGACGAAGGAAGCTGGTGGGGCTTATGTGTCCTTGGCCTTGGGGAGATGCTAGACCAGGCCTGGGCCACCTGAGGATGCCTCTGACCTGAGGACAATTGGTTTTCATAAACTGTAGTTTAGTTGGACCTTCTTGTCACTCACTACTGAACTCAGTCTTGATAGATTTCCCTAGACTCATTTGAAGAAGGAAATAATTAAAAAGCAGGCCAGGATTGGCCCATGCCTGTAGTCCCAGCACTTTGGAAGGCTGAGGCAGGAGGAAAGCTTAAGGCCAGGAGTTTGAGAGCAGCCTGGGCAACATAGCAAGACCCTGTCGCTACACAACATTTTTAAAAATTAGCTGGGTGCAGTGGCTCACGCCTGGAATCCCAGCACTTTGGGAAGCCGAAGCAGGAAGATAGCTTGAGCCCAGGAGTTCAAGACCAGCCTGGGCAACATAGTGAAACCCTGACTCTACTAAAAATTTAAAAATTAGTTGGGTGTGGTGGTGCATGCCTGTAGTCCCAGCTACTCAGGAGGCTGTGGTGAGAGGATTGCTTGAGCCCAAGAGGTTGAGGCTGCAATGAACTATGTTCACATCACTGCACTCCAGCCTGGGTGACAGAGGAAAACTGTGTCTCAAAAATAAAATAAAATAGGCCAGGCACGGTGGCTCATGCCTGTAATCCCAGCACTTTGGGAGGCTGAGGCGGATGGATCACGAGATCAGGAGATGGAGACCATCCTGGCTAACACGGTGAAAACCCGTCTGTACTGAAAATACAAAAAATTAGCCAGGCATGGTGGTGGGCACCTGGAGTCCCAGCTACTCGGGAGGCTGAGGCAGGAGAATGGCGTGAACCTGGGAGGCGGAGCTTGCAGTGAGCCGAGATTGTGCCATCGCACTCCAGCCTGGGTGACAGAGCAAAATTCTGTCTCAAAAAAATAATAATAAAATAAAATAAAATAGCTGGGTGCAGTGGCTCACACCTGTAATCCCAGCACTTTGGGAGGCCGAGGCAGGTGGATCACCTAAGGTCAGGAGTTCAAGTCCAGCCTAGCTAACATGGTGAAACCCTGTTGCTACTAAAAATACAAAAATTAGGGGCCAGGCGCAGTGGCTCACACCTGTAATCCCAGCACTTGGGGAGGCCAAGGTGGGCGGATCATCTGAGGTCCGGATTTCAAGACCAGCCTGACCAACATGCAGAAACCCTGTCTCTACTAAAAATATAAAATTAGCCAGGTGTGGTGGCACACACCTGTAATCCCAGCTACTCGGGAGGCTGAGGCAGGAGAATCGCTTGAACCCGGGAGGCAGAGGTTGCAGTGAGCCGAGATTGTGTCATTACACTCCAGCCTGAGTGACAGAGTGAGACTCCATCTCAAAAATTAAATAATGTGGGGCGCAGTAGCTCATGCCTGTAATCCCAGCACTTTGGGAGGCCAAGGCCGGTGGATCACCTGAGGTCAGGAGTTGAAAACCAGCCTGACCAACATGGTGAAACCCCGTCTCTACTAAAAAAAAAATACAAAAATTTAGCTGGGCGTGGTGGTGGGTGCCTGTAATCCCAGCTACTCAGGAGGCTGAGGCGGGAGAATCGCTTGAACCCGGGAGGCGGAGGTTGCAGTGAGCCGAGATCGCGCCCCTGCACTCCAGTATGGGCAACAGAGTGAGACTCCGTCTCAAAAAAAAAAAAAGTAAATCATACCCTTTTTGCACTAGTACAATTCCATGTCAGTCATCTATCTATGAGCGGTTGGTGGGGTTGGGGCTGGGGGAATATCCAAGCATACTCATGAAACAGTTCCTGGGGTGTCATCTGCCTGGCTCCTGCCCATCCTCCACGGTGGGTGCTGGCAGTGAGGAGGGTGCCAGCCCACCCAGTGATTGGCATGAAGCTTGTTCTATGCTTCAGCCTTCGTGTGTCTCACTGGCAGGGACACAGGGTATGTGAAAAGTTACCAGGCATCTGGGGCATTTGGAATTCTGTGAGGCCGAGAGCATCTCCGTTCAAGTACATGGGCCTGCCCCGTATCTGCACAGACCCACCTGCAGGGACTGAACATTGACTGGGCACAGCTCCCTTTCACTCAGCTCTCGGGACTTCCTCAGCTGTCTCTTCCTGCAGGAAGCCCTCCTGGGCTCCTCCTGAGCTCTCACACCAGGGGCTGGCAGGGAGCCTGGCACAGAAGGATGCTGATGGATGCCCCCACGGAGCCTCTATGTGCCTGGAGTGGGCTGAAGGCAGTAGTGCTGCTATTAAAACCATTGGTGAGGCTGGGAGCGGTGGCTCATGTTTAGTGTTAGTCGGTTCTCCTATTGCTATAAAGAACTGCCAGAGACTAGGTAATTTAAGAAAAGAGGTTTCACTGGCTCATGTCTCTGCAGCCTATACAGGAAGCATGGCTGGGGAGGCCTCAGGAAACGTACAGTCATGGCAAAAGGTGAAGGGGGAGCCAGCACTTCAAATGGTGGCAGCAGGAGGAATGAGAGAGAAGGGAGGGGTGCCACACACTTGTAAACAACTAGATCTCACAAGAACTCACTGTCGTGGTGACAGCTCCAGGGGGAATGGTATCAAACCATGAGAAATTGCCCCCATAATCCAATCATCTCCCACCAGGCCCCACCTCTAACACTGGGGATTACAGTTGAACTTGAGAGGCCAGGAATGGTGGCTCAGGCCTGTAATCTCGGTACTTTGGGAGGCCAAAGTGGGTGGATCACCTGAGGTCAGGAGTTTGAGTCCAGCCTGGCGAACCTGGTGAAACCCCGTCCCTACTAAAAATACAAAAATTAGCTAGGAGTGGTGGCGAGTGCCTATAATCCCCGCTACTCAGGAGGCTGAGGCAGGAGAATCTCTTGAACCCAGGAGGTGGAGGTTGCAGTGAGCTGAGATCACACCATTGCACTCCAGCCTGGGTGACAGAGGGAGACTCAGTCTCCAAAAATAAATAAATAACAATTGAACATGAGATTTGGGTGGGGACACAGATCCAAACCATATTACTCCTGTAATCCCAGCACTTTGGGAAGCCAAGGTGGGAGGATCGATCACTTGAGCCCAGGAGTTCGAGAACAGCCTGAGCAACATAGTGAGACTTCGTCTCTACAAAAAGTAGAAAAAATTAGCCAGGTATGGTGGTGCGAGCCTGTAGTTCCAGCTACTCGGGAGGGTGAGGCTGCAGTGAGCTATGATGGTGCCACTGCACTCTAGCCTGAGCGACAGACTGAGACCCTGTCTCAAGAAAAAAAAGAAAAAGAAAACAAAGCTGGACGGTAGTTAAAACGGTAAAAAACAGATTTTATTCAGGAACTATTGCAATAGGGAAAAGAGACCTCAGTATAGAACTGGGCTCAATTCTGAATACAGCAGGGACAAGTGGAGACTTCCAGCCTAGGAGCAGGTTGGAGGGGAGTGGGTGGGTGGAAAAATACGAAGGAGTGGGAGGTTCTGGTTGAACTGATTCCCAGGATCCTGGCTGAAGGCAGGCAAGAGTGATCAGAGGGCACCTGGCAGGTGGTGGGAGAGGAGGGATTTGATCAGATACCAAGGGTGGAGATTCTGGCTAAACTGACTTGACAGGATTTTTGCTACAGCTGGGCAATGCAGAGACGGGCACAGACACTCAAAGGTCAAGGCTGAGTGGAGAAGAGGCTCCGGGGAGGCTGAAGGCCGGTCAAGGAAATAGAAAGACTGTGTTTCCAGCCCTGCATGCCTCCTCATCGGCAGTTGAGACCCCACTGCTGCCTGCTCCTTCCCATTCCATTGCGGGGACCTGGACTTGATCTAGTCCTGTCTGGTGGACACACTTTTGTAGGTGCCAGGAGGGAGGAATCTGCTTCTCCTTTCTGCCCCCGACAGCCCCCAGCGCCAGTGGCCACTCACTCCCAGCATGCCTTGCAGCTGCCTGAGTGGGAGACTGTGGTGGACTCGGAGCTGGGGCAGGGAGGACAAGCTACTTCTGGAAGGGCAATGGGCAGAGGGTGACCTGGTCTTTCACGGTGGTGTCAAGGACCATAGAGCCAGGCCACATTCTCCCCACGTTAACTTTCCCAAAGGGATCAGTTTTCTGCTGAACAATCATTCCCATTTACTGGGAATTATTGGGCAGTGCCTCATGCCTGTAATCCCAGCACTTTGTCGGGGGCTGAGGCGAGAGGATTGATTGAGCCCAGGAGTTTGAGACCAGTCTGGGCAACATAGCAAGACCTCGCCTCTACAAAAAATTTAAAAATTAGAGGTCGGGGCCGGGCGTGGTGGCTCACGCCTGTAATCCCAGCACTTTGGGAGGCCGAGGTGGGCAGATCACGAGGTCAGGAGATCGAGACCATCCTGGCTAACACGGTGAAACCCCGTCTCTACTAAAAATACAAAAAATTAGCTGGGCATGGTGGCGGGCGCCTGTAGTCCCAGCTACTCGGGAGGCTGAGGCAGGAGAATGGCGTGAACCTGGGAGGCGGAGCTTGCAGTGAGCCGAGATTGCGCCACTGCACTCCAGCCTGGGCGACAGAGTGAGACTCCATCTCAAAAAAAAAAAAAAAAAAAAAATTAGAGGTCGGGCTCAGTGGCTCACGCCTGTAATCCCAGTACTTTGGGAGGCTGAAGCAGGCGGATCACCTGAGGTCGGGAGTTCAAGACCAGCCTGACCAACATGGAGAAACCCCGTCTCTACTAAAAATGCAAAATGAGCCGGGATGAGGTGGCAGGAGCCTTTAATCCCAGCTAGTCGGGAGGCTGAGGCAGGAGAGTCACTTGAACCCAGGAGAGGGAGGTTGCGGTGAGCTGAGATCACACCATTGCACTCCAGCCTGGGCAACAAGAGCAAAACTGTGTCTCAAAAAAAGCAAATAAATAAAATAAATTTAAAAATAAAAATAAAAATAAATTAGCTGGGCATGGTGGTGCACACCTGTAGTCCCAGCTACTCAGGAGGCAGAGACAGGAAGATCACTTGAGCTTGAGCCCAAGTTCAAGGCTGCAGTGAGCTATGACTGCACCACTGCATTCCAGCCTGGGCGACAGAGTAAGACCCTGTCTCAAAAAAAAAAAAAAAAGAAAAAAAAAAAAGAAAAAATTCCAGTTACCAGAGCTTAACTCTGTCACCTTGAAGTCTTGTCATCTCTCACCTGGTTCCCTTAAACAGCCTTCGGATGGCTTCCTGCTGTCCATCGGGACCACATGCCACACCCCCATCCACCTTGGCAAGTCATAACCTTCCCCAGCACCTGACGCCTTTCATAGCCACCATGGACCCCCCACCAGGGCAAGAAATTCCAGCCACAGGACCACTCAGACCCCTGGATTTGCCCCCAGCTCCCACCTCAGGCTCTTGCTCAAGACAGATGTCCCCTACCACCACTGCATCCCCCTCTCTGGTCACCTTTCAGGCTGGGCTGAAATACCACCTGTCCCCATGCAGGCCAGGGAACTCCTCTTTCTGTCATCCCTTGATTATTGGTGTGTGACTCTCAGGCTGCACCTCATGGTTGGGACTTGTGGGGGGGCCTTGCCCTACTCCAGGCCTGATGCCATGAGCTGAAGGCCCTGGATGCCATGATAGCCAGCGGCACGGTGCAGGAGCTCAAGCTGAGGCTAAAGTGAGGGACTGCCTTTCTGGTGCTCCAGCCCACCTCTGTTAGCCACCTCCAGTGCCCTCCAGGGAGGGAAAGCTGCCCACTAACAGGCCAGTGGCTGGCTGGGCCGAGCAGCAATGTCCATGTGGGTATCTGTTTTTCTTGTTCTTGCTGTTTCCTGCTGTCTCGGGGTGCACAGGCCCAGGCAGGCCATGTCCCTGGGGCAGGCTGCCAATCACCTCTCCTCTTTCCTCCTGCTCACATAAGCAGCAGGATGGCAGGTGGACCAGCCGCTGACATAGGCCCGCTTGTCCTCCCTCCTTCCCTAGGCTGCCTCCTGTTGGCAGAAGGCCAGGAGCCCTTCATGGGGGAGGTGTGGGGGGCATCCTCTGTTTTCAGGGTTTTGTTTCATTTGTTTGTTTTGAGACAGAGTCTTGCTCAGTCGCCAGGCAGGAGTGCAGTGGCGCGATCTCGGCTCACTACAACCTCCGCCTCTGGGGTTCAAGTGATTCCCCTGCCTCAGCCTCCCAAGCAGCTGGGACTACATGCACGCACCACCACCCCTGGCTAATTATTTTTGTATTTTAGTAGAGACGGAGTTTCACCATGTTGGCCAGGATGGTCTCGATCTCCTGACCTCGTGATCTGCCTGCCTCGGCCTCACAGAGTGCTGGGATTACAGGCGTGAGCCACCGCGCCTGGCCAGAATTGAACCCAGTTCTATCAGTTCTATACTAAGGTCTCTTTTCCCTATTGTCTCTGTTTGTTTTTGAGATGGAGTCTTGCTCTGTCGTCCAAGCTGGAGTGCAGTGGCACGATCTCGGCTCACTGCAACCTCTGCCTCCCGGGTTCAAGCAATTCTCCTGCCTCAGCCTCCCGAGTAGCTGGGATTACAGGTGCCCGCCACCACACCCAGCTAATTTTTGTATTTTTAGTAGAGATGGGGTTTTGCCATGTTGGCCAGGCTGGTCTCGAACTCCTGACCTCAAGTGATCCTCCCACCCCACCCTCCCAAAGTGTTGGGATTACAGGCATGAGCCACTGCACCCAGCCTGTTTTGAGTTTTTGATGAAGTGGTATTGGGTTCCTTTGTCTGATGTTCCTCGTGTTTCCAGCCCACCAGGTGCCCCGTGGGGAGGCAGGCGATTGGCAGAACTTATTGTATCTCAAACCCCATCCACCATGTCAAAAAGGGGCATCAGCCCAGGGGCGGTTCCTGGTCTGTGTAATCCCAGCACTTTGGGAGGCTGAGGTGGGAGAATTGCTTGAGCCCAGGAACTCGAGATCAGCCTGGACAACATGACAAGACCCCGTCTCTACAAAAAATAATAAAAATAAGCCAGGCATGGTGGTGTGTGCCTGTAGTCTGAGCTGCTCGGGAGGCTGAGATGGGAGGATCCCTTGAGCCCGGGAGTTGGAGGCTGCAGTAAGCTATGATTGTAGCTGCACTCCAACCTGGGCAACAGAGTGAGACCCTGTCTCAAAAAAAAAAAAAAAAAAAGGCAGCCAAAGGTAACCACCACTCACCCCCAACAAACAGGTCCCTATTGCCACCTGATGGGGGAGTGGCCCCAGCCCAGACTCCACTTGCCAGAACTACACCACGGGTCTCAGGGCAGGCTGCTGGGCAGCAGACCTCAACACACGGATTTCTGAGTGAGTGATGCATTAAGGCCATGCTCTCAGAGGGTGCTGGAGTAAGAGAAGCGGGTCAAGGAAGGAGAGAAAACCAAGCAGAGATGCAGCCCCCAGCAAAATCCTGTGAGGCCGGGCATGGTGATTCACGCCTCTAATCCCAGTGCTTTGGGAGGCCGAGGCAGGAGGACTGCTTGATTCCAGGAGTTCGAGACCAACCTGGGCAACATAGTGAGACTCCCCATGTCTACAAAAAAATTTTAAAAATTAGCCAGGTGTGGCTGGGCATGGAGGCTTACGCCTGTAACCCCAGCACTTTGGGAGGCCAAGGCGGGTGGATCACCTGAGGTCAGGAGTTCAAGGCCAGCCTGGGCAACATGGTGAAACCCCCATCTCTACTAAAAATACAAAAATTAGCTGGGTGCAGTGGCGCCTGCCTGTAATCCCAGCTACTCAGGAGGCTGAGGCAGGAGAATCACGAACCTCGGAGGCGGAGATTGCAGTGAGCCGAGATTGAGCCACTGCACTCCAGCCTGGGTGACAGAGCGAGATTCCATCTCAAAAAAAAAAAAAAAAAAATTAGCCAGGTGTAGCAGCACACCTGTAGTCCCAGCTACTCAGGAGGCTGAGGCAGGAGGATTGCTAGAGCCCAGGAGATCGAGGCTGCAGTGAGCTGTGATCATGCCATTGTACTCTAGCCTGGGCAACAGAGCAAGACCCTGTGTGTATATATATATATGCAAGGGATGCTTTGATTGGATCCCACAGGCAAACTCGAGCATATATATATATGCAAGGGATGCTTTGATTGGATCCCACAGGCAAACTCGAGCATGAGTCACGCCTCAGAGACGCCCTGAACAAAAACAGGAGAACTCAGGCTGCACTCTCCTCCTGTGCCTGTCTTAATGGTTCCAGGGTCATCCTGGGGAAGGTAATTCTCAGGTGCATCAAGGGGCTCCATCCAGCAAGGCTGGGCGCGGTGGCTCACGCCTGTAATCCCAGCACTTTGGGAGGCTGAGGTGGACGGATTACTTGAGGTCAGGAGTTTGACACCAGCCTGGCCAACACGGCAAAAGCCCTGTCTCTACTAAAAGTAATACAAAAATTAGCCAGGCATGGTGGTGCATGCCTGTAATCCCAGCTACTCGGGAGGGTGAGGCACGAGAATCACTTGAACCCAGGAGGTGGAGGTTGCAGTGAGCCAAGATTGTGCCACTGCACTCCAGCCTGGTCAACACAGAGAGACTAGTGTCTCTCAATGAATGAATGAATGAATGAATGAATGCTCTCAGGGCTGGGAGGAGACTCCAGGCCTCACGATGCTCCTCCAAGTGGCTGTGCAGCAGGGCGAGCTCAGCACCATCACTCCAGGCTGCAGCTGGCCTGAATTTTGGGGGGTGGAGGGGGAAATGGTCTCGCTGTTTCCCAGACTGGAGTGCAGTGGTATTATTTTTTAGTAGAGATGGGGTTTTGTTATGTTGCCCAGGCTGGTCTCAAACTCCTGACCTCTAGTGATCCCCCCACCTCAGACTCCCAAAGTGCTGGGATTACAGGTGTGAGCCACTACCAAGTTGGGCTGAATTGATACAAAGGTTGTCCTTACTAGATCCCAAAGCTGGCCTTCTCAAGCATCCACCCTCTGGTACCTGACCCTCCCATGAGGTTCTCACTGAGTAAGTCCATTACCCAGCCAAGGGCCTCAGGCTGGAAGGCTGGTCTGGGGTGACGAGGATTGGGTAATGGGCCTGAACAGCATGCTCCTTGCTCGAGAGCAACCAGAAACATTTTCCTTGAAATGAACCCCAACAGCCTGGACGACACAGTGAGACCCCCTCTCTAAAAACTAATTAAAATTTAGCCAGACATGGCCAGGTGCAGGGGCTCATACCTGTAATCCCAGGACTTTGGGAGGCTGAGGTGGGCAGATCACAAGGTCAGGAGTTCAAGACCAGCCTGGCCAACATGGTGAAACCCCATCTCTACTAAAAATACAAAAAAATTAGCCGGACGTAGTGGCGGGTGCCTGTAATCTCAGCTACTCAGGAGGCTGAGGCAGGAGAATCGCTTGAACCCAGGAGGCGGAGGTTGCAGTGAGCAGAGATCATGCTACTGCACTCCAGCCTGGGCAACAATGTGAGACTCCATCTCAAAAAAAAAAAAAAAAAATTAGCCAGACATTGTGGCATGCACCTGTAGTCCCACCTACTCAGGAGGCTGAGGTAGGAGAATTGCTTGAGCCCAGGAGTTTCAGGTTGCAGTGATCAAACCACTGCACTCTAGCCTGGGCAACAGAGCAAGACCCTCTTTCAAAAAAAGAAACAAAGAAAGGAATGAATCTTTGGCCAGGCACAGTGGCTACACCTGTACTCCCTGCAGTTTGCGAGGCTGAGGTGGAAGGATTGCTTGAGCCTGGGAGTTTGAGACCAGCCCAGGCAACATTAAAAAAAATGAAAGAAAAGAAACAGAAAGAAGAAAGGAAAGGAAGGGAAGGGGAAAGAGGAAAGAAAGGGGAAAACGGGGACAGGGGAAAGGAAGGGAAGGGAAGGAAAAAAGAAAGAAAGAAAAGAAAGGAAGCCCTATGGAAGACACAAAATCCAGAGGTGAAAACACCAAGACAAGGACATTGTATTTCTGCATTTTAATTTATTTTTCGTTTCTGTTTCTCACTTACCAACACATGTGTAAAATGTAGCAGGTGTGTTAGTAAAGGAGAAGCAGCTGGGGGGAGAGGGGCAGGAATTAAGCAGCCACATGTGAAGAGTCAGGTCAAGCAGGAAGTCACTGGGGGCAGAGGTGGCGGGCAGCCTCCTCCCTGCCCCACCTTCCCACAAGGCACCAGCAACTGCTGCAGCTCACAACCCCTGCCCCAGACGATTTGGTAAACGTGGTAAAGAGCATTGCTCCCAAACCTTGTCTCAGATATTCTTTCCCCAGCCCCAGCTATGGCACAGGGTCTGCTCAGGCAGCCCTCCAAACCTCCATAGCCTGGTGCAGGAGAAATCTGCCCTGGTCTCCCCGGGCCGGCCCCTGGGTAGCATCTGAGAAGCATGAAGCTGGTGGAGTCCAGGGGGGCCACAGTGGGGCTACCCCGGAGCTCCTTCTGGGGCACCCTCCTTCCAGACCTTGGAGAGCTCTCCCAGAAGGCCCTCTGCTTCAGCCACAGGCTCTTATTCCAGAGGACATTAATGCGGGCTGGGGGGACTGGGGGACACGGCAGCAGAGGCCAAGAAGCTGCCTCCGATGCCCGCCGGAGCCCCTGGTTCCCTGGAGGGAAGGTTTTACCTTCCACCCGGAGCAGGACTTCCTGGCTTGGATTTGCACATTGACCCGGTGAGCGCTCTGACCCTGTGTTGATGAACACAGGTGTTTTCATCAGAATTATACCCACCCTGATGAATTTTCATCTTGGAAAGTATTTTCAAGGCAAATGCCTCTGAGGACGATTCGATGCCTTGGTCAGTTTCTACATAGTGCAAACAAGTTTGCTTCCTCCCCGAATTTCTCCTTGCGATCATTTTCACCAGGATCGAAGATTTTCCATGTGTGTCTCACCACGTCTTGATTCCCTGGTGGGTGTCCAGTCCTCGGCCAGTGTCATTAATCGTCTCGCCACTGGGAGTTTTTCCTCGTTCGTAGTAAGTCCAGTTTTCCCGGAGGGAAAACTTTTGGCAGACCCCTCAAAGGGCAGACAAACGTGTCCCATGTGCTGTTTCAGCCGCAGCCCACTTTTCTTTTGGCGGATGGATTTTTCTGGCGGTGAATCTGTGAACCTGGTATTTTCTCAGGGAATCCGGGAGATGATGATGATGATGATGGTGGAAGCCTTTTACTCCAGGGATATTCCAGGACGCCTC
Organism: Pan troglodytes; assembly: GCF_028858775.2. NCBI lineage: Eukaryota > Metazoa > Chordata > Mammalia > Primates > Hominidae > Pan > Pan troglodytes. The sequence goes on from NC_072404.2 coordinate 12,023,054, forward strand.
CAGCGCCCATGAACCCGGGTCAAGGAGCTTTTCAGGTGGAGGCGGGTGGGGGGTCCCCTCCCGGCCAGGCAGCCCCGATCACGGCCCTCACAGCGCCTTGTCTGCGGGCGCAGTGGCTGTAGCGGCCTGCTCCGCGCGGGCTGGGCCACCGAGGGCCGCCGGCCGCGAGGCGCGCAGCAGGCCGAGGCCCCTGGAGCGGCCCGCGCCGTGCAGCTGGCGCTCGTGGCGGCGGATCTGCACCTTGTGTCGGAAGCGCTCGCCACAGTCCTCGCACACGTAGGGCCGCTCGCCCGAGTGCGTGCGCCGGTGGCGCAGCAGGTTGGAGGAGACGCTGAAGCGCTTGCCACAGTCCCCGCAGGCGTAGGGTCGCTCCCCGGTGTGCGTGCGCTGGTGCTGCACGAGCGCCGAGCTCTCGCTGAAGCGCTTGGCGCAGTAGGAGCAGGCGTAGGGTTTCTCGCCCGTGTGGATGCGTTGGTGCGTCACCAGATTCGAGTGCTGCGAGAAGCCCTTGCCGCACTCGCCGCAGCGGTGTGGCCGCTCACCCGTGTGCGTGGCCTGGTGGCGCACCAGGTCCGTGCTGCGGCTGAAGCCCTTGCCGCACTCCCCGCAGATGGTCGGCCGGTCCCGAGCGCGCCGTCGCCGCCGCTGCCGTGCAGGGGTCAACGCCGCGCTGCCTGCCGGGCCCGGGATGGCCACCACGGCCGGCGCTGCCACGGCGGGCAGCACCATGAGCTCCTGCACCACCACGTAGCCCGGGGGAGCCACCACGACCGCGGCCGGAGCCCCCGGGACCGCCGCTCCGCCGCCCCCTGCGGCTGGCACCAGTTCCAGCTGCAGCTCCGGCTGCACGGGGGTCAGCTCCAGCTGCACCTCCTGCTGCTGGGCGCCTAGCTCCACCGGGGTCAGCTCCAGCTGCACCTCCTGCTGCTCCAGCTGCTGCTGCTGCTGCTCCAGCTGTTGCTCCAGCTGCTGCAGCTCCTCCTGCAGTTTGAGCTGCAGCTGCCGCTGCTCCTGCTGCCGTTCCAGCTCCTGCTGCCGCTCCAGCTCCTGCCGCTGCCGCTCCAGCTCCTGCTGCCGCTCCAGCTCCTGCTCTGACCCCAGCTCCACCGGCATGAGCTCCAGCTCCACCTCTTCCTCCTCCTCGGGCTCCAGGGGAGGAGGCTGCAGTTGTTGCTGCTGCAATTGTTCCTGCTGCTGTTGCAACAGCTGCTGTTGCTGCTGCTGCTGTAACTGTTCCTGCTGCTGCAGCAGTAGCTGCTGCTGTAACTGTGCCTGCTGCTGTTCCAGCAGCTGCTGTTGTAACTGTGCCTGCTGCTGCTGCAACAGTTGCTGCTGTAACTGTCCCTGCTGCTGCAGCAATAGTAGCTGCTGCTGCTGCTGTAACTGTTCCTGCTGCTGTTGAAACTGTTGCTGCTGTAACTGTTCCTGCTGTTGTAGCAGCTGCTGCTGCTGTAACTGTTCCTGCTGTTGCTGTAACAGCTGTTGCTCTTGCACTTGCTGCTGTAGCTGTTCCTGCTGCTGCAACACCTGTTGCTCTTGTGCTTGCTGCGTCTGTAACTGCTCCTGCTGCTGCTGCAACCGCTGTTGCTCTTGCACTTGCTGTGGCTGTAACTGTTGCTGCCGGTGCATTAGCTGCAGTTCTGGTTTCAGTTCCTGATGGTGCACGGATTGGTGTTTTTCCTGTTGTAGTTGAGATAGCTGTTGTTGCCCATCTTGCTGCGGCTGCTGTTGCAGTTCTAGGTGTGGCTGCGGCTGTTGCAGCTGCTCGTGTTGCGGCTGTTGCTGCGGCTCGGGCTGCTGTTCTAACTGCTGCAGTTGCAACTCCCATTGTCCCGGCCGGGTTTCCTCAGCGATTTCACTGGCCCCCACTGGGGCCGAGACTGCTGGCCGCTGTGGACTGCTGTTCCCCTCCTGAGGCTCTTCCTCCTCCTGACTCTCGCTCCCACCGCTGCCACCTGTGGAAGAAATGGCAGGAAGCCAAGAGAGAAAGATCTACAGGAAGCTCTCTGGTCCAGACCCCAGGACCTGCCCCTTACCCTGCCCTCAAAGATACACTAACACGCTCTTAGCAGGAGCCCGAAAGTGCTGGATCGAGTAACAATAGCAGCCCAGCAGAAACTGAAATGCTGCAGGGGCGGGGGTGGCTTGGAAATGTGCCCAGGTGGCCGGGCACAGTGGCTCACGCCTGTAATCCCAGCACTTTGAGAGGCCGAGGTGGGCAGATTGCCAGAGCTCAGGAGTTCGAAACCAGCCTGGGCAACATGGCGAAAGCCCGTCTCTACTAAAAATACAAAAAATTAGCTGGGTGTGCTGCCAGGTGCCTGTAGTCCCAGCTACTAAGGAGGCTGAGGCAGGAGAATCACTTGAACTCAGGAGGTGGAGGATGCAGTGAGCCGAGATCACACCACTGTGCTCCAGCCTGGGTGACAGAGGGAGAGTCCATCTCAGAGAGAGAAAGAAAGAGAGAAAGAGAGAGAGAGAAGGAAGGGAAGAAGGGAAGAAAGGGAAGGAAGGGAAGGAAGGTAGGTGGCCAAGGGACTGCTGGTGACCTCCCTCTGGACCCCAGCTCCCTGATCCCTCCTTGGAGCTTCCCTTTACACAGGCCCCATGCTCTGATCTCAGCACTGGCACTAGCAGGGATGCTGGGGGCTCCCTGACCATCCTGAGAAGTCTCTTGCGCTTAATCACCCTCCAGTAGAAACCACTGAACTGGCTGTCCCAACGGCCAAGCCATCAACCCCATGCTGAACTCCGACCTCAGTTACAGCCACACCTTAAATAAATGAAATTCTCCTTCTCTGTAAATAATAAAGAATTTATATAAAGCTGCCTGGAGGTGTTACCACAAGTAGTTTCCCAAAATCACCAAAGTGTCAGAGAGACCACTAGGTTTCAGGCGGGAAGTTCTCAGTTCAGAACCTAACTCTACCAGTCGGCAGGTGTACAACCTCCTGCAGGCTCACAGTCCTGTCTACAAAATAGCTCAGTGATACCCACGCCATCTGCTTAAACAGTACAACAAGGAGAGCCCTGGCATAGTACCTGGAGCCTGGTAGGTGCTTGAAAATTCCCTCTCTCTGAAGGTTAGGATTGGTTTGCAAAGTAACAAAAAAATACCAAGGAGACTGGGACTGTTTGAGATTGTCATTCAGGAATACAAAGGACTAACTCGGCTGGGCGTGGTGGCTCATGCTTGTAATCGCAACACTTTGGGAGGCATAAACCTGGGAGGCCCTGCAAAAACAGCACCACTCCGTTACTACGCTTCTCTTTCCGCACCGTGTACACCATGAGATTCTCGTTTTGAGTATTACTATTGTGCTACTGGAAAATCCCAATCCTTCTTTCTACATGTGACTTGAGGAGGCTTTCTCCGTTCCCAAATCTGATTTCAACATCTCTTCTCCCTATAACATCATATGTTTTCCATTTTGTAATGGAAGACAATGCTTTGATTTATAAAAGTTTGCTTTCTGGCCATTTTTCAAAGAATATATTGATTTAATAAAACCAAGGGATGGCCGGGCGCGGTGGCTCACGCCTATAATCCCAGCACTTTGGGAGGCCGAGGCAGATGGATCACGAGGTCAGGAGATTGAGACCATCCTGGCCAACATGACGAAATCCTATCTCTACTAAAATACAAAAAATTAGTCGGGCGTGGTGGTGTGCGCCTGTAGTCCCATCTACTCGGGAGGCTGAGGCTGGGGAATCACTTGAACCTGAAAGGCAGAGGTTGCAGTGAGCTGAGATCACGCCAGTGCACTCCAGCCCAGTGACAGAGCAAGACTCCTTATCAAAAACACAAACAAACAAACAAAAACAACAACCCAAGGGACATAGTGAAACCCTGTCTCTACTAAAAATATAAAAATTAGCCGGGCGTGGTGGCAGGCACCTATAGTCCCAGCTACTCAGGAGGCTGCAGCAGGAGAACTGCTTGAACCCAGGAGGTGGAGGTTGCAGTGAGTCAAGATTGAGCCACCGCAATCCAGCCTGGGCAACAGAGTGAGACTCTGTCTCAAAAAAAAAAAAAAAAAAAAATCCACCAAGGGAGATCTGTATGCATATAATTTCCTCTAGTAAAATATTCCTAATAACCTTTGGTTAGGCTAACAGATCCGTGAGTGTGCTTTTCATAGACACTGACATCGGCTGGGGGGAAGCACATGGTAGGAGAAGACAGGGTGAAAACTGTCCCCCCAGCAAGTCCAATGTCTCATGGACCCTCCTTTCTCCCACCCCTTCTGGGAGGAATGAGACAGATCATGCCTCTGTGTTGAGTCTCCTCTTTTCTGGCACAGTCTTGACCACAGGCCACTCTGACTCCCTGGGGCAGCAATTTCAGTTTTTGTTTGTTTGTTTGTTTTAAACAGGATCTCACTCTTGTCACCCAGGCTGGAGTGTAGTGGCGCAATCTCAGCTCACTGTAGCCTCAACCTCTCAAGCTCAAGCGATCCTCCCATCTCAGCCTCTCAAGTGGCTGGGACTACAGGTACACACCACCACGCCTAGCTAATTTCTTAAACTTTTTGTAGAGATGGGGTTTTGCCATGTTTCACAGGCTGGTCTCGAACTCCTGAGCTCAAGCGATCCACCTGCCTCGGTTTCCCAAAGTGCTGGGATTACAGGTGTGAGCCATTGTGCCTGACCTCAGCATTTTTAACAAAGGCATTTTAGTGAACATCTAGTCCAATGTTGTCTGACGTGTATACCCTCCCAAAGTTTTGTCAGCTAAATTTACAAGTCAGAAGGGTCTTCTTTTCTTCTTCTTCTTTTTTTTGAGACGGACTCTCACTCTGTCACCAAGGCTGGAGTGCAGTGGCATGATCCTGGCTCACTGCAACCTCTGCCTCCTGGGTTCAAGTGATTCTTCTGCCTCAGCCTCCCGAGTAGCTGAGATTACAGGTGCCCACCACACCCAGCTAATTTTTGTATTTGTAGTAAAGACAGTGTTTCACCATGTTGGCCAGGCTGGTCTCAAACTCCTGGCCTCAATTGATCTGCCCGCCTCGGCCTCCCAAAGTGCTGGGATTACAGGAATGAGCCACCATGCTCGGTCAGAACGGTCCTTCCTGACTCCACACATCCCCATCCCACCCCCTCCAATTCCCTTGGTCCTTTTCAAGCTCTGTCCCGCCCTGCCCCAGGCCCTCACTCAGCACCCTTAAAGCACAGAATGGAAACTGGCTCTCATGAGTGTGGCCACCAGAGAAGGTTTGCCCAGAGAGGGTCCCAGAGGAAGAGGTCTTGGAAGGTTCTGCAGTACCACATCTGCCCCTGGGCATCAGGTAGAGAAAAACAGATGCAAGCAGAGGTCAAGGTAAAGTGGGAAAGGTTATGAGGCCACAGGGGAGAAGAAGCCAGGGAGCCAACATCTGGGGCAGGAGGGGTAGAGGAAGAGAGCCTATTAGTACCTGAATCAGATCCGGGAAATTGAGTGGAAATTGACTCAGGAGCTGGGGCCAGGTGGGAGGATGGTGGAGGCCCTCTGGCTGCCAGGAAACACAGCAATGAGTTCCAGCCAGCAGCACGTGTGAGTGTTAAGTCCAGTCAGCACCCATGTGGGGAGCGGGGAGCCCCTCACCAGCCTGGCCTCAGCCTGCCTGACACAGCCACCTTGGAAAATCTCAAGGGAGAGCTGCTGGTGTTACTCAATGCAGCTGACGTTGGCTGGTGTGAGTCTGTGCAGGCTGCCCGCCACCCTTGAGCCTCTTTCTGCCACAGCAGGCAGGCATGAGGCTCTGTCAAGGGATCCCCCAAGGCCCTCACCTGAGAGGGTGTCAGGCCCTGGGCCCCCATCCTCAAGACATCGAAGTTCCAGCACGAAGGTCTCGGTGGCTGGCCCCACTTCCATCCTGGCGGTCAGACCCCAATTCCCGGGAGTCGGCTGTGCTGAAAGGAAGGAAGCAGTTTAGCCAGGCTGGAGTGCTTTGACCCCCGCCAGGTGCCCACAGGCCCCCAAAGGCCCTCCACCTCTGCCTCGGGCCACCCAGAGCGGTCAGCTCCATACCTGCTGCAACTATAGGACTGTCCCCCGCAGCGGGGAACGGGGAGTGCCGGTGGCCTGGAGGCTCAGGACTGGGGAGTTGGCAGGCAGCACCAGAGGCTGTCACCTGCACAGAGCCAGGGCTGCCTCTCCTGACTTTTCACAGCGGGATGGAGAGTGGGGTAGCCCCACTGAGACACAACTGTGGGTATCAGCCCTTCACAAGGGAGGAAAGCTAGAGTCACCAAAGGGACATTCAGGGCGGGGAGCTCTGGGGCCAAAGAGAGACTGTCCATCAACATCCTCCCTGCCTCCTTCAATTCTTTTTTTTAAAATACTTTTTTTTTTTTCTTGATACGGATTCTCACTCTGTCACCCAGGCTGGAGTGCAGTGGTGCGGTCTGGACTCACTGCAACCTCCGTCTCCCTGGTTCAAGCGATTCTCCTGCCTCCGCCTCCTGAGTAGCTGGGGCTACAGGTGCGTGCCATCACCCCCAGCTAATTTTTATGTTTTTTTATATTGTAGATGATGTTGCCCAAGGCTGGTCTCGAACTCCTGGCCTCAGGCGATCCTCCTGCCTCGGCCTCCTAAAGTGTTGGGATTATAGGAGTGAGCCACTGCGCCTGGCGCCCTTCCATTCTATTGCCTTCCTGGCCTGCTCTGAGAAGGCCGCCAGCAGGCCACGTGTGTCAGCTGCCACCCCAGCTCCCGGGCAAGGCAGGTGTCCAGAGCACTGTCACCCACGGCCTGGCCCTGTGCCCAGGCGCTCCTGAGAGTCCACCCTGGCCCGTGCAGAGCTGGCCCCTCTCCCCTAAACAGGCCGACTCGTGCCATCCAGTCCAAACTCTCTCAAGGGACGCGTTCCCGGTTGCCCAGCGCCAACGACCCCCTGGGCCTCACCTGGTGGAGCATTTCCTGCTCCCGGGCAGCCTCTGCGCTAGGGAGGTGTGGTCAGCAGAGGCTGCGAGGTGAAGGCCACGGCGTGCAGCCGGCTCCTTCCGGAGGCGCCTCCATCCAGAAAGAGCCAGGAGGCGCAGGGCCACCCCGGGGGCTTTCTGGGCACTCCGGAGGGTCCACGCCGTCTGGGCTGCCGAGGTCGCCCTGGGCCAAGGGAAGGGGCCGAGAGGAGCGGCCGAGCAGAAGTTGGTGGAGACTCTCCGGCGGGGGCCGGGGCGGGAGGCAGCGCCTCGAATCCCGCGCGGGGCTCAGGGCCGGCCCCCCGGGACCATCGCGGGCAGCGGGATCCAGGCCGGCGCCCGGGGTCGGCACCACGGGGTGGCCCCGCCTGGGGTCGGCGGCGGCCAGGCGACGCGGGTCCTCGGGGGCTACAGGTGCCCGGAGCCTGCGGGCGGCCTGGGCCGGGCCGCGCGGGGGCCGGGGCGGGGGCGGGGCGGGCGCCGCGGCAGGGCCGGGTCCCCCTGGGCTCGCCCGCCCGCCCGGGAGTGCGTCCGTGCGGGCCGCTGGCCGGGCCGGGGGCGGGGGCGCGGGGGCCGGCACAGGAAGTCCCCCCGGCATCCGCATCCTGTCCCCCGCCCCTGCCCGCCCGCCGCGCCCCCGCGCCCCGGCCCCCGCCGCCGCCGCCGCCGCCGCCGCCGCCGCCGCTCTAGGCAGCCGCAGCTCGGTGGGCTTAACCCTTCCCGGCCCGGCCACTCACCCGGCCCGGGGGACACGATGCGGCGGCCCCTGGGGCGTCCCGGGCTGGCCGGTGCCGAGCGCAGCGCGCGCTGTGCCGCATCCCTGCTGCGCGTGTCCTCGCGCCACGGGGTTGGCGACTGTCACTGCCTGGGTGTCTGGGTGGGGGGTACCCAACCCGATCCCTGCCACCCCCTAGAGGGCAGGCGTGGCCTCGGGGCGCCCCTGCCGCGGTGCAAATTGTGGCTAATTAGCACACAATTCGATGGCACTCGGAGAGGGAGTAGGCGCCATCCGGGCCCGGCCCGAGCAGGCCCTGGAGAGGCCACCCCGGTCCGCACCGTGGAGCCCTCCTCCTAGACCCCTGGGCTGGGGAGGGCAGGCCAGTAGGGAGTGTGTGCCTCCTTCCCCCGATCAGGGACTGTGACCTGCATAGATCAAATGAGGCCACCGTGGAGAACTGGCAGAGCTGGAATCCTCCCGCCCAGCGCCCCTGCGGCCTTTCGCTGACCACAAGGCTGGTGGTCAGGCCTCCCACCTCCCTCACCCTCTCCTCTCCTCTTTCCCTACTTGGCAAGTGGATTCCTGCCTGGGTCAGGGGTCTTCTCCAAGGGAGGCCTTCCCTAACCCCGTCTTAATGTTGCACCACCTAACTTTCCTGTTCTCGGTGCACAAACCTCTCTAACCTGGAGAATTCAAATTCAAATTGGGATGCTCAAATTCTTTAGAAAAACCCAAAGATCTGGGGGCAGGGCATGGTACTTCACGCCTGTAAACCCAGCATTTCGGGAGGATCACTTGAGGCTGGTAGTTTGAGACCAGCCTAGCCAACATAGCAAGACCACATCTCTACAAAAGAGGTTTTTAAAAAATTAGCTGGGCTACTGAAAAGTAGCCTGTAATCCCAACTACTTTGGAGGCCAAGGTGGGTGGACCACTTGAGCCCGGGAGGAGGTCGAGGCTGCAGTGAACTATGATCGCGCCACTGCACCCCAGCCTGGATGATAGAGTGAGACCCTGTCTCCATCTAAAAACAAGCAAACATGCTGGGCGCGGTGGCTCACGCCTATAATCCCAGCACTTTGGGAGGCCGAGGCGGGCGGATCACCTGAGGTCTGGAGTTGGAGACCAGCCTGGCCAACATGGAGAAACTCCATCTCTACTAAAGATACAAAATTGGCCGGGCATGGTGGCACATGCCTGTAACCCCAGCTACTCTGGAGGCTGAGGCAGGAGAATTGCTTGAATCTGGGAGGTGCTCCTGGGGTGCAGCAGGAATGCCCCCCTGGTGGGGGACAAGAGCCCTCAGGGTTCACAGCCCCCTCCCTTCCTCCTGTCCCTGGGCTCACACTGCTGTGGCACAGGTGGCCACCTTGTCCTGTTTTTGGAATCTCTCTGGCCCCCACAGGCACTGGAGTTTCAGGCTTCCTTTCTGGCCCTTGCCTGAAAAGCCTGCACTCTAGTGGCTTCTGCCCCAGGCTAGAAAAAGTGCAGCAAGAGCCTGGCTTTGGAGACAGAGTCATCTAGGGTCATGGGACCTTTTGCAGCCAGGTAACTGCAGGCAAATGACTGCCTTGCATCTGTGAAGTGGAGATGACAGCCTGCTAGGCAGGATAAGGATGAGCAGATAAGGCGAGGAGGATATGGGCAGGAGTTTAAGATCATAGCAGGTGTGCACCTGCCTCTTCTAGCCTCCTGCAAACCCTCATGCCCTGAGGAGCCCCTCCCTCCTCAGGTCTTTATCCTCTCCCTTCGCTGGCTTCTTTCTGACAGGATTTACACATCCTCAGGGCTCTCCCATCTTAAAAACATGCTACCCGGGCCAGGCGCAGTGGCTTATGCTTGTAATCCCAGCACTTTGGGAGGCCAAGGCAGGAGAATCGTGAGAGCCCTGGCTTTGGAGGCTGCAGTGAGGCATGATCATGCCACTGCACTCCAGCCTTGGCGACAGAGCAAGACTGTCTGCTGGCCGGGCGCGGTGGCTCACGCCTGTAATCCTAGCATTTTGGGAGGCTAAGGTGGGTAGATTATGAGGTCAAGAGATAGAGACCATCCTTGCCGACATGGTGAAACCCTGTCTCTAATAAAAATACAAAATATATATATATATATATATATATATATATATATATATATATATATATATATAGTTTGGCGTGGTGGCGCTTGCTGTAGTCCCAGCTACTCAGGAGGCTGAGGCAGGAAAATCACTTGAACCCAGGAGGCAGAGGTTGCAGTGAGCCGAGATCACGCCACTGCACTCCAGCCTGGCGACAGTGTGAGACTCCGTCTCAAAAAAAAAAAAAAAAAAGACTCTGTCTGTAAAACATAAAAGAGCTACCCCCTTCTCTCTCCTGCCCTTGACAGCCAACCTTCCTTTGCCATATCCCCCATCTGCCCATCCCTCCTTCTCCTCTCTGACCTGGCCTCACTGCAGCCAGACAACTCCCCGTGACGTCACCAGCAACGTCCACATCACTAAACCCTCATCATATTTGGCCTCTGGGCAGCACTGGACACTTCTGCCATGCTGTCCAGGGAGAAACACCTTGGGTCACCTTCCTCTTGGCCCCTTCTCTGACACCTTGCAGGCTCTGCTCCCCTCCCCTAGGCTTGTTGCTCACCTGTGCCACCAGAGAGGGGTCCCACCCAGTCCACACACAGTTCCTCCCACTGAGCTTTTTGTGGTTTGTTTTTGAGACAGGGTCTCACTCCCATTGCCCAGGCTAGAGTGCAGTGGCACAATCACAGCTCACTGCAGCCTCAACTTCCCAGGCTCAGGTGATCCTCCCATCTCAGCCTCCCAAGTAGCTAGGACTACAGGGATGCACCATCACACCAGGCTAATTTTTTTTGTTGAGACGAGGTCTCCCTATGTTGCCCAGCCTTGTCTTGAACTCCTGGCCTCAAGCAATCCTCCCACCTCAGCCTCCCAAAGTGCTAGGATTAACAGGCATGAGCCACTGCACCCAGCTATTTTATTTATTTATTTATTTATTATTTATTATTTATTTATTTATTTATTTATTTATGGAGTCTTGCTCTGTCACCCAGGCTGGAGTGCAGTGGCGCGATCTCAGCTCACTGCAACCTCTGCCTCCCAGGCTCAAGTGACTCTCCTCCCTTAGCCTCCCGAGTAGCTGGGAACTACAGGTATGTGCCACCACGCCTGGCTAATTTTTGTATTTTTAGTAGAGACGGGGTTTCACCATGTTGGCCAGGCTGGTCTCGAACACCTGACCTCAAGTCATCCACCCGCCTCAGCCTCCCAAAGTGCTTGGATTACAGGCGTAAGCCAGCATGCCCGGCCTGGGCTAGAATCTTTGTTTTTTAGACGGAGTTTCACTCTTGTTTCCCGGGGGGAGTACAATGGCTTGATCTCAGCTCACCACAACCGCCACCTCCCGGGTTCAAGCGATTCTCCTGTCTCAGCCTCCTGAGTAGCTGGGATTACAGGCACAAGCCACCACACATGGCTAATTTTTGTATTTTTAGTAGAGACAGGGTATCACCATGTTGGCCAGGCTGGTCTCGAACTCCTGACCTCAAGTGATCCACCTGCTTTGGCCTCCCAAAGTGCGGGGATTACAGGCATAAGCCAGCATGCCCAGCCCCAGCTAGAATCTTTTAGTAAGCCTTCCCACATCCTCCTTTGGAGCTATAAATACCTCCCAGCTCAACTTTCCACCTAGTCAATCTGGTCAGGAAGGTATTTGCTTCACTGTTTCCCGGGGGCGTTTCTTCAGGGGCTTCCTCCCTGCAGACCCACACTGGGCAGACTGCTGTCGGAGCTGCTGCCCACTGTCAACCTGGGACCCCCCCTCCACTGCCGTCCTTCCGGGATTTGCCTTTGTTATCCTCATACTAATCCCTGTTCTCACACCATGTCTGTCTCTTTCTTATTTTTTGAGTCAGGATCTTGCTCTGTTACCCAGGCTGGAGTGCAGTCGTGCCATCATGGCTCACTGCAGCCTTGAACTCCTGGGTTCAAGTGATCTTCCTGTCTCAGCTTTTCCTTTTTTTTTTTTTTCAGACAGAGTCTTGCTCTGTTGCCCAGGCTGAAGTGCAGTGGTGCAATCTCAGCTCAGTGCAACCTCCACCTCCCAGGTTCAAGTAATTCTCCTGCCTCACCCTCCTGAATAGCTGGGATTACAGGTGCCTGCCACCACACCCAGCTAATTTTTGTATTTTTAGTAGAGATGGGATTTTGCCATGTTGACCAGGCTGGTCTTGAACTCCTGACCCCGTGATCCACCTGCCTCGGCCTCCCAAAGTGCTGGGATTACAGGTGTGAGCCACTGTGCCCAGCCCTGTCTCAGCTATAGATTATAGATTGGCAATTGTTTCCCCTCAGAATGTTAAAGACACTTTTTTTTTTTTTTTCCAAGACAGAGTCTCACTCTGTCTCCTAGGCTGGAGTGCCGTGGTGCAACTAACAGTTTCATTGTCTTCTAGCTTCCAGAGTTGCTAGTAGAGAAGTCCAGTGCCATTTTGACTATTGATCCTTTGTGCCTGAGAAGAAAAGCTGGTGGGCCAGTAGCAGGTGCCTTGAAAGGGAGTGGAATAAGACAGACTTAGAGCTGCTCCCAGACGGCAGCTGTGGGGCTGCAGGAAGTTTGTCTCCTCCTGGAGATGATGGAAAAGATTTGGATTCTGTTCTGGGGAGGAGCAGCAGACTAGGGAGAAACACCGAGATGAATGCTGCAGTGAGCATCGATGATGCTGCCCTTCATTTTAATGCAGCACGTTCTCAAGAGTCCTTCCCTAGAAATGCTTGCATTCTCTGAATAGAATAAAAAGGAAAATAAAAATAATACAATTTTAAAAAACGGAAAGCATGCATTGGCAGTGGTCTAGTGTGCAAATGTCGGTTGTCACTCTTCAGGTCAAACACCCAATAAATGCCATCAACCGTGCCAGGACAGGGAAGTGTGTTGCATGAAAATAATCAGCCAGGAACAGTGGCTCACGCCTGTAATCCCAGCACTTTGGGAGGCCGAGGCAGGTGGATCACAAGGTCAAGAGATCGAGACCATCCTGGCCAACATAGTGAAACCCTGTCTCTACTAAAAGTACAAAAATTAGCTGGACGTGGTGGCAGGTGCCTATAGTCCCAGCTACTTGGTAGGCTGAGGCAGGAGAATCACTTGAACCCAGCAGGTGGAGGTTGCAGTGAGCCAAGATGATACTACTGCACACCAGCCTGGTGACAGAGTGAGACTGTGTCAAAACAACAAGCAATTGGGGTTCAAGTGATTCTCCTGCCTCAGCCTCCTGAGTAGCTGGGACTACAGGTGCACATCATCCCACCTGGCTAATTTTTGTATTTTCAGTAGAGACGGGGTTTCACCATGTTGGCCAGGCTGGTCTTGAACTCCTGACCTCAGGTGATCTGCCCACTTCGGCCTTCCACTGTGCTGGGATTACAGGCATGAGCCACTGCGCCCAGCCAATTTTCTCTTTTTTGAAACAGAATTTCACTGTCACCCAGGCTGGCATGCAGTGGCACAACCTTGGCTCACTGCAGCCTCTGCCTCCTGGGTTCAAGCGATTCTCCTGCCCCAGCCTCCCAAGTACCTGCGATTTTACAGGCGCACACCACCACGTCCAGCTAATTTTTGTATTTTTAGTAGAGATGGAATTTCACCATGTTGCTAAGGCTGGTCTCGAACTCCCAGCCGCAAGTGATCCGCCCACCTTGGCCTCCCAAAGTGCTGGGATTACAAGCGTGAGCCACTGCACCCGGCCCCAGGAGGTTAAATTTCATCCCTGCAAGGTAAGCTCCATCTTTCAGTGCTCCATGTTTGCTGTCTCTCACTTCAGGCTAGGAGAGCCAGTGACATGGTTCCTGATCTTTCCTTCCTCCTGAAGTCAGTTAAGGGAGGACTCCAAGCAGACACCTTCCCTTTTCAGTAGGAAAAACACCCCCGACGGCTGTTTTGTACCTGAGGGAAGAAATGTGACCCAAAGCAAACAGACCTGAAGCAGGCTGGGCGCAGTGGCTCACGCCTGTAATCCCAGCACTTTGGGAAGTCGAGGCTGGTGGATCACCTGAGGTCAGGAGTTCGAGACCAGCCTGGCCAACATGGTGAAATCCTGTCTCTACTAAAAATACAAAAATTAGCCAGGCGCGGTGGTGGGCGCCTGTAATCCCAGCTACTTGGGAGTCTGAGGCAGGAGAATCGCTTGAACCTGGGAGGCGGAGGTTGCAGTGAGCTGAGATCACATCACTGCACTCCAGCCTGGGTGACAGAGTGAAATCCTGTCTTAAAAAAAAAAAAAAAGACCTGGAGCACTCTATGCCTGCTGACCCCAGCTGCCTGGCTCAGCTGGGAACATAGGTGTCCAAATTGTTTCCGTCAAAAGAAATGACTAAAAACTACGACGATCATAAGAGATTGGGAAGGAGGCCAGGTGCAGTGGCTTACACCTGTAATCCCAGCACTTTGAGAGGCCAAGGTGGGCGGATCGCTTGAGCTCAAGTGTTCAAAACCAGCCTGGGCAACCTAGCAAGACCACATCTCTAAAAAATACAAAACATTAGCCGGGCGTTGTGGCGTGCACCTGTAGTTCCAGCTACTGGGGAGGCTGAGGTGCCACAATCAATTGAACCCGGAAGGCGGAGGTCGCAGTGAGCCGAGATCATGCCACTGCACTCCAGCCTGGACAATAGAGTGAGACTCTGTCTAAATAAAAAAAAAAAAAAAAAAGAGAGATTGGGAAGAAAATACCTGCAGTTGGAAGCAATATTTATGAAGCTGTTAAAAATACATTCCATAAAGTCTACATGACTGTTTAGAAAAATTTATTTGAACATATGAAAGGAAAATTTAGACACCCCCAATAAAACTGAGAAGTTCCTTTCCGAGGTGAGGGGAATTCCTGACAGCCTCCCTGAGCAGTGCTGCACATAAGCTTGTGGTCACTACGCTGCCTGGGCTCAGCTCATGGGGCTGCAGAAGGAGCCCACTTTTTCTGGCGGGGACACATCGTCTTCACGAGGAAAGAGGCCAGACACACGGGCTTGCACCCGTGGCTCCTGCCGTCACACTCCTCGCCACACAGGCTGTGTCTGAAATGCGCAGAGAACAGAGGCTCCCAGGATCGGCATCTTTTAAAAATGCACGCAGCAGGCTCTCGGCCTCTCTGCTGGACTCTTCCCTTCACCATCCAATCTGCATGTCAAAGAATGCGACCGGGTGGGAAGCACCTGGACTCCGTGACACCAAGACAGTTCTGCCGGCGGGGAGTGACACCAAGACAGTTCTGCCGGCGGGGAGGGGCTGCCCGACCCCTTCCCCGAGGTTCTCTTCTGGGAGTCCGGCCACCCCTTCCATCTCGAAAGGCTTCGTCCAGCGAGAGCGCAGAAGGCACACGCGGGCCAGCCTAGCGGATGGGCCTGAAGGGAAAGGTCACGCCGGAGATGAAGGTGTGCCCGGGGTGCGTGGGCAGGGCGGGGTGGGCGGCGGGGTGGGCCGGGACAGCCCCGTAGCCCAGCGGGGGCGTGTGGATGTGGGGGTAGAACCCCGGGGGGAGCGCGGCGTGAGGCGACTGCTGCACGGGACCCGAGATCACCAGCTGGAGGAGGCTGCGAACACAAGGAGAAGCGTCAGCGCGGGCGGGCTCCGGGGACTCCGCAGGTGCGCACGGTAGGCTGACCCCGTCCCCCCGCACCCCGCCCGGGAGAGGCACCGACACAGGCACGGACCACCCGGGGGTCCAGGCGGTGGACACGGAGAAGCAGTGGCAGAGCCAGGACCCCACAGGCGAGGATGCGTGGGAGTGGGCTCTGCACGGGGCCTGTGGCCCACGGAGCTCCGGCCGTAGCACTCCCGGGCGCGCAGCCCACACAGGTGGCCTCCACGTCAGCCTCTGCGGCTCTCTGCTGCGCTGGGACACACAGAACAGCTGGCCACAGTCTCCTCAGAGCCGAGAATGACCGCGCCCTACCTGAATTCCAAGCAGAAGCCCCAGGAAGCTGGCCTTGCAAACGACCCCGAAATTCAGAGTCCTGAAATTCAGAATGAGTCCGGTGCGGCCCCCTCGGGGACGGCCCAGGCCTGGACCCAGCCCTTACAGACCTCCGGGACCCACCCACCTCCCACCCCGCCCCGCGCAGCCTCAGCTTCAGATGCCCCCACTCTTGGGCACCCACCCCGCCCAGCACCCAGCACCGGGGCTCCGAGAACAGCTGCAAGCACGGTCTCCCCATCCGCCACCGCGCTCCCACCAAGGCCTCCGGGCCCCAGAGGCCTGGACCTCCCGTCCTGGTGGTACAGCACAACCACAGCCCGCACTTCCTGGAATCCTCCTCCCAGCAAATTCAACGTGGCTTTCCAAAGCTGGGTCCCTTCCCAGACTCCTGAAAGAGTTTCTCACGGCCCTTGCCTTCTAACCACGCCCTCCCCAGGATGATCCCCCAACCCCCCAGAACTCCCTGGCTTGGCTCATCACCCCCAGCTCCCCCAGCCGAGGCGAGGGCTGCCCCGCTCTGTGTCAGCCGGAAACGACCAACTCCCCATGGGTTCTCCCCAGTCAGAATCTCTCTTGGCCGGGTCTGGTGGCTCACGCCTGTAATGCCAGCACTTTTGGAGGCCGACTGCTTGACGCCAGGAGTTCAAGACCAGACGGAGCAATACAGTGAGACCCTATCTCTACAGAAAATAAACTAAAAATTAGCTGGGCGTGGTGGTGCACACCTTTAGTCCCAGCTACTCAGGAGGCTGGGGCAGGAGGATTGCTTGAGTTCAGAAGTTCAAGGCTGCAGTGAGCCATGAGCCATGATTGTGCCACTGCACTCCAGCCTGGGAGCCAGTGTGAGTCCCTGTCTCAAAGAAAAAAAAACAAAAAAGGCCCTCTGGGGCCCTTCCCAGCTTCAGGTCCCAGGCCTCCTCCCTACCCTGCCTTCCCCTTGCTTCCCCCGTCGGAAGCTTCTGCCGCAGCCCGCCCCTCTCCTGACCTGCCCCAGGATCTTGCTCCGGCTGGGTCCTGTGTCTGCAGCGCCTGCACTGGTCTCTCCTAACACCAAGGCCAGCCTACCGGGTTCTACTCACACCCCGTCACTTAGCCAAGGCTCCGTCCCTGCATATTATCCTAACTGGGTCCCACAACAACCCGTTTTCCCAGCCACGGCCCTGCCTGCTGTCTACTCCCCCATGCTCCATCAAGGGGCTGGTCTGTCACAGACTGAACCCCCAAGCTCCCCAGTACAAAGGCTTGGGCCCAGGGCCCCCAGGAGGGGCTCAGGCAGTAAACAGAGGGTATGTGGAGGGCTGGTGCATTTGGTGCCCAAAGTTCTTCTGAGCCCCCTTTCTTTCTGTTACTACTATTAAATAACCCTGGGTAAGTAATTTAGCAAGAGATTAACGAACCCAAGGAGGAGGTACTGCAGAGTATTTTAGAGGCCAAATTTCGGTCATGTGATGATTTGAACCTGTACACACCCTGCCGGAGATAGAAAGCACTTCAAGAAGTTTCCGGTCTATTTGGAAACACAATGAACACAGAGACTGTCAGAAATCTAAGAGGTAGGCCAGGCGTGGTGGCTCACACCTGTAATCCCAGCACTTTTGGATGCCGAGGCAGGCAGATCACCTGAGGTCAGGAGTTCGAGGCCAGCCTGGCCAACATGGCGAAAACCCGTCTCTATTAAAAATACAAAAATTAGCTGGGCATGGTGGCAGTTGTCTGTAATCCCAGCCATCCAGGAGGCTGAGGCAGGAGAATCGCTTGAACCCGGGAGGCAAAAGTTGCAGTGAGCCGAGATCACACCACTGCACTCCAGCCTGGGTGACAGAGCGAGACTCTGTCTCAAAAAAAAAAAAAAAAAAAGAAAAGAAAAGAAATGTAGGAGGTATTCCAGGCGACCCCCAGTCCTTCCCCAACAGCAGTGCCAGGCCTGCCCCGGGAGGTCAGGGCTCCCCAAATCTGCATCAGGAGAGGCGGCCACCAGCTCCTTGGAAGGGATGGAGTCAAGAGTCTCCAGGGCAGGACCAGCAGGGGACTGATTAGTTTTGGGGGGCTCTAATGTGGACCCCTAGTTATAAGACTCGGATGATACACAGGATTTGTATCCTGCTGTCTAATTCCCTGAAGAAAACATTAAAATGTTAAATAAAAGCAGTGGACAAAGAAGGGAACTATCACAAAGGGATTCCTGCAGGAGGGGAAAGGTGCCAGCTGATACCAACAATGTTCTTCGATGCTGTGGAAACTTCTAGAACCCAGACCAAAAAAAGGAAAAAGAGGCCAGGTACAGTGGCTCATGCCTGTAATCCCAGCACTCTGGGAGGCCGAGACAGGCAGATCACTTGAGGTCAGGAGTTCGAGACCAGCCTGGCCAACATGGCGAAACCCTGTCTCTACTAAAAATACAAAAATTAGGCATGGTGGCAGGCACCTGTAGTCCCAGCTACTCAGGAGGTTGAGGCAGGAGAATCGCTTGAATCCAGGACGCGGAGGTTGCAGTGAGCTGATATCAGACCACTGCACTCTAGCCTGGGTGACACAATGAGACTCTGTCTCAAAAAAACAAAACAAAAAAAACAGAGAAAAAGAAAAAGAGGAGAGGAAGAGTGTGGGCCCCTGGGAGAGGTGGCCCTCTGATCTGTCTGTGCTGCTGTTATGACACCTCAGGCAGGACAGTCTTATCCCAGAGACTGTTCCCTTCCGCCCCCTCAGGCTTTGTACCCATCCAGACATCTGCCCCGGCTCCTCCCTTGCAGAACCTGGCAGAGTGAGTGTGGCACGGATGGGAGTCCCCAACCCCCACACAAGGATGCAGTTCCTCTGCAGGCTGTGGACCAGCATCCGGCTGAACCCTGGACTCGAGTTATGCATGTTTCTGTCTCAGCCTGCGAGCGCTGCCCAGCGCTCTGCTGCTGGACCTGACACAGCCACTGGGCCAGGCTGAGGCTGTGTACACCCCCAGGGCTGCCGAGCCACTCACTGACCCTCTGTCCACACTGCTCGCCAACACCTGCCCTGGAAGCCTGCTTCTCCTTGCTAAAGACCAGTGTGAGGGCTCTGAAGGAAGAACATTACTAACCCCACCAAGCTCACTTTGTCATTTCTATAAACCCTGTCCATGTGCACAGGGGTTCTGCTTTCCACTATCAACATTTCCTCCCCAGCAGTCAGTTACTATTTTTAGCAGATGCATAATGTTCCATCCTCCTGAGGTATCACAGCTCATTTACTAAGTATCACCCCGCTGTAGGACAGGTTGTTTCCAGTTCTTTGCTAGTTAGTAACTGCATCGGTATGAAACATTTTTTGTGCATACAAAAATCAGCCTGCTGTGGTGGCGCACACCTGTAGTCCCAGCTACTTGGGAGGCTGAGGTGGGAGGATGGCTTGAGCCCAGGACGCAGAGGCTTGCAGTGAGCCGAGATCGTGCCACTGCACTCCAGCCTCTGCAACAAAGCAAGACTGTCTCAAAAAGAAAAAAAGCAGCTGACACTTATTAGATATTCACTACAGGCCAAGTACTAGTTTAAGTGCATTCTGTGTTTTCACTTTTTCTTTTTTTTTTTTTAAGAGACAGGGTCTTGCTCTGTTGCCCAGGTAGTACAGTTGCGATCACAACTCAGTGCAGCCTCAAACTCCTGGGCTCAAACAATCCTTGTGTCAGCCGCCCGAATGAATAGCTGGGATTACAGATGCATGCCACCATATTTGGCCAATTTTTTTTTTTTTGAAACGGAGTTTTGCTCTTATTGCCCAGGCTGGAACGCAATGGTGCGGTCTTGGCTCACTGCAACTTCTGCTTCCTGGGTTCAAGCAATTGTCCTGCCTCAGTCTCCCAAGTAGCTGGGATTACAGGCACCCGCCACCATGCCTGGCTAACTTTTGTATTTTTAGTAGAGATGGGGTTTCACCATGTTGGCCAAGTTGGACTCAAACTCCTGACCTCAGGTGATCCACCCACCTTGGCCTCCCGAAGTGCTGGGATTACAGTTGTGAGCCGTGCCCAGCCTTTTTGTTTTTGTGAGACAGAGTCTGGCTCTGTCACCCAGGATGGAGTGCAGTGGCACGACCTCAGCTCACTGCAAACTCCGCCTCCTAGGTTCAAGTGGTTCTCCAGCCTCAGCCTCCCAAGTAGCTGTGATTACAGGTGCATGCCACCACACCTGGCTAATTTTGTATTTTTAGTAGAGATGGGGTTTCACCATGTTGGCCAGGCTGGTCTCAAACTCCTGACCACAAGTGATCCACCTGCCTCGTTCTCCCAAAGTGCTGGGATTACAGGTATGAGCCACCACATCTGGCCTTTTTTTTATTTTTTGACAGAGTTTCACTCTGTTGCCCAAGCTGGAGTGCAGTGCCATGCTCTTAGCTCACTGAAACCTCCACCTTCCGGGTTCAAGTGATTCTCCTGCCTCAGCCTCCCGAGTAGCCGGGATTACAGGTGCGCACCACCACGCCCGGCTAATTTTTGTATTTTAAGTAGAGACGGGGTTTCACCATGTTGACCAGGCTGGTCTCGAACTCCTGACCTCAGGTGATCCACCTGCCTCAGCTTCCCAAAGTGCTGGGATTACAGGCGTGAGCCACCACACCCCAGCCCTGGCCTGTTTTCACTCATTTAATCCTCACAAAAATCTTACGGTGAGAAGCTGGGGTAGGCAAGAGGGACATGAGGCAGATCCCATGGTTTTCTTGATTTTACACGAGGACTTCAGGCAGAAGGCAGGGAAGCTGCCCAAGGACATATGGACTTTTGGAAGTGGCAAGGCCCGGATTCTCTCCAGAATCTGACCACAGTTCCCACTTTTCACCTGATGACTGCGTTTCTGGAGGTCTCCACATGGCAAGGAGTAGGATGAGAAATTCACAAACACCACTGGGTCTCATCCTCACTACTGTCCTGTGAGTTAGGGAACAGTATCACCCCCATTTTACAACGGGGTAAGCTGAGGCATAGAGACAGGTCAAGAGACTTCCCAAGTGTCACAGCCAATCCCAGACAGGGCCGCGCCCAGAACCCAGGTCCGTGCCGCCTGATGGCCAAGCGCTGGCAGCTAGCCTAACAAACGTACAGTGCTGTAGGGCTGTGGCTCTGCGAGACTTCCCAAAGGGCTGTGCAGTTCACAGTGCCACCAACAGAGGGCCCCCTGCGCCACACCCACCACTCAACAGGTGCACCTTCACTAGGGAGCTTTCGGTGATACAGGGACTGGCCTCTCTCACAGACTACCAGCAAGACGACCATTTTTCAGGTTTACTTTCTACTTGAGTTCTGTTCACGTGCGTTATCTGATGCTCCACTTATCATCATGTCCTTACCGGGCTCTCCCCAAAGAACCCAGGACAAAGGGGTTCGCCCTGTCTTGCCTCCCTCCACCCTGCTCCAGCAAGCTGGCCCAGCTAGGAGTCCTGAGGATACTTACTTATTATGGGGCAGCCTGGAGCACAAGGTTCTCAGGTCATCTGCAATTAAGGAGATACAAGATTAATGAACATACTGGAGATAACACGGTGAAATACACACTGACGTTCTTTGCAAGGATGCTAGCAAGACAGCAAGAGCGCCTCATACTACATTTCCCTAGTGTCATTTAGAAACTGAGTTCTAGCCGGGCGCAGTGGCTCACGCCTGTATTCCCAGCACTTTGGGAGGCTGAGGCGGGTGGATCACCCGAGGTCAGGAGTTTGAGACCAGCCTGACCAACATGGTGAAACCTCATCTCTACTAAAAATACAAAAATCAGTCAGGAGTGGTGGTGGGCACCTGTAATCCCAGCTACTCAGGCGGCTGAGGCAGGAGAACTGCTTGAACCTGGGAGAGGGAGGTTGCAGTAAGCCGAGATCACACCACTGCACTCCAGACTGGGCAACAGAGTGAGACCCTGTCTTGAAAAAAAAAAAAAGAAAGAAAAAAGAAGAATCTGAGTTCTCCTTGTCTTCAATTTTGCTTTAAAAAACCCGTCCCCTGGCCGGTTGCATTGGCTCACGCCTGTAATCCCAGCATTTTGGGAGGCTGAGGCGGGCGGATCACTTGAGGTCAGGAGTTTGAAACCATCCTGGCCAACATGGTGAAACCCCGTCTCTACCAAAAATACAAAAATTAGCCAGACATGCTGACACATACCTGTAATCCCAGCTACTTGGGAGGCTGAGGCGGTAGAATCACTAGAACCCGGGAGGCAGAGGTTGCAATGAGCCGAGATCGCACCACTGCACTCCAGCCTGGGCAAAGAAGTGAGACTCCACCTCAAAAAAAAATAAATGAATAAAAATAAATTATGCCTCAATAAAAAAGGACAAGGACAGGCACAGTGGTAATCCTAGCACTTTTGGGAGGCTGAGGCAGGAAGATCACTTGAGCCCAAGAGTTTGAAACCAGCCTGGACAAGATGGTGAGACCCTGGCTCTACAAAAATCTTTTTAAAAAATTAGCTGGGTGTGGTGGTACACACTTGTAGTCCCAGCTACTCTGTGGCTGAGGGAGGAGGATTGCCTGAGCTCAGGAGCTGGAGACTGTGGCGAGCTACGATCGTGCCACTGCACTCCAGCTTGGGCAACAGAGCGAGAAACCCTGTCTCATAAAAATAAAGAGAAATAAAAATAAAAAAGGACACAGAAAAAGAAACGGCACGGTGGCTCATGCCTGTAATCCCAGCACTTTGGATGGTAGAGGTGGCCACCAGGTGACCATCCTGGCCAACATAGTGCAACTGTCTCTACTAAAAATACAAAAATTAGCCAGGCGTGGTGGCGCATGCCTGTAGTCCCAGCTTTCGGGAGGCTGATGCAGGATGATTGCTTAAACCCAGGAGATGGAGGTTGTACTGAGTTGAGATCGTGCCACTGCACTACAGTCTGGACAACAGCGTGAGACTCCGTCGCAATAAATAAATAAATAAAAATAAGATAAAATAAAAAAGAAAAAGGGTTCCTTGGAAGGAAAGCTATCTAGGCTCTCAAGGAGTCCCCAGTCCTGGGCGACACTGAGACCTCCCATCTGTGGGATGTTAGGACCCTGACGGGGTGAGCAGGGAGGGTGGAATGCAGGGGGCACGGCTGGGGCGCCTTCCTCCCCTGTGTTCACTAGGAGGAAAAGAAGTCCTAAATGAAGCAAAAACAGTGTCTGTCCAGCAGCCCCTCCTTCCTTCTGCAGGGCGGCGGTGTCCCCGCACCAGGAGACCTGGGCCAGGGAGGCACCCACCTCTCGTGCACAGCAGAGCTCCTGAGGCCATGGCCACCTGCAGAGCCTGTGCCAGCCGGTCCAGCGAGAGCTCAATCTCCTGGGAGGCGTTGAGGGGGTTCAGTTCATCCGCCAACCTGTTGATCTCCTCTACCAGCGGGACCATGTGGTCGAAGAGGATCAGCCCCAGGCGCCCATACAGATTCTTCTCGGTCAGGTGCAGCTGCAGTGTCATGAGCACCTGCAGGACGCTGAGGTGGAGTTTTGAGTACAAGAGGTGGGAGTCTCTGTCCATCCCCACGCCCGGGTCCTTTGTGACCTTGTTGCTGACATGGCCATTGGATAAGGGGGGCTTCTTTTTCCTTTTATAAGCCAGGGGTGCCTTCACGCACCAGCGGATCAATCCAACGAGCGGGGTGAGCTCTAAGAATCCTATTGGCAGATTGGCCGCAATCGGAGTATTTAAAAAAGTGATGAGAATCAACCTTGGGTCCTCAAAAATCCAGGTGACAATCATTTCAAGCAAGTCCATAGGTGGAATGAGGTCATCTGCAAACAAAGACCATTAGGTCAGGAGCGCTCTTGGCCTCGAGGACAGGGGCGGGAAGTGGAGAGAGGGAAGCCTGACCCCAGGGCCCATGGCACTGCCCACCTGATGGTCTGGATCACGCCTCCTGGCTTAGCTATTTTCTGTCCCCTTTCCTAGAACATCCACTCCAGGGGGACTGGGAGTCTCATCTCAGTCACTGTCACATCCCAGTGCCCAGGACCCTGGAGCAAGGGAGAGGCTGCAGAAATACTTAAGTCTACAATTCCCTGGAACTCCAACATGCTTTGGAGAAATTGCCTGCTGCATGTTAATTTAGATAAAATTCCACGGTTTTTCTATCCCACACTGCCACACGTCACCCCTTCCCTGAGTACGTGTCCTCCCGGTGCTCAGTGTCTCCTGTATGGGGCAGTGACAGCAATGGTGGCCTTCAGGGAGCAGCTCAGAGTCCTGTCAGTGATCTGGCTGCTGCCAAGGGCCGTCCCAACCCCAAACCTGGAACCCTCATCTAAGCAACCCTCAGAGATGTGATCCCTGAGACCTGGCAGGCTCTGTGGCCCAGACAGAGAAGAAAAGATGGTGACACTTAGTCTGGGCTTCCTATGAGCCCGGCACAGGTCTCAACGCTTTACACAGACGAACTCATTTAATCCTCCCTCCACCCCAGCAATTAGTCTCATACAAAGGACAAGGTAACTGAGGGACAGTCATGTCAAGTGATTTCCCCAGGACTCGTCGAAAGTATATGGCCCAGGCTCACACCTGCAATCCCAGCACTTTGGGAGGCCAAGGTGGGAGGATCACTTGAGTTCAGGAGTTCGAAACCAGCCCTGGAAACATAGTGGGACCCAGTCTCTACAAAAATTCTTAAAAGTTAGCCGGGAGTGGTGGTGCACACCTATATTCCCAGCTATTCAGGAGGCTGAGGTAGGAGGATCACTTGATACTGGGAGGTGAAGGTTGCAGTCAGCTGTGGTTGTCCCACTGTACAACAGCCTGAGCAACAGAGTGAGATCCTGCCTCAGGAAAAAAAAATATATATATACACACACACACACAAAAAGCATACAGCCCAGATCTGACCTCAGCAGCCTGGCTTTTAATCAGGAGGCTATACTGTGCATGTGGGGCTTGGTGTGCAATGCCCTTAGGCTGGCTGTGTGCACAGGAGTGCGTCCTCAGCCCCCTCTCTCTGGGGCTGTGCCCACCATCTGAGATGATTCCTGCCAACTGTTGGAGTATGAACCGCCCTGCCCACCTACTGCAGTGAGACGATGGCTACAGCGGGGAGCAGCTGCTGTCCTATGTGCCTTTTTTTTTTTTTTGAGATGGAGTCCCACTCTGTTGTCCAGGCTGGAGTGCAGTGGCGTGATCTCAGCTCACTGCAAACTCTGCATCCCGGGTTCAAGCGATTCTCCTGTCTCAGCATCCCGAGTAGCTGGGACTATAGGCGCCTGCCACCACGCTGGCTAATTTTTGTATTTTTAGTAGAGACGGGGTTTCGCCATGTTGGCCAGGCTGGTCTCCAACTCCTGACTGCAGGTGATCCGCCCACCTCGGCCTCCCAAAGTGCTGGTATTACAGGAGTGAGCCACCCCGCCCGGCCATGTGTGCACCCTCGATTCCACAGAGATGTTTCTGTTTGGGCAACACCAGGTCATACCCACCTCTCCAGTGTATCCCCGCCCCCTCAGATCTGAGCTGATGCATCTCTACCAGCCTGTAGAAAATGTGTGCGTGTGCACACTTGTGCAGGTGTGCCCTTATCATACATGTCGGCATGTGCGCTTCATGAGTCCTCAGTCTCTAGGATCCCAGTTAGGGTCTCTAGAGTCCCACGTTCTCAGCGCCATCCAGGAAAGGGGGGATATAATTATGTGGGTATCTTCCTTTTTGTGCTTTGAAGACACGGGCTCCCCAAGAATGCTCTCCTGTTACCAGAAGTGCCCAAGAGCTGTTTCAGTCACCATTTGGATGGTGACTTCCAGGGCCACTGCTGTGTGGCAGTGACTTGAGAAATCACCAACATCTCAACGGACATACTGGCTTAAGAGAAAAACACTGTTTCAGATCTGCTGTGCTGTGTCAGTGGCATTCCCTGAATATTCTTTCCTGTTCCATATACTAACTCATCCCTTCCCCATGGTAAGGCCAGTTTCTGTTTTTGTTGGCCTGGAATAACCAATGACTTAAAAGGTAGGTCAGGTGTGGTGGCTCATGCCTGTAATCCCAGCACTCTGGGAGGCTGAGGCAGGGAGATCACTTAAAGTCAGGAGTTTGAGACCAGCCTGGCCAAGAGGGTGAAACCCTGACTCCACGAAAAATACAAAAATTAGCCAGGCGTGGTGGCGCATGCCTATAGCCCCAGCTACTCAGGAGGCTGAAGCAGGAGACTCGCTTAAACCTGGGACGTGGAGGTTGCAATGAACCGAGATCACACCACTGCACTCCAGCCTAGGTGACAGAGTGAGACTCCATCTCAAAAAAAAAAAAAAACCAAAAAGCCAACTATGATACCATAGCTGGGTTCAGTGAAATCTTTCCTATTGGAAGATGAAAGACCTGAATACCACTCCCACCTGTTAACAGCTCTTAGGAAGCCTTTGGAGGAGAGAGAAGGGAAATCCCACTGCAGCAGCGTGGCCCTGCCCCTCAACACCTGCCTCCCATGCCACAAGGAAACTGCTAGGAAAAGAAGAGTATGAAATTAGCATATGCGGCTGGCACAGTGGCTCACGCCTGTAATGCCAGCACTTTTGGGAGGCCGAGGCGGGTGGATCACGAAGTCAGGTGATCGAGACCATCCTGGCTAACACGGTGAAACCCCATCTCTACTAAAAATACAAAAAATTAGCTGGGTGTGGTGGCAGGCGCCTGTAGTCCCAGCTACAGGCTGAGGCAGGAGAATCGCTTGAATCTGGGAGGCGGAGCTTGCAGTGAGTCGAGATCGCGCCACTACACTCCAGCCTGGGCGACAGAGCGAGTCTCTGTCTCCAAAAACAAACAACAAGAAAGAAAGAAATTAGCGTACGAATATGGCATGCGCTTGCATGTTCACAACATTTCCACACAAACTTTCTCAAGAGAGCTACAAAACCTAACAACAAGAAAAAAGGTGGCCAGGCACAGTGGCTCACACCTGTAATCTCAGCACTCTGGGAGACTGAGCCAGGTGGATCATCTGAGGTCAGGAGTTCAAGACCAACCTGGCCAACATGGTGAAACCCCATCTCTACTAAAAATACAAAAAGTAGCCAGGTGTGGTGGCACACACCTACAATCCCAGCTACTCGGGAGGCTGAGGAAAGAGAATCTCTTGAACCCAGGAGGCAGAGGTTGTGGTGAGCCAAGATCATGCCACTGCACTCCAGCCTGGACAGCAGAGTGAGATTCCGTCTCAAAAAAAAAAAAAAAAAAAAAAGGGTGACAGATAAAAGAAGGCTCGGCTGGGCGCAGTGGCTCACGCCTGTAATCCCAGCACTTTGGGAGGCCGAGATGGGTGGATCAGGAGGTCAGGAGTTCGAGACCAGCCTGGCCAATATGGTGAAACCCCATCTCTACTAAAAATACAAAAATTAGTCAGACATGGTGGTGCGCGCCTGTAGTCCCAGCTAGCTACTCAGGAGGCTGAGGCACGAGAATTGTTTAAACCCAGGTGGCGGAGGTTGCAGTGAGCCGAGATCATGCCACTGCACTCTAGCCTGGGCGACAGAGGGAGACACTGTCTCAAAAAAAGAAAAAAAAAAAAAGAAGGCTCAAAAATAGTCAGGAGGCTGGTGGGAGACCAATACTGGACTGAATAAAAATGACAGATGCTGTTGAAGGCTTTCAAAGTGCTGGTTTGGCTATCAGACCAGGAAGAGAAAGAGACTATTTGTCAGCCCTGTGAGCAGCAACAGCCAAGGGCAGAGGAGGAGGAATCGGAAACAGCAGCAGAAAAGCAGGTTTTGTCAGCCAGGCCTGGTAGTGTGTGCCTACAGTCCCAGCGACCTGGAAGGCTGGGGTGGGAGGATCACTTGAGCCTAAGAGTTTTGAGGGTACAGTGACCTATGAGTGCACCACCGTATTCCAGCAGCCTGCGCAACAGAGCAAGATTCTATATCCAAAAAAGTAAAAAAAATTAAAGAAAGTATGGGGATGATAAAAAATCAAGTCATATGTCCAGGGAGCGGGTCACATCTCACAGACACCAGAGCTTGCTTTCTGGGCTGCCTGCCACTTGGACCATTGCACCTCAGGCAAATGGGTATCACTAATAGTTCCCTCTTAGCAAACTGCACACGTCCAGGTGGTCCACACCTTTAGCTTTTAGCCTAAACTAAAAACACACATTTCAGGCTGGGTGCAATGGCTCACACCTGTAATGCCGACACTTTAGGAGGCCGAGGTGGGAGGACTGCTTGAGTCCAGGAGTTCAAAACCACACTGGGCAACAAGGTGAAACTCCATCTCTACAAAAAATATAAAAAATTAGCCAGGCATGGTGTTGCAAACCTGTGGTCCCGACTACTCAGGAGGCTGAGGGAGAACTGCTTGAGCTCAGGGTTCAAGACCAACCTGGACAATATGGAGAAACCCCGTCTCTATAAAAAATACAAAAATTAGCCAGGCGTGGTGGCATGCACCTGTAGTCCCAACTACTCGAGAGGCTGAGGCAGGAGAAACACTTGAGCCTTGGGGGCAGAGACTGCAGTGAGCTGGGATCACGCCTCTGCACTCTAGCCAGGGTGACAGAGTGAAACCCTGTCTCAAAAAATAAAAAATAAAAACTCAGCTGGGCACGGTGGCGCACGCCTATAATCCTAGCAGTTTGGGAGGCCGAGGCGGGTGGATCACTTGAGATCAGGGGTTTGAGATCAGCCTGGCCAATACATTAAAACCCCATCTCTACTAAAAACGCACAAAAAAATTAGCTGGGAGTAGTGGCGCATGCCTGCTATAGTCCTAGCTACTCGGGAGGTTGAGGCAGGAGAACTGCTTGAACCTGGGAGGGGGAGGTTACAGTGAGCTGAGATCACACCACTGCACTCCAGCCTGGGCAACAGACTCCATCTCAAAAAATAATAAAAATAAAAATATACATTTCAGAGACAAAACGGCCAAAGCATTTACTGGACACTTCACCTGGGTATTCAGTGGAAAATAAAACTAGCCATTGACTGAAGCTTCTTCCATAGAAATAACCTGTTTAAAGTTTACCTGAGGACAGGTCATAGAGCGCGGTAACGGAGGTGATGAACTGGCAGCAGAATCTCGGGCTGGCACTGAATATCTGCTTCAGCGTCTGAATGGATCCCGGCACCAAACAGCAGTAGTCATCTACAAGGGCCTTGGCTAACCTCACACAGTAAACCACGGGCGTCCGCTGGAAAGAAGCCACACAGTCCACTTAACTACAGACGTCGTGAGTGAGTTGACCAGCAACTATGCACACACAGTGACCACCTCCAGAAATGGCAGAACCACTTCCAAGACAAAAAAAAGATGTTAATGGGGCCGAGTGTGGTGGCTCACATCTGTAATCCCAACACTTTGAGAGGCCGAGGCGGGTGATCACCTGAGGTCAGGAGTTCGAGACCAGCCTGGCCAGCATGGTGAAACCCGTCTCTACTAAAAATACAAAATTAACTAGGAATGGTGGGGCATGCCTGTAATCCCAGCTACTTGGAAGGCTGAGGCAGGAGAATCGCTTACACCTGGGAAGCAGAGGTTGCAGTAAGCCAAGATCACACCACTGCACTCCAGCCTGGGCAACAAAAGCAAAACTTCATCTCAAAAAAAAAAAAAAAAAAAAAAAGTTAAAGGCTTACACTAAAGCAGGGGTGGGCAATCTGAAGCCCACTGACCAGGCTGGGCACGGCGGCTCATGCCTGTCATCCCAACACTTTGGGAGGCCGAGGCGGGAGGATCACTTGAGCCCAGCAGTTCCAGATGAGCCTGGGCAACACAGCAAGAACCCATCTCTATAAAAAATAGAAAAAATTAGCCAGATATGGTGGCACATACCTGTAGTTCCAGCTACTCAGGAGGCCGAGGTGGAAGGATGGCTTGGGCCTAGGAAGGTTGAGTCTGCAGTGAGCCCCGTGGTCACACCACTGCACTCCAGCATAAGCAACAGAGCAAGACCGTCTCAAAAAAAAAAAAAACAGAAAAACACCACCTGACTGGGTGTGGTGGCTCATCCCTGTAATCCCAGCATTTTGGGAGGCCGAGGCAGGCGGATCACAAGGTCAGGAGATCGAGACCATCCTGGCTAACACGGTGAAACCCCGTCTCTACTAAAAATACAAAAAAATTGGCCGGCACCACTGATGGTGGGCGCCTGTAGTCCCAGCTACTCGAGAGGCTGAGGCAGGAGACTAGGATGAACCTGGGAGGCGGAGCTTGCAGTGAGCCGAGATCGCGCCACTGCACTCCAGCTTGGGCGACAGAGCAAGACTCTGCCTCAAAAAAAAAAAAAAAAAAACCACTGCACAGACCAAATTTGTCCCACCACCCGTTTTTGTTAATAAAATTTCACTGAGACGTGATCACGCTTATTCGTTTGCCTACTGCCTAAAGCTTTTCTTGCACTAGAAGGAAAGAGGTGAGTAGCTGTGAAAGAGACTACAGGACCCACAAAGCTGAAGACAGTTCACTATGTCGCCCTCTACATAAAACATCTGCCAGCTCTTGCTTTACAGTTTACTTAGGAAACATCATTTCTGCCTTCAGGTGAGGAAATGACAACTTCCGTACTCTACAGGATCCCAGGTGAGATGCCACAAGTAAAAATTAACAGCTGCTATCACATTGAAGAGATTCAGGAGAATCAGTGAACTGCCACATGATGAAAATGTGTGTTTACAGCAGTACTTGCTAAATTTCTCTTAAAATCTTATTCTTAAGCTGGGCGCAGTGGCTCATGCTTATAATCCCGGCACTTTGGGAGGCTGAGGCAGGAGGATCGCTTGACCTCAGGAGTTCGTGACCAGTCTGGGCAACATGGTGAAACCCTGTCTCTACAAAAAAATACAAAAACTAACCAGGCATGGTGGTGTGCGCCTGTGGTCCCAGCTACTTGGAGGGCTGAGGTAGGAGGATCACTTGAGCCCAGGAGGCAAAGGTTGTAGTGAGCTAAGATTGCACCACTGCACTCCACCCTGGTTGACAGACTGAAACCCTGTCAGAACAAAAAAAAAGTAAAAGAAAAAGAAAAAAAAACACACCCTAATTTTTAAAAAAAAGTTTTTTTTTTGAGACTGAGTCTCACTCTGTAACCCAGGCTGGAGTGCAGTGACACAATCTCGGCTCATGGCAACCTCCGCCTCCCATATTCACACGATTCTCCTGCCTCAGCCTCCCAAGTAGCTGGGACCACAGGCGCGTGCTACCACGCCTGGCTAATTTCTGTATTTTCAGTAGAGACAAGGTTTCACCATGTTGGCCAGGCTGGTCTCAAACTCCTGACCTCAACTGATCTGCCCCCCTTCGGCCTCCCAAAGTGCTGGGATTACAGGAGTGAACCACTAAGCATGGCCAAAAAATATAATTTAAACAAACAAACAAAAAACACTCCAGAAATCTAATTAAATGAGAATTCCGAACAGCAAAATCCTCTACAGAGACTCTCAGGGGAGACTCTTTTTTTTTTTGAGACGGAGTCTTGCTCTGTCACCCAGGCTGGAGTGCAATGGCACCATCTCAGCTCACTGCAACCTCTGCCTCCCGGGTTCATGTGATTCTCCTGCCTCAGCCTCCTGAGTAGCTGGGGTTACAGGTATGCAACACCATGCCCGGCTAATTTTGTATTTTTAGTAGAGACATGATTTCGCCATGTTGGTCAGGCTGGTCTTGAACCCCTGACCTCAAGTGATCCGCCCACCTCAGCTTCCCAAAGTGCTGGGATTACAGGCATGAGCCACCGCACCCGGGCGAGGGTCTCTCTTGAGCAGTACCTGAAGCCAGGAGGCAGCACACTCCAACACCGGGATTCGACACACAGCCACCGCCATGGAGACCAGTTTTCCCAACAAGCTCATCCGGCTGTCATCGGCTTTGTTCCCTTGAGGGCTGAAAAGGGATGAAAAAATAATCTGCCGAACAGAGTCCTTGGTTTGCTCCTGGAAATAATTGCACATGATTTCAAGAAGTTGAAGCTCCTGAAGGGAATTCAGTCTCTGCAAAAGAAATCCCGGAAAAGCGTTAAGAAATGTGGCTGTAACGTACTTATTAACTCATACATTAAGAAAACAGGAAATAGACTGGGCGCGGTGGCTCATGCCTGTAATCCCAGCACTTTGGGAGGCCAAGGCGGGCGAATCACGAGGTCAAGAGTTCGAGACCAGCCTGGCCAACATGGTGAAACCCCATCTCTACTAAAAATACAACAATTGGCCAGGCATGGTGGCGCGCACCTGTAATCCCAGCTACTCGGGAGGCTTAGGCAGGAATCTCGCTTGAACCTGGGAGACGGAGGTTGCAGTGAGCCGAGATCGCACCACTGCACTCCAGCCTCGTGACAGAGTGAGACTCCGTCTCAAAAAAAAAAAAAAAAAAAAGAAAAACAGGAAATAACAGTATTTTCCCGTAGAACTTTTCGCCCTTCGTAAAGCTCCCGTAGAACTTTTCGCCCTTCGTAAAGCTCAGGTCTCAGGGAGATCTTTGCTGTTAACCTTAGAAAAAAGTCATATAGGCCAGGCGTTGTGGCTCACGCCTGTAATTCCAACACTTTGGAGGCCAAGGAGAGAGAATCTTGAGCCCAGGAGTTTGAGACCAGCCTGGGTAACACAGGGAGGCCCCATCTCTACAAAACATTCAAAAATTAGCTGGGCATGGTGGTGCATGCCTGGAGTCCCAGCTACTCAGAAGGATGAGGCGGGACGATTACTTGAGCCCAGGAGTTCAAGGCTGTAGTGAGCTGTGATTGCACCACTGCACTCCAGCCTGGGCAACGTAGTGAAACCTTGTCTCGAAAAAAAAAAGGCAAAGAAAGAAAAAAAAAAGAAAAAGATGTAAGAAGAAAGCCATACAGATCATTATACATCCTCCTGGAGGGTTCAGGATGAGCCTTTCGGTAACAGCCCAACAGACCTCTAGGGAGCGGGCAGTCGCCAGTTTGTCCCTTTAACACCAAGACTCGGCTGTCACACGCCCCGCAAACTGGACAGGCAGCTGAGCAACACTGCAGGACCCGGAGAAGGGTTTGGGGGCTGCTGCAGGAGCGAGGCCGAGCGCGAGCGCGGGGCTCCTGGACATGGGGCGCCCGCGGCTTGACACAGCCCTGCATCGCTGGGGAAAAGGCCCGCCCGCCTGCCTGCGGGGCCCGGGAACCCGACCGTCTCAGGCCGCACCTTGGGCTGCGCGCTGCGCTCCTTGGGCACCTGGAACACGAACTCCTCCAGCAGCTCCACGGGGCCCTTGTCCACGATGGGCAGCGGCGCGCTCTGCAGCTGGCTGCTGAAGTAGATGTCCAGGTGGTACAACACCTCCTTGGCGGCGCTCAGCGCATCGCGGCGCAGCAGCGAGTGGCGGATGTCGCTCATGGTGCGGCCGCCGCGGCCCCCGCGCCGAGCGCGTCTCACTTCCGCCCGGGGCCCGGGACTGCGCCGCTACCCGTGGAAACAAAGAGGCGCGACCCGGGCCTGGGCTGCGGCACCCGCCCGCTTGCCCGCCTGCCGCCACCTGCTCCCTGCCTGCTCAGGGGGCCATCGCCGCTGCCGCCGGCCAGCAGGCGCCCGAAGGTCCGACTGCGGCGCCGCCAGGAGCCGCCGGGAGCTGCCGCCGCGCAGCCGAACAGCGGCCGAATGCCGGGCACGGAGACGGCGGCCCGCAGGGGCCAAGCGCAGGCCGCGGCCTAGGCGCGCTCTCCGGAGGGCGCCCCCTGGCGGCGCGAGCGGTGAGGGGCGCGCCGCGGTCCCAGGTGGACCCCGCCCCAGGAGCCCGCCCAACCGCCGGTGCAGGCCCGCTCCGTCCTTGCCCAGGCTCCCTCGCGGGCTCTGCGTCGCGTTCAGAGCTGCCGCTGGTTGATTTCACGGTGCTTTCCACCAGCAAGAATGGGGGGTGGTGCCGGGCTTTGGCTTCGGCCAGCGGACTTGGGTTCCCTGGCCGCCCCAGCTACCCGTCTTCACGTTTCCATCTGTTCTCAGCTGGGGAGTACGGGGGAAGATGGCTGGAAGGCCCCCTGCCCCTGACTCCCACTTCCCAGCCTCTCTGACTGCGGGCTCCTTGGCCTAGCAAGGTGCAGAACACCTGCCACCTGCACCTGAGAGCCCTCCCACTCCAAAGACCTTCCGCACCAAGACCTCGTTTCTGGCAGTCATCTCTCCTCTGAAATAGGTGGCAGTTCACTTTCACAATTTTTAAACTGGTGAGAAAGGACTTGAATGTGGCTAGAGGAGGGCAGGCCGGAGGCCACACATGCAGGAAGGTGCCTGATGTACAACCCATACTGGCCGGAAGGCAGGCCTGGGTGAGGACACTCTGTTGTTGAGATGAAAATCCCCTGGGGGAGAGAGGAGAATAGAGGGGGCATAAAAGAGAGCACAGCCAGGCACAACGCGCAGGCGCTGAGTCAATGAGACCCTCCTGCGCATCACACAGGTCAGAGACACGGCCGCAAGCCCCTCCTGTCCACATGCCCAGAGTTTAGAGACACCAAGGTCTCAGCATCACCTAGAACCTCTGAGAAGTCATCTCTTGATCCCCCTGACACCAGGACTTCAGAGATGCCCGGTTTCAAAAGAAGACAAGCAAGGGGGATTCCTCAGTCAACACCCATTTTCCCCTCTCTCCCTTGCCCACCGAAAGTGATTTATAAGCACAGCAGAAATCAAAACAAACAAGCCATGCTTGGAAAACGAGGATCCACATGTGTAAATAAACGGGAACTACAGCTCAAAGGCAGTCACACACTTGTCATTCTTGTTTCTTCCTCTCATGACATGGAAAGGCAGGTAGAAAGATCTCTTGAAGGTTGCTCCGAAGCCCGTGGGAGTGAATGTTCCGGTGGACTTGGGGCTCTGCTGATGGAGGCCAGGCCACAAGGGGACAACGCTGGCACCAGGCCCAGTCACCTCTGTACCACTCGTTAGTAGTCTGGTTGGTGGCCGCCAGATACAGGACAAACAACAGGTAGCCACCCAGGAGGAAGCTCAGGACCACGACAAAGCCCAGCATGAAGACAATCCGTGGAAAAGTCAGGAACAGGTACTAGGGGCAGAGAAAAGGTAGTGCTTTAGGCAGCTGGACTGTGACATCCATGAGAGTGAACACTGGCCAACCCTGGGCCTGCCACAGCCACCAGCGCTGCTTCCTCAGCCCACCTACTTGTGTCCAAATGTGACAAACTGAACATAAACAGCACTGAGAAGCAGCCCAGAATAATCCCAGTACATACAAGAGTTTCCTGTGGGATGAATGAAGTGTTCACACTGAAGGAAAAGGGAAAGTTTACTTAGGAAATGTGCTATTCCAGTTAGCTATTTATAAAATAAATGCAGACTTCATTCATCAAAATAAAATCCAGATGGACAAAAGAGATCAATGTCTTTCTTAAAACAATACAACCCCAAAAATAGATGTACAAGGATATTCATTGTATCATTGATTTTATCAGCCCCTCTTCCGAAGTTTTTTTCCTTTTCTTAATAAATAGAAACAGGGGCCGGGCGCAATGGCTCACGCCTATAATCCCAGCATTTTGGGAGGCCGAGGCGGGCAGATCACTTGAGGTCAGGAGTTTGACACCAGCCTGGCCAACATGGTGAAACCCTTCTCTACTAAAAATACAAAAGTTAGCCGGGTGTGGTGGCACATGCCTGTAATCCCAGCTACTCAAGAGGCTGAGGCAGAAGAATTGCTTGAACCCGGGCGGTGAAGGTTACAATGAGCTGAGATTGTGCGACTGCACTCCAGCCTAGGCGACAGAGCGAGACTCCATCTAAAATAAATAAATAAATAAATAAATAAATAAATAAATAAATAAATAGAAACAGGGTCTTGCTATGTTGCCCAGGCTGCTTTCAAACTCCTGGCCTTGAGTGATCCTCCTGCCTTGACCTCCCAAATTGTTGGGATTACAGGCGTGAGCCACTGTGCCTGGCCAAGAAACAAGTTAACTGTCCATCCGTCAGGAAGGTTAAACTCTGGGATGGTCACACAATGGGAAAACGAGGAGCCATGAAAAATGATGTCAATTTCTATGTACTGATTGTGAAAAGATTTAATATATTGACTAATGAGAAAGGCAAGATGTAAGGATTACACTGTCATCTTGTTTGGGTAAAAACAAAACTGACTCCGTAAATGGTATATGACCATAGGAACTGCGCTGCTTAAAGTTTTGTAAGTTATTTTTGTAATAAGCAAAATGAAGAATTTAGAAAGTTTAATATTTTTGAAAGTCACAAGAAAAGAGAACATTTAACAAAACTCCTGATGGAGGAGACTTTCTTGTTGAAGTTACAAAGAAAAGAAATTTGATGAGAAAGAATGTCTGAACTTTTCTATACCAAAAAACCCCAAAAAACCCAAAACCCCATTCCCAAGATCCAAAAGATCCACAAACAAAAAAACAGTATAACAAAAGATTAACCGTCATTATTATATAAAGACCTCAAATCAAAAGTGATTCTGGGCCAGTCATGGTGGCTCACACCTGTAATCCCAGCACTTTGGGAGGCCAAGGTGGGAGCATTTGAGCCCAGGAGTTCCAGGTCATAGTGAGCTGTGATGGTACCACTGCACTCCAGCCTAGGTGACAGAGTGAGACTCTGTCTCAAAAAAAAAAAAAAGTTACCATATGACCCAGCAGTGCCACTTCTAGGTGGAATGTACCCAAGAGAAATATAAACATAAAACATAAAAACATAAACATAAAACATGTTTTATAAACATAAAAACATATGTCCACACAAAAAACTTGTACATGAATGTTCACAGCAGTATTACTCAAAAATAGCCAAAAAGTGAAAACACCAAAATGTCCATCAACTGATGAACAAATAATTAAAATTCAGTCTATCCATACAACGGAATACTATTCAGCCATAAAAAAGAATGAAGTAAGGCCGGGCACGGGGTTTCATGCCTGTAATCCCAGCACTTTGGGAGGCCGAGGCGGGTGGATCACTTGAGGTCAGGAGTTCAAGACCAGCCTGGCCAACATGGTAAAACCCCTTCTCTGCTAAAATTACAAAAATTAGCCAGGCGTGGTGGCTCATGTCTGTAATCCCAGCTACACGGGAGACTGAGGCAGGAGAATTGCTTGAACCTGAGAGGCAGAGGTTGCAGTGAGCCAAGATCACACCGTTGCACTCCAGCCTGGGCAACAAGAGCGAGACTCCATCCCAAATAAACAAAAGGAATGAAGTAGATTCGTGCTACATGAATTAACCCTGAAAACCTTGTGCCACAAGAAAAAAGCCAGTGGAAAAGACCATATATTGCATGATTCCATTTATATGAAGTGTCCAGAAAAGGTCTATCCCGAAAGACAGAAAGTAGATTAGTGATTACCTGGGTCTGGGGGAGGAGGGAATGGGGAGTGTTTCCTTTTGGGGATGATGAAATGTTCTGAAATTAGATAGTAGTGAGGGCTGAACAAGTCTGTGAATATACTTATACCACTGTGGGATACTTTAAAGGGTGAATTTTATGATATGTGAATTTTTTTTTTTTTTTGAGATGGAGTTTCGCTCTTTCGCTCTTGTTGCCCAGGCTGGAGTGCAATGGCACGATCTTGGCTCACTGCAACCTCCGCCTCCCAGGTTCAAGTGATTCTCCTGCCTCGGCCTCCCGAGTAGCTGGGACTACAGATGCTGGCCACCATGCCTGGCTAACTTTTTTGTATTTTTAGTAGAGACGAGGTTTCACCACACTGGCCAGGCTGGTCTTGAACTCCTGACCTCAGGTGATCCACCCACCTTGGCCTCCCAAAGTGTTGGGATTACAGCTGTGAGCCACCATGCCTGGCCCAATATGTGAATTTTATATCAGTTTAGAAAAAGGAAAAACTTCACGTTTGTTTGTTAGTTTCTGAGACAGGGTCTTGCTCTGTCACCCAGGCTGGAGTGCAGTGGTGCAATCTCGGCTCACTGCAACCTCTCCCTCCCGGGTTCAAGCAATTTTTGTGCCTCAGCCTCCCAAGTAGCTAGAACAATGGGCATGTGCCACCACACCCAGCTAATTTTTTTGTATTTTAGTAGAGATGGGGTTTCACCATGTTGCCCAGGCTGGTCTCAAGCTCCTGAGCTCAGGCAATCTGCTTGTCTTAGCTTCTCAAAGTGCTAGGATTACAGGCATGAGCCACTGCACCCGGCCCTGGCTCATTTTTGTATTTTTTGTAGAGACAAGGTCTCTACAGGAGACCAGTTATTCAATCATCAGTTGATGGACATTTGGGTGTTGCCCAGGCTGGTCCTGAACTCCTAGCCTCATGCGATCCTCCCACCTCGGCCTCCAAAAGTGCTGGGATTATAGGCGTGAGCCACCACACCCCACCTAACTTCCTGCTTTTACTGGAAAAATAAATGTCTTTTTTGCGATTCTGAAACTTGAAGTCAGAAACCTACAGCATAATTACCTGAATAAGAAAGACCGTGTCCATAACACGGAGGTGTCCAAGGTCATCGATGTAAGTCTCCTGGTATAGATCTGACATCACCACCAAGTGGACCAGAAAAGTGGTGCTCACAATGGCGACGGTGGCAGCCGAGGCCGTCAAGGTCAAGAGGTAGATGAGGAAGTACCTGATGTTCCAGGCCCCGATGCAGTTGTTCACCCAAACACAGTGATGGTCGAAACGGTGCACACACCAGTTACACACACCTGCACAGAAACAAGGGGGCACGTGCTGGGATGGTGCTTGATGAGACAAGGACACCGCACACCTGCTGAGATTTTCACAATCTGTCCACTGGATGTGTCATCAGAGGAAAATGGCAGCTGCTTAGTTCCAAACTAAGCTTTTGGAACTGTGGTGTCCAGTACAGGAGCAACCAGCCAAATGTGGGTATTGAGCACTTGCAATCTGACTACAAGACAAATCTGAGGTGGTGGCGGCATGCACCCATGGTCCCAGCTACTCAGAGGCTAGGCGGGAGGATCACTTGAGCACAGGAGGTCAACGCTGCTGTGAGCTATGATCACGTCACAGCACTCCAACCTGGGTAACGGAGTGAGACCCTATCTCAAAAAACAAACCAAAAAACGGAGAGGACATTTTGTCAATATTGACAAATTTACAGTTGTCTTTTTACTACAATACTCCTTTGAATTCAGTGTGAATATGGAGGCAACACAAGTGTTAGTTAATTTACTTGACTTGGATAGACATAGTTTTAAAACTGGTATTCCTGCTTTAAAGTCAATTCTTCTGATTAAGATGAATCATTATGTCAATGTAGACATGGATGGTGAAGGAAAATTATTTTTTTGGTACCGAATTCAGATATTGGAAAACTTTTAAGAATATCTGGACATAGCTTGCACATGTAAGCCTACTTTTTCAACTGTACATTTTATTAAATCTAAATACACAAGCATTTCCACATGAAAATTTAGTGTCCAAATCAAGATGTGCTATAAATGTAAGATACACACCAGATTTCAAAGGCTTAGTATGAAAAAAAGAATATAAACTATCTCATGAAGAATTTTTTACATTGATTACATGTTAAAATGATATTTCACATATGTAGGTTAAATAACATCCTGATTAAAACTGTCTCCAAGCACAGCCACATTTTGAAAAACATTTTTAAAAACTTTCTATTCATGGCCTTTTTTTTTTTTTCTGAGACAGGGTCTTGCTCTGTTGCTGAGACTGGAGTGCAGTGGTTTAATCATAGCTTACTGCAGCCTCGATCTCCTGGGCTCAAGTGATCCTCCCGCCTCAGCCTCCTGAGTAGCCAGGACTACAACTTTTGTATTTTTTGTAGAGGTGGGGTTTCCATGGTGCCCAAGCTGGTCTTGAACTCCTAGGCTCAAGAGATCTGCCTGCCTCCCAAAGTACTGGAATTCCTGGCATGAACCGCTGCGCCCAGCCACATTCTATTTTTGTTAGACAGCACTGGTCTAGAATCTTGGGCCCTCCCCAGAAGACTAGGCTTTGTAGGACTGAAATCTGCAAACACAACATCCGCAGAAACAACTTGTGGGGAGCATGTCCTGCCACGTGGCGAGGGAAGGGCTGTTATGCCCAGAGATGAGGACTGTCTACTACACAGGAACACAAGACCTGACCCTCACTCATCTGAAAGAAACCATTATCTCAACTCTACAAGTAGTGGCCACACCATATCTGGGGGTGAACTGGCTCTGCTTTCGGATTCAGGAAACATTCCCTCACAGACGAAGCCCACACATGTGCTGTTGGAGGTGCCGCTGGAGTCACGAGAGCCACACTCACTGCAGTGCTTGGATCGAGCTGGTTTCCTTAAATCACAAGTAGAGCACCTCACGTTCTTTGGAAACATCACTTCATCAAATTCATAAACATGAAGAAATAATAATTCATTTGCTTTTGTTATAATGCCTGGGAAAAGTAAGGACATATGTCAGTTTCGTGCAATATGGTGGACTGGATGGTCACAAAACCCGTCCTGATAAAACACAACTGAAACTGCTATCTTTAATATCGTAAGTAATTCTTTTTTTTTTGAGACAGAGTCTTACTTTGTCATCCAGGCTGGAATGCAGTGGCATGATCTTGGCTCACTGCAACCTCTGCCTCTCAGGTTCAGGTGATTCTCCCACGTAAGCCTCCTGAGTAGTAGCTGGGATTACAGGCGTGCTAATGCACACGTGGCTAATTTTTGTATTTTTTTTGTTAATACAGATGGGGTTTCACCATTTTGGCCAGGCTGGTCTGGAACTCCGGACCTCAGGTGATCCTCCCACCTAGGCCTCCCAAACAGGCTGAGATTACAGGTGTGAGCCACCACGCCCAGCCACGCAATTCATTTTTAATAACGGCTTTATTGAGATATAACATACAAACCTAATTCACTCATTTAAAGTGTACAATTCTGCCGGTGCGGTGGCTCACGCCTGTAATCTCAGCACTTTGGGAGGCTGAGGTGGGTGGATCACGAGGTCAGGAGTTCGAGACCAGCCTGGACAACATGGTGAAACCCCATCTCTACTAAAAATACAAAAATCAGCTGGGTGTGGTGGCACACGCCTGTAGTCCTAGCTACTCGGGAGTCCGAGGCAAGAGAATCCCTTGAACCCGGGAGGCGGAGGTTGCAGCGAGCTGAGATCGCCTCACTGCACTGCAGCCTGGGCGACAAAGCGTGACTCCGTCTTAAAAAACAAAAAAAGGAACAGTACCATACCGATCACATGCTCTATATATGACAAAATGAAGTGAAAGCATTAAAAAGATAAACTAAAAATTTTAAGTGGTTTTAAATAACCCATGGGTTGAAGAAGAAGAAAAAAATTAGAAAACACTCAAAACTGAAAGGTAATGAAAATGCTACACATCAAATCTTTTACAAAGTCCTCAGGGGGGGCCTCTCCTTGTTTGCAGCACTATTAGTAAGACAGTGGAGCTGTCACCATGCTGTATGCTAAGAGCCTCAACTTACCAGGATTGGTTACACAAGTCAGGGTGAAAAAAAACAGGTTTACAACTAGCAGCAGATAGGGCAGAAGAAGGTAATACAAGGAGAACTCCAGCTCCTGACAGTAGCCAAATACTTCCCAGGTGTACTCAGTATAAACCATCCCTTGCAAGACCAGGTGCAGGACAATGAAGGTGTGGTTTCTGAAAGAAAACAGGCATGGCTTGTTCATGGGGGTTTCTTCTTGAAGAAATTGTATGATACTAAAGAAAGTAACCAACGGCCAACCACTTCCTTTGGGCTTGAGATAATAGTAAGAATTACATAGAAAACTATGTGAAACATTTTGCATGTATTTAACAGAAATTCGCAATCTGTAAATATCGCTTTTTAAAAGTAGGCAAGTTAAAACCTCCATCTCAAAAGGCAGATTAACTATGAGTAGAGGCTCCCAACTCAGGACTCCTGATTCTTTCCGGCCTTCTTTCCCTCACCATGCTGGAAACCACAAGGAGCTTCCTGAAGCTAGAGGATCTCAACAATTAATAATCAAAGCAGAAAAGAGGAGAATATTTAAACTCTGAAAGAGAAATACCTCGTATGGAAAAGGTAATGAAGCAATCCATGCACGGCTCTCTGAAGACATTCTGGAATTATACAGGAAAATATCTGAAACAAAAGGAAAGAGAAAGACTCAGTTTCATTTCTCACTTCCTCCACTCCCAAACAAATCAGACACTCCACATACAGCTGGCAATCTGGGTGATAGTAAGTTTTGTTTCCCTATATGGGTGAAGAAGTGATTTAGCAGAGAATAAAGAGGGGAATGCTTTCTACTAGTCTTTCCTTTCACGCCAACTCCATTTCTAGTCTGATTCTGACGAAGGCACCTGTCAGTGTCTTCAGGGAAAGAGAGGTGAGCAGAGGGGATGGGTCGGGGAATGTCAATGTGAAGGCCGCTCCTTCCCCAGCCTGGGTTCAATCCCAGGTTCCAGCATCCACACCCAGATCACTGGGCATTGGCCCAGGTCCCTCCCAAGTCAATGCCTTCCCATAGGCTGCTTGCCCCATTTTGCTCACTTTGATCCCTGAAGGAGGGGGGCCAGCCAATGCTGAGCTTTCTGCTCATACATCCCCCAGAGTCACCCATTAAGCCCCCCAGGCGGACCCTGCTCACATCCATGCCCAGTCGCAGGCATCTAATCCAGAGGAAAACAGCAACCTCTTCTCTCAAAGCACCACCGCAAGAGGACTTTCAGCAGGAACACAAAACCCACACACACAGAGGCTGTGGAATATCCCACAACTGCCATCAACGAAATAAATCCATCAATGATGTTAAGTGGCATCTTTTTTGTTGTTGTTGAGACAGGGTCTCACTCTGTAGTCCAGGCTGGAGTGCAGTGGCGTGATCATAGCTCACGGCAACTTCAGAATCCTGGCTCAAGGGATCCTCCTGCCTCAGCTTCCTGAGTAGCGGGATTACAGGTGTGAGGCACTGCACCCGGCCTGGCATCTCTTTTTTGTCCTGTAGCAAAACCTGTGAGTCTCTTAGACTAACACAGTATTCAAATTCCAGTGCCATCCAAGGATCATCCTTACCTGTGCTCCTCCCCTGGCCAGGCCTTTCAAGCTATGGGTTTTCGAGCAGACGCAGATAAGAACAAGACCCATCAGCACCGAAGCCAGGTAGAACAAGAAGAGGACCAGAAAGTCCATCCTGCAGCTACAAAGGAACAGAAAGAGTGTGACTATCTGCTACTGAAAGGTTTCTTCCATGGCACACATTCTCAGACATCAACTCCCAAATGGCTACCAAAACAGAATTCATCTAGACTTTAATGACATCTCAAAGCAAAAAGCAGAAAGACAAACAGAACAGAATTCACCAATTCTTAGGCACACATAACAGAGGCCTGCTGCCTCTCAGTGGGGCCTCCAAAATGGTCCTGAGCTCCCTCCATCAAGATAAAAATTCAGGGCCAGGTGCAGTGGCTCATGCCTGTAATCCCACCACTCTGGGAAGCAGAGGTGGGTGGATCGCTTGAGCTCAGGAGTTCGAGACCAGCCTGGGCAACATAGTGAGACCCTGTCTCAATTTAATAAAATAAAAAATAAAAAATAAAAAAAGAAAGATAAACTTTTTTTTTTGAGACAGAGTTTCACTCTTGTTACCCAGGTTGCAGTGCGGTGGCGCGATCTTGGCTCACTGCAACCTCCGCCTCCCAGGTTCAAGCAATTCTCCTGCCTCAGCCTCCTGAGTAGCTGGGATTATAGGCACGCACCCCATGCCTGGCTAATTTTTGTATTTTTAGTAGAGACGAGGTTTCACCATGTTGGCCAGGCTGGTCTCGAACTCTTGAACTCAGGTGATCCACCTGCCTCGGCCTCCCAAACTGCTGGGAGTACAGGCGTGAGCCACTGCACCCGCCCAAGATAAAAACTTTGAATCTAACACCCTAAGGCTGTGGCCTGCCTTTGAAGCATCTCCAACTTGCAAATCCAAAATAAACCAAGAAAGAAAATGCATCCTCCTTCCTTGCCCCCAGGCATGAATCATTCTTTCACTTCCTTAAATATTCATAAAGATACAAGATGTGTCCCCAAAGAATCTGCTGACAATGCCTTGAGAACAAGCATCTCCTAGAGGCAGTCAGGAGCCCTGCACCCAGAATCAGGCATCCTGTCCTAAGAAGGACAGGACAGTGTCCTGTCCTCCAGGACACTGGCCACAACCATCAGGAATTACCCTCTGGAACCAGAGTCAACACACAGGCCTGCATTAAAATACTGGATACTGGGGCCGAGCGTGGTGGCTCAGGCCTGTAATCCCAACACTTTGGCATGTCGAGGCAGGTGGATCACGAGGTCAGGAGTTCGAGACCAGTCTGGCCAACATGGTGTAATCCCCATCTATACTAAAAACACAAAAATTAACCGGGCATGGTGGCACATGCCTGTAATCCCCATCTATACTAAAAACACAAAAATTAACTGGGCGTGGTGGCACATGCCTGTAATCCCAGCTACTCAGGGGGTGGAGGCAGGAGAATCTCTTGAACCCAGGAAGCGGAGGTTGCAGTGAGCCGAGATCGCGCCACTGCACTCCAGCCTGGGCAACAGAGCGAGACTCCGTTTCAAAAAAAAAAAGAAAAGACACTGGATACTGGAACTCTTTTCCATAGTGTAGTGGTTTAAAAAAAAAAAAAAAGAGAAGAAAAAAAAAGGTACTGGAATTGGCCGGCCGTAGTGGCTCGTGCCTGTACTCCCAGCACTTTGGAAGGCTGAGGTGGGAGGATCACTTGAACCCAGGAGTTCAAGACCAGCCTGGGCAACAAAGCGAGACCCCCATCTCTACAAAAAATACAAAAATTAGCCAGGTGTGGTTGCGCATGCCTGTGGAGGCTGAGGCGGGAGGATTGCTTGAGCACAGGAGTTCAAGCCTGGGCGACAGCATGAGACCCTGTCTCAAAAACAAACAAAAAAAGATACCGGAACTGGTCACTTTTGACCTTAGCAGATAAGATTCTGGGCTGTAATGCCAAGTGAGATAACCAAACAAGAAGCTATTCATGACATGATAGATGAGAGTAAACAAACAGCAGCAATTCTCACGGGGTGATTCAGGGTACCCAGCCTACATTTCTCTTGGTTGGGTAATTTTCAGCCGGCAGCTCTGGCATTCCTCTTCCCAACATTCACAGATAATTCAAACAGCAGCTCCTCTTGGGCAGCAGTGTGTGCCTGGCATGACCA
The DNA here is from genome assembly GCF_028858775.2 of Pan troglodytes. Lineage (NCBI taxonomy): Eukaryota > Metazoa > Chordata > Mammalia > Primates > Hominidae > Pan > Pan troglodytes. The sequence continues at coordinate 12,067,679 of NC_072404.2, forward strand.
GTAGCTGCCGGACATGGTTCTTCCAGGAGCCTGGATCTGGCTGCAGAGACAGATCAATTCAACACCCACATAAGACGACAAGAGTTGCAGTCAAAGGCAGAATACCTGTGGAAAAGGATTTGGAAGTAGGGGATTTTCAGCACCCCCAGCATGAATGGGTAAGACTTTGGGAGAAATGGCCCAGACTAAGTTGCTTAGGCCTGCTCCCAAATCTTTGGGAGGCCCAGGCAGGAGGATAGCTTGAGGTTAAGAGTTCGAGACCAGCCTGGGCAACATAGTGAGATCACTGTCTCTACATAAAAATTTAAAAATCAGTGGGGCGTGGTGGCCCACGCCTGTGGTCCCAGCTACTTGGGAGGCTGAGGTGGAAGGATGGCTTGAGCCCAGGAGGTCGAGGCTGCAGTGAGCTGTGATCGTGCCACTGCCCTCCAGCCTGGGCCACAGAGCTGGACCCCATCTCTAAAAACAATAAAATAGGCCGGGCGCGGTGGCTCACGCCTATAATCCCAGCACTTTGGGAGGCCGAGGCGGGTGGAACACCTGAGGTCAGGAGTTCGAGACCAGCCTGACCAACATGGTGAAATCCGTCTCTACTAAATACAAAAAAAATTAGCTGGGCGTGATGGCGCATGCCTGTAATCCAAGCTACTGGGGAGGCTGAGGCAGAATTGCTTGAATCCGGGAGGCGGAGGGTGCAGTAAGCCGAGATCGCGCCACTGCACTCCAGCCTGGGAAACAAGAGCGAAACGCCGTCTCAAAATACAATAATAATAAAGACTTTGTGAGAAACAGCTAGTTGGGAAGAAATAAGCCAAGTCGGTAGCCTTGGGTCTCTCCCCGCCACTCCCCATTAGGGCCTCCCGAAGCCACCCCCATCCAAGGCACCTCCTGGGCGGGCCTGGCCGGAGATTTCCCTGGGGGCTGGAGCCCTGGTAGGGGGACGTGGAGTGCAGCAGGCTCGGAGGGGACACCGGGGCCGCCCCGGACTCGGGCGAGGTGGGGGTGGGACGGCGGCCCCACACACAAGGGGAAAGGGAGGGTCAGAGGAGGAGACTGACGGTCCTGGGACAGCCCAAGCTTCCCACAGCCCCGCGGAGGCGGCCTTACCGCCAGCCGCTGGGCTCCGGCGCCTTCCGGGCGCGATACGAGACTTCCTGCGGGCTCGTGACATCAGCGCGGCGCCCCCGAGGGGCTGACTTCCGGCGGAAGTGTGCGAGGGCCGCCGCGGGTTGCGGGGCTGGAGTAACAGTGACCTCCCCGGCTCCCTCGCAGCCAGCCTGGGGACCTCCGTGGCCGGGTGTAACCGCTGGGAAGTGCGATTTTATTTTATTTTATTTTATTTTATTTTATTTTATTTTATGTATTACCTATTTTCTTATTTACTTATGTATTCGTTCATTCATTCAGAAACAGCCTCGCTCTGTCGCCCAAGCTGGAGTGCAATGGCGCTATCGTAGCACACTACAACCTCCAACTCCTGGGCTCAAGCAATGCCTCCTGCCTCAGCCTCCCAAGTAGCTGGGACCACAGGTGCATGCCACCACACCCGCCTAATTTTTTTTTTTTTTTTTTTTTTGTAGAGACGGGTGTCTCACTATGTTGCCCAAGCTGATCTCGAACTCCCGGGCTCAAGTGATCCTCCCACCTCGGCCTCCCAGAGTGTTGAGATTACAGGCGTGAGTCCCTGCACTGGGCTGGAAGTGGGATTTTAGAGCAGTACTGCCAGGAGACTTACAGGAGGACCGACCTGGGCCTGGTGGGGGCGATCATGCTGGGGCTGTGACAGGGACTAAGCTGCCCTGCGGCCTGCACAGAGCCCAGTCATGTCCCTGCTCAGAGCCCAGCAGGGGGATCCAGGTGGCCCAGGGCAGTCACACTTAGGGGGCTCTCAGACTATGTCTGTGTGGTGGACAGAGTTTGCTTTCAGCCACCCACACTGTTGAGATCTAGCAGAACAGTTCCAGCATCTTCCGTTGCAGAAGCGGGCAGAAAGCACAATGTGTACCCATCAGTCAGATTCCGCTCCATGTGTGTCCTTGCTCCTGATGACAAGGACATCTTGCTCTGTACAGCCCTAAATATCCTCGGGGCAGTGACAAATACTTGACCACAAACGTTGAGGATAAAAGGGAAGGCTGTTTGATGCTAGGCAGGCTTGGGGTAACAAGAGCTGCTTCCAAACATAGCCCTGAGAAGGCCCTGTGGGGTGTCCTTTGCTCTGACCATCTCTGAATCAGCTGAGGCCAGGGTCTATTCCTGATGCCTCTGAAGACCTGAGCCAGGCCTGTCCTCCTTTGAGGGGAAATGTCTGATCTCCAAACACTGGCCTTAAAGCTCTTCTCTTTTCCTGTCTCTTTGCTACCTATGTCAGCTTCTTGATGCTTTTTCTTTTCCTTTTTATGAAACTCCTTACCAACAGGATGCCTTCTCCTGTGTACATTGTATCCAAGGTCTTCATAAATTTATGGACCCAGAATTGAAAAACCAAGGCTCATACCTATAATTCCAGCACTTCAGGAGGCCGAGGTGGGAGGATCGCTTGAGCCCAGGAGTTTGGGAACAGTCTGGGCAACATATGGAGACCTTGTCTCTACAGAAAATTTAAAAATTAGCCGGGTGTGCTGGCATGCACATGTGGTCCCAGCTACTTAGGAAGCTGAGGTGGGAGGATTGTTTGAGCCCAGGAGGTCAAGGCTGCAGTGCGTTAGGATCACACCACTGCATTCCAGCCTGGACCACAAAACAAGACCCTGGTTCAGAAAAAAAAAAAAAGATTAATCTCTCAGCACTTGGTCAGTTCCTGAAACCTAGGCATGTTTGATTTTTTGCCTCTTCTTTAAAACGTCCAAGCGCAAACCTTGACACCTGCATTTTATAAATAGCATAAGAGAAAACAGACTACTTAAGCTTAAAACCAAAAATTTAATTCAAGTGTGATCAAAAGGATTGCCTTGCTTGTGATGCATGGAGCAAAGAATTCCTCTTTGGAGTGTTGCTAAACGCTCCTGTCAGCTCCTGAAACTGGACCTGCAGTATCAGTTTTTTACCTGCTGTGAGATCAGTTGACAGGATCAACCAGCTTTACACCACGATCTCTTGTCCCCAAGGGAATGATGGATGCTATACTTTGGAAATGGGATACAGGACTTCGTAGCTACGCTTGCAAAAGGCATATCACACATGATGCTTGTTTACAATCAGTGATTTATTGACCATGAGGAATTTTGCCATGGAGAAATTAAGAAGGAAAGGAACATAAAAGTATTTTTGAACCGTGCATGGTGGCTTATACCGGTAATCCCAACACTTTGGGAGGCTGAGGAGGGCTGATCCCTTGAGACCAGGAGTTTAAGACAAGGCTGAGCAACCTAGTGAGACCTCACCGCTGCAAAAAAGTTTTCAATTAGTTAGGTGTGGTGGTGTACACCTGTAGTCTCAGCTACTTGGGGAGGCTGAGGCAGGATGAGGCAGGAAGATTGCTTGAGTCCAGGAATTTGAGACTGCAGTGAACCATGATTGTGCCACTGTATTTCAGCTTGGGCAATAGAGCAAGACCCTGTCTCAAAAAAAAAAAAAAAAAAAAAAGAAAGAAAAGAAAATTAAAAAAAAAGGACTGGATCTGTGTTGGCTTACTGTTATATAAGTAGCAACTATTTTAGCACCTAGCTCATAGTAGATGCCCAATAAAAATGTATCAACTGAATGAATGAAAGAAAATGATAACTTAAATCAGAAGGAAATCTACATCCTTGATATCACTCAAAAAAAATTCCTGTGGCCAGTAGGTGGGGCCACAGTTGTCACTATTAGCTGGCTTGGAGCATAATGTATGGGTGCCCAGTTTACACCCAAATTTCCACTTTGCCTTTGCTACTGTAATTGCTGCCCCGTGCCTTTTTTTTTTTTCTTTTTTTTGAGACAGTCTCGCTCTGTTGCCCAGGCTGGAGTGCAGTGGCGGGATCTCAGCTCACTGCAATCTCTGCCTCCTGGGTTCAAGTGATTCTCCTGCCTCAGCCTCCCGAGTATCTGAGACTGCAGGCATGCGCCACCATACTCAGCTAATTTTTGTATTTTTAGTAAAGACAGGGTTTCGTCGTGTTGGCCAGACTAGCCTTGAACCCCTGACCTCAGGTGATCCACCTGCCTCAGCCTCACAAAGTGCTGGGATTACAGGTGTGAGCCACCACGCCCAGCCCTCAAAGTAGATTAAACAACAAAAGAGACATCTTGGTCCCTGCCATTGGAATGTCCAGAAATGATGCTGGCTTCAGGAATGACTTGAACCCGCAGCCCAATGGCATGATCAAGAACCAATGTTCTTTTTATCCCTCACTCAGACTGGAAGATCAGCTTCATCTGAAGACCAGCTTTCCTCCTGATGATGGGATGGCCACCAGCCATAGCTGGGGCTTCATGCGTCCACACCCACATCCAGTGAAGGGAGAGTGGGGAGGTCTCCCTCCAGGCCCAAGTAGGAGTACTGACATTCAGTGTGATTAAGCTGGCTTGGGTCATAGACTCACCCCTGAACCATGATGCCACCAGGAAAATGGAATGTGGCCTTTGTCTTGGGTAAAACAAGGCCTCCTGCTGAAGCTACAGAGGATCAGTTTCCCCCAAAGCACATGAGTTCCTCAGGTGAGGGGCTGGATTCTGGAAGGATGTGTGGGCCCTACTGGGAAGGTACATGGATGCTGGCCAGGTAGGCAATCAATCAGTGGACATCTAATAAGTGATACCTGGAATGATGCAAGGAATGTGTCAAAAATGTCTCTTCAAATTAAGATTCTACCCAGGGCCGGGCATGGTGGCTTATGCCTGTAATCCCAGCACTTTGGGAGGCCGAGGAGGGCAGATCACGAGGTCAGGAGATCGAGACCATCCTGGCTAACACGGTGAAACCCCGTCTCTACTAAAAACATAAAAAAAAATTAGCCGGGCGAGGTGGTGGGCGCCTGTAGTCCCAGCTACTGGGGAGGCTGAGGCAGGAGAATGGCGTGAACCTGGGAGGCGGAGCTTGCAGTGAGCTGAGATCAAGCCACTGCACTCCAGCCTGGGCGACAGAGCGAGACTCTGTCTCAAAAAAAAAAAAATTCAACCCAGGGCCGGGTGCGGTGGCTCATGCCTGTAATCGCAGCACTTTTGGAGACCTAGGCGGGTGGATCACCTGAGGTCCAGAGTCCGAGACCACCCTGGCCAACATGGAGAAACCCCGTCTCTACTGAAAACACAAAACATTAGCTGGGTGTGGTGGTGGGTGCTTGTAATCCCAGCTACTCGGGAGGCTGAGGCAGGAGCACCACTTGAACCCGGGAGGCAGAGGTTGCAGTGAGCAGAGATCACGCCACTGCACTCCAGCCTGGGCAACAGAGTGAGACTACGTCTCAAAAAAAAAAAAAAAAATTCAACCCCCGATGAATGAAGGTGCAAGAGTGAGAACATGAGATGCTTGGGGCATGGTAGGAACTTTTGATGCATGTCCTTCATTTCCCAGACTCAAAGGCAAATCTATTAATACAATTCCTTCCTGGCAGCAATCTCCGGGTGCAGATTCAAGGGAACGTGTTTGCAAAGGAAGGAGAAGGAAATTTTAGCCACAAAGCTGCAGTTACAGTTGTGCAAGGTCACTCAGAATGGATGCAATTCCTTAGGAAGAGCAAGAGTGTATAAGGAGAGAAGAGGCTGAGGCTCTCCAACTTCCTGGGACCAGCAGAAGAAGAGGAGCTGGCAAAGAAAGCCAAGGGAGGATGTCCACAGGAGTAGGAGGAGGCTGGGCACTTTGGGTCATGCCTGTAATCCCAGCACTTTAGGAGGCTGAGGCTGGAGGATCGCTTGGGGCCAAAAGTTTGAGACCAGACTGAACAACATAGTGAGACCCCATCTCTACAAAAAATTTAAAAATTAGCCAGGCATGGTGGTGCACAGCTGTAGTCCCAGCTACTCAGGAGACCGAGGTGGGAGGATCACTTGAGCCCAGGAGGTCAAGCCTGCGGTGAGCTATTATTGCACCACTGCACTGTAGCCTGGGCAATAGGACAAGACTTCGCATCTTTAAAAAAAAATGTTTTTCTTTTTGTTTTTGTTTTTTGACACGGAGTCTCGCTCTGTCGCCCAGGCTGGAGTGCAGTGGCGCTATCTCGGCTCACTGCAACCTCTGCCTCCCAGGTTCACGCCATTCTCCTGCCTCAGTCTCCCCAGTAGCTGGGACTACAGGCGCCCACCACCACGCCCGGCTAATTTTTTGTACTTTTAGTAGAGACGGGGTTTCACCATGTTAGCCAGGATGGTCTCCATCTCCTGACCTTATGATCCCCCCGCCTCAGCCTCCCAAAGTGCTGGGATTACAGGTGTGAGCCACCGCGCCCGGCCAAAAAAAAATGTTTTTAAATAAACAAAACAAAGCAAAAGAAGTGGGAGGAGAGTCAGGGAAGAGGGGGTATCATGGAAGCCAAAGAGGATGTGCACTACAATCCCCCAGGGAGGCTCTAAGGGTGAGGCCAATGGAAGGAACCTGGAATGAGCCTCCCACAGACTGTGAAATGTCCCCAGGGAATGGCTCTAGTGATCACTGTAGCCCCCCAGGTTCTGATAATTCCTCTGGCCCAGCAAGCCACCAGGGCAGCTCCTCTGCAGAGCTGGCTGGAGATGCTACGTCATTGGATGGAGGCCTCCAGAATAAGGCCTTGGAAGCCGTGCTGCCTGAGACTGCAGTGTCAGAAGGGTTTCTGAACACGAGCTGGAAGCAAGAGGACCAGAGGGAGAGGCATCTGGAATACATAGTGTTGGGTGGTTGTTGCACACACAGACACGGTGAGCTTGCTCATTGCAGTAGCTGGCATGCCTCACCCTGACTGTCACTCTCTCATGATACTCCCAAGAGTGGGTGGAGACTGAAACTGCCTTTGCAAATATGATAGTGAGCGAAATCTGACCTGACTCCATCCTACCTCTAACCTCCAAGCTGCCCTTGGTCATTCCTGGATATCGGCCAAGATAACTATGGGAGGAATTTCATTTAACTTTTTTTTTTTAATTTTTTTTTTTTTGAGACTGGGTCTCACTTTGTTACCCAAGTTGGATTGCAGTGGCCAGATCATGGCTTACTGCAGCCTCCAACTCTTGGCCTCAAGCAATCCTCCAGCCTCAGCCTCCTGCGTAGCTGGGACTACAGGGAAGTGCCATCATGCATGGATATTTTTTAATTTTTGTAGAGATGGGGTACCTCTATGTTGCTCAGGCTGGTCTCGAACTCCTGGGCTCTGGCGATCCTCCTGCCTCAGCCTCTCAAAGTGCTGGGATTATAGGTGTAAACCAGCATTAGTTCAATTTTTTTTTTTTTGAGACGGAGTCTCACTCTGTCACCCAGGCTGGAGTCAGTGGCGCGATCTTGGCTCACTGCAACCTCTGCCTCCTGGGTTCAAGCGATTCTCCTGCGTCAGCCTCCCAAGTAGCTGGGACTACAGGTGTGTGCCACCACACCCAGCTAATTTTTTTTTTGTATTTTTAGTAAAGATGGGGTTTCACCATATTGGCCAGGCTGGTCTTGAACTCCTGACCTCGTGATCTGCCCGCCTTGGCCTCCCAAAGTGCTGGGATTACAGGTGTGAGCCACCTCACCCAGCCCTAAGTTTAACTTTAAAAAAATGATAAAAGCCCCTTCCCAACAACTAGCCCCTCCTTGTTCATGGACTAAACCACCTTTGTAAAACTAATAAACAACCAAAGATTAGGCTTGTGTGAGGAATATGAACTCTGCTAAAGTGGAGGCCAACTTCAATGACAACCAGCCATTGTTCCAGAAGTCAAAAGATTCATAACCTTCCCAGTTGCTCCTATAGATAACATCACTACTGGAAAACCTAAGATTGGTGTTCAAGGTATCTTTCAGATCCTGTATTGTAATGGACCAGCTGGTGCCACTGTGACTGGTAAAAGGGCTCAGCTGGTCACATGATCCCACCCAGGGACCGGCCCAGCTCAAGAAGATAGCTCCGGGCTGGGCGCAGTGGCTCACGCCTGTAATCCCAGCACTTTGGGAGGCCGAGGAGGGCGGATCACGAGGTCAGGAGATGGAGACCATCCTGGCTAACATGCTGAAACCGCGTCTCTACTAAAAATACAAAAAATTAGCCGGGCGTAGTGGCGGGCACCTGTAGTCCCAGCTACTCGGGAGGCTGAGGCAGGAGAATGGCATGAACCCGGGAGGCAGAGCTTGCAGTGAGCCAAGATTATGCCACTGCACTCCAGCCTGGGCGACAGAGCAAGACTCCGTCTCAAAAAAAAAAAAAAGAAGGTAGCTCCAGCCCCCTAGGATTTCATCCCCAGTGCAAACAGTGAGGATTCCCCATTCCCTAGCCCCCACTCACCAAATTATTCTTACAAAACCCTAGTCTCTGAATTTTCCAGGAGACTGATTTGAGTGATAAACTCCAGTCCTTCCACGTGGCTAGCCTTGAATTAATTAAGCTTTCTTTACTGCAATACTGTTGTCTCAGTAAATTGGCTCTATCTGTGCAGCTGAAAGAAGAGCCAGTCCGGCGATTATACCATCAAGGGGGAGCATATACAGCTGACCCCAAAGTCATGTTGTCAAATGCATCCTCCTTTGTGTCTCTGAAACCATCACTGCAAAATTATAACTGAGAAAATTATGACAGTCAAAGAAATCAGACCTAACCAATTTTACGCTGTCCTTGTTCATCCTGGGCATAGGCTGAACTAACTTTGGGAAGTAATTCAGTTCATGGTTTGACTCTGAAACAAAACTGATAACAGCCCTTTCCCGAAAAGACCCCCTTCTTTCCTGGGGACCAGTCTGACTTTGCAGGACTAACAGATTAGCTACAAGATTAGAAATGACAGTTTAGGGGCTGTGCAGCCTCTGGCTCCAAGAGTCTGAACCTCCCCACATTGCTCCTGGGGGTAACATTACTTTTATAAAACCTAAGGTCAGTGCTTGAGCTATTTTGCAGGCCCTGCACTGGATGGATCAGCTGACACCATCCAGACGAGTCATCGGGCTCCACCAGTTCTGCCATCCTACCCGGGAACAGAAGACAGCAAGAAAACCTCACTTCGACCTCCCATGATTCCATCTCCAACCTGACCAATCAGCACTGCCCACAAGCCCCTACCTGCCAAGTTATCTGTAAAAACTCTGTGGCTCACGCCTGTAATCCCAACACTTTGGGAGGCCGAGGCGGGGGGATCACAAGGTCCGGAGATCGAGACCATCCTGGCTAACACAGTGAAACCCCGTCTCTACTAAAAATACAAAAAATTAGCCGGGCGCGGTGGTGGGCGTCTGGAGTCCCAGCTACTCAGGAGGCTGAGGCGGGAGAATGGCATGAACCCGGGAGGCAGAGCTTGCAGTGAGCCGAGATCGCACCATTGCTCTCCAGCCTGGGCGACAGAGCGAGACTCTGTCTCAGACAAATAAATAAATAAATAAATAAATAAAATAAAACTTTGTAATCTCAGCACTTTGGGAGGCCGAGGCAGGCGGATCATGGGGTCAGGAGTTCAAGACCAGCCTGACCAACATGGTGAAGCCCTGTCTCTACTAAAAATACAAAAATTAGCTGGGCATAGTGGCGCGTGCCTGTAATCCCAGCTACTCAGGAGGCTGAGGCAGGAGAATCGCTTGAACCCAGGAGATGGAGGTTGCAGTAGCCGATATCACGCCATTGCACTCCAGCCTGAGTGACAGAGCAAGATTCCATCTCAAAAAAAAGAAAAAACCAACTCTGATCCCCAAATGCTCGGGGAGACTGATTTGAGTAATAATAAAACTCCGGTCTCCCGCACAGCTGGCTCTGCATAAATTACTCTTTCTCCATTGCAATTCCCCTGTCTTGATAAGTCGGCTCTGTCTAGGCAGCGGGCAAGGTGACCCCTTGGGTGGTTACATCTCCGTAACTGGACTTAGTGTGGCTGCTGTGACCCACGTTCCAATGGGACAGCAAACCTGTCTCTCCTACCCTGCTTTTTTTTTTTTTTTTGAGACAGAGTCTCGCTCTGTCGCCCAGACTGGAGTGCAATGGCACAATCTCTGCTTCCTGGGTTCAAGCAATTCTCATGCCTCAGCCTCCCAAGTAGCTGAGATTACAGGCACACGCCACCATGGCCAGCTAATTTTTTCGTTTTTACTAGAGACAGGGTCTCACCACGTTGGCCAGGCTGGTCTCAAACTCCTGACCTCAAATGATCCACCTGCCTTGGCCTCCCAAAGTGCTGGGATTACAGGCGGGAGCCACTGTGCCTGGCCTGCCCGCCTTCTTGAGTCTCCCCTCTTTGCCCATGGCTCAGACTTTTACTGCTCTTGGGTATGAAAAAAATGAGTTCTTGTGCAAGCAGTCCCACTGTATGGTTTATGGTGTAAAACAGAAGCTTTTGCAATATTTTTTTTCCCTTCCAAAATCCCCAACTTTGACACCAAAAATATTTTTTTTAAGTTTGTGTAGGAGGTATAGGGACAAAAAGGTAGCTCTTTTGAAGCTCAATCTCCCGTCACCTTCCCCCCACACACTCACAGACCCAGCTAATGCTAGCATGACTGTTGAGGGGAAGAGCAGCAGGTAGAAGGAACAGGAAGGGCAACTTCAAAGCGTGGTCCACTACATTTATTTATTTATTTTTATAATTTATGTTTTTGAGATGGAGTCTTGCTTCTTTGCCCAGGCTGGAGTGCAATTGGAGCGATTTCAGTTCACTGTAACCTCTGCCTCCTAAGTTCAAGCAATTCTCCTGCCTCAGCCTCCCCAGTAGCTGGGATGACAGGCACATGCCACCACGCCTGGCTAATTTTTGTATTTTTAGTAGAGATGGGGTTTCACCATGTTGGCCTGGCTGGCCTTGAACTCCTGACCGCAGATGATCCGCCTGCCTCGGCCTCCCAAAGTGCTGGGATTACAGACGTGAGCCACCACGCCCGCTATTTATTTATGTTTATATTTATTTTATTTTATTTTTATTTATTTATTTATTTTTGAAACAGTCTTGCTCTGTTGCCCAGGCTGGAGTGCAGTGGCATGATCTTGGCTCACTGCAACTTCTGTCTCCTGGGTTCAATCGATTCTCCTGCCTCAGCCTCTGGAGTAGCTGGGTCTACAGGCACATGCAACCACGCTTGACTCATTTTTGTATTTTTAGTAGAGACAGGGTTTCACCATGTTGGCCAGGCTGGTCTCAAACTCCTGACCTCAAGTGATCCGCCCACCTCAGCTTCCCAAAGTGCTGGGATTACAAGCGTGAGCCACCATGCCTGGCCATGCCTGGCCAATTTATCCATTTAAATTTAAATTTTAAATTTTAGAGACAGGATCTTGCTCTGTTGCCCAGACGGGTCTCCAACTTATGGCCTCAAGTGATCCTCCCTCGTCGGCATCCCAAAATGCGGGGATTACAGGCGCCACTGTGCCTGGCCCACTACATTGATTTCTATCAGCCTGACTTATTCTAGGCAGGACTGGAGATGGCTTACATAGGCTCGCAAAAACAAGGTAAAATAACTTTAAAGAGGCTGAGCACAGTGGCTCACGCCTGTAATCCCAGCACTTTGGGAGGTCAAGGTGTGAGGATCACTCGAGGCCAGAAGTTCGAGTCCAGCCTCGGTAACAAGAAAATATGAAAACTAGCCAGTCTTGATGGTGCACTCCTGAGTCCCAGCCACTCAGGAGGCTAAGGTGGGAGGATCGCTTGAGCCCAGGAATTTGAAGCTGCAGTGAACCATGATCATGTCACTTCACTCCAGCCTGGGCAACAAAGCGAGACCCTGCCTCAAATAAATACATACATACGTAACTTTAAAGAGATTAGACTCATGGCCAGGCACAGTGGCTCATGCCTGTAACCCCAGTACTTTGGGAGGCGTAGGCGGGTGGATCACTTGAGGTCGGGAGTTTGAGATCAGCCTGACCAATATGGTGAAACCCCATCTCTACTAAAAATATAAAAATTAGCTGGGTGTGGCACATGTCTGTTATCTCAGCTACTTGGGAGGCTGAGGCAGGAGAATCACTTGAACCCAGGAGGCGGAGGTTGCAGTAGCCGAGATTGCGCCATTGCACTGCAGCCTGGGTGACAGAGTGAGACCCTGCCTCAAATAAATACATACATACATAACTTTAAAGAGATTAGAAGGGGAGCCAGGCGCAGTGGCTCACGCCTGTAATCCCAGTACTTTCAGAGGCTGAGCCGGGTGGATCACTTGAAGTCGGGAGTTTGAGACCAGCCTGACCAACATGGTGAACCCCCATCTCTACTAAAAATACAAAAATTAGCTGGGCGTGGTGGCACATGCCTGTAATCTCTGCTACTAGGGAGGCTGAGGCAGGAGAATTGCTTGAACCCATGAGGTGGAGGTTGCCATGACCTGGGATCGCGCCACTGCACTCCAGCCTGGGTGATAGAGCAAGACTCTGAAAAAAAAAAAAAAGAGATTAGAAGGGGAAACAAGAAGAAGAGGATGTAAACATAAGACAAGGTGAAGCCAGGTATACCCATGGGCTGTTCTTACTTTGAAGTGGAAGTGACTGGGCTCAGAGAGGCTCCCACAGACACCAGGGCTCACAGACCAGCATACTGGACTTTGATGTGGTCATTGATGAAACTTCGTTATGTAAAGCCACTGAGATTGGAGGTTGTTACAGTAGCTGGTATTAACGGTGCTAATACACTATGCTGGTTATTGGTGAAAGCCATGGCATAGCTCAGGGCTAACCATCAAGCCTGCCTTCAAAATGCCATTACATTGGCTGGGCGCAGTGGCTCATGCCTATAATCCCAGCACTTTGGGAGGCTGAGGCAGGTGGATCACCTGAGGTCAGGAGTTTGAGACCAGCCTGGCCAATGTGGCAAAACCTCATCTCTACTAAAAATACAAAAATTAGCTGAGCATGGTGGCGGGCACCTGTAATCCCAGCACTTTGGGAGGCTGAGGTGGGAGGATTGCTTGATCCCAGGAGTTTGAGACCAGCCTGAGCAACATAGCAAAACCTTCTCTACAAGTAATAAAAAAATCAGTCGGGGCCAGGTACAGTGGCTCATGTCTGTAATCCCAGCACTTTGAAAGGCTGAGGCGGGTGGTTCACCTGAGGTCAGGAGTTCAAGACCAGCCTGGCGATCATGGTGAAACCCCGTCTCTACTAAAAATAAAAAATTAGCTAGGTGTGGTGGTGGGCACCTGTAATCCCAGCTACTCAGGAGGCTGAGGCAGGAGAATCGCTTGAACCTGGGAGGCAGAGGTTGCAGTGAGCCAAGATCGCGCCACTGCACTCCAGCCTGGGCAAGAGAACGAGATTCTGTCTAAAAAAGAAAAAAATAAAATGCCGTTACATCACTGGTCAACTTCAGCTCTCAGTCACTGTGGTGGACAATCATCTGGGCCAACCCCCAATCCTGCAAGCTGTCACCCGTCCTTTTTTCTTTTGTCGCCTGAGATTTTGAGGACATAGCGCAGAAACACGGAGGCTTTGGATAAGAGTGTGTGACTGCAGGATACAAATCTCCTGTTTGGGCCAGGTGAGATGGCTCACTCCTATAATCCCAGCACTGTGGGAGGCTGAGGCAGGAGGATCGTTTGAGCCCAGGAGTTTGAGACCAACCTGAGCAACATATCAAGACCCCTTCTCTAGAAGTAATAAAAAATCAGTCAGTCGTGGTACGTGCCTGTGGTCCTAGCTGCTCTGGAGGCTGACGCAGGAGGACGGCTTGAGCCCGGGAGGTCGAGGCTGAAGTGAGCCATGATAATCACACCACTGCACTCCAGCCTGGGTGGAGTGCAAGATTGCGACTCAAAAAAATTTTAAAAATCCTCTGTTTGGACCCTGTCTCCTCAGTCCAGAAAGGCTGGATGTGTCAGGGTGGACTTGGCAGGAAGAGAGCGAGGCGCCAGCCAATTTTAAACGGGTGTCTGGGTTTTCCCACTCATTCCCTGTCTGCCCTCCTTTGCTGTCCTTGGCCAAAGCCTACCCAGGCTCTCAACACATCCAGAATGAAGAGCCCTTTAGCCATATTCTGATAAAATTTCACTGTGGCCGTACATTCATTTGCTGGGGCTACCTTAACAAAATACTACAGACTGGATGGCTTCAACAATAGACATTTATTTTCTTGTGGTTCTGGAGGCTGGAAGTCTGAGATCAAGGTGTTGGCAGGGCTGGTTCCTCCTGAGGCCTCACTCCTTGGCTTGTGGATGGCCGCCTTCATGCTGTGTCTTCACATGGTCTACCTTCTGTGCTTGTTCATGTCCAAATTTCCTCTTCTTATTTTTATATATTTATGTTTTTTAGAGACAGAGCCTCTCTCTGTCGCCCAGGCTGGAGTGCAGTGGCATGATCATGGCTCACTGCCGCCTCCACTTCCTGGGTTCAAGCAATTCTCCCACCTCAGCTTCCTGAGTAGCTGGGACTACAGGCATGCACCAATATGTCAGGCTAATTTTTAAATTTTTTTTTAGAGATGGGATCTTGCTATGTTGACCAGGCTGGGCTCAAGCCATCCTCCTGCCTTGGCCTCCCACAAAATTTCCTCTTCTTATAAGGACATCAGTCAGATTGGATTAGGATCCACCCTAATGACCCCATTTTAACTTAATTACCTGTTTTAAAGTCCTATTTCTAGGCCGGGCGCACTCCAGCCTGGGCAACAGAGTGAGACTCTGTATCTAAAAACAAACAGAAAAGAATTTGAATTTGTTTCCAAAATGCACACACAGAAATTCTTTAAACTCAACAATTAAAACAATTTTATTTATTTATTTATTTATTTATTTATTTATTTATTTATTGAGACAGGGTTTTACTCTTCACCCAGGCTGGAATATAGTGGCAAGATCATGGCTCACTGCAGTCTTGACCTCCTGGGCTCAAGTGATCCTCGCATCTCAGCCTCCTGAGTAGCAGGGATTACAGGTGTGCACCACCATACCTAGCTAATTTTTTGTAGAGATGGGGTTTCGCCATGCTGCCCAGACAGGTCTTGAATTGCTGGGCTCAAGCAATCTGCTAGCCTCGGCCTCCCAAAATGCTGGGATTACAGGTGTGAGCCACCGTGCCTGGCCAAAACTATTTTTTCTAAAAGACAAAATATGTGAATAGGTACATCATCAAAGAAGAAATACAGGTAGCAAATAAGGATATGAAAAGATGCTCAACATCATTTGACATTAGGAAAAGGCAAATTAAAACATCCCACTTGTAATCCCAGCAGTTTTTTTTTTTTTGAGATGGAGTCTCACTCTGTTGCCCAGGCTGGAGTGCAGTGGTGTGATCTTGGCTCACTGCAAGCTCTGCCTCCGAGGTTCACGCCATTCTCCTGCCTCAGCCTCCCCAGTAGCTGGGACTACAGGTGCCTGCCACCACGCCTGGCTAATTTTTTTTGTATTTTTAGTAGAGAAGGGGTTTCACCATGTTAGCCAGGATGGTCTCGATCTCCTGACCTCGTGATCCACCCACCTTGGCCTCCCAAACTGCTGGGATTACAGGCATGAGCCACCGCACCCGGCCTATCCCAGCACTTTGGGAGGCCAAGGCAGGAGGATTACTTGAACTCAGGAGTTCAAAACCAGCCTGGGCAACATAGAGAGACCCTGTCTCTGTAAAGAGAGGAAAAAACGGCATGGCGGCTCACACCCGTAATCCCAGCACTGTGGGAGGCTTAGTGGGGTGGATCACCTGAGGTGGGGAGTTCGAGACCAGCCTGGCCAACATGGCGAAATCCCATCTCTACTAAAACTACAAACATTAGCTGGGCATGGTGGCATGTGCCTGTAGTCCCAGCTACTCAGGAGGCTGAGGCTGGAGAATTGCTTAAACCCAGGAGGCGGAGGTTGTGGTGAGCCCAAGATAGAGCCACTGCACTCCAGCCTGGACAATGCAGAGAGACCCCGTCTCAAAAAAAAAAAAGAGGAAAAGAAAAAAAGTAAAAACAAAAATCAATGAGCATCAAGGAAATACACCACAACATACCTATTAGAATGACTAAAATCCCTCCCACCCAACCCCCCGAAAGCCTAACAATATCCATTGCCTATAGACATGTGGAGTGGCTTGTGGGGATGCAAAGTGATCCAACCCCTTTGGAGACAGTTTGTCAGTCCCTTACAGAGCTAAACATAGACTTACCATATGATCTGGCAGTCATGATCCTAGGTGTTTACCCAACTGATTTGAAAACTTATGTCTAAGCAAAAGTCTGTATGTAAATGTTTATAGCAGAGCCATTCCTCATTGCTAAAAGCTGGAAGCAACCAACATGTTCCTCAGTAAGTGAGTGTACACCTAAAACTATAGCACAAAAAGCTTATTTTGAAAAACTGGAACACTGGGAAACATAACTGAGTTGTCAGAAAAGCATAATACTAGTGATTATAATAATAATCAGAAAATAATGCTTACCTTGTGCCACATGGGGGCCTGTCTTGGAGATTTCTTTTCTTTTTTTTTTTTCGTTTGAGACGGAGTTTCACTCTTGTTGCCCAGGCTGGAGTGTAATGGCACAATCTCGGCTCACCGCAACTTCCGCCTCCCGGGTTCAAGCAATTCTCTTGCCTCAGCCTCCTGAGTAGCTGGGATTACAGGCATGTGCCAACATACCCGGCTAATTTTGTATTTTTTAGTAGAGATGGGGTTTCTCCATGTTGGTCAGGCTGGTCTCGAACTCCCGATTTCAGGTGATCCGCCTGCCTCAGCCTCCCAAAGTTCTGGGATTACAGGCGTGAGCCACCGCGCCCAGCTGGAGATTTCAAGACTCCTGGGTTGGACGGGCATGGTGGCTCATGCCTGTAATCCCAGCACTTTGAGAGGCCGAGGCAGACTGATCACGAGGTCAGGAGTTCAAGACCAGCCTGGCCAATATGGTGAAACCCTCTCTCTACTAAAAATACAAAAATTAGCTGGGCGTGGTGGTGGGCACCTGCAATCCCAGCTACTCGGGAGGCTGAGGCTTGATCCCGGGAGGTGAAGGTTGCAGTGAGCCGAGACTGGGCAAAAGAGTGAGACTCTGTCTCAAAAAAAAAAAAAAAGATTCCTGGATTGATTGGAGTGGCTCATGCCTGTAATTCCAGCCTTTTGGGAGGCTGAGGTGGGAGGATCACTTGAGCCCAGGAGTTCGAGACCAACCTGAGCAACACAGCGATTCCTCATCTCTATAAAAATAATAACAACAACAATAGTAATAAATTAACCCGGCATGATGATGCTCACCTGTAGTCCTAGCTGCTCGGGAGGCTGGGGTGGGAGGATCCCTTTAGCCTTGGAGTTGGAGGCTGCAGTGAGCTATGACTATACCACTGTACCCCAGCTTGGGAGACATGGCTAGACCCTGTCTCTTTTTTTTTGAGACGGCATCTTGCTCTGTCTCCAGGCTGGTGTGAAGTGGTGCCATTTCGGCTCACTGCAACCTCCACCTCCCTGGTTCAAGCGATTCTTCTGCCTCAGCCTCCCAAGTAGTTGGGACTACAGGTGCGTGCCACCACGCCCAGCTAATTTTTGTACTTTTTTTTAGCAGAGACAGGGTTTCACTGTGTTGGCCAGGATGGTCTCAATCTCTTGACCTCATGATCCGCCCACCTCAGCCTCCCAAAGTGGTGGGATTACGGGCGTGAGTCACCGCGCCTGGCCCTTTTTTTAGCAGAGTCTCGCTCTGTCTCCCAGGCTAGAATGCCATGGCGTGATCTCGGCTCACTGCAACCACCACCTCCCGGGTTCAAGCGATTCCCCTGCCTCAGCCTCCCAAGTAGCTGGGATTACTGGCACTCGCCACTATGCCTGGCTAATTTTTTGTATTTTAGTAGAGATGGCATTTCACCATGTTTGCCAGGCTGGTCTCGAGCTCCTGACCTCAGGTGGTCCACCCTCCTCAACCTCCCAAAGTGCTGGGATCACAGGCGTGAGCCACCACGCCTGACCAGAGATCCTGTCTCTTAAAAAAAAAAAACCAAAACACAAAAAACGTCAGTCTTCATGGCTCACGCCTATAATCCCAGCACTTTGGGAAGCTGAGGCAGGAGGATCGCTTCAGCCCAGGAGTTCAAGACCAGCCTAGGCAACATAGGGACACCCCGCTTTACAAAAAAAAAAAAAATTACTTAGGCCAGCCTGGGGAGGGGAATGTACTTCTGTTAGAGGAATGGGGCCGCAGTGTAGATCTTATTAATGTCTTCATTCATTTCACAAATATTTATTAAGCGTCTGTGACTCGACAAACATTATTCTGGGTCCCACAGATACAGCAATAAACAAAACGGAGAGAAATACCTGCCCTCCTAGTGTTTGCATTCTCATGGGTGGAGAGGACAATAAACAGGATGAATCCATAGGACCCCTGGGGACATGTCAGATGGTGATGCACCTCCTCCATTCTCCTCCCTGAAATTAGGGGAGGGGAGCAGAGGAGGGCTGGGGAGGCTCATGGAACAGGAGACATCTGCACCGAGACTGGGAGGGGGTAAGTGGAGGCATGCAGACACGTGGGAGAAATGGTCCAGGCAGAGGAAAGAGCTTGTGCAAAGGTCCTGAGTGGGAGCTCAATGCTTGGCTTGGGCGAGGAGTGACTGGGCAAGGGGTCCTGTAGCAGGGAGAAAAGTCAGAGAGGTGCAAGGACCTGATTGGGTGGGGTCCTGCAGGCTGTGTGAAGACTTAAGTGATGGGGAGCAATTTGAGCATACGAGCTGGGTGCAGTAGCTCACTTCTGTAATCCCAACACTTAGGGAGGCAGAGGTGAGAGCACCGCTTGAGTCCAGGAGTTCGAAACCAGCCTGGGCAGCAGAGCAAGATATTTTCCTCCACAAAAACAAACAAGCAAATAAACAACAACAAACAAATAAACAAACGAAAACAAGTTTGAGGCCGGGCGCAGTGGCTCAAGCCTGTAATCCCAGCACTTTGGGAGGTCGAGGCGGGCAGATCACTTGAGGTCTGGACTTCAAGACCAGCCTGGCCAACATGGTGAAACCCCGTCTCTACTAAAAATACAAAAATTAACAGGGATTGGCGGTGGGTATCTGTAATCGCAGCTACTCCGGAGGCTGAGGCAGGAGAATCGCTTGAACCCAGGAGGTGGAGGTTGCAGTGAACCAAGACTGCACCCCAGCCTGGGCGACAGAGCAAGACTGCCTCAAAACAAAACAAAACTAAAAACAAAAAACCAACAACAAGTTTGAGCTGAGGAACTACAGGATCTGACTTTCCTTTTTTTGGCGGGGGGTGGGGGGCCTGTGGTTACATCTTGTTCAGGCTGGTCTCAAACCCTGGGCACAAACGATCCTCCACCTCCGCCTCCCAAAGTACTGAGATAACCACCTCCGCCTCCCAAAGTACTGGGATAACAGGCAAGAGCCACCGCGCCCCGCCTGACTTTCCTAACAGCTCCTTCTGGGTGCTATGTTGACAATAGACTGCAGGGGGCAAGGGAAGATCAGGCAGGAAGTGGTGGAACCATTCCAAGAGACAAATGATGGCATCTTGGACCAGGGTGGTGGCCTGGAAAGTGGAGAGAAGAGGGTGAGTTCTGGTTCTAATTTTATTTTATTTTTTTACTTTTTATTTTATTTTAGAGAAAAGGCAACGCTCTAGTAGGCCACAAGGAGCTACTCTTTTCTCTCTCTCTCTCTTTTTTTTTTTTTTTTTTTGAGACAGGGTCTCACTCCATCACCCAGGCTGGAATGCAGTGGCGTGATCTCGGCTCACGGCAATCTTAACCTCCTGGGCTCAAGTGATCCTCCTGCCTCAGCCTCCTTAGTAACTGAGGCTACAGGCACCACCACACCCAGCTATTTTTTTTTTTTTTTTGGTAGAGATGGGTCTCATTATGTTGCCTAGGTCACCATAATTGAGCTCGAGCTGGGATGTTTTCCAGAAATGCTTTACCCAAAGAGGCTCTCCAGGTTAGTGTGTGTGTGTGTGTGTGTGTCTGTGTGTGTGTGTGTGTAATAGATTTCTCTATATGTTTTCTTGTTTTTTCGTTTGAGACAGAATCTCGCTCTGTCACCAGGCTTGAGTGCAATGGCACGATCTTGGCTCACCGCAACCTCCGCCTCCCAGGTTCAAGCGATTCTCCTGCCTCAGCCTCCCTAGTAGCTGGGATTACAGGCATGCGCCACCATGCCCGGCTAATTTTGTATTTTTAGTAGCGACGGGGTTTCACCATGTTGACCAGGCTGGTCTCAAATGCCTCGTCTCAAGCAATCCACCCGCCTCGGCCTCCCAAAGTGTTGAGATTACAATCATCAGCCACCGTGCCCAGCTGTAACTTTTACATATATTTTTTGTAGATAAGGGGTCTCCCTATGTTGCCAAGGCTGTTTCCAAACTCCTGGCCTCAAGTGATCCACCTGCCTTGGCCTCCCAAAGTGCTGGGACTACACTGTGCACCACGCTTGGCTAATTTTTATTTTTATTTTTTGTAGAGATGAGGTCTCGCTATGTTGCCCAGGCTGGTCTTGAACTCCTAGGTTCAAGTGATTCTCCCACCTCAGCCTCCCAAAGCGCTGGGATTCTAGGTGTGAGCCACTGTGCCTGCCCCTCAAAGCATTTTTGCTATCCTGGGTATCCCCTTCTGCCAATATTCTCAGCCTGTCGGGCTCCCACTGCGGCATTCTCTGTGGAACTGGATTCCCACGCCCTTTTGGGTCTCACAGTCCCCTCCAGCATCACTGTTCCCTCTGAACTAAGTGATACACCCCACCCCAAAGCAACACCCCTGAATCCTCTTGACCTACCTGCCATGCTCTGGGACCTCGTGCATGGGCCGGGCCCCAGCCATGGCTCACCCCCCACCAGGAGTAAGCAGAAGAGGCCAGCAGGCTTGGGCCCTGGCCAAGCCATCCAGCCATCCTGCTGGTCCACCTGGTAACTGGGGCCTTCTCAGGTTACCCAGGGGATCACTTTGCCGTAGAAACTCCAGCTGTCACTGCGGGCACATCGGTAACTGATGCCAAGGCCCTGAGCAGCAGAGGGCCGGCCACAAGCGAGTGTCCTTGGGCGTCCCGGGAGCACTGTGCCCTGAACTCCGTGGCCATTGCAGTCATCAGCGAGAAAGGTGAGCGGACCTGGGCTGGGGGCACCGCACCCACTCATCTGAGATCAGGGGCCCAGAGATGCCTCTTTCTCGTGCTCTGAGATAGCCCAGTGATCCCCATTCAGAGCCTGCACTCTTGCTTCCAGGGAAGGTGAAGGAAAAGACAGTGGGCCAGGCTGGGGGCTCTGATGGGGGAAGAGAGGGCTTGGGCCAGTCTGCAGGACTGGGGATACATCGGAGGGCTTGCCAGGGTTCAGGAGCCCTGGAGAGTCAGTACTGCGGGCTGACCCAACCAAACTGGGTGTGGAGGTGTTAGAAGTTCCCTGCTTCGGCCTCTGATGGGCGGCCCTGCCACCCATCACAGGTGTGGGGACCGGAACAGATGTGCATGGGGACGTGGGAATTGTGTCTCAGCCCCTAACTCAGTTTCCAACCAGTCCTTCCTTTTTTTTTTGAGAAAGAGTCTCGCTCTGTCACCCAGGCTGGAGTGCAGTGTCACAATCTCTGCTCACTGCAAACTCCGCCTCCCTGGTTCAAGCAATTCTCCCGCCTCAGCCTTCCGAGTAGCTGGGATTACAGGCGTGCACCACCACGCCTGGCTAATTTTTGTATTTTCAGTAGGGACGGGGTTTCACCATGTTGGCTAGGGTGGTCTCGAACGCTTGACCTCCGAAGCGATCTGCCCGCCTTGGCCTCTGAAAGTGCTGGGATTATAGGCATGAGCCACCATGCCCGGCCAGCCCTTCCTTGATAATGGGGAGCAGAGTCTCCTCTCATGGTTGACTTGAGGCCCCTCCAGGACGGGATGATGCCCAAACCCCACCTAGGCACAGGGGACCACGGGAGCCCAATGCTTTGCCACCAAGTGACAGAGGAAGTGTCCCTGAGGCTCCATGCCTAGGGGCCAGCACCACAGCCTGGCAGCTGGGGATGAGGACTCCCGGGATGTGTTTGGATCTGATCCCGCCAGCCTCAGGGTGTGACAACCTCTTTCCCACCTAGTGCAAGGAGTTCTCTCACTGGGCCCTCTGGTGGCCAGGTGACACCAGTTCTCATTGGGTGTCACTCAAGGAAAGTTCCTTCTAGTCCATCATAGATAGGTCTCTTCCTCGTCCCCAGTCCCCAACTCTGCAGCTTCCTGGAAGTATTCCCCAGGCCTCCTGGGAGAGGCTGGTTCTGCAAAGAAGACGGCCATAGGGAGATCTCCACACAGCTGCAGGGGGCTGAGTGGTACCCAAGCCCAGGGCCTTGCAAAACCAGCCCTCAGAGGTTCTTCCAAGCCAGCTCAGGAAGCCTTCACACACTGACCAGAACGACACTGACCACACCACATACTGCCTACGGTTTCAGAGGCCGCCATGGGCTCCCATAAGAAATCCCTGCTATAAACAGAAACACACACCAGGCTGAGGCAGGAGGATCACTTGAGGCCAGGAGTTCAAGACCAGTCTGGGAAACATAGCGAGACCCGGTCTCTATTTTAAAAAATGGGCCGGGTGCAGTGGCTTACGCCTGTAATCGCAGCACTTTGGGAGGCCAAGGCAGGTGGATCATTTGAGGTCAGGAGTTCAAGACCAGCCTGACCAACATGGTGAAACCCCATCTCTACTACAAATACAAAAATTAGCTGGGCAGTAGTGGCACACACCTGTAATCCCAGCCACTCGGGAGGCTGAGGCAGGAGAATCACTTGAGTCTGGGAGGCAGAGGTTGCGGTGAGCCAGTCTGGGTGACAGAGTGAGACCGTCTCAAAAAAAAAAAAAAAAAAGAAAAAAATTTTTATTTTTGTTTTTTGTTTTTTTGAGACAGAGTCTCACTGTGTTGCCCAGGCTGGAGTGCAGTGGTACGATCTTGGCTCACTGCAACCTCCACCTCACAGCTTCAAGAGATTCTCCTGCCCCAGCCTCCCAAGTAGCTGGGATTACAGGCGCCCGCTACCATGTCCAGCTAATTTTTGTATTTGTAGTAGAGACAGGGTTTCACCATGTTGGCCAGGCTTGTCTCGAACTCCTGACCTCAGGTGATCCACCCACCTTGGCCTCCCAAAGTGCTCGGATTACAGGCCCGAGTCACCACTACCGTCCTTAAAAAAATGTTTTTAAAAATAAAACAGATTAAAAAAAAAGGACACACAGAGATTGTTCCATCCAGCATAGTCCATCTTCACCTTTCCACTGGAGACAGATCTCCAGTCCCTCGCCAGCCCAATTGGCCTCTTTTGGAGGACAGAGCCACTTCCTCCCTGAGCCCATGCAAGAGCTAGGAACCCAGAGACCTGAAATCAGCCATACCATCCTTCCCCGAGGAGGCCAAGAAGGAGAGTCTTACCTCCTCAAAGATTTGCTCAAAGGGCAAATCCCCTCCCACCAAACATCAACAGGAAATGAAATGAAACTTTCTTTTTTTTTTTTTTTTTTGAGACGGTGTCTCGCTCTGTCACCCAGGCTGGAGTGCAGTGGTGCAATTGATCTTGGCTCACTGCAACCTCTGCCTCCCAGGTTCAAGTGATTCTCCTGCCTCAGCCTTCCGAGTAGCTGGAACTACAGGCGCATGCCAGCACGCCCGGCTAATTTTTTGATTTTTTGTATTCTTAGTAGAGACGGGGTTTCACCATGTTAGCCAGGATGGTCTCGATCTCCTGACCTCGTGAGCTTGTGATCCGCCCGCCTCGGCCTCCCAAAGTGCTGGGATTACAGGCGTGAGCCACCGCGCCCAGCCGAGATGCAACTTTCATATGAGAGCTCTTCTTGTTTCCTCTTTACTTAGAGGTTTCTAGCACTGAGTGTCCCACTAGTTGCAAGTGATTGCATCTGAACTCTAAACAGCCTTAAATTTTTTTTTAATGTATTTATTTATTTACTTATTCATTTGTTTGTCTATTTTTGAGACAGGGTCTCACTCTACTTCCCAGGCTGGAGTGTGGTGGCACCATCATGGCTCACTGCAGCCTCAGACTCCTGGGTTCAGGCAATCCTCCCACCTCAGCCTCCTGAGTCGCTAGGACTACAGGTGTGTACCATCATGCTCAGCTAATTTTTTTTTTTTTTTAAGACAGGGTCTGGCTTATGCCTGTAATCCCAGCACTGTCGGAGGCTGAGGCGGGTGAATCACCTGAGGCCAGGAGTTTGAGACCAGCCTGGCCAACATGGCAAAACCCTGTCTCTACAAAAAAAAATACAAAAATTAGCCATGCATGGTGGTGTACACTTGCAATTCTAGCTACTCGGGAGGCTGAGGCAGGAGAATTGCTTAAACCTGGGAGGTGGAGGTTGCAGTGAGCTAAGATCGAGCCACTGCACTCCAGTGTGGGTGACAGAGCGAAACTCCATCTCAAAAAAAAAAAAAAAAAAATGCAGGGTCTTGTTCTGTTGTCCAGGCTGTCTTGAACTCCTGGGCTCAAGTGATCCTCCTGTCTCAGTCTTCCAAAGCACTGAGATTACAGGCGTGAGCCACCTCATCCAGCCAAACAGGCTTTAAAAAACAACAACCAAAAAGAGGAATTTATGAGCCTGTGTTACTGAGAAGTCCTTTTGTCAAATGTAAGTTGGGTGCATTTCAGGCACAGCTGGATCCAGGAGTTCGGATGATGTCATAAGAACTGATCCTCCACAGGGTGGTAACATGGCTGCCAGCAGCCCCAAACCTTTGACGTCCACACAGCCAACGGACCCACAGAAAGACCGTTCTCTCTCAGGACCAATGTATCAACTCTGCAGGGGCTCCAAAAAGCCCTCTGTAGGACACAAAGGCTGAGATACAGTGATTGGCCAGCCTGGTCATTGCTCACCCTGGCCACCAGGGCCAGTACATAAATGTTTGTTCCCCAAATCCTAGGGCATAGGAAAGAGGACATCAACCCACTCCACCTCCTACAACATGAGTGAGAGGAAGCCAGTGAGGGCATCCTCAAGCCAGGCAGGAGACGTCTGGACAGAGGTTTGAGGCTTTGCCTGAGGTGTGTGTGGAGGCTCTGTGGAGACAGCCTTGGATGGGGCCTGAGGGTGACCTGGCACTGCCATTCCCCAGCTGGGTGACCTTGGGTTAGGGCCCTCTCCTGTCTCAAAGTGCAGACACGCCACATGCTGGGTCTGAGGAGGTTTCTTTCTTTTTTTTTTTTTGAGATGGAGTCTCGCTCTGTCGCCCAGGCTGGATGGAGTGGAGTGCAGTGGTGCAATCTCGGCTCACTGTAAGCTCCGCCTCCCGGGTTCATGCCATTCTCCTGCCTCAGCCTCCCGAGTAGCTGGGACTACAAGCACCCGCCACCATGCCTGGCTAATTTTTTTTGTAGTTTTAGTAGAGACGGGGTTTCACCATGTTAACCAGAATGGTCTCGATCTCCTGACCTCGTGAGCCGCCCGCCTCGGCCTCGCAAAGTGCTGGGATTACAGGCGTGAGCCACCGCACCCGGCCTCTGAGGAGGTTTCTAAAGTCTCCCCCAGGCTGGGTGCAGTGGCTCACATGTGTAATCCCAGCACTTTGGGAGGCTGAAGGAGGATCGCTTGAGCCCAGAAGTTTGAGACCTGTCTGGGCAACATAGTGAGACCCCATTTCTATAAAATTTTTTTTTTAATTAGCTGGGCATGGTAGTATGCGCCTGTGATCCCAGCTACTCAGGAGGCTGAGGCAGGAGGATGACTTCAGCTTGGAAGGTCAAGGCTGCAGTGAGATATGATGGTGTTCCTGCATTCCAGACTGGGTGACAGAGTGAGACTTTGCCTCTAAAAAATAAAGCCCAAGAGGCTGGGCACGGTGGCTCACGCCTGTAATCACAGCACTTTGGGAGGCCAAGGCAGGTGGATCACCTGAGGTCAGGAGTTGGAGACCAGCCTGGCCAATATGGTGAAACCCTGTCTCTACTAAAAATACAAAAAGTAGCCACGCATGGTGGTGGACACCTGTAATCCCAGCTATTCGGGAGGCTGAGGCAGGAGAATTGCTTGAACCCAGGAGTCAGAGGTTGCAGTGAGCCGAGATCACACCACTGCACTCCAGCCTGGGTGACAGAACAAGACTCTGTCTCAAACATAAAATAAAATAAAATAAATGCCCAAAGATATGAATGGTCTCTGAGGGACCATTCTGCTCCAACATTCTGGACTTCCGTAAGTTTGTGATTCATGCCAGATCCCGAAAGGGAATTTTGGTAGATGGAGAGGGGTAAGAAGAGGGATTAAAGTGTAGGGAGTGAGGAGGGCCCATGGAAGCCAAGTGTACATGTAAGACAGTAAAACAGACCTGTGGAAGCAGGAAGGGCCCATGGAAAAGGATGTGGCCGCATTGGTTAAAAATCCAAGGCACTCAAAAGAAGACTTTAAGGAAGGGCCATTTTTCTTTTACACCCCCTCCCCAATTTTGTTTTTAGTAAAAACAAACAAAAAACAAAAAAACAAGCCAGGCATGATGGTTCATGCCTGTAATCCTAGCACTTTGAGAGGCCAAGCAGGCAGATCACCTGACGCCAGGAGTTCAAGACCAGCCTGGGTAACATAGTGAAACCCTGTCTCTACTAAAAATACAACAATTAGGCAAGCCAGGCACGGTGGCTCACGCCTGTAATCCCAGCACTTTGGGAGGCCAAGGCAGGCAGATCACCTAAGGTCAGGAGTTCGAGACCAGCCTGACCAACATGGAGAAACCCCGTCTCTACTAAAAATACAAAATTAGCCAGGCTTGGTGGCACATGCCTGTAATCCCAGCTTCTCAGGAGGCTGAGGCAGGAGAATCATTTGAACCCAGGAAGCGGAGGTTGCGGTGAGCTGAGATCACGCCATTGCACTCCAGCCTGGGCAACAAGAGCGAAACTCTGTCTTAAAAAAACAAAAACAAAACAAAACAAAAAAAACATAGATGGAAGGGAATTGAGACAAAGACGGAGTCAGAGGGAGGAGGCAGAGATAAGTAGAGGCCTTCAGTGGCCCATGCCCTGGGCCTTTGAGTGGCTTTGGAGCCACGGACAGAGCAGCAAGGAAATCCCTGTTCTGTCTCCAGCTCTAGGTGCATGGCCACCACTGCCACGCCGGCCACCAACCAGGGCTGGCCAGAGGACTTTGGCTTCCGGCTAGGTGGCTCTGGCCCCTGCTTCGTCCTGGAGGTGGCCGAGGGGAGCAGCGCGCATGCCGGAGGACTGCGGCCAGGAGACCAGATCCTGGAGGTGGAGGGGCTGGCGGTGGGCGGTCTGAGCCGCAAGCGCCTCGTGCGCCTGGCACGGCGCTGCCCACGTGTGCCGCCCAGCCTGGGCGTGCTCCCGGCTCCCGACGGTGGCCCCGGCCCAGGATCCGGCCCCGCGGCCCCGACCACAGTCTTGCGGGCCCCGCGGTGCGGCCGCGGCCTAGCTCTGGGCCGTGAGCTGCTTCGCCTGGTCGGCCGCAAGCGTCCGGACGCGGTGCACCGAGAGCGCAGGCGCAAGGCCCAAGAGTTCAGCCGCAAGGTAGGGCGCGGGGGTGGGAGGTGGGGGCGGGGAGGAGGGGGCTCATAATGTGGGCAGGGAGTGGGCCGGGCGCCGCTCTCCCAGGGCCAGAGGTAAGGAAACTTCTGGGGTCAGATTTAACAGAAATATGGGAATGCTCAACTTCAAAACCTTGCATCTAATTTTGCATTTATTTTTTTGAGACAGAGTCTCGCTCTGTCACCCAGGCTGGAGTGCAGTGGCCAGGTCTTGGCTCAGTACAACCTCTCCCTCCCAAGTTCAAGTGATTCTCCTGCCTCATTCTTCCAGTAATTGAGATTACAGGCGTTTGCCACCACACCCAGCTAATTGTTTTTTTTTTTTTTTTTTTTTTGGTATTTTTAGTAGAGACGGGGTTTCACCATGTTGTTCAGTCTGGTCTCAAACTCCTGACCTCAAGTGATCTGCCCACCTCCGCCTCCCAAAGTGCTGGGATTACAGGCATGAGCCACTGCGCCCGGCCTAATTTTGCAATTTTTATTCACTTGTGTTTCTTTTTTATTAAGGTACTATAGGTGTAAAGTGCATTAAGTGTGCAGCTCAATAAATTTTCCATATACATGCACCCTTGAATAACCACCCTCTTGATCAATATATAAAATAATAGGATATAGATAAAAATATAATGTAGACTATAGAATAATTGACACCAGAATGTTCCCACGTGCCCCTTTCTCTGTCTATCCTCCCCATTAGAACTTAACTGCAGGCCAGGTGCTACGTGTAATCCTAGCATTTTAGGAGACCAAGGTGGGAGGATCACTTGAGACCCTGAGTTCAAGGCCAGCCTGGGCAACGTAATGAGACACCATCTCTACAAAAAAAATCAAAAACTAGCTTGGCATGGTGGTGCATGCCTTGTAGTCCCAGATACTCAGGAGACTGAGGCAGGAAGATCGCTTGAGCCTGGGAGTTTGAGGCTGCAGTGAGCTATGACTGCACCACTGCATTCCAGCCTGGGTGACAGAGTGAGACCCCATCTCTAAAATAAAAAGATAAAATAAAAAGAGCCACAGATATCGCTTCTTGGCCCTTCATCTAAGATCAAGTGTAAAAGAGCCAGTGGGGTGAGGTGGCTCACGCCTGTAATCCCAGCACTTTGGGAGGCTGAGGAGGGCTGATGACTTGAACTCAGGAGTTTGAGACCAGCCTGGGCAATGTGGTGAAATCCCATCACTATCAAAAATATTTTTTAAAAAAACCAGCCAGGTGTGGTGGCGCGCGCCTGTGGTGCCAGATACTCAAGGGTGTTGAGGTGGGAGGATTACTTGAGCTTGGGAGGCGGAGGTTGCAGTGAGCTGAGATCATGCTACTGCACTGCAGCCTGGGTGACAGAGTGAGATTCCATTCCCCTCCCCGCCATTCCTCACCTCCAAAAAAATGTAAAAGAATTGCGCCTGTTCTAAGCCTCCAAAAAACCAGGATTAGGCCTGCCCTTGCACAGCGGCCTGGCTGGCTTGTTGGCTGCAGGAGGCCCTAGTTTGGGTTCACCAATCTGCCAAAGGCATTTCCTCTTGACTTTGGCACAAACCAGGCTGTGATAGACTGCAGGTGGAATATTAGCATGGTCCTGAAGATTAAGAATGAGGAGCCTGGAATGGATCAGACCTCTAGCCACAAGAAGAACCCAAGGCCTGAGTCACCTGCAGGAAGTGGGGAGTGGCCACAAGCCAAGATGGAGGCACCATTTAGAGACCCAGGGCTGGGATGGAAAGAGGGAGGATAGAGTCGGTCTCAGGCCTGAATCCCAAGCAACCCCTGATTTGCAGGAACCTGCCATTTACTGGACAGATCCAGGCAATTCCAAGAAACCTGGGACGTGACGCGGTTATAAAAGAAGAAGCTGCCTAGTATGGTTACAGCTACCCCAGGCCACTGACTAGGTCCCAGTACAGCAACCTCCCACGCCACTCACCTTCACTCCTGTCCTCCAGGGCTTTCAGATGGGGTCCTAAGGCCTTTATTTCACTAATACTTGAATGGAACAAAAAGTGATCCTGTGTGCGACTAGGAAATAGTCCGGAGCCAAGACACTCAGTCCCTACCCCTGCCTGGCTATCGGACCCCTGTGGACATGAAGCCTGGAACCTCAGTATTTGCTTGGCGGCTGGGACACTTAAGCGCATAGACTTTTTTTTTTTTTTTTTTTGAGGCAGAGTCTCGCTCTGTCACCCAGGCTGGAGTGCAGTGGTGTGATCTCGGCTCACTGCAACCTCCACCTCCTGGGTTCAAGTGATTCTCCTGCCTCAGCCTCCCGCGTAGCTGGGATTACAGGCGTGCCCCACCATGGCCAGCTATTTTTTTTTTCTGTATTCTTAGTAGAGATGGGGTTTCACCATATTGGTCAGGCTGGTCTTGAACTCCTGACCTCGTGATCCACCTGCCGCGGCCTCCCAGAGTGCTGGGATTACAGGCGTGAGCCACCGCATCTGGCCAACTTTTTTTACATTATTTTGATTTTTAATTTTTGTGGGTACCTAATACGTGTATATATTTATGGGGTATCTGAGATACTCTAATACAGGCATGCAATGTGAAATAAGCATGTCATGGAGAATGGGGTACCCATCCCCTCAAGCATTTATCTTTTGAGTTATAAACAATCCATCTACACCGTTTAAGTTTGTATTTATTTTTTTTGGAGCCAGAGTCTCGCTCTGTTGCCCAGGCTGGAATACAGTGGTACGATCTCGGCTCACTGCAACCTCCGCCTCCCGGGTTTAAGCAATTCTCCTGGCTCAGCCTCCCAAGGAGCTGGGATTACAGGCCCCCACCACCATGCCTGGCTAATTTTTGTATTTATAGTAGAGACACGGTTTCACTATGTTGTCCAGGCTGGTCTCGAACTCCTGACCTCAGGAGATCTGCCTACCTCGGCCTTCCAAAAGTGCTGGAATTACAGGTGTGAGCTACTGCACCCGGCCTAAGTTATTTTAAAATGGACAATTAAGTTATTATTGGCTATAGTCACCCTGTTGTGTTATCAAGCTCACAGACTTTTCCTCCGTGGAAGGGAATCTGCTCAGTTCTGCCCCAGCAGCACTTGGCCATGGGGTTTGGGAGGTCAGGGAGCCTGGAAACTTTGTCAGAGTTTGACTATTGCAGAAATGCCTCCCAGCCCACTGCCCAGGCATCAGGTCCCCATCCACTCTGGCCTCCTTCAGTGCCCAAGCTTGGTCCAGTCCTAACCCCTTCCAAATTAACCCCCTCAGGAGTGTCTCCTCCATCATGTACCCTAGCCTGATCCCCTGAATGGGCTTTTCTGACCCTGAGTAGACCAGCCTCTGTGGCCAGATACACACACTCGCATACACACAGGACTCAACTCCAGCTTCCCTACATCACCAAAGTCCAGATCTTCCAAAGCTGTGACTTTCTTCCTGTACCCACAGCAGGCTCTGCTGCTATAACAAACAAACCCAACATTTTTTATTGTTGTTGTTTTTGAGACAGGGTCTAGCTCTGTTGCCCAGATTGGAGTGCAATGGTACAATCATAGCTCACTACAGCCTCCAACTCCTGGGCTCAAGTGATCCTCCTGCCTCAGCCTCTCTAGTAGCTGGGACCACAGGTGTGCACCACCACACCTGGCTGATTAAGAAAAAAAAAAAAAAAACTGGGGAGATGAGGTCTTGCTATGTTGCCCAGGCTAGTCTCAAACTCCTGGCCTCAAGCAATTCTCCTGCCTCAGCCTCCCAAAGTGCTGGGATTATAGGTGTGAGCCACTGTGCCTGACCCAAAATCAACAACTTAGTGCGTTTGCACTACAGAAGTTTACTTTTCACCCACAGAGTCCTCTAGGAGGTCAGTAGACTTTCTAGGGTGGCTTGATGTCCATACGAGGTCTCAGCATTTCAGACTCCTCCATCTCTATGTGAAGCTTCAGGGTTCCCTATGGAAGAGGAAGACAGCATGGAAAATTGTGCATCTCCTCTTAGAACAGCACCTGTCCTCAATGCTCATTGGGCAGAAGTAGGTACACTGCTCCTCCCTAAGGATGCTGGGAAATGTAGTCTAATGTGTGTCCAGGAAAGAGGGAAGACCTAGAAATATTGGTGAGTGCGAGTAATGCCTGCTACAATCCCAGATCACCTGCCATGGAACCAAAGGTCTATCCCAGACTCCATCTAATCCCTGCAGAGTTGGAAGGGGGCACGTTCAGAGCTCCAAACAGGGCAGGATGCAAGAGAAGACCTGCCCAGGAGCAGGGCTGGGCAGCAACCCGCTGAGGGTAGAATCCGACAGGCTGCCCAAGCCAGCTGCAGTGTGTTTTCTGGCAAGGAGGAACGGGGAAGTGGAGGATTTTGGTTAGGGCTCGCTGGGCACCCACAAAAGCTGAGAGTGAATCTCCAAAAATGACTTCCTCTGGAAGATGAAGGGCCTCCGTGGAGCCCAGTTGGTTTTCTATCTTTTTTTTTTTTTTTTTTTTGAGACAGTGTTTCGCTCTTGTTGCCCAGGCTGGAGTGCAATGGCGTGATCTTGGCTCACTGCAACC
This sequence comes from Pan troglodytes, assembly GCF_028858775.2. Classification (NCBI taxonomy): domain Eukaryota; kingdom Metazoa; phylum Chordata; class Mammalia; order Primates; family Hominidae; genus Pan; species Pan troglodytes. The sequence goes on from NC_072404.2 coordinate 12,099,637, forward strand.
TCCGCCTCCTGGGTTCAAGCAATTCTCCTGCCTCAGCTTCCCAAGAAGCTGGGATTACAGGCATGCACCACCACGCCCGGCTAATTTTGTATTTTTTTTAGTAGAGACAGGCCAGGCTTGGTGGCTTGGCTGGGCACGGTGGCTCACACCTGTAATCCCAGCACTTTGGGAGGCCGAGGCAGATGGATCACCTGAGGTCAGGAGTTCAAGTAGAGATGGGGTTTCACCATGTTGGTCAAGCTAGTCGCAAACTCCTGACCTCAGGTGATCCACCTGCCTCTGCCTTCCAAAGTGCTGGGATTACAGGCATGAGCCACTGCGCCAGACTGGTTGGTTTTCAATCACCAGCCCTCCAATTCTCGCCTGTGCTTTCTGCCTGCCCCAGTTTTTCCTCCTTGAAGTGGCTGATATTTAATAGAAAATCCATTAGTGTCCTGTGATGATACCTCATGCTTAGATGTAGGCTGAGAACATCTGGGTAATAACTGACACCGAAACCGCACTGTAGCACGGGCCCCAGGAGGGAGGAACTATTTTTTCCTCTTTCTTACATAAAACATCTCTGCAGCCAGCCATGTTCTCCTTTGAATTGAGGTTGCTGCTGACTTTGATTTCCAAACCGGCAACCTTCCCCAGCACGGCGCGTGCGTGGGGAGGGGGCGGCTGGTGCTGCCAGCCTGGCCCACTCACAGGGAGGGAAACAGTGGTAAGCTGGCGCCTGCAGGAAGTGCAATGCAAGGCTGCTTTTTGATTCAGTCCCATCCACATTCTCTGAGTGGCTAATATGTGCCAGGCGCTGTGCTTGGGGCTGGACAAGCATGAGACCCCGGATCATCACACCTGGGTGGGGGAGACAGACGGTTACACAGACTCATGGTGCATCTGTGCTAGGATTCAGACGTGTACAGAACGTGGCCTCTGACTGGAAACCCTCGAAGCTTCCCGCTACTTCTCCTCCCCTTTTGGAATCATCTAGAAAGCGGGTGGATATACAGTTCCGGAGTTCAAGAGCGAGCTCTGGGCTGAAGATCGAGGTCTGAGAGTCACCGTCTGGGGTTCTTCACCAGAGCTGGGTCGTGGAGAGCCTCAAGTGCAATAGTGAACTGCAGTGGCAAAGGGCAGTGGTACAGAAACAGCACGTGTAGACGGCTCCAGACTACAGAAGGGAGGAGAATGAGCAGCTTTCAGGATCAAAGGAGGATTGTCTTTTACTTATTTATTTATGGAGACAGGGTCTTGATCTGTCACCCAGGCTGGAGCTCAGTGGTGTGATCATGGCTTACTGCAGCCTTGATTTCCCGGGCACAAGAGATCCTCCTACCTCGGCCTCCCAAGTATCTGGTAGCTGGGAATACAAGCGTGCACCACCATATCTGGCTAACTTTTTACTTTTTCTTTTCTTTCTTTTTATTCTTTGAGATGGAGTCTGTCTCTGTCACCCAGGCTGGAGTGCAGTGGCGCGATCTCGGCTTACTGCAAGCTCCGCCTCCCGGGTTCACACCATTCTCCTGCCTCAGCCTCCCGAGTAGCTGGGACTACAGGCGCCCACCATCACACCCACCCGGCTAATTTTTTTTCTATTTTTAGTAGAGACGGGGTTTCACCGTGTCAGTCGGGATGGTCTCGATCTCCTGACCTTGTGATCCGCCTGCCTCGGCCTCCCAAAGTGCTGGGATTACAGGCATGAGCCACTGCGCCCGGCCGTCTTTCGTTTTTTAGAGACAGGGTCTGGTTATGTTGCCCAGGCTGGTCTCCAACTCCTGGCCTGAAGTGATCCTCCTGCCTTGTCCTCCCAAAGCTCTGGGATTATAGGCATGAGCTGCTGTGCCCAGCTTGTTATTTATTTATTTATAGCCTGAGAGAGACTTGAACATTTATATAAGCTGCAGGGAATGGAGAAGTAGATATACTGAAAACCATGCAGGCCGGGCGCAGTGGCTCACACCTGTAAACCCAGCACATTGGGAGGCTGAGGCGGGTGGATCACCTGAGGTTAGGAGTTCGAGACTGCCTGGCCAACATGGAGAAACCCTGTCTCTACTAAAAACACAAAACATTAGCTGGTTGTGGTGGCAGGTGCCTGTAATCCCAGCTACTCAGGAGGGTGAGGCAGGAGCGTCGCTTGAACCCGGGAGGCAGAGGTTGCAATGAGCCGAGATCATGCCATTGCACTCCAGCCTGGGCAATAAGAGTGACACTCCATCTCAAAAAAAAACAGAAAGAAAAAAGAAAAAGAAAACCATGCATTTACCAGTCATTGATCATGGGCCTATGATGTGCAGGACAGGGGAAACAGCCATGAACAACACAGACAAGGAGCCTGACTTCACACACCTAACATTACTGCAGGGAAAGAGACAGTAAGCAAGTGGATTCATCAATACACAAGCTATTAAAGATCATGACAGGCCAGGCGCGATGGCTCACACGTGTAATTCCAACACTTTGGGAGGCCAAGGTGGGAGGATCACCTGAGGTCAGGAGTTTGAGACCAGCCTGGCCAACATGGTGAAACCCCATCTCTACAAAAATTACTAAAATGAGCCGGGCGTGGTGGCATTTGCCTATAATCCCAGCTACTTGGGAGGCTGAGTCAGGAGAACTGCTTGAACTCAGGAGGTGGAGGTTGCAGTGAGCCAAGATCCCACCACTGCACAGAGTGACAGAGTGAGCGACAGAGTGAGACTTTGTCTCAAAAAATAATAATAATAATAAAATTTAATTAAATTAGCCAAGCACAGTGGCGTGCACCTGTGATCCTGGCTACTCGGAAGGCAGAGGTGGGAGGATCGCTTGAACACAGGAGTTCAAGGCCACAGGGAGCTATGATTGCACCACTGCACTCCAGCCTGGGCAACAGAGCAAGACCCTGACTCCAGAAAAAAAAAGATGATGATGAATAAAGTGGAGGCATAAACAGGGTGAGGTGAGAGTGACGCGACCCACTTTGACAGGGTGGCCAGGAAAGGCTGCCTGATGAGATGATCTTTGAGCTGAAAGCTGAATGACAAGTAGGTGGCAGGAAGAAAGGGGTGGAGACTGGGAATGGTGAGGTGTCTGTGGCCTGGTGATTTGGCCTTGACTACAAAGGGGGCTTTTTTTTTTTTTGAGACAGAGCCTCGCTCTGTCACCCAGGCTGGAGTGCAGTGGCACGATCTTGGCTCACTGCAACCTCCGCCTCCCAGGCTCAAGCAATTCTCCTGCCTCAGCCTCCCGAGTAACTGGGATTACAGGCGTTTGCCATCAGATGCCCAGCTAATTTTTGTATTTGTAGTAGAGATGGGGTTTCACCATGTTGGCCAGGCTGGTCTCGAACTCCTAACTTCAGATGATCCACCCACCTTCGCCTCCCAAAGTGCTGGGATGACAGCCGTGAGCCACCGCACCCGGCCGGAAGTGGGCCTCTTCAACCTCTGAGAGCAGAGGATGGAAGGGAAGGATGCGGAGTCTGTTGAGAAGTTTGGAGGTGGATGAGGGTGAGAGAGGCGGGGCCTGACAGCCCCAGTTCAGGCTGAAGTTGCACCCACAAGTCCTCGAGAGAGGGAGACGTGAACGACTCATGGACTCACTCAGCCGCCCAGCCTTGCTTCAGGGTCAGCTCCAGCTGTCAGTGCCCAGAGACAACCAGACCCTCAGCCAACAAGGGAAGGGTCTCATGGAGTATGTGCTTTCAGTGGCTAAACTGTATGACGTGTGGGCAATTCGATGGTTTTTAATATATTCACAGGATTGTAACACCCATCACTACCATCCATTTTCAAACAATTTCATCACTCTAACGAGAAATTCTGCACTCCTTAGCCATCACTCCCTATTTCATGGTTTTATTTTCTTATTTATTTATTGAAATGGGGTCTTGATCTGTTGCCCAGACTGTATAGTGCAGTGGCACAATCTTGGCTCACTGCAGCCTCAACTTCCTGAGCTCAAGTGATACTCTCACTTCAGCCTCACAAGTAGCTGAGACTACAGGCATGCACCACCACATCTCGCTAATTTAAAAAAATTTTTTTTGTAGAAATGGGGTCATGCTATGTTGCCCAGGATGGTCTTGAACTCCTGGTCTCAAACAATCCTCCTGCCTCGGTCTCCCTAAGCACTGGGATTACAGGTGTGAACCATTGCCCCCGGCCCTGCCAGGATCTTGCCTCCCACCTACTTTGGGATTTTCTTTTTTCTTTTTCTTTTTTTTTTTTTCTTTTGAGATGGAGTTTTTTGCTCTTGTTGCCTAGGCTGGAGTACAATGGCAAGATCTCGACTCACTGCAACCTCCGACTCCTGGGTTCAAGCGATTCTCCTGCCTCAGCCTCCCGAGTAGCTGGGATGAATAAAGGCGCCCACCACCACGTCTGGCTAATTTTTGTATTTTTAGTAGAGACGGGGTTTCACCATGTTGGCCAGGCTGGTCTCAAACACCTGACCTCAGGTGATCCGCCCCCCTTGGCCTCCCAAAGTGCTGGGATTACAGGTGTGAGCCACCGCACCTGGCTGAGATTTTCCTCTTTGTTTTTGGCCTAGATAGCCAAGAAACTACAAATATCTCCCACATGGATGTACTGCAATTATTTAGCCCCCACTGTCAGATATTTATATTGCTGTCAACGTCTTAGTGTTAGAAATAATACACAGGTGAACCACCTCACTCATACATCATCGTGCATGTGTCTTGTCAGGATGTGTGTAAGATAAATTCCTACATGTGAGATCATTGGGTAGAAGGATGGGCTTTGGACACACTTAACAACCTGCCTTCCAGAAACGTGACCATTTGCATGCTCATTTCCAACATGACCATTTGCATGCTCATTTCCAATGTGCCCATTTGCACACTCGTTTCCAACGTGTGCATTTGCACACTCATTTCCACCATGTCTATTTGCATGCTCCTTTCCAACGTGATCATTTGCACACTCGTTTCCAACGTGTCCATTTGCACGCTCATTTCCAATGTGTACATTTGCTCGCTCATTTCCAATGGCCACACACTCCTGTGTGCAGATGTGCCTTGATTAGTATCAGCTGGTTTGTGGACAAAGACAAAAGTTTGGAGAGAGAACTGAGGGAGTCAAAATTCAGGGCCAAGCTGACGTGCCAGGACTTTTTTTGTGGAGTCAGAATGTTCTGTGTGGGATCTCTCAGCGCACAGTATGGAAGGGAGTGTAGTATTATAATAATAGTAACTAGCAATTACTGAATGTGTGGTGTGGTTTTAAGCTTTTATATTAATTCCTTTGATCTTTACGATATTTATTAGAACAGCTCTCTTTGGGTTTGAATCCTGACCCTTCACTTTCACCCCGTGACGCCGTCACCTCTACCAGCCTCAGTTTCCTTACATGGAAAATGAAGATGCTGGCCAAGAGAGGTGGCTCACACCTGTAATCCCAGCACCTTGGGAGGCCGTGGTGGAAGGATCACTTGAACCCAAAAGTTTGAGATCAGCCTGGGCAATATAGCAAGACTCCATCTCTATAGAAAAAAAAAATTTTAATTAGCCAGTTCTCTTTAAGTAGATGAAGGATTATAAAAAAACAGATTAGCCAAGCATGTAGGCACATACTTGTGGTCCCAGCTACTCGGGAGGCTAAAGAGGGAGGATCACTTGAGCCCAGGAGGTCGAAGCTGCAGTAAGTTATAATCACACCACTGCACTCCAGCCTAGACAACAGAGTGAGATGATACCTCTAAAAAATTAAATTAAAATAAATTGGCTGTGTGCGGTGGTTGACACCTGTAATCCCAGCACTTTGGGAGCCCAGGGTGGGTGGGTCACCTGAGGTCAGGAGTTTGAGACCAGCCTGGCCAACATGGTAAAACCCCATCTCTACTAAAAAAAAAAAAAAAAAAAAAAAAATTAGCCAGGTGTGGTCACAGGTGCCTGTAATCCCAGCTACTTGGGAGGCTAAGGCAGGAGAATCTCTTGAACTTGGGAGGCAGAGGTTGCAGTGAGCCAAGATTGAGCCATCGCACCCCAGCCTGGGTGACAGAGTGAGACTCTGTCACAAAAAAAAAATAAATAAATAAATAACAATAAATTAAAAAATTAAATTAAAATAAATAAATAAAATGAAGATACTAACCATGCGACCAGGCCCTCTTCGCAGGGCAGATACATGGTTAGAAATGGCATGATATGGCCGGCCGCGGTGGCTCACGCTTGTAATCCCAGCACTTTGGGAGGCCAAGGCGGGCGGATCACCTGAGGTTGGGAGTTCGAAACTAGCCTGACCAACATGGAGAAACCCTGTCTGTACTAAAAATACAAAATCAGCCGGGCGTGGTGGCACATGCCTGTAATCCCAGCTACTCAGGAGGCTGAGGCAGGAGAATCGCTTGAACCTGGGAGGTGGAGGTTCTAGTGTGCCAAGATTGCACCCCTGCACTGCAGCCTGGTGACAAACTGAAACTCCGTCTCAAAAAGGAAGGGAAGGGAAGGGAGGGGAGGGGAGGGGAAGGGAAAAAGGAAGGGAGGAAGGAAGAAAGGAAGGAAGAGAGAAAGAGAAAGGAAGGAAGGAAGGGGCATGATATGGGCATAGCACTCAGGTGGTACGCCCACGTCAGCCATCCCGTGTAGGTAAACTGAGGGAGGAAAGGAAGGAGGAGAGAAGTTCTCCAGGGTTCCACTCTGGATCCCTTTTGGTCATTCACAGGACTCCTCCTTGCAGGTGGATGAAATCTTGGGGGACCAGCCAACTGCCAAGGAGCAGGTGTTCGCTGCACTGAAGCAGTTTGCAGCTGAGCAGCGGGTGGATGATCTGGTGTGGGCTCTCACCCTGGCACTGCCCCGAGAGGCCTGCGGGCCACTCCTGGACAACCTCAGGTACTGCGGGCAGGGGGCAGGATAGACAGGCAGGGTGGGTCTCACTTAGAGCCATCATTCCCCCACAACCACCCCAGGCACCCCTTCCAGCCCAGGTGGGAGATAATAAATGGTAGCCTGCTCTTGAACGGCATCGCAACATAACTGCAAGCCCCAAACAAGGGTAGGCCAATGACCCTGAGAAGGCAGCTGTTGGCTCTGCCAGATGCCAGGGTACCACCTTGAGTGATGGGAGAAGGGCCAGGACAGACCTCAGAAAGGATCCACCTTCTGATCCAAAGTCACCACCTTGGCCAGGCATGGTGGCTGCTGCCTGTAATCCACGCGCTTTGGGAGGCTGAGGTGGGAGAACCGCTTGAGGCCAGGAGTTGGAGACCAGCCCACGCAACATAGAAAGACCCCATGTCGATAAAATATAAAAATTAACTGGGTGTGGTGGTGCATGCTTGTAGTCCCAGCTACTTGGGAGGCTGAGGCTGGAGGATTGCTTGAACCCAGGAGGGTGGGGCTGCAGTGAGCTATGATTGTGCCACTGCTCTCCAGCCTGGATGACAGAGCAAGACACTGTCTCAAAAAAAAAAAAAAAAAAGGTCACAGTCTGCCCTGCTCCACCCCAAAACCTAGATTGTAAAAATCTCCAACAGGATACCAGACACTTCCAATTCTTTATTGAGACAGGATAATGGCACAATGTGAGGGCAGGGAAGCCCAGGACTGTGCCATGTGGGGCTCCAGTACCCCGTCGACCTCCACCCTACAAACCATGTGTGCTCTTGGCCCTTTGATTTCCTTTCTTTCCTTTCTTCTCTCTCTCTCTCTTTCTTTCTTTCTTTCATCTTCCTTTCTTTTGAGACAGAGTCTCACTCTATCGCCCAGGCTGGAGTGCAGTGGCGTGATCTCGGCTCACTGCAACCTCTGCCTCCCCGGTTCAAGCAATTCTCCGGCCTCAACCTCCTGAGTAGTTGAGACTACAGGTGCCACTACGCCCAGCTAATTTTCGTATTTTTAGTAAAGATGGGGTGTCACCATGTTGGCCAGGCTGGTCTCCAACTCCTGACCTCAAGTGATCCACCCACCTCGGCCTCCCAAAGTGTGTGGATTACAGACGTGAGCCACTGTACCCGGCCTGATTATTTTTCTTGTTTTGTTTTGTTTTGAGACAGGGTCTCGCTCTGTCGCCCAGGCAGGAGGGCAGTGCCATAATCTTGGCTCACTGCAGCCTCCAACTCCTGACCTCAAGTGATTCACCCACCTTGGCTTCCCAAAGTGTGTGGATTATAGGCGTGAGCCACTGTACCCGGCCTGATTACTTTTCTTGTTTTGTTTTGTTTTGTTTTGTGTTGAGACAGGGTCTCGCTCTGTCACCCAGGTAGGAGGGTAGTGCCATGATCTTGGCTCACTGCAGCCTCCAACTCCTGGGCTCAAGTGATCCTCCTGCCACAGCCTCCTGAGTAGCTGGGACTTCAGGTGCGTGCCACCATGCCCAGCTAATTTTTGTATTTTTTTAGAGATGAGGTTTCGCCATGTTGTCCAGGCTGGCCTCAAACTCCTGAGCTCAGTCAATCGCCCACCATGGCCTCCCAAAGTGCTGGAGTTACAGGCATGAGCCACGGTGCCCGACCCTTTGGTGATGATGATGAATGTGTGCCAAGTACCTCAGCAGACACTAGAGGAACACTCTTTCACTGAATCACCCAAGAGCTGTTATTAACCCCATTTCCCAGAGACAGACTGAGGCTCGGAGAGGTTAAGAGGCTGGCCTGAAGCCACACAGCAAATTGGTAGCAGTCACAGGACCACGAGCAGGGTCAGCAGTGCACTTTCTGCTCTTCCGCTCTGTTTTGCTCGAAGCTTTTTTGAATCGGAGTCTCGCTCTGTCATCCAGGCAAGAGTGCAGTGGCATGATCTTGGCTTACTGCAACATCTGCCTCCCGGGTTCAAGTGATTCTCCTGCCTCAGCCTCCCAAGTAGCTGGGCGCCACAATGCCACGCTTGGCTAATTTTTGTATTTTTAGGAAAGACAAGGTCTCAGCCGGGCACAGTGGCTCACACCTGTAATCCCAGCACTTTGGGAGGCCGAGGCGGGCAGATCATGAGATCAGGAGTTCGAGACTAGCCTGGCCAACATAGTGAAACCCCCGTCTCTACTAAAAATACAAAAAATTAGCAGGTTGTGGTGGCGGGCGCCTGTAATCCTAGCTACTCGGGAGGCTGAGGCAGGAGAATCACTTGAACCTAGGAGGCAGAGGTTGCAGCGAGCTGAGATCACGACACTGCACTCCAACTCTGCCAACAGAGCAAGACTCTGTCTCAAAAAAAAAAAAAAAAAAAAAAAAAAAAAAAAAAAAGGTCTCACCATGTTTGCCAGGCTGGTCTCGAACTCCTGACCTAAAATGATCCGCCCGCCTCAGCCTCCCAAAATGCCGGGATTACAGGCGTGAGCCACCGTGCCCGGCCTGCTCTCAGTTTATTTGTCAGAAGAAAAAAAATACTGGTGGGTCCTCACCTGGAGGGACCCAGGAGTCTCCTGACTCCACTTCCATCCTTGGAGGCCCTCCCTGCCTGCCCAGCTTGGACCAAACCCCCTCTGGGCTGGACTGCTGTTCTCCCTCCCCGGATCCCGCCGGGTTTCCCTCCTCACCCAGCCTCCTGGGCCTGCGACTGCTCCCCCATCCCTCCCCTCCCTCTTCCCGGACTCAGCCCGCCCCCTCCCCTTGCTGCCATTCACCCCGCAGCCTGCCCCTCCCTCTGGGCCTGGCCAATGTCAGGGACTGGGCTGGCCACCCTCCCCGCCCCCCCACCCCCCCGCGCAGCTCTCGGCTCTGCAGCGGAGCATAGGCGACCACCACCGAAAGAGGCCACCATGAGCTGCCTGGGGTGAGTAAGGGGTGAGCCCCTTGCTAGGAGAATCAGAAGAGGGAAAAAAAGGAAAAAAGTTATTTCTAGAGCCGAATTTGCCGCGGAGATGATGCGCTGGCTCTGAGCGCTTCCTGGGGAGCTGATTGACAGGCAGCCCCCCGTCCCGCCCCTCCGCACCAGGGATGGGCCAGCGGGGCGCAGGCGGCCCAGCTGTCCCCCAGGAAGTTGGCTCGCTCGTCTCCCGGCTGCTGGCAGCCGGGCTCGGCTGGAGGCCCTTTCGGTTCTCCTCTCCCACAGCGCTGCCGGTGTCTGTTCTGCCCCCTCCCGGGCCAGCCCGCCTGCCCCCCGGGACAGCCCCATGCCCGCCTTTCCCAGCCGCTGCTGGTCCCCAAGCCGCCGGCAGCTGCGGCAGCGGGTCGGGCAGGGCGCGGGAGGGGGAACCCCCTTGGGTGCGCTCGATTTAGAGCCTGGGCAGCGGAAGCCCTGGACACCTGGGGATGCCCAGTCCCCGCAGCTTGAAACGGCAGCCTCTGCTGTAAGCGCGTGTCAAGTGCGCCAGGAAAACTGGGGAGGCTGCTGGAGGAAGGGGCGGCGCCCAGCTGGGCTCTGCAAGGAGAATGTTACCCTGGCAGTAGGGCTTCAGCCACCCCGCACCTCTTCAAACCCCCCACTTCCCAACAACCCCCTCCCCAGGGCTGGCCAGTCACCCATGGCCCCATAGTGTGCTGGCCTCTAGGGTGGCAGCGATCTCTGGGCAGCCCCATCTGGAGAGAGGTCAGAGGGGGCATGGAGAAGCCACAGACGCAGCTGTGATTCCCAGGGTTGGGTGCCAGTTGATGGCTAACTCAGCACAGAGCAACCAGGGCAGGCTTCTTGGAGGAGGCAGCAGGAGGTGGCAGTGCTGTGGCTTAGTGACTGGTGGAGTCTGGTGGTGCGTCCTGCAGATGTGGGAGGACAGTCCCTAAGGAGAGTTCAGATGGGCCAGGTGCTAGCCATACAGGGTGAGGGCAGTGCTGCCCTGGCCTATGGCATCCAACAGCCCCCAGCTGTGAACCACCCAACAGGGAGTAGAGGGGACCACAGAGAGCCACCACTTGGGCCCTAAGACCCCACATTGAGGAGAGACAAGGTTTAATTTTTTTAAGAATTTATAAATAGAGACAGGGTCTCACTATGTTGCCCAGGTTGGCCTGGCCTCAAGAGATCCTCCCATCTCAGCCTCCCAAAGTGCTGGGATTACAGGTGTGAGCCACTGTGCCCCACCAAGAGGTAAGGTTTAAGTGAGAGGTTGAACAGCCAAAGGGTGGTAGGCAAAAAAATATACACGTGTGTGTGTGTCAAAGATCTGCAAGGAGTCCAGGACCCACCCAAATCAGAGAGGTGTGGCCTCACTAAAGGGTGATCCCAGTGGCCAAAATAGAAGGCTTGGGGAGAAGGAGAAGGGAGCAGTGACACCATGAAGCTGGGCCATCTAGCACAGTAGCCACTAGCCACACATGGTTATTTAAAGTTAAATGTGGCTGGGCGTGCTGGCGTATGCCTGTAATTCCAGCACTTTAGGAGGCCGAGGCGGGTGGATCACCTGAGGTCAGGAGTTCGAGACCAGCCTGGCCAACATGGTGAAACCTCGCCTCTACTAAAAATACAACAATTTGCTGGGCAAGGCCCGGCGCGGTGGCTCACACCTGTAATCCCAGCACTTTGGGAGGCCGAGGCGGGTGGATCACCTGAGGTCGGGAGTTTGAGACCAGCCTGACCAACATGGAGAAACCCCCTCACTACTAAAAATACAAAATTAGCTGGGGGTGGTGGCGCATGCCTGTAATCCCAGGTACTCGGGAGACTGAGGCAGGAGAATCGCTTGAACCTGGGAGGCGGAGATTGCAGTGAGCCGAGATCGTGCCATTGCACTCCAGCCTGGGCAACAGGAGTGAAACTCTTATCTCAAAATAAATAAATAAATAAATTAGCTGGGCATGATGGCAGTTGCCAGTAATCCCAGCTACTTTGGGAGGCTGAAGCAGAAGAATCGCTTGAACCCGGGAGGTGGAGGTTGCAGTGAGGTGAGAACAAGCCACTGCACTCCAGCCTCCAGCCTGGGTGACAGAGCCAGACTCTGTTCCAAAAAAAAAAAAGTTAAATGTAATTAATATTTGATAAAATATAAAGTTCAGCTTCTCAGTCTCACTAGCCACATTCCAAGCACACAACAGTGACAGTGACATATGGCTAGCGGCTACCGTACAGGACCAGGCGGATGTAGACCTTGTCCATCATCACAGAACGTTCCCTTGGACAGCGCTGCTGCTGTAAAGGGTGAGATGGGTCCGTGGTCACCATGTAAGCAGGAGGTCTCCTATTCCTTCACCACAACAGTTAATCCTGCGACTGGGAGGCTAATTTGGGTCTGTCCCCAAAGGGATCCCGGTCTGATGAAGTGAGAAAATGGCTTTCTAATTAGGACAGGCCAGGCAGTTTGGAAAGTGTGACGTGGCCAGGAGGGAACAGGAAAGCAGAGTCAGCTTTGCGGTCCGCTAGCGTTTCAGGAAATATGAGTGGTGGCGTTGGGGGAACGGGGTGTCAGGTCAGGGGCAAGTCATGGTAGAAGCTGGGATTCGGAATCCGGACAGACCCGGCTTGAATACAGGTCCACTCACTGGCAGTGCAATCTCAGGCAGGTTCACTGACATCTACAGTTTGTCTGTAAAATGGGCTTGGTAGTTTCTGGGTGTTCTCAGCAGGGTTCTTGGTAGGAAACCATGTAAATGAACTTGGCCAACTGAAAGCAGGAAAGGTGAGTTGAGAATCTAAGGGTGGCGTGTGAGGGACTATCTGCACCCCGTCACCCTCTTCTGCTTCAGTGCCAAGTGTCATGAACACCATAATATAGAGTTATTGGGACTGGGTGCAGTGGTTCATGCCTGTAAGCCCAGCATTTTAGGAGGCTGAGGTGGGAGGGTTGCTTAAGGCCAGAGTTCAAGACCAGTCCGGGCAGCACAGTGAAACCCCATCTCTACAAAAAATACATATAAAAAATTAGCTGGGCTGTAATCCCAACATTTTGGGAGGCTGAGGTAGGAGGATCACTGGAGCCCAGGAGCTTAAGGCCAGCCTAGACAACATAGCAAGACCCCATCTCTTAAAAAAAAAAAAAAAAAAAAAAGTTTAAAAATGAGCTTGGGGCAGTGGTGCCTGCCTGTAATCCCAGCGATTTTGGAGGCTGAAACAGAAGGATTGCTTAAGGCCAGGAGTTGAAGACCAGCCTAGGCAACAGAGCGAGACCCCATGTTTACAAAAAAAAAAAATTAAAAAATTAGCCAGGCATAGTGGTACGTGCCTGTAGTCCTAGCTATTTGGGAGGCTGAGGTGGGAGGATCACTTAAGCCCAGGAATTTGAGGCTGCAGTGATTCATGATCATGCCATTGCACTCCAGCCTGGGTGACAGAGTGAGACTCTGTCTCTAAAAATAAATAAGAGAGATATTGGGAGAATTCTATGAGACGCGTAGATAGAAGCACCAGGCATAAAATATGTGCTCAATTAGTATTGGCTTCTCTTAGGGAAGCTCTCGTTCCCAAGAGCAGGTGTCTCAAGTAGGGCACTGCTGACGTTTAGGAGCTGATATTTCTCTGTTGTCAGGGGCTGTCCTGCACATTATAGGATGTTTAGCAGCATCCCAGGCCTCTACCCCCTAGATGCCAGTAGCACAACCCCCTGTCAGTTGTCATTTTGTAACAAACAAAATGCCAAGTGACTGCCAAATATCCCCTGGGTGGACAAAAATCACGACTGGTTGAGAAGTACAGCTCTGGAGGAAACTTAAGCAGTGCCTTTTGCTGGAGCAGACACTTCAGGGAAGTCCGGCTGTTGCCTGTCCCCTGGCGATCACCTAGTGACTGGGTGACCACCTCATGCTGCCCTGGGTAACCTGGCCACAGGCATGAGCAGCTGGCCCCACTGTGCCCACGGAGACCTGGCTCTGAGGTAGCGTGCCTGGATTTGACCCTGGGCGTCTGCTCCCTGGTTGCATCTCCTGTGCCCACAGCACGGTGGATGGTTTTCAGAGCCTTTGGCCATGTGTGGTTCTGGATTCTGGGCCACTGCAGCTGGCACAATACAACCAGGAATGGCTCCAATCATAATGGGATGGCTGGGGCCCCACAGACGTCAGAGAGCTGTGCTGGCTGGGAGGCTTGTCAGCTGCTTCTCTCCCTTGCAGGGCTGAGGACAGGGCTTGGGGAGGGCACGGCATGAGTGGGCACTGGCTCCAGTTTCTGGCTGCTTCCAGGAAGAAGTACAGCCACGGGGGGTCACAGCAAAGTGATGGTCTTGCTAGGGCCAGGAATGGGGGGGCTGCGGTGTATTGGGGAGCAGTGCGTGGACAGTACCAGAGACCGATGATCGGACCAGAGGGTCCTCCCTGTGCTGCCTGCAGGTACCCACAGGCTGCCCCATGGGAGCTGTCCCTCTGAGTGAGACAGAGGGAAAGTCCCGGGGCATCTTGCCTCTGCTGTTCCCGCCTGTCTTTGGAGAGGGCTTCATGCTGATGTTCTGGTTGGGGGTGCCCCTGAAGAGCCCCTCCCCAGGATGTGCCTTGAACTGGTTACCCCAACTCTCATTTGTTCCTCAGGCCTGATTCTGGGCCTCTCCAGAGGCAGTCGGGACTCCTTGAGACATGACACGCAAGCAGGCACGCTGGGGTCCCCTCCTGCTGCTGTTCAGGGGATGGCAGGCCCAGAGCCCCCAGGGAAGAGTCCAGACCTCCTTTCCTGTGGCCTCCCTCTCCTCCCCTTTAATGCTCCTCCCCTCTTCTCTCCTGGCAGGGCAAGAGGCGCAGCTCCGGGAGGCCCTCTACTCGCTCCCTCCCCACTCACCTGGGGGTTGTCGCAGCCTGGGCGTCCTGTCCTCACTCGCACTGACTCCCCAGGCCTCAGACACTCCACCTCCTCTGTGTTTTGGAATTCGGCTTCTTGTCCCATCCCAACACCCCCCTCTGGGTCACCTCCCAGCATCAGCCTTCTCCTGGTGTGCCAAAACCTTTGGAGTCCTTCCACCTCTCCTTGAACCATGAAACCCTCCCACGGCTCCTTCCTCTTCCCAGAGTGGGGTCTCAGCTGCTGACCACGGCATTCAAAGCCTCCCTATCCAGCCTCTTCTCGGCCACAGCCGATAATTAGCCAGGCATGATGGTATATGCCTGTAGTCCCAGCTACTTGGGAGGCTGAGGTGGGTCCCTCCCGACCCCTGGGAGGGTAAACAGGGCTTCTTCTAGCCGGCCGACTCCTGCTGAGCCCTGGAGGCCCAGCGTAAAGGGCATCCCCTCCGGAAAATATTGCATGCTCTACCAAAGGCCGTCGGGGCTTCCTCTGAACTGCGGGGACTCGCCACTGTGTGGGGGTCCGGGGCGCAGTAGCTGGAGAGGACGCAGGCGAGGATCCTGGGAAGGGAATAACGGAGAGAGCCAAGGGGAGTGAGCGCGGCGGCTTCAAACCGCCGCCAGTTTCCGCTGCACCCCAGAGCGACCAAAAGGGTCCCAGCAGGGCAGAGGCGGGGCTACCTGGAGGGGGCGGGGCCACCAAAAGGGGGCAGGGCGGGGCTGCGGGCCGGGACGGCTCGGGAGGGGCCGCGCGCGCTCGCAGGGCAGAGGTGCGTGGAGTCGCGGCGCGCTCGCTCCATTCCTGGGCTCGGCTACCCCCTGCCCTTCGGCACCTGCCGCGCCGCGGTCCCCGGCTCCAGATGGGGAAGGACCAGGGCTTCTCTCGGCACTTTCGGTAGCTTCCCCATCGCGTCCCGCGCCTCCGGGAACCGTGCGCCCTCTGCGCCACGGATCCGCCTCGGGCTGGTCTGAAAGGGGGTGGGGCTGGAGCGTGGAGGGGCTTCCCTGCCCTGGGTGGGCACCCTCCGAGCCTGGGCGGAGCCCGAGGCCCAGGGAGGTTGGAAATAAACTCGGTGGGTACCGGGGCGGCGAGGTCTAAGCGTTGGCCGCTCAGAACCCGTGCGTGGCCCTAAAGAGTCGGTGTTGGGATAAAAGGCTGGGATTGAAAGCCCACTTTCCTTCCTACAACTGGGCTGGTCGAGGGGACAGGACAGAGGGCGGAGACTGAGGTTGGGTGCTCTTGTGAAAATCGGGGGCATCTCGTCCTGAGTTTGGGGGGCACGACCTCTCCACTGCCGTGCTCCCTATACTGAACCAGGGAACCCTTGTCCCCTTGCCACCATTTCGCTGGCTGATGATCAAAGGTGAGATAAAGAAAGCTGGGTGGGGGGCCAGGCGCGGTGGCTCACGCCGGTAATCCCAGCACTTTGGGAGGGCGAGGGGGGTGGGGGGTGCGGATCTTCTGAGGTCAGGAGTTCGAGACCAGCCTGACCAACATGGTGAAACCCCGTCTCTACTAAAAATTAAAAAAAACAGCCAGGTGTGGTGGTGCATGCCTGTAGCCCCAGATACTCGAGAGGCTGAGGCAGGAGAATCGCTTGAACCTGGGAGGCAGAGGTTGCAGTGAGCCAAGAGTGTACCACTGCACTCCATCCTGGGCGACAGAGAGTCTCTCTCAAACAAACAAACAACAACAAAAAAGGCCGGGCGCGGTGGCTTACTCCTGTAATCCCAGCACTTTGGGAGGCCGAGGTGGGCGGATCATGAGGTCAGGAAATTGAGACCGTTCTGGCTAAAACGGTGAAACCCCGTCTCTACTAAAAATACAAAAAATTAGCCGGGTGTGAAGGCATGCGCCTGTAGTCCCAGCTACTCGGGAGGCTGAGGCAGGAGAATGGCATGAATCCTGGAGGCAGAGCTTGCAGTGAGCGGAGATCGCACCACTGCACTCCAGCCTGTGTGACAGAGCGAGACTCTGTCTTAAAAAAAAAAAAAAAAAAAGAGAGAGAGAGAGAAAGCTGGGTGGGGAGAGAGGACCCTAGGAGGGGGCGGGGTAGGAACTTGGGGTTGGATTTAGACCTGACTCTGGCAGAGAGAACAGAACTGACCCGGTGTGCAAGGTCATTGTGTGGCCCCCAGGAAGAGTCCTGTGGCCTGAGAGAGGCCTGTTGGCATAGCAGGGACTTCAGAGTCCAGAGACAGTGATTGCTGGACTGCCAGTCAGGGGGGATAGTGACTGGTGGTGATAGTCACTGTGGCCCCACTGCTCCTGGCTCTGCTGGGTCAGTCGATTTAGGGCAGACCCAGGGCTGGGGACTCTGGGCCAGACTGAGCTGCATGGAGGGCCAGCAGGAGCCAGGTTGGATGTCTGGCTCACCAGGCAGCCTTGGCCTCTGTCTCAGCCCCAAAAACACCAAGTAAGGAAAGGGCTGCCCAACCTTCTTCCATCTGTGCAGTTGGTGACAGCCTGGTTCCCACCTGGGGGACAGGGCCTTTTCTTTTTTTTGAGATGGAGTCTCACTCTTTTGCCCAGGCTGGAGTGCAGTGGTAGAATCTCGGCTCACTTCAACCTCTGTCTCCCCGGTTCAAGCAATTCTCGTGCCTCAGCCTCCTGAGTAGCTGGGATTACAGGAGTGCACTACCATGCCCGGCTAAGTTTTGTATTTTTAGTAGAGATGGGGTTTCACCACTTTGGCCAGGCTGGTCTCGAACTCCTGACCTCAGGTAATCTGCCTGCCTCGGCCTCCTAAAGTGCTAGGATTACAGGCTTGAGCCACTGCGCCCGGACGACAGGGCCTTTTCTAGTTGCTGCTGGAAGGTAGAGCTGTGATGTCCTCTTGACCCCTGCCCAGGTTGGACTCAAGGGTTGGGTGCATGGGGTGATGTCTTCAGAGTCTGTGGCTGGAGCCGGAAGTGAGGTGGACAGTCTCAGGTGTGTGTGTCTTCTCTCCTTTGCCTGGACATGAGGCTTGAGGTCTGGGAGGCGCTAGGGAATGTGCAGGCCTGGCAGATGGAGCGGTCAGGCTCTGGAGACCTTAAATGACCATCTGGGGGATGAGGCTGAGTTTCCGGATTTGCAGGAAGCATTGCAGGTGGATGGGAATGGGCACCGGGCAGAGGTGAGCAGGACATTCATCCTGGTTCCTGGTTACCCCCCGGACCATCCAGACCTGGAGCAGAGCTCACTGCGGGGACAGAGCCTCCTCCCTGAGAATCCACACCCACTTCCTCCCACCAGGCAATTTCTTTTGCCTGGCGGGCCTAATTACTCCTACCCACAGAGGTGGAGGGAAGTGTGAGGGCCGCTGGGACACCTCAGAGGGGTTTGTCTTTCAGCTGCAAGGCCACTGATCCCTTCTCCCTTCTCCCCCTCATCTTGCCCTTGGCCCTGGCACCTGATACAAGGAACAGGGAAGGGGGCCTTGGGATGCAGCCAGGGAGACCTCACAGGCAACCAGACCTTCAGGGGCTCTTGTTAGAGGTCCTGCCACAGTGCTGAGCGCTGAAGTCTGGTCTCTGATGCCAGCTGTGCCACAGGCCAGCTGTGTAACCGTGGAGAGCTACAGGTCCTCTCTGTGCCTCAGAATCCTCTGCCACAGACCGGAGAGTCCATCAGGATGTTAACTGCTGCCATTACTCAGAGATGGGGTTAGGCTGCTGGTGGATCTCCTGTTGACTGAGTCTCTCCTATGTGCTGAGCCCTGGCCAGTTACTGTGGCTCAGGATTGAACTGTAGACATAACCCCCGGAACGCTTCCAAGGCTGGGTGTTGTAGCTCACGCCTGTAATCCCAGCACTTCAAGAAGTGGAGGTGGGAGTATCACTTGAGCCAAGGAGTTTGAGACCAGCCTGGGCAACATAGAGCCTCATCTCTACAAAAAAATTAAAAAGAAAAAAAAAATGCCGGGCACAGTGGCTCACGTCTAATCCCAGGACTTTGGGAGGCCGAGGCGGGCAGATCACCTGAGGTCAGGAGTTCAAGACCAGCCTGGCCAACATGGTGAAACCCCATCTCTACTAAAAATACAAAAATTAGCCGTCGTGGTGGCATGCACCTGTAATCCCAGCTACTCGGGAGGCTGAGGCAGAAGAATTGCTTGAACTGGGGAGGTGGAGGTTCCAATGAGCCGAGATCTCACCATTGTACTCCAGCCTGGGCGACAGAGCAAGACTCTGTCTGAAAAAAAAAAAAAAAAAAATTAGCCTGGTGCCATGTGCCTGTAGTCCTAGCTACAAGGGAGGCTGAGGCAGGAGGATCCCTTGAGACCAGGAGTTCCAGGTTACAGTGAGCTATGATCGTGCTATGATCGTGCCACTGTACTATAGTCTGGGAGACAGAGCAAGACCCTCTCTCAAGAGAGAAAAGAACAGAGAGAGACAGAGAAAGAGAGAGAGTTTCTAGCCCTGCAGCGGAGACCCACAGGCCTTCCCCCTGCCTCTCACTTCCAAGGTAACTACTTTGAGAGCAGGAGCCACACAGTCCCTTCAGCTTTGAACGCCAGTTCCTGGCTGGCACAGATAGCAGGGGCTCCCTGAATACATGTAGGATTAAGTTGAAAGGAGGCCAGTGTTGGGTACGGAGCCTCATTTAGCTAAGGAAGCAAAGGAGTGGACCTGGGCAAGAGCCTGGGCAAGAGCTTAGAGATAGGACTGAAGGTGGCAGAAACGGGGTTCCTGCCAGATATCTGAGTGGGCAGCTGCAGATGGGCCTGGCCAGAGAAGCAAGCAGGAAGACTGGAGGCGTGGTGAAGGGCTCGTGGGTTCCAGTTTCCTCCAGCAGAGCCATCTAGAGACGAGGTGGGAGACAGTGGGTGGTGGGGATCCCTGGCTCAGGGCTTGGCCTGGCGGGTGCAGAGGGACTGGGGGGAGAGGACAGAGGCAGGAGGAGGAACGGGTCCGTGGACTGGCTTTGAGGGGCTCGGGCCCTGCAGTGGCCAGAGTCATGGAGGACGGTCCGAACGGGCCATTCCCGAGGTGAAGCGAGCAGGACGCCAAGTCCTAGCTGGGGGCGCAAATCCGAGCAGCGAGGGGGAGACTGGGGTGCCACCGGCTGCTCATCCCGATCCCCCCAGCCCTTCGCCACTCCTAGGAAGAGGTGGGAGAGCCTAGGGCGGCGCCCGCGAGGACGCGCCTTCGGGCCGCGGTTTGCAGAGATCCGGGGTCCGGGAACGCGCCCCGACTCCGCCGTCCTCGCCGGCAGGATCTTCATCCCCAAGAAGCACCGGGCGCGCTTCGACGAGGTGGTGTCTCAGGGCCTCCTGGGCAAGCTGTGCCGCGCCCGCCGGACCCAGGGCGCGCAGCGACTGCGCCGGAGCCGCAGCGAGGAGCGGCCGGAGCGCCTCCTGGTGTCCACGCGCGCCAGCGCCCCGCCGCGCCGCCCCGATGAGCCGCCCCCGCGCAGGGCCTCCTTGCTGGTGGGCGGCCTCGCCGGCCCCGGGGGCGCGCGCAGGTACGCGGGGCTCACAGGCACTGGCAGCGGGCGCCTCCCTGCGGGTGGGCTCGGGACCGAGACCCGGGGAGAGGGCGTAGGGACGGGGCTGGGCATCTGGGGTGCATAGGGGGCCGGAGAGGTTAAGGGGAGAGGGACACGGGACATCTCCAACCTCTGCGCCCCAGGGCCCCCTCTCCATCATGCTGCTCGCCCCTTCTTTTTCCCCCAGGACTGTCCGAGTCTACAAAGGCAACAAGAGCTTCGGCTTCACACTTCGCGGCCACGGGCCTGTCTGGATCGAGTCTGTCCTGCCTGGTGAGGGGTGGGCCGGTTGCCCTAAGAGTCCCTAAGGCCCAGGATGGGGTGAAGGGCCCCGTGGTGGCTCTGCCGGGTCATTGTACCCCATGTAGGCTCCTGCTCAGCAACCTTGTGTAGACGGTGTCCCCAGAGTGTCCCAGAGCCAGCAGATCTGAATCCCATTCCTACCTAAGATGCTTGAGGCCAGAGCCTTCTGCCTGAGTTGGGGCACCCCACCCCTGCCCCTCTAAATTCAGCATCCCCCCAAGCCAAGGGAACCAGGTTCTGCATCCAGACCTTTCCTGTGTCCACAGGGAGGGCCGGGGCACTGTCTAGGACTCTGGGGCAGCCAGGACTGAGCTGCTGCCTACCCAGGCTGTGCCCCCAGCAACACGAGCTTCATGGAGTGCCCACGCTGAACTGGGTTCTTGCCTGGCAGGCCAGACTCAGACAGCCAAAAGGGCCTCAGGGCCTCTGCCTGCTGTCTAACCCCTGCTGAATATGGACTTCGCTCCCCTCCCACCCTGCTTGCTCCTTCTTGTTCCTGAAATCATGGCATCTTTTTATTTATTTTATTTTATTTTAATGAGATAGTGTCTCGCTCTGTCACCCAGGCTGGAGTGCAGTGGTGCAATCTTGGCTCATTGCAACCTCCATCTTCGAGGCTCAAGTGTAGCTGAGCCTCCAGAGCCTCCTCAGCCTCCAGAGTAGCTGGGACCACAGGCGCACGCCACCATGCCTAGCTAATTTTTTGTATTTCTGGTAGAGCTGGGGTTTTGCCATATTGCCTAGGTTGGTCTTGAACTCCTGAGCTCAAGTAATCCTCCCGCCTTGGCCTCCCAAAGCGCTGGGAGTACAGGCGTGAGCCATCACACCTGGCCTATTTTTAAAATTTAATTTAATTTAATTTTTTGAGACAGAGTTTTGCTCTTGTTGACCAGGCTGGAGTGCAATGGCATGATCTCAGCCCACTGCAGCCTCTGCCTCCCAGGTGCAAGCGATTCTCCTGCCTCAGCCTCCTGAGTAGCTGAGATTACAGGCGCCTGCCACCACACCCAGCTAATTTTTTTATATTTTTAGTAGAGATGGGGCTTCGTCATGTTGGCCAGGCTGGTCTTGAACTCCTGGCCTCAGGTGATCCACCCGTCTTGGCCTCCTAAAGTTCTGGAATTACAGGCAAGAGCACCACACTCGGCCTATTTTATTTTATTTTAAGAGATGAGGTCGACCGGGTGCGGTGGCTCACGCCTGTAATCCCAGCACTTTGGAGGCCAAGGCAGGCGGATCACGAGGTCAGGAGATCGAGACCATCCTGGCTAACATGGTGAAACCCGTCTCTACTAAAAATACAGAAAAAAATTAGCCAGGTGTGGTGGCAGGTGCCTGTAGTCCCAGCTACTCGGGAGGCTGAGGCAGGAGAATGGCGTGAGCCCGGGAGGCGGAGCTTGCAGTGAGCTGAGATCATGCCATTGCACTCCAGCCTGGGCGACAGAGTGAGACTCCATCTCAAAAAAAACAAACGAGAGATGAGGTCTCCCTCTGTCACCCAGGCTGGAGTGCAGTGGCATGATCATGGCCCACTGTAGCCTCCAACTCCTGGGCTTAAGGGATCCTCCTGCCTCAGCCTCCTAAATGTTGGGATTACAGGCGTGAGCCACCATGCCCAACCATGGCATCTTGAAGAAGGCAGAACCTCTGCAGTGCAAGAATCCCTTTCTTCCTGCCCCTCCAGTGGGACAGGGGTGTGTGTGCACTCATATTCATTGTGGAGGGTGTTTGTAGGGCAGAAGTGTCTCCTAGAGCTGAATTGAATTCTCCCTCCCTGTAACCATCTGCTCAGAACTGGGTCACCTGCTCTGTCCTGCATCCGTCCCCTCCCAGCACCTAAGTGTAATGTTCCTGGTTACACATCCCCATTGGTGGCCATGCCAATGCATTCTTTCCACACTCTGCGTGTCATCACATCTCCAGTGTATGGATCTGTGAGCTGGGCATCGTCTGATCCTGTAGTCCCAGCCCGGGACTGATCCCATGCCTTTCCTGTCATAGGAAGCCAAATGGATGCTTAGATGGACGCTTTTACAAAGGGGGAAACTGAGGCCAGTAGTCCTAGCCCTGGAAGAGCACTTCAGTGTCAGTGCATCATCCTTACAGGCTTCAGGCTGTTCTGAGACTTAATCCTGAGAAGTGGCATGTTCAGGTTCTTCCCCGATTTGGGCATCACTAACTTGTTGACACCATATTGTAAGCAAAAGGCCCAAAGCTGCTCTCTGGAGAGCTTCCTCTAGAAGTGATTAATCTCTCCTCTGTGGATGTGGCTGTTCCAACCATGCCACCACCACCATCTCCATCTCCCAGTCTCTCCCACATGTGTAGCCAGAGATACCTGGCCTAGGGCCTTGTTAGAATCCAGGTGTGGCTGGGTGCAGTGGCTCACACTTGTAATCCCAGCACTTTGGGAGGCCGAGGCAGGAAGATCACTTGAGCCCAGGAGTTTGAGACCAGTCTGAGCAATAGTGAAGCACATGCCTGTAGTCCCAGCTACTCTGGAGGCTGGGGTGGGAGGATCACTTGAGCCCAGAAGTTCGAGGCTGTAGTGAGCTATGATCGTGCCACTGCACTCCAGCCTGGGTGACAGAGCAAGACCCTGTCTCAAAAAAAGAAAAAAAAAATCCAGGTCTGCTGTTCTTCCCAACCCAACCTTCAAGCCAGTGATCCCATGCTTCCTGTCATAGGAAGCCAAATGGATGCTTAGATGGAAGCTTTTACAGATGGGGAAACTGAGGCCTGGAGAGGCTCTGGTAAATTAAGGACCAGAAACTGGGATCTCCTGACTCCTGGCCCAGTGCTCTTTGATCCCCTGCGACAACCTCTCTAGCTGTCCCACCATTCCAGGCAGGCCAGATTGGATTCGCCACCACCATCACTCTCTCCTTTTTGGTCCGGGGAAAGGACTTCCCCCATCTCGCCTCTCCCGGGAAGTCTTCCCTAATTGTTCCCTCTCTTCTCTGGACAGTTTCCACTTCCCCCAGAGAGAACTTCTCGCAATCTGAGAGTATATTTTATTTAGCCATTGATCATTTTCCCTACTTTCCAAATTACATTTAGAATGATGACTCATAAAAGAGGCAGAAAGAGGCCTACGTGGTGGCTCACACCTGTAATCCCAGCGCTTTGGGAGACTGAGGCAGGAGGATCATTTGAGGCCAGGAGTTTGAGACCAGCCTGGGCAACATGGTGAAACTTCGTCGCTACAAAAAATACAAAAATTGGGTGGCCGGGCATGGTAGCTCATGTCTGTAATCCCAGCACTTTGGGAGGCCAAGGCGGGCGGATCACTTGAGCAGGAGTTCGAGACTAGCCTGGGCAATATGGCGAAACCTCGTCTCTACTAAACAGACGCTAACACACACGCACACACACACACACACACACATTAGCCAGGCGTGGTGGCTGTAGTCCCACCTATTCAGGAGGCTGAGGTGGGAGAATAGCTTGAACCCAGGAGGCAGAGGTTGCAGTAAGCCGAGATCACGCCACTGCACTCCAACCTGGGTGATAGAGCGAGACTCCATCTCAAAAAAAAAAAAAAAAAAAAAAAAATTAGCCCAGAGTGGTGGTGCGTGCCTATGGTCCCAGCTACTCAGAGCCTGAGGTGGGAAGACTGCTTGAGCCTAGGAGGTTGAGGCTGCAGTGATCTGTGATCACACCTCTGCACTTCAGCAAGACCCTGTCTCTAAAATTAAAAAAAAAAAAAAATACAGAAAATAATTCTCCTGAAGCAAAGAGGAATCCCAGACCCTGACAGGACCTTTCTGTGTGGGGCTAAGAACAGTGTATGGAGCAGGGACTCAAGAAGTACTGATGCTGCCTAAGTCCTGCCCTCCAGACCTCCCTCTTCTCCAGCACTGGGGGTCCATGCTGTGCCCCTGCTAGGGGATCACTCCCGTGGTCATTAGATCCTTAGAGCAGCTGAGATCGGAGACGTGCAGAGTCTATTACAGGGGTCTACTGACCTGATTCGACTCTCCTCTGCCACCCATGCCTATGGGGCTCTGTATTTTTTTTTTTTTTGGTAGAGATGGGGTCTCACTATGTTGCCCAAGCTGGTCTCAAACTCCTGGGCTCAAGCGATCCTCCTGCCTTGGCCTCCCAAAGTGCTGAGGTTACAGGTGTGAGCCACCATGCCCGGCAAGCTATGGGTCTCTGAGTCTCCATTTCTTGCCTGTAAAACAGGATAGCATCCTGCTCTCAAAGTGGTACCCTGCCCAGCTGACTGGCACACCCTCTCTTCTTGCTTCCAGGGAGCCCAGCTGACAATGCTGCCCTCAAGTCAGGTGACCGGATCCTCTTCCTCAATGGACTGGACATGAGGTCAGAGGCTATTGGGGACACCAGGGGTTGGTGAGGAGCTGCCCCCACCCCCTGCAAGACTCCTGCCTCTTGGGGCACCCAGGCTGTGATCACAATCTCCTCTCACCAGTTGGTCCCCAGGGTCTGTCCCTCTTCCAATGGGAACTCTTGAATCTAACCCTCCTCCTCGCCAGTCGCCAACTCTAGCCAGGACCTCAGTTCATCCTTCCAACCAGAAAATACTCCAGCTCCATGCTGGGGACACAGAGTCACACAGAGGTGGTCTTGCTGTGTGACCTCTGTGGGCAGGACAGGGAGGTCTGGCTGGTGGCCGTGGACAAGGCTCACCCCAGTCAGGCCCTCCTGGGCCATCTCTGCTTAGCAGGAACTGCTCCCACGACAAGGTGGTGTCCATGCTGCAGGGCAGTGGTGCCATGCCCACGCTGGTGGTGGAGGAAGGGCTCGTCCCATTTGCCAGTGGTGAGACCCCCATGGACACTTGGCTTCCTTGGCCCCCAGAGACCCTGCCCGGGCTGCTATATGTGAGAGTCACAGTGCGGAGGACTCAGCTCTTCCCCTAAACCTGCAGCTTGCCTCCCCGGGGCTGCCTCCTAAGTGGTGCTATGGAACCCCAGTGAGGCTGGGCATGGTGGCTCATGCCTGGAATCCCAGCACTTTGGGAGGCCAAGGTGGGAGGATCGCTTGAGGCCAGGAGTTTGAGACCAGTCTGAGCAACATGGCGCAACTCTGTCTCTACTAAAAATACAAAAATTAGCTGGGCGTGATGGCACGTGCCTGTAGTCCCAGCTACTTGGGAGGCTGAGGCAAGAGAATCACTTGAACCCAGGAAGCGGAGGTTGCAGTGAGCCGAGATCACGCCATTGCACTCCCGCCTGGGCAACAGAGCGAGACTCTGTCTCAAAACAAACAAACAAAAAACCCTAGTGTATAGCTTTAGGGACCCTTCCCAGGGCTGACTCCCTCTATCCTTGGCCCCAGTGTCGGGCCGCAGGCATGCCTTCCCATGCATGGCACTGGACAGCCACACCCCAGCTCAGGAGGTCTCCTGACCTCAAAAGCCAGAGAGACTACACCTGGCCTGGGGACTCTGAGTCACTCATGCCTCTCCCGCCTGTGGTCCCAGCAGACTCCGATTCTCTGGACTCACCCAACCCGTCGTCGGCGCTCACCTCCCTGCAGTGGGTGGCGGAGATCCTGCCGTCCAGCATCCGGGTCCAAGGGAGGACCTTCAGCCAGCAGCTGGAGCACCTACTCACACCTCCTGAGCGCTATGGGGTCTGCCGGGCCCTCGAGAGCTTCTTCCAGCACAGGTGGCCGGGCCAAAGCCGCGGTGGGGCCCTGCCCTGGGTGGGCCCTAAGTCCTGCCTAGACTCACATCCTAGTCTCCCTGCCTGAACCTCCTCAGTCCCGTTCTCCTGGGGGATGCTCAGGAAGGTGGCTGCTGGTATCAGGGGCCCCAGGGTGGTGGGCAATTGAGCTGCGCTGGAACAATCTCTGACTCTGACACCTCCTAGTCACGTGACCTTGGGCGAGTCTCAGCCTTCTCTGTGAAGTGAGGCAGACAGGAACCACCTGCAACATTCTATTTTTTTTTTTTTTTTTGAGATGGAGTCTCGCTCTATCACCCAGCTGGAGTGCAATGATGAGATCTTGGCTCACTGCAGCCTCCGCCTCCTGGGTTCAAGCGATTCTTCTGCCTCAGCCTCCGAGTAGCTGGGATTACAGGTGCCCACCACCACACCCAGCTAATTTTTTTGTATTTTTACTAGAGACAGGGTTTTACTAGAGACAGGGTTTCACTATGTTGGTCAGGCTGGTCTCAAACTCCTGACCTCGTGATCTGCCCGCCTCGGCCTCCCAAAGTGCTGGGATTACAGGCGTGAGCCACCATGCCTTGGCCCACCTGCAGCATTCTTGATGGGACCTTCACCAGAGCCCCACCTGTGGGCACTTGTCATGGGCCAGGCCCTTCGGGGTAGGGTTGGTGTCTTTCTTTTTGGACCTCAGCTGCAGCCAGCTGCATTTATCACACTCCTCGGTCCATGGGGTCATTATTATGGTCTCTGCAAAGCCTGTCACTTGTCCATACCTTTTTGTTTTGTTTGAAGGGTTTTTTATTTTTGTTTTTGTTTTTTGAGATGGTGTTTCACTCTCGTTGCCCAGGCTGGAGTGCAGTGGTGCGATCTCGGCTCACCGCAACCCCCACCTCCCGGACTCAAGCGATTCTCCTGCCTCAGCCTCCCAAGTAGCTGGGATTACAGGCATACGCCACCACGCCTGGCTAATTTTGTACTTTTAGTAGAGATAGGGTTTCTCCATGTGGTCAGGCTGGTCTCAAACTCCCGACCTCAGGTGATCCACCTGCTTCAGCCTCCCAAAGTGCTGGGATTACAGGCATGAGCCACCGCACCTGGCCTGGTTTGGTTTTGTTTTTTAAAAAAGATGGGGAGGTCTCACTATGTTACCCAGGCTGGTCTCGAACTCTTGGGCTCAAGTGATCCTCCCAAACTGCTGCGGTTACAGGCATGAGCCACTGTACTTGGCTCTAAAGAGTCTTAAGATGTAATTCACATACTATACAATTTGCCATTTAATTATACAATTCAGTGGTTTTTAGTATATTCACAAATACGTGCAAACATCACCACGGTCCATTTTAAAACTTCATCACATCAAAAAGAAACCCAGGCCAGACACCTATAATCACAGCACTTTGGGAGGCTGAGGCAGGAGGATCGCTTGAGCCCAGGAGTTCAAAACCAGTCTGGGCAACAGAGCAAGAAGCCATCTCTACAAAAAGAAAAAATTAGCTGGGCATGGTGGTGCGCACCTGTAGTTCCAGCTACTCGGGAGGCTGAGGCAGGAGAATCACTTGAACCCAGGAGGCAGAGATTGCAGTGAGCCAAGATCACACCACTGCTCTCCAGCCTGGGTGACAAAATGAGACTTCGTCTCAAAAAAAAAACAAAAACAAAAAAAACTGTGCTTGATATCATGTTTTGTGTCTAACTTATTCACCAATTACTATGTGTTTAGCTCTGTCCAATGTATATTTCATACATTGATTATAACTAAAGCCAAATTCCTTTAGATCACAGTGATGCCCAACTTTTTATTTTTGCTAGTTTCTTTTTTTTAATTTTTATTTTTTGTTCGAGATGGAGTCTTACTCTGTCATCAGGCTGGAGTACAGTGGCGTGCTCTCGGCTCACTGCAACCTCCCCCTCCTGGGTTCAAGCGATTCTCCTGCCTCAGCCTCCCGAGTAGCTGGGACTACAGGCACTCTCCACCACGCCCAGCTAATTTTTGTATTTTTAGTAGAAACAGAGTTTCACCATGTTGGCCAGGATGGTCTTGATCTCTTGACCTCATGATCTGCCCACTTCAGCCTCCCAAAGTGCTGGGATTACAGGTGTGAGCCACGACACCCGGCCTATTTTTGCTACTTTCTTAGCCATAAAAGTGACATCCTGTTATTTTTATTTGATTTTCTTCTATTACTAATTATTTTAAGCATCTTTTAATATGCTTGTGAACTTTTTCTGGGATTTTCTCTATAAATTACTGTTCACACCCTTTGTCCATTTTTGTTTTCTTGGACTTTTTGTCCTTGTTGACTGGCATGAAGTTTCTTGTATATTTTATTTTATTTATTTTCTGAGACAGGGTCTCACTCTGTCACCCAAGCTGGAGTGCAGTGGTGCAAACACAGCTCACTGCAGCCTGGAACTCCCAGGCTAAAGTGATCCTTGTGCCTCTGCCCCCCAGGTAGCTGGGACTACAGGCGCTCGCCTACCATGCCCAGCTAATTTTTTTTGTTTGTTTTTAGTAGAGACAGGGTTTTGCCATGTTGCTGGTCTTGAACTCCTGGGCTCAAAAGATTCGCCCATTTTAGCCTTCCAAAGTGCTGGGATTACAGGTGTGAGCCACTGCTCCCAGCCCCTTGTATATTTTATTTTATTTATTTATTTTGAGGCAGAGTTTTGCTCTGTCGCCCAGGCTGGAGTTCAGTGGCATGATCTTGGCTCACTTCAACCTCTGCCTTCCTGGTTCAAGTGTGTCTCCTGCCTCAGCCTCCTGAGTAGCTGGGATTACAGGTGCCCACCACCATGCCTGGCTAATTTTTGTACTTTTAGTAGAGATGGGGTTTCACCATGTTGGCCAGGCTGGTCTCGAACTCCTGACTCAGGTGATCCCCCTGCCTCAGCCTGCCAAAGTGCCGGGATGACGTGTGAGCCACGACGGCTGGACACCTTTGTATATTTTAGATGCTGATTTCTCCTTGATTTTGAACATTGTAAATTTCTCTCCCATTTGTTACTTCTGTTATTAGGTCTCTTGTGTCTAATATGAATGTGTCTAAGTTGGGCTTCCTTGAATAGATAACCTTGATTTTGCATAATCAAACTCACCACATTTTTGGTCTTATAGTTTTGTGTAGGGTCCAGCCCTACAGGGCCTGTGGGTTTTTCTCTTCGTGTGCGGAGATGAGAGATCGTAGAAATAAAGACACAAGACGGCCGGGCGCGGTGGCTCATGCCTGTAATCCCAGCACTTTGGGAGGCTGAGATGGGCGGATCACGAGGTCAGGAGATCGAGACCATCCTGGCTAACATGGTGAAACCCCGTCTCTACTAAAAATACAAAAAAAAAATAGCCGGGCGTGGTGGCGGGCGCCTGTAGTCCCAGCTACTTGGGAGGCTGAGGCAGGAGAATGGTGTGAACCTGGGAGGCGGAGCTTGCAGTGAGCCGAGATTGTGCCACTGCACTCCAGCCTGGGTGACAGAGCGAGACTGTCTCAAAAAAAAAAAAGAAAGAAAGAAAGACACAAGACAAAGAGAAGAAAAGACAGCTGGGCCCGGGGGACCACTACCACCAAGACGCGGAGACCAGTAGTGGCCCCGAATGCCTGGCCGTGCTGTTATTTATTGTGTACAAGGCAAAGGGGCAGGGTATGGAGTGAGAGTCATCTCCAATGATAGGTAAGGTCATGTGAGTCACGTGTCCGCCAGACAGGGGGCCCTTCCCTATTTGGTAGCTGAGGCGGAGAGAAAGAGGGGACAGCTTACGTAATTATTTCTTCTATGCATTTTAAAGACTTTAGTACTTTCACTAATTCTGCTGCTGCTATCTAGAAGGTGGAGCTGGGTGCACAGGGCAGAACATGAATGCGGACCAGGAGCGTGACCACTGAAGCACAGCATCACAGGGACAGCGTTAGGCCTCTGGGTGGCTGCGGGCGGGCAAGCAGTGGTGGAGCAGAGTCTTCTTTAACTCCACCAGGAAAGGGAGACTCCCTTTCCCGGTCTGCTAAGCAACGGGTGCCTTCCCAGGCACTGGCGTTACCAGTAGACCAGGGAGCCCTCTAGTGGCCCTGTCCAGGCATAACGGAAGGCTCACACTCTTGTCTTTTGGTCACTTCTCACCATGTCCCTTCAGCTCCTATCTCTGTATGGCCTGGTTTCTCCTAGGTTATAATTGTAGGACAAAGATTATTATAATATTGGAATAAACAGTAATGCTACAAACTAATGATTAATAATATTCATATATAATCATATCTATAATCTATTTCTAGTATAACTATTCTTATTCTATGTATTTTCTTTATTATATTGGAACAGCTTGTGCCCTCGGTCTCTTGCCTTGGCATCTGGGTGGCTTGCCGCCCACAGTTTTGGCTTTTGAAGTTTTAAGCTCTTCCCTGCTTCTAGGTCAAAAGATATTCTCCTACTTTATTTTTATTTATTTATTTATTTTTATTATTATTATTATTTTGAGACGGGGTCTTGCTCTGTCACCCAGGCTGGAGTGCAATGGCGCAATCTCAGCTCACTGCAACCTCCACCTCCCGGGTTCAAGCGATTCTGCTGCCTCAGCCTCCCGAGTAGCTGGGATTACAGGCACACACCACCACGCCTGGCTGATTTTTGTATTTTTAGTAGAGAGGGGGTTTCACCACGTTGGCCAGGCTGGTCTCGAACTCCTGAGCTCGTGATCCACCCACCTCAGCCTCCCAAAGTGCTAGGATTACAGGCGTGAGCCACCACCCCCAGCCTATTTTTATTTTTGTTTATTTATTTATTTTTTTGAGACAGAGTCTCGCTCTGTGGCCCAGGCTGGAGTGTAGTGGTGCAATCTTGGCTCAGTGCAACCTCCGCCTCCCCGAGCTCAGGCGATTCTCCTGCCTCAGCCTCCTGAGTAGCTGGGATTACAGGCGCACACCAACATGCCTACCACATTTTTGTATTTTTTTGTAGAAACAGGGTTTACCATGTTGGCCAAGCTGATCTTGAGCTCCCGACCTCAGATGATTCGCCTGCCTCAGCCTCCCAAAGTGCTGGGATTATAGGCATGAGCCACCATGCCTGGCCTGCTCTATATGTTTTTTGGTTTTTTGGTTTTTTTTGAGACAGAGTCTTGCTCTGTCACCCAGGCTGGAGTGCAGTGGCGCAATCTCAGCTCACTACAACCTCCGCCTCCCAGTCTAAGCGATTCTCCTACTTCAGCCTCCTGAGTAGCTGGGACTGAGGGTACATGCCACCACGCCCAGCTAATTTTTGTATTTTTAGTAGAGAGGGGGTTTCACTATGTTGGCCAGACTGGTCTTGAACTCCCGATCTGAGGTGATCCAACCGCCTCGGCCTCCCACAGTGCTGGGATTACAGGCGTGAGCCACCGCGCCCGGCCTGCTCTGTGTGTTTTAATCTTCACAACAGCTCAATGAGGTAGATGCTATTTTTATCCCCATTTTACAAATGAGGAAACTGAGGCACAGAGAGGGTAAGTCACTTGAGAAAGGTCACTTAGCTGGTAAGTGGCAGAGCTGAGATTGGAGTCTGGCTACCCTATCCCTGGAGCCTGCCTTCCTGCCCACTTCTCTCTCTCTCTCTTTTTCTTTTCTTTTTTTTTTTTTGAGTTGGAGTCTCACTCTGTCTCCCAGGCTGGAGTACAGTGACACGATCTCAGCTCACTGCAACCTCCACTTGCCAGGCTCAAGCAATTCTCCTGCCTCAGCCTCCCGAGTAGCTGGGATTACAGGTGTGCACCACCACACCTGACTAATTTTTATACTTTCAGTAGAGACGGCCTTTCACCATGTTGGCCGGGCTGGTCTCCAACTCCTGACCTCAAATGATCCACCTGCCTCGGCCTCTCAAAGTGCTGGGATTACAGGCGTGAGCCACTGTGCCCGGCCCCCACTTCTGTCTTTCAAGGGTAGGGATAGGGCATGAGGGCAGACGCTGTGGCTTGGAAGTGCCGTCTTGTCTACCCCGACTCTGTGCATCATGGTAAGCCCGTGAGTATTGAGCCTCGCATTCCTGCACCTTCCCCCAGGAACATCGACACCCTCATCGTTGACGTCTACCCTGTGCTGGACACCCCTGCCAAGCAGGTCCTGTGGCAGTTCATCTACCAGCTGCTGACCTATGAGGAGCAGGAGCTCTGTCAGGAGAAAATCGCATGCTTCCTGGGCTACACGGCCATGACAGGTAAGCGTCCTCTCCCCTGCCACTTCCCTGCCTGCAGCTGCTGACTGTCCAGCTCACCAGGTGAACAGACAGACACCTGTTCTCACCTGTGAAGGTGTTTGTTTGCTTGTTTGTTTGTTTTGAAATGGAGTGTCACTCTTGTGCCCCAGGCTGGAGTGCAATGGCACGATCTTGGCTCACTGCAACCTCCGCCTCCCAAGTTCAAGCGATTCTCCTGCGTCAGCCTCCCAAGTAGCTGGGACTAAAGGCGCATGTCACTACGCCCAGCTATTCTTTTGTGTTTTTAGTAGAGAAGAGGTTTCACCATGTTAACCAAGATGGTCTCTATCTCCTGACCTCATGATCCACCCGCCTCAGCCTCCCAAAGCACTGGGATTACAGGTGTGAGCCACCACGCCCAGCCTTTTTTTTTTTTTTTTTTTTTTTGAGACGGAGTCTTGCTCTGTTGCCCAGGCTGGAGTGTCGTGGTGCCATCATGGCTCACCGCAGCCTCAACCTCCTGGGCTCAAGTGATCCTCCCAAAGCACAGGGATTACAGGTGTGAGCCACTGCATCTGGCCTCACCTATGAGGTCTTACAGCCGATTTGGGCCCCTCCCACATAGAAGTGTCCACAGCCATGCACGTACACACCCAATACACCAGGGCTAGGCCCACACGTGGCCCCACAGACGCGCCTTCTCAGCCTGACCTTTATGCAGCATATACAACATAACCTGAGACTTTAGACACTGCACCTAACCACCTGCAGTCTCAGTTTTTGCACCCACAAAATGGAAGTGGTCTCAGTGGCTGCGCTGTGTACTCTGAGAAGTGGAACTTGTGAGAAGGAACTCATGTAAGGCTGGACGTGGTGGCTCACACCTATAATCCCAGCATTTTAGGAGACTGAGGTGGAAGCATCACTTGAGCTCAGGAGCTCAAGATTAGCCTGGGCAACATAGCAAGAGCCTGTCTCTACCAAAAAAAAAAAAAGTTTTAATTTAGCCAGGTGTGATGCACACCTGTAGTCCCGGCTACTCAGGAGGCTGAGGTGGGAAAATGGCTTGAGTCCAGGAGATCAAGGCTGCAGTGAGCTATGATCAAGCTACTGCCTCCAGAAAAAAAAAAAAGGAAAGAAGAAAAGAAAAAAGAAAGAAACTCACGTGGTTGCCAGACATGCCAACACCACCACCAGGATCATGAGCACACAACCACATCCCACCTGGCTGGTGGGCTCCCAGTGTACTCTTTCTTGCACACACACAGGCCTGCAGTGCCATGTGTGGCTGTCACCTGTCTGTTCAGCGTGCCCTCCGAATGCCCACAAACCCCTGCACTCAGCATGCAGGCCATGTGGATGGAAGGTGTGCCGAAGCCTGTGTTCTACCCTGTTCTAGGCATCCTGCACCTGCTATGAAAGCCGCTGCAGGTGCAGTGGTTCACTCTTGTAATCCCAGCACTTTGGTAGGCTGAGGTGGGTGGATCACTTGAGGTCAGGAGTTCAAGACCAGCTTGGGCAACACAACAAGACCCCCATATATTCAAAATATTTAAAAATCAGCCAGGGGTGGCCATGCGCGGTGACTCACGTCTGTAATCCCAGCACTTTGTGGAGCTGAGGCAGGCCAATCACGTGAGGTCAGGAGTTCAAGACAAGCCTGGCCAACATGGGGAAACCTCATCTGTACTAAAAATACAAAAATAAGCCAGGTGTGGTGGTACGCAGTTGTAATTCCAACTACTTGGGAGGCTGAGGCAGGAGAATTGCTTGAACCCGGGAGATGGAGGTTGCAGTGAGCTGAGATCGCACCACTACACTCCAACCTGGGCAAAATGGTGAGACTCCATCTCAAAGAAAAAAAAAATAAAAAATTAGCCAGGCGTGGTGGTATGCACCTGTAGTCCCAGCTACTTGGGAGGATGAGGTGGGAGGAGCACTTGAGCTCAGGAGTTGGAGACCAGCCTGGGCAACATAGCAAAAAAATTTGAAATTAGCTGGGTGTGGTGGCACACACCTGTAATCCCAGCTGCAGGGGAGGCTCAGGCAGGAGGATCTGTTGAGCCTGGGATTCAAGGCTGCACTGAGCCTTGATTGCACTCCAGCCTGGGGGACAGAGTGAGACCTGTCTCAAAAAAAAAAAAAAAGAAGAAGAAGAAAAGAAAAAAAGGCAGGTGTGGTGGCTCACATCTGTAATCCCAGCACTTTCAGAGGCTGAGGCAGGTGGATCACCTGAGGTTAGGAGTCGAAGACCAGCCTGTCCAATATGGTGAAACCCCATCTCTGCTTAAAAAAAAAAAAATACAAAAATTTAGCCAGGCATGGTGGCGCATGCCTGTGGTCCCAGCTACTTGGGAAGCTGAGGCTGGAGAATCATTTGAACCTGGGAGGTAGAGGTTGCAGTGAGCTGAGATTGTGCCACTGCACTCCAACCTGGACGAGAAAGCCAGACTCTGAATAAATAAAGAGAGAAAGAGACAGAGAGAGAGAAAAGAGAGAAAGAGAGAAAGTGAGAGAAGGAAGAGAAGGAAGGAAAGGAAAGGAAGGAAAGGGAAGGGGCCGCTGCAGAGTTGCTGGCCCTTGTGTGCCCATGAGCTGCAGTCCCAGGGACCCACAATTTGCTAGGGTTTTAGCGAGAAGCTCAGGATCCATGCTGGACCACACATGCCTTACATATCTGCGTAGGCTCAAAAAACTTCTATTTTGGCCGGGAGCAGTGGCTCACACCTGTAATCCCAGCACTTTGGGAGGCCGAGGCAGGCGGATCACCTGAGGTCAGGAACTTGAGACCAGCCTAGCCCACATGTTGAAACCGTATCTCTACTAAAAATACAAAAATTAGCCAGGCATGGTGACGGACACCTGTAATCCCAGCTACTTGGGAGGCTGAGGCAGGAGAATCGCTTGAACCTGGGAGGTGGAGGTTGCAGTGAGCTGAGATTGCACCACCGCACTCCCACCTGGGCAACAAGAGCAAAACTCAGTCTCAAAAAAAAAAACACTTCTATTTTGCCCATAATCCTCTCTGGGCAGCAGTGACTTGGCCTGGGGCAAGCACAGGGCGTTGAGACTCTGGAAGCTGTTGTCATGAGATCTCTGCTAGGCCCCTGAGTTCAGGCTAGCTGCATTCTGGTGCTGCATTCTGGTGCTGCTCCTGGCACCTGGTTTCTTGCCCTGGGGCTTCCCCTCAAGAGCTGTTCTGGAGGCAAGCAGGGCAGGCCCCGTAGCTTGGGGTCTGCATATTGGTGCAGATGACATCTGCCCTCCCCTCCCTGTTTTGGAGGTCCCTTGTCTGGTTAAAAGGGCAAGAGGGCCCCATGTTCCCTGCATGTTCCACAGCAGAGCCGGAGCCTGAGCTGGACCTGGAGTCCGAGCCCACGCCTGAGCCCCAGCCGCGGAGCTCCCTGCGGGCTTCCTCCATGTGCCGCCGCAGCCTCCGGTCCCAGGGCCTGGAGGCCGGCCTCAGCTGCGGTAAGGCTGGTGTCAGGGGGAGGGTATGAATGGAGCTCAGTTTTTCCACCTGCAAAATGGGCTTGGTGAGGTGGGGAATCCCAGGGAATGGGGCTAAGCAGGGCTCAGGATTGGCCCTCCTGGGTCTGCGGGGCATGTTGGTTCTGGGCCGGGGCCTGAGCCGTAGAGCTCAGATACGGTAATGACATTATTCCCCGGTAGGTCCCAGCGAGTGCCCTGAGATGCCTCTTCCCCTGATCCCAGGCGAGCGCCAGGCAGGCGATGGCACGTCCCTCCCTGAGACCCCCAACCCCAAGATGGTGAGACCTTCTCTGCCCTCCAGGTGGGGTCAGTAGGGGGCAGGGAATGGACGGTCCATAGGACTGGGCCCAGGAGACCCAGGCCAAGGCGTCCCTGTGCTGCTTCAGGCTGGGGCATATCCCTGCCTCCCGGCCCACCCAGGCCTGGACCACATTAGGGCCACGAGGGGAAGCAGAATGGGCTGGACTCTCCCCCGTCTCCCTCCAGATGTCAGCCGTCTATGCAGAGCTTGAGTCTCGACTGAACAGCAGCTTCAAAGGGAAGATGGGGACCGTGTCCAAATCCCGGGCTTCCCCCCCAGGCCCCAGCCCAGCAGTCACCACAGGTAGGGCTCCAGCCTCTGTCATCTACTGTCTGGGTGTTTCCCTCCACCCCAGGCTCAGCCCTGGAGCTGCTTCTCTGCTCCATCAGGGTCAGGGTTGTCCCAGTCCCTCCCATGGCCCTGTGACCCTCACCTCAGCTGTGGATCAAGAAAGTAGCCTGGGTACCGTGGGTCGTGCCTGTAATCCCAGCACTTTGGGAGGCCGAGGCAGGAGGATCAATTGAGCCCAGGAGTTTGAGACTAGCCTGGCAACATAGTGAGGCCCCATCTCTAACAAAAAAAATACAAAATTAGCTGGGCATGGTTGCATATGCCTGTAGTCCCAACTCCTCAAGAGGCTGAGGCGGGAGGATCACTTGAGCCCAGGAGTTCAAGGCTGCAGTGAGCTATTTCGAACCACTGCACTCTAGCCTATAAGCAACAGAGTAAGACCCTGTCTTAAAAAAGAAAAAGAAAGAAGGCAGATGCCTGATTCTGAGGAAGTCCCCGAGTTAGCAAGTGGTTATTGAATAAATGATCAAGTGCACGCGTTGTCCTGTGAATGGCACAGCTGGGAAGACAGTTGCTCTGCAGCTCAGAAGGCAGGAGCCCTGGGAGGTCCTCCCGTGATCTCAGGGCTTGCTGGGTGTGCGAGATGCTCCGTGACTCTGGCTCTGGGCCCTAGAGAAGCCCCTCCACCCTTTGAGTTAATGGTGTTCAGTGGCTCCCAGCTGGGACCCCTGGTGACCATTCCAAGGTGAGCTGGCGTCCAGCCTGTCCTGAGGCCGAGCAGTGCTCCTGCTCACCAGATCTGGCCTTTAGTCACGCTTGGAAGGCAGGGCCGCTCAAGGTCTTCCTGCACTGTGCCCAGAGAGGGAAAGGAGAGTGGCCTGGGACACAGAGCCAGCCTGTCCTAGGACCCTCTCTCCAGCTTGCACCTGGAACCTCGGTGCTGGCTGAAGAGGAATCCTCATACTCCATCCCTCCTCCAGGGCCCAGGACCCTGTCCAGCGTCTCATGGCCCAGCGAGCGACTCTTGCCCTCCCCCTGCTACCACCCGCTGTGTTCGGGGGGTCTGGCCTCCCCCAGCAGCTCTGAGTCCCACCCCTACGCCAGCCTGGACAGCAGCAGGGCACCCTCCCCACAGCCAGGCCCCGGGCCCATCTGCCCCGACAGCCCCCCAAGCCCGGACCCCACCCGCCCGCCCAGCCGCAGGAAGCTCTTCACCTTCTCCCACCCTGTGCGAAGCCGCGATACTGACCGCTTCCTGGACGTGCTGAGCGAGCAGCTGGGCCCCCGGGTCACCATCGTGGATGATTTCCTGACCCCTGAGAACGACTACGAGGAGGTGGGCACGCAAGCAGGTGTGGAGGGAGGCGGGTGAGGCGAGGTGTGGCGGTCTGCAAGGCAACAGTGTTCCTGGGCTCCTGCAAGGGGCCTGCTGCCCTTGGGATCTTCCCCAGGCTATCCCACTCCCTAGCTCAAGCTATCCCACCCCTTGCCCCAGGTTACCCTATCTCCTGTTCAAGGTTATCATGCTCCTTGACTGAGGCTAGCCCATATTCCCTGTCGCAGGTTAGCCCATTCCTTAGCTCAGGCTATCCCACTCACAGCCTGAGGCTAACCCGTGAGAGGGTCCTATCCTTATTCCAGGCTATCCCCCTCATAGCCTGAGGCTAACCCATGAGAGGTCCTATCCTTAGCCCAGGCTATCCCCCTCACAGCCTGAGGTTAACCTGTGAGACAGTCCTATCCTTAGCCCAGGTGTCCCTCACAGCCTGAGGCTAACCCGTGAGATGGCCCTGTCCTTGTCCCAGGCTATCCCATGATCCTTCACTTTGCACCTGCTCTAGTCTCTCTGGGCCCAGCCTCACCCTCCCCTTGCCTCTCTCCCCACCACCAGATGAGCTTCCATGATGACCAGGGCAGCTTCGTAACCAATGAGCGGAGCAGCGCCAGCGACTGCATCAGCAGCAGTGAAGAAGGCAGCTCCCTGACCTACTCCTCCATCTCTGACCACATCCCCCCACCCCCGCTCAGCCCCCCACCACCGCCACCCCTGCCTTTCCATGACGCTAAGCCCAGCTCCCGCAGTTCTGATGGTTCCCGGGGCCCTGCTCAGGCGCTGGCCAAGCCCCTCACCCAACTCAGCCACCCAGTCCCTCCACCACCCCCACCGCCCCTGCCCCCACCCGTGCCCTGTGCACCCCCCATGCTGTCCCGGGGCCTGGGCCACCGGCGCAGTGAGACCAGCCACATGAGCGTCAAGCGCTTGCGGTGGGAACAGGTGGAGAACTCAGAAGGCACCATCTGGGGTCAGGTAGGTGACCTGGGACCCAGCAGCGCTCTGTACTGGGGGAGGACGGCTTGGGCAGCAGCACTGAAGGAAAACCCATCGGCCAGGCATCTTCCAACATCATCCTCCCTACCCCAAGCAGAGGATGAGTAGAGGCCCAGCCCAAGAACGTCCCACGCTTGGGGGCCACTGCAGGCATTGAAGCCAATCTGTGTCCCTCAGCCAAAGACACACACTGGGGACACCTGGAAATGCCACCCTACCCATCCTTGAAACCTATCACTTTTGAGGCCAGACAAGTTCTCTTAAACCTTTAAAAGAGCAGCTGGTTCAAACTCCTGCACACCAGCCTTCACCCTTTCACTTTGATGCTTGAATTTCCTCCCTCACAACACTGCCAGTGTATGCTTGAACACCTTCAGTGATGGGGA
Source organism: Pan troglodytes (assembly GCF_028858775.2). Taxonomy (NCBI): domain Eukaryota; kingdom Metazoa; phylum Chordata; class Mammalia; order Primates; family Hominidae; genus Pan; species Pan troglodytes. The sequence goes on from NC_072404.2 coordinate 12,138,566, forward strand.
ACTCACTACCTGTCAAGGTGTTCCTTTCCTCACTGGACGATTTTAACCATCCTTTGTCTTGCTCTGAAATCTTGTCTCCCCAGGATTCCCATGCCCTGTTTTCTTTCTGGCCCTTAAAATCGGGCAGAGCAATCTTATCCACAGACCAACCAATCTGCAAGATGAACAAGGTTCACCCCACCCCTTTTTTTTTTTCAGATCATTCTCTTAGAACATGGTTTCCAACCCCCACTCCAGTGTCCATGTCCCTGTCAAAGAGACATTCCCAGATGGAACCCCCAATAGGGCTTGACCAGCTCAGAGGAGAGAACAGGGTTCTCAGCTCCTTTGACTGGGACATCATACTCCTTTTAATATGGCAGGGGCTCCTTCCAGCTCCCAGGGCTGCCCCGTCCCAGTGCTCATGATCACCATCATCCTCAACTCCATCTTCTTGGGATCAATAGCTCACTCTCACATGTAGTCACACTGGGCAGAGGCATGCTTGTGATTTTTCCCCACTGCCATCTCCTGGGTCCCAATTCTGTCTCCTGCTTTCTCAGCCCACATCTCCAGGGACCCTTTCCAAATTGCTAATAAAGATGCCCATTGAGGCCAGGCTTGGTGGTTCACGCCTGTAATCCTGGCACTTTGGGAGGCTGAGGCGGGAGGACTGCTTGAGCCTAAGAGTTCAAGACAAGTCTGGGCAACATAGTGAGATCTCGTCTCTACAAAAAAATCAAAAAGTTAGCCAGACCTGGTGGTGCTTGCCTGTGGTCCCAGCTACTCGGGAGGCTGAAGAGGGAGAATCACTTGATTCCCACAGGTGGAGGTTGCAGTGAGCCAAGATGGCACCACTGCACTCCAGCCTGGGGTACAGAGTGAGACCCTATCTAAAAAAAAAAAAAAAAAAAAACCTCAGTGAGACAAGGGCACAAATAGGGACCTCCTGGGTCCCCTGGAGACCTCACTCCTGCCAGCCTTGGACCGATCTTCAAGTATTGCTCCACAGCGTGGTTCTTCCATTGGTTACCAAAGGTGGACACAGGGACACAGGTCACACATCTGGCCAAACCCAAATCCATCCTCAGTGTCCCTGCCCTGCAGCCATGTTCTAAGACTTCATTCCCCTGCCTGCCCTCCCTTTGGGTTCTCTCCCTTTGGCAGCCACCCCGTCCTCACTCCCTGTCCCAGCCCCAGGCTCTTACCTCTCATCTACGCCATTCATCACAGCCACGTGTCCAGCGTCTGGCCCCTAGGCTGTCACAGTTGCAGTTCTCCCAGCACCAGCTCACTCTGCCCAGGGCAGCCCTGGTGAACTCACCGCTCTCCAAGGAGACCTGATGACAGAGCCAGACCCCTGAGCCACCTCCGGTAGCCCCTTACTTGGCTCTAGCCTCTTCACAGCTCCTTCATGCCCCCGCTGCAGTCCCACCTTGCTGGCTTCTGCACGAGTAGTGTTCCAAGTCTTGAGTCTCGATTGACCCCAAGAGGTGCTGGCTCAGCACCCAGTGACTCGGATGATCTGGCTTCTCCTGCAGTCTCCTCCTGCTCCGGGCTTTATCCCAGCACCTGATGGGTGCTTTTGCTCGGGAAGCCCCTAGGGCGGCCCTCAGAGGGTGGGAAGTGGGAGGCCAGTCCAGCTGCTGCTGCTTCTCCTACTCTGAACCTCCCATCCTCCCTCGCAGCTCGGGGAAGACTCTGACTACGATAAGCTGAGTGACATGGTGAAATACCTCGACCTGGAGCTCCACTTCGGCACCCAGAAACCTGCTAGTGAGTGGCCTGATGGCCTTGGGGGAACCCCAGATACCACACCATCTGTGGCAGCCCCAGGCTTAGCATCTCCCAGGGCTGCACTGACTACTATTTAACCTGATGCATCCTCAAGCCTTCAGTCCCTGAGTTATTTAATAGCTGGCACTTAGGCTGGGCACAGTGGCTCACGCCTGTCATCCCAGCACTTTGGGAGGCTGAGGTGGGTGGATCGCCTGAGCTCAGGGGTTCGAGACCAGCCTGGGCAACGTGGCGAAACCCTTGTCTCTACTGAAAATACAAAAAATTAGCCAGGCACATGGAGGATGCCTGTGGTCCCAGCTACTTGGGAGGCTGAGTTGGGAGGATCGATTGAGCCTCGGAGGTGGAGGTTGCAGTGAGCCGCGATCACACCACTGCACTCCGACCTGGTAACCTGGGTGACACAGTGAGACCCCGTCTAAAAACAAACAAACAAAAAAAAAGCTGGCATTTACTGTGCAGTGATCAAATACCAGGGACTCTCATTTCTAAATCCCATGGCAACTCTGTGATGTACATAATGTGATCACCCCCCACTTCCTAATGAGGAAGCACAGAGAGGTGAGGTAATTTGCTCACAGTCACACCGTAGACAGGAGGCATCCACAAATACATCTTCCAGGCTCTCTTGCCCTCACCCCTTCCTGGGTATCTCCCTGTCGTTGATGGGTGGAACAGGCGGTCCCAGGATGGAACAGAAAGACCTGGCTTCCTGCAGCACGGGGAGTGCACAGGACACGGGGCGGGGGAGGTTACACACAGGACCTGAAGGTCCCTGACCTGAGGAATGAAGGGACTATGGACGTGTAGCTGATTAAGTCGAGGTCGTGCTTAGGGGGATAGTGGCTGTTGGCTGTGACCACGCCACCCCTGGGCCTTCCCACTGCAGCCTCAGCCTAGCCGCCTTCGTAAACTGTCAGTTTCTTTTCCAGAACCGGTGCCGGGGCCGGAGCCCTTCCGGAAGAAGGAGGTGGTGGAGATCCTGTCCCATAAGAAGGCCTACAACACCTGTGAGGGTCCGGGGAACCCCAGGGGGTGTAGGGGGCAGGCGGCGGCCCTTTCTCTGGGCCTCAGACCTGCCCAGGTGGATGACAGAGATTAGGCGGTGGGGACCCGGCCTCCTGTCGCTCAGCGCGGTGAAGGCCCCCTCCCAGGCCCCATAGCCAGCCAGATCGCATCTGGGCGCAGGTGCCGGCCCCGCCCTCACTGTCTAATCAACTTCCCGGTTCTGGCCCCGCCTCCAGCCTCATTCCCTCTCTCCTTCGCAGGCCCCGCCCTAGTCCCTGGCCCGACCCCAATAGACCCCACCCAGCTTCTTAATCTAGCGTCTCGAGAACCCCGTCCTCACCCTTAAATCGGTCGCTGAAAGGCCGTCTCTATTTCAGGGCCCGCCCCTGCCCCGGCCCCCTACGGCACCCCTCGCAGGCCCCGCCCTTGTTCCTTGTCCCCTCCATTCGGTCTCCTCCCTGTAGCCGAAGCCCACCTGGAAGCTTCGCCGTCTCCCTGCTGGGCCCCGCCCTCTTCCCCCGCTCGAACTCAACCAGCAGCCCCGCTCAGTTTCCTTGCTCCTACCCGCCAGGCTCCTCACAGTAGCCCTGGCCAATCCCAAAGCCCCGCCCTCTTTCCACCCGGGCCCCGTCTCAGTTTAGCCTCATAGACCCCGCCCTGTTCATTGGCCCCCACCCCTCTAGAGTTCCTCCAGTAGCCCAGTCCCCGCCCCAGCTCTGCCTCACAGGTCTACCTGCTTCCCTTGTCCCCTACCCCTTCAGATTCCCCGCTGTATCCTGGGCCAACCTGGAAGCCCCGCCCCCTTCCTGCCAGGCCCCACCCTCTCCCGGCCCCTGCTCACCGAGCGGCCCCGCCCCCTTTCCTTTTTTCTTCCCCTTAGCCCAGGCCAATATTGAAGCGCCGTCCTCTCCCCATCCGGGAGCCGCCTCAGCTCAGCTTCTTGTCCCCGTCCGCGTTTCTTGTCCTTCCAGCCTCAAGGCCCCGTCCTCTCCCCTAGGCCCCGCCCCGTGTCCGCCCTCTCCCCGCCTCTGCCCTGCCCTCTCCGTCTTGGGACCCATCCGGCCCCGCTCCGGCCCCGCCCAGCTCACCGCCCCGCCCCGCCCGCAGCCATCCTCTTGGCGCACCTGAAGCTGAGCCCCGCGGAGCTGCGCCAGGTGCTTATGAGCATGGAGCCCCGGCGCCTGGAGCCCGCACATCTGGCGCAGCTGCTTCTCTTCGCGCCCGACGCCGACGAGGAGCAGCGCTACCAGGCCTTCCGCGAGGCGCCCGCCCGCCTCAGCGAGCCGGACCAGTTCGTCCTGCAGGTGCCGCGACCACAACCCCGCCCCGAGGCCTCGGCCGGCTCCACAGGGGCTGTCGCTGTGGCCAGGGCTGCTGGGGTCCCGCGCGCCTTCGGGGGCCGCCATTGCGCCCAAGCCTCTGAGTCCCAGTTTAACACCTTTAATGGCCGGGTCCTATCAGGGGTCCAAGGTACATGGGAGGCGGGCTCCCCCAGGGATCGTGCTTATTCTTCCTACCGGAATATCGGGCCGAAGCAGCCAGCAGATCCCCCCCTCCCACCCCAAAGCCTGCGGTGGGGCAGAGGGTCCCAGGAAGGGGATGGGTGAATCCTGGCTCTGCCTTCGAGGCAGATGCTGTCAGTTCCCGAATACAAGACACGCCTGCGCAGCCTCCACTTCCAGGCCACCCTCCAGGAGAAGACAGAGGAGATCCGAGGCAGCCTTGAATGCTTGCGCCAGGCCTCCCTGGAGCTCAAAAACAGTCGGAAGCTCGCCAAGATCCTGGAGGTCAGTGGGCGTTCCCTCCCTGGCACCCTATCTGCTTCTCTGCCTCCTGGGGCTTCCAGCCTGGAGGCCCATCCAGACAGCAGGGTGGATGGGTGGTGGGGTGAGGACAGGACCTACCCACCTTCTTGTCCACAGTTTGTGTTGGCCATGGGCAACTATCTCAACGATGGACAGCCCAAAACCAACAAGACTACGGGCTTCAAGATCAACTTTCTGACAGAGGTGAGGGGACCTGCCGGCAGCAATCGACTGGTTTGCTCTACCAGCAAGGCGCTAACGCCAGGCCTAGCTCAGTTGTGGCAGAGGGCAGAAGAGGACATCGTGACCAAGGAGGGCTCTCCTCCTAGCAGGAAAAGGGCCACATTGAAGCCAGGATGTGACTGCAGCAAAGGGTGGGGTGGGGTGGGGTGGGGTGGGGGAACACACTCCCAGGATCTGGAAAAATGGAGTGAGGGAAGAGAGTTGGAAAGAGAGTGTCAAAGGCTGGGGATTGGGCTGGGTGTGGTGGCTCATGCCTGTAATCCCGGCACTTTGGAGGCCAAGGTGAGAGGATCACTTGAGGCCAGGAGTTGGAGACTAGCCTGGACAACATAGCTAGACCCCAGTTCTACAAAAATAATTAGCTAGGCATGTCGCATGCCTGTAGTCCAAGCTACTTGGGAGACTGAGGTGGAAGGATCGCTTGAGCCTAGGAGTTTGAGGCTGCAGTGAGTTATGATGGAGCCACTGCACTCCAGCCTGGGCAACAGAGCAAGACCCTGCTATTAAAAAAAAAGTGGGGGCGCCAAGAATTCATCATTGATGCCACAGTAGTCCAGGAGAAGCTGGGCCCATGTGACCCCATCTGATGGGGTCCTTGACGGGAATGTATATTGGGGGTCACTTGCAGCTGAACTCCACCAAGACAGTGGACGGGAAGTCCACCTTCCTGCACATCCTTGCCAAATCGCTGAGCCAGCACTTCCCTGAACTCCTGGGCTTTGCTCAGGACCTGCCCACCGTGCCCCTGGCTGCCAAAGGTATGCTGGGTGGGTGGATGGGGAGGCAGAGGCATGCTGTCCTGGGCTGGGAGAGTGGCCCCATGCAGCCCCTGTCCTCTTCCCTATAGTGAACCAACGGGCCCTGACCAGTGACCTGGCTGACCTCCATGGCACTATCAGCGAGATACAGGATGCCTGCCAGAGCATTTCCCCCTCTAGCGAGGACAAGTTTGCAATGGTCATGTCGGCATCCTCTGAGCAGCCTGTTCCTGCACCAGGCTGGATCCTGGGGTGGTTGGGTAGAGCTGGCTATGGCTCCAGTGGCCGCTGGAGACCTCGACTTCCAGCAGAGATTCTGGACACAGGTTGCTGTGCACCCAGGGGTCCTGGAAGAGGCTCTATCCTGGGTTGTTTATTGATTGATTGATTGATTGAGGCAGGGTGTCACTCTGTCACCCAGGCTATGCCTGGCTAATTTTTGTATTTTTAGTAGAGACAAGGTTTTGCCATGTTGCCCAGGCTGGTCTAAAACTCCTGGGCTCAAGTGATCTGCCTGCCTCAGCCTCCCAGAGTGCTAGAATTACAGGTGTGAGCCACAACACCAGGTCCCATCCTGGATTATAAATTTATTTATTTATTTATTTATTTGTTTGTTTAATTTTATTTACTTTTGAGACAAGAGCCTTGCTCTGTTGCCCAGGCTGGAGTGCAGTTGCACGATCTTGGCTCACTGCAGCCTCCGCCTCCCAGGTTCAAGCTATTCTCCTGCCTCAGCCTCCCAAGTAGCTGGGATTACAGGCACCCACCACCACACCTGGCTTATTTTTGTATTTTTAGTACAGACATGGGTTCACTATGTTTTCCAGGCTGGTCTTGCACTCCTGACCTCAGGTGATCCACCTGCCTCTGCCTCTCAAAGTGCTGGGATTACAGGCCTGAGCCACTGTGCTTAGCCCTGGGTCATTTATAATCCAAGTGCTTATGCCAAGTCTGTGTGTAACTGAAGCCAGAGCTCTTTTGAGTGCCCCAAAGCCACTGTACCATCTGTCCTCTGGGGCAGTGGAGCCCAGAGCTAAGTGTCAAAATTACAAGGAGCAGCCTGTCAGGCCCTACCAGCCAAAGGCAGTCAGGAGGGTGGGACATTCCCACTGAGCCTCCAAACAGGGCCTGGCCAGTGGGTGACAGAGGCCCAGATGGGAAGACAGGAAAGAAGGGCATGTGGCAGTTCTCGCAGCTCCCCCTCTCTGGCTCCAACACCCCTTGGCAGGGAACACAGGGTTTTCCCTAATGCTAAAGCTAGGTAAGGGGGAGAGCTCTGGGGGCTGTGCCTGTGGCCAGGGCAGTAGGTGGTGAAAGCCCCTGTCACATACCTCTGACTGCAGCACATGGGGCCTGGTGCGGGTGAGTGTCTGAGTAGGAATTTGATGTCAGATCTACCCCTGCCCTTTCCTCTCAGGCAGGAGATCTGCAGAGAATCACTAAGCAAACTCTACAGCTTGGGCAAGGTGCTTTTCACCCCCATCTTTCACCCACTTCACACCCGGATTTTTGTTTTGTTTTGAGACGGAGTCTCGCTCTGTTGCCCAGGCTGGAGTGCAATGGTGCGATCTCGGCTCACTGCAACCTCCACCTCCTGGGTTCAAGCAATTCTTCTGCCTCAGCCTCCCGAGTAGCTGGGATTACAGGTGCCCACCACCACAACCGGCTAATTTTTTGTATTTTTTAGTAGAGATGGGGTTTCACTATGTTAGTCAGGCTGGTCTCAAACTCCTGACCTCATGATCCACCTGCCTCGGCCTCCTAAACTGCTGGGATTACAGGTGTGAGCCACCGTGCCCGGCCCACCCAGATGTTTTGCAGATGTGAAAACTGAGGCTGTTTAGGTAAGGGTTAGTCCACTCTAGCATCCCTCAGTCCAGGGGTATTGGCTGCTTCCTTGGGCTTGGAGGTCCCCAGAGAGAAGATGGATGGTCACATTCAAGGGTAGCCTCTGGGCCAGGTGCAGTGGCTCATGCCTGTAATCCCAGCACTTTGGGAGGTCAAGGCTGAGAGATTGCTTGAGGCCAGAAGTTTGAGACCAGCCTGGGCAACATAGGGGGACCGCGTCTCTACAGAATAATTTGAAAATGAGTCTGGCATAGTGGTGCATGCCTGTAGTCCCAGCTACTCAGGAGGCTGAGGCTAGAGGATCACTTGAGCCTAGGAGTTCAAGGTTACAGTGAGGTATGATCACACCACTGCACTGTAGCCAGGTGACAGAGTGAGACCCTGTCTCAAAAATAAAATGAAGGCAGTCCAGGCGCTGTGGCTCACGCCTGTAATCCCAGCACTTTGGGAGGCCAAGGAGGGCAGATCACCTGAGGTCAGGAGTTTGGGACCAGCCTGGCCAACATGGTGAAACCCTGTCTCTACTAGACATACAAACATTAGCCAGGTATGGTGCCATGTGCCGGTAATCCCAGCTACTCAGAAGGCTGAGGCAGGAGAATCACTTGGACCCAGGAGGCGGAGATTGCAATAAGCCGAGATCATGCCATTGCACTCCAGTCTGGGCAACAGAGCGAGACTCTGTCTCAAAATTAATTAATTAATTAATTAAAGGCAGCCTCTGCAAAGGAAATTGACCTGGCACATCAGACAGGCATAGGCCCAAATCCTGACTCATTTCCTTACCTGCTGTGGGACTATGGGCAAGTCAGTTACCCTCTGTGAGCCCAGTTTTCTCATCAGGAAAAAGAGGGGTCATGAGAACCTCTACCACAGTGGTCATTAATTGATGTGAACCTGGTGGGTTCAACCGTGGCTCAGGCACCACAGTGCTTGCTGTGTGATCTTGGGCTAGTTGCTAAAGTCCTCTGTGCTTTAATTTGTTCACATGTAAAATAGAGATAATCTACCTCATAGAGGTGTTAAACGATGATTCAACAAGCTTGGAACAAAGCTTGGCACCATTTTAAGTGCTGAAAAAATGATAGCGATTCAGCCACTGAATCTTTTTGCAAGACTGACCATGTATCAGATGCTATTCTAAGCCCTGGAGGTGCAAGGAGGGAGCGAGCTTTCACTTAGGCAGTAGGAAATGAACTTATGAACAATTTCAGATCATGACAAATGCTCTAGAAAACAGAGTAAGGCCTAAGGCCAGGTGCAGTGGCTCACACCTGTAATCCCAGCACTTTGGGAGGCCAAAGTGGGAGGATCACTTGAGCCCAGGAGTTTGAGACCACCCTAGGCAACATACACCCCATCTCTATTTTAAAAATCAAAAAATTAGCTGGGTATGGTGGTGTAAACCTCTGGTCCCAGCTGCTCGGGAGGCTGAGGTGGGAGGATCACTTGAGCCTGGGAGGTAGAGGCTGGAATGATCTGTGAGCTGTGATCACACCACTGCACTCCAGGCTGAGCGACAGAATAAGACCCTGTCTCAAAAAAAAAAAAAAAAAAGTAAGGCCTAGAGAGTGACAGAGGGGCCTACTGTAAATGAGTGGTTGGGGAAGAAGGTGGCAGTGGAGGCCTCTGATCAGAGACCCAGGGCCTGGCCCTGCAGAGAGAACAGGGGTGAATGGCCTGAGGCTGCACTGGCTGTGGCCAGTTCCAGGATGAGTTCAGTGGCCAGTGGGACTAGAGTCCCTGAACAGGGCCTGGTTCCCTGTTGGACACAGGGCCTGGCCCTTGGAAGGACTCAGGCCAACCAGGAATAGAGCTGCTAGGGACCTGTCTGTCGGGCCACCACCCGAGACCCTGGGGGCACCAGCGGGCTGGCTGTTTCCTTAACTGAGGCCTGTCAGTCCTTCCTGGAGACGGCCCAGCCAGCACTTCGGGCGCTAGACGGGCTGCAGCGCGAGGCCATGGAGGAGCTGGGCAAGGCGCTGGCCTTCTTTGGGGAGGATTCCAAGGCCACCACCTCTGAGGCTTTCTTCGGCATCTTTGCAGAGTTCATGAGCAAATTCGAGGTGAGCCTCACTGGAGCCCTGAGGGGCCCTTTTGGAGAGGTGGGGGCCAGAGGCCAAATGAAGGGATCCTCCATGAAGCCAGGGCTGGGAAAGGGGCTCCAGTGAGCGACATGTCCCCCTAACCCCCGATGGGCTGTCTAGTGTGGGAAGAGACAGGGAAGGCATCACAGGTTCCTGGGACCACTGACCACCCTACCTCTGTGTTCCCCCTCCCCAGCGAGCGCTGAGTGACCTGCAGGCCGGGGAGGGCCTGCGCAGCTCCGGGATGGTTTCACCCCTGGCCTGGTGACAGTGGCCACACCGCGTCCTCTGCGGCCTGAGCAGGGAGATGGAGGCCGAGAGGGCAGCCCAGACACTGCCGAGGTCCGGGGCCACTGTGCCCCGGGCTCTGAGCACACCGCCAGCCTCTCCTGCAGCTACCTCAGCCGCCGAGCTGTGGCCGGGCCCTCCTCTGCCAGCCCTTATTCCTACCCCCAGGCCCAGAGCCAGATGCTGTAGGAGCAGGTGCTGAGTGTGCCTGCACATGGAGGACCGTGCTCTGTCGGCTTCCTGGGCCCACTTCCCACTTCGCTCCCAGGCTGTCAGGGGGGCCTGGAGGGTGGATTACAAAGTGGCCACATTCCTGGGACATGTGGACCTTTTTTCTGATCCTGCTCCTAGCGGGTCCCTGTGAGGGGGCCGACACCCTTGAGCATGACCCTGCAGGCAGGCGCGAGACGCGAGAGGGCGGAAAGCCCGATGTAGAGGGGCCCTGGGGATGTGCACGCCCAGCCTGGGCCTTGGAAGCTGGCTTCAGGGACACAGGAAGAGAGAAGCCTGGGAGAGACGCAGGGAAGGAAGGACTGGAGAAGGAAGACCCCCTATGTCAGACTGCGGAATTGAGGTTTCATGCAGTGGACAAACCCAAACCTGTGTAGAGGTGGCCCAGTTGGAAGTAGGGAGCCTGGGAGTGGAATAGGTGTGGTCAAGGTAGAGCAGACAGAATGGGGAGGTGTTGAGGCAGGAGGTGAGCAGGATCTGGTGGCCAACTGCCAGACTTCTCACCTGGACGGATGGTGATGTTCCCTGGAGCAAGTCATGAGACCGGGGCAGGTGTGGGGGCAGATGACACAATCTGGGATGTGTTTGGGACCCAAATGGTCATTTTACATGTGCCTAGGCATATAGCAGGAGTTACCTGGATACCAGGAGCAGGAGCAGGTGGCGTGGTGGGCAGGGAGGGAGGGTGTGTGAACTGTTTCACCTTTTTTAAAATTCTCTGATTGACAGATCCTTGGATCAGACAGCTTCCCTCGTTGCACTTTTTTTTTTTTTTTTGAAAAGTCTGAAATGGGCTTTAATCCTGTCTCATGGATTCTTTTTCTCCCACTGCAATCAAATGGCTTACATTGCACCTGGGCAGTACTGGGAACCTGTTCAGTTCTTCCCAGTCTCCCCTAGGCCCCTCTTGGAAGCCATCTTTGTTTTTTTGTTCCTTGCACACAAGCACCATACAAAAACATCAAAACCAAAATATATACTGCAAGGGGGATGTGGCTAGTGGGGTACATTTCACCCTAGCAGCTCAAGCAGAATTGTTTCCAAAAGTTCCCAGTGCCTGTGTCTCTGGGAAACATGTCAGGAGGTCAGTTAAAACCTCTGCAGGCAGGGCATGGGGGCTCACGCCTGTAATTCCAACACTTTGGGAGGCCGAGGCAGGTGGATCACCTGAGGCCAGAAGTTCAAGACCAGCCTGGCCAACATAGTGAAGCCACATCTCTACTAAAAATACACAAAATTAGCCAGGCGTAGTGGCACGCGCTTGTATTCATAGCTGCTTGGGAGGCTGAGGCAGAAGAATTGCTTGAACCTGGGGGTCGGAGGTTGCAGTGAGCAAGATCCTGCCACTGCACTCCAGCCTGAGCGACAGAGTGAGACTCCATTTGAAAAAAAAAAAAACCCTGCATAAGATCTGTAGAGATAATAGACTCCAACAGGCGTGATTTCCAGGCCTGGTTAGCCCACATGGCATTTTCCTGCAAGTTAGAAACACATGTCCCTTCCAGGAGACCTAACCTCTTGATTGCACAGTGTGGCAGGCCAAGCACCAGCTAGGTTTTCTCCCTAGCATGCCTTTTATTGGTTGTTTGCTACAACAATGCTGCGTAACAAACTGTCCCAAAACTCATTGGCTTCAAACAGCAATCACTTACTGCTCACAAGTCTCTGGGTCCCAGTTCTGATGTGAGCTAGGCTCTGCATCCTCAGTCAGCTATGAGTCAGCTAGGCAGCTTTGGTAATCATACCAAGCAATCTCATGTCTGGGGCCTTTGGCTGGAAAAGCTGGGATAGCCCTGTGGGGTCTCTCATTTTGCACCCAAATAGCCAGGATTTTTTTCATGAGGGGACTGGGGGTCAAAGAAGGTGAACAACCAAAGGCACAGAAGATGGCTTGAGGCTGAGGCTCAGAGCTGGTACACCGTGCCTTCTGCCACAATCTGCTGTCCATCCAAATGACAAGGCCAGCCCTGATTCTAGGGGAAGGGAAACAGGCTCTGCTAGGAGATATCGCAAAGCCACTCCACACAGGGTGTGGATTCAGGGACAGATGGAGAATCAGGAACATTTTTGCAATTAATCTACTGCATGACCTCTTGGCCAGGGGTGCAGATCCCAGCCTCCTTAAAATCCCCAATGGCACTGGTGCTGCCTGGACCCAGCACAGATCTGGTTCCCCATCCCCATGTACTCACCAGGTGGCATGCTTCTGTGTCTTACCTGGTCACTCATGAATTACCTGACTTCTATCCAGATACTTAGTCCAGGCTGGGCGCAGTGGCTCATGCCTGTAATCCCAGCACTTTGGGAGGCCGAGGTAGGTGGATTACTTGAGGTCAGGAGTTTGAGACCAGCCTGGCCAACATGGTGAAACCCTGTCTCTACTAAAAATACAAAAATTAGCCAAGTGTGGTGGCAGGCGCCTGTAATCCCAGCTACTCGGGAGGCTGAGGCACAAGAATCTATTGAACCTGGGAGGCAGAGGTTGCAGTGTGCCAAGATTGCACCTCTGAACTCCAGCCCTGGTGACAGAGGGAGACTCTGTCTCAAAAAATAAAAAAAATAATAATAATCATAATCATAATACATAAATGAATGAAATAGATACTTAGTCCAGTGGGCAGTGTGGTCTGCCTGCCTGGCAACCAGTCTCGCCCTTCTGCTGGGAAAGGATTCCTGTTTCTCGTTTCAGAAATTCTCTCTCCCCTACTCCCAGGGCCTGGAGCTGGAGTGATTGGATAAGGATGATCTTGTGACTCTGGCTGTGTGGCTCAGAGTCAGTCCAAGCCTCCGGCTGGCACTGTTTGAAAAAGAGATTCCCTTTGCTCTGGAATTTCTGTGTGTATAGAAGGTAGGAGTCAGGAGGGGCTGCTAAGACCACCATATGAAGGGCACCTGCCTGGATATAAAGCTAGCACAGGAGAAAAAAAGGGGAGAAGATCACCATATACATCCCACTGTCCCTGGATCCAGCCATACCTGAAGCACACACTGGCCTTGTCAGTCTTCAAGACAACAGATTCTCCTTCCATTTAAAAGAATTTTAAATGTATTTAAATTCCCTGGCTTAGGCTGGTTTGAATGGTTGCTATTACTTACAACCCTGAAAGGGTTAACTAACAGACCCATTAACAGATGCTGATAGATGTTCAGTACTCAGTGAGCGCTCTTCCTTCCTGCACTCATTGGCCAATGCTTTTTTTTTTTTTTTTTTTTTTTTTTTTTTTTGAGACAGAGTCTCACTCTGTCGCCCAGGCTGGAGTGCAGTGGCACAATCTCTCAGCTCACTGCAAGCTCTGCCTCCCAGGTTCATGCCATTCTCCTGCCTCAGCCTCCCGAGTAGCTGGGACTACAGGCACCCGCCACCACGTCCAACTAATTTTTTGTATTTTTTAGTAGAGACGGGGTTTCACTGTGTTAGCCAGGATGGTCTCAATCTTCTGACCTCGTGATCCACCCTCCTCAGCCTTCCAGAGTGCTGGGATTACAGGTGTGAGCCACCGCGCCTGGCCTGCTTTTTATATTTTATATATTTTTATTATCATTATTATTTTGAGACAGGGTCTTGTTCTGTCGCCCAGGCTGGAGTACAGTGGGATAATCTCGGCTCACCGCAACCTCTGCCTCTCGGGTTCAAGCGATTCTCCTGCCTCAGCCTCCTGAGTAGCTGGGACTACAGGCATGTGCCACCACGCCTGGCTAATTTTTGTATTTTTAGTAGAGATGGGGTTTCAACCTGTTGGCCAGGCTGGTCTCAAACTGCTGACCTCGTGATCCGCCTGCCTCAGCCTCCCAAAGTGCTGGGATTGCAGACGTGAGCCACCGCGCCAGGCCGGCCAGTGCTTTTTAATTGCCTACTGTGTGCCAGGTGCGTTGCTAGGTACCAGCATCTTAGAAGGCAGCCTCTCTGAGTCTGGTTACCTGGGGTTATGTTTTATGGTGGTTCTACCCCAGAGTCAGTGCAAAGCCCTGTATGTGACTCAGTATCTGTACCATATCCACCCAGACCCCCTAGTTCCTCACCAAATGACAAGGTGTGAATGCAGGCACTTATGCCTCAGGAATTCATTTATCTCCAATAATACTAACAAAATAACGTAGCCTCACGATACACCACCTTTCCAGATAGTAATATCCGTGAGTGGTTAGTTAGTGTGCTCAGTGTTTTTACGGATTTCATTTCATTTTACTTTCACAAAAACCCAAGGTGGCTTTCATTACCTCTTTTTTGCAAGTAAAACTCTGAAACTTAGGAAGGTTATGTGACTTGCTGGATCTAAAACCCAAGTCTGTCTAAATCCAAAAGCCCCATCCTCTGAGTGAAAATAGCTGCCATATATATATATACACACACACACACACACGTATCAGCACTCTAAGGGCCACAGATGCTGGGGGTTTCAACATAAAACCCTTACTTCTTTTCTCTCTTCCTGTTCCGTCTATTCGTTTGCTAGGGCTGCTATGATAAAAATACCATAGATTGGGCAGCTTAAACGAAAAAATGTGTTTTCCCACAGTTTTGGGGGCTGGAAGTCCAAGATCAAAGTGTCAGCAGGTTGGGTCTCTCCTGAGGCTGTTCTCCTTGGCTTGCAGACAAGCTTTCTCCCTGTGTCCTCACTCGGTCTTTTCTCCCCGGCATTTCTTCCTTCTCCTTCTCTGTCTCCGTCTCCCTCTCCATCTCTGTCTCTGTCTCCGTCTCCGTCTCCTCCTCCTCCTCCTTCCTCCCTCCTTCTCGTTCCTCCTCTATCCTCCTTTCTTTCTTTCTTCTTCTTCTTTTTTTTTTTTTTTTTTTTTAAGATGGAGTCTTGCTCTGTCACCCAGGCTGGAGTGCAGTGGCGCGATCTCAGCTTACTGCAACCTCCACTTCCTGGGTTCAAGTGATTCTCCTGCCTCAGCCTCCCAAGTAGCTGGGATTACAGGCACACACTGCCACACCTGGCTAATTTTTGTATTTTTAGTACAGACAGGGTTTCACTATGTTGGCCAGGCTGGTGTCAAACGCCTGACCTCAGGCCTGCCTCTGCCTCCCAAAATGCTGGGATTACAGGTGTGAGCCACCGCACTCTGCCTCTTCTTTTTTTCATAAAGACAAGGTCTTGCTCTATCACCCAGGCTGGAGTGCAGTGGTACAATCATGGCTCATGCAGTAAACACCAAGTAATGCAGACATATGGAGGATTGCTCGTGGGTTCAAGCAATCCTCCCACCTCAGCCTGCTGAGTAGCTGGGACCACAGGCATGTAACACCATGCTTGGCTAATTTTTTTTTAATTTTGTAGATATGGGGTCTTGCTATGTTGTCCAGGCTTCTGCCTCTTCGATTAAGGAAACCAGTCCTATTGGATTAAGCCCCCTCCCCATGTGGCCTCATTTAACCTTAATTACCTTTCTCCAAATACACTCACATTCTGAGATACTGGGCATTAGGACTTCCACATACGAATTTGGTGGTGGGGGGAGAGCGATACAATTCAGTCCATAACACCCTCCTTTCAGGTGCCAAAGATATAATAGTCCTTAGTCTCAAGGAGGCCTCAAAGATTTTTGTATGAGTTGATGATGCTCCACAGAGAAAAGATTCTATCAGGCAGAGGCTGCACTGAGGCTCATGCCTATAATCCCAGTACTTTGGGAGGTCAAGGAGGGTGGATCACTTGAGGTCAGGAGTTTGAGACCAGCCTGGCCAACACAAAGAAACCCTGTCTCTACTAAAAATAGAAAAAATTAGCCAGGCGTGGTGGTGGGGGACTGTAATCCCAGCTACTCAGGAGGCTGAGGCAGGATAATTGCTTGAACCCGGGAGGCAGAGGTTAGAATGAGCTGAGCTCGTGCCGTTGCACTCAAGCCTGGGCGACAGAGTAAGATTCCATCTCGAAAAAAAGAAAAAAAAGATTCTATCAGACAGGATTCTCCCACCCCATGCCTCTTCTACAAACTTGTATGCATCGGCTCCCATCCTCATCACAGGGCATCCAGGCCTCCCTCCCCACTCCTCCAATTCAGAGTGAATTCCCTGTCTATGCTGGGCACCTGCCTTCCCAAGCTCTCACTCCATCAGTGACCACAAATCACTATCAACTAGCTCTTTCCCCTTCACTGGTAAATAAACCCTTCCCACCGCTGCCCACGCAGCATGCTGGACAGTTCTAGACCTCGGCGGCTGCTACCCTCTCCTTCCCCTTTTCTTTTCTTTTTTTTAATTGAGATGGAGTCTTGCTCTGTCGCCCAGACTGGAGTGCAGTGGTGCGATCTCGACTCACTGCCTCGGCTTCCCAAAGTGCTGGGATTACAGGTATGAGCCACCGCACCTGGCTTACCCAGGTTCTTAAGAGATAGTTTTACTGGGTGCTATGGTTTGGATGTTTGTACCATCCAAACCTCATGTTGAAATTTGATTCCACCTTTTCCAACTGGGGCTTTGCAGGATGGCTTCTGCAAAGAAGGATGGCGAGAAGAAAGGTCGTTCCCCCATTAGTGAGGCGGTTACCCCAGAATACACCAGCGCATGGGTGGAGTGGGCTTCAAGAAGTGCCCTTCGGGCACACAGAGAGATCCAGAAATTCGCCATGAAGGAGATGGGGACTCCAAATTTGCACATTGATGTGAGGCTCAACAAAGCTCTCTGGGCCAAAGGAATAAGGAATGTCCCATACCATATCCATATGAAGTTGCCCAGAAAACTTAATGAGGATGAAGATTCACCAGACAAGCTCTATGCTTTGGTTCCTACATATACCTGTTACCACTTTCACAAATCTATAGACAGGCAATGTGGAAGAGAGCTAACCACTGATGGTTCAATACATTAAGTAAAATTATTTTTAAAAAAGAAGTTTGGGCCGGGTGCGGTGGCTCATGCCTGTAATCCAGCACATTGGGAGGCCAAAGTGGGCGGATCATTTGAGGTCAAGCACTCAAGACCAGCCTGACCAACATGGTGAAACCCCGTCTCTACTAAAAATACAAAAAAAATTTAGCTGGGTGTGATGGTGTGCGCCTATAATCCCAGCAAAAAGTGAAAATAAAATAAAAAATAAAAACAAGACAAAAATATAAGAAGTTTTCTTTTTTCTTTTGGGTAAAGACTATTCATTGGTATGTAATGGATTGTATCTACCTTCCTATATAAAAGGGTGTTCTGTATTTTTTTGTTTTTTAGACAGTCTCACTCTGTTGCCCAGGCTGGAGTGCAGTGGTATGATCTTGACTCACTGCAACCTCTGCCTCCTGGGTTCAAGTGATTTCCCTTCCTCAGCCTCCCGAGTAGCTGGGATTACAAGTGTGCGCCACCATGCCCAGTTAATTTTTGTATTTTTAGTGGAGACAGGGTTTCACCATGTTGGCAAGGCTGGTCTTGAACTCCTGACCTCAGGTGATCCACCCACCTTGGCCTCCCAAAGTGCTGGGGTTACAGGCATGAGCCACTGTGCCTGGCCTGGTGTTTTGCCTTTGAAATCACTTTGATGGACTGCCAGTGATGCTCATCACAGTCTAGTCTGATGCTGATTCATTAATAAAACTATTTCATTCTTTTCTACATTTGGAGCAGAAGTTTTACTGGGTTAGCAGGAGATATTATTTTCATTATTTTTTTCCCAACAGTTACAGTGAAGACATCAGCCAAGGCTGCATTCATCTGAAGGCTTGACTGGGGCTGGAGTTTTCCTTCCAGAATGGTTTAATCATTTGTCTGTTGGCAGAA
Organism: Pan troglodytes; assembly: GCF_028858775.2. NCBI lineage: Eukaryota > Metazoa > Chordata > Mammalia > Primates > Hominidae > Pan > Pan troglodytes. The sequence goes on from NC_072404.2 coordinate 12,156,312, forward strand.
GGCCCCCTTCTGGCTGCTAATAAGAAGACTGTTTCTTACCATGTGGATTTTTACAGATGGCTGCTTTGGTGTCCTCATGAGCAGACAGCTAGCTTTCCCCAGAGGGAGTGGTTTGACAGAGAGGGGAGGAAGCTGCAACACCTTTTAGACCTAGTCTCAGAAGTGACAAGCTGGCATCTCTATCATATTCTTTTTATTAGAAGTGAGTCAGCCAGGTGTGGTGGCTCACACCTGTAATCCCAGCACTTTGGGAGGCTGAGGTGGGTGGATCACGAGGCCAGGAGTTCGAGACCAGCCTGACCAATATGGCAAAACCTCACCTCTACTAAAAATACAAAAATTAGCTGGATGTGGTGGCACACACCTGTAATCCTAGCTACTTGGGAGGCTGAGGCAAGAGAATTGCTTGAACCCGGGAGGAGGTTGCAGTGAGCTGAGAGCACGCCACTGCACTCCACCCTGGGAAACAGAGCGAGACTCCGTCTCAAACAAAATAAAAGAAGTGAGTCACTGGGGCTGGGCATGGTAGCTCACGCCTGTAATCCCAGCACTTTGGGAGGCCGAGGTGAGTGTATCACTTGAGGTCAGGAGTTCGAGACCAGCCTGGCCAACATGGTGAAACCCTGTCTCTACTAAAAATACAAAAAAATTAGCTGGCTGTGGTGGCACACGCCTGTAATCCCAGCTACTCAGGAGGCTGAGGCAGGAGAATCACTTGAACCTGGGAGGCAGAAGTTGCAGTGAGCCGAGATCATGCCACTGCACTCCAGCCTGGTGACAGAGTGAGATTCCATCTCAAAAAAATAAAAAAATAAAAAAGTGAGTCACCGGCCATGTGTAGTTGGCCAACTGGACAACACATGCCTGTTGTCCTGGCTTCTCAGGAGGCTGAGGTGGGAGGATCACTTGAACCCAGGAGGCTGAGGCTGCAGTGAGCTATAATCAAGCCACTGTACTCTAGTCTGGGTGATGGACCAAGACCCTCTCTCAAAAGAATAAAGAGTCACTAAGCCCATCCCATATTGTAGGGAAGGAGAATTAAGCTGCCTCTCAAGGGAAGTGTCATATCCAAAAGCACTGAACTATTTACATACAAGGAGTGCTAACAATCTGGTTAACTAGTATTACAGGCTGGGTGCAGTGGCTCACGCCTGTAATCCCAGCACTTTGGGAGGCTGAGGTGGGTGGATCACGAGGTCAGGAGATTGAGACCATCCTGGCTAACACGGTGAAACCCTGTCTCTACTTAAAATACAAAAAATTAGCCGGGCGGTGGCGGGCGCCTGCAGTCGCAGCTACTTGGGAGGCTGAGGCAGGAGAATGGCGTGAACCCGGGAGGCGGAGCTTGCAGTGAGCAGAGATTGCGCCACTGCACTCCAGCCTGGGCAACAGAGCAAGACTCCGTCTCAAAACAAAACAAAACAAAACAAAACTAGTATTACAAATCCAAAAAGTATCACACGTTAGTCCCTGCACAAGAAAACTACAAGTACCCTGAAATCTTGCAGCTCTTCTGTGAAAGAAATGTGAGAGTTTCCCAAATGCGACAGTGGCCCTAAAAATTTCCAGGGTAGTACCCAAAACAAGTAGAGAAGATAAAGGAAATGTTTCCACAGTATCAAAAAAATTTTTTTCAATCAACAATGCTAGAGAAAAGACAATTTTTCTATTCTCACTATAGGAAACATGAAGGGGCAATCAAAGAGTATACGGTGACAAAAATGTAAGAAAAAGCCAAGCACAGTGGTGTGCACCTGTAATCCCAGCACTTTGGGAGGCTGAGGCAGTAGGATCACTTGAGGCCAGAAGTTTGAGGCTGCAGTAAGCCATGATTGCACCACTGCACTTCAGCCTGGGCAACAGAGGAAGACCGTGTCTCAATGTAACATCAAAACAACAACCAAAAATATATATACACACACTCACATATATATGCATATATATTATATATGTGATACGCATATATATTATATATGTGATACGCATATATATTATATATGTGATACGCATATATATTATATATGTGATACGCATATATATTATATATGTGATACGCATATATATGTATATATGCATGTGCATATATGCATATATAAAGATGTGCATATATGCATATATAAAGATGTGCATATATGTGCATAGACATGCATATAAATGTGTATGCATATATGCGCATATATGTATATATGTGTATACATCTGTAGAGAAAAGACTATTACAGAAGTGCGTGAGGTAGTTAATCAATAAAAGTATTATTTTTTGAATTTTGTGTTCTTCATTATCTGTGAGAAGAGCTGACTTCTAGTACAACAGTGCAGTTTCCCAGCGTACAGTGCTCTGAAGGGCCAACACTCAAGGTTTAATGTTTTGCAGTCACCATCCTGAAAATTTCAGCTTTGGATTTGTGTTTTGTGAAGCCCAGATGAGACAATGGAGCACGCAATAGAGACTGGAAGCCTGGGCACACACATGGTTCCACCTCTTGCCTCCCCAGGATGGGTTCTCTGAGCAGAGAACCAGTCTAGCAGCCTGGTCTCCCCATTTCTGCCCTTGCCCAGTGACCACTGCTGCCCTCTGTTCAGCTGGGGGCCTGGGCGTGGGTGCAGAGTGCATCGGGCCAGGTAACAGTGGGTAAGACCAGACTCATATGCCCTGTGCCTCTTTGGGCAGGCCATGGTGGTGGCTGCTCACTGTGGGTGGTGCCCTGGTGCATTTGGTGGGCAATTCAGCAGAGGTAAGTCTCACCCCCACTCCTGATCCAGGTACCTAGCGGGTTCCTTGCATGAAGGTTGCAATACCCTTGAAGGTTGCCTTCTGCTGGGTCTTGGGGTGGTGTTGCATAGAAAGGGGTGATGTCTGACTCAACCTCCCTGCACTGGCCGGTCACTTGACAGGAGAGGAAAGCAGCACCCGTCAAGCCCAAATGCATATCGCCTCCGCGTTCAATGTAGATGCTCACATGCACCAGGGGAGCACGTGACTGTCTACACTGGCCCATCTAGCATCCCCATGCCCAAGGTGTGCGCTCAGCCAGCTCTGTGCCTGATGGACCCCCACCCCTTCCTTCCAACCTTCCTGGGTCTGGCCTATGCCTATCTCCTCTGGCCAGCCCCAGGCACACTCCGTGGACAAGCCATGAACTACGAATCATGTACTTTCTTGGATTTTTCATCTCAGTTAAATGATCTGATATTTGCATTCAAAATCGACATTGCCGGTCTGGGCATGATGGCTTAAGCCTGTAATCCCAGCACTTTGGGAGCCCGAGGCAGGAGGATCACTTGAGGCCAGAAGTTCGAGGCTGCAGTGAGCCATGAACGCACCACTGCACTCCCGCCTGGGCAACAGAGCAAGACTCCATCTCTAAATAAAATAAAGACAAATGGGAAAGTTCATGATTATTATTAAAATTTTCTAATTCTTCTTTACTTAGAATGACGTTAAATAGCAAACAAGAAATACCGCAAGTCGAGAAAGAGACTGCAAAAGGAAAAAGCTTTATCTTTTAGGATTTTAACAACACTTTCCCGCATTGCGGTTTTTGTTGTTGTTGTTGTTGTTTGTTTGTTTGTTTGTTTGTTTTTAAGACGGAGTGTCGCTCTGTCGCCAGGCTGGAGCGAAGTGGTGCAATCTTGGCTCACTGCAACCACTGCCTCCTGGGTTCAAGCAATTCTCCTGCTTCAGCCTCCAGAGTAGCTGGGACTACATGCGCGCGCCACCATGCCCAGCTAATTTTTGTATTTTTAGTAGAGATGGGGTTTCACCATGTTGGCCAGGATGGTCGGGATGTTTTTTTTTTTTTTTTCTTTTTCTTTTGAGACGGACTCTCGCTTTGTAGCCCAGGCTGGAGTGCAGTGGCACGATGTCGGCTCACTGCAAGCTCCGCCTCCCGGGTTCACGCCATTCTCCTGCCTCAGCCTTAGGAGTAGCTGGGACTACAGGCGTCCGCCACAACGCCCGGCTAATTTTTTTTTGTATTTTTAGTGGAGACGGGGTTTCACCGTGCTAGCCAGGATGGTCTCGATTTCCTGACCTCGTGATCTACCCGCCTCGGCCTCCCAAAGTGTCGGGATTACAGGTGTGAGCCACCGCGCCCGGCCGGTCTGGATCTCTTAACCTCTTGATCCGCAAGCCTTGACCTGCCAAAAGTGCTGGGATTACAGGCGTGAGCCAAGGCAGCTGGCCAGCTTTTTTTTTTTTTTTTTTTTTTTTTTTTTTTTGAGACGGGGTCTCACTCTGTTGCCTAGGCTGGAGTGCAGTGGTGGAATCTCCGCTCAATGCAACCTTTGGCCCCTGGGCCCAAGCAATCCTCCCACTTCAGCCTCCTGAGTAGCTGGGAGGACAGGTGCGCATCACCATGCCTGGCTATTTTTCTTTCTTTTTTTTTTTTTTTTTTTTTTTTTTTTTTTTTTTTTGTATTTTTAGCAGAGACAGGGTCTTGCCATATTGCCCAGGCTGGTTTTGAACTCCTGAGCTTAAGCGATCCTCCCTCCTCGGCCTCCGAAAGTGTTGGGACTACAGGTATGAGCCACCGCACCAGGTCCTCGCCCCCGCCCTGCTTTTTGAACTGGGAACTGTGCGTTTTTGTTTTGCACTCCGTCCCGCAAATTATGTAGCAGATCCTTTTTGTCAGCTTTTTTTGTTTGCAATTTCTTGTGACGTCCCCATCCCGTAGAAATATTCACTTTTCTTTTTTTTCTTTTTTCTTTTTTTTTTGAGATGGAGTCTTGCTCTGTCGCCAGGCTGGAGTGCAGTGGCACCATCTCAGCTCACTGCAACCTTCTCCTCCCAGGTTCAAGCGATTCTCCCTGCCTCAGCCTCCCGAGTAGCTGGGATTACAGGTGCGTGCCACCACGCCCGGCTAATTTTTGTATTTTCAGTAGAGACGGGGTTTCACCACGTTGGCCAGCATGCTGTCGATCTCTTGACCTCGTGATCCTCCCGTCTCGTACTCCTTAAGTGCTGGGATTACAGGGATGAGCCACCGCGCCCGGTCAGACGTTCACTTTTCTACCTAATTTTGGATTCTCTTTCTTAAAGACAGTCCCCAGAATGGTAAAATCTTCAGACCCCTACATAAACTGCATCTTCCACCTCCACCTTCAATGTTGACCTTATCTTGAGTGAGGCAATCAGAAATCAATTTTTTTCCTCTTGTACTTTGTTTTGTTTTGTTTTGTTTTGTTTGAGACAGGGTCTCACTCAGTCGTCCAGGCTGGAATACAGTGGTACAATCATGGTTCACCGCAGCCTCGATGTCCTGGGCTCAAGCAATCCTCCTGCCTTAGCCTTTAAAATAGCTGGTACTACAGGCACCCACCATCAGGCCTGGCTAATTTTTTAAAAAATTTTTGTAGAGACGGTGGGTGGAGGAACTCTCATTAGGTTGCCCAGGCTGGTCTTGAACTCCTAGGCTCAAAGGATCCTCCTGTTTCGGCCTCTCAAACTGCTGGAATTTCAGGCATGAGCCACCGCACCCGGCCTTCTCTTACACTTTTTCATACAATAGGCCTGTAGAGCTCTTTTGATATGTGGGAGGAAAGAAAAGATCCCCAGGGAGTGTTATTTCAAAAAAGTAAAGGAAACTGCTGGCACCCGAGGAGAAGCCGGAAACCCGGCAGGGAAAATTTTGCAGAGTCCGGGGTCTTCTTGCAAGGGAGTCCCTGCGAGCTGCCCTGCTGAGCCTGCGCTGGGGCGCGCCCCCTTTAAGGGGCGGGGAAGGGGCGGGGCCTGGCCCCGCTCTCCCAGGGTGCCCCGCGCGCGCGCGCGCCGGCAGTTCGGCCACGTCCCTGGCCACGTCGCGGGCGATCTCGCCATCTTCGCCGCTTCCTCTCAGGGGCCGCCGCCTCCTGAGCCGCCCAGCCCCGGGGCCGCCGCGCTGCGCCGACCGCCACCGCCGCCGCCGCCATGAACATTTTCCGGCTGACTGGGGACCTGTCCCACCTGGCGGCCATCGTCATCCTGCTGCTGAAGATCTGGAAGACGCGCTCCTGCGCCGGTGAGCGGCGGGGGAAGGCCCGGAGAGGCTCGGGCGTGGGGGCCGGGTCTCGCCGAGGACCCGCCGACCTCGGCCACCCCACGGCTCGCGGGGCCTGCGCCGGCCCGACACACCCCCTCGGCCGGCCTAACGGGTGCCCGGACCCGGGGGGCAGCGGCCTGCGGGCCCTCGGGGTGGGCTCCGGGCCGGGTGTCGCAGCGCCGGGCCCCGCTCTGCAGTCGGTCCCCGCGTGAACTTGAGCTGTCGGAGCGCACCCGGCTGCGCGGGGCCCTGCTGTGTCTGAAAAGTTGGCGTGGGACGGGGGGTCCGGCAGGCGTGGCCCCTCTCTGGGCTTGAATGGGGGCGCTTCTCCGGCCGGGATCTCGCGTGGGGGTCCCGGGGTTGCAGGAAACCCGCGAATCAATGGGACGGGCGGGAGGAGGATGGGCAGGACCGTGGCCGGCTGCGCCTGACGTGGCAGCCCAGCTAGCTCGGGAGGTGGGGCGGGCGCCGGGAGAGGTCACTCGGCTCCCCACCCTGCCCGTGCAAGACCGGGCTCTAGGTGTGGTGTAGTGGGGTCGGGTCAGACCTGTCCTTAAGAGTTGTGTGGGCATCGCCCAAGCCCTTGGGTCCAGGATCACACCGCTGGGGAGGGGCTTGCCGGGAGGTCGTCAGTGATTTTCTTGGCGTAATTAATGCTGCTTTGGGAAACGATCTGGTTTTTAAGTGCCTCTATCTAATAATGGGTTCTCTTAAAACTGCGGCGCCCGGGGACCGCCGAGGCCTCCTATGGGCTCCTGCAATTCGTTGCTCCACGTCACCAGTGACCTGGCTGGTTCCCTGATCAAGAGTACAGATTTCATGCAGGCACTGCTAGGAGGCAGTGAAACGAGTCTTTCCCAGATAATAGTTTTGGACTTTTACATTTCGTTAATTTTAAAGGTATAATAATTGAGAGTTTTTAACTTATTTATTATTATTTTTTTTTTGGAGGCAGGGTCTCGCTCTGTCACCCAGGCTTGAGTGCAGTGTGTGATCACTGCTCACTGCAGCCTCTACCTCCCCTGGCTCAGGTAATCCTCCTGCCTCAGACTCCTGAATAGCTGGGACTCCATGCGTGCACCACCATGCCTGGCTAACTTTTTTTTTTTTTTTTTTTTGCTATTTTTTGTAGACACAAGGTTTCACCATGTTGCCCAGGCTTTAACTTTCTTAAAAATCCCTTAAACTTATTTTTGATGCTCGGCGAAATAATTTCTGTTGAACTCAAGAACTTAATTTTTTCAGAGGCAGTAAAAGATGATCCTGAATTATCTGGGTGCAGAGACTCTATTTACCTGATTTATTTCTAAAAGTTTTGGCGTCTAAAGTCACACTTACATCTGTGAATCTGCTGTCTGCAGGCCTCGCCTGTCTCCTTGGAACATAACTGAGATCCGGGAAGTAAGCAAAACCAAAAGACCTTTGAACAGTTAAGATGGGTGTTACAAAGTCCATGTGCCAGTGTGTTTGACTTGGAGGTTATCTCTCAGTTGATACATAGTTCTGAGAGGTTCAATTGTATGATTTCCAGTGACAGCAAATAACTGCTGCAATTTGGATAAGTGATGTTTAGGCACTTGCTGTATATCATGTAGTCAGCCGAGTGCTTTATATGGCTTATCCCAGGTAGTCATTAAAATAACCTTAGGAGGGCCGGCCGCGATGGCTCATGCCTGTAATCACAGCACTTTGGGAGGCCGAGGCGGGTGGATCACCTGAGGTCAGGAGTTCAAGACCAGCCTCAACATGGAGAAACCCCGTCTCTACTAAAAATACAAAATTAGCCGGGTGTGGTGGTGCATGCCTGTAATCCCAGCTACTCGGTAGGCTGAGGCAGGAGAATTGCTTGAACCTGGGAGGCAGAGATTGTGGTGAGCTGAGATCGCGCCATTGCACTCCAGCCTGGGCAACGAGAGCGAAACCGTCTCTAAATAAATAAATAAATAAATAAATAAATAAACGACCTTAGGAGGTAGGTGCTATTGTTCCCATTCTGTGGAGGTGGGATCTGAGTCTTAGGGAGTGGAATAAATTAGTGATAGAGCCAGGATTGAAGCACAATTAGTAACTCAAAGGATTGGATAGATGAATGTCTAAGGGAGCCTAAATAAACATTTGATACCAAACCACGATGTTTAGATCCTTTTTTGTTACACTCAGATGATGTTAGTTTTTTTGTTTGTTTGTTTGTTTGAAACAGTGGGGCCGATGTCTCACTCTGTCCCCCAGGCTGGAGTGCAATGGCTGTGTCACGGCTCACTACAGCCCCAAACTCCTGGGCTCAAGCGATCCTCCCTCCTCAGCCTCCTGAGTTGCTGGGTACAGGTGTGAGCCACAGTGCCCGGTGATGTTACTTTTAATCTTTAGTTTTGCTTCAAAATCTTTGTGTGAGTCTCTTCATTTTCTTCCATATGTTTTTCAGAATCCCCTCCTCTGGCAAATCATTAAGCCTTGAAGTGTGCTGTCTCCTAAACTTTTATCCAAACTAAGATATTTGGGAGAATTTAGTGCAACTTCAGAATAATGATTTTTTTTTTCTTTCTTTTTTTTTTTTTTTTGAGATGAACTCTTGATCTTGTGCCCCAGGCTGGAGCGCAATGGTGTGATCTCGGCTCACTGCAACCTCTGCCTCCCGGGTTCAAGCGATTCTCCTCAGCCTCCTGATTAGCTGGGACTACAGGTGCTTGCCACCATGCTCGGCTAATTTTTGTATTTTTAGTAGAGACGGAGTTTCACCATGTTGGCCAGGCTGGTCTCGGTCTCCTGACCTCATGATCCGCCCGCTTCGGCCTCACAAAGTGCTGGGATTACAGGCGTAAGCCACTGCGCCTGGCTGTTTGTTTTTTACTATTCACTGTTTTCATTTGAGAGATTCAGGAGCATATAAGGAAAATATGAAATACTTCAGCTAAAATGCTAACGAAGGAAGTGAAATAGATGAGTTAACTTCGTGTGTGTGTGTTTGCCAAGTATTCCCGGGACATTATTAAATTGTTCTTGTTCTCAGACTTAGGATGATTTCTGTCCTGGTTTGTGTGTTTTCCTGATTTTAAGTAAATCACCCAGATCATTTATTCAGAATTAAATGCTAACTTTGACAAGCTGCTTTATTTTTCCATACTAAATTATAAAAGTTGTTTAGAGTCTTTTGAAAGAGTAAGAATTTGATATGAGTTTCTCAAATGACTGGAATAGGAGAAACATGCATCCAGATTGTGTTTCTCATTTTGAAAATACTCATACCGAGGTTCATTTTTAGGATTTTAGCACTGATTTTGAAAATGCTGTTTTAGTCTCGGAACCATGGTGCTTTTTACCCCATAAGGATCAGGGATGAGGCTGACTCGTGTGGAAGCTGGAGATTCTGTGTTCCTCATAGGCAGATTCCAGAACAACTGCCTTTAAGGACCGTTTTAAAGTGGGGGCAGTGAGTTGATCATGTTTGAGGCTGCATTCTCTTGTGGCTGTATCTGCTGTTGTCATTACAGAAGGGTGTCAACATGGAATGTGAGTTTCTCCTATTCTGAATTATCATTGCAGCTCGATCCACGGTATGCTCAAGTTGTCACTTTATTTTTGTCCTAAACACTGACCTACATAACCTCGGAAGAACAAGCGGTGGTTTTAGATGAAGGGCTTCCTATTCAAATTTTCCTGTAGGCCAATGGTTATTAGTGCTGTATCTACTGTAGTGCTGTGTCTATTAGTAGCGTGTATCTACTGTAGCTAGTTATCAGTAGTGTGTATCTACTGGAGCTAGAGGAGTCTGTCTGAGATCCATGACCCCGGGCCTTCCCCCTCTAGTCTGTCTCCTTCCCTCCTTCCCCTGTTGCTTAGATTGTTGTTAGCTGTTATGTAGGTTGTAAACTTTTCATCCTACCAAACCCCATACTGGATCTTATGGTGTCCATACATTTCAGATATGGGACAGTTGATATTTTTGGAGTAATATAGTGGGTAAGATGTGGAGTACTCCAAGAAGCTTTTGCTTCACATATGCAGCTCCCTCTGTAGCTGTTTCGCCTGTGCCCTTTTGAGTGCCAGTCTCTGAGTAATCATTACTCTCATTTATTGACCACCCACTATGTGCAAGGCACTGGCACACAATTCAGAGCAGCAGCTTGCAGCTATTAAAAGTTTTTGTTCTTGGCTGGGCGTGGTGGCTCACGCCTGTAATCCTAGGACTTTGGGAGGCCAAGGCGGGCAGATCATGAGGGCAGGAGATCCAGACCATCCTGGCTAACACGGTGAAACCCCATCTCTATTAAAAATAGAAAAAATTAGCCGGGCGTGGTGGCGGGCGCCTGTAGTCCCAGCTACTCGGGAGGCTAAGGCAGGAGAATGGCATGAACCCGAGAGGTGGAGCTTGCAGTGAGCCGAGACTGTGCACTGCACTCCAACCTGGGTGACAGAGGGAGACTCCGTCTCAAAAAATCAAACAAACAAACAAAAAAAAAGTTTTTGTTCTTGGCCGGTCTTAGTGGCTCATGCCTGTAATTCCAGCACTTTAGGAGGCCAAGGTGGGTGGATCACTTGAGCACAGGAGTTCAAAACCAGCTTGGGCAGCATGGTGAAACCTTGTCTCTACCAAAAATACAAAAGTTAGCCAGCCGTGGTGGTGCACTGTGGTCCCAGCTACTCAGAAGGCTGAGTGGGGAGGATTACTGGAGCCCAGGAAGTCGAGGTTGCAGCGAGCCGTGATCACACCATTGCAGTTCAGCTTGGGTGACAGAGTGAGACTGTCTCAAAAACAAAAAACAAACAAAAGAGAGAAAAGTTTCTATTCTCAAGAAAGCTGCAATGTAGTTGAAATGATAGGAAAATGTACAAAAGATGGCCGGGTACGGTGGCTTACACCTGTAATTCCAGCACTTTGGGAGGCCGAGGTAGGTGGATCACCCGAGTCAGGAGTTCAAGACCAGCTTGGCCAATATGGTGAAACCCATCTCTACTAAAATTACAAAAAAGTTACCCAGGCGTGGTGGCAGGCGCCTGTAGTCCCAGCCACTAGGGAGGCTGAGGCAGGAGAATCGCTTGAACCCAGGAGGCAGAGGTTGCAGTGAGCCGAGATCGCACCACTGCACTCCAGCCTGGGTGACAAGAATGAAACTCTTGTCTCAAAAAAATAAAAATAAAAAATAAATATTAAACTTTGCTGATGGACATAGAAGATGACCTGCATGTATGTTCATACTACGGTCCTGGAGAGCACCCAGGAAGGCTGGTGAGGAAGCAAGATGACATCTCTCCAAATTGATTTCTTAATTCAGAATAGTATCAAAGCTAAAGACAATAAACTGAGTGAAATAATCTGTAATATACCTAAGTGACAAAAGGTTAATATCTATAATAAAGTACTCCTACAAATAAAAACCCAGCTGAAAAATGGGCAAAGTTGGCAATTCACTGAAGAATAACGAAAGACCAATGAAGCATGAAAGGATGCTTAGTCTTGCTAGGAGTTAGGAATTTGAATATGAAAATAGCAGTGCAGGCCAGGTGTGGTGGCAGCGCTTTGGGAGGTCAAAGCTAAAGGATCACTTGAGGCCAGGAGCTTGAGACCAGCCTGGGCAACATAGTGAAACCGTGTCTCTACAAAAAAATGAAAAATTAGCTGGGTGTGGTGGCGTGTACCTGTGTCTTAGCTACTCAGGTGGCTAAGGAGGGAGAATCACTTAAGCCCCAGGCTGCAGCGAGCTGTGATCATGCCATTATACCCTGGGTTGGGCAACTGAGTGAGGTTCTGTCTCAAAAAAAAAAAAACCGGGGGGCGGGCAAGCAAAGAAAAAAGAACAGCAGTACATACCACTGGGTAGGAAAATGTTGGCAAGGATGTGAAGAAAGGGTCTTTTCATTTGGTGTTAGTAGATACGTAAATTGGCATAGCCTTTCTAGGAGAAATTTGACAATATCAAATTTTAAAATGTTCATGTCTTATTTTTGGTTTATGTGTTTTAATTTGCATTATTTGGGGTTACGGATTAAAATTTTTTAATTGATACATTATGATTGGATCTATTTATGGGTACAATTTGATGTTTCAATACACGTGTATGTTGTATAGTCTAATATGGGTAGTTATTTCCGTCACCTCATGTGTTTATCATTTCTTCATTTGAAAACTTCTAACTATTTTGTAATATATAATACCTCATTGGGAAGATTGCTTGAGCCTAGGAGGTCAAGGCTGGAAGCTATGATTGCACCAGTCTACTCCAGCCTGGGCTACAGAGAGAGACCCCATCTCGAAAACAAAACAGAAAACAAAAGACATTTAACCTGGCCCAGTAGGATAAGACAAGAATAATGTTGTTTAATGACTGATTTCCATTTAACAAGTTGTACTCCTTAATATAGATGTTTGGTGTATTTGGTAAGGGGATATCAGTTTCAGAAACATTTACAAAAGTGAGTATTCTGGGAGAGCTTATTACCTGGTAACCTTAGCATGCTTTGATCTCAAAGTGGAGAGAAGCCGACTAGGAGCTGCTCTGGTTTAATAGCAGGTATTCTACTCCCAACCCCTCCAGGAGATTCTTGCCCCACCCCCTTCTGTCTTCAGCTAGGATTCCCATTTTCCTATGAAGACAGGACAGTTTTGTTATTTTAAAGGAAGAAGCTGCTACTTCCTAATCAGGATCTCAGGCTGGGGAAGAACAGTGTGGGACCACGTTAGCATCCGCAGATTTCCAGCAAGGCTGTCCTGCGTGGGCGCTACTCCATGGACCGGCTTCAAACCACACACTGCCCTGTGCGCACCTGGGGCTCTCTCGCCCTCTAGCTAGTAGTTAATTAGGGCAGAGCCCTATTTACAGTCACAGAGACACAGTATGACCTGGACATTCTTCAGAAGTGTTCTCCCAAAATACCACGAAATGAGAATTTGACCCCATGACATGAAGATAAAATGAATCCCATTTCCTTTGTCCATTTATTCATTCAGCAAATATTTTCTGAGTCCTGCTGTGTGTCAGGGCCCAGTGTCCCATGCAGGGAATACAAGATGGAATAAGGCATGACCCCAGCCTTTAAAGATCTTGGTACTGAATGGGGTTTTTGGGGAGAGGAGAGGCAGGAACCACATCATCACAGTGTATTTTTATAAGTACCGTAATTGGAGCTAGGGCAGCAGCTGGCATGAAGCAGTTCCCCTTATATGCTTGCTGAATGAATCAACAGTCCTGAGGGAGGGCATCTTCAGAGATGACATCCCAGAGGAGGTGGGATATGAGCTGGGTCCCCACGGGGGCTGGTAAAGACAATATGATGGTCCCTGGTTTTCAGTATAGGAATGTTGGGAATGAGGACACAATTTCAAATCTGCCTGGCTTCCAAAGTTCTGTTAGAGTAAAACCCTTTCCCACAAAATTCACCTACCTGTATCCTGTATGTTTATATTTAAAATATTGGAAAGAACCATATAGGAAATAAGCTGGAAATTGATTTGTCAAGGCTTCAACAAACACCAGATATGGTCTGACTGCTCCCTGTTCTTTCTTCTTCCCCCTCTGAAACCTCCCATTTTCTTGGTTAGTAGCAGCCTTGTTATTTCCCCTTTGGAACATTGATCTCTGTAGGAAGAAATAAGTTATCCGTTACTGGGGAAAAGACTAAGCAGAGCAGATTCACTGTCCGTGTCTCCTCCTTTGGCCCTTTGGTTTCTATTGATGGATCTGGAAGGGTGGCATCAACATTTTTTTCCATTTCTATTTAGATGTGTATGTGAATAGGCTGAGACTACAGTTATTCATCTGAGAAAGTAACATTCTTACATTCAGGTTTTCAGTTTCAGCAAGCTGCAAAATGATTGTTCATAAAATATTGAAAAACAACATGTAATACAAATATTAGCCAGGTGTGGTGGTGCACCCACCTGTAGTCCCAGCTACTCAGGAGGCTGAGGTGGGAGGATCACCTCAGCCCAGGGAGGTCAAAGGTACAGTGGGCTGTACTTGTGCCACGACACTCCAGCCTGGGCAACAGAGTGAGACCCAGTCTCAAAAAAAGAAAAGAAAAATAATGTGCTTTTCACGTTCCAGAGGAGTGTTGTGAATCATTTGGGTGAAGTGACTTTTCTGTTAAATTCATACTTACTAAAATGTGTAGTGGTGTGAAGTTTGCATTATAGGTGAGGGTGGGTGGGTTCTGACATTTAGTCAGCCTTCAGTTTCTTTAATGCATTTGCTCAGTCTCCAGCATCTGAAACCCATAGTTCGCGTCCTTTGTCACATAAATATTTGGCCAAATATAGATGTCAGAAAAGCTGTGTGCACACCACATAAATGTCCAGCCTTCCTGGCTGAGTGTGGCTGTGCCATGCAGTGCTCTGGAGGTGGGTTGGTGGTTGGAAGTGGAAACACAGTTTCAAGGCTTTAAAAAAGACAGCTGCTTTTGAAGACCGGCTGTAGTTGTGGGTTCATACCTTCATGTTGTCCTAGCATTCAGGAACATTTTTATACAAATACAATGGAATTTCTATTTTATTTTAATTAATTTATTTTTTGAGACAGGGTCTTGCTCTGTCACCCAGGCTAGAGTGCAGGGATGTGACCACAGCTCACTCAGCCTCAGCCTCCTGGAGTCACGCAATCCTCCCACCTCAACCTCCCATGTAGCTGGGGCCACAGGTGTGTGCCACCTTGCCTGGCTATCACTTTTCTATTTTTCGTAGAGATGGAGTCTGGTCTCAAACTCCTGGGCTCAAGCGATTCTCCCGCCTTAGCCCCCCTATATGTGGAGATTATAGGCATGACCACTATGCCCAACTGAGAGGGAAGCTTTAAAAATCTTAACATATCCAAGTAATTGCCGCTCTTAGCAAAGAAGTCACCATGGGAGGTGATGCCATTATTCCAGCGGGAGTTCCTGCCCAACTCTTACCTGAGTCGGTGCTTCTCATCTATTCCTCATCCCCCTTAATCACAGTAGACTCCATCTCCATTCTCAAAAGATTTCTCACCATGGAGATACTGTTTTACCATGCAAAGAAGGGGCCAGGCGAGGTGGCTCATACCTGTAATGCCAACACTTTGGGAAGCTGGGCCCAGGAGTTCAAGACCGGTGTGGGCAACATGGTGAACAAAAAAATTGTTTAAAAATTAGCTGGGTGTGGTAGTTCACACCTCTAGTCCCACCTACTCTGGAGGCCGAGGTGGGAAGATTGCTGAAGCCCAGGAGGTCAAGGCTACAGTGAGCTTGATCGTGCCTCTGCACTCCAGCCTGGGCAGCAGAGGGAGACCCTGTCTCAGGGGAAAACAAAAAAGAAAAATCTGAGTGTAAGAGACAAGTTATAACACTAAATGACAGCAGAATTATTGAGAAATTTGTTCCTACTTAAGGTGATATATTTGAGAAGTAAAAGGTTCGTTTGAATGATACACATCCTGGCATAATAAAGCCCCTTTCCTGTGGTCGCCCTTTATAGTGAGACAGAAAAGCCTGTTAGAGCCTCCCAAAAGGAGCATGTTTGGGAATAGGAAGGGATAGAAAAACTACAACTGCTCTTGTTCATTCAGAGCCATCCCTAGACCTGGGCCTTGACCCCACGCACCCCTCCTTCCCTGTCTGCACTCCCTGCACAGTGTGATCCACAGGAATCCCAAAGCTCTTCAGGCCCTTCTAATACTTCCGTTCTGTTTCTCTAGGTATTTCTGGGAAAAGCCAGCTTCTGTTTGCACTGGTCTTCACAACTCGTTACCTGGATCTTTTTACTTCATTTATTTCATTGTATAACACATCTATGAAGGTATGGTATGCCATCCACAGGAATGTATTTCATCTACAGTGCACAGGTCTATGGAAACTTAATTTAGGTCAGCTGTGTATTTTTAATTAAAATGCTCCAAAAATAATGTCTTAATATGCTGTTCTTGACTTTAAAACTTTCAGACCACCTTGTATATATAACTAGGACTAAACGAGCTATCAGTAAGCATACATTTTTGGTTTCAAAACTAGTTAATTAAAATACTTTGAAGTTGGAACTTTTTTATTTTAGGTTCCTTAAGTATGATAAATCTAAAGCTCTTGATAACTCTGTAAGAAAGAGCGGTCACTATTATATTTTCAAGTCGTGGGAAATTACAGAGTCCCCAGAGAAATCCAGCAAGTTGGTACATAACAAGGAACGAAAGCAGGACTCCTAGTTGCAGTGTCTCATTTCGCTGCTGTGTGAGGAACTGTCTATAGGCTTCTATCTTTTTTCTTTGCCACTGAGTCAGTTTTTCTTAAACTGTTGTGTGTGTGTCATTTTTATTACATTTGCCATGCTTAAATGATCTCTATACCATCATTTACTTAGTAACGTATTTTTTTAAACCTTTCAACTTGTCCTAATTATTAGTATCTATAACACCTTTGTTGTCTTTCTTATATTTTTTTCTAATTCACATTAAAACAAGTGTATAACTATTAAAATACAAAATGTTTGCACACCACCTAACACTTTGTGTAGCACTGGTGGCACACACCCCACACTGGGGGAAGTTGTGGACTACGTGAGCTTCAGTTCTTTCGCACAGTGTTGAATTCATGCTTGTGAACACCTACAGAGCTGGGAACTGAGGATGCGGCAGAAAATAAGCAGAAGTCTCTAGGCTGGTGTGGGAGAGTACACAGATCATGGCAGTACAAATGACTGCAATTTATGATGGGTGCTACAAAGGAAAAGTATAAGAGTTGCGAACCTATGGATATAAAAAAAATGAAACAGGCCCAGTAGCTCCCGCCTGTAATCCCAGCACTTTGGGAGGCCAAGGTGGGTGGATTGCTTGAGCCAAGGAATCCGAGACCAGCCTGAGCAACATAGTTAGACCCCTGTCTCTAAAAAAAAAAAAAAAAAAAAAAAACAAAAATTAGCCAGGCATGGTGGCATACTCCTGTAGTCCCAACTACTCAGGAGGGTGAGGTGGTAGGATCGCTTGAGCCCTGGAGGTTGAAGCTGCAGTGAGCCATAATTGCACCACTGCACTCCAGCCTGGCAGCCTGGGTGACAGAGCAGGATCCTGTCTGAAGAAAAAAAAAAAAAGAACAGGGGCTCTCAGGATATGTAATAGGAGTCTGATTTCTTTCTTTCTTTCCTTCTTTCTACAAATACTGAGCACCTGTGCACCAGGCACTATTCTAGGCCATTTGGTTATTAGCATACCCAAGGCAGTAATATTTCAACTGAATCCTATTGGTATGGCACCTAAACAACCTCCCCCCAACATTTTGTGTTCAAGAGCATTTTCATAAGCACTGTTGAAAGGAGACAAAGCAGTATGTGAGTCTGGTCTTTACTAAAAAGCAAATTTGAGTCACTTATAATGGATTCTTCATTACCAAATGATGGGAACCTAGTATTCAGGAAATAATGAGCTTACTTAAAAATGGTTAGGTCCCCACTTGTCTAGGCAAGTTAAAACTGCAGGCATTAGAGGTGTGTGAGCAAGAATCCTCTCTCCCCCTCAGGATGCCCAGGTTTCAGAGGAATCCATGCTTGCTTGGTTGTAGTTTCTAAGCACAATGTCCTGAAAGTCTGGTGTGAGACCCGAGGTGCTCGTGTCTTTTTACTTTAACTTCTACGTGCTGGTGAGAGGAGAGAAGCAGCTGTTCTTCTCCAGGAGCTGCTAAGGCCTTAGTGGAAATAACGCCCATCAAGTTTTTATTAATGTTGAGCTGGCCACAGGCTAGGTCCTGGTGAGAGGCCTCTCTGCTGTGAGCCTTGGCTAGATGTGCTGAGGGGGCTCAGTGCATGTGTAGATGGATGTGTGTCTTGTTTATGCATGTAGATTTTGTTTTGTATTTATTCACATACATGGTGAGGAGATCGAGACCATCCTGGCCAACATGATGAAACCCCATCTCTACTAAAAATTAGCTGGGTGTGGCGGCATGCGCCTGTAATCTCAGCTACTGGGGAGGCTGAGGCAGGAGAATTGCTTGAACCCGGGAAGCGGAGGTTGCAGTGAGCCGAGATTGCTCCACTGCACTCCAGCCTGGTGACAGAGCGAGGCTCCGTTTCAAAAAAAAAAAAAGTTAAACTTCCACTTAACATATGACCCAGCAGTCCCACCCCTAAGTACATACCCAAGAGAAGTGAAAACTTACATTCACACAAACACTTGTACGCAAATGTTCACAGCAGCTTTATCCACTGTCCTCCCAAATTAGAAACCACCTGTCCTTCAACTGGTGAGTGAATAAACAAACTGGTGCATCCATACAATGGACCACCAATGGACGCAGCTATAAAAAGGAACAAATTATTAACACTAGGCCCTCACTTAATGTCATTGGTAGGTTCTTGAAGTGAAACAACATACACTGCGACTTGAAGTGAAACAACATACACTGAAGCCAGTTTTACCATAGGCTAATTGACATGAGTAAGAGTTAAGTTCCTACAGCATATTTCCGGTCCCAAAAACACCACCAGACTTTTAAATAAAGACCCAAAACAGGCCGGGTGCTGTGGCTCACGCCTGTAATCCCAGCACTTTGGGAAGCCGAGGCAGGCAGATCACCTGAGGTCAAGAGGTCGAGACCAGCCTGACCAACATGGAAACCCCGTCTCTACTACAGATATAAAAATTAGCTGGGCATGGTGGCAGGCGCTTGTAATCCCAGCTACTTGGGAGGTTGAGGCAGGAGAATCGCTTGAACCTGGGAGGCGGAGGTTGCAGTGAGCCGAGATTGTGCCACTGCACTCCAGCCTGGGCGACAGAGCGAGACTCCATCTCAAAAAATAAATAAATAAAAATAAAAACCGAAACAAACGTGAGCTATACATTTATTTATTTATTTATTTTTTATTTTTTATCTTTTTTGAGACAGAGTCACTCTGTCACCCAGGCTGGAGTGCAGTGGCGAGATCTTGGCTCACTGCAAGCTCCGCCTCCTGGGTTCACACCATTCTCCTGCCTCAGCCTCCTGAGTAGCTGGGACTGTAGGCACCCGCCACCACGCCCGGCTAATTTTTTGTATTTTTTTTAGTAGAGATAGGGTTTCACCATGTTAGCCAGGATGGTCTCGATCTCCTGACCTCATGATCCGCCTGCCTCGGCCTCCCAGAGTGCTAGGATTACAGGCGTGAGCTACCATGCCCAGCCAACGTGAGCTATACATTTAAGAAAGATTAATAAAAGCAACATAATTATTTATCCAGTTTTTGGTGAATCCGTGCATGATGGTGGTCATAGTGGTGGCGGGTTAAATCAAGAAGTATATGTTTACAAACAAAAATTATAAGGAGTACCTCCTACTACCATAAAGTTCAAAAACAAACAATAACAAATATAGCAGGCTCACTGAGTGCTTTTGTACTACATTGTTTATTGTGGTACATATGTATAATTATTGTATACTACTTTATGAATTATTTTACCATAGTTTGTGTTCATTTTCCAACCCACTTACTTCATTTCAGGGTCCCAGGTGGCCAGAGCCTATCCCAGCAGCTCAGCTTCAAGGCGCGAACTTTCCCTCAACTGCACAGGATGCCATTCCATCACGGGGCTCCCCCACACCCACTCACACTAGGACAGTTCACACATGCCAGTTCACCTAACTGGCATCTTTGAGATGTAAGAGGAAACCAGAGTATCTCTGGTGGGAGATTCTCCAAGAGTATCTCTTGGAGAAGACCCACGTGGACTCGGGGAGAGCATGCAAACGCCATGGATGGCGGCCCCAGCCGGGAACCAGTTTCTTTTCTCATCAGTGTTACAACCAAAGGATGTTATTGGCAGACCTGCTATACACACAATAAGTTTGGTTGACTCTCAGATGCATTAGGCTAACTGAAATTGGACCCAGAAGGCAACATACTATGTGACTCCATTTATGTGGCTTTCTAGAAAAGGCAAAACTATGGACAGAGAACATAAGTGTGATTGCACTGCAGGAGGTGAAGGAAGCCTGGGGGAGTTTGACTGCAAAGCGGCAGCATGGCAGAATTTTGGGGATGATGGAACTATTCTGTGTCCTAATTTTGGTGGTGGTTATGCCTCAGAACTGAACACATCCAAAAAAGAGAGTTTTACTATATTTAAGTTTTAAAATTCCAAAAACAAAGCTAAGGAAAAAAATCTTGCCTTTCCAAATACATGGGTGATTAAAAAAGCTGGGGGGGCTGGAACAGTGGCAAGGTATTGACACCTGGTGTTTTTTCTTTTATTTGTAGGTTATCTACCTTGCCTGCTCCTATGCCACAGTGTACCTGATCTACCTGAAATTTAAGGCAACCTACGATGGAAATCACGATACCTTCCGAGTGGAGTTTCTGGTGGTCCCTGTGGGAGGCCTCTCGTTTTTAGTCAATCACGATTTCTCTCCTCTGGAGGTTAGTTTAAAAGGTTACTTAGGTCCAGGCGCGGTGGCTCATGCCTGTAATCCCAGCATTTTGGGAGGCCGAGGCGGAGTTCAGCCTCCACTTTGGGTGGATCATGAGGTCAGGAGTTCGAGACCAGCCTGGCCAACATGGTGCAACACCGTCTCTACTAAAAATACAAAAAATTAGCTGGGTGTGGTGGCACGCACCTGTAATCTCAGTTACTCAGAAGGCTGAGGCAGGAGAATCACTTGAACCCAGGAGGCGGAGGCTGCAGTGAGCCGAGATCACGCCATTGTACTCCAGCCTGGGTGACAGAGCAAGACTGTCTCGAGGGAAAAGAAAAAAGAGGTTATGGCTGGGCGCAGTGGCTCACGCCTGTAATTCCAGCACTTTGGGAGGCCGAGGTGGGCACATCACGAGGTCAGGAGATCGAGACTATACTGGCTAACATGGTGAAACCCCGTCTGTACTAAAAAATAAAAAAAAATTAGCTGGGCATGGTGGCGGGCACCTGTAGTCCCAGCTACTGGGGAGGCTGAGGCAGGAGAATGGCGTGAACCTGGGAGGTGGAGCTTGCAGTGAGCTGAGATTGTGCCACTACACTCCAGCCTGGGCAAGAGAGTAAGACTCCGTCTCTCAAAAAAAAAAAAAGAGGTTATTTAGGTCTGGGCCTGGTGGCTCACCACACTTGTAATCACAGCATTTTGGGAGGCCGAGGTGGGCAGATCACTTGAGGTCAGAGGTTCAGGCATTCAGCCTGGCCAACATGGTGAAACCCTGTCTCTATTAGAAATACAAAAATTGGCCATGCGCAGTGGCTCACGCCTGTAATCCCAGCACTTTGGGAGGCTGAGGCAGGTGGGACACGAAGTCAAGGGATTGAGACCATCCAGCTAACACGGTGAAACCCCGTCTCTACTAAAAATACAAAAAACTAGCTGGGCGTGGTGGCGGGCGCCTGTAGTCCCAGCTACTTGGGAGGCTGAGGCAGGAGAATGGCGTGAACCTGGGAGGCGGAGCTTGCAGTGAGCCAAGATCGCGCTACTGCACTCCAGCCTGGGCGACAGAGCGAGACGCTGTCTCAAAAAAAAAGAAGAAAGAAAATCAAAAATTAGCTGGGTGTGGTATCGCATGCCTGTAATCCCAGCTACTCAGGAGGCTGAGGCAGGAGAACCACTTAAACCTGGAGGCGGAGGTTGCAGTGAGCCGAGATCGAGCCACTGCACTCCAGCCTTAGCGACAGAGCAAGACTCCATCTAAAGAAAAAAAATTAATTTCATGGTCATGTCTGGTTATCTAGAACGGACCTATTTGCATGTTTGCAGATCGTGTAGGTTTTCATGGAGTTTTTGTTTTTATTTTCTGGTTTGGCAAACTCTAGTGCAATGTTCATGACTGGTGTAAAAAATCGTAGATGAGAATTAAGCACCCACATATTTAGGTGTCTGCTGACAGCTTACTGTCTGATTCATTTGAAATAGAAACTTGAAACTGTATTTCATTATCTTGACTTCTGTGGTACCAAACATAGAGCCCTGCCTGTCCCAGTGTGGGAAGAACAAGGTTTCCCTCCTGTAGCCCACATTTTGTTTGCTTTTCACGTACAGATGTGCACTGATGTCGTGTCTGTGACCCTGCTTAGCAGCACTCTGCACCTCTTGCCTTTAGGAAAGCTGGTTTGTGGTGCCCCTAGTACTGTGCAGTGAGCTGATCTGCTCCCGAGTGCCTCTTCTTTCCCTGCTGAACAGGCAAACGGTGCTGCTTCACATCCTGGGGCCGATCAAGTCACTGTGCTACCCTGGGTGTCTGATGGGTGCTGGGAGCGCCTGGACTTTTCTTTTTTTTTTTTTGAGACAGAGTCTTGCTGTCACCCAGGCTGGAGTGCAGTGGCATGATCTCGGCTCACTGCAACCTCCGCCTCCTGGGTTCAAGCGATTCTCCTGCCTCAGCCTCCCGAGTAGCTGGGATTACAGGCACCCACCATCATGCCTGGCTAATTTTTGTATTTTTAGTAGAGACCGGGTTTCACCATGTTTTCCAGGCTGGTCTTGAATTCCTGATCTCAGGTGATCTGCCTGTCTTGGCTTCCCAAAGTGCTGGGATTACAGGCATGAGCCACCACACCCAGCCATGCCTGGACTTTTAAAACACTCAAGGACCCTCTGAAAGTCCTTCTATCATCATCGTGAATAAAGTCATACGCTGGGCAGAGAATTTCCATAATTACAGTTGTGACTTCTACCCCTTTGATTTAACCACACCAGAAAGCTTAAGGAATAAGAAAAATAGTGAAAATATTTCAGTAGTTTGGCAAGATCAGTCAGTGAGGAAAAACAGCAGTGAGGAAGTGGAAGGAGCTTATCAATTGTCAGTATTGTCAATCCTGGCGGAAAGCAGGGTTGATTTGGTATCCCAGATCTGGAGCAGGACAAGCTTGTCCAGGAGAAACCTCTGTATGTAGATTCATAGAAAATTGAAGAGGGAAGAATAAACCTGGAGAGACAAGGTGATGAAAATTCAAAGAGGTAGAGGTGTCCAGGTTACCCAGCTTGTCACACTGGCAGTGCCTTGCCTCTTAAAGATTGCTTAAGTTTCTGTGATTTATGCCAGGAGTCCTCAACCCCTGGGCCACTGACTGGTACTGGTTCATAGCCTGTTAGGAACCAGGCCACTCAGGAGGAGATGAGCCGTGGGTGAGCAAGTGAAGCTTCATTGTATTTATAGCTGCTCCCCATCACTCACATTACCGCCCAAGCTCCACCTCCTGTCAGATAACTGGCAGCATTCAATTCTCATAGGAGCACAAGGCATTCAATTCTCATAGGAGCATGAGCCCTATTGTGAACTGTGCATCTGAGGGATCTAGGTTGCGTGCTCCTTATGAAAATCTAATGCCTGATGATCTGTCACTGTCTCCCATCACCCCCAGATAGGACCATCTAGTTGCAGGAAAACAAGCTCAGGGCTCCTACTGATTCTGCATTACGACGAGTTGTATAATTATTTCATTGTATATTATAGTAATAACAGAAGTAAAGTGCACAATGATTGCAGTGTGCTTGAATCATCCCGAAACCATCCATCCACCCTGCTGGTCTGTGGAAAAATTGTCTTCTATGAAACCGATCACTGGTGTCAAAAAGGCTGGGACCACTGGGTTATGCAGTTGCCAAGCTGTTGTTCTATTTTGGGCCGACATGCCCCACTCCCCACTCATCTTAAGCTGCTTTGTGGTAAAGAAAGCAAGAGTGTTTCCTCTGAGCTCCTGGTGGGCAGTGGGTCGTGATGGAAGCTTGCCATTTCTCTTCCAGATCCTCTGGACCTTCTCCATCTACCTGGAGTCCGTGGCTATCCTTCCGCAGCTCTTTATGATCAGCAAGACTGGGGAGGCCGAGACCATCACCACCCACTACCTGTTCTTCCTGGGCCTCTATCGTGCTTTGTATCTTGTCAACTGGATCTGGCGCTTCTACTTTGAGGGCTTCTTTGACCTCATTGCTGTGGTGGCCGGCGTAGTCCAGACCATCCTATACTGTGACTTCTTCTACTTGTACATTACAAAAGGTATGTTGGGTGCGACCTGCGTTGTTTCTAGAGTGACGTGTTCTTTTAGGAGTGCCCTTGCCCAGCACTCTTCTAATCTGGCACTCTCTCATAAACTGGCTCCAGAGAAACACTTTCATGATTGGCCAATAATATTCTGGATCAGGATGTTGTCTTTTTAAATATAGGAACCCTTTTTCTTTTGCAATAGCTTTTCCTAAAGTGACACATTTTCACTGTAAAAGATTCATCTGGTGTTTCAGTGAACATTAACACCAGATACCTCTCTATGCATACACAGACACATGACTTAAACTTACATTGCTGTTCTATACACTGCTTTTATCCCCTCACGTTTTTCATGTCACTAGAAATCTACATAATTTTCAGTAGCCACAGAGTGTTTCATTATGTGCATGTACCATAATTTATTTACCCAGCCCCCATTCATGGGTGGTCAGGCTGTTACTGGTTTGCTGTTAAAATCCAGTCATTAAATCAGCATCCTTGTGTATATGTGTTTTTGCATTTGTATGAACATAGGACATGTGAACTTTACAAATATTTGATGAAAGCTATCATCCTTGTTCAGAAAAAAAAAAAAAACATATTTATGCCAGGTGCAGTGGCTCACGCCTGTAATCGAGCACTTTGGGAGGCCGAGGCGGGCGGATCGTGAGGTCAGGAGATCGAGACCATCCTGGCTAACACGTGAAACCCCGTCTCTACTAAAAATACAAAAAACTTAGCCAGGCGTGGTGGCGGGCGCCTGTAGTCCCAGTTACTCGGGAGGCTGAGGCAGGAGAATGGTGTGAACCTGGGAGGCGGAGCTTGCAGTGAGCCCAGATCGTGCCACTGCACTCCAGCCTGGGTGACAGTGCGAGACTCTCTCTCTCTCAAAAAAAAAAAAAAAAGATATTTACACAAATGCACCCAAATGCATGTATATAGTTTTGAGGGGTTCAGGAGCCCCTGAAACCCAACCACAGATCCCAGGCTAAAAATCCAGCTATACAATAAAATTCCTAATGGTGGAATTGCTAGGTAAAAAGCATATATAGGTCGGGTGCGATGGCTCACGCCTATAATCTCAGCACTTTGGGAGGCCGAGATGGGTGAATCGTCTGAGGTCAGGAGTTCGAGACTAGCCTGACCAACATGGCGAAACCCCATCTCTACTAAAAATACAAAATTAGCCGGGTGTGGTGGCACATGGCCTGTAATCCCAGCTACTTGGGGGGCTGAGGCAGGAAAATCTCTTGAACCCGGGAGGCAGAGGTTGCAGTGAGCTGATATCACGCCATTGCACTCCAGCCTGGGGAACAAGAGCAAAACTCTGTCTCAAAAAAAAAGAAAGAAAGAAAAGAGCATATATGTCTTATCTCTTTCCTTTTGTTTTTTTTGAGAGCGAGTCTCTCTCACCCAGGCTAGAATGCAGTGGCTTGCTCTCAGCTCACTGCAACCTCTGCCTCCCAAGTTCAAGCGAGTCTGCTGTCTCAGCCTCCCGAGTAGCTGAGATTACAGTCACGCACTACCATGCCTGGCTAATTTTGTTTTGTTTTGTTTTGTTTTGAGACTGAGTCTCGCTCTGTCACACAGGCTGGAGTGCAGTGGCGCAATCTCGGCTCACTGCAACCTCCACCTTGCAGCTTCAAGTGATTCTCGTGCCTTGACCACCCTAGTAACTGGGATTACAGGTGCGCACCACCACGCCCGGCTAATTTTTGTATTTTTAGTAGAGACGGGGTTTCACCTTGTTGGCCAGGCTGGTCTTGAACTCCCAACCTCGTGATCCGCACACCTCAGCCTCCCAAAGTACTGGGATTACAGGCGTGAGCCACCACGCCTAGCTTTTTTTTTTTTTTTTGAGACAGAGTTTTGCTCTTGTTGCCCAGGCTGGAGTGCAATGGTGCAATCTTGGCTCACCGCAACCTCCACCTCCTGTGTTCAAGCGATTCTCCTGCCTCAGCCTCCTGAGTAGCTGGGATTACAGGCATGCACCACCACGCCCAGCTAATTTTTGTATTTTTAGTAGAGATGGAGTTTCTCTATGTTGGTCAGGCTGGTCTCGAACTCCCAACCTCAGGTGATCCTCCTGCCTCAGCCTCCCCAAGTACTGGGATTACAGGCATGAGCCACTGTGCCCAGCCTAATTTTTGTATTTTTATTAGAGATGGTGTTTCACCATGTTGGCTAGGCTGGTCTTGAACTCTTGACCTCAGGAGATCCGCCCACCTCTGCCTCCCACAGTGCCTGAAGTATAGGCGTGAGCTACCTCACCCAGCCATCCTTTGTGTTTTTTTTTTTTTTTTAATCTTTTTAAAGAGACAGGGTCTCACTCTGTTACTCAGGCTGCAAGAATGCAGTGGTGTGATCCTTCCTCACTGCAGTCCCAAACTCCTGGGCTCAAGTGATCCTCCCTGCTCATCCTCCTGAGTAGCTGGGACTACAGGTGCATGCCACCACACCTGGTTCTTTAAAAAAATTTTTTTTTATAGAGATGGGGTCGCTCTCACTTTTTTTGCCCAGGCTGGTCTTGAACTCCTAGCTTCAAGGGATCCTCCCACCCTGGCCTGCCAAAGTACTGGGATTACAGGCATGAGCCACTGCATCCGGCCTTTATGTTATAGTACCCAGAATTTCATAGGCCTCCCTACATAAGCTATATTTTACTATATATTGATTAGGGTGAAAGTCATAATAACAAAAAGCCACTGTGAATTTAGTGGTACTTTCAATCAAATTTGTATTTTTAAAATACAATTGCTTATTTCCTATACCTTACTATGTAGAATCTTGTGTGTGGGAGACTTCTAGGAATGGGAAGGAGGAAGCTAAGTGTGTCAATATCAGTAACCTTTTGTTTTCTTTTCTTCTCTTTGAAATTCTAGTACTCAAGGGAAAGAAGCTCAGTTTGCCAGCATAAGTGCCAAAGACCATCACCAGCATCTGTCCTTCAGGGTGCTCGGACAGAATTCTTACCACAGCAAAGGCATAAGATGCTTGATACGGAAAATCAGAAACTTAACTCTTTTGTTGCAGATAGTCATCAGTGGCTCTGTAAAAACGCAGAGGAAAAGAGCCAGAAGGTTTCTGTTTAATGCATCTTGCCTTATCTTTTTTTATTACTGTGTACAAAGATTTTTTTACACAAAGAAACTTAATGCTGTATTAATAAATTCAGTGTGTAGCTTCAATTGGGATAGTTCCAAAAGTGAAGATTTTGTGAGGAATAAGTGCAAATTTTTTTTATTTTAAAAAATTCTTTGAAACTCTTAAGTCTTTGTGTCTGCAATGAAATTGTACTCCTTGACAGTTGATAGATTATATATTCTTCCATCCCTCAAACTTGCATTCCACTATATTTATTTTTTGGCAAAAGATGAGCTGTATTTGTTTGAAATCTGAGACACTATGTTCAATTGGATGTATCTGTTCAAATTTATTCCCACGTGATGTGGAAGTCCTTCGTTGGATGTCACACTACTACATTTAAGGTTGGTAAGGATGACTTGGAGGTCCATGGTTTTCATTACCAACATTTTAAGATTCTGAATGTCGATGGAGTCTCACTGAAGAGTCACCAAAGGTGCCTGCCCTCCTCCCCTGCTGGGAAGTGTCAGTTGGAGACTGTCCCAAGGGTGCTGAAGAATCCAGTGGCAGGGGTTCTGGCTGCTTTCCATCTGAGTGTGGGATGGGAGGGGTGTTCATGATCATTTGGATATAGCAATCTACTCTGAGAAATGGAACACAAGGAGTTACCTATCACTTTCACTTATAATTCCAAAAGATGACTACAACCATGTCCATGCTCAGATTCAAACAGTTTTCCATATCACTTTTGGGTGGTAAGATGATTTACAATTTTTTTTTTAATTGGCAGCACCACTAACCATTCCTTACATTCTTTTTTGTATGTGTGGTTTTCTTTTTATTTAACCCACAGCCGACATCATAGTTTCTTGTTTTGTTTTGTTTTACAGAGCTGTTGCATGACTTATGTTACCATCCTAAAAAACACTATATTAAACATGGAATAAATTGTCTTTTTATGAATTAGGCTTTTTGAACATCCTGTGTTGGGATTTTTTTGTTTTTCAATTGGCAACAAAAGCTCTGTAGGGCTGCAGACATTTAAAGTTCACATAATCATCTGTAAGACATTATGTATTTTGTGGAAATACTAGAATTTTTTTCCTGATTTTGCCATTATATGGATTTGCTATTTTTTGATTAATGCAAAAGTATATGACTTTGTTTTTTATGTGATATACCATAAATATTAAAGTGTTGAATACTAACAGTGCTGACTACAAGAAGGATGTAGTATTTTTGCTTTCTGCATTACAACGTCTTCTGGAGGAAGGGAGCAGGATGAGTTTCATTTGTATCTAGTGTGTGTCTTAACATCTTTCTAAATCGGCAGTGTAACTGCATAGTTTAACTTCCTGTCTGTCTCCCTCATTTTACTCTTCCCTCCTTGCCTTATGTTTTGGCTTTTGTGTATCAGAGCATCTTTCTTTGCAGCATCCTAGTCTTGCTTCAGTTTCTGTGGTCTCTTTTCATCCTGCTTGAAGATTCGGAGTGTGGAAGGAGGCTAGGAAGTCTGGTGCAGTAGGTGAGCAGACCTCTTGCTGCCCAGCCCAGGGTGGGTGGGGCGCACACCTGTCTTTATGCATGCAAATCCGATACACCTGGCGCATCCTCTGGAGAGCACAACGCATGGAAAGGTCTGGAAGCTCTGTGTAGCGATTCCTTCTGCAGTCATCCTACCCAAGTTAAAGTAACTTTGGCTATGTTACCACCGTTTTGGTCACCCAGGAGGACATCTTAGCAAGGGTGCCTGCGAGGGAGTGTGGGACTGGGCCTCATCCTCGCCGGCGTTGGAAACCAAGGCCTTGTATGCCACGCCTTATAAAGCACTGTTTCACAGTTACTTTCACTTCCCGAATAAAGGTTACCAGGTAATTAATATTTTTATTGAGGTGTTTATTTGTGTGTTTTTCAATGTAAGCATCATGAGAAATAAAGCAAAGTTCAGAGATTTGCCCAGTAATTGATATAGGAAAAGCTGCTTTCCAGCCAGGCCTGGTGGCTCATGCCTATAATCACAGTACTTTGGGAGGCTAAGGCAGGAGGATCACTTAAGGCCAGGAGTTTCAGACCAGCCTGGGCAACCTAGCAAGACCACATCTCATTTAAAAAACTAGTAAAAATGAAAACTTAAAAATAATAAAGGCTTCTATCCATTGGCTCCTTAACAGAGAGAGACCAATCTATTCCCCTGTCCAGTTCAATCACAAAGAAACTTTGAAGAAGTTTCCCTGTTTCCTTATGCCCTGGCTAAGAGAAGAGCAGGTGGAGAAGTGGTTTTAATGGAGATCATAGTGATTTATGGGAACCCTAAGTAAGAAAAGCACATGCTTTGGGCCCAGGCATGTGTTGAGGCTTGGTTCCCTCACTTGTACTCCCTGGCCCTGGACTTCACGTGAGCCTCGTTGCCTCCAGTTACATAGGTAAACTGCCAGGGATTTCTGTGTGGTTTAAATGAGCTGCTGTTGGCAAAGCTCGTGGCTGGAGCTTGGTACATATACAGTAATCATATTTGTCCTCCTAACTTTCTGCTTACTTTGTGACATCTGTTTGAAAAGCTGGTTGGAAACTGGTTCTGGCAGGAGTCCCTCTGACTCGTTTGATATGGGTCAGTTTTGCCAGAAGGTTCACAACCCTTGTTAGGCGCAGCGGCTCACACCTGTAATCCCAGCACTTTGGGAGGCTGAGGCGGGCGGATCTCTTGAGGTCAGGAGTTTCAGACCATTCTGGCCAACATGGTAAAGCCCCCACTTCCACTAAAAATAAAAAAATAAGCCGGGTGTGGTGGCACACACCTGTAATTTCAGCTACTTGGGAGCCTGAGGCACAGGAATCGCTTGAACCTGGGAGGCAGAGGTTGGAGCTGCTGAGATCATGCCACTGCACCCCAGCCTGGGAAACAGAGTGAGACTCCATCTCAAAAAAAAAGAAAGAGCCAGGCGCGGTGGCTCACGCCTATAATCCCAGCACTTTGGGAGGCGGAGGCGGGTGGATCAGGAGGTCAGGAGATCGAGACCAACCTGGCTAACACGGTGAAACCCCGTCTCTACTAAAAATACAAAAAAATTAGCCAGGCGTGGTGGCGGACTCCTGTAGTCCCAGATACTAGGGAGGCTGAGGCAGGAGAATGGCATGAACCTGGGAGGCGCAGCTTGCAATGAGCTGAGATCGCGCCACTGCACTCCAGCCTGGGCGGCAGAGCGAGACTCCGTCTCAAAAAAAAAAAAAAAAGAAAGAAAGAAATTGACTCCTTGGTACCTTCCGAAAGCAGCCACCCATCTGAGGCTAGCTTGATTGGATCTGCGTGGGTGTTTTCTGTGTGCCTCCGTCCTCTAGTGGCCAGATGTGGAATTTCCAAAAACCGGAGCTCTGCCCAGTACCACCCAGCCATCCTCACAACTATCTGGGTTAACTGGAATCTGTAGCCTGGAATCTGCTGGAAGTGCTGTGGGTGTTTCTCTAGTTTTGAAACAATTCCTTTTGTCCCTGCACTTTAAAAGCCATTTGCAGCGTAACATAGTACATATCCTTTTAAGCAATGACAAGGGCACTTTTTTATAATACTAAAATAAAATGCTCTGCCTAGTTTCATCTTGGGCACTTAAAAGGTGAGAGTCACCTGGCGTGGTGGCTGACGCCTGT
This sequence comes from Pan troglodytes, assembly GCF_028858775.2. Taxonomy (NCBI): domain Eukaryota; kingdom Metazoa; phylum Chordata; class Mammalia; order Primates; family Hominidae; genus Pan; species Pan troglodytes. The sequence continues at coordinate 12,186,923 of NC_072404.2, forward strand.
AATCCCAACACTTTGGGAGGCTGAGGTGGGCGGATCACCTGGGATCAGGAGTTCAAGACTAGCCTGGCCAACATGGTGAAACCTCGTCTGTACTAAAAATACAAAAATTAGCTAGGCGTGGTGGTGCACACCTGTAATCCCAGGTACTTGGGAGGCTGAGGCAGAGGAATCCCTGGAACTCAGGAGGCAGAGGTTGCAGTGAGCCGAGATCATGCCACTGCACTCCAGCCTGGGCTGGAGTCAAGACTCAGTCTCAAAAACAAAAACAAAAAACAAAAAAACTGCCAAGAAAGGCTATGAAGAATACTCTGTAATTTGCAAATTCTGAAACTGACTGAAAGAACGAGCAAAGAAGAATATTAAGGGTATTTTATTTTTCCCCAAAATTCATGATGGGATAAATATGGCAGGATGTTATTCTGTGTTAAATCTACACAGTGGGCCCTTAGGTGTCAGGCATCTTCTATGTATCTGAAATATTTCCATCATTTCAAAAAAGTCATTGTGAGTCACTTTTGTAAGAGCTGTGCTTTGATCTCGATAGTTCATCTGGGAAATAAGAGTTTCTTAAAGTTTTTTTTTTTTTTTTTTTTAAGACAGAGTCTCACTCTGTGGCCCAGGCTGGAGTGCAGTGGTGGGATCTTGGCTCATTGCAACCTCCGCCTCCCGGGTTCAAGTGATTCTCCTGCCTCAGCCTCCTGAGTAGCTGGGACTACAGGCGCATACCACCACGTGAGGCTAATTTTTTGTATTTTTAGTAGAGACAGGGTTTCACTGCGTTGCCAGGATGGTCTCAATCTCCTGACCTCATGATCCGCCTGCCTCGGCCTCTCAAAGTGCTGGGATTACAGGCGTGAGCCATCGGGCCCAGCCGAAATTTTACTTCTTAAGAAAATTTGTGGGCTGGGCGCAGTGGGTCACACCTTTAATCCCTACACTTTGAGAGGCTGAAGTGGGTGGATCACTTGAGGCCAGGAGTTCCAGACCAGCCTGAAACTGGACATGGTGAAACCCCGTCTCTACTAAAAATACAAAAATTAGCCAGGCATGGTGGCATGTGTCTGTAATCCCAGCTACTCAGGAGGCTGAGGCACGAGAATTGCTTGAACCCAGGAGATGGAGGTTGCAGTAAGTGGAGATTGCACCACTGCACTCCAGCCTGGGCTACAGAGGGAGACTCTGTCTGAAAAAAAAAAAAAAAAAGAAAGAAAAAAAAGAAGCAAAAAATTGTGGCTCATGCCTGTAATCCTAGCACTTTGGGAGGCTTGAGGCCAGGAGTTCAAGACTAGCCTGGGCCACATGGCAAAACCCAGTCTCTACTAAAAATGCAAAAAAATTAGCCAGATGTGGTGGCACGTGCCTATAGTCTGAGCTACTCAGGTGGCTGAGGTGGGAGGATCGCTTGAGCCTGGGAGGTGGAGGTTGCAGTGAGCCAAGATCACACCACTGTACTCCAGCCTGCAGGACAGAATGAAACACTGTCTCAAAAATAAAATAAAATAAAATTTGTATACTACCAGTTTCCAAAAAGAGATTTCTTTGAAATTAAATTGCTTTGTAGGGTTTTGTTATTGTTTGTAACATTAAGTTCACAATACCTTTACTTATACTAACAAAAGTTTATGTAGAAACATTATCTTATTGCTAAGTACAAATCCTGTTTTTAAAAGAACTATTACTTTTAAGAATTTGGCAGGCATGAGGCGGGGCATGGTGGCTCATGCCTGTAATCCCAGCACTTTGGGAGGCCGAAGCGGACGGATCACCAGAGATCAGGAGTTTGAGACCAGCCTGTCCAACATGGTGAAACCCCATCTCTACTAAAAATACAAAAAAAAAAAAAAAAATTAGCTGGGTGTGGTGGTGCGTGCCTGTAATCCCAGCTACTCGGGAGGCTGAGGTCGGAGAATCGTTTGAACCCAGAAGGCAGAAGTTGCAGTGAGCTGCGATCGCACCACTGCACTCCAGCCTGGGTGACAGAGTGAGACTCTGTCTCAAAAAAAAAAAAAAAAAAAAAAGGATTTGGCAGGCATGGTGGCTCATGCCTGTAATCCTAGCACTTTGGTTTGGGAGGACGAGGTGGGTGGATCGCTTGAACTCAGGAATTTGACCAGCCTGGGCAACGTGGCAAAACCCGTCTCTACAAAAAATACAAAAATTAGTCAGGTGTTGTGCTGTGCACCTATAGTCCCAGCTACTTAGGAGACTGAAGCAGGAGGATCACTTGAACCTTGGGAAGTCGAGGCTACAGTGAGCCGAGATTGGGCCACTGTGTTCCAGTGTGGATGACAAAGTAAGACCCTGTCTAAGAAAAGAAAAAAAAAAAAAAAGTCGAGGCCAGGAGCAGTGGCTCACGCCTGTAATCCCAGCACTTTGGGAGGCCAAGGCGAGCAGATTACAAGGTCTGGAGTTCGAGACCAGCCTGGCCAACATAGTGAAAACCTGTCTCTACTAAAAATACAAAAAATAAGCCTGGTATGGTGACACACGCCTGTAGTCCCACCTACTCGGGAGGCTGAGGCAAGAGAATCACTTGAACCCAGGAGGCAGAGGTTGCAGTGAGCCGAGATCCACCACTGCATTCCAGCCTGGGCAACAGAACGAGACTCCGTCCTCCCCGCCCCCCCCCCAAAAAAAATAAATAAATATAAATATAAATATAAATATATATATATATATACACGATCATAGGCACAACCTACTACTGAATTAATGGTGGCTCAGCGTTTTGGTTATATGTTTGCATGCCACACATACGTATCATGATATGTTTGTGTGTATGTAATTACGGAGAGATTAGGCAAAGTTGAACAAGCATCATTTGAAAATAAACTTTGTTTTCATGCATACATAAAATTAGAGAACTTGTTTTACCTCACCCTTAAGTTTTAAATAGTTTATTTATTTTATTTATTTTTTTCAGACGGAGTCTTGCTCTGTCGCCCAGGCTGAAGGGCAGTGGTGGGATCTCGGCTCACTGCAACCTCCACCTCCCAGGTTCAAGTGATTCTCGTGCCTCAGCCTTCCAAGTAGCTGGGATTACAGGTGCCCAAAACCATGCCTGGCTAAGTTTTTTGT